>NC_134724.1:18320000-23320000 GCF_049634645.1 Pelodiscus sinensis | reverse complement strand
GCAGTACAGGAAGAATTAGCATTCTATTAAAAAGGAGAACACAGTGAAACATTTACCAAAAAATGGGCCAGATTCTCATCTGGAGTTATGTGAATTTATGTCAGTTGAGAATCTGCCTCAGTATTTTTACTCTGGAACCTGGGGAGTGAGCAATATAAAAACAAACCAACAACTCTTTATTTCCTTTTCATCTGAATCACTGAATGAATAAAAATCATGATTATAATAACTGAGATGCAACAATAGACTGAGTAGACTAAGCTTTCCTAAGACATCCCTTCCATGGGCCAGTAGTGAACTAACATAGTATTGGGGATGGACATTTTGGTTTCTAGGACGGTGCTAATTGAACATTGTGATCTTCAGCCCTTATTCAAGTGGACTAATACTTACACAAGGAGCCCCAGTGATGCCTTTATGACCCATATATGCCTTTGTAGTTGGCTAGGTCTTAGTTATGACTCAGTTTTAATTCAGTCAAAATTCCCACTGTAACTTGTGGGATCAACACTGCAATCAAGGGAGTTTTGCCTGAGTAAGGATTTAATAAAAACTGGGGGTGGCAGGATTTGAGGCAGTGACTGTCGCTTTGGAGAAAGGCTATGCTTCCTGCCCTCTCAGCTAGAAGTTGGGTATTGTGAGGGAGCCAGTTATTCCAAGAAAGTTGGCAAGCAAGCACGACAAAAATAATAGAATTAGAAGGGGGGGAAGGACTTTTTGCAATTAAAATCGCAAGTACTGGCATTTCTAGTTTGTGGCAGAGATCCTGCACATTTTACTCCTGAGTAACAAAGAAAAGAGCTCTGTAGTCACCATGGAAATGTGAATGGAGCTCCTTTACAAACAGAAATATACGCCATCCCATTTTATTCAGACAGTGTGTTTGTAGTTGGGTTGAAGAGAAGAGTGGCATAACTGTAATAGAAATGACATGAAAATGCTACTGTATTATTTTGATACCATAATATTTTATTGTATATTAATATTCAATGTGTGTAATACAGCCCAAAAAACCATAATGAGCATACACTTTTTAAATTCTTCAGTGAAGAATACAGTATTCATAGTCAACAACATAAAATAGCAGAGATCTAAGTTGAAGCAAGCAGCATAGAACGAAACGCAAAAAAAGTTAAATGTGTTATATCAGCAATGTTCCCCCCTCCAAAACCTACATTTCTGATTTCTAAAAGACTCTACTAATTTATATTATCTCCTATTTTTTGTGTTACATTTTAAAGGGTTTAATTGACCACTGTAAGTATATATACATGTAATATTTATACAATGGCCTATTACAGTAGGAAAGTGAATAAATAACAGTTCATAAATGCAGCTCCCTACATTATCAGCCATTTTATAATGGTCCTAAGGAAATGGAATAATTACCGTACTTTTCCTCTGTTTTCTCCATTGAAGAGGAGGAAGAGTTATCTATTTTTGCTGTCGCTAGAATGGTGTACAGAGAAGAGATGGTAAGAATTTCCTGTTCTTTCTATATAGCAGTTCTGTGCAGGGAGAAACTAGGTAGGAAGCTGTCAAGTAAATGAAACTCCTGTGCAGTTGGAATTACAAGGTAATCAAGTGGGGGAAATGGGTCCAGAAAGAGAATGTTCCTCATAAAGCTTGGGGAAGAACATATATTATTCCATCCTCACATCCCCACTCTCAAACCTTGATAAATCATAGTCAAGATTTTTAATATGGTGCTGGGATAGAGATGCTGTCGAAAGGAGCAGATTATTATTTCTTTACTTGCTTAAATATCTAACTTCTGATGAAATGTTATGGCATTTTCCTATTGTTGAGGCAATATTAATAGGACTGTAGGCTGTTATCTTAAGGTTTACTGGACATCATAGATTTGTAGGCCAGGTCACCTGCCTTGGACAGATTATAGGGAAAATGCAAGACTGATAAAGACACATCTATTTAGCATGTAGGGAAATTTACTCTGAAACTTTCACTGTTTCTCCCTGAAGTGTCTTCTCTCTTTACGTGAAAGACAGCAAATCTGTATTGTGGTTGTACACATTCTTTCTAGAGAAGGCAACAAATAGCAGTTTTAATTGTAAAACTAAAACTCATAGCTAACTTCACACTTCTAGAATAGATATGTAGGTTTTGTAGTCCTCCTTTCTGGCCTGCAGACCGACATGAATAACATAAAACATCTCCACAAGCAGTTGTTTGAATTTTAAAAAGAATTCATATGGGTTATTCTTACACTGAAGATGTGGGGTTCATTCTAGCTCATCAATTTGAATCAAAAGTAGAGTATTTTATAGTAGATGAGCAAAAAGGAATACGGTTCACAGAACCGCTTGCCACACTCATTCATAGTAGGCAATGAAACCAGATAAGGATTTGACCCCAAACTTCACAAATATGACCATATTTGCACACGCTTAAATTTAGTAATTATGATATGAGAAAATTAAGTATAATTTGTACCTCAAGTGAATAAATCTTATAGTAGACCATATTTTTTTTCCAAGAATCTGATTTGAAGAAAGAACTCTGGCTCAGAATGGGAAAAGTTTTAATATTCTCTAATCCTGTTTATTTTCTACCTTTCCCAAACACATGCAGAACCCAATAATGTCTTAAAATCATGCTTCTGATTTTATTTTTATACTAGAATATTTACCCAGCATTGCTTGAGTCCTTAATTCAAATAAATTTTGTTTTTCATTTAAATCATTGTTCTGGGGTAGGATTAGGTATGCAGGGTTCAGTATGCAGGTTGCCTGGGAAAGAGAGGACAACCTCAGCCCTCTTTCACCACAGCAGATTGGGGCCAGGTGAGAAGTACCTCTCCATGGCTGCTGCAGCTTCAGCGGGAACAGCCAGGGAGAGATGTATGTCCCTCAGCTGGAGGACCACAGTCACATAGGCAAACAAACAGGCTCTCTGAAATATATAGTATATTACTATCCCTTTCTGCACACCTGCCCCCTGCTGACCCAATGGTGTTATAGCTGACCTGGTCCCCATCTCTGGCCCTTGGCTGTCGCCTGTGCTCATTCTGCAATACGAGAATGCCAGACCCCTCCCTTTCTATTTTATGAGAAACAATTGAATTCCATGCACACCCCATTGTCCTGGAACAACCAAATTCTGACCTTGCTTTAAGTTATGATAAGAAGAAGCTTCATACTAAATGTGGTGGTCCTAGGTCTTACCGTTTAGGAGTCCTTGAACAAACAGACTCACAGACAGACAGACGCACATTTCTAAAATATACAGTAAGATACTAAGAGAATAGAAACAGTACAATGCATAGTATAATTTATTTTAAAAGTTACAAAAACAATTTATTTTAAAAGTTGCAAAAACAATTGAGCATTTTGATTAGAAATTGTGAGCTGCTTGAGGAATTTCCACTATCAGAAAAAAAACACTAAATGAGTAATTACCTCTCAAGGATAATTATAAAGATTGCCAAGCACCTACATTGGCTTATTAAAATTTGTTCAGGAGTGACCATTACCATATTCATTATGCATGTTCATAAGTCTCAAATTTTTCATTTGGGCAAAATTCAGATAAGGAGGGATTAGGGAAAAGGCAGTGTACTAAACGACAATGATAATCACTTATATTTTACATAATTCTTTTTGCCACAATGGTGACAAGGTAGCATTTTGTGTTTTAACCCATTATTGAAATGCAGCCAGCTTTGAAATGAAACAGAGCAGCTCTTTAATACCACGAAACAATACTGCACAATTGTAAAAAGAAAGCATTTACTTTATCTAGTTGAAAATTTAGGATCATTTTAGGTAGGCGGAATGTGGGATTTTGGCCAGGACACACATACTCTTATGAAAAATTCTATGGGAGCTTTAGTGGTCATATTGGCAGAGACATCTGTTTTTGTGTGTCTGCTAAAAGGTGGCAGCAATAGCATAGCAATGACCCTTTTAGCATCATAACAGAGTATTTATTCAATCAGTACCTGCTCAGAGATTACAGTACTATCTCCTGCATTTGGAACACTACAGAATCTTGATTTTCATTGACTTCTCCCATCCAACTAATAAGACTGGTATTGCTTAGCTTATAAGATAGTTGCAAGTACAGGTTAAACCTCTAAAATCTGAGACTCTGGTTCGGCAACATCCATGGTCTAATAGCACCAGAGATCCCTGACTGGCCAGGTTCAAGAATATAGCCCAGGCTGGGCTGGTGGCAGGAAGCACAGCCCCAGCCAGACCATTGGCAGCAGGGCCAATGGCTCGAAGAACAGCCTTGACTGGGGCCAGCACCAGTGAAGCTGGCACAATAAGGAGCACAGCCCTCGCTGGGGCTGTTCTCTTAGGGTGTGTCTAGACTACATGCCTCCTTCGACGGAGGCATGTAGATTAGCCAGATCGAAAGAGGGAAATGAAGCCGCGATTAAAATAATCGCGGCTTCATTTAAATTTAAATGGCTGCCCCGATCTGCCGATCAGCTGTTTGTCGGCAGATCGGGGCAGTCTGGACGCGACGCGCCGACAAAGAAGCCTTTCTTCATCGGCACAGGTAAACCTGGTTTCACGAGGCTTACCTGTGCCGATGAAGAAAGGCTTCTTTGTCGGCGCGTCACGTCCAGACTGCCCCGATCTGCCGACAAACAGCTGATCGGCAGATCGGGGCAGCCATTTAAATTTAAATGAAGCCGCGATTATTTTAATCGCGGCTTCATTTCCCTCTTCCGATCTGGCTAATCTACATGCCTCCGTCGAAGGAGGCATGTAGTCTAGACACACCCTTACTGGGAGTTACCCACAGAAATCTTTTGCTCATCAGTGGGAGGATAGACCACATATGGCACCTGACACATTTCTTAAACTTACTGTTCTCTTCTAGAGCAATAAATATTATGGGTGGAAGTGTAGATGTGGACACACCTGTGAATGGCTATAGCAGGTACTTTGGCAAGGCTAGAAAACTATCAATGAACTATACAGCTAGAGAGTTTGTCATGAGAATAATTGTACCAAGAGGTTCCAACTCATTGAATCTCTTCTCTCCATATGCTTGAACATCTGGAATGTGAAGGAGCTCTATATATGGGTACATATGTTGATAGAAAAAACAGTTGTTCTGACTTCTTCCTACTACAAACTAGTATTCCATTTGGTCATTGTTTTCTTTGTTTAAATGCCCAGGGGATATATCAGCCAAAAAAAAAAAAAAGACAAATCAGTGATCCATGAACATTTATGGAGCAAACTAAAATGAAGTTTTTGAAAATAATGTAAGAAAGAGCATGAAGTTTTCAAATGGACAGATTTTCAACAGTTCAGTTTTTCAGATGAAGTGATTTTGAATATTCACATATGTACCATTTTTACCCATTTAGATACTATCATTAATACCAGTATAAGAATGAAGTAAGTCCATTGCAGTCCAGATGTATGTTGGTGTAACATTATCCAAATGGAAATCCCGAACTGTTTCTTACCTCCACTTACTACAAAAATCTTATACATTTTTTTAATATTCACAAATAAAAGAAGCTGAGATCCCTACTCATCCACACAGTTCATTTCTTATTTAAAACTAGAGATTAGCACACTGATTTATAATACATTAAAGCTACGTCTACACTGCAGGCCTCTTGCGCAATAACTGTTTTGCACAAGAGGCCTTTTGCTCAAAAGGTCTTGCGCAAGAACGCGTCCACACTGCCATGTGTTCTTGCACAAGAGATGTACATTTTAGCCCATCCACGCTGTCTTCTTGCACAAGAGTTCTTGTGCAAGAGGGCTTATTCCTCGTGGGGAAAGGAATTCCTCTTGCGCAAAAAGCACTCTTTTCTGACGCTTTCCTGTAAATGTACCTGCGCAAGAACGCATGTGCAATATAGATGCTCCACAAGTTTTTGTGCAAGAATGGCCGTTCTTGTGCAAAAAGCCTTCAGTGTAGATGTAGCCTAATAGAAAACATAGTGTCATTGTACCACGTTGTCAGAAAAGTCTCGTGCATTTTGTGGGCACCAGAAATGTTCATAGCACACTACACAAGAAGTGAGATATTGCATAACTAAATTCACTCATAAAGTGACCATGAAACCGTCCCCTTACATCTCTTTTTCTTTCTCTAAAGTGGATGGTGAAAGCACTAAGAAAGAGTAAATAGATTGAAGCAGGCTTTGTAGCACAACTGTGGGAGATCTTAGACACATGTAGTTTACAGGAAAAAACATTGTAGCATTTACCACATCATGTGTCATATCAACTGAGAAATCCATCGCCCATTCTCTAGTGCATTTCTAATGTGATTACTCTAAGTGCAGTGAGAGAAGAAAAAAGAATCTTATTACTTACAAATCAAATCTTTTCTCTCCTATTTTATGTGTTTTTGCTGTATTTCCTACACCACTTTTAAAATAAAATTACATTGATTTCTATATTGAAGTAATTATTGAAATTGAAGCTACAAAGACATGTGGCAGATGCACAGTCTGGCCTTTGGTCTGTGCAACTATGTGTGAGAGAGAAAAGGTTCAAGGAGTTCCCTTTGCTGTACACAGGATACATGTTTAGAAAGGGATGCCATCTCAAAAGATGGGTAATAGGTAGCCAGGTGAACAAGACTGAGACAGGAATTTGCTGAGGGAATCTGAAGTAGTTAGTCCTGCTTAATTACCATCAGTATATGGGAAGACTTTAGGTCAAATATACATACAGATCATTGTTTTGAACCCTTTTTTCTCTTCTGCTTTAATCCTACTGCTAACTAAATAAACTTTTCATTAAGAAGCTATCCGATCTGTGTATGCCACTGGTCAGACTCCCAAAGGGAAGGACAGCAGGTGCCATAACTCAGACTCATTGGGTAAGCAGAGTGGGTATACAAGGGACTGTCGCCCATAAACTGGTCTCTAGGGCTATGCCTACACTGCAGAGCTTTTCCGGGATACCAGAAGTCGAAGGAATGCGTCCACTTTTTCGGAATAGTTTCCTATATACTCTACGTCTAGACTGGCATGATTTTCTGGAAATGCTTTTAACGGAAAAGTTTTCCATTAAAAGCATTTTTGGAAAAGAGCGTCTAGATTGGCAGGACGCTTTTCCGCAAAAGCACTTTTTGCAGAAAAGCTTCCGTGGCCAATCTAGACGCGCTTTTCCACAAAAAAGCCCCGATCGCCATTTTCGCGATTGGGGCTTTTTTGCGGAAAAGAAATCTCTGCTGTCTACACTTGCCCTTTTGCGCAAAAGTCTTTCGGAAAAAGACTTTTGCCTGAACAGGAGCATCATAGTATTTCCACAAAAAGCACTGATTTCTTACAGTAGGAAGTCAGTGCTTTTGTGGAAATTCAAGCGGCCAGTGTAGACAGCTGGCAAGTTTTTCCGGAAAAGCGGCTGATTTTCCGGAAAAACTGGCCAGTCTAGACACAGTCTAGATGTAGTATTTGGTAGCTGGTGACACTTCCTTCTGGAGCCAAAACAAAGCAGTCCAGGAAGGCTCATCACCAGTTGCAGCTACACAGACCATTTGGAAGTTTAGTTGCCTCATTTCTGTACATAAACTCTTTATTATGAAGTGGAGCTATGTGACAGCGGTCATCAATAAGATACTCTATTGTAGTAGGGTTGGGAGGCACAGTGTTCTGAAAGACCCAGTGGGAGAGGTAATATTGCATAGTTCTGTAGCAGCCCTGTCTACTGCAGGTAGTTTCCCCCACCCGCCCCCAGATTCAGACTGGCTATGTCTGGCATAGTCTGACTATGCCTGGTTCAGACAGCATGAGCTGTATCCAAAAGCCACGATGGCTTTCCACAAAGGAGCTGAATAAGACCATAAAGAAAACAGTTGCACAGAAGAAGTGAAGTATTGCCTGAAATGGCAGGAGCAAAATACTTCAGCAAATTAGATGCATCAGAAGATTGACAGATTCCCTTGGACCATGGGAGCTACAAGAGCTCACGCTCAATACATTGGCAATTGCTGTTTCCTAAGACTGCCTTTAGGAATATCTTTGTCTCCAAAAATATTTCACTGTACAGTGATCTGGATGTGAGCAGGGTGAGTAGCCATGACAGTTTTCATTGATGGCATAATTTGGGGCAGCAGTGCCGTTGAACATCAGGAACAACTGAGCAGCATACTGGAAGTTGAGAGAGCAGATACCCTTAAACTATATAAGGCCAAATGTTAATTTAAAACAACAGAAATAACATGCTTGAGAGAGAGAGAGAGACCTCAAAAGGTATCTTGCCTGATGAATCAAAGAGTCAAACAATACTGAATACTAGAGAGTAGAGGGAACCCACAACCAGCATCTTTAGTTTTTAAAAGAAGAAGATTGAAAGGTGGGCAACCTGACAAATCTTTCAATTTGCTAGAGAGTTTATAAAGAGGATGGTGATTGACTGATCTACATGTTTATTGAAGACAGGATAAAGTAACTGGGATATTAGAAAAAGGTTTCTCAATATAAGGACACTGCAGGCTTACAAAGGAGGTTGTGGAATCCTTGTACCTGAAGGCTTTTTTGAACAGGTTAAACAAACATCTGTCTGAAATGTCTAGGTGCGCTTGGCCCTGCCTCTGTAAACATGAATGAACTAGGTGCTGTCTGGAGGTATTGTCCAGCCCTACATTTCTATGATTCAATAAACATGCCTGAAGATAAAAAAGAAATTCAAAGGCCTGTAGGCATATTGAATTATATCAGCATATTCACATTAACTATACTGCTTGTGCAACTCACCAGAGATGTTTCCTCCACATCACCAATGATCACCAATTGGGCATGGATACCAGAGCATGAAAGGGAGTTCAGTGATTTAAACCACATTCTGACATCACCTCAGGGCTTCAATTTTTGACCTCATTAAAAACACTAAACTCTCCAAAGACATCTCAAAAAGAGGGCTAGGAGCAGAAATATTAGTCATGGAGCTGACTCGTCACCAGTCTCATCTGAATCTAGGGCTATGACAGATGCAGAGAAGATGGAAATATGAACTGAATAAGAGAGATGTACATCTATACACCGGAGGCTGTGTCTACACTGCACCCCTTTTTCGGAAAAGGGATGCAGATTAGACACTTTGGAATTGCAAATCTGCGGGGGATTTAAATATCCTCCGCGGCATTTGCATTTACATGGCTGCCGCTTTTTTCCGGCTTGGGGATAAGCCGGAGAAAAGCGCCAGTCTAGACGCGATTCTCCGGAAAATAAGCCCTTTTCCGGAGGATTTCTTATTCCTACTTGAAAGTAGGAATAAGATCCTCCGGAAAAGGGCTTTTTTTCCGGAGAATCGGGGCCAGTGTAGACGCTCTTTTCCGGCTTTTCTAAAAGCCGGAAAAAAGTGGCGGACATTTTTATTTAAATGCCGCGGGGGATATTTAAATCCCCCGCGCATTTCCCTATTGCGATTTCAAAAATTACCATGCCCCTTCCGGAAAAGGGGCCAATGTAGACGTAGCCATCGTGACTTTATGGACATAGCTTCAGAACAGACACTGATCACAAACCACTGACTTCAGGACACAAAATGGGATACTGTACTCAAGAATGCAGTGATTGCTTTTGGAAATACAGAAACATGTTGTGACCTAGAGTTCGAGCCGGGACACCACTTAGAAATGACAGACACACTCTCAAGAGCATATGATCCATCTGACAGTATTCAGCCTGGTGATCTGGAGCAAGCAGTGAACATACATGTAAGCGTGATAAAATGGTCTTGTGTGGTCATGCCAGAGATGTGATAAATTGGACGCAGAAACAGCTAAAAAAGAATTCAAGCAGTGAACAAGCAATGAGTAAAGGAGTGAAAAAAACCCAACATATTCCACCTTATTCCCACTGTCAAAACAAGATGCCAGTGATCTTAGGCATGCTTTTCAAGGAGACCTAGACTGTGATTACCACAGGGATGAGAGGAAATATTGGAATGAATACATGAAAAGCACCTGGGAATGACCCAATCACAAAAAAAAACAAAACAACAAAAAAAAAAACAAATGCTCAAAGTTGTATTTTGGCCACAGAGGAACAGTGACACCAAAGAAGTGGTGAGAACGCATCAGAAACAAACCAATTTTCAGCACAAAGAGCCAGTGACACTGTGTAGTTCCATGAGATAGAATTAGAAATGACATGTTCAGCCTGGGAAGAAAATATCACCTGGTTACAATCAGGCCTGCCAATGGGTGGGAGAAGTAAGGAGGAAAGGGGGTAGTTGCCCTGCGGCCTAGCAATTTAATCGGGCCTGAGGCTATTGCCACAGCCTCTGCTATCACCATCAGAGAGCCACACAGGGCACACTGTGCAGCTGCGAGGGATGGGGAGAGGGCTGACTGCCTCTTGCCCCCCCTCTTCTGAGAGCACGGAGCTGTCTTGCCCTCACCTTCCCCACTGTCCCGCGGAAGCTCTCGGCTCCCCTTGTTATGATAGTCTACTTTACCCCATCCCAGAAGCAGTCACACCTGAAGAGGCCACTGCAGCAACAGTTGTCAGGTATATTAAATCTGTATTAGCATGTTATGGAATTCCAAGAACAGCAATAATTGACAAGGGACCATTGTTCAAGAATAAGGACTTCCTAGACTAAAATGCAAACTATATGATTTTCACCACAAAACAGCTAGTCCCAAATATCTTAAAATCAACGCATTAGCTGAATGTGGAGCATGTATGGTGAAGAATTGGTTCAAAAAAGTCATGGATGCAAGAGAAGATCTACATTTAGCATTACTCAGTTGCAGAACTACTGGCTGCAATGCAGAATGTCATCTGCTGAATCCCTCTACAAGAAATACATATGAATACTTGATTGCTAGATGTATGACAACAACAAAGGATGAGTAAGGCGTCTGTAATAGTGAGGAAAAGTCTAGGAAAGCAAAGCCAATCAAAATATTACACTGCAGGAGAAAGACCTCTTCCACAGTTTAAGAAAAATGCTCTGTAAGAAAATGACAGAGTGACTGCTGCCCAGGGAAAGCTACAGTGATCTGGGATCATACTCAGTGCTTACAGATGAAGGCAAAATCTTACAAAGGAACAGTGAGCATCTGTTCCAGATACCTGGCGAGGCTGAGACAAATAAAATGAGAGTAGACACAAGGTGAAACAAGTCACTATCTGCCCTTTTATTGATCATGAGACTGAATTGTATGTTGCAGACAAGGACTTGCCTCGAGGATGTGCAATACAAGAGATCACAGAGATTGCTGAATAGGCTGATTGAAGTATGTTGTGTTTAAGCAACCTTGAAAGGGTGTTAAGTCCATTATTGTATTTGGCATAGTTTGTGTAGTTTAAATAGTGTTTTAGTTCAATCAAGAGATCTAAAAAAGGGAAGATATGCTATAGGATAAGTCATCCACGAAGTGCAGAGATGCCAAATATCCTGTTCATTCTTTATATAGTCTTTGGTAGCCCACAGTACTTTCTGTTGGGGCAGAAATGAAGAAACCCCAGAAGGTCAGTTGCAGCAGTTTTGATATTTCATTTCTCTACATAGTTCCTGTTCATAATGAAGAGTTTATTTTAACACGGGCCAGCACATCAATAAGGGTATGTCTACACTACCACCCTAGTTCGAACTAGGGTGGTTAATGTAGTCATACAGAGCTGCAAATGAAGCCCGGGATTTGAATTTCCCGGGCTTCATTTGCATAAAGCCGGGCGGCGCCATTTTTAAATGGAACTGGGGTAAAACTGGGGTAAAACTCATGAAACATGAGGAGTAACAGTAGTTCAGACTAGGAAGCCTAGTCCGAACTACCTAGTCCGTGCCGCGTGTAGCCGCGCGGCACGGAGTCCGCACTAGCGGACATTTAAAAATGGCGCCGCCCGGCTTTATGCAAATGAAGCCCAGGAAATTCAAATCCCGGGCTTCATTTGCAACTCCGTATGACTACATTAACCACCCTAGTTCGAACTAGGGTGGTAGTGTAGACATACCTAAGATACTACATATGATGCCTTTTGAAATCAAACTATGATTTTAGGTTTGCTAATCAGAGTATTACTTTTAAAAATCCTCGTACACTCTTGAGCAAATGATGCCATTATTAAAAGTGACCAAAGTTGGTCCAAAATAGTGAGCCATTTTTTCTATTAATTGAAGTACCAGTGCATTAGAATGAACTCTTTTGCCAAAGTGTCGCAGTCTCTGATACATACAACTATAAATCTAATAAAGGCTTCATTGTTTGCATAATTACTTTCTGTAGAGAACAGGGTTGTTGCAGAGCCGTCGGTGGTTTCATAGTTTGCAGGAGAATATCAGAAAAAAGTCAAGGTTTCTCTGTATACCAGGGACTCATACTCTCTGTCTCTCTCTTGTATATATTGTGAAATGACACTTCTGCTTTCAACACCCAAGGGACCTAGCATCCTAGTGATCTGTTTCAAAGCCAGTTTCCCTGATATCTGGGTCCCTTACATTTCACTAGCTGTTGAACTAATTGAAAATAGTGGAATAGCAGAGCTGTGGACCTGCTGTATGGAAAATGAGAAATTACAGAGAGGAAATACAGAGATTGTATAACCCAGGGGTGGGCAATAATTTTTGCCTGGGAGCCACTTCAAAAATGTTTGAAGTAGCCCCAAACCACTCCAGAAGGGGTGGGGCCTAAACAGGAAGGAGCAGGGCCTAAACAGGAAGGGGTGGGGCTTCCCCACCCCCAGACCATGATTGGTCTGGGGGTGGGAGAACCCCTTTGCCCCCCCTTCCACTAGGCACCCATGCCCTGGAAGAGGCTTGGCACACTCCTCCACCCCCAGACCACTCAGGGCCTGGGGGTGGGGGAGCACAGGAAGCCTCCTCCCACCCTGCGAGGAGCTCGTGGCACTTTGAAGTGCCATGGGTTCCTCACAGGGCTGGGGCAGAACAAAGGAAGCTTCACACAGCTCCCCTGCCCCCAGGCCCTGATTAGCCTGGGGGCAGGGGAGCATGTGAAGCATTCTCCGCTCCCTCCTCCCCCTCCCCCCGTGAGCATGAGCAGTGTGCGGCACTTAAAATGCCATGTGCTCCTGGCAGGGCAGGAGGAGGCGTCACTCACTCCCCAACCCCCAGGTCAATTAAGGCCTGGGGGCAGGTGAGCAGCAGGGCTTCCGCGGGCTGGATCCAACTGCTTGGCGGCCCTGAAGTGGTTGCCCCAACTATCCTATGGGTGCATTGGTCCCTCATATTGATGGTAGCCTGCAGGACACAGAGCAGCTTGGGGCATTACGTGGGGGAGCTGACACAGGAGGGTATCAGAGGTTGGGCCCCATGACACTCTCTGCAGCACTGGGAGCCACAGGAAGCAGAGGGATGCAACTGCCTGCTCCACTCCACTGCCATCTCCCATTCTTCTGACAACTTTTCAGGGTTTGAAACTAGTTTTCATTTGGCATTGAAACAAATCCAGAACTTTTTAAGCATTTTTGTGAAACAAATTTGTATCAAAATGCCCTTTTTTTGGATCCAAAAGCTTATAGTTTTCATTTCAGTTCAGAGAACCTGTCTTAGGCCTCAGAAAACATACCCCAAAAGATCTGGCTCTAAGTGACTTAAGATTCTTATCCAACTTTCAAAAGTTCTCTTCATAAAAATTGTTTCCCAGTCCTTCTTTTTGGTTGTACATTTAATGGCATAAAACCCCGCAAAGAAATCTTTTGCTAAAAAAATGCATGGGAACAGTTCACATGTTAATTTTGACCATATCACTTTGTTTACATAATCAATTATTTAGGGACAAATCCTTAAGTTCTTATTCAGTCAAAGCTGTCATGCAAGTCATTAGGTGTGCAGGAGATCAGTAATGTCTTCATTGTCTGGTTTGAATTCCAAAGATCATAGGAGACGGCAATGCAGAAGTCCTGCCAAATATAATCACTGTTCAAGTGAGATTACTGCTGCATCATTGCATACGAGTGGCCCTAAACTCTTCTCTTACAATGTCATGTGAAATATGTCCTTGCCGTCTCATGTGTTGATATGTTTGCTAAGTGATGAGTGTGTTTCTGTTCCTGTCAGCCATGTGTGCTGCATTCCTGGGCAGGAATGCTTCAGGTCTTCATGTGCATGTGCTCTACAGAATTCAGAGCTTGACACATGCTGCTCGAGGGCCACTCATGGAGTGTCTTCTATTTCTGTCACTGCTGATATCTGTGGGATCATTTTGTCATGCAAATGAAGGTTTATGAGAAATTTTTCAAGCCTTAGAGTGTTCATTCTTCCTGTTCCTAATCACACAGGTCACAAAAAGTCAAAGAATAAACTTGCCTTCCTCTTCCTCTCAACAAAGTGCTACAAACACTTTATGCAAAGTTCCAAGGAATGATTTATGATTGTGAGAGCAGCCTGGAGATATGTAAGTGAACTGTGCCACGGACACCATTTTTACTGCTCTGATTCTTCCCCATGTGAGGTGTCAAGATAAATGTGTTCCTAATGCTGTTCCATTAAATTGAATAAATTAATAATAGGGATAGATTTAGCCCAGGCCTTGGGTAAATATGGCCCGCAGGTTGGATCAGCCCACCAAGCCACCAGATCTGGTCTGTGGAGACAGCGGGGAGCCCCAGGCAGGCTCCCCCGCTTGCCCTACACACCGCTCAGAAACATAGCTGCCGAGCCCCATTTCTGTTTCAAAACTGGAGGGGGGGGGGTGCTTCAGGAGCTGCGCCCACCCCAGCACAATCCCATTGACCAGTTTCTGGCCAGAAACTGGCCAATGGGAGCTGCCTGTCTGAATAAAAGGCAACCAAGAAGAATCACAGCCCCTCTCCTCCGCTCAGTTATTCACACAAGCACATAGGCAAGAAGGCAGGCTGGCTGCAAAACATTTTAAGCTCTGCAAGCCTTAGCTCTATAGGCAGGCAGGCTGGTTTGGCTGCTGGCTGCTAAGTCTCCTGGCTAGAGCCTGCCTCTGGCACCTCAACCCCTCCCTTCCCTAGCCCTCTGCCTCCTCCACGAACATACCCAAACCCTATGCCCCCCTCTTGCACCCATACCGCCTCCCAAAAATGGCACCCCGATCTCCTGCCCCAGATCACAATCCCCTCCTATCCCAGATCACATCCCAAACCCTTGCACTCCATTCTCCTGCCCTAAGTTACAATCGCTGCCTTCACCCAAACTCCCTCCCAGATTACATTCTCCCTCCTAAATCCCAACCTCCCTTCTGCACCCAACCTCCATCCCAGACCCTGCATATCCTCCATTAATATCATGGAAGAGTGCAGTCCTCGACCACTTTCCAAAATCTTGGACTGCCCCCCTACATCAAAAATTATTGCACTCCCCTGATTTAGCCCCAACTGTGTTTTAAAAGACTCCTATAACTACATATATATGTATATAACAGGAGCACTGGAACAGTTTTTATAGTGGGGGGTGCTGAGAGTCACTGAGTCAAACCAGAAGCCCTGTATATAATGGAAACCACTTGAAGTTAAGGGGTACTGCAGCATCCCCTGCACTCTTCATGTCAGCATATATGAATCCAACAGAACAATTTAAGTTGCTCTAAAACATGTCAAGGAACATGGGCTGCATTAATTGGCAAAGACAATATGCAAGAATTAACTTGTGAGGTTGTGAGATCCTTAAGACAGACATCTCATGGAATTGTGAATGCAGAACAGAGGGTGCTGTAGCAAAACATCACCCAGACGTTCTAAGTTATCTTTGAATGTAGAGTTAGACAGATCCTCCTTATAGTGAAATTATCATAGGACCAATGAAGAAAAGGGAACTATGATTATTTGCATCAGCTAAGGTTCTGTCCCAGCATCTTTAGCAATCTAGACCAATATTCTTTAGTCATATGGATAGGATTGTAACAAATCTTTTGTGCTGAATGCAGAGGAAGATGAGCTATGCTTGCATAGTTCTTCTAGTGCTCAATCCAGCATTTGGCATGATTGAGCCCTCAATATAATTATTTTCGTTCATTACAATGACATTAACAAATTTCAGACCTTCTTGTCATCTGTGTCAGATGATGGGTTTTACTTTTTGATCTTTCAGTGCTTTGTCAGGTGCATTATGTTGCCTAGCATTGTGCCATTTATGCTAATAAATGCACAATCATGAATCTGCCTTGAGGAGGTTTTAAATAAACCCTTGCCCATTTATGAATTCAGAAAAATATATCGTTCTCAACAGCCTGTATAGTTACACGTTCAATAATTGTAATTTTATCCAGTCATTTCAATTTCAAGGAGAAAACACTTGTTGCTAAAATAATAGAAAGAATAAAGGTGACTTTTTTAAATTATTAGATGTGGAATATACCTTTTACATTCTGTATAACAGCAGTTCCTAGAATAAATGACCATTGTATATCATAAGGAACTTAATTACATCTCTGGTGAAACAGTGGCATGCTGGCTATATGATATACTAACCAAACACTATTGACTGAAGAAATATACTGAATAGCGATATATTTTTGCATAGGTGCACAAAAAAGGATGGGCACAATCTCCCCAAGAGCAACCCTGTTTGAGTTTAGAGAGCACAAAACTATGGATTGCCCAGAAATATCTAGGTACTTTCTAGTACTGCCAGCAGTGCAAGTAAAAATTATGGATGAGCTGAGAGAGAGGAGAGCCAGCTGTACATTCTGTCATCTAGGGCCTGATTCTGGAAGGTACTGAGCATTTCCTGAACAGTGCTTCCTTGCTTTCAATCTTCTGTTGACTTCCATATAAACAGAGATGCTCTGCATCTCCCAAGGATAATCCTGAGGATCAATTGCACTGCCATGTCCAGAACTAGAGCCATAATGGTATACAGGCAGTCCCCAGGTTACATGGATCTGACTTACATCGGATCACTACTTACAAACGGGGTGAGGCAACCCCGCACTAGCTGCTTCCCCCCAGCAGACCAGGGAGACGCGAAGCTAGCGCCCTCCCCCCCCCCCCCCCCCCAGCAGATCAGGGAGACGCGGAGCGGCTTTTCTCAGCAGAAACCTCAGCTTGAGAATAAAGGACTGAGGGAAGTGAGGTGTGGGAGAAAAAAACTGAGCTCTGGAGAAATGTTTGGCTAGAGTTCCCCTACAATATGTACCAGTTCCGACTTACATACAAATCCAACTTAAGAACAAACCTACAGTCCCGGGGACTGCCTGTATTACAGTAACACTGGGAGGAAGGAGATTATTCATAGTCTTTTTTTATGCTTAATGGCTAAGGATTTAATGTATTATTTATTATTAGCTGTGTATTGGCTTTAGGCATTGGGCCCTTATACAATCTCAATGAGAATCTTCCAGTTGATTATAACGGACTTTGGATGAGGTCTCACAAGAACTGGCTGGGGAAAAAAATCTGCAGAAAATGTTGACCTTTTGTTAAAAAAAAGTTTTCCTTGCCAAACACTTCAATAATTTAAGATTTAAAATGGTAAAAACCTGGAAAGTTTCAGGTGTTTTTGTTTGTTTGTTTAGTTTTTTTCAAACAAAAAATGTAAAAATTCAAAGAGATGCTATATCATCTAGTCAAACACAATTTTCTGGTGCAAGTGTTGAATTAAATATGTTACTAGCCTTAGTGACTGTTTACAATGTAACTATTCCGACTGATTCTTTTTATTTCAAGTTTTAAGGTGTTAGTAAGTTGTGAGTGATGGATGGGTGAAATCAGGACATCTAATGGCTGCTTTGCAAGGGGAAAATAAGGACAACTTCTTTACTATGGCAATTTTCTCTTGTTTTCATTTATCTTTACCTATTCAAATAGCTTGTAATTTTTCAGTTTGAGTCCCACAGGCTCAGCCATGTAAGGTTTCAGCTATGAGATGCAAAGTGCTTTCAGCATCCATGAGAATGAATGAATGACTGATTGATTTTATTTATGCAATGGTAGCCATGTAGGCCCCAACTGAGAATAGAGCTCTGTTTAATAGGCACAGAAAATCCTTGCTCCAAAGAACTTACCATCTAAATCAGTGGTTTTCAAAGTTGGGTTGTGGGCCCACCTAGGTAAGCCGCTGGCAGGCCTGCAACACTTTGTTTTATCTAAATGTCTGTAGCCATGGAGCTTTTAAACTTCCTTTGGCTATGGTTCACCATTTCCCAGAGCTACGGGAAGTGGTGTGGCATGGGCTGTCAATTCCCATAGTTCTCCTTGGTTGGAAATGGCAAACCACAGCGAATGGGAGCTGTAAGGTTCCATGGCTATGAACACTTGAATAAACAAAGCATTGTGAGTCTGCCAGCAGCTTATCCGGGTGGCCCAAATTTTGAAAATCACTTGTCTAAATAAACAAGCTAAATGAAGGGTGGAAGGGGAAACGGAGGCACAGAACAATGAAGTGACTGGTCTAAAGTCACACAAAGGTTAGCAGCAGCAGCACCATAAGAATCCCAGTTTCCTGAGTCTCAGTCCAGTGTCCTAACCATGCTGTCTCCCTTCAAATATTTGTCAGTGGGAACAAATAAGGACTTTGAACAATTGATGCCCCAATTTCCTGATAAGAGGATGCCACGTAGTGTATCTCAGAGTTATTGTGTGATATGGAACTCCCCTAAAGTAATTCCGGTAGTGTAACTGGTTAATTATGTATTTCTAACTAAATACTCATGTAATTTTAAAGGTGTAGTTTTCCCTAGGTAGACATAAATTGGAATGATAGATTGCATTAGGCAATTACCATTTTGAAGAATAGATGTTGTCACCATTCGAAGTGGGTACTTAGGACATATAATAGCAGTGTCACATTTGTCACAGCATCTAAGAGACAGGATGCTTAAATGCAGCAGAAAGGCTATTAAGGCAGAAAGGTTTTAAATGTGCCATCAGATCTCTTATAGTCAATAGGAGTGCTTTACATAAAAATTGCCTGCTCTGATAAGGTAAGTTGTCTGAGCTCAAATCATTGAAGAACAATCAAATATGATAAATGATTGTCAGATGCTACAATTTTCAAAGCACAGACACAAATTTATAATAATGGAGGTAAGGCAAATCAGATAGAAACTTGAAGGGGGAAACCCTTTGAAGGATTGTGTGATTCCTGGCAATTAGGCAATGTAAAGGGGAGTCTCCTCTTTAGGGATAATACCGGGTGTATGTTCTCATCTGTGGGTCACAACAGTATAGTCAGAAATCTATCTACCGACAATGGGCACAATGAACACAGAAAGCAATGAAATTCCCCTACTTTATCTCTGCTGATTATATGAATTCATTGTATTGTCTTTTCGGAGGCCCAGCAGATCATGTTAGTCTTAGAATATTTTCAAAGGTACTGAGCACCTCCATTTCTCACTGACTTCATCTGGAATTGCATCTATACCTAACAATCAGGCCTGAATAAAGTCCAAATTCAATGTGTCAGCATGTTGGAGAGATTTAGGCTTTCTAACATGAAATTGTAATAAATGCTGTATCCTCATTTGTGTTTTATGCTTAGCAGAATTATTTAGAACCTCATAGGCTGAAATATATCTAATTTAGGGGGAGGGCAGAAAGGGAAAAGAAAACACCTGTTTTCCACAAATTATCAACTGCGGAGAACTGTTAGTTCTAATTACAAAATAGCTACAGGATTCTCATTTAAGCAAAATCAACTATACTTGAAAACTAAAGTTAGAATGTAAATGATGCAATCATTTTTAATTCATTCTGCTACTGTGTAGCCCTAGTCAAAGCTGAGCCAGTAGTAAGAGTTGCACTTTTTAAATTTCTGGGTGTGGTGTGCTTTAACACAACTTGAACTAGATTTCCAAAGATGTAAAGGAGAAACCTAACTTACATGGATGCTATTTCTAATCCATATTTTGAAAAGTGGTCTTAATTAGTTGATCAATCTAATATCTTTGCTGTTCTTCAAAAAGAAAGGGATACTCGTAATGTCTCACTCAGAAGGACTGTTTAGGATATTTCCTATCTTTGAGGAATAAGATCAATTTCTGGAGCTTAACACATATATAAGATGCTCATTAAAGAATTCCTATTGTGTTACTATTTGCAGGACTGGTATCTATTGTAATTAGTAGTACCTGCTGCAAGATTTAAGAACTGACTTGTCTCCTACCTGTATATTAGTAGAATAAAAGATCCAAGGACAATTTCTCAACTTCCGAAAACTTCTGACATGGCAATTATGCACTGTTTTGTAAGTACAATATCTGATACTTGTGTTTACAAGAGATAACATATTAATATTTTTAAACCAAGAAAAAAATCACTTCTGTCTAATTTGGTGCCTCTTAAAGCCTGATGCCCTAGGCAACCACCTAGTTCACCTATATGGTAGGGCCAGCCCTGCATAGAGGGGATGCAGTAAATGAGTTGCTAGAAAATCATTATATAGCTTCTGGGGCTATCCTTTAAAGAGTATACAAGAGAAAAGGGGTTAATCTACAATGCATCTGGAAGAGTGCTTCCCAGCTTGAGTAAATAGACACAACATGCCTGCTCTGTTCAAGCTTAGATGCTTAAAATTGTAGTATAGTCAAAGGTAGAATGGGCAGCAATTCAGGCTAGTCACCTGAGGAGAAACCCATTTGGAGCTCCTGGGTTCATGCTCGGGTAGGTAGCCCAACTAGCCACCTGTGCTACACTGATTTTTAGCACACTAGCTCAAAAAGGGTTTGTGTGTCTCTCTATCCAGGCTATGAATTATGCTTCCAGCTGACATGTAGATATATCCAAAGAATGAAGGACTGTTAATTTTGTCCAGATTATGGACTGAAGGACTGTTAATATTGCAAAACTGTGTCCTGAAATGGGCTACACATAACTCTATAGTAAGTAACATTAGTTAAAACCTACTACTTCTAATATATCAAGAATAAATATAAACCAATAGATTAATGGATGACAGTGATTTATCCCATTAGTGAATCTTACAGTGACTATCCTCTATGTTCAAAAGGTTTTGCAACATGTTTCAGGTGTTTCTCATAAAAAAATCAGTATTATATGGATGTCAGTTACTTTCATGTACTATCAGAGTGTAATTCAACTTTTTGCTTTTAACCTGTAAAGTTCTATAGAGTTTGAATCCTGATAGACACTGCCTTTATCTTCTTCTTTCTTCTCCAGAAGCTGAGATCATCTGGGGTATTCTTGCACACTGTCCCAGTGTGGGGGATGAATAAACCTAAAGAACAACAAATGGTCTGGCAGCACTCTATAGACTAACAAAACATGTAGATGGTGGTATGAGCTTTCGTGGGCACAGCCCACTGAGATTTCCTTCCATAGCAGGTCTGACAAGCCCTCAGTTCCTGACCTCAATGCTTGTGATTAGTTGAATTTCTGTGATTGGCAAGTTTTTAAAGGCTGACATTGAGTCATTAGAGGTAAAATTAAAGTGTATATATTTATATTAAAGTCTGTATATTATTTGAATTCTGTTGTTAATCACTTTACATTTCATTGGAAAAGAAAGGTATGAACATAATAGAAAGTCAGAACATTGTTTCTGAGCTTGAAAACATAGCCTTACAGTTAAACTAGTATAAATGACCAGAGGTGACAGAGTATTATTATATACAGTAATTCATGTAACCAAAGCGAAAACTTCACTGTCCACTTAATGGGGTTAAAGGTGTGAAGCGGGAATATAAAGCAGGCTAAACAATATAACTTTGACATAATTGCATTTGCTATTTTGGATCCCATTCTTAAGAGCAAAAGGCACATAATGAGTGTGTATTTTAAGTGTATGATTTATTTTAAATCAATCTTCTTTCTACTCATGTATTAGAAAATGTAAAAAGGAAATCTGAAGTTCCACCACTAAATATGTTTAACCATTTATGAGTTATTTATTAATATTTTATTCACTAACACTTAAGAGAATAGAAAAAGTGTTCCTCGCCAATTTAGAGGAAGGAAATGATTATTACCTTAATGATTTAACTTATAAATCTTATGAAATGTGCCTGTTGCTATTGTTTACACACGTTTTTCTAACAGATTCAATAGATAACTAGTACACATTCAAATCCCTGCAAATAGGTTACTGCTTTTCATGGGATGTATGCTTCCCCCATCGAAACATTATTTTCCATCTTTATTCTTACCTATTTATATATAAAATTTTCCTTTATGCCTCACAAATCAGAGAGTTCTGGTGCCAACCGGGGGGTGCCCTCAGCATTTGATTTAGCAAGTCCAAACAACAGAAGATCAATCTCCACCATGACACGAGGAGACATGGCCTAAAATAGTAATTCAGAGAGGAATGCTACTCATCTATGAAGTAAAAACTCAAAAACTGAATGATCATATTTTTTCAGTATTACTAACTACTTCACTGCTGATCAAAGCATGGAAGAAGGAAAAGGGAAGATCATATTATAAACATCCATATCATTTATTGCTTCTCTCATAAACCAGTTTCTTATAACTGACCCAACTGTGAGAATACCCAGCTTTGATTTGTTGCAGCTCTTGTGAGCCTATTTGCCATCACAATGAGGGCCAAGAGGAGGATCCTACATGCAGTTGTGGCCAAAGACCATGTCACACACCTACCCTCTGACCAGATTTGATGGAGATTTGAAAGCTGTGAACTTCACTGTGGAGGGTATCATAAAGTGGCTTAATAAGTGCTGTATCTGATAAGAAGAAGAATCTGTTGTGCATGGGTCTCATTTTGTTGTTTCAAGTGTATGGAGGTTGGGTAAATAGATTTGAATGAAACAACAAATGGTCTGGTAGCACTTTCTAGACTAACAAAACATGTAGATGGTATCATGAGCTGAATTTTTTGATGAAACCAGGTTTTTGTTGGGAAATGCTGATTTATCAAATCTGAAAGGTTATTTTGGAAACACATCCAGTCCAGTGAATTTCTGATGAATCACAGGCAAGGTTCCAACCAAAGCCTTTCTGCCAGGTAAGCTGCCCCAATTCCTGCCAACTTCTCTGATGGCTGTTGTGAATTCTAGGCTTCCACAGTACCAGGGAGCCTCTGCTGCCTCTCCTCTTGACTAAAGGTCCCAAATTTTCAAGACTTCCAGACAGCTTAGCATCCTGGGCTACCAGATACCTGCAGCCTTGTGAAACAGATTGCCTTGAAAGTCAGGCAGGACAGTGAGCCAACTGGCAGGCAGGAGACATGTGGGGGAGCAGAGGTAGGGTTGGTCTCCCCGGATTTGCCACATGGCTTGTACTGATCATGCTCAATAACACTGCTAAGACAGCTGCCTTCGCTCTGCCACTCTTCTCTCTGGCAGCTGGCCTGGGAGTCTGGAACCCCTGTGGCAGCCTTCATGGTGGGTCTGCCCCAGAGCCATAGATGCTAGAAGACCCATACATTGAGGTGTGTCTAGACTACACGGCTCTGTCGATGGATCCATGTAGATGAGTTTACTAGACATAGCAAAATGAAGCAGCGATTTAAATAATTGCACTTCATTTACATCAAAATGGCCGCTGCGCTGTGCCGACGATCATCTGATCCAGCACAGCGGGGCAGTCTAGACATGCCGCAGTCAACAAGAGAAGCCTCTGTCAACCACTCTGGTAAACCTCCAGATCAGCTGATCATCAGCACAGCGCAGCAGCCATTTTGATGTCAATGAAGCGCAATTATTTAAATCACTGCTTCATTTTGCTATGTCTAGTAAACTCATCTACATGGCTCCGTCGATGAAGCCATGTAGTCTAGACACACCCTTGTTGCCTGGAAATGATAGGATTCTTATCTATTTTGTGGCTGCCAACCACTAATAGCTATGATGAAATAATTTCACTAATGTTAGTGGTGGAAAGCTGTGAAATTGACAAAAAAATTGTCAATTTCAGGTATCAGCTCAGCTGCCAGGTCTATATTTTGAGCTATATTTTTTCAGAAACACCATATGTCAGGGTTTCTGAAATGAAAACTCTCCAGAGTTTTAATATAAATTCCTGTATTTAAAAAAAGTAGGATTTACAAACACATGGCAGTGCTCCTGCAATTGGGAAAGACAGAAAGGACAAAGAGGGAGTGGAAATCAGAGATTCATGTGTCCCAACAACTTTAACTCTGTCCCAAGTTTGCATCTTTCATGCTACCCCAAAGACTTTCAGATGAAGTACTCCAGGTGACTAATAGATTTTTTTTTTTGTCTTTAAAAGGCTGCCTGGTGTCATTGCAGGTATTTAATGCGAGCATTGAGTCTTGAAGTGAAAGGTAGGGGAAAATCTAGCTTCTCTGGACTCAGTGCAGTGAGCCACAGGGATTGCTGAAACCTGAAGGCCCAGTTTTTGAGTTTTAGAAGCCCTGGGCCTGCCTCCGTGAAACAGTGAGGATTCTTTGGGTCCAGCACGCTAGATGGATACTCCCAAGAGATGGGATGAAGGCTGGGGCATACACTAATCCTTTGAATCTGTGACAGAAACTTTTTGGGGAACTGAGTCAGAATTTCAATGAAAAACTGTTTTTGAATTACCCAAATCAACTTTTATATATTCAAACAGTTAGGCTGTGTCTAGACTGGCCAGTTTTTCCACAAAATCAGCTGCTTTTGTGGAAAAACTTGCCAGCTGTCAACGCTGGCCGCTTGAATTTCCGCAAGAACACTGACGATCTCATGTAAGATTGTCAGTGTTCTTGCGGAAATACTATGCTGCTCCCGTTCGGGCAAAAGCCCTCTTGCGCAAATCATTTGCGCAAGAGAGCCAGTGTAGACAGCACAGTACTGTTTTGCGCAAAAAAAGCCCTGATGGTGAAAATGGCGATCGGGGCTTTTTTGCACAAAAGCGTGTCTAGATTGGCACGGACGCTTTTCCACAAAAAGTGCTTTTGCGGAAAAGCATCTGTACCAATCTAGACGCTCTTTTTCGCAAATGCTTTTAACGGAAAACTTTTCCGTTAAAAGCATTTACAGAAAATCATGCCATTAGGGTTTTATATTAAAAGTGATTATGTTTTATTTTGCCTACTACTTCTCTCATGTATGTAGGACTGCCTACTAATTCCTTCAAAACATTTCTAAAGCATCTTTAGCTCTCTCTTTCTCGCCTCCATCTCTCTTTCTTTTCCCTAATTACTCTACATTCTCTCAACTAATCTATTCTGCCATTTTTTTTGTTTTGTTTTGTTAAATATATAGTCGCAGCATTGTGAATTTCAACCAATCAAAAACTGTGAATCATGCATTCAGAATAATAAGACTGGTTAAAAATCATGAGTTTTCAAAAATATAATGTAGGGACTCTTTAATATGTTTTCTGATTTTAACCATCCAGTGTTCATGTTGTCAATCATGTTGTCAAAGGAGGGCTAAATGACAATTGAGATCCTCCATAATCACATGACTCTAGGAGCTGGGACTTAAAATACCAAATATCATGAGACCTGTGATAGTCATAATAGTTAGCAAAAATGCAGCTGTTTATCTCTTTCTTCATATATGGAAATATCTATATTTGAGAGAGTTTGTCTGTGTATCTGTCTGTTTGTTCAAGAACTCCTCCTAAACAGCTGGGACCACCAAATTTGGTACACAGCTTCCTGGTATCTTAACTTAAAGCAATGCAAGGATTTGTTTGTGTCAGGATAACAGGATGTGCCTGGAATGGGATTGTATCTCATAAAAGCATACAGAAAACAGACAGAATCACTAATCAGGTGAAAGGGGCTGGCTGAGAGAGGGCTCCCATCTGGGACTGCCCCAGCCCAGAGCCTCCCAACCCTTAGGTGTGCATTAGAAGGATGGGAGGTGGCTGGGGGCGTCTCCCCTCCCCGATTCATATGGGAACATGGCTGGTTGCTGTCCTTTATTAGGGAGCGAGGGGAAACTGCAGTTTGCTGCATTCCTCATTCTCACTGGGGAGCGTGGGGGCAGCAGCCATGGAGAAACACTCACCTGGCTCCATGCTGGGGAACCTGGACCTGTCCTAGCTGGGGAACATGCACCCCTCCCCCAGCTATGCCTGCTTTAGCAGCCTAAGCTGCTGTGTTGAGAGAGGGGTGGGGTCGTCTTCTCTCCCTGGGACAGCCTGCATACCACTCATCTCTAATCCCACCTCAGAAATTATTTGAGTGAAGTGTGTACATTTTCATTTTATTTTCCAAAAAAACACAATTAATTGAGTTAAGGACCCAAGCAATGCCAGGTAAATTCTCTAATAAATATATAATTTCATCTTCAGAAATCTTCTGCAGTTTTCTGCCCATGTTAGAATTTAATACAAAATTAACCCTCTAAATATTCTAAATTCTTTGTGCATTTACTGTCCCTTTCTCTGTGTCTTCCTCTTTCTGTTAGACATATAAATCTTGATTCTAATGGCACTCTGTCCAGGTACATGAGCATATTTAGAGTAAGTTGTAGGATTGTGGCCTAAATCATTATGATTTCTGAACCTTATATCCCAATCTCAGAAACTCAGAGTAACATTCTTTAAGATATGTAATGAGTACAATAACTAAATACATAAATTTAAGTTTTAACACTTACGGGTCATTGAGTCACTAATTTAGAACTGGAGTAATCTAACTTTGGTTTTCAGAATACAGGTCCTGCATCGAATATTGAGAATACCTTTGCTTCTGAGGTCATAGCTACCATTTCTTTAATGGTTCCCACTAGAGAATGTTAATGTTTTATGGCTTTATTTAAATCACACAGATCGGTGCATATCCACACTTTTATTTGGCTTTTCATTTAGAACCCTAGAATTAAACCATTCTGTAAACTGTTTTGCCTTTTAAATATATCCCAGGTTTCCATATTATCAAATTCATTTTTTACTTAATCTCTTTAGGAAAATTCAATTTTTTTGGTGTCTGTTTCACTAGAGTTACTGATTTGCTTAACTTATTGTAGTATTCTCTTTTTCAGACATCCTAAGCTTTGGAAAACATCTAAGAATTATGTCTGTTCTTTATGTTATCTAGTGGCATTTGAAGCAAACATCTTTTTAACTAACTTCATGTCTAGGCAGTTTTTTAATCTTAAAATAAATAGAACGTCAACATTTACTGTGTGGAAAGTTATCAAGTGATATTGAATTTTAAAATAGAATATGATAGTTTCTTGCCCTTTTACTGGTATTTTCTGTCTTGAATATGAAACAAGTTCTGCTTTACACCTCTGTCCTCTTTCCTTATCTGAAGTCTTCTTGGAATAACATTTCACTTTGTGCCATTATCCATTTGAAAGGATACAGTTTTGCTACTGATGTTTAACTGTATTTACCAATCTAAAGCAATTTGCTCTGCACTCTTTGGACCTAATTCTCAAGCACCTCACACCTTGTGTAATCATTTACCCCACGCTAAGAGTGTGTAAACACTCTCAAAGCAGAACAGTAGCATTTTATATCACTTTGCACAGGGGTATATTTAAAAAAGATGAAAGTAAAAAAGCAGGCATATTATGCTTCCAGTTTTCCTTGCAAGAATTTTTAAAGCTTTCTACAAACTCAGCTGAGCATCATTTTGTAATTTCTTCACATCTTTAAGGATATTTTTGCAACCATATGATCCAGAAACTTGATTTTAAAAAAGTGGACATTCTGAAGTATGATTCTGGAATGATAGGAGAATTCTATAGCAAATTTAAGAACAGCAGACTTGGCGGGGGGGGGGGGGAGAAGGGTGTGGACAACAGAATTGCCAGGCCCCTTGGCAACATGGGGGTGACTCCATGTTCCTGAAAGGAGTGGGGCCTTGGGCAGAAGGGGCAAGGTGAGGGCACATCTCACCCCCCCAGCCCTTAATGCTACCCAATGCTCTGGTAGGGTATGTCTACACTACCCTCCTAGTTCGAACTAGGAGGGTAATGTAGGCATACCGCACTTACAAATGAAGCCCGGGATTTGAATTTCCCGGGCTTCATTTGCATAAGCGGGGAGCCGCCATTTTTAAAACCCCGCTGGTTCGAACCCCGTGCAGCGCGGCTACACGGGGCTCGAACTAGGTAGTTCGAACTAGGATTCCTATTCCAAACTATCGGTACACCTCGTTCCACTACCTAGTTCTAGCCCCGTGTAGCCGCGCTGCACGGGGTTCAAACCAGCGGGGTTTTAAAAATGGCGGCTCCCTGCTTATGCAAATGAAGCCCGGGAAATTCAAATCCCGGGCTTCATTTGCAAGTGCGGTATGCCTACATTACCCCGCTAGTTCGAACTAGCGGGGTAGTGTAGACATACCCGTAGTGATTTAAAGGCCTGCTGCTCCGGCCACTGCCATTGAGGCAGTACTGGCAACTGGGAGCCCTGGGACCTTTTGAATCACTGGGTCCTGGAGCAGTTGCTGCCTTTGCCCTCACCCCATTAGTGGGCCTGAGTACAATACGCTTGTTCCCTCGTGATAGTGTTCACTCTGAAATTAAGACACTTAGGACACAGCTTCTACATATGGCTTTTGTCAGGTTGAGGTAAAATCATTTATCTACAGTGGTCTATGCCTCTCTTGGTTATTCTGAACCCACAAAGAAGGGTTTAAAAAAATAGTCACATTCCCTAAATCATGTTTCAGATTTAGTTTTTATTTTAGTTACACATTCATCAACTGTTTCGTACTGCAAGAATAAAACAAATGTCTCATAAATACCATTTTATGGCGTTATAGTACCTAACAAATATGTCTATTATCCCTTTCATTGTTTTCTTTGTTCTCTCATGTTAAAATCACAAGCACCTGTAACACTGCCAAACCTGATGTGAAAAAAGTCTGCTGCACAATTAGGTGCTGTGGCTGCTAAATCAAAAGAAATCTGATGAGGTTCAACAAAGAAAAGTGCACAGTCCTGCACATAGAACAGAAGAATCCCATGCACTGCTACAGGGACTGACTGCCTAAGGGTACGTCTAGACTACAGGGTTTTGTCGACAGAAGTTTTGTCGACAGAATCTGTCAACAAAACTTCTGTAGACAAAGCGCGTCTAGACTACTGAAGCAATAGACAAAACTATAGACAAAACTTTTTGCTTTGTCGACAGAGAGCGTCCAGACTGCAGGACGCTCTGTCGACAGAAGAAAGTACCCGGAACTGCTTTGCCCGGTCACAGGGGGAGCATGTACTTCCTTGTTCTACTGCCTGCACTTTGCAGAGACGCATGCTAAAAGGGGCACTCCCCCCCCCCCGACTAGCCCTTGCTCTGCTGCTGCAGCTGCCTAGAGGGATAGCAAAGGTTCTGCAGTGCCTGTTTGGAGTGCTCTGCTTCCTGGCACAGCACAGCAGTGTGGGTTTGTTTATTTTTTGAAGGTTTTTCCTAACCTTTGTTTACCATGGAGCGAGAGCTTCCCCTGGCCAGGCGCTGGCCCCACTCCATGGTGCTTCAAATGCTGCTGCAACTGCATGAGACTATCATGCTGTTAATGCCTGGTCCGGAACCTGAGCCCAAACTGGAGCCCCCCCTTCAGGATGCAGCAGCACTGTTCCTGCCTCCGAACTTTTTCCCGGACAGGCAATGATGGAGGAGGGAAACAAGTACGGACTGGTGGGACCGGCTCATAATGGAGCAGTGGGATGATCAGGCTTGGCTCCAAAACTTTAGGATGCGGAAGTCCATCTTCCTAGAGCTTTGCAACTGGCTTGCCCCCATGCTGCAATGACAGGACACACACCTGTGCCTTGCCATCCCGCTGGAGAAGAGGGTAGCTATTGCCCTCTTGAAGCTGGACACTCCTGATAGCTACCGGTCAGTGGGACACCAGTTTGGTGTGGGGAGATCAACTGTTGGTGCTGTGTTGATGGAGGTAAGTCCCTTGGGGATGGGGGGAGGGCAGTCCGTAAGGGGACTGTAACCAAAAAAGGGTGGGTGGGGGGCAATGGAGGGGAGGTGGTGGAGGGCTCCTGTGCCTTACACCATCATACTACTGGGAGCAATCACTGGGGGAGGGGGGTCGCCAAAGGACTTAGGCAACCCCTCTTACTTCATAATCTGTGTGTGTTTGTATGTGTCTAGTTTTGCAGGTGGTGAGGGCCATCAACTCAGAGCTGCTGAATCGGATTGTCCACCTCGGAGACCTAGACACGATCATGGCTGGTTTTGCAGGGCTGGGATTCCCAAACTGCAGAGGAGCGCTTGATGGAACGCACATTCCCATCCGTGCACCACCCCATCGAGCCGCCCGGTATATCAACAGGAAAGGGTACTTTTCCATTGTGCTGCAGGCCTTGGTTGACCACCGTGGAGTATTTACGGACCTGTGTGTGGGGTGGTCGGGCCGGGTACATGATGCTCGGATCTTCTGCAATTCACACCTGTACAAAAGGCTGCAGACAGGAACCTTCTTCCCCCAGCGAACCTCTGCTACTGGGGACGTAGAGATGCCGGTCTGCATTGTGGCCGATGCGGCGTACCCCCTCATGCCCTGGCTTATGAAGCCATACACAAGGCATCTGACCCCGAGCAAGGAAGTGTTTAATGCGCACCTGACACGCGCCCGTTTACAGGTAGAATGCGCATTTGGCCGGTTGAAGGGAAGGTTTAGGTGTCTGCTAACTCGCCTTGACATGGGAGAACACAATATCCCAGAGGTGGTGGCAACATGTTGCATCCTCCACAACCTGGTGGAGAGCAAAGGGGAGGCCTTCCTCCCAGGTTGGGGGCCAATGGCTGAAGTGGAGGGCAGGCGGTTTGTACAGCCTCGGACAGCTGCCGTGCGCCAAGCCCATCAGGCGGGGGTTCGCATCCAGGAGGCTTTGCATAAGCGCTTCTCAGCTGGAGGCCTATGACTCCCCAAGGTATCCCCAATGGGGTCTGTGGGCCTTCCCCCCCATCCCAAAACCTTCCCTCCCACAATCCATCCCTGCATCAGCCTCTGAACAGTTAAGGCACACACACCATGTTAAACAGTAAAAATATGTTTATCAAGGAGTAACGTAAGAAATTAGATCTGTTATACAAAATAGATTTGTTCAACAACAGTGAAAAATAAAGTTCTTTTTTAACTAATAACCTGTGTTTATAACTGTGGTAGGAGGGGGGATTTCAACCTGGAGGGAGGGAGGGAGGAAGGAGGGATTTCCAACATGGAGTGAGGGAGGGAGGGAGGGCAGACACCTTAAGGGTAATGGCGGCCTCGCCTGGGCCGGAAGGCTTTGCCACCCCTGGTCCGTGGACCCAGCCGTCCTCGGGCTTGAGTGGGGGCTGACAATGACTCTGCTCTAGCGGGGGGGGGGGAGGGGCAGGGCTGGAGGGGTGGCAGGGGCTGAGGGAGAGGAAGGGGTGGCAGGGGTGGAGGGAGAAGAAGGGGGGTCAGAGGGGGCTGAGAGGGAGGACGGGGAGTCAGAGGGGGCTGGAGCTGGATGGGCAGGAGGAGTCCCCAGGGGGAGAGGACCTGGCACAGCCAGGGACTCCCGGACAGTGGCACACATAGTGCTCCACTCTGGGAGGAAGTCCTGCAGCAGGCGAGTATGCCACCGAGTCTCCTCCCTCGCTCTTTCAGCCATGGTCTCTTGCATTTTGGCCATGGTCCTCTCCATTTTCTCCATGGCCTCCACATGCCGCTTTAGGAGGTTATTGTAGGTCCTCCAATGCCTGCGGGTGCTGTGGGACCGGGTGGGTGGTGGCACAGGAGTTGCGCGGTGGACAGCAGCAGCAGGTCCGGCTGTGGAGAAGAAGAGGAGAACCGATCAGTGTTAGCAATTCACACACAAGTCCATACAACAAGGGATGGGAATGTTGTTACTGGTAGGCCACATCTGGCCTTGCCAGCTGCCTCGGCTGCACAGGGGACCCGTTGTGGCTAGGACAATGTCCACCTCCACCCCCTAGATCCTCCCGCCCTCCACTGTGGCTGTCTAGGCCAGATCAGTGTGCAGCCACAGTAGGACAGGGGCCTGCTGCACCTTGGGTTTCCCATGCCCCCCACCCACATACCCACCACCTGCCCGCCTGCTTGTACATGCACAGAGAGATGCAAGCTGTCCAGGAGGGAGGACCAAGATGTGAACACTGCTCTGCATCCTCTCTGCTCCCACCTCCCCTGTTCTGTGTCTGTGACCCTGCCTGCACTCACCTGATGTTCCTTCTCCAGCGTCGGATGGTGCCTGCGAGGCTTTCTCTGTCTCTGGGACAGGCTGCAGAGTCAGGGTCAGGGTGTCCTCCGTCTGCTCCTCTGCCTCCTCCTCCTCCTCATCTTCCCTGGGGACCTCCTGCCGGCTATGCTGCACTAGTGTGTGCAAGCCTGTCTGCATGAGCACCAGTGCAGACATTGGTTCCTGGCCTCCCAGGATGCGGTCCAGTTCCTCCTAATAGGTGCAGTGCACTGGGGCTGCACCTGAAGCTGAGCTCTGCTCTCGGGCCTTCATGTACACCTGGCGAAGTTCTTTTACTTTTGCCCGGACTTGTTGTAGTGTCCTGGGATGGTGCCCTTTATCGGCCAGCCCCTAAGCCCTGTGGCTGTAGATGCTGGCGTTCCTGCGCCGGGTGTGCAGGGCCTGGACCGCTTCTTCCTCCCCCCACAGTTCTAACAGTGTCAGGACCTCTGTCCCTGACCAGGCTGGGGCTCTCTTTTTCTCGCCTGAGAGAACTTGGGCTGGCTCCCTCAAAGCTCCTTGGGGGCCTCGTGGCGCTGGAGCTGTACACATGGCCAAGTGCAGGTGAAGCTGGGAGAGCTGTGTGCTGACAGGATCTCTCTGTGGCCAGCTTCCTGTCACAATGCCTGCCAGGGATGTCTGTGCTTTTAAAACATGGCTACAGACAGGACCAAGAAGAGGTTTTTCCTAAAGAAGGACTCTCCAGCAGGGGGCTTCCCTGGAGGTCTCCTTCTGTCGACAAAAGAAACCCCTGCGTCCAGACTGCCCTTTTTGTCGACAGAACTCTGTCGACAAAGACGTTATGCCTCGTAAAATGAGGTTTACCAGCGTCGACAAAATTGCTGAGTTCTGTCGACGTTATGTCGACAGAACTCAGTGGTATTATAGACGCAGGTATAGTTTTGTCGATAAAAGTCCACTTTTGTCGACAAAACTCTGTAGTCTAGACACACCCTAAGTGGCAGTTCTGGAGAAAAGTACCTGGGGATTATAGTGGATGAGAAGTGGGATATGAATCAACAGTGTGCCCTTTTTGCCAAGAAGGCCAAAGGTATATAGGGCTGCATTAGTAGGAGCAATGCTAGCAGATCAAGGGAAGTGATTAATCACTTCTATTAAGCACTAGTGAGGCCATATCTGAAGTATTGCATCCAGTTCTCCCCCTCTCCCCTTCCTCCCCCACACCCCATACAGAAAGGATATGGACATATTGGAGAGAGTCCTGAAGAGGGCATGTAAAATGATTGGGGGCTAGGGCACATGACTTACGAAGAGAGGCTAAGGGAACTGGACTTATATAGTCAGCAGAAGAGAAGAATGAGAGTGGATTTGATAGCAGTCTTCAAATATGTGAAGGGGGGTGCTCAGTGGTCGCAGATGACAGAATAAGAAGCAACGTCTCAAGTCACAGTGTGAGAGGTCTAGGTTGCATATTAGGAAAAAATATTACTCTAGAAGGGTGGTGAAGAACTGGAATGGATTCCCTAAAGAGATGGTAGAATCTCCATTCTTAGAGGTTTTTAAGGCAAGGCTTGATAAAACCTTGACTGGAATTATTTAGTTTGGGTTGGTCCCTGCTTTGAACAGGGGGTTGACTAAACCAAGGTTTTTCAAACTTGCAGCATGGGCCCAGCCGGGTAAGCTGCTGGTGGGCTGTGAGACACCTTATTTATCTCAGTGTCCAGAGGCTTGGAGCCTCCTAGCCCACCAGTGGATTATCCAGACAGGCCTGCTACTCAAATCTGTAAACCTCTGGACTAGATGACCTCCTGAAGTCTCTTCTAACCCTAATCTTCTATGATTCCATTGTCAATGGCATTTAAAAAAATGCCAAACTATTGTTTGAGCTGGTGTAATTTTTCTACTAACTTCCTTTGCAAACCTAGTAAACATGAAAGATATAATTGTTTTATTATTTGTTTGATATAATTTAAGATTTGATGTAAAGAGATGACAGGAGCCATTTGAAGTACACAACTATTTTTTATTGTCGGAGATTAGAGGACAGGGCAATGGACATGAACTCAGGTTCTCGAGTGGCCTAGTGGATAGGGCATTTGCTTGGGGAGTACAGGGTGGTCATTTGAGTCCTGTTCCCCCCTCTGCCTGCCCAGGTAGCCACTGGGGGGCCAACACCTTTTCAATGGCTATTAGGCAGGATGGGTAGGAATGGTATCCCTAGCCTGATTCTCTGAAGTTGGGTGACAGGGGAGGGATCATGTGAGGATTACCTATTGTGATCCCTCCCTCTGGGACATCTGGTATTCGCCACTGTTAGTAGACAGGATACTGAGCTAGATGGACCTTCAGTCTGACCCAGTATGGCTGTTCTTATGTTCTTAGGTTGTATTCCTGGTCTTGTCTGTTCAGTGACTTTGAGCAAGTCACTTAGCTCCTCTGTGCTTTAGTTTCCCCATCTGTAAAACAGAAATAAATTATACGTACCTTTGTAAATCGCTTTAAGATCTAATGATGAGAAGTGTTATCTAAGAACTAGATTCTATTATAAAATCCAGGAACTATATTACATATTTTAGAGTGCCATCCTCTGGTACTATCTATAGCTATACAGACAACAACTCCTGATACAATTTAGTGAGCATTCAGGCAACAGGTTGATTAGAAGGCATTTTACTAACTGAACTACCAACCAGCTCAAACTGACATTGTTTTTGCTTCTGGAAAACATTTAGTTTACACTGGACATGCTCAGTGGCTTAATACATAATAGCAAAATCATTCTAACATTAGTATTACTTCTGATTAGCACAACCACTCCCATCTTTATATTGATGAAAATAACTGGACATGTTTAGACTCTATAAAAGAAGACTGAGCTGATAATGGTCTTCATATATGCTAACAGATTTTATAAAGAGGATGGTAATCAATTATTCTTCATGTCTGTTGAAGGTAGACAAGAAATAATGGGCTTAACCTGCCACAAGGGAGATGTAGTTTAGATATAAGAGAAAACTTTCCCGCTATAAGGGTATTTGAGCACAGGAATAGTTTCCTAGGAAGTTGTGGAATCTCCATCACTAGAGGTTTTTAAAAACAAACTGGACAAACACCTGTCAAGGCTGGCCTAGGTTTACTTAGCCCTTCTTTGGCATGGAAGGCTGGACTTGTTTTTTCAAGGTCCCTATCACTTTTACATTTCTATTTTACCTACCCTTTGTTTAAAGAAATTATAAATGATGATATACAAAATAATTTGCCTTGTAATATACGTCTGCCTACATTTATTCAGAAGCAAATGATCTGAACTCAAGAATTTTCCATACATGTAACTTTTAAATAATATTAAAACAAAAATTTGGACCAGACATAAATTACAAAGCAATTGCAGACATGTAAGTATATTTTAATACATTTTTTAAAGAATTAAAAGGGTCTAAGAACAAGCTCACCTTTACAATGCTTTAGCCATTTACCCTATCTCTGAAATATAACTGAGGTATTTATTGTGCAAAAATGCCACTACAAAACTGGTAATGATGCAAACCTGTCCTCCATTTCTCTCTTACCACAAATTCAAAACCCAGCCTATGTTTGTGAACCCAAAATTATTTATGTGCATGTGAAAACTCTAAGAAAATACATTTTCAGTGTGCAGCCACATGCCATTCACTAGTTTGCTTAAATCTTGATCTACTGTATAGATAGAAAGAAAACACCCTCCCAAACTGGAGTCATTTATTTTTGTCCAAATCTAGTGTTCTTTACTGTTCAGGATAAACTAAGAGAAGTGCTTTGTGTTTAAATTTAAACAGGAAATTTCACCAGGAAGTAAAGTGAGAAAAGTAAAGCAATACATTTTGAAGAGAAAAATCTCTGTTTGATATCTTTCCTCACAGCTAAACCAACTCATGCTTTATTGATTACTGAAGAGTATTTGTGTCAGCTGGGGTTGGGGGTGGGGAACTGGATCAGTCAGCCAGGCTGTTGAATTCCCTGAGATGTAGGCAACACAGCAAGTCAATGCACCCTCATTATGGATGGTGTCCCTAACCCTCAGATGATTAAATAAAAACTAACTAAAAAAAAAAAAAGTTCAGTAAATTGGATTGCATTACAGAATGGAGAGAAAAAAAGACAGCTTTAAAAATGACAAGGAAGGGGAAGAAACTCAGGGGATCTGGGGTAGATGAGTGGAGGAAAGCATGGCACCATAGAAAACAAACAACTGGGAGAGGCAGAGTAAATTGAGAGGTCAAAACCAGGAAAGAGTGGCTGGCAGGAAGGAGAGATAGAAGGATAAGGATGAAGAGAATGGGATGAAGGAAGGACAAACACTGAGACAAGTAGAAGGGAGGAAAGAAAGAGGTGAAACTGGCAAACCTCCAAGAATGAGCTGGTTGAAACAGAAGTGAGAAAGGGAGTTGTGGAGGCGCTATATGGAGACTGCAACTGAAGTGTATGGGAGGGGTCTGCTTGTATAAGGTAAAACACAGGTGTGGGCTCCCCATGGATGAAGGAGACATTTGGTGTGAGAAGATGCAATACAGATGTGTGTGTGTCTGAGTCAGGGCTGCTTTGGGGACAATGGAGAGGTGCAAAAGTGAGTCCTGGCTGATGGAATTGGGCTGTAAAGTGGTCTCCCCACAATAAGAAAATATTGTGCTGAGGGGGAGAAGGCTTTGCTGAGACAGCCAGTATAGAGCAGAGGATGACCCAGAGCAGAGGCTTTAGGGTGGGGTGCACTTGGAGGCAGAGGCTCTGGTGGAGGATGGGGTGGACAGGAGCTGTGTTAAAGGAGGCACAAGCTCTGTGCTGGAAAGGCTGTGGGAAGAGCCACAGACTGAGCAGGTGGGATGCCCTGGGAGAAGGGACACTGGCACACAGAGGTGCCAGAACAATTGTTTATAGAGAACCACTGAAACTGTAAACCCTGTATGTAATGGAAACCACTTTAAAGGAGGGGGTGCTGCAGCGTCTCCCCTATAGTTCCAGCACTTATGCTGGGGCCTGGCCTTGGGGGAGAAGGAGAGGCCTGGCCCTAGGATGTTCTGGGGTTCCCTTCAGGAGGGAGGCTGCGGCTGGAACCGTGCGGGGGAGGGGCACAACGGCAGGCTGCGAGAGACGCGCGTGGGGCGCTGTGCGGCAGGGGCTGACTGAGGCAATGGCCGCGGAGGGGCGTTAGGCGCGGGGAGTGGCGGGAGGCGGGCGCGGGGCGTGGGGTTTGAAGTGGAGTCACCCGAGGCTGGGAGAGAGCCGGACCGGGAGTTTGCCCTGCCGGGAGCTGAGCCAGCACCGCCTGCCTCTGGCCGCTGTCAGAGCCTCGCCGAGCCCTGCAAGTAAGTCCGTCTGACTCGCTCGCTGCCACGCCGGGGGCAGCGCTGCCTGCTCGGCTGCGGCGCGCCTGGGCTCCCGGAACTAGCCGGGGAGAAGCGGGCGCACTTTCCCGCGGGGGGCTGCGAGCCGCAGGATGGGTGGGGTGCGCCTCGCTCCCACCTCAGCATTTGGCGGCGAGGGAAGGAAAGCCAGAGAGTTCGGCCCGGCTCGTATTTTTTTGGTTTTTATTCAGAAATATTTCCGAGCAGCAGCTCCACGCCGAATGCCGGGGAGTGACTCCCCAAACTCCCCGCCCCAGCCCTTCTGGGGCTCCAGGGTGCTGGAGCTAATGGCTCTGAGTCGGAAGCTTTGCTTCATTTAATAGCCAGAAAAAGCACATCGGTGCGGGGAAGAAGTCCTGTGTGTGTGTGTGTGTGTGTGTGTGTGTGGATTTTGGGGAGGAGATAGGGGGGGGGGTCCTTCAATTCCCTTCGCTTCCCTGGTTTCGGTCGGTTTCGTTGCATTTCTCTGGGTGGGTCTCTTTTCTCTTGGCTCATTGTTTTGCGGTGTTGTTTCCATCCGTGCCAGTGGCCGAGAGACAGGGGACGCGGCTGCTGGGCTGTCTGTAAACCTGCGGAGGTGGCAGGGTTCCTCCTCTGCCCTTTGCGGGGAAGGGTCGGTCTGGGGGTAAAATTGACTTCCTCGCAACAGGCTCAAGACAGATGAGGAATGATGATAATACGTGTCTGAATAAAGCAGATAGCTACTGTCTGTGAGCGTCAAACTTGGAGCCTGGCTGTCCCCACTTTGTACAAAAGGAAGCAGACGCGTGGAAATGAATGAAAACCTCTTTGTAAAGCCAGTGGAAGCGTTTTAAGGGGAGGCAGTTTGATAGGATTTTTTAAATTTAAAATATTGCTATACGAGATTCAGTGTATATAGTCTCAGCACAGATATATACAATAGATTATAGGCTTTGCTTGCACCTATGTACCTACTGTGGTTTCTCTCTTGGTTCTAATTCTTTCAGGATGTTTTGACTTTCCAATTATTTTCTCAGCTGGAGTGCTCAGCAGTTTCTATTTGATGAGCTGAGGAATTCTAATTTTTAATGATGTTATCCACTTCTCATATTTTACCAGACATTACATACATGCTATTAAGGGTTTATTCTCTCCTACAATATCCACATGAACTCATTGTAACACTAATGCATGTGCACCTAGAGCAGAATAGATCAATATAATATTGATGCACATATATCACATACTGTATATGCCTTTAAATAGTATGTGTAACTGTATACACTGATACAGTTTTTCCTCTCTAGTTTATAATTCCCATCTCCTGACCACTTTGTTTACCTCCCCCACAAAGCAGGTTTGATTTAAGTAAACCACATGCGAGTGATTTTTAAAAAAAGAATTATTTGGGTAACAACTGGTATGGGTCTCACCATTAAACTGTTCATGTGCTTCAAGTGATGCTGGCTGTAAATCCCAAAGGACCTGAAGATATCTAATGCCCTGAATGTATTTTGGTTTGACAGTTCTTGACGGACTTGCTAAGTGCTCCAGTCTGCTGAAGCTTAGTTTCTAGCCCCCAGGAGAAACACATTAGTTATTTGAAAACCTCTGTCTAACTCAGAGCTTGATTTCAAAGGAAAAATCCATGACACAGAACTAGTGTTATGATTATGGAAAGTGATATGTAATTTATTTGAAAAAATAGGAAATTCAGAAGTGATTTATAAAATGAAATATAAGTATTATGCAAGAGCTAGATGTCTGTTGTATCTATCATCAATGTATCCATTTATGATTTCTCCTCTTCTTTAGTAGCAATCTGTTTTCATTTTTCAATTTTATTGTCCTTTTTCCATTGATTTTTATTGATTAAATGCTTTTGTTTGCCTGTCATCAGAGCCGTCTGTCCCTAGTTCAATCTTTAACAGCCTTTCTAACTACTGCTCAGTTTGTCCCCATCTTTTTTTTTTTTTTTTAAATCTACCATATCTTCATTGTCCTCTTCATTCTAGAACACTGGATTTATATTATTGCACACAACATTGATCTTTTTGTTGTACATTTGTTCTTTTCAAATGTTAGAATAACATGGACCATTTTGAGCAGATTTTAATTAAGAAACAAAGTACTGTAAAATATATAATTTGACTTCCCTTCATGGCCCTTGTAGTTCCTTGCATGCTATTTACATTCTCTGTTCCCCAGACTCCACGTTATAATGCAACGTGACTGGTAAATCAGTACATCTATTTTTTAAAATCAATTTATTAATTAATTGTCTTGATACTTTTTGTCAACATGTATCTAGTAATCAGAAGATTCACATTTTGCAAAAATTCATATTTGATTAAATGTGGTATTAAAATACGTACAGCTTGTATGAATTATTTAAAAATCACTGACTAGTCTAGAAGTAAATAAGGTTTCATAGACTATTGAAGAACCAGTCTTTCTTTTGCAAAAGAGCCTTTACCAATGTTTATTGAATTTGCTTGTCTGCATGAAGAAAAGAGCTGTTGTTTTGTTAGTAGCAGCTGTAAGAAGATTGACAGCTACAAACTGCAAATCTATGAAGGATCTGTCCATGACAATTTTGAATTTATTTAGATGCCCTACACATCTTATCATTTGCAAAATTATATAAACAAAGATACATTTGTGGAGAAGATACAAAGATTCTGGGATAATTGGCAAAGCGTGGTCTTGTTTGGAATGTGACATTCATACAATTAATTTAAATCTTACTAAAATATGAATACACAGTTTAAAATTAAAATATATACAAGAAATACTTATTTTAGCCATTCTGGGTTAACTGGAAGTATATTAAATGTAATAGCCTATTTGTTGCGATAAAGAGAACATCATTGATGTGATGGCGTGCTTTGCATGTTTAAATAGAATCTAATGAATTACAAACATTCATTACACTGCAGGCAATTGCTGAAACTTCTCAGGACCCCAAAATAGAGAGTTGTTTGTATACTGATGCTCACATGTTTTCTGATATTTGGATTCACTGTAAATACAGAAATAAATAAAAAAGCCATTGTTTTTAAATGAATTCTCTGCTAGATCTGAATCTTTTGTTGCTCAACTCCTGTCTCATAAATTTGTTTAAATACCTTCAACATCTTCAGGTTATAGAACTTTCTGTTGAGCAGTGTGGGAAAGCTGCATGGATGGAGCAGCCTTTATTAAATCTTATAAGAACCAAGGACATATAACGCACCAGGGAAGGTCAGCTTTTACTAAATGTCGGAGAATGGAATAAAGATTGTTCCTTTGACCTTTCTAAATTCAAGCTTTGTACTAATTTTAAATGGCATCTTAAATAAATATTGGTAATCCATTGCCTAGCTGCACATATCAAGATACAAAAGAAAGATCTGGTCAGTAAACTGTATTTTGAACTGTATTACATACATATTTAGTTTACTTTTAACAATTCACTTCTACTTTAGAATGAGTATTATTAAAACAGTTATTGTCATTTTCTTCTGTACAGGCTTGATTGAAAGACTACTGTAGTCCATGGAAGTGGGCCATATTTTTTTGGTCAAGATTTTAAAAAATTCACTTATGATTTTTAGGTGCCTCAATTTGGAGATACTAAGGGGTCTGAAGAAGAATTGCGTACACAATTCATGTACGCAATTCTTCTTCAGACCCCCTTAGAATCTACAGATTTAGTAAGTGAATGGCAAGGCAGGGTATGAATCTTCAGCACCAATTTGCTATAGGGAAAAGTCATGAGTATGTGTTACTGGTACTTTAAATCAGGCCTCCTTGATAAGTTTCAAGTTTGGCATCTGAAAATAGAGGATTTGAAACTAACAAGTCCAGTCTTGAAGATATGGTGTGCAGAAATTGGAGACAGTGGAAGTAAGTAGGATAAGAACAACCTGCTAGAATTGTCCATTATAAGGATTTTTTAAATATATTATGAATAATAAAGATTTTGTAATGTCAGCTCAGATTTTGGCCAGAAATACTATATACCTTCTTTTATATTTATGAGAGAGACTGCATGATGGTGTTCTGTAGTACAAAGTTTTATTGGCATCAGTTTATAATGGCCACATGAATTATCAGTAATAAGTCATGTGACATTTGCAGGTCAGCCCTAACAAGTGCAGATGAAAACCTTATACCATGCTGTCAAAATATTCTGCATATGCTTTGTATTTTAAATAAAATCTATTTTTAAAAAGTCTTACACAGATTTATTAAAATGTGCATTATTCATGTCCTCTCTTGTAAAACTGGACAGACTTCATTGGACAGACTTCATTGCTACTAGTTCACTGCACAGTGCTCAGAAGGAAAAAGATTGTTATAACTAATACCTGTCCTTCTTGTATGATAAAGTGTAGTAAGGAAGCATGGAGTCCATTGCTGCTGGGGATTGTAAACATTTCCCTTCAGGGGGACAGTGTGCTTGTGGTCCCTTAAGGCAGTAACTGTCAAACATTTGCTCCACAAATCAACTCTTGACACTATAAGTCTGGTTAATTATTGGCCATGAAGACATCTTCTATTATGGGTTATGATCACAGAGAAAACTTTAAAAAATGAATAGTCTAGCAGCACCTTAAAGACTAGCAAAACATGTAGATGGTATCATGAGCTTTTGTGGGTACAACCCACTTCCTTCAGATGGAGTGGGTTGTACCTACAAAAGCTCATGACACCATCTACGTGTACAAAAGCTCATGATACCATCTACGTGTTTTGTTAGTCTTTAAGGTGCTGCTAGACTATTAGTCTGTAACTGGAAAAACTTAAATAACTAACTCGGCTGCCCCTCTGAAGCTTTGATCACAAAGAAATCTGTGATGGTGAGACAACTAGTTAAGTACTTAGATTGCTCAGCCCTCCTTGAAGTTTTGCGTACAGATCTGTGTATTGGGGTAGAAATTGTACTGGTGGCATTAATAAATAAATGATTTGGGGATAATAAAAAACTGGATGTCTGTGCTGATATTGTCAGGTACAGTAGCAGCCATTGACTTTGATGCCCAGATGGCAGATTGCAATAGGAGTGGATGGAGCTGTTCTTGAGTGACTCCATTTCTGTCTTAAGTGTTCCCAGAAATTAGGACAATTGCTTTTCCTCTGTAGGGTACTATGGTCTTGAGTTCCACTAGATTTAATCTTGTTTCCTATCTTGTTTAATCTCTGTATGGTGCTGATTGAAGAATTAACACCCCACCCAATTTACTCACTTTCAGTATGTTGACACCACCTCAGGTCAATAGTAATGTCTCAACTGAATGCACAGTAATTGTGGAAGTACTGTCTTGTTCCAGCTGTGGAAGTGGATGGAGCTTGGATGAGAGTTGTTTTTATTTGGATTGAGCTTCAACCAAAGTGATGTTTTTTGCAGGAAACAGCCAAATGCTGTGATGGGGATAATGTACTGAATTAGCACACTGACCATTTGTTTCTCAAGTTTGCAATCTGTGAGTATCAACAGTCATTTCTCTTGGGTGTGGGTCTGACTGCAGTGCTTTATGTCTTTATCTTGTGGCTAGATTCTTGCAATGGTGCTATCCTTCAGGTTAATTTGGAAACTTGAGTTTGGTTCAAATACAACTGTCTATTTAGTAAATGGTGTAGTTTAATGAGGGCCCAATATTTCATGATGTGTGTTGCCTGCCTCTTGGCTTCTGTGTGGATTTTAAGATATTGATTGTAGTCTATGAAGCCCCAATTAGATTGAGGCCTTCCTACTTGAGAGACTGCTGCCATACTGTGATCACAGACAAATTAGCTGGATTCTCCTTTATTTGACATAGAGGGGATTGGTGAGTGAGTGTTCTTCATGAAGATTCCTCAGTTGTAGTAGAAGCTCTGTCTTTGGTCTGAAGAAGGCTGGTATAATGGGATGCAATCACAGAAGACCCCTTGGGACTGTTCCCCATTGTGCTGATTATGCCACTGACACTCAGCTTCTTGCTCTCCAGGGCTCCCCAAGACACTGTCCTGTTGGGACAGATTTTCTCGTTTCTCCCAGATACGGCACAGAGTTGGGGCAACCCCTCCCCCCCCCCACGTACACTTGAAGAGCAATGCAGACACTGAACCACTTCAGCTCTGGGAGAATGTAGTTTTAGGGCACAGGACCCGGGAAACCCTGCAAAAGGGATAAAGACCCCAAATTAATCAGTCTTTCTATAATAAGAATTGTATACAAAGATGTGTATAAAAGATGTTCACCTTCTTTATCAATGAAAGAGAGTATGCATACTAATTGTCTCTCTACCTCCCCCCCCCCCAACCTCGGTAACAATTATTTACACTGGGGTTTTTCATAAACAAAAGTGGTTTTACTAAGTACAAACAGCAGGATTTAAGTGGTTGCAAGTAAAACCTGACACATCTAAGTAAGTTACAGAATTAAAATAAAAAGAAATACATAGCTAGTTCTAATATACTAAAGATTATTGCAGACTTACCCTAAAGCAAAATGCAGGACAATGTAGCACTTTAAAGACTAACAAGATGGTTTATTAGATGATGAGCTTTCGTGGGCCAGACCCACTTCCTCAGATCCTGCTCTTGTTTCATACATGCTTTCAAGTCAAAGATGATCTTTTGGAGACTGAAGTCAGTCTCCAACCCTCCTTTTGGGTGTAGGGCTGCCAGATGGTTTCAACAAAAATACCGGACACACTTGACATTACATCACAATCTACATTACATCTTCTTTAGAAAATAACAGACATTTATACTTTCTCATTTATATCTTCTGTGTTTCCTGAACAGAAAGCTCAAATACTGGACTCTCCAGTTCAAAACTGGGCACCTGGCAACGCTATTTGGGAGGCCATGCCAGCCGAAGACCAAGGGACTTGTCTTTATAGACTTTCCCTGGGTGTGACTCTTTTGTCTCTACTCTCCCTTTCATGGAAAATTACTTGGTCAACCTGGTATTTCTGGTACTAAGTGGTATGGTCAAGTGTCTTCCTAGGACCAATCACTGCTTAAACTAAAAGGATAAACAAGGCTGTTCTCAAGTAGTTAAGTTGATCTCACAGTGTTAAGGCTTCTGGAGAACCACTGATGCCTTTCATTTGCACATTTAAAATCATAAACAAATCCTATACAGGCAGTCCCCGACTTACGTCGGATCCACACTTACGAACGGGGCTTTCTCGCCCCGGAGGTCGGGGCGAGAAAGCCCCGTTCGTAAGCTGCTCCGGTGCCCCTGGTCTGCTGGAGACCGTCTCCAGCAGACCAGGGGCACCGGGCGGGTTCCCGCGCTTCTGAGGCTTTGCCAGAGCAAAGCCTCAGAGGCGCGGGGAACCGCCGCTGCTGCCGCTTCAGTCCGGGAGCCTGTGGTCTGCTGGGGACCGTCCCCAGCAGACCACAGGCACCGGGACTGAAGCCGCAGCCGCGGCGGGGTCCCTCGCCTCTGAGGCTTTGCCAGAGCAAAGCCTCAGAGGCGCGGCACCCCGCTGACGCTGCGGCTCTGCTCCCCGTGTCCCTGGTCTGCTGGGGGGGGGGGCGCAGCTAGTGTGCTCCCCCCCCCCAGCAGACCAGGCTTTTGTTTTGGACTCTGGGGCAGAGCAGCTGGGGCGCTGCCGATTGGTCCTGCAGCGCCCGCTCTGGGCACTACTGGACCAACCCGGCAGCACCCCAGCTGCTCTGCCCCAGGCGTCCCCAAGTCAGCTTCTGCTGAAACTGACCAGCGCTGACTACAGGAAGCCCCAGGCAGAGTTGCTCTGCCCCGGGCTTCCTGGAATCAGCTGCTGATCAGTTTCAGCAGCAGCTGACTTGGGGACGCCTGGGGTTCTTAAGTTGATTCTGTATGTAAGTCAGAACTGGCGGTCAGTTTCAGCAGTGTCTGAATCTGGACGCCAGTTCCGACTTACATACAGATTCAACTTAAGAACAAACCTACAGTCCCTATCTTGTACGTAACCCGGGGACTGCCTGTACCTCATTTCTAGCTTTACATACAAGAATGGCACATGCACCAAAGCAGGTCCAGCAGAGACTGTAACACTAAAATTGACAGGGTACATGTAGGGTTGCCAGATGGTTTAACCAAAAATACCAAACGCATCCCTCCTCTTCTCCCCCCCCCCTCCCCTGCCCAGTTGCTGTGTGTCATAGGGTTGCCAGGTGTCCGGTATTTTCGCCTCTTGACAGGGGAAAGAAAACCAGCTAATACATTTTAGGTGCCTGATATTTTCTGAATTTTTTTTTTACCGGACAGGAGGCAAAAATACCAGACTGTCTGGGTCAATACAGGACACCTGGCAACTCTAGGTACATGAAGTATTTTGTCCAATGCATCTTTGAGTTGTGTGTATTTATATTCATAAACCAATCCATAAAGCATGGGGTTCTTGATCAGCAAGCCACTATGGAGGGACCGTCCTTTCCCTTCATGTCTGACTAGGGTGAGATTGATCATGGAAATTGTTTTGTGGGTGGTTGAATTTTAGTGAGAGAAGCCCTAACTTTCTAGTTATCATGGATGGAATTTTGGTGGACTTCTTGCTGCTGATTTGGCTTTGGTTTATTGTTCAAATAATGTAAACTGCCCTGAGGGAAGCAGATGGAATGAGAGCCTCTATGACGTTTGTAAATAAAAAAAAGTAAGGGATAGACAAAGGCATTATTTTCAAGTCTGATATCTTGGGATGTTCCAAGACTTACAAACTAGTTTCTCTCACAGAGCACTAGGGATCTCTCCTTTCTGATGGTATAAAGCTTTGTTACCTTGTAGGATGGTAAGATACTAGATTTCACAAGCTTTAGTTGCTAAGGACTAGCTTCTTTCACGGGGAGAGCGTTATTGCTTTCTTAATATGCTGTACTCCACTTAAGTGCCTGGTCAACATAAAGGATAAATGCCTGCTAAAGCTATTAACTTTAGCTCATATAGCACAGGAGTCTGTTTTGAAGCTGAAGACAAGAGTTTTATTCACAAAGACAAACCAACATAGAGGCTGTTACATCAATTTTGTGGTACTTATTAACGATCCACTTCAATCGTATTCCTTCTGCCCTAGTTTAATTCTGTCTTTACTCCCAGTCTATTGAGTTTGCATCCTCCCTCAATCAAATATTCATTGTCATTATCCCCATTCTATTACAGTCTCAGTTCCCCTTTTCCAATTCCAGTTCCAGCCTCCCCAGACTATCAGTTTCATTCTCACTTCCTCTCAGCCTATGAAGGTCTAAGTCTGTTTCCAAATTTATCATTTATCAGCCTCACCAGCTAATAAATCCTTTCCCCAGTGTAGCAGCTTTTGACCTTTTGGGGTGCCATTGGATGTGTTGGGATGCTACTGAGTCAGCCTGTTTGATAGCCTGAGTCCCTTTTATTTGGTATTGCTGGGCTAGCCGCACAAGCCTTTACTAGCCAATCTTGCAGGCTGAGCCATGCCCAGCTATACACAGAGCAGTAGATCCATTCTGGAAAGATTCAGTCTTAGGGACTTACCCTGTCACTCCGTTGCCCATACCCTTTACGGAGTACAAATGCAAAAGTTTTATGAAATTTACACCGTCACTCAGTGTGGAGGACAATTTCTACAACTTCTCCCCCCTCCACCTGTGTTAGAAATTACATTATCTGGGTTACATTATAAACAAGAAATAAGTGTTAACTACGAAAGATGAATGTTACGAGGTTAAAGTGGTAACAAACAGAACAAGGCAGATTACTAAGCAATAAAACAAAGTATGGAAACTAAGCTTGATTCACCAAATAAAAGTGGTTACAACTAGTAATTTCTCAAGTAAGTCTTTTAAGTAGATTACTTCACAGTCCAGATATCTTTCCAGATTGAGTCAATCAGTTTTCTCTCCCTCGCCTCCCCGCCACTTCAGTTCTTGTTTCCATGTATTTTAAAGTATCTCTTTCGGCAGGGAGGGAGGTGGAGGAAAAATGACTTCGATTATTTTCCTCCACCATCATATATAGGGTGTCCATAAGGTGGAAATCCTATGTTTGATTTCCTCTCCTCCCAGTAGAAAAGTTCCGTAGTCCAAAATGTATTTTTAGTATTAGGTGACCAGGTCACCTGATTCTGTAGTATCTCACTGTCCGTGAGTCAGTGGGAGTATGGAACATCTATCAATTCTGTGTGACTTTTCCATTGTTGTACCTGAAGTGTTGGCAGTGGGCATCACTCAAGGTAGCATAGTTGAAATACAGATATTTAGCCAATATCCCTAATTTCAGGCACTCAAATGGTACACGTATAAAAATAGGATAATCATATTCAGTAAATCATAACCTTTCCAATGCATCTTACATGAGTTGCCTTGCATAAGCATATCTTAGTTATACCACACTCCTATATCAATAATGTTTCTGTGAAGGATATGGGAGTGCCAGTGTCACATCTAGTTCATTAAATATAATTCAATATCCGTCCCTTAATTCAGCAGTTCTTGCTCCCCCAAGTCCTCTCCTACTCACCCACTGACCCCCAAAAAGTGTTACTGTGAAAAGACTGACATTTTCTTTCTCTAGCTTTATAGCATTTAAGATTTTTAATGTAATGTTACATAAACAGAAGATTTTGCATTTTGAATTCCACAAACCACATTATGCCATCTAAATATATATATGGAAGGATCTCTTCAGGGACAGATCTCACTCTTCTTATACAGAATATTTGCGGCGGGATAAGGTACTCCTATAGCACTATTCTTAAATGTGTCAAAGGATTAGATTCTTCATAGAGGAGAAGATTGGGCCTACCAGTCACAGAGATTATCAGGGATGTGTAATACAGTCTCAGGCTCTTACATTTGTGGAGTTTACGTAGGAACTTTATTCATTAAGCTTTTACATTTTTTGAACAGAAATTATGGGGGTTTTCAAGGTGGCAGCCTTCTTTGCTAGCAGATCTTCTTCAGCTAACTGTTCTCTCTTGTAGTACTAATAAATTTTGCAGAAGAAAGTTTCCCTTTTCCAGGGTTTATGAGCTCCACAGAAGCATAGGGATTTCAGTACAGAAGCCTCCTCTTTTCTGATTTTTTTTTTTTTTTTCTCTCCTACAGAGAGAGTGTTAGGGTGAAAACTGACCACTGTCATGGCTGTTAACTACAGGGTTAATTCAGCAGCACAGTTGATGTCGTTTTCCTAACAAAAATTACTGTCATGAATGCACAAATTTTTTTTAAAAAAAAATGCTCATCTGTTGTTTGGGTGTTCTTTTTTTTCCTTTTGCAAGTAATGAAAGTGCCCAGTACTGAGTCAGAAGTAGCCAATCTGAAAATGTCAGATCATAAAGATCAGCCACTTTTCAAATTGCATGTTTTTTTTAAATCACTTAACATTTACTTGAAATGGAAAAATAAATATTTTTCATCTTTTCATAATTCAAAATCAGATGAATGGATCTCTCTCAAACTTGGGGGGGAGGAAGGAGAGGGGAAAATAAAAAGCACCTCTGGGTGAGGGAGGAGTCAAGTATGGAACAAAGCAAAAGATGGAACATCTCATCTACAAATGAGGAACAATCCAAAAATTATAAGCTGTGGCTTTTGATATTGTAATATAGACTGCATATAAAACTTGTTAAAAGAACACTGTTACAAAATCAAGCACTTTTAAGTTAGGAAATTTCTGAATGAGGTGTCTTGAGAAAGCTTAATTTAAACTCTTATGGATATGCATCTTGTATTCCATGATTGCCTATTTTAACCCTGCCTTCTTCAGTGGACACAATGAAGTGTTCACTAGATATTCAGTATTTTGTTTCACCTATGCCTTCTTAATTTTTTTAATTTTTTATGTTGTTCAAATTTTCCTTGATGACAGAATTCTTAATTTCCTTATGGGCTTTTCTCTGGTGTTCCATCACTATAGCATCTGAACATATCACAAATATTATTTTACTTTCAAATAATTAGGAATGCCTGTGACCTGATTTTTAGGGCACTTAGCATTAAATGACGGTGAGTGTTCAGCTCCTCTGCAGATTCTAGGGTTTCAGTTGGTCACTGCAAAAATAAACATACAAATAGTGAATACTTGTGATAGAGTTGTTTTAAATGTCTTGCCTGGCATTGCATAGGAATTCTGTGGCAGTGGAAGGGATAATATCCCATACTTCAGGGCAGCATTCCACTGCTTTAGCCATCCTTTTTTCCCACCGCACTACGCACCTTTCAACTGCTATAATAAAGCACGGACCCCCCCAACTGAGAGAGAGAGCCATGCCTCTTGCTTCCCTCTCCACCCAGGCCACGCATCTTCCTGCCTCTTCTTTGACTCTTCCCCACCCTTGCTCATCCTCTGCCCTAAGCCCACTCCACCTCTTTACCCCCAAACAACATGGCCCGGAGTACTAATGGGTCCTGGAGGCCAGCTCTACCAGCATGCAGTGGCAGTAGAGGAAGTGGAACAACCTGGTTCTGTTTCCAGCTCTACTTCCCAGGTTCACAGCCATGACACTTTGTCCCACTGCCAATGAGTGTGTGTGCGTGAGGGATGGGGTGATCCTGCTGTCAGTGCCCCCCCTCCCTGCTAATCATTTGGGCTACATCACTCAGGGGAAGAGGTGGACCCACCCCCCACATTCACCAGTGGTTGGAAACAGAGCAGTGTGGCTGAGAGTCTTAAGTGCACAGAAGAGCAGGCTGAGTCTAGGACCTTCTCCTTACCACTGGTACCAGTGAGTGGGGAGGCAGACCCTTGCTGCCAGTGCATGGCTTCCTGATAGTTCCCTGAGCTGCCTTGGGTCCCACAACCCTCCCGCCCCCACCCAAAGTGTGGGGCTCAGCACGGCTCTGTCTGGTGTTTGGGGGGCATGTGATCTTTCATGCCACCCCAGGCATTGCCACTGAAAGGCATCACTGTGCCAGCAGAAAGACAGAAGTAAGGGTTGACCATACAATACCATGCTACCCTTTCTTCTTCGCAGCTCTTCATGGCGTCTCTGCCTTCAGAGCTGGGCTACCAGTCAACTGCCAGTGCCCTCCAGTTGCCAAGTTTTGAAGGCAATGCCACTTCCAGCAGCAGCACAGAAGTAAGGGTAGCAATATCGCAACCCCTTGTACAATAACCTGAAAAGAACCCCTTCTCCTCCACCAAGTGCACTTATAACATCCTTTTGGGCCAGGATCACTACAATTACAACAAGTGATGTACAATTCATTTTTAAAAACCTATGACCATGAAATTGACTAAAATGGACTGTGAATTTGGTAGTGCCTAACTTATAACTTAGCCAAATGTGGGAGGTTTTTTGATAAGAATTGTGTTGTCCTGACAACAGGGCAATACCCCCACCATACTTTAATTTCAAGGCCATGTTTGTACATGGGAGTATTACAACATTTAATGAAACAGTTATATTGATTTTTTTTAAACATTGGAATAACTGTGTGTTTTTCCTAATCTTGTTCTCAAAAATATCTAAACTGTTTTTGTTGAAATCAAGGGTGCAGTTTTGGGAGAGCAGAGAGGGATAGGAGCAGTCGCTGCATGTACCAGGATGTGGCTGGCTTTTCTGTCTGTTCCCCTGACTATCAAGGAGCGAGGGGAAAGTACTTTGATTCCATGATTTACTCCTCTGTCCCCTCCCTTTAGCAGCCAGAAGTGAGAGACATGCATAGAATCCAAGTACTTTTTGCTCAGTCCCTAATAATCAGGGGAATGAGAAGGCAAGGAAGCGGCGTCCGGATACACACAGCTGCAGCCCCCCTACTCTCCTGAAATGGTGCTCTTGGTTGAAACTTTCCCCAAAAAATTCAGTTTGAAGCACACATCCAGGATAGCAAGGTTCCTATCAAATAGTTAAAATTTGGTAAAGCAGCTATAAACAGCATCTTTTTAATTAGAAGTGTCAGGTAACCGTAAATAGAGAGAACCTTTGTCATTCGCAATGGATCTGTTTCTGGCACCACCACAAATGGTGAAAATCTTGAATATTGAGAGCCATAGTTTTTGGTCCCCACGGTGAGCTCCCTCCGGCTCTGAACTCACCATGGAGTTAGGAGCTGTGAGGAACTCTCTGAGGGGGCTGGGAGCCGCTGCCTCCCCAGGGCAGTACAGGAGGCCTCCCGTGAATATGTGGCACCGTAATATTTGTGATTCTGCAAATAAGGAGGGTCTTCTGTATAGGCATTGCTACTTATTCTGCCTGTAGTACATAGATACGGTGCCGCAAGTTTACTCTGCCTGCAGACTCCTGAGCACGCTCAGGATATCTTGGAAGTTTGGTATCATACATTGAAAAGCATTTTGTGTGTTTGTGAATCTGTATGTATATTTAGATAATGACAGTATGTGACAGAATATATAAAATAAATAGGATGGGTGGCATGAAGGTTTTAGCAGCAATCCAACGAGTTTTAGTTCATTGCATTACTCACAAATAGGTAGATACAGGGGCGGATATAGGGCGGGGTGAACGGGGCGGCCGCCCCGGGCCCCGCGCTTAAAGCCCCGCGCATGCGCAGTGGCAAAGGGGGCGCCCCGCGGTGTTATGCTGCCCGGGGCCCCGCAAAACAGTCATCTGCCCCTGGGTAGATATATGTATGTTGATAGATGAAAGAAAGAGGTTAGTTTATATATAGGTTTGCATCTGAGAGTGAGACAGAGTGAGGGATAAAATGCAGTTGAATTCTATAAACCAGTATAGTTTGGAAAATAACACTGTTATAGAATTGTAATCAGTTTACCACATCTAACTTCAAATATATGGTTCATTTCATTGTCTGTTAAATATGGAATTTCGGAAGATTACATTTCTTTACTAAATTAGAATTTACGTTGCTGGTATTTAGAATTTTAAAAACTTCTTTCCAGTTAGACTCTACAGTTTTATATTTGACAGGAGAAAGTACACATTTCATGTGTTTTAGTTTTATTTTAATTGAAGTTGTGGATTTCTTTTTATCCTGTGCATTAATTTAATGTGCTGTGAGTCTTTAACAGATGTGTATTCACTAGGAGATTGCTGAATGTGTTGTCACTACTTTACAGGCTGGCAGACGGTTCAACTCTCTAAGCCTGTTTCTGTCAAATGAATTTTCTTGATTGTCTGTGCATGTGCAAAGCTTCAAAATGTCATAATTACTTCTTTAAAGTGAAAAAAAGAAAAAGAAACGAAGGCTAAAATTCAGCCTTCCATTCTCACTTATGTACAAAGAAAATTACATAGTTTAAAGGGAGCAAAAAAAGAAGACAGAAATGTTATAACTTGAAATATCAAGATTTTGAAAATTCTAAAATAGGAGTTATTGCTGAAAAATCAGATCAAAATTTAAGGCTTTGAATATGTAAGAAATTTAAAAAAACTAACCTTAAACTTTCATATTTTCAACATAATATGAATGTTTGGAACAATCTTGCAGGATCTTTGGCTATGGCTTTCTCATTTAAAATCAATGGGCATCCTCTTCAGGAGATATCTGAATGACGAGGCTCACAGATAATGTTGGTATTAGATATAGTTAATTTCATTTCAACATACTTTTATTTATCTAAATAGTATCCCTAGTCTATCCACTGAACCTGCCTAAGAGTTTCAGTTTTGTATAGCCGAGCATTAGCTGTTTCTATAGAACTCATTAGTTTTTATATAGTGGTAGGGGAAAAAAGCTTTTGATATATTTTGTGCCTTTTGAAACACATTCAGGCTTACAATATTCTTCTCTATGCAAATTCCTATTGTAATTTAATCCCTCCCAAAAATACTTGCCATTTCTATTAGGCCTGGTCTACACTAGACAGGAAGGTTGATTTAAGGCAGTGTTTCTCAAACTGTGCTCCGCGGAGCCCCCATGAGACATCTCCAAGGGCTCCGCAAGGTTGACAAACTGGAAACATCAATAGGTACAACACATACAATCAGTGGACCGCTGGGGCACCACATACATTTTTACACCTGTAAAGGACTCCGGAGCCCAAAAAGTTTGAGTACCGCTGGTTTAAGGTATGCACCTCCAGCTATGCAAAATGGCGTGGTGGCGTCCACACTGTAGGAGACTCACAGGAGCAAATGCTTCTGTCGGCTTCCCTTGCTCCTCACAAAAAGAGGAAAACAGGATGCTGGTGGGGGTTGCCTTCAGTGTACGATTTAGTTTATACTAGATCTGCTAAATTGAATGCCAGAAGATTGACCTCAGGAGCATCAATCTTCCAGTAAGTATAGAGGTGCCCTTAGTGAGGTATCCATAGAGAATAAAGAAGTAAGTTCTTGGCAAATAGGCAATATTTCATACCGAATTGTGAAAAACACTACAAGATTCATAGCATGAATTAAGTTTCTAGTTTATTAAACCTGTAGCTAGCTTTTCAAACATCCAAAGAAAGCAAATCTTTAGTAAAATAAATCTAGAGAGCTTCATAAACAATGATACAATGTTAAACTCAACTCCTGAGATTTTGAGGTGCCAAATCTATTTATCAATCAGAAGTTTCTTCTCACAAGCCAATGTGTCTTTGATGCCAATGTTGGGGTCTTCATGGTTGCCTTTTCACAAAAAATAAACACTTCCCCCCTCAATATCTTGCAAAGAAAGTTCTCTAGCACAATCTGCAAAAGATCTTCAGTCTCTTACCAGGAGGTGTCACTGCAGTTCAGTTTGAACTATTGAAGTGCATCTCTAGAGACAAAATAGATTCAAGGTCTCATCAGATATAAATACTTATAGCATCCGATGCAGTGATGTGCTGTCAGTGTTTTAGAAAAGGAGTCACATTATTTCTTCCTCTACCCCTTTCAAACCTTGCATACCATGTGCCTGCAAAAGGAATGATTGTGGAATCTGTTGGTTTGTTTTTCCCTTTTAAATAAAAGTGCTTTCTGCTAACCAGAGAAAAGGAAACATCATTTTGGGAAGAAATGTATATTAAGTGCACATTGTTAGATTGACATTTTGTTCTCCAAAAATATTCTTAGTGCAGTGATTTCATAGTGCAATCTTTGAGGTACAGTAATATGAAGTGGCAATAGTGGGGTATCTTGGTGCATCTTCTCCTGGGGATTTTTTTAAAATACCTAACACTTGATATAATTTGATCCATTCCTTTGATTCTATTCATTCTTTCAGAATGGTTGCAGACTTTAACACAGGACTCCTATGAATCTCCGAAGCAATTCCCAAAGATTGTTAGGAGTTACTTTATAGGAAAATCATTGTAAACCTTGGATGAAATCCCCACGTCATCTCAAGTTTGGGATGGAACAAGGGCCAAGATCCGGCACTGATTCATCTTGTTTCTCAGAATAATTCTCACAATCAGTTTTACTCATTGTTTAATGTATATTTCATATAGCCTGCTAATGAAATGGAAACTTGTTAATTATGCCGATTTGAGTAGTTATGTTTATGGCCCTTATTTTCTTTTACAAACAAACCTTTCTTCTGACTGCATTATTGCAGACTGAAGATAGCAGTGGAGGATACTGCCACAAACTTGCATGCTGGATAGCTTCATCCCTATCAGTATTTAAATTCTGGAAGTATGAAGAGTGAGTCTGAAAGCTATGCTGGATGATCCTGGCAACAAAACGAAGTATTCAAAAGACATCTTTTTATGGCATTGAATAGCATCTGGAAACTTTATATTCTTCTGAACTAAAAAAATAACTAATAAGAGTGTGGAATTTGGAATGGTTCATTTTTCTTGGTTGCTTGTTTTCTAATGCATTATATTTTCTTGATTTTTAGCATTGTTTTTCTTTTTGAATTCAACAAAATTAAACAAAGATAATTCAAGTTAATTGCCATAGGATTTCAATTATGACATTATAAATATTGTACAAAATGGAATCTTAGTGTAAACAGTTTCTAAACTATTTCTGAAATTTAGCACAGTTTTTGTATTGTAGGTGTATAACAATGGAGTAGCTAAGCCCATCAGCTTTCTTTCTTTCTTCTACATTAGTAAACTATAAAAGTTTGCTCTATGATGTAAGATTATACCAGATTATTTATTATACAACATTTATAAGTTTAAACTTAATATCCAGTGTAAAATTGCATAAACAAAAGATGACCTTCAAATATTCTGTGTATTTTTTCTTTTGCTATGAATTTTTAATATTCATGAATACTGTCTCTAGCCCAATGTATGAGGCAGAATGGGGCAGCAATGATGTTCAATCAAAATGAAACTGTGGTAATGGTAGTTTTAGTAGTAATATCTGGAAGGCATAGCAAGGCTGATCTATCCTTCCTTATGTGAAGGTGTTTCCACCATTTTCACTTGCATAAACAATCTGGTGATGGTTCTATGCTATTTCTTCACATAGACCCTCTTTACAGTCCGTCAGGCTAGTGCAGTCACAATAGGAAGTAGGAGCTAATTAGTTCTGAACATCTGTGCAACTTAGCCTGATGATCTGGCCCAAAGTGAAGGGATCTAATGGACCCTTGGGAGTTGCATCCCTGAAACAGTGTAGAGTTTTTCTCCTGCATATTAATTGCATGGTAGATTTCAGCTTGTTTCTTGGAAACAAACAACTTGTAATCAATGGTGATTTGTAGAACTAAATGTATATATGAAGGATCACAGTAAATTCCTAGAGCTATCTATGGGATACTCTCACAGGTGTCAATATACAAACTACTATAAAACTAACAAAGAAAATTGAAAGTTAACATTATGTAATTACTCTTAAGAGTCAAGAGGTTTTAATTAATAATTATTTTGATAATCAATATTTCATTACACTACTGAACTAATCTGCAGTGTTTTGGGACACAATTCGTATTAATTGTTCATAAAGAACTTTTCCTTAATTAACCGATCATACTTATTTACTGGCTTAATGAAAATTCAAGTGACAGGAATTGTCCAGTATATTCAGCAATCATTGTTAAAAAAATCTATAATCTTCCTATGGGTGTTTGCAAGTACAAATATAAAATAACATGATATAGTCAGGATACCTTTAGCAGGTATCCTTATTAAAATCATATATATGGCTAATGAAGAGTTTCTTAAAAATAAATATTGTTGTTTAAAAATTAGATATATGTGGCTTGAAATGCAAATCCAGGAGGACAAATAGGTACTGTGTTAAATACATTCTTGCTAGAATTAGCTATATGTGTATTTCTTGGGAAATCCTATAGGTTTGGCCAAACTTACTGATCTTCTGAAACATCTATAACAATCTTCAGAAGCTTGTGAGTAAGGGTGCATCTTGGAGCTTCCGCCCCACTCCTGCTGAAGCCCTGAACTCTGTCTGGAGTATCCTACTAGGCTGAAGTGCCAAGATTCTCCTCTCTCCAGGGGTGAAGCCCATACCCCACCACCCCAATGCAAAATAGAGGTCCCTAGGCACTCGCCCCCACCAGTCTGGTAGGTGGAGAATGGGATGGTCCACGAGACCCACTTTAATGGTAAGAGGGCTGCATGTGGCTCACAAGTCAGTTGACCACTCCACTTCAGCTATAAACTGAGCTCAGCTATAAAGGTGAGCTCCATTTAAGTCCAACTAAAAGAATTATCATCTTGTCCATTTGCCTTTTTCGAAAAAGAGCATCTAGACTACAACCAGTACTTTCAAAAAAGCAAGTCGCTTTTTTGAAAGAGAGCACCCAGGCAGTCTGGATGCTCTCTTTCGAAAAAGCACAGTTTGCATTACATAGCGCCTTTTTTCAAAATAGCACTTTTGAAAAAAAGGCATTATTCCTTTTAAAATGAGATTTTCCGCAATCGAAAAAACTGCCATGTTCTTTTGATTTACTTTCAAAAGAATGCAGCAGCAGTCTAGAGGCAGGGGAAGTTTTTTTTTTTTAAAAAGGCCACTTTTTTCGAAAAAACCCTGTAGTCTAGAGTCTACATAAGGGCTGCGTCTAGGCTGGCATGATTTTCTGGAAATGCTTTTAACAGAAAAGTTTTCCGTTAAAAGCATTTCGGAAAAGAGTGTCTAGATTGGCACGGATGCTTTTCCGCAAAAAGTGCTTTTGCGGAAAAGCATCCGTGCTAATCTAGACACTCTTTTCCGCAAAAAAGCCCCAATCGCCATTTTCACGATCGGGGCTTTTTTGCGGAAAACAAATCTGAGCTGTCTACACTGGCCCCTTAGCGCAAAAGGACTTTTGCCTGAAATGGAGCAGCATAGTATTTCTGCAAGAAGCACTGATTTCTTACAGTAGGAAGTCAGTGCTTTTGCAGAAATTCAAGCGGCCAGTGTAGACAGCTGGCAAGTTTTTCCAGAAAAGCGTCTGATTTTTCCAGAAAAACTGGCCAGTCTAGACACAGCCAAGGTGTAAGTCTCCTTGCACTTACATCTTATTTGCACACAAAAGTACTGATTTGACAAAACACATTTTAAAAAAATTAAACTGGTACAAACCTGTATGTGGAGTCTCTTCTAAGGGATTTGACCAAATAACAGTGTTCAAACAGGATTTTGCCCCAGTTCAAATACATCAGTTTAAAAATGCATGTTTTAGCCTATGCACAGAGTTGTACTGGTTTAGAACTCTGTTGTGCATGTGTGTGTTTGAGATGTTATTGGTTAACCAGTAAGCATACAGTTTACCAGTAATCTTACCAATTAACTGGCCCTTGTTGGTTAACTCTGGCAGTGGCCATCCACACCAGGGTGGAACAGCTCCCGCCATGGAGAGGCTGGTAGACTGGGTGGCAGGACTCTGAAGTGGGACTGCACAGCTGCAGTGGGGCTAGGCAGCAGGCACTAAGTTAACCAATTAAATGCTAGTATTTAATTAATGAGAGCATTATGGGATGCTGACAACATAAACCCAGAACCACCTGCGGCACAGTTTTGGTCCCAATATGCACCTGGAACATAACTCATAATGCAAATCAGCTGTTCACAGTGCATCACTCTCAATGGCGACATCAGTCTCCCTATTATGGGTCTGCTACATTTAACTATGTTGAATTCTTGTGCACAGTGGGGACGTGGACCTTCAACTTTACTCAATAACATGGTAAGAAATCAATCTTAATAAACTCTACCATATCTCATCATACAGACATGGCCTTAGTTCATACTGAAGCCACTTCTTGTATAAGCAAGGCCTTATATTTGTTTTACATCAGAATAACTCCATTGACTACAATGGAATTACTCCTTTACAGTGGGAGGACCTTCACCTGCCATGCTAACATCTCTCATCTTTCAGAATCATTATTTCTGCCACCCCTCTCAAAAATGCATTTACAAGAATTATTGCTGCATTTTCTCTTTTGCTACTCATTTGCCACCTCAAAGGTTGTGCCCTGGACTTGCTACAAATTTAGGACTGCTGCTGGGGCTTCTTACTTTGAGTCAATCAGTGGTCAAAAAATCGAGATATTTAAATAGGTTTTAATAAATGCTAAATGATAATGTTTTAGAAGTAATAGTTATCCATTGGGTACGATGAAAATTTTTTTTGGGGGGGGATTTTAATATTATTCTCTATTTATGTTAGAATCATAGAGCTGGAAGAGACCTCAGGAGGTCATCAACTCCAGCCCCCAGACCAAGGCAGGGCCAATCCCAACTAAATCAACCCAGCCAGGGCTTTGTCAAGCTGAGACTTAAAAACCTCTAGGGATAGAGATTCCACCACCTTCCCATGTAACCCATTCTAGAGCTTCATCACCCTCCTAGTGAAATAGTTTTACCTAATATCCAACCTAGACCTCCCCCACTGTAACTTGAGACCATTGCTCCTTGTTCTTCCATCCATCACTACTGTGAACAACCTTTCTCCATCCTCTTTGGAACCTCCCTTCAGGAAGTTAAAGGCTGCTATCAAATCCCCCCTCGCTCTTCTCTTCTGCAGACTAAAACCCGAATCCCTCAGTTTATCTTCATAGGTCATGCACTCCAGCCCTCTAATCATTTTGGTTGCCCTCTGCTGGACCCTCTGCAGTACATCCACATCTTTTCTATGGGGGCGGGGGGACCCAGAACTGGACACAGTACTCCAGATGTGGCCTCACCAGAATTGAATAAAGGGGAATAACCACTTCTGTAGATCTGCTGCCAATGCTCCTCCGAATGCACCTTAATATGCCATTAGCCTGTTGACTCATATCCAGCTTCTCATCTGCTGTAATCTCTAGGTCCTTTTCTGCAGAACTGCTACTTAGCCAGTCGGTCCCCAGCCTGTAACAATGCTTGGGATTCTTCCAGCCCAAGTGCAGGACTCTATATTTGTCTTTGTTGAACCTCATCAGATTTCTTTTGTCCTAGTCCACTAATCTGTCTAGGTAACACTGGAGGGCAGGGATAGGGTCCAGAATATCTACCTCTTCCCCCTAGCTTAGTGTCATCTGAGTAGTTAATGCCTACTCATCTGCAAACTTGCTGAGAGTGCAATCCATCCCCTCATCTGTGTCATTAATAAAGATGTTGAACAAAACCTATCCTAGAACCGAACCTTGGGGCACACCGCTAGAAACCAACCACCAACCTGACATCGAGCTGTTGATCGCTACCCATTGGGCCTGACAGTCTAGCCAGATTTCTATCCAATTTATAGTCCATTTACCCAATCCATATTCTCTTAACTTGCTGGCAAGAATATTGTGGAAGACTGTATCAAAAGCATTGCTAAAGCCAAGGTATATAACATCCACTGACTTTCCCATATCCACGGAGCCAGTTACCTCATCATAGAAGTTAATCAGATTGGTCAGGCCCTTCATGAATCCATGTTGACTATTCCTGATCACTTTCCCCTCTTCCAAGTGCTTCAAAATGGATTCCTTGAGGATACCTTCCATGATTTTTCTGGGTACTGAGGTAAGGCTGACTGGTCTGTAGTTCCCTGGGTTGTCCTCCTTCCCTTTTTTAAAGATGGGCCCTACATTTGCCTTTTTCCAATCACCTGGGATCTCTCCCGATCTCCACGAGTTTTCAAAGATAATGGCTAAAGGGTCTGCAATGACATTTACCAACTCCCTCAGTACCCTCAGATGCATTAAATCCAGACCCATGGATTTGTGTATGTTTAGCTTTCCTAAATAGTTCCTAACCTGTTCTTTCCCCACCAAGGACTGTCCACCTCCTTCCCATACTGCATTGCCTAGTGCATTAGTATGGGAGCTGACCTTGTCTGTAAAGACAGAGGCAAAGAAAGCATTGAGTACTTTAGTTTTTCCCATATCATCTGTCACTAGGTTACCTCCCTCCTCCAGTAAGGGCCCCACACCTTCTCTGATCACCCTCTTATTGCTAACATGCCTGTAGAAACCTTTCTTGTTACCCTTCACATCCCTTGCTAGCTGTAATTCCAATTGCACTTTTGCCTTCTTGATAACTCCCCTGCATTCTTGAGCAATATATTTATACTCCTCCCTAGTCATCTGTCCAAGTTTCGACTTCTTGTAAACTTTCTTTTTGTGTTTAAGCTCACTAAGGATTTCCCCAGTATGCCAATCTGGTCGCCTACTATATTTGCTTTTCTTCCTGTGCATTGGGATGGTTTCTTCCTGTGCCTTTAATAAGGCTTTTTTAAAATATTGCCAAGTCTCCTGGATTCCTTTCCCCTTCATGTAAGCATCCCAGGGAATCCTGCCCATCAGTTCTCTGAGGTGTGTATTTTGCTGCTACTCCTTTCTTCCTTTGGTTAGGATTCTGAAATGTACCATCACTGCCAGGTTGTCACTCACCTCTACTTCCCCTACTAGTTCCTCCCTGTTTGTGAGCAGCAGATCAAGCTGCACACGGCCCCTGTTCAGTTACTTCAGCACTTGTACCAAGAAGTTATCCCCAATGTTCTCCAAAAACTTCCTGGATTGTCTGCTTTCTGCCCTATCTCCCAACAGATGTTAGGGTGATTAAATTCTCCCATGAGAACCAGAGCCTATGATCTGGAAGCTTCTCTCAGTTGTCTGAAGAAAGCCTCGTCTACCTCATCCACTTGGTTCAGTGGTCTATAGCAGACACCAACCACAACATCACCCCTGTTGCTTCCACCTCTAAACTTAACTGATAGACTCTCAACATGCTTTTCTCCCTCTATATACTGGAGCTCTGAGCAATCTTACATCCAATGCAACTCCTCCTCCCTTTCTCCCGGGCCTGTTCTTCCTGAACAGTGTATACCCTTCCAGTGCTCCAGCCATGCAAGTCATCCCTCCAAGTCTCCGTTATTCCAATCAAATCATAGTTCTTCTACTGGGCCAGGGCTTCTAATTCTTCCTGTTTGTTTCCCAGGCTTCTTGCATTTGTGTACAAACACCTTAGATAACCAGTTGATTGCCCTACCTTCTTCATTCAAATCAGGGGTCCTCCTTTGTGGCTCATTGCTCCTTTTGTTTCTTCCCAGTATCTGACTTCCCCACTTACCTCAGAGCTTTGGTCAGCATCCCCCAATGAACCTAGTTTAAAGCCCTCCTCACTAGGTTTGTTGTCTATTGTCAATGTGTATTTAAACAATAAGGAATGACAGGAAGAATATTTCAAAGGCATGAATTAACATCTTGGGCATATTGTGGCTGAAGGGAGAGCTAATTTTACTACCTGAGTGGTGCAGTCATCTTTTTAAAAATGCATTACCTGATATCTTATTGCTATTACAACATGGTAATTTTAAAAAAATCCCAAAAGAGCTACACTTTGGGATTTATTTATGTTTTTTATATGTATGGCATCAATGGCAGCTCATAAGAAAAGATACATATACATATGCTGTATTCTAAATCTATTTGCTTTATTCATATTGACACTAGCATGGAGTGAGGTCATACCTTACAGAACCATTAAACCACAAAATGCATATGCAAACTGTAGTCAGTAGTCCCAGTGCATTTTCCCTATGTACAGTATCTTTGAATGACTTGTTTTTTTGGCTTTGCCTAGAGTAAATTACATGTTTTCAAACTGAAAGCTGGCAGAAACCATAATGCAGTACAAACCCAATTTGGTTTTAGCAAGACTATAAAAAGCTGCACTAACAGCATACAAAGAATTTTTTTAAAATATACCTGCTTTTTTTTTTCAGTATGAATCATCACATCAAACAATATATTCACGTGGTATTTACTGAAATTCGGGATACAGTATACAAAAGTACAAGATCAGACTGATTGCATCACAGAAAAGGAATAATCCATGAATTATAGAAGAGTGCTTTTAACTAACCATTCCCTCCCAAATCCATCTATAATCAGAAGCTTTAAGACCTTACTAGAATGAAGAGAAGAACCCATAGGAGGCATAAGGATCTTGCACAAAACGGACACAGCCACACTGCTTGTTTTTGTGTAAAAACCCCTTGCGCAAAAATGGCTCAGAATAGATTATGCAAATGAAGCTCAACAAATGCTAATCAGAGCTTCATTTGCATTGCCTCTTCTGGCAAAAGCCATAGTGTAGACAAAGCCTGAGAGTTAACATGGCTCCTGAATCCTAAAAAGGTTCAAGAGACTGAGTCACCAGGAGCCCTTCCTTTGTAAAACAAATACATTGCTTTTGGAATATGCGGAACAGAGGGCAGGCCTACCTTATGAGACAAAGAAACCAAGTGATTTGATCTCCATGATGGGCCCTGGCTAGCTTATCAGTGAAAACTGAAAAGGAGACTGGGTGAAAGAAACTATCTTGAGTAAAGGCTGTAGCTTGCTAGATTAAGGTTTAAACTTTTAGATGCACTTTTTCACTTTTATTTGCTAATAACCATCTCTATCTTTTAGCTCTTTCACATGATATCACTGAGTCCATGCTCTCATTAATACATTTGTTTTGTGTTTACTATTAACCTATTGAGTGCAATGCTTGAAGGGAATGGTGGAAAGTGAAATTAATAAGCTGTGATGTACTGAATCTTTATCAAAGCAGCAAACTTAACATCTTCTGAGAGTGCATAGTATGGTAGGGGCTGGGTATTGCAGAGCAACATCGTGAGGCTGGAGTGCACTGACTGTTACCTGTTAGGTGAGCTTTGGATGGTGAAGGCCTTGAGTTACCTTGTGAAGAGGACAGATTGAAATGGCAGGGAACTCACATACAATCCAGTTGCCAGCAAAACTCACATTACTGAGGCAGAGAGGTAAGAGTTGCTGATAGCTCTGGAGATCCCCAGCAGTGTATTACAGAATCCTACTAAGCTTTTAGCCCTTGTTATGCCTTGTGGTGATATGATCCAGAAGTTAGACACAGTACAAAAATACATTTCCTTATAGTCGAGGTTTTTGTTTTGTTTTGGCCTTTCATTCTAGATGAATCTCCCCTTTTTCATGTATTATCATAGAATACCAGAACTGGAAGGGACTGAGATAGGTCCGCATGGCAGGACTAATCACTGTCTAGATCATCCCTGATTGGGTTGTATAGACATCTTTCTTAAATATCTCCAGTGATGGCTTCTGTAAAGGGAAATCATGTCTTACTAATCTATTAGAGTTCTTTAAAGGGGTTAACAAACATGTGGAAAAGAGGGATCCAGTAGATATAGTATACTTAGATTTTCAGAAAGCCTTTGACAAAGTCCCTCACCAAAGGCTCTTGTGTAAATTACATTGTCATGGTATAAGAGGGAAGGTCCTTTCATGGACTAAGAACTGGTTAAAAGACAGGAAACAAAGGGTAGGAATAAATGGTAAGTTTTCCGAATGGAGAGGGGTAACTAGTGGTGTTCCTCAAGGGTCAGTCCTAGGACCAATCTTATTCAACTTATTCATAAATGATCTAGAGAAAGGGGCAAGCAGTGAGGTAGTAAAGATAGTCAAGAAAGAAGCAGACTGTGAAAACTTCAAAAAGTTCTCACAAAACCTGAGTGATTGAGCAACAAAATGGCAAATGAAGTTTAATGTGGATAAGTGTAAAGTAATGCACATTGGAAAAAATAACCCCCACTATACATATAATATGATGGGGGCTAATTTGGCTATGACAAATCAGGAAAGAGATCTTGGAGTTATCGTGGATAGTACTCTGAAAAAGTCGACACAGTGTGCTGCGGCGCTCAAAAAGGCAAATAGAATGTTAGGAATTATTAAGAAAGGGATAGAAAATAAGACAGAATATCTTACTGCCCCTGTGTAAAACTATGGTACACCCACATCTTGAGTACTGTGTACAGATGTGGTCTCCTCACCTCAAAGACATTTTGGCCTTGGAAAGGGTTCAGAAAAGGGCAACTAAAATGATCAGGGGGTTGGAACAGGTCCCAGATGAGGAGAGGCTAAAGCGACTGGGACTTTCCAGTTTGGAAAAGAGGAGACTGAGGGGGGATATGATAGAGGTATATAAAATCATGAGTGGTATGGAGAGGGTGAATAAAGAAAAGTTATTCATTAGTTCCCATAATATAAGGACTAGAGAAAATGAAATTAATGGGTAGCAGATTTAAAACTAAAAAGTGAAAGTTCTTCACACCATGCATAGTCAACCTGTGGAACTCCTTGCCAGAGGAGGCTGTGAAGGCTAGAACTATAACAGAGTTTAAAGAGAAGCTAGATAAATTAATGGAGGTTAGGTCCATAAAAGGCTATTAGCCAGGGGGTAGGAATGGTTTCCCTGGCCTCTGTTTGTCAGAGGCTGGAGAAGGATGGCAGGAGACAAATCGCTTGATCATTGTCTTTGGTCCACCCCCTCTGGGGCACCTGGTGCTGGCCACTGTTGGCAGACCAGCTACTGGGCTAGATGGACCTTTGGTCTGACCCAGTACAGCCATTCCTATGTTCTTATGAGATTCCACAACCTCCCATGGCAATTTATTTCACTGTATTACAAACCCAACAGTTACGAAGTTTAATGTCCACCTACACCTCTCTTGCTGCAATTTAAGCTCATTGCTTCTTATCCTATCATCAGAGGCTAAGGAAAACAATTTTTCTCCCTCCTCCTTGTAACACCCTATTAGATACTTGAAAACAGCTGTCATGTCCCCTCTCAGTATTCTCTTTTCTAAACTAAACAGGCCCAATTCTTTCAGCCTTTCCTCATAGGACACATTTTCTAGAACTTAATCATTTTTGTTGTTCTTCTCTGGACCTTCTCCAAGTTCTCCACTTCTTAGTTGAAATGTGGTGCCCAGAACTGAACACAATACTCCAACTAAGGCCTAATCAGCGCAGAGTAGAGTGGGATAATTACTTCTCATGCCTTGGTCTCAACACTCCTGTTAATGCAACCCCGAAATATGTTTTCTTTTTTTGCAACATTGTCACACTGTTGACTCATATTTAGCTTGTGGCCCAGTATGACCCCTAGATCTCTTTTTGTAGTACAGTCGCTTCCCATTCTGCATGTGTCAAACTGATTATTCCTTCCTAAGTGGAGTATTTTGCATTTGTATTTATTAAATTTAATCCTGATTACCTCAGACCATGTCTCTAGTTTGTCCAGATCATTTTGAATTTTGACCCTATCGTCCAAAGCACTTGCAACCCTTCCCAGCTTGGTAACATCTGCAAACTTAATGAGCACACACTCTATGCCATTATGTAAATTGTTGATGAAGATATTGAACAGAACTGGTCCCAAAACAGACTCCTGAAGAACTCAACTTACGATGCCCTTCCAGAATGACTGAGAACCATTAATAGCTACTCTCTGAGAATGGTTATCCAGCCAGTTATGCACCCACCTTTTAGTATCCCTATCTAGGTTAAAGTGACGAGGAGTCCTGTGGCACCTTATAGACTAACTGAACTCCTCGTCACTTTTGCAGATTCAGACTAACACGGCTACCCCTCTGATACCTATCTAGGTTGTATTTCTCTAGCTTATTGAATAAGAATAAGATGAGTCCATATCAAATACTTTAGTAAAGTATAGATATACTATGTCCACCGCTTCTCCCTTATCCACAAGACGTGTTACCCTATCAAAGAAAGCTATCAGATTGGTTTGACATGATTTGTCCTTTACAAATTCATGCTAGCTGTTACATATCACTTTATTATCTTCCAGATGTTTGCAGATGAATTCCTTAATTACTTGCTCCATTATCTTTCCTAGCACAGAAGTTAAACTGACTGGCCTGTAGTTTCCAGGGTTGTTCTTATTCCCCTTTTTATAGATGGGCATTTTCTTGCCCTTTTACAGTCTTCTGGAATCTCTTCCGACTTCCATGATTTTTCAAAGGCTCAGATACCTCCTCTATCAGCTCCTTGAGTATTCTAGAATGCATTTCATTAAGCTCTGGTGACTTGAAGACATCTAAGTTTTCTAAGTAAGTTTTGACTTCTAAACCTACCCCATTTTTACTATAATATGCCAATCATCAATTAGGGGTGTGAAGGACTAGTCGACTAGTCACTTCCCCCCACCCCCTTGCTGCCTCTGTCAGAGGCAGTAAGGCAGGGGAAGAGGATAGGGTATTTCAAAGTGGCAGCATCACTTTAAGCCTGGGGCCAGACCCAGGGCTCCATGTGGCTCTGCCACTTTGAAATGCCACAGAGAGCCTGGGATCGGGCTCCTCACAGCATTTCAAAGTGGCAGCAGAGCGTGGAGCCCAGGAACAGCAAGGGACTCCCCCATTGACCCAGGCTCTGTGTGGCACTGCCCCTTCGAAATGCCATAGGGAGCCCGGCGCCAGGCTTCTTGTGGCATTCTGGGATTAGGGCTGTAGCTACACTTAAGACAGAATTGCCCTATCAACTAATCGAATAGTCAATGCAAAATGCATCAACTATTCAATTAGTCGATAATTAACATCTTTATTATAAATAGGTACACCTGATTTGCCTTTTCTATGCAATTCATTATTCTGTATAACTTCATGTCCTCTCTTACTCAACTTTTCACCTCCTCATAAACATTCATAGTCTTTTAAATATTTCTTGCATGCCCCTGATAACTTGTATCACAGTCTCTAGAACTCTTTTTTTACTTTTTATATTGTTAACTTGTGTAATGACGTGTCAAATATTGATTTTAATATCATCATAATGTTTTATTTGCTTTAAAAAAATCCATAAACCTTGAGTGAAGGCTTTCCTTGAGCTGTCCATGATGATACACTGGGTCTTTTTCCCATGTGGCTGTAATTTGGTTAGAATACCAGAAGTATGTAAGAGTCATCCATGTTGTTTCTTTCAGAAAAAATTATCTTGCATTGATCTACTCTGAAGTAATTATTTTCCATATTATATTGTGCTCCAATTCTATCATATCTTCTAATCTAAGCAGCATTAGGTCAGCATTTGCATAGACTACTGAAGAACACCTAAATGCTGCAAAAGTGGTACAGGGATTCAAGATATTGATTAGGTCTTCACTGTCTGTGTTGAATCAATGCCTCGGCATTATGTTAAGGAGCACTGAACTGCCAAAGGTGCACTTTTTGCATATATAAAAATAAAGTCCTGACCACCTATAGATATTAAAGATCTTGTGGCATCCTTAGCAGGTATGGGGATAGCAAGACCAGTGACCTGGCCAAAGATTAGTATGGGCTGTATGCCTACATTTTCCTATCGTTTCAATTGGATTCCATGTTCTTTATCCCTTTTCCAAACAGATGGATAATGTTTTTTATATCCTGCTTCCTTTGTGTAGTTTGAATCTTTCATGTCTTTGTGCTGTGTAAGGACGGGGAGTGTATAATTCTATGTTTGTAAAATATTTCAGAATCTTTGTGGATGAAATATAGCATATAAATGGAAGAATATTATTATATATTCTGAGACCTGATTAAAGTCTGCAGAATTCTGTGGCTGCAGAAATTCTCTTTCAAAGTGGGTTAAACAATCAGATCAACTCCATATGAATCCTAGAAACTATATTTTGGAAAAAATATTAAATCAAAATGCTTTTTTTGTACTTTGTGAAGTCCGAGAATAATTTAATTACTAAAATGAGGCCACTATAGCAAATATACAGATATCAGATTAATTCACTAAACTGGTTGAAGACTATTAACATTGTTCTATAATTTCAAAATCAGATATTTCTTTTGGAAAAAATCATAAAGGGTTGAAATTCATCAAATGTAATTAACTGTAGCCTGGAGTGTTCGTTATTTGCTTTTTTTTGGGCGAGCTGTAATTCGTTTATTGAACACCTGATATTACAGTTGCTAAAGGAACTTATTAGGAACTCATATACTGATAAAGACTTGAGTGCTGAGAGATTTTTGGAACATTTAAAATAAAGGCACAATAAAAAGAAAAATAAAGCCCTGAGAATATGACAAAATTTAGGGCTAAATCATCCCACATAATCCATCCTAAAATGTTTGTATATATAACAGTGAAATGAATATTTTAGCATTTCTCCAAAAGGCCATTAGCTTGTCTGTAAGAGTTAATTCTTATGACATGATGCTGCCCCTGCTAAAATTAGCTGTCATGTTTTTATACTATACATATACATGAATTACTCTGTATATCTATACATATATACATAATTGTTCAAGTGTCTCTCATATTTATATATATGTAACATACATTCTCATATTATAGAGACAAACTTTGGTAATAATTCTTGATGTAGAGTCATAGATTCCAAAGCTAGAAGACACTATTGTGATCATCTAGACTGGCCACTTAAATAACTTAGAATTTCCCAAAATAATTCTTAAAGCACATCTTTTAGAAAAACATTGATTCTTGATTTTAAAATGGTCAATGACATAGAATCCACCATGACCCTTAGTAAATTGTTCCAATGGTAAATTATCCAATGGAAAAGTGAGTAGGAATAAGGTCTAGGACTTTGACTAACAAAGACTGTTGTTAGTTTTTTGGACAAATTCAATCTATCTAGAGACGTGCAACCAATTCTGAAGAAGTCATCAATAAATATAGTGAGTTTCCTATAATTCAAAATTTTTGTGAAAACAAATTGTGTAATTTTTAATGTTTGTTTACTGAAACCCACGTCACTAAAAATCTGAGAGAAAATAGAGTTTACCAATTTACAACAAAGTAAGCTTCTTGAAGATTATTGCTTATATAGAGAATTGATGGCGCGCCTTTTTACTTTTTCATCCAGATGTGTCTAACACTTTTTTCCAGTGTCATATCTGTGTCTTTATTTTACCCATCCTCAGCTACATAATTCTAGATGGACTTCTGATAAAGTAGTGAATTGTACTTAAAAGACACAACAAACCAGCTAATATTGTCAAAACATTTATCAACCTTTCACATATTAGTCAAGTGCAAATTAGCAGAAATGATTTTGCTACCCACAGCTATCAGGAACTGTATTAATAAATAAGAGATGATTTAACAGAACAATTGTGTGAGTACAACAGCTTTCAAACAGCTCATGCTCATGACTTTGACTGAACCATCCTATTATTTCCTTGCACATTTCTACTCTTATTCAAAACATAATCAAAATAATGGAATAATAAACATGTATTATAAAAGAACATCTATATGTTTGTAAGAGCTTGCATTTATATGCTTGTGTTTTAAAACTCTCAACTCCCTTTGTGTGGCGTATCTTGTATAGTTTTTTTGTAGCTAAGAAAAAAGCCGACTTACATTTTTCACAGGGGATGTTATACAAAGAGCTCCCATTAGTTATGACGTGTGTTGTGAATTACTCCATGTGCATCTTGCTGAAAATGTGGCTTAAAAAAATCTGTAAGCAATGAAAAATGAAGCAGCAACAAGGCCCAGGTTGCCTCCTTTTTCATGTTCAGTGAAGAAAGAAAATGCAGAAAAAGAAAGTTTTAGTGCTTTTATACAGTTTTTCTTTTACTTGGTAAAACTATCTGTGTATGCCTTTAAATGAGTAAATGTCAATATTTCAGATGTTGTTGTAGCAGATATGCACATAGATGCTATTGTATGTTGAGCCATATTTATTTAAAAAGCACATAAAAAATAACTACTATATTTATCCAGTAGACCAGAAGAGTTCCTAATGATGCACATTATTTAAAAATAAAGGAACTGCCTAAATCCTTGAGGCTAGGTTCTCCAGGGAAAAGGGGGGTACAGGGAGCCAGCTGTACAGCTTCATCACTGCCCATTTACATGATAGGTGTTGTGGAGCTATGCCGCTTCTTGTCACTCCTCCTACACCCCATTACACTAGATATTTGCAGACTGTATGACACAGGAGGTGACTCTATCATTACTGTCCTCTTTATAGCAGAAGAGAGTTTATCTGTGGAAGAGGAATACTCCATTGGCCTTCCTCTGCAAGCAGATCACCATTCTATGGTGCTTGAAAGCTCCAAAGCATATACATACACATGAGCGTTCTGGCAATCAAAATAGGCCCAGGAAATGGGTTGAGAACGGCCCTCCCCATGATGTCACCCTGTGCGCCCCTAAAGGCCCACCCCCTGCGTCATGTACAGCACACGGTGCAGGCAGCAGGTTGGGCTCTGTGTGCCGCATACAGCGCGGACGCGGAGCTGCTTGGAGTGAGGGGCAATGGTGTGCGGACACGACGGCCCACCGGACGATGGCCCACCGGGAAATTCCCGGTATCATAGAATCACAGAATACTAGGACTGGAAGGGACCTCGAGAGGTCATCAAGTCCAGTCCCCTGCCCTCATAGCAGGACCAAATACTGTCTAGTCCATCCCTGAAAGACATTTATCTAACCTACTCTTAAATATCTCCAGAGATGGAGATGCCACAACCTCCCTGGGCAATTTATTCCAGTGTCTGACTACCCTGACAATTAGGAACTTTTTCCTAATGTCCAACCTAAACCTCCCTTGCTGCAGTTTAAGCCCATTGCTTCTTGTTCTATCCTCAGAGGCCAAGATGAACAAGTTTTCTCCTTCCTCCTTATGACCTCCTTTTAGATACCTGAAAACAGCTATCATGTCCCCCCTCAATCTTCTCTTTTCTAAACTAAACAAACCCAGTTCCTTCAGTCTTCCCTCATAGGTCATGTTCTCTACACCTTTAATCATTATTGTTGCTCTTCTCTGGACTCTCTCCAATTTTTCCACATCTTTTTTTGAATTGCAGTGTCCAGAACTGGACACAATGCTCTGAGGCGTAACCAGCACAGAGTAGAGCGGAAAAATGACTTCTCGTGTCTCGCTCACAACACACCTGTTAATGCATCCCAGAATCATGTTTGCTATCTTTGCAACAACATCACACTGCTGACTCATATTCAACTTGTGGTCCACTATAACCCCTAGATCCTTTTCTGCCATACTCCTTCCCAGACAGTCGCTTCCCATTCTGTATGTATGAAACTGATTGTTCCTTCCTAAGTGGAGCACTTTGCATTTGTCTTTATTAAACTTCATCCTATTTATCTCAGACCATTTCTCCAATTTGTCCAGATCATTTTTAATTATGACCCTATCCTCCAGATTAGTCGCAACCCCTCCCAGCTTGGTATCATCTGCAAACTTAATAAGTGTACTTTCTATGCCAATATCTAAATCGTTGATGAAGATATTGAACAGAGCCGGTTCGAAAACAGACACCTGCGGAACCCCACTTGTTATGCCTTTCCAGCAGGATTGTGAACCATTAATAACTACTCTCTGAGTGTGGTTATCCAGCCAGTTATGCACCCACCTTATAGTAGCCCGATCTAAGTTGTATTTACCTAGTTTATTGATAAGAATATCATGCGAGAGCGTATCAAATGCCTTACTAAAGTCTAGGTATACCACATCCACCGCTTCTCCCTTATCCACAAGACTCGTTATCCCATTAAAGAAAGCTATCAGATTGGTTTGACATGATTTGTTCTTACATATCTATGCTGGCTGTTCCCTATCACCTTGCCACCTTCCAAGTGTTTACAGATGATTTCCTTAATTACTTGCTCCATTATCTTCCCTGGCACAGAAGTTAAACTAACTGGTCTGTAGTTTCCTGGGTTGTTCTTATTTCCCTTTTTATAGATGGGCACTGTATTTGCCCTTTCCCATTCTTCTGGAATCTCTCCTGTCCCCCATGATTATCCTGCTGGGCCAGTCCGCCCTTGTACATACATATGTTATCAACAATTAAAACTTTTCCATTCTTTTTCAAAAGTTGCCTGAATGCTCAGTGGACACGAATAAATTTGGGCTGACAAATATGAGGGAAGAAAATGTCACATGATGGGAAAAGACTATGTTGAGAGGAAAAGTAAAGGATGAGAAAGTGAAGGACGAAAGAGGAAACAAAGTGAAAAGATTAAGGATGGGACAGAGAAAGTTGTGGGGTGGAAAAGAATGTTAAGTCAGGAAAGAAGAAGAGGTAAAGGAAAATCTTTGATGTGTTATCTGTGTAAGAGAGAGAGTGTAACTGAGCAAAAGAAGAAAATGAAGAGGAATGGTTATTTCAGTCCCTTGAGTTGTTAATTCTTGCTCATTATTTTTTCCAAAAAAGCTTCTTTTTTAAAAAAAAAATCATAGATATATATTCAGTTTAAATTCTAAAACTTTTAGCACTATGAAAGTGGCTAATAAAAATCAGGAAATTCAGAGTTAACACTGACTATATCATCTTTACATATGCCGTTGGTGGTGGTGGTTTGCATTATTTTCCTTATCAATGTAACAGTGTGTGCGTGTGATATCAAAAATAGGATATGGTTCCAAAATTGATACAGCAATTATTTCCTTTATTATTTCCCTGTGTTAGACTTTGCTTCAGGTGCTTTTAAATTACTGTTTCTGAAATCTTGAAATTAAACCATTGGTTATTAGACATGATATTTCAAATCTCACATTGGGAGCAACTCCTTTTCATATTGCTTTTATGATAGGCAGTTCCTTGCATGAATAATAGAATGGCCCTAAATGAATTCATAAAGGCTTTTGCCTCAGAGAGAAAGACTAGGTTAGGTAGATGACTCTGAATATGATCCTTTCTCTGTTGATGTTACTTTTCAACTTTTTCTTTCACAGTCTATGGCAATGTGCATTAAATACATGATAAACACTCTCTCTCAAAACCATTTGAGCCACAAAGGACATTTTACAGGTAGTTGAGAGGTTAACATCTATGAATTATTTGTTCTGGTTGGTGATTTTTCTCTCCTCCTCCCCCCTCCATTTTCTCCAATGACTGGCATTCATGGAGGAAATAGATAAAATCCAACATCTTTATTAACTCAGACATATCAAAAACAATACACTAATTGCTTTGTGTCTAAACCATTCAGCCATTGTCTCAATCCATGGATGGGAGAAATTGCCACTTTTAAAAATGACTGCAGTTCTATCCCTTGAAATTCAAACATTGCAAAGTTTGTAGAAGTTGCTATGGAAAAACTAAAAAATACCTGGACAGATTGTTTCTTTGATATAAATATGTATTAACTGATCTAACAGTGAGAAACTACAGTAACGCTTTACTGATTATTCATTTTTGATAAGCCTATAATGAAATGTACAGGAAAGAATGTAACCAATGACCTCTACATAAAAAAATAATTCCATTCTCAGCTTATATTTTAGAAGTCAATACACTATATTTTTTTCTTGAAGTGACTGAAATCAGAGATGAAACATTCATTCAGATGAAAAACCAACAGCATTGTCATCATTTTGCAATTGATCCTTTAAGTTGAAATTCAGAAAGACTAGCGATCAGATCACTTGGGCTATGTCTAGACTACGGGGTTTTTGTGGGATACCTCAGGTGGGACCTTGTGGGACCCCGCCCCCGGGTCCAAGGAATGTGTTTGCTCTTCTGCGAAAGAAAGAGGAAGAGCAAACGTGCTCTTTCAGGGAGCCCTGTATACCTTGTTTCACGAGGCATAAGATCTCCACTGAAAGAGGAGGCTTTTCTGCTATTTGGCCCTGTTTTGCTTTTTCTGCAAAAACACCACAGTCTAGACCTAGCCTTGGAGAAAATGTGTTTCTTGACATTTCCATGCGGATGTCATCAATGGGAGTTTTATGCATGTAGGCGGAGTAGAATATCAGAACTGAGATCATCCATCTGGATCTTAGAAGACAATTTTACCTATAGATTTCTGCTGCTGTTTTTGACGTTCTCCCTGATGAATATTCTTCTGTTTCTAAAGCTATTTGCTAAAACAAAACAAAAAAGCGGGGGGAGGGCTTCGTGCCCTCCTATTACCTTCCAGGACACAAGAATAAAATAATCGCCTTAAAAGTGATTTCATTAACAAAACAAAAAGATATACTTGATAATGAATACTTGGTTGCTAGGTGTGTTAAAGCAACTGGGAAAAAAACAATTTAAGAACAGAGAAAATTCTATCCCTGGGATACAGTTTAAAGTATAGCATATGGGGGTCAGAAGCATACGGACTTAGCACAAAGAAGTTTAATCAAACAACAAATCAAAGAAAATAGTCTGATCGTGTCTAAATAGACATTCCATTCCCTATATACTCACAGATTCATGCTTCAAGATTCAGTCCATTTCCATGCCCAGTATTCTTTGTAGGTATGGTAGTTCTTCCTGGTTCAATTCATCTTGTTCTCCCAATTCCTGGTTTAAAACTCACACAAAGAAAAACAGCAGGCAGGTATATCTTCTCATTCAAATCTCAATACTTTCTTTTTATTGGTTCTCCTGTCTTCCTGACAACATTTCCTAGCTACACCAGTTTAATCCTTTGGTTACTGAATACTGGAAAGTTCAGAAAAGACCAGCACTTCTCCTATCAACCACAACCTTCATCTCTGACTATCCAGTAGTTCTCTCTGCCTAGCCAGGGACTCACCTGCCTCTCCATGTTACTCCTGATTTTACCCATTCTAACGTTAACAAAAATAAGATTAAGTCTGTATTTGTGACCCCTATCATCTCAATGAGGTGTTAATTAGAAAGCTCTTTGGAAACCAACTGAAATGTTGAAATGCATTGTTGGGAGCTCTTTAAGAAGAGTTTAGTAGATGGCCAAAAGGTCATATTTCTGCATTAAAAAAAATAACAGCTTTGGCCCCTACCAGTTCAGTGGCCATATAAAGGCAGCAATTAGGAATAAAAATAAGCAGGTGGAAAAGGGGAAATAAATAGCAATCAGTATAAATTAGAAGTGATTAAGTATAGAAACTGGTAAGGGAAACTAAAGACCTCCAGTGAAATATCTTTGTCTAATAGGGCTAAGGGCAATACAGAGGAACTTTTGAGTGTACATTAAGAACAAAAACAATCCTATCAATACATGCCTATTAATAGATGACAATGGTAAAAATATTAATACTTATGCTGAAAGGCAAAATATTCAATAAATATTTTTGTTCTATATTTTGAAAGGATCACGGGAAGATGAAGTATGTTTCATAGAATCATAGAATAATAGGACTGGAAGGGACCTCAAGAGGTCATCGAGTCCAGCCCCCCACCCTCAAGGCAGGACCAAGCTCCACCTACACCATCCCTGACAGATGTCTATCTAACCTGTTCTTAAATATCTCCAGAGAGGGAGATTCCACCACCTCCCTTGGCAATTTATTCCAATATTTGACCACCCTGACAGTTAGGAATTTTTTCCTAATGTCCAATCTAAACCTCCCCTGCTGCACTTTAAGCCCATTACTCCTTGTCCTGTCCTCAGAAACCAAGAGGAACAAATTTTCTCCTTCCTCCTTGTGACACCCTTTTAGATATTTGAAAACCGCTATCATGTCCCCCCTTAATCTTCTTTTTTCCAAACTAAACAAGCCCAGTTCATGAAGCCTGGCTTCATAGGTCATGTTCTCTAGACCTTTAATCATTCTTGTCGCTCTTCTCTGTACCCTTTCCAATTTCTCCACATCTTTCTTGAAATGTGGCGCCCAGAACTGGACACAGTACTCCAGCTGAGGCCTAACTAGTGCAGAGTAGAGCGGCAGAATGACTTCACGAGTTTTGCTTACAACACACCTGTTGATACAACCTAGAATCATATTTGCTTTTTTGGCAACAGCATCACACTGTTGACTCATATTCAACTTGTGGTCCACTATGACCCCTAGATCCCTTTCTGCCATGCTCCTTCCTAGACAGTCGCTTCCCATCTTGTATGTATGGAACTGATTGTTCCTTCCTAAGTGGAGCACTTTGCATTTCTCTTTATTAAACCTCATCCTGTTTACCTCTGACCATTTCTCTAACTTGCTAAGGTCATTTTGAATTATGTCCCTATCCTCCAAAGAAGTCGCAACCCCACCCAGTTTGGTATCATCTGCAAACTTAATAAGCGTACTCTCTATCCCAATATCTACATCATTGATGAAGATATTGAACAGTACGGGTCCCAAAACAGACCCTTGAGGAACTCCACTTGTTATCCCTTTCCAGCAGGATTTAGAACCGTTAACAACAACTCTCTGACTACGGTTATCCAGCCAATTATGCACCCACCTTATCGTGGCCCTATCTAAGTTATATTTGCGTAGTTTATCAATAAGAATATCATGCGAGACCGTATCAAATGCCTTACTAAAGTCTAGGTATATGACATCCACCGCTTCTCCCTTATCCACAAGGCTCGTTATCTTATCAAAGAAAAGTCCATTTAAGTCCATTATTAGCTGCGGAGGATGTTAAACATCTTACAGAGAGAAACATTTTTAATCAGCAGGCCCAGATAACTTGCACCTATGTCCTAAAAGACATAAGGAGCCCACTGATGTTCATTTTTAAGAAATCTTTAAATGCCAGGGAAATTCCAGGAGACAAGAAGAGTGATACCAATGTTCAAAAAAGGGCAAATAAGAGATCAGTCTGAGACAAATAATGAAAAAGCTGATGCGAGATTCAATTAATAGAGAATTCAGGAACTAGAATGTAATGAATGCCAATCAACATGGGTTTTTGAAAACAGGTCACATCAAACAAACCTGCTCAATTCTTTAAGGTGATTACAGTTTGATTGATAAAGGTAACTGCTAGATGAAATAGAGTTTTGCAAGGAGGTACTGCATAGGATTTTGATTTTTTTTAAGACTTCTATATATTAAGAAAGACCACATTAAATTGATTTAAGAACTTTCTAACAGATCTCTCAAATTCATCATCTATACTAGTGGTTTTCAAACTATGGGATATGATCCAGTACTTGTTCTCAGAATGTCAGGCCATCTCGTTGCCGCAGGGTAAACAGTGGGGTTGCTAAGGAAGGGCTTCCTGCCTGTCCAGGCACTGTAGACTGCTTCTCCAGGTGCTATGTAGTATTTTCATCAATGATCTGGAAATATATATAAAATCACTACTGATAAAATATGCTAATAACACAAAGACTGGCAGAATAGTAAATAATGAGGACAAGGTAATCATAGGGTACGTCTACACTTGGATCCTAGTTCAAACTAGGGATGCAAATGTAGGCAACCGAAATAGTAAATGAAGTGGGGATTTAAATATCTTGTGCTTCATTAGCATAATCTCGCCCACACGCTGTTTCGGAACTCAGCTGTTTCGAACCAGGAAATGCGCTCCGGGTAGTGTTAGTTCGAATCAAACCCCTTGGTTCAAACTAACATTATTCCTCACTTCTTTATTTTACCTCTGCATGTGTCCTTGAGGCTGTGTCTAGACTACATGCCTCTGTCGTCAGAGGCATGTAGATTAGACACATAGACAAAGGCAAATGAAGCCGCGATTTAAATTATCGCGGCTTCATTTAAATTTACATGGCTGCCGCGCTGAACCGACAAACAGCTGATCAGCTGTTTGTCCGCTCAGCACGCTAGTCTGGACGCTCCCCTGCCGACATCAAAACCCTTTGTCGGCAGCCCCGTTATTCCTCGTGGGATGAGGTTTACCGGGGCTGCCGACAAAGGGCTTTGATGACGGCAGGGGAGCGTCCAGACTAGTTTAGACGTACCCTGAGAGACCAGTACTGGAATGCTGAATCCAGTTCTGGTGTCCACATTTTAAAGAATGTTAAATTTGAGCAATTGTGAGAGACACCCACAAAAATGATTTGCGTGTTGGAAAAAACGAAGAGGCTTAAAGAGCTCAGTCTGTTTAGTTTATCAAGAACAAGACTGAAAAATAAATTGGTTGGTATACAATGACTTTTCTACACTAGAAAATTAGGTCACCCAAACTACATTGCTCAGGGGTGTGAACAAATTCATATCCTTGGGATATGTATGACAGCCTGAGCCCCATGTAGATATAGTTTGAACCTCCTAAATCTGGGACCACAGAGCCCCGGTACCTAGGAGTGTGAGCCAGTCAGGAATCTAGCATTGGGGAGCCCCACCATCAGGACCAGCGAGCTCCATGCCCAGCAGGGTGGAGAAGCCCTGGGACTTGCAAAACCCATCTCCAACATGGTACCGCAGCAGCCAAGCAGCCGGAGAGTCCTGTCTCCATGAAGCCCTGGCATGATGCAGAAGAAATGGGGCAGTCAGGGAGCCCCATCCCTGAAAAGCCTCAACTGGGCAGGGTAGAAGCATGGCCATAGCAGCTGAGGAGCTTTGTCTCTGTAGTGCTAAGCTGACAAAGAATTCTACCACCTCTCAGGAAGATGGATTTACTATAGTGACAGAAGAATCCCTAGTGTAGACATTATCTCATCAACCTTCCTGTGGAGAAAATACAGATTAGTAAAGGGCTTTTTAATCTAGTGGAGAAGGGCATAACAAGAACCAAAGGCTGGAATTGAAACTAGACAAATTCAAATTGGGAATAAGGCACAAGTTTCTAACAGTGAAGGTGATTAACTATTGGAACCTGGGCTGGCCTTACCATGAGGCAAACTGAGGTGGCCGCCTCAGGTGCCAGACTGGGGGGGGGGGGGCATCACTAGGACCCAGAGTGTAGAAAATTGTGTCTGCTGCTGGTACACAGATGCACAGAGATCTTGGAGTGCTGTGCTGGAGGAAGGAGGGCACCAGAGACATAACAGGCAGGCAGGAGAAAAGGTGAGAGGGAATAACAGAAAGCAGCAGGAGTTGCAGGGAGAGAAAGGAGGAGTTGTCTCTTTTGTACCTCTCTAGCACCCCCAGGAGCCTGGACTGATTAACAACAGCCTCTCACGGAGCTTCCTGTTTCCTGCTGCTTCCCTGAACCCACTTGAAGAGAACAGGCAGTCAACCGAAGTAGTAGGAGCTAGTTAGGCCCTTATCTTCCCTCACTAAGGCCCTGCTTTCAGCCTGCTTATTTGTCCCCTTCAACTGAGTGTTGAGAGCCACTATAGCTGGCACAGAACAGCAGTCATGAGTGAAAGAAGAAAACACCCCTCTGGGGCAGCATTCAGAAAAAGAGAGCAAGCCAAGGAAGTTTTCTATCTAAGCAGGAAGGAGCTCTCTTGAGATACATAGACACAAATGTTCACGGTGAGCCTCCTGGCCCCAGTGAGGATATGAGTGGTGAGGAGATGACTGATCTTCTAGTTAGTCAGAGTGCAGGTGACTTGGCAGCTACTGCAGCATCCATATCTCCATCTCAAATGGATGTAATCATGCACATTCCGGAAGAAAAGTGTAGATCAGAGAAGAGTGTGGTGGAGGTGCAAGAAACAGCTGCTGCTGAGTTTAGTTCCTTAAGTCTAGATGATCCAGGACTGTGGACCCACTTGAGCAGTAGCCTGAGGGACTTCCTTGTACTGCATGGGCCACAGCAAGTGAAAAACTTCATGTTCCCCAAAGACAATGAAAATAGAAGTTTCCATCCAACAGATTACTGGCATGAAATCCCCAATGGTGACAAAGTGGAGAGGCCATGGCTTATGTACTCAAAAACCCAGAATGCTGCATACTGTTTTTGTTGCAAATTCTTCTAGTCTAATGTTCCAGCCACATTGGATTCTACAGGAATAAAGGACTGGAAAAATCTGGCTAGAAATCTGGCATGCCATGAGAAGGCAGCAAATCATCAGAGATCATTCCATAGGTGGAAAGAGCTTGAGATGAGACTAAGGTTAAAGGCCACCATAGATGATCAGCATCAAGAGAAGATTGCATCAGAGTCTCTTTACTGACAAAATGTTCTGAAAAGGTTCATTGACATTGTGAGAGTGCTTGCTACCCAAAGTCTAGCACTAAGTGGCACTTCAGATCAGCTGTATGTGCCAAACAATGGAAACTTCCTTAAAATTGTGGAGCTGATGACTGAGTTTGATGTGTACTCCAGGAGCATCTAAGAGTCACCACCCAAGAAATGTACACACATCACGACCTAGGAAAAACAATTCAAAATGAGATCATACTGCCACTGGCAACAAAAGTCAAACAGAAGATTTTGGCAATCTGAAGTCAGCAAGATATTATTCTGTTATTCTGGACTGCACACCTGACATCAGCCATACAGAACAAATAACTTTAATGGTGTGTTCTGTAACAACAACAGAACCTAGTGAAAATGTCCCTGCAATGGTGACTGTCAGAGAGCATTTTCTAGAATTTATTGACATGGATGATACTACAGGATCTGGTATGAAAAATGTGCTTCTTAAAAAGCTGGAAGATACGGGAACTGTGATAGCTGACATGAGAGGTCAAGGCTATGATAATGGTGCCAACATGAGAGGAAAGAACAGAGGAGTGCAGACACGGATCCGAGAGTTAAACCCTCAAGCTTTTTTTGTCCCATGCAGTTCTCATTCATTGAACTTGGTGGTCAGTGATGCAGCATCAGCTTCTAGTGAGGCTGCTGAATTTTTTAATGTAATTCAAAGCATCTATGTATTTTTCTCTGCATCAACTCATCAATGGCAAATTTTGAAGCAATATCTGGGAACATCCTCTCTGACACTGAAATCACTGAGTACCACATGCTGGGAAAGTCGAGTGGAGGCAATAAAGCCTATCAAACACCAAATTGGGAAGATAGATGATGCCATAGCATTCTCCTCCATAATGGCAACTATGTCAGGATCTGTTCGTGGGAGAACAGTGGCAGAGGGAAATGGAATCACCAGAAACATACATAACTTCAAATTTCTCTGTGGCTTAGTGTTGTGGCATGACATACTGTTTGAAGTAAAAGTTGTACGCAAGAGACTCCAAGGTATTGAGATATCTGGAGCAATGGAACAACTGGACAAAGCAAAGTCATACCTACAGTCTTACCAGTCAGATGAGGGATTTCAAAATGTTCTGAAGAGTGCACAGAAGTTGAAAGAGGAACTTCACACTGAAGCTACTTTCCCACCCATTCAAGAATACAAGAGCCACTGAAGAAGATGATATTTTGATTACAAGGCATGGGATGATCCCATAAGAGACTGTTCTGAAATATACGTGCACAAATAAGATGACCACCTTCTTTCCAAATGCCTTTGTTGCTCTTCGCATAGTTCTAACACTTCCTGTAACAGCTGTCAGTGGAGAACGCAGCTTTTCCAAGCTGAAGTTAATAAAAACACATCTATGTTCCACAATGATACAGGAGAGGCTGGCCGGCCTTGCAACCATCTCAATAGAGCATGAAGTGGCCCAGACTGTGGACCTTCAAGAAATGGTTCAAATCTTTGCAACCAAGAAGGCACGAAAAGCACCACTTTGATTATTCAAACAGATAAAAATGCCAGTGTTTACTATGCAGATAAGAAAAGTTACATTTGCTGTTCAGGCGTTTGAAAGTTAAGTGTTTCTTACAATTTTTGAACAAGGCATTTTAAGTTGTTAGTTCTCTTTTATTGGGGTAGGTAGCTGAGCAGTACCATGAGAGGAGTAGAATAGAACCATGAGAGGAGTAGAATAGAAAGAAGGCAGAATTGAAACCTTTCAAAGTTTTGGCCCAAGCGAGGGGGTATGGGGGCGTCATTTGAGCTCCCCGCCTTAGGTGCCAAAATGTCGTGGGCCAGCCCTGACTGGAACAAGGGGAGATTGTGGATTCTCCCTCTCTTGTTGTCTTAAAGACCAGATGTCTTTCTGGATGATACATTTTATCCAGACATGAGTAACCTGGGTAAAATGTAATGGCCTGTGACATTCAGGAGGTTGGACAAGATTAGCAATTCTTCTTCAAGGAGTATCCCTGTGGGCACTCCACTGTAGATGTCTTGGTGCTCTTACACTTGTAATCGGAGCTTTGTAGAAGCAGTATCCCTCCAGGTGCCAGCGCGCATGCGTGGCACCACTTACACCACAGCAAGTGTGCCAATGCATGCGTACCGTCAGTTGTCCTCAGTTCCTTCTCAACCGCTCTCAGCTTGGTCGGAACCCGGCAACACTCTTGTGTTTAATTCTTAGAATAGTGTTAGTTGTTGGTTAGTTAGTACTGTATTCTTAGAGTTAAGGGTTTTCCCCCTTTAATTGTTGTTGGTTTTTTAAAAAGTTTTTCTCTTAGTGTAGTCAGGATTAGATTAGTGATGCCAGGCTCTGTAGGATTTAAGCAGTGCCTGACATGTAGAATGTCCATTCCCGTCTCTGATGGGCATGCCCAATGCATTCCTTGCCTGGGCCAGGATCATTCTGCTAAGAGCAGTCTATATTGTAAAAAGCTCTCATCTAGATCTCTGAAAGTATGGGAGTTGCAGCTGAAATAACTCACTATGGAGAAGACCCAGAGACCAGCCTCAGAACTGGTATCTCAAGCCTGTATCTTGTTGACAGCAGCCTCTGACCAGGGCTTATCATCACCAAGGGATCCTCCAGCCAAGAAAATGGCTAGGAGGAACATGCCTCACCATCTGTAGACAGACCATCAAAGAGGTTATCCCCTCAGCAGAAGATTTCCTTCAAAACACAGACTTCGAGGATCTACAGGCACTGGAGCCATCCACTATGGACAAACCCTGAGGGGCAGTGTCCTCTAGAGATGCACGCTGTGTGTTCTCAGCACTGAAGCCAAAGAAGACCACCCCTGTGCCATTGGTACCAACACAGTCAGTACCCAAGCCATCACATCAGACTGCACCTAAGATTCGACCAGAACCACCAGTACAGACTCCAACGAAGATGGCTCCAACACTGCGTACTAAACTTTCCCCAGTACTGACCACATTGAAGGCATAGGGCAACAAAGTACCCCAATTAACCCAGTTCTTCACACCGCTGGCACTGGTCTTTACTCAACCAAGGCCACTCATCACTCATCAGAAGCTGGTGGTTTCATTCACACATCTTCTCTTCCTCCCTGGACAAATACATAATGCCCCCTCCACCAATGGTGGGTTAAGACTTCAAGTCCTTTCAGGACCTATACAAATAGGGTTGCCAAATACTTAAAAAAAAAAAATAGCAAACATGGCAGGAAAAAAATTCGTTGAGCAAAAAAGAAAAAAAAAACCCCGGGGGACCAAACTTGTAGAGCAAAAAAAAAAAAAAAAAGTCACTGCACCTCCTAAATAACTCCCAACTTCCCCACTGGCCTCCTGTCCGAGAAACAGAAAATACCGGACATTTTACATGTACAGTATTTTCTGGGGGTTTTTACCAGAAAAACCAGCGGTAGCGAAAATCAGACACCCGGAAATCCTATATACAAGAGAGTGGATTACTGCCTCAATATTTCTTTAGTTAAAGTTCCCAAGGTACAACTTAAATTAACTATTTTTCAGGCATCAGCATAATCAAAAATAGCTTTACTAGTCAATGATGTAAACCAGTGGTCCCCAACACGGTGCCCACGGGGGCATTTGTGTGCGCCTGCCAAGTGCTCGGGGCTAGCCTAGCCCTGGGCACGTGGCGCATGCATGGTGCCAGAGCCAGCCCCGGGCGCATGGTGCACGGTGAGCGCCGGCCCCGGGAGTGCCGCGAATTGGCCACCCGCGCTCTGGGTGGGCAGCGCATGGGGGGGAGCGCTGGCCCAGGGCGCGCGGCGCATGGGGGGGGGGGCGCGCCGGCCCCGGGCGCGCGGCTATGGGGAGGGACCCCAACCTCTGGCGCCCAGCAGGTGAACGACCATGCCCCCTGGTGCCCGGCAGCCTCAAATGGTTGGGGACCATTGATGTAAATCCTGCAAAAATTGTGTGGCCAGCCTTGATTTCCCCAACTTCAAAAGGTGCAGACAGGAAGTACTATGTTACTGCCAAAGGGGCTGAATTTTTGTTCACCCACCCGGCACCAAACTCTTTAGGTCCAGCCAATACCAGGGGCAAACAAACCCAATATAAATCCACTCCTTACAACAAGGACTGGAAGAGACTGGACATTTTAGATAGCAAATCATACTCCTCAGCATTCCTCAAGATCAGGATAGCAAATTATTCAGCATTGCTAGCAAAATACATATACTTTGGAAAAAATGAAGACCTTTATTGAACACCTCTCGGAGACCCACAAGGCTTCCTTCAAGTCCAACATAGATGAAGGGGTCCTCATAGCAAAAAACCACTCTACAGGCATCACTGGATGCAGAGGACACCACCTCAAGGTCACTGGCAACATCGGTGGTCATGCATTAGGCCTCCTGACTGCACCTCTCTGGATTCCCTAGGGAGGTGCAGAACACAGATGAGGAACTACCCTTTGAGGGAACAAACTTTTTTTTCTACCACCATAGATGCTTCTCTGCATTTACTCAAGGACTCACAAGCCACTCTCGACCTTGGGCATGCATGTCCCTCAACCCCAAAAGATAGTGAACCACCTTTGCGCGCTGTGAAGCAGGGCATCATCATCATACTCCTCCCAGAGGAGTTACGACTTCAGATGACTGCAGAGGCAACAGAAGTATAGGAAACCTAAAAAGTTCGTATTGTAAGCACAAGAGTGCCAAGACATCTACAGTGGAGAGCCCACAGGGACACTCATCTCAAAGGACACAACTTACTGTACAAGGAAAGTAACTTCTCTTTTTCTAAAATGGTGGGTAAGGATTCCAAAGTAGATTGACCCAATTTTAGTAGGGTTGCCAGGGTTAGTCTTAGTGGGAACCATGGCCAAAACCCAAGCCTGGCTTCAGGCTTTTTGCATGGGACTGATGGCCTTGACTTTGGCTTTGGCCTCCCAGGCTTGGGCAGTAGGGCTTTGGCTTTCTCCCTCCGCCTTCTCCTCCCCCTTCCCCAAGGTGGAGGGGTTTGGGCTACCTTAGGCTTTTGTCCCCACTCCTGAGCTCCAGAAGTAGTTTTTGTTGCCAGAAGGGGATTGCAATGCAATGAAATTTGATAATCCCTAACTAGATGTAGTAATGGGACATTTTATTCTTAAAATCTAAACTCTATGAAACCAATTTAATTTACAAGTGGAGGCAAGAGGGGTGAAGATAGAGAAAAGAAGAGGACTAAATGAGTTTCTCTTCAAATTTAGAAGGCCTGAGAATCGGAAACCCAGCATATTTGCAGAGACCAAGATAAATGATTTCAGTGGCTCTGAAAGGAATGTATAGCCTGTTTGTTATCCTCTTGGCCTTAGTTACTCAAATGACTGAGTAGCAGCATCACTAAGAGTCCAGAGTTCCAAGAGTAAAACAGACGAACTTGAAAACTTCCAGCAAGTCATCCCCTGAGAAAGATATAAGGCTAAGCCTTCATTTGAAAACACATATGGAAAATGTCCAGTTTCTCTGGAAAAATTTCTGTAGATAACAGAAGCACTTTTATTTAAAATGATTCTTTAAAGTTTTGTGTGGTTTTTTTTTTCAAAAAGTTAGTTAATAAAGAACATTATTAAAGTTAGTTAATAAAGAACATTACTTCTTTGATAGTTTGGTAAGCCAAAGGTATCGCCAAAGTGTATTTTGAAGAGACACAGGAATGACATTTGAGAGATACTGAGCATTAACCAATTAAGTATTGCAAGGTAGGACGCTCTGTTACCACTGTATGTGACACTACAACAGACCATCTGACCTAGTTCTCCCTTACTGTATATGTAAAATTCACATTAATCACAATTACATGTGCCCATCATAAGGTGACTAGATAACTTTCACATCTGATAGTCAGAGATGATTTCCAGATCTTTCATGCTTCCTAAAACGAAGGCAGGTAAAAATTTCACTAGAAGTAATTTTCACTTAAAAATAAAAAATGTGCATTGTCTTTTGGAATTTATTATCTGAATTTTTCTGGATCTTCTATTATTATTTGATTTGTATTGTAGTAGCTCCCATTATAGATTGTGACCACATAGTACTAGGTGCTATTCAGGTAGCAAAAAAGATAATCCTCATACTGGAATTTTTTTGAGCAAATACAAAGCACGAGATGACAGGTTAATAGGGGAGCACAAGGACAAACATAGGACAATAACTGGCAAGATTTAAACATAGCCTGGATTATTCTGATTTTAAAATGGTGCCTATGATATGGATCTAAGTAATATTCAGGTATTGGCCACAGTGATTGAGAGATGCTAGACAGCAGGGGGAGAAGCAGTGAGTGTTGCACTGGGGCAAGGTGTATAGTGGGGCCCGGTTCTGACTGTTCCTCCCCAAACATACAGGATAGACTGCCCTACTTTGGGGTCATTAGGATTCAGGAGTTACCTCTGCTCTCTACGCGGCCTTGGGGGGACACTGCAGAGAGGAGTAGTTAAAGACTCTAGCTCAGTAGGGCTTGATCTATACTATATGGGAAGGTCGAAGTAAGGTGCACAACTCCAGCTATGTAATTTTGTAGCTGGAGTACATACATCTTCCATTGCATTTCTGCATTAACCACACAGCAGGAGGCTGACGGGATCAAATGCTCTCATCAGCTTCCTTTACTCCTTGTGAGAAGCACAAGTACCGGTGCAGACGGGAGTGTCCTTTGAGTTCAATCTAGTAGATCTATACTAGACCCCCTACATCAAACCCCAGAAGATCGACCATGGCGGCATCGATCTTCCAAATAACGTAGATGTGCTCTAAGTGCAGAAGCAGCCAACACAGGGATCTCTGGATAGTTTTGACTTAACTTCCTCTGCTCTGTACTGACTGCAGGTTGTTCCAACCCTCTTTTTCTCCTCTCCTTCTCTAAATCTCAGGCTATGCCTACACTTCAGTTTTTTTGGAAAAAGTTATTTTTCCGAAAAAACTTCATTTACATCCACACTACAATCATGTTCGTTCAAAAGAAAATCAAAAGAACAAAGGGGTTTTTCTGACATTGGTAAACCTCTTTCTATGAGGAAGAAGCCTTTTTCTGAAAGAGCTCTTTCAGAAAAAGGCACGTGTGGATAGGGAAGAGGGAGTTCTTTCGAAAGGAAGAAAAAGCACAGGTGCCCCGGTGGCTACTCTGGCCATAGTAATCACAGCTTAAATGCATGATAGCGTCCATACTGAATGGATGCTATCTTTCAAAAAAGCAGATAGCTTTTTAAATGTGCTTTGGCACTGTGGATGCTCTCTTTCAGAAGTTTTTTTAGAAGATCTCTTCCAGAAAAGCTTCTTCCGAAAGAAGCCTGCAGTCTAGACGTAGCCTCAGTCTCCTCACAATAACTTTCCACATATAACTTTCTTTCCCGCTTCTAGCCTAGTCAACCTCATACCTTTTCCTTTTCCCTTTACAATTAATCTCCCTCCTAACTAGCCCCCCATTATCCTCCAAAAATTGTGAAAACTAATAAAATGCTTACCATCATCTACTCTTATTGCTCTGCTTGTGTGTTCTAGCTCTTTTCCCACACAATGTCTATTCCATTTAAACTGTAAGCTCTTCAGGGCAGTGGCCATCTGTTTGTACTTGTACAGTACATTGCACAATGAGGCCCAGTTCTTGGATGGCCAATAGACACTAGTGTAATAATTATATGCTATTATAACATCACGATGACTAAGAATAATGATAAATGAGGGATAGGAGAGGACTTAGTGGGGAAAAATTAAAGGTTCAAGTTTTTGCCATGTCAATCTCAGGATATTAGAGAGAAGAGATGGGTGAGATAATATATATTACTGCGCCAACTTCCATCAGTGAGAGACACAAGCTTCTGAGATACCCAAAGAGCTCTCTTCTCTCGACAACAGAAATGTGTACAGTAAAAGATAACACACACATAGACACAGTCACTGTATGTCAAAGCAAAATGCAGGACAATGTAGCACTTTAAAGACTAACAAGATGGTTTATTAGATGATGAGCTTTCGTGGGCTTGGCCCACGAAAGCTCATCATCTAATAAACCATCTTGTTAGTCTTTAAAGTGCTACATTGTCCTGCATTTTGCTTCAACTACCCCAGACTAACACGGCTACATTTCTATCACTATTCTGTATGTCAAAGGGAGGTGACAATTTTATTTAGATAGGAGGAGATGGGTCTAGAGTAGAGAGGTGGAGCTGAGTCGTCAGCATAAGAATAATAAGTAAATGTGTTTATGGGTGTGAATATCAAGAGACAAGATATAGGGGGAAGAACTGTGAATGTGTGGAACTCCCACAGAATGTTGGCGGGAGAATGAAAGAGCTTTAGAAAGATTTGCTGAGTATATGATTAAAGAGATAGGAGGAGACCTGAGAGAGGACAGAGTCAAGGATGCCTAGAGTCAGTAGTTGGAGAGGCAAGTGGGGTAAATGATGGAGGGAGATTACATGTGTGAGACTAAAGCATGTTTGATGTGAGCACAAAGCACAAGAGAAGAGTAAGAAGTTAAATGCGTGACTAAAGGAAGGGATGAGAGTGGGCATGAGGGAGTTCAAGAAATGGGATGGGATCACTGGGGCAAGTGGAAGAGGCAAGCAAACATATCTATTACATGGAAGAAGCAGGAAGGAAAGAAATTACATGTTTCCAGTTTTGTCTTTGGAGAAATCATTAAGATCCCATAAAGAGAAAGAAGTGGAAGCAAGAAGAGGAGGAAGTTTGTGGAAGGAGTCAAAGTTATCAAAAAGTTGGTGGGGGGGGGGGGGGGGATTGTAGACATGTGATTCAATTAGAGAGGAGAGTTGCTTAGCAAGGAAGATGGCAGAACTGAAGGGGAAAAGCACAAATTTGCAGTGGAAGTAGTCAGCTTGATCATGGGATTTCCATAGGGGTGTTTCACAGTGCATAGAGAAAGCAGATGTTGGATGTGAATTAGGGCGGGGTGTCCCTTTAAAATGGATAGAGGGGCAAAAGTGTCAATGGTGAAGGAAAATGAAGCATTGAGAGAATAAATAACCAATGGAAGAAATGGAAAAGAAAGGATGGAGGAGAAGGCTGAGAGAGAATGAACAATCATCAGTGTTGGTAGACTGGAAGTCACAAAAGAGGATGAGCTGCAGAATGGTGATCGTGAAAGAAAGGGGACAGAATGGTGATCGTGAAAGAAACCAAATGATTGTCAGACAGGTGGAATTCTACTATTGAGAAATAAATAAGAGACCTTCTAGCAAAGAGAAATGTTGTGCAGTAACAGAGAAAATATCCAGTTTTTACCAACAGGAGACAGTGAAATGTGACTTGAGATCTATTTCTATAGTACCAAAAATATAAATGTAGATTATAGTGGGAGTATATTTTATTTAGTACTTACTGGCTATATAACATTTATTTTTGGATTGTTTTTATGATTCTTTATGAAACAAAGACTTATTAAATTTGCTTGGCAGCTGTGAAGCAAGGTAGAAAAAATAAGCTGTGCTTGTTTTTCTTAAAGCAGCCTTTGGCAGCTCTCCATCTTTTATTTTAAACTGATGAGACTCAGAAACAATGACTACATTTACTGCCTTTAGAAACATTTAAACCTCATTTTAGATACCATTTATTTCAATGAGAAATGTCATAAAGTCCAGTTTGTGACCTAATTCAATACAGGTTTAGTGAATTGTCTGCTTTCATGAAGTACAGTAAGAGTGAACAACCAGCCTTCTGTAGATGAGCCTGACAAACTATTATAAATAAATATGCTAACTAAAGATTGAAACATTTAGTAGTGGATAATTCCATTCATAGGGTGAAAATATCCTTTGTTTTTTGCTGGAAAGGATGGGTTGTTTTGTTTGGTTGGTTTTTTTTAGTCTTTAAGGCATGGGTAAGGAACCTTTTTGAGTTGAGGGCCTCTGATCCACAAAAATATTTCAGGGTCCACACACGTGAGAAGCATATGTATATATTCACTGATATGGCCCCTGACTGAGAAGGAAAAAGAAACTCCCCACATTCTCTTCACACTCCAGAGTCTGGTGCGGGAGCGGCTAGTAGATTTTATGTGCTCCAGCCGTGTGGTCAGACAGCAAGAGGCTGAAGCGCCAGTGTGGGATCCCCAGTGCTGGGGTGGAGCCCTGAGCCTTGGGTGCTGGATCCAGGCAAACTGGGGGCTGTATCTAGTCCCTGGGCCTGACATTCCCTACCCCTGCTTTAAGGTGTCCAATCCACACACCTTTGTTCATTTCAAGTTATTTTTATTGTACAGCCTCTATTTCCTTTATATAGATTAGTTGGGAAGAGCATAAATCATGTTTATGCACAGACAGCTTGCATAATAATAATAATAATTGCATTATAATTTCTTAATAAAGAAACGTATTTCCTTTCATTTATTTTAAAGGTTACTGACCCAAAATGTAACAGGCTGAGAAATGTCTTGGCTTCATCTCAGCTGGCTCTGATTTTCAGGTTGGCTTACTTATTGAGGTGAACTTCTGAATCATATCCACGTGTGTCCATCTTAGTGAGAGAGCTAATAAGAACAGGTGAAGATATCTTGTTTGCCAGCATATGTGAAACTATCACCACATGGGTACTGCCTGTCTTTTACAGTACCTGTTCAAACTTTTTCCTCTTTTTGCCCTTTTCTTCTCTTTCCAGAAGGGAACTAAGATGCATGCTAACTCTTTCTGTTGCCTTTCCACTCATAAAACCTTATATTAAGAATTTCTTTTAAGTCCATATAATTTCTCCCCTTTACACACTATTGTCCATCTATCCTCTTTATGGTAGATTAGCTAGATTACATGGAGTACTATCTACATGCTAATTGCAGGGATATTTTTTCTTGTAATACCCGGCATTAAGGGAGAAGCACTAGAAGGTTATTTTGTTTGTCTAGGTAGTTCAATAGCAACATTTTAATGCAGAAGTTATAAAGAGATTTTTGTCCATTGTAACTGTTATGGGAATGTCTCATTTTTACTACTATAATTAAAGTTTACTACAATGTTCAATACATTTATGCCCTAAAGAATGACACACCAATGCAAAGAGTCCATGGTAAGGATGATGCTTAAGTATCACATAAAGGATACATATATTCTATTATGTCAGTAATGCTAGTAGGCAAAATGGAAAGCTATGAGTGCAGCACATTTTGTACCATTTCAATATTCTTAACTGTTTAGCTAGAAGTAATTATTGTATAAGAGATTTGGAGGATTTGAAACAGCAAACACTTTAGTTTGAGAATCTCTGTTCTCTCATTGCATTCATTTTTCTGTTAATGTATATATCATATTTGATTAAAATCTCTGAATAATATTGAATTTTGTCTTCAGACTTTGCAATTTAATTGATGATAAATTGTGACACTTTGGGCAGAATGAATGAAGCAGTAACTGCTTATCAGAGAGGAAAATTGATGATTTTGCACTCAGCAAATACCTTGTGGTCATCATGACTGCTATCTGCAGAATCATTGATTTCCTTCAAGGTCTGTTCCATTTGTTTGGAAGAAAGACCAATTTGTAAATAGTCTTGAGGATGAGCTGTGTTATTTTATTTCTCACTGCATGAATTTCCCATTTAGTTGCTTACCTGTCAAAGCTGAGATGACCTGTAACACTTCATGTTAGGAGTGAGCACAATTTAAAGGTTTGAGGCGTTGCCTCTCGTCTTTCCCACACCCCTCGTGCCTCTCACATCTGCTTCAGTCTGGCACCACTTTACCCCCACTGCACCTTAGTAGCTCCTTTCCCATTTACTTCTCCCATTGCCTCTCTGCTGCAAGCTTGTTACAGACCTACACCCTCTCCTGAACTCCTGTCCCAAGTCACAACCCCCTTCACCACCCAAACACCCTCCTGACACCACTCAATCATGAATTTAAAAGTAGCAGTTCTTCTACAAAGGAATTTCACCACCAAATTACAGAGAGAAACTACTGAACTGGAATTCCTCTACAAATTTTACACTGTTATCCTAGGCTTGAATAAAGACATTATTTGGTTAATGCACTACAAAGCCAGTTTCCCCTGCATATGACATTCACATTTTCACATAAAAATCTGTGAATGGAACACATCCAGCCCACTTAAGTAGCTTCATTAACACAGGTCCTACAATTAACAGGAGCGCACGCGCACACGTGTATATGTGTGTGTTTATATATAAAATGGATTCTGTTATTTCCACTCTAGCTCATCTGATGAAAGGGGTCTTAACCATTAAAGCCATGAAAGCATGATGTATATACTTCAGTTAGTCTGTAAGGACAACTCGTTTTTAAAATTACCAATTAGCAGAACTATCCCCTGAGATATTTAACCACAGCGCCTTGTGCACCTTTATTCCCTACCCCAAGCTCCCTTCTGTACCCAACCTCTGTCTCAGACCCTGTACGTCCTCCATCAGTACCATAGAAGAGTACAGCCCTTGATCATTTACCAAATTCTTGGACTGGTCCCCCCCATCAAAAATTGCCCATCTCAGCATCAGAGACTGCCCTTCATTTTTATCCATAGCTGACACTCTTTTATATTTTCTTTCTTACCTATGTCAAAGGTTTGGATATTGACCATAACTCTGTTGTATAGTTTCATTATTCTACTTTCAATCCCTCTTTAGTAACTCTCTTCAGTTATTACAATAAGGTTGATTTCATTCACAAGTGTGTTCTTACCTTACATAATTATTAGAATTTACTACCCAGTCATGAGAATCTAATCTTCTGACTTTTAATATGATAATGAATAAAACTAACATTATGTTACTACATTATCAAAATGTATTTGTCCCAGGTAAATAAGTTGTCTAAATTGCAAAAGTAACAATAATAACTTATGTTTATATACTGCTTTTCATGTTAGAAATACTTTGATATTAGGTATACGGACAACTAAGTCATTGGTTGAAAAGGAAATTCTAGAAAGATTTGACCAGCACTAAGAATTTTGAAATATTCCAGAAGTTACTCTGTTCTTATTTTATTCCCTAGGGCCTGATCCTGCACACACTTATTCAAGCAATTTTCTTCATTTGAGTAGCCTTACTGATTTAAGAGGTGTGAAGTTACTCCTATGCATATGAGTTGGTAGGATCTGGCTCTTAAACATTACAAAAAATTTACAGAAATTATCCTGCAGGCTTTGGTTGCTCAGGAGTGGGCAATAATTTTTGATGGGGGACCAGTCAAAAGATTTTTGGTAAGTGGTCAAGGGCCGCACTTTTCTATGGAGGGAATGCAGGGTCTGGGATAGAGTTTTGGGTTAAAAGGGAGCCTGGTGTAAGGGACTGGGGTGCAAAAAAGAGTGTGGGGTCTGAGAGGGAGTTTTGGGTGCAGGAGAGGATTCTGACCTGGGGGAAGGGTTTAGGAGGATGTGCAGAGTCTGGGGGGAGAGTTGTGATTTGGAGAAGAGGGGATGCAGAAGGTTTGGGTGGTTACCTGGAGCCTGGTTCTTCTTCGAGTAGTGTCCCCGTGGGTGCTCCACTCTAGGTGAAGGGTCGCCCTGAGCCGCAGATCGGAGCTTTTCAAAGCAGTTTTCCCCCTGTTGAGCCACGCATGCCCAGAGGGCGTCTCGAGCCCTTCCCGCCCTCTGCAGCGCGCGGCTCAACCCCCTCCCTTTCAGTTCCTCTTTAACCGCCCTCGTCAGCGGACGGAGCGAGCAGGAGCTCCCTCACAGTCTCTCAGACTGTATTTTCTATTAGTTAGGTTACATAGTTTTTCCCCTGTTACTCCAAGTTAGTTTCCCTTATTTTTCTCTTTGAAATAATAACAACAAAATATTTTTTTATAAGAAGAACGAAACTGACAATAAAATCCCCCCTCGGGGACTAAAACTCCCTTCAGACCGGAGCCCCGGGTGAACCGGAGCTCTCTCTCTCCTGGCTCCTCAGCCAGAGAAAAACACATAAACCATATGAAAGAAAAGAAACGAAATACCAACACTTTAAAGAAACAAGCAGCAAGATATGTCTGCCTCCTCAGGCTTTAAAAAATGCGACCAGTGCCGCGAGCCTATGCCGGCTTCTGACGGCCATACGAAATGTATCCGCTGCTTGGGGGAAGCTCACTCACCCCGCAGCTGCACACACTGTGCTTCCCTCACGGCGAGAGCTAGAAAAGATAGAGAGCTCCGCCTGAGGATGATTTTATTTGATAAGACTCTGCAGCCTTCAGAGCAGGGGGAACCGCAGCATGAAACCCCCCTGCCACCGAAACCTACAAGGCAGAGAGCCTCACCATCTCGCTCTCTCCCGCCTTCCTCCTCCCCCAAAACCCAGGGAGAGGGGCAAAGAAACCCGAGGACCCCTGCTAATAAAGCAGAGGGAAAATCCTCGCGGTCCACATCAACGCCGGTGCGCGCTGCTTCTGAGCCCTCCCGGGAACGCACTGAGAAACCCGGGCGAAAAGAAAAGCCGGCGCCGCTTCAAACCGCGGCGCCGCTGCAAGCCCCGGCACCGCGAAAAACCCCGGTGCCGCTTAAAGGAACGGCACCGCTAAAACAACCCTCACCGCAACAAAGCAAGGCTAATACACAGCCGGCACCGGTTGCGACCACAAACCAGAGCTCGGCACCGGCACCGGCAACAGACAATGAGAGACTTCTTCGGGAGTCTGCTGCAGAGCTCTCTAAGACTCCGTCTCACTCTCACAGCAGGCAGCAACAGCCCTGCCCCCCTCCCATTGACTGCTCACCAGGGACATCCTTTGCAAGGCATTCCCCTGCCAGATCTGTGTCCCCAGTGTCCTTTCATGACGCTCCCTTTCTAGAGGATGACCGCCATACGACATATTCTTCGCGACAGACGTCGCCAAGAGGGTCTCGTTCCTATTATCAGAGGGCTGGACCGCAACAAAACCTGTGGCACCCCTACTGGTCTTACCCGCCCCCACCTTATCCACCCCAATGGGGGCCCTGGGACCAATGGGACCCGTACAGACGCCGGTCCTCAGTCCACTCCACACCATCTCGGAGAGGTCTGCCTCATCCACAGCCCCTACCCCCTGCATCACACACAGAGCAGGAGGAGGAGGAGGAACGCTTTTCGGATAATGAATCCGATATTCAATCTATAAACGTCACTCACCCAGATGACCTGACTGCCCAACAGGACGATGCAGCGATACCATCAGATACCGTAGCGATGGATGACCTCAAACAGTTCCAGGAGCTATTTAAGCGAGTAGCAACAAGTCAGCATGTCTCCCTACAAGAAGTACAAAAGAAACAACATCACTTATTAAAGAACCTGCATCCTACGCTGCATAGTAAAATTGCCCTGCCGATTGATGAGGCAATCATGGAAACATCTGAAGATCTGTGGAAGACACCAGCTTCCATCCAACCGACTAACAAAAAGATTGATAGGAAATATTTTGTTCCACCGAAAGACAATGACTTCCTCTTTACGCATCCACAAGCAAACTCCTTAGTGGTTGAATCTGCACAGCAAAGAGCGAAGATACCGCAATACAAGAATGGCAGTACCGACAAAGAACATAGAAAGCTAGACTTCTTTGGAAAGAAAATATATTCCTCTTCTACGCTACAACTAAGAATATCAAATTATTCTGCCCTCTTAGCGAATCACGACTTTGATAATTATTCGAAGCTCGGAGAACTGATACCACATCTCCCTGAGTCCAAAAGAGCCATCTTGAAAGCAATAGTCCACGAAGGCCACACCATCGCTCGCACTGCCCTCCAGACGGCAATGGATGTTGCTGACACAGCAGCTAGAACTACAGCCACTGCGATAGTCATGCGCAGAACTTCCTGGCTACAATCATCTGGAGTTCCCCGCGAACTTCAGCCAAAAGTAGAAGACTTGCCATTTGATAAACAAAAATTATTTGCAGCTTCTACAGATGAAATGCTACATAATAGTAAGAACTCGAAAACCACACTTCGCACACTAGGCATGTATACACCGCCCTTCAAACGCAGGCGATACACCCCATATAATACGTACAATCGTTATAGATATGGGCAATACAACCGGCCACAGAGACCCTATGAGGACACTAGGCCAAGGCAACGACCTCAGAGAAGACGACCTAATCAAGGTCGCCCACCAACTACCCAGTCCTCCAAACAGCAAATTTGAAGTCGTGGTCGAGGGTCTGCACTACCTCCCTCACGATCTAGCAATAACACAACATGGCTGCCTATTTACCCACCGTTTGCGGCCGTTCCTCCCACAATGGGAATCCATAACATCGGACCGCTGGGTTCTAGAAATAATTCGAGTAGGATACACTATCCCATTTACCACTACCCCACCTACCCTTCCCCCTACCCCGTCCCTTCTCAGGGACCCCTCTCACGACACTCTACTAAAACAAGAGATCGACCGCCTCCTTTCTATCGGAGCCATAGAAAAAGTACCAGTAGAGTTCCACGGGAAAGGGTTTTACTCGAACTACTTCTTGATCGAGAAAAAAACGGGAGGCTGGAGGCCAATATTAGACCTCCGCAAACTGAACAGGTTTCTCAAGAAACAACGCTTCAAAATGGTCACACTTACAACAATCATTCCTGCGCTAGATCAAGGGGACTGGTTCGCAGCCCTCGACCTACAAGATGCGTATTTCCATATAACTATCCATCCCGCCCACAGACGCTATCTACGCTTTACTCTCGGCCAGGATCATTTCCAATACAATGTCCTCCCCTTCGGCCTCTCGTCAGCTCCGAGGGTATTTTCAAAGGTACTAGCAGTCGTCGCTGCATACCTCAGACGCCAGAATGTCATCATATTCCCCTACCTAGACGACTGCCTTTTGAAGGGCTCAACACAGGACGAAACTGCCTCCATGATAAGTACGACCACATCACTCCTCAATCGTCTAGGCCTTCTACTCAACGAAAGCAAATCAACACTGCACCCAGTTCAAAATATAGAGTTCATTGGGGCGTGCCTGGACTCAATTACAGCCCGAGCATACCTACCTCGGCAACGTTTCATAACGATACAAGAAATTATAAGTGTAATGCTTACAACTCCTACCACTACAGCTCTTACTTGCCTCCAGCTAATGGGCCACATGGCTTCCACCACCTACGTTGTCCACCATGCTCGTCTGCATTTCCGATGCTTCCAACTCTGGATAGCAAGTGTATACATACCGTCACGACACTCCCGCAACAAGACGGTGACTATTCCACCAAACGTCCTTGCTTCCTTACGGTGGTGGACGATACCGAACAACCTCCTCACAGGTGTTCCATTCCAACAGAGCGAACCCACTGTACAGATTACTACAGATGCTTCCCTCCTTGGCTGGGGAGCACATATGAACGACCAAGCCGTTCAGGGAAGGTGGTCCCCATCCGAGGCACGACTACACATCAATCTCCTCGAACTGCGAGCAGTAAGGAATGCCTGCGCACACTTCGCCCCCGACATTGCCAATCAGACGGTCCGCATTCTAACGGACAACATCTGCACAATGTTCTATATAAACAAGCAAGGCGGAGCCCGCTCCCGCTCCCTCTGTGCAGAGGCTATCCGCCTGTGGAACTCATGCATCCGCAAACAGATCACCCTGGTAGCATCCTACCTGCCCGGGGTGAACAACACCAGAGCAGATTCACTCAGCCGCAACTTCACCTCAGATCACGAGTGGGAGTTACACACGGAGGTCGCAAACTCAATCTTCAACCATTGGGGATGGCCATCCATAGACCTTTTTGCATCTACCCAGAATGCCAAATGCCCCCAATTCTGCTCACGCGCAGGTCTTGGCAAACATTCCCTAGGGGATGCCTTTCTAATCAAATGGACAGCCCCCCTTCACTATGCCTTCCCTCCCATACCGTTAATCCCGAAAACCTTACGCAAGATCTGCAGAGACGGAGCCCTAGTCATCCTGATAGCCCCATCGTGGGCCCGCCAAACTTGGTACCCGTACCTGTACAGACTAGCAGTTCACCCTCCTTACCCGCTACCTCACCGGGCAGACCTAATATCTCAGAGCAATGGAACGATACTGCACCCACAGCTCCACACCCTACACCTCCAGGCTTGGCTACTCTCTGGTTCTCGGAGATAGAAAATCACTGTTCCCAGCAAGTGAAAGATATCCTCCTCCACAGTAGGAGGCAGTCCACTCGAAAAACTTACCTACAGAAATGGACTCGATTTTCCCTCTGGTGCCAGCGAACCAGGATAGAACCCCGTGATGCACCATTACATATGATTTTGGACTACATTCTAGACCTTAAAATATCAGGACTCTCAATTTCTTCTTTAAGAGTACATCTTTCTGCAATAACAGCGTTCCATACTTCCATTGATGGATTCTCCATATTTGCCCATCCTATCACTAAAAGATTCCTTAAAGGGCTCCACAACGTATACCCACCCCATAAGGCACCACCCCCCTTATGGGACCTAAATCTTGTTCTCCACCAACTTACTGGACCTCCTTTCGAGCCTCTGGCTACAGTAGCACTCCCATTTCTCTTTATGAAAGTCTGTTTCTTATTGGCTATCACGTCTGTTAGACGGGTGAGTGAAATTGGGGCATTAATGGCAGTACCCCCCTACACAGTTTTTACGAAGGATAGGGTCATACTTAGACCTCATCCAACATTTCTGCCAAAGGTCTGTACAGAATTCCATGTAAATGAACCAATCGTACTACCTACCTTTTTTCCGAAACCGCATGCATCACAGAAGGACGCCACTCTGCATACCCTGGACATTCGGAGGGCTCTCGCCTTCTTCCTGGAAAGAACAAAACCATTTCGTAAATCTGAAAGACTTTTTATATCAATCGCTGAGCGTTCTAAGGGAACACCCCTGTCATCACAACGAATCTCAAAATGGATCTCCACATGCATAGTCAAGTGTCATACTTTGGGCAATAGACCACTACCGTGCCCCCCAAGAGCACATTCCACTCGAGCCACGGCCGCTTCTACAGCCTTTTTGAACAATGTCCCCTTAAGGGATATTTACCGAGCAGCAACGTGGTCTTCAGATCACACGTTTGCCAGACATTATGCAATCCTACCGCAACTTACACAGGACTCAGCAGTAGCTACAGCGGTGCTCTCTACCACCGCTAAACATTGACTCCGGCTCCCTCCAGCCATATATTGAACACTGCTTTGTAGTCACCTAGAGTGGAGCACCCACGGGGACACTACTCGAAGAAGAAAAGGGAGTTACTCACCTCGTGCAGTAACGAGTGTTCTTCGAGATGTGTGTCCCCGTGGGTGCTCCACGACCCTCCCTTCCTCCCCTCTGCACGGAGTCTAAACTACTCGGGCGGAGACGAGGAACTGAAAGGGAGGGGGTTGAGCCGCGCGCTGCAGAGGGCGGGAAGGGCTCGAGACGACCTCTGGGCATGCGTGGCTCAACAGGGGGAAAACTGCTTTGAAAAGCTCCGATCTGCGGCTCAGGGCGACCCTTCACCTAGAGTGGAGCACCCACGGGGACACACATCTCGAAGAACACTCGTTACTGCACGAGGTGAGTAACTCCCTTTTCCTGGCTAATGAGAGTTGCTATGATCGGGCTGAGGGCAGGGGTAGCACATAACATTTTCTCCCTTGCCTACACAAAGCTGCACCTAGAGGCACATGGAGGGAATAGTCAACTGTTTTGAGGAGCCTAGGGCTGAGGCAGGCAGAAAGCTTGCCTCAGGGTCCTGATGGAGCCGGCTGGATCAAAAGGTTTGGTGGGCGGAATCGAACCATGGGCCATATCTTACCTGCCCCATCAGAGTTCCTATTCATGTAAAGTATTCATGTAAAGCTTTTCATTCTCTATTCATTAAAGCATAACATTAAGGCATAACAGGTGATAAAACATGTTAATTCAATGCCTTCTTTTTTTGAGAGAGAGAGAGAGAGAGAGAGAGAGAGAGAGAGAGAGAGAAAGTGTTCATCTCTTCTATTTGTGACTGAGTGCAACTCAGTGTATAAAAAATGTCACAGATAAATTTGCTTTTGGGCACATTGTTGTCTATCATTCCTGTCTTGCACACAAGGCCCAAATATACAGGCTAGCCCACTGAATAATAATCTCCAGATCCTTTAACCTAGTTAAAGGTAAACTAACATGAAGCAATGGGGCTTTAGAATGACAAGATGGGGTGAAAAAACTCTCATACTAACAATACTGTATATCTTTGGAGATCTATAGATGGGGAATGAATAGAAGTCACAAAACAGTTGCAGAAAGAAGGGTGATGATGTACTTAATTACAACTTAAATGTTCAGGAATAAAACTACAAAACTATATTTGTAGTTAATGATAATAACATCTCTAGATGTATACAGTATTCATGCCATATTGTATGGATCACCCATTAGAAATGAAAGGGCATATAGAGTGCCCAACAGAAACCCATCTAGAAATGTAGGCAGTATGGAAACTATCCTCTGTAAAATGCCTGTTATAAGAGAATTATTTTCAAATAAAGATTTTTTTTCTGAACATGCCTTTTTGCTTGCATAAGTGGTCCAAGAATTAATCTAATAAATAGTAATTTCTAAGCATGTATGCATGCACTCTCAGGCAGAGACACAGATATACACAATCCACCTTATAACAAATTAAATTTATAAAAAAGGACAGACAACAAAAGCCTTATTGTGCTAGAGCAGTGAAAATGCAGAACAATTAGACATTGTTATTAAAGATGTGAAAAGAAAAAAAAGAAAATGTAAAAAAATCCAATTGACTAGTATCCCACTCATGTCTGATCCATGCTGTATATAGTTAGAAAGCACCATATTAGAAATGTAAAGCTCTGAAGGTCTGTTGTAATTAAATAGAAAAGCTGTGTTTAAAGTGCCACTGATGTGCAGTTCTACTCTGAAAGGTGTCTCTGAAAACAGTGCCTTTTTGCTCAGAAAATCTGCTTCTTTTCAATATGCTGAGACGTGTGTTTATTTTGGAGGACAGGGAGACAGTGTGATTTTTCACTATTTTCAGGCCATACAGTCCTGGGTGTGAGAACTGGAATAACTTCTGTCTTGTGTAACTGGCCTGGTCTACACAGAAAGTTTAGGTTGAACTTAATCACATCAAGTTGATTTTCTAAACAATGCGTCCACGCTACCAAATCTGTTCTGTCAATTTCTGTACTCCTGCTTTCACAAGGAGTAACCATTAAATTCAGTCTTGCCTGGTCGACTTTATAGCAGTGCAGACACAGCACTGTGAAAGTCATTGTTCTTGGCCTCTGGGAGGTGTCCCACAGTGCCCCATGGTGATCACTTTGGCCACAACTTTCAACTCTACTACTCTCCAGCTGAACAGAAAAATTTTAAATTTCATTTCCTGTGTGGCCAGCATGACAAGCAGACCTTAGAGCAGGCAGCACATCTGAGTAATACATGTGACCATGAATTCATGAGTTCAAGTTTCAAGAGTTTCCATGTGTTTCCAGGGTCATAGACAAACACCAGCATGAAGCATGCAGGAGATCCTGGACCTCATTGCTATGTGAGGAGAGGTATCTGTTCTCGCAAAACTATGAACCAGCAAAAAAAATGCAGATATATGTGCTAAGATTGCAAAGGGCATGGAGGAGAAAGGATATGCCAGTGATGCCCAGCAGTGGCAAATGGAAAATAAAGGCACTGAGGCAGTCATACCAAAAGACAAAGGAGGCAAATGGACATCTGGAGAACTGTCACTAACATGCCTCTTCTATGAGCAGTTTTATATAAACCTTGTGGAGGACCAGACCAGCTTCCCTAGCCAGTCCATGGATTCCTCCCAAGACACTTAAGCAGCCTCAGGCATCAGCAAGAAGGACAAGTAAATGAAGGAATATGCTGCTGGAGAAGTGCACAGAGTAAGAGGAAAAGAGAATGTGTAGGAAATGAGAAGTAAAGCACTAAGAGAGACTGTTGTCATCCATGGCAGCCGTGAATGACAGCATGGCAGCTTTCCAGGATGCTTGCCTGAACCAGCACTCTCTCCAGCCCAACGTTCCTTCCTCACCAAGTTCTGTAGCCTCTTCTGCTGCCCTAGAACTAAGGATGTTAAATTGCGGTTAACTGACTAGTGGAGTAGTCAATGGAATTTCCATTGACTACTCAACAGGCACTTCTGCATTCCTCCTTTGAAATGTACAAGAGCCCCTAGTGGGACAGCGGGAAGTCCCGCTAACTCCAGGCTGCACACGGGTGCCTGTTTTGAAATGGACAAGAGTCCCCAGCGGGGGCTCTTGTGCTTTTCAAAGTAATGGAAGCCGGGGTCAGCGCTGTATGCTGCATGGAGTCTGGGGTCACCTGGGAGCCTCCAACTGACCCCCGGGTTCTGGGGAAATGCTGCGCAGAACCCAGATCAGCTGTGCAGCACTGCCATTTTGAAGTACCCGTTCTCCTCTCTCCCCCTTTGCTGCCTCTATCTGATGGAGGCAGCAAGGAGGGCGGGGGGGGGGGAATCAACTAGTCGACTGACTATCCGATAAGCAAATGCTTATCAGATAGTCAGTCAACTAGTCCTTAACATGCTTACCTAGAATGTTGCAGAGGAGGGGTCAAGGGCAGCTTCACATTCAACTCCTTTGGATGTGTTGCGAAGCAAAAGGCTGTCCTCACAATTGTGATCACACACACCCCTTAACCTCCTGCCCAGGACTCCTTTTTGGCCTCTGCTGTGTTCCCTGAACACATGAGTTCTGAACAACAATCACTTTATTGCTTGTATGGGGGAGGAGGGTCGTTTACAGGAAAGAACACTGAATGCAGGAGTACTTTGTTGAGAGCAACATACATGACTCTCAAACATGGCCATTCAAAAAAACTCTCTTTCAAAGCCTCTCTGAGTTGCATTGCCCCTCGCTATGTTTTCCTTATTGCCCTGGTATCTGGCCACTCAAAATCCCTGGCTAGGTAATGTGCCTCAGTATTCCACCTTGACAAATACGTCTCGCCCTTGCTCTCTCAAACATGGAGCACCCAGCAGACTGCAACCATAATGGGAATGTTGTGTTCACTGAGGCCTAATCTAATTAGTAGAATGTGGAACCTTCCATTTAAATGCCCAAAAGCATATGCCACCACCATTCTGCCATTGCTCAGCCTATTGTTGCACTGCTCCTTATTGCAATCCAAGCTGTCCATATATGGCTTCATGACTGGTAGCTGTCTGACATTGCAAGCTTCCACAGTAACATTGCCACTCACTTTTCCACTGTCAGAGTAGGTCTCATTGTGGAAGTCTTGCTTCAGAGTGGGGGAAAGCAATTTGCAAAGGTCCATGAAAGTGGCCTTATTCATGAAAGTTGGTTTTAAGCAGGGTGTGAGAGAAGAAATGAGTGTATTAGGGACCTCTGATGACGTACCCAGAATCACCTGCTGCACACTTTTGCTCCCAGCATACACTGGGAGCATGCAAAGGAGTACATAAACCACAATACAAAAGGGTGTAGGCACGGTGGGATAGCTACCTCTAGTGCATCACTCTCAAAGTCGACAGTCCAACCTACTGTGGATGAGCTACTTCGAACTACGTCTAATTCTTGCACACAGTGGGAAGTAAAGCACCTTCAGCTTTACAAAATTGGGTGCTAAAAAACTGACCTTAATAAATTTGACCTTCTCTTTCAGTTGCATTTTCAGGACCAACTTTGCAATACTTTTTCTACAACATATGCCTTCACTGATAGTGAAGTCAACGAGATGGTAGTTGTGTCACTGAACACCTTTTGAGGCTGCTTTTGTTGTCCACATGTAAATGAGGGCAGCTGTAGTACTGCTAAATCTATTACTGAAGATGATACATAAGTCAGAAAGAGCCTAGTTTGACTTTCAGATCCCAGACTTAGTTGGCAGGCCTGCTAACTATAAATTCATTAGATCTGGATGTTTATTGGCAGAAAGTAATCATGAAAATCACACTAGGCTGGTTTTTTTTAACAAAGGTACACTTTACAATAGACTGAATGTTAAAATTGCACAGTTAAATTTACTGTCTAGAAATGCAAAAGTTGAGATGCCAACAGGTGTAAGAAATACAGTACTGACAACAGTATTTTCAAACCATGGGTCAGGACCCTAGAGTGGTTCATTATCTCATTTTAATGAGATCACCAGGACTGGATTAGATTTTCTATGGCCTGGTGGGGGAGCCTGAGCCCCAGTGGCTTGGGCCACAGGGATCATGTTGTAGGCCCCCCTGCCTGGGGCTAAAGCTCTTGGGCTTCAGCTTTGTTCTCCTCCAACAGGCAGCAGTGGGGTCTGGTAGACTCATGTTTCAATCCCCCTTTTCTGGGATCATGTAGTAATTTTTGTAAGCAGAAGGGGGTTGAGGTGCAATGCAGTTTGAGAACGTCTGTGGCTGGAGCTTGCATCTTGTGACTTTTTATTGCTTTAAATGTATGGCCTTACTATTTGTCAAGACTGTTCCCCATTCTGGCACTCTGAGTGCAGAAGGTGGGGGCCCACAAGAGACTTTAGAAATACCTTGCCTCTATAGGCTTCTTCTCTTAAAAACAACCCGACAAGGTCACCAATTCCATGGCCTTGGGAGATGGTTTTCACTTGATAGTGGCAACCTCTCTTCTTCTTAGACCCAGGAAGAAAGCACTTTAACTTCTTCCAGACGGGTACCCCAAGCTCTTTCTCCCCAAGCTCCCTTGTGGTAGAAAAAAGAGAAACTAATCTACAATTTCTGATAGCTGACCTCTTAGTCTTAGACATGCATACACAGACCTCCTGTTACCTTCCAGGACACAAGAATCAATTCATTGCTTTAAAAAGGGGGATTTTATTAACAAAAAAAATACTTGATAAGCATACTTGGTTGCTAGGTATTACAGAGCAACTGAGAAAAGAACAGATTAAAACAGAGAAATTGTATTTCTGGGATACACTGTATTTTAACTTGTATGAGGAGACACACATGAACTTAGCACAGAGAAATTTAACCCAAACAACAAAACAAAGAAAATTACCTGACTGTGTCTAAATAGACCTTTCATTCCCTATCTACTTTCAGATTTGTGCTTTAAGGTCCAGTCTATTTCCATGCCCAATATTCCTTGTAGGAATGGTAGTTCTGCCTGGTTCAATTCATCTTGTTTCCGCAACTCCTGGATTAACTCCCACAAGGAAAACAGAAAGCAGGTATGTCTTTTAATTAAAATTTTAACACCTTCTCCCATTGGCTACCTGCCAACACCCCCTAGCTACTCTAGCTTAACCATTTAGTCACCGAATGCTGGCCGGAGCTCCTCCTATCCATCACATCATTGAATTAATATTGTTTCTGTATATTTTAATCTCCTTGCTTTAAAAATAATTGGAAAAAGAAATTTCCTTTGCATAACATTAATAGTTAAAGTGTCCTAACACAATGGAAACTGTTTTCAAATTTAGCTATAGCAGAATTCTGATTATACTTTCCCATAGGTCAGAAAGTATCGTTGATTGATATCAAAGGGAATTCCTGGTTTAAAAAATAAAGGTGTTATTTGGTCATGTTAACTAATGTGTGTTCTGTATGCTTATCATCCCACAACATCTCATTGGATGCTGTGGGCTGATGCTATAGTACCAATTTTTTTTCCTTTATCCATGCAAGCTTTTCTCACATCAAACTCGCACTCATATCAGTGAACATTTGGGGTGAATCAGTCTGTTATTTCATAGAATCATAGGGTTGAAAAAGACCTCAGGAGTTTGAGTCCCACCCCTTTCCCAAAGCAGGATGAACCCTAACTAAACCATCCTAGCCAGAGCTTTGTCAAGCTTGGACATAAAAACCTCTAGGGATGGAGATTCTACCACTTCCCTAGATAACACATTCCAGTGCTTCACCATCCTCCTAGTAAAATAGTTTTTCCTACTATCCAACTTAGACTTCCCCCACTTCAAGTTGAAACATTTCTCCTTGTTCTGTCATCTGCCACTACTGAGAATAGCATTTCTCCATTCTCTATGGAGCCCCCCGTCAGGTAGTTAAAGGCTGCTATTAAATCCTCCCTCACTCTTCTCTAGACAAAATAATCCCAAATCCCTCCTCTCTTCTTGCAAGTTGTGTTCCAGTCCCCTAATCATTTCTTTTGCCGTCCACTGGACTTTCTCCAGAGTCCACATCCATTCTATAATGGGGGACCCAGAATTGGATGCAATACTCCAGATGTGACCTCACCAGTGCCAAGTAAAGGGGAATAATCACTTATCTACATGTGCTGGCAAAGTTCTTCCTAATGCACCCTGTAGCCCATCGGGGCTCATGAAGGTGCTCTTTACCCATCCAGGTCAGCGGGCGCCACTCTGCCTAAGTATGCCAAGTCCTTGTGGTCCAGGGTCTTAGGCCTGTGATCAAACCAGTTCAGTGATCAATAAGCCAGTTTATGCAATTAGAGGCCCAGGCCCTGATGTAGTGCAGGGCAGCAGTACGCACAGTCACAAGGTACACAGATAGTAGCCCAGACCCTGGTTCAGGGCGGGGCAGCAATCACAATCACAGAAGGTAAAGGAACAGTTGGGTCTCCTTGTTCCAGTGAAGATCCAGCAAACACAGATGTTTCACCTAGAGTGGCAGCAGGGGGCGGGGGGAGAGTCACCCAGGGATTGGGACGCATCCCAGCCCCGGGCCCTAATACCAGCAGAGCGGTCTGCTGCTGGGTCAGCGGGGATCCTGATCGCAACACGCTGACCAATGCCCTGGGTCAGTCAAACTGTGGTCAGCTATCCCCGGGCTACTGCCATTCTCCCCCTCTGCACATTCCTGGGTCTCTGACAGATTCACTGGGGTGTTAGGGTTTAACAGCTCTTGCAGGTGTCCTAACGGTTCAGGACAGTCCACAGCCTCCCAGCTTGGGAGCACAGGGCAGGAGTCTGGTTTCTCTGGTGGCTGGCTTCTGACTGAGCTCCTGGGCTGGCTTTTCATAGCCCTAGCCATACCTCCTAATTTCCAGTCAGATGAGTGGGTGTGGCCAGGCTCAGCCCAAGAGGCCTCACGGAGGGGGCTCTTCACCTTCTGGGTCAGTGAGCAGCCACTCTACCTCATTACACACCCTAATATGCCATTATCCTTCTTGGCTACAAGGACACACTATTGACTCATATCCAGCTTCTCATCCACTGTAATCCCCAGGTCTTTTTCTGCCAAACTGCTGTTTAGCCAATCAGTCCCCAACCTCTAACAGTGCTTGTGATTCTTCCATCCCAAGTTCAGGACTGCACTTGTCCTAGTAGAACCTCATCAGATTTCTTTTGGCCCAATTCTCCAATTTGTCTAGGTCACTCTGGATTATATCCCTACTTCTCCCCCTATCTTAGTGTCATCTGCAAACTTGCTGAGGGTGCAATCCATCCCCTCATCCAGGTCATTAATAAAGATGTTGAACAAAACCAACCCTAGAACCGACCCTTGGGGCACCCTGCTTAATACCTACTGCTAACCAGACATTGAATTGTTGATCGCTATCCATTGAGCCCAACAATCTAGCCAGCTTTCTATCCATCTTACAGTCCATTTATCTAATCCATACTTCCTGAACTTTCTCGCAAGCATACTGTGGGATACTGTATCAAAAGCTTTGCTAAAGTGAAGGCATATCACGTCTACTGCCTCTCTCATCCAGAGTCAGTTACCTTGTCATAGAAGGCACTCAGGTTGTTCAGTCATGACTTACCGTATTTTCTGGCATATAAGATGACTTTTTATACTAAAAAAATCCCCCAAAAATCGGGGGTCGTCTTATACGCCAGGTATAAACATACTGTAGCTTCGGCTACATACAGAACGTCCCTGTGCTGATACTGTATGTACCGTGCTGAGCCAATCACGGCAAGCGGTGTCATCTATTAATGCATACAAAGCCTGCTCGGATTGGCTGAGTCAGAGAGGTAGGCTATTACAACCTTTGCCAATCCGAGCAGGCTTTGTATGCATTAATAGAATACACCGCTTGCCGGAATTGGCTCAGCGCGGTACATACAGTATCAGCACAGGGACGTTCTGTATGTAGCCGAAGCCTCAGTACTGCATTAGGGCACATCCAGCGGGCTGGTGTTATTAAATGGTGTTGCCTCAGAAGGGGGGGTAGTCTTATACGGCGAGTATAGGCCAAAACCTATGTTTTAACTGGAAAATTAGGGGGTCGTCTTATATGCCCAGTCGCCTTATACGCCGGAAAATACGGTACCCTTGGTGAATCCATGTTAACTATTCCTGATCACTTTCTTCTCTTCCAAGTGCTTCAAAATAGATTCTTGTAACTCTTTGTAACACTCAAAACAAAAATATAGGTTACAATATTAATAGTCTTACAAGCAACTATTAAAAATGTGGTTGAATGTATAGTACATTAGGAGTTTTGCTTCAATTTTGCACATTTTGTTTAATTGAAAATTTCATCACACTCATACATGCTTTGATGTTGTTGCTGAGTTTTGAAAAATATACAGAAGCAGCCCAGATTCTGATCTCACTTAAACCACTGTAAACCAGGTATGATTTTGAAACCTTTTACCAGATCAGAATGGGGGCCCCACTTTTAAAAAGGAGCACCTTCTGGCCAAAAATCTAGGGTGAGAGGTAGGCAAGCATGTCAACAGTTAAACTTGGACTTGAAAAAACATTGCCCTTCATACCACAGATGTACCAGCAGTCATATTACCAGCTAGTATTTATGCAAATTCTTATTCATTGAAGCCTGAGTAGATCAAACAGAAAATATACTAGGAGAAAATGTTAATTGAAAAACAATTTATGTGCGCTTACATAGTTTACAACAATGTAAAAGCTACAGAACTACACATAATATTTTAATGAGTATGTTCTTTTAGAAAGGCATAATAGATGGCTGGCAGTATTTTAATCAAAATACAGCACTTGTAATAAGAAATACTCCTTTTTCTGTTTTGTTTTGTTTTAATAGATGAGTAAATAGACCAATAAATATCCACATAAATGATCACCAGGTGTAATTTCTAAACATGTTGCAGAACAGTTTCCTTATGATTCTTTAACACTTGCTTTTTTTCCACTGTGATCTCAATACATTTGGGTGTAGTTGATTAAAAAGAAGTGATGGCTGAGCTAAGAGCTAGGAAGGAGAGAAAAAACATTAATAATGCCTAATAACTATATTTTTCTTTATGTACTTTTTGTAACATGCTGCATGGCAAATCAGATAAATTGTAAGAAATGATATTAAGGACACTATACTCTTCATAGTTTAGTTTCATGACTCACGAGTAATGCGTTCATCCTAAACTCATATTAAGACTTTTATTCTATGAGGGTATGTCTACACTACCCCGCTAGTTCGAACTAGCGGGGTAGTGCAGACATACCCTGACATACTCCAAAAAGTGGCATAGTGCAGTCACTCTAAGGTTGTCTGAATATGTTAGTTAGATTTTATTTTGGACTACATGCCTGTGCAGGAGATGTAGTAAGGGGGAGTAAGAATGTTGTTTCTTTCCCCCTCTCCCCCCCCCCCCCCCCCCCCGAGACTTGTATGTGGATTTCACAGATCTTAGGGCTGGGCAGACAGATGTGAGTGAAGGTAGGTACAAAAGGGTGATGAACCCTGCACTGGGGTACTTTCCCTGGGTGCTGTACCATTCTCTTTACTACTCCTATGTGCCACAAGTCAGAATCTGGCTAATGGTGTGGTGGCTGTGCTGGGTTAACAGTAGGTCAGGAACAGGATCTGATTTATGGTCTTTCAGATTGTCATAACTAATCATTTCCACATTTTATTTTTAGCTGCAGACTTAAGTTTGAGTTTTGTTTTGCCTGGAAACTTGTACTAACAATAACAATTCACATTCTTACCCTTATATGTGAGGGCAAAGTAGGTATATCAATGCCAAATTCACACGCCCATTCAAACATGTAAACATGGTGGGAATTATTTCAGCAACCACCTTAATAGTGAAACTAGAGCCAATAACCTGAAGCATGAGTGGTGAAAGTGGTCCCTTTGGCCCTTAGCTCATGAGCTGAATTTCAGCACTTAACACAAGGTATCCTTGATTTTTCAAGGTAATTATTTTACTTTTTGGGGGGTACACAATTCTAAACACAACTGAATTTAGACAGAATTCTTTTTCCTAGCTATGGAAACAGACCTATATTTTAATGTCCAACAAAGGAAAATACACTGGCATTGTGGAAACTTAATAGATACTTTTATAAAGCTGACTGCCACTAACAGAGGAATATGTGACCTTTGAAGACTGCATTTACTCAAATTAAAGAGCAAATGGTGCACATCCAGATTTTCATGCAGTGTAATTTTAGATTACTGTAGGATACTTAACTTTGGCCATAAAACTAAACTTGATCAGCACAGCCAAGAAACAATAGTTCTTCTAGTTTTGTTATGAGTGCTTTGTTGGGAGTAAATTATTTAAAAATATCTGGGGAGATGGGATTAATCTGGGGAGATGAAATCAGGTACAATGATATATAGTACGAGTCTAGTAAATCAAGGAAAGAAGTATTTTATTCTTGTAGGTAAAGCAATATTTTCCTGTTGAAATCCATACATTAGATGTGAATGTATTGCCCTAGGTTTGAAGAACCCGTGTTCTCTAAAAAGATCTATTTTCATATTATGAGGTATTATTTAACATAAGCAATCATGCAAAAAACAGAATATGTAAATGCTATCCAGATAATTCTCCATTGTGTGCAGCTGCACTGGAAGCTAATATCATATTAATGTTTAGATTTATCAGAGATATTTCCATTAGCTTTCTATTTAACAAATGATCAGCAATTGTGTATAATAGCCAATCTCCTCACGTCTTAATGATCATGGATATACACAGTAAGAGATTAACATAAAATCAGCACTGATGCAGCTATTTAACAATCTCAAAAGAGTTTTGATATTCTAAATCAACAAGGTTCCAACATGTATTGGAGTCTTGTAAAAACCTCTAGGTTGGTTGGTCTCAGCTGTTTTTCTCACAGTGCACATGATCTCTTGTCACACCTCTCCCCCTTTGTCTACTATTTTGTACTAATCTTCCAACTTCACAAAATAATTTATAAATCTGTAGACTGCATGTTCCCTGCTAAAATCTCTTGTATCCTCTTTGGGGCATGGTGCCTGCAAGGTGCTGAGTCCTTCCTGGGAAGTGCTGATCATTTTTTAATCCCATTTACTTTCGTAAGCAGTGACTGGCACATCACAAGCTTGGGGATCTTTATCTCTTTTAAAGCCTGAGCACCACAATAATGTTAAGACCAGGACTTTAACAGGGTTCCAAAAAGAACTAGATACATTCTTGGGGGTTAGGACCATCAATACTTATTAGCCACGATGGGTAGGAATGGTGTCCCTAGCCTCTGTTTGTTAGAGGCTGGAAATGGGTGACAGGAGAGGGATCACATGATTACCTGTTATGTTCATTCCTTCTGGGGTATCTGACATTGGCCGCTGTTAGAATTCAGGATACTGGGCTAGATGGACCTTTGGTCTGACCCAGTATGACCATTCTTAATAAGACATACAAAATTTGCTATTATAATTTGTGAGGCCTTTCTCCCTGTATATTTCATACTGCTCTACATTGCCTCATGCTTATTCTGTCTCAGTATTTTTCAATTAAAAATAAATTGAATAAATATATTTGTGACTTTCATTATTCTAGTGTTTCATCTTGCCATTCTTTTGCCATGGCAGCATGGTTAATCATAACACTATCCTAAGTCTGTCATTCTGGTTTTATTATTGACGGTCTGTCCAATTTAACTATATATAGCTTCAACTTTTTGGAGACCCTTAATGGGGCTTCCCATGAACTCAGATAAGAAAGTGAGGAAATCATCAGTAGCCCTGTGGAATAGGTGTTGTTAAAACAAAACATTACCGAAGTAATGCAAATCCTTCAAATGGTTCTAATTCAATTCTGAATATTTTCAGAACCAGAATTTGGGCTGGCATGTTTTCTCTCAACCTGTCTTTTCTCTCTTTAAGCTAACTTATCTTTCTCTACTGGGTAAAACCTACTGCTACTTGCACAGCAGTAATTATCCTAATTACACTTCACCATTTAAAACCATCTTCTGGAAGATGATTTACAAGAATTACATAAAAGAGATCTATATACAATGACACACTTGCTTGTTTGGCCTGAAGCCTTTTATGTTTTCCAGCTTAATCGGAATGCTTATGATGAGTAGAGAAGTTCTAATGAGTTTCTACATGACTCTTGTGCCTGAAGTTGTATTCAGAAATATACTTGGTTATTTTTTTCTCTCCTGTACAGCTGAGAGGGTCAAACAGTACTTAATTACACTGACATACTATGAGGCATTTGTTACAATATTTCTGAGATCACAGTTGCAAACAGTGTGTCTGTTCATTTCCAGAAGCTCAGAAAGTTAAAATGGGCAAATACTTAACCTAGTCTAAAATATCATTAAAAGGAGCAGACACTTTGATGTGCCAATGCCTAACAATGTCTGAATGTTCTTCCCCATTCTAGAATTAACAAAATTACGGAAATCAAAGTGCTGGAGTTTTCCCCTCTCTTTCATAAACAATTGAATTCTATTATGTTCATGATAGGTTGAAATTTGGGGCCTAGATAAAAACAGCTGTTCAACTGTTGTGTTATAACCACCAATACAGAATTTGGGCTACAGCTGTATCTGTTCATCAGAGCAGTTGCTAATTCATAATGGGCAAGATGTTGTAGTAATTTGATTTATGTCTACTTGGAGTTTGGTAATAATTTCTAAGGTCTTAGCTTTGTCCTCTTTGAATATTTTGGAAAGATAGTTGCTGATGCTTTTGTCCATGCATGGATAGTAAATTGATATTCCAAAATAGCATAATAATGAGAGCCATGAATCAGAGGGCAGAATCAAGGCAAAAAAGTCCACATGAGTATGAGAGTATACCCAAAGATTTAGGTTAGAAACCCATTTTGAAAGACACTAACCATAGCTAGACTGGTTTTACTATGATGTAAACTTGGCTGAGAGAGCTTCCTCTTCTTAAGTAATTTACTACAAAGTTCCCAAGATGCAGCTGTCACTAATATATTTCTGGAGTACTATATTTGCTATAGTCAGGCACACTAACATAAAAAAACTAAATGATTAAGAATGACTTCAGAAATGTATTCTGAAGTATTTTAATATAGAATCCTCTCTACTGCACCATTTTTGTTTCCTATTTTATTATTACCACAATCCATGGCTGTGTCTACATTGGCACTCCTTTCCGGAAAAGGGATGCTAATGAGACACTTCAGAATTTCAAATTCTGTGGGGGATTTAAATATCCCCCGCAGCATTTGCATGAACATGGCTGCCGCTTTTTTCCGGCTCAGGATTATGCCGGAGAAAAGCGCCAGTCTAGACGCGATTTTCTGAAACACAAACCCTTTTCTGGAAGATCCCTTATTCCTTCCTTGAAAGTAGGAATAAGGGATCTTCCGGAAAAGGGTTTATTTTCTGGAAAATCGCGTCTAGACAGGGTTTTGCCAGAGAAAAGCGCCAAAGCCGGAAAAAAACAGCAGCCATGTTCATGCAAATGCCACGGGGGATATTTAAATTCCCCACGGAATTTGCAATTCCGAAGTGTCTCATTAGCATCCCTTTTCCGGAAAGGAGTGCCAATGTAGACACAGCCCATTAGTATAGCATGTTAATGTTGTCAGTGTATTTATTGATTATTTAGTATACTTAACACCGATTGTAGAACCATTCAGGAGATAAGCTTTTGAACATTTTAAGGAAGTTTACAATTCTACGGAATGGTAGAAGGAAGAACAGAACATAGAGACAATGGATTCAGAAGGACAGGTTTTAGTAAACTCAGAGACCAGGTTGCATGGAAAGCAAGACTAAGAGGAAAAACAACTGAAAAGAGTTGGCAGTTTTTGAAAGGGACATAATTAAGGGTCTAATAGCATACTATTCCACTGCATAGGAAAGAGAGAAGGTATGGCAAAAGATTGCGCTGGCTTAACCAGAAGATTTTACATGATCTAAAAACCAAAAAGGAGTCATATAAAAAGTGGAAACTAGGTCAAATTACAAAGGACAAATATAAGCAAATAGCGCAAGTATTACGGGGTCAAAATTAGAAAAGTGAAGGCACAGAATGATCTCAAACAAGCTAGGGACACAAAAGGTAAAAAGAAGACATTCTATAAATAAATTAGAAGCAAGAGGAAGACCAAGCACAAGGTAGGCCCATTTCTCAGTGAAGAAACAACAGGAAACTTAGAAATGGCGGAGTGCTTAATGATATATTTGTTTCTGTATTCATCAAAAAGATTGATGGAGACAGGATGCCCAACATAGTGAATGGTGTAGGTTTAGAAGTTAAAATAAAAAAACAAGTTAAAACTTACTTACAAAAATTAGATGTCTGGAAGTCACCAGGGCCTGATTAAATACCTCCTTTAGTATTCTAGGATGCATTTGAGCTATCATCTGAAAAACCATGGAAGTCAGAAGAGATTCCAGAAGACTGGAAAAGGGCAAATATAGGGCCCCTTTATAAAAAGGGAAATAAGAACAATCCAGGAAACTACAGACCAGTCACTTTAACGTCTGTGCCAGGGAAGATAATGGAGCAAGTAATTAATAATTCATCTGTAAACACTTAGAAGATACTAAGGTGATAGGTAACAGCCAGCATGAATTTGTAATGAACAGTTCAGGTCAGAACAGTCTGATAGCTTTCTTTGATAAGATAACATGTCTTGTGGATAAGGAAGAAGCGGTAGATCTGGTATACCTAGACTTTAGTAAAGCATTTGATACGGGCTCGCATGACCTTCTTATCAATAAACTGAAGAAATACAACCTAGATTGGGGATGCTCTTAGGTGGGTGCATAACTGGCTGGATAACCATTCTCAGAGAGTAAATAATGATTCTCAGTCATGCTGGAAGAGCATAAGTGGAGTTCTGCAGTGGATCTGTTTTGGGACCTGTTCTGTTAAATATCTTCATCAGTGATTTAGCTGATGGCATAGAGAGTGTGCTTAGTAAGTTTGCAGATGATACCAAGCTGAGAGGGGCTGCAAGTGCTTTGGAGAATAGAGTCATAATTCAAAATGATCTGGACAAACTAGAGACATGGTCTGAGGTAATCAGGATAAAGCTTAATAAGGACAAATGCAAAGTACTCCACTTAGGAAGGAACAATGAGTTTCACACGTGCAGAATGGGAAATGACTGTACTGCAGAAAGGGATATTGGAGTCATTATGAACCACAAGCAAAATGAGTCAACAGTGTGACAATGTTGCAGAAACAGCAAACGTGATTCCGAGATGCATTAACAGCAATGTTGAGAACAAGACATGAGAAGTAATTCTTCTGCTCTGCTCTGCACTGATTAGGCCTCGGTTGGAGCACTGTATCCAGTTCTGGGCACCATATTTCAAGAAAGAAGTGGAGAAATAGGAGACGATCTAGAGAAGAGCAACAAAAAATATTAGTCCTAGAAAATGTGTCCTATGAGGGAAGTCTGAAAGAATTGGGCTTGTTTAGTTTAAAAAAGAGAATACTGAGAGGGGACATGATAGCTGTTTTCAAGTATCTAATAGGGTGTTACAAGGAGGAGGGAGGCTTTGCCAGAGCCTGCCTCTGGCACTCCCAGCCCCTCTCTCCCCTCAACTACCTGTCCAGGTCACACCTAACCCCTCTATATCCCCACTCCTTTCCAGACCCTGAACCTTCCACCAGACCAGAATCCTTTTCTGCAGCCATAACACTCCCTGACCCTGCACTCCATTCCTTTGACCCACATCACCACCCAAACCCTTTGCACCCCTTCCTCCAGGTTACAACTCCCTCCCAGACTCTGCACTTCCTCCTGTACACCTTTCCCAGGCCAGAATCCTCTCCTACATTCATAACCCTCTCTGGACCCTTCACCCCAAACCCCTACCCCAGATCATAACCCCTTCCTTCACCCAAACTCCCTCTTTGACTCCACACTCCTTCCTGCACCCCAGTCCTCTATCTCGAGCTCCTTGCTACATCCCACCTGCCATCCCACACCCCTACATCCCTTCCACAGAAGTGAGACCCTTGACCACTTACCAAATCTTGGAGTAGCCCCCCATTAAAAATTATTGCTTCCACTTATCCTAAGGCTTGTGGTATGCTGGAGGTGAGATTAAATTATCATAATGGTTCCTTTTGGCCTTAACATCTATTTATTACAATGTGTTTATTCAAAATCGATGGTATGCTTTCACCTGGAATGGTGTATTCAGCTCTGATCAGCCCATTTAAAAAGGGATAGCAGAATAACAAGAACTTCTATGAGGGAAATCACTGCCCCAAGTTATCATTGTGGCAAAAAGCTTAGTGGGATTCAAAAATGGATTAGATAATCCTTTGTAAAATGAAAACACACGTAGTTACAATAATGAGCTAAAACAGTTTATAAAAATATAAATTCTATAGCTTTAGAGCATAAGCCAACCGCTAAGTGAAGGTGCTTAAAAAGAAACTTCTGTATAGGCCACTTACTCCATTATGGGTTTCTGTAAAGGCCACTTCTTCAAGGGGTCTGGAATTGGCCTCTGAGGTAAGCAGTGTAACGGAGAGATGGAATACTGCTCTCAATTGCTGTTTGTAAAATTCTCCTTTTAGTCTACAAGAGATGCACTGGTGCACCAGAAGCAAAATGCAGGACAATGTAGCACTTTAAAGACTAACAAGATGGTTTATTAGATGATGAGCTTTCGTGGGCCAGACCCACTTCCTCAGATTAAAGCTCATCATCTAATAAACCATTTTGTTAGTCTTTAAAGTGCTACATTGTCCTGCATTTTGCTTCAGCTACCCCAGACTAACACGGCTACATCTCTATCACTATGGTGCACCAGAGTTTACTGTGATATAAAAAAACACATTCTACTTGATGCAAATATTAATTATCAGGTTATGCTTTTAGAAGGAAATTCTGAAAGATGTCAAATCTAAAGCCTGTATTATTCAGTGTAGGAATTATCAACACAACCAAAAGTACACCTAAGACAGCTTGTGTTTCCTGTTGGATTGTGAGAACTCTTGCTGAGGGGCTTAGTATTTCTGTTACAGATCATTGTAAAGACACTGTAGTAAAAAATAACTTCATTTGCAAAGAAAATAGTTGCAGTGTGAAAACAATCTATTTTGGATTTTATGAAGAAAATTCCTTCCCAACAATTGTTCCGAAAAATTTCACAGTAAAACATTCTCCTTCTTCCTGGACTTTGCCATCCATTGATATGTAGTAAAAATATTTTTTTAAACCAGCAAAGGCTCTCGAGAGACAAATGTGTACTGAAGAAACACTGTTTAATCTTCTAACTTTAAAAATATTTATGTATCAAATTATCCTTACCTACCAAGCCATGGGAAGAAGGTTTAGAACTTTGCTATATTTCCTCCACAACCCCCACCAATTAATCCCCAGTTTTCAGAGCAGTCACTGAATAAGCTTGATTAGTATTTAAAATATATATTCTCTGCTGGTATAGCTCCTTCGTCTAGCCTGAGCAGTAGAAAGGAACTAGAATGTGAGTGCAGCTGCGAGGTGAATTCCTCTGGCCAAGAGTAACTCTGAGCTAGTTCATAGGCCCACCACTACCCTATACTCTCTCACTCTGGCATACTCCCTCATCCTGGCATGTATGAGAGTCAGCACATGATAGAGGTGGGGTATAGCTCCTTGCTGCTACCTCACAGCTCATACTGAGTCCTTTGTGGAACATAGCCTGATGTTTTATATCAGATTAGCCATGTGGGCCACACAGCCTCTTGAGAATTTTAGCGAAGCAACAGACATCCTGACAGGCCACCACTGTCCTGAACCTTTTCAATTTTGGTGCCAGAAAACTTCTACTCCAATATCTTTAACATAGTGGGTTTCTACTTCCCCAGCTAGCTTTTCTTCCCTCTTGAGTTGGTAATTTTGTACATCATCAAGCATTGGGCAGTTGCAGCACTAAACAGACTTGTTTGCCAACAACCAAGGATTGCAGGGACAAGTTGTTAAACCTCCATACCTGCAAGAAATCAAACTTTTAAGCTATGTCACCCCCACCCACCTCCATCCTTTCTGAAGTCTGTCTCTTCATTTCATACTTATCGTTTGCACAGATACTGCACTTCTATCAACATGTAGTATCTAACTTTTTTAAAACAATCATTTGAAGCATTTATATTTATCATAGTCACTGCTAGTCTGCTAGACCCTACTCTGCTGAATTAGCACTCCTGGAAGCAATACCTCCTGTCAATCAATTGACAGGAGGTATTGCTTCCAAAAGTGCTGATTAAGCAACACAAAGAACTCACAGCCTATAGGCTCAGCTGAAGAAAATCTGCAGTACAAGAATTTTTTTTTTTTAAGAGCAGGGTTTTTATTCTTTAAATGAAGGACAGGTGGAGAGAAGAGCACCAAAAAGGTTGAAAAAGTACAAGACAAAATAAGAGCAAGATAGAAAAAGAGGAGCGTTGATCCATTTTTTTCTCTCTCTACCTTTTTTCCTCCTCCTTCTGGCACTGCCCTTTTGTTTCAGAGGCAGCATCTTCTCCTTTCCCCCAGAACTCTCTCATCAGTGTCACTCCTCTGTCATGTGGTAGCAGAATTTTTAGGCCTTGTTGCTTAGCTTCCCGGAGAAAGAGAAATCAGTAATGTGGAATCTGGACACATTCTAAGTGTGATCTGGGTATATGCTAAGTGTGATTTGCTTTATTTACACATCAGTCCTGGCAGAGAGGGAGTCATACTAATCCCACAAATATGCCTCTCTTCCAGAAATTTCAGCTCACACAATACCTCATTCCCAGGAAGCTACTCAGTTTCAAGGATTGACTGAAAAATATCAAGAATAAAGCAGATAACAAACTTGTTATAGGACTCAGTTGCTCTCAGAGGACTCCTGCATAACAAAGCTAAGAATAACATGGCATTTCTTCAAAGACTAAAATCTTGCTTGTGCAATAAAAGCATTTGTGTCTGTATGTAACAGTACTATATTGTAACTCTTGCCCTAACTGTATTTATTTTTATTTGTTGAATACTCACAGTGTGCTTAGTGTTGTCCAAATCATAGATAAAATTATGGACCCTTCGCTAATGAAATTGTAATTGAAAGCAATTTGAGGGTGGAAGCTTCACACGGGCAGCTATGTAATTTGTGCATTAATGGACTGACCCATTAAGAGCACTCTGATTCGTGCAAGGTGCTAAGCACCACAAAGGTATATGCTCCTCAACCCCATGTTTTATAGAAAGCATTTTATCACTCACATTTTGGCTGTAAGCCATAGGTACTCAGACTTTGAAGTGCTGCTCAGTATTAGCACTGGCCTGCAACCAAGCAAGCCCTCTGAGGGTATGTCTACTCTGCAGAGGAAGATCACACGTGCCATTGTTCAAATTAACAGTCTATTTAAGACAACCAATTCCAAGTGAGAAGGATATTCTGGTTGATGCCAGTAACCCTGCTTTCTCGAGGATTAAGGGAAGTCGAAGGAAGAGTGTTCTTCCTTCAGTTTCCCACAGTGTAGACAGCGCCAAAAGCCGAGTTAAGCTACTTCAACTTCAGCTACGCAATTGATGTAGCTGAAGTTGCATATCTTAATTTGGCTTTTTCCTGTAGTGTAGACGTACCTGGAGAGAGGCAAACAGAACAGGAATTTCCAGGAAGGGAGGACAGTGGGGCTGTGCAAGCTAAAGGGACAAGGGCTATACTCAGAGACAGTGTTTGCTGTCAAGCTCCAAATATGAATCAGAGAGGCAAACATACCAGACTTCACATTAGGCAAAGGATGGGTGGTGCAACAACCAGGAGAACAATGCTTGTTCTCAGCCCCTCGTATTCTCAGTACAGGCAGTCCCTGGGTTATGTACAAGATAGGGACTGTAGGTTTGTTCTTAAGTTGAATCTGTTGAATCTGTATGTAAGTCGGAACTGGCGTCCAGATTCAGCCACTGCTGAAACTGACCAGCGGCTGACTACAGGAAGCCCAAGGCAGAGTTGCTCTGCCCTGGGCTTCCTGTAGTCAGCTTCTGGTCAGTTTCAGCAGCGGCTGACTTTGGGACGCCTGGGGCAGAACAGCTGGGGTGCTGCTGGGTTGCTCCAGTAGCGCCGCTCCTCCACGCTACTGGACCAACCCAGCAGCACCCAAGCTGCTCTGCCCCAGGCGTCCTGATTCAGCAGCTGCTGAAACTGACCAGCAGCGGCTGAATCAGGACGCCTGGGATAGAGCAGCTGGGGTGTTACCGGGTTGGTCCAGTAGCGCCGAGAGCGGCGCTGCGGGACCAACCGGCAGCGCCCCAGCTGCTCTACCACAGGCATCCTGAGGAAAGCCTGGTCTGCTGGGGGGGGGGGGGGGGGCGCACTAGCTGCGCCCCCCCCCCTCCCCCAGAAGACCAGGGAGATGTGGAGCAAAGCAGCGGAGGACCCGGGCGGGGGGACTGCCCAGACCTGGGGCCCCAGCGGACCAGGGAGACGCGGAGCAAAGCCGCGGAGGAACCGGGCGGGGAGACCGCCCAGATGCGCTGCGGTCCCCCCGCCTGGGTCCTCCGTGGCTTTGCTCTGCGTCTCCCTGGTCTGCTGTGGGGAGCCCCCAGCAGACCAGGGAGACGCAGAGCAGCTTTTCTCGCCCCGGAGGACACGGGCGGCGGGACTGCAGCGCGTCTGGGCGGTCCTGCTGCCCGCGTCCTCCGGGGCGAGAAAAGCCCCGTTCGTAAGTGCAGATCTGACATAAGTCGGATCCGCATAACCCAGGGACTGCTTGTATTTGTATAGCTTTAGTTCCTGAGAAGCTTCCAGTGAGAAGTGATGGGGACCTATTTTCTGTAGTACAGTGGGGTGGGTAGGTAGGTGAGAGGTAACACCAATCTGGTCCCTATCGATCTCTGGAGTGCATGGAGTATAAAAGGCTTGCAGACATCTTTTGCAGTTGAGTTCAAGTTATGGGGTATACATTGGATTGGGAATTTGTTTGTCTTTGGGATAGTGTTAAGGTGGGAGAAGGATTATTATGAAGAAAAAGGAGAAGATAATCAGGTCTGTCCTGATTGATTTTTCAAAGGACTAGTGAGGACATTCAACATTTTTATTAAACAGAAGGTTTAAAATCCAAGAACTTCAGTTCTTTGGATATTCTAAACTCTGCAGGACTCCAGCCTGAACGTAAGCTCCACAACTGCAGCAAAGTTCCATTCCTACTGAATTTAGAAAATTCTGTCATGCAGTAGCTCTACGAGACTGAAGCAGTGAAGCTCCTGTCTAGCAGAGCTTCAGTCAGTGTGACCCCAAGAGCCATAATGATCAACTTTAGTTCAGGTAATATGAATTTGGAAAACCAGAGTAGTTTTGTGCTTCAAAATGAGGGTTTGCTGCAGCATGAGCAGGCAAGGAATACCTCTCTTCTGAATGAAAGCTGTGCGTGTCAGTTTGTCTTATTTCCATTTTAAGGTAGCACCATTTCCAGGTTTATATTTGCAATACCAAATAATTTGGAGCCCTGGCAAAAACAATTACAAGTGACCCCTTTTTGCATGTCACTGAACTATTATTAGAATAGTTTTGCATGGCAAATTTGCATATGATTGTAAGTTTAGGCAGAGGGTTGATTTTTAAAATTGCATGTGTAATCTCTCTCTTCGGCTAAGAGTCCCTGAATAGTATTACTGCATAAAATATCAGAAATGTTTCTCAGCCTTTGGATGAGAAAAAGGAATACCAGCCTCCTGGTTTACAGCTTTTAATGACAATATGTGTCACCTTTACTTTCCACTCAGAAGTGGGACAAGGGTATGATCAGGATCAGGCCCCCAAACCAAGGGGTGATATTGAATGATAGAAGGATCAAAGTGAAAATCCCTGAGGCCTCCTTATTCTTTCCTCCACCATGTCAGCTGCAGGGGAAACATTAAAGCTACGTCTACACTGGCCCCTTTTTCGAAAGGGGCATGCTAATTTTAAACTTCGGAATAGGGAAATCCACGGGGGATTTAAATATCCCCAGCGGGATTTAAATAAAGATGTCCGCCGCTTTTATCCGGCTTGGGGAAAAGCCGGAAAAAAGCGTCTAGACTGGCCCGATCCTCCAGAATAAAGCCCTATTCCGGAGGATCTCTTATTCCTACTTCAAAGAAAAGCCCTTTGTTTTTCAGGTATCTCGCCCATGATCCCTCATCACGGATAAGTTTAGACTGTGACAAACAACGAACTGTATCTGCCTGCCGTTTTCTCTTTCTGTCTCCTCCTCCTCTCTTTACTTCACTGATATGAAAAAAGCAGCAGTCCCTGATTAGGCAACCTGTGCAAATGGTATTTGCTTTTCAAAATAAAAAAGGAGAGCTGGTGATCAGTCAGATTTGATTTATTTCACCCAACCTACCAGTCTGGGCCACTAATGTTCCAAAACTGGAACCTGTCATTCAACAGCCCGAACCCAAAGCCCTAAATTGTAGTGATCCTGATGAACTAGTATGTGGATCTGGACCGTCTCCCTTTTAAGGTAGCTTTACAACATAAAAAACAACACCATTTTGCTAAACCAAACCGTTGTTTCTTTCACACAGACAAAGCTGGACTGTTTCATTTATCTTCCCTCTATTCTGACTACACATTGACTATCTTTATGAGCCATTTCCCCAACAAACATTACTTCTACGAAAGCCAAATTAATACCCCCTTCTACATCTTTTGTCCCCCTGTTCACATGCAGTACCAATATCTTGGAATCTTCTGCTGCTCGGTTCACTCATTAGAGCTTATTTCCCTTATAGCCTCGGCACTGAAATGTTAGTAATAACTCATGTCTATTACATAGCGTCTTGTAGTTCCAAGCTTTCCAGGTTGCTGTAGAGTTGCTACCTTTTTCCTTTCTTGTGTAGATGTTGCGTTGCCTGCTTTGCCTCCCTTTTATTCAACATTTGCATTTGGCAGTATACAAATGGCTAAAGAGTGGGATTGCACTGAGAAATTTCAGACTTGTTGCCTGATCTAAGATTATGTTTTAATTTCTAAATACCACCTTTAGGGTTGACGGGTTCTTTGTCCCCGGATCAGGCCAAGGATTCAATTATTCTACCGTTAGGAACCCTGATGTGTACAGTTGCAATACTCACACTGTAGAAACTCTTGTATATTTACAAATATAGTTTATTAATACAGTTAGCACAGTCACAAACACTCCAGTTTCATAAGATAGGGAATGTACATCCATATTTCCATACCATATACTTACATCATTCCTTCTAGAACAATCTTAGGTGTTAGCTCACCATCTTTCTCATTACCTTCACCTTCCCCATCCTCACCAGGGGCCATCATTCTGGCCCTTCCAAGGACTATATCTTCTTCTCCCTATCGTCCCTAGGCTGGGGTACCACTCTTATACTATGTGACACTGATGCTGACATGTTTGATACATATTCAGTAGGGGATGTTTATAATGTTGAAGTCTTCTTTTCCTATAGGTAAATGTATTATTGCTCTCAATAATCAGCAATATCATAAACAGCAATTTGTTACCATGGGCCTTTGTGGTTATTTATCACATCGTGTGTCCTGATTACTTCAGCTCAGCCTGAACCAGTTATTTTGGGATTTTTTTATATAATAATGCATCTGCTGAGTCTGAGAGTATTTTCCCTACTATCCTATGTGGGTGAAAGGTCCCAGATATAAGTTCCTCTTTTCTGTCCAGGGAAGCTTTAAATAAGCTATTACGTGTGTCTGGTTGAGATCAATGTCTCAACCACAGAAATCTGCTAACCTTAGCTTCTGCTGATCTTGCAAACGGCCTTTAGCAGATTTCTTGCGTTACTGCTCTTAACTATTACCTCTATGCTAAATCTACCCATTAATAAATTAATGAATGAATCTAAATCAACACAACCATATTATTAGCATGATAGACAAGCAACTTGATAGACTACAGATGTTCTTGTATTTTTCTGCTTCCCTGCTGAAGAAAAATGTTTGAAAGTAAAATGGATTTGTTGCTTTAAGCAGTGTCCCAGGTACCAAGGAAACACTTGTGTAGTCACTGATTAGTTCCAACTAAGGTAATTGAATTTGGATTTGTAGGAAATTTAGAAGGCTTTCAAGAATGGTAGTTGGTATTAAATTACATTGAACATTAGGAATCCAAACTAGTGCAGCTGTCCATTCTTCATTATGAAAAACCTCTACATGCAGTACAGCATCTGAGAGGAGCTAGTTTGTGAAAAACCATTAGAGGAAACTGATTTTCTAATGCAATTTCCACTAATTTCTTAGCTGCTAGGCAGAAGAATAACTAGAACTAAATCTGTGTACAATCATACTTAGAATATGAAGTCTGCAGCTATTGCAAATAAGTTAAAAGCATTTATTAATTAATGCTGTTTTGTTTTTTTCCCAACAAAATAAATGCTTTAACTTAGTGAAAAGATGGGTTCAGTTGTACTGATTTGTGAGTGTATGTGTGTGTGTGAGATAGAGATGCTCTTTCATTTCAAACAAAGAATTGTTGGCTTGCATAGACTCACTGGATTCCTTATTAAAATATTAAAATGGTTCTACTGCTATTCTGTAATATTGCTAGGGTCTTTTTATGTGCAGGACATGCTCCCTAAAGCTTGTTTCCTTTTCCCAGTCTTTTATGCATTCAGCCATAATGGGGAGGATTAAACGAATATGCAAAAGTACACAAGAAATAGAGATTATGATAATGCCCCTCTTTCTTCACTATAAAATGCATATGCACACATTCTGTCCACCTCTTCAGTTTGTGCTCTCTTATTTACTTGAAGGGTGGAGTAGGCACAGGAAAGGTATCTAAAAAAGAGCCAAATCCTTTATTCTGTTCCGCGAATGGAGGAGATAAATTTGTGAGACTTGTGAAATTTGTCTGAAGCATGGTAGCTACGTTTCTTCTTCCTGAGCCAAAAGCTCCTTGTGGTGATATGCATTTGAGTGTCTGAAAATTTGGGCACGTAGCCAAGGGTTCATCTAGACTACACTCTTCTTTTGAAAGAGATCGTCTACACAGCCACAACTTTTTTCGAAAAAGCGATCCGCTTTTTTGAAAGAGGACCTATGCAATCTGGATGCTCTCTTTTGAAAAAAGCACTGTTTGCGGTCAAGAATGCCTTTTTTCAAAAGAGCTCATTTGAAAAAAGTCATTCTTCTTTGTAAAATGTCGTTTACCGCTGTCAGTAAACCGCCACGGTCTTTCAATTCAATTTAATTTTGAAAGAATGCAGCAGCAGTCGAGATGCAGGTGAAGTTTTTTTTAAAAAGGCCACTTTAAAAAAAAAAATCCTGTAGTCTAGACATAGCTCAACAGTATGGCAGACAGAGGGAACAAACACGTTTTGGGGTGCAGTTCTTTGCCTAAATTTATACTGATCTTTGCAGGATAAATTTCTATTATACTTTCTTTCGAACAAGTATGTAAGGAAGACACAAGAGATGAAGAGCAGCCAGCCCACCAAAGCTGCTGTGCTGCCAGAAAAGAGGAGGGAGCCCAAAACAGTACACTGAGGGACAGGCCAAGCTATCCGGGGCCTTGACTGGAATTCATGACAGCAGAAGGCTACATCATGCCTTCTGTGAACGGCAATGTTTCTCTATTAAGTTTTCCTCTTCCATGCACTTTTTGGGCAGAATGATATTCAGTTCTCCAGTATTGCTAAGATAGTACATTTGAAAAGAAATGTGGGAGCTGTCAAGCATAAGTCAAGGAGCATGAGCAGCATAGGCAGATGTCACATGCTGCTTTGCAGTATAAAATGGTTCATCACTAGGAATGCAGTGAAGAATCATGTCCATAGATTAAACAAATGTACCTGATGGCAGCATGTTAAATTTAATTGTCTTGATACTGTCATGCAGGTTAGTATCTTAAGGTAAATTTCCCAAGCATTTCAAAGGTTTTAACTACACATACCATTTAAATGAATGGGAGCGACAGAGCTAAACCCTCATGCAGTGCTTTGAAAATGTATCTCTTGGGTGTTAATTCCATCTTTTAAAATATCCAGTATAATGGAAAGTTACTGTGCGAATACAACAGACTAAACCATGTGAGTACATATCAAGTTGTTTCTAAACAGAAGCAGAATCCCAAGAGTGATATGCAGCTATAAATTCACTCCAGCCTATGGCTATCTATTGTTTGTGAGAGAGAGCAGTTTTCACTTATTACCTCTTTGAAGAGTTTTAACTGAATAGCTCCATCTGTTAATCAGCGTTGATAAGGGAACTTGACAAAGGAAGAATTCCATTTTCTGTATGGGTTATATATATAATTATGTGTGTTAATATGAGTCCAGTAAACAAAATGAATTATGGGATTATATCAAATATTTGTGTGTAATTTTAAAAAGAATATGCATTTTATTTACTTACTAGACCTATTATCAGATAAAATTATTCTGGTGCATTAGGGTGTGTTTTAAAAACATGTTATCAGTGCAATAAACAATAATCTTACACATTGTATTCAAGATCATACTGATTTGTAGTACAGGTATATGAAGACTAAAGACCTACATAAAGAATTAATGTATTTCATCATTATAAAATGGCAAAATTCCAGGCTCATTCCATTTTCCTGGCACAACCAAATTCTGACAACTTATAAGAGGAAGTTTTATACTAGTTTTGGTGGTCCTAGCTCTTACTATTTTGGAGTTCTTGAACAAACTGGTGGATAGATGGATGGACAGACAGACAGACTCTTTCAAATGTATAGTAAATATGCTTGGGGATATGCATAGATAGATACTGAGTATATTCACTGTATTACAATACATACTTGTGCATATACACATATGGGGTGTGTCTAGACTACATGGCTCCATCGACGGAGCCATGTAGATGAGTTTACTAAACATAGCAAAATGAAGCGGCGATTTAAATAATCGCCACTTCATTTACATCAAAATGGCTGCCGTGCTGTGCCGATCAGCTGTTTGTTGGCACAGCACGGTAGTCTAGACAGGGACCAACCGACCCCAGATCCCTTTGTCGTCAGATCCCTTATGCCTTGTGAAACGAGGCTTACAAAAATCTGACGACAAAGGGATCTGGGGTCGGTTGATCCCCGTCTAGACTACTGCGCTGTGCCAACAAACAGCTGATCGGCACAGCACGGCAGCCATTTTGATGTAAATGAAGCGGCGATTATTTAAATCGCCGCTTCATTTTGCTATGTTTAGTAAACTCATCTACATGGCTCCGTCGACGGAGCCATGTAGTCTAGACACACCCATGGATGCTAAAAGTCACAACAGTTGGATGTTGGCTAATATGTCTGCAGCTGATTTGTGTTCAGAAAACTATAATCTGAGTGGGAGTGTAGTATGGAAAAATAGCCTAGAAGTGTTAGTAGACTAAGCAGATAGGTGTACAAGACATCTAATTAATAAGAAAAGGCATATGAGCAAAGCAAGCTTGAGTCTCTTAGACTCAAAGTATCTTGAATCTCTTAGAAAAACAAATGAAATATTTTGTGTTATTTCTGTATTTTAGTGGTTTTGACAGCTCCCTGATTGAATTTATGATGACGTTTTGTAATTTAAAATGTCTCTGAAACTACAATAGTTTAGAAATTACATATAGTATAACCATTTAGGCTATACCTTAATGCACTTTTCGCATGCCAGTATAGTAGTACCATTGTTGGTCTTGGTATATTAGATAAGGTAGGTGAGTGTCACAGCCCCTAATGCTTTATGAAAATTGGCTTGTGACTATGAATATGCATAACTTGAAGATGCTTTGATAGAATACCTCATGTAACATCAATTTTAACATTGCAATCTGCTGAATCTGTATATCCTATTATTGTGCATCTGTCATTCTTGTATGTGAAGTTAGAAATATGTAGTATGAATCTGTCCTACGAGGCCCATTGCTGATGCCCTGGAAACTGAAGGGTTAGTGATCAATTCAACAACCTGTGAATTGTCTTATTTTGTCCTGTAAACCCAAACTGTGCTTGGTCCTAGAAAAGCATGTGGCCGTGCCACCTGCTGCTGAACTCCAGTTTTGGTTCTTATAATTTTCCATTTGAGGTGAGAAAGGACACATAGAATTCCGCCCTGGGGCAAAAAGGATATAAGAGAGGAAAACAAACAGTAGGGAGTTGCCAGGTGGCTGGAGAGACACACTCTCTTACCACCTAAGATGCCTGCTGGACACATCTAAGACTGAACATGGGGGAAGGATCAGGCCCAAGCTAGGAGGCTGCTTAGCTTGTGAAAGAAATGTTTTAGAACAACTGTTTAGGGTAAGAATTTGGATTAAATAAATTTCTTACTGGATTAGGATTAGCTGGCATTTTTTGCTTATTTTAATTTAGTAATTTACTTTGATCTGACTGTTCACTTGCAATCACTTAAATCTTTCTTTTTTTGTACTTTTGTTTATTATGAATGAATGATTGTTGCTCCTGGGAGTGGGTGAATAGGAGTTAACCACTCTCTTTCATTGATAAAGAGAGTTGACCTGACCTTATGACCATTCTCCCTGCAAAAGTTTTACACAGAATAAGACATGTTTATTTGGGGGTTTGGTTCCTTTTGAAGGTTGATTTTCCTGGGTGCTGAGCTCTCATGGAGCTGAACTGATTCAGTGTCTGTGTTGCTCTTCAACAGGGTGTTTACCCTCAACTCTGTATCTTTGCTGGAGAATGCCAGAGCTTTTAGTCCAGTAAATCAGGGTGGTAGGAAGCACCAAAGAGCAAGAAGGCAGGCATTAGTGGCATGATCAGCACACCAGGGGATTTTTGTAATCTAGACCATCACAGTGAAGTAATATCTTTTGTTCGAGACACTTCTGTTCAGCTTTCAAGTTACACAGAGCTCTTCCTTTGGTCCAGGAAATGTACTTATGCTAAACAATCTGTTCCACCTTCTATTGACCTATGACATTCTGAGTACATTTCCCAGAATAGAAGAAGAGCTCTGCTTAAACTCAAAAGCTTGTCTCTTTTACCAACACATGTTACTCCAGTAAAAGATACTACCTTTTCTCTCTTTTTGTAATGAAAACCTAATTTAGAAATATTTAGGCTAGTTTACCATGTTTTAAAAAATATTGTTGTCTGCCTTCACCTATATAAGGTCAGGCTCCTTTAGCATCTTGAAACCAGTTATCTAAACTCCAGAGAGAAAAATTAAAACTAATACATCTTTAGAATGTAATTTTTCAATATGTAGCATTATTATAACTGTAAGATCCAGTGACTCGGGAACTTCAAGGTGGAAAGAAATTATTTTTTCCACTTTCTAGTCATGCAAAGTTATAGGTAAAAGTTGTATGTGCATATACATATACTACAGGTTGAACCTCTCTAATCCAGCACTCAACATCTGTGGTCAGGCATAAATTTAGTCAGCTATTTCAGATGTCCACTTATTATGGGTGTGGCCAATTTTCCCGTGATCCCATGAAGTTTGCTTAGAAGCCACCAGTCCCTGATCTTAGAATTCTTTGCTGTTGTTTGATTCTAATTGTCATCTAAAATTCCAATAAGCAGTGGAAGTGTTGGTAAACTTCTAGATAATGTTGACCTCTTGTGTTCTAGCAAATTCTCTGGTTTGGCAGCGTTCAAATGAGATTAACACAGCTATAGCATATACTGTACATTTTTTTCTGCTCAAATCCATTTTAGAGAATTTGGGCTACAAAATTGTTCTAGAGATGCAATTGTCTCTCTTATTTAACATAAATACATACCTTGAAATAGCCACCTGTTCCATTATGTGCCTTATTTAATATCTTATTTTTAATTATTTGGAAAGAGGAATTAACAGCATATTAAATCTGCAGATGATGTAGATAATGAGGAGTTGTGAGTGTTAGAGAAATAAAATAAAGGAGATTATGAATATGGATAGAAAATAACAAGAATTCAGCTTGATAAAATGAACACACATTTAGAAAAACTTAACTCTTTGCCATTATTATTGTGTATGTAGATGTCTGTATTTATTTAATTTGATCAAGGTTTGAAACATTGCCCCCTGTGCTATCAAATGCTCACCTGACTCTGGTGATTATTGCACCTCATTATATCTAAGAATGAAACTATATGCCCTGAAAACTGTCCAACTATTACAAATTGTAGTAGCTCCTCTGCTTAGTAGTACAGGTAGGCAGTTTCACTGTTAGTTTTTCAGCTTTGCTGTCTGGCCTGGTGCAACTTTGAAGGCAGAGTTCAGTCTAAACCTTCTTATTTTGACAGTCAAATCTTCAGTGGAATGAATTCTAGCTATCACAGAGATTCTCTTCGCACTCCCCATGTTTATGACTTCCTGTGGCAACTGCGTTCCACTAGCACAATGCAATAATTGACCAATAATGAGAAATTCAACAGTGCAGGAGACTAACTTTTATGATATCTAGATCTGGACCTGAAGGAGACAACTTTCATGGAAACCTCCCTGCAAAAGAGAAGTATGATCATGAGTCAGCCACTTCTGAACTAAATGCTAGACTTTTTTCTTCGTCTTAGATTTTCCTCAGTAACTTCTTCTCTCTTTTGCATAAAGCCCACACATAAACCAGGAAAGAAATTAAAAATTTTAAAAATATTCAAGCTATTTCACCAACAGACTAGGAAAACTAAGAAGAGAGAACTGTAGTTCCATTGTAAATATTTGAGGCATTTAGCTTCTCTTAGTTACCAAATGTGTACCTAGATAGATTTGTATATGTTTGTAGTTGGAAACTATTTTGAATATTAAGTAAAATAATTGTAATAAAATGTATTTTAAATATATCAGTATTGTTTACTTACATGTATTTTCCTACATTAATATTGTATGCCAGAAGGTTAAAAATATAGCTGATCTGTTTATAGTTGAAATGTTTGAGTGGGTAAAAACTTCCAAAATAACTTCATTATTATTTACAGGAAGTTTATTTTGTTAATTCTGACTGTGAAATTGGGGCTAGATTCTCATGTGATTTATACCGATAGAAGTTAGAGGAGAATCTGTCTCTAGAAAGTAGATAAGTGTCAAGCTAAAGATCAGTGTAAGAATAGGGTAGTCGGTTATTTTTAATGTTGCTGTGTTAGGTGAAATAAAGCATAGGAAAGCAATACAGAAACAAAGCTGTAAATTGTCTGTTCTCATTTTTTCTAGTTCATAAAAGACCTGATTCTGGAATTCTGATTCATGATGAGTAGCTCTCATGTGAACAGACCGATAAAAATCCATGATGCTCTGTTTGAGAAAGTACTGCAGAATTTGGTTTTCTTAAACTTACTGTAACAATGAAAATTTTATTTTCTTAGGGGAAATGCTCATTCTCAGTATCTTCTGGGAAAAAAGTGTCTGAGCTCAGCTCCCATAAGATCTTGCTAACTCTGAGAATTGCGCAAAGGAAATAAATTGGATCCTAGGGTGGTTGAAAAATAAGTCGCAATGAAGCCAAAACTGTACAACTAATGTGTGACATTGTGAGAGTTCATCTCTAGAATATTGCATTCAGATTTACTCCTCTTAATTTAGGATATTAGCATACTGAGAGAGGTTAAGCTGACTATTGTGTGCAGCAGATCTCAAGAACATGAACTCTAAAAGGCTGGTTGAAAGTCTACAAAATGTGGGTTAAAGGAGCCAATTCATAAAATATTATTTGGTCTGTTTCCATGGGATTCTTGAAGTATTTCTCACTGATAACTGTTCTTTGTTTACAGTTTCTAAGATAGTTTTCACTGTTTTGGAGTTCTTCCACAACCTCTTTGTGCTCTTATTTTTAAATAAGCCTTTTATAAGGAAAACTTCTTTAAAAAATTCGACAGGGAGAAGACTTTCAAATATTTGCATCTCTCCACATATATTACAGTTTTTCCAACCTCAACATGACTTCTTGTAATGATTATTTTAATTGTTTTTCCAAACTATTCTGGATATTGAATAATTTCTTTTTTCCAAAACAGTTGACTGTTGACTTTGTTAATGAAATAGTGCAGAAATTGGGGTGAAGCAGGAAATTGTACAACAGAACTAAAAAGTAGAACAGCATTTACCAATATCCAATCTTGTAGCTCATCAGACGTGGAAAAAATATGATCAAGAAAATTATGGGTTTTGCCTAGTAATATGTAAATAACACGGGTCAGTGCACTCTGAACTGTGCCATATGATTTCATCTTTATTTACACTGATTTTGTTGGATTTATATAAAATAGTTCATCTACAATTACTGCTTCTAATATTTTTTGTACAGACAGTCCCCAGGTTACGTACAAGATAGGGACTGTAGGTTTGTTCTTAAGTTGAATTTGTATGTAAGTCGGAACTGGTACATATTGTAGGGGTAACTCTAGCCAAACATTTCTCCAGAGCTCAGTTTTGTTCTCCCTCACCTCACTTCTCTCAGTCCTTTATTCTCAAGCTGAGGTGTCTGCTGAGAAAAGCCGCTCCGCGTCTCCCTGGTCTGCTGGGGGGAAGCAGCTAGTGCGGGGTTGCCTCACCCCGTTTGTAAGTAGGGATCCGATGTAAGTCGGATCCATGTAACCCGGGGACTGCCTGTAATTTGGTAATTTTCTAGTAAAAAGACACAAACACATTTACCCCAAATATGTTGTTTCCTGCTTAAATATTTAGCCATTAAATCTTACAATTATTCGTGGAGGAAACTGGTTGTATGGTTGTCACCAAGGATAAAAGCAGATAGTAGTTATGGTCAGAATTAAATGGCTGCTTGCCATTCTTTTTCAAAGAGAAAAACTTGTGTGGTTTTCAAAAGAGCTTAAAATCCACATTGTGCCTCTATTGCTGGCAGCATCAGTATAGAAAAGAGAGATGAAGTGGGTTTATTTAACAGTCTAATCTGCCTAAAATGTGTGTCCAGTTGTCCATCTCCAGGGAATAAAAATGCTTCAAGAATAGCTTCTGAATTCATTCTAAGCTTATTGTCAAGAGATTTTGAACATCCCTTAAAACCTATTTAGCAAAGAAATAACAGGCAGGAAAACAAAGTATGACTATCTGATTAAAGATGGCAAAGGTTTAGATTTTCCCATGAAAGGTACCAGATCATCATCCAACTTGCTAACTAAGTTTCCATGTTCTCATCTTTTCTTCTGAAGTGATCTTGCATCTAATATGCTCAAAAGATTATCATGAGTATTTATGTCTTTAGGGTAGTAGATATGAGTATGAAGATTAGAGTCTAATTTTAATAGTGTTTATGGAGAACTAAATCTCTAATTGGAATTTATATCAGCCTTAAGATTTGCTGCAACACTTATCCTGTTTTGCTGCTCCTATAGCACAAGGAAAAGCATATTTGTATGTGATGTCTACACTACAGGGAAGACTCAAAATTAATCCGAGCAAGGCTTCCCTAATGAGGACATGCTACCTCAATTTAAAGCCCCAGAAAGCACTGTGGAAAAATTACTCAGAATGGTCCTGATTTGGAGCTATTTTGAAATAGCAGCAGTGGAGCGTCCATACATGCCGTATTTTGAAATAGCTATTTCAGAAGAGGAGTTATTCCTCATAGAATAAGGTTTACAGAAGTCGGACTAAGCTGTCTGTAGTTTCAATGTTATTTTGAAATAACAGAATTGCTGTAACTAACTGAATTGTCGATGCTTGTATTGTTATTTCGGAATAACAGTGCAGTGTAGCTGCACCCTAAGGGTATGTCTACACTACCCCCCTAGTTCGAACTATGGGGGGTAATGTAGTCATACGGAGTTGCAAATGAAGCCCGGGATTTGAATTTCCCGGGCTTCATTTGCATAAAGCCGGCCGGCGCCATTTTTAAGTGCCGGCTAGGTCGGACCTCATTCCACTGTACAGGCGTACAGCTAATTCGGATAGGAAGCTTAATCAGTACTAGCTAGTCCATGCCGCGTGTAGCCGCGTGGCACGGGGTCCGACCTAGCCGGCATTTAAAAATGGTGCCGGCTGGCTTTATGCAAATGAAGCCCGGGAAATTCAAATCCCAGGCTTCATTTGCAACTCTGTATGACTACATTACCCCCCCTAGTTCGAACTAGGGGGGTAGTGTAGACATACCCTAAGTGTATAGGCATCACAACTGCATTTGCAAATAAAACAGGTCATCACTTCAAAAATGTTTTCATTTAATTCATTGCCTCTTCTTGTCCCCCCCCCCCTCCCATTTTTTCCTTCTTCCAGTCTCCTCCTCCTCCCCCACCCCTACCCCCTCTCTCCTATTTATTTTGGTCCTGGACATCCAACATTCTGGTCATCTGAAGAAGTGGGCTGTGCCCATGAAAGCTCATGATACCTTCTACATGTTTTGTTAGTCTTTAAAGTGCTACCAGACTATTTGTTGTTATTTTAAATGTACGTTTATTCATTCCTTTAGTCACTTTTCAGGATGCATTGGTGCTTGTAATAGAACTGGATGTGTACAGAAAATGCATTCTTACAAATGAACTCAATTCATAAATGTCATTGTGGTGCCTAATCGATGTTATAAATTGGGTGCCTTATGCCCTCCTCTTTATGGCCAGACTACATCTCTCATAATGCACCATGGGTCCCCTCTTCCAGAGTATTTGCAGTGAATCGGGGTAGTCCCATAGGTCTGGTATATCATGAGACATGCAGCTTGACTGGGGAGTCCACTCTGTAGAGGAGAATGGGAGCATGAGGCACTGCAGCAACATTTCCAAACTGAAAGCTTTTAGGTTTTCAGTGTTTCTATAGCGAAAAACATTTCTGTAGAAAGAAGACATTCTTCTCTGAATTTGTTTTTGTTTAAAAATATCTGTAGAAAACAGTTTTGATCAAAACATTTTGGCCTGCCTACTGCCTACATCAGCGCTGGATCCTGCCCACCAACCAGGTTAACCTGGCCTATGGAGGTCCTGCCACTCCCCAATCCCCAAGCCAGTCAGGGCCTAGGGATGAGGGAGTGTGCGGTGCTTAGAGTCAACCCTGCTGCACACTCCTTGCAGAGCAGGGGAATGGTGGGAGGAGTCTTCATGCATTTTCCCCCACCTGCAGGCCCTGATTGCCCTGGAGGTAGGGGGAACGTGCAAAGTCTCTTCCTACCTCCAGGAGCGCAGGTACCTAGAGGGAACTGCCAGTTCTTCAGAACAGCTGGCAGTTCTCTCTGAAGGTGAGTGGGGATGAAGACTTCACACTTTCCCCCATACACAGATCAATCAGGGTCTATGGGTGGGAAAGCACGCAAGTGTCCTGGCCCCGCCCCTTCTGCCTGAGGCCTTGCCCCTTCTAGGATGACCCGAGGCCACTTCAAAAATTTCTGAAGGTTGTCCCGCAGTCAAATTATTGCCCACACCTGGCCTAACCCAAATACTAAGTATTGAGAAGTCCAGATGCAATTATTTATGTGCACCCAGAATTAATTGCTTGTGCAAAAGTGAAAGTTCTGTAGTTTCCTTTTAAAAGTCTATCCCTTAAGTCAGGACTTCTCAACACGCAGCCCACAGGCCACATGGGGCACTCAACCTGTTTGTTTGCAGCTCACGGTGTGGTTTGGGTTTACACGGGGATCAACATGCAGCCTGTGGATGGGATCCTTTGAACATGGCTTCCACTGGGAATACACTCCACAACAGTGAGGCATCTACCAGGTAGGGTGAGCACTGAAAGACACAAGCAGGCGGCTGACTAGAACAGATGGGTACAGGGTGTTGGCGTTTCTAGCCCCCGAGGGTAGTGCTGGGAGCACCAGTGCATTGTGGGAAGTGTTTTGTATTCATATCCATCAGGGTGAAAAAAGCTATTTGCATAAATTTGAATATATATTTGCATGTATATGCAACCACACTTAAGTTGCAGCCCTCAGCATGTGCTGTGAGTATCGTTGTGGCCCCCAGGGCTTCCAAAGTTGAGTATCTCTGCCTTAAGTAATCACCTGCACAAATAATCAGAATAGCTGTGTATCTGGCTGCATTGTTTCTCATTACATACCAGAAGTGACAACGCACAACATGATGCAAACTTTCAGCAGGTCTCTGCATTTATACCTTTAAATGCCTTATCCTTGTTTGTGAATAATATACTTGTGTTCATACAAGAAAATGTGATTGTTACTTCTGGGGGAGTTCTGAATTTGTGTCCCTCCCATAAATTAGATTTACATTGCCACCTCTGGTGGTCTGACATACATTTAGTTTAATGTTGATTTCATAACAGTCATTGATCTAGGGAACAAGAGTGAGAATAATTCTACAGTCTTGTGGTTAGGACATTTGCCTAATATGTGGGACACCAAAATTCATCTTTCTGTTCAAATGACAATTTAATTATTTATACACAGTGGAATAGCTTCAACAGAAAAAATGAGACTACCTTTCACCAGAATATATCACAACCTAATGATTAGGGCATCCTCCTGTACTGTGGGAGACTCACATTGAAATTTCTCCTGCACAATATTCAGAGGGAGTGCAATTCCTACAACTTCCTACAGTGTGAAAAATGCCTAGTTCTAGTCAGTACTGTGTCCTTAGACTATGTAAGCAAGCAAGCAATTTATTGAAAAACCACTAGTAGTAAAATGCATTCCTCAACATGTTAGCGTGGAGAGACATCTGGAATATATAGAGACAAATTAGGATCTCCTGATTTATTAGAACTTATTTTTCTCTCTCTCGAGTTTGACAGCTCTACCAAACTGTATTTTCAGAGAATTTTTTAATTTGTTTATAAATCATTAGGAGTGCAACCTCAAGGACATTAAATACAAGATTAATCCAAAAGATTTTTAATGAGAAGTACCAGCTGTATGAAGTAACATAAGGCATCAGTTCAAATGTAACCTGCTTGATAGTATAGTTATGCTATATGTTCTTCTATAATTCAAGGTGTTTTTAAATTGCTCACAGCTGTTTCAGGGAAGACAAGATTTGTTTTAATGTCTCTAGAATAAACTATCCTAATTCTACTTGATATAGAATTTTCACTATAATTACAAAGAATAATATAGTTTTTAATTCTCATACTGTGTTCCAAAGAGGAATCCAAACTACTTTACGAGCATCACTTAACTAAACTTCAGAACACCAATGCTACCCATTCTGGCAATATTTGGTATTCTTTTGAAAGCTGTAGATCCCGGAGTCCAGTGATTACATGAGAATCTCAGCTGTCATTTTTTAAAAAAAGCAAGATTTTAGTTATTGTGGTTGCTTGAAAATGTGGCCAAAGTGAGAACTCCAAACTCAGGAATCAGAAGGCAAAAAAGCCATTGAAACTCACAATAAAAATTATTGTTCTTAGGGCTGTCAGTCCCCGTAATACACGAGGTTCGAAGGGATGCCGGAAAGGATGAGACCACAACTGGGGGTTTCAAAAAGCACAAACTGATTTTATTTTGATGGCGCCAGACAATCATCAGAACAAAAATTAAACAGATTGCCAGACAACACAAAACAATTCCCTGAGGCTTTTCTAAATCACAATAATTCCCAATAACTGCCCAGGGGTTAGGAACAGTTGAATTAACACTGGTATTATCCATAGGGCTGACTATTTACACAACTTTATACAAGGAAACAGTAAAAAACCTAAACCACAACTATTTATAAACTAACTTAGTAACTTTTTAGCCACTGTCACTTGGTAAGCAATAAGGACAACTAAAAAATCAATTAGGATAGGGATGATGGTGGGGGGGAAGGGGTGTTATACCAGTTCTGGAGACAGCAGGAACACAAGTACCGGTCACACGCTCATAAACTGTCTCCACTCGGGTCGACCAACTCGGAGTACGCTCAGTAAGACTCAAGAGCGGGGGGTGCAAGGCGTCTGGGTGATCAGGCCAGGCGTTCACTCAATGCGAATCCCCAGTGAGAGAGGGGCTGCCTGCCTGTTTTATTGCCTGTGAACTTATCACCCCATAGGTTGGTTTTTGCTGCAGTGGGTGGAGTAGCAGGCCTGAGCACCAGTCAGCCCACTGGCTGATCTGTTACTGCAATGGGTGGAGCGAGCAGGGGAAGATTATTAATTTACATGCCCTTATATGGAAAACACTCCACCTCACAGACAGAGCCCCCTATACCAGCCTCAGAGGTATTACAGGCTATGGCTCCCTGCGACGGGCAGTCATTCCTGATGTTCTGTCTCGGACAAGGGCAATCTCATTATTTTAAGTAAATCTCTTACTACAGTCATTTCTTTTCTTAAAATGAACAGTGCCACTCTTTTTAATCTCTCATATACCTCATTTATTAGTTCCCATAATAGAAGAACTAGAGGACACCACATGAAATTAATGGGTAGGAGGTTTAAAACTAATAAAAGAAAGTTCTTCTTCACACAGCGTGTAGTCAACCTGTGGAACTCCTTGCCAGAGGAGGCTGTGAAGGCTAGGTCTATAACAGAGTTTAAAGAGAAGCTAGATAATTTCATGGAGGTTAGGTCCATAAAAGGCTACTAGCCAGGGGATAGAAATGATGTCCCTGTCCTCTGTTTATCAGAGGCTGGAGAAGGATGGCAGGAGACAAATCACTTGATCATTGTCTTCGGTCCACCCTCTCCGGGGCACCTGGTGCTGGCGACTGTCGGCAGGCAGACTACTGGACTAGATGGACCTTTGGTCTGAACCAGTACGGCCGTTCTTATGTTCTTATTATTTTTTGCCCTCCTCTTCATCTCTTCCAATTCAATATATGTTTTCTGAGATGGAGCAATTGGAACTGCACATGATATCAGAAGAACGGCCGTACTGGATCAGACCAAAGGTCTATCTAGCCTACTACCTTGTCTGCTAACAGTGGCCAATACCAGATGCCCCAGAGGGAGGGAATGCAACAGGTAATCCTCACGTAATCCCTCTCCTATCACCTATTTCCAGGCAAATAGAGGCTAGGGACACCATTCCTACCCATCCTGGCTAATAGCCATTGATGGACTTAAACTCCATGAATCTATCTAGCTCTTTTTTGAACCTTGTTAAAGTCTTAGTCTTCACCATATCCTCTGGCAAGGAGTTCCTCAGGTTGACTATGGAAGACAGGCACACTAACATCAGTGTTCTAGAAGAGGCAAAGACTATGATTATTGAAAATAATTATCATCAGTCAGCAACTTGGCTAGACCGGTCATGTTGTAAAGATGCCAGACCATTGCCTCCCAAAACAGGTCCTGTGCTCTCAGCTGAAAGGATACCATAATGTGGGAGGACTTTAGGAGCATTATGAGAGCTTACTAAAGGATAACTTAAAGAAGTGCAACATTGACATTCACACTTGGGAGACACTTGCCTAGGATAGGTCAAAATGGAGACAAGTCCTATGCAATGGCTTCCTGCATTTTGAATTTGCCTGCCAACATGCTGAAGAGAAGAGGTGCAGGAGGAAGGAGAGACTAGTTTCTAGTCATGGTCAACAGCTGCCTCCTGTATCTGGAAACTTCTGTCCTCACTGTATTAGAACTTGTGGTTCAAGGATCAGCCTTATCAGCCACCTGAGGGTCCATAACCCCCAGGGAAGATGATCATACTCAGCAACAAATGATCGCCCATCATCACCATCATCGAGGATCCACCAAACATAATAAAAGTAAGATGTAGTTATATGTACACAGTATACTAATAAATAAAATCCTAAGTATAGGATTTTTAAAAGCATTCAGCAATGCTTTAACTCTGTTTCCACTTTGTTGTCTTCAGTGAAATTACATCTGAGCCAGTGCTGAGTGCTTCTGATAAATCTCACCTTAAATGAAATATACTGATACATCAGTACATTTACAGATTGCTGTGATGATGAATTATTGCATCATTATAGTTTATCAAATGAGAATATCTAATATCTAGCAAAACTATGAGCATATTCTGTGTATATATGCAATCACAGGTAATATACTGATACTGGGAATTGCCAAAAATAATACAAATATCCTGAATTCTTTACTTGGGCAAAATTCCCATTGAAGTTAGTGGGACTTGCAAGTGCTCAGCACCTCTGTAAATTAGGCTGTTCTTCATCGAATAGTGTCCCCGTGGGTGCTCCACTTGAGGTGTTGGGCACGTCCCAGCGCCGCAAATGGAGAATCTTCCGTAGCAGTAGCCCTGCTGGCCCACACATGCGCTCCTGCTGTCTCGCGCCATTACAGCTGAACGTAGACTGGCTTGTCAGTTTCCTTTCAACCATCTGTGGCCGCAGACGGACCTAGGATATGCTCCCTCTCCGGCCTGAGGAGAAAAGGGAATTTTACTTTAGACACTTTAGTTTCCACTTGGCAGTTCGTAGTTAGTGTAGTTGTTAATAGTCTAGTTAGTTTTAAAAATATTTATTTCCATCCTAATCCCATATTTTGTTGTTCAGTAGCCTTAAAAAAAAAAAAGCTGTTGATTTTACTATTTACCAAAGAAAACCATGCCCGGCGTCAAGAAATGTTAGAAACTTTCGCAGTGTCAGGATGCCATGCCTACATCCGATGTACACGCATGCTGTCAAATGCTTAGGGGGTGGGCACATCCCAATGAAGTGCTTGCATTGTATGAAATTGACAGCACACACCAGGCGCGATCACGAGATGCGACTCAGAGTAATTTTGTTTAATAAAGCCCTCCAGACACCCGATGGGATCAAGCCTTCCTCCATTGCCTCCGGGACTCATGCAGCTCGCTCACACACTAAAGAGTTCCACAAGCCAGCTAGACCGTCGCAGCTAGTGAGTGTGGGGGACAGACTGGGCACCTCTGGCAAGTTGCCGAGGCACCCGGCAGAGCAGACAGGCAAGGGCTGCAGTGCCTCATCCCTGAGCCTTGACCGCCCCAAAGACCCGATGCTGGCTCTTTACAAAGGACTGCCGGCGGAATCAGCACCAGCAACGGCTCTAACGGCCACTTTGAAGCCGGCAATGGCGACCCCGGCACCGGCTTATGCTGCCCATGCGCAGACGACCGCAGCCCTGCTGGCACCCACACCTGCGGTGCCATCTGCTGTAGCCACACTCTCCACGGTGCCGCACGCAACAGCACTGGCTCCAGCACCGCAGGCAAGCATTGGCACCGCGCAGTTCTCTGCACCGGCACAGCATCCTCCGGCACCAGCACAGCTGTCAGCTCCTGCGGCACTGCTGATTCTCCCACGTGGCAGCTGTTCTATTGGGGCTGCTTAATTGCCGGCCACTCCACTTCAAACGGCACCGTCTTCCCCTCTTGACTCTCTTTGGTGCAGGCTAAGGCACAATATAAGTCACGACGTGCTCAGACCCCTTCCATCATGACAGACCGAGCTGTGTTCTCTCTGGGACCCTGGTCACCAGCCTTGTCTTACTCGGGCAACCATCATGCTCCTCGTTATGCCTCCACCAGAGATCATTACCAAATCACCTTGTCGTTCGTCATCATGCCGTCACTACTGCTATCACTATTCTCGCTATTCTTGATTTCCATCTCGTTATTCTGTTAGATCTATTTCATTGAGTTCCTCAAGACTCTCAGGATATTCACATCAATATGATGCATCGAGGGGATACTCTCCAAGATGTTCCCCAACTCACCGTCAGAGATATGACCGTTACTATGATGACCATCTTTCTTCTCATAGCAGGCGATACCCATGTTCACAATCTCCACGATCCAGTTGCCTGGTGTCTCCACTTCGTGCACCCTCTCTGGCAGTTCCTCCAGCGCCTGCAGAGGACACTACCTCAGTTTCTAACCATGGCGAACACGAGGACAATCATACCTCAAATAGGGAACCACGCAGCCCTTATTCTCCATCCAACCATTCATCATCGTCACTGGACGACGCGGTCTTCCCTGGAGAGCTGTCCCCCACGGAAGACCATAAGCAATTTCAAGAGCTCTTTAAGAGGGTTGCTCATTCGCAGGGCATTCAGACTATGGCCGTGCAGCAAAAGCAATACCCCTTGCTGAAGAACTTACATTCTTCACAAAAATCGTAGCTGGTGCTCCCCTTTGATGAGGCTATCTTGGAGATCGCTAATGATATCTGGCAGACTCCAGCTGCTTCCTTACTGACCAATAAGAGGTCGGATAAGAAATATTTTATAAACCAAAAGGGTGTGGACTTTCTGTTCATGCACCTCCATCCCAATTCCCTTGTCATGGATGCCGCACAACAGAGATCCAAGATGGCGCAAACTAAAAACACCTCAAGTGACAAGGAGGCTAAGTGCCTGGACATTTTAGGCAGGAAAGTATACTCTTCTGCCACCTCAGCTCTCCAAATGTGTAATTACGTGGCTCCCCTCGCGAATCATGATTTTGACAATTATTTGAAATTAGTCCCTCTTCTAGAACATCTACCAGACTCTGAGTGTCAAATCTTAAAGGCAGTAATACAGGAGGGCTATGCAACAGCTCGAACAGCACTGCAGATTGCCCTGGACACAGCTGACACAGCAGCTAGAGCCACAGCTACTGCTGTAGTCATGCGTTGTGAGTCCTGGTTGCATCAAGCTGCTGCCCCAAAAGAGCTATTAAACAAGGTAGAAGACTTAACTTTTGATCATCAGTCGCTGTTTGCTCAATCCACTGATCAGGTGTTCCACTCAGGCAAAAATTCCCGTACGACGTTGAGAACGCTCAGGATGTATACACCTCCGTATAAGCGCAAGAGAGATATGCCCAATAACAGAAACCCTTCTCTTTTGTGACACTCTGTGCCAAACCATATGAGCAGCAGAGACCAAGACAACACCAACAGAAATGAAGACAACAACCTAACAAGGTGTCTGGCCACCAGCAGGGGCGGCAGCAAGTTTGATGGATTGGTCGAGGGACTGCGCATCATCCCTTTGACGGAGGCTTCACACAATCTGAAAGCCTTATTCCAGTCATCTGCTGAGGCCTTATCAACACCTCTGGTCTCTGATTTCCACCGACTGCTGAGTCAACAACATCGTTTCAGGATACGCCATCCCGTTCAACTCCATCCCTCCCCACTTCCCTCCCTCCCCATCCCTTTTCAGGGACACCCTCACGAGACTCTTTTACAGCAAGAGGTTTCTCGGCTACTTACCATAGGAGCAGTGGAGAGGTACCCATTCAGTTCCGGGGGAGAGGTTTTTAGTCTCGGTACTTCCTCACTCAGAATAAGTCAGGGGGTTGGAGACCTATCCTGGACCTACGTCAACTCAATCGTCACCTGCGGAAACAGAAATTCAAGATGGTTACATTAGTCTCTATCATCCCAGCTCTCGACAAAGGGGATTGGTTTGCATCCCTCGACTTGCAGGACGCCTATTTCCATATAACAATTCATCTAGCCCACAGGCGATTCCTTCATTTTGTAGTAGGCTCAGATCATTACCAATATCGGGTGTTACCCTTCAGTCTTTCATCAGCGCCACGAGTGTTTTCCAAAACCTTAGCAGTGGTTGCTGCTTACCTTCGATGCCTCAATATCACGATCTTCCCGTATCTCGACGACTGCCTGTTGAAGGCCCCTACTTTCAATGAGGCTACACGGGCGGTTGCCACCACCACAATGGTGTTCGAGGCTTTGGGACTTATTATCAACTTCGACAATTCATCCCTGACACCAAGTCATGATCTGGAATTTATCGGCGTGAGGCTCAATGCTCTGAGTGCAAGGGTATACCTACCCGCAATGAGATTCAAGTTGATCTGGGACTTGGTTCAGGCTGTGTCAACTGCTCCCAGATCCCACATACTTTACCTGCCTAAAGCTGCTCTGGCATATGGCCTCCACCACTTATGTGGTGTCCCATGCAAGACTTCACCTGCACTGCTTCCAGCACTGGCTATTCACTGTTTACATACCGGGTGTTCACAGGTCAATCAAGACAGTATCCATTCTCAAGCACGTCAGGTCTTCGCAAACATGGGAGGACAGCCCCGAAAATTTGCTAGCAGGCATCCCCTTTCATGGACAGAAACCCTCAATGCAGATCACAATGGATGCTTCCTTGATCGGTTGTGGTGTCCATTTGCAAGAGCATTGGGTTCAAGGGCTCTGGACGCCCCAGAATCCCTACAGCACATAAACTTCCTAGGATTGCGAGCTGTATTCAATGCCTGCAGGCACTTCTTCCTCATGATCTGAGGTCTTACGGTTCACGTTCTCGCTGACAATATATGCACCATTTATTATATCAACAGGCAAGGGGGTGCACGCTCATGCCCCCTTTGCGCGGAGGCTATACGTCTGTGGGACTGGGCAATTCAACACGGTATAACCCTTACTGCAACATACCTACCCGGCAAGGACAATGTCATTGCTGACACCCTCAGCAGACACTTCCTTCCCCAACACGAATGGGAGTTGCATAACAAAGTTGTCCACGACCTCTTTCATCTCTGGGGGCTTCCGAGTATAGACCTCTTTGCCACCCGTCACAACAGAAAGTGTTACCGTTATTGCTTGTGGATGGGCATTGGCACGAATTCCTTGGGGGATGCCTTCCTACTCGACTGGAATTGTCACCATCTCCTCTACGCTTTTCCTCCTCTTCCTCTCATTCCGAGGGTGCTGGAGAAGATAACATTGGAGGGCGCAACAGTGATTTTCATAGCCCCCTTTTGGCCCTAACAGACTTAGCTGACACAATTGTCGAGAATGTCTGTGACTCAGCCACGATGACTACCAAAGCTGTCCAATTTACTGTCCAAACAGCATGGTACGATGGTGCATCTGGACATCGATTGCATGCACCTGACGACATGGCTCCTAACTGGCTCCAACTGCCAGAAATGACCTGTTCTCAGGCAGTGAGGCATGTGCTGATAAACAGTTGGCACCAAACTACTCGCAAGACCTACCTCTACAAATGGCATCGGTTCCAATCTTGGTGTGTGGCAAGGAATCTTGACCCTCTGTCCTTGCCTGCGCAGCAGGTCCTGGATTACATGCTCTACCTAAAGATGGAGGGGTTAGCAGTTGCTTCGCTGAAAGTTCATCTGGCAGCAATCTCAGCCTTCCGTCTTCCCATCAACGGTCATTCACTGTTTGCCCATCTACTCATTAAAAGACTCGGGAATCTGTACCCGGTCTACAGGATTCCACCAGAGCCATGGGACTTGGCTTTAGTATTGGATTCACTAACTCGTCCTCCCCTTGAACCGTTAGCAACTTGCGACTTGCGGATGCTCACGATGAAGGTGTCATTCCTGCTGGCAATCACTTCAGCACGTTGAGTTAGTGAGTTGGCAGGTCTGTCCGCCGACCCGCCATACATACTGTTTTCTGAGCATGGCGTCGTGCTCCATGTCCATCCTTCCTTCCTCCCAAAGGTGAACTCTCCTTTTCATATAAACGAGCCGATAAGCTTGCCAACATTCTATCTGAAGCCACATTCTTCACCAGAAGATTCACGTCTGCATATACTCGACGTCAGGCGAGCATTGGCCTTCTACCTGGGCAGAACGCGTGCCTTTAGGAAGTCTCGGCGTCTTTTCATAGCCACGGCAGAGCGTTCGAAAGGCCAACAGCTCTCCGCACAACATATTTCCAACTTAATCATCTCTTGCATCACACGTTGTTACGCCCTACGGCATGAACCTTTACCAGGACGGCCTCACGCCTATTCCACCAGAGGCATGGCCGCATCCTCGGCTTACCTTAGAGGTGTGCCCTTGCAGGACATATGCCGTGCAGCAACTTGGTCATCTGCTCTTACTTTCGCCAGACACTATGCTCTCATGAAAATATTGAGGAACGATTCAGTGGTGGCGCAAGCAGTCTAGGCCACAGTGCAGAGGCCATAAATCCGAAGCACGGTGATAGCATTGGACTACTGCTGTATACTCACCTCGAGTGGAGCACTCTCGGGGACGCTACTCGACGAAATAGAGAGAGTTACCTTGTGCAGTAACTTCTGTTCTTCGAGATGTGTATCCCTGTGGGTGCTCCACAACCCACCCTCCTCCCTGCTTCAGAGCTTCTGTTTTTATCTTTCAGACGCTTCCGATTGGGAGGAAACAGACAAGCTGGCCTGTGCTCAGCTGTAATGACGCGAATGGCGTGAGACAGCAGGAGCACATGCATGGGCCGGCAGGGCTACTACTAGGGAAGATTCTCTGTTTGTGGTGCCAGGACAAGCCCAACACCTCCAGTGGAGCACCCAAGGGGACACGCATCTTGAAGAACAGACGTTACTGCACAAGGTGAGTAACTCTCTTTTCTTCTTCTTCTTCTTAAGGTGTATGAACTGTTGGTGCCTAATTTTAGGCACCCTGGCTTGATATATTTGTGTTGTATTTATATATTTTGCTGCATGCCTCACTTTTAACAGGTTTAATTTATTTTCCATATGCGTGAACTTCAAATCTGCACCCTGTTCTTTTGATTTACAAAAAATATATGTTTTTACATGTGGATGATACTAGCAAGTTAGTTTATGTTAACAAAAGCATACTTCCTTTCTGCCTTAAACACTTATCTGTTTTTTTAGTCTGAATGTACTTGTCATTCAAGATGTCATGGAACAGACATTACCTGGGATTTGTGCCCTTTGGACTATGTAAAAATAGGATTAATGGAACACCTGACTTCACAGTAGTAATATTTCACTCTAAAGTGCAAAAATATAACCACAAAAGATCAAGAGAAAAGTATTGCAGGCAAGAAATTACCCTTTTTTCTTTTTTTCTGTCCTCATTGTCCATCAAGGACTAGCATCTTAGAGATAGAAAGCAAGGAGACAATGAAAGAAACACAGAGAAAAAAGTGGATTTACCTCAGTATTACTTTTGCTGATTTTGTAGCCTAAAGTAGCTCTTATCAGCCATGAGGATCTATAGGAAGTCGGTGGAAATGCAGCAAATTGTCCGTGACTTTCAAGAATAAGCCCTCAGCAGCAAATTTCCAGAAACTGGGCATCCTGTACTTTCACCATGGCAGGTAAAAGGAAATGAGAGATTAGGCTGTTCAAAATATGTTTTTATGATTCCCAAAAGGTCATATTTCTTACAAGATATGAAGAACCCTAAATCACAAAAGCTCTGAGTGATTATTTTTAAAAGGCATAATTTTCAAACTTAATTCACATCTTCATTAATGTATTTATTTACAAGGTTAAATGAGGAGAGGATCAGATTGTATCATTCACTTTTTCAGAGGATATCTCAAAGGCTATGACTAAGGTCCTACCAAATTCTCAGTCATTAAAATTTTATCTTGGACTGTAAAATCTGGTCTTATGTGTACTTTTACCCTACACTCTACAGATTTAATGGAGGAGACCAGCATTTCTCAAATTAAGGGTCCTATGGTATTACTACCCTTAATTCTGTGCTGCCATCAGAGCTGGGCAACTAGAGAGCAGCTGCTGTTGGCTGAGTTCTCCGCTCTGAAGGAGCTGCCAATAACAGTGCAGAAGTAAGGGTCGCAATACCGTATTATGTCACCCTTACTTCTGCACTGATGCCTACAGAGTGGAGCAGCTGGAAAGTGGTAGCTGCTGATTGAAAGTTCAGCTCTGCAATCAGGAGCACAGAATGTAAAGGTGGCAATATCAAACCATGTGTAGCGCCCCCTCTCCACCTGGTTACCTTCTTTTAAAGCCAATCTCCTTTCAGGTTCGGATGGATAGGTCTGGGTTCTTCTGGATCCCGCCACCTACTCAATTTTATTCTTTCTGATTGATGTACTTGGCGGTGCCTCCACCCCCCTCACTCCTTCCTAGCAGGGTCACCAGGGCAGCTTGGGAGGAAAATTCTAGCCCAGGATAATCCCCACGTATTTGCCAGATAGTTGGAGACTCCCAGAAAATAACACAAACACATACACTATAATAAACACAATTATATTAAACAAGAGACAATTATAACAGAACAGGGTAAAACACTATTTTTAGGGTCACCGGTGCCCAGCAACTGTGAGGTTAGTGTCCCGTTGGTACGCATACTTTGTTGGGGCCCTTGATGACTGTTGACCACACAATCCTTCTCTGCAGTGGTTTAGCAGTGGAGCTGACTAGGTCCAGTACAGCCCAAAGGACTCACAAATGGGAGAAGGCAGCAAATCCCTCCACAGTTTAATATGCTGCAGGTAATAAAATCCCCAAACAAATTCCCTGCCTGACTAACTAAAAATTGGTGCACTCACACACTCCATGAATGAGCCTCAGGTTGAGAGATGACTCAGTCTCTGCAAAGGGCTGCTCTCTTTTCACAGGGGTCCTCTTTAAGCAGGAACCAGGCTGCTTCGGTCCCAGAATCTCCCCTCACCGCGAAGGGGTGCAGGGCTCAAGATGCAGACCACACAACTGCACCAAAATTCAAAACTATAGCCTCCCAGCCCAGCCTCCAGACCCACACAGCAGGCAACAGCCCTGAACTTGCTGCTAGAGCCCAGCTGACCATGCAGTGACTCTCTCACCCAGGGAGCTGGAGAGCCAACTCAGCCTGGCTGGGGAAGCCTCCCAGCAAACTCCACAACTGGGAATCAACAGTGGAGACATAAACCCAGCTGAGGGATCCTGCCTTCAGGTCCCTAGAGGCCAGTTCTCAGGGGGAACCCTGCATGCAGGCCTGGGGCTTACTAGCTCCCACACACTCAGTCCTCCCCTTTTCCTGGCTGGCTCCAGACTCCCCTCAACAATGGTCTCTCCTTCCCCCTGGGAGGGGCATCTCACTCCCCATGGGTTGCCGGGCAGACTCTGGCCCTAGTAGGGAGGGGGAGCCAAGGCAAACTCAGAGTGCCTCTCCCTGAGCTGCCAGCAGACAAAGCCCCGGGAATCCAAGCAATCTCCTTGGGGGTTACACATGTCATCTTACTCCAGTGTTGCTGCAAAAATGAGGAGTACAGGGGCTGCCGAAAAAGCTCCCCACTGTCAGCAGAGCCACGGCTACACTCTACTTTCACTTTCGACACTGAGCCTGATCAGCACAGCGTCTGAACACGAGCATGCAAATGAAGCCCAGGATATTTAAATCCCGGGCTCATTTGCACTTCTGAAGTGCTTGATTTGCATCCCTCTCTCATCAGAGGGATGCAGTCTAGACGAAGCCCAGGTGTCCAGCTTTGTAGACAGCGCAGCTTCTAGGAGCCTTGCAGAAGTAAGAGTAGAAGTACCAGGACCCCTCCTACAATAATCTTGTAATCCCCCCTCTCTCTCCCAAACTCCTTTTTGGGTGAAGACCCTACAACAATGTTTCTCAAAGTGGTCCATGGATCCACTCTGAGAAACCTGCCAAATGGTTTGTTTATTGTTCTCGCAGCTCCCATTGACCTAAAGTTTGCCATTTGCCGTGGCTCCCCTAGGATGCAAACGATGAACTGGAGCCAATGGGAGCTGCGAAATTTTGTGGCTGTGGAGCTGGTAAATAAACAAACCACAGTGGCCAGTTAGCAGGTTTCTCAGAGTGCATCTATGAACCACATGAGAAACACTGCCCTGCAATTAGAACACTTGTGAAATTTCAGATTTAAATAGCTGAAATCATGAAAAATATTATTTTTAAAACTTATGTCCATGCAATTGACTAAAATGCAACTTGAATTTGGTAGGGTCCTACTTGTGACCCCATGTATTTTTACTGACAATTTGTCAACTGAAGACTGAACTGACATTGACAGTTTAATGGGGTGGCACTCTGTTCTCACTCTCTGAACTCTCTCCTTTTCAAAGTCTCTTCCGTGACTCAGCCCTCCGGGCAAATCATACATGCCCCTGTGTACAATCAAACAAAACCCTTCTAGGGTACACCTATAACAGAGGCCCATTTTCATGGTGTCCCTGGTGCCCCTCATCAGTCTGTTCTTCCAGTCTGTTCCCCACTCTGGCAGAGAGTGGTGCTCCTAGGGCTTCCCCTCCTGGAGGCAGTGTCCTCGCCCTTACCTCAGGTGTTTATCTCAGAGTCCCAGCATAGTCCAGCGGTCTCCAATAATCTCGCCACACAGAGCTGTCAGAAGTGCTGCTTCTCTCTGAGCCAATCAGTCATCTGGTTTGCACACATTAAAGCAGAGAAGGAAAACCTCATTTAGTTAATGTACTGCATGAGAGGCCCTCGTTCCTCTGGGTGGGACACAAAACTGTCATAACCAAAACTCTCTCCTGGAATAGGGTAGTTTTGCTAACTGTGCTAGCATATCTGATTGAAGTGTAGCAGCCCTTTGACTGGATGCAGAGGGAGCACATTATTCTTAAAGTCAGTGTTGTATGCAATCAGCATGTACTTCATTTCACTTGCCCTTGCTTTAGGTGCGTGTCACTTTAGTAATACCAGTAGGTGTAAGCAACAGAACACACAAATATCAGGGATGATCTAGGTACTCAGTTCTGCTGTGGGGGCAGGGAACTGGACTCAATGACCTCTATGTGATGCAGCAGAACACTACCACATAAACCAAAATATGTGCAGTGTATTCAATACGCAATAGAAAGATATTGGGGATGTGGGGTGTGGTCTGTGGAAAGTGGGAAGACCCAGACTACGTTGACACTACAGACTTCTTGCACAAAAGCCTTCTTGAGCAAGAGTTTTTGTGAAAAAACTTCTTGCACAAGAGCGCATCCACACTGTATGGATGCTCTTGCACAAGAAAGCTCTGATGCCCATTTGCAGAATGGCCATCAGAGCACCTGTGCTTTTTCGGATAGGCTGTATTTGCACAATGATACCCTGCGGAGCATCCACACATGCCTTTTTGTGCAACAGTTGTGGCTCAAAAAGGAGTTATGCCTCATAGAAGGAGGTTTACCTATACCGCAAAAAACCCTATGTTCTGCCATTTTGCTGTCGATTTCCTTGATCAAAAGCACGCCTGAGGTGTGGACGCTCCGTGGGTTTTTGCACAAAAACAGCTGTTTTGCGCAAAAACCTTGTAGTGTAGGCATAGCCTCAGTGTATCTGTGACGTGTTGGACTAAGGAAAGTATTCATAGTAGTATGAAGTCTGACAGTGATGTTACTATCACTGGTATATATCAGCTATTAAGCCAAACAGTACTGCAGTATGTTGAGAGTAATTTAGGGGCTTTCTGCCTGGTGTGTGCAGGTTTTTCAGACATCAAGACTTTGTCCGTTGTGATGATATTCACCATCTTCAGCAGATATATATGTACTAAACTTGTCATGTTCCATACTTTTACCTGTGAGCAGTCTATATGTTATTTGAAGTCTGTTATTCCTCAGTGTGTTTTTGTACTGCATCCACAGTGCCTTTTTTCAATATATAACTAAGACAAAGATACTCCATAATTTATTAGGAAAGTTCACTGCGGCACTCTACCTTGTAGAAATCTGTAACTTCCACATTAAGATCTACAAAACACCAGTATCGTGTGTCCATTTGATCTAATGAGTTTTCTCCAGTTCCAGAAACAGATCATTACTTCTAAAATTAACAACTTGGATGCAGATCTTCTCAATGTTTTTTCCCCATACATTTCGATCTAGTCTTATTGAATAATATTTTACGTTGAATGGATGGAGATTAGAGTCTGTCACTGGACACCAAATGATCTTCTTCAGTAGTCTCATTCTTAGCAATTTGGGAATTTTCATCTGGAAATGTTTCAGGACTGTAGACTGGAAGTTGTACCTACTAATCCAGGAGTCTGTCATAGTGTTTGTGTTATGGCTATTTTCTTACAAACTAATTTCAGGAATCAACTGGAAAGAAAGTCTGTGGAACTAGCCTTCATATGCAAATTTGATACTATTTCTCATGACTTGAACAAAGACATGAATAGGATACGCCATTATATTCAACACCCAAAGTATTGGGCACTTACAGCTTACTCTATTAGCCTCATTTAGCATGGACATTTTAATTGACAGGGTTTTTTCCCCTTCTCCATCCCCTCTTTTCTGATTTTATAATTGAATCTCTGTGCTTCTTGTTCTGTTTTGTTATCTGAAGAAGAGGGTTGTGCTCATGAAAGCTCATGGTACTATCTATATCTTTTTTGATTATTCTCTAAGGTGCTTTCGGACCATTGTTGTTTTTTAAGTTATTTTTAAAACATGCCTGTTACCTTAAGCAAGTAATGGTGGATTTTCCAGGGTTTATGTTGACAACACACATGTATTTTAATATTTAAATTAAATTATGTTGGAGCAGTCTCTGTGTCTCTTCTTTATGGCTGACAACAAGACTTGGCTCACACTCAACAGCTTCCAATTTAGTTTTGACAAGAAACCCACTTCTGACAGCATATGTCTGCTGTAGATGAATGATCAGTTCTTTCTTCTCATACAGGTATGTTTACCATCAGACTAGAACATTGTTTGGGCATACTGTAACCTAATAGCAGTAAAGATATTTTTCTAGCTTTTCAAATCTGTTTCTGTAGATATATTCACTGGTACTTCTCTGCTTCTGGTAGTGCTCTGGCAGTGCAAGGTGAATACTGATCAATGAAATCTGATTTGTTGATCTGAGGCCTGCTCCATTGTTGTTACTAAAATAAGTTGGATATTCTGTAGAGTTCAACAGCGTTTGATATAACTTATTTGAAAATGTTTGACATCTTCACAATGTATTGAACATTCGTTAAGGCAGTACCCACCACATAGTGGGGAGCATATAAATCTTAAGAACCCCAGTTCCACCCATGGGCTTCCAGGATCTACACTGCATAATACAGAGGTTTGGGGTCCCTCACTCTGAGGCAATCAGCATGTTGGGGTTGCCAAGGGGCTATGGATCCTGGAAGCCTGAGCTCCCCAATGTGGCTACTAAGTGAGCTGGCAGCATGCCAGACAGGTTTCTTGGCTGGCAGGGTCCATCAGAACCTTGCCTATGTTTTTGCAGAAGTTTGTTGAAACTTCAGATCATTTTGGTTTTGACCAATCAGTATTTTCTAATGAAAATAATTTCATCAAAAGTCAACTTCCACCCACACAGGGCTAAATGCACTGTGCAGGGAACAGGCTCATGATTCTAATTGCTCAATAGCCCTGCATATCAGGAACTGTGGGAAGGATTGTTCCTCTCTCTATTCCAGTGTTTCTAAAAGTGGTCCATGGACCCACTTTGGAAAGCTGCTAATGGGCCATTCTGGTTTGTTTATTTACTGGCTCTGCAGCTACAGAGCCTCATGGCTCCCATTGGCTCAGGTTCCAGCATCTGCCTACCTGGCTCACATCCGCAGGTGCAAATGCATGAGGGAGGACATGTTCTAAGAGGACATGTTCTCGACAGGGTCACTTCCCAAAATCCCACCTACCTTGATGGCTGCCCAAATCCATCCTTCACCAGCCCCGTAGCTTCTGCCTTCAGGGTCCTCAAAGGCCACCATGGCACCAGGATGTGGGGGGAAACTCCAGGGGAACCAGACCCTCCAGGCCCTAAGGAGGCAGAGGCAGCCCCACTCCTGTTCCTGAGCTTCCCTTTCCCTCCCCCCTTGCAGTTTGCAGATCTTCCACTTCCTCTTGTTTTCCCCTAATAAAAACTCCTACTCATTGAACTACAGTCTCTTTATTGCATGAACTGCCCCAGTGGGGTTGGGATTAAAGGGAAACATGGGGAATGAAGGGGCAACTTGTGGAGAGCCATATGGCAGAGTCTCAAAAGAGGCCTTTCGTAAAACTGTCCTACAAGACTTCTCTGATTTGCACTGCCCCTTACGGAGCTCTCCTGATCGCGGTGGTCTGTGGCTGTTCAATCACTCTGGCTAAACACTCTGCCTCAGTCCCTGATCCTGCCGGCACGGGCAGCGAGTTATATGGGCTCGTGGTGCCCATGCTCCAGCAATATGCAGAGCCAGGGGCCCTGCTACACCAATATTTGGAGCTGAGTCTCTCCCCTGGCCCTGCCTGGAGCGGGCCCCGGCCCCCACCTGCTGGCACGTCCTTCTCCCCCCTCCCCCTCAGCCCCAAAGCATCCCCGGAGGAGAAGGGGGATTGTGACGGGGTGCCTACAGCCCACTGTAATGGAGCGCAGGGGCTCTGCCACTGGATGGATGCCACAGCAAGCTGCTGCGACGGGCTGGCCCCACATCCATGTGGCACATGCATACACTGCACGCCAGACAGGGGTGACAGGATGCGGAGGCCTCACCCCTGGGCAAATGTTGCAGCAAGCGGGTGCAGCTGGCCCCGCCCCTTACGGCACATGCTCATGCCACGCACCAGGTATTTTAAATGCCTGCGGCGTGGCAGACAAAGGGGGGCGGAATCCTCCTGGGACCAGGGGTGATGCAGTGAGCTCAGCTCAGGGAAGCACCCACCCTCCTGCAGCAGCCGGGACCTGGCAGGCAACCCCGCGGTGCAGACGCCCAGAATCCTCAGCCCCAGAAGGAATGGGCAGCGGATGCTGGAGCGGCCTATACCCCCTCGATGGACAGAGGGGCAGCAGGGCCTGATCACAGACTCCAGCCCCCTGCCCCACAAACTGAAAGGCAGAAGGTAGGGGAGGGGGGAAAAAGGGGAAAGGAGTGGAAGAGGGAAGGGGCTTGTGCTGTGAGGGGAGGGGGGCAGGTTAGGAGAAGAAAGGGGAATGTACCAAGGAGCAGTGCAGGAGAGAGAAATGCTAGGTATCCAAGTGGAGACTGAGGACAAAGGTAGGAGGGGAGGTGTCAGTGGGAGGGGGGACAGGGTGATGCTGGGAAAGGAGAGGGTAAGGGCATTGGGGGCTGGAGTCTGTGATCAGGCCTTATCAGGTGTTGGGATAAGGCTTGAAAGAAGGGGTGGGCATGAGGAAGGTGGGGATGGAGCAAGTCATGTGAGGACACGGGCTTGAGAGGAATGGGGGGGCAGAGGATGGTGAGGGGGTAGGCATAAGTGAAAAAGAGGGCAAAGGGGTCAGGGGTAATGAGGGAAGGGGGAGGCATCAGGAGGGTGCAGTGATAAGGGAAGGTGCAGGTGCCAGGGGATTATGAGGGTGAAGCAGAAGGGCAGACACCTGCAGGGGAGGGACCAGCACCAAAGGAGAGAGGCAGGGCAGGTGTGTAGAGGGAGGTTTTAGGAGAGGGGATGAGGAGGAGGAGCTCACATGATCAGAGTGGGGCTACTGGAGGAGTGGGCACAGGGGGGAGAGAAGGGCTGGTAGAGGGGGGCAGGTTGCAGGAGGGCTGAGGGCAGTGAGAAGGGCAGGAGTCAGAACAGCAGAGGAGGGTGAGGAGTTGGGGGGCAGCAAGCACCGGGGAGCTGATGGAGCAAGGGGAGGAGACATGGCAGCAGAGAGAAAAGGTAGAGGTTTATAAGTTATTTATTAATAACTTGGGTGCCACAGTGGTACATCCAAACAAGCCACATGAACTCAGTACTGGTGCAGAACACAAAATTCATTCTGCGCATGGGAGGAAACTCTTAGGCTATGTCTACACTGGTGGCTTCTTGCACAAGAACATTTTGTTCAAGGGTTCTTGTGCAAGTCTTGCACAAGAATACATCCGCACTGCCATGTGCGAGCTGTGCTTTTGCGCAAGAGCATCCATGGCAGTGTGGACTCTCTCTTTCGCACGAAAGCTCCGATGACGATTTTAGCCATAGGGGTTTCTTGCACAAGTAATCCCTGCCAAACCTTTACACTGTCCTCTTGAGCAAGAGAGCTTACACCTGTTGGAAAAGAGTGTAGCTCTTGCACATGACGCCCTCTCTTACCATGCTGTACTGTAAATTTCCTTGCACAACAGAGGTGGACAGTGTGGTTGCTGTGCAGGTTCTTGCGCAAGAATGACTGTACTTGCGCAAGAAGCCATGAGTGTAGACATAGCCTGAGAGGGAACACTTCTCCCAGCCTCTCTGCCTCCGAGTTAATGTCACACACATTGGACTAATGCAATTGCAGGATAGTTGCATGAGGGGGTTTTGGTCGGGGCCAAACTAATCCCTGTTGGTAGGAGGATGATGGGAAAAGTCCTTAGAGAGGGGTCACATGACACCCTTTACTTCTGGTCATGTGTCCATCTTGCCCCAAGCGTGTTACCTCCAGAGGCCTGGGTAATGGGAGGGGGATCGGGAAGTGGCTAATGGGGCACCACCAAAAATTATACAGACCTGCCCCCCCTGCCTGCCAGATAAGTTTCCCCCTTATGGAGCACACATCACGCTGCCACTATGAAGAAAATGTTTCATTCTCTAAGGTCCAGATGAGTCAGGAGACTCCTGAACCTCCCCTTTAAACATCCAAGGGCACATTCAACCGCCATTGCATCTGCAACTACTCAGCCTGTTTTCAAACTCCTTCTTGCTGGAGTCTAGGCTGACCATGTAGGGCTTCATGAGCCATGGCACCAAGAAGTAGGCTGTGTCACCAAAGATCGCTATTGGCATGCCCACCTCTCTGGTATGCATCTTTTAAAAGAGTCAGGAGTTCCGAAAGATGCGGGCATCATGCACCTTTCCTGAGCATCACATGTTGATGTGGGTGAAACAGACCTTGTGATCCACAAGTTCCTGCAGCACCATGGAGAATTAGCCCTTACAGTTGATCTACTCCATGACAAAGTGTTCAGGGGCCAAGATGGGGATGTGTGTTCTGTCTGTGGGCCACCGTAGTTAGGGAAGCAAATCATGGCAAAGTCATCCACTGTGGTGTCCACGTTTTTCAGAGTCATAATCCTCCATAGTGGGATGTTATTGGTGGCCTCAGCTATTTCTATGACAATAGCCCTGACGGTAGATTTTCCCACCCCACATTGATTCATGACTGATCGGTAGCTATCTGATGTGGCAAACTTCCATAGGATAATTGCCAAGCACTTCTCCATGGTCAAAGCAGGTCTCATTCGGGTATTCTGGTGCCTCAGGACAAAGGGAGGACATTCTCACTGTTCAGGAACATGACCTTACACATTCATAAGATCTGCAGCCACTGCTGATCGTCCCATGTCTGCATCACAAGGCAGTCCCACCAGTCTAAGTTCGTCTCATGGTGCCAGAACCACCATTGCACTGTGTCCAGAGGATTGACTGATCAGTGCGGTAGCATGAGCACCAGGCCTTACCTGAGCAGGGCCTCAATGCCAAACTGAGCTTTGTCCTCTTCCTGGTGGAGCAATATGCGTACGCTCTCTCAGCATAGTGCCATGAGGTGCATCACAACATACATGAGCATGACAAATGACAATGCTTTCCTGTACACCGGGCTCCATGGTTGCACTGTTATGGCAGCCTCATGAGCAACCAGGGCACAAAAAGGCATGAGCGGACTCTCTTCCATTAATATGCAAGGCAGGGAGAGGAGGCGGGGAGTAAATGAGAGCCTTCTGGGATGATATCAGCATGATCCCCGTTCCATTTGCTGTAAAGTTTTGGACCTGGTGGACACTGTGAGCATAGCCCAGAATACAAAGCTGCCCATAGTGCCTCGCTTTCTGAATTGATGATAGGCTCCATAATGGAGACACACTACTTTGTACTATATTCAATTGTTCCCTGCAGTGAGGATACGGACCTTTGTCTTTGCAAAATTGGATGGTAAGAAATCGACTGTATCTTCTGGTGTAGATATGCCCTTAGTGTATGGGGTTTTTTAAAGTTTACAAATTAAATATACCTTACTATAAAAAAACCTGTTTTCTACCTCTTTATAGGTATAGTATACAATCATAAAGTAGTAGTACAGACTTCTTCATCAGAACCATTTACACTTATTAATAACTGCCTTTTAAATGTTCATTGAGAGAAGATTTAGCACCATATTACCCCAGTATATTTTTTAAGCATCTGTTGTGATTTGCAGTTTCGCTACAAGGAGAACAGGCGTATTAATATGGTCGGCCAAAAATTATTTCCACTTCACACCAAAAATAAGGTTTTAGAATTTGTGTTTGTTTGAAAGACGAATGAAATGAAGAACTTATAACATTTATTTATTTGTTTATTTATTTATTTATTTGCCAAAAAAAAAAGAGAGAGAGAGAGAGAGAATTCCTGATTCCCTAGTGTATTCTGTGTGTGGGATACTCATGTGAGAGACTCACATTCAGGTCCCTGTTCTAAATCAGGCAGAGTATGAACTTGAATCTTCAATATTGGATCTCTCTCATTTTGATTTTGACCAGACAATTCATCCTGAAGCCAAACAAAATTTTCATCGGAATGATCCATTTTCACCAACGGTTTTGGTTTTCACCAATCTTCATTTTGTAATACGAAAGTTGTGTTACCATTCCTAACTTGCGCGCGCGCGCTCTCTCTCTCTCTCTCTCTCTCTCTCTCATATATGAGAGAGGGATTTATGCATCTGCCTGTCTGTGAAGATTATTTGTTCAGGGACTCCTCCTAAATGGTAAGAGCTAGGACCTCCAGTTTTGGTATGCAGCTTCCTCTTATCATAACTAAAAGAAAGGTCAGGGTTTGGTTGTGCCGAGAAAATGGGATGTTCCTAGAATTTGATTGTCTTCCGTTACATGGAAAGGGAGGGGCAAAGAGAGGAGGGATGCAATACTCAGTCACTACTGGGGACCGCGAGTGCAGAGGACAGCTATCCTGAAGAGTGACCACTGGAGGATAGCCACACCACCAATGGAGTGGCCAGCTGGGGACAGAGCTTGCCATCTTGCCGGCCACAGGCCCATGTAAGTGACACCCTAACCCTAACCCCCACCCCAAACTCCTTTCCCTGGCCTCAGCTACAGTGCCAGGGTTGGCTCCACGGCTGTGCCACACACACACACACCCCCTGGGATCACCACGGGGAAAGAGAAACACAGCCATTCCCCCCCCCCCCACCAGCACCACTGGGCTGCTCAGCATGGCTGCAGCTGACCAGCCTTCATAACCCCTCCTCACCTCTCCCATCCCCAGGCTGGGCCCAGGAGGTGCCAGCAGGGGAAGCCTGCATTACCACAAACTCTGGGCTGGCCCCCCAACCCTGGCCTTGGGATGGCCTCCTCACATCCCTGCTCTGGGACAGATCCCCCTCCCACTCCAGGGCCCTGAACTGGTCTGGGGAGTGCCAGCAAGAGGTCTGTGCAGCCCTCTCTAGGCCAGACTCTGGCAACAGTGGGTAAGTCTTCTAATATATTCATACTCTAATATGTTGTTTAAGAGCCTTTTTGTAGTAAATAGGTAGCTCCAAAGAAATCTAGGAAAATAGAAACTTAGATTGTTTCAGAATACTCTTTCAATTCCATGCAGTACTACTTGCATGACTCTATCCTTATCTTTTATAAATATAAAATGTTCTACTACAACTAATGAGTTTAGCATAGTAGAAGGAATGTGCAAAGGAAATGTTAAATACATGATCCAATGTTGATGGCAAAAAATTGTTTAGTGTCAGGTGAAGTAGTACCGAGATGTATTGATATTCACAATATACAAATATTGCATGCTTTAATGCTGTCTTAAATACCCTCTTTCTTATAATGTAAAGCCACTTTATTCTTAATAGTAACTTACACTTCATGTTTTTATGATAATTTGTATTAAAATTCTGTATTGTTGTGTCATAATTCATTTGAAAATTCATTGACAGAATTTCATTAAACAAGATCTGAAATTTTAAATAAAATGAATCAATATTTGGTTTCCACTGCATGCTAGCATGAATGCAAAATCTTTATATCTACAAAAACTTTAGCATAGTGATGGTTTCAATGTTATAAGGCAAAAGAAATTTCCATGAAAAACAAATATGGATTTTCATTAAGATTTTCCCCATTTCCAGTCAACACTAAATGTTATAGGCATTTTGTTTTACTGTGTGTGATTATTTTAGACATTTTATTCTTTTCTGATTCTCAGTTATATAAATTACATAATTGTTGTTATATATTATTCAAGTCACTTCCTCATATTTTTTTCCTGAATAAATAGCCATGGAAAAATTGATCATTTTTGCTATTTAAATATATTCGCTAATCCATTACAGTACATTACAGTTCAGTTGTACAAAAGGGAAACTGAATCACTCACTCATGATGTTATTCCAAGGAAGAATGAGCCCATCAGACTTCACTTCCACAATTTCTAATATTCTTAATCTATATTCTGATACTACTAGCTGAGGCGCTGGTAAATGATGACGTATCAAAATCCCACGCTGCTTATTTTGACAAATAGTTACATGCCATGTAATTTGTCCTTTTCATGTGTGTTCATTTTTTTAAATTGTATCCTTTGGTATATATGGTTGTGACTGTTTTCTTCCATTATTTGATCTGAGGAAGTGGGTCTGGCCCACGAAAGCTCATCGTCTAATAAACCATCTTGTTAGTCTTTAAAGTGCTACATTGTCCTGCATTTTGCTTCATGCCATCTAGGGACATTTACAAGTTTTCTTAAAATATGAAGAGAAAATCAGATTTTGTGAAGAACAGTACCAAAAATGAAAGCACAAGGATGTCTGTGCTATGAAGGAAACTAGGAGAGAGCCAGGCCTTGCATTTAATTTCATTCCATACCAGGAGAGAGAGAAAAAGTGGCAGCATCTACTTTGTCTCTACAAGGCAAAGATACAAAGTGGAGTTATGTAGAAGCCCTGATCCTAATATGAACACAAAGAACAATCAGTGTAATGTAAAGAAGGAATGTTAATAGTGACAGACCGTGAGCAGACCTGCATCGGGCCAGTCCTCAGCACAAGTTGAGCCACATGATTTACTTTAACTTGCACTAACTCCCTAAAAGGCTTGTTGCTGCTGCTGGGAATTGTGCAGCATGTGCATGTTCCAATTAAGGTTCTTTTCTCCCTGTCTCTAACACCCAGAGTTAGAGACATGAGGAAGGAACATTGGACAGCTCTGCCACACAAAGTACTATGTATTGCTAGTTTCCTCCTTTGGTTATTAATGTCAGCTTTAGGACAGCTTGGCCTCAAAGAACTATGCTCACCATTCAGAGCAGGGGTACACAGCAAGATAGTAAAAAAAACTGCACCCCTGTCAACAACTGCACTTCTGCTGTTGCTAGCACAAATGGATCTGCACTAGTGCTGTATACATGGTGCAAAATTTCCTACTGCTGACATAGTTTGAGCTGACAGGAAAGCTCAGCATGACAGCAATTTATTATAGCCACAAATATTTATCATTTTAGACTCTTATTACTCATAATATTTAAAACAATAAAAGCTCTGAGAATATGCATATGCACTGACAGGACCCTAATTCAAAGCTGAACAAAATTAAGTTACTAATTTTTGGAAATAGGTTGATTAGAGATGCCATATTGTTTCTGCAATGATGCCAGGTCCCTTGTCTGTATGAAGCAGTAGGAGATGAATCTGAGTAGAATAACTACAAAATGTACCAGAGATAAAGAATTTACATGGTATGAAATGGGTATCCAGTATTGTTTTGCAAAAGTGTACATAGCATTTGCTTCAAAATGAACACAAAAGATAGCTATCTTTTTAAAAGACGTGTTTAGCACCTGGTCAGTTGACTACAGAACTAAGAAGTAATGGTAGACAATTAGAAAGATGAATGGTGTCATGGTTGGCTACCCATACTCTTTTTGCTGCAGTTTTCTCGTTCAGATATTCATTTTACATTGTCACATCTTTATTTCTGTAGTTCTCATTTGTGGCTTCTTTGTTCATTGCTACAAGTATTTCAAAACTGCTAATTCAATTTGATCCTGAATATAGCAGGAAGTTTTGGCTCTGATCTCTGTTACAAACTGAGTTGTCCTTTTAAAAAAAAAAAGTCAAATTTGTTTTACAACGCAAATGCATAACAGTTGGTCCTGACACAGTGTCCTCTCAGTGGTTATGTGAATGTTTATAGTTTATGCTTTGCTTTCCAGCAAGTTCCTAGTGTCTCCTGAAATAACTACTGTAGGAAACAAAAATGTTAATCTGCAAAACCAAACTCTCCATTTGAGTAGTATACAGGCAGTCCCCGGGTTACATGGATCCGACTTACATCGGATCCCTACTTACAAACGGGGTGAGGCAACCCCGCACTAGCTGCTTCCCCCCAGCAGACCAGGGAAACGCGGAGCGGCTTTTCTCAGCAGACACCTCAGCTTAAGAATAAAGGACTGAGGGAAGTGAGGAGTGGGAGAATAAAACTGAGCTCTGGAGAAATGTTTGGCTAGAGTTTCCCCTACAATATGTACCAGTTCCGACTTACATACAAATTCAACTTAAGAACAAACCTACAGTCCCTATCTTGTACGTAACCCGGGGACTGCCTGTACAGCTATTATTTTACTTTAGGCATATTTTTCCAAATGATAATAAACAAATGTGCCCAGACAAAGCAGAAATAAGGAATTTATACTCAAGTGCAAATTCAACTCTGACTCAAATAGTAATGTCACTAACACATTGAGGTTGGTTCTCCATTTTCTTGCATCTTGTGTAATCATTTGCACCAATTTAAAGTGGCTGTCAAGTAAGAATTTTCCCCAAACTTCTCATAAATGTAAATTATTCCCCAAGATGTAAGCTGGTGGAAATTCAGGCCATTGGGGCATAAATTAACTGGAAAATGCAAGTATAAAGTGCTAGCCTATACTTGAAATGGTAGAGCAGCAGAGCTGTAGCACTTCAGTGTAAATGCTACCTACACTGACAGAAGTGGTTCTCCTTTTGGTGTACATAATCCAACTCCCTGAGAGGCAGTAGCTAGGTCGACAGAAGAATTATTCAGTTGACATAGTGCTGTCTACACTGGGGGGTTAGGTTGGTTTAACTATGTCACTCAGAGATGTGGATTTTTTAATGCCTCTGAGCAATGTAGCTAAATTGCTTTTTAGGGTAGCTCAGGCCTAAGTAACATAACTTGCTCTGAATAGGCTTGTGAAAAGGGTCTGAGAGTTATAGTGAATCACAAATAGAATGCAAGTCTACTTTGGGTACCATTGTGAAAAAAGGCTAATACTATTCTTGAGTATATTAACAGGAGTGACATACGATGCAGGTAATTGCCCTGCTTTATTCAATACTGATGAGATATCAGCTGGAGTGCTGTGTCCAGATCTGTGTGCAATACTTGGAAAAGATGTGGACAAATTGAAAAGAATCCAAAATAAAACAACAAATGATAGAAGTTTTAGAAAACCTGGCCATGAGGAAAGGTTAAAAAAACTCAACCTGATAACAGTCTTTAATTTTCATTGTAAAGGCTGTTATAAAGAGGATAGCTAAAAGCGAGAACAGACATTCACATGGCACTATTGTAGCAAATATCACTAGACATTTACATGCCAGGTGTGTTAAAGATTCATGTCTCTTCATGCTTTAACCACCATTCTAGATGACATACCTCCATGCTGATAATGGAGTCTGTCTGATAATGATCCAAAGCCGTACAGAATGACACATGTTCATTTTTATCATTAACTCAGATGACACAAGCTGAAGGTTTGTATGTGTATGTGTATGGTCTGTTCTCACTTTCAGTTAACATTGCAAATAAGAAGTGGATAACATTATTTCCCATAAATGTAAACAAAACTGTGGTTGAGTAAATAAGTAGTAAGACTAGGTGGACTTGTATGCTCTAAAGTTTTAAATTATGTTTTTGAGTGAAGTTATGTAAAGTTTCACTTTAACGATAAAGAGTTCTATAGTACTTATATTAGGTGAATTGAAAAATACTATTTCTTTGATCATTTTTACAGTATAAATATTTGTAACAAAATAATAATGTAAAGTGAGCAATGTATACTTTGTATTCTGTATTGTAATTGAAATCAATATATTTTAAATTGTAGAAAACATCCAAAAATATTTAACAAATGTCAATTGGCATTCTATTATTTATCAGTGTGATAAAAATGATTAATCAAAATTGTAATCATGTTTAATGTTTTCAGTTAATCACATGAGTTAACTGTGATATAATTGACAAATCTATTTAAAATATAAATGACAGAACCTGGGATTATTCTACAATTCTACACTACCACTTTTTTTTAATAGGGACTTTATACCCTTATTTGTAATATGCTATTTATTATAATGAAAAACCATGTCTGAAAAATTGCAATCACCTGCTGACAAGTGAATTGGATAACTACAGGGAAGTAAATGTGTTAAATTACTTTGATAGAGGGAAGAAAAATTAGAAGGTCAATGTTATTTTGTGTTTCAGTATTTTTAAATAAATCATGTTCAATTTGAAATATAAAGGCAGCATTCGGTGTATTTTATTACTGAAATTTAAAGTTTTTAATTCTCCTACAAATTGGTTCTAAAGTATAGGCAAACAACACTCACTAGAGTGTACTGTTCGAATGGATAAACAGATTAAGGATTATATCTTGGGAACATGAGGTATGATTCTGAAAGTTATATTACTTCAGTATTTGGGAACAGGACCAGGTGAGGGGAGAATGTGTGTGTGTGTGTGTGTGTGTGTGTCTGTCTGTCTGTCTGTCTGTACTATAACATATAGGCTCATCCAGATTTTCAAAAGCTGACTCTACAGTGGTGCCTGATAAAATTTGTGGATTCATTATGGATTGCTTGGCAACATAGGTCTATTAAACAAAATGCATTTTAATACAGACAAATGCAAAGTTTTGCATCCTGGATCGAGGAATACAGGGACTGTAACTTGAAAAACAGTAACTCAAAAAAGAATTTAGGGCCATAATGAACAAGCATTCAGTGTGAGCAATTGGTATCATGCTTTGTCAGAAAGAGCTTATGCAAATCCTTGGATGTATAAACATGGGTGTAATAAGTAGGAGATCAATTATTTTACTTCAAAAGGTGACACAGATACTGGAATATTGTGCACAGTTCCAGTACCCACATTTTAACATGGATGTTGGAAAGGATGCAGAAAAAAACTACAAAAATGTGAGGACTGGCAGAAAGGCTTCACTGTTAAGAGATTTTTAAACTTTAGTCTGCCTGATAAACTAAAAGGAAGATTAACTGTTGATTTGATTTTAATGTACAAGTAGCTTTGAGTGGAGAAAATATTGGATGCTAAAGGGCTCTATAATCTAACAGAGAAAGACATGGCAAGAACCAATGGCTGGAATCTAAAGCCAGACAAATTGAAATTAGAAATCAGACATGCATTTTAAATAGTGAGGCTGATTAGCTGGAACAAACTGCCAAGCAAGGTGGTTTTGAATTCTCCATCTCTTGATATCTTCACATCATGACAGCAAGCCTTTCTGAAAGCTATGATTTGGTCAAACACAAGTTATTGGGTTTAATATAGGGGGAAATTAGTTAAATGTAATAGTCTGTGATATACAGAAGGTCAAACTAGATTAATGTTCCATTTTAAACTTAAATTCTCTATCTTGCATAAGCATGGAGAATCTTGTGCGACTGTAGCGTAGAGCTATTGGTATAACCATAGAACTCAGTATTTCGTTATTCACTAATGAAGAGGTAACTTGAGGAGAACTGGCTCAATGAGAACACTATGCCTAGTGTAAGCCATGAGGCACTAAGCTGTGCCCTTGTGAGATAATTTTAATGGAAACTTTTGGAAACATTTCTGTCAGTAGCTGTCCCTCATGGCTTCTCAGACTCCCACCTACTGCGCATAGCTCTTAAACATGCTTGCTTGAGTGAACTATGCTTTTATTGAGAGTTAGAGTAACTGAAAATCCTATAAAACAAAGTATGTTGGGATGGGCACATCATTTGCCCCACTCTAGATATGTAAACCACTATTCTCTGGCTACAGCCAGTGAGACGTCACTGCTTCGCATCTTGTGTATTAATTTCTCATTATTATTATTATTATTATTTATTATGACAGTCAAGCAATTAAAATTAATTACGATTAATTGTAAAGTTAATAAAATACAGGTTGGACCTCCCTAGTCCAGTACCTTTGGGACCTGAGCAGTCCTGAATTAGGGAGTTTGCTGGGTCAGGGATAGAGTTGCCAGGTGTCTGGTATTGTACCAGACAGTTCGGTATTTGCACGCTCTGTCCGGTAAAAAAAATCAGAAAATACCGGACATGTGCAATGTCCACTATTTTCTGATTTTTCCGGCTGTGCACTGGACAGAAGCCTGGTGTGGGTGGAGGGGGGGGGGGGAGAGTGGTTGGGAGTCCCAGCTGGGAGGTGGGGCCATGATTGCCGCCGGGAGCCCTCAGTCCGTTGAGTGTGAGGAGGAGGGGAAGCCTCCTCCTCACTCATGCGTCGCCGGGAGCCTGCGCGAGACAAGCAGCAAGTGCCCGGGTCACTCCTGCTCCCTGCCAGCCACTTTGCTAACAACTCCCCTTCCCAGCTGGCCGAATCTCCCCCACTCCTGATCTTCCTCTCCTGATCTTCCCCAGCCAGCCCCCCTGCACCGCCCCCCAGCTCTGCTTCCCGCCGACCCATTCCTCTTCCTGATCTCCCCCGGCCAGCGCCGCTGCACCTCTCCCTGCCCCTGCCAGCTCTGCTTCCCACCCCCCTTCCTCCCGGCCGGCACCAGTGCACTCACCCCCGCCCATGCCAGCTCTGCTTCCTGCTCCCCCTTCCTCCTGGCCAGCCCCGCAGCCCCCTCCCCTCGGCAGCTCTGCTTCCCGCTGGCCTGTTCCTCTTCCTGATCTCCCCTGGCCAGCACCACTGCATGCCCCCCCCCCCGCACCAGCTCTGCTTCCCACCCACCCTTCCTCCTAGCCAGCACCGCGGCCACCGACCCCCCCCCCCCCCACCTGCTGTGCTTCCCACCCCTCTTTACTCCTGGTCAGCCCCGCCCCCTCCCTGCAAGTCCCCCCTCCCCCAATATCCAGCCCTGTTCCACCCAACCAGCCCTGCTTCCCTTTGGCCCCCCATCTCCCCCGGCCAGCCCCGTTGCTCCCCCCCATTAGCTGTTTCCAGCCCCCCCCCTTCCTGGCCAGCACCGCTCATACTGGCTGGTCCTCCCCTCTCCCTCCCCCACTACCCCTTCCCCCATGAAGCGTGTTCGGGTTTTTGGTTTTTTTTAAATGACTACCTGGTAACCCCTAGCAGTGATCCAGGTTCTTGGTGTGTCCCCTCCCCCCCTTTTTCCTTCAACAAAATTTTTTCCCAGTGTTTTTTTTTGGGGGGGGAGGGGTACGGTATTTTTGTTTCTGCCATCTGGCAACCCTACTCCCCAGCCACTACTGCTGTTGGGGTTCTCTGAGGCCACGATTTCCTAGCCACTGCCGGCTCCACTGCCACCACTGCTCCCCAAGACCAGGGTTCCCCAGCCAACACAGGCCCCTTTGCTACCAAGGCTCCACCACCACTGCCAGCCCCACTCCTGCTGGGGCTCCCCAGGGGTGGGGCTGCCTGGCCACTTCCGGCCCAGCTGCTATTGGCCCAGACTTCCAGCTCCCTGGCCACCAGACTTCCAGCTGGCTCCTGCTTCCCACTTCCAGAGCTCTTTGGTCCAGGAACATCCATGGTCCTGCTAGACCAGATGTCAGACTAAAGAGTTCTGGATTTGAAAGGTTCAACCTGTGCCATTTATTTTAAATATTTTAGATGTTTTCTACATTAGGGATGTAAACGTTTAACCAGTAAGCCTCACTCTGCCCCATGGGGCCCACCAAAGTTCTGTACTGCAGAATGTGAAGATGCTATGATTTTGAGTGGCTACATGGTTGTATTTTTAAATGCATTTTGCATCCCTATTCTACATCTTCAAACCGGTTGATTTCTATTACAACACAGAGTGCAAAGTTACCAGTGTCCACTTTATATGTATTTTTATTATTAATATTTCTCTATATATATTTAAAAAAACTTTTCCTGCAGCACAACAGAGTGACGACATCACATAACTCTGCATTCCATCTGCCTCTTCCCTCTCCCCACCCAAACTTGAGCCCAACCTCACTGCTTCCCCTCACCACTTGGAATTGATATTTTAAGCCAAGCCCCTACTCCCCTTCCTCCAGCCTCACCCCCACAGGGCTTTCAACACTAATAAACATGGCACAGAAGCTGGCAGATCCCAAATCGCAGCTGTGACAGACCAGGAGTGGGGGGTTTACGGGCACAGTACTCAGGACAGCAGACCGGGGATAGGCACTAGGAGCAGGGCTCCCCAGTCTTATGTGCCAGCAGCAGGCTCTTGGGTGGCTCCCTCACCACCAGGCTCTTGGGGAGCTGACATGCAATGCCCAACTGTTTGGAGTCCAGCTGACCCTGCAGAGACTCACCCCTTCCCCACTGGCTGCACTTACCATGTCTACCATAGAATCACAGAGCTGGAAGAGACCTTAGAAGGCCATCAAGTCCAGCCCCTTGCCCAAAGCAGGACCAATCCCAATTAAATCAACCCAGCCAGGGCTTTGTCAAGCCAAGACGTAAACACCTCTAGGGATGGAGACTCCACTACTTCCCTAGGTAACCCATTCCAGTGCTTCACCACCCTCCTAGTGAAATAGCTTTTCCTAATATCCAACCTGGACCTCTCCCACCGCAACTTGAGACCACTGTTCCTTGTTCTGCCATCTGTCACTACTGTGAACAGCCTTTCTCCAGACTCTTTGGAACCTCCCTTCAGGAAGTTGAAGGCTGCTATCAAATCCCCCCTCACTCTTCTTTTCTGCAGACTAAATAGACCCAACTCCCTCAGCTTCTTCTCATAGGTCATATGCTCCAGCCCCCTAATCATTTTGGTTGCCCTCCGCTGGACCCTCTCCAACGCATCCACATCCTTCCTGTAATTGGGGGCCCAGAACTGGACACAATACTCCAGATGTGGCCACACCAGATCCGAGTAAAGAGGAATAATCACATCGCTGGATTGACTGGCAATGCTCCTCTTAATGCAACCTAGTATGCCATTAGCCTTCTTGGCTACAAGGGCACACTGTTGACTCGTGTCCAGCTTCTCATCCACTGTAATCACCAGGTCCTTTTCTATAAAACCGCTACTTAGCCAGTTGGTCCCCAGCATGTAACAATGCTTCAGATTCTTCTGTTCCATGTGCAGGACTCTACGCTAGTCCATGTTGAACCTCATCAGATTTCTTCTGGCCCGATCCTCCAATTTGTCTAAGTCACTCTGGACTCTATCCCTGCCCTCCAGTGTATCCACCTCTCTCCCTAGCTTAGTGTCATCCTCAAACTTGCTGAGGGTGCAATCCATCTCCTTATCCAGGTCATTAATAAAGATGTTGAACAAAACAGGTCCCAGAACCGAACCTTGGGGCACTCTGCTAGAAACCAACCGCCATCCTGACATCAAGCTGTTGATCACTACCCGCTGGGCCCGACCTTCCAGCCCGTTTTCTATCCATCTTACAGTCCATTTATCCAATCCACATTCCCTTAACTTGCTGGCAAGAATATTGTGGGAGACCGTATCAAAAGCCTTGCTAAAGTCAAGTTATATCACATCCACTGACTTCCCCATATCCACAGAGCTAGTTACCTCATCATAGAAGCTAATCAGATTGGTCAGGCACGACTTGCCCTTCATGAATCCATGCTGACTATTCTTGATCACCTTCACTTCTTCCAAGTGCTTTAAAATGGATTCCTTGAGCATCCCCTCCATGATTTTTCCAGGGACTGAGGTAAGGCCGACTGGTCTGTTGTTCCCTGGATCGTCTTTCTTCCCTTTCTTAAAGATGGGCACTACATTTGCCTTTTTCCAATCGTCCGGGATCTTTCCCGATCTCCACGACTTTTCAAAGATAATGGCGAAAGGCTCCTCAATGACATTAGCCAACTCCCTCAGTACCAGAGCACCTCTGAGCCACTGCACCAACCTATCTGCTCCTTCCCTTCCACTCTTGGTGGGCGGATCGGTAGCCCCGGGCTCTGCGGGCAGGGCTAGAGCAGAGAGCAGTGCAGGCAGGACCACACGGGGGAGAGGTTAGGAAAGCAGCCCCCCCATGCTGCTGCTTTCCCCACCTCAGCAGGCTGAAGTGCCCCAGATCACCATGTGCACACAGCACTACCTGCACTTCGCTGTGTCTCACGTGGGGCAGGTAGGTATCTCTGTGCTTCCCTGGCCGTCAGATTTAGAGCTGGGCCTCATGTCTGCCATGGCCAGAAGAGAAAGGCTGCTTGGGGGAGAGAGAAAGGATCTGGGCTGGTGGGGGGGAGGAGAGAGAAGGGGTTCAGGCTTGCAGAGCGGGACGGGGGAAGGAGAAGGGGTTGGCATGGCAAGGGAGGGAGAAAGGGCCTGGGCTGGCAGGATCAGGTAGAAGGGATCCGGGCTGGCATGGCTGCAGCCCAGCCCTCCCTGATTGCCATGGGGGGAGAGCTGGGATTGCCTACCCCACAATGAGAGGGAGGTTGGTGAGCACAGCAAGCAGGGGGCACAGCACCCTAGTGAACTGTAAAGAACAAAATATTGTATTTTTTTTCTTATACAAGTACTGTAGTGCAATCTATCATGAATGTTGAACTTACAAATTTAGAATGATATAAAAAACACCCTCCATTCAAAAATAAAACAATGTAAAACTCTGGAGCCTACAAGTTCACTCAGTCTTACTTCTTGTTCAGCAAGTTGCTCAGACGAACAACTTTGGTTACAATTTGCAGGAGATAATGTTGCCTGCTGCTTATTTACAATATCACCTGAAAGTGAGAACAGGCATTCACATGGCTCTGTTGTAGCTGTTGTTGCTAGATATGTATGTGCCAGATGTGCTAAAGATTCCTATGTCACTTCATGTTTCAAATAACATTCCAGAGGACATGCATGTATGCTGATGATAGGTGCTATTTGATAATGAACCAAAGCAGCGCAGACTGATGCATGATCATTTTCATCATCTGAGTTAGTTTCCATATCAGAGTGTTGCACTTTTAAGACTTCTGAAAGCATGATCCACCCCTTATCCCTCTTAGATTTTGGATGGCACTTCAGATTCTTAAAACTTGATTGAGTGCTGTAGCTATTTTTAGAAATCTCACATTAGTATCTTTGTGTTTTGTCAATTCTGCTGTTAAAGTGAACATGTTGTAGGTCATAAGAGACTGCTATAACATGAAATATATGGCAGAATTCAGGTAAACAGAGCAAGAGACATACAATTCTCCCTCAAGGAGTACAGTCAAATTTAATTAATGCATTATATTTTAAAGAGCATCACCAGCATGGAAGCATGTCCTCTGGAATGGTGGCTGAAGCATGAAGGGGCATACGGATGTTTAGCATATCTGGCAATAAATCCCATGCAGTGTTGGCTACAAAAGTGCCATGTGAACACCTGTTCTCACTTTCTTAAGACATGGTGAAAAAGAAGCTGGGAGCTGTATCTCCCATTATTGTAAACAAATTTGTTTGTCTTAGCAACTGGCAGAACAAGAAGTGGGACTGAACAGACTTATAGGCGCTAATGTTTTACATTATTTTGTTCTTGAGTGCAGTTATGTAACAAAAAAAAATTATTTACTTTCATGATAAAGAGATTGCACTTTAGTACTTGTATGAGGTGAACTGAAAAATACAATTTAAGTGCATATATTTATAATAAAGACAATATAAAGTGAGCATTATACACTTTGTGTTCTAGGTTGCCATTGAAATAACATTCACAAATATTTAATACATTTCAGTTAATATTTTATTAACTTTTTAATCATCGTTAATTTTGAGTGGATCATGTGAGTTAACTGCAATTAATCAATAACCCTCATTTTTTATTTATTTCATGGTTAGTCCATTGCTGATGATGACAATATTATCATAATTCCCATACATGGCTACAATATTACTCAGCAATCTGAATTCCAATACTCAGAGTTGGCTATACTGAAGGAATAGGAATTATGAATCTGTGATGCTTGATGATGCAACTCTCTGGCATCTTGCACATGGAGCCTGGAGATAATTTTGTCAATCCCTCTCAAACTTGTCACATGTTGATCTCATCAGAGACGGTCACTGAATCCTGTTCTGAACCATTTACTCAAGTTCTTTGGCATTGATGGCAGTCCACAGGGGACTGCCCTTCACATTATCTTTAAAGCACTTGTATGCACAATGCTTTTTTCTTTTGCCCTGACTGAGCTCCCCATACATGATCTGTTTTGGGAGACAGTGGTTTCAATTCATTTACACATCTGCAAAATATTTGTGAAGATTGACTGTTCTGACTTTGCGGTATTTTATACTCATTTTGTACATATACAAACAATTTCATAATGGGCAAGGCAATGGAGATTTAAGTCACCTAAGACTCACAATCTTACACCAAGTCTACACTAGACCCGGCAGCTTGGCTTAAGGTACACAACTCTAGCTATGTAGAATATAGGAATAGGAGTCCTAGCCACTGGCAGGGGAGCCCATTGAGTTTGATTAAGTGAGACTTAACTAGACTCAATAAATCGAATTCTTGAAGATTGATTGTGGCAGCATCGATCTTCCACAGAATGAAAACATGGCCTCAATTGTTGTTGCACTTACTTCTCCCTGTGATCCACCACTGTTCAGCTCACAGTGCTGAGAACTGTGCACATTTCTCTGATTTACATGGAAGACTCCAGGTCAGATTTTTTGTTCCATTGCAATCGTGCAAGGCAGCTGGAATACCAGATCAGCTGCCTACATGAACATTCCCTTTCAGGGTGCTCTAATTCATGCTAAAAGACTTGTTTGTTCCCTCTCCACATTCTGTGCCAAGCACAGCTTGTCCAAACAAGAGAATCTGGCCCTCTCTGTGTCAATGCTGAGAAAACACTGAATCCCAGACACTAATGTTTTTCAGTCATTTAGCAGGCCATAGCATCCAATATTGTTGTTTCTTAGCTTTTTATACAAATTAAATATATGAGGAAACCTAAGAGACACAGTTGGGTTCCAAAGAAGCCTATTTGCTAACTATTTAAATACACAATGCCATATATATGCTGCAGCTCTGTGTATTTTGATAGTCTCTGCAATTGAAGACCAGGAGACACCAAACTATTTAAAATGCAGTTACTCAATTCCTGTATACTATAAATAGTAATAGCAGAATTGTCCTTGGAAAATGACAGAAAAAACTCATGGAACCTTATAGCCATGTAGGTATTTGCCCATGTGAAACAAGAATGGATTGGTGGGGAGAGAATGTGATATTGAGAATGCTGTGCTCTCTAAAGAAACTGGTTCTTCTCTATTAGAAAGCACAAGGGTTATTTAATAAAAGCCAACAAATGGGAAACACTTAAGGGAATGGATGCTAGGATGGATGATAGACAAGCAGAAGTACCAAAGTAGTAACACTAAACTGCTATCTTGGTGAGGCAGAAAAGCAACTAGTAATATTGACAGAACGTATAAATGAACCTGAAATCTTTCCTAGTGAAGTTACATAGGGTATGTCTACACTACAGCACTAATTTGAACTAACTTAATTCGAATTAGTTAATTCGAACTAAGCTAATTCGAACTAGTGCATCTAGACCTAAAAACTAGTTCGAATTAGCATTTTGCTAATTCGAGCTAGCATGTCCACACTGAGTGGACCCTGAACTGAGGTTAAGGCTGGCCGGAAGCAGTGCTGGCAGGACATCAGGTTAGGACTTAGAGCGTGGAGCTGCTGCCTCAGGCTAGCCGAGGGCTATGCTTAAAGGGACCCGACCCCCACCCTGGGCAGACAGTTCTCAGGGGTTCCCCGCTCGCTTGTCTAACTCGATGATGCAAAGCAGTCCTGGCTTGCAGTGCCCTGAATGCCCACACTCAGCACATCACAGCACTTGGCCATCAGCCAGGCTGCACTTGCCGCAGGCTGCCATCCGGGGGGGGGTCAATTGGGAGGCTGCAGAAGAGCTTCCACCCCGAGGAGCCTGCAGAGCCACCCCAGTCCTCCCCATCGGGGGCTCGTACCCCATTCCTCCCTCACCTCTTTCCACTTACCCCTCCCTAGCCCCCCTTCCTGATGTACAAAATAAAGAAAACGTGTGTTCAAAAATAGAAACTCTCTTTATTGAACAAAACTTGGGGAGACTGGGAAAAGGAGGTGGGAGAGGGGAAGAGAGAGGGTGGGAGAGGGGAAGGCAATTAAAATGATCAGGGGTTTGGAACAGGTCCCATATGAAGAGAGGCTACAGAGACTGGGACTTTTCAGCTTAGAAAAGAGGAGACTGAGGGGGGATATGATAGAGGTCTCTAAAAGCATGAGTGGTGTGGAGAGGGTGCATAAAGAAAAGTTCTTCATTTGTTCCCATAATAGGAGGACTAGAGGACACCAAATGAAATGAATGGGTAGCAGGCTTCAAACTAATAACAGAAAGATCTTTTTCACACAGCAAATAGTCAACCTGTGGAACTCCTTGCAGCAGAAGGCTGTGAAGGCTAGAACTAGAAAAGAGTTTAAAGAGAAGTTAGATCAATTCATGGAGGTTGGGTCCATGGAGTGGTATTAGCCAGGGGGTAGAAATGGTGTCCCTGGCCTCTGGAGATGGATGGCATGAGACAAATGGCTTGGTCATTGTCTTCGATCTATCCCCTCCAGGGTACCTAGTGTGGGCCGCTGTCTGCAGACAGGCTACTGGGCTATATGGACCTTTGGTCTGACCCAGTATGGCCATTCTTATGTTTTTATGTTCTAAGCTCTGGGCTCAGGGTCGGGGGTCTCACTGGACCACCTTGATTTTCATGCAAACCTGCTCCTGGGTGGCCAGGCTGGCAGCTATCCTGCCCTAGATGACCACTTTCCTGTGCTTAGTGCGAAGGTCGTGGACGTTGGAGGCTTCCCCCCAAACCTGGATGAGGTCCCCAATCTCCACACTAGACCAGGCGGGCGCCCGCCTCCAGCGGCCCCGGGCAGGCTCCTGGGAGCCGCCAGCCTAGTCCCGGGAAGAGGCGGAGGGCTGGGGGGCAGCGTGTGTCTGGCTCATCCCGTGCCAGGTGCAGGGTCTGGCTCAATCCGTAGCCAGACCGTGCCCCTTTAAGGGCTCCGGGGCCGGGAGGGGAGCAGAAGAGTTTCCCTGGTGGTGCCCAGAGTGGCCACCAGGGCAAGCTGGGGAGGGCTAGCCTCCCACTAGTTCGAATTAAGTGGCTACACAGCCCTTAATTCGAACTAGGCGTTAGTCCTCGGGGAATGAGGTTTACTTAGTTCGAATTAAACGCTCCGCTAGTTCGAATTAAGTTCGAACTAGCGGTTTGTATGTGTAGCGCCTATCAAAGTTAATTTGAACTAACAGCTGTTAGTTCGAATTAACTTTGTAGTGTAGACATACCCATAGAGAGCAATATATTTTTCAGGAAACTAAGTATTTATGAATCACTCCAAGCTGAATGTTAAACCATGGGGGCCTCTGGAGGGTAACAACATTTATTAATGTTTAAGATTGTATTGAAACAATGTTGAAATTTTTACTTCCAACAGGATTTCTGTATTCTTTTACTTTAATGGAATGAACTGTTTGGTCCCTGTCATCACAATACCCAGCCCAGCAAGGTCTAATCTGCGTGTTCATTTTTTAGTATGGTAGTGACCTAGACTGAGATACCAATTTATATTTAGCATGCACTAATTCTGATTTGATTTACTGCTCAGTTAGAATATAATTATTTTCTGATTATACTTTAATTATTTATACTAGAAAGAAAGGTGATTTCTGAAGTTAAGGGGAAGCTGAGAAATCCATACATTTGAATAGCCAATTCTTATCTTTCACAATTATGCATATGAAGGGGGAGACTAAAGTTTCCACTAATGCAGAATAGCCTATGAGTTTTTGTTGAGTCTTACTTAGCACAGAATAAGAATAAATCATCAGTGCATCAACAACTCAAGATTAGTAAAGGTTACTGAGGGATGGGGTTATTATACCTATTTATGAGACCCAGTTAATGTTGAGTGCATGGTAGACTTTTGCTAATTTATATCAATGACTAACAGATCCTTTGCAAATAAATGAATATTGCAAGTTAGATAGTAAGCAAACAAAATTAGTAAAAGTAAGACTGTATCACAACATGTATTTTGTTCATTAATGTTGACAACTGCTATTTCGGTTTCTATTATCTTTTACACTGTTTCATAATGTACTTGTAAACATACTGCAGTCTGTTATGTGGGAAATAATAAAGGCTTAGTAGTGTGAGATCTCACCATAGCACTCTGCTTTTAAATCTTTGCTGAGAAGCAAAGGAGAGAGAGACCTAGTTTTTTGGTATCCTGCAATTTTGCTATACATGAGGCAATCAAATAAAGCAAATGACTGACATTTCTTTTAGTGTTTCTCTGCTGAAAATTGGTCATAATGAGGTATCCTTTGTTTTCCTAGTGGTATGTAAGAACATAAGAACAGCCATACTGGGTCAGACCAAAGGTCCAGCTAGCTCAGTATCCTGTCTTCTGACAGTGACCAATGGCAGATGCCCCAGAGGGAGTGAACAGAACAGATAATCATTTTGATCCTTCTCCTGTCACCCAATTCCATCCTCTGACAAACAGAGGCTAGGGACATCATTCCTACCTATCCTGGCTAATAAGTATTGATGGACCTAACCTCCATGAATTTATCTAGGTTGTTTTTTGGTTTTTGCTTTTGGTTTTTTTTAACCCTGTTAAAGTCCTGTTCTTCACAACGTCCTCTGGCAAGGAGTTGCACAGACAAACTTTGCACTGCTTGAAGAAAAACTTACTTTTATTTATTTTAAACCTGCTACCTATTAATTTCATTTGGTGACCCCCTAGTTGTTATTTTATGGGAACAAGTATATAACTTTCCCTTATTCAGTTTTTTTATGCCTGTCATGATTTTGTAGACTTCTGTATCCTCTTTAATCCCCCTTTTCTAAGCTGAAAAGTCCCAGTCTTTTTAGTCTCTCTTCATATGGCACCTATTCTATTTATGCCCCTAATGATTTGTGTTGCCTTTTTTGAGATGAGGTGACTACATCTGTATCAGTATTCAAGATGTGGGCATAACATGGATTTATACAGAGGCAGTAACATATTTTTCTTTTTCCCTTTTTAAATGATTCCTAACATTCTGTTTGGTTTTTTAACTGCTGCTGCACATTGAGTGGATGTTTTCAGAGAACTATCCACAATGATGCTAAGATCTCTCTTGAGTGGTAATAGCTAAATTAGTCCCCATCATATTGTATGTATAGTTGGGATTATTTTTTTCAACGTGTGTCATTACTTTACATTTATCAACATTAAATTTTGTTTGCCATGTTGTCTTTTCCCCCAACAAATTGTGTTCATCTATATGTTACAGAGGACATTATTTGGGAATAACTGCTTTCATTCAAAACAGCCAAGGAATGGATGATTATGGCAGGAAAAATTTCAGTTGAAGTAATTTGAACTGGGAATGCAAGATTTATGCTATGCCACAGACAGAAATGAAGCTAACATCCTTGACAAATAGAAAGGGGCTGTAAGATCTCCACATCTATATTCTAACTTTCCTCTAGCCGCCACAGAGCGGTGTTTCTGGGTCCAGGGGTCTGTACAGAGAGGTAGGGAGAAGCAGAGGGCAAGTCACTGCTTGTGAGGTTGCATATCATTCCTCCCTGCCAGTCCAACAGCAATCAGGATAGACATAAGATACATCCTCAGGATTTACTATTTCTCTGCAATCTTCTTTTCATGCGTAGTGAGCATAGGCACTGACTTCTCATCTTGCTAGGGAGGGATGCCCCCCCCCAAGCCCCACCCTCACTCCACCAAGCCTCTTCCCACTCCTGCTGCATCCCTGCTCCACCTCCTTCCCCAAGCATGCTCTATCCCTCCTCCTTCTCCCACCTCCTTCCTTGAGCTTGAATGCTTCAAATCAGATCTTCATACACTTCAGAAGCACCTTATATTAAAAGAATATTATGGTTACAAAATCAAGCAGCCAACATTACAAAATGCCAAAGTTTAGGTTACTGTATCCCAATTGGCTTCTGCCTCTTTCCTGCCCACTGCTCCTTACAGCCCCCCCCCCCTTCAGCTCTTGCCCATGTTTCCTGCTTCCGCCCTCCCACTTGTTCCCATTTTCCCCTGTCTTCTGCCTCTTCCTTTTCTGTGCTGGTTGAGCAGCAAGAGGGAAACATTAAATGCACAGGAGAGACAGTCTTCCTGTTCTCATTTCCAGTATCATAGTATTCCCAAGCAGCTGTGAGAATCACTTTCAGGGAAGACCCTGCTTCATCTCCGGGATGTTGCTCTGTGCAGCCAGATTCTTCAGATAATTTAGCTACCAATTCGGAGTCTCTACTGAGCATGTGTCATCTGAGATTTTTCAGAGGCTTGTGACTTGTTCAAATGTGGGTAGATTTTTCATAGTAACAGCAAAAAGTATATCCTTGATACCAAGACTATCCCCACTGCAGATTTAAGACTCTACTCCAAAGCAGAGCTGATTTTCAAAGGTAATGAATGCTCACACTGGAGGCATAAGGATCTTGCACAAAAAGGGTTTTTTGCGCAAAAAGGAAATGTCCACACTGCTTGTTTTTGTGCAAAAATCTCTTCTGCAAAAATGGACCGGAAAAGATTATGCAAATGAAGTATGAGAAAATGCTAATCTGCGCTTCATTTGCGTTGCCTCTTCCGGCAAAGCACACAGTGTAGCTGTAGCCTTAGTTGTCATTGGGAATGCAAATGCAATACAATCCCAATCCCCTCCCCTCCCCTCCCCTCTCAACAGGAGGGTTTAAAAAGGTCTTAAGCAGCCCTGAAATGGAATCAGCTGATCCTAGTTGGGCCAAGGTAGCCTCATCTCATCTGATCCTAATCTGCCTGAGACAGCCCCTCTTTAACTGATCCTGATTGACCTGCAGTAACCCATTTCTGGTTATAGGGGAGTGGGCCTTTTCCCCTTCTATTGCTGCCTTTTCCCACTCTACTACAGCCATCTGATCTGACTTTGTCGCAATACACAGGTCTGTGCCACTGGGTATTTCCATGGGACGTGGTGATCCAGGCCAATCAAATCCCTCCTAAATGTCCATTTCACCTGCAACACTTAAAATTAAATATTTTATCTGTGATTGCCTGTACATTTCAGTGTATATGTGCATCTATTTAAGATATATAAAATGCCACAAAGTTTTTTTTGTCTGTCCCTGGCCATTGTCATTCTACCACTTGTCCACTATCCTTCTCTATTTTCCTCTTTTTCCCTTCTCTCCATTTGTCTGTTACTTTATTTTGTCCTTATGGTGTGTTTGGAAAGCAGTCATCACACTGTGGGCACTACCAGAAACCAATAATGAATAATGAAGATAATAATAATCACCAGTACTATGACTGACATGCTAATAAATGTTGAGTCTGTGGATTTTCTGTTTCTCAAAGACTGTCAGTTACCTTTAATCTTTAACTAAAGAGATGAATTGAAAAGAAATATATGACTGAGATTTTCAAAGGTGCAAAAGGGGTTTAGATGCCAAGTTCTTGTAAATATTAATGGGAATTGAGTATCCAAATCCCTTTGGTGGATTGAAAAATCTGAGACACTGTTTTCAAGTTTGTTTTATCAAGACTCTGTTATTCTCATATTTGGAGCCTCCATGCATCAGAAGACAAGCAGGACTAAGTTTACTTTACTAATAATTACTGTTTGTGTTATGTTCTAAATTATATATTCCCCTTCAGCTAATTCAGTGTGTAGTGAGATACATCTCTGAAAAACTTGGAATGGTATCAAAGAAATAAATATATTGAGAGTTCAGCCTTTAGCTTTATGTGAAAAACACTGGATTAAACACAGTAGGTATTGTAGGTCAACTATATTCACTAATCACTACCACAACAAAAGAGAGAGACTTTGTTGCATGCTGACTTCAATGAGAATTGTAAATCAGTTCATAGACTCTCTGCTTATTCAGTTCACAGCATGATCACTATTGTTTCACCTTTCCTTTGAAATACAGTAGCACTCTCCATTTAGTCCCATTATATGAAAGTCACACTGCAAGTCTTGTTGTTTGCTTTAAATAAGCCAACAAATACAGCCTGTGCCCATCAATCCAAAAATAAAACATTCTTCCTAACCTAATGATGTTAATAATAAAGTGTGATATTAAACTACTGAAGAACAGTAGCTACATGTAATGTTTAGGTTGAACTAAGAAAAAATCTATACTGTATTTTTTATGGCTGGCTATGATAGATGATTATGCCTTTGTGAGTTAGAATTAGTTAACAGTGCATGAATGTAAAGTCAGTTGCAATGTAACTTTGCAGGTACAACTGTAAGCAGGTATCCTGTGCAGAAAGACATCTTTCCCCCTTCCCCTGGGGTAAAGATTGCATTACCATACTAACCAAAATTGCTTGAACAAAAATTATTAGCCATGCATCCATAGAGACAGGCAGAAGTCTTCCAAGTGCATTTTTAAAGGAATATTCTACACTGAAGGAATGGTCTTATGATATAAAATATATAGAGGGAAATTGAAGAGTATTTGTGGAGATCTGATGTTACTTTAGAAAATTCATTTTAAAACTTACAGTTCTGTTTTTATTAAGGATGAAGTGATGTGCTAAACATTTCTGAAAACTTTGATGTTTCTCTTTGACGTATATCTTTTGGCAGAGAGACATCAAAGTGTATATAGGTTGGACCTTGAGTCCAGCACCCTCGAGACCTGACTGGTACCTGATGAGGGATTTTGCTCGCCATGGGGAGGTCATTTCTGGCCACCCTGCCAGTGTCCCTCCCAATCCTGTTGCCTCACCGGACTTCTCAGCTCCTTTGGACAGCCAAGCTGTGCTGTGCGTCAGCTTCCCAGCTTCTCCACAGCCCAGATGGGCTGTGCACCAGACTTCCCGGCACCTGCCGCCTCCTCCCCCCCCCCCCATCAACCCAGCTGAGCCATGCACCGGGCTTCCCAGCACACTCCCCCTTCCAATAGAGCCACAGCTCCTGGTTCCTGCCCCCAGGCTGTTTGCTGGGCTCCTGGCCCTCCACCCCATCCACAGCCCAACTGATCTGTGCTCCCCCAGCTCTCTCAGGCAGCCCAGCTGCATGGTACCAGCTGCCAGACCACGGATGCTGCCAGACCAGAGAGTCCCAGTTTAGAGAGGTGCAACCTATCTTGTAGTAGTAGTGTTTATATAGCATTCTGTGTTGTAGATTATATATTCTTTCTAAACAGCTCCATAGAATCACATTATAAAAAATTGATTTGGTTGTTAATTGACTAGACCTGCACACTAACACACTGGAACTGGGATTAGAAACAGGCAGCTTTTACTACAGGGGTGTAAGGGGTTAAATCTACTCCTATTAAAGTCCTAAGTTTAGAGTTTGCTAATACAACTTTTTGTAGTCTATGACTAGATGAAACTAAATGTAAATGTTTTGCTTTGTTTTCATGTGTTTTCTTCTCTAGTTCTTAACAGCATTTTGTTTAAGTGTTTTTATAATTTGGATATGACTGTCAACGTGTGAGTACATTGACTGGGCAGTCTAGGGGTGCACATCTCTACTTTGGGGAAGGAAACGAAAGTGGGTAGGATTGACTGCCTTAGAGATATTCAAGTTCATAAAAGAAATCTTGGGAGGTGCTGATGTTTTTTTCCATATAGTTATTGCAGATGGTATGAATAGTGTATGCCATTAATAGACAGACTGATATGCTGTCATTTTAAGTAACAGAATCAAGCTAGTCCATTATAAATTGGTAGTGACAAAACATTTCAGTGACAGAGTACAGAAAACATGCCATCAATTTGTGGCCCATCTCCAAGACTATGAGGATGTGTACAGGTACACAGTTCCATATGCAAATTGTACATGAAATTTTTGTAACTGAGCACACATTTTGTGTATGCATTTTTATATGCATGCAATTTTGAAAATGTGGCCCTTATTACTTTTAGGGTGTATTGTTAAAATAGAGGGAAAGAGTATGATTGGCTGTTAGGCACAAAAGTAGGACAGAATAATATTTCTCTACGATATTAAGGACATTTTGATCTGGAGGCTGATAAAAGAAAAGCTATCATTTAAAATATAAATTATGGTATATTATCCCACAGAGTTTGCCAATGTAAGCAAGTATTGGTTTCATAAAAGTGGAAAATATGAAATATTCTCATTCTTTTTGTTAAACAGCTTTCCCTATTATGATTAACTCTGCACAGATTGTATATATCTCGGCCTCTGTATATATCTCGGCCCCTCCTTCTGAATACAGGAGCACTTATTTTGATGAAGACAGACTATAGTGCGTTCCTATTAATAACAATGTCCCCTCCCTCCTTACTGTCTTCAGGGTACTCTCAGGTTTATGAACAAATGACCACTAGAACATAAGTTGCATAACTTTCAAGTACTAGTTACAGGTAGACAATCTCACCAGTGCAATCCTATTGGAATAGAGTGCTAGAGATGAAAGCGAAATGTGCTACTTCATATGGGAATGCATTGATTCCTGAGGTGTGGGCATGTTAAATCACTGGATAGGGAAGGAACACCTGGAAAGTTTGGTACCACATGAATAAACTCAGTTTAGCTGCCCATCATAAATATCCCCGAAATGTGTAAAAAGTCACTGCCAATTGAATTAATCTGTCAAAAGAAACTTGAGACCAATGAAATTCAATAAAAACAATTGCAAAGCACTTCCCTTAGGAAGGAAAAATCAAATGTACAACTACACAATGGGAACTAACTTGCTAGATGGAAAGTCTGCTGTGGGAAAGTCTTTGGGGATTCTAGTGGATCACAAATTGAATGAGTCACCAATGTGATACAGATGGGGGAAAAGTTAATATCGTTTTGTTTTAACAGAAGTACCATATTTAAGACACTGAACATAATTGTCCCTCTATTCAGCTCTGATGAGGCCTCAGCTTTAGCATTGTGTTCAGTTCTGAGCATCACACGTTAGGAAAGCTATGGACAAACTAAAGAGAGCCCAGAGGCCTGAAACAAAACTGATAAAAGGGTTAGAAAACCTGACCCATTCAAAAAGCTTAAAAATGGCATGTTTAGTCTTAAGAAATGGAAACTAAGCAGGGTAACCTCATATGTCTTCAGATATGTGAAGGCTGTGAAGAGAATGGTGATCTATTGTTCTCTGTGTCCACTGAAGGTAGAACAAGAAGTAATGGCCTTAGGGGTTAAATAAAGAAATTAATAGGTAACAAGTTTAAAACAAATAAAAAGGAAGCACTTCTTCATGCAATGGACAGTCAACCTATACAACTCCTTGCCAGAAGATGCTGTGAAGGCCAAAACTCACAAAAGGGTTAAAAAAAAAAAAAAAAGCTAGATAAATTCATGGAGAATAGGTCCGTCAATGGCTATTAGTCAGAAGGTCAGGGAAAGTGTCCCTAGCCTCCCTTTGTCAGAACCTGGGAATGGGCGACAGGGCATGAAGCACTTGAAGTTCACCTGTTCTGTTAATTCCGTCAGGGATACCTGGCATTGGCCACTGTTAGAAGACAGAACACTGGTCTAGATGGTCTATGGTTGTTCTTAACCTGCAGCAAAAGAGATTTAGGATAGATATTAGGAAAAGCTTACTAACTTTAAGGGTAATTAACATGTGGAATAGGGTTCGAAGGAAGGCTCTAAAATCCTCATCACTGAAGATTTCTGAAAACAGGTTGGACAAACACCTGTAAGGGATGGTCAAATTCTATTTGGTCCTGCCACAGCACAAGGGACTGGACTTGATGACCTCTTGAGGAAAAAGGTCCTATCCAGCCCTACATACCTTTGATTCTGTGTTAAAATTAAATACTTTTTCTCCTCTTGCCTATATTCCCTTGCTCACAGAACGTAACTGAATATCTAAACCTTCAGATTATTGTAGGTACACAGTGGTCTCACACCTGCAGCTCATGGATTGCCAGTCCAACAGGGAGAAGAGGAAATGATATTGTAATATTTGCCTCACACACTCCAGGGCACCTAGCATAAATAGGATACTAGCTGCTTCACGCCTACTGAGAGCTCTTGTGGTTATCTTTGCCCATTCCTCTCCATGCTATAGGAATGGTTCAGTTTATATATATGAATGTTTATATGACAAATTGTTGTCTTCAGAAGTGAATATTTTTAAAATATTGGTTTGTATTTTGGATAATTGCATCTGTCCCTTCCAAAATAGGGTGTGGCAGCTAATTGCATCATTTGCAGCAGGCTAAGAGTAATTTGTGAAAGATTCTTGACAGAACACACTGCCTGCCTGCACAAAATCCAAACAGTCAGAACTTGGTTTAAAAAAAAATTATATTTCAAAAAGCAAGCCTCATTCAAAATGCTACCCTCCCTGACAAGGGACAGTTATAAAACTGAAAGTTTATTAAACTTGGTATAAAACAAACAAATACAGTTTGTGAAAACCCCTTTGCTGCTCAGTCCTCTTACAAAACAGACATTTCTACTGCTGTAACCAGAGCTATCCCCTTTGATCTCATCACTATACCCTCAGTCCTTAAAGGGACAGGATACATGTAACTCTAACCCTCAAATGCACTTGGGAGTGCTACAAAAACACATTCCTTTCTGAACTCTTGCCTGTGGCTCTATAACATTCTCCATTTGACATGGCAAAGATGTCTAAGGTAGCACAAGCAGAAAAAGACTACACTTACTAGTGAGTCTTTCAGATGGAAAAGTAGACAAGTGGGTTTGCCAGGAGGGCCAGATATGTGTGGCCTAGCTCTCATTGTGATCACCACATCTTTTTTTCCTTAGAAGTTCATAGTCATAACCATTGAATACCAATTTTGTCCTACGGAGGGATTTTCTTCCTTCTTGGGTGGGAGACAAAATAATTGAAATGTTTCCATGGTGGTGGAGATCTCCTATATCTGTGCCAAGCCTTAGAGATTTGCCAGCTGGCTAAAACCTATTGCATGCTTTTATTCATTCATTTCTTTAAAGTGATGTTCATGGAAAGTTTTCACTATTCCATCAGGCTCAGTAGCGATGTGCACACCATATTTATTCTTATTACATGTTGATCATATTTTTATATTATTTCAGGTTTTCAATTAATCTTGCGTCCATATATTTTATAGCATTAAAAGCAATGTTGAACATAATTCATTTTTCTCCATGCAAAATTTCAAATATAGATAGATATATACATATGCATGAATAAAATAGTAATAAATCTCATTCTAAATGATCCATTATGTTTTGATCTTCTGGATTTTTTTTCCTATTATGTATCACAACTGAACTAGTAAATAGTTTATACCAGTGGTTGTGTGTGTCAACCAATAGATTATAAACTCTGCAGGATTATTGATTGGGATAAGATGTAGTGAAATTAAGAATTAATTTCCCAGACATATGTTGGGAAACTAACACAGCGAGGCACAGGCTATCCAATAAGTTTCTGGACTGCATTGGAGACAACTTTCTGTTTCAGAAGGTTGAAAAAGCTACCAGAGGAGAAGCTGTTCTGGATTTGGTTTTAACAAATAGGGAGGAACTAGTTGAGAACTTGAAAGTGGAAGACAGTATAGGGGACAGTGATCATGAAATAATAGAGTTCATGATCTTAAGGAAAGGTAGAAGGGAGACCAGCACAATTGAGGTAATGGATTTCAGGAAGGCAGATTTTGATAAGCTCAGAGAACTTGTAGGTAAGGTCCCATGGGAAGCAAGACTGAAGGGAAAAACAACTGAGGAGAGTTGGAAGTATTTCAAAGGGACGTTGTTAAGGGCCCAAAAGCAAACAATTCCGCTGTGTAGGAAAGATAGAAAATATGGCAAAAGACCAGCTTGGCTTAACAAGGAGTTCTTGCATGATCTCAAAATAAAAAAGGAGTCATATAAAAAATGGAAACTAGGACAACTAACAAAGGATGAATATAAGCAAGCAGCACGGGAATGCAGGGGCAAGATTAGAAAGGCAAAGGCACAAAATGAGATCAAACTAGCTACAGGCATAAAGGGAAACAAGAAGACCTTTTATAAATACATTAAAAGCAAGAGGAAGACCAAGGACAGGGTAGGCCCACTGCTTAGTGAGGAGGGAGAAGGAGTAACAGGAAACTTGGAAATGGCGGAGATGCTCAATGACTTCTTTGTTTCGGTCTTCACCGAGAAGTCTGGAGGTGTGCCTAACGTAGTGAATACAAGCAGAGAGAGGGTAAGTTTAGAAGATAGGATACACAAAGAACAAGTTAAAAATCACTTAGGAAAGTTAGATGTCAGCAAGTCACCAGGTCCTGATGAAATGCATCCCAGGATACTCAAGGAGCTGATAGAGGAGGTATCTGAGCCTTTAGCTATGATCTTTGAAAAATCATGGCAGACAGGGGAGATTCCAGAAGACTGGAAAAGGGCAAATATTGTACCCATCTATAAAAAGGGGAATAAGAACAACCCAGGAAACTACAGACCGGTCAGTTTAACGTCTGTCCCAGGGAAGATAATGGAGCAGGTAATTAAGGAAATCATATGCAAACACTTGGAAGGTAATAAAGTGATAGGGAATAGCCAGCATGGGTTTATGAAGAACAAGTCATGCCAAACTAATCTGATAGCTTTCTTTGATAAGATAACGAGCCTTGTGGATAAGGGAGAAGCGGTGGATGTCATATACCTAGACTTTAGTAAGGTATTTGATACGGTCTCGCATGATATTCTTATTGATAAACTAGGCAAATATAACTTAGATAGGGCCACGATAAGGTGGGTGCATAATTGGCTGGATAACCGTAGTCCGAGAGTTGTTGTTAACGGTTCTAAATCCTGCTGGAAAGGGATAGCAAGTGGAGTTCCTCAAGGGTCTGTTTTGGGACCCGTACTGTTCAATATCTTCATCAATGATGTAGATATTGGGATAGAGAGTACGCTTATTAAGTTTGCAGATGATACCAAACTGGGTGGGGTTGCAACTTCTTTGGAGGATAGGGACATAATTCAAAATGACCTTACCAAGTTAGAGAAATGGTCAGAGGTAAACAGGATGAGGTTTAATAAAGAGAAATGCAAAGTGCTCCACTTAGGAAGGAACAATCAGTTCCATACATACAAGATGGGAAGGGACTGTCTAGGAAGGAGAATGGCGGAAAGGGATCTAGGGGTCATAGTGGACCACAAGTTGAATATGAGTCAACAGTGTGATGCTGTTGCAAAAAAAGCAAATATGATTTTAGGTTGTATCAACAGGTGTGTGGTAAGCAAAACTCGTGAAGTCATTCTGCCGCTCTACTCTGCACTAGTTAGGCCTCAGCTGGAGTACTGTGTCCAGTTCTGGGCGCCACATTTCAAGAAAGATGTGGAGAAATTGGAAAGGGTACAGAGAAGAGCGACAAGAATGATTAAAGGTTTAGAGAACATGACCTATGAAGCCAGGCTTCATGAACTGGGCTTGTTTAGTTTGGAAAAAAGAAGATTAAGGGGGGACATGATAGCGGTTTTCAAATATCTAAAAGGGTGTCACAAGGAGGAAGGAGAAAATTTGTTCCTCTTGGTTTCTGAGGACAGGACAAGGAGTAATGGGCTTAAAGTGCAGCAGGGAAGGTTTAGATTGGACATTAGGAAAAAATTCCTAACTGTCAGGGTGGTCAAATATTGGAATAAATTGCCAAGGGAGGTGGTGGAATCTCCCTCTCTGGAGATATTTAAGAACAGGTTAGATAGACATCTGTCAGGGATGGTGTAGATGGAGCGTGGTCCTGCCTTGAGGGCGGGGGGCTGGACTCGATGACCTCTCGAGGTCCCTTCCAGTCCTATTATTCTATGATTCTATGATTATTATTAATCTTCCATCTCTTAACAAAAATCTGGAAGAAAGGTACCCTTTCTCACCTATTAGACCATCCACTGCTATTTCTAATCTAGCTGTACCACTTCCAAATTTCTGAAGTCCTTTTAACATGTGATGAATTACCTGTCTTTTTATAATCATATCCTTCCTCTCCCTCCTTGCACTTGGTACTAGAGATTATGACAGAAAACTGTCATAGGGTGACTGCCCCTGTAAGGGGTAATGGATCCAGCCCTACTTGTGACCCGATTAGCTTGCCACCCCAGGTGGAGAAAATACGCAGTGACATGACAGGCAGGTCTTGCATCTAAAATCATTCCCCGCTGGAGAAGATTAAAAAAAGATGCCTCTGGAGAGACAAAAGGACAGAAGTAAGGCTCTGTGAAGTAGATTTGGAACTATACTAGTACATTGGGGAAGACCGCTTGAGCCATTGAAACAGCCCATGTAAGAGGACTGTGGAAACCCATAACCAGGAGGAAGAATTTGGTATGTGACCGGGTTATCTGGGCAAAGAAAGAGGAAACTGAGGATTGTATGCCTGCCTGGCCATGCAGTGCCTTGAAGTAGGAATGTTAAATATTGGTTAGTCGAATTACCACGTGATTTTCTTATTCGTTACTCGACTATTCTATAGTTCGTGGGGGTAGGAGTGGCAGCCAGAGTGCTCCAGCCCCACTCCGAAGGAGCCCTCTGCCACTCTGCACTGCTGCCTCTGTATCAGAAGTAGAAGTACGGGATGCCAGAGAGGAGCACACCTCTTCAAGGTAGGGATATAATAGTGTAGTCGAGTAACCGATTAACCGATAAACAAAAGCTTATAGGTTAATGCTATAGACTACACGCATTTCCCCCATCCTCTCCCCCAACAATAATTTTTTTAAAAGGCTGACCAGCAGCCCAGCTCAGTCCTGACTCATGCCAGGTCTGGTACCTACCCCCACTGCAGCTCTGCTTTTAAAGTGTATTAGGAGACAGGTGGTCAGGCAGCCGGCTCAGTTCCGGTGTGTTCCAGGTCTGGGAGCTCAGCCCTGTCTGTGGCAGGCAGCCAGTCTGCAAGGGGAGCTGGTTTTTAAATTGGACCAGCTCCTGTTTGGCACCCTGCACTTCTACTTCTGATACAGAGGCAGCAGTGCATCACCCTGCCACAACAACTTAACCAACTAAAATCCACAGGTACTTTGCTATCCTGGATTTGCCTCATTTTATTCAGTTCATTTTTGTGATTTGGAATGTAAGATTCTCTGCTAATGGATTCCTCCACTAAGAGCCCTTTCATTCTTTTAGTTACTTTATTCCAGTTAGCCTCTTTCTTTCTGAATTCACATTTGGATGCCATTTGTGGAAAGATGATACTTAAATCTCTGTTCCTTTGTAATTGTGGTCCATTTTTATTTTTACTGCTTCAGTGTTATCAATCCCTGGCTCTGCTAAAACTGCGTTAAACTCCATTATTCTCTCAATAAGAATATTTTCAACCAAAACTTAATTCTCTCCATTTCTCTTACTGGTTTACCTTTACCCCTGCTTTTCAGGAATATAAGTGTTCACATTCTCCCCAAACTCTGTTTTTATTCCATATCTTTCAGACCTCTAAATTTGCCTTATATCGGCTCCATAACATCACCCATATTAGGCACAACATCAACCACTCTTCTGTCAAAGCTATTAGTATTTCTTCCTCTTTCCTACTCTTGACAAGTGTAGTTTCCCTTCTTGTGGTCTCTCTGAGGTATCCCTGTGTTTATAAATTATTCAGACTATGATGGTTCATTTTCTCATCAGTATTTGGAATAGTGTCCTCTCCATTCTATTTTCCTGGGGAGAAAATTTCCCAAATCTTCAAGATACTTCATTGGCTTACAAATTCCCCTGCATTCTGTGCCTATATCTATTGACTTTTTCCCTTGTCAATTGACACACTTTTTCATATGTGCCCTACCCCATCTACACATACCCAGTCTTTGAAACATTGTAACCTCCTGTATATAGCTTCTGCATGCAAAAATTAATAACTACATTTTAAGTGAAAAGTCTTCTAGGCCCATTGTACTTATTCTGTGGCAGTATTAAAACAACAACTTTTCTTAGTTTCCAGAATCAGGTAGAAAATATATTTGGAACTGTCAGAAGCAACAATGAAATTTGGGGTAAAGCAACTAAAAAATAAAATAATTTTCACATAAGAAGTTCCATTGATCTATTCTCTATTACTTGTTCCAATGGGCATCTGTGCATTGGATCTCCAAGGTCTGGGAATGGGGATAAGTTTTTCTTTGATGGCTAAAGATGGAACTTTTGTAAACACAGCCCTAAATTAGTCCTCTCACTTATCAGATGTGAACATTGGTGTAATTTGGGAAATAGGATGTGGCCAGTGAGTCAAATATTCCATTCAGTATAATTAGGGAAGATCCAAATATTTGACCTATCATGCTTAATCAATATCTTTCTTTAAAAATAAGGATCCTCTCACTACATTACAACCACCGTGTGGAGGTTAATGCAGCCTCGCAGCAGAACTAAACAAGGAGAGAGTGGTACTGAGTTCTACTGAGCCCTGCGGGGGCGGGGGGGGATGTGTGGAGGATAAGATTGTATACATTAACTCCTTGCCTCAACCCTTAGATGACTACAGTTGGTTCCCACATTGTAGGGTCTCTCCACTTGTCTTGGCAGATCAGTCCAATCTAACTATGGATAGGCTGGCCTGGCAAGGAGACATTTTAATAAGTGATGCTGTGCTACCATACCCTTGTGTCCACCATGACCACTCTGTGGATTTGTCTTCCAAAGAGAGGGGAGGGAATGAAAAATAAACTTATATTTAAGGTTTTGTCTGGCTTGGCTTTTAAGGTTTCTTGCAATCTGTCTTTGCAGTACATTGGCTCTTGAGTTCAATTATATGTATCAAGTCATGCTTTACATTATGCGGTATAGATATCAGTCTTCTCTCAGCTCCAATACCAAGTATTTTATTCTAAATTGAAACATGTACATCTGTTGCCCCTTAAACCAATATATCTCATGTGTTTCTGCAGCAAGCTGCAGCTTCTGTTCAAAATTGTATTAAATGCACTGAAAATCCCTTTATAAAACCTCTGAGATTAGAAGCTGGGAACACTTTAATGGTAATTTTAAATGTTTTTGTTAAGTATATGGTAAAGTATAGAATAAACCTTTGATCAAGGACTACTGTTTAAACATTTTTAACTTAAAGTTTGTAGATTAATGTGAAGTGCATTGGAAAATGATTCGGTACATAACAAACTATCAAACACACCAATGGTGAGATTTAAAATGCATGGAAGAGAGGTAGGCCCCCGATTCTCTCAGGTACTTTGAAAATCTCACCCTAATGCACTTGTTAAAAATGTTTAAAAATGATAATATTTTCATAGGGAGCCTGAACAATAGAGAATGAAAGAAATCTACAAATCGAAAGATCAACTATAGCTCTTTGTAGTTTTTACATTTCAAATATACGATGTATATTTCAGAATCCTTTCCTGATTGCCTGCTATTGTATATTGCAACTTGAATTTTATGCCCACTATGAACATTAATAACATGATATAAGAAGAGACACGGGCCAGATGATCCAATTTTCTGTTTCTTGTCAAGTCTGTTTCTTCTTTGAATTAGATTTAAGTCTAGTTGCATTTTGTCAAGAAATTCAGCATCTTAAACAAAAGCTATTTTGAATAATTTGATCAATGTATTATGTAAAAAATATATTTGTAATTACATCATTTTGCTAGTTTTAGGGGTTTTGTAGAAGCTTCAATAGTGATATAAAAATGTTCAGAATATGGTAAAAAATTACAATTTTGCTTGCTCCTCAAGTGCTTTTGTACAAGTAAGCGCTTAAATGCTATCTCTAAATATTTCTTTTCTGATTTCAAGAGAGATAATCCCATATTAAAATGACTAGGAGGCACATTTCCATGAACTTGAAAGCATCTTAGATCTAGAATTAAGGACTGTGTTTGATAGTACACTTCATTAATCTTAGATTGGCCACTGGCTTTTTTTTCTGTTCTTTTCTCCCTCCCTTCCCCCCCAACATTGACTATCTTTCTAATACAGTTTATTAAAACTAACCATGCAGTGCACTGTTATTCTTCCTGGTAGGATTGTTTTGTTGCATTCATGAAAGGACAGTTTCTTTATAGAAAATGCCCTTTGGGAGTCAGTATTCAGGTTTACAGTTCCTGAAAAAGTCAACATGTTGGTGTGTTGCATTCAGATCTGTCTTAATGGTCTTATCATTAAACATGCTGTAGGCATATTTAAATCACACTTTTGTGACTACCTGGAAACCATGATTAAAATAAATCATCTGATGAATACTTTCGTCTAATTTTTTGGCAGGACCACCCACCTGAGTTCATGCCAGCCTCTATGGAAACACTGATGACAGCAGTTTAAAGATCTCAGTGGTAAGATCTAAAGATAAAACAGTAAATAGCATTATAATATTACTGTCAGATGTCATAGTAAAAGCAAACTAATTTAAGATAAATATTTCTCTTTGACTATCACAAGAAAATAAGGCATCTTATTACTGATAGGACAACAGTTGATGATGAAGTCTAAAAAATAGAAGTAATTAGCCATTTTCATCATAGTAATAATTAACAGGTAATAATTTACAAAGGAAAATTGGAAGTCTTTATTTATGCACAGGGCAGAATCAGCCCATTTTCATTGGCTGCTGTATTATAGTTGTTACCTGAAAAGACTGCTATTGTACAGGACTGGTATGTATTTTGAAGAGTACAACCATTTCCCACAAGTTTATCTATCACATCCAATAAGACAGCCTCAAGCATTACTTCTTTTGGAAGTGAAAAACAGCAAATGTGACAAGACCTACCAGTACCTTCCCAATAACTATAACCTGATTTTCCACAAACTTAAGCATGTTCTTGGTTCTTGATCCACACCTTTTGTGCTCCTGAGAACTAAAATTGGACTTTATCTGGCTATATGGTGAAATCCAAGACCTATCCTGGTAAAGGGAAATTTTCAACTGATAGCAAAGGTACAGAGTGTAGTTCCACATATCTGCATCAATTCTAAACTACCATATTGACTCTTATGATTATAGCTACGTTTCAAAAATTAGAGCAGCTCCCAAGCTCCCTCTCTGAGGGTATGTCTACACTACAGCCGTTAGTTCGAATTAACTTTAATAGGCCCTACACATACAAACCACTAGTTCGAACTTAATTTGAACTAGCGGAGTGCTTAATTTGAACTAGGTAAACCTCATTGTACAAGGACTAACGCCTAGTTCGAATTAAATTGTTCGAATTAAGAGCTGTGTAGCCACTTAATTCGAACTAGTGGGAGGCTAGCCCTCCCCAGCTTGCCCTGGGCACCACCAGGTAAACTCGTCTGCTCCCCTCCTGGCCCCGGAGCGCTTAAAGGGGCACGGTCTGGCTACGGTGCCCATGCCAGGTGCAAGCCTGCCAGCACCCAGCCAGCAGACCCTGCACCTGGCATGGCACGAGCCAGCCACCCGCTGCCACCCAGCCCTCCGCCTCTTCCTGGGACCAGCCTGGCGGCTCCCAGGAGCCTGCCCGGGGCCGCAAGAGGCGGGCGCCCGCCTGGTCTAGTGCGGACATCGTGGACCTCATCCACGACCTCCGCACTAGGCACAGGAAAGTGGCCGTCTAGGGCAGGATAGCTGCCAGCCTGGCCACCCAGGAGCAGGTTTGCATGAAAATCAAGGTGGTCCAGTGAGACCCCGACCCCGAGCTTAGAACATAAGAACATAAGAATGGCCGTAGTGGGTCAGACCAAAGGTCCATCTAGCCCAGTAGCCTGTCTGCCGACAGCGGCCAATACTATGTATCCTGGAGGGGATGGACTGAAGACAATGACCAAGCCATTTGTCTCGTGCCATCCATCTCCAGCCTGCCACAAACAGAGGCCAGGCACACCATTTCTACCCCTGGCTAATACCACTATATGGACCCAACCTCCATGAATTTATCTAACTTCCCTTTAAACTCTGTTATAGTTCTAGCTGCTGCAAGGAGTTCCATAGGTTGACTATTTGCTTTGTGAAAAAGAACTTTCTGTTATTAATTTGAAGCCTGCTACCCATTCATTTCATTTGGTGTCCTCTAGTCCTTCTATTATGGGAACTAATGAAGAACTTTTCTTTATGCACCCTCTCCACACCACTCATGCTTTTATAGACCTCCATCATATCCCCCCTCTGTCTCCTCTCTTCTAAGCTGAAAAGTCCCAGTCTCTTTAGCCTCTCCTCATATGGGACCTGTTCCAAACCCCTGATCATTTTAGTTGCCCTCCCCTCTCCCACCCTCTCTCTTCCCCTCTCCCACCTCCTTTTCCCAGTCTCCCCAGAGGTTAATCCCCCCCCCACCCCGAGTTTTGTTAAATAAAGAGAGTTTCTATTTTTGAACACATGTGTCCTTTATTTTGTACATCAGGAAGGGGGGCTAGGGAGGGGTAAGTGGAAGGAGGTGAGGGAGGAATGGGGTAAGAGCCCCCGATGGGGAGGACTGGGGTGGCTCTGTGGGCTCCTCGGGGTGGAAGCTCTCCTGCAGCCCCCCAATTGACACCCCCCCCAGATGGCAGCCTGCGGCAAGTGCAGCCGGGCTGATGGCCGAGTGCTGTGATGTGCCAAGTGTGGGCTTTCAGGGCACTCCAAGCCAGGACTGATTTGCTGTCCCTCATCGAGTTAGACAAGCGAGCGGGGAACCCCTGAGAACTGTCTGTCCGGGGTGGTGGTTGGGTCCCTTTAAGCACAGCCCTCGGCTAGCCTGAGACAGCAGCTCCACGCTCTAAGTCCTAATCTGATGCCCTGCCGGCACTGCTTCCGGCCATCCTTAACCTCGGTTCAGGGTCCACTCAATCTGGACATGCTAGTTCGAATTAGCAAAATGCTAATTCGAACTAGTTTTTAGGTCTAGATGCGCTAGTTCGAATTAGCTTAGTTCGAATTAACTAACTTGAATTAAGTTAGTTCAAATTAGTGCTGTAGTGTAGACATACCCTGACTGACACACACATTCCTCCCACTCCTCAAATATCCTTGATGCAGGATTACATGGGGAATGCCTGGTCTACAGATTATAAAATTGGGTCTGATGATATTTAGATGGAGATGTTAAATCCCATCATGCCATCAGTTTTCACTGTAGATTTCCATTGTCATGAATGGACATACTGTATATAAAATGATTGCAGAACCAGACCCAGTATTGTTGTATGTATTTTTTTTCTAAATACCGTGGATAGGTATCCCATTATGATACCAGTTCACAGATTATTTTACTATACTCATGAGAGTCATGACAAATGTAACCAGTATCTTTTCCCACCATGTGTGCAGACACACAACAACAGAGAGAAGGTTAGAAGTAGCTATAAAATAAAACTAGTATACATGCCATAACATTTTTATTCCAAAATATATTAAACATGTAGCATTATTGTTCTTCCTTTTTAATTAAATTTTATATCAATCTTAATCTAAATAAGACCCATAAATAGCAACATTTAGCCTAGCACTGAAAATCACTAAAAAAAAAATCTTTTAAATTTGTTTGTACTAGGACCAGTTCTATGAAATGTGGAGCCTCAACACCCTCAAATGTGACAGTTTCTCATATCATGCAGAGAGTGTAAGCATTCATGGAACTATGGTTAACAGCCTTGGTTCTTGGGCTTTCGGAAGTACAGATACCAGAATGTGTGCTGGTGCAAATTTGAGCAGCCTTGGTGATCACACTAGGTCTCGGGGCTTCACGGAGTTGCAAAATTAATTTGTTGTTTTACTCTTGAGCAGATATGAAGAAAGGGGGAGCTAATAAGACACTTGGCAAAATACTTCCCCATTTGGTCTGATTCCTACTAGTGGATAGAATTAAACTGATGGCTGTATAGAAGCTCTCTCCTTAATGAAGGGGAGTAATTGACAGCTTTCCAATTTTTACCTGGTGTTTATATGTGTAATACATGACATTTGTGTTGTGCAGAGTACAGCCCAATGAAGTCATGCCCCTAGATTTGTTCTTCCAAGCAGTGAAGTTATTTCGTATCACATTAAGGGGAAAACTTATCCAAAGCTTTTAAGCTTAACATTATCGTGTATTCAAAAAAATGTCAGGCTATAGACCAAATGTCTTTTAGTGTGAGTTTACGACTGTTTACTAGCATTTCCTTTAGACCATTTCCTGTCATTAACCTTGCAACTTAATCATAACTACCTATTATTAAGAAAAGGAATCATACAACAGTCATATCTACCATATTTCCATCCATCACAGACAGTTTTCTTATAATAAACATGATATCCTCTTATATTATGAAGCCTCACCTAAAATTAAATTTCAGTGTTGTTAAGTGACTTTGTAAAACTAGAACGTGTTTAGTATATCTAGTGAAAAACAATATCTATATCAGGGCTTAGGCTACAAGTACACTACTTTATTAGAAACAAAAAAGATAGTTTGAATAGCACCTTGCCTTGTCAAGTAGCCATGGAAAATCTAATTAAGTGCTGAACAGAAAATTGTAAAGACTATTGTGTAGGCAAACATCGTGATCCTAGTAACAGTTTTAGAAGCTTTCCAAACTGTTCTCTATCACTCTTTGGTTTCTTGGAATACTATAACCTGGGGACTTCCAAGTCAGTGCTGCTGCTGAGAGGTGAAGAACTTGTAAGAATCAAAGGCCAGGTGGTGCTGAACTAACTACAAGACCTTTTACCCGTGGAAAGAGAAAACTCTGATGATTCTGTAAAAGAAAGCAAAGGAGCTTCATTTGTTATTTCTGAATTAAAGCAAATGAAAATCGATCATAGGACATGTAAGGCCCAGTCTTGTGGTAAAAGTCCTATTGAATGCAATGGAAGTAAGCCAAGTACTATGGAAGGTCAAGAAAACAAACATTTTAAATACTTCAAGATGTAACTGCAATTAGGTAAAGTTAGAGAATGAGTCTCTGGGCCAAATCTGCCCTTAGATTTGCTTGTCTAACTCCCATTGCTATTAGATAAAATTCAGTACACCTGGGTGTATATGTTAACATTAAATATAAACTTCCATGATTACATTTTCAGTATATGCACAATGTATATTAAAAGCTATATGATTAAGGATCTTTAGAGCATCTGCTGTTGCCAATTTAATTCCCTTATTAGTGTTTTTTAAAAAGGTAATCTGTGCTATTTAAGAGAAAGAGAGAGAGAGAGAGAGTGTAAAGGGGAACATTCCCTTGTTATTCAATTTCTTTATTTGAACATGTTTTCATACTTCATTTCAGCCTTAATACATCTTTTGTATTCAAGCTTTATTATATTTTCTTGAGGCAAGAAAGGATTCAATGAGAAAGTGATGAATGTCCATATTAAATTGGATCCTCTTTTTAATTAAGTTCATCTAAATTTAATTTTGTAATTTTACTTCAGTAAACCCATCTGACTCCAGATGTTGAATGTGCTTTTCCTATTGCTGTTCTCACATAATTGTACCTGTAAAAGATTTATGACTTAGAGAAGCATTACTAAACCCTTTAGAGTGTTTTCAGCATATGCTTCATGGATGGCAAGTAACATGAGCAATTAGCATCCTAAAATACTCTTCTGCTTCCAGAATTTTTTTATTAGTTTGAACTTTACACAAATAATAAGTTTAAAAGAAACATTGTTATTGAAGTATCTCAACTGAAATTGTGAGATTGCCTCCTAAAGAAACTTTAACAGTACAAGTTAAGTCCTCAGAAACTAAAAATACTATAGCAAAAATATAATAAAAAAATGGAATAGCTTTTCAGTAGAATGGGGAAGTCTCTATCCAACTTACTTTATATTAGCAGCGTTGTTTTCAGTCAAATGATGTGGGAAAATGTTATTTGTGTGTGCAACAGTGATACTTCTTGTTATTTTGTAATATCTGAAAAACTCACTTCCATGAATATCTTGATTCTTCTTTGTTTCAAAATATTCTAGCTAACTTTGGTAATAGGTAGCACTGACATTGAGAATTAATTAACATCGTTTTCCTTATCCCATTCTGTCATGACTTCTTGACCACAAAAATTGCTGGCAAATTGCCTGTCTTATTACAAGAATTACTTGGAATCCTATAATTATTCTGGTTCTGCCTCTTTGCTTCTTTAGTCAAAGCATATCTAATATAATACTTGATAGCACACGTGGGATCTTGTATAATGAAGCCCCTGGTCCTCATCAAAGAAACATATACCACAATTAAACCTTTAGACTGTAATACAAGGAGAAAAAGGCAACTGCAAACCATAAAGATAACTATATCTTTTTTTTCTCAAGTGAAAATCAAATTTCTTGAGTTTTTGATGCTTTTAAAAGTTGTCTTCATGTGTTAGTCTGAAATATTCACTAATGCAATAAACAAATCAGTTTATGGATTTTTCCAAGAATGTAAGGTTTCCAGTTCTAATCACATTCTGGAACAGGTTCATCATGGCATTACTTCAGCTTTTTGCTGGTATTTCTCCACTGAAATTAGGGCTTACAACATTTTGAAACTTTAGTGGTGTTTCCGGTGAGAATCAGGTCCTATGTTTTTATTCTAGGCCCTCCATAATAATACTAAGCATTTAATATTTAATTCTGTGAGAATTATGCCTTATTCCCACACTGCACTTTTAGGCTATGTCTAGACTGCAGGCTTCTTTCGAAAGAGGCTCTTTCGAAAGCATCTTTCGAAAGAGCCTCTTTCGAAAGCATCTTTCGAAAGAGCCTCTTTCGAAAGATAGCGTCTAGACTGCAGGCGGATCTTTCGAAAGAGAATCCGCTTTTTCGAAAGAGAGCACCCAGCGAGTCTGGATGCTCTCTTTCGAAGACAGCCTCTTTACATTGAAGAACGCCTTCTTTCGAAAGAGGAACTTTCGAAAGAAGGCGTTCTTCCTCGTAAATTGAGGTTTACCGCCATCGAAAGAAAAGCCGCGTTCTTTCGAAATAATTTCGAAAGAACGTGGCTTGAGTCTGGACGCAGGGGAAGTTTTTTTGGGAAAAGGCTACTTTTCCCGAAAAAACCCCTGAGTCTGGACACGGCCTTAGGGTATGTCTACACTTGCACCCTATTTCGAAATAGGGATGCAAATGAAAACATTCAAAATTGCAAAAGAAGCCAGGATTTAAATATCCCATGCTTCATTTGCATATTTGCGTTATGGTACTATTTCAAAATAACAGACGCTGTTAAGACGCGGTTATTTCGAGAGAAAGCCCTTCTCTCGAAATAACTAGTAAACCTCATTGTATGAGGAATGAGGGTTATGTTGAGAGAAGGGTTTTCTCTCAAAATAACCACGTCTTAACAGCATCTGTTATTTCAAAATAGCACTATTTCCAAATAACTCCATAACACGAATATACAAATGAAGTGCGGGATATTTAAATCCCAGCTTCATTTGCAATTTCAAATGTCTTCATTTGCATCCCTATATAGAAATAGGGTGCAAGTATAGACATACATTCAGGGAAGTAAGCTTCTACTTTGAGTAGTCTCAAATTGGCTCCATGAAGAAAGGCTGCAGGGTAACGTCTTAAGCAAATTTCTCTATGGCAGGGGTAGACAATATTTTTGACAGGGGGAGCCATACCAAGAATTTAGTGAGTGTTCTAGGGCTGCACTCTTCTATAGTATTAATGGAAAGGTGGCAGGTTCTGGGATTGCGGTTGGATGCGGAAGGGAGCTTGGGGTAGGGGATTAGGGTGAAGGAGGGGGTGGAGAGGTTGAGAGGGAGCTTGGGTGAAGGAGAGGGTTTTGACCTGAAGCAGGTGATTGGAGTGCAGGAAGAAGTACAGCATCTGGGATGGGGTGTAAGTGCAGGAGGGCTTGGGTTAAATGGGGCAGGAACACAGAGGGTATGTGTAAGGTTGAGGGAAGAGAAGGGTTGGAGTGTCAGAGGCAGGCTCTGGCTGGGAGGTGCCTACCTAGGCAACCCTTACCTAGGTGAAGCCTGGCCAGCAGCCCTGTAGGTCCTTCAGGTATTACTCTGTGCTTCTCTGAGCACTGTGAGCTTGTGGGGTGGGAGGGCAGAACTTTGTATGTTGCCAGCCCTGCAAACAGGAAGCTTCCATTAGTGCAAGAGCTTGTTCAGGGTAGTGTTCAAAGCCTTTCGCACCCCTCTCCCTCTCCTGTCCCGACTTGTAGTGGCAGTGTAAGGCCACATCTATACGAGGAGAAGATCAACAAGCAGCGGTCGATCTTCCGGCATTCAATTTAGCGGGTCTGGTAAAGACCCACTAAATCAAGCGCAGAGGACACCCTGTCAATATCAGTACTCCTCAAGTCACAAGTAGTAAGGGAAATCAACAGGAGCATTTGGTCCCATCGACCTCCCATTGCGAAGCCAACGCAAAAGATGAAAGTACGCTATGTCAACTCCAGTTACACAATTAACATAACTGAAGTTATATACCTTAATGAGAACTTCTGGGTAAGTATAGACACCCCATCCCTACATGCCACTCAGAGCAGTCTGTTGTAGGAGTTGTAGGTTGCTGGGCTGTGGGCTAAATCTGACATCTTGGCAGACTGTATTTGGCCCGTGAGCTCTATTTGGCCCACCCCAGTCTAAGATCTGATCTGCAGTAGAGTTTAGGTCAAACTTAGCCACATTCGGTTGATTTTCTAAACAATGAGTCCACACCACTAAGCCAAGTCTGGCGATTTTAAGGGCTGTTAAATTTGATTTCAATACTGCTTCTTCTCACAATGAGTAATGGTAAATTCAACCTTGTATGGTCAACTTTAAGGGAGTGCAGATAAAGCACTATGAAAGTCAACGTTCTTGGTCTCTTGGTCTCCTATAGTGCCCCAATGTGACCACTCTGGCCAGGACTTTCAACTCTGCTGGTGGTCTTCATGTGCACAGAAAAAGCCCTGATAACATTTTAACTTCATCTCCTATTTGGCCAGCATCAAAGGTCCTCAGAAAAGGCAGCACATAGCAGCAGCACACCTGAACATGAATGCCCAGGTTCACAAACGAGCTCCAGCATGGAACATGTAGGAGATCCTAGACCTGATTTCTTTATAGGGAGAGAAATCTGATCCTGCAGATCCACAAAGCAGCAAAAGATTGCAAAGGACATAGTGGGGAAAGGATATGTCAGGGATGCCCAGCAGAGCCATGTGAAAATAAAGGCGCTTAGGCATATCAAAAGACAGTGGAGGCAAACAGATGCTCTTGGTCAGTGCCACAAACATGCAACTTCTATGAGCAGATTCATGGGATCCTAGGGTGAGACCCAACCAGCCCGTGGATTCCTCACAAGAGACTCTTCAGGCAATAGCCTCAGGCAACCAGAGGATGGACATTGTGGATGAGAGAGAGGAGGAGAAGGAGAATGGTCAGCTGGCGAGCGGAGCATCCAATCTCACCAACAGCTAGCATCTTTTTATAACTTTGGAGCTAATCACCTCCTCTCTGGCCATAGTGCTGCTGAGCCCTTATGGCAGGGAAGGCACTTCTGGTGAGTTCATAAATTTAATTGTGCTGCAAGTGGGTTAAGGCAGTTGGGTGTGATCTTTGGTGGCTGCTCTGCCTACACCATGGGGGCTCTCTGGAACAGAGTGTTAACCTGTCTGAAGATGGAGCAGGAATCTTCTGTGCACAGCTCCATGAAGCTCTCATAGAGGTACTCTTTCATCTTTCTCACAAGGTTTCTGGGGATGCCTTACTTATTCCGGTAGGACGCGTTTCCATGCCAAGTTAGCAGCAAGTGGTCTGGCATCAGTACAGCACAAAGCATTGCAGCATACAGTCCAAGTTTCTGGCCACACTCAGACAGCATCTGCTCCCTGTTACACTGTGTGATTCAAAGAAGGTAACTTGGTAACCTGGATGAAGTTGGGGAAGCTCTCTAACTGATACCACAGTAGTACAACTCCATTTGCTCCTCCCCAATAAAGCACGATTTGAGCCCCTGCCCTGCTGCCATGCCCAGACCCCTTCCTCCTCATGCCCGCAGGCTCCTCGGTGTCTGTATGAGCCCCTGCCTAGCCACCACATCCAGATCCCCTTCTGCACATTGGCTCCTATAGGAAATGAAAGTTGTACTCTTCTGTCAAATGAGGGGTGGGGCAGAACACTTAGTCATAGCTTGAGCCCTTGTCCTTACCAAACTTGGACACCCTTCTGTCCGGGGAAAGGGAGTTGCACTCTCCTGGAAAATGGCAGTTGTCAAACACAGTTATCACCTGAGCCCCTGTTATTCCCTGCTACCATTCCCCCACTACACCCCACTTTGCAAATGCATATGTTTGCCTAGCTGCAAGAGCTGCTATTTGCAAGAACTGTGTTTCATATGCTTTCAAACCAGAAGCTGAAGAGTTAGCCCAGACGTGTCCCTTACCATATCTGTCACCAAACAAAGTCCACATGCTCCCTTAAGGTTTCTGTGGTGTACCTGCTGCATAGTGGGCACTTTAAAGTATAACTTTGGCCTTGTACATGACACCTATTGTATTGGACAGACATTCTTTTATGCTAAGAGATTGGGTTCTGCATTTCACAATGTATCTCCTGTAAAGTCTGCCCTTCACTTTTTCTGTTAGAATGAGTGCAACAGCAAACCTATTGCCTACTCCCTGGTGCCTCCAGCTGCTCAACTATCACAGACCTGAAGTTAAAAATGAAATCAGGATGACATGTTTGAGGAGAAAATACAGTCTCTCCACTTAGAGCATAATTAAATGAGTGAAGGAGAATGCTGCTGCGGGAGATGTGAGCAGAGCCTGAGGACAGGGGAGCATGCAGCCAACATGAAGTGAAGACACAGGAGAACATCTTGAGGACAGAGCTGGTGATGCTCATGGTAGACTCACAGGAGAGTCATATGCACAAAGACCACCTTCAGCCCATGATGACCCATTCCCTCCTCGCCAATTTCATAGGCTCCTCTCCCAGGGACCCTTGAATATAGGAGAGGAGGAAGAGTCAAGCGCAGCCTTACACTTAATCCCCAGGGATGTGTCCCAGAACAAAAGCCTGTAATTCTCACATCTCTGTGATTGCTGACCAGGGGGATTGTAGTACACTGCTATTCTCCCAAAGCTACTGCTCTGAACTCCTTTTTCTATCCCTGCTTCCTTGTGTTCCCTAAATTATAAAATCAAGATACTAAAGTATCTTCATTGCTTATGCTGCATGGAGAAGGTGGCGGAAGGAGGGGCTACAGCGTTTACAGGCAAGCACACAATGCATGGGGCATCTCATTAAAAGAAACAAGCATGACTGTCATATCATTGTCTGGCTATTCACAAAGCTGTTTTTCAAAGCCTCTCTGATTTGCAGCAGTCTTCAAAATGCTCTTCTTATTGCCCTGATCTCTGGCTACTCATAATTAATGGCACTGTACTTTGACCCCCTAGCTGGCATAAATTTTTCACCCTTATTTTCACAGATATTATGGAACACACTGCAGGCTGCCACAACTATGGGAAAGTTGCTTTTGCTGAGGTCTAACATACTTAATAAACTGCAAAACTTTCCCTTTAAACATCCAAAATCACATTCTACCACCATTCAGCACTTCCTCAGCCTGTAGTTGAACTGTTCCTTACTGCGATCCAGGCTGCCTGTGTATGACTTCATGAACCCCAGAAGCAATGGGTAGGCTGGGTCTCCAAAGATCACTATTTGCATTTGTTAATTTTCCAGTCTGGGAAGAAAGTTCTATCTTGCAGCTTTCTGAAGACCCTGGAGTTCCTAAAGATGCATATATCATGTACCTTCCTAGACCATCATATGTTGATGTTGGTGAAACAGTCCTTGTGATCCACAAGTGCCTGCAGCACCTCTTGCAGTTGATATACTCCATGACAAGGTGTTTGGGGGACAATATGGGGATGTATGTTCTGTCTATGGAGCCACAGCAGTTAGGGAAGCAAATAGCAGCAAAGTCATCCACTGTGGTTTCCATATTTCCCAGAGTCAGAATGTTATTGATGGCCTTGGCTATTTCTGTGACAACAGCCACCACTGTAGATTTCCTGACTCTGAATTGATTCCCAGCTGACCGGTAGCTGTCCATCATTGCAAGCTTCTGTAGGACTATTGCCACTTGCTTTTCAACTGTCAGAGTGAGTCTCATTCCGGTATTGCTACACTTCGGGGTGGGGGAAAGCAATTCACAAATTTCTATGAATTTGGCCTTAGACTTGCACAAGTTTTGCAGCCATTGTTGATCTTCCCATAGCTGCATAACTATGCAGACCCACCATTCTGTGCTCCACTGATGTTCCACTGTGTCAAGAGGATCGACTGCCACCAGCATCTGCCAATTGTTCAACACAATTGCCGTGCTATGACATCTACATGGATAACCAGAGGAAAAAGCATGAGAAAAGATTGTTTGCTGTTGATTTCAAGTAGAGGTGAGATGGGGAGAGAGGAGATGAGTGCATTATGGGACAGTGACAGCATTTACCCAGAACCACCTGCTGCGCTGTTTTGGTCCCATCAGACACTGGGAGCCTAACCCAGAATGCAAAGGAGCAGCAGGAACTGTGGGATAGCTACAAACAGTGCATCACTGCCAGAGTTGATGGTAGCCACCCTACTGAAATGCACTACATTGAATATCAAACTCTTGCACAAGGTGGGGAAATGTACTTTCAACTTTACAAAATTGAGTGCTAAAAACTCAATCTTAATAACTTATCTCATAGATAAGGCCTAAACCATAGAATATCAGCTTCTGAGCCAATAGGAGCTTCTGACCTAAGGATCCTGGCTAACTGTGTTCTGCTCAGACTTCTAGGTTACACCTAGTAACACTTACAATGCTAGAAAACCTCTTTTTTACAATCCTTTTTTCCTTTTCTTTATTTCAGTTTATTTTGGCTTCTAACAATACTTTTTAAATATGGCAATGGAGAAAGTGTTGTTCTTTCCCAGACTTCTGAACAATTCTGGATTAAATTAACTGTAATACATAAGGCTGAACAAGTATACACTTATAAAAGTTTCAGGAAAGACACTCAAGTAGTTCATTTAATTTCCAAGAGAATAAGAAGAAACATAACAATCATCAGGCTGATGAAATGCTTCTAAGCTTTAAAGAATTTATGTGGGAGTCTGGATGAGACCCAAAGGAGGAAGCACTTGAAAATTACAAAATTACAGTTATTTTTTTGTGAAATTGTCAAGGTTCATTATTTATTTGCAGTAAAGGTAACCATACAAGAGGTTTTTTTTAAGATACTAAATGGGGGAGGGTATGTTAAACCTCCAAAGTCTTAAGAATGCCTAATGACTGCCTGCCAGTATAGCTGAATCCTGCTGTGTAATGGGGGAATGCCTACCTTGTAAATATAAAGGGGTTTATTTAGGAGACCCAGTGAGCTGTAAATTATTGCCTAGGTTGTCACCAAAAAAAAGGGAAAATGAGTTGTGAAGAGGAAGAAACGTGTACTGAGTTCTAAATAGCTTTTTGAGACTTTTTTGTGATATATGGGAAAACATATAGTCTGTCTGCAAAAAGAAATATTTGTTTTATCAGGTTGTTACTCTACCAACCCACCTAGACTGCTTTGCAAAATCCATTATGGAAACAAAAGTAGGCTATTTTTATATCTTACATAATGCAGATACCAAGAAAAAAATAAGTTGGAAGCTCCATTGAATTATCTAACTTTTCATTGTTTGCCCAGTGACTGAAGTTAACAACTGTATTGATCCAGTTCCTGATGAAGTCAGTGGGAGCTGGATTGGATTCTTGGGAGGTAAAGAGTTAATAGCAGGATTGAAAGGGAAGGTTGTAGGCAACAGAAGCTTCTAAAAACCCATCTTTATTGTCTGTTAGCACAAACTAGTTGAAATAAAGAATTTTTAAATGGTATAGTTCTGAAGAGTTTCAAAGCTTTCTGTCATTTGCCATGCCAGTTCATAAACTGAGCTTTACTACAATTACTTACTTCCATAAGAGTATATCTGCTAATGAGTTTTTTAATCATATAAATTACAAAGCTCATTCTTTGTAGCTTGCTTCATAAATGTAATTCATTTTTAAGTAAACTCTACCAAAGGGATGCTGGGATTATTTGACTTAGAACTTCTTCAAAGCAGCTTTGTTTTATTACTCTTGATAATCATGCTAACTCCATCCACACTGTTTTCTATAATAATACATGAGTACAATGTATGTTCTAAAGACTCGTGAATCTAGATTAGTCCCATCCTAATCTAAAACTAGCATACTAAGTAGTTTACTTTTGAATGAGAGACATTATTGTGCCAGTGCAAAAATATAATAATAATAGGAAATGGAAGTTTCTAAAGTCACTTTCCTAAACATTGTTGATTTTGGAAGGTCCACATGACCAATTCCAATTAGAACTAGCTGAAAATTTTCCACTGAAATCTGTAGGGGGTTTTAATGGAAAAGGTTTTCAAATGATAAGGTTTTTTTCCAAAAACTTGCTTTAATCCAAAAAATTCAGGATTTTGTTGAAAAAAATGGGAGGGGAAATCAGTTGTTACATTTTGCCTGAAATGTAAACAAATGAAGAAATAAATCAAAATGGAAAGAGAATTTTGTATCTGGTTTTTTTTTCATAGAACAAATAAATCATCTCAAGACCACTTCTATTCTAGACAATCACTAGAAGGGACTTATACTACTAATCTCAATTACTTTTAATGGAATAATTTGTTTCAAAATATGAATAAGATTTCTCCTAGTAATCAACAGACTTTTTATCCACTTACAAAAAATGAAAGGCCTTGCATAGCATTCATGTAAAACCCAAGATGAAAAAAATATAGGAGGCCTTAAGTGAGTGCTTGGAAAATATAAGTGTACTCGGCCATATTTTCCAGACTACATATACTTCATTGATCTTGTAGAGCCACAATGTTTATTTCTTTCATTCTTTCATTCTTTCCTTTTCTTTTGAAATGCTAAGAAACATCTTAGAAATCTCAATAAACTAGTTAAGAAACACTTCGTCTCAAAGAGCATAAAAACTAAATTTAATATTACAAAACAGATTCTGATCTTAAAGGGACAAGATTGATAATAATACGAGCCATTATTATTGAGCTAAATATATTCATAAACATGGTTTAGTTCTTGTTAGTGATCATTATTTGTTGGCTTTTCCGCTGAAGGCATAGTAAAATATGAGTCCCTGATGATGAGATCTGGTCTCAGAGAGGAGTATATTGTCAGCTCTGATGGAGTACAAAGATTGTGTGAGTGTGGGCGGAGGGATGTTCATATAGAGAGGACAGTTAGATGTCAGTAAGACAGTGAGAGATCTGACACTGGATCACAAGAGATTGCTCTTGGTGGCTTTTACACATTCCAGTTGTCTGTGAACTGTAAACTACTTTTTGGAGCAAAAGGAGATGTTGGATAAAATATCAAAAATCCTATTTAGGAACAATAAAATGTAGAATATAGCACTAAGAAATCTAAAAATGTGCTTCATTAATATACGCCGCAAATGGTGTATGTAGAGGACTGTGTGAGTCTTTATTCCGCACCAACGCATGCCTTAATGGAACACTGGATATTTCTGAGTCTTCAAAAATACCTGCAAATTCACTAATCTTAATGTTGGTGCAATGCAATACAGTAGTTAACAGGCGTGGTGTTATTTTACTATTTTTTATACTTCTTCACTTTTTTCCTAGTAAATGAGCATGTGGAAATGTAAATAGCAAATAGTTAAAATGTAGAGTAATGGCCCTTCAAGTGTATGTTACGTTGTTGCAGAGAATTCCTAATGAGAACATATTTGTGCATAAATAAATCTTTTATCCCCTTCATAACTCCTCTGTGTTCAGACAATGAAGTCATCCATCCAGACCTCCTTGTAATGAGTTGGAAGCTTCAATAGGCTCTTTTATTTATAATAAATATTGCATGCTAATGTTACCAATGTCATTGTATGATGTCTCAATAGAGGATTATGACTTCATGTAATAAGTTATCTTCTGATAGCGAAGTCTATTTTTTCTCATGAAGAAGAGAGCCATTTATGCCCATATCTTTTAATGAGTATTCTGTGCAAAAACTATATTAACCCAATATTGAGGGTGCACAGTTAAGCACGAAGTCAAAAATAGAGAGTTAAAGTAATGTTAATAGTGCTAACATTGTTTGTATGGGTACATGCACTAAAGCAGCGGTTCTCAAATTTTCAGGCCAAGACCCTCTCTGGGCTCACCTTGGTTAACATGACCCTCAATGTTGGTATTTCGTGTGACAGCAAATTTTTCAGCCCTGCTCATCACCTCCCTTTCGGAGTCAGCCCTCTTCTCCTCATCCCTTTGCTGCCTTGCAGGAGGGAGTTGCCATTGCAGGTCATAGTAGGCAGTGACATGCCCTGGCAGTGACAGCAGCACAGGTTCCCCTGCCCTCCAAACTTTCTCCCACTGTGCACTACAGCTTACTGTAAGGCTAAAGGACTCGTGTTAGCATCACCTGCCATTGGATTCTGCTGTTGGCAGCAAGGACTATCCTCTCTGCAGACAGCTGCATGCATCTGTATTTGGGATGGAACCACAAATAGACTTCCTGATTTCTCCTGCCCTACCTACATAATGCCCTTACCCCCCCTGCTTTTCCCAGCCCTCCCCACTCTACTCCCCACCCTCGAGACTCCTTACTGCTGCTTGAGACTTCCTGTTGCATCAAAGGGAGCTGATATAGATTCTAGAAGGATGCCCTAGCAAACAGTACCAGGCCTGGGTGCTGGCCATCCTCCCTCTAGATCCCCTACCTTCCTATCCTGCTCCTTCCCCTTCTCTCCACCCTTCCCCCCACACTTACTGCTGGCTTGATGTCTCACAACCCTGGTAGTACTCTATCATAATGACTCTTCTGGGGACCTGTCAGCCGATGGTCAGGGCAGTGCATGTGTGTGTGTGTTACACCCAAGTCTTCAACTGCTGAGACAAAAGATCCCGTCGCAGGGAAGGCTGACGGGCGCCCTGAGAAGTTTAACATCTGTGTCTTTGACTGCTAGGACCAGGTCCCTTTGAGGTGGGCAGCCAAAAGGCTGACAGATGCCCCAGAGTTTACAGGGAGAGCTTATTACACCTCAGATTTTGACTGCTAGGATACATGATCCCTTCGCAGCGGGCAGCCTAGGGAAGGCTGAGAGATTCCCCCACGGATCTGTCCTCTGGAAGCGACACGATCCAAACGCCCAGCTCTGCCTGTATCTGTCCCTTATGACCGGCTGGAGTTCTTTTAAATTATGCTTGGTTCTGTTACAGCAACTGAAGGAGTCAGGTTAAAGCTTAAACAGTTACAGGTTTATTAAAGAAGCTTATAAATCATATGGTTACAATGGCTATTGCTCTATTTCTTAACTGCTAGAAAATATATATCTTAAAAATGGTTACAAAGAAAATAAAGATCGAAAATAGAAATAATGGTACCAAGTGACAGCTTAATTTTTAAAGAGCTCTAAATCTATGTGTACACTTAAGACAAAGGACACATCCAGGTACAGTTTTTACCCCCTTCTGTGCCTCTCGACTCCAGCGTATCAGGCCAGAGCCAGTCCCTCAATTCCTAGGAAAGACGAATACGAGGTGGGCGTCCCCGTGGAACCTTGGGAGGCCAATCACCTAACCCGACCAGCAGATAGATGGTAGATTGACGCTCAAAGTAAGTGTGTTGCTGGGCCCATCTTTATACCCATAGGGGCCCGTATCCTCTTTCTTATCTAAGATGCCAAATTGTGTTAGTCTGTCTTTGTGACGCCAGTTCTTACGAGGGAGTTTCAACTTAATTTACACTTGTAAGAGAGATAACTAAATTGTGAGTACTGGATATTCTTCTTCCAGTGGCCCCGTGGGTGCTCCACTCCAGGTGTCGGGTCCCGTCCCGGCGCCGCGAATCAGAGAGCTATCAGAGCCGTGGTCCGCCAGACCGCGCATGCGTGGCTGCACGAGGCGGCGTTCGCGCCTTTGATGTGTTGTGCGCGGTCCGGCTTGCCCAGTTCCTCTCAGCCGCCCTCGATCGCGGACGAAAGCTCCTTCTTGTCAGTTTCATTCCAACGGTTTTCTCTCAGAGTCTTCACGTTTGGTGAATAGTTCAGAAATCTTCCTTCCTTACTTTGCGTTAAATTGACCAGTTCTTAAAAAAAACAACAACAGTTTTTCTACAGACTTTGGACAGTTACTGCGGCGGCCTGAGGGGGACGGGCGTAGGAGAGATTGTACGTGTCAATTTTTCTCTCCCCACTACTTCAGTATGCCGGTGTCCCCCGGTTTTAAAAAATGCTCAGTCTGCCAAGAACCCATGCAGGCATCTGATGGGCATGATTCCTGCATCAGGTGTTTGGGTGAGATGCATGTCCCCCAAAAATGCATCCACTGCAGCAAACTGACGGCGAGGGCTCAAAAAGATCGGGACTTGCGCCTGAAGCTGATCCTTTATGGAAAGGTGCTAGAGTCTGATGCCACCCCTGCCTCAGGCACAGCAGCCCAGAAACGGCGGGCAACGTCTCCCAGGACAGCCGTTACAAAAAAGACTAAGGCGTCCCCAGCTCGATCGTTGTCAGACACCACCAAAATGAGATGCCCTGACGAGGCATCCGGGTCAGCAGCCCCAGGGCTCCTGGACAGACGAGACCGGCACCGGCTCCAAAAACTGCGCGGAAGCCGGCATCGGCAGGAGCGCGAAAGCCGGCACCGCCAACTGCCGCCCAAACGGCGCCGGCACCGGCGAGTTTAAACCCCTCGGTGCCGAGCCGCCAAGTCTCTCAGGCAGCACCGCGGGCTGATCTGCCGGCTCCAGGCTCTTCCTCGGCACCATCAATGCTGCCCCCATGTGGCGATATAGAGGCATTACAGCCGCGTGCGGCACCGAGCTCTCCACCTACAGAAGAAATTGACAAGGCTTCACTGCCTTGCAAAGCCGCAGAGAAAGAAACTTACAGGGCGCTTTCCCCATCGCCTACCTTCTCTCCAGGACCGTCTCCTTCTCCACCCAGGTACCGAAGGCACCGGGACTATAGCCTTTCTCCATCTTATCAAGTGCTTAGAGGACCTTCCCATAGGGACACGGTCTATATAGAAACAAGATGCCCCCCATCACGTTCTCGCTCCCCAAGGGGATCATCAAGGCATAGATCACCTAGGCGGTCACCACGGCGGATCTACTACATCCACAGTTCAGGATCCTCCAGATACGCCTCACCAGCACGGTCTGACTGTTATTATGGCCGCTACCATAGGGCTGAATATGATCGCCCCCACCCTGGTCACGCTACACTATCTTATAGGGGTTCTTCATGTATTCGTCTATCACCCAGTGCGCAGCACTTACCAGAGCATCCACAAAGATTGTTTTCACCACCTCCATCAGAAAACTTACCCATCAATCAGGACCACTCAGAACCAGAAGAGGGCCAACTGTCCGAGACAGAAGATCCTCAGCCACACATTTCTCCAGCTGACTGTTCCTCGTCGTCACCGGATGAAGCAATGATTCCAGATGATGCCTCTCCCTTGGATGACCTGAAGCAGTTCCAGGACCTATTCAAAAGGGTCGCAAACACACAGGAAATACAGTTAACAGACATTCCCATGAAAAAATATCATCTCTTGAAGAATTTGCGACAGCAACAATGGGCAAGAATCGCACTCCCTATCGATGAGGCCATCATGGAAGTGGCAGACGAAATATGGCAAACCCCTACATCGGCTGCCCCAACTAGTAAGAGGGTTGATAGAAAGTATTTCGTACCTGCTAAAGGACTGGATTTCCTTTTCAACTACCCTCAACCCAACTCTCTTGTAGTTGATGCGGTACAGTGGAGGGCTAAGGCTCCTCAATATAAGAATACAATCCAAAACAAGGATAATAAAAAATTGGATGTGTTTGGAAGAAAGGTTTACTCTTCGGCTACGTTATTGTTACGAATCGCAAATTATACGGCCCACCTTTCTAACCACAATTTTGATAACTATTCAAAGCTTACAGAGCTACTACAATATCTACCTGATGCCAAGAAACCCTTACTGAAAGCCATAGTCCAAGAAGGATATATAGACTGAAATACTACTTTGCAGATGGCCATGGATGTGGCCGACACAGCTGCACGGGCCACAGCTATGGGGGTCGCAATGAGGCGGTCTTCCTGGTTATCATCTGCCGGAACTGCACGGGAGCTTCAGAATAAAGTAGAAGATCTACCCTTTGATAAACAGAAGCTCTTCGCTAGTAACACCGACGAAGTTCTTCATTCTGGCAAAGACTCCCGTACTACTTTACGTACCTTGGGAATGTACACACCTCCCTATAAACGTAAACGTTACTATCCTTACCAACGGAGGTACGATTATGCATTCAATAAGAATCAATCACGTCCCCAAGACAATCAGCGCTTCCGGCAGCGTCCTCAACGTAAGAGATCTCAAACGAACCGTTCATCCAATCAACCTGCACCTAAACAGCAAATTTGACTTTCCCGTCGAGGACGCAAGCACGACTCCCACGTTCAATGTACCACAGGACTCTTTACACATGTTTCACCATCGATTAAAACAGTACCTCCTTCACTGGTCCAGTATCACCACGGACAAGTGGGTTCTGTAGGTGGTACAATTTGGTCTCTCCATCCCCTTTCTATCCATTCCCCCTACCACCCCTCCTACCCCGTCCCTTTTCAGGGACCCCTCTCACGAACATTTGCTGAAACAGGAAGTTCAACGCCTACTGAATATCGGTGCTATAGAGAGGGTACTAAGTCAGTTTCAGGGAAAAGGATTTTATTCCCGGTACTTCCTTACCCCAAAGAAGACAGGAGGGTGGAGACCCATTTTGGACCTACGCAAGCTAAACCGCTACCTCAGGAAACATCTCTTCAAGATGGTGACCCTAAATGCCATCATTCTGTTGTTGAACAAGGGGGACTGGTTTGTAGTCCTCGACCTGCAAGACGCCTACTTCCACATAGCGATCCATGTGGCACACAGGCATTTTCTCCGCTTCCAGCTAAGTCAAGAACATTTCCAGTACAAAGTACTACCTTTCAGCTTGGCATGTGCACCCAGAGTTTTCACCAAAACCTTAGCGGTAGTGGCTGCCCACTTGCGCAGGCTGGGAGTCACAATTTTCCCATACTTGGACGATTGCCTCCTAAGAGGTCAAACATATTCAGAGGCCAAACACATGGTGACAACAGCCTCTCAGGTTTTTCACTCTCTGGGTCTACTCATAAACATGCAGAAATCCTCGCCAGAACCTACACAAGATTTGGTCTTCATAGGGGCGAGGCTCGATTCGAGAACAGCGCGCGCTTATTTACCTGCCGAACGTTTTGCCGCCATTCAAGATCTTGTTCACACGCTGACATATGCTCCAACGATTCCCGTCAGAGTGCCGTTACAACTACTGGGACACTTGGCCGCCTCAACAACTATTGTTCAAAACGCAAGGTTACATTTTCGCTGCCTTCAACACTGGCTGAGCACAGTATACACTCCGCTGAAGGACAGCATTCACAAGGTGGTGGCGATACCATCACATGTACAACAATCCCTACAGTGGTGGACCAAGCCGACCAATGTTATGGCAGGCATTCCTTTTCACCGTCCACAACCGTTGAAGCAAATAACAACAGATAACAGCCCTTACTGACTGGGGAGGGCATATGGACGACATGACTGTTCAAGGTCACTGGTCTCCGCAGGAGATGCTCTTACATATCAACATTCTTGAGTTACGAGCAATACGTCATGCATGTCAGCATTTTCAGTCCCATATAAGGAACATGACTGTCAGAATCCTTACGGACAATATTGCCACCATGTATTATGTAAACAGACAGGGAGGGGCTCGATCCCGATCTCTTTGTATAGAAGCGATGCACTTGTGGAACTGGTGTACCCGCATCAATACCATCCTGACAGCCTCCTATTTGCCGGGTGTCCAGAATACTATTGCAGACTCACTCAGCAGGCTGTTTCCCCACGACCACGAGTGGGAACTTCGCACGGACATTCTACACGGTATTTTCGCTCAATGGGGGTTTCCCTCAATAGATCTGTTCGCTACTGCTGCCAATGCCAAGTGCCCCTATTATTGCTCCAGGGCAGGGATCGGACATCGCTCCTTGGGAGACGCTTTTCTCCACAGTTGGGGAGCGTCACTGCTATATGCCTTTCCCCCGATCGTCCTAGTTCCCAGGATCCTGGAAAAGATCACTGTAGAAAGGGCTCGAGTAATTCTCATAGCCCCAGCTTGGCCACGGCACCCTTGGTATTCAGTACTCCACCAGATGTCCATCAAGACACCGTACACCCTTCCTCTGCTTCCGGATCTCTTGACTCAGGACAACGGCTCCCTTTCCCATCCGAAACCCAAAACATTACACCTCACAGCGTGGATGCTCGCTGGTTCAATCCAGTCGAACGCTCATGTTCACAGAGAGTCAAGCAAGTATTAGTACACAGCAGAAAAGACTCCACTCGAAAGACCTACCTCGCCAAGTGGGCCAGATTTGAAACGTGGTGTAGCAGTGATGGTAGGGATGCTTACGTCACAGGGATATCCCAGATACTTGATTACATTTTACACCTCCATGACACGGGCCTTGCAATAGCCTCGCTGCGAGTGCATCTAGCAGCAATTAGTGCTTTTCATCAAGGTCATGATGGGTTTTCTGTATTTGCTCATCCCATCACAAGGAGGTTCCTAAAAGGACTTACAAATCTCAACCCACCACGGCGACCACCACCACCTTCCTGGAATTTAGACTTTGTTCTGGATTCCTTGACAGCCCCCTCCCCCTTTGAACTCTTGGCTACGATACCGTTGCAACTTCTAACCACTAAGTTGCTTTTTCTGCTTGCCATTACATCAGCTCGCAGAGTGAGTGAAATAGCGGCATTCATGTCATCACCTCCTTACACAGTGTTTACTAAAGAGTCGGTAACGTTGAGATCTCATCCAGCTTTTGTTCCGAAAGTTTGTTCGGATTTTCACATCAACGAGCCAATTGTTCTCCCCTGTTTCTATCCCAAGCCTCATACTTCAAGGGAAGATGCACTGTTGCACATGCTTGATGTGAGGAGGGCGTTAGCCTTTTATATCGAAAGAACGCGACACTTTAGGAAATCGGACCGTCTAATAGTGTCATGAGCGGATCGAACCAAGGGACAACCCATCACTTCCCAACGGATTGCGAGGTTAATAGTGTCGTGTATTACAACCTGCTACTCCATACATAACAAACCTCTTGCGTGTGCTCCTAAGGCCCATTCTACGAGAGCAGTAGCCACGACTACAGCTTTTCTTAGAGGTGTTCCTTTCCGAGACATTTGTCGAGCAGCAACATGGTCATCTCATTCTACCTTTATGAGGCATTACGCTGTAGTAAACCAATTTGCTGCCGACTCCTCTGTGGCTACAGCAGTACTTTCGCATGGCCATAAACCTTAATTCCGGAGCGCTCAAGTGTTCGAGTACTGCTCCGAAGTCACCTGGAGTGGAGCACCCACAGGGCCACTCAAAGAAGAAGAAGAAGTTACTCACCCTGTGAAGTAACGATTGTTCTTCGAGATGTGCCCCGTGGGTGCTCCACGACCCACCCTTCCTCCCCGCTCTGGTATTTTTCATTTTCTCATTTCAGGGAGCGGCTGAGAGGAATTGAGCAGGCCGGACCACGCACAACACATCAAAGGCGCGAACGCCGCCTTGGGCAGCCACGCATGCGCGGTCCGGCGGACCACGGCTCTGATAGCTCTCCGATTCGCGGCGCTGGGACGGGACCCGACACCTGGAGTGGAGCACCCACGGGGCACATCTCGAAGAACAATCGTTACTTCACAGGGTGAGTAACTTCTTCTTCTTTACTGGGTGGGAGATTCCTTCTCCCCCTCCCTCCCCCGGCGGACGGCTGTGTGTTTGTATCAATATAGGTGCCAGCCAAGGCAGTTCTCGCAGCCTCGAGGTCAACAATTGGCGTATCACTGTTTACAGCCATCCAGGGTCACTGTGAGCTAGCATATCCGGGCCTCCTGTCAAGGCATCAAAGACTATGCTGATTTTACTGCTCTGTGTGTGCCCTGTATGCTTCAGGCAAGCAAGATGGGTGTTACAGGTGGGGGTTCCTGTCTGGCTACAGGACCCACAGTTTGGGAAATGCAGCACTAAAGTATGTATTATAAGTACACAACACATAGTATTTCCCAAATAACTTGATCAGATTTATGATTAATGCATTTTCAAGTACAGTGTTAAGTATGGTATGGGTCATGTTTTTAAAATGTGTGCACATGCAAAAAAATGTTTTAGCACAAATATAGAGACACAATGTGTTCATATTAATGAGTAGACAGGAAAACAGACTACAAAATGTGCTACAGATAAACTATGTGGATCAGGATCCCAAATCAGAAATGATCTGAAAGCACATACTTAACTTTGAACATTGACTTCAATTGGAATTGAGAACAAGCTTAAATGTAAACACTAGTGCTACGTCTACACTGGCCCCTTTTCCGAAAGGGGCATGCTTATTTTACAGGTCGTAATAGGGAAATCCGTGGGGGATTTAAATATCCCCCGCGGCATTTAAATAAAAATGTCCGCCGCTTTTTTCCAGCTTTTAGAAAAGCCGGAAAAGAGCGTCTACACTGGCCCCAATCCTCTGGAAAAAAGCCCTTTTCCGGAGGATCTCTTATTCCAGAGGAAAAGGGCTTTTTTCCGGAGGATCGGGGCCAGTGTAGACGCTCTTTTCCGGCTTTTCTAAAAGCCGGAAAAAAGTGGTGGACATTTTTATTTAAATGCCGCGGGGGATATTTAAATCCCCCGCGGATTTCCCTATTATGACCTGTAAAATTAGCATGCCCCTTTCGGAAAAGGGGCCAGTGTAGACGTAGCCTAGATGAAAAAGACTAACAAATTAGCACAAGGGGTCAGATTTGCATAACAATGCAAAATCTTTAGAAAACTATATTGTAGTTTTATGATCTGTTAATGTAAATGTCCAATAGTACCACAAGGTACTTAGCTCTTGGACATATAAAAATAATTTATTTAAAAACTTATGAGAAAAGTTCAGTTTCAGGTGAAAAGCAAAATTACATATCATTTTTCACAGTGTATAACAAGTCCTTCATATTACATAGTTATCTAAAGACAAGTGTAAAATACAAGATTTTAACATATCCCATCTTGTATGAAAGTCATACTTCAGATGTTTGTTAATATAATTTCCAACATACATGAAAAAAATACCAGTGTAAGAGACAAGTTTTGGTAAAAACAAAACTGAAATGGAAAATTTGAACTCTGAATTAAACAGCATAGAAGGACTCTTGTAAGAAGCAGTTTGAAAATAAATACCATAAGCCTATCCTATTCATACAGATGCAAAACAAACAAAAAAAATGTAGTGGTGTATAGGTGCAAAACCACCATAGGTAAATATAGAAAAAGACCTTTTATGGGGAAGAGAATGTTTGATATATTAAGCAGAATTTTCTAGCACTTCAAAGTGTAACTGTCTCCCTCGTGACCAAGGAGGAATTCACTCAGCACTCAGTACCAGCCAAGAAAAGGTGCATGCAGGAATGCAGCAGGAAAGCTCCCTTTGTCTCAGGGGCACCTGTTCCAAACCCCACAGAGTAAACAAATGCAAACTTGAATTGTAAAATGAATATAGGAAAGGGAAATATTTATTTGCAGAGGGATACATGGAGAAAAATAACAGGGATAAAGATAGCAGGAGTGGTAAGACAGGGTTACATCCACAGCTCCAGTGATCCCCAAATAAGAAAGGGCAGATGCTGAGTAGTGCATCTACATGCAGGTTCAGGAGTCCAGGGCAGAGTTCCATCAGGCAGTGAATCTTGGATGTTTCAAGTCATCTTTAGTGCCAGGAAATTTCCCCCAACAAATCCTTCTGATTTCCTCTTTTTTGCCACTTAATGCAAACCGGCACAGAGCGACAATCTTCCCACTTAGCTAGCTATAGTCTCTCTCATTCCCAATGAAAGGTCACAAGCCCCAGTATTCATGGCCCCATACAGCTGTGGCCAACAATGATACTCGGTCCAGCTCCAGTTTGTCCTCCTTGGGTGATTGTTTGCTGACATGGTGCTCCTCCTAACTCCTGTCCCTGGTGTCTCTGGTTCACTGCTTTGGCCCTCCCAGGCTTCTGGGGTAGATAAAAATCGATAATTTAAAATCAATTTAAAAATTGGATTTTTTTATTTAAAGTGTTTTTTATTTTTTAACTCATCAATAAAATACTAAATTTTTCATTTAAAAATAACAGTTACAATTAAATCTTATCATAAACATGCTACACTTGCACTGACAGTCTCATAAAAATTAACTTAAAAAACAGCGAATAGTCCTGCAGCACCTTAAGGACTAACAAAAAATGTAGATGGTATCATGAGCTTTCAGGTGAAGAAGTGGGTTATGCACATGAAAGCTCATGATACCTTCTATAATTTTGTTAGTCCCTAAGGTGCTGCCGGACTGTTCATTGTTTTTAAGGTTTTTCTTATTACAGACTAACACAGCTACCCCTCTGAAACTCATAAAATCCATAAAACGTCTCTACTTTGTCAAGCTTAACCAGCTCTTGCTTCTTGAAAGTTATTAGTCTTCAATTTGTTTTTGTTCTTTGCTTATGTGGTGGTGAACATGGGCCAAGCACAGCACAGTTTGTCTCTCTCATCTACAGACAGAGACACAATATACAGGAAAGGATGGAGGCAGCATAGAAAGGAACATTAGAATGGGCAGGAAAGAAAAGGGAAAGACAATATTCAGAACACACTCAGTTTCCTATATTCCCTACACTTTTGCCATAGAATATCTGTCGTGGCTTTTAGGAGTAAGAAACCCTATGTGGGAATATTTTGATGCAGTTTTTTCCTTGAATAAAAATGGAAAACATGCCAAATGTAAGCAGTGAAAGAAGACAATGGAGGTCCTACCTGCAAGAATGAAACATCATAAGGAAAACTGCTTAATGGGAGAGAATGACATGAATATGTGTGAAGAACGTGATCAACATTGCAATACATCATTCTTCAAGACTCTCTCTATTCCTATTAGTAGTAATTGTGACTTAAGAAGTAAATTCCCATGCTGGTTGCCTTCTTGGCTGTTGCTAGAAAAAAAAAGTTTATCTTAGCTAATCCTTATGGACTGTTTAACTAATTAACTAGGTTTAGAATCTATCACCAAAGTATACAGTACAGAAAGCTGCAGTAAGAGAAATCTAGAGTTGCCAATTTCACTGAATATTATTTTCTTATTTTGTTACATAATACATGCCTCTTACTTTAGAACATTATGGTCACAGATCATAATGGTGATGGCATAAGTCTATTCCTTATTTTACTTCAGCATACCTCAGCTTTCCCAAATGAACCTCATTCTTGTTTTCAATGGGGCTTATTCCAAAATTAAGAGTACTCTAAGCATAGTCAAGTCTTAGCTTTTTTGGTAACTTGAATCAGATCTGCATCCAAATGACAATGGGAGTGGACAAGATGAGAGCTAGTTGTAGAAGTTTTAAGGACACCATACAATTAGTGTTCTGGGGACTTGTCTGTTAAAGTTAATAACATTTTAAGATTTTAAAAAATAAGAATTTAAAAACAGCCCGCAGCTGACAACTCAGGAAACTCTTCCAGTTGCAAATGTGAAACATTTATGTAACATTTAAGATTTAATTTAATAAAATAAGTGCTATTGCATTTGCGTGTATAATTTAGTTCTCAAAATTCCTATTGCACCTGCAGCTTGATACAGGTAATTAGTATTATGTACTAATCCCTACGTTATTAAAAATTAAATTATCCCCCAAAATTGCACAAAATATACCCTCTTATATGTTGTAAAATGCTGTACTACGCTATAAATAACAAATTTTAGTGTTCAAATTTGTACCAGGGCTAAGAAATATGTGAAGAAGCATTAGTGGGAAACCTGATTTAAATCAATACATGCTGCAGGCTTCAGGCTCATTGTCAGCTGCTTCACCACATGATGGCCTGCTCACTGTAGCCCTCTTGTCTGGAGCTACAGACACACACACCCTGTCACTCTCCTTCTCCCCACTCTCCTTGAACAACTAAAACTTCCTTTTCCTGGCTCAGGACAAGATGTTAAAATGGCCATGCTCTCTAAACCCCAAGAGACTTACACAAGTTTAACCAAAAGTATATCCTGTCAGCATGAAAACTATTGCACATTTGAATATTAGGACAAACTAACAACAGTGGAAACTCCATGTCTGGGGTGATGAAGGATATATGTATCTAATGCATAACATTTCTGTTATTCAAGAAGCATTATGTGATCCAGTAAGTAAAGACTCTGAGCCGGATTCTGCTTTCAGTTGTACATACTAGTATAACTCCAAAGAAATGCCATTGATGTCTTTACACCAACATAAATGTATGAGACTGAATTGCAATTCATATAGCCAATAGTTAAGATTGATCATTTATCTATAACTGCACTTCCTGACTCTTGTATTTTTTGATTTAACTATACAACACTAACACTTTATTAGTATAAATTTTGCATAGAATTTCCTTTATGTAAAAAAATAGGAACAATTTTAAAAAGTGGTGGTTGTATGTTGGAATGAACAAATCTGTGTACTCTTGTGAACATGCTATTCTCTGACTGAAAAAGCAATACTTATGGATTAATCTTAGTGCAGTTATAATTGCATGGGAATATTCACATCAGTGACATAGCTGCATAGGTGGCTGTTATACATCGAATCTGTAGGTTCTATTCTGTCCTCAAATTTGCTTGTTCAAATGCCCATTGACTGTGATATGAATTGCATTAGTAGAATATCTGAGTGAAGAATTGTGCCCTTTTGCGTTTGCAATGTGTGGGTGAATCTACAGAACTATGTTTTACTAGATGTCTGGCGACATATATGGTAGATAGACTTTAGCACGAGGAGAGGGATGTAAATATAAAACATACCAAACTCTGCATAGGCTTAAACCCTTTGTAAACTCAATGTGCAATATTATGCTCCCACTCCAGTGCAAATCCAGAGTAATTCTGTTAACTCAGTGTAACAGCAAAATTCACAATCTAAAGTTTAGTCAGATCTCAAGGATGTATAGGTTTGAATAGAAATTGGTGGAGTAACTTCTGTGAGCCCTTTCTGTGTGTGATGGTCTGATATATGTCTGAATATAAACTGATGAGAGGAAGCTGTGTGTATGGGAATCAGTTTGCAGTTGGCAAGGTAAATGTATCATCTCAGCATCATTATTAGATATTGGATGCCTAGAGGAACTCAGTATTAACATATTTACATGTGGACTTTGTGTTTTTGTGGTATCACAAAAATCCTTGTGAGCAAGCTCCCAGAACTTGTGCAGGATTTGGGGGGATTTTATACTGCACACGATGAATAGAAACAAATTATCTATTATCATTAACTTAGTTAATTTTACTTTGCATGACATAACTAGCATGTGCTCACAGTTCAGCATATTATAAAGGTAGGCAAATCAGAGTATTAAATAGTAGCTTTTTGTGATACAGTAAGACACAAATGTAAATTGTAGCCTTTAAGTGCTATTGCAGTGTAAGTAATAGTAACGTGAAATTGTGAAGGTCAGCTATTTTTAATAATTCAATCCCAACAACACCAACATATTCTAAAACAAAACAAAAACAAAAACAAAAAAAGCTTATTTTGATCCCATTTTGATAAAAAAAATCTACATAGATTTTTCTTCAAACTTAACACAATTAGCCAATATTATGAAACAGTTCAATTCAAAAGTTGAATTTGGTGGTAAGTTATAAATGAATAATATAGGCATGTCAAACAGGTTATTAGTTTTCACTTTTCTAGCTGCATTCCTTAATCAGATCTGGCTTTTCTGTACCACTCAGTGAACAAAAGTGCTGGAAACAGAGCAAAAACTGTCAACTATAAAGTCCCCTAACAATGTGTAACTCATTGTGGGTACAAGTATTCCACTACCATTTCCAAAACTGCCATCCCCACCTTTTCAATAGATGGGGCATGTGAGATTGTGCAGATGGTTGGGAAATGGCATATGGTCTACTAAGGAACCTAAATCAGTGACGGAATTTACAGATCTCTGGCAGCATCTTTGACTAGCATCCATGCTAGGGCTGTGGCCAAGAATCAGGCTGTGTCTACATTGGCGCGATCTTGCGCCAAAGCAGCTGCTTTTGCGCAAAAACTTGCTGCCTGTCTACACTGGCCATGAGTTCTTGCGCAAGAACACTGACATTCTAATGTGTGAAATCAGGGCTTCTTGCACAAGAGCTATGATGCTCCCGCTCAGGAATAAGCCCTCTTGCGCAACTATTCTTGCGCAAGAGGCCAGTGTAGACAGGCAACATGAATTTCTTGCACAAGAAAGCCCTATGGTTAAAATGGCCATCAGAGCTTTCTTGCGCAAGAGAGCGTCTACACTGGCACGGATTCTCTTGCGCAAAGGCACATGCCAGTGTAGACACTCTCTTGCTCAAATACTTTAACGCAAGAACTCTTGTGATAAGAGTATTTGCGCAAGATCATGTCAATGTAGACGTAGCCTCAGTGTTTAGTCCCTTTTAGCATTTGCTGTTCTGAAAGTTCAATAATTTAAAAGACCCAATGAACTCAATTTTTATATGAAAAAATGTAAAAGTTCAAATTTCTTATGTTTTGCCATCACTTGCATTGGTGAGACGCTACAAGAAATCCTGACTTGCATAAACAAGTTTCCATCAAGACAAATACAGGCAGTCCCCGGGTTACGTACAAGATAGGGACTGTAGGTTTGTTCTTAAGTTGAATCTGTATGTAAGTCGGAACTGGCGTCCAGATTCAGCTGCTGCTGAAACTGATCAGTTTCAACAGCGGCTGAATCTGGACGCCAGTTCTGACTTACATACAGATTCAACTTAAGAACCCCAGGCATCCCCAAGTCAGCTGCTGCTGAAACTGATCAGCGGCTGATTCCAGGAAGCCCGGGGCGGGGGCTTCCTGTAGTCAGCCACTGGACAGTTTCAGCAGCGGCTGACTTGGGGACGCCTGGGGCAGAGCAGCTGGGGTGCTGCTGGGTTGGTCCAGTAGCGCCGCCGCTCCTCGGCACTACTGGACCAACCCAGCAGCACCCAAGCTGCTCTGCCCCAGGCGTCCTGATTCAGCTGCTGCTGAATCTGACCAGCAGTGGCTGAATCAGGACGCCTGGGGCAGAACAGCTGGGGTGCTGCCCGGTTGGTCCAGTAGCGCCCAGAGTGGCGCTACGGGACCAACTGGCAGCGCCCCAGCTACTGTACCACAGGTGTCCGGAGCAAAGCCACGGAGCACGGGGGCAGCGGGACAGCCAGACGCGCCGTGGCTGTCCTGCTGCCCTCGGGCTCCGTGGCTTTGCTCTGCTTTGCTCCCCAACCCCCTAGTCTGCAGACCAGGGGGACGGGGAGCAAAGCGGCGGAACACACGGGCAGCGGACAGCCCAGACGCGTCTGGGCTGTCAGCTGGCCGGGCACTCCATGGCTTGGCTCTTCTTTGCCCCCCCCCCCCGTCCCCCTGATCTGCAGACCAGGGGAAAGGGGGGGGGCAAAGCAGAGCCAAGCAGAGCCAAGCCGCGGAGCGCGCGATCAGCTGACAGCCCAGACGCCTCTGGGCTGTCAGCTGGCCAGGCGCTCCACGGCTTGGCTCTGCTTTGCCCCCCCCATCCCCCTGGTCTGCAGACCAGGGGGACGGGGGGGGGGGACGGGGCAAAGCAGAGCCAAGCCTCGGAGTGCGTGGGCAGCGGACAGCCCTGTCCGCTGCCCACGTGTTCCGCCGCTTTGCTTCCTCTCCCTGGTCTGCTGGAGACCAGGGAGAGGAACGGCCCCGTTCGTAACTGCGGATCCGACATAAGTCAGATCCGCGTAACTCGGGGACTGCCTGTAAATAAGGGAGAAAAAGCTACCAAATAAATAGGAGTAATAATCTTTTTGTTTTACCTCTGAATGAAAAGGAGCATTCAGAAGATCAGTTTTAGGATTTTTGAAACATTATATCAATATATTTTATAGGTATAGCAATGTAACATAGAATCTTATTATAATTTTTTTTACTGAAAACAAGGAATAATATCTCAGCATGCAGAACAAATTACATAGATCTAAACTGCTTTCACCTTGACAAATCCAACCACTTCTGTAACTACCAGCAAGTTTTGATTTTGCCACAATAAAGGAACATTAGCATTTGGATTTTGATAAAACTGGTGTGTGGACTGGGAAGTATGCCTTTCAACTGCATTTCATGTGTCCTTCAGTTCATGTTGCCAAAAAAATTATGCCAAGTATTGCTATTAAATCATTTTATGCTTCAAGTGATTTTTGTCAACACACACATGGGGATTGGGTTTTAAGTGGAGTTAATAATTGAACTTGGAAAAGAGAAACACTGTGGGTGTACTTGACTTAAACAAATAAACCACCTTGCAAGCTTCAACCATTTCTATAATTATTACCCTGTTTCCAAGGTATGTCAAGTTAAGCATAAAATCTGGCTTACCATACCATATAAGTCTTGCAGAACAGATTACAAGAAACAGATAATTAAGATGGTGAGAGTTATGTATTTGCCAGCAGCCACCTTGTGTTGCATTAAAACAGAACCTTTTGAAGTCAGCTTTAAGCAATTATATCCAAGAGCTTTTTTTAGAAGCCTTAAGAAATAATACGGAACTTTCTGAAGTATTGTTTCCTAAACCTTTTTGTCCAGTAAGCATTATTTATCACATTTCATGATAGATTAAAAATTCATTCATTCTGCCTGTAAAAACAGACCTTGAAATAAAATACAGGTCCGAACCTCTGAAATCTGGGACTCTCTGGTCTGGTAACATCCATGGTCCAATATCCCTGGTGGAGTGCAGCAAAAGTGGGGCAGCTGGCAGGTCCTGTCTCTGGAGAGTCCCAATTGGGCAAGGGAGAAGCAGGGTTGCGGCTGCTGGGGAGCCCCATCAGGTCAAAGCCCCAGTCCAAGCCTTGCAGACTGGAGCCCAGTGGCTGTAGGGCTGGAGCAGAGCCAGCCATAAAGAGAGGGAGTTTTCTTGAACGCTGGTGGCAGGGGACCTCCCCTGATCTGGCAAATTCCCTCCTTTGGGATGGGTCATGTCTCAGGGGTGCCTGATAAGGGAGGTCCAACCTGTAGTAGCCATAAAAAACTATCCATGGAATAAATGTAGTGTCCTGGGTTTATTTCTCCCAGCTGCAGCAGAAAGTGCTCATAAAATAAATCTGTGGGTCTTTTTAATGTATTTTGTGTAAATGCACTTAGTAACTAAAACTATATATCAAATTGTACATGTAATGGTTAAGCACATTTGCTACACTGAAGGGTAAGCATATATTTAGAAGGTGTGGTTAAATGTTCTTACTATTACTGTGTGCCCATATGTATGCAATCAATAAATATAGGTTAGCTTTGCAGTGGGAGATGCTAATAATTTTAATAATTTAGAATGTGGTCACCTCAGTACCAGAAAGTATTGCCAAGATCATGCTCAACTCAGGAGAATGCAGAGTGAAGTTTGACCACACAAAAGTGCACTTGTATTAACAATACAATTTTTCCTGAGAAAATCCGCTCTTCTGCACCTATGCACAGTAGCTAGTAGGGAGACTATGCAGCAGTCCACAAATGTGAGATGAAATTGTGGGAAGGGGGGAGGGTGAATGTGTGCCAGAGATCTATCCCTTTATTCTTTCCCACGCCAGATTCTTCAGCAAAATATCATGCATTTCCTCCTATGTTTCTTCTTATCCATAATAATCATCACCACATGCATGTGTGTCTACAGCACCTGATAATAAAAGTGACACCCTGTGTAATGAACATGTTTGGAGTGGCAGTAGATTACATGGCAACCATGGCAGAGTATCATTCCTGATCAATTTGCAGCACTCAGTCCCAGATGGGGACTAAAAGTGGCGGCACAGAACAGAAGGTCAATGCTCTCAGAGATAGCACATCAGTATGTTCAGCCAGCAGGCTGGCTGCTCTCTGTATTTTGTATCAAACAGAGGTCAACATGAGAGCCTTCTGTTAACGTCTCTATCAGTGCAGAAACAATAACGATATTAGGTGAAACATGTTGGAATCAAGGGATATTGTTTGGGAGGCAGTGGCTACAAACAACAAAAGGTACGACATTGCTTTTGGTATGGCATACAAAAATGGTCATATGGATGGTAGATGTTAGGATGGATGCTTCAGTCATAACACGCACAAATTGGTGGGGTTACTCTGACTCTTTAAACTCACTCTTTATTAGCAGATTGGCTGGTTCTGTTCCTGTACAAAAACAGAACAGTTAATTCAGGCAGCAGAATTATTCATTGACAGAAGATTTACCCAGCATTGCTTGGGTCCTTAACTTAATTTTGTTTTTAGGAAAATAAACAATTTTTTTCTGGGGTGGGCTGGAGATGAGGGGTTCAGTATGCAGGCTATCCCATGAATGGAGGTCTACTCACTGCAGCAGCTTGAGGCCAAGTGAGAAATGCTTCTCCCTGACTGCTGCAGCTCCAGAAGTCAAAGCCAGGGGAGGGTTGCGCATTCCCCCAGGCTGGGGCAGGTCCAGGTTTGTCTGCCTCCTGTGCTCCTTAGCCAGAGTGAGGAATGCAGCAAATTATGCACTTTCCCTTCACTCCCTGAAAAAGGGGAACAGCCAGCAATGTACCCCTATGAATGAGAGGAGCTTCAGCTCCTCTGCCTTCCCTAAAAGGTTCTTGGGAATGGGAGGCTCAGGGCTTGGGCAGTCCTAGAAGGGGGGAGCACCTCCAGCCAGCCCCTTACACGTGCCTAGTGATTCTGTCTGTTTTCTGTATAAACAACAAGAAGGTCCCGTGGCACCGTAGACTAACAGATTTATTGGAGCATAAGCTTTTGTGGGCAAAGACCCACTTTGTCAGCTGCAAGTGGGTCTTTGCCGTCGAACGCTTATGCTCCAGTAAATCTGTTAGTCTATAAGGTGCCACAGGACTTCTCGTTGTTTATACAGATTCAGACTAATACTACTACCCAGCTGATACTTGTCTGTTTTCTGTATATTTTTATAAGAAGAAATCCCATTCCAGACGCATCCCATTTTCCTGACCCAACCAAACCCTTACCTTGCTTTAAGTTATGATAAGAGGAAGCTGCATACCAAATTTGGTCATCCTAGCTCTTACCATTTAGGAGGAGTTCTTGAACAGACAGACAGACAGACAAACTCTCACAAACATATAGCAGATTTTTATTATTTATTTGCTGTTGCACCCACTGTGTGCCAGGTGATTTCCTACAAGGACCAATCCTGCTCCAAAGAGCTCACTAGCATAGACAAGTAAACTGAGGTCAGAGGAAGAGAAAACAATAGGCAATTTCTATAGAAATCCCTTGTCACTCTTTAATGCCCAATAGATTCTAAAGGGTGCAGGGCTGATCCTTTCTAGTGAAGTTGTATTGATTACTCCTTATTCAGAGAAAAAGTGCTTTACAATGAGACTTTCTAAGGAGGGAAGTTCAAAGGTTATCATGTCATTATCTTTTGAGCTGGTTAAAAAAAACAACACAAAATTGTCATCAGATGTGATTTTGTCCAAATCCATCTTTCCTGCAGGAAGATGCCCATTTCAACAAAATATTTTCTAAAGTGGCATTTCAAAATGGAGCAAAAAATTGTTCCAATTTAAGAAAAATTCTGCCATTTTTGTTCTGTGAAAATGTTGCTTAATTTGACTTTTTCCCATATTTGGGAGGAAAACAAATGTTGACACGGGTATTTCTTGCAATATGGTTATTCCATTTTCCAGCCAGATGTACTTATACGTAAATAGTTAATAGACTATGTGTAAATTGATGGTCAAGAATATACACTGTTGTGTATAGAAACAATAAAATGTGTTCTTGTGTACTGAAAATGGCTTCCCCGTACAGCTCTTTACCTCACCTCTTAATAGGGGGAAGTTAGAAGTGGAGAAAATTCTCATAATTCTTCAAGGTTCTAGGAGGCAGGAAAAAATATATGCATCATGCAGCTAAAATTAGCCCCATGTAAAAAATGGTGTGTAGCTGTTCCATTCCAGCACCAACCCTAGCAAAGAACTGTCACACAGAATTTCTCCTGCTTCCCCTCTTTCTCCAAGGGAAGTAAATTACTTGTGGATCCAGGAAGAATACCATATACGCTTCCCACATATATAGTCAGCTACTCTGAGTAACAAGTGGGAGATTGGAGCCAAAGCTCTGCCTCTTTGACACCCTTCCCTGACCCCACTTATTCAGAGACCAAAGTCTATTCCAGTGGTGGGCAATAAAAAAACAACAGCCTGCAGGATTAGTCTCTGGCAGGCCGCTGCATTATATTTCATAGAATCATAGAATAATAGGACTGGAAGGGACCTCGAGAGGTCATCGAGTCCAGCCCCCCACCCTCAAGGCAGGATCAAGCTCCGTCTACACCATCCCTGACAGATGTCTATCTAACCTGTTCTTAAATATCTCCAGAGAGGGAGATTCCACCACCTCCCTTGGCAATTTATTCCAATATTTGACCACCCTGACAGTTAGGAATTTTTTCCTAATGTCCAATCTAAACCTCCCCTGCTGCACTTTAAGCCCATTACTCCTTGTCCTGTCCGCAGAAACCAAGAGGAACAAATTTTCGCCTTCCTCCTTGTGACATCCTTTTAGATATTTGAAAACCGCTATCATGTCCCCCCTTAATCTTCTTTTTTCCAAACTAAACAAGCCCAGTTCATGAAGCCTGGCTTCATAGGTCATGTTCTCTAGACCTTTAATCATTCTTGTCACTCTTCTCTGTACCCTTTCCAATTTCTCCACATCTTCCTTGAAATGTGGCGCCCAGAACTGGACACAGTACTCCAGCTGAAGCCTAACTAGTGCAGAATAGAGCGGCAGAATGACTTCACGAGTTTTGCTTACAACACACCTGTTGATACAACTTAGAATCATATTTGCTTTTTTTGCAACAGCATCACACTGTTGACTCATATTCAACTTGTGGTCCACTATGACCCCTAGATCCCTTTCCGCCATGCTCCTTCCTAGACAGTCCCTTCCCATCTTGTATATATGGAACTGATTGTTCCTTCCTAAGTGGAGCACTTTGCATTTCTCTTTATTAAACCTCATCCTGTTTACCTCTGACCATTTCTCTAACTTGCTAAGGTCATTTTGAATTATGTCCCTATCCTCCAAAGAAGTTGCAACCCCACCCAGTTTGGTATCATCTGCAAACTTAATAAGAGTACTCTCTATCCCAATATCTACATCATTGATGAAGATATTGAATAGTACGGGTCCCAAAACAGACCCTTGAGGAACTCCACTTGTTATCCCTTTCCAGCAGGATTTAGAACCGTTAACAACAACTCTCTGACTACGGTTATCCAGCCAATTATGCACCCACCTTATCGTGGCCCTATCTAAGTTATATTTGCCTAGTTTATCAATAAGAATATCATGCGAGACCATATCAAATGCCTTACTAAAGTCTAGGTATATGACATCCACCGCTTCTCCCTTATCCACAAGGCTCGTTATCTTATCAAAGAAAGCTATCAGATTAGTTTGGCATGACTTGTTCTTCACAAACCCATGCTGGCTATTCCCTATCACTTTATTACTTTCCAAGTGTTTGCATACGATTTCCTTAATTACCTGCTCCATTATCTTCCCTGGGACAGACGTTAAACTGACCGGTCTATAATTTCCTGGGTTGTTCTTATTCCCCTTTTTATAGATGGGCACAATATTTGCCCTTTTCCAGTCTTCTGGAATCTCCCCTGTCTGCCATGATTTTTCAAAGATCATAGCTAAAGGCTCAGATACCTCCTCTATCAGCTCCTTGAGTATCCTGGGATGCATTTCATCAGGACCTGGTGACTTGCTGACATCTAACTTTCCTAAGTGATTTTTAACTTGTTCTTTGTGTATCCTATCTTCTAAACTTACCCTCTCTCTGCTTGTATTCACTACGTTAGGCACACCTCCAGACTTCTCGGTGAAGACCGAAACAAAGAAGTCATTGAGCATCTCCGCCATTTCCAAGTTCCCTGTTACTGCTTCTCCCTCCTCGCTAAGCAGTGGGCCTCCCCTGTCCTTGGTCTTCCTCTTGCTTTTAATGTATTTATAAAAGGTCTTCTTGTTTCCCTTTATGCCTGTAGCTAGTTTGATCTCATTTTGTGCCTTTGCCTTTCTAATCTTGCCCCTGCATTCCCGTGTTGCTTGCCTATATTCATCCTTTGTTAGTTGTCCTAGTTTCCATTTTTTATATGACTCCTTTTTTATTTTGAGATCATGCAAGATCTCCTTGTTAAGCCAAGCTGGTCTTTTGCCATATTTTCTATCTTTCCTACACAGCGGAATTGTTTGCTTTTGGGCCCTTAACAACGTCCCTTTGAAATACTTCCAACTCTCCTCAGTTGTTTTTCCCTTCAGTCTTGCTTCCCATGGGACCTTACCTACAAGTTCTCTGAGCTTATCAAAATCTGCCTTCCTGAAATCCATAACCTCAATTGTGCTGGTCTCCCTTCTACCTTTCCTTAAGATCATGAACTCTATTATTTCGTGATCACTGTCCCCTATACTGTCTTCCACTTTCAAGTTCTCAACTAGTTCCTCCCTATTTGTTAAAACCAAATCCAGAACAGCTTCTCCTCTGGTAGCTTTTTCAACCTTCTGAAACAGAAAGTTGTCTCCAATGCAGTCCAGAAACTTATTGGATAGCCTGTGCCTCGCTGTGTTAGTTTCCCAACATATGTCTGGATAGTTGAAGTCCCCCATCACCACCAAATCTTGGGCTTTGGATAGTTTTGTTAATTGTTTAAAAAAGGCCTCATCCACCTCTTCCACCTGGCTAGGTGGCCTGTAGTAGACTCCTTGCATGATATCACCCTCGTTTTTTACCCCTTTTAGCTTAACCCAGAGACTCTCTACACAGCTATCTCCTACGTTCATCTCCACTTCAGTCCAAGTGTGTACATTTTTAATATACAAGGCAACCCCTCCTCCCTTTTTTCCCTGTCTGTCCTTCCTGAGCAAGCCGTACCCTTCCATACCAATATTCCAATCATGCGTCCCATCCCACCAGGTTTCTGTAATACCAATGATATCATAGTTGTATTTATTGGTTAGCAATTCCAGTTCTTCCTGCTTATTACCCATACTTCTCGCATTTGTATATAGGCATCTAAGATACTGATTTGATCTTGCCTCCCTGTTGTGCCCTGACCCTCCTTTCTCCTTGCCATTATAGTCCATAGTCCCCCCCATTTCCAACCCATCTCCCAGTCCCGCACATTCAGCACTTACCTGTGGGCTTTGCTCACCTGCCCCCGACAAACCTAGTTTAAAGCCCTCCTCACAAGGTTAGCCAGTCTGTGTCCAAACAAGGCCTTCCCGCTCCTGGAAAGGTGAACTCCATCTCCGCCAAGCAGTCCTTCCTGGAAGAGCACCCCGTGATCAAGGAAGCCAAATCCCTCCTGGCGACACCATCGTCGCAGCCAGGCATTCACCTCCAGGATGCACCTCTCTCTGCCCGGGCCCCTACCTTTGACAGGAAGGATAGAAGAGAATACCACCTGCGCTCCAAACTCCTTCACCCGTACTCCCAAAGCCCTGTAGTCACACTTGATCCGCTCAGTGTCACACCTGGCAGTATCATTTGTGCCCACGTGGATGAGTAGCATGGGGTAGTAGTCAGAGGGCCGGATAATCCTCGACAATGCCTCCGTAACATCTCGGATACGGGCCCCTGGCAGACAGCATACCTCTTGAGGTGAGCTGTCAGGGCGACAGATGGGTGCCTCCGTTCCCCTCAGAAGAGAGTCTCCAACCACCACTACCCTACGTTTCCTCCTCGCAGTGGTGGCAGGAGACTGCTCAGCCTTGGTGGTGCAAGGCCTGGTCTCCTCCACTGTGGGGGGTGACTCCTTGTCTCCTGCTGAAAGTAAAGTGTAACGGTTATGTAACAACACAGTGGGAGGGTTAGGAGCAGGGGTGGAACACTGCCTGCTGCCGGAAGTAACCAGCTGCCAGTTCTCACCCTGCACCACCGCCTCCTCCATAAGTGGCTGGTCAACAGTCCCACATCCTAGGACAGTGACCTCCGTGGACTCCACAGGAATACTGTCCAGGAATTCCTCATGGCTTCGAATGCTCCTCAGCCTGGCCACCTCCTCCTGTAGCTCTCCCACCTGCTGCCTGAGAGATTCCACCAGCAGGCACCTTTCACAATGGTTGTCTCCCCCAGCCTGGAGATCACTCAGTGGGAATTGCAAGCCACAAATACAGCAAGACCACACCAGGACCTGGGTAGAGGCATCCATGCTCAGGTTCTCTGTCTGGATACAGGCACAGGTGGAGGAGACAGGAGAAGTACTGGCACAAGCGCTACGGGTCTTCATCACCATCAGTCACTCCCTCTGCTCAACTCCCCTGTCTGCAGTCCCCTGTCCGCTTCGCTCCCCTGGTCGCACTGCTCTGGCTTTTTAAAGCCTGCTTGCCTAGGTCAGGCCTGCCCCCTTCTGAGTCACACAGGGGAAGGCTGAGCCTGAGGCTAATCAGAGGCAATCAAGGGAACAATGGCAGGCTCTCAGTCCCAACTGCCACAGAAGCTGAAACTGAAACTGCTAGCACTCACCTGAAATCAGACTCTCAATTCACACTTCAAACTGTAAAATTCAAACAGTCAGGCACAGGCACACACTCACACCACAGCTTGTACTCTCACCGGGTAGCCTCTTCGGCGGTGGGGTCGCTTTGCTCTCCCTCTTCAACTCCCCTGTCTGCAGTCCCCTGTCCGGATCACAGCCATGGTTGACAGTGAATTGCCATTTGTGGCCAATGCAAGCAGCAGGAAGTGTCACAGGTCAGAACTCCACTTCCCGCCAGAAGAATTGGCCACAAATAGCAATTGGTGGCCAACGAGAGCTGAAATCCTCCAATACCTGCAGAGGTGCAGGTAAACATGGAGGTGGGAACCCACCATGGACTAATCCTGAAGATCAGATCTGTCCCACGGGTTGGAATATGCCTACCCTGGTCTATTCTGTGCAGATCACAATTCAAGGTCTGGGAGATCCAAACAAGTGCAGGGAAAGGAGTGTTCCTTATTCTCTGCTAAAAGACTTACTTGGCATTTCTTGGATTCTTCAGGGCAGGGGCTGGTGGTGGGGGGTGGTGCAGGATTCAGGACATGGCCTTGGGGATATGGGGGGCTCAGGGCAAGAGGCCTGGGGTGTAGAGGTGCAGGAGTCAGGCTGGGGGTTGAGGAGGGGCTCAGGACATTGGACTTGGGATGTGGGGACTGAAAGAGTGAGGGTTGGGGTAAGGAGGGGCTCAGGGAAGGGAGTGGGGTGCAGGAGTCAGGGCAGAGGGTGAGGAAGGGGTCAGGACAGAAGATTGGAATGGAGGGCTTATGGCAGGAGGTGGCTGCTGGCTTCTTCCCGGGGTGGCAGCCTAAGGAAGTGGGAACTGTGCACCCTGCCCACTGGCTTGTCTCTGGGGGCTAGTGGGGACTTTCTCCATCTCCCAACCCTGTCTCAGGGTGGGGAGGTTGGTGGGGGCTGTCTCCCTCCCATCTGGCCCCTCGAGCAGGGGGGATAGCAAGGGCTTCCTCCCTCCCAGGGTGGGGGGACTGCTGGGGCTGTTTACTGGGCAGGGAAGCCCCACTTATGTGGTCAGTGGTAGGCAAAATGGCACTCCCTGGCTGGTACAGCTGCCCCAGTGGTCACTTTGCAGTATAGCGCTCCCTTGTGGGCTCAGTGCCCTCAATGGCCACTATGAGAATAGTATCCCTCTAAACAGGCCTTCCCTTTCCATCTTATGGAAAACAGTCCCATTCCTGGAACTTCTGGTTTTCCTGGAACAACCAAACCCTGACCTTGCTTTAAGTTAAGAGAAGAGGAAGCTGCATATCAAATTTGGTGGTCCTAGCTCTTACCATTTGAGAGGAGTTCTTGAACAAACAGACTTACAGACAGACAGATTCAAGTTTCTAAAATATATAGATAGATTACTTCTTTGTTAAGTAAGGACACAATGTAACCCCAAGGCAGGCCACATTTCAAACCAGCAATATTCCATTATTTGCTTTTAAAAACAATTTTTTCCAAACTACATATAGCAGAAGCTGCCCTGCCAGATATTTCTCAATAAGGAATCTTTTTCTAGAAGGAGGAGAAATAAGCGGATAGTAATGGTTCTATGTTGCTTTGATCAAGAGCCAGAAAAATTTCATTACATCCTTCTAAGCCCCAGAACTTCTCACCTTTATCTTTTATGCGCATCATAAGGTATTGCCTCCAAAAACTTCAGTAAAGAGGAGGAAAGATGCTCTCTGCTACATTTCCTTGGAGCCCGATAGTTTTCTACATTGAGTAGCAGCTGTGGCAAATGTCCTGTTAATGCAGGGAACAGCTGGGCTGCAAGCAATGACAGCAAGAGAAGTGGCAGAAGAGTCATAGGCATCCTTGAATAAGGAGGGATCTTTACTTTTATAACACGGAAGTGTCAATAATATTACTGAACATCAGGTTCCAATTTGGCATTAAAAATGCATCTCCGAATAGACATAACAGTTAAATTCCCTCTTAGGATTCTCCCACCTAGCATTACTTTTGCATGGTTTCAAGTAAACATGGGAGGAGGGGGAACCAAAACAGGGATAGTTGGATAGCTAAGTTGATGAAAGCCATGATCTTTTGTCTTGAGGTACTTATATACCAACCTCACTCACTGTCCGCTACGTGAAATGGAATTGATTCATTCACTGTCATTCTCAGTGGAACCATTTCATTTATCCAGACTGATTCACAAAACCAGTACATGTGATTCAACTAACTTGGCATAATTTAAAGTTCTGAGCATGGAAGGTGACTGAGATGAACTCTCAAGGAGGCCAGATCGCCTTTTCACCTCAAAACAGGTTCATTCCTCCAGGTCACATTGTTAGTTGTTAGTAATTAGTAGTTCTGTCACATTTTAGTTGTTAGTGCTTAGTAGTTCTGTGCTTAGTCTGAAGGTAAAATGAGATCTTTTTTATTTTTGAGCAGGAAATGAAAGGGGGTTACTTTAGCCACATTTTTTTATTCTTTTGCAAGTGATGTTGTAGATCTCAAAATATTTCCCTAAACCTTTAATACTGAATCAAGCAAAATTCCAAGGGTAGACAATAGGAATGTTCCCAGATAGGGACCAAAGGATCACATATATGTGTGTGTGTTTAATTATTATAAAAAAATCTAGCTGGTCCCAGTTAAAAAATTATATATGTAGGAATGATGACATCAGAGAAAGCATTCCCTGCCCACTCCAGTCATCTCAAGAAATGGCCTGTGTCCATGAAAGCTCATAATCCCATCTACATGTTTTGTTGTTCTATAAAGTGCTACCAGACCATTTGTTGTTTATTAAGTTTATCCTATACAGACTAACTCAGCTACCCTCTGAAGCTTCTTTCTTTTCAGATATTCTTCCTCTCCTACCTTCATCCCCCTCCCCCTTTTCTATCTTGGCTCTGCTTATTTTCACCTGCTCTTGTTTTCCATTGAATACCTCATTTTTGAGAGTGAGATTAACAATAGAAATTGGTCAACCTTAAATAGCAGGCTATTTAGTGTTAACTAATCACAAGAAATGTGACGGTTGAGGAAATATCAAAAATAAGAGGGTGATGTAATCAGAGAGCATAAGCATCATAGGAAGACTTACATCAGGCACGTAGCTAAAATTGTGGATAACATTTTTAAAATCAGTAGTTATTTGGGGTGTTTTTAGTTAAGGCTCACTTTAAAGGGGGCTGATTTTCTAAAATGATTGGTATTTTTTTGAAAAATCAAGCCCTTTTAAGGTGTCTCAAATTGTGCACCCAAAATTTACTTTTTTAAATCTTGGTCTATAGAAATCGCAATATATATCTTGCATAGGTATTAAGTGTGTGTTATAAATGGACACATATAAACCACTCAAGTGTGCTCTGATGTCTTTGAATTGGCACTAGAAACTAATCACAATTCTTTTCTGAAACTATACAGTGAAAGGTGGACCAAACCAATGTCTTAAGAGGTATATAGCCTTTGTGTTAGACCACTTCACAGGGGTGATTTTCACAGTGTATTTTTATCTCCTTCTGTGTGGTTGCAACTAAAAAGTCAACAATTACCAGCAGTTACTCCACAGAGACATTTCCATTGTGTCCCATTCTAAATATAGGGCAGTAAAGATATTAACAGTGATCACTGTGTATAATTTATCCTATAAAAAGCAGATTACAATATCTCTGTAATACTTTTCTTCTCTAGCTTTGTTATACAATTAAGCTGTTTTACTAGGAAGTGTTTCCTCTATCTGCTACACAGATAATTCCTGCAAAAAGAAAAAAGCTAAAATGTTAATGTTCTCTTAATTAAGATAAAGGACAGCTGTTGAATTCTTGTGGGACACTAGCTTGACATCTCTTTTTAAAAATAAATTAACATACCCCTATGTTTGTATCAGTCAGAAAATAATTTGTAGGGAAGGATTTTCAGAAAGTTAGCTGTATGCAACAATCAATTTAACTATACGACAAAGCTTCCTGATAATAAAAATTATTCATTGAGCTAAATCATTGACTTATTAGAATAGTGCATGTTGTACACAGAAAGAAAATAACCTATTTAGAGTATTTGATATGATTACCATGTTATGCACATTCAAATATATAGGTCTATTTTCTAAAATAAGCTTTCAGTTTGGAGCAGAAGGGAAATGGCAAGACATAAAGCAATAGTTTTATTGTATATTTTGTAACTGCTCTGAACACCAAATCCTGAATGTTTTACACATTAAAATAAAACTTACAATTGATAATTCCACTGGATGCCTATTTATAATATTATTGTTTTAAAAGGAGGCAAATCAGACAACAGTTTTTAACATGAATAATATTGCTCCCAGCACTCTTCCTGCAGCCCACATGTTGTGTTTTTTGGCATTGATCCTGGCATTTTTTTTAAATAAACATTTCATCTTAATTTTTTTTATCCACAAGCTATTACAATCGACATTGACACAGCTGGCAAAGACACTGAGCGAAAAGTAAACATGGTGCTTAAAAATGTAATATAACATATTGCTGTGTTTGTGTGTAGAAATGTAATCTTCCACAAAGAATATTTTAAAATTGTTTATTTTGTTTACTTCTTTATGGAATATCAAATATAGTGATACTTGATCATAAAACTAGACTTTTTAAACCAATGACACTTGCAAAAATGTATATCCTCGGAGGCAATTTTTTAAATTTCTTTTTATGCTTACAAAAACACAGGAAAGTAAATGACATACAAGTTGCATTATTCAGAAAATCATAATAGTCAGTGTTATTAAAAATCATTTTCTCTTAATAAAATATGTAAAAAGAGGAAGCTTCAATAACAAAAGGTTTGCTCCATTTTTCAAGGCAGAAAATGTCTATAGGCATATGAGACTTGATTCAGATACAAATTATTTCTAATTCCATGACATAGTTGCTATGATGGCATATAGGTGGGGCTTTGGTAAAACTAGATACACAAGAAACGTATGACAGTTGAGGAAATATATGAAAACAGATGACAACTCATAGATAAGGCCAGGCAGTTGTCATGTATGTCCTGGAGTCCATGAGCTCCATATTAGTTTGTTGTTTTTAAATCCATGAAGTTGCATAATTGCTTATGTTGGAAGTGAATGTGATGGTATCCTGATGACATTTTTTCCTACAGAAGGGCAAGAGAGCACAACTACAGCTTTGTGGCCCAGTAAGGGCTCATGGGTAGCTCTGTGGTACTTACATGGCCACCAGATCCTGCCCTCTTCTCAAGAGATCCTCTGCAGTTTTGTTTTGTTTTGTTTTTTTATTTTGGCGCAAGTTAAATGAAAGTAACAAACATGAAACACTTTGGCTGTGGCAGAAGTCCAGGCTGTGTGTGTGTGTGTGTGTGTGTGTGTGTGTCTATATGCATAATATATCACATGTTACCCAAGTGGCCATTGAAAATCCTATTTGATGTTTGCCAGCCCTACATACTAGAACACTTGATGTGCTGTTTTGCACTAGCTGGGCAATGCACTAGCTTTCTGACCTTGGCCATCTCAATGAACACCATAAACAGTGTCCCTGTCAGCTTGACTGTCATTCTTTCATTACATTCAAAATGAATTCCTGGAGAGATTCAACTGTTCCTGTGGTTGATTAGTGTACACCCCCATTTGAATTTTCCACTTCCACTTATTATTTTCTTTAAGGCTTAATTATAAAAAGAATAAATGTTCTGCAAAAGTAAAAGAAGCAATGAGAGATAAAAAGACATCTTTTAACAAGTGGAAGTCAAATCCTAGTGAGGAAAATAGAAAGGAGCATAAACTTTGTCAAATTAAGTATAAAAATATAATAAGAAAAGCCAAAAAGGAGTTTGAAGAACGACTATCCAAAAACTCAAAAAGTAAATAGCAAAATGTTTTTTACGTACATCAGAAGCAGGAAGCCTATGATGGGGCCATTGGGCTATCAAGGTGCTAAAGGAGTACTCAAAGATGGTAAAGTCATGGCGGAGAAGCTAAATGAATTCTCTGCTACAGTCTTCACAGCTGAGGATATTGGGGAGATTCTCCAACCTGAGCTTTTTTTTTAGGTGACAAATCTGAGGAATTGTCCCAGATTGAGATGTCATTAGAGGAGGTTTTGGAATACATTGATCAACTTAACAGTAACAAGTCACCAGGACCAGATGGCATTCACCCAAGAGTTCTGAAAGAATTCAAATGTGAAATTGCAGAACTATTAACTGTGGTTTGTAATAGTTGTAAAGGATCCTTTAAATCAGCTTCCATATCTAATGACTGGAATATAGCTAACTTGACGCCAATACCTAAAAAGGGTTCTAGAGGTGATCCTGGCAATTACAGACCAGTAAGTCTAATATCAGTACCAGGAAAATTAGTTGAAATTATAATAAAGAATAAAATTGTCAGACTCATAGATGAACATAATTTGTTTGGGAAAAGTCAACATAGTTCCTGTAAAGGGAAATCATGCCTTACTAATCTGCTAGAGTTCTTTGAGGGGTGTCGACAAACATGTGGATAAGGGGGATCCAGTAGACATAGTGTACTTAGATGTCCAGAAAGCCTTTGACAAGGTCCCTCACCAAAGGCTTTTCAGTAAGGTAAGTTGTCATGGGATAAGAGGGAAGGTCCTTTCATGGACTGATAACTGGTTAAAAAACAGGAAACAAAGGGTAGGAATAAATGGTAAGTTTTCAGAGTGGAGAGAGGTAACTAGTGGGGTCCCTCAAAAGTCTGTCCTAGGACCAGTCCTGTTCAATTTATTTATAAATGATCTATAGAAAGGGTAAACAGTGAGGTGGCAAAATTTGCAGATGATACCAAACTGCTCTAGATAGTTAAGACCAAAGCAGACTGTGAAGAGCTTCAAAAAGATCTCAACAAACTAAATGATTGGGCAACAAAATGGCAAATGAAATGTAATGTTGATAAATGTAAAGTAATGTACATTGGAAAAAATAATCCCAACTATACATACAATATGATGGGGACTAGTTTGGCTACAACTACTCAAGAGAGATCTTGGAGTCATTGTGGATAGTTCTCTAAAAACATCCACTCAGTGTGCAGTGGTAGTAAAAAAAAAATACCAAATAGAATGTTAGGAATCATTTTAAAAAAGGATAGAGAATAAGACAAAAAATATCTTATTGCCTCTATATAAAACCATGATATGCCCAGACCTTGAATATTGAGTACAGATGTGGTCGCCTCATCTCAAAAAAATTATATTGGCATTGGAAAAAGTTCAGAAAAGGGCATAAAAAATGATTGGGGGTTTAGAACAGGTTGCATATGAAGAGAGATTAAAAAGACTTGGACTTTTCATCTTAGAAAAGAGGAGACTAAGGTACGTCTAGACTACATGCCTCTGGCGACAGAGACATGTAGATTAGACTACCCGGCATAGGAAAATGAAGCGGCGATTTAAATAATTGCCGCTTCCTTTAAATTTACATGGCTGCCGCGCTGAGCCGATCAGCTGTTTCTTGGCTCAGCGCGGTAGTCTGGACACGCGGGGGTCGACATCAAAGGCATACCTGGGAGGTTGACAAATGCCTTTGATGTCGCCCCCCGCACGTCCAGACTACCGCGCTGAGCCGACAAACAGCTGATCGGCTCAGCGCGGCAGCCATGTAAATTTAAATGAAGCGACGATTATTTAAATCGTTGCTTCATTTTCCTATGCCGGGTAGTCTAATCTGTATGCCTCTGTCGCCAGAGGCATGTAGTCTAGATGTACCCTAAGGGAGGATATGACAGAACTCTATAAAATCATGAGTGGTGTGGAAAAATGAATAAGGAAAAGTTATTCACTTATTCCCACAATATAAGAACTAGGGTCACCAAATGAAATGAAATGAATAGGCAGCAAGTTTAAAACAAACAAAAGCAAGTTTTTCTTCACTCAGCGCTAGGACTTTAACAGGTTCAAAAAAGAGCTAGATAGATTCATGGAGGTTAGGTCCATCAATGGCTATTAACCAGGATGGGTAGGAATGGTGTCCCTAGCCTCTGTTTCTCTAGAGGTGGGTGACAGGGGAGGGATCATGTGAGGATTACCTGTTGTGTTCCCTTCCTCTGGGCCACTGTTAGCAGACAGGATACTGGTCTAGATAGACCGTTGGTCTGACCAAGTATGGCTGTTCTTATGTTAAAATGGATATTTGCCCTTTTATTATCTAGTAAGAAGATTTCTAGGTGCGATCCATGAGTTTTTAAAAAGTATAAATTTATTTTTAATTTATAGTGTAATTCATATGATACCAGATTAAAAATGTCTGATATTTAGAAATTAGCCCAACATTTCATAGTGAAGTAAAATGTTTTCTTACAGCTTCTAATATGTTTTCAAAAGCAACTACTGTGCATATCTCTCTTTCATCGATAAAGAGGGCTAACTCAACCTTATGAGCTTTCACCGAGTAAATCTTTTACACAGAATTAGATGGATTTGTTTGGGTGCTTGGTACCTTTGGGGGATTGGTTTCTTTGGTGCTGAGCTCTCCTGGAGCTGAAATGGTTCAGCATCTGCGTTGCTCTGCAGGGAGGGGATGTCACCCCAAGATTGTAACTTTGCTGGGAGAGACCAGAGCTTCTGGCACAGCAGGCCAGAATGGTGGGGAGCCCAAGAAGATGGACATCGGTGTCATGATCAGCACACTGGGAGACAACTGCAAGGTGATTTCTGTGATTTAACCTGTCACACCCACTTTTCTGCAGGAAACTCCAACTAGAACTTCCCAAGACACATTTCCCATTTGTCATTTGACTTTGAGAGCATGGTCCACGTCTAACAAAAACCAAGCAAAGCAGTTTAAGGAATAAGCTGGAGAGTGACAGTTTCATGCTGTAGACAGGGTCCTGTACTTGTAGCTGTGTTCAGAAAGCAAATGGCAGGGCCTAGTTGAGATGACGAGACTAGATAAGGTCCAGTATATCATAATCCAATTATATCATAGAGCTAGAACTGAGCAGCGGAAGCATTGCTTTCTCCCTCCCCATCCTAACAGGTGAGTGCAGACTGAACAGGTAGGACTGGGGGTCATGTACTTGGCTCCACTCTCTAGTGTGCTGAGCAGCAGATCTGAGCTGGCACAGAGGGGGAGGTAATCTGTGATCATTATAACACTGATTATTCCACAGTAGAAACTGTCTCAGTTGGAACATGAGGGAACCACAGAGTGAATTGTAAGTACTAAGCCATTCTTTCTTATACTCCATGGGTGGCACAGCTGCAGACTGCCCCTTACTCAGGACAGACTCTAAACTAGCAATGTAGCCCAAAGGCAGTATGGAAAAGACTATATAATGAAAGTGTTCAAGACTTCTACAATCTTCTACAATAATAAGGGTTATTACTATAGAAGCTACAGTAGTCCCATTTAAAAGGAAATTGTTGGTGATAAATACAAAATATACAAGATAATTTTATCTCTATTCAAAACACAGGGGAAAAATCAATGTTTGTTTAATAGAAAAAACAGAATCAGTAAGGAGAAAATTATATTTCTAAGCTTCTGAGACAGAATTACAAGGATTTGAGAGTAAATTGTAGTAAATAAATAAGTAAATAAAAACTATAAAAAATTAATTCTCAGTGTGCTTTTTTAAAATCTATTACATTTCAGCAAACACTTTAATAGAATTCTAAATGCGAGTGAAAATGGAATGCTTTTTCTGTTTCAGGGCTCTGTATCTTCATCTATAGATGTAAGCAAAAATATTAACAAAGAAAAAAAATATTTCTTTCTTTTATGCTCAGGTTCAGAAATTTTTCAGTCAATCAATAATTAAAATACTTATTAGTTATTCCAAGGTACATGAATATAAAATATCTATATAAATAAGTGAAATATTTATGTCCAGAATTTGTTTTGGATCATATCAGAATTTCTGGGAAAAGATAGTATCTATCATATTTGGTGGATGCCATGTTCATTTATTGGCAATTTAGCACATTTTAGACAGAAAGTAAAAGGTCTGTCTTTTCAAGAAGAAGCAGAATCAAACAGCATTTATTTAAAAAGAGGTGTTAAGGTAAACATGAGGGTATGTCTACACTACAGATTTTTTTCAGAAAAATCCATTTTTCTGAGAAAAAACTTCAATTATGTCCACACTGCAATTGCGTTTTTCCAAAAGAAAATAGAAAGAACAGAGGGGTTTTTCTGACATTGGTAATCCTCATTCTACGAGGAAGAAGCCTTTTTCTGAAAGAGCTCTTTTGGAAAAAGGTGTGTGTGGATGGGAAAGAGAGCGTTCTTTTGAAAGAAGAGGAAAGAAGTGGCCACTCCATCCACAGTAATCACAGCTTAAATGTGAGATAACGTCCATTCAGTGTGGACGCTATCTTCTGAAAAAGAAGATCGCTTTTTCGATGAGCATTTGCAGTGTGGATGCTCTCTTTCAGAAAAGTTTTTTTGGAAGATCTCTTCTGGAAAAGCTTCTTCCAAAAGAAGTCTGCAGTCTAGACATAGCCTGAATTTGCATGTAAAATTTTCTGAAAGATTACAGAAGAAATGCACCAACTGAATATAGAAACAAGAACTTCTGGAGGATACAGAATTTCAAATATTGGACCATTTAAAATGTTGGTTTAATCAAGTGTACTTACACAGAGTGATTGTTATATATATCACAGAGAAATACCTATATGCACAATATAGATATCTAGGGGAAACGGTGGGATCACATGGAAAACATAATGTTAAAAACATTTTTTAACGGATGATGTCTTTATTATTTGTCAAGTAGTGTTCCCGTGGGTGCTCCACTAAAGGTGTCGGGCTCGTCCCAGCGCTGCTCAGAAAGTTTTCTCTAGCAGTAGCCCTGCCAGACCATACATGCACAGATGCCACCTCACCCCATTCGCGCCCTTTTGCAGAGGTCTATGGCTGCAGACGGAATCCGGACGGCTCCTCCTTCATTCTGAGGAGAAACACAAAAAGACTAAAAAGATATAAAGTTTTGTTATTGGTCTTAGTTTAGCCCCTTCCCAGTAGTTATAGTTATAGTTATAGTTCCAGTTTATATTGTTCTCTTTAAAAAAAAGAAAAAGTTCATGTATATAGGTATTTAGAGTTTCAACAGTTCAACGTTTCAAGTTTAAAATAAAAACTTATTAATAAGAAAGACTGTGCCTGACAGATTCTTCCAGTGCCATCATGCCCAGTTCCCGCAGGTTCAAGAAGTGTGCGACATGCTGAGATGCCATGCCTCCATCAGATGGCCATTCGCACTGTATCAAGTGCCTTGGGGAAGGTCAGATCCCCCAAAAGTGCATGCATTGCTCCAGATTAACTGCCTGTGCCAGGCAGGATAGAGAGATGCAGCTCAAAATGCTGCTTTTTAATAGAGCGTTACAGCCACTGACCACGGAGCAACCAGCAGATGAGACCTCTAGGCCGTGTAAGTGCCATGAAAAGAGGAGTTCCGCTCCTTCCAGGAGTGTCAGTGCGGGCGACGCACCAGGCACCTTGGGTCTGCCACCGTTACATGATACCGATAAGACAGGCAAGGGCCATAGCACATCGGCTCCGAGCCCCGCCATATTGACTGACCTGGCATCGACAGTCCACGCGGTGCTGCAACCAGAATCGGCACTGGAGATACCACCGTGAGAGCCTCATGCCATTGTGAGACTGCTAGCCTCGTCACCAATACCTCCGGCTGAAGCGATAGGCGCCGGTGGCACTGCATCAACAGCCATCGGCACCAGCATCCTCGGCACCAATGCCGGCGTGGTTACCGATACTGGTGATAATGGTGGCACTGACATCACCAATAGCAACGCTGTTAACTCCATCTCGCCGCCGGGAGAGGTTGGAACCGAGAGATTTAATTTCGACACTGACTAGCCCTTTGGGCACGTCTCCATCTTCTTCACATGCCTCTTTGATACCTACTAAAGCACAGCAAAAGGCTAGGCACGTACGCACACCGACACCGAGCTCTGAGATAGCTGTCTTCTCTCCCGAACCTTCTCCTCCAGCTTCTTATCATTCAGGAAGCCATCAACATGGGCATTACACTCTCCCTTGAGAGCAGTATCTAAGATCTCCGCGTCGATCCCACTCACCACGGCATTACTATTGATCCTACCACTCCCGCTCGCCTTCGCACTATACAGTGCAATCAAGGTCACCCAGGTCTCCAACTCCTTCACTATAGGCATAAATTGTAAGATTTCAAGTACCTATTCCCCAAGGCACTCCCCTCACACATATCACTGTCACAGCCGCCATTACACCTACTACCAGAGTGAATGTCCACACTCACATAGCGCAGTTTACTCCACCTCCAGATCGCCGAGGCGCAGACAATCACAGTGTCCTCAGTGCCCAGCCAAGGACGTCCCACCTCTTCAGCAAGCTCCTCCAGTGCCCACAGGTGATGCTCCCTCGACTTCTAGTCAACAAGAGAGGGATGATAATCTGCCCTCTGACTGCGAGCAGAAGCACATGGACTCCCCCACAGATATGTCGTCCTCTTCATCAGATTATGTGGTATTTCAGGGTGATTCTTCCCCTACAGACAACTACAAGCAGTTCCAGGAACTCTTTAAGAGAGTACGCCAGTTCCAGGAATTGTAGACCACATATATGCTACAGAAACAACACCGCCTGCTAAAAAATCTTCAGCCGTCCCGAACATCCAACGTGGCGCTCCACTTTGATGAAGCCATCATGGAGTTTGCCAACAACATCTGGCAAACTCCAGCTTCTACACTGCCTACGAACAAGCGGGCCGATAAGAAATATTTTGTGTCATCTAAGGATACGGAGTTCCTGTTTATGCATACTCAGCCGAATTTCATTGTCATGGATGCCACACAACAGAGAGCAAAGATGGCACAGGGTAGAAACACGACCACTGATAAGGGCGCAAAATGTTTGGATCTATTGGGCAGAAAAATTTATTCCTCTGCCATGGCAACCCTCAGGATGGCTAATTACGCGGCTCTCCTCTCTAATCACGATTTTGACAATTATACCAAGCTGGTTGCTCTTCTGAAATACTTACCTGAGACTAAGAGGGAAATCTTGAAGGCTGTAGTGCAGGAGGGCTACAGCCCGCACAGCACTACAAATCGCCCTCGATATTGCTGACACAGCTCTAGGACCACAGCGACATCAGTGGTCATGCGCCATGCCTCCTGGCTCCCACTGGCATCTGTCCCAAAGGACCTTCGATCAAAAGTGGAGGACTTACCTTTTGATCGTTGGCTGCTTTTCGCCCAGAATACCGATCAAGTCTTCCACTCTGGCAAAGACTCTCGCACCACACTGTGGACACTCAGGATGTACACTTCACCGTACAGACAAAAGAGATTTGAGCCCCACAACAAACAGAGACCATTCTCTTATGCCTCGCCCCGCTTCAGGCCTTACGATTAGCCTAGACAGAGACAACGTCCACAGAAACGCCACCCAGAGCCCAGCAAAGCATCCAACCAGCATCATGCTCAGCAGCAGGTTTGACGTGTCGATAGAGGGACTGTGTGCCATCCCCATTACAGAGGCGCCACATATCACGGCCAGTTTGTTCCATTGAGCAGTGTTCCCTAAAAGCTGTGATCTTGTGCAGCCAACCAGGATGCCACCCAGCTGATTAGCAGAGTGCCCCCAACTAGGGTTTTTTTTCTTTCTACAAGTCGTACACATTTGCACGACTCAGTGCACATAACAATTTTTATTCTTCACGTGGATGGAAAAAATATGCACATGGATGAAAAAAAAAAAAGAGGAAACTTTCTCCTGCGCTATCAGCATACTAAATACTACTTCAGAAAAAAAAATATGTAGGCAGATGTGGTTTTCAATATGCTTTGAACACATTCTATCTATAGATACAGCACATACTGTAATGCGGTATATTTCTTAACAATAATATTCTCTGGGCTGTAGTATAATAGGTTTTATTCTAAGACAGGCCACATCATCCTGTGTGACAAATTAATCCAACTGAGTTTTAAATGGAAACTAATTGTTTTGCTTTAAACAATCTGTCTTTTTTGCAAGAGAAGAGAAAAATGAGTAATAGCAAACTCATGATTACAAAATCAATGTAATAAACAGTAAATAGTATATTTTGAAAAGGATGTCCATAATATGGAATAATTTGTGCCGTATTCTGCTCTTGAACCAGAGACAATCCATTAAAATTATCCTGGATCGACACCAGTATAACTGAGAGCAGGATCTGGCCACACCAACTAACTCTCGCTAAGCTCAATGATTAATGGGAAGATCCTTCCTCCTGGTTTCATGAAAGGTTTGGGGACTGAAAGGCTGCTGCAAGCATAGTGAAGGACATGCACTTTTAATGTAGGAAAGGTGCTATTAGCTTAAAGTGTAGCATCCCTAATTGGCTTCTACTTAGATCTCTGGAAGCCTCAAAAACAGTGATCCGGGGTTCCGTGCATCTCTGTGGTATTTAAAAGCATCTTTTTTAAAATTGCCAATGATTTTATTTCACATCTCTTTGCTTCTGTTTCCCCAGCTATAAAATGAGGATGACTATAATAATGCTGAAAAGGTTTGAGATTCTTGGATAGAAGGCTCTTGAAAAGAGCTAGTTTATTGTTGTTCTCTGGTGAAGATAAATAATTATTTTTAAAAACACTCCCAAACTGAAAATTCAGGATTTTTGAGAAGGCTATTTGCAGGTAGTTATAACATCAATCGTGCCTAATTTGTGCCAGGGCTTGCCAGCTTTATAGGCCAGAAACCTCTGGACTTGCCACGTAATTTATGAAAATAAAAAAAAAATCCTTGAAAGCTAGCCCCTCTTTCATTACAAATTAAGCTCTGGGCATCAATAAAGTGCAGAACTTAACCACCTGAGACACACCATTTTAAACTGTTGTGCTTTTTTCTAGTGCCGTGGTTCTCAAACTGCAGTCCATGGACCACTAGTGGTCTATGGCGGCATTCCAGGTGGTCCACGGCTCAAGCTCAGCCCCTTCACTCCCTCAGTAGCGGGGAGGCTCCGCTGGTGCTCCAGCCTCGTGTCCCTCCCCTTCCCTGCAAAGTTGGAATTCCAGCCCTGTCTTCATGCGGGTGGGGAGAAGAGGAATAAAGCCCCAAGCCTCACTGAGCAATCCTGCTTATGGAGAAGAGGAGCCAGGAGTGGCTCTGCATGCTGCCACTCCTGCTCCCCCTTCCCCAGCTGGGGGATCAGAAGTACACAGATGCACTGCCTGGTGGCTTTCCCATTGCTCCCATTGGTTGGAATCTGACCAATGGGAGCAGCAGGAGGTCATGCCTGGGACACTGATGCCAGGGAGCGGTGTGGGGCACAAAGGCAAGTAAGTGCCCTCCTTCCCCTCATGCCCAAACCACGCGTTCTGAGCCTGCTCCTACACCCTCCCTTGCTCCTGCATCCTCCCTTCTGGTCACACACTGCACCTTCCCTTGATCTTGCCCCTTCCTCCTACCCAGCCCCCCTACTCCCAGCCTGCTCCTGCACCCTCCCCCTGGTGGGACACTGTACTTCCATTACTCTTGGCCCCTCCCCCTGGCCAGATTACCTGTTCCTAGTCTGCTCCTGCACCCCACCTCCCATCCAGACCTCACACCCTCATCCCCTCCTGCACCCCACCTCCTGCCCAAATCCTGCACATTCATCCCTATCTCACTCATTGGCAACCCTGTCCCATACACTCAACCCCTCATTTTTGTTCCCATCCCAAAGCCTAGGGAGGTCATCAAAATCCACTCACCCTGGAACTCCAGAAGAGTAAATCTGTCCTAGGGGAAGCCCTGAACCTCAGTCCTCCCTGTCCCTCTCCATCTCCCAGTGGGGCTGGAGTGCCAGAGGAGTGAAGGGTCTCAGTTGGGGGTCACACCAGTGAGGGTTGCAGGTTATTGGGGGGGGGGGGGTTTGCTTCTCACCGGTGTGCTCCCCAACTGATTTTTCTGTGAGTCAGTGGCCTCCAACCCAAAAATGGGACCTCACCCCTGCCATAAAGAAAACATTGAAACCTTTTCTGTTGGACATAAATTAATATTTTACTTTATTTAAAATGAAGTTTGATAAACTAACATGAGAAAGTTAAAGTGCTTAATCTGTTTAATAATTTAAATTAATATCCACTAATTAAATTAAAAAGTTCTCCAGAGCTGAAGCACTAGCAAAATGGCTCGGGTGTAATTATGTAATTAATGGTGAGTTTCCATTAGTAGCTGGTGGTCCACGGAAAGGTTTGCATTCATCCAGGTGGGTCACAGGCCAAAAAGCTTGAGAACGACTGCTCTAGTGATACAATCCATTGCTCCTTACTGAGATGGGAAGAAAGTGAAGTGAAACCTAGCCAAGTTCGACTGAACCAAGTAAGTCACAAATGCCATGTAGATGGAAATACAAAGACTCACCAAAACCTTTGCAAAAATAGGTAATGAACAACTTTAATAATAGCGAGAGGGAGGGATGAAACAAAGATGTAGAAAGATTTTGACATTCTCTGGCACCTGAAGACAGCTGATAGGACTTGGAGCTGCTGCTGCTTATATCCCCTTGGTCGGAACATTAAGTGTTGTGAGGAACCATGCTCCTCCAATGGTCAGAGCTTTCTGGGGGGTTGCAGCTCCAGACACTGGACACTGGAGGGGAAAAGTAAGCTTTAAAATAATCATGCTAGTGAGAGAAGCATAGGTTACAGAAAGTAGTCACAGGCCCAGTGGATCTAACAGTCACTGTGGGCCCTGGGGCAAGGTGTGGGAAGGGGCAGGGCTGTGGGCAAAAGGGGTGAGGCCAAGGTTCAGCCCTTAGCTGCACCCCATCTCCTGCAGTTCTCAGAGCCTCACGTTTATTTAATTTTATTTAAAATATTTTTACACTGCCTCTCTATTTAAAATATCCAAGGCAGCTATTTGTGGTGCTCCAGCAGCAATTCAAAGGGACATGGGTCTCCGGCCGCAGTAGTGGTGGTGGTGGCAGCCAGGAGCTCCTGGCCCTTTGAATCTCCGGCACTTAGGGCAATTGTCCCCTTTGACCTACCCATTGGGTCCTCCTCTGCATCCCCTGTCAGCAGGCCTGCATTGGCCTGTGTCACATTTCCTTATAGAGCTATAGTATAGGTAAGTATAAGGTGATGTAAGGTCTTTGGGGCATGAATTGTCTTTTTTGTTCTGTGTTTGTACAGCACCTAGCACAATAAGATTCTGGCCCAAGTCTGGGGGCTTTGCAGTAAATATAATAAATAAATTGTACAGGAAGCATAGTGTTTGACTGTATTGAACAAGGGATGATATTGGTAAAATGATGCACCTCCAAAAGAACAGGCAGAGAGAGAATAAGTAGGCTGAAATTACATGAACTTACTGCACTAGAGCTATGCAACATCAGCTTCATTTCTGAGCAAGTTCTCCTTTTGTAAATAGTTCCTTTGCTCTCAGTCTATGTGGGCATAGACTCCCAGTTTTTGCTCTGATGTTTGAATGAATAAAGCATCCAAAGTGAACTCAGTCAATCTTGAGCTGGATGAATCCTGGGGGTGGGAGGAGAGAAACGGAAGCATCTTTGAGTGTGTTATTTAAACTACTGTGTGTGATCTATATGACCCTTGTCTATTTTGTCAATATTAAGTTAGGCACATTCAGTTCATAAGAATGTTCAGAGTAATTGATGTCATACAGGTGTACTTCTTTGCATGAGTTTCTTCATGTTCACCTATAATAATTATGGTCATCCAAGTACAAACCAGAAATGATCTCATCTGCCTTTGTTATTCAAACTGTGCAACTGAGCAAACAGTGAATGAATACTCCCAATGAGCAATTTGAGAACAATCCATAGGCTGAACTGGTCACGTGACGTGTGTAACAAGCAATTGAACATAATGACTACATCAGATGAGGGGATTAGTTTTGTTAGCTTTGAATAATTTGCAACAGACAGAAAAATGGACCAAAAGGTAGAGCGTGGTTTTAGGCACTGCTTTGACTAAGGGAGTACCCACCTATGTAGTACTAGGAGGCAATAAAGAGGCCCAGTTCTTTCTTCAGTACATGCTCTTTGGGTAGAAGTTATCTTTTTTTGGCCTTTACCAGTAGCATATTACTATTCTCCCCTCTCCTGTTCCTCCCTCCCCCCCCCACACACATACACTGGGATAGGGAAAGCTCTTCTAGGATGAAGCTGAGGCTCTGTTTCCCATCTCTTCTTTGCAAAGTCCACTTGCAGAGGGATGGGGAACCGTGGCTCCATATGGCCTGCTTCCCTCCACTGTACCTTATTTAAAGTCTGAGAGGGCAATGAAGCACTGTGGTAGAGAGGAGGCCATGGGGTAATCTTACTCTGTCTCGTGTCCCTGCACAGTCATATTGGGCCAAGTGATGATTTCCCCTCACTTTGTCTAACAAAGTTGTTTATTATATCAGCTGGTCCTGGAACCATGTACCTTGGGGAACCTTTCAACAAATCTGGTTTGAGATTCAAGTTGCAGTGAGACATGAAAATAGGTGGGTTTTATGAGTTTTCAGGTTTTGTTGAAAACCTTTCACACAGTTCTAGTCAGTAACTGTTGCTTTTTGCATTTCTCTGTGAAAGTGGTTAGAAAAATTGGGAATTCACAAAAGGAGGGGGCACCCATTTTTTCTTTTGTTCTTTCTGTTTTTATTTCCCCTCCTACTTGAGCTTCCCTGAGGATTTTCCAATGGATATGTCTGAACTATTTAACTAACTTTGACAATAGAATTACAGCCCTATTCTTCACTGGCTTACACAAATGGAAGAGAAGTTCTGCAGACTCTGGCAAGTAGACAAGAAACCTGGAGAGGTGGTCCAATTCCCAGCTGCCCAGTGGTGTCTGGAAAGGCAGCCTACACAGCGACTGGCACGTGAGATGGGAGGGTGTAGGAGACGGTTAAGTTCCCAGCTAGCAAAAAGAAGGCCTGGAGAAGTGGGCTGCTTTCCGTTTGGCTTTATAGGTTGAACAAGAGGCCAAGAAATGAGGTTCAGTTCCCATTAGCCTGTCTGGTTCTTGATTTGCTTCCTTAGTTAACAGAGGCAGAGAATACTGATGTTGTTCTGCCAGGGACAGGACTGAAATTGAGCAGCATGGAAGAATACAGACCTAAATAAGCACAGCTCACTGTCTCCGCTTACTTTTGTCAGTTATTCAACCCAGTGCCAGCAACCTTACTTAAAAAAGGCAGTGGGGGGGGGGGAGGAAACAGAGGTCATGGGGAGGTTATGTGTGTAGTTCTATGCAAGTTTTTAGCTTTTGTTTGTTTGTTTATTACAGAACAGTTTATGACACAACAAACAACTTATTAGGCTCTCTAGTGTCCTTATGATCTGAATATTTAGGATCAAATTAGTATTTATTGAGAGCTTTTAAGATGTTTTCCAAACTGTACTTTATGGTCTGCCTGTGGCAAAGCATTAGATGTATCAAAGGTATTTTACACACTACACAACATTGGCTTTATCAGCTTTGTGAGGTGTATGTTGTAATGTATTTTTTTGAAAAGACTGAAAGACTAAATGGTACTTTGTAGCTGGCTGCTTTTTAAAAACTTGATTTTTGTTTCCATAGACTATAATCGTTCTCTTGGAAATTGTTCTATTGTTTAAATCATTCTTAATTTCCAGACCAGCTTTGTTGGTGTTGTGATACTATATGGTAATTTAGTCAATTGTACAACTGTGTCCTACCTACCTCTTATACTTTCAAAAAAAAATTCCTTTTAGACATAAATTCTTATAATTGAAGGTTTGAGTCTGAAGATTGTGTATTTATTTATTTATCTGTACAAACATCAAACAAAATGTTCAAAGACATCTAAATGATTTAGGAGATTAAATCCAAATTTCAAACTTGACTTCGACATTTAAGAGATTAAGTCTCAGTAAAGTTCTTTTGAACTTTGCCCTTTATCTCTATCTTTTTAGCAGATAACTCTGAAATGGTTTGGTTAAAGCATCACTTTGTTATTTACCTTTGGGCATACAAAGTCCCTTCTTCATGACTGCAGAAGGCCCCTTGACAGTGAAACCAATGATCCACCAAACTTTACTGTCCAGAAGAGAAAGAAAATTGGCCTGTGAATTTGTAGAATACAAAGCAGAAGGCTTGAAGCCTGGTTCCTGGCTTGACTCATGTTCAGACCATCCACCCCCATGGAATCCTGGGACCCTGGTTGTAAGCTCTGGCTTTGTGCAATTCATGTGTAGATGGAAAGGGAGGTACGGGCTGACATTGAATCCTGGGGTTATAGAGCAGTGCAGATAAAATCTTATTTGCTTTTCCATGACTGCATCCCACTGATTGCCATAGTGATACTGCAATTGATTAAGACACCCAAATCTTTCTCCTCTGTCTTTTCCAACTTACAACAGAAATTCTTATTAGTCCCTAAGTGCATGACCTTGCATTTTATATGATGAAAATTCATACCATTCTTATTACTTCAGTCCTCAAAGTCTTCTAGTTCTTCCTGTATAATATTCTGATCCTTCTCTGTAATGATAATGATAATGCCTCCCAATTTTATGTTGTCAGCAAATGTTATTGCCACATGGTTCTTTTTTGTGCTGAGAACATAGATGAAAATATTAAATTATATCAGTTCCAAGACCGATCACTGAAGAACTCGACTAACAACCTCCATCCAGCCCAATGGTTCTCTTTTCAGCAGAGCCCATTGTCATTTCTCCTTTAGCTAGCTCATTGCCCACCTTCCAAATTTGTATTAATCTCCATCTTTTCCAGTTTTATATATAATTGCCCATGTGATACCAGGCTCTTGCGTCATACCAACAGACTGACTCCCTTGCAGCTCCACAACTTCAGGAGTAGGATCTCTTTCCCTGGAACTCAGCATGTTCTCAGAGTGCAGCACAGGTATTCAAGACACGGGGTTTGTCCTGAACTTGCCTATTACAAAAATCCCTGACAGAGGCTTTTGTTGAAGTTTCTGAGTGTCTTCCATAATCACTTGAAATCTCAATATACCTGTATTTCCACCCCTCTTTACTTTCTTGTATAAGCTGATTACTAAGTTGTTATTGCTGAGTTACTCAAGCAGCAGTGCATTAAATCAGCAAATTGGGGAGTTTATACTCATAAAAGCTTAAAATAGAAAACAACATTCTTTTTGAAAAAATAGTTTAAAATCCCCCTCTGACACATTGTATACCACCTTTCATCCTGGAGCGATTTTTTACAGCTGAGTTCTAAACCTCTCATAAGTGGGTTTTGTAGGAGAAGTGCTGACACAGCCCTAACGATGGAATTTTTAATGGCAAACTGCAATAAAAAATCCAGCTTGTAATGCTGGAGTAGGGAGAACGAAATACGTTATGCAAAAAAAGAAAATGTCACAGAAGTACTGGACCTCAATCCATTTAACCATGGCCATTTATTTTCCTTTACTGAATATGTGGGTTTTTTTAATGTCAATGGAATTTTAGCTTTTTCCTATTGATCACAAAGATAGATCAGGCTGGAAAAAAGTAACACTGCTGGAAACAAAGAAATTGCTCCCAGACAAATTCTTAAACCAATTCTTGAAACACTATCCATTCAGATTTCAAACAAAATAGCTCTAGCTGCCCAAGAGGAACTGAGTTTTTGGTATAAGAATTGAACACCGAGTCCACTAAACTTCCACTGAAGCTTAACACACTGTAGCAAGCTATCGTCATTTACATTTTGTATACTGCAAAGGAACGGCTCAGCTGGCAGAGCTGGTGAACAGTAGTAGCCCATTTACAAACAAAAATAAAATATGACCCTGACATGAATGTGTTTCTGTACAGAACCTTTAGCCAGACTATCCATTGTGAGACATTTCAACAGCAGTGTAGGGTAGCCACTGTCTGTCAAATTTTTTGACTGGTTCCAGGGTAGGTGTTTTGTGTTAAAGCTGAAATATCGTGCAAGGAGGGTTCGTAAGAATCTTTATAGGATTCTACTTTCCCGTAAACTATTTTTACTGCTTATATTTCTTGGGTTTAAAAATGGTTTCTTTTAGCAGAAATCACAAGGAAAATCACAAGTCCAGTAGAAGAGATGATGGCCCTTGTGCTTTATAACTGACAAGGCTGAGGAGCCTCTTGTGGAAGAAGTCTGAATGTCACTCCCTTTGTTGTTTCTGAGGCTTGATGTGTCTGTAATGTAGTGTACCCCATTATACTGAAAATCAATTTGTTTTTCCATTCAAAACTAGCTCTCAAATTAAGCTTTCTAAACATTTCCAATAGAACAAAGAAAACTGGCTGAGATAATATTTCATCTTCTGAAACAAGAATTCTTCAAAGCCAGTCACATTACATTGGGCAGAGGAGGACATTGCTTACTTGAGAATCTATGAGTGCTCATAAGTTCAAGCCATCTACTGCAGACTTCATGCACTGCTAAGTATTACGCTAGTTTTACAGTAATCTTGGCATCATTTTTTATTCCAATCACAAATGGCTGTCAAAAAACAAATAGCAAGAATTACTATAAACAGCAATGATTCAGTTTCAATGTCTACAGTTTTCGATAGTCTAGCAATGTAATCTCATACTGTACCCTTAAATTGGATATAGCATATGAAGTCCGTCAGCCATGCAGAAAAGGAAAATGTATATTATTGAAGCCTTTGCTGTCTGGAAAACAGTTGGTGAAGAGTAACAACAGGAGTTTTAAATATCCGAGAACAAATTCCAAGTAGCATTAAAATCACAAATAGCAAACTTAACAACTCCCACTGGACTAACATACCTCTTTCAAAAGTTTTTTTTATTAGCTTCAAGCATCATTGTTATAATTTATTATTATACAAGTTGAGTTTTTTTCATTCTCTATGACTGGGGAACAGTTACTTTAACTTCTTTTTCATAATAAACAGCTGTTGAAAAATTTGCCAATATTTTCTCCTCTTAAGATTCAAAAATGACTTCAGTGCTATTCATATTTCTACTTTCCCCAAAAGCACAATAAGATATTATATTTACAATTAAATCAATGACACTTATCCTCTATAGATATTATTACATTGTTTAGATTACTAACATATATATCTTCACCTAATCTTTTGAAAAACAAGTTCTCAGAATTGTAATATTGTCTCTACTGATTGAAAATTAGCTTCAGCGCTTTGCCTTTTTCAGCATTCAGTAATTCTCTGACTATTTCAAATCTTCCTAGATTACAGTCTTAGGAACTAAACAGAAGAAGATAAATCTGTTGGATAGTAAAAATACAGACTTTTGAAGAGGTCATCTACTGCAGAGATTAAATATTTGATTCCACCTGCTCGTTATAAAGATGACACCAAACAGGAAATGGCATAACTTTAATCTGTTTTTCCAGCAATAATTGTTACAGGGATAGGAAACGTTGTACATAATTCTTACTGCAATCCTGACACGGTAAACCTCCTTGGGTGCTGTAAAGCAGATCAACCTCAGATGCTTGTGCTGCTGTTAAAGAGGAAATTTCAGACTTTCCCAGCTCCTGGAGCTGTCATAGTTTACAATTCAAGTCTATTCTCCACATAGCCCAAAAAACAAAAAGTAATGTAAGAGATGTACATTGTGATTTGTTTGAATTTAGAATTCCAGAATTAATTTGAATCATAAACTTACATAATAAATCCTTATAAACATGAAGCATTTACCATGTGTCCTTCATTAAGTATTAAAACATCATTCATTTTGATACAGGGTAAAGACCCAACTAATGTGCTTTAAAAGGTTAATCAAATTTAAGGAGCTTGTTAAAGTAATCAATATTTGTTTTATAGACACATTTTTCATTTGGTCCCAAACATGCCAAGTCTCAAAGGAGGCCAAAACAAGGCTCAACTGAGATGAGAGGGAAATGAGTCACTAGGGAATAACCTGCAGTTTTCCATTAATGCCATGTTGGCTTTCCAACTAGTATACTCATATTTCTTGCTGCAAAATCTAAGTAGCATAAGTCTCAGAAATACTTTTATTGAAGTCAATGGCAAAATTCCCAGTATTATTTTTATAACTTCTGTGCCTCAAAATTAGTATTCAATACAATATATTTATTCTAGAAACGGCATACTAACCATGACAACAAAAAATCCATAGTATAATCTTATTCAGATACGTACATAAAATATAACAGTATTTTGCAATTCTGCATCTCTACACATATTTCTCACATTTTCTGCTGTCTCCCTATGGGTATGTCTACACTACCCCGCTAGTTTGAACTAGCGGGGTAATGTAGGCATACCGCACTTGCAAATGAAGCCTGGGATTTGAATTTCCCGGGCTTCATTTGCATAAGCGGGGAGCCGCCATTTTTAAAACCCCGCTGATTCGAACCCCGTGCAGCGCGGCTACACGGGGCACGAACTAGGTAGTTCCATCTAGGCTTCCTAGTTCGAACTACCGTTACTCCTCGTGAAGCCTAGTTCGAACTACCTAGTTCGTGCCCCGTGTAGCCGCGCTGCACGGGGTTCGAACCAGCGGGGTTTTAAAAATGGCGGCTCCCCGCTTATGCAAATGAAGCCCGGGAAATTCAAATCCCGGGCTTCATTTACAAGTGTGGTATGCCTGCATTACCCTCCTAGTTCGAACTAGGAGGGTAGTGTAGACATACCCTATAGGATTGTATTCCAATTGCCTCTTTGCCCTTGTCCAAACAGGACAGTAGCTGTATATAAACGCTCTTGCCTCCTTACGTAAGGAATAATTAAAGCTAAATGAAGGAGATGTTGAGGAAAGAGGTTCCAAGAGATCAATGCAGGACAAGACAATAAAAGGAATGGAAATGTGGAATATGTAGACAATGATTAATATTTTCATCAGATATGTACATATACTTGAATAATCAAACATGGCAGATTTTTTAAGAGAGGGTGAAAACAGTAATACCATCTACACTCCATTGGTTTGATACAAACTCATTGTCTATTGCAGTGGTTAGTTTAACAGTCTATTTCTCAGGCTGTTCCAGCACATTTCACTAGGGCACAAAGAGAAAAGTCATTTTGGCTTCCGCTTCACTACAAATGAAACAAACCAAAATGTTTCACAAATGTTTGCACAGTACTTTAGATGAACATCGTAACAGCAGCTGTTATAATTACCCAGGGATTGATAAAATAATGGCACTAGTGAATGTCTGCTGTGTATGCATTTAGGCAATCGATCTAATAAGCCAATATTATATTCTGCATGTCTGGTGCCAGAATGGACAAAGTAATCTTTACAAAGAAAGCTAGATCAGTGCTGGTTACACTAGTTAATCATTTACACTTAAGGCCAAATTTTGCTCTCCTTTACTCCACTGTAAATCCAGAATAACTCCATTGATTTCATTAGAACTGCTGTGCTTTTAAATCAGTGTAACAGGCAGCATTAGTCCCTACAATTTAATGTTAGACCAAGGATTGTGACTAGGATGACCATATGTCCTGTTTTGGCTGGGACAGTCTCTTTTTTTAGACCCTGTCCTGACTTTTGATAAAACTGGACATTTGTCCTGCTTGTTCTTGCCAATTCATTACCAGAGAGGGGCTTTGAGCAGTCCCACACATGGGTGTGCAGCAGACAACCAGCCACGTGCATGGGCGTGTGGTGGGGGAGTCATACAACCATCTTGGGTGGGCAGTAGGGGGCTCAATTGGCCCCGTGCATCAGTGGGGAGCGGGACTGAAGGCTGGCCCTGTGTAGGTGGGAGACAGGGAGGGCTAGGGGAGCCAACAGAATTGCCGAGCCTGGAGGCAGGGTAAGAGGGTCCCAGTTCCCCACTCCCAGAATGGGCGGGGTCTCAAACAGAAGGTCCCACACAGCCCTGCCCCTCTCCCATCCCCAGCTAGCTCTTAGCACCACCTAGGGCTCAAGCAGCCACTTAAAGGACCTCTGGCTCTGGCTGCCACAGTTGTCCCCATCCTCCACCTCCATCAGTGGCCCTGGGAAGTGCTTAGGCTAGCCCTGCACATGGGAGGGGCAGCCTCAAGTCTGGGGAGGCTGCAGAGCAGCTGTGGCTAGTCCTGGGTTAGAGAGAGACCATATCCTAGCCCTCCATGGGCGAGGGGCTGGCCCTGTGCAGGATGTGGGTGAAGATCAGACAACCCTGTGGGAGTGTCCCATTTTCCCTTTGGAAAAATATGCTCACTCTCATTATGACACTGCTGAAGAAAACCCAGAGTATTACATGGATATTGAATCCACTTAAACTACATCTGAATTTGGCCCTACACTCTTTGATTTCATTAAAGAAATTAAAGTGTATTAAGCTGAGTGAGTGAGTGGGTGGAAGGAAGAGGGCATCCTTTCAATTTCAGCCAGCTTCTTAGTGGAAGGTACTTCTAAATCTTAACAGATTAGAGGTCAGAAAAGGTTTTAATCATGTTTTCAACAAACGTCTCACCGAGAAATGCAGTACCTTTGACAATATTGAAACAATATTTAAACCTTTAACAATATTTTAAAACAAATATTTTACTTTTCTTGAATTAAACCATAGGGAAGAGGATGTAGACTATACAAATGAATTTGGATGGGTTTTCGTTTTGTTTGCCATATGTGCTGTCTGTTTATTGGCTAGGACTTCCTTCATCTTCTTTCTTTCCAGCATGTGGTATAACTTCAGCTGGAGAGGCAGGAAGTGCACAGTTTTCTTTGATATGATCATATTCTGTCTTTATTTCCCCACTCGGAAATTGCCATTTCATTACTTGATATAAAATAAATGAGGACCATACTCCATTCTGAATGATCCTTGTGCAGAATCTATAATGTGCAAGGAAGAAAGTTTTTGCATTTGCCACCCACTCATGGAAGGGTGTGTCACATTTTGGTCTAGTATGCTATCTTTGTAGTGCAATACCAAATAGGATAATTAAAACAAGGGTTTTGATAATGCTTTCTATTTAAACATTCAAAAATTAACTTTCACAGCAAGGGTAAAAAAGCCTCATTCTCTTCCACTTATAGCCACCTTCCCTCCTGCCCCCCAGTTCACCTCCCATGGCCATTGTGCTTCTATTTCTCTTGTTGTTCCTCTTCAGGGCACAGAACTTGAACTGGACTTTGTATTTGATGAGGGCTCAGGTATAAGAGCAGGACACTGGAGTCATGCTCCCACATGTGTTGCTAAGCAGATAGGCTGCTGCCTTTGCACTGGTGAGTTACAGCAATCCACCATGGTGCTCATGAAGACCTGGGTCACTGTCCAAGACTGTCTGATAGGTTGGAGCATAGTTTTCTGGCTAGTTGCAGATGGAAATGGTGCTCTCTGCCCTGTGTTTATGAGAGTCTAAAAGCACTGAATCTAAAGGACCCCTACGCAGAGGAGAGATTTGACAGTCTATGAACTACAGTGGAAGACTTAAGGAAGGAGAGGTCTCTCAAGCACTTCCCTCTGCCTGCCTACTAGCATCTCCTCATTCTTACCTGTGTTGAAGTTTAGCTGTTGTAAGGTGGCATTGAGCTGAAAGCAGACTGCACATGGCTGTCAGTTCCATTCTACCATGCATCTGGGTCTAGGGGGTCACAGGCTTAGCAAACAAAATGCCTACATCTCCAGCCAGGAGCTGAGGCTCATACATTACAGGCCTGCCTTCCTGCCCCCCAGTTGGCTGCCCACTCTCCTTCCCCACCTCCTGGTACGTAAGCTAGCAAGCAGTCAGAGCTCTTTGCTTGCCCTCAGGGCCCCACACCATTCACACAAGTAAGGGAGGGAGCCCAGCAGCACAGGGCAGCTCCTTCTCCCACACACACACCCTTGTTCACAGCAGTTACTATTCCTCTGCACTTGAGGCACAGAGTAAAGTGCCTGCAGCCAATAGCACCAGGAACCTTCTGTGAATCCAGCCACGATTCAGTATGAACCCATAAGACCAGTTCATTCTCACCTAGCCTCCCATATCTTCACAGCAAGTTTCTCCCTCTCTTCCAGCATGGATGAGGAGTCAGCCACTTTCTCAACACCATCTCCTTCTACTAGCTCCAGGATCTGTGGTCAGAATGGGGCAAACACTGTCCATACCAAGGGCAGGAGTTAGAGGTATGGCTACATAGGACCCACATCATTCCCTGACTAATCAGGCACTGTATTTTTCTTCACTGAATTCTCCTCTTCCCACCCATACTAGGTCCCCAGGTATCACCACATCCAGAGATGTCCCCAGTAGTGCAGCTCCAAGACAGGCTGCTCTCCTGCAGCAGAGAGGAAGCACAGCTAGTGTGAAGATATATGATCTCCATGCCAACATCTGGGAATCCACTGAATTTAGGCACAGCTCCACATAAGCACAATCTCACTCACATGTATGTTGCGCACACACACATGTACAGAGGAATGTCAAATGAGGAGATCATCACTGGGATTTCCTTTGCAGGAGCCATCACCTGTTGAAGGAGATGATCACATCCCTGTCCTTAATCATGTGGTCTCTCCATAGTCACATATCTCAGCGGCTCTACATTTCTGATAGTTCGTCACAGTGTGAGCCGGTGGGCAGGAGGCAGAGGAAGAGTGTGAGCCCCAACAGCTCTCTTCAATAGTTGCATGGCTTTAGGAGTGTTTTTGTTTCTCTCCCTTCAGTTTTATTCCAGGAGAACACATAGTGATGATTATGGTTAGTGGGATGATGTTCCCACAGATATTTGGTATGAATAGTGTTCTTAATTGTATCAGTGCAATACTTTATGACTGCTATTAGTGTGGCTATAGGTATGATAGACCCAAGAATCTAATTCAGCTACAAAGCAGTCCTTTCAAGTAAGGCTTTATGCATTTCTGCAGCTGTATATCATTCTCCTGCATACTAGTCTTTAAAAAGAAGAGGGAGAATGAAATGTCAGCATTAGTCATTTACAGACTAAAATATATTTATTTGCTCAGTTTGCAATTTCGTCTCAATCTGTATTATTTGCTGAAAGTGTCTGGTGTGTACAATGAAATGTTGTTTTCTGTGGGCCCAAGTCATAAACAGGACTAACAACTTTTAAAATTGGGCTTGTAAGAAATGCCATAAGCATCAGACATGCCTTGGGAGGAGTATTCATCACAAGCAGCAACACAACAGCTAAAACCTTTAACAATCCTTTTTCCACTCACTGTGAATAATGCCCACATTTTATCTCTTATTATTATTATTTCCAGTTGTTTTACACAAAGCCTGTTGTATTTAAGGCCCAAATATGTGCAGCATATGTTAGGTTATTTATAGCTTTACAATTACCTCAACAGCCAGAGTAAGGCAGATGGTAAACATTACTACTAGGCATAAGTACATTTAGAATTAGACATTTAAATAAATTCAGATCTGTCTCAAGCTTATTTAAGGGATTTTATCTCTTAAGCCATTTTAGGTGTCTGGTTCTGCTGAAAGTCTGTATTGCATACAGACATGTTCTGTATGGCCTTCGGTCTATAGATAGTTGTAGAAGGCAGATGACCTTAGTTCCTGGATTTTGAATGTGGTTCATGAAATTAAGCTGATAAAACCAATTAATCTGAATAAAAGAGATTAAAAATTTTAGTTTGAAAATGACAACAGCTAACTTCCTTTATGCTAGTGAAAGAATATAAATGCTTTAGGGAGTATCAATTGGGTCTCTCTTAAAATCCAGAGGACTACATACAGAGATTAGAAAACTGACAAAAGTACATGCCAGAGGGCCAAGGCATAATCTCCCAAATTGAATACCTCAAGCTATGTTGGCTTTTCACACGAATCTCACAGAGCAGCAAAAATAAAGGTTAGAACTACAGCTAAGGATTGGGTAAGTAATTTAGCTGCAATATGTTTAAAAATTCTAAGGCTCCTTAAAAAAAATCTTGGGACTCTTCAGAGTTATTACTACATGGCTGCAGAATAAAAATAGAGTTAAATTGTGTTGCAGAGTGAAACTCATTAAGATCCTAAAAGAGATGTTGATACTGGAATTGTTACCCTGATGATTTTTATGTTGTAAGGATGTGTTTATTGTATATATTTAGACTTCTTTATCCAATGCATATAAAAACCTCTATGGCCTGTTTTTAATTTAGATAGCAGGGAAAGGATGCTCTGATTCAAATTCTGTTACAGTAGTGTAAATCAAGTCAATTCACTGAAGTTGATTATTTACCATATAACTGAGAACAGAATTTGACATTGTTTCTTCCAGACAGAGGGGCCCAAATGGTCTCATGAAGCACAAAGCAGAGTAGAAAATGAAAAGGTACATAAAAACACAAAGCGTAGAGAAATGCACTATGTACTCTATCACGACCCCTACAATCCATATTCTGGACCTTGCACAGAGGTTGCAGTAGAGGTATTCAAATTCTCCAAGTCAGAGATGCTGTGAATCCTCACCTGTACAGCAGGTCTAATATCAACAGGAGGCAAGATCTCTCAAAGTTGTGAGGGCTGCCAAATCTATTTGGTAAAATACCTGCTGACAGGAGGCAAAGAATCCTACAGGCACAGCCCGACATCAGGCCATTGGCAGTACTTCACAGAAGTAGTGCAATATGCACTAACACAGTATGGCTTACAGACCTCTCTCTACACTGTCAGTATAGGGAATGTGGGAGCTGTTGTGCATCGTCTCCAATTCCTTGGCATGGCTATGAAACAGCATCTGTTACATCCCTGTTTCCTACTGTGTTGTCCTATTCCTTTCGCCTTGAACAGCCTATTTCCCTCCTTGGAGATGGGGATGTGGGAGTTTGCCCATTGCTGGAGGCAAACTTCAAACATATGTTCAAATCTCTCCATCAAATGGAGCACATACCACAATGGATAAATTTCACTCCTATCCTTGAATGTTGAGTAGACTTATGGGGAGTTATTAAGCAACTAATGTTTTCTACTCCTGAGATGGCTACATTTCAGTGGCAATTCCTATAAATGTCTTAACTCCCTTCAAGAGTTTTGTGAGGCTTCATTAGTCATTGTTTGAAAAGCACTACATATCTATACCCTGAATTATTATGTATTTCCCTAGAAGAAAAAAATACTTTTCTCTGATTTAAATTGGCTATGTTCAAGCCCCTATGTATAATGTGATTATGCAGGCATGTGAATTGCCACATAATCACCATTCTTTTTCAATTTTCCATGTAATTGTGTTCGAGGATCTAAGCTTTCTTTTAAAAAACTTAAGTCCCTAGCTCTTATGATTGAGAAGAAAGCCTTCAGAACATTGAAAACTAACTAGAGTCTATAGAAATAAGAACTCTGAGAAAGTGTGAATTGTCCTTATTACTCTCAATAGACTAGTAGCATTGAATCCAAATGGTTTTTCAGCAGCATTGCCAACTAATTCATTTCTGATCCATTCCAGGAGAAACATCAAGCTTCTTGAGTTGTCCATCATTGTTGAATATGGCAGCAGACAGTGCAAAGGGATACCATGAAGGAGCTTGTTGTTGGCTAAATTTCTTGGAGTGGGGAATGACAAAATCAGCCTCCACTGCCTTTTAGTCATACTTCAATTTCTGTTCCCATCCCTGAGGTGGAGAAAAATAGGAGATGCATCCAAACCCCAATATAAAAGACCTTCACCTAACCAAAACCAAACACAACAGCAGACAAAAAGAAATAAAATTGAATATCAAATAACAAAGGAAACTATACTGCATATTATGAGATCGTGAACAAAATACCTTCATTTGCTCCAAGTGTATGTTAAATCCTAGACTTATTGGGAGAGGGGAAAGAAGGAGATAAGGGATAAATATACATTGTACAGCTCCACATAGTATATAATAACATCTATTGCTAAAAATACAAACCAGAGTTGCTGTGTAATTCACTAACTTATTTGTACCTTGAATTTTGCAATTGACCAGGATTCTGCAAAGAGCATGCTGCATTATCTCTAGATATGACTTTATGTGAAGACTTTAAATCATTTTATTCCATACTGAATTAACATGCTAAACATAATCCCTGCTGCCCTGGGAGACAAAGAATGAACATAACTCTCTTATTTCAGGTGGCTCAATCCCACATCTCTAGTTGCCTGAACTGACTCCACTCTTGTATAGCTGCATATTGAAACTTCTTCTCCTTACAGTGCCTTTGTAATAACTGAAGCCAGATTGTGGGGGGAGGGGAGAAATTAATGAGCCTTCTACAGATTAAAATAATAATAATAATAATAATAATAATAGGCTTACCTTCAAAATGCTGCCTTACACCAAAGATAAATCATGGACAAACAGAAAACCTTGTGTAGTTTTCCTAAATATAAATGTATTAATACAGCATATAGTCACCCCCTAAATATTTAGTGTTGTGATCATTGTAAAATGTAATTACTTCTACAGTGGTTTAGTATTATAGCATCAATATGATTACTATGCTAACGTACTGCAGGTTTGTAAGGTTGCAGTTTATGCAGCCATGGCTAGTCATGTCCAAATTACTTCAGATAAGAGCATTTCTTGTTCTTTGTGGTTAGAAAGTAAGACCTAGCTAAATAATATGCCATCAGTCACATTTCCTTTAAAATCTGATAAGCCTGATAAATCTGATAAAATCTGATGACCTATGAGGGAAGGCTGAAGGAATTAGGTTTGTTTAGTTTAGAAAAGAGAAGATTGAGGGGGGACATGATAGCAGGTTTCGATATCTAAAAGGGTGTCATAAGGAGGAGGGAGAAAACTTGTTCATTTTGGCCTCTGGGGATAGAACAAGAAACAATGGGCTTAAACTGCAGCAAGGGAGGTTTAGGTTGGATATTAGGAAAAACTTCCTAACTGTCAGGGTAGTCAAACACTGGAATAAATTGCCCAGGGAGGTTGTGGAATCTCCATCTCTGGAGATATTTAAGAGTAGATTAGATAAATGTCTATCAGGGATGGTCTAGACAGTATTTGATCCTGCCATGAGGGCAGGGGACTGGACTCGATGACCTCTCGAGGTCCCTTCCAGTCCTAGTATTCTATGATTCTAAGCTTTAATTCTGAAAGGTCTGTCTGCCTATATGTACTGCCACGTCAAGAAGATGTAAATGTAGTTAGTGTGTATAAGCTAGTCATTTAGGCCCCTGATGTTGTGTGCTTGGCCTGTTTCATTAAGGTTTCCTTATTCTGCCTTTATAAAGTTAAGAGCAGATAATTTTAATCTGTGTTCTCTTCAGTATCTCCAGGATCCAATGACTGAAACTTTATTGATAAAAACTATACAGAAGCAAAGCATTCTGTATTAAAAACTGTACAGAACCTACAACCATTTTTATACGTTTATGAGGAAACAGAAAAAGCAAACGATGTCTGATGTGAGCTAATTTTAGTTTTCCTGCTAGGAATCTGGAGGAGAAAAAATCTAGTGGGTGGAGGGGGAGCTTTAACTGTCGATAAACCAGCAATCTTGATTTGAGCCCTCTTTGAGTATGAACCCTGAAGAGTACAGATGGGAAACTGTCTATTTATAGGTTACATGTTCTTTTCTGAGAAATGTAGGAAAATACAAAATGTTAAATTTTAAGAATGTGCCTGCCAAATGGCTATTGAAAACATTAGAAATATTGTGATATCTGGCCTGTTTTCTGTACATTATCGTAAGAATGTGCAGGGTCACAGAACCTACAACCATTTTCAGAAGAGTTCATCTCCTAGGTAAGCCTCTTAATGAGTGACTCTTTTGCAAATCTAATCAAAAGTGCCTCTGTGGAAGCTTCAGTGTGCAAACATTTTGAAACTCTGCCCCTAATTTAGGTACCATATAGGTACTAAACATTTTATAAAACTGGGCCCCAAGCACTTTTGAAAATACACCTGTAACAACTTGCGTAAATTGCATAACCAGTTGCAGTGGTGGGAGTGGGAAATCTCTCCCAAATTTCTGGTTAAAAATTTGTGGTACTGGGGGAAAAAAAGATGCATTTCTCCTCTATTTCTCCAGCAGGACAAATACTGTAATTGGACTGTTGTTAGACTGAGCACATATTAAAATTCCAGGGAATCATTTTAAATCACTGTACATGGGTTTCTGAACTTCATCACAACCTCCTTTTTTCACCATTCCACTGGGTCCCTGCAGGCCATAAAAAATAATTCAAAAAAGATTTTTTACATTTCACTTGTCAACCATAGACATGTGCAAGATCAATTTACAGAAATTCTGGAATGTGGAGTCTGCAAAGATACCTCTTCCCTCCAGCAAAAAGTGTTTGATATTTGATGGAAATTGGTGCAAAGTGATGAAGAGACAAAAGAGCTGCTGGCTATTTGTTCGCATTGTATCAACCACAGCGAGTAGAAAAATTCCCCATAGATTTTAAAAGATATTGCATGTCTGTGCACTATGCAGAGCTTATTTTTTGTTGTTACTGTTGAAAGCAATGGCTCCCTGTAATATTTAACCAAGAAAAGTTGTTATACAGTCCAACTGAATAACTGCTCTTCTACTCACCAAAGGTTATTACTTTACATAGACAGCAGGAAGCGGGTGCTTTGCCATACAGTTACTTCACAATATTAGGGTTTTCAGATTGCATTGTATGGATATGGTGCATTGAAGTGACATAACACAAGCTTTCTGTTCAAAAATCTAACATAGTATGTACATCAGTTTTCCCAAAAGAAAGTATGATATTTCTTTCTCAGATGCAATATCTCATAGTGCAGGTGCAAACTATATGTTCTCACTGATAAGCAAACTAACTTCTAGTTTTCAATGCTGAATGATAATTTGAACAGTAACAGACAAGCTTATCTCCAAAATATATTTATATTTATCTTGATGTTTAGTACATGATATCAAAGCCACAGAAATTAGGAAAATAGTCACTCTGATATAAGGAAAAATATGTGATAAAAATAAGTCTGAAAACTCAAAGAGATAGAGATTTTGTAGGTGAAAAAATGTTCAGCACAGCTCCAAATGGCATTTCCACCTTTGAGCTGCCTGTGGACTTCAAGGATATTGCTTAGTGTCTCAGTAAATTGTACACAAAGCAACAAACCCAGTCACAAGATGGGTAACTGTATTACATGGGATTGGCAGGAACATAAGGGCTATCATTGCAATCACATTAAAATGATGCATACTGACTTGACCAATAATTATTTTAAAAAATACCCTGGTGACATCCTCCTTTTTAACAATGCCCAAGGGAACACAGGCAAATTTATTCACATTTCCATCATGAATACTAAATAAGATAATTGGCTACATATAAATAGTCATTTATAATTAGTTAATTGTCCCCCAAAATTATTATTTTAATACAAGTTGTTATAATTTAAAATATATCCCAGTTAACAGATATTTCACAAAAACCTTAACCTCAGTATAATATAATTAAATTGGTTATAGATAGCTGAAAAGTTGATATAATTAAAATTGAATTAAAGAAAGAGAATGAACTGTGCTAGAATGGATTTTGGATGTACATTATGGAATGGCAAAGTATGCTACTTTTCCTAAGTTCAAAATAAAAGCAAAATAGAAATCCAGGCTTAAAATTAACATATCTTTGTAACAAAAGTATTTCTGGCAAATGTAAGAACACTTAAAAGAAATGAAAAATTATCTGAAATGTTATTATAAAAATAGAATTTTTGCAATGTCTCACAGTATCCATGGAAATATTCCTGTGATCAGGTTAAAATTCTATACAATGAAACTAAACTGGAGGGTTTGCAATGTTTTAAAAAATGTTAACTATATCAGAAATTAATATGAAAAAGTTACTTAAATTTAGATTATGATTTGGTGCATACAAGAACTCTGGAAATTCAGTTAGGTTCCTAAGAGAAACACTAAATTTTGCTTCTTTGTGAATAGGTATTACAATAAGCTTTTTAATTCACAACCATATTGTGTATAAACAAAGAGTACATGTTATTTAATGAAAGTGAGCTGAACTTTCTATAATAATCACAGACATTTTATATGAGTGAGTACTTATACAGAACTGTAATGTTATTCCTGCAGTAAGTTAGCTGGTAGATTATTGATTTTTTGTTGAAACAGCACTTTTTCTTACAACCTTATTAGATGTATTTCTGTTTCATTTTTAGTATTTCTCATTTGTGTTGGGGTCCTATAATAAGAGATCTTTTGTACTGCATATGCATAAGAAGCAGAATCAAGGGCATTATGAGAACTTTAAAGCAGAATTTCTTAATTTTGTTCAATTTAAATCTAAAATGTTATTACATTCATGTACTTTTTACACATGCTTTTACCTTGCATTCTAAAGACAAACACATGATCCCAATGTCACAGTGTTTACAAACCAAAACAAAAATCATGCACAAGATGACAATCAGACTGGGAAGTAAGGGGACGATGTCTTAAGCAGGTCAGAGATATTTTGATAGAACCTCGTTCTGTTGGAAGATGCAGTTCCACTGAAATTGAAATGCTTCACAATAAGTGGCCTAGGAACTAAATTGTTAAAGTTATTTAGGTGCCTAACTCACATTAAAAGCAATGAGAGTTAGGCACACCTAAATGCCAACATGAATTTCATACCAGGATGAACTTACACTTCTATAATATATTATAAATGTGTTAGTTTTAAACTTGTGATTAAGCCACAACATGCACAAGAAGTTAAGAAGTTTGGTCTCAATCCAAAAAGGTACTTTAGCTCATGACTAACTTTAAGTACAGGAGTAGTACCACTTAGGCTTAAGTGCCTTATGCTTTGTCTACACTGGCAAGTTTTGTTGAAAAAAAGTGCCTTTGTCAACAAAAGTGCATGAGCATTCACACGGCAACATTACTTTTGTTATGAAAAATGGCTGTTTTCCATCAACAAAAAAATTCCCTCTCCATGAAGGATTTTTTCTTTTCCCCTCCCTATATTGTCAACAAATATGCAGTGTAGACACCTGATTTGTCACTGATTCTGGCTGTCAGGAAGTGGCCCACAGTTTGCATTCAGCCACTCTGTACAGCAGTTTGAACTCTGCTGTCCTGCAGCCAGATGACCAACTACCCACCCCATCTACTTGCAAGCCTCATAAAATTTAAATCCCATGTCCTGCTGCCTGAGCACCTGGACTCCACAACTCCGCAGGCAGGCTCAGCATGCAGTGGTGTTATAGCATCTTCCCAGGTGCCCATGCCTGGTCATGGCAGCAAACACTCTCCTTCTTTGGACCAACATGGAGCTGTTGTATCTGACCAGTATATGGGGACAGGAGTCTGTTCAGTCTCAGCTGCAAGTAACCAGTAGGAACTGAGTCATGTATGGGCACATTTCTCAACCCTTATGTGAAAAGGGGTAGGAGCAGGACATGTTGCAGTGCAGCAAAAAAATTAAAGAACTGAGATAAGCCTATCATGAAGCCTGTGAAGTGAACTGACACTCTAAAGAACTGCCATTTCTTCTTCGAGTAGTGTCCCCGTGGGTGCTCCACTACGGGTGTCGGGCTTGTCCTGGCACCGCAATCCGCAGAGTTTTAACCAGCAGTAGCCCCCGGTGGACTGCGCATGTGCAGAAGCCGTCTCTCGCCGTTCGCCCCCTTTCTGAGCATCGCAGTCTAACGCCAGTTCCTCCTAACCATCCACGGCTGCAGACGGAGTCGGAACACGCTCCTCATCAACCTGAGGAGAATTTCAATCTTTTTCTAAGCTACTCATTCCTTCCCAGTTAGCCCCCACCCCTTATAGTATAGTTTATCACAGTTCGTTAATTAGTTAGTTCAAAATTTAAAAAAAAAATGTTATTTTTGTTCGATCCCTCAGGCCCTTCGTTCGGCCTGCCGGGGTTTTTTTTCTCCTTCTCCCGCTAAGGCACTTACTTCAAACATGCCTGCAGGGTTTAAAAGATGTGCCTCCTGTGGCAACGCGATGCCGGCCTTGGACGGACACTCCCACTGCATTCGCTGCTTCGGAAAGGGGCATATCCCACAGAAATGCGATCAGTGCCTTGTAGCCCAGTGGTCACCACTCCCTCTTCAGTGACTGGAGTACCTACAAAGGCTCAGAGGAAGAGGCGCCACTTATGTTTGCCTTCCACCAGTCCCAGTAGGACTGTGTTCTCACCGGGACCCTCACCTCCACCTCGCTATGACCGACGGCATAATTATGAATGCTCACGGTCACCACAGTACTGGAGATCCCCAAAGCGCTCTCTGTTACCTTCCCATCATCATCGGCACTACTATTCCAGATCTCCATCGTGATATTCCATGAGGTCATGGTCTCCGGTGTCACCTGCTCGTGTGCATCACTATCGGCAGGGCAGTTACTCATCTGCATAGTCTCACCATGACCATCACCATCGGTCAGGTCATGCCCATTACCATGACCACTCGCACTCACCTTCTCGGAGTCACCATCAATCGTACTCGCCTCAACCACCAACTCATGGCACCATCCCTCCGGCACAACCGCCTCCAACACTCACGGACGATGATAGAGCCTCTGGAAAAAGCCAATATCCCTCCTTCTCCCTCCGGGGATACACAACCCATTGGTTCTCCAGCAGACATCTCATCCTTGTCAACAGATGATGCAGTTTTCGATTACGAGTCTTCGCCCATAGATGATTCCAGGCAATTCCAGGAGCTGTTTAAAAGGGTTGCCCACTCACAAAACCTGTGCACTCCTGAGGCACCTCTAAAACAGCATGCCCTCTTACGGAATTTACAACAATCCAATAGGGCTAAGTTGGCCCTTCCTTTCGACGAGGTGATTCTAGAAATTTCTAACGACATCTGGCAGACGCCTGTGTCTGTAACATCAACACATAAGCATGCGGACAAAAAGTATTTCGTGGACACCAAAAATGCTGAGTTCCTTTTTACCCATCCTCCTCCCAATTCTATTGTCATTGACGCAGCCCAACAAAAGTCGAAGACATCCCAATCTAAGAACACACCATCCGAAAAGGACACAAAACATTTGGTTTTTTTCAGGAGAAAGGTTTATTCATCAGCGACAGCAACTCTTAGGGTGGCAAACTACTCCACTCAATTGGCCAACCATTATTTTGATAATTACGCAAAACTGATTCCGCTAATGCAGCACCTCCCAGATTCTAAGAGGGAGATACTAAAGGCAGTTGTGCAGGAGGGCTACGTGGCAGTCCGTACAGCTCTTCAAATCTCGCTCGACATTGCCGACTCAGCATCCCATATGACAGCTACAGCAGTTGTAATGCGACGTGCTTCTTGGTTGCACCTCACCTCTGTGCCCAAGGACTTACAACCAAAAGTGGAAGACCTATCCTTCGACCGTTCTTCCCTATTCACTCAGAATACTGACCAGATCTTCCACTCTGGTAAAGACTCCTGAACAACATTAAGAACACTCGGGATGTATACGCCGCCCTTCAGGTGTAAAAGAGCTTGGCCCTACAATAGGCAGAGACCCCAATCCTACACAGCTCAACTGTTCAGGCCTTACGACCAACAGAAGCAGAGGCAGCGGCCACAAAGGCGGCGTCAACAGCCCGCCAAGACGCAACCTCATCAGCAGGTTTGACGTCCCCGTCGAGGAGCTGTGCACCATTCCCCTTCCAGAGGCTCTCCCCCAAATAACTGGACTGTTCCATCACCGGTTGAGACCCTTTCACGTCGTTGGTTCGCTATCACCACAGATCGATGGGTCAGAGAGATCATAACATCCAGACTCTCTATTCCCTTCACCACTCTTCCCCCTTCAAGCCTCCTTTCCCTGTCTCTTTTCAAGGACCCCTCTCATGATCTTCTGTTGCAACAGGAGGTCATGCGACTACTTACCATCAGAGCAGTGGAAGCGGTCCCACGTCAATTCAGAGGCAAAAGCTTCTATTCCTGGTACTTCGTCACGCAGAAGAAGTCCAGTGGGTGGAGACCGATCCTCAATCTTCGAGAACTCAACCGTTACCTGAGAAAACAAAGATTCAAGATGGTTACCCTAGCCTCTATCATTCCAACTCTTACCAAAGGGTATTGGTTCGTGTCTCTCGATCTTCAGGACGCCTACTTTCACATTACCATCCACATGGCACACAGGAGATTTCTCCGATTCACACTCGGCAATGACCATTACCAGCACACCGTGCTACCTTTTGGACTTTCTCTTATTAGCTGGGGAGTGCATATGCAACATCATCAAGTACAGGGCCTGTGGTCACCACATGAATCCCTGCTTCATATAAACTTACTCGAGCTCCGAGCAGTTTACAATGCCTGTTGCCATTTCGCCCAACACCTCCGTGGTACGACCGTGCAGATCCTAACAGACAACATGTGCATGGTCTACTACATAAATCGACAGGGCGGTGCCAGATCCAGATCCCTGTGTGCAGAGGCCGTACAACTATGGAATTGGGCAATTCGGAATGGCATTATGCTTACAGCTGCTTACCTCCCTGGCAAGAGCAATACCATCAAGGATGCTCTGAGCAGGACCTTCCATCAGCAGCACGAATGGGAGCTCCTTGACAATGTAGTCCACGACGTCTTTCAGTCTTGGGGATATCCATACTTAGACCTGTTAGCCACCCGACTCAACAAGAAGTGCTGCCTATATTGTTCAAGGACCGGAATGGGATTCTGTTCGAAAGGTGATGCCTTTCTTCTCGATTGGGGAATGTATTGACTACTGTACGCCTTCCCACCTTTTCCCCTCATACCGAGGGTAATATGGAAGATATTGACGGATGCCGCAACAGTAATACTCATAGCACCGTTTTGGCCTGGCCAGACCTGGTTACCACAACTAATGAGGATGTCGTTGTCTCAACCCAAACGACTTCCACACATACACAACTTACTTTCCCAGCAATACGGCACTCTACTCCACCCGAGCATCAACCGTCTCCACCTCACAGCGTGGCTCTTCAGTGGCTGCAGGGCTCAGAGTTAGACTGCTCACAAGCGGTCAGGGACATCCTGATACAAAGCAGACATCAAATGACCCTTTGTGTGTATCTATCCAATACATATTGGACTACATCCTCCATCTACATTCGCAGAAGTTGGCAGTCACTTCACTAAAAGTACACCTGGCTGCAATCTCAGCTTTTCACCCATATAGAGACGGTGTTTCAGTGTTCGCCCACCCTATCTCTAAGGGTATGTCTACACTACAAAGTTAATTCGAACTAACAGCTGTTAGTTAGAATTAACTTTAATAGGCGCTACACAGGCAAACCGCTAGTTCGAACTTAATTCAAACTAGCGGAGCGCTTAATTCGAACTAGGTAAACCTCATTCTATGAGGACTAACGCCTAGTTCGAATTAAGTAGTTCGAATTAAGCGCTGTGTAGCAACTTAATTCAAACTAGTGGGAGGCTAGCCCTCCCCAGCTTGCCCTGGTGGCCACTCTGGGAACCACCAGGGAAACTCGTCTGCCCCCCTCCCAGCCCGGAGCCCTTAAAGGGGCACGGTCTGGCTACGGTGCCCGTGCCAGGTACAAGCCTGCCAGCACCCAGCCAGCAGACCCTGCACCTGGCACGGCATGAGCCAGCCACCCGCTGCCACCCAGCCCTCTGCCTCTTCCCAGGACCAGGCTGGCGGCTCCCAGGAGCCTGCCTGAGTCTGCAAGAGGCAGGCGCCCGCCTGGTCTAGTGCGGACATTGTGGACCTCATCGAGGTTTGGGGGGAAGCCTCCAACGTCCACGACCTCCGCACTAGGCACAGGAAAGTGGCTGTCTAGGGCAGGATAGCTGCCAGCCCGGCCACCCAGGAGCAGGTTTGCATGAAAATCAAGGTGGTCGAGTGAGACCCCAACCCTGAGCCCTGAGCTTAGAAAATAAAAACATAAGAATGGCCATACTGGGTCAGACCAAAGGTCCATCTAGCCCAGTAGCCTGTCTGCCAACAGCGGCCAACAGTAGGTACCCTGGAGGGGATGGACCGAAGACAATGACCAAGCCATTTGTCTCGTGCCATCCATCTCCAGCCTGCCACAAACAGAGGCCAGGGACACCATTTCTACCCCCTGGCTAATACCACTCCATGGATCCAATCTCCCTGACTTTATCTAACTTCTCTTTAAATTCTGTTATAGTTCTAGCCTTCACAGCCTCCTGCAGCAAGGAGTTCCACAGGTTGACTGTTTGCTTTGTGAAGAAGAACTTTCTGTTATTAGTTTGAAGCCTGCTACCCATTCATTTCATTTGGTGTCCTCTATTCCTTCTATTATGGTAACTAATGAAGAACTTTTCTTTATGCACCCTCTCCACATCACTCATGCTTTTATAGACCTCTATCATATCCCCCCTCTGTCTCCTCTCTTCTAAGCTGAAAAGTCCCAGTCTCTTTAGCCTCTCTTCATATGGGACCTGTTCCAAACCCCTGACCATTTTAGCTGCCCTCCCCTCTCCCACCTTCTCTCTTCCCCTCTCCCACCTCCTTTTCCCAGTCTCCCCCAGTTTTGTTCAATAAAGAGAGTTTCTGTTTTTGAACACACGTGTCCTTTATTTTGTACATCAGGAAGGGGGGCTAGGGAGGGGTAAGTGGAAGGAGGTGAGGGAGGAATGGGGTACGAGCCCCCGAAGGGGAGGACTGGGGTGGCTCTGCAGGCTCCTTGGGGTGGAAGCTCTTCTGCAGCCCCCCAATTGACCCCTCCGGATGGCAGCCTGCGGCAAGTGCAGCCAGGCTGATGGCCGAGTGCTGTGATGTGCCGAGTGTGGGCATTCAGGGCACTCCAAGACAGGACTGCTTTGCTGTCCCTCACCGAGTTAGACAAGCGAGCGGGGAACCCCTGAGAACTGTCTGTCCGGGGTGGGGGTCGGGTCCCTTTAAGCACAGCCCTCGACTAGCCTGAGACAGCAGCTCCGCCGTCTAAGTCCTAACCTGATGCCCTGCTGGCACTGCTTCCGGCCATCCTTAACCTCGGTTCAGGGTCCACTCAATGTGGACATACTAGTTCAAATTAGCAAAATGCTAATTCGAACTATTTTTTAGGTCTAGATGCACTAGTTCGAATTAGCTTAGTTTGAATTAACTAATTCGAATTAAGTTAGTTCGAATTAGTGCTGTAGTGTAGACATACCCTAAGAGACTTATGAAAGGCATGATCAATCTTTATCCACTGCACAAGGCTATTCCAGAGCCGTGGGACCTAACACTGGTCCTTGATACACTTACCCGTCCACCGTTCGAGCCCTTGGCAACCTGTGACCTACAGACTCTGACTATGAAAGTTGCATTCCTTTTAGCCATCACCTCTGCTCGAAGAGTCAGCGAGCTGGCAGCCTTGTCGGCTGACCCTCCGTACATGCTGTTCACTCACCAAAGGGTAACACTATGATGTCACCCATCATTTCTTCCAAAGGTCAATTCATCGTTTCATGTCAATGAGCCAATAATTCTCCATATGTTTTACCCTAAGCCGCATTCCACCCTGGAGCATGTGTGCCTGCACACTTTGGATGCTAGGAGAGCTTTGGCTTTCTATATGGACAGGACGTGTCAATTCTGCAAATCAAGACGCCTGTTTTTTTCCCTCACAACTCATTCCAAAGTTCAACAACTCTCATCTCAGCGTATTTCATCTCATATTATAAACTGCATCACCTACTGTTATACACTTCGTAACAAACCATTGCCCTCTAAGCCTAGAACGCACTCTACCAGAGCCATGGCCACCTCCACGGCTTTCTTAAGAGATGTCTCTATCCAGGGGTATGTCTACACTACCCCGCTAGTTCGAACTAGCGGGGTAATGTATGCATACCGCACTTGCTAATGAAGCCCGGGATTTGAATTTCCCGGGCTTCATTAGCATAAGCGGGGAGCCGCCATTTTTAAATCCCCGCTGCTTCGAACCCCGTGTAGTGAGGTGAAACGAGGTGTACCGGTAGTTCGGAATAGGCACCCTAGTCCGAACTACCTAGTTCAAGCCCCGTGTAGCCACGCTACACGGGGTTCGAAGCAGCGGGGATTTAAAAATGGCGGCTCCCCGCTTATGCTAATGAAGCCCGGGAAATTCAAATCCCGGGCTTCATTAGCAAGTGCGGTATGCATACATTACCCTCCTAGTTCGAACTAGGAGGGTAGTGTAGACATACCCCAGGACATTTGCCGTGCGGCAACCTGGTCATCCACATCGACGTTCGCCAGACACTACACGCTGGAACGTATTGTTTTGGCAGATGCAGCAGTGGCTCAAGCAGTCCTATCCTCTGTGCACGCTTAATTCTGAAGCACAATACTGTTTTTGGGCTACTGCTTCACACTCACCTGTAGTGGAGCACCCACGGGGACCTACTCAAAGAAGAAGAAATTGTTACTCACCCTGTGCAGTAACATCTGTTCTTCGAGATGTGTGCCCCCGTGGGTGCTCCACTACCCGCCCTCCTCCCTGCTTTGGAACTCTCACCTTTGTATTTTTCAGACGTTCCGGCTAGGAGGAACTGGTGTTAGACTGCGATGTGCAAAAAGGGTGCAAACGGCGAGAGACGGCTTCTGCACATGCGCAGTCCACTGGGAGCTACTGCTGGCTAAAACTCTCTGGATTGCAGCACCAGGACGAGCCCGACACCTGTAGTGGAGCACTCACGGGGACACACATCTCGAAGAACAGATGTTACTGCACAGGATGAGTAACAATTTCTTCTATAAGGAGCTATACTTTAGAAGACATGGAGGCAATACACACAGGACCTAGCCCGGAGGATGAAATTGTAGATGAAGAGGTTGAGGTAGACAAGGATCAGGGATTCTCTGCCCCAGGGCTACCAAATGTGTTTGGCAGCCAGGAACTATTCTCCGCTGCTGATGAACATTGCCAGTCTAAGCAATCACTTTCCTGGGATCAGGAAGCAGAAGATGAGATGCTGGGTAAGTGGCCATATATTATGGAGTGCAGAGCTAAAGGCATGAAAAAGTGGGAGCTGGATGTGTTTCTCTGAGCTGCATGTATCCCTGTGTAGCTAATTCCTTTGGCCCATCAGGATGTTGAGGTTCACCATGATCTCAATGGAATCCTGAAGAGAGAGGCAATCAAAATTTTTCCAGAGATGCTTGTAAATTTTCTGCCACAGATTCCATGATAGTATAGCCTTGTCCTGTCTCCCATTTCAGGACACTACCCTGTACCATTCAGCAATCACTTGTATAGGAACCAAAGTGGTGAACTTAAGTGGGCTGCATATGAAGCAGAGTGAAAGCACAAGCCTGGAGAAGTTGTGCCCTCATTTCCTTGCTTACACCAAGCAGGGAGATATCTGCCAGCGTGGTACCGGCCTGTGGAGAAGTGAGGCATAATTAGAACTGTGCTTCTACAAAGGGAATTTTATAGCCCCGGTTGAGGTTTCTTTTGTCCGTTTGCACAGCTGCCAGCCATCCTCACCCCCTCACTCACAATGCAATCCCACCAATCTATGTTGTTTCCATAGTCCAGAAGTGCCTATCTACCATATACAGCTGCTCGGTGACTGCCAAACACAATGATAGGTTACTACTGTCCATATCGTGCACATTGTTGGGCACTTCCATCTCTTCTTCCTCTGTCAGTAATTTCAGTATGATCTCCACAGCCATGCCTGAGGGCCTCACAGCAGTTAACAGAACATGTGAGAGACCTATGGGACCCATTCTTTCTCGCAGTAGATACTAGAGTGCACAGCAGGGAATGGCAACTAGAAAAAAGGCATGAAAGAATGATAGAAGCTCCTGAATAAAGCAGTGCCTGATGGGACATTTTGCACAGTCCCAAAATGCCCTGTGTTCTGTTCCAAAGTCCCACAACACCTAGTGACAGATGGTGTCAGTTGGCATTGTGGGATACATCCCCACAGTGCATTGCTCCCATTGTTGACAGAGGAGCTAAAGATGGGGACACAATCCGTTGACAGAGGTAGCAAGTGTAAACATGCTTTGGTGACTTTTTTTCTGGTGACTTCTGTGTGTAGACATTATTCTTTGCCAAAACGTTGTTGTGTAGACATTCCCCTTGTGAATCAGGGTTTAAAAGAGACTTGTTTTGCAGGGAGATAATGTTTTCATTGTCAGATTTTGAACTGACTCCTCGTCCTTATTTCTACTGTAAAGCCAACTAGATTGACTGATGAAACTCTATTTGACTTACTTCAATTACGGAAAGTATTGTATATGCACACTCAGTACATAATCTTTAAGTAGCAAATTAGTTATTTCAGTAACTGAAAAACATCATCTCTCCAGACCTCCCACAGTCACCACAGATAAATCAAAAATGGCTAAATGGTCTTCTCCCACTTTCCAAAACAATTCACTCTGAAGCTAAGGTCAAGCATGAGAAGCTGAAGCACTGGACGGTTTTTTTGGGGGTGGGGAGGGTTGTTTGTTTGTTTTTTGAGGTTCATTAAAACACTGAAAGTGATGAAAAAAGAGAGAATAATGGAAATATTATCTCAGCCTTAGAGCCACTAACTGGATAAATCCTGGATTGTGTTCTAATTTCTGTTAACTTTAAGTTTTCAATTTTGGAATTTAAGACTATAAATATAATGTTTGGTTGAATATACCCAATAAGATCCTGTATCAACAGCCTGTCTGAACTGATGATAGTTACCATAGCAACTTCACAATTTTGCTCTCTATCATTATTCGCCACCTTTGGTCACATTGTTTTAAAGCTTTGGTTGCTGGAATAACATCGTGCATGTATAAATTAATTCACATCATTCTGTTTTGAAAGGTTATTTGGTACTTATTTCAGTCCCTTTGCAGAACCACTTAGTAACAACATTATCAGTAACCAAAAAACACAATTGATATTTACTCTGCCAGTCTGAAAGCACTATAGAAGGATGATCTTGTGGTTAAGATATTGGATTGGGACTAAGAAGACTTGGGTTTAGCTTCTGGGACTGCTGTGTGACCTATAGAAGTCTCCCATTGACTTTAATTGACATTCGATTAAGTCTTTAATCATTCTTTTCCTCAGTTCTCCATCTGTAAAAATGTGGATTACACTGTTTTCTTTCTCCCACTGTCATGGGATGTATACAGCCCACACTCTCCCAGCTACTAAAGCAAGGGTGGCCTGAATCTGGCCCCTGCCTTACTTTGATCCAGGCCACGGTGAGGCTTGGGGAAAGGAGCCGATTTAGAAGGTGGGGGCGGGGGTGTTTTGGTTTGGTTTTTTCTTCTCGCTTAGGGGCCAGGTCAATGAGATTTTGATTTTGTTCCTCTTTTCTTTTTCTCACTTGTATGTGCCCGCCAGCTGATTTTTCAGTGGAGCAGTAACTAAGGGTATGTCTACACTACCCCCCTAGTTCGAACTGGGGGGGGTAATGTAGTCATACGGAGTTGCAAATGAAGCCCGGGATTTGAATTTCCCGGGCTTCATTTGCATAAAGCCGGCCGGCGCCATTTTTAAATGCCGGCTAGGTCGGACCCCATGCCGCGCGGCTACACGCGGCACGGACTAGCTAGTTCGGATTAGGCTTCCTAATCTGAACTAGCTGTACGCCTCGTTCCACGGCTACACGCGGCACGGGGTCCGACCTAGCCGGCATTTAAAAATGGCGCCGGCCGGCTTTATGCAAATGAAGCCCGGGAAATTCAAATCCCTGGCTTCATTTGCAACTCCGTATGACTACATTACCCCCTCTAGTTCGAACTAGGGGGGGTAGTGTAGACATACCCTAAAGGATTAGCACAGTCTGATTGGTAGCCCTGCAAAAAGCTATGGAGATAAAGAAGTTACAGGTCTGAGGGGAGTGGTAGCTGCATGAGAAGCTGAAGAACAAGAGAGAGCCGCATGGGCAGTGGGTGAAACTGCTTCTTGGGAAGGCAAGCTCCCCATCTTGTGGCCTCAACCAGACTCCATCCCTGCCCTGACCATACCCACTCCCCTCCCAACTGTCTCCCTCTTCTCTCTGCTCACCCATTTCAGCCAACTCCCTGAACCCAAATGTAGCAAATGATATTTGGAAAAAAACTACTCTTCTAAAATTTCTTTCTAAAGAAAATAATGTTTTCCATTGCATGCCAGATTGTAAAGACTGGACATGCAGAAGGTTCCTAATTAAAAAACACTAAATTTGGGAATAAAAATGTCAGTCACAAGTTTTTTTATATATCCTGAAGTTTATCAGAAATGTATTTGCAAAAAAATAACTTTTGTAGTAGGCAGCCCTCCTGCTGAATACAGCATTAAATATTATGGGATTTATAATGCAACCCTTCTCTGTTTTATGTTTTCTTCATCAGTATTTTTAAGATGATTTTATATTTTAAATGTACTCTTAAACCTTCATAAAGTAATCATTCCAGATTACTACACATTTAACACACTGAAACAAAGACATTATTTTAAATTAATCAAATAGAGCAGTTTAGTGTGTTCATGACAAAGTTCATTGCTTTTACAAAAAGGGAACACTAATTTATTTTGTGTGATTTTTATAACAAGACATTTTTATAAAATTTCACTGTATATTTATATTAAAAATATGTTTCCAAAGACTTTAAGCAGAATGAGGGATTTTATACCTTAATAATTTCCTAATTTTAGTGGAGGATTCTCTTAAAACTAGTTCATCAAATAGTCAGAAGTAAAAGCATTTGTCCAGCAATCTGGAAGAAAATAAATGTTCTCCCTTTAAGGAATCTCTTCAACAAGGGGTATGTGTGAAAGGAGAGAAGGGATGGATAAAAAGGACAGGAAGACTTTGGAAGCAAGTTTGTGTACTATAGTAATTAAAATAATAACATGATATTTTAGATATCAGTCATTCAAGATTGTATTTCTGAAAATCCAAAAATCCAAGCATTTAAGGTTAAAGCTGAATACTCAGGTTGTGCATCTAAAAATTTATGCAAGACTTTTTAGAGATGTGATTTTATTATCTTTAACAACAAACTAATGAAATATTTAAAGCAAGTTTTAAGCTAAGGCCCTGTAGTAATGTACAACTGGTTTTACAGTAAATTCAGAGTTAGCACATGCATGTTAAATGGTTTCATTACCACTTAATGGATCTTTCACAAGTTCAATGTTATGCTATTAGGTCTGGTAAGCTAGAAAGCTTTTCACTTTTAGATGAACAGATCCACTTTGAGTGAAGAGTCACCAGTCTGAAAGCTGCAACAGCCTGCTATGGGAGCCTTTGAGAACAGTCAAAATAGGATAGGAAGAGGGGAAACGTTGAGCACTAAGACCCAGGGAAGCCATTGCCTCCCCTTGCCTCTTATACCCACTATCCATGGAGAGCAGGAACTTTTAGCAAGAGTCTGGTGAGAAGCTGCCCTGGTAATTGAAACTCCAGAAGAAGAGTATCACAAAAAGTGAGCCAGGAAAACAGTCTACAAGAGAGGCATGGTAGGAAACAGTAAGGAATAGAGAGAAATTGATTCCAACTGCTTCACCAGATTGGAATCACCCTGAAGTTAGAAGGAGTGGGTAGGCCTGGACACCCCATACCAATCCTAGCAGAAGAGTTCTTAAAGCCTGAGCAAAGAGGTCTAAAATCCCCAAGAGACTGTAGACTCTGTACTCTTCACTAAAGATACTGGCCTCCTGATTCACTAGATTCTGCTGCCACAAGAAGAGAGACCATTACTGAGCTGAGGGCTGGAATCATCATGAAGGGCTACCAGATGGAGCTAAACAGTTTCCGGCTTCAGGAGGAAGTAAGGCAGTCTCCATAGCATCCATTCAGCCATATGGGGGAGAAGGGCCAGACACCCAGTCTCTACCTTGTCTATTTAGAATTCAAACTCTTCAGAGCAGCAACTGTCTTTAAGTATCTGTACAGCACCTAGGACAATGGGGCTTCAGTTTCAGCTGGCACATCTAAGAGTACTCTGTTGAAAATTATGAGGATAATATGTATGGTAGGTAGGAAAGATACCTATCTAATCATCATTTCTATCTCCCTAACAATGTAGGGTTGTCATCTATGCATTATGTATGTGTGTGTTTGGTCCAATATAGTTTTAAAAGCCTCTTATTCTGGGGCTTCCACCACTTCCCTACACAGGCTATTCTGCATCTCTCAATAATCTGAATCCTGACTGTCTATTACTTCATTGTTCTCTTTGGCTGTGTCTAGACTGGCATGCAAAATCTTGCCGCCTGTCTACACTGGCTGCGAGTATTTGAGCAAGAACACTGACGTTGTAATGTACAAAATCAGTGGTTCTTGCGCAAATACTCTGACGCTCCCGCTCAGGGATAAGCCCTCTTGTGCAAGTATTCTTGCGCAAGAGGACCAGTGTAGACAGCAACATTAATTTCTTGCGCAAGAGAGCGTCTACACTGGCACGGATGCTTTTGCGCAAAAGCAAATCTTTTGCACAAAGGCACTTGCCAGTATAGACGCTCTCTTGCGCAAATACTTGTAATGGAAAAATTTTTGCATTAAAAGTATTTGCACAAAATCATGCCAGTCTAGACGCAGCCATCGTGTGTTATCATGGCAATTGAGATCAATTGTGAAACTCAGTAATCCCAATAAATTAAGTGAGGAAAAATACTTTTGTAAATAAACATTTTGGCTACGTCTAGACTGGCATGATTTTTGCACAAAAGGGACTTTTGCCTGAATGGGAGCAGCACAGTATTTCCGCAAAAAGCACTGATTTCTTACAGTAGGAAGTCAGTAGTGGCTGATTTTCCGGAAAAACTGGCCAGTCTAGACACAGCCTTTAAGTATTGTAATAGCTGCTTGTCTGGAGATTGCTGCTCTTCTTCATCTGACAGATCCTCATGGTGTGTAACAAGGTTATCAGTTCTCCCGTGCTTTTTGAGAAAGGGGTGAGATAAGAGGGTAGATATGGGTTTTATGGGGATTAAAAGTTAATGGGAAATTTTCCAAAATGCTGTTTATCAAACCCAAGTTAGAGTCAATCAAACTTTCACTGGCATAGATCCCTGGAACCCAAAGCATGTGGACTACCCACGTAAATCATAGACTCCACCATGCAGAATGTTCCAGGGCCAGGAGCCTGGAGTTTACATGGTCCCTGCAGCAGAGCATAAGAACAGCCCAACTGGTCAGACCAAAGGACCATCTAGCCCAGTATCCTGTTTGCCAGCAGTGGCCAATACCAGATGCCCCAGAGGCAGGGATCACAACAAGTAATCCTCACATGATCCCTCCCCAGTTATCCAGAGCAAGAACTCTGGGAGCCTGGAAACTGCTGAAACTGTTATAAGGCTAATAGCCTAGCATCCTTGAAACCCTGGAAACTCTCAGCTGTGCAGCAGAACATGTCAGGATTTCCAGGCTCCTTGCTGCTTTGGAATCTCTGGGAGCCAGGGCTCAAGCCATGGCTGTCAGGCTTTAGGCACTTCAGCAGGGAGCCTTGTCTGGAGAGACTGAGGGTATGTCTACACTACCCCGCTAGTTCGAACTAGCGGGGTAATGTATGCATACCGCACTTGCTAATGAAGCCCGGGATTTGAATTTCCCGGGCTTCATTAGCATAAGCGGGGAGCCGCCATTTTTAAATCCCCGCTGCTTCGAACCCCGTGCAGCGCGGCTACACGGGGCTCGAACTAGGTAGTTTGGACTAGGGTGCCTATTCCGAACTACCGGTACTCCTCGTTTCACGAGGAGTAACGGTAGTTCGGAATAGGACCCTAGTCCGAACTACCTAGTTCGAGCCCCGTGTAGCCGCGCTGCACGGGGTTCGAAGCAGCGGGGATTTAAAAATGGCGGCTCCCCGCTTATGCTAATGAAGCCCGGGAAATTCAAATCCCGGGCTTCATTAGCAAGTGCGGTATGCATACATTACCCTCCTAGTTCGAACTAGGAGGGTAGTGTAGACATACCCTGAGAGCCCTGGCTTCGCTTGGGGCTCTCAATCTCCCAGCCACAGCATCAAACCATCTGGCCATCAGGTTCCCTGGGTGGCCCAACTCTTGGGGTAGCTGGCTTACCAGGCTGCAAGAGCTGGGCAGCTCAGTGGGAAAGCTGGCCACAGATCCCTGACAGCTGCAAGGATCTAGAAAGCACATTTTCTTTTTCATAAACACCAGGGCTTGGTTTTTCCAAAATGAAAATTCCAGTTTGCAGGAATTCCCCTTTCTGGACAGGTCTAGTGGGGAACTGTGTGAGGAAGATTATATAATTTCTTCTTAATTTGTGATACCATACATGTAATTTCATTGGACACATGCCTCAAGTGACTGGGTAGATACATTTGAAGCATCTGAATATAGATACTAAAACAGAATTTCTGGCCTGGAAGCTTTTACTAATATTGCACTTAAAATGACCGTTTCTTAGTTGCACTCTTATGGGTGCGTCCAGATAGGCAAGATTTTGTGCAAAAGCAGTCACTTTTGCGCAAAATCTTGCCGCCTGTCTACACTGGCCACGGGCATTTGCGCAAGAACACTGACCTTGTACTGTACAAAATCAGTGGTTCTTGTGCAAATACTCCGACACTCCCGCTCAGGGATAAGCCCTCTTGCACAAGTATTCTTGTGCAAGAGGGCCAGTGTAGACAGCCAAGTTACTTTCTTTCGCAAGAAGGCCCTGTGGCTAAAATGGCCATCGGAGCTTTCTTGCGCAAGAGAGCGTCTACACTGGCACGGTTGCTTTTGCACAAAAGCAAATCTTTTGCGCAAAGGCACATGCCGGTATAGATGCTTTCTTGTGCAAATAGTCTTAATGGAAAAACTTTTCCGTTAAAAGTATTTGTGCAAAATCATGCCAGTCTAGAGGCAGCCTTATTAGTCTCTCTCCTTGGTCTTTGTATCCTTCAAATATTTGTACATTTATTATTACAAATAAGACTTTATATAGTAAAGCTCTATACAGTAATTCCTCATTTAACACTATAGATATGTTTCAGAAAATGATCGTGTTAAGTGAAAATGTGTTATGCAGGATCAATTTTCCCATTGAAAATAATGGAAAAGGTGGGGGTTGCATTTGAAGTGGTGGTGTCTGTTAGGACCGGGACATAAGGTTGGGGGAGAAAGAGGACTGGGTTACAGCAGGGAGGGGAGGTGCTTGGGGAAGGGAAGGGGAGAAAAGAGGAGGGGGACAGGGTTAGTAGTACGCCCCTGTGACAGTCTACCGGGGAATGGTGCAGCGAGCGGCGAACCCTCCACCACTTTGCAGGGAGGCAGGGGAAGCCCTGCACAGCCGCAGTGACAGGCCAGCTAGGGAAACCCAGCCACCGGCCTGCAAGCAGGGGCGGAGGAGAGGGGGCAAGGCATCCAGCAAGGGGGAGTCAGCTGGGAATGGCACAGAGAGCGGTGAACGCTCCGCTGCTTTGCAGGGAGGCGGGGGAAGCCCCATACAACCACCAGCAATGGACCGGCTGGGGAAATCGTGTTATTCCAGGGACGGTCATGTAATTCAAAAAACGTTCCCTAAAAAAAAAATCATGCTATCACAAAAATGTGTTAAGCGGACATGTGTTAAATGAGGAATTACTGTATATTTAGCACTTTACGTATTTCCCCACAAATCCTTCTCAATTTATGTGCTCCTACCATGTGGCCTTTCCCCTGTACCTTGTATTCCTGTACTGACTACAACCATAACTTCAACCTCCCATTTATCCAGCTTCTTTCATAAATAGCATTGTGCTTCACTGCTGCTCTAATTTACACACCAAGTGATCTTTCTGAACTGATTCATAGGGACTCAAAACCAAGATCTTCCATGATGCTTAAAAGAAATTGGTCAACTAACAGTGAACAAATAAAGGGCAGTGAGGTATAATTGATGAGTATTTATCAGAAAAAAAACCCCTATTACAGGCAGTAATTCTAAGAGTCTGTTTTAAGTCACATATAACTTTGCTAACTTTCAACTTTTGTTCCATGCTGGGTGTCTATCTGAGGCTATGTCTAGACTACGCTGAAGTTTCAAAAGAGGATATGCAAATTCCATGGGAATTTTCAAAAGGAGAGCTTTCTAAAGTGAAAGTAGTCGGGACACAGGTTCTTTTCGGCAACCCCTCCCCTTTTTTTGAAAAGCCACTATTCCTCAAAAAAAAAAGCCATTATCGAAAGTGAGATCGGAAGAAGATATGCAAATTCCCAGGGAATTTGCTTATCCTCTTTTGAAACTTCAGTGTAGTCTAGACGAGCCCTAAGGTTGAATAAGGCAGAGGGCTGCAGGACTAGAAAGGGCTGTCTCCTAATTAAGTCAGTTGAATGCTGCCCAGTAATCTGCTGGCGTGCTCCAAGGCTTTGCTCCCCGTCTCCCGACCAGCAGACCAGGGAGATGGGGAGCAAAGCCTCAGAGCACGCCAGCAGTGGGACAGCCGTGGCGCGCCTGGACTGTCCCACTGCCCGCATGCTCTGCGGCTTTGCTCCGGGTCTCCCAGGTCAGCAGACCAGGGAGACGGAGCAAAGCCTTGGAGGACTTGGGCGGTCCCGCCACCCCCGTCTCCCTGGTCTGCTGGGGGGGGGGGGGGTGCAGCTAGTGCCCCCCCCAGCAGACCAGGCTTTTCTTGCCTACCCCTGGGGTAGAGCAGCTGGGGGCTGCCGGGTTGGTCCCGCAGTGCCGCTCTGGACCAACCCGGCAGCACCCCAGCTGCTCTGCCCCAGGCGTCCTGATTCAGCCGCTGCTGGTCAGTTTCAGCAGTGGCTGAATCAGGGCGCCTGGGGCAGAGCAGCTGGGGTGCTGTTGGGTTGCTCCAGTAGCGCCGAGGAGCCGCGCTACTGGAGCAACCCAGCATCACCCCAGCTGCTCTGCCCCAGGCGTCCCCAAGTCAGCCGCTGCTGAAACTGACCAGCGGCTGACTACAGGAAGCCCGAGGCAGAGTTGTTCTGCCCCAGGCTTCCTGGAATCAGCTGCTGATCAGTTTCAGCAGCAGCTGACTTGGGGAAGCCTGGGTTTCTTAAGTTGAATCTGTATGTAAGTCAGAACTGGCGTCCAGATTCAGCCGCGGTTGAAACTGATCAGTTTCAGCAGCGGCTGACGCCAGTTCCGACTTACATACAGATTCAACTTAAGAACAAACCTACAGTCCCTATCTTGTACGTAACCCGGGGACTGCCTGTACTATACAATATTAAATTTTCTGTAAAATCAAGTTCTAGGCATTTCAGATTGGATAGCCAAAATTAGTGAATACTTTTGAACTTAGTCTTTTGTGCCTCAGTTCTATACCTCAAAAATGGGAACAATAATATCACTTCATCTCACAGGGGAGTTATGAAAATAAATTCACTAGCATTTATGAAATGTTCAGATACTAGAGTGATGAGCAGCATAGAAAAGCCTGAGAGGAAATTAATAATTCTGTCTTCAGAATGGGGAGTGTTGGATAATATGCAGTTTAGAAGGCCTGGGGCCCTTCAGGCACTGAATGATGATCAATAGAATTATTGAATAGTGGCACTTTCAGTTCACAGCACCCATCCCATGCATTAAATGAGGGAGGAATTCTCTGGTAAAAATGGTATGGGGTCATATATTTAAAGTCTGCATCATAATGAATACACACAAGGGGCCGAATTAGGGTTGCACAGGCGCCTCAGTTCTGGCATTTCCTAACTTTGGAATACTTGATGTTGCAACCTTAATATCTGTAACATTGTTTTACGTAAGAATGTCTAAATATATAAATATGTATACATCCAAATATACATATGCATGTTTTGACTGTATCCTTCTTCCTATCCATTTGTCTTATATTGGAAGCTCTTCAGGGCAGGAACTGTGGCTTCTTGTATATGTGGTTAGTGCCTTGCCCCGGAAGACACAAATAAATATATTTTAAATGAACCGGTAATAAGCATTCCAAAGACTTATTCAGACATCATCTTGTTTAATATTTTACAGCTTTTATAATAGCAAAAAACTCAGAAGTTTGAACACTATCTGAACAATACTTCTAAAGAATATTTGATGGCAATGCAAATGATCTGTATTAAATACATTACCTGCAGCTACAAGGTATAGTTAACCCTCATTGCTTAGCTCTCTTTTTATTGGTCTCTTGCTGATGTATTAGAAAAAAAACAGAATGATTCCCTGCATTACCAGGATTATCAGGACTTGCAAGAGCACTGAGAGACATGATGCTGAAGGGCAAAAAAGTAGAATGACCTTGAACTGTTCTCCGTACATCACTGGTTCTATTGCCTCCACTGGCACAATTCCATTGCAGCAACATTGCAGTCTAGCAATGGGATGCTGCTATGGACACCAGTAAGAGCCAAATGTGAGGCAGAGAAAAAGCAAGGAAAACAAAAACAAAAAGGGAAAAACACTCAACTAAAAAAAGACAAAAATGCGTGGGTACTAATGGAGCATCTCTACAATTCCAGCTTTGGCCCTGGCACAAACAAGATTCTTTTCCTATTCCAAGAATGGCAACAACAAAAAAATCTGTATTTAAATAGTTCATCTGCAGCTCATCTGTGGTAATAATCCAACTGTATTTTAAAGAGAACCTGTATTATACTGATATTTTGCAAGAGCTGGATTTTTAAAACTGTTTAATGCCACAGCTGTATATTGTTAACCCTCAAAAAGAGCTGCCAAGAGTACAGTGAGAAGATTTAACGTATGGTTGTTTTTCATATATTCTGTACCATGCTATTCTGACTAGGGCCATGGTAGTGCTTGAATATTTTCATAGATATTATTTTCATAATTCCAGGGTTTTCTGTGGTAGAAGTCTTGGTAAAAGTAATAGAAGTCTTATTCCAAATCTTCCATTCTCTAGCCGTTTTGAGGGATAAACAAGAGAACACAGAAACTCTTTTTGCTCCAGATTCTCCCCTGCATGCAGCCTACTTTAAAGTAGCATACTTAGTCACATAACTATCACCCTGGACACAAGGATGTCCCTACTGGTGCTGGTGCCCTACATAGCCCAACACCTACACCCCTTCAGAGCAGGTGTGGGGAGAGCCAAAGCTGTAGGGGAAAGGAATTGCCAGCTCTCCCGGACTGAACTGACTGGATGTCATTTACTGTAGGAGAGTTGACAACCTGGAGCAGGGCCAAGAGGGAAGCGTGGGCCAAAGGAGCAGCAGACGGCTGCACAGATGGCTGCACAGAAGCAGCACTTTTAAGGGGAAAGTGCTGCTTCTCTCTAGCTGCCCAGTGCGTGGCTGCTCCTCCTCAGTTCTCCAGCCAGCTGCATGTTTTGCCTATTGGTAGGGATGGCCTTACCGGGCCCACAGGCATTGAGTTAGTATGGTAGGTCCTGTGCCATCCTCCCTTCCTGGAAGCTGGCATTCTTATCCCTGTGATCCCCAGTTACCATAACAGATTATTAGGGACCACTGACATTGCCTTCCTGCTTTTGTAACTTACAATGGGGAACAAATCCAGCCGTAGATAGTCCAAAATAGAAGGAGTAAGTGGCATGAAAAGCTTTGGTGCGTGCACACCCCACCCCTTCCCCCTCCTCCCCCTCATTGAAGAGCTGTGCTACATGTTTCTTGATCGTCGTGGAGGTTCTGGGCCTCTATACAAACATTCCAAAGGGATGCGTGCTACCATGGTGTGCAGCATGGTTAGATGATGGTGGCTGTTCAGGTCATGTATTTTGATCTAAAATTGATTAGCACTTTTTCAAAAATGTGACACATCTAATTAAGATTCATCACACCGCCCCATTACATTATCCATCACTTTTGGAATAAAGTGGGCACTTAATAATTTATGATCTGTTTATCAATAGTTATTCACTGTTGAATATTCCAACATACACCTAGATTTGGATGAAATATCAGCTCAGACAATGGGCATCTGATCCCAGTTTAAGGCAGATGGTTAGGATTCTATCTGCTAAAAGCGAGTAATTTTGTTTAGCCTTGAACTATACACAGAAAGTAGAACATCTGTTCTATATCTCTCCAAAAGGCACACTTACGGATATGGCCAAGTTTTAGTTTTCTTCTGAGAAAATATAAAGAAACGGGTAGTTACTGTGTAACAAATAACTGAAACTCCTGACATCAACCTCAGAAAAGAGGTGAGTATGTAGACAGCACAGCTCTAGCAATGTAAAGGCCCTCAGAGTAAATAACACTGTGTTAATAACACATCAAGAAGCTGATCACAATAATTATAAATATATGCCGAAGATAGAAAATGCAGTTTGCAATGATAGGTGTATCATAAGGCCTTATTGAAGAGTAATCCACCAAAGATAATTTTGGAAGATTTTATGTACTTTATGTTTCTGCCTTCCATGCATATTAATGTGAACTCCTAATTGTTCAGTCCACCCCACCCCACCTCACCTCAGGATGCTATGGCTAGAATTCGGCACACTATTGGCAGTAGATAATCATTGCCATACCTATTACCTAAAAATAAATACTCCTTTATTTCTTGAAGGACTTTGCACATGGAGTGCATGAACTCTAAGAAATATTTGATTTAAAAAAACATTTAAAAGTTTTTTGATACATTCTAAAAGCTTCACAAGGAGTTTTCTCATTCTTTGGAGGGAAAAACAGCATGTTCTTCTTCGAGTGGCCCCGTGGGTGCTCCACTCTAGGTGTCAGGTCCCGTCCCGGAGCCGCGAATTGGAGAGCTATCAGAGCCGTGGTATTGAGTTAGTACGGTAGGTCCTGTGCCATCCTCCCTTCCTGGAAGCTGGCATTCTTATCCCTGTGATCCCCAGTTACCATAACAGATTATGCGTGGCTGCCAGAGGTGACGTTTGCACCTTTGATGTGTTGTGCATGGTCCAGCTTGCTCGGTTCCTCTCAGACGCCCTCAGTCGTGGACGAGAGCTCCTTCTTGTCAGTTTCATTTCCAACAGAGCCTTCACATTTGTAAATAGTTTCAGAACTCTATCCTTCCTTACTTCTTTATAATTTTACCAGTTCTTTTAAAAAAAATTTTTTTTACAGACTTTGGACAGTCTCTGCAGCTATCTGTTTAAAAAAAAAAAAAAAAAACGGCCTGAGTCTCAGCACAACAAGTTAGGGGCACGAGCGTAAGAGAGATTGTACATAGTCAATTTCTCTCTCCCCGCTGCTTCAGTATGCCGGCGTCCCCCGGTTTCAAGAAGTTCTCAGTCTGCCGGGAACCCATGCCATCATCTGACGGCCATGATTCTTGTGTCAGGTGCTTGGGTGAGACGCATGTTCCCCAAAAATGCACCCACTGTAGCAAACTAACAGCGAGGGCACGAAAGGATCGGCACTTGCGCCTGAAGCTGATTCTTTATGGAAAGGCACTAGAGTCCGATGCCATCCCTCCCTCTGGCACAGCAGCCCAGAAACGCTGGGCAATGTCTCCCAGGACAGCCGTTACGAAAAAGAGTAAGGCGTCCCCAGCTCAATCGCTGCCAGCCACCACCAAAATGCGGTGCCCTGACAAGGCATCCGGGACAGCTGCCCCAGGACAGCAACGGGCTCCTAGAGCGAGGAGATCGCCTGAGCCAGGATCGCAAGGGGCAGGAGCACCGGCTCCAACAACCGTGCGGAAGCCGGCATTGGCAAAAGTGCGAAAGCCGGCACCGTCAACGGCTGCCCAAGCGGCACCGGCTGCAGCGTTTTTAAACCCCTCAGTGCCAAGCCGCAAAGTCTCCGAGGTGGCACTGCTGGCATTGTCCAATCTGCTGGCACCAGCCTCTTCCTCGGCACTGCCAACGCCGCCCCCATGTGGAGATACAGCGGCACTGCAGCCACGTTCCGCACCAAGCTCTCCACCAGCAGATGAAATTGACAAGGCTTCACTGCCTTGCAAAGGTGAGGGAAAAGAAACTTACAGGGTGCTTTCCCCATCACCTACCTTCTCTCCAGGACCATCTCCTTCTCCACCCAGGTACCGAAGGCACCAGGACTATAGCCTTTCTCCATCTTACCAAGTGCTTAGAAGACCTTCCCATGGGGTCATGGTCTATATAGAAACAAGACGCTCCCCATCACATTCTCGCTCCCCCAGGAGGTCACCAAGGCATAGATCACCTAGGCGGTTGCCATGGCGAATCTACTACATCCGCAGTTCAAGATCGTCCAGATACTCCTCGTCAGCAAAGTCTGACCATTACTATGGGCACTACCATAGGGCTGAATATGACCGCCCCCACCCTGGACACGCTACCCTATCTTATAGGGGTTCTTCATGTACCCATCCATCACCCGGTGTGCAACACTTACCTGAGCGTCCACAGCAATTGTTTTCATCACCTCCAGCAGACAACTTAACCATCTATCAGGATCACTTGGAACCAGAAGAGGGCCAACTGTCCGAAGCAGAAGATCCTTAGCCACACATTTCTCCAGTTGACTGTTCCTCATTGTCACCAGATGAAGCAATGATTCCAGATGACACTTCTCCCTTGGATGACCTGAAGCAGTTCCAGGATCTATTCAAAACGGTTGCAAACACACAGGAAATACAATTAACGGACGTTCCCATGAAGAAACATCGTCTTCTGAAGAATTTGAGGCAACAACAATGGGCAAAAATCGCCCTCCCTTTCGATGAGGCCATCATGGAAGTGGCAGGTGAAATATGGCAGATCCCTACATCGACTGCCCCAACTAGTAAGAGGGTAGATAGGAAGTATTTTGTACCCACTAAAGGACTGGATTCCTTTTCAACCATCCTCAGGAAGATTGTAGTTAGTGCGGTACAGCGGAGGGCTAAGGCTCCTCAATATAAGACTACAATCCAAGACAAGGATAATAAAAAATTGGACGTTTTTGGAAGAAAGGTTTACTCTTCAGCTACGTTATTGTTACGAATCGCAAACTATATGGCTCACCTTTCTAACCACAATTTTGATAATTACTCAAAGCTTACAGAGCTACTATAATATCTTCCTGATGCCAAGAAACCCTTACTGAAGGCCATAGTCCAAGAAGGATATATAGCCTGTAATACTACTTTGCAGATGGCCATGGATGTGGCCGACATGGCTGCACGGGCCATGGCTACGGGGGTCACAATGAGGTGGTCTTCCTGGTTATCATCCGCCAGAACCCCACGGGAGCTTCAGAATAAAGTGGAAGACCTACCCTTTGATAAACAAAAGCTCTTCGCTAGTAACACCGACGAAGTTCTTCATTCTGGCAAAGACTCCCATACCACTTTACGTACCTTGGGAATGTACTCACCTCCCTATAAATGTAAGCGCTACTATCCTTACCAACGGAGGTACGATTATTCATTCAATAAGAATCAATCACGTCCCCAAGACAATCAGCGCTTTCAACAGCGTCCTCAACATAAGAGATCTCAAATGAACCGTTCATCCGATCAACCAGCACCTAAGCAGCAAATTTGACTTTCCCATCGAAGCACGACTCCCACGTTCAACATACCACAGAACTCTTTACACCTGTTTCACCATCATTTAAAACAGTACCTCCTTCACTGGTCCAATATCACCACAGACAAGTGGGTACTGGAGGTGGTACAATCTGGTCTCTCCATCCCCTTTCTATCGATTCCCCCCACCATCCCTCCTACCCCGTCCCTTTTCAGGGACCCTTCTCACGAGCATTTGATGGAGCAAGAAGTTCAGCGCCTACTGAATATCGATGCAATAGAGAGGGTACCAAGTCAGTTTCGGGGGAAGGATTTTATTCCTGGTACTTCCTTACCCCAAAGAATACAGGAGGATGGAGACCCATTTTGGACCTACGCAAGTTAAATCGCTACCTCGGGAAACATCACTTCAAGATGGTGACCCTACATGCCATCATTCTGTTGTTGAACAAGGGGGACTGGTTTGCAGTTCTCGACCTGCAAGACGTCAACTTCCACATAGTGATCCATGTGGCACACAGGTGTTTTCTCCATTTCAAACTAGGTCAAGAACATTTCCAGTACAAAGTACTACCTTTCGGCTTGGCATGCGCACCCAGAGTTTTCACCAAAACCTTAGCGGTAGTGGCTGCCCACTTGTGCAGACTGGGAGTTACAGTTTTCCCATACTTGGACGATTGCCTCATAAGAGGCCTAACATATTCAGAGACCAAACACATGGTGACAACAGCCTCTCAGGTTTTTCACTCTCTCACTACTCATAAACATGCAGAAATCCTCGCAAGAACCTACACAAGATCTGATCTTCATAGGGGCGAGGTTCGATTTGAGAACAGTGCGCGCTCACTTACCTGCCGAACGTTTCGCCGCCATTCGAGATCTTGTTCACACGCTGATGTATGCCCCAACGATTCCCGTCAGAGTGTTGTTACAACTACTGGGACACATGGCTGCCTCAACAACTATTGTTCAAATCGCAAGGTTACATTTTAGCTGCCTTCAACACTGGCTGACTACAGTATACACTCCGGTGAGGGACAGCATTCACACAGTGGTGGTGATACCATCACATATACAACAATCCCTGCAGTGGTGGACCAAGTCGACCAATCTTATGGCGGGAATTCCTTTTCACCATCCACAACCGTCGAAGCAAATAACAACGGATGCGTCCCTTACTGGCTGGGGAGCACATATGAACGACATGACAGTTCAAGGTCGCTGGTCTCTGCGGGAGATGCTCTTACATATCAACATTCTCGAGTTAAGAGCAGTGTGTCATGCATGTCAGCATTTTCAGTCCCACAGTGGCTACGGCAGTCCTTTCCCATATTCAAAAACCTTAATTCCGGAGTGCGCTAATGTTCGCGTACTGCTCCTAAGTCACCTAGAGTGGAGCACCCACAGGGCCACTTGAAGAAGAAGTTACTCACCCTGTGAAGTAAGGATTGTTCTCTGAGATGTGCTCCGTGGGTGCTCCATGACCCGCCCTTCCTCCCCGCTCCGGAATTTTTCATTTTTCTCGTTTCAGGGGGCGGCTGAGAGGAATTGAGCAAGCCGGACCATGCGCAACACATCAAAGGCACGAACGCTGCCTCTGGCAGCCACGCATGCGCGGTCCGGCGGACCACGGCTCTGATAGCTCTCCGATTCGCAGCGCTGGGATTGGACCCGACACCTAGAGTGGAGAACCCACAGGGCACATCTCGAAGAACAATCATTACTTCACAGGGTGAGTAACTTCTTCTTTAAACTCACTCACTCACTAAACATATTGCTTTTCCCCCAAGAGGATTAAAAACTGTGTATATGCACGTGTCTCCTTGATTCTATACTGAACAAATCCCCATGAGAAGAACAAGTTAAGAGCAGAAAGAACAGGTGACTGTCTCTGTTTTAATGGCACTTAGAATCAGTTCTCCCCTTTGGCATCCTGCTGCTCTGATTAGGTAATGTACAAGAGTTCTAGGAGACAGAGCAATGATAATGAAAGGATGCTGAAATCTAGCAAGTGTATCCCACTCCCTCCTCATCATTCTGAAGTGCTGTACACTGTACTTCATAGGAACATTATGGACAGGGCATTGTTATATGGGTTTGATGGTTACCTATGTTCTCTTCACCCTTCCTTGAGAGAGCTGATTTTTTTCCTTTCAACTGAAATTAGAACTTAAAGGTCAGTCCTGTGGATGAATATTGGCCTGCTGTCCATAAAAAAAATCTAAGACTCCCTTGTGTATAAATGGAGATTGATTTGTAAAAAGGAAATGTAACAAAAAGAGTCTGCTTTCAGAACCATTCTGACATTAGAGATATCCCCCCAGAAAGCACTGCCCAAAAAGGAACAAAGATAAGTACAACAAACATCCTATGCTAAGTCAAAAATAAACAAAGACCAAATAAGAGAACATCCCAAACGCAATTAAATAAAATCACTTCTAAGGTGCAAAAAAGACAGGAGGGGCAATAGTCAACAACAAATTGATATTCCAGCTTCCAAGAGCCTTAATCATTCCTTCATCTGGTATCACACAAGGTATGACAAGGGACCATTTCAGACAAAATATTGTTTCTTTTTTCTTTTCTTTTTTTTTCCACCTCACTTAAGAGCCTTTTAGCTGTGACTCTTCTGTAATATTTTTTGAGTTACCAGCGAAAGTTGCCTGACTTGACTTTGCCTTTTTTGCTGAACTGTGAACCTGCAATGTCCCAATGGTTTTGAACTGTAATGTAAAGAAACCTCATATCCATGCTCCACTTTTGCATTAATTTGTATTATTTCATACTATCTCATTATGATGTCACAGGAACAACCCAAATATGGAAACACATCGAATCATTACATGCAATAATAATAAAACCAATAGCAAGGAAAGAAAAAATGTTACATATGTGCTCAAGCTAACACATACCAGGACATCTTGATTTAATTGGCAACATCAACATTAGATAAACACTTTTTTAAGGAAATAAAATGCAAATATAGATTAACACATTACAGCTGAGACTTTACACATACATTTTCGAAAGTTGTGATTCAACACCAACTGTAATTTGACCTGCTGTTCTGTTACGGAGAGTCATTAGAATTAACACCATGCTGAGTACAGTAGAACTATGAAGTATTATAGTCGCGCATGTTATAGTTGATGTAACTGGTCTTTAGAACCTGACTCAGTAAAGCACTTCGACCAGTGCCTAATTGTAAGCATTAATACTGAAGTCAATGGGACTTATGCTTATACTTAAGATCCCAGTTCATCAAGGCACTTACATACATGTGTAACTTTAGGCACAAGTGGACTCTTGACTTCAGTGTGACTACTGTGCTTAAAATTACATACATACCTAAATATCTTGACCAAAGCAAGACCACAGTGAAGATGGCCTACTCTTCTCCATTCAAAGAGTCTTTGGTCAGCTACGCCTATCTTTATGAACCTTTCAATTTTTAGGTTACAAATTTTCATGCCTGGTCTCTGCCTGTGGGTGACTTTATTTTTAATAAAACTTTAGCAAAAATGGTTCATCTTTTTAACAATAAGAAGAGTGTAAATTTATTGAGCAACTCTAAACCCATGGGGAGTGGGAATAGGAAACTGCATTTTGGAAGGAAGACAGGATTTGGGAAAAGAAATGCACCTATTAATGTTCCAATGAAGATTAATTTTAATTTGCTGAATGAGTGCTTGAAAACCATCAGTTGCTCCCATTTGGTAGTTTTTTAACTATAGCATTTTTTTAGGAAAAAATGTGGTGAACTCGTGCACTGAACAAAACAGGGGCCATAATGTTAAACTCACTTGTTATTTTCTCCCAGACTCTTAATTTATTATTAAACAAGGTGCTGATGTTGAATTTATACAGTGTTCACATAGCTTATATTTCATTCATGCTTCTGAAAAAAGTTCTTAAAAACTTGTACAGTGAATGTATCATGAGATTTTTTTAAGCTGGAACCAGCCAGAGCTTTAAAAGTTTATGCTTGCCAGACAAAGACACTGACATAAGGTCAGGGACTTATTGTCCGTTTTAAATAAAATGGATTATAGCTCAGAACAACAGATATCATCCTAAGCAGTTTGTGGGCTGAATGGTGAGTAATTCTGCAGTTGATACACATGGTCATGGGAACTTAAAGGTTTTCAGAGCAGCACTTATTATTGCAGAGCAAGCTGGGACTCAGATGAGAGGGCTGCTGACCTGACCTGCAACTTTTAGTGTTATAAACTATTCACTAGAAATAAATAGCTGTTTGGAATAACGTACTTACTTTGTGACCCTGCATATTTGAATTGCATGCATACATCAAAGTACATGCATATGGCAGCTGAGAAAGGCTGCATATATGAAGAACACTAGGCTGTTTGTCACATTATTTCAGGTATTTCTGCTATCAAGTGACTTGCGTAAAGTCAGGATAAAAAATCCATACAGACATATTAAATACTGTAAAACTCTTTTACAGTTTGGGTGAGCCTGACCCTTTAAGGACCAGCCATGCTGAAGATGGCAGTGCAGAGGCGTATCATTTCCTAGGTCATAGTCTCCAGCCACTGGTTTACACTTGGAATGAGTCTGAATTAAAATACGCAACTTCAGCTATGTTAATTGTGTCACTTAAGTTGAAGTATCTTAAATCAAATTCTGGCACTGTCTATACTGTGAGAAATCAAAGGGAGCACATTCCCCTTCATCTTCTCTTACTCCTCATAGAAGCAGGACTACCAGCATTGACGGAGTGTCCTCTTAGTTCAAATTAGCCTATCTTCACTAGACCCGCTAATTCGAACCCCAGAAGATTGACTGCAGCTGCTTCGATCTTATCTGTAATGTAATGGTCCAAAGCAGGCTCTGTGGTTCTGCTGCATCCTTTGTAAGTGGACAGTATGCAATTCTAATCTCAAACGGAGGCAGCTTAGCTGGCTGGGGATAGGGAATGACATAACTCAAACCCTAGGTCCCGCGGGAGATTCTTGAAGCAGAGAGAACTCCTTGCACCCTGCCTGCACCCCAAATGTGCACATGGACATACACAAGTTATATTTTAATAATCAACAGGAAACTAGGATGACAAGATGGACCAATTTTATAGGGATAGTCCAGATAGTCAGGGCTTTTTCTTACATAGGTACCTATTTCCCCTTATGGCTGCTCCCAATTTTTCACGTGTTGTCTGGTCACCCTGCCAAAAACAAATGACTGAACTCTTCTTATTGTGTTGTTTAGGAAAGTAGGTAGAACATTTAAATGTGAATCCAAGTGAATTTTCCTTTAGATTTTTCTGCAAAGATAAGGAGGGATAAATAAATGGTTACTGTGATATTACTATTTCCCCAGTGAAAGTAGAGTTGAAATTTTGGAATAGATGAATAAACAGTGAATTTCTGGAGTATATTTTATAAATCTTGAAATTACAAGAAAATGTGAATGTCATTTTCAGTAAAAAATATGTCAATACTCTAATAAATAAGTGTAATAAATCCACAAAAAAAGAAGATGAAGCTGTTTCAGGAAAGGCTCAAGGCTCAGTTTTTAAGGGAAACTGATTGGCTCAGAAGATTGGTAGCTTGGCTATAAAAGGCTTTCATGTCTAGGTTCTCAGAGACCACACTGATGATGACAGTGATGAGCATTACATAGTGGAATGCATGCAAGACTCAATTCAGCCAAGGCTGGTAAGGAACAAAAGTCATTTTCATCAGGTGATCATTCTGTATCTCATGTGAGATGAGGAGCTGACTTTAGACATATCCCTAGTCAGCAGGTATCAAAAACATTTAAACATTTGTTAGACTAAGTATTCAAAGGATATGGAGATTCCCATCCCTAGATTTGTTCCTTCCACGTCAGGATTGAAGCATATGGGTGGATGGGCCAGTGTTCAGGTGCTTCCGTAGATCAGATATCGCACAGGTAGAATCGGAGACAAAATAGCAGACTTCAAAATCCCCTCACCTTCAAGAAGGACAAAAATTGAAGAGAAAATTATTGTGGAACAGGTGCATTATTGTGTTTAAGGCTGCAATCAGGTTACCCTTTAATAATAATTTTTTCTAATTGCTGTAAAATTCACTTGGACTATCTGAAAATTGCTGTGCTTCATGTGGGGTTCCAAGGCAGGGTTATTGGTCTAAAATTGAGGTGGTTTGAGCAAGGTACCTGAGATAGAGCCCTGAGATATATTTTTTTAAAAAGCATATAGCATCCATTATGGGTCTTATGTATTTTTGCACACTCCTGGGGCTCAGTCTGTGGTTCTCATTTTCTGGTCAGGTCAGGATGCATCAGTGTCTGGAACCCACAAGCCCTTTGATGAAACAGTACTTTAAAGTTATTGGGTTTAAGGTTAGATCTTCAATGTGAAGCCAGAAGCCAGAAAACGTCATTTGGAAATTTGCAACAAGACAAAGGCTCTGTTGCAAGATAGAGTTTGCAAGCAGGCTGATGTTCAAGTAACTGTGTGGCTTCTGGTAGCATGCTGTGGCCATTGAATCTGAGGTGTGCCTGTGAGTTTGAGTACTCCTTCTGGCAGCTGTATGAGAATATGTGTAGTGCATATTATTATTTTTTTGCATTCTGCAGAGACTCCTCTTGGAAGGTTTCCATGAGAGCAACGTTTCTGGTTTGAATCAATATTTATTTCAAATTGCTCTAAAATCCATATGCATACTAAGAGGAGGTTGAAAATTGCTATTACTCACCAGTGACATAGGTAGAGTTACTGAAGCAAGTAGTGGGTCACTTAGTCCAATGGTTTCCAGGTACAGATCCCCAAATAAGGACCAAATAAAAGCCATCCTGTCCATAGGACAATTCACAGTGCCTGCTCCAGGCCCCACACTTTGGGGGGTTGCAGAGCAGCTACCTCAACAGTCCTATGGACAGTAGGGACCCAAGGATTATGGGCCATGGCACAGAGCAGTAGCAGGGGTCACCGCAACAGCAGGATCTGGAATGACCCAGCAGCCTGTTCCACTCCACTGTACGCTCTCCCAGCCATCTGCACTCAGCTTCATCACTGCGGTAGGAAGCAGAGCGCCTTGGCCCTAAGGTGTTCCGCTTTCCCCGACTATAGAGAAGTGGGTGCAGCTGGCTGGGAAAGAGCAGCAGGGCAGAGCAGGCTGCTGCGCTGCTCTAGCTCCCACCACCACTGTAAATGTGGGAGGAGAAATGAGAAGATAAGAGAGAATAATGGATGAAACATAAATACTAGTTAAGAGAATAATGGATGAAAATATGTGAACACTCTTGGTTACTAAACATTTTTAAAATGGTACTGTCTGTGTTAACAGCCTAAAAACTTCGCTAATGCAGAATTCAGGTTACCCAGGGGTGCCTCCCAGCCTTCCAGAATGTGGAGAATGGCTATATTTAAACTTCAGAAAATTAGGAACTACTAAGGAATACACTGTGCCCACAAGAGAACCTTAATCCTTTTCCCCTGGACACAGCAATAACCCTGGGAATGGTTCAATTAGAGTGGTGCCACAAGGAAATAAATGTGTGTCAGTTTTTGTGTTGATGCAGATCTGAATTCCACTGTTTATCTGAGTGCACTGCTGCATGAACAGTGTTAGGTGCAGCTGTACTAAGGGATAGAAAGATTAGCTGGAGCAGGTTAGAAGAGCTGTGACTTTTACACTAGGGAAGATGCAAATATATCTTAAAGGTTCAAGTGTGACTCATTTTAGTGCTGAGTTCTGTAGAAATGTGCTAAGCTATCTTTTTGCCATATATTATCAGCAATCTGGTGGCATACATGGCATTGGTTTCCAAGGCTTAGAGAAGAATAGGTGAAGGCATTGTCTGTGAAGGAATCTTCAGAGTAAAGGTGGTGTGTATGGAAGAGCTTTTGGGATTGAGGTAGGCAGCTCCTGCTTGTTACCCCTCACCTTAGCAAAGAAAAAAACATGAGAATTTCATTCTACAGTGTCCATGTGCTCCGTTCTCCAAATGTTAGTACCTGTAAGAGCAGGGTTCTAATATGTGTGTTAGCATGTTGAGGCATTGCTCAAAGAGGCAGAATTAAGGTTGCATTGCTGAGATGTTAACATAAACCTCTGAAAACTAGATAATACATAGTCAAGTCTATGTTACCTTAACACGGCATTTCCTGGTTTTCAGGGGTTAAAGCACTGAAGCACTCAACATTCTAGAACAGCACAAGCCACTATTGGCTAACCTTGGCTCTGTGTGAGTGGAGTTTTGAGGCACTGAATATAAGAGAAAGATGGTATTTTTATTTCAAACACATAAATCATGCATAATTTTAATCATATACCTAATACTTCTGATGTTGTAAGTGAAACTATAAATTTATCGTGCTTCAGATGATACTTGTGGATCTTTCATTTTATGATTTTAAGGATGCAAGTATTGGTTTTATTATAGCATTTCATTGCTGAAAACTACCAATTAATTTGTTTGACTGTCTGCTTGTAAAAATATATTCTGAAGCAACAGGACATCAGTGGGACAATACAAATTATCAAAGCAGATAATACAAGCCTGTATCAAGCCTGCCTTTCATTATTATTTTGTATATTATGACCCTGTTAGTGATTTATTTATAGATCTGATTGTTTTGTCAAAAAATTCCCGTTTGTAATCCTGATTTAGCATAGGTATTTAACCCTGAGTTTCTTAAATCCTAGGTGAATGCTCTAACCACTTCAGTGTTGCTTGGGAACTAGCTCTTTATAAATTTTCACTAAAAATGTCAAAAGTTCTTGGTATTGTCCCATTACAAATGGGAAATTTTTTTGTAATCTCAGAAAATTTTCATGGGACAGGTAGGGTTGCCATGTGTTCGGTATTGGTCCAGACAGTCCAGTATTTGTGGCTTCTGTCTGGTAAAAAAAAAAAAAACAGAAAATACTGGACATATAAAATGTACGGTATTTTCTGTTTTTCTCAGACGGAAGGCGGCTTGGAACATTCTTCCCCTGCCGCATTTGGTGTGGGAGGGGGGAACATGGGGATTTAAAGGCTCTTTTTTTGTGTGGTTGTTTTTTGTTTTTTTGCTCAACAACATTAGTCCCCCGTTGTTTTGTTTGGTTGGGGTTTTTTTGCTCAACCAATTTTTTTTCTGCCATGTTTGGTATTTTTTGTGAAATTATCTGGCAGCCCTAGAGACAGAAGAAATATTTCCCACTCGGCTGTAGCAAATGAAGGGAGGCAGAGAAAAAGAGAGAAACTGGAACACTAAAATGGTGACCACTTGAAAATCAGTATTAAAGAAGAATGGATAGTACATAAAGCTTTTCTATGAATTAATTTTAAGTTGCAATGGGGAAAGATCTTGCTTCAGTCAGTACTTTCAACAATTAATTTGTATCAATTTTAAATATTTTAAAAGTCTCATCACTGGAATAGGATGCTAAGTTTTTGCACTCTGCACTATTACTACAAATTATAAATAAAGATATACTAAAAATTAGATGACCCATTATGTTCTATCATAGAAAATAAATTTTAATATATTGTCATATGGCAGCCACCTCAACAGTATTCTTATTGAGCAAATGAGACTAAATTAACTGTGTATAATTATCAGTTTATATACCAATGAGCAATTGCAATTTTAAAAATTTGCAATTTGGGAAGTCTTTTGGGTAAAACAGAGAATGCAGTTTGGGTTGGATACTGACCTTGGTAATCATATAATTTTCCATCAAAGTCCCATCTCATCTTTGCTCTAACCTTGTATTCTTAGTAAGATGAGTGCAAAACACTCATTCTGGTCAGCTTACACTGGGTTTGCACTGATTTAAAAAAAACCACATACTGTGTAGGGTAATGATCAATTTTAGGCCCCAAAGTGTTCATTGATGGATGGAAGCAGAATAAGGCCATTATTATTAATTAGCTCCAAAGACTATTATCTATTTTACCAGAATGTTGTGGAGGTTTTTTACTTTAAAGTGTTTCTAGACAAAAAATATTGCTTAATGTGTTAATTAGCATTAGTTTCCTTCATTTTAGATGGTGAAACCCTATGTATTTAAAGAAAAAAAAAAGCCACCACATAAAATGTATGCAAAGCAGCTAAAGCAGTGCCTTTATAAACACGGAAGTGAAGAATCAAGATGTTTAGAATCATTGTTTTGTGTAACATTTCAAGAAATTATGTTACAAGTGCCTGTTTCCCAGTTGGCAGCCTAATTTTTTAGCACAGCATCATTCCGTTTATTGAAGGCTGCAATATTTTAAGACATTAGAATGAAAGCAAATAGCTTGAGGAAGTGCCATATAGCTTACAAAATCAGATACAGACATTCAGATAAGCTTTTGCTTAAAAATGAAGGCTTGCATGCTGCCTTCATTAAGTACAGCTAGCATAAACACAGCATTAACTGACTAATGCACAGCAGAATGCCAAATATAGTCCAATCATAGAGATTCCAAAGTACTGAATAGATGAACCAGTGATTTGATGTCAGCCTCAGACTGTGCTGATATTGTTATTAACGTTTATTTCCCATTTCCTATATTATAATCTGAGCTGGATCACTTTTCTTTGGGCTTATGAAGGGATGGTTCAAATTTATTTTCCAGTTTTAAATCTGCTTCCATGGTAAGGATTGTGCATATTGAGATAGTATCATAAAGGGAACAGCAGAACTAATAAGCATATCTTTTTAAATGCAAAATGTATGAATTAAGCTGCAGTTAACACAAGGCCATGTATACATTTTAAGGGTATGAATGAAAAGGAAATGAATGTGTGTGGAATACAAGATAACACAAGAAATGTTGGCACTCTTCTGAAACTTTTTTTTTTTTGTGTGTAGCATTACTAGACAGCCGGTAATCTTTACATCTTGGTTAATCTCTTCTCTTTTTTTTTTTTTTTATTGCACATTGTTTGCATTAGTTTGAGCAGCTGTTTTTATTGTCCTCTTGAGCTGCTATTCAACAGTATATTTAGAGACTTCTTTATGCAAATTAATAAAGTTCAGTTTTACGTTTCATTGGAAAGGTCAGGAGTTCATTTCCCAGCGAGAATGACTTTCCAACCTACTTATTTGAAACCAGCGTTGCAATTCTTAGCTGCACTGCTATGTTCATTCCACTGTACATAAAAACATCTTGGAAAAGCACTTAAAATAAAATAAAGAGCTGATCTTATCATATCCTCCTGGGTAATTGCTCACCTGGAATCTGTGAAAATGGTCCCTGTAGCCATAAACACTGAGTGTACCAAATACCTCTTAATGGATCACAACAGGCTGTGAGTTTTCCAGTAGGATACTAATTGATCATTCAATTTTCAAACTCAAATATATTTTCATCTAAGCCCTAGTGTTCTGCCCTTTACAACAAGAAATTTGTCAGCCATGTGGTATTATTCATTTCAGTTTTAGTCTTAAAATGCCCTAAGCAGGAGGGGGATTCTTTAAATCAGTATCTTAGGATACTCCATTTTTATAACCTGATGATGCTGTAGAATTAGTTATAGGGATTTGGATCCAGTTTCATTCTTCTACATATGCAAATACCCCATTGATTCCATCATGGCCCAGGGTATACGGTACAGGACAGGAAGTTTTCCTATTGACTTCAGTTGAGGACAGTATTGGACCCTGAGTATTCTGTCATGGATGGGAGCAGAATGAGGCTGTTATAGTCATTATATTTCTACTTCAGCTACTCCTACACTATTTACATTAAGAAATCACTTCATTCCCTGTGCCTCCATTTTTCCATCTGTACAAAGAGCATAATCATACATACCCACCTTTTATACGCAGTGACAAGATTGATAAGTGAGTGTTTTAAAACAGTTGTCATTACTCATGTGAACAATATGATCAGGATTTGATGTATTACCTTGAATAAAGTTACCAAGGATACTGTACTGTATCGGCTGATTAGCTGTTTCTTAGTGGCTATGATGTATATGAATCCCTAGCCATGATATAATGAGCCAAAGTTGCATCATTCAGAGCCTCAATTATCCAAATTAAATAAGTTTATTTTTTCAGAATTTCTTTTTGAGGATTTTTACTTTCTCAAAAAAAAAGTTCATTTTAATGCCAAGAAAATAGGCACAAACATGGTAAAAGCCTGAAAAGCTTATGAAATCTGTGATTATCTCAGCATCATATCAGAGTTTGGAATCAATCAATTCTTTTGTTTTAAAAAGGAGTCCAGTTATACTGTAAAAGATTTGCTTTCAAGCAGTGACTTATCAAACAATTCTGCATAAAATTCTGTTTGAGGAGAGACAGTGTTTTGAGTATGTAATTTTAAATATAACTGAATGCAAAGAGAAAAGGTCAGAGGGAACAGAAAATCCCCATCTCCTCAGCTTACGGAAGCCATCAGTGGGTGTTGAGAGAGCCCTCCTTAACCTCTAGCAAGCATAGACAGTCTGTCAGGCCAGATCTACACTAAAGGAGAATGTCGACTTAAGATACATAGCTCCAGCTGCATTAATTACATAACTGGAACCAAAGTATCTTCAATTGTGTTTTGACCTCCTGCTGTGTGGGAGGTCAAGGGGAGCACAGCAGGAGGTCACGGGGAGCACACACTGCACCCAGTTGGCACAGTTTATAATAACCACTTAGTTGCTCTAACCTACTCTAGGGCCTGTGCTGGTGTAGGTTGGTTCAGAGAATCAAAGAGCTGCAACTAGCATTCACGTAGCCGTCCCACCAGCAAATTTTGGACCAGAAGCTCTTCATGGCTAATGGTAAGTAAGTATTCATACAAAATCAAACACTAGATTAACTGAGTACACCTTCCATAAACACCAGACTAAAATATATACAGAAATACAGTGCAGTACCTCATGATGAATACACAATTGAGAACTATAATAAAACCTGAACAAGCCATGTGGTAACTCTCTGAATCCATGTGCTAACTGTTTTGTGCTTTCTGTTTTTGCATCCATTTGTCAGATCTAACTCTTTGCCAGTATCCATATGAAATCTAATCTAATCTGATACAATACCATGCTCAAGTCATCTTCCAACATTCTTTGAAAAGGGCTCTGATTTTGCTAATGTGCTATAGTGGGAGAGTATTCATTACAGTGTTTAGCTGTTGTGTTATTTAGCTGCTGTTTTCACAGCTATAAGAAGCATCTGAAATTTGACTGCTGGCACATATCACCCTTAAATATATATCTCTATTTGTACTAGTACATTGTTATTTTAATCTATAAATCAGATTTGGCAGCTGGACGAAAAGTGGCTCTTGTGCCCAATGTAATTCCTGGCAGCCCAATTTTGGTGGATAAGTATTGATTTTCAAATGACTATTATGCCCTGAGCTCATCATTCTCCTGCTTGCCTCAGGTCAGACATGCCATGAAAGATCAAGGGGAGAAAGCATATTTGTTAGTAAAATGTTTAGTCTTCTCAGACAATAAAACGCCAAGGGATTTTCAATCCAGCCATTCCTCAGAATATAGACTAGGCATTTTGAAATAGGGATGAATAGTTTGAATAGAGCAGGGCTATGCAAAATATGGCCCATAGGCCAAATCTGGCCCATCAGGCCTCTGGATCTAGCCCACAGACTCAGCAGGGAGGCCCAGGCAGGCTCCCTGCTTGCCTTGCCCCACCCACACACTGCTCAGAAAAGCAGCTGCCAAGCTGTTTCTCTTTCACAGCTGTGAGCTGGAGGGGAGGGGGCTTCATGAGCTGCCAGCACAATCCCATTAGCACCACACCTCTCTAGCTCATAGTTATTCACATATGCACATGGCCCCTGCAACCTATGCGGGGCAAGGTCAGGCAGGGAGGCTGCCTCAGAAATGTGCTGGGCTGCTAGCCAGGAGTCACTCAGGTAAATCACCCCACCAGAGCCTGCCTCTGGCACCCCAGCCTTCCCCTCCCCTCAACCCTCTGCCCCCCACTCCTGCCCCGCTACCCCAAATAACCCAAACCCGCTGCCCCCTCCCAGAACCTGCACCCCAATCCTCTGCCCCAGGTTACAGCCCAAACCCCTGCATCCCGTTCTATACCTCAGTTCCCTGCCCCAAGTAACAACCCCCTTCTATCCTAGATTGGTGTCAACTCAAATTCTTCATCCCATTCCAGTGCCCCCAGGTCACAATTTCCTCCTTCAGCCAAACTCCTTCCCAGCCCCCACACTCCCTCCTGCACCCTAATCCCTTACCTAATCTCCTTTCTGCACCAAACCTCAATTCCAGGCCCATCACCTCCATTAATATCATGGAAGAGTGTGGCCCTTGACCAATTTCCAAAATCTTGGAATGCCCCCCCCCCCATCAAAAATTATTGCCCACTCCTGGAGCAAAGAGGTAATTCTCTACCATCCTGTAAGACATCATGCTTCCAAAAGCATGGCTCTGCCATGACTTTCTTTCATTTTGTAGTAAAGCTCAAATTCTAACACATAACTGAGATACGTCTGAAGAGCAGCAAGGGGTTAATGAACAACAAACTGTGTACTTTATATGATACACACAAAAAATGCATGAGCACTAGTTGAGAGAAGTGTAACAAATAAGATGCTGTTTTTGACTCATTCTAGATTGATCAGTGCTTTTTACAATAATACGTTCACCAGACTCATACTAAAAAGGCACTACCCAGTGCAATAAAAAATACACGAGCATCTGAAGTGAGCTGGGGAGAAAGGGATTCATATCTATGGCCGCACTTGGTGAGTAATTTCCTCCAGCAGGGTGCTTGAGGATCCTAAACTGGGTAGGCAGTCTGTCTTTAATCTTCCTTACAGAGGGTTAGATAGCTCTCTGGTATCAATATGTAACCAATACCACCTGACACATCCCCTCTGTTTGATTTGAGTAACTACTGTCTTTTATACACACCCATCTGAGAGCCAATGTGCTGATTTGCATTTACATTAAGGCCTTGGACTCTGCTTTGGCAACATAAAATGGCCTCCCTACAAGTGAGAATCAGATGACAGTAGGGAAGGATGCTATGAGATGTATTAGGGTTTCTCATAGTCAGACAACTCTACTGGGGCTCATTCAGAGCTGAGGGGTTGGTGGCTAACTCTATTGGTCAGAACTGGAGTTAGTCAAGAAGTTGAGTCAAGGGTCAGAGCCAGATTCAGAGACCAGGGGGCAAGGATTAGGAGCAGGTGAGGAAAGCATGGTCCATGCAGACAGAGCTCCATGACAGTTTTCTTCTCTTCGTGTCTTTGAAAAACAGATGTATAGCTACAGGTTTAGAGTAGTTGTTAAGTTAATCTTGGATAGTTAGCTATTAATTCCTGACTCTTCTCCCCCCCCCCAAACAAAAAAAAAGAACCTTCCTTCTTTCCTCCTTCCTGTCCTACCATAGCTTTATAGAGCTAGGAATATGTTTTTTTCATTGTTGGCAGTTACTCCAGCCCTGTTACCAAAAATGACCAATGGACGGCACACCAGGCTCCCAGGCTTTAAGAAGTGTGACTCCCATCTGATACTCTGGGCACCTCTGGCACTGTCCTAGTATGGGCCTCTGCTGAGCCCAGGCACATCAAGTTGGAGTCAAGACAACTGGTATCCTCCACAGCACCAACCATTCCAATGCCACATCAAGGGAAGGGCTTCTATTCCAACTATTTCCTCACCCAGAAGAAGAGTTGGGGAGGGAGACCTATCCTAGACATTCAAAAACTAAGGAAATGTGTACAAAACTACAGGTTAAAAATGGTGACCCTGGTCCCAATCATTCTGTCACTAAACTAAGGGGACTGGTTCATGGCCCTCAACCTTCAGGATACTTATTTCCACATTACCATACATCCTGTCTGTAGATCTTTTCCAGATGAATAGTAGACCACAATCATTACCAGTACTGCCTTGCTGTCTTTCTACAGCCCCTCGAGTTTTCTCCAAAACATTCATGGTGGTGCAGCATATTTAAGATGCCAAAGTGTGACGATCTTTCCCTACCTGGATGATTGTCTGATAAAAGTTTCCACCCACACTGAGGTGACAGACATGGTTCACATGACAAAAGATGGCTTCCTTCCACCAACTGGGGCTCCGTAAATGAGCAAATGTCGACCATCCAACCAACCCTGTATTTGGTGTTTATCTGAACTCTTCTAAATTCCATCCAAGCCAGGGCTCTCCTACTGGAGCAACGTTTTACCACATTGACAATGCCATGTGAGTTCCTGGACCTCAATGCTAACATACCTCCAAATCCTGGGACACATGGCAGCTACATCCTATGTTGTAAATACATAAGGCTCCAAAAGCACTGCTTACAAAGCTGGCTTTCCATAGTCTACACACCCAACAGATACAATACAAAAGGTAGGTGACACTGAAGAATGTACTACCCTGCAATGGTGGACAAACCCAGAGAATGCCCTCACAGGCATGACTTTCCACCAAGATCCTCCATCAATATTTATCACAATGCACACATCACTCCTAGTGCAGTGTGCCCATATCCACCACCACAATGCATAGGGCAAATAGTCAGTCATGAAATCCCACCTTCACATCAACCTACTAGAACTCTGCGCAGTACACAATACTTGCCAGCACTTCCTCGTGTTTATACAGAACAAATATATCCATATATACTCACCAACATCATGGCATGCATGTTCTATACCAATAGACAAGGAGGAGCTAATTCTCACTCATTATATATGTAAGCTAGTCACCTGTGGAATTGGTGTTTCCATCACAATATAGCCATCACATCACCCTACCTGTCAGGCACCCGGAATACCACTGCAGACACACTCAGTCACCACTTTCCAGATGAGCACGAGTGGGAAATACATCACAGTATCCTCAGTATGATCTTCCACAAATGGGGCCACATATGGATAGAATTATTTGTGTCACAGAAGAACTACAAATGCCCGCTTTTCTTTTCCAGAATGACTTTCTCTCACCCTGTTCACTGAGGGACACCTTTTTCATCCCCTGGAGCATGTCACTATTATATGTCTTCCCACCGAGATCATTGATTCCATGAATCATTCGCTAGATGTGCACAGACAATGCCCACATCATCCTCATAGTCCCAACATGGCCCAGACAGACCTGATTTCCTTACCTCTCACATCTCGCAGGATGTACTACATAACCCCTTCCATTGCAGCTGGACCTCCTATCTCAAAACAATGGCCATGCACTACATCCAAATTCACAGACACTTCACCTCAAAGCTTGGATCCTTCATGGTTCCAACATGATGAGGTAACCTGTTCAGAGGGAGTAAAACACATCCTATTAAATAGCCTTTGACTCATCTGAGAAATACTTACCTCCAGAAGTGGAAGAAATTCTCCATCTGGTGCTAGCGCAAACAACTCCTCATTACCAAAACACCATTTCCAATCATCCTAGACTACATCCTTGAACTTAAATAGTCAGACTTAGTGCACATCTCACTAAAAGTTCATCTTGTTGCCATTACAGCCTGTCCTGACCAAATCAACAGGTCATCTGTTTTCGCACGCCCACTTACCAGACAATTTTTGAAGGGCATCCAGAACTTTTAGCCACTAGTCCAACAGTCTACCCAATCATGGGATCTGAGTCACATCCTCAGAACTCTTACTCAATCACCCTTTAAGACATTAGCTACCTGTTCACTGCTACACATGTTGACAAAGGTCACCTTCTTAGTAACTGGAACACCAACTAGACAAGTTAGTCAGATAGGAACTCTCATGGCAGAATCCCTTTACACAATTTTCATCCAAGACAAAATCATGATCTGACTACACCCAGTTTTCTTACCAAAAGGAGCCACCGTGTTTCATACTAACCAACCTATAAAGTTTTCTATCCCAAACCTCACAAGGACCTATAAAGCCACTCGGCTGAACCTTTCCACTTGGAAAGAATGAAGCCATTCCACAAATCACTGTGATTATTCATCTCAGTAGCTGAACACTCGAAAGATTCCATAATCTCCACAAACCATTTCTTCAAGTGGCTCTCCACATGCACACACACCTGTTACACCGTCCATGACAAAACACTGCCCTGCTGATGTAAAGACTCACTCTACTTGAACCAGGGTGACCTTGGTTGCCTTTCTACACAATGTCCCTTTAGTAGATATCTGCAGGGCTGCCACCTGGACCTCCAAGCATACCTTCACAATCCACTACATGATTACATTTGTCCCTATTCTTGACACAGTAGTTGGCTTAACCATGCTCTCATCTACTGTCAACACATGACTCCAAAGCCAACCATCCATGTGAGGATGCTGCTCTGTAGTCACCTAGAATGGAGCACCCACAGAGATACCACTCAAAGAAGTTGTTACTGACCTTGTGCAGTAACGATAGTTCTTTGAGATGTGAGTCTCTATGGGTGCTCCAATACCCACCCTCCTCCCCACTACTTTGGAGTCTGTATTCTCAACTCTGGGGTAGAGAAGTAATGGAGAGGGGGCTCAACTGAGCACACAAGATGTTAGGCACTAACGCTTTGAGATGGCTACTGCACATGTGCGGCCCAATCAAGCACTGCTGTGAAAAATCTCCAGTCTCCGGTGCCAACACTCACCAATACCTATAGTAGAGCACCCACAGGAATACACATCTCAAAGAACAATAGTTATTGCACAAGGTGAGTAACTTCTTCTTCCGTGGTATTTCCTGCTCAGTTGGTTAATAGCATATTGCTGGGGGTCAGTGGAGGGGGTAACAGTGATCTACTAAGAGACCTGCTGACCCAAGTTCAAGACCTGCGGGGTCATGACACCTAGTCAGTCTGTTGCTTTAACTAGCAGGCCAATTTTCCTCTCAATATGAAGACTTGCACTTCCATTCTACAAAGAAAGATACTTTGTGGCTGCTGATTATTGCTGGATTCATCTCTGCTCAGTATTTCAGGAGACCATTTCTTTGGGTGTTGAAGCCATGATTAAACATTGGTCAGGATGAAGGCCATCTCTTCAACAAACTTGAATCAAGAATCAGCAGTCCTCGAATATGATCTCACGTACACAGTCATAAGTCAGGAATAACTCTAAGGATGTCAACTAATGCTGCTGTAACTGCTGGAATGAGATCAGACTCTAGCCTTTACATTTCTTACACTAATATGCTAGAACTGGTAGGTTTGGAAGGCTCTTCCTCTCTGCCAACTTCATTGGCTGTGTTCCATCTATTCTATGCACAAATGTCCTAACCCAAACAGAAAATGGGAGTTACAGAGTCAGCACTCAGGGCAGGGACAGTGTGCAGAGACAACTCCCTCCTCCTCCCTCAGGCCGCAGGGACTTGCCATTCCACTTCTGAGAGCATCATGAAGTGACTGGAGTGGAGTTGGATAAGAAGCCTGCCTTAGACCTGCTGTACTGCTGGCAGCCAGGGGTCCCAGGGACTTTTTATCTCACCTGGGCCCCAGGGTAATTGCCTCTCTGACACTCTCCCCTCCCCCACTCCATCCCATTGGCAGGCTTGTATGCCAATGAATCTTATGTCACTCAGGGTTGGTTTTTTAGACCCCTCAGCTATACAAGTTTTGCTGACATAAGTGGTAGTATAGGCGTGGCCTAACAAGCAAATGAAACACATTTGCAAGCTGGAGAAATGTTTTATACCTTAATGTAGAGGACAGCCTCTGTTATCTTTTTTAAAAAAGTATGGCAAACAGTGAAAATCTATGAAGCAACAGTAGCCTGCATATTAGAAGAGTTCTGATAGTAACATATAAAAGAGACAAAATCAGATTGTCCTTCTTGTGCACCTTCTTGAATTGTCTTACTCTCTTCTGATGCCAAAATTTCTCTACTTAGAAATCTTCCTGCTCTGTACAGGAAGCTGGAGCTCACCTGGATAGATCCAATAGTAGCTCTCTTTGAACAGAGATCCCTCCCAGATCCCGACTATCTGAATCACAAACTTCTATATCTATTGTGGCACAGACTGTGAATAACTGCACAGTCACAAGACATTTGCACAGAGAAGTTAACATGAGAGTGCATAAGTGACAGAAATCGGGTATATATATTGGTCATACTGGCTGTCAGTTTGAGGAGAAGGCGCATGCATCCAGTTATCTGAATTGTAACTATAGGGATCAAATCTTACTCCCCTTATTTACATGCGTAGCCCCATTTACTTAAATATAATTTGGGAAAATAGGATTTGGCCTAGGAGTTGTCTAAACCCATGTTTCCAGCTCTTTTAAAAAATCCTCTCATATCTGCATTTATAAATATTTTCCACTATCAATTTTAAAATTGTATATTTTTTCTGTCTCTGTTAGTGGTGGATATATCTGACATTAGCCCTTTAATTACACTGTATTTAGATACTAATTACTGCACAGGACCCACTGTAACTCAACCACTTAGAATAGTAATTCTTAACCAGATTTTTTTATAGAAAGCATAGCTATATATTCAGTAATGGCGAGGATAATTCTTTGAAAACATACATAGAGTTTTGTTTGTCAGATTTTTACCTTTTGTGTATACCTATAGATGTAGGATGCTGGATAGTTTACATTTTGTGTATACCTATAGATGTAGGATACTGCCTTCTATGCTGGCTATAAGGGCCTGATTCTTCTCACATTTGCACTGGTTTACATTGGCGCAATGCTATTGGCTTCAGTGATGTTATTCCTGGTGTATACTGGAGTAAGTGAGTGGGAAATCAGATGGACATCTTGTAAAAATTTTGCATTCTATTATTACTGAGTGTCACCATATGGCATGTCATAATTTAAAAAAAAATTTTTTTTTTTTTTGCTTTAAGAGAATAGTATTAGTTGTAGCAATAAATTTTGTCTAGACAGTTTTGTGACAAGTCACGGTGATGAGTAGCTGGATATAGGTATGTAATAATTAAACCTTAGCCTCATCATCTTATAGCTCATGGAAAAGTTGGTGTGTCCTTCTGATTACACCACACTAAACTCTTGGTCCTGGTAGATGGACTGTTTTTTCATATGGTCTGGATTCATAGTACATCAAATTTCCTGTGTTCCAGGACTACTCAGACAAAATTGAATCTAATAATCATATAAGCAAATAATTTTACTTTTGCCTTTCAGTTTTAATTTTTAAATGGAGAGATTTTTCAAAGGGTCAGACTAAAAGTATCAAAGGTATTGGAGGATTAGAACATTTTCTTATACATACATAAAAGTTAAACTATAAAGGTGATTCAGCCTTAGTGTAGATATTGCTTGAGGGAATTGTCCTCATTGAATCAAAGGTTAATTCTAAAATTGAGAGAAGATTACTTCAAAGTTCATAATACAAAAAGAAACACTTTTTCCATTTGTGATACATGTTTCTGCTTTATTAAGAGACAACCCTAGTTTTTTAGCATTCATCAAAACTTCCCTAATTTGCACAAATAAGTTGATGTATATGTACATGATGATAAAAGATTTGGTCACTTTGCTTTGATTATATTTGATGTATGCAGGACATTGCAAGCTTTGTTTTCAGCAGCAGAATATGAAATACAAATACTTATTTTTAAGTAAAAGGATTTTAACATACTTCAATGCTTTTTAGTTTTTGAGGTAAATTATCCTGTGAATGCATATATATCTCAAATTTAAAACAATAACATTTACAGAGGCATCACTATTGCCTTGTAGAAGATATTCTAAATAAAATTTATCAACCTCATTACTTGAAACATTTATTTGGACTTCAAACTATTTCAATATTTTCTCTCATATTCAGTGTTAAAATAGCTATTTTTAGGGCACATTGGGTTGTTTTCTATGAAGGATTTTTTTTAATTGTGCAAAAGTATTTCTTTTTGATTAAGGATAGAAAGTCTTCAAGCCAAAAACAGGATCTCAGGAAAATGTGTACATATTTTGACAATAATTAAAGCTCCTGCAACACTGATCATCTCAGTGTTATTTCTAAACTAAATGTTTCAATACCAGCTCTAAAAGTATAGTAAGAATATCTATATATACATTTAATTGCATCAAAATAGCACATCCATCTGTGTGCTTTGTTCTAAGCTTGCTGAGTGAGTTGGAAATAAGGAATGTGCTTTGCAAACTCAGCAAGTTACTAACAGCAAGCTTTTTTGAATGTTTTTGAACAAATACTGTAAAAAGTAGCTGAGGAAAACTATCCACTGAATTAGTTAGAAAACTTTAGCAAAATAATTCATTTGTAACTAAGGTAATAGTGTCATGTCAAAGTCAACACAAATGCATTTACTCAACAAATATAATTATGTGAATTGACCTATTTCCCTTTTTTGTTTTACCTCTGTAGTTTTATTACTGAAGAGACAGTCCCCTGAGAAAGGTAAGCATTGCTATAACTTTCATTGCATTGGAACAGTGTGGTTCAGAACTTATATCAGCCTTTTATGTATTTCTGCTGTGACAAAGAAGATCTCAGTACATTTGTGTGAGTGTTCTGGAGTCCCCCAAAGTTACTTTTTTCTGTTTGTTTTTGTGAACTGGGAAGCCAAACATAAAATGAAATGAAGTGGCTGAATACTCAGATCTTTAGCAACAGAGAGGCAGTTTTTGTCTTTGGTTTTCCAGTCTGATTAATCCTTTAATGAAACAGAGTTGGCAATCTGGGTAGCTAGATCCCATGATGACAATGGTATTTTTAAAGTCTCTGTAGTACAGCAGTGCCCCTTCAAGGAAGTCTATTCTTGAGGTGTTTTTTTTAAAGCAGGTTGTCTTTACATACCACTGTAATGTCATATTTTATTATGGTTTGCAATGCAGTTCAGACACGGCTTCAGCAGTACTGCCTAATTAACAAGATTTTTCAGTCCCAGAATATGCGATCAAGACATTTTCAACAACTATTTGATTGTCACTATGTGAAAGCTGAGGTATGAACAAAGGACACTTTGCTCAATTGTTACTAAACTGAAAGGTTATCCAAAATGGGCAGCATCTGGTTTGCACATATAATATTAACATTTCTGGAAATTCCTGAAGTGTCAGTCTAGCAAGGCACTAAGCATGTTTAACTTTAAACCTACAATTATATTGACCTTGATGGGAATAGTCACATGAGTGACATTAAGCATTTGCGTGCATAATTTTCTTGATCTTGCATTTTTCAAATGCAAAACTGAGCTTTTTAAAAAAGAGAACTAATAAACTATTTCATTTTAACCTGAGGAAAAGAGCTATATATTGAAGCAATTAGTACTTGCACTGGAGTTTTAATATCTTATTGGATATTGAAAATCAAGGCTAGGGTTGATAGCGCTGATATTGTTGAAGCTATTTCAGAAGATTTTTTCCCCCAACATGATATAATGTGATTTTCTTAAAATATCCCATTAAAATCTCTAGCATTGATTTCACTGGTCACTGGGAGATTGATGCCAATTCTGGGAGATGCCAGGCAAACCTGGAGGGCTGGCAACCCAACAGGCATGCATTTAAGATAAGATTCGGTAACAATACCATAGAGGAGAAAAACATTTAGAGCCTTGAAATTAGATCGTTGAGGTTACATTGAGACTGTTGTAAGTGAAAGGTGAGATATGTTCTGTAAGGGAGAAGTAAACAAAGAAAACTAGAATAACTAGGGATATGTCTACACTAGCCACCCTAGTTAGCTGTGGAGGCCTCTTGCAGGAATTCCCTGGGTCCAGCTCAGGGAGTATAGGGGTGGGGAGACCCAGGCAGGCCCGCCCCCGCGGTACTCTCAGGCTATGTCTACATTATAGTCTTCTTGTGTAAGAGAGCGTCCACACTGCATGGATGCTCTTGCGCAAGAAATCTCTGATGGCCATTCATAGAATGGCCATCAGAGCACCTGTGCTTTTTTGGATAGGCTGTATTTGCACAAGAAACCCCTGCGAAGTGTCCACACTTGCCTTTTTGTGCAACAGCTGTAGCGCAAAAAGGAGTTATGTCTCGTAGAAGGAGGTATACCTACACTGAAAAAAGCCCTCTGTTCTGCCATTTTACTGTCGATTTCCTTGTGCAAAAGAGTATTTGAGATGTGGACACTCCGCTGGTTTTTGCACAAAAACCTTGTAGTGTAGACGTAGTCTCAGGACCGAACCCAAGAAGGGAGAGGGGGGCAGCACTGGGTGGCCAGGCATGGCCACTTTGAGCAGCCCAGCATTGCTGGGTGAGGGCAGTTGTGGCTCCTATGGGGGCACGTGGGCAGGACTATGCTGCCTGGCCTCAGTGGTGCTTCTGGGAGGGAAGGGCACAGCAGTGTGATCAGTAGGGCTTTCCCCCTGGGTCTGGTCCTGGGGCTAAGGGGTGAAGGGTTTGGGGCTGGAAAGCCACTTACTTGGGCTAGTGGCTGGCAAGATAGTGATCCCCATCCCTCGCTGGCCACTCCCTTCCTGGTGTGGCTGCCCCCAGTGGCCACTTTGCAGTATAACTGTTCCCTGCACTCATTACCCCCTGTTGTAACTGTGCTGTATCACATCCCTCCCTGCCCTTTCCATTTTATGGAAAACAAGTGAATACCAAGCACAACCCATTTTCCTGGCAGAACCAAACCCTGGCCTTGCTTTAAATTAGGATACGAGGAAGCTGCATACAAAATTTAGTGCTAGCCATTATTGTTTAGGAGGAGTTTTTGAAGAAATGGACCCACAGACAGATAGATACTCAAATCTCTAAGGGTGCGACTACACAGCAGGGCTTATCTCAGAATAAACTACCCAAATTGAGCTAAGTCAATTGTGTAACTTATTTCAAAATAGCTTATTTTGAAATTGGGAGTGTTTACACAGCATTTATTTGAAATAGAGCACTCTTCCTCCAACTTCCCTTACTCCTCATACAATGAGGATTACAGGAGTCAGAGTAAGAAGTCCTTCAGCTTCACAATATTTTGACATTTCAAAGTAACTGCCTTCTGTGTAGACATGGACTAAGTTATTTCAAAATAACACTAGTTATTTTGAAATAATGTTGCTGGGTAGATGTACCCTAAGATAGATAGATGGATAGACAGGCAGATAGATGTAATGTGTGTTTTTGAAAGGAGATGTTCTTAATTTTATAAACACTGATATTTTATAAGGCTACGTCCAAGAATATCAGCACAAACACTGGCATTTGCAATGTGCTGAATCGCTAGTAATTATTTAGATGAAAAACTTTAGTTACTCTGTACTGTGGTTATCTTAAGAAACCACGTAGTAAAAAGGCTTTGTGGATAAGTCCCTTTGAATCAGCAAGCTGCTTCAGATTAACAATTCTTTTAGCTGCTGCCATATATTTTTATCCTATACAATAACAAATATGATTATCACAGAAATACCATGTTTTCCTTAACCTGTTCCTAGCTGGGAGACTCTACGGTATGTGTTCTGAAGTCCAGCTAACACTGAAGATTGAAGTGTAATTACAGTACAGGCAATCTCATCTCTGGTAATTACAGCTGTCACCATCGATTCAATTAACCAGGATAACTAACTTTGCTGAGCCAAAGTCGTCAAAGCTTTCTTGCTAAATCCAGATTGCTTCATAAGGGGTTTTGTTGGGTTTTTGTGAGTTTTCAATTGCCAAAATACTGAGACTTAAAGAAGCAGATAAAGGTGGATTTCAGGATAGTGGCTAGAAAAGGAATCTCATGTCATTACATTTTAAAAAGAGAAATTGTAAATGTTCTTTCAAATCAAGTATTGGAAATGAAAAACAGGTTTTTGGGTGGAAGAGAGAGAGTCCTAAAAGGCTGCAAGTTAGGGCAGAATTTAGCCTAATGCTTCTAGTAAAAGGATAAAACAGTATATAACAGCCAGACTTCTATCTTTGTGTCCTATCTCTGCACCCTTCAATGGAGTTTCTCAAGATTTACACTGATGTAACTGAGAGCAGAAGCTATCCTAATTGCTTGACATATCCTCCCTCCCACTCACCTGCCTCCCTATCCATAATACCTGGAGTTGGTTTTAGAAATATAGAGCTCTGCCTGGATACAGTATTTTGTATCCACATCTGCATCTGTAAGTGCAAAAATGAGCCGCAGCTATCTGCATCCACAACCACAGATGCAGATAACTGTGGATATAAAGCAGATATCTGCAAATTTACAAGGTTCTAGATACAAAATTTGTATCTGCATCTGTATCTATCAAAAATGATATACCAACTTGAATTATTTACTGTCTGTAATAACATCTAGAGTTGATGGTATGATTCATTGTTATACATAATACTTGAGCCCTGGTTTGAAATATAGGCAGGAAGAAATGCTGATCCAACAAGAAAAGGGAATTATAAGCACTTCAACACCCAATTAATATTTTACACAAGATTCAGCCTTAAGACACAGCTTTTGTCAGATACTACTGCCCTGGGACTGGTTGGTATTGTAGTGCGGGACAAGGGAAGGAGAACTTCCTTCCCAACAACCTGCTTATGCTACAGTTACAACTTCGGAAACATTAGAAAGTGTTGCCTCCATCCTCTTAGTTGCTGACATTGTCCATCTGAATTCAGGTTCTGGTACCTTATTCTCATTAAATAGTCCTGAGCCTACGCATCACACTCTGGCTTGTAGGATATAGAGAGAGATCTCTCAGTGTATTCACATGTTAGTCTATAGATCCCCTCAATAACCAGATGCCAATAACAAATAACAAAAATGCCATTTAGGAAACTCTCATGGAGGAATTGCCCATGAAAGTATTCACCTATCTGAAGAAAGACAAATACTATGTACTATTTCAGCATATAACCTCCCTTTGTTCAACATGTTATAAAAAGAATGAATCTAGACAACTAAAATCGGTGGCATTATTCATTAAAATGACATAGTTACTTTATGTTCAGTACTTTCCTTGTAGCTGTATTTATGGCATTACTGAAGGGGAAAGAATACAGGATGTACTCCTCATGGGACCATATGTACAGTTGCATCTGACTGGTGTATAAAATCAACCAGAGAATATAGTGAATGACTGTGTACTGGACATTATGCTCACTATAATGTCATATATTATACCGTCAATATGTATAATTAGAATTGTGAATCTAAGTCCCATCAATAGATGAGATATTGTTATAGGGATATAAATAGAGAATAAGATTTTTTGCATTAGGCATATGAATGGGTATGACTAAGAAAAATATAGAAGTAACAAGACAAAAATTAATGCTTGTTGTTATGGGTAAATCAATATTTGGGAAAGGAGGGCCTAGAAAAATATCCCAACCTTACTCTGATCAGTAGAATTGTCAATAGACTTACTCAACTAGAATTTCATCACATTTGAAAACTATTATGTTTATTTCCTTAACATATTTGTAAATATTGTATTTTTACTAAAATGGTAATTTTAGAGGATTATACCATACTGACTCACTGTTTTAATCACTGAAATAATTTGCCAAGAGTCATAGCATTTTAACCATTAAAATAATTTACCAAGAGTCATAGTGGATTCTCTATCACTGACCATTCTAAATGAAGATTTGATGTTTTTCTAAAAGTTCTGTTCTAGGAATTATTTTTGGAAAGTTCTAAAGCCTGGGTTGTACAGGAAGTCAGACCAGATGATAACAATAGTCCCTTCTGATCTTGGAATCTTTGAATCTATTGCTATGAACTGATATATCTTTTACCTATTGCCCAACTCTCTATGGCAGCACCTATCAGCGGTTAGGTAAGTCTCTAGCCTAGTGCATCCTGGGAAATCTCAATTGATCAAGAAGACAATTCTTGAGGTCTAGGAGCTAGAAAATGAGGCCAAAAGAATACAGTAGGCCTGTATATTTGAAAATGTTCATTCTCTCTCTAAGCAACCTGCTATATATCCTGCTGTATGTTCTTTTATGCTTCCATTCATTGGACAAGAAGTTTTGCAGCGAAAAGACATTTTTTACTTATAATAAAAGCTATTCGTTCATTAGTTATGTAACAATTAAGTCCTATTAAGATTAATAAATTCTTGCATTTTTTTGTTTGACTGATTGGTAACATGTCTGGGTGTCTCCTTAGAAATATCATACATGTTTTTCATTTATGAACTTAATTTTCCACTCTTCTCTGTTATTCTCTTCCTGGTTTGGTTTGTATGTTCTTACAATATCTGCCAAAAGTCTGCCACATTGCATAATGAATATCCCTTGCTCACACGTATCAGTGTATTGCGCACACTTATCAGTGTCAGCCAAGTTAGATAGGAGATTTGCCTGTGTCCCTCTTAATTGTAAATTTTGGGGCAGGTTCTCTTCCACACTACCGATCTGTTAGGTTCTGCCTGTTTCTAAAGATCAGCACTGGATCCAACACAACTCAGAGCTGTTGACAGGTGCTCCAAATGCACCAGTACCACAGAAATTGATCTGATACTGTACATTAATAAAGTGGCATACATATACCTCCTACAAAGCATATACACATTCATACATTATCGGGCAGCAGGCATGCTGCCTGCTGTGACAGAAGATATGATCTGATATAGCCTCCCTATATAGTATTACTTAGCATTTGTATTATAACAGTGCCTAGAGGCCCCATTGTGGTGTTGCTATACATTCCCATAGGAAAGGAAGTCTCCTACCCCCAAAGAGCTTACTGTTCACAGGTGGAATTTTCAAAAGTGATCAGCATTCCCCTAACTCTGCTCCCATTAAAGTGAATGGTAAAACTTCTACTGACTTCAGTAGAAGCAGAGTAAACAAATGTAGGGTGCTTTTGAAAATCCCATTCAATAGATAGTACAACCCCCAAACTATTAGTATCCCTTTTTTACAAATGGGATCTGAAGCACAAAGAATTGGTGACTTGATTATAGTCAGCATATCACAGAACAGGGAATTGAACCTTTCTCTCCTGAATGCGGACGAGTGCCTGAAATATCATCTCCTATTGATTTCAACAGCAGTTTTGTTGGGATTGTTGGGATGTGTTGGGATTGCAGGAACAAGCCCAGAATTTCTTCCTTTTCATGTCACCTTGCTTTAGGCCACTTCTGTTCAATGATTTGTCTTTTTCATATGTTTTCACATTTGAATGGGTGTGCTTTGCATTTTATTATTGTCTAACATTGTCCATTATTGGGTGCACTGATTCACATAACAATGTAAACAGAACACAATCTATGAATTGATTGCACAAATCCATGTCCTGCAATGTCACTGAATGACCTCCTATCTGATTGAATAGTTTAGTATGTGTGTGTTTTATTAATGTACAATATCAGATCTTTAAATATCTTAGCAAACACTGAAAAGAATCATGTTTCAATATTTCTTTGTTCATTTTTTTCTTTAGAGAAAAATTCAGATTTTTTTCCCTTTTAAAATGTAACTCCACAATTTCTCTGAAACTGTACATCTTTCCCACTTCTACACAGCATTAGCACTTGTCTCCATATGCTTATTGATGGTGCAGTTAGTTTCTTCTGATATCATATTATGAAAATATCATGCACAGCCTCACAGTATAAATAAGGAGCCTTCGTCAATTTCATTTCTTTTGTTCAAGTTTTGAAAAGCACATTTTGCAAACATAGTTGTTTTAAAACAACTGATTCAATTGGATGATGAATGAAACAAGATGCAACAGAGGAAATTCCCCAAACTGCTAATCTTAAAGGTCACTGACTAAAGTAGTTTAACTTCATAAAATGGGATCCTGAGTCCTGTAAGTTGGCTAGGAGAATGTCAGAACATCTTGCTCTGAAGAGAGGTGAAAATCTTTGCATGTCTAATAGCCAATGTATGGCTCTGATCATTTATGTGGTTGTTTTTGTAATCCCAAACAGCTGTTTGGTTAATTGGAAAGACTTTTTTAATAAACCTGAATGGTGGGTGCCTTTCAAGTAATGTAATTCAACAACTGAAGCCTTGCCTCAGAGCTGAGACAAGGACACTGCTCTGTCTTAGCAGCATTACTCATTTTAAAAACAAATGCTCCTCTTTATATTTTTTACTAGAGATGTCAAGATCAGGTACTGGTGAAAAGAAAAAAGTTAAATTAATTTTAATATTACTAAGATCACTGTCAACATACCTTGTTTTACATGATGTCTCAATCAATTTGTGCCTAAGTGGAGCTTAGCAGCATCTCCTACAAGTCCCACCAGGCCCCAGGTGAAGTTTGCTGAGGCAATACAAAAGTGCAGGGTTAACCCTAAGTTAGAATAGTTTTCTTTCATAAGGCATGTGCCAGCTCGCTCTATGACTGCAATCCTGTTATCTCAAGCCAAAGTTTTGTTTTCACTCATACCCACACGTATCTAAAGTGCAACCCTGCACACACTTGCTCATACAAATAACTTTTATGGATGTGAGAAGTGAAGTCCCTTTTAAAGCAATGGGACTACTTCCACTACACTCAGCAGCAATGGGATCTGTTCTGCAGTCTCTAAATAAACATTCATGTGGTCAGTCACTTTATTTGTATACATTAATCTTTTCCAATGGTAAGAATGTTGTGGTAGAAAAGCTTTTCTCCCCAAAGATTGTTAGCCGTAATACAAACTAAGAAGACTTCAATTGTCAAATTGTGTTACTTGAAAAGCATTCAAGTTGACACATGCATGCTGTCATCCAAGGACTCTTTAGCAAGCTCTAATGCAAGGGGGCCCAGAGTAGGACAGGAGCATAATGGACAAGAGGAATTAGGTGGTGGTACATAGTGGTGCAGAGACTGTGGACAGCACTTTTGCTATAAGTTAAGCAGCTCCATAGTGCTATGGATATTGGAGCAGCCCAGAATCAGTAGGGTGCAATGATTACTTAACATTAGTCTCTCTTCACTCTGAGCTAAAGCTTCAGAGCGGTAGCTGCGTTAGTCTGGAATTCGGGTGTGTCTACACTGCATTCCTCATTTTTAAGGTGTAAGGGTTATTTCAAAAGAAAGGGTTTCTTTCAAAATAACTGCATCTACATGGCATTTTTTATTTCGAAATAGTGACCAGACACGATTATGCAAATGAAGCATGGGAAATTCAAATCCGTGCTTCATTTGCAATTTCGTTTGTCTACATTTGCATTCCTCTCTTGAAAGAGGAATGCAGTGTAGACATAAAAACTTAAAAACCAACAAATAGACTAGTAGCACCTTAAAGACTAACAAAACATTTAGATGGTATCATGAGCTTTCATGGGCACAACCCACTTCTTCAGGTGACACAGTGGGTTGTGCCTACAAAAGCTCATGATACTATCTTCATGTTTTGTTAGACTTTATAATCCTACTAGTTTATTTGTCGTTTTTTACGTTTTTCACTCTGAGGTGTAAGTTTTAAGCTTTTCTTGTGCAGTGCCTCATGAAAGAATTTTCCCAAGTGATCAATGATTACCTGGGTACAGTAGAGATGCAGGAGACAGGAAATATGAGTCACTGCTTAGCGTGGGAGGGGGGAAGAAGGCCTGAAACATGCAGTCTAACCTTTAAAGAAAGATCATAATGGGGAAAGAGGAATATTTAACAGGTCTTTACCTACAAGTGTACATTTTAATAATTTTTTCAGGGAAAGTAACTGCATAAGAGGCTAATTGTTATATTGTGCAACCCAAACTATAAGAACATCAGAGCTGCCATAGTGGGTCAAATTTGCCCAATATCATGTCTCCATACCATTCATGATTTTATAAACCTCTGTTATATCTCCCTTTAGTAATCTTTCTTCTAAACTGAAGAGCCCTAATCTTTTTAGTCTCTCCTCATATGAAAGTTGTTCCATACTTTTGATCATTTTTGCTGCCCTGCTCTGAACATTTTCTAGATCCACTATATCTTTTTTGAGATGGGGGCAACCAGAACTGCACACAATATTCAAGGTGCAGGCACACCCATGGATTTATACAGTGTCATTTTGATATTTTTCTGTTTTATTTTTTATCTCTTTCCTAATACTCCCTAAGGGTATGCCTACACAGCAAAGTTATTTAGAAATAACAGCCGTTACTGGCCCGGATGACAGGACTCCGGCTAGCTGGAGCAGCCCCCCGCCCTTGGCCCAGAGAAGCCACAGCTGGCTGGAGTAGCCCCACAGCGCAGAGGCACCCAAGCTGGCTGGAGCAGCCCTGCCACCCGTGGTGTGGCACGGCAGGACCCCAGCCAGTTGCAGAAGCCCCGGAACCTGTGGTGTGGTAGGACCCTGGCGGCCAGAGCAGCCCCACTGCCCACAGTATGGCAGGATCCTGGCCAGCTGGAACAGCCCCACTATCTGTGGGGGACTGGGTTGGCAACCCTTGGCTTGATAGTTCATAGCCCTAGCAAGTCTGGTCTTTCTGTATAAGTTATCAAGCTTCAGAGGTGTAGCCAAGTTAGTCTGGAACAGGAAAAACTTAAAAAACAACAATAGACTAGTAGCACCTTAAGGACTAAACAAACATGTAGATGGTATGATGAGCTTTCATGGGGCACAACCCACTTCTTCAGATGACAGGAGTGTTAGAAGTCCAGATCCAAGAATAAATAAGGGAAGGAGGGAGAGGGAAGAAGAAAAAAAAGAGAAAGAAAAAGGAGGAAAAAAGAAGGGAAGGAAGAAAAAAGAAGAACAGATAATCTTCAGATATGTAGCTGAGTTAGTCTGTAACAGGAAAAACGTAAAAACAACAAATCGTCTAGTAGCACCTTAAAGACTAAATAGTTACAAGAGGCTGGTAAGAAACATTAGCACCTCCATTGTTTGGTTGGTAGATTAAGTCGTAGGATGTGGAAAGTAATGTGCAAGCCAGCCAATGTCTTTTTTCATAACATTTGCATGAGAATTAAACTTGTAAATGAAGTTAAGTTCCAATCCTTCTCTGTGTATTTGGCTTGTGGAATTTGTCTGAAACAAAATGGTGACTTGGAGATCCATTAATGAGTGTCTAGATAGATTAAAGTGTTCTCTAACAGGTTTTTGTGTATTGCCTTTTCGGATATCTGATTTGTGTCCATTAATTCTTTCAGACAGAGACTGTCCAGTTTGGCCAATATACATGGCAGTGGGGCATTGTTGGCATTTGATGGCATAGATCACATTAGTGGATGTGCAGTTAAATGAGCCTCAGATTTGGTGGCTGATGTGGTAGAGTCCATTGATGAGATTACTGGTGTAGATATGTGGGCACAGTTGTCACCTGGGCTGATTGTAGGGGTGGGTTCCTGGATGATTATGATGGAGGTGTGTTGCATGGTTATTGGAAAGAATTTGCTTGAGATTAGGGGTTGTCTGTAGGTGAGGATTGGCCTTTTCCTCAAGGCCTTTGAGAGTGAGGGGTCATTTTCCAGGTTAGGTTGTAGATTGTTGATAATACATTGGAGGGGTTTAAATTGTGGACTGTAGTTGATGGCAAGTGGAATTCCGTTGTTTTCTCTTTTGGGACCTATCTTGAAGTAGTTCATGTCTGGGTACTTTTTTGGCTCTATTGATCTGTTTTTTCACTTCTCCAGGTGGGTATTTCAGTTTTATTAATGCTCTGTATAGATCCTGTAGGAGTTTGTCTCTGTCTGTGGGCTAGGAGTAAATCTGGTTGTATCTTAGGGCTTGGCTGTATACAGTAGATTGAGAAATGTGTCTAGGATGGAAGCAAGGGGCATGAAGGTAAGTGTAGCAGTTGGTAGGTTTCCAATATACAGTGGTGGGAATTTATCCATTATTTAATTGTACTGTGATGTCAAAGAAGTGGATCTCTTGTGAGGACTGATCCAGGCTGAGGTTGATGGTGGGGTGGAATTGGTTGAAATCCCTGTGAAATTCTTCAAGGGTCTCTTTCCCGTGAGTCCACATGATGAAGATTTCATTGATGTGGCGTGAGTAAAGTAAGAGTGCTAAGGGGCGAGATTTGAGGAAATGTTGTTCAAAGTCAGCCATAAATTCGTTGGCATATTGTGGTGCCATGGGTGCCCATGGCTGTGCCACTGACTTGAAGATACAAATTGTCTCTGAATCAGGCGTAGTTGTGGGTGAGGACAAAGTCACATCTCTGTAACCAGGTGTGCAGTGTTGTCATCGGGGATGCTGATAGCCTGTAATCCGTCTTCATGTGGAATATTGGTGTAAAGAGCTTTTATGTCCATAGTGGCCAGGATGGTGTTTTCAGGAAGATTACTGTTTTGTGGTTTTCTCAGGAAGCTGGTGGTGTCTAAAAATAGCTAGGAGTGCTGGTAGCATAGGGTCTGAGGAGAGAGTCAATATAGACAGAATTCCTGTTGTAAGTGTTACCAGTGCTTGAGATTATGGGTCATCCAGGATTTCCAGGTTTGTGTATCTTAGGTAGCAGATAGAAAACTCCTGGTCAGGTTGGGGGGGGGGGGGGGGGTTAGTGTAAATTTGGTCCTGAGCAGCATCAGGGAGCTTCATGAGTATAGCTGGTCCCCGAATTATGAACGCATCAACTTAAGACCATTTGTATTTACGACCAACCTCCTATATAGCCGGAACCCAGTTACGAACGAAATCTGCACTTCCGAACAGCAGGGCCATATGGAAGTGAATGTAATCTGATTTATGAACAGATCGAGTTATGACCTAGTGTTTGGTACGTAACTCGTTCGTAAGTCGGGGACCGGCTATAGTTGTTTCAAGTTTTTTTGGCATTCTTTAGTGGGATCACAAGAGAGAGGCTTTTAGAATCTGCTGTTGGTGAGTTTCTGAATGTAAAAAACATTGCTTGAGCCCTGGCATTTAATTGCTTGAGCCCGACATCTCTTTCCTTAGTAATTAAGCCTGGAGGTATCATTACAACAGACAGAAGACTGGCTCCAGGAATGAGCTTTAGGCTACCAGCTTACCTGCTTGTTTGCTACGCAGTTTAGCAGATAAGTCTTTGTGTAGTTTTTGGTTATTTGGAGTTTTTTATTGTTTTGCACTTGCCCATTTGTCTTTCCTTAATTTTTAAAGGAAGTTTTTATTCCTTTATAAGATACCAGGCAGAAATGTTCATAGACACAGCAAATATTAAGACTACCATGGAGTATATATGCAAAAGGTAAATTTTAAGCACATACAAAAAAAGTGTCTGCATCAGAAATCTGATTCTAAGAGTGACACTAGCACAATCATGAAAAGAAAATGAAGCTCTGTGAACTAAATGGAAATCAGAGCCACCAACACATCTTGAATATCACAAAGAACTGCTCACAGTCTACAAAATTAGAATTATTTCCTGGAACTATTTTGCAAATAACTTGGAAGCAAAACAAATTGTAAACTGCACATAGGAGTATCATGAACAGAACAAGAGGCTATATTTGTACACTACATTATTCACTGTAAAGGGTTTACTTATTTCCAGCTAGTTTATAGGCTGTGTTAGAATTACACTATGTCCCATGAGAACAGAGTCTTAAGTAATCCAAGAAGAAACCTTGTTACCTCTCATGATAGCATGTTCTCAGCACTTCCCATGATGGAGAGTCAAATGAAATATATCTCATATGGAATTCCAATACTGCTTGTAGGCAACGAATGAAATCACTTGAATACTTCCAACAGTGCTGTCTGAAAATGAGGCTGAAGATTAAATGGCAAGGTCATATGTCAAACATTAAAATCCATGAAATACTGATATTGCTAAAAATGAAGCTATGGAAGTGAATTCAGATAATAGGTCATGTACTGGGAGGCCCAAGATTACTCTTTGGTCAAATGATTCAAGAAAATTGCAGGCATGGAATGCTTTAAAAGAGTCTCCTAATACTTTTAAAGCATGCCCCATTTCTACATATCCTGCAGCACAGATTGCAGTTACACAATAGCGAGCAGCAATGGAAAAGGCAGTCTGAGACTCAACCATCAATATACTTTGCATACCAATGATAAACCTGTGTGGGAAAAACAAATCCTAACAAGACTTGTAATGATAAAACATGCAAGCAGCAGAGAAACTCAGGAATTATCAGTGTAGATTGTAATTTCTTCTTCAGCCTTAAATAAATCTTCTGCTAAAAGATCTCTTACTAGAGTCATCAAGAAATCAGTGGGTCAGTCAGTTCAACATTCCTCAGCCCTGCAGCATTGTGCTACATCACAAGAACCACAAAGTGAAAAGACTCTGCTTGTGTTGTCCAATCTGAGAGCCATGCAGAAAGAAGAAAAAAGCAAATTGAAAAGGAAGTTCAGTATTTACAATTTCTATATCTTAATCATCAAAGATATTCATAACCTAGATATAGACATCTGGGCCAGACCCCCAGCTGGAGTACATTGCCTTCGCTTCCTTGGATTCAGTGGCCCTATGCTCATGTACACCCTGCCGAGGAGCTGCATATTTATTACTGTTGTCTTTAAAATCCATTATTTTTAATCCAAGAGTGTCTCTGTAACTAATTAAAACAAATTAGGTTAATTCTTAAAACAGAATCTAATGTCCTCTGTTACTATGAAAATGACTCTGTCTAAAAACCTGCTTCATTTTCAGAGTTAAATGACTATGCGTAAGCCAAGAGTAATCTATTGCTAGAATCAGAGCTCTTGGCAATGGGTATTTTCCAAATGTAGATTATATGCACTTTAAATATATGAGCATTAGAAAATGAAGTTGAAATAACTGACTTGTGAACTATGGCCAAATAGAAGAGTACTAGCTGGTGCAAACTATGAAACAGTTACTTGAATGAGAAGACAATGAGGAGTCCTATGGAACCTTAAAAACTAACACATTTATTGGGGCATAAGCTTTCATGGGTTGCAGCCGAAAGTTTATGCCCTAATAAATTTGTTAGTCTACATGGGGCCTCAGGACTTCTCATTGTTTTTGCTGAAATGTACCCCTCTGAAACTTAATGAGAAGGAGATTCATTGGAAAGGATTAACTCTGAAATGGTAAGTGTGTGAGAGAGACATATGAACACAGAATTATTATCATGTCCAAGCTTTTCATGCCCTCTAGAAGCAAAGAGAGTAATTTGTATCCATTTTCATTTACCAGTCATGCATTCTGAAGTGATGGAGTTTGGCAAGAATATGATTTAACAATTATTAAATGAGCCCCATTGTAAAAAAGTAAAATAAAAACCACTTGGAAATAAACTCATTTATCTGATTACATGAGACTAAAGAATGCTTTGAGAGCAGTGGAGAACTGTCATTTACAATATTAACATTTATTGAATGAGCAAAGATTATAGTGACCTGAAAAACAATACGCAAAAAGCCCTTGGTGATTATACAGATAAATGTACCAGTCTTTGATTTGGAGGGTTGTGCTCTGACATGTTATGGCAATTTACAATTGCTACCCAAATGTTCTTTTGGAGATATTTACTGGACCTCCAACTATAATAGCTGAAACTGAAATTTTAAGGCTTCATATAATGTGATTTGATTGATATAATAACTCCAGTGTTTCTTTTTAAAGATGAATCTTTACAAATTGTAAAGAGAAATCCACTCACACTGCATATTTTGCACAAGTAATATGTTCTTTATTTTTTTATTTTCACTGGATGGCAGCATGTTAGCATCAGTATTTGCCTACCCATATGTTCCATATCCTTATAAATGATTAAGGAAAATTATGTTTGTTAACTATGTGTATTGATATTTTACCTTCTGTGAATTAAGGCAATCTTAGCTTTAAAAAAACCCAACACCTTAGTCTTCCAATGTGACAGCTGTTGTTGTTTTTTTTAAAGCTTTCTCCATATATTTAGATTTCTGTTCAGTTTTATATGTACACAGCTGTATTCTGTATATAAGGCTGCTAAAATAAAAAGTATATTTAGTTAGCATACTGAAATTGGCACACTAAAAATCATCTTTCCAATATAAAAAATGTGTGAATTATGTATATAGGTTTTGGAGTCAAATGATATTTCACAATAATCATATGATAATAAAATGTATAATTAATAATAAAAATGCCAACATCTGTTAGCCTATTAATACAGACTGATTTTAATGTACTATTTGGAATGTGTTATCATTAACTTAATTTATATTAAAATCCCTCAAATTCAATCTGCTTTCATTAGTTGCTAATTTAGGTTGGCACATGGCGTAGAGAAGGTTCTATTTTTTTCTTTGTCTATAATCAAATTTCACAAATGTTTTTAAACCTGCTAAAATAACCCAAATGTCCTATCAGCAGATGGATCAGATTTGCCGGCTGGGTTACTCTCAGCTGTGATTGATTGGCCATCTAAGCTCGAGCTGGTATCACTCATTCATTGGAACAGTGCCTCTCTCCATGGACACTGTGTGTCTCCTGATGCCCTTCTATGCACTAACCTGTTTGTTTGCTCCATCTAGTCCTCGTTGCCAAAGTACAATGCATTCAGAAGCCTGTGCAGTTCACAGCTGCAGCACAAATTCCTTTGAATGTACAGGGCTAATTTATACAGTCATACAATGGCTGTTCATAAACCTGGGATATAGTTCTGCTTCTCAGTAAGGGGAAATGTGTAGCCCTGGTCTTAAAAGTCAGATTTCCATAAAGGCTTGACCAGTAACCAGATGTCTTTACTAAATGAAAACCTTTTTTTTTTTTTTTTTTTTTTGTTAAACATTTAACAGGAGAGATATTGGACACCAGGGATAGTTTGTTGTATGGCAAACAAAAAGAGGATGTAGTAGAGACGAAATTCCCATGCACACACTATCATACCATCTGCAGGGAAAATTCTATATATGGAGCTAACTATGAGGAATTGCAGAAAAGAAAACTATAAAGCAAGTCTGCCTGTCTTTTAACATGCAAATTAAAGGCATTCTGTAGTAGTCTGAAAACTCTCTGGGGATTTGCAGTGGCCATCTGAAAGCTGTGAAGCTTCACAATAACGTGACCGGGTGAAAACATCTGGTTTTGGATGAAGATTTCACAGAAATATCCCATTTCCTCAGCATGAGCTGAATTGGGAAGTGTTTTGTCACTTTTGTGTTTTGAGTCTGTTGGTGGCATGTGTACCTATAGTACTTCACTGAAAAGCCATTCAGTTTTACTGAAAACAGCAGGCTCAGCAACTCTACACAGAGATCCATCCCATTAAGCTTTCAGAAATCCAATATTTAAACATTTGGTATAAATGCTGAATGTTTATTTTTAAATAATCCATAAATTGTGGGTCTTGGACTGTTTCTTAACAATGTACACAGGAGATTTTCTCTTCTTTGCCTTAGGATAAAGTTTTCCACAAAAAGGGCACAATCCTCTTCTGATTCTGTTGGTTAGGAGACTTGATGATCTTCCACCTCTTTTTATTTTCTTTAAATGGTATTAAAATAAATGAATATGTACAGCTATAATCCCAAGCAGCTCTGTTTCAGTGAATGCAGGGGGGAGCAGCTCATGGTATATTTTTGTTGGCTTTATATAATTCACAAATCAGAATTAACAGGTCATAAAAATGTACTAATTACTTGAAGAAATAAAGAAAATCCAAGATTAATGCTAACCACAGCACTAAGTCATCTTTCTTTGGGTTATAATGACGTTGTTATATAAATGAAAAACCTCCAATCTTTGTATGTGTTTAATTAAAAGCAACCAGCAATGTCATTTTAAAACACGATGAAATATAATCATTCAAATCATTTGGGCTTAGCATTTATGATGGTTTCTCTTTTTTGTATTGATTTCCTCATTTGAACATAGCTTAGTCAAACTGTACCATTGGCTAAAACGGAGGCGGGGAACCTAAGGCCCGGGAGCCAGATGCAGCCCCTGGCTTGCTTGGATCCAGCTCCTGAGGCTTAGGGGTCCTCCAAGACTGGGGAGCCCATGCTGGTGAGGGGTGCACTTCTTTATTTCTCACTTGTGAAATCAGGCTCCTGACAGATTTTGCTGTGGGTCAGTGGCCCCCAACCCAAAAAAGGTTCCCCACCCATAGGCTAAAAGGAGTATTTATTGACCTCCGTGGGTATTATATGCAGCAAGCCAAGAGAGGACTGTGACGCAAATAAGACTGTAAAGGCTTTTGTAAATCTAAAAACCCAGAAAGTGATGCAATACACAGGCCCTTCAAAGGCTTTGTTTTTACATGAACTGCTTCTTTGTTCCATAATTTGTTTGTGGTCTTAGCTTGGGATAACTTTTCAAGCAGGCTCTGAAAAGGGTAGAGCATACGAGTTGGGTGCAATACCAATGTTAAAATTGGCTAAATTTGCTTTTTTTGTTTGTTTGTTTTATTTTTTAAAACCATTGATTCAGTGCTGAGTATATATACCTAATGGCCTGATCAATGGCCTCTGATGTCAATAGAAAGACAGCAATTGACTTCAGAGAGCTTTAGAGCAGACCCTATAGCAAGCAAACATGAAGTAAAAAACTAGTTTTTCAACTGTCAGAGCGTTGCGGATAGACAACAGGCATGGTGCTGGGATTATACCATGCTTACTATAGAAAATGTGTTAGTTTGTGTTCCCTCACCCATCATTTGTTAGACTGTGAGCTCCCTGGAGCACGAACAATTTTGTTTTTGTTTTTTTAATTAAAGGTTCATACAGTATTTAGCACACTGGGACCCCGATTCTCCAAGGTCTTTTAGTCCTGCCCCAACACAATTAATTAACCAATAAGTGTGAGGGGTCTTAGCAGACCTTATCAGCATCTAGTAAGCACCTTGTAGGCGCTCAGTCCCCTACACATATAACCTCCTGTAATGGTTGCTTAGCCTATAGCCTTCACAGTCATAGACAAACTGTAGGATGTTCTACTATCAAAACAGAGGCTTCTATCGGAGCCTCCTTTAACAGCAGTAGAAATATGGATTATACCACCTGTAGATCAGCCCACAGAAGGTGATGGAAATGGAAATGCTTAAGCAACTCTCTCATTGTATGCTGTAAAAGACTTACCATATATTCCCTAGCCTATAGGCAGAGCATGGCCAATAGTTAATCTGGGCTGCATCCATTGAAATTGGTGGCAAAACACCTTTTAGCTTTATTAGGAATAAGAACTGGCCCTTTGAAAGGAGAAATAAGGACAAATTAAAGTTCTTCTGGATAATATTATATAATACACATACTGTATGTAATATTCCTACCAGGACTGTATCAAATTCTAAAATGAATGAAATATTACAACACAAAGACACCATTCCCATTGGTTCGTGTGTGTATGTTATATCACATAGGTAAGAACTGCTCATATTTTAAAATATATTTTTTTCCCAATTGCACTAGGAAGCTATGGATAGCCCAAGGTCTGGTTTAATTATTTTAGCTGGTGAAGAATCCATTAATTATATGTCTGATATCTAAGTTACATCATCTGCACAATGGGCCCCAAGAGTTAAAAAAAAAAAAAAAAAAAAAAGCAGACCAAAATATCTATCCTGAATTTTATTTTTCATTTGATAGTTATCCTACAAGCCCTCCTCTGCCATTTCCCTCTATCCATCCTATGAAGACTGATATGGTGAATATTATTCTTTAATGAGTGATTAAAATGTGCATGTAGCACATTAGCACGTTTTCTCTGTGCAGTTAAAGTTTATAATAATGTAGCTTTGAGGGATGTAACTGCACCTTTGTTGAGAGTTTTAGCTCTTTTAATCCCTCTGAATAGTGTCCATGAAAAAGATGAAGCATATCCTTTTGAGGCAATATCTTAAAACATCCAGGGACTTTTGAACACAATGGAACCTATTTTGCTAAAGCTATTTTTTCATCAGCTGAACACTCATCTTATGAGAAGGTGTAATGAGTATATTAGGCACCATTTGGGGCTATTTTTTCAGCCAAGTCAAACCTTTAGGTTTCAGTGTCCTGGCTATCACAGTGTTCATGTGATTACCTTGTTGCACCTTTCCACCTCCTCTGCTGATTTAAGATTTGTTATTCTCAGTTCACATCTAATTCTGACAAAAGAAAAAAAAGATAAATGTTTTAAGGGAATCAAATGGAAATTTACATTTACTAAATACGGCTTCCACCAGCTAAGGTTTTGCTAAGGAAATTAGTGCTAAAGCAAACTGTTCAAAGTAAAGTACCCTCCAGGTAAAAAATTTGGGTGACCTATCAGACATCACAACTGATTGCTAGGTAACTCGTTTTAACGTGCAAAGCCACTTCTGAACTGTATAGCTCTTGATTTGCATATGATAAATCCTGACCAGTTCAATGAGATAAAAGGTTATCAGTGGACAGTTTGACAGATAAGAATTTAATTATAATGATAGCTTTGTCCTCAGAACCTTCATATGGCTTTTCAAACTCAGGTGATCCTGTTTCTCCTATTAAAAGCTAAACTTCATTAAAATAATGGAAACTCCATGCTTCTAACAATTCCTGCACAACACACAGCATCATGCTTCATCATCCCCTCTTCTCTCCACTCACTCCTAATCAGTGAATGCTTCACATGCTGAATGTATTCAACTAAGTTTTAAGAGCACATCGCTGCCATCATCTCTGCCTCCATAGGGAACCAGGCTTATGTACCAGTGGTTAAACTATCCTGAGACATAGCACCAAGTCCTACACACATGAATGCAATCAGGGCTCCTTCTGAGCTGCTATAGAGGACTTACTACAATTCTCCACTAAATTTGCTTTTAATTTTCAAAGTCTCTTATGGTCATATTATTGGAAGCCATAGTAAGATGGAAGCAGGGCAAACAGCAAGTATATCAATGAACTAGGTTTGTACTGGGCATAGCTCCCATGTATCTGTGCCTCCTAAGCTTTATAGAGGACTTACTAACTGATAAATTCACCTTTAATTTTCAGAGTCTTTTCTGGTCACATTTTGGAACCAACAATAAAATAGAAGCACCATTATCTTTGTGTAAAGGGAAAATGTTGGGGAGGCATTAAAATAATGCTTTAGTTTATAAAAAAATGTTTCATAATAGGCAACAAATGGAAAGAACCACATCAGACTTCTATAGCTGCACACATTTAAAATGTCAGAAGACAAGACATAAAAAGGCCGTAAAGGCTAGTAAGATGAGATCCCAATACTTTATTTCATTCTGGATTTCAAGGGCTGTCATGAGTTGCAGGAAGTTGGTCAATCTTCATACGCAGGCACATAAAAAGAATGTTTTGTGCATGTGTGAATTATAGTGGCAGCTGGCAGCTAAAAGTTAAGGAAGGCACTAATAGCAAGGATTGCCTGCATTCATCATTGTGGATTTACTTAACTGTGTTGCTAGTCAAATAGGCACCTTTCAAATAAATATGACATTAGCTGGAGTAAGTATTCATCATCTAATTTATTTGGCATAAGCTATGGATATGGCAAAAAGACCGCTTAAAGACAAATATTTTTGTGGGTAAAACATGTTTTAATCAAGGCTTCACTTATGGCCATAAATAGCTAAGCGGAATACCATTTAATTGAGAAACAACTGACATCACAAATATATGTTCCTAAACTCTGAGCCACTAGCTTGTCTAGTCACTGCTGATTCAGTCTCAAGCACACATCTAGATTTCCTTTGGCTATCCAAAAACAGATAAAGTGATTTGTTTTACTATATTTTTATTAGTCTAAACTTTGTAATTACAATTTTCCTAAGAGAGTAATATTTTGTATATAAAGCATGCTTTACAATGTATTGAATTTTAACTACAAAGATATACACCTTCATAAGTAGAGGCTATTAAAACAATTTAATAGTGTGTCAACATGCACCGATATGTACATAAAAACAGAATCATTGGGTTTGTTTTAATTCACTAAGCCAATTCAGCTATGCACTGTCAAGTGCTGTTGAGAATCACTTTGCACTAACAGGATTACATGACTGGAATTGTTTTCAGTTCAAGTCTTAATTCTCTTGAACGATACACAGAGTTTACAGGAATGACTGACATTTTGTGAACACAAGAACCAAGGAACTGTGTCACAAATACTGCACTGAAGGTTGAAAATTTACTTCCATTATATATTGTATATAGAGTGACTATATAAGTGTTTGTTAAAGTACGTGGAGGAGTGAAGCTGAGTGAATAATTCACAATGAATCATTTATCAGACAAATTTAGCCTTTCTTCTGCTTGTAGAAAGCCCATGAGCAGCAGCTCACAGCTTTCTCAAATGTAATTGCAATTCAGAGCTGTTTTTGGATTGTTTTTTAAATTACCAAAACCATAGATTGGTTGCAGATGGTTTCCGAAAAGCATAAAATGTTTGTTATTCCTGCTGTGTTGGTTACTTGTGATTGGACAGGTAAGTCACATGGAATTTTTTCTGTCCTGTGGTTGGGTGACTTTGCAAGCACTTCCTATTCAAATATTAGTAGTGCATTTACAAATATAAAATTTGCTTTCCATTAATATCACCACATATGAATACTGAAATTCACTTTGCTGGTTCCACTAAAACTAGACTGCATGGCTATCTGTGAAAATTAAACATAACTGAATATTTGTAGAACATTTTTTTCAATATTCATATTTTTAGTAGGCATGCTAGGTAATTATGTAAGTTCAATAACAGGTAGTCAATGGTAACTACCATTACATAGATGTGCAGCAAATATCTGCCATCTGAATTACACTACCTAATGCATTGCTGCAGAAAGTACACTTCAGATACAGCTGCACTGAGGATATCTTTAATGGTATAATTCCTATAGATAAGAAGTGAAATACTGATCCTACTGAAATTAGTGGGAGTGTTGCCATTAATTTCAGCAGAGCCAAGATTTCACCCAGCCATGGCTGTCCTCTGTGAAGCTGGTGGCACAGTGTACAGAGTTCTGCTGCTTTCTTCGTTTAAGACAGCTTTGAGAGTTCTTTATATCACAGATTTGATCTGTTCCTCCCCCGCCCCTACATTTAGTGCCATTATCTGCTTTGAGATCTATGAATTAAAAACTTTATATAAGTTCTATGAATTATTTACTATTACTGTTTTCAGAAGTATTTCTCAGAAGAGCAGAAATTCTACGAATCAAGATCCTAGGGTCAGACAATGTTGAGTGGCTGACACTATAATAGCAAAGGAACTGTTTCAGATGGAAAGGTGGCTGTCCCCTATTTGTTCTGATAACTCAAAACTAAGGAGGATATTTGGAGGATGCCAGTGAGTAGAGCTCCATCTCTAACCAGAAGGGAATGATCAAAAAGTTAATAAAATCAAATTCCCATTGAGAGCTGTTAGAAGAAAAAATGCACAGACACTGAATCCCATTAGAAAAACCAATGGGCACTTGATACTTAAAAACATATAAAATATTTCCTTGGAAACCTTTTTAGAACTCTCATGTGTTGCCAAAGGTTATGCCTTGCATCTTTCTCTTTTTATATAACAAACATGCCGGTACACCTGGAAAGCAACCAGCTGTGTTCTTAGACACAGAGGGTGGATTAGGTTATAGGAAGAGAGGAAGATGATGGGAAATTCTCATGAGGCAAGTTGAATTATTTTGAAGTTGAAAAGCTTCAAATGGCAATGTAACCTGATGATGTTTAAATGTGTAAGCATGTTTAAAGAGCAGCACTATTTGGTTTCTCTCTACTTAAGAGAAATTTAAATCCTCAGTAAATAACTCCTTCTCTTCAAATGCTACACAAACTAAAACCACACCATCAAATGCACACAAGCTCCTTCTCCCGGTGCACCAACCAGATCGTTTAAGGAGGGATGGGGAACTATTCTTACTTTTTAAAACGAGCAGATTCAGCCTTTCACAACAGGGATTACAAAGAACCAAATTCTGCCTTCAGTTTACATGTACAACAGGATTGCATGGATGTATCAGAGGGCAGATTTAAAAACCTGTGTAAGAGGATGGTATGGCACACCTCTCTCATATTAATCACCTTGGAACAAACAGGCACACCCAGGGTACGTCTGCACTGTGGGGCTATTTCGGGATACTTCTGGTATCCCAAAATAGCTATTCCTCATCTTTTAAACAAGCCCGTTATTTCAAAATATAAAAGGCTCGCTATTCTGACATCCCTGTAAACCTTGTTCCACGAGGATTAAGGGATGTTTCAGAATTGTGGTTTATTTTAAAATTTGGCGCTGTGAAGACAGCACCAAATTACAAAATAAGCTATTTCAAAATTAACTTGAAATAAGATACGCAATTTGTGTAGCTCAAATTGTGTATCTTATTTCGAGCTAAGGGAGCAGTGTAGACAGACTGTGTAAGAGATGTAGAGTGAAGGCAACTGGGAAAATAAAGAGCCTGTGAAGATTTTGAAGAGATTTGTGAACAAGTTAGGAAATTCCTCTCACATTCTTCTAAGAGTTTTTAGTCACAGATGTTAATGTGAATGTGTAACCCACACACCTAGAAAGTGTGGTTCACTGTCCAACATAGTGGCACTTACACCGAGAGATAAGAACAAGTGAGCTCTACAGCCTAAGCTGAGAGGCAGCTGGTTTTATAGCTCAAGCTGTAGAGCAGTGGTCCCCAACCTTCTGGGGCTGCCGGGTGCCCGGGGATGGGGCCGCGCATGTGCCGCGTGCCCAGGGGCGGGACTGCACATGCATCGTGCGCCTGGGGACCGGCACCGGCATGTGCCACGACCCTGGGGCAGGGGTCACCTATGCATCTTGCACCCGGGGCCGGCACCAGCATGTGCTGCGACTCCAGGTAGGGGCCGCCCATGCGCCCGGGGCTGGCACCGGCATATGCCGCGACCCCGGGGCAAGGACCACCCATGCGCCTGGGGCCGGCACCTCCCATGTGCAAGCACTTGGGGCTGGCACTGGCAGGTGCCATGCGCCCGGGGTAGGGGCCGCCCATGCACCCGGGACCAGCACTGGCATGTGCTGCAACCCCGGGCAGGGGCCGCCCATGCACCTGGGGCCGGCACTGCGCTTGTGCCGTGCACCCAGGGCAAGGGCCACCCATGCACCACACTCCCGGGGCCGGCACTGCACATTTGCCATGCGCCCGGGGGCGGGGCTGGCCCAGATTGTTCGACAGGCGCACATAAATGGCCCGGCAAGTGCCAGGCACCACGTTGGGGACCACTGCTGTAGAGGCTCCTACGCTAAGGTGAAGAGGTCCCAAGTTTGAATCCGCATGCACAAATGCATTCCCTCAAAGATAAAACTGCTAAAACAGGGGAGAGAGTAAAACACAAAGTATCAGAATGATAAAGTTCCCTTCCAAAAGGTCACTGCTGGCTGGGCAATGTGATTGTACTAGTTTGAGAGTGTATGATCATGGTGTGCAGGGAGGGAGGATACACAGCTCAAATGCAGGGCCCTCCATCTCCCCTGTTGAAGTTGTTCCACTGTGGCTAATGAAAGAATCATTAGGCCACAGAAAGTGAATATGAGAATGACTCTGTAGCCCAGTGTTGTGAGCAATCAGATGGGTGGGACAGAGGACTAACCCCTTATATAGACATCTCCCATTAGCTAGCTTAGATGAGGTGTTACCCAGCTGGTTGGTTTCTACCTCTCCCTCTTCTTGTGTAGGAACCCCAGGTGCCTTACCCAGGCATGGTGGCACTCAGTGTCACCAGGTGTAAGTTCCTTTTGTGTATCTAACCCTCTGTACTTTGCAACTAACTGCCTGCTGCTCCGAGAGGGACTCATGATAATGCTGAGGGGGTACCACCAGTGCAAGGGAGATGTTGGCATAGTCTTTGTAGTTCTCTCAGGGTGCATCTACACAGCACCCTTGCTCAAAATAAGCTACACAATCTGTATTGCACAAATTGCATAGCTTATTTTGAATGTATTTCAAAATAGCTTATTTCATAATTTGGCTATCAATACAGTGCCAAATTTTGAAATAACTCACTATTCTGAAATGCCCCTTAGCCCTCAACGAGGGTTACCGTGACGTCAGAATAAGCCACCCATTATTTCAAAATCTATTTTGAAATAACAAACTGCTTCAATAGATGCAGAATAGCTATTTCAGGATACTTCCGTTATCCTGAAATAGCTCCGGAGTGTAGACATACTCAGAGATCATTTAGAAGGAATAAAGAGTGAGAAAGAGCATGCAGAACCCTCCATGTACGTGCCCGAAAGTAAAATAATAACCAGGTGATGGAAATGCCTCAGCAGCAACAATGAGTGTCAAATCAGAAAAGCAGAGCTGTTACCAAATAACAGAGATGATTTTATAATGAATCTAAACTACTGCTGATCAAACTCCAGATACACTTTCATCGAGAGACTATATTCAGTACGGTTGGTTCTGCTCTTCTAAATATGCATGGTCAGAGCAAGATGAAATGTTTCTTATCAACTATCCTTCTCCAGCTCTTTTATCCCAAATGCAAGCGTGTTGTCCTTTTGTGTGTCAGCTTTAAAATTGGGAAGAACAGAAGTGCGGGAGTAACCTCTCAGCACCCTCAGTAAGTCTGATGTTCCTTATGGTTTGTCTCAGCTCCCCACAACATGTAAATCTTCATAAAATAGGTGGCATTTTGACCTTATGGTACAAATCTTTATCCAATAGCAAAAACTTGGGATATTGCTGTTGTACACTTGAGAATGTTTTAAACCCTCATTGAAGGAGGCAGAATGCCCAAACACCTATATTTTAAGGAAGAACCTTACCATATATACCTGAATTGTTATGACACTATGTTGGGAAATGTATTCCAATGTTAACACAAAGTATCTGCAAGAAAAGACCCATAAATCATTTTTTCAGTGGGTCACGAACTTAAAACTGTGCATTCATTTCAGCAGTTTCATTAGAACAAAGCTTTATTTTCTTACAGAGAAAACTCTAGTACACCTTGAAGTAACAAATCATTCTTTTGTTTCAATGCTAGCTTGCAATTTCACTGACATTGCTGAAAAAAGCCATACTTGTCAAATGTTGCCTAGAAGTGGGTAAATTGAGGAATGATGGAGATGTTGCCACACTTATTGAGACATTCCAGTTGGCATCAAAGGAATGTTATGCAGGTTGAAGATGAGTTACACCAATGATTAATGGACTCAGAAACAAACTATATGCATATTAGTCTGGAGCTCAACTTCTAACAGCTATTTAAAGATTTCATTACTATAGTTATCTTGTCACAGTGGGGTGCTGCTTGATAGGTGTGTCACAAATGTGTTGATGTCATTACTTTGATAGTATGAGGTTACTGATTCAATGTAAATTTACTTAAATAGATTTCCTTGTATAGGGGCATTGTAATCCCTTTGAGTAATACAGTCTATTTAGATATATATTCTATTGAGGGTGTATAGTGAGACCATATAAGATCATAGTACGTGACTAACCTAGTAGCATACCCTTATCTTCCTGGATTGTATTTTGGTTTGTGAGTCTTATTCACAATATTTAGCTTCCACTTCAATCATCTGACAAAGTAAGCTGCAGCCCACAAAAGCTTACACCCTAAAAATGTTAAAAAACAAGGAATGATCCTGCAGCACCTTAGGGTACGTCTAGACTACATGCCTCTGACAACAGAGGCATGTAGATTAGGCTACCCGGCATAGGAAAATGAAGCAGCGATTTAAATAATCGCCGCTTCATTTAAATTTAAATGGCTGCCGCGCTGAGCCGATCAGCTGCCGCCAGAGGCATGTAGTCTAGACGTACCCTTAGAGACTAACAAAACATGTAGATGGTATCCTGAGCTTTCATGGGCACAATCCACTTCTTCAGATGAATGGAGCAAGGTGTCCAGAGGTACAAATAAATAACAGAAAAAGAGGGGATGGGGAGGGAAAGAGAAGGGAAAAAAATTATGTCAATTATAGTGTCCATGCTAAATGAGGGTAATAGAGTGGGCTGTAAGTGCCTGATACTTACATTCAACACCCTACTAACATAAAAAGTTATCAGCCTATCCAGTTAAACACCCTGATGACATCAAAAGTTAAAAAACAGCCCACTCTATTAGCCTCATTTAGCACAGTCACACGAATTCACAAGATTTCCCCCCCTTCTTTTTCCTTTCCCATCCCCTCTTTTTCTGCTATTTATTTGTACCTCTGGACCCCTTGCTCCAGGCCCCTGAAGAAGTGAGTTGTGCCCATGAAAGCTCATGATACTAAGTACATTTTTTTCATCTCTAAGGTGCTGCAGAACCATTTGTTTTTTTCAGCTACAGACTAGCACAACTGCCCCTCTGAGACCCTAAAAATGTGTTAGTCTTTAAGGTTCTACAAGAATCCTTGTTGTTTTTACCCAAATCAGTGTGTCATTTTTACATTAGGGGCCAATTCTTCCCTGAGATATGCATACACAGGTCTCATTGATGTCAGTATGCAATAAATGGAGGTATTTCTAGGAATTATTACAAACTAAGGCTGTATGTATGTTTCTAAAAACTTCTTCTGATGCAGTTCTCCACCTTCAACCGTAAGAATGGAGGACGTGTTAGTACGGACAGAACACTACTAACCTTTCCACTGTTGTATAATCTGACCTTGCTTATAACATTATCCCATTTTAAAAAGCTCTAGATTTCCTGGTTTTCAGCGTTATAGACCTTGGAGCCAATAATGTACTTATCAAAGTTGATAGAAAAACTCCCATTGACTTCAACTGGAATAAGATTGGGTCTTTTGCTATGATTAAAGTTTTAGGTGAGGTTATAAACTCTGTGTAAATAATAATGAACTGTCATACAATATTAAGTGCTAGCAAATCAGTCAAGTCATTTTCTTAGACTTACTATAAAAAGTGATGTGGCCTTGGACATAGCAAGTATTAAAACTAATGATAAAGTATGATACATTATGGCCTTGTCCTTGAAAGTCTGGAGCTACTGCAGCTTCTAGTGCTTTATACTACTGCATATCCTGTTTATAAAGAGCTGGCAGAAATATGTAATTTTCTTTGATTTTTAGCTGTTCACTTTGGCTAATTATGTATGATCGTGCACTCAGTTGTCTCAACCAAACAGAATACAGGCAGACCCCGGGTTACGTACAAGATAGGGACTGTAGGTTTGTTCTTAAGTTGAATCTGTATGTAAGTCGGAACTGGCGTCCAGATTCAACCGCTGCTGAAACTGATCAGTTTCAACAGCGGCTGAATCTGAACGCCAGTTCTGACTTACATACAGATTCAACTTAAGAACCCCAGGCATCCCCAAGTCAGCTGCTGCTGAAACTGATCAGCGGCTGATTCCAGGAAGCCCGGGGCAGGGGCTTCCTGTAGTCAGCCACTGGTCAGTTTCAGCAGCGGCTGACTTGGGGACGCCTGGAGCAGAGCAGCTGGGGTGCTGCTGGGTTCGTCCAGTAGCGCCGCCGCTCCTCGGCGCTACTGGACCAACCCAGCAGCACCCAAGCTGCTCTGCCCCAGGCGTCCTGATTCAGCCGCTGCTGAATCTGACCAGCAGTGGCTGAATCAGGACGCCTGGGGCAGAACAGCTGGGGTGCTGCCCGGTTGGTCCAGTAGCGCCCAGAGCGGCGCTACGGGACCAACTAGCAGTGCCCCAGCTGCTGTACCACAGGTGTCCGGAGCAAAGCCATGGAGCACGGGGGCAGCGGGACAGCCCAGATGCGCCGTGGCTATCCTGCTGCCCTCGGGCTCCGTGGCTTTGTTCTGCTTTGCTCCCCGTCCCCCTGGTCTGCAGACCAGGGGGACAGAGAGCAAAGCGGCGGAACACGCGGGCAGCGGACAGCCCAGACGCGTCTGGACTGTCCGCTGCCCGCGTGCTCCGCGGCTTTGCTCTGCTTTCCCCCCCCTCCCCCTGGTCTGCAGACCAGAGGGGGGGGGGGGCCAAGCAGAGCCAAGCCTCGGAGCGCGTGGGCAGCGGACAGCCCTGTCTGCTGCCTACATGTTCCGCCGCTTTGCTTCCTCTCCCTGGTCTGCTGGAGACCAGGGAGAGGAACGGCCCCGTTCGTAACTGCAGATCCGACATAAGTCGGATCCGCGTAACTCAGGGACTGCCTGTACATTTTTTCTTCAGCTATACAAATCTCAGCTCACTAATTGATTGTGGTCATCTGCTGTGTACAAACACTATGAAGTTATTTCTCAATGACCATGCTATCAATATGCAAATCACTCTATTCTGATTGGTTTCCGTACTTTTCAAGTTGTTTGTCTGGCAGCCCTGTAGTTTATCACTTTTTACAGAGCAATCATATAATTCAAAAGTGTACACACACAAAGAAAAAAATATCGTGCAAAAGCAAAGACAGTTGGGCTGTCAGGTTGCTGGAAGAGAATCGCAATTAAAAGTTTAAAAAAGCAGTTACCTTCTTGAGACAGCTGTGCCCATTTGTGAGTATTATGCCAAGCAGTAAGTGCTGCTCATGGCAACAAGCTTGGCAGTGAGCATTTGCAGGGTTAGGTCTGTGGATGAAACACATTCCTGAAAGTCTTAAAGTTTATGCCATGCAAACACTCAACACCACTTTCCACTTCAGTATTCGGTATTCATCAACGCTGAGTGTGCCAAGTGAAAGTGTTTAGCAAGGGTATTTTAAGGAGTGCTATCAAATAGTTTTCAGCTTAAAATATAGATTTTGTTTTGTTTCAGAATCTTGATGTGGGCTTGTGCATGTATAACCCACACACCTAGTGGGTGTGGTTCACTGTCCCATATAGTGGCACTTAGACCATTTACAGCGAAGGATAAGAACAAGGGAGCTCTACAGACTAAGCTGAGAGCCAGCTAGCTTTATTGCTCAAGCTGTAGCAGCACCTACACTAAGCTCCAGCGGGTCCCAAGTTCAAATCTGCCTAGTGTTGGTTACACGTGTACAGTTAAATATCTGTCTAAACTTTAGTACAGATCTTGCAAAGGCCTATGCACTTACACAACTGTACATATTGTTAATAGTCACACAAGTCTGTGAGCCTTGACTTCTGATCCTGCACTGAGATGAGAGTTGGCAGAGTCTATGCGGAGCTCTGTTCAAGTCATTGGCGCCCTGTGTGGGCATCTCATTACAAAAGGGGAGCCACATGCTCAGGGCTGGTGTAAGGCATGTGTAATCTGTTCCCATGCACATGGCTCACATGCTGGTCACCCACATGTGCCTATCTGGGCAGCATGTCCTGCCTGAGGCACATCCTGAAGCTGTGTGCTGCACATGGCAGCAGCAATCCCCTTGCCCAGCAAGGCCGCTAGCCCATGGGATAGGATAAGAGGAGGACGCTGCCATCGACGGCAGCGGCAGTGGTAAGGGTGCCCTTGCCCCCTCTGCTGCTGGCCCGGGAGCTCTTCACGCCACTGTGGGAGCAGCTGCTGCTTCCCCATGTGGGCAGAGCTGGTGCCCCAGGTCCAGCACTCCATTTGAATCAGGCCCCGCAAATAATCACACCGGCCCTGCACGTGCCCCAGTTCAGTAAAGCACTTAAGCATACGATTAAGTCAAAACCACTTAAATGGGACATAAGCACATGTTGAATATTATCAATCATGACATAAGCACATGTTGAACCAGGTCTTCAATAGGCAAGTTTGATCTGAACAAGGACTTCTAAACAGCTCTCAGTGTGAATGGACAGAAATGCGAATATGATCCTTAAAAATGTCAGTTAAAGCAACTTAAAAAATATGTATAAATATTTCCCGTGCAATACTGGAAACTGAGAAAGCTAATCTAACTGCTCAAGATCAAAGTAAGCAAACAATAAAAATGAAGAAAAGTCAGATATTTAAATGTCTTTCTCTTTTACTAATCTATGGCACTGTGCATCACATAAATAAGGAGGTTTTTTAATATAATATTTATATTGATATGGCTTTACAGTATTTAGAACAGGTTGAATCATCAAAACAGTCAAAATAGTTTTAAAATGTTTAAACTTCACAAAACTTCTCCAATTATTTGTCAGCTATGTTCAGTTTACCAATTGCATGAGGTTTGAAAAACAATTGCTTTAAAAATACCATGAAGTTCATGGAAGAAATTATATGGGGCAGTACTGAGCCTTTACACTCTGGGATGCCAAGCTACACCAATCCAAGACTCACAGTGCCTCCCCAGCTTACCGTCTGCTCCTGTGAGAAATATATTCTCACACTCTTTCAGAATGGTTTGTCTTATTTTTCCCCTTGAAATGGTGCAGTTCTGTTTGTAGGCATTTTGAGGAATAAGGAGGAAGGAAGGTAGCACAATTGTGCAAAGAAATGTGGTGGAAGAGATTCTTTTATTTTCTCCCTGACTCCTGACTCCATATATGATCACATTAGGGTCAATCAAGATCTCACACTTGACACTGTTTGACTAGCTCTAGTCCTGTTAATGTTTTAAATGATAAAAACACAGTGATATTTGCAAATGCAATCCTAGGTTATGTCTACACTAGAATTAACTGATTTTTTTTTACCATTGGTACCACCACACTGGCAGGAGAATGGTGTAAGCCCTAGTGTAGATGGGCAGAGCCATTTTTAACCTCAGATAATGTAGACTAGGCTTCCCCAAGCTATGTGTACAGGAATGCTGTTTTGGCATTATATTCATATAGACATTAGAAATGGCTATGTGGAATATTCTGCAAGATTCTCCAAATGCCTATGACAGTTACAGGATAACTAAAGTCTCTCTACAATGATTCCTCTTGGGCACCAGGGGCTGCTGAGGCCCTTTCACCAAGGGTAGATTGACTATCTCCTCCTCTCACAGTGCTCTCAGTGCTCCTTCTGCTGCAGCTCAAATAGCTGGGAAATACTGGATAGGGAGTAGTGAAGTGGCTGTTAGCACAGTTGCCTTAGGCACCCAGAGAGAGAAGTTAGGAGTGGTCAAGCTACCATGCATTCATACAGATATCAGCTTCAGGCTCGGGTCCTCAGACACCCATATAGCATCTCATCATCCACTCCCAATCAAACCCAGCTACAGCCACTTCAAGGCAAAACAAAAGCCCTCCCTTTACATAATTTTCATTCAGATCCACAGCCTCAGACATCAGCCCATTCTGCAGATTCTCAGTTGCTAAAAGACCCCCAATTGTCACAAATAAACAGGCAGTTAAACTTCTCCAAATTTAGAGAAACTTTTTTAAAAATGTGTACTTTGTATAATGATTTCCCTGCATAATAGCAATAATGTGTGGCTGTGAGTAGTATACTCACAGTTAATGGCTTTTAGGTCTGGTAGATACTTCATCTGGCAGACTAGTCATGATTACACATTATCACTTAATTATGCTGAAATGATATAGGTTTATCCAGTCAGAGTGCAGGATAATACAGAATTACTGAACCACAACTGTATGGTAGATTTCAGTAACCATTCAGCATGCACTGCTCTGCACTTCAATTGGATACAAACTGCATGGTTGTTTTAGTAACTATATAGTGTGTGTAACCCTACTCCAGCTGTCCAAAGAAGGGAAGCAATATAGCTCAGTAGAGAAGACACTGGCTTCAGTCATGGGCACTTCCAATTTCAAAATATGCCCAAATGACAAAAAGAGTTAAATGTTCGAATCCAGTCACTTACTGGATTTACGGGCAACAATGAGTTGATGATGCTTCCTGTTGATAACAATACTTATCTTCATATAGCACATTACCCATCAATCTCAAAGCCCTTTGCAAAATAGAGTATCATTCCCTTTATTTCACAGATGGAGAAACTGAGGTCAGAGTAGGAATCCAAGTGCCCTGACTGAAGCCAGTGTCTTCTCTACTGAGCTATAATGCTTCCCTTCTTTGTTAACATCAAAAGCAACATGATGTACTAATAAACTCCTTGGCTTTGGACTTTATTTAGCCTAGGATTCAGTTATTGCTTCATAAACAAGAAGCATCCTCAAGTGATTATCTGTCATTTATATCAACATAAACATTATTGAAGCAACACACAAAATATTTCACCATTGCTGGACCAAATTCTGCACCAGGTAACACTAGACATCAAAGACTTCATGGCAGTTCTCTTAAGAAGAAAGATTTGTTTTTCTGGTGTCCTGAGCTAAAATTTTCTACTTTCCATGCTGTTACATAATGCACCAGGCAGATAATGGCTGTTCGGCCCTCCACAAGTGGCAGTGTCTCAGTGGTCCTTTCAGAATTAGCTTTTAAAGAGCTTTGGGATTTTCTAAATAACTTGGCTGTCTTCATGTTAAATGATATTATTACGTGAGCAGGGCATTTGTTGTAAGTATTATGTTAGGAAATTATGAACTAATTTAAATAGGCAGTGACATTTGTATTGTTTGAGCTTTAGAAAGTCAGCAGGCTAGATTCTGGGCTGACCTGCATCTTGAGTAAACTCGCTTTTTATGAGTACAGGCAGTCCCCGGGTTACATGGATCTGACTTACATCGGATCCCTACTTACAAACGGGGTGAGGCAACCCCGCATAGCTGCTTCCCCCCAGCATACCAGGGAGACGAGAAGCTAGCAGCTGCCTCCCCCCCCCCAGCAGACCAGGGAGACGTGGAGCGGCTTTCTCAGCAGACACCTCATCTTGAGAATAAAGGACTGAGGGAAGTGAGGTGTGGGAGAATAAAACTGAACTCTGGAGAAATGTTTGGCTAGTTTCCCCTACAATATGTACCAGTTCCGACTTACATACAAATTCAACTTAAGAACAAACCTACAGTCTCTATCTTGTACATAACCCAGGGACTGCCTGCATAGCTTGAGGTATAAATCAATGCAGAATTAGCCCAGTATCTTTTCCAGGTTATGACTCAATAACTGAGTTTTTACATTAATATGATTACAATTTTATTGCATGGAAGACTTTTCTGCATCTATTTCACAGATCTCAACCTTTTAAATTTTATTTAATTTGTATTGATTTTGCTGCACTTTTATAAGCAGACATCACACATCTGAGCACACACAAAAATGATTACTTAAGTGATAATTTAAAAATAATGGATGTACATTAGCACATGAATGATTAATTCCCCTTTGTGAGTACAAGCATCCAGGCTATGGCTGAGTAAAATATTGATGGTACAGAGGAAATGAGCTGTTTCTTAATTTGGTTTTGTTCTGGTAATGTGTAACTAATGTTGTTTCCTTCTAGCAATATGCATTTAGTGACCCTTTTAAATTTTAATACCTAGCGATAGCTAAACGAATAGCTGCACAAGGATATACAGGGTGAATTTTTAAAAGGTATGGTTATATTTCACATGCATTAATTTGGGGGCCTCTCTAGCACATATAGTACATGAAAGCTGTAGAAAGTCCTGATAAAGCCTCCACACCTGAGCTGGGTTTTCAGTAGGAAACCAATACAACCTGTAGTCATTTTGCAAAAAGATATAGCTATAGGAGAACTGCTGAAGGGTGGATACTTCATTATAATATCACTCCAATGCTCTCATTGGAACACAAATCCCAGGTCACCAAGACCTAAATGGTTACCTTAAACCATTGTGAGAGTAACTTTACTTATACCATCAGTAGATATAGCAGAGCTCTGTATTCTAAACCACAGGCATGGATACATTTCATCATCTGATATTTTGACATTCTTGGATGGGAATCCAGCTCCTTTTACTCCAAAGTAATACAAAGACTGGTTCCCTGGGCCCTGGTCTACTAAAGCAGAGCTTGTCCACACTACCAAAACAGTTATTTCAAAATAAGGGGCTGATATTTCAAAATAATAACTCCTTTCCTTGGAGAATAAGCTTATTTTGAAATAGTTTGTTTAGAGTTATTATATCAAAATAAGTTATTTCAAAATTATTTCCTAATGTAGACATGCCCTGGTATTCCTACTCTCTTGCCCAACTGTTAGGCTATATCTACACATCAGTGTTATTTCGGAATAAGTGATGTTATTCCAAAATAACATAGTCCGCATCTACACACAAGCAGTTATTTTGACATAATGTTGAAATAATGTCGAACTGGAGGACTGCTTACTCCAACTCCTGTAAGCCTCATTGTACAAGGAATAAGGGAAGTAGGGGGAAGAGTGCTCTATCTCAAAATAACTGCTGTGTAGACAGTGCCAAAGTCGAAATAAACTATTTCAACTTAAGCTACACAACTAGCATAGCTCAAGTTTAGCCCCGCTGTGTAGATGTGCCCTGAGAGTGTTAATTTTCACTCTAAGGTTGTGATATACTAGTTTTCATTTGGACTAAGTGCCTTCTAACAGTGCATTTAGATAAGCAGCCTCTTCAGGCAGCAACTGACACTTCTTTCTTCATTAAGCTATTTTTGGAATGGAAACAGTGGTGCAAGCAATACAAAAGACCCAATAGTAAAAATGCCATTCACTACGATAAGGCAAGTTTGGCCCAAAATTAGAACCATTAAAGAGGGATCATTTCCTTTTGTGCTTATGAGGGTCTTCACATTAAATAGTAGGAACAGCTTTCTAACCATAAAGATAGTTAAGTGATGGAAAAAGTTACCAAGGAATTCTCTCCACTGGAGGATTTTAAGAAGAGATTAGTTGAACACCTGTCAGGTCTAAGTATACTTGGCCCTGCCTCTGCACAGGGGGATGGACTAGATGATCTTTCAAGATCCTTTTCCTTACTATATTCTTATGATATTGAGTGAAGATGGAAGCAAAGGCGCTGCAGAAGATGCAGCAGACTTGTGAAATTAAAGTATCAGGAGTCTGGTGATACCAAAAATCAGAATTGTTTGCCCTTGTGCTTGTCACATAGATAATACACTGCCATTATAACACTGATGCCAAAGCTTAAATGTTTGACCTATATTTTGTATACTAATTTACCTTTCATAAGTGGAAATTTTTATTCTGCACTCATACTAACTTGAAGAACACAGAATAGAGAAAATTAAATCTTTTATGAGCAGTTCCATTCTGGCTATTCAATGGAAAGATTTTTGCAGCCAAATATTCAGATATACCAAACAGAACATTGATGTTCACTTAAAACCAGAAATATTTATTCAAGCAAATGGCTATGTCAGGTAAGGCCAGCAGCTCTGAAAAATAATTAAGAGAATCTACCTATATCACCAAAGTAAAATGCTAGAAGATAAGGTCTTATATTGACATGTCAAGGGGTATAATACTAAATGTGAACCCTAGTGAATATTGCCAAAGGCAAAATGTCATGTTGTTATTAATTACATGTGTACTATAAATGTTATAATGGGTTAGTAAAATAAGAGTAACTATCAACTTGATCACCTATGTCTAAACATGCACCTATGCAGCTAGATTTAGCTAAGTGTCTAAATTCAGCTGGTCAGGAGTACCTGTGAGGAGAATAGAAAAGCCTTTTCTTAGAGTTTAAGCAGATATTAAACAGAAATTAAACGGTACAGTGACAAAAGTAAAATCTCTGTAAGTGGCATGGAAACTTTTCAAAGACGCCATAATAGAGCCCAACTTAGATGTATACCCCAAATTAAAAAACACAGTAAGAGAACTGAAAAAGTGGCACAGTGGCCTAACAACCAAGTAAAAGAAGCAATGAGAGATAAAAAGACATCTTTTAAAAAGTGGAAGTCAAATCCTATTGAGGAAAATAGAAAGGAGCATAAACTTTGTCAAATTAAGTGTAAAAATACAATAAAAAAACCCAAAAAGGTGTTTGAAGAACAGCTATCCAAAAACTCAAAAAGTAATAGCAAAATGTTTTTTAAGTACATCAGAAGAAGGAAGCCTGCTAAACAACCAGTGGGCACGTTGGACGATCAAGGTGCTAAAGGAGTACTCAAAGATGATAAAGCCATTGCAGGGAAGCTAAATGAATTTTCTGCTTCAGTCTTCACAGCTGAGGATATTGGTGAGATTCCCCAACCTGAGCTATTCTTTTTAGATGACAAATCTGAGGAATTTATCCCAGATTGAAGTGTTGTTAGAGGAGGTTTTGGAACAAATTGATCAACTTAACAGTAACAAGTCACTGGGACAGATGGCATTCTCTCAAGAGTTCTGAAAGAACTCAAATGTGAAATTGCAGAACTAATAACTGTGGTTTGTAACCTATCCTTTAAATCAGCTTCCGTACCTAAAGACTGGAAGATAGCTAACATGACATCAATATTTTAAAAGGGCTCTAGAGGTGATCCTGGTAATTACAGACCAGTAAGTCTAATGTCAGTATTGGGTAAATTAGTTGAAACTATAGTAAAGAATAAAATTGTCAGACACATAGATGAACATAATTTGTTGGGAGAAAGTCAACATGATTTCTCTAAAAGCAAATAATGCCTTACTAATCTACTAGAGTTCTTTGAGGGGGTCAACAAACACATGGATAAGGGGGATCCAGTGGATATACTATACTTAGATTTCTAGAAAGCCTTTTACCAGGTCCCTCACCAAAGGCTTTTCAGTAAAGTAAGATGTCATGGGATAAGAGGGAAGGTCCTTTCACAAATTGATAACTGGTTAAAAGACAGAAAACAAAGGGTAGGAATAAATGGTAAGTTTTCAGAGTGGAGAAAGGTAACTAGTGGGGTCCCCAAAGGTCTGTCCTGGGACCAATCCTATTCAACTTATTTATAAATGATCTAGAGAACAGGGTAAACAGTGAGGTGGCAAAATTTGCAGATGATGCCAAAGTACTCAAGATAGTTAAGACCAAAAGGAGACTGTGAAGAGCTTCAAAAAGATCTCACCAAACTAAGTGATTGGGGAACAAAATAGCAAATGAAATATAATGTTGATAAATGTAAAGTAATGCACATTGGAAAAAATAATCCCAACTATACATACAATATGATGGGAACTTTAGCTACAACTACTCAAGAGAAAGATCTTGGAGTCATTGTGGATAGTTCTCTGAAAATATCCACTTAGTGTGCAGTGGCGGTCAAAAAAGCAAACAATGTTAAAAAGGGATAGAGAATAAGACCGAGAATATCTTATTGTCTCTATATAAAACCAGGGTATACCCACATCTTGAATACTGCATACAGATGTGGTCGCCTCATCTCAAAAAAGATATATCACCATTGGAAAAGGTTCAGAAAATGGCAACAAAAATTATTAGGGTTTGGAACGGGTCCTATATGAAGAGAGATTTAAAAAACTTGGACTTTTCAGCTTAGAAAAGAGGACACTAAGGGGGATATGATACAGGTCTATAAAATCATGACTGGTGTAGAAAAATGGAATAAGGAAAAGTTATTTACTTATTCCCATAATATAAGTCCTAGGGGGTCACCAAATGAAATTAATAGACAGAAAGTTTAAAACAAACAAAAGCAAGTTTTTCTTCACTCAGCGCACAGTCAACCTGTGGAACTCCTTGCCAGAGGATGTGGTGAAGGCTAGGACTTTAGGGTTCAAAAAAAGCTAGATAGATTCATGGAGGTTAGGTCCATAAATGGCTATTAGCCTGGATTGGTAGGAAAGGTGTCCCTAGCCTCTGTTTGTCTGCAAATGTGAGAGGGATTATGTGTGATTACCTGTTGTGTTCCCTCCCTCTGTGGTATATGGTATTGGCCACTGTCGGCAGACAAGATACTGGGCTAGATGAGCCTTTGATCTGACCCAGTATGGCTGTTCTTATGTTCTTATATAAACTAATACAGATACCGTTTATTCTTCTGTCTTTAGTGGTGATACTAGTCAGCCATTTTCTATGTATATGACATATGTCAATTTTTTTCAGATTTTTGGTATTTTCTGCCCTTGTCACATAGAGAATTTAATGTAATAAAAAACCCTTCCAAATATTAATCAATACCATAAGCTATTGTCAGTGAATTCACTTCGTGTGGGATCTGAAAATTGTTATATGAAGCCAAAGTGATTTATGTTGGATTTTGTGAAGTATGGCATGAGAAATATGACACTATTCCACAGATAAATTAATCTGATAGTATTTATAACTGGTGAGCAGTTGCCTCACCCATTAAGTACAGGTTTCAGTACTCAATAGAAGTTACATAGAAAATAGTTTGACTACAACATTGCTTAGCTGTTTAGTGCTATCTATGAAACTTGAGTTACTGCTAAAGTTCTAAGAAAATATTTGGTCTAAAAATCAATTCTGTAAGTGTCAATATAGTAAATATCTCAGCTTTGAACATTTTTACTGATAGTGAGTAAAGTATCTTTTAAGACAATATACAAAGTGTTAAAATGTGATGCTGATGATGTAAAAAAATGGTAAAATTACAGTTATGTTTTCTTTTAACTTTACCATAAACAAAAAGGAATAATGAATATATTAGTCTGAGCCAGCCATTAGAGTTGCAGGCCTCCATGAAATGGCAGGCGGTCAGCCACACAAAATCAGCTGCAGGATCAATACTTTTGGAGAAAAAAATCATTTTGTGTAATACAGATATTGCTATATATAAGTAAATATACTTCTGTTGTACTTCTTGTTATTTTGTTTGCAAATACAGACCACACATATAAATCTAGTACAAAAGATTTCTTTTAATCCCAAAATGTCCAATTTTACTACCAACAAGGGAAACTGTAGTGGTACATCTAGACAGCGGAGCTATTTTGGGATACCGGAGGAATCCCGAAATAACTACCCTGCATCTTTTAAACACGCCCATTAGTTTGAAATATTTTTTGAAATAATGGGCACGCTATTCTGGCATCCCTGTAACCCTCATTCCACGAGAGTTAAGGGATGTCTCAAAATAGCACGTTATTTCAAAATTTGGTACTGTTATAGACATGCCAAATTTCAAAATAAGTTATTTCAAAATACAATCAAAATAAGATACACAATTTGCATAGCGCAAATTGCTTATCTTAATTTGAGTTTAGAATGCAGTGTGAGTATTGGTGACTGCAAGTCTGTATTGTACATCTGTATGACAAGTGAAAGTTAGAACAGTAAAATTGCAGATGCTTCTGAAGACTTTCCATTAGTCTTGGAAACATGCCATTAACTTTAATTAGAGTATTCTGCTGCTGTTGCCCTAAATCCAGGATTCTCAAACTTCATTGCACTGTGACCCTCTTCTGGCAACAAAAATGACTACGTGACCTCAGAAGGCAGGGACCAGGCCCAGCCTTTGGGCAAGGCGAGCAAGGCAGTTGCCTTGGGCCCCACTCAATCAGGACCCTACGCATTCAGGGCCCAGCACTGCCCAGCTCCTGGCCCTGTCCACCTGTCCAGGAACTGTGTGGCTCAGCGTGCTGCCTCGGGCCCCGCACAATCTTTGGCCGGGCCTGGCGGGGACCAAAGCCTGAGACTGGCTGAGCCCTACCATCCCAGGTATAGGGGGAGCAGAGAGGAACCAAAGCCCAAGGGCTTCAGCCCCAGATGGGGGGGCTTGTAACCAGAGCCCATGACATGCATGGCCAAAGCCAAAGCTTGAGCCTTGTCACCCAGGAACGAAGCCCTCAGGCTTCAGCTTTAGCCCTGGGCCCCTGCAAGCCCCTAGCAATCCCATTAAAATAGGGTCAAAGTCCACTTTGGGGTCCTGACTCACAGTTAGAAAACTGCTGCCCTAAACGTTTGAAAGAAACTCTTTGTCAAATGATAGGTAATGTCATGCACCAAACTAAGAAGCTAATCATTTTCATGTTTTCTTGTATTATTGTGAGCCTTATGAAATCTGACACTAACAATACAGCTAAAACATTCAGAAACACCTGATATTTAATCAGCCTCATAGTGATTTCCATTAATTTAAAAAACAAAATAAAAAATAAATTGAACAATAATACCCTTTGAGACAGGCCAGATGAGCTAGAATCAGAGGTTAACTCTGGTCTTACAAAAAACTGTCAAAAGAAGCAAATAATAAAGGTTTTCCCTCCCAAGTACTGACATTGACAGTTCATAAAAGACTTCTAGTTGCCCAGATCTCTTTAAAAATTAATAAATGATTGCTCTTTTTGCAGCCGAAGTTCAGGATCTTCACAAAGTGGATTTCTCCCTAGCTAGTCTGCCCATACCACATTCTATTTCTGTTTAGATTATCTTACTGCATCTACAAGCATTGTTACGGATCCTGGCCCCCAAAAACATAGCTGACTTGTGGTAGCACTCTGGAGGGGCCACCCTTGTATCCCCACCAAATTTTTAATTGCTAAATGGGGTGCCCCCTCTCTGGTCCTCTGAGTGCTCAGCCCTGTGCTTCCTTCCCCAAAGGTACTAGTTTCCTATGCCCAATGGTGTGGCTACCTAAAAGGCCTTGGAGATACTTCATATAGGGCCTGATTCTGCTTATTTGAATAAATGGGCTCTTCAATGTTGATTTCAATTACTGTTCCTGGCTCTCGAAGAGAATGATTTAATTCACCACAGCTGGAGCTGGCCTTACTTCATTCAGCTGGGTCCCTGACAGAGCCTGCACTGAGACAGGCAGCTGGACTTCTTCGCTCAGACAGTAAATCCTCTCACTGCCAGCCACTGGATGGGGACTAGACAGCCTGTCACACTTGGTTTATTTACAGGGTGGTTCATTGTAAAGGACTTGGAATGATGTCGTTTTTACCATGGCCGCTTTCTTTGCAAGGGAGCGCCAAGGCAGAAATTTTCTTCAAAGAAAGTTTGCTTTGCACTTCATTTAAAATCAAAAAGTGCAAGGTGAAAAGGTGTTTGTAAAAGCTATTTTGCCAGTTTCTAGAGACTTTTTTTTAAAGGCTCAATGTTGTGGCTAGTGCTGGGGTATGCTAGGGCCTTGCCATGTTCACTGTTTGATTTTATTTTCTTTGACTTCTAAGCACCCAGACTTCACTTTAGGCATTTGGCAATGAGTAAAATATACAATGCAAAGAATTTACAAACAACAGGCCAATGCCTTACTCCATCTTTACTGAGGCAATCTTCACTCTGTAGCCAGCTGAGCGAAGCTAATGTTCAATGTCCCTGTAAAAGCAAAGAATGGACATTCTTTGCCCACAAACAGCAGAATCTTTCTTGTTAGTGACTAGCTGAACAAGGATGTAGGACAGAAAATAGGCCATGTGCAACATGAAATACTTGTAGGTCTCTTTTATTATACAGGCAGTCCCCAGGTTACATACAAGATAGGGACTGTAGGTTTGTTCTTAAGTTGAATTTGTATGTAAGTCGGAACTGGTGCTTATTGTAGGGGAAACTCTAGCCAAACATTTCTCCAGAGCTCAGTTTTATTCTCCCACACTTCACTTCCCTCAGTCCTTTATTCTCAAGCTGAGGTGTCTACTGAGAAAAGCCGCTCTGCGTCTCCCTGGTCAGCTGGGGGCGGGTGCTAGCTCTGCGTCTCCCTGGTCTGCTGGGGGGAAGCAGCTAGTGTGGGGTTGCCTCACCCCGTTTGTAAGTAGGGATCCGATGTAAGTCGGATCCATGTAACCCGGGGACTGCCTGTATTAATTTTCCCTATTGCATTGCATCTGCTTCCATCAAGTGGATGGGAGGTAGGGACAACAGACTGGAGGCTGACAGTGGATTTCAAGATTATCACTTTACAATCTCAATATACAGCTCTCGTGCATTCCACTCACACGCCAAGACCTACTTATTTCAGTGGTTGTTTAGTGTGTAAGGAATGAGAGATTGGATCCTCATTGCATTTTTATCATTTATATTTCTAGATAGTGTAAGCATATTCAGACATGGATACAATACAGTTGCCAAGGTAGAGGGATGGTAGAAATCCCATCCATGTTAGCAGAAACTTATCCTCATGGCTTTGAGACAACAGGTATGTCACTTAAGGCTGCCACACATCTGGAAACACAAGGCAAGCTAGGAAAACAATTATTTGAAAATGAGAGTTTGACAGTCAGAAGCATTTTAAGAACAACTTTCAATACTACCATTATGAAGATGTTAAAAAGGTTACCTGTCTATTAGACATATTTTAGAAAACTCTAGTAGCTAAAGATCTCTACCATAATATTTCTTGAGCAGTAGTACAAATCTTCAGATACTTACTGATTCCCTCTAGCTCCCTGACTCCCACCATCCTCCTTTTTTTCTACCCCCCGCCCCTTCTCTCCTATTTATTTTGGGTCTGCACATCCTAAACTCAAAACTCTGGTCATCTGAAGAAGTGGGCTGTGCCCACGAAAGCTCATGATACCATCTACATGTTTTGTTAGTCTATAAAGTGCTACCAGACCATTTGTTGTTATTACAGAAAATGTGAGGAAATAACATTTTTTTAATGTTATGGAGAACTATGCTAATGTTCAATGTGGATTGGATATTATTTAAAGATAAAATTGTAATCTCTACCTTTATGCTTGCTGTCTGTCCATGCTGTACTTGTTATAAATTGTTTCCTGGTATCATACAACTCAGAAGTCTTAAACTAGCAATTTGCTGCTAATTTATTGCTGTAAATCACGAATGGCGGTGTTCCACTTATGACTAATACTATTGGAAAGCCAGGACTCAAATAACAAAAGTGGCTGGCCCACTTGTAATTCTCTGCCTGTCGAACAGGCTTATGCTCCCCAATCCAGCAGGAGCTGGGTGCACTGGATAGATAGCATGCACAAGTCTGAGCATAGATCATCCCAACTCAGGCAGATTAAAGCCTGATGTTAATAGGTTCCAAAGGGAGGGCTGAAGAGTCAGCCACTAACAGGACTATGGCTGTGATGTGGATTCATAGGGACAGGAGGCTAAAGCAAGGAAACCTAAACCAGTCCTGTTTGCGGTGGGGGCGGGGATGCAAAAGGTGTGATTGCACTCCCCCCACGGTTCCTCATGGTCCCAATTCTGGCCAGGCTGGGGAAGGCTGCAGCAGCTTGTTGTTCCAGCCTCTCCCCGCCCCTGTCCGACTGGCAGGGCATAGGCTGGGACTGCATCTCCTCTCTCCACCAGGAACTAGGCCCAGCCCCGCCCCGACCTCACTCCTAGGAGATGGAGAAGGGAGGGTAGAAATCAGGCCAAACCTTCCTCCCAGCCAGCCATGGGTTTTTTATTGGAGTGTACATACCCCAAATTACAGTGACTGGAGTCCCAGCCTGGCCCCTGGGACCACGTGGACAGGAGCCATCACACACCCCATCCCTGCTCAAGTGCACTATCCAATATGTGCTCTCCAGCTCTGCACTCGCCCTATTTGCTGACCCCATAGGAGAGTCAGGCTGTGGGGGGAAGGGGTTGGCTCATCTAGCCCCCAGGCTCAGGTAGCTGTTTTCCTACTCCCTGTCATTCACCCATTGACACCTCTTGTCAGGGGATTAACAGCACTACATTGTTCTGGGTGATGAGCTACTTTGCATATTTAAAGAGACAGGACCAGACCCAGATTCGGGGGGGGGGAGGGGTCACAGCTTTGGACTCACCCCTGCAACAGGATTAGCACAGACTGTAGCCCAAAGTCACAATACGATGCAATTTGTCCACTGTCTGCTTTGCTGGGCCTGTCCACATTGGGGACTCGCAGCTGCCTAAGTCTGGCCCATGGGGAGCGCATAACAGGGCGGATGGAGTTTTGGATAGGGCTCCCTGCCACTGGGCTCCAGCTGCCCCATGTGAGTGGACAAACAGCAGGGTGGCACATGTGGGCATTCCCTGTCTGTGCCTTGTTATGGTATTCCATGTGCATGCCTTTTCAAAAGGGCACCCCGTTACGTGTGGGGATATCAGGGACTGATCCCTTTCCAGGGGAAAGAGTGATCACACCCACCTAAGGATTGTAAAGTGTTGTACAAAGGGGAGAGCTGTCATTACACCCACTGTAAAGAGGGAAACTGAGACACACAGAGGCTAATAGCTGATTTTTCTGCTGCTCCCAATAGAACTGCTGAAGTCTGCCACCCGGGTCCACAGAGATCTGCTAAAGACCATGGCAACAAGACAGTGCCTAAGAGTATGTCTACACTACCCCGCTAGTTCGAACTAGCGGGGGTAATGTAGTCATCCGCAGTTGCAAATGAAGCCCGGAGTTCGAACTAGCCGGCATTTAAAAATGGCGCCAGCCGGCTTCATGCAAATGAAGCCCGGGAAATTCAAATCCCGGCCTTCATTTGCAACTGCGGATGACTACATTACCCCCGCTAGTTCGAACTAGCGGGGTAGTGTAGACATACCCTAAGTTAGGAGTAGGCCCAGGAGCCCCAACTCCTACTCCACTACTCTAACCACTAGACACATGCCGCCTGACAGAGAGGATAAGGCCAGGGTCCTGCTCACTCCCCAACAAGGGAAATGCAATCAAAGGCTATGGCTTTGCTTCACCAATGCAAACAACATTAGACTACCCTGCCTCACACAATGCAGCCCATCCAGCTGCTGCTAGTTCCAGCACCATGTCTTTATGTCAGATTCTCAGAAGCTGGACAACAGCATTTCTGCCCCTGAAACTTCCATCTTTCCCTTGAGGTAGAGGAGCTGCCTTCAGCAGGGACATTAATGTTCCGTTTTAATCTGGGCCTTCTACGGCTGCTGCTGTCCATGGGTAATGCTGAAACAGGATGGGACCATATCCTTCACTACCTACACTTAGAGATATCATTGGTTAGAGCAGGGAGGAGGCGGTACTAGGATGGCCAGGCCCTATTCCTAACCCTGCCAGGGGAGTGGAGTTTAGCTAGAACGAAGGGGTTGGGAGCAGGATTCCTGGGTCCTAGTCCTAGCTCTGGCAGGGAAATGGGGCCTGATGGTCAGAACAGAAACATTTGGATTCCCAAAGTCTCTTTCCAGCTCTGCCACTGAGTTCTTTGGTGGTCTTGGGCAAGTCCCATGGTCCCGGTGGCTCAGCTGTTCCAACTCCAAGATGAGAACAGTGGTCCTACCGTGCATCCCAAGGCATCAGCTAGCTCAGTGCTGCTTTAGAAACTGACCTGCACTAAAAGCCGAGCTTGTAACAGCCCTCAGCCTGGAAGAAGCTAATTTCTGGCCACTGTGTGGGCTGCTTTTTCTCCAAGGCACCAAGACGAGATTTATGGGTTCCCTCCACCAAAAAAGTGAGAGTGGGAGCCAGTTAAACCTCACATGCTTCCGGGAGGGGAGGAGGGGTGGGCTTTCCTGATGGTAGTGCGGCATTCTAATGAGTGAGTCCCCCCAGGTAATGAGTGCCCTGGGTCTCTGCCAACCTGCCTTGGAAGCCAATAATGACACAAATACAACATGCATTTCAGCCCCCTCTTGCCTTGGAAGGAGTCAGAGCTGACTTCAACTCTACCTGGCTAGAACCCGGCTCCACAATTCGCTTCTTTGGGTTGCACTAGTGTTTGTGCAATTGAGGTTCGGGGAACAGCCCCGGCCTGTATGCAGGGTGTGTGTGCGAAGGGTGAAAATGTTCCCCTCATGATCCCCCAAATAAGAGTGCTCCAGCTAGCTGAGAGACGCTGGGGTTGATTTCCCCTCCCACTTCCCCCAGGGGCAAGACTGGAGACAGTCCACATTTTAAAAAAAAAGCACATGCCCCCACAGAAATTCCGGCATATGGGCCTGTAAACATTCCTCAGATCTCCAACTTGCATATTAAACCCTTTGGGTACGTCTACACTACAGCGCTAGTTCGAACTAACTTAGTTCGAATTAGTTAATTCGAACTAAGCTAGTTCGAACTAACGCATCTAGAATTAAAAACTAGTTCGAACTAGCGTTTTGCTAGTTCGAACTAGCAAGTCCACATTGAGTGGACTCTGAACAGGGCTTAAGGATGGCCGGAAGCAGTGCCGGCAGGGCATAAAAGGAGGACTTAGAGCATGGAGATGCTGTCTCAGGCTAGCCGAGGGCTGCGCTTAAAGGGTCCCGACCCCCACCCCGGACACACAGTTCTAAGGGGTGCCCCGCTTGCAAAGACGTTCTGGCTTGGAGTGCCCTGAGTGCCCACACTGGGCACATCACACCACTCGGCCATCAGCCCGGCTGCACTTGCCGCAGGCTGCCATCTGGGGAGAGGGAGTAATTGGGGGGCTGCAGGAGAGCTTCCACCCCCAGAAGCCCGCAGAGCCAGCCCAGTCCTCCCCATCGGGGGCTCGTACCCCATTCCTCCCTCACCTCCTTCCACTTACCCTTCCCTAGCCCCCCTTCTTATTGATGTACAAAATAAAGATAACGTTTCTTCCAACATTGACTCTGTCTTTATTGAAAAAAACTGGGGGAGACTGGGAAAAGGAGGTGGGAGAGGGGAAGAGAAAGGCTGGGAGAGGGGAGGGCAACTAACATGATCAGGGGTTAGGAACAGGTCCCAGATGAAGAAAGGCTACAGAGACTGGGACTGTTCAGCTTAGAAAAGAGGAGACGGAGGGGGGACAGGATAGAGGTCTCTAAAAGCAGGGGTTGGGTGGAGAGGGTGCATTCAGAAAAGTTCTTCCTGAGTTCCCATAAAGAAGGACTAGAGGACACCAAAGGAAAGGAATGGGTAGCAGGCTTGAAACTAGTAAGAGAAAGTTGTTCTTCTTGACAAAGCAAATAGTTAACCTGTGGAACTCCTTGCTGCAGGAGGCTGTGAAGGCTACAACTACAACAGAGTTTAAAGGGAAGTGAGATCAAGTGATGGAGGTTGGGTCCATGGAGTCCTATTAGCCAGAGGGTAGGAGTGGTGTCCCTGCCCAAAGTTTGTGGAAGGCTGGAGAGGGATGGCACGAGACAAATGGCTTGGTCACTGTCTTCGGTCCATCCCCTCCAGGGTCCCTCGTGTTGGCCGCTGTCGGCAGACAGGCTACTGGGCTAGATGGACCTTTGGACTGACCCAGGACGGCCATTGTAAGCTCACGGCTCAGAGTCGGGGGTCTCAGTGGACCCCCTTGATTTTCATGCACACCTGGTCCTGGGTGGCCAGGCTGGCAGCTCTCCTGCCCTAGATGGCCACTTTCCTGTGCCTAGTGCGGAGATCGTGGACGAGGTCCACGATGTCCGCACTAGCCCAGGAAGGTGCCCGCCTCTTGCGGTCCAGGGCAAGCTCCCGGGAGCCGCCAGCCTGGTCCCGGCAAGAGGGGGTGGGCTGGGGGGCATCGGGTGGGTGGCTCTGTGCCGTGCCAGGTGCAGGGTCTGCTAGCTGGGTGCTGGCAGGCTTGCACCTGGCACGGGCACCGTAGCCAGCCCGTGCCCCTTTAAGGGGTCCGGGGCCGGGAGGGGGGCATAGAGTTTCCCTGGTGTTGGCCAGAGTGGCCACCAGGGAAACCTGGGGAGGGCTAGCCTCCCACTAGTTCGAACTAAAGGGCTACACAGCCCTTAGTTCGAACTAGCTAGTTCGAACTAGGCGTTAGTCCTCGTAAAATGAGGTTTACCTAGTTCGAACTAAGCACTCCGCTAGTTCGATTCAAATTCGAACTAGCGGAGCGCTAGTGTAGCACCTATTAAAGTTAGTTCGAACTAACGTCCGTTAGTTCGAACTAACTTTGTAGTGTAGACATACCCTTTTTAATTTTGTATAAGCGTAAAGCCGATAGACCCAGGTGAACCTGAGACCTTAGGGGCTAAAGCCATGTGCTTCTACTGCATAAGTTAAAAGCCAACTTGCTCTCAGCTAAGGCTATAGAGCACACTTTTCACTCTCCCTTTCTCCCTTGTCTCAGTGCCTCTGGGTTACAGTCTTCCCTTACCTGAGGCTGTAGCACAAACTTTGCTCCCCCTTTCTTACTGGTCTCAGTGTCTCTGGGTTACATAAGGAAGGGGTAGTACTAAAACACTGCTAACTATCAGGTGTAATCTGTAGGTTCATATTCTTGTACCAATGATGATATAAGAAATATCACTTTGGCCTTCTTATTTTTAGTATGTATCCTTCTGAAAATCCAGAGAAAGGCTTCAGGAAAAGGCCGCTTTAATAATCAGTGCAGATGAAAAGCCTATTTTTCCTTGAACTGCTCTGCATTTATTCATGTGGTGCTCAATATACAAGTCTGTGACTATCAGCCCTACCCTTAGTACCGCTCCCCAGTGTGATATTGACTGGGACTAATGCTGCATGAAACCAAGAGCTGCATGAAAAGAATGTTTTGTAGATATCAGTATGAACTAATATCAGTGCAAACTATTATTTACTGCTGCTTAGGGGGAGTTGGGAATTAGTCACTAAATATCACCTTAAATCCAAAATTGTAAGCCCTATGTTCAAGAAGTCATAATAACTACAATCTATTTCATTTTTTAAATCTTTGTTTATTAAAGAAGCATAAGTCACAATGTATCTGTTCATTCTGCAAGGATAATTCAAATACAGTTAATACAAAAAGAACTGTGCACATCTTCACAGTGATTAATTACATATCTAATAGTTTTTACAGCAGGGAGATGCCTTTTAACTCCATTGAAATGTATTGGATTACGAGCATTTATTGAAGGAAAATAATAGAACAAATGGCAACATTATTGTGATTTGATGATGGCACCATAATTGACACCCCTATTCTTACAGAAAATGCAACTGGACCTTAAATGAGCATAAGATATCAAACATCAGTTTTACATTTTATCCAAAGGCCATCACCTCGATGTGTCAATGTGCTGCAATGCTGGTTTAGCACTGATTCCTGCTGTAGAGTGACATCCATACTATTTCCTAGATTATGTAGGCGTTCCTACAGTCACGCCTTTCAAGCACATCTTGCTGGTTTATGAGCTCTGAGGTTGGTATCCCACATATACAAATTAGCAAGAATGAAGTGCATTTCCACTTTCTAGCCAGCCATGAATACATTGCTTTAGTGATTTCCATATCAGATTTTAGCTCCTGTTTTAATGAATTATACACAAATTCATCTCAGGTTGTGAGGCCAATGACATCAATGTAGTGGAGTGGACCCTGACTTCTTGCTTTTTCTACCTCTGTTAACATTAATGGTAAAGTCTGGTACTCAACATAACAATTTAAAATAATTTAACATATGTTAATTTAGCATAAAGTATCTGTGTATTAATAATATCTTAAAGAAGCAAAAACTCAATTTGCAAATCACTGACATAATAGAATATCATTGTTATACCAGTGTATACACTGTGAATATTTTGGTCTCAAATTTAACATACTTTATAAATTGTATAACAATCATGATGATAACCTCTATACGGCACTTTGATTAGTAAAAGTGCTTTAGAAAACATAAAACAATGAATCTGCAAGATGCCCCTGTGACATAATAGGAATAAATCACTATTATTTCCATTTTGTAGCTAAAGAAACTATGTCAGCGAGGTTTTGGCTCAGATCCAATGGAATTTAGGCATCCAATACAGTTGTGGGCAACCCACAGCACATAGGCCACATCTCTGGCATGTGTACGGGGTGTGCCAGGTGTGCCCAGGCACACCCTAATGTCATAGGGTTGCCAAGTGTCCAGTTTTCTACCAGACAGTAGAGTTTTTTTGGGCTCTGGCCAGTAAAAAAAATCCAGAAAATACCGGACATGTGCAATGTGCAATGTCCGGTATTTTCTGGTTTTCCGACTGGGTCCCTGGAAGCCTGGCAGGAGGAGTGGCTGGGAGGTGGAGCACGATCGGCGCTGGGAGCCCTGGTCGCATGTGAGGAGGAAGGGCAGCCTGGTCTATGCTCCTGCGTGCTGGTCAAGCATGTGGTGGAGCTGCAGCCGGAATGACTCGCGCTTCGCCTGGACTGTGCGGGGGGCGGACGCGTCCTGGGATCTGCACTGCCCAGGTCAGTCCCCACCAGCTGATACGCTCGCCCCCCCCTCCCCCCAGCTACCTCCTGGCTGGCCGGTTGGTTCTCCCCCACTTCTCCTCCCGATCTTCCCCGGCCAGCCCTGCTGCACCCGCCGCCAGCCCTGCTTCTGACGACCAGTTCTTCCCTCCTCCTCCTGAGCTCCCCCGGCCAGGCCCGCTTCCGCTGGCTGCCCCCCCTTCGCCCCAGTCTCCCCCAGCCAGCCCTGCTCTGCCCTTCTCCCTACCCCCACCGAACAGCTCTGCTTCCTGTCAGCCGCTCCCACCCCAATCTCCCCCGGCCAGCCCCTGACCCCATCCCCACCACCAGCTCTGCTTCCCGGCCTCCCCCTTCCTCCCGGCCAGCCCCGCTCCCCTCCCAGCCAGCCTCCTCCCCCCTGCCAGCTCTGCTTCTCCCCCCGCTTCCTCCCGGCCAGCCCCACTTCCCCTCCCACATGAAGTGTGTCCAGTATTTTTTTTAAGACTACCCAGTTACCCTATAATGTCTAAAAAAAGAGTGGCTTTGAGTTTTAATTTAATCCCATGATACACTCTTTTAGTTTTAAAGTATGGATTGCTGTATTATGCAATACGCGCCGAATTGCACATGTAAAAAACAAACTAAGAAGTACAATGTCCCATACTTAAGTTTGTATTTTTTAAATAAAGTTTAGTAGTTAATTTAAAAAAAATTAAGTTTAGTTAAGTTTTAGTTTCTTTAGTTTGATGAATAAAAATAATGTCCTTTATGACTGAGTATTCAATAAATGTTCACCTTTAAAAAAAATAAAAAATTAAATTTCCTGGGTGCACACCCTAATGAAATGTGCTGCGTATGCCTATGGGTCACATGTGGCCCATCAGGGTTCTATATGTGGCCTGCAAGACATTTTCTTTACTGTTGCCCACACACACAGGGTTGCCAGATTCCACTGGTCTTTGTCCATTTAGGGTTTTTTTTTCCTGCAAGTATTACGAACGTGACATGCACATAAAGCAAAGATATGTGAAGTGAGGGGTGTATGTTGATTGCACACAACACTGTGAATGAAGTACACTCCCCTCTGCATCCAATCAAAGCACTGCAATAGTTCAATCGGCACATCCACAAATTCTAGGTACTTAAGCTCAGTTAGTAAAACTACCCTATCCCAGAAGACCATCTTGGTTATAACAATATTGCAGCCCTCTGAGATGAAGGAGGGCCACTCATGTAGCCCACTCACTAGCCTAGATTGCCTGTTGCTGATCTAATACCTTTGAAAATCTGGATCTAACAGACTTCTTCAGAATCAGAGTGGAAATCAGTATTAAAGCTAGGATTATAATTCAGGCATGGCTTGGTCCCAGTCCTGTTGTCAGACTGCTTGATCGTATCTTTTTACTACCAGATTTCACTGATGTTTCTTTTACAAATCAATCATTCTAGAGATAAATAACACCTACAAGCCTCATTTCTTTTAATTCCATTAACATATTTGAAAAAAGAAATATGTTGGTGAAATCCAAAGGTTCAGAGTTACAATGAGGAATAAGGATAAGGATAAATCAAAGTTAAGGCCTAAATATCTTGACAATACTCCTTTTAATATGCACAATATCGACAGAATAGTGATCTGTGGTGCCAATGAGGATTTAAGGAGCTTTTCTGCACATGTTACTGATGGTTTCTGATGGCTTATCATGTCACTAGCAGCCTGTATATATTTGTTTTAAAACCATTCATTAAACAATTCCCTGAGGGTATGTCTACACTACCCCGCTAGTTCGAACTAGCGGGGTAATGTATGCATACCGCACTTGCTAATGAAGCCCGGGATTTGAATTTCCCGGGCTTCATTAGCATAAGCGGGGAGCCGCCATTTTTAAATCCCCGCTGCTTCGAACCCCGTGTAGCGCGGCTACACGGGGCTCGAACTAGGTAGTTCGGACTAGGGTCCTATTCCGAACTACCGTTACTCCTCGTGAAACGAGGTGTACCGGTAGTTCGGAATAGGCACCCTAGTCCGAACTACCTAGTTCGAGCCCCGTGTAGCCGCGCTACACGGGGTTCGAAGCAGCGGGGATTTAAAAATGGCGGCTCCCCGCTTATGCTAATGAAGCCCGGGAAATTCAAATCCCGGGCTTCATTAGCAAGTGCGGTATGCATACATTACCCCGCTAGTTCGAACTAGCGGGGTAGTGTAGACATACCCTTACTGAATTGTGTATGTACAATAAAAGTGCATATTTAAAACCTTATTTACAGTGGTTACTGCTCATGCACAATATCAGATTTCAAACCTTACTAAAGCATTGTATTTAATATTTTAAAATAAACCTAGTCTACATTGTATATCAAAATATTCCAAAATGTCATGTGTTAAACTGAAATCCCTTTCAAATGTATATGAGCATCAAGGCCATTCCTATCAATAGGCAACGTATGCAGCAGTGTGGGAGACCACAAAATTTGGAGCAATTCTGTGGTGCTTAGGCAACTGAATGCTTTGTATGGGACAGTGTTGGCTCTAGTGGCTAGTCCTATTTCCCGGTGGCCCCTCAGGGTAGCTGTACCCAGCAGGGACACCTGCAGGACCCAGAACACCCTCCTGCTCTGCCCCACTTCCATTCTACCCCTCCTCCTGAGCAATGTGGCCTAGGGGATTGGTAGGGGGACTAGCAAATGCTTATCGGATAGTCGACAGGCTAGTCAACTAGTTGCTTCCTCCCCCCTTGCTACCTCTATCAGAAAGAGGCAGCAAGGCAGAGGAAGAGGAGAGGGTACTTCAAAGCGGCAGCTCTGCATGGAGCCTGGAGTCAGCTCCCCTGCTGCCCCTGGGGTCCGTGCAGTACTGCTGCTTTGAAACACTGCCGGGAGCATGGCATCAGGCTCCATGTGGCATTTCAAAGCGGCAGCGCCAAGTAGAGCCCGGGATCAGTTTGGGAGTCCCCAGCTGACTCCAGACACCAAATGGTGCTGCCACTTTGAACGCTGTGTGCAGCCTGATGTCGGGCTCCAAGCAGCATTTCAAAGCAGCAGTACTGCACAGAGCCCGGGGGCAGCAGGGGAATCTCCCGCTGACCCCAGGCTCCCCGCAGTGCTTTGGCCTTCAAAGTGTAGCAACAGCCCTAGGGCTGTTGCTACACTTCAAAGGCGGAGGCGCCCTATCCACTAATCCAATAGTCAATACAAATTGCATGGACTATTTGATTAGCCAATTACTCAAAATTTAACATCCCTAGTGCCAGCAGCAGTGGCAGCAAGGGAGAAGCGGAGAGACCAGGCCCCGGCCCACTCTGCTCCCCCAGCCACATCATTCTGCTTCCAGGTGCCAGTGAGTGAGAGGGGTGGTTCCATCTCTTCCCTCAAGCCTCTGCCCCAAACGATGCGCTGGGAGCTAGGGGAATGGAGTGGGCTGGGCAGGGTCTCTCAGCTTCCCCTGCAGCCAGTGAATTTGGGGATAGGCCTGATCTCTGCTGCTGCCCATCTCTGCTCTACTCCTGCCCCACAACAGCTCCTTCCCTCATGGCCCTGAACACAGAGAACCCCTGCAGAGGGGCCACCCTTCCCACAAAGGTCTTCAGAAGGCACCAAAATGTCTATGGATGGCCGTGATGAACATCCTCTGATGTTATAACATATTATCACATCGATTCAAAGTGTGGATTAAAAAAATTGATCATATAAGCTGCTGTCTGAAAAGTTAAGGGCCAGATTGTGAGTGGCAGCAGATCATAAGGAGTCTTCCTTGCCATTTGCTCACCTGAGTTGGAAGCATGCAGATTGTGCAAGGCTAGTGCTGATGTCTGTGCTAGCTTTCCCATGGAAACTACTGTAGAAATAATCCTACATTTCAAGTAAATTTTGTGAGGTACATTTTTTAACAATCAGTTTCAAAACACTTTTAGAATGAGATTCAGTATGAAAATACTGGTACATCCTTGAGGACTGCAATTTTACTAGTAAGAAATGCTAGGGTATGCAGAGAACAGGCAGACTTACCCTCTGACCAGTTTTAGTTTTTTTGGCATGACAGTTTACATAGAGGAATATGAAAGTTCTGAAAAATAGGAAAATAGAGGTTCTGTGCAGAGTATATACTTCTGAGTATAAAGACTGCAGAGATATTTAGTGAACTGAATCCTTCTCCTTGATGAGTCATATTGCACACTATAAGCTTTTTCTGCCCTCAGGTTTGCAACTTGATTCCTAATCAAGGCAATAATCACCATTCCAACATCTTCAGTCAGTGTGCAATTTTTAATTCCTGCAGCCTAGGGTTGTTCCCTGAGAGCAGAAAATAAAGAATGTCCTTATGCCTCAAAACAGGAAAAAGCTTCTGGGTCACAAAATAGCTGTGCTCAATGTCTGCTGTAAAGAAGCCTGCAATGATGTAGCTTTCAGCCTGTCGCCACCAGAGAACATCAGAGTGAAACAGACAAAGGATTGATTTGCCAGAAATGTCCTATTCCCATGACTGGGAGATTTTTTTTTCTTTTGGAACAGTCACAGAAGAGAATTTACTGAGGGCCAAATCCTGTAGTCTTTACTCAGTGTACTTGGTTCTCAACACACAAAACTCCCAGTGTGAAGGGAATGTCAGTTTGGCAAAGTACAGCCTTGCAGGATTATTTTTTCAGTGTAAAAAACACCCAGTCATAAGTTCTGTGAGGGGAAAAATATGGGGAAGAGCAATTCAGCAGCAACCCGCAGGGTATTTACTGTTGTTCAGCTTCAGGAGTTTAGGTGTACCAACTGGGATAGGTAGTTCTAAAGCTTGAGTAACTCCTATGTTTTCTCAGTGACAAGCAGTAAATTATTTTTAAGATGAAATTCTATTTTCCCATCATAAAATAGATAAAAGATTATAAAAGTTGGAGCATAATAATTTTTTCTTCTTTCTTTTTTTCAGGGAGCATCAAAAGTCTTTCATGCCAGGTTTTAAGTCATTCACATTCCACCTGAAAATTAATAAATAATAGCTGACTCCCAGAATTAATTTCTAAGATTAAAACCTTTGTTGCTGAATATATGACTTTTTTTCTGCTGCTGGACTACTTAAAATGATATCACTTCAAGGACATCTTATTTTCCTCTCCCCTTTCACTGTAAAACTGACTTTCATTAATCTGCAAAATTATACTGTACTGAATGGCTTTCATTCAAAGTAGACATGAGAGTGCCTGTGTGTACACACATAAAAAGATAAAATGATGTTTGATTGCCTCTTCCCAGCTGTTTACCTTAGAGGTTCTAAAGTGGTGGTGTGATAGGGAGGAAAGAAATTGCATGACCAAGAAAAACTAAGCCTGAACTTTGCTGGAAGACTGCATGCCGATCCTTTTGGCAGCAGTTGTTTGTCCTCAGGATGTCTGAAATAAGCCCTGCATAATAAGGGGGGCGGGCGGGAAGCAGGCTCCTTCATGACCGCTGCACACAGCTAGCCAGTGTGGCTGAGGTGCTTGGAGCTGGCGTAGCAGCTCCTTGGAGGTGGGGGGCTGAGGAGGAGGAGAGGCCACTGAAGGGTCACCAAGCGCTGGGGGCCTCAGCAACAGCAGCCAGTGAGGGCGATCAGCCCAAGCTTGCCTGCCTCTCCGAGCCTAGGGGGGTGGGACCCTGGGCTCCAGCCGCCTGATTGTTGGGAGGGAAGCAGCCTCTCGTGATGGATTGACTGGAGATGGATCGAATTACACCATTTGCTGGGCTCGCGTTTGTTTTGCTCCCGGTTTGTCCCAGCGCGCCTAGAGCCGGCGAGTTTCAGGGTTACGCTGGAGAAGCCAGGAGCTGCCCCCGGATCTGTGGTTTCGTGGAGCGCTCTCCCGAGCCGGCTTTCCTCCTTCCCCCATGAGGTAAGAGCTGCATTTGCAACCCTGAGCGCCGGCAGACCTGAGGCTGAGCAGCGGCAGCCGCCGCATCTCTTGCCTTCGCTGGCTGCACAGTGCCCGGGAGAGTTGAGCTCAGTTTGCAGCGAGCATTGCCAGGCTGGCGGGTGAGGGACAAAAATAGTCTGAGCAAAGGTTATTTTTACTCGCTTGTTGCCGACTCTGCGTGACTTGGGCGGGGGGCGAGGAGGAGACAGGAGAGAGTAAAAAGTTCCAGTTTGCAGGGCCGGTGCCGAGCCCTTCCCCCGCGCGCTGTTTGCGGTTGCGTTTGAGGCTGCCTCCCCGGGCTGCGGCGAGTGGGTCTCGGGAGCCTGCTGAGGTTTATTTGGGGCAAAGGTACGTGGGTCCGAGGCCTTTGGAAGCGATCAGGGCGTTGAAGCTCAGCCTCCCTGCGTGACCAGCGGGCCCTCCGGACAGCTGTGGCTGTGCTGGGGGGGTTGCTTTGGCCGCTTCCCCCCCCCCTTGTGGCAGCCCGCGCCAGGCAGAGTGGGCTGGGGAGGAGGCAGCGGCCAGCGCGAACCCCGAGCAACCCGCCTACCCGGGCGCTCGCGGCCACCCCAGCCTCGCCCCCGGGAGGGCAGCCGCGCGCGGGGGCGGGAGGCAGGAATCGGAACTACCTGTTACTCCTGCGGCGCCGCCTCTGTGGGGTTCCCCCAGCCCGAGCTCTGGCGCGCTGGTCAAGCTGGCGAAGCCGCCAGTCCTGCCAGCGCCGCGGCTCCCCGGGCGCTTGCCCCGAAGTCCCCCCTCTCCTGCTTCGCTCTTCCCTCCCTGAGCACTTGGAGGGGCTGCGCGGGTGCGTGTCAAGTTGCCAGCAGCTCTCGAGCCCAGCCCTGCAGGAGCGGCGTCTAGTGGGGGTGCGCAGAGCCCCTGAACCAAACTGCAAACCCCTGGCCGAATGGATCCACGTCAAGCGCCGCGGTAGCACCCCTGTGCCCGCACCCCTGGGCAGCGCTTGCCACGCCTGGGCTGGCAGGCTGAGCAGGGCGTGCAGCGCCAGTGCTCAGCGAGCCCTCATTGTGCTGCCTGCCTGGAAGGGTCCTCTGCTTGGCAGCTCCTGCCGGCTGCTCCCATCAAAGTCGGAGCCGCGTCAGGCCCGTCTGTCCCCCTTAGAAATAATTTATTGGATAATCTTGACCGAACCTTCGTAGCTTCTCCAGTAGTCGGGACTAGTCACGCGTTGGGAGCCAGAGGGAGCTATATTTCAAGCTACCATCAATTATGGATGGAAACAAATAAGAGAGTCCATTCTGCATTATCCTTTTGCAATGGCAGGAATACCTTAACCCTTTCACCCTGCTTTTCTGATGACAGCAATGTTTTGTTTAAGTATAAAGTGAGGAAACTTTGTATCGGCTTTGCAGCAGCTTATATTAATTAGAAATGGGTTGCAGCACCCTTTATTATTTATAAAACCTAGGTAGAAATGAAAGAGTGCACAGGTATTTCTAGATGGAGCTTATGCCTGTGTGTGTTTTTTAAAGGTTTTTTTTCAAATGCCTGTCATTGTGGTTTGTATTTTATGTCTCCTTCTGTATAAAGTATTGTATGGCTGAAAAAGGCAATTAAATGGTTTAAGCTTCTGAATTTCATTAATTCAAAACACTATAGTTCTAAGTGTTATCCCATTTGTTAGCATGAATATACCACTCCAGTAAGGTAGAGGACATAGAGGTTCTGTGGTTTCCAAATTGTTTAATACTATTGGCTGAATTCTGCTAGTCTTAGGTCTATGAGAAAATCAAGCAAAATTTGCCCCAAAGTGTATAAAATAGCTACATGTGCACACACGTGTGCAGAAGAATGTATTTACTCAGGCTTGTGTCAGCAGTAATGTGACTATTCATGATGTATACAGATTTAGTACTTACTATGTACTCAGTATTGTAGTTTGTATGTACACCCCAGACAACCTGAGCAAACAATATAGAGAATTTGCAGCAAAAAACTGTCACTCAAAAATTAATCATCCTTGACTTATGTAAAATCCATGACATTTTGCTTAGTTATTTTCAGGGGAAAAAACATGTCTGCTAGAATAACTTTAGCTCTGCATTAAGTTGTTAGTGTTCCACAGAAGCATACAAACCTTTTAGTAATGGTATTAATTCTTCCTTCTATTAAATGTAATTATCTTGGTAGAATTTCTAATTCTTCAGAGTCTTTTTAATACTTGTGAATTATTCTCATGAAAATACTTTTATTGGGGATTTTTCCAGGATTCCATCTTCATATTTTAAAGGAGTCTGGAAGCTCACTATAGTGGCAGAAGCTTTATTAACGCTATAAAAATCTTTCCACCTCTAATGTGTATGGATCTTTTTCAATAAATTAAGCTGTGTACATCATGTTTAATATAGTAAGTGAAGGCATATTCTGTTATGTTGGCAGATATGGTATAAACATTTACTCTGGCTTGGACAAATAGAAATTGTCAGACGAGTCCTGAGATTTTTTTTCTATATAATCATAAATTTTAACACATTTATATATTCAGCTGTTTTTAAAATGGAAAGAGTTTGCAGTAGGAATTTACTAGCATTTTCAAATAAGCAGATTGAATTTGTTTTCAAAGAGACAGCCAAAAATGTAACCCAGAGTCTTTAAATTGGGTTATTTAACAGGCTGCTCACTTTCATCTGCATCTTTAGTTACATTGAACTATCATTCTCCTTCATATCCTGCAGTCTGTCACTACCTCTGTCCATTTCTACTAGGGATGCAATGAAGACATCATCATCATCGTCTAAACATGCTATGTGAGATGCAGGAGAGTGTGCTAAGAATACAGTGATCAGCCTTGTCACAGCTCCATAGCCAGCTGTGAGGCTGCGTTTGTTTCAATCACTGATACCTATTTGGCTGGACTATGTAACATTTCTGCCTCTTTTGTATGGTTGATTTAAGTTGACTGTGGTAGCAAACACTTTAGTCCTTGGAACTGCTAGAACTCTGATCTATGAAGTTCACACATTTAGAGAATGCTTAATTTATGTGTCCAATTCACTGTGTCTAAAAGGCTCCCAGCTCAGATATGCACTGACAAATGAGATACAGGATGGTAAAGTAGTAGTAGTAAAAAGTCATCTTAAAAATCTTAAAATACAAGGCATGTAGGTATGACTACTTATAACAACTGCTGGTCTGATTACATACATGTTTTAAATTTACTGCACTTATCACAGGACTGGGTCCTGCTAACATTGAAGGCAACAGGAGTTTTGCCATTGGCTTAAATGGAAATAAGCTAAGCATCCCTCTCCCTGTTTATGTACATCTTGAAAATGGCTCTCACACACTCACTCTCATTCACTCACTCTCTCTCTTCCAACAAGGGCATATGTGAATATATTCAGTTTTCACCATGAATGTTATAGTGAGTAAAGTAACTTGGGGTATGTCTACACTGCAACACTATTTCAAAATAACTAGCTCTATTCTGAAATAACTTAGTCCACGTCTACACAGCAGGCAGTTATTTCATAATTGTGTCAAAATACTGTCACGCTGGAGGACTTCTTAGGGTGTATCTACACTGCAGGGCATAATTCAAAATAAGCTACAAAAATTGAGCTACCACAATTCTGTATCTTATTTTGAAATAGCTTATTTCAAATAGGAAATGTCTACACAGCACTTATTTCAAAATAGAGCACTCTTCCTCCGACTTCCCTTATTCCTTCTCCAATGAGGGTTACAGGAGTTGGAGTAAGAATACTATCCTCCAGCTTGATAGTATTTTGACACTATTTCGAAATATCTGCCTGCTGTGTAGACACGGACTAAGTTATTTTGGAATAGTGCTAATTATTTCAAAATAGTGTTGCAGTGTAGATGTACCTTTACTCGGACTCCTATAACCCTCATTGTACGAGGAATAAGGGAAGTGGAAGGAAGAGTACTCTATTTCGAAATAAGTGCTGTGTAGACACTCTCTATTTCGAAAGAAGCTATTTTGAAATAAGCTTTGCAATTGATGTAGCTCAATTTGTGTAGCTTATTTCGAGTTAAGCCCGGCTGTGGAGACATGCCCTTGGTTTCAGTTTTTGTCTTTGTCTTGTAAGACCAAGGAAATACTTCCAATGAAATACTTGCATTATTTGTTTATTGCACCTCTGTTCTCTTATATTTTCCAGTGCATTTGTTTTTTGTTTTTTTGCTTTGATGGGGTACGGCCCTTTTTTTTGCTTAGCAAATAAATAAGGGGATGATCACATGCTTGTTCAACATACTGTAATTCCAGTAAGAAATATAGACATCCATTCTATATGTGGTTAAAACAGTTCAAATGTTGATTTAATCAAAACTGCTGTTAGAGCAGATTATCTTTTATTGCATCAGATAAGCTTGCTGCAGTTACTGTTAAAATCCATCTAAGCCATTTTATTAAGTTGTTACTTATTCTGTGAATAGCTGCCAGATTCAAGTTCGAGTTCTCATGTCACATGAAAGAAATCGTCAGTGAAAATCATATTGCTAGCCCTATGATGCTATTTTCACTAGCTGTGTGTATTGTCTGCCTTAGCCCACTTTCCCTTGTCATGCCTTGACAGTAATTATAGTACAGCTAATAACAAAAGTTGATTCAGTTTATTCAAACAAGAAAACTATTAAATTGTCTAACTTCCAAAGGCAAATGTTTGTGTAACTAGAGAGATCAAATCTGGAGTGTACATATGTAACATATGAGGTGTGTTTATTTCCCTAACTTTTCTGTTCCATTAGGCTTTTGTTAACTAACCTAGATTAGCATTTTAACAACCCTGAAGTGAACTTCTGCCATTCTTTCTACTTGGACACTGTGTGTAGATCATCCATCATTCTGTCCTTGGCCACAACAGGCTACTGGCTCCATAACCATTTGGAGCTACACAGAAACTATTCGACTGTGAACAGCACAGCTGGCTACAGCAATTTTTTCTTCCATACCCCTGGCAGCATTGTCTGGCTATGGTAACTAAAGTTAACATCCAGAACATGAAGTGTCTTTTGTTTGGCAGGTTTAGGCCTGCCCTGAGGCAGCTCAGGCACCACACCTGCAGAAAAGTCACAAAATGGCCGCTAGAAAAGAAAGACACCAAAGGACAATTTTAAAAAATCTGGCTTTGAGATCCCAGTCTGTTGCTTACAGCTTGATTATAAATTCAGTTATTACTTGACTGAGAATATTTTATTCAAATCCTACTTGGTTTCAATTTGGAGATTACAGAATATGTTGAAAAAGGATAAAGGAACAGAACTTGCTTAGACTCAGCCAGTCAAACTGCCAAAGAGCACAGAAAGAGAAGAATTCTTCCATGTATTCTGCATGTTATTGCAAAAGCTATTTTCTTTCCACAATGGGAAACATGTGATTTAGCAGAATTAGTGCCCAGAGTCTAATAGTTGCAACAGATGCTTTTCTCAGTTTGTTTTGTAGATTTTGGTACTTAATATAAAAGAACTACATAAATTCCAATATTTATTGCTTTACTCCTAAATCGTGCTAGGCAAGTCAGATAACCAGCAGGTGAGCACAGTCAGGGCTCTATTGTAATCTTATTTATTGGCGTGTTAGCATATTCAAGCAGGTTGGCCTAATACTATCTCTTGATGGAAATCCATGGCTTTCCTCCTAGAATCTAATTTGCATTTCAAGAAAATGGAGGTCCAGAAGAGTTGTCAAAAAAGGTGAAGGGGGGGAGGGAAGAAGTATGGGTCAGAGAAAGTGGAAAAAGGGGAGGAGCACAGGACTTCAGTAAGCAAAGTGATATTTGTTCTTTTCAGAATGTTGAAGAACATTGTAAATTAAATCAGTCTCTAGACAGCTTTGATTTATATACTAAGGGCTCATCTAGACTACGGGGAACGGTCGAAAGAAGATATGCAAATTCCATAGGAATTTGCATATCTTCTTCCAATTGCAGAGCTTTCGAAAGTGAAAGTAGTTAAGATGCGGCTTTTTCAGTGACCCCCTCCTTTGTTGAAAAGCCGCTCTTCCTCAAAAAAAAGGAGGTTTACGCGGTTTTTCGACAAGGGGGGGGTTCGCCGAGAAAGCCGCATCTTAACTACTTTCACTTTCCAAAGCTCCGCTTTCAAAAGTGCTATCGAAAGAAGATATACAAATTCCCAAGATTACAAGGGTCATATTTATAAACAGATATTCTTCTTGAATAATGGGTAATTACTGCATAATTTTTTCCTGCCGTTTTTGTACTTTTCATAAACACAACCTATGCAGTTCATCTCTTTTTTTCAGGTGAAAGAACTGTGACAATATCCCTCTTGTAGTATTTTCATTAGTAGTAATGTACAAGATCATGTCTGAGGCCCTTCCATTGGTAGGATTCCCCTCGGTGTTTACAATGCCATAATACAAATGGTACTTAACTCATTTTTCCAAAAGCATCTCTGCAGAAGAGCCTTAATGAGATTCATTTCCCCTGTATTGGCATGCAAAGATCCATCCCATGCCTGGTCCCATTTCCCAAGAATGTTTATTGACACTACTGCCGCAGCAGTTAAGTCAGGCTCTAGAAATACCACCTCATGGGCTGATGGTGTTGCTGCTACTTCACTATGACACACACTGGTCATAGAGTTAGAAGAAAATTCTCATATTCTCATTTGAAATCTTCCTTCAATCCTCCAGTCAAAAAATATTCAAGCAACGGCGTGCCTGTGTGTGCTTTGACTTGGCTGAAGAGAATTATATATGTACTTACATTTTAAATGTCAGAATAAGACCGAAAGCATATATATGAGGGGCAAACTTCAGGAAGGTATAAAATCTTAGCACGTGTTTTGAAAACATTAAAGTGTTAATAAAGTTCCTCTTACTTGTTACCCATTATTGTAAGCTGTATTTAAAAAAAAAATTAAAAGGAACAAACCTGCAGTACATGCATACACAGTTGACTAGCACACAATGAAGTGGACGGGCATAAGATCTTAATTACCACTCTGACCAGATCAGGCTTGGTAGTTTACAGAAGTGATGCATTTAACATCTAAGATCATATAACAACAAACCAGTACAGGATCACTCTCCATTCCCTGCAGTTGGCTCACAGACAACTTCCCCCCTCTCAAATATAGCTATTCTGTGTATTAGCACCTGGAGAAAGGGCTCTGAGGTGAGAGGTGCAGGGATAAGTGTGTGAAAGTTGTCAACAGTGAGAGAACATTGTCCCCATGTGCCTCATGAAAGGAGTAAAAGAAAAAAATCATCTTTCAGAGTTGAATGGTTTAGTTCAATTTGCAAAGATCTGCTTCTCCATGACATCTCTTTAAATCCAACACATGTGTATCGAAGATTAAGACTCTTGAAAGGTTAGTCATTTGTTTTTGCTGACTAAATTATATACTTTCATCATGTAAATACTGTGCAGATATTTTTAGCAGTACAGTTTTTGATTTAATGATAACCTAGGACAAGGATAATCAAATCACATTCTTCAGAGATTAATTTGATTCCCTGCAGAGGTCAGGATGGAAATTTTTGCTCTTTATACACAACTGTTCTTGGGATATAAACGAGTAGTCGAGTATGCCTAGGCTTATCCGTTAATTTTCTTGACTACTCATATTCCCTCCCTTTCTGCCTCTGTATCAGAGGCAGCCAGGGGAGGGAGGGAGCAGGAGCCAGCTTAAAACTGGTTCCCCCCAGCTCTAGCTCCACAGTGCCTCCTACTCCGCACACTGCTGCCTCTATCGGTGGCAACAGTGCTGGGAAGGAGAGGGCAGGGCCAGGAGAGGCTGCTATGAAGCAGCCTCTTCCCACGGTGGGACCAGGATGACCCGCATCCTGCAGAGCAGCCTCTGTCCGTGGTGAACTTGGTGAACTTGGGCCCACTGTGGGCAGAGGCTGTTTCACTGCAGCAGCCCCTGACTGCGTGGAGTCCAAGCTCCCCGCGGACACAGGCTGGAGCAGCCTCTGTCTGTGGGGAGCACGGACCCCCCCTCACAGATAGGGGGTGCTACAGGACCAGCCTCCATCCACAGTGTGCCCAGGCTCACCAAGGACAGATGCTGTGGGGAGGTCAGGCTCACCGTAGGCATAGACAGAGGCTGCTTCACATAGCCTCTCCATGCTGCTTCCTCTGATAGAGCTCAGATCCACCGCGAGATTAATATTGATGCCATGATTAGCCTTAAGCCATGGCCAGCCCAGGCCACTGCAGACAGAGGCTGCTTCGCGGCAGCTTCCCCCCTCTCCCGCAGCAGCCTCTGTCCGTGGGGAGCTCAGACCCTGCAGACGGGCTGTTGTCACCTCGCGCTGCTGCCTCTGTATCAGAGGCAGCAGCGCGGGACAGCAGGCAGCCAGTCTGTGAGGGGAGCTGGTTTTAAAACCGACTCCACTTATGGACCAGCTCCCGCCTGGCACTCCACAGCTTGGGGTGGCAAGGGGTTCCCCAGGAGTGAGGCTGGAGTACGCTGGCTGCTGGCTCCGCTCCTGGTGACTATAGAATAGTCGAGTAACTGATAAGAATTCGTGTGGTTACTTGACTATTCAGTTACCTCCTATCCAACATCCCTAAACTGTACACATTTTTAGAGGTGTGCCTGTGGGTGGTGTTTTCCTTCCCCTGAAGCATCAGGCTTTGCTCCCTGCCAAAGACAAAATACTGGACTTGATAGAGCAGTGGCCAGGTATGGAAAAACTATGGCCATGTATTTATTTAATTTTTTGGAGCTAGGAATATCTCTCAGGTGTGTTTTGAGGATAAATGCATTTAAGATTTCGAGATGCTCAGATGCTACAATGATGTGGGTGACAGATATAAGAACCTAAGACAGCTGGTATAGTCTGACTCCCATCTACAGGCTACAGCTATCCTAAATTGTGCCCCTGTTGCTAAGACATTACAGTGGTGCAAGAACACTTACCATTCCCACACCAGTCTCTAAACCCCGCCTGCTCCCTCTGCAAGTGCTTCCTGTTAGGGTGAGAGAGTAGAGCCAGCTTTGCAGCTCCCAGAGATGTCCTTTTGCATCAGGAATATCCTCCAGTGGGTACAGGACCATAATGTATCACCTTCTCTCACTGAGTCTGTGTATGTGCATGTATATAATACGTTTGCAAATATACACTCACAAACAACAAAAGTAGCAAATGTAGTAATGTAATCCAAATGTTCAATGGCAGGCTAAAAAGAAATAGTTTTCTGTCATTATGTGAAAATTTAGCATGACTGGAACAGAGTCTTGCATTTGATTAGGCAATTTAAAAAAATGTAAGAGACTACACTTGAGGGAAATGCTGCAAAACAACTGCACAGTACATGTTATAAAATTGGTTTGCCTTCACCAGATTTCCATGTTTTTATGCAGTGTCTCAAATGATAACTATGAAAGGTCACAGAGTAAATAAATGCTTTTTGATGTCATAGAGCAAATAAAAGCAACACAGTAAAAAAATTACACATGCTTTTAAATAATCCGTGAGAGAGAGGAATATAATTCACAGTGCATTCTTTTTTCTAGCGCAAGAGAAAGATTCTGTACACCATTCTTTCCCTGTTGGTAGTTAATCTTTAACACTTAAGATAATAGTAAGAGTTAGGTTTGAGCTCTTTCTTTGTATACTTTTTCACACCTGTATTTGCAGAAGCAGTTGACTGGTCCTAAAAGTGTTGGAGCACATGTTTTGCTTATCCCAATGGGACAACTTAATGAGCAATTACTAGATTTGTCTTTAGAAGAGGCTTATGTATATTCAAAACAGTGGTTCACCCATTTTTGCAGCCTAAATTAAATGTGCAAAATTTGAGTCTGGCTAAAGTTCAGTCTTCAATGTATATACTAGTAAACTTGATCCCAGGGCTCTTAGGAGGCTGTGACCTGTTTGTTCCCACATATGACTCTTCTTCTCTTTCCCTTCACTTTTCTAATAGCCATTTACTTCCTCTTTGAAGTGTTGGCACCACTAATGAGCCTTCCCTAAGCATCACCTCTAGCCAGCAGCCCCGACCACTGACATCTGGCAGTTCCAGTTATCTTTCATCAGTCCCAACCCCGAACCAGGGCCACCAATACAGTGCTGGAGGTTTGGGATGGGAAGAAGGATATTTTTCATCAAACAATATTCAAAACTGTATTGTCTGGGCCACTGGCTATTAGGCAACAAAAATGCCTCCTCCAAAGTTCAATTCTCCTGAACCTCAGCATTCTGTTCCAAAAGACACTATGGCTACGTCTACACTGGCCCCTTTTCCGAAAGGGGCATGCTAATTTTACAGGTCGTAATAGGGAAATCCGCGGGGGATTTAAATATCCCCCGTGCCTTTAAATAAAGATGTCCGCCGCTTTTTTCCGGCTTTTAGAAAAGCCGGAAAAGAGCGTCTACACTGGCCCCGATCCTCCGGAAAAAAGCCCTTTTCCAGAGGATCTCTTATTCCTACTTCAAAGCCAACTACCTACATGTGCCAGCTCCACAGACCTGCTACCCCCTCCCCCCCCCCCCCACTTGTTACCTCCTGTAGAGGTGGGGGGAAGGAGAGCTCGGTCAGGCAGGAGCTGGTGCTGGGGGGAGCCAGCTTAAAAGCCATTTCCCCCCAGCACCAGCTGTGGGGTGTCACCTGCTCTCTCCACCCCCCTCGCTGATGCCTCTATCTGTATTAAAGCCTTATATAAATATTTGCATCATCATTAGAGAGCGTGGAAATTCTTTAGATTTCACTCTCAAAGGAACTGTACACAAAATAGTGTCAGTGAAAAACACTGGGCAAATTTGACATCCATTTAAAAATCACAGGAACATGGAAGATCTCATGAAACAGAGATTAATGAGCTAAAAAAAATACAAGAAAAAATACCTGGGTATTTATTAACCCTAAACTATTATTTTGATGATAAGCTTGAGCCCTGGAGGTCTAGGTCAGAATACTGAGTAGAAACTTGCATTATTGCTGTCTTTACTGCACCTGTTCTGGGAATAAATGGAAGAGGTACATCTCCACGGCTGACATTATGGCACTTTTCTTGAACACTAAAAGCAAAGCAGCTACAACACGACAATTCACTCTTTATTTTCACGCCATAATGCGTGGATGCTGTAACTCGTAAATCCAGCATGCCATGAAGCAGTCTCAATCCAAGGCAAGGAGTTTAAATTAGTAAAATGTGGGTCTGTTAAGATGGTTAATCAGGATATTGCATAAGCAAATGTACCTTGCACTTTGTCACCAAACTTAGGCTCTGGCAAATTGTCAAAAGGAGTATGTCCCACAGGCACTATATAACATAGAGAACAGTTCTGGCAGCCCACACAGCTTTAAAACAAAGTTTGCTTTCAGCTGTAGAACATGTGTATTTCCCTCACAAAGGACAGAAAATGGAGTAACATGTCAAAAATCATCTTCAATAACAACTAGAGAACTGTGTCCCCTGCTTGCTATGCTCGCTAACCCCCCTCTCTTTCAGGATAGGCAGCCCCAGCTCTCCCCCCAGCTGCCAGGGAGGGCCAAGCCAAGGCCCAGCCCTGGCTTCCCCCCGCCGCAAGGGGGAAGGGGCCAAGGCTGGGCCAGCCCTAGCTCTACCCTTTTCTCCCCTTCCCCCGCTCGTGGCTGTGCCTGCCCCAGCTCTCCGCCACGCCCTCCTGGCCATCAGGCAGGGCGGAGGCCAGGCCACCCCCGACTCTCCTTCCCCCTCCCCAGCTGTTGGGCAGGGGTGAGGCTGCGCCAGCCCTGGCTTTCTCCCACGCCCAGCTGCCGGGGAGGGCTGAGACTGCTCGAACCCCTTGCTCCCTCCCCCCGAGAAGGGCTGAGAAAGCCCCCACCCTCTCCCGCATCAGTCTCTGTCCATGTGGAACTCAGACCCGCCCGCAGACCAGGGCTGCTGCTCCCCTGCACTGCTGCCTCTGTTTCAGAGGCAGCAGTACAGGATGACAGGCAATTTAACTGGCTCCCTAATGGACTGTCTCCTGCCTAGCATCCCATGATGCTGCCTCTGATACATGGGGCTCCCCAGGAATGGGGCCGGAGTGCATTGGCTGCCGGGCCTACCCCCTGGGAACTACAGAATAGTCAAGTAACTGATAGGCATTCATGCGGTTACTCAACTATTTTATTACCTGATATCTAACATTTCTAATAAATATAAAATAAATCAACTCAATACTTATATTTCTGTGTATACTGTACAGATCTGTATAAATAATCATATGAAATTTTAGTTTGTATTGACTTTGCTAGTGCTTTTTGTGTTGCCTGTTGCAAAAGTTGGCAAATAGCCAGATGAGTTGAGTACCCCTGGAAGATCTCTGTGTACCCTCAGGGAACCAACCTAGCCATTTAGCAAGCTTTCGGCCACTTTCTTCTAGAGTAAAGGGAAGTGTTTTCTCTCTGTAATGTTAAAAGGTTGCAGACAACTGAAGTGTAATTAACAATACTATAAGCCAATTAAGATCAAAGTTGCAATATTCAGTACTATAGTTTCATCACTTTAATATTAAAATTTTTTGTTTTACTTTGACATAGATCAAGAAGTGTTGATGGCAGACTCCTTTAAATAAGTCACGCAGTATCTTAGAGACAGGTCTTCGATCTGCTGTTTCAGAATCAGTTAATATCATGGCTCCAAATATTCAGTTTCTCCAGAACTTTTATAAAAATTGCCCCATAAAAAAGTATGAATGTGTGTATATTGCAGGATAAAAAAGAGGTGTCATCATAATAAAGATGCACATTTATATGGTCCAAAACATAAACACATTTTCTTCAATTAATTTTATGACTGATGTGTTTAATTCTACGCATTCGATAAGTAAGCTCAATTGCCACAAAGTAGTATAAATATGTGACGTCGTATTATAGGGCCAGAATATTCTCCTTCTGTACTCTGATAATTAGCCTAAATTGGTACCAAGCTTTTAAAAATGGATTTACCATAGCACAAGCCAACCTGTGAGACATGTAGAATAAATATCCTATGCCAAATGTTGTCCTAAGTAACATGCATGCTGACCACTAAACTCAGTCCATATTAAAAAGAGATTTCCTGTGGAAGAAACCAGCTTTTGTCTACCTTCAAAAGTTTGTACCACCTTAACTGTACCAGTACAGTTAAATCAGTACAATCCCCTCCTACGTGGACATGCCTATACCAGTAAAAAGATGCTTTATTCCCTTCCTGTATGGGAATAAGCAATACCAATATAAATGTATTTACACCATATAACTTTGCTGGTGTTGAGAGATGAATCTGAGGGAAAGGGGAGTGGAGCAATTAACTGATGTGACTATATTTGCATAGTAAAAGCGGAACAACTTTCGTATATAGACAAAGGATGTTAAATTGTGGTTATCTGGGTTATCATGTAGTCGATACAATTTGTGTTGACTACATGATCAGTCAATAAGGATCGCTCTGCAGAGCCACAATGCGGGTAGCTCCAGGAGCTGGCTGGAGCTAGGACTGAGCAATCCCGGCTTGTGCCTGATCTGGGAGTCACCCATACTGTGGCTCTTCATTTTAAATGTAGTAAGAGCCGCCGGACTCTTACCACATTTAAATGCAGAGGTGCAGTGTCCCGGAGCAGCATAAGCCGAGACTGCTCAGTTCCAGCTCACACTGGACAGGGCTGCCACGAACAGAGACTACTCTGACACCAGCTCTCTGCTGGGACCACCCGCAGACAGGGGCTGCTGCTGGTGCAGCCTCTGCCCACAGCGAGCCTCTGCCTCTAATAGATGCAGCAGGGCGGGGGGGGTGGCACCGCAAAGATAGTGCTGGAGGGAAGTGGCTTTTAAGCCGGCTCCCCCCAGCACTGGCTACTGTTTCCCCCCTCTACGGTCGACTACTCACTAACAGCCCTAATATAGACAAGTTGGTGTCTTGTATGGAATTTCTTTGTTTTGTTATCTTTATTGGGAAAATATTGCACCTCCTATCAGATGCAGTTATTGGCCGAGTGATTGTAAAATTAACCATAGTTGTCACTCGTAGAGAAGTGTACTTTTAGAGAAATTTGCATAAAAACTACTGAATATTTATACTGCTCTTGTGGTCAAAGATGTGAACATCATCATCCCCATTTCACAAAAAAGAAAATAGAGATTTTGAGAGATTAACCAAGGCCACAACTCAGGATTCGAGCTCAGACATCCCCGTCCCCCAGTCCTGTGCTGAGGCTACTACACTGTACTGTTTCTGTGTTTTGAATTGGAATATACCAATTACGGAGTTTTCAAAGTTCATGTATAGATAAATGGGGCCTGATTTGCCATTAGCCTGCACCTTACACCTGTCCAAAGGATGTATAATACTGTAGTGTTTTAGTAACATAGTGTATCCAGTTCACTCAAGAATAGATAACTACTACATAAGGTGCTTGGCAACAGAAAATAAGGTTTAACTTTGATATGGTTGACTTTTGGTGATAGGATCTAGATCCAGTAAAAAGTTTGCAAAGCCCTTGAGAAGGATTGCCTGCCACAGAAGGCAAAAAAAAACCAACAACCTCAAACAAAACAGCTTACTTCCTGCAGGGGGGAATAGCATCACCTCTAGTCCCCTGTGTCCTGCTACTTCAGCTTCTCAAGCCCTTTTGCTCTCTCACTAGGGGCCATTTATTACCCATAGGCTGTACATAGAGTGAGAACTCCCGAACCCACTGAAATCTGGCAAAAGTATCATTGACTTCACTGGGGATAGGATTTCACTCACAGGCTACGTTTATACTGCTTCCTTCTTGCGCAAAAGCCTATGCAAATGAAGCATGGATTAGCATATTGCCATGCTTCATTTCCATAATTAATTAGGGGCCGTTTTTGCACAAAAGCCTCGTTTTACGCAAGAACCGTTCTTCCTGCAAAAATGAGGAAGAACGGCTCTTGTGCAAGAGAGGGTTTTTGCGCAAAAACAGCCCCTAATTAATTATGCAAATCAAGTGCAGCAATATGATCATCTGCACTTCATTTGCATAGGCTTTTGCACAAGAAGAGTGCAGTATAGACATAGCCATAGTCTTCTAAACAAAGACTCATCCACCAAAAGGCCATCCAGGAATATGCTTAGCAAGTTCCCTCAGAGCGTGATTGATTGCCATACTAGTGGCTGCAGGAAGAGGGTCCATCCCCCTTTGGAACGGGGAGCAGCATTCACAATTGTGAAGCCCAAGAAATGTGCTGAGCATCTGTGAGCCAGCAGCGACAGAGGAGAATTGGACCTGGAGAAGATCTTTACATTTGTGCTATTATTGGAATGAAAATGCAGAGAAGCACCCGAGCACTCAATGGCACATTTTTGGGAGTAACACATGCCTATTTGTACTAAGATATTATGTACATGTTAGTTGCTTGGGGCATCCTTATTTGCAAATCTCAAACTTTGAACGAGCAGGCAAATTCCAGATTTATTTAGGAGTCTTGAAACCAACCTCGGGGGGAGTCAAAACAAAAAATACACAGATGACTTTGCCAAACTGGAACCTAGTATTGCAGTGGCAGGCAGTAATCTGGTAATATAATACCCTTCTTCCAAGACGCATTATTTCTCCCCAAAGTATTTTTTCCTCATAAAACCTGGCTTTGCCCCATGCCAAGTGCAGAAAGAAAATGGCAAAGTCTCGTTTAATGTTTTTCATTATATTAGGCTTTTTTAACCCCCAAGTTTCTTTTATTACCTGGTTTCATTTTCCTGCCTAGAGAATATTCAAAGCTGATTAATAGCTAGGCTTGTTTCTTTCTAACCTGAAGTTTTCTTTGCATTTATCCCACCATATCCCAGTCTGTGTGTGATAATTTATAAAATATTCATAGTATAATTGATTTGGCTATGATTTTTAGAGGGGAAAATTGTCCGTTTGGTTTTAATCTTATTGCTTTTCTACAACTGGCTTACTTTCCCTTCCCCCCTTTCCTTTTAAATGGCAGAAAAATGCACCAATGATCAATGGAATGTGACACGTAAATGGACAAAGTTTTGGATAGACGAGTGGATAAAGGAACACCATCCTTTTCCCTCGTAAGTGTGATTGTTTGAAGCCCAACTCATTTATTAAGGAAAATGGTATTGGATTCCACCAATGAGAGGTGGCATTCGTATCAGAGAATAACAGGAACTAATCACGAATAGGTATCTAAAGATTTGGGGTAACTTCTTGGTTTTTGTACAGCCAGCCCTTTACTTGCTGGGAAACAAACAGCGAGCACTGGTTTTCTTTTACAACCTGCAAAATCCTAGTTAAGGCACTGCACTAGAGCCAAGAGGCTCTTGGTTCAATTCCCATCTCCGCCTCAGACTTTATATATGACCTTGGAAGAATCACCTGATCTCTCTGGAAAACCTAGGAGCTCCCATTGCTCTCAGAGAGGCTTATTGGCTGCTGAGCTTTTTGGAAAAATCTGCCCCAGTTGTAGATGCTGAGCCTTTCTGAAAATCCTGTCATTGCTTCAACTCCCCATTTGTAAAATGGGATTAGGAGTACTTTTACTGCCAATATTTTCACCTACAATAAAGAAAAATATTGGTGATACAATTTGTAAGCACAGTTAATTAAAGACCAGTTTGAAGCCTGGCTGAAAAGAATCAGACCCGGAGAGCATAATCACTAAATTTTCTTCTGGGCAGATATTTCCAGCAATTCATAAACAGGTGATTCTGGTGAAACAGATACCTGTATATTTGTATTTGTATAGTCCTCTGCAGACCGCCACTAACACAGATGAATGAGGTATGAATTATGTATGTTTCAACAATAGCATATCTGTGTGCAACAGAAGTATGTACCTGGCTGGCAAAGCCAGTATTTTGGTGGCCAAGTTGAGTAAATTTTCTTTTCACCCCAGGAGCAGTTTTATTCCTTCCTGGCAGACCTGATCCCTCTTATTGGGGTCCAAGCCTCCAAGGTGTCATTGTGAAGGTATTTGGATCTACTGACTAAGTGGCTGCCATTTCCCTCCTACACAGATTGGAAGTGCAGGCTGATTCTCATTTTCTTTCAATGCTTTTAATATACAGAAAAACAAAGAACTCATCACCACTGTAATTACAGGTGACCGAATCCCTATTGGATCTACTCCCTCTTCATGACAAAGTAGATAAAGAGGATGGATCACTTGATGATTATCTGTTCTGTTCACTCTCTTCGAAAAGTGGTTCTCAACCAGGAGATTGGGGTCCCCTGGGGGAGGACCATGAGCAGGTTTTAGGGGGTCTGCCAAGCAGGGCCAGCATTAAACTCATTGAAACCCATGGCAAAAAAACCAAAGCCCCACTGCATGGGAAAGAACCCTGTGGCCCTGAGCCATGCCACCTAAGGCTGAAGTGGAAGACTGCACAGTATAGCTTTGTAGGAGCCCTGTAGCATAGCGTCTTATGCAGTTGTCCTGATTGCTACCCCCTAACTCTGGCCCTGGCTTTTATATACAGAAAACTAGTTTTTGTGGCACAGGTAGGCCATGGAGTATTTATAGCAGGGCTACTTAACATTCGGCCTGTGGTCCGCGTGGCCCGCAGTCTGTTTGCGGCCCGGGGTAAGGTTTGGGTTTACACGGGTCTCAACATGCAGCCAACGGGTGGGAGCCAAAACAAAAAGTAGTCAATATAATGGTCTTCTGTTGATATGCGTCTTAGTAGTTAAATTTCTGGACTGTCATTGCTTATTAAAAGTCGGTGGAAATCAGATATGTTGCATTTTATTGATATCAGCAGAACTGACTTAAATGGGGCCTGTGTGTTCTGTAGTCTTCCCTTAATCTTTGTATTCATGCCCATCAGTGTGAAAGAAGCTATTTGTGTATATTTTTGCATGTATATGCAACCACATTTAAGTTGTGACTGTTGGCATGTGCTGTATCATTGTGGTCCCCGGGGCATCCAAAGTTGAGCAGCTCTGATTTATAGCATTGGGGGGGTAGGGAGTTGGGTCAGAAAGAACAAGTTTGAGAATTCCTGCTCTAAAGCACCTGGCATTGGCCACTGTCAGACGACAGGGCGAGATGGATGTTCAGTCTGATCAAATATGGCTGTTCTCATATTCCTTTGATAAGGGTGCGTGAGGTAAAAGTGTGTTGGAAGGAATTATCAGACATAAAAATAACCAGCTTTTTACATTTATATAAAGTTTCTACCTTTGGATCAATTCTCTTCACCCAAGGAAGACTGAAATGTGAGTTTCTCCATGTCTGTCCCAGAAAATTTCATTTTGGGGACTTTTCCATTACTCTGCTCTTGACCACTTGGATTTTAATGTGCTATTGAGAAGACTGATTATCACTTTGCCTTTTAGTTTAGGAGGGGAGGTCTTTTCTTTTTAGCAGTTATTTTTTTAAGTCACTATAATTTTTATCTGCACACATATATCTGCCCCTTTGTTCGTGACTACCTTTCTTTTAATTTTCTCAAGTCAAAAAGAAGCCCTGTCTCAAGTACTCTTGTTTGTGTCAGAGGTTACATCAAAGTTTGTTCAGATGTTTTCTCCAATCATTTAGGGAGGAGGGGAGAAAGAGGAGGAAATCCTTCCTGTGTCTACTATACCTACAATCCACAAAATATCTCCATAGTTGATGGGAAATTCCAGAAATCTCTCTGTTTATTTATAGAAGGGGCAAGAGTTCCAAAAAATCATGGTGCAAGGCACATGAAATTGATGCATCTCCTGATCTATCTAGCTAGTATATTTCTAAATCCTACCAAGCCAAAAGCACTCTTTGATCAGTTAGAATTGATGCCCCTTCCACTTACCATAGGTCTCCTCCTGGGTAGAGAAAGGCTTCGGGGAAGGAATTCTGCAAGGGTGCATCTACACAGCACCCTAAACTCAAAATAAGATACACAATTTGCACTTCACAAATTGAGTATCTTATTTCAAATCTATTTCAAAATAGCTTATTTTGAAATTTGGCATGTCTACACAGTGCCAAATTTTGAAATAACGCACTATTGCGAGCTGTCCCTTATCCCTCATGCAACAAGGTTTACCAAGATGGTGAAATAGCATACCCGTTATTTTGAAAAATACTTCTGGTATCCCAAAATAGCCGTGCAGTGTAGACTTATCCCAAGATTCTTTAGCAGACATTATGCTTGTGTATTGGCTGTATTTGACGTAGTACATCTTGAGATCTTTGACGCCTTTCTTCATTCATTTCCCTTTTTTTGAGAGCGGGATTAGCATTTAGAGTTTGTAAGAGCCAGAGATCTATTTGCAGAAAGAAAAATGTTTGCAACCGTTAATAATTTTTATGTATCTCGGAGTCACCAAGCTCCAGTATCCTACTCTGAGGTGTACTTGAACAAGAATTTATTTAAGTGCATTCGCTAGTGGTAGACGCTTCATCCGAGGAGGTTTCATCCAATGATAGTAATAGGAATGATTAGCGTTTATTAACTTCTGCTTATCAGTCTCTTGTAAAATGGTGACCCATCAGTCCTGGACTGATGGACTTGAGATGCAGAAGCATCATTAACAATTAAAAATGCATCTCTTTCAAGTCAGCCTGTAATGGATAGGATATCATATAAACATTGTGAATTATTACTTCCATCTATGCTAGTTTCACCTAGTCTAGCATGAGCTCATTCCAGTCTGCTACCATATGTATTGGACAGTCCTTGCACGGAACCAATCTGGGGAGGGAGACCAACTTTTTCTTCTTAAGCATCTTAACTTTCAGTAGCATTTAAGCACATTTTAACTGGTTAGCCAATTGTTAAATGTCATTGCGAGTAAGCCCTGGGGCGTCTCACATGCTTAATGTTAAGCATGTATTTAAGTGCTTTGCTAGATCAGGACCTAACCCTTTTGCTGGTAACCCATGTACATCTCTTATTGCAATTCCCAGAAGTACTTGGAATCAAGGGATCAGTTTTATTTTCCTAAGACGAATTATTTTCTAGAATAAATGGTGTCAGCAACTGCAGAACATAGTGTTTATGATCCAGTCAGTAGAGATTTGTACCTGCAACTCTGAATGGAACTAATGCTTTGGAAAGTTGCCATGAGGTATGGTACTGCAGTTGCCATGTTTCTGATGTGAAATAAAATCGATGCCAGCCCGCTTTCAGTAATTAAAAATCCTGTTTCACTTTGAGACATGTTTTCATTTATGAAGTAGTTTTGTTGCCTACTAAAACACACGTGTGGTGTCAGTTGATGAAATTACATTTCACTTGCTCCATAAAAACGTGGCATATAGCATTTAGTATATGCATTTTCGTAGTGGATGTAGTGATTTTAACATAATGTATAATCTTTTGGGTGCCTAAGACTAAACAGGAGCTACATAAGTAGATTTGGAAATATTAGATTTTTAAATATTGGTAAACATCCATTTTGTAAGACACACATAAAGCAATGAAAAAATATTTCCAGGGATGATAACCAAAATTTACAGAAAGACACAAAGTCAAAAATATGCTTCTTGAGAACTTGTAGTATTTGATTTTAAAGAATTTACTGTGTTTATTTTGATGTAATGTTCACATTTTGTGTTTTAATGATTATAAAGCTTTAATTTTTTGAGTCTTAGCATCTATTATCATTAAATAATTATTATCTGATTGCCCCTCAGCATCCCACATCTTTGAAAACTTAAATTAAAAAATGCTTAAAACTCATCATGTTGCATAAGTGAACATTTAAATTGATAACAAATTATATGTAAATGGACATTATAAAATAAAAGTTGAATGCTGCCAAGTGTATATATCTGAAGAAATGGGTTGTGCCCACGAAAGCTCATGATACTGTCTACATCGGGGTGGACAAAAGGGCCTCCGTGGGACCGATCCGGCCTGCCAAGCGAGTTGATCCAGCCTGCGGAGGCACTGCTGCTTCCCCCACCCTCCCAAGACAATCAGGGGTGGGAGGAAGCATGCAAAATCTCCTCCCACCCTGCCCCCGCTCTGCAAGGAGTCTTCTCCCACCCTGCCAGGAGCACATGGCACTTCTAAGTGCCACACAGTCTTTGCAGGGTGGGGACAGAATGGAAGGAGACTCCACATTCTTCCCCCCACCTCCTGGCCAATAAGAGCTTGGGGGTGGGGGGAATCGCATGAAGTCTCCTCCCACCCTGCAAGGGGCTCAGTGCTTGAAGTCTACCGCCAGCTGCTGCTCAGCTGGTGATTGACTCTAAGCATGGTGGTCCCTTGCAGGGTGGGGGGCAGGGAGAAAGAAATTTCACCCTGATTGACCTGGGGGCAGTAGGGGGGATCACATGTTCAGAACAGCTGGCAGTTCTCTCTGGAGGGGGAGAGGGGGAGGGGTCAAAGACTTTGCACGTTCCTCCACCCCCAGATCAATCAGGGTCTGTGGGTGGGGAAGCACGGAAGTGTCCTGGCCCCACCCCTTCCACCCCCATTTATCCACTGTGGATAAATGAGAAAAGAATCATTGAGACCAGAGAGAGTGCATGAGAAGTATTCTGTAGCTTGGTGGTTAGAGTGTTCACATAGGAGAGACAGATCTAGATTCATGCACTGTGGAACACTGGAGATAGTGAAAGTAGCCCACCTTAGATTATCCCATAGCTCAGAGGGTAGGCCACTAAATTGAGAGATCCCAGATCCAATTACATTTCCCCCTCAAATTTGGGTAATTGAGTAACTGCTGAAAATGTCAGCAGTTACACAGTTACATGAACCCGCAGCACAGGGCAGCAGCCGGCTCCCTGCACGCACCATCTCCCGCCTGCCTGCAGCCCTGCTGCTAGGGAACCTTACTCGGCTGCCTCTGATATACAGGTCTATTGGTTAACTGTGTAAACAGTTATCCTGTTACATCCCTACTCCTCATGTGGCCTTGAACTGGGGTTCACCTACATCCCAGTTGAGTATCCTAACTATTGGGCTCAAAGTTATGAGGAAACACCACTTCCAGACTCCCACAGGGGCCCAATCTATTGGCAAGGTCTGAGCATATGTACTGGACCAGGACCGCAAGCAAGTTAGGTCTTCTTGTTCTTATCTTCCCATGGTTCATGCGTCACCTTATGTGTCTGGACACTTCACATGGAGATGCAGCGCACACGCTCAGAGGAAGAAACCTAGGAGGCCTAGGGAGCTTTTACTGTAAAACTTTAGGCACTAAGTGAGCTTAGGTGCATAAAGGGTTTGAGTGAAATAGAGTAGTGGCTTTGTGAATCTCAGGCCTGATTCAGGGATTTAAATATCTAATGTAGTAGGCAGACACCTAAGTCCTTTTGTGAATCTAGCCCTAAGAATATTAGACTTAGATTTAAAACAAGCTTAAATCTAAACCATGGCTTAAGGCTTACACAAATAATGTATCTCTTGATGTTAGTAGATAAGATTTAGGCAATTTATGGGATCGGGCTTTATTGCCTGACATTCAGTAATGGGGGAAGGGAAAGAGATTGCAGTTTAATTAAAATTCTAATCCTAACTTTAACAATGTTCTCACCAAGTCAGCAGCTTGCATGTATCCTTGTGAGCCTTGTGATTTAGCTAGGATGACGTTTATCAGCTGCCTCTAAATTCAACTAAAATTTAACAAACATCAAAACAGTTTACAAAAGCTTTTGTCAGCATTGTCACATACTAGGTTTCTGTTAACATGCACAAAAAGGGCCTTTCAGAAATGCTTGTTTACTCCACTGCAACTAACATTAAAATATAAAAACCTCTTGCTCCAATAAGAAGTCACTTTTATTGTCCTGTAGCATTGAAACTTCCTTCATAGCTGTGTTTTTGTTTTTCAGGTAGTTAAACAGTATTACCAAGACTCTGATGATATTTTTCAACAGCCATGAGGCTGCTTCTTCTCTGTGCCTGCGTGATTCTATTGACTGTGTCACAATCCCTAGCTGTCAGTTTTCCTGAAGACGATGACCCTATTAATGTTGTCGACTATCATTGTAAGTAATCAGAAAGTACTTGCTGTGTAAATACTACATGATTATTTTTGGTTAATTAATTTTTAATTAATTAATATGTACACAAGTCCAAATGTTTATTCTTTTGCAATTCACCAAATTTATTTATTTACTAACTCTTACTTTTCTATGAAAGCATAATAATGTAATTAAAAAGAACATTTGCTGACATTAGCCAGCTGTTATTCATTCATATTCAAGACATTACTCAAGGAATTTAGTTTAAACCTTTCTACACCTAGTATATACAGCTAATCAATGCTGTATATTGATTTTTTAGCTCTCTAATCCTGAGTGATGGTGTAGCCCATTTTTACTTGCAGATTCAAGGCAATATCCAGTATTTAAAGGACGCCCTTCAGGCAATGAATCTCAACACAGGCTGGACTTTCAACTGATGTTGAAAATTCGAGACACACTTTATATTGCTGGCAGGTAATTTTCCTGTAGTCAGTTTATTAGATTTAAATTCTTTTCTCCTAGGTTTATGTTAATGTGGGCAATTTGTTCAAAAGTTAATCGGTGGAATTTGAATGCGGGGGAGGGGAGGCGGGAAGTCTCCCAGAGAAATGAACAGTATCTGTGCCCCCTGTTTAAAATTGGTTTTGGAGACCAAAGGCAGCAATATGTTGCTGCAGTTATGCTAAACCATTTTCCTTCTTTTACATTACAGTGCTTATTAAAATGTATACTGATCACTTTTAAACATGGAATGACACTTCAGTGATACAGGAAAAGAATCTGAAACCTTTGATTGCTGATACAGAGTTGGGCTTAGACAATATGGGTATGTCTACACTACCCCGCTAGTTCGAACTAGCAGGGTAATGTAGGCATACCGCACTTGCAAATGAAGCCCAGGATTTGAATTTCCCGGGCTTCATTTGCATAAGCGGGGAGCCGCCATTTTTAAAACCCCGCTGCTTCGAACCCCGTGCAGCGCAGCTACACGGGGCACGAACTAGGTAGTTCGAACTAGGAAGCCTAGTTCGGTCTACCTAGTTCGTGCCCCGTGTAGCCGCGCTGCACGGGGTTCGAACCAGCGGGGTTTTAAAAATGGCGGCTCCCCGCTTATGCAAATGAAGCCCGGGAAATTCAAATCCCGGGCTTCATTTGCAAGTGCGGTATGCCTACATTACCCTCCTAGTTCGAACTAGGAGGGTAGTGCAGACATACCCTCTGTGACAAGACCTGAATAGCTGAAAAAACACAGATACAGGCAGTCCCCGGGTTACATGGATCCGACTTACATCGGATCCCTACTTACAAACGGGGTGAGGCAACCCCGCATAGCTGCTTCCCCCCAGCAGACCAGGAAGACGCGAAGCCTTCGCTCCCCCCCCCAGCAGACCAGGGAGACGTGGAGCGGCTTTTCTCAGCAGACACCTCAGCTTGAGAATAAAGGACTGAGGGAAGTGAGGTGTGGGAGAATAAAATTGAGCTCTGGAGAAATGTTTGGCTAGTTTCCCCTACAATATGTACCAGTTCCGACTTGCATACAAATTCAACTTAAGAACAAACCTACAATCCGTATCTTGTATGTAACCCGGGGACTGCCTGTACTATCTAAAAATTTACTCTGCTGTGAACCAAAAATGCTCAGTGTTGACTCAGAAAAATCCATAAGGACTTCAAAATATATTCATATTCTAGGAAATGTCCTAAAAATTAGATCTATAACAAAAACCATTTATACACTCAACATACACATGCATTCACGTGATGTGTCTTATGCCCTTGTTTCCAATAGAGATCAAGTTTATACTGTAAACTTAAATGAAGTTCCCAAGTCAGAAGTTACTCCAAGCAAAGTGAGTAGATGTAGAAAAATTGATTTGATTTTAAGGGAATTTTCAGGTCAAAAATTAAACCTTTTTTTATTTGATTTGATTTAAACAGAAATTAACCTGGAGATCAAGACAGCAGGACAGAGAGAACTGTGCTATGAAAGGCAAACACAAAGTATGTTTATCATATACAGACCACTAAAAGTAATACTATCAAGTATAGGCAAGAAATATGTTTTTAATTCAAGTTGTTTCTTCTTTCAGGATGAATGCCATAACTTTATTAAAGTCTTTGTTCCCAGAAATGATGAGATGGTGTTTGTCTGTGGTACAAATGCATTTAACCCTATGTGCAGATACTACTGGGTAAGCACATTAAATAATATGCCATTCATGTATTATTTTATTGGTTTACAAAGTAATTGTGTTGTGATAGTTGCAGAAAAGGACCTGGGGGTTACAGTGGATGAGAAGCTGGATATGAGTCTACAGTGTGTCCTTGTAGCCAAGAAGGCTAATGGCATATTAGGTTGCATTAAGAGGAGCATTGCCAGCAGATCCAGAGATGTCATTATTCCCCTTTATTCGGCTCTGGTGAGGCCACATCTAGAGTATTGTGTCCAGTTCTGGGGCCTCCACTACAAAAAGGATGTGGACGCATTGGAGAGGGTCCAGCGGAGGGCAAACAGAATGATTAGGGGGCTGGACCATATGACCTATGAGGGGAAGCTGAGGAAGTTGGGTCTGTTTAGTCTGCAGAAGCGCAGAGTGAGGGGGGATTTGATAGCAGCCTTCAACTTCCTGAAGGGAGGTTCCAAAGAGGATGAAGAAAGGCTGTTCTCAGTAGTTACAGATGGCAGAACAAGTAGCAATGGTCTCAAGTTGTGGTGGGAGAGTTCCAGGTTGGATATTAGGAAAAACTATTTCACTAGGAGAGTGGTGAAGCACTGGAATGGGTTACCTAGGGAAGTAGTGGAGTCTCCATCCCTAGAGGTGTTTAAGTCTTGGCTTGACAAAGCCCTGGCCGGGTTGATTTAGTTGGGATTGGTTCTGCCTAGAGCAGGGGGCTGGACTTGATGACCTTCTGAGGTCTCTTCCAGCTCTATGGTTCTATGATTCTAAGCTTTTTGGTAAGACTTGCAGAATATTTCTTTTTCCAAGTGTCATGGAATAGAAGGTAAAAATAGAAAGAGTACATGGATAGAGTTAAGGTCTGTGTAAAGGTAATATTACCGTTTCATGCTGGCATGGAGAACAGAGAGGCAAATCACCAACAGTTTATTTTTCTTCTCCAGCTGAACACCTTAGAGTACGATGGAGAGGAAATTAGCGGATTGGCAAGATGCCCATTTGATGCCAGACAAACCAACGTTGCCCTCTTTGCTGGTAAGAACTTTTGATTAATGATGCAGAAGGTGCCAGAGGGCTGTAAAAGAGAGCACAGAGAAGCTGCATGTGTCACAGTGCCTCAGATTTGAAGATTTGAGAAAAGCACCTCAAAAGGATTAGAAACTAAATTGTTAAAATGTGGGTTAGAGTAATTTTTGGGAGTGTGGCAGTACAGAGAGAGAAGATTATAGGCTAGTAAGAATTCTATGTATTATTAATGGCCCATTAATACCACATTTTGACTGTTGTTTTAGATGGAAAATTGTATTCAGCAACAGTAGCAGATTTTCTGGCAAGCGATGCTGTTATTTACCGCAGCATGGGAGATGGATCTGCCCTAAGAACAATAAAATATGATTCTAAATGGATAAAAGGTAATTTTGAAAAAATTACTTTCCCCAGTGGTATATGTAATTTTATTGGCCTTCTGGATTAAGTGTATCATATCCAGTCTGTTTCTATATAAACACTGTTAATGTACATGCAATGTTTGGTATAGCAAGATCAAAATGATAAGAAAGCAACATTTTGCTGATAAAGCACAATCTTTGTTTAAAATGTAAGAGTTCTCCCTCACTCCCAGTTAAATAGGTTAATGAATGAATCTATAGTAACAAAGACCTTCACTGTAATACAATTCCTTTGAGGCCTTTTTACAGTCCATTAGCTGACATTAAAGACTACAAGTTCATTTAAGCTTGAATGCACCCATATTTGGACTTCCTAAAGTGTCTTGAATATTGGAGTTCACTTTAGTTGGTATGTAACCAAGGGAAAGCCTTTAAGTCATGCAGAGCAGGCAGTGTCTTATACTTATTGAATGGTTATTTTAGGTAAACAGCTTTCTCTTCATTCTTTCTTGCAGAACCACATTTCCTCCATGCCATAGAATATGGCAACTATGTTTATTTCTTCTTTCGAGAAATTGCAGTAGAGCATAATAATTTAGGCAAGGTAGGTATATAAAGTCAGTATGTCACAATCAGCTGTGAAGTATCAAAAATCTTATGAGGGTGAGATATAGTTGTCATGGTAAATACCTTCAACAACTAAGATCATTTACATAAAGTTTTTTCATACAGAAATGTCAGAAAAAGCAGAACAAAGTATAATGTGATATCTTGAGCCTTAAAGCTATTTGCATTCACCCTGTCTTGTTAACAAAATTCTCCACAGGTATCCTTTAGTGCTACCATTTCCTTAATTCAGGAAATGAGCAGATACTCTGTTTTTGCCTGCTGTTTATAAAAAGTGGGGAGGGTCAAAAGGTGGCTCCCTGATGCCGCTAGATAATGAATATTTTAGTCATACTAATGCAACATATGATACTTCTGCTTCCCCATTGAAGGATATTCTGTAGTAAATTACTAAACCATTTACACATGGTTAATTAAAGTCTATAAATCTCACTAACAATATGATTTTGAAAAAAGGTGAAGGCAAGACTAGGAGTGTTGTGTTGGCTCAATGATGCATTAAAATGCTTATGCACTAGAAGCTAAATGTTCTTTGCTTTCTTCCTTTCTGTACAGACTCAGAAAAGCAGCTATGTAGCTGCAACGTTCCTGTTGACAAAATGATCCTTGGAAAATGGGGGTACTTTTCATAGCATTTCATAATCCAGTTTTCTCTTTACCTTCTGTGCCCTGTATAGGCTGTGTATTCCCGTGTGGCACGCATATGCAAAAATGACATGGGAGGCTCCCAAAGAGTACTGGAAAAACACTGGACTTCATTCCTAAAAGCTCGACTCAACTGTTCTGTTCCTGGGGATTCATTTTTCTACTTTGATGTTCTGCAGTCAATCACAGACATAATAGAAATCAATGGAGTGCCTACTGTTGTTGGTGTATTCACCACACAGCTTAACAGGTGAGAGATGAGCAACCCTAACATCAAAAGAAGCTCTCTAGTTCCCTGTTACAACTAGGATTGTTACAAGAATTCAGACTACAATAGTGCTAGCTTTTTTATTATTATTTTATTTTACAGCATCCCTGGTTCAGCAGTGTGTGCTTTCAGCATGGATGACATTGAGAAAGTGTTCAAAGGAAGATTTAAAGAACAAAAGACTCCAGACTCTGTTTGGACAGCTGTACCTGAAGACAAAGTACCAAAGCCAAGGTAAACGATTCTTGCTCATGACACAATAATATTATTCCTGTAAATTGCTATCTTTAAATCATTGACACATTGGAGAAACTAGTCATGTCAAACTGAAGCAGCGGCTTTGTCTTGGACCTTAAGTATTCTCATCAGCAGCCTGCCCTGCTCTTTCAAGATGCTTACCCTTTCTCATTAACTTAAAATACTGAGAGAGAAAAAAACGTTGCTTTCCTTTCAGACCTGGCTGCTGTGCAAAACATGGTCTGGCAGAAGCTTACAAAACCTCCATTGATTTCCCAGATGAAACTTTATCCTTCATCAAATCCCATCCACTGATGGATTCCGCCATTCCATCAGTCATTGAGGAGCCCTGGTTCACAAAGACACGGGTCAGGTATGACATCTTGGTAAAATAAATTACCCCTGTACATTAAAAAAAGAAACATTCTTCTGAGGCCTATGCAAAGAATGACGCTTCCATGGTCAATCTTCTAGAGTTCGATTTAGTGAGTCTAGTGAAGACGCATTAATTTGAACTCAGAGGGTGCCCCCTTTGGTGCCAGTAAACCTGCTCCTCACAAGGAGTAAGGGAAGATGACAGGAGCATTTGCTCCCATTGAGCTCCTGCCGTGTGGATGGTGATTTAAGATACATCGACTCCAGCTACATAATTAACGTAACTGGAGTTGCATATCTTAATTCAACTTTCCCCTTCAATGTAGACCAGGCCTGAATAACTATGTACCTTTTGGGTTTTGTAGATACCGATTGACTGCAGTTGCTGTCGACCATTCAGCAGGACCCTACCAAAACTACACAGTCATATTTGTTGGCTCTGAAGCAGGAGTGATACTTAAGATCTTGGCAAAGACCAGACCTTTTTCTTTGAATGACAGTGTATTACTGGAAGAGATTGATGCTTATAATCATGCAAAGTAGGTATTATTTTACGAGACCTGCTGTCCAGAATATCAAAGATATTCCATTGTGTTTCTCACTGTGTCATTTTTTTCTTGCTGGCTAACAAGTAGTGGTGTTTCTCTCTTTTTTTTTAAACACTTTCTCATCAAGCTCCTCACTCCCACTATTTATGAAGGAGATATGCTGCTGAATAACCTGAAAATATTTTAGTACATACCATTTTGTGGGTAGCAGAGAACATTTTCATTCCATGCTGTTTAGGAGAAATTCCATCAGCTGCTTGATACCAAATACCAGTACTATACACTATTACCTTAGCTAAGGAAGTCATTTAAAGAATTTGAGTGTTCAGTGGTAAATAAAATAATCACTAATGAAATAAAGATTGTTTGTTTTGTAAGCAAAGAATGTGGGTAGTGCCATGTGAAGTGTTCCATTTAAATTCCAAATGGACCAAGCACAGATTTTTAGTGTCTGCTGTTTGGCAGGTATATTCAACACAGGAAGAACACAAAACCTGTGGATTTAGAGCTTTCCTATCTGGATCACAGAACTTGTCACCCAGCTGCAGGTCCGGAACCAAAAAACAGCTTTGGTAATCCTTAGGTTGTATGGTTTAAAAGTAGATTAAAATACAATGATGTGTAAGCATTTCTAGGGTGCTCATTGTTACAATGTCCAAACAGTAGTAGTTGTTGAGAATAATTTTCAGAACCTACACAGCTGTAATTGATTGACAAATAAAAAATGTTTCCAGTGCAAGCTTTACACAAGATACTCTGGTTTATATTAATAACTATTTCAAATTATTCTTACCAAACAGGTGTAATTCAGAAAGTGAAGAGGACAGAAAAGTCATTTCCCTTCAGTTAGATAAAGAACACCATGCTGTATTTGTGGCCTTTTCCAGTTGTGTGATTAGAATTCCCCTCAGTCGCTGTGAGCGTCATGGATCATGTAAAAAGTAAGCCTACCCTCCTGAACTCTCACGTAAAGCAAAAGCAAAGAAATTTCTGGTGCTGGAAGAAAACCATTATTTTCTCTGGTTTGATCTTGCACAGGTCTTGTATTGCTTCCCGAGATCCTTATTGTGGCTGGCTAGATCAGGGGGTGTGCGGAAGAGTGAAACCTAGCATGTTGTAAGTGCTATTTTTAATATCAACCCAGTGTATCTATATGTGTGCATACACTCATTCATTAAATCTCTTTTTTTAATGCTCTATAAATACATTTCTCTTTGTACATGTAAGAAACAGAATGCTAAATTCTGGTCCAATTCTGTATCTTCACTTAGGGAAGATTTTGATTTCAATGTTCATTTTACCTCTGTAAGGCCTATCAATCAGACCTATAGGAAAGGCTACCTGGAACATGATGCAGACACATTACTGATCATAAACATTTATCTGTTTAGCAAAGAGATTATATTATTGTTATTAATCACTTCCAGGAAACCACAACAATCAAGAATGTATTTAAACTTGAATTAGTCCTTTTCTTATTTTCATAGTCTCATAGATAGATGGGGAAAAGTCTCCTCTACAGCTTAAATTGTCTCAATTTCTTGGACTGTTGGAGTGAAATTTGCTCACTTGATTTTTACAAAGGTGAAAAGATATATTTTATAGTAGAAAGTGTGTATAACTTTTCCATAGCCCATCTGTACCTTTCCAAGGGCATTTTGCAAAATCATGCTCATGAAGTACATTTCATTAGCAATTGTAACTTTAGATGTGATATTTATAATGGGTCAATATTATCTTTAGATAGGCATGCCAAACTCCAGTTGATACAGTTCTAGTTGTATGGATATAACAGCAAAGAAGAATGGTTGTCCTTATATATAAAAGTTAACAATTATTGTGAGAACTTAATTGCTTAGTGTAAGTCCTTAAAATTTTAAAGCCTGTACATAATTTTTTTATGTAATATAGAGTCTTTCTGCTATCATGCAACTCCCCTTTTCCCTAAAATTGCTGAATAACTGTGTGTCTGGTTTATGCTTTCAGAAGAAAATCATTTGTTTCTCTGCTAATGCTATTAATTGCAGGTTCTCTTTGTTTGTTTCATACAACCACAGCACTGGAGGATATGAGCAAGATGTAGAATATGGCAATACAGGACAGCTTGGGGACTGCCACGGTAAGACACAGTCACTGCTTTTAATTTATAATGTGTCAACAGGAGTTTGTGGCCACGCTTCACTGTGGATGTTAAATTTATGATGATCCATTCAGTGACACACTGCACGCGCCACCTAGTGTTACCACGAATAGTCACAAAGCTGAGCTATTTCGGCAGGGATAGCAGAGATGTTTTACCTCTTCCTCTGTACTCCCCCCACCCCCCACTTTGCTATCGACTCCAGAGAGCTGCAAGGTATTGAACAATTTCCCTTTTTTGTAACAGATCGTATTTTCTTTTTTATTTTCAGTTACTCAGGTCTTAAAATCTTTTGCTTTCTTTTGGTTACTTTTCACTGATTACTTGTTCCTTTAATTCTTTTAGAAATTTTGCCTACTACAACTACACCAGATTACAAAATATTTGGCGACCCAACATCTGGTTAGTTTTTTTTAATTTTTTTGAATTAATGACCTTTTCTTTCCTTCAGTTCAGCATTTTCAGCCCTTTTTTCCCTTTCTTTTGCGCAGGTGACAAGTCTTCATTTTTGTGCTTTTACTCATGTTCCCACTGATAGTAAACCTAGCTGGACTCTTGCTCAGCACTTCACCCTGTGTAGCCGCATGTTAACAGCTCATTATTTATTGAGACACATCCTTTATTCAAGAGCCTGATTAACATAGATGACATCTTCACTGCACGAAAGTCCACTCAGCTTTACTCTTTCCTCCCCCATGCATTTGTGAATGCCCCTCTCTATCCTTTCTAATATATGGATGGCAAAATCTCATCATCTTCCTTTTTCTCTTTTCCCCTCCCCCAATCGTATAAAGCAAATACACATTTTCTAATATGTGTATTTCTGTGTTTTGGAAATGTTTTGATAGCTATGCTAATGTTCATCATTTAACATCACAAACGGTATAGCACAACAGGGGCTAGAACAGACACATACTGGTTGGTGCAGTGTTGTCCTAGGACCTTCATACCCTTTCAGCATTTTTTTCACAGCATTTTTATTGCAAATCCCTAATTTCCAGGAACATAGGAGCCAATGTTGCTGTATTGAACTCAGTAGTAAAACCCTTATCCGTTTCAACAGAAGCAGCCATTATTTTCCAGAATTTGTTCCAAAGTGAAACTTGCACTCTAGGGGTTCGGCTCTAGGGGACATTCTTGTTTGACAAATCTGAAGGAAATCTGTTTGGCTGTTTAAATTGTGGGAATGCAACAACATTTGGTTTCTCATAGTATTTGTTCCTGTAGCGCAACAAGAGAACTGTGTTTGATAAATATTTTGCAGATTTTATTTCCCATAATATAATTGTGTGTGTAAATATGGGGGAGGGTGACAGGCATATTACTGAAGTGCTGCTTTACTCACATGAAAGTTTACTTCAACTTTCAGTCTGATTTTTTTAAAGACAGACATAACCTGATGTTTGATCCCTGAAATAGCTCATATTTAAGTGCTTACTCTTTCAAGGCAATCCCTACTTGCAGGCACACATGGATAAATCTGTCTAGCCCTGTGCACATAAATCAGAGATTTGCACCTACACAGTAGGCTCAGTGTAGACTATTAGACTTAATAGGTTTGCTGCTTATGAACATTACCACATAGGCCATAATGACTTTATACACTAAATTCATTACTAAGAAGGATCTAGATAGCATATTCCCTAGGAGCCATTACAATATAAGGGGTAAAAAATGTGTATCAGCTCTAATGGAGCTGATCTGGTTTCCCAGGAATATTTAGCATTTTGGCCTCTCCCAAGGTCACTAATACATATCTTTTTAGAGATTTTTAAGACAATGAACCAGCTTGTCTAACAGTAAGCAATACAGCAATAAAGTAGAAATAAGTTGTGCTTTTCCCCTACTCCTTCAGTTGCTCATATCTTCCCCACTACCTTCCATTTGATTTTCCTGGTTTTTGAATAACAGCTTTAATGTATAATTTGTACTTTTAATCTGATTTTTGGCAGCCGTATGCACTTCTGTAAAATATAGGTCATATATTGCCCTAATATCTAACTCCCATTAAATGCCTTCTTGAGCTATAATTTAGAAATACCACAAAACCGTGAGGAAAGCCTGTTTGTAATACACATTAATAAAAATCTGTTTGCCATCACAGACATGGAGTTATCCACAGCTTCCATTACCACAATGGCAAGTATCCCAGTTATAGCACCTAAAGTGACTGGTTCCTGGAAACCTAAAGTGACTGGCTCTCGGAAATTTGTAGTTCAAGATGACCCAAACACATCTGATAATCCTGATCCATTATCAGGTGTCCCAAAGGGTAAGGCCTTACCAGGGAATACATTACAGCTGAATGGAAACCTGATAAGCATCATTAGAATTTTGAAAATGCTGGGACAAGTATGATTTACTCTATTTCCTGTGAACATACAGAAGGTGCAATCATAGTCCTCTTGCCCATTTAATGCATGTGGGCAAAGTGAAGTTCATAGTTTGCAAAACTCCAGCTGAAGTCAGCAGGAATTCTGGGTGCATGGCAAATATAAATTCAAACCTTACGTTACTCACCTACTCAACAGGTGATTGGTTACTAGAGCTAAATGAAATATTTCAGCTGAAACTGTTGCTAAAAGAAGCAGATTCAGATCAACCAAAATATTTTTCACATTGATTTCACTGAACTGTGGTTAAATAAACCCAAACAAACAAAACTGAAAACAAAAGCAAAACATTTGTTTCTACACTTTGGAAATGAAACATTTTAATTTTTCAATTTGAAACAACTTTTTGATGTAAAATGTACTTTGTGTTTTAAAATATGCAAGTTAAAAACATGACTTTTTTTCTTTTACCTTTTGGTTTACGAAAATTTTGGAAAGAAAATCATTTTAGGATGACCCAAAACAGTCTTTTAGAATGGCTAGTGAACTGAAAAATCCTTCAATGGGCTATAGCACAAAAGTAGCTCTAGAGTTTGGATGAGACTGCTGGTCCTCTCATCCAAGCACACAGTGCCTTTATGTATTGGCTAATGTCTAAAGTGCAACGTAACAGCCCATTTGTATGTGGACAAAACTGCTCAGATGAGGTCCAATGTTATACTTGTTGAACACCCAAAACTCCCATTCAGTTTAGTGAGTTTGCAAGGAAAGCAGGTCAACTTTGAGGCTGAAATTATACATTGGAGAGTGGAGCATGTGCACTTGCACACAGATAGCTGTGTAGTCTCTCAATACACGTTTCCTACTCATCTGAAAACTAAGAATATATTGTAAAGTCTGATTTATAGATTATATACAATCCATCAATTGCTTTGCCTCCTTTCAATCAAGTTAAACTTTGCATAGGTTATTACAGAAACAAACATTTCAGATTGGCAAAAAAAATATTACAATCAACAACTGCCAAAACTTCAACTGAAATTTGTACTGGTACATAGAATATCTTGGTGACTGATATATTTGCAAAATTCTGTATTTAATGAAAAAGTCACAAGCCAAGGGAAGATCCTCAATTCTACAAGTCACCCAAATATATCAGGTTTCCCATCAGCCATTATGGCAGTACATTTGTCATTTTAACGTCTTTCGGTTGTTCTCAGTATTATTTGCTTTAAGTTAATATGTTTTTGTTCTAATTTGCTCATTTCTTATTCACATTCTGTGACATTACTATTAGTGAATCTTTCCTTTTCTCTTCTGCACAACACCATTAAAACCTATAACCCTGGACATTAACAATATTTGAAGGCTTTACCTCTAAAAACAAGTCAATATGTTTAGAGCCCTTTAAATCCATGGATGTTTGCGGCTGTTTTTTGAAGATATGGATGTGGCTATGGATACAAATTTTGTATCCACTCTGGGGCTCTAAATATGTTCCTATACTCTCAACTCTTCTTCATTTTACCTTCCCTGGGTATAGTTAACAGAGTTACTTCTAGAAACTAACATTGTCTTAATTGCAAGCTGACTGTGGGTGATTTAAAAATAAAGAATTAAAAAATTGAGAGATACTGTGATATGTGACGTATACTAATAATATTTATTCATTCTTTTAGATTTTAACAAACTCTAGTGCTTTTTATTAACCTTATATTTTTAAATTATATGCAGTTTGGAATACTCATTACCAAGTACATAAGAAAAAAACATTTTAAAGATACATGAATAAAATAGTGTAATCTTAAATTGAAAAAAAGTAAATAATCATTCAGAGTATGGTTCTCTAAGCACAGCAAAGTATAAATGTATTAGTTCATGTGTTTTGCACAATAAGAACATGCTTATAAACACCACAATATGTACATTATTCAGTCTTACATAACATTTACATAATCCTATCTCTCCTTTGATTTATGAGTTGGGTAAGAAATTGAGATAAATATTCTTCCATGAGTTATTAATTGCAGTCTGGCAGAGTAGCACCTTCTAACCCCAATTTTCCAGCAGAAATTGTTAATACTAATAACATACAAACCAACATTTGTGAGCCTTAAAGGATATTGTGGATAAGGATAGGCACTAGAATGGAATAGAGTGGAATGCTGGCAGGCTTTTCTCATTTGTAGATGAAATGGAGAGTTTCCATTTGCAATACTCAATACTAGCACAGTAACTTTTATTTTAGAAAAAGTACACACTCCAGCATGAGAGAGGATAGAATCCAGACTATGTTAACAAACACTCATCTAATTATATATCCTTGTCCTTCATCAAGGCAGGCAGCTGTTGTTTTGGATCATGTAAGTGTGACCGATATTATTTTAATGTACCACATATGTTTGTTGCAGGTGTAAGGTGGGAAGTACAGGCAGGAGATTCCAACCAAATGGTACACATGAACGTCCTGATCACTTGTGTCTTTGCTGCTTTTGTACTGGGAGCCTTTCTTGCAGGAGTGGCAGTTTATTGCTACCGAGATTTATTTGTACGGAAATCCAGAAAAATACACAAAGATGCAGAATCTGCTCAGTCCTGTACTGACTCCAGTGGAAGTTTTGCTAAATTGAATGGGCTATTTGATAGTCCCATCAAAGAATATCAGCAAAACATTGATTCACCAAAACTGTACACAAATCTGTTGAGTAGCAGAAAAGAACTGCCACCAAGTGGTGATACAAAATCCATGATAATGGACCACAGAGGTCAGCCTCCAGAATTAGCTGCACTTCCTACTCCTGAATCCACGCCAGTACTGCAACAAAAGACACTGCAGGTGATGAAGAGTCAGTCAGACAAGGCACATAGCAACCTCAATACTTCAAGAAAAGAAACCCCTCTTAAAAGCCCTCAGTTTTTTCCTTCTAGTCCTCCGCCCCATTCTCCATTAAGTCATGGACATATTCCCAGTGCTATTGTTCTTCCCAATGCTACCCATGACTACAATATGTCATTCTCAAATTCTAATGCACATAAAGCCGACAAAAAGATGCAAAATATTGAGCATCCACTTACAAAACCATCAAGCAAAAGAGACCACCGGAAATCTGTTGATTCTAGGAACACCTTGAATGATTTTCTGAAACATTTAAATGAAAATCCTAATAATCCCAAATCAATTATGGGAGACATTCAAGTGGCTCACCAGACTTTAATGCTGGATCCAATGGGAAATATGTCTGAGATTCCACCTAAAGTTCCTAACAGGGAGGCATCTTTATACTCTCCGCCATCTACTCTTCCAAGAAATAGTCCAACAAAACGGGTGGATGTCCCTACCACCCCAGCAGTACCAATGACTTCTTTAGAAAGACAAAGGGGCTATCACAAAAATTCTTCACAAAGGCATTCAATATCTGCCCTTCCTAAAAACTTAAACTCACCAAATGGTGTTTTGTTATCCAGACAGCCTAGTATTACCCGTGGAGGGTATATGCCTCCTGCTACAGGCACAAAGATGGACTACATGCAAGGGACGCCTGTCAGTGTTCATCTACAGCCTTCTTTATCCAGACAAAGCAGTTACACAAGCAATGGAACCCTTCCTCGCACAGGGATAAAGCGGACACCATCCATAAAGCCTGATGTGCCACCAAAACCCTCATTTGTTCCTCAAACAACTTCAGTCAGACCACTGAATAAATACAGCTACTAGGACTGGTATATTCTATTAGTATGTGGTATTGACCTGTACAGGTTGTGGGATGATGTTGTGGGAGAGACATAAGACAGAGATTTGCTTATAATTAAAGAGAACAAAGTGGCCAAAGAAACTGTCTTTACTTCAGCAACATCTATGTCTTGCCACACATTGCTACAGCAAGACTTGCTAAAATAAACAAAGGAAGGTGCTGGTCATTAAATTTCTTTTGTTTGGAGCTAAGGAGACATGTAGCACAATGGGAGTGGGGCTACTTTATTCTAACTAACTGATAAAGTACTTGGAAAAATCTGTAAGCAATTACTTGAAAATGGGTTCAATTTTAGACTGCCGTTACACGTGGTCTTCCCATTAAATGTGAACATTTTAGTATGTATGCATTCACCTTGCCTCTTGCACAAATGTCGGAAAATGGTAATGTCTCAATGAATACCTGGGTTAATAAGCAATTTGCTGAAATTCAGTCTCTGGCCCAACAGTAGCATTGTTTGTTTCTACGTTTGGCATTTTATTTATGCCATGGATAAAGCTCTGTATGTGTGTGTGTGGGTGTGTGTGTGTGTACTGTACACACTAGGTTGTATGTAGATTGCCATCGCATCTCTTATGCTGTAGAATTGTTTACATTGATCATGACTGAACAAATGACTCTCTTCCTTCTGCAGTCCATTGGGTTCAGTTTGGAGACAGCTAAAGAGGAACTGTGCACCTCAGTCAGCATTCCAGATTCTATAAATTGCCGAATTAGTAATCCAGTGAAAGCATACACTTATGTTAATTCTAAAATAACATGATGCTGCTATTAATTCAAATCTGTGCATTTCAAATCTGTGTGGGGGGGAGGGATGTGGGGAATCTCACTGTACTTCCACAGTTCCTCCATTAAATACCTGGCCACTGTGAATCTGAGCCCCTGTAATTCTCAGCGAGGGCAGCTAATAATTTAGAACACACTAGGCATTGCCTGTATAATAAAAGGTTACCTTTTTGTTGCTTTTAATAACATCTTACACTCTGATAGACCCTAATCAATATCAAGGAAGAAGCACTAATTGGCAGAAGCAGAAGCAGTCTGTGAAAACTCAACTGTAGTGCAATCAATTTGTTTATGTTGTGTAATGTAAGTATTTTCTTCAAAGTCATGCAGGTAATGACGATATTCTGTACATATTATGTGTGAGTTTACCTGAATCTGTGCATTTTGTGCCTTATTCATGCGAATGATAAAAGTACTAAGAATCAAGTGTCCTCCATATAGCACATATTTCCTCAGTGCCAGTTGTAACTCTCTTAACAAGCACCCAAAAAAGATAAAAAAGCAAGAATAAATTAATGGTAAATAAAGGCAGCCGATAAATCAAGAAGACAGCAGTATTAAATCACCTTGCCATGATAAACATTCCACTGATCAGTTATAATGTGAAATCAAGTAAGGTTTCTAAGGTAATGGAACACCTGCTAAAGTTGTATAAGCTGTTCAGTAGGTTTTACAGTATCCACGTGCAGGTTAATGTTCAACACAGATGGCTGTTTTAGCTTGCAGACTACACTCTGCCATATTGTTTATTGAACATAACTGTAGAAGTAGCCATGGCAGAGGAATACTCGTTAACTAGAAAGACAAATAACTTCAGTCGGTTTCTGAAACAATGAAGATTTATATTACATATCAGAGGAAGAGAAAAGGTTAGTCTGAAAAGTAGATCACTGTTACAGAACATAGAATAAAGAATAGAAATTATTCCTTTTTTATTTCCTCTTCACATGAAGGCTGTTTTTGGTAAGGAACTTTTATTTCCTGAGACCTTTGAATCCAAAATCCTGTGATCTCTTTTCTTAAACATTTCAGTCTTGCGACTAAAACAGTACAGATTAATAACAAAAAACCAAAATCTACAGTCTCCAAATGACAAAAATGGATTTGAAATCACTTTACAAATATTAATTAATACAGACTTGTGTGGAACTGAAACATAAATGTATGTGAACCCTGATATGAATCCTGATAACTTTCTGTAACATTGTGCTGCCTTGTAGATGGTAATGTGAGTTCTATCAGTATTTATGTTGAAATTTCTAACATTCAACCTAGTCATTCTGTTAATTTAATAATACAAAAGATGCTTTATCCATTTGTGCAAAGGTAAACGCAGATTGTATCTTTTTTAATGGTACGGCATAAAAAGTAACCCTAAAAATGAAGCTGCTCTATACCATAGAGTACTTTAACATGTATAGATATCTTGTAAACTTGTATTGTGGATGTGTAAATAATATGTTCTTTGGGTTTTTAACACCGCATGTAAAGTCAAAATAAAATATTCAAATCTACTGAATTTTTAACTTTTTTGTTACTGAACATATTTATAACATGTTTTCCCTTCAATAAGATAATACTACTTATTTTTAATAGCTTCATTAAGAAACCACAGACATCCCCTCATCAGCAGTAGGGTATCATGCAGATGGCAAAAGATTGATTATATAGTACACAGGTGTACTTCTGTTTTTATAACGGTCTAATGCTGACATGAAGGCTCTTGAGAGCCTTACACAGACAACTGTTATACTCCAGAGTTAAAAATAAAACATCAAAACGATTGGTGTGGGGAGGGAAAATGTAATATTGTCTCTGATTAGTCCACATGATTCATTACTCAGATGCATTTTAATTCAAAAAACACAACACTCCCTTCTAAAATCTATAATGGAACTTGATTTCATGTTTACAAGCTGGCAGATTTGCTTCCTGTAAATCTTTCTCTTTAGTGTCTGGTAACCCTTCTCTGTTCCGTCCCTTATGCAAATGCAGCACACTGTTAAGTCGGACACTTCCCCCCCCCCCCCAGATAATAAACTGTCACAAGTTCCAGAAAAACCATTTTAAACTTAAAAGCAATCAAGTATCAGCACGTCCCTAAGTAACTGATGCAGTTTACTACTGTTTGTATTTGGGACTGGTGTAAAACTGGCAGAACTATACAACAATGCACATCCTTTAAACCATACAGTTGAATGTATTGAATATGTACCAACATCATGGTTAATTTAAAAATAAGCAAGGCAATGTAATAAAGCAAATTTCGGTATTCTTTTATTAATACAATTCGCTTTTAAGTAATTACAAAGCATTTTTGTTCGTGAAGTTTGTTTTTCAGATCATTAATAACCTGTACTTACTGTTCAAGATATACCAAAGGAGTGGCACCTGAAAGTAGTTTTACTAAAAACATGTTTTCTGTTAGCCACAGGATGAAAACTTGATAATCAATATATATTTTCTAGACCAAAAACAAAGTTAGATTTATTTGTAGCCCATTTTAGCTGCTGCACATTTAAATCTGTATTTAATTTGTAATTTTCATTTTTCTCAACCTAATTACTTTTCGCCATTGCTGAAACTGAATAGTCAGACAGTAATGGTATAAGATGACCAGGAATCAGTGACTCAACCCCTAAAATACATTTAGTTCAACACAGTAGGATGTTTTTGTTCATGCTATCTCCAAGCCTTCTATATCCATCACCAGAGTCCACATATTTTTATATTGAAGTTTTACACATTTCCCAGAATAATTTGTCTTTTATTAGTATATTACACAATAGTTCATCAGTACAGACACTCTTAGGGCATGTCTACATGGCAGCATTGTTTCAAAATAATTAACATTATTTCAAAGCAACAAGGTGAGCATCTACACAGCAAGCCTGTTAGTTTGAAATCATTTCAAAATAACGAGCTTCTTATTCTGAAATCTGTAACTCATTTTACGAGGAATAATGTTTATTTCAAAATACTTCAGCGGAGTAGCCAAGTTAGTCTGTAAGAGGAAAAACTTAAAAAACGACAAATAATGTAGTAGCACCTTAAAAACTAACAAAACATGTAGATGGTATCATGTGCTTTTGTGGGCACAACCCACTTCTTCAGGTCATCTGAAGAAGAGCACACCGAGCCCCTGCCAGGAGGAGGAGGAATTGGAGGGGACCCCATAGCACCCTCTGCAACAAGCAGCATCTGCCACTCACACACACCTCCCTCAATACCCTCCCCTACTCCAGTGGGCAGGGATAGAAGTCCTCGCTCTGTGGGACGCCACCACTGCTAGATCCAGCACGTGCATGGCATGCAGGGAAGCTGAACTGGCCCATCACCCTCCTCCCGCCCACAGGCTCCTGTCCTGACTGTCACCTTCCCATGCCTGCTTGTCCCTGAGGCCTAGCAAGGCTCCCCCCTGGGACATCTGTGCCCCTGCATATCGCCTGTGTCTGACTTAAGACCTTTTGGTGTTGGCTCAGCGATGAGGGCTAGACTTCAGGCACAGTGTCTCCTGGGATGACTGTCCTACTCTTTGTTCTTCACAGCTGGACCAGCTGCGAGTGGGGTGTGAGCCCCATCTCCTGTGCCAGCCCCAGGAGACCTGCAGGTGCTGCTGACCCCATGAGGACCTCGAGCGGGAACACATCACCTGCCTCAGTTCTCTACAGCAGTCTCTGGAGCAGCAGGACTGGAGGTTGGACATGGACCTGGAGAGGCATCATGCTGACTGGGAGCTGCATCACACCACCTGGCAGGAGCCACCCCAGTCCCATACAGTGCTGCCGTCAACCACCTGATCACCGCAATTGAGTGGTCCAGCAGCTGCTCTCCACACCTGCTCCTTCCCAAGTCCCTGCCACACCCACTCCTGCCCCTCCGACTTCTACCCCTAGACCGCCCCCGTGGCTGCTGAGGGCCCACATACAAAGCAGTGGGAGCACCTGAGGCCGGTGCCGGTCCCACCCCATCCCTCACCTTCCCTCTTCCTAGGTTTTTTCCCCAAAAACCACCCCCGTTCTAGATTTCCCAAATAAAAACCAGACAGTTCATTCTTTCAACAGCGAGCAAGGTCTTGTTTATTTTATCTGCAGGGCAGAGAGGGGGGGAAAATGAGGGCAGGGGGAGGGAAGGGTGTGGGAGGAAAGGCACACTGGGGCACTGCAGAGGCCCCTTGTGCAGAGGCTCGGTGGGGAGAGTGTCTCAGGTATCCTTGTCTGAAAATCTTCCTCAGAGCTTCTCCGATGTGCACAGCCCAAAAGGCCCTTGTGAGCTGGTCAGCCTCTGCCCCCACCCTGGCAGGAACGTCTCTCCCTTATTCTCACAAATATTGTGGAGAATACAGCAGGCCACCATCACTTGGGGGAAGTTCCGGTCACCGAGGTCTAGTCGGGTGAGGAGAAGGCCACTGCTGGTCGTCCCACCACTCCATGATGATGTGGGCTCAGCAGTTGGAACTGGTGTCCCATTGCCAGAAGCAGCAGTGCACACTGTGCAGGGGAAGGCGGGAGGGGCTGTGTTGCATGAGCAACATGTGGAGAGAGGAGAGGAGGTGTCCCGGAGGGAGTGGCGGGTCCATTTCCTGCAGAGCCATGAGGGCAGCCTGCAGTAACTGCACCAAGTGGTGCAGCATGAGGTCTTTCAGCAGGTCCAGCTCCAGGGCTGGAATACTGTGGCATCCACAAGGGCAACCAGAGCAGGCAGTGAAAAGAGTTTGCTGTCCCTCAAAGAGGTAGGCAAAGGTGAAGAGCCTGAGACACGACTGTACGGGGGGGGGGGGTCCCTTTAAGCATGAGTCTCAGCTAGCTTCAGGCAGCAGCTGCAGGAAGTGACTGCTATTCTGATGCCTTGCCTGATGTGCTCCTGGGTTGGGCCTTAAATGCAATTCAGCTGCCAATCAGTGTGGCTGCTCTATTTCGAAACAGCTCTTTGCTATTTTGATGGGCATTTGCTGTGTAGATGTGCTATTTCAAAATAGATCTTTTGGGAGTTTTTAATTCTGAAACTGCTTATTTCGAAATAAGCACGTAGTGTAGACATACCCTGTATGTCATAATTGACACAACCTACTACCATACCAGCCTGAGAGAATGCTTTCATTCAGAACCGAAATTAAAAAACTGAAGAAAGATCCTTTCAAAACTTCATCAGTAAACCAAGAATCAAAAGAGAATCCAGTACAGGCAGTCCCCGACTTACGCGGATCCGACTTATGTCGGATCCGCAGTTACGAACGGGGCTGCCCCAGGGTACACGGACTGCGGGACCTCGCGGTCCTGCCGCCCGTGTACTCTGGGGCTTTCTCTGCGTCTCCCTGGTCTGAGCAAAGCCCCGGAGGGGCTCGGGCAGCGGGCTGGCCCGCTGCCCGAGCCCCCTCCCCCGCCCCCCGCGGCTTTACAAAGCCGCGGGGAAGCCGGCAGCGGGGCAGTCCAGGGGCGCCTGGGCTGCCTCTGCCCGAGCCCCCCTGTGGCTTTGCAAAGCCGCGGGGAAGCCGGCAGCGGGGAAGTCCAGGGGCGCCTGGGCTGCTCTGCTGCCGGCTTCCCCGAGGCTTTGCAAAGCCACGGGGGAAGCCGGCAGCGGGACAGCCCAGATGCCCCGCGGCTGTCCCGCTGCTGGCGTCCTCAGAGGCTTTGCTCCCCGTCTCCCTGGTCTGCTGGTCTCCAGCAGACCAGGTAGATTGTGAGCAAAGCCGCGGAGGACCCAGGCGGCGGGACCGCGGTGCGTCTCTGTCCGCCCGTGTCTTCCTGGTCTGCTGGGGTGGGGGGGGCGCAGCTAGTACGCCCCCCCCCCCCAGCAGAATAGGCTTTTCTCCGGACGCCTGGGGCAGAGCAGCTGAGGCGCTGCCGGTTGGTCCCGCAGCGCTGCTCTGGGCGCTACTGGTCCAACCCAGCAGCACCCCAGCTGCTCTGGTCCTGATTCAGCCACTGCTGGTCAGTTTCAGCAGCTGCTGAATCAGGACACCTGGGGCAGAGCAGATGGGGTGCTGCTGGGTTGGTCCAGTAGTGCCGAGGAGCGGTGCTACTGGAGCAACCCAGCAGCACCCCAGCTGCTCTGCCCCAGGCGTCCTGATTTAGCCGCTGCTGAAACTGACCAGCACTGACTACAGGAAGCCCGAGGCCCCGGGCTTCCTGGAATCAGCTGCTGATCAGTTTCAGCAGCAGCTGACTTGGGGAACGCTTGGTTCTTAAGTTGATTCTGTATGTAAGTCAGAACTGGCGGTCAGTTTGAGCAGCGGCTGAATCTGGACGCCAGTTCCGACTTACATACAGATTCAACTTAAGAACAAACCTATAGTCCCTATCTTGTACGTAACCCAGGGACTGCCTGTATATCGTCCCAAATCAAAATATACTGCAGATTACTTTGTCTTTTAGCAGTGACGACAAAGCTGTTGTAGATACATGCTCTAGCTTGGAAGGGAACAGAATAAGCAGGAGGGGTTATCTTGACCCTGCATGTTGGGAGGGAGGGTTGATGGGTGGTTGCCAGAAGGGAGAGTTACGTGTCTAAGAGTGCAGTTTGATTTGTCTCACAATAAAAAAGTAAATATTAAGGTACTGAAGCTAAAACATAAAAGATGCTTTGCCCAGTAGGTGGACGTGGCACTGATTGTGGCAAGCATGTGTCCAAGTAGTAAAAGTTTAATCCAAGGGCTCAATGCAGAGGACAGCCCTGCCAGTTTACCCATTGCCCTTCATATGAGAGCACTAGAAAGAGAAAAAGGCTCCTGCTCTCCTTTATGTCTCCCTTTCCCAGCTTCCTGTAGAAAAGGCAAATGTGGGGTTTTTTTAAATAAAAGGCAGATGAATAAGGCTGTGTTCAGTGACCTAGGGTTCCCAGATGCCCGGTATCGTACCGGACAGTCCGGTATTTGCGCACTCTGTCTGGTAAAAAAAATCAGACAAAACCAGACACGTGTCCGGTATTTTCTGATTTTTCCAGCTGCACACGGGCCAGAAGCCAGATGTGGCTAGGAGAAGCAGCTGGGAGGCGGGGCCGCAATTGCCTCCGGGAGCCCTCAGTTGGTTGAGTGTGAGGAGGAGGGGAAGCCTCCTCCTCGCTCGTGCGTTGCCGGGACCCTGTGCGGGACAGGCAGTGCCCCTGGATCTGCAAGTGCCCGGGTCAGTCCCACTCCCCTTTGGCCGATTTGCTCACCCCCCCACCCTTTGCAGCCACCTGGTTCTCCCCCACTTCCCCTCCTGATCTTCCCTGGCCAGCCCCCCTGCACCGCCCCCAGCTCTGCTTCCTGCCGGCCAGTTCCTTTTCCTGATCTCCCCTGGCCAGCGCCGCTGCACCCCCGCCCCCCACCAGCTCTGCTTCCTGCTCCCCCTTCCTCCACCTCTCCCCTTCCTCACGGCCCCCAGCCCCCCCCCCCCCCCCCCCCAGCTCTGCTTCCCACCTTCCCTTCCTCCCGGCCAGTCCCCTTCCCTTCTGCCCACAATCAAGTGTGTCAGGGTTTTTTTTTGGGGGGGGGGTGTCTACCTGGTAACCCTGGTGTTCACGTGGTTGGAAGGAGGACAATTTTTGAACTACTCACAGCAAAATTCCATGCAATTTAAGGCTGTTGGAAAATTATGTCTTATTTAAACCATTCATATAATGAAGTTTAGCGCTAGGGTACATGACAGACGTTCGGACTTGTCTGTCCAAGTCCCATATTTGCCACTGCTTCACTCTGTGACCTTAGCCAAGTAGACTTAATCAGCTTAACATTTTCATCATGCTTTGAGATCCTCAGATCAAAGCATTATATTAAGTATATCAAGTTTACATATTTGAATCAAGTTTTTGCTTTATGAAGTTCTGCTTTCTCCTCCCTCTCCCATTGTGGGCCCTGCTGGCCTTATTCTTACAAGTAAATAAAGGGAAACAAGATTGCACTAAATGGGACTTTCCTGCGGAAGGTTACGGGGACCTGCAAAGGGACATGTAGTAGTTTCCCAAGTACGTATTCAAATTCCCTGGGATGGAAAAATATTTTAAAATTAATCAAAACCCACTAGCCCCGTAAACACAGCATCTGGTGTTCAATTGGCAGGTGAATTTCTAGAAGGGCAACTGAGTTTGTCTGCACAGTTAAGATTTCATATTAAAAAAAGCAAGCAAGAAAATAAAAACAAATTCTGAAAATCCTTGAATGGCTTTTTGCTTGCTTGCATTTACTAGATAGATTTTTATTCTTAAAAAACCTGAACACCTACCCACTTGGGGGGCCAGAATCTATTCTCACTATCTGCCATACATTCCTGCCTGCAAACACCTTTGTGAATTTTTTCAGACATATTGCATTGTGCTTCCACAGCATTATGCTTCCACACATCTGAAATTATAATCTGTCCTGAACCACAGACTGATGGATGTTTCTGCTCTGCCTGAAATGAAATTTATTGGAAGCTCTGATTTTATTAGTGCTTTCTGAATTCATATGATGACCTGATTTATGGGCTGATTGCTTGCTTTTTTCCTACAGTCAGACATGCTTTGTGAACTCTTTCTTGAAATGGTAAGTGGGTCCACATAATGGGGCTATCCAGATGATGTAACTCAGCAAAACATATATACAATTGTAGGAGGCCCTCCAAGCAGAGCCAGGGAAACCCCTAGCATCCTAGGGTGCTACTGACTCTTCCTCAACAGATTGGCACGTCTGCTCCTGATGCTTGCCCTGGGAGATTTGTATAGTTTGTTTCTCCATCTTGTGTAATACTTTGAGGAGGAGGTGAAGAAAAAAAAATCTTCCTGGCTATTGTCAGAAATGGCACTATCACTCAACCAGGAGGGGGGTTTACTGGGGAGAAAATTTGAACAGCATGAATACAGTGAATTCTTACAGTCCCGATCCTGCAAAATAAACTGCTAGCACAGAGCCTTGTGCCAGGGCGGAGACCCACAGACATCAATAGCCTGTACAATAGGGATGTAAGCGAGTAGTTGACTACTCAACTACCTAATAAATATAAGCTTATTGGGTAGTCAAGTGGAGTACGTGATTACTTGCTTCCCCCTCCTTTCTGCCTCTGTTCCCCCCAGCACCATCTCCCCAGTGCTGCCTCCCCCCCCCCCCCCCACTGCCTCTACCAGTGGGGGAGGAGTAGGTGAGGCTACTGCAAAGCAGCCCCTGTCTGTGGTGGTCCCAGCGGGGAGCCCCCTCCACACACAACAGGGGTTGCTGCCGTGAAGCATCCTCTGTTCATATTGGCTGGGGCTGTCCACAGGAGCTACTAGATCCAGTGCAAGCCAGGACCAAGCAGACCTGGCTCATGTGGGTACAGGATCTCTGCACCTCTGCATTTGAAACGTAGTAAGAGCTGCCGCAGAAGCACAGCGGTCCCTAAGGGAGCCTCCCCTTATTGACTAATCATGTAGTTAATACAAACTGTATCGACTACACAATTAGCAAAATACCTGTTCCTTAATATCCGTACTGTACAAAGGTATAAAGGGTCACACTAGTGGATCCTTTTGTAGATCAGGCTTAGAAGCATTGTAAGTTTAGGGTTGAACCATGGTCAGAAACAGGGCAGCAAACTAAACCGATCACTGTAGCGGTGTGACACTTCTTAGAGCACATATAACCCGGGATAGAAATGGAACAGCCATCTAACAAGACATATAGCGCTGGGTTTTGTTTTTAAGTGAGTCATGTGGACCACAATCATTTCTTAGCTCTAACATTAATGATCACGTAAAGAAAAATTATTGAGAGCAGAGCTGAGCACATGCACCACAACAATCAACATATTACATGAATGTAACTTCCTTTTCTGTGCATGAAATATCCAGGAGATCATAATTTCCTCAAAAGTACTTGCTGGTTACATGCATTCAAGGAATAGCTTCACATTTTTTATGAAGGTTTGACTGACTATATTAAACATGTTGACTATTTTAAATTCAATCTATGTTGTATAATAATGAAACAAGATATACTGGAATTGATAATTTTGGCAGCAATGATGCATGCATATAACTTAAGACAAATGAACTCAGTGAGAGTAATCAGGTAAGTACATTTAAACATACACAGAAGTATTTATGAAATCAGGGTATTCTTTAGTACAATATTTTGCAGAGGACTTCTGTTCTAGAACATAACAACGGCCATACTGGTTCAGACCAAAGGTCCTTCTAGCCCAGTATCCTGTCTGCCGACAGTGGCCAGCACCAGGTCCCCCAGGGAGGGTGGACCGAAGCAATTTGTCTCCTGCCATCACTCTCCAGCCTCTGACAAACAGAGGCCAAGGACACCATTTTATCCCCTGGCTAATAGCCTTTTATGGACCTAACCTCCATGAAATTATCTAGCTTCTCTTTAAACTCTATTATAGTCCTAGCCTTCACACCCTCCTCTGGCAAGGAGTTCCACAGGTTGACTACACACTGTGTGAACAAGAACTTTCTTTTATTAGTTTTAAACCTGCTACCCATTAATTTCATTTGGTGTCCTCTAGTTCTTCTATTATGGGAACTAATAAATAACTTTTCTTTATCAGCCCTCTCCACACCACTCATGATTTTATAGACCTCTATCATATCCCCCCTCAGTCTCCTCTTCTCTAAACTGAAAAGTCCAAGTTGTTTTAACCTCTCCTCATATGGGACCTGTTCCAAACCCCTAATCATTTTAGTTGCCCTTTTCTGAACCCTTTCTAAGGCCAAAATATCTTTTTTGAGGTGAGGAGACCACATCTGTACACAGCATTCAAGATGTGGGCGTACCATAGTTTTATACAGGGGCAGTAAGATATTCTGAGTCTTATTTTCTATCCCTTTCCTAATAATTCCTAGCATCCTATTTGCCTTTTTGACCGCCGCTGCACACTGTGTGGAAGTTTTCAGAGAACTGTCCACGATAACTCCAAGATCTCTTTACTGATTTGTCGTAGCCAAATTTGCCCCCATCGTACTGTATGTATAGTTGGGGTTATTTTTCCCGATGTGCATTACTTTACACTTATCCACATTAAATTTCATTTGCCATTTTATTGCCCAATCACTCAGTTTGGTGAGATCTTCTTGGAGTCCCTCACAGTCTGCTTCTGTCTTGACTATCCTAAACAGTTTGGTATCATCTGCAAACTTTACCACCTCACTGTTTACCCCTTTCTCCAGATCATTTATGAATAAGTTGAAAAGGATTGGTCCCAGGACAGACCCTTGGGGGACACCACTAGTTACCCCTCTCCAATCTGAAAATTTACCATTTATTCCTACCCTTTGTTTCCTGTCTTTTAACCAGTTCTCAATCCAAGAAAGGACCTTCCCTCTTATCCCATGGCCATGTAATTTACACAAGAGCCTTTGGTGAGGGACCTTGTCAAAGGCTTTCTGAAAATCTAAGTATACTATATTTACTGGATCCCCCTTATCTGCATGTTTGTTAACCCCTTCAAAGAACTCTAATAGATTAGTAAGACAGGATTTCCCTTTACAGAAACCATGTTGACTTTTGTCCAACAAATTATGTTCTTCTACATGCTTCACAATTTTATTCTTTACTATTGTTTCAACTAATTTGCCCGGTACTGAAGTTAGACTTACCAGTCTGTAATTGCCCGGATCTCCTCTAGAGCCCTTTTTAAATATTGGTGTCACGTTGGCTACCTTCCGGTCATTAGGTATGGAAGCCGATTTAAAGGATAGGTTACAAACCACAGATTATAGCTCAGCAATTTCCCATTTGAGTTCTTTTAGAACCCTTGGATGAATGCCATCCGGTCCCAGAGATTTGTTAACATTAAGTTTTTCTATTTGTTCCAAAACCTCCTCTAATGACACTTCAATCCGGGACAGTTCCTCAAATTCATCACCCACAAAGGACGGTGCAGATTCGGGAATCTCCCCAACGTCCTCAGCCGTGAAGACTGAAGCAAAGAAATCATTTAGTTTCTCCGCAATGGCTTTATCGTCCTTGATTGCTCCTTTTATAGCTCGATCATCTAGGGGACCCAAAGGTTTTTTAGCAGGCTTCCTGCTTCTAAGGTACTTAAAAAACATTTTGTTATTTCTTTTTGAGTTTTTGGCTAGCTGTTCCTCAAAATCTTTTTTTGCTTTTCTTATTACATTTTTACACTTGATTTGACAGTGTTTATGTTCCTTTCTATTTATCTCACTAGGATTGGACTTCCACTTCTTAAAAGATACCCTTTTGTCCCTCACTGCTTCTTTAACATGGTGGTTAAGCCACTGTGACACTTTTTAGGTCTCTTGCTATGTTTTTTAATTTGGGGTATACATTTAAGTTGGGCCTCTATTATGGTGTCTTTGAAAAGTTTCCATGCAGCTTTCAGGGATTTGGCTCTAGTCACTTTGCCTTTTAATTTCTGTTTAACTAACCTCCTCATTTTTGTGTAATTCCCCTTTTTGAAATTAAATGCCAGGGTGCTGGACTGCTGAGGTGTTCTTCCCACCACAGGAATGTTGAATGTTATTATACTATGGTCACTATTCCCAAGCGGTCCTGTAACGGTTATTTCCTGAACCTGATCCTGCACTCTACTCAGGACTAAGTCGAGAATTGCCTCTCCCCTTGTGGGTTCCTGCACCAGCTGCTCCAAGAAGCAGTCATTTAAGCCATTGAGAAATTTTATCTCCGGTTCTCTTCCTGAGGTGACATGTATCCAGTCAATATGGGGGTAATTAAAATCCCCCATTATTATAGAGTTCTCTATTTTGGTAGCCTCTCTAATCTCCCTCAGCATTTCAATGTCAGTATCGCTGTCCTGGTCAGGTGGTCGGTAATCATAGAATCATAGAATCATAGAATAATAGGACTGGAAGGGACCTCGAGAGGTCATCGAGTCCAGCCCCCCGCCCTCAAGGCAGGACCAAGCTCCGTCTACACCATCCCTGACAGATGTCTATCTAACCTGTTCTTAAATATCTCCAGAGAGGGAGATTCCACCACCTCCCTTGGCAATTTATTCCAATATTTGACCACCCTGACAGTTAGGAATTTTTTCCTAATGTCCAATCTAAACCTCCCCTGCTGCACTTTAAGCCCATTACTCCTTGTCCTGTCCTCAGAAACCAAGAGGAACAAATTTTCGCCTTCCTCCTTGTGACACCCTTTTAGATATTTGAAAACCGCTATCATGTCCCCCCTTAATCTTCTTTTTTCCAAACTAAACAAGCCCAGTTCATGAAGCCTGGCTTCATAGGTCATGTTCTCTAAACCTTTAATCATTCTTGTCGCTCTTCTCTGTACCCTTTCCAATTTCTCCACATCTTTCTTGAAATGTGGCGCCCAGAACTGGACACAGTACTCCAGCTGAGGCCTAACTAGTGCAGAATAGAGCGGCAGAATGACTTCACGAGTTTTGCTTACAACACACCTGTTGATACAACCTAGAATCATATTTGCTTTTTTTGCAACAGCATCACACTGTTGACTCATATTCAACTTGTGGTCCACTATGACCCCTAGATCCCTTTCCGCCATGCTCCTTCCTAGACAGTCGCTTCCCATCTTGTATGTATGGAACTGATTGTTCCTTCCTAAGTGGAGCACTCTGCATTTCTCCTTATTAAACCTCATCCTGTTTACCTCTGACCATTTCTCTAACTTGCTAAGGTCATTTTGAATTATGTCCCTATCCTCCAAAGAAGTTGCAACCCCACCCAGTTTGGTATCATCTGCAAACTTAATAAGAGTACTCTCTATCCCAATATCTACATCATTGATGAAGATATTGAATAGTACGGGTCCCAAAACAGACCCTTGAGGAACTCCACTTGTTATCCCTTTCCAGCAGGATTTAGAACCGTTAACAACAACTCTCTGACTACGGTTATCCAGCCAATTATGCACCCACCTTATCGTGGCCCTATCTAAGTTATATTTGCCTAGTTTATCAATAAGAATATCATGCGAGACCGTATCAAATGCCTTACTAAAGTCTAGGTATATGACATCCACCGCTTCTCCCTTATCCACAAGGCTCGTTATCTTTTCAAAGAAAGCTATCAGATTAGTTTGGCATGACTTGTTCTTCACAAACCCATTAATATATCCCTACTGCTAATTTCTTATTATTGGAGCATTGAATTACTATCCATAGCGATTCTATGGAACATGTTGATTCACTTAGTATTTTTATTTCATTTGATTCTACACTATCTTTCACATACAGTGCCACTCCACCACTCACCCGGCCTGCTCTATCCTTTCTATATATTTTATATCCCGGTATGATTGTGTCCCACAGATTTTCTTCATTCCACCAGGTTTCGGTGATGCCTATTATGTCAATGTCCTCATTTAATACGAGGTACTCTAGTTCACCCATCTTATTAGTCAGACTCCTAGCATTTGTGTACAAGCACTTTAAAAATTTGCCACTGCTTATTTGTCTGCCCTTCCCTGATGCATTGGATTCCTTTGTATGCGGTTGTCTGCCTGCTCTGGCCCATGGTTTGCCCTCTCCCCTCCTCTCTTTCTGACTACAGCCTAGAGAATCTTTATCAATGGATTCTCCTCTAAGAGAAGTCTCTCTCCGATTTACATGCATCTCCGCACCAATCGGCTTTCCCCCATCTCTTAGTTTAAAAACTGCTCTACGGTCTTTTTAATGTTTAGTGCCAGCAGTCTGGTTCCACCCTGGTTTAGGTGGAGCCCATACTTCCTGTATAGGCTCCCCCTCTCCCAAAAGTGTCCCCAGTTCCTAATAAATCTAAACCCCTCTTCCCTACACCATCGTCTCAACCACGCATTGAGACTCTGTAGCTCTGCCAGCCTACCTGGCCCTACGCGTGGAACTGGAAGCGCTTCCGAGAATGCCACCATAGAGGTCCTGGATTTCAGTCTCTTTCCTAGCAGCCTAAATTTGGCCTCCAGGACATCTCTTCTACCCTTCCCTACGTCATTGGTACCTACATGTTCCACGACCACCGGCTTCTCCCCAGCACTACACATAAGTCTATCAGATGCCTCGAGAGATCCGCAACCTTCGCACCAGGCAGGCAAGTGACCATACGGTTCTCCCGGTCATCACAACTATCTATGTTTCTAACGATCGAATCACCCACTACTAACACCTGCCTCTTCTTAACTGGCGTTCCCTCCCCCTCAGAGGTATCCTCAGTGCGAGAGGATACCGCAACATCCTCTGGGAGGAGGGTCCCAACTACGGGATGGTTTCCCTCTGCTCCCATTGAATGCTCTGTTCCCTTGAGACTTTCATCCTCCTTAAGAGCACTGGGGCTCTCAGTCTGGAGGTGGGACAGTACTACAGTGTCCCGGAAAGTCTTATCAACATAGCTCTCTACCTCCCTTAGCTCCTCCAGTTAAGCCACCCTGGCCTCCAAAGCCTGAACTCGGTCTCTGAGGGTCAGGAGCTCCTTGCAACGGGTGCACACATACACCATCTGCCCACAGGGCAGGTACATGCATGTTACACTTGACGCAATAAACAGGATAGCCCCCACTCTGCTGCTGGGCTTCTGTCTCCATTTTTCTAATGAATAAGTTTAAGTATAAACTGGGATTCTTTTTAAATCTCTGGAATATAGATTATTCTAAGAGTTATGTTTTAAAGATGTTTTAAAGAAGGTCAGAAGTCACTAGTGCCCTCTAAACTCCCTCTCCAAACTCTCCTGTTAGCTGTTCCTGGTCACGCTCTCCCTGGTCGCTGAGTCACAGGCTTATATAGCTCTGGTAGCCCCTCCCCCTGACTGAGGCTCAGCCAATTAACAGAGGCTTCTAGATTTCAAACCTTTTAGAAGCTCCTTCAAACAAACAAACAAACACAAGCTTAGCACACAGCAAATAACTCCCCCACACACAAACACACAGTCCAGACAGCCACTTACCACAAGGGTCCCGTTTTTACTCCTCTTTTACCTGGAGAACTCCCTCTCCAAACTCTCCTGTTAGCTGTTCCTGTTCACACCAATTATAAGTTGTATAATTATAAGAACTTCTAATTATAAGTTCATGTAATATATCAGGATATTGTATATCCAGATCACTGCTCTTAACATTTTAAAATGATCAGAGCCTTTCAAAGTGTCCCCTTTGCAAAAATGAATAGTTTAAGAACTTTGAAGTCTTTTTTGAATATATCAAAACTGCTTGAGCATTCATGAAATTTTCATTTTTGAACTTTAATTGGAATAAAGTTTCTTGTAATCATCACTTTGCTTTACCAATTTTTTATGAGAGATCTTTTATATTGAATAGTTCTTTTTTCTCATAAAAGTTTAAGTCTTCATCTTCAGGCCTTTGAACCATTCTTCCCCAGACTGAGGAGAGTTTGGAAACAGACTATTAGTTTTACAACAATCAGCAATAATTCTCTTTAACATACATGATGTGTGCATCTGTAATAGAACTTCATTGTTCAGTTCCCAGAGACACGAGCCAATTTTAAAATGCAACTCCACGTGAGTCATTAAAGTGGCATTGTCAAAATCTAGCTTATGTAAAGTACAATAAACTGTGAAGAAATCACATGTAATTTCAGAGCTGCTCCAGGACTGGGGCTGATAGTCTGGAAAGATCTTAAAAATTACATTTCCATTGTCCACAATGGTATGCTCTGTGTTACGACACCAGGCAGGTTCCTGATTATGTATATGTGTTGCTGAAATGTTTAGTTGAAGGAGATTGTCTCCTTCCTAAAAACAAATAACTCCCTTTAATTCTGTTTATGCGTATACATGAAGGAGGAGAAAGCATCTTGAAAGTCTTTAGCTGTGCCCACTATGAACAACCTCACTGCAAAGAGTCAGAGTCACCTAGGCCACAAAGTGCAATTGCCCCCCCGCCCAAAATATAAATATACATATATGGTGCTTGTCACATTTCAGAATAAAACCGTTTAGAAACCACTCACGCGAGTTTGAGGAAGGAAAATTGTTTTGATCTGAAATTGGCTGACAAAGTAGACAGCTTCATGATGTTGGCTTCTAATGAAAACTTGCAGCAAATTCCACACTGGCGAACAAGGTCAGTAGTTTATACTGAAATCCAGCATATTACTAGCTTCTCTATAGACTTTCTCTTCTGCTTGAAGCAGAACTATAACTTGGACAAAACTAACACTCTTTAGAGGGACTGATTTTATCTTGTTCATTTGTTTGTAAATAAATTCCACTTCTCTACAGGCTGCTCCAAAGGCCAATAGCTAATGGCAACTCAGTCTATGCCCTGTCCTCTCTGCCTCAGACCCAAGGTCCCTCTGTCAGGGCAGCTGTCCACAGAAGCCTGATTCTTTCATTTTCATAACCTCCTTCCAAATTTGATAGTTCTGGTAACAGTTACTGGTATGAGCCCTATCTACAGGAAAGACAGTTAAATCTTTCCTTCCCCAGTCCAGTGGTAGGTTGTCCATCCCATCAATAGAAGATGGGCACCTAACATCTATTTGGGTCTCTGAAATATCCTCAGCCATTTGTCCATTTAATTCTTGGCCTTTCCATTGGAACCACCAATCAGGACACCAGTCTTGGTGAGAACCACCAATCTACCAGCAACAGGACAGAACAGCACCATCTACAGGAAACTAACTAAACCACTCCTCGTCCAGAGAAAAGCACCAAGGCTAAACAGCCATTACACCAAGATAAGGGATGGCTTTCAACCTACAGCCTACAAAGTCCTACGTGTTTAACCATTGTTTGGATTGTTCAAAGCTGTCAATTGGTTTGAAAGGTTTTCAGTGTGTTATTTTGGGGGTGGGTTGGGTTTTTAGAAGGGGTGAGATTTTTAAATATTAATACATTTAGGAGCTTTGTTGTTGCTGTTGAAACCTAAAAATGTTTCAAAAGTTGGCCCTAAGAACTCTGGCCAGAACTCTGATTTTTTCAGATTTCATAAGTTTGTGCAAGGCCAAAAAGCATTAATTTTATACAGTTATTAAAACTTGGAAGTTAAATGGAAGTCCATGAAAGTCAAAGTATTTTTTAATGTGTAATTTCCCAGTCTTTTTCAAGATGTACATATTTTTGCTCCAATAACCAGCAAAGCTGTAAAGGGATCATTAAGGTCTTTTGACTCAGTGAGGAGTAAGGGACTCATTAGCATGTAGCTAACAGACATGATAGACTAATAAAGCTATTACAGTCTATCATGTTATTGTGACACTAACTCTATCTACCAAAAATTATTGGGGAAAAGGTTACTGCCTATGCAGTCATTTTTCCAAATGCACTAAACTGTTAGTTTTTTGAGGGCAACAATTTATTGGCCACAGAGACTAATCACCTGCTAACTCCCATTGTAAAGAACAAAGATGGTTTTCCTTTTGAACCCCAAAGCAGCTTTTGAAACCAGCCATTTCTACATGCTACAATGACAGTGGCTATACCTAGTTTTATTTTATGTGCAGTAAAACCTGCAAAAGAGATTGCCTCTATAAAGGAACATAGTGACTTAAGAGGTCACCCCAAAATATTTCCAAACATTCTGCATATTTTTTCTCTACCTTTATGATAAAACTGTCTCTGCTTAGCAGCCAGACTTTGAAGATCAGTTAGGACAGCTTTACACACTGGGGTTATGCTTGTGGACTGAGACGGAATTCAAAATAACTCTCACTACATCATTGGTAAAGTGATCTCTTGGATATGTACATGGAGTCTATAAGCCTCAGGTTATCTCCACTTTTTGCTTTTAACTGTGGTCATTAAACACATTCAGCATCACATTCCTGACAGTCACTTAAACCAAATGTGCACAATCATGAAGGGGGAGGGGAGTAACTATGTAAAAGACTCAAATTAAAACAAGAACGAAAAAGTAAAACATCCAAGGCATCACACTGGGTTTAGCTACCTAGCTCCATCCCAGTGGAATGCCAAGTGTTTTTACATCTACAGTGTCTGCAAAAGGCAGAGCTAATGTGCTAAAAACAGAATTTCATGCCACAGAATTCCTTCTATGAGTTTAAACCCTCATATATATCACAAACATCTCTCTTTATTCCTCAGATATGTAAACAGCCTAGAACTCACCTGGCAAGTTATTACTGATCATGTTAGGCAGGGATTTACCAGCATCACCTGTGTTCTCATCATTATAGCCACCTTATCCTTAGCAGACACATTTTGGTCTTGTTAAGTAAACAAGACTAGCACTCTGAAAAGTACCCTGAGCACTTTATATTAGGTACTGGACTCAAATGAGCATTTCAATTAGATTCATTAAGGAAGTTATTACTTGTTAATTGAATAGCAACAGACTGCTAAGGATCACTTATTGAGGTCTGCTAAGTATGTAAGAGAGAAATCTACTCCTCCTGTAATTCCATCAGCAATAAACTAGTGTAATTAGATTCTTACTAACAAACTCAAATTGCCAGGAATGTTGAAGCAGATAATTGGCACTTACTACAGGTATTTTCCTTAGTTAGTGCAATATCAATTAACATACTTGCTAAATGTCAGTTTAAAGGCTTAACAAATTATTAATACCAATGGACTCTGGGTCACCTGGTTAAATATCATTTAGATATTTAAACTTTCATAGTAAGAAAAAAATTAAAATACAAGTCTACTAATTGCTCCTTTTTAATACTACATATCACATACTGTGGTATTCCTTTGGATTTTAACAGCCCCTTGCATCATAGTATCTCAGATCTCTTGGCAATACAAACGAATTAAGTCTCCTGTATGCTTGGAAAATCTTATTATCCCCACTTTACAGATGTAGAAATTGAGGCTGAGAATGACTGAGTGACTCATTCAAGATTCAGAAGGATTGTGGAAACCCTCGTGTAAAGTCCAGTAACAACAGTAGTGAAGGTGCGGTGGCAATGACTTCAGTGCAGGCTAATATACTCATGCTACAATCATAGCTTCATATGCTAGATACTCTATGTTAGACTCAAATAGCTTCTGTTGCTTTCTACTAGTTTCACTTGCCCTAAGAACCAGTAGACTAAATATACTGCTTGGTTCCAAAATCTAGTTTGGCTAGTGGAACAAGTTGGGCATTTTCAACTGGAATGTCTGCTCAGAAGAGGCAGGAACAAAACTCTATACCCCTTCTTCTGATCCTGCACTTTAACTACACAACTACCCACGCTCTGAGTGTGCTAACTCCTTGTCTGAAATGGGAACACTGTGCTTTCGGCTTAAGCTCACCCCCATTTTAGCCACAGAAATGGACCATCTAGACAATGGACAGGGCCCTGTGCTTTTGGAGGCCCTCACCTCTTATTAATGCCCTGAGAAACCACTTTTGTGTGTGCACATGCCCATGCCCACTGACTGCAAGCTTTGTAGGTCAAGGACCATCTTTTTGTTCTGTGGTGTCCATTGCCTAGCATGGGGTGGAGGGGGGGGAACCCATTCTGGGCAACGAGCCAAGATATCAGTGGAGCCAGTGCAAAGAGCTGGGGGGAGGGGGAAAGGACTGCCCCTTTTGCCCGTTTAAAAGAAGACCTGGTGGCATTTGGTCAAGCAAAGAAAAAAAAAGCTCTGCCCCTTTAAGAAAACACGTTTAGATGCTTTTTGGTCACATCTTTAATGGCCGCGCTGGACGGCTCCCCTGCCCAGGTCAGCACAGGGAGCCGGGAGGAGAGGGCCATTTTGGGGGGTGCTGGGGCAGCTTTATGAGCCACAGGAGGGGCTTCGTGAGCCGCACCTGGGGGAGAGGAAGAGCCGCGGGTTGGCCACGGCTGGCCTAGCAGAATGAGGTCCTGATGTATGACTAGGGATCCTCAGTGCTACTATAATTAATAAACAAATAAAAGTTTTGGGTCCAAACCTCCTTTGTCCCATAGTGACAGAGTCCTGATTCCCCTCACAGAACTTGCCTGCATTCTTCCACTGGTTACACCTCCCTAAACCAGGATCTGGTCTGGCAACGATGTTACTGGATGAGAGAGCCCTGGGACATAAGGGTCAGCAGCCGAAATCCCTGCAAACGGCGAGGCTGGTGGTAGCAGGGCCAGGGCTTCGGCAGCCTGGTGGCGGTAGCGGGGCCGTGGTAGCAGGGGAGGTGCAGCCCAGCAACCCAGTTTGGACTGGGGCAGCCGTGTATGCCATCCGAGCAGCAGGGGCTGCAGCAGTTCAGCAGGCAGCATGGCCAGTCACAGTCAGCCCAGCAGATAAAGCCCGTTGAGAGTTGTGGCAGTGGAGCAGGGGCCATGGCAACCCAGCTGAGGCCAAGCAGGCCAGTAGCCCAATCAGGGCAGCATGCCTGACTGGCAGAGGAGCTGATACTGCTGCTGCAAACCAGCTGGGACTAGGGCAGCTCAGCCAGGGGCTAGTATTGCCCAGCAATGGAGCCGGTGTTGTGGCAGTAAGGCCAGGGCTGCATGACACCATGCCAGCAGCGAGGCCTGGGCAGCCATTCTGGAAGAAGGGCCAGAGCAGGAAGGGACAGCAGGCTGAAGGGGACAGTGGCAGAGGACCTTCCCTGGTCCAGCAAATTCCCTCATCAGGGACCTCCCAGGCCCCTAGGGTGCCAGACCAGGGAGGTCCAACCTGTAATAACAAACTTCTAAAACCAACTCAGTGTCAAAACTCCCCTTCAGCCCAATGTGACTTATCAGTGTCTGCCAGGAGCCCAGCATATCTCACTTCACACAAAGCCCCCACAAAACTTAGGGCTGGCTCTGTGCCCCCCTATTTCCTGAAGAACTTTGATGCATTTGAAGGATAGTTAAGTTCCACATGAACTACACAGAATTTAGGCATCTGGGGAAAAGGCAATTTCCAATAATAAATAACAAAGACATTCTAAAATACTTTTAAAAGTTTCAGTCCCCTTATAAATTAGTGTTTGAGATGATACTCTAGTCCTTTGGAAGCCTTTTCTCTCTCCACCAGAAACAATGGTCTGTCTTCCAAGATATCTGAATAATGTCTCTGCTTCTCTTGTAACATCTTCTTGCCTATTTCTTATGCATAATAATGCTAATAATCTCACAGCTTTCAGTGACATTTTTTCCCATAAGTGAATACATAGTTTTATGCAGCGCTGTTTTGTTCACTGCCTTCTCTTCAGCATGTCTTTTTATTAAATGATATATCTACACACACACACAATTAGTTTATTAGTTTCTATTATAAGTTGCTTGTATTGTACTTAATAGTATACATCTGAAACATTAACTGATATATTATAATCAATTAATCTGTTTCAGATGTATGCTATTAAGTGCAATACAAGCAACTTATAATAGAAACTAATAAACCAAGTGTGTGTGTGTGTCATTTAATTTAAAAAAAGACACAGAAGACAATTTATATTATTTAAATTGCAGCAATGCTTAAAAGGCCCAATCAAGATTAGGGTATCACTGTATTGTGTACTTTATGAAGGTATATGAAGGCATGATCCATGTCCCGAAGACCTTACACTATACAGGCAGTCCCCGGGTTACGTACAAGATAGCGACTGTAGGTTTGTTCTTAAGTTGAATCTGTATGTAAGTCGGAACTGGCGTCCAGATTCAGCCGCTGCTGAAACTGACCGCCAGTTCTGACTTACATACAGATTCAACTTAAGAACCCCAAGTCAGCTGCTGCTGAAACTGATCAGCAGCTGATTCCAGGAAGCCCGGGGCAGAGCAACTGTGCCTCGGGCTTCCTGTAGTCAGCGCTGGTCAGTTTCAGCAACGGCTGACTTGGGGACGTCTGGGGCAGAGCAGCTGGGGTGCTGCTGGGTTGCTCCAGTAGCACCGCTCCTCGGCGCTACTGGACCAACCAAGCAGCACCCCAGCTGCTCTGCCCCAGGAGTCCTGATTCAGCCACTGCTGAAACTGACCAGCAGCGGCTGAATCAGGACGCCTGGGGCAGAGCAGTTGGGGTGCTGCCGGGTTGGTCCAGTAATGCCCAGAGCGGCGCTGTGGGACCAACCGGCAGTGCCCCAGCTGCTCTGCCCCAGGGTCCACAACAAAAGCCTGGTCTGCTGGGGGGGCGCACACTAGCTGGGCCCCCCCCCCAGCAGACCAGGGACACAGGGAGCAAAGCGGCAGTGGGGGGTGCCTCGCCTCTGAGGCTTTGCTGTGGCCGGACCGCTTTGCTCGCGGTGTCCCTGGTCTGCTGTAGACGGTCCCCAGCAGACCAGGGGCACCGGGAGCAAACCCGCAGCCGCGGTGGGGTCCCTCCGCTTCTGAGGCTTTGCCAGAGCAAAGCCTCAGAAGCGCGGGACCCCCTGCGGCTGCGGGTTTGCTCGCGGTGCCTCAGGTCTGCTGGGGACCGTCTCCAGCGGACCAGGGGCACCGCGAGCAAACCCGCAGCAGCGGCGGGGTCCCCCGCTTCTGAGGCTTTGCTCTGGCAAAGCCTCAGAAGCGCGGGACCCCCCCGCTGCTGCGGGTTTGCTCACGGTGTCCCTGGTCTGCTGGAGACGGTCCCCAGCAGACCAGGGGCACCGGGAGCAGCTTTTCTCGCCCCGGAGCTCGAGGTGGCTGACCGCTGCCTGTGAGCTCCGGGGCGAGAAAGCCCTGTTCGTAAGTGCGGATCCGACATAAGTCGGATCCGCGTAAGTCAGGGACTGCCTGTATAGTTAACCAAGAGCCTTTTTAATGGGAAATGAACTTGATATCCAATAAAATATACACTATGAAGTACTACGTGCAGCTGTGTAGCAGAACTGTGTATTTTACACTACATCCACAGCTTGGACTTCTGCAGCTACTTTCTCAGATTAATTCAGCTTCACAATGCTCCCATAATCGAGGCAAACAGTTTCCCCATTTTTCAGACAGGGTAACTGGGGCATAGTGAGGTTGAGCGAGTGAGTGGTAGAGCTGGGAATGGAACCAAGAATTTAATTCCTAGTTCTGTGCTCTAGTCACTGGACAATGAGGCTGGATCCTCAAATAATAAACCAGGGATAGGGAAACTGACCGATCCAGCACACATCTTGCTTTGAACTGGCCACAAGGCTTGGGGTTCATTCCTGCCTTCCCCTCAGTGGTGTAAGCCAGCCAGCCAGAGGCTGGTTCTACTTGGCGTGGGGGAGGAAGCAGCTCTCTGCACTACAGGGAAGTGCTCCCTGCAGACTTCACCCCCGTAACCTCCATTGGCTGGGAATTGTGGCCAATGGGAGTGATGGGGAGGGAAGTGCCTGAAGGGAGCTTTCTTGCAGCACACAGAGCCATCCAAAGTCACCTGTGATCCCCCAGGAGCTGTGCTAGGTAAGTGTCCCAATCCCCTGATCCCTCCACCTCAGACTCCACACCTCCACTGTGCTCCTGCACCCTCCCTCCTGCCCAGACCCTGCAACCTCACCCCTAGGCTGCTTGCTGGTGGCCCCCTCATATACACCGAAACCCTCATTTTTGGTCCCACCCCAAAGTGTGGGGTGGCCCCACAAAACCCATTAGTCCAGCATCCCCAGAAGAGATAATCCAGCCCTGCAGTTAAGACCTGAACCTCAATGCTCCTCTCCGCACCATGTGGCTGAAACTTGTGGGGAGTGTCTTTTTTTTCCTGCTTCTCAGTTGGATGCCAGGTCAGTGAGGGTTATAGTGTTTTTTGTCTCTCCTGACTAATTCGTCTGTAGGTCAGAATCTTCAGTGGCCCCTCGACTCAAAAAAGGTTCCCCACCCCTGTAATAAGCTAACATTCCTTATGTTTGTAAGCTATCTTTAAACATCTTCTTAATAATCACTCTTAGAAGTAGCTTTTCTCTCATGTAGAGGGTTTTGTTAAAGAGTCTCACTCTTTCTAAAGTTTCTCCATAATCCAAATCCCCACGTATCAATGTCAGTGCAAATGCATTGTGCATGAATAGTATTAATAGTCTGGATCTGACTGATGGCGTCAGAGGAGTTACACTAGGGTTGTATTTGGCCTACAGCCTTCAACTAATTACAAAGATTTTCCGTGTTAACCTGACCACGTACAGTATCCAGGCAATGAGACGATGTTCCACAAAGCATCCATCTCAGGCCCATTTATGTTCCCATTGTTTCTTAAGTAGTAACTATAAAATCATTTCTACATAAAAACTAAGAGGACCCGCTTATGCCCACAGAGAACCTGGCCCTTTTAAAAAAGCAAATCATGAAACAACATTGCGTGCTATGTCTTCAAAGCCAGAGTCAGCGTTACGAGCCATTAAACATAAGAAACATCTTATAAATATGTCTTAGAGAAAGGGTGACAAACGCAGACGTGTTCAGAACTGCTGACATGATTACAAGCAAGTGCTGTAATAGTCCTTTCCTTTCTTTCAAACCGATGTTAACAAGTAAAACATTTTACTCATCTTTTGTTTACTGGGGTAATATAAATACTGCATGGACTGCATTTCCTTGCCATCTAAGTATTGTCTACATGATGGCAGCTTATTCTAACAGTGTTTATAATTTCAAAAGAGTTGAAAGCTCTGTGGTGGAGCAGGAGGGCTTGGGGTCTTATTTATATGTGAAGCGTGCTGTTCAAAAGAGTTGAAAGCTCTGTGGTGGAGCAGGAGGGCTTGGGGTCTTATTTATATGTGAAGTGTGCTGTTCCTTAAATAGCTGAAAAAACTGCCAGTACTTCAGGCCAATTTTTTCCCTAAGAACTGCAGTGCAGATCACCAATATGTGCCTTAAACACAGAAGGTAGCATTTTTAAAAGCACACAAGGGACTTGGGAGCCTATGTTTTTAAAAGTCCCATAGATATTTAGGACTGAATTCATAAGGGGGATTCAAGCATCTAACTGCCATTTTATGCACTTCGGTCTGATATTTGGTTTCAGCTCAACTGCTCCAGTATATGCGTGACAGAGAAGCGCAGTTCTGTCTCCTAAAACCGCAAGCAGGCTAGAGACAATTGTTAGGCTGTATGGGGCCAAAGGAAAATGAAATGATTTCAATATTTTTGTTCAAGGACTAAGCTAGGCCAGTTTCTACTAGAAGATTTACTCTGTGTTGCTCAAGTCCTTAACTCAAATAAATTTTCTTTTGCTTCATTTAAATCATTGCTCTAGGGTCGGGCGGGGAATCAGGAGTTCAGTATGGAGGCTGCTCTGGGGAGAGAGGACAACCCTCAGCCTCCTCTCACTGCAGTAGCTTGGGGCTAGGTAAGAAACACTTGTCCATGGCTGCTGCAGCTGCAGTGGACACAATCAGGGGAGGGGTGCATGTCTCCCAGCTGGGGGACAGACACACAGACTCTCTGAAATATACAGTAGATAGTTGTCCCTTTCTCCATTCCTGCCCCCTTCTGGCCCAATGGGGTTAAAGCTGTTCCAGTCCTCATCTCTGGCCCATTGCTGCCACCCTGTGGTCACTCTGCAGTATAACACCCTCCTGCTAGACCCCTTCCTTTCATTTTAAGAAAAACAATTGAATTACATTCCAAAACATGTCATTGTCGCCCGACCTTGATAAGAGGAAACGGCATACCAAATTTGGTGGTCTTAGAGGTTTCCATTTAGGTAGGAAGAGTTCCTAAAAAACAAACAGACTCACAGACGGAAAGACAGACAGATGCACATTTCTAATATATATATATATATATATATATATATATATATATATATATATATATGCTTATCTTTCTCTTAATCAGGTCAAAGAAAACACTTCCTGTGTGATGTTCTGGGAAACAAAGGGACAAATAGGAGAAACAACAGAGGAGAGCAACAAAAAATGATGAAAACATGATTTACAATAAAGATTGAAAAAAATGGGTTTGTTTCATCTGGAGAGAAGATTAAAGGGGAAGGGGCATAACAGTCTGCAAGTAAAAGTCACTACAAAGAGGAGGGTGATAAATTGTTCCTCTTAGGACAAGACACAAGATAAACTTCCTAACTGTAAAGATGGTTAAGCACTAGAACAAGTTGCCTATAAAGGTTGTCATTAGAGATTTTTAAGAACAGGTTAGAGCAGGGGTGGTCAATAATATGGTGGCTGTTCACCAGGGTTAGCCCCTGGCAAGCCGTCACCACAGTATTTACCTGTTCCTCAGCACATATGGGAGCTTGCAGCTCCCACTGCCTGCATATCACCATTCCCAGCCAATAGGAGCTGCGAGAAGCGGTGCAGACTGGAATGCCACTTCCCACAGCTCCAAATGGCTGGAAACTGATCTGCAGCCAAAGGGTGATGCAAGCACCTGTACCTCTGGAGTTCAGGTAAATACAGCAACAGTGGCCCACCAGCGGCTAACCATGGTAAATCAGATCCAGCCTGTGTGGGCCAGTATTTGCCCACCACTGAGATAGAGATACACCTGCCAGAGATGGTATAAATAATACTTCGTCCTGCCTCAGTGCAGGGGGCTGGACTAAATGACCTATGAAGGTTCCTTCCAGTGCTACATTTCTATGATTCTGCTATCTTGCTGGAACACACCAGTTCTGACTTCCTATTCATATGGGAAATGAAACAAGAAAATGAAAGGCCAAGTGTTGTTCAGTTTAGCTAGCATTAACAGGCCTGCGCTCTCTAGATTAGTGGATGAAATATTAGCACCAAGGAACACCAAGCAGAGAGCAGCAACTGGCAAAAATATCTATTCTAAAGCAATTTTCATGAGGTTTACAGAACAGGAACTGCAAATGGAAGAGCACAGAAAGGGGAATTCTAACAGGTTGCATGTTGTCAGTGATTCTCTTTCGAGTTTCAGTGAATCTACTAATGTAATGCAAAGGACCATAGTCCAAACAGCAGCAGAAGGAAGACAGCCTCTAAAGAGGGTGTCTCTGGACGATTTAATTTTAATATGCTGGATTTAAATGGCAATTTGCTAGTCTATATATATTAGAGAAAGTAACAGAACAGTGGAAAATGAAGTGTAAAGTATCAAGATCTAGCCCCGTGTTTGGTGTTGCATGTCAGAAAAGTAATGAAAAGGCTCAAGTTAAGGAGCTTTAGGGTAAGAGAGCCAGATTTATAAAAGGAACAGATGAGTAACCTTGATACGCATATATACATAGGAGGATAAAGCTGTGATGGTTAGAAAGCAAGAACAAGAACTGAGCCAAGGAGCTCTGGAGATAAAATGTTCTTGACTGGATAAGGAAGAGAAATAAAGCAAAAAGCAGCTCAACGGCAGCCTCTGCCATTTGCAAACATGTAACAAGGAGTCTGAGAATAGACACAATGACAGCTGCAGCCTAATTGAAGGGAGACTTGCCTAACAGGTTGTCAGACTGCTGCGTGGCTTCCGTCCAGGCCACGTTGCTGGAGGCACAATGTTAGAAACACTGACAAGCGTTTACTAAAAATAAATATATTTTTTTACAACAAAGAGAAATATGGCTCCAAGGAAACTGGTCCCAGGATGGTGTTAGATCTCTCAGAAAGAGGAAAGTGTGCAGCACAGAGTGTCATAGTCCCAAGGCCCCCAGGAAAGACGCAGGCAGCCTGTTAAGCAATATTATAATGGTGCTGTTTTGCCAGGGGTACTGGCTTTGGGTGTATTGAAAGCATAACATTGTAGGGGCGAAGAAAATAACTACCAAATTAGCAAAGAGTGTTGACTGATGAGGGGAGAAAGCAAGAAATGGTACCAGGGTGGGTGGGGGGAGGAGAGAGGCAAAAATCATAAGTGAGAGTTTCAGGAACACAGAACAGAGGAAATTGACTCCCTTTTCCTTGTGGTTAATAGGAAATGGGAGAGTGATTATTTGGCAACTGGAGCTGGGATTTGCAGGGAGGTGACAGAGCATAGAGGCCAGAAAGGGGTTCGAGCATAATACTGAGCATGTCAGCATTCTCAAGGAACAGTTCACAGGAGAGGAGGCTGCTGGATTAAGTTTAGGGATTGTTTAATGTTAGCAGAAATATGCTCAGGAGAAATAAGGACAAGGCAGTATTAAGCCAGAACCTCTGGAGCAAGGCAGTAACTGCCTTGTACTGGCGAGCCACCAGCCTCATTTGGGGGCAGGGTAAAAGCACTCTTCAGTCAGAGGAAGGCCTCAAGCTATTCAGGAGGATATTTAGGGTGGCCACAAGTGCACAAACCCAAAGACCTTGTGCCACCCCCTTCCAATGTCCCATTCCTCCAAGCGCCAATCCCTGTCCACTCTATTTACCTCCCTCTGTCACTCGCTCTCTCCAACCCTTACTCACTCTCACCGAGCTGGACGAGGGGGTTGGGAGGGAGTTTAGGTGCAAACACTGGGGTGGGCAAGGGATTCAGGTGCAGCGCTTACCTTGGACAGTCCCCAAAAGTGACCAGCACATCCCTATGGCAATGGCTCCTAGGAAGGGGGATCGGGGAGTTTCCACACACCACTGCCTGCAAGCACCACCCACCTCCAGGCTCCCATTGGCCACAGTTCACAGCCAATGAGAACTGCAGAGCTGGCATTTGGGTCAGAAGCAGGGCATGGAGAACTCCTGCCCTTCTACCAGCAACCACAGGGATGGCGCTGGCCATCAAGACAGGTAAGGAGCCTGACATAGCACCACTACACTGCCTGATCTCCCAGTTTGGCTGAGGTATCCTCCAGGAGATAGGCCATGATTCCAGGAGACTGCCAGGAAAACCAGGAGGATTGGCATTTTGGCAACCCAAAGGGGGTTCTTTGGAGCTAAGAGAAATGCTGTTTTTAAGAGGTTCAAGTTTGGTCCAGGATCTGGACTTGTTTACAGGAGAAAACCATTTAGTTTGCTGCAGCTAATCTGAAATGTTAACTAGAGAGTATTGTCACATCCTACACAAGCATGGCCATCCTTAGGCAAAGATTGTCATTTTGTTATGTGTGCACAGTGTGGGTCCTTGAAACACGACTGTATTACTGTTAGCATCACGATTTAATAAGCAAATATTAAATGTAATAATAATAATAACAGTGTCTGAATTTAATATGGACAAAGCTACCAAAGGGTATGTCTACACTACAGCACTAATTCGAACTAACTTAATTCGAATTAGTTAATTCGAACTGAGCTAATTCGAACTAGTGCATCTAGACCTAAAAACTAGTTCAAATTAGCATTTTGCTAATTCGAACTAGGATGTCTACATTGAGTGGACCCTGAACCGAGGTTAAGGACTGCCGGAAGCAGTGCCGGCAGGGCATCAGGTTAGGACTTAGAGCGTGGAGCTGCTGTCTCAGGCCAGCTGAGGGCTGTGCTTAAAGGGACCCGACCCCCACCCGGGACAGACAGTTCTCAGGGTTCCCCGCTCGCTTGTCTAACTCGATGAGGGACAGCAAAGCAGTCCTGTCTTGGAGTGCCCTGAGTGCCCAAACTCGGCACATCGCAGGACTCGGTCATAAGCCCGGCTGCACTTGCTGCAGGCTGCCATTCGGGGGAGGGGTCAATTGGGTACTTCATTAGTTCCCATAATAGAAGAACTAGAGGACACCAAATGAAATGAATGGGTAGCAGGCTTCAAACTAATAAGAGAAAGTTCTTCTTCACAAAGCAAATAGTCAACCTGTGGAACTCCGTGCTGCAGGAGGCTGTGAAGGCTAGAACTATAACAGAGTTTAAAGAGAAGTTAGATAAAGTCAGGAAGGTTGGGTCCATGGAGTGCTATTGGCCAGGGGGTAGAAATGGTGTCCCTGGTCTCTGTTTGTGGAAGGCTGGAGATGAATGGCACGAGGCAAATGGCTTGGTCATTGTCTTTGGTCCATCCCCTCCTGGGTAGCTAGTGTTGGCTGCTGTCGGCAGACAGGCTACTGGGCTAGATGGACCTTTGGTCTGACCCACTACAGCCATTCTTATGTTTTTATGTTCTAAGCTCAGGGCTCAGGGTCGGGGGTCTCACTAGACCACCTTGATTTTCATGCAAACCTGCTCCTGGGTGGCCAGGCTGGCAGCTATCCTGCCCTAGATGGCCACTTTCCTGTGCCTAGTGCGGAGGTCGTGGACGTTGGAGGCTTCCCTCCAAACCTCGATGAGGTCCACGATCTCCGCACTAGACCAGGCGGGCGCCCACCTCTTGCGGCCCCAGGCAGGCTCCTACGAGCTGCCAGCCTGGTCCCGGGAAGAGGCGGAGGGCTGGGTGGCAGCGGGTGGCTGGCTCGTGCTGTGCCAGGTGCAGGGTCTGCTGGCTGGGTGCTGGCAGGTTTGCACCTGGCACGGGCACCGTAGCCAGACCGTGCCCTTTTAAGGGCTCTGGGGCTGGGAGGGGGGCAGATGAGTTTCCCTGGTGGTGCCCAGAGTGGCCACCAGGGCAAGCTGGGAAGGGCTAGCCTCCCACTAGTTCGAATTAAGTGGCTACACAGCCCTTAATTCGAACTACTTAATTCGAACTAGGTGTTAGTCCTCGTATAATGAGGTTTACCTAGTTCGAATTAAGCGCTCCGCTAGTTCGAATTAAGTTCGAACTAGCGGTTTGCATGTGTAGCGCCTATTAAAGTTAATTCGAACTAACGGCTGTTAGTTCGAATTAACTTTGTAGTGTAGACATACCCTAAGAGAACAGAGAATAAGCACCACTAATTAACCACAGTCACACACCATTCATATACCTCTTAAATCCTTGCTATATTTACTTGTGGTTACTATCCTTCTTTACTCAGGACAAATCAAATTCACACAAATAAGTGGTTAGGTGTAGATGCTCTGCTGATTAACCATTCCTGATTTTATTCCTAAAATACCTAATTACATTTGCAAGAAATAATCAAATATTTTCAAACAACAAATACATTCATAAAAAATCAAAGTCTCTGCAAAATGAAGAAGGGTAACATTCATAGAATGAAGAATGAGTCAGGAACAGTTCATTCCTCTGTATATAGAAATGGCTAAACGAGGGCTTAAGCACATATCTGAGCCCTGAATCAAATCTCTATCGGTATTTTTCTTCAAAGTAATATTAGAGGATTTGATCCTTGGGTGCCCAATAAAATCAATGGGACAATCACTCGGCTAAAATTCCCTGAAGCACTTTGAAGATGTGCAACTCAGCATTTAGTAGGATGTCCCTTCCTCGTGCACATCAAGAGCAGTACAAGACAGCTAGTCACTGGCTGGAGGAATCTGGACTACAGGAGTTCACAGCAGCCAAGTGCTCTGTATCTAAGTGAGATAATGTCAGGGCTAGGTTTTCGCGGTGGTGGTGTTTAAATCCCCACGTGCTGATCAGAATTTTTTCCTCAGAAAAACAAACGTGAGTTAAGTTTCCCTCATGATTTCTCCATTTATTTTTCAGCAGCACAGTTCCCAGTGCCTTTTAGAATTTAAAATAACAAAGCAAAAATTGAGCATCAGGGAGACTTACAGCTTATGAAACAAAAGTTACAAACCAGAATCTGAGTCAAATTCTCAAGTTTTCTGACTGGCAAGTGCTTTTGTGAGTAGACAGGCAGTTACCCCTTTAGTCCATATGCAAATACCATTTTATGCAATCAGAAAAATAAGCCTTTTGAATAACTGCAATTAGAGATAAGCCTATATCAAATCTGTGCACCCAAGTAGCACTGAACTGTGCATGTTTTGAGTGTACTGTATTAAAGCTGGGCATTGATCAACCAGACAAAACTATGCAGCTCATTTCCAGCCCCAGATCTGGCTCCAAATTTCAGTTAACCTAGATCTGGATTTTGCAGAGTTTGAAATTCTGATTTGGATCCGAATTCTGCAGCTCTGGCCAATTTCTCAATGCACCATAAGTGGGCCATTATGAGATATGTATTGTCATTTTGCTTACATATCTACATCTCTGTCATTTGTCCTCACACATTCATCCTTGAATCAGAAATTAAGAGACCTCAAGATTTCATAAACAAAATATTGATTTTTCCCAAAAACATGAGCGTCGGTGACATGCTGGTCCTGCTCCCATTGAAGTTAACGATAAAACTCCTACTGACTTTAAAGGAATCAAGATTGAGTCCTATAATGATGTTTTTTCCCTCTTCTGAGTCAGAAATATATGCTAATGCTATGTGTGTGAGAGAGAGATTTCAATAGACATTAAAAAGCATTAACACCTCTTTGAATTCACTGCACTCCCACCTAAATAGCACCTTCATGCACTCCTGAGGCTCAGGACACAGAATAACTGACCTCTTGCATCAAGCAGTTTTAATCATAAGTTTGCATCTTGGAACTACAGGTCAGGTTTGCTCTCAGCTCATCGTATGAGTGCATAGTGGGAGTGAGGAGTTATTTTCTAGGGCATATGAGTCAAATGCTCCATGCTGATAGAGAAAATGGCATGGCTATAGAACGTAAAGGAATTACTGCTTCTTTACAGTCGCCCCGCTTCAGCGGAAATCTGTGTAGGAAATAGCATAGAATCACTTTCTGACCGAGCAAACAACTCATGAAAGATCTTGCTTATACGCAGGCAACAAAAGATAGGAGGAGGGAACAATATGGGAATATAAAATGCACATGTATGTTTTATCAACTTTTTACATTTAAATTTTAAAAGTAGAAGTCAAGCTATTATACAAGTGAGCAAATTCAGAGGTGGGAATATCCACAAATTAACAACATACCAAACCCATTTCTGTTAGGAAGATAAATGGATCTAGTCAGTTATTTCTTGGGTGCCATCCTGTTTGTTGACAAAGAATTAACACAAGACCTATTACCATGAATGTAATAAGAATCGAACACTAGGCAGTTTCCTTGTTCAGAAATCTAAGCCTACTTTCAGATAACACTGTACACCATTGCAATTTTCACCCTGTGTTTCCTCCATTGCATGCTACTTGTACTTCTCTGTTTTTTCCTGCTATACCTCTGCTTCTTCATACATAGATATACACACACTGCTATAATCCAACCAATCCCCAGACCCTACATTTGTAATCGGATCCCTGAGAAAACCCTTGGTCTGCATGGCTCAGTAATTGTCTATGCATGGGATTGTTCCATAATAGCTATTCTAGAATAACTCCATAGGACATTCTTATTCTGGAATAAGAGTGTCCACATATCCCTGATCTACGTTAGGGGATAAGTTCAAATTAAGATACGCAACTTCAGCTACATTAATTGCATAGGTTAAGTCAAAGTATCTTAAGTCAAATTTTGGTGCCGTCCACACTGCGAGAAGTCAAAGGAAGCACACTCCCCCTTTGACTTCCCTTATTCCTCATAGAAGCAGGACTACCAGCATTGGTAGGAGCACCCATCTCAGTTCGAACTAGCGTGTCTTCACTAGACCCACTAATTCAACCCTCAGAAGATCAACTGTGGCTGCTTTGATCTTCTCTGTTGTGTAGACATGGCCATATGGAGATTATTAGGAATAGCTATCATGCTTTAAATTCACACCCTAAGGTCATATGTACACTACGCAGAAGATTGACGCTGCCACAGTCGATCTTCTGGGCTTCGAATGAGCAGGTCTAGTGAAAGGCCTGCCAATTTGAACTCAGAGGGCGCCTTCATTGGTGCCAGTAGTCCTGTTCCTAATGAAGAGATGAGGAGTAAGGGAAGCCATCAGGAGCGTTTCCTCCTGTCAACCTCCCACTGTGTGGACGGCATGAAAACATGATATAAGATATGTCGACTCCAGCTACATAATTAAAGTAACATACACTTTTCCCTTTAGGGTAGACCTAGCTTTATTTAATCAAATTAACTTTCAAATGTAGACAAGATTTTGGCTTCTATTCCAGTCTTGCATTGCTGCTCTGTGATTTGAAGAGTAGCTTGTCTTGGTTCAGCTATCAGTAAACAAAGGGGCTTTTAATTGTTTCCCCCATTTGGGTTGAATGAAACATGCTTATCTTCTATCCAAGACACTCTTACCAGCTGCTATCACCATAACAGCATAATAATATGCTTGCTAAACTACTGCCCAAAATTCTGTGGTAACGAGCATCGCCAACATATACCACTTCTTTGGCATAATGGAACTTTCTACCTGAAAGGTAAATATCATCTCTGTAAGGCTATGTCTAGACCAGTGTTTCTCAAACTGTGCTCCGTGGAGCCCACATCTTCAGGGGCTCCGCGAGGTTGACAAACTGGAAACATTGATAGGTACAACACATACAATCAGTGTACCGCTGGGGCTCTGCATACCTTTTTTTGCATGAAAAGGGCTCCAGAGAAAGTTTGAGAACCGCTGGTCGATATATGTAAATTAGACATATCAAAATTGCAAATGAAGCCGAGATTTGAATTTCCTGCACTTCATTTGCATAATTGTGTCACGGCATTTTTTTAAAAAATGCTATTTCGAAAGTGAAACCGCGGTCTAGATGCGGTTCTTTTGAAAAGAAAAGCCTATTTCGAAAGATCCTGTAAACCTCATTTTTGAGGAGTTCAGAATCTTTCGAAAAAGGCTTTTATTTTCAAAAGAACCAAATCTAGACAGCGGTTTCACTTCCAAAATAGCGTTTTTCAAAAAAACGCTGTGATGCAATTATGCAAATGAAGCACAGGAAATTCAAATCCCAGCTTCATTTGCAATTTCAATATGTCTAGTTTTCATACCTCTTTTGAAAGAGGGATATAGTCTAGACATAACCTCTGAGATGGAGTTTTCTGAGGCTTCAGCCCAAGACTGTTGAACAAACTTCCACAAAAAATAAGGATCATCACAAATCTCACTACTTTCCACTCCAACTGCAAGGTACACTTCTAACATTAACAAATAGCAGCATGTATATTCAAAAACCAAACCAACTGTACTGTACAACAATTCCCTTAGGGAGAGAACTTGAACCACACATTGCAGATGTTATACATGTGACTTAGTGCACTACTGAAAGGCACTCAGAGATGATGGTGATGGAGAACCAGTTTAAGAATCCATAATCCAACAGATTGCTAACATACTTTAATCATGGCTGGATCTTTAGCCTTATCCAAATGACCTTCCAAATAAAAAAAGCATTCAGCCTCTACTCCACCAAATACTCACTCTCACCCCTGTATGTACCTGCAATAGAAAAAAGGTACATTGACCTTGATGCGAATTCACTGTTACCTTGCATCTTGCATAACACTGTTGGATTATTTAGAACCCTAGCATCTCAGGCTGACTTCACACAATCTTTGCATAATTGCAAGTGAGCACACAAGCACACAACTGCAAGTGAGAAGTCTGATGATAAATCTGGCCCTCTCTTCAGTCTGCTGTGAGTATGTACGCAATGCCTTAATGTCTGGATGTTGTCTGTTGTGCTGTAAAGTTATCTGTGGAATGTTTGGACCCATTTTGTAGTGCTTTGGTTTAATGGATTCTTATCTAAGGGTTGTTTATTCAATTCCATTATTTTATTTAACCACTTTAAATAATAGTTTCCCGGTCAAGTAAAGTTATTTTACCTTTTTTTAAAAAATATAGATATGCCAACATACAAGCTATGCAAAACAGAGGTGAAATTCATTTCAGTTTAGCACAGACACACACAAAAACAATAGGAAGGAATGCTTTATCTACCTTAACTTGTACTAGACTTTCTAGTACACCAAATGTTCAGCTAAGAAGAATATAAATCTGAACTGCTATAAGAACAGAGATTATAGTTTGCTTGTAAGACCTTAAGCACTTCTTGTAAAGATTAATATTAAATACATGCACTTAATGATTAGCACTAAATACCATATGATTTACATCTTCATAGATACAACTAATGGCCTGTTAGTGAACAACTACTGTTATTTATTGAGAGCAAATAATGTTCTAGGTGCTGCAGAGAAAGAGAGAGTCTTTGCCCCCATGAGGTTACGGTAAGATTTGATCCTTTGATCCTGCTGACTTCAGTGGGACTGCTTGTTATGAATAAGATCAACAGGGCTTGGCTGAGACCAAGCATGGCAAAATTCAGCCCCAAACAAGAATCTCAGAAATGTACAAGTTTGCATAAGTGAGGCATTAAAATTAATATTCTGATGTAATCTTAACACACAGCAATCACAACTCTCACTGGGATAACACTGCATTTCAGCTGATAGGAAATACAGGGCATTGCCTTAACAACAAGCACTTGAAACTTTTTAACAGAGCCCATTACGCCAATTTCTCATACTACCAATCACAATAAGGCAAGATGGTCTAGCAATCAGAGCACAGAATTGAGGAGTTCTAGTCCTTGCTGTGCCCTGGATGCTCTGAGCCCTTTGCCAACTCCACTTAACCTCTCTATGTTTCAGTTTTCCCATGTATAACATAGAATCTGTATTCCTTACCCTTTTTCAGAAAGTGCTTTGTGGCCCTCAGATGAAAAGCACTATCTAAAATGCAAATCACTATTAAGCTGTACAAAAATAAGTTTTACAGCTGCTGCATGCATGGAGAGTTTATATATACGTACCAGAAAAAAAATCTTTTCAAAATTCTTAGGTTTTGTTACAGATTCTTGAGTTTTTTGAGCTCCTGGCATAAATACATGATTATGTATTATTATTCTAATAAATAAATAAGTTCAAGCTATTCTAATTTACAAAAGTAACTTATTATGTATGGTATAATGATTCAATCATAAATCTCTAAAATAATTACCATATTTCCTAAAAAAAGCCCTCTCTTGCTTATTCAGACTCAAGGTGATTTTCTCTACATTTGTCAGTTCACTTAACCCTGTGTATCTTACTGCAAGCTTTAATCCCTTTGCACATTTCCATTTCAGCAGTATCATCCTTTTAGCAATTGCATTCGCTCTTAATAGAAAATTTCTTTTTGTGGTTCATTTATATTCTAGAAACTATTCAGGTCACCTAGTGCAAATATTTTCAGATCACTGGGAAATGTCATTGTCCAGAATCACATTCACTCTATTTTTTTTACCACTTCCCAAAATGAACATACTATGTATGAGGTGTTGAGATAATCCTGGTTGTCATTCATCTTCTTTTTAACTATGGAAGCAAAACACACAGTAAATGAAGTCTGATTTGCATGAAATTGTGCATGCCCGCATATCTTGGTAATAATCTAGGGAACAGACATTCTTTGAGCTCTGTCACTCATATTTTCTATTTTTAATTCATTTTCTCGGTGTCATTTTCAATACATATTTCTCTGCTGAATTCAGGGAACAATACAGTAGGGTTCCCTTCACACCTACCAATTCATATGGTTTCTAACCCATGCAGTTGAAACCTGTAGTGATGCATGCACATTAGAGCTGGTTCAATTTTTTCAGAAAAACTTTCTTTTTTGCCAACAAATGCAAACTACAGTTGACTAAAACATTTTGAAAATTTGTGCTGAATTCTCCAAATTGTTTTGGCTGAAAAAACCTATTAAAAGTCCAAAACAAATGAACTGTTTTATTGACATCTTTGAAATTAAATATTTCAGTTGTTCAGTCTGAAGTGACTTTTTATATTGAATTTTTATTCCATTTTATAAAAAAATAAGTTAATGAAATGAAGTATTTCCAACATGCAAATGTTTCATTTTACGTATCTTAAGACAAAAATTGTTTTTGACTTTTCGATTTGCTAGAAAATTTTCATCTTGGATTGACTTGAAACTATTTTGATTCTACTTTTTTAGATTGGTGAGCAACCAGAAAAATCAGTTATAAACACCACTTTTGCCCTTAACTTATGTTTTCATTCTGTGAGCACAACAGCACCCGTCTGAACTTTAGAGCACAACAGCACCCAGATGAACTTTAGAATAAAGTTCAGACCTTTTTTCTAAGCTCCATGTGCTGTGGTGACATGTTACTCTTTTGTGAACTTGTATTTAGATTAGCAGCACAACTACCTCAAAGACTGTCCTATAAAGTGGACTTCCAAGCAATAGATGGAGCAGAAAAAATAAAGTCATTGTTTCTCACATTAATTTGCATCTCTTGGCTGCCGGTGCCACTAACTCAGCAGACATGGGTTGAACACCAATGGTGTCAAATCTTGAAGGATTTAAGATCTTAAGAACTGCAGTGCAGTCAGTGTTTCTTTGTTCCAATTATTTAATCTTGAAAATGCTATTTTATTTCCAGTCTCCAATGTATAAGGCAGATATGCAACAGAGCCTCGGGAGCCACAAGTGGCGCTGTAATGCATCTCCTGCAGCTCCTTGCAGCACACGATAGTAAAACACTTTGTGATTTAACTGATTAATAGCTTAGATTGGTTAATAATCAGGATGCTTTTACTGTGTTATTAACCAATTTAATGGATAATATAAAAACACTTGGTCAGTCATTTTGTTGTGAGAGAGACAGTGTGAGTGGAACCTGTGTGTAACCTGCAGCGGGGGGGCTGAGAGGGCCTGCCATGGACAGGGATTGCTCCAGTCAGCCGGAGCAGCCCCTGCATGTAGTATGCCCCACCGGGGCTAGAGCTGGAGCTGCTCCAGCCCCTACCGGTTAACCAGAACCAATCAGCCTCACCTAATGGTGAGACTCACTAGTAACTATTTACATCCCTATCTCACACTGGCATGAATTGGAGTCCAAAACAGTACTGGAGTGAGGAGGTAACCTAGTGGCAGGAATTCTGCTAATACTTTTCCTTGGAGAGGATGTGTACACTGGAGCAAGGAGCAAGCTGTGCAGCGTGGGCTGATAGACCTGCAGGAACGGGACACAAGCTAGTGAACTAAAAATAACAGTGTGACTGTTGCAGCTGTGCCAGGGTGCGTCTACACTGCACCTGTAGCTTGAAATAAGCTACGTCATTTGAGCAACACAATTTGCGTAGCTTATTTCAAGTGTATTTCAAAATAGAGCGTTCTTCGGAAATGTCCCTTAATCCTCGTGGAATGACGTCAGCCTAGCACGCCCGTTATTTCAAAAGCTGTTTCGAAATAACAGGTTCACTGTCAAGATGCAGAAAACTCTGTTTGGGGATACCGGAAGTATCCCAAAATAGCACCACTGTCTAGACACACTCCCAGAGACTCTGTCTCAGCCACCTGAGGAAAAGCCCAACCTGCTGCCTGAGCCACCACGTGCATAGTGCCTCAAGTCTATCCTCCCATGCTGGGAGACAGGCTCCCTGCTGCAGTGTACATACACCCTCAGGTCTTACTGCAGTGGCAACATTGGGAGCACTGAGTGTGTATGGGGTTTGGGCCACAGAGGTGATTTTCAGCACCATGTGGATTAGGCTTATCCCCACCAGGTGCTATAAACCGGTGGTGGGGAATGGTTTTGGGGTCAGTGACCACTGACCCACAGAAAAATCATGAGGCACCATACTCAAGTGAGAAACTTACTCATGCAACTTGGGGCATCAGGGTTCCCTTCCCACTCTAGCCCCATGGTGGGGGTGGGAGGTGGTGCCAAGGCTCAGGATTTATCCCCAGGGCTGGATTAACTCTTCGGTGGGCCCAGAGCCAGTAGGGTTTGTGAAGTCACCTAAGCTCTAGGATGGGGCCAAAATGAGGGGTCCGGTATGCAGGATGGGCTGTCGGGGAGCAGGCTCAGGGATGCTGAGTCTGGGTGGGACATAGAGTGCAGGAGGGGCTGGGAGTGCAGGGACTGGGGGGGTGCAGGAGTGAGGTGGGGGCCTGAGTCTGGGTGGAAAGTAGGATGCAGCAGTGGGCTGGGCGTGAGGATCTGGGAAGGAGGGAGGGAGCAGGAGTGAGGTGGGGGTGCAGGATCTGGGTGGGAGGTAGTGTGTACAGGTGGGAGCAGGGCAGCAGAATCTGGGGGGAAGGGAGGAGCAGAAGTGGCCTAGGGGTAAAAGGTTTGGGTGGGAAGGGGAAAGGGATTCAGGACCTTACTTGGTGCAACTCCCAAGAGGGACACAAATGGCTCTGTGCTGCCCTGCTCTTGCAAGCCCTGTCCCACACTGCTCCCATTGGCCACAATTCCAGCCAATGGGAGTGGAGTGAGGAAGCCTACAAGCATTTCCCTGCACTGCCTTCCCCCTGCAGTGGGAAGAGGGAACAGCAGCATGCAGAACCACTTCCTCCCCTAACCCCTCCAGGCAGAGTTGGGGAGAGGCTTTAGAGAAGTGATTATTCTCCTTTATTTGGCTCCGGTGAGGCCACATCTGGAATAATGTGTCCAGTTCTGGGCCCCCCAATACAGAAAGGATGTGGACACATTGGAAAGGGTTCAGCAGAGGGGGAGCAAAATGATTAGGGGGGTGGAGCACATGACCTATGAGGAGAGACTGAGGGATTTGGGTTTGTTTAGTCTGCAGAAGAGAAGAGAAGAGTGAGGGGGGATTTGAGAGCAGCCTTCAACTTCTTGAAGGGAGATCCCAAAGAGGATGGAGAAAGGCTGTTCTCAGTGGTGACAGATGGCAGAACAAGGAACAATGGTCTCAAGTTACAGTGTGAGAGGTCTAAGTTGGATATTAGGAAAAACTATTTCACTAGGAGGGTGGTGAAGCACTGGAATGGGTTACCTAGGGAAGTAGTGGAATCTCCATCCCTAGAGGTGTTTAAGTCTCGGCTTGACAAAGCCCAGGCTGGGTTGATTTAGTTGGGATTGGTCCTGCCTTGGGCAGGGGGCTGGACTTTGTGACCTCCTGAGGTCCCTTCCAGCTCTAAGATTCTATGATTTAGTGCTAGCTCCCTGCTGCTCCCCCCCCCCCACTGCAAGGGTGGAAGCCCCGAGCCTCATGGGCTGAATCAAGAGAAGTCAGGGGCTGGATCCGGCCATAGGTTCCCCATCCCCGGTATAAACTGTGCCAGCAGCCCATGTCTTACCTGCCAGTTTTCAGGCACCTAGCAACCATGAACAGTGCCCAAACCAAAAGCTCAGCTACCATGGGGCGGGTGTAGGCACTGGCTCCTTAACCCTTACCTGCTCCTGCTCAGTCAGGGCTGCCTCCTATCTGCACATAGGCTCCCTTGAGAAGATGCAGCAAGTGATAGGGAAGGGGGAAGAGGAGTTAGTAATGAGGGATCTCAAGGAAGAGGTGGAGCAAGGACAAGGCCTCAGGAGACAGGTGGGGTTCTCAGGGTTTGGTTACAGATATTAGAAAGGGAACCATTGTTTAGAGACCCCTCCTCCCGTGTCTTACTCCTGCAACTGGGGTAGGAGACTGTAAAGCTGCTGGCAGCAAGGGCGAAGGCTGGAATGACTAGAGACAGAGCAAGCAAAGCCAGGGCAGCAAAAGGGGTGATGCCTTGCTCAATGCAAGTTCTGGGCTTATTGCCCACCAGTCAGTAATCAGAGCCTGGGAACTGCAAGAGTTAGTTTAAAAGGGGAAATAATTAAAATATGAAGTTATGTTCGCTTAAACCACAGAGTGTCCTAATTGGATTATTCCTTTCATAAGTGATATTATCTCCAGGAACCTGAGTGAAACCGAGATCTGTTTGATACAGCATGTAAGCAAAGCCACCAGGAGAAACTAAACAGCTAAAAGGAAAGAAAATGAGAGCTGAGGACTGGGACTTTAATTTCTTGCAATGCTACACTATGTGCTGCTGGGCCATAGCCAGCCTCTGAAAGCACTTTATGCTCATCTTTTCCATATTTTCCCAGTTGGATAGACAGAGCCTGATTCTAGAACTGCATCTATCAATTTTATGTACATGATTCACATCTCCAATACAAGATGTGCCTTTCAACAAAGAAATGTCTCGCTATAGGTAACAACAAAAGAACAAGACCCCCTTCCCCTTTATATCTGAGATCAGACACTGACTCAAACACAAAAAACATCAGGAATTCCCAGGGATCGATGAAGAAAGGTATATTACTATGGTTTCAGGTATATATACTGTATTCTGTCACTAATCCTTTCATACTCAGCTTGATTTATTAGTCTTCCTTGGCATTCTATCTTGTAGACCTGCCAGAAGAGCACAGTGGGATGAAACAGCTGGTAAATTTGCTCGAATTCTATTATGAAATATCTTCCATTCAAGTTTCAGTGAAAAGTAAACAAGTCTTTGTCTCTAAAAAGTGATTCTCTTCACTGTCAGAAACACTGGCAATCAGCAATAGGCATTAGGTCTTTGTTAGAGCTGTCAAGTGAAAATATTTCCTACTGTGGACCTCTACGATGGACAGAAGGTCATGTGACTCTTTGCAGCTTCAATGGAAAAACACGTATTCACAGAAACATGTATTGTTTTTACCTTTTCACTTTTGTGCAAGGACATTTGTTGAGCCACATATCTGAAGAAGAAAAAACTGGGCAAATCTCGCTGCCAAGTAGGAAAGGGATTAAGTATGCTGTTAAATATGTAAATATGTAAAATTGTCCACCCTGAGCCAGTAACATGTGGCAGTTATATGGAGAGCACAGTATGCATCTGCAAATAAGTAAAACTCACATAAACACAGAGTTGGCCTAAATCCTTCACATAATCCCTCTATGGCTGAGAGCAAGGAACATAGGGAAGAAACCGCTATTCCAATCTACACATAGGAATACCATCTATTCTGCAGGCTATCAATTAGGGAAGGATGAATTCCACCCCCTATCAATCACTCAAGCTGTGTGTGGGCACAAAGATGAATTTCTCCCAACATGGATTCTTTAGCTATTGCTTAATTTCTACAGGAAGATATTTTTTCAGCCAACAGTGGCTTTGAAAGGGGGATATGCTGGAGAAAAACCCTTGGTGGGATAAACTGCAGCTCTTTACTGTATTCCTCCACAAAGGACATTTTTTTAAAATTGCGCTTAGAGGGCTGCTTGACTTTTGCACATTCTTATGCTGTGTGAGAAATGAGAAAAGGAATAGGAAAAAAAAGAGAATGGATAATGAACACATTATGGATTGTCTCTATCAGAAAGAGGATAATTCAGGTTTACTCTCTGGTAAAGAGGTGGGATGCATTCATTCAGGAATCTAATGCATAGACTTATGGTACAGCACAGAATATATGTTTAAGTATGTACACCATATATACACAGTGTATAAAACTTGCACCTTACAGAGACAATAATAGTGACTGCATAGTTAAAGTTGTCATGAAGTTAACACAAAGCAGGACTAAAACTCCCTTGGTCTCACACTGATGACTGAATTTAGTCTCATGAGGACTAGTTGATTTTCCATATAATTTTCACAGAAAATATGGCAAACTTCTGTTTGAAAAATGTGCTGCATTTGAAATTTTACCCTGATAATCTCATTTTGGGGGAGGGGGGGGGGGATTCCTCTGATCAGTCACAGTTTGCTTAAATACACATCTCAGCTTTTAAAATATGACAATTAAACTAAGTTATTTCCCATACTCAGTATAACCTAAGGCATTACTACCAGAACAGGACAGCTCAGTACCATCAGCTATTTCCTTTTCTGATGTTACAAGGGACAGCTGTAAGCTCACATACGGTGACAACACAGATGTCAATTCTCTCCCCCTGCCTCCTCTAACAACAAGGGGTCATGAAGGAAGTCAGGAGAAAGGAGCAGGCATTGAAGCTCAGATCATCAGAGAGCCTATTTAGAAAAGCTGGACGTACACAGGTCCACGGGGCTGGATGCAATGCATCTGAGGGTGCTGAAAGAGTTGGCTGTTGTGATTGCAGAGCCATTAGCCATTTTCTCTGAAAACTCCTGGCTATTGGGGGCAGACGATTGGGAAAAGGCAAATGTAGTATCTATCTTTTAAAAAAGGGAAGGAGAATCTGAGGAAGTAAAGACTGATCAGCCTCACCTCAGTCCCTGGAAAATTATGGAGCAGGCCCTCAAAGAATCCATTTTGAAGCTCTTGGGGGAAAGGAAGGTGATCAGGAACAATCAACATGAATTCACCCAGGGGCAAGTCATGCCTGATTAACCTAATTAACCTAGTTTCCTTCTACGATGAGATAAATGGTTCTGTGGGTATGGGGACAGTGATTGACTTGATATACCTTGCCTTTTAGCAAAGCTTTGGATACAGTCTCCCATGGTATTCTTGCTAGCAAGATAAAGAAGTATGGCTAGGATGAATGGACTATAAGATATAGAAAGTTGACTAAATTGTTTGGCTCAATAAGTAGTGATCAACAGCTCAATATTTAGATGGCAGATGGCATGAAACAACCAGGGGTTGGTCCTAGTCCAGTTTTGTTCAATATCTTCATTAAATATCTGGATGAGGGGATGGGTTGAACCCTCAGCAATTTCACAGATGAGACTAAGCTGGAGGGAGAGGCAGATACATTGGAGGGTAGGAAAAGGGTCCAGATTGACCCAGACAAATTGGAGGATTGGACCTAAATAATCTGATGAGGTTGGACAAGGACAGGTGCAGAGTCCTGCATTTAGGACGGAATAATCCCATGCACTGCTACAGACTGGGGACCAAATGTCTAAGCAGAAGTTCTGCAGAGAAGGCCCTGAGGATTATGGATGAGAAGCTGGATATGAGCAAACAGTGTGCCCTGCCACAAAGGCTAACGACATATGGGCTACATTAGCAGAAGCATTGCCAGCAGATAGAGGGAAGTGATTATTCAGCACTGGTGAGGTGTCCAGTTTTGGGAGCCCCAATACAGAAAGGATATGGACAAATTGGAGAAAGTCCAGCAGAAGGCAACAAACAATTTTAGGGGGCTGGAGAGCACATGACTTATGAGGAGAGGCCAAGGGCACTGGGCTTATTTATTCTGCAGAAGAGAAGAGAGAGGGGAGATTTGATAGCCGCCTTCAACTACCGGAGTTCCAAAGAGGATGGTGCTAAGCGGTTCTTTGTGGTGGCATAAAACAGAATGAGGCATAATGGTCTCAAATTGCAGTAGTGGGGGCTCTAAGTTGGATATCGAGAAAAGATATTTCACTAAGAGCATGGTGAAGCACTGGAATGGGTTACCTAGGGAGGTGGCAGACTCTCCCTTAGACCTTTTTAAAGCCAGGCTTGACATCCCTGGTTGTGATGATTTAGTTGGGGCTGGTCATGTTTTGAGCAGGCGGGTTGACTAGAGGGCCTCCTGAGGTCTCTTCCAACCTTAATCTTCTATGATTTTATTATTCTAATAAGAGCACCCATCTGACAGCAGATTTTCCTTCTGGAGAACCTGGTTCTGGTTTGCCAAAGCAGAGCACTGGTCTGTTAGAGCTGGGCAGCTCCTTTGGACTTGAACTCCCGGTGAGGAAGAATAGGACCTCTCAGGGAGCAGGGATGGTGCTTCATGCTGCCCCACTTGGTCACAAGAAGGGAAAATTTCCTAGTAGCCGGTTAAGCCATTTTAACAACCCTTTTCACTGCCAGAGCTGCACAAAGAGTTCATATTGCAGCTGAGAACCAGATCCCTGGATGCCAAACTGCACATTGCACTAACTGAAGCTGTACAAAGCAAGCATTCAATCCTCCATCTATGCTCTACACTTCAGTTCCTCTCTCAGCATCAGATGGCTCCCTTGCAACAGAGTAAGTGAAGCGTGGTGTCAGATTGCCAGTGGGAGCTAGAGACAAGTTTATCTGTCAGAGCCTGCTGGAGGCTCAAGAACAGAGAGGAGTAAGATGTATTTACTCCACTCCGCTTCCCGTAAGAGTAGGCTCCACAGGAAATGTTTCCCTTCTCCTTTCCCCGTCCCCTCAATGCACAGGGCACAGAAGTTTTAAACAAGAGGAAAAACTTCTTTAAAAAAGCACTTTAGGGGCATAATCAACGTAGTGAATCAATGGATTTTCCCCCAGGAAAGCACAAGCTCCGCTCTTCCTTCTGTCTTGTTGCACAGCTTCAGACTTTTTGTTCTGTGGCAAATGCTCTCCATTCAAGTGCATGGCATTTTCTGGGCACTATGTCTTCAGTATAGTCTTTGGAGCAATGTGATTTTTTTTTATATGGTGACTTAAATAATCAGCAGGCAGTGCTAAAATACACCATTGTGCATTGACATTGTTAAAGTGCAGGAAGCGGCAGGGGATGAAGGGGAAGGCTGCATGTCTTGGTGGCCTTGTTTTTCTCCTTTCTTTGAGAGCTAACTCTTTATTTTCTGCATACAAGTATCCCACACAGTTGAAGGCAGCCCTAGTTGCTGTAGCCAGCTCTTGTTCCTGTCCCTAACAGTGCAGAACCACAATGTGGGCAATCTAGCATTGGGTTTTTAATAATGTCCCAAAAGGAAGTTGTTTGCACAACAGCCCTCTGTGCCCCAAACACACACACACATACTCACTCTCTCTCTCTCTCTCTCTCTCTCACTCAACAGGCAAGTAACCTACATCGTAGCTTCAGGCCCCATCCTTTCAGATTTGGCATGTACTGTAATGAGATCAGCAATTTGGGAGAGAGACACAGCGTCATATTTGAAAGAAGTAAAAGAGTTCTCTAGTCACAGCTGAAACCATTTACTTTAGTTACCCATCACTGTTTTCCTTTTTAAGTGCTCAGCCTTTTTAATGCTAATCCAAGCTTACCATCTCTGCCAGACAGCCATATGTGACCCCTGTTCTTTATAAACATTACAAACTGTGCAAGAAGATTACGTGGATACAGGCAACATCCTTGCCTTTTTATAAAGCTCAATTTTACCAGTAAGACAATACCAACGTCTTGCGTATTTTCCTGTCTTCTTTCTGCTGGGTGAGGTAATTAATATCTTTCATTGGACCAACGACTTTTGGTCTTATCTTCACTACCTGGCTAGGTTATTGCAAGGCAACTTACATTGACCTAGCTGTGGATGTGTCTAAAGCTATGCTGACTTTACACCACCTCCCCGAGCAACATAATTACTTAGGGTATGTTCGAACTAGGGGGGGTAATGTAGTCATATGGAATTGCAAATGAAGCCCGGGATTTGAATTTCCCGGGCTTCATTTGCATAAAGCCGGCCGGTGCCATTTTTAAATGCCGGTTAGTTCGGACCCCATGCCGCGCGGCTACACGCGGCACGGACTAGCTAGTTCAGATAGGCTTCCACGAGGGGTACAGCTAGTTTGGATTAGGAAGCCTAATCCGAACTAGCTAGTCTGTGCCACGTGTAGCCGCGCGGCACGGGGTCCGAACTAGCCGACATTTAAAAATGGCGCCGGCCGGCTTTATGCAAATGAAGCCGGGGAAATTCAAATCCCGGGCTTCATTTGCAACTCCGTATGACTACATTACCCCCCCCCCCAGTTCGAACTAGGGGGGTAGTGTAGACGTATCCTAACATCAGCTATTACTGGCCTCCAGTCCCATGACGGTTCTCACAGAGCGCTCTGTCCCTACTATGAACTCACCTTAAACACCCTGCATATTTTGGAAATTCCTTTTCCTGGCTGCGCAGCTGGGCGAGCACACCTTGCAGCTCTCCACTGTTGCATGCAATTTCCCAGCTGCCCCTGCCAGGTACATGTTGCAGATACACTCCTGCCTAGAACACAGGAGATACTGGATCTGTGCAGACAAGAGGCTGTGCAGGCACAGCTCTGATGCAGCCTTGGAAATGTCAGTATCTATGAGCAGATGGCTCTGGGCATGGAGGGAAAAGCTACAGCAATGCCATGTGAAGGCCAATGAACTGCGGGGCAGAGCCACAGACCTGCTGCTTTTATAAAGGCCTGCATCCCATCCTCAGCCCCCAGGAAGTGTACTGTGCACATGCACAAGCAACATCATAACTATGGCAGCAGTTTGCAAAAGTAACTTAGGTTGACATAATTATGTAGTGCACACATGGGCTACATCTACACCATAGCGGGGATCAATGCCCTGAGATTGAGCCACTGGTTGTCGATTTAACAGGCCTAGTGAAGACTTGCCAATTCAGCTGCAGATTACTCTCCAATTGACCCCCGTACTTTACCTCAGATAAGAAGAATAGAATAACAGAAGACAACAGGAGAGTTTCTCCCTTCGACCCTTCCCAGTACAGCCCCAACCATAACTCAACATAAGGTCCGACAACCACACCTACATTTATCACGTAGTCACAGTTATGTAGCTTAGGTTGATTTTCTGTGGTAGTGTGGACAAGGCATGGCCTTGGCGAAAGAGACAAGCTTTCAAGCTGCAAACTGAGCTCTTCCTCAGTTCTGTCACAGTTGAACACTAGATTAGATAAACTTAAAAAACAACAAATGGTCTGATAGCACTTTATAGACTAACAAAACATGTAGATTGTATGAGCTTTCGTAGGCACAGCCCACTTCTTCATGTTTCGTTAGTCTATAAAGTGCTACCAGACCACTTGTTCTTTTTAAAATTTATCCTGTACAGACTAACTTGGCTACCCCCTAAAGATACTAGATTAGATAGTTTAGCATAAATAGTTAGCACATATTCTAAGGGCCCATTCATGGTGAAGTGGCCCATTAAGATCCCTGCAGTCAGAGGACAAAAAGGGGTGTTAATGAAACAAAATACAGGATTATGTAGCACTTTAAAGACTAACAAGATGGTTTATTAGATGATGAGCTTTCGTGGGCCAGACCCACTGCCTCAGATCAAATAGTGGATCTGAGGAAGTGGGTCTGGCCCACGAAAGCTCATCATCTAATAAACCATCTTGTTAGTCTTTAAAGTGCTACATAGTCCTGTATTTTGTTTCAGCTACACCAGACTAACACGCCTACATTTCTATCACTATTCTACATGCAGGGTGTTAATGAGTTACAGATTGCTGTAAGAAAACATAAATCCAGTGTCTTTATTCATCCACTGACTTCTGCCTTTAAAGTAAACCCCAGGCACTGAGCACCACACAGCAGAAGCTTAGAAGCGAGAACTTCTTCATACAATAGAAGTTCTAGTGGAGGGGGTTTCCTCTTCCTCCCATAAACAAAAGGAAAAACTATGTAGCACTTTAAAGACCAACTAGATGGCTTAATAGGTGATGAACTTTTGTGGGCCAGACCCACAAAAGCTCATCACCTATTAAACCATCTTGTTGGTCTTTAAAGTGCTACATAGTTTTTCCTTTTGTTTTTGAAAGATCAGACTAACACGGCTACCTCTCTATTACTCTTCCTCCCATGTAATCTCTTCCCCTCTTCACATTAGCACTAGAACAGCTCCAAGAGGGTGATAACCTAACTTGAGGCCATGAGACCACTTCTCCCATGTCTTGTGAAAGTAACAACTGCCACGTTACTTCTGCTCACCTCATAAGCAGATGCCCTCATGCTGTGCTCATGCTATCTTCATTGGCTACATTGCTGATCAGCACACTATGATCCATTGCAGCACTATTTGCTGCTATTACGAAAATAAAGTTACAGGTGGCTAGAGGAAGCTATGGCGATGTTCCTGCTTCAGACAGAATTAGGAGTTTTCAATGTTCCTATAAAACAAACAGGTCTAAGAAAATACTGACCTGGGGGCATATGTGCACACCAGGGCCCAGTTGTGTGTAGTGCAGAATGCTACTAGCACAGTATTACTGCAGTGGGCACTGAACCATTTCAAGGGAGGCTCTTGGCAGCAAGCAGAATCCATCTCAACGATACTGTGGTATCAAAAGATAGTGGAGAAAAAGGTGCCAATAAGAGTTGCATGTTAACCCAGCAATGCCTTCAGCCTGCCCCTGAATTACAATAAATAAATATTTACACTGAAACCCAAACAAAAGACTCTCCAAATGGGAGCTTAATCTTCTGGTGTAGACAAGCCCTGATAGACTGTTAGCAAACACTAGGAAGGTAAGATATGGAATTGACACAACCACACTGATCCTCCAGTAGTTCAGACCTGCCTAACAACTAACAATAAGTGAACATTGATTGCCATGGCCTTGAACCAACACAAACCTTAAGTTTACCATCTACATGTTTTGTTAGTCTTTAAGATGCTGCTAGACTCTTTGTTGTTGTTTTTTAAGTTTTTTCAGTTACAGACTAACTCTGCTACCCCTCTGAAGCTTAAGTTTACACTTAAGTATGGCAATGGTCCTACTGAAGTTAAAGCACATGCTCTGGTACTTTACTGAATCAGAAGTTTATTTGGTTATTGGATAAAATGCTCCAATCATACCCCCATACCTCTTACAAACACCAAACCAAATGGCAACCCCTTTTTAGCTCCCACTTGGTGAGAATAATATGAGTAGGCTTGCAATCCAAAGGGGGTGAAAACCAAAAACAAACAACCAAACAACAAAGATTACATTTTGGAAGAATGAGGGAAGGCCAGTGAAATAATTAAGTGGGCAAAAGGACACAAAAGGGAAATGAACAATGGTAACAGAAAAATGACTGCATTCCCAAAGTTGGACATCACCTAGTAATAAATACGGTAGAAGGAGATAAAGGCCAGTGTCAATGAACAGGGAATTACAGAAAATAATCAAAAAGGTAAGAAAAAGGCATGAGATGGAAGAGTAGGCTGGGAAGTAGAGAGAATAAAGCTATAGGAGAGTACAATGGGCATAAGGCAGGCTGAGATAAAAGGTGAATGAAATATTGCACAAGGAGTAAGACAAGAATTTTTCAGATATATAAAAAGCAAAAGGTCAATAGGGCATCTAAGAGATCACCAGGATTATTTAGTGACCGAAGCAAAAGACTGTAGAAAATTGAAATTAATTCTTTACTGGAGTGCTCACAAGAAAGAATGGAGGAGTGAGACTAGAGACAGAATGATATTTTCTATGAGAAGGAAAAAACACAGAAGGAACTCAGGGTCACAGCAGAGCAGGGAATAAAGAAATTACAGTGAATGCAGCTGGAAAAGGCACAGATAGGTGCCCTTGCAGAGTAATAAAGAAGGCAACGGGGACTTCTAAACAGTGACATTTAAAATGTTCTGTTAGAAACTGGAGCACGAAATTAGTTCCTATGCCTTCATCCAGTGCTTTCTTGTTTGCTCAGCATGGGCAGAAGCCATCATACCCTTCCAGTTTGGGACCACTCCGGAGACTGAAATGGCCCCCAGAGTACTGCTCTATGGTACGTCCACCTTCCTGATTCTGCAAAAGGTTTACAACATAAGCCAGAATGTGCAGGTACACTACAGTTCCCAACCTCTGACTCTATCCCGAACTGACAGGACTTGCTGGGACTAGATTAAGAAGCAAAATATTCTCCCCACATTCACAAGTCAAGAACAGATGTAAGATCGAAGGTAAATTACACACCTGTAAGTTTATTTGGAATAACAGGAAAATGTTGCATTGGAAACATAGTGTTGCCAGCTCTTTAGCTGAGCCAATTCAAACAAAGCTAAATCAGATTTGCCTACACGTGCACAACATGTCTACACTTAACAATGAACACTAAACAACCTCACTTTTGCTGGCATCCAGCCACTACAGTAACTACCCCACTTGTGTGCATCTACACTTTGCTCCTTTTGTCGGCAGTTCACATCCTCAATGGAAGTACTTGTACTGTCAGTGTGGGCAGGGTTGGCCTTACCATGAGGCAAACTGAGGCAGCCGCCTCAGGTGCCAGACTGTGGGGAGGCGCCACTAGGATCCAGAGAATTGAGACCTTTCAAAGTTTTGGCCCAACCGAGGAGTCATGGGGGCATCATTTGAGCTCCCCTCGTCAGGTGCCAAAATGTTGTGGGCCAGCCCTGAGTGTGGGGGTATGGCAGGATGGCTTCTGACAGCTAGTAACAATCTATAGAAGCAATGCAGTGTCTACACTGACACTGTGTTGACCTAACTACCTTGACATTGACGCTAGCCCTCTCTTGGAGGTAGAGTTATTAAGTCAGTATAGCTGGGCAGTTATGTGCTCGGAGCAAAATTTTACTGTAGACAACATAAGCTGCCTTGCAGTGACCTAACTGTAGCATAGACCAGGCTTTAGTGGCAGAGGCTGGTCTGCCACTAATCTGCTGCTCTAGTTGAAATTTTAGTGTGGTGCTCCCTATCTATCTTCTAGAATAGAAGATCTCAGCCAGGGGCAGACTTTGGATGGGGGTGGAGAGTGCATTAAGCTTTCTGATGGTTTGGTGGTTGACAGAACTAGCAGGTCCAGAACCCAGGCTGCACTGCTACTCACTTGTGTTTGGCCCAGCTGCCCTTCCATCATGATGAGGGGGTGGCAGTACCAAATCTGAAAGAGCAGCATTGCCACACCACAGAGCCCAAAAGGCAGTTTTTAGTGACAAAACACGGTAGTGTAGCTAGAGCCCTATCCCTCTACTTCCCTTTAAAAAGGGAAAAACCCTCCCCTTTGGGAAAGCAATATTCTAAGTTTCAAGCTGCACAAGAGCAGAGAACAATTACATACCAATGATCAGCTCCTACCTTCTCCCACCATAATGCTTATAGATAGAGTGGTGGGGAATTTTAAGAAATTATATTGTAGAGGTCCAGGGGTGAGGTGGGTGGATTGGATGTTGTAACAAGGCTTAGGGAATGAATATTCTTATATTCAGTTCTTGTCTCTTTTATTGACTTATGTGGCCTTGAACAAGTCATCCAATTCCTCTGAACCTCAGTTTATTCTTCTGTAAATTGGTATGTTTCTTCTTTACCTCTAAGGTGTGTTAAGCATAAATTAACATTCATACCTGTTTTTTAGTTCCTTGCTGAAACAGTGTGTCCTTTCCTAAGCCTTGTGGGTAAAGGTGTGATCCAAAGAGGGTGCTCACAATGGATCACACCTCTACCCACTTCCTAAACAGCAAACAGTGTCAAATGCCTGGAACAACACTATGCATGTCCTGGGCTGCGAACTGTTCTGAATTAACAAGCAAGAAATGTGCTTGGTGGAATACAGGGAAGGGGGTGTCAGCATTTTGCCTCTACTAAATGTCGTACTTCGTTCAGATTTAGAAAACAACACACATGGGCCGACTGTAAAGATCAATATATTCCAGCAGCTTGCGGCATACTCAGAATTAAAAGAAAATAGAGTCAAAATGCCAATGTTTTCCCCTCCGATTGTTTTTATTTAATGGGGTATGTTTCTTTCAGTCATTTCTCTATGTTTGCTATTAGAACACAAGGTGACCTTTCTATGCTTAATTACCCGAACAAAACACAGAGAACATTAATGCCAAAAATGCCCCTTGTGCTTTCTACTGCATTTGCAGATGTTTGAAATAATCCATCCTAATCTCTTTTTCCCTTAGTTTAGGTGAATCTAGTCTGATCCAAAAAAAAAGGGAAATGAAATGGAAGAGTGGGGGAATTAACAGATGTTGCAAATATATAGTATAAGTGTGTGCATATAGCAGAATGTTTTCTAATGGGCTTTGGCTAATTAGTCCAGAATGGGCACTTGATATTAATGCTTTCCATTTCTATCACAGTTTTCATGCAAGGAACTCAAAAACAGCTTATGAATGTTAATTTATTCTTAACACACCTTAGAGGTAAAGAAGAAACATACCAATTTACAGAAGAATAAACTGAGGTTCAGAGAAGTTGGATGATTTGTTCAAGGCCACATAAGTCAATAAAAGAGGCAAGAACTGAATATAAGAATATTCATTCCCAAAGCCTTGTTATAACATCCAATCCACCCACCTCACCCCTGGACCTCTACAATATAATTTCTTAGAATTCCCCCACCACTCTAACTCCATCAGCTGTATCAATGATTGGAGCTGCAGTGCTGACTGCTGGCATTTTAACCACCTTGTTGCAGCCTTTGTCAACTGGTGCTGGTATGCCTCGTGAAACCAGGTTTACATGTGCCGGTCAACAAAGGCTTCCTTGTCGACCTCAGTGTGTCTAGACTGCCCCGATCTGCCGACAAACAGCTGATCATCAGCCGGTCGGCAGAGCACGGCAGCCATTTTAATGTAAATGAAGCCGCAATTATTTAAATTGCGGCTTCATTTCTCTATGCCAGGTAGCCTAATCTACATGCCTCTGACGACAGAGGCATGTAGTCTAGACATACCCTCAGAGTATGCCTGAATGCTACTAGCCTGTCTATGGCACTCTTGCAGCTGATACCACTAGTTGCCTACACTAGTGTATCACTGGCAAATTAAAGAAAAATCTAATAGAAGGGTGAAAGAGATAAAGAAACTATAATAAATAACAACTATTTTTTGGACAAACTAATGTGTGGCAAACAAAGTGTTAAAACCAGTTGTGTACATGACAAGGCATGTAAGCGGTAGACTGCTTGATTGTCTGATATTCCTAACACTGTACTTTTGCACATCGGGTGCCTCGTGCATGAATGAAGATGGAGTTTTGAGGCTTTGCTATTTATCAGAATTGTACGTATTTCTAGAGGAAACGAACAAGTAATATTAATTTCACTACCATTGTTTTATTTCTATCATAAATGCTCAGGGCACCTATTAAATTACTATTTCTTTATTTAGCTCTTCTTTGATTGTTTAATTGTTTTCTAATAAACATATGTTGTTACCCAACTGAATTTCTATTTGAATTACAAGATTTCTCATTTGCAGTCTAGGCACAAAAAGAGAATCGCTCAGTTTCGTTGCACAGCCCTCTAGCCTGATGCCCACACCGACACGGAGGCAATTCAGATAATTCAAATAGAGACACCCCACAGTGCCATGTACATTTAGAGAGAAGAACCATTGAGAAATAAGAGGAATATTTAATACACCAGAGAAATGTCCCTTAGGCAATGAGAGTTCACCAGCCACTTGAGAGGTTCTTGAGATACATACTTTATAGCACAGCCAATCCACGTAAATTCAGTTATTTTTCTGCTTCCTACTATGGAAGAGGACTTTCTTATACACAGTCCTCAATCACTTATCACTGTAGTCTCTAGGTGCTGTGATTATACATGTAATTAAAAGCTTCAAAGGGGTAGCTAAGTTAGTCTATAACTGAAAAAACTTAAAAAACAACAAATAGTCTTGCAGCACCTTAAAGACTAGCAAGACCAGTAGATGGTATCATGAGCTTCCATGGGCACAACCCACTTCTTCATCTGAAGAAGTGTATTGTGTCCAGGAAAGCTCATGACACCATCTATACATGTTAGTCTTTAAGGTGCTACATGTCATTAAAATACCTATGGCTTATCCTGTCTTCCAATTAAGTAATACTTTGTATTTACTTAGCATCTCCTCTTGAAATGTCTGAGACTCCTGGAAGGTAGGCAGCTATTGCTATTTAATAGATGGGGGAGTCAAGTTTATGGTAAGTTTTTAGAAGTGGCTTCTCATTGCTGGCGTCCAACTCCAGAAACCCTGGGCCCCGTTGAAAGGTGCACAGCACCAATTCAAAACATAGACCAAGGTACCTCCACTTACTTAAAAGAATTGGATCTGCCCCCCAATTAATGGGGATTTTTAAAATTTTTGGACTAACTGACTTTGCCACGTGTCAGAGGGGTAGCCATGTTAGTCTGAATCTGTATAAACAACAAGAAGTCCTGTGTCAAGACTAACAGATTTATTGGAGCATAAGCTTTCATGGGCAAAGACCTACTTCGTCAGATGCATGTGATAGTATCTGACGAAGTGGGTGTTTCCTCATGAAAGTTTATGCTCCAATAAATCTGACTTACCCAAGGTCACAGAGATATTGATATGACAGCTGAAAATGGAACCCAGTTCACCTGAATCCCAGGCACTGGGTCCAATAAAATTGCCATCTAAGTCAACAAACCTTGCATGAAGTACAAGGACCAGTTATTCACCACTGACTGGAGTATCATACCTAGTATGGATACTTACCTCTTCTGTGTATGATGCTTGTATTACACATGGATTACCCTCACACTTTTAAAAGTACGTGGTGATAACCCATTAGCTTTTAATCATAATTAAAAATTAAAACTTAATATTGTCTTTGTTGCCCTACATTGCACTCACTTCATGGCAAAAATCCTTTCTTTAGCACCATTATTAATCCCTTTCCCAAAGGAAATAATTAGATTTTTTTCTTCAATATAGTAAGAGTTTTATGGGGGGAGGGGCACGGATATGGTTTCATTTCAAGAGTTTCCTTTTTTCCCCCTCTTCTGTTTTCTACCACTTCCTAGTCTGGGGTTCAGTTTGTATGATCTGATGGCAAGGTGCCCAATCCTGACGTTCATGTCATAGCACCACTGATTTCAATGGGTGTTTCAAGGATTGCATGAATTGGTTCATAATTAATCAATAAATATCATTCACAACAAGGTCGTCACATTATGACCAACTTGTTGTCACAATAGATGTGTCATTGAGAGAGCAAGAGAGAAAAGGTTACATATATAAGGTATGAACCTCTGAATATATGATCTCCATATGTTCCTGGTAGTGGCTTGCTTGCCCAAGTGAACCATAACTTATTTCTTTAATTGAAATAACATTCTTGAAATTTCATTAAAACAAATTTCATTAAATTTCATTTCATTTCATTAAACAAAACCACAACTATTAATTTAGGCACATATTTAACTGAGCTGTGCAACTCTTGGTAGCATAGTTTAATAAATGTCCCTCATATTTGCAGATTTCATAATATCTGCTATTTAGGTGAAAGCAGGGGCTGAACTGCTGCTTGCTATGAGGCAGCTAAAAGGAGGGGTAGGTGTGCCCACTACAAGGTTACGTCTACATTGGCATGATTTTCCGGAAATGCTTTTAACGGAAAAGGTTTTCCGTTAAAAGTATTTCTGGAAAAGCGTGTCTAGATTGGCAGGATGCTTTTCTGGAAAAGCACTTTTTCCGGAAAAGCGTCCGTGGCCAATCTAGACACGCTTTTCCACAAAAAAGCCCGGATCGTCATTTTCGCGATCGGGGCTTTTTTGCGGAAAACACTACTGTGCTGTCTACACCGGCCCTTTTCCGGAACAGTTTTCCAGAAAAAGACTTTTGCCCGAACGGGAGCAGCATAGTTTTTCCGGAAAAGCACTGATGATTTTACACTAGATCATCAGTGCTTTCCCGGAAATTCAAGCGGCCAGTGTAGACAGCAGGCAAGTTTTTCCGGAAAAGCGGCTGATTTTCCAGAGTAACTTGCCAGTGTAGACACAGCCCAATTGTTTAGCTCTGCAAGGTAATTAACTGTTAACTGTTGATATGTAAATACAGCTCAGGAGAGAATCCGAGGTGTGGCTATGGAAATCCCATTCAGCCAGGGCTGATGGAGGGTCAGTGTTGGAATGGAATGTGGAGAATTGTAAATAATTTGGGACTGTTGTGGGGGTCACTAAGCATGCTACCCCTAAATGTGGGAACTGTAAAACATGCCACCAGTGCTTGGAGGAGACACACCACCATCATGGTAAGAGGTCTCGGAGGAACAAGCCTCCCCCCTTCCAGACTTGAGTGAACTGAGCTGGGGGGAAGGGGTAAAGGACTTGAGTCAGCCTGTTTCACACCTGCCAGGTGTGAGCTGTGAGACTGGTCCAACCTGCCCCTTTCCCCCCTTTGTTTTATGGACAGACCTAAAGACTCCCTGAGAAGTCTTTTCTTTTGCTACTCTAGTGGAAGCTGGATTCCTTGGCCAGTCCAGCTGGTGGCTAAAGAGTTGAAATCACAGAGAGCTGAAATCACTGGTTTGGCTGAGAGCCAGACCTATTGCAGCCAGTGAAGCGGCGGCAGGTGAGGAGCGGCAACTAACTGCGGCGGCAGGCACCCAGCGGAGCATCCAGTGGCGTTGGACGAGACAGCTGGTGGAGCGTGGTGGAGTTTCGTATAAGGTGCCGCTATCTATCCCCTCACCCCCATTTCTACCCAGGTTGGGAGGTGAAACCCTGCAGGTGAACTTTGGGACTCTGGGTGGCAGGGACAGAGACTTTTGGGGTGTCGGACTCTTTGGACATCGAGTGATTCTTGGCTGGGAGGGGGCTTGGCTCATGTTTGGGTTATGAACTCTGTGTTCCCCAAGTTAATGCTGTATGACTTCTCTCTCTGTTTCATTAAATGTTTCTTTCCTACACTCAGACTCAGTGCTTGCGAGTGGGGAAGCATTGCCTCTCAGAGGCGCCTAGGGGTGTGTGAATTTCCCAGATCACTGGGTGGGGGCTCAAGCTGGTTCTATGTGAGATGGACCCCGAGATATTGAACCCAGCCCTGGTTACTGCCAGGCCTACGCGGCAGAAGGGTTACATTGGCATAATGGGCCTGGTCTCATCAATGAGACCATTTATGCTGATGTAACAGCACTGAGAATAATGGATTTACATCACTGCAAGGCTGGATCAATACAATTTTTGACAGCAGCATAAAATTGGAGAAACTCAGTGGTTTGAAGGGAGGGAGCAATGAATGAAATCCCGGTTCCACTACATAAATGGTGAAAATCCTATTAGCTTCAAACAGGGCCAAGATTTCACCCATTGTTCTTAGTTTTGATCCTGCATACCTTGCAGGACCAAATTCTCAATTGGTGTAAATCAGTGACTTGATGAAAGCCAAAGGAGGATCTGCCCCACTCCCTGATGTAAATACTGTATTAGAAAGATCAGATATGTTCCTGTATGTACCGAGGTGACAAAGAAAATTAAAGACTGGATAGGTTTTTCATATCAGACTGCTGAAGACTAATTATAACACTGCTTTCCTGCAAGCCAGTGATTGTAGGCTAATCTTCTGTTATGAAAACAGAAACCAAGGTTAATGAGGCTAATTGTGTTTACCAGTGTTTCGAACAAAAATGAAGCCAACTCAATTTTGAAGTGAGTTCTTTGTCAGAAACAAATTGTGGAAAATTGCTACAGTTGTATCAGCATTTCCTAAAATTGCTTCATATCATGCTTCGGAAACTAACATTGTAAAACATGAGCTAGCAGTACAGAAAATGACTCTTATTAGGCACTAACTATATCAAGTTCCAAGTGCACCGCTGTGTAACTTAAAGTGATGGTTGAGATGTTGAAAATAATGCAAGTGGGAGTCATTAACAAAGTATCTGACCCTCAGTCTAGCGCCACTGCATTAGTAAAAGAGAAAAATGAAAAAAAAATCAAGATATGCAGCAATTTCTATCAGGCAAACAATAGCTCTGAGTTTCATGTCTTGCGCCAAGCCTGATTAATTAATTACACAAGCTGGAACAGTCAATAAATGAATTTGTTCTGGCAAATCAAAATTTACAAGCAGATATAAAGGGTTTTAGAAGAAATTGGTTTGTGTTTTCCTCTTTTGAACTAAAATTCAAACAATTACTCAAAGCCTGTGGTTTTCAACCTTTTCCCCATTTATGCACCCCTAAAATATTATGAATGAAGATGCAAACCCTTCTGGAAATATTAAATATAGTCTGCAGACCCCCGGTGGTCTGCGGACCACAGGTTGAAAATCACTTTCTGTGGTAATGACTAACTTTTTTGGACCCCTCTTACATTGAAAACTGTTGGCTAAAACAATTCAGCAGCTTTAGTATCAGCAAAATGAGTAGGGGAACAATAATAAGTTTCTCACCATAGTGAGAGCAGCTGTTCTAGGAGTATAACTGTCCCAAATACTCCTCCATGTTGATTCTTAGTACCCCCTGCCTTCCATTCTTGGGTTCTCTACTTGATCAGAAAATTCCCATTCATGCCAAACAACGATGCATCATGGTTTTGTGACATGGAACTATAATGAAACCAAATTAATTTTCAACTCAATGTTCAATTGAAGCTGGCATTGACTAGTTAACCACACCAGTGTTTTCAACAACAACATAATGTCTGAGGGTACGTCTACACTAGCTCATTAGTTCGAGCTAGGTAGGGTAATGAGGGCAAGCAGAGTTGCAAATGAAGCCTGGGATTTAAATATCCCAGGCTTCATTTGCATGTTCCCGGGAGTCACCATTTTTAAATCCCCTTTAGTCCGAACTTCATGCCCTGTGCCCTCATTCCACGAGGAGTTACGGTAGTTTGAATTAGGATCTTTAATTCGAACTACCTACTCCATGCTGCGTGTAGCCATGGACACGGAGTTCGGACTAAGGGGGATTTAAAAATGGTGACACCCGGGCACATGCAAATGAAGCCCGGGATATTTAAATCCCGGGCTTCATTTGCAACTCCACTTGCCCTCATTACCCTACCTAGCTCGAACTAACGAGCTAGTGCAGATGTACCCTGACATTTTATCTTGCTGCAAATTCCAGAACTTCTCTTGCTCTTTGCACCAGAGTAGAAGCATATTTTGGAGTTTGCAGAAAGACCTAACTCTGGTGGAGACATTGGGAGAGCTGTTGTGGATATTCCTAAAAAAATCCACCACGCTCATCCATATAGGCCAGGTCTACACTACATGTGAAGGTTGAAGCAAGATACGCAACTGGAGTCAATGTATCTTACATCACATTCCGTGCCGTCCACATGGTGGGAGACCAACGGGAGCAACCACTCCCATTGGGTTCCCTCACTCCTCATGAAGAAGAGGAGTACTGGAGTATCAGCACTGATGGGTACACCATTTGAGGTTGATTGAGTGAGCCTATACTAGACCTGCTAAATTGAACCCTGGGAGATTGCATGATGTCGATCTTCCATGTAGAGTAGGTGTGACCATACTATGCTCAAAAATACCCACTTGGAAGGGGAGAGGAAAAAATACAGAAGTGGGGATGGAGATTCAGAGAGGAGGAAAAAGAGATGGGTTTGGTTCGGGCAGATGATAGCAACAGGACAGAGAGAACAGAAAAGATCCAGTAAGGAAAGATAAGAAGCAGCAGCAGAAGTGCAATAAGAAGATAAAACACAGAAAAGAAGGAAGAAACACAGAAATGAGGGAGAAGGGAAACGGAAATGGAAAAGAAAGTGGAATAAAAGAAACGAAACCAAATAAGAAGACTTTGTACAATGCTGAGTTCAGTAAAGGTTACACAGTATTTATCCCACATTTCCTATTAGAAAAGGGCTTATGGGAGGGGAATGGGTTGGGTGAGAGCCTATCTAGGATGAAGAGAGCCTGCTGGTTGGTGTGAACAGCACACCAGCACCTGTGTTTGACCCCATCTAAGATCTGAAATCAGTACAGGCAGTCCCCGACTTACGTGGATCTGACTTACGTCGGATCCCTAGATACGAACGGGGTGAGGCAACTTCCGCACATGCGCAGCAGCATTCCCGGGGCTCGCTCACCTGGGTCCTAGGATCCTCCTCCTCCTCGGGCCGGCTCCGACTGGGGTCCCGCAGAGCTGCCGGGCAGAGGAAAAGTGCCTCCCCACGCCCGCTGCCCCCCCCCCCCGCGGCCTCGCATCCTGCACGCCTCCTCCCTCCCCCCGCTGCCAGCAACAGGCTGCCCCCTCCCCTGAGCAACAGGCTGCGGAACAGCAGACAAAAGCAGCCTCTCCGCCCCTCCTCCCCCTATACATGCTGGGCTCCCTGGGCAAACAAAGACTCCACCAAAACAAACAAAGTGCTGGCCTCATTGTGTTAGCAAAAAAAGGACCCTCCTCCTAGAACCCTGGGTGGTGTGTGGAAATAAAGCTATTAGCTCAAAGCATGGTGCAGAGCTGTTTGGTATTTGATGAGTTACTCCTTTAGTCCTGAGTTTGTCACAGGGACAGAAATAGATGTGAAATCTTCTGAACAGGGGAACAGACAGCAAAACAAACATTAGAGGGGAGTTAACCTTTCCCTATGCTATCCAAAACTAAAAAAAAATGTTTGGCTAGAGTTTCCCCTACAATATGTACCAGTTCCGACTTACATACAAATTCAACTTAAGAACAAACCTACAGTCCCTATCTTGTACGTAACCCGGGGACTGCCTGTAGTGAAAGGCAAAAAAGATTTGATCTCTTTTGGTTTGAAATAGAAGCCGGCAGCTATCCAATCCCACTGGCTCCATTGATTGGGGTATTTCACAGCTTTTACTGCATTTGCTCAAAATCTAAGCTTCCCTTTAGAAAAAAACCCGAAATCTGCAGTCCAAGATACAGCCTTCACTATGTAAATCAATGTGCTGCTGTCTTGTTGAATCTACAGCCTGAGGTATGAACATCGCCCATTCATCTTAATGGGATATTAACCTCAAAGCCCCTTTGTGACTATCTGAATGTTAATACTATCTTACACAACTGTCTAACAAACACTGGGCTTGAGTCACAGACATGTCAAAAGGAGAGCTGGATCTAGGTTTGATTTTCCACCTGACAACCTGAAAAAAAATCCACCAAAACAAAATCCCAGATCTTCAGACTATCCCCATCTGCCCCCTAAAACCTCTGACGTTTGTGTTTGAAAGTACCTGGGATTATGCAGGTGGGGGTGGGTTAGTGTGGGGGGGAGGGGAGGAGCAGGGAGTTAATTGGCAGGAACTCTCTTTTGATAGTTTTTCATGTTTTCTCTTCCTTCTCCCAGATTGTAACTGCTCTAGTCCCATTTGGGTTTAGACTATTTTTTGTTCATTTTTAAGGAGCCAACACCAACACACTTACTCACATTCTGTAGTTACACTTACGTACTATACTTGAAAGGGAATCCTCTGAACTGTCATTCATGTTAAAATTCGACACTTACCAACAAGGACTTAACAAGTCTTTGAACTTTCTCACCCATTACCAAGACAGTTTCCCCAATTATCACCTGTAATACCATTAACTCACAAACATCCCACTCTCCCTACCTTTAATATCAGCAATTCACAGACACTTACCTTCCTTCCTCCCCCTTCCCACCCCCCTCCCCCGCATCCCCCTTCTGTTCTGCAATGTGATTTGTCCTTTTCATATTTGTTCATTTTTTTAATTGTATCCTTTGGTATATATGGTTGTGACTACTTTCTTCCACTATTTGATCTGAGGAAGTGGGTCTGGCCCACGAAAGCTCATCATCTAATAAACCATCTTGTTAGTCTTTAAAGTGCTACATCGTCCTGCATTTTGCTTCAACTACCCCAGACTAACACGGCTGCATTTCTATCACTGTACTATACTTCATAAGCAACCCCACAGAATTCAATGGTACTGTTCATGGTGGGCTTCATCCTTCATGTGCACCTGCAAAGGATTAGCATCAGTAAAGAGCCCCTTTAGTCTACTGCATGTGTTACCTGTCTCAGTGGCTGTTCAGATAGGGGAGCAGCGACAGTAGGAAAGAAGGGACAGAGCTGGGGTTTCACTCCCCCATGCTGCAGCCTGTGCACTGGAGTCAGCAGAGAGGGGGAAATAAACGGAGCCGGCAAAAGAATCGGCACCAATTACTGGAGCATGGGGGAAAAGACAGGGATTCGGATTCAAAATCTAGTTCCCTGCCCCGCTCCTGGGACAGTGCAGTTATGTGCAGCTCCTTACTTGGGGTGTGTTGTGAAGCAACAGTCCTGCCATTGGTAAGGCATTACACCGTGTGAATGAGGGTATCACAGAATGAGGCTCTAACCTGGGGACAAATCTTGTAGGCCAAGTGACCGGTGTTGCCCCCATATTTTGAATCTCAACTTGAAACACCTAAAAAGTATCTGCTTTTCAGAAAGTGTTAACTCCTTCCCATCTCTGGGGCACCAGCTGCCTCTGTGGGCAAGGGGAGGACAGAACTTGAACTGACCGCACTGCACTGTCCAGGCAAATATCCTACCTTCAGGGCATCCCATATGCTGCCTTCCTAATGCAAGAGCCTGGATCTAGGTTTGATTTTTCCCCCCCCAAATCAGTTCCCTTTAAAAGTGTCTTGGGTTGGACCAACACATTTTAGCCACCATAAAACACTAGTCACTTTTGAAAATCTTAGGTAAAGTCTCTTCAGAAGTCCCATTTAAAGCCATGACAGCAAGATTTGGTCCTGAATTAGGACTTCAGTACTGCACCGATCATCACAGGCCATTACATAGCAATTCAAAAAGACTACACCACAAAAAACCCATGAAACTGTTCAAATGAAACAGTCACTACCCCAGTTAAAATCCTAATTAAATTTATGGGGATAATAAAGATCTAAAGGAATATCTGCAGGAAGATTAAATAAACATGATAGGGTACAAAGAAACTGAACAATGAAACAGAATCCAGTTCAGATGGATCAAGTATAAAAGAATCTTATTATTACAATGAAGATCACTTGCCTACATATATAATTAGAAATTCATATACACACAAAAAGATAAAAGTGACCAGCTAATCCAGCTGTAACCAGCTATAATACAGCATTGTCTATATTTTTAAAAATCCTAATGCTCTCCAAAAATAGGCATAACAGGGTGTATTAATGAAGTCTTCGTTTGAGCAAAACAAGCTGCCTTTATCCACTTCTTAGTTTTTCTCAGACTGCCAACAAAAACCCTCATGAGACATGTCATCTTAGTCCGACTCTTCCACCCAGACGTCTGTGACTAGATGAAGTTAAGCCTGAGACAGAATAGTAACAATGATATCCAAAGAAGCTAGCTCAGATTTCAAAGTCTAGTTTTCTTCTCATAGCTTTTGCTGCTCAGGCTATAATTGGAAAACACACTTGGATTCACCCCCTCCCCCTGCTTTGAAAAGTAATGGCCCACAATACATTTCAACCTTATTTAGAATCCAGTTCATATCTTAGACTGAAATAAATGTTCTGTGAGAATGTGACAAACAAACTTTGATGGAAAATTTGCAGGTGTTTTAAAACAGGGGAAGGCATAAACATTTCAGATACATTTGGAAGTCTTCATAGATCTACGTGGGAAGATTTTTTTTCCCCTGAAATAAGCTGATGAGAGGCAAGATTTTATAAGGATCTCTTCTCCCTACTCCTTGCATAGGATTAATTATTACTTACTTTTCTAATGCCCATAAATTGAACTGCAAAATCAAAACAAAACATTTTACTGGCACAGACAAAAGACTAGATGACATTAAATTTTACCTACCCCAAAACATCAAGAAGAAAAATGTGTACATTCTTCAGGACAGAAGAGAGATATTGTTGACAAATTTTCCATAGTTTTAAATCCATCTATTAATATTTTGTTTATCACAGTACATCATGTTGAAGCATCTCCCTGCTCTTTTTGCACATATATATACAAGTTCTAATTGGCATATGATCAATTACCAAAGATGTCAAGTGCATTATCAAGACTAGTCAAGTATGAAATACTATGGACAAAAAAATGTTTCAAAGCAAATATCAACTGACCTAGTTTCACAGCCCATTGTTCCGCATTATCAGGATTTCACTAACAATTTATATTTGTTTCATCTTGTCAGAATGACAAGGAGTTTATGAAATTCATTGATCTACAAGCAAGAATTAATTGTAGAATTCAGCCACTTCTGTCAAAATAATATACTTAGTTGAAACCCGGTATCTTTCTTTTGTATATCTTTGTTGATGTCTCCCAAATTAAAATTCAAATCTTAAAGGCAGAACTCCCTAGGAATCTCAAAGCGTCAACTGGAACTTTAACAGTTTTCTCTCATTTTGTATTCCATACTGAGCCCAAGGTCAGATAGGAAAATATATTCCGTGAATAAAGGAATAATTATTGATGTAATTGGCAATGCAAATGAAAGAAAATCATTACTGTTTAATTAACACTACATGTGTCAAAAATCCAGTAAGAAAAAAAGGCTTGGAAAGAAAATAATTTTTAAAGTATAGAAGCTTTTTATCTCCTCTTCTGAACAGAAGCCACAAGCATTGTACGTTGCATAATTTCTTTTTATAAATAATTCACTCTAAGTTTTGGACATTTCTTCTAGTACACATTTAAATCTCAAGAAAGCTGAGTGCTAAGAGAAGCTTAATTAATCATTCTCTGTTCCTTGAAGCTAATTTTCAACTATGGTTTCTTGATGAAGAAAAATAATTTTTAACTTTAAAGTTTCACAGTAGAACTTTTACTAACATGTCCTGTTGGATGTTTCCGTTGCTTGTATATTATTTTTAAAATCTAGATTTTTTTTTAAATTGTACATTTTGTAAAATTAGGAGTACAAAACCTGATCCCATTAGAGTCAGTGGGATCAGAATGGGAAGTGGATTGGACTCATAGAGCCCAGTTGTCAAGTTTAAAAATTTCTACTATTATAATATTAATATTATTTCTATTTAAAAATTCCCACTAATACCTTCATATTGAGAGATGTTTTGGAGGCCTCGGTTCAATTGCATTATTTTTATTTATTTGCCATGGGTTTTGGGAGCTGAACACATGAGACAACCTGGGCTTGATGTAATGATGAGGCACAGTTCACCCAAAGTCCACCTGAAACCTCCCCTGAAAACAAGGTCCAAAGTGGCTTCTTATTAATGTTATCACCCTACATTTATTTGTATTGCAAGAGCACTCATAGGGCCTGTCTACCCAGCAGTGTTATTTTGAAATAACAGACTGCACATCTACACAGCAAGACGGTGATTTCAAATAATTTCAAAACAATGGGCTTCTTCCTCCAACTTCTGCAACCCTCATTTCATGACGAGTAAGGGAATTCGAAGGAAGAATGTTCTTCCTTCGACCTTCTGCTGTGTAGACAGCGACAAAAGCTGAGTTAAGGTACTTTGACTTCAGCTATTTAATTAACGTAGCTGAAGTTGCATATCTCAACTCGACTTTAGCCCACAGTGTAGATGTGCCCATAGCGGCCACGATCATGGAACAGGGCTTTATTGTGTTAAGCACATAAGACATACTGTGCTCCCCAAAATTGACTCACCCCAAATCAGTGACTATTTATGAAAAGTTGGCCTTGAACCAATGGCATGAAATGTAAGGTGCGCCTATATGAGCCCAATCCTGCCAAATCATGAGTTTGGGAACATGCAATATTGGTTACACTCCCTTCATCTTGGATTCATGGAGTAAGCACTAAGCTTGAGGCTTTGCAGGTCTGCACTCATCTTAAGCGTGTCATATAGTTCAATGATTAAATATTGCTTATAAATAAAAGAAAAGTAGCTAAGATGAGCGAAGTGATTTTGTAAAAATATTTTGCATTAAAGGTGCATATTGTGACTATCACAAGTGTTTAGAGATGTATAACTTTGAAATGAAGAATCACAGATGTAGTGCTAGCCAATGTACAGCTCCTGAATAAGCTGATTCACTTAATGTCACTTTTCAAAGAAATACTACCATGCTTACAATATTCACTGACAAACCTAAAAGTGGTCTTATTATTTTTCATTTTCTATAACCTAACCCTCCCATCTTTAAAGAAAATCAGCAGGTGTAAATTAAACTGTGTGCCAAATTTTTAACATTGAGGCAGCCTGCATGCTAGAAATGTGAATATACTCATCACATTTGCACATGTAAGCGCCAGTTCTGAGTGCTTAAAATGGAATTTGTGCATGGGAATTGCCCAAATTGCATGCATAAATCCAGGTGTATTCTTTTAAGCGGCGCTCAGTGCTTTAAAATGTGGTCCTATGTAAATAAGACTTGATGGCTACCTTGAGGGAACATACTGCAAGGCCAAATTTTATCAACATTAGTTTTTATAAAAATAAGCTTTTACAGAACGTTTAGACCAAACAAATATTTCAATATTATTTTTATTGTAAAGAAATCAAAATGGAAACAGTTTGTTGTTTCCATACATTTATTTTCCCAAGTTTTTTGTTTCCTTGGGGGGAAACCTTTTGTTTTTAAACAAAAAAGAAAGCAAATATAACAAATTTTTAATCCAAACATTGCAGTATTGTGCCAGTAAAACAAACAAACAAACAAACAAACAAGTAATGAAACTAATGAATCTACTTTCATTTTCCAAGCTCAAAGAATTGCAAAAAGTAAGAAAGCCGAAGAAATAGTTTAAGTAAATGAGATTTTTTTAAGTTATTTCAATTTTAATGATTTAAGAGGTTATTTGTACCCTAGGTAAGAAAGTCTATGAGGTTTTAGAATGATTTCTTTTAACCTGACTCTTTGTAAGCTCGAAAACTTCTCCCACCAACAAAAGTTGGTCCAATAAAAGATATTACCTCACCCACCTTATGTCTCTAATATTTCCCTGGTTTATGTTGAACATGGAATACTCGATCATTAATAACCAATTCCAGTGCATAAGATGTTGTGATTTATTGATTCATAGGTTCCTATTGTAGGCAAACATTTGGGATCTTGCCAAGTCCTTTGCTTGGGTATATCACAATTATTCATCTCTGGAACTCTGTCCTGGAAACCCATAAAAGACAATATTCCCTTTTAGGCTGCCCCACTCAACACAGTCGAAAGCTCGCTGTACAGATAGATTTTTAATAAAGAAGGACAATGCAACCATCAGTTTTTCAACAAGACAAAGCAAATTTAAACCACCCACTGAACTCTACCATAACAGATGTGACATTCCACAATGCAGGGGGTAGAGGGCAGATTGAGAGTCAGTTTATTAAAGGCTGGCCTGAAGAGAGTACATTCATTGGGTGAAACCATGGGGGTGTCTCTGGATTGTTAAACCTTTGTTTAGTGGCACCGAACTCTTCAGAGGACTGACAGTATCAGGAATAATTAACTGCATTATAATTTGCTACAGTGTTAAGCACTGTGCTTTCCACATTTTGTGTTTTTCTTTGATTAGCAGCCACAATCAAGGAAAACAAGCCTGAACACTGAAATTCACAGACAGTTTTCATGGTTGATGAGCGGGCATGGTTTTATTCTTTAGCACAAGCACTGTATTATCCTTCACTTGCACAGAAAAAGATGTCAGTACGAGGCATGCTATATGTGACAATTTAAATTTGTGCCGAAGGCATGAAGCAGTGCAGTGCCACAGTCTAGTGATACTAGCAACCGCAGACAAGCTGACCTCAGCTGCAAGCCTCAAAAAATAGGCTGTCACTTAAATACTAAAAGGAACAAAGCCTCTCTTAAAAGGACTGTCAACTACTTTATTTTTAAAAATTTACATATTTTGGCAATAACTTTTCAGAAGCTTGGAAACAAAGAAGTTCCTTCTTTGCAGCTTCTATTTTTACCATTTTAAAAATTATCTTATTTAATGATTTAAAAAAAACGATGTTCAAAGACATAAAATATGCACAAAGAGAATAAAATGATTATGTGCATAACTAGCAATGGACAAAGCCAGCACAAGTTAAGTAAATTCCTAACTCATCCAATCTTCTCAAAAGCATGTTATAGCAGTTTGCAGATAAAAATGAAAACATGAAATAGGGCAGAGGGGAGTGAGAAATACAGATAACATGGAGGAATAAGTCTGAATGCATATCTTACTACAGGCAGTCCCCGGGTTATGTACAAGATAGGGACTGTAGGTTTGTTCTTAAGTTGAATCTGTATGTAAGTCGGTCCAGTGTCCCTCCCATAAGGTTGGGGAGGGGCTCCGCCCGCCCACCATCCCATGATTTCAAATAGGTCCAGATTCAGCTGCTGCTGAAACTGACCGCCAGTTCTGACTTACATACAGAATCAACTTAAGAACCCCAAGCGTCCCCAAGTCAGCTGCTCCTGAAACTGATCAGCAACTGATTCCAGGAAGCCCGGGGCAGAGCAACTCTGCCTCGGGCTTCCTGTAGTCAGCGCTGGTCAGTTTCAGCAGCGGCTAAATCAGGACGCCTGGGGCAGAGCAGCTGGGGTGCTGCTCGGTTGCTCCAGTAGCGCCGCTCCTCGGCACTACTGGACCAACCCAGCAGCACCCCATCTGCTCTGCCCCAGGCGTCCTGATTCAGCCGCTGCTGAAACTGACCAGCAGCGGCTGAATCAGGACCAGAGCAGCTGGGGTGCTGCTGGGTTGGACCAGTAGCGCCCAGAGCGGCGCTGCGGGACCAACCGGCAGCACCCCAGCTGCTCTGCCACAGGCGTCCGGAGAAAAGCCTATTCTGCTGGGGGGGGGGGGCGTACTAGCTGCGCCCCCCACCCCCACCCCAGCAGACCAGGAAGACACGGGCGGCGGACCGAGACGCACCGCGGTCCCGCCGCCTGGGTCCTCCGCGGCTTTGCTCCCCGTCTCCCTTGTCTGCTGGAGACCAGCAGACCAGGGAGACGGGGAGCAAAGCCTCTGAGGACGCCGGCAGCGGGACAGCCGCGGGGCGTCTGGGCTGTTCCGCTGCCAGCTTCCCCCACGGCTTTGCAAAGCCTCGGGGAAGCCGGCAGCGGAGCAGCCCAGGCACGCCTGGGGTGCCCCACTGCCCGAGCCCCCCGCCACTTTGCAAAGCCTCGGGGAAGCCGGCAGCGGAGCAGTCCAGGGGCGCCTGGGCTGCCTCGCTGCCCAAGCCCCCCCCACAGCTTTGCAAAGCCGCGCGGGGGGGGCTCGCACAGCGGGGCTGCCCCACTGCCCGAGCCCCTCCGCGGCTTTGCTCTGCGTCTTCCTGGTCTGCAGACCAGGGAGACGCAGAGAAAGCCCCAGAGTACACGGGCGGCAGGACCGCGAGGTCCCGCAGTCCGTGTACTCTGGGGCAGCCCCGTTCGTAACTGCAGATCCGACATAAGTCGGATCCGCGTAAGTCGGGGACTGCCTGTATATATTTTAGAAATGTGTGTGTCTATCTGTCCATGAGTCCATTTCTTCTTCCTAAACAGTAAGGCTGTGTCTAGACTGCATCCCTTTCCCCCCCCCCCCCCGATTCATTTGCATAAACATGGCTGCCGCTTTTTTCCGGCTCAGAGTTTTGCCAGAAAAAAACGCCAGTCTAGACGGGGATCTTTCAGAAACTAAAGCCTTTTCCGAAAGATCCCTTATTCCTTATTTTAACACAGCCATGTTTATGCAAATGAATCAGGGGGGATTTAAATCCCCGCTTCATTTGCAATTGCGATGTGTCTAATTTCCATCCCTTTTACGGAAAAGGGATGCAGTCTAGACACAGCCTAAGAGCTAGGACCATCAAATTTGGTATGCAACTTCCTTTTACCATAACTCAAAGCAAAGTCAGTGTTTGATTGTGCCAGGATAATGGGAAGTGCATGGAATACGTTGTTTCATATCAAATAGAAAGGGATGGTTGTGATAGCAGGCACAGTTATACTCACAAATGACCTCAGGGAGCCAGCAGTGAGCAGTCCCTGCTACCTTGACCTGCCTCAGGGAGTGTTGGTGGGTGGCTTGCATGGCCCCCCTCATTCCCCAGGCCAGCCCTGTGTTGAAGCTGGCAGGGTCCACAGCCCTCTTTGCCCTGGGCCAGCTCCAAGGCGTAGGCAGGGTATGAGCCTCATTCCCACCCTGGGCTGGCCCTGGGGAGAAGCCAGATGGTGGAGTGCAAGGCTCCACCCACCCCAAGGAACAGCTGGTGGGTGGAAGTTGGTGGCCACTCCCACCTCTTACCTCCTCCCTCTGAGCCTCCCCGCCTTCACACCCCCTGCCACAAATCCTGCATCCCCTACCTCTGCCTTGAGCCCCTCAACCCCCAACCTTGACTCCTGCACACCCCCATATCTTCAGCCTCCTGCCCTAAGTCCCCCACACTCCCATGCTTCTGTCCTGACACCCCCCACACTGCCAGTCCCCTACCCTGAAGAACCCAAGTAACACGGGTAAGTCTTCTAGTCTACTATATATTTGATAGAGTTGGTCTGTCTGTGTCTGTCCATCCGTCCATCCATCCGTCTATTCAAAAACTCCTCCTAAACTCCTAAATTGTGAGGGTCCCTCCTTTTCTCTCCACTCTGTTCATCTGAGGAAGTGCTCATCATGAGAGTACACAGTACTGTATATATATTTTTGTTAGTATATACATGCTTCAGCACTACTCATTTTTCTTCAAAAACAGCAAGAGCTAAAATCACCAAATTCAGTATACAGCTTCCTCTTATCCAGGGGCGGCCTGTGCCTACAGGCAAACTCAGCAGCCGCCTAGGGCGCCAAGTTAAATGGGGCATGAAATTCAATTCCCTGCCACTTCCCCTTCCTAGCGTCGACCCCAGAGGAAGGCTTCCCTGCGCCGCAGGAGGGGTGAGTCGGCCCCAGAGGAGGAGTGTGGGGAGTTGGCCCTGGGGGCGGCACACGCCGGCTTCCCCTGCGCCGCAGGACAGGGGGGTTGGCCCCGGGAGAGGCGGCATTTGGGGGGTTTCCCTGTGCCGCGGGAGGGGGATCGGCCCCGGTGGAGGCACGTGCTGGCTTCCCGTGCGCCGCGGGAGGGCGAGGGGGGGGGGGTCAACCCTGAGAGAGGCGGCATGCGGGGGGTTTCCCCATGCCACGGGAGGGGGGAGTCAGCCCTGGGGGAGGAGGCATGCAGGGGTTCCCTGCGCCACGGGGGGGTTGTTGGCCCCAGGATAGGCACACGCTGGCTTCCCCTGCGCCGGGGGGGGGGGGGGGATTGGCCCCCGGAGAGGTGCGCACCGGCTTCCCTCTAGGGAGGAGGGGAATCCTGGGAGGAGGCAGTGCAGGGGACTCTGCCCCCACTGGCATCCTGTTCCCTCTCCCCTGTCCCCACTCTCCTGTCCCCAGACACAGAACTCCATCCCCAGCCCCCCTCTCTCCAGCGATGTGCTGGTAATGGCAGTTAAACCAGGATAGCGTAATGTACTATTTTGGATTTGTGATAATAAAAATTATAATTAACATTTGTCATGCATTTTTATTTGAAATCGTACTGAAATATCGTCTAACTGTCGTGTACAAATCTATTCTGAAAATTTAATGCGTCTATTTTAATCTGATCTCAGAAACATTGGTTGGATGGACAAACCGAATAATTATGCCTGTTTAAATAAATATGCTTTAAAAACATTAAATAGAAAATAGGGGCAAAATGTTTCCCAGTTTACCAAAAACCTCAGCCTATATCTGCCTTTGGGGTTGGGGGGGGGGGACGCCGATTGCATGGTTTGCCTAAGGTGCCAGTTGCTGGCAGCTAGTCTAGGGCCGCCCCTGCTCTTATCATAACTTAAAGCAAGGTCAGGGTTTGGTTGTGCCAGGAAAACAGGATGTGCCTGGAATGGGATTGCGTCTCAGAAAAGCCTGCGGAAAAGAAACAGAATCACCAGGGAGGTGAAAGGAGCTAGCTAGGGGTTCAGTCCCTGCCCCACATCTGGGACTGCCCCAGCCCCGAGCCTTCCACCCCCAAAGTGCCCTTTAGAGAGGCAGGGGGGCTGTAGCTTTCTCTCCCAATTCTTACCAGGACTTTGCCGGCTGTTCCAACTTTGACAGGGAGAGAGAGGAAAGTGCATAGTCTGCTGCATTCTTCACTCTGGCTGGGGAGCGCAGGCAAACCTGGACCTGCCACAGCTGGGGGACATACACCCCTCCCCTAGCTGTGCCCACTGGAGCAGCAGCAGCCATTGAGAGGTGCTTCTTGCTTGGCCCCAAGCAGCTGAGGTGAGAAAGGGCTGGCGTAGGCCTGCATCCTTAGCCCCACCACAGAGCAATGATTTAAATGAGGCATGTACATTTTCATTTCATTTTCCAAATAGCATACATTAATGGAATTAAGGACCCAAGCAATGCTGGGAAAATCGTCTAGTAGTATATGAAAGATGAAATCCTTACCCCACTAAAGTGAATGACATCAACTGCAAAGGGGCAAGGATGTCACTCAAAAGTACTGTGCAACCACAACACTACAGTCAAATTCAGATAGCAGTGCTCACCATTGTTTCAAATGTACCTTACTTAGTTGTTTGGATGAACACCTATTTTGTACCAGTATAACTGTGAAGCAAAGTAGTGGGGTTTCTTCCACCCTCCCCCCAAAATCAATACCAGTTCAATTCCTAGCATGAATGCAGTTACAACAAGATAAAGGTGCCTTCTACCAGATTAGCTTATCCCCATCTCATACAAGAATAGTGATAGCATATTTATATGGGCATAGCTGTACCCATACAAACACTTAACCAGGTTGGAATATAAGCTTCAGAGTAGTCGTGTTAGTCTGTTTTATCAAAAAACAACAAGGGGTCCTGTGGTACCTTAAAGACTAACGCATTTATTGAGCATAAGCTTTTGTGGACTTTGTCAGATTCATGAAGTAGGAACAAAGTGGGTTGCAGCCCATGAAAGCTTATGCCCAAATAAATGTATTCGTTTGTAAGGTGACACTGGCCTCCTCATTGTTTTAGACTGGTTTAGTGGTATAATCCCCCATAATGTGGGCACAATTACACTCATAGGCTATGTCTACACTACAAAGTTAATTCGAACTAATAGACGTTAGTTCGAATTAACTTTCATAGGCGCTACTCTAGCGCTCCGCTAGTTCAAACTTAATTCGAACTAGCGGAGCGCTTAGTTCAAACTAGGTAAACCTCATTGCACGAGGACTAAGCCTAGTTCAAACTTACTAGTTCGAATTAAGGGCTGTGTAGCCCCTTAATTCGAACTAGTGGGAGGCTAGCCCTCCCCAGCTTTCCCTGGTGGCCACTCTGGGCACCACCAGGGAAACTCATCTGCCCCCCTCCGAGCCCCGGAGCCCTTAAAGGGGCATGGGCTGGCTACGGTGCCAGTGCCAGGTGCAAACCTGCCAGCACCCAGCCAGCAGGCCCTGCACCTGGCACGCCATGAGCCAGCCACCCGATGCCCCCCAGCCCTCTGCCTCTTCCCGGGACCAGGCTGGCGGCTCTCGGGAGCCTGGCCAGGACCGCAAGAGGCGGGCACCCGCCTGGTCTAGTGCAGACATCGTGGACCTCGTCCATGAACTCCGCACTAGGCACAGGAAAGTGGCCGTCGAGGGCAGGAGAGCTGCCAGCCTGGCCACCCAGGAGCAGGTTTGCATGAAAATCAGGGTGGTCCACTGAGACGCCCGACCCTGAGCTTAGAATGGTCGTAATGGGTCAGACCAAAGGTCCATCTAGTCCAGTAGCCTGTCTGCCAACAGCAGCCAACCCTAGTTACCCTGGAGGGGATGGACCAAAGACAGTGACCAAGCCATTTGTCTCGTGCCATCCATCTCCAGCCTACCACAAACTTTGGCCAGGGACACCATTTCTACCCCTGGCTAATACCACTGCATGGACCCAACCTCCATGACTTGATCTAACTTCTCTTTAAACTCTGTTATAGTTCTAGCCTTCACAGCCTCCTGCATCAAGGAGTTCCACAGGTTGACTCTTTGCTTTGTGAAGAAGAACTTTCTGTTACTAGTTTGAAGCCTGTTACCCATTCCTTTCCTTTGGTGTCCTCTAGTCCTTCTATTATGGGAACTAATGGAGAACTTTTCTTTATGCACCCTCTCCACACCACTCTTGCTTTTATGGATCTCTATCACATCCCCCCCTCAGTCTCCTCTTCTCTAAGCTGAAAAGTCCCAGTCTCTTTAGCCTCTCTTCATATGGGACCTATTCCAAACTCCTGATCATTTTAGTTGCCCTCCCCTCTCCCAGCCTCTCTCTTCCCCTCTCCCACCTCTTTTTCCCAGTCTCCCCCAGTTTTGTTCAATAAAGAAAGATTCTATTTTTGAACACACGTTTTCTTTATTTTGCACATCAGGAAGGGGGGCTAGGGAAGGGTAAGTGGAAGGAGGTAAGGGAGGAATGGGGCACGAGCCCCCGATGGGGAGGACTGGGCTGGCTCTGTGGGCTTCTCGGGATGGAAGCTCTTCTGAAGCCCTCCAATTGCCCCCTCTCCCCAGATGGCAGCCTGTGGCAAGTGCAGCCAGGGTGATGGCCGAGTGCTGTGATGTTCCGCGTGTGGGCACTCAGGGCACTCCAAGCCAGGACTGCTTTGCAAGCAGGGAACCCTGAGAACTGTCTGTCCCGGGTGGGGGTCGGGTCCCTTTAAGCACAGCCCTCGGCTAGCCTGAGACAGCAGCTCCACGCTCCAAGTCCTCATCTGATCCCCTGCCGGCACTGCTTCCGGCCATCCTTAACCTCTGTTCAGGGTCTACTCTGTGTGGACATGCTAGTTCGAATTAGCAAAACGCTAATTCGAACTAGTTTTTAAGTCTAGCTGCGCTAATGCGAATTAGCTTAGTTCGAATTAACTAATTCGAACTAAGTTAGTTCGAATTAGCGCTGTAGTGTAGACATACCCATATAAATTTACTCTAGCTATTCTTGTATGTGATGGGGATAAGCTGTATTTGTAAGATACTAGTCTAGTTAAAGTAATACAACTTTTACGTATAACCAAAGCCGAAACCCAGGTGTTATCTTATCCAAATGATGGATGCTGTTATGGGTAAGGCAGCCATCTGTTTTCACACTGTTGGACACCTATCATCAAACACTGTGTTTGTTTTGCATTTTGAATGGAGCACAGATTAACCCCACTATTTTTTATTTACTTCTGTGTTTGCACAATATAATCATCACTAGCAGAGGCACAGATGGGGGAGAAAATGAACCCCAATCATCTGGACCATAAACAAATAATTTCACCAGTGTATGAACTGCAGATTCACTTCCTATGTTAGACAACAGCTGCAGATCCCCAGATCTAACAAAAGAGAACATTTAAAAAAAAATGTAATTAGTCGGATACAAAGTTTTCTAAGTTCCTTATTGGCCAAGAGATGGATGTAAAAAATTAAATATAACAGCTATGTACGATACAATAAATAAAAGAGCCTTTCCCCCACTTTAATTCCTAGCACTTTAGATCAAGTCACATATCTGAGTATTACTCTTGCATGCAGCAATATCACTTTAGGCTGTTCACAGAATAGATGACTCAATTATTTCCTGACATTATACCACTATTATAAAATAAACAAAAAACCTGTGTAGTTCATTCTCGCTATAAGACTGGTTAATAACTAAAAAGCTACTGCTGATGCAAAGCTTTAAATGAAGCTTCCAATCATTACTTTGTAATCTACTGCAAATCCCACCAGACACCTGGATTTCTTTGTGCAAGCGTACTGATTTACAACATGCTGTGTAGTAACTTCGCTATAGGAAAGAAGCTGATTTAGGGCAAAAGCCTGATCGCCCAACCTCACCTCACTCCAAATGTGGTCCAAATGAATAGGGGTGGGGACAGAATGCGAGGACCCTCATGCGGAGTCTGCAGCCACTGTACGTCAGCTACACATTCCTGTTCAGCAGGGGATCACTGCACCTCAGCATGCAAAGGGCTTTGGAGCTAGTCTGCTGACACAAGGATCCTGCAGCCTTCCCCTGCAGGGCCATTGCAGCTCAATGGCTGCACTGGTGTCAGAAAGTGATTATTCATGTTATGATTTGGGGCCACTGAAATGAGTGGGGAAGAAAACTTCCTAGATATTTATGTCCCTCTCATACTAGATCTGGGATTGTAAACTCCCCAGAAACGTAATGAAGCACCCAGACTTGTAGGGGAGAAAAGCTTCATGATTTTTCTTATGATGTCTGGGTACAAAAACTAGGCAACTGTTTCTGTATTTCATTCAATACAACACAGGAAGAAAATCATTTAATGATGCCTCCGATATACAATTACTAAATGGATCAGGCAATCTGGGCTCAAATTAGATCTGATTAGATACTAACTTCAGTGATAGCCAGGAAAAAATACCAATCTGATTTTCATGTGTGTATACAGAGGTGCAGAAAGTAGGCAAGTAGGGCGGGCTGCAGCACCTCCAGATCCTTGCTGCCAGCTCCAGGAAACCCCAGCTGCTGGCTCTGTGGGCTCCATGGTCATAGAATCATAGAACTGGAAGAGACCTCAGAAGATCATCAAGTCCAGCCCCCTGCTCTAGGCAGGACCAATTCCAACTAAATCAACCCGGCCAGGGCTTTGTCAAGCCGAGACTTAAACACCTCTAGGGATGGAGACTCCACTACTTCCCTAGGTAACCCATTCCAGTGCTTCACCACCCTCCTAGTGAAATAGTTTTTCCTAATATCCAACCTGGAACTCTCCCACCACAACTTGAGACCATTGCTCCTTGTTCTACCATCTGTCACTACTGAGAACAGCCTCTCTCCATCCTCTTTGGAACCTCCCTTCAGGAAGTTGAAGGCTGCTATCAAATCCCCCCTCACTCTTCGCGTCTGCAGACTAAACAGACCCAAGTCCCTCAGCCTCTCCTCATAAGTCATATGCTCCAGCCCCCTAATCATTTTGGCTGGACCCTCTCCAATGCGTCTACATCCTTTTTGTAGTGGGGGGCCCAGAACTAGACAATACTCCAGATACGGCCTCACCAAAGCCGAATAAAGGGGAATGATGACATCTCTGGATCTGCTGGCAATGCTCCTCTTAATGCAACCTAATATGCCATTAGCCTTCTTGGCTACAAGGGAACACTGTTGACTCATATCTAGCTTCTCATCCACTGTAACCCCCAGGTCCTTTTCTGCAGAACTACTACTTAACCGGTTGGTCCCCAGCTTGTAACTATGCTTGGGATTCTTCCGTCCCAAGTTCAGGACTCTACACTTGTCCTTGTTGAACCTCCTCATATTTCTTGTGGCCCAATCCTCTAATTTGTCTAAGTCATTCTGTACCCTATCTCTGCCCTTAAGCGTATCTACCTCTCCCCCAGCTTAGTGTCATCCGCAAACTTGCTGAGGGTGCAATCCATCCCCTCATCCAGATCATTAATAAAGATATTGAACAAAACCGGTCCTAGAACCGAACCTTGGGGAACTCTGCTAGAAACCAACCGCCAACCTGACATCGAGCCATTGATCACTACCCGCTGGGCCCGGCCTTCTAGCCATCTTTCTATCCATCTTACCATCCATTTATCAATCCACAATCCCTTAACTTGCTGGCAAGAATATTGTGGGAGACCATATCAAAAGCCTTGCTAAAGTCAAGGTATATCACATCCACTGACTTCCCCATGTCCACCGAGCCAGTTACCTCATCATAGAAGCTAATCAGATTGGTCAGGCACGACTTGCCCTTTGTGAATCCATGCTGACTATTCCTAATCACTTTCAGCCCCAAGGGGCTTGGCCAGTGGGGGCTCCACTGCTGCTCAGGGTGTTAGCAGCTCTGCTGTAGCTCCCGGGACCCCAACCATTGGCCCCATGCTCGGGGTTCCACAGCCACCCCCAGTTGTGGTCCCTGCCTGGAGCAGTGAGGGATACATAAGGGTAAGGTCGGAGGACGGCGAAGCACAGTTGAGCACCTGCAACCTAAAAATTGTTCCAGCACCCTGGGTCGAGGAGTTTTGAAGTTCAGGCAGGCTGCCCAGTGCTGGAATTAAACAGCAATTGTTCTTGCATGTATCACAGCAGCAAGAGACTGTCTAGACTGTACTCCCTAGCATCATCACTGCAGTTTGTGAATCACAATCACTTAGGCCTGGTCTGCACTGGAGAAGAAGGTTTACCTAAGAAATGCAACTCCAGCTGGAGTCAACATACTTTAAATTCCCATCCACACTGCAGGAGGCCAACGGGAGCACATACTTCCACCAGCTTCCCTTACTCCTCACAGAACAAGGAGTACCAAATGTCGGCAGAGGCCTTCAACATGGGGTCTACATTAGACCCTCTAAATCAAACCACAGATGCAACTTTGACCTTCTGTATAGTGGAGACATAACCTTAGACTTTGCCTTGCAACATCAGTTATGCTCTAATTATCCAGACATATGTACTGAATATTGTCTTTGTGTCCGATCCTACACGGTGCTGAACACCTCCTTCTCCCACCGAAGTCAGTAGACATTGAAGGTGCTCAGCAACTTTTAGGATTGAGGTCTGATTCTGTTAGATTTCAACACGCGAGCCCATAGTTTTGAGCACTGCCACGGGTGTGCCTAGGAAACAGTCCAAGAAACAAAGGCCGGCTTCATTGCACTCGTTTCCTTCTCTTGGGCCTCATCTGCTCACTGAGGTGAAGAGTCTGAGAGGACAAGGAAGAAGTTTGGAACACACAGGCAATCAGACTAGGCAAAGAAAGTTCTCAAAATTGTACAAAGGTCTCTGAATGATGAAGGGTCCCTGCCTTGGCTCCTTCTGCAAATGTTCTTATCTGCCTGACTCTTCTCTGCAGTCTTCTTCCACGTGAAAGGGGCATGGGGAGGAGGCATTACTTGGGTCTCAGTGCACCCCAAGTAAGGGAGTTCTCTGGTACAGTTCTGAGGGCAGAAGTGGTCCTGGTTGGGCCCCATTTTACTCCCCTGCACCAGTGCTGCCATGCCTGCAGGCACAGCTGTGAGGTGTGCTCAGGCCTACCGATGGGGGTGGGCAATGGACGCAACTGCCTCGGGTCTTTAGATCACTGCTGGAGCCTTGAGCGGTGTGCTCTAGGTGGTACTGGTAACTGATGGACGGGCCAGTCAGGCTAGTCCCCAGCCCTGGCCCTTCTGCTCAAGGCCCTGCCCCTTCCGGGAGCATGGAGCCGCCCTCCCCTCACACATTTTGCCCACAGGTCCTGGAATTCTGTCGTCCCCCTTCCCCGCCCCCCGGTGTGTTCACAGCTACTCCACAATAACAGATAACTTCGGCAAGCACATTCCTATTGCTGTAATTGTCTGAGGGTATGTCTACACTACCACCCTAGTTCGAACTAGGGTGGTAATGTAGGCAACCGGAGTTGCAAATGAAGCCCGGGATTTGAATTTCCCGGGCTTCATTTGCATAAAGCCGGCCAGCGCCATTTTTAAATATCCGCTAGTGCGGACTCCGTGCCGTGCGGCTACACGCTGCACAGACTAGGTAGTTCGGACTATGACTACCTTGTAGGAGTAACGGTAGTTCAGACTAGGAAGCCTAGTCCGAACTACCTAGTCCGTGCCGCGTGTAGCCGCGCGGCACGGAGTCCGCACTAGCGGACATTTAAAAATGGCGGCGCCCGGCTTTATGCAAATGAAGCCTGGGAAATTCAAATCCCGGGCTTCATTTGCAACTCCGATTGCCTACATTACCACTCTAGTTCAAACTAGGGTGGTAGTGTAGACATACCCTGAGATACAAATAACTCGGGGATTCTCTACACACAGAATTACACCAGTTTATTTTAAGGTGTGATTTTAAACTGATAAAGGCTTGGTCTACACTTACAAATTAGTTTGACCTAGCTGCATCTCTCAGGGCTATGAAAAATGTTGTGCCTTGAGTGCTGTAATTAGGCTGACAAAATCCCTAGTATAGATGCAGAAAAGTCAATAGAAGAACTCTTCCATCTACCTAGCTACCACCTCTTAGCGAGGTGGATTAACTACATCAACAGGAAAAAAAACTCTTCCGTAGATGTAGGAAGCCTCTACCGTGTGGTGCTACAGTGGCACAGAAGCAGTATCTTAGCTGTGCTGCTATAGTGACTATAGTGTAGATGCATAGAGCCCTGGGCGGATACAAAAATGTGTATCCACGTCTGTATCTACATCCACAGAAAAGAGTTTCAGATATCAGCATTGACATCTGATACGTGCAGATATAAAGCAGATGTCTGCAAATTTTATGGGTTATAGACAATGTTCCCTCTAATTTTTTTCCATCCATGTGCAGAATAAATTTTATTATATGTGCTGCAGCATGTGTGGATGTACGCCACCAGGAGAAACACATGCTGCTGGCTTTGGGTGCTCTGCTAATCGCCAGGGTGGCACCTTAAACTGTCCTGGGGGGCTGCCCAAATGCTCAGCTTACTGGGAACACTGGTTCTAGATACAAAATTTGGATCTGTATCTGCAAAAATGAGCCATGGATGTGGATGCAAGATTCTACAGATGTGGTTTTAACTGATACAAACCCCATCTGAAAATGCTTTTATTTTGGTTTGATCATCTAGGAACACATTTAAGCAAAACCAAAATAAACTTCACGAAAACCTGAGTAAGAGTGTCCACGTAAGGTTTGGGGCTGCGCTAACTAAACTAGAGCAAGTTTGCATATATATCACCTTTCCAATGTGTATTGGGACAAAAAACATACAAAGGCACACAATAAGTATTAACGGACTGTGAAGCAGAACACTAATCCTTCACCCTTTTGACCCTGCACTACATTGCCAATGAGTCAAGCACCTTCACTTTGCTTAGCCAATATAAATTACATGCACTATGTTCTTTGTCAATAAGCTTTCAAATGTTTCTCTTACCATTAAAAGGCATTTTCTTGCCCCCTCAAGCATCAGCAGAGTTTCATAGCTGTTCATGAAAATTAAAATTAAAATTATCGACAAGCAGCTCATTGCTTTTAGGCAAAACACAGCTTCACTTACTTTTCCTTTTCCTTGCAAAAGGAGTGCAATACCCACAAAGCTTAGATTGCCGCCTTTTCAAAAAGGAGACTTTGTAGGCATTAAGGGTGCAACTTCCAAAGCTCCTAATGGATGTAGATGCTTGGTTTTAATAGGATTTTGGCATTCAAATCCCAAAGGTGGAGGTGAAAAAAAATTTCACCCTAAAGATCCAGTGGCATCTTCCATAAAAGTAAGGATTTGCCTTTGTTTCCTTAACCAAAATTTCTCATGCTCTACTGGTCATGCTCCTAAACGCTGAATTTCTACAGTCCTGTATATGTATTGTTTGTGAAGAGCATCAATGTAAAAGGTGAAATAGTTACCATTGTCATAACAATAAAGACAGAAGAAATCACTGTGTACACGTGGGCACATTCTCCTTAAAAATCATAGCTTCCCTTGGAACAAAACCTACTTACAACAGTGCATTCTTTCTACTGCTAATTTATGGAGGGCCCTAATCTCAAAGAATGGTCTTTCAGACAAAGGAATCCTGACATTTTGCTGAGTGAAAATTAAAGACTGGGGACAATTAGGGATCGTTCTGCCTTTGCCCAGGAGGAGGTGGTCAACTCTCATAGAGCACAAGCCCCCAAAGCAACAACATATCATTGAGAAACTCCAGTGTGATCAAAAACAGGCAAGTGTGTCCAAACCTGCTCTGCGAGATAGAGCTTGCATTGCATGTGTGCGTGTGTATATTTGAGATAGCAGAACGATGCCTATTATTGTTAGTGAGCAATTGATACAGACAATGGAGGGTGGAAATGGTGGAGTCTATCCAAAATAGGATTTGCCTGACCCCTGCGAGATGCATTTAGGGAAGCAACATCAAGCACTGCTCCTTCCATCGGGGTAAGAAAGAATACAGGAGCTTTACACAGTTCTTTTCCCAAGGGAGGGTCCCAAGATATTGGCAAAACATTCTTCACTGTCCTAGGACCCCTCACAAAGTCCCATCAACTTCAGTTAAGCACCACAAGCATTGTATACTCTCTGACCACACTGCAGGATCAAAGCTCCAGTGAGTTATTTGCCCTACTGATAATAATCAAAACTTGGGACATCAGACCCACAAATTAATTCACTTCCTAGACCTTTAACACTCCTTCAAGAGAATTTTCCCCATCTGCTCTCTCACAACTCAATGCTCCTGGCCTTACTGAAGACTCAGAGCCAAATTATGACTAGTTCTGTAAAAGGGAAAAGGGCACAAGTTGTCTTCCCTGAATCCTTTAAATTAGTTAAGCCCCTTTACTTTGGCAACTGTATCTCAGTTCCTTAAGGAAACTGCACTGCATCTTTTTTTTACAGTTTCTCCAAATAAAAATACAAATCACATCAAATTCGGTGTCTCTGCCTTGTATTCAGCCTTGGGTTACTAGCCCCAGAGTAACTTTTGACTCACTATGATTTATCTGGCTGATCAGAGGTTACTATACACAGAAATGCAATTTCTTCCTCACCCTTGGCTCTGTCCTTCTTGGACAACTCCGACTGTTGCCAACAATCGGCAGCATTCTGCCGCTAGCCTGTCTCCAAGGATTGTATTCACCTGGTGTGTACTCTGCTGTCTGACAAGGAGTGATGCTCCTTTACATAGTAGCATAATTACTGATTGATTAGTAATAGAGGTTTATATTCATTCATTACAGTTCTGGTTCTCTGTTGCTATTCATGAGCTAAATTGGTTGGATACAACACGATAAAGTTTTTGCAGTAGTCACTGAAAAAAATGCTTGGAATGTTGCCTATGTAAAGTATTGTTCAAAATTACATGTTTTCACTTAGGTTCATTCTTGCAGGTTAGTTTAAATACCTCTGCTAAAGTATTTATTGTAGCCTTTTTTGAGTTCAGTGATCTGATGACCCTTTTCAAGTCTGTCACTGACTATTTCAAAATCACAGCACTCAGAAGAATGCAAAGATTTGCTTGCATCCCTGATTAATATTGTGTTAAATAAAAAAAATCCTCCAAATCACAGGATGTAGTAAATGTCAGTTTACTTTGCAACAGTCTCATATTTATCCAATGTCCTGTCTGACATGAGTACAAAGTGTCAGCAGCCTCTCACGTAGATCTTCCTGTTTTTTGATTAAGGCCCCAGAATAACCTCCAGTAAGTAAACCTTTCAAATCACCAAGCAGACCCATTTTCCACTTCAGCTGTTAAAGTTAAAGCTGCTTGAAAGGGATGTTGCTTGCCACACAGCTGAATCTTGCCCACTCAGGTTCAGAAGCCACATGCAACTTTTTCTCTTCATCACGACAGAGGTTCAGATATTAGCAACAATGGGAAACATTTTTTTTCTCCTGGTATGTTTATAATTTAACGTGTGTGTTGTCTCTTCTGCTTTTTAATTCTGAAAATACTTGTAATATTAGGTTATATTTTCATGGGGGGGGGGGGGGGGAGAGGGGAAAGAAGCCCAAGAAGACACAAGACAGACCTGGCAGCTGATATGTTACAACTCGTAACTCAGGAGTTGTACGAAATCAAATAAATTTTAATCAGGAGGTGTTTGGGGAACTTATGGATGATACAGGCATAGGAGGCTCCATCAAACAAAAAATAATCACCCAATCAACCAACAACTCTGCCATAACAGCAATGGACCCAATCCCACACACCAGTTAATGGCGAGGTTTCATTATTCACAGCAAAGGGAGCATGACTGGACTCAAATAAGCAAGAACATAACAACCACCCATGATTAAAAAGATATTTCCATAGTGAACAAATTTGTCTCTCTGATGGAGGAAAAGAGAGGTTTCAATTTTTCTTACTAGCTACCCCCACAGCTCCTATTAATGTTTATGGCATGGAAAAATCCTACACAGAGACTGCTTTTTAAACTATGAATCTTTTTTTATTAAATAAAAAGTTTGTTCATTATCTAAAGCCAAAATTTACAAGCTAGGATGCATAAAATCAGGTCTCCAGATCTGTAGTTAGTGATATCAGGTACTGTAGTCTGATTTTTAAAGATGTCTGAAGCTCTGATTTACCAGAACCTCTGCAAAATTAATTGTCTAGTTTTCATTTTAGGTTCCCAAAATTAAAAAATTTGAATTAATGACACTCAGGATAATCTAAATGAGAGTGAAGATGGCATATAGCAGTAAGGCAGCCAGTGAATATACTAGAGAACATTACTCTGTTAGAGAAGTATACTAAAGGAAAACCAGAATTGATCTGTAAACAATGAATTTGCCTCATTAACATCGCTCCTGCACTTGATAAGTAACTCCCTTCTTTTGTTATATATTTCAGAGGCAGGGATGTGTGTTTATATATATATATATATATATATGGGATGTGATAGTGTATACATTTAAACAGTTAACTGATGAGCCTGGGCTCATTGGTTAACCTTCACGGTTACACACTAGCCATCTCCCCCTTCCCCTGCCCTGTTTTGCTGACTCTGTATCAGAGGCAGCAATGGGTGGGGGGAGGGTTGGGGCAGGCAAGAGCCAGTTCACTTGGGAAAATGGCCTTTAAGCCCTGCAAAGGTAAGCTGCTCAGGTGTTAGCTTCAGACATGGGTGATGGGGCTCAGAGTCTGAAGCTTCAGCTTTCTGCCCTGGGCCCACGCAATGCTAATGCTGATCCTGCTTGGCAGACCTCCTAAAATCTGTGCATGGCCCCCCATTGGGCCCAGGATTCCTTGTTCAGAACAACTGGTCCAGATATACTTGGTCCTGCATCAGGATGAGCGGGCAAGGCTTGAGGTGACCGCTCAAGGTTCCTTCCATCCATACAATTCTGTGATTCTACAAAAGTGGGAGTTGCATATGCGTGTGTGAGGACAGAACTGGACCAATGATTGTAATTAGGGCGGCCAGAAGTCCTGATTTTACAGAGGCCCAACTAGCCAAACTGCCCCTATCTTACCTAGACACTGATTACCCACCAACCCAATCCCAATTTTTTGCACTTGCTGTCAGGTCACACTAACTGTATTTACTAAAGTTCAACTGAAGGGCCAAATTGTTCCTTCAGTTACAGCTGCAAAATCACTGTATGGGTTTAATCCCCGATTTCACTGGGGTTGCCTGTATGTAAAATAGGTATGAATTTAGCCCATTGAGTCTATTATAAATGTAATTGATTAGCCAAATCTATAAATGAAACTATACACACAAATGATGTTGCTTATAAGCTCAGCAAATAGACACACAGAAAAAGTTTGGATTTTAGGTTCATTTTAAAAAATATTACAAGTGATAATTTGACATTAACCACAATATAGTTCTACTGGCCAATGAGCTCATCTAACTTTTATGTTCCCAAAACAAAGCCTCCAGAGCTACTGCCTTCTTACTGACACATCACAACTGCATATCATTCTTAGAACAAAGGCCAGTCTCTAATAACAGCTGACTTCACAACTCAGTCTCTTCTGTTTGCCTGTGTAAACATGAAGGTAATATTTTCTTCTTTTAGTATTCCATGAAAACAGAAACTTGGTGGGTGGTTTTTGTTTTAACCTTTATTTTATTTTTTTCCCCTCTTTCCATTTCAGCTCTGGAGCTCTGATGTTCAAGTGCCACTGGATACCCCTTAAGGGCTCAAAAAAAGTTCAAATAGGCTTCATAGCCTAAGCTTGAAATAAAGGTTATAGAGTAAAAAATATTCCCTTATTCTGTGACTTTGTAAGCCACAGCTGTCATTTGGTTCACCTCTCTTTCCTCAGGGTAAAGAGGCACTGAAATATTACTGTGATGAGTATGGTAGAAATGTTTAGATGGATTCGACAAGAGCAGCAAATACCTCTACTTAGTCACCTGGCACTTAGTGCTATTCAGGGGAGCCAGGGAAGGGAGACTGGGGGAAGGTGAGGTGGACTTCATTAGCCCCAGGGCAGCTCCCATTGCATGCAGGATCCCACTGATATATTTCGACCTAGATGAACTCTCTCAGGAGGACTGTGATGACTGCTTTAGGTAGTCAGCCAAGTAAAGATAGCTATATCTATTTCATTGCTCAATTGCCTGTTCATGCTTTTGAATAGCCTGAGGAGCTTCAGCAGTGCTTCCATACCAAGGCTGTGTAGATGGCCACTGGATTATTTACTAGAGGTGAGAATGTAGTTTTGTTTGGGTTCCTGATATGCACAACTGGGCTAAAGATTAGGGAATATTAGAAAATCTGAGATGTTCGCACGAAAGACTTTCTGCAGCAAGAGCATGTATAAAAGCATGAAATTATGCCTGACTGTGACGGGGCAGCCCCTCCCCCCCCGTCCCCTGAGCCACGCCGAGCAAGCGCTGCTCGGCATTCGGGGGAGGGGGGGCAGCACAGGATTGCGCGGCTTGTATGCAAGCCGCGCCGAGGTTTAAAGCGCCGGCAGCCATGCCGGCTCGCGGCCACGGCGCGGCAGGAGAGGAGCGGCTACGGCGGAAGGAGTTCCCCCGCCCTGACAGGCCCTGACGGCCGCCAATCGGCGGCAAAGGCGGACGGACACTTCCCCGCCCCGACCTGGGACGTCAGGGGAGGCGGCTACGGCGGGACATTTAAAAGCGCCGCCGCCAAGGCCAAAAAGAGGGGAAGGAGAGGGCAGAGGAGCTGAGCACAGAGCCGTGGGAGGGGAAGATCGGGGCGGCATCCCCGGGGCTGGCGGCAGCCCCAACCACAGACCACTAGCACGCAACCCCACCTGGGCAAGGGTCACGGTAGGGCCGGCAGCCTGTCAGCCAGGTATAAGGTAAACACCCCGAGCGGGGAACGCCGGGGGTGGGGAAAGGAAGCAGCCCAGGGCAGAGCCCCTTAGGGCTGGTGGGCTGACGAGTTACGGCAGGAGCCCCGTCAGCCAGACCGGAACAAGGTAGTTCCGTGTCCTTAGGGCCCTGGGCTGGGGCCCGTGAGTGAGGGCGGGCCCGGGCTCCCCTTTCCCCCACCCCACGGTTGGGGGTACTACAACCGCACCAAGGAAAAGAAGGTGAATCGCCTAAAAGTCCGGCTGAGATCTGGAGGTACCGGCCAGAGACCGGGGTATACCAGGGTACGCCAGGGTACACTGACAATGGTAAAACTGGCAGAGATGTCATCCACACTTCATTCTCATTCTTTGCACTGCATTATTATTAGTAAAAAAGAGGCTGGAAGCAATCACCTCGTGTAACGTAGTGCTTCCTGCTGGCCTTTCATCTTTTGGTTCTCGTTTTATGCGGAGGGATAAATAAAACTTTCTAATTCACTTTCCCCACAGCACTCGCAACTTTATAAACCTCTATTCTGTCCCTCCCCTTTAGTTGTCTTTAAAAAGACTGGTGTGTGTGTTTTGCTCTCTCGCTCTCTCTAGAGGCTATGTCTACACTGCCACCCTAGTTCGAACTAGGGTGGCAGTGTAAACATACCCCCTGAGGGTTAGGATCAGAGTATTGCGTGAAATTACAAAAAGTTATCTCTCAGCTTCTTCTAAGCAAGCACATTTACTTTTAATGTAAAAGCATTACCAAGGAAATAGTAAAATAAAATAACCTGTTAAAAAATGCTTACCAGAGGTCACCCTATCTCCAATGTATGGCTCTACTAGGTTTCAGTTCTTCAAAATCCACAACTGGGTTTTCTCCATGGTTACAAGCACGTCCATCCATGACCAAGCAGAAAACTCAATTTTTTCCATAGCTTGGATCTTTGACCTCAGCTTTCTGTAGTAAGCAATAAACAGACGTTGGCCCTCTCCTCAGGTGTAGCTTGAAAAGGCTGGGCTTTTGTATAACCAAAGACATGGGATTATAGTAGCCAATCCCCAGGATCCTCTAACATTTACTGTCCCCAAGAACCTATATTTATCTAGTGTGATTTAACATGGTCTTTTGAACTCCTTGGCACATCCCAGGTCTCACATTGGTCATAGTTCCCCTCTCCCCCTTTAGGGCCCTTACACCTTAATACAATATGGACTCGCAAGGACAGTGCAAGAAATTGCCCATATCTATCACAGTATAGAGCTGGACAGGCACAAAGTTGAAAATCTGAACCCAACAAATATTTTCAACAGAAAAATAAATTGCAATTAAATAGATATTTTCACTAAAATATATTAAGGTTTTATCCAAAAAAAGATTTACATTTCAAACAGAACCTGAAAGCCACTAGATATTTTCCATTTTTGAGTTTTTTGTTCCTTGATGAAAATCCAAACAATTTCAAAAAAAAATTTCTATCATATGAGAACTGTGTGTGTGAAAACAATGCATTTCCTGACCAACTCTACGGACTGGGAAATGGCTTTCCATGGAGGGAAGGGGTTTTTCATGGGAATCTTCCCAGCCACTGGTTGCTTTATGCATAATGGGTCTCTTAGAACTGTATTCCTTGACTTCTCCGATCATGGGAACAGGAGCACAGATTATCTAAAGGGATTGGCCCTGTTTGCTCAGACCCACTGGCCTAGTAAGCAGACAATGCCCCAGCTCACAAAATAGGGTATTCTGTCCCCTCATGAAAGACAGTAGCAAAGGGCATTTCTCTCCAGCCAACCTCTCCAAATCAGAATCCTACCAAAGCTCCCTCAGGGATGCCTGGGATAGAGATATAATAGCTTATCACTAGCACCATCCAGTCTGGCTGCTCTGGACTGCCTATAAACTCTGGTCTGCATGTAGGTAACAATCTAGCTGTAGGGACAACAATATACTATGTCTGAGCAATGGCACAAAAGCAAATCCAGAACATTTAAGTCACAACTTGGTTCTAAATACATATAATAGTAGTCACACTGGGAAATACTATCCTAAGTGAAGTACTGGGTCCAGGTGGTAAATTATCTTGCTCTTTGGAGTAGAAATTGACTCAGAAATGAAGAGATAAGATTATCACTCATCCTGTAGAGAAAAGTGTGGCCTCTATATTGAAATAAGAGATGGGTTCAGTTAAAAGAATTAAGCAACTCCTAAATTACATAAAGCCAGATGTGCATAGTATGCACTGGGAATCATTATAAATCAGCAACTCAGGGCATGTCTAAACGGGGAAGTTATTTCAAAATAACTCCCCTTATTTTGAAGTAAGGTGAACGTTCACATTACCAAGCCTGTTATTTTGAAATAATGGGCTTGTTATTTCAAAATAACTCCTGCTTGTGAAGAGGAATAAGCTTATTTCAAAATGGTTATTTCAGGAGTTATTATTTCAAAACAACTTATTTCAAAATAACCTGGTAGTGTAGACATAGCCTCTAGAAACAAAACAATCATGCCTGCTGTTCGTAACAAGTGGCCCATATTCATTGTGTGCGCATCTAAAACAAACAATGGCATATCCATTGTTATGGGCTACAAAACAACAATCAATTGTTACTTAGGGTACCTCTAGACAGATTTCGAAATAACGGGTGCACTATTCCGGCATCCCTGTATCCCTCGTTCCACAAGGGTTAAGGAGCGTCTCAAAATAGCATGTTATTTTGAAATACATTTGAAGTAAGCTATGCAATTACTGACATGAACAAAGTGTAACCTGATTGTATCTACTGATGGTTTTTAAAAAGGAATATGCAGGGAAGGGATATTTAAATTTGCTATACTGCTGTTAATGGTGAGGTCTCTGTAAGAGACAAGCCCCTCCCTTCCTAGACACATACTCAACCCTGCATACAGCCAGCATTCAGGAAAGTTTCAAGCAGGCCAGTGTTTTTCTTGTCTCCATGGCTACATCTACACTGGCCACAATTTCCGGAAAAGCCATGCAAATCAGGTAAGTCAGGATAGGGAAAGCCGCGGGGGATTTAAATATCCCCCGCGGATTTAAATAAACATGTCCGCCGCTTCGAAGTAGGAATAAGAGATCCTCCGGAAAAGGGCTTTATTCCGGAGGATCGCGCCAGTCTAGACGCTTTTTTCCGGCTTTTCCCCAAGCCGGAAAAAAAGCGGCGGACATGTTTATTTAAATCCGCGGGGGATATTTAAATCCCCCGCGGCTTTCCCTATCCTGACTTACCTGATTTGCATGGCTTTTCCGGAAATTGTGGCCAGTGTAGACGTAGCCCATAAGTTTTAAGGAGTGACCTGAGCTTCCAGCAATAAATGTTTAGTGTAGACTGCAAGGCCCCAGGGCTACAGCAATCAGCCCAATTAAAGGTGCAATTAGTAGCAAGTTTAGTTGAAAGTAGTACAGCAAAGAAAGTAGTACAGCAAAAGAGCAACAAGTAGGCGAAGAGACTGGCAGAAAGAATCGAACAGAGAAGATAAAACAATGTTGCTACCTCATCGGCCCTCTGCTTGGTAGGACAAAACGGGGGGTTTGCCCACACTTAACATTTTACAGCGGAGCCACGGATATGCTTTAAACCAGTGGTCCCCAACCTTTTCAGGTTGGCGGGCGCCAGGGGGCGTGGCCGTTCGCCCGCCGGGCGCCAGGGGGCGGGGACACTTGCCCGCCCGGGGGCAGCCCCCCCCAGCCGCATGCCCGGGGGCGGGGCCCCCCCATAGCCACGGGGCCAGAGCCCCCCCCCATAGCCGCGCGCCCGGGGCCAGCGCCCCCCCCCGTAAGCGCCGCACGCCCGGGGCCGGCGCCCCCCCCCATAAGCGCCGCGGGGCCAAGGCCGGGGCTGGGGCCAGGGCACGCACGGCGCCCCCGAGGGCGGGGCCAAGGCCGGCGCCGGAGCTGGCAAGGGTACGCGCGGCGCCCCCGGGGTCGGGACCAGCCATGCGCCCGGGGCTGGCACCTGCCAGCCCAGATTGCTCCGCGGGCGCATGTAAAGAGCCCGGCGGGCGCCACGGCGCCCACGGGCACCGGGTTGGGGACCACGGCTTTAAACTGAAAGTGTGGCCAACAGCAGGAGCGCTGGGAGAGCGATTTCCCAGTGCACTACATAAACCACTTCCACAAGGGGAGCAGCTAACAGCACCAGCCTGTAGCCTGGTTCAAACTGGAGCGTTACAGTGCTGTAACTTGCTGGACTTGGGGGGTGTTTCAGCGCTGTAAAGTGCCAGTGTACTTAGCCTAAAACAGAAGTGAGCAATAGAGACTTCTGCTGCTATCTGCATAATTTAGCATAAATGTGAGTTTTTCACGTTCTAATGCTGGGATAAATTAAGAATATATTTTACCCTGTAGATTGTTAAAAGAGATAATGAATCCTCATAGAAGAATGTGTTTGCAAATAAAAAAAATTTCAGCTAGGCTCCATATAGTCTATATTCTCTGTATTTTCTCTTCCCTCCACCTTTTTTTTTAATATATATAAATATTCCTATTGAAGCAGAATTGTTGTCTTGGGGTTTCAGTTGCTCATGGCGTTCATTCTTCACTTGAAGTCAGTCCTCTGTTGGAGATGTCATAATCATTTGCAAAGCAACCTACTATGATGTCACATGCAGAGGATTATAACTTTTGGAAGCAAACTGGCAGGAGGCACAGATGAGCTCTTAAGAAATAAAGAGTCGGTTTTCATGCAAATGTCCTCAGTTAATAAAGAGCAAGAGGCAATGCAGATCATAGTGGCTGTTACAAACAGAATTATTTCTAAATGGATTGATTTTCAAAAATGACCATGGAAAAACTAGTCATCCTTTAATGAACTGCTTGACAATATCTCACTGAAAGTGATATTTACAGTCAGATTATTAGGTTATAGGGAGAGCAAAATGCAAGGAAAATAAGAGATTATGTAGGGGTCACATGAAGTTATTCTTCGGGTCACTTTGGATGAAGATGTTGGCAAATGTATAAAGATATTTTTAATCCTATGTAAGTTTGGATCCTGCGCTGTCTTTCTGAGCCTTCACTGAGCTAGTGAATTTTGATACTGGTTTGACTGATATTTGATATAATGATCCCTGGAGCAGCAAAAGCAATCTTTAAGCAAGCATGCATAAATAAAGGCAGCATTGTCAGAGGATATGCAGCAACATAACGACAACCTCTGCGTTATTTCATCTAACGAGGTCTATCCTGTAACAGTAACTAGGCTCGCAAAAGAAGGGCTGCAGTGTTTCAACATGTCAAGAGAGCCATCTCACTGGCCTTTAAATGGAGAAACCCGAGCAGTGCTATGAACAAGCTGGAGGGCGGGAGAGGGGGGGATTCCTAGAACCAGATTAGCTTTTACTGGAATCCTCCCCTCTCACTGGGGTGTATGCATTAGTAGAAAGACAGAGATTGGATAAACTCTGCCAAAAAAAAAAAAAAATCTTTCACTACTAGCAATCTGCACAGAATGTTCAATGTTCCTGCCTCATCATACATCTACCAATTGCACTAGCATCAAACAGTAATTGTTCTGCCCAGCTACTTGTTTTGAACAATGCAGCATTTTGTTCTTCCTTCACAACAGCCTCTTAAGTCATTTAAGTTTTAAAATAAGTGTTAAATTTCTCTCAAAGTGAATGGATATGAAAGGAGTTCTTGCTGAAGTTTATATATTTATTTCTGGTTTTAGAGGGCACAATCGTTTTTATTAATTCATAGGCTTTACTATGGCATTCATAATCCTAGCATCAGAACAGTGATGAGAGGTATTCCGAGGTAAGAAAGTATTATGATCCCCATAATTACAGAAAAGGGTCTTAGGCAAGACAGAGATTAAGGGACAGATTTTCACTCACAGCCACTCCTATCTTTATTTATGTTCTTAAATGGCAAAGGAGTTCTTTTAGCATCATCTAACTTACTCAGGCCACGTCTATACTTACACCCTGGAGATCAATCATCTGATGTTTGATTTAGCAGGTCTAATTAAAACCTGCTAAACCAAACACTGAGGGTGCCGCCAATTTGGAACCAATAATTCTCGCAGTCACTAGGAGTAAGGGAAGCTGATGGAAGCATTTGCCTCTAGAGTTGTCAGGTGTCCGGTATTGACCTGGACAGTCCAGTATTTTCGCCTCCTGTCCGGAAAAAAAATTAAGAAAATACCGGACACCTAAAATGTCTAGTATTTTCTGATTTTTTCCCCAGCCAAGAAGGCGAAAATACTGGACACCTGGCAATCCTACAACACTCAACAACTGGGCCCAGCAAGTGGGCCCAGCCCCCAGCCTTCCCCTCCCCCCGGCCCCTGACACCCCCAGCCTCCGGATCCCCTGCTTACCTGGTTCCGCAGGGAAGCTACGTTCTGGCTTGACCAAGAAAACAAAATGGCCACCGGCAAAAAGTCTGAAGACCAAGGGGAAGCAATGCCTTCCCTGGGTCTTAGTGCTCAACTTCTCCCGTTCCTATCCCTAGTCTGACCCCACTCTGAAAGGGGCCATGCTGTTTTAATGCTGTTTTATTATTTATTTATTTTGCTTAATAACTCTCAGAGGGAACGTCTACACTACAGCGCTAATTCGAACTAACTTAGTTCGAATTAGTTAATTTGAACTAAACTAATTCGAACTAACGCATCTAGAACTAAAAACTAGTTCGAATTAGCGTTTTGCTAATTCGAACTAGCGCGTCCACACTGACTGGACGCAGGGGGGCATTTAAGGGCAGCTGAAACCAGTTCTGGCAGGGCCTCAGGTCAGTAGTTGCTTTGTGTGGCTGCTGTCTGAGGCTATCTGAGGCTCGTGCTTAAAGGGATCCCCCCGGACAGCCAGTTCTCAGCTTTTCCTGCTTGCTTGCCAACCTCGCCGAGGGACAGCAAAGCATTGGTCTCTGCGCCCGTCTGTGTCGGTGCTTCCCTTCAGGGACACCGCCGCAGGTGGCAACATGGAGCCAGAGCTCGCCCTGCACCTTCTGGTGCACTTTCTGGACTTGCTGCTGCAAGCCTGCCACCAATGGCTCGAGGCTGCCTGGCACCTCCTGGTGCACGTCAGCCCCCTGCCTCTCCGCCTGGCCGCCCTGGGGGCCATGGAGGAGCCACGGCGGCGCCCCGGCACCGGCGTGCCCCGCCACATCTGGCATCTGGACACCAGCACCAACTGGTGGGACCGCATTGTCCTGGAGCGCTGGGAGGACCAACAATGGACCCAGAACTTCAGGATGAGGAGGGACACCTTCCTGGAGTTCTGCGAGTGGCTCGCCCCTGCCCTGCGCAGAAGGGACACTCGCATGAGGCCCGCCATCCCCCTCCAGAAGCGGGTTGCCATCGCCCTCTGGAAGCTCTCCACGCTGGACAGCTACCGATCCGTCGGGAACCAGTTCGGCGTGGGGAGATCCACCGTCGGGGCTGTGCTCATGCAGGCATGGCACTCGTCGGCCACTGCGCCGGGGAGGAGGGGGGCTGCGAGGAGGGGATGGGCCGCCCCAGGGACAAAAGGGGGGGCAGGAAGAGGCGAACGCGCCCCGCACCCGAGGGGTCGGTCTGTCCCGGCCGTACTACACGCCGCCAGAGGGGTTGCTTCCAGGAGTGGGGCACGGGGCACTGCCAGGGCACAAACGCTCCCAGCCACCCAGGCGCCCCACTGATTGGCGCTTTGCTGTGTCTCTCTCCGCAGGTGGTCAAGGCCATCAACCGGGTGCTGCTCCACAGGGTGGGCCGCCTCGCCGACCCGGACGCCGTCAACCGGGGATTCGGCGCCCTCGGCTTCCCCAACTGCGGGAGGGCCATCGACGGGACGCACATCCCCATCCATGCCCCGGAACACCAGGCCTCCCGATACGTCAACCGCAAGGGGTACTTCTCCGTGATCCTGCAGGCCGTGTGTGACCACCGGGGCCAGTTCACGGACATTAATGTGGGCTGGTCCGGCAAAGCACACGACGCCCGGGTGTACTGCAACTCCTCCATGTGCCAGCGGCTGCAGGACGGGACCTTCTTTCCCGACCGCCACATCAGGGTCGGGGACGTGGACATGCCCGTGTGCCTGGTGGGGGATGCCGCCTACCCACTGCAGCCGTGGCTCATGAAGCCCTACACGGGGCACCTCAATCCCTCCCGCCAGGCCTTCAATGCCAGGCTGACCAGGGCCCGCATCGTGGTGGAGGGGGCCTTCGGGCAACTGAAAGCCCGATTTAGATGCCTCCTCACCCGTCTGGACCTGGCCGAGCACAACATCCCTCCCATGGTGGCAGCATGTTGTGTGCTCCACAATTTATGTGAGCGAAAGGGGGAGGCTTTCCTGCCAGCCTGAATGGCTGAGGCTGACCGCATGGCTGGACACTACGATCAGCCCCGCACCGCTGCCATCCGGGAAGCCCAGCGGGGGGCCGTCCGGATCCAGGAAGCCCTGTGGGAGAGCTTCCTGGTGGAGGAGGAGGACTGACCTCTCCCTTGCATGCCCCACTGGGGCCTTCTTCCACCCAACCCCCCTTCCCCTTTCCCCTCCCTACCTACTGTCAAATAAAGACACCTGTTTTTCAAACAAAAATGTCATTTTATTTAACATAATTGGGGTGGGGGGAGGGAGGAAAAAGGGTGGGAGAGGGGAGGGGGAAACCTGGGACGAGGGAGCAGGAAGGGGAGGAAATGGAGGAAGGGAAAGGAAAGCTCAGGGGTGGGAGTCCGGCTGCCTCTCCCGTCTCGCCACACTGCGGGTCCAGGGGCATCGGTGGGGAATGGTTGTGGAGGATGGGGCAGGAGGGACGGGGGGTGTGGAGGAAGCAGGAGCGGGAGCAGGAGGGGGAGCAGGGGGAGCAGGGAGAGCAGCAGGGGAGCAGGAGCAGGAGCAGGAGGAATTGGGAAGCGGTCCAGCAGGCTCTGGAGGTGGCCTCGCAGGGCACGGCCCTGTTCCTCCAGGGCCTCCAAACTCCTCCAGCGCAGCCTCAGGTCCCCCTGGACCCAGTGGTCCTGGAGACGGAGCTGTTGCTCCAGGAACTGGAGGTGCCACCTCTGGTACTCCTCTTGGTTCCTGGCTCTCCTGCTGGCCCGGGCACGGACGGCTGCTGCAGGCGAGGTGATGCGCCCTGCAGTCCCAGGCGCTGCGGCTGTGGTGCAACAAGAACAGCGGTCAATTACCCCAGGGGCCCAGGTGTGTGAAACCCAGCTCCCCTCTGCAAGGCCAGGGCCCCTGCAGGATCCCCAGCTGCTGCTCCGTGGTGGGCAAGGCCCAGGCGCACAGTCCCGGGGCTCCCTCTCGCCCCAGCCCCCCGTACACATAAGGGGAGCACAATGGTACTCACAGGTGGACACCTCCCCGGCCTCGGACGACACAGGCGAGCGGCTCTGTGGGGTGCCTCAGGGGTCTCAGGTCCTGGGCAGGCTGCCGGCAGGCTCCTGGCTCTCGGAGCCCTCCTCCTCCTCCTCCGTCTCCTGGAGCAGTCCCTCTGCCCCGGGGTCTATCACGTCCCAGGGGGCAGGGACGGCATGAGCCCCCAGGAGGCGGTCCAGGGCGTGAAAGTGGGGGCAGGCCTCCGGGTTGGCCCCTGGCAGGCAGGCCCGGGAGTAGGACTGCCGCAGGTCCTTGATCTTGCAGCGCACCTGCTCCCGGCTGCGCTGGTGGCCCCTGTATTTTTGGTTAAACCATCTGGCAACCCTATTTGCTCCCCTTGACTTCCCACTGTAAAGACGGTGCCAAGATTGGTTTAAGGTTTGTCATAGCTGGAGTTGCACATCTGAAGCTGACCTTCCAGGTCTAATATGGACCTGGCCTAAGGAACTTAAATTTCATATTTAAAAGGACTTTATGCTTCTAAGTGCCTAAATTGTTTTTCAAAATTAGATCTATGCTCCTAAACCACTAAAGCTTTGCAATGCTAAGTTTAACCACACCTGAATACCTTGGGATGTCTGGGCCTAAATGATCTGCCTAAGATTGCCAAAGAAGTTTGTGGCAGAGCTGGGAATAGATCCCAGTGCATCTAAATTCTATCTAAGGATGTCAAACAAAAGATTACATAACCACACTAGTGAAAAGAGCACCATAGCCTTTCCATTGCGTGCGTTTGGCAAGAGTAATAAAATGTCATAGCAAAAAAAGTATCTGATCTTTGCAAATTATGTGGCTGTTGCCCTTTATATAGACCGGGATTGGGAACATTTTTGGGTTGGGGGCCAGTGACCTACAGAAAAATCAACCTACACACAAGTAGAAAACCCTCACTGTGGCCTGAAAGGGAGAAATACACTCCCCAGATTCTTTTCACATACCAGAGTCTAGGGGGCCCCAGCACAGTAGATTTTGTGTGCTCCAGCCCCAAAGCTCCCCAGGCAAGCTGCATCTGGCCCCCAGGTCTGAGGTTCCCCACCCCAATATAGACTGACCATTCCAATTCAAGAACAGGAAGTGCGAATACACAAGTGCTGTAGCAGATAATGTTTTAGTTAACACAAAACAAACAAAAAGTCAGCATGTTGGGGTGTCAGAAGTGAGATAAGAAAATGATACACAGATAGAAAGATTCAAAGGGGAACCACCAATATAAATAGGCAATTTGTGAAAGCTACTTTGACATTCAAATGTGTGTATATATTAAAAATATATTCAGGATGTGAATGGTTAACTCGCAGGCCAGCACAGCTGGGCCTGCAGCGTGATGCAGCGGGCCCTGCTTGGCTGAAGCAGCGCTTGCTCTCAGCAAGGGTGGAGAGGAAGGAACCTGCTCACAGGCAGAGGGCCACTTCAGACCAGCTGGAGCAGCCCCAGGCCTCGGTGAAAGGGCCAGGCCTGTTGCGTCATGCAGTGAATGTGGGGGGTGGTCGAGCCCAATTGGGCTGGATTGGAGCAGATGCCCACCCCCACCCACGTTTAAGGTGAAACATAATGTTTAGCTAGTTAACTGATTAAATGAGATTTTACATCCCTAATACATATCTGTTACACAGCTATAAAAGGATAGAGTGATCTATGGCATATACATATAATCATTGGGCACTTCTTTTTTGACTACTGAACTCCTCCACTCATATGAAGGATTTTTTTTTTTTTTAATCTCCGGAGTCTGAAAGTAGATTTTGGATTAATGCAAAACAGCAGAAAGAAAACAAAGAATCAGCACTAGCGGCATGGGGGGGGGGGGGGGGGAACAGCAATAGCTGCAATACATGCCCCCGATGCCCTCGATTGCTTTAGCCAGTGACTCAATAACTGTCATCACATTTAGCTGGTTTATATCCACTTCGCAGATACACGCTTTCCCCAAATATCTATGCTTGGTAGGTTACTGTTGCAAACTGGGTAATGCACATATGTCAAAACCATAAGTCGCCAGTGAAGCAGAGACCATCAGCCCATTCCGAACAAGTCCTGTGCCCACTGACAGACGTACTATTGACCTTGCCAGTGGCTAGAGCCCGCAAGCCCAAGTTCAATAAAGTCAAGTGGACTCAATGCCACGAGAAACTCCTTAACCCAATACAACACTGACATGTGATTGCTGGACTAAACACTCTCATTTGTCAGGCACATTGGCTTGCTTCACTCCAGAAGTGCAGTTTGAATGCCTCTCTGAGCATCCTCATGCCCTTCGCCTGGGTGCATAACCAGGACTCTGAAGTGGGAAGGAGGTGTCTCCCTCAAGAAGGCACAATACCCAGGATGGGGACGGGGGGGATGACAACAAGGGAAGAACTGGGCATTTATTTAAAAAATATCTGTGGCCAGAGAGAGGGCATCAAATCCTCTTGTGTACTGATTCAAATTTCACAGAGCAAAAATAATTATCCAGGCCTTTATCTCTGACACAAAATGAAATAAAGATGAATTCTAACACTCAATTCTTACAGAGAATACCAGGGAAGCAAACCGTAAAACTGAGATCCTGATGGTAAACTGGATCTTCTTATGTTGAGCTGATGAAAAACTTGTGGGAAGGAGAGAAATCAAGTGTTCATCATGGATGAGGCTCTCAGACAGCTCATGGTTATTCATTCAAAAGCTAAGGCCACGTGTCTTTAGCAGGAAGCCCACGGACACTGAAATACCTTCTGTTCTGTGGTAGTGGTGTTCTTAGAAAACTTCTATAAAACTAAGGACTGTTTACCCGTTGTGCACGTTGCGTCACTGTGAAAGTTACCCAAGATGGGTAAGAACTGCACTACATAGCCCCAGGCTAAAACCCTCTCTAAAGTAAAAGAGAAACTTTTCCTCCCTCAGCCAATTAACAATTCATAGACTTATGCTGGTGTTTTCCTCCCTTCCCAATAGCTCTGCAATACTAACTGTTCACCAACAGGTACTTTAGAAGACAGTAATGAAGACTGGATCCTCCCAAAACATGGAAATTATACTCTGACTTATTTGATGATCAAATACTTAACTATGTTAATCGGCTGTTTTTGAAATCTGTCCTTGGGGTGGTGGGCCTGGGGCAACCTCTCTCCAGTGCCCCAGGCATGAGGCCCATGGCAACTTTCCCATCACAGGCCCCATGGCGCAATGCAGCCAGCTGGGAAATGGCAGTACGGCAGAGTGGAGCAGGCTACTGGGTCACTTCAGCTCCTGCCACCACAGTGAGTGTGGGAGCGGTGCCGACCACAGCTGCCGCCCTGCCCTAGCTCTCCAGGTAATGCCCTGGGTCCCACCCATAGGACGGTTTGGTGGCCACTGCAGTGCTCCCAAAAGCGTGGAGCCTGGGACAACTGCCCCAAACCATCCTATGGGATGGCTCTGCCTATCTCTGTGGTCAGTCACCAAATAGTTTCACTGGAAACATTCAACACACGAGGTGGGTTAAGTAATCTCTTATGGGACCAGCTTCTGTTAGTGAGAGAGAGAAGATTTCAGACTTACAGAGCTCTTCTTCAGGTCAACATCCTTCTGGGAAATATTTCAGTTATTCAGAGGGTAGAGGGAGAGAACACTTCTCAGAAATATGAAATTAAATCTTATCAGTTATCTTCAGAAAACAAAATTGGATCAGTGGCATTACAGCACACACACACACAGCATCCAATGACCTCCTGGAGCAAACAAAACAGATTTAAAGTTGGAATGACATTTAAGGTATACTCAGGTAGAGAAGGCAACAAAATACGTCAAAAGGAGAAATGGTGCAAAGCAGCTCCTGCATTGGGTATTAAGGGAGTTAAAAAAGAGTGTTCAGAAATAATGGGTATCAATCAGAGCTCACCAAGATTAATCATCAAAATAATTTTGTATCCTAATTCAACCTTCCTAGGAATTAATTATAATGCAAAGCTAGTAATCTAGACTTTACCTCTAAAATAAAAGAAATACAATTAAATTTTAATATGGAGAATAGTGGTGCAATTGCACTGAAGTCATTTGAATTGTACCATCAGAGAATTTGGCCCTTAACTCATACACATCGACCTACAGATATTATAAGGTTACAACAGACAAGCAAAAGCTTTCTTTAGCTTTCAGATTTACTAACCACCTGTCCTATTAGTGCAATGAATAATTTCCAGATCAAGTGTAATATCTGTTCTTCAGTAGAAGAGGACGCCGAAGGATGCAGAAGACCTGGGAAAATATTGGGTCTCCCCCACCAAAAGACTCTGGCACTCTTTAATCCACCCACCAGGGGGACATGACCAGGGGACCACCCACTCCACTCCCCTAAAGGTTATGTGCCCCCTGGCAGAAAGCACCACAGAACATCTGGCGGGAGTCAGAGACGGGGAAAGCATAGGCTTCATCCCCCCGAGTGACTATATATTTACTACCCCAAAAAATAACTGAGGACATAGGTCTAGGCTACACTGTGAGGTGCGCTCTTGCCCTAATAATATAGACTGTGTTGTTACCAATGGTTTGCCTGTTCTCAAGGGAAAGCGCCTTAACAACTAAATACAGACTGTGTTACTAAAAACAACCACTCACTTGAATCCAGGACCAGGTGGGACACACTCGTTATGTTCTAATTATATATCAAAATCCACCTGCTGTAACTTCCCCCAACCCGTCATCCACCAGAATCCACATATGTACTTGTCAACCCCTGTACGGGGCACAACTTGTATAGTCAAGGTGATGCAGGTCCCTTATATGTGTGGGTCACTCCGACCGGGTACATGATGTAACATGGCAATAGGGCACTGAACAAGTACACTGGGCTCAGGCGGCACGTTACTGACCATGTTCATTATGTACCCACCCTCCCCCTCAACCCAAATTTGTCACCGGATTCCCTATTCACTCCACAACTGTTAAACTTGTAATTTGAACTTGAAACATTCGCTTAATAAAATTTGTCAATCTGTTCTCAGTTTAATACCCAATGTGTTCCTAAATAGCCTCGCCTAGTCGCATTGCTAATGCCCTCATACTACTATACCCTAGCTGAATTTGAACTGTTTTAAATATGGCCTCAAACTTGGTCATCATGAAACAAAGCACACTGAAGCATCCTCTTGATTAGTGTCTTTACTGTCAGAGAGATTTACTAAAAGAGTCCCTGACAAACAATCAAAAGGCACTCAACATGAAGTTATAAAGCACATTCTAAAGGACATTTAATGCCATTCTCTAGAAAGGAATTTTTAAAGCCTCATTTAGAGGATCATACAAAGTGCTCTTTTTGTTAGACAAACGAGTACATGCTTTGCCTCTTGGAAAGTGTGTGTACCTCATGTGTTGCTCAGCTAGCCAATATCCTGCAATAGGGGCAAAAAGTCATCTGCCCCAAGGCCCCGTGACTCTAAGAGGCTGCAGTGGTGGATGTAGCCCCGGCCCTTTAAATTGCCACTGGAGTGTCATGTAACATGCTCTGAGCAGCTCTAAGGCTTAGCAGGTGGGGCGCTGCAACATGGTCCAGCGGCATGGACCATAGCCGCTGAGGGCTAGCTACCCCAACATCACTCAAAGCACTAAACCTTCCAAGAACATGGAACAGTCCCCCACCTCCACCTGACCCAGGTACCCAGAGTAGTTCCCAGAGTCGGTTCCCCCATGCAATACACAACACCTATTTGTCAAAACATATTGTAGTGCTTTGGTGCTTACAAGCTTTGCTGTAGATAAAGCAGGGCTAACAATGCTTGTACTTTTTTGATTCTTGTCAAGCTATTTGCCAGGAAAGCACATTTTGTTCTTGGATCCTATCTTTGTATTTTGAGTTAGTCTCATCAATGGTCAGGGGAGCCCTGTATGGACAATGGAGATTTGATGAATCTAGGAATGAGGTAATTTATGTTTGAAGATACACTTTGCATTTTTTTCTTCTAAGTTATGCAAATGCATTAACATGACATGCTGATTCTTTTCGTGTTGAACAGGGCCCTTAGATGTTAGAGAACCCTCTACTGCCCCAGAATATTAAATGAAGCTCTAACAGCATGCTAAGTGAGACTAAGGGGGTATAAAGAGCACTGCATAATCCCCTTTGCAAGTTTTTTATGAACTTGTTCCCTCTGCATAAAATAGTAGTACAATATTTAGACAACATTTAAAAATGTGAACAACAAACAAGAATATCAAAGTAAAGGCAAATGCTCCTTCTTTAACTTTCGCCATTTTAATTACGATGAATTGCAGCATATGTTACACCGGTGTTTGTACAGTGCTCACCACAATGGAATCATCCCAGCTCAGCTAGAGACATGAGGAGCTACAAACACCAACAGGTACTATGGGGTACTGGATCAAAAACAATACAAGAAGTTATCCCAGGCTATCAACTTCATCTTATTTAAATCTACACAATCCTAATGTTACAGTGTTTAAAACTTTTTAGAAAGTATAAAAAGGCAACACAAACTTCAGGCCTGTACAAAAAACCAAACCAACCTGATAACTTTCTTTGACAGGGTAACAAGCCTTCAAAGGAGGAAGTGGAAGATGTGGTATATCTTGACTTTAGTAAAAACATTTGATACTGTTTCACGTGACTTTTTCATAAACAAACTAGGGAAAGGCATCTTAAATGGAGCTACTGTAAGGTGGGTGCAAATCTGGTTGGAAATCCATTCCCAGAGAGTAGTTATCAATGGTTCACAGTTATGCTGGAAGGGCGTAACAAGTTTTCTATAAGAGGCTGGCTAGCCATCTGTCTTGGAGGTTGAAGACACAACAAATTCTGTGTTAAAATGGACTGTAAGAGTCATCTAGTCTAACTGCTGGATCTATGATTCTATGACACGTGTAAAGTGTTACAATAGTAGATCCTATATCTGGTAATGGATCAACTCATACATTCACAACAAGTGGAATTTAATTGGAATGGCACATTTATGTACAATATTAGACAAAGAATTCTCAATAGGGTAGATTGGCAAACACAGTGTATCAATATGAGGTATCAAGATGCTTTTGGAAGGCATTCAGTAACTGTAGAAATTCTGTACTTGGGCAGATGGGATCCTGTCAGGGTGGTTTTTGCTTTTTCGTTGCCTAGGTCAACCAGCTACATACTATGCCTCTAGCACAGAGATAGCCATTGAACTGATCTCTCTTTAAATTTCATTCCCCAGTCACTCTTAATAAACCTCTGCCCCACAAAACCCCGCTAGGGACAATATAGTACCACAGTGATACAGAGCTCATGTCAATTTCTGTGACACTAATTTAGGTATTGTTGGCATTAGAAAGTCTACTCTCGGAGAGTGCAACCTAAAAACCGGGAGTATAGTTTAGGGAATATCAGATTAATTCAGAAAAATCTAGGGAATTGGAATGTTCTCTTGTTCAGACATTTTCTTTTTTGGAAGGCTGACTTCAAATACAAGTATCAGATACCCTAAAAAGATAGTTCAGGAGACACCCACAGTGGAAAGTTTTGTTAAATTAGCAATGTTTTTAGCTAAATTATACCTGCAAATTCTATCAACCTCAGTTTGGACAAGCTAACCAAAAAGACAAAGTAATTTATGGGATTAACTCTGCCAAAAACAAGGAAATTTAGAATTACAGCCTCCACTAACATTTTGTAATGTACCCTCTGGAGTCTGGATATTAAGATGAGTGAGTGAGTTCCCTGAATGCAGGCACTGCTGCTAACATCACACAACGAGATATAGTAGGGATAGTTTAGTGACTTGACCTGAATTTCCTTTCTTGTGACTTAAACCAAAACATATCTTAATTGTTTAAAAATGTCTATCCATCATATTTTAATTAGAAATTCTAAGATTCTGATGTAGCCCAGCTGGGATGGGGAGGAGGGATGGGAAGGAGCGGGAAACAATGCGATGTCAGCCCAAGTATGCTGAATGCATAATTGATCGTCTTCAAACCACGCTTATTGACAGCTTAATGGCACCATGGCATTACTATGCCAGTGTAACTATATCAGACATTTATGTGAACACAGAGTGTCTTAGCAGGGGAATAGTTCTTTCATTTCCACTGAAACATCATTTCAGTGTCTAATTCTCAAGAGGAACTGAAGCTGCTGAGTGCCTCAAACTAGGCATTCAGTCACCTTCCCTGGGTTAGGCCTCCAACTGCTGTGACAGTGAAAACGAACCTTACAGAACTGAGGCCATATGCACATAAGCTACCCTTAAAAATACAATAAAATTATGCCTAGGCCTCATTTTCAAACAGCATTGTCGAGTTTTGCAGGTCCAGGTTTACTTCCACAATTAATCATGAGCTCAGTTACTAGAATTCAGCTGTCAGTTATGCTGCTGCCCACACACATTGTATGTATTACACTCCGGGGAATTAGATATCCAGGGTGGAATTTTAAAAAGTACTTATCATGGGCTTAACTCTCCTTCCAGAGAAATCGATGGGTATTTTCTCTTTGCCTCACTAATTCCATTGACTTCACTGGGAAGCGACCTAGGTAAAGAGTGAGCACTTTTGACAATCTCATTACTAAATGCTAGTATCAGTGGGGTAAATTTTCAAAGGCATAAAGTGGTAGTTAGGTGCCTAAGTCTCACTGAAGGACACAATGATATTGGTTGATGGCCAAAGAAAATTAGATATTTGTGCCTTTGAAAGCCTCCCATGCGCCTACAATCATGTCTGCAATTCTGCATCTGTAAAAAGGAGGTCCCTTTAAACACATATACATGTACACACAGAGTAATGCAAAAGAAGCATTTGTAGAGGAGCTGTTACTGGGGCTTTTTACTATCGAAACAAACCCTCTCTCTTTGGTGTAGTTAGATTTGTGGTAACTAATTAAAATATGCATTCAACAATATTTACCAAGGCAACACTATTTAGCCTCCATAATACTTTAAAGGCTTTAATATTTAGGGCAAGTCTACACTACAAAATTAAATCTCAGAGGGATAGCTGTGTTAGTCTGTAACGATCAGTCCTGTGGTGCCTTAGAGTCTAACAAATATATTAAATCATGAGCTTTCGTGGGTAAAACCCACTTCATCAGCTGAGTTGGACAGCTCAGGATCTAATATATTTACTAAAAAATTAAGTCAACCTACATACAGTCATCATAGTAATCACATTACTTGCGTGCATCTACATTTTGCTCCTTCTGCTGGCTGTGTGCATTTTCCCCAGGAGCGTTTGCATGGATTGTACTGTTAGCATGGAGCATCGTAGGACAGCTCCTGAAAGCCAGTAACTGTAGACGTAAGTAATGAAGTGTCTACACTGACTTTGTGTTAACCTAGCTACATTGATCTTTACTCTACACCATTTGTGTGGCATTATATAGGTGGTGCAGCAGAGCAGTTATGTCGGGAGAAGTGAAATTTTAATGTAGACATTTCCCCACTTAGGTTGAGTAAGCTGCTTTGTGTTGACCTAACTCTCTAGTGCAGACTAGTCTTTGGGTTTAGCAGAAGACACCTCTGAATCTACACTGTAGCTCAGGGCTCAAGATGCGACCCACAGACTGGATCCGTCGCGCCTAACACTTTGATCTGTCCTGTGGACTGCATCTGGCTGCTTTCTATTTATAGCCTGCTGCCCATGCCAGGGAATTTCCAGGTGGTGGCTCAAGCAGCAGGATCCTATTTAAATGGCTTATGGCTCCCAGTCCCAGCGCTACACTGGAAGGGGCTGGAGCCATGAGCCTTTTAAATAGCCACAGCAACCCAGGCACCTGCCAGGTAATGCGGTAGCAAAGGAGCCAGGAGCTGCAAGCCCTTTGCTATGTTTTCACTTCAAAGCCTCCAGTACCAGACAACTATGGAGGGAGGCAAGTCCCCAGCCCCGCCCCTTCTGCCCCAGGCCCTGCCCCTTCTCAGCCAGCCCATGACCAGTACCATAATTCATTAAGTGGCCTCCCTGAGAAAATTATTGCCTATCACTGCAGTACCTGCTTCATAAAACAGCATTAGTATGTCACATTCATAACACATAAAGAAACCAGAGCAGTTCTACTTGGTATCTGCTGGAAGGATCCATAAACCTTATACTGTATTTAAGGTGACAATTCTCTGATTTGTAGAGATAGTTGTTCTGAACATAAGAGTATTTTGTGTGTGCATGTGTGTACTGGTACTACAACATACACACCTCCATTTGGCCCCAACACATTGCATATATAGTTGTCATGGCTCATATATTTCAAGATCAGTGGAGTTGTTATGGTACCTCATACACGTCATACACTGAACACAGTCATACACTGAACACAGTCTAAAGGTATCACCTTCTATTTAATCACAGATCCTTTGGGCATTAGGGTGGAAGTATGAGTAAGTGGGTTCACACCAGCACATTATAGGGTCTGTCAAACCCTCCAGCAGACTTCAATATCACTAGAGCTGCTGTGATAATGTCCAAAGTTCTTGCATAAAATTATTGAAATGCTAATTAATTTTAACATGAGATAGATGAAAAAGTCAGCCTCCTACTAGAACCACTCAAAAGTCCCAAGAAGTACTGTCCTTCGGATGAAGCATTAGACCAGGACTTGGGAGACCCAGGTTCTATGCCCAGCTCTTCTATTGATCTGTGTCACAAGTTACTTTGCCTTGATTTGCCCTCCCAGCCTTCATCTTTCTTCACTATTTAAACTGTAAGTTCTTTGGGGTGGGAACTATTTCTTACTATGTATTTGTGCAGTATCCAGCAAAATGGGGCCATGATCTCAGCTGAAGCTTGTGTAATGCAAACAATACAATTATAATGGTAGCCCTACCATAGCTTCACATAGCCCCAACTGCGTGACTTAAACAATGCTTTTGTTCCCTTTGCATTAAGCAACTAAGGTGAGAAAAGGGCCCTATAAAACATAGATAATTTACACAGGAAATCACTTTATCTTACCGTCGTGTTCATTTTTCATTAATTTTTAAATTTTGTATGAATTCATAAATAAAAGAGTATTTTGAGATAAAGCATTAGACCACTTCACTAGATAAAAAGTTGGTACTCTCACAAAATATATCCACAATTCCTATTTTTGTCTAAACAGTTTCCTTTTTAAAGATAATACTGATGTTTTATTATATCTGTTATAGCCTATACTTTCAAGTGCTTTTCTGAGCTACCACATGGAGTCAAGCCAGCCCAAAAAGGAAAACACCTTCCTAAAATGCTTAAAATATTTGTGAGCAGAATTTTTTTTAAATGTATATAAGCAAACTTTGATTTTCAAAACACAGAATATCTGCCTTTATGTAACAATATTCATGCATTTCATGGCTTTAATAAGGAATCACTTCAGTTAACAATAGAAGATGGCAATAAAGCTATTTGTATAAGGAAAGACAATTCAGATCAAGCACACTCAGGTTTTCACTATAATACAAAGGAGTTTCAAGATTCTGTGAGAGAATTAAAGTGGTACTAATTAATATCCCTTTAATCTCAGGCCCGTCAGTACATAATACTAAATGCAGCAGTGATTTTCTTAGAAACCATTTTACATTTTCAGAAGCACATGAACTCCACCTGAACCACATGCCTGAAATGCTTGATGTGAACACAAATGTATTGTGTACAGACCCCTGATTTGCTTGTGTGTAACTCAAGGTGCACACTAAAACTAACCACCATTTGGCTTCTATTTTCAATTTCTTGAATGTGAAATTTAGCAGAGTGGCACTGAAGAGCACTTTTGTAAAAGATGCACCTAAACATTTTACACTCTAGATCAGTGGTCTCCAACCTTTTCACACCCAAGATCACTTTTTAAATGACAGAACAAGCCAGGATCTACTGCCCCACCCCTTCTTTGAAGCCCTACCCCTTCCTTGAAGCCCCGCCCTCTCTATTCTCCTCCTCTACATCACTTGCTATCCTCAACCCTTATACTGCTGCTTTTTTTTTTTCCAATTCTTCTGTAGGAAGGTTTTTCCAACATTTGGCCTATCTAGACTGGACCAAATGTCAGAAAACCCCCATCTTTTGGAAGCCCCCTTATTCCTCATGGAAAGAGGAATACAGTGGTTACCGAAAGAGCATGTTTGCTCTTCCACTAAAAAAGCAGAAGAACAAACACATCCCTGGATGCAGAAGAGTTTTTCGGGGATATCTCCAGAATCCTGAAAAACTCCTGCAGTCTAGCAGGGCCCTCACTGGGTTGAGTCAGGATGTGTAGGCTCTGGGGTGGGAATGAGGGATTTGGGTGAGGGAAGGGGTGAGAGGTGCAAGCTCTGGGAGGAAATCTGGATGAAGGAGGAGATGGAGAAGGGACACTGGCTCGGGGAGGGGGCTCCAGGCTGGGCAGTGTTGGGGTCAGATTTAGGGTTGGGGTACTAAGCAAGCCGCAGACTTGTGGATGTGATGGTGCAGGAATTTGGATTGGAATATGTGAGGGGCTCAGGGCAGGGGTTCCAGTGTAAGAGGCTCAGATCTAGGGTCTGGGTGGGAGGTGCAAGAGTGTTATGATGCTGTGGCCAGATGGGGGCTTGGCCCCAATTGGGGGCTTGTTGGCCAGGCTTCATTTTTAAATAAAATACTACGTCAAACACAAAAATTTCTGCATTGTCTTTATTTATGAGAAGGGCAGGGAACCTTTTTTGAATCAGGGTCACTGACCCACAGAAAAGTCAGTTGGAGCCACACAAGTGAGATGCAATAACTCCTCCAAAAACACCCCAAGCCTCACTAATGTGGCCCCAACTGTGCTGGTGGGAGCAGGGGACATGGTACTGGGAAGGGTGCTAGTGGGTGCTGGGGCAGGGGACAGGGTGCCAGTGAGGGAGAGGAGAGGAGATAGGGTGCCGAGGGGGGGGGGGGAGGGACAGGTGACAGGGTGTTGCTGGGGGCAGGGAGTCCCCACTCCCCCCTCTTCACTCCCTGCCCCCCACAGAGGAGGTCAAAGCCCCAGCACACGCCTCCTCTGGGGACGACTCTCCCCTCCCCCCCGCAGAGGAGGTTAAAGCCCCAGCTCACACCTCCTCCAAGGACGACTCTCCCCCTCCTCCCTGCAGAGGAGGTTAAAGCCCCAGCGCACGCCTCCTCTGGGGACGACTCACTCCCTCCCCTCTGCAGAGGAGGTCAAAGCCCCGGTGCATGCCTCCTCTGGGGACTCCCCGCAAGTTCCCGGCACACCACACCACAGACCTGGGGAGGGGAGCAGCCAGCTCACTTCCGGAACCCCTGGAAGTGGCACGCAGATGCTAAACCTCTGTCCACCCTGCAGGAAGCCGGCACCCTCCATTGTCGCTGGAGGTAGGTAGTTAGGTCACCAGTTGCTTCCAAGTGCTGTTGCCTAAGACTAGCTGAGAGACGTGCTTAGAGGGACCCCTCTGGACAGCTGTTTCTCTGCTTCTGCTGCTTGCTTGTCTACCTCTCCGAGGGACAGCAAAGCTCTCACAGTGCCTGCTGTGGTTGTCCAGCTTTTTTGGACATCACAGCAGTTTTCTTTTTGCCATGGAACCGGAGCTGTCCCTGGGCATGCGATGGCCCCACATGGCCATGCTGCAGTTTCTGCAGCACTTTGTGCCGGCTGCCTTCATGGCCCTGCATGAACTGGACATGGAGCTCATTCCGACTGGTGGGACCATCTGGTCATGGAGTGGTGGGACGACCAGCAGTGACTCCAAAACTTCCACATGTGGGAGGACCACCTTTTTGGAGCGCTGTGCCTGGCTCGCCCAATGCCCTCTGCCGACACGGCACCCACCTGCGGCCCGCCATCCCCCTGGAGAAGTGAGTTGCAATCAATCTCTGCAAGCTCACCACCCCAGACAGTTACCAGTCGGTGGGCAACCAGTTCGGCGTGGGGAAGTCAGAGCCTTCCTCATGCAGATAAGGCACTCTGGGGCTGCAGTCCCTGGTGAGGGGGAGGGGTGTCCTGGAAAAGTGGGGCCCTAGGGAAAGGGGGTGGGAAGGAAGAAGGGGTTGGAGTGGAGGGGAAGCTCCATCCCCGGGGGATTGTGCCATTCTGCCCTCACAGCCCCGCTGCTGGGGGGGGCTCATAGAGGGTGGCTCGGAGGATGTTTGGGGGGGGAGGGAAGTGGGGCAGGCACCTCCCAAAGGCTCAGGCACTCCCTCTCATTCTCTATTTTGTGTGTTTGTTGGTCTCCTTCTGCAGGTTGTGAGGGCCATCAATGCCATCCTGCTGCACAGGGTCATCCGCCTGGGAGATCTGGACCCAATTGTCACAGGATTTGCTGCCATGAGGTTCCCGAACTGCGGGGAAGCCAATGATGGAACCCATATTCCAATCCGCTCATCAAGTCGTCGAGCGGCCCAGTATATTAACAGAAAGCGCTACTTCGCAATGGTGCTGCAGGCCCTGGTCAACCACCGTGAACATTTTACTGACATTTTTGGCGGGTGGTCGGGCAAGACGCACAACGCCTGTGTATTTTGCAACTCAAACTTCTACAGGAAGCTGGAAGCAGGCACATTCTTCCCTCAGCGTGACTTTGTAGTTGGGGACATGCAGATGCCACTGTGAATCGTGCGGGACGTGGCCTACCTCCTGATGCTGTGGCTGATTAAACCATATTCCGGCCACCTGGACCACAACAGGGACCAATTTAATTCCCACCTCAACCGGACGAGGATGCAGGTAGAGTGTGTCTTCTGTCATCTCAAAGCATGGTTCAGGTGCCTCCTGACCCGCCTCGATGTGGGGAAGCACAACATCCCTGATGTCATCTCAGCATTTTGTGTCCTCCACAACATTGTGAAGAGGAATAGGGAGGCCTTCCTACTTGGGTGGAGGGCAGAGGACGGCTGCGAAGGGAGACCCTTTTAACAGCCACTGACAGCTGCCATCCACCAGGCCCATCAGTTGGGGATGCCCATCAAGGAGGCCCTGAGGGAGTGTTTCTCTCAAGGACTCCAGTAACTCTCCCTGGGGCCTCCCCACTAGGGGCCTGGGCCTTGCTGCAATATTCCTTTCCTTCCCTCCTTCCAATACAGTCAATAGACACACCTGTTTTGATTTCAAGATAACAAACATAGTATTTAACTTTCAATTAAAAAAAAAAGCTGGGGAGGAGGTGGGGCTGATAACCTGGAGAGGAGAGGGAGGAGGGGGGCTCAAGACTGGGAGTGGGAGGTGGCTGTAAGTGCCACCTCAGGTGCAAGGACCTTGGAGAACTTGGGGTTGGGTGGGTCCTGGGAGCACAGAGGGTAGGTACGAGGGGGTGCTGGAGCAGGGTCAGGGATGGCAGGGGGAGTGGGCATGGACATCACTTGGGGATCAGGGGGTAGGAAATGGGCATACCGGGGAGGCAGGAGGCAGATGCAGGGACAGCAGCCGGATGTGCCATCATTTCACGCATGATGGCACATATGTTGCTGCTCTGCTGTACGAGACATGTGGGTCTGCCACTCAGTGTCCTCCCAGACCTTCTGCGCCAGCGTCTGCTGCATATTGCGCAGGACACCCACATACTGCCTCATCAGGTCTTTGTGGACCTAGAGCGCTTTTGGGTCCCACAGGGTCAGGCGGCTGGCTCGGGAGGCACGGCTCGCCCCTCATAAACGGCTGGTCTGGCTGTAGAGAATAAAAAGGGAGAGGCGGTCCGTCATCCATGGAGACACTGTCCCTGAGGTTGTGCCCTCCTCTGTGAGCAGCCAGCAACAGTCCTCAGCCCAGAGGAGGGGGATGTCCCAGGAGCAAGGCCATGTGTGTCCTGCACAGCAGGCCCTGCCTCACAGGGGCCCCGAGGTGCTATGGGGATCATGATGGTCGCTTCCACTCCCCAACATGGACAAGCAGGCAAGGGAAGGGTCTGGACAAAGCAGGATCCCATGAGCAGGAGAGGGGCCTGGAGCAGCCTGGCCCTCCCTTGGGACCGCACACACACCTGCACCTGGCAGCACTGTCTGCGGGAGCGGGTGGTGCCTCATGTAGGCAGGCATGCCCATGTGCTGTGTGCGGCACTCCCTCAGTGTGTATGGGGTCATGCCTGTGCCCTTGTGGCGGCGGCTGGTGGTGGGAGGGTGTCCTCCCCTGAGCCTGTGAGAAGGATCCCAGGGATGCTCAGGGGCTGCCTCCTGAGGCCGTGTGGTGCACACTGCCATTGCACATGGTTCCACGTGCACGGACTGCAGCACGATGTCCAGACTGAGCAGGCTAAGTGACGACTGCACCCATCCCCTGTGCGTGGAAAACTGAGAGCTCTCACCTGATGATCCCTCTCTGCTGTCCGATGATGCCTGAGACATGTCCTGGTCCAGGGGTACCAGCTCCAGGGTCAGCATGACAGTACTCGCCATGTCCTCCTCCTCCTCTTCTGCAACCTCTGGCCGGGCGATGATGGGAATCTTGAGGCCAGAGTCAACCACCATGGGTGGGGAAAGGGCTTCCCCAAGCCCCAGGATCTGGTGCAGCTCCTTATAATATGGGCAGGGAGGGGGATCCTGCCCCGGAGTGCAAGCTGCGCTCCCTGGCCCTTGCATAGCCCTTGCAGAGCTCTTTAACTTTAATCTGGACCTGTCCTAAGGTCTGGGAGGGGTGTCTCTGCTCTGCCAGGACCTCAGCCATGAACCCCTAGATTTTGGTGTTTTGGCATCTGGAGCGGAGATCTCCACAGCTCCAGGAGAAACAGGATCTCCGCTCCAGACCAGGAGGGTGCCCGCCACTTGGTACCCCTTGGCGGGTCCTGGGAGCCCTGGTGCTGCTCCCTGTAGGGGCCAGGGAGGCCTCGGGGGGCTTGTGGCAGTGTAGACTCTGCAGTGTAGACATACACATACAGGAGAACCCATCTAGTAAAAACAGACCCATGATCATAGTGTCTGATGCAAATCCTCATTGAAGTTGGTGGAAAAACTCCCATCGGTTTTAGTGGGTTTTGGATCAGGCTGATAATACATATGCAATCTATTAAAATATTGATAAATAACCTTTTATTCTTTTAAATGCTATCTTTGGCAACCAAACAGGAGCATTAAACATTTTGCCTAGTAAGATTATTTTATATTACTAGATACAAAAGAGGTCAGTGAATCTAGTAAGCACAAATAATAAGAAGTGTCTGGGTATCACCCTAGCAATTTCAGATATGCCAGGACCCAAACGTAAATACACTTTCAAACAAGACCTAATGAACCACTCTTCCCGTTGCCTTCTAACAAAAATAATTCCAGCTCTATTTATGTATATCACAGTTGTTCCTTGCTTTTACAGTTCAGAATAGGATCTATATAAAGAATTCACTGGGATTTTTTTTTAAAGCTGTGTTCCTAGTTATTCAATATGCTACACCACTGGTATTAACAATAGCTGCTTTAACACTCTCAGTAATGTTTATTCAAGCATCTGTACCTTGTACAAACAGATACCATATTATTTCCCATAATAGATTTTATGTATATTTCATATTCCAAACTTGGATTTAATCCTCTCCCAAGACATTGTCAGTGCCTAAATTGGTGGCATATAAACACCTGAAATGTACATTTACATTTTTTCATATAAACCAGCAGTTTTGTCCTTGCGGTTTTAATCTCAAAAGGCTTGCTACTTGACATTGGTTAGGCTTCTGATATGTTGAAAGTAATGTGTATCATGATAAGAGAGGTACTGTCTTGCTGTCTCTGTGTCCTCCCACATCTGTTCATAGTAACCCATTGTGTTAGACCGTAAGCTCCTTGGAGTAGGGACCACCTTTTAAGTTCCATATTTGCACAGTACAATGGAATCCTTGTCTACAACTGGGGCTTTTAGGTGCCCCATAAACACAAATAAATAAATACTGGGCTTGAGCTGACTATACCTAATTTTTTGAAGAGATATTATCAAGGGGGGAAAAAGGGTTGGGGGGGGAGGGGCTTGTTTTTTAGTCCTAACAAAAATCTTTGCAAACTGGGAAAAACAAATTTGGGGAACAACAGTCTAAAGAAATGCTGAATCAATTACTCATTAAATAATAATTTATTTGTATCCATCAAAAGGGAGAACAGAAGTGGTCCTTTTAATCTTACCCATGGGAGAAGCTTCCATCTCTTGAACTGTATCCAAACGACATTTGTAAGCTACACAATAAAGCCCATGTTCAGAATGAATAAATATTCTGCTGAATTAAAAATTACTATTTTTCTGAATACTTAAGTCTGACAACTGTTGACAACATGAAAGCAGAGCATGCAGCTACAAGGTTACTACTAAGAAAACTTCAGTCATTGCAGGTACAGCTGATCAAATAAAAATGCTGCTAGCTGTGGTAGAGCTTGCCAGGGAAAATTCACTATGCACACATTAAGATTTGTTAAAAGAGAAAATGGTTATTAACCTTCCAGAACTTGTTCTTTGAGATGTGTTGCTTTTGTCCATTCCACTCTAGTTGTGCACAGAGATTTGCCTGAGATTTTTCTCTTTCTTTTAGCGGTATCTGTATAGGGTTGGTTCTAGTGCCTCCTGGAACCTCCATGCACATGCACCAATATAAGGAAGACCAACGGCTTTGCACACTCTCAGTTCCATCTTGCCAGTAATTCCAACAGAGGGGTAGGAGGGCAGGTTATGGAATGGATATGAGCAACACAGCTCAAAGAACAGCAGTTACAGAAGTTTAGCAACCAATTTTTCTTCAAGTACTTGCTCATGTCGATTCCATGTTAATTAACTTACAAGCAATAGCACCAGAGGTGGGCTTGGAGTTCTCGGATGTGCTGATTACAATGCCCCCCAGGCCTGTTGGGTGATGGCACAAAGGTATGAACCTATGGTCCTATCACAACCCTGTAGAGGACCTGGGCTGGTAACTGTGTGAGAAACGTTACTGATGAAACTTTGGGTCTTGTAGAATGAACTGTGACAATGTCTAGAGACAGAATCTTCACCTTACTCATAGTAAGCCCAGGAGAGGGTGGTTATCCAGGATGAGAGTCTTTGGGATGATACCAGTAGTCCTTTCATACTATCTGCAGCAACTACAAAGAGCTATGCAGATTTGCAAAAGGGCTTTAGATACAGAAGGTCAGGGCCCTCCTAATATCTAACGTGCAGAATTGACGTCTCTCACTACTGCTGTAAGGCTTCAAAAAGATGACCAGCAGAAAAATGTTCTGGTTCATATGGAACTGCAGTACCATATTTGGTAGGAAGGCTGGGTGGGGGCACAGTTGGTCTTGTCCTTGAAGAACACCAAATATGGAGGATTCTGATGTTGCAACTTTGACCTTCGAGATCTTTCTGGGCAAAGTAATCACCACCAGGAAGGCAACTTTCCACAAGAGGAGCAGTAAGAAACAAGAGGTCACTGGTTCAAAAAGGGGCTCAATGAGATTCAACAGCGTGAGGTTTAAATCCCATGGGGGAATCAGGTCCCACGCAGGTAGTGTCTTTCCAAACCCTTAAGAAACCTGATTGTCATCTCCTGAGACAAGACTACCCTGCCCTGGACTGGAGGACAGAAGGTTGAGATAGATGCCAAGTGAATTTTAATGAATGACAGAGCTAGACCTTGATGCTTTGGCTGGAGCAAATCGTCCAAGAAAGACTGCCAACAAGACAGACGGAAGAAGATTTGCCGGATCTGATCTGAGCAGACCTGCTCCTCAGGGTACAGCCAGGCAGAAGCCACACCATCAGGTGTAGGAGGCATAGTTCAGGTGCAGCAACTGGCCTCACATTGTGAAATCAAGTCCAGACTAGTGGTATCATTACTGAGAAGTTCCGAGGGGTCCAGAAGCATGCTGAACCAAGTGCTGGTGTGAGCACACCAGAGCTTTCATGATAAGAGCCATGGAGCACATTGTAAACCAAGGGGATGGGTGAAGGCATACAGCAGTCCATCTGCACACAGGAGCAGGAAGGCATCAGACTGGGAGCCTTTTCTGAGCCCGCACGCTGAGCGGAACTGGCAGTATTTCCTGTTCTGTCTGATGACAAAGATTCACCAGGGGAGTCCACCACTTCCAGAAGACAAAACTGTTAACCTCTGGGTGATGAGACCACTTGTGGCAAGAGGAAAAGGACCTGCTGAGGCAATCCACCAATGCACTCCAGTCTCCTGGGAGGTTTGCAGCTTTGAGCTGAATGGTGGGATTGACACAGAAGTCCCACAGTCAGAGAGTTTCTGAAAAACAAGCTCCCCTTTGTTTGTTGACATAAAACACTGAGGCTCTGTTCTTCATCAAGACCTGCATAACCTTGTCTGAGGGCAGGGAAGCATATTGCCCTGAGTTACCTGACATTTATGGGGGTTCAGAATCTGCCAAAGTGGGTCTTCCCAGCCCAGGTCTGATGTGGCCAAGACCTCCTCTCAGAGACGATGGAAGAGCCCATACCCAATTCCATTTCCAGGTGGTGCTCGGGGGCTGGAGACCAATGTCATGGCAGGGATTGCTGTAATACTTTCCTCTGGAAGAACCCAATCTGACTTTCTGTTCCTTGTGCCTTTCTGTTCTCGGTAGCACTGACAGGCATGGGAATTTGAGGGATGGGTAGACATTGGGAGAGAGAAGCTGGAAAGCCTTCATAGTCAAGGGGGCATGAGGTACCAGGGTTGGCAGTGGGTCCCAGACAACATTCCCGCTAATCTTTTCCATCCATGTGCGGAATTAATTTTTTTAATGTGCACCAAGTCTTGTGCGAAACCAACAGAAACAACAAACCTAGCTGTGGGCACTCTGCTAATCAGTTGAGTGGCATTGGAATGTCCCCTGAGTGGCCGCACCAGTGCATAGCAAAGAATACTGGTCCTGGACCAGACTCAGTGCCCTAGGTAAAGTAGCAGGAGCCAACCATTGGGAGGACATGTGGCCTAGCACGGATGCATCAGTTGCTCCTCTCTTAAATGTCTTCAGTTCTGGAGAGCACCCTCTCTCAGCACACAGTTTTCTTGTGTTTCTCAGCACCAGGGATGGAGAACGGTGCATGGCGGATGGTCTGAGGGCTGCCTCCATTAGCAGAGCTTTGTCTGTCTTTCTGAGTCCATAGTCTGAAGCCCCTGCAGCTTCCCTGAGGCGCTTTAGAGAGGCCAAATGTGGGTCGCTCACAGGCATGGACTTACCGCAGGAGATGCACAGGTTGAAGTCCAGAGACCGGAGCATGCTCAGCCCCTAGGACAATGTCTCTCTACAACTGAGACTGCTGTCTAGACTATGCACATTAAGACTAATTGGTAACTAGATTTGCTAACTACAAAAACAATATACACCAGAGATCAGAGTCCAAACCCATCAGAGAAGCCTTGCAAGAGCAAGAAGATCGATTCAAGCAACCATCAAGGACAGAAAAAAAAGGAACCGAGAGAGTGTGGAGCTATTGGAGCCCCTTATCCTGGCCCATGTGCACAGGGCTGGCCTTATGGACACCATCGAGGGAAAAATCCCCAGCAACTGAGCGTGTGATGCACGCACGGCTATCATGTAATCGACATGCACAAGCATTTGAAGAAGAATTAGGCTGTTAATGATTTTGAGATCTATAGAGTGGCATAGGTCATGCAGAGCCTTCCAAAGAATTCAGTCAATGGAAAATTTGATCCTCCATCTAATTTGATCAAAAGCTCTGGAATCAAACTATTTGTATGTGTAGCAATCTCCAGGCCTTTATTTCGATCAGAATTTAGCACTTGATTCAACAATACCTGCTTCACAACTGCAATTCAATCAATGACTAAAGAAAGAAGGCATTTAATTTAAAAATGTCAATATAGAAGGTCCAGCTAATGATTAATTGGAAGCTGTGTAATTCAGGTCATTGTTAACATTAGAAGCATTATCTGTTGCATAGGATGTGTTAGATAACTTGGAGGACATACATAGATGGCAAAAAACCCACAAATGAAATCACTTCTTGTGATCAAAGTAACAAGAATAGATACTTCAAAGGAAGAAGAAAAACCACTCCAACACACACATGAAAGAAGTTATTCCTCTTCTAGTTTACTAGTAGTAGTATACACTGCCCAATATCTACCCTACTGCTGCACTACATGGAACCAAGTTTCAAACTGAGAATCTGACAGCTGTACAAATTATTTCTAAGGCACAACAAAAAATGCAGGGATTATTGCCTTGATTTTGTTTTGAGTGATTCATTCTCAATATGATGCAACATAGCTGCCGTTTGATGGAACTGAAATTTGGCAGAGGAAGCACAACATAGATGAGTTTTAGGTTAAAAGTAAGTTTAAAAAAATCAGCTAGTCTGAAAACCTGGCTTTTGCAGAGACTAATGGTGAGCTACTTTCCCAAAAATCACTGCAAACCCAGTCTGATGGCCTTCTCACCATTCTCCCATGGGTCTGGCAGTGCAATTTTACAGTTCTTAACCTGTTATTGTTAATCGGAGTCCCACTGAGACCATTCAGTCAATGAATGCCTCCCTCCCATTCCCCAAGAGTCCTTGGGCCAAGCATCATAGGTACAGTTGTTATAGTCTTTTCTCTCCTCTGCTTTAAAGCTTTTTTGCTCTCCTCCTCCCCCATCCCCACTTACATTGCCACCACTGATAGCTCCACCTGTCTGCCCTATACAAAAGAACGTGGGTGGCACGTATCATAGGCAAGGGAAGGCTTTGCCTTCCCAAACTATCCATGATTCCACTGTCTAGGAGTGCTGGGGCTGCGGTGCGGCTGTCTGACTCTCCAGCTACCAGGGAGGGCTGGGGGCATGGCAGAGCTGCCCAGACCGCCTATTAGCTGGGAACAATTAGGCTGCAGCATGGTTGGTTGCCCATCTCTCTGGCCACCTAGTGATCCAGCAGGCCAGAAAGTGTGAGGCCACAGCACTTGCTGGGACAGGTGAGACTGATGAGTCTGGGGATGTTTAGGGTTGGGGTCAGTAATCAGGGGTGGGGGCCAGGCTTGGCTCCACCAGGGGGGAGGTTGTAGAAGGGGAGGGGCCTCGGGCAGAAGAGTCGGGGTTGGGGCTTGCCTTCCCCAGCTGGGCGCTCACCATCCATCCACATAAAAGAGGTTACATGCTGCAACTGGTGGTACTACTGGCTGGGCTCACTGCTATGGAAAAAGAGAACAAAGGCTACCATAGCCAAGAGCTCTGGAGGCATTAACTGTTCCCACAGTCACTAACGCAGGGGCCACCATGAGAAGACCCTGAGTTCCACTTCAGTCAGAAAAGAGTGTTGGTGCTGATCTCTGTCCATGTGTCTTTCCTTGTCAGTACGATTCCTCTCCCCTACTCTCAAAGCCCCCCAACTAATAATAAATAACTTCACCCTCGGACAATAGTTTCCATCCATAGATCTCAAAGCACTTTCCAAAAGGAAGAGAAACATATACATGAAACACAGAGTCACAGAAAGGTGAAGTGACTTGCTCACTTCCCAGACTTTGTGTCTGTCTCTCCCTTTAAACACACTGCCTCAGGAGATCCCACCCCAGAGACTGAGAACAAAACAATACAAGGCTTTTCTGCTAATGATAGCTCAGAACAAAGCTTCCTTAGAATTGGAAAATGCCTGTAATCTAGCCCCCACCACAGGTGTCTCTATAAGATTATAACCAGGTAAACTCAAAAATGGTAAATATAAGGAAATGTGACACAAATAGCTTTCACAACTTGTATTTGGGTGGGGGGCTTCAGAATGGATTATTTGGGATCATCCATCAATTTGATACCTGCCTATATCTGTCTTTAGAAACCATAGGGTTGCTTTGTTTAATTTTGCGGTCAGCTTTGTTTTGTTTATAGATCCTTTTGTGCCAGGCTTTGTGCACGCATTAAGTAAATATTCTCCATGCTTGTAGAAGCATGCTGGGGTTCAGCAAGATCTCTCTCACTTAATAACCAAATGAAAAGTTTAATCACCAAAAAACTAGCTTTCAACCTGCAGGGCTAGAGTAAACAAAACAAAAACTGAGGGTATTCCATATGCATTTTCTCTTTAGTGCTTCTGTTATCAGGTTTGCTAGTCCAAACAAGTGTGTGCACTTCGTATTTAGTCCTGCAAATATCAGCTCAGCAAGTGGAAACAGGCAGCATTTACTTTTGCTCCACAGAATTAGTCCAAAAACAGGAAATAATTATTTATTCCAATTCCAGAAGAATGATTGTTTTGTTACTTATTACTGAGGATATATGAAACAGAAAAAACACATACTAATAGCTTGCTGCACACACTAACTCAAAAATACCAGTCAAGTATCTCTGAGCAAAACACAACATGGAAACCACAGAGGAAAAAAAATATGAGTCATGCCAAGGTGTCATTTTTTCTTTTAAACCACAGAGACAAGATAATATCCCAAGATGGGACAATAAAGCTGTGTTAAAAACACTTGCCATTAACAGCCATCTGCTGCCAGCAATAATGGGGGTAAATTTTATGCACAGCTGACAGCTTTGCATCATCCCCTCCTCTTCCATGAAGAAATCTCTCTCTTCAGTGTGCAAAGCTTTTAAGAAACAGGATCTATCCAATGCATTTACAGTTTCGTATAGGCTGGTGCTTGTATTAAACATTCTGTTCTGGATTTCCAAAGTATACACATGATTTGGAAACAGAGTATGCTAATAATATTGTAGTCTTCTCTAATAATATTGCAGTCTTTTCTAATAATATTCTGTTCATGACAGTGTTGCCTGTAAAAAGCAAGAGATAAAGTGTGCTCCCAGCCCTTGACATACTCAGGTGTTAAGAAAAATCAAGAATGCTTTTCCTATTCCCTGAGAAATAAAGATATAACCCTGCTACAGTCTATCCTTCTTGATCAGAATCTCTCTGGTGTTCTGATGCTGTTTCTCCTGTTTGAACTTGTCTCTCCAGAATATTCAGTAAATATATTTCATGTTCACACCAAAGTTAAAGTTACCTTGCTTTTGTTTTGCTGTTATGTTAGAAATCTTAAAATACACAGGCGCAACAAATGGCAGGGTCACACCTCCCTCATTTGCAGTCTCACAAAAAACATTTATGCAGAAAAAAAATGCAGAGAAAACTAAGATTCCATTAACATTCAGGCTGTACTGTGACTACCACTACCCTCAGATCTGATCTAATCCTAATATACATTAGGAAAAAAGGGCCAGAAAAGGAAACTGAAGAAGCTAAAAAAAAAACCCATCCCATTTGCTTATTGCTTTAGAGAGCTATATTCATGTCTTTCAATTCATAGGGGTTTGTAGTCAGGTCTGTATACAGTATCTGGAATACACATTGAGAAAAGTAATCCACCTATTCCAAATGCTACGTCCCTTTAAAAAGACAAAGCAGGTGAGGGGATATCTTTTATTGGACACATGGCTGTTGGTGAGAAACAAGCTTTTAAGCTCATACAGAGTTCTTTCCAGATCAGATCAGCCCTCGCCTGCCTTCTCTCTCTAATATCCTGGGACCAATACAGCTACAACACAACTACATACAACATGTTCTCTTAAGTCAATATATAGAGCCCTGAGCAAATATAAAATTTTGTAGTCACATCTGTATCTGCAAATATGAGCCGTGGATATCTGTGTCCACTGTGGATGCAGATACCCCAAGATCTGGTTCCTTAGAAGATCTGAGACCCACTAGGGAGGAATTGTCTGCCCAGCAAATGAGGCCAAATTCTATATTGATAGAGCCCTGAAAATCCATGGATGTCCACTTTGTATCCACAGGTATTTGCATCTGTGGCTGTGGATGCAGACATCCCTGGCTCATTTTGATGGATACAGATGCAGATACAGATTTTGTATCTAGAACTCTGCATATTTGTTGGTTGGCCTCCAGTATCCATCTCACCCTTCCTTCACTAATGGTCAGAGCCCTACATATAAGATCACTTGTTCCCCCCTCAAACCCATGCATGAGTCTATCAAATTTTGCTAGCCTTCATGTAGTCCCCCATGAATTATCAAACAGTAATCATTTCCCACCATTCTTCAGGGTCTTTGGCACCTTTATTGCAATAGCCTTTGTTCTTGTACCTAGCAGGCATCACACTATCTTGTTTTCCTTATCTGAGCTACAGATGATTTGGACCACATTCCTCTTCATAGAGTCAGTCAGAATGATTAGCCTCTTTTCTGTGCTCTTTCAGGGCTCACCTCCTTATCAGCAGGCCTACTGCCAATTACCTGGGGCTCTTCTGAATCTGATCTCTATCTTGTTGCAATTGGAATATCTGTCACAGGTACTAAAGGTTAAATGGCTCCATCCTATTTCACTTCTGTGTTTTCTATACAGCTCCTGGTCTTCTCTGAAACCTTGTTCCTCCAACTTCATCAGCTCTGAGATCTCAGTTTGTCCAGCCTTGTGTAATTACTGTTCTCTTTGGTTCCCCTATGAAATTTGCTTTCCTTTGATCTCATCATTGACTTTTTCTGACCCTTTGTTCTTTTGCTTTAAAATGGAAAGAAACTGGCACATCATACATGTGTAGTAGGCCTTGTGCTTTTTCATTCAAAAATAGGAACATGACAAAATGTTTCACATCAAATTATTTTGGATAATTCAGTAGCCATCCTTGATAATAATCACTGCTGCTCACTTCAAGATGCTTCTTCTGTAGTGGGAATTCCCATTAGCAAAGGGCTAAATTCTTACATGTCTCCTACTCTTTGGTGAATTACTTTTAAAATGGGTTTATATGTAACTTACTTCTGACCGGTGCTGAGTGCTAAACTACCTTCCGCTCAAATCAAAACACAATTTCTATTGGATTTGCTTTTTGGCTGATTCCCCATCTCAGAGCCAACAGATAGGAATGGTTCAGTGAAGCCATTTGGACTTCCCAAAACTTTGTTAGTCAAACTGTGATTGCAAAATGAAACAGAGGTGGATTCAGCTGCATCTGAACCAAAGTTCGGGTGTTTCGAATAGAGAGCTCTGATCTGACCTATTTCTAAGTAGGATCACACTAGTAGGGATGGGCAAACTGGTTTAAGAACTAACCTGTACCTTCCTCTAAAAGAAAGTGAACTGTAATGAACAGTGCATACAGCATGTCTACCAATTGGTGGTGCTATATCTTTATCTTAGTGAGAAATTATTGTCTGCTTTGCTATTATGTCATTGTACCTGAAGGAGTAACAGGTAGAAGGATTGTGTATGAAATTTCATTCCTGCCTGGTGTGCTAGAATTATTTGTAGTGTCCCAATAAAGTCTTTGGTTTCTGTAAGTGGGCATTGAAACTTAACTAAACCCTGAGATGTAAAATAGTTTTGATGACTAATCTTCCTCTTTGCTTTCCCCTCCCCAACTCATTTTCAGAGGCCTCTTCCTGTGAAGACGGACAACAAAAGAGATGAAATAGTCCAATACTTGCTGTCAGGAATCTCATAAGAAAGTCTGTTCTCAGATGATTTCTAGCCAAATTTTTAGCAGGTTGGATTTAGATTCAGGAGGTTTGGGTAAAATTCCCAAAGTCTAGGTGCTCATATCTTTGATTTTCCCAATGCCAGCAGTGATCACCTCTTGAAAGTTACTCTTAATAGTCTCATTTGTCAGCCTCTGGTTGGATATGAGAGAGCCATTTCCAACACATGAAGCATAAGCGTAACTGAAACTTAATCTAAAATAATGAATTAGTTTCCCCTTCCACAGCTGGTTGTAATGAGATAGCCTACATTAAAGGAGAGAGAGGGAGAGAGAATGTGCAGAGGCAGAAAGGCCTTCAATATACATGACTCATTTCTTTTTCTTGAGTGTAGAATAGCCAGAATAGTGGAAAGTGATTCACTCTTCCTATACACCAAAAGAAACATTTGTATGTGCAGGTTCATTTTGCTGTCGATAAATAGAGAATAAAAGAGGATGGGCCAATGGGATTACATCGAACCAAGCTAATAGCATACATACAATAAATTAAGTGTGCGTCTCTTAGATTGTAAAATCTTTGGGGCAGGGCCTATATTCATCGGTGCTTGAAGGCCTGGCACAGAATGCAAGTTGTACCTCTCTTAACTGGGACTCCCTGGTCTGGCAATATCCGTGGTCCAGCACGGACCATGGATGTTCCTGGACCACAGAGCCCAGAAACAGGGAGGTCTGGTGGCAGCTGTATCCATGGAGTTCTGGCCCCATCAACAGCTGTGGAGCTCCCGCTCTGGCACCCTTCTGGCTCCAGCAATTGGGGAGCTCCAGCTCCAGCCTCAGTGGCAGCAAGGGAACTATGGCCCCAGCTGTGGACCTCCAGCTCTACCTCTACACTTGGTCCCCTGCCTCGGCCCTGGTTGCGGTGCTCCGGCCCTAGCCACAGAGCCAGGTAGCTCTGGGACTCTTCCTCAGCTGCAGAGCTCCGGCCCCGGCTGTGGAGCCAGGCAGCTGAGGAGCTCTAGCCATGATGTTCTGACCCCAGCAGCATCTAGAGAGCCCCATGAGGCTGGGGCAGAAGCGGGGACAGGCTTCTGTGGCAGCACAGACCAGGAGGAGAGGAGCCTCCCCTGGTCTGGCAAATTGTCTAGTTCGGGATCAGTCAGGTCCTGAGGGTGCCGGACCAGCAAGGTCAAAGCTGTAGTATGGATTATCATAAGCAAGGCCATCCCTAGTGGGGGCTGGGACAACCCCTCCCTGCCCCAGACTCCTTCCTGCCCCTGCTGTTCCCCTTGCACTCCTTCCCCAGAGCTATGCACACCAGGGGATTACCGGGGGACCTAGCACAGGCTGGTAGCAGGGGTCAGGCTCTTCCACACACTCCAGTGTGTTGGGAGCCTAGTAAGCAGAGCGATTCAAGCAGCAGCCTGCACCACGCAACCCCCCCCCCCCCCCCCAGACGGGTCACTCTACTTCACTACAGCAGCAGGACGCAGAGTGCCCCGAGCCTGGCCCATTCTGCTTCCCCAAGCCCTGCATCACTTGGGGAAGCAGAGCGGGCTGGGCTCTGTTTCCTGCTGCTGCGATGAAGTGGATTGACCCAGCTGGGAGATGGGCAGCAGAGCGGCACAGACTGCTGCATGCATTGCTCCATTTCCTGGGCTCCTGCTGCCCTGGTGAGAACGGGGTGGGGAAAGGGAGGTGACCCCTGCTGCTGCCTGATGCCAGCCCCTTCCCAGGTAATCTACCAGGCCACCAAGGGCCCCGTCAGCTCCCATCAATATGGGGAACCATCCTGGCCAAAGCACGGGGCTGGTGGTGGCCACCCCAAACCATCCTACCAAACGGGAGGGCTCTGATGATAAGTAATAATAATAAGAATAAATGTACCTGACTCTCAGTTGTTCATATCTGTGCTAAACTAGTGTCACCTTCTTTCCTGAGAAAATAAGAGCTAAAACAAAACTTGGCTGTCAGTTGAGTACTTGGGCCATTTTTCAGTTTCCCATCATCTCCATTCCCTACAGCCCATGCCTTGGGCTTCTCAGACTCCAGCATGGGGCTTTCAAATATCATTTTTCAAAATAATATAATTTCACTCAAAAAAAAAAAAGAAAGGGAACCTGCCCTCCTGATATCTTAGGTGTAAAATATGCAGCAACCTGCTGTGCACAGTGAATTCTGAAGCATCTGTTCTAAGGTTTACTTTAACATTTATCATTCTAAATTGGGATGTTGCTGTCTTTGGAGGCTTTTAATACAGGCTAACTCCTACTTCTGCATGATGTACACATACATTCTACAAAATACAGTTGGGCTGGGTGAAAAGGGGAGGTTTCCTGGTAAGTGCCTTTTAAACTTGTGCGTGAAAGGCAGCAGCAGCCTTTCCTGTTCTGCCAACCAGAGCAGAAAATATTTTTGGTTGACCCTGCCTCTGCCCCTCGATTGAGGCCTTTCCCTGTATGTTCCATGTAAATTGGGGTTTCTCAACTTTGGAAGCCCCGGGGGCCACAATGATACTCACAGCAACTTAAGTGTGGTTGCAGATGTATGCAAATATATGCAAATAGCTTATTTCACACTGACAGGCAAGAATACAAAGATTAAGGTAAGACTACACAACACACAGGCCCCCGTTTATGTCAATTTTGCTGGTATTAATGAAATGCAATATTTACCCGATTTCCACACATATAACAGCACTTTTAATGAGCAAGGATAGTCCAGGAATTTAACTACTAAAACACATATCAACAGAAGACCATTATATTGACTACTTTTTTATTTTGGCTCCCACCTGCAGGCCACATATTGAGCCCCATGTAAACCCAAACTGCACTGAGGGCCGCAAACAAACAGGCCACAGGCCACATGCGACCCACAGGCCGCGTGCTGAGTACCTCTGAGGTAAACTGTGCACTTGGGCAACAGCGTAGGGTTGCGAGATGGTTGAAACAAAATACTGAACCCCCTCCAAGGACTTAAGCCAAAAAACCAAAATTTAAAATAAAACAGCATTAAAACAGCATGTCCCCTTTAAGTGCAGGGATAGGAACAGGGGAACGGTTGAGGTCTAAGACCCAGGGGAGGCATTGCTTCCCCTAGGACTTTTGGCTGGCAGCCATTTTGTGCCAGCAGCCTTGCGGGACCAGGTAAGCATGGGGGCTGGGGTCGGTGTTGGGGGCCAGAGGGGGACTCGTGGAGGGGAGGCTGGGTGCTGAGTGTTTGTAGGGTTGCCAGGTGCCCGGCATTTTCGCCTCCTGGCCAGGGAAAGATTCAGAAAATACCGGACATTTTAGGTGTCCAGTATTCTCTGAATTTTTGTACCGGAGAAGAGACAAAAATAGCAGACTGTCCGGGTGAATACCGGACACCTGGCAACCCTACCCAAGAGAGATTCAAATGTTACCCAGCTGAATAGCAGAGCACCCACAGCTGGCAGCAAGTGTTTGTACTGGTGGTGCACATCCACACATAACTAGGTGCACATATTTATTCTGCACATGAATGGAAAAAATGACAGAACATTGCTCCCCGCCTTCAAAAAAACCAAAAATCTGAGCGCTGAGCAGCACTTCACAACTGCTCCCCTTGGAAATTGGTGTCCATGGAAACCACCTTCTTTGTGCACTCCTAGAACCGGTCTAGTGAGAAGTACGCCTAGATCATTTCACTGGGCTGGTGAATACACCTGAGAAGGGCTAGAAATGGAACTCAGATCAGACAAATGAAGCAGGCCTAGTTTTGATCAAGCTTTCTATGCTTTTCAGTGCCTTAATTTAAGGGAGTGATTTTTCACTTCCCAGACAGGTACCCATCTTCATAAGCACACCCCTACCCTTTCTGGAGTCATCTGTACAGCATTATGCAACCAACCGCAATTTCTCCAGCTATGAAACCATTATCCCTACCTTTGCTGGTGGTATGAAACTTCTCTCTTATTGTAATGTATTATTTCTAATAGCTAGACCACACATGCTTCCCATGATTAGGGCCTGATAGAAAGACAATCATTGACTCCAGTGGGATTTAGATCAGACATATAGGAAAGAGCTGACCAGAAAGATTGATCTGCTGACATAATCAAGAGGCAGTAGCAAATTCAGACCAAGTCATTTATGAGCTGGAAACTATTATACCAAAAAGGTTTGCAAAACAAAGGTAAAAAAGTCATCATTTTAAAACTCTCCTGAGCTTTACACAGTTTTAGAAGGATCTTTTTAATAGTGCTGGTGAGGGAACCTTGTCAAGAAACCATATCAGGTTGCCAATTTATTCCCAATTAACCTGACCCACGATCAAAATTTTACTGTTTCAGGAATTGAAATTAGTCTGTATTTGCCTCCCAACAAGAAATTCATTGTTTCCTGTGCCCCTCTCCATTTGTAACCTACATCTTTGCAAGCTGTACTAAATCACATTTCAACAGTAAAACTTTTAGAGATAATTTGATTTTACACAGTCAGTCAGCCCTTGAGTATTAATAATACTTTTGATTCATTACATACTTGTCTGAAAACATTAGCACTCAGGTAATTAACTCTTCCGCTGGGTGTCCAGTTTATCCTATTGAGTGAAAACAGATTGCTCCCACAGCGACATGTGTTGCATGTAAACAAGTCTAATTCCTGAATCTCTACTACAGTCAGCAAATTCATGTTCAGGACATAACAGTTACATGATTTGGGGGAGGGGACGCTTGTGGAAGGGCACTTCTTAGCCAAACAGTTCACACATCATTACTGAACAACTAGAAACCAGTACTCTGCATGGCTCCAGTCAAACCGAATGGCTGAATTATTGTGACATTATTAAACAGGTAATTAGTTTCACACGCCATTGTTAATCACCTCAACCTCACTACCAAAGTCTTATAAGGGTCTTTTTTTCAAAATTCAGACCTATTTGACATGCTACCAGCTATAGGGTGTTTTGAGCACCCATGAATAAAAATGTAATCTTGTCAAGCTGAAGACACCTGCTCCTAGCAGGAACACAGCTTATGAACTGGCAAGTCTTCTGTTACAGAACTTGAGAGGCAGTGATTTTCCATCTGGCTATACCAGTACCATTAGCTCGGCTGCAGCCACTGTAAAGCTACCTGAGTATGAATTACCTCATCCAGCACAAGCAGGTAGGAGCAGGATGTGCAAAAATGTATAAACTGGACAAAAATAGTCCCATTTTCACTGTTTTTAAGTAGAGCCCCACAAATCCATGGATACCTACTGTATATCTGTGGATGCCAATATCCATGGCTCATTTTTGCAGATATGGATGCAGATACAAATTTTGTATCTAAGAACCCTGAAAATTTGCAGATATCCACTTTATATATGGGGCTATCTGCACCCGTGGATGTAGACGCAGATATTCACAGATCATTTTTTCAGGTGTGGATACCAATTTTGTGTCCACACAGGGCTGTATTTTTAAGGTACGTTTTTTAAGCCAGTTTTTACTGGAAAGCATCTGTCTGTGATGCACCATACATTGTGAATACCACCCAGACCTGTGTATCTCTAGCACTCAATATTTTACTCTTAATTCAGAGGCTAGGTCACAGCCTAAATAGCACACAGAGATAAGTTTCACAAACCGAGTATTTTTCATGTCATTTGGGCTTTCAAACACATCATTTTATTTCCATCATAATATTTGGATTTATTTTTAATGTTTTATTAGCTTCCAATTTTATCTTCCATAGCAGGGGTAGGAGGGGGAAGATTCTCTTTAGAATTATAGTGTTTCAATTCAGACAGTGGCTAGCTAATTTCAGCCACTCATTTCTTGCTATCATTTCTGCCCTCCCGAGACCTCAATCAGTAAAATCCGCTCTTCATCACTTTATCATATATATGCAAATATTACATTTACAATTGTGGACCCATCCTGACCATTCTGTTCCTAAGCCATTATTTTAAGTTGTGCTTTAAATCCATTTTGCAATAAACATGGGGTATGTTTCAGTAACAAATGATTTTATCCTGATTAGTAAATTACTGTTGTTTCCAGTGTTTCATTCTAACTACTACTTGTTTAAATTCACAAGAAAACAGAGCACTTAGTCACAGGATCCTTGTTTTTTTCTATTTTGTCAAAGCAAGGTCTAACTTATTTTCTGGGAAAATGGTTTTCAGCTGAAAGCGAAAAATGTTGCATAACAGCAAACATATACCACGGGAAGAACTTTTAACAGTAAGATTACCACTCTCTTTTGTAACTAAAACGTTAAGACTTTCTGGTGAGAACAAGTTATTTGCAGCACTATGTATCTTATATTGTTTGCCTGTATACAAAAATGTATGAAAATTCTGCTAATGTGATGCTTTAATACAGATTAAGGTAGACTAAAAGAGGAAAATACAGAACATTTGGGATTTTGTTATAGAGTGGACCAACATTAGTACCAACTAGAATTTTGAAACAAATGTTTGAAAATTTAAAGCCAAAGCTTTCTTGGACAATTGACAGCCTCACTGACACATTTCACTGGGAGGGTACATAATTTTATATGCATCAGTACATGATGGTGTGATAACTGGGATGGCCATTTATATGGGATGCAGAAGAGATGAGTGTGTCGTGCTTGCCACCCTAAGCAAGGACCAATATATTCTTTAGTACCTGTTCTGCATATTTCATTTCATATTAAAAATTAAGCATGTTTAAAAATGTGCTTTATCTGCCTGCCCTACTGCACAAGCCTTGGAAGATGAAAATGGTAACTAACGGAATTTAGAATGATTTTTTGTAACTTTTGGACCTTTCTGTGTAGAATGATTTTGTGATTTTTCAGGAGAAAATACAAGTGTTGTCACATTAGAAAGCTGAGAGTCTCTTCTTTCTAACAGTAACCAGTTCCCATCTATAGGCCCGATAGGCAAACAGATATTGCACACCTACCATACATGCAGAATTAAATATTCTCTGTTGAATCTCAGACCATTAATGTGATGGGGAGAGAGAGTTTTTCCTTTTTGTTTATTTAAATAGAAGCTGCTTGAAGTTGCTTTAGAATCTATTAAAAGCAGCCCCAAGAGAGATTAGTGAGCAGAGTACATGGGAGGTCGTCCAAAGTAAAATATAAAAGCAGTTTAATGCTCACCTATCACTATCACTTTTACATATCTATGATGGATATAAAATTGAGGTGCATACATGTGAACTCCAGCTCTGCCTTCTGTATTTACAGGGATCCTGTTTTGTTTAAATTAACACTGACACGTAAAACTAGGCACAACAGTAATTAAACATTTTGCTCTTAAAACACTTTTTCCCAAAGAGAGTGTCCCACCACTGGAGAACTATGTGGAGCATTCTAAGGTCATATAGGAAGCCTAAACAAATGTAAGAAACAACCCCATTTAACTACAGAAGTGTGTTACCTACCATCTCTGTGCTCATGGGGATCCAGGGAGTGACACTCATGGAAAATCATCCCCCTCTCTCAGGCCTCTGCTAGAATAAAAAATAAAGCAATGAAAAGGCTGGGGAAGACACACCTAAGCTGCTACAGACAAGGGTGACAGAATTAAGGAAACACCCCAGCCTCATCTGCATTGAAGATAGAACAGAGGGACATCTCATTAGCATACAGAATGGAGACCAGCTCTTCCAAGGCAGGAACCACACTGAACTATGGGATACCGAAAGAAGAGCAGCACGGCCTGATGGGAATCTCTGCTCCAGATGCTAATGAACCCAGGCCGGCTCATAACTAACTTAGTCATTATCAGACCAGTTCTAGTAACGATCCTATTGACATCCAAAATACTGAAACTGACCAGTTGCATTGTGAGCTTGTTCAAGGAACACATAACCAGGTGTGATCAGTCTCTATTGTCTCGCCTCTGTTTCTCTTTGAACTATTGTCCCAACCCCTATAAAAACTCCTATCCTTGCCCAAGAAAAACTGTTCTGATAACTGGATTTAAACTGCATCAATTCCATTGAGACTTCATCATCTCCTGTCTGATCATGCTGTGGGCTCTGCTCTGCTTGTCTCCTGCCTTCTGGACCCCCAGTTCCCATCACCATCTGGGAATCCTGATCAGTGCAAGCTCCATGGAGTGGTGAGATCTCTCTTTTAGGGTTGCCAGGTGTCCGGTATTCACCCGGACAGTCCGGTATTTTTGGCTCCTGTCCACTAAAAAAATTCAGAGAATATCGGACACCTAAAATGTCCAGTATTTTCTGAATTTTTCTCTTGCCAGGAGGAGAAAATGCAGGGCAGCTGGCAACCCTATGAACACTCAGCGCCCTGCCTCCCCCACCCCATCTCCCAACACACCCAGCCCCCTGACCTCAGCCCTCATGCTTACCTGGTTCCCCAAGGCTGCCTGCACAAAATGGCTGCCAACCAAAAGACCTAGGGGAAGCAATTCTCCTGGGTCTTAGTGTTCAACCGCTTCCCTGTTCCTATCCCTGCATTGAAAGGGGACATGCTGTTTTATTTTATTTAATTTATTTATTTATTGGCTTAAGTCCCTGGAGTCTTTTTTTATTATTATTATTTTTGCTCAACAACTTTGAGCTTTTTTTCCCTCCTTCAACAGAATATTTCCTGGTATTTTTTTTTGGGGGGGGGGTTGGTATTTTTGTTTCAACCATCATGCAACACTACTCTCTTTCTCTCTCTCTCCTCCCTCTCCCCTCCCAAGCATAGCCTCCTGACACTGCCCTATGTAAACTATTATATGGTTAGCTAGCCCTAACATCTGTAATCAGTTTCAATTTAGATTTAATATTGTAACTGTTAGATTTAATATTATAAGTGTTATGTGTGTTTGGCTTCCTATCACTACCCAGAAATAAATAACTTTCATTGTTAAGCTGGTTGCTTCTCTCTCTTTTGCTCACTCTCTCTCAAGTGGTGTTGTTTTGGCTTCCCCATTCACTCTGCAACAACGCTTCTTATACCCAAGCTAAAGATCCCTGTAGTGCCCAAAATCCTGTGGTGTTTGCTCATCGTGTGGTTTACCAGTGAATGATTGTGGTGTGAAAGTGGGGATAGGGGGTGCTGAACCTGGGGGATTATGAGGATGGCAACTTAAAGTGCTGTTTAATCCAGCCCACTGAGTCCAAAGGCTCATAAGGGTGCAGTGTGGCATTGCTGTTAAACCCAGCCTGCTGAATCCAGAGACATAGCAGGGGTCAGCTTGTGAGTGCTGATTACCCAGTCCTCTCAGACGTGCTCTGTTAGTGGGTGTGAGTGTCTGTGTGTGTGTTGCTAAGATGGGAAGAACCCCATCCTGAGGAACCTAGTTCCTGCAGGAGCGCTCCAGTGAGAGGGGGAATTGGCAGCAGAGAGAATTCAGCTCCATATGAGCACAAGTAAGCACAAGCAGCACACTGATAGAATTGTTAACCTCCCCCAGTCCCATAAGAGTAACCCTAATAAATGAGCATACCCCAGAGTATTGGGCAAATGTGGTTACAAGTGCTTCTCATGGGACCAAGATTTCCTCTTATTTCACAAATGGCTAAAAGTGTGCTCCTTTCCCAGAATTATAGTCAAGTCACTAGAAAATAGCAAGTTTGACAAAATAGTCCAAAGCCCATTAACAACTGTAATACTGTGCTAAACAGCCATAGAAGTTTAAATCTGCCAAAATCACTGTCTCTTGAGTCTGCCAAGAGTATAGATATTTCACATCTGGAGAAATATGCATTTGCAGTTTGCCACCATCTGGACCCTGCAACCAAACCAGCATTGAAATGAAGGGCTGGTGTGAGACATAGTAAGTGACACCACAGTAAAGTCATCTGGCTTCTGGGAAAACCTTTATTTCTAATAAACATGGTTATGGAGAAGCTGCATTTTTTGCTGTTTTAATAAAACACTTTAATACAACGGATAGTTTATTATGTATAATCTTTGAACAAATACCCAAGTATCTATCTTGCATTTACTTTGAAGGTGAGCCAAACAACATATATTCAGTCAATTTTAAGGGATTTAGTGGAAAAACTATTAATGCCCAGGAAATGGGATTTCTTCTCAGACTTGTGCATGTTTTTGGGGCATAATTTCCTTGTGATGTGATTTAAAACGAAGTCATAACTCATTAATCTGAATTACATGGGTGAGCACATACCTATCAAATAGTGATGAGTCATGAAAAATCAACCTTTAGGATAGTTTCGAGAACTTCCATGCAGATTTGATGCTGCTCCTTGAAACTGTACTCTATGTCAAATTGAGTTTGAGCAAAGAGGATCACCAAAAATCACTATAATTTTCTGGAAAACAAAATAGCTTCAGAAATTTTGATTAGGTATAAAAATATAATGGGCATTTCCAAATTTTTAAGATGTCAAAAATCCAAAAGTTTTCTTTGAATATTTATTTGGGGGGAGGGAAGAAATGGGATGTCAAAAATTGATTTTATTGATAAAAGATTTTTCATCATGAACTTGAAATTCCGTAAAAGTTGATACCTGCTCTGAAGCAAAGTAATATGTGGCAAGAACCCAATAGGACACAATTACTACACTAATACATTCCCAATTAAAAACATGCTTGGATATTTTCCACAGTAAAGATAATCTGCATTATATAAAGGAAAGAATTGTGAAGCTAGGGTTTACTTCCCAACTTTTCCTGGTTCAATAAAAGTAGTGCTATTTCAACCTAAGTTACTATTCCTCCACATCTGAAAAGCAGAAGTTTGACTCTCTTGACAAGTCTCTGGATTGAGCACATATTATTTTATATTAATGTCTCTTTGGGATAACCCTCAACAGATCTCCAGTGCCACAGAGGAAATGGTAATGCTCAGTGATGCTGCCTTTTTAAAGTCCAAGTTGATTTAATTGATCTTAACATTGGTAGATTCATAGCAAATTGAGACACCAAACCCAATGGTTCTCCACAGTCTTTAAACCATCAGAGCTGCCTGCACATGAGTAGGTTGCTGCTTTCTATGTAACCACTCTTGTTTCTGTCCATCTCCTACCAAAATAGACTAGTGTTCATCCCAACTAGAGATTTACAGGTGACCCTAATAGCAATGAGCAAGAGATGAAGTCTCTCTGATCAGAGCCAATGTCTGTTTTCAAGCTACCCATACAGTCTCTCATGGATTAGATATCACATAACCAAGTCACCCTCCCCTGCTGTAGAGAATATGCATTGGGGATGTAATCGTGTAGTCAATTAACCAATAAGCACCAGCTTATAGGTTAATGCTATAGACTAAATGCATTTCCCCCCTCCCCCACCGGTAAATTTTTTTAGCAGGCTGGTCAGCAGCCCGGCTCAGTCCTGGCTTGCAGTGGCTCCAGGACCTACCCCTGAGGTGGTTCTGCATTTAAAGTATGTTAAGAGCTAGGCAGGCACACAGCTCAGCTCAGTCCTAGCTCGCGCCAGGTCCGGGAGTTCAAACCTCCCCCCTGCACAGGGGCTGCTGCAACCCCACTCTATTGCCTCTATATCAGAAGCAGCAGCACTGAGTGAAAGGCAGCTGGTCCACGAAGGGAGCTAGTTTTTAAACTGGCTTCCCTCGTGGACCAGCTCCCGCCTGGCACCCCACACTGCTGCTTCTGATGCAGCAGTGCTGCATGGCAGGAGCTTCTCGGGAGTGGGGCCGGAGTGCATTTGCTGCTGGCCCCGCCCATTACTCGATTATTCTATAGTTCCCAATAAGAATTCACAAGGTTAATAGACTATTCAATTAACCAATATTTAACATCCTTAATATGCATGTAAAAATGAAAAGACATGCATGCAAGTCATTTTGTTTGTTCGAGGAAAATTATCTGAAATTCTTATTACATGGAGCAAAATATAACCCGGAACTTCCTCTCTGAGTTCTAAGAATGGCTCTGTCCTTCCACACACTAAGCATCATAAACTGATGCTTCTGAGCTTTCTTTCAGCAAAACTGATAAAAACCAATGGTTATCATTATCATTTGCATCATTTACATACAGTCTCAAGGACAATAAACAATATAAGCCACATCTGCATATGTCTGTGGATTTGCGGGGCTTCATATAAAACATATCCCCAGAAAGAGACCCAATTCATAAAGATCAGACCCTTGAAAAGCATAAGTGATATCAACCAAATGGGAGGTAAGGGCAATCAGAACATCCAGGATTGTTTCAAATCAAATTAATCCCTTTCCTCCCTGTAAAACGAATTTATTTATTGGCCAAAAAAAAAAAATTTTTTTTTTTGGCTTGAAACGATTGAGATTTCTCAGGGAGAAAAACTTTAGCAACACTGTCTCTTCCTTGAGAGTTGTCAGAGTTAAAGGAACTGATCGATGATACTGGAAAACTGAGAATTATATAATTAAAGAGGGCTTTCATGTTAATGTTGAATCATATCATTTAAAAAGATGACCGTATATTCCTGTCTATATTTTTGAATGCCAAAAACAAATAGAGTAATATAGGATATTTACACAGGATCAACAGCATCACTAGAAGGAAACTGAACAATATTTTGGTTGAGTCAGCACAAAATGCATTGATCAGTTTCTAAATTACTATTATCATGAGTTTTAGTAACTCTACAGTGTATATTATTAGCAAATCAAGTGCCCTACACATAATGATGCAATAAGCCTGGTCATAACAGGAACATGATTATTGATAACTAGAGCACTACCACTATCTCTTTGATTATTATGTGAGCCCATTATTTCTAGGGTACTATATATTGGGCATTTATTTTGTACATTAAAATTTATCTTTTGTCATAAATGTCCATTACAGGTTTCTATAGTTGCAGAGAACATAATTTCCCAAGCAAGTTTCTTTTTTGGGGGGAGAGGAAGTAGGCGTAGTGAGAAAATTAGCAACATGAGCCTGGTTCAAATCAACAAGGCAACAATGCAGGATGAGAAAAGGTTCCTGCTAGATGATAGTCATCTCCATGAGTTCTCTACTGCAGAAAGCAAAGATTAATACAGACCCAGGGACAAGTGATCAAAAATAGGAGCAACTTCTAACTATTAATTTGAAGGCTTTTTTCTAGGTCTGTCTTTTTTTTTTTTTTTGTAAGATATTTTAAAACAGTGGTCTCCAACCTTTTTACACCCAAGATCATGTTTTAAATCTCCGAACAGGCGAAGATCTACCACCCCGCTCCTTCCTTGAAGCCCTGCCTCTTCCTTGAAGCCCCGCCTCTTCCTTGAAGCCCCGCCCTCTCTATTCTCCTCCTGTCCATCACTTGCTATCCCCAGCCCTTACTTACACACTCTGATAAACAGTTTATTTTTAAATTATGCGATGTATAAAATTAAAATCAAGTGTTTATAGTTATGAAATAAATGGTCTGGTTTTTATTCATGCTATTTAAATCTAAAATGAAGCATTTATAATTATATATTTTGTGGGAACAGAGTTCTGCGGCGGGGGGCAGGGAAGAGGGAACAGAGTGCTGGGAGGGAAGAGGACAGGGTTCTGCAGCAGGGGACAGAGTGTCAGTGGGGACAGGTTTCTGCAGCTGGGGAAAGGGTGCCAGTGGGGACAGGAATAGGGACAGAGTTCTGTAGCTGGGAACAGGGGAGTGGGGGTATGTCTACACTACCCTCCTAGTTCGAACTAGGAGGGTAATGTACGCATACCGCACTTGCTAATGAAGCCCGGGATTTGAATTTCCCGGGCTTCATTAGCATAAGCGGGGAGCCGCCATTTTTAAATCCCCGCTGCTTCGAACCCCGTGTAGCGCGGCTACACGGGGCTCGAACTAGGTAGTTCGGACTAGGGTGCCTATTCCGAACTACCGGTACACCTCGTTTCACGAGGAGTAACGGTAGTTCGGAATAGGACCCTAGTCCGAACTACCTAGTTCGAGCCCCGTGTAGCCGCGCTACACGGGGTTCGAAGCAGCGGGGATTTAAAAATGGCGGCTCCCCGCTTATGCTAATGAAGCCCGGGAAATTCAAATCCCGGGCTTCATTAGCAAGTGTGGTATGCATACATTACCCCGCTAGTTCGAACTAGCGGGGTAGTGTAGACATACCCTGGGAACAGAATTCTGTGGCTGGGGATAGGAGAGTGGGGACAGAGTTCTGTAGCTGGGGACAGGGGAGTGGGGACAGAGTTCGGGGAGTGGGGACAGGGGAGTGAGGAGTGGGGACAGGAGAGTGGGGACAGAGTTCTGTGGCTGGGAAGTGGGGGCTGGGGAGTGGGGTGCCAGTGGAGGCAGAGAGTCCCCTGCATCTGCCTCCTCCCAGGATCCCCCCCCCCCCCCGAGGGAAACCAGCGCGTGCCTGCCCCGGGGCCGACCCGCCCTCCCCTGCATCGCAGGGAAGCCTCGCGCGCGCACACCTGCCCCGGGGCCGACCTCCCCACACACGCGCGCCTCTCCCGGGGCTGACTCACCCCTCCTGTGTGGTGCAGGGAGCCGATGCTCCCTCCTGCAGTACACGCAGCAGAGCAGCTAGCGCTACTTCCGGAATCACCGGAAGTGGCGCTAAGCTGTGGGACTTCTGTCCATCCCCAGGAAGCCTATATTACCTCCATTTTCACTTGAGGTAGATAGCGGGGCTTCTCGGGGGTGGGAGGGAAATGGGGGCAGGGCGGACAGGACTGGTCAAGGCCTCGCGATCGACCTGTTGGTGACCACGGCTGTAAAGTAAAGGGCCAATAATCCTCAAGTAATGGCCAAATTCCAACTCTGATTACATTTAAAGCCATAGGGAGGGAGGGAGACTGTTCTTCACTTCTTCCCCAAAATTGTTGGGTGATATTGTGCATTTCTAACCAGAAGCAGTGTACCACCCTAGCAGTGCCTATTTCAATCTGTGTACAGTTTGTCTAGCTTATATGACACAATCTTGTACATAGCTGTGACACTCTGAAAACTTTTTCCAGCCCTGAAGAACAGTGTGCAGCTTGAAAACGTCTCTCTTTGGTTCAAATAAAATCTATTGCTTCACCCACATTGTCTCTATAGTTTGTAGATCAACTGTAAAGTACCTTCAGAAAGCAAGCTCTCATCTAGGTTTATGGTGACCCTCAACGATTCAGACGCTCCAGCTGAGTCCAGACATTTATCCAAACTGTTTGGATCTCGGATGTCTGGAAATCTAAGGAGCAGGCATTTGAAAGACTTCTAGTAGTTCTCAGATCCCTTCAGACAGACTATTAGGACAGCCAGTCACTATAATTATCTGTGAGGTCAACAAACAATTACAAGACTTTACAAGGATAAATTCTCACAATGCAACCTTTTGCAGGAGGTATTATCCCTATTGTACTGATGAGAAAACAAGACATCTCTCACTGCTTTTAGCATAGCACTCAGATATATCTCAAGGGACAGTGATAGAAAGTGCATCAAATAGAGCTATGAATTTTGCTTGTGTGTGTTCTGTTCAGACCCTTCCTACTATTTAAATGAAGACTTGTGTCCTTCAAAATCCTTTAGCATGGTACAAACTGTTTTTTAAAAAGCATGCCACTTTGAATATTCAAAGTGACTGTTTTGAACCATGCCTTAGTAGCAGTAATTCAATGTATTGTCTCTTACTATAAATTACAATGGTAACTGATGAGCAGTCATACAGGGAGACAAACAGAGCCCTGAACGGGAGACCTTATCGCTTTAGACCCATAAACTTCTTGAAATCTGAAACATGTTTGGAAAGGTTTTTTTTTTTTTTTTTTTTTTTTTTTTTTTAAATAAATTGTGGTACAGACATAAGATTTTCATTTAAAAATCATTGCCCCCACCAATCCCATGAAACTTTACTTCTCGTTCTATTATTCTTCATTGCTACCTGTTACAAAAGAAAATTTTTAAAAATAGCTAAGTAACTCAGGGTACGTCTACACTACAGTGCTAATTCGAACTAACTTAGTTCGAATTAGTTAATTCGAACTAAGCTAATTCGAACTAACGCGTTTAGAACTAAAAACTAGTTCGAATTAGCGTTTTGCTAATTCGAACTAGCATGTCCACATTAAGTGGACCCTGAACCAGGCTTAAGGATGGCCGGAAGCAGTGCCGGCAGGGTATCAGAGGAGGACTTAGAGCGTGGAGATGCTGTCTCGGGCTAGCCGAGGGCTGTGCTTAAAGGGTCCCGACCTCCACCCCGGACGGACAGTTCTCAGGGTGCCCCGCTTGCAAAGCAGTCCTGGCTTGCATTGCCCAGACTACCCACACTGGGAATATCACAGCACTCGGCCATCAGCCTGGCTGCACTTGCCGCAGGCTGCCATCTGGGGAGAGGGGGCAATTGGGGGGCTGCAGGAGAGCTTCCACACCCAGAAGCCCGCAGAGCCAGCCCAGTCCTCCCCATCGGGGGCTCGTACCCCATTCCTCCCTCACCTCCTTCCACTTACCCTTCCCTAGCCCCTTTTCTTGATGTACAAAATAAAGGACAATTGTGTTCAAAAATGGAATCTGTCTTTATTGAACAAAACTGGGGGAGACTGGGAAAAGGAGGTGGGAGAGGGGAAGAGAGAGGCTGGGAGAGGGGAGGGCAACTAAAATGATCAGGGGTTGGGAACAGGTCCCATATGAAGAGAGGCTAAAGAGACTGGGACTTCTCAGCTTAGAAAAGAGGAGACGGAGGGGGGACAGGATAGAGGTCTCTAAAAACAGGAGTTGGGTGGAGAGGGTGCATACAGAAAAGTTCTTCATTAGTTCCCATAAAGAAGGACTAGAGGACACCAAAGGAAAGGAATGGGTAGTAGGCTTCAAACTAGTAACAGAAAGTTGTTCTTCACAAAGCAAAGAGTCAACCTGTGGAACTCCTTGCTGCAGGAGGCTGTGAAGGCTAGAACTAGAACAGAGTTTAAAGGGAAGTGAGATCAAGTCATGGAGGTTGGGTCCATGGAGTGGTATTAGCCAGGGGGTAGGAGTGGTGTCCCTGCCCAGAGTTTGTGGAAGGCTGGAGAGGGATGGCACGAGACAAATGGCTTGGTCACTGTCTTCGGTCCATCCCCTCCAGGGTCCCTAGGGTTGGCCGCTGTCGGCAGACAGGCTACTGGGCTAGATGGACCTTTGGTCTGACCCAGGACGGCCATTGTAAGCTCAGGGCTCAGGGTTGGGGGTCTCAGTGGACCCCCTTGATTTTCATGCACACCTGCTCCTGGGTGGCCAGGCTGGCAGCTCTCCTGCCCTAGCTGGCCACTTTCCTGTGCCTAGTGCGGAGATCGTGGACGAGGTCCACAATGTCCGCACTAGCCCAGGCGGGTGCCCGTCTCTTGCGGTCCCGGGCAAGCTCCCGGGAGCCGCCAGCCTGGTCCTGGGAAGAGGGGGAGGGCTGGGGGGCATCGGGTGGGTGGCTCGATCTGTGCCAGGTGCAGGGTCTGCTGGCTGGGTGCTGGCAGGCTTGCACCTGGCACGGGAACCGTAGCCAGCCCGTGCCCCTGTAAGGGGTCCGGGGCCGGGAGGGGGGCAGACGAGTTTCCCTGGTGTTGGCCAGAGTGGCCACCAGGGAAACCTGGGGAGGGCTAGCCTCCCACTAGTTCAAATTAAGGGGTTACACAGCCCTTAATTCGAACTAGTAAATTCGAACTAGGTTTAATCCTCGTGGAATGAGGATTACCTAGTTCGAGCAAAGCGCTCCGTTAGTTCGAACTAAGTTCGAACTAACGGAGCGCTAGTGTAGCGCCTATGAAAGTTAATTCGAACTAATGTCCGTTAGTTCGAACTAACTTTGTAGTGTAGACATACCCTCCGACTGGGATTTTCTAAAAAGTCAGAAGAATAAAATACCGCTGTTCCAAGGAAAGTTAATTGGAATTGGACACCTGACTTTGTCAGCCCATTGGAAGTCCTAGCCTCAGTACTGTAGTTAAGACCAAGGAACTTTCTGGGTAATTTGGTAAAATGTTCCTCTGAATGTTAACAACCCAATTCTCAGAGGTGTTGAGCCACTTTTCACTCCCATGGAAGTCAATGGGAGCAGACAGGTGATAAGTACTGACTCCAAACATGTCTGTGTGGATAAAATAAACATAATTGTAGATGGTGAAAAACTGCTTTTATAAAACTAGCCTTTTTATTGAAAAAGAGAAGTCAATTTCTAGTTTGAATCCATCTTAGCTTGAGAGGGACAGGCAGATGTTACAACAACTGGCCAAAACCATGGCATATCCAAAATTTTGTTTCATTATAAATTAAAGCAAGGGTCAAAATTTGGGAATTTTCAATGAAACAAAAATATTTTGGTTTGACTTTAGAAGTCAAAACATTTAGACCTCAAAGTGACATTTATATTTTGATAATATCCTGTCAAGAATTGGTGAAATCAATATGATTCCATGAAACATCTGGATCTACTCACATCAGCATTTTCCAATGGAAAACCGTGCCAACAAAAGTTTTCAACCACTCGAGCTGTTACCATAAGTGCCTCTTTGGCCTACAAGAAAACGGACTTGAAAGTTTCAGTCTTGTCCTTTGCAAATAAGTGTCCACGGCATCACAAATCCCTAGCTTGCAAGATGAACAGCTGAAATGACCATGTAGATGAAGTTCCCCTTTTCCTTCCAAAGATGGGTCCTTCTGGGTCAGGTTTGAGGCACACTTGAAAGGCATCAAATGAGAAGCTTGCATTGCCTTAGCTTGTGCTGTACAAGCTCTGTGGATGAACAGGGGACTTCAGCTCACATCTATGAAAAATATGCCCTAAGAGATAAATAGGGGAAGGGAGTCCATTGCAGTCAGAATTATTTCAAATGACAGGTGATTAATAAAATAAAGCCTTGGATAGAGAACCACACTGCTCCGTTGCTTTTGAAAAGGTATTACACATAATTAGTAAAAAAGCCAATAATACAAGAGCTGTTTAATTTTTCAGTGATTTTATATTTGTTTTCTTAGCGGCACCTGCAGGAGCAAAAAACAAGAACAGTTTCTCCTTTCTTTAATCAGACAGCCTGGCACATCCTCAAATCCAACCAGTCAACAACAGCAGACGGTTGCCCTTCATCTCACAGAGAAGCAGCTTTAACAAAATCCTCATCCCATCATTAAAAGTAGTGCAGGACTCAGCAATTTTTCCCTACTAGTTATTTGGATCCACGTAGGTTTATACCCAAAACATAGACCTATACTTGTACTGGATCACTGAGAGCTCAGACTGGTCAGAGGTGACAGACCGGAGATAAGGAAGAGATGCAGAGAGCACTGAACTAGTGCTGCGATAAGCTGTAGAAAGAATCACAAAGGACAAGAAAAGGTGCGTGGGAGAAGGGGACTATCACCTCCCCAAATCAAAGCAAAAGGCCATACCCTAACACCATGTGGCATGTAACCTGGAAATACAACCTAGAACAGGGGTGGGCAATAATTTTTAATGGGGGGAGGGCACTCCAAGATTTTGGTAAGTAGTCAAGGGCCGCACTTCTCTGGAGGAGACGCGGGGGCTGGGATGGTGGGTGGGGTGTAAACGGGAGCTCGGGATAGAGGACTGGGGTGCAGGAGGGAGTGTTGGGTCTGAGGAAGTTTGGGTGAAGGAGGAGGTTATGATGTGGTCAAGGGACTTGGTGTGAAGGGTCCAGGAGGGGTTATAGGAGCAGGAGAGGGTTCTGGCCTGGGGAAAGATATGGGGGGGGGTCTGAGAGGGAGTTGTGAGCTGGGAGAAAGAGGGAAAGGGGGTGCAGAGAACTTGGATGGTGATGTGGGCCAGGAGAATGGGGGTCAGGGTCAGGGAGGGGTATGTGTGCAGGAAAGGATTCTGGCCTGGGGAGGGGTGTAGGAGGAGGTGCAGGGTCTGGGAGGGAGTTGTGACCCGGAGGGCTGGGGAGAGGGGATACAGAGGGTTTGGGTGGTGGCCTGGGGCAAGTAGTTGGGGACAGAGAGGGGGTGGGGTGCCAGAAGCAGGCTCTGGCTGAGAGGTGCTTACCTAGGCAGCTCCCAGCCAGCTGCTCAGCAGACTCCCTGCCTGTGTACTGGGCAGCTGCTCCAGATGCCTCTGCTCCAGCACGGGCGGGGGGAAGGGGGAGAAGAGGAGGCTTCATTCATTGCCCCTGCTGTCAGCAAAATTTCTCAGTTCCTATTGGCTGGACACTGGCCAATGGGAGCTGGAGGGTTTTGCTAGGGGGCAGAGACAGTTTGCTAAGGGGCAAAAAGCTTTCTCCTCCCTGCCCAGACAGCCTGCTCTTTAGAGTGGCTGCAGCTGCTATGTAGTAAGGTTGCTGGCGAGGCAGCTGCAGGCCAGATCTGGCAGCTTGGTGGGCTAGATCCAGCCCACTAGCCATCTCTTGCCCATCCCTGGCTTAGAATCAATGGTTACCAACACGCTAACGTCTTCTACCCATAGTAATAAAGGAGTTAGGGGGCCTTGAAGGAAGGGTAGTGTGGACTAAGTTACACTGTGGCAACAATCTTTACATATTTCCAGATGGACCCTGTGACAGACCCTCGTGGGTCCACACTCCCAAAGGAGGGGGATCGCCCCCCCGAGGCAGAAAAGACGGGCTGGCAAACGCCGGACCACCCTGGGGGCGGGGCCATGGCCCCGCAACCCGATGGCGCATAGCGGAGTGATGCAGAGGGGGCAGGGCGCCGTCCCGGGGCTGCTTGAAAAGCGGCCAGGTGAGTTGACTCAGGGGGGCCGGGGAAGGAGCCTCCGACCCCCACGCAGGAGGAAGGACATCCTGCCCCGCTGAAGGGATGTAGGAGCAGCGTAGCGGCCCCTAGGGCACCAGCAGGCTGGGGCCAAGGAGCCGGATGGGGTGAGTGCTCCGGTCGGGTCCGCAGGGGGGTCAGCGCTGGATGGGGAGTGCAAGGAGCCCGGGGCAGTCTGCCTCTGGCAGCCGTGGACAGGCGAGTTTCGGGGATTGACCCCGCCTGTCGTGGGGGAATGCGCTAATCCCTCCACTTAGGGCCCCGGGCTGGGACCCGGTGGAGAGGGAGGGCCCGGGTCCCCCACTCCCTGTCCCACCCCCAGTCAGAGTCAAGTTGACTTGCCGCCCCTCCGGGGTTTCCGGACAGGTGCGGCCCCCCAAATTGGACCCTAGCGGGTGTTGCCCTTGCCAGCTGGGCATCCGGGGATAGGGCCCCAGGACCGGTGTAGGGGGGTAAACCCCCCAAACCTGTATCAGGGACAGGACCCTGAGACCCTTACCAGGGTCGTAAAGGTGGGTTCGCAGAACCCTGTTGCCGGGCAGCGACAGGTGATCGCACCCACGGTCCTCTCCGAAGAGGTTGGACTCCGGGACCCACAACACCGGATCCAGACGGTGGGTCCGCTGAAACCTCCTGCCCACCCGGGAGGGGGCGCTCGCACCCAACAAACCCGTCACAGACCCGTTGGGTGAGTTACTGCCTTTAGCAGTTAAAACAAAATTCGCCACACTTTCCTAGAAGAAAGTAACTAAGTTATTTGCCCATCCAATATTCAACTGCAGTGTACCTTTAAATGGAGTGTGCACACAAACCTATTCATTCATCATAATGTCATATTTGTCAGCCATCATGAGATAATTTTTACTTTTGCAAGATGCCATGGCAATTGTCACTCGCAGTGCTTCAGGTTGTACCATATTATAGCACATAGATTGTCTCCAGTTTTCCGTCAGTATCCTTACCTGTCACTTCCAAAGGCAAGTCATCTGCTCCCATTGCACACCAAAAAGCTGCCATCGGTTCTATGATTATATATTGTTCCAGTCTCTTGATACAGGAGAGCCAGTTTTCTACTGAGCTGTCAACCAAGCCCATTTCCCCTCAAATAGCCAGGCACTTAACCCTTATTTTTATTCCTCTCTACATCAGCAGTTTATCCACAGTCCAAGTGCCTGTAGTCTGCAGTTTGCTTTTCCTGCTTCACAAGGCACCGGCAAGTCCCTATTTTACTGTATTCCTGGATCAGGCTCTCAGCCATGTTGCCTGCTGTTCTATTTGCTCTGAACATAACATGCATAATATGAAGGAACTACAGTGTCACAGGTTGTCCTAGTTCAGTTAATTTATGCCCAGGCCAAGTAGGCACTCACACAGACACAATCGGTCTGTAAGAACCTTGCTTTACCAATCAAAATAATTCTGTTCCACAGCTCCTGATAGGTAAAATATGACACCTTTGACAACTTTAATGGAACAGTCCAACATAACCTCCCACAACACAGGGAGGTCCAAACAACCCTTTTTATTAACTATACCTAGCACACAAGGCTTAGCTATATATACACCCTGGGTTCTGTGACTTCTGGCACACAAAAGACAGTCAGAGCCACTAAAAGGCTCACAGACTAGTTAAAGGGATACAATCCAGCTGTTATACACTGCAGCAATGAAGGACTTTCCAACCTAAAGAGAACAGCAAATCAACTTCCAATTTTTCTATTCCGCAGCATCTGTATTGTAGCCTGGTGAGTCAGACTGTAAGATATGGAAAATATCATTCGAAAGTGCACATGCATCCTCACCATTGCATCTGCAAGGTGCTAATGCTAGGTCTATACTGTACACCTTACAATGGTGCAGCAATGATGCTACAGTTGCGCCATTGTAAGGCACACGTTGTAGCCCTTTACTGCCAGGAGAGAGTTCTCCTGACAAAATAAATGAGGGTCAATAGCTTCGTCAGTGGGTGAGTGTCTGCCAACTGAGTGCTGTCCCCACCAGTGCTTTTTGGCATTACAATTTTGTCATTCAGCAGTGTGTGTTTTTCACATCCCTAAAATTTTAAAAGATGGAAGTACAGTCTAGATATAGCCATAGTGGCTGCATCATGATGCTGCTGAATCAGCAGACCATCTGATCCAGCAAAGCATGCTGTCTAAAGTCTTGAGGAGGAAACTTGCTGACTGAAAGTCTTGGATTTTAGAGCAATGGGGCAAAAACAAAATCAGTAGATGACAAGAGACCAAAAAAAAAAAAATCAACCAATGTTACAACCCAGCTCTGGCGGGAATAGCTACACTGCACGGCTATTTCAAAATAAACTATTCCAGTATAGTTATTCCAAAATAGCTTATTTTGAAATAGCACATCTACACTGCAGGGAAGCCTCAAAATTAGTCCAAGGCAGGCTTCCCTAATGAAGATGTGCTATCTTGATTTAGAGCCCAAGGAGGAACTGGGGAGGAATAACTTAGAATGGCCCTGGTGAGGGACTATTTCAAAATAGCAGCAGTGGAGCATCTACACACGCCTTAGTTTGAAATAGTTATTTCAGAATAGACATTATTCCTTGTAGAATGAGGTGTACAGAATTCAAAATAAGCTGTCTGTTATGTCAAACTAACGGAATGGCTGTGTAGATGCTCACATTGTTATTTCGAAATAATGCCAGTTATCTTGAAATAACAGTGCAGTGCAGACCCACCCAAACTGACTTCTGCTGATTTCTACCATCTCAGAGACCTCTATGAGTGTCTTCTGGCTACTGCATAGCTTTTTTATTATTTTTTTTAAACAGAATTTTGTGTACTCTCACCAGAAAGGTTAGTTGGGTCAGCTCTTCCTCAGCCCTGTATAAAGTTGTGAAGGCTAAGACAGAAATTAACTCCACCATTGCTGCAAAGCCAGCAAGTTTTAAAAACAGCACAAATGTGGTAAGAATTAGTTTTGTTTTGGACCTTAGTGCTCTAGAATCCAGGACTAAAACTTTGAGGAGGAAACTTGCTGACTGAAAGACTGCTCACTTTCATACTGCCAGATATTACATTTGATCTATCTTACCACCAAAAGGAAAAAGTAATTGTATTCTTGGCTTCTTTTCCATGGAACTATGGGAAAAGACTCCCACAATTAGCAGATACACCAGAAGTAATGCATACTAATCTCAAAGCAGCAATATACAGAAAATATGTTGTCCACTCTGGATGTACTGCAAGTGTTGATTTGTTAGATTTGATCACAGTTCCATGTGGAAGGGTATGTTTCTGTGGATTATGGAGTTGTCAAGAGTGACTTTAAGAACTGCCAGGGGTATTATTTCAATTGCTGGAGGAGATGGGCTGATATAGAACAATATCAATGCTGGTAGCAGAGGAGACATTATAATCTTATCAGCACCACTAACAAACGGGTATGCACTTTACTGCTCTTCACTGTCAAAAACAGTATCATCCAAGTACACGTGAATGCTCGTGGTAGCATGGAGCAAGATGACATTCACAGAACATCAAATGGGGTGCAGTATCGTCATTGCAAGTTTGAAGATATTTTATAGCAAGTGGCTTTAAATAGCTGCAGGATACCTGCTTTAAATACCTGGAGAGTAAAGGAGTTCCTACATCAATGGCTATTAGTCTCCCTACCTCTGCCAGAGTCCTGGAATGAGCGACAGAATAATGGATCACTTGATGTTCCATTACCTGTTCTGTTAATTCCCTCTGGGGCCCCTGGCATTGGCTACTGTCAGAAGACAGAATACTAGATGGACCTTTGGCCTGACCCAGTGTAGCCGTTCTAATGTTCTCATTAAACATTAGCCTGCAGATCCACCAACTTAAGGCTGCATCTGCTCAGCTAAGTCAATATTTTAGGTGTCATAGCTGAGGTGACTGGTGACTAGAGTTTTTGCTCTCCCAACTTGTGGCACAGCCATCCTCTAATGGCCAGACCCAAGAGGGGCAAAAGGCTCTTTTGCATTTCATAAGCCAAATGCAGGGTAATAATGAGGCCAAAATCCCAGATCCAAACACCCCGTGGGACCCGCTTAGGAACACGATGGTATTTAAGTTTTGCATTTTGGGCCCATCTTACCACCGTAAATATACTCTGAGTGATCAAGAAATGGCATTTGTCACCATTTGTGACTCTTCATGTTATTACTAGGAGGGTAAGCAAGACTTCTGAATCCTCACTATTTAGAAAGGTGATTGACTATAACAGTGTCATAAATGTGTCATCCGTTCAAGCAAAGGAATAGAGGAATATTACAAGTCCTTCATTCTAGGGGAGTGTTACAAGTCCTTTGCTGAGACTGTGTACATTCTAGATGAGAAACCAGTCGTTATAGGAACTCAGCTACCAACCCAGGAACTCCTTGATATGATTCCTGGGATCATATCAAGGTATGGCAAACATGGGAGGGGGGGGTGTCTCATTTCCATATGTGAAGGGCAAATCTGGAGAAGCAGTGTGACAACACTACCAGGACAAGCAGTAGTTGCTGGAAGAAAGCAAGGCAGCATCTATAAAGCAGCTACACCTACATCATCAGGAGCCATTATGGTGGTGGAAGTGACCTTCTCGACTTTCATTACCACCAACTGAAACACAGACAGCTAGACCCTCCGCACACCAATTCAGCTGCTTGACACACTGGAAAGTTGGCCTAACTGAATCAGAAGGGTGTCTGGAAGCAGACTATAGGTGGTGTCAGTGCAGCAGGGCACATGACATCTTCTCCAGTCTCCTCCCCACCAGAGGGGACATGCTGAGGATGGCCCTTTGTGGCTGGAGTTCACTCTGCTCCAGCAATCCCCAACCAATTTAACAGTCCTAGGGGGAACCTTTCCAGCTGATATAATTAAGAAATAAGAACAGGCTTTTGGCTGCTGTAAGTTACACCCGAGCCTAAAATGGCTCTGAGTTAGCCCAAGTGTCCAAGGCACATTTGTTATATTTTGGCTGCCTGCAGCACCTTATTGTTGCATGCTGCAGTAGGGCGTAAGGGTGGTTACTTCTCCTACCTTTGCTGGAGGAAGAACAGGATCTTATGTGAGAAAACACTTGCAAAAGAACAATAAGCTCCATGGACCCTCCCTCCATACAGGGCAGAGACCTATTTTTAATGGTAGAGAGATCTGGGCTTATTAACTATTTATTAGCTGCAAAGCAGGAATGGATAACACATTTACAACTTTTAAAATTACTATTACCTGTTCCCACCTTTTATTCTTTGGGGGCACAGCTGCTATCTTTTTATGCATGTACAGTGTCCAGTGAGACACTACTGCAATACAAATAAGTTTTAAGAATGACAGCAGTGTTTCTCCTCCTTTTATAAAGCAAAAGCTCACTTGCACTAAGCAAATTAAGAGGGGTCCTATGGAATTCAGAATGACTTGTAAAAAATCAGAGTTTTGATTCATGGAATTTTTGACCTTTCTAGGATGCAACAATAAAATAATTCTTACTAACAGGAATAAAAAGATTACAGGTTTCCCAGTGCTCATTCACTGAAAACTGTGCCTGTGCAGCAAGTTTCCAGTACTGCAGTAAACCCAGTTCTCAGTTCTCTAAGCCTCTGATCTCTAGCTTCTCACAGATCTTAAATCTTGGAAGTCTGAGCAGAGAGAACAAAATGTAACTAACTAGCATGGAAAACAGACTTGAAAACAAAAGGGGAAAGCTATGTTTAGACTGAACATGCAGGAGCACAGCTAATACAGAACAGGTGTTAAGCATTTCAGTTCACTTAAGTCTCACCAAAACACAGCAAAAACCTTAGGAAAGGGTTGCACGGCCTCTCCTCTAATATTTCCTTCCCTAATCAATTCAGAAGAGTGAAATCTGGTCATTTGGCTTAGATAGAGCAGGAAGATGCTGCCACCTACAGGTACAAAGATCATGAAGCAAAATGCAGGACAATGTAGCACTTTAAAGACTCACAAGATGGTTTATTAGATGATGAGCTTTCGTGGGCCAGACCCACTTCCTCAGATCAAATAGTGGAAGAAAATAGTCACAACCATATATACCAAAGGATACAATTAAAAAAAATGAACACATATGAAAAGGACAAATCACATTTCAGAACAGGAGGGGGAGGAGGGGGGGAGGAGGGGGGGAGGAAGGAAGGTAAGTGTCTGTGAATTGATGATATTAGAGGTGGGAAGAGTGGGATGTCTGTGAGCTAATGGTATTAGAGGTGATAATTGGGGAAGCTATCTTGGTAATGGGTAAGATAGTTTGAGTATCTTACCCATTACCAAGATAGCTTCCCCAATTATCACCTCTAATACCATTAGCTCACAGAAATCCCACTCTACCCACCTCTAATATCATCAATTCACAGACACTTACCTTCCTTCCGTCCCCCCCCCCATCCCACTCCTGTTCTGAAATGTGATTTGTCCTTTTCATATGTGTTCATTTTTTTTAATTGTATCCTTTGGTATATATGGTTGTGACTATTTTCTTCCACTATTTGAGCTGAGGAAGTGGGTCTGGCCCACGAAAGCTCATCATCTAATAAACCATCTTGTTAGTCTTTAAAGTGCTACATTGTCCTGCATTTTGCTTCAGCTACCCCAGACTAACACGGCTACATTTCTATCATTAAAGATCATGAAGACACTAAATCATAACTTCTGGGTCCCCATTATCAAATGCAAAAACTTAATTGGGAAAAAACTCTCCACTACATTAGATCCTGAAAGTTATGAGCTGACCAGCAGCCACACACACCTGAACTACCTGAAGGGGGGGGTTCCAAAGAGAATGGAGTGAGGCTGTTCTCAGTGGTGACAGAAGGCAGAACGAGAGCAACTGTCTCGAGCTGAAGAGGAGGAGGAGCAGATTGCATATTAGGAAAAGCTATTTCACTAGGAGGGTGATGAAGCAATGAAATGGGTTACCGAGGAAGGTGGTGGAATCTCCATCTCTAGGGGTCTTTAAGTCCTGGCTTGACAAAACCCTGGTTGGTATGATTAAGTTATGATTGGCCCTGCTTTTAGCAGGGGGTTGGGCTCAATTACATCCTGAAGTCTCCTCCAACACAATGATTCTATGATCTGGAACCAGAAGTATACAATCAGGCAGTAGCAGAGACCCAAACAAGCAAATACAGTATAGTGCTGTAGTAAATGCAAACTGCTTAAAAAAAGGGAAAAGGTTTTTTTTAAAGTTTTGACATGGTAAGGCAACTGTTTTTGTCCTTGGTTCCAGTTAAGGTGGTTAAAAGCTGTATTAAGTCAATGTTTGATTGTTAACTTTTGAAAGAACCACCAAAATGTTGATTATGGGTACGAATGTGATTGGGCAATAGTTAACCGTTACCTGGGAGCAGCCCCCTGCCTGGCACTAGTGGAGGGCTGTTCCAGCCCCATGGGGCTGCTGGCTGCCAGCCCATGTGAGCTGAGGGCTGGCATCCCAGCACAAGGCTGGAAGCAGGTGACCTGGACCAGCTTGGCCACTCCACACCACCCCTGTTTAATCAGTTAACTGGTTAAACTTAACATTATTACATACCTAGTTAGGAATTATGAACATTTCGAATTACAAACAACCTCACCACCTGAGATGTTCGTAACTGTGAGGTTCTACTGTATCTGTGTAATATTAGATCAAGGTAGTTTTTAAATGTGTGATCACTGACCACAGTCCTGATAAATGTACACCCAGACTACAAGCACATGCTGTTCAAAAAACCTGGCCCTTCACTTGCTTGCTGCTTTTCCTCATTAGCTTACTTTGGGTTTTTAAAGGGGAGGGGGAAATAAACAATGCAACTATTTTACTGTATGATTGTATAAATATTCATTTGGGTAAGCCAGCCTGTGACAGCACTTTGAAGTTATGAATGATATAGCCAAACTCCCCTCTCCAGGGACTTCAAGGATCAGATTTTTAAAAATGGACTATGGACTGAACTCTCTCAATTTTGTTTTTGAAAAAATAAAAATAAAAAACCTAAGTGACAAAGCTTTAGAAAACCAAAACAACCATCTGTCAACTGAAATAAACCTAAAACCCCCCCGACATGCAATGAATAGTTAGGTCACGAGTAGGTGAAAACTGACCAATGTGGCCAGACTACTCTGCAAACTATAACTGGGCCAACTCGTGGCTTGGTGAGACCTCATCTTGTGCTTTGCAACGTAAGTTTTCATTTTAAGAGACAATTTACCATTAGTATTTAAGGTAGTGAAGAGAGCCTTGTGGAGGTCAAGCTGTTGTAAAAGAGAGGCACCGCATACCATAAGTCTACAAGACAGCTTAAAAGAAACAGGAGTGAACAGCTCTCCTCAGGGAGGTGAAGATTCTAAAGCCTAATAAAGAACATGTGAACTCTCGGATTACAATCTGCTTCACTGTCTATCAAAGCAACAATGGAAGTTCCAGCATAAAAAGCTCAGAATAGGGTTAGGTGACATTGTGGTTTGTTCTCACTGGTAAGGAATTAGGTGTTTGAGTGATCTCAGGGAGATTCACCCGCAGACACCTCCAATGTTTTCAGTAGAAAAATCATCTCTGTGTGACATATTTTTAGCCTGATTTTCCATTGCCCTGATTGTTATTTAGCCAATTAGATCTGTGCAAAGTGAGCACAAGATGGGTGTACAAAACTATCAAACCAGAATGGCAGGGGCCTTACACTAATGTAATGATTGCACAAGGTGAAAGACGGGTGAGAAACAGGCTCTTCCTTCATAAACATTAACCGTGGTTCACTTCTATCAGTGGAAGCCAGTCAGAGGGCCCACAGAGGCAGAAAGTCTGTCCCAGGGCAACAGCAGTCATGGCACAAATCTTCAGCAACACCCACTCTTCCGAGGAACATGGGAAGTCTCCATGGAGGCCAGGAGAGAGGATCTGGCCAAAACAGATGCTGATGCTGTCCATCCCCTGAGCATCCGTGTTTGGAGAACTCATATGAGCCCTGCTCCCTTCTGCTGGATTTCTGAGGTGAATCTCCTTCTTCAGTGCAGCTGCCCACAGAGTTGCAAGGGAACATGCAAACTGCACTCTACGACATTCACAATCACTAGATGTGATTTCATGTCTTCACTACACTGTACTAATATTCTGTATTATCACTGCCGTTATCAAGAACAATATTAAGCACTGATCTAGTTTTGTTCCATTGGTGGGATATAGTTGCTTGTCAACAGAACATATGCACTGTAGGGAAAAGAGATGTGCTGTGACACCTTCTCCTCTCATTTGAATTGGTGGGAACCCACTGGCTTCAGCACATTTACTCCCAGTATAAAGGGAAAGAAGAATCTGGCTCATGTACAGAAATATGGCACAGTACATACAAATTCAGAATAATTTACAGTCTTAAAAACAAAGTGGTAATTTCATCAAACTCACTTAACCTGTGTTGGGAGAGACAGCAGAAGCTTGTGCATCAACAACAGTAAGAACAGGTGCTAGACAGTGACAGGCAAATTCCCACTTGGATGCCATTCCCCTCATCTTGTCTAGCTGAACAGAGCTGAAAAGCGATTCTGAAAAATGAGCAAGATGTGAAACTTTTAGTCTAGAGGATTTCAGATTATGGAAACAAGCAGAAAATATATAGGCCCAGATACTGCAAGGAGCTTTACATGGGCTGCACCTATAACAGGAGGAGGCTTCTTGCAGGACTGAGACCACAAAAACCAGAGAAAAAGAGCAAGAATCCAGTCACTCTCCTCTATAACATTCTGCACTACAACTGCTTCACAACTGCCCATGGAGACATTCCACATTTAAAGTTACAGCACTGAGATGACAGACTGAATTCCTCCTTGTATTCATCCCCACATATACCACAGATCATATACGGAATCAACATCGGCTTTTCCTACTGGCTCAGTCCAATGATTTACTTCAGCTACCTTCATTGCCAATGCCTAATACTTCTGAGGAAAGCAGACACCTTTACCCCATAAGGCACCCACCACAGCCAGCTGAGAAAACAGTTCCTTTTGGATCCAAGCCAGCACTCAGTTTACACTCTAGAGGTCATTGTTTGACTTCCCTTAACTCTCATACCTACCAACGCCCTTAACAGTATGATTATCAAGCCTTTTTATTCTAACCTCAGTAATTGTTCATATTTAAATATCATAGCTCCAAGGCATCAGTATATGGTTATGTCAATACACTGGCTCTTAAGAATGGTAGCGTGACTTGCATGCATTATAGTGGTAACTGAGGGGCACAAGATGTTAGAGAGACAAGGTGGGTGAGGTAATATCTTTTATTGGACCCATTTCTGTTAGTGAGAGACACAAGCTTTTGAACCACACAGAATCTTCTTCAGGTCTGGGAAAGGTCAGCATCACAGCAAAATGCAATGCAGAGCAGTTTATCATAAACAGTTTGTGCATATTGTAAGAGACCATTCAAGACAGAGTGGAGCATTAACACATCATAGGACAAAAAGATGGGATTCATGTGGTACTAAGTCATGAATCCAGAAACTCTGTTCAGCCCAAGATTTTTAGGGTGTGTTTACACAGCAAAATTATTTCAGAATAACATCCGCTATTCCAAAATAACTATGTGAATGTCTACACAGCAATTCTGCTATTTCAAAATAAGGGACGACTTATTCCGACTTTTGTAAACCTCATTCTACAAAGAATAATGCCTATTCCAAAATAGCTATTTCAAAATAAGGTCTGTGTAGACACTCCACTTCTGCTATTTTGAAATAGCCCATCACCAGAGCCATTCTAAGGTATTTCTCCCCAGTGCCTCCTAGGGTTCTAAACCAAGATAGCATGTCTACATTAGGGAAGTCTGCCTTGGGCTAATTTTGAGGGTTTCCTGCAGTGAGATGTGCTATTTCGAAATAAGCTATTTTGGAATAACTATTCCGAAATAGCTTATTCCAAAATAACTGCAGTGTAGATGTAGCCTTAGTGTCTAGCAGAGTAATTAATTTAAGGTCCTAGGCTCATCTTTTGAAAGATTTGTGCAAGTTTCCTTTGATGAAGAGTGTCAAAGGAGTTCACAAATAGGTAATAGGGTGTTTTTTGCTATTTTTCTGTGTAAGTGCAACTTAGAGAACGTAGCATAGAGATTGTCCGCTCTCACCCACATATTTGTCATTGGGGCATTTAGTGCACTGGATGAGCTGCACCACGTTGTGATAAGCATGTGTATGATCCTTGGATCTCAGAAGATGTGTTCTCAAGGGTGTTGATCATTGTACCAGATAAGTCTGCAGGTTTTGCATCTGTTGTCCTGGAAAGGTTTGATCCTCCTTTGATTTGGTGTGCCCTGGCCTGTAGGAAACTTACAACCAATGAACAGCTTGGGTGAAAGAGGTGTCTGAATGCCAGAAGTGGAGGTTCAGGGAAGATTTTTCAAGATGGGGTCCCCCCCATCCTGTATGGATTATAGTTGTTTGTTACCTCGTGTGGATATTATGTGGATTCCAGTGTGGAACAGTATGTGACCGTGCAGTCAGAGGAGGGGGCTATTTCTATATTGAAGCAGCTTCTCTCAGGGCATTTGGATGGCCCATTCCATGATGTGATCTACTTAATCTGGTGGAGATTTATTTTGGGAAAGTGGTTTTAAGTGTTTAAGATGTAGATCCTGGACTTTCTCCTTGGGAGCATATTCCACAGAACATATTCTGAGGGTCTGTCTGTAGGGAACAGATTTCTTGGTGTGTTTGTGATGGTTCCTGGATCTGGGAAGGCAGGTGTGATGGTCCATTGAGTCTTTTGCAGGGTTCCACATGTGGTGCATGAAGCGGATTGTGGTGCCCAGGAAGTCAAGTTCCTCCTGGGGCTCTTGTACATTTCAGAAGCAGGGAGCACAGGGACAGTAGGGGACTGCTTGAGTCCCCCACTGGCCATGCTTCCCGCGGCACTTTTGCCTTTGAAATGTAGCAAGAGCTGGCAGGCACCCTTATCAACTTATTGAATAGTCAATGAAAATTACATCGACTATTTGATAAGTTGATTAATCTAAATGTAACATCCTTAGTGTGTTATTATTAAGATTTGACTGGGAAGCAATGATATGATAATGTGAACTGTGCCAATAAATGTTTCAGCTTCCCAGATGGGAACACTAAAGCAAAGGAGCTGCAAACACCATGTTATTCAGAAGCAGCAGAAACTGATCACAGCATAAAGGGGCTCTCTTCCTGGCACATGGTAACCCACTGTGGTTCCTGGACTCCACAGAGGTCAGCACCCATGAAATCTGGCACTCCCTCTTTGAAGTTGGCACACATGAAGGGTTCCTCTGGCCACTCCCTGCTGCACAGCTGGATCAACAATTGTTTATATAGGTGTTGCAACAGTGAGGACAGATTGGTGACTGGTTTAGGTGCATTTTGTAACATGGCTCTGATTTCTCCATGTTTGTCTTGTCTTCCCACAACACATGGAAAATTAGTGACTTTCGAGGGAGTCCATAGACTGTGTAAATCCAGGTAATATATTGTCTTTGGGCTTGCCTACATTAGAAAGTTTTACTGCTTCAAGTATACTGGTGTAGCTAAAGAAATACTACCTTATCTAGCAAGTTCTCAGTTAATGCATCAACATATCACAAGATAAAAAGAGATGGAAAATGAGAAAAAGATAAAGGTACTGGCAACAATAAGGAAAGAAAAACAGTTGTCAGAAGAAAAAATGACCCATCCCCAAAAAACTGGTAGTCTTTTTACTCATTAATCTCAGAAGCCCAGTAATCTCTGATTAAGGATTTTTGAGCAGCTTCAGATTTCAGAAACCGGGCATACACATTTTGCCATCAGTATTTTTATATTGACAAAAATAAATTGAAATGGGGGTGATGCAAGGAAAATTGTGCTTACTGGTTACAATTTTTATCGCCCCCACCCTCCACATCCATTTTCTATTGGAATAAAATCAATTCAGGATCTTACCTTACAGGCATTTCTTTCTTCATGCAATTTCCCCTTCAATACCTCAGAGACATGTTGTGTGGGCTAACATTCTGTATCAGTAGTTCTATATTTTGAGTTAACCAAACTGATTATCTTGCTGATGTAGATCTAGAATAAGCCCTTTGATCCCCAATCAAGAGTATCAGACATTTTTTTAAAAGTGCAATCTAAATTTAGGTTCCTTGCTAGCCCGATTTCCAGTATTTCCAGAACCCATATGAAGCTGACTTCAGAGGAAATGCATGATTTAAGTCAAGATTACTGTCAGCTGTTCAGTGTTTTTTAAATTAGATTACTTTTTAGATTAACTTGAAATATGAACTTATCAGTCTTGGCACCTATTTTAAAGTTGGAGACATACGGTATCTCTACACTACAGCGCTATTTCGACTTAACTTATTTCGAATTAGTTAATTCGAAATAAGATAATTCATAATAACTCATCTAGACACAAAAACTAATTCAAAATAGCGTTTTTCTAATTCGAAATAGCACATCCACATTGAGTGGGCCCTGAATTGAAGGTAAGGCTGGCTGGAACCAGTGCCAAAAGGGCATCAGGGTCGGACTTAGCATGTGGGTCTGCTGCCTCAGGCTATCTGAGATCTGTGCTTAAAGGGACCCGACCCCCCATCCCAGACAGACAGTTCTCAGGTGTTTCTGCTTGCTGGTCTACCTTGCTGAGGGACAGCAAAGCATTTGTGTCCTGGAGTGTTCTGCTTGCCCTCACTCGGGCCACCACGGCACTCTGCAACATGGAACCAGACTTGCCCCCGGAGACTCCGCTGCATCTCATGGACACGTTGCCAGCAGCCTGGTTGCACTGTCTGCCGGCTGCCATCCGGGAGCACCATCGAGGGGCTGTCAGGATCCAGGGGGCCCTGCAGGAGAGCTTCCACCCTGAGGAGCGCTAACAGTCTCCCCGGTCTGCCCCACTGGGGGCTTGTGCCCCATTCCTCCCTCTCGTCCTTCCATTTACCCTTCCCTAGCCCCCCCTTCTTGATGTCAAATAAAATACACATATTTTCAAAAATAGAAACTGTCTTTATTTAACACAACAGGGAGAGGAAATGAAACTCTGGGGAGACTGGGGAAAGGAGGCGGGAGAGGGCAGGAGAGAGGGTGGAAGAGGGGAGGGGGAAACCTGGGAGGAGAGAGCTGGAAGGGGGAAGCAAGGGGAAGAAGGGGGAGGGGAAGCTCAGGCTCTTGTCAGGCCACATGTCTCCCAGCATGGCGGATCCGGGGACCTTGGCATCCCCGGGGGGATGGGGAGGAGGGTGCAGAGGTTGAGGTAGGGGGTGTGGAGATTGAGGAAGAGGGTGTGGAAGTTGAGGAGGAAGAGGTTGGGGGGGCAAGAGTGGGAGGAGGAACAGTAGCTGCGGGGGCAGCAGGCATAGAACGCTCTGTAGCAGGGCCTGCAGGTTTGAGCACATGGCACGGTCTTGAGCGAGCTGCTCCCGGCGGAGCTGCAGGTCCTCCTGCAGCTCAGACCTGGATAGTGTGGTGCAGCGCTCACAGGGCCCCCAGGTGCTGGTCCCGGTACCCTTGCCGCATGGTGGTGGTCCTGCTGAGACTGCGGGTGCATGTCTCGGGCGGGGTGGTGCGGCCTGCATGACCAGCTGGTGCTGCTGTAGAGAAAGAAGAGAAGTGGTCAGTTCTCCCTGTGGACACAGTAGATGATGCCCAGCCCCCTCCCCCACCCCCGCCCCCGCGATGTGAGGGCGACCGTGCACTGCACCGTCAGAGCCGATGTGCTTGCATAGAGGCCATGGTCAGGATGTCTGGCTCTCCCCAGGACTGGGAGCTGCCCCAAGACTGCACGCATGCCCTTGTGCTATGTATAGTGCAGCCGGGGCGGGGGGAGGGGAGGGGAGGGCAGGAAGGGGGAAATGTCTCCTACCTCTGTGTAGAGGGGGCGTGTGAAGGGAGAGTGTCCTGCTGAGTCCTGCCCCAGGGTTGGGAGTGTGTCAGGTCTTTTCACACACGCATGTGCCTATTAGGCCACGGCCCCTGGGTGTCACGCAGCTGGAGCCACCTGCCCACGGGTGGCATGGCATGTGCTCACACGTGCACAGGTGGCTGCGTGATCCATGGGAGACTTAGCCCACACGTGCGGTCCCTGGTCTCCCTCTCTGCCTCCCCCCCCGGGTAGGGGACAGTGCTGTCACTTACCTGGTGTGGCCTCCCTGGACGACTCTGCTGACTCCGGTGCTAGGACAGCTGGTGGTGGCCCCTCTGGTGCACCCGGGTCAGGGCCCTCAGCTCCCGGCTCACTGCCTCCTGGGTGGATGCGGACCGCCCCGCTGCCCAGGAGTCGGTCAAGGGCGGGGAAGTAGGGGCAGGTGGCAGCCCCTGCTGTGGCACCGCTCCTGGTGGCCCTGGAGTACGCCTGCCACAGCTCCTTGACTTTCAGGCGTACCTACTCCTGGGTGCACCTGTGGCCCTTTCTGGCCATGGTGGCTGCTATGCGGCCGCGTTCCTCCGCCTAGTGCGGAGATCATGGAAGTTGGGGGCCTCCCCCCAAACCTCAATGAGGTCCATGATCTCAGCACTAGCCCATGAGGGCGCGCACCATCTACGGCCCCTGGCTGGCTCCTGGGTACTGGGAGACTGGGCGGGGGACGGCTGACTGCCACTGGCTGACATTGTACGGCTACTGGCTGAGGATCTGGGGCTGCTGGCAGGCCTGGCTCTTGCACGTGCCCAGTGGCCAGACTCTACCTTTTTAAGGGCCCCGGGGAGAGGAGAGGAGTTTTCCTGGTTGTGCCCAGAGTGGCCAACAGGAGAAACTGGGAAGGGCTGAAGGCCCCCTAATTCGAAATAAGTGTCCACACAGCACTTATTTCAAATTAGCTATTTCAAATTTGGTGTTATTCCTCGTAGAATGAGGTTTACCAAATTCGAAATAAGAGCACCACTATTTCAAATTTATTTCGAAATAGCGGTTTGTATGTGCAGACGCTATTAAAGTTACTTAGAAATAACGGCTGTTATTTTGAATTAACTTTGTAGTGTAGACATACCCATAGGTCAAGTTTACAATGGCAAGTTACTGTGCAGTAAAATCAGCTCCCAGCACTGTAACTCCTGAGCAGGTCCATACTAGGACTTTAATCTGAAATAACCCCCCCAAGCTCAAATTTATAAGCAGTGCATCTGTAAACACCACCAAGAAGATCCAAACCTAGGACTTCTGGAGCTTAGTGTGGGAGCCTCTACAGCTTGAGTTATAAAGCCAGCTAACTCTCACTTTAGGCTTTAGAACTTACTCATTCTTATCTCTTGCTGTAAGTGGTTTAAGTGCCACCACATGGGACAGCAAACCACCCCCACTAGGTATGTGGGTTATACATCCAGTCTACCAACTCAGTTATTTTGAAATAATGGGCCCCAGAATTTGAACTCTGTACTTCTGCTTTTCACGAGGAGTAACGCTAATTCCGAAATAATAGTTTTGAAATAATATTAACATAGATGCTACAGTGCTGCTCACAAAATTAGCGGCACTGGAACTACCATTGCTTTACATCTGCCACTGCAGATATATTCATAGTGTATCCAAAAAGCAAACACTGTGGAGGCAGCAATAGATTTTCAGAAAGCTGCAGTGGAATATTAAAAATGTGTTGAGACTATTTTCTGTCCTTTAGTATGGCACAGACTGTCCTAATAGAGACTACTACTTTGCTGATAAATAAGCCACTGAATGTACAAGCCGTGTTATGATTTACACATTTCCTTCATGTTGCTGAAAGGAGAATTTTTTCTGATGCCCATGAATGAGGAGCATGATAGAATTATAGAACATTGTCAACAAATGTATACCTTGAAAAATGACTTCCTAATTTGCAACAGATATATAGTTCTCATCCCAAATTTCCAAAGTTCTTGTGAATTTCAATTCATCAGCAAATCTTTCTAGTCATGAAGAAATCTCAGCTTTCTTATCAGTTGAAAGGATAAATCTGAAAATTATGTAATTAAAGACAACAAATATTAAGACATTACACCAAATACTGACATAAGTCCTTTTTTGTGCTACAGTTTTGCTAAGTCTATTCCCTACAGAACCATCTTCTCTCTTTTCCTAATCCAAACACTTGCTTTGGAGAATGCTTTTTTTGCCCTGCTCTGAAGAGATGCACAAACAACAACCATTTCTTATGATGGAAAACTAGTGGGCCTCAGCCAGCAACATATAAATGTAAATAAAAATTTAAGTGCAGATGGAAAAGAAACGCAACTTCGTATGGCTTCTTAAAAAAAATTATGACCTAAGACATCAAGTCATCCGTTATCTATAACAGGTTAATATGAGTGATAAACTGCCCTTGGCAGTTTTGTTTTGGGGAACAAAAGTTTTAGCTTAGTTACTGCCAAACAACTTCCCCGGTCTTCATGTTTTAGCATATACAGAGCTATGCAAGCTGCAAAGCAAATAAAATCTTTTCTTTGCTCAAGCCTTTCTAACACTCACATGTCCAATAAGTAAAACATCATAAACATTAGTAATAAAACAGATTAACACTGATACTTTGTACTTAAATAGCGATAAGAATCTCAAAACACTTTACAAATTTTAGTTAAGTCTCAGAACGCCTTTCCAGCTAAGCTACCCTTATACACATTTTAGGAGAGGATAAATAGTCATAACGAGAGATTAAATTATGATTAACATATGGTCCACCTCTATAAAGTCCTTACTTAGGGGCAATGTAAGGTGAGAGAAAAGCCACAACCACAAACACACAGAAAGGTTTCCCTGCCAGGAAAACCAATTCACAACAAAGAAAGAAAAACAACAGCTCTGTTCAATTGGCTCAGATGGCGATCAGGTGTCTTCCTCAAAAGACATAAAAAGCAAAAAGATTACACAAAGCAAACAGAGTGGCTGTGTCTACATTGGCATGATTTTGCGCAAAAGCGGTCAATTTTACGCAAAAACATGCTGCCTGTCTACACTGGCGGGGAGTTCTTGCACAAGAACACTGACGTTCTAATGTATGAAATCAGTGCTTCTTGCTCAAGAACTATGATGCTCCCGCTCAGAAATAAGCCCTCTTGCTCAACTGTTCTTGCGCAAGAGGCCAGGGTAGACAGGCAACATGAATTTCTTGCGCAAGAAAGCCCGATGGCTAAAATGGCCATCAGAGCTTTCTTGCACAAGAGAGCCTCTACACTGGCACGGATGCTTTTGTGCAAAAGCACATCTCTTGTGGAAAGGCACATGCCAGTGTAGACACTCTTTTGTGAAAATACTTTAACACAAGAACTCTTGCATTAAAGAGTATTAGTACAAAATCATGCCAATGTAGACACAGCCAGTAGGTTTACTTGCTCATACCTTTCAAGGTAACCCAGCAGAACAGCTTGCTTCTTTTTAGAACATACTCCACCTGTGGAGAAGAGTAGGGTTTAAATATTCCCTTATTTCCCAGGAGGCCTTCCCCAAGGTAACATCTACAAACATGAGCAGACAAAAGTCAGGACTATGCAGCATTTTAAAGACTAACAAGATGGTTTATTAGGTAATGAGCTTTCGTGGGCCAGACCCACTTCCTCAGATCAAATTGTGGAAGAAAATTGGCATGACCATATATACCAAAGGGATACAATAAAAAAAAGTGAACACATATAAAATTGACAAATCAGATTTTAGAACAGAGGGAGGCTGAAGGGGGGAGGTTAGTGTCTATGACATGGGTTCCCAAACTGGGGTGCATGCCTCCCCGGGGGGGCATGCAGATATTCCAGGGGGGCACACCCCCCAGTTTGGAAACCCATGTCATAGACACTAACCTCCCCCCCTCTGTTCTAAAATCTGATTTGTCAATTTTATATGTGTTCACTTTTTTTGATTGTAACCCTTTGGTATATATGGTCATGCCAATTTTCTTCCACAATTTGATCTGAAAAAGTGGGTCTGGCCCACGAAAGGCTCATCACCTAATAAACCATCTTGTTAGTCTTTAAAGTGCTGCATAGTCCTGTCTTTTGTTTCAGCAAGACCAGACTAACACGGCTACTTCTCTATTACTATGAGCAGACAAGTGAGGGTTATTTAGAAAGCCACAAATATCTGCATGTAAATTGAATGTCAAGTTCACAATTCATCACCCAATTACCCAACATTCTCACTGGGATGATTTTTAGTCTTTGGTATAGAAAGGAAAAAAGCTGCAAGTTTTAAACATTCACATCTTCGAAACATATTAGAGAAATTCATTTTTAAAGAGGGTTTGTTTTTAATCTTAGCAGCACTGTGCTTGGGACTTGGTAAATAAAGGTAGATGTGTGGCTAGCAAGAGCAGCTCAAGAGCCTGCAAGGTATGATAACAATCACAGGTTGAATAGGCTTTATTTTTAAAAAGTGGGTACCAAAGTATTTCCTAAGGACAGCCAAAAACTTAGCATGGGTGTTCATTTATACCAGTGTAGAAGTATAACCTACTAGCACAAGGCATCTTTATAGCACTTAGAACTTCATCCACACTAGGATTTTTACTAGTGGAAAGAAGAAACAAAATACACTCCTAATAGACATAATTATCCCAATGCAACTGGTGTGTAGATCAGCCTCTATTAATTTGCCTTTGATAAAAAAAGTGAGGGAAATAGCCTGTCTAGGGCTTCAGCTAATCTTAACAGGTCACTTTAGAAAGTTGCTTGAGTTTTTCTGTCAGCTGAGCTGTAAAACAGGATAGAGACCTAAACCAAAACTGGATTCCCAATGTGAGCTATTCTTGGTCTCTTAAGCAATCATCAATAGGAATTAATGTATTACTATTTCACACTCTAAAAGGAGATGGATAGGAGGAAAACATAAGAAACTGACAACAACAAGGAAAGGAAACCAATGAGCCAATGAAAAAGTAAACCTTCTCCAAAATGGTGATGGCCTTCACAGTCATTAATAGCAGCATGCAGGAAAAAAATGCTAGTTAAGGAACTTCAAACAATTTAAGATTTCAGAAACCAAGCTGTCAAGGCTGTTTCCCCACTCTAGCATGATGAATGCAGAAGTGGGGACCCGCAAAAGTACCCCAAAGCCTTATCTTTTCAGGCTTTGGTATAAAACTTCCCCCCAAAAATCCTAAAGACCTAGATTTTGGGGATAAAAATCCACTACCACCATCAAGTGCTTCTGAACCCACAAACAGGGGTGGACACTTGAAACCAACCCCAGGGCACCCAAGCTCTTTTCCCCAAAGAGCTTGAAAAAGAAAAGAAAAAAATCCAAATTGCAATCTGTGGCTGCTATCCCCTAGTAAGAGGTTTACAGATCCCACAGACAGATTTTCACAGTACTGAACCTTATTAACACAGGTTAATAAAAAAGAAAGAACTTTTATTATCACAGTACTTCTGGTATAAGCATAGTTGGATTGGCTAGATGGTAAGAGCTACCAATTAATAAACTCATGGGGAATTCCGCCATGGGCCAAAATTTAGTTACAAAAGAGTGGAAAACCCAATTCTAAATACACAGACATCAGAGTCCCATTCCCAAACCATAAAACAATAAAACCTAACAGATTTATCTAGACTTAGCCCTACTTACAGATGGTGAAGAGTCTTTTCTTGGAGAGGGACATGTCTGTCCCCCTCAGTATCTGGAGAGTCAGCTGCCTCAGAGACAAAGGAGGGAAAAACCAAAAATTCCTTTGTCTCAGTTTGAAATCCCTATCTGCATTTCTATTGGCTGACTGCTACCTGGCTAGGTACAATTAACCCTTTAGTCCCCAGGCTGCTGGCCATCCCTCATGACCATGACACAAGCACACATGCATTTTGACACCAGTGTTTTTACACTGAGGAAAATAAATATAAGATGACCAGTAGAAGGAAACTTTTGCTTCCTGGTTACAATATTTTCATACCCTTGCTGTGTTTTATTGTGGAATAAATGGACTGCAGGATGCTACCCTGCATCAGTGGTTCTCAAACTTTTTGGCCCATGGACAACCTGGCTCAATGTAAACCTTTCCATGGACCACCAATTACTAATCGAAACTCACCGTTAATTACACCTGAGCCATTTTGCTAGTGCTGCAGCTAGGGAGAGTGGTTTAATTTAAATTATTAAACAGATTAAGCACTTTAACTTTCTCATGGCAGTTTATCAAACTTCATTTTAAATAAAGTAAAACAATAATTTATGTCCAAAACAAAAGGTTTCAATGTTTTCTTTATTTATGGAAGGTGTGGGGAACCTTTTTTGAGTCAGGAGCCACTGAGCCACAGAAAAATCAGTTGGGGACCACATAAGTGAGAAGCAAAAACAAACAAACAAACAAACAAACAAACAAACAAACTCCTCCAAAAAATCCCAACCCTTACTGATGTGGCCCCCAACAGACACCTTATTCCTCTGCAATTCCAGCCCCACGGGGCAAGGGAAGGGGAGGGGAGGGGAGGGGAAGGGAAGGGAAGAGGCACAGAGGACTGAGGTTCAGGGCTTCCCATAGGCCAGACCGACTTTTCTGGGGTTCCACAGTTAGTGGATTCTATGGACCCACTTAGGCTCTAGAGAGGGGACAAAATGAGGCGTTCAGTGTGCGGGACAGAATCGCCAATGAGTGGATAGGGATGGGGTGCAGAAGGCAGTGAGGATACAAGGTCTGGGTGGGAAGTAGAGTGCAAGAGCAGGTTGGGGGTAGGGTGTCTGGGCCAGGGGCAGGGAGTGCCTAGGACTAAAGCTGGGGAGCAGACTGGCTGAGGGGGTGAGGGGAGATGGGGAGCAGGGTGGCCCTAGGAATAGGGCTCAGGTCAAGGTGGCTGATGAGGTTCAGGGAAAAGGAGGGACAGGGAGGCTGGACGCTGGGGTGTCCAGCCCTGCAGAGGATGGGGTCCTGCAGGGGTCCACTCCATGACACCCCCGGGAGCTGAGCTGCTGCTTGGCCCCTCCCTCCAGACTGAGTGCCTGTGGGTGCAAAGCCCCCTCCTGAGTGTGCAGGGTCCTCAGGGCCCTCAGTCCCATCGCAGCCTCCTCTCACTGCTGCTGGGTATTTGTCCTTCTGTACATAAATGTGTCACTTTCCTATATTCATTGTGCTACTCTGGTGTGGGTGTGTTTACTCCGGGGGGGTGGTGGAATGGGTGCCCTTAAGGTGGAAGGAAGTTTCCCTGCTGCGTTCCTGCATAAAGGAGGACCGACAGAATTGCTGGGCCCTTGGGCAAGGTGCAGGGGCCAGATTCATGCCCTGCAAGGTACATGTGTAACCACCACCAAGGCGGATTTGAACCTGGGACCTTGGAAGCTGACTCTAGGAGCCTCTCCCCGCTGAGCTAAAAGCCAGCTGGCTCCTAACCCATTCTGTAGAGGTCTCTCGATCTTAACTGTTGCAGTGGTCTAGGTGCCGCTTGCAGTACTCAGTAACCACACTAGGTGTGTGGATTACACATGGCCTTGGGCAGTAGGAGAGGCTAGGGGCAGCCAGTCCTTGGCACTGCCCAGACCACACTGTGCCTCTCCCTGCCAGCCCTTCAGCACCAACCAGTGTGCGCCAATCAGCACTCTGGCAGTGATTTAAAGGGCCCAAGGTTCAGATTACCACAGTAGCAGAAGCAGCTGCTGGGAACCCCAGGCACTTTTGAATTGCTGGGCTTCGGGGCAACTGTCCCCCCTCCCTTTGGCCGATCTGCCTGCGTTCACTTTTTCTTGGCCGGAGCTGTTGGCCATGAGGTTGCTAGTTGCATACATTAGAACACATTTATGGAATGTCTGCTCAGGATGCTAATGATATTTTAGAGCTATATAACCCTTCCATCCAACACTCATAACAGTAGCACAGGGAAGTATAAATAGTTGCAAGGGTGCAACTAACCTTAACCAAACAAGGATTGGGACCACAGGGTAATGAGCAAATGGCTTTAATTGCTTTAATCAACTCTGGAAGAAGTGGAAAGGGGAGACTCACTCTCACTGATCACAATCACACTCACAGTCCAATGAAAAGCAGGCTGAGCACCAGGAGTTCATGTTGAGGTTCATGCTGTTGGTATCTAGAACCAGTTCACTGGCCAGGCGATCCGAGCAGAGGGCACCCCTTGGAGGCCTAGTTGGTGATCCTCTTTTAGGTTCCCTCTCTCTTTGTTGGATCAACAATGTTACAGGCCACGTGCAGCTTCTGGGTCCATAGTCTTGCCTCACTGTCCTCCCTGAGCCATGTGCACTCTCTGCAGGGGGCCGTATGCACTCAAGTGCAGGTGAGTAAAAGTTCATTACTCACTGCATATTCATTTTACACACGCACACACACTCAGGAAGGGGGAACCATGAGGGGAATTTACAGAGCTTAAGCCAATAACAATTCAACTTTACATCAATTCTAACTTGTAAACAGATAAAAATGTCCTTCGCCCTCAATATAAATGGCTAGCCCAAGATCTCAGCTCAAGTCTGTGGAAGAATTAAGAAATACAAACTGAGGTTTACTGACTCCCAGTGCTATGTTTTAAATGACAAGTGGTTTCTGTAAAGGGAAAGCATGTCTTACTAATCTACTAGAGTTCTTAGAGGTGGTCAACAAACTTGTGGACAAGGGGGATCCAGTGCATATAGTATACAGGCAGTCCCCGACTTACGCGGATCCGACTTATGTCGGATCCGCACTTACGAACGGAGCTTTCTCGCCCCGGAAGTCGGGGCGAGAAAGCCCCGTTCGTAAGCTGCTCCGGTGCCCCTGGTCTGCTGGAGACCGTCTCCAGCAGACCACGGGCACCGGGCGGGTTCCCGCGCTTCTGAGGCTTTGCCAGAGCAAAGCCTCAGAAGCGCGGGAACCGCTGCTGCTGCCCCTTGAGACCCGGTGCCTGTGGTCTGCTGGGGACGGTCCCCAGCAGACCACAGGCACCCGGACTGAAGCCGCAGCCGCGGGGGGGGTCCCGCGCCTCTGAGGCTTTGCCAGAGCAAAGCCTCAGAGGCGCGGGGAACCGCCGCTGCTGCCGCTTTGACTGAAGCGGCAGCAGCGGCGGTTCCCCGCGCCTCTGAGGCTTTGCTCTGGCAAAGCCTCAGAGGCGCGGGACCCCCCCACGGCTGCGGCTTCAGTCCGGGTGCCTGTGGTCTGCTGGGGACCGTCCCCAGCAGACCACAGGCACCCAGACTGGAGCGGCAGCAGCGGCGGTTCCCCGCGCCTCTGAGGCTTTGCTCTGGCAAAGCCTCAGAGGCGCGGGACCCCCCCGCGGCTGCGGCTTCAGTCAGGGTGCCTGTGGTCTGCTGGGGACCGTCCCCAGCAGACCACAGGCACCCAGACTGAAGCCGCAGCCGTGGCGGGGTCCCTCGCCTCTGAGGCTTTGCCAGAGCAAAGCCTCAGAGGCGCGGCACCCCGCTGCCGCTGCGGCTCTGCTCCCCGTGTCCCTGGTCTGCTGGGGGGGGGGGGGCGCAGCTAGTGTGCTCCCCCCCCCCAGCAGACCAGGCTTTTGTTTTGGACTCTGGGGCAGAGCAGCTGGGGCGCTGCCGATTGGTCCTGCAGCGCCCGTGGGCACTACTGGACCAACCCGGCAGCACCCCAGCTGCTCTGCCCCAGGTCCTGATTCAGCCGCTGCTGGTCAGTTTCAGCAGCGGCTGAATCAGGACGTCTGGGGCAGAGCAGATGGGGTGCTGCTGGGTTGGTCCAGTAGCACCCCAGCTGCTCTGCCCCAGGCGTCCCCAAGTCAGCTTCTGCTGAAACTGACCAGCGCTGACTACAGGAAGCCCCAGGCAGAGTTGCTCTGCCCCGGGCTTCCTGGAATCAGCTGCTGATCAGTTTCAGCAGCAGCTGACTTGGGGACGCCTGGGGTTCTTAAGTTGATTCTGTATGTAAGTCAGAACTGGCGGTCAGTTTCAGCAGTGTCTGAATCTGGACGCCAGTTCCGACTTACATACAGATTCAACTTAAGAACAAACCTACAGTCCCTATCTTGTACGTAACCCGGGGACTGCCTGTACTTAGATTTCTAGAAAGCCTTTGACAAGGTCCCTCACCAAAGGCTCTTAAGTAAAGTAAGTTGTCATGGGATAAGAGGAAAGGTCCTTTCATGGACTGATAACTGGTTAAAAATAGAGATGTTAAATTTAATGAACTAATCAACTAGTTGATGGAATTTCCATTGATTAGTCAATAAGCAGGGAGCCACAGCAAGGTTAGCTCCAATAGCTAACCCAGCCCCAATAGCTAACCCCGCTGAAGCTCTGCCCTTGAAATGTGTTTAGAGCCAGCTGACTCCTGGCTCACACTGGGTCCCCCACACTGCACTTCTGCTTTTTAAATGTATTAAGAGCCAACAGGCTCTTAATACATTTAAAAAGCAGAGACCCAATATCCTGGGTCTGGATGTGAGCCAGGAATCAGCTGATTCCCAACTCATGCCCAGTCTCTACTACCCCCTTGGCCCCCACAGAGAAGGTACTGGGGGGAACCAGCTTTTAAGCCAGCTCCTCCCAGCACCAGCTTCTCCCACTTACTGCCTCTAGAGGCAGCGTGGGGCGGGGGTGACTAGTCAAGGGTCTAGTCGACTATCCAATACATCACTTACATCCCCAGTGAAAAGACAGGAAACAAAGGGTAGGAATAAATGGTCAGTTTTCAGAATACAGAGAGGTAACTAGTAGTGTCCCCCAAAGGTCTGTACTGGGACCAATCTTATTCAATCTATTTATAAATGATCTGGAAAAAGGGGTAAACAGTGAGGTGGCAAAATTTGCAAAACTACTCAGGATAGTTAAGACCAAAGCAGACTGTGAACAGCTTTAAAAAGATCTCACCAAACTAAGTGACTTGGCAACCATATGGCAAATGAAATGTAATGCCGATAAATGTAAAGTAATGCACATTAGAAAAAATAATCCCAACTATACATATAATATGATGGGGACTAATTCAACTATAACTACTCAAGAGAGATCATGGAGTCATTGTAGATAGTTCTCTGAAAACATCCACTCAATGTGCAGCAGCAGTAAAAAAAAAAGCAATTAAAATGTTAGGAATCTTTAAAAAAGGGATAGAGAATAAGACAGAGAATTTCTTATTGCCTCTATATAAAACCATGGTACTCCCACAACTTGAATACCACATACAGATGTAGTCGCCTCATCTCAAAAAAGATATACTGGCATTAGAAAAGGTTCAGAAAAGGGCAACAAAAATGATTACGGGTGTGGAACAGGTCCCACATGAAGAGAGATTAAAAAGATGGGGACTTTTCAGCTTAGAAAAGGGGGGATATAATAGAGGTCTATAAAATTATTACTGGTGTGGAAAAGGTAAGTAAGAAAAGTTATTTATTTGTTTCCATAACCTAAGAACTAGGGGATCATCAAATAAAATTAATAGGCAGAGGGTTTAAAACAAACAAAAGGAAGTTTTTCTTTACGCAGAACACAGTCAACCTGTGGAACTCCTTGCCAAAGGATGTTGTAAAGACCAGGACTTTAACAGGGTTCCAAAAAAGCTAATGGAGGTTAGGTCCATCAATTGCTATTAGCTGGGACGGGTTGGAATGGTGTCCCTAGCCTCCGTCAGAGACTGGAAATGGATGACAGGAGAGGGATCACTTGATGATTACCTGTTCTGTTCACTCCCTCTGGGACACCTGGCACTGGCTACTCCCGGCAGACAGGATACTGGGCTAGATGGACCTTTGGTCTGACCCAGTATGGCCATTCTCATGTTCTAAGATCTGTCAAGCCATAATGGTTTTTTTCCAGGGCCATCTGAAGAACTGTTGGCCACTAACATTTAAAAAAAAAAGAAAAAAGGGAAAAAAAGTAAGTGGCAGATGAATTTTGATAATGGAGTAATATTGGCCGCTTGCACAGAATGCATAGACATATATAAAACAGAATGATTTAGGACCTGAAGTCAAGAAACTGCACAATTCAATTATTTTTCAAAGTGATTTTTTAAGGACTGCCATATTTAGATTATAAAAGCAGACAAAAGCATTGTTTTGAATAAAAGCGACTGACAATTGGTTAAAGTGAAAGAACACTGCCATTAGAATCTTTATTACTAATCTGAAATATAATATTTTAAATCAACTTAATTTTCACCCAACGCTGTGCAGATGCTACACAGGAGACATATTTTGTATCCACAATAAAAATGATGAAGGGCCCACCATGGAGGTATTCATACAAACAATCAGAGATCACTTTCACTAGAGAGAGACTGTTCCTTTCCTAGATAGCAGAGTTTTTTGCACCCAAAGCAATGAACTCCTAACTACCTGGTCAAACAGCAGTTTTCAGATGGTGACTATTAAAGGAATATTCAGTAAAGTTTTGAGAAATATGGTATTAAAAGATGGAAAAATGGCCATGCCTTTTGCGACAGCTTTGCCAATGTGAGGTGTCTGTAGCCAGACAGGAACCCCCCCTGTAACATCCATCTTTGCTTGCCTGGAGCATGCAGGGCACACAGAACAATAAAAGCCTTGAACAGAAGGCCCGGATATGGCAGGCTCAGTGACTATGAATGGCTGTAAACAGAGATACGCCAATTGCTGACCAAGAGGCTGCCGAGGAGTGCCCTTGACTGAAACCCATATTGATACGAACACACAGCCGTCCGCGGGGGGAGGAATCTCTCGCCCAGTAAAAAAATGTCCAGTATTCACAATTTAGTTATCTCTCTTACAAGTGTAAATTAAGTTGAAACTTGCTTGTAAGAACTGGCGCCACAAAAACAGACCAACACAATTTGGCATCTTAGATAAGAAAGAGGATATGGGTCCCTATGGGTATAAAGATGGGTCCAGCAGCACATTTTCTCTGAGCGTCAATCTACCATCTATCTGCTGGTCGGGTTAGGTGTTTGACCTCCCGAGGTTCCACGGGGACGCCCACCTCGTATTCATCTTTCCTAGGAATTAAGGGACCAGCCCTGGCTTGACCTGCTGGAGTCGAGAGGCACAGAAGGGGGTAAAAATTGTACCTGGATGTGGTCCTTTGTCTTAAGTGTACACATAGACTTAGAGCTCCTTAAAGATTAAGCTGTCACTTGGTACTATTATTTCTATTTTCTATCTTTATTTTCTTTGTAACCATTTTTAAGATCTATATTTGCTAGCAGTTAAGAAAGAGAGCAATAGCCATTGTAACCATATGCTTTATAAGCCTTTTTAATAAACCTGTAACTGTTTAAGTTTTAACCTGACTCCTTCAGTTGCTGTAACAGAACCAAGCACAATTTAAAATAACTTCAGCCGGTCATAAGGGACAGGTATAGGAAGAGCTTGGGTGTTTTGGATCGTGTCACTCCCAGGTGACAGATCCGTTGGGGCATCTCTCAGTCTTCCCTAGACTGCCCGCTGCGAAGGGATCCTGAATCCTAGCAGCTGAAATCTGAGATGTAGTAAGCTCTTCCTATAAACTCGGGGCGTCTGTCAGCCTGTTGGCTGCCCTCCGCGACGGGACCCCAGGCCTAGCGGTAAAGTCACAGACGTTAAACCTTTTCTCTCTCTCTCTCTCTCTCTTTCACTCACTCACTCACACACACTGCCCTGACCATCAGCTGACAGTGTCTCTCATTTTCCTGCTGCCTTGCTTGTCTATGTAATACTGCAGAACCACAGTGGAAAGCCTGTTACAAATTAGCAGAAGTAACCAAACACTATTAAAGAACCCAGCCCAGGATATCATGGCACAACTTACTGTATTCATATATTTTTAGTCTTATGTCTACAGAGCAATTTAAACACTCACAGCTTGTCCATGCTGGCTAGCTGACAGCCACACTGAGCCCCCGGGCAAGGGTAGTGAGCAGCTCCACACTCCCAGAAGTGTGGGGGCTCAGGCAGAAGGGGCTGGGCCAAGGGCAGCTGGCTCTCAGCACCACCTGGACCACTGCCAGCCCCCCACTCTCCAGCACAGTCAGGAGCACGCCATGTGGCAAACCCACCTCCCCAGGCATCCCTAAGAGCCACCTCCTGGAGAACACTGCGTGGCAATGTAAATGGTTCAGGGCTCCGGGCACTGCTGCCACAGCAGTAACAACAACCAGAACCCCAGGCCCTTTGAATCACTGGGCCCCCAGAGCAGTTGTCCTCTTTGCATCCTCCTAGATTTAGGCTTGTTAGTTTATTTAGTAACCTGAGCCAACTGCCACAGGCCTGCTGCAGGTATTTAACTACAGGGTAGACATATTCATAGGATACTAATAAAGAGATTGGGTTATACATATATTTAGAGTTTATTTATATACTAAAAAGCATGCCCAGGAGCACTGATTTGAATAAACACTGTGAATTCACTTGGCTGGTATTTGCAGCTATTTCCATTCATCCTGCACAAGCAGTCAAGTTTTTACTCACAGAAACCACTTGTGCAAAGAGGAGTGTTGTGAGCTCACCATATCGAGAGTATTTGCACAAGTATTCACACCAGAAGTATTTGTGGGACTACCTTAAAAGATCTCCAGGGCTATGTCTACATTCGCGGCTTCTGCGCGAGAAATATGCAAATGAGACTAAGCGTGGAATATTGCAGAGCTTCATTTGCATACCTAATGAGCCGTCATTTTTGCAGAAGAGGCTCTTGAGCCAGAAGGAGCTGTCTACACTGCCCCTCCTTGCGCAAGAAAAACCCTCTTGCGCAATGCCACTACGCTGATTATTTTCAGGAATAACAGCATTGCACAAGTGGGTTTTTCTTGCACAAGAAGAGGCAGTGTAGACAGCTCCTTCTGGCTCAAGAGCCTCTTCTGCAAAATGGTGGCTCATTAGGTATGCAAACGAAGCTCTGTTATAGTCCACGCTTAGCCTCATTTGCATATTTCTCATGCAAGAAACTGCGAGTGTAGACATAGCCCAGGGGTTCAAGAGTTACCCAGTCAATGAGCAAATCCATCATGTGTGCTAGATGACTAATAATAGATGGTATGTTTGCTAATGAGGCTCCAGCCTGACATCCTTTGATTACTAATCACTTTAAGACTCCCTTGACAAGGGCACAGGACTAACTCAGGGAGAACAGGGGTTTAAAAAGTCAGCTTACAAGTGACTAGAAGAGCTAGTGAATAGAAGCAGCAAATAGAAGGGAGTTTTGTGAGGGAGTGTGACAGCCAGAAACCTCTAATGACCCATCCGCAAAAAACACACACACAAACCTAGAAAAAACAAAACAAACCAACCAAGCTGCTGCTAGAATCAAAATGATGCAAGTAGAAATCCAGCAGCAGAGTGAGTTGATTGCCCTGAATGCAGCATTTATGATTACTTGCCTGGTGTGGAGGTGGCATCTATGTGAGCATTCTGTATAAGAAGCTCATGGCCCTCAGACACTTACTAGAGTCCCTTGAGACCAGAATGACTGAACTGGAGGAACATAAAGGAGACAGAGAGGTACACAGATGAGACTTTCTGGGACCCAGAAGACCAGTCCCACCCCAAGTCCAACAGCCTCTGTGCTACGAAGGAGGAAAGTCTCAGAGAAGAAGAACATCGAGCTGGAGCGGAGGGCAACAATCCCATACTTGGGATTCTACTTCCCAGTGATATCCTGGTACTCTCTCACACTGAGGATCTCTCCCTGTGGGAGGGACCCCTGTTATTAGGAATAGATAGGTGTTGATAATGGAAAATTTGATTATTAAAAAGTATAGTTGGGTTTGCGATAAGCGAGAAATCCGCATGGTGAATTGTCTGGCAGGTGTGTCAATTTCAGGAAGTACTGTTTACCCCTTTCCCACAACACAAGAACCAGGGGTCACCCAATTAAATTAATTAATGAAATTAAATCTAACATAAGGAAGTACTTAGAATCATAGAACCATACAATCATAGAGCTGGAAGAGACCTCAGAAGGTTATCAAGTCCAGCCCCCTGCTCTAGGCAGGACCAATCCCAACTAAATCAACCCAGCCAGGGCTTTCTCAAGCCGAGACTTAAACACCTCTAGGGATGGAGACTCCACTACTTTCCTAGGTAACCCATTCCAGTGCTTCACCATTCTCCTAGTGAAATAGCTTTTCCTACTATCAAACCTGGACCTTTCCCACCACAACTTGAGACCATTGTTCCTTGCTCTGCCATCTGTCCCTACTGAGAACAGCCTCTCTCCATCCTCTTCGGATCAGGAAGTTGAAGGCTGCTATCAAATCCCCCCTCACTCTTCACTTCTTCAGACTAAACAGACCCAACTCCCTCAGCCTCTCCTCATAGGTCACATGCGCCAGCCCCCTAATCATTTTTGTTGCCCTCTGCTGGACCCTCTCCAATGCGTCCACATCCTTTTTGTAGTGGGGGGCCCAGAACTGTACACAATACTCCAGATGTGGCCTCACCAAAGCCAAATAAAAGGGAATAATCACGTCTCTGGATCTGCTGGCAATGCTCCTCCTAATGCACCCTAATATGCCATTAGCCTTCTTGGCTACAAGGGCACACTGTTGACTCATATCCAGCTTCTCATCCATTGTAACCCCCAGGTCCTTTTCTGTGGAACTACTACTTAGCTGGTTGGTCCCCCCAGCCTGTAACAATGCTTGGGATTCTTCTATCCCAAGTGCAGGACTCTGCACTTGTCCTTGTTGAACCTTATGGGTATGTCTACACTACCCTCCTAGTTCGAACTAGGAGGGTAATGTAGGCATACCGCACTTGCAAATGAAGCCCGGGATTTGAATTTCCCGGGCTTCATTTGCATAAGCGGGGAGCCGCCATTTTTAAAACTCCGCTGGTTCGAACCCCGTGCAGCACGGCTACACGGGGCTCGAACTAGGTAGTTCGGACTAGGCTTCCTATTCCGAACTACCGGTACACCTCGTGGAATAGGAAGCCTAGCCCGAACTACCTAGGTCGAGCCCCGTGTAGCCGCGCTGCACGGGGTTCGAACCAGCGGAGTTTTAAAAATGGCGGCTCCCCGCTTATGCAAATGAAGCCCGGGAAATTCAAATCCCAGGCTTCATTTGCAAGTGCGGTATGCCTACATTACCCGGCTAGTTCGAACTAGGGGGGTAGTGTAGACATACCCTATCAGATTTCTTGTGGCCCAATCCTCCAATTTGTCTAAGTCACTCTGGACCCTATCTCTGCCCTCCAGGGTATCTACCTCTCCCCCTAGCTTAGTGTCCTCTGCAAACTTGCTGAGGGTGCAATCTATCCCCTCATCCAGATCATTAATAAAGTTATTGAACAAAACCGATCCTAGAACCTAACCTTGGGGCACTCTGCTAGAAACCAACGCCATCCTGACATCAAGCAGTTGATCACAACCTGCTGGGCCCGGCCTTCTATCCAGCTTTCTATCTATCTCACTGTCCATTTATTCAATCCACATTCCCTTAACTTGCTGACAAGAATACTGTGGGAGACGGTATCAAAAGCCTTGCTAAAGTCAAGGTATATCACATCCACTGACTTTCCCATGTCCACAGAACCAGTTACCTCATCATAAAAGCTAATCAGATTGGTCAGGCACGACTTGCCCTTTGTGAATCCATGCTGACTATACCTGATCACTTTCCTCTCTTCCAAGTGCCTCAAAATGGATTCCTTAAGGATCCCTTCCATGATTTTTCCAGGAACCGAGGTAATACTGACCGGCCTATAGTTCTCTGGATAATCCTTCTTCCCTTTTTTGAAGATAGGCACTACATTTGCCTTCTTCCAATCATCCGGGATCTCTCCCGATCTCCACAACTTTTCAAAGATAATGGCCAAAGGCTCCTCAATGACATTTGCCAACTCCCTCAGTACCCTCGGATGCATTAAGTCCGGACCCATAGATTTGTGTACGTTTAGCTTTTCTAAATAGTTCTTAACCTGTTCTTTACCCACCAAGGGCTGTCCATCTTCATCCCATCTTGCATCACTTAGCGCATTAGTCCGGGAGCCGACCTTGTCCGTGAATACAGAGGCAAAGAAAGCATTGAATACTTCAGCTTTCCCCATATCATCTGTCACTAGGTTACCTCCTTCATCCAGTAGGGATTCCACACCCTCTCTGATCACCTTCTTCTTGTTAACATGCCTGTAGAAACCTTTCTTGTTATCCTACACATCCTTAGCCAGTCGCAATTCCATTTGCGCTTTTGCCTTCCTGATAACCCCCCAGCATTCTCGAGCTATATATTTAAATCCCTCCCTGGTCATTTGTCCAAGTTTCCACTTTTTGTGAGCTTGCTTTTGTGCTTAAGTTCACCAAGGATTTCCCCTGTAAGCCAATCCGGTCTCCTACCATTTTTGCCTCTCTTGCTACGCATCAGGATGGTTTCTTTCTATGCCTTCAATAAGACTTCTTTTAAATACTGCCAGCTATCCTGGACTCCTTTCCCCTTCATGTTAGCTTCCCAGGGGATTCTGCCCATCAGGTCTCTGAGGGAGTCAAAATCTGTTTTTCTGAAGTCCAAGGTGTGTGTTTTACTACTCTCTTTTCTTCCTTTCGTCAGGATCCTGAAATCTACCATCTCATGATCATTGCCTCCTAGGTTGTCACCCACCTCTACTTTCCCTATTAGTTCCTCCCTGTTTGTGAGCAGAAGGTCAAGCCGCGCATGGCCCCTGGTTGGATCCTTGCACTTGTACCAAGAAGTTATCCCCAACATTCTCCAAAAACTTCCTGGATTGCCTGTGTACTGCCATACTGGTCTCCCAACAGATGTCAAGGTGATTAAAGTCCTTCTTCATGTAACAGTGTCAACCTGTGAAACTTACTGCCAGGCGATGTTATAAATCAAAAGTACAACTGGATTTTAAAAAATAACCTAGACAAATTCATGGAGGATAGGTCCATCAATGGATATTAGTCAAGATGGTTATGATTCAACCCCATTCTGGGTATGTCCCTAAACCTCTAACCACCAGAAGCTGGGCCTGAGCAAACAGGGAATGAATCCAGAGGTGAAAGAAAGCCGGTGCAGCATTCCGGAAAAATAACTAGCCAGCTGGGGTACTGCGCTGCAGGGGGAGAGGCGGGACACTCCTAGCCCAGCTTCCTGCACGCTGTGGCGCTAGAAGTAGACAGCGTGGTATGTATGGGTATGTCTACACTACCACCCTAGTTTGAACTAGGGTGGTTAATGTAGGCAACCAGAGTTGCAAATGAAGCCCGGGATTTGAATTTCCCGGGCTTCATTTGCATATTGCCGGATGCCGCCATTTTTAAATGTCCGCTAGTTCGGACTCCATGCCCGCGGCTACATGCGGCACGAACTAGGTAGTTCGGATTAGGCTTCCTATTCCGAACTACCGGTACATCTCGTTCCACGAGGAGTAATGGTAGTTTGGAATAGGAAGCCTAATCTGAACTACCTAGTTCGTGCCGCGTGTAGCTGCGGGCACGGAGTCCGAACTAGCGGACATTTAAAAATGGCGGCGCCCGGCAATATGCAAATGAAGCCCGGGAAATTCAAATCCCGGGCTTCATTTGCAACTCCGGTTGCCTACATTAACCACCCTAGTTCGAACTAGGGTGGTAGTGTAGACATACCCTTAGAGGGGCTGGCTGGCGTAAGGGGAGAGGAGGAGCATCTGGGACTGCCCCAGCCCGGAGCTCCCCACCCCCTTGCTGTCACCCTTGCCCTCCTGCAATGTCACCCTTGCCCTCCTGCACTCACTCTGCCCTGAGCCTCCTCTGCATACAACCCAACCCTAACTCCTACATTCCCATCCCCAGCCCTAATTCCTGCACCCCCACATTCCAACCCCCTGCCCTGAGCCTCCTCATATACCACAGCCTTGACTCCTGCATCCCCCCAAATCCCTTTACCCGATCCTCCTCCTGCACCCCCACCTTGACTCTTACATTCCCGTCCTCAGCCCCAACTTCTGTACTTCTCACACATTCAAACCCTCTGCCCTGAGCCCTCCCATGCACTCCACCTCTCACTTACATTTCTTACAGGTACTGCTGTATGGCCAATGCCGCCCCCCCCCCTTACTGTATTTAGTACCCCCTAGAGGGGGGCAGGTTGTGATAGGACAGTACCTGTAGGAAATTTAAGTTATTTTCACCTCTGGATTGATCATCAACAAATTTCCCTTTTCTGTTCATCCCCTTTGAAACATCTGACATCAGACATTATCAGAAGATAGTCTGCCTAGCCAAATATCCTGTCAGTCTGACCATTCTTATGTAGTCCTGAGGCACTTACTATTGAGAGTCTGTGAACAATCCACAGGATGAAACATTTGCAGAAACTGATCAATGAACAAATTTGTAAAAGCCAAGCTTGCAAAAAGTTAAAAAGGGCTAAATTCATTGTATCAGTTGTTGGCTGTGAAATCCTCCCCTCTGCTCTGCTACTGTACATTTACTAAAAGTAACAATACAAGAATATTACAGCACTCAGCTTATTAAACCTCTACTGAGAGGTGGGGGCAAGGTGGCCAGGGGTTTTGTGAGAGCTCTCATGTTTGCAGCTCTGGGAAGGGAGAATTGGAGATATTTTATATAGCGTGTGTTTGGACTCAAGGACTTAAACACTACTTTTAATGTGGGTAGGGTTTTTTTCCATTCAGTAAAGGGAGCAGTATATTACTCTTCCTAATTCATCGCTGAATTCCTTACAGTCAGCATACAATGACATTTCCTGAATTTACTGATTGTCCACTGGTCAGCCCAGAGTTGACAGCTTAGGAGATACAGTTATAGGCAGTGGGCTAAAACCTCAGCTGTGTAAGGGCACTTTTGCACCATGCCACCAACACAAAGCTGTCCCACAGCCTCCTTAACCATCCTTGGCCGACTCTTTCCTGCATCTAGGGATCCCTCCGGGGGCACAGGGCCACCTGGCCTCTTCACTCGGCTGACACAGGAGGCCTGGCCAGAGGAAAAGTCTTCACTGTCGCTCAGCAATCCCTGGCTGCTGTGGAAGCCCCGAGTTTTTCTGCACTGAGTTGAGGGGACCAGCCTGACATAGACCATCCCAAAATCAGGGGCAAAAATCTAGCTTTGCACCCTTTGCATCACGCTGCGCTGAGCTTTCCTTAGTAAGGCTGAACAGGAAACAGTTTAGCCACCCTCTGAAAACTGTTGAGATTTTTAAATTTTTTCCTATACAGCACTGGGACAGAAATGAGACCTGAAATTATTCAAGAAGAGAGAGAGAGAGTCCCTCCCGACCCAGACTAGCCAGGGCACTCATACGGGAGGTGGGAGGCAGGTTCAAGACCCTGGCCTAAAATCAGACATAGAAGGGATCTGAACCTGGCTCACTCACATCCAAGGGGAGAGCTATAACCCCCAGCATTTAGGGTCAGTCTCTCTCTCTCTCTCTCTGTCATTTTGAGCAGAAATTCTATTATGGATTAAAAAAAACCTTCCTAACAAAAGTTTAGTCAAAACTGAGGCTATACCTGCACTACAGAGCCTGTGCTGGCATAGCTCCCTATTATACCCACAATCCATGCCAACAGGAGTTCTGCCAGCCTAGGAACAGCCTCCCCAAATGACAACATAAGACGATTTCTGAGCTGCATCTACATTGGAAGCAGAATCTAGCTATATCATCAGGCTGTGGGTTGTTGTTTTTTTTAACATCCCTAGCTGATACCGCCATGCCATTGTAAGTGTACATGTGTAGACCTGGTCTGATGCAGTCAAGTGAATAACAGCTCAGGATCTGGGTTGGTATCACTTCAGAAGTACAGTACTTGCACAAGTTCCACCCTAGCATGAGAACATCTATCATAATTTCTCCTCACTACTCTGGTGCTTCAGTAAAAATTCAATGGCTCATCTCTATTCCATCATGCCAATAGCACCATCTTGAATGCTCTATAATCTACTACACTGATTTTTCAGCCCCTCATTTTGGATTCGGGGATAGCCTCTGAACATGCCTTGTTATGCACATTTTTAAAAATTAAATTCACTCTGATGAATTCGGTCTTCACATTCCCTGCTTTCTCACCTTCCTCCTCAATTAGGAGCCAACAGTTCCGAGACAAAGAGAGAGAATACAAGCCAAAGTATTTTGTTAAGACTGGAATGTTTTCATGAATGTGTTTCTGATAGAATGGCCAAGAACCCATTATCTGGGTCCACAGAGTCAAAACATCTAGAATTATAAGACTTCACATCCAAGTCTGAAAGAAATATTAGAATCTTGTCTGGGGGATGTTTAAGCCTTACCCGAAATATTTTGGAGATATATCCAAACCCTCAATGAAGACAGACACCTCCATCCCTTCCAAGCTGATAGCTCCACCCCAGACACACTGACTGGTTTCCACATTAGCACCACCAATGCTGCACTCAGAAGGGAGTTATTTTAATTATTTTCTTTTGGAACTTGGCCCACATTGACTTTTTCTGCTGCATTGGAGAGAACTGTTTGCAGTTGGAAAAACAGTTTCTTAATCTCGTTATCCATGAAATTTGACCACTTCTCTACTGTGAAATAACTTGAACCATTGCAAAACTGGACAAATGCCAAAAAAGTAAGTTTTGCTTTGGATGGGGAAAAAAGTTTCTCTCTCAGCTCTAGTGAATCCACTGTGTCTCTTTTAAGGGAGCCTGGAGTAATTCCTTACCTGTTAATCTCCTGAAACAAACTTCTTATTGTTTAGTTCAAAGGGGAGTCTTATATAGCTAGATCGCCTTCAATATTTTTCCCCTTTCCCAGGACTTGCAAATGAATAGCAAATAACTGCATAAAGGCAAACCCTGCAGTAGGTAGAATACATGTATTTCCATGATGACTGGAGTGGGGAGTAAAAAGGCAAAAGTAGGACCTCCTGCAAGTCTTCTATATGTTCAACTCACCAGAGATACATGGACACATGAATCTTCTGTTAAGATCCAACGGCCTTTTATTAGCCCACTGTGGTTGGGGACACAACTATAGCCAAGGCACCTGTAACAGCCAGAACAGCCCTGTTGTCATTCTATGTAGGGGACTCCATTGTTTACCAAACCCTGTTCCTCTCCATCAGCATCCGCCACTTAGCCTTAGCATAGGGTATAGTAAGAAGGATTCGCCCCAAGTAATTTCCAGTGTGCAAATCATCTAAATCCCTATCACCCCATTTGTTGGTCCCATGCAATGGCATTTTGTTAAACAACTGCATGTACATGTTTGCAAGGGCAAAAATAGCATCTTCTTTGAAAGTACATTTCATTTGGTTTGTCACCGAAATTCCAATGTACTTTAAAAACAAATAGCTGTAGGAGATAACACTATAGGTCAGGGGTGGGAAATAATATGGCAGCAGTTTGCCAGGGTTAGCACCTGGTAGACCACCGCCACTATATTTACCTGCATGTCTGCAGGTACCAGCGATCACAGCTCCCATTGGCTGCGGATGCCAGTTCCTAGCCAATGAGAGTGGTGGGAAGCGGTGCAGACCGGGACACTGCTTCCCTTAGATCCAATTGGCCAGGAACAGTGATCCACAGCCAATGTGGGCTGTGATCGCTGGTACCTGCAGCTGTGCAGGTAAATATAGTAGTGGGTGCCACCAGGAGCTAATCCTGGCAGACAGGATCCAGCCTGCAGGCTGGTACAGGCAGTCCCCGAGTTACGCGGATCCGACTTACGTTGCATCCGCAGTTATGAACGGGACCCTCCCTCTCCCTGGTCTCCAGCAGACCAGAGAGAGGAAGCAAAGCGGTGGAACATGTGGGCAGCGGCTTTGCTCTGCTTTGCTCCCCGTCCCCCTGGTCTGCAGACCAGGGGGACGGGGAGCAAAGCGGCGGAACACGCGGGCAGCGGACAGCATAGACGCGTCTGGGCTGTCAGCTGCCCGCGCGCTCCGCGGCTTTGCTCTGCTTTGCTCCCCGTCCCCTTGGTCTGCAGACCAGGGGGACGGGGAGCAAAGCAGAGCAAAGCCGCGGAGCCCGAGGGCAGCAGGACAGCCACAGTGCGTCTGGGCTGTCCCGCTGCCCCCGTGCTCTGCGGCTTTGCTCCGGACGCCTGTGGTACAGCAGCTGGGGCGCTGCCGGTTGGTCCCGTAGCGCCGCTCTGGGTGCTACTGGACCAACCTGGCAGCACCTCAGCTGCTCTGCCCCAGGCGTCCTGATTCAGCCACTGCTGGTCAGTTTCAGCAGCGGCTGAATCAGGACGCCTGGGGCAGAGCAGCTTGGGTGCTGCTGGGTTGGTCCAGTAGCGCCGAGGAACGGCGGCGCTACTGGACGAACCCAGCAGCACCCCAGCTGCTCTGCCCCAGGCATCCCCAAGTCAGCCGCTGCTGAAACTGACCAGTGGCTGACTACAGGAAGCCCCTGCCCCGGGCTTCCTGGAATCAGCCGCTGATCAGTTTCAGCTGCAGCTGACTTGGGGATGCCTGGGGTTCTTAAGTTGAATCTGTATGTAAGTCGGAACTGGCGTCCAGATTCAGCCGCTGTTGAAACTGATCAGTTTCAGCAGCGGCTGAATCTGGACGTCAGTTCCGACTTACATACAGATTCAACTTAAGAACAAACCTACAGTCCCTATCTTGTACGGAACCCGGGGACTGCCTGTATTTGCCCACCCCTGCCCTAGCAGCTTGCAACTACAGCAATGAATGTCTCCTATTCCCTTTCCTCTGTTTCCTCTGTTAAAGATTTTCAGTTTTTTCCTCTTTTCCATTGCATTTTACTGTGGTGTGTGAAATCAGGAGTCCTGCAATGTACCAAAGTCAAATAAGATTTTAAATGTGAGCATGTCTCTCTATCTATTTCCTATTAGTTTCTATGTCTCAGAGGGGTAGCTGTGTTAGTCTGTAACTTTAAAAAAAAAAGTGTAGTCCTGTAGCACCGTAGAGACTAACAAGCTTATAATACTATATAAATTTTTTGTTAGTCTCTAAGGTGCTAGAGGACCACTCATTTTTTAAGTTTTATTCGTTTCTATGTTGGCCAACTTAAAGAAAAGCTGACAGAAATCCCTTCTTTCCCCTCCCCTCCTACAACTGAGTCACACAGCAGAAAGTCACATGGAGAGCTTGCAGAACGAGATCAATAGGTCACATTGCAATTTCATTCTCAGTGATTTCAGGGGGGATGTGAAGTTCGTTATTCATGTTCCTTAAGCTTTTAAACCTGTGAGCTTCTAGGCTTCATTCCCCGTCATAAGCCCACCATGAGCCCAAGAGATGAACAGCAGCTTTCCACTCACACTATACACCCAAAGAATCTAACTGGCAGCAAAAAGCTTAATAAAAAACTAGTATTGAACTGTACTTCCTATCTCATCATGGCTCCTCTGAACTATAACTGCTACTTTACTGTAACTATAAGACAACGGGGGCCATCAGGCATTTGTACTGTACATTTATCATTCATTAATTGATCAGGAAGACACTCTGGTTATGTTTTTTGGTGGGGGCAGAGGATTAAGGGATTCAATACAACAAATATCAGGAATTCTATTTTTCTATTTAAGGGTAGGGATGTTAAAATGTGTGCGTTTAGGTAAATGTGTAACCACTGAAAATTTCAGTGGTTACAGATTTACACTTTGAGGAGGAAGCGGCTAGATGTACCATACCACCAAGCCCTATCCCTCTGATACAGAAGCAGCATTACGGGGAGGGAGGACAGGCGACCTCACTGGAGCCAGTATGCACGAGAAGCTGGCCTAAACGCTGGCTCTTTGCACACTGGCTTCTGATGCCTATCCCATGCCACAGTCTCTGACACAAAGGCAGCAGTGGGGGTGGGGGGCTGCACGTAACCATGAAGGTTAATTGATGATCCCAGGCTTATCGGTTACATGTTTACACTATCACATCCCTATTTAAAAGTATACCTCCACTTCAAGCAGGAGGTATAATTCTAAATTCTAGGAGACAGACATGCATGAGGTTTGATCAAGCTAGTGCACAAAAGAGAGAGTGTAGTGGCAGCAGTGCGAAGAGCTAGCTGCTCCAAATATATACCCACCTCCGCTAAATCAGCTCCTCCCACTTTCACATCCCCCTGGCTACATTCAGCTTCTGGCATACACCAGCTTGATCTCAGCTCGTGTATGTCTCCTCAAGCTAAGAATTACACTCCCAGCTTGAAGTGTAAACAAACCTAAAACTACAGGCAGTAGCGTAGGACTTGAAAGCATGTTTAGTAAATACAGAGAGCAAAACATATTACAAAAGGTAAAAGTCATTTGTCTAAGGCTGAAAATTTTCAAATATATTTTGTGACTAAATTAATTTCATAGACTACATATTTTGTTTAGGCCAGATCCTAAGATGACGCAAATTGGTGTGTACCTCTCAATTTTAATAGAGCGGTGGCGATTTTCATAGATGAAGTTAATTTTAAGGCCAGAAGAGGTCATCGTGGGCACATCTACACAGCAGGACAAAAGTTGAATTAAGCTACGCAACTTCAGCTACGTCAATTGAATAGCTGAAGTCAAAATAATTCAGCTTTTAGCACTGGCTACAGAGCAGGAAGTCAAAGGAAGAACACTCTTCCTTCGACTTCCCTTACTCCTCGTAAAATGAGGGTTAGGAGTTGGAGTAAGAAGTCCTCCAGCTCAACAGTATTTCAAAATAATGGCTTGCAGTGTAGACACACTCACAGAGTCTAGACTACATCCCTCTGTCAAAAGAGGGATGTAAATGAGCCCAATCGAAAGTGCAAATGAAGCGTGCATTTAAATATCCCACACTTCATTTGCATATTTGTGTCCGATCACTGATTCGAAAAAGGGTATTTCAAAAGTGAAACCGCAGTCTAGACGTGGTTCTTTAAAAAAAAATCCTTTTTCGAAAGAACCCATAGTCCTCACTTTTTTAGAAGGCAGCAACGGCTCCGGGGGCCTGCGGATGCTCCCACAGCAGCTGATGGATTGTCTACACTGCTTTTTTTTTTGCACAAAGACCTCTTCTGCAAAAAGGATCGGAAGAGACTATGCAAATGACAGCATGAGAAATGCTAATGAGCGCTTCATTTGCATTGCCTCTGCCGACAAATTCCTGCAGTCTAGATGCAGCCTAAGAGGCTGATACAATTCTTCAACTCTTGAGAACACCTGAAGAGGCCAGAGGGAGCAGCAGGAACTGATATTTCCTTGCCACTCTGCTCTTCTCTCAATTGTAACCAAATTAACCTCCTGCCCTCCCACAGGGATCTGAAAAGGGATTCCACCAGCCAACACAGGAGGAGGAAAGAAACAGGTTCTGCTGCTTCTCACCACTGCCAAGCAAAGGGAGCGCTGACTGAGTGAGCCACGACTTCATTTTACCAAGTGAGTTGCCCAGCAGCAGTTTGACTGTTGTGCGATTGTCTGGAATGCTTCTTAAGGGATGCCTTTGATAGACATCATGTTTAGTCATTTGTGAAGAAATACCAGGCTTTGTTACTTTGTTGGATTTGCTTTGCATGCTGGGTATCGATTTTCCTTTTGGAGCTGGCATGCTGTGAAGAAAAGGTTTTGGTTATGCAGCTCCCCGTTTCTACTCTACCACCACAAACTGAGGCCAACTGGAGGGCATAATGAGTGACTTCTTATCTTTCAGATTAGATGGTAAATTGAGTCGGACATTTTTGTTACTGTTACGGACGGATGTGGTGATGCTAGCAGAGGTCTGTCTGTGTGCTGAGGGCTGACCTATTGATCTAACTTTGCAGCAGTATATTCATCCAATGTGATAACGGTGCTGAAGTTATACATGGAAAGTTTTTTTAAAAAATACATATTGCTTTTCTGATCTCCTCAAGGAAATTATTTTGACCTTATATTGCTGAGCGTTCCCCCAGAGTTATACTGCCAGAGCTCCTTTGTGGCAGTGGAGTTTATTAAAAAAAATGCCTGTTGCAAGATTTTCAGATCAGAACCTAGAAATGCAAGTCGGAGGCTCCAGTTCAGCTGATGCAGTGATAGCTCTCTTAGCAGGGAGAAATTACTTTTGTGTAAGAAGCAATACCTAACTTGTTTCAAAACTCAGCCTCTGGCAAATCCATCATATAAGGAAACATTCCCCCATTTCTTTGACAGATTAGCCTGGGGCTGAAAGTTAATCTAATGTGTCAGAAAAGTATACAGTAGGTAAAGAGAAAAGAGGCATAGCTAATCCCCTCTCAGCATTTTACATTAGGTCATATTTTGGAGGGGAACCTATTAGCTTATAGACAGTGGAAGTAAAGCCATAATAAATCTTCAAATTAAAACAGAAAGAGGGCATAAAGATATGCTATCAATAAAAAAAATAATAAGTGTGCAGATTCAGTGGACTGGAAGCCGTAAGCTACACTAGTTCTTTAAAAAACTACTGCCACCAGCTACTGCCACTAGCTAAGATCTAAGACCATTCATTTTCTTCATTTCAGATCAATTTTCTTTTCCCTGATCCCTCTGAAAAATTAATAACTGGCTTCTCCTACTATAATGCATACAAGCATGGATTTAGGCTATTAAAATAGTTTACCAAACATAGCAGTTGCCAATGGTATCAATATTGGATGTTGTTGTTCCTATCCTACCAGCAAGGATTTGTTTCATTTTCTTCTTTACTGATGAGGTCCTTGACATTATATAAACTATCACTGCTCATAATGAAACATACAGGGATACTGAAGTTTCCATTGTAGACTCTGAGATAGACAGAGGTCATTATCTATCTGAAAGCAGTGGAATTACTCCAGATTTACACCTGGGTGACACAGCCTTATCTGGTACAGTGGCTAAGATTGTCAATTTTTTCAACAGTATTTTCCATTAGAAAATTTAATTTTGTTGAAATCTAAATGTTTTGCAGTACTGATTGATGAAATCAGAAGAGTGTCAGAACATTTTAGCTCAAAAACTTAATTTTGTTTTGATTTTTACACATTTTAACATTGTATCAGATAGAAAACCACCATGCTGAAATTATCTGACAGGCTCAAAAAGATTCAATGTTTCCAAACGGAAACTTTTTTGAATTTCCACTCCAATAGAAAAACTTCATATTCAACATTTAGTTCCAAATTGGAATAAAACTGCAGATTGCAAAGTGTCAGAATTTCTCATGTGATAAGAAATTATGTTTTCTGATGCAAAGGATTTAAAGATGATGAAAGACTGCACAGTTATTACATTCTAAATGCACCGTGCCATTAAGATACAACTTTTTGTATTGACAAGTTTCTTGAGCAACATCAACACTCCTGATTTATCTGCAAAGTGTTTATTAAAATAAAGCTGAGAAACTGTTAGAAAGGCATGTAATTACTAATCTCAGCATCATTTATGTATTACAGTAACACAACAGTTGAGAACAAGGTGATATCCATGTGTTAAACTAAAAACCCTATTAAGATTCCTGTATGCCTTACAAAATGTCATCTGAAATATTTTAAATACTTAAATATTTTACTTCCAATTCCTAAACACTGACTTTTTTCTGCTAATGCACTAATGCTAGAATAAGCACTGTCAAAACAAAGGTTCTCTTATAATGCACACTAACTTAATTCAGTGCAGGGTTGTGGGGTTTTTGGTGGCCCTTTAGCTGACAAACTGGAAGATTCTAAATCCAGTCACAGTTTCCAGCAAGGGCAATCCAAATCCAGTTCCATCGATCTTTACTGAACATTAATGGTACCGCAGTTATTTAGTTAGTATATTTTTTAAATTTTCACTAATGTTTTGTACAAGTCAAAAAGTGAGTTCTCCTTATCACACAAGCCATCAAGCCTAGACCCAACAGTAAAGTGCTTATGTGGAATCCCCAGGGCCAGACTTGCCCGTGCGCCCTGCCGGAACCATGCACAGGACGGGCATCACCCCAGGATCTGTGTGCACCAGGGCCAACCCTGCTTCCCGCTGGTCGGTCCTCTCCATCCCCCATCTCCCCTAGCCAGCTCCGCTCCCCCTAACCCTCTCCTGGCCAACCCTGCTTCCTGCCAGCCAGTTCCCCCCCAGCCAGCCCTGCTCCTCCCAACTCCCTCCCGGCCATCCCTGCTCCCCGCCAGCCAGTCTCCTGCTCCCCCCAATCTCCCCTGGCCAGCCCCACTCCCTCCGACCCCCTCCCAGCCAGCCCTGTTCTCCTCCCGACTGGTCCCCTCCTTCCGTTCTGAGATCATGTGTGGTGTGTCCAGTATTTTTTTGAAACCCTGCTGGTAACCCTTTATCTAAACTTAAATACTGCTGCTGTGCTTCAATATAGACATTTACTACAGCAGTGGGTAGGTTTCTCCCATTGCTGTGGTAAATCTACCTCCACGAGAGACAGTTGCTAGGTCAACACTTAATTTTATTTACATGGGGTCTTAAGTCAACTTAACTAAGTCACTCAGGGTATGTTTGAACTAGGGTGGTAATGTAGGCAACTGGAGTTGCAAATGAAGCCCGGGATTTGAATTTCCCGAGCTTCATTTGCATCTTGCCGGGCGCCGCCATTTTTAAATGTCCGCTAGTGCGGACTCTGTGCCGCGCGGCTACACGCGGCACTGACTAGGTAGTTCGGACTAGGCTTCCTATTCCGAACTACCATTACTCCTCGTGAAACTAGGCTTCCTGGTCTTCCTGGTTCGAACTAGGGTGGTAGTGTAGACATACCCTCAGGGTGTGGATTTTTCACAGCTCTAAGTGACATTACTGCATCGAACTAATCTTCTAGTATAGACCATCCCTGAGAAAGTCATCAGCTGCATGCCTCAGAATAGCACACTGCAGGCATTCAGCCTGAAGTAACAAAGGGAGTAAAGCATTTTGAGATTATAAAATATAATTTTGTTCTAAGTCAGAACAAAAACTGAAAATGTTGAAATTTTCCTCAAAAGAAAATTCGGAAAAAGATTTTTTTCAGGTCAATCAGTGTTTCAATTTCACCTTTTTATTGCGTGAGAGAATAAAAAATAATAAAAATGTGTAACAAACACAAACATTCTGAAATTAACATAACTTTAAATCAAATCATTTCATTCACAAAACTTCAAAATGGATTGTTTCGACATTTTGGGAACTTGTTTTGGTTTTCTTCCAAGATGAAATACTGGCAAAAAGCCCACAAACAACTTGATTTCATGAAACATCTTGACTTTAACAGAAGAGCATATTCCATATGGTCCTACTGAAACTTGCTCAGCCAACCGTAACAGAGATACCACCTTCAGGGTGTAAGAATGGGGAGCCAACCCATAAAAAGGGGAGGGAGTTCTCTCAAGAGGATCCATCAAAAGTCAGTGTAAGCCCGGAAAACAAAAAGTAACAGAAAGCTCTGCTGGTCTAAAGTTCAGTCTAGCCTCCACTAAATGGAATGATCCCTGAAACACCTAACTGTCCAACACTAAATCTTGAGCAACCCATCAGTATATCAGTGATAGCTTTCCACTCTCCACAGGCTAGCCAGATATCACCATCTGACCCAACTGGCACCCAGGAGGCCTGATCTAGTTATCAATTGCTGTTACAGGATGGGCATTACAGAGCTAATGCATCACAACACTCCTAATGAGTCCAAATGGAGAAGTACTCTTCCTATTACTCTTCGATCAGAGGTGGCTGTCGCCTCCTGATTCAATGGGCGCACTCTGCTGCTTCCTCCTCCTCCCCCTGCCAAGGGAGCACAAACTGACCATAGCAGTACCCTCCGCTCTGGCACTTCAACCCTAATCCTGGGGCACTGAAGAAGGGAAGTTCGGGTTGGAGAGGCTGGAGAGATCCCATCCCTCAGAAACAGCAGTTTCTGTCCAACAGAGCTGGGGTCCAGATCCTCCATCTGGGCACTGCACATGGGGTCTCAGTGTCATTAGATCAGTTTTGCTCAAGCCAACCAGTCCGGCTGATTGAGTGGCAGCTAGACCAAACCTGCGTGATGTGGATAGCTGGTGGACCCCAGTCACCACACAGGATTGGAGCCACGGATGTGGGATTTCTGTGGTGTAATTGCTCCCATGAACCTCTACTAAAGCGGCCCCTGTTACATCACCAGCCAAATCATGGCAGATGGGTATAATCAAAAGAAAAATACTCACCCTCAGGACACTATTCTTCAGGGGCTCCCCTCAAAAGCCTTTCTTCAAAGCATTTCCTCTTGGGATGAAAGTTAATCTTGTGTGTATTCCTCTGTGTGCTGGCATTTGCAGCATGGCCAGAGGAGCCCATCTGAGAAGCTCTTTCATTTCAGGAGAACAGTTGCACTGCTGTCAGTGTGGTGCTCGTGACTGTGTGTGTGTGTGTTTGAAGCAAAAAGGGAATAACAGATGTGTGGGGGCAGATCCCAGCAAAGAGTAACTAACCTGACGACAGCCCAAATGCAAAGAGAGGGTGCTGCCTACAGTCTGCCTCAACGTCTGATATATGTTGAGACTAAAAGTACAGCCTAGATTAATTGTTCCCTTCTAGGCCACGCGATGGAATGAAACCATAAGCAAAATGTCTGTAATTACATCATTCTTTCACAAAGCCAGGTGTGTCCAGGGACACAGTTTGTAGTTTGTCCAGTGATATGAAGAGGATATTGGGTTTAATGGATTAGTTTCTACATGTTCCCTTAAGCCCTCCTGCATGTTACTATGATCCCAGACTAAGGTTCACACTTTCAAGCTCTTTATCATAGTCATGAGATAAAAAATCATCACATTAAAACACACACACACAATATTCTCCAAGGGCCACATGAATTCAGGAACCAGATCCTACAAGAGAGCATCATATCGTGTTCTCATTGTTCATTGTTCATCTGTGTTCCCATTAATTTTTCCCATGAATTTTCTTATGTGCACCAACATGGAGGTGATGTGCAATACTGAGGTGATGTGCGACACACTGACTCCATTCATGTGGCAGGAGTGGGGACAAGGGGTTCTGAGTGTATGAGAAGGCTCAGATCTGGGGCAGATGGTTGGGGTGCAGGAGTGTTAGGGCTCCAGGTGGGAGTACTGGCTCTAGGGTGGGGCTGAGGTGGAGGGACTCCAGGCTGAGATAGAGAGTTGAGGTGCAAGGGTTCGAGGGCTCTGGCTGGGGGGGGGGGGTGCAGGATCTGGGGAGGGGCCAGAGATGAGGCCTTTGGGGTGCAGGAGGATGCTCATGACTGCAAGGAGAGGCCCCTTTCCCACAGCCATGGCAATTGTGTAATGGGACCAGTAGGTAAGGGCTCTTCCTTGCCATCCCCTGAAGCTTCAGGGCTCGGGGAGAGATCTCTCTCCCTGCAACAGCCCTGAGCTCCTTTGCAGGGCTTAATAGGAAGCTGTGCAGCTTAGGGGGGAACTTAGCTGTTCGTCAATTTTTATTACTATTTAGACTTTACTTCAAGTTCCTGAAACTTACTAGTCATATTTCAAGCACCAAGGAAGACATTTCCTGGACCATAAAGAGACTCAGACCTTTCCCTTTCTACATTCATTCTTTTCCTATTTTATCTTTTCCTGTGTTGTTTCCTCTTTCTCTTCTATACTAGCCAATTAGCCTGAAGCATGTAGTGTAGACGTAACCTGATTGTCCATGAAACGGGATGAAAATCAAGCCGCATCCTGGAGTGCATGACTGCTACCCCCCACACCCTTCCGAAATTCTGTCCTTGAAGACAGCTCCTGCTTGGCACTCCTCACTTGGCCAGGCACGGAGTCCTGAGGGAGGGGGGGAAAAAAGAAAAAAGAAAAAGTAAGGCTCGGGCCCACCTTACCTTTAAACTTTCCCACGGGCCTCCTGCAGTACCATTGCGGACCACAGGTTGGGAACCATTGGGCTAGGCAACTTCCAGAAAACTGTTTGCTATAATCACACTCATCTACACACTTCCTGCCATCCCTACTGTCTCAGTGCCAGCTGATTTTGTGAAGGGGAACGCTTTTGTGAAGGGGAACACTCTCAGAAGCTCTGGAGGACAGAGTTTTTGTCAACTGTAAAATCCTGTCAAACCACAAGCAAAGACCAGGCAAGGGAAGCAAAGGGACCAGGCAACACGTAGCTGAGTAGACGTGAACACAAGAAGTTCCTGAAAAGCTGGCATTGTGGCAGTGCTACACATTTCAACTTAAAGCTTCAGAAATGCCCGCGGGAACGGCATGCAAAGAGGAATGTGCTTGTTCAGATAAACTATGGCAATGCTTTCCCTACGGTTGCTCTAAAACCCACACCATAAATCCTGATTCATAATGAACCTGTTGGATCTGCCCATGTCTCAGAGGACCAGGTGCAGGAGGAAGCACGGCACCAGGCTGCTGGAGACCTGGCTGTAGAAGAAAAACCAGGGTGGAAATGCAGGGCCTGAGAGCTGTCACTGGAAGCCTTCAGAGCTAGACATGCCGTAGAGCTGGCAGTGGGCAGCAGCTGCAGCCCAAGCACACAGGGAGGCAGACAGGACAGCACAGGGGGGTAACACTGGGATTCAGGAGAGTGTGCTGAGGACACCTTCACCTTTTATCTCTGGCAGCCCTAATAAAGGAATCCTACTCACTCAAAACACACAAGTGTTGGGGGACACCCACTGCAGACTAGGGCCTGAAGAGCCAAGTGCTGCAAAGCCCCTCCCCAAGCTTGTGGACATCACGAGGACTGGAGCAGTGTGGCACTCACAATGGAGGGGGTTACAGCATGGAAAACCGCAAAGTGAGATTATCAGCGGGATCTGGAAACCAGCTGTACTCTGAAGATCTCACATGTAACATTCTGCAATGAGCAGTATTGCTCCCTTTAATGGTATTTTTACCCTCCTAGCAACTACTGTATTTTCTCCCAGCTCGTTGCTTAATCGAGTTAACCCAGGGCCAGGTGCATGCTTATCATGCAGAAGCTTCTCTCCAAGACAGACAAAGGAGATCATAGGACTCCTGTATGAACTCTTCCCCATGCACTTGAGCAACTCTCTTTCCTATTATGCTCTCTTAAGATAAACTGCCATTGTCTTCCATTCTGAGGTTCAAAGTAATTCAAGCAGGGGATAAGGCAGTGGTGAGAAACCTGCAGCCCACTGGGGATACACCTGTGGCCCACAGACACCCTGGCTGCCCCCCTCCTCCACGTGCCTCTCGCACAGTGGGGCACCGGAGCCCCACACTTCCTGCTCCTCTACCTCTCTCCCAGCACTTTTGGAGGAGCCATGAATCACCTGATTAGCGCTCTGTCCCAGCTCTTTCCCTCCCTCCCAGAGCTGGAATGCCACAAACCAGCCGTACACTGGGGAGCAGACGGGGCGGGGGGGTGTATCATGGGGCTGCAGATGAAATCCCAGTGGATCATGGGGCTTTTGCAGGCCACTGAGGTGAAAGGGGCTTCTCGTGTGGCCCACCCACCATTCCTGGTTGTCCATCCCTGGGACAAGACCTTTGTTATTTCAGGGACCTATCTACAAGACAACTGGTTCAAGAATACCAATTGATAGCAGTCTAGCATGGCTTTGTTGTTGATCATTTGGTCAATTTCCTCCCCCTTCCTTTTTCAACATCTTCCTAGGAATTTCTTCACCCATCTGGTTTTGTGACAGCAGCTGATGGCCTAGCCCACACTTGGACATGTTTTGTTTGACCGCTAATAATTATTCAGCAACCCAGATAACAGCAGTAGAATAAATCCATCAAGAAATTAATATAATAAGTGACAGTTTACAGCAAATCTACTCAATGCTCCTAGCAATCTCACAAAAGCGGCAAGCTGATTGTCAATTGCCTTATGAAAACTATTTTGTGACAAGTCAAGAGAAAAAAAACTGCTAAAACACAGGACTTAAAAACCTGAGGGTGGAAACAAAAATGGATTACTATAATTTATCAAAAAGATTAATAAATGCCATTCTGGCAGAAGACAGAGCTGGCACAGTAGGACAAATGCACATCTCCACAGCTTGCAGTTCCTAAGAAAAATATTTGACCTTTTTCTATACAATTTCAGAAATATTAAATTAGAGCTATGAGAAGATAAGCTGCAAAGGCTGAGAAAATATGCAGCCTTCTTATAAAGGTGACATCTAAAACAAGATGGGAAGAAGTTGTAGAAACTAGATTACAGGGACTCCGTAACAGTGGCATTGGAACATTGGAGCATTCCCCATCTCTGATGCCTGAGATGGAAAACAGAGAAGTCATTCAAGCAGCAATGACTCTAGCTGGAATTGAAAAGGGACACCAGCTTTACCATGAAAAAGAGAGACATTTGCAAGGATGAGCTATACAAGATGGCTCAGCTAGGCCACGTCTTCACTACGTGAAAGATCGACACTGCTCTTTGTGAGGAGTCAGGGAAACCAATGGGAGCATTTGCTCCTGTTGATGACGCAGAAACGTGATATAAGATAGGTCTACTCGAGCTACATAATTAATGTAACTGGAGTTGCATATCTTAATTCAACCTTCTGCTGTAGTGTAGACCAGGACCCCGAGAAATCCTTGACAAAAAAATCACGAAGTACAACCACTACTATATGAGCTGTGCATTAAAATATCAGAGGCTCACAGCACCATTCAAGTGACCACTTGGGGCTGTAATCAGGAAGGGTCGATCCGATGGGTTCCTGCTCCATCGATGTTGATAACCAGAAGGCTGCTTGTGTGTGTGTTCAATGATGCATGCCATGTTGATGTGTGCACTTAGTCTCCACTGTAGACCCCAAGAGAGCCCCCAAAGACGACAAATCAGATAAGGATCAAAGGTGCCCAGCCAGGTTTATTGTTAAGCAAAGTACAGTAATAGTTATCAGTAGACTCTACTGAACCACTATGCATATGTAATTTGTAACAGTGGAATGACTCAATCAGTGGGAGATGTCACTGCCTCCCCTGCCGGTCATCCAAAGACTGTTCCCACAACACACCACTTTATATATAAGTACAAACAAGTTACACATCACTCCTGACGTGTCAGGTTGCCACCTTCTGACACTGTCAGGTTACTACCCTCTAATGCTTCTTAGATAACACCCATCACCCCGTACCTTGTGGTTTCATTAGATTATTTCTATCCATCATGCTGTCATTTTAGACCCTTTCCTGAACCTAAGTTAGTATCTGTTGGGAGTGTGTACCAATGTCTTTTTTAATATGCTTTCAACTTATGACCAGTAACAATTATTGTTCTACACCTGGTCCTATTACCAATCAGTGTTTTGTTCTCTCAGCCCTGTTCATGCCAAGTGCTGTTAGACCAGGGCCTCTTGCTCATAGCTTAGCTTTGCTTTATGTTAGCCACGTTTTGTCTGTTGTTAGCTAGGCTTCTAATAAGGCCTGTGCTACATGGGCACATGTTTTTGGCCTTCATCTTACTACAGGGGCATGTCTGCACAGCAGGTTTAAACTCAAAATGAACTATGTAACTTAAGCTACATCAATTGCATAGCTTAAATCGAAATGGCTTATTTCGACTTTGGGCACATCTACACAGCACTTATTTAGAAATAGAGCACTCTTCCCCCAACTTCCCTGACTCCTCATACAATGAAGTTTACTGAAGAGTAAGAAACCCATTATTTCAAATGTATTTTGCTTGCTTCTGTGCACTAACGTTATTCCGAAATAATGCTGCTGTGTAGACATGCCCGTGGACCCCGCCAAAACGGAAATATATGATACTAGAATCTCCAGCCACTGAAGTACAAAGGATATTTAACATCTCTCTGACATTTCAACAACAACAACAAAAAGCAATAAAGCCCAAATGGAAAAAATAAGTTTTCTTAAAAGCTGAAACAACTGATTCAACATCTTCCCTTAAGGCTCAGACTCCAAATCCTTCATTAAATCTGGAGGTAAACCCAATATATGCCGAAAATGGGATCTTATTTTCAAAAGCTGCCATCGCACAGAGCCCGAAATAGGCAAATCTTTCTCATGCTGGATAGCTCGAGAAGTAGAAGAGAGAGTCAAAAGAGTGCACAACTCATACCGGAAATGTCATTTAGAACAGTTAATATCTAAAATATGGTCCTGATTTTGCAAACAGTGGCCTACAGATTCCCCATTAGGGCCCGCATATATATATCCATGTGCATGCTATGCTCTGCAGGACCAGGGCCTGTAATTTTAGTTCTTTGGTTTAGAATTACACACATGCATGCACACATACATACAAAACCAGAACAGAATTTCAACTGAATAAGGGTCAGAACAAAACCAGGCTTGAACACATTCAACAGTTGCCAGATAGATGAGATGGAGAGAGAGAGACAGGATTCAGAACCTGAACCTAGCGACATATTTGTACAGTTAGACTCAGGTTTTAATGGGATGAAATGCAAACTAGAGTGTGGACAAGCAAGTGTCATAAACCTTGAGATTTTGAAAGCCAGATCCCGGGCCTACATTTTGCAGTTTGAGTCTGTGTGACGGGGTGGGACCCGCCTACCCCACCGAAGCGGGTCCACCCCGCACTGACCCCGCAATCGCCCTCTCGCTCATGGGGGCGGCACAGCGGGAATTGATCGCTTGCAGGCGGTGTAGCGCCACCGCTCATCAGCTGGGCAGCGGGACAGCTGACGTTGCTAGGCAACGCGCCCCTCATGGGGGGGTAATGGCGGCCGGAAGTGACGACAGGGCGCGGAGGTGACGTCAAACGCCCAGGAGGAAGGGCGGTGGGATAAAAACCCACAGGGAGTACAGGGAGAAGGAGGCGGGAGGGGTAGAGAAACGAGGAGTACAGGGTAATTGTAGAGGGGGACTGAAGGAGGCGGGGTGGAAGCAGCCCAGGGCAGGACACGGAGCCGGCGCACTGGTGGGTTAAGGTTATGGACCCCTCCGGTGGGACAGGTCCGTGAGACTCTGTCCTTAGGGCCCTGGGCTGGGGTCTGGGAGTGAGGGTGGGCCCAGACCCCCCACCCCGCACACCCAAGGCGGAACAAACTTTAAAAATGTCTATCGACCGTAGACACGTAGGATAGGAGGGCAACAAAAGGGAAGGGGGCAGGACCAGACCCCCACAGTCTATCTCCAATTACAAACAACTTGACAGGAGTTTGACTGCTGATGAACAAAGACCACAGCCCACCATGCTAGCCAATATTATTGCATTGTTCACTTGTACTCCCCCATTTGTCTATAGCTATGTGTTGTCTCTCTCTTGTCTTACAGTTAGGCTATGTCTACATTGCTGGCTTTTGCTGGCAGAAAGTATGCAAATGAAGCACTGATTAGCATTTTGGTTGCACCTCATTTGCATAATCAAGTCAAGCCTTTTTTGCACAAGAGGTATTTGCACAAAAACAAGCCGTGTAGACATTCCCATTTTTGCACAAAAAACCCTTTTTGCACAAAATCCTTATCCCTCTCCGGGAGCAGGAATGGTCTTTTTGTTCTGCATTTGTACAGAATGATGGAGTCCCAGTCCATGACTAGAGCTCCTAGGTGCTGTGCTAATAGAAACAATCATGAACAACTACTTTAAAATGAGGTCTCAGGTAAAGCAGTCTTAAATAGATGCCACAGTACAATAAAAAGGTGAGGGATAGGGGAAAGAGCAATGCTGCATGTCCTTTGTTCCTTTCTCTGAACGAATGTTTTCTCTGTCCCCTTTTTCCCCAATCTGGAGAACTTCAGAGGATACAAAGACTTTTAAAGGACTTCTTGTGCCATCATTTCTGCATCAAGTTAAAATATTAGTGTGTTAAAAACTGAAACTTGTGTACTTCAAAATAGATGTTCCTGTTATATTGCTACCTCTTATTTTGTAATATGAGAAATGGGAGATGGAAAAATAACTATTGGGCCATCTTTCTCTCCCTAGCCAAGGCAGGATTATTTCCTACAGCACATTTTCTTATGCTTTACCCATCACATTATTTTTCAAGAGCCATAAATAAGTTTTTTTAAAAATACAGTAAGTTGAAATGGAGGGTCTAAACTATAAGATTTTCCAACATGCTTGCAATAAATTACCATGTGATCATGCCACTCAGTATGGAGAACTTCTCAGGGACAATTTCAAATATGTAAGAGAAAACAGGGAATTATATTTGCATTGGTTGCTATTGAGTGAGTTCTGAGGAAGGCAGGCAAGGATTTCCCATTATAAAAACATGAAGACCTTAAAACTAACCTCCTCCACCTGTGCACTTAATCCTCCCTGACTACAAAATGGCTTTAAAACAAATGAGCTAAGACCTTGTAACAGACTCAGACCATTTCCAAGCTATGCACAGCTACTCTATATGAATAACTAAATGCATTAGTACACTTTCATTCTCTGTGCACATTGAACAAAAGGACAGAGCTGTCTGGATGTCTGATCTAAATACTTTCATAAGCAGCACATTCTGCAACTAACAAACAAAAAGCACAACAAGATAATGCTATATATACTACACAACTCAAAGAGTATCTATTCTGTTTTCTACACAGGATGCTGTGGATCATACAATGTTTTTGCTAGATCTGACGAAGCCAACTGCCACTCATCTATTACAAAGAAAATAAAGAGAATTAAAGAAAGAGAATTACTCACTAGTGTTGCTGGTTGTTTCTGCCTTGAGGAAGAATGACCTTTATGTCTAGAAAGGCTGTCAGGCAAGTTCAGGCATGTAGGCTATTGCACTGATCTGTAGGGAATAGCTTCACTAGTCATCATCATGAAAAGCTGTAGCTTTGTATCTAGAAAAGGGCTCTGTACATTAATGAAACAGTCATATTTTTAGGCAGCCCATTAAATCCCTTAAAAGGATTCTGTCAAGGGATTCCTTAACTGTCATAACATCTGCCTCATGGAGGTTATGGGGCACCCAGACCATCTCTCTACTCTGAGTTCCAGTCCAGGGATCCTACAACAGTAGCTACAGTCTAGTTCCTCACATTTCTTGTTACATCCTTGGACTATTTCCTGTCAGGGCCTGTTTCTAGGCCCTTTCCCCAGCTCTTTCTGGACTCACTTCTCAGGCTCTTTGCCCCTTCACGGGCAGAGTTCTACCAAGCTATTATACTAAGCAACACCTCCATGGGATTTCTCCCTGGAGGCCAAGTGCCTCTGCCTCCCCAAGGTTCTCTGCAGGTTTGTGTCCTGTCCTTTCACTTTTGCCCTTTTGTCAAAGCTCACCTGAGCTTACTCAACCCCAAGGCTTCCCAGCCTCTCTCACCCTGGCCCTTTGCCATAGCATTCAGGAAGGATCCCTTCCTCCTGGATAATCTGCCTTTCTTTCACTGCCCTGAAGTGCTTCCTTTATCAGTCATCCACTCCCCTCAGCTGGGCTCATCTTAGCTTGGGCCTGGAGCACCCTGCAAGTGCACTAATTTCTTTCTCTGGGGAACTCTGCCACTGAGGACATGCAACCCATCACACAAACATAGTCATACCACTATGGTTTGCTGACCAAAAATAGAGTATCTACAAATAGTCATGAGAACCACTTCTGCTTTACAGACATTCTGTTGGTAGCTGAGATTTCTGTCCAAGCATCCAAATCTGTCTTGGCAGGCTCTCACAAATAGGAATGTATCAAGCAAGATTGCTGTACCCCAGGATTTTCCCAGTGAAACTCTCTCTTACAAGGTACTTATTGACTCTGCAGACCAGGAGGACGGGGAGCAAAGCAGAGCAAAGCCACGGAGCCTGATGGCAGCAGGATAGCCACGGCGCGTCTGAGCTGTCCCGCTGCCCCCGTGCTCCACGGCTTTGCTCCGGACGCCTGTGGTACAGCAGCTGGGGCGCTGCCGGTTGGTCCCGTAGCACCGCTCTGGGCGCCACTGGACCAACCCAGCAGCACCCCAGCTGCTCTGCCCCAGGTGTCCCCAAGTCAGCAGCTGCTGAAAATGACCAGTGGCTGACTACAGGAAGCCCCTGCCCCGGGCTTCCTGGAATCAGCCGCTGATCAGTTTCAGCAGCAGCTGACTTGGGGATGCCTGGGGTTCTTAAGTTGAATCTGTAAGTCAGTCAGAACTGGCGTCCAGATTCAGCCACTGTTGAAACTGATCAGTTTCAGCAGCGGCTGAATCTGGACGCCAGTTCCGACTTACATACAGATTCAACTTAAGAACAAACCTACAGTCCCTATCTTGTACGTAACCCGGGGACTGCCTGTATACACATATACACAAGGGCTATGTCTAGACAGGCCAGTTTTCCGGAAAATCAGCCGCTTTTCCAGAAAAACTTGCCAGCTGTCTACACTAGCCGCTTGAATTTCCACAAAAGCACTGACTTCCTACTGTAAGAAATCAGTGCTTTCTGCGGAAATACTATGCTGCTCCTGTTTGGGCAAAAGTCCCTTTTGTGCAAAACTTTTGCGCAAAAGGGCCAATGTAGACAGCTGAGATTTGTTTTCTGCAAAAAAGCCCCAATCGGGAAAATGGTGATCGGGGCTTTTTTGCGCAAAAGCGCATCTAGATTGGCCATGGACGCTTTTCCGCAAAAAGTGTTTTTGCAGAAAAGCATCTGTGCCAATCTAGACGCTCTGTTCTGAAAATGCTTTTAACGGAAAACTTTTAATTACCCCCTAGCTTCAGCTTCCAGTCACTGTTTATCAAATATTTGTTCCCCATGTAGGTAATCAAGTCATCCCTTAAATTAAGCTGAACACATTGAGCTCCTTGAGTCTATCACTGTAAATTTGGGTTTTCTAATCCTTTAATCATTCTCATGGCTCTTCTCTGAACTTTTTGCAATTATTTAACAGTCTTCTTGATGCAAGGACAGCATAACTGGACAAAGTATTCCAGCAGTGGTCAGTCCAGTGCTCAATTACATCTCTGTTCCTACTTGAAATGTCCCTATTTAGGTATCTAAGGATCACATGAGCTCTTTTGACTACAGTGTCACCCTAACTCATTTTCAGCTAATTATCCACCACAACCATCATGCCAGTCTAGATGTAGCCAAGTGGGAAATACAGAGCTGTATGAGGTGGCATAATATAAAGACTCCCATGAGTTTGAGAAGGCAGAATTACTTCTAAGTAGCAAAGCCACTAATTAGTTATTCAGGTCATCCCAAATAAATGCTGATTAAAACCTTCAGAAAAATCACTCACCATTATGCCACTGATTGGAATCAGTCAAAACCCTTAGCAAATTGTTCCAATGGTACATCGTTCTAATTACCCCCTAGCTTCAGCTTCCAGTCACTGTTTATCAAATATTTGTTCCCCATGTAGGTAATCAAGTCATCCCTTAAATTAAGCTGAACACATTGAGCTCCTTGAGTCTATCACTGTAAATTTGGGTTTTCTAATCCTTTAATCATTCTCATGGCTCTTCTCTGAACTTTTTGCAATTATTTAACAGTCTTCTTGATGCAAGGACAGCATAACTGGACAAAGTATTCCAGCAGTGGTCAGTCCAGTGCTCAATTACATCTCTGTTCCTACTTGAAATGTCCCTATTTAGGTATCTAAGGATCACATGAGCTCTTTTGACTACAGTGTCACCCTAACTCATTTTCAGCTAATTATCCACCACAACCTCCCAATCTTTGTAATAATTCCTCATCCTATAAGTATAGGCTCCATTCTTTATTCCTAGATGTGTTTATTTTGCCTCAATAAAATGCATATTGCTTGCTTGCAACCAGTTTATCCAATGATCACTTTGTATCAGTGATTTGACCTCTTCATTATTTACCACTCCCCCTCATTTCAGGAGCACCTGCAAATATTATGAATTATGATTTTATCCTTTCTTCCAGATCACTGATAAAAATGTTAAATATCATAGGGCCAAAAACTGATCTCTGCAGAACTTCACTAAAAACACCTACTCAGTGATGAATCCCCATTTTGAAGGAGGGATAGCTCAGTGGCTTGAGCATTAGCCTGCTAAACCCAAAGTTGTGAGCTCAATCCTTGAGGGGGCCATTTAGGGATCTGGGGCAAATCTGTCAGGACCTTGGGCCTTCTGTGAGGAAAGGGGACTGGACTCAATGACCTCTCAAGGTCCATTCCAGTTCTATGACATAGGTATATTTCCATATATTTATGACATTTTAAGATGTGTCTATTAGCCATCTTTCAATCCATTTAATGTGCCATGTTAATTCTATATTGTTCTAGTATTTTTAATCAAAATGTCGAGTGGCATCAAATCAAACACCTAACAGAAGTCTAAGTATATTACATCAACACTATTACCTTTATCAATCAACTTGTAATCTCATCAAAAATATATACATTACATTAATTTCACAGGCTCTGTTTTCCATAATCCCATGATGATTGGCATTAATTATATTATCTTCTTTATAGGGATGTTAGATAGTGATTAATTAAATAGTCATTTAACCGCATGAAATTTTAGCAGTTACACGACTATTTGATAGTCCCTGGGAGCATGGCAAGCAGCCAGTGAGCTCCTGGCCCCACTCATAGGGAGCCTCCTGAATCAGTGGCAGCAGCATAGGGGGACAGGCAAGAGTCAATGCTTGGGGGGAAAGAGCAGCAGTGGCAGCAATGCAGAGGGGAAGAAGGAGGGGGGGCTTCTGAGGAGGAGCCTCTGTCCACGGCGGGCCCAGACTCACCACAGAGGCTGATCCATGGGATGCTGGTGCAGCTTCTGTCCACGGGGAGCTCCGGGCCCCACCATCCCGTGGCAGCAGCGCAGGGCAGCAGGCAGGAGCTGGTCCGCAAGGGGACTGTATCAGAGGCAGCAGCATGGGGCCAAAGCAGACGTGGGGGCCCATGGACAGAAGCTGCACTAGCATCCCACAGAGCAGCCTCTGTGGTGAGCCTGGGCCCGCAGTAGACAGAGGCTACTCCCTGGCAGCCTCCCTTTACCCCCTCCCTTACCCAGCCGCACAGCTGCTGCAGCTCTATCCCACCAAGCATGGGATCCTGCCTGCCCCTTTGCTGCCTCTGATAAAGAGGCAACAAGGGAGGAGATCCATGTAGTCAGTAAGATTAACTGATAAGACCAGGCTTATCAGTTAATCATGTATTTGACTACAAATTGATATCCTTGCCTCCTAAATCTTTGTTCAAGGTGCCCATGTCAGCTACTCCATTTTCTTTCCTAGAATCAACACTAGACTGATATGCCTATAATTATTCAGATCGTCCCCTTTTTAAATATTGGCACATTAGCTTTCTTCCAGTTTATGGAACTTCCCTAGGATTCCAAGAATTATTGAAAATCAACATTAAAGATCCAGAGATCTCCTTAGCTAATTCTTTTAAAACTCTGGGATTCAAATTACCTGGTCCTGCCAATTTAAATATGTCTAACTTTTGTAGCTGCTATTTAACATCTTCCTGAAATACTAATGGAAGGGAAAGAGTGTTAGTATTATATGATGAGACCATATCATCTATTCCCCCTCCAAATATAGCACAGAAATATTTATTGAACACTTCTTCCTTTTCTGAATTATTATTGATAATTCTCCCATTCCCATCTAGTAATACAGCAACACCATTGTCAGGATTATTTTTGTTTCTAATATACTTAAAAACTCCTTATTGTCCTTAACTTTGCTGTCCATAGATTTCTCCTGGTTTCCTTTGCTTCCAATATCAAATTTATGAAATTCCTAACTTCTGATTTACATTAATTACTATCTCCCCCCCCCCCCCCTTCTTCTTCTTCTTTAATAGCTTCCTTCAGATCCCTGATAAATCAGGTTGGTCCGCTACCCAATACAGCCCTCTTTATCAGTTGTGGCTTTTGGGGCTTCTGGAAAAGTGTTAAACAATTCCCAATTACCATTCACATTTTTCTTATTACATTTTTTACTCTCAGTTGATCTGGCTCATAATTATTTTTAGCTTTGTGAAATCAGCCTTTTAAAATTGGCTCTTCTTGGTCTGGACTTTATTCTATTTGTACAAGATCAAGTCATGATTTCTTGTACCTAAGCTACTATTAATTTTTAGTTCTGTGATAATCCTCTTCATCTATCAAGACAAAGTCTAGCAAAGAATTCTGCCTTGTTGGAGGCAACATTTTTCTGAGTTAGGAAATTGCCATCTATAATAGTTTGACATTCCAGTGATGTTTTAGTACTGGCAGCATGAGACTATGTCGCTCAAATTGAAGTTCCTCATGATCACACAGCTTTTTTTTCCTTGCACACTACAAACAGGTGCATGAAGAACTGGTCATCCTGTTCCCTAGTGTGATTTGATGGTCTGTAGAAGACACTACCTAATATCCCCATCTTGTGCTTTACCTGTCAGGATCAATGTTCTAAGTATTTGAGATAATTTTCTTCCGAGTTATCAGTGACTTGGAAACATTTTTGACAGTATACAATTCCCCCGCATCTTTTGCTCACTCTCTCCTTCTTATGTAGGTTACAGCCATTGATTTCAACATTCCAGCCATGTGACTCTTCCCTCCAGGTTCCACTAAGACCAACTAGATGAAATTTATGCTCATAAATAAGCTATTCCAATTCCTCTTCTTTGTTTCTCCGTCTCCGAGCATTGGTGCAGAGGTAAGTAAAGAATTTTTGTCCTCTTTGTGTCCTTTAGTTCCTTAATTAATTTTCTTCCCAGGATCTCCATTTGTACTACATGACTGCTCATCTCTTCCTTCCTTTTACCCTTCTGGGCCCTTAAAAGGGCTGAGAGAGCGTGCTATTATCCTCTGCAGCACAGCATAAACTGCTCAATTCTAGTCTTCCATGACCACAAAACAACATTAATCAATACAACAACCTCAGGCCTGCTGACGGGGGTGGGGGAGCACAAGGGGCAATTACCCCAGGGCTCAGCAATACAAAGCAACCCAGAGCTCTCCATCACCTTTGCTGCCACGGTAGCAGCCGCAAGAGCCCCAGGACCTTTAAATCACTGCTGGCACACCAAGCAGCACACTCCAGGCATTACTGAGGGCTACATGAGAGTGACATCACGCTGTCCAGATGTCACCCTCAGGTAGCCCTCAGTACTGCCTGGAGTGCCTAACCTCAGCTCCACCCCTTCCACCTGAGGCCCCACACCTTGCAGGAGGCACTGAGTTGAACAACCCACTTACATGTAGAAAATCTAGCGGCAGGTCAGGTCTAAACATTTCCCATCCTGGACCCCAAGCTACGTTCTCCTTTAGAGCAGAAATTCCGTCCATAAGAGAACCTCACTTCACAGCTCTGGATGCCCTTTTTGGTTCCTTGCCAGCCTGATTCTCAGTCATGTGATTCTACCACATGACTCCTGCATTCATTCCCTTGACCTGGGAAGCCAGGCAACCCCAAGACACCAAAAAGGTTGAGCCCCAACCCGTCTGCAAAGCCAGCTCATGTCATAGCGCCACAGTTTAAGAAAGGAAGAGGAACCATTTTTCTGGCAGGTAGTTTACTTTTCAGATGCAGCCATTTGAAATGTTGCATTAAGGCTTGGATGGGGGCAGTGTTTAGGATTGCTTACATGGCAGAGGGCAGGTGTTGTGGGCAGTGACGCATAAAGTACTTCATCACATTGCTCTTCAATTTATCACATGGTTAGTATCTTCGCATGTATGTGCCATATAGACACATATGCATTTTTTAATTATAAATAAATAAATGTGGGTGTGCTTGCATATGTAGTGACTGTGTAACAATTACTGTGGTTTTGTTAGGAGATCAACTGTGTGCTCTGTCCAAGAGAACGTGGAGATTGCTCAGGAACAGACAGTAAGGATAACATAGAGGTATCTGCAATGGTATTAGAAGTCATCTTGGCATCCCCTCTAATCACTGAGATGCTTAATGTAGGTCTACTGCTGAAAATCCTACTCCCTATAATTGCAGCATGGTTGGAAGAACTGTAAATAGAAGTAATACTGTGTGTCAACTCAAGTGTTTACTGGGATCTCCATACAGGAAACTTCCCTTCTACAAAGCTTGTAGGGCTGTTATCTGAGTATGTTTAGTTGTTTTCCAATTTTAAGACACTCTTCTCTACACAGTTTTTTAAAGATATGCCCAACACATTTTCCCACAAGATCAAGCTATAAATCTTAATTCTTCTGTGTTGTATAAATACCAACTGAAACAACTGGAGCCCCAGCAGTGAGCAGGACATCATTTTACAGATCAGACAGAGTGCTTGCTGGGCTGAACAAAAAAGGAGATTGCAATAACCTTGTGCCTTTAAGACAACAAGTACTAATTAACAGCTGACACTAGCAAAGCTCTTTCATTTTCATCTGTCATCTGCTGCCAGTCCATTCCAATCATGTTTTTTAATTACTTCATATTCTGCAGTGGTAGTGGCACTCGTGATATTTATCTTAAACTTGTAAATCTTTGGTGCTGTTACAAAATACCATAAAGAGTCATTTTTAACCATGGTTAAAAATTGTCCACTGTATGTCTTTCACACAGAAAAGTAATTTAAAATTTTGGCATGAAGCAGCAACACATTTTAGAACAGGAAGAATTTTTTTTTATCCCTCTCTTGTTTTCATAATCATTTAAATGATTTTATTCTCTCTTCTGCCTGCATGCACAATTGTCTATAAACATTAGTGGGAGTTACATGAGAATCAATGAGAAAACACAACCCTAATTTCCTAACATGCTTTCAATATGTCTCCTTTACCTTCATTTTGGATTATCTGTGTTGGCCATAAATTATTTTAAAATGTATATGGGCTTTAAACCATTAAAAAGTAGTCAAGTACATATTTGCGGTTTGCAGCAGGTGTTTTGTGAATCAATACAAAAATATGCTGCTTACATCAATTTGATTTTAAACTTAATAGGCAGCACACTAAGGGTAGATCTATACAGCAACATTATTTCAAAATGAATAGCGTTATTTAGAAATAACTTAGTCTCTGTCTACACAGCATGCAGTTATTTCAAAATAATTTCGAAATATTGTCAAGCTGGAGGACTTCTTATTCCAACTCCTGTAACTCTCGCTGCACGAGGAGTAAGGGAAGTCAGAGGAAGATTGCTCTATTTCGAAATAAGCGCTGTGTAGATGCTCCCAATTTTGAAATAAGCTATTTCAAAATAAGCTACGCAATTGACATAGCTCAACCTGTGTAGCTTATTTTGAGTTAAGCTCTGCTATGTAGACCTATCCTAATATACTAGCTACTATTAACTTAGTTTGTTTGACTAGATTTCAAATAAAGATCATCCACAGATGTTGATACTTCAGACACTGCAAAGAAAGCAGATGAAGCAATAATTTCAAGGAGTGTTAGGGAGTCACTTTAAAAAGTGTGTAAAGTACAAGCACTGAGAATTCAGACACAGTAGCTATATGATGGACAGTTTGAAGTATTTTGCGCCTAACCGTTACCACCTACACAGGAGATTCTCTCAGTCCTTTAAGAAATGAAGGACAAATGAAGGAAACACAATAGCTGCTTTGCATATGTATTAAACTCAGCTTGACTTGTTTTATCTAAAGGCACCAGGCAGTGGTGGCAGTAGAACCATGTGAAATTGTAGCCAGAAAAGGATGGAGTTGGTTGGACTGTGTCACATGCACGCATGAGATATCAGATGCTCACTACAAGAGATGAAAACAAACACATAACTCCATCCACTTTGAAAGAGTAGCGTATTCAGCTAACAAATCATCCATTAAAAGCACTGAGACCATAAGGAAAATTACTGCTCATTGTGTCCTGTTTCAGATTGGCAACCCAGACAGCTATAAACCCTGCTCAAAACCACAATTGTAGCATTTTGGTTTTTATTTTCTTTGGTTTTCATCTCACTTCCAGTACAAATAAGAATTACATAGTTTTCAAACACTGTGGCTGATGTGCATTTCACATTGGTCTGAAATGTTATAGGAGCAACAGTCACAAAGATATTTCTGTTATATTCTAGCTACTGAGTTGGACTATTTGCTAAAAACGGGTAGAGTTAAACCAGTGCTGCAGATAGCATTCAGAAAATTGCTTTCCAAATTTGCACTGAAGCCTGAAGCTAAGAGTCACACTCATCCCAATCAGCCATCAGAAATATTGTAGACCACAGGAAATTTGTTGCATGTATGCAAAATTCAAGTCGCTTTGATTAGCCAAACAAACTACACACCAAAAACTATTTGCACAAATTTTTAGGCAGATAACTTTGTACAAGAAGTACATGTTATTTTCTCAAAATCTATACAGTTTACACCTAGAGAAGTGAAATTCCTATAACTAGAGTTGGCAATATCATTTGTAATAGCACTCAGTGCTTTTAATGTAATATTTTAACAATATCTTCCCTAAAAATGCCAGCTAACTCTGTTGGTTCAAAAGTGGGCCAGATGAACAGCAGACCTAATAGTATTCTTTAGTACAACATCTTCCCGTTTTCTTCTCCCTGACCTCCCCGTCTTCTTGTGCTCTGAATTTAAAGGTCCTGGAAGATCTGGCACAAACCAGTCAGTGTTCTGTGCTCTCTGGGTTTATGGTGCTAGCCCCTTAGATGTTCCCTTCTCCCTATTCTCCCACTGGCATCTTGCAATCTGCCCCAAGCAAGGAGCTAGGCATAGCTATGCTGCCCAGAAGCAGAACAGGAATTAGAGTGATTCAGAGCCACAGCTTAGAAGCTGCTTCCACTCTCCACACCAGCTGGAATGTTACGGGGGTAGAGCCATCCTTCTACCCATGTATGTAGGCAGGTACATTAAAGTTAGGCAGCAACTGCAACTTCCTCATTCTGTTTCCCTCCCATGATGCAAGCAGCAAGAAGGCTCTTTTTACTCCCTTACTCCCCTCTTTGGAAAGCTTTACCATGGCTGGAATCTAATCATGCATCTGTCAGAAATATCATACTAATGCCACAGACATGTACCAATGCAACATGAAAAGTCTTAGAGAGAGAGCCATGTTGGTCTATATCTGCAAAAACAATGACGAGTTCTGGGGTACTTTAGAGACTAACAGATTTGTATAAGCTTTCATAGATAAAACCCACTTCATCAGATGTATCTCCACTAATATGTGTAACAAATGCTTAAGACCACTTGCATAACTATTTCTCTCCTGACATATCTGCATCATCAAATTAAGTGAGTTTTATACATATATGCATAAAATCCACACATTTTTATAAAGAAATAGTGGAAGACCATCACAGGGGGTTTGTTGGAAGCATGGCAGACCAGATGATCTACAACAGGGGTGTCCAAACTTTTTTCAAAGAGGGCCAGATTTGATGAAGTGAACATGCGTGAGGGCCGGCCATTTTGCCTGACATTCTTTGAACCATTAAAATTAAATGCAAATTAACTATTTTATGCAAAGTTTATTGCAAACGGCATACTTTTCATTTCGTCACATGGATGACAAATCTAAACAGGTGTTACATCACTCTGCCTTTCATATCTGAAGGCCAGATGAACAAAAAAATCCAGGAAGCTGAAATATATGTCAGGAACATTGTAAAGTACATTACTTATTATTGGTAATAAAGGTTGTCTGTCAACTTTTAAGTTCAAAAAATATGAACAGGAACATAACACCAAGTATACATGTTGTGTCCAAATATATTTATAACTGATTTAGACCAACTGACATTAACTAAAATTTTACAATGTATTCATCTCAATACATATGGATTCATTGGGGGCCATAAAAGATAGATATTGCCAAATTACCTGGGGGGCCATATTAAACCGGAACACGGGCCGCAATTGGCCCGCGGGCCGGACTTTGGACATGCCTGATCTACAAGATACATAGTTGCCTAAATCCCATTTTGTGCACTGGCACAATCTTCAGCTGCGGCCTAATGCTGTAGCTGCCTAATCATGCTTGGCACCTAAACTTTTGATGTAAAAGTTTCCTAGGCAGCTATGTTCCTGCCTGGGGGCAGGTATGCTGCTGCCTCCCTCTTGGGCTATGTCTACATAGTAGCATTATTTCAGAATAACTAATGTTATTCCGAAATAACAAATAATGTGTCTATGCTGCCAGTATTTATTTTGAAATGATGTTGAGCTGGAGGACTTCTTATTCTGACTCCTGTAACCCTCAGTTCGACTTCCTGCTGTGTAGACAGCGCCAAAAGCCAAAATAAGATATTTTGACTTAAGATATGCAATTAATGTAGCCCAAGTTGTGTAGCTTGTTCCAACTTTAGCCCTGCTGTGTAGACATACACTCCATGTCTGAATTATCTCTTATCCATGCCTTGTTGCACTCCACGAACCAGGTAAGACGAGTGAAAAAACACCCATCTGAGCAGCTCTGTGTCAGAGACTTACCCACTATTCAGATTCTGGGGGTGGGGGGGTCTTCACATTATAACTTTTACCCCACTGGCTACAGCACTTATCTTTGATGTGGGAGACTCAAGTTCTCCCTTAGCCCATGGGGAGAAAAAAAATCTGAATATGGGCCTCCCACCCCTCAAGAGAATGCACTAACCACTGGACTATGGGATATTCTGATGGGTGTCTCCCGCAAACTCTCCTGTTGAAGCTGTCCCATGTTATCATTCCTCATTAACATCAGTCACTAGGTAGCTCCCCACCTAGCATGCTGGCTTTTGTGGACCATGTTTTTAAGCACCTATCTCTTCCCATTCATTGTATAGGTGCCTAACTCGGGCTTTGTGGAGCTCCGTTGTTCTAGTGATTTTCCTGGTGCCTAAAAGTTAGGTATACCTCAAGTCTCTTTGTAGATCCAGGCCAAAGTTACTAGCCAGGAGCTGTAGGTCCAGGCATCTCTCTTCTCAAACTCTTAGCAGTTGGCAGTGCCACAGAAATTATAATCCAGTCCACAGTCCAATCTTCATTTGCACCAGTGTAATCACTGGTTAAATCCATTAAAGTAAGTGGAGTCAACCTGTCTTTAGGAAAGGTGAAAGGCATGACATTATGGCAGCTAGGTAGTAGCAGCAAATGTCTGTGTTAGTCTACAACTGTGTGGCTATAAATTTCAGTTTAAATGCCATATGTTCATATATTTGTGTCTTGCAAGCACCACCCTGGTGACACAGTGAACAACAACTGCAGCTCCTCTGGGTTATATTTTGAAAGACCTTTTTTTCCTGAGCAGGTGGAGAAACACCAAAAGGCCAGTCTACAGACGGGTCTTAAACACAAGCAGCACTATTGACAGCATAACAAAAGCTCTGCTGCGATACTACACAATAGAGCCAAACGCTTAGATACCGTTTTTGGTTTCATGTAGCAGTCAGACTTTACAACCCCATCTTATTCAATACAATACAAGGGGGGGAGAGCTTTAATGATAAGTATCAAAATATAATTCAGCCACATTTAGTGCTGTGGAAATGAAGCCACCTCTCATAGTCTAGAAATGACAGCTCTGCATTAAAAAGTGGCCCCAGACATGCAAAGGCTCCAGGAAAATCTGGAGTAAAGGCACCAAAAATCAAAATGCAGCTGCTCTTTTTACTGTTTAAATCATTATATATTAGCAACAACTCTTCTTGTTGGCCAACACTCAAAAATGGCATATGGCCAATAAAAGGTTCAATGGAGTTTCCCATCTGTCGCTAAAATCAGCCATGGCTCCAGCTCCTACAGTTAGTTCAGCGCCATGGTTGTTTGTGTTCTGGATTTCTATCATTCACTCTAACAAAATCATTTGACCATTCAATCTGCTGAATATACTGCCTAAGCAAAAGTATTACATAATAAGCATTTCTAGAATATGTGGAGAGACAAGATGGCTGATAACTCTAACAGTAACTGGAGCAAAGGAACAAAATTAATAAACTTTAGGACATCTTAATTTACATAATCTAAATGTGGGAAAAGAGTATTTTAGTAATATAGCAAACACTATAAGAAAAAAACTTTGCAGTTTGTTTCTGTAAAAATGACAGCTAAATACATATCAGCTGGCAAAAGGAAATGTGGGTCTTCAGAGACACACTGTATCCACTTATTTATTACAGACATTGGGTAAAGATTTATTTCTTCATTGTACTATTTCACCTACTTCAAAAGCAGACAGATAACTTTTTGAAAGGTTTCAAAGGGATAGCCGGGTTAGTCTGTAACAGGAAAAACAACAAATAGTCTGGTAGCACTTTAAAGACTAACAAAATATGTTTGGTTTCACTATGGTTTTCAGATACCTTGGTAATGTTTGCTAGTTTATGTTAACATCTTAACACAAAGTTCTCAATAGCTATCAGACAATTAAAGCAACAGGGAACTAAGGAGATGGATTATTTTCCCCTTTCCCCCACACTGATGTGCAAACACACAAGTGCCATGAAGGGTAGTGCTATGCTAACATTTGGATGTGGATTTTTTAAGACACCATAATTTAACATGTTGAGAGTCAAGTCTGGATTCAGCTCATTAATAAGATAATGATTGTTTGTAAAATTTAAATGCAGATTATGGCTCTGATTTGATACTGCCCATAGTTATAAAGATGTTTGGACCCAGGATTAGGTAGGAAAATGAGCAGATTTCTGTTTTCTCAACTGGCAGAAATAGGCATTGCCTTTAAGTGCAGTGCTTTAAAAAAAAATTATGCTGGCAGTAGAAAGCAGAAGAGAAATTCTGTGTTGTTTGAGACCATGATGTTACCAATTCTCTTCCTAGACTCTGACTGCTCTGCACCTGTCAGAAAGGCACTGCCAGAGAGCTTGAGAAGTGCCAAGGCAGACTCATGGCTAGTTCCTAACATTTATAATTTGTGAGAGTAAGCGTGAGTGGGGAAGGAATGAGGAACTGAGAAAAGTATTTACTCAACATTCACCAAATCCTTTGTGAATTGGTCTGAAGCTGGCACCAACTGACAGCAATGAGCTGATTTGCATAGAAATGGGCTCATAACTTCAACAGATGACAAAGATTTACAAGAACAGACTTCTACTACAAATGGGTCCTTTGCACAGTCTACTTTTGCTCACTAATAGGGAAATGGAGGAGCCTTAGCATTTTTTAAATTTTAAACTTAAACTTATAAACTTAAAATCCTGTCTGAATTTCAAACTCTACAAGCCAGCGCTCATTTAAAAAGAGTGTTACTACCTCCGTGACAGAATGAGGCTGAACATTTTTCTAGACAGAGACTTCATTCTCACACCTGCCCAAAGTTCCTAGCAGGTTGCTGTGATGTGCAAATAATCATCTATTTAGCCCCAGAGGAGGAATGGAGAGCCCATGGAAGGAGCAAGCTTAATTTTCAGTCTCAAAATTTAAAATATTCACATATGCACTTAAGGTTCAGGTGTTTTAAGAATACAGGCAGTCCCCGGGTTACATACAAGATAGGGACTGTAGGTTTGTTCTTAAGTTGAATCTGTATGTAAGTCAGAATTGGCGTCCAGATTCAGCCGCTGCTGAAACTGATCAGTTTCAACAGCATCTGAATTTGGATGCCAGTTCTGACTTACACACAGATGCAACTTAAGAACCCCAGGCATCCCCAAGTCAGCTGCTGCTGAAACTGATCAGCGGCTGATTCCAGGAAGCCCGGGGCAGGGGCTTCCTGTAGTCAGCCGCTGGTCAGTTTCAGCAGCGGCTGACTTGGGGACGCCTGGGGCAGAGCAGCTGGGGTGCTGCTGGGTTGGTCCAGTAGCGCCGCCGCTCCTCGGTGCTACTGGACCAACCCAGCAGCACCCAAGCTGCTCTGCCCCAGGTGTCCTGATTCAGCCGCTGCTGAAACTGACCAGCAGTGGCTGAATCAGGACGCCTGGGGCAGAGCAGCTGGGGTGCTGCCGGGTTGGTCCAGTAGCGCCCAGAGCGGCGCTACAGGACCAACCGGCAGCGCCCCAGCTGCTGTACCACAGGCGTCCAGAGCAAAGCCGTGGAGAACGGGGGCAGCGGGACAGCCCAGACGCACTGTGGCTGTCCTGCTGCCCTCGGGCTCCGCGGCTTTGCTCTGCTTTGCTCCCCCTCTCCCTGGTCTGCAGACCAGGGGGACGGGGAGCAAAGCCGCGGAACACGCGGGCAGCGGACAGCCCAGATGCGTCTGGGCTGTCCGCTGCCCACGTGCTCCGCGGCTTTGCTCTGCTTTGCTCCCCTTCTCCCTGGCCTGCAGAGTCTGGGCTGTCCGCTGCCCGCCACTTTGCTTCCTCTCCCTGGTCTGCTGGAGACCAGGGAGACGGCCCCGTTCGTAACTGCGGATCCGACATTAGTCGGATCCGCATAACTCGGGGACTGCCTGTATCTAGAGATTTGAAAAACTTTTATGAATCAGCAGGCCTGTTTTGTGCAGAAAGATCAATCTTATGCAAGCAGGCCCTTGTTTCTGTCATTCATAGTTGGCTGTAGTACACAATGCTTCACATGGTACCATTTCAGTGACTGGTGTCCATTTTGCCGACAAGTGGATTCCAGAGGCACAAATGCCAAGCATCTCACTGGGAATGAAAGCCACTCTGCACCTTGCAACATTGGCCCTCATTTAACAACATCGCTATGCAGACCCATTTTGGATTTGGCATGAGACTGCCTCAAATCCCCATGCTCCTAGTGCAAACAGAAGTTTGACCCAAGCAAGAGACTGTCTAATGAGCCAGATTCACCCTTGCACTGTTATAGGAGTCCTGGGGGCTACCCTAAGTTGCACTCTGCTGTAATAAAGTACTATTAACCACTGCAGGAGAACTAAACTGCCCATCTACCCCAGCCTGCTTCCCATCCCAAGCCACCCTATCCTAGAACAGCCCCTGTACCTGGGCTCCTGTGGAGATCACTCACAGCAGCCAGATCTTGCTCTACCCCAGACTCTCTTTAAAGGAGGTATTCTGTGGCCTAGCTGTCACAATGGGACCACAGAACAGCACTCAACAGGACTCATTGTCAGCTTCCTGCCACAAGGTCATATACTGGTTCTGAGGGATAGGGCAGAGAGACTGAGTTTCCTTTCCTGCTTTTTAAACCCTTAAACTCAGTTCTCTCGGGCAAGGACAGAGAGTAGGAAGAACAGCCAGCCAGGTCAGCACCCACCAACCTCCCCTACCTCAATGACACCATCAGGGCAAGCTTTGGAAATCAGAGACAGGGACACATGGGTGCAGCCACAGGGCAGACACAAGAATGGGGAAAAGGGGCCAGATAAGGGGAACATAAGATGACGATGACATGGGGAACCAAAGAAAAGGAGGCAGAAGGAAAAGCCTCTGAGGTGGAGAAGATGAGAGGAGCCAGGGAGGTAAAAGGAAAAGCAGCACAGCAAGGAGGAGGGAGTTGTTAGGAAGAGGAAACGGGAAGAAAAGCAGAGAACATTTTTTCATACTAGCTGGGAACCTGTGGCCACTAACAGGTTAACCAATTACCCAGTAAGCATAAACCTTAATCCACCGGAGTGTAGTGGCCTCCCCACCAGCCCCCATTTAATCAATTACCTGGTTAAATTTAACAGTTGACCAGTTAATTAATTAAATGGGATTTTACATCCCAAGGGGCCACTGCAGGCTTTGCTGACTTTTAGGCTGTGTCTACATTGGTGTGATCTTGTGCCAAAGCGGCCTCTTTGGCGCAAAAACATGCTGCCTGTCTACACTGGCGGGGAGTTCTTGTGCAAGAACAGACGTTCTAATGTGTGAAATCAGGGCTTCTTGTGCAAGAACTATGATGCCCCTGTTCAGGAATAAGCCCTCTTGCGCAACTGTTCTTGCGCAAGAGGCCAGTGTAGACAGGCAACATGAATTTCTTGCGCAAGAAAGCACAAGGGCTAAAATGGCCATCAGAGCTTTCTTGCACAAGAGAACGTCTACACTGGCACGGATGCTCTTGCACAAAAGCACATCTCTTGCGCAAAGGCACATGCCAGTGTAGACGCTCTCTTGTGCAAATACTTTAACGCAAGAACTCTTGCGTTAAAGAGTATTTGCTCAAGATCATGCCAATGTAGACGTAGCCTTAGGGTTTAATATTATTTTTCCTGTCACTTTTCTTCGAAGAAAATATTCTCAATCCCACAAAATGGTCAGCCATATCTCCAACTGCTAGACACCAGATACCCTGTGTATCTGGAGAACTGTCCCTGGCAAACATTTTCACATGCTGGCACCTGTGCAGACCCTCTCAGTGTGTGCTGATGGCTTGTATTAGTGTGAAGTTCACTGACAACCAGGGAGAATAGCTCCCAACCTACCAAGGAACCAATATGCAGACAGTGGCCTTTAAATTAGAAAGAGTTGGATTTTCTGAAAAAAATGTTAAACAAAACAAAAAAGAATTGGAAATTTTAAAATTAAGTTGGTTTTAGCTTCAAATTTGTACCCACCATGGAAAATATTGCCCACTTGTCACTCAGCTGGGTGTGTCCTCAGCCCCAATACCTGCACTGTCATGCCCAGTCTCTTGCAAGAAGTTTTCTTTTCTAACACAGCTTAGAAAATAAACATAGTCCTTTTCACTCGTTCCTTAGCCTGGCTTCTGGGTCACCTAGTTCAGGGGTTTATGCCACGCCTGGTCCTAGTAGCTTCCTAGTGTCAGTCAGCTCTACTCCCCAGATGCAGGGCTGCTTCTCTGAACCCCTTGTTCCACAGATCCACTACCATTCCATCAGTACCTTCAACATGAACCCCACAGCCCTTTTCCCTTAACTCTGGTACAAAGGGAAGGAAGAGGTGGCTATCTCCTCACTGTATTAGACATTAGGATCCTCACACCATTCCCCACCTCCTTTATGACCTGCTTTCTCCTAATCCAGTGTCAGGGAACTGGACACCAATGGAATCATCTTCTGAAATGGGCAGCTGGCAAGGTGTGACAAAAATCTAATCTACCTGTTAGGTCACTGGGCTGTTGAGAAGGCAAAAAAACCACGATTACCAGGGCAACCTGAAGGGGAAATTCCTTCTCGGCCTCAAAAAGGGAACTAGCAAGGTTCCATACCCCCAACCAACTACTCTAATGACAAAAGAGAGGTTGATGGTGGGCAGCATTGTCTTACACTCATAAAATGGTGCCAGTAGATGCCATAGAGCCCCCTTCTCTCCTCATATCCGAGAGGAAGCTGAGTATCCACTGGGAGAGGAGCAGAGATCCTTTGATGGGCCAAAGGTTTTCCTTCTGCCTCTGGGCAGACAAAGCCTTCCCACTTCTGAGACTGTGAGAGGGAAATTTCCATGAGCATGTCCCAATGCACACAGTGAAAATAACAATAAAGATTTGCATTACAGACAGAGACAAGAACTGCAGCACTGAAAGCTGTAGACCTTCAAAAATGCAAGGGCAGTCTTCCAGATTCAGACAAAGTAACAAAATCCAAAGTACATAGATGGTATTGCTGCAATGCACTACATTTTATCAATCGATTTCTAAAACAGAATGTCTCCTCAAAGCATCAGAACCTATTACACTGTATACTCTGTTTCACTGGATAACATCAGCACATACTAAGCACTTGGTAGCCTATTAGAGGGATAAAACTACCCGTGAGCTTTCTCCAGAGATCCCTGTCAATAATTATTGTTATTCTAGTGATGCTTCATAATTGTATGAAAACATGAAAAGAGATTAAAACATTGGCGAACAAACAACTGGTGTTATTTACATATAGATTTTTGTGCAATGAGGTTAGATGATTTTATCTCTTGAGCCATCACAACACACTTTGCAGATGATAAGCAATGGTTATATTATTCTGCACTTTAGCTGACTGGAATATAACTCACGGTGCACTTGCAAAGTCAAGGTCAACTGAAAGTTACAGATAAACCCTGCTACCTTGTAGTGGGCTAATCCTCAGACAGAAAAATTCACACTCATAAACTCAGCAAGCTCATGACAGATACAGTGGCTCCCAGCTGGTGCTACCATTGACTTCTCCCATTAGTGATGACACTAGAATAATACAAGGAAATGCAGCCTGATTGTGGAAAAAAATCATAGCTCAGATAGGGGCATGATCTTAGGGCTGGAAGAAAAAAAAAGGAGAGAAAGTAAAGAAGAGAAAGTGGGAAGGACTGCAAAAGAGAGGGAAAAAATGAAAGGAGCAGCCTTGATTATTTTGTGGTTAAGGCAATGGGCTGGGACTCAGGAGATCTAGGTTCCATTCCTAGCTCTCTCACAGACACTCTTTGGATCAGACAAAATCTCACTGATTTCACCATTCCAACTAGAACTCCTACTTCCTTACCACACACAGATGCTCATGTGCAGTACAGATGGACTGATGTCATCCTGTTTATTAGTCACTTATTCATAACCTTTGATAATACGAAATGGGTCTCCCACTCATCCCTGAACTAGCCAAGAACTACTACTCAGAACTCACAGCACATTCTATTAAATCAGTTAAATTGGATCCATCTGCATCTCCTGACATCCATGAATCCTAATGTAATTGAGGGTACGTCTAAGACTGCATGCTTCTTTCGAAAGAAGCTTTTTCGGAAGAGATCTTCTGAAAAAACTTCTTTTGAAAGAGAGCGTCCACACAGCAAAGCACACTGAAAAAGATATCTGCTTTTTCTAAAAATAGCATCTACACTGAATGGACGCTATCTCGCATTTAAGCTCTGACTACACGTGGACAGAGTGGCCACCGGGGCACCTATGCTTTTTCCTCTTTCCTCTTCTTTCAAAAAAACTCCCTTTTCCCCATCCACACACGCCTTTTTCCGAAAGAGTTCTTTCGGAAAAAGCATTCTTCCTCATAGAGTGAGGTTTACCAATGTCGGAAAACCCCCTGCATTCTTTTGATTTTCTTTCAGAAGAATGCGATAGCAGTGTGTACATAAGTGAAGTTTTTTTGGAAAATCCCTGCAGTCTAGATGTACCCTGAGAAAGGATAAGTAGGAAGTCACAATTTACCCTATTTCATTCCATTTTCCCACCACTGGCATCTCTATCAAATCTTTTATACTACAAATATTACTATATACTCTTTTATACTACAGACTTCAGCAGGCACAATTATGTCACTCAGAGATGCGATGAGATGAGATCCATGACTGCAAAAAAAGCACAGCTTTGCAGAAATAGCCTGTTTCATTCAGCGTGGATGAATAGAGAAGATATAAGATATACAGGTAAAACTGGCATACTGTACTGCAAAGTGCTTCTAACCTGGAGCCAAGTGTACAGCAAAACTCACACTTGTACACGTGGCTCCGCATTAGAAGCACTTTGGGCTACAGTATGCCAGTTATGGCTATACTGGTAAAGCACTACAGTACTCATGAACACCTGTCTTATACTGTCTCTGTCTTTTCAATCTCTCCTACAAATCTTGCCATGTGTTATACTGGAAGGTATTAATGGCTATCATCTAGTAGGTCCCAGATCTACAGACAACCAGAGACCCTCTTAAGGCTGATGGGTTTGTTAAAAACCCATTTATCAGCCTAAATGGAAGAAGCCCCTTTAAGCAGTGAAATAACTGGAGAAAATAGAAATTGCTGCTTAAGTCAGGGCTAGGCAATAATTTTTGGTGGGGGGCGGGCACTCCAAGATTTTGGAAAGTAGTCAAGGGGCACACTTTTCTGTGGAGGAGATGTGGGGTCCAGGATGGAGGCTGGTACAGAAGGTTGCACAGGGTAAGGGACTGGAGTGCAGGAGACTGTGTGAAGTCTGAGAGGGAGTTTGGGTGAAGGAAGGAATTGTGACCTGGGTCAGGGTTTTCGGGTGCAGGATCTGGGAGTGTCTTTGGGTGCAGAAGAGGATTCTGGCCTGGGGGAGAGGTGTAGGAGGGGGTACAGGGTCTGGGAGGTAGCTGTGACCTGGGACAGGGGGGTGCAGAGGGTTTGGATGGTGACCTGGGGGAAGGAGTTGGGCAGCTGTGCCAGAGGCAGGCTCTGGCTGGGAGATGCTTACCTAAGCATCTCCTGGCCAGCACCTCCAAGGCAGGCTGGGCTCCCTGCTTGCCGCAGCCCCAGATCACTTAGAGCTGAAGGTTATTTCCTCCATGTGGCTCTCAGCTCCAGGAAGGGAAAGAGGCTTTTGCTGTCCGCATCGCCCCTAAGCCAATCTCTCAACTCCTACTGGCTGGTTGTTTCCAGCCAACGGGAGCTGAGAGAGTCACTGGGGTCAATTCCTATTGGCTGGTTTTTTCTGGCAAATAGGAGCTGAGGTTTAGGCTGCAGGCAGGGAGATCACACGAAGTCTCCCCCTTCCTCCAGGGTAGAGAACCAATGGACTGTGCTTTAAACCAATGGCAGCTGTGTGCCTGTGGGTGCTGGCAGGGTGGTCTGTGGGCCAGATCCGATGACTTCGGGGTCCGGATCTGGCCCCCAGGCCTGGCTTAAGATAAGGGCCTCTTGGCAAAGCCTGAGCAGGAACAAACCATGTGGGTTGAAAAGTTTTATTGGGATTGGATGCAAATGCAGGATCCACATGATTGCTTGGCAAACTGTGTATATTGGAGGAAAAGTCCAGAAAGCTAGGAGACAGTGAGAGAGGCAGTCTTGAGTGTGGCCCTGATATAGGGTTGCCAAACCCCCCTCCCACGCCCGAACTGTCCTGGGGTCTCCAGGAATTAAAGGTTAATCTTTGAGGGTATATCTATACTACCACCCTAGTTCGAACTAGGGTGGTAATGTAGTCAACCGGAGTTGCAAATGAAGCCCGGGATTTGAATTTGAATGAACTCCAGTGGAACGAGGAGTAACGGTAGTTCGGAATAGGAAGCCTAGTCCGAACTACCTAGTTCGTGCTGCATGTAGCCGCGGGGCACGGAGTCCGAACTAGCGGACACTTAAAAATGGTGGCGCCCGGGAAATTCAAATCCCGGGGTTCATTTGCAACTCCGGTTGACTACATTACCACCCTAGTTCGAACTAGGGTGGTAGTGTAGACATACCCTAATTAAATATTATGTAATGTGATGAAACCTCTAGGTATACAGCCAACCAATGGCAACTCCACCCTGGGGGAGAGCAAGACAAAGATAGGAAGAAAGAAAGGGTGGTCAGAATTGAACACAGAATCGTAAGTGAGGGCATACCACTGAATTATATAATAGCATTATTATAGTCTGACTATTTGCTGTTCTATTCCTTTACACATACAAAGATTTTGATTGCTTTTTTAACCACCTGATATGCACATACATGTGTCTATCCAGATTATGTGAGGACAGTATAGTATTTAGTATCAAAACCGCAAGAAGAGGTGAGGATCATACAAGCTTGATACCAAGAAGGTACCAAGCTGGGAAGGGTTGCGACTGCTCTGGAGGATAGGGTCAGAATTCAAAATGATCTGGACAAATTGGAGAAATGGTCTGAGGTAAACAGGATGAAGCTTAATAAAGACAAATGTAAAGTGCTCCAATCAGGAACAATCAGTTTTACACATACAGAATGGGAAGCGACTGTCTAGGAAGGAGTACGGCAGAAAGGGATGTAGGGGTTATGAATATGAATATGAGTCAACAGTGTGATGCTGTTGCAAAAAAGCAAACATGATTCTGGGATGCATTAACAGGTGTGTTGTGAGCAAGACACGAGAAGTCATTCTTCCGCTCTATTCTGCGCTGGTTAGGCCTCAGTTGGAGTATTGTGTCCAGTTCTGGGCACCGCATTTCAAGAAAGATGTGGAGAAACTGGAGAAGGTCCAGAGAAGAGCAACAAGAATGATTAAAGGTCTAGAGAACATGACCTATAAAGGAAGGTTGAAAGAATTGGATTCGTTTAGTTTAGAAAAGAGAAGACTGAGGCTGAACATAATAGTCGTTTTCAGGTATCTAAAAGGGTGTCATAAGGAGGAGGGAGAAAACTTGTTCATCTTGGCCTCTGAGGATAGACCAAGAAGCAATGGGCTTAAACTGCAGCAAGGGAGGTTTAGGTTCAACATTAGGAAAAAGTTCCTCACTGTCAGGGTAGTCAAACACTGGAATTAATTGCCCAGGGAGGTTGTGGAATCCCCATCTCTGGAGATACTTAAGAGTAGGTTAGATAAATGTCTATCAGGGATGGTCTAGACAGTATTTGTTCCTGCCATGGGGGCAGGGGACTGGACTCGATGACCTCTCGAGGTCCCTTCCAGTCCTACTATTCTATGATTCTATGATTTTAGCTCCCAAGATTTCCCTGTTGTTGCCAGGCAGAGCTGTCCCATCCATAGAACAGTTTGGGGTGGCGCTTTTGGGGGCCCTGCAGTGGTTGCCTTAACCTGGGGGCGGCAGCAGTGATTACCCCCCAACACACACACACACCATGCTCTGCTCAACCCTGCTGCCCTCTCCCAGCATTTTGTGCTCAGCTTCTCATGTGTGACCCCTTGCTGCTGCCCTGCACCTGGCCTCTCTGGTAATTCCCCGGCTCGTATTGCTGGGAGAAACAGGGAGTGGATGGGTGGGAGGGATATGCCCCACACCCACCTTGGGATGCCCATGTAGTCAGGAACTTCCTTTTGTTAATTTTCTCTACCAGAGTCTTTCAGAGATATTTGTTTCAGAAAAATATTCAACCACTGCACATTTTGGGGAGAAATCTAGTATTGCCAACCCCAGAGGTTCACCAATTATGAATTAGGTCCTGCAACATAATGAGATTGGCTTTAAAAATCAGAAGGATTTTTTAATTAATTAAACATTTAATTAATTCTGGAACATTGTATTTAATTTTTAGCATGGTATCCCTTTGGGTTAAGCGTCTCAAACTTTTCTTCACAACTGGGAGGGACAAACATATTTTTAAAAAACGAAAGCCAAGATTTTCATGTAATGGCATATGTCTTGGAGTTTGGACATTTAAGAAAAATGGCAATCTTCATGAGAATTGGCAACACTCAAATCCTTCCTTAGGAGAAAGGATATTAAAAGGATATCATCAGTGCCAGGAGATGAGCCAAGCAATACTGAGAAGAAGGAATATTCTGCCAGACCATCGTGGCTTATTTATCTTTTTTTAAACTAAGGATTATATAGTTACACTGCAGACTTATTTTAACACTGAAATGCAGCAGTGTATCTATCTAAGTGTTCAGGCAACTCTCGTTACAGTATTATCTGAGCACCTAAGTGTAACAGAGACTGAGAATTTATTCTACAAAAGCTATTTTTAGAGACTAATATTTTAAATAGATAATTGCCCTAATTAGGAAAGGGATTGGGTAAATACGACGCATGAGCACACAACGGAGAGAATGCAAACTGAACAGCCTGATAGGTACTTCTGTTGCTCATATATATATATATTGGGGTGCGTCTACACAGCAGGGCTTAACTCAAAATAAGCTATAAAAATTTAGCTATGTCAATTACACAACTTATTTCGAAACAGCTTTTTTCAAAATTGGGAGCATCTACACGGCACTAATTTTGAAACAGAGCACTCTTCCTCCAACTTCCCTTATTTCTTGTACAATGAGGGTTACAGGAATCAAGATCCTCCAGCGTGGCAGTATTTCGACATTATTTCCAAATATCTGCTGTGTAGACGGGGGCTAAGTTATTCTGAAATAACACTAGTTATCTTTGATTTGTATATTTCCACTACAATTCATCTCATGAAGTGGATTTTCCCCTCAAAAGCTCATGATTACATATATTTTGGTTAATCTCTAAGGGCATGTCTACACAGCAGGGCTGAACTTGAAATAAGATACACAAACTGAGCTACATCAATTGCGTAGCTTATTTCAAAACAGAATTTCGAGTTTTGGTGCTGTCTACATAGCACTTATTTCAAAATAGAGCACTCTTCCCCCAACTTCCCTTACTCCTCATAAAATGAGGGTTACAGGAGTTGGCGTAAGAAGTCCTCCAGCTTGACAATATTTTGACATTATGTCAAAATAACTGCCAGCTATGTAGACATGGACTATGTTATTTAGAAAAAATGCTAGTTATTTCAAAATAATGTTGCTGTGTAGATGTAGCTTAAGGGTATGTATACACAGCAGCATTATTTCTGAGTAACTGACTGAAATAATATAGTGCACGTCTACACTACAAGCCTTTATTTCAAAATAATGTCAAGCTTGAGGACTTCTTACTCCAACTCATGGTGTCCCTCATTTCACATGGAGTAAGGGAAGTTGAAGGAAGAGTGTTCTTCCTTCAACTTCCTGCTGTGTAGACAGTGCCTACACAGGGCTCTGCAAGACATCTCCAGGAGCTCCACAAGGTTGACAAACTAGAGACATTGATAGATACAACACATACAATCAGTGGACCACTGAGGCTCCGCACACATTTTTACGCATGTAAAGGGTTCCAGAACCCAAAAAGTTTGAGAACTGCTGGTCTAGAAGCAACTTAAAGACTAACAAAACATGTAGATGATATCATGAGCTTTCGCATTTCTTCAGATGAATGGAGTATTAAAAGTCCAGTTCCAAAATAAATAGGGACGGGGAGGGGGAAGAAGGAAGGGGAAAAATAGTGAATTAGAGTATTAATGTTACATGAAGCTGATAGAGAAGGTGCAAATTGTTCTTAAGTACCCATTGTTTGGTTGGTTAAGTCATTAGGATGTGGAAAGCAGTGTGCTAGCCAGGCAATGTCTTTATTCATACCTTCATGGTGGGTCCCAAACTTGTAAATGAAGTTAAGTTTCAATGCTTCCCTGTGTATTTGGCTTGTGGAATTGTCCTGAAACAACACAGTAACTTTGAGATCCATTAATGAATGTCCGGACAGGTTAAAGTGTTCTCCAACAGGTTTCTGTGTGTTGCCTTTTTGGATATCTGATTTGTGTCCATTCATTCTTTCCTGTAGATATTGTCCAGTTTGGCCAATATATATGGCAGAGGGGCATTGCTGGCATTTGATGGAATAGATCACATTAGTGGATGTGCAGTTAAATGAGCCTCTGATGTGATAGCTGATGTTGTTGAGTCCAGTGATAAAATTGTTTGTGTAGATGTGTGAACAGAGTTGGCATTGGGGTTGATTGCAGGAGTGGGTTCTTGGATGATTATGATAGAGGTGTGCTATGTGGTTACTGGAAAGAATTTGTCTGACGTTAGGAAGTTGTCTATAGGCAAGGATTGGCCTTTCCGCAAAGGTCTGTGAGAATGAGGGGTCATTTTCCAGGATAGGTTGTAGATAGTCAATAATGCGTTGGGGGGGATTAAGTTGTAGGCTGTAGGTGATGACAAGTGGAATTCTGTTGTTTTCTCTTCTTGGCCCGTCTTGAAGTAGTCATATTGGTTTCTGTTATTTCCACTCCAATTCATCTAATGAAGTGGGTTTTACCCATGAAAGCTCATGATTCTATATATTTTTGTTAGTCTCTGAGGGTATGTCTACACTACAGAGTTAGTTCGAACTAACTTAGTTCGAATTAGTTAATTTGAACTAAGCTAATTCGAACTAACGCGTCTAGAACTAAAAACTAGCTCGAATTAGCGTTTTGCTAATTCGAACTAGCATGTCCACATTAAGTGGACCCTGAACAGGGCTTAAGGATGGCCGGAAGCAGTGCCGGCAGGGCATCAGAGGAGGACTTAGAGCGTGGAGCTGCTGTCTCAGGCTAGCCCAGGGCTGTGCTTAAAGGGACCCGACCCCCACCCCGGACAGACAGTTCTCAGGGGTGCAACGCTTGAAAACCAGTCCTGGCTTGGAGTGCCCGGAGTGCCCACACTGGGCACATCACACCACTCGGCCATCAGCTCGGCTGCACTTGCCGCAGGCTGCCATCTGGGGAGAGGGGGCAATTGTGGGGCTGCAGGAGAGCTTCCACCCCTAGAAGCCCGCAGAGCCAGCCCAGTCCTCCCCATCGGGGGCTCGTACCCCATTCCTCCCTCACCTCCTTCCACTTACCCTTCCCTAGCCCCTTTTCTTGATGTACAAAATAAAGGACAATTGTGTTCAAAAATGGAATCTGTCTTTATTGAACAAAACGGGGGGAGACTGGGAAAAGGAGGTGGGAGAGGGGAAGAGAGAGGGTGGGAGAGGGGAGGGCAACTACAATGATCAGGGGTTTGGAACAGGTCCCATATGAAGAGAGGCTAAAGAGACTGGGACTTCTCAGCTTAGAAAAGAGGAGACGGAGGGGGGACAGGATAGAGGTCTCTAAAAGCAGGAGTTGGATGGAGAGGGTGCATACAGAAAAGTTCTTCATTAGTTCCCATAAAGAAGGACTAGAGGACACCAAAGGAAAGGAATGGGTAGCAGGCTTCAAACTAGTATGAGAAAGTTGTTCTTCACAAAGCAAAGAGTAAACCTATGGAACTCCTTGCTGCAGGAGGCTGTGAAGGCTAGAACTATAACAGAGTTTAAAGGGACGTGAGATCAAGTCATGGAGGTTGGGTCCATGGAGTGGTATTAGCCAGGGGGTAGGAGTGGTGTCCCTGCCCAAGGTTTGTGGAAGGCTGGAGAGGGATGGCACGAGACAAATGGCTTGGTCACTGTCTCCGGTCCATCCCCTCCAGTGTCCCTAGGGTTGGCCGCTGTCGACAGACAGGCTACTGGGCTAGATGGACCTTTGGTCTGACCCAGTACGGCCATTGTAAGCTCAGGGCTCAGGGGCAGGGGTCTCAGTGGACCACCTTCATTTTCATGCAAACCTGCTCCTGGGTGGCCAGGCTGGCAGCTCTCCTCCCCTAGATGGCCACCTTCCTGTGCCTAGTGCGGAGATCGTGGACGAGGTCCACGATGTCCGCACTAGAGCAGGCGGGTGCCCGCCTCTTGCGGTCCCGGGCAAGCTCCCGGGAGCCGCCAGCCTGGTCCCGGGAAGAGGGGGAGGGCTGGGGGGCATCGGGTGGCTGGCTCGATCCGTGCCACGTGCAGGGTCTGCTGGCTGGGTGCTGGCAGGCTTGCACCTGGCATGGGCACCGTAGCCAGCCCGTGCCCCTTTAAGGAGTCCGGGGCCGGGAGGGGGGCATAGAGTTTCCCTGGGGTTGGCCAGAGGGAAACTTGGGAAGCCTTAGCCTCCCACTAGTTCGAATTAAGGGTCTACACAGCCCTTAATTCGAACTAGCTAGTTCGAACTAGGCTTAATCCTCGTAAAATGAGGTTTACCTAGTTCGAACTAAGCGCTCCGATAGTTCGAATTAAATTTGAACTAGCGGAGCGCTAGTGTAGCGCCTATTAAAGTTAGTTCGCACTAACATCCGTTAGTTCGAACTAACTCTGTAGTGTAGACATACCCTACGGCTACGTCTCGACTACAAACCTCTTTTGAAAGAGAGCGTCTAGACTACAAGCAGATTTTTCGAACAAGCGAGCCACTTTTTTGAAAGAGAGTCTAGACACTCTCTTTCAAAAAGCACACTTCGCATTCAAGAGCACCTTTTTTCAAAAGAGTACTTTCGAAAAATGGCGTTATTCCTTGTAGAATGAGGTGTACCACAATCGAAAAAAATGCCACATTCTTTCGATTTACTTGTGAAAGAACGTGGTTTCAGTCTAGACATAGGTGAAGTTTTTTCAAAAAAAGATTACTTTTTTCAAAAAAAAACCTGTAGTCTGGACATACCCTGAGGTGCCACAGAATTACTCATAAAACCAGAATTATTTCTTTTTAAAATTACAGACTAGCACAGCTACCCTTCTGAAATATTTGTTCAAGTGCCATTAGAGCACACATTCTTCCAATGAGAGCAGCAAAAGTCATTTCAAACAATAAAAACACAGATACCATAAAAGAAACTGAATAAAAAAGATTCTCTTTAAACACATGGATCTCCCATCAGCAGCAGATACTAGAAAGCTGTATTACAGTATTAATTTAGTAATGGGTGGTCAATCAGCTTACCTTTATGGAAGAGTTCCAGTGGATGGTGACCCTGTGTAGGAAGGCCTCCTTTTACTGACCAACACAGAGGAAGCAAGAAATTATGTAATTTAAACAGTGACCAGATAGAGCTCCAGAAAAGTCCACCTCTTTTTGCCTCTGGTAAAAGTGCACCCATACAAAAAACAGGAATCAGAAGAATATAGATTTATGTTTCCTTACAGATAAATCTATCAGGGTCAAGACGATTTCCATTCCTACCCACTGGATTTCTCTCTTCTTATCTGAGAAAGAGGAAAAAACGTAAAGCTTTTGACAAGATTTTCAAAGGTAGCTAGTAATTTTGGGTCCCCAATTTGACACCTTTCAGTGGCTGATTTTCAAAAGGCATTGAGCACCCACCCATTAAAAATGTCTCAGATTAAGCACCCAAACTCACAAGCCATTTTTGCTGATTGAGCTGGTTCAGAATAGTTTGTTATAATTGCCACTATCCACTCTGTCCTAATAACGTTTTGTAGACATAATCTCTTATTATAAAAAGGGGGTAGGGGAATCACGCTGCTGCACTTTTGCAGGAGAGTTACTAAATTCCCATCACATCTTGTACATACTACATGGTGGTTGATCATGCATTAGCTAAACAGCATGAGGATAAGGAGCAATACACTTAAAGGATTAGGATGCAATGAAGCAAAACAGTGTTTTTCAATTTGCGAGAGAAATAAGCCTAAATATCTAAATGTGAATGAGCATTAGCCCTGCTGCTAAGAAACAGCCAGTTACAATATTGGCACTTTACAATGTCATTTTACATAATTGGACAGTAAACATTTATGGAAACTAAATTCATAAATCGATTCAATAGAAACCTAACTCATGGCTTTTCCTTTGGAGTAGCCAATAATAGTTTTGTGAGACCTATTAAAATACATTTTTAAGCAAGAAAGCTCTGTAGGAATAAATGGTCAGTTTTCAGAATGAAATGAGGTAATTAATGGAGTCCCCCATGGGGTCATACTGGGACCAATCAGATTCAACATACAGGCAGTCCCCAAGTTACGCGGATCCGACTTATGTTGGATCCGCAGTTACGAACGGGGTTTTTCTCGTCCCGGAGGACGGGAGCGGCGGGACGCCCAGATGCGCCGCTGTCCCTCCGCCCGCGTCCTACGGGGCGAGAAAAGCTGCTCCGTGTCTCCCTGGTCTGCTGGGGGGGGGAAGCCCCCCCCAGCAGACCAGGGAGACGCGGAGCAAAGCCATGGAGCACGCAGGCAGTGGGACAGCCCAGACACACCGCGGCTGTCCCGCTGCCGGCATCCTCCGAAGCTTTGCTCCCCGTCTCCCTGGTCTGCAGCGGCTGAATCTGGATGCCAGTTCCGACTTACATACAGATTCAACTTAAGAACAAACCTACAGTCCCTATCTTTTACATAACCCGGGGACTGCCTGTATTCATAAATGATCTGGAGAAAGGGGTAAACAATGAGGTGGCAAAATTTGCGGATACAAATCTGATCAAGATAGTTAAGTCCAAAGCAGACTGTGAAGAGCTTCAAAAGGGAGTCACAAAACTAGATAACAAGGCAACAACATTTTAACGTTGATAAATTCTAAGTAATGCATATTGGAAAACATAATCTTAACTTGGGATGTATCAGAGGCAGCAAGGGGGATGGGAAGCAGGAGTTGGTGCTTCGTGGTAGCCGGCTTAAAAGCTGGTTTCCCCCCCAGTACCATCTCTGTGGTGCTGCCTTCCCCCTCTCACTGCTGTCTCTATCAGAGGCAGCCGTGGGGCAGGAGGAGAGGTTAGGAGAGGCTGCCGCAAAGCAGAGGAGGCTGCTGCGAAGCTGCCCGATTCCCTGCTAGGATCCCCCATGGACAATGGCAGCTGCGGGTTGGGCAGGCAGCCCGGCTCAGTCCCTGCTCCCGCTGGGACCAAACCTTACTGTGGCTCTGCAATTTAGAAGGTAGTCAGCACTGGGCAACCTGCCCCTTGGCTCCTACTGCATTTTAAATTGCAGAGTGGCAGTGGAATTTAGTCTTGGACCCAGAACGAGCAGAGACTGAGCTGGGCTGCCCATCCACCTGGCTCATATTACATTTCAAATGCAGAGCTACAAGAGTCTCAGCTGCCTTCCCCTATCGACAAATCGAGTAGTTGATAAAAATTCTAGTGACTACTTGTCATGATCATGAGAGTTAGCCAGCAACCTGGGATCTAAAAAGTTAACTATGTCCCTTACTTAAGCCAGGTAGAGTTGTACAATAGGAATGTAGATAGGAATTTCAAACTGGGACAAAGGAATTTTGGGGTTTTTCTCTCCTTTGTCCCTTGGCAGTTTCTCTCCAGCTATTGAGGGGGACAGACACTATGTCTCCCTCCAAGAAAAGACTCTTCATTATCTGTAAGTAGGATAAAGTTTAGATAAATCCTTAAGATTTTATTGTTTTATGGTTTGGGAAATGGGATCTGACGTCTGTGTATTTAAGAAAATGGTTTTTTGCTCTCCTTTGTAATTAAGTTCTAGGCCCATGGTGGGGTTTCCTTCATGAATATATTAATTTGCGACTTTTCCATCTAGTCATTATGCTTGTAACAGGAAAAATGTGGTGATAATAAAAGTTCTTTTTCTTTTCTTTTTATTAACCTGGTACGAAGAGGTTACTCACCTTGTGTAGTAACGATGGTTCTCCGAGATGTGTCTCCATGGGTGCTCTGCTCAAGGTGTCGGGTCCCGACCCAGTGCTGCTAGTCGGAGATTTCCAGAGCCGTAGCCGGGCCAGACCGCGCATGTCTGAGAGCAGCGCGCGGCATTTGCGCCTTTGCAACATCTCGCGGTCCGGCCCCCCATCGTCAGTTCCTCTCACCGCTTGGTCTGTGAAAGATAAAGCAGAAAGACCCGGAGCGGGAAGGAGGGTGGGGCATGGAGCACCCACAGGGACACATCTCGAAGAACCATCGTTACTACACAAGGTGAGTAACCTCTTCTTCTTCTTCGAGTGGTCCCTGTGGGTGCTCCACTCAAGGTGACTACAAAGCAGTAATCCAGAATGCGCTCCAGATCAGTTATCTTCTACTGTGGATAAAACCGCAGAGGCCACTGCGGCATCTGAAGCCCACCTTCTATTTATGGCATAATGACGCACAAAAGTTACACTAGAAACCCAGGTAGCTGTGCGACAGATGTCCGCAAGGGGGACTCCCCTCGTGAAAGCTGTGGATGTTGCAACTGCTTGCGTAGAGTGAGCCCGAGGTAAAGAAGGAAGAGGCTTGTTCCGGATCGAATGACAATTTGTAATACAAAGCGTAATCAATTTAGCAATGCATTGAGTAGAAAGTGCCTTGCCCTTGGTTCTCTGTGCCACTGATACGAATAGCCTATCCGTGCGCCACCATTGGCGGGTTCTGTCTATATAGAAAGAAAGTGCACATCGGACATCGAGCGTGTGGAAAAGAGCGTCCTTACTTGAAGAGTGAGGCTTGGGGTAAAAGGCTGTGAGGACAATAGGCTCGTTAATGTGAAAAGGAGAGCAGACCTTGGGGATAAAGGCTGGGTGTAATCGTAAAGTTACGTCTTTAGAAAAAACCGTGAAAGGAGGGCTTGCCATCAACGCCCCAGCTCACTCACTCTTCTCGCTGACATAATTGCCAGTAAAAAGACCGTTTTCATGGTTAGCATATGTAAGGAAACCAACGCTAGAGGCTCAAAGGGAGGGTACATAATGATATCCAACACTAGGTCGAGATTCCAAGAAGGGGGAGGCACCCTTCACGGTGGGTATAAATTCATGAGCCCTTTTAAAAACCTCTTTGTAATTTGATGAGAGAAGAGCGAGGAACCCTCTACTGGATGGTGGAAGGCACTAATAGCTGCTAAGTGCACCTTTAAAGATGACAACGCAAGTCCCGAATTTCGTAGATGAAGGATGTAGTCCAAAACATGATGCAGAGGAGATGAAAGCGGTTGTATGTTATTCTGAAGACACCACTTAGAAAATTTCTGCCATTTCGCCAGGTAAGTGTTCCGTGTAGATTATTTCCTGCTATGTAAAAGCAGCTCTTTGACCTGTTCAGAACACAGGTTTTCGTCTCCTTTTAACCACTCACGAGCCACGCCGTCAGATGTAACGACTCGAGTCTGGGATGTAACAGCGAGCCTTGTTCCTGAGAAAGAAGATCTTGGTGGAAAGGAAGGGTGTATGGTGGCTGTATCGACATTCTGTGTAAAAATGGATACCAGGCTTGTCTGGGCCAGGCTGGTGCTAGCAAAATGACAGTCGCCGCCTCTGCTTTGATTTTTTCCAGTGTCCTGGAGATAAGGGCCGTGGGGGGAAAAGCGTACAGGAGTGCCCTCTTCCATCCGACCAGAAGCGCATCGCCGAGGGAGCCCTTGCCGAGCCCTGCTCTGGAGCAATATAGGCGACACTTCTTGTTGTTGGTCATTGCGAAGAGGTCTACAAGTGGCATACCCCATTTGCGAAATATCGCACGAACTACATCTGTCCTCATTTCCCACTCGTGGTCTGTGGGAAACCGTCTGCTGAAGGAATCCGCAAGTACATTGGCGGTGCCAGGTAAGTACGATGCTATTATGGTTACATTGTTCTGTATGCACCAATTCCAACACCGCATCGCCTCGGTGCATAGGGAGCGTGAACGTGCTCCTCCCTTCCTGTTCACATAATACATCGCTGCTACATTGTCCATCAGTATCCTTACTGTAAGACCTTTGATATGCAGGAGAAAATGTTTGCATGCATAGAAAATTGCCCGAACCTCTAATCGATTGATGTGAAGGCGCCTCTCGCTGAGAGACCATTTGCCTTGAGTTCGTTTGTTGCCCATGTGCGCACACCAGCCGAGGAGTGAGGCATCTGACATTATCTGTATCGATGGTTGTTGTCGGTGGAATGGAACTCCCAACAAAAGATTTCATGCTTTTGTCCACCAACACAGAGATCTTTGAACTTGTGAAGGTATCCATACTGTCTTGTGAATGTCGTGCCTCATGGGCACATAAACCGTCGACAACCAGTGTTGGAGGTTCCTCAGATGAAGTCGTGCATGCGGAACTACAACAGTGGCAGCAGCCATGTGTCCCAGGAGACGGAGGCAAGTGTGAACAGGGACACTCACATTCCCGTTGAGTATGGTGATGAGATCTTTGATCACCTGAAACCTTTCCTGCGGTAAGTATGCCCTCACCATACGAGAATCCAGGTTCGCCCCTATGAACTTTATAGTCTGCGTCGGAGTAAGAGTTGACTTCTGTTTGTTCAAGAGAAGACCGAGGGAATCGAATGTTTGTTCGACCGTCGCCACCATCTGTGAGGCTTCTTGCTGCGTGGAACCTTTTATTAAGCAATCGTCCAGGTACGGGAATATTACCACCCATAGCCGACACAGATGAGCTGCTACGACAGCCAGGGTCTTCGAGAAAGCTCTGGGCGCTGAAGCGAGACCGAATGGCAGACCCAATACTGAAAATGATCGTCGCTTATCACAAATCGGAGAAAACGTCTGTGAGCAGGATGTATTGCGATGTGAAAGTACGCGTCTTGTAAGCCGAGAGCAGCGAACCAATCATTGTAATCGAGGGACGGGATTATGGAATTCAAGGTCACCATTTTGAAGCGCTGTCTGCGGAGATAACGATTTAGGCGGTGTAGATCGAGAATGGGTCTCCAGCCCCTCGTTTTCTTTTCCGTTAGGAAGTATCTTGAATAAAACCCTCTTCCCTTGAACTGATCTGGGACCCTCTCTATCGCTCCGATGGAAAGGAGATGATGAGCTTCCTGTCGCAGGAGGTCTTCGTGAGATGGGTCCCTGAAAAGGGACGGGGAAGGTAGGGTGGTGGGGGGATGGAAGTGAAGGGAATGGTGAAGCTGACCTTTATGACTTCCAGTACCCATTTATCTGATGTTATTTTGACCCATTGGTGATAATAGGGTCGTAAGCAATGGTGGAAATTGGGGCCTGTGTGCGCAACAACAATTGGTGGAGTTCGCATGCCCTCGATAAAGAAGTCAAACTTGCTGTTTTGAAGCGGACGTGCCGGACACTCTAGGTGGTGGTGGACGCCTTCGCTGAGGCCGCTGTCTAGGGCATGACTGGTCAAACGTGCGATTTTGTTGCCTACGAGACTGGTAATCATACCATCTCTGATACGGAAAATAATGACGATGACGAAACGGTGGGACGTACATTCCCAGCATATGGAGTGTCGTTCTTGAATCTTTGCCAGTATGAAGTACCTCATCAGTCTTTTCTGCGAATAATTTTACCCTGTCAAACGGGAGGTCTTCGACCTTGGAGTGTAACTCCTTGGGTACCGCCGCTGTGGTGAGCCAGGACAAACATCTCATAGACACTGCTGTTGCTACCCCTCGAGCCGCCGTGTCTGCCACATCCATAGCTATCTGGAGATTTGCTTTTGAACACGCATAGTCTTCCTTGAGGATTGTCCGTAAGAGCTCTTCATCGGCCTCCGATGTTCTTTGGGCCAGGTCTGTAAGCTTCGCGATATTATTGAAACTATGGTTTGCCATCAGAGCTGCATAATTCGCGATGCGAAGAAGTAACGTGGCCGATGAGTATACTTTGCGGCCAAATATGTCCAACTTCTTGGCCTCCTTATCTGCCCCTACATTTTTCAGCTATGGGTTCTTAGCTCTTTGAAGAGCTGCATCGACGACCAAGGAGGGTGAGTGAAGAGAAATTCTGAATCTTTAGAGGAGACAAAATAACGTTTTTCCGCCGGTTTCTAAGTTGGAGCAGTCGAAGCCAGGGTATGCCAAATTTCTGCTGCTGACTGGAGGATTGCCTCATCAATAGGGAGAGCAACCTTAGATTGTTGCTTAGGATGTAAATTTCTCCAGAGTTTGAATTGTTTCATCGGGACATTCGATAGCTGAACGTCCTGAGACTGAGCCACCCTCCTAAAAAGATCCTGAAATTCTTTTGTGTCGTCAGGAGGAGAGGAATCCCCCGCAAACACAGCATCATCTAGGGAGGATGACGAAATATCTTCTGGAGATACAGATGCGGGTGATTGTCTGTATCCGAAATTTGTCCTTCCTCGGGCTCTGACAAGTGAGCTGGGGCCAAGGGGGTCTCCGGACGAGGTCTCGCCCTTTGACAGTCTTGGATTGGAGGTGATTGTCGTGATTCATAAGGAGTCTGGCAGCAGCATACATGAGAATGAGACTGAGATCTACCATATTCATAAGATGAACGGTGACTTCTGTAATCCAAGTGCTCAGGGGACGATCGCCGCGAGGAATATCTGATAACGTACCCGCTGTGATAAGATCTCGGAGGGGAGTAACTAGGTGAGCGAGATCTATATGATGATCCCCGATGATAATAGGGATACCGGTCGCAATGACCAGAATGACGAGACCTCGATCTCCATCGTGGAGAGGGCATTGCTTGACTGTGAGACGCCGAGTAATCTCTGATCCTCACTGAATGACACGGTGAAAACGAAGGTTCAGGTGATGGTGAAATCGAGTGCCTTGGCATTGACTTCCTAGCAGCCTTTGTAGGGACCTTAGAGGCAGGAGCAGCTTCCCTCTCTTCTATTGGTAAAGAACGGGGGGAGAAGGGGAGGGGATTGACCCTCCGTCATGTGCACAGTGCTATCATGCCACTGTGCTAGGATCCTACACGGCACCGCGGGCAGCTCCCTGTCCGCTGAGACTGCTGATCGAGCATGATTTCCCGGTGCCGACTCGGCACGGTGCGGGACGCTCTGCTGTCAGGCCCGTTCGTGCTGCTCCCCGGGCCAGTCTCTCATTGCCGACTCTGGTGCCGACTGCAGCACCGGCTTGTCCTGGTTCATCGGAGCCGCTTGTGGTGCCGCTAGAGTTTGCGGCTGCGCAGACGGTACCGACTCAAGCACCTCTGGCAGTGCCGATCGCTCCCGGTGAGCCGAACGCTTAGAGGGGTGCAGAGCCGGTGCCGATGACGAGCAGCTCGGAGGTGCGGGCATCACCAGCAGTGGCCGGTGTGTTGTTTCTGGTTGTCCCGCCATCCCGGACGTACCAGGCTTGTGTCCCTGACTGACCTGAGACAGTGAAGTGGGTAGAAGAGAGCGCGTAGGAGAAGCTCTCTTCCTTTTTGACACCATCACCGCGGGCGATTGCGATCTCCTTTTCTGCCCTGTGGGAGGTTCTGAGTCCTGGTCATCAGAAGGCTATAAAGCCTTATCGCACATCAGGAATTTTAATCGCATGTCTCTCTCCCTGCGTGCTCTTGGTGTCAATTTCGCGCAATGGGCGCATTTCTGTGGCACGTGCGATTCTCCTAGGCATCTGATGCAAGCTTCATGCCCGTCAGACGCAGGCATCGCGTCCTTACATTGAGCACACCGTTTAAACCCGGGTGACCCGGGCATGATGTTCACTTAGTGTAACTATATACAAGTAATCTAATAAACTAAGAATAATAACTACAGAAAAAAATTTTTTGAAGAAAAACTCTTAAACTGCTAACTAACTATATGTACTAGAGTTAAACTATCTATGATTTCTTTTTTTTTTTTTTTTTTTTCAGAATGGCTTTTCTGTGAGGAGATAAACGGCGCTCCGCCAGCAACCACAGGTGGTTGAGAAGAACTGACGGGGAGGCTGGACCGTGAGACGTTGCAAAGGCGCGAACGCCGCGCGCTGCTCTCAGGCATGTGCGGTCCGGCCCGGCTACGGCTCTGGAAATCTCCGACTAGCGGCACCGGGTCGGGACCCGACACCTTGAGTGGAGCACCCACGGGGACCACTCGAAGAAGAATGATTAATTTTTGTGTCCTGGTTTTTACTTTAGGGGTGAGATTTCCCAAATGATCTCTCCCTTGATTCCCTTACCATTACTTGGGTGGTGGCAGCAGATTTTATCCCCAAAATCTAGGTTTTTAAGATTTTGGGGGAAAGTTTTATACCAAAGCCTGGAAAGATAAGGTTTTGGGGTACTTTTGCAGGCCCCCCACTTCTGCATTTATCTTGCCAGAGTGGGGACACTACTCGATTAGTAAATTAACCCAATTTTAACATCCCCAATCCTAACTAAATGTATAAAATGATAGAGACTAAATTAGCTGTTACCACTCAGCAAAGATCTTGGAGTTATTCTGAATAGTTCGCTGAAAACATCCACTTAATGTGCAGCAGCAGTTAAAAAAGCAACTAGAATGTTAAGAATGTGCCCTTGCTTCACGTGAGTGTCATGTTAGTAAATACTGGTACAAAATAACCCACCAGGCACACAGAGACCAGTGGAATCTGGCAACCTCGCTGGTAGACAACGGGGAACCAAATGTTATGCAGGCCGCACAGAGAACTCCAGTGGGCCACGTGTCACAACAGGTTGCCCACTGCGGGCTAACTGGACACACCTCTGTGCCTTGCCTCAGGGGCCCAGAACCCATTGCCAGCTCCCGGCCTCACCCACAACTTCGGTCTGTGAGTTGCCCTCGGGGGCCTGGCACCTTTCAGTGGGCAGCCTGTACCTGAGGGCAATTCTTGGGAGCAGCACGGGGGGGGGGGGCCGTTTGCCGATGGGAATGGCGGCGGAGGGGCAGTTAGCTAGGGCGTATGTCTACCACAGCCAGTGGCAGCCTTGGCTAGGGGGTGCCCGATGCCTGGCTCGTTGCTGACCGCGCGGAGCAGCCGCCCGGCGGAACTAACCCGGCCCAGAGCTCAGCCCGACCTCCCAGCTGCACCACGGCCTCGTGCGTCTCCTGCTCGGGCCACTCTCAGGCCAGGCAGCCGGGAAGCTGAGCCCGGGACTGGCGGTGTCGGGCCGAGGCTGCAGCAGTAGGCGAACTCTCCAACACTCCCCCCGCGTCCCGCCCGGGGCTGGGGGAAGCGACCAAACCGCCCCCTCACATGATCCCGCCGGCCCCTAATCCCCTCTCCGCCTCCCCGGCATCTCAGTGCGCGGCGCAGACCGGGCCATGAAGGGAGGCTGCGTGCAGGGCTGGCGCAAGCGGGCAAGAGGAGGCCGGGCAGCCTCCCTCCTGCTGCTCCTGGGAGCTCTGGCCGCCTTTCCTCTGCCTCGCCGGGGCGCTGCCGCCCTGCGGCTTCGCCGGGACACAGGTAGGCTGGTGGCGGCACGGCAGGCGGGGCTGGGCCGGCGCCGTTCACACCTCGGGAAAGGGGCTCGGCCGGGTGGACAAGCGCAGTGGGTGCAGGACCTGGCCCTGGCACGGACCGCTCGGCGTTCTAGAGCTTTGGCGCCGAGCCATGCGGGACGCGGACAGGGCGCACGGGAGTTCCGCGAGGGGGGAAGGAGCTGGGACCTTTCATGTTGCTCGAGAGCGATTGCTAAGGAACGCAGATGTGTTCAACTATTCCCGTACGGTCCTGAGTTGCCGCCCTTCCTTCGCTGGCTCTTTCCTCCCCTGCGGGTGGGAGGGAGCCGTTGGCTTCTTTGCCAGGACAGCTCCAGCCTTGCCGGTAGCACCCCCACCCGTGTTCTGCCTCAGTGAAATCTAACCGGAGGTCAGAGTTGTACTGGAAACCCTGGGGAAACTTTAAAATCGGTTGTTCTAGAAAGGGGGATGAGAGGATCAAAGTCTTAAGGAACGCCTTTCTTTAGCGCAGGCTGCACCGGTTTTGCGTTCGGGAGTAAAATTCTTGACACCATGCCTACCAAACAATTAATAAATCATTTAAAATAGGTGCCTGTGTTCCACTTGGAATTCCACTGAAGCCATCCTCAAAAGTTTTATAACTAGGGGAGAAGACTATGTTGGATAATACCCATAAGACCTTTGTATTCTCTTTTCAGAAAATGAAACACAATGCATTCCTGCACCCTCCTCAGAATTTCCGGACGGATTTTTTACACAACAGGAGCGAGAAGATGGGGGGATCATTATCTATTTCATAATTATTCTTTACATGTTTATGGCTATATCCATTGTATGTGATGATTACTTCCTTCCTTCTCTAGAGATCATTAGTGAATGTAAGTTATTTAAGTTTCAGTTATTTCTGTAAAATTGAACAGCTATTGGCAAGATTGTTCTCTTGGTAGAGTTTCACAATATGAATACAACTCAGAAATAAGGGCAGAAAGTTCAGTGTTCAATATTTAGTTTAGTTGTACAGGGAGAAGGTGCTTAAGGCTGGTTAACTACAGGAGTGTAAGATTGACATACAAGGCTTAGCACTAAAAAGAAAAGGGTAAATAAAGTGATTAACTTCAAAGTGATTAAAAATGAAAATACCAGATGTACTAGACTAAAGCAGATAAACTTTTCTGCAGAAGCCAGTACCTTGGGAAAAGCTGACAAATACACACTAGTACCCATAGGATTCCTGTTGTATGCATCATGTAGATAAATTGGAGTGTTCAAAACAGAACCACAGAATGATTAAAGGATTAGAAGATTCCTTATAGTGAAAGACTCAAATTCAATATATTTAATTTGATCAAACAGATAATTATGGGGAGATTTGCTAACAATCCAAGTACCGACACAGGGAACAAAAAAATTATAATAGTACTTCTCAATCTAGCAAGTAAAGTGTAACTATCTAGTGGTAGGAAACAAGCTAGACCAGTGGTCCCCAACGCAGTGCTCATGGGGGCCCGCCAGGCCATTTATGTGCACCCGCAGAGCAATCTGGGCTGGCCCCCCCCCCCGGGCGTGCAGCAAGTGCCAGCCCCGGGCGCATGGGCGGCCCCTGCCTCAGGGTCATGGCACATGCCGGTGCTGGCCCTGGGCACGCAGTACCTGGGTGGCCCCTACCCAGGGTCACAGTACATGCCGGTGCTGGCCCCGGGCACGCAGCACATGCTTGGGCCCCCCTCCCCCGGCTCATGGCCCGTGAGCAGCCCCACCTGTGGACGTGTGGCGTGTGAGCAGCCCCAAAACGTTGGGTACTACTGAGCTAGACAAATTCAGACTCTAAATAAAGGCGCACGTTTGTATTGGGCTAATTAACCATTGGAACCATTTACCTCAGATTGTAGGGGAATGTCCATCACTAAGCATTTTAGAATTAAGATTGAATTAGACCAGACCTTTTAGAAAAAAATCGGAATAGGAATTAGTTCAGGGAAGTCCCAAGGCTTGCGTTACACAGCTCAGACTAGCTAACATCCCTAAAAGGAATCTATCGGGTTAACTGAATAGTTGAGTAACTGCCTCAATTCTTATCAGTTACTCAACTATTCTATCATCCCCAGGGCAGTCAGTGCAATCCAGCCCCACTCCCAGGAAGCCCCTTGCCATGACGTGGGGTGCCAGGCAGGAGCCAGTCCACAATAGGAGCCAGTGTAAAAGCCAGCTCCCTGTGCAGACCAGCTGCCTGCTGCCCCATGCCCTCTATTACAGAGGCAGCATCATGGGGTGATAGCAGCCCGTCTGCTGGGGGTCCGAGCTCCCCACAGACAGCAGCTGCTTTGCGGCAGCCTCCCCTGACCCCCTCTCCATGTTGTTGCCTCATACACCCCCAGGGACTGTTTTGCTGACATAAGTGATAGTATCAGACAAAGTGGGTCTTTGCCCACGAAAGTTTATGCTCCTACACTTCAGTTAGTCTATAAGATGCCACAGGACTCCTCGCCGCTTTTATAAGTGATAGTGTTATTCACACTATGTTGGAAGGAGAACTTGTGGAGATGGTTTTACTATGTGGACAGGAGAACTCTCTCATTGGCATACAATAGCTACACAAGAATTCTTATAGTGGCACAGCTGCCTCAGTACAACTGTGTCACTGTAAACTTGTGAGTGTAGACATGGCCTAATTCTCACACAATATATCCATGAAGCAAGTAGTACTATATGCATTTTACAAATGAATTGAGAAAATAAGTGAAGCTGAGACTATTTTTCAGATGTTTTATGCTTCATCAAGTTGCTAATGCTGGACTTCAGTAGTTTTTTCTACTATTGTGAAGAAAAGAAAGCAACAGCTATCACAGTGAACTTGGATTTAAATCTGACAATTAAAATTTTCAGCCACAAATAAAAGACCTTAGACTTACCAGTTTATAAATCTTGTGTGCTTTACTATAGCGCAAAAACTATTTCAATACTTACAGCTATGCACCAATCTTCAGAAAAGTGTATTAAAATGTTCTTAATCAGTTGTCTGACATTTGAGGTCTCCAAGCGTCTGTGTTATAGCTTATTTTGTAACCTATACATGACACTTTTTCTGCTAAGAATGTAAGGAGCTGCCTTTTACGCATTAGTAGCAAATAGCGTGCATATAAAATTACTATTAAACAAAAGTTACTCTTATTCCGTCTTCAGCTCTTGGCCTCTCTCAGGATGTTGCTGGAGCAACTTTTATGGCAGCTGGTAGCTCTGCTCCTGAATTGGTCACTGCTTTTCTAGGTAAAACGAACAATTGTTTAACAATTCAGAATATATAGTTTCCCATTTCCAATCCACAAACATGCTAACTACATTAAGCACTGTTTTGTTTACAGGAGTATTCGTGACAAAGGGAGACATTGGAGTCAGCACCATACTCGGATCTGCAATCTATAACCTTCTTGGTATCTGTGCTGCTTGTGGGTTGTTATCTAGCGTGGTACGTAAAATACTGATAGTTCCTCTCTTTAGAGCCAAAGGATTGTAATTTCCCATGGTTTACTGACAAAAGCCTCAAAGCAAGTTTAGTATAATAGTTCAATTTATTATTCAGTAGCAAAACAAAGTAAATCAGAAGATAAACTCCCCAATAAATTTTTAAAAAATACTAATTACTCTTGAGTTACTATATTGATACAGAAACATTAAGGCAGCATGTATATTATTTGGTGAAAGAACTGCAGCAGATCTGAAAAAGTAATTTGTGTTCTGCAGGTTTCGAGGCTGTCTTGTTGGCCACTGTTTAGAGACAGTCTGGCATATATAATTAGTGCAGCAGCAGTCCTTGCAATGATATATGACAGCAGAATTTACTGGTAAGTGCACAATGTGTGTTGAATTCATGTTGATTAGAAATTAGCAAGTGTAAAAATCAAAGGGTTTTTTTTTAATCAAGCATTAACTTCAAGTATCGCAATCTGTATTGTACACTGACAAATTGATATCTTGTAGGTTTAAGAATTGTATACTGAATCCAAGGTTCATGAAGTCTGTTACATTAATCATACTGTGGATTCCTGCTTATAAATCTCAACCAGCATAGGCGTCCTTCACTACACTTCAAATGTGCGCTGGTGTGTCCCCTCCCTGGCACAACCAATAGTCTTCATATTTTATTCACTTGTTAATCTCTTTTCACTTTCAAAGACCATTCAAATCCTCAACATTTTTTGTGAGCTGAGTTTACAAGTAGTGGGCTCACTTCTAGTACAAAGGGACAAAACTATTTAAATCAATGAAGTTGGCACCCATTTGCACCAGACAGGATTTGGCCTAGTGTCTCTCCTTTACAAGTTCCTCTGTGTAGCGTTCAGCAAATTAGCTAAAATCCAAGAATAGAGCTCTGAAATTTCTGGTATCTATGGCAGTGTTCAGACCATGCCTTTGGCTGGTTAGCACAATAGGACTCAATATGGCAAATATTTACTTACCAGTTGTGAGAGACTAGCATATTTTTGCAAATAAGTGTGGGATTGGGGCTGTATCTATTAATCAAACTGCTATAAAATAAAGAGAAACATTAGTCTCCTTTATGGTATCTATACACAACCTGGTAAATCAGAAATATTTTCCCAATGCAGATTATCAAAAACATTTGCTCCTACTTATTTTTCTTCTGCTACCAAAGCCAAGTAATTATCTCCTTAGTGGGCAATCATTTAAATATTACTTAGCTAAATAGCTTTTGTTATCGAGTTCTTTAATTGAAGATAAAAAACTAGTTAGATTTTTATATCAGACCCTATTTTTCTTTATAGGTATGAAGCTGCTGCCCTGCTGCTAATTTATGGGTTATATATTCTGGTGTTGTGTTTTGATATTAAAATCAATCAGTATATTATGAAGAAGTTTAGTCCCTGCTGTACCTGTTTTGCAAAAGTTATGGAAGAAAATATGGAACAGCAGCTATTATTTGGCTGGAAGGAAGAATGCGAACCACTAATTCGTCGACAATCAAGAACAGATAGTGGAATTTTTCATGACGAATCTGACTACTCACAGCTTTCTATAAGTTTACATGGGCTTGATGAAATTCCTGAAGGTATTAATACAGAAGACTGGTAGCGGTATCTAATTGGGGAGGTCTGTTTCCAGTATATTGAAAGACCAATTTCAAATGGCGTAGACTATGAAAGAACTCTAGTTGAGTAATCCACTACTATTCCTTCTTGGAATCTGACCTTTAGCAAAATAAAAACACAGGGCTGGTTGTATAAGATTATCCACTGGAGGAATGCCAGAGCAGTCATTCATTTGAGCCATACATGAACTATAAATAATGGAAGAGTAACTTACCTAGAGATTCTTTGAAGTGAATATTTGAAACTTCTCAATAGCTAGGCTAATAAATATTTTGATATAAAACTGCCACCTCCACTATGTGATACTCTTTTTCTGTGAAAAGGGCAGTTTTATAACCCCAAAAGATGTGCTATAGTTTGGCATAGCGATGGAAGCAGATTTTTTTTTTTAAAGTGACATGACTAATCATTGTACCTATGAAAAACTTCACTTACGCACCTACTCAGTAAGAAGGCACCAAACCCATTACAAAAAAGCTCATGTTACGTAAGTACACATAGTAACCCAGGTGACATTTCCTAGTAACAAAAATGAAAACTTTGAGATTGTATTTTTGTATGCTCTTGTAGCCTCAGGTTATCTGATTTTACACAAACATAGCTTTATTACAAAGACAATTTAAAATGGCTTACCTTTTAATCACCAACAGATCCTCCAAGTGTCTTCACCATCCCTGAAGCAGATTTGAAAAGAATTCTCTGGGTGTTATCTCTTCCTATTACTACTCTACTCTATTTGACCACACCAAATTGCAGAAGACAGGTTTGGAAAAACTGGTTCATGGTGACATTTTTCATGTCTGCTGTGTGGATTTCTGCATTTACATACATCCTTGTATGGATGGTAACAATAGTGGGTATGTTCTTTACTTGCTGCTATATCACGTCAACTGACTCAGTCACTGAGAAATAAATGCTTTTCCTATCTAAATAGTTTATTTCCACAATTAGGGAAGGTTAGAACTTAGTTTTGTACTCTTCTGAAAAAGCTTAGTCTCAGACTGTATGTTCATAGCTCACAGAAAATGCAGTTGAGAAAAATAATTACAACTTCTGTGGTCATTAAAATTGTCCTTTAAACAGCATTACAGGCATGGTGTTTTAAACCGATTTATCAAGCAGACATCATATTACCAAATTTATCTGCCAAGACTGGAGATAAAGGTTCAGTTCCTCTCATACAAGAGCAGTTATAAAATTTTAAAAACCATTTTGTTGAAAGAATCAGGAGGATTAGATCAATAATTATCATTTAGAGCACTAAAAATAAATTAATTTCTTTAAGCGACCAGTAAAGATTTAACAAAAATTGGGATTTGCCTTTTCTTGCAGCTCTGATGGGGAAGACTAGAATTGTGTGTATGTAAATTTAAACCTTTACATTATGCATGTCAAGCAAACTCAGGGAAAAACAGAGTATTTTCTGGCACTCTCATGAACTCACATCTTAAGCGAAGGGGCAGAAGTGTTCAGTTTCTAATGACGTCATCCTGTCTCCTTGGTGTTTTAGTAATAGGAGTTGAATAGATGTAAAAGCACAATAGTGTATCTGGACATTGATTACTGCATTCCCTGTTCAATTTCTCAACTTCTAGTCACAAGTCATAATTTGACTAAATTCTCCAGTCATTACTTTGAGGAGAGACATGAAATTTAAATTAAAATCAGACAACCTTCTAAGCTTTATCTTAAAAAGCAAGTGTGCATGGGGGAAGGGGATAACAACCCTGGCATTTTTCTCCTTTGTAGCTCACTTTAAGTCTGCCAACATAGTCTAGTAATTCAACTTTAACCAAATATCTTAAAGAAAAAGGAAACCTCCACAAGCATCTGTTGGCAGTTTGACACAACTAGATGTCAAATGGTTGAGTGTACTGATTGAGATCATTCAGCACTTATTACATTCACTCATTGTTTATAAATACATCACACTCATAACGAGGTAAAAGCAGGTAACTTACTCTAATGAGTTAGGAATCTCTGAAAATCTCCAGTATTGCAGGCGAGAGCTATTGCTGACCTGCTATTTAGAGCTATGACAATGTGATTGTAGTATGCCAAAGTTTCAAAAAGGACAGTGTGCTGGTCTACTTTGACAGGTGGTATTGGGAGGGGCCTGTGTCTCACCAACCTCAAACTAAGTTTATTCTATTTACAAAATAAAGTTTTAGCTTGCCCTGTAGAGTCAACCTGGATTCTTTTCACAAATCAATTTTTGTAGAAGATAATGTAATACACCTAAACTGCTCCTTGATTTCACAGAGTTTGTACAGGAACTTAATACTGGTGCATACAAAGAACAGAATAATTTTCAATCCTGTCTAACAGAAAAGTAGTTTTACATTCCCATGTTAAAGTTTTGCCTCTGACCTAAACTAATATATCTTGCATGCAACTATAGTGCACCCAACTTTATAGACAATCTAGTGCAGAATTCATTCTAGCAAAACTACTTATTACTGTTTGTCAAAACTTACTAGTAAAGGCCCACAGCAAAAAAAAAAAAAAAATCAAGGTAGAAAAACTTCCAGGTTAAGGGATCAGTGTAGGAAGAAAGTCATCTTGTAAACCAAGAGGGTAAAAAAGAAATGGGTATGACAAGAGAGCTGAAGCATACATCTTTTAGCCCAAGATAGAAAATAACACTCTTCAGAGTAAAGCGAATTAAGATTTAAATTATCCATTACAAACAGTTTAAACAAGATATCAAATCCTTCATTGTTCCTCCCAAGTTTTATGAATACTGCATTAGGAGACATCATCTGCCTGATACTAAAATCAAAACTACAGGGTACTCAAGATTAGCCCCAAAATATAGAATCAAATCCAAGTCCATCAGTTCTAGCCCTAAATTTTAAACAACTGGAACACAAAGATGTAAGTTAGGAGTTAAACTATTTTCAAAATATTAATGGTTTCTACGGGGGGAGGGGGAGGGGAAAGAAAGTTAATGTGAGAAAACTAGCATTTACCCTGTAGGAAATATAGGCTTCTAAACAACTAGAAGTACTGGAATTATATTTTACTTTGCATTTTTCTACACATGACTTAAGACTTGGAAAGTTACATTTTTCAACTGAAGTTTCACAGCAATGAATTTGGACAATACAGTAGTAAGGATTATTTCAAATCTTTTCATGTTTCCCCAGGGAGTTCATGTGCTTTTTTTCAAGAGAGAATGATTAAAGGGTTACTGCTTCATGTGACTTCCAGAATCATGTAATAAAATGCCCAAAACATAAGGGATTAGTCTATTTGCAGTAGTTCAAAAGTGAAACCATTGTCAGAAATGGCCTTCTACCTGTGAGTGGGCATGACTTATTTTCAAAGCTGAAAACAAATGCCATGTCATGTTATCAATATTTTGGTGTGATGAGACAGGTGCTTGCTCGTTCAAATAACCACTAACTAGTTAAAAAAATTAAAAATCAGTGTCGAGCTGTATGATTTCAGTAAATAAAGTTAAGCTATCCTGAATTTTTACTGACTCTGATAGTGTCTTTTTGGAATTAACACATAAGTACCAATCCTTCCTTTCTCTGGTAAGCATGGATTCATGGCAGTTTCTTTGGGCACGGCTTCAGCAATTAAATGTGTTAAGACTCTGTTTCCTTGTTTTTTCCACTATAGGTGATACCCTGGCAATTCCAGAAACAGTAATGGGTCTTACATTACTAGCAGCAGGGACAAGCATACCAGACACAGTTGCAAGTGTACTGGTGGCTAGAAAAGGTAAGAATTTTAATTCATGTTTACTCCATTAAGGGCAGAGAGGTCTCAACATAGATACTTCACTAGATCTGAAAGATTGATAGAGCAAGTCAAAACTGCTACTGTGAGCATCTAAACAACATACATTAATATAAAATACTGAAGTTCATCTAAGACACAGGTGGAGAACCTAAGGCCTGATGCAGCCCCTGGCTTGCTTGGATCAGTCTTCCTACTATGGGGCTGGAGCACACAAAATCTACTAACCTGCACTCCTTAGGCTCTAGTGTGCAAACGGAATGTGGGGAGTGTCTTTCTCTTCAGTTGGGGGCCATGTCTGTGAGGATTTTTTTCTTTTTGCTTCTTGTGTGTGGCCCGATTGATTTTTCTGTGCATCAGGAGCCCCTGCCTCAAAAAGGTTCCCCACCCGAATCTAATCTTTTGTAGCTTAGCCATCCAAAATTAAAAATGAAAAAATACCAAATATTCTAGGAAAAGTTTGATTTAGGGATGTTAGCAATTGTGTAATTGAATAGTCATAGAACCACATGGAATTTTAGCTGTTACATGACTATTCGATAGTCCCTGGGGTCGGGTCAGTGCACTCCTAGCCATTCTTGGGGAGCCTCCCTGCCAACCCACGCTGCTGCCTGATACAGAGGCAGCAATGCAAGATGATAGCAGCCCCTGCCGCTGTGGGCCTGCGTGCCTCACAGAGGCTGCACTGTGGGATTCAGAGCGGCCTCTGTCTGCAGGGAGCTTGGGCCCGTTTCTGAAAGAACTGCTTCATGGCAGCCTCCCCTGCACATACCACCCCCACCCTTGCGCATGGCAGCACTGCAGGGGTAAGCAAAGGGGAGGAAGGTGGCACCATAGAGCCAGTACTGTGGTAAGCCAGATCCTCCCAGCACCAGCACCAGCTCCTGCCTGCCCCCTCCTCATAGGAGGCAGCAAGTGGAGGGATGGGCAGGAGGGATGCAGAGCCAATACATGCAGGGAGCTAGCTTGATAGCCAGCTTTCTATGTTTATCAGCTCCAGCCTACCCTCCACACTGTTGTCTCTCTATCAGAGGCAGGGAGGGCAGGCAGATCCGGTGCTCGTAGGGAGCCAGCTTTTAAGCCAGTTCCTCCTGGGCACCAGCTCCTGCTTTCCCCACCCTACCTTGCTGCCTCTAATACAGAAGCAGCAATGAGGGAGGAATGCGTATAGTCAACAAGATTAAGTGATAAGCCTATGCTTATTGTTTAATAGTACAGTCAACTACATGTTGACATCCCGAGTTTAATTTACTGTTGTACAGTAAACTTCTAATAATCTGGCACCTTTAGGATCCAGGGGGTGCCAGACTATCAGATATGCCGGACTATCAGAAGGGGGGATTATGAGGGGTCTGGAGTGGGGTGGGAGGGGATGCCACCCCAGGCCCCTCATAGCCCCCCCCTTACGATAGTCCAGCTCTGCCCCAGGCGTCCCTGATTCAGCCGCTGCTGGTCAGTTTCAGCAGTAGCTGAATCGGGGATGCCTGCAATAGAGCAGCTGGGGTGCTGCCAGGTTGGTCCCGCAGCGCTGAGGGGCAGCGCTACGGCATCAACGCAGCAGCACTCCAGCTGCTCTTGGGGACCCCTGGGGCAGAGCAGCTGGAGTTCTGCCGGGTTGGTCCCACAGCGCCAAAGGACGGTGCTGCGGGACCAACCCCGCAGCACCCCAGCTGCTCTGCCCCAGGGATCCCCGATTCAGCCGCTGCTGAAACAGATCCGCGGCTGATTCCAGGAAGCCCCGGGCAGAGCTGCTCTGCCCCGGGCTTCCTGGAATCAGCCGCTGATCTGTTTCAGCAGCGGCTGACTTGGGGACCCCTGGGGCAGAACAGCTACGGTCCTGCCGGGTTGGTCCCGCAGTGCCGAGGGGCGGCGCTACAAGACCAACCCTGCAGCACCCCAGCTGCTCTGCCCCAGGCGTCCGGATTCAGCCTGCTGGTGAAACTGACGCTGCTGGTCTGTTTCAGCAGCGGCTGAATCGGGGACCCTTGGGGTAGAGCAGCTGGGGTCCTGCTGGGTTGGTCCCACAGCGCTGCCCTTTGGCGCTGCGGGACCAACCCGGCAGCACTCCAGCTGCTCTGCCCCAGGCGTCCCCAAGAGCAGCTGGGGTGCTGCTGGGTTGGTCCCGCAGCCCCGAGGGGCAGCGCTAGGAGACCAACCCGGCAGCACCCCAGCTGCTCTGCTCCTGGCTTCCCCGATTCAGTTGCTGGTCAGTTTCAGCAGCAGCTGAATGGGGGAAACCTGTCCGGCTGCCCCAGCACTTCCAGGTTCCTGATGGTGCCGGACCATCAGGAGTCCCGGAGCATTGGATGCCAGACTAATGGAGTTTTACTGTACTATGTTTTTCTCCAACACTGCAAGTTTATGTTCCAACATGAATGACTGATCTCACTGTAGATGCTTGGAAAAGTCTCTCTAGTACAATAAAAGTAAACAGATACTTGGTTTTTTTTCTTTTGCAGGAAAAGGAGATATGGCTATGTCCAACATTGTAGGATCTAATGTATTTGATATGCTGTGTTTGGGAGTACCCTGGTTTATAAAAACTGCCTTTGTAGATACATCAGCACCCGTGGAAGTGAATAGCAGTGGTTTAACTTACACAGCTATTTCTCTTATTTGTTCCATTATTTTTATTTTTCTGGCAGTCCACCTGAATCGCTGGAAGCTAGATAAAAAACTGGGAGTAATCTGTCTAATAGTTTACTTAACATTTGCTACACTGTCAATTTTGTATGAACTTGGAATTATTGGAAACAATCCTGTAAAGGTCTGTGGTGGCTAGTTTTAGCCAGTAACTCTACTGAGGAAGACACAAAACAATGAGAAGAGAGGGTCAATTTCTTCATTAAGTCAAATAAAAAAAATTCAAAACTCCCTTTGGGCTCTAAAAACTTATTTACAGACGTTCTAGATCATGGCATAAAAGTAATCTTAAAAATAAAACATCACCACGGCCTAATTGGAGCCCTTTCTTTTAGAGTGAAGAATTACAGTGCAACTACAATGCATATGTAAAACCAAAATTCTGGAAGGGACCTCTAATTTTTTACATTACAATGTTAACACAATCTGGGGGAATCAAACATTAAACAAAATCCCACTATGCAATCTTGAGAACAGAGAAAAATGGCTTATTTTATTAAAAACAGTATAACCATTCATTTAAACTGAATGACTAGAGACACTTGGCCTAATTTTTCAGAGGCACCAAGCATCCACAGCTAAGAACCAACAGTTCTCACCGTCTTTAAGGGGACTGCAGGTGTTCAGTACATCTGAAAATCGGGCAAACTGTCCTTAAAAACCAAACATAGTAAGATTTAGTTAACAAGAATCACAGTATATTAAACACTATACTGTTAAAGGCTGGTGGGATTTAAAAGTTTGTTTTTACAGCTTTTGTAAGCATACAATGTTACTAAAAATGACTTACTAGGTTACAGAAGCTAAACAGACATAGGAATGTTCCTGAACATAGTTTTAAATTATGCATTGCGATCCAAGCGTACATCAATTTCTCTGCCATTGATTTTTATGCCGTTCATTATTCTACAGGCTTTTTCAGCAGATTCTGGTGAGTCAAACCTGACTGTTCCACAGCCTTTTGATTTTCCATTCTCCATTTTTATTTCAGCAAACATTACATGACCTGAATAAATAAGTTAAACAGTGGTTACTATAAAGGCTACATTGCACTATTAAATTAGAGATCCAAAAACAGACTAAGGTAAAACATTTTTAAAAAGTTTTTAGGAGGAATTTAAGCTTAGATGTTGAAACAATTTAGAAACATACTACAGGCAGTCCCTGGGTTACGTACAAGATAGGGACTGTAGGTTTGTTCTTAAGTTGAATCTGTATGCAAGTCGGAACTGGCATCCAGATTCAGCCGCTGAATCTGGACACCAGTTCTGACTTACATACAGATTCAACTTAGGAACCCCAGGCGTCCCCAAGTCAGCTGCTGCTGAAACTGATCAGCAGCTGATTCCAGGAAGCCTGGGGCAGAGCAACTCTGCCTCGGGCTTCCTGGAATCAGCCGCTGGTCAGTTTCAGCAGCGGCTAACTTGGGGACGCCTGGAGTAGAGCAGCTCGGGTGCTGCTGGGTTGGTCCAGTAGTGCGGCCGCTCCTCGGCACTACTGGACCAACCCAGCAGCACCCCAGCTGCTCTGCCCCAGGCGTCCTGATTCAGCCACTGCTGAAAGTGATCAGCAGCGGCTGAATCAGGACTCCTGGGGCTGAGCAGCTGGGGTGCTGCTGGGTTGGTCCAGTAGCGCCAAGGAGCGGTGCTGCGGGACCAACCGGCAGCGCCCCACCTGTTCTACCACAGGCCCCGGGCTTTGCTCCACATCTCCCTGGTCTGCTGGGGCGGGGGGGGGGGGGGGCACTAGCTGCGTCCCCCCCCAGCAGACCATGGAGACGCTGAGCAAAGCCGCGCAGGACCCAGCCCGACCCGCGGCGCTTCCAGCTGATCTGAAAGCGGCCGCGGGTCCGGCCCCGGGTCCTCCGCCGCTTTGCTCCCGTCTCCCTGGTCTGCTGGCTCCCGCAGCAGACCAGGGAGACGGGGAGCAGCTTTTCTCGCCCCGGAGGAGGCGGGCGGCGGGACCAGGCATCCCACCGCTCGAGTCCTCCGGGGCGAGAAAATCCCCGTTCGTAACTGCGGATCCGACTTAAGTCGGATCTGCGTAACTCGGGGACTACCTGTACCATCAAATGGGCTAGCCAAGTGTAAGACTTGCATCCATTTTTATAGCAGATTGTCCCAAATATTCAATCTAAGGTGTCAATTCAACAGCTTTATATTTTTATAAATATGCTATTCCACTATAATCAGGCAGCATTTACTTATTGAAAAGAAACATAATGCGTCAAAACAGCAGACAAGAATCAGTATGAAAATTCCCTGGTTTATGCTATTACAACAGTCCTTCTCTCATATCAGTGTAAGACTGAACATGAATATGTTTCAATTAATTGAGCTCAACTGTGAACACAGAAGAATCTCATTAGAATAAGACCAGTTATAAAGCCCTTTCAGCCACAGTCAGAGCAGTTTAAAGATGTTAGCAAATCAACATGGTGATGAAAGACTTACAAGTCTAGTCTACTATATGTATTACTATAAAACAATCATAGTAACACAACTTAATCTGTACTATCGAAATAATTTGATGACTTTTTAATTGATGGATATTCCTTTATCCTCAATACACTTTCTTTAGATGAATTAAAATAGAAAACTAGCCATTTTAGGAAAGACATTTTATAGTGTGCTGTCACTTTAGCCACAACATGCTAACAGAGCCAAACCACCAGAAGTAGACAAGTTTCTAAAATGTAGGCTTCATATTTAAAAGGCTCACAATATAAGACTGACTTTTCACAGAAAGAAGAAACATTTAGACACTGATATTTTTGTATTTTCTTAACATTTGCATGATATACAGATTTTGCTGATTAGTATTATTCTGTACTTAAAATCATTCAACTGTTACTATGGTAGCTGCTGTGAAGATTGTCAAGGAAAAGCAAATGCAGTCCTAGGGCTCTTCTATGTTAAATCTGAACAGAAATTGCATTGTTTAGAAATATAGATACTGTGGGCACAGGTATAAAGATGCTTTTCATTATAGCCGATTTCTGGAAATTTATGGATAAAAACTATTCTGATATAAGAACAGTACAACTGCATCTACACTAGGTGGTTGTACCAGTAGCATTGGTTTAGAAACAGATATAGCTAAAGCAGTACAAACAACTGTATTTAGACTAGGGATGTGAAAGTGCAACTGTGTACATGGTTACAGACTCCCCCCTATGTGTGAGGAGCTGGCTTAAAAGTCCAGTTTGAACCCAGCTTCTGCCTCTCTATCAGAGGCAGCTGGGAGGGGCGGGAAGGCAGATGGGAGCTGATGCATGCGCACTAGCTCCTAGGAGCCGACAGTCTGCTATGTGTAACCACTGAAAATTTTCAGAAGTTACATGTTTACTTAAATGCATTTTAACATCCCTAATTTAGACAACCCTTACACAGAGATCCTATTTTCACACATATCCTTAATCCCTTCCCCCATACTGACATCTGCAGAATGGCCTGTAAAGATTTTTCAACATTTTAAAGGATGCATCTTCCAATGTTTACAATTTTGTTTTAACTTTTAAAATGCAACATTAATGAGGTTAATCTTAACCTCCTTTTCATGTGTAAAGTAATTGCAAAAATGGTAACTGCAGATTTTAGGTAAGGAACAATCTTTTTGTTTTGTTTCTACAACACCTCGTACAACAGTGCTATGATTTGAAGATAGCCAAGAAAGTAAGTAAGTTCGGGAACAAAAACAGCATCAAGAGACTGGAAAATGATTTAGCATCTTATTGCACTTCTGCCAAGTAACAAATACAGTCTCAGAGGTTACGGGGGAGGGGGACCATGTCCTCCCCTCATAGCATCAAATCGCAAAGACTGGATCATCTGACTTGGGCTTGCGCTACAGGGCTAAATACTAAAGATGTTGAATTGCATTTAATCAGCTAATCAAGTAGTCATTGGATCAAACAATTGATAAGTGAGTAAACTGCAGAGCCACAAGGGGATTAGCTCCTGCCCCCAGGAGCTAACCCCACTGCAGCTCTGCCTTTTAGATGTAATAAAGAGCCTGGCAGCTCTTACTTGATTTAAAAAGCAGAGGTGCACTTTCTGGGACCAGGTGCGAGCTAGGACAGCTGAGTCCTGACTTGCAACCGACCTCTTCTGCCCCACCCGCTGGGGGGGTGGAAAACCAGCTTTGAAGCTAGCTCCCCTCCCAGCACCAGCTCCTGCTCCCTGGAGAAGAAGCGACTAGTTAAGTATGACTTGGCTATCCGATAAGCCTAGGCTTATCGGGTAGTTGACTAGTCGCTTACATCCCTACTAAAAAACAGCAGCGTAGATGCTCCCACTCAGGCTGGAGGTTCTGAGATTTCCGCCATCCTCCCAAGTTTCAGAGCCTTAGCTATTTAGCTATGTAGCACCAGCCTAAGTCAGTTGACCTGGACTCAGACTGACGGTTTCAGGTTTTCTGTATTGTTTTTGCAGTGCAGAGGTACCCATAGCATCCCAGCAACGAACATCTCTGCATGAAGTCAAAAGCAGGAATACCTGACAAACTTATGTACATTTGCTATCAAATTTGTACAGAACAAGTGTTTATGAACGTCTTTTAAACATATCAGATGGCAGTGCTACATTGAGAGTTATTTCCTCCTCCCTAAAGTAAAAAGTTACTTGGCAGACCAATTAGGTTCAGCATTCTGAAAGTGAGTTTTCAAAGGGGAAAAACATGTTTGTTCTTATATCTAAGCTCCATGATTCATGCATTTTAGCCAGGGCCATCCTCAAGGGGCACAGGGCCTGAGGCAACCCTTCCTACCCCCTGCTTTGTCCCACTCCATCCCTTCCCTCAAGCCCTGCCTCTGCTCCACCTCATCTCCAAGCAATGTGACTTGAGGATTACTGTGGGGCCTGGTCTGGAATAGCAACAGGGATCAGTCCCTGCCCACCTTTCCTTGGCAGTAGGAACTGGAGCAACCTAGCAGCAGCCTGTTCTGCTTCGTCCCCCCTTCCGCCATCTCCCCGCCCGCTGTGCTTGCTTCACCGCAACATGGGAAGTGGAGTATCCTGGAGCCAGGGCACTCTGGCTTCTTGCTGCCACAGTGAAGCCAAGCACAGCAGCTGGGAGATAGGTGACAGGGTGGAACAGAGCAGGCTACCAGGTTGCTCCAACTCCTGCAGTCAGTGGGCGGGAGCATGACCCCTGCTGCCACCCCATCCCAGGACCCCAGGTAATCCCTCAAGCCCCACCCATAGGATGATTGAGGTGGCCACTGTGGGTTCCCCAAAAGCACAGGGTCTGGGATAACCCCCTGAACAGTCCTGTCAAAGGGATGGCTCTGATTTTGGCAACAAGGCCATAAATTCTTTCCAAATTACCTGCATAAATGCTGAAGACAGCAATCCTGCACCTCTTCCATACACAAAGCCAAACAAAAACAATAACAATTATTTTATTCCTTTTAATAAGCCACTACCTTCAGCTAATACATATGCCAGGCCTATCTAACTGCACAAAACAATCTGCCTACAGCTGTAAGTCACACCTAAAGTTGCCATGGTAAATTTTATTTAATTTCTGGAAATTAGAGTATGAGAGTAGGATAAGGCTGGCCAGACTACTCTTCAGGATATTTAACATTTTGACTAAGCAACAACCATATCCCACTGCTCTTGAAAGAATGAAAATTTCCTGATTTTATGGCTTATGCAAGACTACCACATTTGCAGCCTTCCATATACTTACCACACTGACTGAATTTCTCTTTTAGCTTCTGCCAGGTCAAGTCAAATGGAAGCTAAAATGAAAACAGGTATTAATAATATAGACAGACACAGAGTGGAAAAAAAATAGCTGGTTGTTTGAATTCATATGCTTACATTTCTGACAAATATCTGGTTGCCTTTAGAACCTCTCTCTCTCACACCACTTCCCATTGGGCCAGCCACAAATCCTCGATCCATATCAATGTTCCTGTCCAGGCCGGCTCCCATAGCTGGTCCCATTCGATCAAAACTGGAGCTCATTCGGTCCATCCCCATTCCCATTCCTCCAGTCATACTATTCATGCCACCCATTCCACCACCTAGGCACAAAGAGGAAGAGAAGATTCAGCAAAATGATATAAAGTAGTGCATACAGAAACATTGATATAATACTAGTCTATCTACAAAAAAAACAAAAATACACTCCGATGAATAACACAGATTTTGTTTGATCTCAGGAACTGAAAATTGACTTTCAAATTTCTCTAGTATGGTCCCTTGTATGACTTAGTCTTAAAACAGGGCTAATTTGAGCATCAACCATTTAGTAAATCCAGGAAGCCAAAATAAAAATGTCAGTGTTGCTGAATGAATACACACAGAGATTTTTACCTGCCCGATGGCATCATCTTCTAAAGCAGTGGTCTCCAACCTTTTTACACCCAGGATCACTTTTTAAATCTCCGAACAGGTGAAGATCTACCGCCCCGCCCCTTTCTATTCTCCTCCTGTCCATCATTTGCTATCCCCAGCCCTTACTTACACACTCTGCTAAACAGTTTTTTTAAATTATGCGATGTATAAAATTAAAATCACATGTTTATAGTTATGAAATAAATGGTCTTTTTTATTCATGCTATTTAAATCTAAAATGAAGCATTTATAATTATACATTTTGTAGGGACAGAGTTCTGCTGCTGGGGGCAAGGGAGAGGGAACAGGGTGCTGGAAGGGCAGAGGACAAGGTTCTGCAGCAGGGGACAGGGTGCCAGTGGGGACATGTTTCTGCAGCTGGGGACAGGGTGCCAGTGGGGACAGGAATAGGGACAGAGCTCTGTAGCTGGGAAAAGGGGAGTGGGGAACAGAATTTTGTGGCTGGGGACAGGGGAGTGGGGACAGAGTTCAGGGAGTGGGGACAGAGTTCTGTGGCTGGGGAGTGGGGTGCCAGTGGAGGCAGAAAGTCCCCTGCGTCTGCCTCCTCCCAGGATTCCCCTGCCCCCAGAGGGAAACCAGCGCATGCCTACCCTGGGACCGACCCACCCGCGGCGCCGGGAAATCCCACGTGCGCACACCTGCCCGGGGTCCAACCCCCTGGCGCAGGAAAACCTCGCGCGCTCCTGCCTCAGGGCCGACCCCCCCGGTGCACGGAAGCCCTGCGCGTGCACACCTCCCCCGGGGCTGATTCACCCCTCCTGTGCGGTGCAGGGAGCCGATGCTCCCTCCCGCAGTACACCCGGAATCGCCGGAAGTGGCGCTAAGCTGAAGGACTTTTGTCCATCCCCGGGAAGCCTACACTACCTCCATTTTCACTGGAGATAGGTAGTGGGGCTTCTCAGGGGTAGGAGGGAAATGGGGGCGGGGCGGACAGGATGCCTCGCGATCGACCAGTCGATAGTGATTGACCTGTTGGTGACCACGGTTCTAAAGGAAGATTTCTCTGAACATTAAACTGGATTGGTATAGATAGCCACTCCTTAATAACAGAAGCCTGGACTCTCCAACAGTAAATACTATATTAAAGCATATTAGTATGCATCAGGTGTGTGGAACTATTGACACTCAGATAAATATTTGTAGATTCATAAAATTTTCAAACCATTAAAAATATAGGAAGGACAGGAGCTTCAACTTTAGCCACATGTCTCAAGTATTAAGGAGGTCGATTTCCTAATGTGCCATTCAAGTTGGCCAATGTCAAGGCATTGATGTCATTCAACTCTCTCACCCTGAAGGTGATTTATTGAGGATGAATTTTGCCTTTCGTAAATACAGGATTAGAACACTACACAAAAAGTTAACTGAATTATATCTGAAATTCTACACCACAAATGGTAGTTGCTAGCATGATTTGCTTACCGCAGAATTAAAAAAAAATTGGAGTTGTTTGTAGGGTTCCTACAAATAATTCACCCTACCTTTCTTCTAGTAAAAATGCTGCTGCTCCTTTCACCAAAAATATTTAGTATACTAGGAAGCTTGACACATTCCAGCATCAGATTAAGAGTTAGAAAGAATGTAGTGGACAAGGCAGAAACTCAGTGTTACTATACAATTAGGGCCCTACTAAACTTATGATCCATTCTGGTCAATTTCATGGCCAGGTTTTTAAAACTGGCCAGTTTCACATTTTCAAATGTTTATATCTGAAACTTCACTGTGTTGTAACTGCAGAGGTCTGACCTAAAAGGGCATTGTGAGAGGGAAAGATCACAAGCCATTAGGGAGGAAGAATAATGTCCATAGGACTACCACTCTCACTTCAGAACCTAGCTTTAAAGGCAGTGCAGAAGACAGCAGCCAGAGAGCTTCCTGCAAGCAGGGGAGGTTCCTGGAGGTGGGTCTGATTTCTTCCTTCCTGGGAACACCAAGAGTTCCTAGCTGCTGGTCTCAGCTGAACAGGAGATGGACAGGACTTCATCTTCCCCTGTATAGCCCTTGGACGGAGATCAGACCCACTTCTGGGTACCTTCCCTGGCTGCAAGTAGGTCCACAGCTGTGCTGCCTTAAGAGCCAAGCTTCCTGCAGCTAGGGGAAGTACCTAGAGATAGGTCTGATCTCTCTTCTGAGAGTGGCTGTCCTTCTCCAGCACAGGGATTAGCAGTAGGAGCCCCGAGCAGAGATGCACTCAGGCCTGCTGCACCCTTCTGGATTTCACAGGGAGAGGCCTGATTTCACAGTCCATGAATTTAGTAGGGCTTATATATAAGAAAAGCATCTTTAGCAAAAAAACATCTGCAAGAACAATTAGAATTACAATCACAACATGTTTTCTCTGCCATTGACAAAATATTCAACTAGAACAACTTATTTTCAAAAATGTTCTGCTATATAGATATATCGATCATTTACATTCTGTTGGAATCAACCTACTCATTCCAGATCCTACTGGGCCCATGCTAGAAGCTCCCATTCCTCCTGCAAAACCACCAACCATTGCACCACCTAAACAAGAATAGAAAAAAAAATTAAGTGATACATGCTAAGACTATGGTTGCAAGATAAAGCCAGACAATATTAGCAACTAGAATGGTTAATATTTAAAACAAACAACACAGGACATGCTTACCTTATGATTCTTCTCTATGGACTGGTTTCACCTGTGTAGATTAGATGGGTTGGAACCTTATTATCCAAGATGGATGGGAAGCCTCTAATAGTGACTTTGATAGCCGTTAGCCTCTAGGTTTTTTTTTATAGATTTTAAAGTGCTTTTAAAAGCTTCTCTCCAGGTAAAAAAATTCTTTGGTACAGCCAAGTTACCATTAGGACAAGCTAGATGGAATAAATAAAATGATCCTGCAAGAACACTGAAGCAAGGCTAACAGGACCACCTTATTGTTAGATATAAAACAGAAAGCTCTTGGCATTCTCACTCCAAATGATGTACGGTAACTAATACCAGAAGAATTACTTCAAAGCTTTTGCTTCTTTCCCAAAGGATTCAAATAAATGCAAAGGCATTACTTATTAAATACTCAAGTACGGATTCCACAGAGTTCTGGGAAGCCTACAGTGGGTCAGTCATGCCTTTAGGGAACAGTTCTAGGATTGTAAAAGAAAAAAAGTCACACCAAATTCATTAAACTCCTAAGATCTATAAAAGCATGAATGGTTTGGACCCAAAAAAAAAAAAAAAAAAAAGTTTGACATAACACATGAACCTGGGATCACCAAATAAAATAAAGTAGCAGCAAGTTAATTTTAAGCTTAAGGAAGTACTTCATGCTACACAGTCAACACTGTGGAACTTGTTGCCAGGTGGATGGTATAAATGCCAAAAGTATAGGTGGGTTCAAAAAGAACTAGACCATCAATAGCCATTAGTCAACGTAGTCAAAGATGCAACTCCGTGCTCTGAATGTTCCTAAACCTGAGTGCCAACAGTTTGAGTGGACCAGAGATCACTCAAACTACCCTGCTTGCCACTGTTGGAAGACAAGCTTCTGAGCTAGGGGGACAATTGATCTGACCCACTATGGCCATTTATATGAAGGAGAATAGCACTCTCTAATAAACCTAGAACTTACAAGAGCAGCCGCTCAGAGACAAGTCCTGCTAGTCTGTGACAAAGGCAGCATTGCTGTAACAATAGATCTTGATATGAGAAGACAAATGAGTAGGATTCTAATGCCACCCAATGCATGTCCACAAACTGAAACATGCTCATTCCAGCACTATCGGCATAATCTTGGCTTTGTCTTGATTTTACACTTTTCACAAGTGTATATGCTGTAGGCTAGAAAGAAGAGCACAAACTTCCCGTTGATCATGCTTCTTTATATACTGAAGAATCGAACACAAACTAGACTTTTTGTTTGTATGGTCTGTTTTTTTGGCCACAGAAAGTCTGTCACCAACTTACCCAGACTGCACACTCTGAATACCCAGATTCTGAAACTGTTCCCCAGACTGGATACTTTGTCTGCATAATGAACCTGATGACAGACTGTTAGCTTAGCAGTTCAAATGGAAAGATGATTGTCCTCTGCAAACTTGGACAGAAGGATAATCTGAGAGGAAGAGCTTGTTTTCCCTTGGCAATTTACATATACAGTAAAACTCCGATAGTCTGGCATCCAACTGTTCGGCACTCCCGATACTCTGGCATCAAAATGCCAAGCTCTCCTGACCAGCTGATTAAAGAGCCTGCCGCACAGCACACGTGCTGGCTGTAACCAGATGGAGCATAAAGATTTTGGGGGGGAGGGAGAGAGGGGAGTGGGATCCTGTTACAGTATGGAGAAGAGTTTTGCTTCAGCAAAGGGAGGTGAGAGGGAGGAGGATCAGGTTACAGCACGGAGGAGACCGAAGAGGAAAGGGGAGGGGAGACGGAGGGAGATTGTGTCCTGGCCAGCTGTTAAGCCATGCAGCTGTACCGAACCTCCGGATTCTCCAGCAAATCTGATAATCCAGCCCCACCTAGGTCCAAAAGGTGCTGGATTATCAAAAATCTACTGTATCTACCAGTGTTACCTGACCTCAGCATAATGTGCTAATTCTGGCTGAACTCATTCAATGCAAGCAGGTCTCTTCACCACGCCAGCAGGTGGTTATAAAAAGCTCTCTGAAGCAGAATATTTCCTTAAGCCAGATGGATGTGTGTGTTTGGGTCACAAGCAACACATTTTGTGACCTGTACAGGAAAGACTATTTCATACTCATTGCTTTGGTTGCTCTTCATAATAAGGAACTGTTTGCAGAGTTTGAAACTAGGGTACTAACTCCCAGCAGGGTACAATAAGATCAAACAATTTTAGCAGAGCTCAGATTGCTAGAGAAATCTACCATGCTCCTTGAGCTATCAAATTTTATCCTCAAAATGATTCTCTGAAGGGGAATACTCATCTCCATTTACTAGGAGCAAAAAAGTTTCTGCAAAGAGCATCCCCAATTAAAAAAAAATCCAAGATCATCTCTTATTAGGGATGTGATAGTGTAAACATGTAAAAGGTTAGCTGATGAGCTGACCTTCACAGTTACACGCAGCAGCCTTTCCACACTCCACAGCCTAATACAGAGGCAGCCAGGGGAGAGGAGTGTGGCACTCTACAGGAGCCAGTGCACGCAGGTAGCCAGCTCCCCATGAGCATGTCTCCACTCACATGTAAATGTATAACTGCTGAAAATTTCAGCAGCTACACATTTACCAAAATAAATACATTTTAACATTCCTACTCTTGATTCTAGCCATAGCCTTTAATACACAAAACTTCTAAATAAGCTCATCTATGCAGGTGATTTAAATTTGTTCTAGATTCTTGACTGCAGTATCCTGAAAATTCATTAAAGGGGGGAAAGTTTTTTACTTCAAACAATACTTCTTGAAATGGACAATATACCATTGTTGATGCACCATGGCCTATTTTCCTTAATTAAGACAACATCAGCTTAGATACTGGATAGGAGGACCCAGAGTCTTCCTCAGCCAAGTACAGTATAAACCAACAGTTATGATGGAAAGTCCTAATTTTTTTTTCCTTTTGGTAGTAAAAAGTAAGTTATAGGTCCTCTGAGATTATTTCAAGTTTTCACAAAGGCTATATCTAGACTACATTCCTCTTTCAAAAGAGGAATGTAAATTAAGCAAATCAAAAATACAAAGGAAGCGCGGATTTAAATATCCCACGCTTCGTTTTCACATTCATGTCCGAGCGCTTTTTCGAAAGGGCTTTTCGAAAGTGAAAGCGCAGTCTAAACGCGGTTCTTTCGGAAAAAACAAACCCTTTTTCAAAAGAACCCATACTCATTTTTTCAGGAGTATGGGTTCTTTCGAAAAAGGGTGGGGTTTTTTCCCCGAAAGAACTGCGTCTAGACTGCGGTTTCACTTTAGAAAAACCCTTTTTCAAAAAAGCGCTCAGGCGTGAATATGCAAATGAAGCGTGAAATATTTAAATCTGTGCTTCCTTTGCACTTTGCTTCATTTACATTCCTCTTTCGACAGAGGAATGTAGTTTAGACGTGCCCTAAGTGAGGACACAATTCCAATATACAAATCAAGAGAAGCAGATATCTTGGTATCTCTCAAGTATTTCCGTTCTCTGACACTGCTATCTTGCTCAGTGGTCCCTAAAAATAGTATTGACCACAGGAACCTGGAATACAGACTCTGTAGGTACAAGTCAGCTCAAGACACTGTTCACTTTCAAATATGCCCTGGCTTGTCCTATTACAGAAGCACCAAGAAAACCAAGAATATTGCAGAACCACCCCCCTACCCATCCTGCATTGAGTATGCTTTATTATAGTCAGCCGAAACCTGCTCCAATCTACTGCATACAGAACTCACACATCCAAATTTTCAAAAAAGTATTAGAAAGCACAGACTTAAAATTAGCCTCTGTGAGATCAATGTGCATCATCGACACAAAGGACAAAATTGATAATAGCGTAAAACATGTAGGCTACGTCTACACTGGCATGAATTTCCGGAACTGCTTAAAACGGAATACTATTCCGTTTTCAGTTTTTCCGGAAAAGGAGCGTCTACATTGGCAGGCTGCTTTTCCGGAAATGCCCTTTTTCCGGAAAAGCGTCTGTGACCAATGTAGACGCGCTTTTCCGGAAAAGAGCCCCAATCGCCATTTTCGCGATCGGGGCTTTTTTCTGGAAAAGACTACTGGGCTGTCTACACTGGCCCTTTTCCGGAACAGTGTTCCGGAATAAGGACTTATGCCCGAGCGGGAACAGAATAGTTTTTCCAGAATAGCGGCTGATTTTGTACAGTAGAGCGTCGTTGCTTTTCCGGAAATTCAAGGGCCAGTGTAGACAGCTTGCAGCTTATTCCGGAAAAGCGGCTGATTTTCCGGAATAAGTGGCCCAGTGTAGACACAGCCCTGCAGTCAGAGCTATGTTTGTGTTTCCAATTGAGATATTTGGTCTGCAAATTCACAGCAGCTATCATCAATTTAAATATATTCGGTTTTGAAGGTCTTTACTTTCAAGGAACTGTTCAGCCACTTTAAATCCAAGATGGAGCAATGATTTCCTGTCATGTTAAAACAGTGGCCCCAACCTTTTTGATACCAGGGTCTGGCAAACCCATTCACAAACTTGGTGGACTGGTAACATTTTATATTGCGTATTATGTAAATGAATGTGCAAATAAAACATTACCAGTCCGCTAAAAGCCCAGCCCCCAGAACCCCCAGTCCCAACCCCTAGAATCCCCCACTCTTCCACTACCCCACAGCGCCAGTCAGACCCCAGTGTCCCCTGCACCCAACCCCCTAGTGCCAGCCTCCTCTTTCCAGAGCCCCACTGCACCCAACCCCCAATATTAGCCCCATACCCAGAGCCCCCCCAGTGCCAGCACTGCCCCATAGTCCCACCCCACTATTAGCTCAGCCTTCAGAGCCCCCTAGCACTAGTCCTGCCCACCTCACCTAGCCCTGAGCTGTTGCCCATGTTGCGGCAGCTATGGAGACCAGGGCTGAGGTACAACGCCCAGTGCCAACCCTCCTGCTGTGGCTATTGGGAGAGGCGTGTCCTGCCCTGCCTCTCAGCCAACCAGAGCCATGCAGGGGAGGGTCTCCTTTGGCCACAGAAGAGCCTGGTGGTTGGGAACCGCTGTCTTAAAAGATTGGGACTAGCCTAAACCAGATACCAAAAAACTGGATGACTTCTGAAAAGAGACAAAATTAACCAGAACATGGAAATAATAAAATGATTTGCGAATAATCTTTTTTGCCCTACAAGAAAAGACTAAATCGTCCCGAGACACATGAAGGCAACTCAGAAATTCAAGATGACCCAACAGTCTGTGATGTAGTCCTTGACAATGCCCCATTTCAAACAGAGAAGGTATGAGGAGGAGCAGCCATTCGCAGGCTAGAAGAAGCAGAGCTTCCAAAGTGATTTATGATAAGAATGGTTCTATAACTTGACTTAAAATCCCCTTCTAGACAGTTGTTTAATTAAAAATTAGTAATAATGCCTTGTACTCATGCTTGAATTTCCTTCCGGGGAAAAAAATGCCAGTCTTAACCAGCCCCCTCTGCCCCTTCCAATGATGCATCCATATTATCATGAAAGATTTCATCAATGAAGTCTCACACTTAATTCCCCCATCAAAGGTGATGCATTACCTGAAGAGAAAGCTTATCTCTTTGTTCACTACAAAGGGAAGTAAATAGCTACATTTAGGCAGGATCCAGGGTCATCCTTGCACTTCTGGTCATCATAGGCTCTACTTCTGCCGAATAATTTTTGTCCCAAATGAGCAAGTGAAATCACGAGAGTACTGAAACCTGCTCAGTCAAAAAAAGAGCAACATCCTTGCACAGGACATTGTGACTCAAACTGGAGAAAATATCAGCATAAACCTCCAGAGCTAACTTTTTTTTTTTTTTTTTTTTTTTTAAAGAAGGAATTAGATTGGACCTGTGGAAAGAAGAAAAGGAGGCAAAAGCTAGAGGTTGCTAAATTTCACTGTTCCTATTGGATGCCTCCTACCTCATGCGTAACCTGTCTAGTGTGCACTAATGAGACAGGGCCACAGAAACTGAAAAAGTTTTGGACAGCTGCTAAGACATTTTCAGAAGGATGCCCTAAAATGTAAATTATTCAAATACTCAAAGTTACTAGCTGCGTTAACCTAAGATACACTCTTTGGAAGTTGAAAATGACGAGCAGACAAATTTTCTAGCCAGTTTACTTGTTGAAAGAAATAAAGTGCACACAACACATTGTGATTGATCATGAAGAACTCAAGTTTGATAAAGTTACTATACCCATTCTTCCAAACGAATCTCCAAAGCCCCGGTTCATTGCCATGTCACTCCGACCAAAATCTCTGTCCATACTTCCTCCCATTCCACCACGGAACATTTCTGCTGAGAATATACCAACAAGCTAGCAGAAGTTGCAATAAATTTTCTGTTATATTTTCAACATAAGATGATATAAATTACAGATTTCATGACTGCTCACTTAAAGGGAAAATAGTTGAAAACACAGGTCTGAAGAACTCAGATGTAAGTTTGCTAACTTACCTCCCATGCCAGTTGCCATGCCTCCCATACTGGTTCCAATGCCTCCACTCATTCCACTGCCCATATTTCCTCTGAAGTCATCTACGCTACCCATCCCTACGGTAAGAAGAGAGTTATAGTAACAGTAATCAATTAAGAACAGAAAGGGAGGTAAAAAAAGGACACCTACCTCCCATTCTGCTGACTCCGCCGAATCCTCCCATGTTAGCCATTCCTTTCATTCCACCAAACCCACCGATGCCTGTGCAATAAGGAAAACGGTTTTCTATGCTATATTTTAAAGAAATTAACAAAAAATAAATAAGAGACACATATACCTCCTCCCATTCTGTTCATTCCTCCAAAGCCTGGGCCATCCATTCCCATACCTTAAAAAAGAAGAAGTTATACATATAGTTTAGAATACAGAAAAGTTCTCTATTTAAAAATTCAGAGGAATTCTGCACCAAAATAAAAATTCTGTACACAATATTTTAAAATTCTGTATAAAATATTGTTTTGACACAATACGGTCACACCAGTTTCAATTACTTTGGTAATGTATTTCAAAACATTGTCAGCAGCTATGTCTGTAGCAACACAGACAAAAAAATTCCCAGGAGTGCTAAAGAAGCCCCAACAACAACTCAGTTCCTGTTTCTCTGCTTCTTCTCTCCTGCTCCTAGAGCTCAGGTGGAAGAGCCAGGTAAAGGGTTCCCTCCTAGTCCAAACACCCACACCTCAATGATCTAGAGGGAAAAACAGCTTGATGCTGAGTCCCAGGTTTCTACAGTTTCCTACATGCTGTCTCCTTCTTCCAGGGCATGCCAGGAATCCTCCAGCTCCCTCCCCCTCACGAGGATATTCTATTTGCAAGCTGGGCTCTGTTGGGTCAAATATCTATTAGCTCTGCAGCCCACTTTTGTGGAACCAAAAAGCAATTCTGCACAAATACTCTAATGTGCAGATTTCCCCCAGGACTAAGTCAAATTCACATCATTCAAGGTTTACTTTGTTAAAGAGAAAAAGAAATAAAAAGTACACTTACCTCCTGGACCCATATTTCCCATTCCACCACCCATGCTCAACTGGGTTGCACTGATGGGCTGACCACCTGGTCCAAGTCCCATCCCAATACCTCCAAGACCACCTTTGAAAACGAGATAAAATAACACCACCCAGAGTCAGGATTAAATGGTTCACAATCATGCTGAAAGGCCATAACAAGTAGGGTTCCACAGGGGTCTGTTTTGGGACCGGTTCTGTTCAAGATCTTCTTCAATGATTTAGATAATGATATAGAGAATACACTTAAGCTTGCAGACACCACCAATCTGGGAGGGGTTGCAACTGCTTTGGAGGTTAAGGTCATAATTCAAAATAATCTCGACAAACTACAGAAAAGGAACCATCAGTTCACACAGAGAATGGAAAGTGATTGTCTAGGAAGGAGTACTGCAGAAAAGGATCTAGGGGTCATAGTGGAACACAAGCTAAATTAGAGTCAGTGTGACACTGTTGCCAAAAAAGCAAACTTTATTCTAGGATGAATTAACAGGAGCGTTGTGAGCAAGACACAAGAAGTCATTCTTCTGCTCTACTTAGGTGTCAGCTGGAGTACTCATACCGTGTCCAGTTCTGGGCACCACATTTCAAGAAAGATGTGGAGAAGCTGGAGAAGGTCCAGAGAAGAGCAACAAAAAATGATTAAAGGTCTAGAGAACATGACCTATGATGGAAGGCTGAAAGAACTGGGCTGTTTTAGTTTAGAAAAGAGAAGACTGAGAGGGGACATAATAGCAGTTTTCAAATATCTAAAAGGGTGTTAGAAGGAGGAGGAAGAAAAATTGTTGTCCTTGGCCTCTGATGACAGGTAAGAAGCAATGGGTTTAAATTGCAGCAAGGGAGGTGTAGGTTGGAGAGGAGCCAAGGACAGGAGACCAAGCAGGGTCCGTGGTGGTGAGAGCCCCTCCCCCACTCCTAGGAGAGCAGCACCACTCAGGGCGGGAGGGTTAAAACTTGGCACACCACTTCAGAAAGATGCTGACCCCTGGTGTAGCCGGTAGCATTAACTGATAAGCATCCTCTTATCGGTTAATTGTTTAACCAGCTACAATGTTACATCCCTACTTTCTGATGCTGACTAGGGATGTTAAATATCCGTTAACCTCATGAATTCTTATTGGTTACTCGACTGTATCAGAGGCAGCAACGTGGGGTGCCAGGCAGAAGCTGGTCCACAAGGGAAGCCAGTTGAAAAACCAGCTCCATTTGCGGACCTGCTACCTTTCAGTCAGCGCTGCTGCTTCTGATACAGAGGCAGCAGTGCAGGATAGCAGCAGCCTCTGTGCAGGGGAGGTCTGAGCTTCTGGACTTGGTGCAAGCCGGGACTGAGCTGGGCTGCTTGCTTGCCTAGCTCCTAATACACTTTAAATGCAGAGCCGCAACAGGGATAGGTCCTGGACCTGTTGCAAGCCAGGACTGAGCCGGGCTGCTGGCCAGGCTGCTAAAAATTTACTGGTGGAGGAGAGGAGGAAATGCATGTGGTCTATAGCATTAACCTATACATTTTTGCTGATCAGTTAATCGACTACACTATTTCACCCCTAATACTGACATCACACAGTTCCACACTGCACATCAAATTGAAGGAGTAAGACAAATTATAGCCCATACTCACGAGGTAACTGTGGTGTCTTGTTCTCCACCACACGGAAGTCTTCATGAGGAATTGACTTGTCGTCCTGTTGTGAAATGAGTATCAGGAGGGATTTCATTAACATTTTAGCTTACTTTTAGCTAAGATACAAAAGAATAGGCAGACAACTCACCATTTTTACATGCATGGGTCTATCAAACAGGAACTGTCCATTGAACATAGCTGAAGACCAAGTCAAAGAAGTTTGATCTGACAACCAAAGGTAACCTATCTACTTCTAAAGATTCATTTTTATAATTCAGCTTATCCTTCTCCTTCATTCTTCTTAGTGGTTCCCTCCCTCATTCTCCAGCCAAGAAGATCAGGTAGTTAGAATGATCGTTACAATCTACCACTCAAAACATTTTTCAACCCGCTGGACTGCCAACTCACCCTCTGTCTGTCTGGTCCAATGATCATTTATTTAAGCGTTTAGCCACAGCTGAACAGTCACTGGGTATGATTCAGTAGTTAGGCACTAACCTGTGAAGTGGCAGACTCTGATACAGTTCCCCCGCTCCATTCTATCATCATTTATCCACTATGGAATAGCTTCAACAAGAGAAGCTGAGGAAGCCCCACATCAGAATATCCTATCGTTCAGTGATAAGAGCACTTTCAGTTCAACCCTCCTCTCCAAAAGGGAGGCAGGAAAGACAGGAATTGTATCTATGTTTCCCACATCCCAGCTAAGTGCTCTAGCCATTGAGCTAACAGTTATAAGATAGGCACCACCACCTCCATATCTGATGCAGCATGTGCCCAGAAGCTGTCTCAAGCCATAAATCAACAAATTCCTATCTTCGCTGGGTTCATGAATTGCTCTGGGTCTTTGGCACCTGGACACCTAGAGCAGAAGCAGAAATACACTAAAGTCTAAAAATTAGGTGCCCAGGGAACTTGTACCAAGTTATTTTAGGCATTCACAGAGTTAGGGGTAGCCAGATAGGAGTTATATGGACTCCAGTGGTGCCATGCATGGGGATTCAGGTGCGTAATGATGAAGTTTAGTTGCCTAAGCTGTTTTGTGGAGTGTATGCAAAGCCTTTATATACACACAGAAACTGATGTTTAACATGCACATAAACCAGCTACAATATACAAGGATATAGTTTAGCTTTAAAAATCACATACAGGTTATACACCTCCCTAAATCAGGACTTTCTGGTCTGGTAGGACCATGGATTTTCCTGGACCACAGAGCCCAGGAACAGGGAGGACTGGTGGTGTGACAGGAAGGAGCGGTGAGGGGAGGGGAAGTAGGGTTGGGCTGGTGATGCAACTGGGAGCCCTGTGTTAGCAGGGACAGGCTTCAGGTGCCACGGAGCTCTTACCTGGGGTGTTCCAGCCAGACACGTGGCAAAGAGGCTGGGGCTGGAGCTGGGCAGCAACAGGGCCGGTCTGGAGCCCTAGCCCAGGGGCAGCATGGGCCATAAGGGAAGGGACCTTCCCTTGTCTGGAAAATGCCCTTGTTCAGGTCCGGTCAGGTCCTGAGGGGGCCAAACCAGGGAGGCCCAACCTATACATTCATATGTTATCCAATGCAAACTGAATACACATTTAAAAAGTTGCTCCTTTAACCAGATAACTAAATGCTTTAAAATAAATAAATAAATGGATACATATCGCCTGAACTGCTTCAATTGCTTGTTCAAAAGTGACTGTCCCCATTCCTCGACTCTTGCCATCCTTGTCTTCTTTGATGTCTGCACGTTTTACAGTTCCAGCAATACTGAAAACCTCCTTTAGTTTCTTCCAGCCAACTTTAAAGTCAAGCTGAATATATAAAATTAAACAAATTACAATACATTTATCTTGTCTCTAAATAATTTAGAAGACATTTTGTAGCATAGTAACCTTTTAGACTCCTAAAATATGACACACAGGAAAACACTATGTTTTTTATAGCACATGCCCACCACATGGTTACTTAAGTCTAACAAGTAAAATCTCGTTGTGCAAATTCTGAGCTAGGAAGAGAATAAATAAGAATGAAGAGAATTGGAGTAAACTATCACTTCAAAAGAATATAAAAGAGTGTGTTACCACAGGGTAACTAGCAAGATTCTCTGCACAAAGTTGGATTCATATGACAGCAAATACACTTGACAACTAACAAATACACTCAGTTTTAAAGAGCAGCTAAAGTTAATTACTAGAAATAAACCAATCTGTAAGTACTATTTAAAAAATTGGAAGGAAGGACTGAAACAGAGCAAAGACTTTCAAAAAGACCAGATAGCAACAGTTTACTGCTACTTCGGTTTATAAAACCAAAATACTTATATCTGGACACATGCATGCTCTCTCATTCTTTGGCTTCTGGAAAGAAATACCAGGCCTTAAAATTAGTTCATATGCATTAATTCATATGCATTTTCTTTTAAAATGACAGTGAATGGATATTCTTGTGTACTGCCCAGAGATTGATGCTATTGAATGTAAGGATTTTAAGTAGGGCTGTCAATTAATCTGCGTTAATTTTTTTAATGTGTTAATCGCAAGTGTTAATGCTGCACTGTCCCTTTGAAGCGCCACTCCAGTGCTTCAAAGGGACTTTGCTATAGCGGAGCCAGGGATCAGCTGGAGTCCCCAGCTGATCCCAGGTTCCTAACATGCTGCCCCTTGGAAACGCCGCCGCGGGGCAGCACTGCATGGAGCCCAGGGTCAGCTGGGGACTCCAGCCGCTCCTGGGCTCCATGCAGTACTGCCCTGTTAAAAAGCTGCTGCAGCATTTCAAAGGGGTGATGCACACTATTAATCACAATTATATGCAATTAATCTCAATTAAATTTTGTAATCGCTTGACAGCCCTAATTTTAAGATAGACTAGACATTAACATTTTAAAATATGTGCTTAAACTTACATTAGCAACAAAAATCGTGGACCCAAGCCTGCCAGCTTGCAAATTACTGATAATCTCAGGAGGAATGTTTGGATTATTGAGAATTGAAGGGGGCAAATTCATCAATCCAGGTGCCATATCTGGCCCATGTCCTCCTGGGAACGGTCCTCCCACACGCTGTAATGCCCTACGTGCATGTTCACCATCAGGATCCTAGAATACATTTAAAAATAAAGCTAACATTTTCATCAACAGCAGGACTGACATTTGAACAAAAAGAGCATTATTTTCAAGTTTCACAAAAACCCCATCAACTAATATCCTTGTCAGCATCAGCAGAGGGACCAAGCACTTAATTAGCATGGAGACCTAATTCCCTCACCTCTAGAGGTGGGTCCTTTCAGATGAGGGTTGAGGCATATTGGCAAAGCACTTGTTGAGGAAGCGTGCACTGCCACTTCACATGCTGTACCTAGCCTATGGACAAGTAGAAAAGATTTCAATCTAATGGGCTGTCAGTCTAGTACCTTTTTCCAAGCACTGAATTCATTCAATGAATTTTTTGATTTATTAATTCCATGATAAAAAAAAAGTAACAGAACATTCCAAATACCTATTATAGGACCCAACACTATACTGCACTGAAAATTTTGACACTTATTTGAAATCTCAATTTGCACAATCTATTTTCACCCGTCCCACTACAAAATGGTCAGAACAATCTGACTAGCAGACTAGAGTTAAGTCATATTTTAATAAAAGTATAAAAATTGAAAGTAACAGCCAAAATGATGACATATCTCCTAACTTCCTACCACTTTCCTCTACCATTTAAAAAAAGGCATTTGCTTATTTTGGCATATGACGTGTCCTAAGGACTGGAGTGATTGTCACATAGGTTTCCTTAGACAACAAGGGCTCTGCTGGTCCCCTGTCACTGTGCCTTCTGTGATCCTAAGAGGCCTCTCAAATTTAGAAAGTAGTAAATATGTATAGCTAGCAGATCACTTAATGTTAGTGTAAAGCCATTTTAGGTAATCCTAAAAAAAGATGGCATCAATTTAAGCAGAACAAAGTAACATGCATACCTCTTTAATGTTCAGGGGTCTTCCACTAAGATCATATTTGTTCATTGTTTCTAGTGCTTTCTTTACAAATTCTTCATCTTTGAATTCAACCACCCTGAAGAAGGAACAAAATATTTAGAGTACTAAAAGTAAAGTTAATTTTTCAAAGCTAGGAAAGTATTTGACAGTGATGTCTTTACACACACACACACACACAAACTTACCCACAACCCTATATCCACGATGAAGATTCATTAACACATGTAAGGAGAAAATAAAAAAAAAAAAGATGTGAGTCAGTAAATTTAACTAATAAAATATTTTAAGATTCCATATTACTGTTAAATAATGGTTGAAATTTCAACTCCAGAATTTAAACATATGCTTTTTACTGGTAGCCAAAATTTGATTTCACTGTTTCTTTTGAATAAAGAATACTGCAGTGGAAATTACAACTAAAATACAAAAAGACAATACACTAAACCTTTTTTATTCTCTTTGAGCCAGACCAGAATTGGACTATAGAAAAATGCCACACAGATTAATAAAAACAGTTGAAAGAACTGGATCAACACATACTGGATGCAGTGTGTCACTGGTTGCTGACTTTTAAGTACAAAATTAAATTCCACATTCATATCACATACAAGGATTTTGTGTACCTATCCAAATTATTTTTAAAAAGTTGTTACTTTTCATGAAAATAAATTACTGACTGCACCAAAACCCATTTAATAGAGCAACCAGTTCAGGATTGCTGTAAGTGAGCAGCAATATAAAGACTAACCCGAAAACACACAATTGTTTTACAAGTGTTAGGGAAAACATTTACAACAATTTTAGAATCAAACCTGCATTTCTAGGATCATACAGCAGGTTAAGATATACTATAGTTCAAACTTTTGACTGAAAAAAGACAAAGGAGCCTTTAACAATCTTCATTCTCAGTGCTTCATCTCCTTCCATTCAGTTTAAAAAACAGGCAAATTCAGTAATCCGAAGTGTTCAAAGCACTAGTCCTGTAAACTGTCAAATTAGATACTTCAAACAGTATAGTCTTAACATTTTATACTTAATGGCCTCAGATAAAAATATTTCACTTGCAAAATGTGTCAATTCAGTAGTTCTTTTTGAAGTCCTTTACATAAAACAGATTTAGAACACAACAAAAATCCTAAAATAGAGTGTTGGCTGAAAAGTATTACCTTAGGAGAATTAAGTAAATGCCATTTGTTGACTTTTATAAAATAGCTTGTCCCTTACATCCAGCTAGTTTGATTTACATGAAAGTGTCAGACTGATTCTAATGCAGAAGCCTCAAGTCTATCATAATAAAATAAAAATGAAACTTACTTTCCAATAACTGGTACAGGTATTATACAAAAATAAAACTGCTGAGGAACTTTTAAACCTCTAGCAGATTGTTGCCCACGGCACTTACCCTTGATTTTCCTTCAGCATCCTTAAACAGCTCCACGTATGTAACCTCACCAACTACATAAGACATACAAAGGGAAAATACCAAGAGACAATGCATTTAAACACCAATATCTTGCTTTACTGTGCCCCTGTGCACAACTCTACAGAGAAGCACCTATTATTCACCAACAATCAAAACCAGACCAACATACCTCCTGTCAATGGCTATAGAATTTAGCTAATTTTCAGAAATATGCAGCAGCCACATTCTCAAGAGCTATACAAACAACTATATTTAACCTAATTCATACTACAGATCATATTTTGGCCAGTATGATATAGTTGGTGAACAAATTCAGATACACACTTGGTCCCTTAACCTAACAAATTAGAACATCAACATTAGCACTTGTCAGTGACATTTGTCATCCTACTCACAACAGCTGTTTTAAGGTGACTTTCTACCTGAATGTCTTCAATCATAAGAGTTTGCCTTCAATATAATAACCAAATTTACAAGTCAAATATTTCACAGCAAGCCACACACTTTCTAAAGTTTCGATGAATAAAACCAATCAAATAGTCATGTCACCTTACAACAGATACACCAAGCACAGTTACAAAAGTTATTGGCATTATTTAACAGCCTAGAAGCCAAGTGTGCTTTGCATTACTTTTGAAGAATCAATATTTTCAAGAAGGATAAAAGGTCTAACTTTTTACAGAATTCTTATTAAAGTTATTTTTCCCCAAACTGTCCAGCGTAAAAAGTTTGAGGTGTTCAAATGACTATCAAAACTGCAACAGCAGTAACACACTTTTAATAGAGATCTCCAGACAGTCAGTCATGACAGTAGTGACAATGCAGACAAAGTTAATTCCACAGCCAGATTCCACCAAGGAAATACAAAACATCATTTGAAATACACACTAAAGTGTATTGCTTAAATACAATAGCCCTTTTAAAATCTACAAAGACTACAACTAGACAAAACACAATCTCTTTAAAAAGTCATGAGGGCATGCATATTCTCTCTACTGTCACACTAGAATGGCAAAAGATTGTAAACCCTTCATTTTCCCATACTATTCCTGCAATGCAGTTGTCTCATATGAAGGGGGAGGGAGGGGATATAGATGTATCAAGTAAAGGCCAAAAAAAAAATGCAAGTCAAATCTGTGTGGCTCAAAGGACAAAAATATTTTAAGTTCCTCCCCTTCCTATATGAAGTGAGTTATCAGTAGCGAATTACCTTTCTCTCTCATAAGATCTTTAATAGCTTGCCATTTCATGTCATATGGGATGTTACTAATGAAAACTCTGTTCCGGTTAATAGTCTTCTTCTCTCCAGTGCCTGAATTCTTGTCCTTTGAATAAGGATGGAATCTATTCTTGTTTCCAAGAGATGGAATTGCCTTCGGTTTTGGAACATACTTTTCCTTCACAGGTGCTTTCTCTTCCTTTGCTGTCTCATCATTATCCCTATATTTTCAAGAGGCAGACAAATTAGTGTTGCTTTTAGATAAATGTTACGATTCTATACTTATAGCATGTCAAAAAGTGGAATTTGCCCTATCAACTTCGCAACAACCATCCAGAACTCCCTACTTCAAGATATTTTAAGCATTATTCCATTTTAAACCATCTCATTTCATCATCACACTATTTTTGTGCGGCAACAAAGTTGTAGTTTGCAAAGAAAGGCCACACTGTTCCATTGTAATTACAGTAGTTAGTTAAGCTGTATTTCTGTTCTAATATACCGATCAAGATCCAGCAAGATGATGTTATAAAGAAACTGATTAAAAATGTGTGTAACTGAACTGTATCATCCTAATTATTACAAGCCTTAAGACTTAGGTGTTTTAAATAGTGTACTGAAAAGACTTTGTGTAAGACACCATTTACAATTACATATTAACTCTCATATCTATGTGTTACAAGATCACAGAAGAAATGGATGCGGAACTCTTGCTTAAGGTATTATGGGAGCAAAACACTAGCTTCACAACTCCTCACAAGCTGTATTTGAAGGACCTAAAAATTTACACCAGTTTTGACAAATTTAATACATTGCTGCACTGTTTGGTTTATGTGTATTGAAGACTTATGAAATTAAGAACTAAGATTCACAAATAACTACTTCTTGAAATGTAATCGACATACATATCCTGAGTGTGAAATTAAATCAATTTATTACTGTCAAGCTACATAAATAGGTCTATATTATAGAATTTTTCATTTATTATCCATCCACAAAGAAACTCCAATTTTATAAATTCAGAGTGGCAGCACAGGAAGTTCAACAACAAAGTTCCTGAACCTGCATACACAGATGCAAATTTGTAACTACTAACCTGAGTAGGTCTATTATTAACATTGTAAGGTTAAATAGTACATAATTAATTACAGTACAGGGTATCCCCACTATAAGTCACCCCAGTATACATCTGGTCTGCACTAAAGTCATGGATGCTAGTAGGAAGTGATGCACTGCAAGTCCTCCCATTCCCCACTCTTAGGTCATTAAAAAAAAATCCCAATTTCCGCAAATGGAAGTCGGGCGCAGGGGGGAAAAAATCCCCCTTTTAAGTTGCTTTGCTATAAATCCCAGTTTTTTGGAACGTATCTTGGACTTATATTATTCTAATACAGGCCATTCTCGCTATATTGTTCACTTTCACATGAATATATCTTGTTACAGAATTTAAACAGACTGGAATTTGTCATACAGGTTTCCTTCTATCCACCTGCACAAAGGACTCATGGTTCTAAGCCAAGATGGCTTTACAGATGGAGGGGTACAAAATATAGCAGCAATACATCTCCTGAAAAAAGCGGTATAAACACAACAAGTGATGGTATTTAACGACAAAGGTTCCATTGCTCCAGTGTGACCTGTGGCTTGCCATGGAGCGATGAACCCTTACATGAACTCCCACTCATAACCCTTACATATGTTTTCTGTACATGACAAGGGGTTATATGTATGTAATACCCTATAATTTTGCTGGAAGAGTTGGAGAGTTCGTGTAGAAAGCAATACATGATATGATTTTGGGTAACAGGTTTTACTGTTAAGTCACTGCCATAACAGTTGCATTCTCAGAATGTAGTTAAAAAGTATGACTGCAACCATATTGTATTTTGATGTGTGCACAGCAGTCTGAAAACACCAGGCTCTACATATGGCCTGAAACCAGACTCCTGTTTGTATTGTTCCTGAACATTTTAGAGCCAGGTGAACAACAACAACAGAACAGTACACCAAGGTGTGTAAAATATGATCTACACAAATATCATATGTGGTCAAGACTACCATGAAATAAATGCCTTCATTCTGCACTCCTTTCATAAATATTCTTATTTTTAATCTGACCTCAGGTGTATTTACCACAATCCATACTTAGCTTTCAGACACTAAACATTAAAGACACCTGTAACAAAATATGCTTTCCTCCCAGATGTGAGCTGAGGAGTTGAAAGTTTTACTGATTTGAGATCAAAGATTTCCTTGATTCAACCAACAATTGAAGGTGTAATATAAAGAATCATCAATACCAGAAAATCCACTTGTTTTATCACACTGAAAACTGAAATTCTGAGCTCCCTAATAATATTGCACATCTGCCGCTGACAGTTCATTTCTTACTGGATCTTAAAACACCACTGTGATTTACAGGAAAACTGTTGATTTGTAAAATCTTTTTACAACTGTGTTATCAGTACAGATTTCTTTCTATCCACCTGCACAAAGGACTCATGGTTCTAAGCCAACATGGCTTTACAGATGGGAGAAGAGGGTGTGTACAACAATTAGCAGCAATGCAGCTCCTGAAAAGTGTGGTATAAACAGAGCAAGTTTATATTTGATGACATAAAGGTTCCATTGCTCTAGTGACCTGTGGCTAGCCCTGGGAAGAGGATAAACTCCCACTCATAACCCTTACAGAATCGCATACTTACTGTCTGTGTTACACGCACAGACTTGGACTCAGCGAACAGACACCACCTTTGGGAGGGGGAGGGCAATAGGCACCGCTCTCAATGATCAGACCGAAAAACCTGGCAGTCGTTAAAATAATGACATGGCTCTGCTTTGCCGCAGGGCCACGCTCGCCGTATTCCCAAGAGGTTAATGGGGTAAACTACCCTCCCCTAGCGCGGCTCCTCACCGCAGGGCAGCCCTCATGAGCCTCCCGTCTCATCCCCTTCACCTTAACCCCCTTCTCCTCGCCGCCAAACTACAGCCTATACCACAACTACTGAAACTAACGGGGGGGAAGGGGTTCCCGCTTCTCCCCCCAAGTGGTGGGGCTCCCCTGGAATAGCCCACTCTTCAGGGGAGGGGAGGGAGAAGAGGGGACGGGCTCTTCTCTACCGCGGCCTAGGCGGCCACTAAATCCCCGCGCTCAAGTAGCCACATAGCCCAGGCCCCTCCCGCTCGCCCCCGGCTCGGAGCCCAGGCCCAACCCCGCACACACATTTTGACGCCATTGGCGCTGCCCCCACTCTCGTTCGCTGCTGCTGTTGTTGTCGTTGTCGTTGTCGTCGTCGTCGCCGCCGCCGCCACCTCCTCATCCTGCTGCGGAGGCTGGTTGTCAGGGGCGGTTAAGGCCGCCGCCTCCTCCGCTCCCCCCGGTGGCGCCGCAGCCTCCGGCTTATCGTTCTCCGCCATTTCCTCGCCGAGCTCCTGCCGCTACCGCTGCGTTTGAAAAGGCCCCTGAGCTCCTGGACTCTCCGCGCCGGCCCGGCCAGCTCTCGCGAGAACGCGTCCGACGGAAGGGGAGCGAAGAGGGCTGCTGGGTTGCCATAGCGACACCAGAGGCCTCTCGCCCTCCTCTCTCCCAGGCGGGGACGTTTCACGGGCGCCGGGGCAAGGCCGCCCCTTCATTACCCCCCAGGGTTGACAACGCTGATGAACGCTATTCCCAGAGACCAATCCTGCAGGACTGGCAACCCTACAGCCGCTTCCAGCTCCTGTGTTGAGAGTACCCCTTCCCACAAGACATTTCCCAGCGCTCCTCCCGCATACGCCCGCCCTGTCCCGTCCCCCCCGCGGACCTGCTGCCAATTCTAACTACCCTGAGACCCTTTCCGCCCAAAAAATCCTCTCTGCAGCCATAAATGTTCAGCAACGCCCCCAGCCTCACCTAGATCCCCCAATAAACCGTCCCACCTTGAAATAGCCAATAACCCCCGCTCTCTCCTCGGTTCTTAAGTCCAAAACTATAACAGGGTTCAACAAATAGCTTGATAAATTCACGAAGCTGTTAGCCAGGATGGGCAGGGATTGTGTCCCTAGCCTCTGTGGAAGCTGGGAATGGGTGGAAGCTGGAGAGGGGTCACTTGATGATTGCCTGTTCTGTTCATTCCCTCTGGGGCACCTGGCACTGGCCACTGTTGGAAGACAGGATATTGGGATAGATGGGCTTTTGGCTTTTCTTATGTTCTTACAAGCCTACCCCCAAAACTCCCATTGCTATATTTTCAGTCACTTGACACTCATACCACTTCACCGCCAAAAAACATAATTAGTTTTCACCACTTAATTGTTCCATTAAATGTACCTAGGATTACACCAAAACTATCTGCACTCAGCACTAAGGCTGTGTCTAGACTGCATCCCTTTTTCGTAAAAGGGATGCAAATTAGACATATCGCAATTGCAAATGAAGCAGGGATTTAAATCTCCCCTGCTTCATTAGCATAAAAATGGCTGCCGCTTTTTTCCGGCTCGGAGCTTTGCCAGAAAAAAGCGCCAGTCTAGACGCGGATCTTTCAGAAAATAAAGCCTTTTCCGAAAGATCCCTTATCCCTCTTAAATGAGGAATCAGGGGAATCAGTCGAATCAGCCTAAAGCCGGCCCTGTGGGTAAGTCTATACAACAAATAACATCCTGCAGGTCATAGCCTCTTAAAAATGAGGGATAAGGGATCTTTCGGAAAAGGCTTTATTTTCCGAAAGATCTGCGTCTAGACTGGCGCTTTTTTCCGGCATAGCTCCGAGCTGGAAAAAAGCGGCAGCCATTTTTATGCTAATGAAGCGGGGGAGATTTAAATCCCCGCTTCATTTGCAATTGCGATATGTCTAATTTGCATCCCTTTTACAAAAAAGGGATGCAATCTAGACACAGCCTAACTGTCCAATAGCTATCACTCAGTCTGAAATGTTTCTCCCTCCCTCCAAAATTATCCACCTAGCTTTCGAAACAATTGTCAGTAAAAGACCATAAACCAAATACAAATGGATAAGCAGGGCCGGCTTTAGGAAGTGCGGGGCCCAATTCGAACAGTTTTGACAGGGCCCCGGCAGCCAGGATTTTTTTGTTGAGTGAAAAACAAAACAAAACACAAAAAAAACCACCGCACATAAAAAAAGAGTCACAGCCTCTTTAAATTCCCAGCTACAGAGCAGAGTCATGTCCCGCCTTCCCACCAAACCCCAGGGCCAACCCCCCCTCCCGCAGCGCAGGGAAACCCCTGCGCTCAACTCACCCCTCCGGCAGCGCAGGGAAGCCGCCACCCTCCTTCTCCGGGGCTGGCACCCCCTCCTGCAGCGTGCCCGGCACGCCAGCACACTTCCAGCTTTAGGGCATGTGGCCCTCTTAGGCGCAGGGTCCGATTCAGGGGAATCAGTTGAATCAGCCTAAAGCCGGCCCTGTGGGTAAGTCTATACAACAAATAACATCCTGCAGGTCATACATAGCCTCTTAAAAATAAGCTTTGTCCTGTACTTTTAATTGTGCTTTTTTCCACTAACTTATCTCCAGCCTTAGGGAGGTTCCACATATCTGTACCACTGTTTGGTTTCTCAACTCTGTGGACCAAATTCATCCCACCATTGGTGCTATGCACAGCACAGGGATAACATATCTCCCCACTTACAGGGCTTCCAAGCAATGCTTTTGACTTCCACACATGCCACCACATCCTTATACAGGTCACATCATCCCCAAAGGCTTCCTTAGTTTTTGCCCTGGTAGCAACTATTTCCCTATGAGTAATTCTAAAAGAAATGGCCCTGGCAAAAGAACACCCTCACCACTTTCCTTGCAAATCTCTTGAGGTGAGGATTCCTGATGAGGATAGCAAAGAACCAGCTATACTGTACTAACTTTGTTGTTGTGTGGGGGACCCTATTTCACATGTATTCCCCAAAGGGGCCTTTCAGTGGCCTCAATGCAAGAATGGATTTCTCCATGTCTAATTGTGACACTACCACCAAACTATCTGCTCTAAGCTCATAGACAACAGAAAGTGTATTTTTCTCCAGGCTCTTCTCTATATTTTTCTATGGTTAGCATTATCACTTGCTACACATGAAGATAGAGTGCTGTTTATCTCACTCACTGGTATTTATGCTGCTGGATGGTTCTTATTGTTATTGAAAGTTTAATTTTTTTGAGGATATTCAAAGCTTCTGGATGGACATTATTAAATCTACATAATAAAACTCTGCACAGCATTTTCCAGACATATAAGAAGATACAGTCAATACCCCAAAGATCTATAACCAAAAGACCCAATCCAGTCTCACACTGGCAATAGGTACATATCAGCTTTCAAACTGAAAGATATTCCTTTCAGCATAGGCTGATTTGACTCCCTTTCCCAATCCATTTAATCCTACTTTCCCCATATCATTTGAAAAATATTAACATTAAATGATTTTGGATTTAACTTAGAAATTTAAAAAGCAACTATCAATCTGATATCTCAGTATCTTTTAAATGAGGGAGAATATTATATGCCCTATGGCAAATTATTTTAGACCAGTGGTCCCCAACCTTTCGGGGCTGCCAGGCGCCCGGGGGCGGGGCCACTCATGCACTGGGCACCTGGGGGTGGGACCACCCATACGCCACGTGCCCAGTGCCGGCGCCACCCATGCGCCGCACTCCCGGGGCCGGCGCCGATCCTGTGCCGCGCGCCCAGGGGCGGAGCCACCCATACGCCACACGACCAGGGCCAGAACAGCCCATGCGCTGCATGCCCAGGGCCGGTGCCACTCCTGTGCCACGCGCCCAGAGGCGGGGATGCCCATACACCGCACGCCCAGGCACCGGCAGCGTCCATGTGCCACACGCCCGGGGGCAGGGCCAGTCCCGATCACTCGGCGGGAGCACAGAAATGGCCTGGTGGGCGCCATGGCGCCCGCGGGCACCACGTTGGGGACCACTGTTTTAGACCATTCTAGATCTAACTCCTTTGTGGGCTTCTCTTTTGGCCTGTACTATCATGGCTATGATGCCACCAGCCTTGACAATATTATGGAGATTTTGGAGGAAATCTTGAAAATGTAAGAGAGATACTAAAAAGCCTAGGTTCCAGCTATGTCTACACTATAGGGACTACAGCAGTATAGCTATGGAGCTGTAGCTGTGTCCACATAACCCCTTAGTGTAGACAGGCAACAGTGGCAGAAGGGTTTTTCCCCCATTGTTGTAGGAACACAACCTCCTTGTGCAATGGTAGCTAGCGCAACAGAAGCATTCTGCCTTCAACCTAGTTGCTTCTGCTCCAGGGGTTAAGCTGGCATAGCTACAGTGCTTGGGTTGTGGATATTTCATGCCCCTGAGCACAATAGCTATGATGGCCTACATTTTAAGTGTACATCAGGCTCATCATAAGCCTAAAATTAGGTAGGTGTGGCTGAGTGCATTCTGCCTAGGGTGAATGATAACATGCTATTCAAGCTTTACTAAAAGCTGCACAATTGCTGGATGTTTTTGCTATAATGATGAGTAATGAACTGATTAATGTTGTCTATAAATTGTTGTCAATATGTTTTAGAGCTATCATTGCACTGAGATGAAAGGGAGTAATTCACGCCTTTATATTATTGGACCAAGTATAGAAACCTGAGGCTTTGCACAGGGTAATCTAAACAAATGTTCAGGAAAAGGGAGTTTATACCTCAAACCTAGTGTATTGATTTAACGTGGCTAAAGGAAGATTCCTCTGCTGCTTTTTAGCCCATATGCTCTAGTAGGAGCTAAGATTCTTGCATACTTCCTACATAGAGGTTTAGACCTTTGTACACATGTTGAGAGAGCTGTACTGGCTCTACTATCTTTCCTGCACCATGCCATCAGATTTGACAGTTATGCCTTTGGCCTGGTCTATATACAGATTTTGCACTGGTATAACTATATTAGTTAGAAACGTGATTTTTTACAGATATATCAGTACAATCCATAACACTGATGCACAGTGTAGCTAATTCCTTTTCCTATACAGGAATAATGTTAAACTTAAAAAACAACAAAGAAATGGGCTGTGTCCACGAAAGCTCGTGATACCATCTACATGTTTTGTTAGTCTTTAAAATGCTACCAGACTATTTGTTGTTTTTTAAGTTTATCATGTACGGACTAACTCGCCTACCCGTCTGAAGGAATAATGTTGTGTGTATACCAAAGTTTGTAGTGTAGACAAGTTTGGATAGTCTAAGGTAAGAAGGACTATGATCTTCCCGCAACTCCATTGCACCCTATTAAAAAAACTCTTTTCCTGACAGATCGGTAAACCTCCTTTTTTGGAGCATAAGGATCTGGCGGGAAAAGGGTTTTTTGCACAAAAAGAAAATGTCCACACTACTTTTTTTCCGAAAAAGCCCTTTGCTCAAAAAATGCCTTGCATAAATTATGCAAATGAGGCATGGTGATATGCTAATCTGCAACTCATTTGCATACTCACTGCTAGCAAAAACGGCAATGTGGACGTAGCCTCAGAGGAGTGGATTTTTCACATCCCAGGAGACAGCTAATCCAAAGCAAATTCTTTGGACAGACCAGGCCTCAGGCTTTTTTTTGGGTAGGAGTGGAGGGGTGGAATGTGTATGGCTTGTTGTTGGGGAAGATCTCCCCGTTTGCTGGTGTTTTAAAAATTATTTTCACACAAGGCCCCATTCCAGCAAAACGTGCAAAATGTTTAAGACATGACAAGTCTCACTGAGACCAATTTGACTACTCATATGTGTATAATTACATATGTGCCTAAGTGCTTTGCTGGATAGGGGCCCTGAAATCTAGAACATCTTTTTTTTTTATTTCATTCTATTCCAGATTAATTTTCCTGTGTCCAAAACATTGTTGTCTTATACTTCTTACTCAGAAATGGATCATCTGAGATTTTGGTGTACAGTGTCCTGAAGGGCATGGAGGAGAAGTGAAGGGAATTAAGAGAGGCACAGAGAGGAACCGGGTGAGGTAGAGTGGTATAACATTGTTAAAAAATTAAACATGAACAATTACTAGATATACATAATTTAGCATTTCAGATAGTATTTCTCCATCAACCTATTCATTCTCTTCCATTTTCCACTCCCACTGATATCTCACACACCTCCTATAGATTTCCTGAAAACTCTAGGATGGGAGCCTAAGGCTACGTGTAGACTGCCACTTTTTTGCAATTTGCATAACTTTTTCCGATTGTTTTTCAGAAGAGGCTTTTCAGAAATTTGACCCATCCATACTGGGCCAAATTTCGGAAAAACCTCCTCTTTCGGAAGAGCCCTTCTTCCTCGTGAAATGAGGAAGACAGGGCTTCTGAAAGAGCGCGTCTGCTCTTCCACAAAAAAGTCAGAATAGTGGACGCATTCCCTGGATGGGCACTAGCTGGGAGGGCAGTCAGCACAGGACCCTGAAGTTACGAGGCCCATGGCAACCGCCTTGTTCACCTTGCCCTAAGTCCAGGCCTGCACCTCACCCAGGGCAGTGGGGCTCAGGCTTCAGTTCCCCCATCCTGGGGTCGTGAAGTAATTTTTGTTCTCAGAGGGAGTCACAGTGCAATCAAGTTTGAGAACTCCTGCCCTAAACATTAAAAAGTCTGAAAATAAACAGTGACAGCATATAGCCTGCCACTCATGCTCACCCCACTTGCCTTGTACCACCTAACCAGCCTTAATTTTGTCTAATGAAATTTGTAAAGATCAAAAATATGAAATTACTAGATGACTATAAAATCTCAATTCCTATTCAAGGGATGCATTTTCAAGATACCCTTAATCCTCTTTTGGAAAGCAATCTAAGGTCAAATCAGTGCAAACTCTAAATGAAGTCAATGGGGAGTCCATTGCTGAATTCCATAGAAATTAATCCTGATGAAAAATGGAAAATGAGAGAGTGATGAAAGTTCTATCTGTTGAAGTATCTAGGACACTCACAGAGTTAACTAGTTTGCCTTCCAAGAATTCACCACAGGGGGAATGATGGTTTCATTTCTTTTCATCATTCATTGTTTTTCCATTCTGAAGTACACCACCTTAGACTGTACAGAGAGTCTTAAAAACCAGACCTACTAGGGTACATCTATACAGCAGCACTATTTTAGAACAATTGACATTATTCTGAAATAATATAGTGCGCATCTACACTGCAAGTCTTTATTTCAAAATAATGTCAAGCTGGAAGACTTCTTACTCCAACTCATAGTAACCCTCATTTCACGAGGAGTAAGGGAAGTCGAAGGAAGTGTTTTTCCTTCGACTTCTTGCAGTGTAAACAGCACTTAAAGCCAAGTTAAGCTATTTCGACTTAAGCTACACAATTGATGTAGCTGAAGTTGCGTAGTTTAATTCGACTGTAGCCCTACTGTGTAGACATATGCATACTGGTGGAATCTCCCTCTCTGGAGATATTTAAGAACAGGTTAGATAGACATCTGTCAGGGATGGTGTAGACGGAGCTTGATCCTGCCTTGAGGGTGGGGGGCTGGACTCGATGACCTCTCGAGGTCCCTTCCAGTCCTATTATTCTATGATTCTATGATTCTCCGCTGCTGGCTACTCACTGCTTCTCCAGTTTGGTGTCCATGAAAAATGGAAGTCAAACAAATAAAAATGCAGGGAGGGAAGTGTTTGAAATAGAACCACAAGAACCAGTTTCAAGAACCAGTTGCAGGAGATCAGGCTACTCAAGCCTGCAATAGTATACATTTGAAGAGCATAATTACTATCATTTTAAATGATTCATTTCAGCATCTATTCGAATAAGAGGAAAACAGCACGAGGATTTCCCCAAATCATTCCAAGAGGAGGCAGGGGTGAATGAACTGCACTTCCACAGCTAGAACAATATAGATCTTGAAGGCTCTGCAGGAGGCAGGAGCTATCCATTTAGAGGCTATCTCCAGTGGCTCAGGCATGCCCTGCCCCCCCATTCCTAGCCAGGCAACGCCGTCCATTTGAGTCATATTACCATTTTAAAGGAGCTAAGTGTCTTTACATATAAAAATCTCTTTTAAAATTAACTTTATATATGTAACAATTTTAGTAATAAACATAATTTATGATGTGATCATAAAGATCCATTAAAGGAGAGCAATGACACAGGTTTGTTGTGGTAGTAGTAAACATTTCTATTAGGAGAGTGCCCAAAGACTTATGACTTTGTTGTACTTGGTACTATGCAAACAAGGAAAAAAGAGATGACTATATAAATATATTAAGATCCATCAGGAAAAAATCCTTCCCCCTATTTCTCCAGAAAATAACTTTACAAATAATATTTATCATATTTATTTAAAAATATTTAAACTATTTTATTGAAGCAATAAAAAACCCTTTCAAGATAGGTATTTATACCAGGACTTGTCCTGTCTCTAGCCTTTAGCCTTATGCTTTAGCACATTCCTAAGGTGTACAACTTGCCACTGTATTGCATACTTTGTCAGCCTTGATACTTACTTTTATACCTGTCCTGTGCCACTGAAATCCACTGCATTTCCAATAGGAGTGCTAGCTGCTGGAATGCACAGAAATGGAATGATCAGTTAAAATGTGCTTGAACAGGTTTTTAATTTGATATATGTATCCAACTTAAAAACAATTCTTCATCTGGTAGCTGCATGTTAATACTACCTTTTAATATGGTAAGTGGAATTCTTATTTTTTTTAAATTAATATTTACATAGATTTATGCTAATTAGATACAAACTTGATAAATAGGCTTCAACGCTAATAACTGCTCCTGGGCATGATTACTGTTAATCATTATTTATTATAAAATTGCTGGGAGGAGGGATGCTGGCAATGCAGGAGACAGATACAAAATAAAATACCTTACACAAACTAGTTGACTGTTATGGGCTAAACCTTGCTCATTTACGCCACACCAGTTGCTTGTAGAAGAGCTGGATTTGGGCCTGGGGTATTTAACATGACTCTTGCTTTCTCATTAATGACTAGATGGTAGTTGAGATCAAAAGTAGTAACAGTGCTCCCCATAGCTAATACCCCCTCACTCAGGAGATCCAGGACTGATGCCGCTAGGATTTTAGCAATGCCCTGATTATAAACCAGCTGCCTCAGAAATTGCTTGACAGTTAGTTCACAGGTCTGGATATTGGGCAGCAGCTAACTCTGTCTCTGAATCAGGAGGATTGATACAGCTATGGGGATGCACCTTTCCCTTGATAAATAAAATATTACTTAAACAAACAGCATCGGAGGGCTCAATTAACAGACAATACAGCTGTCCCACACAGACTGAAAGGACAGAGCCCTGCATTGTTCTGGAAATATGCAATTTAATGCCAATAGTCACAAAACACCTAGGTCATTTCAACACCCCGCCCCCTTCACTTGCTCTGCTTGAAAGCCGGGCTTGAGAACAGCCTTCTCTGTGACATTGTTGCTTTCAAGATAAGGACCCTCTGACACCCTAACAGAGGCGCTGTGCGGTGCCTAGATGCCATGTTAGCAGGACCTTGTGTTTCAGGAGGGAAGGTAGCTGCAGGCTTCGGCGAGCTGAGGAAGCGCTGGGCAGCCGCTGTTGCTGCAGCAGCGCCTGTCTGGGAGTGCAGCAAAGATTTGCTGATGCCTCTCACGTAGTATTTTGCAGGAAGTTTCCATACGTCTTCAGTACAGTAGATACAAAGGGGGTTTGGAGGGAAGCAGGGCTGAATTATCCGAAAAGGCTTTTTCTTTTTCTTTACTTTTTTTTAAATCGGTTTGAGAATTTCCATCCGCATCTTAACCCAAGTGCTTTGAGAGAAGTCCCCGAGCCATGCGTCCATCCCTCTGAAGAAACGCCCACAGATGACCGCTAGCGCCCCTGGAGGGGGCTATTGGGGATGTGTAGCTCGCAGAGCCTCACTTGGTTTATGACCACAAGGGAGGATCGGCTCAACCGCTACCCAGTGAGCCACTGCAACTTGTGCAGTTCACCAGCATGGGGACAAGGGATACGGAAGAACGGGGTCTGTATTGCGAGGTTTTCATTCAATAAGGCTACTTCTTCTCTACCTAGTTACAAAACAAGGAACGGGGGGGGGGCACATCTTTGGCTGGTGTTGTCTTATAATTCTGCAGGATATATTGAGCTTGCTATGCTGTTGTATTGATTTTCTACCTGTGCTGTAGATTTGCTTTAAATAATGCATATAATGCCGGTATTATGGCCAGCTAAGGGATATTCTCCGAGGAAGCCTGTCTTAGGGTAAGACAAAACAGGCAGTTTTTAGCAGAAATTGGGGGGAAGGGGAGGGAGGTTTCAATACCACTCCTTGACATTTGATGTAAAATATAGAGTGAATTCTATGTTTGTGTAAACACATAAATATCCAGGTGCAAAAGGCTGCCACACAGAAGTAAAAGCTGTAGGTATAACTGTGTATCAACAGTTGCCTTGCATATACTCCATACATTATGGTACAAATATACTACATTGACACCGAATCTTGGGGTTTCCCCCCCTATTCTGTTTCTCACTTATCCAGACATCCCTATCTCATAAGAATAAACAGTGCATTACAGAGCAAAAGATCTACCACCAAATGGATGTTTTAGGTACTGTGAATTTACTAGGAATCATATCCTGTCTTTACAATCCGTTGTCTATTTGAGAGGTGGAGGTGGTAAAGGGGATTGCAGCGTGGAATGGAATTTACTTCTGCTCCAAGAAGGTGCAGTACGCCCTGTGATTACATACTGCAGGCCACACCACATCTTACTAAATTCTCAGAATGGCTAATTATACCCTTGTGTTACCAAAGAGGGCTGGGTAGCCTGGCACTGGGCCCCCTGCATAATACTCTCTTGAATGCCAGGTTTGGGACTGTGACCTGCTAGCTGTATAGGGTGGGAAGAAGAGGCTGACTTCCGTACAGTGATTTAGGAATGCAGTGTGCATATTAACTGAAATGAGTGTAGCTCTTCACTCACAGAGCCCTTCAGACCAGTGTTGTTATCTCAGATGGTTCGGATAAACTTCCTAAATCATGGAAACGAGAAAGAACTTTTTGAGATGTACCTGCCACTAATCCTCTCCCTCCACTATCTTCTTCAAATTCCTGCTACAGCAGTTGTACCACTCTGAGGTGCCACTCCTCCAGAACCAGGTTTTGAAAGATATGTTGATATATAAAGATGCATATAGGTATCTAAGAGCTAATGAAAATCCCATTCAGTATCTTTCAGCATCTTTAGGCACCTAAATGACTTTAAGAATTCTTACAAGTATTCATCTGGAATCCAGGCCATTTGAAGAATGACTGGGCCACTACTTCACTGCTTCAGCCGTGCAATCTCCATGACTTCCTGAATGATAACCATACGAGTACCATGAGAGCAGGAACGACTTTTTATTCCTATTATGTGAAAACCATGATTTACTGGGTCACCTGAAACTTATTATGAACAATTAGTTTTTTAACATGGGTTGGAATAGGGTAATGTGAATTTTCAGTCAACTAGAGCTTGATCATTCAAGGATCTGAGTCCTCTCAACTCCTGAGGACTCCAGTAGGACTTTAGTATACTCAGCACCTCACAAGATTGGGCCCTTACACAGTGATCTTTACAACAAAACCTGAGGATAAAGGAAGATTCTTGAGGAAGTATTGTTATCAGCAACCTATGAAGGCTGTGGTCATACTTCTCAGACCCTTTCCCAAGAATGTCTGGAATTACTGTTGACATTTTCTTTTTCTAAAGTCTGGAAATGTGAGAGTGGTAACTAGGGTTGCACAAAAAGTTCATATTGAAACCCTCAAACCGCCCATAATCAGGATTGGAGCCTAATGGAACTTTAAATATCAGTCCAGGTCCACAAACATTTGATGAATATGGTTAGATGCTGTTACAATAAATGTAGGCACTCCAACGTATCTATTCATCTAGCTTCTATATAGTACTCGCTACTCTCTTTTGACTTCTTTAGAACCATTAGTCCAGCAATCTCCAGCTTTTTCCTCACCCTCTGCTTACCTTTTCTGCCTTTTGGGATGAGACATTTGTACCACTTCTGCTTCCCCCTTGCTCTTAGTAGCCCCTTTTCTGGTCTTGAAGAGGCATCAAATGGCCTTTTCCACTATAGCAGACCATTCAGAAGTCCTTGCCTCTCCGAATCTAGAGAGATTTTGAGAGGTGGTTGAGTGAAACTACATGGACACCAACTAAAACCTGGACCAATAGAGATAGGTTTGGTGGCAACCCCTGACAAATAGACCCTACGGCTGTGTCTACACTGGCATGAATTTCCAGAAATGCTTAAAATGGAATACTATTCCGTTTTCAGTTTTTCCGGAAAAGGAGCGTCTACATTGGCAGGCTGCTTTTCCGGAAAAGCCCTTTTTCCGGAAAAGCGTCTGTGGCCAATGTAGACGTGCTTTTCCGGAAAAGAGCCCCGATTGCCATTTTCGCGATCGGGGCTTTTTTCCGGAAAAGACTACTGCGCTGTCTACACTGGCCCTTTTCCAGAACAGTGTTCTGGAATAAGGACTTATGCCCAAGCGGGAGCAGAATAGTTTTTCCGGAATAGCGGCTGATTTTGTACAGTAGAGCGTCGTTGCTTTTCTGGAAATTCAAGGGCCAGTGTAGACAGCTCGCAGCTTATTCCGGAAAAGCGGCTGATTTTCCAGAATAAGTGGCTCAGTGTAGACACAGCCTACAAATTCTAGTTCCTATAATACAATCCCCAATCTCTGATTTAGTGGTTACCTACTTTGTGAGATTAGGACCTTTTAGCAGTTACGGTCTTTTTGCTCATGATTTTAGACCTATTTGAGCAGATGGCATTACGTATGCATAACTGTTGGCTGCAGTCATCAGTAGCTAATCTGTAAGCAGATGTATAATGTAACATATCCCAAACAAGTAAAATATTACCTTTATATGGTACATATTTAGGGCCAAATTCTCCACTCCGATCTGTGGGCAGTGGAAATACTGCATCACTTCTGCTCAGGATGGGGAGAAGAGCTCAGAGATCAGCAAAGAGACACAACATGGATTGAGGGGCCCAAGGCCCAATTCACAAGAAATGTATACTATTCCTCCATATAGCCAATGACATCCTCAGAGCCACTGCACCCCACTGTCACAGGTTGGGACCAAGAATTCTGTTCTTTAGCCTGAAGATTTGAAGCCATAATTGCCAGTGATGAACCAAATAATAAATACAATAATATCAGGGTGGGCTAATAACAAATGTTTAGTAAAGCAAGCATGCAAGGACCAATAGCAATGCTTGTTTCCTAGTCTGCATGAGAAATCAGCCCAAATATTGATCTAACCTGATTAATTAAGCCATAGGTTTCAGGGAATAACACTCAGATTGGTGATTTAACACAGGTCTTACATGTCTCTTCTTCATTCCTGAAGTATGTGATCATTCCAGCTCATGAAAATAAATAGCGTTCCTTCCAGGTTTGGTTTGTAAGCTGTATCTTATCTTCTGCACGTCTTACCTCCTTCTGCGCTCATTTCTTAGGGAAAACTTCCATTTATTCCAATGGGAGAAAATTTAGCCCGACTGCAAGATTGGGAGTTTAGTCTTGATATAAGGCTCTGGGAAATTCAGCACAGACCACTGATTTCTATGTGCTTCACACAGCCATACGTGTCTCCCTCCTGCTGAACTAATTGCAGCGTCAAGGCTATCATTTGTCTCACAGATTTTTGTGTCTTTTATGGACTGTACTTTTTCTGGCACTATGTCTTCCTGCTTTAGTAATTTCTCAGGATACTCCTTTCAATTTTAATTTCCCAAGTGTCCTTGGGATCCTGGAAGGATAACTTTTTCTGTCTGGAGCCTGTTACACATAACTGATTTGTGCAACAGTTTGAGAATTCTGTGATTTCACTTTCCAATCTCTGCAGCTGTTAAAACTTTTGGAAACACTGGAAATATGCCTCACATGAAAATGTGTGCATCAAGTGATTTCATCTATTACATTTTTTCATCATAAAGATATCAATTATTATTATTCAATTGTTATTGACATTATTTTTGGTGACTATGGGTCATACGTTGGCACCTTGTCACTCACTGAGTCATACCACACTCCACAAGTTGTACCATTTGTTTCAATGGCACGACTCAGAGAAAGGCATCACTTGACATGAGTGAAGGTCTCATGGCTCAGCTGTGATGAATAAGCCTCTAAGTAAGAGCAATGACGCTGCTAATGAACAATGTGCAGAGGTTTGGACTGGGAGTCAGGGAGAGGAGAGATGGTGCTTAAACCAACATTTTCCAAACCTTAAAACAGGCTCAGGTGATAGAGCCAAATCCCCAATGGGTATAAATCAGTGGAGTTTGAAGTAGGGATGTAATAGTATAGTCAATTAACCAATTAACCAATAAGAAAATGCTTATAGGTTAATGCTATAGGCTACACACATTTCCTCCCTCCCACATACATTTTTTAGCAGGCTGACCAGCAGCCCGGCTCAGTCCCAGCTTGTGCCAGGTCCGGGACCTGAACCCACTGCAATTCTGCATTTAACGTGTATTAGGCAGCCTGTCTCAGTTCTGGCTTGTGCTGGGTCCAGGAGCTCAGACCTCTCCCCGCCTCTGGGCAGGGACTGCTGCTGTATCAGAGGCAACAGCACAGGGAGGCAGGCAGCCAGTCGACGAGGAGAGCTGGTTTTTAAACTGGCTCCCCTCATGGACCAGCTCCCTCCTGGCACCACATGTTGCTGCTTCGGCTAGAGAAGCAGCAACACAGGGTGACAGGCGGCTCCCCAGGAGTGGGGCTGGAGCTCAGTGGCTGCCGGCCCCACCCCTGGGGGACTATAGAATAGTCGACTAACCGATAAGAATTCATGAGATTATTCGACTATTCAGTTAGCTGATATTTAACATCCTTAGTTTGAAGGAAGTCAATAGCTCTACAAAATCTGGCCCAGAGTTTTTAACTTTATCCTTCCTTCCTTCTTTTTGTTGTATCCTTACTTCTTATTATGGACTAAGTTAAAGAAGAGATGTAAAGGGAAAAATATTATGAAGAGAAGCAAATTCCCTTTGGCTTTATTTACCATTATAAAGAAGCCCCTCCCCTCCCCCAAAAAGGGACAAAAGTCCAATTTCTTTCTGCTTTGCAGATTACCTATAATGCTCTGACACCTTGAAGTCTGCTGAGTTGTGGCAATGCTGATGAGGAGGGTGTGGCAGCTGAATGAAAATGGCAGGAACATTATGCCTATGGAAGGTTACACTTCTAAAACGGTGGAATGGGTGCTCTCCAGCCTCAGACTCAAGGCATCAGTCTGTGTGTATGGTGGGGCCTTGGCTATGTTCCCTAGTCCACTTGGTCACACCGTTTTGCAGCCTTTAATGATCAAAACAAAGGCTAAAGAGCCCCCTCCCACCCTCCTCCCCACTATACAAAGGGAGCACAAATCCCGGCATGAGCTATCCCCAGTGTGAGTGCACTAGAAAGGAAAAAGGGTTCCCTGCATGCCCTTCCCAGACTAGTACACTCAGGCAAGGACAAACCTAATTTGCAAAAGGGCCCAAAATACACAGGGTTATTCCTTACACTCTCTTGCCCAAATTGCCAGTGAAGTCAGTGGATTTTTTTAATATGCCAAGAATGAAGGATTGAGCCCTTGGTGTAGTGCTTATACATGACGCTTTGAAGGAGGAATAAGATTTGTATTCTTGTCTTCTCCCTTTAACCTTTCCACATACACGAATGGTGAAGGGATTTCTAATTTTAGTTTGGTGGGGACATATCCACTGTGTACCCTTTGAAGCTGGCACATGGCTCAGCCTGTGAATCTGAATGTAGATTTCAACAGTTTGTGGCCCCAGCCAAACTCTACTAAAGTTTATAAACTAGTGAGTGACAATCACACAGGGACACGTATTAAGAAAAGCAAGTATGCCACTGCACAAGCTTATCAGCTTGCACATAGCACCATTTACACATACCGAGTTAGAATTTAAACATTCAGCAGGTTATTTTACAAGCATTTTTAGGCATGCAAATGAATGGATTTGTGTGGAATTGGAGCCCAAAATAAATGCCCAACAATATTATATAAACATGACATTTTCATACTTACATTTGGTTCAGTGCAGTTAGTTCTCAGCTAAAATACATGTGCCCAATCCACCAGTTTTAGTCAGATGAAATGCCGGTTGAAGTCCATGGGTGTTACACCAGATTAAGGACTCAGATACTGACAGTGCAAACTCCCCAGCACAAGTTTCCCTTTTAGCAAGTAAATTGTCAGTTTTTCATTGTCATTGTCAGGATTAGCAACTCCAACTAGCTTTTGTTCAGGGGCTGCCAATTTCTAATGACAGAATTTCCAGGCTGATCTGGGTGTAAAAAAGGGTGCTTTCACTATTGACACCCGTGGAGTTTGTTTTTTAACATTTTTGGTATAGTAGTAGCTCAGAGCTCTGTGTCACATTTGGCTGTAACCAAACTGACTTCACTTTTGTGTACAGGCAAAGAGGGAATACAAGTGAAAATCCTGAAGACTCACCAGGATGTGACACCCAATGATGAGCAGTAGCTATTGCAGCAACGCTTCAGCCAGCATGAGTGTCAACGAAGTGTCTGCCTTCTCACTGACTTTAGAGCAAAAAACTGGCTTTGCCTTTGTAGGGATTCTGTGTGTTTTCTTGGGATTACTTATTATTAGATGCTTCAAAATCTTACTGGACCCCTATAGTAGCATGCCTTCTTCCACTTGGGAAGATGAAGTCGAGGGGCTGGATAAAGGAACGTTTGAATATGCTCTTGCATGAAAACTCAAAAGAATATCCTGCCTTACCTTTGATGTTGATTTCATTTTGGAAACCTAGTACTGATAAATTTGTACTATATACCTAAGTTTTGAAGTTATGATGATGACATCCATTTTGTTAAATAAATATTTGTTGCAAACTCATAAAAACATTTCATACTGCTTTTATTGTGCGAATTCACCATTTGTGGAATTGTGAGTAAAAACAGCTGATGTAAAAGAAAGACTTTAAGGAGACAATTCACTAAACATTCAGTGGGGAGGAGGACTGGCAGAAAAATCTCCTGAGAAACACCTATCATTTGTTGCTTTATAGCAGGGGTGGGCAATAATTTTTGGTAGGGGGCTACTCCAAGATTTTGGTAAGTGGTCAAGAGCCACACTTTCCCGTGGAGGAGGTGCAGGGTCTAGTTCGGCGGTTGGGTGCAGAAGAGTGCACGGGGTAAGGGACTAGAGTGCAGAAGACGGTGTGGGATCTGAGAGGGTGTATGGGTGCCAGAAGGGGTTGTAACCTGGGTCAGGGGATTGGGGTGTAGGGTCAGGGCAGGAGTGTGGGTGCAGGAGAGGATTCTGGCCTGGGGTAGGAGTGTAAGGAGTACAGGTTCTGGAAGGGAGTTGTTACCTGGGGCAAGGGGTGCAGAGGATTTGAATGGTGATCTGGGGGAGGGAGTTGGGATGCAGGAGGTCTGGGGTGCTAGAGGCAGGCACTGGCTGGGAGGAGTTTACCTAAGTGTCTTACCCCAAGGCAGGCGGGGTTCCCTTCCCGCTGCAGCCCCAGCCCGCTTGAAAATACAGGCTGCTCCCTCCAAGTGGCTCTCAACTCCAGCTGCCCCGTGTTTCAATATCGTGTTGCTGACTTTTCCCAGGCCAGCGCTAAAAATTTTCCAAATCTGATGAAAAATTCCCAGATTATTTTTTCATAGCTACACTAGGACCAATACATTTTAAGTACTCCTCACACTCTGGACCGGTATACATTTAATTAATTTTGATAAAATTAGAGGGATGCGACACATTAACTTTTGTTAATTCACCTTTTAGGAAATGTGGTTTTAAGTAATTTGTTGCAATTACTTTGAAAAGTTTCACTGACTCTGGTTTAATGCAATGAATGAGTGGAGATTTGCTTTGAAAGAGAGCACTGAATTTGTTCATGTAATCCAAAACATATTTCAAAAATAGTAGATAGGATTTAAGTTCTGGATTACACATTGCATCATGTATTTCTTTTGCTTTTGAACTTTTTCGATCGACACACAAGTTGTATCTAGTTAAAAAGGGCATCTCACAACACTAATATTCTGTTTACACAAGGGTGTACTGCTAACCACCTTGTTTGACTTGGTTTTAACATAGATAACTTTAAATGGAGAAAATATTCAACCATCTCCTCAATTTCTTCTTTCTTTTTAGTGCTATGTGCTGGATAGTTAGTGATATTTGTTATAAACTGCTCTACGAAATCAGGCAAAACTGTAGAAGCTGAACTTGATATCAGGGCTGATGTATGGCAAATACATCTCAGCAAAACAACATTTAGAACATCCTCTCTAAGTTTAGAGAAAAAGGAATTCTTTGCTCCTATCACCACATTTGCACTATCACAAGCAACACCCAAAATATTATTCAATGGATTTTTTTTTAAATTGACTCCTTGAATTTAGTATAAATGCCTTCCGCTGTACAATTTTTAGCATCAAGTTCAATGAGTTCTAATAATTGATAGGCAACCCTATTGACCAATTGAGAGCAGTTTTAGATAAATCTGAATCGTCCGCAAATTTTTATTCCAAAGGAATGACAAAATGAACAGAAATTTTAATTTCATTGAAAATTTCCCAGGACTTAACAGATTTTCAAAAAAATTCCCAATTTCCCATTTTGACACATTTTACTCAAAAATTCCCAGAATTTGGGAAATTTCTCAGGATATAGAAACACTGCAGTTGCCCCAATCGCTCAGGCCAATCTCTCAGCTCCGATTGGCTGGCTGTTTCCAGCCAATAGGAGCTGAGAGATTGGCTGAGGTCAGTTCTTTTTGGCCGGTTGTTTCTGGCTAACTGGAGCTGAGGATTGGGCTGGGGGCGGGAAGATCGTACGATGCCTCTCCCTCCCTGCCGAGCAGAGAAACACAGGGACTGTGATTTAAACCTAGGCAGTGGCATTATTGAGGGTCCTGGCAGGGGCCAGATCTGGTGGCTTGGCAGGCTGGATCTGGCCCCCAGGCTGTATTTTCCCCAGCCCTGCTTTATAGGAAGAATTCATGCCACAACATTATATCAATGGTAAAGAGGGAGGATAAAGGATGGGTGGGAAATGTTTTTGGATTTGAACATCATAATTTCTCCCTACTCATCCAATGTGATTTAAGTCCAGTAACTGACCAGGGAAACCTCATATGCAAAAACTGAACCAGCCCAATGTACTGTACCAGCTTAGCTTGCAAGATTAAACAGTACAAAAGAGTCACAGCACCAAGGAGAGTTGCCTGTAAGAACTCACGTGTCTTGTTTTCAGTCACACAGTGTACATCTACATAGGAGGGCTAAATTCAAATTAAGCTATGTAACTTCAGTTACATCAATTGGACAGCTTAATTCAAAATAGCTTAACTCGACTTTAGGTGCTGTCTACACAGCAGGAAGTTGAAGAAAGAAGAACACTCTTCCTTCAACTTCCCTTACTCCTCGTGAAACTAGGCTTACAGGAGTCAAAGTAAGAAGTCCTCCAGCTCGACATTATTTCAAAATAAAGGCTAGACATACCCTACACGTGCTCATTGTTATTTTGGAATAACGTCAGTTATTCCAAAATAATGTTGCTGTGTAGACATTCCCTAAGAGAACAGAGATAATGGTTTTTGCAGTTGCCAATGAAAGTCCTGCCCTCAGACACCTGGAGGTGCTGTCACATTGGCTAAATCCACATGAGAGATGCATGCTGCTACCATATCCAGTGTTTCCACAGTCTTTTCAGAACAATGTGCAGTGCCGTTTCTTGCCCCAAGTCTGAGAAAACTGTTCACACTTGCTGAAACAAAACTTCACTTTTCCTACTCTAATCAAATTTATAGATGGCCGAGCAAGAGCTATTGGTGGGAGGGATAAATGTCATTAAAAATGTGTTGAATGCTATACATAAAATATATGGTGCAGGAGTTAGAATGGCCTTAGTTGTTCTAACTTTTGTTGGATAGGAACAGCCCCATATGGCCATAACCCTACCTGGGGATTGCCAGAGTACAGAGGCTGTCTGCAGTCCCTCTATGCTAGTGCATCTAAAAAGGACGGAACATAGGCCTTGTTATGCCAGCTGCTCACTGTCCAGTGATTTCCCCCAAAGACAGAAAAGCCCCAGCAGGCAGGGTGGGCAGTTTTTCAATCTATTTGCGCTACCAGAGTGGTGCAAAGAGGCTAATCAGGGTCCAAGACCTGGCCCTGCCATTGAATTTTATTTGGATTGTTACTCTGTGAAATTCTGTAGCAGAAGGTCCCAGTAAGATAGAAGAAGTTATAGAGGCTATGTCTAGACTGCAAGCCTCTTTCGAAAGAGGCTCTTTCGAAAGATATTTTCGAAAGAGCCTCTTTCGAAAGAGAGCGTCTAGACTGCACACGGAATTTCAAAAAAGCTCTCTTTCTAAAAAGCCTGTTTGCTTTCAAGAACGCCTTCTTTCGAAAGAGCACTTTCGAAAGAAGGCGTTCTTCCTCGTGGAATTAGGTTTACCACTGTCGAAAGAAAAGCCGCATTCTTTCGATTTAATTTCGAAAGAACGCGGCTGCAGTCTAGACGCAGGTGAAGTTTTTTCAAAAAAAGGCTACTTTTTTCGAAAAAAAAAAAGGCTACTTTTTTCGAAAAAACCCCTGAGTCTGGACACAGCCAGAGAGAAAAAAACAGAGGCTGAGTAGTAATATCTCGAGGTCACTTCACAATAGCAGCTGAGAGAGACTGGCAGTACTTGACAGTCATTTGATTCCACTTTTGAGAAACTTGTAATCCGACTTTTGTATATGCATTGTCATTCTCTCTGAACAGTTAGGTGTAGTAAGACATGCAGGAACAAGCAGACGAGATGTAGTGATTGTTAGTCTGCTAGAAAAAAAGAGACAGTGACGAGAACTTGGTTATGCAAAATGCCATTCACAAGGGAAAACACTGGATCCTACGGGAAAAGCCATGGACATTGTGCCTGCAGCTAATAGGAAGAGAAAGAGCCAGCCATTGGCAGTACTGATTCTTGTTAGTCCTCTCCATCCAAAATCTATTTCACAGAACATAGAATCATAGAACACTAGGACTGAGAGAGACCTGGAGAGGTCATCGAGTCCAGTCCCCTGCCCTCATGGCAGGACCCAGTGCCGTCTAGGCCATCCCTGATAGATGTCTATCTAACCTGCTCTTAAATATCTCCAGAGATGGAGATTCCACAACCTCCCTAGGCAATTTATTCCAGTGTTTAACCACCCTGACAGTTAAGAAGTTTTCCCTAATGTCTAACCTAAGCCTCCCTTACTGCACTTTAAGCCCATTGCTTCTTGTCCTATCCAAAGGCTAAGGAGAACAATTTTTCTCCCTTCTACTTATGGCACCCTTTTAGATAACTGAAGACCGCTATCATGTCCTCTCTTAGTCTTCTGTTTTCCAAACTAAACAAGCCCAATTCTTTCAGCCTTTCTTCATAGGTCATGTTCTCTAGACCTTTAATCATTCTTGTTGCTCTTCTTTGGACCTTCTCCAATTTTTCCACATCTTTTTTGAAATGTGTGCCCAGAACTGGACATAATACTCCAATTGAGGCCTGATCAGTGCAGGCTAGAGTGGAAGAATGACTTCTTGTGTCTTGCTCACAACACTCCTGTTAATGCATCTCAGAATATTTGCTTTTTTTGCAACAGCGTCGCACTGTTGACTCATATTTAGCTTGTGGTCCACTACGATCCCTAGATTCCTTTCTGCAGTACTCCTTCCTAGACAGTCACTTCCCATTCTGTATGTGTGAAATGGATTGTTCCTTCCTGAGTGGAGTACTTTGCATTTGTCTTTACTAAACATCATCCTATTTACCTCAGACCATTTCTCCAGTTTGTCCAGATCATTTTGAATTATGACCCTATCCTCTAAAGCAGCTGCGACCCTTTCCAGCTTGGTGTCATCTGCAAACTTAATAACTGTACTCTCTATGCCAATATCTAAATAGTTGATGAAGATATTGAGCAGAACCAGTCCCAAAACAGACCTCTGTGGAACCCCACTTTTTATACCCTTCCAGAAGGATTGTGAACCGTTAATAACTACTCTCTGAGAACAACTACTCTCTGAGAACGGTTAACCAGCCAGTTATGCACCCACCTTATAGTAGCACCATCTAAGTTGTATTTGCCTAATTTATTGATAAGATCATCACGGGAGACCATATCAAATGCTTTACTATAGTCTAGATACACCATGTCCACCACTTCTCCCTTATCCACAAGACTTGTTATCCTATCAAAGAAAGCTATCAGATTGGTTTGACATGATTTGTTCTTTACAAATCCATGCTGGCTGTTACCTGTCACCCTATTATCTTCCAGTTGTTTGCAGATTCCTTAATTGCTTGCTCCATTATCTTCCCTGGCACAGAAGTTAAACTGACTGGTCTGTAGTTTCCTGGATTGTTCTTATTTCCCTTTTTATAGATGGGCACTATATTTGACCTTTTTCAGTCTTCTAAAATCTCTCCTGTCTGCCATGATTTTTCAAAGATGATACCTAAAGGCTCAGATACCTTCTCTATCATCTCCTTAGGTATTTCAGGATGCATTCCATCAGGCCCTGGTGACTTGCAGACATCTAACTTTTCTAAGTGATTTTTTACTTGTTCTTTTTTAATTTTAGCTTCTAAACCTACCCCATTCTCACTAGTATTCACTATGTTAGGCATTCCTTCATCATCAGACTTCTTGGTGAAGAATGAGACAGAAGTCATTAAGCCCCTCTGCCATTTCCAAATTTCTGGTTACTGTTTCTCCCTCCTCACTGAGCAATGGGCCTACCCTGTCATTGGTCTTCCTCTTGCTTCTAATATATTTATAGAAAGTCTTCTTGTTACCCTTTATGTCTTGTAGCTAGTTTGAGCTCGTTTTGTGCCTTTGCGTTTCTAATCTTGCCCCTGCATACCTGTATTGTTTGCTTATATTCATCCTTTATAATTTGTCCGAGTTTCCACTTTTTATAGGACTCCTTCTTTATTTTTAGATCATGCAAGATTTCCTAGGTAAGTCAATGCGGTCTTTTGCCATAGTTTCTATCTTTCCTATGCAGCAGAATAGCTTGCTTTTGGGCCCTTAATAATGTCCCTTTGAAAAACTGACAACTCTTTTTCAATTGTTTTTCCCCTTAGTTTTTCTTCTCATGGAACCTTACCTACCAGCTCTCTGAACATACCAAAGTCTACCTTCCTGAAATCCATTGTCTCTATTTTGCTGTTCTCCCTTCTACCATTCCTTAGAATCATGAACTCTATGATTTCATGATCACTTTCACCCAAGCTGCCTTCCAGTTTCAGATTCTCAATCAGCTCCTCCCTATTTGTTAAGATCAAATCTAGAATAGCTTCCCCCTTAGTAGCTTTTTCAACTGTCTGAAATAAAAAGTTTGTTTCCAATGCAGTCCAAGAATTTATTGGATAATCTGTACCCCGCTGTGTTAGTTTCCCAACAGATGTCTGGATAGTTGAAATCCCCCATCACCACCAAATCCTGCGCTTTGGATGATTTTGTTAGTTGTTTAAAAAAAGCCTCATCTACCTCTTCTACCTGGGAAGGTGGTCTGTAGTAAACGCCTAGCATGACATCACTCTTGGTTTTTACCCCTTTTAACCTAACCCAGAGACTCTCAACACATCTGGTTTCTACATCCACCTCTACTTCAGTCCAAGTGTATACATTTTTAATATTAAGGCAACACCTCCTTACTTTTGGGCCTGCCTATACTTCGAGTAAGCTGTACCTTTCTATACTAATGTAATATTTCTAGCCTGGGTTCCAGTGTGAAAAACCATTGAGGCTTTAAAGTTCCAATATGCTATTTATTTTTGTTTTAATTTGGGCTGGCAAGCAATTAAAGATGAATCATGATTAATTACACTATTAATTACACCATTAAACAATAATAGAATACCATTTATTTAAATATTTTGGATGATTTCTACATTTTCAAATATATTGATTTCAAGTAGAAGACAGAATACAAAGTGCTCACTTTATTTGTAATCATCAATAAACATACTTGCACTGTAAAAAATAAAATAAATAGTATTTTTCAAATCACCTAATACAAGTACTGGACTGCAATCTCTTTGTCATGACAGTTCAATTTACCAGTGTAGAATTATGTAGAAAAATAACTGCATTAAAAATAATGTAAAACTTTAGTGCCTACAAGTCCTCTCAGTCCTACTTCTTGTTCAGCCAATCACTCAGACAAACAAGTTTGGTTTCAATTTGCAGGAGATAAGGCTTCCTGCTTCTTGTTTACAGTATCAAAACACTCGATTGCAAAATCAAAGCAGTCTATGAATAAACAAACATGCTAATTTCAAATATTAAAACTCCTTTTCCAATTCTTCTATGTGCACTGTTGAGAGAGATGGACTTATGGTTAGGCACTAGGTGGGGGTTTGGAAGATCTGGATTAAATACTCAGCTTTGCCACATTCACCGTGAGACCCAAGCTTAGTCACTTAGGCTACATCTACACTGCAGTGCTATTTTTGGATACTGGAATATCCCGAAATAGCTATCCCACATCTTTGGAGCAAGCCTGTTATTTCAGACTCACTCTTCCGACATTCCTGTAAACCTCATTCTATGAGGAGTAAGGGACATTTCAGAATAGCACTTTATTCCAAAATTTGGTGCTGTCAATGACAAAATAAGCTATTTTGAAATAATATTGAAATAAGATACGCAATTTACCTAGCTCAAATTGCATATCTTATTTTGAGTTATGGTGCTGTGGAGACGCACCCTTATTCTCTTTGTTCTTCTATTCCCCATTTTCAAAACAGAGATCTTAATCCTATCTTTCTCTCACTCTGGGTAGGTCTATACTACAGAGTTTTTTCAGAAAAAAAAAACATTTTTCCATAAACTTCAATTATGTCCACACTGCAATCTCATTCTTCCAAAAGAAAATCAAAATGAGGTTTTTTTCCGACTTGGTAATCCTCTTTCTACGAGGAAGAAGCCTTTTCCAAAGAGCTCTTTTGTAAAAAGGCATGTGTGGACGGGGAAGAGGGAGTTCTTTCAACAGAAGAGGAAAGAGGAAAAAGCACAGGTGCCCTGGTTGCCACTCTGTCCACAGCTGAAATGTGAGATAGAGTCCATTCAGTGTGGATGCTATCTTTCGAAAAAGCAGATCATTTTTTCGATGTGTTTTTGCAGTGTCGATGCTCTCTTTCAGAAGAATTTTTTTTGGAAAATCTCTTCCAGAAAAGCTTCTTCTAAAAGAAACCTGCAGTCTAGACATAGCCTCTGTTGCTGCATAAACTCCAGTTCTGCAAAGGTGTGACGGGGAAAGCGTTCCCCCTCACTTGCAGCCGCAGCGCGACAGAGGCGCACGGCGGGGAAGCAGCTGAGCGCCCCGAGGGAGCCGGCCGTTTGGCGGCCGAAGCACTCAGCGTGCGTGCTGCCAAGCAACCCGGGGTAGCCGGAGGGGGCGGGGCGCACAGCCGGGGGTAGAACCGCGGCAGCGGGCGCACCGCCTAGGGCGGGCATTAGGACCCTGAGGGACCCGGGCGGCGGGAGCACCGTGGGAGAGGGCGGCCCCAGTGCGCCGGGTCAAAAGGGCAGCAGCAAGGGGAGAGAGGGAGCCAGGAGGGAGCGGGGACTGGCGGCGTTCTCTCCTCCTGCGCAGGCGGAGCAGCAGGCGGAGGGCTCCGGACGGAGCAACCAACCACTCCGGACCTGTCCGGGAACGGGAGGACCAAGCCCGGCGGCCGGGGAACTTTCACCGGGAGCCGCGGCCACCATACCCAAGGACCAGAGTGGGCCGAGCCCGAGTAAGGACATTCCGGCCCCGGTGACCCGTGAGTGCAACCCGGGAGCAACCCCCAGGGATGACGGCAAGCCGGCGATCCAGGGGTTCGCCGGAGGGGAAAAGGACAGAGAGAGAGAGACGAGGGAGTGACGGTGAGCCACCTCACCACAAAAGGCATCACTGATATTTAGCTTTATGCACATGAGAAGTCTCAGACGAGCCAATAGTGTCACTCCTGTGCTTAAGCTAAACATGCATTTAACTGTGAATGGACCTCCCCGCTAAGAACTATCATAATACAAAAAATAAATAATCATAGTAATAATGAGTAGTACTTTATTCCCTGAATCTTTCCATTGACTTTAATAGGAGTACCTGCTGGACTCACTGTTCACATTCCAAATTCAATTTGCTAAAATCAGATTTCATGGAGTTTTAGAAATTTCTATTCATGTCAATGTAATTCAGTTACCTCTTAATGTACATTCTTCCTCGACCCTAAAGTATGAAAGAAAAAAAATCTAAAATGAAATGATTCTTGATCTTAAAGAAAATAAACAAGACAGACATACTGACATGCCAATGCTCATAAACAGATTCATAATTGAGAGACAGTAATTGATACAGCAGCCTAGAAGCCTGTAGCTGCATTTTATAAATTCTAAAGAAAAACCAACCTATATTTCTCCTTTGACATAGAGGCAGTTTTATTTCTCCCTTCCCAGAATTAACAGGTTCATTTACTAGTAGTTGATATTTAACAAGCTTGAATGTCACTTTGTCAGTCATTTAAGAGTGTTTTAGAGCATGAGTCAAAGACAGGGATTGGGTCCGAAACCTGATATTTTTCCACAGAAGAAAGAATTAGCCAATGAGGTAAAATCCATGATGCTTGAGTGTGAAGGACAGTTTATATGCAAAAGTAAATAAAAGGCAGACTGTCCTTCACTGGAGCAGGGGGACTGAGAGGTAAGCTACACTGCTCAGAATAGTTTAAGTTTGTTAACTTAAGTTTGTTAACTTATGCATAATTCAATAATACAAATAGTACTGAATTTAAAGGAAAACAACAGAATCTAATCTTTGGACATCTACTGCAAAAATAAATCATTTGCAAAGGCAGCAGAAAGGTAAGAACGTTTTATTTTCTTGGCGGTGGAAACACTTACTGTAGAAGTATACTTGGAAGATGAAATTATGGGTCCATTGAAGATGTTGAAGATTCCCATTGACTTCATAGGCACAGGCTTTCACCCACAATGTACAAGTACAGAGTTAGAACCAAATCTGCTGTTGACTATACTAGGATCAGGTTCTCTCCCTTATTCAAGAAAATATTTCATTTCCATGAACTCTTTTATTATTAAAGATTTTTACATTAAGGTAAGAGTCATACAGCAAATAGTGAGAGATTATCAATAACACAACAAATGTGACATGGATCAGAGATGACCAAGAAAAAATTAGTACCAAAGAAGCAGAAAGATGAAACGGCTTGTTTCTGGTGGAGTTTGCAAAACATGTAAGCAGGAAAGAACAACTTTCTTTGAAAAAACAGTATATAGTGGATTAGAGAGACATTTTGTTACGAAGGAAGTTTACAGCAGAATATTTGTAAATACACACATACAAGTACAGCACAGCATAGATAGGAGCTACAGAATCTGGATCTGATTTGCATTCAAGTGCTATAGCTAAGTATCATAATGAGAATGGAGAGTATTCAGTTAAAGGGCTCTTCATGTTATATTTCCCTTGTGTGATTATTAGACATTTTATAGAGGTAGGCATATGTGGACCTATTAATAGATATGGTTAATTTATCTTTCAATTCCCAGTTCATTCTTCTAATGGATTTATTTATTTAAGCATGTGCAGTTGGTATAGACCTTTTATAATATTGCATGCTTTTTCTCCAAAATGTCCTATCAGATTTACTTTCGAAAGGACTCCAGGCTCACCATGAGTTCAATAGGAACAGGATTGGACAGACTCTTACCAAAAGACTGTAAAACTGCATTTCTTCAGTTACTAAAAGTAGTTATCAATATATGTCTCTATTGATCTGGCACAGTATTAGTAGATCACAAATAATTAGTTAATACATACCAATAAGGGAGAGAGGGTGAGGGCTAGCTCAGTGATTTGAGCATTGGTCTGCTAACCCTAGGGTTGAAAGTTCAGTCCTTGAGGGAGGGCCGTTTAGGGATCTGGGGCAAATCTGTCAGGGATGGTACTTGATCCTGTCATGAGGGTTGAGAACTGGACTCAAGGACCCTTCCAGCTCTATGAGATAGGTATATCTCCATTTATTATTAATAATTCAGAGTAATTTAACTTGACAGCTTGTGCTCCTGGGACCCAATCCTGCAAATTTAACCATTTGGGGGCCCCAGTTCTGCATTCCTCACACATTTAGCTCTGATCATCTGCCACTATTTCTTTCAGATAGTCTTAAATGGGTATTTGGGGACACAAGGAATGCAAGATCAGATCTGTAAATTATTTGTTGAATCTGGTATTGCCTAAAACTATTGAAAATATATATTTCAATAATAAATAGCTGTCATTTTGCTTTAGTTACTTGGACACATTTATTTATTGTATTTTTTTACAATTATATAAAAACATTGTTTTGATAGTTTCAGCTCTCTCACATTCATTCCTTTATGTGGCATGACTTCTAGAAAAAACAATGAAGAGTCCTATGGCACTTTAAAGACTAACAGATCTATTTTGGCATAAGTACATCTACACTGCACACTTATTTAGAAATAAGCTATTTGGGAAGAAATACTCTGAAATAGCTTATTTTAAAATAGCACGTCCATGCTACAGGGAAGCCTCAAAATTAGTCCAAGGCAGACTTCCCTAATGTGGACGCGCTACCTCAATTTAAAGCCTCAGGAGGCACTGGGGAGCAATTAGTTTGAATGGCCCTGGAGAGGAGCTATTTTGAAATTGCAGCAGTGGAACGGACACTACTGCTATTTCTAAATAGCTATTTTGGAATAGGCGTCATTCCTCATGGAATGAGATTTACAGAAATCAGAATAAACCATCCATCATTTTGAAATTATTTTGAAATAACGGAATTGCTGTGTAAACGCTTGCATTGTTATTTCAAAATAACATCAGTTACTTTGACATAACTGTGCTGTGTAGATGCACCCAAAGTGATTTTCACCCACGAAAGATTATGCCCAAATAAATCTAATAGTCTTTAAGATGCCACAGGACTCCTCATTGTTTTTGCAGATACAGACTAATATGGCTACTCCTCTGAGACATGACTTCTAGAGATATCTAAAATTAATACTTTTCAGTGCTTCAATCAACTATTAATAAATTATCTCACATTTTGGGACTACTGAAATTTGTAAAGGCTTATGTTTTTACTTTTAATAATCTAATATAGTTATTTTAGAAAACTTTGGATTTTGAATAATCATATCAATTTACTTCTATACTATGAATTAAATTAACCAATGAGCAATGGTAAATAGACCATGTGCAGGCACTGTGGTGAATTGCACTCTTGTAGCTAGATGTTGCATTCCTTTCCTCTCCAGTGAACCATTGGACTGTATCATTCAGAGAAGTACAACATTTATTCCTTACAAAGATAGTGAATTGAGGAAAGTTACTTTTAAGTACAGTTATAACCTATTAGGGTCTGATCCAAAGTCCATTGAGATAAATAGCAAGACTCTTTTTGATATCAAATTGCCTGAAACTTTGGATCATGCCCCATTTGTAAAAAGTTATAAGGCTGCTGTCTAATTGAGTTTTTAATAAATCATGAAAGACTTACATGACTGTGCAAGTTAATTAAATATAGAAAAGTTTTACTTATATGTTGATGACAGAATTATGCAAGACAACCCAAAGAAGAATACTTCGGAGTGAACACTTCAACAAGGTCTCCACTGAACTTTGTTTGATTAAGAATCAAGCCATTTCAAATGCAACATTACTGTTTTATTGCAGATAAAGCAACCCTACCTCCGACTCAGAAGAATAGGAAGCTTGGAGACCTGAGCACATAACATTCCTGAAGATGTCAATGAATAATTCTCTGAACATATTCTTGGACCCAAGTCCAAATAGATTTCAGGTTAATATAATTAACGAAAGCCATGACAATAATGCAATATCCCAAGAGGATGCTGATCCTCCACATTATGAAGAAACATCTTTTACCGAAGAAGCAAACAGCAGACTCGGGGTCAGTCACAGGCCTGGAAACAGAGCATTATATGAAAATTTTCTTCAAAATGGGGATACTGTTAAATCTGATGGAAATTTACATCCCTGTGATACTCACAGTAACACATATTATCTAAAAACCTTTGGCCATAACACAGTGGATGCCGTTCCTAACATTGATTATTATCGAAACACCGGCAGCATCAGTGGAATCAAAATGAACAGACCAAGCTTGTTAGAAATTCATGAACAACTGGCAAAGGTAAGTTGAAAGCGACGATATAAACATTTCCCATTACATTTCCAGGCTAATTCTGTTTAAAAACACATTCACACCCTTATTTTTTTAAACCTGTGCCATAGTAAAAGCATAACTAAATACTTTCCTTATTTAGACTTACTCCTGCAGTATGTTCTCTTTTTTATATTCTGCTAGGAGTTCAGATGATCTTTGCTATAAAGCCATAGGATTTATGTTTGACTTGCAGTTAAGTGAATAGAAGTAGCAGTATAAGTCATAATTTAACCAATATTAAATATGAAAATATCTATTCTAACCTTTAATCTAACACTCTGCTATCACTAGAGTTCTATTGATTAGTTTGTTGTGTACATTTGATAATCTGGTAATAACTATTGTATTATAGTTTTATAATGTGTAATAAATACTATCATCAGCTAGTCAGAAATACAATGCTTCATGCATTTACGATATGAACAGAAGCTACCAAATTGTAAGAAAAAGTGAAAAGATGCAAATAAAAATGAGCTTTGTACGCATAAAAGAATATGTGTTCATTTTGAAAGAATGTGCTTTAAAGAAAAATATGTTAACAGGGGTCAAATTCATCCTTAAGCACTGGTTATCCCTGGAACTCAGTGGATTCACTCTAGGGATGAATTTGTCCCATACTGTTTATTGGAAGAATGATTTTTGGGAGGGTCTAAGAGGCATGACGTGAGGGACTGTCTATCAACCATTTAGGCAGAAGTCATTTGGCTAAATCTTTTTTCACTGTCCAGTGCAAAAAAGTTGTTTATACTTCACTCATATGCAATGGCAACAGAAGTATAGAGGCAAGACTGACTTACCAAAAACTAGCTAGAACCACAGGATAGGGTACAGTTGCTCTTGACAAATAAGATGCCTAAACTGTTAATTATTTTCTTGAGCTGGGGTTATTTCTCCTCCACCCACCTTCTTTCTAGGGGGATTATGGCTCTAGTTTTGATTAACTGAATGAATAGGTGAGTTTACCATTTATCCACAAGATTGATGGGGCTAGTGAATAGAACTTCTCCTCCAGCAGTCACTCAATGCATGCTCCATTTTATCTACACAGCCACCTCTGGTAAATTGATCATAAATTTACAAGAAAAAGACCCTTTGTCATCATAATCCTTGTTTTCTTGCCTTTTGCATCTGCTTTTCCCAAAATGGTTCACCTTTGAAATGAATTATGGGGGTCTGATCCTTCATTGCTTGCATACTCAAAACTCCCCTGAAATGTAGATGAAAAGTTTGTAACAGCAAGCCCCAGACTGAATCAAAATGCAATGGTTAACCCTTTGAATTGTAGGGTTTCACTAATGTCTATACTACATCAGATGCACCAGTGTAATTTTTTTCTATAAAAAAAATCTTAATGGATCATGGAGGCCTGACTTGCACTGACTTGCTCTGTAGTTACACTCATCTAAAGAGAGGGAAGAGTAGGTGCAAACACACCTTCACCAAGAGTTTTAGGCAGACAACTAGATCCAGCCCTCTATATAGTTCTTCACTGCAATTAAAAAAGTAACTGAAAGCTGACTGGTTCTACTGATCTGGGTAAAAGTAGAATCCCTCTCACCTCCCAAACCATGGTGATGAGTTCTCTATAAAAGGCATCACTAAGATGTAACCTTCACCCTGGTTAGAGCTGAAGTCAAACCAATTGTTGTCCTCTGAGGTTCTTAACTGTTCAGATAGATGTGCCTTAGGGTGCGTCTAGCTTGGAGGGTTTTTTCGGAAAAAAGCCGGTTTTTCCAAAAAAACTTCACTTACGTCCACACTGCTTCATTTTTTAAAAGAAAATTGAAAGAATGCAGGGGGTTTTCTGATATTGGTAAACCTCATTCTACGAGGAAGAACACCTTCTCCGAAAAAGCTCTTTCAGAAAAAGGCATGCGTGGATGTGAAAGAGGGAGTTTTTTCAAAAGAAGAGGCCTCCAGGAAAAAGCACAGGTACCCTGGTGGACACTCCGTCCAAACTAATCACAGCTGTAGAGTTCCTGTCTCCTGACAGCTCTTAAAGCTGCAGGCACCCAGGGCAAGGCTTGTGGCAGGAACCGGCCTTGCAGCAGCACCCTGACCATGTGACTCTGACTGCTAAAGGCCTGCTGATCCATGGCATAGCTACAACCCCTCCAAAATCCCTCTGGCCCACACAGGGAGCAGCACCTGGGCTCTGAGGACCCACCCAGGGGCACCAAACACTGGGCACCCTCCTGGTCTGGGACGGAGAGTCTGTCCCTCTTCAAGCTGTGGGGCGAGGAGGAGAAAATGCAGGATCTCCGCTCCTGAAGGTGTAATGTGGACATATACGGGTGCATGGCCAAAGCTCTGGCCCAGAGGAGACACCAACCCTGCACTTTGGACCAAGTACAGAGCAAGGTGAAGGAGCTCTAGCAAGGGAATATCTGGGCCACGGAGCGCAGCTCTCGGGCTTGGAGACACCCGTGCTCACCCATCCGGAGCTCCTGGAGGAGGAGGAGGAGGATGACGATGACCATCAGCTGCAGGAGGATAACACTGGCAGCGTCATCACCCTCAGCCTGGAGCTGTTACCCCAGGCCCTGGAGAACTCCCAAGCATCTTCTGACGCCAGGGAGAGATCATCAGGTGAGTGCTCTCATTTTGTCACACACACAGGGTGGGAGAGGCAGGCTCAGAGGGGATGGAGTGCGATCATCGATCAGCATGCTCTGCCTGGACAGCGTGCTGCTGTCCATGCACGTGCAAGCACATACAGTGGCAGTATGCACCACATGGTCTCAGAAGCCAGCCCTGGAGCACACACAGGCAGCTGCTCACAGGCTGGGGGGAGGCTCCACACAAGTCTGACCCCTGGGAGGGATGTCCTTCCCCTGCCAGCCATTGCTGGAAGCAGGCTAGGCACAAGGGCGCACGCATGACCCCACACAGACCAAGAAGTGCCGCACATAGCCATGCCTGCACGCGTGAGGCCCCACCCACTCCTGTGGACAGCGCTGCCAAGTGCAAGTGTGCATGTGGGCTCCAGGGAAGGCCAGGCTGCTCCAGGCACCTTTCCTGCACATGGGATCCTACAGTCTAGATGAACACTTCCCTGGCCTGCTTGTCTATGGGAGGGAGAAGGGGGGCAGAGAACAGAGTTGAAGGCCCTCACAACCTGCAGAAGGAGACAAAGAAACACATAGAATGAGAGGGAGCGCCTGATCCCTTGGGAGGTGCCCGTCCCCTTCCTCCCCCCCTCAAACACCGCAGGAGCCATGCCCATGAGGCTGCCCATCCAGCAGCAGGGCGGTGTAAAGGTGCGATGGCATAACCCCCACAGGGACAGGGCTTCCCCCCACCTCCACTCCACCCCCCACAGAGCTTTCCCTAGGGTCCCTGTTTTCCAGGATTCCTCCGTCCCCCGCAAGGACTGCAGCCCAAAAGTGCCTTACCTCCATAAGGAGGATCCTGATGGTGGACTTCCCCATGCCCGAACTGGTGGCCCACCGACCAGTAGCTGTCGAGGGTGGCCAGCTTCCAGACAGCAAAAGCGACCAGCTTCTCCAGGGGAATGGTGGGCCATAGGTGGGTGCTGCGTCTCCAGAGCCCAGGGGCAAGCCAGGCACACAGCTCCAAGAAGGTGGCCTTCTGCATGTGGACGTTGCTGAGCTACTGCTGATCGTCCTACCTCTCCATGACCAGCCGATCCCACCATTTAGAACTGGTGTCCAGTCTCCAGAATCGTCTCTCCACTGTGGGGTGCGGGTGCAAGGGCATTGCTCCCGCACCCAAGCAGAGGGACTCACAGATGAGCTCTGAGTCCAGCTGGGGCAGAACCTGCAGCATGGCTGCGTGGAGCCATCGTATGCCCAGGGGGCAGCTCCGGCTCCATAGCAAAAAAAATAAAATATGCTGTGGCGTCCAACAAAGCTGGGCAACCAGAGCTCACACTGCTAAAGCTTTGCTGTCCCTCAGAGAGGTAGGCAAGCACGCATCAGAACCTGAGAAACGGCTGTCCGGGGGTGTCCCTTAAAGCATGCATCTCAGATAGCCTTAGGCAACAGCACCCGGAAGCAACTGCTGACCTAATGCCCTGGCTGACGTGGTTCCAGGTGGCCTTTTATGTGAGAGAGCATCCAATGAGTGTGGACGCTCTCTTTCAAAAAAGCAGAGCGCTTTTCTGATGCACTTGTGCTGTGTGGACGCTCTCTTTCAAAAGGAGTTTTTTTGGAAGATCTCTTCCAAAAAAGCTTCTTTCGAAAGAAGCTTGCTGTCTAGATGAACCTTAGGGAAGAAGAGAGGGTTCATATCTAGCTTCCAACTGGGATTAGAAGAGCCAAAACACAGTCAGGAAAAAGCCCTGTTCTCTCTCTCTTTCTGGCCATGGTGGAAGCAGAAGTCTACAGAGAAAGCCTGCTCTCAATACATTTCCTACTCAGTTTTGCATATTTGTGAGGTATGAATAATTTGGAGATGCATTTGACTTGTGAATACTGATTCAAATGCAGTTCAAACTCCAAACCTCTTGAGGTTCACCCATCCCAGAAAGGGTCAGTTAGCAGTACTGAAATCAAGCCTAAAGTTAACCATTTGGAAAATCAGGGCCTGATTCACTCCCATCTCCCACATTGGGACTCCCATTTACAATAAGCACCCTGCCTGAGCTTAATATAAATGAGAATCAGGTCCCTTGCACAGTCATTTACTGCTATGCATTATGAATGCCAAGTGAGTATAAAACACTATCCCTGGTGTAAATAAGTGGAGAATTCCAATTTGGTAGCTCCACTCATTTTTCTGATGTATAAGTGAAAACTCAGGGGACAAGAGAGTGGAGAATCTCGCCTTCCATTCTTAGATAAATTCTTGTATTATATAAATACATTGGTGCATGTGAAGCAGTACAATGAAACCCAGGTGTTATGGGGTTTAAAGCTTGACCATGATAACTTAATTCAGTCAGAGGTTTGCTGCTGGACAGCTTTTCAGTTTGGATACCAGTTTTTGTTTACAGAATGTAGCTGTTTATTTTGTTCTCTGAGGTTTTTTTAGTGAGTGAGTGTCAAAGCAAGAACAGTCTGGCTCATTTCAGAATCTTCACAGCATCTCTGGGATAGCATTTGGATGCAGAGGTGCAGGGCTTTGGGTGCGGGAGGTGGGGGGTTAAGACTGGGGTAGGAATTTGGGATGTGGGCTCCAGCTGGGCACTGCTTACCTCAGGTGGCTTTTGGGTGGTGGTGCAGTGGAGCTAAGGCAGGCTCACCCCTGCCCTTGCCCTGGACCACTCCCAAAAGTAGCCAGCAAACTCCCTCCCAAGTCCTGTTGTGCACCCTCTGTGCTCTGTGGAGAAAGGATACAGAGTGGGAGGGGCATGTTGACATCAGCACCCCCTGCCACCCACAGAAAGCAGGAGAATTCCCATGGGAGGGGCAGCTCCAAGGCAAAGGGCAGGAGAGGAGTAGCAGTGGGAGGGCGAGGCAGCTGAAATGGTGGCACTTGATAGCCTCTTGGCCAAACCAGTCAGGATCACCTGTCAGAGGCTCCAAGGTCTACTGCCCTCTTCCCCCTCCCCCAAACATAGTGCTTAAAGGACTTAAAGAGACTGCACAAGGTACGCCCATCTTGCTAGCAGTGGAACCCAGCCCTTTTAGCTCCTACTAACCATAGTGTAGAAGGAACTTATGTGAGTCAACCTGTTGTTTAAAAACTCTAATGGTGGTTCTGAAGGATGGAGTAGCAAACATGGAAAACTAGCTTCTATGACTGGTCATACACTGGGGTGAGGAAGAAATTTGCAGTATGCATTCTCTGGTGTTACTCCTATCTGTTAGTGCTGGCTTAACAGGCTCATCAATCTCTATATATGGACCAGTCTCCACTAAAGTGGGACAGAGCATCACACTGAGTGGTGTGGCTTACATTAGCAGCCCTTGCTGTGCTTTTGTGGAAGGATATTGGCCTTACTAAATACATTAAGCCTAAATTTGTAAGCCATAAGACCACTATACAAACCCCATACAATGTACCACACAAAGCCCTGTAATCCTGCACCACTGCTAGTGTTTCATGCAGAGTGTGCGCCATACCTGGCTGCTGAATTACATACCTACACCTATTTGTCACAGTGCAGTTCATATGGAGGCAAGCACATCTCACTAGGAGAAACCTAGATTCAAACAACAAAGCCAAACAAAGTTGTCAAACATAATTGGCTTGTCGGAGCCTACTGTGGGTGGCAAGAAGCGACATAATTTATGACTCCAGCTGTCTGAGTCCAACATAAGCCTTCCTATTGTGCTCTGATGCTGGTTTAACATCAGAAGATGAAACATTCATGTTTAATACATTTTAAAAAATGTATAATTTTTCTGATGTCAGAATTTAAGCAGGCTGAAAGGAACCTCTGAGATCCCGCTCCTTCACTACTGGAATCAAAACGTGTGTCATCTTTTAGCAAGATGTGCCACTTTTAGCTCACAATAAGCTCCAAAATGCCAATTATAGTTAAAGAACTATTTTGTAAGAACTATTTCACAGCTGGTAGTGGGTGAGAATTGCTTGGGTCTAACAGTTACCCCACCATAAAAATAATTTAACCTTCCTTCATCTCCTTGGCTGTTCTCCACACTTATTATGTAGATTGGATGCTCACATCATTACTAGCCTCACATGATACTAAAGCTGAAATATTCTGAAATGAGGAAGGGAAAATGTTAAAAAGAGCAATAACTTTTGATTTAGGTGACTTCTTGAAATGTTCTGTCACCTTTACTCCTTATCCTTGATGCATGAATTGCCCAGGTAAAGCCATTTGGTAAATAAATAATCATTCCCTAAAGCACTCCAATTTAAAATGCATAATGGAAGGTTTAGGACCATAATTTACAGCAATGGAATGTGAAAGCACAAATTAATTCCCAGTATGTAAGAAACAACTGGTTTCAAGTGGCAATGCCAGAACCTTTATGTCTTTGATTACTTAATCCCATGAATGTGCAACAAACAGAATTATGGCAGCTAGTGCCCCTCGCTTCTCCTTAACAACTGACTGTATTTTGAGTGTACATAGTCACTGTTATCTGAGGTGGAACTATCTAAAGCACCTATGTGATTTAGGAGCACAACTCTCAGACTTTCTATGGGGTTTGTGCTCCTGAATCACATGGATAGTTTTGAAAATCACCCCCACAGATTCTCTCCAAAGAAGTTCAGCATTGTTCCTCTTCATCAGATAAGGTAATAGGTAGCACTAGTAGGAGAATATAGAACACAGTCTGGTCTGATATGCAGGTGTATATATAACAAAACTATCTATTGTTTGTTGTATCTGAGGTCAGAGCTAAGCCTGAATTTTCCACAACACACATACTTCATTCCCATTAACTTGGCATTATGGGTGCTCAGCACCTTTGAAAATAAGATGGCATAAGTCTCAAGTCTCAAAAACTGAGGTGGCTAAAATTAGAGGCCACTTTTGGAAATTTTGGTTTTGCTCAATATCAAACACTGACTGAATGGCAGATCCAGCAGTAGATTTCACTTCTCCTGACTCCCAGTCAGGTAACCCATCCCCTGAAGTACACTGCCTTTCATAAGCAGAGGTGCTTCTACTTTATGATACAACGTTAAGTGTATGAGGCTCATTGTGAGTAGATGTTCCTGATTTTATAAGATGTGAGATAAAGAGCATTGCTCTTAGTGTGTTAATGGCTGTAATGAAGTATGTTTCTGTAGTGTTATTATAAGTTCTTCACTGTTTTAATTACATGTACAGCACATACAGTAAATTCTTATACATTATATATTTCTACATGAATACATATAAATGTATGCTATGGTCAAATTCTAGTTGGGCATGCACATGCCAGCTGACAATATGCAACACACACTGTGTTGCACTGTATGGTGGGAACATACTCTATACATTTGCCAATAAAGTGGCAGCACAAAGCCCATTCTCTAACTCCTTTTCCCCATACACTTTTCTCTTCCTACCAAGGGCCCATGATTTCTTCACACTGGTGGCCTTCTTTTACATCCTCCTATCTCCTACACCTACACTCCTCCCCCCCTCCCCCACACACACACAGCTCCCTGAATACCAACTTCTATCTCCCTAATCTTCTCACTTACCACAACAGATTATTTAAACTCATAAAAGCCTGCAAGAACATGTATCCCTCTTCACACAGGGCATAACCTGTACCTGGATGTTGTCTATCCTTATGCTGATTCTCCCAGAAACTTTTACAGGTTGAACATCTCTAGTCCGGCATTCTCAGGACCTGACCAGTGGCAAACCAGAGAATTTGCTGAACCATGAGAGGTCAATATTGTTTAGCAGCATTACTAGCATTTCCACTAATTACAGGCTCCTTACAAGATATATAAGGGTTAATCAGAATTGCATAACAGCACAGAACACTGAGAACAGGACTAGTGGCTGTAAACAAACTTTATGGGCCCATGGGAAACTTGCACACACCCATGATAAGTGGACAGGCTAACTAAAATCATGCTGGACCACAGATGTTGCTGGACCAAAGAGTACTGGACTAGAGAGGTTCAACCTAGAGGCTCTTTATATGATGAAACTCAGAGGAGAGCAAAGAAGCATAATTTAGAGGTTAGGGATATAGTTTCTACACTGGTCCACAGATACTACCTGACCAACCAATGGCTGCTTGGTACAATCCTCTACCACAACATATTCCTCTGTGAGCTGCAAGCTGCAGACCAGAAGCTGAAGTTTCTCAAGAGCTAAGGGGCAGGGCACTGGAGTTTTGGGTTGTACTATCAGAGAAACAGAGATAGATCCTATTGTACATCCAGATCTGAACTTTCCCAAAACTCTGAGATACTGGTTCAGGCACCATTCTAATATGTGTATGGTGGAAGTTTTTCAATGTCAATGAGCACACACGAACTCTGCATCTGGCATGTGATTATGGCATCAGTAAGCCAGCACCTGACTTTGTATAATTATACTTCTATTATAGCTAATCAAACAGTAGAACAGATTATTCAATTAATATGGAATTCACCAAATAAATTATTTGCCAAGTAGCAGTCAACAAAAGCTAATTTCTTTAGTCAGCTTTAATTCTTATTTTATATAAAATATATTTATTATGAATAACAATAATTTACATTTCATTGCCATTTAGAGGCCAGCCACATCAGGACCTCAGTATACCATATGTTATACAGAGATATATGTATAATATATATACACTGTACACTGTTAATACTTACCCATAAACACAAATAAACAGTGTTTAAGTCCAGGCTATAATACATTTATTCATTGTGATTATATTTTGAGTACTTCTGCTACTATTTAGTGAGAGTAAGAGGATAACATTCTCGTACAAAGAAAGCAAAATACAATTTTATTTTGAATCCCTATTTTTCATGTGTTCCATATGTAGCTAGTTGTCACCTGCTGGGTATATTGTTTATCAACTGTACAGAATGTATGTGTTTTGTGTGTGATCTTTTAGAATATAGCAGTGAACCCTGGTTCAATCGACAGAGTTACAAATGGAGATGGTTCTCCAGGAGAAGAAGCAACAGCTAACAAGGAAGAAGAAAGCAAAGGGGGATTCGTGAAGTTTGGATGGGTGAAAGGTGTGCTGGTGAGAGAAACATAAATCTTCCTATCAGAAAAGTACAAAAATTAAGATATTAGCAATTATAAATTCCCTTTAAAAACAGAGGGATTATGATTTTAAAAAGACTACTAATTTTCTGCAATGTACCGTATCAAGTTTCTAGCTAATCATAATACCGTTCGCAATTTTATAGTGAAGCAACATTATTTGTTTAAATTTTAGGTGAGATGCATGTTGAATATCTGGGGAGTGATGCTTTTCATTCGACTGTCCTGGATTGTAGGTCAAGCCGGAATTGGTATGTATTTTTTCAATATCATTTTGAACAGCATAAAGAATAAAAGGTAGAAACTATACATGAACACAATTAATATGTAATCTGAAATGTGTGTTTACCTGATGCACTAACTTTGGTCTTCCAACTAGTCTTCCTACTAGAATTTTCCAGACTCCCAGACAAATTACTACTTAGCAGGATGTGTGTGTGTAAAATATACACACAAACATCTAACAATCCCCAGCTTTGGTGAAATGTTGTATTTAGAATCAGTAACAGTTCTAAACTTCACAGCTGAAGCTGATTAATAATATGCATTCTCATGTACAGTTGACCTTTCTACTTCATACTTTGCTAATCCATAAACCCAAACTGTCATTCACACACTATTTTTAACTACAATGCAGAGCCAGATACTGGTGACACCATGAAATAGCTTATTAAAACTCAACTATACTTTTCAAATAAATTAACAAAGTACATTCTGCAGTTCAGGATCCATTGTAAATGCATCCTACCCACTGAATATAATGTAATGACACATCAACTTCAGTGCGAGTAGGACCCTGGGGGCTCTATTCTGCCTGGTATTGAGTACCCTAATTCCCACTGAAGTCAATGAGAGATGAGTGTGCTCACCACCTCACAGGGTCTTCACCACTTTATAGCATCAGGCTTTTATTCAAGAATGTAAAATCAGAATATCACAGAGGTTAAGGCTGGAAGGGATCATCAGATCATTTAGTCTGACCTCCTGTATATCACAAACCTCCACAACCACCCAGCACCAGCACCCTAAACCCAACAACTGAACAAGCAAATGAGACCACAGTATTACAGCCTTTAGAAGACTAGATTATTATATGTACAGGCAAGAGAATAGGAGGGACAAGGTGCACCAAGACTCTACAGCCCTGCAATTCCAGGGAAATTATTAAAATATACCCTGAAAATCCTGGCAAGTAACCTACATCCACATCCTGCAGAGGAAGACTAATCCTTTCTGGAAGTGATAGGGGAATTTCCTCCCAACTCCACATATGGCATTCAGTTAGATCCTGAGCATATGAGCAAGAAGGCTGTGAGAGAGAAGGCTTGATGCCAGCTCAGAACCCTGGTCTACCCCATCCTATGATTCATAACCAGTCATGGCCATCTCTGATGCTTCAGAGGAAGGAATTAAGAAAAGTCCTCCCAGAATATATTGGGGGAAGGAAGAAGGAATCCCTTCAGAACCGCTGCCGGTGGTCAGCAGGGACCCTGAAGCAAGACCTTGAGGAATAGTAGATATAAACTAGAAGTGAGCCCAGAATTGTTGAACCTTGCCCACCCCCATCATACGCCACATTATACAATTGCACTTATATTTGTCCAACTCTCTCAAACTCATTGTTTCCCTCACAGCTCCTATTAGGAGGTTGTACCAGAACTGTCTTCCCCTACTTCTAATTCCCAGCCTGCACTGGTGCATGGCTAATTTATATACATATGTTCTTATACCCTTCTAGCTTAAATAACTCCTCACCCTCCCTGGTATTTACTTCCTAATGTATCCATCACTCTAAGCCCTGATCTGCACTGAGACTTTATTTAGAAATAACCCCCACTCCCAAGATCAAATTTATAAGCAGAGCATCCACACTACCACACTAATGGGCTGAGGAATTCAAAATCTGTACTCCTACTTTTCAACAAGAGTAACGCTAATTCCAAAATAGTTATTTCGAAATAACGGCAGTGTGGATGCTCTGGTGCCGCTATTTCAAAATAAATTAATCCCTAGAGTAATTCAAACTAATTACTCCCCAATTCTTCCTGGGGCTCTAAGTCCGAGGTAGTGCATCCACATTAATGGCACCTGCCTCAGACTAATTTCAAGGCTTCCCCGCAGTGTGGACATGCTAGTTTGAATTTGCTAACTCAGGAATTATTAAGTCAAATTTAGTAATTTCAAAATAATTTCCTAGTGTAGACATGGCCTACCTGCCCTAGTAGCTATTCTCTGTTCCTGTTTAAATTATTCTTTCCTGAACATGGGTGACCAGAATTGTACCTAAGATCTGATGTGGAATATTACCAGTGCCCTGGACAATGTCATTAGTTCTAGCTCTATTGGAAATGCTTTCCCTAAAACATCCAAGCATCACATTTGCCTTTTTACACTGGTGGCTTATGTAGAGCTGACAGATCCAGGTCATCAGCAAGAGGGATTGAACCTGGAACCTTAAGGCCTAAGATGTGTCTCTACAACATAAGCTAGAAACTAGCTGGCTTTTAGCTGACCCCAGGCTCTGCTGAAATGCCTCGGGGCTCAGGGCTCCATGGTGCTGCCCCTTTGAGGCAGCATTTCAAACGGGCAGCCACCACACAGCAGATCCCCGGCTCAGTTGTGCGGTGCCACTCCTTTAAAACATCGCCTTGGCATTTTAAAGGGGCAGTGCCGCACAGCTGAGCCCGGGATCACCTGTGTGGCCGCTGCACCTTTGAAACGCTACCTTGGCATTTCAAAGGGCAGCTGTGGAGCCCGAGGTCATCTGGGGACTCCCCAGCTGAGCCTGGGTCCACGCAGCATTTCCCCAGAACCTGGAGTCAGCTGGGGAGTTCCAAGCTGATCCCAGGTTCTGGGGAAATGCCACTCGGAACCTGGGGTTAGCTGAGGAGTCCCCAGCTGACCCCAGGCTCCATGGTGCTTTGGTGTTTTAAAGGGGCAGCCATCACACAGCTGAGCCGCGGCTCAACTATGTGGCACTACGACTTTGAAGTACCCCTTTCTCCAACTTTCCTGCCTCTATTTCATAGAGGGAGCAAGGATGGGGGGAAATGGACTAGTCAACTAATCCTTAATATCCTTAGTCCCCAGCCCTCACAGCAGGATCAAGCACTGTCTAGATAATCCCTGATAGATGTCTATCCAAACTGCTCTTAAATATCTCCAGTGATAGAGATTCTACAACCTCCCTAGCCAATTTATTCCAGTGTTTAACCACCCTGGCAGTTAGGAAGTTTTTCCTCATGTCCAACCTAAACCTCCCTTCCTGCAATTTAAGCCCATTGCTTCTTGTCCTATCATCAGAAGCCAAGGAGAACATTTTTTCTCCATTCTTCTTGTAGCACTCTTTTAGATACTTGAAAACTCCTGTGTCCCCCCTCTGAGTCTTCTCTTTTCTAAACTAAAACAAGCCCAATTCTTTCAGTCTTCCTTCACATATGTTTTTTAGACCTTTAATCATTTTTGTGCTCTTCTCTGGACCTTCTCCAAATCTTCCTTGAAATGTGATGCCTAGAACTGGACACAATACTTCAACTGAGGCTTAATAAGAGCAGAATAAGGCAAAAGAATGACTTCTTGTGTCCTGCTCACAACACTCCTGTTAAAGTATCCCAGAATTATGTTTGCTTTTTTTGTAACAGTGTCACGCTGTTGAACTATGTTTAACTTGTCGTCCACTATGACCCTAAATCCCTCTTAGCAATACTCCTTCCTAAACAGTCACTTCCCATTCTGTATGTGTGAAACTGATTATTTCTCCCTAAGTGGAGTACTTTGCATTTGTTCTTTGTACTTTGGATTTGTCCTTTGTCTTATTTACCTCAGACCATTTCTCTAGTTTGTCTGCAAGATCATTCTGAATTTTGATCCTATCCTGCAAAGCACTTGCATCTCTTCCCAGCTTGGCATCATCTGAAAACTTAATAAGCATACTCTCTATGCCATCATCTAAATCGTTGATGAAGACATTGAGCCAAACCAATCCCAAAACAGACCCTGCGGAACCCCACTTGTTATGCCCTTCCAGCATGATTGTGAACTGTTAATAACTACTTTCTGAGAATGGTTATCCAGCCAGCTACGCACCCACCTTACAATAGCCCATCAAGGTTGTTTTATCTTAATGTAAATGGGTATTATAGAATAACTTTAACTAAAATTTTGAATCTATAGTCTGACCATGCCTGATCTCTGGAGTGATTCAGAATCTAAATGGGGACTGGATATTTAGTCTGAAGGAAAACTTCAGATCCAAGCACCCTTTCAAAAGCTTTTCAGGGACCAAAATCTCATTTCAGGCAACATTTCCATTGGCATCATGGAAGTTTTGCTTAAGTAAGGATTGCTAGATTGAACACTTAATTTGCAATTAAGAAGTCTTTGTGTAACAGATCTCCTGAAAAGAGAAAAACAGCATAAACTCAGAAGTATGGTTGAAAAGTCAAGGAAGTTCCTGAAAGAAAATGAAAGACCTCTGCCTACGTTTAAAATATTCCACATTTGGCTCCAGTACTATGCTTGGCCCTGACAAAAGGGTACTTGCTGATTTTATGATGCATACCAAATGAGGTTTTGCAGCCATAGGCCATGCATAAGTGTATGCCTTTCCATGAAAACTCTGCATCTTAACATTGCCAAGACTTTGCTCCCGGGCTTCATGCAAAATTAGTTTTTAAGGGCAATTTAGTAACTTATTGAGATCATCAAGAAGCATTACTTTGTTCTGAGGTGTGAGAATAGCCATAGGCAAGAGTAATTCATTTTAATGTGATTTACTTAACATCCATATGTCTGGGTTTCAATATGAACTTTAATCAGATCTTAACATTACTTTGCACAACAGCAGTTACCATGGCCCTTGGTTTCACATTTCATTTTACACTTGTAATTCACTAAGAATCAAACCCTCCCTTCTTATTGTTTATTGCTTCGTTGTTTTATTTAAATGACATGTCTTGTATGTAAGCAGGTCAGTTTTGGTTTTAAAACGGGACACTGAATTCTGTTTGAATAATCTCCCAATGCACTTTCTGAATATTCTATAAGCAATGAGCATTATGTCTCAAGAGAAATTTATTTAAGGACAGTAGAAGCTTTTCATCACAATGGCTTGGGAATTTCACTGGTCACTGCTGTTAAAATGGAAGTTTAAATGAGTCAGCTACACTACCATCTGGGCCCCATTCATATCCCTATTATTAGAAGGGAGAAGAGAGCAAACCATTTTCTTGCTAAGTTGTCTTGGGTGCAAGTTGTTAAAGAGGAAAAAATATGTTGAGACACAATTCTTATGATTAGAGAACCTTATCAACAATGAAAAGAGTAGTTAAATCTCCTGCTGAGAGGGTTACAGTTACAAAACCATCATGCTAATTGGCACCTGCCATTTTGCAGATCCCCAAAACCTGGTAGTTAGACAGAGGTGAGAAAAAGGGTCAAGTGTAGACCATTAGAAAATATTACTCAAAATGTTATAATATAATAATAAAATGAATAATATTCAAACTTTTTTGTTTTGCCTAGCTCATTTATCCCTTGCACTGTGCTCGTTGAATGTTTCCTTCTATTCCGAATTAGTAACACATTCTGTCCAGACACATCGATTGTCTAGTGAGCAGAATATATATAGACTTATTTACTACCTTTGTTTTGATAAAGTATGTTATATCAAAATGTAATTGCAAAGCTCTGGATGGTACTTTATACTAATTACAGGGAAAATATCCAATCTACTTAGAGTGATGTGTCTAAATTATTCAATTTAATGAGTTAACCGTTTATTAAAAAGTCAGATCCTGCCATTCACCAGCATGCAAAATACCCATTGAATTCAGTATAAAGAGAGTTGGCAGTTTTTCAAAAGGACATTATTAACAGCCCAAAAGAAAACTATACCACTGTGTAAGAAAGATAGAAAGTATGATAAGAGACCACCTTGGCCAAACCAGGAGATCTTGAATGATCTAAAAATAAAAAAGAAGTCATATAAAAAAGCGGAAACTAGGTTACATTACAAAGAATATATAAGCAAACAACGCAAGTATGCAGAGGCAAGATTAGAAAGGCGAAGGCACAAAATGAGCTTAATCTAGCTAGAGACATAAAGGGTAACAAGAAGACATTCTACAAATATATTAGAAGCAAAAGGAAGACCAAGGACAGGGTTAGGTGAAGAGGGAGAAACAATAACAGGAAACTTGGAAATGCAGAGGTGCTTAACGACTTCTTTATTTCTTTTCTTTTTTTTTTTTTTGGTCAAGAAGATTGGTGGTGACTGGATGAGCAACATAGTGAATGCTAGTGGAAATGGGGTAGATTTCGAAGTTAAAATTAAAAAAAATAACATGTTAAAATTACTTAGAAAAGTTAGATGTCTTCAAGTAACCAGGGCCTGATGAAATGCATCCTGAAATACCCTAGGAGATGATAGAGGAGGTATCTGAGCCTTTAGCGATTATCTTTGAAAAGTCATGGAAGTCGAGATAGATTCCAGAAAACTGGAAAATGGCAAATACAGTGCCCATCTATAAAAAGGGAAATAAGAACAATCCAGGAAACTACAGACCAGACAGTTTAACTTCTGTGCCAGGAAAGATAATGGCGCAAGTAATTAAGGAATTCACCTGCAAACAACTTGAAGATAATAAGGGGGGTTGTAAAGAACAAATCATGTCAAATCGATCTGATAGTTTTCTTTGATAGGATAACAAGTATTGTGGATAAGGGAGAAGTGATGGATGTGGTATACCAAGACTTTTTAAAGAATTTGATGCGGTCTCACATGACCTTCTTATCAATAAACTGGGGAAATACAAACTAGATGGAGCTACTATAAGGTAGGTGCATAACTGGCTGGACAACCATTCTCAGAGAGAAGTTACTAATGGTTTACAATCCTGCTGGAAGGGCATAACAAGTGGGGCTCCACAGGAGTCTGTTTTGGGACTGGTTCTTTTCAATATCTTCATCAACAATTTAGATATTGGCATAGAGAGTACGCTTATTAAGTTTGCAGATGATACCAAGCTGGGAGGGGTTGCAGCTGCTTTGGACGATGGGTTCATAATTCAAAATGATCGGGACAAACTAGAGAAATGGACTAAGGTAAACAGGATGAAGTTTAATGAGGACAAATGAAAAGTAGTCCACCTAGGAAGGAACAATCTGTTTCACACATACAGAATGGGAAGCGACGGTCTAGGAAGGAGTACTGCAGCAAGGGATCTAGAGGTGATAATGGATCAAAACTAAATATGAGTCAACAGTGAGACCGTGTTGCAAAAAAAGCAAACATGATTCTGGGATGCATTAATGGAAGTATTGTGAACAAGACATGAAAAGTCATTTTTCCGCTCTACTCTGTGCTGATTAAGCCTCAGTTGTAGTAGTGTATCCAGTTCTGGGCACCACATTTCAAGAAAAACGTGGAGAAATTGGAGAAGGTCCAGAGAAGAGCAACAAGAATGATTAAAGGTCTAGAGAACATGACCTAGGAAAGAAGACTGAAAGAACTGGGCTTGTTTTAGTTTAGAAAAGAGAAGACTGAGAGGAGACAGAATAGCACTTTTCAAGTATCTTTTAGATGTTACAAGGAGGAAGGAGAAAAATTGATCTACTGGTCCTCTGATGATAGGACAAGAAGCAAAGGGCTTAAATTGCAGCAAGGGGGTTTAGATTGAAAATTAGGAAAAACTTCCTGTCGGGGTGGTTAAACACTGGAATAAATTGCTTATGGAGGTTGTGGAATATCCATTACTAGAGATACTTAGACATCTATCAGGGATGATCTACAATACATGGTGCTTGGTCCTGCCTTGGGGGCAGGAGGACTGGACTTGATGACCTCTTGAGGTCCCTTCCAGTTCTAATATTCTATGATTCTTTGATTCTTCTATTCTATGAATTTGTGTGGACAGACTATAATTGGATATGGGCCAAAGAACTAACTTTGTATTCAGAAATCTATACCAAATAGATACATCCTGGATTAAAATTAAAACTCACGAGTCAATAGTATAAGGGTGATGTATCATTTAGGCTATCTAACCTTACGCTACATATCAACTCCTTCACTACGTTGCTCTGTCTTAAAGTTCTGTATAATTTTATAAACAAAGAACATTTATTTGCAGATTAGATAGCTATAAGAATCCACTATGAAATGAAGTCAGCTATCTGATCTGAAATGAAGCCAGGAGGTAGAACTAGGGCAGATAAGGCCATACATTATATCTCTAATGATTTGCTAGTTACAGTATCCATGTTTCAGTTCAGACCAGCCATGACCAATATTTACTGCTACAGACTAACTGAAGCCTTCCATTTTAAAGTGAAAATGCATATACCTAATAGGAGCAATAGAGTTACAGAGCCAGGAAATGCTCAAGCAGGGAAGCATGAAGAAGTTCAGATACAGATAAGAATTGTTTCAGATTTTGCCTCAGACTTGAACCAAAACTTTTCTTGTTCCTCTGTATTGGCAGAAATGCAAATATTATATTAACAGCATTAAAACAGAGAAATTAGATAAAAACAGAAATACTCTTCTTAGAAGGTTGCAACTTAACACTACCTAATTTCTTAGAATTCAGAACACCTCCACACAAAATCCCAGGACAGAGAAAAAACAAACAACAAAGCACAGCTCCCTTATATTTCTTCCTTCCAGCTTGGCTATCTACTACAGACTCAGATAATCCAGATCATCTGGCTCCCTTCAGAGTTGAAGAAAGTGCAGGAAATCCCTCATGCTTAAAGTGAAAGTCTGTCATTTTAATATGCTTCCAGCAATATAACCGACAAAATAAGAGAAAAGTTGTTATAATATTTCTTGCTCAACTAGAAGGAAAAAAGTAGTCTGGAAGAAAAACCTCAGAGGAATACCTATTTCATGTGCTTTCTAGTCTGGTTTTGCAGGCTTAAGAGAACCTGCAAATTGCAATGTATAGCATTGTGTGAATGAGGCCCAGAAAAACCACTCAGACTACCTGAACTGAAAAGAATCTTGGAAATGTTTGAGGTTCATTTTTACTAAAATAACCCTCCAAGTATTTGATTAGTCACACGTAATTCCACAGTATGCTGAATTTTAGTTAAAAATGGATTTCAAAATTTAAATTTTCTTGTCCTCTTATTAAAATGAAGATTCTCTTAGAGCTACATCCTTTTCTAATTCCAACCCAACTCTTCCCTACAGTAACTATGGTAATTCTTTACATGAAAGGGAACATTAGGACAATACAATGCTAAGATGAGCAAATGAAAGTGAACTCTTGTTAATGTTAAGTGTAACACGTATTTATATATTTCTATCTTACGGCACACCCGTGCAATTTATTGTCTCTCCCTGTATTCAGTACTTTGCATTTTTAACAAGGAATCTCCCCTTCTTGTTCTTACCTCTGCAGACAAAGTGCAGTTTGGTTGAGTTATTTTTCTGTGTTTGCTAACCCTCTACCTTGAGGTCATTTGTTACTATGATCAACGCTAAATGTATAGCAGACACTTGACAAAGGTGCATATTCATGTACTATTGTTGTGGCCCATCAGCTGGTCAGATACCATAGTAATAGGAGTGATATGACAAAGCAGAATAAAATGGAAACCAAATTATAACATTTTCTTGTACAGAGAAAAATAAAACTTGCCCAAGACACATTTTTAACCCCATGACTGAAATATGGCTCTCTAAAATGAGTATAGCTTGTTTATTCCAACCATCAATTCAAGAAAAAAAGAAATTATAACATTGCTTGGTCGCTTAATTTTTGTATTGTCAAGGGATTGATCAAAGAAAGGCAGGAGGCACCCAAGAGAGTTGCTTTTTCATTATTATTATTTCTATTAGTTTCAAGAAAATCTCTAGAAATAATGAGAGGGTCCATGACTACTATCAGCAAACTTCACTGCTTGAAGACTGATGGATGCTTTGCTATTGTGATAAAGTAGCTACAGGGACCAGGTGGAATTGCTGACAGACAATGGTCTACAAACTATCATTTCAGTTCAGAGCTCTGATTCTGGTTTGAAAGTTTAAATTAAAGACAGAATGATTTAGACTAGAGGAATATGGATCACAAATAAAATATTTTATCTTTTCATTACCGACAGGTCTTGGAGTTGTCATAATTCTTCTTGCCACCACAGTAACCTCAATTACTGGGTTGTCAACTTCTGCAATAGCAACTAATGGGTTTGTCCGTGGAGGTAAAATCTTTAGGGTTTCTTATGCTCTCAAGACTCAAAAAGGTTTTAGTATATTAAATTATTATAAGAGAAACCAGAAGTCTTATTTCCTAAAATGCCATCACTGGACACCTAGACCGGAGGACAGCCAGCAGGTAATACATCTAGCCAACACTATCCACAATTTTAGAATGTCTGAGTGCTATTCTAATAAATCCAGGTTTCACTTCAGTTTCTGAAGTACGTTTCAGATGTTCCTGTCCAAGGCTGGAGGAGGAATGGATTCCATTTTGCCCTGGAGTTCTTTTGTTCTTACTCTTTTAATGCTTCTTATTCAGAGCATTTCAGGTTGCATTTCCTGGTGAGAGGGAACATTATGAGCCTCATTTCCTTTAGCTTAAAGGCTGATGAAAATTGACGGACACATTAACTTTTATCATTTCCGGCACATTTCCTTATAGAATCCTTTTACATTTCAGGTGCTTCTTGGAACGTAAGTGATTACTCTTGGTGCAATCCTAAAGTCTAGTATATTTCAGGTACTTCATGAAATTTGTTGTATCTAAAAGTTTAGTGCATTTCAGAGTCTTGAAGGTACACCTGCTGTTTTTCTCGCAGTGGATGATGGTGATTTCTAACTACAGGATTCAAGTGCTGAGCAGGTATTTAGGTTGAATATATTCTTTTTGGGATTTTTCAGGTCTTGGAATCGTGGTTATTATGCTGAGTGTGGTAGTAACAACATTAACAGGTATCTCAATGTCTGCCATTTGCACTAATGGAGTAGTAAGAGGAGGTACGTAAATATAACTGTATGGAAAATATGGAAGTCTGCAGTACTGATTTAGAACAAAATAGAGAGATTGTAATGGTGTTAGCCCAATAATATAAAGTAAGAAAACACAATCTTTTACTGAGCTAACTCCAAAACAACATCTCTTCAGAAACGTTGATTTTAAAACATTCTAATATTAAACATTATGGCTCATTATGATAGGAGGAACTATCTAATTGATTAATTGAGGTTCCACCTATGTAGAAATACAAACAAATTTCAGGTTTTATGGCTTAACTTTGTGAAATATTTAGGGAATGTATTGTGCATGTTTGTATATTGATGAAAGAATGTTTACGCTAACAATGGGAGGAACCAGGTAAGGAAAAAACCTTTCAGTGATGATGTTTTTTATACAGTGTCAGAATTTTAACTATATATAATTAGTTTCTGGTTTGCATACCAACTAATATATGCTAAAAAGATATCAATGAATCCAAGAGCTAGTCATTTTCAATACGTAATATTTGAAATTATGTAGTAAGTTCCAAATGCTGAGTTTTTGCAGTTTCCTGGGTCCATCCACCCATACTTTTGCTCCTCTCCATTAACTGGGCAAATCCTACTTGCATTTCTCAAGCAAAAGACAAAACTTTCATTGGTACTGCTCACATGAGTAAGTTGAGCAAGATCTGTCAATAGGTGAATTATGTTAAAGCAACAGTTTCTTCTGTTGGCAGGTGGAGCTTACTATCTTATCTCAAGAAGTTTAGGACCTGAATTTGGTGGATCAATAGGACTTATCTTTGCCTTTGCCAATGCTGTAGCAGTAGCCATGTATGTAGTTGGATTCGCTGAAACTGTTGTAGAGCTTCTTAAGGTAAATATATAAGTATTTGTGACATGTGGTTAAACCAGGGGATTCTGTCACCTTTGTATAATGATAATCCCCTTCTAAATGCTTTAGTCTTTGGCTGTTATTTAGATCTCTCTAAATGAACCATGAATCCTACTTAATACACTTTTCCATCACTTCTAAGTTATATCAGAAGTGTTTTATATAGTGCTACAAGGCTTCAAAATCACTAACGGGAATAGGTTCCTAATTAGTCAACCACTAATTTTTACTACTAAGTCCCAGCTAGCACAGGAAATCATAAAACCACTGAAACTAATTTACTCATTCCGTTCTATCTTACCTGGTTGTCTGATTTATCCATCTTAGCATATAAACTGTGTTTTTACCTGTTCCAGAGCAGTGATGCATTGATGGTGGATGAATCCAATGACATCAGAATAATAGGTTCCATTACTGTAGTTCTTCTTTTAGGCATTTCTGTGGCTGGTATGGAATGGGAAGCAAAGGTAAGCAATAAAAGTTATATATAAATAAATATTATTTTGACGCAGAATGTGTTATATAAGCATAAGACAAGATTTGGGGGGTAGAATTTTACATACGACAGATGGGAGTTTGGAAAGCATTCAACATTAGCTTACCTGCTGTCTTTGAAGTAAATGGGAGCTACCTATTGATGCCAGTGGAAGCAGTTAGGCGATGGGCTCTCTCTCTGCCTCACACCCACATTTGTGGAGAAAGAGGCGTTTTTGTGTTCCACAGGCAGTTTAATTTTATTTGCTTTTGTAATTTATGGTAGGATCATCTACAGCCTGGGGTACATGCCCCTTTTATCTTTATAGCTCTATAGAAATAATAATAATCATAAAAATAATGCATGGTGTAGCCATGCTGAATCTATGTAGAATTCTGGCTCAAAGGTGAGTTGTTACATTGCTATCCAACATGCCTTCCTGTCTGCAGTACAAATAGTAAAAGTTTCAGTCATGTGTATTAATGGGAGAAATACCCACAAAATAAAGGAATTGATATAACTAAGAGGGTGGAAAGTGCCTTTCAAAATCAGGTCCAGAATAGCAGCCTTATCTTTATGTTCTGCCCTGAATTGACAGCCACTTGTAAGAGTGGTCAATTATATATTATAACAATTTCCTGAAACTAAACAAGCAATATAAAATGTCTTTATCTAAATATTTATTCATCAGCTGTTTCTTTTTTCCTCTTCTTATAAAGGAACCAGACTTCAATATAAAGCGGTGGCCATAAATTTCTATATTTCATATCCATTCCATGTTACAAAATATTTGTTATTGTCACAGAGCTCAAGGCAGTTTGTCTATGTAGTCATCTTATTATTGAATCATCTGCTCAATCAGTGTCTGAGTCTGTTCTAATATTGTATAAATGTGAAATAAATAATAAGTGTTACATAAATACCACTACAGGCATAGCTACCACTGTATTCAAAATAAGAAAGAGTCCACTTTTGTCTCTGTTAACAGGCTCAAGTAATTCTTCTAGTCATTCTTCTGATTGCCATTGTGAATTTCTTCATTGGGACCGTCATTCCAACCAACAATGAAAAGAAGGCAAGAGGCTTTTTTAATTACCAAGGCAAGTGTTGCTATGACTAAATAATATATAAAATACATTAATATTTTTGGCTGACTCCTGCAACCTTTAGTTCTGCAAAATTCCCATTCAGAATGGATGAAAACCTGATCTTGTAACCTAAGATAAATGAGCATATAAACTAAGTTAACCCATTTTTAAAAATATATTTCAGGGTCACTGGATTTAGTCCATTTTTATTTTTGAACCTGTGAATTGCTCTGAAGCTGACATTAGCAGTTTGGATTATTTATATGTGAACACACAATATTGTCTGTTTTAACCTGAATGTGGAACATGCCTGCTATTTCAATACTGAGGTGTAGTTTTTTGATTTGGAGAAACATGCACTGCAGGGAACTAGAGTGAGATTCCATATCAAATTCCATTCATTTCACTTATGAGCTACAACAGATTGGAACCCATTCTTCCTAAGGCGGAGGGCTAGTTCATTTATACATCAGATAACTTCATAATCAAGGCTTGGAGATACATTTCATTTTCATTTGTCTTTGCAGCCTCAATATTTTCAGAAAATTTTGGACCAGATTTCAGAGGTGAAGGATTTTTCTCCGTCTTTGCCATCTTCTTCCCAGCAGCTACTGGCATTCTCGCAGGGGCCAATATATCAGGAGATCTGAAGGTATGGGCTTTATTTACTTCATCATACTTGTTAGGCTACAGAAGGGCAAGAATGAAAAATTATTGAAAAAGTATTAACACTCTATGTGGTTTCAATGAACAAGTAATTCCATACGGCAAAATTTCCATTGTTAAATGTTTTATTATCCAAGCACATTAGTTCCCTTTTTCCTTTTAATGTATTACAAAATTACTTCATTTAAATTTGGAGTTTCAGTAACTCAGAATAACATAACATTAGCAGATCCATTATGGAAATTAGCTGTATAATTCCATTACAATGGCTTTGCTAATTCCCCTTATATCATACTGAAAAGTATACCATAAAACTCAAGTTTACACCTATAAAAAAAAGGAACTGGAAAGCTCATTCAAGAAAGGATCATTTTGGTGGAATCAACGAGACCAGAACTTTGCATGTTCCTTCTTTCCTCTTCAATATAAAAGTTAGCCTGAAAGATTAGTGACCTAAGCTATGTCGAGACTACAGAGTTTTGTCAAAAAAATTGCTATTTTTCCGACAAAACTTGCGTTACGTCTACACTGCAAGCGCGTTCTTTTGACAATAAATCAAAAGAATGGAGGGCTTTTCGCGTAATTGGTAATCCCCATTCTACAAGGAAGAAGCCTTTTTGTGAAAGAGCTCTTTCACAAAAATGTGTGTGTGGATGGGGAAGAGAGAGGTTTTTTGGAAGAAGAAGGAAGAGGAAAAAGCACAGGTGCTCTGGTGGCCATTCTGTCCATAGCAATCACTGTTTACATGTGAGATAGCATGCAGGCAATCTGGACGCTATCTTTTGAAAAAGCGCATTGCTTTTACAATGCGCTTTTGCAGTGTGAATGCTCTCTTGTGCAAGAAGTTTTTTCAGAAGCTCTTTCTGAAAAAAGCTTCTTGCGCAAGAAGCCTATACTCTAGTTGTAGTCTCAGTGATGTTTCCAATATTTAAGCAAATGGGTAAATTAAAGATTTGATATTAGTTCTAACTATGAATGCCATCTATTTTTTATGGCTTTATGTTAGCTATTTTCTGATACCCAATACCATAGCTGATTGAATTGTACTTCCAAAATACAAAAAAGGGGCTTTTCTGGCTTTGTGAAGCATCTGGTAAAATAGTCCCAATACTTGTGAAAATATTCAGTACTCGATAATATTCAAAGAATATCACAAAAAATCCAGACACGCTAAATCGAACACTGAGGATGTCTCCAGCCGGCACTTGTATTCCTGGCAGTCAAAGGAGTAATGGAAATAGACAGGAACATTTGCTTCTGTCAGCCTCCCTATGTGAAGGCTGTGCTAAGCTCAGTTTAAGGTATGTCAACTCCAGCTATGTAAAATATCTAGAGTTGGCATACCCTAACCCAGCCTTCCAGGTCTAGTGCTCAATTCCAGTCAAAGTGAATTGATACTCAAGTATTTGTAGAACATTCACAAACTGGACCAGCTCTAAGGGCCAGTTGTGTCATCCTTACTCTGAACAGTGACATTGACTCATTATCTTTAAGGTCTGAAGGGCCCATCAAGATAATCTAATCTATCTTCTGGGACATTGCCAACTACCGAAGCTGACCTGTCCACTCCAGGAGACCTATACCCTCTGACTGAATTACAAACATCCTCAAATCTTGAGCTTAAGATTCCAAGTTACAGAAAATCCACCATTTACTGTAGCTCAAAACAAGGGTAAATCTACACAGTAGCATTATTTCGGAATAACTGACATTATTTTGAAATAACAAAATGAGCATCTAGACAGCAAATCATTATTTCAAAATAATGTTGAGATGGAGGACTTCTTACTCTGACTCCTATAACCCTCATTTCATGTGGAATAAGGGAAGTTGAAGGAAGAGTGTTCTTCCTTCAACTTCCTGCTGTGTAGACAGCACCAGAAGACAAATTGTGCTATTTTGATTTCAGCTACGCTATTGATGTAGCTGAAGTTGCATAGCTTAATTTGACTTTTGCCCTGCAGTGTAGATGTGCCCCAAGTGACCTGTTCCCCATGCTTCAAAGAAAGGCAAACTCCTCCCCCCTCAGGATTTTTACTCCCCAAGCTTGGTTTGCCTTATTTTCACTGTAGCTGCTTTTGAAGCCAAGTGTTACTCAAAAGGAGTAAGTATGATAGAATCCAGTCAACAGCATTAATGATAGATATTTTTAACATGATTATTGTTGGACTAGAAGCATTCTGTTGAGATTGAATCAGCCCTTCCTCATTCCAGCCTGAGAAACTCCCCATTATTTCATCACATCTACTGTCCGCAAGAAAAGCAGCTGCTTTGATTTAGGCCTTTGACAGGCAGGCCACTGATGTGAAAGGAATTATACACATCACAGTAGAGCTTCCATAGCAGTATTGTTTCCTTCCCAGACCATGTGGAGTACTCTCCACAGATCTTAAGAACCAGTCTAGAACTAGGACAGGATGGGGGAGTGAATGGGTTGGCTGTACACATAACATTCTCACCGAGGCCTGCCAATTTTGGTTGGACATATTCCTGGAGAGTTAATCGCATGACATAATCTTTAAATAAATATTAATCTTTAATTTCTGGAGAGTCCAGGCCAATCCTGAAGGGATGGCAACCCTATTCCCATTCCACACTGGCCCTACAGAACTGTATGTACATTTCCATACCCTCCATCCACATGGAAAATTCCCCACTAACCATACTTGATTGTGTCAGAAGTGATCTAATGAAATTAACCAGTCTAATAAACATACAACATAAACTTATCTCAAATTTTAGATGAAATAGTCAAATTAAAATGCCTCTAAAATGTATAGCAAACCATTATGAGGTTGTTTCTCTAACAGCCTGTCATTCATTCATTCACGAAGGTCCTGATCCAAAATTCAGTGAAGTCAGTGGAAGCCTTCGCTTTGACTTCCAGGGCTTTAGCTCAGACCCTGAAAGGGTGATGGCATATTAAGTAAATGTCCTTCGAGTTGACGTTTTAAGACCCCTATATGCCTATGTAAGGGCTACTTGACACATGAACACTAGTATGACATGCATTAAAAGTCATAAAGACTGGAAGTTAAAGATTCATATGCAACTGAAGTGATTTGTTTGTGGGTTTTTTAGCCCTGTGAAACTTTACTATATTAATTCTTGTTTGATAATGTTAAAAGATAATGTAATTAAGTCATTCCTCAATATTAATCCACACAATAACTTGCAAAATTTCGTTTGAAAAAACAAATCCATTTAAGAAAGGTCCCAAAAATTCTGACAGATGTAAAAATATGCATGCTCTGTTAAAGTTAAAAAAAAAAAAGAGTCCTCATTAAATCAATTTAAAAAGAAAATTAACAAAAAAAATTGCTTCCTAAACTGAAGTATATACTAAGTTATAGCCTGCAAGAATGTTTATGGTATTAAAATCGCCTAAAAATCATAATTAATAATGGAACGTCTTAGAGCCCTTTATTCACAGAAGCATGAACAGTGCTGATACAGGTTTTCAGTGACAGTTTATAGAAGAAATGCTGATCCAACAAACTGCCCTCTCTCAGCAATAACACACAGCAGAGTTTGCCTGAATAATCTAATATAAAAGTAAAAGCAATCTGAAAGGTAGGCACTCACTTTGAACATAACTGGTGATTATGAGTTTTCAACAGTAATAATAGTGTCTGTCTTTCACAATGACTATTTACCCTAATCTTACTGGCTAATTGAACTGTGCAATTAAATGGGTAGTTTGAATGAATGCTTAAAGCCAAAGCATAAGGGCGCCTGCTGTGGTGATGCAAATGGGACTTAGGGTACGTCTAGACTACCGCGTTTTGTCGACGGAAGTTTTGTCGACAGATACTGTCGACAAAACTTCTGTCGACAAAGAGCGTCCAGACACATTGAGTTCTGTCGACAAAGCAAGCTGCTTTGTCAACAGAACTCCGTAGTCTGGACGCAATGTTACAGGCAATAACACTTTCTGTTAAGAGTTCTGTCGACAGAAGGCGTTATGCCTCGTAAAATGAGGTATACCAGCGTCGACAAAACTGCTGAGTTCTGTCGACGTTATGTCGACAGAACTCAGCGGTAGTGTAGACGCTGGTATAGTTTTGTCGACAAAAGTCCACTTTTGTCGACAAAACTAGGTAGTCTAGACACACCCTTAAAGTTCCCCTAACTGTTCAGCTAGGGAGCACCACAGTGTGGCATTACCCTAAATGGAGTTCTGGATTGGTCATGTGTCCTTCGTAGAGAGGTGAATTCCTTGTGTCGATCTCACTAGTAACAATCCCACCCTCCTCCAAATATTTTCATGTCACCAAGTGTCAGTACCAAAACTTGCTAATTTGTAAATAATCAGAATATAACCTCTTAACTGACAAATACATAAAGGACTCACAATAATCTTTGCAATTAAAATTTTTAAGGACCCACAAGATGCTATACCCAAGGGAACAATGTTGGCCATTCTGATTACAACTGTTGCTTACCTAGGAGTTGCAATATGTGCAGGTAAGTAATGAACATCTCTTTTATGCCATAGATAATATAGTTAAGTAGGTTTAGAGCTCTACAGGCATATGAATGGTCAACCTCATCATTTCTTTTGATCCAGAGGATTTGCTATGTAGAAAGACAGCTGTTTTGGCTTGATAGTATTTAAAATGCAAAACAAACTATTCCATAAAAACAAAAATCTCTATATGGCATCTGGATGGAATTTTACCAAATGTTAGCTTACATATGTGCATAGAGATTCTTCTTCTATTGTAAAGAAAATCTACAATATCAAACGATTCAGAAATAAAGACTATTTATGTACAGTACCATAAGCAGAGCCCTGCAAATCAGAGGATATGGCTGCAGATATTTGCAGCTCATTTTTGCAGATATGGATGTGGATGCAGATACATATTTTGTATCAGCACAGGGCTCTGAACATAAGAAAAAAGCAATTTGGGATTAAAAGGCAGGAATAGTACCACAAATCAATCTGCCCATGATTTTGCTCCTCTTTCATATGAAAGTTCTCCAAGTGGCCTCCAGCTGTTCTCCTGCTCGTATTACTGCACATACTAGTGAAAGGTTACATGCAAATCTGAATCTTCACATCTCAAGACAGAAGAAATCAATTATTTCCCTAAAGAAGAAATGTTAGGTCACAAGATGCCCTATGGCACTGGAGTTTTGAAATGACAGTTCAACAAAACAGACACAGTACAGAACACAGATTTGTACTGTATCTGTCATCTGTGGAAGGCAAACATTAAGTTACATTCTCATTACAAAGGGTGCACTAAATCTTTGATCAAGAAATAAAGGTTTCTTTCTTTTTTAATAGTGCTGCTAGAAACAATTTAGTAAGTGGCAATCCTCTCCCCTGAACAGGTATGTGTGCTAGAGCCCTGTGGGAAACTTCCTTTCATAGGAGAGAGAAAACCAAAGTCTTATAACTTTTTGGGCATTTATGAAACATAGAAGTGCTGTACGTTGCCCTATTTGTATTCCAAATCTGGTAATCACATTCTGGTAGCCTCTGTTCAAGTTCACAATCCAGAGAAGTGAACTTATCCTACTGAAAAGTAATACTATGCGGGATAAAACTGCCATTTGTACACTGTCCATGCAGCTAAGCTCTAAAGTGTGGAGAGAACATTCTTTGATTGTCATAAGAAAGAGAAATAATCATATGCTGTTGTTTCCTCAGCTGCGTGTGTTGTACGTGATGCTACTGGGAACACCAATGACACAGTTGTATCTGGAATTAACTGTAATGGATCCTCAGCCTGTAGCCTTGGCTATGACTTTTCCAGCTGTAAAGTCCAGGAATGTCGTTATGGGCTGATGAACAATTTCCAGGTTTTAAAGTGTTTTATTTATATAAACACAAAATCATAAACTATGCAAGCACACACAAAATGATGCACTCACATTATAAATCTACAAACTTTGTTTACTGACTGTTCAAGTTGCATCAAGACGAACACCCCTAACTCAAATCCTGAAAACTGTAGCAGTAAGCTACAAAGAGATAAGTCTCCTACATTGCTTGCCACTATCACATAGCCTACAACACTCAAGAGCTCTCTTCAACACTTCATAAGGCTTTTAGTTTTGCCTCCCAAAGATATTAAAAAGCAGTCCATGCCCCTGCATCATGAAGCTGACACTCTAGTGAAAAGCCTTAAAGTAACCTTAGGTTGCCCTACATTGCATACATTTGAGAAGTTATTTTTCCTTGAAGTTGCTAAGGTCACTGCTAAGGTTTTATGCTGATTGCAATGAGAGTTAGGCACAGAAATACCTGTTCAATACCTGGCTCCTAGTCTTTCTATGCCTTCAGTTTCTGAATTGCAATAGGAGCTGTTATTTCCTTATCTCATAAGGGGGTTTTGCAGATGAGGTGGTGAGGCACTCTGGTAACTGGGATCATATAAATAGCTATGATGGATAGATGTATCCTATTCACAAGACTGACAGTTCTTTACTTTTGTTGTTTCTAAAGGTTATGAGCATGGTTTCTGGTTTTGGTCCTCTAATCACTGCAGGAATCTTTTCTGCAACCCTCTCATCAGCTCTAGCCTCACTTGTCAGTGCACCCAAAGTTTTCCAGGTACAATAAAGAGCATCAATTTCCTTCTACCCTACTCTGCTCCCAAGATATGTAATTATCTGAACTATATCTTCTTACCAGCAGTAATATAAAATATTTGGAAAGGTCTAATTATTTTACTATAGCAAGAGGCATGGTCTACTAGGGGATTGAGAAGAAAGAGCTGTGGGGTTCCTGCTATTAAATCCCAGCTCTGGTACAGACTTGCTGTGTGATTTAGATAAGTCACTAATTTGTGCCTCAGTTTCCCTCAGTTAGCTTTCTCTCCCTTGGATTTTGAGAGACTTATTTGGTAAGTGTCTGTAACAAACTGAGTGAGTGTTAAGCATCACTCATTCTGATTAGCTACTATACTATACTGTAGGGCATTGATTATCACCTTATTTCAGTGCTTAGATACCATGATAAACTCCATTGAAATACCTGAGATAGATATAATTATTTCTTACCTGAAGCATGTGTTGTTTTGGGCCAGTTTTCTCTGTTATGAAGTAACTTTTTCTGCTGCAAAAAAACCCTATTAAATTCTGATTTATCTACCAGGCTCTTTGCAAGGATAACATCTACAAAGCACTCCACTTCTTCGCTAAAGGACATGGGAAGAACAACGAACCACTCAGAGGATATGTTCTTACTTTCATTATTGCTATGGCATTCATTCTGATTGGTTTGTATATTTGTTCCAAGAGCCCCCCATAATTTAGAAACAAATGACTGAGAATTTAAATTCATTTCTATAAAATATCTACTATTAAATTAAATTAAATGCCAAGACGGAGAGGGATTTAATATGTTTTTAATTCATTTCATTTTGTAAAAGTCAAAACGGCAGCTACTTCAGAACACATTTTACATTGTCACTGGTTATTAATGCATCCTAGTCTTAAATCAGTAATCAAACACTCAATATAGATGCTAATTGGTGTGCCGCTCAACCAATGGTTGAGATAAGTCTGGCCACACACTACTTTTGACCCATCTAACTATGGCTCAGGGCAAGAACATTTATTAATTTGGCCAGTGACCACCTTCTATCAGATCATCAAAGCAAACAGGACAAAGGAATCTTAAGCGAATCAATTAGGAAAGTTAGTGTACAATTAATCAGGGCCAGGACTATTACATTTTGTGGGGCTCCATAGTCTGCACATTGGGGAAAAATGAGGGGTTTAGTTTGCGGGAGGAGGCTGTGAATTGAGGCATGGAGGTGTGGGAGGGAGCAAGGGGTCCAACTGAGGGTGCAGGCTGGGAATGGGGCATTTGGGGTGTAGGAGGAGGCTCTACACTAGTGACAAAGGGCTTGGAGTATGGGAGCAGGCTCAGAGCAGAAGGGTGGGGTGTAGGTGAGAGTTAAAGTGCTGGACTGAGCTCAGGGCTGGGGTTCAGGTGTGGGGTCTCGAAAGATGTTAGGAACTTAGGTGCAGGAAGAGGCTTAGGACACAGGATTGGAGTGCAGGGCACTTACCTGAAGCAGCTCCCATTTGGTGTGTGCGGGGGGGCAGGGAGTGAATAGGTAGTTCCATGCAGCCCACACAGCACCATGTTTGCCCACAGACCCTACCCTCCTACAGCTTCCACTGGCCAGGATTCCCAGCCAATAGGAGCTGCGGGGGCAGAGCCTCCAGGTGAAGACAAGGCAGGGACAGAGTTTCCTGGTGCTTGTGGCTCCAGCCCAGGGTGGAAGAAAAGGAGGAACATCAGGGTGTGGATCTGCCTCAAATTCCTTCACCTTACTATGAAGGCCTAGCCCAGAACACAGGAGTTTTAGTGGCTGCAGTCTGGGGCTCTGGGCTGCAGCCTCTAAAACTTCTTTCTTAATCATGTCCTGCAAGTAATAGGTGAGACATTAACATCCACTCCAGCTAATGTTAAATTGCAGTGAAAAGCAAAAGTAATAGTGAAATTGTATAAATCCAGTACTTCAATATTTAGCTCCAGGCCAGAGAAATCTATAAGCCAGTTAAAAAATTAAATGGGGCTTGAATATAGTCCACTGAAAGTAATGGCAAAAATTCCTTTATCCTCAGATTAAGAAGGATCATGCCCATAGTGTGAAAAGGAAACATAAGTGGAAGTGCACTATGGCAGTTTGTTATTACCGCCATTATGGCATTATTGTCAAAGGTGCTGAGCATCACAGCTCTGATTAAGTTGAATGGGAGAGGTTTATATTCATCACCTTGGGAAATCCAGCACAAATACTTCTTCGTGCACTTTTTATTTGGCATTAATTTCAAATCTCTTTTAAGAGATCTATGCAAACCAAACTGATTTTGCAAACCCTTGCACTCAGCAAATTCCCATTGACTTCTGCACAGCTCTTCATTTACAAATGAGCTGGTCATACAGCATTGATCCTTGGTGACTCCCACTACTGCTTTCCAGCATTTGATCATTATTAGCAGCAGTTTGGGATGTCTGGAATTCATTAAGTTAATTTTTCATAAGACTTCAAATTCAAGCTGCGTGGAAAGGAATAAATTCTCTCTCTCTCTTTTGTTTTTAAGAAGTGCCTCATCTGCTCAATTACATTTTTTAAATACTTAAACCAAAATTAAAGGCTAGATTGTGATGCCCTTCCCCCGATAATCCTGTATATCACAAGTATCATCACTAAAGTCAGTTATTTCACTCATGTAGTCGGATAATACCCAATTTGGGTAAGGGTGTCACAATCTGGCCTAAAATTAAACCCATTAGAAAGATACTCTGGTTTTGCAGCTGTAACTTGAACTTCTTCAATATCTAAGTGTCAGTTTATTTTGAGGAAATAGCTGTCTCACCCCAGGCCCATCAGAAGCATATGAGTATGAAAATTAATTTGTGCTTGTTTCTTGCAGCTGAATTGAACACCATTGCTCCCATCATCTCCAACTTCTTCCTGGCTTCATATGCACTTATTAACTTCTCCTGTTTTCATGCATCATATGCAAAATCTCCAGGTTAGTTATGCAAGCTGAATGTAGGCATCACAGTCTGCAATAGCATAAAAAGTTGCCTTAACATTTAGCTGATGTCCAAAGAAAGCACCAACATCTGTAAAGTGACTAAGTTACATGACAGAGAAAAGGGTGGGTGGGTCATATCTTTTATTACACCAACTTCCACTGTCGAAAGAGACAAGGATTCAAGCTCCTCAGAACTCTCCTTTCCCAGATGTAAAGAGAAACAAAAGATATTAGCTCCCCCACCTTGACTCAGTCATGTCTCATGTCTCTCTCATGTCCTGGGACTCTCATGGGTCACATGGGTCTCTCTCATGTCCTGATATCAACATGGCTAATAGCACTGGAAACAAATAAGATATACGATATGTAGCCTGATCATGCTCCCACTAAGGACTGTGACTTATCTCTATACGTTATGTATCTCTGTCTGTGATTTGGCTCTGGAAATATATAGCCTTATGTTCCCTGCAGCTGCACAGTACAGAAGGGAGCAAACCAATGGGAAAGCTGTGTTGAAATCCAGTGAAGGATAAAAGTTACTATATGGGATGTTTTCCCTGTTACAGAATCACTTCCACCTTCCCCTCTGCAAAACTCCACATGGCTCATCTGCTACTAGGGGAAAGTGGGTTGGCCAGGAACGTGTGTGTGTGTGTGTCGGGAGGGGTGGGGAGATAAAGACCACATCAAGTAGCATGATCTTCTCTCCAGTAAATGCAATAGCTCTACAGGGCATATTGTAGTAAGATATTAATAACAGTAAGACTGTTACGGAAATTGATAGCCCTCATAGGGGGTTACACAGAGCAGCAATGAACCAACCAAATAGTGGCAGCCTGGCTAATGGATCTGCCATACCTAGTAGCAGGGCTTTAGAGAAATTATTGAGAGAGCTTCCACATGGATGACTGGGATCCATGAAATAGGCATCCCAGATATCAACAGAGGTCTCACATTAATGTTTTGATCCAAGCTCTGATCCATGACTAGTCTATATCACTAAAAATCCTGGACTGAGTAGGAGGGAGAAGAAGAAGAAGGCCCTTTTTCCAGTTCTATGCAACAAGCCCTGCCTATTCATACGTTGGGTTCATGTAGATCTATAGCACCATGGCCAGAGTAATCCTCTTCATTTTCATGAATGAAAGGTTGACAGCCACAAATAAGGACCACCTGAATGGTGCCCCTTTTGACCAACAGCAAAGGCAATTTTCCACTGCTGCAAATCAATTATTCAGTTCAAACAGTAGAGAAATACAATCTTTATTTCCAATGTGAAAGACACCACCGTGGCAGAATAAACACATATATTAACTCCCTTCTCCCAAGTCTGCATGCTGCCAGTTGTTCAGAGGGCAGAAAAAATAAGCACTTCTGCTAATTATCTACAGAGCTGAACAAATGCAGATCTGCTCTGTGCTGCTATAGAGCTCAGTACAAATTACCTCTGGTGCTCTTCATGTGTGCATCAGTCATGACTCTGTAACTACTTAACATTTCATATGAAACCATAGCAATTTCCTCCCTTAATTTTCCTTGCTTCCTTCAGCTAATTTCTTTGTCGCCTGCCAATTTACAGTGATAGATGCTCCTAATTGTAAGGCTTCAGGACAGTAAATTTCTTCACAGCGGTGCCCTCCCATTCCATCATTATTATTGTGATCCATGCCAGGGTTCTGGGGACCTCCTTATATCTTTAGTGTTTTTTCTCTTGTCAAAGACTCTGTTCTGAAGAACACCTGGTAGAGACCCACAAACCGTGCAGGTTCACTCTTTGACTCATCATTCTAATTGTTAGCAAGGGAAGTATTTAATATCACAGCTCAAGAGCCGCGGGAATAGTACCTTTTTAAAAGCCAATTGCAATTTTTTTGCAGTGATCCCAAATGATTTCTATGTTTAAAAGGCAGAAACACTTACAATCTTGGGATATATTTTCCTCTTGGTGCATGTGTAAATCTCATTAACATTAATGAGTTATATAAATGCATCAAAAGGAGACAATAACCTATTACCTGCACTTATAGGAAAATCCATTTTGAGTTCTGAATCAGTGATCTATGATTTGGCCAAAGCATATAAATGCACTCGCTGTTTAAAACCAAACTGGACAAGGCAATCAAAGAGGTACTGTAGGGAACAATAGTAACTCAATATGACTTAAGAGACCCTAATGGTCTGAATATGCAAGAGATCTCAACTCAGCCATCACCTTTTGCATACAAAACTGTCATCAATTACTTAAGAGAATCACTTCCTTCTTCAGGCTCTGCAAATATACATTCCATCACCTGTGTAATGCCCACAGGCAGTCCTGAACTTGGGACCTCTAGAGCTTGGTGCATGAGCCTGGACAGCTGAGCTAAAAGCCACCTGCTTCTCAGCTCAGGCTGTGGGGCAGTGTTTCTCAAAGCAGTCCACGGCCCCACTCTGAGAAAGCTGCTATTGGGCCGCCCCAGTTTGTTTACTTACCAGCTCCGCAGCCATGGAGCCTCACGCTCCCCTTGGCTACAAATGGCAAACCGCATCCAATGGAAGCTGCAAGGCTCTGTGGCTGTGAAGCCAGTAATAAACAAACCAGAGTGGCCTGGTAGAGGCTTTAACACTGCTGTACAGCAAACTCCCTCTCTCTCTGTCAGTCTAGGTCTAGATGCAATTTGTGTAGCTTTTCCCGATCACTTTTACGAAGAGGCTTTTCTGCCTTTTGGCCCAGTTTAGATGAGAAATGAGGTATACAGAGATCCCCAAAAGAGTGTGTTTGCTCTTCTGTGAAAAAAAGCAGAAGAGCAAATGCGTGTCCTGGACACGGCAGGTATCCTGCAAAATCCTTGTAGTCTCGTTGTCTAACTGCCACTACATGGGACAGTGAATCATACTCAATAGGGTATACTCTAGACTTGCTTTCACTTTCGAAAGGAGATATGCAAATTTGGCACTAATTTGCATATCTTCTTCCGATCAATTTTTCGAAAGCAGGTTTTTTTGAAAGTGAAAGCAGTTTAGACATGGTTCTTTAAAAAAAAAACTTTTTTCGAAAGAACCTGTAAATCTCAGTTTTTGAGGAAGAAGGTTCTTTCAAAAAAAGTTTTTTTTAAAGAACCGCGTCTAAACGACTTTTGTTTCTGAAAAAAACATTTTTGAAAAAGTGATCAGAAGAATGTATGCAAATGAGTGTTGAATTTGCATATTTCTTTTCAAAAGAAGAACATAGTCTAGATGTACCCTAGGTGTGCATCTACACTCAACAGCAATGCACAAATGTTTGATAGGTATAAACCTAGAGGCCCACCATTTTCCAGTGTAGTCCCTAGAGGCCTTTTCCATCTCTGATTTCTCTGATTTTAATTTAAACAGGCTGGAGACCTGCATTCAAGTATTACAACATGTGGGTGTCACTTTTCGGAGCCATGTTGTGCTGTGGTGTAATGTTTGTCATCAACTGGTGGGCAGCTCTCATTACTTACGTCATTGAGCTCTTCCTCTATATTTATGTGACATACAAGAAACCAGGTGAGATTGGAAAAGTTGTTTATTGTTTTTGTTCACTTATGTCATGCAGTTAGTTATGGTAACTGTAATCATCCTTAAGGCTATTGTCTAGACTCTATGGTCATTCCCTTTTCAACAGAGCTTCTGCCTTAAGGAGAACTGGAGGCCCCCAAGCACTATGGACAGAACACAATGAATTACAGTGAAATCCCACTCTACAGATTACTTAAAGCAAAAGCTCTTTGTATTTTGGGTATTACAAACAGCCCAGGGTAGCTCAAAGACTGGTTTAAACACAAAGTTGTACCAGTTTAACTTAAGGTATGATTTTAAACCAATTGAGTTAAGCAGATGTACGTTGTTGGTGTGGATGCTCTGAAATCAGTTTGATAAATGGGCACAATCTAGACTGATATAAACTTAGTGTAAACAGATATTAGAGCATTCATGCAGAGGTAGGCATAGGTTTCACTAAGGCCGCTTTTAAATTTGATTCAAGTTAAACCAATGTATAGAAAAAAGTGTATAGAAAAAGCCCAAGACTAATAGAGAATTTGGGACAAATAGGCAAAAAAAAATTATCACTAAGACATGAGTATACTACTTTAAAGTTTCCAAAATATGGCTCTAATAAAGGTCCTTTCTCTATAGCACATATACAGGCAGTACCCGGGTTATGTACAAGATAGGGACTGTAGGTTTGTTCTTAAGTTGAATCTGTATGTAAGTCGGAACTGGTGTCCAGATTCAGCTACTGCTGAAACTGACCGCCAGTTCTGACTTACATACAGATTCAACTTAAGAACCCCAAGCGTCCCCAAGTCAGCTGCTGCTGAAACTGATCAGTGCTGATTCCAGGAAGCCCGGGGCAGAGCAACTCTGCCTCGGGCTTCCTGTAGTCAGCGCTGGTCAGTTTCAGCAGCGGCTGACTTGGGGACGCCTGGGGCAGAGCAGCTGGGGTGCTGCTGGGTTGCTCCAGTAGCACCGCTCCTCGGCACTACTGGACCAACCCAGCAGCACCCCAGCTGCTCTGCCCCAGGCGTCCTGATTCAGCCACTGCTGAAACTGACCAGCAGCGGCTGAATCAGGACGCCTGGGGCAGAGCAGCCCGGGTGCTGCCGGGTTGGTCCAGTAGTGCCCAGAGCGGCGCTGCGGGACCAACTGGCAGCGCCCCAGCTGCTCTGCCCCAGGGTCCGGCAACAAAAGCCTGGTCTGCTGGGGGGGGCACACTAGCTGCGCCCCCCCCCCCCCAGCAGACCAGGGACACGGGCAGCAAAGCCGCAGTGGCAGCGGGGTGCTGCGCCTCTGAGGCTTTGCTCTGGCAAAGCCTCAGAGGCGCGGGACCGCACCGCGGCTGGGGCTTCGCTCCCGGTGCCCCTGGTCTGCTGGAGACGGTCTCCAGCAGACCAGGGGCACCGTGAGCGAAGCCGCAGCAGCGGCGGGTTCCGGCGCTTCTGAGGCTTTGCCAGAGCAAAGCTTCAGAAGCGTGGGAACCCGCCGCTGCTGCGGCTTCACTCACGGTGCCCCTGGTCTGCTGGAGACGGTCTCCAGCAGACCAGGGGCACCGTGAGCGAAGCCGCAGCGGCAGCGTGGTCCCGCGCCTCTGAGGCTTTGCCAGAGCAAAGCCTCAGAAGCGCCGGAACCCGCTGCTGCTGCGGCTTCGCTCACGGTGCCCCTGGTCTGCTGGAGACGGTCTCCAGTAGATCAGGGGCACCGGGAGCAGCTTTTCTCGCCCCGGAGGTCAAGGTGGCGGATCGCTGCCTGTGAGCTCCGGGACGAGAAAGCCCCATTCGTAAGTGCGGATCCGACGTAAGTCGGGGACTGCCTGTAATCCATCCCTTTGGGAAGCCAAAAGGAAATGCCCTAATCACAAACTCCAACTCTCTTTAGGATCTGTTACTGATTCCTAGATTAAAAGGATTTCAAGCTGCAGCTTTCATCTGGCCTTCTCAACCAGCCCTGCTGGTGCTAGAACCACCACTGAGGAGAATCTACTGAGGGAGATTTTGCTCCCAAACATATACTGCTTTATCAGACTTTTGTAACTAGCAGTCTAGCTCAGCTGGTTTTAGCAGACTCACCTGTGCAAATGAACCAAGCTGTTCTTTCTTTTTTTTAAATCCAGAAGTGGATCATCTTCTACTCCTCCATTTGAAGTCTTACATCAGAACAGTCACTACTTTCAGGCTATTTCTTCACTGGAGAGTTAACTGGGGCTCTTATCTTAGTGTGGCCCAGATCTTCTCCCCCTTACTGGAACACACAAGACTCTCTCACCAGAGTTTGTGATGCTTTCCACCTGGACTAGCTAGGTGTGAATTATAGAGCCTGGATTCTACATTCACTCGAATTCTTTACCCACCCATTTTGCAGTGAGGATCTAGGCTACATCAGTGGAGTGCAGATAGTCCTCCAATGCTTAGAAGGATGAACAAGAATCCTAGAGCACCTTGTCTTATTGAAATGCAAAAAACCACAGACTATGCCCTCAGAAGTCCTAGTGACAGGCACAGGGAAATGCAGAACCAAAGAGGACAGTGTGGCTACGTCTAGACTTCATCCCTTTTTCGGTAAAGGGATGTAAATTAGGCACATCAATATTGCAAATGAAGCCGGGATTTCAATTTCCCGTGGTTCATTTGCATAATGGCGGCCACCGCTTTTTTCAAAATGGGGCTTTTTCGAACCCTCCCCCAAAAAAGGCTGTTTAGATAGGGCATTTTTGACAGAAATGGGATGTAGAAATGCTGTGTCTTAAAAGAGATGTAGTCTAGACACGACTTGTAACTCAGGCAGGACTTTGATCTATGGTGGTTCACACTAGGCAAGACTATCCAGATGTTCAGACCTGGGTTCCAATCATCTGGGCTAACTCAGCTGTGAAGACATACAAAAAGCAGCAAGCTATCCTGCTTACATATCTGCATAGAAACTCTCTCCCTCCGTCCCACCAGGAGAGGAACACTTCTACTAACCACCTATATAGAATGTTACATTCTTTTTGGCAGCTTAGTGATACTCAGCAAGGCGTGATGTTCTTTCCTACATTGGGAAGGAAAAAGAAAATGAAAAAAAAAAACATGTTCAGAAATCAGAAAGTTGCATATGATATTAATTCTACACTGGTATAACTGGTAAAGCTCCCCATTTACACAGGCATGACCACAGCATTTAGAAATAATTTACTTCCACTCTGATTTCTTCAGCCAAACATCAGTATAAGTGAACAAGAAGGATATCAGCAGCAAAAAGATGTGGCTTTTGGAAAGTGATTACGCACAACTGAATGATCACATTCTGCCAGACTAACAGCCTTGAGCATTTTAGCAAACAGCTGGGAATTTAAGCTAGATTTTTACACATGCCCATAATTAGACCTGCCACTTGCTGGATTTGTGCAATCCCTGCAGGACTTGGTTCATGAACATTAAGTTTGCCAGGATACACGGGACCAGTCCCTGCAAGTTCACATTTGGAATTTGAAGGAACATTCCCTGGCTTTTCTCCTGCCACAAGCCCAGGACTAACCCCCTTCTTATTTCAGATGTTTTGACACACCCCTACTACTTACTTCTCCTTTCTGCTCTTAGAATCAGTCTTAGGGAACACTGATGGGCTGCCTTGCCAGCAGGCCCTTTAGGAGGCACAATGGTGCACAGCTTCCGCTCTCTCCAAATCTTGAGAGTTGCTTTGCAACTATGTTTAGGATCCTGGGGCACTAGTATTTCCTTTCCTTTCTTTCATTGGTCTAGGGATGAACTAAAACTTCTTGCCCCCTGCATCTCTCAAGTCCTTATGTGCATTAGAAGTTCAGCAGCTGTGCCAAGAAACCCAAGGTGTGTTGGATGCAGAGCTGCCACTTGGCTCTTGTAACATGGCAGGACTCACCACCATGGTGCCTCCTGCTGGTCACTTGGGAATTAGCATACTGGAGCACCCCTTTTGGCCAGTGTTTTGCCTGATGTTACCTTTTTTTCTCACCACTTTGTGTTAGGGCCCATGTAACTCCAAGACCATAGCATCCTCCCCTCTGGGTACTGCTCGACTGCAATGCCTTCACATTCTGAGATCCTCCCCGCTAGGGAACCTTCAACCCCCTATTCCCACCTTGCTCCAGTGGCCCTACTGCCAGTCTTCATCTAGCTTCTGCCTTAGGGGCAAACTGCAGTGGTATGGATCTGCTGCCTTCAGCTGCCCTGGTTGCCTCCCTGCAGCCTAAGTGCCCTCAGGCCTTGCCTTCGGCCCTGCAGCCTGGGGGTGTGCAAACTGAGTGTCTTATTTGACCTACACAAATGGGGTATCTTATGTAGATGCTATTTCGAAATAGCTTATGTCGTCATTTGGTGCTGTCTACACAGCACCAAATTTCAAAACAAAGCACGATTCCGAATCATCCCTTACTCCTTGTAGAATGAGGTTTACAGGGATGTCAGAATAGCCAGCCCAAAATAACGGGCTTGCTGTGAAGACTAGAATACCTGAAAATAACGTTGCAGTGCAGACATACCCTGGGAGCTTGCCTGGCCAGAGCTTCCCCAGATCTACCCGCCTTTCCCCAGTCCAGCTCTGTATCAGGAAGCCTCCAGCTTCCCTGGCAGCTAGGTCCTGCCTGCTCCACAGCTGGAGCAAGGCTGAGTGAGCCTGGCCAGCCATCTCTTTTATACAGCCCTCCTGGGCTCTGATTAGCTGCTGCAAGGCCTCTAATGATTGGCCCCCTAGTTGTTTTAACCCTTTTTATGCTTGGAGCGGGGTGACCATCTCACTACAGCTCTGCACTGAAAATCTAGCTCCAGAAGGGAGCAGGACTATTGACAATGCCCAGTGCACGCCCTTGAAGGGTGAGGTGATCGAACAGGTTGGCTGTTAGGTGTAGGGAGAAAGGACAACGGCATGTTATATTGTTACACAAGTATTCCCTTACCATGGCAGTATTCTTTGTCTCTGAGACACCATACATTATAAAGAGGTTGCAACAGTAAGCATTCAGTAGCAAAACAAGCTGGCTTGTGATGGGCTGGCATACCTTCAATTTTCTTCTTTGAAAACACGTGGTTTTCAACTCATTGGAGCTAGTAATGTGCCTTTCTAATGGCTTCATTTCCTCTGCTGAAATATCACATCAAATGCAAATGCTTTACTCAGGGGTGTCCATTTTATGTGTGGGAGAGAGGAAGAAAGTTAATGGAACAGAGAGCAAAACATCTCTTAAGCGGAGGAAGAACATTTCCTATGCTTTTCACACAAAGAATGAGGCAGGATTCATTTGTACGTTTGTATTTGTATCACGCCTCTTTCACGTACACCCCGTATTTGTGTGGCTGAGGGCGATGGCTCATGGAGAAGCGCATGCTGACATTTGTTACAGAACTTAGAAAAGAGTTTTATATGCTGTATTTTTCTTTGTCATACACAGAGGTAAATTGGGGCTCATCTGCACAGGCTCTTTACTATGTTAATGCATTAGACAGTGCACTGGAATTAACTGCTATAGAAGATCATGTGAAAAACTTCAGGTAAGGTTTGCAGGGAAGTAGTGAATGGCTTAATCTGGGGTTAGACAGACTCCCAATTAATTGTAAACTGTTTTCCCCTTTTTCCAGACCCCAGTGCATAGTATTAACGGAAGGACCCATGACAAGACCTGCTCTATTAGACATCACACATTCATTCACAAAGAACAATGGTCTCTGCATCTGCTGCCAAGTATATACGGTAGGGTCTATGTATGTGAACCTAAACATTAAAAGCAAAATTCTCCAGTGTGCACTGAAGAGCTCCATTCTCTCCTCGTTTGGCTCACAATGCTGCCATTGATGCTGAGTACAGCATGTCAATGAACTTTGTCATGTGTCTTGACAAGATGGCTATCAGCTGATGTGGAGCCTGCTGCTTACTGCCTTATTGAGATGTGTCTCGGAGTTCATAATAGACCAAGCAAAAATGAGAAAAGGTTTGGAAAAATATGAATTAGAAGGAAAAGCTTTAAAAAATAGCTACACAGAGGCTAGAGAAAAGAGTGGAGGGAAAAGGAGGCAGCATGGTCTCAGGAATAGAGGATATAAATCAAAATACCCAAGTTCTAGCAAACCAGCTTTTGGGAGAAATGAGATTCTGCTCCAGAATATTTTGAAGAATGGAGCTACCTAAGTACACCTTTTTGTTATTATATGATAAGTAGCTACCAGAGATAATATAATATTCCTTTTAATAAGTAACCTGGTTAAACCTTAGGTTTAACTGGTTAACTGATTAAGTGGGATTCCAGGGGGGACTGCTCCAGCCCAGCTGCTGCTCCTGTCCCCTCTTTCCTGCAAGAGAGGTGGCTGGCTTCTGTGCCTGGCTCCCACACGCATGGGGTGGCCACCTCCAGACCTCCATGGGGCTGGAGCAGCCCTCCACCTGTGGTGGGCCACAAACAAAGGCTGCTCTCAGAGACTAGTTCACTGGTTACCCGTTCACATCCCTAGTATCTACAACTATGTGTTGGGAAAAGATACAGTAAAGATTATAGGGATCTGGTCTTTTAGTTAGGAGAGAACCACAAACAAAAAGCTTATATTGCTACAGTGAAAAGTGTAGTTTAAATGTCAGGACAAACTTTTTAACTATAATAAAACTAAATACTAGAACACGTTGCAAAGAAGGGTTACAGACTTACCTTTGTTAGAACTAGTCAAATACAGATAATGCACCCTTTACCTAGTAATAATTAAATCAATGCTACCAAAATGCAGAAGTGTGTACTAGAAGACCTAGATAAGATCCTTTCCAATTCAAACAAGTCTTTGGGCTTCTCTGCATGGTGCCTTAGACTGCACTAAAGGGGTGTAAATGTTACTGCAAACCAGTGTGTTGTGTAGCAATTGGCCAACATGGACCCTGCTGCCACACACCAAAAGATCCTCAGTGCATGTTAATGTAGTTCCATCCAAATTGTATTAAAGTACATTGTCATACCAGAGAACTTGTAGTTCATGGCAACAAGTGAGACGTGGGCCAGTTAGTACGCAATATGTAGTGAACATTAGAATTTACAACCTTCTAGTGAGGGCTAATACACTACATCTAAACTTCACTTTTAAATCGGAAAAAGATATGCAAATTGCATACTGCAAATTTTTCCAATTTACTTTCTAAAGAGACTCTTTCGAAATGTGGTGCATCTACACAGTGCCAAATTGTGAAAGAAAGTGCTCTTTCGAGCCATACCTTATTCCTCATAGAACTAGGTTTGGATGGCAAAAAAGCATATCCATTCTTTCGAAAAAAAATTTGAAAAAGCAGATGCGTTCCTTGGACGCAGCGTTGCTTTTTCAGGCTACTTCCAGTAGCCTGAAAAGCAATACAGTCTAGACGTAGCCTAAGTTTGATATGTCCTGCATGAGTATATGGGCCTGATACTACATTGCTGAAGTTAATGGGAGCTTTGCCGTTGATGTCCATGGGTCTAGACTAGAAAACTTCACATAGTGTGGCTTCAGCAAGTTTTCTTATTAGGCATCTTCTTATAATATTATTAGTTTTCATATCGCATTAGAAGATTTTGTTTCTGCTTATAATACAACACAAGGTGGTTGTGCTAGTGCAAACATTTTTGTTGGTTTTTCTTTCTCTAACAATTTAAGCTAAATTTAGTTTAGTGGATAATAAAAGTGTGATACAATGAACCTCTGTGATTTGTAAAACTAAAAATAGCCTGGTGATAAAAACAGCTATGTGTTGTCAGTGGGAATCCCGTAATGATTACAAATATTGTAGCTGTTGAATTTTACCCAATTAAACTATCAGATGATCACTGGAAAGACACAGTAACAAAGGAGTTTGTGTGTCCAGATGGGTAAAGTCCAGTTTGCTCTTACTGGCAGAAGATAGGGTTTTAATGACTATGTAAGATCCACTGAATCTTCCTGTAGGGTTGCTTATGTAGTTAAGTCAGGTAGGGAGTTTATTCGCCCAGAGATACTTCATCACACTATTGTTCTAAGATGTTACAATTCTGAATAGTCTTTTTTTTCTGTCAGAATCACTATATTTAAGTAGCATTAACAGCCTTGGTCCTCTTGAACTGAATGTGAATTGTGTTACCAGCACAGTTCTTTTACAAGCACTGAATCTCCATGGACTCTTTTTGGAAATATATTTTTCTGACTTCTCTCAAACAACAGACTAGGAAACACCTTCAAAATCACAGTGCAGTGTATAAAACAAAGTCTTCTTACTAATATTTTATTGCATACCACAGGGACCACGCAAGCTATGTGTTAAAGAGATGAACAGTGGCATGGCAAAAAAGCAGGCCTGGCTTACAAAGAACAAAAGAAAAGCATTTTACGCTGCAGTGGCAGCTGACAGCTTTAGAGATGGAGTCAAAAGTCTTCTTCAAGTAAGCTTTTTATTTACAAAACGCGTTCAAGAGCATTACATCAAAGCTTCCCTGACATTTTTACTCTTTACTTGCCAAAAGGTCCCAAATATATGAATAACATGTTAAAAATGTAGAGGGTGTCCTGATGATACCTCTGTTTGTAGTATAGTTTACTTCAAGAACAGATTTGGTTCCAGGCTATGGAACAGTGAAACAAAGCGGGGTGATTCTATCCCAAATGAATGAGTCCCTATTACGAAAACAGAGGTGCCTTTAGGGCACCATACCAATGTCTGCACCTGTAGTCAGTGCACAGCAAACGAGTTCTGGTGGTTGGTAATATGTAGTACATTAAACATTTGATAATGTTTTTGTATTTCATTTCACAGAAAATATTTTTATCACTTTATATAATTTTGCAAAAATAGTGAAGCTCACTTCAATTAATAAAAATTCACTTCCTGAAACATTTTCCTAACACTCCAAACATATTCCAGATTGCTTTTAAACAGTCCATTAAAATTAACCTAACTTCACTGAAGATAGCATTGTCAGAGGCTAAATTGCTACCACTTTTAGATCCTCCATTTCCTTGTCTTTCGCAAGCACGTATGTAAACATGTACATCTGGAGATAAAATACGGGGGAAGAATCTTATCATTTTCATGTGTGAAACACCCATGTGAATCTCAGTACAGACCATGGACACCCAAAAGACTTTTTGTCAGTTCTCTTGTAACAGCCACTCAATGGTAGGATTTAGGATACACCTCACCAAACTGGCATACTCTGGTCCAGCAACACGGACCATGGATGTTCCTGGACCAGAGAGACCAGGGAGCATAGTGGCAGGAGAGCTGGCAGTACGGGGCTGGAGCTGGAGTCTGTGGCAGCAGGCAGCAGTGGGGGGCTGGGGCCAGAGCCCATAGCATCCTGCAGCAGCTCATGACTGGGGCCAGAGCCCCCAGCAGCCTGGCAGGAGCCAGAGTCAGAGCCTGTGGCCTGGCAACTCTGAGGCTGGGGGCCACCAGCAGCCCGGCCAGGATTGGCGTCAGAGGCAGCAGGGCCAGCAGCCTGTCCAGGGCCAATGGCAGCTCGGCTGGGGCTGGCAGTAGGAGTGGTTGGGGCAGTAGCAGAGCTAGGAACACTGAGGGGCAGCAGGCTGGGGAGCCAGTGGCAGGGGAACTCCCCTGGTCTGGCAAATTCCTTCATTTGGGACTGGTCAGGTCCTGAGAGCGCCGGACTAGGGATTGGGTTTTATCATGTTTGTTCAATGGATGGCAGTGGGGAATAAGAGAATGTATTAATAAGGCAATGTGTTAATAAATCTTTCTATTTTATTAAAGCTCAGTGAGATTTTATCTGGAGTTTGTGTACAGAACAGTTTGCCAAGCAGTAGTTTTTTTGTTGCTTCTAAGAGCTATTATCTCCTAATGATCTTTTCTTCCATCTTTTTTAAAATGCCATGATCAAAATCAGGTATATGAGTGCAAAATAAACACTTCCATTTCAGTAGTTTGGGAAAGTGGCCATACCACCGGTAGATTATCATAGAGAAAATCGTTATGAAATTGTTTTGTAGACAAGCTATTCATTTAAATGTGTACAATATGAATGTGTCAGTACAACTCACAAAAACAATTTTCCCATGGCTCTATCCATTTCCCTTTTGATAGCAATACAAATATGCAAATGCAATATCTCAAGAGCCAATATATTTGTGTATTCTAAGAAAATGTTCCTAACAGATTGCATTTTTCAGTCTACGCTCATACTTAATCAAATTAGATTAACTGGAACTATGGGGAAGCAGCTTGAATCAAGATTTGGTCACTTTTTACATCTGCATCAAGCTTTTAGCACTCTCTACCTAAAAACCATCTCTACCTAAAACGTGCTTTGAACATCTTGTTGGAAGAAGCCTGGTTTGATGTCACATCTTGCCAAAATCTCCTCTTCTTCCTGTATATTTCCAAACTATTATATATATATATAAGGTTTGCTCAGTTACTTTCAGATCATCTCACCTAACTGGTAAGAATTCCTAAACTAAAGCAAAGATTTATTTTTTAAATAAAGGACTGCCACTTCTCCCTCTGAGTACTTCAGGTCCTTAACGGAACACCAAACACTTGCTTATTTATTTTATGTACAAGCCAGACAGAAGCTTGATGCTGTTGTGTTAGAAAGGGCATACAAACAGCAGCACAAATTGTCTCTTGGTTTTAAGTTACTGAACCATTTTCATGAGAGCATGTCAGAAGAAATGCAAATGAATGCTAATTTAGCAAAACTACATTTCTTTCATCTAAAAGCCATTTATGACTGGAATAATGTAGACCTAATCTTTCTACTTTCTGCTTGGGTACAGGCATGAAGGACATTCACAAAATGTAATCAAATCTTAAGAATATCCAGAACATTACTTCAGTTATCTTTTGCCATTACTTCTCATTTACAGCAACAGCCTGTGCATATGTACCTTTTCATGCAGTATTTTTTAATATCACTAGGCCTCAGGTTTGGGTAGGATGAGACCAAATACCTTGGTACTGGGATTTAAAACAGACTGGCGGGATGCATCTGCTGTACAAATTGAAAACTACGTGGGTGTTATACAGTAAGTTTTGTTTTCATCATAATATTTCTGTGGACTCAAATTATTTTGCATTTCTAAAAAGAAAAGATTTTTTAGATAATAAAAAGTATTCCTAGTAAGTAAAACTGAAAGTATGAAATGCTAGCTGGTGGTCTAACTTTTCACCTTTGGAGTTCTGAGTTCCATCTCCCTCTAAGCTCATGAATGAAAATACGCTTAACCAAGTTCCTAAAGGATGAACATTCAGATGACAAAAGTATCCCCACTGTGGCACACCAGGCAATACCTGTGCAGTGAAGGCCCATCAGTTCCACAGTGGAGATGCTTTGACAAAGCTGCATATGAGAGCTGCACAGTTCTCAGTTTTGTAGAACTACATTTTCTTCTTATCTGTGCACTGGGAGCGGGGGAGGGGGAACCCAGCACAATGGATGATAAGAAAGAATAATGGCATTCTCCTGTAGGCCCAAAGCACTGTGGAAACCCCTTCCTTCATGAACCATAAGGCCAAGGCTCAGCAACTTTGTGGGTTAGGTTATGGCCAGGGTGCAGTAGCCACTCAGAAGTGAATTGCTCCTAGCATGGTCTAAATTTCCAGCAGCACATCTGCCCACAAGCTACTGCTGGTTCAGTCAGCAGGAAAACCTACTCCACATCTCATTATTCAGTGGGATTGGATAGAACACTAGCATGGAGAAGCTACTCAAGGGTGGCACAAGTCCTTAACAAGTCCTTAAAAAGCCGTCAAGGGGGAGCTTGGAGGAAAATGTGAGAGAAGGTCAATTTCAGGGGCAGCATCTCTGTTTCTCACAAGCACCAACTCCTCTGTCTTGAGGGAGATCACTGGAACCTTGCAAATTGACATTCACTTAATTTGGGCCACATTTCACCTCCGATGGATTTAAACATTGCAGGGCAGTGTGTGGTCCACAAAGGCCAATATCAAGCATTTCTCTGAATGTCTTTAAGTTAGGAGCTCTACACAACATGTCTGCTGTAAGCAGTAGTGTACATAAGAGCAAATGTGGGTAAATGGAGTTTAACTATTTGTCCTTTGGGGAATATGGAATTTAGTTTAGGTTACCCACCTTTTTTTTTTTTTTTTTTGGCCAAATCACTGGTGAGAAAGTGCCCATAATACTTTTATTTTTTATTTCAGCGATGCATTTGATTTTGAGCTTGGTGTGGTTATCGTCAGAATTAGCCAAGGCTTTGATATATCTCAAGTCCTCCAGGTTCAAGGTAGGTAGTGATGGAATAATGGAATTGCACTTAACATCTATTCTTAAGGTATGCTTCTTTTTAAAACTACCATTTTCCTATGGGTTTCCAAACATATCAATTTGCGGAACCCTGCTATATGACTTGATAACCTATAGCTTAATTAATGTAAGATACCCACAAGCTGAGCATCAATAAAATATGTGCAACTGCTGGAGCATCCATTTTCTCCATGTTAGTGGGAAAAAATTAAATCTCCACTGTTGGCTTGAAATCTAGTCATTCCAAAATACTAAAGCAGCTAAAGCAGTTTCAGATATCTGTCCAAAGAGGGAAGTTGTGCCAGCAAAAGTCTGGCATGGATTCCTTGTCACATCCCCATGGTCTAAGGGATAAGACTGTGGCTCTCAGAATCATACTTTGGTTCCTGTCCTTCTCCTGAGGCAACACAGCTAGCTACTGTCTCTTACTTGTAAGCATGTAGTATGGCCAGTATCTTTTTCTGTGGCAGGGTTCTTCTAGTAGAGGTTTCCTGGAGCCACACAGTTACCATTACGTTCTCTTTTCATCCTTAGGATGTGTAAATTTGGAGGCATCTCCCAGCCTCACAAGCACACCTAGGGTATGTCTACACTACCACCCTAGTTCGAACTAGGGTGGTTAATGTAGGCAACCGGAGTTGCAAATGAAGCCTGGGATTTGAATTTCCCGGGCTTCATTTGCATATTGCCGGGCGCCGCTATTTTAAATGTCCGCTAGTTCGGACTCCGTGCCCGCGGCTACACGCGGCACGAACTAGGTAGTTCGGATAAGGCTTCCTATTCCAAACTACCGTTACTCCTCGTGGAACTACCGTTACTCCTCCTAGTTCATGCCGCGTGTAGTTGCACGGAGTCCGAACTAGCGGACATTTAAAAATGGCGGCGCCCGGCAATATGCAAATGAAGCTCGGGAAATTCAAATCCCAGGCTTCATTTGCAACTCCGGTTGCCTACATTAACCACCCTAGTTCGAACTAGGGTGGTAGTGTAGACATACCCCGAGAGTGGAAAATAACAAACAACCCACCACCCCCTTTCCAGAAGAACCCTCAGGGCTTCAAGAGAATTATTTTTCCTCTGAGAGTTAGTCCACTCAAGGGGAAACATCCAACTGAGCGATGGTGATTAATCCACTGTTCATAAAATGAAGTATTTTTTCTGTACATGAACTGGAATGGATCTAATACAAAAATGAGTATATGTATAATCATAAAACAGCATGATGGCTCTTTGCTGCCATCAGCTGGAAGTTTGCTTTTTTCATTTTTCCTTGCAGTATCCTGTTGATACACATACCAAAATGTAGTCATTATACCTAAGGGAGACATGTAGAATAGTGAATTTTTTATGCAAGTAACCACAAACCACAACACTAAAGCCCATCTTCTTTAGTGGGCAAGCTAATTTTGTAATTCCTAATAGCAAATCCCCTTTTAGGTAATTAAGGACTAAAATTCCAGCACTTCCATTTAAAAAACTAGAGCACTTGAGTACGCCACTTCAAAACACACTTTTAAATTCTAAATCAGCCTCTGTGGTCTTCCCTGTTGATATCCCTACTACTTCGATGTACTTGTCTGGGAAACAGTTAAAAATTGACTCCTATTTTAAAACTCTCTGGGAAAGCACATTCTCTAAGACTCCAGTGTAATAGCATTTTTTTTTTTTTGCCAAACTCTGAACATTTTCTACAGATTGGACCTCCCTAGTCCAGCACCCTTGGGACCTGACTAGCCCCAAATGAGGCAATTTGCTGGATCAAGGGATCAGGGTGGTTCCCTTCCACTGGCATCCTGATAGTGCCCCTCCCCTCTAGCTGGCTCCACTCCAGCCCCACTGCCACGGGGCTCCAGCCTGGCTGCATATGGGGCTTGGGCTCAGCAAGCTGCAACCAGCTCTCTAAGGACAGAGTTCCCCAGCCACCACGGCCCCACTTCTGCCGCACTCCACCAGGGCTCCCCTGGGACAGAGCTCTGTGTCTGCCCTGCTGCTGCTGCGCTGGGACAAGGCTCCATGAAGATGGGGCTTGCCAGTCCCACTGCTGCCTCGCCTGGCTGAGGCTCCCAGGGGATTGGGCTCTGTGGCTGCCCCGCTGTCCTGGACGGAGCTCTCTGGGGACAGGGCTCATCAGGTTGATCATAGGGCTCCCCTCTGTTGGACCCACTGGCTGGCTCGCATTCCCAGGCATCAGGGCTCTTTGGTCCAGCAACATCCTGATCCACAGATGTTGCTGGACCAGAGAGTCACAGATTTAAGAGGATCAACCAGTAATCTATCAGAATGTTTTATTACATTCACGATAGCATTATGTTTAAAAGCATAACTGAATCTTTAGTTTTGAGTAAGTGTGTGTCAGTGGTTATCATCACGTTCTAATCAACACAGGCACTATGCTATCATACTAGAGTCTAATTTAAAGGAAATGTTAGCAATTCAAATGCCAACAGCACTAATAAACTGTAGTGACTGCAGATGATTACATACACACACAGAAGTAATTTACTGGCCAAGGAAGATTACTTCTGCACCATGTCTCACTACAATGAAAACACCTTTCCTTATTAAAAAAAAAAAGAGCTTATTACAGACCAAATGCTTATTTTATATTAACTAGTGCCTCACCATAATAAATTTAGTAGCAGCAGATGCTACTTTTCCTTGGAGAAAAATCTCATTTTCTCCAAAACAGAAGCTATTTTGTATACCTTATATTTATAGAATAGTTTAGCTGACTCTTCTGTCTCTGCAATGAGCATTTCAAAATGCATCAACATCAGATAAAGTACTGCAATATTTCCAGTATTTACTGTGGTCACATATTCAGTGAAAGTACACAAATATTTATGAGCATCCCAAAATAGGAGTCAGCCTGCTCTTGTGATTACTGAAGGGAACTGAGAATTAGGCAACTAGATTTTATTCACAATTTAGAATCTGATCCACAGCCTACTGAAGTCAGTGAGAAGACTCCATTAACTTCAGAGGGCTGTGCATTGGGACCTTACTTAGTAACCTCACCTCAGCCCTGCCTATTCTCTGTCTCAGACACGTAGTAGTCTAATCTCCTGTGGGCTATAGTACTTTGTTCTAATTTTGGTTGTTGGGTTTAGGGCATGTCTACACTACACAGAATGTCTACACTACACAGATTATCTGCCGCGGACGATCTTCAAGAGTTCGATTTAGCAGGTGTAATATAGACCCACTAGATGGAACTCAAAGAGTGCCCCCTTCGGTGCCAATGCTCTTGCTCCACACAAGGAGTAAGGGAAGCTGATGAGAGCAAATGCTTCCATCGGCCTCCTGCTGTGTGGATGGTGCGGAAACATGATGTAAGATATGTCGACTCCAGCTACATAATTTACATAGCTGGAGTTGAGTATCTTACTTTGACCTTCTGATGTAGTGTAGACCAGGCCCTAATGCGCAGGTGCTGGGTGATGTTGGTGTTAAGAGATATATAGAGGTTAGACTACAATCTGGTGTTCCCTTCTGGCCTAAAACTCAGTGCGACACATGGGACCACGGACAACAGGCTTTGCAGGGCTTGGGCAGAAGGGACGAGGCTACGGACTGTGAGCCCTCAGCTCTTTCGCCAGACAGTCCTCAGCACCACCTGGACCACACCATGCAGGGCTCCAATGGCAATTTAAAGGGCCCAGGGTTCCAGCCACTGTTGGTGCTGCAGTAGCAGTGGCAGTAGCGTGGAGCCCCAAGCCCTTTTAAATCACAGGGCCTTGGGGTAACTGCTCCTTTGCTTCCCACCATCAGCAGCCCTGAACAAATTATTTAATAAATCTGTGCCTGTGTTCCCCAAGCTAGAGAAAATCAACCTTTATAAAGTGCTTTGATATCCTTAAAAGAAAACAGACCCAACTAATACTGCTATTTCTAATCCAGTGGACTAGCGAACTAAAGATAGAAAGCAATGGATAGCAGTGCAATATCTCTAGAGAAGTATGGTGCACCCTGAAATAGAGATTTTGCAGATTGAGTTTTCAGTTATCTGCTAGGAAAACCATTTCACAAGAATGGATATTATCCCAATATTTACAGTGGATACTAAGAATCACAACAGATAATTATAACTCTCAATGTTATTGTCATCAATTGTTTAGTTTAAACTGTAAATTATTGTGTTACTAGTTTTCAGCAGTGTTGTTTTCAATTAACAGAAGAATTAGAGAAGTTAGAGCAGGAGAGGCTGGCACTAGAAGCTACCATTAAAGACAACGAATTTGAAGAAGAAAATCGTGGTATCCGTGGATTCTTTAGCAAAGCCAAAAAACTCAATATTACAAAGCATGTAACCAAAAAAGGTAAGATCTTAAATGATGTAAAAGAACACTTTATAACACTTTAACTGATACACAACTATACCTTCATTATAAAGGAAAGCTTTTAAGGTACAACAGCCTCCTTTGACTTTACCTAGGGGAACTGGAATTTAATTCAGACAACACATTGGGAAATTCACCAATTGAGTATTCTCCCGAACATAAATGTATTAGTTGGGATAGCAATATACCCCGTAATAAGGTATATAGTGACCTCTGCTGATACAAGGGTATGTCTACACTAGCTCGGTAGTTCGAGCTAGGCAGGCAAATGAGGGCAACCAGAGTTGCAAATGGAGCATGGGATTTAAATATCCTGGGCTTCATTTGCATCTTCCTGGGCGCCGCCATTTTTAAATCCCCCTTAGTCCGAACTCCGTGCCCGCGGCTACAAGCGGCACGGAATAGGTAGTTCAAATTAGGATCTCTAATTCGAACTACCAGTATTCCTCGTTTCCATATTTAAATCCCGGACTTCATTTGCAACTCCGGTTGCCCTCATTTGCCTACCTAGCTCGAACTACCGAGCTAGTGTAGACATACCCCAAGATGTTACCAGATATGACAGACTAATTTCTTAACTAATTTGTGTTCTTAACTAATTTCTTTAAAGTGCCACTGGACTCCTCCTAATTTCTTCTGTCATTTTTCAGATGAAATGCATGTCTTTGTTTTTTTACTTTTAATCTAACTGATAAAATTGAGTATGGTTACTATATGTCTGAACAGACCCAGATTAACAAGATCTTATTTGTAGTGATGTCATTTTTCTGAAGTTTTATAAAAGTGATGAAATGTGAACAAAATTCTGTGAACAATTAAATTCAAACTCTCTCCTGAACAAACTCAAATGTACACCTAAAACTCAATGTGTGGATGAAAAATGTAAAAAATGGTTCTGATTCTATGTTTTGAATATATTACCATATTAAATGAGCGAACCAATGTATGCATAAGCACTGAAAGCAAACGTGTAAGTGCTATGAAACTATTTCAATGGCCTGTGAGTAGTATAATGTGACAGGATCTAGAATATTAAAATGTATATGGTAGATAAACAAACCTATATGTGAAATATAGTAAATCTACAGCAAAGTGCTTACTGAATTTAAATTCTCATTTCACAATTGTTAGGGTATGAGAATGACCCATCCAAAACCATTTTTGCATTTATAAAAATATATTTTGAATTTTCTATGACAGAGAATATGGCCTTTCTGTACACCCAACTCCCAGAGATATCAAGAAGATGACATAGACTATTAGCACAAAATGTAATCAATTCTTTACATGGCAGTGCTCAGTTAATTTTACATGTTAGAATAGAATCTCCTTTCATAACAAATGCTACAAAATATGGTGTGTTCCATCTTCTCTTTTCTCTTCAGTTCAAAAAGAAAAAAGAACTGGTTGGGAATTCGGCATGGGAAATATCATTTTGGCAGAATCTGCCCTTTTAAGAAAATGGAAATATTCAGCAGGAAAGGATTTCTATACCACTCTAATAGGAAATACATATTGAACACTTTTGCCCAGCATATTTTTCAAACAGAAATATAGAAATACATTATGTTAATAAATATTCCTATCTTCCTATTTTGTTGTTGGAACTACCAAAATAGATGCCCTACTACACAGGAAATCAGATAAGTGTTTTATAATTACCTTGCAAAAACTCTAGGAACATTGGAAGACTGTACAAAGCATCTTCTGAACTTAATACATCAGAGCAAAACCTATACAGAAGCCTGTCTGCTCCACTTTAAATATTGGTCTGACACTGTCTCTGAAATCATTCGAAGATAAACTGTAATAAAGTCATTGGCTTAAAAGAATGATGGAATGGGAAAAGGTGTTGTTAGTGAATAGACAAAATGTACATTTTTAGATAGAACCAACATTGCAACATAATGCAAAGCATATTTTTAATTAATACAAAGGACATTGTAAGTTTGGGATATCCATTATGTAATGTATGTCCCATGCTTACATTTTCCTCTTATCCTTAGGGATTGTCTACATGGAGAAATCGCCCAGAATAGCTATAGTAGAATTGAAAAGCTTTGGATCTTTGGCCCAACTCAGCCTTCTCTGTATCTAGTTTGTTGTCCACATCTCCCTTTAGCAAACCCTATCATGTATTTTATGGAAGATTCTATATTTTGCAACACACGAATGTGTTTGTAATATAAAAGGTTAAAAATTGTTATTTCTTACATTTTTCAAAACATTTTATCTGCCTGTGTTTCAATTAAGAATCGATTTTAGAATAGGTTATCTACTTCACAGAAATCTGTTTCCTTTTACAGCAGGTACAATTTCATGCAATAAAGTCTCTCTATCATAAAAACTAACAAATGACAGCAAACTATCCCAGACACTGCAATCCAGTTGGTACCTTTGGAAGTTGTGTATACTGACACATTAAGATTAAAAAACATGATTTAATTGTACAGTAAAGGTATCCTGGGTTAAGGCCTAAGAACCATGTTACCAAGACAGTTCAGGTACCTCCAACAGTTGTATGCATAAATATGCATAAATATTTGTAGGTGTGGGTGCTAAATCATTGCAATACATTATCTATGTAACAATTAACACTGAATCCATTTTATGCCATGATCTGAAATCAACACAGTGCTTTATAATCCCACATTTTAAAACTATCATAGATTCTTTCTTTAATGTAAACGGTAATATGACTATTAAGAGATTAGACAATATTTCAGTAATCATTTTTTACTCCCTGGCAAACATTTCATTATTTTGTCCAAAGGGTTCCAATTCCTAGAAAGAAACAGAAAGCAAGAAAAATCTCTCTCCAATGACTGTGTTTTATTCCTTGTTTTCTAAAAACACATTTATCAGAAAGTTACTTTGCTTCAGTTCTCAAAAGAAAAGAAGATACACAGTCTTCTTTCTCATTACAGACAGCAGCATTAACACAATCCAGTCTATGCATGTGGGTGAATTCAATCAGAGGCTGCTAGAAGCCAGCAATCAGTTTAAAAAGAAACAAGGGAAAGGAACAATTGATGTTTGGTGGCTGTTTGATGATGGAGGTAAGAGATTCAAAAGGACACTCCAGGGAGAAAGATTTTTGCATTGCCAAATATAAATGCATAATTGGGAATTTCTGTAAAATGATAACACTTCCATGATGTAGGGTTTTTTCACACGGCTTAAATATTTTAAGATAAATTTGCCTATGTCACTACTAGGGATGTTAAATATCGGTTAACTGAATAGTCGATTAACCTCATGAAATCTTAGTGGTTAGTTGAGTATTCTATAGTCCCCGGGCAGCCTCTGTCCAGGGGGCAGGGGTCTGAGCTCCCGGACCAGGCACAAGTCAGAACTGAGCTGCTTTAAATGCAGAGCTGCAGTGGGGGTAGGTCCAGGACCTAGTGCAAGCCAGGACTGAGCTGAGCTGCAGGCCAGCCTGCTAAATTTACTGGCAAGAAGTGGGGGGGAAATGTGTGAAGTCTTTTGCATTAACCTATAAGCTTTTGCTTTTCGGTTAATCGACTATACTATTACATCCCTAGTCACTACCAAGTAAAGGAGACAGTTTTGTTTTTGCCACCGGTGCTGACTTTCGTTTTGCTGGGAGGTTCTTTGCCCCATGGGCTCACACTAGGTCCAGCTCTTCCTGTCCCTGCTCTGCTTCTTCCCACGTCTCCCACCATCACTTCTCCTCTTCCCATTCCTGCTCCATCTTTCCCCCCAGTGCCTCCCACCCACAATGAAGTCGCCCCTCCCACCCCTCTCCCGCTGGGTGCTCCAGAGCACTCAGGAAGTTGGCGTCTATGGTTTTTAACACTAATTATACTCATTTGATCTCCTTACGGTTTAATATGTTTATCCAGGTTTAACACTCCTAATTCCCCATATTCTGACTATGAGGAAAAAGTGGAAGGATTGTAAATTAAGGATCTTCACTGGAGGAAAGATCAACCGGATTGAAGATGAAAAATTAGTGTAAATTTACTTATTTTTCCCACTACTGTTTCAAATATTTTGATTGCTTAGGAATACTATTTGCATATAGTTCCCCCTAATATTTCTGAGCAGGTACAATATACTCTATTTTGGACAGCAATAAAAGTATATTTCATATAGAAATGTCTAGATCTTGACAAAGGCTTTATGGGTCATTAATCTTAAATGTAAATGATTGGCACAGGAGGGTCAGACGTCACATATTCTCTTCCTAATAGGTCATGTTCCCTCGCTACAGAATGATACTCCTTAGTTTGCACTGTGAAAATCATTGTATTGTATCTTTGCACTATGAAAATCATTGTATGTAATACAGAGTCATCACCACTTGAAACAAAATTCTTGGTGTATGCCCATTTAATCTGTGAATCCAGAGACGCAACTAACCTCAACATCCTACCCATCTATAAAGCACTAAAGCTTTCCAGAGGAGCCAAAAGAGAAATGATAATGTTTAAAAAAATTATCATCTGAGGAGACTTCAACATCATCACAGACAACATTTTTGATATTATAACACAAACCAAATTCTCCATTTTAGAATTCTCACAATTAATCTCTGCACCCATTTCTACCAGCCAAACATATTCTGGATTAGATGTAGACATAAACTGCAAGAAATACTCCTCTCCAAGCCTGCTTAGATAGCTTCTTCCTCCAGGTGGAAATTAAAACTGCCTTCTTATACAAGAAGAAATCACCACAACGATCTGCCCTAGTGAATTCTTAGCTCCTGACAAATACCAAAAATTAGTTATAGAAAAGAAATCAAGGAATTGGGTAAGTGAAGTACTGTAACCCTTCCCTGACTACTACTGTAGACAAGCCAATTTCAGAACTACAGGCAGTCCCCGGGTTACGTACAAGATAGGGACTGTAGGTTTGTTCTTAAGTTGAATCTGTATGTAAGTCGGAACTGGCGTCCAGATTCAGCAACTGACCGCCAGTTCTGACTTACATACAGAATCAACTTAAGAACCCCAGGCGTCCCCAAGTCAGCTGCTGCTGAAACTGATCAGCAGCTGATTCCAGGAAGCCCGGAGCAGAGCAACTCTGCCTCGGGCTTCCTGTAGTCAGCGCTGGTCAGTTTCAGCAGAAGCTGACTTGGGGATGCCTGGGGCAGAGCAGCTGGGGTGCTGCTGGGTTGCTCCAGTAGCGCCGCTCTGGGCACTACTGGACCAACCCAGCAGCACCCCATCTGCTCTGCCCCAGGCGTCCTGATTCAGCCGCTGCTGAAACTGACCAGCAGCGGCTGAATCAGGACCTGGGGCAGAGCAGCTGGGGTGCTGCCGGGTTGGTCCAGTAGTGCCCAGAGCGGCGCTGCAGGACCAATCGGCAGCGCCCCAGCTGCTCTGCCCCAGGGTCCAAAACAAAAGCCTGGTCTGCTGGGGGGGCACACTATCTGCGCCCCCCCCCCCCCAGCAGACCAGGGACTCGGGGAGCAGAGCCGCAGCGGCAGCGGGGTGCCGCGCCTCTGAGGCTTTGCTCTGGCAAAGTCTCAGAGGCGCGGGACCCGCCGCGGCTGCCGCTTCAGTCCCGGTGCCTGTGGTCTGCTGGGGACGGTCCCCAGCAGACCACAGGCACCGGCACTGAAGCGGCAGCAGCGGCGGTTCCCCACGCTTCTGAGGCTTTGCTCTGGCTCTGATACCGTCCCCAGCAGACCACAGGCACCGGGACTGAAGCGGCAGCAGCGGCGGGTTCCCGCGCTTCTGAGGCTTTGCTCTGGCAAAGCCTCAGAAGCGCGGGAACCCGCCCGGTGCCCCTGGTCTGCTGGAGACGGTCTCCAGCAGACCAGGGGCACTGGAGCAGCTTACGAACGGGGCTTTCTCGCCCCGGAGCTCGCAGGTAGCAATCCGCCACCTCGACCTCCGGGGCGAGAAAGCCCCGTTCGTAAGTGCAGATCCGACATAAGTCGGATCCGTGTAAGTCGGGGACTGCCTGTACATGCAAAACCTATAAGAGTCAGATACCCTTAAAATAGGGCACATAAATAAAAACTATAAAATAATCAAGTTATTTCTACTAAGGCTGGAAAGGAATATTATATATATATATATATATTGTTTTTCTATTTTTAATTTTTTGGGTACTGCACAGATACTTTAGTAATGGGACCACATAAGTGCATAGATTGATAACATTCCAATTCCAAATATTACTTATCAAACCTGTGGGCCAAATTCTCTTCTCCAATCAGTACGGTGGTGTTATGTTTATTCAATGCACACAGGTTCTGATAACTCTGATGATAGAGCTGTGCGCCATTGACTGGAAGAGATAATTCTCCCTGTATTTTTTTGTATGTGACAGATCTTTTTGAATTTAATCTTTTAAAATATTTGATCAAAGTACCAATGTTTTCCCGAAAATACAAAAATATATCCCTCTGGATGCTGCCCTTGCTTTCTGTAACTTTATGCAATTCTACATCACTCAGGGCTATGAAAAATTACATGTAAAAAAATTAAAAGTAAAGTTGACCTAAGTGTAGAGTTGCCGGATGGTTTAACCAAAAATACCGAAAGCTGTTGAGCGAGCAGAAAAAAAAAAAAAAAAGATCCCGAGAGTTATTAATTAAAAAAAATCAATCAATACCAGACATAGGGTTGCCAGGTGTCTGGTATTCACCCGGACAGTCTAGTATTTTCGCCTCCTGTCCGGTAAAAAAATTCAGAGAATACCGGACACCTAAAATGTCCAGTATTTTCTGATTTTTTCCCCGGCCAAGAGGCAAAAATGCCAGGCACCTGGCAACCCTACAAACACTCAGCACCCAGCCTCCCCCCCCGAGCGCCTCCCTGGCTCCCAACACCCCCAGCCCCCCACACCAGCCCCCATGGTTACCTGGTTCCGCAAGGCTGCCAGCACAAAATGGCTGCCGACCAAGGGAAAGCCCCGGGGTCTTAGTGTTCAACCGCTCCCCTGTTCCTATCCCTGCACTCACTCTTAAAGGGGACATGGTGTTTTAATGCTGTTTAATTTTATTTATTTATTTTGCTTAATAACTCTCAGGGTCCTTTTTTTGTGTGCTCAACAACTTTGGTCTCCCCCCCCCCCTTTTTATTTCCTTCAACAGAACTTTTTCCCAGTGGGTTTTTTTTTTTTTTTTTTTTTTTGCAGGGGAGGGGTGTTTGGTATTTTTGTTTCAACCATTTGGCAACCCTACCTGGCAACCCTACCTAAGTGCCAGTTCTGCCAACCTACCTACTGCCTCTCAAAGAGGCTGATTTACCATTGTGACAGAAAAACATCACTGTATCATCTACTTCTCAGTGCTTCATCAGCAGAGTAGTGTTTCTAGTATAGCCATACACAATTTTATAAACTGTAAACCAGGGTAAATGCAAGCAGAAACACTAACTGAAGCATCTCAGATAAATTCACTTGTCATATAATTAAGTTAAAATACTAGATGATTACTTTTCATGATTTAACTCATTTATGAGCATTCTTTGATCTGAGGTGCTTAAAAATGCAGTGATAAAGTGTTCTCCCCTTTGTTTTCAGGATGACTTCACTTCTAAGCAAATTCAGAATAAAATACGCTGACATTAAGATCATTGGCAACATCAATATGAAACCCAACAAAGAGAGGTAAGAAACATTTCCAAAAACCCATTATTTGACTGCAGTTTCTAAATCTGGGAGTTGTTTCTTTTATACTGATTATAAAAATATCAAAGGATGAAAGCAAGAGCACTAAAAAAAGGCTTTTAAAAATCACAGTACAAAGGTTTGCACTACAAACGGCCTTCCACTTTATGTTGCAATCATAAGCCTTTATTTTAATACAAAGACTAATTAGAGACCCACAGTTATGAGCCACTGAATTTAATAGACATCATTTTATAATTACTTTTCATATCTGTTTTTGTTTCCATGGCCTTGACTTCATCATGCTATTCATCAGATTGCGGCTCTTTTGTAGACTCATCTTCCCTTCTGATTGAGACTTTCAAAGTCCTCTTACATTGCCCAGGCATTCTGTAGTTTACCATCTTTCAGGCCAAACACACACACAGCTCCTTCCCTAGAGAAGGATGGTTCAGCTCTCTCTTATCATTCAAATATAATGAAGGCAAAACATTTTTTTTAAAGCTAGGCAAATTTATTCTCTAGATAAGTCAAGCAAGGAATGAAGAATAATATTCAAGAAAATCCATGTCTGAGTGACTCTTGAGAGCAAAGCCAGAATTAAACATTTTGCTGTCCAAGGCTAACTAGAAACTACTGTCCCTCACAGCCACTTCATATTTTCTACCTTACATTTTGCTGCATTTGATGATTACCCCTGTGTTGCTCACCCCTGTATTTCAGAACCTGTTGTAGATAATGACAATTCAGCAGGTAAATGTGCCTCCTCCCTTCTAAAACAAACCACCATCTCTGGATTTCTGTTGAACTTTCCCCAAACTGAGTAAACTTTAAAGAAAGACTTACAGGGTTAAGTCCCAACTCTCCCATTGTAAATCTTTCCAAAATGAAGTATCTCCTCATCAGTGCTCAGAGAAGGATATACCTCCACTCCATCAGAATTCAGTTCAAAATCTCTACTTTGTTCTTCAAGGTCCTCTATGAAATGCCAGTTTACTTGCACCTCCTTCTACTCTCCAGCCTATTTACCATGCTTCTCTGATACCATACTTTCTTTCTGTTCCACAACCATCATCTCTGGGACTTCATGTATAACCTTGGGCAAGTCACTTAACCTCACTGAGTCTCCATTTTTCTGTCTGTGTAAAATGGTTATAACAATACTTATTTGTTTCATTAGTGCTTGTACAATGATTGGTTGGCAGACATCACAGAAACGAAGAGTGTTATACTATTGTGAACATATAAAGTGTTTTCTATCTGACATCTTAATTTCAGAAAAATCAGCAAAGCCATTTAAATTATTCATCCCCTTTCTTATTCCACAGTATATATTTTCTTCTTAATTTTACCCAGAATTGTGAAGAGCATTATTCTTTTCTTCTTTCTTGTGTTAACTGAATAATGATCTTCCAAAACAATATTTGCAAAGGAATCAAACAAAAATACATTTGGCATTCACAAAAGCAAACTCATTTGCAAATTCAGCATTATGTATAACATATAATAAATGTATATCATGACTGGACACTTGCAATAGTGCCATATTTCTCCCTAAACCCATGTGCAAATCCCCTAGATTTTATTAAGAGATGTGCACTTGGATTAAAGGCAGATTAAGCTCTGAAGTTGCTGCTGAAAATTATAAAATTATATATATAGATTGGCCTCTGAGTACAGTAATATCAAAATGCTTTTCAGTTGTTTATGAATTTATTTTAACGACATCCTTGCAAGGTAGAAGGTGTTAATAACCATATTTTACATATGGGAACTGATACACAGAGAAATTTAGAGGCATGTTCAAAATCACACAGGAAATCTGTAGCAGAACTGGGAATTTAACCCAGATCCCTGAGGCCAGAGCATTAGCCATAGAACTTCTTTCCATCTGCCATTAAGATAAGTTTACACAGACTAGCTATTAATTTTATTAAAGCTATATACTGATTATTCAGGTGACTTCCAACACTACAAAACTCTGAAAAATGTTTAAGTGTATTCAGTGTTGGGATAACATCCCACATTCTTTATTCAATTTAAATTCTTGTCTACATTAGAACTTACTTCAGTATAACTTATGCCATTCAGAGCTATGAATAATCCACATCCAAGTGGTGGAAGTTATATTGACTGGTGTAGATACCACTATGGCCTGTTCTTACACTAGGACTTCATATCGACTTTAGTACATATGGTCAATTTTATAAGTGATGCATCACCAAGCCTCTCACGTTGACCTTAGGGCTGTGGAAGTCGATTTCTGTACTCATCCTTTTCATGAGGAGTAATGCTATTCCCAATCTTGTATGGTTGAATTTATACTAGTGTAAATGCAGCATTGCTTGAAAGTCGAGTCTATTGGCCTCTGGGAGGCCTTCCACAGCTCCCCGTTCTGACCAGACAGGGGCTGCTTTGCCGCTGCAGCTGATAGAGGCAATGTGGGGGGAGGGGCAAAGGGCACCACAGAGATGGTGTTGGGGGGAACAGGCTTTTAAGCCGGCTCCTGCTTCACCATCCCCTTTGCTGCCTCTGATACAGAGACAGGAATGGGGAATGTGAGTAGTTGACTAATTGACTACTCTTTTACATCCCTAACCAATACTTTCCAGTTTAGTGAAAACGTTTCATCATCTTAAACAGGCTATGCTACAAGGATACCAATGGTTGCTGCAAATTTGCTGTACACATACGGTACGTCTAAACTACATGGCTCCGTCGACGGAGCCATGTAGATTTGTTGTTTTGGCAAAGGCAAATGAAGTCGCGATTTAAATGATCGCGGCTTCATTTAAATTTACATGGCTGCCGCGCTGAGCCGACAAACAGCTGATCAGCTGTTTGTCTGCTCAGCGCGCTAGTCTGGACGCTCCCCTGCCGACATCAAAGCCCTTTGTCGGCAGCCCGGTAAACCTCATCCCACTAGGAATAACGGGGCTGCCGACAAAGGGCTTTGATGTCGGCAGGGGAGCGTCCAGACTAGTGCGCTGAGCGGTCAAACAGCTGATCAGCTGTTTGTCGGCTCAGCGCGGCAGCCATGTAAATTTAAATGAAGCCGCGATCATTTAAATCGCGGCTTCATTTGCCTTTGCCAAAACAACAAATCTACATGCTTCTGACAACAGAGGCATGTAGTCTAGACACAGCCATATGGGGCCAAAAGTACCTTTTAGTTTTACCGATATAAACTCATTTTAAAGTGGTGGCACAGATGTATTTGAGGGTATAATTTGGCTCCAAATGTTTAAAGATGTTGCATGTCATTCAGCTATAATTCTGCAGTCTGTAGGGACCTGCCTTACTTAAATTATCTGTGAAATAATGAGTTAGTACCCTGCTGTGAGGCCTTTTTTTATAATTCCTGTTTCAGCTGGAAATTCTTTGAAGAGATGATTGAACCATATCGCCTCCATGAAAGCTGCAAAGATTTAACAACTGCTGAGAAATTAAAAAAAGAGACTCCATGGAAAATTACAGATGCAGAGCTGGAAGCATTCAAGGAGAAGGTAAATCTTTGCCTACCTTTATTTTATGTTGCTGGCTAGCTAGTGAACAAATCTGAAATATCAGCTTAAGAATTTGATATACATGTTAACAATGTATCAGCATTTGATTTTTTAAGAATTGGGTCTGTATTGTAAATATTATATAAAAATGATTTTTCCTTTGAACTCTGAAGGCAGCCTATCTAGAATAGTCAGTGTGGCTTTAGACATTTAACTCTGCAGGTATACGCTCATTCATGGAAAGCCAAAAGCAGGATTGCTACATGAAGCAAAGGAATGGTGGGTTTTAGCTATGAGGGCAAGCCAAAGAGAGGAGGCCTGTACATTTAGGAGATGAAAGAACTTATTGAAGTATTTAGAGAAGGCTCTACAACACTGGGGAAAGAGTCTTAGACTCTTTGGCTCCGTCTAGACTGGCTGCGTCTAGACTGGAAAAACTTGCCAGCTGTCTACATTGGCTGCTTGAATTTCCGCAAGAACACTGACGATCTCATGTAAGATTGTCAGTGTTCTTGCGGAAATGCTATGCTGCTCCCGTTCGGGCAAAAGCCCTCTTGCGCAAATGCTTTTGCGCAAGAGGGCCAGTGTAGACAACGCGGTATTGTTTTATGCAAAACCGCGTCTAGATTGGCACGGATGCTTTTCCGCAAAAAGTGCTTTTGCGGAACAGCGTCTGTGCCAATCTAGATGCTCTTTTCCGCAAATGCTTTTAACGGAAAAACTTTTCCGTTAAAAGCATTTGCGGAAAATCATGCCAGTCTAGACGTAGCCTTTGTTATTAACATCGGACTCAAATTGGATAAAAACCTATGTGAATCAATGAGCAACATGAAACTGCAGGACCACTCAAAGAAATAAGAACAGCAAAAACAAACTTTAGGTTTACTGCATGGGGAAGTTTTTTTCCCTCACCCTTCTAGGTTAATCAAAAGTTGGAATTCTCTGACCAAGAGGAGAACCCGGATGAAAATTCAAGAGGAAAAAATTAAATAGTTATTTGGATACCATTGGCACGTGAAGGTATCATACATGGGATAAATGCTTAACTAAATTATGGTATTCCTACACATTAAACACAGGATTAAATTAAGGGCAAGATTTCAAATTGAGATGGAATATTCCTTAAGAGGAGATTGATATGAACTATACCTTACTTATGTTTTCTTTCTCTAGAGTATTGGACAGGTGAATTAGGATGAGGAGGATAGATCAATTCCTTGTAGGTGAAATTCACACTTGTACGGATGTCCCAACTTAAAACCATTAGGCATTACTTTTCCCTGTCCTTTTCTTCTCTCTTAAGTGTGTTGTGTTTTGGAAGTTTTTGGAAACTCAGTCTGACTTTGATGTAATCCAAGTTAAACTTCAATATAGCATTCATGTGTGCAAATTTATAAAGTCCATAAAATTGCATTATACAATTATAATATTTTATTTCCTATTTATTATTATCAGTCTTGTAGAAAATTTTACTAAAATGAATAACCTCTGCTACATTGCAAGTGGCTTATTTATTTACATAAGTATTTGATACCGATTGAGATGGCACTTTGGCACCTGGCAAATTAATTGTAGCAACCTATTAAACTGCCAACTACAGACAGCAGAAAACAGACTATTTTTGTTTCCTCAAACAGCCATAATAAGTAGTCTACTACCATAGTCAACAGTCAAAGAAATATATGACAGCCATAATCCATAGACCCATATTTGACCAAAAAAAGCTGGCTCTTTCAAGCTCCGTATGTCATCACTGTGACATATCAGGGAACAATCCAGACTAAAAAGCAGATCACCCTGCTCTGCAAATCTGCATGCCTTACATTGCCTTGCTTAAGGAGTTCCCTCTTGGGCTGCTTACAAGCCGCCTTACAGCATGTAAGCCACACCCTGAGGCTATGTCTACACTGCAGTCTTCTTACACAAGAACTTTTTGCGGAAGAGATCTTCCACAAAAAGTTCTTGCGCAAGAGCGTGTCCACACTGCCACGTGTTTTTGCGCAAGAGCTGTGCTTTTGCACAAGAGCACCCATTTCAGTGTGGATGCTCTCTTGCGCAAGAAAGCTCTGATGGCCATTTTAGTCATAGGAGTTTCCTGCACAAGAAACCTCTGTTGCCTGTCCACACATGCCTTTTTGCTCAAGAGCTCTTGCGCAAAAAGGCATATTCCTTATTTTTTGAGGAAGACCAGCTCTTGCACAAGAGGGGGTTTTTGCACAAAAAGGAGCTGTCTACCTAGCTCGTTTTTGTGCAAAAGCCTCTTGTGCAAAAATGGCTGCTCATTACTTATGCAAATGAAGCGCAGCAATATTCCACGCCACACTTCATTTGCATATGCTTTTCCGCAAGAAGGCTACAGTACAAGGCCATGACTCTCACCAGCCTTGATTATATTGCAGGGTAGTGCTAACACACCCTGAGGCTTAGGATTTCCCCCAAGAAATGTATGGCCTGTATTGCCCAGCCAGCTCCTAGAGAACACCAGTTATTTTAAGTATTTTATTTCTTTAATAGAAATAATATACACACAATTTGCCATTCCAACAGAGTTCTCAGACACTTCAATTTAAACACAATGAATTAGATAAAACAGTAAAACAAGTCTATTAACTACAAAAAGATACATTTTAAGTGAATGTAAGTAATGAGGCACAAAATTAAGAAGTGATTGCAAGAAAAATAAAGATAAAACATTATTGGTGCTTAACTTAAACTGTGTTAAATTCAAAGCAAAATTTTCTGACAACTTGCTTTCAGCAGTTGTACTGACCAAACATCTTACGTCAGAAGCCCTTATTCCAGAGTCCAACAAACGCTTCCTCTGCTGTTTCAGGTGTAGTGAATGTGATGGGCGGTGAGAGAGAGGCCCCTCCTTTTTATAGTTTCAGTCCCTCTCTTGAAAAACATTTCCAGTTGGGTAACAGGAGACAAAACATCTATGTAGAAGGATGTTCCCTGCTTTTTCAACCCCTTTTTAGTTTCCTTTGTTTCCCTTCCTAATTGATAGCTGTTTAGTGCTTAAATGCAAATGAAGCAGAGCACACGTTCCTTTGTCAACCTCAGTTTGAAACATGTGTTAATAACACGGTACAGTGTAATCTTATAAGTTCACATGCAATGTTGCAACAAATATTTTATCGGGATGATACTAATCAGCAAATTATGAGTTTTTAAATGATACCAGAAAAGGAATACTTTGTACAAAGATTATTACAGTAGTGTGTAGAGTGTGAATAAAGGAATACATTATATCACAAGCACACAGAATAATTTCCATACCCAGGAAACTGCATTGTCTAATGGAATCTAATGTTTTTTTCCCCAGAGTTACCGTCAGGTCCGTTTGAATGAACTCTTACAGGAACACTCAAGAGCTGCTAATCTCATTGTCCTGTAAGTTGCACAATTTTAACTCAAAAAATGAATAAATTAACCTGTATATAGGGATTTTTGGAAATGACTAACAGAAGGATGTGCATTAATTCATGGAAAGTGAAAATTACTAAGATTATTTTGAGGGTTTTTGCAGGACTTGACGGAATAGAAGCCTAATGCTGGTTCTCTGAACAAAGCTGAAGCTCACCCTTAGTTAACAGTTCTTAGTAGCTTAAAATGAAATTCTACTCTGAAAGGCCATGTCTACACTACAGATAAGATTGAAGTAGACACAATCGATCTTCTGAGATTTTCATTAGTGGGTGTAGTGAAGACACATTAATTCGAACCGAGAAGGTGCTCCTGTTGATGCCAGTAGCTCTGCTTCTACGAGAAATAAAGAAAGTCAAAGGGAAGGTGTGCTCCCTTCCATTTCCCACAGCGTGGATGGCACCAAAATTCGAGTTAAGATACTTCAAATTAAGTGACGTAATTAACGTAGGTAAAGTTGTGTATCTTAATTCGAACTAATCGCCTAGTTTAGACCAGAGAAAAAAAGAACTGTATGAAAATGGCACTTTCCTGCCCAATTACTCACTGCATACTCAGAATTGTATCTGCTTACTGTAGTGCAAAAATATATTTTTAGTTCTTACAGTTAACATTATGAAGTCAACTGATACAAGAAAGAGAGAGTGAATCCCTACAGTTTATGAGAGAATGGTTAGCTAGGTTTAAGCTGCAGCAGGACTGATCTGTTTTGCCCAGGGAAAACCCAGCAAGGACAACTGAATTGCACAAGTTTTAATCAGGATATAAATTTGGATCGAATGATTTTTAGGTGAGGATCTAAGAATCAGAAGGATGTACTTTTATGGTTCAGGTTGACAATTATACAGTAATGGCAATTAGAAAAATTGCTTACTTTTGAATTTGTCAAATAGAATAATCAACAAATATGGATCCATGAAGCTATTTTTAGGAGAGCCACACTTCAAAGCAAAACCACAGTTTAAGTGCTTGAATAAACTTCAGTCACCGTTTTGTTTTAAATCTCTATGGCTCTGCTACTAACACAATCTTCTGGAGGCAGAGACTGCATTTGCAGAATATATGGACAACTGTTCTATAATGTACAAACTAGATTTCATAGGTAAACTATGATAAAAAAAATGTAGGCAGACCTTGGTTGATACAGCGCTGATGGAATGTATCATTTACAAGTTTTATATTTTCTTTCCTCTAATTCTTAGCAAACATATAACTAATCTGTGAGGGTATGTCTACACTACCCCGCTAGTTCGAACTAGCGGGGTAATGTAGGCATACCGCACTTGCAAATGAAGCCCGGGATTTGAATTTCCCAGGCTTCATTTGCATAAGCCGGGTGTCGCCATTTTTAAATCCCGGCTAGTTCGAACCCAGTGCCACGCGGCTACACGCGGTACGGAGTAGCTAGTTCGGATTAGGCTTCGAACTAGCCTAATCCGAACTAGCTACTCCGTGCCGTGTGTAGCCGCGCGGCACAGGATTCGAACTAGCCGGGATTTAAGAATGGCGGCACCCGGCTTATGCAAATGAAGCCCAGGAAATTCAAATCCCGGGCTTCATTTGCAAGTGCGGTATGCCTACATTACCCCGCTAGTTCGAATTAGCGGGGTAGTGTAGACATACCCTGATTTCTGTGACTCCAGTCCTGCAAACACTTAACTTTATATGCTTAACTTTACAAACATGAATAGCCTCATTGCTCGCATTGGGATTACTCACATTAGTAAAACGAAACATATATGTATTTCAGGATTAGGGCCCAAAAGAAACCCCATATTATAAGATTCACATTTTGAATGCTTATGCTTAGGCTGTAGATTGGTTATAGTATGCTACTCAAGATAGAACTTACTGAAAAGCATATTATCTGGGGTACTCTATACTTATAACATTAATATCATTCCTTTTTTTACTTCAACAGGAGCTTGCCTGTGGCAAGGAAAGGAGTAGTATCTGATCACCTGTATATGGCTTGGTTAGAAATTCTCTCCAAGAACCTGCCTCCAGTCTTATTGGTCAGGGGCAACCACAAAAATGTACTAACTTTTTACTCTTAGTAAAATATAAATACCTAGAATATAATGTTTGATTTCAACACAGGTATTTTTAAAGACACACCATACTAAAAGTTGAGTACTTAAGACCTAGAATTTGACTTACTGATGGAGAGTGTCCTCCAAATTATAAATATCCTATTTTTAAAAAAACCACGATGTACCACATATCTGTCACCAAAAAATTTAAAAGCTACAATTATAGAATCTAAAATGCTTTAGGTTTCACTGCTGTAGAGCTTATTAATAGCCTTTAGGGGGCAAAAAATATTAAAACAAACACTATTTTCAGAACTGTGCTGATATCACTGCCTATAGTAGGGGTGAGAAACCTTTTTTGGGTCGAGGGCCACTGACCCACAGAAAAATGAATCAGGGGCTACATGCAAGTGAGAAGCAGCAAAAAAACAAAAACAAAACCATACTCACTGACATAGCCCCCAACTGAGAAAGAGAAAGACACTACCCACATTCCCCTTACACACTAGAGCCTAGCAGGGACACAGATTAGTAGATTTTGTGTACTCCAGCCCCATGGTGCAGCAGCAAGGGGTCTAGAGCACCAGCACGAGCTCCCCAATGCTAGGGTTCCCTGAGCCTCAGGGGGGCCAGTTCTAGGCAAGACAGGGGCCACATACGGCCCCCAGGCCTGAAATTCCCCACCCCAGCCTATAGCTAGGCTTGCTAGATGATTTCACCAAAAATCCCGAACGTTGCAAAAAAATCCAAAACGGGAGACCAAACTTAGTTGAGCAAAAGAAAAAAAGGTGTGTGTGTGTGTGCTGCGTCTTTAAGAATCTCCTCACTCCCCCACACCAGATGCAGCAGGGGAAGATTGTCCCTGCCAATCTTCTGTACAAAAGAAACAGAAAATGCCGGACATTTTACATGTCTGGTATTTTCTGTTTTTTTTTTACTGGACGGGGCCAGAAAAAATGGTCTGTCCAGGCAAAAACCGGACACTGGAAATCCTACCTATAGCAATGCACAAAAATGACAATAAAGTAGACCCATATTGACAATATCTCTAAAGTTTCACTGCATTTGACTAAAAATTATAATTTAATTTGGTATACACACACACACACACACACACACACACAGACATACACGTATCTCTTAAAATTCTATTTAAGCTATGTTCCAAATTATATCATTTCTCAAATTACAGACTATATAAAAATGTATTATGGCTAAACACACGTCTCTTTGAAAGTATACATCTCTTTAAGATTCCTACCAGTTACTCATAAGGCATTATTTACAAGCAGTTTCTGAATAACTAGCTGACAAACAGAAAAGTTAGTTTTATGGAAAATTAGTTTCTAAATGATAATAGCTGATCATGAATTTTCAGACTATTGTATGGAACCAAATTAAATGTATAATTGAAATAATCACATATGATTATGAAACAGATTTCAAAGTTAATAAAATACTAAAGTAACATTCTGTTAAGATTTGTTATGGACATTGTGGTTTCCCCAAATGTATAATCTCACATGATTTAGAGAATCTTATTTTATACTGATTTGGTAAATTGCAAAACAAATTATAATAAAATAAACTTAACATTTACTCTTTAGTTGAACGTGTTAATTTTTCTGGCAAAAGAGATTATTCCTTTAAATGCTGGGCGTTCTAAAGAACATTTGTTAAACATTTTAACTTGAAATAAATAATTGAAGTCCACGAAACTATCTGTGTGCAATGTTTTTTCTGTAATATATTCAGGAATATTTCAATAGTAGATTACCTCCTGCATTATCCTTAAAATAGGCTATTTTATTTCTATTAGAGAGAGAACATATGTATAATTAATATTTTTAAATGAAAGGCTTGTCATGAAAACACTGAAAGACAGGAAAAAACAGTGGTGTTCTGCAGGGATCTGCCTTGGGACGACTATTAAGCTTTTCATAAATGTTCTTGAAAAGGGGGTAAACAGTGAAACAAAATTTGCAGATGATACAAAATTACTCAAAATAGCTAAATCCAAAGATGAATGCAAAGAGTTACAAAGGGATCTCATAAAATTCAGTCAACAAGGGCAGATGGAATTCAATGTTGATAAGTGCAAAATAATGCACATAGAAAAATATAATACCAACTATACATACAAGAATAATGGGGTCTAAAACAGCTGTTATCATTCAGGAAAGAAATATTGGAATCATTGTGGACAGTTCCCTGAAAACATCTGTTCAATGTGCAGTGGTACTCTAAAAGCTAACAAAATATTGGGAATCATTAGGAAAGGAATAGATAATAAGTTAGAAAATTAGGGATATAAAATCCCATTTAATTGGCTGGAGTGGACCCCCACCCACCTAGGCTGGATGGCGTGGCCTCTGCCTATGATGTACCTGGGCTCACTGTGGATAGGGGTTGCTTCAGGTGGTCAGAGCATCCCCTACCTGTGACAAACCAGGGTCTTCAGTGGGTGGGGAGCTGCTCCAGCTCCTACCAGTTAACCAGAATCAGTAAGCATCACCCATTAAAGATGATGTTTACCGATTAACCTTTCACATCCTTACAGAAAATATCATATTACCTCTGTATGAAGTCATGGTATGTCCACATCTTGAAATACTGAATGCGGATCTGATTACCCCATCTAAAAAAAGTATATTGTCCAGTTCTGGGCACCACATTTCAAGAAAGATGTGGAGAAATTGGAGAAGGTCCAGAGAAGAGCAACAAGAATGAGAAGATGACCTATGAAGGAAGACTGAAAGAATTGGGCTTGTTTAGTTCGGAAAAGAGAAGACTGAGAGGGGACATGATAGCAGTTTTCAGGAATCTAAAAAGGTGTCACAAGGAGAAGGGAGAAAAATTGTTCTTCTTAGTCTCTGAGGATAGGACAAGAAGCAATGGGCTTAAACTGCAGCAAGGGAGGTTTAGGTTGGACATTGGGAAAAACTTCCTAATTGTCAGGGTGGTGAAACACTGGAATAAGTTGCCTAGGGAGGTTGTGGAATCTCCATCTCTGAAGATATTTAAGAGCAGGTTAGATAGACATCTGTCAGGGATGGTCTAGATCAGGGGTGTCCAAACTTTTTTCAAAGAGGGCCAGATTTGATGAAGTGAACATGCATGAGGGCCGACCATTTTGCCTGACATTCTTTGAACCATTAAAATTAAATGCAAATTAACTATTTTATGCAAAGTTTATTGCAAACAGCATACTTTTCATTTCGTCACATGGATGACAAATCTAAACAGGTGTTTAATCACTCTGCCTTTCATATCTGAAGGCCAGATGAAAAAAAAATCCAAGAAGCTGAAATATATGTCAGGAACATTGTAAAGTACATTACATATTATTGGTAATAAAGGTTGTCTGTCAACTTTTAAGTTAAAAAAATATGAACAGGAACATAACACCAAGTATACATGTTGTGTCCAAATATATTTATAACTGATTTAGACCAACTGACATTAACTGAGATTTTACAATGTATTCATCTCAATACATATGGATTCGTTGGGGGCCATAAAAGATAGATATTGCCAAACTACCTGTGGGGCCGTATTAAACCGGAACACGGGCCGCAATTGGCCCGCGGGCCGCACTTTGGACATGCCTGGTCTAGATGGTACTGGGTCCTGCCTCTCGAGGTCCCTTCCCATTCTAGTGTTCTATGATTCTATGGAAATGCCTAAATTACAATAGGGTTTCAATAAGGACAAAGTAATTTTAGAGGGTGGGTCCATCAATGGCTACTAGCCTGGATGGGAAGGAATGGTGTTGCCTTTTAATTTCCTATTTTTAACCAGAAAGGGAAATGTTTATTGATAGGACTTATTTAGGCATTTGTAATTCTCACCTGGGTTTTCCAGCTGACATGTTACTATGTGATTAAATAATAATCAAAGACCTAGCTTTTATATAACGCTTTTCATCTTTAGCTCTCAAAGAACTTTAAAGTAAAGCATAGCGCGGTACCTAAGGTTACCCAATGGGCCAGTGGCAGAGCTAGTTCCAATCCAGTGGTCTTTGCACTTGGCCACATGGTTGCTATATGATTCTGATGTTCTCCTGCCCTGCTCTGTACATTTTGTTACAGTGGACTGGGGACAATGTTGTACTTTGAAATGTTTGCAGTATATATTTGCTAACAGAGCTAGTGAGAGATATTTCATCTGTGGTCTATGTCCCAGTTTCATAATATGTTGGTTACAGTAATTTTATGTACAGTAATTCCTCATTTAACACTATAGATGCGTTTCTGAAAATGTTCGTGCTAAGCAAAAACATGCTATGTAGGGTCAATTTTCCCATTAAAAATAATGGAAAAGGTGGTGGGGGCAAAGTCAATTTTTTCTTGGTGCTCGGTCATCAATGTCAACATTAGATATCTAGCAACATAAGATACCTAGCAACACAAGTCGCTGCAGTTTGTTAAAACACAAAGATAAACACGTGAGTGAACAGAGGAGCACTGTGACCACGTGCATTCATCCGCTCCTGTATATTACTACTGTTTTCACCAACTTATACTGCCGCAAGGCTCCAGGGACAAGGGTCTCAGAGAGGCCAATACACACCTGAGGAATGTGTCTGGGATCTGCAAACCAGCCAATATCATGACTGCTGACTTGGGATACAGGGATAGGTCACTGGGCCATGTGACCTGCTCCAGCTTGGAAGATATCAGGGATGGATATAAAAAGCTATGAGGCAGACTCCATCTTGCCTTCAATTCTGCTACTTATTCCAGATGCGAGGAACAGTGAGCTGGGAAGAATCGTGGGCCCATCCTGACATAGGATGTACACCAGAGACTTTTAAGATTTTTTTTTAAGTTTATAACATCTCTGCTAAGAGCCTGCATCGAGAACTTGGTGATTCCATGTATGTAGATGTAAGCCAGGGGCCTGAGGGACTGCTTGAAATGTGGCCAGCTGAAGTTGTTCAGCCCTGCAAGACAATTAACTGTTGATATGTAAATACAGCTCATACTGAGATGGGGAAGGAATCCGGGGTGTGGTTATGTAGATACAATTCAGCCAAGGCTGATGGAGGATCAGTTGTTAGAATGGAATGTGATGTATGTAATGAATTTGGGCTGTTGTGGGGTCACAAACCATGCTACCCCTAAATGTGGGAACTGTAAAATATGATACCAGTGCTTGCAAGAGAGACACCATTGTAAGGGGTCTCAGATGAACAAGCCTCCCCCTTCCAGAGTTGAGTGAACTGAGTTGGGGGAAAAGGGCTTGAGCCAGCCTGCTTCATGCCTGCCATTGTGAGCTGTAAGACTGGCTCAACCTGTTTCTCTTCTCTACCCCTATTCTAAGGATAGATCTAAAGCAGACTCCATCAGGAGTCTTTTTGCTATTCCAGTGGAAGCTGGAATCTTTTGCCAGCCTAGGTGGTGGCTAAGGAGTTGAAATCACTAAGAACTGAAGTCATTGGTTTGGCCTGGAGCCAGACCCACAGCAACCAACAAGACTGCTGGAGGGAGCGACTGGCGGGTGGCTGGTAGGAGCAGTGGCAGGCAGGCAGCCAGCAGAGTGGCTGGTGGGAACGACCACCAGGTAGCCGGTAGAAGCAGCAACAGGCGGCTAGCGGAGCAGCTAGTGGGAGTGATCATCGGGCAGCCTGTGGAGCAGATGGTGGGAGCGACTGGCAGGCGGACAGTAGGGGGCTGGCAGGAACAACCAGCCAGAAGGAGCAGCACACAAGTGGCATCACATCAGGCTCTATGAGGGGAAGTCATCAGGGTGATGTGTCTGGGTCCGCACTGACTGGACAGAACTATAAGTGGGGCATTTGAAGTGGGGTACGGAGAAAGTTTGGGTATGTAAATGGGACCCTTACATTGTAGGATTGGTGAGCTTGAGAAGCAAGGGACATTGCTCAATCCATTTGAGCTGGGGTGGTTACTCACGGGTTGGTTATGAACTCTGGTTATAGTATTTTCCCAAGCTAATGCCATGTGACTTCTCTCTCTCTTTCATTAAAAGTTCTTTTCTACGCTCAGACTCTGTGCTTGCGAGTGGGGAAGAATTGCCTCTCAGAGGCGCTGGCGGGGGGGGGGTGAATTTCCCAGGCTACTGGGTGGGGACTCGAGCCGATTGTGTGTGAGATGGACGAAAAGGGACCCCTAGATATTGAACCCGGCTTTGGCTGCTGCCGGTACTACCTGGTAGAAGGGTTACATAATGTATTCCCCTTAACAATTTTACTTTCATGCTTTTCTTTTTTATTAATAAACCTTTAGATTTTAGATTCTAACGGATTTGCTCAGTGTGATCTTGTGGATAAGATTCAAAGTGTAAATTGACCAGGGATTTGTAGCTGGTTCTTTGGGACCGGAAAGACCCATTCGGGGTAGGTGGGATTGGGTTCTATAACCCCTCACCTGTACGTTAGGCCTGCGGCTGATTGTGGCACAGGGAGAACTACGGTGCCTGAGGGGTTTTGCTCGGTGTGACCAGTTTGTGACCTGTTTGGGAAGGTCTGTGGTCTGGGGCTGTGAAGAGCCCTTGTTTTGAGGAATTCGCCCTGAGCAGACACCCTCAGTGGTGCCCAGACCCAGCCCAGTCCATCACAACATACCACCAGCTAGCAACTTGCTGGATATTACTTTGGTTAGGTAGTCTGAGCAGTGCGTTGAGGTGGAACCCTCGCTCTCATTATTCACCCACTTCAATCAGGCTTCCTCACCCATATTCCAGGCTCATCCACTTCACCCCTTTTAAATTAGACCCCTTCACAGTCTGACCAGTCCTGCCCCCTCACCCTCTCGGTTTTTGGATATTAATGTTTCATTTTCTGGACATTAATTTCAGCCCTTCCCCAGATCCTATCTCATATGGAGAAAAGCTCAGATACTCCAGAAGGAGCAGGGTTCCCCAGATTACAGAATACACATAGGGCAGGAAAAAGAGATCTCAAAAGCATACCTCTCTCACCAACAGATGTTAGTCCAATGAAAGATATTATCTCATCTAACTTGTCTCTATAGTAATTTTAACTATTTAGAAATGACACTTGAAACAAAAAAACACTATGCAAGCATGCAAGCATTTTACTTCTGGGCCAAAACAAATATTCTGAGCACAATATTTTAAAATTCTGCAAAATATTGTATATTTCTTTGTCAAAATATAATACAATCAAAGAAGTTTCAATTATTTTGGTAATTTATTCCAAAATACATGTAAGCAGGAATGTCTGAAAATAGAGACAACAAAGATTCAGGAAATGTTTTTTTGACAAATAGGTTCCTTAATAGACATATCCAAACACAACTGTGAGTAATAATTCATTTAAATAACAATACAGAAACTGCATTCTTCAGAAGCAATGCAAAGGCTTGGGGTGGTTGGGGTAAAAGAGAAGCTGAGAGAGAGGGAAGTAATTACTAGGAAGGAGCGTGGAAGTAAACCTGGAGGATTGTTAGGTATGAGTTGGAGAAATTGTTTTTCTTGGGGGAGACAGAGAGATTGTTAGGAAATTGGGAAATCTCCCCTGTACAGACCCTGGCTAACCCCTAGTTTTTCAGTCTTCTCAGGCACATCAGCCCCATTATCCCATGTGTCCCTGCATCACCACGCCCATTCAGCTCTTGCCACAGTCTGTCTCTCCCAAAAGCCAATGATCAGCCCCTTTTGCCCCTCCGCTCCCCATATCCTGTGCCTCCTCACCTGGCCTGCATGCAAGAGACTGTGAGGAATGCTGCTTCTCCAGAGCTGGCTGCTCTCTTTTCTGGCATCACAGCAACCAATGGTGGGTGAAAGGTGTAACTGCAGTGCTTCTGCAGAAAAAAGCAATTTGTAGAGAACACCACTTCTGCATGTGTGCAGTGGCACAAAACATCCCCCGGGAGTAGCATTTCCCTTTTTTTCTTATGGTATGAAAGGGAGGACTGGTATATATTCATTTTAGAAAATACCTAATTAGACCAAGATTTTATTTTTGTTCCTTTTATAATCTGAGACTCCATAAACTGGAAAGTGTATGCACACTTCTACAATATTCATTTACTTTGTGAACTTACCACTTTCCCTGTGTTCTTTCACTTTCACATGATTTTAAGGTTTTACATGAAGCATAAGGCTTGAAAGGACTGTAAAGCCATCTAGTCTAACCCCCCTGCCAAGATGCAGTATTTGTTGTGTCCAAACCATTCAACACACTTGTTAGCCTTATTTTAAAAATCTCAAGTAAAGATTTTCTCACAACCTTTCTAAGCAGTCTGTTCCATTGCCCTCCTGTTCTTACAGTTAGGAAGTATTTCCTGCTATATTTTCTCTCTTTTCATTGACCCTTTGGTGAAGACTTCAAAATGAGGGACAGACTATTTATAAAATAGTCCATTGCTGTGTTAATTAAAGGGTGTTATTCTACCCTGTATATACAGGTTTGTCTGTGAAAGCAATCAATTGGGGTTTGCTACAGGAAAACCCAGATTGCTAATTTTCTATGTAGATGTAATAGAAGATTTACCCAGCATTGCTCAGGTCCTTAACTCAATTAATTTTTGTTTTCTGAAAAATAAAAAGTATATGCTTCATTTAAATCATTAAATCAGGGTGCAGCTTGAGATGAGGGGTTCAGCTCCCGGTGAGAGAGGACAACACCAGCCCCCTCTCACCATAGCAGCTTGGGGTCAGGTGGGAAACACCTCTTCATGGATGTTACAGCTCCAACAGGTACAGCTGGAGGAGGGGTGCATGTTCTCTGGCTGGGACAGGTCCAGATATGTCTGCCCCCTGCAATCTCCAGCTAGAGTGAGGAATGCACCAAACTGCACTTTTCCCTTGCTCCCTGATGCAGGGGAACAGCCAGCAATGTCACCATATGAATGGGGGGGAGGGTGTTCAGCCACCCCCTGCCCTCCCTAAAGGACACCTGAGGTGGGAGGCTTGAGACTGAGGCAGTCCAGGGAGCTGGGTACCCCAGCCAGCCCATTTCACCTGCCTGGTGATACTGACCCTTTTCTATACAATTTCATGAGATGCAAGCCCATTGCAGGCATATCCCATTTTCTTGGCACAACCAAACCCATATCTTACTTTTAAGTTATGATAAAAAGCTGTGGTGGTCTTAGCTCTTACCATTTAGGAATTCTTGAACAGACAGACATTCTCAAATATATACTAGACTTTGCTTTTTTCCAGGGGTGTGCATGTGAGTAAGAGAGACTAAATTCACTAACCATTTTGGTCAATTTCACAGTCATAGGATTTTTTAAACAATACATTTCATTATTTCAGATACTTAAATCTGAAATTTTGTGGAGTCCTAAATCAAAACAAAGTTGGGGGAGGGGAGGGTCACAAGATTATTGTATGGAGCCTTAAGTATTGCTATCCTTACTTCTACACAGCTGCTGGCTGCAGTATTTCCTTCAGGGCTGCACAGCTAGAGAGGAGCGGCTGCTGGCCTCCTCATGAAAATCAATTTTTCACTGATCATATTTGTTCCTTACAGGTTGGATTTGGAAGTTGCTATGGATGGGGGGTGGGTTTTGCCTTCATCTGACACCGAATACTTTGTTTCATAATCACTTTTAACAACATTCTACAAGTATGTAAAGTAGAAGTGACAGTGTGATGGGGAAGGTCTTCTGTCCTGATTCTGTCACGCTAGTGTAGTGACGAGATGCTCTTGTGGATAAGGGGCTTGACTAGGACTCACGTCCAAATGGTGTAATTCCTGCTTCTACCACAGCTCTCTCCTTACTTAATGTCTCCATTTCAGAGACTGGGAGCTGAAACAAAGCTCCTACCTGGGCTACCTATTCCCACTTTCAGCTATTGTTTTGATCCCAGTGTTAGATACGGCGGGAGCTTGACTACCTCTCCTCTGAAACGCTGTACCTCTCGGTTGCCCTGTCAGGCAAGGGGACCGGCTCGGCGGGAGCTACCGACAGATCCAAGCATCCCCGCTACCTGCTGTAGCACCCTGAGTTTTCCTGGACGGCTCCCACCTCCCTCTAGCTGATGAGTGAGGACCGCGGCCGAGGTGATGATGCCTCGGGGGGCGGGCACCGAGCGGAAGGCGCAAGTCTGGCTCCCCACGAACTGGGACCCTTTGCAGGCAGCGCCCCGCGAGCCGCCAATGGCTGCACTGGCCGGTGACGACCGGGGCGGCTGCGTGCGCCAGGCGAGGCCTACAGCCAGGCAGCCCAGCCTCCGCGGCTGCTGAGCAGCCAATGCCGCTCTCCCCCGAGCTGCAACAGCAGCAGCGGGCGCCATGCTGGCCAAACGCCTCCCTCGGCAGCTCCTGTCCCTCTGCCTTCACAGTAAGGGGAGCGCGGGGCCGCGCCGTTATTACCCCTGAGCCGCGCGGCCATAATCCAGAGGGGCTGCACGGCGGGCCGGGGGAAGGGCTCTGGTGCTGCCGGGCCGGGGGGGGGGCGGTTTTGCAAGGCGGCGGGGAAGCGTGGCAGAGCTCCAGGGGCGGGGAGCTTTGCAGGCCTCCGGCGCTATCCGACTAGCTGCTGAGGGCGTCCCTGAGGCGCTTCCCGCCTGGGCCCCAGCCCCTGAGCGGGGTGCCTGACTGGCAGAGCCTCGCTCCAGCAACACCACCGCCAGCAGGCTCGGGGGATCTGGGCGGGGCGTAGGAGAGCCCATTCTCGGCCGCTGAGGGGGAGGGGCAGCGGCAGCTTGGCCTCAGGGGCCGGGGCGTGGTAACGGTTCGAATGGCGCGGGCGGGAAACACTAGCCCCGCCCCTTCATTCCGCGCTGTCTCCTGTCCTGTCTCGGCCGCTCTCCTCATGCCGTGCTCCGGAGCAGACCCCGCCGTGTCCCCCAGCAAGCGGCTCAAGGCCTCGGAGCCCGACCTGCGGCTCCGCTTCGCCAAGCTCTCCGAGCACGCGTGTGCGCCTTCCCGGGGCTCGGCCCGCGCAGCTGGCTACGACCTGTACAGGTGAGAGGCGGCCCCCGCCGAGCCCTGCCCGCCAGCCCGCCCTTCCTGCTCCCCCGCCCGGGGCCATGGCCCCATAGCCCCGAGGCCGCGCCCGTTGAGCTGGGTATCGGGCGAGTGGCCGCCATGCGCCCGGCGGAGCCCGCCACAGTCTCCCGCCAATGGCCGGGTCTCCGCTGGCCCACAGAGCCCCTTGCCGAGCGGCGCTAGGGTCTGTGCGTGGGCTCGCTGGTCTGGGAGCGTGGCGCTGCGTTCTGCGGACTCGGGAAGGAGCCCCTCACATCGCGGGAAGTGTCTCTACAGGGTGTTGCACGCTGCAGCTGCAAGCTTGTGTGGAGACAAGACCTTCCTGTCATCACTTCTACAGGCCCCTCATTTCCTCTTTCCACTCGTGCAGCAGCTCCCATCTGCCCCCTGACCCAGGTCACCCTGCCTTTCGAACCCTCTCAGTGGCTTCCTAGGCTCTTCCTCTTGCCTAACTCTCTGCTTGTCGCTCTTCCCCCTTCCTTTGTCCGGCTACCTCTTGTATCTCCTACACTGCTGCGTTTGGAAAAGACTTCCTAATGCATCCACAGCCTTCGCTTCCCTCTTCCACGTGCTTGAACGCCAATTCTTCCACAAGAGTACATGTTCTAACAGGTACCAGCAAGATGAGGTTACTGCTACCAGCCTTTTGCTAAATCCTGTAACTTAGATTAGTGCAATTTATCACACTCTGCCAAGGCCAAATATCTGCATCAAATTTTGCATAAGTGAGAGTGAAAGAACCTCAGACTAATTTTGTGATGGGTTGGGGAACCCAAACTAATTTTAATGTATGTAGTTATGAATTCCTGTATTTTGTCATTAATAACATACATAGTATGTTATGTCAGACCTAAGGTCCATCTAGCTCAATATTCTGTCTGACTGATTAATGCTAGGTGAACCAGAGGGAATGAACAGACCAGGCAATCATTAAGTGATCCATGGCTGTCACCTGTTCACAACTGCTGAGAGTCTAGGGCTGTGGACACCAACAGGTCGATCACAAGGCCTTGACCAGTTGATTGTGAGGTGTCCTGCCCGCGGGGGGGGGCCCCCCCATTTCCCCACTACCTACCTCAAGTGAAAATGGAGGTAGTGTCAGCTTCCCAGAGATGGACAGAAGTCCTGCAACTTAGCTCCACTTCCAGCGATTCGGGGGGGAGAATCCTGGGAGGAGGCAGATGCAGGGTACCCTCTGCCTCCACTCCCCTCCCCACCCCCTGTCCCCACTGCCCAGTTCTCTCTCTCCAGCCTCAGAACTCCCCGCTCCCCTGTCCCCAGCTACAGAACTGTCCCCATTCCCATCCCCACTCTCTGAACTCTGTCCTCATACCCCTGTCCCGAGCCACAGAACTCTGTCCCCACTGGCACCCTGGCCCCTGCCAAAGCACCCGCTAGCACCCTTCCCCAGTACTATGTCCCCTGTTCCCACCAACACAGTTGGGGCCACATTAGTGAAGCTGGGGGGGGGGGATTGGAGGAGGGTTTTTTTGCATCTCTGCATCTCACTTGTGTGGCCCAAACTGACTTTCTTGGGTCAGTGACCCCTGACTCAAGACAGGTTCCCTGCCCTTCTCAGAAATAAAGACAATGCAGAAACTTTGTTTGACACAGTATTTTATTTAAAAATGAAGCCTGGCCAACAAACCCCAAATTGGGGCCAAGCCCCCATCTGGCCACAGCATCATAACACTCCTGCACTCCCCTTTTCCCCCAGACCCTACATCAGAGCCTATCATACACTGGAACCCCCTGCCCTGAGCCCCTCAATACTCCAACCCAAATTCCTGAACCCTCACATCCAGAAGTCTGTGGCTTGCTTAGTACCCTAACCCTACATCTGACCTCAACACTGCCTGGCCTGGCGCCCTCTCTCCAAGCCAGTGTCCCCTTATCCACCTTCTCCTGCATCCAGATTTCCTCCCAGAGCTTGCACCTCTCACCCCTTCCCAAACTCAAATCCCTCATTTCTACCCCAGAGCCTACACATCCTGTCTCAACCCAGCAAGGTTACGGCTAGACTGCAGGAGTTTTTCAGGATTCTGGAGATATCCCAGAAAAATGCTTCTGCATCCAGGGATGCATTTGTTGAGCAAACATGATCTTTCGATCACCTCTGTATTCCTCTTTCCACAAGGAATAAGGGGGCTTCCAAAAAAGGGGGGTTTTCTGACATTTGGTCCAGTCTAGATAGGCCAAATGTTGGAAAAACCTCTTCCTACAGAAGAATTGGGAGAAAAAAAATCAGCAGTATAAGGGTTAGGGATAGCAAATGATGTAGAGGAGGAGAATAGAGAGGGCGGGGCTTCAAGGAAGGGGCGGTAGATCTTTGCTTGTTCTGTCATTTAAAAAGTGATCTTGAGTGTGAAAAGGTTGGAGACCACTGGTCTAGGGACAACATTCTTGCCCATCCTGGCTAACAGCCACTGATAGACCTATCCTCCATGAATTTATCTAGCTCTCTTTTGAACCCTGTTGTAATCTTGCCCTTCTCAACATCCTCTAGCATGGATTTCCACAGGTTAACTGTGTTGTGTGAAGAAGTACTTCCTTTTTTTGTTTTAAACCTGCTACCTATTAATTTCATTTGGTAACCCCCTGTTCTTATGTTATGGGAACAAGTAAATAACTCTTTCATATCCTCCCTTAATTGTCTCTCTCTTTCAAGCTGAAGAGTCCCAGTTTTATTAATCCCTCCTAATATGGCAGCAGTTCTATACCCGTAATAACATTTGTTGCCCCTTTTTTTAAATTCTTTCCAATGCCATGATACCTTTTTTTGAGATAAAGCGACTATGCAGTATTCAAGATATGGGATAGTCTCTCATTTTCTATCTCAAGTTACAAAGAAGAAAATACATTTGTTTGCTTTATTTAGTGCCTATGACTATGTGATTCCTGCAATGGAAAAGGCCATAGTGAAAACTGATATTCAGATCTCCCTCCCTTCTGGATGTTATGGCAGAATAGGTAAGTTAGCAGACTTCTATGAAACAATTCACTTGTCATCATGGCTTGTCTTGAGACTTAAGTCTCCATGCAGAAATTGCACCATTTAACTGTGTCTGTTTCTATATGTATTTAGTTAAATGGATGCCATTCTTATTCAAGGATGTTCTTAAACCAGTTCGAGTGGCTGCACAAGAGGATTGTACCCATTAACAGGGCTCGCCAAACCGTGACGAGCCCCACTCGCCAGCCACGCTGTCCGGTGATCTGTGCATGCGCAGATCGTTCTGCGCATGCGCAGATCGCCCGAACCCGGCTCTTCTGGGTTACAATCTACTTGCCACAGGCGAGTAGATTGTATTATTTGTCGAGCCCTGCCCATTAAAGTAAAATCTTCATAGAAGTGATTGTGGCTAAATGGTATAGTTCCTCTGTATAGACTAAATACTACTGGACTCATTTTAAATTAGCTCGGGCCTGGTACCCTAGTTAAATAAGCTGCTTACTCATTTACCACATCTTTTGGAGAACTGGAGGATGATTCATAATAAACTTCATAAAATATTTTGCTAAGAAAAATGTTATATAGCTAATTTGTGTTAATCTAGAACCTCCATATTTTTTTTCTATGTAGTGCCTAGTGATGTGTAGCATTACACACCTGCTGGGCCAGTTACACAAGACTGAAAATGATGTAAAATGGGAGGGGTCACAAAATACCTTTCAAATACTGTATTTGGTTAAAAATAAAATATTTTAAATCTCAATATTGAAAAATAAATAAAAATACAGTACTACTTAATTTGCACACCTTAATGGAAATAACTTGGATTGCTTTTGGTAGGCATGATACATTAATTGGTATTATTCAGGTTATTACTGGAACATAAGCACTTTCAGAATTCCCTTAGATTCCTCACCAAGTTATAGACATAGAAAACTTGTATAATCTAACATAGCTATTTCTTCAGCAAGGTGGTAGGATAAATGTTTATGTTTTTAAATATTTGAGTTGCTTTGAGTTATAAGTACTTCAGTAATGGTTGCCTCATCACACAAACTTTTATAGTTGACACTAGTGGTAGTTCTTCCCGGTAACAATTGAGGTATTTCCTTAGGCTTGTCCTACTGTTTTTCATTCTTTATAGAATCATAGAGCTGGAAGAGATCTTAGAAGGCCATCAGATCCAGCTCCTTGCCCAAGGCAGGACCAATTCCAATTAAATCAACCCAGACAGGGTTTTGTCAAGCCGGACTTAAACACCTCTAGGGATGAAGACTCCACTACTTCCCTAGGTTACCCATTCCAGTGCTTCACCACCCTAGTGAAATAGTTTTTCCTAATATTCAATCTGGACCTCTCCCACCACAACTTGAGACCATTGTTCTGCCTTCCATCACTACTGTGAACAGCCTTTTTCCAGCCTCATTGGAACCTTCCTTCAGGAAGTTGAAGGCTGCTATCAAATTCCCCCTTCATTCTTCTCTTCTGCAGACTAAATAGACCCAACTCCCTCAGCTTCTCCTCGTAGGTCATATGCTCCAGCCCCCTAATCATTTTGGTTGCCCTCCGCTGGACCCTCTTCAATGCATCCACATCTTTCCTGTTATTGGGGGCCCAGAACTGGACACAATACTCCAGATGTGGCCTCACCAGAGCCAAGTAAAGAGGAATAATCACATCTCCAGATCGACTGGCAATGTTTGTCTTAATGCAACCTAATATGCCATTAGCCTTCTTGGCTACAAGGGCACACTGTTGACTCATGTCCAGCTTTTCATCCACTGTAATCCCCAGGTCCTTTTCTACAAAACTGCTACTTAACCAATTGGTCCCCAGCCTGTAACAATGCTTGAGATTCTTCCATCCCGAGTGTAGGACTCTACACTTGTCCTTGTTGAACCTCATCAGATTTCTTGTGGCCCAGTCCTCCAATTTGTCTAAATCACTCTGGACTCTATCCCTGCCCTCTAGCATGTCTACCTCTCCCCCTAGCTTAGTGTCATCCGCAAACTTATTGAGGGTGCAATCCATCCCTTATCAATATAATTATTTTGTGCACATATTACGTAGATTTATAAGTAGTAAAGGGCAGCGTATACTGTGGTCAAATGTGCAATGACATCAAAAACTCCAGCAGCCATCTCAATCAGAAAATGACTACTTAGTGTTTCTAACACAGCTTAATAAATCCTCTAAGAAGAGCGATGGTACCTTTCTTTCATACTGAGTCAATTAAAAAACTTATTGGAAAATGGGTGAAACTTGAAATGGGGCTTAAATCTTACCTAGTAAATGAGCAAAGCAGCCTAAAGTAAAGCTTTAGCAACATTTATAATAAGAACTGTCAATTAACATGTGTTACTAGATTGCAGGCTATACCAGAATTGCAGTTTTAAGTGAACTAGGTATATTATTTTGTGTAAATAAGAATACATTTGCTCTATAGCTGACTTCTGTGGTTGATTACCATGGAATGTGTTTAAATAAGAAGGGCCAAGGATTAATATCCGTGTCCATACTCTGAAAAGCCATCTAGTAGTGTTTCAAGATAAACATGTTTCAGATAGTTTAAACTATCACACACCCAATTCATTTAATTTGCAATCTCACTATAGCCTTTAACTATTGATTTTTGTAACTTTCTGCAGCTATATAATGACGCTGTAAATTTCATAGGAGTACATGTAGGTTTTGAAATGCAGTAGGACAGTTTTTGGTGGTGGGATTTACTAGTTTTTGGTAACCTATTGTACATACAATGCATACTAAAATTCATTTTCAGCAAGTTTTCTTCAATGTTGAAAAATGTTTTTGATTTTTCTAGCCCCACGTTCTGGATTAGCTGCAAAACACTTCATAGATGTTGGTGGTAAGATGTTTATATTCCTTATACAATCTCTATATGACTTTTTTCTGTCAGATTGATACTAAAACTATAAAATGACAACTACAGATTCATTAATAATATTACTTTTAAGGGTTTCATTAAAATAAATGGAAATGGTGATTTAAGATTTTTCAATCATATACTCATCCCAGTAACTAAGTTCCCAAACTATTTTGGACTGAAGTTTGCTTAAGGCTTGCAGTTTCTTACCATTCTTCCAGATCGATTCGGATTGATAGAAGGGAAGTTTAGTCATATTTTCAGGCTCCAATAAATTCATAATTCTGTTCTAATCTGTGTATTGATTTTTTTTTCCAGATGAAGAAAATAGTAAACAAGTGGTATTCTCTCTAAAGTAATGCATGATATAGCCAGTGTGGAATGGGCCAAATGCCTGTCTAACAAGCATTCGTCAACCAAATGATAACAATAGAACTAAATACAACATATTTCCCTGTATCTCTCAAGTTTAAATAAAGCACAGGACCAAATTCAACTCTGTAATGAGCCCATTTACATTAGGGTTGAATTTAGATCTTTTCATAACCTCCTCCTGCAGTTCAATTGTTTACTGTAGGTAAATGCTAGGAATGACTCTAGTAATTCTCCTAGTATTTTTTTCTTGTTCTGCATGATCCAGGCTTTCTAAAAGGGCTTGCTACTTTGCACTTTCAGCTAACTACTGATTTTCTTTTATATCTGAAGTCCCTATTTGTTTTTTTTATTAAAACTAATTGTTCTATTCTTTCCTACTTATTTTTCTGCCCATAACTTTAAAACAAAACTATAAACATCTCAGAATTTTAGACCTAATTTTAAATGCCCTAAGTTAGTCATCCTTTTATTACTGTTTTTAGTACTTCCATGTTCTTTTATTAATTCAGTGCTTTTGATGCTTTGGCAGTAGTCTTAATCACACTATTTAGCGATAAATTATAATAGTCAAAATGTTGGCTGTTTTGGACAAGCGCAGTTTCGAAACGGAAACTGTGACTTAGCCACGGTTCTGCCGACAGTGGGGTGATTTTTTGACAGATCCCATATTCAAAAAATGAGGAGTACAGGAGCTGTCGAAAAATCACCCCACTGTTGGCAGAACCGCGGCTAAGCCGTGGTTTCAGTTTCGAAAGGGCGCTTGTTCAAAACAGCGTCCGAATGTGATTATGCAAAGGAAGTGCAGGATATTTAAATGCCTGCTTCATTTGCACTTCCGATGTGTCTAATTTACATCCCTATGCTGACAGAGGGGTGCACTTTAGACACGGCATAAGTGATGTTGTAAAACTAAGTAATAGTCCAGAAATTTAGGTCATATTTAAAAGCCATTTAGATATTATGTTCACATACTCAGTGTAGTAGGGCCTAACAAATTTCAGAGCCTAAATCCCATCAACTTCCAATGGGATTTATGCTCTTAAATCAATTATGTACTGCTATACTGAGTGCAGAAATACCTTTAAATATCTGGACCATAGTGCTTTGTGGTAAATAGTAAAAGCTTATTTGTGTGCACCATATACACTCAATCATCCTACCACATTGCTTCCATTCAAAAAATGCTCTGAATTAGCTGATGTTCTATTTAAAGAAGAATTTCAGCAAGGCTAATTAGATTTTTATTTTCATATATTACAACCAGGCTACCTTTTCCATGCCAGTGTTCATAGATACTAATGTGGTGGGGTCTTTTTAGTTTATAATCATTGCAATTTAGACTTGCATTAGGATATTCCAATAATTTTAATATCAACTCTAAGTATATCCATACATACGCTAATGTGCTGAAGTGTAACTACTGATTTAAATTAATATTTCATGACTTTTTCATCCTTGATATTCATATATTTCTGGCATTTTTAGATGCAACTTTTAATTACTCCCTTTATTACAGCTGGAGTCATTGATGAGGATTACAGAGGAAATGTTGGTGTTGTACTTTTTAATTTCGGCAAACAAGATTTTGAAGGTAAGTGTTAGATTGGGGAAATCTGTATTTAAGGTTGCAATCAGCCGTCTAAACTTGTTAGTATTCCTTAACAAAAACTAAAGCCCTTAATTGTTAACTCAAGGTTACGTGCATATGCTTTCCTGTTCAACCAGTAATGTATAGAAAATCAAATCCTTGTCCACACCTTACAACATGCAACCATGAAGTCTTCTACTCCCAATATAACAGTGACATGGATAGACTTTGTAGCTCCAGCCCTAAGCTACCAGCTCTGAACTGGGGCAATTTTTTCATCAGGCAAATTTCCCTATGGCTCTCCAAAAGAGGAATCCCAGTCTGCTGCATCTAACTGTGACCATAGTTTGGAATGATGAAGACGTTTCTAGAACTGGGAGGGGAGGGGAGAGGAGAGGAGAGATTTTACCGTCATCTATTGTGTCTTCCCTCTCCATACACACACAGATACTCACCTCTCCAATGCTTTACTGTCCTACTTCCCCGTGTCAGAGTCCGTGGGGATTATTATTGTTTAGCTAGAGAAAAGTAAAGGAAGGTGAGGAAAACATGGTTGCATTTCCAAAAGGGAGTACTTAATGCATAGTCTACAAAAGTTAAATCTGTTTCTTGAAAACTTGCATTTCTGAAATTACTAGACATGTTAAAGTATAGCCGATTAACCATTTAACCGATAAGCTGATGCTTATCGGTTAATGGTCTTGGTTAAACTCAGCAAGCTCCCAGGGAGGAGGCTTTGCTGCTGCAGAGTAGCCGCCTCCCCAGGAGCTAGGCTAGGGGCCCCACTCCCAGGGAGACTTGGCTGCACAGATAACTATGTAACCACTGAGATTTTCAGCCATTGCACAGTTACCCTACTATACAGTTTAATATCCCTAGAAGTTACTCAACTAAATTTGTTAGTATTGAGAAGTTGAGTGCACTTTAGTCTTGCTTAAAGTGCAAATTTCTGTACATAATCTAAATTCAAATCGCTGTAGATGATTGCCTACATTAAATTTGAAATTTAATGTTAATGATAATGTTTTATGGGCGTGTTAAATATGGAGATTGATGTTAAATTGGACTTGTTGCTTTAAAAAAAAATTAACTTCTCTCTCAAGTTAAAAAGGGGGACAGAATTGCCCAGCTAATCTGTGAACGCATCTTCTATCCTGAGCTGGAAGAAGTTCAAGTAAGTTACTGGAATGAAACATTTGCATTTATTCTATGACTGTACAGGAAGAGTTGTATTTGATCTCAAATTCAGAGAACAAGTTAACTTTTGGAAAAGCAATTTACTTCCATTGCTGTCTGTAACATGTAAGTTACCATTGTTTAAAATAAAACTGCAGATATTTTCCTTTAACACTTAATTGTAAGACATTACAAGTCTGTTGGAGAGGCAGATGATGTGAAGAATTTAAAATCTGATTTGTAATTCTTTTACTTAAACTTTGGGATTTACTAGAAATTTAGGATGGTGTCACAAATTACAGAACTCTAAGCAGACAGCAACATATTAACAACTATTGCAATTGACCATGTCAGTACAGGAGACGAAATGGGGCATTAATCCTACCCTGAACAACCAATTCAAAGAAATAAGATGAAGAAAAGGTTGATGCATTTTTCTTGGAGATGAGCTATTAGTTTTAAACTACTGAAAATAGCACACTGACACACCTTTAAAATATTTTTACAATGTCTTACATGTCCAAAATAGTCTGTTCTGTTGACTCCTGAATGTTAGTCTAAAAACTTGTAGCTTATTTATGCATTTAGTGCAGAAAAGGTCTGTTCTACAAAATAAAACACTTTTTTTCTCTCTAATGGAAGATGAAGCATACAAAAAACCAAATGGGTATACGTTACAAGTATAAGTTATTAGAAAGTTAACCTTATTAATCTCTCTTTCAGGCTCTAGATGATACTGTACGTGGCACTGGCGGCTTCGGTTCCACTGGTCAGAATTGAAGAGAGATGTTAGATGTAATTAATTGTTGTTGTATTTGGATTTTGATTAAAGGTTTTTTTTGTAAAATGTCTTTGAAGAATTGTTTCAAAGGGGGATTGGGATTTTAGGATCTGGGAGAGTAAGGGACTTTAACTCAAGCATTGTATGAGCATCTACACATCTCTCCCTTTTGCCCACTTCCAAACTGATAGCAAGTGATGTTGAACAATGTGTTGGTTTGCAGTACAGAGAAATCTGCACAAGATATTTGACACAAGTTAACGTCTTGGATCCTGCATTAGTGTGTCTATTGTATTGGAAATTTACTGGTGCTATTAAATTGTCACCTGTGTTCAAGATAGCTTTTTTTTTAATAGTTTCAGATAAATATTCCTTTGAAACAAAAGTATGTGAGGCTACCTTGCAATAGAGTGAAGAAAAACAAAATTGTTTTAAAGTGAGTTGTCTTACACTCTAATACTATATAGATTAATAGAAAAAATTAGTATTCAGCAATCAGTACTTCTGCAGTCTTAAGTCTACCTTTCCAATAAAAGTTTGACTCTCAAACCAATGAAACATTGAAAAGATGCTTAAATCCTTAAGTCTTCCATGTAAATAAACCCATAAGACTAAAGTGTAATGCTCAGAAGACTTTTCTTTCATGTTAGAGAAATATAATCCCCAAATGCTATACAGATGACAAACTGTCATTCAGCATGCAACAAACAGAAGGTTTGTTAGGCTACATGTCCATTACAACTGAAAGTCGACTTAAGCTATGCAACTCCAACTATGTGAACAACATAGCTGGAGTTGATGTACCTTAAAATTGAGTTGCAGTGGGCTCTACTCTATGGTGGGTCGATGGAAGAAACTTTTGTTGACTTCCTTTACTCTTCTCATCCAGTGTAGAGTAACAAGGTCAATTTTAACTAGAGCTGCCAAATTGACCTTCAGTGAATTAATCTCAGAACTTCAATCCAGGCTGTACTGTAGATGTAGCCTTAGGGCTTGTCTTCACTACGCTGATGCTTGATACTGCAGTGATCAATCCACTGGCTGTCAATTTATTGCATCTGCTTAGATGTGATTAATTTGAGTGCTCTACCAACCCTGTCAGTACTCCCCTAGGATGAGAAGAGTAGCTGTTGTCAATGGGAGAGCAGCTCCCGCCAACCTTACTCACTGTAGTGTCTTGCATGTGGTATGTCAACTTCAGCTATGCTGTTTGGAAGAAGCGTTTGCTGGCACTTCCTTCTGCTCCCTTCCTCAGTTGCACGCATTTAATATTGATGCAGAGATTCTACCCTTCAGTAGTAAATCTATATGTTTCCACTTGGACTTGCCTAATTTGCTTCCAACACTACACACATGGTATAGAACAAGACTTAATAGTAAAAATGGCCATTTGCTCCCACTGGAATTTATAACAAAGAAGGGTAGCTACCCCATGTCTTTCCCATCTTCCCAATGCAGTGCCCAAATCCTGCACACACAACACAGTATTCAGCTGGATTCATTGACACCCACCTCTTGCCAATCAGATTTGGTTTGTATTTATGTAAGTATTATTCCCATCAAAGCAGGGACATTAACCTAGGACAGGGGTTCTCACTATAAATGTTTTGGTGGCCTCAGTGCAGCCACCAACTCTTGCTGGTGGCCACTCTGACAATTTTTCTGAATGTACTCAACGTATTTTAGGAAAAACACATGCACATGTGTCCTAATTATGGTAATATATTGATCGTGTTTTTTGCAGATGCAGAATGCATATTTAATTTATTTATTTCATGGTCCTACACAAAATAGAAAAATAAGGTGCTTTGTGGGTTCCTCTATTTGTGTTTCTTGGTTGTCTCTCCATCCTTTAGATTTACTAGTGAGAGAGTCTCAGCTAGATGTCAAATGAGCTGTCCTGAAAAGTGGTTTTTGTATTTGTTAATATCACTTTTCAGGGCAGCTGACTTGACATCTAGCTGAGAGACAGTGAAAAGTGGTATTTTTCACAATAGCCATACTCAGCCTTGGTAAGCTGGGAGACATAAGTTGAGAGGCAGCAAGGGCCGGAGGTGTGGGATCAGGGGAGGCAGGGGCTTTGGAGGATTGGGAAGAGAGAGCTCCAGCGTCAGAACCCAAATCCCTGCAGCCAGGGGCTAGAGACCACTGATGCATTACTGTAGCCTGCTGCTTACCACCCCAGAATTGAAGCCCAACCCTGCTGTGTTAAAGAAAGTGGGGAATTCACACCAGCTGCCTGCTCTTCCAGCACATGTGGATTCAGAGGAGGGCAGCCCACAGAACAGGGGTACTGCCCCTCCCACTTCAATCACTGTGCAGGAGACTGGTTTTTCTCCAATGTGGCCACCAGTAGCTTTGTGCAGCCAACCTAATCCAATGAGGAAAGGAGCTCTTACAAGCCAGTTTAAAAATCTGGGATGTGTGGGAGCAAGTGTTAAAAATGTTAGCATATGGATTTAATCCCCTTTTAATAGTAAATTTACTGTCTTGGCTGAACAAACTTAAGGGGGATGGCTTTTGCATCACTACAGTCTACAGAAATGGTGTCAATGTTTTCTTTGAAGCCATGCTAATTAAATACAAACCAGCTATTTAAAGAACAAGAGGCTGGACATGATAATGATACTTGCTGTGGTTCTGTTACATCAGATGAAACCTGGTTTTCTATATGTAGTGACATGAACAATCTGTACAAGCTTATGAAAGTAGTTTGTGTAATTCTGTGTTGGGCCTCCATAGTTAAGGAAAAGCTAAGGCTAGATGCGACAGGTTGCTTGAAATCTGTGGCTAGTTTATGAGGAAAATCGATTGGGTGCTTTCAAGTGTCCAACTTCAAGTTATTAAATAGGCAAGGCCTGTAGGGAGAGGGTGAAAGGTACCAAGAAATCTGAGGCTCTCCTAGATATTTCATAATAAAATCACTTAAAATATTTATGCAGGATGAAAATTATCCCAATTTTTCTCTCTTCCCCCACTTCAAGTTTAGTCTGAACTTGATTTCTCAGTTCCTGGGAACACTTTAGAGGTAGTGCTCTATAGCCCCAAGAGGACATTGGGTGTGGACACACAGGGTATGTCTAAACTACATCCCTTTTTCGATAAAGGGATGTAAATTAGACATATCGAAATTGTAAATGAAGCTGGGATTTGTATTTCCCTGCTTCATTTACATAATGGTGGCCGTGGCTTTTTTTCGAAAATGATAATGAGGGTTACAGGATCATTTGAAATAGGGTATTTGTCGAAAGATCCCTGTCTTGACCACTTTTTGGAAGAAAAAAACCCCAGTTTTTTTTTAAAAAAAAAAGCTGTGGCCACCATTATGTAAATGAAGCATGGGAAGTTCAAACCCTAGCTTCATTTATCGAAAAAGGGATGTAGTTTAGACACACCCATAAGGAGGAATACAAAGCAGGGATGACTCCTTTACTAGTGCTCTTCAGCCTGAGTAAGTGGGTTGTGGTGCCTTTTGGAGGCAGAATTAAAGATTAATGGAAATTCTCTTGGTTAATCAAGGTCCTTTCCTCAGGGAAAAGGAAGGGAAATTATAACACAAAGATCTGGTTGTTCTTTCAGAAATGGTTGTACCCACTATGGCTACGTCTACACTGGAGCATTCTCACGCAAAACTTCTTTTGCGGAAGAGTTCTGCAAAAACTCTTCCAGAAGAGAGCGTCTACACTGGCATGTGCTTTTGCGCAAGAGCATCCATGCCAGTGTAGACGCTCTTGCACAAGAAAGTTCTGATGGCCCTTTTAACCATAGGGCTTACTTGTGCAAGAAATTCATGTTGCCTGTCTACACTGGCCTCTTCTGGAAGAGCTCTTGCGCAAAAGGGCTTCCTGAGCGGGAACATCAGAATTCTTGTGCAAGAAGCCCTGATTTTATACATTGGAACGTCAGTTTACTTGCCCAAGAACACATGGCCAGTGTAGACAGGCAGCAAGTTTTTGTGCAAGAGCGGCCGCTTTTGCATGAGATCAGGCCAGTGTAGACACAGCCATTATGGCTGTGTCTAGACTGGTAAGTTTTTCCGCAAAAACAGTTGCTTTTGTGGAAAAACTTGCCAGCTGTCTACAATGGCCGCTTGATTTTCCGCAAGAACACTGACTATCTCATAGACTTTAAGGTCAGAAGGGACCATTATGATCATCTAGTCTGACCCCCTGCACAGTGCAGGCCACAAAATCTCACCCACCCCTCCTAGAATAATCCTCTCACCTATATCTCAGATATTGAAGCCTTCAAATACTTTGAAGACCCCAAGATGCAGAGAATCCTCCAGCTGTGATCTGTACCCCATGCTACAGAGGAAGGCAAAAAACCTCCAGGGCCTCTGCCAATCTACCTTGGAGGAAAATTCCTTCCCGACCCCAAATATGGCGATCAGCTAAACCCTGAGCATGTGGGCAAGACTCATCAGCCAGACACCCAGGCTACGTCTACATTGGCCCCTTCTCCGGAAGAGGCATGTTAATTTCCAACTTCAGAATAGGGAAATCCGTGGGATTTAAATAAACATGGCCGCCGCTTTTTTTCTGGCTTGGGGAAAAGCCGGAAAAAAGCGTCTAGACTGGCGCGATCCTCCGGAATAAAGCCCTTTTCCAGAGGATCTCTTATTCTTGAAGTAGGAATAAGGGAGAAGGGGCCAATGTAGACGTAGCTCCAGAAAGTTCTCTATAGTAACTCCTATCAACCCTCCATTGACCTATTTCCCACTGATAATGAATGGTCAATTAGTTACCAAGATCATGTTATCTCATCAAACCATCCCCTTCATAAACCCATCTAGTTTAATCTTGAAACCAGATAGATCTATTGCCCCCACTACTTCCCTTGGAAGGCTGTTCCAGAACCTCACTCCTCAAATGGTTAGAAACTTTCATCTAATCTCATGTAAGAAATCAGTGCTTCTTGCAGAAATACTATGCTGCTCCTGTTTGGGCAAAAGCCCTCTTGCGCAAATGCTTTTGCGCAAAAGGGCCAGTGTAGACAGCTCAGTTTTGTTTTGCGCAAAAAAGCCCCGATCCCGAACATGGCGATCGGGGCTTTCTTGCGCAAAACCGCATCTGGATTGGCACGGACACTTTTCTGCAAAAAGTGCTTTTGCGGAAAAGCGTCTGTGCCAATCTAGACGCTCTTTTCCTCAAATGCTTTTTAATGGAAAACTTCTGTTAAAAGCATTTGCGGAAAATCATGCCAGTCTAGATGTAGCCTATATGTTTTAGAAATGTCTGTCTATCCAGTGTGAGGCTTTTAAAGAACTTCTAAGCCAGTGGTCTCCAACCTTCTTATACCCAAGATCACCTTTTGAAATGTCAAAGCAACACAGGATCTACCTTGCCCTTTCCTCGCGACCCTGCCTTTTCCTGGAGGCTCCGCTCACTCCATTCCCTCCTGTCTCCATCGCTTGCTGTCTCCCACCCTCACTTCTTCACTAGGCTAAGATGCAGAGATGTGCCTGAGGGATTTGTGAGCAGGAGGGTTGAGGTGCAAGCTCTGGGAGGGAATTTGGGTGCAGGAGGGAATTCCTAGAGTGGAGGAGGGAATGCAGGGTACTGTCTCTAGGAGGGGGCTCCAGGCTGGGGCAGAGTGTTGGGGTGTATGGAGCACTGAACAAGCACCCAGGGCAAGGAGAACCCCCCTGAATGATTATGGGAAGTAAGGCTTTGCATTTCCCCCATAAGTGACTCCTAACAGGAAGCTGCTTCCCAAGCTGGATGCCCAAGGAAAAAGCCTACATGGGTCAGCATGCCACAGAGCTTGGTAGAGTAGTAAGCTCCTGCTGATTTTCTGGCCCCCTACCCTCAGCCTCCCACCTACTACTCTGATTGCTGCACCATCCTGTCCTCAGCCCCCCAAACCTTCCTGCCCTCACTGCCTTGAGCCCCTCCACCTCCTAGCTCCCTTCCTACTCCCCTGAGCTCCCAATACCTGCCCTGACTCTCCTGCACCACACTTCCTCCCCTGAGACCCTCAACCCCTGCCCTGAGCTCCCCTCCCCACCTCTCAAGTGCTTGCCCTAAACAATAATTTAAATGTACATTTTTTAAAAAATTACTATAATTAAGGTCTTGAGCACCACCAGGTATGTCAGCTAGTAACTAGATAAATGAAATCCAAACCTCATAGCCAAACTCTAATCAATCTACAGAAGAGCAGCTTTTGAATTCAAAATGCTTGGATTCAAATCCATGCCTGGGATTTTACTCCCAGGGGACTGTTTTATAATTGGAATGAAAATGCAGCTGAGAGCTTCAAAGGATAAACATTTTTACAACATGTGAAACTCCTGTAGGGACAGGTTATTGCTATGCATTTCCCACCATTCAGTATCTCCATTGGGGCCAAAAAAATCTTACAAGGATCACCTAAAAGTTCTCCAGCTCATTCCACACCATATTGAATCTAAGCCTTAGATATAACATGGTTCTCAATCTGATTCTGCATAGCAACAACTCATAGCTGTAACAGTAGTGGAGGTATGCTCAGAATTCTTTTTATATGCAGAGTAGTTGCAGCTGTGTTGGTTCCAGCATATTAGTGAGACACAAGATAGGTGAAGTAATTTCTCTTCTTGGACCAACTTCTTTTGTGAGTTTAGAACTTAAACAGAGTTCTTCTTCAGGCCTCAGAATTATTTTTGGCCCTTTCAAATGTTTTCCATAAATTAGTCACTAGGTGGCACTGAAAGTTTGCTTTTCCATCCTGCATCTTTTCTTTTCTTTTTTTTTTTTTTTTTTTTGCAAGAGATATTTTTCAAATTGTTCATCTATAATTAAGAGTGGATGACTCCCAATGGGATGGTGTTGGCAGAAAGCAAGACGCAGCAATATTTGAGTGAAAGCAGGCAAAAGTATAACCATTTATAAAGGAACAATGACTATAATTTAAATAAGATTTGGGTGGTTACAGTGTTTGCATAATCCCTCCTGGCATACTAGAACAGTAGAGAAGCCTGTGGCTTTGCTCTCCTGCTGCGTTTCAAACAAAAAAAAATGGAAAATTGTAATACCAACATTTTATCTAACTTCCATATTCTCTCTTTTCTCCCTTCCTCAGCCCTTTACTTTTAGTGGAATGCAATTCATTCAATGATTGAATTATAATCTGGTCTATAATTATAAACTAGTTTTGAGCCTATTTAAACTCTATTGGGCTCTAATTTGGTTGCCCTTTGCTCTAAGTTTTGAACATAAATGTAAAAAAAAATGCTTAACACTTCACTTAGTAAAGTGCAGATGACATACAGTAACATGGCAGGATTATGGGAATTTTTAGGAAGATTCTAAAAATCTTTAGAATTTTTATTGGCTGGAACTCCTGTGATATAGTTTACAGGTACTCTGTAAACTATAGTCTTTTTTTTTCAAAGTGCCATTGTGTTTTGGCTTCAAGATAGTTAAATAAGTTTCAATATTAAGTAAACTTCTATAGCCCTGCCTACTTCCTGTCCTGTCAAACCTTCCTTGTAAGAATAACAGTGTCCTTTTATATGGGAGAGTGCAGTATGATGTTTTTGGCAGGCCCAATATTTTTGACTTGCATAAGTTTGTGACCTTAAGTACAAGAAAAGTGAATGCTTGCTTCAGTTCGTTATGGTTTCTGCCCAAAAAAGAAAAGTGCCCACTTCTCTGGTCATTGTAGTTTTTGAAGAATTATCAACACAATTATTCTTCTTTATTGTACATGATTGCACTGCCTTATGACAGGATCAGAACTAAAAATGGGATTGTTTTGTAACTAGTTATATGAAATGCTAAATCTCCAAATGTATAGGACGAACATCCTGATTTCTAGAATTGACACAAATGGCCCTTGCCTGGCTAGCAAGTACTTGGCAACCTTCTCTGTAAAGATCGAATTCTGCACACCATGTATATATAAGCCTGGGACTATGGCTGGATAAATGGTTCATTGCATGACTGAAAACCACAGGCCCTAATTTTGAACTGAATATTGTTTGTCATTTTTTTTATTTTTCATCTGCTTTTATTAATTACGTGCTTATTTTGTTCTTTACAACTGAATTTTATGATCTATGCCTCCCCTTTCCCCTGTGCTTCATTATAAAGTGTATTAGTCAGAAAACAACCACCCACAGCTTCTTATTAAGAAGTCTGAGCTGAATTTTTGACACATTGATTCTGCAATTTAAGATCCCCAAATAAATAGGAAGTGCTTAATTTTAATACTTAAAGAATGGAACATAGAATTAAGGTATATTAGCTGTACATGCCCCTGTTATTTTTTTCCAATATGTTTTGATGACTTTTCAGTGATGTTACAAGACCAACATCTAATTATGGATTCTGTACTTAAATGTTAATGCCTATTTAGGGTTGTGTGTGTACTATAATAAATATTGGTTATCACCTAGTTAGCAATTAAAGCTGATATGTTTGAACTGAAGAAAATATTCATCTTGATTAATGTTGATTACAATAAAGTTTGAAAAAGGGAAGCAAAAAAAACCAAACAGTCATAAAAGAAGAAACTTGGGCCAGATTCTTTTAACATGAGCACTTTGTGGTTTACAGATTCCTGGCCAGTCAGAAAGGTTGTCTCCAGCTCTCCAAGACAAAATAACTGTATGTCCTACTTGGATGAAAACTTCTCCCTTTCCTTTGCAACTTATTGTGCACTCAGATTCTAGTGAGCAAGGAAGTAAACACAATACGCTGTGCAATTCTGCTCATACACCTGAAGACTGACCAAAACATCCCTGCTATGCTAATGCAGGATTGTGCTAGAACTGCTAATATAAACCTACTGTAACTTATTATAATAACGTAATCAAAACAAGAAGGAAATAAGAAATTATATACCTAAGGCAAGCAAGCAGGTTAGTAATATAGGCTACAGTATCACCTTGGGTGTGTCTAGACAACATGGCTCCATCGACAGAGACATGTAGATGAGGCAGGATGGCAAAGGGAAATGAAGCTGTGATTTAAATAATCGCCACTTCATTTAAATAAATATGGCCACCACGCCGTGCCGATCAGCTGATTGTCAGCACAGCTCAGCAGTCTAGATGGCAGTCTACACAGAGCACTTGTGTAGAGTAGACCTTCTCTTTGGGCTAGGGAAACCAGCCCTGAGTGGTGGAAATCACATTATCATGCTGGTGTGGGGTGAAGAGCAGTGTTGACAGAACTTTAGGATGCATAAAGCAACTTTCCTGGAGGTGTGTGTGGAGCTGGCCCCTGAACTGTGGTGCAAAGACACCCAAATGAGAGTGCTCTCTCAGTAACAAAGCATGTTGTGATTGCTTTGCGGAAGCTGGCAACTCCCAATTGCTATCGTTCAGTTGCAAATCATTCTGGAGTGGGACAGCATTTCTGCAAGCATATAGGGCAATACGTCACATTTTGCTGCATAGGACTAACTCTGGGAGATGACGACATACTGGTTGGCTTTGTGGAAAGGGGCTTTCCATATTCCCATTGCAGTGCAACCCCACCTTGCCACAAAGCACATCAGTCGGAAAGGGTAGTTCTTGATGGTGCTTCAGGCTCTTGTGGATCCCCATGGGCATTTTACAGACAAATGTAGGGTGGCCTGGAAAAGTGGCTTATTGGTCTAGGGGCGTGATTCTCACTTAGGCTGCAAGAGGGCCGGGTTTCAACCCCTGGCCCTGCTCCCTTGTACTTAGCACTCTGGAGGCTCTTTGTCTGGACAAACTGGAGAAATGGTCTGAGGTAAATAGGATGAAGTTTAATAAGGACAAATGCAAAGTACTCCACTTAGAACAAAACAGATTCACACATACAGAATGGGAAGTGACTGTCTAGGAAGGAATACTGCTGAAAGGGATCTAGAGTCATAGTGGACCACAAGCTAAATAAGAGTCAACAGTGTGCCACTGTTGCAAAAAAAAGCAACCATGATTCTGGGATGCATTGAAAGGAATGTTGTAAGCAAGACACAAGATGTCATTCTTCCGCTCTACTCTGCACTGATTAGGCCTCAGTTGGAGTATTGTGTCCAGTTCTGGGTACCACATTTCAAAAAAGATCTGGAGAAATTGGAGAGGATCCAGAGAAGCGCAACAAGAATTATTAAAGGTCTAGAAAACATGACCTATGAAGGAAGGCTGAAAGAATTGTGTTTGTTTAGTTTGGAAAAGAAGATTGAGGGGGGACATGATAGCAGTTTTCAGATATCTAAAAGGGTGTCATAAGGAAGAGGGAGAAAACTTGTTCATCTTGGCCTTTGAGGATAGACCAAGAAGCAATGGGCTTAAACTGCAGTAAGGGAGGTTTAGGTTGGACGTTAGGAAAATGTTCCTAACTGTCAGGGTGGTTAAACACTGGAATAAATTGCCCAGGGAGGTTGTGGAATCTCCATCTGTGGAGATATTTAAGAGTAGGTTAGATAAATGTCTATCAGTGATTGTCTAGCCAGTACTAGACTGGTCCTGCCATGAGGGCAGGGGTCTGGACTCGATGACATCTCAAGGTCCCTTCCAGGCTTAATAGTCTATTATTGTGTCCAGTTCTGGGTACCACATTTCAAAAAAGATCTGGAGAAATTGGAGAGGATCCAGAGAAGCGCAACAAGAATTATTAAAGGTCTAGAAAACATGACCTATGAAGGAAGGCTGAAAGAATTGTGTTTGTTTAGTTTGGAAAAGAAGATTGAGGGGGGACATGATAGCAGTTTTCAGATATCTAAAAGGGTGTCATAAGGAAGAGGGAGAAAACTTGTTCATCTTGGCCTTTGAGGATAGACCAAGAAGCAATGGGCTTAAACTGCAGTAAGGGAGGTTTAGGTTGGACGTTAGGAAAATGTTCCTAACTGTCAGGGTGGTTAAACACTGGAATAAATTGCCCAGGGAGGTTGTGGAATCTCCATCTGTGGAGATATTTAAGAGTAGGTTAGATAAATGTCTATCAGTGATTGTCTAGCCAGTACTAGACTGGTCCTGCCATGAGGGCAGGGGTCTGGACTCGATGACATCTCAAGGTCCCTTCCAGGCTTAATAGTCTATTATTGTGTCCAGTTCTGGGCACCACATTTCAAGGAAGATGTGGAGGAATTCCAGAGAAGAGCAACAAAAATGATTAAAGGCCCTGAAAACGTGACCTATGAGAGAAGACTGAAACAATTGGGGTTGTTTAGTTTAGAAAAGAGAAGACAGAGAGGGGACATAATAGCAGTTTTCAAGTATGTAAAAGGATGCTACAAGGAGGACTGAGAAAAATTGTTCTCCATGACCTCTGATAAGAGAAGAAGCAGTGGGTTTAAATTGCAGCAAAGGAGGTTTAGTTTAGACATTAGGAAAAACTTCCTAACTGCCAGGGTGATTAACACTAGAATAAATTGCGTAGGGTGGTTGTGGAAACTCCAACGTTGGAGATATGGAAGAGCAAGTTAGATAGACGTCTTTCAGAGATGATCTAGATGGTGCTTGATCCTGCTGTGATAACATGGAACTGAACTTGATGACCTCTAAAAGTCCCTTCCTGTTTTAATATTCTATTATTGTATGCTTCTCTCTCCCCCCCCTCCCCCCCCCGAAAATAGATTATAGATGCTCTCCCTCAAGGATAGAAACATTCCTAGTTAGGGGAGCCCATTGTTTATTATGCCTTCCCAGTACAAAAAGCGCTCATGGTCTCCTCCTGTGAGAGTTACTGTTGGCAATCACCCAAGTTTCAAGTGGTGCTCCATTGTTGAGGCTATTAAAAGAGGCTAGGAGAAATGAGAGGTGTCCCTCCTCCCTTTTGTGAAAGGGATGTTCAAGGATAACCAGGGCCAGCATTAGTCACAGAAAGATTGGATTAGCTTTTCTGAAGGGGAGATTAGGTATAAAGCTTCAGCTAGTATCATGAGCTTTTATGGACATGGATGAATAACATCGCCCTCCCACATGCATACCAATCTGTGTCTTAATCTCCAAACCCTTTTAATTTGTTATCATGTTAGATGATCCATGAACTAGAAGGCAATCACAGTAGCTTCAGATGCTATTCTTGAAGAGTTAGCTGGTAGATTCTCATAAAACATGCTCCTTTCTAATAAACAGAAGAGGAATCTTCAGCTTAACTAGGGTCTATGTAAAGGAAAAGGTGCCTGCAATCTAAATGCACATATTATAGTGGGAATTAAAGTTAAATGTGTTTCTGATCACCTTTTCTAATTGTGTTCTGCAAAGTGCAGTCAAATAGAAAGGCACAGGGATAACATTTCTGTTGGGCCACCTTTAGTTTAATAGCTTGGTTGTCTCTGCAAATCCAACCCTTTAAGAAATTCAAGGGTGACACTAGCCTGAGCTCAGCTTCATCACGGGTGTTTTAGTTATGATCTAGTGAGATTGCGATGACCCATTCTTGTCATCATATTGCCTGGCCTGACCCTTGGATGCATGGAGCCCTGTGAGGCATAGACTTGATAAAAAGACCCAGGCTATGTCTACACTGCCACTTTTTATTGGAAAAGGTACGCAAATTGCACGCCACAATTTATGTATCTTTTTTTCAATAGTTTTGTTTGTAAGAAGAGGCTTTTCCAAAATTTTGCCCATCTACACTGGGCCAAATTTTGGAAAATCCTCCTCTTTCAGAAGAGCCCTTCTTCCTCGTGGCACGAGAAACACAGGGATTCTGAAAGAGCACATCTGCTCTTCCGCAAAAAAATGCTGGAAGAGCAGATGTGTTCCTTGGACGCAGTGGAGTTTTTCTGGGATACCTCCGGTACCTCAGAAAAACTCCATAGTCTAGACATAACCCCAGCTACTAAAGGCAACATGGGCGGTGGACGGAAGGGGATGCACTGTCATATGGCCTCCAAAATTTGCTGTTTGGATTATAATGAGCATGCTCAATAATACTGCTGATGCTGGCTGCCCTTGCTTGGTCCCACTAGCCCTCAACAGCAGGAGCAGGTTGTCTCTGGTTAGAAGACCAGGGAGGTATATCCCTACTACCACTGAAGGCACCCTGGGAACTAAGGTCCTCCTATATGCACAGAAGCTGTAAGTGCCTAGCACCAGTCTGACATTGCTCTCAGCCAATCAGCTATGCTATGCATGTCACAATCAATAGCCTGACCTGCAAACACATGAGTAATCTAGTCACAAGTAGTACTGATAGAAATCAATAAGACCACTTGCATGTGTAAGTGACTCTAAAAGCCTAAAGGGCACCATTTCAGATGGGGGAGGGGGGAAATGGAAGGAATGAGGACAATGGCTTCACCAATGTTACTGAGTATAAACCAAGCAACAAATTGGGGAAAGGTGATAGGGACCCTATTTGCCTTCCCCACTTACACATCACCTCTTTTCAGGAGCTAATAAAGCACTTGAAAAGTCTGGTATTTTGGCAGCTAACTTAGCAATTCACTGACAGGAGCACTACTGTGGCAAGTCACTTAAGGGACATTGGTTAGCCTTAACATTTTGATATATATTCTTACTTTGCTAGTAACTCTGCAGAGGGAGAGGGACTCTGTCAGGACTATCTCAGCTCTGGGAGGAGAGTGAGATCTAGTGGTTACAGCAGGGGCAGCTACATTTAGGCTCAATATAAAGAACATCAGAATGGCCATAATAGGTCAGACCAACGGTCCATTTAGCCCAGTATTCTGTCTTTCAATAGTAGCCAATGCCAAGTGCTTCAGAAGGCATGAACAGAAGCAATCATCAAATGACCCATCCCCTGTCAGGCTATCACCCATTCCCAGCTTCTGCCAAATAGGCTAGGGACACCATTCTTGCCCATCCTGGCTAATAGCCATTGATGGACCCATCTTCCTTGAACTTATTTTGTTCTTATTGGAACCCTGTTATAGTTTGGCCCTTTCCACCACCATCTGGCAAAGAGTTCCACAGGTTGACCATGAAGAAATAATTTGTTTTGTTTGTTTTAAATCTGCTGCGTATACATATCATTAGGAGACCTTTTTATGTTAGTGAAGGAGTAAATAGTATTTCCTTATTAAATTTTTCCACACCAGTCTTGATTTTCTAGACCACTAACATATCCTTCCTTTCGTCATTTCTTTTCCAGTCTGAAAAGTCTCAGTTTCCTCTCTCCTCATATGGAAGCTTTTCCTTACCCTTAATAATTTATGTTGCCCTTTTTGTACCTTTCCCAACTCCAATATGTCTCTCTTTGATACAGTGGCCAGATATGCATGTAGAATTCAAAGATGTGGGCAAGCCATGACTTTATAGTGAGACAATCTGATATTTTCTGTCTTATCTGCTTTTCTACTGGTTCCAATATTGTGTTAACATCTGCTAAATGTGCAGTGGCTTTCCTAAAAGTTTTTAGGAAACTATCCACGATGATTTCAAGATCTCTTTTTTTTGAATGGTAACAGTTATTTTAGACTCCCATCATTTTGTACGTAGAGTTGGAATTATATTTTTCTATGTGGATGGCTGTGTGTTTATCAACACGGAATTCCATCTGTCCTTGTGCTACCCAATCACGCAGTTTTGTGAGATCCCTTTGTAACTCTTTGCTTTCAGCTTTGGACTTAACTATTTTAAGTAATTATGTATCATCTGCAATTTTTGCCACCTCCCTCTTTACCTCTTTTTCAAGAACATTTATGAGAAATGCAACAGCAGTGGTCCACCATTATTTATTCCTACTTTTCCCCCTCTATCTTTTAAGTGGAGTATCTGGTAATACTTTCATGATCATCTAACAATCTTTCAATGATTTGAATGACAAATGTTTTGTTAGAGTTATCACCCTGCTTCCCTCTGATTATAAACAAACTTCCTGCCCCAAAGGCAAAGCTGGAAGCAGCCCTAGCTCTGTCGCAAGTTAAAAACTGCTTTGGAGCTTGGGCATGTGCTTTAAGCAGACCTCAAGTATGAAATCCAAGGCTGCAGATTTCAAGGGGGCGGGAGAGGGAGAGAGAGGGGATACAGACATCCTGTACTAAATGGCACCCTTGAATGGGCAAGAGGATTCCCACCTAGTTCCTTTTGTACCGTACAATCCTCCTCCAATCTCCTAACCCTTTAAAACTGCTCATATTCAGAGGCAGCGAGTACAATAGGTGGGAGAAGGCATTGCCTTCCCAAACCGCCAGCCTGACAACCCCAGAACATCTTCTGTAGGCGTACTGAGGGTGGAGTGTTGCTGTCCCCAAGTGCCTGCCCTCCCCATGCTCCAGGAACTGGAGTTGCGCATCCTCTCCCCTCCCCATAGTGCAGGGGATAAACTGGAGCCACCCATGGTGCTGGGAGGGGGGTGGTGGCTTGGCTCCCGTGGGGGCAGAGCCTTAAAAATGTAAAAACATGTCTTTAAATTGTTAAAGTTACTGTGCATGCCCAAGACATAATTTCCAATGTGTAATAACACCCAAACCAATATCAGTTTTCACTGTAATATTCATTAGGACTCAGGGTATGTCTACACTACCCCCCAAGTTCGAACTAGGGGGATAATGTATGCATACCGTATTTGCTAATGAAGCCCGGGATTTGAATTTCCCGGGCTTCATTAGCATAAAGCCGGCGCCGCCATTTTTAAAAGCCGGCTAGTGCGAACCCCGTGCCGCGCGGCTACACGCGGCACGGACTAGATAGTTCGGATTAGGCTTCTAATCCGAACTATCTGTACGCCTCATGGAATGTGGTGTACAGATAGTTCGGATTAGGCTTTGCACGCGGCACGGGGTTCGCACTAGCCGGCTTTTAAAAATGACGGCGTCGGCTTTATGCTAATGAAGCCCGGGAAATTCAAATCCCGGGCTTCATTAGCAAGTTCGGTATGCATACATTACCCCCCTAGTTCGAACTAGGGGGGTAGTGTAGACATACCCTCATTTATTTAGCTTGGATACTTTGACTCTTGAGGTGTTCAAAAAAAGCTGATAGTGTGGATTATTTTATTTCTGTAACAGGGAAGTGTATTTCTTAGTGCATGTGTGCGCGTGCGCGCACACACACTAACACTATACAAAGACACGGTCTGGAAAATTTCATTGGAAAAGATTAAAGTTTCACAAAACTATGGTAGTTAGAAAGAAGAGAGGGTCTTAAGGGGGGTTAGAATGGAAACACTTGGGAGCCTTAACTGTATCGCTGCCTCACTCGCTTTGCTCAAGTCTGAGCAATTTTAAGGATTTTTAACAGTATAGCTGGAGAGCTCCTGACAAATAAAATTAGTTGTCTTAATAGCTGGATAAAGCAGAAGGGACATTTCATTGTAAACATCTCGTCAGTAAACATCTGTTCAGTGTTTTTTATTCACCTCGGAAACATGCTGGAATGATTATTTTTTCAGTAGGTTTCGAGGACATCCCATTACTAATAGCCAAAGAACTTTGGCACAGTTAATGGGAGTAAGAGTCAGAGAGAACAGTACAAGTGACGGGGCAAATTCTGAGCACTAGCCAAATGAAATGCAATTGTTTGAGGAGTTTTATGTGCTGCTCGCTGCTGCCGAATGACTTATAACTATGTCCAAGGAATAATTATTGGAAGAGACAGCTGTGGGGTGGGACACTGTTAACCTCATATGATCTGAATGCAAAAATAAAAGGTTAAATTTGAGATACAGCACAATCATAAGGCTAGGTTCCTTCACCTATTTTCTTTCCATCTGAATTAAACAGGTTTTTTTCCATTTTATTTTTTACTTTATTATTTCACAGAATCAAGATTAAGTTATCCCTCACAGTGACACAGAATCATAGAATAATAGGACTGGAAGGGACCTCGAGAGGTCATCGAGTCCAGCCCCCCACCCTCAAGGCAGGACCAAGCTCCGTCTACACCATCCCTGACAGATGTCTATCTAACCTGTTCTTAAATATCTCCAGAGAGGGAGATTCCACCACCTCCCTTGGCAATTTATTCCAATATTTGACCACCCTGACAGTTAGGAATTTTTTCCTAATGTCCAATCTAAACCTCCCCTGCTGCACTTTAAGCCCATTACTCCTTGTCCTGTCCTCAGTAACCAAGAGGAACAAATTTTCTCCTTCCTCCTTGTGACACCCTTTTAGATATTTGAAAACCGCTATCATGTCCCCCCTTAATCTTCTTTTTTCCAAACTAAACAAGCCCAGTTCATGAAGCCTGGCTTCATAGGTCATGTTCTCTAAACCTTTAATCATTCTTGTCGCTCTTCTCTGTACCCTTTCCAATTTCTCCACATCTTTCTTGAAATGTGGTGCCCAGAACTGGACACAGTTCTCCAGCTGAGGCCTAACTAGTGCAGAGTAGAGCGGCAGAATGACTTCACGAGTTTTGCTTACAACACACCTGTTGATACAACCTAGAATCATATTTGCTTTTTTTGCAACAGCATCACACTGTTGACTCATATTCAACTTGTGGTCCACTATGACCCCTAGATCCCTTTTCGCCATGCTCCTTCCTAGACAGTCGCTTCCCATCTTGTATGTATGGAACTGATTGTTCCTTCCTAAGTGGAGCACTTTGCATTTCTCTTTATTAAACTTCATCCTGTTTACCTCTGACCATTTCTCTAACTTGCTAAGGTCATTTTGAATTATGTCCCTATCCTCCAAAGAAGTTGCAACCCCACCCAGTTTGGTATCATCTGCAAACTTAATAAGCGTACTCTCTATCCCAATATCTACATCATTGATGAAGATATTGAACAGTACAGGTCCCAAAACAGACCCTTGAGGAACTCCACTTGTTATCCCTTTCCAGCAGGATTTAGCACCGTTAACAACAACTCTTTGACTACGGTTATCCAGCCAATTATGCACCCACCTTATCGTGGCCCTATCTAAGTTATATTTGCCTAGTTTATCAATAAGAATATCATGCGAGACTGTATCAAATGCCTTACTAAAGTCTAGGTATATGACATCCACCGCTTCTCCCTTATCCACAAGGCTCGTTATCCTATCAGATTAGTTTGGCATGACTTGTTCTTCACAAACCCATGCTGGCTATTCCCTATCACTTTATTACCTTCCAAGTGTTTGCATATGATTTCCTTAATTACCTGCTCCATTATCTTCCCTGGGACAGACGTTAAACTGAACGGTCTGTAGCCCGTGTAATAGCCTCTTGAGGGAAGTGGTGGAAAAATCCCCCTGGCTTGGTCCATTTAAAGTCAGACAAGGCAAAGTAGAAGAATAGGGTCTTTTCCTTGATTTTCATGACTGAAGGTCCTATTCCTATTCACACCACTCAGGGCCAGCCCACAACATTTTGGCACTTTAGGCAAAGAGCTCAAATGACACCCCCCCATGCCACCTTTTCTCCTGCCTACCTGTTGTGTCTCTTGTGCCCTCCTTCCTCTAGCACAGCACTCCGCCATCTCTGTGCATCTAGAGCAGAGAGAATACATATGCACCATAATCAGACACGATTTTCTACACTCTGGGTCCTAGTGGCCCCTTCCCCCCTCCAGTCTGGCACCTCAGGCAGACGCCTCAGTTTGCCTCATGGTAAGGCCAGCCCTGACAACACTACTGCTATCCGGGAAACATCAGTAAATGTTTGCTTTTGAATATGCACAGTAACCATGTATGAGAGGACAGTTAAAAAAAAAGGGCCAATGCTCTTCTTGTGCATACCAGCCCACATTGCTGAATATTCTCAGAAAACCTCTTTGCCCCAGGAATCTGCATTTCCTGCAGCTCTCTTTTCCCTCTGTAGTAACTGTACAATTACTTCCGGTGTAATACATTGGAGAAGAACAATTTGCCCAGGATGGGAGATACAGCGCACTAGTGCAGAATACATTAATTTCCCGATATGCTATTTGGATGTTGACTATGAGTTCCGCTCAATGGAAATTAATTCCCTACTCTTGCCCCTTGACTCACAGAGAGACCTCCCCTGCTCCCTTGCACAGGAGGCAGGAATTCACCCAGGGTATGTCTACACTACAGAGGATTTTTTCAGAAAAACGGCCATTTAAAAAAAAAAAAAAAAACACCTTCAATTACATCTACAATGCAATTGCATTTTTCCAAAAGAAAAATGGAAAGAACAGAAGGGTTTTCCGACATTGGTAATCCTCATTCTCAGAGAAGAGCCTTTTTCTGAAAGAGCTCTTTTGGAAAAAGGTGTGTGTGGATGGGGAAGAGGGAGTTCTTTCAAAAGAAGGGGGAAAGAGGAAAAAGCACAGGTGCCCTGGTGGCCACTCCATCCATAGTAATCACAGCTGAAATGCAAGATAGCATCCATTCAGATCGCTTTTTGGATGTGCTTTTGCAGTGTGGATGCTCTCTTTCGGAAGATCTCTTCCAGAAAAGCTTCTTTTGAAAGAAGTCTTCAGTCTGGACATAGCCCCAGAAACCACTTCAGCATGTTATTAGTAAGAAATTGCCATCCCTCCAGCATTAGCTTCTCAGCTACTGGGCAGGAGTTTCTTCCCTTTGCTTTCAGGCTGATCCTAACATGAAGCACAAAATAAATGTCACATGCTCAGTCTGTCCATTAGCCCAGAGCTCTCAGCTGCTCAATCTGTGTCCCCTCACTACACATAGTATCTCCCTCAGCAGCCTGTGCAATTGTAGGCTCACATATCAGGAGCTCGTAGCTGGGTGCAGGGGCAGGATTTCCTGCCAGTTCTCTAGCCAACTAGAAGCTCTGTAAGGATGGTGAGGTCAGCTTCTCCTGTTTGCTTTCTCCCCTGCACACCAGGGCTCTGGGGTTAAGGGCAGCATTTACAGCACTGCTGCTCGTCTGTGGCACTGGGGTCCCCATAGATAGCAGGCTACTAATTTTCAGAAACAAGTCATATGTCTATAGGAGCATGACAAGCATGGCAAGCCAAGTTCCATAATATGACCCATAGGCTACCCTTCTGAATTTTAATACACAGATCCAGCCAATGAAAACCATGGATTCCATCATGCAGTGTTCTGACTGGATCAGGATACTTCTCCACAGCTCAAAACAGATCATTACATCAACATTAGAGTTCCTTGATTGATCAGAACAATAATTTGTTGAGTGATCTAATAACCTTCCCTCCCATTTCTCCTGGGGTTGAATGTGCTGCCTTTGCAGTATTCCTGATGATTCACAAAGCTAAAAGAACTCCAGCATGGTAGTTAAAACAAGAGCATGCACAGGGGTGGCCACTTATGTCTCTATAGGCCATGCCTTTGGGTTCCTGAGGAGGGTGGCCACATCTGGTCTCTTTTATGCAAATTTGATCTCTGGCCCTTAAGATTTTGTTAATTCCCTAATATAGGCTTCAATTGGGTAACTCTGGGTGTGCCTGGTTTAATCAGGTGATTAACTAAAAAATGTATGCTATTTGCCGCTTCAAACACCATAAAAACCAAGCTTGTAAGAAAAACCACTCCCAATAGCAAGAGAGTTGGCTCTGAAAGAAACTCATTTGATGCAACAATTTTGGACACAGCTGTACATCTCTTATGTGAAATGCATTTGAAATATATCATATTTATTTATGAAATTGAGCGTTAAATTAAAGCCATGTATTGCTGCAACATAATAGGCAAAAGGTAGTGTAAGCTAAGATGGGAAAGCCAGGTGGCTTTAAATATACACTTTTTTTTTTAAAACAGCAAGCTAAAGGTTAGGAAATGTATCAGTGTATCAGAGCACTTCTCTAACTTTTGGACTACTTTTATGGAAAAATATAGCTGTCTTCTGGAATTCAGGAAAACAAAACAAAACACTGCATGGCTTAGATTCCAGCCTTTTCAGTCTGCTTCAAAATGGCTGCTGTATGGAGAAGCCTTCTTGAAATGAAGGTTTAGGGGAATAACTGGTTGAGAATTTGAAAATGGAAGGCAGTTTGGGTGAATGTGATCCTGAAATCATAGAGTTCACAATTCTAAGGATAGAAGGGAGAACAGCAAAATAGAGACAACGGATTTCAGGAAGGTGGATTTTGGTAAGCTCAGAGAGCTGATAGGTAAGGTCCCATGGAATCAAGACTCAGGGGAAAAACAGCTGAGGAGAGTTGGCAGTTTTTCAAAAGGACATTATTAAGGGCCCAAAAGTAAGCTATTCTGCTGTGCCGGAAAGATAGAAAATATGGCAAAAGACTGCCTTGGCTTAACCATGAGATCTTGCATGATCTCAAAATAAAAAAGGAGTCATAAAAAATGGAAAGTAGGACAAATTACAAAGGATGAATATAGGCAAACAACACAGGAATGCAGGGGCAAGATTAGAAAGGCAAAGGCATAAAATGAGCTCAAACTAGCTACAGGAATAAAGGGAAACAAGAAGACTTTTTATAAATACATTAGAAGCAAGAGGAAGACCAAGGACAGGGTAGGCCCACTGGTCAGTGAGGAGGGAGAAACAGTAACAGGAAACTTGGAAATGGTAGAGATGCTTAATGACTTCTTTGTTTCGGTCTTCACCGAGAAGTCTGAAGGAATGCCTAACATAGTGAATGCTAGTGGGAAGGGGGTAGGTTTAGAAGATAAAATTTAAAAAAGAACAAGTTAAAAATCACCTAGAAAATTTGGATGCCTGTAAGTCACCAGGGCCTGATGAAATGCATCCTAGACTACTCAAAGAGCTTATAGAGGAGGTATCTGAGCCTCTAGCTTTCATCTTTGGAAAATCATGGGAGACAGAAGAGATTCCAGAAGAATGGAAAAGGGCAAATATAGTGCCCATTTATAAAAAGGGAAATAAGAACAACCCAGGAAACTACAGACCAGTTAGTTTAACTTCTGTGCTAGGGAAGATAATGGAGCAAGTAATTAAGGAACTCATCTGTAAACACTTGGAGGGTGGCAAGATAATAGGGAACAGCCAGCATAGATTTGTAAAGAACAAATCATGTCAAACCAATCTGATAGCTTTCTTTGATAGGATAACGAGTCCTTGTGGATAAGGGAGAAGCAGAGGATGTGGTATACCTAGACTTTAGTAAGGCATCTGATACAGTCTCGCATGATATTCTTATCAATAAGCTAGGCAAATACAACTTGGATGGGGCTACTATAAGGTGGGTGCATAACTGGCTGGATAACTTTACTCAGAGAGTAGTCATTAACGGTTCACAATCCTGCTGGAAAGGTATAACAAGTGGGGTTCTGCAGGGGTCTCTTTTGGGACGGCTCTGTTCAACATCTTCATCAACTATTTAGATATTGGCATAGAAAGTACGCTTATTAAGTTTGCGGATGACACCAAGCTGGGAGGGGTTGCGACTGCTCTGGAGGATAGGGTCATAATTCAAAATGATCTGGACAAATTGGAGAAATGGTCTGAGGTAAACAGGATGAAGCTTAATAAAGACAAATGCAAAGTGCTCCACTTAGGAAGGAACAATCAGTTTCACACATACAGAATGGGAAGCGACTGTCTAGGAAGGAGTATGGCAGGAAGGGATCTAGGAGTTATTCAGTTTGTGGTCCACCACATGAGTCAGCAGTATGATGCTGTTGCAAAGAAAGCAAACATGATTCTGGGATGCATTAACAGATGTGTTGCAAGCAAGACATGAGAAGTCATTCTTCCATTCTACTCTGCGCTAGTTAGGCCTCAGCTGGAGTATTGTGTTCAGTTCTGGGCATCACATTTCAAGAAAGATGTGGAGAAATTGGAGAGGGTCCAGAGAAGAACAACAAGAATGATTAAAGGTCTAGAGAACATGACCTATGAAGGAAGGCTGAAAGAACTGGGTTTGTTTAGTTTAGAAAAGAGAAGATTGAGGGGGGACATGATAGCAGTTTTCAGGTATCTAAAAGTGTGTCATAAGGAAGAGGGAGAAAACTTGTTCATCTTGGCCTTTGAGGATAGACCAAGAAGCAATGGGCTTAAACTGCAGCAAGGGAGGTTTAGGTTGGACATTAGGAAAAAGTTCCTAACTGTCAGGGTAGTCAAACACTGGAATGAATTGCCCAGGGAGGTTGTGGAATCTCCATCTGTGGAGATATTTAAGAGTAGGTTAGACAGACATTTATCAGGGATGGTCTAGACAGTATTTGTTCCTGCCATGGGGGCAGGGGACTGGACTCGCTGACCTCTCGAGGTCCCTTCTAGTCCTAGTATTCTATGATTCTTTGATTCTGACCAATATACCTTTGCCACCCAGTCACTGTACAGAATCTACTGGGTGGCAAAGGTATGTAAGAAACTAGGAGCAGTCCTAGTTGGGTCATTTTAATTTTGCATTATTCTTATGAATTCAGTGAACTTTATATTACTTTATTATAACTCTGTTTTTTTTCCTGTTTATTACTTGAGGAAGTTGGAAGGGCAAAGTTGAAATCAGGTCACTCGAAAAAGATAGAATGACAGAGAGTTAATTTAGCATGGAGGGCATTAGTGATTTTCAGAATTGCTGGTGAAATCCTGACTCCTGGGCTATGTCTACACTGGCGGCTTCTTGCACAAGAACATCTTGAAGTCTTGCGCAAGAAAACGTCCACACTGCCATGTGCATGCTGTACTTCTGCGCAAGAGCTCTCATGGCAGTGTGGATGCTCTCTTGTGCAAGAAAGCTCTGATGGCCATTTTAGCCTGAGGGCTTTCTTGCGCAAAAAAATCTCTGCTGAGCGTCCACACTGCCCTTTTGCGCAAGAGCTCCTGCGCAAGAGGGCTTACACCTGATAAAAAAAAAGAGTGTAACTGTTGCCTAAGGAGCCCTCTCTTACCACGCCATACTGTAAATTTCCTTGAGCAAGAGTGGGTGGGCAGTGTGGACGCTCTGCAGATTCTTGCGCAAGAATGGCTGTACTTGCGCAAGAAGCCGCGAGTGTAGACGTAGCCTTGGAGTCAATGGGATTTTGCCATTGGCTTCAACTGGTAAATGATTTCTTTCTCACACACACAGGCTATGTCTACACTGTACATGCTACACTGTAGCCTTTTTGCGGAAAGCTTATGCAAATGAAGCTCAGCATGGAATATCGCTGCACTTCATTTGCATAATTAATGAGCAGCCGTTTTTGTGCAAGAGGCTCCTTTTTACCATGTAGATGGCTCCTTTTTGCACAAGAGGGGTTTTTTTTGTGTAAGAGCCATTCTTCCTCAAAAAACCTCAGAGTGGGTCAATTAACCCTCCTCCTTCAGTCAGAGGGGCTGGAACAATTTTTATAGTGAGGGGAGCAGAGATCCATTCAACCAAACTGTAGCTTTTGTATATAATGGAAAACACTTCAAGCCAGGGGTGTCCACACCATTAGCTCCAGCTAGGGTTGCCAGGTGTCCGGTTTTGAACCGGACAGTCCAGTATTTGAGCTTTCTGTTTGGGAAACAAATTGAGAAAATATAAATGTCCAGTATTTTCTAAAGATATAATGTAGATTGTGATGTAATGTTAAGTGTCCGGTATTTTTGTTGAAACCATCTGGCAACCCTAACTCTAGCACCTAGGCTTTTAGTCTTGAAAGACACATTGAGGTTGAGATTTTGATGATGTTATCTCAACACTTTCTACATGCTGGGCTAAATTCTTTCAAGATGCCTGGGGCACCATTCTTTCATAGTGCCTTCTGGGCTAGCCTTTTTCACCCTCTATCCCATGACACCTGAGTCACCCTTCTCAACATTGAAATAATTTTGTCCTCCTCAGCTATATTCAATTCTGTAAAGCAGTATCTATCTACCCTATGCAAAAAGTTTTTGTTTCTTTGTAAAGTGCATTTGAGTCATACAAATACCTTCTTTTTCGTTAAATCAACAATAAGTAATAGCCATCTGCAAAGTTGGTAGTAAAGTACACTCTGACCTGAAATCATGTGGAGTCAGTTTGTTCCCAGCTGAGTGCCTGGCATAGAAGTAGCTCTGTATGTTTCACCATTTCTGTTCCTTACAGAATTATTTTTTGTATTGTGCTTAAGACAGGTCATTTTCAAGCTTACAGAGCAATATTGCAGCTGCGAATATTCCCAGAGAGGGTGTGAGATACTGCAGCCTCACAACATGTTCTTTACCCTGAGTTTGCTACATGGATGACCTACCCTAGTCGTGCTCAGGCTAAACTTGGGAACCTCAGTCAGTTCCAAAAACCAGAGTTCCCATAACTACATAATGCGTGGCTATCATCTTACTGGACTAGCCACAAATTGACTAATGTCATACTAAGGATGGTGAAGTTGTAGTATGACTAATTTCCTGGGAAGGGTGATTTGTTCTTTACTGCTGAAGTACGTTAGATATCAACATACACAAATATTAAGTCCCAGTGAGACAAATGGTCTGACAGTCATGTACAGTACAAAAGGCAATTCACTGTGAAAGTTTCCAGTGTCTTTAATTCAATCTGTTATGTGTAAACATTACAAGGCCCTGAAAGCTGTCAGTGAGGTTATGTACCATCTGTATGGCTGCCACTAAAAAGCACAGGTCAAGCTAAGACTAGCATATAAGACTGCACATTTCGTGGTCTTACTTTGGGGGTTTGGCAGAGCATTAGACCAGTGTTTAACTTTTTTTTATAAAGTACCCTCTTTTTTTAAAAAAAAAAATTTAAGTACCCCCAGTACCTACTGTTTTCAGACACAATTTTTTTTCTACTATTGCAACACATTTGTTTCAACAACTTAATCGTAGCCAGGCAGGTGATGAAATTTTTGGGTGTAAAAAAGTACAAAAATAATAAAACACTGTAAAACTTAAAACAAAAATTCAGTTTTCTCCAAATTTCAGTTGTGTTGATGTACTCACCACCCCAGACTTCTCTCAAGTACCCCTAAGGGTACTCATACCACTGGTTGAGAAACACTCCATTAAACTGAGGTATTGTTCCCTCTCACTTTTGTTTTTTGCATGAGTGAGAGACTGACTCAAGATACATTTAACAAGCACAAGTCTATCTTCCCCATCTGCAGATTCAGTCCATGTTCAGCTAATCAACAAACCTCACTTCTTAAGAGTGTAACTCTTGCTTAAGAGTGGATTTCTTGCAGCAACTACTGAATCCAGGTTTCAAATCACTACAGCTACTTCATCCCTACTGGCTATATCAGCTGCTCAGCTTTGGAGACAGCAGGGCCTGTTTACCTTTTCTTCATCATCTTGAGCACATTAGCAGTATCCTTCATCATGTCAGATCCACTCCATACACCTTCCAGTTACTAGAGTATAGCAAATCCCATGTCTTATCCCTCTGTAGCATCAAACTCCAGCTAATCAACACAACTTGTACCAAATGTAACCTAAAACCTGCCTTCCTTACATTTAACATCTCATTGACATCAAAAGCTAAATATGGGACTTCTCCAGCCCACTCAATTAGCCTCATTAGCACCAGTACCACAAATGACAGGTACTTTTCCCCTCCTCTCCCTTCTTTTTATGTTATTAATTCAGAGTCACCTTTTTTTCTACACTCAAGCTCATCTGAAGTGCATTTTACCCATAAAAGATTATGATATTAAAAATATATTTTTGATAGTCTCTAAGGTGCCACAGAGGCTACTCATTGTTTTTAAAGTTACAGACTAACACAGCTACCCTCTCAGACTTTTTCACATGTAATCAACCTAATCAAATATACACCAAACAATCCTAGACAATAAGCTGCAACCCGTGTTCCCCTAGAAAGGGCTGCTTGTTTACCATTAGGGTTATTGATCTATATCATCCTTATCTCATCAGTATATGTAGCTGTATGTTCAACACAGTATCTGTTCATCTGAAAAGAGTCTCTAGGTTTGCTTCTCTAGCACCATTTATTCAGTCAGCAGAAGCAGAGTAGTCACTAAACAAAGGCAAGGTGATTTTTTTCAACACCACCTTGCTCCTATTCGGCAGGAAACAGGAGGGGCATTGTTTCTGCTAGTGGCAGTGAATGCTTGCTAACAGTCAGACAGTTCTCCTAATCAGGCAGGGTTCTGAGAATCTCTTTGGGAAGGCTGTAGGACCTTTCTGATGCATTTTAGGGTATATTCCCAGTGTTCAGACACCCCCTTTCCTCCGTGACCTCTGGAGTGATCCTTGCTACAAGGGAGTAGCAAGCCCACCTTATGTGACAGACTGCGAGCTTCAAGCCTCCCAGAGCTCCCACAGAGGTGGGAAGTATCAGAGGGGTAGCTGTGTTAGTCTGAATCTGCAAAAGCGGCGAGGAGTCCTGTGGCACCTTATAGACTAACTGAAGTGTAGGAGCATAAGCTTTCGTGGGCAAAGACCCACTTCGTCAGATGCATGTAGTGGAAATTTCCAGAGGCAGGTATAAATATGCAGGCCAGGATGAGGCTGGAGATGAGGAGGTGGATCCAATCAAGGAGGATGAGGCCCACTTCTAGCAGCTAATCTGGAGGTGTGAATTCCAAGAGAGCAGAAGCTCCTTTTGTAGTTAGCTAGCCATTCACAGTCTTTGTTTAATCCAGAGTTGATTGTGTCAAACTTGAAGATGAACTGTAGCTCAGCAGTTTCTCTTTGAAGTCTGGTCCTGAAGTTTTTTTGCTGCAGGATGGCTACCTTTAGATCTGCAATTGTGTGTCCAGGAAGAGTGAAGTGTTCCCTTACAGGTTTTTGTATGTTGCCATTCCTAATATCAGATTTGTGTCCACTGATTCTTTTACGTAGGGACTGTCCAGTTTGGCCAATGTATATAGCAGTGGGGCATTGTTGGCACATGATGGCATATATTACGTTGGTAGATGTGCAGGAGAACGTACCAGTGACAGTATGGCTGATCTGGTTAGGTCCTGTGATGGTGTTGCTGGTGTATATATGTGGGCAGAGTTGGCACCGAGGTTTGTTGCAAGGATTGGTACCTGAGTTCGAATTATTATGGCGCGGTGTGTAGTTGCTGGTGAGAATATGCTTCAGGTTGGCGGGTTGTCTGTGGGCAAGGACCGGCCTACCTCCCAAGGCCTGTGAAAGCGAGGGATCATTGTCCAGAGGTGGGATAGCTCTTTGCTACACCTGATGGACAGCTCAGACTACAAGCTGCACTAGAGCCTGCAGGGGTCAGATCTGCAGGGGAGCTGACAGCCTCCACGGGCCCCCAGGCAAGGTGAGTGTGGGGGCCCACTCTGTCCCAGAAGGGGCAGGGCCTTGACAGAAGAGGCGGGACTGGGGCGGCTCGCTCTCAGCACTGTCCAGATCACAGCCTGTCCCTCTCCCCACCCCCGGCTCAGAGCCACACAGAGCGTGTGGTGTGGCACCCTGGTGGCAATTTAAAGGGCCTGGGGGTCAGGCCTCTGTCATTGTTGCAGTAGCATCAGCTGGGAGCTCCAGGCCCCTTTGAATTACTGGACCCACGATACAGTTTGAATACATGTGGCCCGTGGGTGGGCGCCAAAACAAAAAAGTAGTCAATATAATGGACTTCTGTTGCTATGCATTATAGTAGTTATATTCCTGGACTGTCATTGCTCATTAAAAGTGCTGTCATATGGGTGGAAATTGGGTAAATATTGCATTTTATTAATATCAGCAGAATTGACTTAAATGGGGCCTGTGTGTTGTGAAGTCTTGCCTTAATTTTTATATTCATGCCTATCAGTATGAAAATCCATTTGCATATATATTTGCATGAATATATAACCACACTTAAGTTGCAGCCCTCGGCATGTGCTGTGAGTATCATTGTGGCCCCTCAAGCTTCCAAACTTGAGTAGCCCTGGCTTAAGCTACAGTTGGAGTTCACAAGGGACAGGTCTGAATGCACAGAACTGTAATGTGGCAAATATAACATCATTATTGAACTAAATGTTGGCAGGAACTACTAATTCAGCCCTCCTTTCTAATAACCTTTTAATTTTATAAATTGTCCTGGAGCTGTGCAGTCAATGAAAAGCACACAGAAAAGTCACCCCAGAGCTTGAGTTATTTATTGGTTTCAAGCTAAAGCACTTCTGGATGGAAGGCGATCTTTTCCTCTGGCTGCCTCTCCCTGCCCATGTTTCTGTTTCTTACACTGGCTCTCTGAAGACTTCATTCTGAGCCCACTGAAGTCAGTAATAAAGCCCCGACTGACCACAATAGTGCAAGCACAGGCATTAAATGCCCACTACACTGTCTCTCTGGGTATCCTTTGACACTCCTCTGGACCTCTGGTTCCCCCCCTCCCACCCATGATCACAAGGCATGCCTGTCTTCTCTGTGTTTGAGACCATCTCACATTGCTTCTCTAACTTGTCCCTCCTTTGTTCCCTCTATACGCCTGAACAGAGAATTCTTATTTGGTGGCATTTTGCATTCACTCTCCTAAGCAGGCATTTTGTTTCTTGCTGTCCTGCTCCTGGAACAGGCATTCACAGCAGTGTGAAATGCTGCTAAATCAGCATGTAGCACTGTGCTCTCACCTGGGGCTAGTGTAAATGACTAAACAAGAGGCAGAACAATGGTGCCTGGGGCTCTGTCTACTTGTACTCCAGGCACAAAGGAGCACAGGATTCCAATGCAGAACTAGAGAGCAGTCTCCTTTCTTCCATTCTGGCCTCTCCTGTCGCTCAGAGGCCTCATCCCATGTGTTGGAGCCCATCCCTGCCATAGTTTTGAGGTGCAGCCTTCAACTCTCTGCCTCACTTTTCCCAGCTGGGAATGGAGACAATGATCTGCCCCCTGCTCACAGGGGCATGGAGAGGACGGATTAGTTAGTGTTCGTACTCTTAAGATCTGGGCTCAAATCCTGACCCCACTGAAGCCAATGGGAATTTTGGCACTGGCAGGTGCTGAGTACTGCTATGTATTTCTCAGCCTCTTAACAACCTCTGCAAATGGAAGGTGGAGCCTGAATTACCTTCTCACTCCTAGAAGCAATCTCTCTACCTCAGGGCTGAAGTATATTGGCCTCAGTTTCTGATGTTCAGGATGGCAAAAGGAGTGCGTAGGCAGATTTTAGCCCACACTATCCAGGGATTAGTCCTAGTGCAGGCAAGCCTGCCAACACAGGGGAGGGAGAGAGACAAAGGGGGCAGTTATCCTGGGGCCTGGTGATTCAAAGGGGCCCAAGGTTGCTGGCCACCACCGCTGCTACTACCATAGCAGCAGAAGTGGCTAGAGTTCTGGGCCCTTTGTATCACCACTGGAGCATCGCGCCAGACGCTCTGGGCAGCTCCGAGGGCTGGGGGTGAGGTGCACCATGCTCTAGGTGACACTGGAAGGCTGGCTGTCCCTGGCCCCTTCCTTCCAACCAAGACCCTGCCCTTTTTGGTAGCATGGAGCCGGCCTCTCCCCTTGTACAGGGGCCCACAGAGGCTGTCAGCTCCCCTGAGCTCAGGGGATTTCTCCATCATGCACAGAGCAGCAATGCTTCTCTTGGCATAGGGGATGTTCTGGGGCAGGAGGGTAAGTGGTATGGCTGGGATGGGTTTGCATTCTAGCAATGCTGCTGCCTTGGGCTCCAGCAACAAGCGCGGGCTTCCCTTGCAGGCTCTGCTGGGCACACTGCATAAGGGAGGCACAAGCCAAGTTATTGTGGGCTAATCTGCTCTACAATGGGGATGAACTGGCCGTCAGTGTTGTAAATCAAATGCACTCCACTATTAGGACATACACTTACTTAACAACAACACAGCCACCAATATAACAAACAAACAAAATGTTCTGCTGCAAGCGGAAAAGGGCTGCACTAATTCAAACCAAATTCAGAAAAGAAACTCCTCCCAGGCGGGGACATTTTCTGTCAAGTTTCAGCCCTGGGAGAATTTTTGCAGCTGAGCGATACATTCTTGCAAAGAGAGATTAAGGGTCTCATCAGCACAAGGCTCTGACATAAGGCGCAGCATACAACAAGGGGAAAGATTTAATCTGTAGGGTTGGGCTGATCTGAATAGACCGTGCAGAACATGAAGGATGGAAAGGGTTAATGGCAATGCTTGCCCAGTGAACATTTCCTAACATTGCCACTTTTTACTCACAAGTTACAATTTCTCTGTTACTATAGAGGCAAGTTGTTGATATTGGATTCATTTCTGGTTTATATTCCTTTTTGTCATTTTTCCCATGAACTAATAAGCCACAGTGGATTTGCAAATATGAGCAAATGTGAACATTATACAAAACACTTTTATGTTCTATTGACATTTGCTTTCCACCCTAATAATTTAGAGCTGTTAACAAAAAAATTCATACTCCCATCATTTTTATTTCCCAAGTTTACAAAGGAAGAATCACGAGTAATTTCCCATAGTTATTGTTTGTAGCACAACACATGGTCTTAATTATTGGGATAAGAAACACAGAAAGGGTTTTGGTAAGGATAAATTATTTATCTATGGCTTTAATTCAAAATTCATTTTCTGCACCATAATTTTATGTTATATTGATCAGACATTATTTTCTTTTAGCGTTTTATTAACATGATTCAGACGTTCTTATCAAGACTCCTGCTCATGAGAGATTTGCCCTGCTTATACATATATGGACCAATGAAGCATATGCAGAGCAATCGTCCACCCGGTCCCCCAAGTACACCTGACTTTAAAACACTTTACCTCATGTACAAATTGGAGGCAATACAAAATGTAGTACTCAGTTCTGTTCTTACTTACTGCTTCCATGGAAGGCAACAGGGATTATAGCAGAGATCAGAATTTTCCCGGACCTATATAGTGCCAGATATAATCCAGGTCTTCATAGGACTGTAGGGCTACAAAGGACCATGTGAGGTCATCTAATCCAGCCTCCTGAACTGAGCCAGAATCAATTTTATTTAGGCCTTGAAAGGTGTTTATTTAACTTGCTCTTAAAAACCTTCAATAACATTCCTTGGTAACATATTCCAGTACTTAACTATTCTTACAGTTAGCATTTCCCCCTAATATCTAACCTGCAGCTCCCTTACTTTAGATTAAGCCGCTTTTTCTTTTTTGGTCCAACAGTCTATGGACATAGGGAACAATTGATCACAATCCTCTTTATAACAGCCCTTAACAGATTGAAAGACTTACTAGGTTCCCCCATCAGTTGTCTTTTCTCAAGAAAACTCGTGGGCTTCTTTTGTTAACCTTTCCTCACACGTTAGGTGTTCTTTTATCAGTTTGTTTTTCTCCTCGGGACTCTTTTCAGTTTGTCCACATCTTTCACAAGATGTGGCACCCAAAACTGGATACAATACTCAAGCTGAGGCCTGATCAGTGCTGAGTACAGCCCTCCAATATTTTCCATCTTTGACCTATAATATTCCTGTTAATACATCCCAGAATGATATTTGTCTTTTTTGCAACTGTGTCATATTTTGTTGACTCCTATTCAATTTGTGATCCGCTGTCACTTTCATATATGTTTTTGCAGTACTACCACCTCATCAGTTATTCTCCATATTGTGTTTGAGCATTGTTGTTCCCCCCCCCCCCCTTTCCTAGGTATAGTACATTGCACTTGTCTTTTAAAACTTTCACCTTCTTGATTTCAGACTAATCCTCCAATGCATCTATGACATTTTGAATTTGAATTCTGTCTTCAAAAGGGGTTGCAATGGGATGGCTATTACTTCTCAACATAGCGTCTTCTAGATCAGGGGTGGGGCACCTAAGGCCCAGATGTGGCCTCCAGCTTGCCTGGATCTGTCCCTTGAGATGCAGGACCCCCCACAGCATTACGGAGCCTGCACCAGCACTCCAGTCCTCCTGCAGCTCCACTGTGGGGTTGGAGCACATAAAATCTACTAGGCTGCACCCCCCTAGGCTCTGGTGTGTGAGGGGAATGTGGGGAGTGTCTTTCTCCTTCTCAGTTGGGAGCCACGTCAGTGAGGGTTTGTTGGGGTTTTTTTTGCTTCTCACTTGTGTGTGGCCCCCAACCGATTTTTCTGTGGATCAGGGGCTCCTGATCCAAAAAACGTTCCCCACCCCTGATCTAGATGCTTTCAGAGTACCAGCTGCCAGGCTGGCCTGCACACAGCTGACTTTTTGCTCCTCTTTGCCCCCATCAGTGGCCCCACTGATAGGGTTTCCAGGTGTCTGGTTTTGAACTGGACAGTCTGGTATTTGAGCTTTCTGTCCAGGAAACAAATTGAGAAAATACCGGACATATAAATGTCCGGTATTTTCTAATTAAGTAAGTTTTATTATTATCATGAGTATCAGTACGTAGTTGCGTATGTCTGACTGGTAGACACGCTCATGCTGCGTGAGCATCTCTACCAGCAGTATGCAACTACACAGTAGAGAGGAGGGGGGTGCGGCCAGGGTGGGATGGTATCCCCAGGGCCGGACTGGCCCGTGCACCCTGCTGGGACCGTGCGCAGGACAGGCAGCACCCCAGGATCTACGTGTGCCCGGGCCAACCCCGCTCCCCACCGGCCGGTTCCCCCCCACTGCTCCCATCCTGACCAGCCCCGCTCCCCCTGGTTCCTTCCCGGCCAGTCCTGCTTCATGACGGCCGGTTCTCCCCCCTCCCCGATCTCCCCAGGACAGCCTCGCTCCCCCGACTCCCTCCTGGCCAGTCCCCCATTCTCCTGATCTGAGATCAAGTGTGTCCAGTATTTTTTTTTAATCCATCTGGTAACCCTACCACTGGGCCCAGTGCAAGATACCCCAGTAAGTCCTGGCATCTACTTTTAACCCTCCTTACAAATTGATTGCTTGACAATTTATTCCAGTATCTTTCAAGATATTGAAGTTAGGAAGGCAGGCCTGTAATTTCCCAAGTCCTCTGTTTTCCCTTTTAAAGATAGGGACTGTGTTTGCTTTTTCTCTAGTATCTGGGGGTATGTCTACACTACCCCGCTAGTTCGAACTAGCGGGGTAATGTATGCATACCGCACTTGCTAATGAAGCCCGGGATTTGAATTTCCCGGGCTTCATTAGCATAAGCGGGGAGCCGCCATTTTTAAATCCCCGCTGCTTCGAACCCCGTGTAGCGCGGCTACACGGGGCTCGAACTAGGTAGTTCGGACTAGGGTCCTATTCCGAACTACCGGTACACCTCGTGAAACGAGGTGTACCGGTAGTTCGGAATAGGCACCCTAGTCCGAACTACCTAGTTCGAGCCCCGTGTAGCCGCGCTACACGGGGTTCGAAGCAGCGGGGATTTAAAAATGGCGGCTCCCCGCTTATGCTAATGAAGCCCGGGAAATTCAAATCCCGGGCTTCATTAGCAAGTGCGGTATGCATACATTACCCCGCTAGTTCGAACTAGCGGGGTAGTGTAGACATACCCTGGGACCTCAACTATTCTCCATGAGTTCTCCAGGATATTTGGTAACAGTTCCAAGATTGCTTCAGCTAGCTCCTTAAAGTACCCTATGGAAAAGTTTGTCAGGTCCTGGCAACTAGAATACATCTAATTTATCTAAATAATCTTTAACCTGTTATTTCCCTATTCTGGCCTATATTCCTTTTCCCTTGTTATTACTCTTGATAGTGTTAAACATCTGGTCACAATTAAACTTTTCAGTGAAGACTGACACAAAATTGGCATTAAACTCCTCCATCTTTGTGGTGGTGTCCTTGATTAGCTCTCCTTGTTCACTAAGCAGCAGACCTGCACTTTCCTTTGTCTTTCTCTTACTGTATTTATAAAACCACTTATTGATTGTTATGTCACTTTCTAGGTGTAACTCATTTTGAGCCTTTGCACAAAACCGGTATTTTCCTTAATGAGAAGTAGGTTCTTTAGGAGTGCGTCTATTCAGCAAAGACAAATCAACAGCTGGCTAGTGCCAGCTGATGTGGGCTCACAGGAGTTGGACTACAGAGCTGTATCATTGCTATGTAGACATCCAGGCTCAGGCTGGATCCTAAGCTCTGAGCCCAGGGTGCCCAAAAATCTCTAGATCTGATCCTCCACTACCTCATGTTGCCCTTCATACCTCTGCAAAGCAACAATGAAACACGGCCATTTTGATTGTAGTACTATCTAGCTGCCAAGATGAGTCAGGAAGATAGCTCTAATTATCTGCGGCCCCAGAGCCTAACACCCAGTAGCATGGTATGGTTGTTATTTTTTTCCCAAATGTTGTCATAGCATCTAGATACTTAAATGAACTGCACAGCTGTCTTTTCAGGGTACAGGGCTACAGTCGAATTAAGCTACACAACTTCAGCTACATCAATTGCGTAGCTTAATAAAAAATTGCTTATTTCGGCTTTTGGCGCTGTCTACACAGCAGTAAGTCAAAGGAAGAAAACACATTCTTCGACTTCTTTTACTCCTCGTGAAATGAGGGTTACAGGAGTCAGAGTAAGAAGTTCTCCAGCTCAATATTATTTTGAAATAAAGACTTATGGGCTGTGTCTACATTGGCAAGATTTTGCGAAAAAGCAGCCGCATTTGCGCAAAATCTTGCCACCTGTCTACACTGGCCGCAAGTACTTGCACAAGAACACTGTTCTAATGTAGGAAATCAGTGCTTCTTGCGTAAATACTCTGACACTCCCGCTCAGGGATAAGCTCTCTTCCAGAACTGTTCTTGCACAAGAGGCCAGTGTAGACAGGCAATGTTAATTTCTTGCACAAGAAAGTCCGAGGGCTAAAATGGCCATCAGAGCTTTCTTGCGCAAGAGAGCGTCTACACTGGCATGGATGCTTTTGCACAAAAGCACATCTCTTGCGCAAAGGCACGTGCCAGTGTAGACACTCTCTTGCGCAAATACTTTTAACGCAAGGGTTTTTGCGTTAAAGTATTTGCACAAGAAAGTATTTGTGCAAAATCATGCCTGAGTAGATGTAGCCACGGTGTAGATGTGCTCTTTGTTATTTTAGAATAATGTCAGTAATTCTGAAATAACGCTGCTGTGTAGACATAGCCTAAAATAACACATTTCACACCTGGATACAAGAGGTGGCAGCTAAAAGCCTCTGTGAAGGGAAGAGCTGTCTTTGTCAAGGCTATTTTAAACATGTGGACCGGGCAACCTGTACATTTCTTTCTTGATTAATCATTTTCACTTTGGATTCAGCAGTGAAAGGAGGACTCATCTTTGAGTAGTTACTATGCCACACTTGACATTTACGAGTTTTGTTTTATAGTTACCTGGATTTGACAAGTCTCAGGGATTTTAAAAAAATGTTTCATGAGTTAGCTTTATTCCTTTCTCTCCTGGAGCAATCAGCACCTCCATAGAAAAGCTGGCTTCACTGCCTGAAAATTACACAAAGTCTCTTTTTACTTATGTCCCAAAATGTTTTTTTTTTCTGGAAATGGTACTGGCACATAGGCAGTAGGTTGACATGCAGTGTTCTGGATAACTACATAGGTACAGGAGCGGCCCTAGATGAGCTGCCAGCAACTGGCACCCTAGGTGAAACACGCAATCGGCACGCAATTGGCACCCCCACCTCCAAAGCCCTCAATGGGCTATTTATCTTGGCCCCCTAGGTGACTGCCTAGGTCGCCTGTATTGATGATGGGCTGCCACTGCATAGGTATAACACTAGCCTTTTGAGCCAAATTCCACTCTAAATGGGACTGCATGAGGCACAATTTAGGGGAGAAGTGGCCCTTTCCTTTTTAAGGTCCTTCATATTCTTCCTTCCACATCCCAAACCAATAGTGCCTAAAATATGGCCCCCAGTTGGTAGTGGGGAGAAACCACATCTGACTTACTCAAAAGAATGATCCTCCCAGCTGCTTAAGACATTTCATCTTTCTCCATAGCTTCTCTGATCTTTTCCCTAGCAAAGTGTACCCTGATATTTATGTATTACATCACATAGGCTACGTCTACACTGGCAGTTTCTTGCTCAAGAACTCTTTTGCGGAAGAGTTCTTGTGCAAAAACTCTTCAAGAAGAGAGCATCTACACTGGCATGTGCTTTTGCTGAAGAGATGTGCTTTTGCGCAAGAGCATCCATGCCAGTGTAGATGCTCTCTTGCGCAGGAAAGCTCTGATGGCCATTTTAGCCACAAGGGCTTTCTTGCGCAAGAAATTCATGTTGCCTGTCTACACCGGCCTCTTGCGCAAGAACAGTTGTGCAAAAGGGCTTATTCCTGAGTGGGAGCATCATAGTTCTTGTGCAAAAAGCCCTGATTTCATACGTTAGAATGTCAGTTTACTTGCACAATAACACACAGCCAGTGTAAACAGGCAGCAAGTTTTTGTGCAAGAGCAGCTGCTTTGGCGCAAGATTGCACCAGTGTAGACATAGCCTTGATGTATATTTGCATCTATCTGGTTTTATTATAGAGATGTTAAAGCTTTAGATTTAAGGCAGGAAAATGACTTTGTCCAATGACAACAAATCTGCCTGGACACCGGAGGATATAGAAGTCCTGGTCATGAACTCTGAGCTGCTGTCTACCATGGTGGCAGCCCATGTCCACATTTTCATCTTTGGATCAAGAACCATCAAGAGATCTAGAGGACACCACAGCTACCATAAAAACATCACAAGTATTCAGAGAACATCATCTAACGTACTTGAATCTGGCTACCTCCTGAAGCTCCTGAACATTAGTTTTACAGTGCATTTCACACAAGGATGGCAAAGAGCTTTACAAAGAAGGGAAAGTTTTACATACGGGGAAACAAACACAGCAAGTCAATGACTTACTAACTCCACAAAAGCAACTTGGGAATAGACTGCCCCTCATAGTCATGTGTTTCAGCCATGAGAGCATGACACCTCCCCCATGCGTGCCCCATTGTCCTGACCAGAGCCATGTCAGAGTCAGACGTGGGACAGTAAGTCTGTGTTTTAGGCCTGCACTCAGCAGATACAGTCAACAATGTTGATCATCTGAGACGCTTTGCACTGACCACCTACCACTAGGGTTGCCAGGTGTCCGGTTTTGAATCGGCCAGTCCGGTATTTGAGGGTTCTGCCCAGGAAAAAAATAAAGAAAATACCAGACGTATAAAATGTCCAGCATTTTCTAATTAGGTAAGTTTTATTATTATTAGGAGTATCAGTACCTAGTTGCGAACTGTCTGGCTGGTAGACACGCTCACACTGCATGAGTGTGTCTACCAGCCAGGCAGCATGCAACTATGCGAGGGGAGGGGCTGGATGGAATTCCTGGGGCCAGACTTGCTCATGCTTTGCCGGAACTGTGTGTGGGACGGATAGCGCCCTGGGATCTGTGTGCACCCGGGTCAGTCCTGCTGCCCGCCAGGCGATTCTCCCCCCCAGCCAGCCCTGCTCCCCCTAACCTCCTCCCAGCCAGCCTCGCTCCCCCTGACCCACCTCCCAGACAGCCCCACTTTCCGTCAGCTGGTCCTCCTCCCTCCCCCCCCGATCTCCCCCAGCCAACCACCACTTCCCCCAACCAGCCCTGCTTCCCCCCCAGGTGGTTCTCCCCCCTTCCTCCTCCTGATCTTCCCCAGTCAGCTCTGCTCCCACAACCCCCTCTCTGCCAAACCTGTTTCCCGCCAGCTGGTCCCCCCCCCCCGATCTCCCCTGGCCAGCCCCGCTGCTCCTGACCCCCTGCCCAATCTCCCCTGACCAGCCCTGCTGCCCCTGACCCTACCAGTCCTGGTTCCCACCAACTGGTTCCCGTCCCCCATCCTCCCGGCCAGCCCCGCTCCCCTCCCAGCCCTTCCTCCCCCATCTGAGAACAAGTGTGTCCAGTATTTTTTTGAAGCCACCTGGTAACCCTACCTAGCACCCAAATCTGGTAATTTTCATGGATCGATGACAGCAGATTTGCATGCAACAGTGACAGAGCACTATATAACTGTGACAAACCAGCAGTGTCTAATGGCTAATTCCTCTATTAATTCATTCTAGTTTCCTGTAGTTTCACACTTGTATGGACAGCATAGTTTGTTTCTACTTTTCACTGGTGCCTTGCTTCTCATTTCCTGTTGGCCACTTGTGCTATCATCCTATTCTGTAGCCTCACCCTTTATATTCCATGCTTATATTCTGCCTGAGACTTAAAACCAGCTTCTGCTAAAATATTGTCCAGCTTTAGTTTGTGAAAGAAATCTCATGATTGGGGTATTAGTGACTATTATTAATTATTATTATTATTCAAGACAGGTTTATGTCTCCAGATCACTTTAAAGAGAACGAGCAAGAGAGTCACTCCAGCTGGCTGTTCAAAAGGCAGCCATTCTATGGCTAAACTGGCAGCCCTAATTTTGTGCTGTGGCTTGTAACATCACTGGGAGTGCTGGACTGTGGGCAGCAGCTGGACTGAAAAATGATGCCAAATGGCTCTGAGTAGTTCATTAAAATAGCAGGTGAATATTACATTTTCCCACCAAGTGTGTTGCACACCATAGCACAAAACCAGGGGGCCCATATTCATCCCTGGTATAAGTATTGCTTTCAGATGTGAATTTGTCCCCAGGGCTTAAAATGTGTGGTTGGGTCTAATCTGCTCCCATTGAAATCAGTGGTTTAAACCATGATGGACTTGGCTCAAGCCCCAAAACCATATATACAACCTCAAACCACGAGCACCGGGACACCCCCATTGTGGGATTGGATTTATTAGAGCTGTGCAAACCGAGGCAATCTCAGGGTCAGCAATGCCTGAGTGGAACTTGAAGCACATGCATATTTCCCTTATTATTCAGGACTATTCACATGCTTTAAGTTAAGCACATACTCACATGCAGTGATGGGCTGAGCCCTCGCTTTGTGAACCATTTCAGCGCAGATTTAGAATACGTGGCCTCACCCACACACTATCTTCTGCGATTTTTCTTTCAGGAGTGAAATGCAGCCAAAATGCTGCAACTTCTTGGTTTCAGCTTGAAACTAAGGGCAGCCTCCAAGTTTTATATGGTTTCCACCTAAAATCATAAATCATCTCTACTGCACCTGAAATTTGTTCCAAATTTGCTCAAGAGTTGGCCCAGCTTTGCCTGAAAGTTGGCCCAGGATTGCTTGAAACAGAGCCCAGTTTCAACAAGAGGGTCATGAACCTTGATAAACCTGGCCTAAGTTTTGGGCTTGTAACAAAATCCTAACCACAAGAGTTTCACCTGGTTTGGGGTTTATTACAAAGGCTTCTCACTGAGCTAGTATTTATTATGATTACAATTAGAACACATTTAGGCAGGCCTGTGAGTCTATACAGCCCATTACAAACAGAAAAATCCCAGGCGTATTTCCTGCCTTGCTCATGACGTAAATCATAAACTGATTTCTGTTTAATTTATATATATGCATAACCAACCATTCATCCTAGGTGACCTCCTTAGCTACTATAATGGCTTGTTGAAGAAAAAAATCACCTTGAAGAAGGGTTGATTAGGACCCATTGGAATGACATGACTTAAGAAAACAAAGTTGAAATGTTGTGTTGATAGACACATCAATAAAAGCCCTGTTTTTACTGATGACCAAACCAAAATGTTGGCCGAAATGTTGAGTTCATCAGGTACATGCTCAGTTCTGATTGCAACTTGGATCTTCCGAATACCCAGGGAGGACTGGTCTAAGAATTAAAGTCTGGGCCTGGGACTCAGAAGAACTGCATTCTGTTCCTGAGTCTGCTCCAAACTATGCTGTGGCTCTAGGAAGATGAAGCAGCTGCATAGAGGTTTTTCCACCATGTAGCAACTCACCCTGATTTAGGGTGGCCACTCCTCCAAAATTGTCTTGGGTTTCTAGGAATTAAAGATGATGGCATGTAATGAAACCAGGTTGTCACCTTTCCCAACTGGATGGACCAAACACCTTTCAGAGAAATGACGTCTGGTTGGCAAAGTTAGCAACCCTAGCAGGAAACCTCCAGGAATATGTCCAGCCACAAGTGGCAACTCTACCCTGATTGCAGCGATCAGCTCTGAGTACTGAGGGAGAGCTGGAGACGATGTGCCTTATACTACCACCTGTACGTAAGTGAACAGCTGGCTGGGCACATGAAAAAGGGGCTAATTACCCTCCGTATTCCTCTGGGAGGAATTGTGCCTCTGAAGGACAACTTCCTGAGGCAGCAGAGCTATGCGCTTTCCCATACTCTAGGCTGAGCCTGTCCTCCAGTGAGAAAATACTTATTCTTGTGCTTAACTCTGTTCATATTGAGGAAGGTGCTTAAGTTAAGGACACACTTTCTTGAAGCAGGAGATCTGTTTTTCACCTCCTTCTCTATAAAATGGAGCTAACACCACAGAGGTGTTGCAAGGAGCCACACTAAGGCTATGTTGACACTCGGGGCTTTTTGTGCGAGTAATATGCAAATGAGGCTAAGCATGGACTATTGCCAAGCCTCATTTGCATACCTAATGAGCCACCATTTTTTTCAGAAGAGGCTCTTGCACAAGAAGGAGCGTCTACACTGCCCCTTCTTGTGCAAGAAAAACCCTCTTGTGCAATGTCGTTACACCTATTACTTTTCAGGAAGTACAGCATTGTGCAAGAGGGTTTTTCTTGCACAAGAAGGGGCAGTGTAGATGCTCCTCCTTGCACAAGAGCCTCTTCTGAAAAAAAATGGTGGCTCATTAGGTATGCAAACGAGGCTTGGTGATATTCCATGCTTAGCCTCATTTGCATATTACTCAAGCAAGAAGCCGAGGCTACGTCTACACTGGCATGATTTTGTGCAAGAACTCTTTTGCGGAAGAGTTCCTGTGCAAAAACTCTTCCAGAAGAGAGCGTCTACACTGGTATGTGCTTTTGCGCAAGAGCATCCATGCCAGTGTAGACGCTCTCTTGCACAAGAAAGCTCTGATGGCCATTTTAACCATTCGGCTATCTTACGCAAGAAATTCATGTTGCTGTCTACACGGGCCTCTTGTGCAAGAACAGTTGCGCAAGAGGGCTTATTCCTGAGTGGGAGCATCATAGTTCTTGTGCAAGAAGCCCTGATTTCATTCATTAGAAAGTCAGTGTTCTTGTGCAAGAACTTGCGGCCAGTATAGACAGGCAGCTGTTTTGGTGCAAAAGCGGCTGCTTTTGCGCAAGATCACACCAATGTAGACACAGCCTAATATTTGCGAGGTGGTCAGAGACTACAGGGCTGCGAGTCATAGTGATGTTATAAACAAACGTAATAAATTTTAAACTATAGCGCACAGATATATTGGTGTTCTGGTGGTTGTTCACTGTCTGTGCATGAGAGCCTTCATCAGGCCTATGTGAAAAAGTAATATAGTTTTCGGATACTTAGCAAAGGCTGGACATAGTACGTGTCTGCTTTGGTAGAAGCAATGGGAAATATTCAGCCATTCTGCACTCTTTGGGTATGTCTACACTACCCCACTAGTTCGAACTAGGGGGGGTAATGTAGTCATACGGAGTTGCAAATGAAGCCCGGGATTTGAATTTCCCAGGCTTCATTTGCATAAAGCCGGCCGGCGCCATTTTTAAATGCTGGCTAGGTCGGACCCTGTGCCACGCGGCTACACGCGGCACGGACTAGATAGTTCAGATTAGGCTTCCTATCCGAACTAGCTGTACGCCTCGTGGAACGAGGCGTACAGCTAGTTCCGATTAGGAAGTCTAATCCGAACTAGCTAGTCCGTGCCGCGTGGCTACACACGGCACAGGATCCGACCTAGCCGGCATTTAAAAATGGCACCGGCCGGCTTTATGCAAATGAAGCCCGGGAAATTCAAATCCCGGGCTTCATTTGCAACTCCATATGACTACATTACCCCCCCTAGTTCGAACTAGTGGGGTAGTGTAGACATACCCTTCTATATTTAAATGTATGAACATTCAGAGTTATGACACCAATAAGATTGAAACAGTTGGCAAGTGCACGTGATTATTTTTTCAGAAATGGAATAGTCTTGGTGCATTACAGGAAAGGCCCTAATCCAGCCTGCCCTGCACCTGCCTGTATCATAGATACATTTCATCTTTAGAAAGGCATTTCAGAAGCAGAAGAGAGTCTCTGCCACACAGAATACAACATTTCAATGATATCCATGGCCCCAGTGAATTCAGCAGTTGATTGAGGGCTAGTGGGGCCAGAAAGAGATTTGGGTGGTCTAACGTGGGAGTCTAAGGTGTTTCTCTAGCAACATTTAAAAACATAAAAAAGCAATGAGTAAAAAATGAGCATTTTGCTCATGCTGAAGCGAGACATTGTCTCTTGAATATGGTAATAACGTCGCCACAACCAAGGTGAAGTAGCCACTAGGAGAAATGAAGCCTTGGCCTGTGAAAATGTGAGTTGAGGATGCTCATGCATCCTTACATGCCTGTATCTCCCTTGCCTAAGCTACTGGCATGATGAAAAGCACAGGGGATAGAGGGTAAACTACCAGTCACTTTTCTTTACATAAAACACTGGCTTTCCTTAGTCCACTGCAGGCTCACCCCCGCCTCATGCCACCAGCATAATTGCTAATTAAGGGATGTGAAGAACCTCCTTTTCTGATCTCTTCCAGTCAGGTGTCGCTGGAAGTCAGCTGACATCTTGCATTGCTAATGCCCCACATGTACAGGTAGTCTGGGTTCAAGTACTTATATCTTGAACCTAGATCACATCTGATCACTGGGAAGCAGTTTGTGTGCTAAAGGATCTATTCTTTTCTAGATGCTCATCTTCCTGGCTGACTTAACTCAGTGCACTGCAGAGGACCACTGTGAAGAATACCCTTAGTGTCATGCTCCAGGAAGTGGAGGGTTAAGAGATTTGGGGATGTGAAAAGTGGCTGCAAATGAAAGCTTAGGGGAAGAAAACATTGCAACGGAACCTACATTTAGGGCTAAATGTGGTCAGGCTACTTCATGGCATTCTGGAGTATTAAACAACTTCCATAAATGGGCCTAATTCTGATCTCAGTTACACCAAATAACTCTTAATGCAGCCATGGAAATCACTTTGTATTTACACTGGTGTCATGGAAATCACAGTCTGACCCAATATACCACCTCTTGCTTTGAGGTGGGGGGGGGGGGGGAAAGAGGGGAAGATTCTTTTAGTGAGTATGCATCAGGGAGAGCAAATCACATAATTTGTGATCTTTTGCCTCAGAGATGAATCTGAGCATTAGCAAGACTTTTGCCTGCAGGTTTGAAGGGTCTGAATCTTTAATATTACTGTTGGCCAATAACTGTATTTCATAATAACTGCAGGAAACCATCACCAGCTATAATCCCCAATGACAATGAACTGGGGGAGAGTAATTCTAAAATTTGCTGACAATTAGTTCTGACTCAATTGTAAAGTGAAAGCATGAGTGGTCTTTGGCAGGGCACTTTCCTACTTCATGACCGTTAACAATGGGACAATAGCATGATGGACACATTCTTTGCATTCTGAACTTGTTGGGTAATACCTTCTGAGAACTCTGAGAATAATGTCTTGTCTCACTGGTTTTATCCTTTGCCCTTTGGATTGTATTGCTTCTTCTTGTTCTTTACAGCACACCAGCCAATATGACTCCACCTTTTTTGACTCATTTTGTGCACCAGCTCCAATAATAGCAGGAGGAACATGCGAAGCAGAGTTTGTCATTGTGCAGATGAAACTTGAGGGTACAAACATTTACCCAATATGCAAAGTAGGGGTTTAAGCCAGGCATCTATATGTTCCTCCCACACTTGTGGAGCAGAAGCTAATGGATTTTCTAAAAGTAATATTTTCTCTGAGGTGTTGTTTTGATATGATCATACTAATGTAGTGCCTAGTCATCTGTTCTGGAGAACACTTCGAAGGGACACTCAACTTTGATGCAAAAATATTACAAATGGCAAAATTCAAGCCACTTCGAAGAATAAAGTTCACACTTTGTTTGTAGAAGTTCACAAAGGTCACCCAAGTGAGGTGCAATATTCGTACCCAATATTCGTACCCAATTCGTACCCAATAATTCGTAGTTCCCCTCAAATCTACAGACCATGCTAAACCCCAGAGAAGGTGGTACAAAATGAGGTCTGAAGATCATGGGCCACATGGTATTGAACATAATCCATTTGCTGCCTCCTTCCTTGCTGGGATTGTGCAGTCAGCATGAGAAATCTACATGTGCAGCTGTGCAAAAGCAGTGTGAGTACCGCTATGCTGGCTAGAACATGGATACTGAATAGAATGTTCTTGGTCTTTTTATTGGATTTATATGGATTTGAATACATATCAGAGGTGAAAGTAAGTGGGCGTGCTCTGGTTGCGCCGCTCTTGCAAGAGCTGGCTGACCTGCGACAAAAGCCTGCAGGGAGCTATTTAAAGAGCTGGCAGGGACCTGGAATGCAATAGGACAGTACCTGTAAGAAATGTTAAGTTACTTTCACCACTGATCCTTATAGTATCTATATAGGTTCCAAAGAATATGCATGTGGCATTTTAACTTGGGTTGGAATGTACTGATTTTGACTGAAGTAAATTCTGATCCCCAATACTGTTATGAGGCTTTATTCACTTTAATACTGTGGTGTTTAAAATGGAAACCTAGAAATTTGATTTTAAAAGTTGACTTGGATGTGAAAGGCTCAGAAGGGAAAAGTCCTGCTTTTCACACCTGGTTTGATCATAGGTGAGTTTGAAACATCACAAGTTTTACGTAGACTGGTTAGAATCAACATTACCTAGAGAGACAAAGAGTCACAGACAAGTATCAAATGTATCAAACTCCTAGAAGGCAAGCCTTGCATGAACCTAGAGCTGTTATAGAGCCCTAAGCAGAATCATTGACAGAGAAGCAACATCAAGAGCTCTTCAAGTCCAGTCCTCTGCTTTCGTGGCCAATGTTCCCTTTATAGTTTTCCATCCATGTGCAGAATACATTTGTGCCAATGTGCACCACAAGGAGAAACAAAACTAGCTGTGGGAGCTCTGCTAATCAGCTAGGTGGCACTGGAATCTCTCCTGAGTGGCTGCACAAGAGCACAGCCTACAGAGAACACTGCTCATGGCAGGACCAAACACCATCTTCATCATCCCTGATAGGTGTTTGTCTAACCTGCTCTTAAAAATCTCCAGTGATGGAGATTCCACAGTCTCCCTAGGCAATTTATTCCAGTGCTTAACCACCCTGACAGGAAGTTTTTCCTAATGTCCAACCTAAACCTCCTTTGCTATAATTTAAGCCCATTGCTTCTTGTCCTATCATCAGAGGTTAAGGAGAATAATTTTTTCCTGTTTCCTTTTATCAACTTTTCAGACAATAAAAACTCTGTGTCCTCTTTTCCAGACTAAACAAACTCAATATTTTCAATCTTCCCTCACTGGTCATGTTTTCTTGATCCTTTTATCAGTTTTGTTGATCTTCTCTGGAGTTTTTCCAATTTCTCCACATCTTTCATGTGGTGCCTAGAACAAGACACGATGCTCCAGTTGAGACCCAATCAGCATGAATTAGAGTGGAAGAATTACTTCTTGCGTCCTGCTTAGAACACTCCTGCAAATACATCCCAGACTGATGTTTGCTTTTTTTGTGACAGTGTCACTCTGAATCATATTTAACTTGTAGTCCCCTATGACCTGTCCTAGATAGTCACTTCCCATTCGGTATGTGTGAAACTGGTTGTTCCTTCCTAAGTAGAGTATGTTGCATTTGTCCTTATTGAACCTCATACTGTTTACTTCAGACCATTGCTCCAGATCATTTTGAATTATGACCCTATCCTCCAAAACATTTACAACCCCTTCCAGCTTGATATAATCCACAAACTGTATAAGGGTACTCTGTGCCATTATTTAAATCACTACTGAAGATATTGACCAGAACCAGAACTGATCCCTACAAATCCACACTTGTTATATCTTTCCAGCACGACTGTGATACATTGATACCTACTTTCTGGGAATGATTATTCCACCAGTTATGCATCCACCTTATAGTAGCTGTATCTAGATGGTATTTCCCTTGTTTGTTAATGACATTTAGATCATGAGAGGCTGTACCAAATGCTTTACAAAAGTCTAGCTATACCACATCTACTGCTCTTCCCCCGCCCCCATCCACATGGCTTGTTATCCTGTCAAAGAAACCTATCAGTTGGTCTAACTTGATTTGTTCTTGACAAATCTCTGTTGTTACTTATCACCTTATTACCTTTTAAATGTTTGAAAATCAATTATTTAATTATTTGCTCTATTATCTTTCCTGGTATAAAAATTATGCTGACTGTCTGTAACTTCCTATGTTGTCCTTATTTCCTTTTTTATAATTGGCATTATATTTGCCCCTTTCCAGTCTTCTGGAATGTCTCTTGTAGTACATGACTTTTGAAACTAATGGCTCAGACATCTTCTCAGTCAGTTCTTTGAGTATTCTAGAATGCATTTCATCAGGCTCTGGTCACTTGAAAACATCTCATTTGTCTAAGTAATTTTTAACTTTTTCTGTTCCTACTTTTGAACCTACCCCATTTTCACTAGCATTCACTATGTCAGGTTTCTTGGTGAAAACTGAAACTAAGAAGTTATTAAGCACCTCTGTCATTTCCATTATTGTTTCCCCTCTTTATTAAGTGATTGCCCTATCCTGTCCTTGGTCTTCCTCTAGTTTCTAATGTATTTATAGAATGTTTTCTTGTTACCTTTTATATCTCTGGATAGTTTGAGCTCATTTTGTGTGTTGGCCTTTCTAATTTTGCCCCTACATACTTGTGTTGTTTATATTCATCCTTTGTAATTTGACCTAGTTTCCATTTTTTGTGGACTCCTTTTTGACATTTAGATCATCCAAGATCTCCTGGCTAAGCCATGGTGATCTTTTGCCATACTTCCCATCTTTCTTATGAAGTGGAATAATTTGCTCTTGGTTCCCTTAATAATGTCTTTTTGAAAAACTTCCAACTGTCTTCAAATTGTTTTTCCTCTTAGACTTGACTTTCCAAAGGATCTTATCTACTAACTCCTGAAGTTTGCTCGAGTCTGCCTTCTTGATATCCATGGTCTTCATTTTGCTGTTCTCTCACCTATCATAGAATTATAAATTCTTGTAATTTCACAATCACTTTCACCTAAGGTGCCTTCCATTTTCAAATTCTCAACCAGTTCCTCAAAATCAAATCTAGAACAACCTCCCTCCTAGTAGTTTTCTCCACTTTCTGAAATTAAATAACTGTCAAGAACTTGTTGGATAATCTGTGACTCGCTGTGTTATTTTCCCAACAAATGGCTGGGTAGTTGAAGTTCCCCCTCTCCACCAAGTCCTGTGCTTTGGATGATTTGTTAGTTATACCCAGGGAGGACTGGTCTAAGAATTAAAGTCTGGGCCTGGGACTCAGAAGAACTGCATTCTGTTCCTGAGTCTGCTCCAAACTATGCTGTGGCTCTAGGAAGATGAAGCAGCTGCATAGAGGTTTTTCCACCATGTAGCAACTCACCCTGATTTAGGGTGGCCACTCCTCCAAAATTGTCTTGGGTTTCTAGGAATTAAAGATGATGGCATGTAATGAAACCAGGTTGTCACCTTTCCCAACTGGATGGACCAAACACCTTTCAGAGAAATGACGTCTGGTTGGCAAAGTTAGCAACCCTAGCAGGAAACCTCCAGGAATATGTCCAGCCACAAGTGGCAACTCTACCCTGATTGCAGCGATCAGCTCTGAGTACTGAGGGAGAGCTGGAGACGATGTGCCTTATACTACCACCTGTACGTAAGTGAACAGCTGGCTGGGCACATGAAAAAGGGGCTAATTACCCTCCGTATTCCTCTGGGAGGAATTGTGCCTCTGAAGGACAACTTCCTGAGGCAGCAGAGCTATGCGCTTTCCCATACTCTAGGCTGAGCCTGTCCTCCAGTGAGAAAATACTTATTCTTGTGCTTAACTCTGTTCATATTGAGGAAGGTGCTTAAGTTAAGGACACACTTTCTTGAAGCAGGAGATCTGTTTTTCACCTCCTTCTCTATAAAATGGAGCTAACACCACAGAGGTGTTGCAAGGAGCCACACTAAGGCTATGTTGACACTCGGGGCTTTTTGTGCGAGTAATATGCAAATGAGGCTAAGCATGGACTATTGCCAAGCCTCATTTGCATACCTAATGAGCCACCATTTTTTTCAGAAGAGGCTCTTGCACAAGAAGGAGCGTCTACACTGCCCCTTCTTGTGCAAGAAAAACCCTCTTGTGCAATGTCGTTACACCTATTACTTTTCAGGAAGTACAGCATTGTGCAAGAGGGTTTTTCTTGCACAAGAAGGGGCAGTGTAGATGCTCCTCCTTGCACAAGAGCCTCTTCTGAAAAAAAATGGTGGCTCATTAGGTATGCAAACGAGGCTTGGTGATATTCCATGCTTAGCCTCATTTGCATATTACTCAAGCAAGAAGCCGAGGCTACGTCTACACTGGCATGATTTTGTGCAAGAACTCTTTTGCGGAAGAGTTCCTGTGCAAAAACTCTTCCAGAAGAGAGCGTCTACACTGGTATGTGCTTTTGCGCAAGAGCATCCATGCCAGTGTAGACGCTCTCTTGCACAAGAAAGCTCTGATGGCCATTTTAACCATTCGGCTATCTTACGCAAGAAATTCATGTTGCTGTCTACACGGGCCTCTTGTGCAAGAACAGTTGCGCAAGAGGGCTTATTCCTGAGTGGGAGCATCATAGTTCTTGTGCAAGAAGCCCTGATTTCATTCATTAGAAAGTCAGTGTTCTTGTGCAAGAACTTGCGGCCAGTATAGACAGGCAGCTGTTTTGGTGCAAAAGCGGCTGCTTTTGCGCAAGATCACACCAATGTAGACACAGCCTAATATTTGCGAGGTGGTCAGAGACTACAGGGCTGCGAGTCATAGTGATGTTATAAACAAACGTAATAAATTTTAAACTGTAGCGCACAGATATATTGGTGTTCTGGTGGTTGTTCACTGTCTGTGCATGAGAGCCTTCATCAGGCCTATGTGAAAAAGTAATATAGTTTTCGGATACTTAGCAAAGGCTGGACATAGTACGTGTCTGCTTTGGTAGAAGCAATGGGAAATATTCAGCCATTCTGCACTCTTTGGGTATGTCTACACTACCCCACTAGTTCGAACTAGGGGGGGTAATGTAGTCATACGGAGTTGCAAATGAAGCCCGGGATTTGAATTTCCCAGGCTTCATTTGCATAAAGCCGGCCGGCGCCATTTTTAAATGCTGGCTAGGTCGGACCCTGTGCCACGCGGCTACACGCGGCACGGACTAGATAGTTCAGATTAGGCTTCCTATCCGAACTAGCTGTACGCCTCGTGGAACGAGGCGTACAGCTAGTTCCGATTAGGAAGTCTAATCCGAACTAGCTAGTCCGTGCCGCGTGGCTACACACGGCACAGGATCCGACCTAGCCGGCATTTAAAAATGGCACCGGCCGGCTTTATGCAAATGAAGCCCGGGAAATTCAAATCCCGGGCTTCATTTGCAACTCCATATGACTACATTACCCCCCCTAGTTCGAACTAGTGGGGTAGTGTAGACATACCCTTCTATATTTAAATGTATGAACATTCAGAGTTATGACACCAATAAGATTGAAACAGTTGGCAAGTGCACGTGATTATTTTTTCAGAAATGGAATAGTCTTGGTGCATTACAGGAAAGGCCCTAATCCAGCCTGCCCTGCACCTGCCTGTATCATAGATACATTTCATCTTTAGAAAGGCATTTCAGAAGCAGAAGAGAGTCTCTGCCACACAGAATACAACATTTCAATGATATCCATGGCCCCAGTGAATTCAGCAGTTGATTGAGGGCTAGTGGGGCCAGAAAGAGATTTGGGTGGTCTAACGTGGGAGTCTAAGGTGTTTCTCTAGCAACATTTAAAAACATAAAAAAGCAATGAGTAAAAAATGAGCATTTTGCTCATGCTGAAGCGAGACATTGTCTCTTGAATATGGTAATAACGTCGCCACAACCAAGGTGAAGTAGCCACTAGGAGAAATGAAGCCTTGGCCTGTGAAAATGTGAGTTGAGGATGCTCATGCATCCTTACATGCCTGTATCTCCCTTGCCTAAGCTACTGGCATGATGAAAAGCACAGGGGATAGAGGGTAAACTACCAGTCACTTTTCTTTACATAAAACACTGGCTTTCCTTAGTCCACTGCAGGCTCACCCCCGCCTCATGCCACCAGCATAATTGCTAATTAAGGGATGTGAAGAACCTCCTTTTCTGATCTCTTCCAGTCAGGTGTCGCTGGAAGTCAGCTGACATCTTGCATTGCTAATGCCCCACATGTACAGGTAGTCTGGGTTCAAGTACTTATATCTTGAACCTAGATCACATCTGATCACTGGGAAGCAGTTTGTGTGCTAAAGGATCTATTCTTTTCTAGATGCTCATCTTCCTGGCTGACTTAACTCAGTGCACTGCAGAGGACCACTGTGAAGAATACCCTTAGTGTCATGCTCCAGGAAGTGGAGGGTTAAGAGATTTGGGGATGTGAAAAGTGGCTGCAAATGAAAGCTTAGGGGAAGAAAACATTGCAACGGAACCTACATTTAGGGCTAAATGTGGTCAGGCTACTTCATGGCATTCTGGAGTATTAAACAACTTCCATAAATGGGCCTAATTCTGATCTCAGTTACACCAAATAACTCTTAATGCAGCCATGGAAATCACTTTGTATTTACACTGGTGTCATGGAAATCACAGTCTGACCCAATATACCACCTCTTGCTTTGAGGTGGGGGGGGGGGGGGGGAAAGAGGGGAAGATTCTTTTAGTGAGTATGCATCAGGGAGAGCAAATCACATAATTTGTGATCTTTTGCCTCAGAGATGAATCTGAGCATTAGCAAGACTTTTGCCTGCAGGTTTGAAGGGTCTGAATCTTTAATATTACTGTTGGCCAATAACTGTATTTCATAATAACTGCAGGAAACCATCACCAGCTATAATCCCCAATGACAATGAACTGGGGGAGAGTAATTCTAAAATTTGCTGACAATTAGTTCTGACTCAATTGTAAAGTGAAAGCATGAGTGGTCTTTGGCAGGGCACTTTCCTACTTCATGACCGTTAACAATGGGACAATAGCATGATGGACACATTCTTTGCATTCTGAACTTGTTGGGTAATACCTTCTGAGAACTCTGAGAATAATGTCTTGTCTCACTGGTTTTATCCTTTGCCCTTTGGATTGTATTGCTTCTTCTTGTTCTTTACAGCACACCAGCCAATATGACTCCACCTTTTTTGACTCATTTTGTGCACCAGCTCCAATAATAGCAGGAGGAACATGCGAAGCAGAGTTTGTCATTGTGCAGATGAAACTTGAGGGTACAAACATTTACCCAATATGCAAAGTAGGGGTTTAAGCCAGGCATCTATATGTTCCTCCCACACTTGTGGAGCAGAAGCTAATGGATTTTCTAAAAGTAATATTTTCTCTGAGGTGTTGTTTTGATATGATCATACTAATGTAGTGCCTAGTCATCTGTTCTGGAGAACACTTCGAAGGGACACTCAACTTTGATGCAAAAATATTACAAATGGCAAAATTCAAGCCACTTCGAAGAATAAAGTTCACACTTTGTTTGTAGAAGTTCACAAAGGTCACCCAAGTGAGGTGCAATATTCGTACCCAATATTCGTACCCAATTCGTACCCAATAATTCGTAGTTCCCCTCAAATCTACAGACCATGCTAAACCCCAGAGAAGGTGGTACAAAATGAGGTCTGAAGATCATGGGCCACATGGTATTGAACATAATCCATTTGCTGCCTCCTTCCTTGCTGGGATTGTGCAGTCAGCATGAGAAATCTACATGTGCAGCTGTGCAAAAGCAGTGTGAGTACCGCTATGCTGGCTAGAACATGGATACTGAATAGAATGTTCTTGGTCTTTTTATTGGATTTATATGGATTTGAATACATATCAGAGGTGAAAGTAAGTGGGCGTGCTCTGGTTGCGCCGCTCTTGCAAGAGCTGGCTGACCTGCGACAAAAGCCTGCAGGGAGCTATTTAAAGAGCTGGCAGGGACCTGGAATGCAATAGGACAGTACCTGTAAGAAATGTTAAGTTACTTTCACCACTGATCCTTATAGTATCTATATAGGTTCCAAAGAATATGCATGTGGCATTTTAACTTGGGTTGGAATGTACTGATTTTGACTGAAGTAAATTCTGATCCCCAATACTGTTATGAGGCTTTATTCACTTTAATACTGTGGTGTTTAAAATGGAAACCTAGAAATTTGATTTTAAAAGTTGACTTGGATGTGAAAGGCTCAGAAGGGAAAAGTCCTGCTTTTCACACCTGGTTTGATCATAGGTGAGTTTGAAACATCACAAGTTTTACGTAGACTGGTTAGAATCAACATTACCTAGAGAGACAAAGAGTCACAGACAAGTATCAAATGTATCAAACTCCTAGAAGGCAAGCCTTGCATGAACCTAGAGCTGTTATAGAGCCCTAAGCAGAATCATTGACAGAGAAGCAACATCAAGAGCTCTTCAAGTCCAGTCCTCTGCTTTCGTGGCCAATGTTCCCTTTATAGTTTTCCATCCATGTGCAGAATACATTTGTGCCAATGTGCACCACAAGGAGAAACAAAACTAGCTGTGGGAGCTCTGCTAATCAGCTAGGTGGCACTGGAATCTCTCCTGAGTGGCTGCACAAGAGCACAGCCTACAGAGAACACTGCTCATGGCAGGACCAAACACCATCTTCATCATCCCTGATAGGTGTTTGTCTAACCTGCTCTTAAAAATCTCCAGTGATGGAGATTCCACAGTCTCCCTAGGCAATTTATTCCAGTGCTTAACCACCCTGACAGGAAGTTTTTCCTAATGTCCAACCTAAACCTCCTTTGCTATAATTTAAGCCCATTGCTTCTTGTCCTATCATCAGAGGTTAAGGAGAATAATTTTTTCCTGTTTCCTTTTATCAACTTTTCAGACAATAAAAACTCTGTGTCCTCTTTTCCAGACTAAACAAACTCAATATTTTCAATCTTCCCTCACTGGTCATGTTTTCTTGATCCTTTTATCAGTTTTGTTGATCTTCTCTGGAGTTTTTCCAATTTCTCCACATCTTTCATGTGGTGCCTAGAACAAGACACGATGCTCCAGTTGAGACCCAATCAGCATGAATTAGAGTGGAAGAATTACTTCTTGCGTCCTGCTTAGAACACTCCTGCAAATACATCCCAGACTGATGTTTGCTTTTTTTGTGACAGTGTCACTCTGAATCATATTTAACTTGTAGTCCCCTATGACCTGTCCTAGATAGTCACTTCCCATTCGGTATGTGTGAAACTGGTTGTTCCTTCCTAAGTAGAGTATGTTGCATTTGTCCTTATTGAACCTCATACTGTTTACTTCAGACCATTGCTCCAGATCATTTTGAATTATGACCCTATCCTCCAAAACATTTACAACCCCTTCCAGCTTGATATAATCCACAAACTGTATAAGGGTACTCTGTGCCATTATTTAAATCACTACTGAAGATATTGACCAGAACCAGAACTGATCCCTACAAATCCACACTTGTTATATCTTTCCAGCACGACTGTGATACATTGATACCTACTTTCTGGGAATGATTATTCCACCAGTTATGCATCCACCTTATAGTAGCTGTATCTAGATGGTATTTCCCTTGTTTGTTAATGACATTTAGATCATGAGAGGCTGTACCAAATGCTTTACAAAAGTCTAGCTATACCACATCTACTGCTCTTCCCCCGCCCCCATCCACATGGCTTGTTATCCTGTCAAAGAAACCTATCAGTTGGTCTAACTTGATTTGTTCTTGACAAATCTCTGTTGTTACTTATCACCTTATTACCTTTTAAATGTTTGAAAATCAATTATTTAATTATTTGCTCTATTATCTTTCCTGGTATAAAAATTATGCTGACTGTCTGTAACTTCCTATGTTGTCCTTATTTCCTTTTTTATAATTGGCATTATATTTGCCCCTTTCCAGTCTTCTGGAATGTCTCTTGTAGTACATGACTTTTGAAACTAATGGCTCAGACATCTTCTCAGTCAGTTCTTTGAGTATTCTAGAATGCATTTCATCAGGCTCTGGTCACTTGAAAACATCTCATTTGTCTAAGTAATTTTTAACTTTTTCTGTTCCTACTTTTGAACCTACCCCATTTTCACTAGCATTCACTATGTCAGGTTTCTTGGTGAAAACTGAAACTAAGAAGTTATTAAGCACCTCTGTCATTTCCATTATTGTTTCCCCTCTTTATTAAGTGATTGCCCTATCCTGTCCTTGGTCTTCCTCTAGTTTCTAATGTATTTATAGAATGTTTTCTTGTTACCTTTTATATCTCTGGATAGTTTGAGCTCATTTTGTGTGTTGGCCTTTCTAATTTTGCCCCTACATACTTGTGTTGTTTATATTCATCCTTTGTAATTTGACCTAGTTTCCATTTTTTGTGGACTCCTTTTTGACATTTAGATCATCCAAGATCTCCTGGCTAAGCCATGGTGATCTTTTGCCATACTTCCCATCTTTCTTATGAAGTGGAATAATTTGCTCTTGGTTCCCTTAATAATGTCTTTTTGAAAAACTTCCAACTGTCTTCAAATTGTTTTTCCTCTTAGACTTGACTTTCCAAAGGATCTTATCTACTAACTCCTGAAGTTTGCTCGAGTCTGCCTTCTTGATATCCATGGTCTTCATTTTGCTGTTCTCTCACCTATCATAGAATTATAAATTCTTGTAATTTCACAATCACTTTCACCTAAGGTGCCTTCCATTTTCAAATTCTCAACCAGTTCCTCAAAATCAAATCTAGAACAACCTCCCTCCTAGTAGTTTTCTCCACTTTCTGAAATTAAATAACTGTCAAGAACTTGTTGGATAATCTGTGACTCGCTGTGTTATTTTCCCAACAAATGGCTGGGTAGTTGAAGTTCCCCCTCTCCACCAAGTCCTGTGCTTTGGATGATTTGTTAGTTATTTAAAAACAGCTCTTCCTGATTAGGTGATCTGTAGTAGAACCCCCCTACTTAACTACAAGCTAGAAAAAGTTGCATTAACATACTGCTTTGATATGAAATCCCAGAAAGAGCTGCTACCTTGAAACTGGTCTCAGACCTGCTACAAGACAAACAAATTGGGTACTTCGCAAGACAGTTTCAAAGGGAGACTATGGAAACTGTCATGTCCTGCCAAAATGCACATCATCTGCCAGTCTTACAAGACACTGTTACAACACAAAGTCGCGATCAGGTATATATAGTAATGAAACATTTTTGTTAAGATGTATGTGAACAGAAATTATATTACAATATTTTGGCATAAATATGGTATAAGTTATGTCCAAAGTTGCTGGCTAGAAGCCACATAATTATTTATAACTAAAAAAATGTATCACCATCTCCTCAACTAGAATGAAAACTTTTATGTACAAACCATACAAAAGCTCCTCCTCCACTTATCTCTGTGAACCCACTACCAAGACAAGAAGTACAAGAAAACAATTGTATTTAATGATTTTTAGGCTCCACAAACACTATTAGCTTAGTGTAGTGTTACTGTTTGTTGTTCAGCCCAAAGCCAGAAGTAATTAAGAAATTAAACTCACATTAATTATTGAAGGTAAATGTTCTAAATTACATTGACAGGAATACAGAGACAAATCTCAATCCATGGCCCAATTCTGCAAGGAGACACACATGAGCATCTATACACAAATCTGTTTGCAGAATTGGGCCTTGCCTTCAAGATTTTGTGGCACACTGGAATCATTCAAAACTTGTTTAACTGACAGAGAACCTTCTTATTCCTAAACATCTTCTCTTGCTTCAATATATTACTCCACAGCAAAGAAAATACTTTAAAATAGTCTCTCTTTTGCGGGACCTACAAAATCACAATATTTCAAACTGGGGTTACCAGTTTTGGTTGGATGTGTTTCTAGAGGTCACATACATGACAATCTTTAATTAAAGATTAATCTTGAATTCCTGGAGACTCCCAAACAACCCTGGAGGACTGGCAACCCTATTTCAAACTGCCTTTTTTCACCTTCTGCCGATTCGGTTAACAAAAATGATTTTCAGAGCTATACAGACAACACTGAAGCTCCTAGAGCACAATCAAGCATGTTTTGGCATGAGAAGATGTTGTATAAAGATTTAAATTTTAAACAAATTAACTTGGCAGTGTGATTGTAGATTTCTCTAAAATCCTTTTAGTCCCTCTCAGTATTTTATACACAGGAAAGAAAAAAGCCATATAAACTACAATGTACATACCTTCACGGGCTTTAAAAATATACTCACACTACCTGTTGAAGAGGGAATGGTATTTGTAATAGTAAAACTGAAAATGTTTTTCTACACCTATTCTACATGTGGAAAATATGCTATTCAATGGCACTACAGTAAATAAAACCAGACATGGTCTATTGAAAACATCATGGTGATCCTCTGTGTGCCAACATCTTTTTATATTATTAAACTGGTTATGGAGAAAAAAAATCTGAGATAAATCTGATCACAGAAAATAATACCCCTCTGAATGAATTATTACAAAACATTTCCTTTTCACAAATTATTATGGCTCATTATATTTCCATATATCAACTACAGTGCTGTCCAATCAAGTTTTTCCATTGTATTTTCAGAGCCATGAATTGTTTCCTTTCCTTTTGGGTATTACATTGTCACATATCAATGGAATGTTCTTTTCCTGCTGAAGTGGTAGCTTAGACACTTTATGGACAAACGCTGGCACCTTCACTTTCCGCCTGTCATACACTTTGTATTTGATTTCAATATTGGATGATCCCTTTGTAATCAGCCTTAGATTATTTGACAATTGATGTTGGGAGGAGAAGGGAAGAACGGAATATTATATGCATGCCAAAGGGGCTTTAGGAGACAAGACTTTTGAAATGAAATGCACATGTTTTCCAAATAATGGTTTAACATCCGAATTTGTATGTTTTGGCTGTTAGAGTTAATGATCGACAGGACAATTTAAGTCAGGTAATTGGAAAAGTTCTAACTTGCCCTTTGGGAGCCACACGTTCATTTTAAAGAATTCCACTGCTGAATTAATATTGTGAATAATTCTGTATTTCTCTTCTATCTTCCTCTCTAGGCAGACTGAATAAACTACAGATGCATATGTTCAATAGAGGATCACCTACACATGCGGTGTCTCTCATACTACTTACTATACAGGAATGCATGAAGCATCAATATGCAGTCTAGTGTACTGAAGAACTTGTACTAGCAAGAACACAGAGTCACAGAGTAAACTAAAAAAACCCACTGTTTTATTGTGACGTTGAACCCTTGTTGATATGAATGACTATGGGTATTCTTGACATGTATTACATAATGTCATGCTGTAGGATGGCACTGATTGTCATCTGACTTCTGAGAATGTTTAATGGTCCCTACTGACCTCAGTGCATTTTGGTAAGTCACAGAAATTTCATCATCAGGTTTGTGTATACAGTTAACAAGTAGTTGGTCTTTATAAGCACCATTACAAACCCTCACATTAAGGGTATTATTAATCTAGTTTACAAATGCTTCATTGATAAAAATAGCATGATTACAGTATACACACACTTAATTTACATGTATTATAGGCATAACTGAGATAAACTACAGAGCTAACTTTGGTTGATTGAAGTATGTAGACTGAATAATTGCAATTTTGGCTTCTAAGTTGTGTAAATATTACAGTGCATTTATAAATCTAGGTTGAAAATTTACTAGCACCAAATGGATATCATAAATGGCTGACCTAGTAAGTTGTAGTTGGAGAAGCAAAGTTTAAGAATTACAAAAATAGAGAAGTCCATCAGTTGAAAGAACATTCATGTACCTCTGCTGAAATGATGTGTCTCAGCATCAGTGGCCAACTTCCAATGATAAAAGTCCCAGTTTTCAAATTCAACATATCAAGGTAGCTCAGCTACACTTTTTAAGAAGCCTGAGAAAGTGGTTGTTTTGAGCTAGGGTATTCATCCTGTACCTGGCTTACGTAATAATATAATAGTGCTCATTCATGCAAATGTACTCATGAAAGATTGTACCTATGATATGGAGAATCTGATTGGGAGAAACATTCAGTCCTACCTATCTATCTTTGGTTTTAATTATTTGGTCTTTGGTTGATGAATTAATGAAGCACAATTTGAATTTTCATTTTCAGGTTATCTCCCAGCTCACCACTGAGGTAGTCTTTGTCATGTTTGTCTTCAAGCTGGTTAAGTTCCTTCTTTTTATAGAGTGGAATGCTACTGATGTGTAATGAGTAGGTTCCAGGCATTGGCTTCTTCTTTGTGAAATGAAGATAGCTTATCCCTTCCTTCTGGTTGATTCTAAAGAAACCATCTTCATTTCCAGAGTCAATTAAATATCGATTATGATTTGTCAGTGTTGTGAGAGCGGGAAGAAGTTCCAGGATGCGAGCTTTGCTATTAAGCCCAGAAACGTTGAAGGAAAAGAGGGCTGTTTTTTCACTATCCCAACTGGCAAGACTGACTTCTGGTTCCACTTCTGGTTGATCCTGCAAAAGAAAAATAGCATTAGTCTCTGCAATTTCATGCATTTATAAATATTTATTTCCAACTTAATAGGTCATCTAATTTAAAAGTTGAATAGAAAACTACTGTTGCCTGTCAAACCCTGGCAACCTCATTTGCTCCATTACTAAGTTGCCAAAATTCTAGGTCAGAGCAGGATTTGACTCTTGAACTAAGCAGTTAGTCTTGTATATGAAGGCAAAAGTAAGTCTTAGTTACTAGTAACAAGCATTCTCTATATGTCTCATCTCATCTGTATGACATTTCAAAGTTCAGACTCTTCATTCACCCTCCACGTGTGCTGGGTGCAGATATCAGTGTCACACTCCCAGTCAAAAGCAGTCGTGAACTAAGCTGTATAAGGTAATGTGGTTTGTGAAGCAAGCATGTTGTGTACGATAGGGGTGGGACTTATTTTTCTTCTTTGCAAGCTTTCCTCTACCTAAACCCTCTGCTGGAACCCTCTGCTGCTCTAGTGCCAAATGCTGAAGAACTTGGGAGTCGAAATATTGTATGTTTGAAAGTGGGTGTCAGCTCTTCCTTCAGAGGACACATTTACATTCAAGTCAGAAGTGTGTTTTCCTGCTTTGACTGATGTACACACATTGGTTTTAACTGAGCTAGTGCACTGAAATAGCAGTATAGCTTCTGTTGTTAAGTCATAAGAAAGGTTAAGTGCCCTGAATACAACCCAGGTATTGGATGGGATAGTATTCAGCAGTGTACCTGGATGTAGCCGCTACATTGCTATTTTTAGCCCTATTAAAACTAGTGTGTGTGTGCGCATCTATTCAAGAGGGACATTATAACTGCAACTCCAGTGTAGATTAGCCTAAGTCAAGGTGATTGAGCATATAAAATAAACTCCACAGAGATAAGTTATTAGCAACATTTCTCTAAGGCAGAGATTCAAGAAGCACAAAAGAATGTCATCTGGAATGATAGTAACCTGGACATTTCCTGCAGCAGGATTAAAATGCTCTTCACCTGCCAGCAAACAGCCTAAGCTTTGAAGTCCTAATGATTTTTTAGGAACAGTTATCAAACCGATGGCATTCCAACTTAGCCTGCTTCATAACACAGCTCCTCTTTCAAGTATATTTATTATGGTGCACTAAATAATTGATCTTGCAAAATTACACATTTTGCACCAATTTCAAGGGGTACAGAAAAGTGCACCCAATCCCTTTTCCCACATTTGTGTATGCATAGCACATGCCCCATGTACACAACTGTTGGTTTGTACACACAAACCTGAGCTATTCTACATGTATGAAGGGTGTCTCTGATATCTTTTCCTGTGCTAATACAGGGTGAGATGCTGCATATACAGATATACATAAGCTGAGAGCATATAGGACCCTTAGCTTAGTAAGTGTGCATGTGGCACAGAGATGTTTTAGAAAGCCCTTTAAAGATCTGTACAATGTGAAGACCGTAAGGACATAAGAATGGCCATAGGGTGTCAGACCAGAGGCCCATATAACCCAGTTTCCTGTCTTCTGACAAATGGCCAATGCCAAGTGCCCCAGAGGGAATGAACAGAACAAGTAATTATCACGTGATCCCTTTCCTGTCACCCATTTCCAGCTTCTGGAAAACAAAGGCAAGGGATACCATTCCAACCCATCCTGCCTAATAAACATTAATGGACCTATCCTCGATTAATTTATTTTCTGGCAAAGAGTTTCCAAGGTTCACTGTGCATTGTGAGAAGTAGTACAGTAAAACTCTGATGGTCCGGCACCATCAGGAACCCAGAAGTGCTCCGGGCAGCCGGACCATTGGAGCTGCTCTGCTCCCAGCTTCCCTGATTCAGCTGCTGCTAAAACTGACCAGCGGCTGAATCGGGGAAGCTGGAGGGAAAGCAGCTGGAGTGCTGCCAGGTAGGTCCCGTAGCACTGCCCCTCGGAGCTGCGGGACCAACCCCGCAGCACCCCAGCTGTCCCCGATTCAGCTGCTGCTGAAACTGACCAGCGGCTGACTCCAGGAAGCCGGGGCAGAGGAGTTGGGTCGCTGCGGGGTTGGTCCAGTAGCGCTGCCCCTCGGCGCTGTGGGGACCAACCCAGCAGCCCCCCAGCTGCTCTGCCCCAGGCATCCTGATTCAGCCGCTGCTGAAACTGACCAGCAGCTGACTCCAGGAAGCCCAGGGCAGAGTTTCTCTGCCCTGGCTTCCTGGAGTCAGCCGCTGTTCAGATTCAGCAGCGGCTGACTTGGGGATACCTGGGGCAGAGAAGCTAGGGTGCTGCCGGGTTGGTCCAGTAGTGCCACTCCTTGGCGCTGTGGGACCAACCCAGCAGCACCCCAGCTACTCTGCCCCAGGCATCCCCAAGAGCAGCTGGGATTCTGCCGGGTTGGTCTCACTGCGCCAAGGGTCGGCGCTACTGGGCCACCCCGGCAGCACTCCAGCTGCTCTGCTGCAGGCATCCCCGATTCAGCCGCTGCTGAAACTGACCACCAGCGGCTGAATCAGGGACGCCTGGGGCAGAGCCAGACTATCGGAAGAGGGGGCTATGAGGGGTCTGGGGTGGCATCCCCTCCACCCCATCCCAGACTCCTCATAGCCCCCCCTTCCGATAGTCCGGCATATCTGATAATCCGGCACCCCCTGGGTCCTAAAGGTGCCGGATTATCGGAAGTTTACTGTACTTCCTTTTGTCTGCTGCTTATTAATTTCATTTGGTGACACCTATTTCTTGTGTTATGGGAAGGAGTAAATAACTTTTCCTTATTCCCTTTCTCTTCATCAGTCATGATTTTATAGACTTCTATCATATCCCCTCTTTGCTCTGTCATCTCTTTTACAAGCTGAAATGTCCCAGTCTTATTAATTTCTCCTATGAAAGCCGTTCCAAACCCCCTAATCATTTGTTGTTGTTCTTTTCCGAACCTTTTCCATTTCCAATATATCTTTTTTGACCGTAGCAAAGGCCTATTTCCTTGCAGCTTATGTGCATTTCAATGCAAAGCCTGCCACTGTCAGTTTATAGCTGTCATAAAGTAGCTAGAAAAGATGGAAGGGAAGAATTGATTAAATAACCTTGGATCTGCTGCCATTTCTAAGCTAAGTAAAATTTTTCAAAAATAAGAATATGAAGTTTACAGTATAAATTGATCGAAGGAAGTTTTTTGGCCTTTGTCATACAAGAGTTCAGACCAGATGATTATAATAGTCCCTTCTTGCCTTACAAACTACAGAAGGAGCCAAATCCTGCAGTCTTCAGATGAATCTCCCATCAAGGTGAGGGAGAATTCTTCCCAAGTCAGAATGCAAAATTTGATCATTGCACATGCAAAGTCGAACCTGCCGCTGCAGCTTCTTGTGCATAGGCATTTTAGGGTGCTAGAAACAGTAAGAGTCTAACTTTTTTTGCTAGGCAAGTTAAGAACAGAACAAGGTATTGGTAGCTTTAGCACTGAAGCTACTTGTTTTGTCAATTCAAAACAAACTGTAAGGATGAGGTTGACAGTGTTTATTTTCCTTTGAATCTATTTTAAAAAACGTTTGCTAAAAATGAAAAGAAAACAATCTCCCATTGGACTGAGTGAAAGGGAATTTGTAAATAGATGCATCTAATCACATGACACTTTTTCATGTAAATACAGGTGGTTGTGTTATCTATTATTATTTGGCGCAAGAGGCCAGTGACAATGAGGAGTAGAGGTAATTCATGGAGCATCACAGCAGTTTGAAGTTATTTACATTTCACAATTACCCCAACCTAAGGAACTACATTAAACTATTGCTCACTCCAGCGGCTTTCCAAAAATTTTTTAAGATTCAGCTTCCAGCTCTGCTATCTAGGCCACACAAGGAGAACACTAATAGCTAGACTGTCTCTGACAGCCTTTGGCCCAAAGCCAGAGTTGTGGGTTACCAGAAGCACATCCCGATATCTTGTGAAAGGCTGCAGTGACTGGACAGATCAGAATCCACCTGGTTTCAGTAATTAGCCTCTGGAACATAATATGTTCTTTGGAGAGGATCCCACCTGCTCCATGCTCCACATAGTCCCTGTTAGTGGGAGACTTGCCCACTCCCAGAACTAAGAGTCTTTGTTCTGAGACCACATGGTCACAAAAGTGTTCTACATTCATGCTGTCCTTTGACACTGAGAACTGTCCCCCTTCTGAGCTCATCCCTTGCTGGAAAGTTGGGTGGGCATTTAACTTACGTGTTTGACAAGAAACAGGAAATGAGCAAGTGTGTTAGGAAATCCCACAGAGGTCCACTCCCTGATGACTGTAAGTGTCTTCAGAAATTCCCCTACAGACATGCAAAGTCTCAGAGCAACTCCTTGGGCCATGCTGAATTGACATGCCCGCTTGTGGTCTGAATTTTTTCCCTCTGGATTCTATGCACCCTATGTCTCTCATTCTGGCTCCAGAAAACAGCCCAAATCTCTCCCCAAGAAGGACAATTACCTCAGCTTCATTTGCAATGGTTTCATTCGTACTTCTGCGCTTCCTTCCTCTCTTGGGATAACCGTTGATTTTACATTCATAGCAAGCCTCAGGGGAGAGAGAGTTGTCATCTATTTCACCACTGACTGGCAACTCTTGACCATGACCTTTACCCATTCCCACTCCAGAAACACAGTGCCTGATGAATTAAGAAGTACAAATTCCATAAAATTAATTATACCCCTAAAAAAACCCCCTGGAACCCCACATCACACAACATTAAGAACTTGTTTTGCTCTAACACACACACACAAACAACAGACAATTTAGCTGGCTTTTCCCAAGCAAAATTTCTACTGTAGCTAACAGGCCAAATTCTCTTCTCAGTCACGCTTTGGCTGTAGAGAAACTGACTCAATGGGGCTTAGTCTAAGAAAGGCCTGCAATGTTTGGCCCTATGTTAATACTTAATGATGGATAAACATAGACCCTGATTTTCAAAGACAGTGATTTCAGGTGCCCAATCCAAGAAACCTTGATGTGTCCTGATGTTGAGGAAACACTGAGCCTCTCATCTCAAGTTGGACACCCATATATCACTAGTCAGTTTTGAAAACTGAGGGCAGGATCTTTGTCCCATCCACCAAAGCCTAGTTTCTTCCCACACCTAAAAATCTTGATGAAGCTACTGCAATTTTAGCTGCCCAAAGACTTGCAGACCCAGGCCTGTATTTTGTAGGTTGTGCATGGGCCTTAGTCTCAAATGTTCACACTACCATGATGATATGCAGAAAACCATTTCTCTGGAAGTTGGATGCCATTCAGCTAGAAACTCAGGATCACTCCAATATAAGGATAGTTCATTCTAACATCATCAGTAAAAGACTGGGAAAACACCGATTGTCTTTCCCCTCTTCATAGAGAGGGCCTCAATGCCACAAAGGATTCAAGCGTATACTGCGGGGTGGAATCTCCCTAGTGCACAGCTCAGATAAGCTGGTTAGTTGCTGGAGTTCTTTGTAGTGAGACAAAAGGCAAGGGGGAATCTTCCCTCCCAACAGGATGGACTCAGCAGACACTACTCCAGCTTATATTTTCTTTTGTAGCCCTGAGCCAAACCTCCTTGGCAAGGACTAGAGAATCCATATTACTGTAGAGCCTCCAGCCCCCCTTTTACTTCTCCTCTGGCCCTGCCTCACCTCCCTTGCACAACTTGGCTCCAAGCACAGAAGTGAGAGTGAGAGTGAAAGTCTTGTGCATCTTCCCAAGCCTGACTCCTTTCCCAGCAGCTCTTTGGCAACTCAATAGCCAAAGGCAGGGGAGCAGATCTTTCCCCGAATGTCCACAAGTTTAAATATGAGAAGCCCTTACCCATGTCCTATTCTGAAGTAACCAGGTGGGCATCCACAGACATAGCCACCTTCAGTATTTGAACAACCATAACTGCATGGGGCTTGTGTAGAGCTGCATTCATTGACATCTTGGCAACCTCCACTAAACTGTTCATACTGAAATCCGGTAGGACACATACATTTATAGCTTCCCAAAGTATTGTGACAAGATGCTCCTCCACAAATGTGTGCACTGAGGCATTCGTTTTCATCTGGAAAGGAAGTACAGTAGATTAGAGACGGGCTTTTATTTTTTAGGACTATCCCTCTCCTTCGTAGCTTTAGAAAGGCCCAACTTTAATAGCTGAGCAGATTCAAACATGCTGCCCGATGTCATGATGGCTGCTGTTCTGTGACAATATTTAGCTATTCATTCTGTATTTTAAAGCAATCCCTTACATTTCTTGCAATACTGAGTTATGGCTTGGCGCACAACAGAATTGCCTGGGCTAGTCATACATTGTTCAACACATGGGAGGAACCAAAGCATTCTTCAGTGATTAACTAAATGTGTGTTGCAGCAACATCAAAAAGTCCTTGTACACTTCACGTAATAAGCTCATAAATACACAAATGGTTTACAGAGTCAAGACTGCCAAATGGTATGAAGGAAAGGTCTTGCAAAAGCCAAGGACACAAGCTCTTCTCCTGTGGTATGCCCAGGGGTCCCAGGTTAATATCTAACCATAAGGTAGACATTCATATTCTTCCAGTCAGGAAATATTAGAACCTAGTGCCTGACCGTGACTCCCTGAACTCAATTGGAGTTTTGTCATTAACTAAAATGAGGGCAGGTTTGCGTCCTATGTCACTAAATGTGGCTTGAAACTTCATACTCAATTGCACCTGAACTAATGTTTATCTTGCATACTTTATGAATTACAGTAAGTTTGAGCTATGAGAAGGTTACAGTAACACAGCAAGTAGGGGAGGTGAACTCATTTTACCTAATTTTGAATCATTAGAATTTAAATACTGATTTCCACATATAGTGGGGATTGCGGGGAGGAAAATCCAATAGTAGAATAGATAGGATTCTCTAGAGATTGGCTCATTGTTTCTAATAAACATTAGTAGCACATGTATCACTTTAGAAAAATAGGTTTCTAGATTCTGAGGAATCTTTCCACAACACCTGGGTTTCAATTGCAAGCATTAGCTAGTTGGTGGGGCTCAAAAAGTTCCTTCATCCTTGATACTCAAGACAGCTGAAAATTATAGCTTATACTTTCAGGTTGTTTGAAAAAGGGTGAATTAATTCTAATTTAAATCAAATCCCCACTCCTCCCACATTTAATCAAATCTTTCCATAACCAAACAATTTTTGAATCAACCTCAAATTCCCTTTCATGTAAAATGCACTGAGCACTGGAGCAGAACTGTCCAGACTCTCCATCCAAGGCTGTGTAGTATGTCAGAAAGTTGAGTAAGCATAATTAAAAGCAGAGACCTCCCTAGAGCTGCAGAACGATAACGAACAAAGGCATTTTTATATGCTCTTAAAAGCAAACCAAGCCAAACAAAGAATTATGAGGCCCTTAATTCTCAGAGACAGGGTTATCATAAGTATCCTTTTATCCATCCAGGCAAAACTGTAGCGTGTGTGGAGCCCAGCTAAATCGGACTGAAAATACACATGGTCCTAGCCAACAGAAAAAACTTTAATGTGTCTCTTATTTGAATACAGAACATTAATGTGTCTCTTATTTGAATACAGAACATTCATAGTGCCCTGCTGCAATATAATACAGTGTTATTTCCTGGACTTCTGAGACACGTAAGGCCCAAATCTGTCTGCTGAAGCCATACTGAAGAGTAATATCCTATGGGCAACCCCACTGATGTGGGTCAGAGACTTGGGATGCAACCAAATTTTAGAGGGGGACCGAATGCTTCATTTTAATCTGCAGGTGACTATTTCTTAACATACTGAAGAAGCAATAGCAGAAACAATGCTGGCTAAGTGCGTGCTCCTTGCAAACTTTACTCTTAAGTTTTGGGGAAATATATTTGGACCGATATAGTCAAATTTGGATGAATTTAACAAATCATGTTTCAGATTTATAATGTGGACAAACCTCCACAAATGGTTCTGAGAACCATTCATTCACACATAGGATTGCAGCAGATTTTAAAGCTAGTTCTCATCTACAGCTATCTAATTGTTGGACTGTAGCTAAAACATGGAAGTGCAGATGTAGCTGCTTTATCCTGGAATATTAGAAGCTTATGAAGTACTGTGCTAGTAGTCTAATCTTACAAGGTCTATTGCAATCCAAATACAGGTTTGATTCTGCCCATTCCTGTATGTCACAAAGTCTCAATGAGAGACTGGTCTGAGTGAAGACCGAGAGACAGCTGAGTCACACTAGCTACATTTGGGCCACTAGCTACATAGATTCAACAAAGTACTGAAGCATATGAGTAGTAGCTCCACTGAAGTCAATGGAACTACTTTCTAGTCAGAGCTAAGTGGGTGACAGAGTCAGTCCTTGGCCAGTAAATTACAGTGTGGGGGGGGGGGGAAGGGGGTTGAGAGTGTTCAATGTCACAAGAGGGGCTCAGTATTGTACCAGGATTGCCTTCTCTTGGACAGAGTTTTATGAAACACATAGCTAAAAAAAAAAACAGAGACAACCCCTCCCAGTCTTGCTGCTAACACAGTTACGCTGTATCTTATTTTGTTAATGAAAAAAAGTGACTTGCCAACACATTGGTTCCACTGGTAATGCTGGAGATATCCGTGTGGGCAGCTACACCTGTATCCTCCAATTATATTCTGGCAACCATGCTGGCACCGGTGGTTTCCATCACATTCATCAACATCTAAAAGGGTTACACACAGTCTGAGTTTCAGGATTTCTCTCTTCTCAGCAGAGTTATTAAGTGATACTGTTTTCTCCATGGCTTTCTAAATGTTTTTTTTCTTTTTTTGTCCTACTATCCTCTAAAAGTAATGTCATGTGATTCATGAGGAGAATTTGAGAAAGGTGGGCAAACATGAGTGGCAATAAAAATCTATCAAACAGAGGAATACCAGGAGAGGAGTAAATTAACATCAGTGGTTTGTTGGGTTAGTTCTCTCATCATTTGGGAATTATTTTATGACACAAAATGTGATCACCTATTTTAAAAATGCTTTTAAAGTGGAATCCTAGAAACAGTGACTTGTGAAATTCTGCTCAGTATTTAAGCAGTATACAATAAATGTTGATGCTTTCCTTAAAAATGGAGAGCTTATGTTTGAATGGAAGCATTGGCAGAAAAATATCTAAGAGAAGGCCCATTTAAAAAATATATATATATTGTGCATGTTAAATGTGCATGATATGATTAAATACAATTTGCCATAAAAGGACTAGGTTTTATCAAACATTTCATTCTTTTTCTTCGTACATTCTATTAACCTTCATTACTCAAACATCAATAACTCTTCTATGTCACACAGGGAAGAAGTGAACTGCATGCTGAAATTGGTTTTGCACAGTGCTCCTCCATGCTTCATACTGTAATCCTTCCTCTAAATTAGACATGGAGAGCCAAATTCAGAGTTGTTTTAAGTCAATGGTGTTGCATTCACTTGCTTATTGCAACACTGAATTAGCTCAGGACACGAATGTCTTCAAATAACCGAGTACAGCTCCTACTCATGTCAACAGATGTCAAACTGCCGAGACCAATGTTTGCGACATTTTTGCATACTTACATAACACACATGATTACTGTTTCCTTCTTCTATCAAACATGCATATATAGCCCAACTGATTTGTGCACATCCATTGAACTCAGTGGCGTTGTCTTTGTTTTCAGCAGGACTGAATAGGATCCACAGAGAAGTAATTTCTTTTACACTCAGGGTGCCTCTACACAGCACCATAAACTCAAAATAAGATACGCAATTTGCTCTATGCAAATTACATAGCTTATTTTGAGTCTATTTCAAAATTTGGCGCAGGCTACACAGCACCACATTTTGAAAGAAAGTGCTGTTTCAAGCCACTGCTTACTCCTCATTCAACGAGGTTTACGAGGATGGCGAAATAGTGCCTCTGTTATATTTTGGAATAGCAGATGCATTCAAAAGACATGGGGTAGCTATTTCTGGATACCTCTGGTATCCCAAAATAATTTTCATGTGTAGACATACCTTCACAGACAGAGCCATCAGAAAATCTAACCTCATTGTTGCCTTCTGGAGATCCAGTTGTTTGAAGGTACAGGCAGTCCCCGACTTACGCGGATCTGACTTACGTCGGATCCGCACTTACGAACGGGGCTCTCTCGCCCCGGAGCTTGCAGGCAGTGGGACCGCCCAGAGCACAGCGGTCCCGCCACCTCGACCTCCGGGGTGAGAAAAGCTGCTCCGGGTGCCCCTGGTCTGCTGGGGATCGTCTCCAGCAGACCAGGGACACTGGGAGCAAAGCCGGGGAGGCGGAGGGGTCCCGCGCCTCTGGGGCTTTGCTCTGGCAAAGCCGGGGAGGCGCGGGACTCCGCCGCCGCGGCTTTGCTCCCGGTGTCCCTGGTCTGCTGAAGACGGTCCCCAGCAGACCAGGGACACCGGGAGCAAAGCCGCAGCAGCGGCGGGGTCCTGTGCCTCTGAGGCTTTGCCAGAGCAAAGCCTCAGAGGCGCGGCACCCCGCCACCACTGCGGCTTTGCTCCCCGTGTCCCTGGTCTGCTGGGGGGGGGAAGCGTGCAACTAGCGTGCCCCCTCCCCCAGCAGACCAGGCTTTTGTTGTGGACCCTGGGGTAGAGCAGCTGGGGTGCTGCCGGGTTGGTCCTGCAGGGACCTACCTGGCAGCCCAGCTGTTCTGTCCCAGGCTCGAGATTCAGCCGCTGTTGAAACTGATCAGTGGCTGATTCCAGGAAGCTGGGGGCAGAGCAATTCTGCCTCCAGCTTCCTGTAGTCAGCCCCTGGTCAATTTCAGCAGCGGCTGAATCTGGAGCCAGTTCCGACTTACATACAAATTCAACTTAAGAACAAACCTATAGTCCCTATCTTGTACGTAACCCGGGGACTGCCTGTATATCAAAGCCAATACACAAATAGCAACAACTCCCATAGGAACATAGATGCTAGGTTTGTACAGTTTTTGGTGGTGCCCAGAATGCATCCCATCAATAGGATGGACAGGGCAACTGCCCTAGGCCCCCATGCGTTAGTGGGACATGGGGGTTCAGGCAGCATCAATATGACTATAGTGTCTGGTGCCCCGGGGATTAGTGGGGAACCTTGCGCTGGCAAAAGCAAGTGACCTAGCCTCCGCCTGCTCTGATAGCTCCTAGTGTGGTTCGGGGGAGGGGATGGAAGCTGGAAGGAGGCATGGTGGGGGGGTCGAGTGGAGTGGGGGCAAAAGCCTGGAGCAGAGGGTAGGGGCTGTCCTGAACCCTGTCCCCCAAGGAGTGGTCTGGCCCACCAGAATCCCCCCCATTGCCCTGAGCACCCCCTGGTCCTCTCCCCCTCCAGGACTATCCCTAAGGATGTACAAGGAGCTGGCACAACCACCCTTCTGCCCCTGGCCCAACCCTCATTCACCTCTATTCCTGGCTTCCGCCCTCTCCCCTAAGCAATGCCAGGAGCTGGCAGAGTGCGATAGAGCAAGGCGAGACAGGGCCAAGGTCACTTGCTGCTGTGAGTGCTAGGCCCTCTGGCTATGGACAGGACTGTGAAAATATAGGCCCTAATATCGGTGGAGCTGGGCCCATATATCTCACCACCTCTGTGTGGGAAGGGAAGGACTCCACAAATTCTGGGACAAAATTCAACTGGAAGTGACCTAACAGTGTTCAGTTTGGCACAGAGGCCATTGGCTCTACACAGAGGGAAGATCACCATCTCATCATGCCTGTTGAGAGAAATGAAGGGAAATCCAAGAGGAAGTCTCTTAGGGTATGTCTACACTACCCCACTAGTTCGAACTAGTGGGGTAATGTAGGCATACCGCAATTGCAAATGAAGCCCGGGATTTGAATTTCCCGGGCTTCATTTGCATAAGCGGGGTGCCGCCATTTTTAAATCCCCGCTCGTTCGAACCCCGTGCCGCGCGGCTACACGCGGCACGAACTAGGTAGTTGGAACTAGGCTTCCTAGTTCGAACTACTGTTACTCCTCATGGAATTCAAATCCCGGGCTTCATTTGCAATTGCGGTATGCCTACATTACCCTCCTATTTTGAAATAGGAGGGTAGTGTAGACATACCCTTATTTCCAAATTTCCCTGTGAGACGGAATAAGTTTATGTTAGGGCTGTGAAAAGTGAACACCTTGGTGGGTGATGCTCACCGGTTAACTGGTGGGGTAATCGCTCTAGCCCAGCCGAGCTGGAGTGACTCCCCACTCTGTCTCCTGTTCTCCCTTTAATTGGTTAACTGTTAAACATCACAACTAACTGGTCAACCAATTAAACAGTATCTTGCAGCCCTAGACTATATGCTCTTTTCTTTGACTTTACGATGATGGATGCCCCAGGCTTATGTAAGACAATACATGACCAGAGACCTCCAGTTGTCCATACTATTACCTTCACAGCTGACTCCAGTCTGGTCAAGGGAAAAGCCACGTTGGCATTCACAAGTGAAGCTTCCTGGTGTGTTCTGGCAAACACCTCTTGCCCCACACAGATTGATTTCAGAGGCACATTCATTATTATCTAATAGAAAAACAAATGAAAATATTAGTGCTGTTTTACAAGGTGATTGCTCATCTATAGTAGGGAAGTTCATGAAAAGTAGAAAAGAAACACAAGTGACCCAAGACACTGACATTACTGATTGTGTGTTCCTTTCCATTCTGTACCTTGCACCACAGAAATGAGAGAGAGAATTCCCTTCTTTTTCACTAACAGGAGATATCATTTGAAGGAAACCACTCTCAAATCTTCATGCTCAATCTTGGCTGATATTCTGCTTTCCTTGCATACCCCATGGACACTGATGCCATGGTAGCACAGAATACTAGAATCAAAATCCAGATCGAACAAACTTATTAGGTCAAATTCCATCCTTTCTGGTTGCCCCAGGATATGTGGGAGCAGAATTTGGCCCACTATTTCAGAACAAACTGCCTCCACTCTTGCACTTCATTTCTTCTGTAAGATGAACCCACCATCTTGTTACAACACTGTCAGGAGTGAGATGCCATAAGAATCCTCAAACTGGAATTTCCACTTAATGAAGAGTAACATCCAATGTTACTTACCAATACACGCTGTATGATGCTGAGTGAAACCAGGAGGACATTTACAAGTGAAGCCCCCTATCGTGTTGACACACAGGAACTGGCAGTTATGCTGTTTTGTTGCACATTCATCGAGATCTGGAAGAGTAAGCCAACATTCCATCCATGTTCAGTTCCTACTAAGGTGCTGACATTTCAATGTCGACATTGAGAAAAGCGGCTGCAAGTTAGTGGTTAAATGTACAAATATTTTGCTGAAAAGTGAAATGCAGAAATACATTGCACAGGCCTGGTGCAGTGGTCTAGCAGAGCAGAACTTGGTAATAGGCAGAGGACCTAGCCTAACATGGCACACCTTTTCCCATCATTAGCTATGGGGACAGGAGAGCTTCAGGAAGGTAAGAGGAGAATACTCTCTCTCCTGTTTCCTTCTTGGGTGCGTCTACACAGCATAATGGCTGTTATTCTGAAATAACAATGTGAGCGTCTACACAGCAATTCCATTATTTTAAAATAAATTCAAAATAACGGACATCTTATTCCGACTTTTGTAAACCTCATTCCACAAGGAATAACACCTATTCCAAAACAGCTATTTGGGAATAGTTGTAGTGTGGACGCTCCATTGCTGCTATTTCGAAATAGCTCCTCCCCAGGGCCATTCAAAGGGTATGTCTACATTGCATTCCTCTTTCGAGAAAGGAACGCAAGTGCAGCTGAGCAAAATTGCAAATGAAGCACAGATCTGAATTTCCCATACTTCATTTGCATAATCGCATCCGGACGCTATTTCAAAAAAAGAAACGCCATCTAGACATGGTTATTTTGAAAGAAAACCCTCCTTTTGAAAGTACCCTTAAACCTCATTGTATAAGGAGTAAGGGTAATTTAGAAAAAAAGGGTTTTCTTTCTAAATAACTGCGTCTAGACAGTGTTTCCTTTTTCAAAATAGGGCATTTCGAAATAGTGCCCGGACGCGATAATGCAAACTAAGCGCGGGAAATTCAAATCCGTGCTTCATTTGCAATTTCGCTCAGCTGCATTTGCATTCCTCTCTCAAAAGAGGAATGCAGTGTAGACATACCCAAAGTAATTACTCCCCAGTGCCTCCTGGGGGCTCTAAATGGAGATAGCGCATTCACATTAGGGAAGCCTGTCTAGGACTAATTTTGAGACTTCCCTGTAGTATAGACATGCTATTTCAAAATAAGCTATTTTGGAGTATTTCTTCCAGAATAGCTTATAAGCATTCAGTGTAGATGTACCCCTTAACACCCATCTCCCAAAAATATTGGCATCACGCTTGACCCTGAACTTTCATCCACACTTCTCCTGTCTACAAAACTGCCATTTGGCAGGAAGACACAATAATGTAGAGGTTATGGGCCAACTGCAGGAGATGGTGGGCGAGATTCTGTGGCCTACAATGTGCAGGAGGTCAGATCAGAAGATCATGATGGTCCTTCCCACCTCTGAGTCTATAATGACTAATCATATAACTTCTTTGGCTCCATCTCTCACAAAACCCTCATCTGTGCCTTCATTTCCCTTCCCCTTGGCTAGAGCAATTAGTAGCTCCATGGCTCTCTCAGGTCCCAGTGCCCTGGGCTAAACACTGTAGCTACCCATCCTCTCACAAGTTCCAAAAGGAACTACCAATAAATCTCACTTCTCAAACAGCCTCACTGGTACCCCCATGCAGATCCCGTTCAGGGATATTCTCTGTCTCCTCCATGCCACTGCTTCTGTTCATCTAGAAACCTGCCTCCTCTTTGTCTCTTTCTAGGAAACCAATGGTCTGTGACGCCTCTTTTCTGCAGGGTCTGCCATCTGGAGGAGTCTCTTTCTATCTGCACATCTCATCTCTTTTCAAATTTCAGCTTAAACTGATGACATTTTCTTTCTGGCTAGTAACTTCCATTTTGCTCTCTATTTGTAGCATTATGGCCAAATGCTGACCTGTACTCATCCTACAGAGCCAATTTTTTCTATGCTGAGAGGTGGAGTTCCTCCTGCAAACAGGTGGTTGTGTATTTTTATACATCTGTAAGTGCACATATATTTTCTGCAACTGAATAGGCAAGTAAGTAGCTGTGCATTTAAATATTGTTTGCATCTGCCAATGCCCAATTGTATGAGTATTTGGAGTAAAGGTGCACAATACTGCAGAAACACATTTGGATACATATTTTTAATATACAAATTACACTTCTCTAGTCCAGCACCCTCGAGACCTGATAGGTGCCAAACCAGAGAATTTGACAAACCATAGGAGGTCAATAGTGTCTAGCAGCATTACCAACACTTCTACTCTTGATGTTCTTTTAGAAGACATTCAGGAGTAAATTAGAGCTAAACAAGAGCACATAATACTGAGAGCCAAGACTGCTGATTGTAAACAAACTCGATGGGACCATAGGAAACTTGGCCATACCCATGATGAGTGACCATCCAGCTAACTTAAATTATATCAGATCACAGATGAAGCTAGACCAGAGAGCGCCAGACCAGAGAGGTTCAACATGTACTTGCAAATGGGGCTCTACCATTTGAAAATCTGTTCCATAATTTCTATAATACATTGTCAGCTGGCCTGCTTTATTCATTGTGTGAAAGCATTTTGAGGTCAAGCTTCCAATCCTGCAATGGCTTCTAGTTCCCTTCATGTGTAGTTCTATATTAAATAGAACATTTTATGCCCTTTATGGTCTGTCCTAAGGCAACCTACAGAAGCATCCAGGCCATCATTATGATTTTTGTGAAAGATGCTTCTACAAAATAAGTGCCCATTCCTACTGAAGTCAATTGTCTCCTAAAGGAGCCTCAGCAGACTATAAGCTGTATTCTGCTGTCGTGGGCTGTAATTCCAAAGGAAATATTTAATCAAGAATGATAAAGTAAAATGGCATTTCCAATGCCAAGTTTGGAATTCCTCTTATCATCTACATGGGCTTTAATCAGCATTTTGATATTAATGCCATTACATAAATAAATAAAAATGCAACAAATGTTTTTAATTCTCTCCTGCAGTTCCCTCTCTCATCCGGCGTTGCAGGAATGGTTAGATAAAACACTACTGATGCTTGAGAGAATATTGCAGAACTAGTTGATTTTTTTTGCAAACATCCAGTCTGAGCTAAAATAACTGGCATAAATTAATTAATTATTGCAAGGCATGGCTTAAATCATGCATTTCTCAGACAAATAGCTAAAACCAGAAGAAAAAATATTTTCTACCATGGAGTAAAACCAGAAGAAAAAATATTTTCTACCACTGAGTAAATATTGAGAAAGAAAAAAAGTCAGAAAATAAAATTCACTGGTAAAGTTACTGTGACAGGAATATTCCAACTGTCTCCAATGTTTCTGGGCTTGGCTCTGTTCTCATATTTACTCCAGTTGTAGACTGTTCAGCTCAGTGGCTATACTCCTGATTTGCACCAGAGGCAGTGAAATCAGAGTCAGATCGTTGGCATGTCCTGGGTAGCTATTTGTCTGGGAAATGCAGAATTCTTCCAGTCAAACTTTTTATTTTCAGTTTTTACCTTTGCAGCTTCTCCCATCCTCTTGTAAAATGTATCCTTTTGGACACGAACACTGGTAACTCCCTTCTGTGTTCTTGCAGATGAAATTGCAAGGCTTAGGGGACTGGCTGCATTCATTCAGATCTACAATGAGAAAAAAACAGACTCTTTTTGGTGATATCAACCAAGATTTGTAATGAAGAATTACAAATATCCAGGGGGCTATTTAGCACAAAAATATCTTCCCAAAGTCTGCTATCAAAGTGATGTTTTGTTTTCCTATGGTGAAAGAAATAAGGGTTGTCTTATTCCTGTAAATATCCTTTCAGGTTTATTCTTTAGCTATGTACAATAGGTATAAAATAACGGAAAACCTACCTTCGCAAAGGGTGCCTGTTATATCTGGAGTATAGCCAGTTTTACAATGGCAGCGATATGAGCCTCTCTCATTGATGCATTCTCCATTACGGCAGACATCATTAATAACCTTGCACTCATCAATATCTGTAATACAACAAGTGAGTTGTCAAAGTGATGACAAATAATAGGCAATTACTGTACCTGATTTTGGTGCGACTCCTATGCTTTGACATGAAACATGCAAAATACACATAATGAAATGCTCCACACATTTTGGAGGCTTGTCTCTTTAGAAAAAAAAATATGCAAGGATATAAGCGAGTTAGCACAAATTTAACAATTAAATGTAACGAGCAAACTTAAAATGCAAATGAACTAGTGTAGGAGGTGCTCTTAATAATCCCACATAAAAGGCTTGTGCCTGATCCCATTTAAGCTATCGGTGAAGCTCATGTCTTTGTTTATGACTTGGCCCAAAGAAGATTAACAAGGATACATCAGCATATTTCCAAGGAAATTTGTGTAACATTTTCAAAGTCACTAAATGCTTAAGTTCAATTTCAAAGATCACATGAGGCCAAATTCCAAAATTATTTGGGTGCCTAAAGATTAAGATGGATGGTTTTGAACATTCTAGTAGACATTTATCTGCTTTTTGAACCTACCTCAAAAGTAAAAGCGCCTTAAGCACTTTTGCATAAATTCTGCTGCTGACTGCTTGCAACACCACTGAAAAATCACTGGGGCCCATATAGACCTAGCTAAAGTCCCACTTTTCCAATGGTGTGTATTTTAAAGGAAGTTTTCCACCTTGTCTTTGCCAGGGTTTTTTAGTTATCACAGCACATTAGAAAGAAAACTTCACCAAATGGTGCAATATTGGGCTTAAAAGGACTTGTCTCTCCAATGCTCCCACACTGTTCATGGGGTGCACGTATGCAACTTGCAACTCACCAACCGAGAGTATGCTGGGTGTCACACTCAGCAGGAGCTCTTGATCTTAGAGTGGGAGGGAACAACATTTCTAAGAGCTGGGGGAAAACATGGATGCTCAGCATCAATGATAAGTGTGCTGAAATGTCCCTTGTACCTGGATTATCCAGAATGCTCAGTGGTGTGTTAAATTGAAAGTCCATTGTATGGTTTCATTAAAGATAACTGGACAGAAACAAACAGGAAACCACACCAAACAATACTAGGATCAACATTTCAGCTGTCCTCCATTATGCACAGGCACAAAGCTCATATCTCAATGTGCAAACATACATATTCACATATGCCTATCAGGTGTCTGCACACAAATATACATCTTGCTAGTGAAGGATTTGGGGAGCCTGCTGAAATTTGGGATTTCGTTGGTGTCTAACTGCCTGAGTTGGCTGCACAAACACCTCTTTGCTGATGCACTTAGGTTGGTAGCAAAGTCTGTATTCTGATCACTGAAAAGCTTGCAAATGTCTATGGGTTACAATAAGGGATTCTAGTAGGCTCAAAGGTATGGCAAATGGAGTTCATACTTCGTCACTTCATTTCATAGTCACTGATTACAGGTTTGCCCTTAAACTTTGGCAGACAGAAATACCTGCTCCATTGGTCAAGTATCCTCGGCCATGGGGGCAAAGCTTTTTAAACGCCACAGTGCCTAAGAAGGGGCAGATCTCACAGTTCGGTCCCCAACCGCGCCCACCATCGCAGCAGCATTCAGACTTCTTGACAGAATTTCTATTGCTCGATCCAATCTGACACAGACTTTGTAACACTTCCATGAAGCAGTAGCCTTCTCTGTTGTCTGAAAGACAAATTATGCAGCATGTAGACTACTAGTGGCAATAACTGTAGAAGGGTCATGACATATTAGAATTTAGTCAGAAATATCAAAGAAAGGGAAGCATACTTAACCCTGGGAGTGTGGAATTGAGAATGAAAGTCTGGCTGCAGCAAGAAAGAGAACATGATGTCTGAGGGAAACAAAGGAGACAAGAATTTTAGTAAGAGGGTAGGAGTGAAGCTACAGAGTGCCTAGAAAAGACGTGCTTCTGTTTGAACCCAGAGAAGAAGGGCTAACTGAAAACAGAACTGTCACAGAGAAAAAGGACAGAGTTAATGCCATGCTGATTGACTCTGACTAATCAGCAGGAGACTTTCATAAAAATCCAGTACAACCTAACCAGCTGATACAAGCACACAATTAGCAAATGAAGCATTTAGTGCCAGGATGGCACCTAGTTATAAAGGGCCCCATCCTACAGACACTGTAACTTTGCCTTGGGTTATCCCACTGAGTTCAACTTCTTGAATACATCTTCAAAAATATGAGTATATTATTAACAAGTGTAACAATCCCAATTTACCACATACCAGAGATATGGGAACCCTCAAACTTCCAGTATTAAAGATGATGCTAGTTGGCTTTGCTAATGCAGCTACCTGGTACTTACCAAGGCATTCATTCTGGTTATCACTGGCAATGAATCCTTCGTTGCATTCACATCTGTAGCTTCCTCTTGTGTTGATACAACGTCCATTCTCACAGATCCCAAATTTGGTTTGACATTCATTTTCATCTATATTTTTTAAATTTCATGACAAAAAAATAAAATCCATAAATATTTCAGTAGTAAAAAAAAAAAATCAGCATGAAGGTTTGAATTCATGGAGGCTAGGTCCATCAACGGCTATTAGCCAGGATGGGCAAGCATGCCACCACATGCTCTCAGTGTCCCTGGCCTCTGTCTGCGGGAAGGATGATTGCCTATGGATGACATGGGACGATTGCCTATATTGTTCATTGCCTCTATTGGACACCATCAGAAAACAGAATATTAGGCTAGATGGACCATTGATCTGACCCACTATGGCAGTTCTTATATACTTAAAGTGGTGCATTTCTACTGGTTAAATGTGAGGAAGGGAACAAATGGAACAAACTGACATAAGCAATGATTTTTTTAAAACACTGACATTTAGTGTTTCAAGGATCAGATTAATCTAAGTAGATGACAGGTAAACCCATACCACACTACTTCTCTGCAACATAGTACACACTATTTAGTCATTCAAAAAATGTCTTAGCCATTGCTGGTTCTCCTGAGTTCCAAACAACACTGATTACAGTCAAGATGCTACTTAATATGGTATTTTAGGGAGAGGGTTATTATTGATTAACTTCATGATTCATTATAATTTAGGATTATTATTGATTCACTTTGTGATTCATTATAACTTAGAGCTCTAATTTATTTACTATTTGTATGGAATGGTGCTTTATAAAGAGAAAAAGCAAATTATGTATCTAATGGATGTGTTTTCATGTCTCTAGGGTTAGGGACCTCATTGGAAGGGATCTATGTATGTTCTTATATTCTGATATCATTAAAGAAGAAAGACAAGGCCAGATCCATTGGCTGCTGTAAATCAGCATAACTTGGCTAAGTTTATCAGTGATACACTGAGGCTAAGTCTACACTACAAAGATAAATCAGAAAAAGAAATGCAATTTGCAGTACACAACTTGTGTATCTTTTTCCAATTTTCTCCCAAAAGAGGCTTTTCAGAAATTTGGCCTGTCTATACGGGCCTAATTTTGGGAAAAAACCCTCCTTTTGAAACATCCCTTCTTCCTCATAAAACGAGGTTTATAGGGATGCTGAAAAAACATGTCTGCTTTTCCAAAACTTTTTTCAGAAAAGTAGACATGTTCCTTGGATGCAGCTGAGCTTTTCCAGCATACCTCCGGGTACCCTGGAAAAGCTCTGCAGTCTAGACATAGACTAGATGCACAGCACCTGAAAATGTCTGATTACAGAAGACATTAAAATCTTTCAGAAAGATTTCTGAAAAGGACAGTTTAATGCAGCGACTTCTGACATTTTTATCAAGAGGTAAATGCAATTAAATAAGTATTCTGGCAGCAACTGGCGCTACTGCTGGGTATGGTAAATCATGGACAATCACTGTGGCACATAAATGACTTAAATCAACTGAGTGCTCATTTTGGGGACTGTACCTCGCAGACAGAGGGAAGCAGGACGTTGTTTTTGATAAAATAATGTGAAATACTAAAAAGTCATTTTGAAATACTAAAATTTGCCAAAATGTGTCTGCTCTTTTCTTTTCTGGTTTTCTTCTGCTTGAATTTTGGGTATACCTGAATTTTGAATATATCCCACTGAGGAATTGATTTTCTACTGCCTGTCTAGCAAGGGTGGGCAAAAGTATCTCAGTGGGCTGGATCTGGCCCACCTAGGGCTTTGATTCGGCCCTCAAAGCAGTTCCAGGCCCCACACCCTAGTGGGGCAGTCACCCAGCAGCCACAAGCCCTTTAAACAGCAGCAATCGAAAGGCCTCGCAGCTCTTGGTCCCACTGGCCTGTTGGCTGAGACCTGCCTGGGAGGCGTGAGCCCTTTCAGCTGCTTCTATTCAAAGGGCTTGTGCCTGCCGGGTGAATCCCAAGCATAGTTACAGGCTGGGGACCAACCAGTTAAGTAGTAGTTCTGCAGAAAAGGACCTGGGGGTTACAGTGGATGAGAAGCTAGATATGAGTCAACAGTGTGCCCTTGTAGCCAAGAAGGCTAATGGCATATTAGGATGCATTAAGAGGAGCATTGCCAGCAGATCCAGAGATGTCATTATCCCCCTTTATTCGGCTTTGGTGAGGCCACATCTGGAGTACTGTGTCCAGTTCTGGGCCCCCCACTACAAAAAGGATGCGGACGCATTGGAGAGGGTCCAGCGGAGGGCAACCAAAATGATTAGGGGTCTGGAGCATATGACCTACGAGGAGAGGCTGAGGGACTTGGGTCTGTTTAGTCTGCAGAAGCGAAGAGTGAGGGGGGACTTGATAGCAGCCTTCAACTTCCTGAAGGGAGGTTCCAAAGAGGATGGAGAGAGGCTGTTCTCAGTAGTGACAGATGGCAGAACAAGGAGCAATGGTCTCAAGTTGTGGTGGGAGAGGTCCAGATTGGATATTAGGAAAAACTATTTTACTAGGAGGGTAGTGAAGCATTGGAATGGGTTACCTAGGGAAGTAGTGGAGTCTCCATCCCTAGAGGTGTTTAAGTCTCGGCTTGACAAAGCCCTGGCCGGGTTGATTTAGATGGGATTGGTCCTGCCTAGAGCGGAGGGCTGGACTTGACGACCTTCTGAGGTCTCTTCCAGTTCTGATTCTATGATAAGGGGATGGTTGGATGAAATAACATGATCTTGGTAACTAATTGACCATTCATTTCCAGTTGGAAATAGGTCAATGGAGGGATGATAGGAGTTGCTATAGGGAACTTTCTGGGTGTCTGGCTGGTGAGTCTTGCCCACATGCTCAGGGTTTAGCTGATCGCCATATTTGGGGTCAGGAAGGAATTTTCCTCCAGGGTAGATTGGCAGAGGCCCTGGAGGTTTTTCGCCTTCCTCTGTAGCATTGGGCACAGATCACAGCTGAAGGACTCTCTGCATGTTGGGGCCTTCAAAGTATTGGAAGGCTTCAATATCTGAGACATAGGTGAGAGGATTATTCTAAGAGGGGTGGGCGAGATTCTGTGGCCTGCACTGTGCAGGGGGTCAGACTAGATGATCATAATGGTCCCTTCTGACCTTAAAGTCTATGAGTCTATGAGTGACTGCCAGGCAACAGGTTAACAGCAGGGACCAGGAGCTGCCAGCCGTGTTATGTGAATTCTAAGCCTCCATCCCAGACAACTGTGGGAGGAGGCTAGCCCCCAGCACCCTGCCATTTGCTCCAGGTCCCTTCCATTGGCCAGAAGTCAGGGGGCAGAGACCCCAGGCCAAGCAAAGATCCCAATGGGGTAGCTTTCAACCCCACCCCTTCCGCCCGAGGCCAAACCACTTCCGGGTCGGATCGTGGCCACTTCCAAAATTTATGAAGTGGCCTCCCTTCAAAAATTATTGCCCATCGCTGCTGGTCATTAACCTCTGTGCAAAGGGAGTATACATACTGCCTGATTCAAATTCTCCATTCACTAATACAGTTAGCATTTTACACCTCTCTTCCATGTGTGACTGCACATGTAAGGCAGTGTAGAAGTAGGCTCTGCACAACCCTTTACCTGAAATACTGGGAACAATTATACAGTTATATGAGTGATTTCTAATCAATTAGTCAAATCCAAAATTGCCATTTTTTCTCCAGAACCTGGCTCTGTAACCTGAAATTCAGCTCAGTTCACCTGAGCTGAAGCTATTACCTCATAGAGATTTCAACAGTTTCACTTACCTATGCAGCCCTCACCATCCTGTCTCCGCTGATATCCTGGTCCACATATGCACATATATGTGCCAATCAGATTTTTACACTCCATTTGTTTTGAGTCACAGTCATGAATTCCTTCGTCACATTCGTTCAGATCTGAGAGTATTAATATGACAGAATTATACATACGTAAAGAGAGAGATTCTCTTGGAAATGCATAAAAACGAAATCTTCATTTTGAAAGTGAAATCAAGAACAACTTTCTGCTGTGCTAAATTAATAACCAGAAACTACTGGTCTAGCGGTAACTAATTTCAGTTAGGAAGCAAACCCTTTAAACTACCAAGCTTTACATCTACTGTATATTTGAGAGAGAGAGAGTGAGAGTGTCTGTTCAAGAACTCCTCTTATACGGTAAGAGCTAGGATCACCAAATTTGGTATGCAGCTTCCTCTTATCACAAGGTCAGGCTGCAACAGGACAATGGGATTTGCACCTGGAATTTGATTGTTCCTAATCAAATGGAAAGGGAGGGGTCTGCTAGCAGTGACAGTCATGCTGCTGAATGACCTCAGCGTGCCAGTCACACCGGAAACAGAGTAGACAGCTAGGGGCAAGGGTCTGGCTGTTGCTGGCCACTGTAGCTAGTGGCCCCTGCCACTCCAACCAGCCCCAGGGATCTGGGTAGCACAACCCCAGCTGCCCCAGCCAGCCCTGGGGAGCTGTTGCCTGGTCAGTGTCACCCTCACCACCACAGCACTGGGGGCAGCATGGTCCCTACTGTGCTGGCCAGCTAGCTCAGATTCTGGCCTACTGATTTCAGTGATGCCCCTCTCACTCCTGGCCCTGAGTTGCCCATACTCCCGAATCTCTGCCCTGACTGCAGCACCCCCTACCCCCAGCCCTGAGCTCACCACTCCTTGCGCTATCCGAGCAACGCTGAGTAGATTCATGTGTTTTAAGAGCAAAAGGAACCAATATGATCAACTAGTTGGACCTTCTGCATAACAATAGCAGGCCTTAGAATTTCACCTTAGGTTTTAAATCTTCTATCTCTAGGGCTCCCTAGGGTTGTTAGCACTGAGAGAATCATACCCCAATCTGTCTGAAATCACAGTATCATCTAACTATGAAATCTTACCTTTGCACATTCTCTTGTCTTCTCTGAGAACGTAGCCAGCTGGGCACTTACATTCATATGATCCGTAGGTGTTTACGCATCGGAAGGCACACAGTAGAGAATTCTGAGCACACTCATTTACATCTGTAGTCAGACAAATAACCATATGCAAAGTGAAATTTGCTTTTGCAAAAGACACCAGCTGAGAAAGTATGCTGTTTAGTTTGGTTTATAAATAAGAGATGCCAAACTGCTCTGAGTTACATTTTACTGTCAGATCTGTGCTTCTACTGGCTGGCTAAACACTTCTGCATAGGAGCAGGGTCACAGACATTCCTGGTTGCTTAGAGTTTCTTATGTGAGCAGGGCAGCAGAAATCACTGCCTGCAGCATCAATCAGGCAACAGCAGGAATTTACAGCTTTGTACTGATAAAATACAGCTAGTGGTAAACCAACACCTGCCCCAGCTCTTATTTAACTTACACATATGTTGTTGATACTAGGCATTTCATTTTAGCTACCAACCAAGACAACTGACTCTTCTGTAACCTGCATTTAATAAAAGATCCTTATTGTGACCCCCAGTACCTGAAGCATATTTATTTATTATGTGCTGTGTAAATTGAACTAAACTACATTCTGGTGTTTATGCACTTCATCTACCTCTCACTCAAGTCAATGGGAATTTTTCCACTGACTTCTGTAAGAGCAGGATGGGGTCCTCAGTGCTTATAATAAGTGGCACAAGCCAATCCAGTGGAAGAATTACACTCCTGTGCACTGCTGGAGAGAACTAGGTTATGCTAAAAAGTTTGAATTCTCACATCAAAGCTGCATGCATAGTGAGTACAATCAGTAACCTTTCTGGAGAAGGTACTGAATGGAACTTGCTTATGTTATCCCCATCTGGGCAATCCATCAGCAGGCACTAGCTCTGAAAGTGAAGAAGCTGCTCACCTATTTTTCCCGCTAGAAAAAGGGTAACATGGTAAAAGGATTCACATTTGGATACGAAGCAGAAGCAGTATTTATTCCTGTATTTGCAGTGGGGAGGAAGCAAAGTCTGACACAGAATGTTGGAATCACAGCACAATAGTATTCCTAGTTTGCCTGCTTTGTTATCTCTGTACTTACCAATTGTTTCTGAAGTTACTGGTGTTTACCAGTAAACTGTAACTGAAAGACCCTGCACAGGAGAAGTCTCACCTTCACATGTCATCATTGGTCCCGGCTCAAATCCTTCATCACAGGTACATTCAAAGCCGCCTATAGCATTCTTACAAGTTCCATTTCCACATGGATTTCCCACAGAGCATTCATCAGTATCTGCAAGCAATTAAAACAAGGCATGAATATCCCACAGGAGGCTGAAGCTGTAAGTGTTTGATTCTGACCATGTGCAAGGATTCTGCATTATTCATGAGCAGAGTTATAACCCAGGATGACAAAGTGGAGTCACACATACTATTACTCTTTAATGTTCTACTTGGGGAATTCAGAGTCATTAAAATGGAAAACAACACTTATACTTACCCACACACTGAACTCCCTCAAGGATATAGCCAAAAGGACATTCACAGCGGAAGGACCCATCTGTATTGATACACTGCCCCAATTGACAGTTATCTGGGTCAAGGCACTCATCCACGTCTTAGCCCAGAAACAAAAATAAAAGGACTAGAGTTAGTGAAATTAATTGTCATTTTGAGTCTAATCTAGAACGACAAACATGAATTTAGAATGGAATATTCCACAACTCACAATGAAAATACAGTATCTGAAAAGCGATTAGCTCAGAAACTTGCATGCCAAATTTTCAAAGGGTGGCACATAAGCATTAACGGTTGTAAAGGCTGGTTTAAGAGCCTTTTTAACAGGAGTCACAGTAAGAAAAGGCATCATGACATAAATAGCCATCTCACTCTCTGGATATCAAAAGAGTTACCAAAAGCTTTGGGCTGTTTGTCTATGGAGGGAATTAGACCCAAGAATGTATACTGGGGAATCAAGACTCCGTGGTTTTCAGTACTAAGAAATTAAAACCATTTCTTACATATGATCTATAAGAAGGGAAAATATGTTGCTTGGATCCAGTCTTTAGGTTCTCCAGATTCCCCCTGGTATGTCTGGTCAACAGGATGAAAGACAGAGAGTATTCTCCTCAAGGATAATTAATAGAGTGGGAGAGAAGTTCAAGTTTGAATTTTACATTTGTATAAATAACTCCTTGCAAAGTGTCTATGCAAGACAAATCCAGGGCTTTTGAAAATGTTCGTAGAGAAGTGATTTTGAATTGGAAGGGACAGTGGCTGATGGACACAAAGTTGCAGGCTAGAGTTATGACCATACAGTAACATTCAGAGCACTCATCACTTACCAACCCGTTCATCTCCTGGTCCAAGAAGGATGCCAATTCCAAATGGACAAATTTGACGAAATGCCTCTGTAAGTGAAATGCTCATATTATCCCAAATCACAGCAATAAATGTTATACATTCATTATCAGGTTAATGTGCAGTGGGTTGCATTCTTACCATTATAGATGGACAGTTTTCATTTAGATCTTATATTCAACAGGGGTGTGCATGTATGTACGCTCTCAAATGTGATAAACTACACATAATGAAACTACTTTATATATGAAGTAATTATTTTCATTTCATTTACCATTTATGTATACAAGTTTACAATTTATTTTATCTGTATGGCAGACATTAAGTAAAAGATTTCTATTAAAAAGCAGTAAGATGGCAATGACTTTGCTTTTTTTTCTTGTAAATAAAAATTCTGAAGAAAATACAGCCTGATCTGATTGTAAACCAATTTATTAAGTCCTGTGGAGCCACAAATTAACAGCTGCCTTTTATACATCAAGCACTGAGTTTATTACAGATGGGTTAAGGTTGTGATGTCTCAGTTCAGCTTAGACTTATGATAGAATTAGTTTGATGTCAGCAAACTAGTTGAGCTCTTTTTGCAAGACTTTAAATAGCACAAATCTTGAAAGATGAGGTTACTGCCTGCTATTCGGCATGGCGAGCATGTTTTCTCTTGTTTATGAGAGTCACTTAGCACACGCTGGGCACTCAAAAAATAAATGAAATCATCATAAAATTCTACTACACTGAAGCAAAAACCAGCAAGAATGAATATGCTCACAAGATTTCCATCAATTCAGATCCAGAAGATAGAACCCTTCTGATTCAGACACAGAACAAATAAACCCACTCCTCCCACCCATTGCATTTGTGCAGGAGGGTGGAGTCTTGGATTTGAGATTTAGTTCAGACCCACTCTGAGATATTATTTATCTACTCTACACTATAACCCTTCCTTTCATAAGATACAGTAACATTCTACTTTGAAGTACTTCAGTAAACTGTGAGTAGGCTTACAGCATATCAGACCTATATTGTGTTTAGACATAGCTGTAGAAGTTTTGTCTTAGGGATTAATTTAGTTACAGGTTGCACCTCTCTGGTCCGGCACCTTTGGGACCTGATTAGACCTGAATGAGGGCATTTGCCAGACCTGGGGAGGTTCCCTGCTACCAGCACTCCACCCACCTCTCCTCCCCACTGCTGGCCCTAGCCCCCCTCCACACTGCCACAGCCCTGCTATTAGCGTTGCCGTGGCCCTAGCCCTGATATCAGGGCTGCTGCAGCCCTGACCCCACTATCCAGGTTGCAGTAGCCCTGGCCCTTCTCCCCACTCCCAGGGATGCTGCACCCCTGGTCTGCCTACCAAGGCTGCTATGTCCCTACCCCCGGTTCCACTACTGGGGATGCCTGGCCTCTGGCCCCACAACTGGATCTGCTGTGGCCCCAGCTGTGCTTCCAGGACTCCAACCCCAGTCCCAGCCCTGCTAGGCTCTGAGCCACCAGCTCTCTTGCTGCTGGGGCTCCCAGCCAGGTTTCCCTGGTCCAGGAACATCTGGGGTCCTGCCGGACTACGGATGTTGCCAGATCAGAGAATCCCAGTTTTGGGAGGTCCACCCTGTACCTTTTTCTGTGATGGTACAAAATGAAATGAAACAAAGCCTTGATCTTGTCATCTGATTTTGAGTCAGACCCAGAACAAATAAACTCATAGTCTGTGTCTAGACTGGTAAGTTTTTGCGGAAAAACTTGCCAGCTTTCTACACTGACCGCTTGAGTTTCTGCAAGAACACTGACAATCTCATGTAAGAAATCAGTGCTTCTTGCAGAAATACTATGCTGCTCCCGTTCGGGCAAAAGTCCTTTTGTGCACAGCTTTTGTGCAAAAGGGCCAGTGTAGAAAGCTCAGATTTGTTTTGCGCAAAAAAGCCCCGATGGTGAAAATGGCGATCAGGGCTTTTTTGCGGAAAAGCGTGTCTAGATTGGCATGGACGCTTTTCCGCAAAAAGTGCTTTTGCGGAAAAGCATCCGTGCCAATCTAGATGCTCTTTTCCACAAATACTTTTAACAGAAAACTTTTCCGTTAAAAGCATTTGTGGAAAATCATGCCAGTCTAGACATAGCCATAAGCTTTGGGGTTGAATCCAAAACTTTCCCCCACCCATGATTCAGACTGGGACAAACCAATGTGTGGGTAGTGGGGCCAACAGCCTCACTAGGCCCCTGGGCAAAGCGGGGTGCTTTTTTGAAAGTATCTGAATTTAAGAAGTATGCAACCACTTCTTTCAAAAAAGCGAGATGCTGTTTCGAAAATGAGCATCCAGGCAGTCTGGATGCTCTCTTTCGAAAAAGCCTTGTTTGCATTCAAGAACAGCTTTTTTCAAAAGAGCAGTTTAAAAAAAAGGTGTTCTTCCTCGTAAAATGAGGTTTACTGCGGTTGAAAAAATTTAATTTCGAAAGAATGCGGCGGCAGTCTAGACATTTTTCGAAAAATCCCTGTAGTCTAGACACACCCACAGAGTGGGGTGCTGCTCCACACCTTAGAAGAGGCAGGGTCAGGCAGCCCTCAGCACCACCCAGAGAGCGCTGCAATCCCTCCCTCCAGCAGTCTTCAATGCTGTCCTGACATGGTGCTTTGGCAGCAATTTAAAGGGCCCAGGCTGTTATATCACCGGCCCATGGGGCAATTGCCCCCTTTGACTCTGCCAGTCACTTCAGGAGAACACTCTGAAGCTCATCATGTTTTTCTACCTCACTCTAGCCTTTTGGCTTGTACACAGATAGGGCAATTTATTCACTCTTATTTAGGGAAGAAGCCTTCAAAAACAGCACAATCAGGAAAACAGATGATGTGTTTCTTGCTTCAGAGAGCATAGTCTGCTCAGCATCTCCGCGATTTGTTCATGAGCTGACTGGTATTAACACGTCATTATAAACAGTAATACTGTCTATGGCAATCTGTCATTCTGAATTAATGTGCCTGTAACACAACTGCCCTGTAACAGCACTGACACTGTGAATTTCCTAGGGGTTTGTTGAGTAAAAAATTGTACATCAACACTTCAGCTGAGTCAGAATGTGCTTCAGAACTATCCTGATGGGGTTGCTTTCCTAAATCAGGGCTGCAGTGAACAATCAATTTCGCTGTTCCCCCTGTGCTTTGAGTCTTCCACAGTTACATGATGGAGAAAAATGTTTACAAAATAAGAAAATGTTGTTGTAAACCCACAAAGACTGGCATGGAGACTCAGAGAGACAAGTGTAATAGTTGTGCTTGCTTTTAGAGCTACAAAAAACAGCGCAGCCTGACTAGATTTCGAGCCTATGTGGCGTTTTCTGCTGCCTGACAAGGACATAATACTGTTTTACCAAAATTTTAAAATATACAATGCACCGCATTAGAAAGCACCAGAGCAGATTACGAGCAGACTAATCTCACATACTTCCCATGAAACAACCCTGAAATGCTACAAATATTTTTTGAGAAATGGGTATGTTGTGAGCCTTTCCATAGCACAAAGGCTTTGACATTGTTAAAACAAAATAATATGCCATGCCCTGAGGAAGACCTTTCTGTTTTCTAATCCCCACATCCATGACTCTCAAAGCCACTGTTTGTCTTTGGAGTGCCTATAATGCTATTTTATTAGCTCAATTTACATACCATCTCCTTCCTCTGGACAGAGCTCGCATGGGTCACCCCATCCTTGTCCTTGCAAGGCGCAGCAACATTCTTGCTTGGAATGGTTTCTGGATTTGGGAATTGAGCATTTCCCTTCTTCAAATTTGGTAAAGCAATAACTCACTCTCAGATCTGCACAAACAAAAGCACATTATAATACAGTTCTGCATTAAAGGCATTTGGACTTGGTGCAACTGGCATGTGAAAATCAAAACTTAGGCTAATTACAAAAATACTTCCATTTGGATTATCTTAAAAAGCATTGCCGTGGCCTGTGATTCCAGTAGATCGAAAGAGAAAACAGAGCCTTTCCTATACCAGCCAAGGAAGAAGAGATCCATGGGAGAGAAATGCTACTCTAGTCATGGAGAAGAGGGGGAATTCCCTACTGCTTTGGAATAGGAGAGGGAGCTGTGCTCCTCCCAACCTCACTCCCCTCTCCTGTAGCCTCTGACTATTAGCTTCATTTATGTACATATTCTACTATTAGAGCAATGAACTTCAGTTAATAAACCACACAGAAACTAAAAGGCACGAGACAACCCATGATGATAACACTTCATGTAAAAAATAACGTAGTGGCAATTTTCAATAGGGCCTTTGGTTCTATGGTACCACACTTTGGCTATGTCTACACTACTGAGTTTTTTCGGAAAAACAACTGTTTTTCCAAAAAAAACTTAACTTACATCCACACTGCAATCATGTTCTTTCAGGAAAAAAATGAAAAGAACAAAGGGTTTTTTCCAACATTGGTAAGCCTCTTTCTACGAGGAAGAAGCCTTTTTCCAAAAGAACTCTTTCCAAAAAAGGCGTGTGTGGACAGGGAAGAGAGAGTTCTTTCGAAAGAAGAGGAAAGAGGAAAAAGCACAGGTGCCCTGGTGGCCATTCCATCCATAGTAATCACAGTTTAAATGCAAGATAGCGTCCATTCAGTGTGGACACTCTCTTTTGAAATAATTTTTTAGGAACATCTCTTCCGGAAAAGCTTCTTCCGAAAGAAGCCTGCAGTCTAGACGTAGCACTGTGTTTGTACATGTTGGGTAACCTAAACACAGGAACAAAAAGGGAGATCACAGACCACATGCCTCCAGCAGGAAGCAAGCTGGCAACTCCTTAGGCTGGCACTCAGACAGCATAAGGGTCAGCTGCAGGAGCAGCTGCTCAATCCGTTTTCTGGCTGCAAGCTTAGTGCTGGGCACCACCCAGACTTCAGAGAAGCTTTAGGTAATGTGAAGTTTGAAACAGAAGCTTGTTTGACTCAGTATACTCAAAAACCAAACTTTCTGCAGAAAAAGCACATTGCTTGAAGTTCAATGCACAGATATCAATGAACTGTCCTGTGACAATCAACATGAAACACTTGTCCTCTTTGATAAAAGATAAGATGAAATTGTATTTCTTCAGCAATTATTTGCTTTGTGGTGGGTGATTTTTCATAAGATTGATAGCACAAAGGCTTTACACAACTTTTTAAATAGCACTGCTATTTTCACAGTGCCAACTCAAATGTTTATTGCAGGTTAGATTCATCGCATCAAAACTGCAATCTCATTTAGCTACCATGGAATGAAGAGCTCACTCCAGTTTTAACGAGCATCCCTGTCTTGGGCCAAACATAACTACAGAGATCCTGGAAGCCTTGGCCACTGGTGAGTCTTAGGTTGCATTTGTGAAACAAGGTATCTGTTTGTGAATTGGGAAGTTTATATTTACAGTGTATTTAAGCTTCTTCAAAGCCTTCAAGATGTCCTTCCCCTTAGTTTGCTGCACTTCTGAGCTGGCAGTAACAAGCCTACATCTTTCTATTCTGAGCTGTGCATCTTTTGATCATTTTATTTAGTCAGTTCCACATTTATGCTCAAAACACCTCATGTGATTCCAGCAGAACAAAGGCATCCACACCCTTTTTAAGCAGAGGGTATTTACTGTTTTTATAATACTGCTTTCAAAGTCTTTTCTAGTCTTTTCTTTACTGCATCTTTCAGTGAGAACAGCCTATATCTGACACTACTTAACATCTGCTAATTCCTTTTCACATCCGCTCTCTTCTTCTCATCTTCTCCATTAGTATTAACCTAATGTAAGTGGTTCTGTATATTTATCCTCAGCTCCCATTCGTACACTTTGTCTGTTCAAAGTTCAGAGTAGCCATCTCTGTCTTTATTTTCCACTTTTCCTCCTCTCTTTTTCTCCAAGCAGGTGAGGAAAGAGTTCAAGAGGGTAGAGTTTCTTCGCTTCACTTGTAACTGCTCCTCTCTCTCTTGTGCTGAGGAGACAGTGTGGGAAAGAATCTGGACCAGAGTACACAAGCATCAAACTTTCTTTCTGAAAAACACTATTAGTTTCCACAGCGTTCCTGTTCCATTAGAAACAAGCCTCTAGTAGTTTTAAGTAAACAAAGCAAATACATATATAAAGACCAAAAAGCATGAAATAACTTGCCTTGACATCTTCTTCCAGTGGAAGACAGTACAAACCCTTCAGGACACAGGCATATGAAACTGCCTGGGGTATTGCTGCATGTGCCCAAGGCACAGATTTCTGGCTCTTCTGCACACTCATTAATATCTGCATGAAAAGTAACACAATAGTTCAGAAATCAACACTGCTGTATTGGCAGCTGTAAAACACAAACTGTAATGGACAATACCCAGCAGAGTAACTGAAATCTAGCAGGCATTACACTGCATAGAGCAAATCCCCGTGCCTTAATGAAAATAAACGTTGGCGCTCTATTGATAATAAATCCAGGTGTATAATCTGGGACTAATTCCAAAGACATTTCCAGTGGGCAAGCCCTCCCTAATGAGACATCTCCGGGACACACAGACTTTTAAAAATATCTTTCCAGATGTCACATCCCGCCGTTCGTATTCAGAGAGATTTTTGAGTAAGTACTGAGTGATGACAACACAGGCTATCTAGCATCACATATTACCAAGAGAAAAGTAACACTGGGCATTTAGATATTACAAACAATAGTTATCTAGATAAATTAATGGGTTGCCCCCCCCCCCCCAAGTAAAAGTCTCTGTGGCTGCCTAACCTGAAAGGTTTAATTAAATTATAGTTTTTTAAAAATAAAACAATTAATTTTTTCGTCACCTATATAATACTAACCACTCCAAGGTTCTTGACAGAATTGTGGGCAAGGACAAAGGGATGGGGTGGAAGTTAGCATCCTCCAGCCAGCCCTACAGCGCTGCACAGCCCATGCCACCCAGGGCTCCAGTGGTGATTTGAACGGCCCAGACTCCAAGCACTAACGTCGCCGCAGGAGCAGTGGTAGCAGCTGGGAGATGTAGACTCTTAAATTGCTGGGCCCCAGGGCATTTGGCCCCACCAGCAGCTCTGGCACGCATGTACATAAAGTTTACAGGATACTTAATTTTGTTGGAATTATTTTTTCATATGATTAGGTTCAAACACATAACGGGTTAAAAATGATACCAGAAGGCCTAAAGAGAAGCATGCCTACACATATTATTCAAACTGAGAGCTGCTCTTAATCTGACTACCATTAAGAAATACAAATGACTTTTACATACCTTCACACCGGTCATTTTGCAAAATATATCCAGGAGGACAGATGCATCTGTATGTCCCATCCAGGTTCTGGCATGTGCCAGGTGAGCATCTCCCAGGCTCCACTGCACACTCATTGATGTCTACAAGCAAAGAAATGAAGGAACAATTGGCTTATGTTCAGAACTGTCATGAGGCAGCTCTAATCCTGGTCCCATCAAGATAAGTTCAAAACTCCTGGCAATGAGGACGGGCGTATCCGTCACTGGAACGGCTCTGTGCAGGCAGGAGGTATCCCTTTTTCACAAAGAGATTAATGTGCTATTCGTTAGCTTATAAATCAAGAAAGATTAAAGATTCCTCATCTTATCTATTAATTCCCATGTCAGGCGTAGTCAGAGGTACAAGTGGATCAAATACATCTCACAGGGAGCAGGCACCCAAGAAATGTGAAGTGCTAACACATGCTGAACACTTTTATTAAGCACCCAAAGCCTTCTTTTACATTGTTCTCTCTCTCTCAAACAGTAGCCCTCTGCAACTTGTTTTCCAGGCATCCACTCTCACCTTCTTTAAAACCAGCTTCCTCCAGGGGTCCTGCCTACCTTCTTCCTTTCACCACTATCTCCCCTTACTCTGACCTGTGCTGTGTCCTGTTGTCTTGCTTTGTTATCTGTCTTAGGACCCAATCCTGAAAAAACAATTGTGTGTATGCTCAGTCTGCTGCATTGCGCCACTGAAGTCACTGGGATTATATGAAGACACAAGCCGGAAAAGGCTCTACCAGACCAGGCCTCTATGCAAGAGTGCAGGCTGGCCAGGAAAGGTGCTATATTATACACTGGTAAAGTGCCATGGTAATGTGCAGAGCTACTACATTAAAAATAATTAATAGCTATTATAAAAGAATGAAGTGAAATCTGACTCCTGTGAAAGGAGACGACTTGGGAAAGTTACTAGACCTAACTATTTCCTTGAAATATATGCAAGATGAATTTTTTAAAAAGGTTTTAGTTTTGCAGGCACTAGCCTGCAAGATATTTAACAAAAACTTCCCAAAGAGAGGAAATGTAGATAGCTTTAGCCAGTCTTAGAGTAAAAATTCCTTCCAGGCTCTATGCACACTAACTTAATGAGTACTGCAAGGAGTACAATATTACATAGCAGCGTGCTCCTATAGTATTTGTGCTTTCTTAAAAAGGCACAATGATAGCAGGGAAAGTTCTTTTCTACCCTGCCTCTGTCTCACAACTTTAGTACGCACTGTGGGCTGAGGGATTACAGTCCTCTAGCCACAGTAAACCAAAGCTAGATTAAAAACTCACCAACGCAAGTCCTGCCCTCTAGGGGCACTTCATACCCATCATTGCATAGACACTGGAAAGACCCAACTGTGTTTATGCAGCGGCCATTCCTGCAGAGCATCCCATTTCCACTTGCACATTCGTCCACATCTAAATAAGAAAGCTAACATGAGAAATGCACGGCGAATATGCACAAGGATTAAAAACATGCAAGAAGGAATTCTGTTTATTACACTGTCTTTCATCCTCACGGCACAATATTGATCAAGAGTTGTGCAGCCCTGAATGTATCGGTCTCTGTATGTAAAACATTATCCCCAAATGTGGGCCCTAATCCTTCAAAGGGATATGCACACATGGGTTCTTCCTCCCTCCAGGAGTCCCATTTGCCTACACTAGGGCCACCGACTGACACAGCCTTTCCCACTCTAGAATCCCGTTAATTGGAGCAGCAGAAATTTTAAGTTCACAATGTTCCTGTCTCTTGTCACCTTCTGAGGATAGTCACAATAGCATCTTCTGCATCATAAAGGTTTTTGGTTTTCTCAAAACACTATTGAGGAAAAATTGCCATCATTTGATTGTTTTATAGGATTCCCCCTTCCTCAAAAGACAGACTGTATTTAGAACAGACTGTATATTCTGACGGCACATGCTCAAGTTACTGCCAGAAAACAGGAGTAGATTAGCGAGACAAGGTGGGTGAGGTAATACCTTCTGTTTTATTTTTATTGGTCCAATAAAAGATATTACCTCATCTATTTCGTTTCTCTAATATCCTGGGACTGGCATGGCTACCTCTGTACTGCACATAGTATCAGACTGATAAACGGGCTTCCAGAGGAAAGAAATTGCTCTTTACCTCTCATTGTACTGAATATACAGCTGGGATTCTAATTCAGCAGAAAAAGATGGTGTTTGTGCCTCTGTAACTAGAATAACAGAGTCTTAGAAAAGCTGGTCTGGTTTCAGCAACAGTTTTAATATCTCCTTACCTATGCAGTCATTATTGTGTGACAGGATGAATCCATTATCACAGCGGCAGTTGAAAGAGCCAATGGTATTTCTACATGTTCCATTGCCGCATGGATCTTTCTCACACTCATTAATATCTATGAAAGAGAAGCAACAGCAAGAACTCTTATTACTATCTTATTACTGAAAAGGGAGGCCAGATAGCCAAACAATGTGGAGAAGAAATGAACTGATCCTGTATAATTAAAATAGCAAATGGGAGAATAAAGTTTAAGCTTTCCTAAATAATGGAAGATTTGAGAGAAGGCTATATACTTAATTGTTTCTTGAGCAAAGGCCGATCCACAATTTGTTTACAAGCAGTTGACATCTTGCCCTTTCCAAATAAGGAATAAATTAATCTTACCTATAAGGGATAGGCAGTCTCCCCAGTAGTTTTTAAGTGTCTGGTTAACTCTAATTTAAACACATCCAAAATGTCAATAAGAAAACAGGGTGAAACTGAGGACAGAGGGTGTGTTTCTTCCCTCCCACTCTAACAATGTCCACATGGAAAAAAAAAAGACAAATTGGCCCAATCTGACCAGTCTTATCTGAGATGAGCACTACAGAAGCAGATGCTTAGAAGTTTAGATGCATTTATATTATGACTAGCACAAGTGGGCACAAGTCCGCTGAAATCACCAAGTAATTTGGCCCTAAAACTGTAGCTTTCAAAGGATTTAATATGAAAACTCTTGCTTTACTAAAACAGATTTGTTTCTGCCTGGCACAAAGTCAGGCCTTTATATGCTTCAGCATTAGACAGTTTTACAAGTACTGCATTGCAATGTTGCACTGTTAACCTGTGGAACTCATCTCCCCGAGGTAGGAGTGAAACCAAGAAATTAGTAACATTCCAAAAAGACTGAACATTTATATGAAGGACAAAAATATTCCCGTGTAGCTATGTTAGACAGGATACTTTTTAAAGTCATAGGCTCTATATGCTTCAGAGCATAAGACAACCACTAATTGATGCAGAATAAACTTAGCCAATGGCCAGTTCTATCCATAATTTCCAATTGAGTTATTTCTTGCTCCTTTTTCAGAAGAATCTGTTACTGATCACTGTCAGAGGTAAGTTAGTAGGTGAAAAGTGTCACTGGTCCGCTCTGATTTTGCAATTACTATGACAGACGAAGGCCTCAAACTCCATATTCATTTAACAGCATAACTTGATACTTGCCCATGCACATCGTTTGGTCGGCATTGGTTTTGAATCCCGAGTGACAAATACAATAGAAACTTCCAATGGTGTCAATACACTGGCCATGACTGCAGATATTGGGAATTTCTTGACATTCGTTGCGATCTGTAAATAAAAGACATCCTGAAAATTGTTCCATAAACCACAAAGTTGGAAACAATTGGGGACAACTACAAAAAGTAGTGTCCAGTTCATGGCTCTAATTTAAATGACAATTGTTCTCTCATGGCAATAAAATACTAATTTGTTAAGCACAAAATGTATCGGCTGCTCTGTGGACCCAATCCTGCAATGTGGACCCTCAACTCCCATTGACTTTAGTAAGGCTGCTGGGCACTTTGCTCAGAGCTTTGCAGGATCAAACCTTTCATCAACCACTTTTATTTTGACTGTGATTGTTCCACCTTATTTTCATTAAATATAAAATAAGGGCAAAATACAGGGAAGTAATGCTTGTGCCAATTTGTATTAGGGTATTGTGGCTCATATCAGAACCTTCCCTGGTCTTCCTGTTCTGCTATAATCAAGGAGTTATAACAACAGTTATGGAAACAACATGTTAACTATTTGCACGTGTTGCCATGTATCTTAACAAAACAAGCTTCAGTTCTCAAAGTGATTTTCTTTTCTGCCCCTACACCCTTTTCCTACGAAGGTCTTGCAAAACAATGCAAACGTGCACTGTAATGAAAAGTGCATTTCCTAAAACTCAAAAGCTAAGGAGAAGAAAATCCAAGGAAAATGTTACCTAGTTCCTCCGTAATTATTATTTTGTCCAGAAATGTATAAAATGTTTAGAACTACTTGGCACACAATTCTCGGTAAAACTTTTGTGATTCCTTAAATAATCAAGATAACAAGAATGCCATTCTTGCTATGAAGTAAGACTTGTTATGAAGTAAGTGAACTATAATCCCTGTCAAATAAGTATATTAAATAACCTCTAGGGCCTTGTTTAAATCCATAAAACGGTGATAACTCTATTCTTAAGCTTTTTAAACTAGCTTCTGCACATCACCTAGCAGATAAGACCATGTTGTCATCACAAACTCCAAAAATGCAGAGATTTGTGAAAATCTGAGAGGTCAGTAGTGTGCTATACCTAAGGGTAAGGTTTGGTTGCAGTTTTTTAAAGTAAAAGTCACTAACAGATTACAGAAAATAAACAGAAATTCATAGCAGCTGTGACCTGTCTGTGACTTCCACTAAACGTAACTGGGGGGAGATGGGACAGGAGGGAAGAATAGCAGCTGGAGTCCCATTTGGCATTAGGTGGGGAGGGTCTGACAGCCTGAGGTCTGCCATGGCAGTTGTGATGGGAGAACTGCCCAGCCCTGGCTCCAGCTCCTGGAGCAGTCAGCTGAAGATGAAGAAATCACAGAATCTGTAACTTCTGTGGTTAAATTGTATCCTTAGTTATAACACATTTAGCAAGTGACAATGTAAACCACAGTAATTATATAGAGGCAGAGGAAAATGGTGCATGTTCCCCAGGAAGTGGTTTGAATTTTCAGGGCTAGAAAACAGTAGTTTTCCTTACCCACACCTCCTCAGATAAATCACAGATAAATGGTTAAGCACAACAGTCAGTTCAAAGAAAGAAATATGGGTACAGAAGGCCTACTGAGATACCTAAGATATAGAAAATCTACTCAGTCTTCAAGAATTTTCTGACTGTAACATTGACTATGGAAGTTCCTCTAGTTCTGTTAATTCTTAGTTTCATTCTCATTTTTCAGATTAATTAAATAAAAGCTAGACACATTTTATTTGGCTCTGTATGAGATTCAAATAATCTTTATATGTTGTATTAATTATTATTATTATTATTATTTAGTAGTAGTAGTAGTAGCAGCAGCAGCATTGCCCACCACTAGTCTAGATGGTGCTTGGTCCTGTCATGAGTGCAGGGGTCTGGACTTGATGACATTTCGAGGTCCCTTCCAGTCCTATGATTATGCTACTCCATAGCTAGCTACTGTGATCTGTTATGGAGGTATACACAAGCATCCAACCAGCTAACAATAGTCACACAGTTAGTACTGTACTGAGTGCACGTCAAGGCCTATCTTTTAGTTCAATTTTACCTGTTACCATTCAAGAAAATACTCTATTCCATGTTGGATTCAAAGGATATACTCTTTTGACAGAAGACATTTCAAAACCCCTCTCTGGAGGTTCTTTGATTAGACTTATTTTGCAATCACACACCTGGATTTTTGCAGGCATGAGGTATATAAGCCATGAGAGAGATAAAAAGAATTTTTTTCAAAAGCATTATTGTCAGAAAGCAGGACCTTAAGGTACGTCTAGACTACATGCCTCTGCCGACAGAGGTATGTAAAATAGGCTACCTGACATAGTCAATGAAGCGGGGATTTAAATATCCCCGGCTTCATTAAAATAAACGGCCGCCATGCTGTGCTGGCTCAGCTGATCATCGGCACAGCGCGGCAGGCAAGATGCGGTACGGTCGACAGGGGAAGCCTTTGTCGACCGCTCCTGTAACCCTCGTTTCACAAGGCAAAAGGGAGCGGTCGACAAAGGCTTCCCCTGTTGACCGATCTGCATCTTGATTGCTGCGCTGTGCCGACAATCAGCTGAGCTAGCAAAGTGCAGCGGCCATTTTTATTTTAATGAAGCCAGGGATATTTAAATCCCCGCTTCATTGACTATGTCAAGTAGCCTATTTTACATGCCTTTGTTGGCAGAGTCATGTAGTCTAGACATACCCTTAAAGCTCAAACATATAACATACAAACACTCCAGTAGAGTGGTGGTCCCCAAACTGTGAGGGGTTCCCTCCTAGGGGACATGGAAGAATGTTCGAGGGGCATGGTGGGACCCAGGCTAGCCACATGGAGAGGAAGTGCCACACTGCCTCCAGCTTTGCTCCAATCCTGACGGCAACTGCGACATTGGCTCTGCTCCTGTTCCCCACTCTTAGCCCTCAACCCCCCGCACTCAGCCCCTGCTCTAGGTACCCGGCTGTGGCCCCACTCCTAGCCACATTCCTCAGCCTGGGAAGCAGAGGGGTGTGTGGATACATTCCATTTAGCATGACACACAAATCCGATAGCCTTTTAAAGAAGGTATATGTTTTAAAAGAGTTTATTTTTAAAGCCACTGTTTACTGCAAGGGGGCCGCAATGATACACACAGCACATGCCAAGGACTGCAACTTAAGTGTGGTTGCATATACATGCAAATATATATGCAAAAATATGCAATAGAATATTTTACACTGATGGGCATGAATACAAAGTTTAAGGCAAGACTGCACAACACACAGGCCCCATTTAAGTCAGTTCTGCTGATATTAAGAAAATGCAATATTTACCCAATTTCCACCCATATGACAGCACTTTTAACAAGCAATGACAGTCTGAGAATTTAACTACTAAAACACATATCAACAGAGGACCAATATATTGACTACTTTTTTGTTTTGGCTCCCACCTGCGGGCCGCATGTTGAGTAGCCCTGGTCTACTGCATACTGAGTCACAAACAAGCCTGCAAATACTCACCAGTACATAGGCCTGTTGATGTGAACCTATAGCCGGGTTTACAATCACAGCGATAGCTCCCAGCCGTGTTGACACATTCTGCGTTTGGCTGACACACATGTCCATTCAAGCATTCATCAATATCTTTTAATGTAAGAAAAAAATATTACTTTTAGGAAAACCTGACAACGAACAAGAAAATAAAATGTATTTTTAAATTCAAAGAGATGCTCTCTAACCTACATGTAAGGAACCTACATGTTTTTGTTTGGTGCCAAATGTAATTTTTTTTTAATGTAGTGAAAACATGTCAGTGAGAATAAGTTTTTAGTTGGATGTAAATGATCCTGATGCAATCCACTGCTGAAATTCATCCCTTTGCAGATAGCCAGTCCCCCTCAGAAGTCCAGAGAGGCCTGGGCCACTTCCAGATTTTGAGGTCCCTGCCACAGTAAAAATTAAAAATAATGACACTGATCAAGCGATGGTCCTGTAGCACCGTGGAGACACTGATCTAGTGTCAGACACTAGCAGTGGTTTGTTTATTCCGTGGTGTCCAATCAGTTCTGAAGCAGTAGCCACTATTGCTAACTAGCCACATTGTTCAGAAAATGTAAATAACTGTTCAGGCCAAATAGCCACACTTTACATGCCAAACTACCACATGTGGCTAGTGTGTTGGACCACAGGTTTATATAATCAGCTGATCTGAAGGAACACATTCATCACAGTCTAATCTTGTGTCATCAGAACGGATATATTTTATTAGTATTTATGAACGTTTCAAAATCTTCAATATGACAAAAATCTGTATCAGTTAACAAAAAAATTACATCTTTTACCAACTCACATCTCTTATTTGCTTACATTTGAAGTTCTAAGATGAGAGGGTGAATCACATTTTGGTAGGAGAGGGATGCACATAAAGACAAGTTCAAAACTTTTCAAATGACAATTTTTTGGTTTGTTAAGCTCTTTGGGTTGGTGCTATCTCTTCTCTATAGGTTTGCACAGTGCCTAGCACAGTGGTACCAATCTTGGTTGGAATCTTCTAGAAGCTGTTGCAAGACAAATACCAATACCAAAACGCCACATGGGTTCTTCAGAAATGCAACAATATTTTATTGGCAACCCTAAAAAAATATGCAGTTACACGACTATTCAATTAGACCATATCGAACATCCCTAATTTTCATTAGGAACGAAATATCAACTTGGAAGTGAACACCGGTCTTGATCTGACATGGGAAGACCACCCACTGTCATATTTACATCCAGACCGCGAAAAGTAAAAAGATTCACTTGCCATTCACTTGGTTGGCTCAACCTCTTTCAAGATCTATATGCTAGTTGGAAAATCTGGAACTTTCCTTCCAATGAAAAAGAAACATGGCACCAAACTTTCCAGCAGAAAGCCAAAATGTTTTCATTAAGACATACCTGACCCTCAGTTCTCTGATCTTAGTATGGATGAGTTTACAAGTACAACAGATTTCTCAGTGTTTCAGTTACCAACTGATGAATGATCTGATTTCTATTTGTGATGGAAGTACAAGCTTATTACCTTCGCAGATCAGCAACTTGTCATTATAAAAGAATCCCACTGGACACTCGCATCTGAAGCTGCCAACCATGTTTATACAGACTCCATTCTCACAGACTCCAGGTATCTCCCGGCATTCATCAATATCTGTAATGATTTTTAAATAGTCTGAAACTGTCAATCCCCACCTACCAGACATGTTTTGTAATTCTCACTGGAGAATATCACAATGATTACATTAATAGCATGATTCTATTACAGTGTGAAAAGGTATCAGACATACAATAATTCCTTCATGTGCTGGAAAACTAAATAGTCTATTCGATGGCTCTCATTTTTCACTGTCTACAAGATATGCCCAGCCCAAGGCAAGTTAGGCCTGCACAGGACTCTCCAGTTCCATCCCCTTGATAATCTGTTAAATTCCAGCTCCTGACTTGTCTCCTGCTATCTGTCATATTGGAGGTAAGGCTACAGGTGTAAGCAATAGCAGAGCCATCACCACCAGCCTGCATCCCTGCAGAGTTCCTCTGCATCGAGGCAATTATCCACTTGCCATTTCTAGCCACTTTAAGGCCACTCAAATGGAGACTCAAATGGAACAATGTGTCCTTAGAAAACCAAAGAATCCATCTTAATCTATTTTGTTGTCAGCCGAGTGTAATATACAGGCAGTCCCCGACTTACGCGGCTCCGACTTATGTCGGATCCGCAGTTACGAACGGGGCTCCCCCGGAGGACACGGACTGCGGGACCTCGTGGTCCTGCTGCCCGTGTACTCCGGGGCTTTCTCCGTGTCTCCCTGGTCTGCAGACCAGGAAGACGCGGAGCAAAGCCGTGGGGGGGGGGGGGGGGGGGGAGGCTCGGGCAGCTAGGCAGCGGAGCAGCGGAAGCCTCGGGGAAGCCGGCAGCGGGACAGCCCAGACGCCCCGCCGCTGTCCCGCTGCTGGCGTCCTCAGAGGCTTTGCTCCCCGTCTCCCTGGCAGACCAGGGAGACTGGGAGCAAAGCCGCGGAGGACCCAGGTGGCGGGACCGCGGTGCGTCTCGGTCGCCGCCCGCGTCTTCCTGGTCTGCTGGGGTGGGGTGGGCGCAGCTAGTACGCCCCCCCTTCCCCCCCAGCAGACTAGGCTTTTCTCCAGACGCCTGTGGCAGAGCAGCTGGGGCGCTGCTGGTTAGTCCCGCAGTGCCGCTCTGGGCGCTACTGGACCAACCCGGCACCACCCCAGCTGCTCTGCCCCAGGCGTCCTGATTCAGCTGCTGCTGGTCAGTTTCAGCAGTGGCTGAATCAGAACGCCTGGGGCAGAGCAGCTGGGGTGCTGCTGGGTTGGTCCAGTAGCGCTGAGGAGCGGTGCTACTGGAGCAACCCAGCAGCACCCCAGCTGCTCTGCCCCAGGCGTCCCTAAGTCAGCTTCTGCTGAAACTGACCAGCACTGACTACAGGAAGCCCGAGGCAGAGTTGCTCTGCCCCTGGCTTCCTGGAATCAGCTGCTGATCAGTTTCAGCAGCAGCTGACTTGGGGACGCCTGGGATTCTTAAGTTGATTCTGTATGTAAGTCAGAACTGGCAGTCAGTTTCAGCAGCAGCTGAATCTGGACACCAGTTCCGACTTACATACAGATTCAACTTAAGAACAAACCTACAGTCCCTATCTTGTATGTAACCCGGGGACTGCCTGTAAACAAAGTTTCTTCTGTACTAATAAAAAAAGCTCATTGTTCTCTAACAAGCCCGATCAAAGAACTCTCTGAAGTCAATGGAAAGACTCTGTCTTTAGAACATGCTGTCTGTCCTTCATCAGCATAAAGAAACAAAGTGGGTTTGAGTTCCCGTGTTTCTTGGGACTCAACTTTACATCCAACTTCACCAGCTGGTAAAGCTTGGTGTGTTTTATGCCCTTTTACAAAAGTTCTGAAGGTACCATATGTTAAAGGCCTGCAACATAACTTTGCTTTCACATTGATTATGTCCAGCAATTGCTTTTCCTGTTTTGGTAGCTTTGTAAAGGCAGTTCATTGTTTCTATTTCTAAAACAAAACATAAATAGTGCAAATCCCTTACTAGGTTTATTAGCTATACATCTCTTTAGAAATCTAACTTCACTATACAGGTTAGAAAATCCAAGGAAACCTTTTCCTTTTGTAAAGGATGCTGTCTGTGGGGATCCACAGAGACCAATGAACATTATGGGGAGGGTTACACTAGACAGCTCTTTTCACACTTACGATATTTAGTTTGTGATTTTGAAGGGACCAATTTTTGCTCCCAGACCAAGCTTTTAATTTCCTACACAAGATTCGATGATGCTGTTGATTTTTAACCTGCTGATTATAAAAGAGGTGAGTCAAGGCAGAACCTAACTCCATAACTCCCACCATCAGAAGCAAACATCCCATATATGGAGACAGAACTCTAATGGAAAATAAACACAATGGCAACCAAACTCATGAGGCACTGCACAATGTGGACTGCTCCTGCAGTGGTATAAGCCAGTATGCCTACTTCAGAGGTTGTCAATGTATTCACCACTGTTGCTCACATATGCAGTTCCCTGTGGATTATGTGGGCCACATCTACACACTATATGGACTACCTATATGGCTCTGGGGATGTATCATGGACTGCAGCTGGGTGCTGATTGGGCCACAAGTGGGCTGAGAATCACTGACCTAGTGCGTATAAGGAGTGGGAGTGGCTACTACTGTCCTGCTGAAGTGGTAAAGGGAACAGTTTGGGTATCTCAACCTAGCAAGGCCTACAAAGGTCCCAAGAGTCACAGGGAAAGTGTGTGTTTGCTGCACAATGCAGCCCTGGCCAAGCACCTTTGTCTCACCAGTGTGGCTGATGGCTTGGAGATCCATTGGCTAGGAGATAAAAGAGGATGTCAAAAGTCAGCTGCACTGGCTGCTGTACTCCAGCTTGAACAGGGCTAGCAAAATAAATACTAAGCTGCCAGGGGGTTCAGGCTGCTATTAACTGCTTAATGCAAGATCTGCATATGGTGCACATGTACACCATGCCTAGGATGACTCCATCCACATCAACTCAGTTCACATTACATCATGTTGTGCAGACATAGCTCAGACCATGCAGGGCCGGACACAACCTCACATGAGTTCCTCTGATTGAGCAGCTAGTGGGGCATGTACTTTACTACTTGCCTCCTAAATCTGATTTGCTAGTCAGAGAGAGCATAATAATTTTGGTCAATGAGGTATTATGGTAAGAGATCTGGTGCTTTGCTCCTCCAAAGATCAAGAACACAATGTACAATATGTTCTGAGTATTTTTTTTTATTATACACTGTATCTTATCAGACACTATTCTACCAAGCTACCTTTTATAGGACTTGGTAGTGTTCATCACCATAGTATTAGGGATGTAAGCGATTAGTCAGGAACCAGCTGGCCCAGCTCACGCTGGGACCCTCTCTCTTGCTGTGCTTCAACCTTTTGAATGTAAAAAGAGTTGGCAGACTCTTAATATATTTAAAGGGCAGAGCTGCAGTGGGTTTCTGCGGTTCCCCCACTTATCGACTAATTGACTAGTCAATGGAAAATCTATCGACTAGTTGATTAAACAAAATTTAACATCCCCACATAGTATCTGAATGATAATTCACTTTGTTGCTGTCTACATACTGTATTTCTGCTTGTTTGTTGTATGCTGCTTTTTTCACCTCTTATTTGGCTTTTTGTGGGAACAAAAACCAAAGGAAGCCCCCACTAAGGGTGAATTTGGCTTCATTGACAAAACAAAACAAGAGAGAAAATGAGGAACTCATTTGTCACACACAATACCAATGTTACACACGTTACCGCATGTGAGAAACATTCCAGCGGCCCAGAAAAAGGGATTGTTGGGTTAATTCAATACGCTGAGGAATTGGTGTGAAACGTCAGATTAAATCTGTGCTTTAGTCAAAAGGAAACACTCATAATTCCTCTGAAACCAAATGCCGATTGGCCTGACTCCCAGAACCTCTCTGCTCTTCGCTGTCTACAGGCCATTCATCTAGCTCGATTACCATTTCTTCAGAGCTTTCCATTACTCTGATCACAAGCAGCAGTAATCAGGGCTGCCAGCTAGGAGGAGCTAGGCGGAAAGTTTGCAGGATCTGATTTAAGTCAAGGGTTAAGGGTTGCACAGAAGTTTGAATTTTGTGGCATTGTCTCTATTCCTCTCCAGGAAAGTAAGGGTGTGAAAAACAAGGCCTCCCTTTCACGAGTGCCTAGGTAAGGTGGAATTTAACTCAAAACAGAGTAATCACTACTCACCAACTGGTAAACCTGTATAAATGTCAATGAAGAAACCAGGCCTTTGACTTCCACAGAGTGTTGAAAATTCATCTGTTGCAGGAAAAAAAAAAAAAGAAAACACTTATCTTAAATGTATCAAAGTAAGCGATTAATTTCACCCCCAAGCCTGGAAAAACAGTCTTCACTTGTTTTTTGTATCTTTTGAGGAACAGATTTTCAAAGACAGCATGGGCACCTTACATGAGTGCACGCTCCACCGCAGGACTAGGTCACACTTGTCCGGTTACCAGAGTGCATTGGACTTTATCTGAACACATCCAGGTCTGTATATCACAAACCTGCATCGTAAGCAGGAAATCATCAAAATATTTTTTAAAATTGACAGTGACCAGGCTGGGGCCTCTGAGTCTATTTTGTGCCAGCTCATCAACACAAAGCAGAGGAACACCTGGCAGATCCAGCTTGCTAATGAGTCCCTCAGTGTGGAAGAACTATGCAGCAGCAGAGGACTGTAACAGTGACTCCTATGCTACATGCTTCCTGTACACCACATAGGAACCATGTCTGGAAAGGGCTGAGGTGCTCCTGTAATCCCTGGCTGCTAGAAAGCCTCTCTGAGGCTCATGAAAGCCATGGGTAAAATACAGTTCTGATTTTTGATGAGGCCTGACCTGGGGGCCTGGCTACCCCAGGAAAAGGGGAACATACAAATGGCTTAGCACCACTTCTGATCCCACTCTGGTCACATGCCAAACCCAGATTATCTGACCCATATAAGTTTGTCAAAGGGGACAGATGGACAGTCAAGCAGAACCAAGTCCTCTAGTAATTCATGGAACAGATACTGCTCCTCAATGACCTACTCATGTACCTTAATCCTTCTCCAGGGTATGAAGAATTTATCATTTAATATTTTTAGATTATATACATACATAGACACACAGCTGTACGCAATATAGAACATTTTCATCTAACAATTCTATAGCAGCTTGCAGTAACCATATTGTAAATGGGAACTTCAGCTATCTTTCAAATTCAACACACCTGTGCTAGGGATAGGGCACTGTTCACAAGGCTTATTCCATGCACGTCCAATATTGTAGGAACAGCAGCACATTTTCTTGGTCATATTAAAGAGCAGTTCTCCATCACAGGTTTGATTGTCAGCATAATAATTTCTGTAGCACAGACTCCTCCTCATATCTGCAAAGAAACCAAAAATATAATGACAGTACTGTGTGCGTTAGCAGCTTTGCTGAAGTATATGAAATGTTTATGAGAGACCATCCTTATTAGACAGCCTCCTTTCCCAACTGTGCTGAGCCCAGTTCTGTGCTACCATTCCTAGGTCACCTCTTTTAAACATCTGGTTTGAAGGTCCCTCCAGTGGTCACTAAAGAAAGCTTGTTCTGTAGTGTTTTTATATTAGAAACCCACCCCTGCCTCTATGCATTAGGGATGTTATAGTGTAGTCGATTAACTGATAAGCAAAAGCTTATAGTTAATGCTATAGACTACATGCATTTCCATCTCTCCCTTTCCCTGCCAGTCAATTTCTCAGTTCTGGCTTGTGACAGGTCTGGGACCTACCCCTGCTGCAGCTCTGCATTTCAAGTGTATTAAGAGCTGGGCAAGCAGGCATTCCAACTCAGTTTTGGTTCACGCTGGGTCTTGGAGCTTAGACCCTCCCTAGACAGGGACTGCTGCCACCCGGCGCTGCTCAGAACAGCAGTGTGGGGTGACAGGCAGCCGGTCCATGAGGGAAGCTATTTTTTAAACTGGCTCCCCTTGCAGACTAGCTCCCGCCTGACACCCCACACTGATGCCTCTGATACAGTGGCTGCCAGCCCCACCCCTGGGGACTATAGAATAGTTGAACAACCGATAAAATTTCATGAGGTTAACTGGACTATTCAATTAACCAATATTTAACATACCTAATATGGATTCACCCCTAAAATTAACCATACAAATCAACCCCCTACAAAACTGGCTATGGCTCAGAGAAGGTTCACTAAGGCCTGCACACCCTGGCCCAGACTTGAGCAAACCCGAGCACCTTTGTGGCTGATCTTAAAATCATGCGCAGTTTGTGACTTCACATTATTCTGATGCAAAACCCTGTGGTTTTCCCACATTTCAGAGAGAGATTTTAGGTCTGTGTGAGCTCAAAAGTCAAAGTGAAAGATGGAAAGGACTGAACTGAGCTAAAAGAAACAAGATTGCCACACCATGCAAACCTCAGAGGAGTTACTGCAAAGCCTCTATGTTGTGTTAGATTTTGAGAAGTGGGCCCAAACTGTACTCACTCACATTGTTTAAGGGCTGCGTGTCAGGAACTAGAGCATTTGGCCCATCTTCTCCTGATGTCTTTATAGCAGTTCAGGTGACTACTCTATCGATGATTTTACAACAATACATATTCAAGGTGAGATTGTGCCTGGCCCTGCACAGGTTGTGAGGGAAAGTTTATTGGTGCATCCATTTTGTGCCCCAGGGTAAGAGCCCAGCACTGTAATAGTTCTTGGGTACAAGGACAGGCATCATGAGGAGTCTGTGATTCTATTAGCACCACTGATGTTAGACTCTCCAAAGTGGGAGATATAGGACAAGAGCACAGCCATGTCTAGCGATGTCTTTGTGGGCTCTGCTGGTGTGATGTACATCGTCCCTAAAATAGACAGTGGCTTTACAGCTCCAGTCTTGCCTTAATGCTTTACAAAGTCATGTTTATTAATCTTTTGTGGCCTAATCTTGGCTCACTAAAGTCAATGGAAGTTTTGTCACCGACTTCAATGGGAGCAAGAACAAACCCTTGATGTTAGTAATTTCCACCATGAAATCATTACAGACATTCATCAATTTTTACAATGCACTCTCCAGTGGGGAGGTCTGCACAGAGATCAATACTATGATACAGCCCTACGTGCTCATGAAACCTCACTCTTGCCAAGGGTGAAATTCATTCCATACAATGAGTAAATATGGCACTTTATGCAGTGGCTGGAAGAAAAAGGGAACATGTCTTTATGCTGACCTAAACAGACTCTATGTTGATCTGTGAATTGTGGTTTTCAGCAAACCTCTGACAAAAACCTGTCTTTATTGACTTAGTAAAAATAAAGAAATAAGCAAGACCTCTGTTGGTGTCAACCAGCATTAACTCCCTTCAAGTCAATGATAATTCTTTTGTATAAATGAACTCCATGGAGCTATACTGATTTACACCATCTGAAGCCCTGACATGCAATATAGAAGGAACAGTTTAAAAAAACATACCCATACAGTTGTTGCCACCATTGACTTGCATGTAGTCAGGAGGACAAATACAGGTGTAGTTCCCAACTGTGTTATAACAAGTGCCAGGCCCACAAATACCAGGTGTTTCACATTCATTAATATCTATAAGAAAGCAACAAGATATTAAATAATTGCAGCAGATTTTGGTTTACATTTTTTTGTGAATCAGTGAATTTGGGTAAAACCATCTCAGCAGCACTTGGGTAGCAATGCACTCGCTGGGGGCACGTCAAGGAAATCTGGGCTGCTGGGTCATGATGGGGCAGGGCTACATCGCAGAGAAAGTGATTCCATGATTAGCCATGTCTAATGAGCCTAAGGGCTGCACAACCAGCTGGGGCATGGGCCCCTGGCATATTCAGTGGGTCCAGAACAGTGAACCTCTATTTCTTCTTTGCACCTCTGATCCAGAAATATTTTAGAGATGCTTTGAAATAAGGTGGTATCAGAACAGATCACGCATTCTACACTTCTAGCCCCTCTAGCTCTTTGTGACAAGAGGGCTCAGTGATCATCCTGTCCAGGTGTGTCTGCATTCATAAGTCTGACGGGGCCTACAGGTAGTGGACAAAGGCAGAGAGCTCATTTGAACAGACACGGGATGCTGCAGTGTTGACCGCTCAGGCCACTCGGGAGTTTGAGTTATTGTGCAGAGAAGGTGAAAGAGCTGCACCCATCAAATAATGCTACTCTTAATTCATCATGTGGTTCCAAGCCAAAAGTACAGGATAAAACTGGAAGCTTAAAATATATTTTAAAAAAAATCACTAAGTAACTTTCTGCATTTTACACAATCTATAGGGACAGATGGATTTCTCTCTCTTCTCTATTGCACTGGAAACCAGTTTCCAAGTTCTAAAATGGTGCAGAACTTCACAGAAAGTCGGGGGCTATGTCTAGACTGCCCCCTCTTGCTCAAGAGAATATGTAAATGAGGCAAAGCGGTAAATATTGCCACACCTCATTTGCATACTTAATGAGCTGCCATTTTGTGCAAGAGGCTTTTGCGCAAAAAGGAGCCACGTAGGCTGCTCTTTTTGCACAAAACTCCCCATTTGTGCAAGAGTCGTTCTTCCTGAAAAAAAGCAGCAGAACAGCTCTTGCGCAAGAGGGGGGTTTTGCGCAAAAAGAGCAGCATAGACGGCTCCTTTTTGCACAAAAGCCTCTTGCACAAAATGGCGGCTCATTAAGTATGCAAATGAGGTGTGGTGATATTCACTGCTACACCTTATTTGCATATTTTCTTGCACAAGATGTAGCCTGTATGTCTTATTTTTAATTTGTAAGCTCTTTGCCTGAATTTTCCTATAGGTTTTCACAGGGCTCAATGTGTAGTGGGCAGTATGAGAAACAAACAATAATAGCAATGAGCTGGGAGGCTGAAGGCAATATGGAAAATGAAAAATGAGTGATCAGATTTGGGGAGTTAGGCTAAAACTTTGTACAAAAGTACAACCTGGCGGGTGAGGGTTTAAGTAGACAACTGTGATATTCTGAATGCATGCACTGCCTACAGGGGAGTAGGGAAGAGGGAAAGTTGTAATATGACAAATGTTTTCAGTTGGAGACTCAGATCATCACACTTTAGCCTGTAGGAAGAGAAACAATGAGCTGTGGTTAAAATGGACGATGCCATTTCAGCCAGTGCAACACACACAAGCAGTATGCTGCTTGTTGGTATTAATGTGTGGTCACGTAAAAAATTACATTGCGGATGGACAAGTGGCTATTTCTTAGAGATGATTAAGAATGATATTTTTATGCAACTGACAACTGCAAACTTAGATTCTGTATTTTTGATGGAAACCAGAAAATTTTAGACAAATTTCCATTTAATCAAAAACAAATTTTCTATTGAAAAACTTTTAAAGGAAAAATTCTGCCCAGTTCCATTATTTCTGCAATTGCAAGGTTAGTTTGTTGGTGCATTTTTAAGGAACAGATAATTTAGATGCTTGCTCATTTGCCAGTACTTGATAAGAAATAACTACCAAATGTCAAATAAACCGTGAAACTACATACCATCACACACTCGAGTGTCTTCATTCAAATAGTAGCCATTTGGACACTGACAGTGGAAACTACCAAATGTATTAATACATTTTCCTCCTTGGCAAAGTCCCGGTAGTTCCTGACACTCATCAATATCTATTCAAAGCAAAAATATCAACATTACTCCACGCCATGAAAAATCAGGGTAGTCATAGAACATTGCAATTTAAGACATGTAAAAGCATAAAAAATTAGCATTACCCTCCAATATAACTGTAATAGGGTTTGGTCGGAATCCTTCCCCTCCAGGACACAGAACTTTATACTCAGCTGAAAACAAAAGAGATTCCATGAATTTAAAATACTTAAACATCTTTATCACACTGATCTCTGAGCTTGTAAATCTTATTATAGAATATTAGAAGACAGCCTGATTCTAAAACAAGCCCCCGCTGTACAAAATCAGGTATTGTTTTTCTTGTTGGCTAACGCAGTCAGGTGTCCAAGTAATCACCCAACTATGACAGAACTATACAATTCTCCTGCTGATTGATAAGATATCAAAGCCAGCAGATTTTGTACTATGACTGGCATAATTTCAGGCAGGTTAGTACTTGTACATATTCAGGCCATAATTTTACTAGCACCCCCATTATCTAGAGAAAGTAAAGGCGGGCATAAACAAGCAGGCATGTATTGTTAGGTGTAATCCAGTAAAGGTGTCTTACTTGAATTCACAGGTGGGCAATGTTCACAGGGAATCCCCCAAGCTTTACCGAGGGAGCAACAGCAAGAAGCCTTGGAAACACCAACCCCAATCTCATTGCTGCAGACTATATCTCCGTTGTCTCCACGTGGTTTAATATCCAAATAACAGTTGCCAGAACGCGTGTCTATTCAAAATGTACACAAAAGCCAACATTACATCTGATGGAGAGGAAGGAGGCTTTGTTTGCTTGTACTCCCCTGTTTCTCCCCATCTATTGTTTCTTAAGATGCACTTAAAAGCTCATAGGGGCAGGAACCAGCTTTTTGTTCTGTGCTTGTACAGCTCTTAACTTAGTTCAATGACTAGGGCTTCTAGGTGCTATGGTAATACAAATAAATGAACTAATAATATCTGAGCAGGCCAATGGTGCCATAAAGACTAACAAACATATTGGGTCATGAGCTTTCATGGGTAAAATCCACAAAACAATGAAGTGGGCTTTATCCATGAAAGTTTATAGCCTAATAAATTTGTTAGTCTCTAAGGTGCTCCGGGAGTGCTTGTTGTTTTTAAAGTTACAGACTACCACGGTTACCCTTCTGAGACTAATAATATCTGGGCAGTCTCGAGGCTGAGAGAGAGCTCCAAATTTCACATAAGAAAGCTGTGGTTTAAAGTGGTTACTTTCTACTATAAGGTCCAACTGACATGGTTACAGTGGGCAGCAGTGCACTTTGCTTTGCAAACAGTCTGACCACAATCAGTGGAAATATTCAACGATTAAGGAACCTCTGAGCAAGAATAGCAGACCCAGGTCCTTCATCACCAAAGGGCCTATCCTTAGTCTCACATACTTGTATACCCAATCCTAAAGACTGCTACTTTCTTTTCCCCTTGAAATTAATGAGTTTACAAATTAAGCCATCTATTGAACACATAGACTTAGAAATTAAAACACATTCCAACTGAACGAAACAATCCGGGGCCAGAGAGCTTCAGGGAAGTTCTGGGTAATTGGGGCCTAACCCTCCAGAATTTACTCACAAGAGTGTCTCCAGTGACAAAATAATTAAGTCTGGCTGAACTGTACTCAAAGCAGGATCCAAGGGTGGATGCTGGCTTCATGCCACACCTTTGTGTTTCTTCATTCCTCAGGCCAGACAGAGGATGGTTTGGCCCTGATGCAAATTAAAGCAGCCTCTAAATTGTGCACAGCTGCACTAGCCCCACGGGGCTGTTCTGGCAGCAGAGGATGGCTGACATGCAGTACTGCTCAGGCCATATTGCCTACCCACCACCACACCCTACTGGTCAGGAGCAGGAGGGTGGGAACTGCAGAGTCTGTGCCAAAAGCTTTCCACCATAGCCTGGGAATCCTCAGCTAGCTATTTAAGCTAGAATTACTACCCCTTTGTGCCACTTCATCTCTCAATAATACAGGAAATGCAGGCTTACCAACACAGCCAACACGTGTGGGATTCAGCTCAAAATCTGGAGGGCACTCACAGGTGTAACTGCCAGGGGTATTGATACAGGTGCCGCTGATACAGGTGGTGGGGTCTGAACATTCATTAACATCTGAAACAACAACGGGTAGGCAGTGAATTCCCCAGTATTCCAGTTAAGCCAACCACTTGCCGGATGTTGAAAACAATTGGTTTTATTGCTAGTTGTGAGGTGTTTGTCCTCGCTCCAGAAACCTACTAAAAACCTGTGGAAGCAGAGCACTAGTCCAACACAAATTCAACATTTCATTGAGAAATATTTTATTTTTTTCCTGAAAAAAAATCTACAACATGAAAGGTAACATAAGATGACCAAAACATTAATCCTGTTGATGAAAAACATCAAGCAGAGAGATCATTTTGACGGCCAAATTACCCATGTGTTTCTGGGAGCAGAAAGAATAGGACCCAGCAAATCTCAATCTGTGGGATCTGTGGAAAGGAAGGGTGACACCTCTTCTCCATCAATCCCTTATTCCCTCACCAATGGAACCCCAGGGATTCACACCTCAGCAGGGAACAGATTTGGGGATGACTTCACAGCCTCCCAAATGAGGCGAAATATTTGTGTGTAACTTTCCACAGTCCCTGTTTTGCCCACTGTGCTGTTTTGTAGTGAAGGATCCAATGCAGTTCCATATTTTCTTATTTATAATTTAATTGTTATAATATTGCAAAAGCTTTGCTGAAGGAGTTGACCAAGATAACAACAGCTATGTTCAGAGGACACTCAGGACAATTTGACAGTCTAGGCAAAACTTCAGGGTGCTGTAGCCTCCTTTTAGTTTTAGGGCAGTGGATTTGGCATTTGAGTGAATGATATTGTGATCTGACACACTGGGTTATACCACCATTCAAATTTGGCCCAGACAACCCTCTGACATGACAGATGTCCTAGGAAACTGTTCACGTATAGATAGCTATGTTAAAAATTATATGGTTTAAAATCAGTCTTCACCTGTGCAATTACCACCACTTCTGTCCAGTTCGTAGCCTGTCTCACACTCACATCGGAACAGACCAGGGAGGTTATGACAAGTCCCATATACACAGATGCTAGGAAGGGAGCACTCATCAATATCTGTAAGAACAAAAGAGAAGGGAAAATTTGGTTGTGATCTTTTTGCTGAAACTTTGTCTGAATAAGTGTTCAGAAAATGAATAGAACTAGTTACAGAACATGCAGTTGCAATCCGTAAACTACATTTTTAGATTAAAATACTAATATATAGAATTTACATTTTACCCAACAGGGTCCAATCTAAAACCCCTTAATTAATTGCCTTGGAAGTGAAATTGAGCTCTATGCAGATAGCTAGCACAAGTGGCTGAAGGGCTAAATAGGACTGAAGTGATGCACAGGCTTTTGCAAACAAATTAATGTCACCTTTTACTCAGTTTTACTGAGTATGACAGATTTTTTAGATTTTTTTGCACTGTGCTTATTTCTTGGGTGTAACTCCTTTGCTGTTTTGTCTGACTGAGGACTGCAGATCAGAATCACTGTTTATAGTATACTTATATGAATTGCATTATGAATGACTAACTTGATCCAATAACAAAGAGAACATGTTTACAGAGGACTTTAAAATACTTCTGCAGTTAGTATACACACCAGAGACTTCAAGAGAAGATTGTTGTAGCAACAGGAGAGAGGCATCAAGCCAACTGTTAGTTAGTCTGAAGACTACATAGCTTAAAAGTAAATTGTTTCATAGGTGAAATACTAAGAAATCAAATTATGTTCTACTTTACATAAAATTTTAACTTTAAAAATTGATGTCTCTTCCTTTCTTAGTAAGAAACAATACACTGAACAAATTTTGCTGGAAAAAGTACCAAATTCTATTTATAGTGTACTCATGAACTTCATCAAATACCAGAATCTACAATGCATTCAAGCTGGTTGGTTTGTAAGATTTCATCCTTGTGGAAAACATGCATTTATTTATGGATCTGAGCAAACAATGCACAAGGAGTTATTCATTCCTTACATTTCTTTCCTTTTTCTATTAGCAAACAGATTGCACAATTCTTACATCTTCTCAACACTTAAAAGTATTTGTGATTTTTAAAATAACTTCCCCTCAATTAATTACAGGCAGTCCCCGGGTTACGTACAAGATAGGGACTGTAGGTTTGTTCTTAAGTTGAATCTGTATGTAAGTCGGAACTGGCGTCCAGATTCAGCCGCTGCTGAAACTGACCGCCAGTTCTGACTTACATACAGATTCCATTTAAGAACCCCAAGCTTCCCCAAGTCAGCTGCTGCTGAAACTGATCAGCAGCTGATTTCAGGAAGCCTGGGGCAGAGCAACTCTGCCTCGGGCTTCCTGTAGTCAGCGCTGGTCAGTTTCAGCAGCAGCTGACTTGGGGATGCCTGGGGCAGAGCAGCTGGGGTGCTGCTGGGTTGCTCCAGTAGCACTGCTCCTCGGCGCTACTGGACCAACCCAGCAGCACCCCAGCTGCTCTGCCCCAGGCGTCCTGATTCAGCCACTGCTGAAACTGACCAGCAGCGGCTGAATCAGGACCTGGGGCAGAGCAGCTAGGGTGCTGCCGGGTTGGTCCAGTAGTGCCCAGAAGGCGCTGCAGGACCAATTGGCAGCCCCAGCTGCTCTGCTCCAGGGTCCAAAACAAAAGCCTGGTCTGCTGCGGGGGGCGGGGGGGGGGCACACTAGCCGCGTTCCCCCCCCCCCCCAGCAGACCAGGGATACGGGAGCAGAGCCACAGCGGCAGCGGGGTGCCGCGCCTCTGAGGCTTTGCTCTGGCAAAGCCTCAGAGGCGCGGGACCCCCCCGCAGCTGCGGCTTCAGTCCCGGTGCCTGTGGTCTGCTGGGGACGGTCCCCAGCAGACCACAGGCAGGGGACTGAAGCGGCAGCAGCGGCGGTTTCCCGCGCTTCTGAGACTTTGCTTTGGCAAAGCCTCAGAAGCAGGGGAACCCGCCCGCTGCTGCCGCTTCAGTTGCGGTGCCTGTGGTCTGCCGGGGATGGTCACAGCAGACCACAGGCACCGCAACTGAAGCGGCAGCAGCGGGCGGGTTCCCCCGCTTCTGAGGCTTTGCCAAAGCAAAGTCTCAGAAGCGCGGGGAACCGCCGCTGCTGCCGCTTCAGTCCCCTGCCTGTGGTCTGCTGGGGACCGTCCCCAGCAGACCACAGGCACCGCGACTGAAGCGGCAGCAGCGGCGGGTTCCCGCGCTTCTGACACTTTGCTCTGGCAAAGCCTCAGAAGCGCGGGAACCCACCCGGTGCCCCTGGTCTGCTGGAGACGGTCTCCAGCAGACCAGGGGCACCGGAGCAGCTTACAAACGGGGCTCTCTCGCCCTGGAGTTCGCAGGTAGCAATCCGCTACCTCGACCTCCGGGGCGAGAAAGCCCCGTTCGTAAGTGCGGATCCGACGTAAGTCGGGGACTGCCTGTATTTAAAGCTACTCAAGTAACTGAGAAAATTCAAGATTTAAAATTTTTACATGTATGCTGTCTAGGTTATTTGTCAGATGGTGTCTCGTGTTCCTTGAATTCCTTAAATTACTAGTCACTAGGAGATAAATTGTAGATTTCAAATGTTACAATCAAATACACAACTAGAAACCCGATTGCAAACATTCACTTTTCACAAGTACACCTGTGCTTCTAAAGCTCAAGCGCTTGAACATTCATTCAAAAGATCTGCAAATGATTGATTTACAACACATTTTTAAATCTGATCACACATTCATAGCATTTATTTCTCTACTGTTTGCTCAGATCTGTTTCTTTATTAGCTTAATAAACTGTGCTCTTTCATGGGGTGATACATATGTGCTTTTGAATGTCACAGAAACTGCTCAGAGTGGGCTAGCTAAATAAGATACCAAAACTTGTCAGGTCTGGGACTGAGCTAAAACCCATTGAAGTCATTGAAAGTTCTTCCATTGATTTCAGGGGGCATTGGCTCAGTCTTGAGCTTCCCACACACTGCACTACCTACAGGTAAAAGACATCATTACAACAATCTGATAAAATGCGTAGGAAAGGAGATATGAAAAAGTGTGACCAAGGGGAAGAAGGGGCTGAAAAGCCTTTGCATTTCCAATCAGACTAGCAAATAACTAGCTATGCGGTAGTAAAAGGTACCTTAAAGAGCTGTTCTTATTCTCCATATCTATGGGTACAAATAGACAGCAGAGCTATTTCAGGATATCCGAAATAGCTACCCCATGTCTTTTAAACGCGCCCATTATTTTGAAATATTTTTAAAAATAACAGCATCCCTGTAACCCTCGTTCCACAAGGGTTAAGGGATAATTCGAAATAGCACGTTATTTTGAAATTTGGTGCCATGTAGACCCGCCAAATTTCAAAATAAGCTATTTCGAAATACAATCAAAATAAGACACAATGTGTGTAGTGCAAATTGCATATCTTATTTTGAATTTAGGGTGCTGTGTAGATGTACCCTGTGTTTAGAGCTCTGAAACCAAAATCAGTGTCCAGATGCATGAACTGAAAAAAGATAACATAACTTCACCCTAAAATATTTTGCAAGTGAATGCAGTTTTCAACAGTAAACACCACTGCAACCAACATTTTTCAAATATAAAACATTATTCAGGTAGGTTTTGTTGGGTCTTGTTTAAAGCTTACACTGAATTACCTTCACATACTTTCCCATTTAGACTTGGCAAAAATCCCATATCACATTCACAGCGATACCCTCCGAGGGCATTGAGACACTGCCCATTCTCACAGAGATTCAGGTTCTCTGAGCATTCATCAAGGTCTGTAAAAGGAAGAGGAATTGTAGCATAAATATTTTTCTCATTGATGTTCAGTTCAGCAAAGACACATATATCCAAAAGTCTTAACCGCCATATTAACTGAGAACATTTGCAGAAGAAATTGTAGTTGTTACATGCAGGTCTTGGCATTCTATAAGGCTGGTGGCATTTCTGACACTTTGAAAATATAAGTTCTTACAACAGAAAAACAGGAGCAATAGGTCTAGACGTTTAAGGTTTAGAAGCGGAAGGCACTTGGGGACTCTGGTTTAACAGTGCAGCCCAGAAGCTCCAACTGAGATCAGGCCTCTGCTGTGCTCAGTTCTGTGCAATGTACAAATAAATGGTAAGAGAATCTGCTCCAAAGGGTCTCCACTCAACAAAGAGAGGGAGGGAGAGGAGCCAGAGCCAGACAGCAGTGAAGGTCACCCGAGGGCTTAGTGGCAGAGTTGGGAAGAGTGCCCTAGCTCCTAGACCACACAGCCTTTCAGAGAGTTTGGCCCTGAGCCTTTAGCTGACATTATACACATCACAGAGGTGGCACATTATTTAGCTGGCAATAGCAGTTTGCAGAAATCCAGGCCTGGAAAAACAAAGGTCCTGCATATCAAGACTGATGTGCACACATTACCACAGGGCTGCTGGAAACACAGTATTAGTCTATTCTAGGGATGTTAAAAATTGTGTATTTGTATAAACATGTAACCACTGGGTAGGGGTCTCTCTGGTGACAATTTACACATGACTTTTTTTTAAATAGCTAGTCTGGCCAATATATGTGTGAGCATCACATCCTGAGGGTACAACACTGAGCATGCAATAAGAGGGAAATGAACACATGGTCCCTTCTCAAAAGAAAAAATAAAACATTTTAGGCAACCATACAAAGGAATTTTAACAGATGTGCCCCATTACTCAAATATGATGTGGGTGGTCAATAATCTAGTTTACTAACTGGTCCAATTATACTGCCCTGCGCTATTTTAATAAGTTTGCCACCCACATTTCTTTACAAGCAACAGTCATTAATACCTTCCATACTCGGGAAAAAATGCTGTCAGGTTATATTGGTCAACTTTTCCATGGCAGATGATGTCATGTTAGTTGAAATGGGAGACATCACAACACAATATAACATAATACAACTTAACATGATTCTAGGAAGTGTCAAAGAAAACACTTTGGTCTTATGTCTCATCTTCCCAATCCCGATCCTGTCATTGATCCACACTTAAAAATTCAATTCATTAGGAATTCTGAGAACAGAAAGCTTGCAGGATCAGGTTTTTAGAATTAGGTTGTAAATATTGACTTCAGATTGAATATTTAAATGAATCTCCCATAAGTAGTGGGTAAATTTTCCCTGTAATTAGTCGCTTAGAGCAAGCCCACTAATGGGGGTGGTTGGAAAGGGGCAACTGCCCCAGGACATGGCAATTGAAAGGGCCTGGCATCCTGGCCGCTGCTACTGAGGCAGTGGTGGTGACTTCCCTTAAACTGCTGCCCGAGTGCCACCTAGCATGCTCCGGGCAGATCTAAGGTGTGAGGGGTGGGGATGGGACGTGCCGGTGTGGCATGCTCAAGGCAGTGCTGACAGCTGGCTGCCCAGTCCTCGTCCCTTCTACCGATGGTCACATCCCTTCCGGGAGCATTGAGCCACTCACCCCCACCTTGCCCAAGGGCCTGACGTAAGAAACATGGGTATTATATACCGACAGTTGCATCACTTAAAAAAGCTCACCTGTACATGTGAAGCCATCCCCTGTGTAACCATCCTTGCAAAGGCAACGGTAAGAGCCCATTGTGTTCTTACAATTGGCATGTGGGCTGCACATGTGTGTTCCATTGGAGCATTCATCCAGATCTTTAATATAACAAAAATTGCATTAGTAAAACCAAATCCATCATCAATGTAAGCTTTAAAATTCTTAGTTCATGGCACAGGGCAACTACTTTAAATAATCTATCACAAAAACAAAACACACATTTATGACTTTTTTACTTGACATGTTTTAACAGATGTTAATAAAATACCCCGACATTCATCACTGGATATTTATTATTGGTGCATTCAGTAGTTTAGGGTAGTCCAGCTGTTCTCTCTCAGTTTAAAGGGAGATTTCTTTTTTCTTCTCTTCACAACAGGCATTTCCCTTCCCCACTCAGATATTCTTCTGACAGGAAAACAGGACTTCCAGCATATTTGCAACCTAGCTAAGAAAGTTTGCTAAGATGTCTGTGTCAGGAAAGAGCCACCAAGACTCATCCCTTAAAGACAAAGTGTGAAATCCTGGCTCCATTAAAATCAATGTAAAACACCCATTCATTTCAATGGAGTCAGGTTATCCTTCCAAGCCACAAACTATTTCCACCAGTCTTGCAAGCCAAGCAAGAGAAACTGTGCATGTTGACATGTGTGCCACATGATGGTGAATTTTTCCTTTGTAGTGTAAGGTAAACTGACATCTTTAACATGTGTGATAATTTATTTTAAAGTTTGCTTTCCACAGCTGTCTAAACACTTTTGTTGATGGCTTGCAATGCTAAATCAGACATAATGTATGAAACTCACCTGAGCATTTGATGCCATCGCCAATCCAACCTGAACTGCACTCACATTTGAAACTCCCTGCCGTATTTGTACATATGGCATGTCTGTCACAGTTATGGGCTCCGATTTCACACTCATTGATATCTGTAAAAACATGGGGGGGGGGGTGTATGAAAGAATTCACATGTCAAACTTTCCTTATATCCAGCAAGACTATGTTTCTTTGTTAACTTGTTTCAAATGGCTAATAACATTTAAGAACGAGGCATAAAAGAAACAGACTCACGCAAAGAAAATCTGTGGAATAGTTGGCTATTTCAAACCTATATTGGCCTACTATTGTTTGTTCTGTTTCAGGGTGAGGGGTTGGAGAGTTATTTAAAACAGCACTTTTGAAGCATGTAGCACCTATGAACTCTATGATGTATTAAACTCGAAAGCCCCAATACCATCCGCAGTGCGAGGAGTCCATATTTGTCCGTTTCATTGGTGTGATGATGGAAGAGTGCTGGCCTCCAGAAAGAAGGGGAACAGCAGGCATGGAGACTGCTAGAGCAGCTAAATTCTATCTCCCTAAAACAGGCTTGGAAAGCCGTTTGTCAAAACCTGTTACACACAGCCCTGGTGCCAGGACCAAGATTTGCAACCCTACATTAGTAAGACACCAACATTCCACCATCCTATATCTTGAACAGTAAATGAAAGCTGACGAAAGGGAGGCAAAGTCTGCATTATACTGTTACCACCCACACTCCAGGGGTTGTTGGGATTTCAGGGCTGCCCTAAATTACACTGCATTGTCACAAGCTCCAAGGGGCCATTTTTTCCAATAAGGGATCACTGGAGCGCAATACTGGGCACACTCCCTACCCCATCAATGGAGTTGCTGCTATATGCCAGCTCTGTTCCATAAGAACATAAGAACGGCCGTACTGGGTCAGACCACAGGTCCTTCTAGCCCAGTATCCTGTCTGCCGACAGTGGCCAGCACCAGATGCCCCAGAGAGGGTGGACCGAAGACAATGATCAAGCGATTTGTCTCCTGCCATCTCTCTCCAGCCTCTGACAAACAGAGGCCAAAGACACCATTTTATCCCCTGGCTAATAGCCTTTTATGGACCTAACCTCCATGAAATTATCTAGCTTCTCTTTAAACTCTATTATAGTCCTAGCCTTCACAGCCTCCTCTGGCAAGGAGTTCCACAAGTTGACTACACGCTGTGCGAAGAAGAACTTTCTTTTATTAGTTTTAAACCTCCTACCCATTCATTTCATTTTGTGTCCTCTAGTTCTTCTATTTAGGGAACTAATAAATAACTTTTATTTATCGGCCCTCTCCACACCACTCATGATTTTATAGACCTCTATCATATCCCCCCTATTCCACTAGCAGATTCCTCCATGCCAAAGGTATCCCTCACCAACCAGTGATGTAGATATTTGCACTGCCAGAGTGACACAAAGCAAATGGAAGCAAGATAGGGAGGGAGGTTTTGGTGCATTATGTTTGGTCCTATTGTAAAGCACAGGACCTAGTGTTCTAGGAGTATTATTCATTACCAGCTCACCAACCCTAAACAAAGGGAAGAAAAGGACACCATCCCTGAAGACAACATATGGCGAGCTACACTAATTCGCAACCGTACAGGCTTGCCAGCACCTTCCATTTCAGCACTTGTTCTTTTCTCCTTATTTTGATTCTTGGGCATATAAAAATGTATATAGAGAAAAAACAAACCTAATGCAGCTCCTTCCTTATCACAACACAAAACCAGTGCTTAAAATAAGCACTTGGAGAATGTATAAACTCAAAGACAATGTTTTCAGAAATGATTTCTGGTAACTAAAACAAATGCTGCAGGAATTCTCTCACATGCATGAGCCATGGCTTTTACAACATTTACTGTAACCTAGGACTCTAGCTGTGTTTTGTTCTGCTTCCATACAGGATGTAAACTGTCTAGAATTCACATCAAGCCTTTTAGACTTTCTATCAGTTGTTCCCAGCCCTTTTAACTGCATTTAGTGGTAGCTTAGGCCAAATTATCCCATTCTGCAGAACAGCCGGTAGAAAGGAAAAATGAAGGCAAAATACTCTGCATCATTTAACATACAGAAAACCTAACCCATTCTCCTCTTGGGGGAGATGAAAAAATGGGTGGGGACTTTGACTAGGAACCACGGGAATTCCCAAACCCAAGGATCTCAATGCTTCAACTATCATGCCTACCAGAAATTTTCCATCTAATGCCACTAAGGGAGAGGAGTAACTGGGGAGAGTTTTACATTTCTAATTTTCTAGAAGTATGAGCTAACTATTGTATCATCAAGATATGTCTAAATACTATCTTGACCATTTTGCTTTCTTTCCTTGTACTCCTTTTCTCTATCCATTGTTTGCCTTTTAGACTGTAATATTTGTGCCCTCCTTTACGTTTGCAGAGTGGCTAGTACATCAGCACTACTGGAAACAAACATATCAATAGAAAAGATACATATGTGTACCGAATGCCAGTCCCTCACAGAAAGCTCGTGATACTATATATATTTTTCCACGAGGAGTAACAGTTAATTCAAACTAAGGACTTAATTCGAATTAACGTTTGACTGCCGCGTGTTGCCGCGGGCAGTTTGTTCGGACTAGTGGGATTTAAAAATGGCGACCGGATGGGAACATACAAATAAAGCCCGGGATATTTAAATATCCCGGGCTTCATTTGCAAGTTCGAATGCCTACATTAGCCTCCCTAGTTCGAACTAGGGGTCTAATGTAGACATACCCTAAGGGTGCATCTACACAGCAGGGCTTAACTCAAAATAAGCAACGCAAATTGAGCTACGTCAACTGTGAAGCTTATGTTGAAATCGCTTATTTTGAAATAGGGAGTATCGACATAGCACTTATTTCAAAACACAGCACTCTTCCTCTGACTTCCCTTACTCCTTGTACAATGAGGGTTACAAGAGTAAGAAGTCTTCTAGCTTATTTCAAAATGCTTGCTGTGTAGACGCAGACTAAAGTTATTTCAAAATAATGTTGCTGTGTAGACATATCCCAAGGTGCCACAGGACAACTGGTTGTTTTTTAATTTACAGACTAACACAGCTACCCCTCTGAAACATTATCTTTAAAATATCTTTGCCCCCAGTCCCAGAAGTATGTTTGTTATTGTGGCTCTACTGCCTCTCTGCTCTGGCTTTCTGGTTTTTAATTTCAGTGCACAGTAACTCCCCTTCAGAGGAACTGGCAGCCAAGGTTTGTAACTTAGTGATGCGAGGAGCAGCCTCAAATTAAGCAAGGATTAACCTTCTAGATGTTATAGTCCTTAGGGGAAGATACCTACCAAGAGAATCCATGCCCCAGATCTTCCCCCTTCCAGAGGTGCTATAAGTGAAAAGGGAGGGAACAAATGACATGTAGGCCTACTCCCTTCACTGTGCAATTTAAATCCCAGTTTGGGTAACAGTATTGAGACTGATGTGTTTTATTTTTGCTCCTCTGTTCAGAGCAACGGAGAGGAGGTAGGGTCCAAGTTTTTCTGTTGGACCCTACCCGAGATGAATAACCCCAATATTTAGATGGGTCCAAAATTTGGTTGTTGGGATCCAGATCCACATCTAAATCTGGTAGCCTGAGTCTAGATCATTGATCCAGATTGTTGAACCCATTTTATAAAAAAAAGTTTCTGAAAAGGTGAATAACCACACAACATATTTTCCTTAATCATGTGCAGACACTTGTAAGATGCTAATATTACCCTAGGCAGGAAACCAGTGTCTGTTAAAGATCTTAAGGGTGGTCAAGAAGGCTAATTTTGGCTTAAAGTGAAGGGAAAAGCTAGAAAGAAGTTCCAGAGGTCAGCTACAATACATAGGGACAAGAAAAAACAGGCAAGGAGTCTGCATCTTTAAAGGCTATGTGATTGTTTTTAAAAAGCTGTTAAACTACCGATGATATTAAGATTGCTCTGTATTTGATTATTTGATACTCTGAAATAGTCAAGTGATCACATGCTTCTTTATAACCTTTTGAGCACAACACAACAGCATAAAAAAAACACATCATGCCAGATTCTTCTGCCAAGAATTTTTTAAACTGCCAGTAAACACCAAATGGAAACTTGCATGCCATAGTTAAGCTACAGTTATGTTAGGTACAGATTCAATTTTGTAAGGCAACTTCAGAAATAGTAAACAGACCAATATCATCACATCACAGACACAGTCCAGCTCCCATTGACACCAATGGGAGCAGGATCCATCCATGTTAAAGGAAAGAATAATTATGTACAGCTTCAGGCTCATCAAGTTCTGCATTTATAAAGCTAGAGGCTGGAAGTTTGATTTTCTCATCATGTCTCACTATGCCAAGGAATGAATGGACATTCACTTCACCTGCATCTAGTGATATCTGACTATTTAGTAGTCTAATGGTCCAATCTTGCTAAGTGGTATGCATCACTGACTCACAGTGGAAATACCATCTCTTGAAGGATGTGCTCTTTATCGTTCAGAAGCACTAAATCACACTAGATATGCTCAAAGCATTCTTCTGCCGTTGCCTTTTTTTGTGCACTTGATGCATATTTTGAAAGTTACATCCTTTACTGGATGAAACCAGAATGAAAGTCATGCATGCATATCTATATTAAATAGAGACCTTTCATAGGTATCATCCACAGGAATACCTTTCTGTTTGCTTTGATCCAAATCCTGACTTACTCAGCTTTTATTTAGAAAACAATTTTATTGACTTGAATGAATTTTGCCAGAATAAAGGCAGAATAAGGACTTAAAGACACGTTTCCTAATAGAATCAACATCACAGGGATATTATGAGCTATCTGTTGTATGTAAAAGGCTTTCAGAGCCTCAGAAGAAAACTGGTAGATGTACAAATTATCAAACTCATCCCAGTTTTTACATTATATTCAAAGTTATAGGCTTTTAACCCAGATCTTGTTCTGCCATCTTCTTTCTATAAATCCCATGGTGCCATCATAAGCCTGAATTGACTGTACAGGTTGTACCTCCCTGATTCAGCATCTCCTGGAAGAGTCCAGGGAATTTGCTGAACCAGGGGATGGCAATGTCAGCCCCTCTGCTGCCGCCAGCTGTGGGGGCTCCACTCTGAGGAAGGGGGGGGGAGAGAGAGAGAGACTTTAGAGTCCCTTAGCAGGAGGCCAACAGTTCAGCCCTGCAGGAGCACACCAAGCCTCACAGCTGCTGGGCTGTGCTCCTGACCCTGGCCGCTGCTCCTACCTCTTCCTCCATCCCCATTCCTTTCCCCCCTGCCCTCTCTGTGTTTGAGCACCACAAATAGCTCATTTACGGCACTCTAGAAGCTCTGGGAAGGTGGGAGGATGAGTTGCTGAGCACAGGGCCAGGCTTTTCCCTGTAAGTGCTCCAACCATAGGGATGCTGGACCACAGCTGATGCTAGACAAAGGAAGGATGGACTATAGGGCTACGTCTACACTGCACTGTAGTTCAAAATAAGATATGAAATTTGAGCTACGCAAATTGCATTTCTTATTTCGATTTTATTTTGAAATAGCTTATTTTGTAATTTGGTGCAGTCTACACAGCACCAAATTTAAAAATAACTCGCTATTCCAAAATGTCCCTGACATGTTGGAATGAGGTTTACAGGGACGTTGGAATAGTGAGCCTGAAATAACGGGCTTGCTGTTAAAGATGCAGGATAGCTATTTTGCAATGTAGTTGTAGCCTAGAGAACCAACCTGGACCACAATTATTTCCATGACCAAAAAACCATACCGGCTAATGGTAGCTGTGTGTGAAAGGGCAATGAAATCAATGGGAGTTGTGCCCACTTATACTGGGCCGTAATTTGGTTTTAGGATGCCATGAGTATTAAATTCTGGCTTCTCAGGATGACAAAAGAGAAAGCGAGCTCTGAAAGGGAATGCTTTTATTGAAAGAAATCTCTCCCAGGACAGCAAAGGGTCAGATTCTGCCACCCTTCCTTGAGGTATGAAATGCCCTACTCTTCAAACAGTTCCACCTATTTGCATGGGGCTACTCCTGGAGTAAGGCACCACTTAGCTGAAAGAAAAATATCAGAACCAGGCTCAAAGAGAATATAACAAAGTGCTAGCCAAGTCAGAATTTGACACCACACTCTACACCAACAAAATTCCCATTGACTTCAGTTAGATTTTTACTAGAATAAAGAGTGTGGGGTCGAGTCACTGATTTGTATAAACACTCTTTGTTTTCCTAAATTTTCTCCAGTGTGAAAGTTTTCCTTTAAAACATAAAGCTGTGGGAAGCCAAGTAAAACAAAGAAATTTCAATCTAAGGCTCGCACTGCATCCTCAACTTGTCCCACTGTGCACCATACCGCAGCACACGTGTTCTCATCTTTCTAATCATATTACTCTCATTAACACTAAAGGCATGTCTACACTACAGCATTATTTCAAAATAACGTGAGTTATTTTGAAATAAGGTGAGTGTCCACAGAGCAAGCATGTTATTTTGAAATTATTTCAAAATAACAGGCTTCTTATTTCGAAATAATAAACCCTCATTTCACAAGGAATAACGCTTATTTCGAAATAGCTATTTTGAAATAGTTGTAGTGTGGACACTTTGCTATTTCGAAATAGCTCCTCCCCAGGCCATTCGAAGTAATTACTCCCTAGTGCTTCCTGGGGCTCCAAATCATGTTAACATGTTCACATTAGGGGAGCCCACCCCAGACTAAAGGCTTCCCTGGAAGATGTGCTATTTCAAAATAGTTATTTCAGGGGTTATTCTGAAATAACTTATTTCAAAATATCCTTGTAGCATAGACATACCCTTAGGGAGCTGTCTGACTATAACAGTTGACTATGCTCATGGTAAGTAACAGGTAGTTCTGATATTATAGAATTCTAGGCCCAATGAGGACAAACTGTCAGTATTCATTTACCATTGGCTATTTTACTTCTTTTTCACTTCTCTTAATATTTATTTTTCTCATGAATTAAGTAATAAATAAGGTATCACCCATTAATCACAGAGGCATAAATGTTTCTAATTGTGCATGAGCAACAATATGTATGCATAATTAGAATGTGTAATTACTGCATTTATGCTCACAAAAGTGGCCACTCCATGAACAAATAACACAATGTGCATGCACAACGATTGCACACAACAATTACATGTGTGTGTTTTTGCATGTCCTGAAAATCCCAGGCAGAAAGCAAAGACCTATTTAGTAGTCCATCATCAGAGCCTTGCTCATGCTTTGGGAATCATGTGCATTCTTCTCCACCTCTATGGAGTGGGAGGAGCCATGCTACCAGTTCTGGCTGGAGCTATGGCTGAAGGAGGCCAGACCTTCTGAATAAATGGAGGGTTTTTTTTACATTTGGACAGCAGTACCACATGGAAGCTAATGAAAGACCATGAAAACTTATACATTCAGTCTCAGACACTGAACCCATGAACGGTTCTACGAATCATTTACACTACACATTAGGGGCTTCACTGGACTTAGTAGACTAGAGGGCCTGGCGCATACTGTCTAAAGGAGTAAACTGAATCCAGTATCAACCAATGAAACAGCTTTGTTTAGATGGAATTATTTTCATGTCTGCAAACTTTAGTAAAAGGGTTTTCTGATTATTTACTGTCTCTTTCTGCAAATCTGCCAACTTTATCAGACTTATGTTCCCATTTGTATTTTGAGTTTGCGCCCAGATCCCATGGAGAAGGTCATATAAAAGTCACATGGCATGTGTCCTCCTGGGTCTCTGCCTGATGGAGAAAATCCCATATCAGCAGGTGGGTGAGCAGAAGCAATTTGCAGAAAATGGATTTGTGTAGCAAAGCAGAGGATGAATTTCAACTGAGCTCTGATGTAACTAGAGAAACCTGGGGAGGGGGACTTTAACCCCCTAATTGCCTGACTCTGGCAAACAGAAAGTGGTCTACGAAACCATTACCTTCCTTTGGGAACTATCTTGTTTTTTATCCAACATAACTGTAATCATTCTCCTAATTTTACATGGGAAAATTCATTTGACGTATACCATTGGCTTTCTGTATTTCCCTCTCTGGATGTATCATAATTATTTAGTATTGGATTTGACATTGCCAGCTCCCAAATTCCGAAGGGGAAATGTATGTGTTTCGCTGAGTTGTCCTTTGCCACCAGACTGAGGCATACTGAGCTTTTAGTGGATAGAGGCTAGAGGAGGAGCCAGTACGAGAAAGAGGCAGGCTTATGAATGCAGCTGCAACGTTAGGGCTACTCCAAGTCAATGGGACTACGCTTGAGTGACAGCTGCACGGCTGGGTGCTTGCTTTTACTATATCAGATATTGTTCTCTTTTGCAATGTTTTTATTTTCAAATATGCAGTAATTAACAGTCTACTGACCTGCTCCTTTATATCTAATCCTCATCACAGGATGGGTGGGAGTGGGGTTTTTCTCTTCAGAGCTGGCAAACCTAAATTGCTCAAGCTTTGACTTTAGCCCATGTGGTGGAGCATGGGCTTTGGCAGGGTCAACCTTAGACTCACTGGAGCCCAAGGCAGAAAACTCGAGCTTCCTTCCTCACCCACCACACAGAGCTGAAGCCAAAGAGAAGGTGAGTTTATGCCAATACAGGATTTTACCTGTGCATGAGCACAAAGAATATATATGAAAGGGAACATAATGTGCACACACAAAGTGATGGGAAATTTTGCAGACAGATGGACAATCTCTAATGAGGGAAGGGAATCTGTGCACTTCTATACCTGACCCACAACCCTATTCTACAGCAAATATATTCCATTCCCTCTTTATGAAAAATTAAGATCAGTTCACCTAATTCAGCTATGGGAAAGCCTGTTTTATTCATAAATAAAAATGGAATATTTGTAGCACTCACTGAGACTGGCTTCACTGGCTATGTATATTTTTGCATAAAACAAAATGTTTTCCTAAACTCTCTCCACATTCTTACTTGAGAACTGAAAGGAAAAAAATCTAACATCTGTGTGGGATGGGAATGTAAGTCAGTGGGTGGATTTTGAATTCTGCTAAATGATTGGGGAAAACAACATGTTTATTTGTTAAAATGGAAACAATCAGTAATGACAAGGGAGGTGAAATATTTAGACAAAACTGTAATGTAACCCAGAGGACATTATTTAGCTGTTCTCATGGAACAGAGAACCTCCCCTTTGAAGCTCCACACACATTTTTGTAATTTTTTTCCACGAGAGTGCTTGTTCTTTTAAGGAAGTGGATGATTTTTACTTGTCTTCAAGAGGGGAAGAACTGAGCACTGTGACCATGGCACTATTCAGCACAAGTGTAGAATTCCTTCTATGATACTAGCACTAAATACTGCTTCCACAGTGCTTATCTTTTCACGCACTGGAAATCCAGTGGTGACACTAGATTTGTGCAGAGAATGATAGGAGAGTTCAACATTCTATAGACAAACAGAGTTTTTAATTTAATGCACAGGAATGTGCACATTTTGACCACAGGGGGATTATACAATCATCCCTTTCCTAGGCTGTCAGTTTAGGATGTTTTCATTTCAGTTTGAGCCCACACCCCACCATCTTCACACACTGCCAGCTCTTGTGTTTATTCCGCTTCTGTCTTCAGTTGCTGCCCATTAGCTGTGTGTTCTGTAGTAATGTGATGCTGATCCCAGTGAGCTGTGATTGGGCAAAGAATACTATTGGGTGAACTCAGTGAGAATGGGATCAGCCTTCAAGTGAAGCTGTTCTAGCATTATGAGGGGTTCTGTTTTGTTTCTCATTTAATTTTGTTCCATTACCCTGATTCCTTCAGTAATGCTCTTGCTTGGACTGGGTCACCAGCTGACCAAGCATTTGTATACAAAACCTGTTCCGTGTAAGGCTCGCCTGTCCCCTTCTGCTCCTGTACTCAAATTGCAGGTCTGTGCAGACTTCAGCCCTCCGCCCAGCGAGCTGCTGAACTAACTAGAGAGTTGCACAGAAGCGCCCCTTGTGGTGGACTGCAAGAAGCCTTTCCCCCTGCTTTGCTACACTTTCTCTGCCCAATAACCCGCAGAGCCAAAACAAACACTCTTCAGGCTTTCAGACCCCTGCCTTACTGCCACTCTCTTCCCCGCAGGGAGATGCTGCTCTTAAGATGCCAAGACATTTCAGCCCCCTTCTGCATTCTGCTGGCTTCTCTTCAGAGTGGTAAACCCGCCTCCCCCGCACTGGCTGTGACTAGATAATTAACTCTGCCTCTGAGAGAGTAGCTATGCTTCGACCTGGAGATATAAATTCCAGCTCAAGGAGCTGTACCCACACTAGGTCTGACAAAGCTTGCACAAGTACATTCTCAGAACGATTAGCCTCTCCTTCCACTCACACTGCCTTGGCTTTGGCATTCTAGCTGGATCAGAACTGGCATGCCTGTGTGTGTGCGTCTGTCTGTCTGTCTATCTGCTCATGCTGGAATTTCTCTCTCTCTCTTTCTCTCTCTCAAAAAGCAGACGTGACAGTAGGTAGGATGGGCAAGTAAGGGAAGGGGCGGAGTGGTTACTTGAAGGACAAAGAGAGGAAAAGGCTGATGAAACACTTCAGAAAAATGAAGTACCAGAAACAGCTGGTTCTTTGTAGCTGCATATCAATGCTTGAATCAGAAGATGGGATTGGAAGGGAAAGATTTCTCAGACTTACTCTATTAGTAAACCAACACTGTCATGGATGAGTTTTCAAGTGAGGTTTTTTTTCCTCAGTTGGCCGACACTAGATGTCACCAATATAGCAGGAATTTCCAGAAACTTTCCTCCAAATAATACCCCAGGATCTTTTCCCTATAGGGCCTATATCTGCCCTTCCATCTCCTACCAATTACTTAGTATTTCCTGGCAGCTCTAACCCATCAGTGTAGCCCTGCAGATGTCACAAACCAATATCTGGGTCATCACCTTTCATTTCCCTGAGAGCGACAGCTGCAGTGGGCGTGACTCAACAACACAAAGGTTTTTCAAGTCTTCAGATCTAAAGCTCTGTATATTTTGGTGTAATTTAGAGTAGAAACAAAGAATGTTGAAATGTTGGTCTATAGGGTAAAAATCAAGGACTCTTTGGATTTAGATCAGTTCACATGTCTGTAATAGGCAGCTGTTACGAATGCATAACTTCAGGCAGGGTCCAATATACCAAGTAGAACTCCAACTACCCCATTGTTCTATGTAAGCTGTAAAAAAATCAGCATAATCTATTTTTGACACCTATTGTACAACATGAATAATATTATTCTATAAGAACAGACTTATCAGGTTATATACTCATCTCAGAAGGGCTTGCCAGTACTGTGTTTATGTTTAATCTGTATTCAAAAGTAAATTAAACATATGTTTGTGTTCATATTTTGGGCAAAGCTCATGACTCTGAACACCTTGGCTCAGATACTAGCATCTTGTGTTATTAATACTATTGCTCTCTGAGCCTTTAACTTTCAAACTCAGCATTGATCGCTGGCTGCCTGCCGACATGAAATAATGTATAGTTTGTTTTCACTGAAATATGTTTATAATTCAACTGGTCGAGTATCTGTACTGCTGCCACTTTGCAAAAACTGAGTCTATATTTTAGAATAGATTTAAAGCCACTAATGGTTGCCAAAATAACATTTGGAAAGGATGCCTGTTATTTGTATATTCAGTATACAGTTATCTAATCCACATCCAATGTGGTGGCCTTCATGTGGTCTTGTCATGTTATGCTGAATTACATGTTCTTTTTGGTCATCCCAACAACCATATAATAATAGGCTCAACCTGCCTTCCAATGGGATATTTGTCATTCACGTTAATGGGAGAAGGATCAAGCCCAACGATATGCCATACAAACACAGTGCAGTGTAACATTTCACTGAGAATGGAAATCAAACAGATTCAAGAGAGGTTTTAAGAGTTAGAAAAGAGAAATGAAGACTCAGAAGATTGTAATTATTAACTTTAAAATTTACCTGTACAGCCTGTGGTTCCTTTTTTGCCTGAATATCCCATATCACAATGACAGATAAATGAACCTTTTGTATTCTCACAGCTTCCACTTAGACAGATATTTGGATTTAGGTCACACTCGTTGACATCTAGAAAATACAGATTTTACAAAATGTTTAGGCTGTAACTAACCCAGTATCTTGGAGACATTAGAATTGGTACAAAAATGTGTCTACACGTGCAGAGAAAAAAATAAATTAGATTAAGTATTCTTCAGCAATGTAAAATACTGTACATTTTCAAAATTAGATTTATTATTATTATTATTATGTTATTGCACTGGGTATTTATTTCCCAGGCTCTCTGATCTTTAATTCCAACATTCATTTATAATTACAAATGGCCAAATTGAACAGGGTTACATTACACTAAGGATAAGGTTGGCATTTTATCTGTCCTTTCAATATATTTTGTTGTTTTCTGCACTGATGTTTCATAAGAGCAGTAAGTGTGTTTCAATTTTAAATCGGAAGTAAAATTCTATTCATCCAGACATGCAGCAAATCTTTACTTCCAATATTTTGGTCTAATAACATGAGCTGACACTCTAACCTTTTGTCCTTCGGCCAACTTTTTGGCCAAAATACTGATTCTGACTCATCTGTAAATCTGCCTTCCTACAGTGCTATCTATGATTTGAGCAGCACAGAGGCACGCTGGAATGGGATCAAAAGAGAGAAGGCCTATTCAGCTTATCTTACCTCCTAAACTCCCTAACTCAGCCAAGATTTCTGAAAAAATGCAGGTGACTCCTACTAGTGACAAAAATAGGGGCTGTCCATGTGGCAATAGCTAGTCAAAATACAGCAGTTCTGCTTTTTAAGTTTTAGTGTTTGCCAGTTTTGAGCCAGCATTCAACTTGCACAGTCGTGAAAGCAAAAACCTCTTCTCATCAAATACATGTATCCATCAAATGTATTTGTAGTCTTGCTGGGTAATGTCAAAATACCGGATTACCTAGATGCTCACCATTCTTCTTAGGACACTCATTGTTCTTATTAGCTTACATATTTTAAATAAATCTAGTTATGTTATCATCTTTGATCACTTAATTATGGAAGACGGCTTCTTAGAAAGATTATAAGAGAGATGTTTTCACTTGCCTATACATGTCCTCATATCCTCAGATGCCATGAATCCATCATAACAAAGACACCGATAGTCTCCCGGTATGTTAGTGCACTGGCCTCCATCACAGATGTTAGGATTGTCTTCACACTCATCAATATCTATAGGGAAAGTTTACATTAACACATTTGTTAGATAGGTGTTTCCTTGTCATGAAATGCACTGCAACAAATCATGGCAAACAGAATTCTTGATGCTTTGTGATATGTATGCATATGGTCAATCTTTTCATTTAAACCACATGTAGCTTTATATAAAATGCCAACTGATTCCAATGGGAGCAAAAGCAAGTTTTGTATACACAAGTCACTTGTAGGAGAACTGAACAATCTTTTTCACACCATACAATCCCACACAATTGAAAATTTTGGGTTCAGCTTTTCTGTCATTCATGTCAGATAGAGTTTTGCCAACGAATTCAGTGAGAGAGATATTGGACCTGAAGTGATTTTAAAAAGCCACTCCATACACAAAATTCCCACAGAAGTAGGTCCAGTTACAGGCAGTCCCTGGGTTACGTACAAGATAGGGACTGTAGGTTTGTTCTTAAGTTGAATCTGTATGTAAGTCGGAACTGGCTCCAGATTCAGCCGCTGCTGAAACTGACCGCCAGTTCTGACTTACATACAGATTCAACTTAAGAACCCCAAGTCAGCTGCTGCTGAAACTGATCAGTGCTGATTCCAGGAAGCCCGGGGCAGAGCAACTGTGCCTCAGGCTTCCTGTAGTCAGCGCTGGTCAGTTTCAGCAACGGCTGACTTGGGGACGCCTGGGGCAGAGCAGCTGGGGTGCTGCTGGGTTGCTCCAGTAGCGCCGCTCCTCGGCGCTACTGGACCAACTGAGCAGCACCCCAGCTGCTCTGCCCCAGGCATCCTGATTCAGCTGCTGCTGAAACTGACCCGCAGCGGCTGAATCAGGACGCCTGGGGCAGAGCAGCTGGGGTGCTGCCGGGTTGGTCCAGTAGTGCCCAGAGCGGCGCTGCGGGACCAACCGGCAGCGCCCCAGCTGCTCTGCCCCAGGGTCCACAACAAAAGCCTGGTCTGCGGGGGGGGGGCACACTAGCTGCACCCCCCCCCCCCAGCAGACCAGGGACACGGGGAGCAAAGCCTGAGCGGCGGGGTGCCTCGCCTCTGAGGCTTTGCTCTGGCGCGGGACCCGCCGCCGCTGCGGCTTTGCTCGCGGTGCCCATGGTCTGCTGGGGACGGTCTCCAGCAGACCAGGGGCACCGGGAGCAGCTTTTCTTGCCCCGGAGGTCGAGGTGGCTGACCGCTGCCTGCGAGCTCCGGGGCGAGAAAGCCCCGTTCGTAAGTGCGGATCCGACATAAGTCGGATCCGCGTAAGTCGGGGACTGCCTGTATTTGGATATTTTTGCCCGAGCTGGCCAGTCAGGCTATATCCTTTTACTCTCCAGCATATAAAATATCGTCTTGATCAAAACATTAGCCATCACTGGGGTTGATCTCAGGTACTGAGACTTTATTTTTTATTGCAATCATGCTAGGATCTACTTTTTAAAAGTCAGTGGAATTAATTTATTTTAAAAGCTCTTCAGATTTTTCTTTGTCCAGCAACATATCCCAGCACAGTTGAGATCCAAGATTCTGCTCAGTGACTGAATGGAAAAAACCAACAAAACAAGGACATGAATTGAGAACCCCCTGAGAGGGAAAGGGTGTAACTCACTATCAGCCTGGCCTGTTGTGGATTTTGGTAATTAAGCAGCTGCAGAACACCAACTCAGTTTAACTGTTTGTCCTAGAATCTTGTGTTTATTATTCTTTTTTTATATTTCTAACAGCAGCAAACAGAAATGGTTGCACCTAAATTTTTTGTACGGGCAATTGACTCTTACATGGAAAAAAGGTGACCTTCTACTGTTCATCCTACTAATCAAGTAATGCAGGCATACACATTAGCCTGAAAATGTAGATTTGGAAATGGAATGTGAATTTAAATGCAAAATAAGTGCTGGAAATGGGGATGGGAACCACAAACATAAAGAACTTATTTTATAAGCAAAGAACTACATATGCTAAATTGCCAATGTCTTACATTAACAGTTAGGGTTGAAAATTGGCTGACAAAGAATTTATTGTTTCTCCTAATTGAACTGATTATTAATGCATAACCTCACCAACCTGACCTACTATTATAATGAATGGAACTCATTGCAGTTCAATTATGGATAAATATATTTTGCAAAGACTTCTAGTCATGTGTGATGTTACAAATACAAGACATTTGTGAACAATGTATAGAGAAAACTGAAAATCATTGTTCCATATACTCAAGCCACAATGCCACTAAATGTATATTGTTGTTTATACAGTCACTCAGTGTCCCATAGTAAAACCTATTTATCACAATGGCTACTGAATGTAACCAAGTGCATCTTTACTCATTTAGTTAAATAAGATTCTTGGAACCAAATTTTCAGTAGACATTCTTAATCGTGCATGTACCTTTTTGGCAATTCAATATTTGCATGCACAATTACACATTTTGAATATGCAGAAGAAACTACTTTTTGCAAGCACTGTGAAGGAGGCCCATTAAAATTTAGGGTAGCACCCAACTCTTTGATTGTGGTTGCTGTTTTCTCCTCGTAATGCATTATAGACTCAAGTGTATATTGCTAGCAAGCTGTCTGATTTGTAGGAGAAACACTTGGTGAGGCATCTAATTAATGTTTGGTTCATAGTTGCAAAAAATTATGGATGCCATATTACACTTGTAATAAGAGGCTGGTGCTGAAAATATGGCAATTAATGTTAATCCTTTAAAAAGCAAATACAGACAGTATTGTTCCTTATGGGGATCCCACTCATGTGGTTGATGGAAATGGCTTCTAAAATCAAGTTCAACAGTGATTCAAAGAGAAAGTGCCAAGTTCTTCAAGGGAACTGCAACTACATCCACATACCTAGGCTTTGTTTTTGTTAAGTGTTAAGTTGCTCTAAGTGATCTGGGGCTGCAGCAGGCAGGGAGAGAGCTCTTCTCAGCCAGAGCCTGCCTCTGGCACCCTGCCCCTCCCACATCACAACTCCCTCCCCATGTGACCATCCAAACCCTCTGCACCTGCCTGCTCTAGGTCACAACTCCCTCCCAGACCTTGTATCCCCTCCTAAACTCCTCCCTTAGTCCAGAATCCTCTCCTGTATCCAAACACCCTCCCAGACACTACACCCCAATCCCCTGTACCAGGTTACTGCATCCCAATCTCCTTCACCCAAACTCCCTCTCGGACCCCACACCGCCTCCTGCACCCCAGTCCCTTACCCCATGCACCCTTTTGTACCCAGGTTCCATCCTAGACCCTGCACCTCCAACACAGAAAAGTGTAGCCCTTGACCACATTCCAAAATCTTGGACTGGCCTCCCCACCAAAAATTATTACCCGACTTAGAGGCTGTTGGGATATATTGACCACTTCTGGGAGACACCTGAGGTAAGTGCCACCCAGAGTCCACACACCAAACCCCTTTCCATGTACCAGGTACCACTCCCCTGCTCTAGTCCTGAGCCCCATCCCAGAGCCCACTCCTGTACCCCAAACTCCGACCCAGCCCTGAGCCCTCTCCTGCATCCCAAACTCCTCATCCCCAGCTGGGGCCGTTCCCCCTTCCTCTGCATCCCAACCCTCTTCCACAGCCTGGAATGCCCTCCTACACATCCCTGGCCATATCCCTAGAGTCTCCACCCCCTGCACCCTAACCCCGAGTCCTAAGTGTGTCTCCTCCTGAACCCCTCATTTCTCATCCCACTCCAGAGCCTGCACTCGCAACTGGTGCCCTCATGCCCCACAGCACTGCAACCCCTACCAGCCCAATGAAAATGAACGAGTGAGTGACAATGGGGGTGAGTGAGCAGCAGAGGGATACAGAGAAGGGTGATAAGGCCTTGGAGAAAGTATGGGACCTCAAGGGAGGGGAGGGGCAAGTGTAGATGTTCATTTTTTTTTTTTTGGTGATTAGAAAGTTGGTAACCCTAATAATACTGGGAGGCAATATGTATACAAAGATAATCAAATTCATAATTTTTTTAGGCCCTTCATCAAGGTCAGATTTGACTAGATCCGCCTGCGGACTCGTCTATAATACAGTCAACTTTTCAAATCCTACTCTAGCAGCGGTGGATGAGAGTGCCGCGAGGCCCCGGGCAGCACAATTTCGCGGTGCCCCTCCCTTTGATACGGCGCATGCGCAGTGGCACCACGGCGCATGCACAGGGCTTCTGCAAGCGCGGGGTCCGGGGCAGCCGTCCCGCTCGCCCTGCCCCAAATCCGCCACTATACTCTAGGATTTGCCTCTGTTTTGCGCGGACTATGGTCCAGTTTAACAGGCATCAGGGCAGAGGTTCTCATGACAAATTTTCTGGTGGCCTCAAGGTGTGGCCACCAACTATTGCTGGGGGCTGCTTTCACACTCTCTCAAAATATTTAATTAGCTTTAGGAAAAAAAGAAACAACTATGCACATATACACATATTTCTAGCTAGTAAATATGTTGTGAACAGTGTTATTAACAAGTATCACTTTTCATAGCAGATTTACCCAGGAGGTTGTGGTGACAAGCTAAGTCCTCAATGGCTGCATGCAGCCATGGTGGCTGCATTTGGGAAATGCTACATTAGCACCTTCTTACTAGTCCAGATAATTATAACAGGCTCGTAATTGTTCACCGAAAATCTATTTGCTTATGACTGTGGACCCAAAGGTGTGACTCAAAGCCAGTTGATGTAATATTTGTCTAAATAAAATATATTATGCATAACCTGTAGGCAGTGTGCAAGGAGAACTGTAAGAATTAATGAAAATAAGTTAGAATAAATTATTTCAATCTATATTCTTAAAACTGCACCTTCTTTTTCAATATAAAGTAAAGAACTGTCAGTACAAATGCTCACAAATCTACCTTACCAGTGCAAGATCTGTGGTCTGGCATTAGTGCAAACCCTGGTTTACAGCTACATTCATAGCTGCCTTCTGAGTTTGTACAGAAGGTGTCACAACCTCCATTCCCTATGTCGCATTCATCAATATCTAAAAGGAAAGAAAGGAAAATTAAACACAGAAAACAAATAGCTTTTTTTTTTTTGTTAAGCACATTTCAGGGATACATGCTGGGTCAATTTTAAAAGGAGTTTCAATACATCATCTACATTTGCCCACACAATTTCTGCTCAATTTTTTACACAACTGCATTTGCATGTGCAGGTACTTACACAGAAGTAAAGGATTATTTGCATATGCATTTAGGCACCCATATAGTCCCCATTACTATAGTTGCTGAATCCTCTGAAGTCAGCAGAAATGCTTGTTACCCCTAGGGCATTCTAACATTTCTGTGCACATTTTATTTGTCAGATAAATGTGATGGCTCTAACATGGCTGCACAGAAGTAGGAAATTACTCTCCAGCACCCTCTGCCCCTTCCCCCCCAAGACATGGATTCAGCCATGAGGCTGCACCCAATCCTGACACAGTACAAGGACCGGGCTTGCCTTAGAAATACCCCAAGAGCCTGCCCCTCTGCGCTACATGTTAGCAAGCAGGTTCAGCCTGGCAAGGTCCAAGTGTGGAGGGGCTTAGTGTGGGAGAATTCAGGAATGGGTTGAAATGGTTCTGTGGGGGGGTCGGAGTGTTGGGACGGAATCTGTCTGACCAGGACCTTGTTGGGGGATTCTGGATGCAAAGGTAATGGGACAGTGCAAGAGGGCCTAGGTGAAGATGGCTGGGGCTCAATGAGTGTGGTGTGTGTGTGGGGGGGTATCTAGAGCTCAGCAGTGGGTATGGGTGTAAGGTGCTCAATGTGGGATCCAGAAGCTGGGCAGGGGGAGGCTCAGTGGGGCAGGAATCCAAGTGCAGCTGATTTGAGCTCAGTGGGGTGGGGATCCAGGTATGGGAGGTTCTTTGGAGATGTCTAGGTACAGGGGGAGTGGGGCTCATCAGGAGGGGGGTTGGGTTCGAGGGGTGGATGAGGATCTGCTAGAGGGTCTTGGTATGAGTGGGGTAGGTGGTTCAGTAGGTGTGGGAGCAGCTCCCCGTACAATGATCCTTCCACCCTGCAGCTAAGGAGCAATGGGTGCAGGTTGTGGGGCGGGAGGTATTTGCAGAACTTCTTACAGCTGAGGGTAGAATCTGGCAGTGGGTTTGACACAACACTGGATGCCAGGCAGGGTCAGAGGAAGTCCCATCCAGTCAGGGCTAACAGCTGAGCTCAGTAGGATAGGGCCCACCAACTGAGTTTTCCCCATTCCTGCCCTGTGCCCCACAATGATCTCTCTCTCTTCTGGCTGCCCTGGGCACATGAAATATACTGCTGGGGAGGGTCAAGTGACTGCTCCTGTGGCTTCCCTTTGCTTCCCTGCCAGAAAGTAATTTTTCTGTGGGGAAGCAAAGAAATCTATGGAGGACATAATTTCTATGCATGCACAGTGGCACAGAATTCCCCCCAGGAGTAGCTCATGTAAAAATATACCGGATTGGGCTAAAGTCCCTGACTATGTACACCTTACTCAGACAGGATCAGAGCTACTCTTTTGCCATGTACATCGAAGTTTTTCAAAACACAAAAAGTGCATTCCTATTTGTTCATACCCAGTATCTGGTCTGAGCGTACAAGCCCTTTCTGAACTTTTGCTTTTACGGAAACTGACAATAGGAAGGTGTACAATAGAGATATTTACAAATTAGTTTAAAAATACATGCCACTGAACCACACACACTTTTCTACTCTACCAATGCAATGCAACTGCAGCAACCTCAATCTGAAATAAAATACGGATCTGAGGGGTATCACAATATATGTAAGTGTCCTTCATTATTACATTTTATGTCACATTCAAAGTTATTGGGTTTTTTATATCTTCCCGTCAATTTACCGTGCAAAATTATCCAATAAATAAAGATGCTGTGTAAATACTGAGCGTGTTTGCTGGGCAAATGGCAAAGAAAATGTGGGCATAAGGGTCACATTTGAAATAATCATGTCACTTCCTCCATCTCAAAGAAAGGGAAGTGCATACTCAGGGTACTTCACACTGCTTTGACACTGCGCCTGAGATTACTGAATCTGATGAAGTTGTATTTTATTAGATAGAAACTATTCTTTACATCAACTATTGTTAATTAAGTAGCAAGCATTAATTGATAGTCTATGTTCATTAATAATTAAAGATGCTCTGAGGATTAAGTTCTTACCAATACAGTATAATTTGTCGGGTGTGGACTTATATCCAGGATTGCAGGCACACTGATACCTTCCAATCAGGTTGACACAATGTCCATTTCTGCACAGGTTGTGGCTTAGGTCACACTCGTTGATGTCTATTTCAAAAAAGACAAAGGTAACAAATTGTAAGTCTCTGCACTGCAACAGTGTTGAGTAAATGCCGTAAATGTTTGCATAGCTAGAGCCATAGAACGCAAGTACAGGAATGACCTACATACAGTGCACAATTTGCTGGCATCATCATACCTATACATGCGGAGATATTTGGAGCTATATGATGACCAATGGGACATTCACACTGAAAGCTTCCTTCTGTATTTATGCAAACACCACCTCGGCACAAAAGAGGATTTCGCTGACATTCATCAATGTCTGTAAAAGGAAAAGAACACACATCAATGTAGGAACTAAAAGGCCCTGCCTGCAACAGAGAAGAAAATGCTGGCACTTGATAGCCATGCTAGGAACAGGTGCATATTGATATTTGGAAGTCTGAAAGTGCCTATATGCAACTCTTCACTATGCATCACTCCCGCTCTTGAGAATAGTATTCTGACCTCTTTCAGTTGCTGATCCTTCTCCACCATATCTCAAGAGACACACCCTCTTCTCAGGTACTTACCCCCTTTGCCCTCAGAGAATCAATAAAACTGTTCCTCCCTACCTTGTGGACAATGTCCTTACTTCTCTCTTTGGCCTCTTGGCTTTGAGTTCTCTCTCCACCCAGAGATGAGCTCCAAGTCCACCAGCTTTCTTTTGCTGGCTGAGGACCCAGTAGTCAGCTTCAGATTGCAGCTGCAGAAAGGGGCTTCAGAAGGAGCACCAGCTGCCAAGCTGGAAGGGTTTCAACCAGTGAGGAAGCAGGGCAAGACAAGATTCATTTTAGGGAAGAGCTCCAGCCTGCTGGAACCCCATTTACTACAATTATGGATCAGAAAACGGCCTGTCTCCTAAGTGTGGGTGGGCAGGTTGGTAGGTTTTACTAGTGTGCACACTCTTAAAAGAGAAACATACTTTCAAAATTGTCACTTCACATCACTGTGCACTGTTCCTACATGTTTTGAGGCCCTGCATCAGTCATCATTTAAAATGTATACTATAGCTATTCAGCACTTAAACTGAGCCATGCTCTGCCCTGCTCCTCTCCTCCTCCCCCAAAGAGCCTCATTCTGCTCTTAATCACACAAGCTTCGATCAGAAGTAACTCTGTTCATTTCCATAAAATTATTCTTGATTCACACCAGGGTCTCTCAGGGCATAGCCTGACTAACAATGATGACACAAAGCATACAAACACTGCTACTAGTGATGCCATGTAAGGCCACGCTGCCAGCTGGGAGATGGAGCTCTTGAGGATGAAATGAGAATCTCTGCCCTATGTGCATTTGTGCTTTGACACCCTAGAGAAACAGCAAAATTATTTGTCGAGTAAAACCTAAGCACCCACTTTAGGGTCAGCTGTGAAATGAGATAAGTAACAACATTTACTTTTTATTATTTTTAACTGAAAATTTCAAGAACAAAACTAGAGCATGTTGAAATAACAAACCACTGAGTGGAGACAGGCCAAGCCCAGGCTCTTTTATCCTAACTCTCTTCCAAAGCCAGCCCCTGAACTTTAGTGGTTCAGATTAAATGAACCAAAGACCCAAATGATGGATTTGACTAATAAGATTTTGCAAATCCAAAACCAGTCTGGTTTACCCACTGGGGAAATGGAACAAAAACAAAACCTTCCATTTGCCTTTTCAGTAAAAAGAAAACCAGATCAGGAAACCAGTCAGGTTTTGTTTTGGAAACTGAATCAACAAGACTTTGCAAAACCAACCCCAACATGTAGCCTCTGCACCGCATCTTTAGTATGTGAGATAGAACATACCCATGCAGTTTTTCATCATCATAAATCCACTTTCATAGCCTTCAAAACATTCACATTCGAAGTCCCCTGGAGTATTGACACAGCTGCCTTGGCCACAGAGATCCGGAGAGATGCGGCATTCATCAATATCTAAAATACAAATAATTTTAAAACACATTAAAATAGAATTCAACATCTGAATTTTAAATACAATGTTCTGAAAGTTACCAGGTAAGATTTTACCTGTACAATTTCTTTCTTCAGAATCAAGAGCAAACCCACTGTCACATTTACACTTAAAACTGCCAATAGTGTTTCTGCATTTTCCATGGGTACAAAGGCTTGGGATCATTTTACATTCGTTGATATCTAAAAATGAGACAAAGAAAGATTTGGTTATTTTCAGAAATCATCCAATTTAGTCAAACTTCATTGAAAGAGATCCAGGTTAGTTAAAAAGAATATCCAGCAATAAATGACTAACTTGTTAAAAGCTGCAACTACAATTTTGTGCATGAAAACCAACACACACACAAATAAGAATGAAAACCTCTTAAGCAATCAGATAGCCCTTTTCATCACTAGATCTCAAAAGCGCTTTACAAAAATAGGAACATATTAGTACTGTTTCACAGATGAGAAAAATGAGGTACGACATGTTCACATTTCATTTGGGCATTCTGGGAACAAAAAGAATGGATCAGAAAAAGAATGTACTTGCACCGTACAGAAACAAATGTAGAGAATGATTTGAGTGAGGCTCTTGTGAAAATTTGGTCCTGCTTCTTTATTTAAAGTAGTTCATTCTCTTTTTATGATTTTATGGATAAACATAAAGACCTTCACAGTTGATGCTATGAGAGGGAGGTGGAGTGAAGTGATTGCACACTGTGAATTACTAGGGAGAGTGGAACTTTGAGAACCAGTATGGAAGGAACAGTAGGATTAGCAGCATTTGCTGTGTAACTAGGTTGTAACAGAGGCCTTCATTTAATGCAAAGCTATTCAAAAGCCCCAGATTCCTCCTAGCTCCTTTCTTTTTATGATCTTGTACCATAAAATAGGGGGCTGCTGGGAGGCAGGATTTGGCGGTAACACAACCAGTGATCTAATGCCCTGACTTCACATCATCTTAACAGACCACACTACTAAGTTCCCATAAGCCGCTTTCCATGCATATGACAGCAGGAATGAGGCCCAGATAGTCCCTAAAACATGCAATAAGGGGTCATTACATGAGCAGTACAAAGGTCTCACTACCTTCAGTGTTCAGGGACTCCCATTTATCATACTCCCACCCCTTTTATAACTGGAGATCACAGCAAATAATTCATACAGTGATTCACCACCATAGTAATGCAAAGCAGCAACACACATGAAGCTGAGTCCCAGTTTCTTTTGTCACTCATGGCTATTTTTCCCCCCTTTTATCTAACAGAGTCTGGTCCAGGGCTCACTGAAGTCAATGGAAAGACTTATTAGCTTCAGTGGGCACTGGATCATGCCCATCCTGGCCAAAGAAAACTGCCAAAAGAATCGCTCCATCCCCTGATTTCTGAGAAAAATGAGAAGTCCATGAGTCAGAGAGAATATAATTGCCATAAACAAAAGCACATGTCACACTTCTTTATGGATAATTAAATGTCTGGTAACTGTTTATAAAACTGATCCTGAAACAACCACCACCAATTGTTATTTGCATTTGGGTTTCCCCTTCCTTTCTAACATGAAAGCATTGGTTTTGTTGTTTAACTAGTTTCTTTAAATGCTTTTCCCAAACACATCCACATCCCCTTGCACTTTTGTCACCAAGTTGCCCAATCTAACTGGTAACAAAGGGAAGAAGTTTTCAGAATGGGCACTACATTATTCCCACTGATGCTTGAAATTTACTCCTAGTATCACATTATGATATAAATGAACAAAGTCTTCATATGCGGTTTCTACCATGAGAATACAATGATTTGGCCAACAAACTTTCTGACTCAGAATCTAGAGTAGGTTCACTTTTGCCCAGCTGAAGCTATCTTTATGTTTCTCCTTCAGCATCCATCAGCTGTGCAAAGATTTTCAAGGTGTGTGGAGTCTCTTTCTCCCTGGATTTCAAAGGTCACTTAAACATACACATCAGGTGCAGTAGGCAGTGGTTCTATAATCATTCCAAAGTTAGATGCTCATTTTGTTTCGATTTATATAGGGACAACGCCAGATGTACAAAGGTATTTAGGTGCCTGGTGATGCAGACAAGCACCTGGTGAAACTTTCAAATGTGGGTTAGGGCCCAGGTTTAGTTGCTTAGACACATTTTAAAATCCCACTAGGTGCCTATCTGCATCTTAGGATGCCTAAATCCCTTTGAAAAGTCTGGCCATACATCCTAACTCAGTTAGCATTCCATCCTTATCCAAGCTCTATCTCCTGCAGACTTCAACTCCTCAGAATTTTTAACCTGAGTAAGGAAAGAATAAAAAGCAAGGAATGCCATCAAGGTTTGCTTCCCCTCCCCCAATGGCTTTACAAATTAATTAAAACCCCTTACATACCTTTAAATAATGGTTTTCCATTTATAAAGTCTTTCTCCTTAGTAGCAAATCCAGGACCTCTGGGACAAAGAGCTTCAAATTCAGGAGTTCCCTTCAGAGGACATTCTTCACATTCAGGGCCCCATGCCGCACCAATGGAACAGCAGCAACTATCCATTCGGTGCCGGCCTGCTACTTGTAATGTACATTCTTCATCTTCGTGCTTCAAGTAACAAGTCTCCAAGCGAATGTCTGTTGGGTAATTAAACAGTGAGCTGACAAAACTTTATGCGTGTGCACGCACAAGTGCGTTGTATGAGAAATTTCATGAATTTCTGTGCATTTGATAAAAGTCTGGAGAAACGAGGGCTGGAGGGAAAAGCATAACACAAGACTCCTCCCCCAAAATCCCTTCTCAGTGGGGCTTCCTCCATTTCCTCAGCTCAGGAGTATGCACCAGAGATACCGCATAGCTCTTTTCCCTGAAATTACTGTCATTGAGCTCTGGAATTAATATTTCCTAGATTTAATAGACCTAAAACTTTCCAGGAAATGGGGCTCAGCATTTGAAGTCCATTTTGGATCAGGGAACAAGGGGCCCAGTGCTGCCATAATTCCAATGCTTCCAGAATCTGTGTCTTTGTCCAACAGATCTTAAATATCTGTTGTTAAAAAGAGGTGAATGTGCTATGGATAAAGCTGAAGCTGAAGTCTTTTTCCAGACTTTCTCCACAAGCAGATGCAGCATGGGGAGGCTTCCTCAAACCCATATGTACCCCAGCCCTGGCTTGGAGGGATCACCTTCAGGGAGGAGTGGGCCTAGTCTCCAGGTCCGTTCTATCCTTCTTGCTGCGGCCAACCAATAAAGGTTGCCAAACACGGCTAAGTTTGCTGAGTGGTGTTATAACATGGACACTTGCACTCTTGGAAATGGACCAAGGCTTCCATCTCATCAGATGGGTTCCTGACCCCTCATCAGATGAGTTTTGGCCACTAACTCCACTACCTCATCCCAACTGGCAACCAAGAGTCAAATGGCTCTGTGCCCCATTATTAATCCCATTTTAAAATGATTATGAATAAAATCCCTGTTTACAAGAAAGTACAGAATGCAAATCTTTGACATACAGAGATTTGGGTGTCCCTCCCCCCCCCCCCCAACATAAAACTCTACCCCATCTCCCCTGTAAAATAGCTTGATACCTACCAAGACATGTCCGTCCAGAAGCATCTAAAATCATTCCACTAGGACACTGGCAAACAAAGGAACCCAAGGTATTGACGCACTGGCCATTTGTACACACCCCGGGAAACACTTCACATTCATTTACATCTGTTTCCAGACAAAATTTTAAAAATGAAAATCAATGCAATAAACATATCCACATTACAAAAAATGTAACATTTAGCACTCACATTTCAAGACTGACTACAAAAACATATCAAAGTCCACAAAGTCTGGCAAAATTCCAAACTCTTGGGCTTTCCAATGCAAGTCACACTGAATTAATTACAGCCTTGTGCAACTGATTAAAATATATTAAAAGTGTTATCATTGCACCTTTGATATGCCTCCTGAAATCAGGTTAATCAATAAAACAAAACTAGGTCACTGAAAAAAGCTGTCCTGCTGTATGTTCATTATGAGACAATTTTGTAAAAGTATGTAGGGTACCTATCTTTATCTTTAGACACTTTAAAAAAATCTGGTACAGTGGGCTTTTTTCAACCACTTGTGACTTCATGGATCAACCTAAGTTCTTTAACATATCCCTGGTGAGCATGGATTTTAACTTGTATAAAAGCATCTGAATTTTATTTTTAAGAGGTAAATTTTGTATTGTTTTGTATGACGAGGTATAAACAATAATTCATTCTGCTTAACAAAGATAGCCTGAACATAAATAACTGGATTGTAATGCCCTTCTACCTACTCCTTTTGTGGAACATGCCATATTTCACACAAAAGCAGCTTGACCATTTATGTTGAAAATTATCTTAGAAATTAAACTGTAGGCATTAGAAATTTAAACAAATCTGGACGGAGCAAGCCCAGAAGATTGGAATGGAAAGGCTGTTACAACCCGCCGCTGAATTGCTCATTCAGAGAGTAACACCAGGAAATTGGTCGCTCCAATTTTGTAGTGCTGCCAACTCTTGCAATATCTTCATGTGAGTAATGCGAGTCTGGCCTACATAGAAGCCAGGTTGCCTGTGACAGGTGACATTCCGTACCAATTATATAAATATTAGTTTTTGACAGGAAACTCCACTGATTGGCTATCTTCTCCATTTCCCTCCTCCTGGGAAAGACCCCTTCAGGGAGCTATTTAAAGTAGAACTTTCCACCCGTTCCCTCAGGCAGCCATCCTCATTCTCACTGGAGGGAGGGAAGGAGGAAGCAGAGAGAATCCAGTAGCTCAAGGGATTCTATTCCTTCCTCCCTTCCTGTGAGCGGTGGGTCAGGAGGTGAGAGCTACTGGACCAGGAGGCCAAAATCACTTTAATAAATTTGGGAACATTTGTGGAGTGAATTCAACAATCAAAAGACAGACCCATAACACATCATCTTTCTTTAAAAAAAAAAAACCATCTTGATTTTTGGGGTATGAATTTTTGGGGCCGGCAATACTGATAGGCTAATAGGGTGAAATGTACAGCATGGAAACAACCTGTGCAAGACTCTTGTGCTGGTGTGAGACAGCTGTGTGGCCAGAGCTGCCACTAGGGAACCTTTGCATTTCTTGCACACTCCAGAGGGGTAAGTGACAGCTCCATAATGGCTGGGAAATAGAAAGGAAGACCACTGGGTCCATGCTTATGTGCAACAAATGCAACAGACCTCATTGGACAAGGTGGAAAATGACCTGTGGACACTTTCAGCTACAGGGCTTGTTTGTGATTTGGAAGACTGTTGGTAATTCCAGCCCACTAACCTAAACTTACTTCCCTGCACAAAACCCATTTTACTTGAACTGTGTGTTGGAACGAGTGGCTGTCTATCATCCTTGGGAATTTCTATTACCATCCTCCTCCCTAAAGTTCCTAAACAAATATTTCCCCTGCATCATCTGATTTGAACAGGCCTTATGTTTGTGGACACCAAACACTATTTAAACACTTGAGAAGGAAGGATAAATAGTGTGAGAAAGCTGAGCTATTCTGGCCCACTGGAATGAGAAGGATTAAAGCATGGAACAGTTGTAAACTAAAGTGCCGGTAAAAGAAATGCTGAAAACACGGTGTTCACATCTTGGATTAATAATTTTTCCATCCCAGCAGTGTTGAAAATGTACTAAGTCTTTCCTTATGAATAGATATAGGTGGGGCCACTTTTTTCCCCTTTTCTTTCACTTACACACTCCAGAAAGTATTGCTGAGGTCAGATAAGTTCTATACAGTGGGTCTGTGGTATAGAAGTGCCAAGGTATTCAGTCACCATTTGGAAAGTGCAGAATACATGTGGGGGTGTTCTACTTATTCAATTTTTTGGTTGTGTTTAGTTTGCTCATTTGTCAAAAAAAAGTGCTTCTTTCTAGAAGCCACATGTGGGAATAATTTGTTTTTAAAATATTTTAACTGCAATGTCATGTCAGATTCTGTCAGTCATGATGACCTGCTGCAGTTTGAGACTCTAAGCTTGTGCATAGGAGGGAAAATACACAGTGCAGTTCTTTGGCTGAAGTTCAAATTAATCCACAATAAGGAAGGAAAAGGGCGTTGGGGCTTTACATTTTCACTGCATAAAATGTGATGATCTCACACACTACAAAAAAAAAAAAAGTTTTAAAAACCAACCTTTTCTTTAATGAATGTTTTACCATGGTCTGAGACAGATTCCTTGTACAACAAGAAATCTAAAGCTAGTAATTATTAAAAAAGAAAATATTTAAATTTGATTGTAACATTTTTGTAATTTTATTTTATTTGTGTATGTTTATGGAGTGTTTTAATGACAAAATCCTATTGTTATATCATAAAACTACTCTTCTGTAATTCTTATTACAGACACTGCATACATTTTGTTTTGACCCAGAATGTTACTACATAATTAGTAACAATATTAGAAAAGGTAGAACCATCTCCATTTACTACTCTAGTTAGTATTTGCAAAAATGTGTGTTCTGAGTGAGTGACATCAATCTATAACATTACCACGAATTAACCAGTGAGACCATATTAATCCCGGGTGTAAAGATGATGATGCCAATGGAGTAACATCAGGGATGAATTTGGCTCAATGTTTTTCCTTGGCAAATAACACCAAATCTAAACACCAGCATTTCGTCATTCAAAACATGATTTATGTTTGAAAGTAACAGTAAATACCTTCACATAATGTTCCCCTTATTCTTGAATATCCTTTTGAACAGATTGGGTCTGTAAATAAACAAAGAAACATGAACTTTCAGAGTCTAGCACTCACTGCTATGATTTACTTTATTAACAAAAAAGAAGACATTAAACATTAACATTTCTTCCTATAAAAATAGGGGAGTCCAGAAAGTAATTTCTGAGTTATTAAAGGCACAGAACAGGATAACTACATTAACAATGGAATGTGTCAATTACTCGCTTTGGCTCTTTTCCTCACTAACTAAACTAAAGGTGCAGTTAAATGACTCCAGCTTCATTCACACCAATTATCTAATTATCAAACACACAGACAAGGATCTTGAGCAGTTCCTTCTTCTGATGTAGGATTCACTACATAATTAAGTAATCCAGGATTTCTTATAACAGGGGCTAAAATCTTCATTACTACAACATCCATATGTCTAATAACTTTTAGTGGGAGCTCTGAAGCCATACACCTAATGCTGCCTTGGCAGGATCCCTATATCACTAATTAATACAAACTAGAGTACAGAGACATGAAGTATCAGATTGTAGTCCAGTCCTTCAAATCAAATTGCAGAACATGTTAATCTAAAGCTCCAAGTTCAGGACATTTTGGGTGCATCTAGACAGCAGCCTTCTGTCAGAACAAGCTATACAATTTGCACTACGCAAATTGTGTAGCTTATTCCGAGTCTAAATCAAAAGAACTTATTTTGAAATTTGGCGCTGTCTACACAATTTCAAAATAAGGCACTATTCCAACAAATCCCTTAATTCTTTTGGAATGAGAGTTACAGGGATGCTGAAATAGTGCACCTGCTATTTTGGAAAATAGTGGGCGCTTTTAAAGACGCAACGTTGCTATTTTGAGATACTTCCGGTATCCAGAAAGAGAAATACAGTCTAGACGTGCCCAATATGACCAACTGCTGCCCCGCAAACATTACCCTGGGTGGGAAAACTGTGAGTAACATTATTTTGTGATGCAAGTTTTACCAACCTATGCCCAGCACCATGGAAGTCAGTTGAACTGACTCTAAATAGAACTAGCTGAAATTTTCAGAAATACTGAGCACCGGTGAGCATAGTTGCTGTAAATGCCTGTTGACATACCCTATTAAGATATGGAATAAAGTTGTAGGGTGTAAGCAAAGCACTGAAGTAGTTTTTAAATTCCCAGAAAAAGTCAGCTGACCACCTTGCCCTATTGACTACAGTAATGTGTAGCATTTGTGTAAAGCTTGCCCTAGGTAGCTAGGGATTAAGACAATGTCTACTGTCCCCTTTTTTAATGTGGCATAGGTACATAAATGCTCACTGGCCTCTATTTTAGTCATTAAAAGAACAAACTAGGTGCCAAATACTTTTGGAAATCCTAGCCACTTATCCTTTTTGTAGGCTTAGACCTGCTCTATCAAGCCCACCTGGCTGAATTACTATGGTAGTCATGCATTTGAGTAGCTTTATAAATTAAATTGTGAGGGGAGAGGAGGAAGCAGCTATATTAACTGTGATAAGAATCATGTTGTTAATTGGGAATATGGGGGTATCATCAGAATAAACCAGTGAACTTACCTCGTTCACAGGGTGTGCATGGGCTACCCCAAGCAGCACCTAGTGAGGAACAGCACTGGGACTTCAGAGTTGCCCCATTGATATTTATTTCACATCTTCCATTCACAATAGTCTGCCAACAGGTGCCTTTAATAGTTTCTATTGGAAAGAAAAACAAGACGCTGCCATATAAAGTATGTAGCATTACATATATTCACAAACACGACACACATATAATGGCTCATATATTTGCCAAAGTGCTTGAATTTCAGCATGCAAAACTTGTAACTGGCATTAGAAGGAAACAGTGTTACTAAAAATGTTCTGGGCTACATCCTAACCCCTGGATCAGTACTGAAAACCTACAACTCCCACTGGCCCCAGTGGCACTATTCAGGATCTGGAGTATATTTACTGGGACTCAGAACAGTAGGAGGGAGAACGAACTCCTCTTACGCCCCCTGGTTGATATTTGGAACAGGGTGCATTAGACTAAGCTGGACTAGTGTCCTGCCTTCTCAGAGCAGATGGGTAGGAACTGGCAAAGAATAAGTGTAACCCCCACACCTCCTGGGTGTCGTTTAATGTCCCAACTAGACCACTCTCCCACCAAGACCACTTACAGAGAGAAAAATGAGTCTGCTCTACAGCTTTAGCTAACAGCAAGCTGGCTTTTAGCTGATGCAGGAGGAGATCATGTTCTAAGTTCCAGAGGTCCCAGGTTTGATTCCGCCTGCAGACAACTGGGATCTGTTGGCGTTACATAAGTGAATGCTTAACAAATTTTTGTCTTCACCTCCCTGCATCGGGACTGGGGTTAGTACTTTATTGCTGATTTATGGCAACACTAAATTACTGACTCCCAGGAGTAAGAAGGAAGCAGAGCAGAAATTGTGACTCGGGGAGTATCTCCAAGAAACCCTGTTTTCCAGGGATGTTCCTGGGGTGGGAAAGCCTGCACAGCCAGCATCCCTTGCTCAGGCTCCACCTCAAGTCACAAACTACCCCTTCCTGTAATCTTTGAATAGCCTCTTTTGTAGAAGCACCCAAATGGGCAGGTATGGTTTTAAGGAGCCAGCCCTAGCAGTCTGTACAGTATGCACAAAATCTATCATCTCTCTGAAATCTGATATAAAAGTACATTGTGTTCCAAAAACTAGAGCCATGTACCCAAGGCAATGGTGAAAACAAATACTTTCTTAACATTTTTCTGTAACATTTTCCACCAAACTTATCTATCCAAGTTATTTTTAAATGCTCTTTAGAAAAATGCTATTCTTGGTGTACAATATTTGTATGTCACTGGACATTTTCAGCTAATGAACATATAACCTTTAATGAATAAATACCTATGCAGATGGTTCTTGTTGTATCCAAAGTACTTTCAGGGCTACATTCACAAGCAAAAGAGCCAAGTGTATTTTTGCATAATCCATTAACGCAGGGGTTAGACTCACACTCATTAATATCTAGAAGAAGAGAAACACCCTCACGTTAGTGCCTACAGATGCCAGTAGACTTTAGAAGGCCTCCTTTAATCTAACTAAAACACAGAACCTTCCTACTTCACAGGAAATTCTCCTGATATTTTGGTTTCTAGCTATGGGTGCTCTTCTGAGAAGGCGATGGAGAACATGATAAAAAATATGCTACCTCATGACATTGACAGGAAAGCTCTACTCAGCTGCCGCATCTGTTTTCTTCAGTGAGGTGCGACCGCCCAGTTTTACAACAGAACTGCCTGAGTTGAGCAAATGTTTTGGCCACATGTTAAGCCTGTGGCTCAAAGCAGATTTTAAACTAGGATCCCCTCTCTCCCTGGCCCAGCTAAACTTACACAATATATTCTAAAATACTCAAGTCTCATTCACACTAGCACTTTCCCTACTGTTGTCACAAGCATGTATATTTGTTAGTGATGAGGACACTGATGGTTTCGACCAGACACAGGTGTTTTTATCATCATGTTGTCTAACCTTCCCATGCTGCATTCTTGTCCCCCACCTATCAATTCCCTTTGTCTTTTTAGACTGCAAATTCTTCAGGTCAGACACTGTTTTCCCCTTGGTGTTTCATATATACCAGGCACATTTTCAACATTACCACATGATAAATAATAAAAACCTTGACAGTTGGCATCACTACCTGCACTACTCATACTAAATAAATAGGGCAAGAAGCTCCATTATGTACATCTGACATCTGTCTTTACAGCAGAAGTCAAAACCTTACCCTGTCCCGAAAATTCTTTCAGTACAAATAGCTCTTTTTAAAAAAATATTCAGAGTCAAAGGTAAAATATTGGCAATTTTCAATGTTCTCAGTAGGTTATAAATACATCTCTAGTTTGGATTGGAGATTTTATTAGATATTAAGCTTTCATGGATCAAATTTTCACTGACTGGTTTCTATGCATTAGTATAATATACAACTATTCTGTTCTACCTTAACTGAAAATCATATCAACTGCTGGAGAAGAATACTGAGCTATTAAGAATTCTAGTAATATGGTAAAATGTTTTAAACTGCAATTAATGCAGCTAGAATGCAATGGATTGTTATTAATTACCTTCACATGTTTTTAGATCAGGCTTGTATACAAATCCTTTGGGACAGGTGCAGGTGAAGCTTCCAGGGGTATTTCTGCATTGTCCATTGTCACACAGCAGTGTATTCAATGCACATTCATCAATGTCTGCAATGAAAATTGAAAACATTATGAGGAAAAAAAAAACAGGCCTTGACAAGAGGCCATGAAAGAACTCCCTTTCCAAGCAGCCTCATTTTATTAGGATGGTTTTGCTGGGGAGGGGGAGGGAGGGAGGTGGAGAGAGAGACAGAGAGAGAGAGAGACAAAGAGAGAGAGAGACACACACAAACAAAGATGCCTTTCTTTGCACTAAAAGAGCAGCACTTAGGACATTTTTAATAGCTTACAGGAACGTCTCTAGAAATTATTTAAAATAAATGCTAATATATACATAATTTCAGTCAGAACATAAAATAAAAAAAATTGAATAAAAACGTAAGTGCACACATGACATTTGAGAAGCCAAAGCTCGGGACTTCTGAGGGATTTTTGGATGTGTTTGGTCATTTGAGAGAAGCTGTAAGAAGAGTGATAAAGGATGGTGAACATCAGTAAGGCCCAGAGAGCAGTTAGGCAGAACTGGGTATCAGAAAGAGACCTACAAAATGTTGGGAGAAGCTGGAAATGCTATGGAAAAAAAGGAAAACAACAGCTGGAAACTGTGGAAATACTACAAAGGGCAGGGAGATTTGGGAAGTAAATCAGAAACTTTGGGAAGCTTCGAAGAAGTCCAGGAAAGTAAAGGGAGAAGGCCAGACTGCAGAGGAATGGGGAAAGAGTTGTAATGAAGCATGGAAACGTTCTGGTGCAATAACTGGGATGGCTCAGAGGAGTATCTTAGGAGGTCACCGAGCTGGGTAGGACAAAAGAGATACAATAACTAGGGGTGGGCACTGAAGGTGCACATAATGTGTTGCAAGGCAGAAAGAGCATTTGAGGCCACAGAAAGGCAGGTAGAAGAATCAGAGGAAACATCAGAAAGTATCAGTGGAGCAGACAGGAAGGATCAATGGAATACTTGCGCAGAGAGACTTAAACATCAAACTTTGATAGGGATTAATGGAAATTTCATACCAATGCAGTTTTTCCCGCTTGGATCCACTTCATACCCAGAATTACATATGCATTTATATGTTCCACGCAGATTTTCACAGATTCCATTTGGGCAGATATCAGGATCCAGTGCACATTCATTAATGTCTGAACAAACACAACAAAGTTAATGATTCACTTTGGTGTGTCAAATTCATTAAACAAGAAGAGAGTCCTAATTCTCAATACCAAGAACATCGAGTTTCCACATCTGAACTCTCCTACAGAAAGCTCTCCTTCCCCCACAGGAATAAAGACCACCCACATTCATGGTGACTAATATCCACCAAAAACCTACAGGTATTTGAAGTCCTGCAGAGGAAAACAGGAGCTGGAGATTACTTAACATCACTGAAACGAGGGTCTCCCATGTGAAAACACAGAGTGCTAAGGAATTACTGCATACCCCACTTCATTCCAATTGCAGGTAGCACTCTGTGGCCCTTCTTCCTGAACACCGTCTGCTTTCTCTGCAGCACAGTCCTACTGACTCCTACAGTAAAGCTTTGCAGGAACTGGTCTACGATTATAGGGCTTCAAAGGGAACCACCACAAGAACATGTTAACCTCTGATCAGCCCTGCAGGACCATAATACTGTTAAAATGAAGCCACCTTATCATGCACAGCTCAGCACACATTGCTCCTGATCCCTGCAGAATGTGCCATGTGCCAGCTACTCAATATTGGTTAAGTGGGGAAGACCACTGGATAAAGAGAATCAACTGCACAGATGAGGGTTTTTCAATTTGACGGCTCCCCTTTTCCCTCACCTCACAAGTTGGCCTTCCCTGCTACAGCCATGGTGTTGAAAATGACCAGAAATCCATCCCAAGGCTGTTATTTGTGAGGCAATCTACAAACATCTGCCCTGCATTTCAAGTTGAATTGGTAAATTATCAGGCCTCTCAGTGCCATCCTGGGGGATGGGAGATGTTATGTTAAAGTACCCAGTTAGCTAAGTGCACACCTGTGGCTGCAGGCTGGCGTTCTCTAAAATAACAAAAAGATAATGGTGCTGCTGTAAAAATTCATGGCTTACAATTCCACTGCTCCCAAGGAGTATTCCTACGTAAGCCTGATGAGGGTATGTGCTTACACTTGAGCTGCCAGTAGAGTGAAATGGTGCATTCCATGGGCTTAAACCTAAGTTCATTTCTTTGAACATCCTTCATTCAGAGGCCCTGCCTCTCACTATATCCCTGCTGCCTGTGGTATCTCAGCACATTGACACTGTTATATGCTCTTACCTATTCCTCCTGAAGTCATGCCTGGTCCACTGCTGCACAGAGCCTGGTACTCAGCTGAAAAATATTTAAAATAGCTGTTTCTTTTGAGCCAATAGTTTGCAAGTTCATCTACAAGCAGATTTATTATCCCACAACAACAAAGCATTCTGCCATCACTCTGAAGTGTCATTACTATCACTTGGCTCTAAAGATCATCAACTTTAGGCTACTGTAGTAAAAATGTGCACACATGACAAATGCAGGTCACAATGATATGTGCTTGACTGTAAGGTGGATGAGCTGGAAAGTTTTCAGGCATACACAGGGACTCGTTTTTACAAGGAGTCTCACAAGTTTCTGTAAATGTCTACAATTTTTCTGATGGGCTCACAACGCTCTACAGACAGCACTGCACAGTCATAATGATATTAAAAACCACCACTATATACAGGTCACCATCTTCCAACACATATATTTTGCTAACTGCCTAGTTAATTACAATGCTGTTAATTTAGATAATAGCCATCACTCTATAACTAGTGATCTTACCCTCTTTCTTTTTAGTACTCGCATGCAAAATGTCTTCCACTGTTGTTATAATCAGCAATTGAATTTGTGTATGAAAGACCCTATGTTTAACAGATGCTCCTACTTATGAAATCTGCCAATAACTTGGCATCAAGTGTTTGCTCCCCGATCCCAAAGAAAAGAAAACAAAGATATACTGTGTTCAGCATCTTGCAAAGTCTCTCTGCTGAAGTCCTTGTTCTGGCAAAACTCCCATGTCAAGATTGGGCTTGAAGTAATTTTACACACAGAAATTTCAAATAGATCACTTTCCCTGGCTTGAATCACATAACCACTTTCACATAAGATGAAAAGAATCTAAAACCCATTGGAGTCAGCACACAGCTATATTTAGAATAGGACAGTAAGGCTGGTGTGGGAGGAGTTTCTGAGAAGCAAGAGATCAACTCCTTCCTTCGAGGAATTTCTTCAGTTCCTGAAACAATTAACTTATTTCTGAAAAATTCTCTCCTCCCTTCTGCCTCAGCAGCTGAGGATGTCCTATATTTTACCCTTACGCGTTGGCATCTTTAACAGAAGAAGAGGGCAAGAGCGCCCAGAAGAAATAACTTCCACGTGTGTAAATGTTCTGTTAAATTAATTCAAATATGAAACAGAAGTCAATGGCATTAGGCCCTACATTTTCAAAACATTTTAACTGTACTGTGCCGTAAGAGGAGAGCCCTGGTATCAACAGGCACTGATGGAATGACTTTTTCCTGCTCTGATAATGACTGGTGTTTTGTTGCTATTCTATCTAAAGCGGCTTACGCTCAAATGTGGAACAGCCTGGTCCCATTGAAAATCTCATGTCAACTAAACTGAGCTAATTTGTTCCAACTGCTTATGAGACTCTGTCCCTTTTCAGAAGGCTGGCAAATAAAACTAAGCTTAAAAAAAAAATCCTGAACTATCTTCTCCTATAAAGTAGATAACAGATTAGCTTGAGATCGTTCCATAGCTTAAGATTGTTCTGTGCTACATGTTTTATGGCACATTTTGCTTGGACACAATAACTGTGTAGAGAATGCCTAGGATTGTAAGCTTGCCGGAGAATAGCTATGTTCCAAAGAAGCGAATGGTGTTATTTTGGGCAGTTTGGGGAGAAAGGGTCCTGAACGGGGCTCTTTCTCCACCCACAATTGGAAGACGTGATTTTGGCTGATCCCGCAGTTATTTGTGGACACAAAGTAGATCATTTAGATATCCAGACACCTGAATGGAAGGTGCAATTAACTATTTGGACACCCCAGTTACCTAAAATGTGCCCATTAATAATTTTGAGGTCGAAACTGTATCCATGGTTATTCATATTGACAACAATGGAGGCCATTGCTTGAAAACCCGGCATAATGCATGCAGCAATCACAGGCCAGATTTGTGGTGTTCATTTATGCCCTCTTTAAAATAACCTCAGCCCAGTACTCTTAATACATGCAGCACAGTAGCACATTCTTCAGAACAGCAAGGTGAGTGTCAAGCTTCTGATATGATCCTTCTCCAGGTTCAGGATTTATGAATAAAGGGATCAATGCATGTAATTTTCTATTTTATGAGAGTCAGAATTGAGACCTTTGTAAAAATACATTATCAGGGAAAATTTCATAACTCTTAAAGATACTGTACCTGAATTTTGAGCGGGACATGGCTGACAGGGTTCCCCAAAGGCATAGTCAGTGCTGGCGCAACAACATTCCGATTTAGTAACAGCACCAAATAATGGTTTAACACATTGACCTCTCTTGTATCCGCCGTAGCATGTGCTTCGCATATGTGTATCTAAATGAGAAACATGATCCATCAGGGATCTAGTTTAGTCACAAGAATAATGCCATAAATCAAAATATATTCAGCCACACCTTTAGAGCTAGGTTTTAAATACTGTGAAGCAGCTGTCACATGTAATTTCTGTTCATCATTTTCTCAGTAAATCTTACTCAACTATAACCTCTCTGATCACTGAACACTCATCTCAATGTAAAGAATTCTGCTGCCTCACACAGACTGACAGGAGCTGAAAATGCTGAGGAAAATCTATTCTCCATAGCTACTACATGCAAAAGTAAGCTTCCATATTATTGGGCGGAGCCCTTACAGAGAGAGCCTATCAGACAATTAACTTTGGAAGATGGAACAATTTCACTAGGCTATAAAACAAGAGATTACACTATGCTGGGGCTTTTCATCTCAAAATCCTTATTAATGAAACCTTGCAACTTCCATTTGAAGAGGATATATCTGTGGTTATACCTATATTATCATCATTATTATTTAATGGCATGGGAATTGCAATCATTAACTGACAACCCCGGAGTAATATAAATTTGAATGGAGGGTGGCTGGCTTTTAAGACCTAAGCGCAGTTTTGGGAGGTAGCAATGTGACGGGGCATTAACTTTTCATAACCTGACTCATGTCAGGTGACTGAACTCCAGAAATGAAGATAGAATGTGCCGACACTCTGAGGTGTTACATCATTTTTTGCGGGACAAAATTACATAAACAATGCTATTTTGGAATATTCCACTTGTAGAAGGTGGATTTCCCTTTACATTAAATTGTGTTCCCTCTATTTCTTTCCAAATGTATTATTTGTTCCTGATTCATATAAGCCCCAAAATAGGTGCTGGAACTAGGAGTGTTCATGCACCTCCCCCCAGTTTCAAGTAGTTTCCATTGTACTTAAGATTTACAGTTTGGTGTAGTGGGTCTCAGCACCCCTACTATGAAAATTGTTCCAGGACCCCAGGCCCAAATTCATCACTTACGGAAACTCTGGGAAATAAGCCCAGTGAATCTGCCTTTTGTGCAATACAAGGGTAAAGATAGAAATGCTGAACAGAGCAACTTGACTTCCAAATGGCCCACAAGCTACCTCCATAACAGAGCAAGAATCTGCAGTCACAGTGCATCTACTTCATTGTTTTTCATTAGAGAGACTGAATATGCACTAAAGCAAAAACATGGATGCTTTTGTTTTCAATTGATAACTGGGTCTAAAGGAGGAGTAGGCATTTGGAAATTCACATACTTTGTACTAGAACACACAGAAAAGGTCACAGTGTAAGTAGATGAATAGGACCTCTGGCCCAATACTAGAAATGCTGACAAACAAGATGTTAACCAGACTAATTCTGTGCATAGGGTTAAAACATTTGTGTGTTTGCAGGACTGGGGCCTATTCAAGATGTGTGACATTTCTGAATCTATGAAACTACAAATTATTTTAAAATGGGTTGAAGTTTTTCTTGGTTATGCAGAGGTAGATCTCTAGACACTGGAAAAGTTCTCATGTCCCACCTTAAATAGACTATTATGTTGACACAGAAGAAATTTACTTCATATAATGTTAATGATGAAACTAACAAATATCATGAGATACAGGAAGAATTTCTCTCTTCTCTAAAGGAGAACAGCTAAGTGCTAATAGGCAATAAAGATGTTAAATATAGAGTAATTTTCTAGTTGAGTAGTCGATGGAATTTCCATCAACTACTCGACTAGTCGATAGGCACTTCTGCATTCCTCCTTTGAAATATACAAGAAATGTACGGCTGAGACTCTACTACATTTCAAAGGAGGAATGCGGAACTCCATGTGCAGCCCAAGGCCAGCCCTCATGGAGCCTGGGGGCCAGCAGGGGACTTAGTGTCCCCAGCTGATCCTGGGCCCCATGCAAACACCATCTCGGGCTCAGATGTGCAGTGCTGTCCCTTTGAAATGCTGCCTTGGCCACATGGAGGCGCTGCCCCTCTGAAACGCTGATGCAGTGTTTCAAAGCAGCAGCACTGCACGGAAACTGGATACAGCCTCCATGCAGCACTTCTGCTTTGAAGCTCCCTCTCCTCCCCCACCCTTTTCTGACTGTATCTGACAGAGGCAGCAAGGGGCAGAGGGGATTGACTGGTCTACTCGACTATCCAATAAGCATTTAATTGTTGGATAGTTGACTAGTCAACTAGGCCTTAACATCCTTAATAGGCAGTGCTTGTTCTTATGTATAGTTTTGTGCACCTGTTTTAAAATCAAGTGGCCAGATTGTCAACCGATGTAAATTGGTATTGCTCCATTGATTTGAATAGGGCTATGCTGATGTACATCAGCTAAGAGGCTTGCCTGAAATTTTTTTCAAAAAGGAAAGAATAAAATAGAGAAAAGTGAACAATTGTAGTGAGCATCACAAATAAAGACATTCATTAGTTTAGAAGAACGTTCCAATCCAGTGTCATGTGGTATGTTCTATGAGCTAACCTATGATGTGTTCATTATTGCAATTTTAATACTTTAACTTAATTAATTGTGACTTTTCTCACAATAAGCGTGTCTTACCAACACACACACGTCCATCTAGTCCCACTGCCAGACCAGGGAAGCATTCACATCTGAAAGAGCCATCAGTGTTCACACAGCGCCCGTTCATGCATATTCCAGCTGTCTCGCACTCATCAATGTCTGTTAAAGAACAGAATAAGCTGTTATTAGAAATGAAATTAAATAATTTTCAAAGCCTGGTGGAAAATTGCATTGCTCATTTTCAATGTATTCAATAAAAACAAACACACACACAAAACCCACTTCCCCAAATGAAATATTAGTGCAATTACTTTTTTATTAAAAATAAAAACACTCCAACATTAGCTCAACATTAGCTCATCCAGAGCTGAGAGAGCAAAATTCAAGGCAAAAAAATATCCTGCTCTCTGTGGCCTTTTTCCTCCAGTGCAAAGAGTTACATTTTCCTAATATGTTCCCAAGAGATACATAATCCAAAGTAAGGGTCACTCAGGCAACAACTTAATTGGAAGAAGAAGGAACCCATGACTGTTAAACACTACACGAGCCCTTTGTCTTAACAGGGCATTCCCTTTTTTGTTACCATTTAGTTTGTACTATAAAAAATCAGGCCAGATAGCAAATTAAAGCTTTGACCCCTATGACTAGCCTTTATGGGGCCCCCAAAGAATTTTATTCTTCCTGCTGTGGGTTCAGTTTGGATGCTAAGCATCCACGCCCTGCCCACACATTGTGTCCCCATGGTGATCTGCATGACAATTGGATTTTTATATCAGATGTTTGTTACAGACCCCCACAAACTTTTTAATGGGAAAATAACACATCAGCCTCATGAGGAATTTGTTAATGAACCAAACCTGAACAATACTTAAATACAAGCTACCATCTTTGTCCAACAATAGCCACATGGAACAATAAGTACTGTATCACGGAAACACAAGATTAAAACTATTTAACATTTGAGTTCGGATGTCAAATTAGTTAAACATTTTATTAAACGGCATATCCTGCTAAAAGAGAGAGCATTTTTTTGACATGGGGAACATGCAATTTACTTCAGTTAGGGATTACAGAGGAGAATGTTTTAAAACTTTGTTTGGAAGCATGTAGAAGACTTATAAAATAAAGTTAGAACAGCTCTCCTTAATATATACAATGGATGACAATTTCCTTTTTTCTGACCTTAAAAGAGCAAATTAAGAGTGAAACACCTCTGTGTTTTACTTGGGTTATGTTGTTTGGCACAAAATATAGCTTGTATGATCCAGGATTCCTTGTTCAAGATATATTTTAAAACAGAAGTTATATTTGAGTACATGAGTTAAATTCATTTCAGTTAGCCTGTAAGCGTTTGTTCTGTTTCAAGCAGAGAGATAAATCATGCATGTATTCTTTCCCTACTTTACACTCAGTCCTTATCTGAGTAAAAACTAAATTAGAACATCAGGATATCAGTGAAGAGTATTTTTAATTAGAGGACAAGGAAGTTCTTTAGCAGCGATACATATTCTATAAAGTACCAGCTTAAACTTTTACTAAACTTTATTTTTAGAGGTTATTTCAAAGACAGACCTGAACACAAATATGTGTATTTTTCCTTTGTCATTTTAGTGTTTTTTAAAAATGTACTGTAACTTTATAAAAATACAAGCAGGAATAGAAGACATATTTTCTTTCCTTACAACTCAACACACTTTACAAAGGCAGGTAAGCATGATCATATTTTAAAATATCAGGAAGCTGAGGCACAGAGAAGTAATCGGCTAAAAAAAAATCACACACATCAGATAAAATGCTGGCTTCACTGAAATCAGTGGCAAAAGTCCTATTGATTTTGATATAGTCAGGGTTTCACCCATTAAGTCTGGGTTGGGCAATAATTTTTGACCAGGGGCCACTTCAAAAATTTCTTACATGGCCCCAGGCCGTCCCAGAAGTGTTTATTTCAGAAAGGTCCATGGTTGGGGGTGTGGAACAGGGATAGGTGAGGTGAATACAAAGTTGAAAGCAAAGACATCTTAGATGGCTTGGCCTTTTGTTTTAGTTTTGCGAAAATGGATTTTGACTCGATGACAATCTCACCTTTCCTGGCTGTTCATGTGCTAATTGTTAGAGATTCAGGCTTACTATGCATGCTGAAAGGTGACAGGGGAACACTTTATTTTATTGCAAAATCAGTTCCAACTTTCATTGAGTTGCCTGAAATTTTGGAGAATTTTCAAAAAAAAAAAAAAAAACTTTCCCCCTTACTGCACAGAAATAACATTTCTCTGGGCTAGGAATACTTTTTTTGTATAGATCCTCATTCCTGTTTGGCCCTGAGGCACACAACTGTGGTTGGGGGAGTAGAGAATCACAGGTTTGTCTTTTAATAATGTCAGTCTATTTATCTACCATACTTTTGATCTATGTCATTTCCTTGCAGAGATTCATTTTAAAAACATTAAAAAGCGATTCTGCCAAAAGTGAAAGTCAATGGGAGGGCTCAGGTTGCTGGTGGCATCACATGTCAAATTGTGTGCCAGTGATACTTGTGTTCTGCAGCAGATGACTGCTTGGGGGATGGGGGGGGGGCAGAGGGAGGTTATGCCACAGCATCCTTCCATCCACCTACTGTATAAGTCCACATTCCACTGCCATTCTGCACCCAGACCAGATGGAACAGGCAATACTTCCTTCATTCTAGGTTGACAGCAGATGGAGATACAGTGTTACTGGCCTCATCTGTTTTAAAAGATGGAGGAATAGTATTGCTGGAGGCTGCCAACATTATTAGTGATGGCAGCTGTGTGTCCCCAACAAATAGAAAGCCGCCACTAGACAACTGTGCTGATGCAAGGACAAAAACCTATCGCTGGGCTTGTAGTCTCAGTATCTTGGCCATGTACGTATTTCCTCCTTCTGTCCATTCAGGCACTGACATATAGAAAAATAAAAGTTCTACGACCATCTTAAACAGCCCTATGGACTCCATGGCTACATCTACACTGCACTGTAGTTCAAAATATCGTATGCAATTTGAGCCATGCAAATTGTGTATCTTATTTTGATCTTACAGGCAGTCACCAGGTTACGTACAAGATAGGGACTGTAGGTTCGTTCTTAAGTTGAATTTGTATGTAAGTCGGAACTGGTACATATTTTGGGGGGGCGAGGAGCTGGAGTTAGGTGGAAAAGACCCTGATTCTCATACAACTTCCTTATTCTAAGAAAAACACATACTGTTTTGATATGAAGGTTTTTTTGGTTGATATTTTAATTAAAAATTGATCATAAGTTTCAGTGTTTCATGCTATATCCAAATCTTCCTGAAAGATCCCAGTTATTCATTTAATAGTCAGAATCTTTGTTTTTTATAACTAAAAAAAGTTTATTCAATGCATATTACTGTTCCAAATAGAATTTGCTACAGATGGTTCAGTGAAATGGGTATTAAGTGTAATCAATAGTCATTGGAGAGCACAGTGAAATATTGATACAATCAAAGCTGTTGTTGTATTGTGCTGAGCTGAAAATGGAAATCCCTTCCTGTGAAGTGTGTGTGTGAATTTATCCACAGGATTAATTTTAAAGAAAAATTCTGTGTTGGGAACAGGAGTTTAGCCACAGGTGGGTCCTCATTGTCCACTCACCCACTTTGCAACCAGACCCATCCCCTCGGGGCTTACCCTGCTCCGCTCCAGCCAGGGTGTGGGGTTGGGGCTTATCCCCTCTTCCCTTCTGCCCTGCTCCTCCCCATTCTTGCCCACCCACACCACTGGGTAATTTTTCAGCTTCAGCTGTGCCAGGCTGGAAGGGACTTGTTAATTTCACGTGACGCTAACAAGATACTTGCAGCTCTAGTGCTGAAGAGGGAAAGAGCTGTTGCTCCCAAGGTGGGGACTGTAACACAATGGGTCTCACTGCCTGCTGCTTCTGCTGTTCCCTAGGAAATTAATTTTTCCTCTCTGGGGGGCCCCCTTTTGGCTGGTGTCTTGTTCCCCCCTGCAGACCCACGTCCTCTGCGGCGAGAAAAGCCACTCCGCGTCTCCCTGGTCTGCTGGGGGGAAGCGCCCCCCCGCCGCCGGAGGCGGCGACAGTGGGGGAGGCACCCCGCATTAGCTGCGCCCCCTTCACCCCCGTTTGTAACTTGGGATCAGACGTAAGTTGGATTGACGTAACCCGGGGACTGCCTGTATTTCAAAATGGCTTAATTTGTAATTTGGCGCTGTGTAACAGCACCAAATTTTGAAATAACCTGTTATCCTGAAAGGTCCCTTACTCCTTGTGGGATGAGGTTTACAGGGACGTGGGAATACAGAGTCTGAAATAACAGGCTTGCTGTGAAGATGTGGGATAGCTATTTTGGAATACAGTGGTATCCTGATTTAGCACTGCAGTGTAGACATACCCTAAGCAACCAAGATGTTCTCTGGTGTGAAACAGGTGACTCTCCTTTTATTTCCTAAATCTTGGCTAGCTCCCCCTTGCAGCTTCACAAGGAGAGGTGTCAAATAACTATTGTATTAGCTTTTCAAAGTTCTACCAGATCTGTGAAACCTGATCTGAGTCCACGTTCTCAGACAAGATGTGGTTCCAATCCAGACCCAAGACATGGATTCACATTCATTTATCTTTTGTATTAATGATTGTATTTAAAACTGAATATTAACTGAATATAAAACTGAATATTAACTGAAATCAAAATCATGATTTTTATATGACTGCTCTTCAGGGAATAAAAAACAAGCTCCAGTATGAGCCAATGAACCTTTTTTTTTTTTTTTCCATTACCCTAGGGAATTGCTGACTTGATCCCTAGAGCTAAAAGATTTGCAATTTTTAAAAAGAAAAACTGTAACTTGGCTGAGCGTTTGTTTATTCCTTGCTTCAACTTCTGCTTTGTGCCGATAAAACTTGTTGAAATATGAGATACATACACAGAAATCTCCCAGTTTCTTAAGGGACCAGACGGAAATGATGATGACCCAGTCAGCAAATAGAATGTTAGATTGTCATCCAAAGAGGCTGAAACTGTTTTATTTTTCCAAAAGAGAAATACTCAGCTGCTGTAATGCGCTCATCTAGGTTCCCACCAATCAGGGTGCTCAGTCTTCCCCAGAGTGCTAGATAGGGTGGGAAGCATAGAAATAGGAGTGTGAGGAAAAACCCAAGGATGACAGAGAGTCAGGGTGTTTGGATGGCCAACGAGAGGAGCAGGAAGAGACAAGGGAAAATATATCAGAGCCTAGCTGCAGAAGATAAAGGGGTAGACCAGAAGTATCATTGACCTAAATCCTTCAGTCTTTACTCCAGTAATATTTCCACTGATTGTTTATGAGTTTCTAATACTGTGGTTAGGAGAAATTGCCTTGGTCAATGCTAGATCTTTCCAGATGATTAAAGAACATATTTGACAGGAATCTTGCTAAGTCTTTCTTGGTCTCATGGGTCAGTGTTGGGTGAAAGTGTAAAAGGAAATCCAGTGATTCTTTAAGCTGTCACAGAGAAATAAACCACATGCCCTTTGAAAACACTAATTTATTGTAATCATCATTGACAAACTCACCGTTGCAATAACGTCCATCAGATGCTAACTGGAAACCAGGTTTACAAATGCACTTAAAGCTGCCATCTTCATTGATACACATCCCATTAAGGCACATGTTCCTTATGCTGCATTCATCCATATCTGAAATTGCACAGAATGGATACAAATGTTCACATTGACAAAACAGTAAGAGCTTCTGTTAACAACCTCCTCAAAATAATGGATCGGACCAAACCAAACTCTCACGTGGCAGGGTGAATCTATGGTAAGTATCAACAGGTGATGGAACCAAAATCCCTGTCATGGAGGATGCCCAGAGAAACTACTCATATTTACAGCACTGAATCATCTGTAAGTGAAGAAATATGTTTTAAATCACTGAAAAGCAGGCACGTGCGTGTGCGCACTCCTCCTCCCCCCCCCTCTCCATACAGAAGAAAGCCTTGCAACTGCCACCTGGGAAAACACTTGTTGTTTTCCAAATTGAGACCTAAGCCTCCCTTGGTGAAGAGAAAATGTGGTTTTCAGATATGTGAAAGCTTTACTATAGACAACCTTCAGGTTGAATGGTAATCACAATTTTTTGTTATTAAGACAAGAATACCTACATGTGGGTGGAGGAGAAGATTGTGGTAGGAGTGAAAACTCCTCTAACCCCCATTGATCCCAGATTTGTGCGACACAGACTCCTCAGGATGTTTCTCAAACCTGCATAGGGGGAGGGGGTGGGGCAATCTCTTCATATGCTAACGTTAATTTTAAAATAAAATTATCACTTCACTTCTTTAGGTGACAAGTTGCCTATTAGAAAACTTACTAACACTGAATTGTACAAGCATCAGGTATCCTCTGTGACCAAGTGTATGGAATGAAAGGTATTTTTCTCTTCCCTGAGAAATATCTAGTTTGTAATATGAAGTAAAAGCCATTTCAATTTACATTTATTTTCAATATTTGAAAACAATCTATTGTTTAATACTAACACACAAGTTATAAATATAATCGACACATTCTCCACAACTCTTACATATTAAGTATTAATAGATAAATGGGGTTAATCTTTTGCTGTCCTGTACCTTCTGCAATCATTCACATCAATGCAAACTGAATGCAAAATGCGCTCTCTCATTTTGGTAACATTTTATACTTGTTTTGCACTTATTCTGCATTGATATAAATGAGCATACAAGATACAGGACAGTATTAAATTGGGGGCATTAAATCTATCAAAGACCAGGACTAGTCATCAGTTTAATCTACACTTAAGATCTGACATATGCATGCCGAGTTCCCATTTTCTTTAATGAGTACTGTATGTGTACACTCCCAAGAGCAAACTTTGACCAGCTACAGTGCAGCAGATGCAATGATTTTAGAAATTGATGCAATACAAGATGTTCAGACACATTGTGGCAACATGCTTAATAGAATTACAAATGTTTTATCAGATTGTCATATACACTGCACTGGTTCTTATTAGCACATGGAATTTAGTGGGAAAGGAAGAGGTCAGGCCTTGGGTAACAACAGATTTTAATTTATATTTAGATGATATCGTTACATATTTGATATTTAAATAGATGTCGATAGTATTAAATTAAACTTAAAGGAAGTAAGACAAATAGATCTCTAAAATGTCTGTCTCTACCAAGGATTAACAAAATCACTACTAACATAAAATCACTGGATCAAAAAGACATTACAATATATTCAGAATCATGCTATTTTCTGCAGCTGTCTTGGACAGAAATTATACTCCTAGACATGGTTTGGTTTCTTTTTACTTACAGGCTAGGTCTGACCAAAATTATTTATGATATTTTAAAAAATTGTGTCTCTATCCCAACCAGGAATTTTGGCATAAAGGCTTTGAGCTGAATCACTGAGATAATATTCTGCCAAAAGCATTTCTAAGAACAATGCTTTAAATTCTTTTAATGTCTGAATAGATCACTGGAAACTCTCCCAAGGACCTTGGGAAGCACGAGAAAGAACATTCTACTCCCCCCCGCCCCCACCATAGGTCTATGAGGTAGGAACACATCAATTAAAGTTCACATTTTCAAATTTTGAAACCTAGATTTTCTCTCGGTTGGCTCAAAGGAAATCGAAATAAAGCACATTGCTAGACATCCAGTAAGGTCCCATATAGCATTCTGTTAATCTCACAATAAAATCATGCAGCAAGTGATTTGTGTTCCACTCTAAAACATACCACTCCCATCAAAGGAACTCTACATATTGCGATAGTGGTATGTACTATTTCTTTTGCTGGACAGACATCCTGCTGCCGATTGCCAAGCCAAGGCTCCAGAATTGGCTGCAAAGGATGGTTTACTTGCCCTCCCAGACACAAGAAAAGGTATTTAGAAATTTGATTCCCAGCTCCTTCTCTCCCTCCACCCCAAGTCTTTTTATTTTTTTTTTAAATGAGTAATCGTTTGGAATTGTAATCATCGATGGGAAATAACTATAGAAAAAACTCTTACCTTCACAGTTTTTCCCATCGACTGCCACATGAAAGCCAGCATTGCAAACACAGTGAAAACTGCCATCTGTGTTTATGCACCGTCCATTATTACAGATCCGGCCATTCTGTAAACATTCATCGATATCTGAAAGCCAAGCAAAAACCAAAAAATGTAAGTTGCTGTTTCTTTTCCAGTTTCTTGCCTCCATATAAAAATGTCCTTTGCCTAGAAAGGTTTGATTTGCATAACTGAACATTAAGATTGGGGGGGAAGTATCAGTATCAAATGATTAGTTTGAAAGAAATTTCATTTTGCAGCAGGAACTGAACTTTAGTTCAGAAAACACTAGACTGTATGTTGCTAAAATAGGGTTCAGGAGCCTTCTAGCTGATTATATGTGAGTTTCTCCATTTCAGATCCTTACAAAAAGGGTTTTCACTAAAATCTAAACTTACTAAAAGTGAAAGGATATACAAAACTAAAGGCTTGTTGTCCTTATCTGTTATTGTTTGAAGTAGGAATACAGTGAGACATTTGGAGATTTTCCCATCCCCAAGATATGAAAACAAAATGTTTTCTACTTATTTGTATATTGAAAACATCAAATCCTCATTTCCTTCTCTCTGCTGGAGGCCCTTGGCAGGGTCTTGGAGGACCTGCCTAGTGATATCACACAAGGCTGGCAGCTCTCCTTCTCCCCTAAATGAGGGGGAGGGATGCTGAGACAAACTGTCTAGACGTTTTTTAGATCACTCAGTGCTGTTCGTCAAGCACTGGAACATCTCCCAGAGATTCTTGCCCTCAGGAGACTCTGTACAAAGATCTGGACCAGTTCATGCAGATGCCTCCTCCCCTACCCAGTCACTCTCCATTTCCTCAGCCGTGATACAGACGCCCCTTGACAGGTGTTCTATCCAAAAGGGCTCTGCCAGGGATTGGGGATGAGCAGAGAAGAGACTCATGTCCCCAGCTACCTATATTAATATCTGAGGCAGAATTAATTGTGCTTAAAATCACAGTTCCCTTCCGTGGCAACCATCTCCACTGAGCACTTGTAGAGGGAATCCCCTCAATGGTTGGGCTGCCAGGGAATTCAAGGACCAGCAGAAGCAAGAATCATCCCATAGTTTCTTCCTCAGCAAGTCCCATTCCCATGATTCCTAGGTACAACGTGAAGGCTGACAGGGGTGATGTACAGGAAACGAGGCAAGAGGAATTTTCCTGCCTCTTGGGCCCCTTTCTTCAGTTTCTTGCTACAAAGTTGAGAGTGGGGCTCGGTCCCAGGTAATTCCAATGGCAGTCCTTAAGGATCTTCAGTTGTATTTACCTGCTGCTAGCTGACTCGTGGTGAAGAAAATAATCTTTGCCATTTTATTGTTCTCTGTTTGCCTCTTCTGGCTAATCCTGGTAATACTACTTGTATTTTTTTCCCCAGTGCTGTTTTACTTGCCTCCTTATGTCACTGAATGAAATTCTTTGAGTTTTAATCACTAGACACAGAGCTGCCAGCTTTAGTGTGGAAAATCTCTTTAGTAGGCCCAAATTTGAGATCTTCACTAATTTTTACTCAGAGTTTACTCAGTCAAACTCCTACTGAAGTTCTTGGGAATTTGAGTAATAGCTGTATAAGTACTGTGGGATCTGAAATGCCGGGTTTAATAATTACATCAATGGGACTCTGTCACAGTTCAGGGCAACTGCACCTGTGTTCCAAATCTGTGGTCCCACAAAGGCGCCCACTTGAGGCTTCAGGCTCCCTTGGCTATCTCATCTTCTGAGTGGAGACCCGCATTTCACTCCCCTCTTATGAGGAGTAGTTCCAAGAAGCAAAGCCCCTGACAAAACTGTCATATTCAAGCAAGTGACTCTGCCAACACAAGCTTTCTTACTTTCTCTTTAGAGATAGAGTAATCATTCACCAGTATAGGAACAGAACTTCCAATGCCAAGTCTATTGTATTCTTAAGGTAAAACCACTACAAAGACAACAACAAAAAAAATCTATATGCATACTACAAGCCTACCTGAGATCACCCCAACTCTAACATGGGCATTAGCAGAAGAAATCCTTCAAACCCCATCTAACAGGTTCTCTTGGGGTTTCAAAGATCACCACAGCTTCAGCTCAGAACAAGTACAGAGTCATATGGGATCATCAGTAGGTCCAGTCCTTCCTAAAGATTGGGGACTTTTTACACCAAGGGTCCTGTCCGTTTGCTGGATTAGGAAGAAGGCCTTGAGCCTGTTTAAAACCAGTCTCTTTAATCAAAAATCCTTTTTGTGTCTGCACGCGTACACATGCACGCACGCATCTCTGTGTCCCTGAAGAATCCAGTTTGATTTAGATGCAAACCCTTCCAAAGGGCTGATAACCAGAGGAATTACATTAACACATCTTGAGTTACATAAAAACACACAAACAATTGGATGTTTAATACAATGTATCCAATTTAATCTAATTCAATAATATTTATCTTAATTTTCTAAGGTTTGGTCAGAATATTATTGTATCTGTCACAGACTCATCACATAGCACCTTAGTACCTACAAAAGTCCCAAGGTTACTGAGGACCTTTCAGAAAGGGGTGCAACAGCACAGCGAGACATGCAACTGTAAAAACTCACATTGGTATGTGCAATAGAAACACCCGTGCAGGCAGAACAGGTACTTGCACCTGCACTTGTCCACTTTAAATGTAAATGCTATTTTTTGCCACCACACAAGGAGCATGCACATTTTGGCAAACGTAGTTTTGAATAACTGTTCCTTAAAGTCCTTCCTACAGAAGTGGTTGGTCCTGCCTGTTTTAGCATATTTTAAAACTGCAGCGTGACAAGCAGTACTGCGATGAATTGCAAAAGAACTGTGAAGTGACCACACTCTAACTGCAATGGCCACCAGGCTTGTATGAATTTAATGATTCACAGCCAATTGAATTAAAGCAATATAACAAACATGACATGCCTTGAAGTCCCACTTCTCTGACTGACTGAGCAGGAGAATGTGATTGTACCATGCTAAAGGCAAGACAGTTTGGTGAACACTTGGGTCAGATATTCCTAGAGATGTACACCATGGGCACTTCTTTCAAATGCCCTATTGTTCTGCAGACAGCAGTTTGTATTGCTGCTGCTCTTCTGAGTCAGAAAGAAAAGATCCCACACCAGTGCTGGTGGTTTTCTTTTCAAGCTTTCTGGCAATGAGGCACTTGGTCATGTGCCTGTCTAGTCCCCTCATTGCTAGGGCTGCTTGCAGATGTTTTCTCTAGGCTTTGTTTTTTAATTCTTTGCTTCCAACTCTGATCCTCTAATTCCACTGTGATTTCTGAACTTTACTTTCTTTTGAGCATCCTATAATATCTCTTTAACCACGCATAAAAGTCCCAAATTATTTTTTTCTTGAGGCTCCTCTAAGTAATGGTGTTAAGAGTATCCAATTCTGACTTCATTCAGTACTATGTTCACCTATGCCATCTGTAATAAATTGTTAGTTTAAGCACTACTGCTTTTGGTCATTATCTTCACTTCTTCATTTGGTCTTTCCTAGTGCAAAACACACTAAAAGCTGGTCTATGCTGAAAAATTATATTGGCACAGCTAAATCTATTCAGAGGCATGAAAAATACACACTCTGGAAAGACTTAAGCAAGCTGAGCTGACTCCCCTTCCTCATCCGCCCCACCTTAGTGTAGACAGTCCTAGCGCAACAGTAGCTGTAGGAAGAATTCTTCCATTTACCTAGTTACTGTCTCTTGGGGAGATGGATTCTTACAGTGGCAGAAGACCCACTCTGTTGCTCTGGTAAGTTTCTATCTTACCTTGGTACATCTGCAGTTCAGACACAGTCCACCTGCCAGCTTTTCATCAGCAACTGGTCTTTGCTTAGACATGTAGGGGGTTGTGAGACAGGAGACTGGACACCCAATCCTGATATACAGGCAGTCCCCGACTTACGCGGATCCAACTTACGTCGGATCCGCAGTTAGGAACGGGGCTCGCCCCGGAGGACACGGACTGCGGGACCTCGCGGTCCTGCCGCCCGTGTACTCCGGGGCTTTCTCCATGTCTCCCTGGTCTGCAGACCAGGAAGACGCGGAGCAAAGCCGCTGCCCGAGCCCCCCCGCGGCTTTGCAAAGCCTCGGGGAAGCCGGCAGCGGAGCAGCCCAGGCGTGCCTGGGCTGCCTTGCTGCCCGAGCCCCCCTGCGGCTTTGCAAAGCCTCGGGGAAGCCAGCAGCGGGGCAGCCCAGGCGCGCCTAGGCTGCCCTGCTGCCTGAGCCCCTCCGCAGCTTTGCAAAGCCTCAGGGGAAGCCGGCAGCGGGACAGCCCAGACGCCCCGCAGCTGGCGTCCTCAGAAGCTTTGCTTCCCCATCTCCCTGGTCTGCTGGTCTCCAGCAGACCAGGGAGACTGGGAGCAAAGCCGCGGAGGACCCAGGCGGCGGGACCGCAGTGCGTCTTGGTCCGCCACCTGCGTCTTCCTGGTCCGCTGGGGTGGGGGGGCACAGCTAGTACGCTCCCCCCCCCCCAGCAGACTAGGCTTTTCTCCGGACGCCTGTGGCAGAGCAGCTGGGGCGCTGCCGGTTGGTCCCGCAGCGCCGCTCTGGGCACTACTGGACCAACCCGGCAGCACCCCAGCTGCTCTGCCCCAGGCGTCCTGATTCAGCCACTGCTGGCCAGCTTCAGCAGCGGCTGAATCAGGATGCCTGGGGCAGAGCAGATGGGGTGCTGCTGGGTTGGTCCAGTAGCGCCGAGGAGCGGCGCTACTGGAGCAACCCAGCAGCACCCTAGCTGCTCTGCCCCAGGCGTCCCCAAGTCAGCTGCTGCTGAAACTGACCAGCGCTGACTACAGGAAGCCCGAGGCAGAGTTGCTCTGCCCCGGGCTTCCTGGAATCAGCTGCTGATCAGTTTCAGCAGCAGCTGACTTGGGGACCTTGGGGTTCTTAAGTTGATTCTGTACGTAAGTCGGAACTGGTGGTCAGTTTCAGCAGCGGCTGAATCTGGACGCCAGTTCTGACTTACATACAGATTCAACTTAAGAACAAACCTACAGTCCCTATCTTGTACGTAACCCGGGGACTGCCTGTACAATAGTCCATCCTAAAAACAGTCATGGCAGCCTTAGGTTCCGTAAAGACTACTCACAATCCCCTTCTGGGTTTAAATTACTATTTTCATTGCACAGTGGGAAAATAATGTTCTGAGTTCCCATAATCAAAAATAACCAGAAATACCCATCTCATTCATTTTCTGTGCCACTCATTCACTTCTTAGGAAGTCTACCTCTTGGAAGTCCTTATCATATAGTAGTAGCCAAAAGGCTAGAGGAGAGGCAAGAATCCAGTTCCAGCCACCTTGTTGGAGAAGAACTGCACTTTACATGAATTCCTTTGTGTCTCCCTGTAATGCCATCTCAATGGTCACTAAATGTCCCCTACTAGTTTGCTGAAGAAACAGTTCACAGGACTCTTGTGAAAATGAAGTTGATAAAGCAGATCCTAGGTAATAATTTTAAATAAACAAAGAAAAAAGCCTTCCACTTCATGTCAGGACTTTTCAGTAGATACTAAAAGCTATGTATTAAGACTGAAGAGAATTTGAGACCTTCCCTTTTTTCTTTTACGGTCATCTCTATTACTACACTCAACTTCAGAGCCCAGGCGAGGGCTGTTAAGCAGGGTATTTAACTAATGGAGTAGTTGATTAGTCAATAGGCAGCACCATTCAGTCCCGGCTCATGCCTCCCACCCCGCCTCGCCCCCCACCTCCTCCCCAGCTCCTACTGCATTTTAAATTGCAGAGCTGCAGCAGGATTTGGTCCCATACCAGGTGCGAGCCACGACTAAGCCAGGCTGCCTACCTATCCAGTAGCAGCCCCTGCTCCCTCCCCACCCTACTGCCTCTGATACAAAGGCAGCGGGAGAAGGGGGGAATGCGAGTAGTTGACTAGACTACCCAATAAGCATAGGCTTATCAGGTAGTTGTCTAGTCAGCTACTCCCTTACATCCCTAGAATGGGTAGGAAATCCTGTTCTTTGTATAGAAAGGGGAAATATGATGAAAACAAATCTGAGTCTTTGAGCATTCAAACTCACCCTATTTGCATGATTGTCTTCCTGTAATATATTCCAGTCATGCCCTCATTGAGTAATCAAATGCTTTCTCAGCAGAAATATCTAATCAATTAACTAGCAAGGGAGCAGATGCAACTTTAAAACCAAATTCATATCCCAACACTGTCCAGAAATGTTTGAGAGTGGTGAAAAATGCACTTTGCATCTCAGAGATAGGTAAATTCTCCTACATCCAAATTTCTTTTCATGATCCTGGCCTCCTCTGAGACTTAGTACTTTGTGGTACCAACTCAACCATAAGGTAGGTTTGCATTAGCCTTTTTGAAAAGGTATTTTTTACTAAACTATATCACTTATGTAAAAAAAATACTTATACAATGCATATGTTTAACTTTGCCTAAGAATAACAAAATATTATCCCTCTCTGGTGTGTACAGAGAAGTACATCTAGGTGTATAATGCTGTAGCTCACCTCGACATTCTGTCCTAGTAAGCGTACTCTGATATCCAGCACGACATTGGCATATGTACGATCCTTGGGTATTTATACATTCTCCACTAATACAAGGATTCTTCTCACATTCATCGACATCTGTAAAATATAGACCGGATATTTTTAGTAAGACATTTGCTTGGCAGGTATTCAGGCCTGAGAGCTATTTTATTAGTATATTTTACATGAGCAAAACATACTTTTTAAAATAACATGTTATGTAATACTCAAAAATTAGTAATGTTTGCCCTCACCAATATAATTCTATATTATACATATAGTATTTCATATTCAAAAGTTCTAGGCAAGCACTGGATATTAAGTCAAAAATTATTTTCCATATAAATGTTGTACCTTAAAAAAAAAAAAAAACCCCTCGAAATAGAGCAAGTCTCTATGTAAACTGCTGCGTTTACATTTTAAAATTATTATTAGAATTCATCTCTAGAATTGCATGTTCTAAATCTGGTTGTTAGTCACAGACAAATGCAAGGGGACTACAGCCTCTCTCCGAGTTACGAACGAGTTACGGACCAAACACTTGGCCGTAACTCGATCCAGTCGTAACTCGGACCCAATTGAGTTACACGCGACCGTGCTGTTCATAAGCGCAGGTTGCGTTCGTAACTTGCGGACTGCCTTTATGACCGCTCCATGGGAGCAGCTGTATTGTAAACATTATCCTATCTGGCTACGTCTACATTGTGCATTCTTGCGTGAGAAGATATACAAATGAGGCATGGAGATGAATATTGCCGTGCCTCATTTGCATACCTAATGAGTACCATTTTGCACAGGGGGCTTTTGTGCAAGAAGGAGCAGTCTACCCTGCTCCTTCTTGTGCAAAACCCCCCTCCTCTTGTGCAAGAGATGGTCCGACGCTTATTTTCAGGCAGAATGGCTCTTGCGTAAGAGGCAGGTTTTGCACAAGGAGCAGTGTAGACTGCTCCTTCTTGCACAAAAGCCCCTTGCACAAAAATGGCAGCTCATTAGGAATGCAAATGAGGCATGGCGATATTAATCGCTGCACCTCATTTGCATATCTTCTTGCACAAGAATGCGCAATATGGATGTAGCCTATGGCTACGTCTACACTGGCCCCTTTTCCGGAAGGGGCATGTAAATTTCATGAGTCGCAGTAGGGAAATGCGCGGGGGATTTTAATATCCCCCGCGGCATTTAAATAAAAATGTCCGCTGCTTTTTTCCGGCTTTTAAAAAAGCCGGAAAAGAGCGTCTACACTGGCCCCGATCCTCCGGAAAAAGCGCCCTTTTCCGGAGGCTCTTATTCCTACTTCGAAGTAGGAATAAGAGCCTCCGGAAAAGGGCGCTTTTTCCGGAGGATCGGGGCCAGTGTAGACGCTCTTTTCCGGCTTTTTTAAAAGCCGGAAAAAAGCAGCGGACATTTTTATTTAAATGCCGCGGGGGATATTTAAATCCCCCGCGGATTTCCCTACTACGATAGGTGAAATTAACATGCCCCTTCCGGAAAAGGGGCCAGTGTAGACGTAGCCTATGTGTTTATTAGCAGAAGATCAATACCTGCTGTTATTTACAACTAGAAGATTTATCCAGCATTGCTCAGATCCTTACCACAATTAATTTTTGGTTTTCTTTATTTAAATCATTGCTTTGAGGTGGGGCTGGGAATGAGGAATTTAGTATGCAGGTTGCCCAAGGGAAAGAGGACTATCCCAGCTCACTCTCACTGCAGCAGCCTGGAGCTCAGTGAAAAGCACCTCTCTATGACCACTGCAGCTCCAGTGGGGACAGCTGGCGAAAGGGTGTATATCCCCCCCAGCTGGGGCAGGTTCAGGTTCCTCTGCTCCCTGCATTCCCCAGCCAGAGTGAGGTATGCAGGAAACTGTGCACTTTCCCCTCATTCCCTGACTAAGGGGAACAACCAGCAACATTCCTGTATGACTCGTGAGAGGGGGAGGAGGAAGAGCTACAGGCCCCCAAGCCTTCCCTAAAGGGCCCAGTGGTGTGGGAAGCTCAGCGTTAGGGCAATCCCAGACAGGGGGAGGGGTAGTTCCCTAGCCAGTCCTTTTCACCTGCCTGATGATTGTCTTTTTTTCTGTATGGTTTTATGAAAAACAATGCCATTCTGGAAACATTTTCCTGGCACAACCAAACTCTGGCTTTGCTTTTAAGTTATGATAAAAGGAAGTTGGGTACCAAATTTGGTTGTCCTAGCTCTTAACGTTTAGGACAAGTTCTTGAACAGATAGACAGACAAACTCCCTCAAATATATAGTAGATAACCTCCACTTTACAGTGGGCTAAAGCCTCCTTATTTATTGCTTAGTTGGGCAAAATGTCAATAAATCAATAGTAATTGAAGTCATTTTGCTTAATAAGGACTATACGATCTGACCTTATTTTTATAAATGTTACTTTACTCTGTGATTGTAAATTGTATATTTAAACTGCAGGCAACATTTTAAACTGATTAAGTTCTAAGTATTCTAACTATTTAAAATTAAAAATATTTTTCTTAAGCATAAAGTGTGGTTGATTGTGGTTAAAACTTAATTTATCACAAGGGATTTTTTTACATGTAATACATTAGAGGGATACATGTAAAAGAGGGATACACCGGGGGGGAAGGCTAGCTCAGTGGTTTGAGCATTGGCCTACTAAACCCCGGGGTTGTGAGTTCAATCCCTGAGGAGGCCATTAGGATTTGGGGCAAACATTTGTCAGGGATGATACTTGGTCCTGCTGTGAAGGCAGGGGACTGGACTCAATGGCCTTTCAAGGTCCCTTCCAGTTCTAGGAACATGGTAAAACCATTATAAATATGAGTTTGCATCTGAAGTCCAATTAAGTGTTACAGCCATTCTAAACATGGAACCAGCTTCTGGGTTTGTTTTAAAAAGAAATGAATGAAGGTCTTTATACGGTATGGGCCAGGAAAACAGTACAATTATCACTGTCCGATTTACAGGGCACATGGAAAATCCCATACCAATGCATTCCCCTCGGACATCCAGTTGGAATCCTTTGTTGCACTCGCAGCGGTAGCTCCCAGGAGTTGGGATACAGCGCCCATTAAGGCACAGATGTCTGAATAGCTGGCAATAGTCAGTGAAATTAACTGGCAAGACCACTGAAAAGAAAAAGTTAGAAAAGAAAATTAATAGTTATAAATGATTTTCTGTAATACACAATTCAGTGTTCTCAATTAAAAAGTTAACATTTACCTCCCATCATCAGATAGAGAAGAACTTGGGTAGCACTACGTGTGGGGAAACAGCACTGCCGGAGAATAGCTGATAAATGTTGACTTTTTGATGGTAACATGTATAATTCTGCTTTCCCATTTTGCATGACAACATTTATGAACCCACCCAAACCACCCACACACACAGATGCATGAAGAATAAAGTAGGTGTGTGGTATTATATAGGACTATAAAAAGTCATCATTAACCAATAGCTGCTACACAGTAGCACAGTACCTCAAATATCTCCATTTTTATAGCTAGTAATTGCACAGGCACTCAGAAGATTGCAGTGGTAATTATGCGGTATCACTTGGCAAGTACTCACTGTTGGCTGCTTTGGCATTTTGCAAGCCAGCTTGAATAAGCAACAGGACAGGGAATGAACTGACACTCTGAGAGTATCAGTTCTTTTCCTACTTCCTCTTTGCACCTGACTAGAGATGTGCTGGTAAGTGTCACCCTTGCTGGGTGATACTTCTTGGGTAATGATTAACCAGTTACCTGGAAGCAGCCCCATGCCTGTGGCCTCACATGGGTTGAGGGCTGCTCCAGAGCTCCCGTGGGGGCCACCTTGCATGGCTGGGGCCAGGAACCAGCAGCCAGCCCTGGGCGGAGCTGGAAGCAGGAGCCCCGCTAGCTGGGCTGTAGTGGTCCCCTGCCCAGGATTCCACTTAGTTGATTAATTGGTTAAATGTTAGGTTAACCTAATGTATAACTGGTTAACTGATTGATAGGGATTTTTACATCCCTACACCAGACACAGTTAACCTTCCCCCAGCCTTCTCCTTGGAATAGTTTACTTCTTTCTTTGTGGTGGCTCACTTGCATGATCCAATGTGCTGGATGAGTGTGCAGCCGAAGGGAACTGAAGCTTTGCTTCCACCTTCTCCCCATCCAATTCCCAACTGCCTAGAAGCAGCAGCCAGGGAGCAGCAGCTGTTCTCCTTGATGCAAGTGTGAGCAATACAGCAATTTCCTGCCATATCCTTGGGAGACTTTACTGAATTCAACTGAAGTATCTGAGAGGTCCATTATATTAATGTACTATCATGGGCTGGGATTTTACTCCTTACTCCCCTGCACAGACATTCAGGCTCAAGACTGAGCCTTATATATCCATTTAGAAGGGAAAAGCATTACAGAGAATGCAAGTCTACCACAAGGGACCTGGTAACAAGGAGAACGGGACGTAGTTAACCTGAAACCCAGTCAGTGCACATGCCTCACCCAAAGCAAGCACAGGACAGCAGCAATAGGAGACAGCATACTGCTCTTAAGAAATTCACATTTTTAATGTGAAGAGCCAATATCCTAGAGGGAAAAGGCTAATATTTATTCTTACCATGTGCAGGTGGGCTCCGTGATGGAACAGGAAAGTCCGGCTGATGTGGTATTCCGGGGATCACAGGAGGATAAATAACAGGAGGGACTTCACCTGGACGGTCTGGAAAAATTTCAGGTCTCCCAGGCACTAGACTGGCTACCACGCACAACTTGCGATACTCCTCTGAAACATTGAATACAAAGCACGTCAGTCTGGTGATAGACATGAAATACCTCTTCTGGGAAATGGAAACTAAATGAATTTGTTTCATAACAAAGGACCTTAATCTGTGAGTTGGCTTTCATGTCTAATGTGGAATTTAGTACACATTTCATCAGAATACTACCAGTAAAAAGAGAAAATGTAATTGGAAATCTACACTTAAAAGCCATGAGGGGGCATCAAAGAACCAGTCCTATTGTATTTATTTAGTCCCTTTTAGGCAAAACCTCTGATGAATTCAATGGGCAAAAGAACTTTTGAACTAGATCCCAAATTAACTACCATCCTGAAGTCTTAAAAATTCACTCAGTCCTATAGGATGGATTTCACAGAAAAACACTGAGTTTCTGTTAAGAAAATTCTTCTTTCCTATAGGTCAAGTGAAATTTTAAGGCTCCAGGGTTGAATTTGTGTCTTCCATTCACATTTCAAGTTACCTTGATTAGCCCAGTATAAGAACAGTGAACCTGAAGGCTACATATCTTACATTAACAAAACCTATAATATTGAAAGCAATTTTACATATATTTTAAAGATGTAATATGCAGATATAATGGATGATCACATAGCCACATTTTCAGGTGAACTTTTTAATCATGCCCACAAAACATGTATACCCAAAGCCATATGTGCACGCAAACCTTGAAGGCTTTGGGGCATATAATGAAGGAATTTGGTAAAAATAATGCTAAGAGATAAATTAGTTCCTAATTTACCTATTCCTAAGGACACATCCAGGAAAGTTAAGCTGAATAAGTATGGAAGAGTAGATTTGTTAAATATAATATTAGCTTTTCATGATCCACTTGATTTGTTTTATGCTTATGCTCCAATACATCTGTTAATCTAAGGTGTCACAGGACTCCTTGTCATTTTTGCAGATCCAGACTAACACAGCTACCCCTCTAATACTTTATTTGTTTTACTACTCTTTGACAGCCAGGCTGATCTACTTTTCACTGTACTCCCCTTTACTACTCTATATTTTTTAAGTCTTTCCCAATAATTTTTTATTAAATAAGAGCTTGGGATGGGGGAAGGGAGGGAGTGATTTAAGTTTGTCAGATTTGTTATAATTTTCTTTTTTCACTCCTCATTCAGAAAAAGTGTTAAATCTGCTTTCAGTTAGACTATAACAACTTTTATGTTAGAACATTTAGAAGGAATGCTGAGAAAAAGGCAGACCTGAACAGATTTAAATATCTGCTAATGACTACATGCATCTTCAGGACAGGAGAGGTAACCAGGAGAAGTATCCCGAACTGGAGACACAAGATAGCAACAATGACTGCCCACTGGAACACTAGATATCCTGTCGTCACTGGAGCATAAAAGTGGTTCTAGTGGAAATCCAGAGAGACTTCACTCCCTTGTAAATACAGAGTAGGAGACCAAATTTCAAAAATGGACATCTGAATTGCAACTCCCAATCCCTTATTGTTGTGTTCAAATCAGCAAACAGGTGATCTAATCCTTTTTAAACACCTACATATGGACACCCTAAGGGTGCATCTACACTACATCCTTAGCTCGAAATAAGATACACAATTTGCACTACGGAAATTGCATATCTTATTTAGAAATAAGCTATTTGAAATTTGGTGCATCTACACAGCGCCAAATTTTGAAATAACACACTATTTTGAGACAGCCCTTATCCCTCACAGAATGAAGTTTACAAGGATGCTGAAATAGCAGGCCCGCTATATTTTGCATTAGCGGATGCTTTCAAAAGACAGAGTAGCTATTTCAGGATACCTATTTCAGTATCCCATAATATCCTTGCAGTGTAGATATATCCTTAGGCTATATCTACACTGCAGAGCTTTTCCTGGATCCTGGGGGTATCCTCTTTTTCAGAACAGTTTCCGAGAAAGTGGACTCATTTTTTCAGCATCCCTGTATTCCTCATTGTATGAGGAAGAAGGGATTTTCCAAAAGAGGAGGTTTTTCCAAAATTTGGCCCCATGTGGACAGGTCAAATTTCAGAAAAGCCTCTTCCAACAAAAAGCAGAAAAAGATATGCAAATTATGGTTCACAATTTGTGTATCTTTTTCCGACTTTTCTTTGCAGTCTAGACATAGCCTGAGTGTCTACTTTAGAAAAATCACTTTTGTGAGGTCACAGAGAACTTCTCTGATGCTCTGCATAATTAGAGAGAGTGTTTATCACAGTATTTTTTAAATGTATCACAGTTAGAAGGAATCTAGTTATGGGGAGAAGGTGGAGGGACAGAAAGACAGACAGAAAGACAGACAGACAATGTGTATACAATTAGACCAGTTTCTGAGAGAGAAATAACTCTACGTTAAAGTCTGATGGTGTATCAAAGTAGCTAAATATAACACATTACTGGACCATCCTCTTTTCATCAAAACAAATCACAGCACCCGTGTTAGAAATCCACCCAACAGACCCAAGAGCCAATACCAAGGAAGTGTTAAGGTGAGAAGTGGATCTACTAGGCTGAACACTTCAGATAACAATTTCAAAGTATTTATAGTTTTAATGCTGAATTCTGCCCTTCAGTATAAACAATTATTGCTGTGGTACGCAACAGAATACAGTGCAAGCCTTTTTTATTGGAACTCTAATCTCCATCTATAATTGCCAGCCATAAACAGCCTACTTTATAGTAACAGCTGCAAGAGTGCTTGCTGCCCACATTGAAAAGACAACTGCCCAATTATGCAACCAGTGCTCTATTTTGTATTACATTAAATTTCCATATCAAAACTGGAGAGACTTTGCCTTTCCAATGTAATTCACTGACAGCCCTACAATTCCTAGATTTGGGCTCACCCTTCGGACATATTTAGAAATCAGTGAGCCTGGAATACTTTTGATGATAATGCTCTGTGTGCACGTGTGCATTGTATGTGTATCTAGCCTTCCATCAGAGAATTTGAAAGCAGTTTAGAAAGGAAATTATAAATTACTAACTCCATTTTAGGTTAGGTCTACATTATGGTGTATGTATGGTATACTTTATGTACGATACATATTTCACAATCCCATTACATGGGTAGAAATAGCAGTGTAGAAAGTGAGACACTGCTTAGGCAAGTAGAGAGGCACATGGCTTCTACACACTATGTGCTTCCCATATCTACATTGCTGTTTTTAGTGTCCCGCAGCGTTCTCCATGTCAGAGCCTTTCCCCACCACCGTGAAAGACTGACAGTGGGGAAAGGCTCTGGCATGGCGGAGGTAACAAAGTAAGGATCCTGGGACTTTCTCCAGTATCACGCACACTGCAGTGTGGACACAACCTGTTTTTCACCATGGGATGTAGCTACACTGTATCCCACACACTGTTACCAGAAAAGGTCCTAAATACAAATCAACAGAGAAGCTAAGAAAGTTGCTCCAGGAAGCATGACGTGACAGACGTAGCACAGGTTTGAGTCAGGAAGTGATTACGTTCTACATTCTGCTCTGACGCGGACTTACTGTGTGATCCTAGACAAACCACTTTTCTGAGTTGATTTCTTCAGCTGTTACATGGGAATAATCAGGAATCGTGTAAGAGAAAGCAAGCAGCATGTTAAAAGCAGAGGGGAGCTCCCACTCCTCCCTCCTGCCTTTGAAAAAAGCATTCCCCTACAACTCACCATCCTATTTTAACCTACTTGAGCCAGGAATCAATAAAGAAAGTCACTACTCCACCTCCACTCTAACCAAGCTTCCTCTCCTAGCTCCTGATTTACAGTGAGCTCTCCCCCCTGTAATCTTCCTCAAGTCTCCTACGCTCTTCTTTGCTGTGATTTTCCAGCAGGCCTTCAGTCCACCTTTTCTCTTCAACATGCTAAAGCAGATCCTTCCTTTGTCCCTTCCCACTCTGTTTCACTTGTACTACATCTCTGCTGGGCCCTCACCAGCCCAGACTCCACAGGACATGTTCTCTGAGACACTCAATGCAATGTGGGGCAAATAACTGCAGAGCACATGAATTCCTTGACAGTCAGGATGAATAGAGAGGAATCACACAACTAAAATAAAAGGCCCCTCAGTGCTTGCAAGCCTTCAGCAAAAAAATGACAATCAGATGATTGAGAGACCAGACAAAGGGTCATAAAGATTACGGGAGCGCATGGTGGGAGGAGAGATGGGAAGGAACTTGAGCCTACTACAGGATTATGGAGGGACTAAGTCAATACCTTTTTGCAGGATTTTTTGAGAAGGATGCCTAAAAGTTAGGTTCAGACTGAACATCCAACACTTTAGAGATTGCTCACCACTAGCCACAATCCTTTTCATAAGATTTCAGCTAAGTGAACATTCCAAACATTACTCGTGAAACAGGGTAACTGAACAAGTAAGTGCTAAACCATTATTATAAAAAATGCAAGATGATCCATACCAGTAGCTCGGATTGGGCACATTTCAGGGGCACTTGTTGCTCCAGGAGACCAGCATCGTCCGGTGTCACAGCAGCATTGCATTTTAGTTAAAACTTGGGGGAGCTGATTGCCACAACGGCCATTCGTCAGAGAAGAGAAACAGTATCCAGGACGTACGTCTAACGGGGGAAAGAAATGCACATGAAATTACCAGACCTATAAAACACACATCTTTGATTCGCAAAGCCAATGGTCTGTTGCTCCTAATGCTGTATTGGTTTACCTGGTTAATCAGGACTGATTCAGTATCAAGAATATTAATTTTAAATAGTTAACAGAAAATATAAGTAATTAGGTAAGACACGGTAGGATGAAAGGGTGTATCTAGACTACATGGCTCCGTCAACGGAGATCCAGCACAGCGCAGCAGGAAGAGGCTTACAGGAGCAGTCGACCAAGGCTTCCCTTGTCGACCACGCCATGTCTAAACTGCCACGCTGCTCCGGATCAGCTGATTGTCGGCATAGCGCAGCAGGCATTTCTATTTTAATGAAGCTGGGGTTATTTAAATCCCTGCTTCATTGACTATGTCGAGTAAACTACTTTACGTGGCTCCATCGACAGAGCCATGTAGCTAGACACACCCAGAGTGTTAAAAACTCAAAACCCACTACAGCTTTCTCTAATGGACTCAGTATTGCCAACTCTAATGGTTTTTATTGTGAATCTCTATACCAGGGGTGGGGAACCTATGGCCCCTGACTTCCCTGGATTCAGTCCTTGCCCCGGCTTGGGGTTCCCCGCTCCCCAGCACTGGGGAGCCTGCGCTGGCACCCCCCTCCCCACTATCCCACAACGGAGCTGTAGCACAAAAATATCTACTTGCCTGGGGTCTGCAGCCCCCAGCCCAAAAAAGGCTCCCCACTCCTACGCTATACATTTGACGTTTTGGTTAAGTCCCTGAAGTCAGGTGATTGTGTGAAAATCTCAGCTTTCATTTGAAAAATCCTAATTATCTAGCCCTCATGGTTGCAGAATAAAGCTTCAAAATGGGAACTATAAAGACTCAAAAGCCAGCAAGCAAATAAGAACTATCCCAAAGAGATTTTTTTTAATCTCATTGTTTTTAAGCCAACCACATGACACTTTGACTTGATTCATGTTTTATGAATGCGTGAGGATGGCAACACAGAGAGATTCCCAAATCTTCTGTGCCATTTTGGACCCATTTTGAGCCAAACCATGGGCAGATTCATGGTTTCACTTCAGAACCAGGTGGTGCCCCGTGGTTTTTAACAAGACTTTGCTTTGAGTTCTTAAGCTCATCATGGACACCTGAAAGCTAAAGTGAAATTCAGAGGTGCAAACCCAATAGGAACTAAAACCAAATAAAATGTTTGAAGGGTACTTGTGATCTGAAGGAAAAAAAGCACACAACACTTGAGCTGAGAGTCCCACATTGTAATAAAATAATACAGTAATTATAAACAACAGTGCAGGAGACAAGAAAAAAGGAGAAAGAAGAAAAAGTTTGTTCAACATTTAATAAAATGTTTCAGTGCCTTCACAGAAAAGCCCTATGGTGCTGTAACTGTCTACGTCAGGGGTTCCCAAACTTTTTGACACGGGGACCAGTAAATCCATTCATGAGCTTTTGGAGGACTGGTAACATTCATTTGCATATTCATTAAGCAAATGATGAATATTCAAATAAGTTGTTTCTAGTCCTCCCAAAGCCCCCAGTCCCAGTGTTAGCAAAGCTTTTGATACAGTCACCCACAATATTCTTGCCAGCAAGTTAAGGGAATATGGATTTGATAAATGGACTGTAAAATGAATAGAAAGCTGTCTAGATCAGGGTTTCCCAAACTTTTCACTTTAGTTGGAACCCGTTTTTTCTCAGTACTGTTTTTTGCAGCCCAAAAATATAAATGCATATAAAAAAAGAATGAAAAATGAATACATTTTCAGTGTTTCACCCGGCTGCATCATCCACCCAGCCCGGGCCAGGGTTTGGGGGACCCAGCGCTGCATGGGCACTCCAGGAGGCGGGAGCAGGAGCAGATTGGGGGTACGGTATCTGGCTAGGAGGGAGGGTGCAAGGAAGGGTAGGGTTGCCAGGTGTCCGGTTTTGTACCAGACAGTCTGGTATTTGAGGGTTTTGTCCGGGAAATAAATTGAGGAATTACCAGACATATAAAATACCTGGTATTTTCTAATTAGGTAAGTTTTATTATAATTAGGTGTATCAGTCCTTAGCTGTGAACTGCCTGGCTGGTAGATGTGCTCACGCTGCGTGAGTGTGTCTACCAATCAGGCAATTCGCAACTACTCAAGGGAGGATATGGGCGGGGGTGGGGCACAAAATGGAATCCCCGGGGCCGGACTCACTCATGTGCCCGGGTCTGCATATGCTCGGGTCAGTCCTGCTCCCCACCCCCCTTCTCCTCCCGATCTCCCCAGTCCAGCCCTGCTTCCGGCGTCCGGTTCCCCCCCGCCCCCAACCAATCTCCCCTGGTCAGCCCAGCTCCCCCAACAACCCTCCCCCGACCAGCCCCGCTGCCCCCATTCAGCCCTGCTTCTGGCAGCTGGTTCTCCCATCCTCCTCCTCCTGATCTCCTCCATCCAGCCCCCCCATCCAGCCCTGGTTCCACCGCCTGCCATCCCAAACACACCTCCTCCCAGCCCACCCCGTTCTGCTCCCCTCCCGGCAGCCACACTGAGGCCCGGTATTTTTTTCCCGCAGCCGCGACCCATAGTTTGGGAAACGCTGGTCTACGTTATTACAAGCAACATCAATTTATTATTATTTCAGCTTTGATTTAAAGGCTGTGGCTGAACAGTAACAAACTACAATTCCCATACATTAATTTATTTTTCATTAGCCCTGACTTTTGAAGCTGAAGTGAATGATGATGGAAATTACAGATAGGTGGCAGAGCAAGAAATCACAATGCAACTGCAACAAGTGCCATTACATTGTTCATAAAGATGTGTTAGCTTCATGTCTAAAATGGGCTAGTAGGTGCTGTACAAAGAACACCAATTCTCACCTTCTCCGCTCTAGCAACATTTTACAAACATGTCCTATCTTTGGGGGGGAGGGAGGAGCAGGAAAAACACCCAAGCACCTTTTCAAAGTCTATGACACAATCTGCAGCTTTGAGCAATTTTCCTCACAGGATATTACATCATGTCAAACATAATTTAATTTAAAACAGGCTGCATCATGATTTGATGCTGCACTATAAACCAGATTGGTTTTAAAACCCAAGAACATTCACTGTGAAAACGTAGAAGAAAAATGTGGACATAATCTTATATCAGCATGCAACATTCCTTTAAAAAAGGGTGTTGCAATTATCCAGGATGTGGTGTTTCAATTATCCAGCAACTCAGTTATCCAGAGCTTAGCAGATGAGATACTATAGTTTGTATACAAAGCCAGGGAACTTTCCCATTATTTTGAGGGAACAGATGTAATTCAGTGATGAAACAGTCTGCAGTGGGTTTGCCTTTCATTAGCTGGAAACCTAAACAAAGATATTAGCAGTACTATAGCTGATGGAACAGGTCAGCCATGTGTCTAATTTTTAGAACTAATTCAATTCAAATCAGAGAATCATGAAACTTTTAGCTAGAAAAGACATATTAAACCATCTATCCTACAGGTTTTCAATCTTTTTTTCCAACCACAACCCAAAAATTTACCATTTTAAAATGAATTGTAGACTGGGCCAATACAAATGAAACATCTATGTAACGTACTCTATGCTGCATTCATTTCTTTGCTGTTTGAATTATGAGGCTGGTGAAGTGATGGCAGGATGACAGAGGGAGGACAGAAGCAGTTCCAATCCCTGCTTCTTAATCCAGGGACCTTTAGTTGTAGACCCAGGAGGGATAAATTTCTCAGAAGGCCCTATCTGTCCCAGTTAGTTAACACTTACCTAATACTTTTTACTTGAGGACAGGTATTTTGTTACCTAATCAAGACTAAGTGTTCTGCCTAACTCTAATGCAGATTTTGGCCATGTCCTTGTTTATAGTGCAAAGGTACACCTTACAGATTAGACATAAATCTAAACTTTGTGCAGATAAATTAACAATGCTTCACATTTAGCACACTGTGCTATGGACATGATGCAAATGTTAATGATGGCTCATGGCTTAGTATATCACTTACAATGCTTCTGCTCATCACTTCAATGACTATGAAGGCTCTGGCTTTCAAGACTGAATAGAGAACATCATACTTGCAGTATTTTGAAAGGAAAGACGAAAAAAATAATGGCGGATCCTAAAATACTTGCCCAGTTCGAAACATATGAATCTTATTCTAGACAACTGTGGATATCATCAGTCAATAAGTACTAAACACTATTCCTGGGAAGGATATCCTCATGCCAGTGCACTGTACTTTGTTGATCAGTCAGCCTGCTTTGGCAACCTCCAACACCTTGTCTGGAAGCACAATAGCAACTTCAGGGATACAGCTTTGGAGCATTATGTTAAACAACATGACACAAAGACTGCTTTAGAGGGCCATATCTATTCCATCACCTTCAAAGTAAGACCAATAGCACCTCCACGCTATCAATGTCACAAAACACACACTACTGTCTGCACTTCAAAGATCACAGCCACCAACAAGGCTGATTAGAATCATTAGAGATTATTTTCTTTAATGAAAAACATTTGAATAAAACCTATAAAGTGTGCGACTGACAATGGTTCAAATTTCTATGTCTAGGAATGTATTTTAAGGGTTGTTTTTTTAACATAACCATGAGCATAACGCAGGCTACCACAAAAATTAATGGAGAGAACAAGATGATAAGGGGAACCCTATAAAACAACTTCAACTTATTTTGGAGCAACACACCTTTTTAACAGCATAACACAAAAAAGAAGAGGGGAAAAGGACAGAGTACAGTAAATAACTTTAAAAGTATGGGTGAGGATATACAGCAAAATATCAAATCATATCAGAAAGGGAATAGCCACATGAACATGGTGTTAAATTGCAAGAGTATCATTAGCTACAACAGCAAAAAAATAGAACACTAACTTTCGACAATGGCTATGGGCATTTGCTCTCAAGAGGGATTTCAAGAGCACTCCTATGGTTTAATTAAATACATTTCTGTATGCTATTATCTACATTTATGGATTTATGAATGTTAGTTGTATCTACTGATTCAACAGTTTTATGCTCACCTATACATCTTGTGCCATCAGGTGCTGTATAAAAACCAGGTGGACATTTGCAAAAGTAACTGCTAACAGTGTTAGAACACTCTCCTCCCTCACAGATTCCAGGAATGGTGCTGCATTCATCAATATCTAGAATAGAAAGAGATCTGATCAGTTTAATTATCAAGATTCCAGCATTAATATATTTATAATTATCATATATTTAAGGTCAAATTCTTGGGCTAACAATGGAGTTATGCCAGCAATGTTTATAATACAGTATGAATTAGTGGCCCCAAAATGGGAGCATAGCCTTATGTTGGTAGGCATCATATAAATACATATGAGATACTCTGAATCTAAGGAAACACAATAGTTTCTAATTCTAGAAGCACAGAGAGTATACTTCACTGGTTAATAACGATGGGATCAACCCTGAAACTTGATTTAAAACTGTTGAGGAACTTATTGAGTGTAGGCAAAATGTAATATGCCACATTTAAATATAGCTAGTACACTGGATTTAGCAGTCTACCTTTAAGAAAATTGCCATGGGATCTTTAATGGCCACACATGATCAGAAGCTCTTTTTTATGTCTCCTGCTAATTCCAGAAGTACAGTGTGCTATTAACACCATGCTTGGGCACTGGTTCAACCCTGACGCAAAGGGAAGCATACCACTTACTGAATCATCAACACCACTTCCTACCATGTCTAGGTTTTCCTTGGAAACCTCCCACTCAAGTATTAACCAGAAAGACCCAGTTTAACTAATAAGATCTGTTAGCATCACAGCACAGGGAAGTAAATGAACATCAAAATTCCCAGTGTTAAAGATCTTCCATCTTTAAAAAACATTGCCCTAATGTTACCCATACATGTCTTTACTAATACACAATATTTGTCTGAAATAAAGGTCTTCATAAATGTCTGGACATAAATGAAGTATATACCAGAACAGAGATGGCAGAGGGCAGATCACATCCATAATTGTCTTAGAGACTGATTATCACTTTTAAACAAAAGGCTCATGCAACGGATGCAACCTCTAGGAGTTTTGTAGCCCTTATAAGTCTTCAAGTGACAAACCATTTACAGGAAGATCTTCAGTGCCAGCACTCCACAAAAAAAAGGGGGGGGGGAACTGTATGCCCCCCCCCCCAATCATACCAGCTGATACTGATAACAAAGTCTGTAATGTTGAGGGTTGTATTCCCTCCACAGCTAGGGGGTTCAGTGACCTGCAGTGTCATGTCAGTATCAATTTTACGTCAACCTCAGTTTTTTTGCCAATTGCTGGAGGTAGTCAGCTTATGCTACTTTATCATCCCTTTTTTCTTCTGTGGCCATTCCCAGATGGCACTGGTTAGCACTCTGTGGAGTTCAAGTGCACAGGTATTGAAAGACAGACAATGTTTTTCCATCATCTGCCATGCAAGTGCCTAAAATAAGAACACGGACCTATTAGCAAACAAGAAGAGTGTGTTCTGGTAACCATAAAAAGGCAGGCTGCATTGTAGTAGGTGAAAACAATAACGATCATCCATCTAAATGTCTGCAACATCAACACACAGCCCTCAATGTTATGAGAATCCAGTGACAGGCAGTGACACTAAAGGCCCAGATGAATCAAAAAGGTATGGAAATAAGTGAAAACAACAGGCACCAAATTCATATAACATAGCTGAAGAGGTTTAACCCCTATTTACTAACATCAGGAAGAAACAGTACCTGTTACGCACAGTAAAGGAAAACAAAGAATAAAAGAATGCTCTTGGCCTCTGAGTGTCTGATTGTGTGGAACATGGCAAGGATTTCACTGCACCTTTCATCCGGAGATACAGAAACCAATAGACCAATTTTATATACATGTAGGTAGGAATAACTTCTCCCATCAGTGAAATATCTGAAGTGAAATATAGCAATTGCTTAACAGCTACACCACATAAGTTAGGACATAATGTAAAGATATCTAAAGAGATCTATTTTATGCATTAAAAATTATTTGAAGGAAGTTTGGCCTTAACAGATGGGCTAACACCTTTACTAATTCCCACAGGATTTTTTAATTAGTACAGATAGAGAGGATATCAATTGCACATCTCATTGGAGGTTTCCAGGCCAGAAAAAACAAATGTTATCCATGTCTTCCTGCCATTATCCGCTGCTTTAAACTGTTCTATAGTGAGATCTGGCAGGAGAGTACAGAGCATCATTCTAAGAGTATATAGCAATTGGTTCAGTTTAACCCCTTCTCATGTCCATCAAAAATGCATTCTTCCTAGCATCTCAGTGAGCTGTTATGGTGTCATTTGTATGGGCCACATTTCACACATGGGTGTACAGAAGAATGCTACTTAAAGGAGGATGTACAAGCCTTGAATTTCAGCTCCATGGGAGCAATGATTGGAGACTTTTGACTTCTGCACCAGTATTATATTCCACAAGAGTCCCAAAAGTCTCAAAAATTTTAAAAAAAATGGAAATTGAATTTTGGTCTGAATAAACCACTCAATTAACAGAGAAAAATGCAGTCCTAAGTAGCTCAGAATCAAGTATCATTTGACTCAAATTCATGACTGTTTAAAGTCAGTGTTGCCACTGTTTATATAGACTCCGAATGTCTTAAAAGCAAAATCACTACTCTTTGTTTTAGGTGGAATCTACCTCAAATAGCATTTCACTGTTTATATTACTGTTGATGTTAATGTAAACAACAGTATGATTGTTAAGCATGTGAGTTTTATAAAAGGTAAGTATGTCTGAGATACTTGGAGCCATAAAGGTTGCTGCAGAAAGAATTACCCCAACCCACCATCACCACCACTTAAAAAAAAGAAAGTTACCTGGCTTAGCACTAGTGAAACTAAAATAGAGAGAATGGCATGAAGCAGTGAAACAATCTCATATGTAATGTTCTGAATCTAATCTTCCATCATCAGCCCTGGTAAATAGCATAATAGCTAAAAGCTTTTTGGCTTTCCAAGTAAGTCTGTTATCTCACAAGCTAAGAAATGTCAGAATTGATCAGAAGTTGGATGGAAGATCTCCATGGAAGAGATAAATACTGCAGGAAGCCTGCTGTGTGTGAGTCAGTAGATAGCCGAGCCAGATCTGATGTACAAATGCCAGAGATCATATTAGGGCTGCCAGAGATGCTACCTAAACAGACAAGATGCAGACCCAATGACCTGACCACTTGTGACAATTACAGATCCCCAGGGTATCCTAAAAAAAGATTCCAATTTGAGTAAAGGATGTATGCTGAGCTACATGCTCTCTTCAGGATTTTGAAATGTGGTGCAATGACCCCGTAAACTTCAGCAGCCATCCCCTTTCACACCAGAGGGAGCTGAAATGTTATTTTTAATTAGGTGCATTGCAGTCCTGTCCACAGGCTCCAACTGACAAAAAGGCCCCTTTGCACTGGGCATTGTTCAATCATTTAGTAAGAATCAGTTATTGTCTCATAGAGCTTCCAGTTTAAACAGACAAAAGGTGGGAGAAAGGAACTACTGACCCCATTTTACAGAAAGGGAACAGCTTTACAGAGATTTCAAATGACTTGCTCGAGACGACACAGTAGGAGGCTCACGACAGAGCCTGGAATTTAACTTACGTATTCTGAGTCCCTGTCCAGGATCTTACCCACAGACCATCCATCCTTCCTTTCAACAAAGTGGTTCCTGTATAAATATTTGTACTGCTTTTAAGGCACTTAGAGATCCTTTGGGATTAAAAGCACACAGCTATAACAGTATTCCAAAGCCACTCTCCTCTTTGGCATTCAAAATTTGCCAGAAAATGCTTTCATTATTGAATCAAACTTCAGCATAATGCTGAGGCAGCAAGCAACTAGAAGTACATTCTTTTAAATGAAGCCTAAGTCCAAGAGCCTGCCTGTTAACTCGTGGCCATTAATGACTATGACACCCTGAACCCCAAAAGTGCCCCCTTTAACTCCAATGTAGATCATTCATATGGCTGTGATATTCCATACAAAGTATGCCATGCAAGATAGCATAGGAAAGGTCATGACCTGCAGAAACCCATTGTTCTGTCAAATCTGCATATTGTTTGAAGTGATGAGATTTTGCTATATGATTGTTACTGAAATGTGTTGTGAGTTCAGGAATTGCACTCTGCTAGTTCCCCATTGAGGACAACAAAGGAGGTGACCAGCAGCCAGGAAGGTGTTAAACAATCATTAATCATAAGGGGAATTGTAAACAAAAGGATTTACCATTCCTTAAGAGAGTTACACAAGAGCACACCAGGACATATCTGGGCTAATATTTTCCTGGCACATGGACTGAGGGTATAAAATAAGGCACAGCGGCATCATGTGATTACTTTCTCTCTCCCTCCTTCCCCTCCTCCCCCACTGAGGCTGAAGGCTATAAAAATGCTGGGAAGACAAAGACCTGAAGTAAGGTGATTGGTCTTCAGCTTAAAGGTCAAGTCTATGTAGTAAGGACTGTAGCCTTTCTCTCTCCCTCCTTCCCCTCCTCCCCCCCTGAGGCTGAAGGCTATAAAAATGCTGGGAAGACAAAGACCTGAAGTAAGGTGATTGGTCTTCAGCTTAAAGGTCAAGTCTATGTAGTAAGGACTGTAGCCTATCTGGGGTGGGTTTAGGATTTAGACTGCATACTTAGTTTTCATTTTCTTTGGCAATTAGATCTGACCTTTCATGCCTACTGCTTCAAACCAGTTAAAATCCAACTTTCTATAAGGGATTTGAAGCAGCAGTGGAGTAGTCGACTACCCAATAAGCAGGAGCTTATCGGGTAGCTTTACCAACTACTCAATCACTCCCCCCATCCTTCCTCTGCACTCTTAAAGGGACAGAGAGGAGCTGGCGTGCAAAGACGCTGGCTCATCCTCTGGTCCCCTGCCAGGTCTCAGGACAACCCTGACGCTGCCATTCTGCACCTGTCTTCTTGTCTGTCTCAGCACAAGCCAGCTGCTGCAGCTGCGTCCCTTTAAAAATGCAGAGGGGCAGCAGGAGGGAGATCAAGGGGGGGGGGGGGGGCAGCTGCCGCTGCTGCATCCCATTTAAAAGTGCAAAGTGACAGTGTGAGGGTTGTCCTGTGACCCGGCAGGGGACCAGAGAATGAGACAGCATCTTTACATGCCGGATCTTCTCTGTCCCTTTAAGAGTGTAGAGTGGCAGCCAGGAGTTACGCTGAGAGACAGCCTGAGCCAGAAGTGAGCGCTTAACGCACCCTTCCTTAACGAGTAGTCGAGCAGTCGATGGAAATTCCACCGACTACTCGACTAGTACATTAATCAATACTTAACATCCTTACTTTCTACAGGCAATACACTTATTTTCATGTTTTGTCCTTCTCAGGCAGTTTGTCTAAAGTGCTTAGGAAATCTATTCATCACAAAGACTGGTCCATGACCACTTTCCTTTGACAAAGTGGTGAAATATATTCTGAGGGTGCAAGGCTGGGAGTGTGGGAGATTTGCTGTTGCTTCCCTAGGTGTAGTTCATGAGAGGCTTGAGGAACTTTCATGCAACTTAGCTCGGCATGCCTCTCCATGCTGGTGGCTGAGTGACAACTGTGCTTGGAGGGGTTTGCTGCTTGTTACTGGTAAAGCATTTTGATAGACAGTCTAGAGTGGAGCATTATGGGGGAACAGCCCCAAGTTGTACCCAGGGATCCCTTAACAGTGATTCTGTGGCATTCCTTAAAACTAATGTGTTTGCCTAGGAGTCCTAGCAAAATTTGAACCTGTGCAATAGCATTCTCTCTAAGGTATCTACATTCTCCATGGTTCTTCAACTGGGAAGGCTGATAACCATACAAATAACTACATGATATTGTGATTATGTTCCATTATCTTTCCATATCACATAGTATTAAGCACAGTGATTGATGTATGAACCAACACTTAACTGAAGAAAATATAGCAGAGTCTTCATTGCTAACAGAACCTGCACATATCTCTGTGGCAATCTTCAGCAGGATTTCCATTCATTTCAATGTAACTCGAGATATACCAAGTATAGCATATAGGCTCAAATGGAGGTAGCAAATTCCTCGCTGAAGGGCCTGAAAATTGCAGTAGGATAGTGTTTGCTGGGATGTACAGGTCTGTACGTTTCAGTTATGCCATCATGAATATTTCACAAGATGCATGTTCAGTCTTTACGATTCTTCATCTCCTAAGTGCTTTATCCTCCCCCCAGAAAGAAACACCAGCCATGTTGGTTTATGCTATTTGGAAATTATGCCACTTTCTGCAAAACGCTCTCAATACCCAATGTGAAAAACATGCTGTATAAACACTCTTCTGAAAGGGCTTTCACTAACCCTACAATAAAACTAAAATGTTTGTACAATATTTATTACCCAAATAGGGATTTTTTTTCTTTTAAACGACTGTGCCCCAAAATGGCCAGTGATTCGGGGTCCTTCAATTTTGGGGCCCAATCTAAGATTCCTGAAAGAGGGTGGATTTACAGAGGATAAATACCTCTCAAAATCAGGTTCCTGTAAAATGTTATGAGTTGGGCACCCAGACAGGGCATCTGCCTCCGGTGGCCCTTTAAGAGTTAAAAGCCAGCCCTGGGAGAGGGCTGCAGCAGTGGAGTTGTAGAGCCAGCAGCTGTGGCCAGTATGAGCCAATTAGGGCCCAGCTGAGTGCTGTATAAATCAAGGCTCCTGGAAGGGTCAAGCCAGACACACTCTTGCTCTGGCTGGGGAGCAGGAGGGACCTGGCTGCTAGAGATGCTATAGGCCTCCTGAGACAGGGCAGTAGTGGGAAGAGGCCGGCAGAGCTAGGGACCTATGGCCAGATCTCACTCCCAGGCTGATATATTCCTGAGAATATTAGGGCTGTTAGAGCAGGACTGGGGAAAGTCAGGCAGACTTGGGGAAGCTCTGGCCAGGCAAGCTCCTGGGCTGCAGGGCCAGAGCAAGCCCTGAGTGTACTAAAGCTGCAGAGAAGCAGCACAGGTAGGTAAAGGCAGCAGGTCCACACCCTCTTGCCAATCATGAGTGGCCATTTCAGACTGCAGTTTGCCCCAGAGGCAAGGAGGATATAAGGAGTTGGGGGTTCCTGGAGAAGGAGGACCCCAGAGTGCACAGACACAGGGAGACACTAGCCAAAAGGGGTCACTACAGTCTTTGGTTAAGTTGTCTAGCTATAAAAATGCTTGTTTCCAATGTATGTTACTTAACTAATTTGGGGCCCAGTCCTGGTACTAGGAGTGGCCCTTGCCATTTTGCCAACCAGGGCAGAAAATGCTTTTGGCACCACCATGCTGAGAGTGGCAGAGGAAAATGGCCAATCGGAGCAAAAACAAACAAAAAAGTCAAGGCCACAGTAGGTCAGTGCCCCTGAAAGTTGGCATCCAGCATGGTCCCCCAAAGCCAATCCTGCCCTTACTTGTGCTGTGTAGCTCCTTCCTCTGCAGGTGGTTGAATTCCAACTGGCTTTACAAGGTACAATTCATTGTGAGCAAGTGCATCAGAATACGGCCCCAGGAGGAGAAGCATATTCCCAGAGTGACCATCAGGAGGTGTCCTAGTGATGAGTCACATTGTGTTATATGCACCCAAAATCACTAATCACTTTTGAAAAATGTAGACCTGTTTTCCTACATCCTTACAGGAATCTATTTAAAACATAACACCCTAAATCTATGATATTCAGTTTGAGGCAGAGCCACTGGCTCTTCAATGAGTGTCCTGCAGTTCCTGGCAGCATGTGATAATAAAACAGTGTGATTAATTATTCACCAAATCTAAATGATTTATTATTATTATTATTATTATTAGGCCAAATCAGGATGCTTTTTATTACCAACTGTAGTTGATAATAATAATAATACTTGGTCAGCCATTTTGCTGTGAGAATAAAATATCTACAGATATATATAAACTATGATGGGGAAGTATTTAGTGCTATATATTCATATTGAAACAGTATAGTAAATTAAAAAAATGAATTCAACATTGCTGTGGCTCTACTGAGTAATGCTGACTGCTAATTTGGCTGCTGAACCACTGAGGTCTGATTACTACTGCTATTAATGAACACTGTCAGGAAAAAAAGCTGTCGGTAAGGGGGAATAAATCAAAACCATATGTGCTTTATTGGGCTGTGTAGTCAACAGTGATATTCAAAAGGCCCAATTGTAGATCTCTTATGCACCCAAAATTCTTAGTGAAATGAATGTGAATTTGTGTAAGCATGAAATGGAGGATCAGTCCTTGCACAGGAACATGAGATTGATATTATCCTCCTGGGGCCGTTTTCTGATGCACTTGCTCACAATGAATTATACCTTGTAAAGCCAGTTGGAATTCAACCACCTGCAGAGGAAGGAGCTACACAGCACAAGTAAGGGCAGGATTGGCTTTGGGGGACCATGCTGGATGCCAACTTGCAAGGAGCACTGACCTACTGTGGCCTTGACTTTTTTGTTTGTTTTTGCTCCGATTGGCCATTTTCCTCTGCCACTCTCAGCATGGTGGTGCCAAAAGCATTTTCTGCCCTGGTTGGCAAAATGGCAAGGGCCACTCCTAGTACCAGGACTGGGCCCCAAATTAGTTAAGTAACATACATTGGAAACAAGCATTTTTATAGCTAGACAACTCAACCAAAGATGGACCAGAAAGCTTTGGAAACCACCCTCCAGTTACTTAATGTGAAAGAAATCTCTTCTAAAGACTGGATCCTGTGCTTCACTATATGTACTCTCAAAAAGGACACTCAGATCTTTGCAGTAACACTTGAAGCCTGGTCTTGGATTAATAAAGTCACTGAGACGTTTTCATTGACTTCAATGTAGGTTTGGGATGAAAGCGGGGAGAGGGCTTCCAATTTCAGGCTTTCATTTTTTCCCCTGATTGGTTAAAACGCAAAGTATCCCATTTTCCAGCTACATGATGTTAAGAAAAATGAGTTACTATCAAGTCAGGGTTAAGCAGTAGAAAAATCCCCATGTCCACATAACTGTAAGGATCAGCAGGACTTGCACCAAGGCCAGCTAAGTTAGGAAGTGACTCGCATCTCCATGCTGTCCCCAAGGGCAGCTGCAACAATGCTTCTCCCTACAATCCACAGAAGTTGAACACCATGGGAAGTTCCACTTTAAGTGGTTTGACAAGCGATCCCTAGTTGGCTGCTTGACCCTACAAGAAGTCCATGAGACATACCAAGTAGTATGCAGGCAACCATGTTGATCCCTAGTTAGCTGCAATGACTGCTCTGCTTCTGAACTCCTGGTGTCGACCTAGACTTGGATTTGGATTCTGACCACTGATCCATCTCCAGGACCTCTAACACTGGCACTGATATTAGGTACTCACCCTCAGAACCCTCAGCATTGCTTACTGTCTCCCGCTCTGACCCACAGCTTTACTTCCAACTCCAACCCCAGTTTTGAGTCTCTGTTGGACTGCTGACCTTGACACCAGCTCTGAGTCTGACTCCAAGTTCTTGACACTAATCCCATCTACCTTCACTTAGTCAGGCTTGAAAAGTATATTTCTGCATTACCATCCAACACTCATCTACACAAGGAGGACCAAAGCACTGATCAAGGAAGACAAAATTCTTCCTTTAATGTAGAAAAGGGGAAAAGTCACAAAATATAGAACTTCCAAAGACAGTTAGAGCTTAATCTTGCAGTTGTTGCTCAAGCCCAGCTCCCATTAATGTCAAATGAAGTGTTACCCTGAGCAAAGAAAGAGGAATTAGATCCTGCATGTCATATAAGGGTTCTTATAAATCAAATTGTGCAAAGACATGTGCCTCAAATATTTCAAAAGCAAAATATTACTTCATAAATATTTTATGTTTTCATGTTTAATATGATTCAGATGTACCTTGAGTTTTTAAGTCTGTAAAACGTTTCATGAATAAAACGGGAAAAAGCTGCAGGGCCAATATTTAAGATTCTCTGGTTTAGAAGGAGAAAGGCATATTGTTCATCTGTGCTGCGTGCAATATCTTTTGTGCACTCAAGGAAACAAGAGAGAGACTGGAACATTTGTGACAATATTCTAAACAAAAGCTGGCATCAAACTGAATATTTTCCCCCTTACTTCGTGACGAAAGTTCTGAAAGTTCTTACCTTCGCATTTTTGTGTCACTTCATTAAACTTGTGTCCAGCTGGGCATTTGCACTCAAAAGATCCAACAGTATTAATGCAATTTCCCCCTTGACAGATCCCAGGGATAGCTTGGCATTCATCCACATCTATAATAATAAAGGAAAAAATACCCACATTTAATTTGTTCCTCAGAAAGAGCCATAACAGAGTAAATAGACTTAAGTCTGATGCTCATCCCATCATAACATTATGGTTCTTGCTCGGGAAGAGATTGATTTTGTAATTACATTACAGAAAGAATGATTCATTAGAATGGTCTAAAAAATTTTCTGTAAGAAGTTGCTTGCTTATTATTGTTTCACCCTTTCAGCTTATTGCTATAACATTTACTTCTGTTTTTTCAAAACATTTGGGGGAATTTTCAGTGCAGAGAACCTTGTCTCCTGGAAACACAGGCCCCTTTTAAGACATCTCAAATTGGGCACCCAAAAAAAATCACTAGTCCCTTCTGAAAATCTTGTCAGGCATGTTCGACAGCAGGTCATCCAACATAAGGAATATGCAGAAATGTTGGATGTGAGAGCTGCAAGTTACAGTCTGTGGGATGGATCCTTGTTCTTTATGGTATTCCATTTAATATTGATAGGGATTTTTAATTCTTCACTCCCACAGGGCAAGATGCCAACTACTATTAAATGGTATCTAGGGCCTAGTTTAAGAAGCCATGACTGCCATTAATGAATAACTGTGTTTAGATATTAATGACTTGGCTTTTTACTTTCCCTTTTTTATCTTATTTATATTTAATCTTTGTTTTTGAAGTAGTAAAACTGAAAGCAACTAGTGGGTAGGAAATTATATTTTTCTCCATATATTTATTTGTGCGTGTGTACGCATGCATATGTACCTGTCTTAATGTCTCTGGAACATCGTGGGTTCGTTCTTTTTCCAGAGAACCTGGGTAAACAAGCCTTGATTTTATTGAACCTGCCCTCAATTTTATTATTTAGCTCAAATATGGATGTGAAATAACACATTTCAGTTATCTGATTTCAAAAGGATTGGATGTCATACAATTTCATGACGAATAAAGCTAATTCATGGTTTCATAGCTGGTCTGTTAAAAGCATGGAGACATTACAGGAGAACAGATCAACTGGCAGTATAAGCCAAACCTATGGAGCCAAAACGGGGTTGGTATTGTTGGCATTACATACAGTTGCATTCTAAGAAGCCTTGCTCTGGACCATACAAGCCATTAGAGGCCACTCCTTGTGGTAGGAACAATGGAGAGGTGCAACAAGGTATACCCAGTTGTCCCCAATCCATTGATTGCAATCAGCTGGTCAATCACAGATGCTCTAATGGTCGATCTCCATCTCAGTCCTGCATCTCCTCCCTGCCCGCTTTGTTTTCCAGTAGCAGATGGTACTTTATCAACGTGCCATCTGAACTCAAAGTGCAGCAGAGATGCAGAGTCTCAATCTGCCACAACCACTGGCTGCGCCGCTGCCATAGCCCCATGCTGAATGGCTGGATGCTTTCTCAGCAGGGAGGTATTGAGGGGGTGTGGCCTGGGCTCACTGCTTTGAATTGCTGCTAGGTTCCCTCCTCTGATCTGGAAAAGGAGTCAGCAGAAAACTGCCCATCTCCCAACTCCGGAGCTGGGCAGGAGCTGTGTCTGCAATGCCCAAGTTCCAGTAATGCCCAATGGGTCAGGGTGCTTCTGTTCTACAGCCAACCAGAAGACTACATGGGGTGGAGGGGGGGGGGGGAGAAATCCCTGCAGCTTCCTATCCTTCCCCTGTGGGCTCCTATTCAAAGCTTCAGGAGAGCTAGTTTCCCTGTAGAATTGATTTGGGCTGCTTTACAATACAAAAGGTGTGTGCTGGGTTTTTTTTCCCCTGCAGTGAGATGAGTAGGCGGCAGGCACAATGTATTCTGAATCTCCCTGAGCATGACAAACCAGGAACCCCTCCCTTTTCCTTTCATAGAGCCCCAGGAGAGAACAGCACTGGACATCACGAAGCAGTGTCAGAGCTGATCATATTTCTCCAGCAGGGAGAAGGGCCATTGCAATGGCTACGCAGAGCGAGTGAGGGGCTGGACAGCCAGGTCTCACCTGAGCACCTTTCGGACAACTTTGTAATTTGCTAGAAGTGACTTCCTCTCCTGCTCCATTGTCTTCGGGTTACTGCTGTCCCTTCCCCCATCCTATTGGCTCTTCTGTTTCCTGCTGCCTCTCACTCACTTAGCCCTCAGTTTTTGCTACTCTTCTCCTCCCCCCGCTTCTCTTGGGACTCCTCTAATTTTCATTCTTCCTGCTTCTGCTACCTCTACCCTTGCCCTTGTACCCTTTTGCTATTGCTTCCCTCCACACTGCTGCCTCTAGCATAATAAGATTCCTCCTACTGCTATTGCTACCAACCCTGGCAGCTCCCTCCTCTCCTTCTGGCTACCCTGTGATTGTGTTCAGGAAGACTTGATTGTGTTCAGGAAGACTTCTGGTGCTCAAAGGACTACGCTGGGAATCTGATGAGAGAGTTGGTCCAGCTGCTATGGCAAGTGGTGGAGCTGGCCAGCAAGAAAGTATTTTTCTGAATATGGCCCACACAGCCTCAGGCAGAGAAGTGAGGCTGCCTGCACGGATTGCCCGTGCATTCAACAGGGAGTTTCGGGGATGGAGTCGGGGATTATAACAAACTGGCTAACCAGCTGCCAAGGGGAATTGGGGCTGGTGCCTGTAAGCACTAAGAAGAAAGCACTGCTTCAGCTAGGAGCACAGATGGAGTTAGGCAACAGCGCAGACCACCCCATTACAGAACTTGTGGTCAAAGAAACTCCTCCACCAAGCCTTATGGCATGTTCTCCCACACAGATTTTTCCCTTGGGCTTACAGCCCCAGGGGGCAGCTGTCCTGCATTCTAGGGGGCTCTGAGGAGAAAGTGCAAAGCCTTGCTTTCCACAAGCATTCAGGGGCTTTCTCCTTTGTCTGGGTGCTTGCTCAGCACCTTACACTCCCACCTGTGCCTCAAAACTTGGCCCAGCCTGTAGCCCCCTCTCAAACCCAGCAACCCTTCTTCCCCTCGCTCGTGCACCCCAATGTTCTGCCCCAACCTGCAGCCCCCTCCCAGAGCCAGCATCATACATCTCCTCCTATACTCCTCATGCACCCGAATTCTCTCCTACAGATTGCACTCCTCACCACTTCCTGCTCCCAAATCCCTCAGTCCTGGCTTAAAGCCCCCCCACCCCACCCGCCATCCCTGCCTAGTAAAAGCGAGTGAGGATGGGGGAGAGTAAGTGATGGAGAAAGGGGAGAATGGAGTGTGTTGGGGAATGTAAAAATTAAAAGGTCTGAAATGGCTCTGCATTAATGGTTCAGGGGTCAGCCACAGTATTACCGTTTAAACATGCTTTTTCCTTGTGTTTTATAGTTTGGGGAGACAGATTAAGGATCCGGGCAAAACCAGTATTATCCTTTCTGATGTATACACATGTTCTCTCTCTTCATTCTTGTAGCCTAGGAAACTAGATAAGTAAGAAGTTGCTTTATTTTGTTATGTCTCTTGCATCACTGGCTCTGCATAATATCTTTAGGGTCAAATTCCTTGTAATCTCTGTAAACTGTTAGTTTGTAGTATAGGAAATTGATGATTCAATTAGAAATTATATAAATAGTAATTAAGGGTGGGTAAAATTGTATTCATTATTTGATTATTAATATTAATTTTATGGGAGTTAACATTACTAAATAATGTTTTAGGAAAAGTAGTGATAAATGTGTGAATTAACATACTAAAATAGATAAAAGCATCTGACTAAGGCGAATTTGTTGCCATTTGGACATAGTGTTGAATGTCCGAGGTTAACGTGCATGGGCAATAAAGCAATTCCGTTAACCCCATCCACTTCTGGGTCGCCTGTTTCTTCTCTAAGAGTGGGTGGGGCTTCTGGAAAGGGGCTGGGCCTTGGGGAAGGGGCAGAGAGGATCCTGGTGGTGTCCTGAAATTTAAAAAGGGATTTTGGGCATAAAAAGGCTGGCGACCACTGGTATAGCCTAAAAGCTGAGGGCGTGGGTCACATATTTATATACTCTCCTTGACCTGCCAATGGACTTCAACACTCAGCCCTCTGCAATTTATCCCTGTGCTTGCACAAGAAGAAAGGAGTATGCCTTCGAATGGCTGATCTCAGAATATGGACACATGTTAATGCTGCTTTTGCAGCATGCATGTGTCTACCTAGAGATATGTCATATCTCTTTGCAGCCACCAGACAGGAATTGGCCAGTGGTACAGGATTTCTAAATATTTTAATGCAATGGAATGCCTTGAAGTACTTCATGGGAATCTCAAAATTAAATAAAATTAGTCATATATGTATAAACTTTATCTCCTCTGTTCTCACAATATAGTGCATGTTAGAAGTCCCGAAGATATAATCCTGGGAATTTATAATCCACACCAGTTTAGTAACATGGCTGCCCCTGTTAACTTTCTCCTGTTTCCTGCCAGACATCCAGACAATAAAAGAATTTGTACAGCTGGAAGTATTAGAATAAAAGCCAAAAAAGCACTACAAGGACTTTCTAGGGTGAGGCATGTTCAGAAAGAAGAAAGCAACATCTGCATATATTTTTTTATTTGAAATAAATGAAAATGTATTTCCAAAACTGTTTAAACTGTACAACTGGACATTTTAATTGGGGCATTTAAATGGCACGACAGGCTGTTTTCTCCAGGAGCTGTAGGAGAGGGTGTAAGATGCTGGCTTTGGGAGCAGGCTCCAGATCAGATCAACATAGCTCAAAAGACAAGACATACAAACTGAATCTAATGCCAACAAACGCACGTAAAAAAAAAAAAGCAAGCAGAGAGAGCAATATGTTCATTGATTTGGTTTGGTCTACCTCGAGTACAGTTTGAAACAGCACAAACCCTTCCGGAGACGGGCTGTATAGAGAAACACCAATGAAGGACATGCTGGCAGTGAGAAATTCATTTAAGAACCTGGCTGCTCTCATATGACCTAAGTTACTAATGCTTTTACTTGAACATCATTTGTGAATCATAAACTAACGTATCTGACATTGTTTTTCCATTCTTCCCATGTACTGCAGAGAATGGCATAGGGCAGATTATACAAAGCAATGCAACTCAATCAAGATTAAGTCATTAGTAATTTCAGCAGTTCTGGTGAAAGTTTGTGTCTAACTCACCTTGACAGGCTCCTGTGCGAATATTTGGAATGAAACCTCGTCGGCAGGGATGAGGCTGAGCTGGACACATTTCACAGGGGTGGCCCCAGGCTCTCCCAACGGTTGCACAGCAAAGGGTTTTTGTGCAGACTATTCCAGTGAGCTGCCCCTGGCACATCTGATTGGTTACCAATGAGAAGCATGGGCCAGTCCTATAATCTGAACCAAAGAAAGAAGGTCTAGTCAGCATCGCATTAGAACAACATTACATAACTCATAATAAAGTGGAGTTGGGTAAATAATTTGCAAGTAATAATTTGCCCCACAAAAAATCCTCCAAATCCTGCTTTTCCAACCTAGAAGATATCCATGCGCACATCATTTCTCTCAATTTTATTTTTAATGGTCAACATATTTGAATATGAAATAAACATCCCTGTGGAATGATCACAATGGTTTTACTATGAATATTTGATACACAAGATGCTCCAAGTCTCCTCATAATTTTCAGGACTAAATAAATGAAAGCCCTTATGTCTTTCGCTTAGCTTTTTTTTACCATAGCTCTTTATGGAGTTCACATGTGTTTTGGGTGAGGGCGAAAAATGAGGAGAAAAAGAATTCCACTGCTTTTCAAATGATTTCTGTACATGTTGAGGAGTAAGAGTTTTGTTGTTTTCATTTATTAAGCGGGAGGTACTCAAATATTATCATGATGAGGAATACATCTATCAAACGGCAGACACTCAAACTTAGTTGTAATTGGTCAGACAAATCAGATGAGGGGATACATCTTTGCGTGGGTAAATTTAAAATCAGACTTCATGGTTATTCACAAGTACAATTAAGCAGGTTCCATTCTGTGAATAGGTGTGTGAGTAAAATACAATCCCACAAGTGTTCACAGAAAACCAGAATGAAAATGGACACACGCATGACTGAAATGAGTTCAGTTACAAATTTGATTGACTATTTGTATTTTTTTTTTCCTGAATGCACGTCCATATTTCTGAAGGTCCCAGAAGGAAAAGCCTGGAGCTGACTGACTCGAACACTTTGCAGAAGTTAACTTCTAGATCTGGATCCTCTATGCAGCTTTTCTTCATCTCTACTCACAACATTAGTGGGGGTCTTTTCAGCAAATTGAATTAAGTTTCTTTTAATATTTAGTACAGCATTTAAAAATAATGCTGACAGTCAGATTCTATTTGTTTCCACAACTGCTGTTTTTAAATGGGTCTCAAGAGTATGTCGTCTATATGAAAATGAAAAAATAATGTAGCACTTTAAAGACTAACAAGATGAAAGTGCTACCTATTTTTTCCTTTTATTTTAGCAAGATCAGACTAGCATGGCTACCTCTCTATTACTATTCGTCTATAAGAAGTTTCTTAAGGACAATTTTCACTCTCATATAGCCACGTTCCATACCAAGCATATGGATAAATTTTGACCAGCAGCTTAACTATGGGCATGTGGAATACATCTGCTTTGATTTATTTATGGTACAGCAAGTCTTTTATTGAATGGATGGAATTAAATTGGAATCTTAATAAAATATTAGTGACGTTAATTTTGTTTCACTCTCCCAGGGCAACAACAAATAGCAACCTGAATTTCTACTGTCTCTGGCACGTGTCAGACCAGACCAATCTCATCAAATGACATTTTCTTCTTTTTACAGAAGATCCCCTCTCTTACTCTTTCCCTCTCCTCCCTCCCCCCTTTTTTTTTAAATGGAAAAAATCTGCAGGCCAATAAAAAGGATTAGGAAAAGATTAATTTTGATTCTCACGTTAAGCAGCCACAGAAAAATCTTGAATTTTTTTTCAGCTTCCAGTTTCTCATGTAAGTGCCTGATTCAAGACCCAATGAAGTCAATAGGATTCTGACTACTAAAATCAACTGGTTTTGGATCAGACTCTAATAATATATGCTGGCACAGTACAAGACGAATGCTTAAGAAAATAAAATAAAATGAATTCATTTCAAAATATTAGAATAAGAAATTCTAATTGCAGAACTAACAAAGATATTATAAAATCATAGACATGTAAGGCTAGAAGAGACCTTGGGAGGTCATCTAGTCTAGGCCCATCCCCTTACAGAGTCATTATAAATTATACCTAACCTATACATATTTATCTCGCTAGAACTATTTTAATCCTTTTAAAAAAGTGTGCAGATTTGTAAATCATACTGATTTTAAAATAGGTCACAAATAGTTGGCTTTCTTCTACAAAGAACTCAACTACCACTGACTTGGCCCTTATACTGGAAACCCTTCCTTACACTCTGTATACAATCCATCCTTGCATGTGTTATTCTGTTGAGGTTAAGACAATGGAACTACTCTAATAAGCAAAGGAAATAAATAATGGTCTGCATGATCAAGCCCTTAATGAGGATTTGAGAACAAAGCTACCAGGAAAAAATAAGAAAAAAAACCAAATGTTTTCACTGAAAATTTTAAAGTTTTTTTTTTTTTTTTTTAAATCTGACCCTTTTTATAAACTGGCTGAAAACCAGGAAAAATAACTTTAAAAATATATTTTAATTTTGCAAACATTTGCTGTTGAAAACACAAACATTTTTTACTAAACATCAGTTGGTCGGGCTTAGCACTTCACTGCAGATGCTCACCAGATTATTGGATAGAGCCATTATTCATTTTGTGGGCATTTACACACACAGTCATATATCTACTAGTTAATTGGACAAGCCAGTTCCAATGGCAATTTGTCACAGGACATGCCTTGCAGCACCTGTTCCTGACCTAGTATAATGTCATCATAGCCAATCCCTGACTCCATTTCTTTTCTCTAGGAGTCCCTGAGGAACACCACACCATCCAAGAAGGTATAAGATACAATACCCCTGCTGAGATTCGACTTTATTATTTTTTTAAAAAAATCTTGAAACAAAGTCTCTCCCCTTTGGCTCCAGGGGTTGCACAGTGCCCTTGTTTTGGGGCCTACATTTCTCTGGGAGCAGCTTTCTCTTAGGAGAAACTACAACTGAACCTTGATGGCATTTTATCAAGCTCCAGTGCTCATTATTCCATTAAGTGCCTATGTAGTGCCCTGACAGTTGGAATAAAATCTGGGACCTATGGAGCTTAGTACATGAATCTCTATCACATGAGCTAAGGTTGGTAGCAGACTCATTCTTTCTGTAAGTGGGCTCAGTGCCACTAGGTGGAACAGTACCTCACCAAAAAGGCTCAGTCCCCTTATCTTGTCTCCGGTAGCCTGGATTCAGAGTCCCCTTAAAGGGGCCAGCAACCCCCCAACACAGTTGATAAAAGGATGGCAACTGGAGCAGCATTTGCTGTTGCAATCATCGTCAGAAAAATAATACAGAAGTTAATGGAGCTGGGTTAATTTCTTCAAGCTGAAGATCTGGCCCATTAAATCAATGAGAAGGAATGAAAAGATGTTGCAAAATGAATCACTCCTGCTCTGACCAGAGCAACTAGATCATTGTACATATCTCTTTGAAAGATCCCTTGTGTTCAAATCACCATATAGGCTGCTGAAGAATGTATCACTGGCAAATGTGGTCCAAAATGCAGAAGAGCACTAAACACCAAGAACTGGTCCAAGTACGGACTGGATGGCACACCCCGATGTGACGTGGAGCATCAAGCTATCTCCAACATCGACAACACAAGATACATGTCACCCTAGAGTCCTTAGGTGCTCACATCACATTAACATTGATGTCTGCAACTACAGTTCGTCTTTAATATAAATATGTTGTTTAGAAGTAAATTTCAAAAGACTGGAGCATTTTAAAATTCAGATCCGTCTAAGGACCGTAGGAGAAATCCTGCTTCCTTACTCACAGGAATTACAATCCTTAAACTGAGAGGAATTCTCGTTCTGAAGTCTTTGCCCCAGATTTAGGAGGACAATGGTTCCGTGTAAGGGCCTCATTTTGCACAATAAGAAGCACCTGTTCAGAAGTTCCAAATATTTCTAATCCCCTATTAAAGTGCACCAGACTTAGTATCACACAGGACCAAGCCCGAAAAATGCAGCATTTATTTTACTGTGTCAAGATCACAATACAAGAATAGGAAAAATAAGAAATCTTACTATTATAAAGATACAGATCATGATAAAATGAATGCTACCTTTTCCATTTACACAATTGTATCTACAAAGCATCCAGTGGCACCTTACTAGCTAATCATTTAATTATGGCATAAACTTCCATGAGATGCATGAGTGAGTTTCAACTCACAAAAGCTTTTGCCATATTAGTCTTTAAGGTACCACTGGACTCAGAGGCACACTGTCCATATGATGGTTCAGGGCAGCTGCCTCAGACCCTGCAGTGGCTGCTCCAACCATCCTATGGACAGGTCCGAAGGCAGCCCAGGGGATTACATGGGGGAGAGGCCTGGCATGGGGACAGCAGCAGGGGTCCCCTCCAATTCATCCTGGCAAGGGGAAACAGAGCACCCCAGCTAAAGGGCACTCTACTCTTCACTGCTGCAGAGAAGCGGTGCGCAGTGGGCCGGGTGAGGTGGTGGAGCGGAGCAGAGCATGCTGCCAGGCTGCTCCAGTTCCTGCTGCCCCTATGGCTGTCGCCCTGCTGTCACCTCATGCCAGGACCCCAGTAATGCACCAGCTCACATAGGCTGGGGGTGGAATTCCGTGCAAAGGGGCAGAGCAGGGGCAAAGCAGAAGTTGTGTGAAGGAAAGGAGTGGGGGTAAGGTGGGGGTGAAGCAAGACCTAAGGAAGGGGGATTACCTCAGCTCCCACGTGCCCCTAAGGATGGCTCTTACTGGACTCCTTGTTGAAAGAGACTAATATAGCTACCTCTGAAACCTGACTACTGCAGTATCTAGTTAAAACAAGGGATGTTAAAATGCATTTATTTAGGCAAATGTGTAACCACTGAAAAATTCAACTATTTCATGTTTACATGCAGGGGGTCTTACTAAAATAAAGCAGACTCCCCACAAGCACCAGCTCCTCCCTGCCACCCCTCTACACTGCTGCCTCAGAGGCAGCAGCAGGTTGGGAGGAGCCGGGTGTGTAAACACATTTACACTTACACATCCTAAGTTAGAACCACATGCCAAACCATTGCCTGAGCAAACTAACTATATTGCCTGGAAGGATGGAGCATTCTTAACAGCTGTTCAACATTCCATAGGGGAAAAAGTCTACATGACCCTCAAACACAAGTTGAAACTCCTCTGTATGTAACTTTGCATTGCTGATGTTATTTAACCTGCCAACTTCCCCTTTCTCCAGTACTGCTAAAAAGAGGGACAAAATCATTCACTTATTATGCCAAGAATAAGAGGAAGGCAAGTTTAGTTAACATGATATCTGTCCACCCTTTGAACTCCATTTGTTATTTAAACTGATTGCGCAGTTGTTGTAACAATTCATGCTGGAATAAGGTATATCCTCTTATCTTCACCTGAACACAGTCTGCTGATAGAACATTAACTGCAACCAATCCCACACCAGTGGAGTCCACTGAATTCCATGGATGGAGACGAATCTTCATTCATTGCTTCATCAGAAAAAGGACTAGCAAAGTAATTCTGTTTCAATCTCAATGGCTTCAGGAAGCAAAAAAACATGGCAAAGTCTGTGAGGAAAGGATGAGAGACTTCACAGATTATCCTTATTACATGTCGTTTCCAGCAGATGAAATTTAAAGCTTCAGAATAAAAAAAATAAAGAATTCTGAGGATAAAAGGTAGGCAATGTGGTTGGAAAGAGATACTGACCACAAGGCTGAAGCAAGTCTGAAACTCAATCAAGGCCTCTTGATATCATTGACATATGGTCTCTATGCTTTAGTTGAAAGCAGAAGATGACAACCTAGCCTCCAATTTTATTTTTGGACCAGAGATTTAAAAGCCATCTTTAGAAACCACGACCCCTTTGCTAATCTGCATTCTGTAAAAATGGAAATCTGAGTACTAGAGCACTTCAAAAAGCAATATACAATTCCACAAGGAAATACAGTCACTGATGTTCATGGGAATCATATGCATCTAAACATACATCTACATTTACCTGACAGTTACAAAGAAGATTCATGACATAATAGAATGTCCAAAGTCAGAATCTGATCCTGCAGTGCTTATACAGGCTAAGATACTTTATTAACTCAGCTGATGTTACAAAGCCATAACTGCATGATTATATTACCTTGTATTGTTAAAGAACTTGAAATTAATGACCACACAACACCAGGGTGAATGTTGTAATAAATACTATCTGTTACAGTTGCCATTCCTTGAGAAAACATTATTTCCTGGTAGGGTTGGAAACTTTAGATCTTCAGGTAAAAAGTGTTATGTTTCATAGAATTATGAAGAGTACTTCAATTTTAAGCCACAAAAAACTTTCAGGTCCATTGTTGCTTCTGAGACAAGTACAGATGCTTTAACAAATACCTTACGTTTGAATGTTACTTTTAATTTTTTTTTAATGTTTGTAACAATGTAACATAGGCCCTCTTCTAATTTCTGTTTGTGTATTTCTGTGCTGATTTAAAGATGGGATGATGATGATGGTCTTGATTGTAGGAAAGTTTCTAAATCAGATACAAACTTCAAATAATATCATCAAATACATCAGTGTTGCAATCTAGGTATAGGAAGGAGTCCATTTTTAATCCAAACATTGAGGGTCTTCAAAATCGAATCTTAGATACAGATCCTGATTTTGTAAATGAATCCTGGTCTTGTTAATGGACCAAAGCAAAAACTCACATCTGTAATCTTCTGAGTTTTGGAATACTCAAAATGCGAGGGTTGAGCCCATCTCTACTGTAAACATTTGTGAGAATCTATTAACCAATGGACATATCAGAAAGAACACTGGTTTGTACAATCAGCAAAAGGAAATATCACTGAAAAAAATACTATCTTGACTTTTCTTACTGAAAGATCGCAGCTAAATGCTCATGCCAAGATAAATCTAACCCTGGTAACCTTACAAGCACTAAACGCTTCCTGTAATGAATTAATTAGTATCAGAAATGTAGCAGTACAGAAGTGGTATTTCTGGCAAATTAATTTCAGAGAACAACATTTATTCTGTAAGAATAAACACCCGTCTGTAAATAATCTTGTGTGGAAAAGCCAGTGATGTGGGGTAACATAGTTACTCTAATTAAAAATAGATACTACTGACACCCCACAAAAAATGGAACCTACAAGAAGGTTTCTGAGAGTGGTTGCAACTGCCTCCTACACAGTAAAAGCATGCAACCAAATTTTGCTACTCTTGTTCAGACAAAGCTCCAAAGAACTCAGGGGAATTTTGCTTGAGTAAAGACTGTTCAATTTGGCCCAAAACGTACAGGACATATGAGCATTCCCCAAGCAATAATATTACTCTGAGTAATCTGTATTTTATCTATTTTGTGGTCTGTGACTCTGCTGTCAAGAAGAATAACCATTTGTCACAGCACAGTGCTACTACAGTTCATTGGTGCATAGCTGCCTTATGTCCAACTGTTGTGCAAGTTTCTTAAGTCAACACCATTGACTTGCTTTTCTAGAAGTCTTGAACTAAGGAGCCACAACCTGCCATGGGTATCTTTTTCCTGGGCAGTCTTTCAAGACCAATATAACTTAAAATATTAGTTGCCTCACTAACTTTTAATATACACTTACCTCCCACTAGCTACAATATTAACAGAGAGATTTTCAGTTTCCACATGTGCCACAGTATTTCAGTCACTATTTCTTTCCTGAACTCAAAGAGCAAGAAAACCACATGGAAGGAACAAAATGATGTACATTAATCTATCAGTCTCCAATTATTTCTAATCCAAGCCTTTATAAAAATTATAAACAAATGGAGGAGCTGTACACTTATATGACAGAGAAGATCACAACATGCCTCTTTCCAGAAGGCAATATGCATGCTATGACTAAAATGAGATCAGACTGCATTCTACAAATTACTGTGAGACTGAGAAGTGATGGGAAAGTGACAGAAGACTGAGTGTAGTAATAAACTAGAATGTAACTGTGGAAAACAAAGGTTAGAAGTTGGGCCTCAATTTGCAGTGCTCTTTAGTCTTTCAGAGTGTTTTTAGATATCTCAGACATGCTTAAGGTCCCATGATAGAGACGGTTGAGCTTGTATTTTTTTAAACAAATACTACGCTTCACACACACCTAGCCAGCCCCAGTCCCACAATAACAATAAAGATAATGCAATTTAATGTATTTCACGACAAGAAAGAGATGGGGAAGGCAAATACTCTGCATTCCTGCTTCCCTTACAAAATGTTCCTGTCAGTTGATTGCATGCTACCACTATATATAGGGGTTTTAATTCGATTATGCGACTCCTCTGATTTTATACTGAGTCAGCAGCACACGTGAGACTCATGAGTTCCTGCCTTTTATCAATCTAGCCTATTTTGAATCATGTTGTCCATTTGAATACTGTATCAAACTATGTGACAAGAAGAATTTCAACCAATCACCACCAAAACATTCAATTAGAATGATTAACCCATCACAGCTGGCACTGAAATTCTATTCGATGATCACTGCATCCAACTGCAACACTCCTTTTTCTACATGAGACATTTCCTCAAAAAAATTATTCACTCTAACACACATACATTCATCCACACACACACTCATCCTATCCAGGCCCTAAATGCATCGTTACTGGAAAATCCACGGCAGAGGCTTTCAAACAGTCATGAGAAAAGAAAACAGCAACATTTTGTACATATTTTTAATACTATTTCTTAGTATGCTTAACTGCCTCATTATTTTCCATGGTCACATAACAGGAATAATTATCATGATGCTGGCACTCACAGTACTTGCAGCAAGCTGCTTTTACTGTTATTATATTGCTCTGCTTAAGTATTTAATCAACCACAAAAGCTGTTTACTCTTTCATATACTCTAGTACCACAAATGTCAAGCCTTAATTTATAGCTTCATTGACCCCATTTGTCCATGTCTCCACCACCTTTGCTTGTTCTGAAGTTATATATTGCCTTGCTGGAACACTTTAGACTAAATTTATTTTCCATTCTATAAGCTTTTTCAAAAACCCATCTTTACAAGATGATCTTTTTAACATGTCTATCTAGCCAAGGCTATCTAGTACTCCTGGCTACTGGTTAAAGAGTAGGACATTTAAATAATAGTTTTATTAACTACATAAGCCTAACTAACTTTTATCAGCTGCACTTAATGCACAGAACAAATCAGGCTGACCATTTTAAAAGTATTTTGGCAATCCATGTTCAAGAACAAATTAGACAACTTTTCATGCCAGTTTTGTTCTTACAACTGACCCACTTCTCAGTCCGTCACTGAAAAGTAATATTAAAGTAATAAAATAAAAAATAATATCCAAAATTATCATCAAATTGGAGTGATTTGTTGCACACATTTTAATCCAACATGCAGACTAAGCATTTCACCAAAATCAAGGCTTTTTCTCTGTTGTTCCCAATTATGTGCGGCAGTAGTCCAAATACAGAAAATTGTTACCACATTTTATTCTTTTCCATGATGAAGAAAACAGTAAGCAATGCAACCAAACGGGGAACTTCTCATTTTGGAATAATCAGTTACCTGACAGATTCTTACTCCCTTCCTCTTTTTCCGTAAACTCTGAAAAGGAATGTTCTGTTGTAGCTTTCCATTTTTTAAAAATTCTTCTAAAAAAATTATGACAATAATGAAATAAAATCTGAACTCATTTTTTCTCTTCTCCTTTTGCAAAGAATAACACATTTTGATGACATATTTACTGTCAAGCCCGGATGGTTATTAAGGAGAATGGGTTCAATTTAAATAGTCTGGAAGTTCCACTTAAAACAAATTGGCTGCAGTTCTTAATTCTTTTTTAAAAGAGTTCTTAAGAAGTGCCACGTTATAGAAATTCTCCTAACACACCACTGATATTAACTATTAAACAGCAAGGTAAAGACAATACTAGATGATTAACTTTTTTTTGTTCTGTTTTTCTATTTGGCTCCAAAAGACATTCACTACAAAATAGTTTGGAGTATTCAAAAGCAGTGAAAACAGTGTAAGAAAAATTGTTCCTAATGAGGTACAGTAGATTAAATAGAGCTATCTCCAGCCTGAAGAGAGAGGAAATGCTCTTGAACAACATAACACCCAGAACTGAAAGGGCCATGTCAGTAATTTTTTAAAAAACGGGGTAGGGTAATTTAAAAAAAGAAATCTAGAATGTTCTCTTCATTTCTTTTTTAAAAATAAATATTCCTCTGTAGTGTGGTAATGCCAAATACAACTGCAGTGTACTGAGTTGAGACCCAGTCCAGAAGTAAAACGGATTGCAAAGAAAAGAGGGAGGTGAGATGAAGGGAACTGGACAGTTTCAACATCCAAGCTAGGTGAAATGCAAAGAGGGAATGCATAATGGAAATGGTGGAAGAGAACTTAGAATATGTATTTCACACTGGATCATTTCAAGTGATAGCAATAAATGTGCTAAGGAAGTTTTGACAGGTGTATTTTTGCATCATACAGAATTGCTTTTGTGATCCTACGTCAGACTGTAGAATTTCTAGACTTGGCAGTCCCTTACAGAGATAATTAGAGCAATCGCCAATCTCTTCTTACCTCCTTCTAATTGCTGCCAAACTTAGTTTGCTTGGGAGGAGAAAGCCTCTCCCTCTTTGCCATAAGCAACTACAGTCAACACTCATGGGAAATTACTGCTATGAAAAAGTTTCTCCTATGCAGAAATAATAAGCATGCAGACTACATTAGAATGTGGACTCTGACACACAGCAAATGTTCACTCATCCAACTCTGTTCAGACAGGCACTTTAACATGAAAATCTGTACAAATCTCAGCATTTCAGAAACTTGTGATTAGTCATAGTTTTGATCTACTGTAAAAATGTAAGTCCTTCATTACAACTTGTTCAATTCAGTGCCAATAAGCAACGAATAAGATTGAAGAAACTTATATAATTCTGTGCAGTAACTGACTGGATAAATGCACGAAATATTATTTGGAGACAATAAATAATATACAAATATTCTACTTCATCTTCACAGTGTCCTTGATCATGATTTTATATCTATATTGCACCTTGCATCCCAAATGGTCTCAGAGAATCTTAAATTTAAACTGTCACATAAACAAATCATTTCAGACACCATGTTGCATTCAGCTCAGCCACCAGCTAATATCATTCAGCCACACTGTACAGCTGTTCATATCATAGGGACAGATTCTGAACTCATTTACAGTGCTGCAAATATGGAGCAACTCCACTGACATCCGCGGGGTTATTCTGTATTTACATTGGTGTATCTGAGATCAGAATCTGGTTCATCATGCTTAGCCATCAAGGTAGGTTTCATTTTAGCACGTATTTTAACAATGAAAGCATGTAGGAATGACACTAATTGAGTATCTCTGATTGTACCATCACTGAGATTTGAGGAGAAAAAAAAACATAGAAAAGGGCTGAGAATAAATGATGTATCTGTAACCACCACTGGGCAGATCTGAAGGTGGGATTTCTGGAACTTAGTATAGGAGCCTCTACAGCTTGAGCTGTAAAACCTGCTGGCTCTCATCTTAAGCTGTAGAGCTCACTTATTCTTAACTCTTGTTGTAAGTGGTCTAAGTACCCAGTACATATCATATACTAATTCGGGGATCTTTTGGAAAATAAAGCCTTTTGGAATAAGGGATCTTTCAGAAAAGGCTTTATTTTCGGAAAGATCCCCGTCTAGACTGGTGCTTTTTTCCAGCACAACCCCAAGCCGGAAAAAAGCGGCAGCCATGTTTATGCAAATGAAGTGGGGGGATTTAAATCCCCGCTTCATTTGCAATTGCGATGTGTCTAATTTGCATCCCTTTTACGGAAAAGGGATGCAGTCTAGACACAGCCTAAAAAGGTATTATATTGCTCTACAAACAACAACGCATGAATTAAATAAAATCTACACTTTATACTGAGATTCTGGATTTATATATAAACTAGAAGCAACCTCAAACTATTCTAACTTACTAATATTTGGTTAGAAAAAAAACTAACTTCTTATACTAATGGAAAGTGGTAATGTTGCTCTGAAAGGATCCTAACAGGCATTCTCTTCTTGGTCATGCATAGCAGGCATGAGAGATACAGTTCAGGGAGTTTTCTGCTCATGAAGTGCTATTGAGCGGCAGGGGCTCTAAAAACAATGAGTTGCTACACAGTCTGAGCGACTGATGCATGCAGCAATGTTTTACAGGTTTTTGTCACCCAAGGGGAAAAGAAATTAACTGATTTAGGTTCTCAGTGATATCACTGTCACATTAAACATTACATTTTTCTAAGATGCCGGAGAGGCATCAAGCTAGCCAAAAATAAACATCAGTTAAAACAGAAACCAAACCTAGAATCCTTAGCTTTAGGCTGTGTCTAAATTTAAAGTCAAATTCTGCTTTTATATGTATGCTGGCCAGAAGGTCTTACTGAACTTCCCAGTAAGCCACTTAATAAAGATAGTAGTTATTCACTATTTGTTAAACTTGGACATACTGGTTAAAGTAGAATCATAAGTAGTCCCAGCAGGCTATGGAATTTTTACATACATACCAACTATGGCAAATTTATTGTTGCTATTCAGTATGTAAAAATAATCCCACATTCTCAGCATATTGTTTAACATTTCCTGAGTTTGGTCTAACATCTGTGATGATGTAATTTGTTTTTCCATAGTCTTCCTGCTAGTACGTCTACATTACTCAATATAACAGGTACGGCAAAACAATCATTTATCTAAGTATTCAAAACAACAATCAAACAACAACTCTTCTACTTCCTGGTGGGAAAATGAGTTCTTAAAACTCCACTTGTCCCACACTCAGTGCCACTAAGTCCCAGAAGGCAGACGCTGCCATGGAAATCCTAGACATGCATTTCATTTCTTCACTACAATAAATTGCTGTAACAAATGACTGATATAGACACATTCTCAAATGGGTTTTCTAAATTGGGGCAGGTCAGTTGCTAAGGTGCTCAACTTTAGAAGTTTATGGTGAAATTCTGACATCAGTGAAATCAATAGGAATGTACTGAAAAGATAATCATTTAAATATCACTCCTACATTCTAATTTTCAGAGATGCTTAGCAGCTTTCACCCCACTTGAAGTCAAGGGGAGCTGTTGGTGCACAATACTTATGACAATCCATTCCTATTGGTGAAACCCTGGCTCCACAGAAGTCAAAGGTAAAACTATGAGTGATTTTAATGAGACAAGATTTCATGCTAGGTGACTACAGTTCTGCATCCAAAAACAGAACCCCTCAAAGTTAGGAGGCTCTTTTGAAAAATCAGACTCATATTTGCTCAATCATAAATGACAATGGTCCAATTGTGTTTTACTAATGATCTGTTCCTGGATAAATGTCAAGAGTTTGGGAAACCTTAACTTATGCCGAGTGGTCCATTGCATGATTCGTTGTTTAGCTCTGGAAGATCCCTGGGTAGTTATTTTGATGACCCCCTTGCAGAAAAATAAAGGCTTTTCTCACCTCTGCACTGTGTAAATCCCAAAGCTTCTTCAAAGCTGTGCTTTTTATTTGTTGCCAGGATGATCATTTAAATATGTCAATGTAAATATGTAGAACATCTGGTTCTAATGGAGTCAAGAAGTTGATCCAGAACAGTGGTGCTCCCAGAATCCATGTCAATAGGAACTAATAAATAGCAACATTTTTTCAAAGGGCAGGGGAGGAGTGAAGGGGACTCAAGAAACTAAGCACACGTCAACAGAAAGTCAATTATTACACTGACAAGAACATGTAGTTCTGTTCATTCTATGCATGCTTACACAGAATACTGTTGCTTCCATACTAAAAAGCATGAGATCACCGTTGAAAGGGAATGGAGAGCATATATGAAAGAGAGACTGTGCTGTGTATCATTCCCTTGTACTCTTTGGGGGGCAAGTGCCTAAAGCAAAAGTTGATTTTACTATATACTCTGCTATATACTACGTTATACTATAGTATAAAATATATAGTACCATTTATTTTATAGTATATAAACTGACTGTACTGTTTATATTATTATGATATTGTGGGTAGATATCGCAGGTCTCAAAACTCCCGGCCCATGGACCAGTTCCATCCAGAGTGATTGCGCAATCCAGAAGGGAACTCCCAATGGGCCAGGGATGCCCTTAAGGTCTGCCCCTTCCTGCCATTGCCCTGCCCTCTATTCCCCATGGCACCCCATCCCCTGAGCACACAACTTGGTGGATCACTGGGGGAGCCTGGCACCATGCAGCAGCTGTGGTCACCCTGCAACCCCCTGCATGTGTACCTGCCCAGTGCACTCAGGGGATGGGGTGCCATGGGGGGAAAAGGGTGGTGTGATAGGTGGGAAGGGGTGAGATGTGGGGGCTAGTAATAGACCACCCCCCCACCCCAGGAGTCCTGGGTCAGATTGCGCAATTGTTTCCGCCAGGACTGGCCCACAGACCGGGAGTTTGAAATCCCTGGTATAAACAGAATCTAATCTCACTTTAAGTGCTTATACTATAGGAGAGAATATGTTGTAGGCCTATGTGTTGGAAATCTTGCTAAATCCCAATGTGTGAGTTCCCAACATTCAAGTAGAGTGGGGTTAACCTGCCTCCCCCTTCTCTGTCTCTCTTTCTCCAGGGTAACATAACAGACTGTAATGTACTACTTAACCAGGCATGATGCATCATGGTTAATTCATCATGAGAAATGAGCCATGGCAGGAATTTATAACATGAATACTACTGAAAGCCAAGGAGTATGTGTGGGGGGTGGGGTGATGAGAGTGTATTTAAAATACATTTATACCTTTAATATCATTTCAAATTTGTCATAGTTAAATATATTATTTATAACCTACTGCTAAACCTTTTATAGATAAAAGCAGTTTGGGAAGTTTTATGAACTGCATAACGTACTCCTGCTAACAGGTAAAAGAATCTGCAAGAACTGAGGTCCAGATGCCTGTCTACTGTACATGTATCACTTGATAGTTTTACCAAGTGCTGTCTAGAATAGGCTGGAAATTGCTTACTGACTGGGCGATTAAAGAGGAAGGATGCTCCTCTATTTAAGACAGATGGTTGGAACTCAGGAGACCTGGATTCAGTTTCTAGCTTCTTGTTTGTCACTGGACAACTTTTTGTGCATCAGTTCCCCACTTGTAAAATGGAATTAATAGTACACATACACATCCTTCCTTCATACACTTGCAAAATGTGAGTTCCTTCTAATGAGACTAGTCCCTTTTGGGGCAAAGATCTAGTATATAGTTGCACAGGACAGTAAAACTCCAATAGTCCAGCATCCAATTGTACAGCATCAAAATGGCAAGAGCCTAGTGAGTGAGCTTCGGCAAAAAACGAGTCACAAGGCAGCAGTGGTAGCAGCCGAACCGAATGAAACCGGATGGGACAGAGTCAGTCTGCCACTGGCATTGTGTGATGCTGGACAGTACTTGTGCTACAATAAAAAGGCTTAAAACACTTTATATACAGTATATACTGTATATGTGTATATAATCAGTTTATAGTACCTCCTGATAGTCCGGCATATCTGATAATCCAGCACCACCTGGATCCCAAAGGTTCCAGATTATCAGAAGTCTACTGTACTTGGCACTATAAAGCTCCAAGCTCAGTTGAGGCCTCTTAGCCCCACTGTAGTGCAAATAATCAAGAACTTTCATGTAACATTTTTCATGCTAAGATCCTCTATGTTTCTATGCACGGTTGGTCATCAGCCTCTGGTCAAAGTCCATAGGAATTATTTCTTGAGGTTTTCTGTGTTGTACAAGAGCACCAGCAATAGAACACATTCCTCAGGGGAATTCATGTGCAATCAATTACATAGTCTAATTAATTTTCCAACTCAATAAGTTGCATGTACAATTTTTACATAGAAATGGACCTCATCTGGGCGTATATGAAAAGGCAATCTACAAACCTTCAGAATCTTTCAGTAGCTGGACAGGTGGTGTTCTCTCACTGCAACAAATTATCATCTGGCAGCAATGCCCTCTCAGGTGGGATTCATATTTCTGACATAAAAGGTGGCTTAACACATCAGAGAGAGAGAGGAGAAAGTTTTGGGTTTTTTTCAATACAATGTTGAGAGAGTTGCCTTAAATAGGACCTCTTGGGGCAGATCCATCAATCAGTACTGATTATACTAACATAGCTTTCAGCCAGAGGGAAAGTGACAAGCTACACAGCGGCTAATAAGGGGTTCAGACAAGCAGCTTTTAAACAGGCAACATTTCCACTGAAGTCAGTGGAAGCTTGACTGCAGAGAGTAAGATTGAGCTTGAAATAGAAGAGAAAAGGATACTCTTATGAAATGCAGCACCTCATCTTACTTGGGAATGCCTGTTTTAAATACCAGGTTCTTCAGCAAACTTTTATTTAGCTGCCATGACCCTTGCCTGTACTTCCTTTCCCATCATTGTGATCACTAAAAAAAAAAAAAATTCTTGTTCCACACCAATGTAATGAAGTGTTTGTGAGACCACAATTGCAATTTCTGAAACAGTGGGCTGAAGCATTTCTAAAGGAATCCTGAAGGAAACAATAGCCAATTATAGAGGAGAAAAGTGGTTTTTTGATAGACAGATTTCTTGGTAAACAACAATGTTGGGTAAGAAGATACAGAAGAAGTATGTGACACTATAATTGGGTTTCTATCAGATGTATTACTATAAGATTTGCTTGAGCATAGAATGGGCTCACAAATCTAGAAAGCTCAGGAAAGGGAGTCAAAGGAGGATCTGCACAAGCAACCAAAATAACATCTTCAAAAACAAATGTAGAGAGTGAACTAACAATATAATTTCCTCCATTTTAATGGAAGTGGAGGCTAGGTTAGATTCCTCAGGCAGTGCCCCCAAAGCACCAAGAGTAGTAGAGCAAATCTGAGGGAAAAGAGGAGAGAAAAGGGGTTAGAGAACAGGTCTGAGGGAAATAGGGATAAACAGCCAAGAAAGAAAAAGAGAGCTTAGGAAAAGAGGGATGTAGCAAAGGAGAAGATCAAAGTGAATGTAATGGGTGGAGAGGCAGACAAGAAGATGGTGAGGGGAGCAAGAGGAGAGACAAACTTTGGAAGTAATGAGACCCATGAGAGAGAAAAGGGGCGGGGAGGAAAGAGTGGTCAGCCAGCCATGAGAGGCTAGCCAGCTAACCAGGAGCGAGAAAGCCTGCCAGCCAAAACCCAGCCAGCAATTAGTTAACAGGGAGGCATAGCTAGGAGCTGCCAATCCAACAAAGCCAGCAAGGAGTGACCCCAAAAAAGTCTTAGTTCCATCTTGGGAGTGGGATGCCTTGATGGATGTGATTGTAAGGAAGAAAGGGACAAAAGCAAGGTTCTGGTCACGCACTGTTCCAGCAGGAAGATATCTGCTTGCAAAAATTCATGAGAATGTTAGAGCCCAGTGATGAGTAGATTGTTAACCTAATACAATAGACTCTCTCATCTGGCTATTTTCTCTGAAATATTATGCACTAGCTAGCACTAGGTGACCACATATGAATAAACAAAGTTACATAAATTGCAGCTATTAACCTCATATTTTCCAAAAGGACCGTTTCCTGTCTGTAGACAGTTGATTTTCACATTCTTTTTGGCCTGTTATCTTCAAGCTGACGTGGTCCAAATGTTTTGCCCTGATATTATTCTCATACTTCATTGCCAGACAACAGAGAAAACAAATGCTACACCCATGATATATGGCAAGATCAAGTAAGAGTTAATGGGTTGCATTCTACATCAGGAATGGCTTAACCCAGCTGCAGAGATGACATATGCCATAAATGACATAACCCTCACCCACCCACCTGCCTCACACACACAAAATGCAGTAAATTGGCAAATGAAAGAAAACCTGAAGTCAGTGAAAATCTATTACTTCAACAGGCTTTGAATCAAACCCATGGCGTTTAGTCGTTGGGAACCTCTTCCAGCCAAATCCAACTCTCCCAATCTCTCAGTCAACACAGATTCACACTCTGAGGCTGTGGACATTATGCCTATTAGGGGCCAATTTCTGTCTGGGATTTATGGCAAGAGAGCCATTAAGTTACATGAAAGAGAGTACAGGGGATCCTAACAAGTGTTAGGAGAGTGGAGAAAATGGAAAACAGGATGGAGTTAACCAGGAATACACTCTCCAAATTGAAATGTCAAGGAGCCAAGCTTACAGGATGTGGTACAGTACGGTATATAAGCTTCCTCTTTAGGAGCTGATATGCAAGGGATAGCAGTAACAGTGCTTCAAACTTGTACTATAAAACTAATTAACTATATATTTGAAATAAGTTTTTTGGTTTTCATTTGCAATTGAATGGGAATATTTAGGAATCTAGATTGACATTGACATACACACATCCACCCCAATGTTAATGGCAGAACAGACTATTTGGACTAGTACTAAAAGTTACAGCTGCATTCACAACAATACCGTGGGAAAAGTTTTAGGTGGCTTTAAATGGCAAAACAAAAACAAAACCATGCCATAAAAGAAAAGAAAGCCCATAATTTGGGACACTACAGTGGCAGAGAAAGCTTCCTCCTACTTGTCAGAGTCATTCTGCATTCTGTCCAAAAAGCAAGTTCCAAGAAAAGTATGCCATTTATCCATATCATTCCTGTGCGGAGGTACTTAGATTAGCCACAAACCCTCATTTTAATACGTAAGCTTCACTTTTTGTGCCATACTTCTGATAAACTGGAATTAGAAAAATGTTTTAAAGCATTACATTGTTTAGATTTATAAAATAAAATTAGCTTGATGTGGTTAGACCGCCCTTAAACACAAAGCTTTTATTAGCGTTTGAGTATACTGTAAGCCTAAATTATAAAGATAACGTACGCTAGCCCACATGTTTAAAATGAGATAACTACCAGATTGGAACTCCTCCTTGGCAAGAAGGTCGCTTTGACAACCCCCCAACTAATTTAATTAGGAACTAGAAATTGAATCCATATCTTTTAAACAGCTAATTAAAACCCTATTTATACAATTATCTTGTTGATTTTTCACATAATCTTCGTGTTCCAGTTTGCAGGAAAGTAAAATACAGCATGCATGTTGCATGTCTGTGACCAAAGACTGCTCACGGCTGCCTACATAGGGATCCACTGCCATCAGTGGCTGCATATACATATCACTTAGTATATGCAGGATGCTCCTATGTGCACTTGCAAACCAAGTACAGGGTTGATTACAAAAAGATGAAATACCCTCACTGAAAAGAGAACTCATGACTTTTCCATGCACCAAAGTCAGGGCCTGATCTAGAGCTCACTGAATTTAACGGAAAGATGCAATGGGATCAAGCCTCTAGCAAGAAATGCTTACATTCCCTCTGTAGACTTAATTGGTTACCTAGCTTTTCATTGGTGGCATTGTTTGGGGTACACATGCACATGCTGTGTTTTCATATTTCTCTATGTGACCTCCAATGCATACATAAACATCCCAACAGCTAAGAAATCCCCATTTCTAAAGCATACAAATAAAACAAAAGAGATGATTTTCAAATGAAGGGTTGTAAGCCCAAATGAAAAAGTAGACCGCATTATTGGCTATAACAGTTGTATATTTACTTAGCTTGCCATCATTTTAGTACATTATCTTTCTCTAACCAGAACTACTAATTTATTATAAGACCTAAAAAACCCTACCCCAGTAATGGCAATCCCCATCTGACCACCATGAGCCTAAAAAAAAAAAAAGTCTTCTTTGCTAAAGTGATTTCATATTTGTAACTGAAAGTGTCTTACCAAAATTATGGACTGCCTCAAATGCACAGGTCTCTGACAAGTGCCTCCAACTCCCTCACACCCTTCAGTTGGCTGACATAAGCTGACTATTCTGAATTTGAATCCTGTCTTTGACTCTTGGGGCTCTGGATCAGAGCCAGAGTCCAAGACAGGTTCCAGTCAGACTTTATTTCCTCTTAGAATACATTATTTCTATATCTGAGTCTTTTTAAAAAAGGGTCCATGTGTTCTTGTATAGCACAATTTCTTTGTGAAAGGCATTATCCTTTGCCTATGACAAAATGAAGAGTTGTAGTATACAGTAAAATGCAAGCCAGGCCAGTGGGGTTTAGACATCATTTTACAAGTGGCAAACCATTATTTCTTTTGGTGTTCACTGTTATCATATTAACCACCTAACCACCTTGAATTCTTTTGTGATTTTTGACTGTAATACGCAGTTGCCTAGGAATTCAATTTTACTTAACATTATTTGATGAGTTGGTATGTGAATATTTTAAAAAGATTACTCATTTATTTATGAAAAGAGGTTTAAAAGCTTCTTATGCATAAAGAATATTCCACTTCCTTGAATGTGTTCATAGGGACTAAAAGTTGTACCATTAAAAGGGAATTAGATAGTGCTACTATATCTTCATGACTAATAAGAACACCAACAACGTTCATAAGCCTGGCACAGAAGGAGTCCAGGTCAACTCCTTTCTTCTTAGCAAATCAAAACACCAGGGATAAATTCCTGCTTCTCATCACCACTCTGGAGTCAAAGACAAAACTCACATTGACTTCATTGGAGCCAGATTATCAGACCTGGTATGGTTAGACAACAGCTGATCCTTTATAACAGCAGAAACACTTCACATCAGTATAACAAAGAGAAATTTATCCCACTTGGGGACTGATGTGAACAGCAATAATATATGCTGAGGAAAATGGTTATTATTTCTATTCAAAATTCTAAACAGCTGTTTTCAAGGCAGATTAAAAGATTTTTCAGCATTTGGACTTGACTCAAGAGCTTTATCTAATGCATACTTTGCATTTGAGTCTTTGTTGAATTAGAAATTTAATAGAGCAGCTGAGTATTTTAAAATCTTTTGGAAGACGTAAAAAAGGGATGTGAACTCTAGCACACCCTGTAAAACATAAATTTCTTACCAAAAGAATATGTTATTCATGTGCACTGTACATTAGGTCAATTATTACTCACTTTCTTTGGAGAACCACCAAGTGTCTCCACCCTTTATAACAGAGCACACTGTAATCAACTGTAATAAGAAGAGCAGAATCATTCTCACACACACTGGTGGCTCAGGTCTTACTCCCAAGAAGTTTAATCAAGACGCCACAACTGAATTTGACATGATTTTCAATATTATTTTAAAAAATAAGGAAAAAGTAAATAATTTGTTTATTATAAATAGGAAAATCCAGCACATTTTTAATTGGCCTTAAATTTTTAAAATCCTGTTATTTAATGGCAAACTATATAAACACCTCTTCCACTATACCACTTTAGTTTCCACTAACCTAATTTAACCTCTCATCTTCCTTTCAGACAGCAGCTGTAATAAGAAGTACTTATTTCTTTCCTGTATGGATGTCAGCAGTAGCTGACACAGTGGTGTTAGATACAAGATGGGTTTCTAAAAACATGAATACCTGAACTGTATTTGGAACTAACTTTGCTCCAGTAATTTAGTATATCAGTTTTCTTTCATGTAGACATGTCTTAATAAGCTCCTGTTGGAATGAGAAGGCAATAATGATGTGACTATTTCCTTAGACCATGTTAGATAGCATGAGGCAGAACGCTTGCCACCTCACTCTGCCCATTCTGTGTCTGGCCAAAAGAAGTATTTCACATTAGCTAGATACCCACACAGGTTAACTACCCAACGAGGCAGCTTGCGGAGGTCTCAATGTTTTTAACAGAACCGTCATTCACATGGATAGAATGCATCTCTATTCGTCATTCCCCCCCTTGTCTAACATTCAGTCTAAACTCCTTGTCCTTGCTGTCAATTAAACCTCAGGAAAACTTCCTAACAGTCAGAACAATAGGACAAGGAACTGACTGCCTAAGGGAATTGTGGAAGCTCATGCAATGGAGTTTTTCAAAAGGAGGTCGGATAATCAGCTGTCTGGGGTGGTATACACAGAACATATCCTGCATCTTGGCAGGGTGATAGACTGGGTGACCCCTGAGATCCTATCTAGCCTTCAAGTCTATGAGTGAAATCTCCCCACAGCTCTACTCCTTCAAGAGAGCCGGCTGCTTCACCGGCCCCTGAAAAAGTTAGGGGGCAGGACTGGCTCTGTGCTACCAAAGGGAGCGGGGCCCCAGGTAGAAAGGGTGAATGCGAGGGGCAACCAGACTTCCGTGCTACCCAGACTGTGACGCACTTCACACCCAGCCCTGAACTTTGCCTAGAGCATGCCGAGCAATGCTCCAGCGGCAATTTAAAGGCCCCAAGACTCCAGGCATCACTGCTGCTGCAGTAGCAGCAGCAGCTGGGAGCCCCGGGCCCTTTTGAATCACCAGGCCCTGGGGCAGTTGACTCCTTTGCTCTCTGCCCCACATCAGTGGGCCTGGCCTCTGTTTATGGTACATCTATTAGGAAATGTTAGATACTGTGTATTTTAGTAATCACATAGATGCAATAATTTTTTGCGGTTACTCGGTTACTAAAATATTCCCCTAGGGGTGGCAGCCAGTATGCTCCTGGCCCCAATCCTAGGGAGTCCTTTGTTATCCCATGTTGCTACCTCTGTATCAGAGGCAGCAGTGCAGGGTGGCAGGTGGAGCCAGTCCACAAGGGGACACAGTTTAAAAATCAGCTCCCCGCACAGACCAACTCCTTGTTGTCTCCTCCCCCTGCGCTGCTGCCTCTAATACAGGGCGGCAACAGCCCTTGTCCGGGGGGGGGGAGGGGCTGAGCTCCAGGATCCCGCCAGCCCCTCCCACCCTGGCTGCTGCCTCTGATACAGAGGCAGCAGCGGGGGAGGAGACAACAAGCGGCTCTGCAGAGACAGTGCTCATGGGGAGCCAGCTCCCTCCAAGCACCAGCTCCTGCCTGTCCCCCATGATGCTGCCTCTCAGGGAGGCAGCAAGGGTGGGGCAGGCAGCTCTCTAGGAACCAGCATGCAGTGGGAGCTGGCTTTAAGCTGGCACCCAATGGGCACCATCTCCCACCTCTCCTGCCCCTTGCTGTGGGATGTGTGTAGTTGTTTGGATGTGGATGGGGGATGGGAGCTTGGAGCTGGCATGTGGCTCAGCTGGTATACAGGGGGAGGTGGGAAGGGCAGAGCTGGGAAGCCCGGTGGGGAGGCAGGACAGGGGCTCACAGCAGAAGAGCCACAAATGGCCTCCCCTGCTCCAGCAAAATCCCTTCATCCAGGACCAGTCAGGCCTGAGAGTGCTGGACCAGAGAGGTTCAACATGTTATAAATAAAATTACTAAATAAAATAAGATTCTAAATTACAATCGCTAAATAAAAATGTAAATACCTGCTAACACAACCATACTGTACTACATAGGCTCTCTGACTAGTGTGAACACCAGGGCTCGCACCTCAGTCACAATGTATATGGTCATGGCCCACTCCCCACCCCATGCTTTATGAAAATTGGCTTATGGATATGAATATGCATAATTCAAAGATGCTTTAGCCAAAATACACCATGTGACATATTTTAAATCTGCTGATTATGTATATTCTATTTCTGTGCATGTATCATTCTTGAATGTGAAGTTAAAAACATGAAGTGTGAATCTGTTTATAAATCTAGATGTGCTAATGAGTGCTATTAGTGATACTCCGGAAACATAATGGCCCAGAACTCAAACCAACAACCTGTGAATAGTCTTGTTTTTCCTGTAAGCCTCGACTCTTGGTGATCCTGCCAGGACATGTGGCCAGGTCACCGGATGCTGGAACTCATTTTGGATCTTATAGTTTTCCAATCAAGGTGAGAAAAGTTGGAACTGAACACAAAGAATGCCCACCTTGGGCAAAAGGGATATAAAGGTGGGAAACCAAACAATAGGCACAGCTGCAAATTCTAGGAGACTCCCACTTGTCACCCAAGATGCCTACTTGAAACAGCAAAGACGGAACAGCAGAAAGGATCAGACCCAAGCTAGGAGGCTGCCTAGCTTGTGAAAAAGACGATTAAGAAACTTGTTGTTTGCAAATTCTTACTCCAACTGTTCTACTATATTAGGCTTAGCTGACATGTTCTGTTTTATGTGTCTTGCTTAGTAACCAACTTTGATCTGTTGGTTTGATCACTTGTAATTACTTAAATCCTACTTTTTATACTTAATAAAATAATTTTTTGTTTATCATCAAGCCCAGTGTAAAAAATTATTACGGGGAAGGAGAGGGAATGGGACAGTAGCTGTGCACCTCTCTCTCATTGATAAAGGAGGCAAAAGTCTTTATGAGCTTTCTCTGTGTAAAAGTTTCAGACAGAGTAAGATGGATTTATTTGTGGTTTTGATCACTTTTGAGGGCTGTGTTCCTGGATGCTATCAAATCCCTATAGCCAACTCTTCCCAGAGCTGAGAGAGTTCAACATCCTTTTACTCTGCCTGAGGGCGGCTATTACTAGGGCTTGAACCCTACACCAGGGATTCTCAAGCTTCATTGCATTATGACCCCCTTCTGACAACAAAAATTACTATCTGACCCTAAGAGGGGGAACTGAAGTCTGAGCCCACCCAAGCTGCACTGCCTTGGAGGGGGGCAAAGCCAAAACCCCATTGCTCAACTCAGGGGTGGTAGGAGTGGTCAAAACTGAAGTTCAAGGTCTTCAGTCCCAGGCAGGGGACCTATAACAGGAGCCCTGCTGCCAACAGCTGATGCCTTTGGGTTTCTACTTAAGCCCGATGGCCTGGGGCCAAGACTTTGGCTTCAGCCCCAGTAAATCTAAGCCAACCCTGGGTGACCCCATTAAAATGGAGTGCAACCCACTCTGGGGTCCCAACCCACAGTGAGTACCACTGATCTTCACTCATTTATAACCCCAGGTTAGGAACTGTTGAACCCTGGATCCCAATCTGGGCTCTAGTGTCTAACGCTGCATTAGTTAGGCCCTAGTCCAACCACCTTATGCAAGACTTCTTAGTGTCTCCCCAAAATGTAGCTGCTGGAGCACTCGGTTTGTGTTTCACTGTGAGAAACTTGACTGACCCCCAAAGCTGACCATCCAAAGGATAAAAGAAGTTGGCCATAGGATTATGGGATACCTTTGGCTGGCTCTCACAGAATGAGTCCAGTAGGGCTGGGGCCACACTACAAAGCAATAGAGCTCGAAGTTATGGCTTGACTCAGACTCAAATCTTCCACCCTTGTGGAATCCCAGTACTCTGGGCTAGAGCCCTAGTTTAGCACAATTTGAATGTTTGATAAGGGAAGGGCAAGAGAACCTCCAAGGGCAATATCCAGCCCACCAAATGGATTGATCCGGCCTGCAGCTTCCCTGCCGCTCCCTTGCCCCCAGTCCAATTGAGATCTGGGGATGGGGAAGCATGCAAGGTCTCCTCCCGCAGAGGCACACAGCACCAGAGGGAACTGCCAGCTATTTTAAACAGCTGGCGGTTCACTCTAGTCATTGTGCACCCCTTGCAGGGTGGGGGCAGGTGGCAAGAGACTTACTGGCCTTGGGCTGGGGGGAGCACATGAAGTACCCTCCTGCCGCCAAGGGTATGCAGCTCCTAAAGGGAACTCCCAGATTTTTAAAACAGTTGGCAGTTCTCTCTAGGTGCCACGGGCGGCAGGGGGCAAAGACTTCACATGCTCCCCCCGGGCCCCAAGCTAATCAGGGTCTGTGGGCATGGGACCACAGGAAGTGTCCTGGCTCTGCCCCTTCCACCCGAGGTCCTGCCCATTCCAAGGCGGCCTGGGGCCACTTCACAAATTTGTGAAATATCTCCCCTTCAAAAATGATTGCCCACCCCTACTGTAGATGGAAGGAGTGGATAGGCTTGAGATTGATTACAGTTTTGTGCACATATCCAGTGTCCTCAGCATTCTATTTAGCACATTTAAATAGAATACCAGAAGATCCAATCTGGAGACACGGCCTAGATGATCATAACAGAACCCTCTACTCTCGGAATCTGTGGATACATTTTTACCACACACTAAAGGACACCCACTTGATGACAATTCTGTTTACTGTTATATCCCTATCTCATAGCCAGTTTTTAAATCCATTTTAATATATGCCATGTTAACTTTATATTCCTCTACTGCAATCCCAAACCAAAGGCCTTACAAAAGTCTAAGTACAGATTACATTAACACTATTACCCTTATCTACCAAACTTGTAATCTCATTAAAAGATATCAACGTGGTTTACCAGAAGCTATTTTCCATACACCCATGTTGATTGATATCCATTGTCTTCCGTTGATTCTTTATTAATTGAGTCCTATATTAGTTGCTCTATTGTCTTGCATGGGATCGACAGACTGACATTATATGTGTCACCCCATTTACTTTTTAAATAGTGGCACAACAGGAACTTTCTTCTTGTCTTCTGGAACTTCCCCAGTGTTCCAAGTCTTACTAAAAATTAACATTAATCATCTAGTGAATCCCTCAGCCAACTCTTGAAAAATTCTTGGATGCAAATTATCTGGGTCTTCTGGTTTTAAAATGTGTCTAACTTTTGTAGTTTCTGTTTAACATTCTCCTTATGTACTAGTGGAATGGAAAGAGTGTTATCACCATATGATGAGACTATGTCATTTCATTTCCCCTGAATACAGCCTCTCCTCCCTCAGTTGTATCAAGACGGAGCTTGGACCAAAGTAAGGATAAACCTCAAATGCATAGACTGTAACTACACAGTAATAGAAAGACAGACCTCAAATAATGCCAGGAAGTCTGGTGTTGAGAGCAGGAGTACAGGCTCCAAAACCAAGGTAAACATCAAGAAAAGAATGAAAAGTGAGTCTTTCCTGGCTTGTTGGCTTCTCTAACACACAGCTACTTGCAAGTCATTAGCCTCCATCTGACATTCTCCTCCCAAATGAAGAAAGTTAGAAATGAAAATGAAAGGCTGAGTCCTTTCCCACTGGCTTTACAGCGATTACATGAGAGCAACTGCTCATGCTAGCCAACAATCACAGTAAGACACCAGCCCAGCAAGTCCAGGTGAAGACTCCAAACAGTCTTTGAGTGTGTGTGCTGCAACACTATTACATTTGCACAGAGCTACATAGGTATCTCTTACCCCTACAGAGCAGAGAATATGTTACTGCAGTATGGCAATGTTGTCACAACTGTCTACTCCTAACCAAAAACCTGACCGCAGCATGAAAACAGGTCTTTAGCAACAATGTATTTGTTTAATTCTCATCTACATGATCCTTATTTCCCTTGGGTTGGCATTCTATTCTCTCTGTGAACATAGTAACAAGAAGGCAGTTGTGCTAGTCTGATTCCTTCAAAACATTGCTATTCCTTATAATAATGGATACCTGTCATAAGGAAAATAAAGGGACCAAAGTTCCTCTCAGCTATAGGACAAGTGTGAAGAATGATGAGTATCACACTCTTGAGAGAAGAGAAACACATCATTCATGTAGGAAAATCATGCCAGAAAGATTCCTGGCGTACTTCTATAAAAAGCACCACACCAAGAAGCTCTCACAGGCTCTCTCATCATGCTGAAGCTGCCCTCTTGGCATCCAGTCAAAACAATTTAGGGAAGCTCTTTCTTATTTTAACTAGTATCAAGGAGAAGTGATTTCAGGTAAGATTCCAACCTTCTTTTCAGTGCTTCTCTAGATGGGGACACTCAGGAAAAATAATGTGCATTAATTAAAGGTGTGGATTAGTTAAACTACATGAAATCCCTGTGTGGACACACTCACTTAGAATTAAAGTGGCTTTAATTTGGTTCAATTTAATTCACTTCTTTACCTTTGATGCTGACTCATTGGGTATATTTACCAAACACCTACTTGGTGCAGAGAAAGTTTTAAGTCATGTTTCTAAAATGATGCTGATTATGGTTTGTCATGTCTATGCTTGTAGCTAATTGTGCTCAGCTGCACCAATGGCTGACAATGATTGCCAGAAAACATTGGTATCTAACTTCAACTGACTTCCAAAATTAGGCAACAAAAGAAGCATGTATGCAATGATCTTCCCAGTTCCCATAGCACCCAAAGAGAGGACTACTTCTATGCCTCCCAGGGCATGTCTAGACTTGCTTTCTCTTTTGAAAGAAGATATGCAAATTTGGTGTGAATTTGCATGTCTTCTTCCAATCACTTTTTCAAAAGAGGTTCTTACAAAAAAGCAAGTAGTCTAGATGTGGTTCTTTCAAGAAAAACCCCTTTTTCAAAAGAACCTTGTAATCCTCTTTTTAGGAAGAACAGTTCTTTAGAAAAAGGGTTTTTTCCCACCCCCAAAGGAACAGCATCTAGACTACTTGTTTTTCTGAAAGAACCTCTTTCAAAAAAGCGATTGGAAAAAGATAAGCAAATTTGCACCAAATTTGCATATCTTCTTTCCAAAGTGAAGGCCAGGTCTAGATGTGTCCAGACACTGCATTAAAGGAAAACATGATAAGATTTTAAACGTAGTCTTCAGTGTCCTAGTTACCAAGATTAGTTCCACAAATACTCTGCCGCAACCATCACCTATTATTATATTATGACTAGTCTATAACCACAACAATGTGGTTCGATTTACAATGCGGGTCTTAATTAACTGTTACCACCCCAAAAGATCTTGGCATCATTGTGGACAGTTCTCAGACAACATCTGCTCAGTGCAGTAGCATTAAAAAAAAAAAGCTAACAGAATATTGGGAGCCATTAGGAAAGTGACATAATAAAATACAAAATAACATCATGCCATTATACAAAATCCATGGCACAGCCACACCTTGAATACTGAGTGCAGTTCTGATTGCCCCATCTCAAAAAGATATGTTAGAGTTGGAAAACATATGGAGAAGGGCAACAAAATGCTGAAGACATGGAACATCTTCCATATGAGAAGAAATCAAAAAGACTGAGACCATTCATCTTAAAAAGGAAATAACTAAGAGTGGACATGATACAGGTCTATAAATAATTAATGATGTGGAGGCAGTAAATAAGGAAATGTTATGCACTCCTTCATATAATACAAGAACCTGGAGTCACCCAAATGAAATTCATAAGCAACAGGTTTAAATCCAACTCAAGCAAGTACTTCTTCATACAATGCAAAACCAATGTGTAGAACTCATTGCCAAGAGATGTTATGAAGGGCAAACGTATAACTGAGGATCAAGTCATCACGGGCTATTAGTCAAGATGGCCAGGAAGACAATCCCATGCTCTAGGTGTCCCTAGGCCTCTGATTGCTGGAAGCTGGGACTGCACAAGGGACAGATCACTTGATATATGTCTTGGTCTGTTCATTCCTTCTGAAGCATCTGGCACTAGCCACTATTTGAAGATAAGTTGCTGAGCTAAATTAGCCTTTTGTCTGGGTCTGCATGGCATTCTGATGTTCTTTCATTCTAATACATTAGGTTATCAAAGATTCCAAGCATATATGGCTCAGAAATAAAAGCAAAGGCATCACAAATGGGAAGTTTACATGTGTAAATCTCACTGATGGCCAAAAGGTGTGTTTGTACTGTATCTCCTTCACATGAGTCGAAGCAGGGGTTTTCCCTCCCCCATCCACCACTGTAACATTGTCAGCTTGAATTTTTTAAAACTAGCAGTTTCATTTTCAAGATTTTATTAGGCAAGCATATTAGGTATTGTCAGCATAACATGTGCTTTTCCTTCACAGCACTCAATTAATCATTGCTCCACTCACTGCATAGCACAGCATATACACTCAAGAGAACTCAAAACATTCTGAATTATGAACATTTGACAACGTGGGCACTAGATCTTTCTTATATTGCTAAAGCGCTCCATTGATGCCATTAGTTGGCTTACAAATTAAAGGAAAAGGCACATTTGTCTCAGTTCTCAAAAGTTGAAGTATTATTTTTGAAATAATGCTTTCTCTTCTGTATTCTTCTACATGACTTACACTTTTAAAATTTTTAAAACATATGAATAAGTCTTCACATCTCTGGAATGGGTGTCACCTTACAGACCTGCAGGCACACAATGTATTATGTGCTCAGTTTTCCGAAGAAGTGACAGCCTCTCCCGCTGGCCTGGCACAAAGCTTACCAGCTAATAAACGAAATGAAGTCAGCATGGGCATACAGTGATAAGGAAAGAGCTCTGAGAAGGATGGTGGCACAGAGACACGGAGACGGACTGAAATTCAGAGCCCTACTGGTGGACAATCTGGCAAAAACTGGAAATATAGTAAATATATTCAAATAAAAGGTTGAGCTGATATTTCTTACCATCCGATTGAACTCACTACCATTGCTGCAGTGCCAGTGTGTTACCCTGGTTGCCAGTCTGCTTTTGCAGCAAGGAACAACAGTTCAGGCTGAGAGCAACAGTGCCAGGTTGCTACTCCCCCTCTCAGGCAGGCAGGCAGGCATTGGTAGTATCTCCTCTTCTCAGCATAGCAGCCTGCACAGCTGAACTAGTTGCAAAGAGGGACTGGAGTAGCTTATTCCCTCCCCTCCAGCCAAGCAGGAAGCAAGGAATTTTTTGTTACTCCTTCAGTCACAGTTCAGTCTCTGCTCTGGTCCTGGGCTGGCTCAGGATAAAATCCCGGCTGATTGCTTTTGCTGATGACTCAAAGATTGGCAGAATGGTAAATAATGAGAACAGACTAGTCATACAGAGAGATCTGCAACGCTCAATACACTGGGCCCATTCAAGCAGGATGTGTTTTAAGACAGACAAATGCAAAGGTATGTCACCCAAGCTTCTGTCACTGTTCTTGTTGAAAAGGAGTACAAGAAGCCCTCGCCATTCATGGGAGATATGTTCTTGAGATCACCACAAATGGTGAAATCCACAAATACTGGGAGCAGGTTGGATACTTGTGTAATCAAAGTTTAGTGGGTTACATATACATCTAACTACTCAATGTAGGGCTGTATACTGGAAAGTGACTCTGAAAAGGATTTAGGGATGATATTGAATGAACACTACAACATGAGTTCCCAGAGTGATGTTATCACAAAAAGAGCTGATGTGATGCTTTCTTGTATACAAAGGAGAGAAGCAAGTGGGAATGGGGAGGTGACTATGCCTATATACATGTCATTGAAGTGATCAAAATTGGAATATTATGTCCAGTTCCAGTGCTCACATTTGTAAAAGGTTCTTGAAAACTGGAGTGGGTGCAGTAAAGAGCCATGAAAATGAATCAAGGCCAAGAGGAAATCCCTTACAGGGAGAGGCTTTAGCTCCATCTATGTACTTTATCAAACAGAAGATTGATAAGTGGCTTGATTACAGTGTATAAAGACATTCAGAGGAAGTAAATACAAGGTATTTCATAGTTGTTTAATCTCGCAAAGAAAAAGCAGAATAAGAACCAATGGCTGAAAGTGGAAGCCAGATAAATTCAAATTAGCAATAAGGATCAAATTTGTAATGAGAGTGATTAACTACTGGAATTAACTACTCTAAGGAAAGTCTGTCTTGAAGACTTCAAATCAGAACAGGATGCTTTTGTGAAATATATACTTTAGCCAAACATAAGCTACTGGACACAGAACACAGTAACTGGGTGAAATTTAATGGCCTTTGACATACAGTATGTCAGAGTAGAAGATCCAGTAGAAGTAGATGCCTTTCAGGCTTTAGACTCTTGAATCTATTAACTACATGCTGCCCTTTAGTAAGAGCAGATTATAAGAGTGACACAGAAACACAATATATATTAGTAGCATATTTTAAATAGTAAAAAGGCTAAACTAATTTGGGTAGGGCTTTGCCTCCTAGTTAATGACTGGCTGGAGGCAAAGCCCTTCAATTCAAATGGTCATTACCAGAGAAGAAATGCTTGTGCTAGTGGTCATTAATGCTACTGTCATCATAGTAAGCTGGGCCATGAAACAACACAAACAAAAAATAAGGTAAGGGTTATTGTATTCGTTAATGGTAAAAGTGAGAATAGCAGTTAACAGTGGGAATCAAACTTTCAAAAGCGCCTCAATGACTTAGGAGCCTAAATCTCATTTTCAAAAGTGGCTGATGTAATTCAGAATCTACCTCTCACTGAATTTCAATGGGACGTAGCAGCCTAAGTGCCTATATCACTTTTGAAAATGGGACTTCATCATGTGGCTGCTTCTGAAATTCTTATACATCCTCAACAACTGTAAACTGCCACAGCTGAGGTACTGGCCTCATGAAATGAAAAAAAACTCTGTACTGCTTGAGTCCTGTATTGTAGCTCTGCTGTTGAGAGAGGATTTTATTCTCTGTAAGAGTCTATCCAGCTATTTCCCGATAGCTATGTATACTTAAAAGAAAATGTTAAAAGAGAATGAATGAGAAATGTGATATTCAAAGTAAACTGTGAAGAACTGGAATACTGTTACAGCACAGAAACTTTCTCTGTAATGTAAAATCACACAGGTGGCAAATGGATGCATTGGAGAATCCTATGATAAGCCTTGACATTAGAAATACAATATATTTTTTAGGACTTGAATGACAATCAGTAAATGAGCTGGCTAGATGAGTAACTATGCTGTTCTATGTTGTTTATGGATATCGATATTTATAGTTGAATTTTGCTGATTTCTGTTGCCAATGATCAGTTATGGCTATTGTTTTAGAATAAATATGTAATTTTAAAACTCCTAGTGGTATTCATTTTTAACAATAGCAGAGGTTTATTGATTACTTCCCCCAATCCCTAGGCACTAAAGCCTTTTCACAAACAGAAATACTCAAAACGATTTGCTTTATTCAAGCAAAATGCCTATTAATCTCAACAGGAGTTTTTTCTGGTTAAGGAGTGTAAAACTAGATTCTTTATTTTATAGCGAGCAGAGTTTGGAGACAGATCTTTCTCTTAAGGCTCTTTCCTTTTCAAACCTTATTTAGGCCTCTTTTCTTTTCCTACAGCATAGCTCCAGAGTGCCAAACAGTACATGTGGTCACTGAAAAATATAAAAACCACTCAGTCATTATTCCTGAACTTCCCGAGGCTAACTAGAAGTGTGAATGTGGCTGTTGTAACAGTTCCTAAGTAGCTATTTCCTACCTTTATTTGCAACTTTTCTGATGAAATTAAAATAAGGAAATTATTTTAAGTGCAACACTTACCACACAAATGAATCAACTTTGATAGGAAAAAATTCCAACTTTATTAGAACTAGGCTGCAAGGAGAGCTGACCTCTATTTAAGATCTATTTTCATTACAGATAACCTCCATTTTGAAGCTGATCTACACACAAGAATTGTTTCATTTGGAAATGCCCTTGTCAGTTTATCCTTGTATTTAAGTATGAACTATGATATTTCAAAAGAGGGTCTCCTTACTTTATTAGAACTGATCATTATTCAAGCTTTGGATCATTATTTTAAAATAAACTAATCTAGATAGGGATCATATGCATCTGAATTTCACTACTTTGTCTCTTGCTGTTGCAGTAGTAAGAAAACTTGCAGCCTAATGTTTCAATGTAGGGGAAAGGGGAATGCAAGAATATGAATGGAAAATATTCACATAAAATTTCTTGGTGATTCACAATCAAAACATTTATTTTCATAGCAACAAATCAAGGGATTGTAGATATTGGTGCTTTCTTGTATCAAAACAAATAGAGGCCCAGAAGAGAACAAACACTTTTCTCCATAAATGGTTACATGCACAGTTAAATAGGTTCTCAGCCTCATTTATTCATCCCCTTTATTATTTTAACCCCAGGAGTTCCCATTTAGGAAGCCAAACACCTCTTCAGCCAAAGCTCCTACAGGAATTCCTTTTCCTGAGCTATTATATGTTCTAGGAAACACGTACAGAGCAATAAGCTGAGAGGTACCTGGCATATAGGTAACTGGGACTATATCTGTAATCTTCAGAGGGGTAGCCGAGTTTGTCTGTACAGGATACGTTTTGTTGGTCTTTAAAGTGCTACCATACTATTTGTTGTTTTTTAAGTTTATGTTTGTAATGTTGGTTTAAAAAAAGTCAAAATAACTTGAATGTTCATGCTGATTATGAAGGCCAGAGATGCATCTGTATGGAAATGGCTCAAAAGCAAAGCACAGTCACTCCTGCAGTTCCTTCATTGTATGAAACAACCTGTCTTTCATAACACAATACACTTTGCTATAGATTCCTCCACGTTATCTATAGCACTGTGTGTGCAAATCTAGCCATCAAGCTCTTCAGGGACGTTACAATCTTCACCTGTGTGCACCGTGTATATAAGTCAGATCAGTACTAATGTGAAATCCCATAATCAGGCACGCATGTACATCCCTTCTTGTATATTATTACATCTTTATATAAGTATGTCCATGTATACAAGGTTTCTTAGATACTAAGGTTCAGATTAGGGATGTAAGCGACTAGTTGACTCTCCTATAAAAGATGCTTATTGGATAGTCAACCAGTGTCTCAACTAATCATTTCCTCATCCTTGCTGCCTTTATCAGAGAGAGGCAGCAAATGGGGGGGAGCAGGAGCCGGTGTTGGGGGGAACCTGCTTAAAAGCCAGTTCCTCCCAACACTGTCTGGAGAATCAAGTGCGCAGTGGGGAACTGGCAGCACTTTTGCTTTTGAAATGAGCAAAAGCGGGGCTCTTGCTACATTTCAAAAGCAGAAGCACACTGGGAGCACAGGGTGAGCAGGGGTCTCAAGCAGTCCCCTGATGGCCCCCTGGCTCAGTTTGCTTTTGAAATGTACAAGAGCCCCACAGTCTCTTCCATCAACAATACTGCAATATTACTCTTCCATTTACTATTCAATTAGTTGATTAATCTAAATTTAACATCCCTAGGTCAGATCATGTACAACCAAAGTCAATGGGAGTTGTGTCATTGCCAGTGATAGAAGCAGAATCCAACCCTTAAATAATAATTATGAGTTACACACACCCACACCACTAAGGAACTTGAAAACTGCTCAGTCTTTGGGGGATTAGGCTCATAATCTGGACAACAAAACTCCAAAAATGATTTCAACCCATTCTTTTTGAAATATCTATACAGGTTGAACCTCTCTAAGTCAAGACCCTCAGGATCTGACCAGTGCCGAACCAAAGAATTTGCCAAATCATGGAAGGTCAATATTGTCTAGCAGCATTACCATGACTTCCACTGCTTACTGGGTTCTTAGAAGACATTTGGGGTAAATTAGGCTGAACAACAACACAGAACACAGAGTCAGGACTGATGGCTGTAAACAAACTTTTTCGGATCAAAGGAAACTTGGCCACACTGTGATAAGTGGACATCTGGCTAACTAAAATCGTGCTAGACCACAGATGTTGCTGAACCAGAGAGTGCTGGACTAGAGAGATTCAACCTGTATCACAATTTATGAAGTCTGTCTGCATACACTAATACACTTAATTGCTGATGATGGGTCCTATCTCTTCTACATTGAATCCAATGTAGAAACCTGGGTTTTTCACCTGAATTTTTGTACACTTCTACCAAAACATTTAACAACTCCCCCAAACCTAAAACCCAGTACATCATTGTGTATCTGCAGGTCAATGGCCTGAATGGCCTGTGGATAAGGTAGAGGCTTTTATAATGAAAAAAATCCATTCACATTTTATTGTGGCATTTGTGAAAAAACACATGAAGTCTTGTTGATTTGGTGGGAGGGGTGTGTGGTTTGTTTGGGTTTATTGTTAGGAGGTACTGGGGTGCCTGTGTATGTGATGGTTTTCCGTCCCCAAACAGAGCCTTGATTTTTATGAGAATTTTTTTTAAAAGCCCAGCACTGTGCACGAAGGATTAAGTTCCTCCCAAAAACCCTAAGTCCTTCTGGCCTGAAGCCTATGTATCATGATTAGCTCTGTGTGTGTGTGTGTGCGCGTGCGCGCGTGTGCGCGCCCATGCCCACAACACACACACACACACACACACACACACACACACACACACACACACACACACACACACAGAGAGAGAGAGAGAGAGAGAGAGAGATCTTAGTAAGCACTTTTAAAAGATGCTATTTAATATCTGGTGTTGCGCAAGGTATAGAATAAGCAACAATATATGGCTAGTAAGATAACTGTCAGATACATATGCAAGGAACAGAACAATGGGAAAATCCCTTACCCCAGCCACGATTTACTAGTTCCTAATACAACTATCCCTTTTGCAGTGTGCTATTGCCTTACTCAAAATCCTTGCTATTTTTTGCTTTAAATAACTCTGAGTCTTAAGCTTAATTTATCCAATTCAGGCCTAGAGATTCATGGATTAAAAGCTTTTGTGAATGCAAGAGCATCTTAAATTGGGTGTGTTAATTGTGTCATGTGAACTATTGTCCCCAGGATTAAGCTATAACCTCTATTTCAGAAGTGGAAAAACTCAAGTGAATTTCCATTTAGATCAGGCTCTTTCACGCACAAAAATACTCTACAGCACTAGTTCATTTGGAAAGACGACCTGCAAATTTGGTTTTAAAATTAAAAACATATGAAAAGTCACTCCAGGGCTGATACTGAATCGACTACATTTCAGCCTGGGGCAAATTTTCATGATTGAGTTATAAACTCATGAAAATAAGGGTCTACAATAACAACCGTTATTACAGGCCTTCAACTACAGCTGTGCTCGAGTGTGCTGCTACAATACTGTACATGCATTAATGTTACTGACTGCAGAAATTACATGTCTATGTCAACAGATGTGTTTCTTGGAAGCCAGCTCCAAAAATCCAGTTTATTCAAATGCTTGCCAGCTACCCATATGCTGCAATACTACTTTAAATGCGACATAAGGCTTTGAGAACATACTTTTACTGCTATCTACACTTTGTTATTTACTTTCCATTTAGACTAAATACCAGAGACGGGGCACGCTAAGGGGTTCAGCGTCCTTGCTGTAAAACCATATTCTACCAGTTGTAATATTTAGAAAGCAGAAAGTCTGCACAGCACTAAGGCCTGGTTTGGACACAGTGTTCGCACTCACACAGAGGCTCTCTGGAAAAGAGACGTTTACACAAGGCATTCAATTTGGGAACTTTTAATAATGGCCAAATATAGTTTAAAAATCATGCAAAAAATTCCTGCATGACAACAGTACAGGAATGACTCGGCTTGTAGGAAAAGCATTCATTTGCTCATATTCAGAGTCCAGGGGGGGAAAGAAACATGATACATTTTAAATAATATTTGAACTACCGTGGGTCCAATCCTGTTCTCATTGAAGCCCATGCCAAAAATCCATTAAGTAACAGGAGTTGGTTCTTTATGTTGCTCCAAGGACATGAACAAATAAACAGGGCTGTATCACTTTCTAAGAGCTTTCACTATGTTCTCCAAATGCGTGCAGGTAGCAAAAGCATGTTTTTCAGGTTGTTTCTGTAGTGCAAGTACACAACCATGTGCAGCATCCATTGTACATTATATACAGCTCACCCTTTAAAAGTATAGTTAACAAACAGGAAGAGTGATATGTTCAAAAAGTCAAGGGAGTGTTCACTGTAATTAGTAGGCAGTGGGGGATCTGGTTTTAGTTTTTAGAGGATTTCTGATAATTACGTTTGTACTAACAGATATATTTGTGCATAAGCTTTCGTGGGTAAAAACCACTTCATTATATGCATCTCACAAAGTGGATTTTACCCACAAAAGCTTATACCCAAATAAATCTTTTCATTTTTAAGGTGTCACAGGACTCTTCATTGTTTTTGCAGATACAGACTAACATGGCTAAGACTTTAGTTTGTACTGTTTTTTTCTTAATTGAGTTTTTTTCATAAAGTATATAACAGTCCAATCTATTTTAAACATTAGAAAGAAATCTGTTTGTTCAAAAACGCCTACCAAGCTATGAGAGTTAGGAGCACTAAATTTGGCATACAGCTTCCTAGTATCATAACTTAAAGCAAGGTAACATTGTGCATGGGATGTGCCTCGAATGGGATTGCTTCTCATAAAACCCTACAGAAGAGAGACAGAATCACCAGGCAGGTCAAAGGGGCTGGCAGAAGCCAGCTCACCTGGGACTGCCCCAGCCTGCCACCCCCAGATACCCTTTAGGGAAGACAGGAGGGTTAAAGCTCCACTACCCCAATTCATATGGGGACATTGCTGGCTGTTCCCCTTAGTCAGGGAGGAGGGGAAAGTGCACAGTTTGCTGCATCCTTCACACTGGCAGGAATGCATAAGGGGCAGGTGAATCTGGACCAGCCCCAGCAAGGGGACATGCACCTCCCCCTCCTGCCTGGCCTTGCTTGCTGGAGCTGCAGCAGTCATGGAGAGGCACTTCTCACCTGGCTGCACTGAGAGGGGATTGGGGCAGTCCTCTCTCCCCAAGGCAGCCTGCATATTGAACCCTTCGTTCCTAGCACCACGCCAGAGAGCAATGATTTAAATGAAGCATGTACATTTTTTTTAATTTTCCAAAAAAACAAAAATGGAGTTAAGGAGCAGAGCAACACTGGATAAATATTTTAGTTAATCTATAATTTGGACTTTATTTTCACTTGGATCTTGATCCTAAGAGACTCGTACACTGCAAGTTAAGCAGGTGCTTAAGGGCTTTGCTGATTTTGAGCGCTTAGGCATTTATCCAGCAACGCACTTACGCACAAACTTAATTACAAACATAAGTCTCTTGATTTTAAAGTTTGCCACATGCTGAAGTACTTCACTGGATATGGGCTGGAGCACTCAGCACCTTGCAGGATGGAGCCCTAAAAGCTGAACTCCTTTCAACCAAGCAAGGCTCTAGAAGATATATTTTCCTTCCTGGTTAATATATCTTACATCTGTCTAAAATTGTTTTAGGAAGCATTTCCAATTTCATTGTTTAATTTTTGCCATGTCCAGCTTTATAATACTCATTATTTCAAAGAAATACCGGGTCAGTTTTATTCCTAATGATGCATCTGCATATATTTGGCAATATGCCCAGTAGGCTTCCTCTGCTCTGGAAAGGAGCCAAATACTATGCTCAACAGCTTAGGAGTTATCGATATAGGTATATGACTAATGCAATCATGCCATAGCCATCAAATAAGTCAAGCTCTAAGTGAATATACATCAGTGATGGCATAACATGCCCTCCCACAACGTGCTTAAGGTCTCCAGCCAAAAAAGTAAACAAACAACATTCCTTTAAGCCTTGTTTATAGTATTTTATATTGTCAGGAAGGCTTCCACTGGTCCATACAAAATGTAAGTTCTATGCTCTAATCATCTGGGGCCAGATGCTGCCCTTTCCAAGTCAAAAGTACTCGACGCCACTTTCAGCAGATCTCACTGTGCTACCATGTCTGGAGGATTTCTATTGCAATAGGCCCTTTGATTTGTTTGGCTTGGTGCTTGAAAGAGCTGGCCTCTGGAAAGGGCTTGTAGATCTTCATTTAGCAAGCACATGGCCAGAATTTTACTCAAATAATATAAATCCAGCCTGTCTCATGTTACACATATGGGCCAAAATGTACGTAACAGAAATTCTCTTTAAAACAGTATAATATTACTGAACCACATAGCCTACCTGAGGATCTAAAAAACGGACACACTTTTTGCTACAATAGAGCCTTTTCATTGTTTTCCACCTCCGATCATTAGGATGCTTCCAAACATGTATGCCACACACCACGCTGTATAAAAATGCTATACTCTGCAACATTATATAGTAGGGGTTGCAGGATTCTTTGGCATATGACTTACATGAACTAAAAGGCATGCCACAAAAATGCTCTTTTGACTGTAATGATTAATGTTTGTAGAGAGAAGCACCATATAATTATTAGCCATAATACATGATTTAGAACACTGGCATAACCCAGAAGTCAAGCCACAGCCAAACATGCCTGCAAGGCACGCACCGCAAACCCAAGCCCTGCCACTCCATCTCCCATTGCATTTACCTATGAATGGTGTTGTCAACCAAGAAACTGGATCTATTTTGTTCACCCCAAAAATCAGAAATTTTAAAAGAATGCTGATGCATAGTTCTCATTTTATTTATGGTTAGATAAAGGTGCTACCCACCCCTTTGACAGGTCAGGTTTGGCCACATGAAAATGAGTACTGTTACGCAGTATGCATCACACTAATCCACTCATTGGATCACATCCATACATATATGTACAATAAGTCCTCCAGGGAGAGTCACAAACCCACATTATGTTCCTGATGCTAGAGTGTACATTTGGATCTCTAATTCAACTGACAGATGTGCAAAATCGCATGAGCCAGAGAACCAGACAACTCTCTAGCGACAACACAGATGTAGATGCTGAACAACGCAAGGTATTCCAGCTAAGGTCAGCATTAACTTATACTCAAAATGTTCTCTTCAGAGTGGAGTGTTTCTGATGACATAGTATGACTCAGGGATCTGGAACCCCACAGGAATATATTAGTGCAGTAGGTACAGAGGCTGCAGGGATACCAATGTACCATATTCAGAGAATTCATAGGTGCAGAAGAAGCCTCAGTTCTTCAATAGTCATCAACAAGAATAATCTTTTTTTCCTGATCATTATGGAATCAAACACATATGCTAGGAAAATGCCTTATGGAAAAGGCATGTAGATTGAAGACATTAGGTCAGACCCTGACCCCTGCTACAGCTGCTTTGCTCCAGTCCACTGGCACAAAGTAGGTTAGATTTGGCTCAGCTGCTTGCCTGAGATTCCACAATGGCATAAAGGTTGGCTGCTAGACACATCTTTGGGCAGCCTACCACCGTTCTGACAGCACTGGGAATCAAACTGAACCCTGGCAGCCCCAGGGGCAGAGGGCATAAACATAGCATACAGCCACCATTGTTCTCTCCCTCCTCAGGTCCTGCACTAGGCAACGTCTCGCCAGATCCATACTTGATCCCAATGGTTGCAATAACAAGCTGCCACTGTCTGCAAGGTTATATGAATAGTCCCTATCCAGTAATCCTGTGTACAACGCACACACTAAGACTTTTTTTTATCCTTTAGATTGAGTAGGCTTTAATCTTGGATCCTTTAGCCCTTTTTGATTCCTCATATCTCCCAGACTCGAACAGCACCTATGATCTGCATGCCATCCCCATGTGACGAACAGCACCAATTTATCAAAGTTGCAGCAGGAAATTCCCATTGCACAAATACAAATCAGGACCCAGGCAAACCCTGTTTGTACACATGAAATTTGAAAATTGAGTACACAGTGGTAATGGTCAAATTCGAAGGTGGTAAATAAGATGCTGTGGGTATATACACACATGACTGCATAGTCATCTATGCAGTTTACAGTGACATAATTAACACGCTGAAGAACTGGAAGAAGGCATAAAAAAGAATAAGCTAGAGAAAGGCACTAGTTTAGCTTACATATTCACGCATCTTCCTGCTTTTGGGTGATTTTCCTGCTACACATCTCTTTTACAAGCTCTTGGCCATATGAACCAAGTTAGATTCCTTCACACTCAGTGGGTCAAATTCAGATTTGATGTCTAAAGGAATTAAACTTACGTCTCAGCAAATAGGTGAGACTCTAAGCTCATGTAGTGAACATACAGAGGGCACCATGGGAAAATGCATATCCTTTAGAATTCCCACAGAAACTGACACTATCGTTTCTTATATATCGTTATCATTCTCCCTTAAAAAAAACTTCAGAAATCACCAGTTTAAAATGCTGATGGCAAAAAATAACAGAGGGGTTGTATGGTGTACCCAAGAAGTTTGCAGAAATATTTCAGTAGCAGTTTTGAACATTCTCAAGAGCAAAACCATATACAAGTGAACTCTATTCAAGACTTTTCTTAATGCCAACTCTTGGAGTTCTGTCCATCTTAAAAAAGGTAGGAAATGTCTAGGACTTCCCACCCTATGATCAAACACAGAACAATCAGATATTTTGCTGCCTCTACTATAGGGTTGCATTAGGTAACCACTTAGGCTGCCTGAATAGGTGAGCCAGCCATGATTAAGGGCCCTGGTCCTGAGGGAAAAACATCCAGAACACCCACTGAAGTCAAGGGGAGTTTTGGATGATCAATACATCTCAGGGCCTGGCCCAAAATATACCTATAGTTTCTTTAGTCTTATTGAGCATATAAAGAATTCTAATTTATGAGTGATATAGATGAATTTTCTGAAGCATATAATTAATAGACATTTTATCAAATTTAAACAAACATTATTTTCAAGATTACAGAGAAACAACGATGCCTGGCCTCTGTCCCCAGTGAACCATTCAACTGATTTAATTTCCTTGAAACAACCCAGTGTTGCAGATAAGGCAGTTGGTATGGCTGTGTTTTCATCTGGAAACAGCTGTGCCTGTTGCTATGGTCACTCTTAAGCAACAAGTTTCCAATTGGTAACAACAAATTTATACAAGATGTAAAAAACTAAGTAAACCTTGCCAAAAAAAAACAAAAAAAAAAACAACCCCCCCCCCACACACACACACAAACACACACACAGTCAGAATGTTGCTTATCATTGTTAAATGCATCAGTCTGATTGATACAAAAAAAAAACCCGTCTCTCATAATTTAAACAGAGAGCTAAGGCTTATATAAAAATGTCTTCATGCTTTTATCTGACAGCTCTTGGAGGTAGGTGTTCTCATAAGCATCACAAATGGAACAAAACAAAGGCCTTAATCAGTTTCATATGCCTTTCATTCTGGAGCCTATTTTTAAACCAAACTTACATATTTCTATACCTAAACTGAATATTTATTTTCAGTCTAAAAGTTTTAAAAACCTCATTCTGTTGTGGAGGAAATTTGATCTCTACAGCCCATGCAATGGCAATTAAACAGAGAGCAACAGAAAAATAAATTGAGAATTACAAAATCTATCATTGGGCTGTATAAGTACTACAGGACAAGGCCATCAATCAGGTACATGAAATAGAAAGTTAAGACAATAGGACATTAAACATTTAGTTCTATGTAAAAGATAATGAATCTATTTATCAACAGATCATTCATCCTCAAAGATTACATCTACAAGAGTTAAATTCATTCAAAATTATGGAGGACCACTAACAAACCTTCACAATTCTCTCTGATGGCAGTTTTTATTTTAGAATCTGCATATTGTTCTTCAAGAAGAATCTAATTTACATGAATAATTCACAGTCATTAATAAATTTCTACAGACTAAACTGTGTCAATTTACAATTTTAACCAAAAAGCATTAAATGCTGACAGACATCAGGATACATGATCTCCAGCACATACCTCTTTCACACTGAGGTCCAGTGAAGCCATATGTACAAGCACATCGGTTTGGAGCCACACATCTCCCTCCATTAAGGCACCCATTTTCACAGACAGCTGCAAATGAAGGGGGCAAAAACTATGAATTGTGATACTTCCAAAATGACATACATTCCTAATAGATGTAGTTTTACCAGCTTTGGGGAAAATAGCGAAACCTGGAATCTGATGAGCGTGTCTATTTTAGTTTAGTCTAGATACTGGACCTATTTTTCAATGAATTTTTAAGTCTCATTTTTCAATTTCTGCACAACTTCCCACTCTTATTGAGTGAAGCACAATAATTTTGCAGATACTGCAAACACTTTAAAAGCAGAATATCTCTAGGTTTTTGGTGTTTTCCCTATAATGAAACAAGTCTGTGCCATAGTTTCAAACATCACTTCACAGTTAAATTAAGGTATTTACTCTTCAGTAGAGATAGGAAACATATTATCTCCAAATCCTCCAGGTTTTGTCCCCGCCTTTGTACAATCTAGGGACAAATTAACAGACTGATTTGTTCACTCAGACATATCAAAAATATAATTAAATGTCCCAGGGTTTCTTGTTAACAGCCAGTAAATCACAGTATCAGACAGGCTAGTCAGAACAGATATCAGCTATTCATGTTTCATTGTTTGGATCCAAACCAAGGTACACCAGGTCTTGCAGCCACCTATGATGCATCACGAGATACAGAATCCACTTCTCCTGACATTAAAGTCCAAAAGCAGTGTTCCAGTTGTCAAAAAGATAACCAATAAATATTCACATAAAACAAACCTACTGGGTTTCACATAAAATCTTATAAAACATGGGTTTCCTCAGTCCTCACTGAACCAGCACCTGGTTAATTTCCAAACGGACAAGCCCCACATTTTTTGTTTTCTGGTGTGATTCGGTTTAAGCAATATGTGTCTTAGTAACCCTGACTCTACGCAAGGAAACATCTATAATATGCCCTGCTAGATCATCCTTCCTCTCCTACTTGTTACTCCACATCCAAACCACACACACTGATTCCACCTTCTCATTCATAAACAAAGTTCTCTCCTCTTCCTCCCCCGCCATTCAAATTCCTATGGTGAAATCTTGGGCCCATAAAAGTCAACTGGCATTTTGCCACTGCCATCAATGGAGACAGGATTTCATCCCTAGTTCTTACCCAAGGAAGAAATGCTTTTGTCTGTATTCAAATAAATGTTCACTGAAGGACTAATAGCTCATTGGATAACAACATGACAACACTGGGTTCAAAAGTGATCATTGAACTTTCATTTGAATTTAATAGAACTGTGGTAGTCATGTTGGGAAAGGCATAATCAGCATCAGCCCTTAGTACTCTTCAAACAGTGGAGTCTAAAATGCTGGTGGAGACTCCTCTATGACTGTAGTGTATTTGATTGTTATGGAGTAGAAGAGGTGGATTTATACAGGAGCTCATTAGACCTAGAAAATACCCTGGCTGAAAGAGGCAAAGAACTCCTATCGTGCATTACTGCGATCTCACATAGATCAACCATATGCTTCTTTAGCAGAGCAGCATTTACATTAAAGGAGTTACTTGTATTGCCTGGTTGGCATATCTCCAGTCTGAACACAACAGCTAAGAATAGATAATGTAATCCAATGCGAAGTATGGTGATCAAAGAAAGTCACTATGTCGAACAACCCTAATTAGTTCATTTTGGCATTGTCAAACCTATCTGGTTATCTAGGTACACAACATAATTAATATTTAAAAATACTAACATTACATAAAGGTATTGCTTTTTTTAAAAAAATATAAGAAACTCTATTGCATCTCCTGATAATACTGAAATGCAGGGCCTATTGCTGCAATGTGTAAACCCTGGGAGGACAATGCAAATTTTTCTAGCATAAGAACTACAGGATCACGTTATAGCCAATTAGTATGAATTTACTTCATGTTTTTAAATAGTTTTGATCCAAAAGAATTCCCTTGGCATGTAATTCAAAGTCCTGTAAAATTCCATTCTAGTCCTCTAACACTGAGTCCGATGTTAGCTGAAACGAGTTAGACTAGAATTGTGACTGATCTATCTGTCTTAATATTGTGTACCTTTCCCATCTACATATGTAAATATTTGGTTACTAATACTTACGCTGTCCACAATGTGTTCCTGTGTATCCTTTCTGGCAGAGACAATGGTCATCACTGCAGCTACCTCCATTCATACATCTGATGTTGCAGTGTTGTACTTGAATGAAAAATAATAATTTTTACATATTAGCAAAATAGTTGGGAACAGCAAAGAGCAAAATGGCTCAGTGATTATTTTACAGTTTGATTCTGTGAAGAACTAAGCAATGAGGGAGTCATTAGAAATAGAGAGAACTTAGCACCCTATAGAATTAGGTTTTTGATATGTAGAAAATGGAAGAGAAAATACTAGTAAGTTTCAGTATTAAGGGACTCAAAACACTGCGAGAAACAAAGGAAGGTCCAACCTCCAGCTCTTATTCATTGAACCAACTAGAATTTCACACTTAAATAATGGGTATAGGATACAGTCGCAGTTCAGTGGTGAAACTACGCCAACTTAAAAAGGAAAACAAAGATGTTGGCAGGCAGTAGCACCAGGGTTTATCATCAGGACAATGGGGAAATAAGCGCACGTGGGGACCAACAAAATTCTTGCTCCTGTTAACACAGGTAGATCAAAAGGGGAGCTGAAAGGTTAAGGACCTCTAGTGGGAGTAGGTGAAACTGCAGTGCAACATCTCTGTCCCGTATGTGGTCTTCCCATCACCAACCAAAGGTGTTGATGTGCTGGAGGCGTATGCTACAGCAGCGCTTCCCAAAGCCAGAGAAAGGGGAAGCACTCCCAAAGCTGTCAGCAGAGGAAGGGAGCTCTACTTCATGCTCCTCCATAACTAAGCACTTGCCACTTACTAACAGTTAACATCCAATCTACGTCTAACGCCAAAAAGCTGAAAAGCCTGCACTGCACTTTTCTGATAATAAGAACAAAAATGTTATTCAACTAAGATGTCAGGAACCACTTAAACATCAGGCACTTCCTTTGTATGGAAGCAGAGAGGCCTCCTGATTTAATTCCCCTCACAGTTCCCACTGTCTGACAGATTCCAACTGAGACAGACATTCTAGCCAGGAAATGGTTTTCTTTTTAACAGGAACCACATGAAAGGCTCCTCCCCAGATAGGAATACTGTCAGATTAGCATTTTGGTAGATTGGTACATAACACAGTATACCTACTATGCTGTCTGACATGCTCAGAAGAACTGAGGAAAAGAGACTTCAAGGAACCACTTGCCATCTGCCAGTATCATACAATCACCTATGAAAGCTTTCTGCGGCCAAACCTCCGTAGGTCCCTTGGTAACTTAAGCTCCACACAGATGCAAGTGAGGTGGTTGTTGGTTTTTTTTGTTGCTGTTGTTTTTAGGGAAAAGTAACAATTGTAACTTTTGTTGGCACAGGTACATACTGCCAGTCTATAATACAGCCACCAATATAAACGCAGATTGTTAATGTTTAAATTGTATGAGGATAAAACTAGAATTTAAATTTCCCATGTTTCTATTTGTGGCTGATGATACATTTTTACTTTGCTATGGAAGTATGTTAGGCAACAAAAAGTGTAATAACATTCCTCAACAAAAAGTGAAAATATCTGAAAATATTCAGAGTAAGTGTCTAGTGAAGGTTTTTGGACAGCATCCTAAGTAGGTCAGAAAAAGGTGTATAGTTACTTTAAAATGTGTAATTCAGCTTAGCTTTATACAATCTTAGAAAAACAGAGGGGATTAGAAAAAGCATAGGAAATGATATCATCTGTCAAGCAGGGTAGGAACTTAAAAACCACAAACTGATTTCAATTAGAGTAAGCCATGCCAAAAGCTAATTTCCATTCCCACATGAGTACCAAAACCATTTAAATACTTTGAACTACATTTGAGATAAAAAGGTTAACAGTAGCTTAAACTGCTAAGTTTTATATTATTTGTTCAAGCTGAAAGCAAAAGTATATTTTCCCATTTTGGGAAAAGGAATGGCTTTGCATATAGCCATGAAAAAAATTGTTTCCATCATTTGTCTTACTTTTCAAAGAAGCTCTTCTGAAGTAAAAGCTCTATCTACTTTTTGAAATACTGGGATCGGAGTTTGGTGGTACACAGAGCCATCATTATTAATATGGCCCATACAAGTCAGTGAGCTGTCTCCCCTAGTGCTATATAGCAGAACCAGTGACATACAACAGGGAATCTAAACACTGATTTTGGATCCTCTTTTGAAAATTTTTAGAAACACCAGTAAGAAACCATCTCACTGAAGACAACACCACGATTTGGATGAGCAAGTTCTCAACAGTGGTAAGGTTTGCACTGGCCAATCGCACACTGTGAGAAATTAGTATTTAAAATCCAATGTACTTGCCACTGCATATTCTGTCAACTAGGACAGTGAAAAATCAATAAAATTTGCTTCACTTTTTTTACTACTGTTAAGTTTCAAGTTCTTAAGCTGAAATATCTGGGTTTCAAAAATTGCAGGGCAATGATCATTAATTTAACAATTGTTTTCAATTAGAATTTATATTTATTTTTGTTAGCATCATTTGCAGAACATTTCCATTTGTCTTTGATTTTATAAAAACCTGTTTTGATCACATTTTAATTTGGAGTCACATTTAAGTTGACAATATCCCTTTAATGTTAAACTGGTTTTTTAAATGTTAGATTTCCTTTGTTTCTGAGTGGCAGCGCCAAGCTATTGTGGTCTATTGTGTACATATATATTCATGGAATCTATCTATAGTGCCAACTGTGCTAACCATTCACCCAAAGACTACATTCTAAAGTCCTTGTGCAGTAGAAGCACTTGGTGATAAAAATTACTACATAAAATTTCACCTAGGCAGTAGCTGTATTCTAATTCACATAACTCAGTCATTTCTTATTTTAAACTCTGGTTTGCTTTACTGATTAAAAACAATGTGACCTCTTAAAGTGAGCCTAAAACTACTGCATCCTTTAAGCAAGTTCCAAGTGATTTATTTTAAAACAGAAGCTGCACATAAAGTTGAAGTCTTAGTGTGCATCTACACAGCACCCTAAACTCGAAATAAGATACGCAATTTGTGCTATCAAATTGCATATCTTAATTCGAAACTATTTCAAAATCGCTTATTTTGAAATTTGGCACGTCTTACACAGCACCAAATTTTGAAATAACACACTATTTCAAGCCATCTCTTATCCCTCATCCAATGACATTTACCAGATGGCAAAATAGCGTGTCCGTTATTGAAAAATATTTCAAAATAACAGGTGGCTTGTGTAGACGTGGGGTAGCTATTTCGGGATACCTTCAGTATCCCGAAATAGCTGTGCAGTGTAAACATACCCTCAGTGTTTTATTGTGTATATAGGAAATCCACAATATTAAAAACAATTAAATAATAAGGGGGAAATTATCAGCCTGACTAAAAATTGCTGGTTAGTGTAATACCCTAGATATCACAAGAGATTGCTTGACAATTGAACAGAATTGGTCTTAAAAATTACTTTACTCAAAACTGCAGCAAACTCTCCCACCTCCTTTAGCCATGCATGGAACTCTCTTGAAAGCCTTTGGGAGTCCTGTGCTGAAATAGATGGCAGGTCATAGCCGAAAAAAATTACTGCACCAAATCCAAGTCTTTCCTCATTTTTTTAAATTTATGACTCAGAAAAAGCTTCCTCTGATGTCCATGTTGCCCAAGTAATGACAGAGTGAGTATAACAGCTAGATCATACCTGTTCTAAACACAAGTGAAGGAACATAACAGATTGAAAGATGACTCCCCGGTGCACCTCAAAGGACGTCAGTGCACATGATTAGGGCAGTATAATGGCATAATGCACCCTATTCAGAGATGCAGCAGCAAGTACATTCTCCCAGCCCACCTCAAAAGGAAATATTTTCTTCCTTGAGGTAGAAGACCTCCCAGAGCTCTTCTGGGGCTGTGTGGCTCCAGACCATTCCCAGTCCATGGCTGTACCTGCTAGGAGTGACAAACTCCAAAAGAAGGACTTCAGTGCTTGAAACATGCCCCTCCCTCACATTCTACTTTTTTTTTTTACCGTTACTACATGAAAAGAATGTTAAAACCACAGACAAATAATGCTCAGCTAATATTAAAGTTTTTACAGCCTATAAAACAAGAGCGAAAAAAAGAAGAGGTGCCAACCTGAAACCCCCCATTAAGGATCCTGAAGAGATCCACAAGGTGGAGATTCAATATATTGTAACAAACAGGCAAGATCATATTGCAGTCTTTAATCAGACACTACTCCCCTTGTGATGTTTAGACACTTGGGACAACCTTAACTTTTTCCCAAATATGGTTAGCAGGATCAGCCTCAGAAGATGGACAGCAAGCTTGAGTCTTAATGCATTTAAATGAAATGACCAAATTCTGCTATCTGTTACAACATCGGATTACCCAAGTAAATACTGTAGGATTATCCAGGTAAAGAAGAACAAAATCTGGCCCATCAATGCCCCACAGGACTTCAGTAAAGTTATACAAGTAAGTAGAATTTGGCCCATAGTCTGCAATATCATGTCCATCATGATGCATTTTGTACACTCATGTGTAAGTTTAGTGTCTAATAGAGAAGAGGAATCTTCCAGAAAATAACATTCTGCTGGCAAGCTAATATGGTTTCTAATACAACTAATTTGGTTTTAATTTGGCAAAAAGGAGTAGTTCCCATAGCGAGCTTCTGAGTCATTCTTCAAATTTCATCACAGGGAACTGGGCCTTCTTTGCTGTGGTAAAGAGGTCTAGTCTACTGACTCAGAGGTTAGTTGTCTGAAACATTATTAACTGCTGATAACTTGGCAGACTCAAAACAGGAACAGAAGGTACAGAAGGATACTTACTTGACTTTGAACCACAGGAGGGTGCTATCTGGCCATTTGGACATGTGCACATATTTGGTCTTGAACAAAATCCATCCCCACAGGAATGTCTGCAAATTGCTACAAATAAAATTAAAAAGACTTTAAAGCATGCTTTACTAAAAACCCATTAACACACAAAAGGCACTTGACTCACAATACAAATTGAGTGGAATTAATACTTACAGAGAAAAAGCAGATGAAGTAATATCTTTTATTGGACCGACTTGGACCCCCATAGCCCACAGAGAAGCATGTAGATCACAAGACTGTACTTCCCTGGATCAGCAACTCTGACTCCAGCAAACTGCTGACAACACAAGAGCCCCACCCTGGCTTCCGCCCGCTTTTCCTACTATTTACAGTGTGACACAACACACTCCCAACTCCAGTTTTCCCCAGAACCATCTGCCCTGAAGTGTCCAGCCCTCTCCTTTTGCAAGAAATATTACCTCACTTATCTTCTCTAATATTTTAAGATCAATACAGCTACAATAATACTGCAGACAAAATCTCAGCACACAGACGGCATACTCTGCATGTGGGAATGGAACCCAAAAGTGGTCCATCCCGTTATTTGTAGGGAGAGTCAGAAAGCTGACATGCATGCTCCTTGCAAACAAGGCATGGGCAAGCATTAGGATCACCAGTAGTGGTAGAAGATGGCCAAAAGGGAACATGCCTGATGAGCAGTGTCACCATGGTGTTGGTGATGGTGCTTGGTCCTACCGTGAGGGCAGGGGACTGGATTTGATGATCTCCTGAGGTCCCTTCCAGATCTAGTATTGTATGATTTACCACAGACTCAAAAGGAACATACCTGTGGCTTGTGTTCAAATATTGCCAACACATCAACATACATGTTGAATTGTAGCTTAGCAGGGTTTTGTATATTATCTTTTCCATGTTAAAACAATAAATAAATGCAGTATGACCAGTATTGAACTTAGACCAGCAATACATTCACATAAACATGCAAACAATGCAACCGGAAAAGATAAATCTTGGCCATAATGTTCAATGACAGTAACTTACGGACTATGCATTGATTTCCACCAGGTAGCGTTTTCCATCCAGGACAACAGTAGGCATTGTAACGTGATCCACACACATTGGGTCTAGAAGAAAAATTGGTTCTTGTTTTTCCTCCAAAATACATTTTAATAACCAACATTTGAAAAAGTCAAAAATAAAAGCAGTGCAGTACACATTATGGGAATCAGCTCTCAGCATAAATGTCTGTGCATATTTAACAGAAAGAGTATATATACACTACTTATTGACCTTAGTGATGCCTACTCTCTTGTGATGCCAAAGATTACACTGCAAAAATGTAAAATGAATCACTATATTTAAAACTACTCAGAAAGCTAAAAGAAAAAAAATGTAACAGAGCTCCAGCATTTCAGATGCTACTGAATGTTTATATGGATACTGTAGATTTAACTTGGGAAATAGAACAATAGGTACAAGGTTCAATCCTACACTCCTCTTGCCAGCCATAATCCCACTGAAATAAAGAGTGAGGGATCAAGCCTATGATCAGGGAATATGGCAAAAGTCTAACATGCTCAGAATGATAACTCCTGACTTTTTGTAGCTTCATGTACTTTTCTATGTCCCTACCCAGCTCTAAAATGCTATACTACTCCTATCTTGACCAGAATAAGAGTAATGCAAATTATTACATTAGCCAAATTAAAAAGACAATACATGAAAATATTTATTTAGCAAAAATGAATCATTGGCAAAAAATGTAAAATGTATGAATTCTAGTGAGCTGAAATGCCTGTGAAATAAATACTAAGACACTTGGTATACTTAGAACTTATTCTTGCTACTCACTTCTTAGACACAGAGTCCAATCTATCAAACTTCCCACCATTCTGTGCTTCTCCATGAGTCAAATTTTGCTTATTTTACTACTATGAGAAGTCCCATTCAAGGGACCTAGTCTTCCTTACAGGAGTAACAGGATATAGCTCCAGATGCAAGAAAATAGATCTTCCTTTTCTTTTACATACCATAACCTTATTATCCTACAACCCTTACTCAAGCAACAAAACTTGAGAAAAGTGTGCCACAATCTAAATCTTAGTAAACATGAATTCTTTAAACAAATTAGATGCTTGTTTTTCTTTTTTAGGACAACTGTTGACCTTTTTTAGAGGTGTGTTTTTTTTAAACTATGTAATATAGATACAGAAAGTTATTTGGACACAGTATTACAATGTCTAAGTAAACATCTACCCTGCATGGTGCAGGATGGATTTCCAAACTTCCTTTATAAGTATAAACATTTATTTGTGTGCATGTCCCAAAAGACTGTCTTATATTTATCTAGTGAAATACATTATTAATGGAATCTTAAATATTATTATTTCACCCACTTGAATGGCTTCATACTGCTGATTACAAACTGACTCAAAGCTCACTGGTATCTAGGGCAACACTAGCATCAACTTCATTGGGTTTTGGGTCAATAGCTCCATGCTCAGCAAGATAAGTACAGGCTGTATAAGTGGGCCCTGTTTCTAAGAACATCACATAGCTTTTTAACTGCTTTTATAGGTTTTAAAACTCCTGATGCATATATTCGCAACATATTCCATCATAATTATTTCAGCTACATGCCCCTAGGGCTACAACTATGTCACTTTGTCCTTCCATCAAAGGGAAACTGCTCCAATATCTCATGCCAAATCAAGACTGGGAACTAGACATGTAAGATTTTCTTTCACAATCTCCTGTCTGAAGCAATGATGGAACTTATTAATGCAGACTGGGTGGCATTGTTGCTTGTTACAACTGTGAACATGAATTGACAGTATCCAGTTTGGGTTGGGGGTAACACCTAAGCACAAGACTGCAAGACAACAGTTAGACACTGGGCCAATTTTTATCCCAGTTGCACCAATTAAAGCAGTGCAAATCCACAGTAAGTAGATGGTCTTGTGATTAAGACACAGGTCAAGAGTCAGAGGTACAGCTAGAGAGAAAATGGAATTTCAGTTCCATGGGAAATTGGGAAATTCCATAATGGGACCTGGGGAGCCCTCACAGTACCAGGCTCCAGGAGAAAGTTGACTGACCTAGACCCAGTGATACTCAAAGTCTTGGGAACCCCAACAGAAGCAATCACATGGCTTTCTGAAGCCTGCTTGTCAAGCAAGGTCCTATTGAAAGCCTCCTGGTTTCCACTGGAATTTCATCAAATGAGGTATGTTCCCACAGAATGTTTCAATTTTAACAAATATACATTTTTGACAGAAAAACACAGTTTCTGACTAGTTCTAGTGGGGAGACCAATTATAAAATGGGGATAAATACTCGTGTATTGTGACCCTAAAATTCATTAGTGTAATGAGATGCTCAGATACTACCGTAATAAATGACAAAAATAAGCTGTAAAGATACATTAATTGAATGAGATCAGAATCTAGTCCACTTTATTGTCTGTAATGTGACAGTAACAGAGAAGTTGGACTAAATTAATCAGTTATTTAAGTGGACACAACACCACTGATTGCAATAAAAGTGGCAACTAAAGCTCATAGTCAATTTTGCTTGTTGCATTGAAATACATGTATAACTTTATAAGCTTTGCTTTTCACCTGCTTACTTTGGTGTATCTAGAATTTACTTCTTCAGTCATATGCTCTCCTCTCCCACCATTTCAATACAATCAAATTGAGAGGGCAGCTGAATTGTGCATAACAAGCAATAACTTGGGGTACTGAAATAAAATTCTAACAAACAACTGTAACATTTATTTTGAAATAAATAAAAATCAGAAGGATACAAAAGATCATATTTAAGTAATATTTGTGATTAAAATATACATATATAAAAACAGACACGGTATGTAGTACAATAAACTTTGTTAGTCTATGGCAAGTTATGAAACAGGCCAAATTCAACAGGTTTCTTTTTAAAATATACTGTGTTTTAAGATCACTTTTATAATTGTCAACCAGGTAATTTTTAATAACACAATCACAAGGTCATATAGTCAACAGCTATATAGGAACATTAGCTTTTAAGAGATAAATGTCAATGTTTTTAAAGAACGATTTTTTTTTTTAAATTATTGATGAGAGACCCTAGTGATGCATTCTGTGGCACAATACTAAGCACTATAACAATTTCCCTGAAGAGAGTTACATGAAGAATGAATTTTTATCATAACTAACTCACAACAAAAAGAGTAAAACATATATATGCCCAGCAGCGGCCCGTCAATACAGGAGAACTAGGCGGTTGTTTAGGGCGCCAAGATAAACGGCCGTTGAGGGCTTTGAAGGCGGGGCGCCGATCATGTGTTTCGCCTAGGGTGCCAGTTGCCGGCAGCTTGTCTAGGGCCGCTCCTGTATATGTCCCACAATCTCTATGCACTATATTCTATATACTTCCAGAACTAGACTGCACCTAGTTATGCAGTCAATGCAGTTAACTAACGTAATGTTGTACACAGGGGAAAACACCTGCCAGACTTCCAATGAGCAATCATGCTTAGAGACTGAAACGAGACATTCAACTACCCTGATTACTACCATGATCACAGCTTTATTTTGCATAGCTACAAGGAGTTCAAATAATAATAAAATTACACAGTTTCTTCTGCCCCCTCAATCCTGTGTTTGTCTTGGTGACCTCCAGAAATGACTTTCCCAACTCACAGGCTGTACACTACATAAACAAATGCATCCGAAAACTTACTGCCATTAATTTTCAGAGCATCTCCTTGTTCTTGTATCACGGAACAGTGTAAAAAGGAGGGACTGAGACATAATGACTCTTAACAATCTCAGCCACGCACCTCTCATCTCTTTCTTTCTTTGGAAACTAAACAATTCAAGCCTTTATTATACCTCACCATAACTACCTATCCAGGTATTTATATCACAACCATCAGTAAAATATTTATCTTTCCAGAGCTGGATATTGTTCTGTAGACGAGGGTGTACCCCTGTTAATTTACAAAATTACATCATTCTATGCAGTGTGTGTGGCATTTGTGGTGGGGGAGCACTCCAAGTCAAGTGAGCACTGGGAAAAGTACCAGAAGAAGAATCCTGGACCTTGCAGTCTTCTCTCCATAGCACATGGGTTGTGATCTACTGGCAGCTTATGAAGTGTGCTCAAGTAGCTCTCCAGGAGTTTTTTCCTCTCTTTCCACCAAGTAGCACTAGAGGCATTAGCAGATCTCTTTCTCTACACCACCTCCTGCTGCCTTAATGGCAAAGGAAGGTACAGTAGAAGTCAGAAAGACCCTGTTTACTCCTGCTCATATTGCTGCTAGTAGCAAGGAAGGGAGAGAGGAAGAATGAATACACATACCCCCTACCCTATGGATTGGGAATGAAGATCTCCAGCTGCTGGTCCCCTCTCTCCCCAGGCCTAAGCCAGGGTGAAGGTCTCCTTGCCTCTGCCTCATCCCCTGGCCTATGATCACATGCATTGTGGATGGGAGGAGAAGTTTATCAATGGCAGCCCCTGCAGCCTGCAGATTGAAGAAGAGCTACCGCAGACCCTCTCATCTCGCTGAGGGCACTGTGAAGTGCACAGAATAGTAAAGGTCTCCTTTCCTGCTCCTCCAACTATCCTCCCTCTCCACGGTCGATAGAGGAAATGCAGAAGCAGTTAAGGCATAGAGGGACACGCCCAAGAGAGGAGATGAAGCAGCACTCAGATATGGGCATAGCTTGCATGCTCACTGAATTGCTTCTCTTACATAAATCCAGATCATCATCAAATCCTTCAATTCCCTGCTCTTCCTCACTACAAAACCTATCAAGTTTCCCACACAACTCCTCCCCCAGCTCTGTCTCCTCTGAGCAAATTTCCCCCTTCTCCACAGTCTGGTTTCTCCATATATCCCATCTCATAGTCTGGTTCCCTGCATTCCTCCTCCTCACATCCTGCAGCTTCTTCTGCCTGCCCTAGAGGATGGTCCCCAACACACCCAGAGTCATAGACTAGAGTGAGCCCTTACATCACGGCTTTGCCCTATACCTATGATTGTAGCAGCTTGGCGCTAGCTGTAGATGTGATATCTGTAGCCAGAAAGTCCCCATCTAGAGATGACTTTGTAGAATGCCTCCCCCCACAAGTCTGCAACGTTGGTCTCCCACTGGGAGACTGAAACTACTTCTCAGGAACACAGCATAGGAAACAAACAAACAAACAAAAAATCAAGGGTCTCCCAGGCAAATTGGAAGACTGAACAGATCTGGATGGGGGGGGGGGGCGGGGCGGAAGAGGCAAACAAAAAACCCACTTATGCACAAATGACACTATATTCTGAAAAAGAAGCAGAAGACACACCATTTTCATTAATTTACACACATACCCCCCCCCACACACACCTTTTGCTTAGCTGTTATCTTTCAGCCTGTAGCTTTTTAAGGCAAAGATGGATCTGTATAGCACCTAGCACTGTGTGAGTACTACCCATTTAAATAAATACAATTAAATCAGAGTGGGAATAAAAGAGAGACTATGTACAAAAGAAAAAAAGCCAGCACGGGCAACTCAGACATTACCCCGATGCTGCTGTTGGCAAAAGAGGGAGATTTGAACAGTCGCCTTCACCACACTTCATAAGAAACATGAAGGCTGTGTCTACACTGGCATCCCTTCCAGAAAAGGGATGCTTATGTAGCACTTTGGAATAGGCAAATCCGCAGGGGATTTAAATATCCCCCGCGGTATTTGCATTAACATGGCTGCCGCTTTTTTCCGGCTTGGAGATAAGCCGGAGAAAAGCGCCAGTCTAGACGTGATTCTCCGGAAAATAAAGCCTTTTCCGGAGGATCTCTTATTCTTATCTCTTGAAAGTAGGAATAAGAGATCCTCCAGAAAAGGCTTTATTTTCCGGAGAATCACGCTGACTGACGCTTTTCTCCGGCTTATCTCCAAGCCGGAAAAAAGCGGCAGCCATGTTAATGCAAATACCGTGGGGGATATTTAAATCCCCCGCGGATTTGCCTATTCCAAAGTGCTACATTAGCATCCCTTTTCCGGAAAGGGGTGCCAATGTAGACACAGCTGAATAGTATCCCAAAAATCTTAAAACTCTGGACCCTTTCATGCTACTCTGACTACCACCTTCTCCCTCAAGTAGTCCCACTGAAGTCAATGCAACCACCCATAGAGTGAGGAACAATCTAGCATAAGGAAGGATAGTAGAATCTGTCCCAAAGAGAGCACATGCATTTTGAGAACTCAGTAGCCCCTATTTTCAAAGCCTTAATGGGGGGAAAAAAAACAGGAGATTGGGGAGAGGCTGCCATGGAACATTTTTCAGAGTTACACATATATTCACAAACCATAACAAAGGCTTTCACTGATTGCATGGCGGTGAAAAAAAAGCCCTGACTGAAGCCAACAGCTTTGTTCAAAGACTTCCAAAATAAACAAATTCTGTCTTCAATTAATAACATGCGGGTGAAAATGTAGTAGCTAGATGAGTTGAATTATTGTCAAAGGATATTAGTCATCTACTGGAAAAATGATAAATGTATATGACTGTTTTTCTCTCTCTGTTTCCATTAACTGATACATGAGACTGATATGCTCAGCTGGTGATACCTTTGGTCTGATGCTTGAAGACAGTAGCTCAAAGAATGTGGTTTTGATAATAATACTATTAAAGAATAAAAGAAGCATGCATGTGGTTAGCAGGAAAGGGAATACACGCTATCTATGACTGGACTTGAGACTTCACTACTTACCATCCTAAGAAGGCACTTTGAGAAGCAACAGACTCAGTGTGTCATGGGAGTAGTGATAAATGCTGTGTGCAAGTCAGACACCTTCAGCATCAACAGTTGCAAAGCTGTCAGTTTTGTGTAACTAGTAGGTTCATTCCTATGAAAGATGCCTAGAGCATTGGATAAATACTTTTTTTCTTTTAGTGAATTATAAATAAAAACCTCTCCCTAGAATTTTGATTAGTAATCCTGAAACACACATCATTAACACCACTTCAGTTCTTGCCGTTGTGCATTTTAGATTTCTAAGTTTTATATTAGCCCAGACTAGCTGAGTAAGACGGCGGGAGAGCCTGAACTCAAACATGGTAGGTTGCAGAGCAAGCCACAGTACCTCATCCACCTATCTCAGAAGGGTTTAGAACTCTAAGAGCTCTGCTTTCCATTGATATCAATGGACATTACTTAGATATGAACGTCTGTTCACTAAAACTGGACTAAGACTATCAAATATGTCTCAAAGGGAACCAAGCCAACTGGGCAGGCATCTTCACTGAGTTATGAGAAATGGATTATTTTTGCCAATGTGCCCCTACACTATGAAAACGTACCTGGCATTTTAGTTATGTAGAATCAAAAGGACATGGCTTGATGGCAGCTCAGACATCTCTACTCTGGACACTCAACTCTTCATGGCTTAAACATGTTTTAAAATAACTTTTCACACAGAAGAGGACAAAAACACTCCTGTTGTCTGAGAGAAATAGACAGGTGGATGGAAAGGTGTTTTGGAGGGCAAAGGAAACATTGGTCTAGATTAAAATCCATCTGTCATCTCTGGCTGCTTAAACTCTGTTTCTGAAAGCTTTCTGGAATTCATCACAATTGTTCCAAGTAGGCAAAGGCAAAAGCTGAGAATCATGCCTGCTTTTTGCAGCATATTTAATACTGTGGACTCACTGCAAGGACATGCATGCCTAGCATGTGAAAAGTGGAAATAAAAGGTTTTTAATAAGAGACATAAGCAACTTTGGATCTCTGTGATGGTTTCTACGAACCCAATCCTGACTCCTACCTCTGAGAATCTGCCAAGACAAACACACATGAGAATTAATCTAGAAAGAGGGTTCAGGATCTGGGCCAATACATGGAATCCTCTCCTCCTGCATATGACTACGTCTGGTTCTGTGGTGACTCCTTCCACATCTCTACTACACAGCTCAATTAGGGTAGGGTGGAGGTAAAGCAGTAGCAAAAAGAGACAGGAGCAGAGCTGATGAACCTGCATAGCACTGTGTCTATTAACTATTGTCCTGTGCGGAGGAGTGCAGCAGCAGAAAGAACTGTGGGAACTACAGCAGAGCATTTCTATGGGGAAGTGAGGGCTCCTTCTCCCCCACCTCCCTATCCCCATAAAAGTAACCTGAATCAAAGCCTTAGACTTGGTGCATGTGCATGGTGCATATGAAAGAACCTAAGCACAGATATACTGTACTGCTCCTTCACAATTTTAACACAGATCTAAAAGAGAAGCAATGAATCAGTGCCTCTCTAGCCTACTGCCACTCTGATCATGATTATGTAGGCACAAGATGTATGATGTGCCTGCATAATCATGATATATTAGGCATTATTGACTCCTCTGTATTCTTTTGTAGCACTATACCTACATTGTATTAATACTACCCTAGCACTAGCTGGGGAACTGTGCTTGCTCTAGAGATGTTAAATATTGGTTAATTGGATAGTTGAGTAATCTCATGAATTCTTATCGGTTACTCAACTATTCTATAGTTCCTGGGGGTGGGGGCGTGGGCGGCAGCCAGTGCATTCCAGCCCCACTCTCGAGGAGCCCCCTGCCACTCCATGCTACTGCCTCATGTGGTGCCAGGAGAGAGCCAGGAGAGATCTGGTCCATGAGGGGAACCGGTTTAAAAACCAGCTCCCTTGGGGACCAGCTGCTTGATGCCCCACGTTGCTGCCCCTGGCACAGAGCCTCTGTCTGGGGTGGGGACTGACCTGCCGTGAGCTGGAACTGAGCAGGGTTGTCTGCCCGTCTGGCTCCTAATACACTTTAAATGCAGCACCACAGTCGGGGTAGGTCCTGGATCCAGCATGAGCCAGGACTAAGCCGAGCTGCTGGCCAGCCTGCTAAAAAATGTACTGGCGGGGGTGGGGGGAATGCATGTACAGCCTCTTTCCGAGTTACAAACGAGTTATGGACCAAACACTTGGCCGTAAGTCAAAGCGTTCGTAACTCGGACCCCATTGAGTTACATGGCAACCACGCTGTTCATAAGTGTGGATCGTGTTTGAAACTCGGGGACCACTTTGGTCATAAATGTGAACGGTCGTAACTCAACCGTTCACAACTCGGGGACCGGCTTTTGCTTATTGGTTAATCGACTACACTATTACATACCTAGCTTGTTCATTGCCCCGTCATCAAAGGCCTGCACAATAATATCAGCTAGTTCAGCTCCATTCTGCTATGCCTCCTGTCTGTACCTTACATCTTTGACCTGGCTCTTCACTACAGTGTGCAGCACTGTCCCGTTGTCTTGTCTTCTTTTCATCAACCAGTCCCTTCTTTGCTACTTCAGCCTGAAATATCACCAGGAGAAAGGGGTGCCACCTCCTTTTTTCAGAAAGATTTTTGGTAAGCAAATTTCAGTTTGGGTATTCGCAAGAGACAAGAAAGTTCCATGAACCAGTGTAGCAGAGTCACTCCAATGTCAAAACACCAGCACCCAATTACAATGACTACCAAACACAGTGCGGCAGGAGCTGGGGAGAGGAAAGAGTTCAATAGTTTGGCATTAAGGGGGCAGCTGCTGCAGAAGTGGGGAGAATTTGATTCCAGGAAAATGGAGATGGCATGTGCACTTCTGCCCTTTAGAGAGGAGAAGGTAACTGTGAAATATAGTCAGGCTAGTGTAGGAACCCCATAGAGAAGCCTGCCCAGTGTGGTGCTGAATGTTTACAATCACCAGTTGCCCTGGTCAAGACCTTTTGCAGAAAGCACAGCTCATTACTGAGGAAGACACTACCCATCTGTGCATGAGAGTTGCTGGCATTGCTGAGACTTGTACCACAATCTGTCCGGAGCCCTGCCATGCACTCGTCAAAGTTGGCGTAAGCCAGGGATAAATCAAGCATGGGTTTGGAATAAATTAGACAGAGGCTAGACAGAGTGGGCAGAGCAAGGCTGGGAAAGTAGAAGAGACAGTTTGCTTGCCAGATAAAGACTAAACTGAGATGGAGAAAAAACAGTTAGTTAAGCTGGACAAAGGGGAAGGATGTTGTAGTGATCATATACAGGGTGAAATCTCTCTGCTCCCTATTAAGCCAGACCCGTACACAGGTGGGGTGTAAACGCATCCTCCCGTTGACAGCTGAGGGAAGGCAAGAGCAGTGCGCTGCCTTGAGCCTCCCTCCCCCATGCTCTGGCCAGGGTAACACTATTGAGCATTTAAAAAAAATCTTAGAGGGGTAGTAGCCATGTCAGTCTAATTAAAAAAACAACAGTGGTCCTGTAGCACCTTAGAGGACCGTTGCTGTTTTTTTAACTATTGAGTGTTGACTCTGTTGGTCCTGAAGTTTTAGTCTATGCTTAACTTACTCCCTCCGCTCTAATAAAGCTGTGAAGCTTTAAAATTCATGCATTTCCATGACAGCTGATTTTCACACATCCCACTGATGAGCAAACTAATTTTGCCAATTTTCATCCACAGGCAAAATGGGATATTTTTATCATTGGGATTGGTCTACCTCAGATGCTTTTGGGAGAGGGCAGGGGCAGAAAGAGAGGGAGAAGACTGAAAATTATTATAACAGTGGCATAGAAGAGAAATCCATGGAAGCATTCAGGTCTCTCAGTACAAACAACCATAGTCCTCAGCCATAGTGCCTATTATCCCATTAATAAGATATTAAGCATCTGCCCCATATCACCAAAATCTTGTGCCATGTTTTATGCACATATGTGTGTGATGTGCCCTGTATCTCTTATTTGCTTCCTCTACAGCATGTGTGTGATTAGCGTTGCCAGATGGTTTAACCAAAAATACCAAACACCCCTTCCCTCCCAAAAAAAAAAAAAAAAAAAAAAAACACACACACCACACATTGGAGAAAAAATTCTGTTGAAGAAAAAAAAAAGGGGGGGGGAGACCAAAAAAGGGGGACCCCGAGAGTTAAGCAAAAAATAAAAATAAAAAAACAGAGTGGCCCCTTTAAGAAATGCTTGTGAGGCTTTTTGGCCCTAAAAGGCTGCTGGCAGCCGTCCGCCATTTTGTCTCCATGCTCCGGGCCGGACAGCTCCCCTGTGGAACCCAGTAAGCACCCAGGATTTTCACCTCCTGGCCCGGGGAAAATAAACATCAGAAAATATTGGACATTTTAGGTTTCTGGTATTTTCTGATTTTTTTTTTTAACTGGACAGGAAGCAAAAATACTGGACTGTCCGGGTCAGTACCGGACACCTGGCAACCCTAAATGAGATATGTCTATTCTATGCAGTGAGTTTAATATAATAATTACTGGTATTCCCCACCCTGACAAGATGGTACTGCTGTCCCAATATGCTGGCTCAGTTTAGCTGAAGAAAGACTAGACTTTGAAACTCCACAGGCATCCTTGTCTCTGCAATCCTGAAGCCAACATGCATGTCAGGAGTTCAAAATGACATGCAAGCTCTGTCCTTCAGCAACACTGGAAATCCTGTTAACCTTAGCTTCTATCACTCTCTGCCCACCAAATATAGCAATTGGGTGATGGTATTCAACGTCTCAGAGACTCAGCTACACCGATTCACAGCATCTTCTGGTCATCATTTTGTAAGGACAGATTTATCCGACCTGACAGCCAGGCATTGTTCTCATGGTTCACTATAGAACGACAGATTTTTAGGCACATTCTCTCATTGTTCTACGTGCTAATGTCACTGGGTCCAATCCTAGACCCAATTTACGTGGTAGTCTAATGTACATTAGGCCCAGCTTGCCATGGAAACTAACGCAAAACCAAGCAAGGCCTAGGAAAGGAAAGGAAAGCAAAGGAAAGGTCCCCTGTGCACTCCATGAGCAAGAACTGTAGACACACTCACGGGATGGCATGCCCCAATCCTCCCTTTCACCTCATCTTTTAGGGCCAAGACAGATCTCTAGATCCAGAGTGATAGTCATCCCAATGTAGATCCAGCCAGGGAGAGAGGAAGGGACTTGGTCAAGATTTCTGCACCATTGCCAACATTCACAATATGATAGCTGGTGTTGAAAGCTGAGATCAATTCTGGGCATCTCTTACAGTCTCACAAGGAAACAAAGTCAACTCAGGAATTTTGTGGAATTTGCATGGTATTTCACACTTCAGCCATGAGAGGCGGCTTGCACACATCCTGCGTACTGTCAACAGCATAGGCAAAGAATAACACTGCTGAGCAACCCCTCTCTCGGGGCAAGAGCAGCAGTCTCACTTCCACCACAGGGCATGAAAGTGTAGGAGGGCACTGGAGGAAAGAACGCAAGGGAATCCACTCTAACCCTGCAGGCCAGAGGCTGGCAGCACCTATCTGAGGTGGAGAGGACTGGAACTGCAGGTTGTCACCAGGAGGAGTGGAGCTGGGAGAGTGGGGATGAGGGAGGCTGCCACGGAAGGGCAGGAAGGGTTTGTGGTATTGACATGGAAGGGAAGTGAGGTAAGATAGGGAGCAGATGCACAGGGAAAAGGGGGCCTGAATTTGTGTGCTCATAAATATGCTCTGAAGGCTGAATTTTTAAGTTACCTCTGCCAAAAGCACGTTGGGGTCAGGAGGAGCTCAAAATCCAGACAGATGAGCCAAAGAGCATAGTTTTGGGAGAGATTTTCAATGGCACAACCAAAATTTGGGAACCTCCCAAGTCAACTGAAAGTCACTAGGAGTTAGGCACCTAATTGCTGTTCATGCCTTTGAAGATCTACCTGACCTTTCCGTATGCTCCCCAACTTCTGTGATCTTTAGACCAATCTAAGAGAGAGGACTTGCAGTTTTTGAACTCTTGCAGTTAGCAATACTGTTCTTGTGCTTTTTAAAGCCAGGTGTAGTGGACTGGAAAGAGCTGATGCTAGCAGACACTCTACTTTAGCCCATCCCACCTCCAATCCATCATCTTTAGCTTTGGAATTGTCAACCAAACCAACGTCTTTCAGCCAAGTGTTTTCATTCAGTGGACTGCTGTCCAGCCACCAAGGAACCACTATCCCGACTAACCCCCTGACGCCTACGAAGAAAGAGATCCACATGAAATATGACATTCTGAGATGAGTGTGATGCCTGGAAGCAGAAGCAGGGGAAGGATGTGTGGCTGCATAAACATTATATGGACACATTTTGGAAGTGTTTCCTTCCTCTTCAGAAGTGGTTTAGCTTCAACAGCTGTGCAGTCCAGGTGGGTGTCTCACATTTTGTGCATTCTGTTCTGTTTGACCCAGAAATGGGCCCAAAATGACTTCCAGCTAACAAACATGGGGAGAATATAATTTCTAAGGTGTCATGCTCCTGTAAGACACTGACTGGTATTATAGAGTAGTTGGACTGAGATGGAGCTCTGAAGAAAAGCTATTGAAAGGTACTTTGTAATTCACTTTTGACATTGGAGCAGAGCAAAAAAACAACAAAAAACCATTCTATGCAGAAAGCTCTAATCTATATGGGTGTGTCTAGACTACTGAGTTTTGTCGACAAAAGTGGACTTTTGTCGACAAAACTATACCAGCGTCTACACTACCGCTGAGTTCTGTCGACATAACGTCGACAGAACTCAGCAGTTTTGTCGACGCTGGTATACCTCATTTTACGAGGCATAACACCTTCTGTCGACAGTTCTGTCGACAGAAAGTGTTATTGCCTGTAGGGTTGCGTCTAGACTACAGGGTTCTGTCGACAAAGCAGCTTGCTTTGTCGACAGAACTCAATGTGTCTGGATGCTCTTTGTCGACAGAAGTTTTGTCGACAGATACTGTCGACAAAACTTCTGTCGACAAAACCCGGTAGTCTAGACATACCCTATATGTTTCTGTCTCCTCTGTGTGTCCAGGGCTCCTCATGGATCTTCGGGTATCTGCAGGTTTTGGGGAGGGATTGAGTGGAAAACAAATTCTGTTCCAAATGATTCTACTCTAGGAGTAGAAAATCACTAGCTCCTTTGAGTGTTTTAGGATATAGCTCACATGTGTTTGCTCAATACATTTCTATGAAAAGGAGTTCTCTTGGCTTCCTCAGGTAAACAGTTCAACAGTGCTCCTGTCAATGTGCTAGTAATCAGATACAGCTACATGCTCAGATGTGTCCAAAATGATCCTGATGAAAACTTTCATTAAAGTCCATACAGAGTTAAATATGGAACATAAATCCTAACAAACAAGGTACTCTTTGTACTAAGCAAGCAACACTTTTGCTGAATGGCTGCACGCCAATGAGGGGACAAATGAACCTGAGTAAAAAACAAAGGCTGCAACTTTATTCAGTGACAGCCACTATAATAGGACAAAACAGCCCAGGGGACTTAAACCTATATCAAATTGCCAGGGTCCATGAGACCAAATACAGGCCCAAACTAACCAGTATAGGTGTGTTAATCCCATGCAGACCATCTGATTCTGGTAATGGGACAACCATATGAGGTTGGGCTGAATCTAGCAACTAAAATGCAGATTGGCCCTCAACCCGGAATGATCAGTATTTCATATGCCGCATGCTGGGTAATAACATGAGAGGCCTCACTGTTTTAAAACTAAACTGGCTATTAAAAACTGCAAACAGGTGCTGCCACTGTAGCTACCATTCCAGCCACCTGCACACAGACTCACTCCCTAGTGCCTTCTCCAAACTCTTCCCTTCTGCAAACTGTGCTCCTCCCTCCAACTTCCATGCAGGTTGCTATAAATCAGATTTTATTCTGTCATTGTCACTAGGATTGCCAGATGGTTTAAACAAACATACCGGACACACTTGACATTACATCATAATCTACATTACATCTTATTTAGAAAATACCGGACATTTTTCTTTTCTCATTTATATTTTCTCAATTTGTTTCCTGAACAAAAAGCTCAAATACTGGACTGTCCAGTTCAAAAACCGGACACCTGGTAACCCTAATTGTTATGTTTTCTCCAGTCCCACTCCAACTAATTGCAGTTTCTATGCACTGGTTACCACTTACCCCTCTTTGGGTGAGCACTGCCCATCTTACTAACATGGTAAACTACAGCAAATAAACTGTCTTGCAGGTGGACACAGATGAAAAAGATATAGTCCTGAGGGCAAAGCAATAGAGGAATTAAAAAAAAAAAAAAGACAGCAATATAAAACCAGTAGCTATGGCACACACATGATACTAAACCAGGCCTGGCCAAAATACCCTTTGCAGGCCAGATCAAGCCCACCAAGCTACTGGATCCGTCCCACAGACACAGTGGGGAGCCCGCCTGCCCGCCTCAGTTGCTGAGAAATGCAGCTGCTATGGGGTTCTATTTGAAAAGCTGTGAGGCCAGGGCAGGAAGGAGAGGCTTTATATGCTGCTCCCTCTCCCAGCACAATCCCATTGGCCGGTTTCCAGCCAATGGGAGCTGCCTGTCATCAACAGACAGCTTGAGAAGCACTCTCCTCCCACCCCTGAGGCTCCTAGCTGTTCATAAACCACATGGCCCCTGCAGCCAGTGTGGGGGCAGGGCAGGCACAAAGTCTGCTGGAGAAGGCTGCTGGTTGGACCTCAAGCAGCTAAGTCTCCCAGCCAGAGCCTGCCTCTGGCACCCCAACTCTCTGCCACCCTACTCCACATAACCCAAACCCTTTGTCCTCCTCCTGCACCCATATCCCATCCCAGATCTTGTACCCCAATCCCCTGCCTCAGGTCACAACCCAAACCCCTGCAGCCCCTTCCTGCACCCCAGTTTCCTGCCCCAAGTCACAGCTCCCTCTTGCCCAAGGTCACAACTCAAACCTCTGCACCCTAGTCCCCTATACCATATCCCAACTGCTTCCTTCACCCAAACTCCCTCCCACATCCTCTCCTGCACCCCAGTCCCTTACTGCAAACTCTCTTCTGCACCCAACCTCCATCTCAGACCCCACACCTCTGCCATTAATATGGGAGAGCGTAGCCCTTGACCATTTTCCAAATTCTGAGTGTGCCCCCCCATCAAAAATTATTGTTCACCCCTGTACTAAACCATGGAAAGCCAAATCATTCATATACACCAGGGGGCCACTTCAGAAATTTTTGAAGTGGCCCCAGGCTGCCCTGGAAGGGGCGGAGCCTCAGGCAGAAGGGGTGGGATCAGGACACTTCCATGATTTCCCACCCCCAGACTCCTCCACCCCCCCAGTGTTCTGAACAGCCGGCAGTTCCCTCTATATACCCATGCTCCTGGTGGTGGGAAAAGACTTCACATGCTCCCCCTGCTGCCCCCAGGTCAATCAGACCCTGGGGAAGGGGAGCACATGAAGTCTCTCACTCCCTGCCCCCGCCCTGCAAGGGAGCGCCATGCTTAGAGTCAACCACCAACTGAGCAGCAGCTGGCGTTGACTTTCAGTGCTGAGTCCCTTGCAGGGTGGGAGGAGACTTCACACACTCTCCCCGCTCTCAAGCCCTGATTGGTCTGGGGGCGGGAGAGCACATGAAGTCTCCCCCCACTCTGCCCCTGTCCTGCAAGAAGCACGCGGTGCTTAGAAGCGCAGCACCCATTGCAAGGTGGAAGGAGACTTGGTGTTCTCCTCCCTTTCCTCCATGGCCAATCAGGGCTCAAGGGAGGGGGGGAACAAACAGTGTCCTCCCATCCTGCCAGGAGCACGTGGCACTTCTGAATGCCACACACTCCTTGTAGAGTGGGGGCAGAGCAGAAGGAGACTTTGCGCACTTCCTCCCCCACTCGCAGCCCGATTGGCCCGGGGGCAAGGGAAGTGGCAGGGCCTCTGCAGGCTGGATCAACTTACTTGGTGGGCCAGCCAGCCAGGGGAGGCCCTTTTGCCCACCCCAATATACACTGTACACATCCTCACAGAAAAATGACCCAGTGGAACAGGCAAGTGGAGACAAATTCAAGTCCTATTACAGATCTAGCTCTATGAACAGAAGTCATAGCATGATCCCACTTCTGACCTGCCAATCATTTGGTCACACATGTAGCCAGCCATGAATAGGACCTTTCCTAATATGCCAGAATACTGTGTTTCACTTTCCAAGCTATGGAGCTAGTAGCCAATATGAGTTGGCTACATCTAGACTGCAATCCTCTTTTCAAAGAGGCTTTTCGAAAGATACTTTCGAAAAAGCACGTCTAGACTACACCCAGGCAGTCTGGATGCTCTTTCGAAAAAGCACAGTTTGCATTACATAGAGCCTTTTTTCAAAAGAGCACTTTCAAAACAAGGTGTTCTTCCTTGTAAAACGAGGTTTTCCGCAGTCAAAAAAACTGCCGTGTTCTTTCGATTTACTTTCGAAAGAACACGGCAGCAGTCTAAACGCAGAGAAAGTTTTTTTGAAAAAGGCTTTTTTTTTTTTTTTTTCCGAAAAAACATTGTAGTCTAGGCATACCCATTGAAACCCCCAGCCTGTTGGACAGGCAGAAGGTGGTCCCATCAAATACTTCCACTTTTTAAGTGATATCTTTTTTACTCTCCCTGCTTCTTTTAGTTGGTTAAGCAACAGTGTCACTTTTTTGGTTCTCTGGTTTTTTTTAATTTGAGGTATATATTTAAGTTGAGCCTTTATGATGGTGTTACTAAAGTTTCCATGCAGCTTGCAGGGATTTCACTTTGGCACTGTGCCTTTTAATTTCTGTTTAAATAACTAGCTCATTTTTGGGTAGTTCCTCTTTCTGACGCTAAATGCCACAGTATTGAGCTGCTGTGGCATTTTTCTCACCACAGAAATATTAAATTTAATTATATTATGGTCATTATTTCCAAGTGGTCCAGCTATAGTCACCTCTTAGACCAGATCATGTGCTCCTCAAAGTACTAACTCAAGAATTACCACTCCTCTTGTGGGTTCCAGACCCAGCTGCTCCAAGAAACTTTTTATCTGCATCCCGTCCTGAGGTGACATGTACCCATTCGATGTGTGAATAATTGAAACCCCTCATTATTATTGATTTTTTTATTTTTGTAGACTCACTAATCTCCTGGAGCATTTCACAGTCACTAATATATTCCTACTGCTACATTATTAGAGCACGGAATTACTAACTAGCCATAGAGATTTGATGGTACAGTTTAGTTCATTTAATATTTTTACTTCATTTGATTCTACGCTTTCTTTCATGATCAAGAAACTGTTGGCACTTGTTAGCACTAGCAATAGCAGAGACAGATTTTGCACATGCTTTCCTACAGGGCTTTGTACTTGCTCCACACAATCTTGCATCACACCTTTATCAAATAGTATGATGCTCCGCTTTTTAGGCACAAGGAAACTCACATGTATAGTAGGGACTAGCCAATAGCTCTTCACTCATTTCACTCTGCCCTGAATTAAGCTAGGTCTAAACTGGATCCAGAAGGTTGGGTTAAAGTATGCAACCCCTACTACATAAATAACATAGCTGGAGTCAACGTACCTTCAGCGGAGCTTGGCACCATCTCCACAGCAGGAGGTCAATGAGAGCAAACCAAAGAGTACTGTCACTGACCGGGGCTTTCCTCAGCATTTGATTTAGCGGGTCTTTACCAGACCCTCTAAATTGAATGCTCTAAGCATAGAAGTAGCTTTAGACCTAAATTCATGCAGACTTAAAAATAATTGTAATAAACCATCATCGATGGTAGGTAGCCTCAGGAAAACATGTAATACCACAAACTACTTAACTTTTTCATGATCTTCTAATACTAGAATCCAGCATGCATAGCACTCCAACCTGTCTTTAAATTTTAAGATCTATAGGACTGGAACTATGCCTTCCTCCGTGTTTGTAAGGCACCAAACACAGACTGTCTGCTATCACACTTAAAAAATATTGCAGTGTGGTTTTGATTTTTGAGTTTTGTTTATTTGCTTTTGGGGAGGGGGGCTTTTTTTTTTTTTTAATTGGCTAGATTTCAAGTTGATCTCTCTGAAGTGCGGCAATTTACAAGAGATATGTACAGGCTAACATCTCTAAAGCCAAAAGACCCAATTTGTTCTGCATTTACATTCTTTTCCACTTTGTTCCCAATTCAAAATTCTCAGCTTTCAGTTTCACTCAAGTCCAGAGTTTGACACTGACTGGGTGTGGCATAAGAGGATAGCCAGAGGTGTTTAGGCCAGAAGTGGTAAGAAAAATGTTTGAGGTTTTCAGTATAAACCAATATTTACCAGTACGGTAAGTCTGCTTTTCTTCAGCAGGTTTTTAGTGGCAAGTATTGGTTTTAAATGAAAACCAGACGCCTTAATTATATATTAGAAAACTGAAATTATGTTATAGATTTATAAGATTTATTTTATTTCAGTGAACAAATGCAAATGAATGGCCAAATCCTGCCTGATTTATTCATGTTTATTTAGCCCCAGTAAAATCAGTGCATCTTGCATTTGGAAGTAAGGCAAGCAACACTTAATCCCCAAAGGATAATAATCTGCTGTAGGACAGTTTCATTTGTTTCACTCACAGTTTCATGAATCAGATCAGTGCCAACTAGCCTGTACTGTAATACTATCATTTCCAATTTAAACAAAAAACAGAGTTCTAGTATGAATTTAATTATAGCCTTATTGAGAAAAATCTGTTATCTCATAGTTCAGCTACCTCAAAGAAACCTTAGTCATTTTAAAATTTCAGTTTCAAATTATCGTTAAGCAAACTATCATCATCTATCACCATTGCAATATGAGAGGAAGCAAATAACCACTATTGTCTTATTTGGTAATTGTGTAACTTTTTAAAATATTACAAAGTGTGTGTCTCATTTTGGGGAGAAATTATAATGAGTGTAGACAACCATAACAACAACATTTAATCAAAACAGAACAAGTTCAAAAGAAATAACTGGATTTTTACTTTATATCCAAGAGTTAAGTTTATACATCATGTTCTTCAAGCGTATAGGAAGAGTCCTCCCCCCCCCCCCCCCCCCGCAGACTTGCAGTCCTTACTTGGGCAAAACTCCAAGTGACAACAGTGAGAGATTTAGGAGTTCAGGGGTTACAGAATAAAACCCTTGTGATAAAATACACTAACAGTCTTTAAAGCTCTTAGGACTGTTTTAGATGAAATATCTATCTATATACGTGTATGGTGTTTATTATTTTAAAGAGGGGTGGGGAATAAACCATAATGGACTGCAGAGATACTGCAACATGTAAACAGAAGTATATATCTGAACGTGTAAACTGACAGAAAAAACTAATCATACTTTCTGAAAAAAGTTACTTTGATACTGTAATAGTTTTCTGATCAATGGATAGCAATATGAAACTAGCATGTAAACATGCATGTTAGATTAGAGAAAAAGGGATTCCGCTTTTACTATAATGCCATTTGCTCAATAGCATAACGTTTGAGTCAGAATTGTAAGTTACGGGACCACCAGCAGGCTTGAAGTTTTAAGCTCTGGCTAACACAGAGGTGCATCTGCTACAGTCCTCTTCTAGCTTTCAGGTATCTCATCAGCATAACTGAAGCAATGATAGTGAGGAAGAAAATAACCAACTTTAAACTTGCAATAAAATATAAAATTAATATGAAATTAGATGCAAATTAACAATAAACCCTAACTGTATTTTTATAAAACCAACATCTGTCCAAAAAATCTTAATATTTTAAAATCTAAATGGTTTTCCATGTTAGGTTAACCAAATACTTAACAAAAAGTCTACCACAATTTTTTCTCTGAAAATCTTTCAAGAAGCTCCCATATCCATGCATTGCCAATCAATAGCAGAAAACACTCTAAAGCCATATTCAGACTTACTCCCCCCCCCCCAACTACATGAACTACAGTAATATGAAAACAAAATCTACCAGCATCTGCTTATAATTTATAGTATAATTCTCAGAACTCCAAAGATATTTGTACTGATGGATAAATGCGGAAAAATGTGAATGTCTCTTCTCCTAGTAAAATGAATTTTCTAAGAATGTTTAAGTCTATTTAGCAACCCCGATCCTTTAATTTATCGGTAATTCCTATATCCTCAATGCCTATTTTCTATGGATTTCCACAGACTTAGCACCAACCCTTTCTGTTAAAAAAAGACAGCTCTTTTTAAGAAACCCATTTTGTACATTAGACTGCAACACCAAAGAAAGTCCTTGTGATTTCAAAATTGGAAATGTTCAACAGGACTCTCATAACAATGATAAGGATGTTTATATGGCTAATAGAAGAAAAGATTTCCAACTGCTTAAACAATTTGGTCACATTTTACCGTCAGCCTGAAGAATGAGGTGCAAAAAAGGACTAATGATAACTGAATGAAGTAATGATTTGTTTTGTGTTTTATTGGATCAGACTCTTTGGCAAAACGTTATCATTTTGTTAAGTATCTGCCTTCCAGGACACTTAAGAATTGTAATATTCCAAATGATTAACCAGGCCATGATCAAATGGAATGTCTAAAACTAATGTTTCTGTTAATACTAAACTTTCATGTTGTCTAAAACACAGACTTCATCACAAATATTTTATACACATACAATTACTGCAACACGCTTTATAAATGAAAGATGTCTAACTCATGAAGCTAATCACAAGACTGGACAGTTGTGCTATTTCTTCAGCTTTCAATCATAATCAATTCTTGCAATATCATCTCTGAAAAAGTTGTTGATTTCATCTGTTTGTTCTTGGGTTTTTGTTTTTTTACTTTCTAAACAACCACAAAAGACAATGATAGTTATTTTCAACAAAGCAATTGCATCTTCCAGCATACACATGCAACTCCCACTGAAGTCAATGGAGACAACATATGTACTGGAAGGCAGAATTTTGCCCAATGATTAAGTAAGCATTTTTCAACTTGATATTTTAACTCAGAACCCAAATTATGCTAAGGGGGGAAATGACGAAGTCATCCTTTGAATAGTAACTGTCTGAAAAGTAATTTTCTAACGTTTGAGAGCTTTTATTATTTACAATTATCCTTGAATTTTTGCTTAGAATCCTTGCAGTCAACAGCAGTTTTGCCCAAATAAGAAGTGCCAGAAAGTGCACTTCCCAGCTAACTCTCTGGTGACAAGACACCAGGAAATAAAATAAGAGGGCCTGACCATGCAAACCGAGGTTATTGAGACTATTTGGAAGCATAAAACTGATCACAAGATGATGCCGAGAAAGAATAAAGTAACCAAGTACCTATACATAAGAGTGGAATGTAATTTTATAGCTATAGTCATGATTATTATACTGGTAATTTGACAAGAAATTGAATTCTATGTATCTAATCTTCTGAAAATAAAACTGTAATGTTTCCTTATTAGACAAATAATGAAATAAAGAAAAATATAAAGCTCAATCTTGCACTTCTCACTCAGGCAAAACTTCCTCTGATTTTGAAAGATTATACCAGATTAAAAAGACTGCAGGCCTCTAGCCATTTGTGCCATCTGCTAATATCAATGTAAGTAGGCTTGTATAAAAACGCTCATATAAACTCTATATTCAACTACTGAGAATTTTGCCCTGATGATAGGGCAGGAATCCACATTACACAACCAGACCTACTATTTTGAGATTTCCCATTTAACAAAACAATGTTTTAAAATTGAAAACATATCTTTAAAAATCCTGAAACATTTTGGTTTACAGGCTGAACGCTTTAATACTGAAAATAAACTACTAAGCATGCACCGTGATTTCATAGTGACTTTATTACACTTAAAAGTACCTAGAGCATACGCCAATGTAACCACTGATACTAGATACTAAGAGCTCCAGAAGAATGGCACTGTGAGGATGGTGTATGTTTTATACATCAGACCACAATGGTACCAAATGAGCAAGGATACATATTACACAATTATCTATCTAGGCATGACAGACCATAATCCATCTGAAGAGCAGGAGTTATGGGCATTCTTTTTCAAATAAACAGCGGGAGCCCTGATTAAGGGAGGAATGAAACACTAATTATTTTTGAAGGAAAGGGCAATGAGAGTGGGTTCTCTCTATTTTTCTTTCTGGAAGTTAAATTAGTAAGCAACAAAACATTAAATATTATTATATTTATGTTATAATTGATCGCACAATCCTGGTCCATCCAAATCTCCTGGATGTTTGGGTGCACGGAGATTGCAGAATCAGGCTGAAAACGTGTACATACCAGCATTGTTGTGCTCGGTGTGTGTAGCGCACATGATGTGTCTACCATCCCCTAAGGCCACAGCCTTAGTTTGGACTTTCTTTGCTTTTGTCAGTATCATGGCACCTTTTTTAAAAATTTTAATAAGCAAAGGAAGGACGTTGCACAACAACAGGAACCACTATCTCCTCCCCGCACTCAGAGCTTGATTTGGGGTAAGTGCAACCCCCCCCCCCCCCCCCAGCCTCCCTAAACGTAAGAGAACAGAGACATCTTGTCTCCTGACAACTTCAGCGGCTTCCAGGAGTGAACAATCCCAACTGCACTGTCTAAACCAGGCTGGGTAATTCCAGGGGCTTTTCTTCTCCAACCCTCTGACCGTGCGTTGGCAGAAGCCCCCCCACCACGCAACAGGGATGGAGCCACTTCACCGCAACCGCCCGTCTAGCTTGAAAGGCGCGTCAGGTCCAGCTATGTACAGACACCCCCTGGTCCCCAATCCAATTACCCTTTGAGCGCATCGTGTCCTCCTCCGCCGCCGCCTTGTCCTCGCCTCTTGGCTCTGCTGGCTCTGGTTTCCTTCGCGTTGTCAGCCTCCAAATTCCCTTCAGCACCTTTGCTCGGATAGGACGACACAAGCACTGTAAATCCCAGGGCGAACTTCCACAGCCTCCCCAGCCACATCGCGCCGCCTCCCTTCGCCGGCTCCCTGGGGCTCGGCGCGCTGCAAGTGGCGTCTCCTTCCTCCCAGCCGCCGAAGTCCGCGGGTCCCCGCCGCCTGACTCCCGCTCAGCTGCAAGAGAAGGGAGGGGAGGGGAGAAGGGTTTTCAGTGACACGGAGCCAGACCTCGGCCATCCCCCACCCCGCTGCCCGGGAGCCACCACAGAGCGCAAGGCGCAGCCCCACCAATCGCCCCGACTCCTGGGCGGACGGTGCCCCTCTACCCGGCTGGCATCTCCGCCTGCCCGCTGCGGACTGCGCCAAGCGGCTGGCCAGCGAACTCCCCATCGCTCCCGGGACCGTACCTTCCCGGCTCCGCCAGCATCAGCCAGGGCTGCACAGCCCGCCCAGCGCACCGAGCGGCGGCTGAGGCTGCGCTGGGGCTGGGACCGTCTCCAAAGCATGAGACTGGCCAGGCTTTGCAAAGCAGCACCGCAACCAACGGGAAGCTACGGCGGCAGGAGAGAGGTGTCAGGCTGGGGGCAGCCCGGGCGAGCCATGCACGAGGCGGGCGGGCGCTGACACCCCTGCCCAGCCACAGCACCCCCGGGGTGGGGGGAAAGAAAAACCCTCTTCCCAGCGCTGCCTTCACCCACTGGAGCCGCTGCTGCCGCTACGGAGCCTGCCGCCGCTGTTCCCGCCGCTGTTCCAGTCACGGCCGCTGCACCCACCGCTGCTCGGGCGGCCCCCTCCTTCCCTTCTCCCTCTCCCCTCCTCTTCAAGTAGCGTCCGCGCAGCTGTGTCTCGCGAGAGGCAGGCCAGCCAGCCTCCCCCACCCCGGCTCCTGAGACCGGCCGCGGGGCTCCCGGGGTGGGGCGGCCCCTAGCGCCGCGCCCCGGCTTGCTGGGGCCGCGGGAGGCCGCGCGCGCCGGGGTGCCAGGCTGGGGTCGGCCGCCTGCGCGGCAGGGAACCTTTCCCGCGAGGGTGGACGCGGCACCTGCGCCAAGAACGCCGGCTGGCCGCCGGAGGGAAGGTGGGGAAGTCCTGTGGGCCGGGGCCAGCCGCAGCTCCTGGCCCCGCCCTGCCAGCTGGAAAGAGAGGACCAAGGCAGAAGCACCTAGATGCCTTTCCCCCTGCATTGAAGTCGCAGGGAGAGGGATGCCCTGGGTGGCCCCACGCACGAAGCATCAGATTCTGGCCGTACCTAACTGGGCCTGAGTGCAGCTGCCTGAGGAGAATGCCTGCCTGTCTAGCCAAGCCCCGGGGTGGTATTAGTGTGCACGAGTTACCGCACCTGCGAAGAGGGCACTGGGACTCGGAAGAGCCTAGCTCACCTTCTCGCAGTTACATTAGTTTACGGTTAAGCTGCTCAGCAAAGCACTTTATAAAAGCAGGTGGGAGCAGAGATGCTGCTGCAGCTCCTGGCTTGTAGTAGTAATAACAAACACGAAATGCATAGTCTCCCAGTCAGCAGCACCCCCCACTGTAAAAATTGTTCCAGTACCTCCGTGAAACCAAGACTGTGAAAGAAGTGGAGCCCTCCGCCTCTGTTTGAAAACATGCATCCTAGAGGTGCCACAGTTGAAATCAGATTTAGTGGCTTAAAAAGCAGGATGGTATTTGTGTTTCCCTTATAAGGGAAACCGCACAGATATTGACTTTACCTTGGAGAATGCCGAATAATGAATAAAGTGCTTTCAGTGAAATGGGCTCTCTGGGCAATAGAGAAGTCCAAATGAAGCCCATATGTAAAGACAAGGCGAACCTGCAACAGATAGCAAGATTAAAAATAAATAAAGCAGAACAGTGAAGCCTTTCCCTTGTTGGAACTTCAATATCACATCCTTCCAGGCGTGGAAGTGACACAATCTTGGTTTTGATAGAATTATTCTTTTTTTGCCCACAATCAACAAACTAAGTCTCAGATTGTTTCACAAGGATTCTGATTGTCAAGCATAGAAGCCTGGTGAATATATGAGATTCATTATATGTGCTTTGCGTTTCTGTTCAGCCCTTAATGTCAGGTTTGGTGCTGTACAATAACCAGAACTAGAGTCTCTGCTCTGGGGAGCTTGCACACTAAAAGATTTGTACAAAGAAGGTAGAATGCAGTGAGGAAATCTAGAAATAAGGAGAGCAGAGAGTATTTCTATTCATTATAAAATGCAAATAATCTTATGCTATGATGATCTGTGCCCTATTGGACCATACACCTGATAAATCAGACTGCCTATAGAATGTCTCATTTTAGTGGTTTAAAGTATACACACATTCTACTGCATTGTAATGGCATCAGAAACCTCCAAGAACCCACTGCTCAAGTAGCTGCTTATTTCCAGACTTGCCATGTATGTTTATAACATTATGCACAGCTCCCACTGATTTTCTAAAAATGGAATTTTACCCTTTTGATAGGAAGTGTGGATGATAACTTGCACCGTATAGGCCTGATCTAGGGCCAGCTGAAGGGAACAGAAAGACTTCCATTGACTTCAGTTAATTTTAGAGCAGGTTGTAAAAGAGTAACAGAAGTCAGTCTCTCCTTTAATTTCAATAGCTCTAGCTGTGTCATGTTTTTGGGGCCATGTCTGTGGTTTATAGGGCCCATCCACGCTCCCATATTTACTGTTCAATTTTCGTAAGTCACCTTGCAAAACAAATCTCATCTCCCTCCTCCTCCACAACCCACTGGTGTGTCTAAGTTTTTGGGGTCCACAACATGTTTTCTTCTGGCTGTTCATTCTGGAATGCTAAATTCTTTTGCCTTTTGGGGAGCTGCCATTACAGCTGTTGAGAATACACAGGCCTGGAATACATGCTATCTGGAGGGTAGCAGAACACCATCACACTGATGTTTTAGTACAGAGCCCCACAATAAGTACATTATTCTAGCTTTTGGAAGCAGCAAAGACTCTCTGAGTTTGACCCTCAATTTCACTGTCCATAATTACAGTACTGACCTGTGTGGTTAAGTATCTAGGCTTACAACTCTAATATAGTAAAAAACACAATGGACATTACTTAAAATGTCTATAAGGAGCTCAGTTTTTTTTATGGCAATTTTTTATGTTTTTGCAACACACACTTTAACCTTTTAAATTAAATATGTGGGACCATTTTGATATAAACAAACAAATGCAGTATCTTTTACTTGCTCAATAGAAACAGCATCCTATTCATTTTATTTTGGCAGTATTTAATTAAAGAGGATTAATTTGCTTTGTATGCCACATTTCATTTTGACCTTCCAGCATAGCTAATCAGTTAAAACTAACTAGATCAACAAGCATACCAATGAGATCATATACCAAAAGAAACATTTTTCATAGAGTCATAAAACCATGACTTCCAAATCCAGAAGAGATAATTGTGATAATCTAGTCTGACTTCCTTAGAATTTCCCCAGAATAATTCATAGAGCATTTCTTTTGAACAAATATCCAATGTTTAAAATTCGTTAGTGATGGAGAATCTAGCACAAGGTGTGGTAAACTGTTGTAATGGTTACTTTCACCATTAAAAATGTAGGCATCCTTTGTAGACTAAATTTGTCTAGCTTCAGCTTCCAGCCATTGGAATGTGTTACAGGCAGTCCCCGCGTTACGTACAAGATAGGGACTGTAGGTTTGTTCTTAAGTTGAATCTGTATGTAAGTCGGAACTGGCGTCCAGATTCAGCCACTGCTGAAACTGATCAGTTTCAACAGCGGCTGAATCTGGAGGCCAGTTCTGACTTACATACAGATTCAATTTAAGAACCCCAGGCATCCCCAAGTCAGCTGCTGCTGAAACTGATCAGCGGCTGATTCCAGGAAGCCCGGGGCAGGGCCTTCCTGTAGTCAGCCACTGGTCAGTTTCAGCAGCGGCTGACTTGGGGAAGCCTGGGGCAGAGCAGCTGGGGTGCTGCTGGGTTGGTCCAGTAGCGCCGCCGCTCCTCGGAGCTACTGGACCAACCCAGCAGCACCCAAGCTGCTCTGCCCCAGGCGTCCTGATTCAGCCGCTGCTGAAACTGACCAGCAGTGGCTGAATCAGGACGCCTGGGGCAGAGCAGCTGGGGTGCTGCCGGGTTGGTCCAGTAGCACCCAGAGCGGCGCTACGGGACCAACCGGCAGCACCCCAGCTGCTGTACCACAGGCATCCGGAGCAAAGCCGCGGAGCACGGGGGCAGCGGGACAGCCCAGACGCGCCGTGGCTGTCCTGCTGCCCTCGGGCTCCGCGGCTTTGCTCTGCTTTGCTCCCCCTCTCCCTGGTCTGCAGACCAGGGGGACGGGGCGCAAAGCCGCAGAACACACGGGCAGCGGACAGCCCAGTCCGCTGCCCGCGTGCTCCGCCGCTTTGCTTCCTCTCCCTGGTCTGCTGGAGACCAGGGAGACGGGCCCCGTTCGTAACTGTGGATCCGACATAAGTCGGATCCGCGTAACTCGGGGACTGCCTGTATATCTTTCTCAGCTACAAAGAAAATACTGTTATTAAACATTTGTTCCCCTTGTAAATATTGGTGGACTGTAATCAAGATACTCATTCATCTTCTTTTGGGTAAGCTTATAGAGCTCAATTTTTGGGAGGGGGCTCTTTCCTGATCCCCCTCCAATTCTTCAACACCCTTTTGAATTGCTGGCACTGGAACTAGGGACATTATTCTAGCAGAAGTGACACCAGTGCAAAAAACAGGTCAAAAAACCTCTCTGCTTTTTGAGAGTCCCCTGTTTAGCCAAAAGAGGTAATGAGATCCTGGGATGCATAGTGTGTCACACAGGGAGCTCCTCCTAAACTATAAGAGCTAGGACAATCATATTTGATATGAAGCTTCCTCTTATCCTAACTTAAAGCAAGGTCAGGGTTTTGTTGTGCCAAGAAAATGGGATGTGCCTGGAATTTGATTGTTTTCTGTAACATGGAAAGGGAGGAGGCTGATGGGAGGGACAGCTACACACACTGCAGAGTGACCTCTGGTTGACAGCTGCACAAGGAAGACAGTGGCCAGCTGGGGCTGGGGATTGCCATCTTGTTGGCCACTGGCCCAGGCAAATGGCCCTTCTGCCTCTGCCCCTCCCCAAACTGCTCCTGACCCATCCTAAGCCTCTTCCCTGACTCCTGCACCATCCACTCTCTCAGCTCCCTGCCCTATTACTTTGGTCTTGCTCGGTGTATAGCAAAATCTACATATTTACTAAAGTGACTCTGGAAGCAGAGTGCTTTTAAACTAGTGTAGATTGTTGCCAAAACGGCTGTTAGAAAATGTCCAATGAGGTTTATAATGAAAAAGACACAAACGTATAGAATTCACAAGTAAACAAAAAGGTATGAAGTCATAAAAAATATTACCTTAGTGAGGCACTTAAAACATTTGTTTGAACTCAGTTTCTCTTAACTGCTTTCATGTTCTGGGTCAGCTTCTGAAAAAGTTATCCAGCCTGCATAACAAGTTAATTAGAATCTGATGACTGATATCTTATGAGACATTTATGATGTATTATTTGGTATCTTGCATACTTACAGAAATGTAGATTACAACATATGAGGTAATGTTACATGATAAATTGACTGCCCATCAATTAATATAGGGGAATATGGAGAACATCAGTTTTTGGTGTATGGGATTTTTAAAGACCATTAGCTTATACACACTAAGGAGGGAATATTTATTTGATTTGTTTACTGATTTATAGTGGCATCTACCTGGCCATTTTAGATTCTTTTTTTAAAAAGCCAACCAACAGCAAATACCTTCTCTACATCAAAAGATTTAACATAAGTTATTTTCTGTGCTACTAAATTGGCTGATCCTTACTTGCAAACAAGACATCTACAAAAGGGGTAACTAACACATCCACTTGAAGTTTACCTAACGTGGACTCCAGAACACATCTAGAAAGAAGAGGTTTACTAGGACTCCAACGATGACTCCTATCATCCATTCAGTATTTCACTCCAAGTACAGACAACAAGAATCACCCAGGATTTCTCTTCTACTGGGACAGGCCACAGGGGAAGAACTGACTTGTTGGAGAACAGATTCAGACCTTCAATGACTTTTTAGAGCATAACAAACACCTTGAACTGTACCCAGGAGGACACCAGTAATCAATGCAGGTCTGGTAACACCAGTTTTGAATGCCCATGAAAACTTACATCACATGTGAGAAAAAGTTTCAGATGATTATCAGGAGTAGCCAAAAGTTGAGTGCATTGCAGATAACAAGGGTGTGAGTTATAGTGGCATAGTGCACAGCAAGAAGGAACAGTGGCAGTTAATTGGGTCAAGCGACATGTGCGCTACCACTGGCATCTAGGAAAATAAAGTGATGGATCCTATATAGATTGAAGAGTGGAAATTATTTTTGCAAAGGTTAGGACTGCATCTTTAATAAAAGACACAGTCACAGTCACCACCTACTGCATCTCTTTGCTCATCAGCGTAACTTCTTTAGTATCTCAGCCATTACTTAGATTGTGAACTCTCTGAAGCAGGGCCCAGCTCTTTGTTATATGTTTGTACAGTGCCCAGTCCAATACTGCTGGGGCCTCTAGCCTCTACTATAACACAAATAATAGTTTTACATAAATGGTGCAGTTCATTTTATAAAGTGGCTGAGTTATTAAAATAATAATAAAATCATTCCTCCCTACCAGTTGTACCAAGCTACTTCTCCAAGTAAACACAATTGTAATTCCATTTTAGTTCTGTTAGGAGTCTGTGGGTCTGGAATGAACTTGCTGATTTTTTTTTTCACTTACACTGGCTAAGTCTTACAGATTCTTTTGCTCAGGCAGTTATGTAGTAACTTAAAAACCCTCATCTATAATGATATACTATAGAATACATTAAAAGGAATTTGTCTTTAGAATACTATTTTCTGGATATTAAACTCTCTTGGGTGGACCTGTAAATCTAGGATGGTCTCATAATTTGACTTAAAGACAATTAAATTGTTTATTAATGTTCACTGTTTATAGCTGAGCTTCAGACAATATCCCAGTTTACCCTGCTGTATGCGTCTCATGAAGACACAGAACAGATTTTTGTTTGGAATATTGGTGGTTCAGAAGTGCTAGTCTCTGCATTGTCTTTCCCTCCATTTGAACTTTTACTGCTCAGACAGTTGATGTTGTTCCAGCATAAAAATCTCTCTCCCCGCTTGTAGAGCCAAATATTGATTTAAAAAATTCACACTTAATACTGAAATGACAATCTAATGGGACAGAATTAAGTATTAGTCTCTAGCTGGATGTATTGTTTTGAGTGCAACTACCTGAACTTCTGCAGTAAGTGAATATTTAGATCTGTAAATTTTGTAAGTCTATTGCAACCGACATGGACAAAAATGCTCATGCTTTTGAAAAAGTCTGGATATCTTAGTTCAATTGGCTACATATTTCATAGTTAGTAAAAGAAACCTTGATTATGCCAATGAAAACAAATAGTGTGGGAAAGATTTTTTTAAAATGCAAGGAGTCTAGAAGTACAAATAGTAATAACACAGGTTTTGCCTGAATATAAAGTTAGATCAAGTGACTGGTTTAAATCTACAAAAGCCAGTGAGAATTTTGAAACTTACCAATAAACAACCATTTTTTCCTGACAGTATACCATCAGATCATCTGTAACAATTGAATACAAGAAGATATGAAGAAGTGTCAAGGGAAACTCTTCAGAGACATGTGGCTTTGGGGCCACAGATTTCCATTTCATTTTTATGGTTTTCTTCTGAGTTTTCATTTTGGATTGAAGTTTTGATGTCTCAGCTGAGTTGGTAAAGATGGAGGACAAAATCCTAAACCTGCTCAGCACACTGTTCCATATTAGCCTGTGTTGACTAGGTAGCACATCTACCACTGCATGACATTGAATGACAGACTGCTGTGTACTCCACTGTGATACAGCAAAAACAAAAGATTATCATCAGCTAGTTCATGCTTGCTGGTCCTTATCCAAAAGCACAAACAGGCCCCTAGTTCTATCCCAGCTTGTAACCATAAAGTACTGGCTGATCGTGGAGTTGCTACACTTTGTACAGGCTCAAAAAAAATCTCTTTCCTCTGCTTATTACTTCCTGTACAAGGTAAAATAAATGCTTGCAGGGTTTGTCATCTTGTATCCTTTCAAATAAAACAATAGGAAGTTTTTCTTCACTCAGCGCGCAGTCAACCTGTGAAACTCCTTGCCAAAAGATGTGGTGAAGGCTAGGACTTTAACAGGGTTCAAAAAAAGAGCTAAATAGAGTCATGGAGGTTAGGTCCATCAATGGCTATTAGCCAGGATGCATAGGAATGGTGTCCCTAGCCTCTGTCTCTCTGGAGATGGGTGACAGGGGATGGATCACATGAGGATTACCTGTTGTGTACCCTCCCTCTGGGGCATCTGGTATTGGCCACTGTCTGCAGACAGGCTGCGGGGCTAGATGAACCTTTGGTCTGATCCAGTATGACCGTTCTTACATTCTAATCCCTTAGTTTTACAGAACGGAGAGAGTTTGATGCCCCCCTCCCCCTCGTCCTACTAACAACTGGAGACAATTTGGGGAGCAATCTGATTGTCCTCTCAGAAGTCTCAAGGAAACAGATTGCTTGATCCTCTAATACACATGGCTTCAAAAGTCAGGATGACAAAGAAAAGTAACAGGTAAAAGAACAGATGCCCAATCTGAAACACTTTACCACATTTATTATTTTTAGGGGTTGTCCATTAGCACATTTTAGTGTTTTTTCCTTATGTCATATTGAAAAATATTCTTCACCCTCCAGAGAAAAGGGGATGAGATTATTACCTGGTAGTGGATGGAGATGTACGTCGAGCCCCTGTTAATATCAACAGAGTTATTCACAAGCTTTTTTTGATACTTCTGGCCCAGGGAAGGTGGTGTTTGACTTCCTTTTCTGCATGAGTGGTGTCAAATGAAATACAGTTAAATTAAAATAAAAATGTCCCCTAGAAGGTCCTCACGAGAAGACTTTGAAAGGCAATGCCTTACATTCAATGGTAGCTTAACATATTCCAATACAGTGTAGGGTACGAAGGAAAAATATCTACCACTGTATAGGTACATAGAATAGAGAAGCCAATGGTTGCAAGAGAAATTCTGTTTCTTTGATTTAGCTGTAAAAAATTAAATGCAAGTTTGAGAAGGGTTTTTTTGCGCAAAAAGGTGCCATCTACACAGTGCTTTTTTGTGCAAAAACCTCTTCCGCAAAAAGGATCGGAAGAGAATATGCAAATGAGAGCATGAGATATGCAAATGAGCACTCAATTTGCATTTGCTTTTCTGGAAAAAGTTCGTAGTGCAGCCATAGCCAAAATGTTTATGGCACGATCTTCCTGGTCCTCCAGTCCCAACTCATGCACAACTCCTATTGACTTAAATGGGATTACTGGCTGAGCAAAGTCTGCAAACCAGCCTACTCAACTTAAGCCAATGCTGAAGCCAAATAGTAGCCAGTTGGTAGGGTCTTTTTTGGACTCCTTTGCTATCACAGATAATGTTTTACAGCATGGAAACCATCTTTGGGTTTAAAACCAGAGGTAAATTGCCATACCTATCACTGGGGGAGCTTTCAGACTCAAATGCTGAGCAAAATGGGATGGAACTTCCTTTTCACCTAAAAGGAGTACATTCCAAATGGCTGACAGCCTGCATCTACTAGTGCAGGAGTTCTCAAATTTCATTGCACCATGACACCTTTGTGACAAAAATTACTTCACATCCCTACAAGTTGGGGGCTGAAGCTTGAGCCCAGTCAGGCTCCACTGCCCCACGTTGAGGGGTTAAAGCCCAAACCCCACTGCTCTGGACAGGGAGACCAAAACTGAAGCTCAAGGACTTCAGCATGATCTCTGTCACCCAAGGCAGTCCCAGCAAATTTGAGCCCGCTCTGGCAACCCCATTCAAAGAGTTGTGTGCCAGTGTTCCCTGTAAGATGTGTGCGTGGGCAGCCACCCAGGAGAGATTCAAATGCGGCCCAGCTAATTAGAGTGCCCACACCTGGTAGCATGTGTATCTACTGGTGGTGCACATCTACACAGGCTTCAGTGCATATAAATTAATTCTACACATGAACAATTTAGAGGGAACATTGGTGGTGAACAATTTGAGAACCGCTGTGCACATTCCTGCAGCTCTCATTCATGCAGAACTCCTCGCTGACGTGAGTAATGACTGCAAGATCAGGCCCCACATTCCTTACAACATTGTGACACCAGTGGGATTGGGTGTCTGCTGCAATATTCTACACCAACATTCCTCTGGCAATGAGATGTGTCAGTCAGTGGGAGTTCCCCACTGACATAGCTTAAGTAACACTATGTATAACAGAGAGCTGGGATTAGGCCCTGAGGACAGAATGCTTTCTCTGCCAGCCTGCCACATGAGAAGCCAGTACCGTGGCTTCAGCAGTGGTTTTCGTGCATGGCTGTGGTCAGTCTCCAGCCAGTTCACAGGTCTGACCTGCCTAAGTGTGCACTTTCACTTATTTGGTAACAGTTTCCAAAGTATGACCTCATGTCCTCAGGTTTTCTAGAAACCCGTTTAAACTAAGCGAGACAATCTGATTTGGAGTCCATCACCTTTAACTGGGTGTAAACCCATTTGGGGATTATTTTTCTTAACTGCTGAGTTTAGAGTTAAAAAATCCAAGTGGTGATTCTCATTAAAGGTTTTTTTATCAGATCCAGATTTGGTACTAGCCAGGCCTCAGAAATCATTCATTGCCTCAAACGGCACTGGAGATTCTAAGAACTCTTATGCAGCAGGCTAGAAAACATATTGTAGCTCTATTAGCCAATATATTAGGGATGTTAAAATGTATTTATTTGTGTAAATGTGTAACTGCTGAAATTTTCAGTGGTTATATGTTTACACATGGGGGAAGGGGGTGCCTGCGCTCCCAGGGAGATGGCTTTTAAACCAGGTCCCACCTGCCTCCCTTCCCCATGTTGCTGCCTCTGTGGGATAAAGAGGCAGCGGGAGGAGGTGGGGTGGAGAGGGCTGCATGTAACTATGAGGATTAACAGATGAGGTTAATCGTGTCCTCCGCTACACGTTCATTCACATCCCTACAATATACATACACCTGAACCTCCGTAATCTGGGTGTTCCTAATTGGGAACTCGTGTAATTTGCACCCTGGCAGTGGGAGGAAGAAATTGCATTACATGCTGCCATTCCCCCTTTTCCCTAGCTGGGGGAACAGCAGCGCAGCGCTGGTCTGGAAGCTTTTCCTCACTGTTCCCATAGCGGTGGGGAATGCAAAGCCTTGTGTCCCCCCTCCTCATGCTCAGATCCCACAGTGCTCTCCCCCTCACACACCCTGCTTCCCAGACCCTGCCCCAGCACTCTCCATGGCCTAGAAACTTCCTTAAGCCAGCATACCCTATTTCCTAGGGCTGCTGCATTAAATAGGTTCAAGCACATTTTAGTATTCTGCATCCCACAACGTAAGGAGGCAAGACTCAATATACTGCCACATAAGTGCATCTAGGGCCTGACCTAAAGCCCACTGAGTCAATAGAAAAATTCCATTGTCTGTGGCATGGGCTTTTCAGTTGTTTGCACCATTCACTTATACGAGGGGTGAGCAAGAGGCAGCCCAGATGCAGCCCACAACCACTTCACTGGGACCCTTAGGCACAGACCAGCTCACACTTTAAATGACTAGCTGCTCTCTGCTCTGGATGCTGGGGAGAGAGGAGAGAGACTTTGTGTGCTGCCCCACCCCCAGCAAAATCTCTCCACTCCCAGTGTCCAGTTTCTGGCCAATAGGAACTGAGAAATTTTGCTGGGGGCAGGGTCAATGTATGAAACCTTCCTCCCTCCTCCCCAATTCTCAGAGCAGAGCCACAGGGAGCAGCCAGCCGACCAGCCTGGGGCTTCAGAAGACAAGCAGAGAGCCTGTCTCAGGTTCCTGCTGGGCTACTGGCTGGAGGCACCTAGGCAAGCACCTCCCAGCCAGAGCCTGCTCTGGCATCCCACCTCCTGCTTCTCCCCTCTCCCCCACTACCTGACCCAGGCCATCACCCAAACCATCTGTACCCCTTTCCCACCTTCTCCCAGGTCACATCTCCTTCCCAGATGCTGCACCTCCTATTACACTCCTCCCCCAGGGCAGAATCCTGTCCTGCATCCATACCCCCTCCTGGACTCTGCACCCCAAGACCCTGCCCGAGATCACAACCTCCTCGTTCATGAAAACTCCCTCTCAGACCTCACGCACCCCCTGCATTCCAGTCCCCTACTCCAAACTCATACCCCACATCCCCTCTATAGAAGTGCAGCCCTTGACCACTTGACAAAATTTTGGAGTGGCCCTCCCATTAAAAGTGATTGCCCACTCCTGACATACTCTGCATTACAGAAAAACTATAACGTATGTCAGTATTTGAGCTGGGAAGTGCAATTCCTAGCTTGCAGACGCATAACCCACACTTGCTTGTCTCAAGCTAGCATGTAAAATAGCAACGTTTTCCCTGTATCTCGCACTAGCCACTCAAGTACATGCCCATGCAGTAGCAGGATTAAGGCCTGGTACACTAAGAGTTTAGGTCAAACTTAGCCTCATTAAGTTGATTTTTTAAAATGATGAGTCCACGCCACCAAGCCCCTTCCACTGGCTTTAAAGGCTGTTAATGTAAATTTTGGTACTCCTGCTTTTCACAAGAAGTAACAGTAAATTTGACCTTGCACAGGCAATTTAAGGGTAATGCAGATGCAGTGCTGCGAAAGTTGATATTCTTGGCTCCAAGAGGTGTCACAAATGAGCTGGAAAGATGAGTAGGACATCTTTCTATGCCAGCCAGTAAATGTTCTGGCATCATTGCAGTCCAAAGCATTGCTGCATAATGTCCAGGTTTCTGGCCTAATTCAAGTCAGTCTCTGCTCCTTATTGTCCTGTGTGATGTGGAGACTACTGGTACTGCGTGTGGCAGCTTGGATGAAGCAGGGGAAGCTATGTAAATGATACCACGGAGGCAGTATACTTCTATTTGCTTACTCAAAAAACGGTTTAAGCCCCTGCCCTGCCACCATGCCCAGTCCCCTTTCTCCCATATTGGCTTCTGGTGATGAGAACCCCTGGCCTGCTGCCACATTTGGTGCCCCTCCCTCCTGCAACCTCCTGTGTGAAGGGAAAGTTGTACTCTCCCAGCAAATGGGGAGGAGGGGTGCCAAACACAGTGACCACATGAGCCCCTGCCTTGCCACCATGCCACTGTGACCCTCCTTTGCAAATGCAGACGCTTACCTAGATGATGCAAGAGCTGCTCTTTATAGCCACTGTGTCACGTAGTCTTTCAAAGTGGAAGAAAAGAGTGAGCTCCAGCCTGATCCCTACCATGCCTGCCACCAAACTGAGTCCAGCTGCTCCATTAAGGTCTGCTGTATAGTGCTTGCTTAAAAGCATAACTCTGGCCTTGTACATAACACACTCCTATTGTGTTCGACAAACATTATTTTATGCCAAAAGATTAGCTTCTCTGTTCTACAATGCATCTCCTGAAAAGTCTGCCCTTCACCTTTTTTGTTACAGCAGGTGCAACAGCAAGTTTGTTAACCACTTCCCAGGCTCCCCCAGCTGCTCAGCTAGCAAAAATCTGAAGGCAGAAAACATACTTGGGATGGCATGTTCAATGAGCAAATGCAATCCACCCATTGTTCAATTAAATGTTGAATGATGCTGCAGGAGAATGTGAATGGCATAAGAGGACAACGTGCAGGGAATGTACAATCAAGACAAGAAATATCTTGAGGCTCATGGGGCAGCAAACAGAGCTGCTGATGTACCCGATAGAGGCAAACGAGAAGCATCTGGAACACAGAAGAGGAAGCACAGAAGAAGCATCTGGAACACAATCACCTGCCAGCCCATGATGAACCACATGTCCTTCTTACCTGGGATGAGGCATACCTGGGAGGTCGACAAATGCCTTTGATGTCGACCCCTGCGCTGAGCCGACAAACAGCTGATCGGCTCAGCGCGGCACCCATGTAAATTTAAATGAAGCGGCGATTATTTAAATCGCCGCTTCATTTTCCTATGCCTGGTAGTCTAATCTACATGCCTCTGTCACCAGAGGCATGTAGTCTAGACGTACCCCAAGCTTCATAGCCTCCTCTGCTAAGCACCCTAGAATGTGAGTGGGGGAAGGGGGAAAGGGGATGTCAAGGGCAACCTTCCACTCAACTTCCAAGGATGTTTCCCAGAACAGAAGGCTGCCATTCCCACACGTTAGTGCTGAACTAGGACCATAATACCCTGCTTTCCCTTGCTGTCCTTCCTCCAGCCCCGAACTCTTTTTTTATTGATGGGGGGGGGGGGGGAGAGGGCAGGCTTTACAGGGTTTACAGCCCAGCACACTTAATGCAGGGGCTTCTCATTAAGAGCAACACGCATAACTGTCCTATCACTGGTCATTCACAAAGCTCTTTTTCAAAGCCTCGCTGATGTCTCCCCTTCAATGTGATTTCCCTATTGCCCTGGTGTCTGGCTGCTCATAATTAGTGGTGAGGCAAACTGCCTCAACTCCTGCACCCTGGCATAAAACTTTCCCCCTTACTTTTACAGATACTATGGAGCACATAGCAGGCTGCCGCAACAATGGGAGTGTTGCTTTTGCTGAGGTCTAACCTAGTCAATAAACTGTGAAACCTTCCCTTTAAATGTCCAAAATAACATTCTACCCTCATTCTGCACTTGCTCAGCCTGTAGTTAAACTGCTTCTTACGGCGGTCCAGGTGTAACCCTTCTGCCGGGTAGGCCTGGCAGCAACCAGGGCCGGGTTCAATATCTTGGGGTCCATCTCACAGAACCGGCTCGAGCCCTCACCCAGTAACCTGGGAAATTCACACACCCCTGGGTGCCTCTGAGAGGCAATGCTTCCCCACTCGCAAGCACAGAGTCTGAGTGTAGGAAAGAAACATTTAATGAAACAGAGAGAGAAGTCATTTGGCATTAACCTGGGAAAATACCACAAACAGAGTTCATAACCCAAACATGAGCTAAGCCCCCTGCCCCCAGCCAAGAATCACCCAAAGTCTGACACCCCAAAAGTCTCTGTCCCTGGTCAGTGCCACTCAGAGTCCAAAAGTTCACCTGTAGGGTTTCACCTCCCACCCTGGGTAGAAATGGGGGTGAGGATATAGATGGGGGGCACCTTACGAGCCACTCCGACACGCTCTACCAGCTGTCTTGTTCCATGCCACCGGACACTCTGTGCCTGCCGCCACTCATCGCCGCGCATGCTGCTGCGCCACTGGTCGCTGCTCTGCACCTGCTGTCACTCTGCACCACACTGCTGATTGCTGCGCCTCGCCTGCCACCACTTCGCTGGCTGCAATGGGTCTGGCCAAACCATGATTTCAGCTTTTAGTGATCTCAACTCTTTAGCCACCACCTGGACTAGCAAAGGATTCCAGCTTCCACTGGACTAGCAAAAAGATTCCCATGGAGTCTGCTTTAGGTCTGTCCTTAAAACAAAGGGGGAAAGGGGCAGGTTGGGCCAGTCTTACAGCTCACACCTGGCAGGTGTGAAGCAGGCTGACTCAAGCCCTTTAACCCTTCCCCTCAGCTCAGTTCACTCAACTCTGGAAGGAGGAAGGCTTGTTGCTCAGAGACCTCTTACAATGATGGTGTCTCTCCTGCAAGTACTGGTGGCATGTTTTACAGTTCCCACATTTAGGGGTAGCATGATTTGTGACCCCCCCACAACAGCCCCAAATTATTTACAATACACCACATTCTATTCCAACACTGACCCTCCATCAGCCCTGGTTGAATTGGATTTACATAGCCACACCTCGGATTCTCTCCCCATCCTGGCATGAGCTGTATTTACATATCAACAGTTAATTATCTTGCAGAGCTAAACAACTGTTGTGGGCACATCCACCCCAGGGCAGCTCTCTCCTTTTAGCTGGCTGATAGCAAGCAGCATTTCAGCCCCTGCTTACACAGGCATGCCTCTGAGCCACGGGAGCCTGGGTAGGCTGGGTCTCCAAGGATCACTACTGGTATTTCAACACCTCCGATGGTAATTTTCTGGTCTAGGAAGAAAGTTTCATCTTGCTGCTTTCTGAAGAGATGGGAGTTCCTAAAGAGGTGCACATCATTCACTTTTCCCAGTCATCCCACATCGATATCAGTGAAACAGCCCTTGTGATCCATCAGCAGCTGCAACACTATTGAGAAGTACCCCTTGTGGTTTATGCACTCTTTGGCAAGGTAGTCATGTGCCAAGATAGGGATGTGTGTTTCATCTATCACCCCACCACAATTAGGGGACCTCATCATAGCTGTAGGCTGTGTGCCTCTGTAGCCTCTAGACAAACCTCCTTTTCCCCAGGGAGAGACTGCATCATACTTTCCTGCAGCCCCCTTCTGTTACCAGCTTCCTGGGCTTTATAAGCCCAGCACAGCTCCTCCCCCAGGTAGACTTTATCAGCAAATAAGGCCTTAGCACTCTGTCCTCCAGGTACAGTCTATAAGTAAATTGGTCTAGTTTGTGCCTTCTAGCCTCATACAGGGTGGGCACCTTGTCAGATGTGGAAGTTGTGTTTTCATTTATTTTGATATTTTGACATTTCATAAATGGTAAATAAAAAGTGTTGAAAACAAATGTTAACTTTGTGAACTCATCCATACAAAAACAAAGAACACCCATTACTTCAGACAAACGAGAACAGAGTTGAGCAGGCACAGGGTCAACAGAGGCAGTGTAATTTGACACCCACAAGGGAGAGCCAAGCAAAAAATGGACAGGAGATGCCTGAAAGGGAAAAACATTTTTGTATATATTGCAAAGCAGGCATCTCTCACTCCTGTCCCTCAGGAATAAAGCCTCAAGGAAAAGGATGAATGTCTAATGTATTGATGGAAAGGTGGAGTTTATAGATAAACTAAATCTGTAAGTGCCCTTTCAAGTTGAGAGGAACATTGAGAAGCTACAATCTGTACTCAGATTACAATACAATGTAGAGATGGTTGCAGCAGTTCCCACTCTTTGGTGGCTGTGAAATGATTCACTGGGCACAGAGTCGGCCCAAGCTATGGGCTGACCAGGCTACCACCCGGGGTGCCCCACTGTAGGGGGTGCTGTGCGGGGCTGCTGGACTGAGTGGGGGTGGGGCCCACACATACGCCGGTGCCTGTCAGCCGACGGTCAGGGCAGTGTGTGCATGTGTGTTACACCCAAGTCTTCAACTGCTGAGACACAAAGTCTCGTTGCAGTGGGCAGCCTAGGAGGCTGGAGGGCGCCCCGAAAAAAATAGTTTAACGTCTGTGACTTTACTGCTAGGACCGGGGTCCCGTTGCAGAGGGCAGCCAACAGGCTCTCAGATGCCCCGAGTTTATAGGAAGAGCTTATTACACCTTAGATTTCAGCTGCTAGAATTCGTAATTCCTTCGCAGCGGGCAGCCTTGGGGAAAGACTGAAAGGTGCCCCAGTGGATTGTGCCACCTGGGTGTGACACAAATCCAAACGCCCAAGCTCTCCCTATATCTGTCCCTAATGACCGGCTGAAGTTCTTTTAAATTGTGCTTGGTTCTATTACAGCAACTGAAGGAGTCAGGTTAAAGCTTAAACAGTTACAGGTTTATTGAGGAAGCTTATACATCATATGGTTGCAATGGCTATTGTTCTATTTCTTAACTACTAGCAAAATATAGATCTTAAAAATGGTTACAAAGAAGATAAAGATAGAAAAATAGAAATAATGGTACCAAGTAACAGCTTACTCTTTCTATGTGTACACTTAAGACAGAGGACCACATCCAGGTACAATTTTTACCCTCTTCTGTGCCTCTCGACTCCAGCATGTCAGGCCAGGGCCAGTCCCTCAATTCCTAGGAAAGACGAAAATACAAGGTGGGCATCCCCATAGAACCTCGGGAGGTCAAACACCTAACCCGACCAGCAGGTAGAGGGTAGAATGACACTCAAAGTGAGTGTGTGCTGGGCCCATCTTATACACCCATGGGGTCACGTATTTCTCTTTCTTGTCTGTCTTGCCAAATGGGGCTGGTCTGTCTTCTGTGAGACCAGTTCTTACAAGGGAGTTGTGAACTTAATTTACACTTGTAAGAGAGAATTGAGATGATTAAATTGGAAGTACTGGGCATTCTTTTCTCAGTGGGGGATTCCTCTCCCAGGGACTGTGTGTTCGTATCAACATACGTGCCAGCCGGGCACATTCGCATATCCTGATCTTGCATTAAAGCAGATCAAAGCTTGATGGCTATGCTGATTGCCTTAATCGCTCTCTCTCTCCACATATCTGGGGTTTTTTTTTTTTTTAGCTTCTCAGGATCAGAAGAGCCAGCATAGACTATGCTGATTTTACTGCTCCTTCTGCCCTGTATGCTTCAGAGAGGCAAATAAGATAGATGCCTGGTCTGTCTGGCTACAGTGCCCTAGGGGCAGGGCCGCAAATGCGCCGGGCACCCGGGGTGGGGCCATGCATGCGCCACACTCCTCGGGGCGGCAGCGTGCTCCTGGGGCCCGGGGCACACAAATGGCTCAGGTCGGCCCTGACTGGGTATTAAGGGTTTAATGCAAATGTCATTGAGGTCAATACGTCTTTCCATTGACCTCAATGGTTTGAATCATCCTCTCTCTTCACCCTTATGCTTCTCAATTGGGTGGCGTACCAGAGTCAACAAGAGCTCAATCAGTAGTCTTTACAATCTCCTGGTAAGTGCAGACCTGCTCTCAGTATATCATCAGGTTGAGCCTAGTGCATCATGGAGAGGTAGATCCCAGGAGGGACAGCCTCACCATGGCCTGACTCCAGCTGCGGCACACGAGGCAGCCCACAGTGCATGCAGGTGCGCACCTTATAGGGAACAGAGCACCCCCAGCAGGCAGGGAGCATTAGCAGCTGGGGCATGGCAGGTCAGAGTGCTACAGCCCGGGAGGCCAGATTTGCAGCCCGCCACAGTTCCACGGACCAGTGGCTGGTGACTGTTGGCCTAGATAACTCTCTACACAGCTTCTTACATGCAAAAATACTTATTCTTTCTTTGAAGCTGCTGCAATTTACCTGGAAAATGAGTTTTCAGAATTATCATGTGGATCAAGCTGCTTGATGACCTGAGACCTGCAGCCAATGGACTAACACGTATTTTGAATATTTAATAGGTATTAAAATACCTGCCTCGCTATTACAGTCAAAAAGACCTATTCTAAAATGACAAGGAGTCCTGTGGCACCTTCTAGACCAGGGGTCTCCAAACTTTTCAGCCCGAGGGCCGCATTAACTATCAAACAGCAGTTCGGGGGCCGACTACACACTTGAGGTCCAAATAAAAAACAATCAAAACATGGATGTTGTTTTTAATTATTTATTTAATATTATTTTATTCAGTTATTATTTAATAACACATTGATACACTACACATGAACACCTGTATTAGTGTGAATGGTGAAATTGTTTCCTGGATGCCAAAATAGAGCCCAGCCCACTAGTGACCTCATGAGAGAGCTAGCCAATAGGATAAGAACGCACTGGCCAATAGGGAGCAATTGTCCACGCCAAGTCCCAACCCCTCTTGCTGTGAGGGACGCGCAGAGCCTGGGCTCAGCCGTCGGTCCGCAGGGCGTGTGGCCGTCCGTTGGCGGCTCCGATCCCCCGCACCCCCGGCCGGGGAGTCTCGCTGCCCAGGGCAAGGGCTGCGCGGGTCCAGAGTCCCTCCTCCATCCCGCTGGCTCCTCCGGCTTCCCTCTCCTGGCTGCCTGCCCAAAAGAAAGTGAGTGCCGGCCGCCCCCTGTCCTTCCGGCCCCTCCCCCTTTTGAGCCGGCACGCACGGAGCGTGCCACTCACCCTGGCGTCCCTGCCCCTTCTCCTCCTGGGTCCTGCCGCCTTCCTCGCCTGCCGCGCCTGCGGCTGTGCGCCCTCGCTTCCCTCCCCGTGGGCTTTCCCCTGGGCTCCGCTGCGCTGCGCCGCTCGGCGCTTCTCCGGGGGAGGGGCTGTCAGTGTGGGGAGTTTCTTCCCCGCCCCAGCTCCGCGGCACTGCGCCGCTCGGCGCTTCTCCAGGGGAGGGGCTGTTAGTGCGGGGAGTTTCTTCCCCGTCACAGTCTCCACGGGCCGGATGAGAGGGCCTCGCGGGCCGCATCCGGCCCGCGGGCCGTAGTTTGGAGACCCCTGTTCTAGACTAACACGTATTGGAGCGTAAACTTTCATGGGCAAAGACCCACTTCGTCAGATGCATGTCATGCATCTGACGAAGTAGGTCTTTGCCCTCGAAAGCTTATGCTCCAATAAGTCTGTTAGTCTAGAAGATGCCACAGGACTCCTTGTTGCTTTTGCAGATCCAGACTAACACGGCTTCCCCCTCTGATATTCTAAAATGGTGGCGCCAACATTTTCATATTTTAGCTCTTTCACATAGTTAAAGACACTCACACACAAACTAACCAAAGGAATCCCCCACTGCTTTGCTGCAATATCTATAACAACAAAAATCCAACAGGGCACAGATTTCAACAAGAGTAGCAAACAAAATAATTTAAGTAGCCCTGCTGGTAACTTCCATTTGGCCTGAGTTGGTTGGTTTGTTTCACAAGCATAAACATTTTTTTCTGGCAATAGCTATCTGTCTAAATTGTGGTAAAATCATTGTATTGATTTATTGTTTTATGGCTTCCACTGAGGCATGACACAGGAAGATTAGCCAGACACTTAAAAACACACATCCCGGGACAGAGTTATTGTATCATGTTTAGAGCTAAATTCTGCCCTCTGCTGCATTGTTATGCCAGGACTGGGCTTAAAAAAAAAAAAAAAAAAAAAAAGGGCATTTTTCGCCCATGCAAGCCACAGGGCCGCAGCTAGCACCGAAGAGCACCACAAACTACTCCAGCAAGTGTGCTAGTCTGCCCATTACATCCACATAGGTGTGTGGGTCTGCAGGGCAGGAGGATGTTGAGTCACAAACACTGAATTGACTAGCCTACTATCAATGAAGTGTGAGCCAGAAGCAGGAAGAGATGATGATTCATGAGAAGAGAGGCACAATGCATTCCACAGTTGGCAGATTCCTGCAGCAGAGGACACAATGGACAGTGTCAGGATTTAGCTTATGGCATTAGTATGTGTGTTAACACCTAATGTCACCAAGCAAGACTGCACTCCTACTGTACTATGCATGTTGTAAGAGACGGCCCCTGCCAGACTACTGGTTACGTGGCAACTCATACATGGCTGAGGCACAAAAGGTATAAATTAAGGAGAGATGTTGGGCCTTCTGTCCTTTTTTTGTAGCTTTTGCTGATTTCAGACAGCCCTTCAAATCTCAAAAGGTTTACAAAAAACTTTAAAAAATGAATTCTCAAACCCAGAATGTGCACTGCTTAGCCAGTATTAACATGCCATTCAAATCAAAACGAACACTTGGATCTGCCTGCCTCTCCAGCAGCAGGACTAACAGCAAAGAAACAACAGAGGAAGCACTTCTATGTAGTAAGCAATATTGTCAGTCTTGTGTGGTAATAGTGAAGCTCACAAAAGTTTTTCATCAAACTCAGTGTTAGCAATTGGATGGTTTGAGGAAATCGGTTCAAGATGAATGTCCCTATGGTGATCCATTCTTGGTCTAGGTACTGGAACAGCACCAAACACTAAGAATGGAGCACTCACAGGACATCTCTCAAAGAAATATAAGCTTTTAGATTTTCTTTTTTAAAAACACACTCACCTTTGGTGCAATGATTACAAAAGCATATTTTACAAGGAGAACAACTTCATGAGCATTTTAAAACACTGTTTTCCCCCCACCTGTAATACAAATGGAATCAAATAACACTGAGGCTTTGAGTAGTTGGCAAGGATGACTTGCTGTCCAGAGTTTGGTTCCTCTGAAACTGCAAGAAGGAATGAGAGTTTCAGTAGCCTTCAGTAACACTAATCTTAGCAAAAATTTCTTATTGGTGCTACCACCAGTTTAGCTGTGGCAGTATCAACACTGAACAGGCTAATGTAAACAAAGTGCTGGCATCTGGCTGCATTTTAAGTACTGTGTTGTATAGAGCGGCTTTCAGCAGTTTGACAACATGCTTAAAAAGTTAACAGCTGCCTGAAGTTCCTGCTTCCCTCCTGCTGCCTGGGTTTTGGTGGAAAATGGGATGGAAGTTTCACCTAAGTATGCTGTGAGGTTTCACCCCTAAATTAAAGGGGACAGGTATGTTGAACCTTTAGCAAAGATTTAGAGGGGTAGCTGTGTTAATCTGTAACTGGAAAAACTTTTAAAAAACCCACAACAAAGTAGTCTTGCGGCACGTTATAGACTAACAATAGATGGTATCATGAGCTTTCATAGGCACAACTCACTTCTTCAGACCTTTTAGTGAAGTGGTCATTAGGCATTGGAATAAAACTGGCATTACCAAATCCCAACACATTTTCATATCTCTTCTTAGACAGTCGTTCCTTTCGTAACTCAAAATTCACATCCTGACATGCCTGATAACGACAGATACAACAATAAAACCAGGACAAAGGAGTATGGACCCAATAAGCCAGCCATACAGGTTTTGAGATTCTGGAAACAATTTCTTCTGAGGAGAATAAAATAGCGATTTTAATTCATCTGTTTCATTGAAAGAAAAATTACTTTCTTATTCTGCATGGCATGTTTGAGAGGTTTTGTAGATGCATAGTTATGTTAAAGATACTTCATATTGGGAATAATCATTCTACATGGGCATTTTGAAACTGCTACACAAGGTACAGTAGAATCTCAGCTACAAAATCCTCAGGAATGAAGGTTGTTCCAAAGTCTGGAGTGTTTATAACTGTACATTTTGATGATTAGAACTTTACTCCCCCTTTTTTCCCTCCAAAATGAAAAAAAAAAACAATTTCAAAGGAACTGCATTTTACAGTAGGAAATGGTGCGTCAAAGATTCTAGTCCTGTCGTTACAGGTTTACCCTTACCCACCACCAAACCCATTCTGTGACCACAGAATAGAGCCGCAGGTATGCAAGCAAGCCTGGGCCAAAGATTTGTTCCTAACACCGCAGTTGTTTAGTAAGCCAATATTGCACACTTCTTTACTGCATGTTACATTAGTGACTTTTGCCTATCCTGGTGAGGTATAAAAATAACTGGAGAGGCAAACTTAGACTTCTTCAGTATTCTCACACAAGCTTTTAGTCTTGACTGACTTTGCCTGGTAGAGATAACCATGTTTAGTGTAGGATTAGGTGCCTCTATTAAATCAAGTTTCTACAGCTTTTGGCTGTGCTATTTAAGCCTTTGGACTGTTAACATTAATAAATGCACCATGTGCAGTATGTAGCACAAAAACATCTCTTTGGGATTTACCTCCAGATTTTGGCCTTTTTAGTACATGCATACTGTTTCACCTTTAATTGCTGTATTAGATGTGGTTAAAACAGCACATACCTGATAACAGTTTTTAGGCAGATGGCTGTTCTACAAGAAACTATGTGAATGGGTTTCATCCAGTAGAAAGAAAGGAAATATGGCGGGGAAGAAAAAATTGCAGACATTTGTTCTTTACATTGTTCTTGCATTCATTCAAGCTCTTTGCAATGAATTGTGTTTCATGTAGAGCATTCTACAGAAAACCACTAGAGGGGAGTAAAGCAACATAAAATACTTCATCTCAACTTAAGCTGTGCAGTACAAATTGCAGAAGTTAATTAATAGCTATAGTAAAACCAGAGTATTAAAGAACTGCATTTGCTTTACAACCAAAAGTAGAGTTGATTAGACAATTACAATATTTCTGTCCCCTCTTACTAGGTGGCAGGCTGACAGGGAACATTTGTCATCTGGACAAAGCCAGAACACTACAGATGGCACTAAGCCAAAACATTTGGCGAAAGAGATGTGCTTCTTTAATTTTGTTCAAGTGTTGACAATGTTTAGAAGGCTCTCCCACTGATCACTGTGCCCTTGGCGCTCTGCCTCTCTATACCAAATTTACACAAGAGGAGAACATCAACCCAGGTAAGAAGGGTGGGGAAGATTCATTAACAGTGAAGCTAACAAGGGCTCTGAACGCAAGGAGCATTATTGCCTGAAAAACACTGAGAATTAAGTTTCAGCAGTCACAAGTGGTGCTGGTGTTCTGTGACTTTCAGATTACCTTGAATTCTATTCTAACTCACCTACACCAGCAGAAATAAAGCAAATGGCAGAGTGATGAATCAGGCCTCACTTCAGAGCAGAAGATAATGTATGAAATAGCAAAAGATCTACTTCAAATACATTTCATTAGGAAGTCTGATTAACCTCCATTGAACAAAGGGCAATAGGAGGATGCACATTTTAGTGAAATGAAATTCAACAAAAGAAAGCTCACAAAATCAGAGTGGCTTTCACAGCAGACTTTAAGGACAAATGACAAAGGGGGAAGAAAATGATATATACAGCAACAGTCCATAGGTCCTGGAAAACATGCTCAGAAGACATCTAAACAAAGTAAGTAAAGGTGAGTGAGAGCCCCACAAGTTCACAGTCTTTGCTTATAAGCTTTTCTTTACAAGGTCTTGTATTAAAGTTACTTATGGACTATTCTAAGAATGTCACACTTAATTCTTGGACAATCAACAATTCTACATGTAGCCCACTTACCTGCATAGACAAATAGCTACTTAAGGCTGGTCAGTTTGTTACATGGATGGGAATATTTCCTAGAACATGGGTCCTGCAGACACAGTATAAAAGCAAAAAAGTAACTCCAGTAAAAGAATTTTGTAGCTGCAGTCTGCTATTAGGTGGAAAGGCTTCAACCATGAATCTTTTTGAATGCACATGTAGTTAAATATTATTGAACTGAAACAGTAACAGAACAGCAGAGAGCTATTGGCTGTTGCAGCAAACACAGCATTAAACCAAGCAGCAATCTGAATAACAAGGTGCTGGCAGAGTCTCTAAAGAATACACCAGAAGGAACAGATTCATATAACAATAAATTATGAGTTCTTGATTAAGACAAATATGTTCTTTCAGCAATATATAACCAATTGGGAGAGGACACATGGCAAACTTATTCTGAAACATTCTTTTTCAGCGGCTGTGTTACAAGTCTTCATGCAACTGTAACAAATCCAACCACAAATTGCAGCACTAACCTTTCCCGTCTCCTGGTGTCATTCAGTTGAGTTTTAGGAGCTGCTACTGTTGTTTTAGTCAGTTATTGCTTCATTCTTCCCCCCTTGATGTTAGAGGCCTAAGGGGTCTAGGACTTGCTAATCACAAGGGAGCTATAATACTTATATTTGTTGTTGTCCCAGCCCTCACACAACCTCAAATCCTTATTTATCAGAAAACTCTTGTTGCTGCTTGCTCTGTGGCTATCTTCCCTTCAGTCTTCTGCAGTGAAGTCTCATTAGAGAGGCTTTAAAATCCCCTTCCTGAGTGCTGTTGGCAATCTCTGGAGTTGTCAGTGAAAATAACCCCATGATAATATTGAGTAGGGGTTTAGCTGGTTTTCCAGCAACACATACATTATTATGCATGAAGATTTTTTAGCTGCTATGGATTAGTATCTTATGTCTACTGCTGTGATACTTTATGGCACATAAAATTATTAAACAGGGCCAGATTAAGTTGGTCAACTGATCTCTTAGATTTAATTAACCTTATTTTTATCAAGCTGTGACCAATCTTGTTTCTTACTTCCTGTCTCCATAAAAATGCCTTCTACTCAGTAGGAGAGAAAGGCAGAGCATAAGAGAAAATCATTCTCAATGCAAGACAAAAGGTGCTTCAGTTTGTTGAAAAGAGCTTACCTGGTTTCGTCAACACTATCAATCTGTTTTAGCCTGCCATAGATTGCTGGGAAGGAAGCACTTGTTGCAAGAAGGTTGTCTTTGGTCAAGATAGCTCCCCTGCCTTTAGCTTGATTTGGATCATGCTGATTACTTGTTTGAACTGGACTCACTTGGCTTTTGAACAACCTCATAAGGCAATTTTTAAAAACTACAGCAAAACTAAAATGCAAGTTGTGTATTATATGTCTAAGACTGGTAACTATATTAATAAAGTGTAATGCAATATGCTGTCAGAGCTTAGAAGTTTGGAAAGGGCACTTAAAGCTTTTTTTACATCAGAATAGGCCTATTGGAAGATTTAAAATTTAGAAAGTCTGGGTTTGTTAAGCTTATTACTGGTACTTCTGAAAAAAAAAATCACGAGAAAGGCATTTGAACCCACAGAGGTCAATCTTTTAAACAGTGCTTACTTTGAGAACTTTTTGATCAATGGGGAAGACTAATTTAGCTGTTTTGGACACACAAATTCAGGCAGATGCATCTAGTACCTAGTTTGTGTGTTCAATTTATGGTCCTGCAGAACAGCTACATAATAACTTTTATAGACACAGGCTTGTCTACATGGAAATAATGTCTTGGTATAATCTCAGGTATGAAATCTTATTTTAGTATAAATGTGCCTTTTGTCAACTCAGTTTATCCCCCCACCCATCAACTAAAATAAAGCCTAGAATAAGATGGGAGGATTATAATGATATAGCTAGTAGAACTTTCCCCTGTATAAATGACCACAGTTATTTCCTCATATAAAAGATGGGTATCTAGCCTTAGAGCTTAGCCACTATTCATCCTGGTTTAAGCACAAAAGGTCTCACAACCTGAACTTGTTCCCATTGAAGATAAGGGCAAAACTCCATCTTGCCTACAGAGGAAGCAGGACTGGGTTTATGGATAACATGAACAGGCCACGAAGAATTTCAGAATTCTCATATTAGATCCTTTGACCTAATTTCAAATTAGAGAGATGTTGCTATGGCATGAAAATTAAAGTAGCCAATTAAGACATTTTTGTAGAGCAAATTAAATACATTTTTCATTTGAAGTTTTTGTTTTTATTTAATCTTGCTATATTTTTCCTTTACACTAGAATATAGACTACATTGCTCATAAAAAATTGTGCAGTACAAGTTTCAACTTTGAAGACTTAAAGAAACTATCTTTACTATTGCTACACATTGTGTCATCGTCTTTTTCCCCATTCTAGAATATGCAAAAATGAAAGAGACAAGAATACTGTTAGGCTTTGTCTACACTGCAGGGTTTTTGCGCAAGAAGCATTTTGCAGAAGAGATCTTCTGCAAAAAACTTCTTGTGCAAAAGCGTGTCCACACCTCAAAAACGCATAGCAAAACCGATGTGCTTTTGCGCAAGAGAGCATCCAAACTGCATGAACGCTCTTGTGCAAGAAAGCTCTGATGGCCATTCACAGAATGGCCATCAGAGCACCCGTGCTTTTTCTGATAGGCTCTTTTTGTGCAAGAAACACCTGCGGAGTGTCCAAACATGCCTTTTTACGCAAAAACTGTAGTGCAAAAAGGAGTTATTCCTCATGGGGAGAGGAATAACTCTACCGGCAAAAGCCCCCTGTCCTGTCGATTTACTGTAATTATTGTAGCGCAAAAAGGCACCTGAGCTGTTGATGCTCCGCTAGTTTTTGCGCAAAAATGGCTGGTTTTGCGCAAAAACCTTGTAGTGTAGACATAGCCTTAGTGAGCTTGTAACTGAAAAAGAGCAAACACCTCACAAACAATTGATTCAGTGCTCCTATAGTTAATATTCTCCAATTATTTCACACATTTATACAGAAAAAGGATTGTTACTTAGATGTTCATCTGTGGCTGCTGCATATGCCACTCTGCAAATGAATCCTTGGGTTATAACTGTACTATCAGTCAAGTGGATGTTAACACTATTTTGGACTTTGTTTCTCACAAACAGCAGGAACAAATGAAGCAAAAAGCAAAATTCCTGTTTTCACATAAATATCCATAGAAACAAAAGCAAATGCAACCCCAAAGCAAAAAATGTTAGAGACAGAATGAGAAAGAGTGGGTTTCTGAGAAACACAAGCAGATCTTTTAATATAACTTATGAAAATATCATGAAGAATAGTATTAAATCTTTATTTTAAATTAAGATAGTTAATGCTATCTAGGAATAGCTGGGAAATGAAGTTACCCTGCTTAACTGAAAACAAAGCTAAGATCTTTCTCCCAGTCATAAGTGAACCAGCTTTCACTAGAAATATGTTCAAAGTGAAGGCATATGTTTGGAGTTGGATTCAGAGTATAAGAGACTGATAATCATTTTCTAAAAACATATGTAAATGTTTATGATTATAACATAAATATCCCCTGACACTTATATGGATGAAATACCTGAGCGTTTCAAACATTCTGAGAAACATTTATAATGCACACTAAACTTTTATACCAATTGTAAAAGGGAGCACACGTGAAAATAATTTATTTATATATAAATAAAAATGTAGTATTGCACTGCAAACTCCACTTAAAGTACAAAAATAGATTAGCAAAAAATACACACACTTACATAAAATACTGTACACAACTGCAAAAGCCAGACGACCAAGGTAAACATAAGCCTACATCAGTATTTCAAGTAATTTTATATGATTTGTTTGTTCGTTCATGTACCAATCTCAAATCACATATCGAGAGATGACAAAATGGATAAAACCCACACCTTTTTAGAATAGTAAGTTTTCCCACACATCCAAAGTTTGCATATTAATTTCTTTAAACTAATGTTTGAAGAATTTTGATGTTAATCCAAGTTAGGAAGTGGGCTATCAAAGCCACTATCTTGCTGAAAAGATTTGGCATCCAGTATCAGCTTCCTTAAATATTGGTTGGAGCCTTTTTCTATATTTGAACATGGCTGTGCATTGAACTGTTGTGAGATATCAGAATTTGATTTCTCAGAGTTCTTGTATGAATTAGGTCCTTGGTTTACCTTCAGTTGCTCACTACTATAAAGTGTGGTTTCACTTTTTGCACCAAGAAGCTTGGCTTTGCTGGTAAGTTGCTTATAAAATGTACTAACATTTTCATCTGCATTAGGAAACTGTTCACAGGCCATATGTTGTGCTTCTGCATTAGAACTTGCTTTCTGCATAGAATACAAGCAGGCCATATCACCACTATCCAAATGTAGACTTCCACTATCTGAACTCCAGTCAGGAGAGCTTCCATCATCCCTTACTGGAGCTTCTTGAATATCGAACACCTTTGTTTTCTCAGATGTTGCCTCCCAAAATCCATTTGGCTGGTTACGTTTACATTCATTTAAGACTGTTCTCTGAGTCTGGTTTTGCAACATTACAGGAGCTGGCACAAAGTCTGAAAGGCCATTTACAGAGCTAGGTGCATGCTCATTTCCATACTTCACCTGAGGAACACACAAGGGTGCCTTTTGAAGTTCTGTAGTGCTAGCAGCATTTGTTGGACTTTTGTCTGTATTTGAGACATACCCATTTCTACGCCATCCTTTTCCTTCAGCAGGACAAAATTCTGGCACGGGTTCTCTTGGATTATCAACTGGCTGTTTAGAAGCACTCCTGCTACTTTGGATACTTGAAGTCCCTCTTTCATGTAGTCCAGACTGTGTTTTAGCCTCTACTGCATCAAGCTGCTGTCTTAAATTATAAGGTATGCGTTTCTGAACAATTTGATCATTGGCTTTTTTGGCAATTCTTTTGCCACATGATTTGCTTTCCATATGGGCCGTCCTACTTTGAAGAATGTGATTTCTTGTTGATTGTTCAACGCCAGTTGGCAGTTCAGAGTTTAGTGGCAGGGCTAAGGGAAGGAGAGGGAGGAGAAAAAAAATTAAAGAAACAATGTTGAAAAAGAGTCAGAGTATATAAAAATAGCTGTCAATACTAGTGCTGTCAAATCAAGTGGGGCACATTTTTACATTTGCACTGATGGTACAATGGCAAAGGATAGCAAAAAAACCCAAAAAACCCCCCCCAAAAAAACCCCAAACCAAACACATCATTTCCCCCCACTGTCCACTTGCGTTTTCACCACTAAATGGATTAAACCTGTAAGAGGGGAAGGAAGGGAACCACTCTGTCACTTCAACTTACGTAAGTGGGCATTTTTGCTCTGAGGTGTGCTCCGAACAGGTGTTTCGAGTACTTTTGCCATTGTAGCAAGCTTGCTAGCAGCATTCATTATTTTCTTTTCAGCCCTGTTGTATATTTAAAATCAGTAAGTTTTGAAACTAACTTTTTCCTAGACTGCTTTGCCAGTACTACATTTTATACCCTTTCCCCATGCACTAATTGGCCATTTAGTAAAAGACACCTACTAAAAAGGGAGAAAAAAAATAGTGTGCACCCTATTTGAGTACATGTTATATAAAGGACTAAAATGTTGACATGCCCTTCCCCCTCCCAAAGCCATTCTTGCAAAATGTCCATGCAAAATGTTATAACTTTGGTGCTTTTTTCCCTCCCTTTTCAGAATAGAAATCCATCATTAGTGGACCCTGAGAGATTCTTTTGGAATTGCAAGGATTATGGCATCAAAGTCGCAAAACTGGATTAAGATGGGAGGTATTTTTAAACCAGACTGCCAAACACTTGTTATGTCTTAAAACCGATTTACCTCAGCTGCCATACAAACACTCCAAAGGAAAATGTGATAGAAATTCAAACTATCCTGTCTCTTCAGTTAAGCCGGAGAAAAGAAACAGTATCCAAGATTTCCTCAGACAAGTTCTTCAGAAAAGATGGAAGAGGGAAGGGGGGGAATTCCACTTTTGTTTTTTGTTTAAACATTCCACAACATCTTAATACTTCAAGCAAGCAAGAAAAGGTACAAACTCATTCCCTTTCCTTCTCCAGGTTACATTTAAAGCCAAACTTAATTTTTTGAAGCTGCAAAACTGCTGTGAAGTCACAACATGAGGTTTTCCTGTTCACCTATTTGATGGAAACTTTCTGGAGAATCATGGGTGCATTCTGAGAAGGTATTAAGAAAGGCTGCTCAGCTAGTTTCAGTCAAAGTTTATTGAAGAGGACTCACACCAAAGTGTGTTTTTGACAACCTCAGAGAACATAAACAATGGTCAACTGACTAGGGGCTTAATATTCTTCTCTTTATATTTGTGTATTTCTGTTTTTTTCTAGTACTAGCCAATTAGCCCGTCATAAAATGGGATTTTCAGGTCTCTCCTCCATGTCAGTATTCTCTCCTGACCCTCCGGTCTCTTGCTCCATTTCTCTCCCCCTCTCTCCATCTCTCCCTCCCCCCCCGCTTTCTTTCAGCTCTCCTCCCCCTCCTGCCTCTCATTCGGGGGACTGCGTAGCCCAAACGGTCGCTTGCGCCACTAGCTCCCATGCGGTGGCCTGGCTGAGCGGTACAGAAGTCAACTGAGCACCACAGTGGGAGGTGAAGGGGAGCAGTGACATTCATGGCCACGGGCCGGGGCCTGGAGCTGCTGTCACTGCCCCGCCCCCCTTCGTCTCCCACCGTGGCACTCAGCTGATTTCTGCACCACTCAGCCGGGCTGCTGCGGGAGAGCAAGTGGCCATTTGGGCCCCGCACTCTCCATGCAGCCTGGGCCGGCCAGAGGGAACAGCCAGCATTTCAGCATTACAGACTCTCAGACATTGGGCTACTATATATGATGATACGATATGTGCTATATAATAATTCTGAATTCATCTGTTTGGGACTCACCCTTCGTGTTTCCCATCATCACTGAGAAGTTGCTGAAGACAAATCAAGTAGTATTTGCGCATTTTCCGGGCAGTCTCTTGTCGTTCCCTTAAAACCTCAGCTTTAATAATTTCAGCTGCTCTCTCTTTACTTTCATGGATATAACGAAGCATATCGCCTACACAAACATGGTTTCATTAATATGGAGTCTCAGAAGTAAAAAGGATTTAAGACAACATTGCCTGGGGACACTTGGTGCGAGAGAGAATACAAGTGTCTTTCATACCCAGAAAGCCCTCACCATTCATGTGGGATATGTTCTTGAGATCACCACGAATGGCAAAATCCGCAAATACTGGAGACTGAGAAGGAATCTGGGGGGATGTGTGTTCCCAATGCGAAACAACCACATTTTCCATATAAAACAGTGTAATGATGCAATAGATTCACATTTACATGTAATAATGCAATGAACAAGTGTAGTATCTAAAATTTCCCAGTATGGCATCATTGCAGCTTAAATTTCCCTTTTAAATTTTCAGGCTCCGTTACTAGAGCACACTGAAAAAACATCATAATGCTTTGTTGTGCTTGGCCTGGTGCAACAAAGTGCAACACGAATATGTGAAACTGCAAATGGCAAGGACTTCCTGTATTATACATATATTTGTGTTAATTGGGAAGAGGAAGGTGAAAAAATTAGCAAATAGCTCCCATGAAATATTTCAATAGGCAGCAAATTTCATTCCTCAGCAGACAGAAATTTGGATTCTTGCATGAGCTGGCTGATAAGAGTGTGATTTGCAGTTGTGTGTGTGAACTTACCTTTAATTTTGCCTACAGCTTTAATATACTGTGTGCGCATTTCTTCTAAGCCTTTTATGCCATCACAGGAGGTACAAGGTTTTGAAATAGCCCCCTCTGACAATGACCTGGACAATGACACAAAACATGCAGTACTTTATAATTTCAAGACTGCTAGGATGATTTCTATGGAAGCCAATTTGTTCAGACCTTTACAAAATACCTTGGTGGAGTACTGATTGTTTTCAGATCTTTGAGTTTCATCTTCATCTCACAATTTTCTTCCATCAGAGCCTCTAGAACTCTCTCCTTTTCTACAAAATCCAAGATTTTGACAGTTAAAATTGGCCTGTAGGTTTTTATCCATTTAAATATTTTCAGAGGTTATATAAAATTACTGCTGCTGTGATAAGAGATCATTGTTTCAAAGTAGCTGCAACATGCCATGACATCACAATGACAGTTAGAAACTGACTAGACCATAGGTCATTTGAAGTCTGAATAGAAGAGCAATATAATCGACTCAGTGGTGGTGCAGACAGGTTTCTGAGAGAAATTTTTACTCTTTGCTACAGGCAGAAGTTCAGGATATTAGAAGGAAAAAGCTGGGGAGGAAGAAAGGTTATTTATAATGCAGCAATTGAGACTTCTTTGGGACAGAGGAGGAGAAAATTTTACACTTCACACTGTATCATGGTATTTTTAACAACCACTAGATGACATTACAAAGAAAGATGGGATTCGCTGTAGGGATGTAAAATCCCATTTAAGAAGTTAACCAGTTAAACTTAATATTTAACCAGTTAACTGGAATTGGGGGGTTGCTCTAGCCCAGCCGGGCTTCTGGCTAACTGTTTACCTGGTAAGGGTGATGCTTACCAGGTAACTGATTAATCCTTTACATCCCAAATTCTGTATAGATGTCTAATTTGACTGTGTACCAGAAGTCATTTAAACATTCAGTGTGCAAACTGAATATATTGGTGGCCCAGAGATCCCTAAATCTTGACTTCTGATTCAAACTGCACATTGACTTGTGTAGTTGAATATTTAAATGAGCCAGTTCCATACTGTCTGCAATGGGACAGACTATATGCACAGAAACCACTGGCTCTGTGAGAAAAGTATGCAGTGAGTGGGCCTCTTAGTGATGGAAGTGATTGCCCTGATGGGGAAGACAGGATGGAGTATAAACATTCATAGTGACAAAGCAACTAGCATGCTTTTTTATAAAGAAGTATTTAATGCAACAGCTGTGACATAAAATGGGGAGAGGTCAGGTGAAGCATGATGAAAAACACATTACTTATCTTACAGTAAGTGGAACTGAGAGCTGCTTTTGCCCATTGGGATTCTATTGTAGATGTGGGCATAAGCCTGGATCTTTTAGCGAGCAGCATCCATGGGGGCTGTATATGCACCTTGCAAAACCTCAGACAACTTGCAACAAGGTTATAAAAGAGGGTATAGAGGAGGGTATAGAAATTCTGCCTAAATCACGACTGTAAGATAATGAGGACAATTTGATCTAGAATCTGCCACAATAGAGTAACATCTTTGAGTTTCATCTTCATTTCAGTTTTCTTCCATGTGAGTCTCTAGAACTCTCTCGTCGGTCTGTCTCTGGCATCCTGAGCTCTGGTACCAGCAGAGACTAATAGCAGATAGACACACACATCAAGGAAGAGACACTCTAGTTCCAGAGTGATGGTAGGATCTGCAGGAGATGTGAAAGTAGCCTGGGAGGACATAGCAAGCAGTAGCAATATCAAGCATACTGTGACTATGGTACCAATGGAGGCATCTCAACAGAAGTCTTATCAGAATGAGGTAACAATGAACATGCAATATAGGATACTGATGCCAATGGTACTAAGGAAGCACAATGTCTGTCACTAAAGATAGAGTGCAAAGTACTCTATAATCTATGAAGTGTCATGTGCTAATGCAATTTGCAGAGGAGCTATGACTTTTGGAGACAGCAACTGATCCAAGCTCCCTTCAGAGATTTTTGCTCTTTCCTTCCTTGGAGTATCATGAGCTGTTTGCATGAACATAGAAAAAGTTACAAATGGCATGCTGCTAGGGGCAAGAGATGTACTTAAACAAAGCACACATGTTGTTTGTGCATCTTGGGTGGGTATAATGGTCTCTAAAGCAGGGAAGATTCTAAAGCCTGTTCTCCGCCCCTGGGATCAACTCCACAGAAACAAAGGAAAGTTTCTAAAAAGGAAGAGGGGGGAAAACTGAAGAATCCTCCCTTTTACTATTTAAACTACAGACTATTATCTAAGCTACTAACTAAAATAAAAATAAAATAAGGACTACAGAAAAGCAGAACAGTGGCATCTGACTTGCTACCATAGAATGTGAAAAGAAAGGGAATTGAGTGGCAGTTGGGACCACTCAGCTCTTCATACGAAGGATGTTAATTGTGTTTAATCAGCTAATCAAATAGTCGATGGAATTTTGATCGACTACTTGATTAGTCAATAAGGAGAGGAACTGCAGAGCCACAACAGGGCTAGCTCCTGGTGTCAGGAGTTAACCCTGCTATGAGTCTGCCTTTTAAATGTAGTAAGATAGCCAGCATGGGTTTGTGAAGAACAAGTCATGCCAAACTAATCTGATAGCTTTCTTTGATAGGATAACGAGCCTTGTGGATAAGGGAGAAGCGGTGGATGTCATATACCTAGACTTTAGTAAGGCATTTGATACGGTCTCACATGATATTCTTATTGATAAACTAGGCAAATATAACTTAGATAGGGCCACGATAAGGTGGGTGCATAACTGGCTGGATAACCGTAGTCAGAGAGGAGTTGTTAACGGTTCTAAATCCTGCTGGAAAGGGATAACAAGTGGAGTTCCTCAAGGGTCTGTTTTGGGACCCGTACTGTTCAATATCTTCATCAATGATGTAGATATTGGGATAGAGAGTACACTTATTAAGTTTGCAGATGATACCAAACTGGGTGGGGTTGCAACTTCTTTGGAGGATAGGGACATAATTCAAAATGACCTTAGCAAGTTAGAGAAATGGTCAGAGGTAAACAGGATGAGGTTTAATAAAGAGAAATGCAAACTGCTCCACTTAGGAAGGAACAATCAGTTCCATACATACAAGATGGGAAACGACTGTCTAGGAAGGAGCATGGCGGAAAGAGATCTAGGGGTCATAGTGGACCACAAGTTGAATATGAGTCAACAGTGTGATGCTGATGCAAAAAAAGCAAATATGATTCTAGGTTGTATCAACAGGTGTGTTGTAAGCAAAACTCGTGAAGTCATTCTGCCGCTCTACTCTGCACTAGTTAGGCCTCAGCTGGAGTACTGTGTCCAGTTCTGGGCGCCACATTTCAAGAAAGATGTGGAGAAATTGGAAAGGGTACAGAGAAGAGCGACAAGAATGATTAAAGGTTTAGAGAACATGACCTATGAAGCCAGGCTTCATGAACTGGGCTTGTTTAGTTTGGAAAAAAGAAGATTAAGGGGGGACATGATAGCGGCTTTCAAATATCTAAAAGGGTGTCACAAGGAGGAAGGAGAAAATTTGTTCCTCTTGGTTTCTGAGGACAGGACAAGGAGTAATGGGCTTAAAGTGCAGCAGGGGAGGTTTAGATTGGACATTAGGAAAAAATTCCTAACTGTCAGGGTGGTCAAATATTGGAATAAATTGCCAAGGGAGGTGGTGAAATCTCCCTCTCTGGAGATATTTAAGAACAGGTTAGATAGCCTTGAGGGCGGGGGGCTGGACTCAACCTCTTGAGGTCCCTTCCAGTCCTATTATTCTATGATTCTAAGAGCCGCTCGGCTATTACTACATTTAAAAGGCAGAGGAGCAGTGGGGGACCAGGCGTGAGCCTGGTAGAGACAGAAAGGAGGGGAGAGGTGACTGGTTGAGTAGTGACTCGATTACTCAATAAGCCTAGGCTTATCAAGTAGTCGGCTACTCGACTAAGTGCTTACATCCCTACTTTATACCCTGCAGAGCATACGTGCAGCCCCAGTGGAAACTGCTGGCCAAAGATTACAGGCTCATGCACACAGGGCATATACATTTACAGTGAAATCTATGTGGACAAATGCACAAAGAATATCCATTGTCAGTTACATTTTCCTAGAACAGACTCATTCAGAGATCACAGAACAAATCAAAACACTGATCTCTATGCTAGTCCCCAGGATATAGAGGTTTAGAAAAAAGTTCTGTAATGAATGTTAGAAAGTCAATTTATTAGGGCTGAGAGTTATTTAGATATGTACCATTACAGCAGTTGTACTCTGCAGCTTAAAGATGAAGGACAGATTCATATAACCAGGAGGAGATTAAACTATTCAGAATTCTATTTAGGTGAGTAGAGATACTAACCTTGGATTTGCTCTACTTTAGCTTTGTGTTCCCTCACTGCAAGCTGGAGGTGCCTGCAGGCTTTCTCCAGTTTTCTTTTTAGATCCTGGCATTCTGTCTCCTTTGTTTCAAGCTGCTGGCAACAGTGGTCACAGCAAAAATCTTCATGAGACCAGAGATTCCTTTCCTTACATTTCTGATCTGCAATAGTGATTACTACAAGTTACATATCAGTCACAGAATCAAAAGAACCAAAATCAAACATATTTTTAGGATTTTAATTAGCTATTCCTTTACACCCAAGAAAAATGTACATTATAGCTAACTAAAAGTCTCATAAGAGGCTGTAGAGACACAGTCCAAATGCAGTATTTGTTAAAAGATCTATAAATTGTACATCTTTTTGTGCACTGCAGACACAACGTACCCAACCCAGCAGTGTTGTGAATGTAGAGAGGTCCACTGACTCAAATGGGGGGGAAGGGGATGGAGATTTTGGGACTATTTTTTTAAAAAGAAATTCTAGTAGAGACTTTATGAGTCATTTCAAGGAGGCACTCCCAGATGGAAAGGATCACATGCAGGCTGAACCTAGTTAGGTTAAGAAATATAAAGACAGGCTGGTCTATTTCCAGGAGAAGGGAAAGGGCTCCTTTCTACAGCCAGGACAAAGGAGCTCCAGAAGCAGAAGAGTTGCACTGGTTATACTATTTTGTGTTTAATAGATGGTTTGTTATTTTGGTGGTGAAGGATTTAAGCCACAGTATGGGCATAGGGCCAGAGACTCATGGGCTTTGTTGTTTTATGTTCTTTTGGTAGCATAAGAACTCTAAAAGCAAACATGAAACCTAGGAGAGGGCTTTGTGCATAACCTGGGGCCTCCTGTGATGTCTCTCTCCAGCTGTGCAGGTCCTGACCCGGCCACACTATATACAAGACATTTGGGAGTGAGCTGCAACATTTCTGTTTAACTTAAAATATTATGAAGTCAGAATATTCTAGAGCAGGAGTCTCAAAAAAATCTGAACTTTAACGTCACAAATCAGGAGTTAGTCAGCATGACAAAATATATTTAACAAGAACATGGAAAATCATCACGCCGCTGGGGGATACGTCAGTTGGATCTCCAAATAATTTGCTTTTGTACTCTCTATACGTGAAGTAAGAGGGAACAGGAGAGACTGAGGTAGTATGTAGCCTATGTTAAATAGAAATTAGATTTTGGCATAGAGAAGCCTGGAAAATAGACTTGAAGTTGCTACGTGTAAGAAAGTTAGAGATAAGTTGGGGACATAAGATGGGAAAGTTGCAGTTAGCAAAGACATGACCCAAGGTTATTCTGTGGCTGTGTCTTGGTTATAACTGATTCTAGGAAGTTTTTAATAAAAGTTTTTAAAAATTGTGCATGTTTTATTAAACTGTTCTCTATATTGGTAATATGGGAAGGACATAGTTGTAGATATTAAGTTAAATAATATGTAATGTAAAGAATCAATAAGGAGTTGCAGACATGTGACCATAGTTATAATTCTAATTAATATTTAACCTAATCATAACAGATACAAAAGGGATAATTTTGTTAAAATTGAGGGGAGCTCCAATTAACATTTAATTAGGTGCCACTAATCATTTTACTTTTTAATAAAGTTTAATTTGACAAAAATGTCATGTAGAGGACCTCTACTAAATTTTCTGTACTTAGTCTTGAGGCTTGAATCTGAATATTGAGTTTTATTGTATCCTTATTTTTAGCAACATTATATTAATTAGAAACATATCAACATAAAGGTTACAAGCCCCATTGGAACATCCCATAACCCAATGTTTAAGACACCTACCTGAGAGGTTCAAATCAATTCTCTCCCTTGGGAAGAGGAAAGACTTGAACCAGAGGCCTCCCAAATCCCAGTTGAATAGTCTAACCACAAGAGCTACTTTTCCTCCTCCTGACCCTTCCCTAGCTTCTTGCTAAAAATGTTATACACACACCATTGGCTTGGCACCTCCCATTGGCTAGTTTAGGCAAGGAGCTACCTACCACGTTGGCTTTTGTGAATCCCATTCTGAGGTACCTAGCTCCCCCGAAATTCATTGTATAATGAGTCTAAATGCCTCAATCAGGCTTTATAGATCTCCATGATATGCGGCACCTAAAAGCTATGTGTGGTGACACTCAGCTGCATGACATCTGAGTTCTTCTGTGAAATTAACAAGGGACTTTATTGAAAAATGATAATCTAAAATTACATTTTATATGCTGCACAAAATTTACAAGATTTCAGTGAAAAGTGAAACCAAGTATACCATTATCCATTTCAGTATCTTGCAAAGGGGGCTGCCTCCTTAATAATTTTTGTAACTTTACTTGGTGTCCAACATCATACGTGGATGATTTTGCCTTGTCCCCACTTTCTCCTTCACCATTTTGCATGCAAGAGTGCTCTGTTTCTTTGAAGAGTTGTTCTTCATGTTTCTGTAATTTGAAACCAGATATTAGAAATACAGTAAAACTCCAATAGTCCGGCATCCAATTGTACGGCACTCCCGATAGTCCGGCATCAAAATGGCAAGAGCCTATTGAGTGAGCTTTGGCAAAAAACGAATCACAAGGCAGCAGCAGTTACTGTAATTAACAGTTTAAGTGATTAATAGTTTAAGTGATTAGTCAGTGCTGCACAGTACTGTACCCAGTATCCTCTGCTTTCTGTATTCAAAGGCTTCGCAACAATAATGGTGAGTACTGTACTGTACATTTATTCTTTCTATGACTAAATGTATGCATTACAGTATGTACAATAAAAAGGGTTAAAAACACTTTATATACAGTATATACTGTGTGTGTATATATAACACCATTTTATAGTTTGGCATATCCGATAATCCAGCACCACCTAGGTCCCAAAGGTTCCAGATTATCGGAAGTCTACTGTACTCAGTAAATTCTTAATGCTCATAGATACTTAAAAATAGCTACATCCACAAACAGTCTGTGTAGCAAACAAATGGATCATCCCACAATGCCTCCACTAGCTTTGAACAGTTTTATTCCAAAGATCTATCAAGATAGCAAAAATCTTTATTGTATTTCTAAAACTGCTCACTGAAGGTAGAAGACAGGCTCTCTCAGTGCCAGTTTACCACAGTGTTCTCTTAGTCATAGCTACAGCTTTATTAGCATTTTGTCATCTTCATGGTTTTCAGGTAAGCTTCATGTAGTCTAAATAAGGCATAAATATGTAAAGCCTAAAACAAGCTGAAACTGTTCAAAGATGTGTCCAATGGAAAAGAACTGGATTTCATTGATAAAAGTTCCTGTTTGACTAGGGACAGTGTAAGGGCAGAAACAATTATTTTACTTTCTTATTCATAGTTGTGGCAAATATAAATAGAAGAAATTGCTAAGAAACCCAAGAACTTTTTGAATAGTTAAGTAGTTCAAATAATCAGTAGTTCAGAAGCTGAATTCAATATTAATAATGTTGATTTTTTGCCAACGGCTTTCACCAAGACTTTTGCCGCTAAATGTTTGTCAACGTGGCCTTGCAGTAAGGATACGGGAATGTGAACTACAGCATCCACTAGACTGTTGCACTGTAACTACCCCCCTTTAAACTCGGCTTGCTTGGATTAAAAAGGTACCTAGTGCATGTTAACGTAATCCTGTTTGAAATGGCACTTCCAGTTTAGAGCAGATGTATCAGAAGGAAAAGATTCTATGCTTTATCAGTGACACCTATTATATGGCTACTACAGAAAAAAAAAAAAACCTTAAATTTACAGATTATTCATTTATTTGAACATGGGGTCAGCTTCAAATAGAAACTGGTTGCCCCACTACATGCTGGCAGCAGCCTTATGACAAGTAATTCCTTACTTTCAATCCGTTTCTGGAAGAGATAAGATAAATGATAGTATCTTATGTGTTTTTGCCATGTTTTTAGATGATTCCCCAACTGATGAATGAGGTATTCTGTTGGGTGGTCATAGGAGTTTCATTGGGGTGCTCCCAACAATCAAAAGGTAACAGCTATGAAATGCAGGAGAAGCATTTTCCAAAGAACAGAAAACATAAAAAGTAAGGTTTTGTGTGAGCCTTGCAAATTCTGTTTCCCTTTAAATGGGAGACTACGATGTTTTTGAAAATGGAGAGACACAAAACAAAATTTTTTTACAATCCAGATAAACTCAAGCAAGACTATTTAAAATCGGTGACAATACATTTTTAACAATTTTTCAAGCCTTTGTATGATTTTAAATGATCCTCTCTAATTTTTAAACATCATAGAGAAGCAGAAATGGAGGATCTATTCACTGTTTAATGGTCTCAATAAAGCTAACAGAAATAGATGTGTTACATGGTATTCTACAAACAAGACTGGAGGATTCATCCCCTTGGCACACCCAACATAAATCAAAAGTAAGAGGAAAAAAAACCAGTTACTTACCTTGTGACTGTTGAGATGTGTTGCTCACATCCATTACAATATGGCTGTGTCTAGACTGCATCCCTTTTCCATAAAAGGGATGCAAATTAGACACATCGCAATTGCAAATGAAGTGGGGATTTAAATCCCCCCCGCTTCATTTGCATAAACATGGCTGCCGCTTTTTTCCGGCTCGGAGCTTTGATGGAAAAAAACGCCAGTCTAGACGCGGACCTTTCGGAAAATAAAGTCTTTTCCGAAAGATCCCTTATTCCTTTTAAGGGATCTTCGGAAAAGGCTTTATTTTCCAAAAAGTCCACGTCTAGACTGGCGCTTTTTTCCGGCAAAGCTTCGAGCCGGAAAAAAGCAGCATCCATGTTTATGCAAATGAAGGGGGGGATTTAAATCCCCACTTCATTTGCAATTGCGATGTGTCTAATTTGCATCCCTTTTATGGAAAAGGGATGCAGTCTAGACACAGTCTATGTGTATGTGCATGGTCTCTGGAAAGCTTTTATCCTAGCGGTATCCATAGGGTTGGCTGTGGAGCCTTCTGGCATGGTGCCTCTGCTGCAGCACATATAAAGACACAGCCAACCCCCAACCCCCTCAGCTCCTTTGTGCCAGTTTGTTCCGACAGAGGAGAGGTGTGCAGGATTTGGAATGGACACGAGCAACACATCTCAAAGAATAAGTTACGAAAGATAAGTAATTGCTTTTTCTTTGAATGATTGCCATGTGTATTTCAATATGTGACTTATTAGCAGTTCTCTTGGAGGAGGGATGAGAAGTCATTTAGTGACCAAAGCAAGAACTTCACTGTCAAACACAGCACTATCTCTGGCATGCTGCATGATGGCTTAGTGAGACATGAAGGTGAGCACAGACAACCATGTCCCCACTCAGCAAATGTCCTGAATTGGAATATTTTCATAGAATGCCCCCAAAGATACCTGGGCTCTAGTGAAGTGGGTAATCTGTGCAGGTGCTAGCAACTTTTCTAGGTTGTACCACATTCTGATACAAGACATGATCCAAAGGGCGAGTTGTTGAGAGGAGACATAGGATGAAAGGTCTCCCTGTCAGTGCAATAAAGACTTGTGGTGACTTTCTAAAGTGCTTTGTTCTTTCTACATAGAACATGAGAGCTCACCAAACATCCAGGGAGTGCAGCACACACTCCCTATCATTAGTATGGGGTTTCGGACAGAAGACAGGCAGGAATAGAGTCTGGTTGACATGAAAGTGGGAGACCAATTTAGGTAGAAAGGCTAGATGCTGCCATAACTGAACTTTGTCCTGCTAAAAGACAGTATAGAAGAGTACCAAAGGGAGGGCCTGGAGCTCAGAGACCCTCCTGGCTCAAGTTATAACTACAGCCGCTCTCCGAGTTATGGACCAACACCTGGTCTGTAACTCGAACTGTTCGTAACTCGGATACCATAGAATTACATGGCAACTGTTCTGTTCATAAGCGCGGATCGCCGTTCGTAACTCGGATCCACATTTACAACCGTTTTGGTCGTAAGTGTGGATGGTCATAAGTTGGGGAATGGCTGTACTAAGTCATCTACCTTCCACGACAAGTAGGACAGGTGGCCAGAGGTTCAAAGGGAGGACCCATCAGTTTAGAGAGCACAAGGTTCAAATCCTATTGGAGAAGGGGATGTCTGACATGAAGGTACAGTTGGTCAAGTTCCTTAAGAAAACAGATCACCATGGGATCTGTAAATACAGACCTACCACAATTCCCCATGTGGAAAGAGGAAATGGCCACCAGGTGCACTCTTAGAGCAAAGCACTAACCTTGCTACTTTATACACATTAAGTAGTCTAAGATGACAGAGATAGGAGTCTTCAGTGCCCGGATCCCCTTTTGCTTGCACCATATGGAAAAGCATTTCCACTTGGCTTGCTAAGTGACCCTGGAAAACAGTTTCTTACTCCCCATGAGGACCTCCCTAACTGGACTGGAGAAGCCCATCTCTGTGGGGTTCAACCTCAGATCATCCATGCTGGGGGTGATGGAGGCTGCCGTGGTCATGGGCGACAAGAAGAAGAGAAGGGTTATTGTAGTGGCCCTGGAAAGGCTCAGTAATAGGGCAAACCAGTACTATCTGGGCCATAGTACTTGATTCTAGGTTGTATCAACAGGTGTGTTGTAAGCAAAACTCGTGAAGTCATTCTGCCGCTCTACTCTTCACTAGTTAGGCCTCAGCTGGAGTACTGTGTCCAGTTCTGGGCGCCACATGTCAAGAAAAATGTGGAGAAATTGGAAAGGGTACAGAGAAGAGCGACAAGAATGATTAACCGTTTAGAGAACATGACCTATGAAGCCAAGCTTCATGAACTGGGCTTGTTTAGTTTGGAAAAAAGAAGATTAAGGGGGGACATGATAGCGGTTTTCAAATATCTAAGAGGGTGTCACAAGGAGGAAGGAGAAAATTTGTTCCTCTTGGTTTCTGAGGACAGGACAAGGAGTAATGGGCTTAAAGTGCAGCAGGGGAGGTTTAGATTGGACATTAGGAAAAAATTCCTAACTGTCAGGGAGGTCAAATATTGGAATAAATTGCCAAGGGAGGTGGTGGAATCTCCCTCTCTGGAGATATTTAAGAACAGGTTAGATAGACATCCGTCAGGGATGGTGTAGACGGAGCTTGGTCCTGCCTTGAGGGCGGGGGGCTGGACTCGATGACCTCTCGAGGTCCCTTCCAGTCCTATTATTCTATGATTCTATGATTCTATACGGGAGCTACATGGATGACTGAGGCCCCGCCTTTCTTGATTTTAAGAAGGATCCTGTAGATAAGGGGGAGCAGGGGGAGAACCATAACACATCTGGCCTGACCATGCGAGGTGAAAAACATCCAAACGGAAGCTGGGGCTGCTGCCTAGGAAGCAGCAATGCATGGGATACTTACAGTTGACCCTTGTCACAAATAGGTCTACTAGGGAAAACCCCCACTTCTGGAAGATGGGTAGCAGAATATCTGGCCCAGTGATTTTTTTTTAAAAGAACCCTGAAAAAAGTTAGGAAGGAACACTTAAATTCCTTCCCAACGGGTACCCCAAGCTTTTGGGCCACAAGAGAGCTTGAAAAAAGAAACAAAAGAAAAAACAGAAAACAAACTGTGTCTTTGATAGCTGACCTTCCAGGCTAGGCAGATATACACACATACCTCCTGTTATCTTCCAGGACACACGAATCAAATCATCACCTTAAAAAGGGGGATTTTATTAGCAAAACAAAGATATATTTGATAAAGCATACTTGGTTGCTAGGTGTTACAGAGCAACTAAGAAAAGAATAGGTCAAAACACAAAGAGCAATCTCTTTGGGCTGTAGCTATATATGGTGAGTGGGGGAGGGAAGGCACATGGAATCCACACAGAGAAATTTAACCAAACAACCAAAACAAAGAAAAATACCCTGATAATACCTAAATATGCATTTTCCCCTTATTTATTCATGATCCCTTCATGATCCAATCCACTTCCATGCCCCGAATTCCTTGGAGGCATGGTAGTCCTGATTATTGCATATTGCTCCCTCCAGTCCTTAACTTCAAACGCACACAAAGAGAAACAGGTAGGTATGTATATACAATTAACAGTAGGTATGTATATACAATTAACATTTCAGCACTGTATCCCGTTGGTTCTTCTGGCCCCTGCCAACACCCTTAGCTACCTGAGTTTAACACTTTAGTCACCTAGTACTGGCCAGCACTCCTCCTATCCATCACACCACTTGTGATTGGAAAACAAGTGACTGAACCAGTCTGCCAGCTAGTTGAACCTCCCAGAGGAATGAGGCTTGAAGGGTTAATGCCATTGCTGATACTGAATTCCCATAGGAGTATAGCTTCCTGGCACAGGGGAAAGGAGTCAGCACTTCCTTGATTGTTCACAAAAAACATTGCCATAAAGTTGTCCATGAACACTTCCTTGCACGTGCCCCATAGGGGATCCAGAAAGACCTGGCAATCCACGCAAATGGTCCATAGTTCCCACATGTTTATGTGAAGGCCTAGTTCATCCTGGGACGACAGGCCCAGCATCTGCAATTGGCCCAGATAAGCACCCCACCCTACAGCAGAAGCGTTGTCACGAGTGACTGGTGTCCTTCTTGAAACCCAGCCCCTCAAACTACCTGGCTCTGCAGCCACCAATTGAGCAGGACAAGGAGAGCTGGGGGGACAAAACAATTACTGTGGGTCCTTGCCTAGTTTCTAGACCTGCATTAGTCAAGCTCGTAGGGCCAGGAGACAATGGTGGGTATGTTGCACAATGTATGCATTGCTCAGTGAGGAGGGAGAAACAGTAAAAGGAAACTTGGAAATGGCAGAGGTGCTTTGTGTTTCAGTCTTCACCAAGAAGTCTGATGATGAAAGAATGCCTAACACAGTGAATGCTAGTGGGAATGAGGTAGGTTTAGAAGATAAAATTAAAAAAAGAACAAGTTAAAAATCACATAGAAAAGTTAGATGTTTGTAAGTTACCGGGGCCTGATGAAATGCATCCTAGAATACTCACGTAGCTGATAGAGGAGGTATCTCAGCCTTTAGCTATCATCTTTGAAAAATTGTGGAAGACAGGAGAGATTCCAGAAGACTGGAAAAGGGCAAATATAGTGCCCATCTATAAAAAGGGAAATAAGAACAATCCAGGAAACGACAGACCAGTTAGTTTAACTTCTGTGCCAGGGAAGATAATGGAGCAAATAATTAAGGAAACACCTGGAAAGATAATAAGGTGATAGGTAACAACCAGCATGGATTTATAAAGAACAAATCATGTCAAAACAATCTGTGAAGTGGTGGACGTGGTATACCTAGACTTTAGTAAGGCATTTGATATGGTCTCACATGATCTTATCAATAAACTAAGAAAACAACTTAGATGGGGCTACTGTAAGGTGGGTGCATAACTGGCTGGATAACGGTTCTCAGTAGTTATAAACAGTTCACAATCCTACTGAAAGGGCATAAAAAGTGAGGTTCCGCAGGGGTCTGTTTTGGGACCAGTTCTGTTCAATATCTTCATTAACCATTTAAATAAAGGCATAGAGAGCATGCTTAACTTTGCAGATGATACTGAGGTGAGAGGGGTTGCAACTGCTTTGGACGATAGAGTCATAATTCAAAATGATCTAAGCAAACCGGAGAAATGGTCTGAGGTAAACAGGATGAAATTTAATAAGGACAAATGCAAAGTACTCCATTTAGGAAGGAACAATCAGTTTCACACATACAGATTGGGAAGCAATTGTCTAGGAAGGAATATTGCAGAAACGAATCTAGGGGCCATAGGGGACCACAATAAATATGAACAAACATGATTCTGGGATGCATTAACAGAAGTGTTGTGAGCAAGACATGAGAAGTCATTCTTCCACTCTACTCTGTGCTGATCAGGCCTCAGTTGGAGTATTGTGTCCAATTCTGACCACCACATTTCAAGAAAGATGCAGAGAAATTGGAGAGGGTCCAGAGAAGAGCAACAAGAATGATTAAAGGTCTACAGAACATGACCTTTGAAGGAAGACTGAAAGAATTGGGCTTATTTAGTTTGGAAAGGAAAAGACTGAGAAGGGACATGATAGCAATTTTCAGATAATCTAAAAATGGTGTCACAAGGAAGAGGGAGAAAAATTGTTCTCCTTGGCCTCTGAGGATGGGACAAAAAGCAATGGGCTTAAACTACAGTAAGAAAGGTTTAGGTTGGACATTAGTAGGGCTCAACAAATAATGTAATCTACTCGCCCGTGGTGAGTAGATTATAACCCAGAAAAGCCAGCGCAGAGCGATCTGCACATGCACAGAACGCAGAACCATGCGAAACCGCGTGGCTGGCGAGTGGGGCTCGCCGCCGCTTGGTGAGCCCCAGAAAAGCCAGCGCAGAGCGATCTGCATATGCACAGAACGCAGAACCACGCGAAACTGCGTGGCTGGCGAGTGGGGCTCGCTGCCGCTTGGTGAGCCCTGGACATCAGGAAAAACTTCCTAGCTATCAGGGTTGTTAAACACTGGAATAAATTGGCTAGGGAGGTAGTGGAATCTCCATCTCTGGAGATATTTAAAAGCAGGTTAGACAGACATCTATCAGGGATGGTATACAGTTAGGGTAGGTGGGTAGCTTTCTCAGTTCATGCTTTTAAACTTCTATTCAAAAAGACTCTATCAGCAGATTATAGAATAACAACACATATGAATGACAACCTGCAAAATAAGCAAACTACTGTTAAAGGCAATATTTGATCCAGTAGAACACAAAATCCATTACTTTAACTTCAGAAGACAATTTCTGGAATTTCTCCAGATATATTCCAAGTTTAATTCATAGATTAAATTATTTCCTGAGCTAAGGTCAGAAGACCAGTAGGACTTCCTGGATAACATAAGCCATAGAATTTCACCCAATTACCCTTATATTGAGCTAAATAACTTGTGTTTGACTAAAGTATATCTTCCAGAAAGGTGTCCAGTCTTGATATCAAGGCATCAAGAAATAAAGGAATCCACCATTTCCCAATGGCTAATCACACTCACGGTTAAAAATGTGTACTTACTTCTAATTTGAATTTGTCTAACTTAAATTTTTAAAATGTCAAAGTTATACCTGTAGTCCTCTTTTTCACTTATTTAAGAGAGAACCTTCTATCTCTCTTCTAAAGTTTTAAGAATAGACCAATAAAAAACTCAATTGTTTTACGTTTTTGATCCATATATAATGTCTTGGGGATGCGCAAAGTCCTATGACAGTTACCCGAGAAGTCCCTTCCTCAGGGTTGGCATAGTTATATTTTTAATTTATAGAACCATTACCTCTCTCCATTCTTGTCTGGCTTTTTCTAGAATTGTGCACATTGTGCCTCTATAAGCCTTCTCTAGGGATGCCTTTAGCTTTTCCTTGTATTGGCAGTTTGACTGAATGGTACTACAGGAACATGTATCCTGCCAAGAATGCTCATTATTTCCATTTGTGACTAGTTCTTCATGGATTTCCCTTAACAAGAGCTCAAGTTCAATGAGAATCTTCTCCTCATATTGGTGAATTTCCTCTTGGAGCCTCTGTGTTTCCTGACCTGCCCATTCTCGTTGCTTTTGGTCCAGACACATCTTAAGTTCTGCCTCTTTCTGAATTAGCAATTCATTTTTCTGCTTCGCAAGATCTTCCTTAGCACTTGCAAGCACCTCGTTTATTTTACTTCTATGATCATCTAAGAATGAACGGTAGTCTCGCTCATTTTGTTCCTGTAGCTGTATGATTTCTTCTTGCTTTTCTTTGTTCCACTGAGCACGAGCCTGTGCTAGCTCTGCTTTAACAGTCGCAGGGATTTCTTCTTTCTTTAGCTCCAGTTCCTTTCTAAGAGAAAGTACCTGCTCTTCAAGATCTTTGGTTCTGGCTCCAGATTTCTCTGTGTTCCCAAGCTGTTTCTTCCATTTCTCCTCAGCTGCTGAAAGAACTAGTGATAGCTAAAGAATGCAAAATATATTTAAAAACAGTCTGTCAGCAAACCCTTAAGGATTATAAGAGCATAACAGCTATAACAGCATAAACTTTAAAGAAACTGATCAACCCTGTTTGAAAATGTGGATACACACATTGTTCTGCATTGCTAAGCATGCACGTATGCGTGTGCGCGCACACACAGAGACTGTCCCTCCTATCTAATCAATGTGATAACAGCTTTACAATATATTAAGAATCTTGCAGAAGCCTAAGAAAAAAATTCCTTCAGTTAAGATGAAATATTAATGGAGTTGCTACAGCCATTTGAGAAAGAATGATTGCAAGTGTTTCTTCATTCAAGTCAGAAGAGTTTTACAAGTCAGTCCATTATCAATCCTATTTCAGTAGCAAATTATTTGGCTCCAGCCTCTAGAAATTGGCTTCATTTTAATTCTGCTCATTTCCATTAACGGAGAAATCTACTCACAATTTTAAACCAGTGTAATTTACTTCATTAGACCTGAGTTTAGCACAGCTCTTAAATATATGCTTTATTGAATCAGGGCTCAAATTGTTTTGATTTAACTTAACTTTTTTTCAAATTTTCTTTATATATATATATATATATATATATATATATATATATATATATATATATATATATATATATATATACACACACACACACACACACACACACACACACGCAAGCATCCGACCAAGTATGCTTTGCTACCTGTTTTGCTGCATTGATTTCATGCTCTCTTTCCCATTTCTCTCGCTCTTCTTTCAGATTTCTTTTGTATTCTTCAAGTTCTGTTAATTCTTGCAACCACCTGGCATAAGCTTTGGTCAAAGCTGTTTCTACCTTCAAAGAGAGAAACAGAGGAACAAGAACTCATTTTAACCATTAGAGTCAAAATGTGGTTTCATGTTTAACACAGTGAAGGTAGTACATCAGCACAAGACAAACTTGTAATTTCTGTTTGAATTGCCAATGCTTACAGGAAAAAGTATCAGGGTTACCGCATTTTTTTGTTTTTAAATAAGTTCCAATGCATTATAGCTTGAGGTTCCTTTACCCCCTTCCCTCAAAAAGAGAGAGAATTAAGTAACATTAATTGTGTTTTAAATTAATTAACTACTAAAATACATCAAGTGGTTTTGCTCAGAAATTCAGGAACTTATACTGGCTCATTCCTTTGAGTCATGTTACAGAGTTCAAAGGTAGCATAGCTAGAGAACTGCTGGCCTAGATGATCTTTCATATCATTTCTATAGCATCAGGAGGCGGAAAACAGAAGGTTAATATTTTTCAAATTTTGGAGATAATCAAATACAAGAATTTGAATTACTAAAGGTACGATTAAACTTGCTTTATAATAACTTCCTCTGCTTAAAACAACACATTTACCATCAGATTCTTCACTGCTTTGAACTTATGCTATTTACACTGAGTAAAGGACAATCAAGCAAGTATAAACATTGGCATTCTGATTTAATAGCACTCACTTTACATGTTTGAAAACTGTAAAACAATAAGCAGTGTAAAATGTCTATATTACCTGATTGGCAATGTTTTCATGATGTTTTCTCTCCAGTTCTGTTTCAAGTTCTTTCAAGGCCTCTCTAACAGCCTTCTCCTTTTCTTTCAGTGCATCCTCCTGTTGCAATTTTTGCTCCTGAACCATCCTTTCAATCTCCTTACTTGATGTTTCATCTATTATGGGTACTTGGTCAGTTTGGCTGCCACTGCTTTTGAGTTCAACTAAAGTTTTTTTAGATTCTGCTAGAGTTTGGTCCAGTTTGCCTTGCCACTCTATTTCTAGTTCTTGGATAACTTGTTCTTTGATCTACATTTAAAAAAAGAAAAGTATTTTTAGAAGAAAAATATGTAAAAACGAGAGTTATTATTGGTCAGTTATACAGTTGAGGTGTACATCTTTCCCTGTGAGATGAGAGAAACACAACGTAGATGATATAAAGCTGCTTCTATAGAAACAAGAACTTCCATTTCTGAAGGGTTAGTGTAATTTAAGCTTCTTGAAACACTTTTTTACCAAGTCCGATTAGAGTGCTCAAGTTGAAAAAACCTCAATAATAGTGACAAGAATCAGAGGGGTAGCCGTGTTAGTTTGAATCTGCAAAAGCAACGAGAAGTCCTGTGGCACCTTATAGACAAACAGATTTATTGGAGCATAAGCTTTCATGGGCAAAGATCCACTTCGTCAGATGCATGTGCAATAATAGTGGGGGATTTTAACTATCTCCATATTGACTGGCTACATGTCACCTCAGGTCAGGATGCATAGATAAAATTTCTTGATACTTTAAATGATTGCTTCTTGGAGCAGCTGGTTCTGGAATCCACAAGGGGAGAGGCTATTCTTGATTTAATCCTAAATAGAGTGCAGGATTTGGTCCAAGAGGTAAATATAACTGGATAACTTGGTGACAATAAATGTAATAAAATTTAACATTCCTGTGGTGGGGAAAACACCTTTGCAGCCCAAAATGGTGGCATTTAATTTCAGAAAGGGAAACTACAAAAAAATTGAGGAAATTAGTTAAACAGAAATTAAAAGGTACAGTGACAAAAGTAAAATCTCTGCAAGCAACATGGAAACTTTTCAAAGACATCATAATAGATGTATACCCCAAATTAAAAAACACAGTAAGAGAACCCAAAGTGTGCCACCGTGGCTTAACAGCCAAGTAAAAGAAGCAGTGACAGATAAAAAAAGATTTAAAAAGTGGAAGTCAAATCCTAGTGAGGAAAATAGAAAGGAGCATAAACTTTGTCAAATTAAGTGTAAAAATATATTAAGAAAAGCCAAAAAGGAGTCTGAATAACTGCTAGCCAAAAAACTCAAAAAGTAATAGCAAAATGCTTAAGTACATCAGAAACGGGAAGCCTGCTAAACAACCAGTGGGACCCTTGGACAACTGAGATGCCAAAGGAGCATTCAAAGATGATCAAGTCATTGCAGAGAAGCTAAATGAACTTTTTGCTTCAGTCTTCACAGCTGAGGATATTGGGGGAGATTCCCAAACCTGAACCATTCTTTTTAGGTGACAAATCTGAGGAATTGTCCCAGATTCAGGTGTCATTAGAGGAGGTTTTGGAATAAGTCGATAAATTTAACAGTAACAAGTCACCGGGATCAGATGGCATTCACCCAGGAGTTGTGAAAGAACTCAATGGGAAATTGCAGAACTATTAACTGTGGTTTGTAACCTATCCTTTAAATCAGCTTTCATACCTAATGACTGGAAGATAACTAATGTAACACCAATATTTAAAAAGGGCTCTTGAAGTGATCCTGGCAATTACAGATCAGTAAGTCTAACGTCAGTACCAGGCAAATTAGTTGAACCTATAGTAAAGAATAAAATTATTAGACACATAGATGAACCTAATTTGTTGAGGAAAAGTCAATATGGTTTCTGTAAAGCAGAGTTTTCCAAACTATGGGACGTGGCCCGGTACTGGGCTGCGGGAAAAAAATACCTGGCCTCAGCGTGGCTGGCAGGAGGGGAGCGGGGCAGACTGGGAGGAGGGGTGTGTGTGTGGGGGGAGAACCAGCCGCCAAGAAGCAGGGTTGGGGGCAGTGGGGCGGGGCTGGGAGAAGGTGTGTGTGGGGGGGAAACCAGCCGCCGGGAAGCAGGGTTGGGGGCAGTGGGGCGGGGCTGGGAGGAGGTGTGTGTGGGGGGGAAACCAGCCGCCAGGAAGCAGGGTTGGGGGCAGTGGGGCTGTCCAGCGGAGATCTGGGGTGGGGGGGGGGGGAAGAGCACAGCAGAAGCAGGGCTGGATAGGGGGTGGGCACGGGCCTGGCCGTGAGAGATCGGGAGGAAGAGGACAGGAGAACCAGCCTCCAGAAGCAGGGCTGGCCGGGAGCAGTGGGGCTGGCCAGGGGAGATCGGGAGGAGAAGCGGGGTAGAATTGGCCAGCTGGCAGGACTGACCCGGGAACATGCTGACCCCGGCACACGAGTGAGTCCGGCCCCAAGGATTCCATTCCCCCCTTCCTCCGCCATACCCTTCCTTAAGTAGTTGTAAACTGCCTGGCTGGTAGACACACTCACGCAGCGATAGCACGTTTACCAGCCAGGTAGTTCGCAGCTACAGACTGATACACCTAATTATAATAAAACTTGCCTAATTAGAAAATTTGTTTCCCAGACAAAACCCTCAAATACTGGACTGTCTGGTACAAAACCGGACACCTGGCAACCCTACCCTTCCTTGCATCCTCCCTCCTAGCCAGAAACCCTAACCCCAATCTGCTCCTGCTCCCGCCTCCGCCTCCTGGAGTACCCATGCGGCGCCAGGTCCCCCAAGCCCTGGCCCAGGCTGGGCGGAGAATGCAGCCGGGTGAAACACTGAAAATGTATTCATTTTAAATTCCTTTTTCATATGTGTTTATATTTTTGGGCTGCAAAAAACAGTACTGAAAAAAAACGGGTTCTAACTAAAATAAAAAGTTTGGGAAACCCTGGTCTAGCGAGCTTTCTATCCATCTTACAGTCCATTTATCCAATCCATATTCCCTTAACTTGCTGGCAAGAATATTGTGGGAGACTGTATCAAAAAGCTTTGCTAAAGCTGGCACTGGGGGCTTTGGGAAGACCAGAAACAACTTATTTGAATATTCATCATTTGTTTAAGGAATATGCAAATGAATGTTACCAGTCCTCCAAAAGCTTGTGAATGGATTTACTGGTCCCCGTGTCAAAGAGTTTGGGAACCGCTGCTGTAAAGGGAAATCACGCCTTACTAGTCTGCTAGAGTTTTTTGCAGAACAAACATGTGGACAAGGAGGATCCAGGGCATATAATATACTTAGATTTCCAGAAAGCCTTTGACAAGGTCTCTCACCAAAGGCTCTTCTGTATAGTAAGTTGTCATGGGATAAGAGGGAAGATACTTTCATGGATTGAGAACTGGTTAAAAAAAGACAGGAAACAAAGGGTAGGAATAAATGGTACATTTTCTGATTGGAGAGAGGTAACTAGTGGGGTCCCCCAAAGGTCTGTCCTGGGACCAATTTTATTCAATTTATTTATAAATGATCTAGAGAAAAGGGTAAACAATGAGGTGGAAAAATTTGCAGAAGATACCAAACTGCTCAAGATGGTTAAGACCAAAGCAGGCTGTGAAGAGCTTAAAAAAGATCTCACCCAACTCAGTGATTGGGCAACAAAATGGCAAATGAAAATTTAATGTTGATAAATGTAAAGTAATGCACATTGAAAAAATAATCCCAACTATACATACAATATGGTGGGGACTAATTTAGTTACAACTACTCAAACGAGAGATCTTGAAGTCATTGTGGATAGTTCTCTGAAAACATATACTCAGTGTTCAGCGGCAGTCAAAAAAGCAAATAGAATGTTAGGAATAATTTAAAAAGTGATAGAGAAGACAGAATAGATTATTCCCTCTATATAAAACCATGGCACTCCCACATCTTGAATACTGTGTACAGATGTGGTTGCTTCATCTCAAAAAAGATATACTGGCATTGGAAAAGGTTCAGCAAAGGGCAACAAAACCGATTAGGGGTTTGGAATGGGTCCCATATGAAGAGAGATTAAAACAACTTGGACTTTTCATCTTAGAAAAGAGGAGACTAAGGGGGGGGGGGGATAGGATAGAAGTCTATAAAATCATGACTGGTATGGAAAAAGTGAAGGAGGAAATGTTATTTACTTATTCCCACAATGTAAGAACTAGGGGTCACCAAATGAAATTAATAGGCAGCAGGTTTAAAACAAACAAAAGGAAGTTTTTCTTCATTCAGCACACAGTCAACCTTGCTGGACGATGTGGTGAAGGCTAGGACTTTAACGGAATTCAAGGAAGAGCTAGATATATTCATGGAGGTTAGCTCCATCAATGGCTTTTAACCAAGATGAGTAGGAATGGTGTCCCTAGCGGCTGTCTGAAAATGGGTGACAGGAGAGGAATCACATGAAGATTACCTGTTGTATTCCCTCCCTCTGGGGCACCTGGCATTGGCCACATCGGCATACAGGATATGGGGCTTGATGAGCCGTTGATCTGACCCACTATGGCCATTCTTATGTTCTAAATTTAAGAAATCTCAGTACGTAAGAGTAACAAAGGCAGAGTGCTTTTGTGTTCCCATTCTACAGTTTTTGAGACGGCAATAAAAAACGTGCAAATAAGTTTACATGGCTACTAAAGCAAATGGCAAATACAACTTATGAATCACCCATTCTAGAATTCAAGCAAAATATTTAGATGTGCTTATGGGTGCAGTTATTATACATTTTAAAGGTTAATTTTAAATTAAAGCCTGATGAAGAGGCGCTGAGCATCTGCAACTCCCACTGATTTCAGCAGCTCAGTATATTTCTTAACATTAAAGGAGCAGATTCCAAACTGGTTTAAGTTACCATAGTTTCAGTGACTTTACATTGAGCTATATCTGCTGAAGATCTGCTCCTAAGTGTCCATTAATAGACTATTATGAATTTGTACGTGTCTATTAGTACAAGCCACACACCTCTTTCTGTTCCTTCTCCCAGTGGGCTTTTGCTAATGCCACTTCATTTTCCACTTGCTGTTTAATACTGACTTCTTTTTCTTTCAGCCATTGTTTTTTTGCTGTTATAATAGAATTCCTGTGCTTTTCTTCTAGTTCAGTCCTCAGATGGTTAAGAGATTCTTCTTTTTCTTCCAATAATTGTTTCTTGAACTAGACAACATTCAAGCATACAACTCAACAAACTTTAGCCAACTGTTACACACACCAGAAAGAATAGACCCGATTAAGATTATAAAGCCTGTGCACTTCATTACTGACTACTCAATGAGATATTTTCTTCTTGATAAATACTTTCTCTTAAAGTGTGGTTATTATTATGAGTGACTACTGTGACTTTTCTGAGTCAACATATCTGCTCCCAGTATTCTGAGCTGCATCTGTTTATGCTGCTTTAGGAAAGAAGACTGCTCACATACCAATAGCCCTTCAGATACTCAATGTACCTCCAGAAAAACAACACAGATTCTATTCTCTCACATGAATAAAAATAGTGGTCAGCTTTAATTCACTGTCATTGTAGATAAGAAATAAAACAGTTTTCAGATCCCAGATGAAGCTTGCAATGAATGCAATTAGAAAAAAACAACACTGGTCTATATACTGAACTAGTCTGACATAGAAGCAACTTGTACAGAATCCCTTTTCAGAGCACAGTAAATGTTATATAGTATCGATGCAAATGAGCAAATGGTAGGAGAGGTTACAGCTGATATCACAATTCTAACCATCACTACATTTTTTCATGGGATAGCTACAAGGATAGAAAGCTCCACTGATCATGAACATTTTTACATGTGCTATTAGCTAGACTCATTAAATTTCTGATATAGTTGCACACCTATAAGATGAACCATCAACATTATGCACAGTAAAACACTTTAAACAAAAACACGCCAAACGCAAATTAGTTTCCTCTTCATGTACACCTCAAACACAAAAGGCGCTGAGTTCTGTTGACCTGAGGTTTTTCAGTAACATGAAGTGAATTTCCCGTAATTATATTAAGCTACACTTGTTTCAGTAAATAAATATAGTTATAGTGTACCCTTCTACATGGCAAAAATGTACCCTATTTAGTGTAAGGACTCAATTTAGTTTTAGATCAACATATGTTAATGGTTATATTAACTAATGAAAATCTCCTGTCTTTAAGGAATAATGGAAGTACAAAAGCAAAGCGGATTAAAATAAATTTAATTTAAAGCTTTCCATTTGGTGATTTAAATCAGTTCACCCCTATGTTGGCAAACCCCCAGTAGACACAACTATTCCGACATGCGCTTCTGTTGGCATAGCTAATGTCACTCAAAGAGGTGGTGTAGGTATGCCAGAAGAATGCCTTCTGTTGGTTTACAGTGTCTCTCCACTATGGAGTTATGTTGACATTACTTTACTGTAAAGCATTGGTCACCAACCAGTAGATCGGGATCTACCAGTAGATCTTGGAGGCTCTGACAGGTGATCCCGACTGGCTTGGCCAGGAAGCTGTCGGGCACTGGCACTTCAGTTGCCCCTCCACCCACTGTCATGCTGCTCCTGCCCTCTGCCTTGGAGCTGCCCCCCAGGAGCCTCTTGCTTGCTGTACAGGGTGTGGGAGGGAGAAGAGGGGATGGTGATGTCAGGGTGTCTCCTTCGCCCGCACTCCTGTACCCTACCTCCACACAGAGAGAAGGGGATGGAGGGAGCTTGGCAATGAAAATCTCTCACTCTAACACTGTGTTTCAGTACATAAATTCATTTTCATTCTCACAAACACACACTTTCCTTCACTCTCATCTCCTGACCCAACACATATTTGGGGGGGCTGTTACTCCTTTTACTGCTTGCAAAGCATGTTAGTTTTGGTTTTTGACTGGTCTGTGCATCTCATAATTTTCATTTCTCTCTTACGCTTAAATTTTATTCTTTGAGTAGTGAGCTCTAAAATGCCTAACCTGTCATAGCTGGAATAATTATCCCTGTGGTAATTGCTGCTCCTGGAAGTGGCTGGCATGTCCCTACAGCCCTGGAGAGAGATAGAATAAGGTGTCTCCACATGCTGTCCTTGCCTGCAGACATCACTCCTGCAGCTCCCAATGATCAGTAGAAGCTGCCTGTAGATGAGGGGCAGCATGTGGCACCATGGAGCCATTGCTGTACATGTCAGCTGCTTTCAGGAGTGGTGCATGGTCAGGGCAGGAGTAAGCCTGCCTTAACTCCAGTGCTCCACTACTCAGAAGCTGTTTCAGTTAAACAGTGCCCAGCAAAATCCTATTTCCTGAACCCCTATCCCAGCCCTGAACTTCCTTCTGCACCCAACCTCCTGCCCCAGACATGAGTCCCCTATACCCAAACTCTTTCCTAGAGCTTGCACCCTGAAACCCCTCCTGAACCCCAATCCCCCACCCTGGGCTAAGCCTGGAGCCCCTCCCACACTCTAAATTCCTTGGCCCAAGACCAGAGCCTGCGCTCCGACCCCCTACCCTAGCCTAGTGAAAGTGAATGAGGTTTGGGAAGAAAGATGAAGTGAGCAGGGTAAGGCCTTGGAGAAGGGATGAAGCAAGGGTGGGGCCTCAGAGAAGGGGAGGGAAGGAAGCCAGGCAAGGATATTTGGGTTTGAGGTACAGCTTATATTGCACTTAAATTGAAAAAGTGATCTTGTGGTTAAAAATGTTGGCAACCACTGCTGTAAAGTTCTGTAGTACAGACAAGCCTTCAGTATAAGAGGTCTCCCCTAAGTGTGCAGCTTCAGAACAATGACTCGAAGGCATGAACTTCCCCTTATAGACTTTTAATCTTACAGAACCATCAACTTTAAAATCAGAGAATAGGAATTCAGTGCCAGCATTAACTACTTAGCAGCTTACCCTTTTAGCAGGCAGAATGTGATAGGGGCAAGATCAACACCCACAGAAAGTTTGGAATTGGAAGCTGTTGAAGGGAGAGAAATTTAGACCAGAACACAGACACAACGACAAACAAGTGAGGTCAGCAGAAAAAAGGACACAAAGGAAAAGGAAATAAGAGTCAAAAGGGGAGCCTTTTCCATGGGATAATTTTAAATGTGACACGGTATAAGTAAATAAATAAGGATAACCAACAGTTTAGGCACTATGTAAAGACTATATTCTATCATCTCTCTCTATGGCAGCTTTTCATTGACAGCAAGTATTCAGTCATAGCTCAAAGTCTGTACATATACTTAGATTTATACCCTACCCCATGGACAAAAACAGAAGTGGAACTCAGCCCTTCACTCCTGAAGGAAAAAGAAAAGTCATGAAATTCAATACCTTTCCCATACTTCTAGTTTAGCAAAGCATTCTGAAAGGGGGACTTTTTTCTTGTACCTTCTCTTCCTTTGACTGCTGCTCTTGTTCAAATTTCTTCCTCAAAGTTATTTCCAGTGAGTCTCTCTCTCTGCAGATTGCTATGTAACATTCCTTCACTGCAGTCATCTCCTTGTTCAACTCATCCATGTCAGCCCTTACATAAATCATTATTGTTATTTTTTACATTCACAAACATGACCATAAACTGTTCATAATATAAAAAGGAAATTATTTGAAATGCGACAAAGAGGGCTTCTTCATGGTAGATTCTCAGTCTAATTAAGGATGTTAAAATTAATAAAAGTCTTACTTTAACTGTGAGATGGTCTCTTCATAAGCCTTAATGAGCTGTTCTTTTTCTGCAGCATGCCTCTCCATGAGATCTTCCTGAAGTTGGGCTTTTGTATCTTCATGGTGTTGCTGATAGGTTCTTTCACACCTAGGATGGAAAAAAGTTAAAGCTTCATTCCACTGTTTATGTACAAGCACAACTGTTTTTTTGTTTCGTTTTATTTTTGTAAGAAGCATGAAGTCTAATACTGCCATCTCTGTACAAAAGGACCTACATAGGCCATTGTGGATGAAGATGGAGATGGATTTAGAAAAGCTACCTGTCAACAGCTTCTTGTTTATCCCGATCAAAGTCCTGAATCATTTGTCTCATCTGATTACACAGATCTTGGTTTGCAATTTTCAGTTTTTCCTCACTTGCTTTAAGCTCTTGAATACACGAACTATAGTTCTATACAAATGAAAGTAAAAATCATGAAAAGACAATTTTAAATAATACATTTTAATTTACTTTTTGGACAATCTGGCTGGTCTTTACCTTAAGGGGGAAAGGTTAAACATGACATTAAACTCACCTCAGCTTCTTGTTGTAAATCCTGATTCACCTTTCTAAGTCTCAGAAGCTCTTCTTGAAGAAAATTATCAGACGCAAATGGAGTGGACCATAAGGTTTCAGTCTGATCTCCCACGCTACTTTTAGGCTATCAATAAAACATAAAACTAACTTGAAAAAAATTTTCAGGCATACATGTATACAAACTTGCTTTAGAAGTTAACATGTTAAGCAAATATCTCTCCTTGATGCCAAAACAAAGCAGTAAAAGGCAATGCCTTCATTACAAAATACAGGATACTATGATTTTAAGTATTCAGCTCATATGACAATCTTTATCATTTTTGTGATATCTTCTGGGTTCATTCTAGAAGTATATACTCAAAGCCCTACACCAAAGTTGAATGCCAGCTACCATCTAATTGAGACATGAAGGCCTTTGCAAGACTGATTTGCTTCCCCCAACCACTGAGAAATCAGAACTATGAAGATAATTTTAATCAATTAATAAAGCTTGCTACCATGTGCAAGCAAGTCCTCACATCAGAAACTCAACTGGAAGGCAAGACAAATTATCCAAGTTCTGGTGGTAGTTTAAAAATACCTGACAGTTATTTCCATTTTTCCTCATGCTACTTAGCCTATTTCTGCATAACACTAATCCCTTCTTTAAGGTTAAGAACAGCTACATTAAGAACTTCTTGTAAATGTAGTTCAAAGACATTACTTGAAAATGCTGTTTAGGAGAAAATGAGAGCTCACTCATATTTTGCTTGGGTTAGTTGAAATTCAGTGACTTTTTGCCTTGTTCTATTAAGTCTAAATGTTCAGTGTTTTTTTTTTTTTAAATGAACAAACCTCATTCTCGTTTGCTGTTTTATTGGTTTTCAACAACTGCTTGAGTTCTTCTGTTGTCCTCTGACAGTCTTTAAGATCATTTTGTAACTGCGTAATCTGATTTCTTTTCATTTTGTTACTGCTCAATAAGCGTTCCATTTCCGTTTTCAACTCTAGGATGAGCTCATCTTTAGAAAGTTCTTTATCCAAATCTCTGGTTTGTACAGTACTGTTAGAGAAAATATAGCCAGTCCAATATTGTTAAAACCAGTAGACATCCAAAAGCGTAGAACAAGCAGCTTTACTATATTTACCAACAATAGAACAGTTAAAAGAAGTATAAAAAGATTGTTCACCATGAGTAATTACTTCAAGCAATACTAGAAAAAGAGAGTTACTCACCCTATGCAGTAATGGGAGTCCAAGATGTGTGTCCCCATGGGTGCTCCATTCTGGTTTCCGGTGCATTCTTACACTGGCGACCAGAAATTTTTTTCTAACAGTGCCCTGCCTCACCGCACACATACCCTGGTGCCTCCTCGTGCCGTTGGTGTCCATTAGGCATGCGCCAGGCGCAGCCCCCTCTATTCCTTCTTTAACCTTGCCATTGGACCAAGAAGGCTCCAACACAGGGGAAGGAGGGAGGGTAGTGGAGCACTCACAGGGACACCCATCTTGAAGAACTCGCATTACTGCACAGGGTGAGTAACTCTTTTATTCTTTCAGTGATGTCCCCATGGGTGCTCCACTTTGGGTGACTACAAAGCAGTAGTCGAATCGTGGAGGCGGGTTTGGAGCCCTGCCACCTAGGATAAGACCCCTTGTCCAAAAGCCATAGATGATGCGATGGTAGAGATAAGCGTGCAACGTTTTGCAAACATGTGGGTGGATGACCAAGTGGCTACCTTGCAAATGTCCTCTAGAGGCACATTTTTGAGGAAAGAAGTTGTGGAAGCCATGGTCCAGGTTGAGTAGGTGATATCAAATGGCTGTTTGTTGTGGATGGTATATCATGTGTGGATACATGATGAGATCCAGCTGGAAATCCTCTGGGAAGAGACTGCTTGGCCCTTCGAACAAAATCATTGTAAAAATCACTCACTCTTCTCCTATTCTTTGCCGAATGTTTGATCTATGTAGAACATCTGCGGACATCAAGGGTATGCCGTGTACCCTGGGATGGATCTGCGTACAGCTTGGGGAAGAACGCAGGTAAGTATATAGGTTTGTTAATATGAAAGGGCGAAGGGACCTGGTTGTCCCCATTGAAGATAAATGTATTTGAGGGCTTGGACATCTATCTCCCATTCACGATGATCATAAAAGATATGTCTGAGATTGTCCGCCACAACACTGAGTACCCCAGGAGGTACGTGGCTAATTTGGTGTGCAAGGCACCAGTTCCATAATTTGAGGACTTCCGTACAAAGGGAGGGTGACCGGGGCTCACCCTGTTGGTTGATAGAATACATTCAAAAGTTGTGTTATCTGTCGTGATACTGATTGTTGTGTGTGCTATATGGGGTAGAAACGGGCATGCCCAATGAACAGCCCTTAGTTCTAGGAGATTGATATGGAGCTTTTGTTCACTCAAGGACTATTTGCCTTGTACAGTATGGGATCCAAGATGAGCTCCCCATCCCATAAGGGATGCATCGGTCATGATGGTTACAGTCTGAGTCAGCTGATGAAATGGCACATCCCGTAGTACATTGTGTGAATGCATCCATCATTCCAATGAACTGAATACATGTGGTGGAATGGTGACTGTCCTGGAAAGGGGGTCTCTGGAGGAAGGGGGGATAGAGTATGGCCAGCCAGACCTGGAGGCACCTCATGTGTAGTCTGGCCAATCGAACCACATAAGAGGCGGTGGCCATGTGCCCTATGATTTTGAGGCATTTGCAGACCACAGGAGTGGAGGTCACATGTACCACTGTTATGAAGTTGTGAAGGGCCTTGAATCTGTGAGTGGGCAGAGCTGCCCTCGCTGCGACGATGTTGATGTGTGCGCCCATTAACTCTAAAGTATAAGTAATCTAAAGCGTGGACTTTTACTTTGTCTCAGTTTCCATATAACTACCAGATCGGTGGAGTTGTTGACCATGTCTTGTGTTTCCTGGAAGAATGTGCCTTTTATGAGACAATCGTCTAGGTATGGGTATCGGAATATTATGACTCCTTGACAGGATAGGAATGCCACAACAATGTCTAGAGTTTTGGAAAGACCTCTGGGAGCTGTTGAAAGGCTGAATGGGAGCACTCAATACTGGTAATGAAGGTTGGGATGTCAAGGTTTGCTGTTGTTGGCACCGAGTTCTGCACCATTGCGACCTGTGTTTTTGGCAGGAGTCATATCTAAAAGCCTTCGACTTTCTGCTGGAGGTCCCTAGGTATCCCAGATGCTTGGAGCCATGATGCTCTCTGAATAACAATAGCCAAGCCTGTGATCTGAGCAGCAGTGTGAGCCACATCCATGGCAGATTGTATGCCCTTCGTGCATGACATTGAGCAAAATCAGCCTCTTGTGCACCGGGAGAAACTGCAAGCGCTCTTGGAGTTTAGAATAGCTGGAGTAATCTTAATCGGCGAGCATAGCAGTGTAATTTGCTGCTCTAAGAATCTTGGAGTTACTGGGGATAGTTCTCTGAAAACTTCCACACAGTGTACAGCGGCGGTCAAAAAGGAAAATAGTATGTTAGGAATTATTAAGGGATAGAAAATAAGACACAGAATATCTTACTGCCCCTGTATAAAACTATGGTACGCCCACATCTTGAATACTGTGTACAGATGTGGTCTCCTCATCTCAAAAAAGATATTTCGGCCTTAGAAAGGGTTCAGAAAAAGGCAACTAAAGTTATTAGGGGTTTGGAAAGGGTCCCATATGAAGAGAGGCTAAAGCGACTGGGTCTTTTCAGTTTAGAAAAGAGGAGACTGAGGGGGGATATAATAGAGGAATATAAAATCATGAGTGGTGCGGAGAGGGTGAATAAAGAAGTTATTTATTAGTTCCCATAATAGAAGAACTAGAGGACACCAAATGAAATTAATGGGTAGCAGGTTTAAAACTAATAAAATAAAGTTCTTCTTCACACAGTGTGTAGTCAGCCTGTGGAACTCTTTGCCAGAGGAGGCTGTGAAGGCTAGGACTATAACAGAGTTTAAAGAGAAGCTAGATAATTTTATGGAGGTTGGGTCCATAAAAGGCTATTAGCCAGAGGATAGAAATTGTGTCCCTTGGCCTCTGTTTGTCAGAGGCTGGAGATGCATGGCACGTGACAAATCGCTTAATCACTATCTTCAGACCACCCCCTTTGGGGCACCTGGCGCTGGCCACTGTCAGCAGACAGGCTTCTGGGCTAGATGGACCTTTGGTCTGACCCAGTACGGCTATTCTTATGTTCTTATAAGATAGCTGAAGAATAGACCTTGCACCCCATGATGTCCATCCATTTATGGTCCTTGTTCTGTGGAGTGGACCTCATGTTGAGCTGTTTTTCCCAGTGTCTGACCAAGTTGACTACTAAGGATTTTGGGGGCAGGTGTATAAAGAGAAAGTCCATGCCTTTAGATGTTATAAAATACCCCCACCAACCAGAAGGCTGTCTGCAAGTAACGGACGCTAGGGTTTGCCAGATGTTAGGGGAGGTGTCCATAATGGCTTCATCCATCAGGAGGGTAATCCTGGAGTATGTAGGGGGCTGAACAGTAAATAAAAGGCAATATTGCTTCTCTTGCACTTCCTGCAGTTCCCGTTCCTTTGCCAGGGCTATTCTGTTAAAAAGTTCTTGGAACGGTTTAGAATTGTTGGATGGAGGCAGGGTGGTAGAAATGATACCCAGATGAGGCTAAGAGGAGGAGTTGTGTAGGGGTACCTGTGTTCCCCCTCAGACAACTCTCTAACTAAGTCAGACTGAATGGGCTCTGGAGAGTTCGGTGCTATGGCTAATGGTGTGGGTTGAAGAGACTGAGGTGGTCTTTTCGATGTTGTTGACAGAGCAGTGTGATGCTCCTACGAGAAGACCAAGACTCTCAGGGATGCAATTGTCCAGAGTGGGTAGTGGGGATATGCCCAATGTTGTGAGTATCAAGGCGGTGGTGGAGGAGGGTGAGACTGTCTGGAGGAGCAAGACTCCCAAGGTGGGAACTGCTGAGCTGGACTTGAATGCTGAGATGAGAAGCAGCTATGTGTCTTGGTGCTGGCTTCACTGGGGGAGATCGATGAGACCGGTAATCTCAGTGATTGAATGGACCACACCGATGAATACAGAGATGGCAGTACTGATGAAGCCTGGATGAAAGGGGGCATACGGTGCCGTGCATATTGCGGTGTCAAGGCTGAGTGTGTGGTAATTGGTACCGCAGGTGCCGTTGGAGATGTCGCCTTGAGGGGAGGCATTCCAGAGTGGGGTCTCTTCGGTGCCGCATCTGGTACGGTCTACGGTGCCGGTATGCGTCTAGTGGATGTCACACATTCGGCCATTGTGGTTGGTGCTAGTGGTGCTGACTGCTTTTGTTTGGGCTTGGAGTGGGCTCTTTTGTGTGGTGCCAGCAACTTAGGTGGTGCCATAACGGAGGTGCGGGGCTTATCACCAAGGCTCTCCCTTGAATATCTCAGTACCTGGGGGTAGTGATCAGGCTGGGGAAGTCCAGGTTTTCGCCTTCGACTTGCCAGAAGTAGAGGGACGAGCTTTGTCCATAATTTTTGGCTTGTCTGATGGTTTAGGTCTGGGGCACTGCTAGAAAAATAATCTCTAGTCATTGGCACAAGGACGCACCAGAACCCGGAGTGGAGCCCCCACAGGGACATCACTCGAAGAAGAACTAGATTTGTTTTGTTACTATGTTACCTGCAAAGAACTTCATTTACACATTTATATACATTATTTCAACAAATGATCTATACAATTGATTAGAAAACAATTAGAGTTTCCAGGATTAAGAAATTATTTCCTAAAACTGCTTCAACTCTGCATAAATTATGCTACTGTGAACTATAACTAGTGATCAGTTGTTTAAAACATTGCTTTAAACAAACAAACAAGTAAGAGGTGCCATTTTGAGCATCCAAGAGTATTCATACATATTTTGAAACCCTGTCCTTGAAGACCAAGAATTTCAATAGGTGAGGAATGGCTGTCTACTGTGCTCTGTGTATACATTTATCATCCAATATTTCCCTGTATACCTAATATTCATAGTACAGAATCTGCCAACTACTTCTGTAGGCAAATATCAAAGGAAGATTTTTAAAAGGATAAGTTTTCAACATGTTGCATACAGGTCTACTAAATCCCCTTCTATTGGTCTATAAACCGGCATAGTAACTAAATTCCTAAATAATGCACTAAAAATGTAGTAAGCAATTGGAGTATGATTTGCTAGACAGGATCAGACCATTGGTTCAAATCCACATGCAACAGCTTAAGTCAGATACACATGATTTTTTCCTTCCTTTTAAAGTATTGGGTCAGCTGGTGATACATCTTCTGTAGACTGATTGATGCATTATTATATAAACGGTTTTAGTACTTTTTTTGGTAGAATGATATTCACCCAATACCTATGAAATCTTGATTTTTTCCAGTTGACTTTTTTAATACCCAAATCCACATAAGAATCAGTCATATCCACATGAAGCTCTCCACTTGCATCATTCAGAAATACTCCAAGTTTGGCAGCAGATTCATACAAAGCAATTTCTTCCTTTAGCGCTGTTAGCTCTTCCTAAAAAAGGCAAAAAAGTAGAATTAGAGTGACCAGGTCAACCAAGTCAAAGCAAACTATGATATCAAGCCTTCTAGGTCTAGCAGGAATTTCTCTCTCTAAGATAGGGATGTGAACGACTATTCGATAAGCAAATGCTTATCGGATAGTCAACAAGCTAGTCGACTAGTCGCTTTCCCTCTCCTTGCTGCCTCTATTAGAAAGAAGAAGCAAGCAGGTGCAGGAGGGAGAAGGGGGTGCTTCAAAGCCATAGCACCGCATGGAGCCCGGGATTAACTGGGGACTCCCCTGCTGACCCCGGGCTACATGTGGTACTACTGCTTTGAAACATATCAGGGAGCACAAGGCCAGCGGGAGACTGCTTGAATCCCCGGTTGGCTCCGTGCTCCCCACAAGTGCTTTCGCTTTTGAAGGTGGAAGTGCCCTTATTGATTACCAAATTGCATCGACTATTCGATTAACCAATTAATCAAAATTTTACATCCTTACTCTAAGAGGCTAAAAGTAAAATAAATTTCTGAAGTTACTAAATTTGTATCTATATTTATGGGCCATACACATTTGAACCACCAAGCATTGCTATAATTCTAGAAACACATGACTTTTTGTTAGTATTACCTATTATTCACATCTGTGATGTACTTTAATTAGAGGTTAAGTTACATTAAAAACCAAGTTGTAATATTTCTTATACGCTCACCATATGTCCAGTATATTAAAGATTTCTTAGTACCACAGCTAGCATTCAGGTAAGGGATGATTTCAGACTATTTCATCCTTACCTCTTCCTTTGTCTTCTCTCAGTTATCATCCTGATGAGGGTCTATATAGAGGGAGTGCAGCAGTTTAGCTGCACTAGCAGCTAGTGTAGTGAGAAGATTCATAGTTTCCAAGACGGCAGGATTTTACAAGTTAAATATCTAAATGAACTAAACTGAGAACATGGACTTCCAGAAATAATTGGTAGCAACATTCTCCACATTTGCTCATGGTGGTAATACTTGTTCATAAAGATATGCTTCAGAACAATATTGTACTTCCAATAAGTCCCTTCCTGTTCAATTAGATTTTTCTCTTTACTTTGGAAACAGAATTTGAATTTGAAATACTTTCTTCTCCCATCAGCACACTAGATGAACACATGATGTAAAGTTTACACTGCTGAGACACATGAATCCCTGTGTTTTAAATGAGCAAGTCTGGCAAGGAATATACATTCTGAGTCTGGAGAGCCATTCTCCTTTCAACAACGAAATACCTACTGATGAATTCAACTTCCATGACATGTCTACAATGTGGTTCAGCTTAGTAGATTCTCATCCTTCCTGCCACCTCCCTTTTCTATGTCAAAATATTTTTTCATAAAAGTAAATTAACCTGCAAAGTCTTGTTCATGTTGTTGCTCATCAGCTGTGCGGACTGAGTTTGCTGTAGTTGTAATCGTAATTGATTTGTCTCCTGTATCGAACCTATAGAAGAGAACACTTACATAAGGAAGAGGACTACTGAAAATTCACTAACAAAAGTAAATATATTGTCTATGGCTGTAGCTCTTATTCATGTACATTGCTCCTGAACTCTGCTATTTTAAAATATAAGTTATAAAAAAGGGGAAGAGATTTTTTTGGCTACTTGGAAAAAGAGATTATTTTTTCAGATTTAAATAGCAGCTTGTTCAATGCTCAAATTGCAGTGGGTTTATTTCTTCAGGTTTTTTTAAACTGGTAGTTTAAAGTAGAAATTACAAGAAATAAGACATGTCAAATGTTTGTTTTTCTTGTAATTATCCAGGAGCAAAGAGAAAATTGAGAAACTACCCCAAAAACACATCAGGAATAAGGTTGTCTTGGAAAGTAGGTTGAAGGAAGGAAGGAAGGAAGGAAGAGAGAAAGAAAGAGAGAAAGAAAGACGAATTTTAAGACATTGCCAATATAACATTACTTTTAAGGGTATTACGCAATAGCTTTTGCTGCCTAAATTATCAACCACTCTTTGGTTAGCCAACTGCATCCCACTTAATATTGCCAGTTACATTTATAATTACTTATTGCTTTATTATAGAAAATAAACTTAAAAAAATAATCCCCCCCTCCCACCCACTTCCATTTAGACTTTTCCCAAAATCTTCTTAACAGGAAGATTGTTAAGGGATTACTTCCAATGGAAGAGTTGGCTTATTTTTCCTTTAGTTTCAAATTCAAATGTGCTCTCTTTGGCAAACTGCAACAGAGATATGTTGATCCCAGTCCAGTAAGAACCGAAGTAGGGTTGTTTACACATACACTGGCATAGCTTGGGAATTAGTTTGTCATATTTGCTGAATTAGTTCAGTTAAACCAGTGCAAGTCTGTGGGCAGGCACTCTTATTTTGGTTTAGAAGAGGCTTATTTTGACTTCGCTTCATTCACACATTTTTAGTTTAAATAAACAGTAGTAATAAGCCACTCAGACCAAAACCTGCACACAAACTTGCAGAGGTTTAATGAATTCAGTTTGAAAACATATCTAACTAAACCACTGAAAGTGTGTAGACAAGGTCTGAAACCACCAATTAAATACTGGTTACTGAGTCATTATTTATCTGGGACAAGTGACAACAGTTTTCCATCACCAATCTCCTAAACCAACCAGTGCCCTGAGGCACAGTTTTTAAGAACAATATTGCTGAAGTTAGTGATTTATCAATAGACAACTATGGAATATTAAAGGCGGCAAGTTTTACATATTCATGCAATGTATCTTGCACTATGAGTTGTTTTCACTATGAGTTGTTTGTCCTAACATTTCATTTCATGCCTAAAATCATGTAATGAATTTCAGTTAAATCTGGTTAACCTATTTCTTCCCAAAAAGTCTAATACATGTTTATTAAACACTCTGCACCTAATATGCAATTTCATCCTTATTGTTTCCATCATAGCAGAAAAGAAGAATGGACAACACTAACCCGTTTGCAGTAAGTTTGCACACTGCTTTTGACTTTCTTCTAGGCTTCTTGTCAGTCGGTTGATTATCTCTGTTTTTTCTAGTTTGCTTTCTTCCAGCATTCTTTCAAGCTGCTTCACATGTTCCCTTAGATTACAACAAAGATCCTTCTAATGAGAGATTTTTGAAGTCACAAATTGATCACTCACAGGCAGTCTAAATAGTTATCAAGTAAAATTTAAAATACAAATAAATTAAGCATGTATCAAAGGCAATACTGATAGTGATTTTCCTTAGTTCTTAAACACAGAACAGAAAGTATGATCTAAATGATTTAAGCTACAAAGTCTACCAGAATCTTTTAGAAAAATATTGTTCAAGTGCAAAACATTAGCCTCACCTATCCTAAAAACACTTGTATTCACTGAAAAAAAAGTAAGTTTGTTTTAACATCAAGAGACCATTTACATCGAAGTACAGGCAGTCCCCGACTTACGCGGATCCGACTTATGTCGGATCCGCAGATACGAATGGGGCTGCCCCAGAGTACACGGACTGCGGGACCTCGCGGTCCTGCCGCCCGTGTACTCTGGGGCTCTCTCTGCGTCTCCCTGGTCTGCAGACCAGGAAGACGCAGAGCAAAGCCGCGGAGGGGCTCGGGCAGCCCAGGGGCGCCTGGGCTGCCCGAACGCCCCCACTCGCCCCCCCGCGGCTTTGCAAAGCCGCGGGGAAGCCGGCAGCGGAGCAGTCCAGGCGCGCCTGGGCTGCATCGCTGCCCGAGCCCCCCCCCCGCGGCTTTGCAAAGCCGAGGGGGGGGCTCGGGCAGCGTGGCACCCCAGGCGTGCCTGGGCTGCTCCGCTGCCGGCTTCCCCGTGGCTTTGCAAAGCTGCGGGGGAAGCCGGCAGCAGGACAGCCCAGACGCCCCGCGGCTGTCCCGCTGCCGGTGTCCTCAGAGGCTTTGCTCCCCGTCTCCCTGGTCTGCTGGTCTCCAGGGCTATGTCTAGACTGCAAGCCTCTTTCGAAAGAGCCTCTTTCGAAAGAGAGCGTCTAGACTGCACGTTGAACTTTCGAAAAAGCGGCTTGCTTTTTCGAAAGAAAGCATCAAGTGAGTCTGGATGCTCTCTTTTGAAGAAGCCCTATTTACATTGAAGAACGCCTTCTTTCGAAAGAGGAACTTTCGAAAGAAGGCGTTCTTCCTCGTGAAATGAGGTTTACCGCCATCGAAAGAAAAGCCGTGTTCTTTCGATTTAATTTCAAAAGAACGCAGCTTGAGTCTGGACGCAGGGGAAGTTTTTTCGGAAAAAGGCTACTTTTCCCGAAAAAACCCGAGTCTGGACACAGCCCAGCAGACCAGGGAGACTGGGAGCAAAGCCACGGAGGACCCAGGCGGCGGGACCGCGGTGCGTCTCGGTCCACCGCCCGTGTCTTCCTGGTCTGCTGGGGTGGCGGGGGCACAGCTAGTACGCACCCCTCCCCCCCCCCCCAGCAGACTAGGCTTTTCTCCGGACGCCTGTGGCAGAGCAGCTGGGGTGCTGCCGGTTGGTCCCGCAGCGCCGCTCTGGGCGCTACTGGTCCAGCCCAGGAGCACCCCAGCTGCTCTGGTCCTGATTCAGCCACTGCTGGTCAGTTTCAGCAGCGACTGAACCAGGACCCTGGGGCAGAGCAGATGGGGTGCTGCTGGGTTGGTCCAGTAGTGCCGAGGAGCGGCGCTACTGGAGCAACCCAGCAGCACCCCAGCTGCTCTGCCCCAGGCGTCCTGATTTAGCCGCTGCTGAAACTGACCAGCGCTGACTACAGGAAGCCCGAGGCAGAGTTGCTCTGCCCCAGGCTTCCTGGAATCAGCTGCTGATCAGTTTCAGCAGCAGCTGACTTGGGGACGCTTGGGGTTCTTAAGTTGATTCTTTATGTAAGTCAGAACTGGCGGTCAGTTTCAGCAGCGGCTGAATCGGGATGCCAGTTCCGACTTACATACAGATTCAACTTAAGAACAAACCTACAGTCCCTATCTTGTACGTAACCCGGGGACTGCCTGTAGTTAAGACAAGTAGATTTTACCTCAAATAAATACATCAATATATGACCAGACAGAGGGTCATAGTTTGACCTCAACTAGTTGCATTGGAGGTGGTAAAATCTATAGCAAGTGGTTTCTGCTATTTTTTTGTATATTGAGATAGCTATTTTGATGTAAAAATACACCTTTTTATTTTGCAGAGGATTAGTGGAGGGTAGAAGGAAATTGGTGACTAATTTAGTGCCTTCCTGTACACAGTCAGCACCCATCTACACTTACCTGCACCATCAATCTACTGCAGCTACACTATTTATATGTGATATACATGTGAAGCTTACTCACTGAGACTAGCGTGCAGTAAGGTTGATGGGGGCTGCCCTCCCGTCGACACTGGCTATTCTTCTCATCTTGGTGGAATACAAGCGTCGACGGGTCACTCTCAGATATCGATTGATCATGTCAACAGCAGGCATAATAAATCGACACCTGGTGGATCGATCACTGCAGTGTGGAACCACTGCATAGTGTAAATGAGGCTTTAGTTACTAGTTAATTCTCAAAACATCCCAGATGAAGTATGTTTTTCAGTATTTTTACAATTTAATTTTGTTTCTCATCTGCACAAGAGTTTAAGCAAGGAAAAGCAGACAGATTCTGATTTCCGATGGCATGATCAGAACACACCTCAGTTTAAAAAACTATAAAAGCCAATTTCTTACAAGTGCAACAATATAAAGAGTTATTTAAGGTGTGACCCTATCATGTGCTATAAGTAATTGAAATTAGAGAAGTCTTAGATGTTACCTGTGGCAATAATATTTAAAATCCTTTATATAGCAGCATTGGTTTTTGGTGTTTTTTTAAAAAGTATCTAATTAAAATCACATCCAAAAGGCTTTGTGGACACACATGACAATGCTTATAAACATATATATTGTGTTAGTTTCAAAATGTGACTTTTGTGACTACTTCTCTCTGTTCTGTTATCTTCTAGAAGGGAGGACTGAGTTTTACAGGCCATGGGAAGAATGAATAATTTCAGAAGGGACTGGATGGAGAAGAGTGTGCTGCTCTACAGTTTTCTAGGATTTAGACAAATATTCTAAACTCCAGCCTAACCTGCTCCTGAAGTGCAGAATTTGTAGCATCAAGTTTCTGTTCTAATGATAATACTTGCTCTTCATACTTCTGCTTCAGTGCTGCAACTACGGTCTCATGCTGTTCTCTCGCTCGCTGAAGAGAGTCAGAACGTCTAAGCTCTAATAGCTGCTGCTGCATGCTTTCCATGGCTAACTCTGCCACTTTAGACTGTTTGAAGAGCTACAAAAAACAAAAACAAACACACAATATACAATACTTGAGTTCAATTACAAAAAGTTATGGAGATATAAAGGCTTCAAGAGAAGTGACTGCACAGTTAGGAAGTCCAAAGTTAAACTAAGTTTTCATCTACCATATATTTGAGAGAGTTTGTCTGTTTAAGAAATCCTCCTATATGGTAAGAGCTAGGACCATCCAAATTTGGTATACAGCTTCTTCTTCTCATAACTTAAAGCTACGTAAGGGTTTAGTTGTGCTAGAAAAATGTAGTATCTGGAATGGGATTGCTTCTCATAAAGCTGTACAGAAAAGAGATAGAATCACCGGTAGGTAAAAGGGCTGCTTAGGGTGCATCCCTTCCCCACATTTAGGACTACCACAGCCCTGAGCCTCCCATCCCCCAGTTGCCCTTTAGGTACAATGTAGAGGGGGACTCAAGCTGATTTGTATGGGAATGTTGCTGGCTGTTCTTCAGGGAGTGAGGGGAAGTGCACAGTTGCTGCATTCCTCACTCTGGCTGGAGTGTGCAGGGGGTAGATAAACCTGGACCTACCCCAGCCGTGCCCACCAGAGCTGCAGGAGCCATGAAGAGGCACTTCTCACCTGGCCTCAAACTGCTGCAGAGAGAGAGAGAGAGCTGGGGCAGTCCTCTCTCCCTGGGGCAGCCTATCCACTGAATCCATCATCCCCAGCCTCAACCCAGAGGAATGATTCAAAATGAAGCATGTACATTTTTATTTTATTTTATTTTCCAAAAAACAAAAATTGAGTTAAGGACACAAGCAATGCCATGTAATCTTCTAGTAGATTCATAAATTTCAAGGCCAGAACCGATTACTGATATAATATAGTCTGAACTCCTAACTTCCCCCAAAACAGTTCCTAGAGCATCTCTTTTAGAAAAAAATCCAAACCTGATTTAAAAATTGTCAGTGATGGAGACTCCACCATAGGGTTGATAAACTGTTCCAATGGTTAATTACCATTATTATTAAAAACTGACACCTTGTTTCCAGTCTGAACATATCTAGCTTCAACTTCCACTCCTTCGATCTTTTTCCTCTCTTAGGGCAAGTCTACACTAGGAAATTATTTCAAACTAACTTATTTCAAAATAATAACTCCCAAAATAACTGTTTCGAAATAAAAATTATTCCTTGTGGAAAACAGGAAATAACAGGCTTGGTAGTGTGGATGCTTCGCTAGTTATTTCGAAATAATTCGCTAGTGTAGTGTAGACCAGGGCTTAAATTGAAGGGCTTACTATCAAATAATTGTTCTCCCATGAAGGTATTTAATTAGAAGGTACTTAAGTCACCCCTTAACCCAGAGTTTGGCAATCTTTTCAAACCAAAGAACCAAACTACAGTAAAACTCCAATAGTCAAAGTAAACACAAGTCAAAGTAAATATGATTCTCCTGAGTCAGCTGGGACGACATTGTTTTCTAAGAGATCAGTCCTGCTGGAAATCCTGTGCATATGCACACACAAGTGCATATTATAAACAGCTCTTGACAACTCTATTTTTAACCAGAAGTGTATGTTTGTTACTAAAAAGGCAACACTATAGGATCCCTCCTTAAAAAGATGAATTAGCAGGAACCAACAAAAAATTGGAGCACAAGTTCATCTCCTCGGGTGTATTCTAATCAATTGTTGGGGTACTCTGGCTGTCAGATCCCCATTTCTTAAATATTATTTACATATTATGCTTATGCATATTTTTGATAAATAGTTTAGCGGGTCAGTATTTTTATGAAGAAAATTTAAAATTCTTCTAGATTGTCCCCATTAGGTATACATTTTGTTATGAATATAGACAAGTGAGATACAACCTCAAACAAGCATTTTATAAAGTTACCACCATTGCTTCTGCAATCCTTATACAAGCGTAACTCCTATTGACTTTGTAAAGTCACATTCCAGCCTCACGGGGCCTGATTCATAGTCATTCTACCCTTTGCAACAAGTTTTTAAGAGCAATAGGGCAGCAATACAACTATAAGAACCCTCAAAAGAAATTCTTCCAATGCAGAAGGCCCTCTCTAGCCATACATAAGAGTCTTCAATAAAAGGGGCATTCTAGACTGTGCTCTGGGGATGAAGGGGACTTTTCCAACAGCAGAAAGAGAAGTGACCAGGAAAGTCGTACGCCATGTTTATTTCCTGGATGCCACAAAGCTGAGGGAAGATAAGACAGCCTTTAAGGATACTCTATCTGTATTAAAAGATCAAATGGCCCCAGCAGCTTGAGAATTAGGGGAGTCAGAGTGCAAGCCCCCCTATCTCCATCCCTTAGCCAGGCACTAGACATGCCACATACAAAAAATAAACAAATCTCATTGGATTAACTTTATGATCCAAAATCACAACAATGTTCCTCCCACTTCAATAGCCGAGAGGCACTTAAAGACCATTATAATCTGTTAATGATATCCAAGAGCTTCAAAACTAGGGATGTTATATATCGGTTAACTGAATAGTCAATTAACCTCATTAATTCTTATTGGTTAGTCAACTATTCTATACTGTAGTCCCAAGGGGTGGGGTGCACTGATACAGAGGCAGCAGCATGGGGTTCCAGGCAGGAGCCAGTCTAAAAAAAAAAATCAGTTAATTGACTATACTATGACATCCCTAGTCACAACCATAATTTTCAATGTATTTATCTTTCAGAAAGTAAAAACATCCTCAAGTCACAGAGACAGAGCAGAAACAAAGAAGACCTTGTAACGCATGCTTGGGGTGGATGAGGAGGAAAGCGACAAACAAAAACAAAGTGCTCAAATGAGCCATAATAAGAGATGCCATTAACATCAGAACCTGTTTAAAAAGATAAATAAAATAGGTTTTTCATTGAGATGTGATTTATCAGCTAATACGATTCATTTAAGACCAAGGGTATTGGAGATCTCATTACAGAAGCTTCATCTTTAACATGCAGCAGTGAAAGAGTAACACTCCATCATAGCCACTGCAACACTTCTTTTAAAGGCAGTTAGACAGGATTTCTGATATGCAGTAAATGATGCATTAACAGAACCACCAAAATATCTGAGAAACCATGGATTTTATACTTCCAAATTGCAATTATAAAACTAAAGAATAAATATTTAAAATAGTTAATCATATTTACCTTTCTTACTAGGTTTTTTGGGTCAACAGTCCATAAGAGTGGGGAAATTTTGCTAATTCAGTCTGGATTATAGATTATAATCTATGATATTTTACACTAGACGTTTCAACTCATTCTCATCTACTCTGGGTCTTAAATAACACCGGCTGGAGTGCTTCTAAAAGAGTATATTAATCTTTGTTAAACTGAAGATTCACTTTGTATCCTAAGTACAACTACAGACATTTTTCACAGTTACAGTTAATAGTTACAGTACCTGCTCCTCATTGGCAGTAAGAGTTTGAATTTGGGTTTCCAGTGCTTTAATTTGACCTTCAAGATGTACCTCCCGTTCTTTTCCATTTTGATACAGTTTTTGGGATTCCTGGAGGCTAAGGGCCAATCCATCCTTTTCATCTTACAATAGAAATAAATATTTAAGCATTATAATAGTTGTAAGAGGAGTTCTACCATAAGCCTTTCTGGAAGACTATTCATTCGGTACCTGGGTCTGTGAGTATAATGCTTTACGGGGCACCTCTTCCCTCAGCCTAATGAGCTGGAGAAAGCAGAGCAGCCTGTATCAACCCGGCCAGCAGAGGGGCAGGGAAAAACCCAGCCAGGATCCCCTGCACTCTCAACATCCTAGTATAAAGAAACACCTTTCTATTTGCACAAGCAACCAGCACCATCACATGCAGTAAGAGTCAGGATGGAAGAAACAAAATAGGATCTCCCAGGAAATGAAAAACAGGGACTTGCCTAGAAACTACCAGGGATTTTAGCAGACAGGTTACTGTTTGAACTTTGGTCATTATTTTCTGTTTGCTGCTTGCTTTTTTTGCCCCCATTTCTTCTCCTCCCCTCCTTGCTACAATTCTGCCTTACCTCACTTCTAACCCCACACAAAGTGATTAAGTACAACAAAGACAAAATTGTGCCCATCAACAATGTTCCCTCAAATTTATTCCATCCACGTGTGAAATATATTTTATTATGTGCACCAAGGCATGTGCAAATATGCACCACCAACAGAAACACATGCTGCCGGTTGTGTTAATCCACTGCGCAGTATTTGGACGGCCACTCAAGCGCACACCTTACAGGGAACATTGCCAATTAACACTGAACATTGTCTCAGACGTATCTCTGCTTTCTACCCTTTATCTATTTTTTTTTACTTTTAGACCAGACTCTCTGGGGCAGAGACCACATTATTTAAACCCTGTAGAAGTATACAGGACACAGTGCAGCTCCAGATCCTGATGGAAGCCTCTAGCAATGAGGTTGTGGACTCTTCATCTCTGGAGATATTTAAGAGCAGGTTAGAAAGATATCTATCAGTGATAGTCTAGATGGTGCTTGGTCCTGCCGTGAGGCCAGGGGACTGAACTCTTATGACTTCTCAAGGTCCCTTCCAGTTCTAGTGTTCTATGATTCTAATGTGGCATTCATTCTCTTCAGTATCACCATGGAGTTCAAGAAATTTCATTCATATAGCTATAAATATTTTTTAAAAATTAAGTTAAAAATAACCAAAGAGGTATTGAGTTAAGCCTCAATTTAGGAGAGCATTTAAAGTTAAGAATGATCCTGAACAGAATACTTTCCTGACTTAAGACCTTAATATGATAACATCAGGCACAAGTAATTCAGTGATCAAATTGCTCACTGCACCCAAGTTAACAGCTCTCTCTGGAACCAATGGGTTGTACTAACCTATCTAGAGGAAGCACTTGGTTACTATCCAGCTGAAAATAAAATGGCACAAAGAGCAGCAATTTACCAGGAAAGAAAAATGACTCTTCCTTTCTACACATTTCTCTTGTTTTCCTTCCTTTCACTATTATTAAAATGACAGGGTCTAAGTAAGTAAATAATTCACTAGCCAATATTTTAGAATTGGGATACAGATTAATGGCAAGTGATTTATTTAATAATCACAGAAATCAGTCATGGCGAGTAATGCATGTCAAACAGATGAGAAAGTACAGCAGTAAGGTTGAATTTGGTACTTGTTTGCTGAATTCTTCTTCTTTGGTTATCCATTTGTTAGGTGTCTTGCACCTTCCTCTGAAACAGTGGGTATTGACCACTGCCAGAAACTCCTCTGATCCAATGTGCCCATTCCTATAGTCTTTTTAAAAGTATAACCTAAAGCAGGATTGGGCAATAATTTTTGGTGTGGGCCACTCCAAGATTTTGGAAAGTGGTCAAGGGCTGCACTTTTCTGTGGAGGAGGTGCAGGGTCTAGGATAGTACAGAAGGGCACATGGGGTAAGGGACTGGGGTGCAGGACATGGTGTGAGTTTTGAGAGGGAGTTTGAGTGAAGGAGGGGGTTGTGACCAAGGTCAGGGCAAGTATTGAAATGTAGGGTCAGGGAAGGAGTATGGGTGCAGGAGACAATTCTGGTCTGGGGCAGGGGATATAGAAGGGGGTCCAGGAGGGAGTTCTGACCTGGAGCGGAGGGGTGCAGCGTGTTTGGATGGTGACCTGGGGGAGGGAGTTGGGGGAATAAGAGGCAGGAGTGCCAGAGGCAGGCTCTGGCTGGGAGGCACTTTCCTAAGCGTCTCCCGGCCAGCAGCCCTACAACACCCCTAAGGCAGGCTAGGCACCCTGTATGCTGCAGCCACAGAACGCTTAAAACTGCAGGCTGTTCCCTCCAGATGGCTCTCAGCTGTGGGAAGCGGAAGAGGCTTGCGCTGCCGCTGTCCCCCAGGGCAATCTCTCCGCTCCTCTTAGCTGATTGTTTTCAGCCAATAGGAGCTGAGGATTGGGCTGGAGGCAGGGAGATCACACGAAGCCTTCCCCTCCCTCCAGATCAGAAGGGCACATGGAGCAGCCCCTCGCTAAAACAGTGACAGCTGCGTGCCCAAGGGTCCCAGCAGGGTGTCCGCAGGCTGGATCCAGTGCCTTGGCGGACAGAATCTGGCCCGCGAGATGTATCTTACTCACCCCTGACCTAAAGTGTGAAAACAGTTCCAGTGTAGCTCTAAGTCTTCAGCTATCCACCAGGGGGCTAAATATCTGCTGTATTGCAGCGCCTAAGTGCATGCAGAGGGGATATAAAATGCCAGCAAAATAGAAACCAATTGTTTGAACTGCTGAAAGTGCTTTACACCCCCATTGTATAAATGACTACAAAAGGTACAGGGGGGTAATGCTCAGATTCTGAACCCAAATCAAGTTTGCAAGTATAATCAGCATACGTTAAACAGAAATTTATGAGTACATTAAAAGTAGTTAGATCTCAGGAGATTCTAGAAATTAAAGCTCCATATAAATTTGTTTTACCTTTGACCATTGCAAGCTGATGATTCAGATACCTAATCTGCTGTGTACTCTTTTCCATCTTTTCAGTAAGTTCTTCCAGTTGTCTCTCTCTTGCTTTATTAAGAACCTGAAGTTGAAGAACCTGCATATTGTCCGCAGAATCTGTCAAAGTTTAAAACATAACTAATTTTGAAACAAGCTAGCTTTTGAAAAGTGAATGACATTCTTACAGTGCAATTAACTTGTCCGAATTAGATTATAATGTTTTTGGGGCAGGAACCATTTAGCTTCTGAAAAATGCCAAATTCCTTATTGGCGCATGATAGGTAACTCCAAAACAGAGAAAAAAAATATACAACTTGCTTACTAAATGAAGAGCACCAGCTCATAGTCCCACCATTAAAGCTAACATTGTAATTCCAGCTTAAAGAGTTGTAGCTGTCACCAATTAATAGAACATTCATATGTTAACATTGGTGTACTTAACTAAATTGGCAGAGTTCCATTCCCAGTCATCTAGAGACATCTGATAGCTCTCCACTAAGCCTACAGATTTGAGAAACATTTATTGGACAGGAAGGTAAACCATTCAATGCCCAATCCTGTAAGCACCAGAGTGACTCCAAATAAATACTGAACAAGCACCAGATCTGCACTATGAGTGCTAGAGCTGCATAGCTACAGTACTGTAATTATACTGTTGTAACTACATAGTAAAGACACAGACTACAGATTTGACCCCTGTGATATGGGCTTCTGGCAATATCTGTGTATGGAATAACAATGTTACGTGTAGTGTAATTGACTAATCAAGTAGTTGATGATTTGTGCATCGATTATTCAATTAGTTGATAGGGTGGTGCTACCCCTTTGAAATGCCACCACAGCGTTTCAAAGGGGCAGCGCAGCATGGAGCTCAGGTTCCCCCCCCTTGCTGCCTCTATCTGACAGAGGCAGAAAGTGAGGGGAGAGGGGGAGAGAAGTGACTAGTCCTTAACATCCCTAGTCTGGAACCACCATGGGTGCTCCCAGGCTGGAGCTTTTTTCCCCCCTACAGGAAAAGCCAGGCTCTGCACTCAGCAACTCCTCCCCCACCCTTCCAGAGCAAGCTATTTGCCATGCTCAAGATCAGGGATGGAGGGGGAGGGGTTAGGGACAGGAATGCTAAGGGGAAGATTCAGAGTGGCTGTGAAGCCCCAAGGCTGGAGGCAAGCAGTGCAACTGGCAGCAGGGACCAGGAGCACAGCCCAACTGCTGCATGGGTACATGGAGCTTTGCATTCACCCTGCCTCTTGCCTGAAGTGCCCCTTCTAATCTCCATTTGGTCAATGCCAGCCTCTCTGCTGCCACCAGAGCTGGAGCCCCACAGCCAGTGGCAGCAGAAGAACTGGCTTTGACCAAGTGGGAAGGGATGAAAAGGGAACACTAGGGGCGGGGGGAGAGAGGGGGATCTATTGTTTTTTCATTGTAATAGGAAGAAACTAATATCACCTCAATGAACTATCCTTCAATAAAAAAAATAGAAGAAAAGTTAGGATACGTCTATGGTATCACTGTATTTTTTCCTGTGTGCTCTTGTTTAACACTGAAGTCCTCAGTGGGACCAGGATACCTATGAAAGCTTGAACTAGATAACACTTACTCCTCTCAGTATCCAAAAACTCCCGTTGCAGCTCTTCAAATACTTCATTTCTTCTTGACGCTTCCTGTGTTATTGGGACATTTTGCTGAACAGCACTTTGATATGGTTTATATGTCACTTTGTAAGATTCCATAGTTTGGCCATTAGCAACTTCAGATGCACCAAATTGCTGTTACGACAACAGATTAAAAGTAAGAACAACTGAATTAAAACTACCCTCACCTTGCACAGCAAAAGTATTTTCCCTTTGGATTTACAAGGTTTGATATTAAAAAAAGAGTTGCAGAGGCTCATTATTTAGACCGCAATCTATCAAAGCACTTAACTGCGTGTTGTCTCAGTGAAATCAGAATGATTACACATTTGCTTTAGTGCTTTGCTGAATGGGCCCTTATTGCAAAGTTTAAACAGCCAATATAAAATCAGTCCATTTAGTACCACTCTAGTGCTAATTATCCTAAAACCAACACTACATTTTTATTTTTGAAAGTTCAGATATTAACTCTGAGTTATTTTAATATGATACATTGATTGCAGAAGCATATCATGTTGTAACAACTGAAGATAGAATCAAAAAAAAATGTAGGACTGGAAGAGACCTTGCACTGAGGCAGAACCAAGTATACCTATACCATCCCTGACATGCACATGTTTAACCTGTTCTTAAAAACCTACAATAATAGGGATTCAATTAGTAATGGAATAGGTGACTCAGGGATGATAACTAGCCTTATTGTAAGAAAGCTTTTCCCCATAAATCTGTTACAAATTAAATGTATTACATGGTGTTATATCATCAGTGGACACAGAAGACAATTGATCACTGTCCTCTTTGTAAAATCCCTTAACATATTTGAAGATCTCTCCCTCTCTCAACAGAAGCTGGTCCAATAAAAGATGATAGTCTCTCGCCTACTTATCTCTCTAATCCTAGAAGCAAACAGCTACAACTACACTGTATACATTATACCACCTAATCAGTTTCCTTTCCTCAAAGGTCAGGTTTTCTAAACCGTTTTTTTCCCTCTCCTCTGTACTCTCTCCAATTTATCCATACCTTTTCCAAGTATGCTGGCCAGAACTAAACACAATCCTCCAGCAGAAGCCTCACTAATGCAGAGTAGAACATATCAATTACATCCAATGTTTTACATTCAGCTCTCCTATTAATACCTCAGAATGATGTTAGCCTCTCTCACAACTGAATCACATTATTGGTTCATATTCAGTTTGTGATCTACTATAATCCCCAAATCCTTTTAGCAGTATGCCCATTATTCCCCTATCCTGTGTGCATTTGATTTTTTCCCCTCTATATGTAATACACTGCACTACATCTAGATCTTCTAAACTGAAAGCAGCTAAAATTACTACTCTAGCATCAACACTTAAATCATTACAAACAAGATGGAAAACATTAATATTTTAAATACCTTCAAATGTTCCTTTGGAACATCCGGAAACTTTACTGTTTTGTTTTGTTGGTTATTAAATTCCTGTGTGTGGCCATTTGTGTATGGTCTAAAATTTTCTGGGAGATGATATACATTGTTCTGTTGGCAGTGACTTGGTGTATTATACCCATCTCTGCCAAGATACACATCAGGATCCTCTTCACGTTGGCTACTAGAGTAGTCCTCTTTAATTTCATAAATGCATCTTTCTTCTTCTATATTATGCTGGTCAGTCCAATTACTTGCATGTGTTTCTCCATGATTATGTAGTTGTTTATACAGGAACTGTTCAGGATACAACTTCTGTCCCTGTTCGTAACCCTATGAACAGATTAGAGATTTAATAGTTTTCCTTTCCCGAACTGTTGCCTCATGTTTTCCTCTTCAATTACAAGCTTGTCAGAACAGGCAACATGTATTGGTATTTGTTTGTAAAGCACCATTCAAGTTAATACTGTGCCCTATAAATAACTAGATCAAAAACAAGCTATTCCGAATGAGAAGACCCGATTATTTAGTCATAATTTTATCAGGCGTTTACACTTTGGGGATTCGTTACCAGAAGATGATCATTCCATCTGGCCTCATGCTCCCAAGGTTCATGTGCTCTATAGAGAAAAAGAAAATAGATAATGAAATATTAATAACCCTACTGGTATATGTGTGTGTATATGTACGTACATGTTCTCAAAAAGAGAACTAGATTAAACTATTTAGTAACTACTCAATTTAGTGTAAAACCTAAGACACAATTAAGTTGCAGTATTCTCCCATTTTTTGTATAAGTCTATCTGCCCATAGCTGGATCTTCACCACACTTTTTAAAAAGCATATAAAATGAATATCAAGAAAAATTAACTTTCTTACTGCTTTGCATCCTCATGTATGCTACAATCAGAGTAATTAGAGAGCTGGTCTCCACTGTCATCCAGCATGTCATGGGGAAGGTCTGTTAGTAGTTGTTGCAACTGAAATCAGACATGTTTCATAAGCACACATTAATACAGTACAATTTACTCAAGCTCTTTTGAAAACATAAACAAACTAAAAGTGTCACACACACCTTAGAGACTGAGAAAATACCACATTGACGTAAAACCCAATTTTCCCTCCACTGAAGAGATGCCACTCAGTTACCACAGGGCCACCATGGCAACTCAGGGCCACGTTTAGGTTAAGGATGCTTATTTATTGGGGGAATTACTACCCTGGTGAATTCTTTGGCAGGTACTTGCAAGATGTGACTTGTGCTGAAGAGCTACTGGATTAAGTGCCACAGAAGTGTCTCTTTTTGGAAAGCTAACTTACTAGAACCTTTTCCCCCATACAAAGGTGCAATCCTTGGGTGCTACCACCTCAGCAGGATTAATTAGTAGATAATAGCGGAGGGTTTAACAGTCCTTTACTTGCAGCTATGAAGCATATGGAGTGAAATGCTGATTACAGAGAGCTCTTCACAATGTAGTATACACAGCCTATCAAAGGGCTGCAGTAATCAAAGAGCTGTCCATATGTTCAAGTAGAACAGAGAGCAGAGCAGTCAGTCACTGACTGAGAAAATCCAACAAATTCAAATCCAGGAAAGAAAATTCTGTTGCCCTTGTCCTAGTGGAAGCCCAGAATGAGAATGGAAGTGGTGATGATTAATGTTCTAAATTACTGTATATCAAGAATAGGCAATGAAATCAAAACTGTAACATGTAAAAGTGTCACTTTGCCCACTTATATGCAGTTTACCAGAGAACACTCAGCTTCAAGGACTATTTCACTAGAGGGATTTCAAGGCGAGCTCGCTGATGGTGAGAAACCATCAGCTGAACACGACTGAACACTGGAATAGGCCTTTCAGGAAGGAAACTAGTACAGCAACAAAAATGTCCTTCATAATATTGGCAAGTGATTTTACTGGCAATAGCTGCAGTCTTGAAGATCAAGTATACTAACCTCTCTACCGGATGGAGGCTGCCGATAGAAGAGTGGCAGAATAGGTATACAATATATCTGGAAAAATATCTGTGTATAAAGTGTATGTATTGGTGCATAAGATGAACTTATGGAAGATCTGTCCTTTTCTCTGGGCAAGGTATCTCTTCTGAGAGTCAGAAAGAGTTATTCCTGGGCAATCTCTGACTTGGGCCCAAGAGTTGCAGTTGTTGGTCAAAGGCAGTTAGTGTTCCCCAGTCTATAGATGGTAGGTACAGCAGTCAGACTATGCCAGGGATGGGCAAAACGTGGTCCGGCAAACCAGCCTAAAACTTTGATCCAACCAGCGGACTACAGCTGGCCACTTTCTATTCATATCCTACTGCCTGTGCACTGAATTTCCAGGCAGTGGCTCAGGCAGCAGGATCCTATTTAAATGGCTGCCAGTTGCAGTGCTATCCCAGCAGAAGCCAAAGCTACAAGTCTCTTAAATAGCTGCAGCAGCGCTATTCGATTGCCTACTAGTGCTGTAGTGAAAAGGCCGAGAGCTGCAAGCCCTTTAAATTGCTGCTGTTTAAAGGGGTTGCAGCTCCCAACCCTGCCACTACTGCATTGCCTTGCAGGTGCCCAGGTTGCTGCAGCTATTTAAGGATTCCCAACTCTGGCCCTTTAAATTAGGCTTATCAGGTAGTCAAGTCAATTCCTTCCATTTCCCCCCCCCCCTTTGCTGCATCTATATCAGAGGCAGCAAGGGGTGGAGATGGAGAGGAGAGCAGGAGCCGGTGCTGGGGGGAACCAGCTTTTAAGCTGGCTTTCCCCCAGTGCCATCTCCACTGGTGGGGGGCTGAGGAGACAGAGGCCCTGTTGTGCTGTGGCTCTGCCTTTTAAATGAAGTAAGAGCCACCCAGCTCTTATTACATTTAAAAGGCAGAAGCCGCAGCAGTCTAGTCCCGGCTCGCACTGGGTCCCAGACCTACTCCCACTGTAGTTTAAACATAATAGTACATGAGCTGCCTGCACGCCCGGCTCCTACTACATTTAAACTGTATGCCCACAGCGGCCCCTTATTGACTAATCGTGTACACAATACAAATTGTATTCAGTACACAATTAATCATTTACACGATACTTAACATCCTTAGTCCCCAGCCCCACCTCTTCTACCCCAGGACCCAACAGGGGAGGGAAGGGTAGAGCTGGCCCATTACCAGTTCCAAAATTCATTAAGTGGCCCTCCAGCAAAAATTATTGCACACCCTAGGACTATGCCATATATGCGGTTTATTCACAAGTCAAGGCTATTTTATTTAGAAAGTTTACTGGGTAGATTAGGGTATGGGATGGTTATAATGTAAATAAGTCAAACCAAGAATAACTAAAAATGTAGAAAAATTTAGAATAGTACTTATATTGTCGTTCACCCTTCTGTACAAACATTAACTAAGCCTCTCAACTCTCCCTAGAAAAAGGAATTGTTTATACTTCTGCAGTCAATGCAATGGATAAAACAATATAAAAAGACTTATTATTTTAAATAGTATGTCTTTTAAAAAAAATTATGAGATCTCCTTTGACATGTTATTTAGCTAAGCTTCATCAAGGCAAATTGGTTCAAAGATTTTAGGAAAGGCACCAAAATGCATTATCATATAATCTTTCCTAAAGCAGTCTACCCTGACTTTCCCACATTTAGTGGTTACCTTTGCCCACAGAAATTAATTTTTAAAAATAAAAATAATCTTCTGTACTTACATGGAGTAAGGAATCATGTATAGAATGTACTTGTTCTTCCAAACCTTCAGAAAGGTTTCCATATATAGCCATATATTGACCCTCAATTGGTAGATCTGGGCAATACATTCTCTCTCTCTCTCAAAAGGATACTAGAAAGCTACACAACAATTAATCAGTTATTGCATCTAGTGTCTGCACCCAATGTTTGTTCTTCTCTAAACCAGCAATAAGTCAACATATACTTGTTAATTAGAGCAGAAACCAGCTGCTATACATGAAGTACAAAAAAAAAAAAACCCTGAATGTAGCAGTTACTACCATGACAAAAAGATAAAAATTAGTGTAACCATCCCCTTCAAAAAAAACTTAACCTCCTTTTGAGATCCAACTCACAAACTGCTAAATCTTCACTTAAAAAAAAAGCCCTCAGCTGCTTCCTAAAGACTTCACTTAAACACAAAGAAAAAGGCTGGAAGCAAGGGAAAACATCTTTCTAAACACCACCACCCGATCACTTAAACCTTTGCTTATTTCCAGTCATTCACCTATGCTATGGACAAGTTACATAAATCAAGTGCCTTCTAGTCTTTCAACCTGAGACAATACAATGTGCAATTAAATAACTCTGAAACCTACAGCAAAATACTAAAGAAAATGGAGATGCACCTTCTGCAGAATTCTGCTCTATTCAAATTGAAAGGATAAACTTTTACCTCTTCAAAACCTTACTGGACTTCAGATATTTCTATAGCTTTATCATTTCCAGCCAGAGAAGATCAGGAATAGAGAGCAGCACCATTCAAAGCACCAAGACTTTCCTTTTCTCTAACCACAACTGGGAAGTAACAATTTTATGGCCTCACCTTGGGGCAGAGACTTACATCTGTAGAAGGAACTGAAAAGCAGTGAACACAAGAAAAGAGAACTTGGCTTATAAAACAAATGCAATGGCATTAAATAAATAACTATATTAAACTGATGTCAAAGCATCCTAAAAATACTAACGCCAAGTGAGAGATGAAGGAAAGAATTCTGGAGCATCTTGAATTAAAACAAAGGAACCAATTCAATTAAACATTCAGGCATATAAAAGCCTGGGCCCCATTGCTCCAACATCCTCTTCTCTCAACTTAAGTAAAAGGAGCAGCCCACTAGCAAATGCTGAAAGAAAATTGTGGACTAATATGACCTCACATCAACAAAGGCATTTCAACATTCTAGATCAGAAGCTACATCACAATCATCCTTCTCTGCCAATATTTATAGGAGCAGAAATGTCTCAGGATTTAAACACGCAACACAAAAAATAGCCTTAAAATAAGTAAAAGGTCAGACACCAGCTACTCTTCCATACACTATTCATGAAGAATTATTTGCCAACTCTGCCCATTCCATCACCACAACAGCAACACAACACTGTGGGGAATCCCACACACTTGACACACCCTAAGTAACAAGATAGACTACAACAACCAAAAAACAGAGCCCTCTCCCCCAATATCATCTTTAATCCAATCCAGCTCCTTCCCAATCCAAGTTTTATCTAGAACACAGGTGGGCAATAAAAGAGTGGTGGTTTGCTGGGGTTAGCCCCCCCAATAGGCTGATGCCACTATATTTACCAGAGCCTCTGAATGTATGGGCAGCTGCAGCTCCCATTGGCTGTGGATCACAGTTCCCAACCAGTGGTGTCTCTGTCCATGCCATTCCTGCAGCTCCCATTTGCTGGGATCAGCAATCCGCAGCCATCAGCGATCTGCTGTAAGTATTTACCTGTGCCAGGTATGAGCAAAGCAGCAGTGGCCTGCAAGGGGCTAACCCTGATGAACCTCTGCTGTCTTATTGCCCACACCTTTATTAGACACTATTGCCAATCCAAAGCAATTCCTTAAATTCCTCTTAACCAACACAAGACCACAACACATTATGATTTCATCACTTGTAAGAATCCTAACCTGATATGGCTTACCAGAATTTGGTTGTTGAACACTGTGGGCCTAGTGATAGCTCCCCCTCATGCTAACTGAGTACATCACAGATTCTACTGTATTAAAATGAATAAGTAGCCATTCTACTCCAAATTGACCTCAGATGAAAGAGTCTAATCAGAGTCTTTCAAATGCACCTATTACAGCCAGCATTCTGGAGATAAGAGCAACATGGATATGTTACTAACATACCAGGTTTTTACGCAAAGAGGTTACTTCAGAGAGCTGATTGAGATGGTGTCTAACATGGCACTAAAGTTCCCAAGACTCAGTCAAGGAGGTCTGCAACATCTCACTGCTAACACCTCAAACAGGATGGCTCAAAACCAGTGCTTTCATATACAGGTGATTTGATCTTATAAAATATACTTTCAGTCCAATTAGCACTTCAAGTCCTAGATAGACCATATCATACAGGTAAAGATCATAACTGTCCCCAGTTTCAGAAAAGAAAATCCGTAACTACCATAGGCAACTTCCAGAAGCACAAGAGTACAGTGAAATTCCAGATCATTCATGAAAATTCCACTCAAAGCGATCAAGTAATAAAGCTTATAGTGAGACACTACAAATAGTCTGACCTCTGCCTTCAACCCACTGGCACCAAAGCAACTTCTCACCTATAGATTCCTATAATTCTGAGGCAGAGGCAGCAAGTAGTAACAAAAATTAGAGTCAATGGAAGCAATCATAAGCTGACAGAGAGAATGACACACAAGGAGTCTTTCAGATAGTATACATCAATAGAGCTTACATTACAAAAAAGAGACCTTTTAAAAGAGATCACCTGTACCCAAAGTACATTGAATATTAATTGCTTTGTTGATCTCAGAATGTCATCTCTCAGTACAGTAACACAGTATCTCTCACTGTGAAGCACTATCACTATCCTTATCCAAGGAGAATGGCACAGAAGCTACTCCTACAAAGAGAAGCAAAATCATGTTGTATATATCAAGAGGTCATTAATTGTTTCCAACTCTAATCTTTATGATCAAAGGAAATAGTATTTATCCATAACATGGTCAAGTATTATCTCAGCGTCTGCAAGCGCAAAAAGTTCCCTAGAGAGCAGAACAGGTGTGACCAAAACTTTCCGATGCTACTTCTTTTCATTAAGGAACAAAGACAAATAATTCAACTGCTATACAACTATAATAATTGCGGTCAAATTCTCTATTCACAACTCCAACACACACGCCCACACGCTAAGCTTTAAGTGGCACAGTTCACAATTCTCAATTGACACAGGGAAGTCAAGAAATATGCCTTCAGCTAGAAAAAGTGCCCCAAAAATAAAACAAAATAAAAGGAACCAAAAACCCTTCAGCTTTTTCTAGCAACATCGTAAGAGGCACAAAAGTAAACTCGAGCAGATTGCGATGTCACCATAACCAAAGACTCCTCTGACAACATTAAGCCTTATTTTAAAAAGTCGCTGATGATGCTTCCAGAAAGAAATACTTTCTTACATGTCTAAGAAAGTACAATTTAAGTTCCCTAAATAAAGATTTGGTTAGGATATTGAAATTAACATCCTAAGTCTTGGGAAGTGTTGCTGTGTTCAAAGGACCAGACATCAATTATGTAGTATTATTACAGAAATGTAGCTCCACGAAAGGTCAGTCACTGCGAGAGAACTTTGGCATTTTACTATAATGTTATTAGTGTCCACACACAAGAATACCTCATAAGGTACCACAAGAGCCCATCATGTCTTTAGGTAACAGAGTGGACCCCAAAAGGAACTAGTTAGACAGCAAAAGACCTGCACGGTATCAGGGAATATTCCCTATTTCTCTAGACACTGTATGCAAGTTATGTTGCTATTTGTTTGTGCTGTGTGCTTGGGAAATGAAATATTTAGACATTTATACTCCACTCATCTCTGTGGAAGCCAAGTCCTAACCTTCTACCAGTTCAAGGATCTGACTTTTTAAAACCTGGCAGCAAATATTTGCTGATTAATATTTAATGTAAATCATTGTAATAGGTAAGTTTATTCTTTAGACTGTCGATTTAATTTTGAAATAGGTTTTTAAAAATTTAAACCTGTACTAAAATTTTAATAAAAAAAGACTGATTACAGGCAGTCCCCGACTTACGCTGATCCTACTTACGTCGGATCCGCACTTACAAACGGGGCTTTCTCGCCCCGGAGGTCGAGGTAGCGGATTGCTACCTGCGAGCTCCGGGGCGAGAAAGCCCCGTTCGTAAGCAGCTCCGGTGCCCCTGGTCTGCTGGAGACCGTCTCCAGCAGACCAAAGGCACCGGGCGGGTTCCCGCGCTTCTGAGGCTTTGCTAGAGCAAAGCCTCAGAAGCGCGGGGAACCGCCGCTGCTGCCGCTCGAGTCCCGGTGCCTGTGGTCTGCTGGGAACCGTCCCCAGCAGACCACAGGCACCGGGACTCAAGCCGCAGCCGCCGGGGGGGTCCCGCGCCTCTGAGACTTTGCCAGAGCAAAGCCTCAGAGGCGCGGCACCCCGCTGCCGCTGCGGCTCTGCTCCCCGTGTCCCTGGTCTGCTGGGGGGGGGGGGGACGCGGCTAGTGTGCCCCCCCCAGCAGACCAGGCTTTTGTTTTGGACCCTGGAGCAGAGCAGCTGGGGCGCTGCGGATTGGTCCTGCAGCGCCCGCTCTGGGCACTACTGGACCAACCCGTGCTGCTCTGCCCCAGGTCCCGATTCAGCCGCTGCTGGTCAGTTTCAGCAGTGGCTGAATCAGGACGACTGGGGCAGAGCAGCTGGGGTGCTGCTGGGTTGGTCCAGTAGCGCCGAGGAGCGGTGCTACTGGAGCAACCCAGCAGCACCCCAGCTGCTCTGCCCCAGGCGTCCCCAAGTCAGCCGCTGCTGAAACTGACCAGCGCTGACTACAGGAAGCCCTAGGCAGAGTTGCTCTGCCCCAGGCTTCCTGGAATCAGCGCTGATCAGTTTCAGCAGCAGCTGACTTGGGGAAGCTTGGGGTTCTTAAGTTGAATCTGTATGTAAGTCAGAACTGGCGGTCAGTTTCAGCAGCGGCTGAATCTGGACAGTTCCGACTTACATACAGATTCAACTTAAGAACAAACCTACAGTCCCTATCTTGTATGTAACCCGGGGACTGCCTGTATTTGGATTTAAATAAAAATTCAGTTTTCAGCCACTTTGAAAGCATCCAGCATAGCCAGATAAGGAAATGCCTCACTCCAAAATGAAAATATTAAAACACATTTTGTGTGTCACCATCAAGCTGGTGGTCAGATTAAAATTATTTCCCCCAATTCCAACCAAAACTTTAGTCACCTAAGCAAGTAATCTTAACAAGGGAAGAGGTTACTGAAAAATAACCACAGTTCTCAGGTAATGGAGGCTTTTAGCTTTGCCTCCTCATATACTAAAGATGTGCAGTTCTCATAAACACGGCATACTTTGTTGTGAGCTTCCTTCCTTAAAAAGTAGGCTCTCATCTCTTCCTGACATCTGACATAGTTCTTTTAAAAACAATGTACTGTAGTATTTCATGCAGTGCTCTCAGGAGAGCCTTGGGATGTAAAACATTCAAATGTCTAAGCCTTTAAAATAATTACAAGTATGGATAAAAGTGAAAAGGTACGAGTTAAACAAGCCTTCAGATTTATGTAATTTCTTTGCTTTCACCTCTTGCTCTCTTGCATAATCCTCCTGGTCATATTCATCTTCTTCATGTTGCGTTTGTAGAGCTCCACTATCAAAGTCGAGTGACATTGCTTTCCAATAAGTTAAGTTTTTGTTATCCAATTTGTTGAAAACCTATCACAGGAGGAAGAAAGTTACATATGAGCAACAACAAAAATCAAATGGACAGGTAACAAAATGTTTACTTCAGAACAAGTACTGCAACTACCAGTGCATTAACTTGATCTTCAACTGTATTATTTCCATGTATTAGCAAGACTTTTTAATTTCTAAGAATTCAGTATTTTAGTAATTGAAACACTTTAACATCTAAAAGTTATTTAAGTATTTAAACTTTAATCATTACATGAACATTCAAATAAACAGTTTACTTAAGATATTTCTTGAGAACATAAGTTATTTCAAAATATTGGGCCCTAGGGAGTTGTTATGCACTCACTTGGGAAAGGTGGATAAGTGCTACCTCCTATTAATCCTGTTTTTGTTATGTTTGTTTTTGTTTTATAGTTCATGTAACAGACAAAAATGCTGGAAGTATGCTGCTGCCAGAGCACTGGTACAAGCCATAATGGAAGCAAAAAAACCCAAAACCCCTAGTCAATTAAAGACATCTGACTAGCCTTAATTAGCTGCTAAGTCTTTTCTGATCAGCTATAAGCAGCAATACCAGAACTACTGCAATAGTAGTATACATTATATTTAGCCTCCCCCATTTTTTTCTGACATATAGTTGTAGTACATGTTGCTATTCTCATTCTATGCCCAAATAATAGGTTTAATAAAAGTGTCATTCCCCAATCAAGAAAAGTAGATGACATCCAACTGGAGTCAACAATATAATGTTTTGTACATAATTACTTTAAATATGTTTGTCTACTTATACTTAATCTGAATATTGCCTACAGGACAATTAGCATCCATCCCAAAATTTCCTTCAAAATATGCTTAAGGTTACTTCGGTGACTAATGTTGCTATATTATTCTTCATCATTCACAGAAGGAAGACAAATATGGGGCAGTTTACCTTACTGTTTGCAGCAGTCCTGATCTACCCCTTCTTTCAGCCTCTGTTTTTAAATCATCTCCAGTGAATAGCTCTTGCACTCCATCTGCAGCTACTGAAATTTTCCTAACCAGCAGCAGTGAAATTAACCCACTTCTTGTCAGTTTCAATGCAGTTATTCAGAACCCTGAAGTAGCATAACATTGACCAAAAAAAGTGGATGAATTAGTATATTTTATTGGCCCATGTCTTATTGGTGAAAGAGACAAGCTACACAGCACTCTTCTTTAGGTCTTGTCAATTTTCATTTTACTTGACAAAGCAATAAACAGTAAACATGGCACTGAAGCAAGCTGCAGAATTAGGAAGTGGCACCACATTCATTTAGCTTGATTGCAAACAACATTTTTCTCTGAAAGCCTGCTGCAGTGTTTCTCAAACTGTGCTCCGCGGAGCCGCAGGGCTCCGGGAGACATCTCCAGCGGCTCTGCGAGGTTGACAAACTGGAAACATCAATAGGTACAACATATACAATCAGTGGACTGCTGGGGCTCGGCATAATTTTTTTTTACACGTGTAAAGGGCTCCAGAGCCCAAAAGGTTGGAGAACCACAGGCCTACTGCATTACCTTTAGGTTCTAATACATTCCTCACCATAGCATCTGGGCAGCTTCTAGTACATAGTGACAGGACTAACACCTATCATGTGCAGGTCTATTCCTTGCTCTCCCTTTTCCCCAGTGGAAGAGTTGTGTGCAGGTTGGTGTTTTTGTAAGGATGTTTTATTTATGTTAATCTGTACATCCTTTTCATATTAAAGAGCTCTTTTCACAACAAAATCCTGCAGAAGTTGCTAGCACCCACTCACGATACATCCAGGAATTTTTCAAATCTTGTGCACAAGAAGAATGCACACACTCACCTTTTAAACACAACAGCTTTCTCATCATATGCATAGTTCTAGACTCATTGGCGATCTACCCGTTTCTAACACTACTTGAATGTTCACAATACTAGTTAAGGAAAAAAAAAAGCAATGTGATATTACATCTGGAATTTTCAAAGAGAGGTACTAATATCACCCACCTATTCAATTTCAGACACATGTAAATGTACATAAAAATGTACACTGGAGTTTCAGAAGTTAACTGAAGATTTATTTCTTTACTTATTATATTATCACAAATAACACCCAAAATGACTACAACTGAAAGGAGCAGGAAAATTCTTTGTTGTTTTATTTTGTGAATTTTGCAGTAGTTTGTGTCTAACCAAGTTCACTCTTTTGATGATGGTCTGCTGTGATTCCTTCCTTATGCAAAGTTCATAGGAATCTGGTATTGTTCTTACTTCCCCTTGCTAGAAAAATGCTTATAAACCAGCCTGTGAAAGCAGAGCAAGGCTTTAAGATGGGGGGGAGGTTTAAATCAAGATATAGTACCCAGAAATGGATTTGAAGAACACCTGTTTTTTTTTAATTAACTTAAGAAGAGAAAATCCCTTTTGCTTCTGTCAAAGAAGCTTTCTCACCGAGCAATAAGGAAACATCCACCGCAACATCGGCTCTACACGGGCCGCAAGGTCAGTGCTGTACTTCATTAACCACTGGACCTAAACGCGAGCAGGTTTTAAGAATGAATCCTCAGAGTCCAGCGGCGGGGGTACAGCTCACCGCCCGGCACGCTACTGACTCCAGTGGGGGCGCGGCAGTCTTAGGGCTGCACCCCTGCGAAGATCGCGCACTCGCGGGGGGGGGAAATCGCCAGGAGGCCCCCATCGCAGAACCGCGGCACCCCAAGGACAGAGGAGACAAGCCCGCAGCCGCAGTTTGCTGCCCTCGCGCATCCCTCTCCGCGTTCCCATGGAAGCGCCGAAGGCGGGAGGTGCCCCGCTCGCTCGGCACGGCCCTAGCCACCCAGTGAACCCCCCGGCGGGTTGGGAACGGGGCTCGTGCGCCCTGCGATGGGAGCAGGGGAGACGCCGGGCCCGCGTTCAAGAGTCCGTCCCGCGGCGGGAGACTCCTACTCCGGACGGGCCTGCAGGAGCGGCGCCTTCACCGATACTCACCGGGTCCACAGGACAATACAGCTAGTCGCCGTCCATCAGATCTTTCCGGTAGCCTTCCGCGTGACAGCTTAACTTCCCTGTTGAGTGATAGCCGAATCCTCCAGCCACCGACCAGGCCACCGTTCTCCGTCTTACCACGAGGGCGGGACTTACTTGTTCCTCAAGTTCGGTTGCGCCGCAAAAGCCAGTGTTTGCAGTTTGAAAGCAGGCGCGAGAGGCCGCGGGAAGCACAGTCATTTCCTGATTGGCTCGGGATCTTAGCCAATGGCTGGTAGGGGCGGGTTATAGCGGCCCAGCAGCTGCTAGTCAATCTCTTCTCCCTGCTCTTTCTGTGCAGGGCAGGCTTCCAGCTGTGAGGGGTCATGACAGGGAGGGGTGTGTCATCTGCACACACTAAGAGATCTACCATGTATGAAAGCAACATGTGATGCCATAGCAACATGTTGCCATGTCAGGATGCCATCAAGACATGACATCACTGCAACATGACATTACATCATAGCAAGAGACCATGGCACAGGAAACAACCTTCTGCAGAAATTTGCTGGCATCATATAGAGGCTATGTTATGAGAGTTCTGAAACTGATTTTAAGGTTAGCTCTTTGAGTGCAGTTGGCTGGATGCAGCCTTCCAGGTTGACTTCCGGGTGGAGAATAAATCATTGACATTGAGTCTGGAAGTAAGTGGGACCAATTCAGATATTTTGTGGGAAGGGATCAAATTCCAGTCTTCGCCTGGAGACCACATTTGGACCCCTCTCATCTCCTTCCTTCCACTGGGACTCAAGGTCTTCCCTCAGCATAGAGTTTCCCCCTCTCAGCCACACAATGCATGAACCAGTGCCTCCAGGAGCTGAGTTCTGAATGGAATCCTCTGCATTCTGCTGTGTTAGAACACATTCCCCATGTACCAAGTCACATCATTTTGTGGCCCAGCTGCTCCTCTATCTGGACAGAGGGGACCTATCAAAATTTGAGGGGTGTTTTGATCCATTGGGAAAGATCACATTCCCACTCACAGACATTGCCTCTGTTTTCTGGGGTGGCCAGATCAAATTTCTATAATATAGCAACCACATAGGCTACGTCTACACTGGCATGATTTTCCGGAAATGCTTTTAGCAGAAAAGTTTTCCATTAAAGGCATTTTCGGAAAAGAGCGTCTAGATTGGCAGGATGCTTTTCCGCAAAAGCACTTTTTGCGGAAAAGTGTCCGTGGGCAATCTAGACGCGCTTTTCTGCAAAAAAGCCCCGATCGCCATTTTCGTGATCGGGGCTTTTTTGTGGAAAACAAATCTCTGCTGTCTACACTGGACCTTTTGTGCAAAAGTTTTTCAGAAAAAGACTTTTGCCCGAACGGAAGCAGCATAGTTTTTCCGCAAAAGCAGATGATTTTGCGGAAAAACTTGCCAGTCTAGACACAGCCATAGTGAAAGAACACTCAAGGCTGCTCCAGGATAGGTCATATTGATTTATCACAATTTTACCACTTAAGAGCTGTCAAGCCCTGGCTCCCTGGCTCCAAGTGAAACTTTGAGCAAGTACAAAAGTCTTGGGGTACATTTGCCTCCCCAATCATTGTGAATTGCTGGACATTTTTAAAGTATGTTTGGTTTTATCATCACACACACTAGACTAGTTTGAAGTGGTAAAATAACATTTAGGAATATCCCTTTATTTTCAGCACTTTCAGCCCAACACCAGTCCTTGATTCTCAGTAAACTCTGCCTGAAGAATTGATAATCAGAAGCCATGGCAAAAAACCAAACTCTCCAGCAGAAAAAAGAACTCCACAAGCCTTTCCTGTACCAATAATTTGCATAACAAAATTAATAGAAGGGTCTTCCCACATAGGAACCATTTGTTCTCCTACTAAGAAAAATACAGAATGTGTGTTACTGCACCACGGTTGACACCTTCCATAAAATATTTGTAGATCTATAAAATCATAACTGGTGTGGAAAAAGAGGAGGAAAAGTTATTTATTCATTTCCACAATATAAGAACTAAGGGTTACCAAATGAAATTAATAAGCAGCAGGTTTAAAACAAAAGGAACTCCTTGCCTGGGGATGTTATGAAGACTAGGACTCTCACAGGGTTCAAAGAAGAGCTAGATAGATTCATGGAGGTTAGGTCTATCAATGGCTGTTAGTCAGGATAGGTAGGAATGGTGTCCCTAAACTCTGTTTGTCTGGAAATGAATGACAGGAGAGGAATCACCTGATGATTACCTGTTGTGTTCCCTCCCTCTCTGGGGCATCTGTACTGGCCACTGTCAGCAGACAGGATACTGGGCTAGATGGACCTTTGGTCTGACCCAGTATGGCCATTCCTACGTTGTGTGTGTTAGTGTTACCACGACTGGACAGATTTGAACCTAGGACCTCTGGAGCTTAGTGTAGGAGCCTACAGTTTGAGTTATAAAGCCAGCTGGCTCAGAGCTCCCTTCTTATTGCTTGCTGTAAGTGCCACTTGGTCTAAGTGCCACTGGATGGGACAGTGAACCACATTAGGTGGGTTACATACTTCCCCTGGCTGAGGAAGCATATCCCAAACTTCAGAGACCCAGTTGAGATCCGAGATGGGCCCCCACTTGTAACCACCACTGCCCAGATTTGAACCTGGGAGCTGTGGAGATTAGTGTAGGATCCTCTGCAGCTTCAGCTATAAAGCCAGCAGCCGCTCAGCTTAGGCTGTAGAGCACTCTTCTTCTTAGCTCTTGCTATAGGCCATCTAAATGAAACTACATGGGACAGTGAACCACACTAGGTTTGTGGGTCACATAATAGCATGTTATTAATTGAAACAATCCACATCTTAATTTATTCAAGCAAATTTTTGTTGTTCAAGTGGAATCTGCATACACTTTGATAAGGGGACTAATATACTGTGCATTTCTAATATGGCTTCCCTGTGTACATCTGTGTCCTTCCTCGTGGGGTTTAACAACATCTTAATAATACTTAGCACAGATTGAGCTTTTATATTAATCAGTTCTTACAATGTCAGTTGAAAAGTAATATCCCCATGGGCTCAGAAAGGTGAAGTTACTTGAATAGGCACGCTTGCCAATTCATGTCACAGACTTTTCCCAGCAGCTCTAATATGGTTTTCAGGCAAAAATTGCCTAGGGAACTTTCTAGAATTCTGCCGCTATACATAGGTAATATACTTTGTATGCAGTAGCTGGCTCACATAGGGACCAGGGACTATAAAAACTCAAATGATAGAAGTTTCTATGTTATTTTGGAAAAGACAAACTGAAGTTCTTTTCCATGTTCCTGGAGGGTGGCTGTAATTTAATCTAGAAACATGTCTGAAAAATATCCATATGCTTTTGATAAAACAGCAGCATTGGTGTTGTATCCTTAGTATTCAGGATTCTTCTGTTTTCTCTCTTCCACAGCAACAGAATCTGAGATATCACTTGATTATTCCATCACTGTACATTTTAGCCAACTTTTCCTCCCTCCTGCTCAATTTTGCTCCAGTGACACACAAGAGAAGCCCAAGTCATAAAGGCTGGGCTCTGAACCAAATTTTCCTAAAGGTTGGGATCTTCAATTTGTGGATGGCAATTTCAGTCTGTTTCTCATCAAGCTATAAATACCATACTCACATGCTAGATGTTTTCTGGATACATTGCCTATGAGCAAAATGAAAGTTCTTGGACATTCATTCTCAATACCATATTCAGTTAACTTCTCCCAGGCACCACAGCCCCAAACATTTTGTTTTTCAAATCTTAGGAAGATTTAAATTAGATCTGGTGGGGGGAGCTCCACACACACTCCACTTTCTATCTCCTTTCTGGGATCTCACCCTCCCTCCTCCAGCTTTGACAAGACAGCCAAGCAAGTCTATCAGTTTTTCCCTTTCACAGACAAATAGTCAAAGAGGTTCTCTCTGCTCCTCCCTTGGTTTAATGCACATATATTGAGCAAGTTACACTGTGGTCCTCTAGCTAAGGGAGAGTATGCAGAGCACCAACAAGTACCTGACACCACTTTGCCAGCAACGTAACAGAATTCTTAAATGACACTCTTTGGGGCTCTGATCCACGGATTAGAACCTTTGCTGTGAGCAAATAGAATTAACATAGGTCTTCAGTCCTGAAGGCACCAAATTGGAACCATACTAGGCCGTTAATCAATCAGATACAGCGACATTTCAAATCTTCTCCTTGCTTCAAGGTGTGTACGTGAACTGAATATTCTAATGACTTTATTACACTGGATGAAAGATTATAGTTTTTTCAGCCTAGAAACTAATGGTGAAAAATGGGAAGTCATTGCACACCACTTAAAAACTGCTCTTCAAATAATCCAATTTTTCCTTCAATGGAAAACTATGTCCTCAGTTGCCAGATCTTTTATCCTATATGTGAGCCTTTTTTTTTTCTTTCAAAAAGCAAAAATCTATTTTTGTAACATCCTATACAATGTTCATATTGAATGGAGGACACCAAATTTCCTTGTTTCTGGTGAAGCTCATTTATCAGAGGATAATGGAATTGAATTTGGCAAATTGTGGGTGCCGTTTATTGGTTTTAAAATAAGTGATGCCATTTGGCACAATCAAGGATATCCTTATTAGAGCAGAGCTCATTATTCTCTGCAACTGATTTATTCCCCTAAAAATGCACTTTTGGTTGACCCAGAGCTATTTGTGAAATTGGCTTTTTTTCCTACCCAAAACAAAACTTTGTTTCAGTTTTTCAGAATTGTCAGTAAAACTGAAAAATGTGGCCAGCTTTTAAACCTTAGATAACTCCCCACAAGAACCTTCAGTTCCACTTCCACCTTCTTATTCCTATTACTCATTGAAACACTGCTTCTTAACTACCAATAAACTACTGACCCTCTCAGATATGCTGATTACAGCATTTATTGTGACAAAACAGAATATATTTTCTTAAAAAGATATTTCCAATGTTTATGATCAAATGGAATCTAAATAAGCAAGGGGAAGTTATCACATCATTTTGGAAATAAGTATGTACAATAATCTCTAGAACATGCAAAATTCAAATAGTTTTTTAAATAGTTTTTTTCCTCAAAATGTATTATTTGTCTCGTTCAGTTTTGCTAAGCCGTAAATATCTATGGAATCAATTAAAATATACAGTATATAACCTAGTTTTAAAAAAGAGACTTCCAGTAATTATTGGCAATAATAATAAAATTATATGCAAGACACCAAAATATTAGGCTCCAGCATGCTTGCTTTTTGATACATTCTATTCCAAAATTATATTTCATTTACATATCTTTATTTCAATTTAGTAAATGTTTCATAATCTCAAATTTTTGAGCAGACAATGATTAAAAAATTAATTGTTTCTAAGAAAACAGGCAACCTTTCCATATTGTGTATGCAATTAATTCCAAACATGATTTGCTATTAAAGTGCTGTTATAAGCAAAATGAAATAAAATTAGTGTCTACTGTAAGCAAGTGACATGTTAGTAATATTCAAATAGTTTGTTTTGGCAAATAGTTATAAACCTATACATGTTCATATATCCACTTGAAACTAATCCAATATAAATAATATTTGTTTCCAATAATTCCATTACTAAAAGGCACATACTAATGTCCCAGCAGTTTGTTCAAGTGAGCTTTTTCATTTAAAAGTTTAATTGTGCTTTTAAAATAGTTACTGATTCAATATGACCTTGAAAGTGACATCTGTGCATGTCTTTAATATTTTTTCCCAACTGGATCTCTCACACTACTCCAGGGGTTTCATTTTGCTGAGATTAACACTATATATATATCTATATAGCTGTGTTTACTGATCTCCATAGCTCTACATAGATGTACATATATTCATACATACACATAAAAAGAAGTCTTCCATAACAGCAGCTGAAAAGTGCAGTTCATACTTTTTGAGTTGGCTTTGTAGTAATGAAGTTTAAGAATAGCCAGTGCAGTTTTCACAAATGAATTGCCTTGGGAATTTTCAGATCCAACAGCATTACTTGTTGTATTGCATGTGTCCTATGTTACTCTTTTTTCTCACTGGCTGTTTCAAGCTCACTTCACTTCCAGAAGAGATGATTGGCAGATTATTTTCCATGTGGTAGCGAATAAGATGACCCACACTATCAAACACATGGTCTTTGGTTCTCACCTGGTAAGAAAGCAAAATAATGTACTGTATTTACGTTTATTTTTAATTAAAAATTATCACAGACCTGTACCTACTCCTTCAAAGTCATCAGGAATTAAAGACACTGAATTCGGCAGGAGCAGGATCAATAGGGAGGGTTGCAGTGACACACTAACAGAACAAATAGTTTAAATAATGTCTGTTTTTCCATCAGCTGGTTTTTCTGTGTGCCAGCCAGAAGTAACATCTGTAATGGCCTGTCTTTCATATCTTGCTATGGTACTCTCATACCCATTGTACAGGCAAGGGGAGCACATATTAGGGAGAAAGAGGAGGTTGATGGAATGTGTGTAGAAGTGGGCACAGGATAAAACAGCTGTGAAAAGAAAGCAAAGCCACAATTTTTTCTCCTATGAGACATCTCCCCTCAATTCCTCTAGCAAATGCTCTCTGGTTCACTCTTGCCTGTAAGAAATATCATTCAGCGGAGCACCTCAAGCGGCTGTATAGAAGTCCTAAACGGTTACATTTCAGGTGATAAAACTGACTCTTTCCATTAACTTTCCTGCATTTGGAAATACTTTACTGGTCAATTTTATTGATGGATGCTATCACCATTTGATTAGAGCAACATTTAATACTCAATGCATGTACTAATTATATATCCATGTGAGACAACTAATTATAATAATGAACACAGCCTTAAAAGTCTTAGGGTGACTTGCCAGCCAGAATGAATTCATTGGCAAAACTCCTCCTAGTTTTAGCAGAACTGGCATTTCATCATTGGCAGTTAAATATGCATTTTGTCTTTGAAATGTTGGAACAACCAGTATCTTTGTATGAGAAGCATTCAATACATGGCTTACCCATACCTTGCCTTCAGGATCCACCAACAGTAAGTGCTTTGCTTGCCCTCCTTGCAATCCACTCAGTACATATTGACCAGGTGACGTTGCACTCTCTCGCACCAAAAAATCCCCATCGTTGACCAACAGGGTCTCTGCTGCTTTCCTGTTTAATTTGCCATGGTAACAATCTTCATTTCTCAACTGTTGCTTTATCTGTGACAGAACACATGCACTATCCATGTTGGTTGTGGCATGCTGCTGAACAGCTTCTGTCAATTCTAAAATTAAATGAAAAAAAAAGATGTTGGACCCATTACCCAAAACTCCAGCATAAACACAATAGATATTTCATTTGTTTTGCTTCTGAAACACTTAAAGTTTAAAATTATTACTATATTCTATAACACTTAGAATTATTCAGATTTGAAGCTTTAATCAAACCAGTCTTCCAGATAGTAATACCATTTAATGTTTTCAAAGCCTTATGCCCACAATCATATTCACAACACCCTAGTAAGTGAGGTAAAAATTATCATCCCCATTTTACAGATGTAGAAACTTTGAAAAGTGTGATGTCCATTAAATCATTAGTTCTCATATTGCTAGGTAACAGCAACTGGATTATCCATTAAAAAGTTCCTTCTGATGGTGTAGTGTTTTGGTTTGTGTTGCAATGGTTGAGTGGGGTGGATTTCTCTGGAAAAGAATCAAAGTTTGGAAGTTTAGTGGTGAATCCATCTTGCAACTGAATATCTGAATGTAGTATGTGTTAGTAAACTGTTCTTTATGTATTTCAATAAGCTACATACAATTATGAGTGACGCAAAAATACTTCTATAAAGATGTGTGAGTTGTAAAACATTTTGTTTTATACCAAATCTACAGACAAAATGCTTGATTTGTTTGTATGGTTAATTTTATCAATTATTAGCACATGAAAAATGACATACAGAACACAATCTGATGGTGATCTGATAAATATTTTGTTTAAAAAAAATCAGAGATTCCCTACAAAACAAATTTTGTATTTTGGATACATTATTTAAACTTCTAAATTTTTTATTCTTCTTTAATTGGCACTGAAGAAAATGCCACATCTAATTGTGAGGGTCATATGTAGCATAATTGCAGCTGTGTACAATAATATAAGATATAACTGATACAGACAGAAAGGAAGCATTTATGGCATGGTGCATCTGCTAAACAAAACTGAAATGTTACTAAACAATAAAAATATAGATGGGTTTGGATGTAGCCACGCAGAAGGCAAATGACTCAGGCAAGATTTCTCATAGGAAACTGACTAGTTCCACTATTTAAATGCTGTTTTTCTAGCAAGGCCTCCTATGGCTTCTTTAAAGAGGGGTTCTCCAGCACAGAGGGGACCCATAGATCCTGTCTGGGAAAGTCTTCCTGGCCAGAGAGTCTCCCACATGCAGGCTTCCTTAATCTCCATCCCCTTCTGACTGTGTGGATCCCAAGACAATAGCATAAGTGGTTCAGAAAGGGAGAAAATAGGAAATAATTTTTTTTTAACAGACAGGGTAATTCACCATTAGAACAAATCACCTATGGACGTGACAGATTCTCCATCACTTGAAATCTTTAAATCAAAATTGGATGCCTTTCTGAAAGATCTGCTATAGCTCAAACCAAAGTTATGGGCTTGATGTAGCAATTATTGGGTAAAATTCTATGAGCTGATTTATGCAGGACATCAGACTAGATAATCATAATGGGCTGTATGATATTGAAATCTATGAAGTTGCAGCACAAGCATTTGACCTCATTGTGGGATCATAATAAGTAAAATCCACATACAGAAGACAATGCTACATCTTGGGGACATGATATTGCTCTGTGTTTTCAAAGCTGTTTTCAGGGACTGCCTGTCATTTTCTGTGAAAGATATAATCCTATGCTTTTTATTGCTATTGGTCAACTTCAGAAGACAGACGTTGGATCCACTCATTGCTTGTCACTATTTCTAGTCTTTGATGCTGCTTATCCTGAACATAACAGCCAAAAGGGATGTCTAGTACAGTTACAAGCATTTTTTCTCTTCCAATTATTATTGAGAAAACAGATTCCTTCCCCATGCATTCAGATGACAAGATCCTTATTTCAAGGCTTAGAAAAAGAGGTCATTGAAATATAAACCTACTCTCATGACACAGTGGGCTCCCATAGACCTGGGCTGATGCAAGGCCTCTAGCTGTATAAGCTGTAGTTTGCAGGGTCTGAGTGTTGATGTAACAAGGGTCATCAAAAAGATCCATTTTGCAAGCAGGTTTCAGCAAGGACACATCTTTTTTTGCCTTCAGTGATCTTTCACCACAGTTACCTGTAATTAATGGCAATATATGTTGTATTTTTTTAAAACCAACCAGCAATTCCAGCTGAATGTTGCAGCTTTGGCATTTCCATTAAGCTGTTAATGGGCAAAATTAAAAATACCAAACTATTTCATGTGTTTTTATTTCTAAAAAGCATAACGTTCAGCAACCTACCCCTTTTATGCAACCAAACAAAAAGAGTTTAAGTGGGGTCATCGAAGGTGCTTAAGCTCTTGGCCTAACTTGGCTCTTACTGAAGTAAGTGGTAGATCACTCATTGACTTCAGTGAAATCAATTTGCCCAAAACTGAGTAATCTTAAAAACTCCACCCTGTAGAAGCTCTCTGTAGGGTTCACTGAAATTTTATAGGAGTGGGAATGTTATATTTTGTGTATTAATGAAGAACAAATTAGGGATGTAAGAGGTTAACCAGTTAAGACTAAAGCAGACCCAGAGCAACCTCTACCACCTGCAACTGGGACTGGTCCCTGCTGCCCATGGGCACCGAAGGGCCATAACTGGAGCACGACGCAGGGCTGGAGCAGCCCCTACCACCTGTGGGTGCAGCAGGGCCAGGGCCAGAAGAGCACGTCCACCCCAGCTGTGGTCCATCGTGTCATGGATGGGAGGGCATGCTCCAGGGTTAAACCTAGAGTTTAACCAGTTAACATTTTAAATGTTAATTAACATCCCAGAACAGGTATCTTGGTAAAAATACATGCTGGTTTTCTTACCTTCTCTTTTGGTTTTTCATCTCAAGGTTTCTAATGCCCCGCTATTAAGTATGTGGCTGATTATTTTTATCTGCCCTGGGTAATTCTGAATAAGTTAAATTTTTCCACACTTATTTTACCCAGATTCATTTGTAAAAATGTCCACTGTGTCTGATGAGATCTCTGCTCCGAGAAGGATGAAAGATAAATTTGTATGAGAGGAGACTATCAAGAGCTTTGCTGGTGTAGGCTAGCAAAAAACAAAGGCTGAGAAGATATCTGATTGCTCTCCGTAAATACATCCGGGCACAAGAGGGAGGCAGAAGAGCTATTCAAACTAATGAACAATGTTAGCCCAACAACAAATGGGGATACATTTAAGCTGTAAACCAGAATAAGGTTTCTAACCATTTGAGGAGCTGGAACAGCCTCTTGGTTTTAAGATAATGAGAGGCTGTTCCAGAATGTTTTAAGATACATTTATCAATAGAACAACTGGACTTACGGATTAGAAAGGACTTCCTGCATGCTCATGGATGTCTCTATGGACAAACACTGCACATCCTCAGTTCTCTGTTGCAAAATCCTTTTCCTCCCCTAGGAGCATTTTAGGAAGGGGAGAGATGTTTTTGCTTTCCCTGCTCCAAAGGGTTGAGATGGCAGAGCTTCTAGGTGCCATCTCCGTGGGTGCTCTGGAGCTGGATTACCTACGGGGGGAAATTGGTGGGTGCTGAGCACCCACCAGCAGCCCCTCTATGAGCTTTCCCAAGCACTTCCCACCTACCAGCAGTTTCCATGGACCAGCTCCTCCCTGTGCCTCTCACCCACTGATATCAGCTGTTTTTCAGTGTTGGACACACTAATGGGGAGGAGGGGGAATGTGACATGCTCAGGGGATGGGAAGGAACTGAGCAGAAAAAAGCAGGGAGCGGGTGGAGCACGCAAAGGGGTGGGACGGGGCCTTGGGGAAAGGGCAGTGTGGGGTTTGGAGCAGAGCCAGGCACTGACCACCCTATGACACTTTTGAAAGTCAGTGCTTATGGCAGAGTTGATTCGTGCTTTGTGCGTTGCCTGATGAGCCAGAGAAGTTTCATTCAGCCTAGAGTGCAAATTAAGGATTTTAGGAGGTGGGTAACTGAGTAATTGTGTAGTCAATACTCCAGGTCCTACTACATTTAAACTGCAGAGCAGCAGCAGGGGTAGTTCCTGCACCGGGTGCGAGCTGGGACTGAGCCAGGCTTGCTTAGTCCCGGCTCATGCCAGGTCCAGCAGCTCCTGGGGGGTCCCAGCGGGGAGTTGGGAGCCCTGCAGACAGGGGCTGTTGCCAGAGCAGCAGTATGGAAGGAGAGAGGCAGCAGTGCAGGTGGAAGTGGGGAAGCGGCACCATGGAGACACTGCTGGGGGAAAACCAGTACTAGCTCCTGCTCCCTCTCCCCTTGCTGCTGCTATAGCAGAGACAGCAAGTGGGGGGAGAGGGAATGTGAGTAGTCCTGATAAGCTTAGGCTTGTTGACTAATCGACCATTATTTTATGTCCCTAGCCCAGATTCAAGAGGTTAACAGAGCAGCCAGGTATTAAGGGAATGCTAGCTCAGGAGGTCTCAAGAAACTTCATTGCACTACAACCCTCTTCTGACCATAAAAATTACAACACGGCCCCAGGAGTGGGGTCTGAAAGTCCAAGCCCTGCCACCAAAGGGGGTAAGGAGGTGGTGTGTGTGTGTGGGGGGAGTGCTCAGGCTTTAGCTTCAGTCCCAAGTGCTGGGTTTTGGGCTTTAGCCCCAGGCCTCAACAAGTGTAAGCCAGCCCTGGCAACCCCATTAAAATGAGGTCATGACCCACAGTTTGAGAACTACAGAACTAGCCAAACGACCATGTTTGTGCTATTTATCATATTTATTATTTATCATCCTTCATAAGTGGAAATTAGTTGCTTCGCTTTTAAGCATGGCAAATACAGAAATACTGCCCCAAAAAAAGAAAAAAAGAAAAAGAAATCTAACCCCATCATGTGGGCAGTGCAATACAGATGGGATTTTTGAAAGGACCTCCTCATATGAGGAAAAGAATGGAGCCAAAGAAATGTATCCAGTGGCATCAATAGTGCCACATGAAATCCAAAAAAGGAAGGGAACCTACTGATATAGCAGGATATAAGAGAACAAATTTTCCCACCATGAAGATGAATTAGAGCACATAACCAGACACACAAAGGAAAATAGGGAAAGCTCAAGTGAAGAAACAGAGTTAAGGTTACATTTGAGACTAGGAACCTTTAACACTGGAATGAAGACCATAAACATGCTCCTCTGGGAATGTCACAGGGACGCTGACAGTTCTGACCCCATTAATGTAGGTGTATATTCTGTATGAATAGGGTCAGAACTAGTTAAGTAGGGGAGCATGTTCCTTCCTTGCCGGCAAGGAAAGGAGCTACAGTAACAAAGGACTTCTGTTTGATGTCAGGACAAGTAAAACTAGGAAGTCTACCAGTAGCCACAAAAATGAATTAACACCCCTTTTGAAAAGCTGTAAAGCTCTTCTGTCTGCCCCCAGCCAGGGAGCTAGTCGTGATCTAATATGCAGAACACTTTTCTTTATTATATCAAAAATCTCGGGACTTCCAGATAATCTGGCTCAGTTGAAATTTGGCTATGCAGGGTGTGGAAGACATAGTACATACCCACTGATTTGTTTTCTTCTGGACAGTTTTCATATATGTTGATGCATTTGGGACTGCCAGCCTGTAAGAATCATAACATTTACTCACATCAGATATCAATGGTTAATAAACTTCAGATATTCTTTCAATATATACCATTCAGTTCAGTGATCCCTGGATAACAAATTTTCCCACCCACTCAAACAATAGTCAGTATTGATGCTTTACTTCCCATTAGCTATTCCAGTGATGCATGCCCTAATCCCTATGAAATATCTCAGGCTATGTCTAGACTGCAAGCCTCTTTCGAAAGAGAGCGTCTAGACTGCATGCGGAACTTTCGAAAAAGCAAGCCGCTTTTTCGAAAGAAAGCACCTAGTGAGTCTGGATGCTCTCTTTCGAAGAAGCCCTATTTACATTCAAGAACGCCTTCTTTCGAAAGAGCACTTTCGAAAGAAGGCGTTCTTCCTCGTGCAATGAGGTTTACCGCCCTCGAAAGAAAAGCCGCGTTCTTTCGATTTAATTTCGAAAGAACGCGGCTGCAGTCTAGACACAGGTGAAGTTTTTTCGGAAAAAGGCTACTTTTCCCGAAAAAACCCCTGAGTCTGGACACAGCCTAAGATCCACAGTTATCAATGGAAGGCTTAGAAAATAAGGGTACACAGCCCATTTCTCACAGGGCAAAAGAGAAAAGCTTGATTTTATGTTTGCATTTTATACCATGTTTGTAGCATGTTACAGAAATGGTCCTAACTAATGGTCCTCCGGGCGGGGGAGCGCTCAACGCCCAGTTCCTGCCCAGCCGCAGGAAGGGGCAGGGGTGTGAGCACAGGAGGGAGGGGCAGGGGCACAGGTTCCCATTGGTCCTAACTATAGTGAAGCACTAATGTTCCATACACTGGAAACCCTATCTCTTTCTCTTGTTATGAATAACACCTTGCTATGATTTTTTTTCCTAAGTATGTTTTCATGAAGGCAGAATCTTGGTTGCCAAGCAGCAGCTCTGCTTCTGGGACCAATTCCTCACCTGAAGTCACAATCCACTGTTTGCAACATCACAATTAGTTGCTAGGGAGATGACTATGATGTCACAAAAAGGAATCAGATGATTTCATCTGAGGAATATGCAGCAGGATTAGATTAACTCCTAAGCAAGGCAGATTCTGTTTTCATGCAAACATTTCTTGCAATAAAAATAGGGAGATGGAATACAGATAACATAGTATGGGAGCAGAATAGTCACAGTGTAATGTCTGACTGGCATTAAAGAATTTTCAAGATTGAAGGGAAGTACTGAGAAAACAACAACAAGCTGGCATGGGGGTAGGGAGGATAAAGTTTCACACAGCAGTGAACTAGAGTTCAGTTAGATCTCCTGGGATTGTACTGTTCCTCCTCAATAAGCCTCTGCTGCAAAGACACAAACATAACTGAGAAATTGTTTCCTAGCCCCAGTCCTAGGTTTTGGAACACAGACTCAGAATTCTACAGGAAGAGCCAGCAGGTGGTACCCACCTCCCTGCACTTGGAAATGCTAATCAGTACCATCTACAATCAGGGGAATGACCCCAGTAAGCTCTGAAATCTTCTGGTTTCACTCTCTGATTTTCTGAGTCCTGACTATGCCTAGGTTCAGGTTTCTCAATCCACTAAAGTCCCAGACACCTTTGGATAATTTGAAAGCATGCTGAATCTTGAAACATACTAGAATTATTGAAAACTGCATCACGTATATGCAGAAGGTAGTGCAGAATGACATTGTAGTCTGACCATGGTAGTAGGGAACTGGCTAAGGTGGGGGTATTAGATACTATATAAGAAAAAGCCCCAAACATTGGGACTGTTGCCCCATGTTCCCTCTAAGTTGCGTAGCAGCACAGCCTCAAAGCTGCTTGATGATTCCCACCCAGCCAGGGCTCAGGGCTCCATGCACGGAGCTGCCTGGTGGAGGGGGGGAGGAGGGCACTTCTCCCTCAGTGACAGCAGCAGCTCCCTGGTGTCAGCCAGGCAATGCAGTAGTGGTGGGACCAAGAGCCGCAAACCCTTTGCTGTATTTTTACTCGGGGGGGACGAGGAGGTAGGCTAGTCCCCAAGCCTCTTCCTCCCCAGGATCTGCCCCTTCTGGGGATGAAGCCAGCCCATGAACAATACCAAAATTCATTAAATGCCCCTGCAAAAATTATTGCTCATCCCTGCCCTAGGTATTTGCCAAGACATTTAAACCTATGTCTTCCCCTCTCAACAAAGATGAAAGCTGCTCTCTCAGAAGCACTGTAAGGACAAATCAGTTAATGATGATAAAATGAGACTCCACTGTGTTCTAAGTGTTATTAAAAGACGCCTAAAACTCTCTTCCCCAGCCAAGCAGGATTTAGTGGTAGTTGTGTTCATATGATCTCTACCACAGTAAGTTGTTATCCCTTCCCCAGAATGGCAGGGAATAGTATGAAATAGACAGGCTTACCAAACCGTATTGCTTTTCACATTGTATGGGACAGTTTGCCCTTTGGTCCATTTGCACTTTCATTCGCATATCTAATAGTCCACCTGTAGGAGGCTCTTTTCCTGGAATTTCATTGTAATAGTCATGATCCTCCCTCTCCTGTATATTCCAAGCTGATCCATCAAGATTCATTACTTCACTGAAAAATGAACCACCACATGAAATGATCAAATGTGATCAAATGATTCTCAAGGTAAAGACATGTCATGAGTCGGTTTGCAACAAAATGGACAAACTAGCTATTCAAATGCTATTGTCCCTATCTTAAAAGCTGTCTGATTAAATCCTTTCACTCAGCTACTACTTTATTTTTTCAGCAATTGTGATATGTTATAATCATTTGGCAGGATGGCATAGATACTTCATTAACCTTGTGATAATCTGCATTCTCTAAGCTATGAAAATGATACAAGAGCCACTTTTGTCAACACTTTACCCTCAGAGGAGACACTGTTAGTTAATCTATTCACATTATAGACCGTGACTCCGGTTCCTTTTGCTTCTTATTTTGTCTTCATTAAGCAAGTGTGTGGGACTCATAAAGGAAAATTAAAACCTCATGTGACATTTGGACAGCCATTAGATAGGACTAGAATTGTTTCAGGAAATCAAATAAGGCTACAACAAACCAGTAGTCAAGAGTGGAATCTAGTCTAATTTTTTAAAAAAGCAAAATCAGCAGAACAAGACTCTTTCAGCTTGAATCAAACTCTAAAGGCTTGTCTACATGAACGGAAGAGTGCATTTTAGTGGGATGTGAATTCTAGTGTGCATGCATACTAATTTGTACAGGCCTTGCTGATGTACATTCAAAGTTCCCTAGTGTGTATTAACATTAACATTGTTTAAAATTAGACTATTAACGCGCACTAGTGAAATTTGAATGCGTGCCAGCAGAGTCTATATGGTCCAGTTAGAATTCACACCCTAATGAAGTGCTTTACCTCATTGTGTAGATAAGCCCTAACTGTGGCATGCTTTCCTGCATGCCTTGAACCAAGTAGTGGCTTCAATGTTCAGCTGATACACTGCGAAAGCTTTAGGTCAGTGTTTCTCAAACTGGGCTCTGCAGAGCCCCAGGGCTCCGCGAGACATCTCCAGGGGCTCCGTGAGGTTGACAAACTGGAAACATCGATAGGTACAACACATATAATCAGTGGAATGCTGGGGCTCCGCATACATTTTTACGCATGTAAATGGCTCCAGAGCCCAAAAAGTTTGAGAACCGCTGCTCTAGGTGTTTCCTGCACTATTTCTCACCTCCAAAAACATCATCACATTTGGAATCTTACTTCTCTGTTTAACAAAACGACAATTGGATAAAAGGCCAGAAGCAGGAAGGAAGGAGAGAAATCTGGAGTACCTGATTATGTGATACACAGATGTTTAGGAGAAGGAAAGAGCCTGAAGCAAGGGCCTGGTGCTTGAACCAAAGTAAGCAAAAGTTATACTATGAGTAAGAGACAGGTCCTGTCAAAAGCAGATGTTCACCTGCAAGTCAGTGTGTCTCAGTACTAGAACTGCTAGTCCTGCTAAAAGCATATGACATATGTAAATACATTCCACCAGGATAGTACAAGGACACCCTGTTGAGTACATGATAAAACAGTGTGAAACAACAAGAGTGAAAGCGTAACAGTGAGTAGTGAATGCTTTGGAGGAAAATACAAGGGGAGGTACCAAGCATGTCATTACTGCATAAGATGATACGTAAGATGTGTATCATAGATTATCTCTGTCTATAAATGTGGGGTACCTTGACTTAACTCTTTGGCCAACCTAGGGGACAATTGTGAAATCAATACTATTGACTGAGCTGTGTCCATTGTCACGGGTACAAACGCATAGGGGTTCAGAGGCCACTTGGTTACTGACAACTATTAATATATGTAATTTGATAATAAACCTGACTTGTGTGCTTTCTATCTTATCTGAATCTGTGGTGTTTGGGGGCTCTCATGAAGTCTATTATGCTAGTTACCTGTGCAGAGCTGGCATGATGTACTGCGGGAGCATACAAAAATGCATGCAGATGGACATTTATCATCACTGACAGAGCAGAAGACCTGTCAGGACACCACAACATTGAATCCTGAATTTACTGTATCGCTGTCCTGACCTAGAAGCTGAAGTATTTGCTTATGTGATTCACTGTAGTTTGGAAGTCAGTGACTCATTCACACAGCACTATTGGAGGGAAGTCTGATGTCTGGGAACTGTTCTGATGGACTGACGGAGGACTGGACTAAATAACCTAATCAGCTATTTCAATTTATAATTTCTGTGTTTTACATATGATGTAACCTAGTGTGATTTCACAGGAAAGATCATCTTTGCCCCCTAAGGTAACAGGTTAGTATATCAATGTGGAGGGAGAAAAATACTCTGAATAACTAAAGTAAAATATAGATAAGGTGCTACTGTTGTTATTGTTATGGGTTGGGTTAAACCTCCCTGAAGCTGTGGGTAAACACGCTGCCTTTCTTCAGGATAATTGTAAAAAGCCACGAAACACCTGTATGGAATAGATAGCTGAAACTATAGGGACCTCTATCCAGACCAAAGCCACATTCAAGGCTGGAGTAGGAGCTAGTCTTGTGCCCAAGAGGAGTTCTGCTGTGATTTGATAAACTTGACTGGGGGATTGATTGTACCAAGGTGCTACGTTTGAGTATATGGGACATAAGCAATGGAAAACACAACAGAAATAGACACAGAGAAGGAGCAGAAAAGCTAAGAAGGCAGCAGAGGTTTTTGAGAGTGCGCTTAGGGTTTGAGTCCTCCTGTGTTCAACATGTGACATTAAATTATTAAACTACATCCATAAAGATCATTGTTGCTACCACTGTTATATTATTGAAACAAATCTTGTACAAAATATGGCATGTAAGATGTCCATGGAAAAGTTACAATGCACTGAATGTAATTATGCTATTTGTGTGCATGTATAATTTTTGTAGATGAAGTTAGGAGCATTAACTATATGGCTGTATTTATAAGGTGTTTGTATCTGGTAGCTCCAAAAAGGTATATAGCCTGCACATCTTGAAGGGACTGTTCGAGCTGAGTGGCCCATCAAAAGAATATGCAACTCCCAATGGAAGACACTTCCTACTCTGAATGGACTTTCCTGTGAACATGGTGTTTGGGCTATAAGTAATGCTACCTACTATGACTAAGCAGAAACATGTGTAACCCTTGATGTCAAAAAAGCAGACTGATGGCCAGGATCCTGTAGTAGGTTAATATGAGGGGGAAAGGAATCCAAAGGAGCTGGCTGTATTTTAAAGAAGCCTTATTGAGGGTACTGGAATAAAGAACTCCTATGTGCAGAAAGAATAGAAAATAAGGCAGGCACCAGCTTGGCTTAACAGAGAAATATTCAGTGAACTTGAACCCAAATAGCAGGTTAAAAAAGAGGAAACTGATGACTAGGCAGGAGTATAAAAATATAGCTCAAGCATGCAGGAGTATAATCAGGCAGGCCAAAGCACCATTGGAGTTGCAGCTAACAAGGGATGTGAAGAATAGCCATAAGAGTTTCTACAGATATATTAGCAACAAGAAGGTGGTCAGGGAAAGTGTGGGACTCTTACTAAATGGGGAAGGCAACCTTATAAGAGATTATGTGGAAAAAACTGAAGTACACAATGCTTTTTTGCTTCTGTCTTCACAGACAAGGTTCAGATTGCTGCAAAAGACAGCACAGTATGGGGAAAAGGTGAGCAGCCCCCAGTGGTAAAAGAACAGGTTAAGGACTATTTAGAAAAGCTGGACATGCCAGATCTAATGCATCCAACGGTTCTGAGAGAGTTGGTTGTTGTGATTGCAGAACCAGTGGACATATCTTTGAAAACTCATCACAACTGGGGGAGGTCCCACACTATTGGAAAATGGCAAATATCGTCAAATATATATTTGACTCTTAACCAATTTTAAACTCTCACCTTTCTTTTTTATTTCTTTACAAACAAACCTTTAGAGTTTAGACATTAAGGCTATGTCTAGAGTACATCCCTTTTCTCAAAAAAGGGATGTAAATTAGACACTTCAAAATTGCAAATGAAGCCAGGATTTAAATTTCCCACATTTCATTTGCATAATGGCGGCCACGTGTTTTTTCAAAATGGGGCTTTTCGATAAAAAAACGGCAGTTTAGTCTGGGATCTTTCAAAAATAAAACCCTTTTGAGAAAGCTCCTGTACTCCTCAAAAAAATGAGGGGTGTCTAATTTACATCCCTTTTTCGAGAAAAGGGATGTAGTCTAGACACAGCCTAAAGGAAAGGCACCAGCATGAGATCTGAATTATATTCAGGAAACCCTTGCCATTCATGAGCGATGCATGCCTGGCACCACTGTGAATGGTGAAATTCGTGAATACTGGGAGCTGTGGCTCCCAGCCCCCATGGTGTGCTCCCCATGGCTCCCAAATTAACAGCAGGGTCTGGAAGGTGCAGGGAACTCACTGGAGCTCTGGGCAGCCATGGGGAATTCACCACGAGGACTGGGAATTGTGCTGAGTTCCCCATGGCACCCCCCCACCCCAAGGCCAGGACAGAAGACCCCTGTGAATACGCAGAACTGCAAATAGCGATTCTGTGAATCAAGAGAGTCTCCTGTATTGATCTGAATGTGTGGTTGGTCCTTTGGGATCAGAAGAACTCTTTGTTTGATTAAACTGCTTTTAAGGGACCATTCACTATAAGTCTAGTATTTTGGTGATGATACAAGAACCAGAATCCCTAAGGAAACAGTTTTTCTGGCTTCTTGTTAGCTAGTGTAAGGAAACAAAAGTTTACTTTTGTTGGTGGTTCAGTATATCTTAAGGGGGAATAGCCACTAATTTTGGGATGTATCTGTCCTATTTCTCATCAGTTTGTCCTGAATTTGGTATTCTCAGTTGTGACCCAGAGGCACTGTTACACAAGGAAACAAAACTTTGTTCATTCTTTGAAAATAAATAGGACTGCATCAGAGAAATGCCTGGTTTTCTCGCCAGCTTGTCTTCCTAACTGAAACAGCTCACCAGACCTCAAATTTTCTCCAACAGCCTAGATTACAAAGCGGTAACGTTATTTAACATTTCTATTGAGATAGTACCTAACTGCCACAATCTGTCTGGGTCCCATTGTGCAAGATACTGTACAAAACATAATAAAAGGCAGTCCCAAGAGGGCAGTGTAACAAAAACAGCAGCATGTGTGTAATTCACAGCCATCCAGTAGCAGCAACCACAATTTGCCATCTGCCCAGTGGCTACCAGCTGGCAGTTTCCTTTACATGTTGAAGCAGAGGTGAGTTTTGAATAAGGAGCTGAAAGAAGATAAATTGATGGCTTTGTGGATTCACACTTTCCCACTCATGACAGAACATAAGAACAGCCGTACGGGGTCAGACCAAAGGTCCATCTAGCCCAGTATCCTATCTGCCGACAGTGGCCAGCACCAGGGAGAGTGGACCGAAGACAATGATCAAGCAATTTGTCTCCTGCCATCCCTCTCCAGCCTATGACAAACAGAGGCCAAGGACACCATTTTATCCCCTGGCTAATAGCCTTTTATGGACCTAACCTCCATGAAATTATCTAGCTTCTCTTTAAACTCTATTATAGTCCTAGCCTTCACAGCCTCCTCTGGCAAGGAGTTCCACAGGCAGCATGGGAGAAAGCATGTCAGTGCTTGTTAGAGATGCAAGTGACTGAGTCTGCAATCCTGAGCAGAGAAAAAGTGAGAGTTAACCCTACAATAAAGATCATGGGTTGGAGAGGGTGGCAGAGGGCTAACAGCAGAGGGCTTTGAGAGTAAGAACAAGACATCCATGTCTGATGCAATGGAAAGGAAGGATTCAGTTGAGAAACTTAAGAATGGGGGAAGGGAAACAAAGTCAGAGCAATATGCCAAGGCAATCATCTTCACAGCCATGTTTTAATAGACTTTAGGGGGACAAGGCTGCAGGTACCAAAGTCAGACAGAAGGATATTAGAGTAGTGAAAACAGGAGATGATTATGGGCCAGAGTCTTGGCAGCATGGGCAGAAAGAAAAGATTGGATTTTTGAGATGCGCAGAAAGAAGCAGCAAGATTTAGACGTGTCCTGTAACTGTGGGTTAAAGCAGAAGACTGAGCCAAAGATAAAGCCAAGATGACAGGCTTGAGCTACAAGGAGGATGGTTTTGTTGCTTAGCGTAATATGGCAAGGGGAGAGCACTTGGGGAAAGATCAGTTCTGGCCATGTTAGGTTTCTGTGAATGAGTGGCCATCTGCAAGAAGATGTCAAAAAAAAAAGGCTGAGATTTTACATGATTTCTCTGCTGTTTTGGCCAGGGCATATGGAAGGATGAACCTAAGTCTCTGCCAATTCCCCAACTACTGTATGGAATGAGCTTGTGCTTACACCTATGTGTCCACACCCAAAGTTTGCACAACCCTTAGAGAGGCATTCTTACTTGTCTTTACTCTCATATGCAGGCATGTACTCCCAGTAACAATCTATTGTTGATAATGTAGCCAAGAGCAGCACTCCAGGTACACCGTTTACACAATTCAAATTCCCAAGTTGCCCTTGTGTTTATTTCAGTATGTGAGACAGCTCTAAGTTATGCCAGGTAGAATTTCAGCTCCCAACCATGCCAGGATCAGGAGAGCAGAAAAGTGACTAAGAGTTACCTTTTCCCCTACCAGAGCTGCACTGAACATAAAATTGACACAGTTGAGAGTGGAGCTGGGCAAGCACGATATTTAGAGAATAGAACTTGCTCATTTATTTTACTCTGCCTTTATTTGGTAATGCTCAGTCAGCTCACTTGCATATTTTAAAATAAGTCTATTTGAAGAAAGGAGAATAAGGTGGACTTCAGTTCTCAGTTACACCTGTACAAATAGGAATGCACTAGAGTCAGAACTTGGCATGCTGCATATTGTGTGTATGGAGTGTTGTCATGCACCATGCATCTTGTTCAGAGGGTCAGGCCCTATGGCATAATATTCATCCTTAAAATTACAAGCAATAGGAAAGCAATATTTAGATTACTAGAAAACACAGACTGACCTTTCATTGGAAGTAATCAAAGTAGAAGGATTCTTCAAGTATTGCTTGAATCGAAGCTCAAAAGCCTGCCCTATGGTATTGATTACACTCTGAGCCATTCCATTGGGGCATTCCAATATATGGCATGCTACAAGGTGATGCAAAAATGTTTTTAAAATATTATTCTTTATTATTTGTAGTATCATAATGCTGAGGAGCCCGTATCATGGACCAGAGCCCCATGTGATTGGTGCTATATGAACACAGAACAAAAAGACACTTCTATAAAACACCTTCCCTTCATTTATAAGAAAAAATTCAGAGAATGTTTTTATATCAATAAATCCAGAGACAAAGTATAGAATATCTAAGTAATTTGAAGAGACCATGGTGATTTAATTTTTGATGTGTTAAGAAAACTACCTTGGAGGCAGTGTTCCCTGTAAGCTGCACACTTGGGCATCCATCCTGGAGAAATTCAGGTGTGGCCTTGTGCCTACAGCCGGCAGTATATGCTTCTACTGGTGCTGCGCATCCACACATGCCTCAGTGCACATGGCAAAATTTATTCCACTCATAGAAAAATTAGAGGGAACATTGCTTGGTGGTGTTTTAATTTTAATATAAATCTACAACTCTACATAAGACTCTAAACCTGTGTTTGTTTTCTGCCCCCTTTTTTTTTTAAACATCATCCCTCGGCTGTTTTCCTCTTATGGTGATTGCTGTGCGTCATCAAGAGCCAGATTTTCCAATATCATTCAGGTTCCTTTTATAACCAAACTTCCAAAATAAATGGCCAGATTTGCTGAAGACTTTAGCATGTTAGGGGTATACCGGGCACAGGGTCTTCTGAAAATTTGCCCCTTATTTCATGCTTAAAAGGAACAACTTTTTTAAAATCTGGCCCCAATTTTAGCTTTGATGCATTTAAAATCTTGCCTCAACTCCTGAAAATCTGGCTGTAGATCTCAAAAGCAGCAACTCTTTTACAGATCAATCATTAGATGGCACTGTGAGACCACATCCTACACACAGAACAGCAGACCATACATGACTGCCGTAGCTGCTGCCAACCTGAGGCATAAAATTCAAGCCTCCATCTAAAGTCTGCTTCCCAAATGGTAATAATTCATTAGCACAGTAAAATCACAAGCACCATATAACTGATTTTACAGTGGTTTTTAATAGGTTACTGTATCCCTAACTGAATGCTCAATATTAAATGTGACTAAAACTACAAATGAATAGATTGTTGAAGTTCTGTAATTAACATTGTCATTTTCTCATGTATCAGAATAAGGATGACATAGCAACAAAATGGGAGTCATCAATATGAGCCCAACCTGTTCTGGAAAAGATTCTTTAGCATGAGTAGACATTTGAGTAGTCAGCTGCTCTACATACTCTGATCACATAGACTTAATAGTCACAAGTGTTGATGATACTCAGAACTTCCAGCTCTAAAAAACAGACTTCTCACTACCTGAACTAAAGGGAAATTAGCTAGAATGGTGTCAGGGTTTTTATCTTCTGTAGGACAGCCACCAAAGTGACACATGCTCCTACATACACCTGAGCAAGTCTCACCAGTCAATCTGCTAGCAGGCGGATGTACAAATTAGATGCTAGTCAGTACACTGCAGAAGGAAACAGAATTACTCAGACCATCCCAGTCCCTCTTATCTAGTGTCACTGTCTGCTTTTGCACTGCCTGTGAGATGATCCTACATAGTTGTGCTAGTCAGGGTTTTGCTAATTGCAATGCTATTATGATCAGGGGGCTGTTTTTCTGAATCACATATTCTGTTGCTAGGAATGGTCAGTTCAAGTTGCTGGCTGGCTCCAAAATTTTACTGATGTGACCTGCAGTTTACTGTATAACTCTTCTCAACTAAGTAATGCAAAAGATGCAAGGATGATTTCCATGAATGAGGCAGAAGACTGGTATTTAAACAGACTAGGTGAAAATAAATGAATGCATCTGAATTGTATGGGCTATAATTCCATGAAGGGATTTGGGGAACATCATAAACTATGACGCACGATTATCACAACTTTTTCCTCTCCTTGAAACTTCATATGGAGCAGCTCAATCTGTAATGGTGCCAGCATTTAAGTTCCCTTCCTCAGTCTCAGCCAGCACAGAGGTTGTTTCCGAAATTCTACCAGAGTCAGCAGTCCTGCATCGGGCACTGGGAGTTGGCAGGATACAAGTGTCTTCTCATTCATGGCGTTTGGTAGCTAACAGGGTTTAAGTCACATGTGACAATTCTCATTTTGTTGCATGAATAACAACAGTTTAGAGCTGCAGTCTAGACACCATCACCCCATTGACTACATAGTGGAATTATAGAGTACTGAAACCAACAGAAAATTAAGCTGTTCCATATCACAGGGCACACTAAAGCTCACAATTTCGCACTAGATATAGTACAAAATACACATTTTAATCTGAAAATTCCATACCTCGCTGATTAACAGGATCTTTAGCTACATATGCAACATAGTCAGTTGTATCCTAAAAAGAACAAAACAAATGTCTTTCAAGTGAATCATTAAAGCACCCATTGTCAGCAAAACAGTGTAAATGAGTACAGAAAGATAAATTCAAGTACTTGCTTTAGCTTCAGAAATGCTACTTAGATGTTTAGGAAAAGCAGGAAGAGTAATTTGTTGTGCTAATTTTTTCCCTCTGCAATAACTACAGGACTCTCATTTGTTTTACTGTGTATTAAATAAGTTATATTCTGCATTCTCGATTCTGGCATAGAAGCAGCAGTCATTCAAATGATGTTCAGTCAATGGACAAAATTGTCCTCTTCAATTATTATGCAGAGTTCTAAAACATATGAGATCTAATCCAGGAGAGCCGAGTGCCCTCTGCTTCAGTGGAAGTCAGTTTGCTCACTTACCTATGGAAATTTAAGAGCAGAATATAAACTAGTGAGCCCCAAGCACTGCAGGGGACAGCATTTTGCCCATTATACAGATTTTTTTTTAAAAAGATCGCCTCAAATAAGAATTAAAATAGGAAATTCAGTGGCCAGCAATCTGATCTCTCTTACATCCCTATGTAAGTCCCAGGTAACTCCACTGAAGTCAAATAGAGTTAGTCTGGATTAACATTGGTGTCATTGAAATCAGAACACAGGCAGAAGTATTTAGTCTGTTCCATACTCTGGGCATGACTACAGGTTGAACCTCTCTAGTCCAGTACCTTTCGGACCTGATCGGTGCTGAACCAGAGCATTTGCCAAACCCCAGGAAGTCAATATTCTCTAGCAGCATTACCAACACTTTCACGGCTTACTAGGCTCTTAGAAGTTATCTAGGAGTAAATTAGACTAAACAGCACAAAACACTGAGAGCCAGGATTGGGGGCTGTAAACAACCTTTCTGGGACCATGGGAAACTTGGCCACAACCATGACAAGTGGATATCAGGCTAACTAAAAGCATGCCAGACCATGGATGTTGCTGGACCAGACTATGCCAGTCTAGAGAGGTTCAATCTGTAGTACTGACTCATCATTTTTGAGTAAAAAGCCAGGCAAAAATAAAGTATGTAGAGAAGATTCAAAAGCAAAAGAGCCAGTTGATAATTCAGTGTTACATTAAAATGGTGATTTAATGAATAACATTATTTTAATAATTAAAGATGCATTTTGTTATCTTGGATCTTTATAGCAGGGGTAGAGGGAATGTAATTTGCAGTTCAAAATCATGGCTCTCTACAGAAGATGCAATCAACTGGCAGGTAAGTAATAGTCCCTGTTTATAATGCCACAAGAATAATCATTCAATATTACTTAATCATTCATGAAAGAAGTGGATCTTGGGGCCAGCATAACTTGTCTGTGTTTTATAAAGCACCCAAAATAACTATTGTAGACACAAATTAAGCCAACATTTTCTTATAAATAAATTTTGTTCTCAGTTTCCTCCATTTCATTAATTTCTCTCTCAGATTGTTAAAAGCTCAGACATATTCTGAGTATATTTTCAATATAAATTAGATGTGCAATCACAGTTAGCAATAAAATACAAAAATACCAGGTGATTTTTTTTTTATACAAGCTTTTTATAAAAGTTTACACACATATGAATGATTTAACTCAGTACTGAAATGCAGCCACCTCTGGAGTAGGACATAGCTGCTATTTCACAGTGCATAACAACATTACATAGTTTAGATGCCTACTCCTGCAAGCTGCTTAATACCTTCTGACATAGTGGTAAGCATCTTGCAGGATTGGGCTCTGGGACAGGAAGTGAGGAATACAATATCCATTTGAAATTGTAGTAAAAAAATTGGCTTAAATACCTGAAATGGCATCTTGGCCGCTAGGATTCACACTTTTATGTCAAGTACCACTAGTGATCTTATGTGGACTGGACATCCATTTGACACCTCATGCAAATTGCTCTGGTTCACACAACTTTGTGCCTCTCATCCATGCTGTAACATTCCTTCAGTTCTGACTGACACCACATCTATACTACAGACACTACAGTGGCAGAGCTACAGTGCCATAACTATGTTTCTGTAGCACCATCTAGTGTAGAAATTCTCCTCAGCCATGGAAGAGGATTTTTCATTGTTTTAGGAACTTTATCTCTACAAACAGCAGCAGCTAAATCAACAGAAGAATTCTTCCATCAGCCTAGCTCCATCTACACCAGGAGTTGGGTTGGCATAGCTACAGTGCTTAGGGGTGTGGATTTTTCACTCCCTTGAGAGCACTGTAGGTATGTTATCCTAACTTTTAAGTGCAGACCAGGCCTTAGAGGGATCTACTGAATCACTAGCAACACTTTCTACAGTACCATCCATAGGTATTCATTAGAGCTCTTCCCTCCAAATACTGACAACAGCCACCACTATTTATACTGTGAGATCTGATGACTTCCCAGCATAATAAGATGACCATAGGAATTCTGCTTCAAATTTGTTGAAGAACTGAAATTGTATCCCAATATTTTCACATGGAAAAAGTGAGGCAAAACGAAGAGAAACTGTATTTAGAGATCTAAAACTTACTATAAAGCACACACTATCTAGATAATCTAAAACCAGTTTTTGAAAGTTAAACTATGAAGAAAAAGTGGTTACACTTCTAGTGTAATTTAGTTAAAAAATAGTGCCCCACCCCTAAATCCACTCAACATTCCTTAATCAATGAACAAAAAAGGATAAATCAGTTCCTAAATCAGGTATCATATTATTCCATGCATTATTCCATTTGAATTCAGGCAGCATGGGCAAAAAACTACCATCCAGCATATCCTCTATGGGACCCTTTCCAATAGGCAAAGAATTTCCATGTTACAGCCAAGTAAAGTAACTGCTGATGTTATGTATCAGAGGGGTAGCCGTGTTAGTCTGAATCTGCAAAAGCGACGAGGAGTCCTGTGGCACCTTATAGACTAACTGAAGTGTAGGAGCATAAGCTTTCGTGGGCAAAGACCCACTTCGTCAGATGCATGTAGTGGAAATTTCCAGAGGCAGGAATAAATATGCAGGCCAGGATCAGGCTGGAGATGACCAGGTGGATCCAATCAAGGAGGATGAGGCCCACTTCTAGCAGCTGATCTGGAGGTGTGAATTCCAAGAGAGGAGAAGCTGCTTTTGTAGTTAGCGAGCCATTCACGGTCTTTGTTTAATCCAGAGTTGATTGTGTCAAACTTAAAGATGAACTGTAGCTCAGCAGTTTCTCTTTGAAGTCTGGTCCTGAAGTTTTTTTGCTGCAGGATGGCTACTTTTAGATCTGCAATTGTGTGTCCAGGAAGATTGAAGTGTTCCCCTACAGGTTTTTGTATGTTGCCATTCCTAATATCAGATTTGTGTCCATTGATTCTTTTACGTAGGGACTGTCCTGTTTGGCCGATGTATATAGCAGTGGGGCATTGTTGGCACATGATGGCATATATTACATTGGTGGATGTGCAGGAGAATGTACCAGTGACAGTATGGCTGATCTGGTTAGGTCCTGTGATGGTGTTGCTGGTGTATATATGTGGGCAGAGTTGGCACCGAGGTTTGTTGCAAGGATTGGTTCCTGAGTTCGAGTTATTATGGTGCGGTGTGTAGTTGCTGGTGAGAATATGCTTCAGGTTGGCGGGTTGTCTGTGGGCAAGGACCGGCCTACCTCCCAAGGCCTGTGAAAGCGAGGGATCATTGTCCAGGATGGGTTGAAGATCACTAATGATGCGTTGGAGAGGTTTTAGCTGGGGACTGTAGGTGATGGCCAGTGGTGTTCTGTTGGTTTCTTTCTTGGGCTTGTCCCGTAGCAGGAGGCTTCTGGGTACACGTCTGGCTCTGTCAATCTGTCTCCTCACTTCCTCGTGTGGGTATTGCAGTTTACAGAATGCTTGTTGAAGATCTTGTAGGTGTAGGTCTCTGTCTGAGGGGTTGGAGCATATGCGGTTGTACCTCAGTGCTTGGCTGTAAACAATGGATCGTGTGGTGTATCCGGGGTGGAAACTGGAGGCATGCAGGTAAGTATAGCGGTCGGTAGGTTTTCGGTATAGGGTGGTATTGATATGACCGTCATTTATTTGTATCGTGGTGTCCAGGAAATGGACCTCCCGTGTCGATTGGTCCATGCTGAGGTTGATGGTGGGGTGGAAGCTGTTGAAATCATGGTGAAATTCTTCCAGAGTCTCCTTCCCATGGGTCCAGATGATGAAGATGTCATCGATGTAGCGTAGGTAGAGAAGGGGTGTAAGTGGACGAGAGCTGAGGAAGCGTTGTTCCAGGTCAGCCATAAAAATGTTGGCGTATTGTGGGGCCATGCGGGTGCCCATAGCAGTGCCACTGGTCTGGAGGTATATGTTGTCACCAAATCTGAAATAGTTGTGTGTGAGGATAAATTCACAGAGTTCAGCCACCAGTTGTGCTGTGGCATCATCAGGAATACTGTTCCTGACAGCTTGTACTCCATCTGCATGTGGGATGTTTGTGTAGAGAGCCTCTACATCCATGGTGGCTAGGATGGTGTTTTCTGGAAGATCACCTATGCATTGTAGTTTTCTCAGGAAATCAGTAGTGTCACGAAGGTAACTGGGAGTGCTGGTGGCGTAGGGTCTGAGCAGAGAGTCCACATAGCCAGACAGTCCTTCAGTAAGAGTGCCAATGCCCGAGATGATGGGGCGTCCGGGATTTCCAGGTTTGTGGATCTTGGGTAATAGATAGAACAACCCTGGTCGGGGCTCTGAAGGTGTGTCGATTTGTTCCTGTGTTTGTTTAGGGAGTGTCCTGAGCAGATGGTGCAGTTTCTTAGTATATTCCTTAGTGGGATCTGAGGAAAGTGGCCTGTAGAATTTGGTATTGGAGAGCAGATGTTATTGGTATTGCTGATGTTATGATTCAGAGTGGATTTCAGTGAGCCGTGAATCAGAAATCAATGTATTTCTATTAAAATCAGCAACATTTGGATCTGGAGCTGAACTATCCTTTAACGTAAGGGTAATTTCAAAAGAAGGTTTTTCTTTCTAAATAACCGCATTAGACAGCGTTTCTTTTTTCGAAATAGGGTATTTCGAAATAGCGCCCAGATGCGATTATGCAAATGAAGCACGGGAAATTCAAATCCACGCTTCATTTGCAATTTCGCTCAGCTGCATTTGCATTCCTCTCTCGAAATGAGGAATGCAGTGTAGATATACCCTTAGGATTTAGGTCTTTGGATCAGTTCTGTCTCTAATGATTTGAAGAACTTCAGAACAAAGACTCTTGGACCAAAGAATGTCCCTACCTCCCTGTTCAGAGAATTCCCCCCTTCCTCCCCTCCCCCCTTAAGTTGCACAGATATCCCAATTTTGCCAATTGCAGGGTATTTTGCACCTTACTCTAAGGCCTGTGATGCTTGTCACAGTTGGTGACAGGTATCCGGACAGGACAGGCCACAAATCTGATCCAATTTGGCAATCTCTATGTTCATAACATTCCCATTTCTAGGTCTCCCAATCAGGACAGGGAGACCATAGCTGCTGGCTTCACAGACCCCTAAAGGCAACCTTTGAAATTATTTTTAAGACAGAGAAAAAAGATAAAGACATTGTAACCTCTCCTGTTGTAACCAGTGTGAGGTTATGCAGCATAGGGGAAGCCTTGTGACTTCTTACACCACTGTGGGAGGCTAGGCCTGAGGCTGCTTGGTGTGCTCTGTGGTTGTGTATTGTGTATGTGTGAGTGCACCTCAGACCAGACCCACTCAGACAGATCACCAGGAACAGGCTTTATTCTGTAAGAAACATAGAACAGGAAAACAGTTCAGCAGCCCCTTCTCTCAGCATGCAGCCTGTGTGCTGCTTCTAGCGCAGTCTTTGCTGAGACCCTGATGGGGGCAGAGGGCACATCCTGGCAAGAATCAGGAAGTTCTCCCAACATGCCGCAGTTTGTAGTCCACAACTTGTAGTTCCCTAGGTTGCTGCTGAAACACACTGGACCTTGGTCTACACCATATTAAGTGTCCTATATATATAGCAAGTCTACGAAAGAGCCCAGAATAGCACTTAAGAGTCCAAAATCTCCATCCTAACTTCTAACCACTTTCCTTGTTCAATGTGCTATGACTCAGAAATGTTAAGTACTGGGTAAATACAATTTAACTGGAGATAGGAGGGGATGAAGTAGAGTAATTGCAGGTATTTTTAGTCTTGTAATTAATCCTTATGCTTACAGAAATATATCTTATAAATCTGTACTTACTGGATCACCTCCAGAGGCAAATGAGATGGAGTGCATGTGGTGGTTTGCAATAATCTGAAAAACACAACCAGCCAGTTAGGAGTGGCCATATTCTGTATATATAGAGAATACCAGCTAATAACCACACAGAGAAAGTAATCTATGGCTCAGTTAGTGAAAACCTAATCCAATCAAATGCACATCATGAAATTTTCCTGTGAAGGAGCTTGAAGTTGGGAATACACCCAGAAATGTCAGAGTCACATACAGTGCAATACAAGCTTTGACTTCTTCATCCCCAGCATTAGGGCTTTTTCAAAATGAATTCAGTTATTGGTTTTTAAATTATTAATAAGAAGCTATAAGCATTGGGCTTGGATATTAGAAACATGGCCATATAAAGAAAGAGAGAGGTGGATTTATAAATTTGTGATTAAAAGCCAAATAAGTTCAGTTAAATGTCACTGACAGTGATCCATAAAAACACACAAGAAGTCATCTGATGGAAGAATATTTTCATGATCAGGGCTTTCTGGTGTTTGTGGTCTGGTGATATTCACTCTGCACTCGATTACAATTCATTTATTTGTCATGAATCTCTCTAGCTGGATCAGGCATCAGTTTTTCATAGGTTTATGCATTACCTCATATGCATTGAACACACAGTTCTTTATTTGAACCAACTGCAATTGATTAAGCAAGCAGGCAAACAGTGAAATGTGGTGGAAATGAACTAACTGAATACACTGGATTTTCAATTTACCAAGGTCCAGCAAGTAGGGGCTCAAAAGAACAGCAAGAGAGTGCCCTGAATACCCAGACTTCAAATGAACTGAGAAAGCATTAGTACATTTGGCACCAGATTCTTTAGCTGGGATTTTGTTCTTTTACACCCCTGAATGCTACAGTTTCCCTGGGGTAAAGAGAACTCGCCTGGTGCATCTAGGTCACAGCCATGCCCTGCATCGCTGCCTCTTCCAGGGCAGGAGGTGTTAAGAGTGGGGGGGGGGGGAAGGTGTGTGCTGGAAGTTTGATCTGCCCATGACTATCTTTCACTGGCACAGGGTCTACTGAAGATGCTTTGGCAATAGAATAACTTAGAGCTGGCCTGGCAGCAGCTCAACATTGTGTGAGAATCAGGGCTGGTCCACAGAATCAGGGAGTGAGAACCTAGCTCCCAAATGTCAACTATTCAGTGAAGAAGAAATCCCAGCCCTGCACTAGCAAATACTAACACAGCTGTAACCAGTACAGAAGGTTAAGCACAACTAAAGTGGTCATCTTAGGGAGAGGTGTTGCTTCTGTGTTCCAAGAATACAATCATGTCACAGCGCTCAGTCAGACCTCAATCCCCAGGCAAATATCCCCACATATCCTGGAGAATCAGCAAATGCTTGTGATAAGTAACTGACAATAAACACACATTAGTTCAGCCTTAAACTAGCTTTGGACAGGCTAAGGGCTGCTCTAAATTTTGCTAACTGCCTGTAGCCCCAAATTTGAGGCCATTCTGGCAGCTGAGGATCACTGAGTTTAGGCCAGTAGTATGACCCATTATTGTTATTAAATATTTATTTTTGATAGTTGTGATGGGGTGAATCATAGAAGTCCCCTTAGGGTGGTTCTCTGGTGTGCTGATCTTGCCGCTAATGCCTGCCTTCCTCTGTGCTCTCTTTTATACAGAGAAAGCTTGTACGGTCTGCCCACTTTCTCAGTGAAAGAGAGATATGCATATTGGCCACTCTCCACCAGGTAACAGTTATTAACACTGGGCCTGATACTAAGCAAATATGTTTTCATTAAGTATAAAAAGTAGGATTTAAGTGGTTTCAAATGAAAATAGTCAGATCAAAGTATGTTACTAAATTAAAATAAACAAAAACACTTAGCTAGTTCTAATCCAGTAAGAAACTTGATACATGCAAATTCTTACCGTACACAGCTGTTCTTGCCTCAGATAAAAGCTTGAAATCAGAGCTGATCTTTTACTCTGACTTGGGTCTACAGCTTCTTCAGTATCCTCATAGGGTGTGCCAGGCAGTTTTAAAAACCAGCTGAAGACAAAAGCTGATTTCTTCCTATTGATTAAATAGACTGTCCCCTGGGACAGGAATCCTTCATTCCACACTCCCCATTCCCATGGAAAAATACCAGACTTGAGATGGATTCTAGTACCAGGTGGCATGGTCACATGTCTTTCTAGGACCAATCACAGTTTGGGCTTATAGGACAAACAAGATCATTCATAAGTCATTGGTCTGAGTGCTGAGTCTTTAAGTACCAGAGCACCAGTAAAAGGCTCCTACTAGCACATTTAAAACTACAAACAGATCCACACTTCATATTTCTAACTTCACATACAAGAATGACACATGCTCAAAACAGGACTACAGATTTAGCAGACTGTAAAACTGATGTTACATGACCTGTTTTACACAAAGCCTCTTCAAGTTATGCACATTCATATCAATAAGCCAATTTACATAAAGTCTGGGAGAGCCATGACGATAGTGATAAGAGACTGCAGTCTGCACTGCAGCCCTATTAGGCACCGTACAAATGAAGAGGCAGAGGTACACAAAGAGACACTGTTTGTCCAGTGCTCAGGGATGCTTCCAGATAAAAGACACTCTTATAAGCACAAAGTACATGCGACAAATGTCAAATTTCTCTACAGCTCTTCCCCTTTAAATTGCGAGGCCAAGTCTGGCTAATTTTAACAAGGCTTACAACTAAACCTGAGTAGTTTTGCTTTCCCTCTCAAGCACCTGTTTGTGTTAAAACCACAGCTATTTGCATCTCAAAGTAGAAGAAAATATTAACGTGTATGGAAGGATCTCTTTGAAAATAACTGTTTTGTAAATATCCTACCTGCTGGTTATCAACGTTCATCAAAGTAAGGCTGCTCATGGAGATGATCAGTTTTATATTCATGCCAGAAAACTGAAGGTTACTTTTGCCAAGCACAGAAGACAGAAATTTAACTGGAGGCTATAAAAACAAAAACAAACAAACATACTGTAAACTTCGTTTACCACAGACAGCCTGATACCAGCGGTGAACAGACTTTATAACGTACAGTTATTTCCAGAATCTGTACAAAAGAAAGACACAGATGATAGTAAGATATTGATCACACTCAGATGGGGCTTAAGAAATACAGGCTATAACTAAGATTTCTCAATATCTGTATGTAACATTCCTATATGTTAATAATGATTAACTAAAAACATTAAAAAACAAAACACCAAAAAGCTATGTTTGTAAAAGACAGAGCTGAATGAATAATTTATCCATTTAATTCTGCTTCTTTTCTTGGGGACTATATGTCAATGAGGAAATTCTTCAATGTATTTGTTTCCGAGGTTACAGCAAGAAAGTGGTCAGTGAGGGAATGTCTGCACTAGGATATTTCAAAATAGTTCAATTCAATGTAACTCCTGATTTTACAAAATTGAAATAGCGGGTCCCCACTACGAAGAAGCCTCAAAATTAGTCTGAGGCAGGCACTGCTAATGTAGATGCACTGCCTCGACTTAGAACCCCAGGAAGCACTGGGGAGTAATTTGTTCAAATTATTTTGGGGAGTAGTTATTTCGAAATAGCAGCATCAGCACCGGAGTGTCCACACTAACACTATTTCAAAATAACTATTTTGAAATTAGCGTTATTCCCTGAAGAAAGCAGGACGACAGATTTAAAAATAAGTGGCTTGGTAGTGTGGATGCTCTGCTTATAAATTTGACCAAAGGGGGGTTATTTTGAAATAACGCCCTAGCTTAGACCAGAGCTGAGAGTTATCCTTATGGCACTCCATAGCTCTTGGTAGAAATCTACAACCTCTAATCATCAAAGAAGCATAAGATCACTGAATCAATGAACAATGGAGATTACTGGCCACTCTCATTCTGGTAGTTTTCAAGCTTTTAATCTAAAGAAGATCATCAATGAAAAGCCCCAATTAATGCAATCTCTTTCACAATCAAATACCCTGCTTGGTTTTTCAACCAAAACCTGGTCGTGGCAAAGCAGAGACTTGGGATATCTGAGTGTAAATAGAAAAGTCAAGCAAGGTATTTACTTTTATGGGCTCTAAGACAGAGTACTGATTAGAGCTCATCAAATAACAAGTAGTTTTAAATGGTGTATTATAAATACATTTTTGTATTTATAATATGTAATTGAACTGAACTTGCATAAATTCCATGGTGGGCTGAATCCTGCTAGGGAATCATCTAACTCATAAAAAGCAAATATAAAAATGGAAAACGGGACCTGCTAATGCAATATTTACCTTCCGCTTTTTTATAGCTCCATTTGTTCCTGACACAGCTTCGCACAGTCGGCTTATTGCTTCCCTGCAGGATAGAAAAGACAGTACATACTATTGACCACTTAACAGCATCCGCTACAAAAAGGTCAGGAGACTGGTGATTTATAATTAGAGTTCCACCCTTAAACACATAAGGCTTCTAGCAGATATTTTCATTTGTTTTTACTGTGTACAGTACATGGTGAACATTTTGTAGGAGTAGTAATTGTCTGACTAGATTCCAAAATTGTCTCAAAATGCTACACTCCCAAATCTGATGGCAGGCTAACTAGTTTGGGTGTATGCTCTATTTTTCCACAGCCAAACTCAAACAGGGCAACTTCTACACTAAAAATGGTGTAGTCCTTTTCTAGGAATGGTGGCATTAATATAGTGCAACCACTATTTTCAGTAGTGCTAGATCTGTTTAAGAAAGAAACAGCTCTCTGTAAAATGTCAGATGAGCCCATCTCTTTTTAAGAACAATGTATATGAGTTGTGAAATTGGAATGCAGATTAGGTTGGATCTTGGGTGTTGATGGGGTGCACTGTGGAGGGGCAAATCCAGAACTCTGTTTCTACTTGCTCTCTCTCAAGGTTTTATAGCTCTGGGTCTCTCGGTTCAGATTTCTTTGTCTAATAGGAATTTCTCATGGCAAACCTCTTTTTCTCACTTTCAAGTATTCACTTTAGGCACTTCCCATTTATGTTAGCAGGAGGGAAGGGTATAAGTGATAAACCACTTACAGTGCTTGCTGACCTACATCAAAGACAGATAAATGACACACACCATAGACCAAAGTGGTGTGCTATATTTATTTTCTACACTTCAACAAAGATTTCTGATTTAAAGTCACTCCAGTTATCACTTTTAACATGCAATGTAGCATTCAATCATCCTGACCCAGTATGGCACAGTTGCTGTGCAAAATAATGCATCTTTGTTGAAGGTCATTAACTTCTCACTTACTGATGGTTAATATTTTGGAGCCAAAGAGGTGGGATGGGTGGGGGGAGAAATCTACTACAATGAGAGGTATTCAGCTCAAGCACATCTTACTTTATTAACCTTTCACCTGTGGACTCTTTAGATAGCATGAATATGACAAAATGTCTGATGTTTAGAGACTGAGAGCTAACATTCCATAATCAAATGTGATCCCCTTGTCTTGGTAAACAAGGAAGATCACATATGAATACAGCCACTTAGCTGTAAAAGGGTCTAATCCTGTGAAATGCTGAGTGCCCTCTGCTCTCATCAACTTCCTGGGACTTAAGGGTGCCAGGTACGTTGTGGGAGGTGTTTAGCTTCTTGCAGGACTGGACTCAGTTACTTCCATCTCCAGGGGTACGTCTACATAGCAGGGCTAAGGTCGAATTAAGCGACGCAACTTGAGCTACATCAATTGCATAGCTGAAGTCAAAATAGCTTAATTCGGCTTTGGGTGCTGTCCACACAGCTGGAAGTTGAAGGAAGAACCCTCTTCTTTTGACTTCCCTTACTCCTCGTGAAATGAGGGTTACCATGAGTCTGAGTAAGAAGTCCTCCAGTTCGACATTATTTCGAAATAATGGCTTGCAGTGTAGACACGCACTTTGTTATTTTGGAATAATGTCAGCTATTCTAAAATAATGCTGCTGTGTAGACATAGCCCATCTGACCTCTGGCATTTGGGTCACAGGGGAAAGATGAGCTGTCACTCAAGAACGTTATAAATTAAAGATGTATGGTTCAGAGCCTTTTTTTCAAATAGCATCGTGGACATCTAAATGCAGAGGAGTAATGTGCAGAGCAAGGAAGCTAAAGCCACCTAGAATTGCTTGTTCTAATTCCTGCCAAATCCATCTACTGTGCTTTGTCATCTTCTGTACATGACTATTTTAACTGACTTAGGCTAGTTTGGTTCAGGCTTTTTCAGAACATTCAGCTATCAAAAAAAAAATCCTAAAAACATGTTAATCATAACAGTGCTCAAAGCCAGATTTCTAAAGTCCAGACTTCCTATATGGGGACAGGATGAAAGTCAGGCAGGAGCTCATTCCTTACCCCAGCTACTTGAGGACCATAGCTTATTCTGTACTGGTTCTAAGGGTGTTACTACCAGATGTTAACACAGTTGGCTTGGGATGGCTTTTCAAACGGTTTTCTTTTTTTAAGGACAGCGTGACAAAGTCACAAAAGAAGAACTAAGTGAAAAAGGGATACCTTTGTGCTTAAGTGGGAAGAAATTTAGATGGACTGTGATGACAGAATTCACTAGGTGGTCACAAATGGAGTGTTATTGATAAATGTGTCATTGCAAACCATTGAACCCACATGTCATTTTTCTGAAGAAAAGAAAAATCAATAACAAGTTTCCTTCCATCAATCTCTCCTCTCTACTGTATATTACTTACCCTGATTAGAGGCACTGATCTCACACCAGCTTCTTAATGGAAGCAATGACAGTAGCTTTTTCCTCTTCGTATGTCTGTTTTTCCTCTGTCACAAAGGCAGCTCAACAGAAAGCTACATTGCTGTGGCTCAGAGTGTTTATAACTTCTAGAATACTACATGAGTCATTTGAACTCTAACTACCAGTTTTCATCACCTAAGATAAGTTGGGCAATAGAGGCTCATGTAGTTTACTGCTTGCATATGTTATTTCAACAGGGGTCATCTTTTTAACTGTGTCTTATTACAATTGTTTATTTATGATGTACTGTAGGTGATGTGTGAACTTAGTGCACAGGTAATGAAAACATGGTGGTCCAATGGTTAAGGTACAGGACTAGGTCTCAGAAGACATGAGTTCTGTTCTGTTTGCTGTATAAAATCTGTATAATCTTAGACAAAACACTTCTCTGTGCCTGAAAAATGTGGATAATGGTACAGGCAGTCCCCGACTTACGTCGGATCCGCACTTACGAACGGGGCTTTTCTCGCCCCGGAGCTCACGGGCGGCGGGTCGCCACCCGTGTCCTCCGGGGCGAGAAAAGCTTCTCCCGGTCTCCCTGGTCTGCTAGGGGGGTCCAGCAAAGCCGCTGGACCCCCCCAGCAGACCAGGGATACCTGAGCAAAGCTGCCGCCCAGGCAGCGGGACCCCCGCTGCCTGGGAAGCTTTGCTCCTGTCCCCCTGGTCTGCTGGGGGGGAACCAGCGGCTTTTCTGGACCCCCCCAGCAGACTAGGGGGACAGGAGCAAAGCCGCCCAGGTGGCGGGGGTCCTGCTGCCTGGGCGGCTTTGCTCCCGGGCAAACGAGCAAAGCCGCCCAGGCGGTGGCTTTGCTCGGGTGTCCCTGGTCTTCTGGGAGGGTCCAGCGGCTTTGCTGGACCCCCCCAGCAGACCAGGGAGACAGGAGCAAAGCCGCATAGGCGGCATCCCGCCTCCTGTGCGGCTTTGCTCGGGGGCAAAGGAGCAAAGCCACACGGGCGGCAGGGTCCCTGTGCAGCTTTGCTCGGGTCTCCCTGGTCTGCTGGGGGGGAGGGGGTGCAGATAGTGCACCCCCCCCCCCCCAGCAGACCAGGCTTTTGTTGCGGGACGCCTCGGGTAGAGCAGCTGGGGTGCTGCCTGGTTGGTCCTGTGGGAACCTACCGGCCAGTGCCCCAGCTGTTCTGTCCCAGGCTCCAGATTCAGCAGCTGTTGAAACTGATCAGGCTGATTCCAGGAAGCTGGGGGCAGAGCAACTCTGCCTCCGGCTTCCTGTAGTCAGCTCCTGGTCAGTTTCGGTGGCAGCAGCTGAATCTGGAGCCAGTTCCGACTTACATACAAATTCAACTTAAGAACAAACCTATAGTCCCTATCTTGTACGTAACCCGGGGACTGCCTGTATTTAGTCACTTTTGAGAAGCCACATCCCTCATGTCAGATTTTCGTATACCCCTACTTTAAAACATGCTGATATATTAAAGTTGGGGTATACATCAGCACGTTTTAAAGTAGGGGTATACGAAAATCTGACGTGAGGGATGTGGCTTCTCAAAAGTGACTAAGTACCATTATCCACATTTTTCAGGCACAGAGAAGTGTTTTGTCTAAGATTATACAGATTTTTCTTATAATTTTTTGTATACCCCTACTTTAATACATCAGCATGTTTCAGCAGCCACACCACGGGCAACGGCTTCGACTGGTCGGCTGACCCAGGTGAGGGTAGCCGATGGGCTCTGAACCATCGGTGAGTTTTGGGCTTGTCACCCACTGCACGTGAAGACTGGATCTGGTGGACTGTGCGGAGGAATCACCATGTGGTCAACGGGCAGAAAGGCAATTTCCAGCAATGCTTTGAGGACAAGATCATGCCAATGTAGACACAGCCTTAGGGTACAACTTGCAAAGCAGCTGAGATGAGCAAAATACCTGAATGGGCCAGATCCTGAACTGGTGTGACTGGATACATCACCATTGGTTTCAATGGAAGTTTGCCAGTGTGACAGCAGGCTTAAACAATGGATTTGCATAGCTCTTGGCAATGAGAATTGCCAAATCTAATTTAGAAACAATAAACACTAAACCCTGAAAGTCATGGCAAGAAATGTAGTTAGAGAGCCAATACATGGTTAATATGGGAAAAAAAACAGATTCCTAGGCACAAAATCAAGCTCTAAATTGGTTAAAAAACAACAACAAAAAACCATTCATCTTCTCGGTCCGTACTAAAAAAACCAAACTAGCCCAATATCATATAAATTAACGAGATAGGTTTATTAGCCTACCTCCCAGCAGCCTGGCATTTCACAGCTTTGAACTTCAACTTCTCTCTCCTAGCTGAAGTAACAGGGCTGGCTCAGCTTAGCTCCCTACATTGGGCCCCGGAGTACAAGATTTTAGTGCCACTTGTTCAGTGCTGCTGGTCTGTCTGTCTGCTCCCTGTCAGTGGGGTTGGGCCAGCCCTCAGCAGGGCTGTGACTCTGTGTGCTACAAAACCTGGAGCAGGGAGCCAAGGCCAGGCAGCATGGCAGGGCAGCAACTATCATTGCAGGGTGAATGTGAAGTGAGCTTGCCTTACAACTGTCCCCTGTGCCAAAACCTCCTATCTCCTGACAGGACACATCTTGACATATGGGGAGGTTTGGACTAGGACAGAACACCGAGGCTGGTTATATAGCTACAGGTCTAGAGACACTGAACAAAATCAAAAACAAGGACATCTGGCAACAGATAAATGATTGGGTTCTTCAGTCAGGATAGTCTATAGAGAATGAAAACATCCAAAGCAAAACTGATAACAGTTGAGCTCAGTCTCATACTAGAAAATGAAACCTTGGGCGTACCCATCCACTCAAGCAATTTTCAGCAAATGAAGCAATAGGAGGATAATTACTCAGCAGTTTCCATTACTTGTACTGTTCAGTGTTGATCATCTACTCCCTTGTCTCAAGTATTAGCTGCTGAGTGTCCATGGATGGCTTTTTAGACAGATTCATAGAACTGGAAGGAACCTCTAGAAGTCAGTAACTCATGGCAGGACTAAGCACCATCAAATAAAGCCACTATAATGGTTGAGTGAACTAGCCACACTCAACCAGCCAAATAGTCACATTGTTCAAGGCAGCTAGCCACACTCAACCGGCCAAATAGCCACATGTGGCTAGTGCCTTGCATGTTGGACACCACAGATCTAGACCAGAGTTTCTCAACCTTTTTTTGGTCATGGCCCACTTCTGAGTCTCATTCATCATACGCCTGGCAGTTAAGTTTGGGTGGCCCCCTCAGAAACTTACTGTGGTCCCCTAACATTCCATTTTTTTCCATGTGGCCCCCTAGAAGTAAGGCATGGCCCTCTGGGGAGCCATATGGCCCACGTTGAGAACCACTGATCTAGACCATCCCTACCAGGTTAGATAGACATCTGTTGGGATGATCTAGATGGTCCTTAGTCCTACTGTGAGTACAGATGACTGGACTTGACCTCTCAACATCTCTTCCAGTTCTAGTGGTCTGTGATTCAATGATGCTATATAATTATAACATAGATTAGTGAGAAGGAGAAACTGTGATGGATAGGAGTAGTGTTGGCCAGCACTCGGTGACTAAAGGGTTAAACTCAGGTAGCTAAGGGTGTTAGTAGGGAGCCAGAATAACCAATGGGATACAATGTGGAAATTTGAATTGTAAATATACACCTGCTGCCTTTTCTCTTTATGGGGAGTTTCTTTTAAAACCAGAAGCTGAGGGAACAGGATGATTCAAATCCAGGCAGGACTACCAAGCCTCCAAAGAATTTGGGGAATAGAAATGGACTGGATTGTGAAGGGATTGTGAGTAAATAGGGGGAAATGTATATTTAGTTATGATCAGGTTATTTTCTTTGTTTTGATGTTTGGTTAAGCTTCTCTGTGTGAATTCCATGTGCCTTCCATCCCCTACTCACCATATCTAAGCTGCAGCCCAAAGAAAAACCCTCTTGCGCAATGCCACTACACTGATTATTTTCAGGAATAACGGCATTGTGCAAGAGGGTTTTTCTTGCACAAGAAGGGGCAGTGTAGACAGCTCCTTCTAGTGCAAGAGCCTCTTCCGCAAAAATGGCAGCTCATTAGGTATGCAAATGAGGCTCAGCAATATTCCACGCTTAGTCTCATTTGCATACTTCTGGTGCAACCACCTGCCAGTATAGTCATAGTCCTTTTTCTTTAAGTGATCATTTGATTCTTGTGTAAGCAGGGTCAGGATACGCTCTACCCTGACATCTGGTGGTGAATTGTGGCAAGTGGTGCAAAAAGACTTCACGGGCTGATCTTGTTACCCCACCTAGTTTGTGCTCACAGCAGCCCAAATGGTCACTTTGGCTACTGTGGGATCCCCAGTCTCTTGGTTATTGAGGCAGGGGGGATAAAGTGTTGTTACCCTGATTATGTGAATCAAGGACAGTGGAATAGTGGAACTGTTTTATGTCAGAGGGATTTGCCATAAACTAAGTAGCACTCGCTAGACAAGGGGCATTGGTCCAAACCCAGTCAAGCTGAGAGAGGCTGGGGACAGGTATGTGGTGGTGGGGAACAGTCTGGGGGCCTTAAAAAACCCACCAATTGCACCCCCTCCTCTCTCCACTGTGGAATATCAGAGCTAATTTGGATTCCATTAGAAGTCTAGTTGCAAACTGCTGAGCTGACTTCACGGTGGGCCAATGGTGCACTAGCGCTGAGGCTCCTCTACTATGAGCTGAACTTGCTGAAGAGCTGAAATCTACTATGAGCTGAAATCACTGTGTGCTGTGGGGAGCCTGAAGCTATACTGCTGAGCTACTAGCAGAGCAGTTTGCAGGAATGACCGGTGGGTGCAGGCGGCCAGCAGAGCAGCTGGCAGGGATGACGGGCGGGCGGCCAGTAGGAGCAGCAGCAGGCAGGCAGTGGAGCAGCTGCAGGAACAACCAGCTGGCGGCCAGGGGCATGGAACGAGACGGCTGGCGGAGCAGGGCAGTTCGTGGGACAGCTGGAGCGGCTCATGGGACAGCAGGTGGATTGTGGCAGAGTGACTCGCGTTAACGGTGGCAGCAGAACCCTACTGAGAGGTGGAGCCATTGGCAGACCACGTAAGATGTATCAACCCCCGCCCCCTCCATTCCACCGAGGTTGGGATGGTAAAACCCTGCTGGTGAACTTTTGAACCCTGGGGCGGCACTGACCCAGGACAGAGACTTTTGGGGTGTCAGACTTTGGGTGATTTTTTGGGTTGCTGGACTCAAGAGACTGTTGGGCTACGTCTACACTGGAGTGATCTTCCACAAAAACTCTTTAGTGCAAGAGTTCTTCTGCAAAAACTCTTCCAAAAGAGAGTGTCTACACTGGCATGTGCTTTTGCACAAGAGCATCCGTGCCAGTGTAGACGCTCTTTTGAACAAGAAAGCACTGATGCCATTTTAACCATAGGGCTTTCTTGCGCAAGAAATTCATGTTGCCTGTCTACACTGGCCCCTTGCGCAAGAACAGTTGCGCAAAATGGCTTATTCCTGAGTGGGAGCATCAGAGTTCTGGTGCAAGAAGCCCAGATTTTATACATTAGAACATCAGTTTATTTGTGCAAGAACACGCGGCCAGTGTAGACAGGGAGCAAGTTTTTGCGCAAGAGCAGCTGTTTTTGCACAAGATCGCACCAGTGTAGACACAGCCTTGGGGTGTTGGGACTTTGGGTGACTCTTGGCTGGGGGTGGGTCTTTGCTCATGGTTGGTCTATGAATCCGTGTTGCAGTGTTTTCCTAATTTAATGCTGATGTCAGTTACCTCATGTTATTAAAGATTTTCTGCTATTCCGAGGCTCTGTGCTTGCAAGAGGGGAAGAATTGCTTCTTTGAGGCACCAAGGGGTATATGTAAGATTTCCTAGGTCACTGGGTGGGGGCTCAAGCCGGTGTTGTATTTTGTTGTTGGGAGGAGACCCCTAGATACTGAACCCGGCCCTTGCTGCTATTAACTCGGCCTGGCAGAAGGGTTACACTTGTGTTCTGAAGAGTCCCAGGATGTCTGTGTGGCTATGTCTACACTGGCGGCTTTTTGCGCAAGAAAATGTCCACACTGCCATGTGGGAGCTGTGCTTTTGCGCAAGAGCGTCCATGGCAGTGTGGATGCTCTCTTGCGCAAAAAAGCTCGATAGTCATTTTAGCCACAGGGCTTTCTTGTGCAAGAAATCCCTGCCGAGCGTCTACACTGCCCTCTTGCACAAGAGCTCCTGCACAAAATGGTTTACACCTGTTAAAGAGTGTAGCTCTTGAGCAAGAAGCCCTCTCTTACCATGCCATATTGTAAATTTCCTTGCGCAAGAGCGGGCGGGCAGTGTAGACACTCTGCAGATTCTTGCGCAAGAACAGCTGTACTTGCGCAATAACCCTCCAGTGTAGACATAGCCTGTGTGTGCCTGCCTAGACTTAGAAGTCAGATATCAGAGATTACAGTTCCTTTCCTTTCCATAAGCTCTCTATTGTAAAGGAGCTTGGGGAAAAGTCAAGTGTTTCTTCCTGGTTTTCATTTGATCATGGCAGCCCATCTCCCAGAATCAGTGAATCTGGGGAGGTTTTGAAAGCAGAGCCTATAGAGGCAAGGTATTTTTAAGGTCTCTTGAGAGGCCCCACCCTCTGCACTTGGAGTGCCAGACTGGGGAACAGTCCTCACATGGTGACAGAGCGGTGGGATCATTTTAATCCAGAAACACAGACCTCGGGATGTTAGAGAGAGAGATTTTTTCTCTTTGGAAGGTCTCTTGCAGGCCTTCACCTTCTGCACTCAGAGTGGAGAATGGCCCCGACACCCTTCTAGGATGAAAAAGCACTTGTATTAATAGATTTAGAGAAACAAGTGGATTTTAGCTTGCTCTTTCAGGAACACGTTTTCAGCTGGCATCAAATAAGCTTCCAATTTTGTAACCTGCCTTATCACAGGCACCTGAATTTGTGGATGTAGATCTGGTAGTTAGGCTCCAAGCCGTTGAATCCACATATGCAGAATGGATGAATGTGTACTTCTGTGGACACTGGAACTTGTCTGTACATTTTTACACTTAAAAATCTGAGGCGGTGCCTGAAAATGTGGTTCTTATTATCACATTCAGAACGAAACGATGTGATTCCACTCTATACTTTATTCCAGTTTTTTGCAACTGCTGGGTCACGAAAGGCAACTCGGGGGTTGAGAAGGATTGTAAATTTTATTACAATCATAAGCAAAATTTTGTTCCAAACTCTCTGAACATCTCTTACCCTTCCAAGTTAAATATTCTCTGTCAATCTCTCAAAACAAACACAAAGCCATGCTATAGGCTTATTATCATTGATATATTTTTAACTCTCCCCCTTTCTAATACATAGAAGGAGGCTGTGGAAAGATTTTTTTTTACTTCAAAAAGGGTAGCCAACCTGAAAATGTTGAAAAATGCTGTTCTAAAGAATCCAGGGGTTTCAGCAGCTCTGCTGGATTGAAGGAGTCTGAATTTCCAGGAAACTTCAGAACAAAACGTTCCTACTAGCTGGCTGCTACAAACCTGTTTAGTGGAAGGCAACTTCCCAGCTGTGTGCGACTTGCTCTCTGGAATTTGACTTTCTAGAAGAAAACTGGTTGCAGCGTTTTATCTTTTTCCCCGCTCTTAATTTAGAGAGCTCCCAATAACAGTAGACCACTTTGTTTATTGTTTCTCCAAGCGAGAGTAAAAGAAGAGATGTGGGTTGATGTAAGGGAATAAGAATGCTGTTGAAGATTTGTTTTAAAGCATTTAAAGGCCTGCCTATGCCATCTAACAGAAAGGGATTGTGTGGCTCAACAAAGTAGAAAGTAATCATCCAAACAAAGTCAGCCTTATTTAGCCAGCCATTCATGTCACCCCATTGCAGATGCCCTTAGCCCTAACAATCTTGCCTGATCATTTTCAAATTTACAAGTTAATGCAGCAATCCAAGACCCCCAACCTCGTCCCCTCTTCCCATAAATGTCTAAGTATAATTTCTAATAATGAGCTTGATTTATGAGTGAGAGTTAGAAGATGATAGGGAATTAGCCCCGGGGCTCAGTGGAAGAATGAAAATGCATGTTTACAGTACAAGAAAAAGGGGGCAATTGGTTCATGGGAACAAATGACAAAAATTATTAGCTTTCCACAGAGCAGGGCCACAAACTAAAACCATAGATCTGAACACTCTTGGACCTTTATGTGATTCAGCGACAGACATTTTGTACACAGCCCTTATTTTTATAATGGAAAGAACTAAAAACACATTGTAAATGATGCTGAATTCTAGGGTGGGGAGAGAGGAGGAATGGGAGCAGAGGGTTTGCGCCCAAATAACTTGATCTAAGTGCAACTCTAATCTCTCCACTGGGGAAAGCATTTTGCCCTTGTGAACATTCACTAAACAGGATAAATGCCAAAGAGAAGTGTTTCAAAGAGGGGAAAACCCCTCTATTATTCTTTTTTGATTCACGTGTGCAATCTAAAGATAATTTTAGAGCATAACTATACATAACATTTTGACAGGAGTATAAATCTGAACGTGGCAGGCATTTTTTCAAACAGGTCAAGAAATGTATGGTTTCAAGTATACACCAATACCTCGATAAATCACTCTGTTTCTAACCCTCCAAGAAATTGAAGACATCTATCCCATATCCTGTCCTTTCAGGCATGAGCACATGACTTGCTCCATTAATTTCAGTGGAACCGAAGTCATCCAAGATACCCTGCAGTCCTGTGGAACATGCCATATGGAATCTTTGCTTTGTTGTGTGCAGTGAATTCCGTCAGCTTCTGAAAGCCAGTTCAAGCCTCTAGGTTATACACTGACCTTGATACAGAGTGGATCATGCATGGATAGAAATGGACGTTCAGCATGAAAGTCCAGTCTCACAGCATGCACATGTGCACTTTGTAAAGAAGCAGCCAGAGCGTGTCTATATGCAAAATTGGTTTAGTTAAACTGCTTCAAAATGGCAAATGAAATGTAATGTTGATAAATGTAAAGTAATGCACATTGGAAAAAATAATCCTAACTATACCTACAGTATGATGGGGACTAATTTGGCTACAGCTACTCAAGAGAGATCTTGGAGTCATTGTGGATAGTTCTCTGAAAACATCCACTCAGGCTATGTGTATACTACAGGCTTCTTACGCAAGAAGCTTTTTGGGGAAAAGAGCAAAAACTTCTTGCGCAAGAGAGCATCCACACTGCAAAAGTGCGTCAAAAAAGGTATGTGCTTTTGTGCAAGCGTGTGTCCACACTGCATGGATGCTCTCTTGAAAGAAAGTGCTGATAGTTATCTACAGAATGGCCGCCAGGGCACCTGTGCTTTTTCCTCTTTCCTGTTTTTGTACAAAAAAATCCTGTTGCCCATCCACATGCACCTTTTTGCGCAAGAATGCTTGTGCAAAAAAGGAGTTATTCCTCATAGGAGGAGGAATACCTACACTAGAAAAAAACCCTCTTTTCTTTTGTTTTACTTGCACAAAAACATGCTTGAGATGTGGACGCTCCGCGAGTTTTTGCGCAAAAACACTGTCGTGTAGTCCTAGCCTCAGTGTGCAGCGGCAGTCAAAAAAACAATTAGAATATTAGGAATCATTAAAAAAGGGATAGAGAATAAGACAAAGAATATCTCATTGCCTCTATATAAAACCATGGTATGCCCACATCTTGAATGCTGCATACAGATGTGGTCGCCTCCAAAAAAGATATATTGGCATTGGAAAAGGTTCAGAAAAGTGCAACAAAAATGATTAGGGGTTTGGAACGGGTAGCATATGAAGAGAGATTAAAAAGATTTGGACTTTTCAGTTTAGAAAAGAGGAGACTAAGTGGGGAGGGGGAGGGGGAAATATGATAGAGGTCTATAAAATCATGACTGGTTGGAAAAAGTGGAGAAGGAAAAGTCATTTACTTATTCCAACAATATAAGAACTTGGGGTCACCAAATGAAATTTATAGGCAGCAGGTTTAAAACAAACAAAAGGAAGTTTTTCTTCGCTCAGTGCACAGTCAACCTCTGGAACTCCTTGCCAGAAGATGTGGTGAAGGCTAGGACTTTAACAGGGTTCAAAAAGGACTAGATAGATTCATGAAGGTTTGGTCCATTAATGGCTATTAGCTAGGATAGGTAGGAATGGTGTCCCTAGCCTCTGTCTGGAAATGGGTGACAGGAGAGAGATCACATGATGATTGCCGCATGGAGCCCAGGGATCAGTGGGGGACTCACCCGGGCTCCATGCAGCACTGCCATTTTGAAACGCCGTGGGGAGCTTGGTGTCAGGCTCCTCACAGCATTTCAAAGCAGCAGTGCCACGTGGAGACTGGGATCAGCTGGGGACTCCCCTGCTGACCCCAGGCGTCACTGCGGCAGCACCACACGGAGCCCGGGGTCTGGCCCCAGGCTTCACGTGGTACTGACACTTTGAAGTATCCCCTCTGCTTCCCCCCTTGCTGGCTCTTTCTGATAGAGGCAGCAAGTGTGGGGGGTGAGGGAGCGACTAGTCAACAGGCTATCCCATAAGCATTTGTTCATCGGATAGTCGAGTAGTCGACTAGTCCTTCACATCCCTAGTGTGTATGCTGTGCCAAGCTGGGGACCCACTCTTCCCAGCAGCAAAGCGGATATGCTCTAAGACAGTGTTTCTAAAAGGGTACCGCAGAAACGCTTTCAGAAACACTTGAACTGACCACTCCACTTTGTTTCTGGACCGGCGCCAGGGCCACAGAGCCTCGTGGCTCCCATTGGCTCCGTTTAGTCCTTTGGAGCCAAGGGGAGCTGCGGGAAGTGGTGTGGGCCAGCCCACCACTTCCCATGGCTCACCTTGGCTGCAAAGGTTGAAACCAAGCCAATGGGAGCCGTGAGGCTCCATTGCCATGGTGCTGGTACATAAACAAACCGGGCGGCCAATTAAAGTGTTTCCATGGTAGACCTTCAGAAACACTGCTCTAAGAGACTCCTGCACAGAGCTCTCAGACCAGGGGTAGGAAAGGAGAAGGTGGCTTTAAGACCCCTCAGCATGATCCTGATCCTGGTCTGCTCTTGGCACTGGAGAGATTCCTGCCATAACTTAATCAAGCCGTGGGGACCTCTCCGAGTTACAGTTGCCTTCCTAACATTAGATACTACAGCCACAGCCTGGACACATCTCTCTTGCCCTCAGCCTCACACTCCATGCCAGGGCTGTAAACTGTCTCTGCAGTTCCTGGACTGGGGGAATCTCCCCTCAGTCAGGTATAGCAAGATGAGGGTCCCTACATACCATTCTGGCTCTTTTATGGGGCACAAAGGGCCTGATCAGGAGTGAGGGTTTCACCTTCACTCTTTTCTTCCTTGATCCATTGCCACCTGTCCACAAACAGACTGACCCTGCCAGCTACCCAGGAAAAATCTTTGTCCTCCTCCTATTATAGTTTCCTTGCACCTTCTGCCATCAAAGGCAGTCTAGCCAGCCTCAGCAGTGAGTACACTAACACTGCTCAGCTGTGAGCTGCACAACTACTTAGCTTGCTTGCCGTTGTCTGACTTGTTGCCTCTGATCCTAGGATCTTGCCTTGATCTGACTGTGAGGGATATAAACAAAAGCCATTCGAAAGTGTCTAGCATCAAATCCCTTTTCCTGCACAAAGTCTGAGTAAATAGGCTTTGTCCAGGGGAAATCTGCAGGGAATGACACTCTACAGCACACGTACGTAAAAACTCTATAGCATCTAGTGCAGCGGTTCCCAACCTTTTCCAGATGGGGATCCATTTTGATTCAAAAACAGGGGGAGAAGAGGGACAAAGCCACTTGGGGAGATGCTTGGCCACCCTTTTGAAATGTAATGGCAACCCATATTTGGGTCCCAACCCATAGGTTGGGAAACCCTGATCTAGTGTCACCATTGGGTACGTTCATTATTATTGATCAGCACAAATGGAATTACCCGTGCAGTATAAAGACAATTCCTGTTCCATGCCTGTAACTGTAGCCTACATATTTTATACAGCATTTGTTTGGAGAGGGAGGCAAGTCCAAAGAAAGGGACTGAAGTAGTGGAGAGGAGACATGGAGTTTAGATAAATGTTCTGTGTCTGTAAAGCAGAGCAACTTGACTAGAAGAGTCCAGACACATCCTGAGGTAGGGGGTGGCAGTTCTTGGGCATGTTCTGCATCTGTTTCTGGAGCTGTGCCAAGAATTTTCACTACAAACAAGGAGTCTTGTGGCTTCCACAAATTCACTAACCAGTGAGCCAATCTGAGCTCGCTGGGGAAAGGTTTATAAATACAGAAGTTAAGACAGTGCTGTGGATTTAGCTGTGAGATTTGCCTGTTGTGAGGGCAAAAAGCCCCAGTACAATACCTCTCTGGATACAGACTATGGTTTCTATCTTACAGCAACTGAGGACACTAGTCATCTTGTTATCCCCATGCTAGCTGTAAAGCACCCCAGGTTTTTCTTTGGTGAAAGCCTCTGAAGAAGTATTTGCAAAAGAACTGAAATGCTGCCATTCTTCTTGAGCTCTGAAGTTTTCAAGTGACAACTTAATAAGGCCATATTATAAGAAACTGAGAAAACATCTCTGACAGGAGATCATCTGGGAAGGTGATTCTCTGGGTGTTTATGTAAAGAAGTACAGATGTTATGGTGAAACCTGCCTTGTAAATTTATGTAACAGAAGTAAAGTGGGAAAGTCTGGAGAAGAAATAGTAGGTTTGGTGTAGAATGGATCTCCCTGGTCCGTCACCCTCAGGACCTTACTGGTCCTAGATGAGAGATTTTGCCGAATGAGGGTAAATAATTTCTGGCCCTCTGACAGAGGCATAGCGAGGGTGTTATGCACCCAGGGGCAAAGGCAAAATTTGCATGCACACTCCACCGATGCTCCGCGGCGGGGCCCCAAATCTGGCACACAATTGAGCACAACCCTGCGAGGAGGGGAGGGAACTTGTACCGCGTCTTCCCCCACCCCTTCCAGTTTGGGACCGGGCCCCCACACACACTAACCCAACGGTGGAGATGGAGGAGGGTTGGGCTGGGAGCAGAGAGGCTGGGAAGAGGCTCCAGCCACCGGGGGTGGGCAGAGGAGCAGCAGGTGAGCCGAGGGATGACAGGGGGAGTGGAGGAGAATTAAATTGGTGCCCCCACTCAGCATGGCACCTACGGCCAACCTCCTTCCCTCCCTCTGCCACTGTTCCCCTGCTGCCGGCCCCACCCTCCCCACCCCACTGGGCTTCCTGGTTCCCCCATCCTCCCCATCCCACCAGGCTTCCACTATATTAAATAGCTGATTGTAAAGAAACTATATGGCTCCCTCTCTCAGACTGTCTTGAATCTGTTAACACTTACCTGCAGGTCTTTACATACCATAGCCCTGAGGTTTAAATCTGTGTAATACTTTCTCAAAACAAAAAGTAGTCCTGTGGCACCTCAGAGACTAACAATAATATATGGTATAAGGTGAAGTGGGTTAGCTTACTATGAAAGCTCATGAATCTGTATTTGTTTTAGTCTCTGAGGTGCTGCAGGACTACTCGTTGTTTTTACAGTTACAGACTAAATTGGCTACCCTCAGAGTTTCTAAAAGGACAGTGCTTTAGCCTACGTTTCAGCAAAGAGGTAAGCTGTTGTGCAGGAAAAAAGGAAGCATAACAGGTTACACACAACATTGGGTACGTACTCAGCTGTGCCTCCCCTGATGTTCTTTGTGCTACCGCAGATACACTGCTATTTATATTTGCACTAGGCAGTTAGAGTATGTGTAGATGAGCAGGGACTCTCACCCAGCTTGTCCTGTCGATAAAGCTTTAGACACACATTCTGTGGCTACTTGGGCCCAATTTTGAAAAAAAAATGTCCCTTTTTTTTAAAAGACATGCTATCAAAGTAAAAAACCTAAAAACAAACAAACAAACAAACAAACAAAAAAAAAACTGTTTTCCCAAGTTGCAGATACCTTAGATTATCAAACTGAATACATTTAAAATAGTCAGTATTCTTTCAGAGTATTTATACTAGTTTCTCAGCTAGGAGAAGAAGAATAGGCTAATCAATTTTGCTTTTGCTTCTAGTCAATTGCTCATTTATAGAACTTCAAATTCTGCTGTGCTAGCCCAGCATCAGAGTTGTAGATGTGTTTTAGGTTTGCACTTTGCTGTCACACGTACTACAAGGGGCTGCAAACTCTCACTGGAATTTTTTTTAAGTAATGGAAACATTTCTATTGTTAAGTTTTAATATTGTTCATGTTTGCAAAACCTAAAGTTTGGGCCAAATTGGACTTGGAGAATTTCCTTTAAACAATTACTTGTTTGTTATTTTCCAAACAATCCATTGAGAGCTCTATTTTGTAAGTGTAATAACATACTCCGTGGCATGCAAAGTTGTGAGATAACTTCACTTTTTAGCCTCTAGAGCTACCAAAGATAACAATTTGTTGGTCTGGGTGTTAACTGCTGACTTCCATGAGCCAATGGAACTTCACCTACTTCTTTGATCTGTGAATGATTAGCTCAGGGTTCCCTGTAAGCTGTGCACTTGAGCAGCCATCCGGAAGAGATTCAAATGCTACCCCGTTGATTAATCGAGTGCTCACAGACACCCGCATGTGTTTCTACTGGTGGTGCACATCTACATGTGCCTGGGTGCCCATAACAAAACTAATTTTTCCCATGAATGGAAAACAATAGAAGGAACACTGCTAAGGAATTGCACAAACACCCCACCAACACTGTGCAGCAGGGCCCCAAATCTGGTGCACGACTGAGCCCGACCCTGCAAGGAGGAGAGGGAGCTTGTACCGCATCTTCCCCCACCCCCTCCAGTTTGGAGCAGGTCCCCCCCACACACACTAACCTGCTGGCAGAGATGAAGGAGGGTTGAGCTGGGGGCAGAGAGGCCGGGAAGAGGCATAATAGCTTCTAACAGCACAATAGCTTTTTTTTTTTAAAATATATACAAAGCCAGGATCTGGGATGGCTGTGTGCATGAGTTGATTATAAGTGCAAACAGCTAATTTCAAATATACAAAAATCATGGCTGCATTAAAAGATATTACACAGGAACTTTAAAGACAAACTTTGAACAATTTCGTTTTCAAAGGTAGAGGTTTGCTTCCGACATTCAGCTTCGCATAAAAGCCTCATGGCAAAGCTCTGCCACATCTTATCAAGGGAATCAATATCCTCTTCGGCAACTTCAAATATTAGTTATATTGGCCCATTTCAAACCACTTTTGTAATTTTTCACATCCCCTTGACTTAATCTTGTTTATAATACTCTCCTGGAAGCTTAAAACTTTTCCTTCCCTTCTCTGAAATCTTCAAAACCACTGCAGAACAGAAAGACACCGTTGGGAATTCCCCTGGGAAGTAGGTGGTGTAGTGGGCACCTACACCAATCTCGCATTCCACATCAGGCATTGAATATATTGTGTTCCTGTCTGTGTCCAAAACAAAGAGTGGAAGAGAAGAGACCTCAGGATGGGGGTCCTGTGTAGTGTTGGCAGTGAACACAGCTTATTTTTCAGGACAGATAGGGCATATTGCAATCATCAATATTTTAGATCACCACTAAAAACACACACAGGAAACTGAAGAGTTAATCCACATCTACGGCTTCATATAGAAATTAACTTCCAGGCTTTGCATTAAGCTGGATATCAGTCACCCACCACTTACCTGGTGACTTGTGTCCTGGTGCCAAAGTCCAGAGACCTCATTGACTGCAACACTTCAATACAGCCCATGTACTAGAGTGGAAATGGAGAGCAAAAGAAATTACAGCTATTGAAAAGAACATCTTGAAAAACATGAAAGGATTCATAACTGGGTAATGTTGGTCCTTTAAGGGCATTAAATAGACACAGAAACGTTTGTAGAATCGTTTTCAAATCTGCCCCTCACTACTGTATATACTTTATTTGATTGTATAATGTAATTGACTAAACCAGGAATGCAAACAACATAGCATTAAGAGGAGGCAGGGCAATTAATATACACAAATATCTAACCGCCTCCCCTTCCCCGGCCCCTGCTTATCCTTGGCCATCTTAGTGCAGTTTACATCACTCCATTAGGGTTACCATAGGTCCAGGAGGAATGAGAGAGAGGCGGTGGTGACATTGATGCATTGGCAGAAGGGCCAATGTCCTGCAGCGTGGTCAGGCAGAGAGGGAACCTGCATGTCACATGAAAGAGGACAGCATGGAGCAAAGTATTGGTGGGCACAAGCAGAGGGGCCTTTGGATCCAAACTTGTGCAGATTCAGTGGCTGGCGATGCCTGCGTATGGGGTGGGGAGAGCAGACACTGCTATTCCAGTCCACAGCAGCATGTGTAGAGGGAGCAGAGGAGCCAACAGACTTACCAGGCTCCCAGGCAAGGTGTGGGGGCCAGCTCCATGCTCCCGAAATGGGGAGGGCCTCAGCTTCACCTGGAGTGTACTGTACCACCCCTCAGCCCTCAAAACATCGCACCCTCCCTCAGCCTACAGTGCCACCTGGAGCGTGCTGTCCAGGGCTGTGGAGCACGCCGCATCGCACTCTGGAGGCAATTTAAATGTCCCAGTAGCAGTGGTGGTACCCAGGAGCCCCAGGCCCCTTTGAATCACTGAGTCCTGGGGCAGTTGCTCCCTTCTCCCTGGGCCTGGGAGGGACTGTACCATAGAGCACCAGCTTGCTCCTGTATCTACAGATGGATTCTGTCTTTCCAATCTATAGTACGCACTTGATTTCCCTGCAACAAAGCTCATTCATATGGCTTTGGTGCAGGAATAGGAGTGAAACAGAGCACAAGAATCAGATTCTCTGTGGAATCCCAAGATGTTTTAGCCCAGAGATTCCTTTGGTGGACAGGAGTTAATACAGATTTGTTTGTTCAACTTACCCTGCATTCAGCTTCACTATTTTCTAATGGAACAGTATGTATATATTTATTTAAGCACTGAAAACTTATAATAAAAATGTTAAAAAATCAGCATGCATAACTTCATTGTTTTCCAGGGTTCTTTTGAAATATTATCCCTGTTTAGATTACTTTGCAAATAGCAATGATACCGCTCCAGAAGACTCCAAAATTAGGAAAGACTTCTGGAAGGATGTCAATAATTATCTGAAAGATTAGCTGACCTGCTTCCCTAATGAACATTTTGTGACTTGGTAAAGGACGTTGACACCTATTTTACTTGTTAAAGACATTTCTATTTAGTGGGAACCCAGATATCTTTGGCAGGCATGAAAATATGCACAAAGCCTCAAGTTGGAATGAGGCAGAGCTCTGATCCTGTACCATAAGGTCAGCATTAAAACCCCATCTGTTCCCATAATGCATCGCTCCAGTGAGACAAAGAGGTTTCCAAATCTGGAAAGAGAGACTGGAACAATTTCAGAGCACAAAGAACGAACCCTTCAGCTCATGGTAAGTAACCATCTACAAATAAGATGGACGAAAGATTTGAAGTTAGCATTGTTACAGTATTTTGCATATGTTGTGTAGGTAGCCGCAAGTCTATTTTATCCTGCTTGCACACAAGCTGACAGGATGAGGGGACATGCAGTGTGGAAGATATTAAAGAGAGCAAAACATTGTGTCATCTCTACCTGAACATGTGTTTGCCCTTTTTTTGTTGTTTTCTTTCAACTAACATCAAAGTAACCAAGTTTTATTCTCTGTATGTAGAAAACATCTGAGCACAGGAATACTTACATTTTCAGAAGTCGCAAGTGATTTTGAGGGTCCACTGTGAGATGTTTTAAAGCAGCTTGATTTTTCAGGGGGTGCAGTGCTCCTGCCCACTGAAATATCAGGCTCCCTATAAGGCATCTCAAGTTGAAACCCAAAAACAAAGGCACCCCAAATCACTGGTTTACAGGACAACAAGAAGCAGCAGTTGTAAGTTCTTCAGCTGAGTTAGCCACGTGGCTGCTGTCTTTTTCTGAATTAAAACCTCTGTTGATTAATGAAAAGTACCACAGGAAGGAGATTATGGAGTATTCTTGCAGAAGCTACAGCTGAAACTAGCCTAAGGATCTCTGAAATGACTGTTACAGAAATATTTTTAGTGAACCTGAGTTTCGTTCCGTTCCATTTTTTAATGGTACGAAGTGGGATTTCTGCTCTTGGTGCCATTGTCCTGCAGGACTGTGATTTAAAAATTAAAGTGATAGAAATGTAGCTGTGTTAGTCTGGTGTAGCTGAAACATAAAACAGGACTATGTAGCATGTTAAAGACTAACAAGATGGCTTATTAGGTGATGCGCTTTCATGGGCCAGACCCACTTCCTCAGATCAAATTGTGGAAGAACATTGTCACAACCATATATACCAAAGGATACAATTTAAAAAAATGAACACATATGAAAAGGACAAATCAAATTTCAGAACAGAAGGGAGATGGGGGGAGGTAAATGTATGTGAGCTAATGATATTAGAGGTGATAATTGGCATTACCACACTAATACCAACCCTGGTACCTTCCCTCGCAAGAAACCCCGTTGCCAGCTTTGTTCACATATTCACTCTGCCGATACTATTATTGGACCTAACCAAGTGAGTTATGTGTTCTTGATCTTATATTCCTGCGCATCCAGAAATATAATTTATGTTATGTGCCGAAAGTGTCCATCTGCTATGTACATTGGACAAATGTCTCAGACACTTCGCCAAAGGATCAATGCCCACAAAACAAATATTAGACAGGATCACAAAGAAAAAACAGTTTCTTGCCATTTCAGCCAGAAAGGACACTGTCTCACTGACTTGATTACCTGCATCCTGCTTCAAAGGCCTTTTAAGAATACACTTGAAAGAGAATCCTCTGAACTGTCATTCATGCTCAAATTCGACACTTTACACTTAAGTTTGAATAAAGACTAATTACCTTACCCATTACAAAGATAGCTTCCCCAATTATCACCTCTAATTTCATTAGCTCACAGACATTTACCTCCCCCATTCCCCTTCTCTTCTGAAATGTGATTTGTCCTTTTCATGTGTGTTCATTTTTTTAAATTGTATCCTTTGGTATATATGGTTGTGACAATTTTCTTCCACAATTTGATCTGAGGAAGTGGGTCTGGCCCACGAAAGCTCATCACCTAATAAACCATCTTGTTAGTCTTTAAAGTGCTACATAGTCCTGTCTTTTGTTTTAAAAATTAAAGAGATTAAAAATCTCTGAATTATACAAAGCAGCATTTATGGAGAATCATGTTTTCCCTCCTCATTAACTAGCTCCCACAGAGGGAGCAGCTAAGCATGCCACTCAGAAAAGCATTGCACAAGTCTGTTTACATGCACATATTTTAAGCTCCATTTTCTGTCGGAAGAGTAACTCAGTGAGCTGCCTGGCGACACTCTGCTACCCTTGATGAAACGAAAGATTCAGAAGAGTGAGTCATATTCTGAGCTCATATGATGATGAGTAAGTTCACCCTTGCATCCTGAACAGATGCGTGGGAAGCTACTCTTAGCAAAGATAAAAAAAAATCAATACTAGGTTTTTGCAAGAGATTACTCTGAGTGGAACTGATCTTATTCACAACAGATGACTCCTTGATTAAAACCTGAGTAGAGGAAATGCATTAATATAGCAGCTTCCTCTGTTCTCTGATGTGTTTACTGTTCATGAGAGACCTAAAGATACATGATCCCTAGAGGCTGAATCCCCAAATCTCAGAGAGAAAAAAGCAGGTAAAAGGATAGAAAGACAATAGGGGCCGGAGTCCAAGAGAAATTGGCCAAAGAGAATGGGAGAAGCTGATCAAAGGAAATGGGAGGGAAATAGAAGGCTCTGCCAATGGGATTCAGGAACTTGTGCAGAAGAGGCCGCTGCCCGCAAAGCAAGCAAAACAAGGACTTAAAGGAGACTGGAGCCCCTGCTAAATAAAGCAAGAGAGACTGCCCTAGGCTGTAAAAAGTGTGATGCCTTGACTTAAGTCAGTATACACTGGAGCTGGAAGTGTCATTCCTAGTTCTGATAGACGTGTCCACGATAGCACAGGTTGAGTAGTGCCCTGCCAATAGAAGTGTAGGTGTTGTGGCATCAGCAACAGGATGGCCTCCCCACCCAAATGCATAGATAGTGTTGGGCTCTTAAGTGTTGCCCTAACTACCCTAGTGCCCTTCCCTAACAAAATCCTCTCGCATGAATTTACCTGTGCTTGCAAACTGGGTTAGCTGGCATAGCCTGGGGAGTGGGCTAGAGCCTGATTTCTGCTTTCACTCTGGCTGGTAACCATTTTGCAGTGAGGATTCAGGCTCGCCCATCTGAATGCCAATGAGTCGTCCACTGCCATCCCACAATTCCCTGTGTGCACCCTGAAGGATGGGCAAATTATCCCACAATTCACTGGAAAAGAATAATTAAGGCACTCAGCTCACTGTACTACATGGAATATGTCCTCAGAAGTCCTTGAGGTACTCACACTTGCAGCAAGGACAAAGTAACTCTGATAGGGCTTTGCCTTGTGGCTGCTCAGACAAAGGGGAGGATAACCCCAAGTGCAAATCATCTGAGCTTACTCTGCAGTGAAGAATGACTGACTGACTCCATTTGGAAGTAGAAGTGGAAGCACTGGCTTCAGGAACTAGCCCCCTTAGTATGGAAGGAGTTTGGCTGGAGTCTGAGGCTGCCGAAGGGTTGCTAGGGCCAGTATTCTCCTGGCTTCCCGCCTTTTATTAGTCAAGCAAGCATCTGGTATAAATGTTGCAGAAGTAAGAGGGAGTGGGATTGAGCCTTTGCGAGTATGACAAAGTATCTGTTAAACTAGACAACCAAGATGGAGCTACTATTAGGTGGGTACACAACTGGTTGGATAACCGTTCCCAGAGAGTAGTTATCAATGGTTTAGTCATGCTGGAAGGGCATGAGTGGGATACCCCAGGGATTGTTTCTGGGACTGATTCTGTTGAAAGTTTTCATCAATGATTTAGATAATTTCATAGAAAGTAAATTTAACAAGTTTGCAGATGATACCAGGCTGGGAAGGGTTGCAAGTATTTTGGAGAATAGGATGAAAATTCAAAATGATCTGGGAAAACTGGAGAAATGGTCTGAGGTAAATAGGATGAAATTTCGTAAGGACAAATGCAAAGTACTGCATTTAGGAAGAAACAATCAGTTTCGCACATACAGAATGGGATATGATTACCTAGGAAGGAGTATTTCGGAAAGGGATCTAGGGTCCATAATGGACCACAAGCTAAGTCTGAGTCAACAGTGTAACACTGCTGCAAAAAAAGCAACATCATTCTGTGATGCATTAACAGGACAGTTGTATGCAAGACACAAGAAATAATTCTCCCGCTCTACTCTGCACTGATTAGGCTTGAACTGGAGTAATGTGTCTAGTTCTGGGTGACACATTTCAAGAAAGGTGTAGGCAAAATGGAGAAGCTCCACAGAAGAGCAACAAAAATGATTAAAGGTCTAGAAAACATGACCTATGAGGGAAGACTGAAAGAATTGGGTTTGTTTAGTCTGGAAAAGAGAAGACTGAGAGGGGACATGATAGCAACTTTCAAGTACCTAAAAGGGTGTTACACGGTAGGGGAGGATTGTTCTCCTTGACCTCTGATAGGAAAAGCAGCAATGGGCTTAAATTGCAGCAAGGGAGGTTTAGGTTAGATATTAGGAAAAACTTCCTAACCGTCAGATGGTTAAACACTGGAATAAATTGCCTCAGTATGTTGCAGAATCTCCATCCCTGGAGATTTTTAAGATCAAGTTAGATACCTGTCAGGGATGATCAGATGGTGGTTGGTCCTGCCGTAAGTGCAGAGGATTGGATTTGATGGTCCATAGAGGTCCCTTCCTGTTCTATGATGCTCTATATCCTAACCCTAGTGATGTAATAAAATACCTTGTGGTCTAAGATATAATATTCTATATATTTTCTCCATGTTATATTATGCTTTTGCATATAAAACTATCAACACCAATGTTGCTCAGTTAAGAAAGTAGTTAAAACCTCCACGGGGCTGCCTAGAAGAAAGGATGCCTACTCGAACAATACCTAGGGCAGGGGCACCTTAAGGGTATGTCTACACTACAGCGCTATTTCGAATTAACTTAATGGTTAATTCGAATTAAGCTAATTCGAAATAGTGAATCTGCACACAAAAACTATTTCAAAATAGCATTTTGCTATTTCGAAATAGCACGTCCACACTGAGTGGACCCTGAACCGAAGTTAAGGCTGGCTGGAACCAGTGCTGGCAGGGCATCAGGTTAGGACTTAGTTTGTGGGGCTGTTGCCTGAGGCTAACTGAGCTCCATGCTTAAAGGAATCCTACCCCCACCCCGGACAGACAGTTCTCAGGGTTCCCCGCTTGCTTGTCTACCTTGATGAGGGACAGCAAAGCAGTCCTGTCTTGGAGTGCCCCAAGTGCCCGCACTCAGGAAACCACAGCACTCGGCCACATGGAGCCAGAGCTGCCCCGGGCACGCCGGTGTGTCTCGTGGGGTCATTGCCATCAGCCTGGCTGCACTTGCTGCAAGCTGCCATTCAGGGGGTCCATTGAGGGGCTGTCAGGATCCAGGAGGCCCTGCGGGAGAGCGTCCACCCCAGGGAGCCCTCAGAGCCACCCCGGTCCTCCCCACCAGGGGCTCGTGCCCCATTCCTCCCTCACGTTCTTCCACTTACCCCTCCCTAGCCCCCCCTTCCTGACATCAGACAAAAACCACGTCTGTTCAAAAACAGAAACTGGGTTTATTGAACAAAACTGGGAGGGGGGGAATGAACCTCTGGGGAGACTGGGAAAAGGAGGTGGGAGAGGGGAAGAGAGAGAGTAGAAAAGGGGAGGGAGAAACTTGGGAGGAGGGAACTGCAAGGGGGAAGGAAGGGGAAGAAGGGGGAGGGGAAGCTCAGGACCCAGAGTGTGGGATCTCACCGGACCAACTTGATTTTCATGCTAACCTGCTCCTGGGTTCGCATGTGGCCTTTGGTGGCCAGGCTGGCAGCTATCCTGCCCTAGACGGTCACGTTCCTCCATCTAGTGCGGAGATCATGGACGTTGGGGGCATTCCCCCCAAACTTGAATAAGGTCCATGATCTCCCACCCTGGACCAGGAAGGCGCCTGTCTTCTCCAGCCCCTGTCAGGCTCCTGGGAGCTGGCAGACTGCTTCTGGGGAGCGGTGGAGGGCTGGCTGCCAGTGGCTTTCTGGCTCATGTTTTGGGGCCACTGCTGGCTCTGGGCTAGAGGCTTGGAGCTGACACAGGCACTGTGGCCAGGGTCTACCCCTTTAATGGCTCTGGGGTTGGGGGGAGAGAAGAGTAAGTTTTCCTGGTTGTGCCCAGAGTGGCCACCAGGGCTCTCAGGGAAGGGCCGGAGGCCCCCTATTTCGAATTAAGTGTCTACACAGCACTTAATTCAAAATAGCTATATCGAATTTGGCGTTACTCCTCGTAGAATGAGGTTTACCAAATTCGAATTAAGCGCTCCGCTATTTCGAATTCAATTTTATGCTATTTCGAAATAGCAGTTTGCATGTATAGACACTGTTGAAGCTGTTATTTCGAATTAACTTTGCAGTGTAGACATACCCTTAAACATTACAATGAAATGTGCTATTCCTACACAAATTCAAATTCAGTCTTGGAAATGCACCTTCCCCTGGTCTGACAGTGACTGGCTGAGATCAGCAGCCAGACAAAGATGGGCTGGCAGATATTAAAGCCTAGCAAGGTAGAGTGGGGGATTATGCCTGAAGAAGAATTTGCCATCCTGGTGTGGCCACAGATTGCCAAAGTAACAGTTCCACAAGTAGTCCTAGTACACACCACTTTCTGATACTCCTATTGGCTGGGAACAGCATTCCGCAGCCAACAGGTACTGCGATCACCGGTACCTGCAGCTGTGCAGATAAATATAGTGGTGGTGGCCTGCCACAGGCTAACCCTGGTAAACTACCAACATGTTATTGCCCACCCACTCCTGCTTAAAAGGCTGCATTGCTGTCCAGGATCTCAACCCCCTGACAGCTCTGCCCCTCAAACACAATCAAACCATCTGTTTCCAGGGTGAGGGTCCATGGAGTAGGGATGTTAAATTGCAGGTAATCAGTTAATTGAATTGTCCATGGAATTTCCATGGATGACTAGATTAGTCAATAGGGGGCTCTTAATGCATTTAAAAAGCAGAGGTGCAGTATCTGGGACTGGGCAGAGCTGGGAATCAGCTGATTCTCAGCCCCCACCCAGCCCCCTGCTACAGCTCTGCACCTCTTTTGCCCCCTGAGATGGTGCTGGATGGAACCAGCTTTTAAGCCAGCTCCCTACAGCACTGGCTCCTGATCCCCCCTTTGCTGCTTCTCTCTAATATAGGCAGTGGGCGGGGCGGGGGGGGGAGGGAAGCAACTAGTCGAGTCACTACCCAACTACCAAAAAAGCATATACTTATGGAAACCATCGTCTCTCCACAAGAACTAAGAGCTACTATCCACCTTACCATAGTCTAACTGAAAAGAAACAATTCTTCAACCTGATCTTCCCAACCACCACAGAACAATTTACATTATTTGTATTTTCTAACAAGCAAGACATGTTATTTTTCCCCTGTGGGGAAAATGGAAAGGAACTCCCAACTGCAAGGTGGTTTAAGTCTAAATGTAGGTGTATTAATGCCACAATGATTAGCCAAAATGTACAAAAATGTAAATGGAATAGGGCAAAGTAATTAGCTTGCTCAAGGTTGTTGAGTAAAAGGGCAGGTCACTTGTATGCAGGCTTCTGAGCTAAACAGCTGATGTAGCATCTACATATGCCAATAACAACTTGATTCTTGATTTCCAAAGCTGTATAAAATGACAGTCACCAGCCAAAGGAAAGCAATGCTGAATCAAGGGTACTGCACAGAACATGAACAGTCCGGAAGGCAGATAATGTACTGACCTGACTATGGAAATACTCTGCCCAAGCAAAAGCCACCATAATTAAATTTGAAACCTAGGCTACGAACACAAGATCCTGCTGAGTCCAGTGAGGTCATTCATAAAGTTTCCATTGAGTTCGGTGAGGCAGGGATCAGGCACATACATGGTAGTCCCTTTCAGTTATTAGGGACATTATCAAGTCCGTATTAGAGAGGAATGTTCCTCTCCAAAGTAGAGGCCAACGACTCTTCCAATAGGCATCAGTGTGTGAATAAACCCCAATTATGCAGAAGCTGATTTGGGAACAATTCCTGTGTCACCGAGATGAGAGCATAAAAGGTGTAGCCTTTTCCCTTCTAGTTACAACAGTATATGTCTAAACTACATTCCTCTTCTGAAAGGGGAATGTAAATGACCTGATCGAAAATGCAAATGAAGCGTGGATTTACAAGTGTCACGCTTCCTGTGTGTAATCACATGAAAGCACTTTTTTGAAAAGGGTTTTTCAAAAAAGAAACCACAGTCTAGATGGGGTTCTTTCGAAAAAAACCACCCTTTTTCAAAGAACCTGTACACCCTTTTACGAACAAGTGTTCTCACATGATTATGCAAATGTAAGTCTTAAGTTCAGTTCACTATAAACATAATGCAGGACTATGTAGCACTTTAAAGACTAACAAGATGGTTTATTAGATGATGAGCTTTCGTGGGCCAGACCCACTTCCTCAGATCAAATAGTGGAAGAAAATAGTCACAACCATATATACCAAAGGATACAATTTAAAAAAATGAACACACATGAAAAGGACAAATCACATTTCAGAACAGAAGGGGGATGCGGGGGGGGGGGGGGGGGAAGAGGAAGGTAAGTGTCTGTGAGTTAATGATATTAGAGGTGGGGAAAGGTAGATGTCTCTGAGCTAATGGTATTAGAGGTGATAATTGGGGAAGCTATCTTTGTAATGGGTAAGGTAGCTGGGGTCTTTGTTCAATCCCCCCCCCCCCCCGGAGAGTGTCGAATTTTAGCATGAATGACAGTTCATAGGATTCCCTTTCAAGTGCAGATGTAAAAGACCCCAGCTACCTTACCCATTACAAAGATAGCTTCCCCAATTATCACCTCTAATACCATTAGCTCAGAGACATCTACCTTTCCCCACCTTTAATATCATTAACTCACAGACACTTACCTTCCTCCCCCCCCCCCCCCCGCATCCCCCTTCTGTTCTGAAATGTGATTTGTCCTTTTCATGTGTGTTCATTTTTTTTAATTGTATCCTTTGGTATATATGGTTGTGACTATTTTCTTCCACTATTTGATCTGAGGAAGTGGGTCTGGCCCACGAAAGCTCATCATCTAATAAACCATCTTGTTAGTCTTTAAAGTGCTACATAGTCCTGCAGTTTGCTTCAGCTACACCAGACTAACACGGCTACATTTCTATTACTATAAACATAAGGCAGCTCTGTGGGTAATGCAAGTATCATAAACATTTGTACTGAATGCAAAAGAGCATGCAAAGAATCTGCCTCCAACTCAAATATTTCTGTACCCAGCTTTGCTCTAACAAGCAGCTTTTGACCTAGAAAAAGTATCTGGGTTCCCCACCATGGCACTGTGGGACTGTCTTGCTCACAAGACTATGCCACCTTAGGCTGCTCCAATTGCATTGTCCCCATCTCCAGTATGCTTGGACAAACTTATCTCCATGGCCCGTGTGTGGCTGGGTTAAGTTTCTTCATACAACTGTGGTTTTTTGTTTTGTTTTTAAGAATTCAGCTCTGAACTTTTAGCAGAGCCAACGGCTAAGAAAATGTTCACAAAGCCATGTCCATAAATAACAAGCTCCACTAGTCATTGTACCAGATCTGATAAATCCAGTGACAGCACTGCCTTCCTGTGGGTGTATGTTCTGGTCTAACTTAAGAAAGGGGCAGGTCCTGTCAACGTACAGTTCAAAAATCTATTTGTCAATGCAAAAAGATGGTGGTTTGGGGTTTGGTGTGGTTCTCTTTCTTCTTCTTTCAGTTTGCTGGTGTAGAATGTTATTAGCAGCCACCACATCAAGCTGCTAATGACCAGCTAACCCTTTCAGTTCTGCCCCAGGTTCTCAGTTCCTCCAGAAGTTCATTAACTGCCTGTACCCCAACCTGCATGATGCTGAGTTTACCCTACCAAGTTCTGAACACCTTCCATCCCCAAACAAATGCAGCAGCACAAACAACACTGCACTGCATGCACAATTCTCCCCTTAGGCATAGGAAGGGAGAGGGAAAGAATGAACCACATGTACCAGATGTTAGGGTGCTTCATGCACTACTGGTAGGTGCTCAGATAGTCCAGTGATGAGGTCAGAATAAGAAGCCATATAGAATAGAATCCAAATGGTAGCACAGCAGATGGTTCTCAGCACTGGAGCTGGTCAAAATATTTTACTCCAAAACCATTTTGGCTTAAAAAATGGCTTTCACTAAATGAAAATTTACTCAAGAAAAATTTTCACTTGTGTTGCAATTTTTCAAGTTTTTATTCAAAACTTTTTTTTTCCATTTGACAAAAGTAAAAAAAAAAAAAAAAAAAAATCCCGTGAAGAATTTCAATGAAAACAAAATGTTCACTTAGATTTTGTGTGAACAATAAAATGTGTTTTCCAACTGGCTACAGGCTGTAGCCCTAATCAGATTTTCAAAACTAACAAAACCCTACTTTGAACCACTAGTTTCAGAGGAAGCCAAAGGCCTAAGCCGCACCATTTTCTGTTAGAAACCATTAGCCACAATAAAGAACCCAAAAGCCAATTTAAACGCAGTAATTAACAAGTTAACATTGGCAACAAAAGTTCATGGCTGTTTGGGGATGCACCTGGGAATTCTGTGCATTGGGGAGGATGCTATCGGTCTCTTCTTGGCTGGCTCAGCAGAAGGCCATAGATTTTGTGTTACCCTGTTGCCACTCATTGCTAGCAACTCTGCCTCCAAGTCAGGATGGAACAGCATTACTAGAACACTGAAGAAGTTTCCACAACTGTTGCACATGCTGAATCTGTTCTATGGAGAGAGCAATTTAATCCCCAGGGATAGCAAACAGCAGGACTGACCAGCATTCAGTAAAACATGCACCATACTTTACAAGCCATTGCAGAGAAATTGCTGCTTAGTTGTCATAGGTCACTTCCTTCCTTAGAGGGCTGATGAACCTACTTCTTCCATATTCCCATCACCCCTCTACTTGTGCAGGGAGAAGAATACAGAGACAAAGGACTAACTACAGTGGATAAGTAATCTGGCCTGGCTTTTATTGACAGCATACACAGGAGCATGATTCATGGGAATTACTAAACCAGTGGTTAAAACAGCTGCTACATGCTCCTTTCACCCAATGCTCCTGTAAGCTCTTCACTCACAGGGGTGGTTCAACTAAACACCTGTGCTCTTATTCATTCTGCCATTGATATTAGAATGAAATACTTGCACCTAGTGCTATGCCTGTCACAGCAAAAGAGCTAAAAATACATCCTGGTTCATGAATCATAGATGAGGCTGAGAAGCAGTGAGTCACTGGAGTTAATCTACTTCCCAAGAGTGTCTTGGATTTTTCATTTATTTATTTAATTTTGGGCTAGGTTTGGCAAAATGCCAAACATCTTTGTGTTCATCCTATTTCAGAGCAACTCATTCCATGCTTTTGGGACTACACTCTAACTCCAAAAGCCTCAAAAACTAGAGCTTTAGCTGCATGATATGCTGCATAATAAAAACATTCCTGCTACTATAACTGCATGTGACCTGTTATATTCCTGCTTCTAGCCAGATCATTGCAATTACATTACTAGGGTGTTGTGGCTTAAAGCTGATAAACTCATATGATCTGAGCTCAGCCCCTGCCTCTGCCACAGACCTACTCTGCGATCTTTGACAAATCATTTAATCTCAAGACCCCTCCTTCTGCCAATTGGGGATGACCAAACTTTCCTTTCTTACACCCCTGTCTACGTTGGCCCCAAGCCTGCAAAGACTTAAGACATAATATTACACACCTGAGACTTCCCACTGAAACTAGTCAGACATATAAAGCTATGCATGTGTTTAAATCTTTGCAGGAGTGAGGCTCTGGCATGTGAACTCTTTGGGGCAGAGAAATACCATCTATTCAGTATCTACCCTATGAAGTCCTATTCTCTGCTACTACGGTAACAGAAATCATAAACACAATAGCACATATTGTTAACTCACAGAGCCATGGCCAAACAGAATTGTGAGTTCTCTTCACAATAGAGTCGACTAGGGATAGTTGCTTTTATTAATCTCACTATGTCACTACTATTACAGACCTAATACTGCCAAATGGGTACACTGCTATTGCAAAGTGACACATCAATAAGCCTAAGCAGAGCAATGCATAAGGGTACATCTACACTTGCTCCCTAGTTTGAACTAGGGATGCAAATGTAGCCGACTGAAATTGCTAATGAAGCAGGGATTTAAATATCCTGCACTTCATTAGCATAATCTCTCCTGCGTGCTATTCCGCTTGCCAGCTGATTCGAACCAGGAAGTGTGCTCCGGTGTTAGTTCGAATCAAACCCCTTGGTTCAAACTAACGTTACTCCTCAAAAAATTACTCTATTGTTTACTACAGTTGTTTACCGGGTATGCACGTGCTGGCTCAATGCCATTCTTATCACTCTTACGTGCTGAGACCGAGGTCAGACTTGTTTACCGCTTGGTAGTTTCCCAGTTCAAGTGCATGGGTTAAAGCTGATAAGGGCCAACTGCTGTTTGCGCTTGCAGAGTCCCAGGCTATGTACTTCAAGGATGGAAACTTCCATTCCGGGCCTGCTAAGCTGCAGGACCCACAAATGACTTTTTATTTGACACACAAAATGAGAGACTGAATTTTAAGAAGATATAGAACAAAAATATCTTCCATTTACAGTGTTCTGCACTGTTGAATTTTTTTTGTTTTGTTTAGGGGGCCAGCAGTTGGTGGTGCTCCCCTAAACTCAATGGGAGCTCATGCCCAGAAAGAGATGGCTTTGTAGGGAGCCAATCTGATTATTTTTAAAATAATGGAAGAAAATGTTTTATGGAACAATAATACAGTTAGCTGTGATTTGACTCAAAATACACCAAACCTTGCCTCCAGCCCCCCTGGGTAATACAATCTGGGTCCTCTAATTAGTTTTCCCATGCAGATTTCAATAAAACAAACCACCTCTGAGTAAAAGCAGGATTACCCAGGGTATGAGAATAGACATACTGGGTTAGATCAAGGAGCCATCTAGCTCAGTGTCCTGTCTTCTGATACTAGCTGGTGCCATAAGCTTCTGAGGGAATGAACAGGGCAATTATTGAGTGATTCATTCCCTGGTGTCCAGTCCCAGCTCCTGGCAGTCAGAAGTTTAAGGACACCCAGAGCAAGGAATTATATCCCTGACCACCTTGGCTAACAGATGCACCTATCCTCTGCAACACTGAGTCGGGTAGGGAAGCTCCCATGGATGATCTCTCAGGAAAAACTTCAAAGTGGACATGGTATTCCTCACTTCCACCCTAAGGGCCAGTCTTGCCTCTGGAGACCCTCAGCTTATTTCACATAGGTTACCCAGTTACTATCAGATGAATAGCACATATGTTGGCAAAGTTCTCAGATCCTTCAAAAGAAAGAGTGCTGTGGAAAAATGTAAGCTATGTTATATCAGTACATTATAGAATATCTGACAATTTCCCCTTCAATATTTTAATAGGAGACAAATAAGAGTCAATAGATAAAAGCTTAACAAAATCATTCAAGATTTTGCAGACTGATCGTATGGCCGTGGAAGTCAGCAAAATGATCCCTAGCAACCTCAGGGGATTGTGATGGATGCTGTTAAAGAAAGATACTATTCTCATCAGTTTATATCCTGTTGACTAGAATATATAGCCAACCTGGCTTTGTGACTGTTGTGCATAGTTATAATCACTTCTTGGCAAGCCTGGTCCAGGGTAATTGTCAAATTGAGAATAGCAAGTATAGCACAGTACTTCATTGTGTAGATCTCTGACTGATCATAATGAGTACTGACAGTTCCTCGTGTTCTATTGGCAGACAATATAGATAAAGTTTATGCTGTCTAGTTATTTAGTCTTTCTATAGGAAGACATGGGTTAGGCAATCAATGAAAAAAGGGTGTGTAAATATATTTACTAGTCTGTAAAAGATCAAGTACTAAACATATTTTGGAAAATATACAGTCTGAGACCTGTGGACCATCAAATCAATATCTAGGGTTTGGCAGTGGCATGTACCAGATGCTAAAACTAGACAAAACTTGAAATTTCTGGTTCACATAAAATTATGACACTTTGAAATTTGTTTTCAGTCTGAATTGCAATAAAATTTCAGAGTTCTCCAAAATGAAAGTTTCCAAACTCAAAACAAGGTAGTATTGTCTCCTGGTTTCTGGCCAGGTTCTCTTTAATCTCTTACGCATTTTGTCCTGTATTTTGCCACGCTGAACTTAATACATACACAAAATGTAAGTGTATAAGAGGAGGTCAAGTTTTGCAGACTGCCTATTAGCTATTGCAAATGACAAAGACATTCGGCTCTCTAGAAATGTATATCTGGATTATCTGCCCAGGGGACTAGAATTCTTATCAACTCTTGAGTATAAATTAATAAAAGAAAAAATCAACAAAGGCATCTGAATTAAAGCCGTCAGTATGATGATATACTGAAAAACAACATTGAAAGAAGGCCTTTAGGTTGCAAAGTCAAGAACTCAAAAGTAGCAAGTGCCAGCTTTCAGATTGCCTTAATTCTACTTCCTTTTGTGTCCATCCTTTGCATTGACTGACACAGAGATCCAGCTGGGGGAGGGAGGAGGATAGTTTGTAATCTTGTAATTAAAGATGGTGTCATAATGCAGACAAAAAAGGGGGCAAATTAAGACTGCCTTGGCAACCAGAAAGCTGGAATTTGAAATAATTGACTTAAATAACATTTGTTTTAACATAGATTGCCATGTGTAACTTCCTTAGTATATAAAAGGAAAAAGTTAAAAACAAACATTATACGTAATTGTAACAATGCCCCTCCCCCTGCCCAATCATACATCACTAGGGTTTAATTCTTGAACCCCCAGTTCTGTAGCAAAGGCTTCTACCATTGGTGGCTCAGGATATTAGGTGACAGCTGAGAAGGTTGTTACCAGAAGGTAGGGGGAACTGCTGGAGCTATAGTGGATGGTTGGAGGACCCAGCCTAGTTCTCACCCCTTTCCTTGGGAGCTGGGGAAAATCTGATGTTCAGGGAGTAGGAGGGATTGGCTACTGGAGCAGTGTGCTGGGTTCAGGGGTGTGACTAGGGAGAGACTAGTCTGGCTCTCCCCCCCCCCCCCGCAATACCTGCTTTGGCAGATTAAGTGTTCCCAGGAGTGAGAGGTGGTGGTGTCACTTTGGCAGCTATGTAACTCCAGCCATTCAGAATGTTTGTTCAGGTACTATGCTGGCAGACTGCCACAATTTTATTCAGCAACACAACAGAAAGAAGGAAAATGGTGATTTTCAAGAGTTTCTCTCAGCAAAACCAGAGCTGAATTTAATGGGACAAAGAAATGGCACTTTTCTAGCCCAAGAGCCTTCCCCTGCTGTATTTCAAAAGCCAGCTGCAAACAATAGAGGTGTTAGAACCGTCTCAGGTCATCTTAAGAAATGGACTGTGCCCCCGAAAGCTCATGATACCATCTACATCAGTGGTCCCCAATGTAATGCCCGCGGGCGCCATAGCCCCCGCCCAGCCATTTGTGCATGCCTGCCAAACAATCTGGGATGGCCCCGCCCCCGGGCACGTGGCGTGCAGCACAAGCGCAGTGCCGGCCCATAGCACATGGGCGGCCCCTTGCCCGGGGTCACGGCACATGCCGGTGCTGGCCCCAGGTGTGAGACACATGGGTGGCCCCTGGCCTGGGATCGCAGCACGTGCCAGCCCCAGGTGCGAGCCCCGGGGTCATGGGTTCTAGTCCTGGGTTGGGAGGGATAAAGGATTGCTGGTCCCTCCGGTACTACTCCTTCATCTGCAATGCCCTTAAGTCTTTTCCCCCTCCTTTACAAGGCTTTAATGCCTCCTTTTAATTTCTGGTGGCCAGCTGCCATTTCTGCCAGCGCTGCAGCTACTCTCTTTTTTTTTTTTCCTTTCTTTCTAGAAGGAGAGACAGAGAGAACCTTCCTCAACCCTCACTTTTAGTACTAGTTGTCCCAGTCTATAAGAAGTCAAGAAAATTGTGGACTTCTGTGATCTTTTTTCCCTATTAGATAAGAAATGAGATTAATAGTTGTTCTCTGTGCGCAACACTTCTGAAAGAAATCAGGCCACATGGATGCCTTAAGAAAAGTTGAAAACTTCAACAGGAGGAAGGATAGGTCCTGAAAGGGGCAATCCAAGTCTGCAATTTGACATGCCTCAACCAACACACGTGGTAAAATCAAATAAACTAAATGATATTACTAGTATTTGTTTAAAGAACATCTTTGCCATGATAAATTTCAGATAAAGCAGCAAGGAGAAAAAGACTAGTAGGTTTGAGCCTGTAGCCATTGGTCACGTGAGCAGACCCACTTGAGTCTGGCTGCTCACATGAATTAGACCCATGCAGTCAAACTCATCATACTGAGATCATAAGCTAAGGGATTCATTCAAAATTTGGTCTGTTATAAAGAGGAAAATTTGTTCTCTATTGCTCTAAGTGAACTCTTCAGGACATCAGAGGGGACATGTGACCTTTCATCTAACGGGCTGACGACAGTTAATTATAAATAGATGGATCGTGGTTTTGTTCAAGACAGTGGAGAGCAGTTTCTTATTGTGGCAATGACAGTAAGCTACAAATGAGTTGAGGAAGCCTTCTCTGAAGAGAGTTCCACTTAAGAAAAATTCTTCTATGAAATATACTCAGTTTAAGATGGACAAAGAGATTTAAAATATATTCAACTTGGGACATAGCAGAAGGGGATAGGGCCTTTTGTAACCTTGCATTCCTCTTTCTTATTTCCTCTGACTAGCCTTTGCTCTCTTTTCTACCTTAACATTAACAAGGTAGAAGGAACAAAAGCTGAAATAGGGAAAGTTCAAATTAAAGAATATTTAGATATCTTAGATGTATTTATTCTGTGGTACATCCTTTGCATGAAAATTATTTGAAGCAACCTAACAACCATTAGCAATTATCTTTGAGGACTCATGGAGTAAAGGGGAGGTCTAGAAGAGTGGAAAAGGGCAAATAGAGAATCTTTTTTTTTTAAATAGGAGAAGAGGACCAGGAGAATTATAGACTACCAGCCTAACTTTGATAGTTAGAAAGATATTGGAACAAATGATTAAATATTGAATTTGTAAGTCCCTAGGGGATAACTGAACTATAAAGATTATCATGCCAAACTGAAGTATGGGAGCCAGTGGTAGGCTCAGTCTCTTGGGCCATTACTTCTGAAGTAACTTGAAAATTTTTCTGCTGTAATTTTCCCATTACATAAGCTAGGCCCATTCGCTGTGCCTAATGTAGATGGTCATCTATTTTGGAAGGATATGAACCTTAAGAAATTAAAAGGTCAGCATCAAAGGTCCAGAGTAGAATAGGAAGCAACTGTCAGTTCTTTCCACGGTGCCAGAATTAGGATAACAATTGTCAAGTCTACACTGGAAAAGAAGAAAAATAAATGATGCGTGTGTGGTGCAGGGCCGGCACACAACATATTGGCACCTGAGGTGGGGAGCTCAGATGATGCCCCCATGCCACCTTTTCTCCTGCCTGCCTGTTATGTATCTTGTGCCTTCCTTCCTCCAGCACAGCACTCCATCATCTCTGTGCATCTAGAGCAGTGAGAATACATATGCACCAGCAGCAGACACAATTTTCTACACTCTGGATCCTAGTTCGCCTCATGGTAAGGCCAGCCCTAGTGTGGTGGGTGAGGGGAGCAGAAAATACAGTTCACAGGGAATCATTCCTGCAGCAAGATTTCCTTCCCACCAGTGAGTGAAAAATGAAGAGACAAAAATGTAACAGAGCCAGCACACCAGTGAAAATGAAATATACTAGAGAGAGGGAGATAGCCTCCAGAAATGGATAGCTTCAAAACAGCTAACGGGTAGATTACCTTATGCACTGTTAGTACCAGAAAATTAAGCATATTGCAAATGCAAATTTAGGACAGCAAAATATGCTGAATGCAAGACAACACCCTCAATATTTCTAGGGAAGACGATGCAAAAGCACCACCGTTTGCAGCATGGTTCTCAGCAACTATTACACCCCTAAAGCAACATGCCAGTCTAACAACCTATTGGAGATTTTATGCAGCAGGATGGCTGTAAAGGGAAAAAAGAAGCCATTTAGTGTTCAGTTCCCTCAAACATACCCTTTTTTAATTTCCAGTCAGTTAATCTGCTTCAGGAGTGTTTATTATAATAAGCCTTCATGGAAATGCTTCTGGAGACTATTACTACCTTTGGATTTTTTTATGTACTTTAATTCCCCTTTGTATAATCAACATGCCACTTATACAAGGCCTCAGGAAACAGGGAACATGCAGTATATGGTGATTTTCAGTACCTATTGAACAAGTAGGAAGAGGAAGGTTATGCTGCATAAGCCCACACAATTTAATTGTTTTTAATGGAAAATCAGCAAGAAGCTACTTACACGTACACAGTAGGTCATGCCAGTCTTCACAATGCCCTCTCCACTCTGCACCAGGGGGCTGTCCTGTTTGCTTAGAGAGGCAGACTCAAAGCCCAACAAGACGCAGTCATCTTGAGATTTTGTATTTACATCGAGTTTCTCCGGATCCTGCCGTGGATAAGAAGCAGGCAGGCAGCTTAGTAAACTGATTTCTGGTGAGGTCGGGCTGCCTGGAACTGTAACACACTCTGTGAGTTTAATTCTTGGCACCTCTTTTGTCCCCAGACAGAAGTTTTTTAAACCAGGAAGATTAGATGGATTGGATAATTTAATATTAGCCATTCGGGGTATCAAAGTGCACAAGGTGGTGGAGCTGTCCTGTGTCCCCAAGTTGACATCCTCAATTGGCAAATGAGGTGTTGAGGAAAGAGAAGATGAAGAAGAGCCTTTGATATTTAAAGAACTATTTTGTGTGCCTTCCTCTAATGATGTTATAGAATCATCCCTAAACCTACTGTATTTAGCCCTGTGAAGCATTCCTGGGTGTCTAAAGAGTCCTACATATAGTGCATGTCCACTGAGACTGTGCTGACTGCGTTCTCTCATAGCCTTGGAAGTTCTGTAACTGGATACTGTTGCATAAATTTGCTCTCCTCTTATAGATAAAAGACATGGAAATTAAGCAATTCAAACAATTTTTTAAACTGTTGTTTTTTTTGTCTACTAGTTCACAAGTGTCTTATTTTTCTTAACGAACATAGCTTAAGTCTGTGTGGTCATCCGTAAATCATTCTAAAGGACATACACACAGCTATAACAATGCTACAGCAGTTTAATCTGAAGAGATGCTATCCATACTTAAAATCTCTTCTGCCACAAGCAAGCAAGCAAGCCTCTAAATCGTTCTCAGCTTTGAACACTCACTGTTATAGCCCGCATCATTAACAGTGAATGCCTGGCTGCAGTAAAGGCTAAAAATATATATATTCTACAGAAAGCAGTACAAGATAGCTAGAATCTCAACACCACCTTTAGATTAGCAACAACCCAAAGCGATACCTCACAAGCCCTGTTCTTAGAATTTTGTATTCAGCTGCCCCACTGGAAAGAAATCATGGTTCTGCAATTGCACATTCTTTATTCCCACAATAGGATTTCAAAATCATGCAAAATAATTATCTATATGTCATCAACGGTTCTTAATACAAAGCCTTCTAATTCTTGTCTTTAAAGTAATTCAGCATCGCAATCTCAAAAGATGCTCAATATTTGTATGCTTCAGCACAATTTTACTTCACATCTTCAGACTCATCATCATCATCTTTGTGCAGCTTCCTTGTCAACCCTTGAGCAATCTTTAGCTTTTCCTTGTAAGCCAGGTTACAGCAGAATTTCTTTGTTTAAAATTCCGAAGAGAGTGTTGCTGTTTTTGTGAATGAAGTTTTCTGAATGAATTTCTCTGTGTGCAAGCTAATAAATCTGTGAATGAAGCTGAGAATGGCTATAACTGACTGACAGTCTCAGGGGTGTTTAATTTTCATCCAATCAGAAAAAAGCCTGGTGACTCATACACCATAAATACACTAAAGGAGTAGCCATGAAAAAATGACTTTTTTGGGGGAAAACTTGTTTTTAATGTGTGTAATGAATGGACAAACACATCAGTAGTTACTAAATCCATAGGTCTCAAAGCATAGTAAAAATTCTATTTTGCTATTACGTCTGCAAGGCACCATCAGAAGACTCTATTGTTGAATCTATTGTTTCACTGATATTAGGTCATATGGTACAATTTCTGTGGGAAGATGTGATGCATCTTTCCTAGAAATTGAGGGGTTTTTATTGATTTGTTGGTTCAATATCCGAATTATTATAACATCCTGTGCCTATCAAATTTACTCTAAAGACATGATGCAAACTGCAAAAGGCTAAGCACACAGGAAGCCAGAATCTGAAAAGGCAGTGGCATAAAATAAAATGTAATCTTTTCAAATTAATCTTCAATCTTCAAATTAATGAACACAAATCATAGAAACATTTGTTTGCTTACATTCTGTGCATTTGGAAGCAAGCAATACCTGCAACTAGATATTATTTTCATCTTCAGAAAGGATGGTGTTAACATTTCATTAAGTATAGTGGTGACTTCCCTGCAGTGTCTGCCCCAAACACACCAATTTTGACTATTATTGTGATGGAATTTTTACTCCATTTCAAATCTGCTTACACTCAAACTCACTAATGCTAATACAATCATGATGGGAAAGCAACCTATTCATTAAATCGCTACCTCCAATATCACTATATAGCAGTGTTTCCCAATTTTGTTGGCCATAGAACTCTTTTAAACTTGGAAGAATTTCAAGGAACAGGGGGGAAATTTGTCAAGCAAAAACAAAACACACCACCCCACAACACACCAGGGAGTGGACCAGGGAGACCTGGAGGCCAAAATGCAGTCACTCAGAGTGGCAGCGGGGGGAGGGGAAGTGTCTGAAAGCCAGCAGGAAACCAGAGAAGGATCCGGCATCTTTGCTCACCAGATCCTCTCTGTCTCTAGGAGGAGGGAGTGATTGAGTTCTCGCTTAACCCTTACTTTCACTTTGTAGAACCCTGGGGTTCTGTGGAGCACCATTTGGGAAACACTGATGTATGGGATAGGACAAAATAAAGGATCATCTTATTTTATTTCACAAAGCTTTTTAAATATATACTGTCAAACCTGCTTCAAATTCCAGCTTCTCTTGAAGACACGTAGATGGGTCTCTCAACACCAGTCAGCTTAATAGCCATGAATAAAGGGCCTGAGAGCAGAGATTTGCCCAGCTGAACCCTTAAGGGGTATGTCTACACTACAGTGTAAACCTGTGCCTGTGGACTGTGTTTCCAAGACTAAGTTTGAGTGACCAAGGACTCCACCTTTCTTCATTGTATCTCTCATCCATGCTGAAAACTGCAAAATGACAGCAGTCACAGCAGGATTCAGGTACTGACCCACCTGGTAACAGGGGTTAATGACACTGGTCAGACTGATTTGTGTGGCTGGAAGTTGGGTTTGGACTCAAACCTGAGTCAGAGCTGATGCTAATGTGCAGTGTGGACACACCCACACAGACTCAAAAGGTATGAGAATAATACAGTTAGAACTCACTTCCTGCCTCTCCAAGGCTGTTCTATCAGCTGCTTGAGATGCTTTTTTGTCATTAACCTTTTAAGTGAATATTAATTTTAAGATGATGATATTGGGCCTGATTCTTCTCTCCAACCCTTTAGTACCCCCTGAAGGATTCCTAGCTGATAATCTTGTGTACAACAGCAGGAGTGAACAAAATCCTGGTTAAGAGAGAGAGAGAGAGAGAGAGAGAAGTCAATGCTGTCACCAGGTTACACATCTCTCATCTTATACAGCTTCTGGTGTTAATGCTGAAAATAGATTGAGAGGTAAAATTGAAAGAGCTATATTCTAGTACCAGAGCAATTCTTGCTCCAGGGGACGATTGCTTCATTTAAATCAACACATTTCAGGAGGATTTGTTTTGAAGCCAAACACTAACATAACCTAGCTTAAACAATACATGGGGACTTAAATTTAATAAAGGCTTCGAAGCACTTTCTGCCTTTCGGTGCTAAGAAATTATGAGCACTAACATTTGTTGTACACTTTGAGCAAAGAAACTCTTATAGCATTAATATCTGTCCTTTTAGGTCTTTGATTTGGACACTATTTTAGGATGCTGATGCAAAACTACAGTAACTGTGTTTGCAGCAGTAGTCACACCAGTTTTTTGAAGGATTTCCAGAAAGATAAAGGAGATCTTACAGGACAGATTCTTAGGAGAGCGTAAGGCAGTGTAACTCCATTGATGTCAATGGATCTATATAGATTAACACTCTGGTACTGACCTGTTGAGTTTGCATGAACTGCATAAGCTGGGAGGGGCTATAGTGTTGCTCTGCACTATCAAAGGCCTGCAGAGAGATGCCCAATGAGTAAAATGCCAAGATTTTCTGATTTAACGGGCCCTAATGAACTCTCACTGGCTTACTGTACACTAACTTTTCCATTAGGTGTCCCATACATTTCATTCAAAGACAGTAGCAGGCCAGGTTGGATTAATGCACAGACACCCAGGCACAAGTCCCAGCTCCTGGAGTCAAATGGTTCTAATCTTCATGATTGCAGTGAGAATCAGGTAAATGATACCCAGGCACAGCTGGGTATGATGTCTGAGTCTGTAGAGAGCCTGAAACAATAGCTTGGAGCTGGGAACCGCCACATGCACTTCTGCGTAAGGATATTAAGTAGCGTGTAATTCACTAATAGAATAGTCGATGCCTTTTTTCATTGACTATTTGATTAGACGAGAGGGCGGTGCTGCCCCTTTGAAATGCTGTCACGGTGTTTCAAAGGGGCAGCGCCACACAGCGGCTCCCTGCAGCGCTGCCACTTTGAAATTCCACTGTGACATTTCAAAGCATCAGTGCCGCATGGAGCCTGGGGTCCACTTTGAAATACCCTCCACTTTCCCCTCTTGCTGCCTCTAATAGATGCAGTGAAGGAGGAGGGGGGAAGCAACTAGTCAACTGGTTGACTAGTCTTTAACATCCCTACTTCTGTGAGGTGTTAACACCAAGACACTTTGCTCAGGCAGTAGAGTGGGGAGAAAGTCTGCCAAGTCATCTCGGTAGAGGACTCAGGTTTTGGCAGGAAGAGAAATTCCCAACCACTGTGTGAAGAGCACCTAGTTGCAAATGATCACAGATGCCTTAAACAACATCTATGCACTTCCAGTCAGATGACAGGGCCGATGATTGAGCCCTGTTGGTAGTATTCCTCTCTGATTGGCTGTTTTCTTCACTTCCTTGCCTCCTGCGGTGCAGCAGGAAGCAGCCCCTTCACTTGGGAGCTGAAGCTGTTCTCACAGGAGAGGCAAGGGAGAGGGGAGCAGGAGCCTGCAGCTCAAGGCAGCTCCATCGCTTCACCTATAAAAGGGGAAATAAGAACAACCCAGGAAACTACAGACCAGTCAGTTTAACTTCTGTGCCAGGGAAGATAATGATGCAATTAAGGAATTAATCTGCAAACATCTGGAAGATAAGGTGATAGGAAACAGCCAGGATGAATTGTAAATAACAAATCATATCAAACCAATCTGATAACTTTATTTGATAACATATCAAGCCTTGTGGATAAGGGAGAAGTGGTGGATGTCTTAATGCCTTACTAAAATGTAGGTATTTGATATAGTCTCATATGATCTTTTTATCAATGAACTAGGGAAATACAACCTAGTTGGGGCTACTAGAAGGTGGGTGCATAACTAGCTGGATAATCACTCTCAGAGAGCAGTTACTAACAGTTCACAATCTCGCTACAAAGGCAAAACAAGTGGAGTTCCGCAGGGTTCTGGTTTGGGACCGGTTCTGTTCAATATCTTCATCAACAATTTAGATATCGGCATAGAGAGTACGCTTATTAAGTTTGCAGATGATACTAAGCTGGGAGGGGTTGCCACTGCTTTGGAGGTTAGGGTCATAATTCAAAATGACCTGGACAAACTAAAGAAGTGGTCTGAGGTAAACAGAATGAAATTTAATAAGGACGAAAGTAAAGTGCTCCACTTAGGAAGGAACAATCAGTTTCACACATACAGAATGGGAAGTGATTATCTAGGAAGGAGTACAGCAGAAAGGGATCTAGAGGTCTTAGTGGACCACAATCTAACTATGAGTCAACAGTGTGACGCAGTTGCAAAAAAACAAACATGATTCCGGGATGCACTAAAAGGAGTGTTGTGAGCAAGACACGAGAAGTCATTTTTCTGCTCTACTCTGTGCTGATTAGGCCTTAATTGGAGTATTGTATCCAGTTCCGGGTGCCACATTTCAAGACAGATGTGGAGAAATTGGAGAAGTTCCAGAGAAGAGCAACAAAAATTATGCAAGTTCTAGAAAACATGACCCATGAGGGAAGACTAAAAGAATGGGGCTTGTTTAGTTTAGAAAAGAGAAGACTGGGAGGGGACGTGATAGCACTTTTCAAGGATCTAAAAGGGTGTCACAAGGAGGAGGAAAAAAAATTGTTCTCCTTGGCCTGTGATGATAGGACAAGAAGCAATGGGCTTAGGTTACAGCAAGGGAGGTTTAAGTTGGACACTAGAAAAAACTTCCTATCATAGTGGTTAAGCACTGAAATAAGTTGCCTAGGGAGGTTGTGGAATTTCCATCTCTGGAGATATTTAAGAGCAGGTTATACAGACATCTATCAGGGATGATTTAGATGGTGCTTGGTCCTGCCGTGAGGGCAGGGGACTGAACTTGATGATCTCTTGAGGTCCCTTCCAGTTGTAGTGTTCTGTTATTCTATCTCCTCTTCCCTCCTTCAAGAAAAGGGCGGGGTTCTCTGCTACTCCCCACTTTGGAGGTAGCAGAATTGATGGAGGATGAGGAGGTAAGCAGGTGTGAAGTTACTTCCATTTCTATAGAAATGGATAGATTCCTCCCCACACACATTTTTTGCAGACCTTCTTACGCACCTAGTACAAGGGGTCCAACCTGCCCACTCAACACCTCGGCCCTGCTGCTCCTGGAAGGAGTGTCACAATGCAGGTGCCAGGATACCAGGCCATAAGGTGGGAGCAGAACCAAGGTGGGGCCCTGCACATCTACATCCCCTCCTTGCCTGAGTCCAGCCCTCTCAGCTATGTGGGAAGAGCAGGTGTTCAGGAGCCTGGTGTATGGGTTAGCCCAGTCATCTTAGCCCAGGCCCTTTTCTTAGCCCCTCAATGCCAAGCTGCAGAGCAAACACGGCCACAAGAACAAAAACAAATTGAGCCTATCCTAACTAATGGTGGGGTAACAGAACATGAATTTACTCAGATAGACCCTGCCAGTGGCCATCAGAGGGCAGGCATCTCAGTAAGAGGGTCTTTAATGGTACAGCTGGAGGGCAGGAAAGTTTTGCAAGCCCTAAATCTTGAGTGCAGTGCACTTATTTGAGATACTGCCCAGAACAATCAGACCCAGATCAAAGGTATCAACCGTAACAGAGCCAATCAGGTATGGGACAAGAAAACTCCTCTTGGCCACTCCTATTGCCACTGGTTTGGAACAAGGCTCCCTGTTCTCTGCCCCCCTCTGTTATTTGTATGTATTCTGCAGTTGCACATAAGGGTCTCTGCAACAAGCAGGACCTCTGTTGACAATCCAAATAGGCTAGTCTATTGGGATAGGGTGGGTCTCTTTTCTGTGTCTGAGCAGCACTTTGCACAGCAGGAGGCTGTTCGGGCACTACCCTCCTTTACAGGACATCCCTGGCATCCTTTCAGATCCCTCAGCACCACCAGACGGCTCATGAGCCAGAGTAGCAAGAAGTGCCCAGTCCCATCTGAAGCTGGCTCAGAAATTGCACCCCATATGATCATATTAAGCCTGCCCTGGCCTTATTATTGCAGCTCATTATACCTAGGAATGAAGCCACACAGAGAAATAGCTTGCACTGGTACAAAACACAACAGCCTGTCTGCTTAGCAACACGTCACCATCCCCACACAACCTCTTCTCTGAACTGGCTTCCTGGCAATACAAGAGGAAGAGGGCAACTGTTACTTCTGCTTTAAAAGTGCTCAGCTATCTGTGGTGGGGATGGGGCTCTGAGGCACAGAAGCAAGGGAAAGAAGTGGGTGAGGGGTTTGGAATGGATGAGGTGGGTGAGTGAGTCAGATAAGAGGGCTTGGCACCCTAAGGCAGGCCTAGGAGCAACCAGAAGCAGCAATGAGAGCAGTGCAGGTGGCAGTCAGGTCTTGCATACACAAGGAACAGATGCTAAACCTTCCTACTGCTGCTAAGATCAATTCACCTGCACTAGGGTTAGTAACATGAGCCCGGAATTAGGTGAGTCACTTGGGTTTTAACACAGCTTCCTTCAGACCTAGCCTGAGCACCAGTACCTGGCTGGCATTAAACGTGCTGGTGACTCATCCTTCTACAGCCCCTAAGCTTGTTAATACGGCTGAAGCTGAACCAATGCCAGAAGTAATGGGAATTTGGTGTAGACAGCTTAGGAACATGTTCATCCCCTCCTGACACAGATGAGGTATGATCCCTGGGAAAGGAAGTTTCAGAGAGAGTACACGGGAGCAAGGTAGCAAACAAGAGGCAGGGGCAGAGGGCAATGCACGGAGCCTGTCAACAGCTAACAAACATTAGCGCCACTTGACTGCTGATGCAGCTGGTCCTGATACTGCAAGAGGGAGAGAGTCATGCTGAGCTTTAGTATTGCCTTTATTTTACACACACATGCACACTCCGCTCCCCTCTACTCCTGGGAAGCAGAGAGGCAAAGGTTTTCTTTCAGAGGCACAGGGATTGGACTGGCCTTCTACGACTTTTGTGCTTGTCAAGTATTACACAAGGTGACACTTCCGAGGCTGGGGGCTGTGCTGAAATTGTCCCTTCTCCTTCCCTTCCGCTTCTTAACCCTCATACATGGAACTCAACCATCAACCTCTCAGCAAAATGTGTTTGTTGTCTCATGAAAATTGCCCTATTTCCCTGAAGGCCAAGTCTTCTAATAATGCCTGAGTCATACATTACAAGCCTTTGGAACCCTGATTTCCTCCCCATGATGCTAGAGAAAGGAAGCAGCATTAACCAGCCTTTATCTAGCTGGTAGCACCATTGAGGGATTAAGCTGTAGGAGGTATAATAGCTGACTACTTTTCAGAGCCAAAGCGCTCCGGAGCACAATAGAATTGTGTGTGTGTGTGTGTGTGTTTTTTAAATAAGAAAGAGCCTTGTTTTCAGGAACAAGAAGAAATAGAAGGTGGGTAGCAAAAGCCAGAACAAAACTGCAGTAGGCAAAGAAACATTAGCCTTTGTGGAAGGAAAAGCAACATTGTGTGTTTTCAGAGCTCTCTTCTCAAGGCAAAACTGCAGTTTCAAAGTAGCTGATGGTCAGCCTCTCACCACCAGGGAGCACAAAGGGCCTTTTAGCATGGGAAAAATGGAGCCTGCCATCTTGTTTAAAGTATAAAAGGGGGCTGTGTCTCTTGAACTCCACTCTGGGACACATTTGTCTTCTGTGTTCGTGTCATGGGGAGGTTATGGCTTGATGCTGCTGCAGCTCATTGCTTTCCAGTTCCAGAGGCCTGCCAGGGAGGAAGCCAAACCCTTGCTCGGAAACAGAGGACAATAGAATTTTCCAGTTTATTTGGCTAGAGTCTGCTTTTATGAAGCGGTGCATGTTTTCTGAAGCCTCCATCAGGACTCATTTTCTCAGGCAATAAGAACGTTCTTGTAGTTCAAGCGTTCCACTGGGATTCCCTATTGTGGTTTTGTAACACAGATTCCTGTGCTGTCTGTATTATCATGAACTCGTTACTCCCGAATCCAGCTAAATATATGTGCATATTACAGAATTTCACTACAGATGAAATGTGCCTACAAAGAGGAGAAACTTTGCCTTCCATGGTTCTAGGCTGCAAGTTGTTTAACAGTGTGGAACCAGTAATCGCCATTCCAGCTGGAATGGTTCACCCAGGAAATGTTTAATTAGGTAAAGAGAAGGGGGTCTGACATGGTCTAGACAGGACTGGATCCTGCTGTGAGGGCAGGGGACTGGACTTGATGGCCTCTCGAGGTCCCTTCCAGTTCTAGTGTTCTATGATTCTGTATTTTGAGAGGCTCTTCTTAGCCAGACACATAAAGCTGGGAGCGGGTAAAGGAGATAAATCGAGCAGCGGAGAAGTGTGGTCAGAGCACAGACTTAGGGATTCTCTGAAGGGGTGATAAGAGAGATAGAGAGGAAGGAGGATAAAGAGCAGCAGCAAAGCATCCTGACAGGTGCATTTTAGATGGACTGGAAAGGAGAGTGGTAGAGGTATGAGAAGTAGAAATAATTAGTGCATCTTCTTGGCAACAGGGGATAAGAATTAGGGGAGCATGGACCCCCTCTCCTCTGCAGACAGGGGCTGCTGCCACAGAGCAGCCTCTGTCCATGGTGAGTCTGAGCCCACCGTGGACAGAGGCTGCTTCGCAGCAGCCTGCCCCCGCGCCCACCCCCCCACATGCTGCTGCCTCTAATAGAGGCAGAAGTGCAGGGTTACAGGCCACACCACAGAGCCGGTGCTGGGGGGAACATGCTTTTAAACCAGCTACCCACAGCACTAGCTCCTACCTGCTCCGCCTCCTTGCCTCAGCAAGAGAGAGGGGAAGGATGGGTATAATCAACAGGATTCAGCCCAAGCTTATCTGTTAATCATGTGGTCATCTACACATTGACATCTCCAACCTCAACACCCTTCAATTCTATCAGCTCTTCAGAGGACAGCCAACACTGCCCCAGTAACATTATACCTTACCTCCAGCAGGGTGGGATATTTGGGGGCAGGACAGGGTATTTAAATTGGTCCCTTTAGGAGCAAACAAGTAGTCCTGTGGCACCTTACAGACTAACCAAAATGTATTTCAGATCATGAGGTTTCCTGGGCAAAACCCACTTCATCAGATGATTAGTCTAACTCATCTGATGAAATTGGTGTCACCCACGAAAGCTCAGGATCCTATGGGTTTTTTTTTAGTCTCTAAGGGTATGTCTAGACTCCATGCCTCTGCTGACAGAGGCATGTAAATTAGACATACCGACATAGTCAATGAAGCGAGGATTTAAATATCCCCCGCTTCATTAGAATAAAAATGGCCGCCGCGTTATGCCAGCTCAGCTGTTTGTTGGCACAAAACAGCAGTCAAGACGGGGATCGGTTGACAAGGAAAGCCGTTGTCGACCGATCCTGTAAACCTTGTTTCACAAGGCATAAGGGATCGGTCAGCTTTCCTTGTCGACCGATCCCCATCTTGACTGCAGCTTTGTGCTGACAAACAGCTGAGCCGACACAATGCAGAGGCCATTTTTATTCTAATGAAGCAGGGGATATTTAAATCCCTGCTTCATTGACTATGTCGGTACGTCTAATTTACATGCCTCTGTCGGTAGAGGCATGTAGTCTAGACATACCCTAAGGTGCAGAGGATTCCTCACGGTTTTTAAAGTTACAAACTAACACAGCTACTCTCCAGTCCCTTAGGGTTCGCATTCAAGTAAGCTATTCCTGGAACAGAGGGTGAAAGTTACTCAGTGAAGAATTTCAGTCAATACAACACTAACTATTGCATGTTATACACACTAGACATGGGCAGGCATTAATGTGACTTGCATAACTATCTTCCCACAAACCCTTCTTCATATATATCTGTTATGTAAAGCCTCCACTGAATGTAATATAATGTAAATGTAAGTTGCAGTATAATGTGAATGTAAGTTTTGTAACCTTTTGAGCTCTGTAACCTTCCATTATAAGAAAAAGATCAGAAGGATTCTTGTGATTCAGCATGAGCACACTGTTGCTCTTAGGAATAAATTAGAATATAGGTTATGTTATAAAGGAAATATGATGAATGATTAAAAGTGTATACTAGCAGAAGCTTTGTATTAGAATAGATTGATACCTTTTATAAGGACAATTGTATATCTTTTCCCATGTGTGACATGATTGTGTAGTTCCTGGGGAGGGACAATGCATGAGTTTGGAATGTGATTGTTTGGAGAGATAACTTGTAGTCCCAGCAGTTTCAAACAGTAGAAGTGGGGTCTGGAAGACTCAGAAACATCAAGGTTCCATAAATGAGACCTGACACAGACTGATGCAGGACATATGGATGACCTTGGAGCTAAGGACAGGCATCCCTTTTCAAACCAGACAGCCTTAAGATAAACACTGGGAAAGAACCACCAACATACTGCTGTCAGAGTAAAGAATAACTCCCAGATAAACAGATGTTAAACAGAACAGATGGTGATTGATTAAGAAAAGTCCTGTCAAAGATGGGGTGCCTTGTATGAATCTCCGGGTCTCATCTTGTCTAGATCAGAGTGTCAGTCCAGACCAAGAGAAGTCCCCACTGCTCCCCCTCACATTTAACTCACTGGGCCAGTGAGTTAATGTGAACAACAGACTGGTAATTTTAAGCAAAAGCAAGACAGAGTTTGTTTGTATATGACTGAATGGTTGATCAGGTTCAATCCCTTTTCCATTTCATTCAACAGCGGCATTTAATAAAAGCAATGCAAGTGTAACCCTGGGTTGGTCTTTAGTGAAAATAGCATAACACTATCAAGAGGCTGGAAAGAGGGAAAAGATATAGTTCACGTTACATCTCTAAGGGTGTTACACATGGGAGATTTTCAATTGAAGTGCCATCAGGAGTGTAATAAGCTACAAGGACAATCCCAGAAGTGCCCTTTGAGGATGCTGCTTTCAAAGGATACAATCATTTGGAATATAGGCCTGGCCAGCCAACTGTTATAGAGCAGATAGTGAAAATATTACTTCTAGCCTCTTCTGCTGATCAAACACCATGTAGCCAGGTAGTCTCTGCACCAAAGGTTCACAGTTGTACTAATGTAGACAAGCATTCAGACTGAATAGGTCTCTTCCCCAACACAACTTAAACAGCAGTGGATGTTTCCTGTCACATGCATTTTCTCATATTAATTCCTTGTCTCACCTGCACACTCACTACAACCACATTCATCGACTCGCTATGGGTATAGTCTCACAAGTACCAGGAGACAGTTAAAAGCAGCATTCCACATGTCTTGTAATCAATGCACAAATATCCTATATTTCTGTAGACCACAACTTTTAACATGGAAACAGTTTTATATTTTTGGAAATGTGCTTGAAAACCTGGTGAATGAGGGAATAATGTTAAAGGGACAAATTAATGAGGAGAGATGAATTAGCTGCATATAGCAAAGGCAGAGTTAACACAGTCACAGTGAGCGACAATGCAGGGGAAAACCTAAACACTCTTACTTCCTCACTGACATGCATGGTTGACTGTTTTCAACCCCTTTTTCATTTTCAGATCCCTAAACAAGTTTGAATGCAGGTGTGAACCTCTTTGGAAATCTTAGTCAGACCACCACAGGTTGAAAACCACTGAATAAGAACAAATTCTGCTATGAGATACTTACTTTGTAACTAGCAAGCTATTAAAATGTACAACATTAACCTACAGCATGGATGGAGTTTCAGTACAATGGAGTCTGGTACTTACAATGCATGCAATTCTTTTTCAAATCTAATTGTTAACTGGCTTAACCTACAGTGGTTTTACTTCTGCTGCAGCTTACTCAGTATGTATGGCTTCAGGAGAGGGGAAAGCTTCCCTATCCCACACACAATATTCTTTCAACTGTTCCATATATTTTCCTATCATTACAATTCAGTAAAAATAATTGTATAGACATATCTAAACAGCAGGGCTAAAGCTGAAATAAACTATGCAACTTTTGCTATGTCAATTGCATAGCTTAAGTCGAAATAGCTTATTTCAGCTTTTGGCGCTGTCTACACAGCAGGAAGTCTGAATTAGAGCACTCTTCCTCTGACTTCCCTTATTCCTCACGCAACGAGGGTTACAGGAGTTGGAATAAGAAGTCCTCCAGCTTGACTTTATTTCAACATTATGTCGAAATAAGTGCTTGCTGTGTAGACCAATGTTCCCTCTAAGCTGCGTGGCAGGACAGCGTCACAGGCAATTAATCAGCCCTGCCCAATCATAAGCTCAAGGCTTCATGCACCGAGCGGACTGGGTGGGGCTGATTAATCACCTGTGAAGTTTTGAGCTGCACAGCTCAGAAGGAACACTGTTGTAGACATGGACTATGTTATTTTGGAATAACTGATGTTATTTCAAAATAGCTCTGCTGTGTAGACATAGCCTATGTTACGTGTAGGCTAAGTTTTGGATTTCATACAGGCGATAGACTGATCACATCAGCCGAACAAATGACATCCATCAGCAGAGACTGTGGGTGCAATTTTCAAAAGCCCTTGTCTCTTTTGAAGATGGTACTTAGGCACTTTTGACATTCCAACACAAACCAGAAAAATCAGACTTTAGGCCAATATCACTTTTCTTAAAACTAAATATCAGAGAGACTAAGGATATCAAAATGCGGTTATCAGGCTAATCGTATAGTCAATAGAAATTGTATTGACTGTCTGATTAGTCGATAGGACTGCTCTACAAAGCCCGGCACCAGGAGCTGTCTCAAGCCGGGACTGAGCAATCCTGGCTCATGCTGGCTCCAGGAGCCGCCCACATTGCAGCTCTGCTTTTTACATGTAGTAAGAGCCACCGGACTCTTGTACATTTCAAAGGCTGAAGCGGCCTCAGTGGGAACTGGTGTGAGCAGGGAACAGCTTCAGTTCTCACTCACACTGTATCCCCCTATGCCGATGCCCCCCCCCCCCCCACGGAGCTGGTGCTGGGGGAGCTGGGTTTTAAGATGGCTCCCCCCAGCATTGGTTCCTACTCCCCCACCCTTTCTGCCTCCTTCTGATAGAGGCAGAAAGGGAGGGGAAGCGATGAGTCAAGTCACTACTCAACTATACAATAAGCTTATGCTTATCGGATATTCGACTAGTCGCTTACATCCCTAAGATAGACATCATCTTAAGGTAATATATAAAGAAGTGGCACTTCTTCCTCTGGAGTGCTGCATCTAGTTTGATCCCCCTCACTCTAAACCAGTTGAAAATGACACATGCTTTTGCTGTATAAAGATAGTTGAAATGGAGAGATCTGAGAGTAGGCAATAGAGTTGGTTAGAAGTAAAGTGAAATGGTGGTGGCAAGAACTAGGATTATTTTGTGACAGAAGCCAGTTGCTAAAGGTGAAGTGATTTGCAAAGCTGATGATGCTGGTGGAGTATGCACTTGAGGTTTTGGTGAGCTGAGCTGGGCAAAGCTGAAGGTGCGTTTCTGCTCCTGCTCCTTGCTTTGCAACCACTTTTGCTGCCCACCCCACCAAGCACTTCCACTAAGACCAGATGTTTTCTCTTTCATTTTAGAAAAAAGTCTGACAAATAGCACTGAAGGACAGAGCTGAAATGTAGAGCAGCAATGAGATGGAGGGATTCACCAATAGGCTTTAGTTCCATCCAGCACTAGTCAGCAGTTTGAACCTAAAAGTCTAAGGCTATGGCTACATTCAGGGTGTCTAGACTACATGGCTCCGTCGACGGAGCCATGTAAAGTAGTTCACCTGACAATCAATGAAGTGGGGATTTAAATAATGCCTGTTTCATTGAAATAAAAATGGCCACTGTGCTGTGCTGACAATCAGCTGATCCAGCACAGCGTGGATTGGTTGACAAGTGAAGCATAACGAGGCATAACGGAGCGGTTGACAAAGGCTTCCCTCGTCAACCGATCCGCATCTAGACTGCTGCCCTGTGCTGGATCAGCTGATTGTCGACACAGAGCGGCGGCCATTTTTATTTCAATGAAGCGAGGACTATTTAAATCCCTGCTTCATTGACTGTGTCGGGTAAACTACTTTACATGGCTCCGTCGATGGAGCTATATAGTCTAGACACACCCTCAAAGGCTTGCAGCTCCACCATTGCAAGCTCCCTTGTGTAGCTGCTCTAAGCCCAGAGAAGAGAGAGCTCTCCTACTTAATTAATCCACCCCCAATGAGTGGCAGCAACTATGTTGGCTGGAGACGCGCTCCCACCAACATAGCGCTGTGCACCCTGGGGCTAAGATTCCTGTCACTTACTTTGCTCAGAGTGGGGGTTGGTTTATTCACCCTGGAACAACACACGTTATAGTGACCTAAGTGGTACAGTAGATATAGCCTTTGGCTATGCCCATGTCTACACTTAAAAATGCAGTGGATCTGCTGCAAGCACTTCCATGGACACACTACGGCGAGTGAAGGGATTCTCCTATTGCTACAGTTTATCCACTTCCCCAAGAGGCAGTAGTGAGATTGGTGGAAGAATTCTTCTATTGACCCAGCACTGTCACACCCAAGGTTAGGTTGGCATAGCTACCTCTCTCAGGAGCGGGGATTTCACATGTCCCAGAGAGTTGTAGCTACCCTAATGTAAGTTTTCAGTGTAGACCAGTGCTAAAATCTGACAGTTGCTCGCTAGCCAGTGTGCAATGAGTCCGTTCAAAGTGTGTGTGTGTGTGTGTGTGTGTGTGTGTGGGAGGGGGGGAAGTTCACATTAAAAGCCACCTTTAATAGGCACTTGGAGAGAGAGAAGCCAAATCTTGGAGAAGTGTGGAAAATTAGCTACCCATTTACATCCTAGTGGTCCCTCCCAGGCCAAGGTGAGGCCTGTGGGCAAGGCACATTGTGAGTGAAGTTTGCATGGTATATATGCACCTTCTCCAAATATGACCACACTTTTGTCAAATTAAACTCCATTCATAAACACTATGAACATTTTACAAAGGCAAAATGTTCCAAATGCCATGGAGGTAACAGGTATCTCGGGCCTCTTATTTCAGGCCAACAAGAAGCAAGAGAACTATCTGTATACTGGAAGGACATGTAGGGACCCTTAAGTAGAAATATCAACAACACACTAAGAACCACACAGATTTGCAGTTACAGCAACTGAAACAACTTCAGCACATCCTGTGAGTAGGACAGCCAGCCAGGGTATAGCCGCACACAATCTAAGCAGTGAGGGGCCCAAGCAAAGAGATCACATTAAAACCAATCAATGTTGATTGTCAAGTGCTGAATGTAGCACAGGTTTTCTGCACAGCATATGCAGCCTCTACTACCTGGCTAGTAAGTAAAATTAGAGCCTGTCTCAGCCTACCCCTGTACCATGTGGCCATCCACATCCTCTTCATTTTTTAAGTGTACTACAGATTTGGTACACTTACAATTTTCAGCAGCTGTCCACGACATACAACCCAAGCCAACTGGAAGACACATATGACTGAGAACAAATAAGGGCACTACACGTTGGAGTGTTTTTTGCTTTAGCGTTAGTTATTAAAGCTCTGTTACTGGCTAAAAAAAGCAAACTGCAATCCAGGAACAAAGTCAGTGACAAAGTACTAGATCGATTCTGCTAGGAACAGTCAGTTCCACAAGCAGGCAAAGTTTAGCAAGAGCACTCAACCGGGGCCAATTCAAAAGGAAATGGAAAACAATGATTTCCATAAAAACACCACTTACCCCTGAACTGGCATTTATCAGAGGTTATACAGGTAAAGTGCTATTCTTGCTTAGATGTCACCATTCAAAATACACATTATCTCATTTAAAATGCAAGTTTAAGAACACCCAGATACACATACAGACAAATGCCTCAGTGGAAACTAAATTTGCACAGTGTCCAGGCATTTGGGCTGGCAATGGTTTCTATCAAGTGCTGGATAATTTACTCCCAGTGCAAAGAACTTAGTCAAAGGATCATCCTGTGCCCCTGAGGGTCAGCATGTTTGCTATCTTAGCCCTGGGCTTGGTTTAATGCATTGTCGATACTTAAGAGATCAGAAAAATTGCTGTAATGGTAAGAACATTTTGGAAACAGGTGTTTCACTCCTGTCGAACCATTCCCACGCACACATCCCTCCACAGTTTTGTGTGGCACAAGAGAATTCTTTACAGCTGCCATCTGGAGCAGCTTTTGCTTTACCGCCCCCCCCCCAAGCAGCAACATACCATCTATTTAAAAAAAACTTATCAGGCAAGATTTTCAAAGGCACGAAGGATAGGTAGGTTCCCAACTCCCATTGAAAGTCAATGGATGTTGAGAGCATAAGTGTATTTTTGTGTATCCTTGGGGAAAAAAAAAACAACTAATCACACAGTGATAAAATACTCTCCCCCCCTCCCTTTTTCTTGTTTATACCTTTAAATTCGTTTTTTAAAATGTGCGTTTTAAAGTCTTTTCTTGTAGTTTGTCTGAAAGGTGCCATCCAAAGACAGAGCTCTTATACTGAAAATATTTCTTTCAAGACACAAAAGTAGCACAGCAGTACCATGCAGTTAAAAGATCAAACACCTAGCCACAGCCAAGCTCGCTGCTGCATAAATGACAGCAAGAAACAAATAGCCAAGTATACCGGATGAGAGGAGGAAGCATTATAGAAAAATTAAAGCAATTGTGCCACACAGCTAATATACTTTTATAACCATAAAATATGACAGCTATGCCTGCAGGAAGTCTCCAAGGGAACCTAAAGACAAACAGCACTTTTGTAAACATAACTGCAGGAAGTGCAGCTTACTCCATTTCCTCTGTTTGTCCTTGTTGTGAGCAAGTCTGGTTTCAGTGTTCCATGATTACTAGACTCCTCTTTGCTCATTAAAGTACTATCCTTGGGAACTAACCTCGTTACAGATAGCTGGATATTTTAAATAAGGTCCAGATGGGCACCCACACACATCCGCCTTTCAAAGAGACCGTGTAGCAATGACTTCTGCACTGACAGAAGGTACTGTATCAAGTAGCTGTCAAAGGAAAAGGTTAAACATAGCACTTAACTGTTTTGTCCAAATTGTATAGCCATGCGTTCCAACTTGGAAAGCTCCCTCCTGCATTTCATAGTTAATGTCTCAACAAGCTAAGAAAATAAACCAGTAGGAACAAGTTACCTGTTCTGTCTCTTTCTTCTGAGGAAGTTGAGTGCGTACACACACACACACACACACACACACACACACAGGAGGTACCAGAATTATACCAAGCGTTCTAATTTGCTTATGCAGTGGTTGAAAAAAATCTGAAAGAAAATCTAATGGCGAGCCCCTCTTGCATAGCTATAGAGTGATTTGAATCAGTGAACTCTTCACCACATATTCTGACATGCCAGTTCAGAAATTCTTTTGCCAAATCCTCAATTTTGTTAATCCAATTTTGTTAATCCAATGATGCTTAAGATACTCAGAACAGTTTGGAAAAAGTCTTTTACAAAGGGCTGCAACTTGCAGCTGTTCAAAGGGTTTTATCTGAAACTGAGGCAGTACTATCCAACTGAGAATCGCTTTGCTCTTAAAATTGGCTAGTGAATTATGTTAGTTTTTTTATGAAGTATTTACGGGTATTCAACCCTTGCCCAGAATCAATGCCTAAGCACCAACTCCTTCCCCACAAACACAAACAATACCTCCATAGTTACCCACCGTCATGTTAAAAGCCAAAGCTACATTACTGCAACATTATAAAAGGAGAATATAAACAAAGAAATTCAGGTTCTCATAATTCTGCCACTTTGAACACAGTAATACACAATGTTGGATGCAAGGAGGGATGTGAAAGATTAACCAAGGATCATGCTTAACGAGTGATGCTTACCGGTTCTGGTTAACTGGTGGGGGCTGCTCCAGCCCAGTGGTGCCCGATGTGGGTAGCGGCACTCCAGTCTGGCTGGAGCAACCCGTCTGCAGTGCAGGGGGTCACAGGCAGGTGCTGCTTTGTTTGGGCTGGGCCTATGGCAGGGGGGCTGCTCCATGACCCCCTGCCTGCTCCCCCTTTAGTCAGTCAACCTCTTAAGCATTGTGTTTAACCGGTTAACCAATTAAATGGGATTTTACATCTCTAGATGCAAGTGTACTATTTAAATACTTTTATATGTAGACAGACAAAAATATGGGAGACTTTTTAATATGGGAATAACTAGTTTCCTGAGTTCTGAATATGAAGTACCTCACCTGTAAACAGTGCATTATATACTGTTCTACATTCCCTATACTTAAAACAAGAGAGCCCTCGCATGTATATATTGCATGTGTGCAATCAAGTAATATGTATTTTATTATTCATGAATATTGACTACAATTTATTCTAGTTTCTTGTTATGTGAGCCCTTAAGAGCAGTGGTGGGTCAGTGCTTTGAGTTACTCTTCAAAGTACTGGGATACTTGTAGTAGATGCTCCAGAGTGAATATTCAAATATCTAATTAAACAGGTTTTTTTTTTTTTTTTAATGGCCATTGCAAATATCCCACTTTGCAATCCCAGAATGGAGTATCAATCTAAATCAATGCTAAAAGAAAGTCGTGTTCTGGTAATTTTTATTATTTTCAGAAATTTCTCAAAAATCTTATTCTCGCTGAGGACTCAACCCATAGGAAGTTTGGAATTTAATTTGTAACATTTAGGGACTTTCCAAAATTCCCCTTTTGGTTTGAGAATATATATTGAGAAATTTCAAAACAGTTTTTGCAGAAAGTTACAGAATATCAAAATTAGGGTTTATAATGGTAGTTTTCAGAAGCTATGAAAAAAAAACACAAAAGCAAAACTTACCATATGAATTTGACTTTATATGTAGAAAATCATTACGTTAATGTTTTACTTTCAATCTCATAGCACATGGGACTGGTAACACCAGTTAATGGTGCAGTACTAATAGTTGAGGTGAAGTAAGCAGTTGTGATGAGTCACTGGAAAGTTAAGAGATCCCCACATTCAAGCTGCACAAATTTTCAAAGGGGTATTTAGCACAGTAGCTTCAGTAATGCAGATGTAATAGCTGCACAGAAGTTACCACGTGTCACCACAGTATGGTACAAAGGTGACAATGTTGGACATGACGACACGATCTGCTGCCTTTTTGTTCTTTCACTCCTATGAAGGATGTGAATTTATCTTGGATTTAGCATACCCAGTTTTATTTCGGTTCCAAGATGGTGACATTTATTAGGTACATTGTTGGAGTTTTAGAACAGCAGTACATTTTGCATACTACACATTATACCTATATTTTGTCTTCAAGCCCTGGTGAAAACGCTGAGACATGAACAAGTTAATGGGAAGGGGAAAATGTTAATGGGTATCAGTCTCAGCTCTTAAATGTTTGCTTTGTTTGCCTGGGTTGCACTCACTAAAGATTGTATGCATTCAAGGCCAAATTCACTTCACCCTGAAAATATGTAGTTTAGATTTAGAAGATTGAAGTGCGATTTAAGCCAAGATTTCCTTGTCTTCAACAAGGAAATTCCCCAGCACAGTTGTAGCTGTATTAAACCGGTATGGCTCTGCTGGTAAGTTTCCCCATGAAGACAAGCCCCGATTCTTTTTTCAACTTTGAAAGGTCCATGAGTATTACACTTATACAGAGAACCTACGCAAAGGACTTAAGAGTTTTCACTTATGTTTCCTTTTCAAATTTTAAGTGATCAGAATATATGTCTCCCATGATACAAAAATCTTTAAATGGTTTGTTTTACCTTGAAGTATTTCAGGGAAGGTAACCAAAGAGAATCAACCAAGTGACTTGTCTCAGTGATGTACTTTTCACTTGGGAACATTGTCTAGCTCAGGATCCAGCCCACGGACACTGTAGGGAGCTGCAGGCAGGCTCACCACTTGCCTCGCCCCACCTGCATGCCCCTCAGAAATGTGGTTGCAAGGTGTTTTTTCTTTAAAAAGCTGTGAGTCTGGAGGGAAGGGGGGAAAGCTTTAAGAGCTACTCCCACCCCCAGCACAATGGGAGCTGCCTGTTTCAATGACAGGTAGCCATGATGCACAAGGGGCTCCAGACAGCACGTGGCTGCAGCCTGTGCAGGGGTGGAGCAGGCAGTAGTGTTCCCACTAAGCTATGTGGCAGCACAGCTTCACAGGTGATTAATCACCCTCACCCATTCAGAGGCTCAGGGCTCCATGCATGGAGCTGACAGACTGGACAGGGCTGATTAATCACCTGTGAAGTTGTGCTGCCATGCAGCTTAGAGGGAACACTGGCTGGCAGGGAGGCTGATTCATGAACAAGCTTGCTGGCTGGCAAGTCTCCTGGCCAGACTCTGCCTCTAAAACCCTAGCTCCTCTCTTCCCCAACCCTTTGCCCCCCACTCCTGCTCCTTACCTTCATATACCCAAATCCTTTGCCTCCCACCTCCTGCACCCATATCCCCTCCCAGATCTGGCACACCAATCCTCTGCCCCAGATCACAATCCAAATCCCTGTACCTTTCCTCCTCTATCCCAATTCCCCACCCTATGTCACAATCCAACCCCCTGCACCTTGGTCCAGTGCCCAAGGTCACAACTGCCTCCTTCACCCAACTCCCTCCCTTAACCCAAGATCCCTTCTGCATCCAACCTCCATCCCAGACCCCGCACTTCCTCCCTTAATATCCTGGAAGAGTGAGGCCCACAATTATTGGAATGGCTCCCCATCAAAAGTTATTCCCCAACCTGATCTACCCGGTACATTGTTTACTCCCCAGGAGGCAGAGTGTAGAGATGCTGTGCATACTACCATCTGGTACATAAGCTACAGAAAAACACTGGTACCTCCCAGGGAAAGCAGCAACACTTAAATCAAAACAAAAGTACCAGGGTAGCATATGGTGCTGGTGAAGTTTTGGAACAGACATGAAGAAAATACATTGCAACTGGTAAATGAATATATCACTGTAGTAAGAGATTTCTACAATCACGTTTATTAATTATGGAAGAATCCCCACTAGTATTTACATAGTGCAAAAAAAGCTGTTATTACTCCAAAAAGTATGATAGATAGAACAATTATCCTTCATACAGCAGAAAGGAAAACAAAACCCTTCATCTTTTATTTCATAATAATTTTTACTATTTAACCCAAGTGATGCTACAAATGTTAAGACATTAAAGATTAACAGTTTACCTTATTAGAATCTATTTAAAAATATATGAACATTTAGAAGGTGGGCTGTGCCAACTGTGTTGTTACTTTCAGTGTTCTCTCTCTAAATTTCAAGTTAGACATTCTTACATTTCATTGTGTGTGGTGGGGATGGGTAAAAACCCATGTAAGCTGCATCTATGGCTTTCTTCTGCTGGTTTTTGTTTTTGTAAACAGATCTTCACATTGAATTTTAAATGATTAAATATAATCAACATTTAAATCAACTGGATATTTTGATGAGTTGGCACAACTTCACAGAGAATACTTAATGACAGTTTTAGTAAACAGCCGCTCTTCAAACAATACAAGTTTTTGCATTCAAATTTAAATGTTATTAAAATTTAAACTTCATATTAAAGAATTGGATTGAATCATGTGAAAATCCTCACCCACATAAGCATTAGACATTTCCCACCTTTATGTTAAGAAATCATACAAGTGCATTATTGAACATTTCCTGTAGTTTTTAAATTTTAAAAATATGGGACAAATCCTGCAGACAGCAGACATTGTGTGGTTCCAATCCTGCAAATACTTGTATAGGTGTTAAATTGAAGCATACCAATAGGCCCACTGAGATCAATGGAACTACTCATACTCCTAATATCAAGTATGCATGCAAGTATTTGCAAGCCCAGGGCCTTCATCCTTACTAGGACTAAAATATAATTATTTGGTCTGATGAAGGACTATGTTCTGCAGATGTTTTCTCCTAAGTTTATTTTTACACAAATACTAGAAGTGTTATATAAAATAATTTCTATGCATCGTCACCTCTATCAATTCATTGTAAAGATGCCCTACTACCTGTTTGGCTAGATGTATGCAATCTAAATAACCCAATGAAGACTTTGAAAGAAAAATCCTGGATCTTTGTTTTCTGAATAATCTTCACAACAACAAAAATGGTATTCCTATAACTAAAGAAACATCTGTTTTTTTTCTTTTTTGGAGTGTAACAACCTGTATAATAAATTGTATATTTTTTATAGTGAAATAGAAATCCAGCTATTTTAAAAAATTAATCACGACACTGTAAATAACCTATCAGAAAGTTTATGCTTTATTTCTGTTGCTGATAGAAACAAGATTACCAAAAGATCAAAATTATACCTCTTAAGTGCTTTACATTGCAAGGAACTTCCCTAATTTTAGATGCAAATGGGCCTCTTCCCAGACACACAGTCATTCCATTATCAATTACATTTCATTCTCTTCTTATCAAAAGGAAACATTCTAAATGGATGGTTTCCTTTACTCTGTTTTGGTTTGCCTTGCTAGAGGTGATCATTTACATTTTCAGAGGTTCTCCTTGTTTGCTGGCAAATAGAGAGGTATTAGATGAGCTGTATTATCTTTAATAAACTCACAATATACATATGAAATCTGTTGCAAAATTACAATTAAACAGTGAGTTGAAGATTACAAGTAGATGTCCTGTTTGATATAAATATAAAATTCTGAATTGACTGTCCAAGATCAGAAAAGACAAAACACAAACCTTGATAATATTACTACCTCTAGATCAAGAGTTATTTGAATCACTGCCATGGAGTAAGCAAAAAGAAATTTACCAATTATTTTTTTGTAATTCCATTTTTGGAAAATACGAGTCAATTTCAATCCTTAGTGTGCACACATGATCTTAGTTGTTGATGGAAGCTGTGCTTGCATATACAAGGGTAAATGTTGATACTCTGTCAGCAGCTCAAACCCCTATCATTTCCTAAATCAACTAAACCTTTCAAAATGTATGCACAGTAGGATCTGCAGTATGAACAATTGGGGTTAATGCTCTAGAGGAATCTTTCTTTACTCTTTTGTATTCCTATAAAATGTCTCTTGCTAATATCTAGGAAGATTATGTCAAGGAACAAAGAACACAACCAGACAGCCAGCAGCTCTCTCCAACACTGTCCCGCACAGCATCTACTATGTCTATAGATACCGAAATGTTATTTACATAATACTCAAACACTTTGTTTCTGCTACGCTTACCATCTGAGAGACTAAATAATTCCTAAACCTGGAGTCTGATTTTCCCAGTGCAATATAAAATGCTGACATTACAAATACTAAAAAAGTGCTGGTCCCAAGTTGTTAATTAAACTAAGTGTGCAACTAAAATGTCCATTTATTTGGGCTACTGAAAGTTATTTTTAAATGGAAGTGGTCTAGAATATAATATAGAATTAAAACAAATCTATGGTTGCCATAAAAAAATTCTTCAGCTACTCTTTTAATCAAGTCCTTGGTGTGGACGGCTTCAGTACATTTATTGCCAGTGCTGGACAAAAATAAACAATTCAGACTACTGGTGTGCAAGGATTAAATATGTACTCCATTCCCATCGGAAATAAATTAATCACCAGATAATGGATTTAATTTAAATACTAGGAACAAACACCGATAATTCTATGGCAGCTTATTCATTTCTGGTTGGGTTTTTTTGGAACCACTGACCACCCTCAGTACTCCAAGGCACTTTCTTGTCTTCCCAGAACTACTGCTTTATTACTCTGGAGGTCAACTACTAGGCTGCTACTAATGAGGAACAAGAGTTCACATTCTCAATGAGAATTAATCCGAAAATTGATCCTGAACTCAACATAAAAATGGCCAGAATCAAAGCATGTGAGTGAACACATCAATACACTTAGCTATTGTATCAGTCACACTTGTTAAATACTCTGCTCTCTTTTGCCTGTTTTATTTAATGTAAATAAAATTATGCACATCAGCATTCCTGAGGTAAGTGAAAGAATAAGGAAGCAGTCAGTTACTAAGAACAACATGAATGGTGGTCCTGGTTAATGGTTCCCATAACGTGACTCTGCAAACAGTGACACTTTCTTTTTTAAAGTATTTATTTTGCTATTGTGGTTTTGTGTTGAAGTTTGTTACAATATGCTAAACTATCTCTTTACAGTCAGCAGCTTTTGCAATGTACCCTCACAGACTTAACTAAAAAGCTGCGTCTGCATTAGCATAAGAATCATGCATATATTTCCTAATAACCTCCTCTTCCTTTTGACCACAAGAAAAAGGTTTTGTGGATTTTTCTAGCTTCTCTTTATGGAGAAGTCAATTGTTACTTTTTAATTCCTGGGATAATTAGAAAATTGTGGCCAATCAGGTTAAAATGATTGGCGGTAACAACAATGCAAAATGTTGGTAACTGTTGCAAGTCTTAAAACATAGATTAGCTTATGTATTGAAAAGTGTGTCAAATTTAAGAAGATTTTTGCTTACAATTGGTCATTTATAAATAGTTTCTATGTTTACAAAAGAAGTGAATATCTATTATTGACAAGTTTTACACAGATGGTTTCAATTCTGGTAAATATACAGATACTGATTAAAAGCTAAACTATAGGTTTTAATGAAACAACTAAGACAGCTACAAATATCAGTTGTGAATTAAATACATATATTAAATGTTTAACAGTGCAAAATGTTGAGATGAAGCATACAAAGTAATGGCTGCAACCCTTACAACAGTTAGTTATAATTTTAGAATTATAAAGAGTTCCTGAGTTTGTGCTTATTTTTACAACATGTAATTGGAATCTGTGTGTTCTTTATTTAGAGAATTGCTGATGACGGGTTTATGTTGTGCATTACTTGCGTGCTTATCAGCTGTCCATTCCTCACTATCAATTACTGGATCTACCTGCTCAGAAGTTTCTCTCTCTTCCTCTTCGCTTTGTTCGGCATTGTCTTCCTCTGCTCCACTAAGGGTCTTCCCAAGTTGAAGGGTTTCCATAGTTCTTTGGGTCTCTGAGACCCAAGATTCAATTCTACTATTCAGTTGAACTTCTACTGATATAGGTTCGTGGGTGTAATCCTCATCATCTTCGTCGTCCTCCTCTTCTTCCTCTTCGAGCATTCCTGGTACAAGAGTACTCGTGGTACTGGTCATGGAGGAATTCAAAATATCACGACAGCTACCATCCAAAGATCCTGTTTCTGTACTCTGCTGTGATGCCCACTCCAGATTGTCATCTGGTTTCACCTCCTCTTTGTCACCTGGCAAGGATTTTCCATGACTTGCAGTTGAGGTAGTTCCGGTTGTAGCTGTAAGTGGCTGTTTATTAACAGTTACTTTTTCAATCTGAACACTGCTAGATTTTTCTGGTGCAACGGTCTTAAATGAGGACTCTCTCTCATTTTCAGAGGTTTCTAACCCATCAGATGTTTCCACCATACTTCTCCAGTTTGTTTCTGCAAATTAATTAAAGATGCCACAAGCTCATCATAAAACTGACAGCTTTAGAGAGTATTTAAAACATTTACACAATTAAAAAATCCTAAACATTTGTTCAAGAAAAAAGCATAAAAGGGAGACACGTGAACATGATCACACAGTGAAAAAACAGTTTGAAAATTCAAGAACAGAAAAAGCTGTGGAGTAAACTGTTTCATGTTTAATGAGATTCTCAAATTTTGTTCTGCAATCAAAAAGGTGTTGATGTGCTTGCCTGAGCACCACACTCAGTCAGAAATGGCATAGCTGATTGCGTGGGGTGACAGAGAGGCTAAAAGACTTGCTGAGCCTCTGCACAATATGTGTGTGTGGGGGGGGAGGGGAACAGCTCAGCTCCATGATCCTGGAAGGGGCGGCACCTCAGGCAGAAGAGGCAAGGCGGGGGCAGCCAGCCCTCAGTGCAGCCCTGAGCGCACTGCACTAGCCCCCACACAGCGATTTAAAGTGCCTGGGGTTCTGGCTGTTGTTGCTCGTATGGTAGCTGGGGTAGTTGGGAGTCCAGGGCCCTTTTGCATCAGCAGGTCCCAAGGCAACTGCTCCATTCCCCCGCCCCACGCCCTGTCAGCAGGCCTGCGGGTGAGCCCATGTATCAGGCTTTACTGTCAGAGCTGCAATACCATGGCAATTTGCTAAAATGGTATTAATAATCATCCCATTGGTAGGTGTTAATAAAAAATTCTGAACATTAAAAAAGCAGCAGGTAGACTGTAAAATAAACACTCTAAAAATAAATCAGCAATGCTATTAACAACTTGATCTAAGTTAGATAGGTATGTAAGAGTGTAACTAGTTAACTGATAAGCTGATGGTTATCGGTTCCTGTTAACGGTTAAACTCTGCTAGGATCCTGAGATGCCCGCACCATGGGGTTCTAGCTGCTGCACAGGTCATGGGACTGGGAGCTCACTGGTGGCAGAGCCTGTGGTACAGGGCTAGCAGCCAGGACCTGTCCATCACCCTTCACTCCCAACTTTATATCTTCAGGTAAAATGTTTAACTGTGTAACCCAGGCATGTCCAAAGTCCAGCCCGCGGGCCAATTGCGGCCCGTGTTCCGATTTAATACGGCCCCCGCTTCCTCTCCTGGCTCCCCGGCACTCTTTTGAACTGGCGCGCCCAGCACGCCGCTTCCGGCCGCGCCGCTGCCGCCGCCCATGACCTCTGCGGTCCTAGAGCCTGCCCTGTAGGGCACATCCGCAGCCCCGCTCCCCCGCTCGGCTGCGGGTTCGCCCTGCCCCCCGGGCCGCCGTGAGGCCGGCGTGCCCTGCGCTCTCCGCCCGCCTCCGACCCTGCGGGCCCTCCGCCTTGGGGCTGAGAGTGCGGGGACGGCCCTCACGCATGTTCACTTCTTCAAATCTGGCCCTCTTTGAAAAAAGTTTGGACACGCCTGGTGTAACCTATAGTAACCATGAAACCAATTAAAATGCTATTTTTGTACATTTTTCACATCCTTAGTTTACACAAGCATTTTATTCTCAGCTGATACTGCCTCAGCTGTTATGTTGTGTGTGCTTATGAGTGGACACAAATGGATCTTGTAGGTTGTTCAGACCATGACAACTCTTCAAAACCCTTTCCTGGCTTCCCCTCAACATCAAATTTAAGCTAATTGCTCTAGTCTTCAAAGACCTGAATCCCATCTCTTCATTTCCCCTTCATTCAGCCCAAGATACACAACCCCCTGTTTATATTTCACTTTGGCCTTCATGTACCAACTCACTACCACGGAGAATCCCTCTGCAAATTAAGTGATCGCCCTTTCACTGAGCGTAGGGTTACTTTGTCTCAACATAAATTACTCGGAACACAGATGAGAATTAGGGCCACTGCCATTATTTTTATGTGATCTGTTCTAGAACTTCCCCAGAATACTATTCAGTTTCCCCTCAAAATACTGTTGGATTAGATTCCCCAATTTTGGATCACCTTCTCTAAAGCGGAGAATATATTCTAGATTGGGAAGTATTGTGAATATTTTTCTGCCTATAGTTTAATATTTATAGCTATTTCCACTTTATAGTTATGTAATATACATATAAATGTTAATACTTACCATATTCTTTCTCGTTCACTTCAGATATGGGCTCTGAAATAACACTACAGAATGAAATAGCACTTGCCGCCGAGGGATTACGAGAATGACCCATGTGATGGGGTGCCTTCTTAACATTCTTTAAGGCCTCTTCTGCCTGTTCCTGCTCCATTGATGCAACCATATCTCTGTATGCCTTTCTAGCCTCTTCAGTCAGCGAGACCAACTTATTGAACAGGCTCTAAAGATGAAGACATTTTCATATTTGTCGTCTCTTTATAAACATTTTCACTTGACATATTCTCCCCTTTATCAACAGGTACTGTACACGTAAGTCTAAAGCCTGCCTAGTCAAAAAGAGTGTGCCTTTATTTTGGCTAATAATCAGTTATGCCCTAGGTTTCGTTTTAAGGATGCCTCTGCATTTACATAGCTCAAGTTTTTTGCTGGAGTTGTTTTGGATGAATAATGGATAGAAAGGAAAGAGCACTGCCTTCCTGCATTGTTCGCAGACTCACAGGAAGAGCCTCAGCCTGAAATCCCCAATAATAAAATACGGAGTTGCATAATTTTCTTTTAACAACACCTCCCTACCCCCCCACCCGATTTGGTCATAGTAAGCCTCTTTGGTCTCACTACCAGTCTATGCTTTTCAGTGGCACGGATCTAATTAGATTGTAAAAAGTCATTAAAAAAATGTAACCGTATAACTGCTAAAAATCCAATAAGCTTTATACTGCAGTGCCCACCACAAAGCCTCCCCAGGAGCAGGGCCAGCAGCTTCTTCCAGCCGTGCTTTCAGGGTAAAGTTATACTGCAGAGCTGGGCTACCGGTCCTGCTCCCAGGGAGGCTTCGCTGTAGACTCTGCAGCTGGCTCCCGGGGAACCAGTGAGTAATCTGGGACTGGAGGGACAGGCGGGCCTGCCAAGGACAAAGGCTGCCCCAACTGCAGTGGGTCCTGCAGGGCTGGAGCAGACTCCTGCCTGAGGTGGGGAGCTGCTCCAGTCCCTACTGGTTAACCATTTACATCCCTAGATCTAATCAGTTTTTATTTTGTGCAATGATCAATAGATTTGAGCCTAGCATATTATGGAACATTTAGATGTGTATTATCTCCAGTAACAAGCCAATAACCCTTTTCAGTGGGATGTCACAACATCTTGCAACCCAGGCTTAGTAAAACCTCTGATTAGAATAGTAGTCTTACTTTTGCACCGAAGAAACCATTTGGAGCCAGTACCGTGAATATTTAATGAAGTTTTCCATTACTGGCCCACATTTGATATCGAACCTCTTTCCAAATATATGTTAGAACAAAAGACGAATGACTATTTAAGTACTTAATGGGTGCTTCCTTCCTTAGCAGGTAATAAAGGATGTAACATGATCTAAAATTCAATATTAGTCTGTGGCTAGCTGTTTTAGCACACTCATTGCTGGTAATTTTGTTTTCACCACTATTTGTTTTGTTAAAAAATTTACATCTTGAGGAAAAAAATATTGTTCATTGCTTAACTATAAAGTGGTTTACATTACAGTACATGCTACAATATCTGAAACAAGCTCAATAACCAAAAATAATTACCATAAATTAGCGTATGACCCACACATGTGTATTACCTTCACATGTGCATAACCCGCTGTTTAGACTGCAGGAGATGAACCGCGGGTACTGTTAATGAACGATAACGAGGGTAATTAACTCAGGCGTCAGGGTCTGAGCCTGTCACGCAGAAGCATCTGTGCTCCAGATACATCACTGCACAACTGCCAAAGCACAGAGTAGATAGCCGCAGCCCAGCAGGGCAGACTGGCTGTGTCTCAGGAGGCTGCATGTGAAGGGAAGGTGACTGGGCTTACCCCTAGCACAGTCTCCAACCTTCCCCACCTGCCCACAGCTGGGAGAGCTGCCTTCCGCCCGTGCTGTGCACTTCCCCAGGGGTGAGCTGTCTGCCCCAGGCAACCAGAGCCAGGAGCTGAGCAAAGGAGCTGTGTCCTTAAACAAAGCACCCCCATCTGAGGGAGAGCTAAATTAAATTAAAATTTTTAAATTAAATTTAAATTAATGGAGATTGTCTATCTCCTAGAACTGGAAGGGACCTTGAAAGGTCATCGAGTCCAGTCCCCTGCCTTCACAGTAGGACCAAGTACCATCCCTGACAAATATTTGCCCCAAATCCCTAAATGGCCTCCGCAAGCATTGAACTCACAACCCTCGGTTTAGCAGGCCAATGCTCAAACCACTGAGCTATCCCTCCCCCCTAAATGCCTGCTAACCACGTTCGGACAGACCCAACAGAGGGAAGAAGGTCGCAGGGTATTCCCATGCTGCTTTTATCAAGTAAGAGTCAGTCTTGTCTTCCTGTAATTTCAGTAAAAAAACCAAAAAAACGTGTATAACACGTGGACGAGTATAGCCTGCAGGTGGGGAGGGGGAGGGGGGATTTGTAAAACTTTGCATAACCTGCAGGTTATATACTCTAAAACACGGTACATGCTTATACTTTATTGGAAATCAGAAGAGAGACAGGTTAACACCAATAAGCGCCACCATTTTTATCAGTGTGGGGGGAGGGAAAATAGTGCTGTCACCTCAGTATCTGTAACTCCTTGACACCAGGAGATATGGTGCAGTCGATAAGGTGCTTGTCAAAGGCACTGAACTAAACTGTAAACCTTGTATATGATGGAAACCACTATAAGCCACAGGGTGCTGCAGCACACTCAGCACTCCTAGTTCCAGTGCCTATGGTCACTGGATGGTACTATGAGAGGTTAGAGGAGATTGGCTTCATAACAAACTTCTAGTGATGGCAGGGAGGATGAGGAGGGGTATGTCTACACTACCCTCCTAGTTCGAACTAGGAGGGTAATGTAGGCATACTGCACTTGCAAATGAAGCCCGGGATTTGAATTTCCCGGGCTTCATTTTCATAAGCCGGGCGCCGCCATTTTTAAATCCCGGCTAGTTCGAACCCCGTGCTGCGCGGCTACACGCGGCACGGAGTAGCTAGTTCGGATTAGGCTTCCTAATCCGAACTAGCTGTACTCCTCTATTCTAGGGTATTTCAGCTGGCACTTCAAAAGGAGATGTCTGCCACCATATTCCAAAGATTTAGAGGAAGAAAGAGTGGCAAACCTGATATCATAAAAATGACAGGGCACGACGTCAAACTTAAAAAGTTAAGAAACTTTAGAATAGGCCAAGCTAAAATAAGCATCCTATGCCAGTCACCACACGGTATGTACACATGCATGTATTATAGTTAGCTTGTAAACCCAAGAGCAGTGAACAAAATTTGTAAACTGTATTACACAAGAAAAAAATAGAAATGACTAACTATTTCAGGCATCTATTCAGCAATGAACTGCTTACCTCAGCACCTGAATAGTTGAAGATTCCCACCACACTAACAGGAACTAGCTTGTTCACACAACGACCAAGAGCTTTACGTCCAAGTGCAAAGACAAAAGGAATCTCTTGCTCTCGTGCCATGGCTATTACATTATACAGAGCTTCATCCAATCCACCTTATAAGGAAAAACAACACTTAAAACTAAAGCTTATAAAACAGTCTTTAATATTGCCTTTGGTCCAAACCAGTATTCCACAGTTTGTCAATAGACTACCAACTAAAACTTTAATACACATAGGGTACGTCTAGACTACAGGGTTTTGTCGACAGTATCTGTCGACAGAGCGTCTAGACACATTCAGTTCTGTCGACAAAGCAAGCTGCTTTGTCGACAAAACCCTGTAGTCTAGACGCAACCCTACAGGCAATAACACCTTCTGTCGACAGATCTCAGCGGTAGTGTAGACGCAGGTATAGTTTTGAAAGTCCACTTTTGTCGACAAAAGTCTGTACAGGCAGTCCCCGAGTTACGCGGAACCGACTTACGTCGGATCCGCAGTTACGAACGGGGCCATTCCTCTCCCTGGTCTCCAGCAGACCAGGGAGAGGAAGCAAAGCGACGGAACACGTGGGCAGCGGACAGGGCTGTCCGCTGCCCACGTGCTCCGAGGCTTGGCTCTGCTTTGCCCCCCCCCCCCCCCCGTCCCCCGTCCCCCTGATCGCGTGCTCCGCGGCTTGGCTCTGCTTCCCCCCCCCCCCCCGGTCTGCAGACCAGGGGGACGGGGACAAAGCCTAGCCAAGCAGAGCCAAGCCGCAGAGCGCCCGGCCAGCTGACAGCTCAGACACGTCTGGGCTGTCAGCGCGCTCCGCGGCTTGGCTCTGCTTTGCCCCCCCCCACCCCCCCGGTCTGCAGACCAGGGGGAAGGGGGGGGGCAAAGCAGAGCCAAGCAGAGCCAAGCCGCGGAGCGCGCAGTCAGCTGACAGCCCAGACATGTCTGGGCTGTCCGCTGCCCGCGTGTTCCGCCGCTTTGCTCCCCGTCCCCCTGGTCTGCAGACCAGGGGGACGGGGAACAAAGCAGAGCAAAGCCACGGAGCCCGAGGGCAGCAGGACAGCCACGGCGCATCTGGGCTGTCCCGCTGCCCCCGTGCTCCATGGCTTTGCTCCGGACACCTGTGGTACAGCAGCTGGGGCGCTGCCAGTTGGTCCCGTAGCGCCGCTCTGGGCGCTACTGGACCAACCGGGCAGCACCCCAGCTGTTCTGCCCCAGGCGTCCTGATTCAGCCACTGCTGGTCAGATTCAGCAGCGGCTGAATCAGGACGCCTGGGGCAGAGCAGCTTGGGTGCTGCTGGGTTGGTCCAGTAGCGCCGAGGAGCGGCGGCGCTACTGGACCAACCCAGCAGCACCCCAGCTGCTCTGCCCCAGGCGTCCCCAAGTCAGCCGCTGCTGAAACTGACCAGTGGCTGAGTACAGGAAGCCCCTGCCCCGGGCTTCCTGGAATCAGCCGCTGATCAGTTTCAGCAGCAGCTGACTTGGGGATGCCTGGGGTTCTTAAGTTGAATCTGTATGTAAGTCAGAACTGGCGTCCAGATTCAGCCGCTGTTGAAACTGATCAGTTTCAGCAGCGGCTGAATCTGGACGCCAGTTCCGACTTACATACAGATTCAACTTAAGAACAAACCTACAGTCCCTATCTTGTACGTAACCCGGGGACTGCCTGTAGTCTAAGACACACCCATATTTAGCTAGCGGAAATTTAGATTAAACCTTGTAAACAAAGCAGTAAGGCTTTGAATGCAATGCTCATGCATCAAGTTAAACTTTACTATACTTGAATAAAACAAGCAGTTATTTACGGAATACCATTATCTTATCTGTACACCTAACAATGTTCTATACCCTCTCATAGTGCTGTCTCATGCACCAGAAGTATTAAAGCAGAAACTTTATGAAATTGGATTCTCTATTGCTTGGTAAACTTTTTCTTTCTCTTACATAACTCAGGAACTTATTTGCTTCCCTGTAGCGTCCGCAATATGTTAGGCACAGTCCCCACATACAGGAAGGCATAATTCCTATCCCACTATTTCCTATAAAGAAATGGGCCCAAACCAAAGTGTTTCAGCTTTACAATGGAACCGAAAGATGACATTTCATGCCTATGGGATGCCTGGAAAATGCTTAAAATGACTGAGAAGTCAACATAATGGATTAACAAGGTTAGCATCCCTGGTAGTGCTGGAGAAAATGCAGTATACACATAGCATTTATAGTAGGGGTGGGCAATAATTTTTGATGGGGGGGGCCACTCCAAGAATTTGGAAAGTGGTTGAGGGCCGCAACTCTTCCATGATATTAATGGAGGAACTACAGGGTCTGAGATGGATGTTGGATACAGAAGGAAGCTTGAGGTAAGGAAGGCAGTTTGGGTGAAGGAGGCAATTGTGACCTGGGGCACTGGACTGGGTGCAAGGGGTTGGATTTGACCTAGGGCTAGGAATTGGGGTACAGGAGGGGGTTCAGGAATTTGGACTGTAAGCTAGGGCAGGAGGGGATTGTTATCTGGGCCAGAGGATTGGGGTGCCAGATCTGGAAGGGGATATGGGTGCAGGAGGGGGGCAGAGGATTAGAGTATGTGGAACAGGAGACAGGAGTGGGGGGGCAGAGGCTTGAGGAAGTGAGGGGCTACGGTGCCAGAGGCAGGGTTTGGACAGGAGACTTACTAGCCAGCAGCCTGTTCCTGAATCAGCCTCCCTGTCAGCCAGTGTTCCCTCTAAGCTGCGTGGCAGCACAATTTCACAGGTGATTAATCAGCCCCGCTCAGTCAACTCCGTGCACAGAGCCTTGAGCCTCTGACTGGGCAAGGCTGACTGATCACCTTTGAAGCTGTGCTGCTGCACAGTTTAGAGGGAACACTGCTGTCTGCCCCGCCCCCGCACAGGCTGCAGCTATGTGCTCTGGAGTCCCTTGTGCATCGTTGCTGCCTATTATTGAGCAGCTCCCATTGACCTGTTTCTGGCCAGAACGGGCCAATGGGATTGTGCTGGGGATAAGAGTGGCTCCCAAAGCTTCCCCCAGCTCCCATCCAGACTTACAGTTTTTAAAAGAAAAACCACCCCACAAACACATTTCTGAGTGATGCACAAATGGGGGTAAGGCAAGCAGGGAGCCAGCCTGGGGCTCCCCTCAGCAGTCTGGTGACTTGGTGGGTCAGATCCGGCTCTCAGACCATATTTTGCCCAGGCTTGATTTATACACTAAAATCTCTCTTGCACTTGTACCTTTTGACTGAATTTTTTCACAGTTTGGAGAAATGATTACACATTTGATCTTGTTTAACTTCATATGCTTGGTAACCTCACGCAAACCCATAACAAGCCTCCTCCTTGCTTTAGCTCTCATGGGATCCTTTTGGTAAATTCGTTCCTGGAAGCTGACAAGCTCTTGTAATAGCAAAGTCACACATTCGTCTATTTCTTTACTCAGAACTTGATTACAATACCTGTCAATTCAGAAAACAACACATTTTAGCAAATAGCAAATTTGGTAATGCATCTCATTGCTGTGTTACTTTAAATGATTTTGGCAGAAAGAAGATATCCCTGAAATAATTTAGTATAATGCTCCAAGTATACTTACTACATTTATTTAGAAGAGCTGTACACCTAAACAATGAAAGGATATTATGAAAGTGTTTAAAATGAAATCACAATAAAATACATTATTAGCATACTACCAATCCACAACTTAGAGGACCTCTCAGACACACTTATATTTTACAATTCATTATTCCTTGATCAAATTTGATAATCAATACTGGATGCATTCATATATGGTTACTGGTAATTTGATATGGTTAGTAAGGCAGGATTGTAATAGTTTCCAGTGTCCCAAACGTAAAGTTGCCTTATTTCCCACCACAAATGTGTCTGCTTTAAAAAAAATCCTTATTTTGAAATGACTCCTCTTCCTCTTCCATTTCTTAAAAAGCAGTATCCCACCTGAAAGAAATCTGTCAGGATTATTATAGCTTGGCCATGACAAGCTGGTAAGAAACAGAGGATACAAAGCGCCAGGGAGTACACTACTTTTTTTACACTGGGGATAGGCTAACTTACGTTCAACTACTTATAAAGTCCAATACATTCAAATACAGTGAATACAGAAAACACAGCTGACTAGAATACACCTTTATAATTTAAGCTGAATAATTCAAAATTCTTACTCTCTGAATCTCTTGCTGTGAATTTTAGTGATTGCTGAAGATGCCATTGGACTACCTATCCCTGAACTTGCAGGCGAGCCTTGTGACACTGGAGTCATGCAATATGGAGAGTTCTGACTTGCTGGAGAGAGTGATGTATCACTAGGCATACTTAGTCCAGGTTCTGAAATAAATGAAAAAAGGCTTTAAGATGTCTTAAATATGAAATATAAAAGCAGTACAGTTTAACAAATGGAACTCATCTGTCACTCCTAGGTTCCACTCTGATTTTTACACAATTACAAATTTTAGGCACCTAATTTCTGTCAGATAAATTACTCCAGTGCTATTTGAATATCATCCAATTATTACATTTGAGCTCTTTTTTAAAGTGTTTGAGAATATACAGGAAATAGGAACTACCTGATGAGAACAACTTTTTCAAAAAATGAACCTGATTGACCTGGGGGTGGGGGAGCACATCAAGTCTTTACCCCCCCCCCGGTGCCTAGAGAAATCACCAGCTGTTCTGAATAGTTGGTGGTTTCCTTTAGGTACCGCAGTGGAAGAATACTTCGCACGCTCCTCCTGCTTCAAGGCCAATCAGAGCCTGGTGGAGGGGGAACACATGAAATCTTTGCCGGGGTGCACGGCAACTAGAGTGAACCAACAGCTGTTTTAAAACTAAAAACAAATGCTGAGAAAAAATACAAAATATGATTAAAATACATTTGGCATTAGATTCTCTGTTTACATAAAATTGGTGTAGCAAATCTGTGGCCACCGAAATAAAGCGATGCAAATTTATATCAGCTGATGATCTGGCCCTTGAAATTACTATTTTATCTCCAAAAATGTGATAGCAAAATCAGAGGTGTTATTTAATAAAAATCAAAATAATAGACTACAATACTCAATTACTTAGGACTATGAGAACTATAAAATTAAGGATTTGAAGTATCTGTTGGGGATTAAAAGATTGGCTAAAAGGATGGTTTTAATTGTTCACAAACTCCAAATGCCAAGGAAGAACTGACTTGAATGGCCCACAAAGCAGAAATATAAAGTCAGCTAGGAGTAAATGGGTGACACTGACTAAGTTTAGGTTTTTAAGGCCACATATCAAAACATCTTCCATACTCAAGTCCATTACAGAGAAAGTGTCTCAAATGGAAAACGGAAGACTGATTTATTTGAAAAACTGGAGTGAATAAAGCACATAAGAATCTTAATATAGTTGAGGGATGGACCAAACAACCTCAGATAGGTCTTTTCATATAATTTCCACACTTTTTTATACATTTCTACTCTTTCCGCACATTAAAAAATAAAAGCAATGTACAGACACTTCAACTTAAAACTTTCATTAAAAAAATGCTAAAACAAGAGAAGACTCCTACCTTCTTGGGAGGCTAACTCCTGAGACTGGTCAGCAGTCAAACTTACATGCACCTCTTTCTGTTCATCAGATCCTAGAAGACTGTGATCTGCAGATAAGCGTCCTTTCTTTTCCTCTCTCTCTTTCAAAATAATCTAGGAACAAAGTATTTGTTTTCAATTGATTAGAAACCTGTAAGTATTACAGATTGATACGAGGCAGAAAACTTCCCTCACATAGAAATGGGAAAAATTATAAAGTCTGATTTAGAGCTTTTTTGTTCATATAAAGTGTTCTGAGCATGAACCTAAATAACACATTTTAAATGTGTTTGATGGACAAGAAATGGCACTCTTCATTTTAGTGGTTGCAATAAGGCATAAAAACACAATACCAGAGTATTTTTAGAGGACTAGAGAGGCAGAAAGGGTTGGGTTTTTTTTAAGCTTTTCTTTAAAATATTTCCCAAACACTCTTTCCAGCTTATATTTAATAAACAATGCTCATTTCTGTCATCACTGCCCACCTCTCAACTTGATGCAAAAATGCAATACAACAACAATTGAGTCTTCGAGCGTCTTCTGAGACATTTTTGAAAAGCACCACCATACAAAGTGCTGAGACTATATGGCTATTTACTGTATCAAAGTTAAAGGTTAATGATAAATTATCAAAGTATCAGTGATAGATACCAATAATGTAATGAATATTAAGAAGTATTGGCTAGATTATCAGCCTTGTTGCATTCCTTTGATGGTCAATAGGTAGCTATTTATCACTTGCTTCTGTTTTCTCTCCCACACTCCAAACAAACACACAACCCTGAAGTTCCTCTTAAAACAGTTCAAGTTGGTCCTCACTTGTCCTAAAGAGCAGGACATCACAATTCAGGAGTGCATGATTCCCTCTTTCTAGATCACAACTAAAACATTAAAGAGAATTGTTAGTCATTGTTATTTCTTAATCTTGGATCAAGGCAGTCCCAAATCAGATGTGAGGTTTACCTTTTTAAGAGCAGTAGGGCGTTTTAGTTTGGAAATTTCTCTCTCTTTTCCTCTTTTTACTTTTGGAGCAGTCAAGTCCAAAGGATTAAGACAACCCACAGATGGCTCTCCTCTACTTAATGACTTTCTGTTGGTAGATTCTTTGGTATGAAAAGGTGCAGCACTGCCAACTAAATATAGGCAAGAAAGATATTCTCACTAAACAATACTATTGGAATAAAGCCCACACACTTTCAAAATTTTCACTATCAAATTCTAACAAAGTACATTTTTCTTCCTCTTGAAAGTGGAGGGGGATGATTTTAACAGGAAAATTACATCATCAAATGTTAATGTTTCCACATTTACATATTTCTTGAATTTAGCCTTGTGTTGTAAGAAACTGACTACTTAATCCAGGAGAAAAAGAAGGCTATACACATCATAGAACATTTAAAAGTTAGACCAAGTTTCTCTCAAAGTACTTATAAATATAATTTTAGACATGAATATTGAGTCTGTAAACATTTACATTAGTTATAATAAAAGGACATTCTTTGGAAGAAATAAGATTTTTCAGTAAGCAACAGGCCAAAAGAAATCACTTTAAAATGAAGATGCCATCTGCCTACATCAAAGTTCTTTACAGCACTTTTCTACAGCCTTGCTAGTCAGTATTTATGATTGGAAGATTCCTTGCAAATTAGGTGATACAAAAAGTTCATTTTGCTGATTTATTTCCCAGAGGGAATTCATGGTCCTTATATAAAGAGAGTTTGTCTGTCTCTCTATATCCTAAACAGTAAGAGCTAGGACCACCAAATTTACTAGGCAGCTTCCTCTTATCATAACTTAAAGCAAGAGTAGGATTTAGTTGTGTCAAGACAATGGTATGTGCCAAGAAAGCAACGGTGTCTCATAAAATGGAAAGAGAGGGCTTTGGTAACAGGGAAAGTTATATTAAGGACCACACGGGGGGGAGGGAGGAGGGCAAGCAAGGGGCCAGAGATGGGTACTGGGAGACCCATCTACAACATATTTGAGAGAATTTGTCTGTGTATCGGTCACTCAGCCAGGGGACACCAACCCCTCCCCCAGCTGTACTAGCCGCAGCGGCCATGGGGAGGTGCTTTTCACCTGGCCCCAAACTATTGCGGTAAGAGAGGGCTGGGGTTCTCTTCTCTCTCCCTGGGCAGCCTACATTCTGAACCCCTCATCCCCAGCCCCACTCCAGAGCAATGATTTAAAAGAAGAAGAGTTAAGGACCCAAGTAACGCTGGGTAAATCTTCTAGTACTTTATGTAATGGTACTTAATTGCTAACATGGAAGTTCATTACAGTAATTTGCTATTAAATCTTTGAGCATCGTGATGGCACAGTCATGGTCTGTTAAACGAGTAGATTAAGAAACTACAACTTCAGTTTTACAATACTGCATTTTGAATCTCATTTAAAATATCCATAAACTTGCAGAAGTGGAAATTAGGGATGTAAAATCCCATTTAAAATGTTAACCGGTTTAGCACATAGTTTAATAGATTAACTGGTCTGCTGTGTTTCTGTGGTGTGTCCAGCCAGGCTGGAGCAGCACACGCTGCCGGGGAGCTGCTCCAGCCAGAGCCTGCCTCATGCCGATTAACTGGAATGCTTTACCAGGTAACCAATTAGCCCTTTACATCCCTAGTGCATGTATTTGAGAAAAAGTTAACTAGATCTAGAATGATCAGTTTTTCAACTTATGTTCTTAAAATAGGAGCTATGGAATACTGAAGTTAGATGCAAAAGCTTATACTCCAATACATCTGTTAGTCTAGAAGGTGCCACAGGACTCCTTGATGCTTTTGCAGACCCAGACTAACATGGCTACCCCTCTGATAAAGTTAGATGGTATTACCTGTGTATGAAAGAGGCCTGGTGTTGGTGAGCTGACGGGCTTTCATTGCTTGTTGCTGTTTCTCGAGTGCTGCTAACATATCTCCTAAGTCTAGCTGCACAGGAGTCTTACTCTTTTTTCCAGCTGCTTTTGATAAAGCTTCCTATTATATGAACATAAAAGACAGTTCACCTTTATGCCTATTTACTAATCAGGAGAAGAGAGCACATATTTTAAACAGAGATTATTGCTATAACAGTGTATGAAGGAATGCTGTTCGATGATGGTTATTCCTCCCCTAGTGGTTAATACTTGAAAATGTAACAGACCTGGAGTTTTTTCTGCTCCATACTTATTTCTGAATATTCTTGAGCTGTGGCAAGTGCTGCCGCCAATGCTTTCTTCTTTTGACTTTTTGCACGTTTGGGTACAGAGGTTGTAATAGGAATTGGCGTTTGGACTATATTGATTGGAGAATTTTCAGGTAAATCATCCAGCTAAGGTTGCAGAAGAAAGAATATAAACATAATTACAAGCTGTTACAATAGAAAAGGAATTACTTATGGGAGACCGTAGCAAAAGTATTGTGCAAATGTACACAATTCGGAGCTATATTACCTATCAAAAAAGTAATATATAGCTGTGACACAGCAAGTCCAAGTATGTATTAAAACACAACTGAATTAGTTTTGTTGAAAACTTAAATCTTTATACTGGAAAAGACACGTTACAAGTTTTCCATCCTAATTACTAGATTAGGGATTTCTCCCGCCTCCTCACTATATGAACTATTTAGCAAATTCCCAGACTCTCAGGACTTGATTTTCTATCAACAGCTGATGATGACTATACAAATAATTCCAGATACATGGTTTTGAAGACAACATCAAATGACTCAGTAATCAGAGATCAATGCTGAGGATCTCATGTAAATTTTTGCTTCAGAACTGCTTCAAGAGGCCAAATCATTTTAGGGATATAAAGGGGTAACCGGTTAACTGGTTACCTGGTAAGTGTCAGCCTTGTTGAGTGATAGTTACTGGTAACCGGTGCCAGCTAACTTTTTAAACAGTTTATATCCGTAATACATTTGTTTGCTTTATTACCTTCTGACTTCACTTTCTCTTTAGAATGGTATTTTTTAAATTGAACTATTACATTTGATGTTCATGACCATCAGAAAGAGAGTTCCATTAAAACATTCATAAGAACATAACAATAGCCATACTGGGGGTCAGACCAAAGGTCCATCTAGCTCAGTATCTTGTCTACCAACAGTGGCCAGTGCCAGATGCCCCAGAGGGAGTGAACAGAAAGAGGTAATGATCAAGTGATCCCTCTCTTGTCATCTATTTCCAGCCCCTGACAAACAGAGGCTAGGGACACCACTCCTAGCCATTCTGACTAATAAGTACTGATGGACTTTCAGTGTATATAACATATATGGATTGGATGCTGAAGTGGTCAAAAGCTGACGATTTAAGAAGTATTGACTGGGTTTATGAAGTCAGTGTGTATAGATATACACCTCCGGAGAAGACTATTGGAACATTAACAGTAGAAGAGCCATTTGTCAAGCAGCAGCAAGTTCTTTAGATTCACAGTTTATCTTTAGCTGAATTCCTTGTATAACCAAACTCAGAACTTACTTTGCTTGGGCCCTATACAATAATGGTTTATGTTTTAAAATAACTTTTTTTTAAATCCAAAAAAGAAACTTTTGCACCAAATTTACAATCTGAAAGTAGGTCATCTTTTGCACCAAACAGAGAAAGTAGATTATGCACCCGAGGAAAAGCTCCTTCCTTGAACACTGATGATACTAGAGAATGAGCACATCAAATTATTTTCTAAATGAATGATTATTTTTAAAAGTTAATAAAAAAACTTTAAAAACCCATTATCAACATCAATTTCATTTCTTTTGTGATTTTTTTTTATTCAAACACTTCCACTTAATGTTACTTTTGTTTTTTATGTAACCTGCAAATGATTTTTTTCCCCACCAAAGTATTTTTCAAATAAATATGTATTTATTCACATGTGGTTCCTCCACTGTTGCAAAACAGCAATAGACTGTGGACAAATTTAAGTCTGGCTTTTTGACCATATGGTTTTCCCTGACATTGCTATTTTAGTTTAAAGACCATTGCGAAAGTATTTCCAAAACAAAGCTCATAGTAATTTGTGTTGCATATACTTAAAAAAAAAAAAATCTACCTTTGTGACCTTGTAAATTCTGTAATAGACGATACAGATTCTTGCAAAGAGAGAATGCAAATTCAGGTAACACTAATTCAGGCAGTGTTCCACCCCTGCTCCTAACCCTCCCACTGTGTTGTTACGTAACCGTTACACTTTACTTTCTGCAGGAGACAAGGAGTCACCCCCCACAGTGGAGTAGACCAAGCCTTGCACCACCAAGGTTGAGCAGTCTCCTGCCACCCCTGCGAGGAAGAAACATAGGGTAGTGGTGGTTGGAGACTCTCTTCTGAGGGAAACGGAGGTGCCCATCTGTCGCCCTGACAGTTCATCTCGAGAGGTATGCTGTCTGCCAGGGGCCCGTATCCGAGATGTTACGGAAGCATTGTCGAGGATTATCCGGCCCTCTGACTACTACTATCAGGAAGGACAGACAGGGAAAAAAGGGAGGAGGGGTTGCTTTGTATATTAAAAATGTACACACTTGGACTGAAGTGGAGATTAACGTAGGAGATAGCTGTGTAGAGAGTCTCTGGGTTAAGCTAAAAGGGGTAAAAAACGAGGGTGATATCATGCTAGGAGTCTACTACAGGCCACCTAGCCAGGTGGAAGAGGTGGATGAGGCCTTTTTTAAACAATTAACAAAACTATCCAAAGCCCAAGATTTGGTGGTGATGGGGGACTTCAACTATCCAGACATATGTTGGGAAACGAACACAGCGAGGCACAGGCTATCCAATAAGTTTCTGGACTGCATTGGAGACAACTTTCTGTTTCAGAAGGTTGAAAAAGCTACCAGAGGAGAAGCTGTTCTGGATTTGGTATTAACAAATAGGGAGGAACTAGTTGAGAACTTGAAAGTGGAAGACAGTATAGGGGACAGTGATCACGAAATAATAGAGTTCATGATCTTAAGGAAAGGTAGAAGGGAGACCAGCACAATTGAGGTTATGGATTTCAGGAAGTCAGATTTTGATAAGCTCAGAGAACTTGTAGGTAAGGTCCCATGGGAAGCAAGACTGAAGGGAAAAACAACTGAGGAGAGTTGGAAGTATTTCAAAGGGACGTTGTTAAGGGCCCAAAAGCAAACAATTCCGCTGTGTAGGAAAGATAGAAAATATGGCAAAAGACCAGCTTGGCTTAACAAGGAGATCTTGCATGATCTCAAAATAAAAAAGGAGTCATATAAAAAATGGAAACTAGGACAACTAACAAAGGATGAATATAGGCAAGCAACACGGGAATGCAGGGGCAAGATTAGAAAGGCAAAGGCACAAAATGAGATCAAACTAGCTACAGGCATAAAGGGAAACAAGAAGACCTTTTATAAATACATTAAAAGGAAGAGGAAGACCAAGGACAGGGTAGGCCCACTGCTTAGTGAGGAGGGAGAAGCAGTAACAGGGAACTTGGAAATGGCGGAGATGCTCAATGACTTCTTTGTTTCGGTCTTCACCGAGAAGTCTGGAGGTGTGCCTAACGTAGTGAATACAAGCAGAGAGAGGGTAAGTTTAGAAGATAGGATACACAAAGAACAAGTTAAGAATCACTTAGGAAAGTTAGATGTCAGCAAGTCACCAGGTCCTGATGAAATGCATCCCAAGATACTCAAGGAGCTGATAGAGGAGGCATCTGAGCCTTTAGCTATGATCTTTGAAAAATCATGGAAGACAGGGAAGATTCCAGAAGACTGGAAAAGGGCAAATATTGTGCCCATCTATAAAAAGGGGAATAAGAACAAACCAGGAAACTACAGACCGGTCAGTTTAACGTCTGTCCCAGGGAAGATAATGGAGCAGATAATTAAGGAAATCATATGCAAACACTTGGAAGGTAATAAAGTGATAGGGAATAGCCAGCATGGGTTTGTGAAGAACAAGTCATGCCAAACTAATCTGATAGCTTTCTTTAATAGGACAACGAGCCTTGTGGATAAGGGAGAAGCGGTGGATGTCATATACCTAGACTTTAGTAAGGCATTTGATACAGTCTCGCGTGATATTCTTATTGATAAACTAGGCAAATATAACTTAGATAGGGCCACGATAAGGTGGGTGCATAATTGGCTGGATAACCGTAGTCAGAGAGGAGTTGTTAACGGTGCTAAATCCTGCTGGAAAGGGATAACAAGTGGAGTTCCGCTAGGGTCTGTTTTGGGACCCGTACTGTTCAATATCTTCATCAATGATGTAGATATTGGGATAGAGAGTATGCTTATTTAAGTTTGCAGATGATACCGAACTGGGTGGGGTTGCAACTTCTTTGGAGGATAGGGACATAATTCAAAATGACCTTAGCAAGTTAGAGAAATGGTCAGAGGTAAACAGGATGAAGTTTAATAAAGAGAAATGCAAAGTGCTCCACTTAGGAAGGAACAATCAGTTCCATACATACAAGATGGGAAGCGACTGTCTAGGAAGGAGCATGGCGGAAAGGGATCTAGGGGTCATAGTGGACCACAAGTTGAATATGAGTCAACAGTGTGATGCTGTTGCAAAAAAAGCAAATATGATTCTAGGTTGTATCAACAGGTGTGTTGTAAGCAAAACTCGTGAAGTCATTCTGCCGCTCTACTCTGCACTAGTTAGGCCTCAGCTGGAGTACTGTGTCCAGTTCTGGGCGCCACATTTCAAGAAAGATGTGGAGAAATTGGAAAGGGTACAGAGAAGAGCGACAAGAATGATTAAAGGTCTAGAGAACATGACCTATGAAGCCAGGCTTCATGAACTGGGCTTGTTTAGTTTGGAACAAAGAAGATTAAGGGGGGACATGATAGTGGTTTTCAAATATCTAAAAGGGTGTCACAAGGAGGAAGGAGAAAATTTATTCCTCTTGGTTTCTGAGGACAGGACAAGGAGTAATGGGCTTAAAGTGCAGCAAGGGAGGTTTAGATTGGACATTAGGAAAAAATTCCTAACTGTCAGGGTGGTCAAACATTGGAATAAATTGCCAAGGGAGGTGGTGGAATCTCCCTCTCTGGAGATATTTTAGAACAGGTTAGATAGACATCTGTCAGGGATGGTGTAGACGGAGCTTGGTCCCGCCTTGAGGGCGGGGGGCTGGACTCGATGACCTCTCGAGGTCCCTTCCAGTGCTATGATTTTATAATCAGAAATTGTCTTCACCTTAAAAATAAAACATCACAAGAAAAAAAAAAAAGTCTTCACTTACTACTTTTGGTGAAAATTTTTGCTGAATGTTCCCACCTTTGCCACTTCCATTGTCACTATTTAACTCTGGAAATTCATCTTCATCCTAAATGAAGGATTGAGAATTAAAAATCACACTTGCCTAATCTGGTTAAAAACCCACAAACAACACACCAAAAGACAAAGTGCATTAACTAGAATGACCAAAGCTAGAAGTGAACGTATCCAGTACTTGTCTTCAATGGTGAAAATATTAATTAAACTTTACTAATTTGTGAGATAAAGTATCCATCCATGCATAAAGTTATATTTACTGTATTTTGGCAACAGCTTTCAAAATACTGTGCATGTTTTGAGTAGTACAAATGTTAAAAAAATCCCTGCACTATTAAATTGAATAGTGTTTATTATAAAATCAGAACTTACACATATTATACCTAAATTAGAGGCAATACATATAGTATTGTGAGCAATCAGTGTATTTTATCATGCTGTGGAACTTTAGCATTAGTTTGCAGCAAGAAGAGATGTCACGAGATTAGTATCTCCAATTCTGTATGTTTTAAAAGGCTGTGTCATATTGAAATTCTAACAGGGACATAAACATAAAAAATACCTCAAAGTACAAGGGTTCGGGACTTTGTTCTGTTCTGCTTGATTGGCTTGTGCTTAAAGGCTTCTCGTGTCGCTTCTGCAACTTTTGCCTTCTTTCTGAAGATGTGCTATGCCCCCTGCATCTGAAACCAGACTTACAAAACAAAGAAAGGCTTCTTAGTGTTTTAGAATTAAATGTGGTTTAGATCTGCAATGCAGGCATGTTAGACATGTAATTATATTAAATGGAAAAAAAGATACTTTAAGTTAAATTTAATTTAACAAAATAAGCAGCATTACCTTTGAGGAATGTGTACATTTAAAAATGAACATATTTGCTTGAAAGTCACAGTTTATAACTCTAAGCCAGTGGTCTCTAACCTTCTTAATCACAAGATCACTTTTTCAATTTAAGTGCAATGTAAGATCTACCTCAAACCCAAATACCCTTGCCCCACTTCCTTCCCGCCCCTTCTTTGAGGCCTTGCCCCTGCTCCACTCCTTCTCTGAGGCCTCACCCTGCTCACTCCCATCCCTCTTTCTCCCCCATACTCACTTTCACCAGGCTGGAATAGGAGGTTGGGTGCAGGCTCTATTCGTAGGCCAAGGGGTTTGGAGTGTGGGAGGGGCTCCGGGCTTAGCCCAGGGCGGGGGATTAGGGTCCAGAAGGGGTTTCAGGGTACAAACTCTGGGAAGGAGTTAGGGTGCAGGGGGACTCAAGTCTGGGGCAGGAGGTTGGGTGCAGGAGGGGGTTCAGGAAGCAGGCTCTGGCTGGGCACTGTTTAGCTGAGGCAGTTTGTGAGTAGTGGAGGAGTGGAGTTAAGGCAGGCTTACTCCTGCCCTGGTCCTGCACCACTCCTGAATATACCACCTGCTTTCAGCAGTGGCTACATCATGCCATGTGCTGCCCCTCATCTACAGGCTCTGAGCTCAGAGCTTCTACTGGCCACGGGTCCCCATTACTGATCACTGGGAGGTGCAGGAGTGGTGTCTGCAGGCAAGTGGATGGAGACCCCCTGCTCTGCCTCTCTCAGGGGCTGCAAGGACATGCCTGCCACTTCCAGGAGCAGCAATTCCCACAGGGATAATTACTCCAGCCATGAAAGGTTAGGTACTTTAGAAGTCACCACTCAAAGAATTAAATGTAAACGTAAGAGAAATTAAAATGATGCGCAGACCAGTCAAAATCCAAAACTAACCCACTTTACAAGCAGAAGAAGTAACAACCCCCACGTGTGTTAGGTCAGGAGATGAGTGTGAAGGACAGTGTGTTTGTGAGAGTTGCAGAGATTTGCACTGCCACGCTCCCTTCATTCCCTTGTCTCTGTGTGGAGATGGGGTAGAGAAGGGGGGGGAAGGAGGACACCCTGACATCAGCACCCCCCTCTGCCCCACACCCTGCACAGCAAGCAGGAGGCTCCCAGGGGGCAGCTCCCAGGTAGAGGTAAGGAGCAGTATGACAGAGGGTGGAGGGGCAGTTGAAGTGCTGGCACGTGATAGGTTCCTGACCAAATCAGTCAGGATCACCTGTCAGAGGCTCCAAGATCTACTGGTAGATCCCGATCTATTGGCTGGTGACTACTACTCTAAGCGTATACCACAGGTGGTACCATAGACAAAGTTTAAGAATGAAAACTTAACTACATTTTTTTTTATAAGCAGTCATGGAAACTTTGTTTCTGTTCTGTAACTAGACAGCATCCATTTAAAAGTATTCATCGGCTAAATAGTTAACATGAGTAAATAAAGATTACAAACTAATTATTTTCAGCAACACATACACATACATAGTATACATCTGAGGCATACATTTCTTACAACAATTTTATAGAATGAATTAACGCTTTTCAAATTCTGTATTTGCATTAGCAACGAGGTATAAATTCTTCTGTATTATGCTTCTCATACATGTGCAATTAGTTTTATGTGTTAACAGAAGCAAGGTCATTCAAAGTTCTACTCTGAACTCTTCATATTCACCCTGAGTATTACAGAATAGGTGATGTGAGAATTAAGGCTGTTCAGTAGTGAGTATTTCACTAATTGAATAGTTGATGCATTTTTGCATCGACTATTCAATTAGTCAAAAGGGTGGCACTGCCCTTTGGAATTGCCACTATGTTGTTTCAAAGGGGCAGCGCTGCACATAGCCTGGGATCAACTGGGGACTCCCCAGCTGACCCCGGGCTCCGTGGGCGCTGCCCCTTTGAAACGCCACCGTGGTGTTTCAAAGGGGCAGCGCCGCATAGAGGGTCAGCTGTGAGGCACTGCCACTTTGAAGTACCCCCATTTCCTTCCCCACTTGCTACCTCTATCTGATAGCAACAGCAAGGAGGGAAGGAAGCAACTAGTCAACTAGTCTTTAACATCCCTAGTGAAAATGAAATAATTTAAGCATCCACTCCTTCTGAATAGCAGTGAAAGTACAGGCATAGGTCTAGATCAGGGCTACTCAACTTTGGAAGCCCTGGGGGCCACAATGGTACTCTCAGCACATTCTGAGGGCCACAACTTGTGTGGTTGCATATACATGCAAATATATGCAAATAGCTTTTCACAATAAAGGGCATGAATACAAAGATTCAGGCAAGACTATGCAACACACAGGCCCCATTTAAGTCAGTAATAGTAATAAAATGCAATATTTACCTGATTTCCACTCATATGACAGTACTGGAATTTAAATGAGCAATGACAGTCCAGGAATTTAACTACTAAAATGCATATCAACAGAAGACCATTATATTGACTACTTTTTCGTTTTGGCTCCCACCTGCGGGCCACGTGGGCCCTGTGTAAACCCAAACCGCACCGCATGCCAAAAACAAAAGAGCCACATGCGGACCATGGGTTGTGTGTTGAGTAGCCCTGGTCTAGATAATACTTAGTCCTGCTAGTTCAGGGGACTGGACTATATGACTACTCAAGGTCTCTCCAATCTGATGACTCTATGATCTAAAAGATCACAATTGTCATCTTCTGTAGATTCCTGATATTGGAGATCTGAAAATGTAAGGAAGAATATCAGCTTTCATTCATTTTGTAGATTTTTTTTTGGCTAAAATATTTTTGAAATAGAAACATAATGCTCCAACTGAATGTATTTTTCCTGATATGAATTGCCCAATACAGCTACTCAGGCTGGGCACAGAGGTATTATCATATGAGAGAAAATGCGGTTTTCCTTGCCCTCCGCAAAATTCTAAGGCTGGTTCTACCACTGATTTAGTTAATGTAGGAATATTCAAACTGCACACTGAAGAGATGTAGTTGCAAAATTAGTTTAAAGAGCCATTGTGATCCAACATCTAAATATATTCAATGCTAAACATTGTTTCTGATAAGCCAGTAAAATGAGAGTGCTGAACTTTGGCACTGGAGATGCAAATCTGCTGCTTACTTCAGAGTTTTATCTTTAAATTGGTGAAGATTTAAGGCACAGTGATGATTACTGTGTTATAATAATCAAGCTAAACCTGCCCAAAATCCCTACACATTTTTTTTTTATAAATTAAGAGCATCAGATCCATCTTAAAATAGCGGCTTGCCTCATCTCCAAACTGGAGAAAGAGTTTGCTAACAGGCCCGTTGGAGGGATCTAAGAGGAGGGAACTACAGGAGGTCACTTGGTGAATTCTCCAAATTAAAGGATGAGCATCTGCAGAACTCTCTCTTTAATGACCACGGCTGGACAAAACAAACTACAAAACATATTTTACTGGATGCTCCTCACCTTCCTTTCAAGCCAATCCTATAAGGCACTCTATGTGCAGAAAGGGCTATATTCACAGGCACCTTACAAGGAGAAGAATGTATACAGAGATCTCTAGGGGATGGAAATGCACCAGGAAACTGAATTGCAGTGGCATAAAAACACCTTAAACTCCATTTATAAGGTCAGAGTTCAGCAGAGTGCCAGGCATGGGAGGCTAAAAAAGGGAACATGCCATAGACTCCAAATGCAGGATCGTTTTCCGAGTTCTCAATGCCAATGGACCCAGGTACAAGTTAAATCCGCCCCCTTGGTGGAACAAAGGGCAGAAGCTGTCCAAAAAGCAACTCCTCCTTCAGTTGCAATGAGCTTGGCTGGCAAAATGAGGTCTATTTAGCAAATGTTGCTTAATTGGGCACTTAGTCTGTGATAGAGCCTGTGATATTAAATAAAAGTGATTGTAAAATGCCTGTTGGATTAAAAGAAAGGCACTTCTCTTCCTCCTTCCCCAGAATATCCAAAAGCACCAGTCCACGTAAAACTGTGGCCAGAAAAACAGGTCTTCAGAGCTGACTCAGGTTGCCAGAATAGATTATAACAATTGAGGACTGCTGCATTCCTAGAAGATTTAGGGGCAGTCAACTTATACAGTCCCAATTTTCATATACACAAATATTAAAATAGTGATTGATTGTATAGCTAATTGATCAATTATACTTTTGATTCATTGTGAAAATGTTCAAGAGCCCAAATAACCAAATCTAGCCAAATGTATTATCTAAAGACAAAGCAATACAATATGAAAAAAGAGATGTGTGTGTCCTAGTTCTGGGAAGCAATTCTTATCTCACAGCATATTCATCTTCTGCGTAAGGTGCACTTCAAAGATACAACTGAAGTTGTGTTCCCTCTACTTTCTCCATCCATGTAAGGAATACACTTTGTAGTGTTCATTGAAGCCTGTGCACACCAACAGAAACACATGCTGTCAGCTGTGAGCAGCTGTGGGCGCTCTGCCAACCAGCTGGATGGCTCCTAAATCTCTCCTGGGCAGCCCACCCAGTCAGCCTACAAAGAACATTCACGAAGACCACTTGTATACAGGCAGTCCCCGGGTTACATACAAGATAGGGACTGTAGGTTTCTTCTTAAGTTGAATCTGTATGTAAGTCGGAACTGGCATCCAGATTCAGCCGCTGCTGAAACTGATCAGTTCCAACAGCGGCTGAATCTGGACACCAGTTCCGACTTACATAAAGATTCAACTTAAAAACCCCAGGCGTCCCCAAGTCAGCTGCTGCTGAAACTGATCAGCAGCTGATTCCAGGAAGCCCGGGGCAGAGCAACTCTGCCTCGGGCTTCCTGTAGTCAGCCGCTGGTCAGTTTCAGCAGCGGCTGACTTGGGGACGCCTGGGGCAGAGCAGCTCGGGTGCTGCTGGGTTGGTCCAGTAGCACGGCCGCTCCTCGGCGCTACTGAACCAACCCACCAGCACCCCAGCTGCTCTGCCCCAGGCGTCCTGATTCAGCCACTGCTGAAACTGATCAGCAGTGGCTGAATCAGGACGCCTGGGGCAGAGCAGCTGGGGTGCTGCCGGGTTGGTCCAGTAGCGCCAAGGAGCGGTGCTGCAGGACCAACCCGCAGCGCCCCATCTGCTCTACCACAGGCCCCGGGCTTTGCTCCACGTCTCCCTGGTCTGCTGTGGGGGGGCACTAGCTGCGTGTCCCGTCCCCCCCCAGCAGACCAGGGAGACGCGGAGCAAAGCCGCGGAGGACCCGGGCCAGACCGCGGCACTTCCAGATCAGCTGGAAGCGCCGCAGGTCCGGCCCCGGGTCCTCCGCCGCTTTGCTCCCCGTCTCCCTGGTCTGCTGGGGGGGGACGGGACACGCAGCTAGTGCCCCCCTACAGCAGACCAGGGAGACGGGGAGCAGCTTTTCTCGCCCCGGAGGAGACGGGCGGCGGGACCAGGCGTCCCGCCGCTCCAGTCCTCCGGGGCGAGAAAATCCCCGTTCGTAACTGCGGATCCGACATAAGTCGGATCCACGTAACTCGGGGACTGCCTGTATACAGAAAGCACATTATACCTCAACTAAGATTCAACCCACCACTCTGAACCAGTTGCTTAACTTGCTGTTTTGTACCTTTCTGGTCTTTGTTTTGGATACTGACTAGCATTCCTGTTGCAGATCTGTAAAGGGACCTCTCCAGCTTGCACCAGCACAGAGTATCAATGCATTTGGTCTTTGAGTGTTTACATAGCTAATTATGCTAAATGCTGTCTTGGTCCATTCCAAATTATCATGGGACATACCAGTAAACAGCTTTTTTGGGGGGAAAACAGTACAGTAGTTGGCATAACTGGCCAACTTTCATATGTACAGTATTTATACTATGTACTTAATATATGTTCATGAAGAGTTAGTTTTTATATAAATAAGCAAACACATACTTTGGCTGACAAAAGAGAAAAAATAGTGAACTCATCCAATGTGCCCCCAAAAAGACCAAGTATCTTCTTATGTACACATACTTCATTTCATACCTCAGTCTAAATGTAAACGAGTGGCCATATTAGCCCACTCTTGAAGGTTAGTGCTGTTGAATCCTGATGCAAGACTCCTGCCTTAGCAAAGCAACAACTTGGTTGAGATTTCAAAACAAAAACTTCAACATAACTTAGGTTAAAAAGTGGATTGTCCTTTTATACAGGTGTTTTTTTTTTTTGTTTTTTTTTTTTAAGGGAAAAGTATCTATTAACATTCCCAAGTAAAGTTTTATAACAATTTCTTCGCAGGTCAAGGTCTTCTTTACACAAATGTTAGCATAGATCAATTTTCTTTTGAAACCATCTACAGTGAAACCTTTGTTAACCAGAAAATGTTGTTAACCAGCATTGCCCCCAGCCACAATACTGTCACATCTCCAGGTGCACAGGCCTGGCTTGATTTACCATGATTGGCTTATCAATTTTAACTCAAAATTGAAATGTGTGACTAACTGCCTCATACTACAAAACTACTAATATTAAAAACTTGAGTTTTACTATTATTGTTCATTGGTTTTTCCTAGGTTGATGGGACCCTCAGATAACCGGAATTTTTAGATAACTGGAATGCCCTAATCCCCAAGTGGAATGCCCTAATACCCAAGCCGGATAACACAGGTTTTACTGTATTTAGACACCATACAGTAAAGGCTGACAGTATAAAAGGCACTGATGAATAAATATATCATGATAATCCTGCTGACTGGGGAAAAAGAGGGAGAGAAGGCAGCGGAGAGCAAAGGGGGCACTTGCACAAGGGCCCAGCATTTCAAAGGGGCCCAGAGTTCCCGGCCACTGAAGCTGTTGCTGCATGAGCTGTAGCCGTAGCTACAGATCCTTTTGAATTGCTACAGGATCACTGCTCCGTGGGGCTCTAAGGCCTGTGGGGAGCAAAGATCCAGCACCATGTTCTGGGTGGCACTAAGGACTGACTGCCTTCTGCCATGCCCCTTCTGTCCTAGGCCTCACCCCTTCCGGGGGCAGAACTGGCCCCCCAACCTATTCCCCAGGCCCACAGTGGGTGTTGGCCCTGCTATATCATGATGGCTGCAAATAAACTGATAAGAATGAGAACAGAAAAAGAAAATGCCATTACAAATCTAATAACTTTAATTTTTTTAATCTATCAAAATATCTGGGAATTTTTAAAGCTGAAGCATTTTCCACTCATCGTTTAAAACAGAGGTTCCCAACCTTTTTATGCCGTGGCTGGACAAACCCATTCACCAACTTTTCATGACCTGGTAACATCTTATTTGCATGTTTTCATATTCATTATGCAAATAATGAATATTCAAATTAAATATTACCATCCACCTAGCCCCAACCCAGCCCTTTGCTCCCCAGAGCCTAACACCCTTTGATTCCAAACCCTACAGCTCATGCCAACATCCTCTTGCCCTGTGACCCCACCACACCCTCACCCAACACCCGTTTTCCCCCCCTCCACCCCACCCACTCCTTCCCCAGAGTGAAACTGCCCCCTCTAGGGAATGTGGCCATACTGAGGCGTGGGCAAGGGAGCAGTCATCTCCTTCACATCCTCTCCAAGCATGTCTTGTGTCTCAACGGGTGGGGGTGGAGTGCAGAGCCCATTATCAATGGGGAATGAGGAAGGGAGGCGCCTCCTGCTCCACCTCCTGCTGCTGCCGCTTAAGCCACCATGGCTGCCAGAGCTGAGCCACCACGAACAGCCAGCTTGAGCTCTAACAACCACTACGGCCTGGCAGCCAGCGGTTGGGAACCGCTGGTTTAAAGCATCTGTTAAATTGTCTATATAGTACTTGAAAATTATTGCATTGATTATTCTGTTACCAAACGGTACACTCTTCAGATGTCTCTCCATTTTATACACTACTGACAAGCCCAGAATAAAAGGACACTGCTTAACTGGAGATTAGAGACAGAATATTGCCAAGCGTGTACTTGCAGCCAAATATAATGCATAGAGTGATTAAATCCTGATTACAAATTTTGCTTTCCACTTCCATTTTCATTTTAATGCATTGTTTACTGTATATTAATACAGGTTGGACCTCTCTGGTCCTGAATGAGGGAATTTGCCGTGCCAGGGCAGGCCCCTGCTATAGCTCCTCAGCTCTCCGCCTCTCCCTGCCACCGGCTCATTGCTTCTCCAATGGGCTGCCTCCTGACAGTCCCCAGCCCTGGACCCACTACCTGCTTGGCTGCCAGGGCCCTAGACCCACTTCTGGGTAGGGACCTAGCCCTGTTTTTGGGTGGGAGGTGGGCCCTAGCCCCACTGCTGTGGCCCTGGCCAGGCTTTCCCTGCATGTTTGCCACAGTCCTGGCCCCACACCACCCAAGCGACCAGTGGCATAACCGCACAGCGGGGTGGCACTCAGCCCCTGGAGGGCAGTAGTGGCCTTGGCCAGGATGCCTTTGCTGGGCTGCATTAGTTTCTCTGCTGTTTGGGCTGCCATAGCCTCAGTCGGGCTGCCAAGGCTCCAGATCCATTACCATCAGCCCACCAGGCTCCAACTGCTGGCCCTGCTGTCCTGAAGTGCTCTCGTCCAAAAACATCTGTGGTCCTTCCAGACTACGGATGTTGCCGGACCAGGGAGTCCCAGTTAAGGCAGGTATAACCTGTAGTTAATCATCTGAGAGATGCAATTTAAAAGAGATGAATGTGCTTTTATTTTAAAATATTAAAAGGTACCTGTGAACTATTTCTCTGTTCAGCCTGTCTTCCGCCTCTGGAAAATGTCTGAGGTTTTTCTATCCATGGTTTTTTCTGAGTTGCCTGGGAATTTACATTAGTCCAATTTACGGTAGCTGAAAGAAACAGAAGTTTGAAAATAAAATAAGAAGGAAAAGTCAGTAAGTACAGCAGAAGTTGTATTACGTGGTATACACCACTGAACATTTGTCACTTCAAAGTAAAAGATCACACCAAAAACGTGATGTGAGTCTTGTAATAGTTTGGTCTCTGCCAAAAATTCAGTTGCATTCTTATTATTTCCAAAGTTTGATGAAAAAAATTGCTTTTAAGAACAGAATTCAGCCACAAACACTCATCTGCTAATAGTGAAGTTTGCTTACCTTGGTAAACATCTAATGTAATGTAGTTGCGTATTAGAGACAGTGAACTAGGGATATTAAATTTTGAGTTATTGACTAATCAAATAGTCAATGTCATTTGCACCCACTATTCAATTAGTCGATAGGGGGCCTCTGCCTTTGAAGTGTAGCAACAGCCTTAAAGCTCTGAGGGAAGCATGGGGCAAGCCTCTGCTGGCCCCATGGTCTCCACAATGCTTCAAAGTGGCTATGCGCATGCAGCCCAGGGCCACCTGCGATGTCGTCAGGCTGCACATGGTGTTTCAAAGCAGTCGCATCACATGGAGCCGGGGTCCGGCCTTAGGTGAAGAACTGGAATGGGTTACCTAGGGAAGTAGTGGAGTCTCCATCCCTAGTGGTGTTTAAGTATCAGCTTGACAAAGCCCTGGATGGGTTGATTTAGTTGGGATTGGTCCTGCCTAAAGCAGGGGGCTGGACTTGATGACCTTCTGAGGTCTCTTCCAGCTCTATGGTTCTATGATTCTGTGTGGTGGTGCTGCTGCTTTGAAGTACCCCCTCTGCATTCTCTCCCCTCCCCCCCCGCCCTCCTCCTTCTGATAGAGGAAGCAAGGGGGGGGAGAAGCAACTAGTCTATCAACTAGTCGTTCACATCCCTACAGTGAACCACTCAAATTGACAGTTCTGCCCAGTTTCCAGAGCTGAAGTTAGTACAATTGCTCTAAAGTGACTTTTCCTTAGTTTTACAATAGTACTCAAAACTCCTGATCAGAATAAGAACCAACTTATTCTGTCCTGTACAACATACAATAAAAGTCACTGCTCCAAGTAGCTTATGTTCTAAATAGCAACACAATCAGAATCATAGAACACTAGAACTGGTCATCAAGTCCAGTCTCCTGCCTTCTTGGCAAGTCCAATCACGGTCTCGATCATCCCTGACAGGTGTCTGTCTAACCTGCACTTAAATATCTCCAGTGATGGGAGTTTCCACAACCCCCTAGGCAATTTATCCAAGTGTTCAACCAACCTAACAGGCAGGAAGTTTTTCCTAATGTCCAACCTTAACCTCTCTTGCTAAAATGTAAGCCCATTGCTTCTTGTCATATCCTCCGAGGCCAAGGAGAACAATTTCTCTCCCTCCTTATAACACCCTTTTAGATACTTGAAAACCGCTTATTATGTCCCCTCAGTCGTCTCTTTTCTCAACTAAACTAAACATAGTCTTCCCTCATAGGTCATGTTTTCTAGACCTTTAATCATTTTTTTTGTTCTTCTCTGGAACTTCTCCAATTTCTCCACATCTTTCTTGAAATGTGGTGCCCAGAACTAGACAATACTCCAACTGAGGCCTAATCAGCGCAGAGTAGAGTGGAAAAATGACTTCTCGTGTCTTGCTCACAACACTCCTTTTAGTGCATCCTAGAATCACATTTGCTTTTTTTGCAAGTGTCAAACTGTTGACTCATGTTTAACTGGACGTTCACTATGATTCCAAAATCCCTTTCAGCAGTACTCTTTCCTAGACAATCACGACCCATTTTGCATGTGTGAAACTGATTGTTCCTTCCTAAGTGGAGTACTTTGCATTTATCCTATTTGTCCTTCATCCTATTTACCTCAGACCATTTCTCCAGTTTGTCCAGATCATTTTGAATTATGACCCTATCCTCCAAAGCTGTTGCAACCCCTCGCAGCTTGGTATCTGCAAACTTAATAAGCGTACTCTCTATGCCAATATCTAAATTGTTGATGAAGACATTGAACAGAACCAGTCCCAAAACAGACCCGTGCGGAACCCCGCTTTTTATGCTCTTATAGCATGTTTGCAAACCATTAATAACTACTCTATGAAAATGGTTATCCAGCCAGTTATGCACCCACCTTACAGTAGCCTCATCTAGGTTGTTTTTTCCTAGTTTATTGAGAAGAAGGTTATGCAAGACAATGTCAAATGCCTTACTTAAGTCTAAGTATACCACATTCACAGCTTCTTCCTTATGCACAAGGCTTGTTGTCCTATCAAAGAAAGCTATCCAATTGGTTTGACATGATTTGTTCTTTACAAATCTATGCTAGCTGTTACCCATCACCTCACTTTCTTCCAGATGTTTGCAGATGAATTCCTTAATTACTTGCTCCATTATCTTTCCTGGAACAAAAAGTTAAACTGACTGGTCTGTAGTTTCCTGGGTTGTTCTTATTTCACTTTATATAGATGGGCACTAGATTTGCCCTTTTCCAGTCTTTTGGAATCTTTCCTGCCATCTGTGATTTTTCCACAGATGATAGCTAAAGGCTGAAATACCTCCTCTATCAGCTCCTTGAATATTATAGGATGCATTTCATCAGGCCCTGGGGACTTGCAGACATCTAACTTTTCTAAGTAATTTTTAACTTGTTCTTTTATTTTAACTTCCAAACGTACACCATTTCCACTAGCATTCACTATGTTAGGCAGCCTGTCATCATCCATCTTCTTGATGAAAACCGAAACACAGAAGTCATTAAGCACCTCCTCCATTTCCCAGTTTCCTGTTACTGTCCCTCCCTCCTCACTGAGCAATGGGCCTACCCTGTCTTTGGTCTTCCTCTTTCTCCTATTATTCTTGTAGAACGTATTATTTTACCCTATGCCTCTAGCTAGATTTAGCTTTGTGCCTTTGCCTTTCTAATCTTGCGCCTGCATATCTGTGTTTTGTTTATATTCATCCTCTGTAATTTGACCTAGTTTCCACTTTTTATACCACTCCTTTTTGACTTTTAGATCGTGTAAGATCTCCCGGTTGATCCAAGGTGGTAATCTTTCCTACCCAATGGAAGCGTTTGCTTTTGGGCTCTTAATCATGTCCTTTTAAAAAACTGCCAACGCTCTTCGATTGCGTTTCCTCCGAGTCTTGCTTCCAATGGGACCTTACCTATTAGCCTTCCTGAAATCCAATGTCTCTATTTTGCTGTCCTCCCTTCTACCATTCCTTAGAATCATGAACTCTATGATTTCATGGTCACTTTCTCCCAAGCTGCCTTCCATTTCAAATTTTCAATATACAGTAAACTTCCGATAATCCGGCACCTTTGGGACCCAGGGGGTGCCAGATTATCAGGAGGTACTCCGGAAGGGGAGCTGTGAGGGGTCTGGGGGAGGGAGGGAGGGTTGGCAGGGAACGGCGCGGCATGGGGCAAACCCTCCGCCGTTATGCAGGGAAGCGGAGGAAGCCCCGCGCAGACGCCAGCAACAGGCCAGCTGGGGCTGCAAGCGGCAGCGGCAACTTGGGGAAGCGGCGGGGCAGAGCAGCTGGGGTGTTGCCGGGTTGGTCCCGCAGTGCCGCCCCTCACCCCTGCACGGCGCCCAGCAGCACCCCAGGTGCTCTGCTCCGCTGCTTCTCCAAGTCCGCTGCTTGTCAGTTTCAGCAGCAGCAGCAGCTCAGAGCAGGGGGGTGCTGCCGGGCGCCGAGCAGGGGGGTGAGGGGCAGCATTGCGGGACCAACCCGGCAGCACCTCAGCTGCTCTGCGCTTCTTCCCCAAGTCTACCGCTTGTCAGTTTCAGCAGCGGCAGCAGCGGACTTGGGGAAGCTGTGCGGAGCAGCTCCAATTGTCCGGCTGGCCGGAGCACTTTCAGGTTCCAGTTGGTGACGGACTATCGGGAGTGCCGGACCACTGGATGCCAGAAAATTGGAGTTTTACTGTAACAATGAAGGTAGAACACAATGGGGAAAGAAAAGTGTCAAAGACAAGGTTGCATTTATTCTCATCTGAAAATATCATCTGAAAGCCTCAACTTTTTTTTCCTTCTTTAGAGGGACAATTGCTATTAATGAATCATTACCAAGCCACTGACCTATTCATTATCATTGAGCAACTCGTTATAGAAATTGCAGCACAGAAAGGTCTCCAGAAGGGATCTGAAGGAGCACAGTTTAAGATCTACATAATTTAGAAAGGACACAGGAATATTGCTAAGACAACATAAATAAAGATATATTAGAACAGGAAATATGAGAGATTCAAGATTTCCTTTGCAAGTTAAAAAAAACCAGAAACTATACCTGTATTTATTGATGGTTCTACAATCTGAAAAGGAAGAAAGAACATTTTAGTAAATATTTTTATTGTAGCATTCACCAACAGCCTTGGCTCTTCACTAATGTTCACTTACATTCATTGCACCAGAATCTGTATTTTTTGAAGTCATGACAGCAGCAGCCTGATTGTTGCTATGTTTAGGACTGCAATAACCACTATCACTGTCAATATCGGCTTCACTGGCACCTTGTTCACTGGAAGACTCTGCAGCAGGATGGGATGCACGTCTTCGCCTGCCTTTTGATTTCCACAGCATTGTACTAGAGCTCTCAGAAAGTGACTTATTAGCTATCTCTGAAGGAAAATCTGTAAGACAAAGAAAATATAACTGTGCGTGGCAGTTGTTGGAAAATTGAAAAAAACTGCTAATCGTATATTAACATTTGTGATGAAAACACTAAACCCACTGAAAAGAAATCTTAACCAAGATACTTCCAAACTAGTAGAAAGAGAAATGTACTGGCAGTGCTGTATGAAATAAGCAGCAAGATTCAGTTTTCAGACTATTTCCAGGTCTACCTGTGTTGTACTAACGGACCCCTTGCTCAAGATGCAACCTATTTCTCGCAATGGAATTTGTTGCCAGTAACAAAAGTCTTAAAAAAACAAGGGAGTTCAGGAATACCAAGCAGGTTGTCAAGGCAAAATTTTCACTGCATTCTGGGTCTCTGAATAGCCCATATAGCAAGATTCTTGCAATTATTGCTCAAAGTGCAGAAGTGGAATGAACAAACATATGCACGCACACCACCCCAGAAGATACATAAAATAGAATTTATGAAAAAGCCTTGCGATATTTTTCTCTGTATCAAACCCAATGTACTGTGTAGTTTTTAGAAGTGCTCTCAGGGAAAAAAGTTCCAAAGACCACTCTTGGAAGAGATTCAGCCTTCTCCCAATCCAGTGAATTTTAGTATTACTGAAAAGTTCCAGATTGATGCTACTAGAAGTTGCCAAAGTACACACCGAGTAAAGACACTAAAAATGCAATTTCCCCACACTGCCTCCCAAAGTTCCTTAACATTAGTCTAATGGGAGGTATTAGCTGCAATTGCCAAGAAGAGTTCTAATTAGTGTGCAAGTGTGATAACCAATAGAAACCGAACAGATTACCATTCATTTCATGTAGACTTCAGGCAGCCAGATAGTAACACTTGGGCAGAAGAAAATTTCTAAAGATAGGTCATATTTTGACCTTGATATTGACTGTTTCTATTCAAAACAACAATGGAAAGGAAGACTAACATAACGCAGTAAGTAAAATGACAGTTTTAACACATGCCTGCTAAAATCTTACCAAATTTTAAGCTTATTGTCATGCAATTAATAGTTACTATTTCTCTGCAGCAAGTGATGTTAAACCTTCAATAATGAGGTTTTTTTTTTTCTGGTTAAGGCACATAACTGACTAAAGTTCCAGACTGATAAAAAAAATCACACCTGCCCTACTACTGACTACATGCTACAAAAATGCTTGCAGATTCAAGATTTCTAACTGACACCCAGCCTCAACCAAAAATATATCTGGTGCTCAATTATCAGTCCTGCCACAAGTCTAACACACTTCCTTACTATCTTTCTAGTTATTTAAAGACTCCATTATATTGTTTACAAGGGTTTCCCACTCCCGACCCAAACATTTTCCAACATTTCTAAAAACATGATTCTTACCCTAGACTAACAATAAAATAATCAGTGTTTACAGCCTTTGATTCATTAGCAGCCTTACAATAAATTAAATGCACACAGTGGAGAAGTTTGAGTGAGCAGGTAAGAAATGTGGGGGGGAGATTTCCTGTTCATCAAAAACTGCGGTTTGAGGTTCAGGAATTTTTTCTAAATAGTTAAATAGCATTGCTTTCTTAGAAGTCCTGAGTGTGTCCTTTTAGCTCCAAGAGTTAAAACCATAACTTCAGCTAAATGGATTCCTATCTGGAGTCTCCATTCCCATTCAACTTGACAGAACTAAGCTCTAGATAAGACTTACCCAGTGTTTCCAGGGTCTATATGGGCAAGTGGCTGGCAGTGTGGGGTGTGCAAGACTCAGGGCTTTGGGAATGTGTGTGTGGGGGGAGTGAATGAGACTGGGATGTAAGAGAGAAAGAAACTGAGTATTTGGGGGTCCCAGCTTCCAGGGGCCATTTTTCTCACCTTCCTCCGGTGCTGTAGCCAAGGGCTGGGAGGAGGGGAAAGGGTTTGAGGCAGAAAGGCTACTTACATAGCGTGCTGGCTGACAAGACTGCAGAGACTCAGCACTGCTGGCCACTACCTTAGTGGTATGGCCGCCCCTCGTGGCCACTCTCATATCACATCCCTCTGAAAAGCAGCCCCTCCCTTTGCATGTTATGGAAAACTGTCCTTTTCCTGGGATTTCCAGTCATCTTGGAACAACCAAACCCCAACCTTGTTTTAAGATAGAACAGGAAGCTGTATATCAAATATGGTGGCCATAGTGCTTATAATTTAGGAGGAGGACTTGAGCAAATGGACTTGCAGACACACACACACAAATGCCCTCTACACTATATATCTAGACTAGAGAAATTAGGTTAGACAGATTCATTTAGATTTGGAATCTTGTCAGGCCACTAGGGATACATTTACACAGCAAGACTAAAGTAGAATTAAACTATACAACTTTGCATCGCTTAAGTCGAAATAGCTTAACTGGGCTTTTGGCGCTGTCTACACAGTGGGAAGTCGAAGGAAGAACACTCTTATTTCGACTTCCCTTACTCCTCATGAAATGAAGGTTACAATGAGTTGAAGTAAGAAGTCCTCCAGCTTCCCATTATTTTGGAATAAAGGCTTGTAGTGTAGATACGAATATTTTTATTTCGGAATGTCAGTTATTTAAAAATAGTGCTGCTGTGTAGATGTACCCTACTGATGCATCCCAATAACCCTCTTTGCGGAAGTAGTAAGGAACCTTTAATAGTTAGTCACTGTGTCTCTCCAGCAGCATTCCTATGATGAAGAACTGATTAGGTGGCATTTTTTACGCTCTCAAACTTAATGAGTCAACCACGTTTTCTACAACACTTCTTTGATCATTAAAGATCATTAGACATCTTATAGTATCAACCTTCCTTAAATTTACGATCTGACTAGATCAGTAATCATGGTGGTATGATTGCAGTTCCAGTTTGCTAGCGGGTACCAAAAAGACATCTTACCTGTTTGCTGAGATGCATCAACCAACAGCACAATTTTTGATCTGCTCTCAGGACCTGATGCACTGGTCTCTTTTTGAATCGCTACGCTTTTCACTGGAGCCCTTTTACTTTTTATGTGTGTCTGTAACTGTAGTTGCTGTTTTAAAACAGTCAAATATATGCATGAGACATATAACTTAAATATGACAGTTAAAAATTGTTTAGTTAGTGTTATTACAATTTTTATAAAGTTCTAACAGATTCTTTATAGACGTCACCCATTTGAAGTAAGAGATTTTGGACAATGTACTCCAGTAGTTCACAAGGTTAATATTATCTTGGATAACATTCCAACATAAAAAACCAAAAGCAATCAAACCTGCCAATTTAAAGAAGATTTTAATATCTACAATGCAGGTTAGTTTATACAGCTACTACATTACTGTTAGTCAAGAAGTTTTGGAGACTATTACCTATGCAACTAATGCCAAATACACCTAACCTCCTCCCCCTCCCCCCCCACACTGCTGCCTCCATCTGAACAGTGTGGGGAGCATGGGGGGCTGCCACAAATCAGCCTCACCTGTAGCGGGCCCTGGCATCCTGCAGAGCAGCCTCCATCCACTGCAAGCTTAGGCCCACTGCATGCAAGGGCTGCTTCACAGGGGCCAGATGGCAGCTAGGTGGGCAGCAGAGAGGAGCCCTGACTCACTAGCGCTAGGGGGGCAGCAGCAGAGCAGGGAGCCCCGAGCCAGCAGCAGGGCAGCCAGCAGGGGAATATTGACCTCTTTTGGTCCAGAAAGCTCTCTGGTCTGGGACTGCTCAGGTCCCGAGGGTTCTGGACCAACAAGGTCCAACCTGTACACTGTCACTGTGTTATTTTACATATTTTTTCTATACTGCTGAACAAGAAGATAAAAAGTAGTTCATTTTTGTGCAAAGATACTTTCACATGATTCTATTATTTGTTCTATTAGGGCTCAAAAACAACATGCTTACTTTTTGTGTAGCTGGTCCTCTGTTATTGCTTTTGCTTCTCTGTCTGGATAATGGAAAGACCTGTGCTGGTTGGTTTGGGCGATCAGCACATTCTGTTGTAACTGTATTTACAGCACTTGGTGTCTGAAAGGGCGCAGAGTAGGGTGCAGGAAAAGGATGATAGAAACCCATAACTTGTGCACACGGTGCTGGCATAAACTGGTAATAAGTATACTCTGTGGAGACAGGTGGTTGAGCAGATATAATAGGATAAGCAAGGTATGGTCCTGCAGGGTTTGGGTTTGGCTGCTGCCATCTGATTTCATTATTATATAATGGAAATTGTCTGAAAAACCAAAAGAGAAAGAGAATAAAATTGCTGAATAGTTACACATAATTGGAGTAAATTTACTAGTAACTTAATCCTTTATTTTGAAAAGAATTAGTGCAAACTGTTTCATGAGCTCTTAGCTTTTAATAGCTCAACTCAAATGCTGTTACATTCCTAGTGTGCAATAATATATATTTTGACAGTATGCCTGAAATAATATATTTCCAACTGCAATCAAGGATACTGCACAAAATACACAGAATACTGTTGGAAATAAAACTACGCAACCTAAAGATTTAAATTTTATGAAGCAAAAGAATTTATACCAATGTTATACTAAGTAATTAAAAAATAGGCCAGAAGAAACCAACATCTTAGTATGGCAAAATAACTGTCAAGAAAAAATTATGTTCACCATAATAGAGAAAGCTGCTTAAAGAAACCATTCCAATTAGAGACACTGATATATATTTATAGGTGTTCATATTCTAATTTAAATTATTTTAACACATCTGAAAAAAAAATGGAATAAAAACACACATACCATGTACATTTACAGATAGATATGGCAGCAATAGTTCAGTCTTACATTCTCATACTAATGCAGGACAAATAATGTTTTGATAGGCAAAGGAAAATAAGCCATCAGCTCACATTTTGTACCAGGCTCCTAGGTTCCCAGTCTTTGAGAGTGACTGTAAAAACAAACACCTACTACTCAAGTAAGCTCTCTCTACTCCTTCAAGCACAGAGCAAGTGCAGTGGTCTCACTCTGTTTCTCCTCACCCCCAATTCTATTCAACTGAGTACAACCAAAATAGTCCCACTGGAAATATGAATCCAATTCCCCGCCTCTCCATAGGATTAGGAAGACTATTGGGTGAAGATGAACAAAGACTGAAGATGTGTGTTCAAAAGAGAAGGGAAGATAAGAGCAAAAATTCAAAATAACTGTACAAATCCGCACAAGCCACTTCCTAGGAGGGGAATTGTTAAGTAGAGCCCTGTGCGTGATCAGTGTAAAGCTCTGCCGCAGGACTGGGATTTTATCCTACATAGGAACACATATATAGAGAAGAGAAGGGTCTTCATGGCTATATAACTGGCAAATGGCAGAGCTGGGACTAGAATAAGGGTTTCTGGTGTCTAATCCCTTCCCATGCTCAGTTTAATACACCGTGCTGTTTTGCACATGTACTTGCAAATAAAGTTAGCCATGGGAAGGCCTCAGACTGCTAACAGCATACTGTTTTACCATATAAGGATCCAGGCTAGACTTTTTTCTGTAGTACCTTATTTTAGATGTGGGAGGATACAATTCAGAGGTATCTCGTTTAAAGTTTCAGAATAGAGCAAGTGGTTTCAAGAAAGATCTGTGGCCAGCCCTCTGACCAAAACAAGAAAGAACAAGGAATCCAAGAATGGAGGGGATTAAAGGAGAAAAATAGGGAGGACATTGTCTAGAGTCATAGAAATGCTATCCTCATTCATGAGGGGTAGAAAAACAAATAAGTGCAGCGAGCAAGTTCTCAAGCTTATCACTAATTGTATGAAAACTGTTTATATAGTCACTTTCTTAATTTCATGCACATCTTTGACAGAAGGGAATTTTTCAAACTCTTACTTAAAAGTCATCTTTTTCCATATAGAATCAGAACCATAAATTACCTGTTGGCCTGGTTTTCCTGTACAAATGGGTAGCAAGTAATCAGGTAGCTGGGAATAGGAGTTGGTTCCACTCCACTAACACCTCCACAGTCATTGGGGAGAGCCATAGATATCATAAGTGTATCAGGGCCTTTCTTCTGAGGAATAAATGGTTCTACTTCAGCTGATAGCTTCACATTCTTAAGATATGGGGAAAAAAACACAGTATAGAACATTTTGAGAGTCAGTGGTTAAACAACAAGTTAACAAAATGCTAGTAATTATTCTGCAAATCATTAACAGATTATCTTTACTCAGGGCATTTGACACAGATTTTTTTAAATCATATAGGGAACTGTCAATTTAAAATTTAAGTAATGACCAACCTGTTTCCACAAGTCAACATTTATACTTGGAAAATGCATTTTAAAAAGTATTATCTGTCCTAAGTAGGGATATAAATGAGCAACTAGTTAACCTTACTGGTAACCAGTTAGCTAAGGTAACCAGTACTGGTAACCTTAACTGGTAACTGTCGCAGGGCTAGGAGCTGGTAGCCAGCAGCTGAGCCTTGCTGTTCACCTTGTAACTGATAAAGAGTCCAAAATAAACTTGAAAACCATTTTAAGAAAAACAGCTCAAACAACATTTACTAGTTATAAATATGAAAAAATAATGGTATTTATGAGAAAACCTAACTACTCCCCTTATATTCTTTTGAAGAAACCATTCAGCCAGTAATAAGTAAACTGGAGCAAAAAGCATTCCTCTTTCCCCTCTGTTGATGGCCTCTGGCAGCGAGTTCTCAAATTGTGAGGTGGGCCACTCACAACCCTGTTTAATGTGGTTGCCACGGTTGATGGAAGAGCAATCACTCTCACCCTCTTTTCCTTTTCTCTCTTTACTCTTCAAGATTATAAATCAAACATCATTATCTCCATTAAACAAGCTTCTGAAGAACTTACAATCTTAAAATTCACTTGGATGCATTGCATTTAATACAAGTATCAGAAGATCAATCAGCCTGTTGATGCGGGTGGATTTTTGGAGTGATCTGAATGAAGTGGAAAACAATTGACAAATGTTGATTGGAAGGATGCAAAAAACATAGGAGCTGGCATGGAACTACATCACATGGCATTAGTGCTGTCCATTTTCAAACCTCCATATAAACACCATTTTAAAAAGGACTGGAATTGGGAGTTTTGCAAAGAAGGCAATAATCAGGAGAGAGAATAGGATGGAGTGTATAAAGACACTAAGTTAGAGGTGTAGATGGGGCACCATTGTGCAGGCTTTCATAGTTGCATCTGAACTGAAAACATTATGTGATAGACAATGAAACTTGGTCTACACTTCAAAACTAACTAGACTCGGAGGCAAAACTCAAATCTTAAAAATGGTTTCAGCTAACAGTTTTGCTGCTAGTATGGATTTAACATTACTAAGAAAAGTTTTATTCCATAAATAATTTTTGAGTGTTTCAAGAACATTAACAAATTTTGCCCTGGAGATTACATAAAAGCACATAACTAAAAATCAATTTTATCAGACTGCATTTTCAATGTAATTTTAAAGATGAAGCCCAAAAATGAGTTTTCTACAAAACTGCTAAATAATTTTGCCCTTTTGAAAAAAAATAGGTGGGCTCAAGATCTGGAATGATTTCACTCTGAATTACCAAAAAAGATAACTTTGCACCCATACTCAATACACTGTCAAAGGCTCCTGAAATGACAGACTCCTAGAAATCAATTATCTTGAGGGACTAGACTCAAATTTGGTTATTTGTGGAAAGTGAATTTCTAAGCCTGCTTTATTCTTAATAGGCATGCAAAACAGTAGTCAATTAATTGACTATCTGATAAGCTTAAACTAGGGGCAGGGACAGGGGAGCTAGGGAAGTCTCCTCCGATGCCAGGGGCACGGGCACCTTGGGGGAATGTGGGGTGGGGGCAAAAGCACTCCACCCCCAGACCAATCACTGTCTGAGGGGTGGGGAACCCGGAAATATCTTGGCCATGCCCCTTTCTTTGCGGCCCGGGATCACTTCAAAAATTTCCAAAGTGGCCCCTGGAAAAAATTATTGTCCACCCCTGCTCTATCAGATGCAGCAGGCGGGGGGAGGTGGAGGGGAAGCAGCTCCGGAGCAGCCCCTGGCCATGGCCAACCCCAGCAGCAGCCCCTGTTGGGATCCTCGCAGACAGGGGCTGCTAGACACAACACGTAACTGGGACTGAGCGTGCCCAGCTCAGTTCCGACTCATGCCAGGTCCAGGAGCTACCCCCGCTGCAGCTTTGTAGTTTACATTTAGTAGGAGCCGCAGCAGGGGGTAGCTCTTTCTGAGGGTCTTCCCTTATCAACAAATTGTGTATTGACTACATGATTACTCAATTACCCATCTCTTAACATCCTTCATTCCTCATCCAAACAAGAACTCCAGTTGCAACAAATGACATTTTGCCACTTGAAAGACACATGAACCCTGATAGTGATGTTGGCTGACAGGTGAAGTTCAATTGTTGTGTTCAAGTTCTAAGAGTCTATAAACTTATTTAAAAAAAAAAAAAAAAACCTGGTTGTTTTCCTGGCACTGCTTGCCTGGGTTTGGGATCATAAATGGCTCTTGTATACAGTAATTCCTCATTTAACACTATAGATATGTTTCAGAAAATGATCGTGTTAAGTGAAAACGTGTTATGCAGGGTCATTTTCCCATTGAAAATAATGGAAAAGGTGGGGGTTGTGTTTCAAGCGGTGGTGTCCATTGGGACCGGGACATAAGGTTGGGGGAGAAAGGGGACTGGGTTACAGCAGGGAGGTGTTTGGCTCTGGGGAAGGGCAAGAGAGGAGAGGGGAGGGAGACTGAGTTGGACGTATGCCCCTGTGATAGGCCTGCCAGGACCCGCACTGCATCTGGCGAGGGGTCACCGGGGAATGGCACAGCGAGCAGAGAACCTGCCGCCACTTTGCAGGGAGGCGAGAGAAGCCCCGCCCAGCTGCTGGCGACGGGTTGGCTGGGGAAACCCAGGCACTGGCCTGCAAGCAGGGGTGGAGGAAAGGAGGCAAGGTGTCCAGCGAGAGGGAGTCAGCAGGGAATGGCGTGGCAAACAGCGAACCTTCCGCCGCTTTGCAGGGAGGCGGGGGAAACCCCATGCAGGCGACAGGCCGGCTGGGGAAACCCAGCCACCGGCCTGCAAGCGGGGGTGGAGGAAAGGGGGCAAGGCGTCTGGTGAGAGGGAGTCAGTGGGGAACAGCACGGCGAGCAGCGAACCCTCCACCACTTTGCAGGGAGGCAGGGGAAGCCCTACACAGCCACCGGCAATGGGCTGGCTGGGGAAATCGTGTTATTCTGGGGACAGTCGTGTAATTCAAAAAACGTTCCCTAAAAAAATCGTGCTATCGCAAAAATGTGTTAAGTGGGCATGTGTTAAATGAGGCATTACTGTATTTCAAAAGCAGAATCTCAGCAGAAGCAGCGAAAGCAGAGACTGCTTCAGTCCCCGCTCGCACCATTTCCACTGTGCTTCTACCTCTCCTGCCCCGCGTGGAGATGGGGCTGGGGAGAACCAGCTTTTAAACTGGTTCCCCCCAGCACTGGCTCCTGCTCCCCCACCCCTACTGTCTCTCTCTGATAGTAACAGCAAAGGGGATGGAAAGCGACTAGTTGATTAGTCTCTGACATCCCTACCACTGCCTACCTCAGGGGTGGGCAAATACCAGTCCTTGGGCGAAAACCCGTCTGCCAGGGTTAGCCCGACAGGCCCCCAACATCACCATATTTACCTGCACCTCTGAAGGCATGGGGGACTCTCAGCTCCCACTGGCCACAAATCACCATTCCTGGCCAATCGGAGTTGCCAGAGGTACCTCCAGAAGTGCAAGTAATTATACTGGCAGTGGCCCACCAGAAGCTAACTCTGGTGACTGCAGTTGTTTTATTACCCACCTCTGACCTAGTCATCTGTACCACTGTGGGGTGCCTGAAGTCAAATGTCTTAGACTGAGAATGTGTTCCCAGCAGTGATGTGGGGAATGTATGTGGAAATATGGAGATCATTCCTTGATGTTAGGTCATAGTAGAAATCTGTCATTAAGATGACTCTTCTGTATTCTTTACCTTTCCTTTCATAAACTCCACCACTTTTCATAGTTCATTTTATCATGGCATAGTCTTAATAGTTGATGAGCCACATCATTAACTAAGGAAGAGGTTTTTGATTTCCTGTAAAGAGGGCACTGCATTCTGTAGTCTGTCTCCAATTCATTGAGATTATTTCTACTTATTAAGGCATCTGGAAAACTATTCTGGTTTCATACATTGCAAGGCCAGAGGGCTCCATAGTGATTATCTAGTCTGACTTTATGTGTAACACATGCCACTGAAATCTCCAAAAATTATTCCTAAAATTTTTTTAGAAAAGCATGCACTTTTATTTAAAATGGTCAATGAAGGAGAATTCATTACAACACATGGTAAATTGTTACCCTCACTATCAAAAAAATATGTTTTATTTACACTCAGCTTGTTAAATTTTAACTTCCAGTCACTGGATTATGTTGTAACATTTTCTGCTGGATTGAAGAAATCATTATTAAATATTTATTTCCCTTATAGATACTTACAGACTGTAATCAAAACAAATAAATGAATAAGATTTATCAAGATAAGGAGATTAAGCTCTTTTGGTCTATCATGTTTACAATCTATTAATAATGCTCATGGCTCTTCTCTGACCTCGGGATGTGAGTCGACTACTCTCATTTCTCCCTTCCCTTGCTGCCTTTATATCAGAGGCAGCAGCATGGGGAGAGAGGGCAGGGGAGGCTGCCATGAAGCAGCCTTGACCAGTGGCAGGCCCAGACTTGCTATGAGAAGAGGCTGCTCTGCAACCCCTGGAGCAGCCCCTGTGTGTGGGGAGAGTGGAGGGTCCCATCAGGGAGCTGGGATACACAAACACACACTAAGGATGTTAAAATGCGGTTAATTGGCTAGTCAACGGAATTTCTATCAACTAGTCTATAGGCACTTCCGCATTCCTCCTTTGAAATGTACAAGAGCCCCCATTGGGAATGTGGAACTCGGAATACAGCCCGGGGCCAGTGGGAAGTCCTGCTGACTCCGGGCTGCATACAGGTGCCATCTTTGAAATGCGCAAGAGTCCCCAGCAGGGGCTCTTGTGCATTTCAAGGCCATGGAGCCCGGGATCAGCTGGGGACTCCCCAGTTGATCCCAGGCTCCCAGAGTATTTCCCCAGAACCCAGCTGATCCTGGGTTCTGGGGAAATACTGTGGGAGCTGACCTGAGGCTCCCAGATTATTTCCCCAGAACCCAGGATCAGCTGGGTTCTGAGGAAATGCTCTGGGAGCCTAGGATCAACTGGGGAGTCCCCAGCTGATCCTGGGCTCCATGGCCTTGAAATGCACAAGAGCCCCTGCTGGGGACTCTTGCGCATTTCAAAGATGGCACCTGTATGCAGCCCAGAGTCAGCAGGACTTCCCGCTGGCCCCGGACTGTATTCGGAGTTCCGCATTCCTCCTTTGAAATGTAAAAGAGCGCAGTGGGGGGCCCTTGTACATTTCAAAGGAGGAATGCGGAAGCGCCTATCAACTAGTCCACTAGTAAAAAAAACTATCCAATAAGCAAATGCTTATCGGATAGTTGACTAGTCTTTAACATCCTTCACTCACTCACACACACACACCCAGCCGACAGGGGCTCCTGGACCCAGCATGGGCCAGGACTGAGCAAGCCCGGTTCAGTCCTGGATTGTACTGGGTCTGGGACCTACCCCTCCTGTGGATCTGTATTTTAAATGTAGTTGCTCTTACTACATTTAAAATGCAGAACCACAGTGGGGGTAGGTCCCAGACTCAGCATGAGCCAGGACTAAGCAATCCCAGCTCAGTCCTGGCTTGTGCTGGACCCAGGACGTACCCCAGCTGCGGCTCTACAGTTTAAATGCTGTAGGAGACAGGCTGCCCACACACCTGGCTCCTACTATATTTGAAATGCAGAGCTGAAAAAGGGGGGTAGCTCCTGGACCCAGAGCGAGCCGGGGCTGAGCACCTTATTGACTAATTGTGTAGTCAATACAAACTGTATTGTTATATGATTAGCCAAATACCCACCTCTTAACATCCTTACTTTGACCCCACTCCATGTCCTCATTATATCAATATCCTTCTTGAATAGGGCCACCAGAACAGGACACAGTATTTCAATGGCAGTCAGACAGTGCCAAATACAAAGATTAAATAGCCTCTCTACTCCTACTCAAGATTCCACTGTTTAGGCACCTCAGGATTGCACCACCCTGTGTGTTCACGTTCAGCTGATTATCTTCCACAACCCCCTGTATCTTTTCCAGAGCTACTGCTTCCCAGAATAGAGTCCTCCACCCTGTAAGTATGACCTACATTCTTTGTCCCTAGATGTATACATTTACATTTAGCAATATTAAAATACATATGGTATGCTTTGGCCCCTTTTTCCAAATGACCCAGATTGCTTTGATTATCTTGTCCTCGTTATTAACTATTCCTCTAATTTTTGTGTCAAAATGAAGACCAAATATACAATCTCCTCTAACAAAAATCTCATGATTTTTGGGGAAACTTGCTCATGATTTTTAAACCTTTGAGGCTACAATATTGGAAAACATTTCTTAATTTTATAGGGAAGAGAGTTTTGCTCTTCATATAGATGTTCAGTTCAACTTACAAAACATTATGCAGTAGCTCATTATATATTTCAGTTCAACAATTACAACTCTACCAAGATGGCATATATAATGAAGAGTCCCTTTGTCTTCTATAGGAGAGCTACTGTAGTCATCAACAGCTGCAAAGACAGAAGATGACACTAACAGGACCAGACTGATAAAACTTTGTTCTATAGTTACAGCACTGTATGTTTAATCTTAGAAAAGTTTTTGTTCATTGTAACTTAATGTCATTCAATATTACCCATTAAAATAGGACATGTCTTCTATCCAGGAGAGCAATGCTAACACTCAGATATTTTTTCCACCATCTACAATGTGAGAAAACAGATGCATATGCTACATTTCACAGAAATAGAATAAAGTTGATTTTTTTTACTATTTAAAAACCTGGAAACAAGAAGTCTAGTTGCAAAACATAGGCAACAAAGATTCTATAAATTGTTTTTTCTATTTTATTCTTGAAACTTATGTTTCAAATTTTCCACAATAATTTAAGTATGCCGACAACTCACATGCTTCATCTATTTTAAGACCAACTTCACAAATACAGAAAATGTTACCATAATTATTTGACTTCTAAATGGCATGTGTTTAAGGAACGGTAAATACACAGCTTAATCTGATAACACCAGGAACAGACTTCGTAATATTGTGTGAAATATAATTATACTCTGCTACAGTTAAAATGTATTTCCAATGCAGTCTAGGAATGTAAGCGTCTAGTCATGTAGTCAACTACTCAATGAGCCTAAGCTCAGCGGGCTGTCGAGTCACTACCCAACTACTCACTCCCGCCCCCTGCAAAAGGGGGGCAGGGGTCGGTGCTGGGGGGAGCCGACTCCTCCCAGGATCCTCTCAATGGTGTGGGGGAAGGCAGAGATGCAGCGGTCCGGGACCTGGCACGAGCCAGAACTGCTGAGTTCCAGCTCATGCTGGGTCTCAGACCACTGCTCCTCTGACTACATTTAAAAAGCAGAGCCACAGAGCAGGACCTGACACGAGCCAGGATGCGGCAATCCCAGCGCATGCTGGGTCCCAGACTGCTGCACTTTTGCTTTTTAAATGTAGTAAGAGCCATCTGGTCTTTACTACATTTAAAATACAGAGTCACAGCAGGGGACCAGGGACTGCTAGAGTCCAATTTCCTTGCTATGGCTGCATAACGAACATACATTTGAAATTTATATTCAAGTATCAAGTATCAGAGGGGTAGCCGTGTTAGTCTGAATCTGCAAAAGCGACGAGGAGTCCTGAGGCACCTTATAGACTAACAGATTTATTGGATCATAAGCTTTCGTGGGCAAAGATCCACTTTATCAGATGCAGGAGACCCACTTCGTCAGATGCAGAAGAATACTTCAATCTCCCTAGACACACAGTAGCAGATTTAAAGGTAGCCATCCTGCAACAAAAAAACTCCAAGAACAGACTTCAAAGAGAAACTGCTGAGCTACAATTCATCTGCAAATTTGACACCATCATTTTAGGATTAAACTAAAACTGTGAATGGCTAGTCAACTACAAAAGCAGTTTTTCCCCTCTTGGTGTTCACACCTCCACATCAGCTGCTAGAAGTGGGCCTCATCCTCCCTGACTGAATTGACCTCATTATCTCCAGCCTTACTCTTGATTGGTACTCTTTTCTTATGCGCGTATATTTATACCTGCCTCTGGAATTTCCCCTACATGCATCTAATGAAGTGGGTCTTTGTCCATGAAAGCTTATGTTCCAATAAATCTGTTAGTCTATAAGGTGCCACAGGACTCCTCATTGCTTTTTCATATTCAAATATGTATTTTAAGACTGCTTGTTTTACGAGTACCAATGGAAACAGCACAGACTTTACACAAAGCTGAAATTTAGTTTGCGACTCATTCACTGGGTATTTTAGAAGTGGTGAAAATCTATCCTGTCACAATTTTGCAATTGGTATGCTTTGGTTGGAAAGATTTTCTTTAGTTGACATGATAATCCCAACCTCATTTATGATGAAGGCCAATTACATGCACAATAATGACTAGACAACATTAAGGCTGATCTGTATATATTACTTTGATACACACGTTACGTAAGGTAACGTCTTATTGGACTAACTTCTCAGACATTCTGATTACTTCTCCAGATCTGAAAAAGAGGTCTGTGGAGCTTGAAAGCTTCTCTCTCTCCAACAGAATTTGGTCCAATAAACGAATATTACCTCCTCCAGCTTGTCTCTTGAAAATAAAAGTCATAGTATCTTGCAGTAGGATTATTCTAAAGGGACAGTAAATTTAAAATTCAACATTTCTACCAGAAACCATGCAAGAACAAAACAAAACATTAGAAAATATGACTTCTTAAGTGTGATTATTTTACACTAAGTGTAGTTCAGTCAATTACTCCTCGGTTGTATGGGTCTTTTAAAGAGCAACAATAGAGAAAAAGAAAATGTAATTACAAGGTAGTTAGGCCATTTCTAAACTGCCACTTTACTATACTGCCACTTTCTCACTGAGAGGTGTGAAAAAACATGTTACAGCACTATACAGTATAAGAATAAACGGACTTCAAGACTGGTAGCTACTCCCGTCTTTTAGGTGGTTTGCTTGTGCTGTGGACACACTTTCACTTGAAAGCACTGCTGCAGAAGCACTTTAAGTATAGCCTTAGCCTCAGATTCAGAGGTTGGTAAGGCTCTTTGTTTTTAATATTTACTGAACAATTCCCAGATTTTACAAAAGCTATGATTTGTTTTGTTTATTGATTTTGGGCCACTCAAGTACATGAAAGTACTGATTATGTTTAAAAAAAATCAATACATTGCATTAAGTAGCTATGTTGATGTTAATAATGTTAGGCTATGACACAGCATGTCAGAAACTGTCTGCTAAAGTAAGGCAATGTAGAAAACAGGTGCACATGTGTGTGTGCATTTGTGTACATTCTATTAATCTAAAATGAACAGTCCTGTGGCACCATAGCTCCCTCTAAGCTGCTAGCCTGCCCACCTCTTAAACAGAGCCATGCAGCAGTGTGGTGGGAGACAGGCAGCTGCTTGGGTGGCAGATAGTCGGCTGCTCCAGCCAGCTATGGCTGGAAGAACCGCAGTGTGGGCGGCTGCCACCAAAGGAACCGCGGGGCAGGAGGCTGCCGCTGGGGTTTGGGGCCGTGGGAGGGTTGCTCCTGCTAGGGGTTGGAGCTGCGGGAGGACAGGTTGTTGCTGTCAGGGCTCGGGGCCGCGAGCGGGAGGGCTGCTGCCGCTGGGGCTTGGGGCCGCGAGTGGGAGGGCAGCTGCTGCTGGGGGTTGGGGTTGAAGGTATTCTTCATTCCTATTATTAATACAGACAAAGGAAAGGTACCTTCCCCCCCAAAAAATGATCAGAGTTCAGAACAGATCCTGGATGGTAAGATTTCTTGCTGTATATGATGGATGAATGGATCACTGCTCAAGAATACATTCCATAAGCAAGTCTGGAGCTAAGAGCTGTACCCTATCTTTCATTGCAGGCTTGAAGTATAGGAGGTACTGTGTATAGTGAACTGGAGGAGAGAAGGTAGGACTATTTCAGTTTGCTTTTATCTGTGCCCAGATCTGCTGAATACTTCCTGCATGACTTCTGGCAATTTACTAACTACTCCGTGCCTCAGTTTCCCTGTCTATAATATACAAACATCGTGCCTCAAAAAGTATCACAGAAGGTTTGGAATGCCTTGTTCATTTAATGTGGGCAAAGTGGCATGAGACTGCCAGTGCAAGGGGGAAATGGTTGTCTGATACGAGTGCCTAATCTCAGGTCAAACTATGGGCTCTCTCCCCATCGTCAAAGCACCAAAGGTACATCCACGCCACCAATGCTCTCAGCTTCAAGCGCCCTTGCCCAGAGCTGCAAGAAAGGGGAAGCACAGAGCTGCTCCTTTGGCAGGGGAATTCTCTAATGGGTGGGTGCCACACATTTGAAAATGCACACAACCCCATTGTTAGCACACAAGACAAAACTCACTCCGCTCACAAACGGAAAACCATAGAAAGAATACTGTGTGGCACCTTTAACAAATAATGTTAGTCATTTTCTGTAAGGTACCACAGGACTAGGTGCTGTTTTTAAAGTTACGGACTTACATGGCAATCCCGCTGAGATTTATTAATCTACAGTTTACTAAATAAATCACAATATTCAAATGCTTTATATTTTAATTCTCTTATTTTTTTCTGTTGCTTTTTTTCCTGTCATCCCATTTAGACAAATACGACTTACATGGGGCCACTATTAAGTGTATGTATAATTGTCTGGCTACTGTAAGGTGGATGCATAATCATGCTGGAAGAGCGTAATAAGTGGGGTTCTGCAGGTGTCTGTTTTGGGTCTAATTCTGTTCAATATCTTCATCAATGAATTAGATATTGGTATAGAGTACGCTTATTAAGTTTGCAGATGACACCAAGCTGGGAGGGGTTGCAACTGCTTTAGACAATAGAGTCAAAATTCAAAATAATCTGGACAAACTGGATAAATGGTCTGAGGTAAATAGGATGAAGATTAAGTAGAGCAAATGCAAAGTACTCCACTTAGGAAAGAACAATCAGTTTCACACATACAGAATGGGAAGCAACTGTTTAGGAAGGAGAACTGCAGAAAGGAATCTAGGGGTCACAGTGGACCACAAACTAAATATGAGCCAATGGTGTGACGCTGTTGCAAAAAAAGGAAACATGATTCTGGGATGCATTAACAGGTGTATTGTGAGCAAGACACGAGAATTCATTCTTCCACTCTACTCTGCACTGATCAGGCATCAATCGGAGTATTGTGAGCAATTCTGGGCACACCTTCCTTGAAATGTGGAGAAATTGGAGAAGGTCCAGGGAAAAGCAACAAAAATGATTAAAGTTTAGAGAACATGAGCTATGAGGAAAGGCTGAAAAAACTGGGCTTGTTTAGTTTGGAAAGGAAAAGACAGAGAGGACATGATAGCGGTTTTCAAGGATCTGGAAGGGTGTTACAAGGAGGAGGGAGAAAAATTGTTCTCCTTGGGCTCTGAGGATAGGACAAGAAGCAATAGGATTAAACTGCTGCAAGGGAGGTTTAGGTTGGACATTAGGAAAAACTTCCCAACCGTCAGGGTGGTTAAATACTTGCATAAATTGCCTAGAGAGGTTGTGGAATCTCCATCTCTGGAGATATTTAAGAGCAGGTTAGATAGACATCTATCAGGGCTGGTCTAGACAGTGCTTGGTCCTGCCGTGAGGGCAGGGGACTGAACTCAATGACCTCTCAAGGTCGCTTTCAGTTCTAATGTTCTAGGATTCTCTCTCTCTCTCTCTCAACATTAACTCTGGTGTGATTCAGAAAATGCATTGATTTTCACTTAATTCTTAATTTCTGTAACCAACACTGATACATTCCTGAGAAATTTAAAAAAAAATAAAATCTGAATCAAAGGGGCTTTTACATTGGGAAAGGTAACGTAACCCAACAGTTAGAGGAAGGAATCAGAAATCAGGACTTCTAGTTACTTTTCCAAGCTCTGTTACTGGCTTAGAATATGACCTTGGTGACGTCACTTAACTTTCATATGCCTCATGTCTACCCACCCCTTGCATGAAGTTTAATATTTATAAAAGTGCTATGAGGTATTAGGGCAAAGCACTACATAAGTGAGTCTTTTTTCCCATTGGTCAAGAATAAATCTGTCTAATAGCCACTAGAAGACTTAGGGACATTATATTTATATATATATATATATTGTTGCAAACCAATCCTGACTCTCTCTTAATATACTGAAGACCATGTTCTGGTTATAGTTCAATCACATGAAAATAAGAATCCTAACAAAACAGTCTTCTGACAAGGACAGCCTTCTGGGATCACTTCAAGTTTAAGAAAAGAAATGGTGTGTAACTTAGAATCTAGGCTGACTTTTCTTTATCCACAATAGACATGTTTTCCAATGTTCATCTTCTCAGAGAGAAATAAAACTGGGCAAACTGGACAATACAAAACAATGTCATCCAAATTATCAGGGCAATAAGCACTCAGAACTATGATAAAAACACATCATATTTGTTGGCACCTCTCTCTTTGCACTTTGTTCAAGCAGTCAACCGACAGGATGTTTTAAGCAACAAATGAATGAGAGCATTTTCATGACTGACATTTTGCAACTCCACTTGATTTCCTAACTACGCTAACAGAGTCTTATGCATAATTCTAATTAAACAAACACTTCCTAATCTTTTACTTTGAAAACAATAGCATTTTATAAAAACCCAAATTGTTTCTCTTCTCGTCGTTCTATACCACCACTTTCTTAAGCAGAAAACATGCAAAAAACTTAAGTGTGACCTTGTCTACAATGGGAAAATAATCCATGGTTGACAATAGACATTATCCACACTTACTATTTAACTGCACTTGAACACACTTAATTTCTGGTGCTGACCAAACAATTCCAACACATTACAGAAATCAAAACAAATCCCAGAGTAGAATAAGGGGCTTAGAATAAGTTTATGTAACATGTTTATCTCTATAGTATTAATTCAAATTATTTCACCACAGTAGAGTGGAGCTCATATATTATAGTGATGGAGCCATACAAACATAGCTAGTGGGGAGCTCAGAGGAATCCGTAGATGACACTTTCTATTTTGTAGTTATTTTGTTAGTGCAGACAATGCAAATTAATACAAGATATGTGATTGGCTGTCCTTTTTCTTCCAGACAGATTTTTATCTGAAGAGATTAATTTTAATATTGACACTGACAATACCTTTTTACCTCTCAAATATGATACATATAACATGATGCAACCCATCTGCTTTTCTATAAATCACATTAACAATTCCCATGAGATGAGAAGTTAATTTTATTCTAGTTAGTATAGATGACGGATTTTGCTGTGTTCACATCAATAAAATACTACAAAATTGTGATTGAGTGAATTTTAAAAAGGTCTTTCATTCCTGTCACAAGAGCCTAAAATAAGGTAAATTGATCAGTCTACGACCCTCCTGTTAATGAATTAGAAAAAAATTAAAAGGGAGGAGAAGAGGACTTGTTTCAGGTGTTATCTTTAATAATATGCTCCAAACCAGGGATAGAAAAAGCTAGATTGTGCCCCAAACAGAGACTTAAATCTATCCCAGAAACAAACAAGAATTTAAACAACTCTGCAGGTTTTACACACTAGGTAAATGACACATCTGTTAGTTTTGGAGATGTTTTAAAATGCCTCTCCTGATGATTTTACATACTTCAAATGAAATCTTAGTTATTCCAATTGTCCCAGCAATTTGAAACATGACAGGGAAAAAGAGCTGAGGGGAGTATCACAGCATCTTGACACAACATTATAAATATGACAAACAGAATCAACTTGCATAAACTTAAAAGAGGTGGGTAAAAAGCAACAGGATCTCACCTAGGGTATTATAGTTGCTATCTTAACACAATCCCCTGCCCTCAACCACACACTCTTCATGAGACTCTCTCCAACTTCCCGGCCCAAGAGAAGGAAAGGTTTTGTGGGGGGGAGGGGTTAAGGCCTGTGTTGTCATCCTTGTTAACGAGTGAAACGCACCCCCCCAGACAGACAAGAAAAGATCAAGTTTTCTTTTCCGTCAACAGCCGCTGGGCCAATAAAAGCCATTCCCTGCCCCGCCCTGGCCCGCTCCGGTTTTCTGGGGAACTTCTCAAGACTGAACTCCGGGCTGAGATTGTTGACGTGTGGAGCGAAAACAGCTTTTACAGCAACCCGCCCCTCCAGGCCCATACACACAAACACGCTGGCACCGCTCATCTGCCGAACGCCCAGGAGCCCCTCGCCTCCCTGCCCAGCGGCCTGGAGTGCAGGCCTGAGAGCTGCACCCAGGGCCCCCCCTCCCAGCTGAGCAGACCCAACCCCCCCTCCCCCCGGCTTACAGCTCGGTCTCCCGGCGGCCGCAAATCCCTGTTACCCCCCAGCCGCCCGCGAGCTCCCCGACCCTGGCACCCCTCGGCCCACGCCACCCTCCCCTCGTTCGTTGTTTACAGTGCGCGAGCTCGCCGCCCCCGTCCTGCCCGTACCTTGTCGGCTTTGTCCATGGCTCCTCCAGCTGAGCTGGGGAGAAGCAGCGGAATGTCAGGCTCAGCTACCTTGCTGCTACTGAGCATGCGCCAACGCTTTGCGCACGCGCACTCACGTCCCCGGAACTCCAGTACGGTCCAGTGGCCGTCGGACGCTGCCACCTGTAGAGAACCGGGGCGGGGGCGGTCGGCCGAGCGGAGACAGCACTAGGGATAGGGTGTGTCAGCGGAGGCGAGCCAAGTCCTCTTCCTCCATGGCGGCCTCCTCCCCGGCTGGCTCGCTGAGTAGCTTCTGCGTACGCTTGAGCCTCGACGGCTGACACGGAAACCAGCTCCCGGCTGCGCCAGTGATGGGCGGGGAAGTGGGGAGTCTGCGGCCCGGCTGCATTGTGTGGGACGGAAGCCGGGTGGACTCAAGCCGTGCACTACGGGTTGGCCAAGTGGCTTTGCTGGACTACCCTTGCTGGAGGCAGAGGGAGTCTAGTGGTCAGAGCACAGGACTGGGAGCCAGGACCCCACCACTCATCTCTCAGTTCTGTACGTTATTTACTCAGCAGAAGGCTCTGAGGAGTGTCTGAGTGTTTAATTCATTGAAATGCTGATGTAAGTGGTGAAAGTTGCTTCTATAGTTATTTGGAGGCACAGAAGTCCTGATCCTGCAAACCCTTAAGCATTAGTGTAGCTTTGTGTTTACAGGATTGGAGCCAATTCTTTAAATTTCTTGAAAGAATAGTGTGGTTTATAGACGTACACGCCCAAAGAAGGGCAGTTCTAGCTTTTCTATCATGCCAAAACGAAACACCCCTCAAAAAAACTAGTAAGTGGGAACTGACAGTATAGTTCAACTCACATGAAGCAGCAAGCTAGAGCTACAAATGTTATTGTAACTGTTCCTGATTGCCTTAACAAGAGGGTTTGAACTCTTGTGCTTCAGCACTGACAGCACAAGACTTTACCACTTGAGCTAATTAAATCAATTTAACAGTGAGGGAGACAACAGTGTGTGACATTCATAAGCTTATATGAGCTAGCTAGTAGTGGAGGATTATATTATGTTGACTTTTTAATTTTCATTTTATCTCATTAACTCCGTATATTACTGAGACACAGATTTTTACCACCAGCAGGTCTGCAAAGTGATCATCCTCTTTATAGCAAACTCTCTTCTTCACCATCTTTTGGTATAGGAAGTTGTCTTAATATCTATAGCAACTCCAATGGAGGTATAACCTATTCAAAGCACACTGATACCCAGAAGGAGAGAAGGGATAGTATAAGGATTTTAGAACAGTGATGTATGAAAGTGACAATTTTTTAGTAGCTGCTCGGCTTTTTTTTTTTTTTAAACATACTGTCTGTGTTTACAGTGGCATGAATTTCCAGAAATGCTTAAAACAGAACAGTTTTCCGTTATAAGTATTTCCAGAAAAAGAGCGTCTACACTGGCAGGCTGCTTTTCCGGAAAAGTCCTTTTTCCGGAAAAGCGTCTGTGGCCAATGTAGATGCGCTTTTCCGGAAAAAAGCCCCGATCGTCATTTTCGCGATCGGGGCTTTTTTCCGGAAAAGACTACTGTGCTGTCTACACTGGCCCTTTTCCGGAACAGTTTTCCGGAAAAAGGACTTTTGCCCAAGCGGGAACAGCATAGTTTTTCCAGAAAAGCAGCTGATTTCTTACAGTAAATCGTAACTGCTTTTCCGGAAATTCAAGGGGCCACTGTAGACAGCTCGCAGCTTATTCCAGAAAAGCGGCTGCTTTTCCGGAATAAGTGGCCCAGTGTAGACACAGCCACTGTGTGTAATGGAGGAGTGTGAAAAAGATTATGGAACTCTGTGGGATAATCTAGGAGGTGCACATAAGCTTGTCTGAGACTTGTGCGTGGCTGGGTAAATTGCAAAAGAAAAGGACCACATGCAGGCAGAGTTTAGGTAGAGCTAGGAAAGTCCAGAGGACTGACCAGCAGAGATGTTATGCAGACTCAAAAAAGCAAAAATCATATGAAAGTACAACTTGCAGCCATCTACAAAGGTTTATGTGTAGCTACTAATGGATAACTTATTCATCATCACTGCTGCTTCTGCCTCTCCCCCAATATGATTCCGAGAGAGAGAGAGAGAGAGAGAGAGAGAGAGAGGGGTGTGTGTGTGTGTAAAGCAGTCAGTCAAACTTTATTTCCTTTGCCCTTAAAATCAATCCTATTCTCCTGTCCCTCGTTTTAATATTTGTAAAGCTGTTTGAGAAAACATGCTGCAGCAAGAAGTTTTGCATTGTATTGTCAGAAGGCAGATTCAGCAAAGAAAGCCTAAGAATTCTGTATAAGTGACTGTGGCAGCTTTCTTATATGGTGTTGGCAACTACAGAGCATAGGACTCCTCTCCACTGGTCACTGAAGCATCCATAAGGCTAAATGTTATTGAAAAGTGATGGGTCTTGCATTGTGCTCTGAAGGCCCAAATACTTGAGATCTTTTGGTCTAATACAAAAATAAGATACTAGAAGAATCTTCCACCTATGGATGTTAGATTGCATATAATCGACTAATCAAGTAGTCGATATTTTGATAAGGGGGAAACTGTAGGGCTGCAGCATGGTTTTGAATTCATTAAGAGATGCTGTAGGGGGACCGAGCCAGGACAGTTGGCAGTCTGAATACATTTAAAAAGCAGAGGCGCAGCATCTGGGACCAGGCATGAGCTGGGAATCAGCAACCACATCTGGTCCCCCCGCTTCTCTTCTGCCTCCCCAGAGGGTGCTGGGGAAAACCAGCTTTTAAGCTGGCTCCCCACCCTACACTGGCTCCTGCTCCCCCCCACCTTTGCTGCCTCTCTTTGATAGTGGCAGGAAGGGAGGGAAGTGACTAGTTTAGTCATTACTTGACTACCCGATAAGCATATGCTTATCAGGTAGTCAACTAGTCACTTACATCCCTACTTGCACCAAGTCACCTGATTGCTGAGCCCAGTCCACTGTAGTATCTTGCCCCATTGTAGATAATGATCGCCAGTAAGAGGTTCCCCTGACCAAGTGCTGAAAATAATACAAGTAGCGTAGATGGAATAAACATAGGCCTACTCACAGGGCATAATGGTACATGTGCATAAATCTTGGCAGGATTAGGGACTAACACTGATTTGGTGAGTGTGACAGATAGAACTATAAAAGTTCCACTTTCAAAAAACTGCTTAATATGAGCATTCAATTCACCTAACATTTTTGTAAGAAAAAGCATTAGGCTAGAAAAATAAAACAAGTATAATTTGGTTAATTACCACTTAAACTTGTAGCAAAATGTCAATACTCCCAGCTAAAGCATGCTAATGGGAAAAAAATTGAGTGATCAGAGACCAAATACCTACCTAAAAGAAAAAGTTAAGTATGTTAAGATTTACTGGAACAGGTCCTTGAGTATTCCTAGAAAGTGCATTTACACTTTTGTTAATAAAAAAACAAGCAGATTTGAATCGGTGAGAAGTGCACATGAGAAATGAATGGTATATTTAATTAACAATCAGCAAGTCTCCATCATAATTTCAACATTAGGTTAAACAAAGTTTTACAAAACTATTTTGCTAAAGCTTCCCAGATACACATTCTTCGTTTAAATGCCACCTGTTACATACCAATCTGTACTGTTATAAACAAGTGTTCCATAGCTTGGATTCACAGGACAGATGCACTCTATCTTGCCAGGCATAACACAGCAATTTTCTCATCTATTTCTAACATTTTACCTTTAAAGAGGAATACACAATTTATGGTGTTTTGTATATGGACTATCGCATTATATGTTAAGCTCTTATCTTGCAAATTGGTTGTCTAGGGTAGAAATTTACAACTATATAGACTATGACTAAGTTCACTAGATTTCATTTGGGCATAAGAACCAGCAAGATCACAGACAGACCTAAGTCTCATTTCTTCATAGACATCTATTGAACTGTACGTTGAAAATAATTCAGTAGCAGGGCAGATAAAATCAATGATTTTTTTTAAATCAAACAGATTTTTTATATAAATTGGATTTATTTTAAAAATTAGTAAAATACCAAATTACTCATTTAAAAATAAGTTATAAATAAGTCTCATCACAAACATACTACACTTCTAGTCTGTCCAGCCTAATTGCCAGCTCTTCCTTCTTGAAAGTTCTGTGCTTTCAATTTCTCAGCAAACTAAAGTAACGTGCAAAGAAAGACACGGGCTCTATAGGATTGTTTTATCCTGTACTTACATAGTGGTGGACCTGGGCCAAGTGGTGGACCTGGGCCAAGAATGACAGAGGAGTTAGTTAAGATATTGTCTTAAAGACAAAGACAATATATAGGAAAGGATGGAGGTAGCACACAGAGGAACAGTGGAGTGGACTGGAAAGAAAAAAAGGGAAGACGTTATTCAGCATGCACACAGCTTCCTATATTCCTTCACACTTTTGCCACAGAAAAAACGTGCATGGGTTCTGGACATAAGATACAGTAGACTTCTGATTTTATATATATATATATATATATACACACACACACACACACACACACACACACACACAGTATACTTTATATACTGTATATAGTGTTCTTAACCCTTTTTATTGTACATACTGTATACCGTATACTGTAATGTTTTAGGTTTTTTTAAGCCTTTTTTACCCTTTTTGCTCAGTTCAGCTGCTGCCGTTGTTACCTTCTGACTCATTTTTTGCCGAAGCTCACACACTAGGCTCTTGCCATTTTGATGCCGGACTATTGGAGTTTTACTGTAGATCCTATCTGGGAATATTCTGAATAAATTTGTTCCCCGGATGAAAAAGGAAAACATGCCAAGTGCAAGCAGATGACACAGGGCCTACATGTAAGAACAAAATATCATAAGAGAGCTAGTTGTAGAAGTTATAAGGAGACTGTACATTTAATGTTGTGAGGACTTTTCTGTTGGAGTTAATAGAATTTGAAAATAAAAAAGTTTAAGGACAATCATCAGCCAGCAATTCAGTAGTTAGCTGCAATTGCAAATATGAAACATTTATGTAACATTTAAGACTTAATTTAATAAAATATAAGTGCTATTGTGTGATTTAGTTCTTTTACCATTTCTAACGTACTGCTGCTGCATCAGCAGCTTGACACAGATAATAAGTAGTATGTACTACTTCCCAAATTAATCAAATCAAGTTACCTAAAAAAAAAAAAAAATATAGAAAGTAAACCCTTAGATATTGTAAAATGCTGTACTCAGTTTTTAAATGAACATGTTTTCATGATCAGATTTGCACAATTCTTTAAGAAATATGTGAAGAAGCATTAGTAGGAAACTCGATTTAAATCAATTCATCCTGCTCAGTAGCTGGCTTCCTTGCATGTACAAGTAGTCTACATGAAAACATGCCTGAAATCTTGTTGCCTCATCCTCCCTCAACCCTGTCCCTTTTGCATCTGAGCATTAATCAAGATTTTGAGCCTTTAAGGGGCTGAGACTGTCTATTACAACACCAGGGGCCCTAAAGGGGATCTTTTAGGTGTATTTGTAAAAATAATACCAAAAATCAATGTGATTGCTGTATGTAATCATTAAGGGGGCAGCAAATATCTGAGAACTGCCTCAATTAAGGCAGCATTATCTTAGACTCCACACCTTAAATCTTGTCAGGGTTGGTAGCCAACAAGACCATAGTGCCTATAGTGATTGGGGGGAACAGATAGAAGAGTGAACTATTAACCACAATGGGGTAAAATCCTGGCTTCACAAAAGTCAAATGAGCAATAGAGGGGTTGGCCCTTCCAGTCCTCATAGAAACTCTTTCCACACAGCACCTGCAGCCTTTGTGCTTCCTGTCCCATCAGCACTTTCAATGAGCCCAGTAAAGGTTCTTCCTTGACCACCTCCCCCATCACAATGTTTTTCAGTGTAATGTGCAATAAGGATACCCACATAATAAAGGTCCTCAGTACAGTGTTTGTTGCCTGAAAAGGGCAGTTTTTACCATACTTTTAAAGTTTATTTTACAAAAGGGAGAGACAAAAATGAATTTACCCAATTTAATGAAGGTTATGATCCAGACATGTTAACGGATGTTTCCATGCAATGAAGTTTGTTCTCTTAATGACTATGGTATTATGCAGATTATATTAACCGTATCCAGCTGATGTAGTTGAACAAGTTTAATTAGTAACAAACAGATGGGCATGAGATATAAGCATACAGATAACCTGTAATATATTTCACTTTTTCCACAAATTAATTCTAACTCAAAGTACAGCTATGCGTCTTTACAAAACAAAGTTTACATTCCTCCCCATAGTTGTATTTCTTTTGCTTATTTCTGCCAAGTTAAGTTGACTTATTTTAAATTTAGTCACTTCCTATCTCCCCGATAATGTGGAAGAACTTGCCTAACTGGCAGAAAACTCAGTGAAGAATGCCACTGAGAACAATGGAGACAATTGCCTTCTTTGTAATGGACATCAGAACTACAAAGTGGAATGCAACTTAGTTCTTTGAGAATCCCACCCAAAATAAAGCTGGCCACAGAGTATGTGTTAGGACATTTTCTTAAGATATTTGCTGGATTTTTTAAAATAATGAATCATTATGATAACATAACTGTTCATTGTAAAATTATTTTTGTGTTCCCAAAACACATACCAACATAAAGGTCACACTTAAAAGGGCCTTTATTCATAGTAACTAGCAATAAGAAGTCTTCAGATCTAAGTCCAGCTGTACTTTTAAAAAGTTAGATCTATATAAACAAATATACATAATGCAAAGGGGGCACTGTGGATGACCTGAGATGTTGAAGGGGTAGAGGCAAAGTAACTCAAATCTTGCATAAGATTACTTAAACCTCTGTTTTCATTAAAAAGGAGAGAAAGATGCATAGTCATTCACATGAACTGTGTTAGACCTCTACCCCACAATTATTACATCTATGCCAGAGCACTTGGTTACAATATAGTTCGGTTTTTGCTTGTGTAGTGGGACCAAAACATATTAAAGGATGCATGTCAGAGGGGAAAAAAAATCCAGCTATTCACGCATAATATGCATATAACTGTGGGTGCAAATTCAACAGCAATTTTTGAAAATATAGTTCTAATTGTCCAATTTAAAAATGTTTCTCAAATCTGATATTTCAGGCACAATTAAATGCTGCATTTTTCTTCCGCTAACATGGCACGAGAAAAATACCCAAAATTACAGTTTGTAAACAACAATGATTAGGCCTGGCCTCTGACAGCATTTTAACTTAGTTTTTAAAAGTTTATTCAATTTATTGCCACATCTGTAAAGCAGCAGGTAAAACCCTGCTCAAAATACTGCTAGTACCTGGAAGGTGGCGAGCAAGCTGGAAAACAGGTCTGGCTCACCTACAAAACTGGCAAACATGCAAACTGCCAGAATCAAGAGCTAGCTGGCAGCAGTTACACTGATCATGCAACAAGCAGCAGGAAGTCCCTACAAGATAGGATCAGCCAAGCACAAGTGATTCTGCCCTGAAATGCCTGTACTATATAGTCAACAACGCACCATTATGTCTGCTTTACAAGCTTGCAGCCATGAAGAGCAAGATTTATCCTCAAATATGAAATTGTGATACAGATGCACTTTGCAGACTATTCTTCTGTTGATTTTGAGGGATATAAGTGGGTAAAAAATCCCTCATGCCTCAATCATATGTTCCCTTCTAGATAATATTGTTAAAATATTATATTATAATAAAGCTACATGTCTAATTCCCTGATGTAAGAATTTCTTGGGTCTATTCTTCAGAAATACAGCATCAACATTTTACTGTTTTTGCAAATCAAATGAACAGCTAAAGTTAACCGAATTTCCAAAAATAAACTTGTGAATTGTAATTTGCATTTTTTTAAAATATAGAATAACTTAGCACAGCACTTCTGAAATGTTAAACAATTGCTCTAGCCTGTGAGGGAGAAAAATATTTTGGGGTATATACCAGAAAGATGTCATGTTACTGCCACTTAATACAAACAAGTAGGATTGCTTCTTGTGTAAACTATGTCAGCAACAGAAAAATAAAATTGAAAAATATATTCAAATAGGATCCTAGCATTTTACAGTGAAGTAACATTTCCAGTTAGTTGAGAGAACCATATATTTTTGATAATGGACTCTTGAGTTACAGGCATCTTTTACTATTCTGAAATGTACCAGCTGGGAGATTCAGCCTTACTTTTGTTTTGATTTTGCTTAAAATGGTCACCTTCCTTCTTGTTGAACCTATATTCCTAAATGCCATTCCAGCTGGCATACATGATTAAACTAGATAAACAGAATACCCTCCTTATTTCAGAGGATGCAGCTATTACATATTATTTATTGTAATACAGCTGGATTCTGATTTTACTCAAAAATGCACCGATTTGGAGCCCAGTCCTTAACTCCAGTTTCATTAATAAAGATTGGTAAAGTGAACATCACTGGGAGCAAAAAGAGTACTGTGGAAGCAGGAGTTACTGCATTCTATCTTCCTTCCTGAGAATTACTAATGGTCTCCACCCAACAGATATACCTAGGTTTTGTGAAGGCTCTGTAAGTTACAAAAACAAAACCCAAAAACACCACACACACACCACACAACAACTGCAAGCAGCTCGTGTATGCACAATTATTTAAGCCCTGTTGGTGTCCGGTTAATGCTTCCTCTCTTTTAGAGAAGGGGGAGGAGGACTCAATTGTTTCCACTCTCCCAAGCTAGGGGAGGGAGGGAAATGGCAGGGAAGAGAACCTATGACAGAAGGACTCAGCATCCCACCTTGTTATGGGAAAGAGACCCCTGAAGGAGGAATGACTATCCATAGGGAAGACACTGGACTGCAGATATAGAACCAAGGGCTTGGAAAGTGGTGTATTTATTGGCCAGACACAAATGTATAAATTCATTGAAGTATTACACATTATTTTGATTGTATTAAGTGCAGCCCCCTCCTACAAACATCTACCATCCAGCAGAGATTCCTACTTACGTAGTTCCAATAACTGATTTTTAGAGGGGGATTCTTAAATGTAAAGAATTCAATGTCACATATCATAGTATTATACAGAAACTTAATGTCTAATAAGAATAATGCATCTGCTAATGTTACAAAAGATATTTTTCAAAGAACGTAAAAAAGGACTCTGCCTGCTATAAAGACCAACTTCCATTTATATTTATATTTTACTGTAATAATGAATACTCAAGTGTAGACTGGGTAGATTAAAATATCTATTAGTTAAAAAAGTATCAGGGAAGGAAACGTCCATGTCAAGATTCAGACCCATGTTATTTACAAGAAATTGTGAATTGGATTTTGTTTCGTATACTTTCCCTTGCATTTATTACAAATCACACTGGACACTATAGAACAAGAATTGTTCTTTGCATGCTATGTAAATACTCTTTCACAGTTTTAAATAAAATGTACTGTGAGACTGAGAAGGGTTGTAAAGTGGACAGGGCACTGGACTGGGACAATTGCTGGGCACAGCTCTATGCTTGCTATGTCATCTTGAGCACATTTTTAATCTACCCTGTGTCTCAGTTCTTCACCTGTAAAAAGGAGTTAATATGTTGCAAGGATGTTGTGAAAGTAAAAATCAATTGACAACTATGAAGTGCTCAGATAATATGGTGATAAAGGTCAGAAGTACCTACCCCAATCTGAGAGACTAGCTACCTGCAACTTTTTTGTTGTGTTAAATTAAGTCTTAATTTGCTAGCAACTAACATACAAAGCCAACCATTTAAACTCAAGAGTGTTAACTTTACTATAAATGATAAGCCATTTAATTGATTTGGGTAATTTTTAATGGGGAAAAATTTTAATTTGAACAGACAAGATATTATTTGAAACACTAATGATGGGATGACAAAAAGTTAAGTAAAAAGGCACAGCTGTGATTTATTTACAGTGATTTGGGAAGCTTCTTCTTGGTATACTGAGTACTATTAGAATTTCTTTATAAAATCTATATTTAGGTCTCATTTACTTTGAGTTATTAGTACAGCTGTGCTTCCCTACTAGCTATTAGGGAAAATACAGCAAATCGGTCCTCCACATCCTTTGCAGTGTCCTGTCTGAATGCTCTATTTTCTTAGGTTAGGCACAGAGTACTATTTTTACCTATACTATAATCTTCCAAAAAACAGGTAACTAAGAACCATTTCATTTTTTGTTTCATTGAAGAGCACAATTAGCTTTTCAATTCGTAGATAATATAGGTGCTTTGCTTAATACATTTTCTGTATGTAATTCAGGCAGCTGTTGAAGGTAACAGAGGGTATTCACTTCAATAGAATATAAGAATGCACCTTCAATTTCTCTTATGCCCCGGACTTGCGATTTCATTTCCTTCCATTAAATTTAGATAAACTATCTCAATGTAGTATGTAACATTAACTTATTTTAATAAGACTGGCTAGAGAATTGCATTCCAAAATATCTGATATATAATAAAATACTTTATATTTACACACACAAAAATAAACATTTTTTCCTATAGCCTTTAAAACATCCAGTAGTTCAGTAAGAGGCCTTGTTACTCAAGAAACATGAGGTTAAATTTTAGGTGCTAGATTTCCAGATCTTTTTCTTTCAACTCTCATCATTCACAAGCTGTCCCACAACATTTGATTTACTAGCTTGTATCTCATTCCCCTGCCTCTCCTCTCACAGAAAGTGAGATCGCATTTGCTACTTGTTACTCTCACTTGTATGTGAAAAGAGTTTAAATTGTTTGACTTTTATTCTTAAATATCTTCTTGTGTTTATTGCTTTAAGAAAATATTCACTTTGTGAGGAGTGTGCCTGGCACTGCCCTTTGTGCCATTTAAGCCACACATCTGCCTTGAATAGAGTGAGTGGAAGTGTGGACAAAGTAGCCACACAGAAAAGCTTCCAAGTCCCCTGCCCTATGGGTCTGCTGGAGGGGTTCTGCTCTGGCACTAAACAGGCTGCCACAGAGAGAGCCATTTCAGTGGACTCATTGGAGGACACGCCAGTTAAACATATCCAGTATCCCTGTATCCAGTATCTCCTGAAGGGAGAAGTTCTCTGTCAGGCCTTGAATAGTGACTGTGAAAGAACTGCACTGTAACCAGGTCAGAAAGAGGGGATAAACGCCGTATCTCCCCTATCGCTGCACAAAGTCCTATTCTCTATCCACACTGCAGAAATCTCACTATTACACCCATCTTTTGATGTTTTACTTACATAATATATTACAGTTCTGAACCATGTCAGAATATAAATCTAGTTTAACAAGGCACAAACTTAAAGTCAGTGATAGTGGTTTGAATTTTCCCCAAGCTATTTCCTGCCAAACATTTATTTGAAATATTGAGATTGAAATGAGGGCCTGATGTTGAAAACTGCAGAGACCCTACCACCATTAATTACCAATGGATTTGCAAGATCTTGGTACCTCTCAAAATAAAGCCTTAAATTTAGTAAGACTGCTAGATATCATTTCTTTATCTCTATAATAGTTGTACATAAATATGGTAAGAAATAAACGGAAAGCATGCGCCAAGGTTAAGATTTAATCTCCAAAATGTTCTCAGTAACTGATGTGAGGAATGCTCACTTACCTACTTTTCTAAAAAACAAAATGTAATGAAAACACATCAAGAAACAAACTGTACAATTTCTGAACTGCACTGTTTATTTTGCTGCTTGAAACCTAAGTGACAGTATGCCACTATAATTACGGGGTTTCCTCTAAACCTTTACTACGCTGCGGTACAGAAATATACGGACACATTTTTTGGAGAATTGACATTTTGCAAAATGCAGCAAACATTTCAATTTATACACGAGAAAAGGAAGTGTTCAAAAGGGTATGCATTTCAAGTTATTGCAGGTTATTTCTGTGAGAGAATTTCTGCAGGTAAAACATGTTTAAATTTAACCAACAGTAACGTGTCAGTGTATTTAAAATCATGACAAAAATCTTCTCTCTGGTCATTAGTTGCCCTTGACAAATTACTATCATGTTGTAGGTTTAGGGCGAGATGTCAATACAGCATAAATCCCATAGCATTTGGTTTTCTTCTGGAGATTAAAGCTGTTTTTCTTGGGATAAATGCAGCAGCAAAACACAAACCAGCTGATCAAAAAAGCACTTCTGCCATAACTCCAATAATTTCAGGGCACATCAACCGACAGTAGTTTTGCCATTCCAAGTTCTTTTAAGGTTTATATCACTGCACTGTTGCTTTAAGTACGTTTTGTAAAAGCATGTTTTCTGTTAAGCCAGCTTGCTGACTACAGCCTGGTTGAGAGAATTTAGTTGGTTGGTCCATTTATCTAATGCAGTATACCGTGCACCACCCCTCTTCTGATGATCCAGTTCAAGAAGCTGGTTGACTTGATCAATTCGGCCATGAATAGTGCTAGAAAGATTCAAAAAAACCTACTTAGATACATTTGTAAAGCACAATAAAAATTGGAAGTAAGCGATTTACAACTAAAACACACTCAACTAGCACAAAACAAGACATTAGGATTTATTTGAGAGCTTGACTGGTCTAAGAATTTAACATCTGCATAACGCATTGCCCTGTGGGAAATTATTATGGTAAGAAGTTAAACTGCAGACCCAGTTCCTTGCCAAACAGAGAGAGAGACACTAGAACCAATGTGCATGCAATGCACTTGGCTGAGAGATGCTTGGGGGAATGTACGGTCACCGGATATCAGAGGTGAAAGTAAAGAAGTGCACTCCTCTAGCAAGAGCAGACTAGGGTGTTCTGCTGCAAGAGAAGATGAGGCACACTCCCAGGGCTCTCCTGCAGGCTGCTGTACTAAGCAACAGGCAGGTGAAAGGAGCAGGCTGGGGATGAGCCCTACACCTGTCTGGATGGTCCCAGCTGTGAACCGCTTCCAGGGTGCCCTATAGGGGAGGCTACTGAAAGCTGTTTGTGGCTTGCTGTTTCCCTTCCTGTCATGGAGGGGAATGACAGCACACAGTGACCCTGCATTCCTCTTCCTTCTGGCTGGTGAGGGGGAAGAGTGACTGACCGACCCAGGGTCACTTCTCTCTTGCAAGTAACAAACAGTGTCAGTGGAAATCAGGGTGAGAAGCCTTCCGCCCGCCCTGTCCTCCCTAAAGGGTGCCCTTGCCTCTCTGCACTTCCCCATACATTCAACCTCCTTCCCTGCGTCCCCTCCATGCCACCAGGCCCCTGCCCTGACTCCTGCAGTCCCCACATAGGCCCTCTGCCCTGAGCTACCTCGCCAACACCCTGCCTTCCCTAATGGGTGCCCTTGCCCCTCTACACTCCCCCAAACATTCAATCCCCTGCCCTGAGTCCCCTACATGCTGCCCCATACTTACATCTCTTACAGATATCACACACACTCAGCCATCAACTCTCAGGAGGGAAATACATTTCTTACAGGTAATGTTGTAAATTACTTTCACCCTGATCCTGGCACTGCAATGAGTACAGGGGGACCCGACCCCTGCTGCCAGCCTGCACCGGGAGCCATGGTAAAAGCGTCCCTCATGGGAGGGAGCTTGAGAGAAGGGGTGCAATGGGCAGGAAAAGCAGGGCAGGCAGGGGCAGAGCAGGAGCTGGATTTGGGGGAAGGGTATGGATAGCCCTTCCAGGCTGCAGGGACTCTCATGCTGGCAGCCATGTGCAGGCCAGACTGCGGAACTGCTCAGGCCACACACAGCCCCTGAACCATGAGTTTGAGACCTCTGATTTAAAGTATAACTTCCATAATTTGGCATAGTGATTCAATGATATGCTATTATAAAATGCAAAAGTAATGTAAAATCATGCCATTCAAGCTACTTAAAACATCTTCCATGTGACTTGTGTTGCTAACACATTATCTTACATAACTGTAGAATCAAATGCATTTTTAGGGGAAACATGCATACACCATTTGCTGTTCCTTCTACATTATATTATTAAGACATTCAATACTCAGAAATAGGAGGAAAGTACATACTTATCCAATATGCACTGCACAAGCAAGCTCTCCACGTCGGCTACATCTATGTTTAACTCCTAAGACAGAAAACTCTTGTTATGTTGCCATTCTATTTTGCAAACAACATTTAATCTTTTATGTTATTTTTCACACACTTCAGTTAGCAGCTCCCGCAGAGAACTCTTTCACTGACTGCAGTCAAAGTTATTGATTAGAAGATTACAGGAGGTCTAATATATAGGTAGCCAAAATTACTAACACTCTAAACCTCATAGGACAATCTTCAGACGTTCAAGAGCTGAAGTGCACCTTCTGGACTCAGAGCCTCCAGCCCTGGTAGGTGCACCAAGTGCAGATGAAGCCCCAAGCCCTGCCAAGCACACCCCACAGGGCTGAAATCCTGAGTCCTGGCAGGCAAGCCCTGCACGGTTGAAGCCTTGAAACCACGCACTTGGGCACACATGCTCTCCTGACTTTTGCTAGGATGTGCTGGCCTGGTTCAATCACATGGTGCCACTGGATCCCCTCCCTGCATGACAATCTGGAAGCTACAGAGGCAGCAGCATGCGGGGGGAGGTGCTCATGGGAAGCCAGTTTAAAAGCAGTGCAGAGGAGGAGCCGCTTGCCGCACCCCTCATGCTGCTGCTTAAAAGCTGGTTCCTCGTAAGCACTGGCTCCCACCTGCCTTCCTGCACTGCTGCCTGTGATAGAGGAAGTAGTGTAGTGAGGGGAATGACAGGTGGTTTCATAGGAGCCGTCTTCCTCCTGCGTGTAAATGCTGAAAATTTCAGCAGTTACACATTTAATGAAAAAAAACCAAAACATTTTAACATCTCTAATTAAAAGACAATTTTATCATCCTTAAAATTTGTGCTTATATTATAAAACCTATGCTTAATTCTTCCTCTGTACCTCATACATTTTAGCTTGCCATCAATTTAATCGAACATTACTTGAGGTCATAAAGATACATTTCACCCTCACAACAGATGGAAATTCACTTCAATTTTGTTATGCAAACTCAGACTAGATAATCATAATAGTCTTTTCAGGCTTTTTAATCTATGAATTTGTTATTCTACCTGTTGTCAGTTTAGTACCTCTGACATCACTTTTAGTAGTAACTGCTAGACAAGATGAGTAGAAGGGTTTAAAACAGCTATAAAATTTTCCAGTTTGTGCATGCTAGTTCATATTTATTATAGTTGTCCAAGAGGAATTATATACTTTACAATGTTTTAGAATTCCATCTAAGCAAGTGGCTCTTTATGCTGAAAATATCAGAATTCTATTAACTGCTTTTGGGAGGGCCACACTATCTTTTCAGATGTTCCATTTAGGGACTTGCTGTATTTGTTTGGCAGCGGATTCGTAATTCTCATTCATTTAAGCAAATACAAATCTCCTTTGATAAGTACCTTAGAAATAAAAGGAATATGTATTCTTGTATAAGGCTTAATTAATTTTATAAGCACTTGTGTTCTGATGTTTCGCAAAAGCTCTGTAAAGAGAAGAAAAACAAATACATATTGTAAGAACAATGGTTACATATTCAAATAAGCAAATGTGCAATATAGTTCCATATTTATATCTAATAGGTCTTTTCCATCTCGATTGCTATGATCCTATAGGCAATAAGTACTGCCACAATATAAAAATAAGCCAACTTTTTTCCCTACTTGTTTCCACAATCTGTAGCTCAGCCTAGGTATTAGTAGGCGTACTGATGCTTTTAATGCTAAAACTTGTTTAAACTTGAAAACACAGTTTTAAAAATAGCTACAAACTATTTTAAAAGTATTCTAAGAAACTGGATAAATGGTACACTCTACTGCATAGTATCTTTACCATCTCATCTTACAGCAGAATAGAGTTATAAAATCCCATTTAACTGGTTAACCGATTAAGTGGGATCCCATGGGTGGGGACCACTTCATCCGGGCTACTGGCCCTGCAGGCTCTGAGCTCCACAGGGTGCCTCTCTCAGTTCCACCAGCCCCAACGAGGCCATGGTTGCTGCTGGATACTGGTTAACTGGCTGATGCTTACCATGTCACCGGATAACCTGTTACCCGTTCACATCCCTATTGCAGAAGCAGTGGTATATCTAGACTACAGGATTTTTCCGAAAAAAGTGGCCTTTTTTCGAAAAAACTTCCCTTGCATTTAGACTGCTGCCGCGTTCTGTTGACAGTAAATCAAAAGAACGAGGCTTTTGATTTTTGGTTTTTTTTAACCTCGTTTTACGAGGAAGAACGCCTTTTTTTGAAAGTGCTCTTTCAAAAAAAGATGCTATGTAATGCAAACTATGCTTTTTTGAAAGTACTAGTTGTAGTCTAGATGCTCTTTTTCGAAAGAGGCTTGCAGTCTAGACATAGCCTAATTGTCTTTCACCAAAATGTGAAAAGATGAAGCGACTAATTCTGCAAATATACATATGCGCGTGATTTTAAGTGCAGGAATAACCCCACCAAAATTGGTTTGAAGAATCAGGATTTAGTAGCCTAACAAAACAAGGAGTTGAGGTAAAGTTGTAACATAAAGAGTCTGTGTAGTAGCTAAGAACATTTATCTAAGAAGAAAGTGTGAAAAAATGCAAATTTAATAAACTAAATATAGGCACGCACAAGCTGTTAATAAAAATGTATGGAAGGTCACAAAAGAAGTTTGCTATTCACTAATATTTTTTCAACTTGTTCTGCTTTCCTTTGCGGTTTAGCTCATTGTTTTACTGTTTGTATGCTTGTCAAATCTCTCAAGAATTGGGTGAAACCCAAACTTTAACACTCTTATAGGAATTCACCACAATACTTTTTATTTTAATTAGTGACAATTAATGGTGTAACAGGTGAGATCCTTAAATGCCTGTAGTAACATTTCACTGCACTATTAGTCTAATTTGGCTATAAAGCCAACTAACTGGTCCAGGAAGGATGATACTTCCATGATAAAAAGCGAATAGAGGTTCTATCACCACATAGTCTCCCTGTTTCTGGTGTAGCAATAAAAAAATATTACTTGAGAAAAAGGGGAGATGGCTGAGGGGTCCCTAACTTATGCCCTCACAATACAACACAGGGGAAAGGATGGATGACCTGCACAGAGCACCACTAGGAAGCACAGAGTTTGAGTTTTAAGACACCTTCACATTCTGCACAGTTTGGCTACAGCATAGGATGTGACCCGATAATATCCAAGCAATTATATATCTTTTACAAATAATAATTTTAGTCATGTTCAGATTGCCCACATAAGCTGTTAACTGCACATGATTTTCCTCTGTAGAGCCTTGTCCAAAGTTGAATGAAGTCAGCTGTAATTTTTCCATTACTTCAAACAGCTATGGATGAGGCTCTAGGTTTGCTACTGTTTTTATTCATAAATCTGGTTGCAAATGTGCTCTTTTTACCAGCACAGCAGTTGCTCTAGATAAGTTTCACAGTTACGCAGCAAAAGAATCTCATTTACACTGACTTCAAAGGGAACAGGATAGAGCTTTTAAACACTAATTGCACTGTTCACAGCAATAGCAACTTGTAAGAAACATTTATTTTTTATTCTTCTTCTTATGCAGAGGAAATATATCTTACCAAGTATGGGAAAAAACAGGGTTACAACTGTGACAGTCTGACAATACCCTGACTTATGGTTATTGAATTAAGTTAAACTCTGATTAAGTTTAACATCTTTTTGGTCCATTTTGTTAAAAATGCAAACATGTATGTGTTACTGTGGAACTCAATGTATCCATCTTCTACAGAAGATTGATTATAGCAATCTCTGGAAGGTATTAGGAACTTCAAAGGACACAAATGATTTACTTTGAATCCTCCCTTTTCAAACTATTGTTAGGGGAGAAAAACACATTGTCAACTAATTACCTGCTCCTAGAAACTCCAAATCAAAAGACCCCTGAACCATGTACAGTGTGGAGTAAATGTGTTATATGAGTGTGATGGTTCAGAACTGGAGCTGTAATGAAGTGTAACCACACGCAGAATCCATTTAGGTAAGCAAAGAAGGAGCTGAAGAGTGGTTCCTGAGATAATCTATGTTAGAGTAACATCTGAGTAAGCTTATTAGCATGGATGTAGGTTCTGAATTACTTTTTACATTAACAATAAAAAATAGGCATGCACAGAAAGAATTGTGTGGTACTGTTGCAATCACACCTATGAAACATTTCTGAAGAGAATGCAAAAAGGTGCCTTTGGGCAACATGCCCATGCTGGGAAGAACACAATGAGGGCAGGGAATGTGCAACCTAGAAATAACCTGGTTTGCAGACAGAGAGAGAGACAGACAGACAGAGAGACAGACAGACAGACCTCCACCCAAAAAAGCAAAAATTAAGGAGCAGGAAGCCTAAAAGTGGATGCCCATTGAGAGGAAATGTAGGTGCAGTTGCCCTAAAGTGTGACAACATCCTCCTGTGACTATACCTTCAATGTGCTCCCTTATGAAGGGATCGTCCATGATGTTGCTGTGATTTGTTTTCAGAATCTTCTCAAATTCAGTGATGTCATTATTCTGATAGGCACTTGAACAAGAGAGGAGAGTGAATCACCATTTTATCAAGTTAAAAAAAAAGTAAATCTCAAATCAGGATAAGATTTCCAGTTACCACATAATAATTCAGTAGCAAAGAATTACAACCATAATCTTTCTGAAAATTAAAGGACACTTAAGAAAAAATGGTGTTGAAAATGTGCATCTGAAGATGACAATGTAGCTTCCTCATTTTTTCTACTTCATATTTTGTTAGTGTTCACTGACGTTTAATATGAATGTATGCCCTTTTGCAACAATAAAATTGTTCTTGAAGGATGTGTATTTTCAAAAGTTAATTTATGAAAAATACTAAAAATAAACTCAAAGTTACTCAATTTTTTTTATGTTAATATGGATGGATCCTGATGCACCTTATTGGAACCTCACATTTAAATGCCAAGAGGAATCAGCAATTTATCAGTCAGTATATGGATTCAATTGTTATTAATTGTGTTTATGAATGTTTGTGTTTTAGAAATGACTGTCTGCTTCATAGTGTGGATATTCTTTCTGACTGAACATAGAGCCAAGTCATCTTTGTGTTTACACACATCAAAGTCTGTGACAAAATTATGATGTATAACCTCAGCATTAAGAATTCACTGAGGATCGATGCAGAGGAGATGATAAATAGTGCAGAAGCAAAATGTCTGTGGTAGTTCATAAACTCAATATGACACACATTTAATAATGAAATGGCATTTAAAATATGTACAAAATTTCAAAGGGTATCCCAGAAGCAAAGTTGTTTTACAACGTACAAAATATTTAAGTTCCGCCCAAAAATCTAAATGCATATTTAGTTTCTAATTGTAGTAGAAATTAAGAAAATTATTGTAACTTGAAAAAAAATGGATGTTATCTGCTGAGGCTTTGTAATTTGTGCTATATTTTTTACTTGCTTTCATATTTTTGAGAGACAAATACCCTCAGATGTGAAGATATAGGATATAAATCAGGCAGTGTGAATGAAGACAGATTTACTAAAGCCACATGGGGGTTCCTTCTGTCTCAAATTTACATGGAAGTATGAATCTAAAGTAAAAAGCATGTATATGGAATATAAATTCTCTGAAGCAATCCTTCCACAGAGTGCCAAATCCTTTATTATTAGGTCAATAATGCATATGCCTCTTTGGTATCAGAAAGCATGTTGGATTCTTTTTGAGCAGCTGATAGCAGCAAACAGTAGTTGTTTCTGAACAAGATTTGGCCCACAATATGAACTATATATTACAAAATCTGGGCAAAAAAATTCCACATCCTTTGACTGCAAAAGAGAACTGAACACAGATTACTTCTTATTTGTCAAGACAGAAGCTGCTTATAGTGGACAAGAACTGGTTGGTTTCACAGAACAGCATGGAAGTGTTTCAATACAGTCTACGTAAACTGATGGTCTCAGTAATGTAGGGACTAAATGCTGCTGAGCACATTCTCTGTAAAAAAAGTCATGTAGCATTTTGGATCTTCAAATGTTTAGGAATGCACATGCCCACAGGATTTGATACTTGAAAGCTCTATTCCAAAAACCCCACCATAAAATTAGTTCTGGCACACATGCCCTGATGTGTGAAAATACTGCCTATCAGTGCCACAAATCATCCTACTAATAGAACATACCACATCAATCTTCAAAGAAAGCTTAATGGACCTAATTTTCAGAAGTACTGAACATTCTCAGCAGCCACTCGATTTGCAGGTGGTCAGCAATTCTGAAAAATCTGATTCTAAATGACTAAACCTAAATTTGCACAATCAGCACTGGCAGGCCTGGAAATTATGAATGCCTTCTAACACCATGGACAAATGCAATTGTAAAAAACAATTTTAAATACTCTCTCTTCCAGGACTAACAATATCTTGGCTGTTATTATCATGCAACATACTGAACTTCTATGAAAAGAACACTCCTGCTATTTCCTGAAGGAAAAAAACATGAAAGTTACTTTTTAATATGATGGTGAACTATAAGACCAAAGGATCAGCTCACAGAACGGAAAGAACAAAATTTGCAGCTTTTATATACAATGCAATTAAATAGAATTATAATAATTACAAAAATAATTATTGCTTCTGAATACAGAGTTCAATAAAATGTTCACTACATAATCACAGTAAACAAGCCAATCATTGGAAGTTATTTAGATAGAAAGCCAGCAAATGAACATGATCTCTGAGAACATCTTTTAAAATCAGTTCTCCAGTCTTGCAAATAAAATCTCATGATTCAGAATTAGGATATTTGGAAGAATATTTGGATATTTTTAGGGAAAAAACAACAACATGCAATGACACCAGATAAGAATGCAGCATAATATACAGTTTTAGATGTAAAACAAAAAAGTATATGTTCTTAGTGGGGTCTTTTTAAACTGGTACTGTGGAGAGTTTTGTATAGATCAGTGATATTAAGACCCTAGCAGTTCAGGAGCCAATTTAGCAATCACCATTACCCAAAAGAGCCACAGTAGTGTGAATTAATTATTTCATTTACTATAGTACTATATATTCGGGGAAATATTTAGTTTTATATGTATTGTACAAATACACATATGCACCCATAATGACTGACCAAGTATTATTTTATCAGCAATAATTGGATAACAACATGTAGTCCTGGAATTTTGTAAGTAAAAAGTTAGTTAGTATGAATATATGTTATAGCAAAAGGTTTAGATGCAACTTAAACACAAGATACGGGTCTCAGACAGGCCAGGCAGCTTTGTTAACTTAGCTTCAGCTCTGTTTGATATTAGCATGTTCTGATGTTAAAGTGAAGGAATGGAATATTGTAATGCATAGTCATGTTAATGTTAGGTAAGGCCTTGTAGAAGATAGAAAGAAGTTTAATGTTGAAAGACTTTGTAACTTTGTTGAAGTGACTAGAGGTACCCTTCTGTTTCACACTGCAATTGTGTACATGTATTGTTTGTGTGAATGAGAGAGACTGTTTTAGGAGAAATAAGAGTGAAGGCCATTGCATGCTCAAAGGGCCAGAGGAGGAGCTGGAGACTTAGAAGCACCAAATAATCATCAACTAAGTGAAAGAACACTGAAGACGCAGACTACTGGGACAGATTGACAAACCTTGAAGTTAGTGGCAAGCACCCCTTGATAGGGAACTGATAACTTTCACCAGAAAGATAATGCCCCCGAAGGGTCGTCAGCATATGGATATCAATAACTGTGAGAACAACTTATTTCTGATAAGCATATATTGTAGAAAGATTGATTGTGATGCTAAGTGACTGATTAAGACTTGACAAGGCAAAATGCATAGACTTGCATGGAAGGAAAATCCTGGATGGGGTGTATTGTATGGTTTTTCCAGGTTCCTGTCCTGCCATCTGGAGCATCAGTCCGGACTGACAAGAACCTGTCTCCTTCCTCCCACCCAACCTATCTGGCCAATAGATTGGGCCGAGCAACAGATTGGTAACTATGTCATCTGTGTGCGTGTGTGTGTGTGTGCGCGCGTGTGCGCGTGTGTGCGCGCACTTGCTACTTTGTTACATCATCAATAAAAGCGGCGTGTTGCCTTATCCCTCTGAAAAAACATCTCGTGTGCTTCTTTAAGCATAACAAACATAGTAAAAGCATCCCAAGTGGTTAATAATTAAATCACAGTGTTTTAATATCACGTGCCATAAAGCACCATGAGAGACACATTGAAGAGCCACTTGAAGCCTCATGGTCCTCAGTCTGAGTACCACTGATATAACTCTCTATACAGAAAGCTTTGAACAGAAATACTGAAAAATCCAAAACTGGAATACTGAAAAAAAAATGTTTGTAATTATTCTCAACAAAACAAAAAGAATTTCCGTTTCATGGTTAGAAGCTTTGCTCTTCAGGAAAAATAAAATATCTTACCTTACTAAATTTGTCATTGCTAGAATCTCTGGATCATTTTTGTATGGTTTAGCCTATACAGAACAGAAACCATAATAAGTACATTTAGGTAGCAAAAAAGCTAAGTTAAGGCAACTTGTGCACATTGAGAAGCATACCTCCTGAGAGTCAAATGGATTTATTCCAGACTTCATCAGCATGTTTGCTAGGACCAAATATTTTAAGCAAGTGGTTCTTCTAGGGCTCCCTGATTCATCATAATTTTTGAATGCTTCAAAAAAGTCAGTGTGTGCCTTTTCAAATTCTCCTTCCCTTAAGTGCATTTTGCCTCCACATTCTGAAAAGAAAACAAAGATGAAAGGAGACTGAAACTGTGTGCTTGCAGCCATTTATCAAAATGATTCTCCTAAATGTATCATGCTATGTCTACACTGATTCCTCAAACAATATTCAGGTTTTTTTTTAAAAAAAAATCATTAAAATTGCTGAGAAAAAAAACATTAGCACATAAATATATGGCTGCTGCATCTTTTTTTGGTTTTCCAATACTATTAAAAAGAACCATTCCTAAAATCATGACTGGATTAAGAAAGAAGTTTTAGGGGCTGCAGTCCAGGGCCCTGGGTTAAGGGTCCCTCCCCCCCACAAAAAAAAGAAAGTTCCAGGCTGCCAAATGTTTAGATCTTTTTGTGAGACCTCCTTAAACTCAGAGCCCTGAGCTGCGTGCACTAAAGCTCCTGTACATTATCTGGTCTTGCCCCCGTTAAGTGCCCCGCACCCCAACCCTGATATCAGCCCACACCCTAACTGCCTCCCAGACTCTGCATCCTAATCTCCTGTCCAAGCCTTGAGTCCTCTCCAGCAACCCAAACACCTCATCCCCAGCCCCACCCCAGAGCTGGCACCCCCAGTCGGAGTCCTTACCCACCCTCCCCCACCTAAACCTATGGCCCCCTCCTACACTACAAACCTCTCATTTTTCCCCCCTCCCAGAGCCTAGGAGACCCTGCAAAATCTAATAGCCCTAGGACCCCAGAAGAGTAAATTCAGCCCTGCCTAAAATCACATAGTGACTCTAAGGGAAACTATAAAGGATACTATTAATACATTTACTCAGCTGAAATTTATCCCAATGGCAAATTACAAAGAGAATACATAGCAACATTATCTATTTATGGAAGCTATTCCACACATTTTAAGAAAAACTATTTAGGAAGTCTAATGAGTAATACTGTTTAATTGGCAGGTTTCCTGCCAGCAGAGGAGACATGTGATAGCCATATCCTGGTGACAGGTGCTTTCACACGATACATGCCCTCAATACAACTCACCCAATCGTTACTGGCTAATAAATAGGTACTTCCAGTGAATCTTAGTGCTTTTTAGTTGTCAATGCAATTCAATAAGATCAGATATTTGGAATGTTTTCTACATTCTATTTTCAGTTGAAACAACATTAAAAAAGTAAGATATTTTTTTTAATATAAGTGACACCTATCTGAACAACGGAATCTGAAAGAATATAAAAAAAAAATCTTGCCTCTGATGACGCCCATGATCAGTGGATGAGGAATGGCAGACTTAATGTGCAATGACTGTTCATATAGTGCTTTAAGTTTTTTGTTATTTTTCTGTGCTGTATACATTTGAATTTCCAACGCATAGATTTCCAATAGCTGGGTGCCCTTTTTTAAATCATCTTCTCCATCATCAGTCTATGAAAGGGTAAATAATGAAAACTGTGAATCTTGAAAGAATGTTGATGTCACCATTATACTAATGAAAAAGTATGCAACTCAATATTTTAATAAATCTACTGACAGAAATAAAGGAGTTTTCAAATGTGGTAACTTAAATAGAGCCAGTGAAGTTAAAAACATGATGTACAAGGAAGCTAGCATGAACCAAGTTTTAAAGTTTTCAACTTAGGTAAAAACACTGGCTTCACTATGAGTTATGCTTAACTAAGAACTTCAATATTTGGCCTTCTGTACATTTCATATCTTCTATGGATTCTTTTCAATATACAAATGTTCAAGTCATGCAACCACTGCAATTGAATAGTAATGTATTCATGATCATAGTATTGGTAATAATGGGCCAGATTTCCAGTTGTATATCATCTTTGTTCAGAATAAAGATGGGAGAGGATAAGCAAAGCTGGGCACAGATTTGGCCAATGAACATGGTTTAATATAATTTTTTCCACAGTGAAGTAAAGGCCATACTTTTTACCTATGGTTAATCTTCATTTAAAATTTTTGTTTCTCCATTATTTTAGTTTTCCTCCCAGTTTGTATAAATTTGAATGCTACATTAGAAGGAATAATAATTCACAAATGCTTCTCATTCCCACACAGAAGTGAAATGTAACTAATGCAATTACTGTCTGGTGGTTATAAAAAATGTTGCCCTTTTACCAGCAATTCCCTATTCTATCATTTTTATTTCAAGTTACCAATCAGTTAAGGAATTAAAATAAGCACTAGGTTTATTTTCTATTTACAAAGCTCAATAAAATGCCCTTTTCATCTAAAAGCTGGATGTGAAATTAGTGAATCATTTTACAAGTAGTTTTGAGCTAGTAATGTATTTTGTAAAAAAAACCAATTGTACCGTACCTGGCATGACTGATGCAATTGGCGCAAAATCTTTTGTAATTTTCCATATTCTTCTCGTTCTAAATATAATTTGCCAAGCTGTGATTAAAGAATTAAAGCGATTAGGACAATTAGGCTTTTGGAATTTATAACTTTAAGACTTGCAACTTAAGAAAGTTTTAGCAAGCAAAAAATAAAACTATTTATGTATTTTACCTTCGTGTTTGTCTTAAACCACAATCTATCATTCTTAGCATCTTTCAGAGCTTCAAGTGTTGTTTCATAAAATTCCTGAAGCAAATCCATCTGGCATAAAAAATCAGAATTCTATAATTGTAAACAGCAAATTTGTACCTGTTAATAAAGTCAGTCTGAGAAAACTAAAAGTGCATGTTTGAACTTCAACACAAATAAGATACAGAAATCTGTATCTTATTGAACAATTGCTTATAAATACTAGAAATTGCAACTTAAGTGACAAAATTTAAGCATAATACATAATCAACAATGTTACCATAAAATAGAAGATTTGACTGAAGTTTGGAACTGACAAAGTCATTTAGAAGCTCCCAAATGTAAGCTTTTTTTTTTTTTATTAAGATGTACAAGGTTTTAAAACCAGCAATTTTTTACTATATTAGTGAAGAGCCAAAGCTTCTTATCCATCTTAGGCAGGTAATAAAAATCAGAGTTATGGAAGTATAAAAGAAAAATACTAGTAGAAAAGATAGCATTACTCTTACTGGAAAATGAGAGAGAGACCAATGGGAGTAAAAAGATAGGAGGGAAGGAAATCAACAAAAGATATTTTCTCCCTCCTATCCAAACACTGCATGAAATGAGAACAAAAAATTGCTGACTGTTCTGCTTAGAGTAGACCAGAACATATTCTTGTATGGAAACAAACTGTAACACCCCAAATTACAGAGCGTTTAATAACCCGATTAAGAAAAAAGCTACCTAAAAAATTGAGAAGGAAAGTCTCTGTACCCTTACAGGCCAGGTATCTACTGGATGCAGTTGGGATAAGGGCCTAGTGGCTTTCAGGTTGCAGTTATGAGTCCCTGATTCTCTCCAGTCCTAATTCTAGGCTCAATTTACAACAGACAGTTTACTGCCAATTAGGTATAGTTTTAAAGTTAGCCATCCTTGGGACTGTCAAAAAACGTTTACACGCCGGTGACTTTACCTGTCCCTCCCCCATGCATCGCTAGAAGGGAGGAAGGCATAAAAATCAACTCAGAGCACTGGTGATTCTCCACCTGCTGGGAATCTCCAGATAACAGTGCAGAGGAGCTTTCTTTTTTTCTTTATGCTGCTCCAGTAGCACAAAAAAGAATAGAGGTTGGCCATGGATTTAGTCCTATGTATCCAGTCTACTTAGTTTACTAGTTTGAAAGGTAGACACATTTCTTACCATAACCAAATGCAAAATTAATGAGTATAAAGAGTTATTTCATTACAAATATGTGAGAACTTCTTGATAATGGTAGTCACTTTATTGAAAAACAAGTTATTTGTGACATTTAGCTGTAAAGAGAGCCCAAGTAAGAGACACTAAGAAGTTTCTAGCCTGCTTTAATTTTGTGTAGATGACATTAAAGTTAAGAGAGAACATATGTTTTAACATGTAATGATCAATTAATTGTGGGAAACAATATTTTGTATACTGTAACAAATGTAATATTATAATTGTTCTTCAATTACCAAGAATTAGGTTTCCCAAAGGCAAAAAGTCCATACAAAAAATGGACGGGGGGGGAGATGGAGGAATCACCAACATTAGAGGAATGGTAATCTAACCTGTTTGGAAGTAGAGATATAATCAAGAATAGAATTGATGGATTTTTCAGAGTAATTCCTTGTAACTGCACTCCGTATATAGGTCAATAGCTGTTTATATCTATTCATCATTTCAGGAAAGTTAGTCTGTAAAAAAAACATATTTAATTCATAATCATGAAAAACTGTATACTGAATATTGCTATTAGATATCAACATCTATAAATATGCACAGAAACTTCAAAAACTTTACAATTGTCAGATGATTACTCGCATTGTTAAACAATAAAAAAATACCATTTATTTAATTATTTTTGGCTGTTTTCTACATATCCAAATATATTGATTTCAATTACTACAGAGGATACAAGAGTATAGTGTTCACTTTATTTTTATTTCAAATATTTGCACTGTAAAAATGACAAACAAAATAGTATTTTTCAATTCCCCCAGTACAAGTACTGTAGCACAATCTTTTTATAGTTAGAGATGAACTTAATGTAGAATTATGTACAAAACCCCCCTGCAGTCAAAAATAAACCAAATTCCAATCAGTCCTACTTCTTGTTTAGCCAACTGGCTCGAAGAAGTTTGTTTAGATTTGCAGTAGATAACTCTGCCAGCTTCTTGTTTACTGTGTCACCTAAAAGCGTGAACAGGTGTTCATATGGTATTATTTTAGCCAGTGTTGCAAGATATTTATATTCCAGATGCGCTAAAGATTCATGTTACTTCATACTTCAACTATCATTCCAGAGGATAGCATCCATGCTGACAATGGGTTCTGTTTGATAATGATTCAAAGCAATATGGACCAATGTATGTTCATTTTCATCATCTGAGTCAGATGTCACCACCAGAAGTTTGATTTTATTTTTTGGTGGTTTCGGTTCTGTAGTTTCCACATCAGGGTACTGCTTTTTTAAGACTTCTGAAATCATAATCCCCATTTCGTCCCTCAGATTTTGGAAGGCAGTTCAGAATCTTAACGCTTGGGCTATGTGCTGCAGCTATCTTTAAAAATCTCACATTAGTATCTTCCTTGTTTTGTGTCAAATCTTCAGTGAAAATGTTCTTAAAATGAGCATATGCTGGGTCATTATCAGAGACTGCTGTAACATGAAATGTATGGCAGAATGTGGGTAAAACAAAGCAGGAAACATACAAGTCTTCCCTAAGGAGTACAGTCACAAATGTAATTAACACTTCTAACAAGCATCATCAGCATGGAAGCATGTCCTCTGGAATGATGGTCAAAGCATGAAGAGACGTATGAATGTTAAATATCTTGCAATGCCAGCTACAAAAAAGTGTCATGTGAATGCCTGTTTTCACTTTCAGGTGACATTGCAAATGTAAATAAACTGGATGAGCGACAGGCTGAACAAGTAGTTGCACCGAGTGGACTTCTAGGATAAGTTTTACATTGTTTTTTGAGTGCTGTTATGTAGCAAAAAAGGAAGTTACTCACTTCGTGCAGTAACGATCGTTCTTCGAGGTGTGTCCCCGTGGGTGCTCCACTTCTGGTGTCGGGCTGGTCCCGGCGCCGCAAATTGGAGCTTTACAGAGCTGTGTGTGTGTGTGTGGTCGGGCAGCGCGCGCGCACTCCTGTTTCGCACCTTTCATCTACCGCGCGCTGCCCGGCTCCCGCCAGTTCGTCTCACCGTCTATCTGAAAGACAGAAAAACAAGATTCCGAAGCAGGGAGGAGGGCGGGTCGTGGAGCACCCACGGGGACACACCTCGAAGAACGATCGTTACTGCACGAAGTGAGTAACTTCCTTTTCTTCTTCGGGTAGTCCCCGTGGGTGCTCCACTTCTGGTGACTCCGAAGCAGTAATCTCGGCTAAACATGTGTTTCGGAATCGGTATTCCGAGCAGTAGGCAACACTGCCAAGGCTACTGCTGAGTCAGTGGCGAAGTGCTGAACAATTGCATAATGTCTTGAAAAGGTAGAATTTGAAGACCAAGTCGCAGCACGGCAGATGTCACGAAGAGGGACACCTTTCACAAAAGCTGTAGACGCAGCGACTGCTCGTGTTGAGTGAACTCTAGGTTGCGAGGTGAGAGACTTCTTACGGATAGTATAGCACGTCGTGATACAAGAGACAACCAGCTTGGAAATGCGCTGGGCAGATAAGAACTTGCCCTTAGAAGACCCCGATGTTGAAATAAAGAGGCGGTCCGTCTTACGTAAAGTACGGGTTCTGTCTATATAGAAAGCCAGAGCTCTGCGGACATCGAGCGTATGCAGAAGAGCGTCTCGCTGAGATGCGTGCGGTTTTGGGTAGAAACATGGCAGAACAATTGGTTCGTTTATGTGAAATTCCGTACAGACTTTAGGTAGAAAGGCTGGATGAGACCTCAGTATCACTGATTCCGGGTTGAAGACTGTATAGGGAGGTGTTGACATTAGTGCGGCTAACTCGCTCACCCTGCGTGCTGATGTTATAGCCAGAAGAAAAAGTACCTTCATTGTAAGCATCGGTAGCGGTACCGTGGCCAACGGTTCAAACGGTGGCCCAGTGAGGACATCCAGAACCAGGTCAAGACTCCATACAGGTGGCGGAGGTCTCCGTGGTGGGTTGAGGTTAGCCAATCCTCTGAGAAATCTAGCCATCATGGGGTGAGAAAAAACCGACTTGCCTTCAACGGGGTAGTGAAAAGCGGCTATTGCCGCTATATGGACCTTAAGTGATGAAATGGCTAGTCCGGTTGCCTGCAGCTGAAGGACATAGTCCAATAAGACATGCATCGGCGAAAACAAGGGATCCAGGAGTTTAGGAGCACACCATCGTACAAATCTGGACCACTTTGACAGGTAGGTTTTCCTGGTGGAATCTCTCCTGCTGTGCAGGAGAACACGCTTCACTTGGTCCGAACAAAGATTCTCGGACTCGCTGAACCATGTACCATCCATGCAGTAAGGTGCAGAGTGTCCAGCTTCGGGTGACGCAGTGAGCCTCTCTGTTGTGTCAACAAATCCGGTAGGCAAGGCAGTCGGCGCGGTGCTCGTACAGAGAGCTGCCGAAGGGTTGAGTACCATGGCTGCCTGGGCCATGCTGGGGCTATTAGTATCACTCGTGCCCTGTCCATCACAACCTTCTCGAGTACTCTGGGAATGAGTACAACAGGGGGGAATGCATACAAGAGTGATGTGCCCCAGTGAAGGAGGAATGTGTCTCCCAGCGAGTGAGGTCCCACTCCCGCTCTGGAACAGTAAGCTTTGCATTTCGTGTTGGCACGTGTTGCAAAGAGATCTATCGTCGGAAACCCCCACTGATGGAAGAGAGTTAAGAGGACATCTGTGCGGATCACCCACTCGTGGTCCTGGGGGAAATACCTGCTCAGTGCATCCGCTGTGGTATTGTTCACACCCGGTAAGTATGACGCAACTATAGAGATGTTGTTTCAAATGCACCATCTCCAGAGACGGATCGCCTCTGCACAAAGTGAGCGGGATCGGGCACCCCCCTGTCTGTTTACGTAGTACATTGCGACTACATTGTCCGTGAGAATTCTGGTGACAGTACCTCTTATGTATGCCTTGAAGTGTTTGCAGGCATGAAACACGGCTCGAAGCTCGAGAAGATTGATATGGAGCATCATCTCCGTAGTGGACCAACGACCCTGAACTGTTTTTGTGCCCATATGGGCACCCCAGCCGATGAGAGAAGCGTCTGTGGTTATCTCTCGTGACGGTTGTGGTGCATGGAAGGGGACTCCTGACAACATGTTGTTGTGATTCGTCCACCATACTAGGGAGTCCTTGACATGTACTGGAAGTACCACAGTCTTGCGAATGCTGTGGTCCATAGGCTTGTAAACCGTGCTTAGCCAATGCTGCAGACACCTGAGGTGCAGTCTTGAATGGCGCACTATGATTGTCGTGGAAGCCATATGTCCCAGAAGCTGGAGACGTACGCGTACCGGGAGCATTGGAGCGTGCAGAACTGTTTTTATCAGATCTTGCATTACTTGAAAACGCTCGAGTGGAAGGTGGACTCTTTCCGACTGGGAGTCGAGACGCACTCCTATGAAGGTTAAAATCTGTGTAGGTAGTGGGCGCGATTTTTGAGTGTTCACGATAAGGCCGAGGGAGTCGAACAACTCCTGAGTTGCGACTACCATGTGGTGAGCCTCTAACTGGGTGTGTGCCTCGATGAGGCAATCGTCGAGGTAGGGGAAGATAACGACTCCTATCCTTCGAAGATGGGCAGCCACCACCGCTAGTGTCTTGGAGAACACCCTTGGGGCCGAAATGAGGCCGAAAGGCAGAACCCTGTACTGAAAATGATCGTCGCCCACTACGAATCTGAGAAAACGCCTGTGCGCTATGTGAATCGTTACATGGAAATATGCGTCTTGCAAATCCAGGACTGCGAACCAGTATCCTCTGTTTAGTGCTGGCATGATCTTGGCCAGGGTGGTCATTTTGAAGCGCTGCTTTCGGATAAAACGGTTCAGACCCCTCAGATCCAGGATCGGTCTCCACCCTCCGGACTTTTTGGGAACCAGGAAATACCTGGAGTAGAACCCTTTGCCTCGGAATTCGTCAGGTACTCTCTCTATGGCTCCGATCTCGAGTAGGTGAAGAACCTCTTCTCGAAGAGCGGCCCCATGAGACGGGTCCCTGAGAAGGGATGGGGTGGGAGGAGTGGTCGGAGGGATTGATGCGAATGGGATTGTCAGGCCCGACGATATGACCTCTAAGACCCATCGGTCCGAGGTAATGGTTGCCCATTGATGAAGGAATGGTCTCAGGCGGTGGTGGAATAGAGTGGTGGTGGTGATTGCAGGCTTCAGAGTGGTGACCGGTGGAGACATGTTCGTGTCCTCTGCACGGGAGTCAAACCTGCTGCTTCCGGGAAGGTCGAGCAGCAGAGCGGTTCTGTTGCTGACGTTTGCGCTGAGGGCGCTGTCTGAATCTAGACTGGTCAGATCCACGCTGCTGTTGCTGCTGCTGCTTATAGGGGAAATAATCATATCTCCTCTGGAAGGGGTAGTATCGTCTGCGTTTAAAAGGTGACGTGTACATCCCCAGAGAACGAAGGGTCATACGAGAGTCCTTGCCAGAATGGAGGATCTCATCGGTAGTAGAGGCAAACAACTTCTGACAATCAAAGGGTAAATCTTCCACTTTGGAATTCAACTCCTTAGGGGCTCCCGCTGACAGTAGCCAGGAAGCTCTCCTCATCGCAATGCCTGTTGCCATTGCTCGCGCGGCTGTGTCGGCAATGTCTGCGGCTATCTGAAGGGCTGTTCTACATGCGGTGAAACCTTCCTGGACAACCGATCTAAGGAGAGACTTCTTACTGTCAGGGAGGTGCTGCATGAGTTCCGGTAACTTAGAGTAATTATCAAAGTTATGGTTCGATAACAGAGCAGCATAATTGGCAACCCGCAGTAACAAGGTTGAGGAGGAGTAAACTTTCCGACCAAAGTGGTCCAATTTCTTTGTCTCCCTATCCGGTAGGGAATTCTTGAATTGGGGCATTTTGTTCTTGTGACGAACTGCATCCACTATCAGGGAATTCCTCCGTCTGCGACCCAAGGCGGATGAGAAGAACTGGCGGGAGCCGGGCAGCGCGCGGTAGATGAAAGGCGCGAAACGGGAGTGCACGCACGCTGCCCGACCACACACACACACAGCTCTGTAAAGCTCCGATTTGCGGCGCCGGGACCAGCCCGACACCAGAAGTGGAGCACCCACGGGGACTACCCAAAGAAGAATATTTACTTTTTTAAGCTGCATTTTCATGATAAATTGCACTACGGTACTTATATTACGTGAGTTGAAAAGTATTTGTCATTTCTACAGTGCAAATATTCGTAATAAAAAATACAGTGAATACTTTGTATTCTGTGTTGTAATTGAAATCAACAGATTTGTAAATGTAAAAAACATCCAAAAATATTTAATAAATTTCAACTGGTTTTCTATTGTATAACAGTGGTAAAAACTGCAATTAATCACAATTATTTTTGAGTTAATCACAGGCAGGGGGGAAAACAACTGCAATTAATCAAAAGCCCTAGGTGTGAGTTGGAGGCCTTTCCTACATTACGTGGCACAATCCTACGTCAGCTATGCAAATAGCATAGCTGAGTCGACATACTCACTGCAGCATCTTATGTGTGATAAGGCTGGGGCTACTCTCCTGACGACACCAGCTACACTTCTCATCTTGGTGAGCTGCCGGCATCAACAGGACCATGCTCGGAGACAGATTCATCATGTCTACAGCAGACTTGATAAATTGATGGCCAGTGGATCCATCGCTACAGCATCGATCCACCAGGTAGTGTAGATAAAGCCCTAGAGTTGCCCAGTGCTAGTTCTCCAGTAACAAGAAGGAGATCCGCTCACAAAAGGGTGTTAAAAGATCATTGATCAGTAAGGGAGTTGTAAACAAGGGATTTAATATGTTGAAAGAGGGCTGCACAAGCATTACACAATAGGGGATTGCTCAGCTCTGAGACTCAGCAAAATCCACCAGGGCACGTCTGGGTTAGTGTTTTCCAGGAACATGGACTGAGAATATTAAATAGGGGTCCAGTGGCATCATGCTTTTACCTTTCTCCTCCCCCACCTATGGTGGAAGCAACAAGAATGCTGGAAAGGCAAAGACTTGAACTGAGGCTACTGGTCCCAGGCTTAAAGGGAAAGCCTGTGTATGAAGAACTGTAACATACCTGCAACATCCAGCGGGGTGAGAAAAACTTCTTGATCCAAATACTCATTCTAATAAGGTTTGAGATCATGTGCTTACCTTTTATTTTCTTTGGTAACTATCTCTGGCCCTTTGTGACTACCACTTAAAATTTCTCATTCTATAGTTAATAAATCTGTTTTATATTTTACCTAAACAGTGTGTTTTGGTTGAAGTGTTTGGAAAAATCTCAGCTCCTATATATCCTTTCTGCATCAATGGAGGGGCAAAAATGGGTAAAACTCACATTAGTTAGGTTTCTAACCACAGCAAGACAGTATATTCCAGGGGTGCAAGGCTGGAGAGACTTGCTGGTGCCTTTCTCGGTGTGACTCATGAGTGCTCAGGGAGCATTCATACAACCTAATTGGGTGTGGGGCTCCACATGCTGTTGTACTGAGTGTTAACCCCTAGAGGGTTTTCTGCTTGTCATTAGCAAAGCATTGTGAGAGATAGTCAAGCCTGAAGAGTTAAGAGGGCACAGTGGTACACCAGTTCCAGGTTGTAATCTGGGATATCATTACACACAGCTTTCCAGGGAAAAAAAACTTGAGTTTGGTCAGTGTAAGGCAAGCTCATCAAGGTCATTTAAAAGGTGCCAATATACATTATACCTGTATTTACCCACACAAGCAAATTATCCCAGAAACTTGGGATGGTGCATAGGGAAAGGTAGGACTAGATTTCAAACTTCTTAACCATGAGGTTAATGTTAATCATGATCATATAAGTTCCCTGTTGCAACTATGATGACTGCTTATGTGGACATTATTAGAGAAATAATATGTTATTTAGTAGCCTTACAAATGTAATTTTGGAGATAAAAATAAGGAGAGGACAAGAAGTTAACAACTGTAAATAAATCCAATATTAAATCAATTTAGCACTTCCTAAAATGATAGCTGCAACTCCTACCAATTTGAAGTTTATTTTAATCATCTGTTTCAGTGCTTTGAATCCCCATTCTCCTTTTTCACCTTCAAGCTCCAAAACCTGAAATAGAAAGATAATTCATCTTCAATAACCTAATGTTTAAAAAGCTGACATGCAAAGATTAAAAATAAAAGCTAGTCTCTTTTTAAACTTTCATTAATTTTTAAAAAGAGACATTAAAGTTTTTTCCTGCTTGCTTTCTACCTTAGAACGTAACATCAATTCTGATCATCCCTGATTATGTTAGGGGACTTTCAGGGGATCTCAGACTATATACTGTTGTTAACATCTGAATTGATGGGGAAGAGTAAGGGATTTTTATCAAAAGATTTTGTTACAGTCACTGAAATTAAACAGAAACACAAGAAAACAGTGATTTAAAAAAAATTTAACTAAAAATCCCTTCTCTCAACTGCTCAAAATTTCATTCTTCACTGTGTGATGCAATCATTTCATGAGTTCATCAGTCATTTACAAGTCTTCCAGGTTAGACAAGACCTGAATATTTATTGTTACAAGAAAGTATTCCCCGATCCCCAATAATAATTTTAAAAAAAACACCAACTAAACAGATTTCTCTGGAGACTCTTTACATACCACTAGCATATGTACCTGGCGTTGCCTGGGTCTGTAACTCAATTAAGGTTTTTTTAAATAAATTGAAAGGTACATGATTTGTTTAAATGCTTATTTTTTTTCAAAAAGTGTTATTTTATTAAATTAATTTTATTTTGAATTTTTTAAAAAAGGAATTGTAAAAAATTGTCTGTTAAATATTTTTAGTAAATTTTTTAAAATAGGAATTCCATCAAGTGTATTTTTTCTTCATCCCCATAAAATATGGTGAATGATACAAGTTTAACAAAAAATGGCTCTAGTCAATTTGGTTTTCTAGTTTTCAAACCTTAAGCATTGATTTAGCTGTGCCTAAATAGAGAACCACTTCAAATGTGTCCATTTTGTCTCTTTTCTGTAAGGTTTATTGAGAAGCAATCCTATTTTTCTGGCTTATCTTGATTCAGTCTCTTTCAGCATTCACTCAGTTATGTCAATTTTGAGATCTGTACTTGAGTTGGTGATTTGCGTCTCAAAACCAAACAGAAGAGAGACAATCCCATTGCAGGCACATCCTGTTTCCCTGGCACAACAAAACCCTTATGTTGCTTTAAATTATGATAAAAGGAATCTATATACCGAATTTGGTGGCCCTAGCTCTTACTGTTTGGGAGGAGTTCTTGATCAGACAAACTCTCTAAAATATATACTTGACTAGATAGAAGTTTTACCAGACACTGCTCGTGTCCTTCATGGCAGCGGATGGGTGGCTCAGGGTTGGGGGTTCAGGGTGCTGGAGTCAGGGCAGAGGATGGGGAGCTCCAGGCAGGGGGTAGAGGTGCAAGGCAGGACAGGGAAAGAAGGGGAGGATGTAGGACTCAAGACAGAATAGGCAGCTCAGGGCAGGGGTGGCATCAACTGAAGGTAGGCAAGAAAAGGCAGTGGCTGTAGGCAGGGTGGTGGGGCAGCTGCTCCACAGGTGGTGGGGGCTGCACTGCCCAGCCAGAGGCTGCACTGCCCAGCCAGGGGCTGCTCTCCTGGGGTAGACTGGGGTTGCAGGAACTGCGCTGTTTGGCCATTGGTTACTCTGCAGTTCTGTGGGCTGTCAGGACAATGGGGATTTCTTTCCTGGATCAGCCAGGACATCAGGGACCGTGCTGCTCTGCAGCTATTTGTGGCTTGCTTGCTGCCCCCCTCCCCTCTCAGGGTCATTCTGAAGTATACCTGTCCCTGATCATAGCCCTCCCTTTCCGTTTGGTGAGAAACAATCACATTGTTCCAGAACAATGGGATGTGCCTGCAAACAAACTCCAATCTTGCTTTAATTTATGATGAGAGGAAACTGCATACCAAATTTGGTGATCCTAACTCTTACCGTTTAGGAGGAGTTCTTGAACAGACACACAGATGGACAGATAGATGCACAAACTCTTTCATACATACACACACACACACATATATATAACAGATAACGAAACCCAAAAGAACTAATGTTCTTTCCTTTATTGATAAATCTTTAACCCACCACATTCTGATGACAGTATGCATATGCAGAATTTATAATTCAAGTGAATAACCACTCTTCTACAGATATTCAGTCAGTTGGCAATTACACACCTGAAGCCTTTTACTCAAACTTGTAACCAACAGTAATGCATTATGTAAGAATCAAAGAAAACTATTTTTCAATTAATAAAAGAAAAATGGATATGGTCTCTATAGCAGATCAATAAGTTAAATAAAAATGTATTTAAAGTAAACTGTTTTGCAGGGATTAATAGTTTTGCAATACATTTTAAAAAAACCAGTTATGCCACTAAACAATGAACAATATTTTTTCTCTGTATGGTACTTATAAGTTGGTAAACAGCCTGGGAGTTAAGAAGTTTGATAAAAACTTACTAACATCTGCACTAATACAGTACTACTACAAAAAGTTTCTTTCAACATTCCTGAAAACAAACTCATGTGGTAACATCAGTGTGAATTATTAATGCATTTTCAATATAAAAAATACACCAATGATTTAAATACAATTAAAATATTTTCATAGTAGATCAAATATAATTGTGACTTATAACATCAACAAACAAATATAAGGGAAAACAAAGAACTAAAAACCTTCTGAAAACTGCTCAATGCTGCTTTGGGATCATCCTCCTTTAATGCTTTGGAATTGTAATACTGATTTTCCAGATCCACATTTGGCTCAGAATTACTATCTTCAGAGTATTCCTACAGTTTAGAGGTGGGGAAAAAGGAGAACACAAAACACTATCAATAAAAATGATCTATATGATGGTAAATCAATATACTTTCACCAAATGTAGATCTCTCAATTCAAATGAACCATAAAAAAAAATAATTTTGGTCTAGGTTAATTATGTCATCTCACTAGAGCATCACTAGAATTCAACCACCTCTGGGATGAAAGGAATAAACCTATTAGTACACTGCTTTGCAGTACAACTGTCGTCAGGGTAGGAGGAGGAAGAGAAGGTGGTTAGAAACTCTGGTCAAGAATACCAACGCAAATTACAATTCTTCTAGAAGGTGCTATTAGGGCATGTCTACACTGGTAAGTTTTGTCACCAAACATTCCTTTTTGATAATAAAACCTGGAAAGCATTAACATTGCAATGTAACAAAAATTGCAAAAAACACCCAGTTTCAGCCACAAAACACAATTACTTCCACAAGGGACTTTTGTCCCTCCTCCTTCATTGTTGACCATCATGTAGTGTGTAGTACAGGATGATTTTTTTCGAGTTTATTGAACCCCAGAATGTTTCCCACAATCACCATTAGGCACTCTCGCCAGCGCTTTGAATTCTGCTGCTCTGCAGCAAGGCAAACAAAAATGTGTTACTCTCCCTGGGTATGTCTACACTACAAAGTTAATTCGAACTAACAGACGTTAGTTCGAATTAACTTTGATAGGCGCTACACTAGCGCTCCGCTAGTTCGAACTTAATTCGAACTAGCGGAGCGCTTACTTCGAACTAGGTAAACCTCATTTTACGAGGACTAAGCCTAGTTCGAACTTACTAGTTCGAATTAAGGGGTCTGTAGCCCCTTAATTCGAACTAGTGGGAGGCTAGCCCTCCCCAGCTTTCCCTGGTGGCCACTCTGGCCAACACCAGGGAAACTCATATGCCCCCCTCCCGGCCCCGGACCCCTTAAAGAGGCACGGGCTGGCTACGGTGCCTGTGCCAGGTGCAAGCCTGCCAGCACCTAGCCAGCAGACCCTGCACCTGGCACGGATCGAGCCACCCACCCGATGCCCCCCAGCCCTCCCCCTCTTCCCGGGACCAGGCTGGCGGCTCCTGGGAGCTTGCCTGGGACTGCAAGAGGCGGGTACCCGCCTGGTCTAGTGCGGACATCGTGGACCTTGTCCACGACCTCCGCACTAGGCACAGGAAAGTGGCCATCTAGGGCAGGAGAGCTGCCAGCCTGGCCACCCAGGAGCAGGTGTACATGAAAATCAAGGGGGTCCACTGAGACCCCCGACCCTGAGCTTACAATGGCCGTCCTGGGTCAGACCAAAGGTCCATCTATCCCAGTAGCCTGTCTGCCGACAGCGGCCAACCCTAGGGACCCTGGAGGGGATGGACCGAAGACAGTGACCAAGCCATTTGTCTCGTGCCATCCCTCTCCAGCCTTCCACAAACTCTGGGCAGGGACATCACTCCTACCCCCTGGCTAATACCACTCCATGGACCCAACCTCCATCACTTTATCTCACTTCCCTTTAAACTCTGTTCCAGTTCTAGCCTTCACAGCCTCCTGCAGCAAGGAGTTCCACAGGTTGACTCTTTGCTTTGTGAAGAACAACTTTGAAGCCTGCTACCCATTCCTTTCCTTTGGTGTCCTTTAGTCCTTCTATTATGGGAACTAATGAAGAACTTTTCTTGATGCACCCTCTCCACCCCACCCATGCTTTTATAGACCTCTATCCTATCCCCCCCCAGTCTCCTCTTTTCTAAACTGAAAAGTCCCAGTCTCTTTAGCCTCTCTTCATATGGGACTTGTTCCAAACCCCTGATCATTGTAGTTGCCCTCCCGTCTCCCACCCTCTCTCTTCCCCTCTCCCACCTCCTTTTCCCAGTCTCCCCCAGTTTTGTTCAATAAAGAGAGATTCTATTTTTGAACACAATTGTCCTTTATTTTGTACATCAGGAAGGGGGGCTAGGGAGGGGTAAGTGGAAGGAGGTAAGGGAGGAATGGGGTACGAGCTCCCGATGGGGAGGACTGGGCTGGCTCTGCGGGCTTCTGGGGGTGGAAGCTCTCCTGAAGCCCCCCAATTGCCCCCTCTCCCCAGATGGCAGCCTGCGGCAAGTGCAGCCGGTCTGATGGCCGAGTGCTGTGATGTGCCCAGTGTGGGTACTCCGGGCAATCCAAGCCAGGACTGCTTTGCAAGCGGGGCACCCCTGAGAACTGTCTGTCTGGGGTGGGGGTCGGGTCCCTTTAAGCACAGCCCTCGGCTAGCCTGAGACAGCAGCTCCACGCTCTAAGTCCTACTCTGATGCCCTGCCGGCACTGCTTCCGGCCATCCTTAACCCCGGTTCAGGGTCCACTCAATGTGGACATGCTAGTTCGAATTAGCAAAACACTAATTTGAACTAGTTTTTTAGTCTGGATGCATTAGTTCGAATTCGCTTAGTTCGAATTAACTAATTCGAACTAAGTTAGTTCGAATTAGCGCTGTAGTGTAGACATACCCCCTGTAAGCCCTTGGAACTTTAAAATCCATTTCCTGCTGGCTGGCTCAGCTGTGGAGTGTTGCTCACGGTGTCTTCTCAGACAATCGGGGGTGGTTCTCTCTCAAGATGCTCTCACGTGTGGAGCAGGCTCTTATTAGTGTGTATGACGAAGAATTAATCCAATCACAACTGAGAGTGACCTACAGGAACTGGAACACATCTGACCACATCTTGAGCCATGTGCAAGAAAGGGTATGAACAAGACATGCTGAAATGCAGAGCCTAGATAAAGTAACAGTAGTAGTCGTACAGTAGAGTGAAGTAGACCAGCTGGTCTGGTGTTGCCCAGAAGACATGCCATTTTCATAAAGAACTGGATGCAATCCTGGGAAAGGACCCCACATCCACTAATCATGTGGATATCTCCCATGGCACAAAATCAGCAGAAACAGGACTTAACCCAGAAAAAGCAGCTCTTAATGAAGAGGTAGCAGCGGACGAGGAGAAGAAGCTCACTGCACGGTCAGCTGGTACAGCAGGCAGCTAGGAACTACTCAAGAACTTAGCCTCATGTTGAATCTCAGCAGCAGCAAGGCAAGAGGTGCAGGTTAAGTTGCTCTAATTCAAGGGAGGGGACACGTTTGGTGGCTGTGTTTCTGTGAAATGGCCATGCCCTGCCTTGCTCAGAGTTATGTCCAAACGGGATATTGATGCATGCAGAGATATCAATAGAATCTTTCAGGGGGATGCTGTTGAAGCTTTTTCCAAGGTACTTAATTTTTTCCACAGAGATTGCATGTCAGGGCTGCCATTTTACCACACCCAGGGTACGACACTCTCTCATTCCTCAATACGTGCTGCTGGTACCAAGGTGGCACAGAGTTGGGCTGCATAAGGAGCAAGGTGCCTCCGCTTTTATCCCGAAGCAGAGCCCAGGTTTGCCTTTTAACTTTCAGTAGGGAAATGTCAGCCTGAGTTATGGTAGCCTGTGGACAAGTGGGAGGTTAATAGAATTGTTTCCATATGCACCTGCTGCACAAGCTAGGACTGTACTTCCTTATGTCCCTGTGCACAACCTTCCTTCCCCCTCCCCACCTCTAACGCTCACCAAGTTCAAAATGTCTGGAGAGATCTGCATTTGCCTGTGGGTAACAGGGAAAGTGGCAAGTTGTGTTCAGAGAAGTGTATGTTAGTGAAATGTTTCAACCTTTATCAGAAATACTAGTCACTCTATTTGTAATGGTTATCTTTTCAGACATTCCAACATTCCAAGCTTCAGATAGAAAAATGGGAGGAAAAGTGGGTCAGGGAGATGAAAGGTAGAAAAAAAAGCCACTGACTGCATGCTAAAATAAAGCTCATGGAAGACCAAACCAAAATGCTGAAGTGTCTAATCAAGGTGCAAAGGGATCAGAATGGTCAAAGGCCTCCCTGGCAGCATAGGCAAAATTATCTATCCAGCAATCCTCCCTCTATGTCCACTCACTCCTTTTCACTGTCTGGGATTTTTTTTTTGTAATCAACACATCCCATCACAGCAGCTATGAATTTGACAAACAGATATTAACACAATTGTGAGGTTTTCTCCTAACTCATACACCACCTTGTCAGCAAGCATTCGCCGTTGGTGCGTGGCTGTGATTTGCAGTGATTAATAAAGCAAAACTGATGTAGGGTTCAATTAGTTTATTTTGTGATATACAACCTGTCCCATACCAATTGCTCTGGCCGCTATGGAAGCATGTCACATCTCTTGGTCACATGGAAATGCTTTGCTCAGCATAAGTGGGATGAGGCAGGAAAGCAACCCCAAAACACACAACACACACAAATGTCAGCATCCCTCATTCTCAAAGTCAACATCAGATCCTCTCTGATGTTGATGGCCGCCTGCCTGTTCAAACTGTGAACCCAGGTACTGTGTCTCAGTACTCCATCAATGGGTAAACACTTCACCCTTGCTCTCACTCAAATAATATAAGCAACAGCATGTGGTCAAAACCATGAGGATATGATCCTCCAGAAGGTTCAGCATGCCATAGAGATATCTCCATCTCCCTTTTAAAATGACAAAGGCATAGTCAACAACCATGCAGCATGGCTTACACTGTTGTTGAACCGCATCTTATTGCTGTCAGGATGCCCTGCGTAAGGCTTCATAAGCCAGGGCTATAAGGGACATTTCCACATCTCTCGCTGTAATTTTGTGATATGGAAAGGAAGTCCCTGCCTGCAGCTTTCCATATAGGCCACTGTTCCTGAAGAAGCATGCATCATAGACTACTAGAACTGGAAGGGACCTCAAGAGGTTGTCCAGTCCCCTGACCTTACAACAGGACCAAAAACCATTTAGATCTAACCTGTTCTTAAATATCTCCAGTGTTGGTGATTCCATAACCTCCCTAGGCAATTTATTCCAGTGTTTAACCACTGTGACAGTAAGGAAGTTTTCATAATGTCCAACCTAAACCTCCCTTGCTGCAATTTAAGTACATTGACCTCTGATGATAGGACAAGAAGCGAAGAGAACAACTTTTCTCCCTCCTCTTAGTAATACCCTTGTAGATACTTGAAAACTGCTATAATGTCCCCTCTAGTCTTCTCTTTCCTAAACTAAACAACCCTAGTTCTCTCAGTCTTCCCTCATAGGTCATGTTTTCTAGGCCTTTAATAATTTTTGTTGCTCTTCTCTTGACCTTTTCCAAGTCTTTCTTCAAATGTGGTGCCCAGAACTGGACACAATAGTCCAACTGGGGCATAATCAGTGCAGTGTAGAGTAGGTATGTGAATGACTAGTCTACCATCCAACTATCCAAAAAGCAAATGCTTATCAGATAGTCGACACAGTAGGGGGTGTTTCAAAGAGCCAGGGCTCAGCAATGGAAGATACAAGAGGTTTGTAAAAAGGACACATTCCTATCCTTTCTACATCATGAAAAAAAAATCATGCCAGAACATGAAGGAAAACATTAATCAAGACGACGACCCCAGCTGTTTATTTGCTGAGAAGCAGAAAATAATTGGGAGTATGCAAGTGTTGTTGAAAATAAGGATGTTAAATTGCGGTTATCTGGCTAATCAAATAGTTGATACAATTTGTATCGACTACATGATTAGTCGATATGGACCGCTCTGCAGAGCCACAGTGGGACTAGCTCCTGGAGCTGGCTTGAGCAGGGACTGAGCCAGGACTGGGAGCCACCTGTGCTGTGGCTCTGCATTTTCAATATAGTAAGAGCCACCAAGCGCAGTGTCCCGCACCAGCCAAATCCAGCAGCCCCTGGCAAACAGGGACCCCCGCGGACAGGGCCTGCCCTATCGCCACCCCCTGCTGCCTCTAACTTTTAAGCTGGCTCCCTCTAGCTCTGTCTCCTGTCCCCAACCTCTTGCTGCCTCCTCTAGAGGAAGCAAGGCGGGGGGGGGGGGGGGCGGGGACGACAAGTAGTTGAGTACTCCACTCAACTACCAGATAAGTATAGTTGACTATTTGCTAATATCCCTAGCTGAAAGGTAGAAATGAAGGAATCTGGATGCAGAACAATTTAATCTAAGGAATCACCCATAATGGGTACCAGAAGACATAGAATTTTTCTATCTTTATGCTGTTTGCTTTCTTTGTACATACTATTCAGCTTTTACTTATGACAATATGCTACCTTCCACTTATGCACTAGCACAATGCTCTTGTGACAGTTAAAAATTCAAAAAGAAATACCAGATTTAAAATACTATGCAAGCATTTATTTATTTTAAAATCGGAATCAACCTTTCCCAACACAGAGGTCAAATGTTGAAGATAAACTTCTTGAAACTCTGTTTAAAACCCTAACGACAGTCACCAGTACACTGCAGTGATAAAAACAATACTATTTTTATCCACTTTTTTCATTTGCAAAAATGTAGGACTTCTCTTCCCTTACTACCACTGCCTTGTTTCCTTCACCCATGTTCATTCTTTTGTTCACTAACATATTACCAGTGTTAATAAAGTCTTCAAAAGAAAGGTGAGAGAAAGAAGGGAAAACCAGGTAAAAGACTGAAGCGTGATATGTCTATATTCAGCTCTCTCTTAGAAACTCAAACTCTTTCAGTGTATACCTCTTTTAAAAATTGGGACTTCAGAACACTTACAATTAAGCTTTTAAATAGGGGATAAACATTAAAAGCCGCCTCATATAAGCTACTAAAGCTTACAATCACCACAACAGTTATTAAAGATAGGTTTGGGTGATTGTTTCAACCATCACCTGACACAAACAAAATACTTTCCTTTTTAGGGAGACATAGCCTGTGTGTGTCACACACATATGTAGTGCACTAACATTTACATAAAATATTAACGTCTTCTGAGTTGTGAAGCTTAGGGGTTCAGAAAACATACTTCACAAGTACCCAGGGAGAGGTAGGACCTGCATACAGTATGTATTACAACATGAATAGGAAAGAAGGATTTTTGCTTGTTGACTTTATTTGGTGCATTGGTGCAACGTTAGATCCTTGCACCTTGACTACAGAACACTTAATTTTCTAAATTTTCCCACTACACTTCACTTGTGATAGAATAAGTGGGAGAGTAAGCACTGTATTAGTAGCCATTACATTATATGATGCAGACCTGTGTTTTCAGAAAGTTTGGACAACCTAGAGCTTAAAATGCCAGAAGCCACTGGAAGCCTTGTCCACACTAGTACTCTCACTGATGGAGTAAAATTATTACAGGAATAGATTGACCAAAAAGCCTACTTTGTAAAGATGAACTAAGATGATCCCCAGTAAAAGGGAATTAGGACTAAACTGATGTACTTTTGGAGGCAACAGTCTATGGACTAGAAACTAGGTATTTTTAAATTCTAATCCCAGATCTACTAGTGACTCCATGGACATATCAATGTTTCTCTCTAGCTCAGTTTCCCCATTGTAAAATGGGATAAATAACACTTCTCTGTCTCTCAGGACTATTTTCATGCCCAATGTTTATATAGAGCACTGAATAAATCCTAAGTCTTACTACATTTCAGGTAATTTCTAATGAAAATAAATCTCTTTCTCCTAATGGAGCCTTTGAAATGGATCATAGGGAAGTGTTCAATAGCAAATAGCGGTTTGTGTCTTCTTCTGACTCAGTGAATTTTATTGCTTTTGGGATACTGTTAGTTTGACAGCATTGGAAAATGAATGTCACTATTTTTAGATCAATTATAAGGTAGTGCAATTGACACAAAATCCTTATGTCAATGGATGTTCCTGCCTGAGGAACTCTCTATCGCTCTTCATTCTATACAGTTACAATGAAGGCACTTGACCTAAGCCTGTTCTACACTACGAGTTTAGGTCAAACTTAGCCATGTTAGGTTGTTGTTGTTTTTTAAACAGTGAATCCACACCACCAAGCCTGTTCTGCTGACCTTAAGGGCAAGAGGAGTAATGGTAAATTCGACCTTTCATGGTCGAATTTAAGGTAGTGCAGATGCAGCAGCGTGAAAGTCGATGTTCTTAGACTCTGGGAAGTGTCCCACAGTGCCCAAATGTGACTAGTAGTGGAGACACGCTGGTTTTTGGTATGAACAAAAATCATGAATTTTGTGATGTGGACACAGTGACCAACTTATTCTAAGATGCTCCATTCACTACATCTAGACCAGCACAATTTCTACTCCTTGATGACCTAGGCTGGATTTTAATATAAGCAACCCGTACTTATTCCTGAGACCTCCAAATCCATTATTTGAAAGCATATGTAAATATTATGGAAAACTAAAACAGTATATTAATTTAAAAAAAAAAGAGAGAGGAAAGATCAAGTAACCAAAGATATATGACAAATATTGGACAAACTGTTTTACTGACATTAGTACATATTTTCTATTCTATATAGGTTTTAATACAGCACTCATCACCTTAGTATCTGAGCAACTTGACAACACATCTGTCACATATTTGTTCCCAAAAGGAAAAGTGTCTTGTTTTGGCAGAATTTTAAAATTATTTTTAATATAAATACACCCATTGCTGTGTGTTTATTAAAGGCAAGATCAAAGATATATGCCTTCAATGTTTAGCAGAAAATAGTAATGGTTGTGATGATTCTTAGTTCTTGGGAGAGTTAGTTAATTGCATAGTCACATTGCCCCCAGAGAAAGGTCCATCTCCCACAAAGACAGGCTTTACATTTATGTGCTGGTTATATTGTGCCAGAAGAGCATATTTGTATAGGGACTTTGATATAGGAAAGAGATGAGAACGAACTTTTTCCTCCTCTTAAAAGTATTTTTGTACATTAAAACACTGATATACAGTTTCATGTCCACAGCAGGTACATTCAAAACAAGTGAATTCATCTAGCTATATCCTGTGCAAGACACATCTACACATGATGTTCTCGACATCTCTACTATTAACATATAAAGTGCTTTAAGTTTCTAAATACTCTGAGGGGGAAAAAACCTGAATGGCAGATGAACTCCAGCTGATGGACATTTAAATTGGGCACCTGAGTCAATTTCTGAATACCTTAGTTTTTCTTTTGTAAAATAGGCATAATACCATTTTACCTCACTGGGATGTTGTGAATGTACTTTCATTAAGGTTCACAAAGCACATAGTAATGAGTGTCATAAAAAATTAGTAATTCTCTATTCAAAGCAGGGTGTGCAGTAAATAAAGCATAACGAATGAGAATAAAGAAATAAAATAAAATACTGAATAGATACCCATTCAGTGAGAACTGTCTATTCTGTGCTCCGAATGAGGCAGGTTTCTGTGAAAAATAATAGCATGTGATCATGTAATTAAAAACTATTATAATACAAATGCACAAAGGGTCCAAATTAAGGTCAAAGAGCTGTCTTAATTCTGGCACTTCCTAATTTAGGAGTGCATGAGTTTACAACTAAATTTTTTGCAATGTTGTAAATGAAATACATCTGTTTAAAATCATAGCAATAATGCAGACTAACTCCTGGGAAGAGGTGACATTTAAAATATCTATTGTTTTCTATTAAGAGGACTTGGCAAATCCACTCAAACTACTTGCCAACACAAAATAGAAAACTTTCCTGGCTAATGGGGCATTTACCCATCAGCTTCAGTAGAATTTAAGTATTCATTTTCTAATGAAATATAGCTCCTATGTTTACAAAGATGCCACAGCACTGATTCATGCAGGCTGGATCCGGTCCATAGGGTTAGTCCACGGTGAGCCCCCACCTCCATGTTTGCCTGTGCCTCTGCAGGTATTAGAGGATAGCCACGTATTGCCATTTGTAGCCAATATGAGCAGCGGGAAGCAGCCTCCCAGTCTGCACCACTACCTGCGGCTAATACTGGCTGTGAATGGTGATTCACAGCCAACCAGAACTGCGATCTTCCGAAAACTGTGGAGGCACAGGTAAACAGTGGTGGCGGCCTGCCAGGGACCAACCCTTCAGGATGCCTTTTTTTTTTTTATTGCCCACCCTATGGAAAAAAAATCCCAAAGCCATGGTACACCTCATATGAATGGCCATACTGGGTCAGACAAAAGGTCCATCTAGCCCAGTATCCGGTCTGCTGACAGTAGCCAATACCAGATGCCCCAGAGTGAGGGATCACAACACATAATCCTCACATGATCCCTCCCCTGTCATCCACCTCCAGAGAAACAGAGGCTAGGGACACCATTCCTACCCATTCTGGCTAATAGCCATTAATGGACTTAACCTCCATAAATCTATCTAGCTCTTTTTTGAACCCTGTTAAAGTTCTAGCCTTCACAACATCCTCTGGCAACCTCCTTCATACCTAGGCCAACTCTTGACCTATCTGGACTTGTGGCTTCCCTAGCTGGGTGCAAAAAGCTGGCAGATCTCTGTACTTGCAGACTTGTTCACCTTCCATGAAATTTCAGATGCATACTGGCACATAAATAGCAATAAAGGACTTTGTTCTGAGGCATACAAGGCTGTACATTGTCTGTACGGGCCCCTTGTAACCTTCCAGGGTATCTGTACTACTCTAGTGTTTGGATTAACATGGAGCCACATTAGGCTCTCCCAAATGATGACTGGTCATTAGAAACCAAGTGAGACACACTTGCAAAATGCTGGAGAAAAACAAAAAATCCCACACAAAACTCCATTTCTTAATATATTTATCCTTAACACTTATGTACCTCGATATTGCAAGACACAGTGTTTTCTTCAGCATTGCCCTATAAGCCTGGCTAATTTTATATGTGCTGAACAGGAAAGGACAATGGCTTAAGTAGACTGTTGGTATATTAGCTGCTTACTACATACACATTGATTATAAATAATCTTCTCCAAGTGGAATTTCTTCTATCACCCCGACACGAATCATCTCCTTCACTTGAGAAGTAAAATATCACACAACATAATGTAGACCTAGAGTTTCCTATGAAAACAGCTATGACTCACACAGTATGAGCAATGGTAATAGAGATGCAGCCGTGTTAGTCTGGTCTAGCTGAAACAAAAGACAGAACTATATAGCACTTTAAAGCAGTGGTCCCCAACCTTTCAAGGTTGTCGGGCGCCAGGGGGCGTGGCCGTTTGCCCGCCGGGTGCCAGGGGGCGGGGACACTTGTGCCCCGGGGCTGGCACTCCCCCCGCCATGCGCCGCGCGCCCGGGGCCGGAGCTCCCCCTGCCATGCGCCCGGTGCCAGGCCAGCCCCGAGCACCTGGCGGGCGCATGGAAATGCCCCCGCAGGCGCCACGGCGCCCGCGGGCACCGTGTTGGGGACCACGGCTTTAAAGACTAACAAGATGGTTTATTAGGTGATGAGCTTTCATGGGCCAGACCCACTTCCTCAGATCAATATGTGGAAGAAAATCGGCACAGCCATATATACCAAAGTAATACAATCAAAAAAATGAACGCATGTGAAATTGACAAATCAAATTTTAGAACAGAATGGAGGTGAGGGGGAAGGTTATAAAGACTGTTATAAAGCTGAATTATGTCATATGGCAAAATTAGGCATGGCCATAACAACCTATTAGAAGTGCAAACATAGTACAACTGAATTAAAAGAACAATGTTAAGTAAGTGTGTGTGTATGAAAGTTAAGTATTTATTACATAGTAACTAGGTTTATTAAACTGAAATATGAGAAAAAATCATTTGTCTATTTTGCACATGTATAGCATCTTGTTTCACTGCATTAAACACTGAAATCTGTTTTGGTTTTATCATCACAATTAGCAGGGAGACTCAGTAGCATGAGTTACACCTGACTATTTTAAAACTTAATTTTTAAAATAGATTAGATTTCAAGGGTTTTTTTTAAATCCCTATGAATTTGTTTTAAAAATCTCTACAGATTAAAACTCCTTTGTCCAGCACCCTTGGCACCTGACCAGACCAAATCAGGGAATTTGCTAGACCAGGGGAGGTCAATGTTGGCCCCTGTGCTGTCATCTGGGGTGCCCGCCTTCACCCCGTGGGGATCCACAATTGTCCTGCCTCTTCCCCAAGTGTAGCCCCAGACGTGGTCCTTCCCTTCTCCATCCCTACTCTGAGCTTAAACACCACAAATCATGTTTGAGGTGCTCCAAAAGCTCTGGGAGAGCAGAGGAAGAGTTGATAAGCATGGGCGGAGAGAGAAGCTTAGTATAGGTTTTCCTCCCATTGGTGCTCCAGCCCCTGAGCATTCACAAAGTCACTGATGATGCTGGATCAGGGATGGTGTCAGATGAGAGAATACCTGTGTATGATTTCATTGCAAGGCTCAGTATAGACTCATTATAACCATTTCAAATTCTTGTTAACTTTTTCTTTCTGGGCAGCATGGCAATCTTTCCTTTTGCCCCAAAAGAGAGTTTTTATGTTTGTTTTCATTGGATTTGATGAAAAATAAGTTTCATTACAAGACACACAACTCAAACACACTATCTGATCATGTGGCAAGAAAGACTGCCTTATTAGATCAGTGGTAAAAAGGTTCAATTAGTGAACTGAGTACATAAAACAGATTTTGGTGGTAGTACTAAAGAAAGAATTTCCTCCTAAAAATGAACTTTTCTGCAAAATACAGGTAGAGTGTTGCATATGGTATGGTTCATACAGCAAAAATTACATTGGGTATGAAAAGCACTTGACACACTATACAGTTAGAGGTATTTGGTACAATCTGGTGTACACACAGTGACACTATGGTATGTCAAAATAACGCGTCTACACACAAAAAACATTCTGAAATAGCGTTTTGCTATTTCGAAATAGCACGTCCACACTGAGTAGACTCTGAATCGCATTTAAGGCTGGCCGGAACCAGGTCCAGCAGGGCACCAGGTCAAGACTTACTGTGTGGGGCTGCTGCCTGAGGCGATCTGAGGTCTGTGCTTAAAGGGACCCCCCGGAACAGTCAGTTCTCAGGTTTCCCTGCTTGCTGGTCTACCTCGATGAGTGGCAGCAAAGCATTTTGTCTCTGTATGCTCTGGTTGCCCTCACTTGGGACACCACAGCACTCTGTAACATGGAGCCAGAGCTGCCCCTTTGCCCCCCCCCCCCCCGCCGGTGCTTCTCTTGGACACGTTGCTGTGAGCCTGGCTGCACTTTCTGCAGGCTGCCATCTGGGAGGTCCATCAGGGGGCTGACAGTATCCAGGAGGCCCTGTAGGAGAGCTTCCACTCTGAGGAGCACTAAGTGCCTCCCAGGTCTGCCCCACTGGGGGCCTGTTACTCATTCCTCCCTCATGTCCTTACACTTACCCCTTCCTAACCCCCCTTCCTAATGTCAAATAAAATACATGTATTTTCATGAACACAAACTCTCTTTATTTAACAAAACTGGGGGGGAGGGAATGAAACTCTGGTGAGACTGGGGAAAGGAGGTGGGAGAAGGGAGAAGAGAGGGTGGGAGAGGGGAGGAGGAAACCTGGGAGGAGGGAGCGGGAAGGGGAAGCTCAGGGTTTGAGGTTTCGCCAGACCAACTTGATTGTCATGTAAACCTGCTCCTGGGTTTGCATGTGGCCTTTGGTGGCCAGGCTGGCAGCTATCCTGCCATAGACAGCCACGTTCCTCCATCTAGCGCAGAGATCATGGACGTTTGGGGCATCCCCCCTCAAACCTGAGTAAGGTCCACATCTCCATCCTGGACCAGGAAGGCACCCGCCTTCTCCGGCCCTGGCAGGCTCCTAGGGGCTGGCAGACTGCTCCTGGGGAGTGGTGGAAGGCTGCCAGTGGCTTGCAGGCTCATGTTTTGGGACCACTGGGTCAGGGGCAGTGACTAGTGACTGCTGGCTCTGGGCTGGCAGGCTTGGAGCTGGCACAGGCACTGTGGCCAGAGTCTACCCCTTTAAGGACTCCAGAGGAAGGGAGTGGAGTGTTCTTGGTTGAGGCCAGAGTAGCCAGTTCTCCCGCCCCCAGGCTCTGATTGGCCTGCGGGTAAGGGAGCAGCAGGGCCTCTGCAGGGTGGATCAACCCATGTGGTGGGCCAGATTCGGCCCGCAGAGGCCCTTTTGCCCAATCCTGGTGTAGGGCTTAAAATTTTGGTCTTGGATTCAGATGTTTGAGGGGTACCACATTCAATTAAGTTTTTATTCACTCCATTTGATACAGTGTCATTGTGTATACACCAGACTGTACCAAATATCTCTAACTGTATAACATGTCAAGTGCTTTTCATACCCAATGTACAGGCAGTCCCCGAGTTACGCGGATCCGACTTACTTCAGATCCGCACTTATGAACCGGGCTTTTCTCGCCCCGGAACTCGCGGGCGGCGGGACCACCCAGACGCGCAGTGGTCCTGCCATCGCGTCCTCTGGGGCGAGAAAAGCTGCTCCGGGTGTCCCTGGTCTGCTGGGGGGGGGGAGTCCCCAGCAGACCAGGGACACCTGAAGCAAAGCCGCAGAACCCCACCGCCCCCGCGGCTTTGCTCCGGGTCTCCCTGGTCTGCTGGGGGGGGGGGGGGGGGCACAGCTAGTGCGCGCCCCCCCCCCCCAGCAGACCAGGCTTTTGTTGTGGACGCCTGGGGTAGAGCAGCTGGGGTGCTGTCGGGTTGGTCCTGGGGGGACCTACCCAGCAGCGCCCCAGCTGTTCTGTCCCAGGCTCCAGATTCAGCCGCTGTTGAAACTGATCAGTGGCTGATTCCAGGAAGCTGGGGGCAGAGCAACTCTGCCTCAGGCTTCCTGTAGTCAGCCCCTGGTCAGTTTCAGCAGCAGCGGCTGAATCTGGAGCCAGTTCCGACTTACGTACAAATTCAACTTAAGAACAAACCTATAGTCCCTATCTTGTACGTATCCCGGGGACTGCCTGTAGTTATTTGCTGTATGAACCTTCCCATATACAACACTTGCCTGTATTTTGCAGAAAAGTTCATTTTTAGGAGGAAATTCTCTCTCTAGTACTACCATCAAAATCTGTTTTGTGTACTCAGTTCACTAATTAAACCTTTTTACTATGCTCCCCTGTTCCCAGGCCAATCAGGGCCTCAAGGAGCACGTGAAATTTCCTCCACCCTGACCCCAGCCTGCAAGGAGCACGCAGCACTTAAAAGCTCCACGTTCTCCTGGCAGGGTGGGATGAGGCTTTGTGTGTTCTCCCGCCCCCACACCATGATTGGCCTGAGGGTGGGGGAGCACAGGAAGTCTCCTCCTACTGCCAAGGGCATGGAAGCTTAGTGGGGGGGGGGGGGTAAAGGGCCAATTATGGTCTGTGGGTGGGGAAGCCTGGAAGCATCCTGGCCCTGCCCCTTCTAGTGCAGCCCAGGGCCACTTCAAAAAATGTTAACGTGGCTCCCAACAAAAAATTATTGCCCACCCCTGCCCTAGACAGCAATAAATTAAAAGAACAAGAGGTTTCTAATCCATTAGATTCTATACATGAATAACTATGATGTCCTAGATATTTGGACACCTATATTCCAGACAGCAGAAGGCACCTTTATTATAAGACTGTGCCCTGCTTAGAAGCATACTAACACATTAATCATTTCTCTTTCTCTCTCTCTTCCTCTCATATTCATTTCAGGCAGAACATACAAAGTGGATACCTTATGTCACTACTCAGGAACAAGCTAGTGTGAAACAATGTCAGAAAACGGGGTTCTAGGTCTTATTGTATCTGTGGAATATTCCAGGAAAAAGGCAAAGTTATACTAATCTTTTTCCCGATGAACTCTTGTTTTTTAAGTTGTTTTTAAAGAAAAAAGTAATCCTGCAGCATCTTAGAGACTAAACACACACACACACACACACACACGAGAGAGAAAGAGAGTATCATGAGCTTTTGTGGGCAAAACCAACTTCTTCAGATGAGATCATCTCAAGTCATCATCTGAAATAGGTTTTGCCCACGAAAGCTCATGATACAGACTAACACAGCTACCTCTCTGTCTCTTTCCTTCAGTATTTGTTTCTCTCCAACATTCAAATAAAATAATCTATCATACAAAATAAACCTTTAACACACAATAATCTAGTTACCCAGCAAACAGGTTTGGCTATCCTGCCTCCCTACTAATTATAAAAAATGTATTTAGGATTCCAGATAATATCACCTGACTACAGCATTCTAGATTTATTACAAAACAAGCTCCCAAGGATGTGTTACACGTACTACTAATTCAAGCTTCCCCACAAGGTGCTGTCCTTGTGCACAGAAAGATAATTCCAGGACAAGGTATAGTTCAGTCTCCATGTCTATTCTAAACCAACTGCTAACAAGGAGGACAATTGTGATTCTTCCCTCCTTCCCCAACATAGGCAACTGTTTACTAGGAAGTGGATGGAGATCACCGATTAATTTCAATAAGGAACTAAACAACATCAAGGCAGACTTTGACAGGAATTGCAATTTAATGCTCTCCATAGAGACAAGAAACCATGGTCTCACTTAATGAGTCATAAAAACGGGACAATACACATCGACATTTTGAGACAGTTTTAATTATTAGTAAATTCCAAATCTAGGTTTATTCTTCCATAAATAGAACTAAAATTCTTTGTAGTTATAAAGACTTTCAAACAGTTTATAGCTACATCTATTAATGTCATTGGACATTTATATACAGAAAGTTTGACCATAAAACACAATGAAAAGCTAAACAGAAATAGCTGATTTTATTATAAAATAACCTCTTAGCTGTTTATCACAATAAGAGCCACCATAATATCACCAGCTTGATATAAAACCTGAGCTAGGAAATTTGGAAGAAGAAGAGACTTTGGAATATACATATTCCAGTTCTAGGTTCTAGGCAGGGATGTTAAATTTCGATTAATCAGCTAATCGAGTAGTTAATGGAATTTCCATCAACTCCTCCATTAGTGGAAAGGGGGGGGGGGGGGAGAGGGTGCTTGCTATCCCTGCTGTGACTCTTCCTTTGAAATGCAGCAAGAGTTGCGGGTGGTTTATCGACTATTCAGTTAACAGATATTTGCCTCCTCTGTCTGTCCTAAGGATGGTTAGCGATGCCGCGGGGAACCCAGAACAACCAGGGACTGAAGCAGTCCCAGCTCATGCCTGGTTCCAACTGCTGTGCCTCTCTCTGCCTTTCAAATGTAGCAAGAGCTGCCTGCAGCTCTGGCTACAGTTCAAAGGCAGAGGCACAGCAGGAACCGCTTCAGTCCCTGCTTGTGCTGGATTCCCCACTGCGCCTCTGCCTCCCCAATCCATCCTAGGGATGTTAGATATTGGTTAACTGAATAGTCAATTAACCTCATGAATTCTTATCGGTTACTTGACTATTCTAAAGTCCCTGGGGGTTAGGTTGGCAGTCAATGTGCTCTAGCCCCACACTCAAGCAGCCCCCTGCCGCCTCTGCATCAGAGGCAGCAGTATAGGATGCCAGGCAGGAGCTGGTCTGTGAGGGGAGCCAATTAAAAAACCAGCTCCCCTCGTGGAGCAGCTGCCTATAATTTCTTAACTCACTCAGGTCAGGGCTACACTAGGGGTCTGAAAAATCCAGTTATACCAAGCCTAACCCCTGCTGTAGACAGCACTATGTTGACAGGGGAGATTCTACCACCTCTCATAAAAGTGGAAGAAGCTCTTCAGCATAGCGTTTTCACAGAAGCAGTACAGCGTGTTAAGCATAGTTCTGCACTCAAACTGACTGCTGTTGCAATCTCTCCCCAATTCTGCCCTTCTAAAATACTCTCCATAGTTCAGAGTTGCCTTTTTACTTCTAGGAACTCAATTGTGTGAATCGTTTGTCCTACTTCCACTCTTCAAAACCTCCTTCTATATTAGTCTTTAATTTGAGTTTGGGAACTATGGGCCCAATTCTCCTCTTAGGCCAGTTTGATTTCAACAGATTTTCTCCTGTTTTACACCAGCATAGTGGGAAAATGAAGTCCCATGTTTAGAAAAAGTACATTTAACTTGTTTCTAATATAGCCTACATCTACACACTGGCTAGCAAAACATTTAAAAACATTCTTGCATTCCATGATCCCATCCAGGCTGGTCATCCCAAGCATGCAAGAAATTAATTTAACTGGAATAATGTTTACACTTGATTTAAACACTGTCCTTCCACTTATAAGCCAAAATTGCATCTACAAATCTTCCCAGTCTTTAAACTATAATTCAGATAGTGATGTGCCCTGGGATGCATTAATTTTAAAATAAAAAGAGAGAACTACACTAACACAAGCATACCCTATAGTTAGTTAAAACAATATTTAGTTTCAGTGTGTTTTAAGTAGGTGAGACAGAAATCAATTTTTATTTTTTAATAATTTTGATAGAAAATATCAATGCTCATTTTTAAACTTTTAAAAATATTTTTATTGACTCAAATTTTCACAGAATTATGGGGAGAAGTCAAACTTTTAATCACAGTAGATGTTGAGGTTCAAAACGTTAAAGCTTTATAACTAAAACATTATCAACATCATGTCAAAATACATAAATGTGCTTAAATCAACAAATCATACCTGTTCTTATTACTTGCTCATTAGTCCATTTGTAACAAGTCCAATTCAGAAGTTTGAATAACTGAATTTTGAGTCTAATAAGTTCTCAAGCAGCATTTTTCTTATTTTTGCCTATAAGTAAATTTCAATTATTATTGATCAAAATAGGTTGTCAATTTGTGCATGTATGGCAACATCAGTATATACCAATAAAACTTGAATCTTCCAAGATTTGTTTTAAAAGAAAAATCTAATAAAGGTTGTTTAGGTATCTGATACTGAAAATGTCCTTTTGAAAGTAAATTCTGTGAATATTTGTAGTCAGCCATGTCAAAGAGAATTAGGAAACTTCTTCCTGTGATTAATATCATATTTCATACAGAAGCAAGAAGCAGCATTTATTTCTCCCAGCACATGGACAGCTGATAAAGCATACAATTTAAACTTAGCATAAAAAAGGTAAAATTCACCTGCAACCAGTGGAGCTATATTGACTTATATATCATGCCTACATTTGAAACACTGCACTTTAATACAATTTTCCAATCGTTTTTAAACTGTCAAAATACAACTGTATACCATTCGATATAAACATAGAATTGATTTGGTATTTTATTATGGAATATGAAGATACATGAATCACTGGGTGATTACCTGTTCTGTTCTTTCCCTCTGAAGCACATGGTACTTTTGGAAGACAGGATTTTAGGCTAGATGAACTTTTGGCCTAACTCAGTATGCTTGTTCTTATGTTTCTAAAATTAGAATCTGTTTTGATAAACTTGTTTATAAAAAATGGCTGTCAGCTGATGAAGGGACAAATTGACCCACAGTATTTTTTTAAAATATTTCTGTAAGAACAATTTCCATTTTACAATTCATATAATTACACTTGATTTCATTTAAAAACATGTTTAAATAGTTTGTATTAATATTTATGTGGTCAGTGAAAGGCTAGAAATACAATGTGTATAGGCCAACCACTCCATCTCAATTCAAAATAGAAACATAATATTTGACTGCAGAATTTGTCTATATTTTAAAAGTCAACCATATACCTCTGGCAACTCCAAAGGAAAAGTGATGATGGGATAGTGAACAAATGTTAAATTTTAAGAACTTGCTCTATATACCAAGGAACACTACAAGACTTACTACATAGAAATTCTTCTCAAAAGTTGATATTTTAGGAGTTTATTTTAAAAAATTAAATAGTATATGATATGCAGGTCCAGTTTATAATAAGAGAAATACACATCCCAGAAAATTTTTTGGAATACAGAATACTTGACTCTCTAAACAAAAGAGGTCAATGTTATTTTACCCAGCATTTAGAAACACTGAATTAAGACTGATTAGACGACACAAAAAAACATATTTTTGATCCAAATATTATTTCTCAATATAGCCAAGTGTTCCCTCTTAGACATGTTTTACTCCTCACAAGAGACATTTGCTTATAACAACATTAAGAGGACCACTATGAAGCTTAGTAGCTCTACAAAACGCGGAATCCCCCAAGGCAAATCACTTGCTATTTTAAAATACAAATATTTTATTGCATCACTTGAGAATATAAGGACAAAACACACTACCAAAACACAGACAACAAAACCATGCAAACTACAAAAGCAAACCCCAGTTCTACCTAGGCAGCAAAGAAGTTAAAAATAAATACATTATTGGTATACAACTGAAGTGATTTATGTAGCAGGCAGATGTGTATTCCCAGCTCCTCCTGCTATACCCTTCCTCCCAGCCTTAGTCTGATCCTAGAACATGATTACAAGCCTCACCCCCAAACGTCCTCCCAGGCTGGGTACATGTATCCCTTTATTTCGTGTGAGAATTGCAACCCCCCCTCCCCGCCCCTATCCCTGACCCTAGCTGAAATGAACAGGGCCCTGACTTGTTGGGCCTGAAGGGGCCATTCTGGGGCCTTACTAAGTTCCTAGGGCTCAAGTGGCGCGTTTCTCGGGGGTAGGGGGGAGGAGGCATAAATACTAGCGAGGCCTGGTCCAAAAATCAATACCAGTCCTGACCCCTCAAGCCATTTTCTGCCTCCCAGAGGGAATGGGGAGCCAAACTCGTCCTGTCACTGCCCCCCGGGAAGGCAGCCTCTGAGAAGGGCTGAGGCAGAGCTACACGGAGAGGGGGCCGCGCCAGGGAACCTCCTCACCCCCAGCTTCCGCTCGCCCCCCTCCCAGACCTCACCAAGTCATAGTCCTCTTCATCATCGCACATGAAATCATCCTCCATGTCAGACATCTTGGCCGGAGGACGGCAGGGGGAGGGGAAGGAGAGGGCCAGGGGGAAGGAGGAGAGAACGGAGCCTGCCCTCTTTTCCCACAAGCCACCGCGGCTCCTGCCCAATGTGACTCCGCTCAGCTAGGAACCGAAATTCCGTCCTCCCCCGCTGGCCCCGCCTGTGGAGACACGGAGCCGAATAGCGGATGCACCGAGCTTCAGCCTCTCCCCCACCAACAGCGGCTGGGCCCTTAGCAACCAGGGCAGCGCGGGAGCATGCTCAGTGCCCCTAAATTCTCCCTAAATAGCACAGTCTGATGGGGAGTCGCTCTCTACATACCAGCGGGCCCTAGCGGCCCCGCTACCTCCGCCGTCCCCGGGCACCCCTAAAGCCCGCTGGGACAGCGTTGCTTCCCCCTAAAAATCAGCAGGACCCATAGGGAGAACAGTCTCTTCCCCCCACCGCCCCGATGTAAAGTCGTAGGGTACTAGGCCCTTCGGGACGGCTTTGCTTCTGGTAGATGGGTAGGCCCATGGGGCAGACTCCCCCCACTCCACGGAGAAGGGCCTTAAGAAGAGCGCACCCCCCCCCCCCCCCCGTCCTAAGTGTAGCCCTTAATGACAAAATACAGGACTATGTAGCACTTTAAAGACTAACAAGATGGTTTATTAGATGATGAGCTTGGTGGGCCAGACCCACTTCCTCAGATCAAATAGTGGAAGAAAATAGTTACAACCATATATACCAAAGGATACAAGTACTTCTCCCCACGTTGCGTCACCGGCGGATATGAATGTGGACCACGAGATGCACATAACGTGGGGGGGTCATCTGTACTACTTTTATGGTGATGTCATGTCAGTGATTTCATTGGAGGTGCTCCCAATTTACACTGTGATGAGAACAGAATGGGGCCCACAGTTCCTGTGCTCTAAATTACCTGCTGCATGCTGATGAGTCAAATCAACTACCCCTGACTGGGATTTCAAGCTACTGCGCATTTCAAAATCTCTTATTCAAAATGTCTTATGCATTAATTGATTATTCAATAGGAAAAGGGTTTTATTTTGTTTGCCTTCTTTTTGTAACCTTCATAGGCTCTGAGTTCTTTACACTGAATTTAAGCAAAGAATTTTTCAGTAAATTTAAAAAAAATCATAACTCTTAAACCTTCCAAAGGAACTGGGCTCTTCTAAAGGTAAAAAACAAAAACAAACAAACAAACAAAACCTTCAAAAATGAGCTCATGCACCAAACTAGTTTGTTTGGGGAATTTATGTAATATCTAAGCATTCTTTGGGTGTAAGCTCAAAAAAGGAAGTTTTACAAAATGTATCAATCCCCCTATTTCCTTTACACAGGACCTTCCATTCTAAAGGATCCTTCCCAAAGCACTTCCCAGGCAATATGGCTATGTCTACATGGCTCCTTTTTGTGCAAAAACACCTTTTTGCACAAGAGCCATTCTCCCGCTTTTTTTCTGGAAGAACGGCTCTTGCCCAAGTGGGGGGTTTTCAGCAAAAAGTGTCTGCTCATTAATTATGCAAATTAGGTGTGGCAATATTCACCACTTTGCCTCATTCTTATATTTACTTGCGCAAGAGAGGGCAGTGTAGAGGTTGCCTATGGCTGTGTCCAGACTGGCAAGTTTTTCCACAAAAGCAGCTGCTTTTGCGGAAAAACTTGCCAGCTGTCTACACTGGCCGCTTGACTTTCCACAAGAACACTGACGATCTCATGTAAGAAATCAGTGCTTCTTGCGGAAATACTATGCTGCTCTCGTTCGGGCAAAAGTCCTTTTGCGCAAAAGCTTTTGTGCAAAAGGGCCAGTGTAGACAGCTCAGATTTGTTTTGCACAAAAAAGCCCCAATCGCGAAAATGGCAATCGGGGCGCTTTTGCGCAAAAGCGTGTCTAGATTGACACGGACGCTTTTCCGCAAAAAGTGCTTTTGCAGAAAAGCATCCGTGCCAGACAGGATAGTCAACCAGTCACTTTCCCTCCTGCCCCTATCACATTTGTCAATCAGATAGAGGCAGCAAGGAGTGGGGGAAGAATAGGCAGTACTTCAGAACAGCAGCATTACTTGAAGCCTGGGACTAGAGCCAAGGCTCCACATGGCACTGCCACTTTGAAACATGACATGCAGCTTAGGGCCAGCTCCAGACAGCATGTATAACCACCACCAGGCAGATTTGAACCTGGGACCTCTGTAGCAGTGTTTTGGAGCTTGTACCCACTGAGCTAAAAGCCAGCTAGCTCCCAGTTTCTGCTGTAGAGGTCTCTTGGTCTTAATTATTGCTGTGGTCTAGGTATCACTTGCATTGCTCAGTAACCACTAGGCTATGTCTACACTCACGGCTTCTTGCACGATAAATATGCAAATGAGGCTAAGCCTGGAATGTCGCCAAGCCTCATTTGCATACCTAATGAGCCACCATTTTTTTCAGAAGAGGCTCTTGCACAAGAAGGAGTGTCTACACTGCCCCTTCTTGCGCAAGAAAAACCCTCTTGTGCAATGCCATTACACCTATTGCTTTCAGGAAGAATGGTGGCTCATTAGGTATGCAAATGAGGCTCGGCGATATTCCATGCTTAGCCTAATTTGCATATTACTCGCGCAAGAAGCCGTGAGCGTAGACATAGCCGTGGTGTTTATAGCGGCAGCACTGCGTTGAGCCCAGGATCAGCTGGGGACTCACCTGCTGACCCCGGGCTCCCCACAGCGCTGTGGCGTCAGGCTCCTCACAGTGTTTCAAGGTGGCAGCACTGTGGGGAGCTCGGGATCAGCTTCAAAGGCTGAGGCACCCTATTGACTATTAGTAGATGCAGAATGCATCGACTTCTGCATCGACTATTTGATTAGTCAGTTAGTCGATACTTAACATTCTTAATGAGAATGTCAATGCTAATATCAGATTGAAAGGTATGGGAAGAAATTCATGGTATTGGTTTAAAAATGTGGTTTATTTCAATTAAATGGTTTGGATCTGTCTTTATTCTTTCACTCTTAATGCGTAGCAACCCCTTAATTCTCTCTGCTTGAAAATCAGATAAAACCACAAACAGAAGCATGTATTATCACCCCCTTTCCCTTGGTCCTCTCTCTTGGAGGATCTCTTCTTTTCCTTATTCTCCCTGTCACCATCTCTAGGCCTCTTCTGATGCAATTGTGCTTCTCTCCCTCCACTATATAACTTTCTTCTACTGACACGGGGCAGCAGACATGCTGCTAGTGCATTTTCTTTCTCCTCTACACTATACACTAAAACCTAATAGGGATGTTAAGTAGCAATTAATTTGGTAGTCGAGTAATTCCATTAGTCGATAAGCACTAGTTGATAAGCACTTCCGCGTTCTGCCTTTGACATGTACAAGAGCCCAGTGGGGGCTCTTGTGCATTACAAAGTTGGAATGCCATGTAGAGCCCAGGGCTAGCGGGAAGTCCCACTGACTCTGGGCTCCACGCGGTCGCTTCCACTTTGAAATGCACAAGAGCCCCCGCTGGGGACTCTCGTACATTTCAAAGCTGGCACACAATGTGGAGCCAGAGATCAGCTGCTGATCCTGGGCTCCACCCAGCATTTCAAAGCAAAAGCACCACACAGATCCCTGGCACCACGTGGCACTTCTGACTGAAATGCCATGAGGAGCCTGATGCCGGGCTCCCTGCAGCATTCACTCCCTTGCTGCCTCTTCCCTCCCTTGCTGCCTATCTCTGATACATGCAGCCAGTGGGGTGGGGAGCAACTAGTAGACTATACTGTCGACTATCCGATAAGCACTTGCTTATTGGATAGTTGACTAGTCGACTAGTACTTTACATCCCTAAAACCTAATCTGTCATTCTTTGTTGTTATTATTTTTTATAATGGCAAGTGTGTATGAGGTGGTGTCTGATGGATCCAGGCAGCACCATACAACTACCAGCTGGACAGGTGGTTTGAAAGCAGCAACTGTTTCCACACAGCTACCAAGCAATACCAGTAGTTTTGCTAAGTATAGTCTATTTCCTCTTTGTGTGAATCAAGGGGAAAAAGATCTCAAAATGTATTTGATAAGTTGCAGTACAAAGTCAAACAAAATACTAAATCACACTTTTATCACAATGTAAAGTGTATGATCTTTTGAATTATTATTATGAAATACAGGATGATATATTGACTAATATAAGGTGAAGAACATTAGAAGCCAAACAAAGGCTGTCCTTTAAGATAAAAGACAAGTGCTATGCTAATACATAATAGTGAGAAGAAGAGAAATTGCTTGGTATACATGTAATGTGCATTTCTCTATAATAACCCCATTCCCTTTCATATATGCTCTTGTTTACACAATCTACACCTCTTGATCAACAGCTCTGTGGTCATATTTCCATATGTTCCAAATCTCATATGTTCAGAGCCTATTGTGCTGGATTTTTTTCTCTCTTATTTTATAAAGAAGGATTTGTGGCATTAATTGGTGTTCAAAACTAGTTTATTTTCTTTTGGTTATTTATGTTATTTCAATTGGCATGTGGTCCTTAGTTTTGTGTTGTTTGGGGGTGTTTTAAGAAGCCTGTTCCTGCTCTGGAATTTAATCTGGGATGTTGCCGGTTTATTTTGATGTATTGTCATTTTTGACAATCTGCCTAGAAATTAAAGGTTAATATTATTATAATGTGCTGACTGGTGTATGTATATTGCTGACCTCTATTTGACAGACTCAGAACTGCACAATGGCATTCATAGAACCTTGTATTTCTAGTTAATTCAAGTGTCAAGGACCTGAGTCCACATGGAGAAGGTGGCCTTGAATTCTCTTTTCCTGCAACCAAATAATTCCCAGATGGCCAAATGGATTTGATTGGGTACATATAATCTGCTGTCTACTTCCTGCTCTTTCCCAGCAAGAAAGACTGTCTTTAGTTTTATGTTTTGCTCAATATTAAGTAACAATCTTTCTGTTACTTCACAGATAAAGTATCTTTGATTTGGACATAACCTCGGCATGCAAGGACACAAAGCACTCTCTTGGGATATGTCTACACTACAATATTAGTTCGAACTAACGGACGTTAGTTCGAACTAACATTCATAGCCGCTACACTAGCGCTCCGCTAGTTCGAATTTGAATCGAACTAGCGGAGCGCTTAGTTCGAACTAGGAAAACCTCATTTTACGAGGATTAAGCCTAGTTCGAACTTACTAGTTCGAATTAAGGGGTGTGTAGCCCCTTAATTCGAACTAGTGGGAGACTAGCCCTCCCCAGGTTTCCCTGGTGGCCACTCTGGCCAACACCAGGGAAACTCTATGCCCCCCTCCCGGCCCCGGACCCCTTAAAGGGGCACGGGCTGGCTACGGTGCCCGTGCCAGGTGCAAGCCTGCCAGCACCCAGCCAGCAGACCCTGCACCTGGCACGGCACAGAGCCACCCACCCGATGTCCCCCAGCCCACCCCCTCTTCCCGGGACCAGGCTGGCGGTTCCCGGGAGCTTGCCCTGGACCGCAAGAGGCGGGCACCTTCCTGGGCTAGTGCGGACATCGTGGACCTCGTCCACGATCTCCGCACTAGGCACAGGAAAGTGGCCGTCTAGGGCAGGAGAGCTGCCAGCCTGGCCACCCAGGAGCAGGTGTGCCTGAAAATCATGGGGGTCCACTGAGACCCCCGACCCTGAGCCCTGAGCTTACAATGGCCGTCCTGGGTCAGACCAAAGGTCCATCTATCCCAGTAGCCTGTCTGCCGACAGCGGCCAACCCTAGGGACCCTGGAGGGGATGGACCGAAGACAGTGACCAAGCCATTTGTCTCATGCCATCCCTCTCCAGCCTTCCACAAACTTTGGGCAGGGACACCACTCCTACCCCCTGGCTAAGACTACTCAATGGACCCAACCTCCATGACTTGATCTCACTTCCCTTTAAACTCTGTTCTAGTTGTAGCCTTCACAGCCTCCTGCAGCAAGGAGTTCCACAGGTTAACTCTTTGCTTTGTGAACAACAACTTTCTCTTACTAGTTTGAAGCCTGCTACCCATTCCTTTCCTTTGGTGTCCTCTAGTCCTTCTTTATGGGAACTCAGGAAGAACTTTTCTGAATGCACCCTCTCCACCCAACCCCTGCTTTTAGAGACCTCTATCCTGTCCCCGCTCCATCTCCTCTTTTCTAAGCTGAACAGTCCCAGTCTCTGTAGCCTCTCTTCATCTGGGACCTGTTCCCAACCCCTGATCATGTTAGTTGCCCTCCCCTCTCCCAGCCTTTCTCTTCCCCTCTCCCACCTCCTTTTCCCAGTCTCCCCCAGTTTTGTTCAATAAAGACAGAGTCAATGTTGGAAGAAACGTTATCTTTATTTTGTACATCAATAAGAAAGGGGGCTAGGGAAGGGTAAGTGGAAGGAGGTGAGGGAGGAATGGGGTACGAGCCCCCGATGGGGAGGACTGGGCTGGCTCTGCGGGCTTCTGGGGGTGGAAGCTCTCCTGCAGCCCCCCGATTGCCCCCTCTCCCCAGATGGCAGCCTGCAGCAAGTGCATCCGGGCTGATGGCCGAGTGGTGTGATGTGCCCAGTGTGGGTAGTCTGGGCAATCCAAGCCAGGACTGCTTTGCAAGCGGGGCACCCCTGAGAACTGTCTGTCCGGGGTGGGGGTCGGGACCCTTTAAGCGCAGCCCTCGGCTAGCCTGAGACAGCATCTCCACGCTCTAAGTCCTCCTCTGATGCCCTGCCGGCACTGCTTCCGGCCATCCTTAAGCCCTGTTCAGGGTCCACTCAATGTGGACTTGCTAGTTCGAATTAGCAAAACGCTAATTCGAACTAGTTTTTAGTTCTAGACGCGTTAGTTCGAATTAGCTTAGTTCGAATTAACTAAGTTAATTCGAATTAGCGCTGTAGTGTAGACGTACCCTTGAAGACAAATGTAGCGTTATGTCTGTTGGACTTTAAGAAACAGCAGCTTACTGAGATTCTAAAGGTTCTGGCAGCTGTTCAGGCTACCACCTTTTCATTGTACTTGTCCTTCCTCTCTGGTTAAGGCACAAGCTGCAGATGAGGCTAAGAGAAAATTTTTTCCATTTGCACATGATAAAAAGAATGGGATTTTTTTTATTTGATGTCAGTCTTGCTACACTTATCTATGTCCTTTGTCTGTTGAGACTAGATTATTGTAATGCACTTTGCCTGAGGCTACAGTTTAAACCACTTAAATTGGTGCAGAATGTGACTACCCACTTATTAAGATCATAAGAGGGCTCATAAAACCAGTGTTTTGTAAGTTGCATTGTCTCCTAGATTGAATTTAATATGTTTATCTTGACCTTTAAAGCTTTACATGGTTTGGAACAAGGCTTCTTGAGAGTGTTGTTCTTCTTATGCAATATTGGAAAAACTATTATCAGTGCAACAGTGACCCTGAAAAAAAATTGACAGGGTTCGAACGAGCAGGGATTTAAAAATGGCGGCGCCCCGCTTATGCAAATGAAGCCCGGGAAATTCAAATCCCGGGCTTCATTTGCAAGTGCGGTATGCCTACATTACCCTCCTAGTTCGAACTAGGAGGGTAGTGTAGACATACCCTAAGTGACAGGTGTTGAGGAATAACAGGATGTCTAAAGCCAACACCACAGGACTGCCTCTTCTTACTAGCTGGCTTTGTGCCACCTGATATCAGGATCATAGCAAGCCAAAGAAAAAGTTCATGGCCTTATGGAAGATCCAAGGCACCTATTTGGTCACATGGGAGTAATCATATGCCTTAAGTTACAAAGTAGTTTTATAACCAGTGTTGTATCTTTGGATAAAACAGGTGGCAAGTCACAATTTATGTTATGGAATGAAATACTATTTGAATTGGATGCACTTAAATAGATCTGGTACCTCAGGTGGAGCTTCCCAGAGGAGAGGGCCAGATACAGATAGGTCAGCCTGGTGGGAGATGTAGCAAAACAAATCAGTCACTATTCTGATTGATAATAGGGAGCCATAGGAAAGTGTGTATGTGGGGTGGAAATCCAGCACACTAGAGAGACACTCACAAACAACAAAAACCCTCAGGGGAAAAAACCCGCTTTTTCAGGATAAGGCATTTTGCTCCCCGGCTGTGAATATTTATGTTGTGTTTACACTGAATGGGCTTGTTGCCGGGGAGAGATCAGGGACTGACCTTGTTGGTGGCCCTTGTTCAGTGGACACAGAGTCATTCTGCCCTTTTTCTTCTATGACACTGTATATTTTTAAGGCACAGAGCACAGTTGTCAGTCCTGGCTGGCTGAGCGAGAGAGAGCCCCCCCTTCCTGGGAGTTGATTTGGTTTGGCTCTCGCTTACGCATCATTTGTACAGACATAAAAACGCCTCCGCTCCTCATGCCATATCAACGTCAACCACCGAGCCAGGAGGCTGGGGAGGGGGCCACCCATCCCGAACCCTGCCAGGTGGCTGGGCACAAGCCCTGCCCAGAGCACACGGACCTGGGCGGGCAGGAGGCAGGGCTCCCGTCCGCTCCCTCGCAACCCGGAAGGAAGGGAGACGTTCCCTTGTCCCGTGATAGCAGCAGCAGCCTACGACCCCCGCCGCTGCCGCCCCGCGAGGCCGAGGATGGCCTCGGACGCCCCCGCCACCCTCTCAGTCCAGCTGGCGGAGCAGCCCAGGTGGGTGGGTCTGGCTGGGAGCCGGGCCCGTTTTCAGTCTCTCCGGGTCTGCGAGGCGGCTTGGCAGGGCAGTGGCTTGGCCGGTGCAGACGGCGCCTTAGCAGCCCCACATGCCGGGTCCGGGCTCTCCTAGCCCGCAGGGACGGCACGTGCGGCTGGTGGGCGCCCGCTCCACCGCGCTGCACCCTGAAGCATTTGTCCCCAGAACTAAGGGTGGCCCGCCTGTAGGCCGAGGCGCGGGGACTGCGGCGAGAGCGGTCCGAAGCGGTTTCCATCTTATACAGAGAGCTCGCGGTTTGGCACAGTGGCTCTCTGCACCCCCGCTGTAAAAACTGTTCCAGCAGCTCTCCCTGGAGGCACAAGCAACCACTTGGCGAGCTACCGCCATAGCCCTGCCCACCCTGGTTCTGAGGAAATTCTTCTTTCCCAACTCGCTGATAGCTGGATGGAAAAGGAGAATATGTGCAATCCATCATCCCTTAGGGGGAGACTCTGGCTCAGTCCAGCTTCTTCCCCCTGGCCCTGCTAGATATGAGAGTACAGGAGGGGGAAGGAAACTCACAATCAGTGCAGGTTTCCCCAGTCCCCTCTTCCACTATGGCAGTGGGACAGTCAGTGGAGGGAGAGGGGACAACCCTGTCTGTCCTTGATCTTTACCTCTTTCTGCCCTCCAAGCCCCAACCCTGACATCCTATGAATTCTGAACATTGTGAAGCCAACCCAAAAGGCAGTGCAAATTTACCCCACACATTCTTCCAAGGAGAGGGAACAACTCCATGCTCCTCCGTCTAAGGCCTGCTCTGGTGGGAAGTGTTATTGGGAAAGCTAAATCTCATTGTGCTGCAGAATGCATCCAGTCCAGTAAACCTCTTTATTTATGTTAGCATTAAGAGAAGAGCTGTTCCAAATTGTTCCTCCTTAATCAGATTACAAGACATTTGGCTTAATTTTAATTCACATGTAAATGCCATTTTCGAATTTGCCTGTGCACAGCTGAAGCAAATGGGAATTGTGTTGATTAGTGAGTCTGAAAAATCAGATCTGATTCATATACATAAATGTAAGCACCCATGTTTTGGCCAAAGTTTACAAATAGATGCAAACAGTTAATTATTCTTGCGTAAGGTATTTCTATTCTTAAAATGCTACAGTAGCTTTAGTGCTTCAATGTAGACACTAATGTGCCAGTGGGAAGGATTCTTCCATTGGCATAGGTAATCCACCTAAATACCTGAGAGGCAGAAAAATTCTTCTGTTGAACTAATACTGTCTGCACAAGAACTTAGGGGCTACGTCTAGACTGCATCCTTCTGTTGACAGAAGGATGTAAATCAAGCACATTGAAATTGCTAATGAAGTAGGGATTTAAATATCCCATGCTTCATTAGCATAAACGTGGCTGCCGCTTTTTTCGAAACAAGTTTTTCGAAAAAAATGACAGTCTAGACGTGGATCTGTCGAAAATAAAGCCTTTTTAGACAGATCCTGTATTCCTCAAAAAATGAGGTTTACAGGATCTGTCGAAAAAGGCTTTATTTTCGACAGAGCCGCGTCTAGACTGCCATTTTTTTTCTAAAAAACTCCGTTTCAAAAAAAAGTGGCGGCTGTATTCCTCACTCTAGCTAGGGGGTAGATGAACCTGGACCTGCCCTAGCTGGACATGCGCCCCTTTCCTAGCTGAGCCTGCTGGAGCTGCAGTAGCCACAGGAGAGGTACTTCTTACCTGCCCCCAAGCTGTTCCTGTGAGAGTTGGGTGGTGTAATCCTCTCTCCCTGGGGCACCCTACATTTTGAACTCTTCATCCCATGCTCCACACCAGAGCAATAATTCAAATGAAGCATTAACTTTTTAATTTTATTTTCCAAAAAACATTGTGTTAAGGACCCGAGCAACACTGGGTAAATCTTCTAGTAGGATATATTTTCTTTTAAAGGAGGTATATAAACTCTCATGCTTCAGGGCATGAGCAAACCACCAATTGAGAAAGAGAGAGAAGAATCTTTCCCTCTGGACTTACTGTATACCAGTGGTTCCTTGCATATTCCTCCAAAGTATCTGGCACTGGGCATTTTCAAGACAGAATATTTCATTAGATTAACCACTGTCTAATTTAGCATGGTAATTCATGTGTTTTAATTTATAAACAGATAAAGTAGATTAAAGTGTGGAAAAGTCTAATAAATAATTCAAACAACAGATGGTGTCCTGTACAGCTTTATGACTAGATATCTCAAAGGGGTAACTCTGTTAGGGTATGTCTACACTATCACCCTAGTTCGAACTAGGGTGGTTAATGTAGGCAACCGAAGTTGCAAATGAAGCCCGGGATTTGAATTTCCCGGGCTTCATTTGCATCTTGCCGGGCGCCGCCATTTTTAAATCCCTGCTAGTTCGGACTCCGTGCCCGCGGCTACACACGGCACGGAGTAGGTAGTTCAGATTAGGCTTCCTATTCCGAACTACCGTTACTCCGTGGTGCGTGTAGCCGCGGGCACGGAGTCCGAACTAGCGGGGATTTAAAAATGGCGGCGCCCGGCAAGATGCAAATGTAGCCCGGGCAATTCAAATCCCGGGCTTCATTTGCAACTTCGGTTGCCTACATTAACCACCCTAGTTCGAACTAGGGTGGTAGTGTAGGCATACCCTTAGACTGTAAATTTAAGAAAATGAGCAGTCCTTTAGCACCTTAGAGCTGAGCTACTCAACTTTGGAAGCCCCGGGGGCCACAAAGATACTCACAGCACATGCCAAGGGCCGCAACTTAAGTGTGGTAGCATATACATGTAAATATATATGCAAATGGATGCTTTCACACTGACGCATGAATACAAAGATTAAGGCAAGACTACACAACACACGGGCCCCATTTAAGTCAGTTCTGCTGATATTAATAAAATGCAATATTTACCCGATTTCCACTCATATGACAGCACTTTTAATGGGCAATGACAGTCAAGTAATTTAACTACTAAAACACATCAACAGAAGACCATTAAATTGAATCACTGTTGTGGAGTGTGTTCCCAATGGAGGCCATGTTCAAAGGATTCCACCTGTGAGCTGTGTGTTGAGCCCCACATAAACCCAAACTGCAGGCGTGTTGCAGGAGGCATAAGGGATCTGTCAAAAAAGGCTTTCTTGACAGATCCCCCCTCTAGACTGCTGCTTTTTGCCAACAAAGTGCTGAGTCAGCAAAATGCGACGGCCATTTTTATGCAAATTAGGCATGGGATATTTAAAGCCCTGCCTCATTTGCAATGTCAACCTGCCTAATCTGCATCCCTCTGCCAACAGAAGGATGCAGTCTAGACATACCCTAAGGTGCCACAGGGCTACTCATTTTTTAAGTTACAGAATAACATGGCTACCGCTCTGAGACTTCTGTCCTCAAACAGCTGATTGTGACAGCAGGAAGTTCTGGAAGGGAGGTGAAAGAGTTGATTGGCAGGGCTACCAAGGGCCAGGAGGCCCTGAGGTGAGGGGGTCTTCTTGCAGCAGCGTGCTAAGTGCCCCTAATTTTCACCACCCTTGGCAACTATGGCCAATGTAATTATTGCGGTGGCTATAGGTAGACCTAACTTAAGTTAACTTAATGTTGTGGTGTAGACGTGCCCTTAGTGATAGGTGGTGGTTATATATACCAAAGAGCACAAAAGATTCAGATTGCTTCTAGTCCTGAGAGACCAGTCACTTACCCCAGGTCATCTTGTGCCTCACCAAAGAGAAAGCTTGTAGCCAATCTAGTAATAAATTAACTAAAGATTTATTAACTAGAAAAAAAGAAACAAGGCTTTTATTACAAGGCTAAAGTAGGCAAGCATATATACACAAGCTTTTTTCTCTTCATCATCTGAGGAAATGAGTTGTAGCTCATGAAGGCTTATGCCCTAATATCCTAATAAATTTGTTAGTCTTTAAAGTGCCACCGGACTCTTTGTTGTTTATACGCAAACTAGTTACATTCTGTGGCTTAAAGAGGCGAGAGTTGTATTAATATTAAGGATGTTAAATATCGGGCAATTGAATAGTTGTGTAACTGCATGAATTCTTATTGATTATATGATTATTTGATAGTCCCTGGGTTGGGGCCAGTAGCTATGCGCTCCAGCCCCACTCATGGGAGCCCCCTGCCATCCCACCCTGCTGCCTCTGTATGAGTGGGAAATTAACTCAAGTGGCAGCGCTTGCTTCTATGATCAGAGGAAGCAGCACGGGGTGAGAGGTGGGAGCTGGTCCACGAGGGGAGCCAGTTTAAAAACCAGTGCCCCACACAGACCTGGTGCCTGCCACCCCACGCTGCTGCCTCTGATACAAAGGCAGCAGCATGGGGTAGCAGCAGCCGCTGTCAGCAAAGGTCCGAGCTCCCCACAGACAGGCTGCTGCCAAAGGGGGTGGCGAGGGAGCGGGGGAGGCTGCCGTGAAGCAGCCTCTGTCCGCGGTGGCCTGGGCTGGCCATGGCAAGCAGCTCTGTGGGATGTGTAGCAGTCTCTGTCCATGGGAAGCTCAGGCCTGCCTGGACAGAGGCTGTTTTGCAGCAGCTTCCCCTGACCCCCCTGCCGCCTCTTTAGAGGCAGTAGTGGGGAGGAGGGAAGCGGCACCATAGAGCCGGTGCTGAGGGGAATCAGCTTTTAAGCTGGCTCCCTCCAGCACCGGTTCCTGCTTCCCCTCTTTGCTGCCTCTGATACCGAGGCAGCAAAAGGGGGGAGGGGATGTGTGTAGTCAACAAGATTAACCAATAAGCCTGTTGTTATTCTAGCTAATATGTCATATCAGAATGTCTATTAGGACTATTCCAAGTTGATCCTGGGGATTTCTCTTATTCTGTTTTCAGAGAGGTAGCTGGGTTAATCTACAGGCAGTCCCCGGGTTACGTACAAGATAGGGACTGTAGGTTTGTTCTTAAGTTGAATCTGTATGTAAGTCGGAACTGGCGTCCAGATTCAGCCGCTGCTGAAACTGACCAGCGGCTGACTACAGGAAGCCCGAGGCAGAGTTGCTCTGCCCCGGGCTTCCTGGAATCAGCCTCTGATCAGTTTCAACAGGCTGAATCTGGACGCCAGTTCCGATTTACATACAGATTCAACTTAAGAACCCCAGGCGTCCCCAAGTCAGCTGCTGCTGAAACTGATCAGCGGCTGATTCCAGGAAGCCTGGGGCAGAGCAACTCTGCCTCGGGCTTTCTGTAGTCAGCGCTGGTCAGTTTCAGCAGCGGCTGACTTGGGGACGCCTGGGGCAGAGCAGCTGGGGTGCTGCTGGGTTGCTCCAGTAGCGCCGCTCCTCGGCGCTACTGGACCAATCCACCAGCACCCCAGCTGCTCTGCCCCAGACGTCCTGATTCAGCCCCTGCTGAAACTGACCAGCAGCGGCTGAATCAGGACGCCTGGGGCAGAGCAGCTGGGGTGCTGCCGGGTTGGTCCAGTAGCGCCCAGAGCGGCGCTGCGGGACCAACCGGCAGCGCCCCAGCTGCTCTACCACAGGCGTCCAGAGAAAAGCCTGGACTGCTGGGGGGGGGGGGGGGGAAGGCGTACTAGCTGCGCCCCGCCCCCCCCCCAGCAGACCAGGGAGACTGGGAGCAAAGCAGAGCAAAGCCGCGGAGCACGCCAGCAGCGGGACAGCCGCGGCACGTCTGGGCTGTCCGCTGCCCGCGTGCTCCGTGGCTTTGCTCCACTTTGCTCCCCGTCTCCCTGGTCTGTTGGTCTCCAGCAGACCAGGGAGACGGGGAGCAAAGCCGCGGAACACGCTGGCAGCGGGACAGCCGCGGCGCATCTGGGCTGTCTGCTGCCCGCGTGCTCCGCGGCTTTGCTCCCTGTCTCCCTGGTCTGGGGAGACGTGGCGCAAAGCCGCGGAGCACGCGGGCAGCGGACAGCCCAGACGCGCCGCGGCTGTCCCGCTGCCGGCGTCCTCAGAGGCTTTGCTTCCCGTCTCCCTGGTCTGCTGGTCTCCAGCAGACCAGGGAGATGGGCAGCAAACCCCGTTCGTAACTGCAGATTCAACATAAGTCGGATCCGCGTAATTTGGGGACTGCCTGTATTTCAGCAAGAACAGGGAGTCCAGTGGCACCAAGTCTTTAAGGTGCCATTGGACTTGTTTTTGCTTCTGTTTTGTAGCTCTGGCTCTGTGAGAGTCCAAACAAGCCAAAAAGATTTAAAAATTTTGTGTCGCTATTTTTATTTCCTTCTTCCAGAATTCAAGCCCTTTTTCATGTAGCTTCTTAATCGGTGTGAAGGAGCAATAAACAATCTTTGTATGGTAGTATTCCACAATGACCCATTTGGTATTGATTGCCACCGGGATGAGCAGACGATGATCCCTTCTGACATAGTCAAACAGTTTTTACAGTTATAAAGCAAACCTTAAATATAGCATTTGATAAAGATATTATAAATGAGATCATCTTACATGCAGAAACTTACAAGCATTTCATAGTCTTAACACTAAACAGGTTATTATAATTTCAGTACTTATCTTAATCATACTAACACCCAAATGGAACAGGCTGGTTTCCAGCCTCAGATTTGTCAGTTCTTGTCTGAAGCCTAAACCTTGAGAAGATCTGGCCATCTGGCTTGCTAGTGCTACAAATGTTTACACTTCCGATTTTGTTTTCAGTTACTTGCATTTTAAAGCAAGAATGTTCTTCCTACTTAGTACATTCAAGTATTCCTTTCCTTCTGTTATTACAAATCAATGCTACATGATGATTAGCTGTTGCTGTAAGTGAACCCAACTTCATTGACTTCATTGGCTTTTAGCTATGATCTTTGAAAAATCATGGAAGACAGGGGAGATTCCAGAAGACTGGAAAAGGGCAAATATTGTGCCCATCTATAAAAAGGGGAATAAGAACAACCCAGGAAACTACAGACCGGTCAGTTTAACGTCTACCCCAGGGAAGATAATGGAGCAGGTAATTAAGGAAATCATATGCAAACACTTGGAAGGTAATAAAGTGATAGGGAATAGCCAGCATGGGTTTGTGAAGCACAAGTCATGCCAAACTAATCTGATAGCTTTCTTTGATAGGATAACGAGCCTTCTGGATAAGGGAGAAGCGGTGGATGTCATATACCTAGACTTTAGTAAGGCATTTGATACGGTCTCGCATGATATTCTTATTGATAAACTAGGCAAATATAACTTAGATAGGGCCATGATAAGGTAGGTGCATAATTGGCTGGATAACCGTAGTCAGAGAGTTGTTGTTAATGGTGCTAAATCCTGCTGGAAAGGGATAACAAGTGGAGTTCCGCTAGGGTCTGTTTTGGGACCCGTACTGTTCAATATCTTCATCAATGATGTAGAGATTGGGATAGAGAGTACGCTTATTGGCTACGTCTACACTGGCCCCTTTTCCGAAAGGGCCATGCTAATTTTAAACTTCGTAATAGGGAAATCCGCGGGGGATTTAAATATCCCCCGCGGGATTTAAATAAAGACGTCCGCCGCTTTTTTCCGGCTTGTAGAAAAGCCGGAAAAGAGCGTCTAGACTGGCCCGATCCTCCGGAATAAAGCCCTATTCTGGAGGATCTCTTATTCCTACTTTGAAGCCTACTTTGAAGGAATAAGAGATCCTCCGGAATAGGGCTTTATTCCGGAGGATCGGGCCAGTCTAGACGCTCTTTTCCGGCTTTTCTACAAGCCGGAAAAAAGCGGCGGACGTCTTTATTTAAATCCCGCGGGGGATATTTAAATCCCCCGCGGATTTCCCTATTACGAAGTTTAAAATTAGCATGGCCCTTTCGGAAAAGGGGCCAGTGTAGACGTAGCCAATAAGCGTACTCTCTATCCCAATCTCTACATCATTGATGAAGATATTGAACAGTACGGGTCCCAAAACAGACCCTAGCGGAACTCCTCTTGTTATCCCTTTCCAGCAGGATTTAGCACCGTTAACTTCAAAGTAGGAATAAGAGATCCTCCAGAATAGGGCTTTATTCTGGAGGATCGGGCCAGTCTAGATGCTCTTTTCTGGGCCAGTCTAGACGCTCTTATCTACAAGCCGGAAAAAAGCGGCGGACATCTTTATTTAAATCCCGCGGGGGATATTTAAATCCCCCGCGGATTTCCCTATTACGAAGTTTAAAATTAGCATGCCCCTTTCGGAAAAGGGGCCAGTGTAGACGCAGCCATTAAGTTTGCAGATGATACCAAACTGGGTGGGGTTGCAACTTCTTTGGAGGATAGGGACATAATTCAAAATGACCTTAGCAAGTTAGAGAAATGGTCAGAGGTAAACAGGATGAAGTTTAATAAAGAGAAATGCAAAGTGCTCCACTTAGGAAGGAACAATCAGTTCCATACATACAAGATGGGAAGCAACTGTCTAGGAAGGAGCATGGCGGAAAGGGACCTAGGGGTCATAGTGGACCACAAGTCAACAGTGTGATGCTGTTGCAAAAAAAGCAAATATGATTCTAGGTTGTATCAACAGGTGTGTTGTAAGCAAAACTCGTGAAGTCATTCTGCCACTCTACTCTGCACTAGTTAGGCCTCAGCTGGAGTACTGTGTCCAGTTCTGGGCGCCACAGTTCAAGAAAGATGTGGAGAAATTGGAAAGGGTACAGAGAAGAATGACAAGAATGATTAAAGGTCTAGAGAACATGACCTATGAAGCCAGGCTTCATGAACTGGGCTTGTTTAGTTTGGAAAAAAGAAGATTAAGGGGGGTCATGATAGCGGTTTTCAAATATCTAAAAGGGTGTCACAAGGAGGAAGGAGAAAATGTATTCCTTTTGGTTTCTGAGGACAGGACAAGGAGTAATGGGTTTAAAGTGCAGCAAGGGAGGTTTAGATTGGACATTAGGAAAAAATTCCTAACTGTCAGGGTGGTCAAATATTGGAATAAATTGCCAAGGGAGGTGGTGGAATCTCCCTCTCTGGAGATATTTTAGAACAGGTTAGATAGACATCTGTCAGGGATGGTGTAGACAGAGCTTGGTCCTGCCTTGAGGGCGGGGGGCTGGACTCGATGACCTCTCGAGGTCCCTTCCAGTCCTATGATTCTATGATTCTATGGAGGTGGTGCCAGTTTACATCAAAGGCTGAATTCAGTATCAATATGTTAATCTAGGTTTTCCATTGTACTCCTTCTAATGGATTCCAACCTGCCTTTCAGATTGCTGAAGCTGAAGAAGATGTTTATTTCTAAATTTGGATCGGCTCCCAAGTTTTATGCCCGTGCACCAGGAAGAGTCAACTTGATAGGTAAAAGGAGAATATTGTTCTCTTTAAATTTATGGCAAATTCCAAATATACAACCTAATGATTATGATATATTTATTTTTGGTCAAGAGGTGCCTGTGCTTGACATTAAGTCATATATGGTAAGGAGGAAGTATTACTTCATTAGTTTTTAACTTTGTATTATTACAACCTGTATTTCACATTAAGGTCACAATTCAGGATAGCATCTTTATTTAAGATGTGCTTAATTTTATATTTTAAGTGCCATCTTGAATAGAGATGGACTTGAGGACAAAAATACTTTTCTGACTTGGTGCCTAAAAATGTCTTTCTTGGTCAAGTTTAGGGCTCGTTTCCCTACCTTAGGGTATATCTCCCTTTATTTTGAAATAACAAAGGCAAGCATCCACACTATCCAGCCCGTTATTTTGAAATAATAACTCCTGCTTGTGAGAGAAATAAACTTATTTCAAAATAGTTATTCCATGAGTTGTTATTTCAAAATAACCTATTTCAAAATTATTTAGTAGTATAGACATAGCCTTTGTTTCTGCAGCTCAGTCTAACTCAACTGGTGGTGCTACAGTTGAAGATGGTAAAATGGTATAATGCAGGGGTTCTCAAACTTTGTGATACTGCGACCCCCCTCTAAGTTGCTCACGATCCCCTGGGGGGTTGGGAACCACAGTTTGAGAAATGTGGGTATAATGAAATCAATCTACATCTTTTCTCACCACCACAGTTTAAATCTTCAGACATGGTGATGTATCCTGGCACAGAGTGCTATGTTTTGATGAGAGCTGGAAATGTTCTGACATAGTTTTCCTTCTCTCATTCTAAAGAAATTCTTCATAGTTGGAGCCCATGGAGGTTAGAATAGTAACTTGGCTTGTAGAATAAATATGGTTATTTCATATGTATTTTTTTAAAATGTGGGTTCATTCTGGGAGACGCCCATTTTTATTTTACGATCATGCCCTTTCTAGAGTTCAGTTCCCTGTGTAATTAGAATATGATGACTCAGCCAGTCAGTCAACTTTCTCTGTGAAAGGATTATTGCTGCAGATCATGGAAAATACATTGTAATAGAGTTCTCAGAAGTCTAGCAGGCTGTGCACCCAGTATCACCTCTCAGCAGGAAGGCCTTTCTGTTCAGCTCCTCATCTGAGGATGGGATTAGCTTTCCCTCTGGTTGCAATATCCTTGCCATTTTATCAGAGGGGGAGTGAGAGTGGAATGTAGCTTATGCCTCACCTGCAATTCTACTGGCCAGAGATGCTGGAAGAATTTGTATAGTGCGGATGCTGAGAGAATGAAACTGTAAACCCTATAATAGAAACTACTTCAAGCTGCTATATCCCTAGTTCTAGCACCTATGCCGCTGGGTCCCATTCAGAGCCCTATGGGTATGTCTACACTACCACCCTAGTTCGAACTAGGGTGGTAATGTAGGCAACCGGAGTTGCAAATGAAGCCTGGGATTTGAATTTCCGGGGCTTCATTTGCATTTCGCCGGGCGCCACCATTTTTAAATATCCGTTAGTGCGGACTCCGTGCCGCGCGGCTACACGCGACATGGACTAGGTAGTTCGGACTAGGCTTCCTAGCCCCCCCTTCTACTCTAGGGGCAGGCCACTCCTCCACCAGTGGATGGCGAGTAGCCCCAGCCTTCCCACCTAGCCAAGGAGCACAGGATAGAGGGGAGAGCAGGCAGCATGCAGCCCCAGCCCCAGAAGGAACATGACAGAGAGGGAAAGCAGGCAGCAGGAGGCCCCAGCCTTTCCTGGCCTGGTCTTCCTTGGAGCATAAGGAGGGGAGTCTCATGGCCACCTTATCCCTGGCCCTGGAATGCACTTGGTGAGCGGTCTTCCTCATCCCAGAGCATGGGCAGCACCTGGCCCAAAACCTCCCCAGCTTTGGGAGGGCTGCCAGCATAGCTTCAGTCTTGGCAGGGCTGAAGCCCAGCCAGCCCCAGGAGACTGGGGGAGATGCACTGAAGGTAGGTGGGAGCTGGAGAGTATATTTGGGACTGGGCTGACGGTTTGGGAAGGCATTGTGTTCCCCTGCCTCTTATACTGATGCCTATGCTCTTTGGGTCCAGTGTGGAATTTGTACACCCATTTCATGCATATTAAAAAATTTAATTAGCCCACTGTGCAGTCAATTACAATTTTTATCTTATTGTTCTGTTAACATCTGTCATGTAAGACAATTAAAGTGGAGAACAGATGTTGCCTGAAAATTATTCCTAAGAGAAAAGGTACTTGCTATCTCTATTTTCTTCATTTAATGCTATTTTGTATCTTATGAACAGTTCTTATAATGATGATTCAATATTATTATTTTCCTGGAAAAAGTGCAGATATGGGATGAAAAATAAATTCCTGCTTAAGGCTTATCCAGTGGATGATGAATCATTGACATGAGCAGAAGTCGTTGCAGGAAATGTATTCATTTTTCTTTGCTATATACCAACCACAGGTGAAAGAGAAATAATTTAACTTGCATGTCTTACTAATTTTACCAATTACACATCAAGCACACATAGATTTTCTACTCTAACTGCCAGATCACTGTCTACCTTGTAATTTTGTTAAGGAACCTAAAGGTTTAGAAAGAAATGAAGTTTCTAAAACGTTATAGAAATTTAAAGCTTTGGTGCATTAGTATAAAATTTAAAAAGTGCAGAATAGTCTATCAGTTGGGATTTTAGCAATAAAAGCTGTAAAATGTATTTTCTGAAATGTCTGGCAAAAATTGCCTCAGAAGTGAAGCAGTTCTGCATTCCTACACTAGCCATTTGTATCCAGGGTGTTTCTTCTGCTGCTGATTCATAGATTCCAAAGTCTTAAGGGGTCTCTGAGATCATCGGGTTGGAACTTCTATATTAATCAAGCCCCTAGATCTTCCCTAAAATAATTCCTTAAACATATCTTTAAAAAAATCCAATCTTGATTTCAAAATTGCCTGTACTAGATAATTCACCATGCTCCTTGATAAATTGTTCCAATGGTAAATTATTTTAACTCGGAATGTGTCTAGCTTCAGTTTCAGCCATTGGGTCATGTTCTACCTTTCTCTGCTAGATTGAAGATTATTTGTTCCACATTTAGGTAATTATAGATTGACATCAAGTCACCTCTTAATCTTCTCTCTGTTCAGCTAGATAGACTTACTCTGGTCAGTATATCATTATAAAGTTGGTTTTTAATCATTCTTGTGGCTGTTCTCTGAATCCTCTCCACTTGATGAACATCCTACTTGAATTGTGGACATCAGGGCTGGACATAATATTTCAGCAGCAGTTTGCACCAGTGCCAGAGATAAAATAACCTCTCTACACTGATCTGAGATTCCCCTATTTATGCATTCCAAAATTGCATTATTTCTTTTGGCTATAGCATTGCACTGGGAGCTGATGTTCGAAAGATTATCCACCATAACCTCCAATTTTTTTTCAGAATTACTGCTTCCCAGGATGAAGTCTCCCATACTATAAGGATGGCCTACTTTCTTTGTGTCCAGATGCACACATTTATGTTTCGCTGAATCAAAACACATATTTGCTTGTGCCAAGTTTACTAAGCAAACCAGATCACTCTGTATTAGTAACCTGTCCTTTTCATTATTTATCATTATGACAGGATGCTGCTCTCCACTGTGGCTCCTCCTGCCAGCTGTTCTGGAGATTAGCTCTGTATGCCAGTGTGTTCTCTTCCAGTGATGTCTGGCCAGCATCACTTCTGCTCCAGAGACCAATGTCACCCCACGACCACAGCACCCTCTTCATGACATAGCCCCCCAGACTCTATGTTCCTCCCTTCTCGGGACAATACCACAGTCCCTCAGTCCAACCACTTCCTCAGTGCTGAAAGTGGGCAGAGGGTACGTGGGCCTGCCCACTACTCCAATCACAGCCTAGGCTGCCACTTGCTGTGTCTCATTTAGTTCCCCTGTAGATCTCCTTCATCCACTTCCCCACAGCCCCAGCACCCTCTTTTGCATGCCTCAGGGTCTCAGCCTGCAGATTCCTGCAGTCCTCCAGGAGCTGCCTTTAGCTCTGTGGGTCTCTGCATGTAGCACTGCTATGTCTAGGGTGCTTGTTGCCCTCTACCTGAAAGGCAAACCAGTCCTCCTCCCTTCTCAAGCTCCAGAAAGTGACTGAAACTGCTCTTTTCTGCTCTTCTTATGTGGGCCAGCCTGGCCCTGATCGGCTGCTCCTCTAAGCCCTACTCTGATTGGCTGCCTCCTGTGCATCCTCTCTAGGATTCTGTTAACTCTTGAGAGCACATTGTGGAGGAGATGCCCCATAAAAACCACTCTCCCTATTTGTGTATAATTTGGCAAACATTATCAGTGATGATTTAATGTTTCCTTCCTGGTCACTGATAAAAAAGTCAAATGGTGTAGGGCCAAGAAATACACCTGCTTGACAATGATTCCCCATAGACTATTATATTTTGAGATCTACCACTTAGCCAGATTTTAATCTGGTCAGTAGAGCCATATTAATTTTATATTAGTCTACTTTTTCATCAAAATACCATGCAGTACAATTCAAATATTGTACAGAAGTCTGTTATATATGTTTATCAAACTTGTAATCTCAGAAAACAAAGATATCAAGTTAATTTGACAGGATTTGTTTTCCATAAATCCATGTTGATTGGCATTAATTAAACCTCCTTTAATTCTTTAATGAGTCCTGTATCAGATGCTCCATTATCGTACCCAGATTAATGTGAGTCTGTTGATTCATAAGGCAGTTCTGCACTACAGGGCAATGCTGACCTAAGGCATACAATTCTAGCTACGTGAATACCGTAGGTGGAGTCAATATATCTTAGTCTGAGTTGCCGCAGAATCTCCATTGTGGGATAGGAGGGGAGTGGGTGATGGGACAACATTAGCTTTCTTTTCTTCCAGTCTTCTGAAACTCTCCCAGTGTTTCAAGACTTATTGAAAATCAACAGTAATGGTTCATTAAGTTCTTCAGCCAGCTCCTTTATTCAGATTTAATGATTTAAAAAAATCTAACTTTAGTAGCTGCTGTTTAACATACTCATGAGATACTAGTGGAATGGAAAGAATATTATCACCTGATGAGGATACTACATTATCTTTGACTTTCCCAAATACAATACAGGATTATTTATTGAACACTTCTACCTTTTCTATATTATTAATAATTCTACCATTTCCATCTAGTAATGGACTAATACTATTGTCAGGATTCTTTTTGTTCCCAATATACTTAAAAACCTCTTATTGTTCTTAACATTCCTAGCCCTAGATTTCTCCTTGTGGTCCTTTGCTTCCCATATCTGTTGTCTACGATTCTTAGCTTCTGATTTATATTTATTAATATCATCACCTTAGCTTTTCTTGCACAGGTTTCATTTTTTTATAGCTGCCTTCACTTTTTTGTAATCCAGGTAATTTTCAACCAGTATGGTCTTTCACAATTGTGGGTTTATGGAACATCTAGTAAATTGTTCTTAAAGAATCATTCCAAAATGCTGTTAATTTTCTGTTATTTTGTTGTTGTTTTCTAGGAGAACATATAGACTATTGTGGATATGCTGTGCTCCCTATGGCTATAGAGCAAGACATACTTATAGCTGTTGAACCTGTAAAAACTGAGGTTGTCCAACTAGCCAATACAAACCCTTTGTACTTGTAAGTATTTATTTACTTACCTCTTATGTTAATTTATAGTGCATTCATCATCTAATTGCAACACCACTATAGGCTGAAGTCATATAAGCGAAGTTTAAACCAACGTATGAGTGTCTACAGAAGAGCAACATTTGTGTGCAGACAAATCCTCAAAGAGCAGAGTGCCACATACTGAAGCACCAACAATACTTCCTTTAGAAACCAGGAGCTCCTTGAAGTGTTTGCTTCCAGCCCAACGTGACCCTGCTTAACTTATGAAATCTGATAGACTCACAGCATGAGATGATATACTTAGAGCAGTGTTTTTTAAACTTTTTAAGACCGAGGAACACCAAACAATAATTTTTTGAAATGAGGAACACCGAGGATTTTTTGTTGAGAAAAAAAAAAAACAGGTTGGTGTGGGGGGGAAGTTATTGAACAAAAATAAAGGTTGCCTGCCCCTTTAAGTGCAGCCATTTTGAACTCTGTTATTCTCCGCGGCACACCTCCCACTGCCTCGCGGCACACCAGTGTGCCCCAGAACACAGTTTAAGAAACACTGTACTTAGATGAATTGTATAAAATGGTATTGCCAAGGTGATACTATAACAGTTTTCTCTGTGGTACAGAATCTAATCAGATGTAATGACACTGGTGCTTCTTATGCTGTGTATACTTTCAGAGAGAGTGAGGTTTACTGCTTCTCTCCTCCCTCTCTCTGATTGAGTTTCCCCAGCATAGCACTTCTCTCCCTTTGGCCTACACAATTCAGAAACCTTTTCATTGCAGTTTTCCCTGTTGAGAGGGGGCAATTCGAGAATTAAAATAGACCTGTTGTCTAAGTTGATTACTTTCTTAAATTCACTCTCCTTAAATTCAGATGCTACATGATTTCCTGGGCCACATTAGTGAGTAGGATATATTTGCAGGGGAAAAGCTATTTTGATAGATGCCAAATGAAGCAGTGACGGAAAATATAAGCACTTTGACTGGACTGGTATTTGAGCCAGAGCTTGGCACAGCAAATAAAAATCTAAATAGCCTCTTATTAAGACAAGTACAATTAGTGCTAAATCTAGAATTATAGTTCTTGAATTAAAATGGCATACACAATCAATATATTTTTGTCACTGTTTTGGCCGCTTTTGACTCAGAAGGAAAGCTTTCTGCATGCAAAAGACAGCATCTCTGCTTCACTATGGTCAGCCGGGTTGTAAGCAAGAAGTAACATATTTTTCAACACTTTTGAGCATTATGATAGCAACAGTTGCATTTGAGCTATTGTATCTTTGTTTAACCAATCTGAGTAGGATTGGTTCCAGTACAGACCCCTACAGGACATCATTAGTTATCGCTCTCCATTCTGAAAACTGACCATTTTTCCTGCTCTTTGTTTCCCATCTTTTAACCAGTTGTCAATCCATGAGAGGATCTTTCCTCTTATCCCATGACAGCTTACTTTGCTTAAGAGCCTTTGGTGAGGGACCTTGTCAAAGGCTTTCTGAAAATCTAATTACACTATATCCACTGGATCACCTTTTCCCACATGCTTGACCCCCCTCAAAGAATTCTAATAGATTAGCAAAACATGATTTCCCTTTATAGAAACCATGTTGACTTTTCCCCAACAAATTATGTTTATCTATGTGTCTGACAATTCTGATCTTTATTATAGTTTCAATCAATTTGCCTGGTACTGAAGTTAGATTTACCCGTCTGTAATTGCCAGGATTGCCTCTAGAGCTCACATTGAAAATTGGTGTCACTCTTTTTGAAAATTGGTGTCACATTCACATTAGAATGAAGTCATTGTAGTGTTTCTGTCCACATTGGGTATGTCTACACAACATTTTGGAGCAAGCAAGAGTGAGCTTCTCAGCTGGTGTCAAAAGACATAGTCTAACAAGGTTCATGCTAGTGCACTGAAAATAACTATGTAGACAGTGTTTTGAACGTGTGGCTTGGACTGGAGTTTGGGCTGCATTTTGGAGTAATTGGGGAGTGAGTCTCGCAACTCTGTAAACTCCATCTGGGAACCTCACTCTCACTTGTTCCAAAATGTTGCATAGACATTGTTAGTCCTTCTATTATATACATGGGCATCACTTTTCAGTGCACTGTGCTTCCTTCAGTTTGAGTTTTAAAGGCAACCTGAAAGTAAAAATCATAAACTTTACCTTAGCAATGAGGGGGAAAGTCTGCTTCCTCCTGCTTGACTGAAGAGGACCCTATCTCACCTCAACGGTTGTGAGGGACAGTATTCTAATGCAGTGTTTATGTGAACCAGGTGTTCTTCAATTTTCCTACCTCTAACCACAGTCAGTAGCAAGAGAATGGAGAGAGGAATAGTGGCTGTGCTCCTGCAAGGTACCATAGACTTCAGTCAGTTGGGGAAGTCAATCAACTTGTTAGAGACCTTCAGTATCTAGCAGGATCAGGCCCAGATTGAGAATCTGCTGAATAATAATTTAGCTCTGTAATTAGGAAGCTTCAGAAATCCAAAAACTACTGCAGTGGAAACAACTCAAATTGCTTAAAAGAGCCCCAACAAATTATTTCAGTATTGATATAGTTTTCAGAGTAACTGTAAAACTCCAAATCCTTGTGGATTATTGTTCATTTTATAAATAGGTTTCCCCCTTTTTATTTAAACTATATTGCATCAAACAGTCTCAGCGGGGTAGCCATGTTAGTCTGTTACTTTAAAAACGAGTAGTCCTGTGGCACCTTTGACCGAGTCTGCATTAGGGGATAAGTTTGAATTAAGATACACAACGTCAGCTATGTTAATTGCGTAGCTTAAGTCAAAGCATCTTAACTCGAATTTTGGCACTGTCCACACTAGTGATGTAAGGGAGTAGTCAACTAGTCGACTACCTGATAAGACCATGCTTATCAGGTAGTCAAGTCAGCTACTCACATTCTTCCCTCCCCCTTGCTACCTCTGTATCAGAAGCAGCAAAGGGTTGGGGAGAAGCAGGAGCCAGTACTGGGGAGAGTTGGCTTAAAAGCTGGTTGCCCCCAGCCAGGACTGGCCCTACCATGAGGCGAACTGAGGTGGCAGTCTGAGGTGCCAGACTGGGGCACCACTAAGACCCAGAGTGTAGAAAATTGTGTCTGCTGCTGGTGCATATGTATTCTCTCTGCTCTAGATGCACAGAGATGGTGGAGTGCTGTGTTGGAAGAAGGAGGGCACAAGAGACCTTTGAAAGTTTTGGCCCAAGCGAGGGGGCATGGGAGTGTCATTTGAGCTCCCCGCCTCAGGTGCCAAAATATTGTGGGCCAGCCCTGCCCCCAGCACCGTCTCCATGGTGCTGCCTGTTCTGCCCCCCACCCCCCACTGCTGCCTCTACTAGAGCGGGGGGAGGGAGGCTGCTGCCAAAAAGCAGCTCTTGTCCGTGGGGGGTCCCAGTGGGGATTTGGGACCCACCCCATACAAGGGGGCTGCTTTGTGGCAGCAGCTTCTGTCCACGGTGGCCCAATTGCAGACAGAAGATGCTGCCGGCTGGGAAGGCAGCCCAGCTGAGTCCTGGATTGTGCCAGGTGCAGGACCAAACCCTGCTGAAGCTCTGCAGTTTAAAAGTTAGTAGGAGCTAGGCAGCCCCCCCCCCCCCCGGCTCCTACTGCATTTTAAATTGCAGAGCCACAGCAGGATTGGGTGCAAGCTGGGTGCAAGCTGGGACTGAGCTAGACTGCCTATCAACTAATCGAATAGTCAATACAAATTCCATCGACTACTCGATTACTTAAATACCCGCCTCTTAACATCCCTAGTCCACGCTATGGGAAGTTGAAGGAAGCACACTCTCCCTTCTACTTCCCTTACTCCTCAAAGAAGCAGGACTGCCGGCATGAATGGGAGCACCCTCCCAGTTTGAATTAATGTGTCTTCAGTAGATCTACTAATTCGAACCCCAGAAGTTCGACTGCAGCTGCTTCGATCTTATCTGTAGTGTAGACATGGCCTTAGAGACTAGCATAATGTATAATATGATGAGCTTTTGTGGATAAGACCCACTTCATCCACAAAAGCTCATGACACTATGGCTGCTTTTGCGGAAAAATCATCTGCTTTTGCGGAAAAGCTTGCCAGCTGTCTACACTGGCCGCTTGAATTTCCGGAAAAGCACTGACGATCTCATGTAAGATTGTCAGTGCTTTTCCGGAAATACTATGCTGCTCCCGTTCGGGCAGAAGTCTTTTTCCGAAAGACTTTTGCACAAAAGGGCCAGTGTAGACAGCACAGTACTGTTTTCCGCAAAAAAGCCCTGATCGCGAAAATGGCGATCGGGGCTTTTTTGTGGAAAACCGTGTCTAGATTGGCCACGGATGCTTTTCCGCAAAAAGTGCTTTTGCGGAAAAGCATCCTGCCAATCTAGACGTGCTTTTCCAAAAATGCTTTTAACGGAAAATTTTTCCGTTAAAAGCATTTTTGGAAAATCATGCCAGTGTAGACGTAGCCTATATATTTTTGTTAGTTTTTAAGGTGCCACGGAGCTACTTGGCATCAAGTATGGCAAGGATTTGTGCCTTTGTGACACTTAGCAAATAAAAAGCCAAATTGTCTTGCCGTTCTTATTTGAGGCAATTTCAAAAATTAGCATTGTGCACTCCAAGAAGTTATAATTTTTCTTTAACCCAACAGCCACAAAATGTAACCACATAATTTGTAATGTTTTGCTTTGTCATATAAAGAATAAAAGGTATAAAGAAAATCTGATAGATGTTCATTTTGGAGATAAATGGACTTCAGACCTCCTTACTGTCACACACAACAACAAATTACACATAGTGATTGTAATCCCTGAGTTTTGTGTGGTATGAATTAGGGATTAGGGGGAGGTCTAGGTTGGATATTAGGAGAAATTATTTCACTAGGTGGGTGGTGAAGTACTGGAATGGGTTACCTAGAGAGGTGGTTGAATCTCCATCCCTAAAGGTTTTTAAGTGTTAGCTTGACAAACCCCTGGCTAGGTTGATTTAGTTGGGATTGGTCCTGCTTTAGGCAGGGGCTGGACTTGATGACTTTCTGAGGTCTCTTTCATTCCTATGATTATACAGAAAACAAATTTAAGGGAACCCAGCAATGGCATGTTTCTCCTCACTCCAAAGAAACATTTTCTTTTCTGTTGTTCAAATATCTGAGCTGTTTTGTTGTTTACAAAAGTCATGAACAGTAGGGTTTTTTCACCTCTTCCTCTAGGAAACTTTCACAGTCTGATAGATCTTAAACTGGAAAATTTTCCTGATTTCAGCCTGAATTTTCTGTCTTAATCCCATCCCATTACTTCTACTTAGGTCAGGTCTTCACTACACGGGAAGGTAAAATTAAGATACACAAGTCTGGCTACACTAATTACATAGCTGGAGTCAGTGTACCTTAATCCAAACTGCCACATGGTCTCCACAGGGGGAGGCAACTTCCTTTACTTGTTGTGAGGAATGGGAGTTCTGGCACTGATGGGGGTGCCCTCCGAATTTGATTTAGCAGAACTTTATAGATCACGACAGCATCAATCTTTTGTGTAGTGAAGATCGTCTTAAACTCTGTGTGCCACCTGAATTAACCACCCTTGTGTACATCACTGCCCCCCCTTCCCCTCCCTCTGTGGCGCTCAGCTGACTGCTGCACCCCTCAGCTGGGCCGCCGGGGGAGCCAGCAGCGCAAGGGGCTGTTTGGTCTCCGCTGTGGCAGGAGGGGAAGGGCGGTGGGGCCCCGCCCCCCTCCCTTGTGGCAGCCCGGCTGAGTAGGCAGCATTCAGCTGAGCGCCATGGCGGGAGGGAAGGGGAAGACAAAGGGGGGCAGGGAGAGATGGAGGGGAGAGAGAGGCAGGAGGAGGAGAAGAGAAAGGGAGAGTGAGAGGCAGGAGGGGGAGAAGAGAAAGAAAGAGACGGAGAGAGAGGCAGGAGGTGGAGGAAAGCTGAGAGAGATGGGGGAAGCAGTAGGAAGAGAGAGAGAGAGAGAGATCAGGAGAGAAGACCTGAAAATCCCATCTTATGATGGGCTAATTGGCTAGCATATGGTATAGTTGTGTATAGTTGAGCTTGAAATCATAGCAGATTGTATATCATGTGGCAAACTCTGATATTACTTTTAATGTTAACCCGGCCAAAGTACTGTAAAGATTTAAGTCAGTTAATGTTGTACTTGAAAAAAAATAAAATGAATGAATTCTAAGCATGAGAGCTGAAACTGTAGCCTTGGCTAGAAGTAGGCCTAGCTTCCAGACTAGAATTCAGTGACCAAGTACAATGCCAGCAATGACTGTGAAAGTCTGGCACCACTGTTGGGAGTAGACTCTCTAAAGAGGGAACAGAGCTCCTGCCTCTATTTCACACAAGCCAGGAGACTAAGAGCGTGCTTGCACGGAGAAGTTGTGCTGCTTTAACAGTACATGGGTCTAGCTCAAGGGGTACAAATTTCCCTTTGTCATTATGTCACTATCAAGGTGTTTTTATACCAATAACGGTGTTCCTTTATGGGAAGGAGAATGAGCTGTGCCTGTTAAGGTACCATTTCTTTATCTTGGTATTAGAAGATTTACCCAGGGTTGCTCGTGTCCTTAACACAATTCATTTTTGTTTTTTGGAAAATAACATGAAAATGTACATGCTTCATTTAAATCATTGCTCAGGGGATGAGGGGTTCAGTATGCGCTATTCAGGACTATCCCAGCCTTCGGTCACTGCAGTAGCTTGGGGTAAGGTGGGAAGCGCTTTTCCATGTCTGTTGCAGCTCTATTGGGCACAGCAGGGGGAGAGGTGCATGTCCCCTGGCTGGGGTAGGCTCAGGTTCATCTGCCACTTGCATTCCCCCAGCCAGAGAGAGGAATGCAGCAAACTGTGCACTTTCCTCTTGCTCTGTGATGAAGGGAAACAGCCAGCAATGTTCCCATATGGATCGGGGGAGCTTCAGCCCCCCCTCCCTGGCCTAAAGGGTGCTTGGGGGGTGGGAGGCTCAGGGCTGGAGCAGATCTGGATGGGGAGGGGGCACATCCTCAGTCAAACCCTTATACCTGCCTGGTGAGTCTCTCTCTTTTTTCTTTGGTTTCTGAGAAGCGATCTCATTCCAGGCACATCTCATTTTCTTGGCACAACCAAACCCTGATCTTGCTTTAAATTATGATAAAAGAAAGCTGTGTACTAAATTTAGTGGTCCTAATTCTTACCGTTTAGGAGGAATTCCTGAACAGACTGTCAGACTCACAGACAAACTCTCTCAAATATATAGAAGATAAATAATAAGTGAGACCCCAATAGTAGTTGTATCCACAACAATTTTGGATTAAAAAACCAAAACCACAAATCAGACTTCTAATGGATATATTTTACACCATTTACTCCAAAACTGTGGAGACCAGGCCTAGGCCAGTTTAGGAAGCACACTTCGTAGTCTAGAAAAAGTGAACAGAGTACCTGCTCCTTTCTAGCATTTGGAAAATGTTTTCTAAGTTAACCAAAATGCCTCTGGGAATTACTGCTGCTGCACAGCCCTTCTACAGATGCCACTGCAATGCAGATTGTCACTTGAAAGCCCCAGTTTAGCTTCTAGTGTTTGAAAACATTCAACGTTAGTTTTTCCTCACTGTCTCAATACCTTTGTCCTTGGTGTGCTGGGTCTCTGCTGCACAGACAACATCAGTTGGGCCCAACTATGTGGTATAAATCTGACTCATATTTATAAATAATGCCTTATGAATTAGGCATATGCCCTCTGCACAGAACATGTGCAAAATGGGCTCACTTCCAGGAGCATTAAAAACCAGGGTAAAAAGTCATTTAGCCACAATATTTAGTGCAGGAATAAGGGGGGAAAGGCGGTGTTGTATTTAGATTTAGGACTTTTGTAATTTTAAATTGAAGGAGGAGCAGTAAAACATTCTGAGAGTTATCTTGGATAACATTTGACCTCCACAGCATAAAACAGGATTACATTTGAGAGGCTGCTATTGGAATTACAGTATGCAAATACTGAGTAGTTTAGGATAGTAGTAGCAATAAATTCAGGTCTGCCTTGATGAGCCTCTCACTTCAATGGATTGTCTTAAAAGTAATGGAGAATAAATCCTGAGAGAAAGCTTTAAAATGTATTTTTATTTATTAAGCATAATTGAGAGATGATCATTATTTATTTTAAGGATTTTGCTTTTCCAAGGCTCTGATTTAGGAAAACGCTTACCTATATGTTTAAGTCTACCGCAATCTACTGCAGTAGGCCTCACAGTATGGGAAGGAGGTGGGCAGCTCTCACTGGAGAAAGAATAGGCTAAGAACTATTTAGAAAAGCTAGACATACACAAATCCATGGGTCTGGATCTAATGCATCTGAGGGCACTGAGGGAGTTGGCATATGTCATTGCAGAGCCTTTGGCCATTATCTTTGAAAACTTGTGGAGATTGGGAGAGGTCATGTATGATTGGAAAAAGCAAATGTAGTGCCCATCTTTAAGAGAGGGAAGAAGGACAATCCAGGGAACTACAGACCAGTCAGCCTTACCTCAGTCCCCAGAAAAATCATAGAGGGGATCCTCAAGGAATCCATTTTGAAGCACTTGGAAGAGGGAAAAGTGATCAGGAATAGTCAACTTGGATTCACCAAAGGCAAGTCATGCCTGACCAATCTGATTAGCTTCTATGATGAGGTAACTGGCTCTGGGGACATGAGGAAGTCAGTGGATGTGATATACCTTGACTTTAGCAAAGCTTTTGATATGGTCTCCCACAATGTTGCCAGCAAGTTATGGAAGTATGGATTGGATAAATGGACTGTAAGGTGTATAGAAACCTGGCTAGATTGTCAAGCCCAACGGATAGTGATCAACAGCTAGATGTCTGGTTGCTGGTTGGTTTCAATGGGAGTGCCACAAGGATCGCTTCTAGGGCTGCTTTTGTTTAACATCTTTATTAATGACCTGGATGAGGGGATGGATTGCACCCTCAGCAAGATTATGAAAGACACTAAGCTAGGGGGAGAGGTAGATATGTTGGAGGGTAGGGATAGGGTCCAGAGTGGCCTAGAGAAATTGGAGGTTTGGGCCAAAAGATAAGGGACAAGTGCAGAGTCCTGCACTTGGGATGGAAGAATCCCAAGCATGGTTACAGGCTGGGACTGACTGGCTAAGTAGTACGTCAGCAGAAAAGGACTTGGGGATTATGGTGGATAAGAAGCTGGATATGAGTCAACAGTGTGCCCTTGTAGCCAAGAAGGTGAGGCCACATCTGGAGTATTGCATCTAGTTCTGGGCCCCGAAGTATAGAAAGGATGTGGACACATTGGAGAGGGTCTAGTGGAGGGCAACAAAAATGATTAGGGGGCAGGAGCACATGACCTATGAGGAGAGGCTGAAGGATTTGCGCTTATTGAGTCTGCAGAAGAGTAGAGTGAGGGGGGATCTGATAGCAGCCTTCAACCTGAAGGGAGGTTCCAGAGAAGATGGAAAGAGGCTATTCTCAATAATGACCAGATGGAAGAACAAGGAGCAATGGTCTCAAGTTACAGTGTGGGAGGTCTAAGTTGGATATTAGGAAAAGCTGTTTCATTGTGAGGGTGGGGAAGCACTGGACTGGGTTACTTAGGGAGCTGGTGGAATCTCCATCCCTGGACAAAGTCCTGGCTGGGATGATTTAGTTAGGATTGGTCCTGCTTTGGGCAGGGGGCTGGACTCGATGACTCCTGAGGTGTCTTCCAGCCGTAGGATTCTATGTTTCTAAGTCCATCCTAATTCACAACAGCCCTTAAGCACATGCTTAAATAAGTTTGGTTCTGAATAAGGATGCTTCCCTGAGTGGAACCCTAGCTTGAAAAAACAGTTACTAGGAATGACCAGATCTGGTTTTGATTCTTGGAACATAAGGCCCAGGGACTGGATTTGGCCCTCAGCTTGTCTGGTTCCAGCCCCCTAGGCTTGGGGTTCCCCCCAGCATTGGGTAGCCCGCACTAGTGCTCCCTGCCATCCCTCCTTGGTGCTGGAGCACATAAAATCTACTAGCCTGAGCCCCCCTAAGCTCTGGTGTGCAAGGGGAACATGGGCAGTGTCTTTCTCCTTCTCAGTCAGGGACCACATCAGTGAGGGTTTGCTTTTTTGTTTTGTTTCTTTGTTTCTCCTTGCACATGGCTAGAAGTAGCAACTTGGGGTGGGTGGGGAATGGCAGTGACTCCAAGCCCACAGGGGCTGGGAACTGGCAGCTCAGCACTTGACTAGAAGCAGCTGGTCTGGAGCAGCCCCTGCCCGGGGCATGGTTCCACTCCAGTCCTGTAGGGGGTGCTGGGCTGGAGCATTCCCACCCTCTGTTTAATCAGTTAACTGGTCAAACAATGTTTAACTGGTTAATCAGTTGACTGAATAAACTTAACCAGGTGGCTAATTAAATGGGATTTTACATCTCTAGCTGAAAATTGACACTTGTCTAATTTAACAATTCTCTGAGGTGGAAATTCTCTGACTGTTAGAAAGAGAATGGTTTAGTAACTTGTAAAAAGGAGAAATTAAAACATGATGCAGCGAATACAAATGGGTTTGCAGTATAAAGGGTATCTGTTCCAATATAGAAATGGCAAAATCTGTCTTTCTTCTAATAGGAGAATGAAGAGGAACCTACTATGATTTGAAACTCAGTCCTCACAAGGAAACTTTGGCCCTTTAGATAAATATTTTCTAGTCCTGCCAGTACAGCTACACTTTATTTTATACACTAAATGGTACCATTTTCCTTCTTGATGCAGACAGTGTTAATTGGATCAGTACACCTGTGTCAACCTCCTTCTGCATTGCTGATTAATTTTAAATTGATTCATTAGAGACTTTTGACACAGCTATTTCCATTGTTGCTTTAATCTTTATCTTATTTAGCAAAATTCAAGAATATAATCAAAGACCTGTGTATTCCATATTTCTGTAGCTGCAGAAATTGCTCTGGAGTGTGGATGTTGTGGCTTGGACTCTGAACTCACCTCCTTTCGCCCCCAGACTTCTAGGCTTGAATGCCCAATCTCCAGCCTGAGAGGCACAGTGTCCATATTGCTATTTTGAGCTTTCAGGCTGATGTCCCTAGCACAAGTCCCTGGGGATATGTCTACACTACCACCCTAGTTCGAACTAGGGTGGTAATGTAGGCAACCGGAGTTGCAAATGAAGCCCGGGATTTGAATTTCCCAGGCTTCATTTGCATCTCGCCGGGCGCTGCCATTTTTAAATGTCCGCTAGTGCGGACTCTGTGCCGTGCGGCTACACGCGGCACGGACTAGGTAGTTCGGACTAGGAAGCCTAATCCGAACTACCTAGTCCATGTCGCGTGTAGCCGCGCGGCACGGAGTCCGCACTAGCGGACATTTAAAAATGGCGGCGCCCGGCGAGATGCAAATGAAGCCCGGGAAATTCAAATCCCGGGCTTCATTTGCAACTCCGGTTGCCTACATTACCACCCTAGTTCGAACTAGGGTGGTAGTGTAGACATACCCTAGCTTATGTCTCTAGCACTAACCTAGCTGGTAGTTAGCATAAAGCTAGCTACCACGTCTGGGAGGTTTGCTCCTAGCTGCAGTGTAGACATATCCTAACTGTTCTCCAAAACCTCTGGCTTTCCTGAGACATCCTTGGAGATGCCATTAGGCACTGTATGCACACAACTTTGCAGCACTCTGAAGACCAAAAGTATGGGGACAGTGTAACGACATTGAATTTAATAGCAAAATATATAATTCAGGGGCTCTGTGTTGATTTTATGTCTCATATTCATATTTAGTTCTTTAAAAACTTTCATTTTTAATGGAGATGAAGCTGCTGCAGAATTCAGGATCACTGCTGCAAAATTTAGCTTCATTTTACCAAGGGCCTTGGTTATAATTTACTTGGTACTATTTAAATTATGAAAGTCTTGATACACATATAGATATTTTTAAAAGGATGCTTTTTTTGTTACAAATCATATTTTAAAAATACAATTGTTTATACCTACTCCATCACTGATAACTTAGACTAATAAAAAGAAAAAAAATGGATTTTATTGTAATATTTAGGATGTGTTTTCTCAGCATTGCCAAAAAATACACTAGTTCGTTTCCTTTTCTGGTCATACATAGCACAAAGTTGCAATATTTGGGATGCAAGCTTTGCAATATTTGGGACACAAACATTGCAATTTATTTGATTTTAAACAGCCACACCCACTAGAATGTTTTTAAAAAGGCATGAAAACATTTTTGATGTTTAGTTTCATCCTTTGTTTTTACAAAGCCTAGTTTTTGGCCTATATTTCCTGTATTAACAATGTCTCCATTAACCATAGCTTTTTTGCACAGTTGATAAATGAGGTGGAAGGAGAGCCAAAGGAAAAGAATGTAATACATATTGCATAAAAATGTTCAGCACAGAATTTAAATGTTGCTGTATCATCAGCAGATGGCAGCAGTAAGCCACGGAAATAAACACTGACAATTTTATAAACCCTGTGTTATGTCTGTTTTTGCAGGGATTTTAGTACCAGTGTGAATAACATTCATGTTAACAAAACCAAACCTGTGTGGCACAACTACTTTCTCTGTGGTTTGAAAGGAGTTCAGGTAAACCAAACCATTTAACACATACAGTATTTATTATATGTACTATATTTTAAGATTAAAGTATGATATGTGTATATTATATCATATATTTATAAAATATATATTTAATTGGGCACCTTTTACTTATAAACCTTAATTTTCACCATAATTTGTAGCTGTCTTTTGTATCCTGTTAATTATAAGTACTTTTTATATTTATATTAACATTTGTAAAATATTTTTGTTTTGCTTGTTTGAGTATATTTACAGGACATAAAACCTATTTCAGATGTATTATATACATTATATCCAGAGCAGTGTACTAATTTATTGGTGTCATGATCAAAGTCATTGACTATTTCAATGCACATTTTTCTACTTTAAAATTAGATACATTGCTCAACAGAGCCACATGCTTATGGTTTATTTTAAAAAGGAGCTTGAGGGTTGGAAATAGAGAACCTAAAATAATATTTTTCCTTTTCTCTGTCCCCCAGTGAAGACTATTTTAAAATGTACATAATTCCTAGGAGTATAGAAAGACACACAGACTTCCCCCCTGTCCCGTGAGTGCATGAGAATCAAATAGTGAAATTGGTTCTATTGCACATGCTAGGCACAAGGAAATGTGAATGCCTCCAACCCTCAGAACAAACTGAATAAAGCAAGCAAACTAAATTTGTTTTTAAAAAGTTTCAGTTGCAATAATGAACTATATAGCTTTACAGGCTTTACAGTGTATGTTTTTGGGTGAGTTTTTGAAAAGCTCACAATCACTTAAAAGCTAAGTACCACTGGAAGTCATTGTACGCTTGACTCAGGTGCTTTTGAAAGTAGCACCTTTTTATCTTAACTATGCCTTTTAAAAATCATACTTGATTCAGAAAGAAACATTAGCTCTTTATTAGGCTAGGAATAAAAATGTGCTGTGAGTCCATCTGCTTCTGAAACTTTGACAGATGGTGAATGTTTAATTCAGTAGTTCATTTAGCACCTTTAAAATGTGTTGCACTATATAGTCTTAGTAACAAACTGTTCTCATTATGATCTAAAATTCCTATGTTACTGTCCTGTATGTTTCAAGCCCCAACTGGTGACTCATATTTGTAGTAATGTGAACATTTTCAATCTCTGAATTACTCCACAAGTAAAATATTCACTTAATTTGTATTTACTTTGCAAATTTAAGCTAGCTTTCCTTACAGTAATATGGCTTAGAAAAACATGACCTAAGTGACCTTGCATATTTTGGGGTCTGTTTCTGAGAGTTAGGTATTAAAAACAATTTTTAAACTTGATGGTTAATATGTAAAGCAGGTTTGTATACTCTAATGCTGGCAGAAAATAAGCATAAATGCTACACACTCTTAAGAAACATTCAAATGCAAGCCCTAAGAAGGTCCCTGCGGATAATCTGTTTATATGAAATTGAACATGTTATCCTTTTGGGATAGAACTATTGCAGAACTTGGCAAAGTCCATTTTCATTTCTGAAACTGGAGTAAGTTTTTTATTTAAACATTGCGTGATAAGTTTGCAAGTCTGATTCACATTGAAGAGAATCCTGTGGATCAGTTTCCGGTTAAATATATTACTCAAGTATTTTTTTTTAAACAAGCTTGTCTGATGCTGTGCATGAAAGGGCATTGGCAGCAGTAACATTTCAATTAATAATTTGTATTTCTGGAAAGGGAATTTTTAGATGATTCGTAGTAATGAAAGAACACATTCAACAAGATTTGTTTTCTTATATGCTGCATGAACTCTGCCCTTATTGTCTACAGTTAGCTTTATTTCAAGAGCAGTTACAGATTTTTTTTTTTTTTTTTTTTTTTGAGGAAGGGAGGGCAACTTTTTTTCTGAGAAATCGTGGCATTTTCTGGTCATTGCAATGGTTACGTAAATCTGCATTGGCACAAATTCATATAACTAAGTATTAATACCATTTATGTAGGCGATATTTTGGTTGGTACAGTTTGTTGTTTAGTTTGAACCAAAGTGAACTAGAGAGTATATAAAAATTTGTTATGAAGGAAGAGAACTAAAACATTTAAAAAGTAAGAACAGAATACATTCTACATACAGAGTTTTGGTATTGATGAATGAAATATTCATATATGATATTTATCCTTTGAGAGTCACCTTTTGAGCCACACTGACATTTCTGATGTTGTACCTTTTCTATAAGTAGTATGATAGTCATTAAAAAGCATAATGGCCTCACATAAGCTGGTGAATTTAGAGTTAGGAAAGGTCATCTCTCATTGAATAAATATTTCTCATATTACACTGCCTACTATTCTTTACTGTTTGCATATAATTAGTGTATAGGCTTTCTACCAAGTGACTTCATAATATTGTATATATGGTTATAATATAAACTTCTTTCCCCCCTACTTGCTAATACAGTTTCATACCAATAAAATTAATATTAACCACAAGCGGTAGGAATGCAATCCAAACCAAGGAAAGAATAGATTAAAGAATATCTAGGTAAATTAGATGTATTCAAGTTGGCAGGGCCTGAAGAAATTTATCCTGGGGTACTTAAGGAACTAGATGAAGCAATCTTGGAACAGTTAGGAAGTATCTTTAAAAAGTCCCAGAGAACAGATGAGGTCCAAGATGATTGGGGAAGGGCAAAATTAGTACCTGTCTTAAAAAGGGAACAAAGAATTACATATCTGCCAGCCAAACTTCAATTCCTGGAAAGATACGAGAACAAATTATTAAACAATGAATTTGTAAGCACTTGGAGGATATGAGGGTTATAAGGAATACCTGCATGGATTTGTCAAGAACAAATCATGTCAAACCAAACTGATTTCTTTTTTTGGCTAGGGTTACTGGCATAGTGGATATGAGGAAGCAGAGGATGTGATATATTTTTATTTTAGTGAGGCTTTGACTCAGTCCCACATGACATTCTCAAAAGCAAAGTAGGGAAATGGGGTATAGAAGAAATTGCTATCAGGTGGATGCACAATGGTTCTCTGTCAAAGGAGGAAAGCATATGTAGTGGGTGGGGTGTTGCAAGGGTCAGTCCAGGATCCGGCACTGTTCAATTTTTTCATTATTGACTTAGATACTTGATTGGAATTCTTATAAAATTTGCAGCTAACACAGAGCTGGGAGGGATTGCAAGCACTTTGGGGGACAGGGATAAGAATTCAAAGTGACTCTGAGAAATTGGATAATTGGTCTGAGTTCAATAAGATGAAATTCAACTGAGATGAGTGCAATGTACTGTCCTTAGGAAGAAAAAAAATCAAATGGAGAACTACAATGTGAGGAATAGCCAGCTAGGTGGTAATGCTGCTGAAAAGGATCCTGGAGTTATAGTGGATCACAAACTGAATATGTGTCAACAGCTGCAAAAAATCTGCTTTCATATGAGGTGTACTACTCAGAGTGTAAGTGAAGTGTAAGACATCGGAGGTAACTGTCCTGACCACTCAGCACCAGTGAGGCATCCTGTGTCCTGTTCCTAATACCTCACTATAGGAAAGATCTGATTAGATTGGCAGGAATCCAGAAGAGAGCAACAAAAATAATTCAAGGTTTAGAAAAACTGACCTATAAGGAACAGTTAAAACAATTGGGCATGTTTAGTCTTGAGAAAAGAAGGTGGGAGTGTGTGTAGGAATGGGATAATAAAATCTCCAAATATGTTAAGGGCTATTGTCAAGTGGACAGGGATCAGTTGTTCTCTGTATCTGCTGAAGGGAGAACAAGAATTAATGATCTGAATCTGCAGCAAAGGACATTTGGATTAGATATTAGGATAAACTTTCTATCTGGAAGGCTAGTTAAGCTCTGGAATAGGCTTCCAAAGGAGTTTGTGGAATCCTCATCATTGGAGGGTTTTAAAACAAGTTGGAAAAATGTCTGTCAGGGATAGTTTACTTGATCCTGCCACCATGCAGGGAGCTGGATTTGATGACTTCTCAAGAATCCTTTCAGCTCTACATTTCTCTGATTCTATTTTTGATGTATGTTTGAATCAGGGAATTTGCCTTCCTACTCACTGTCCCTGTCTGGGCTGCATGCAAAACTACCATATGGCCAAAATGTCTCTTAAATTCCAATTTTGCTGGGATCTTCTGCAAGTTGCAGAATGCTTTCTCTGGAAGTATCTTATAGTAGGAGTCCCTACATTTGGGGACTAATTTGACATCACAGGGCATGAGTCACAACTGAAGAGTGTCTAGAGGTAGCAGTAGCAATGAAAATCCACAGTTTTGAGCTTTAGCGCCTCTTATAATTTAGTGAAAACTATAATTGGCTATTTTTCCTTTCAATTCAGAAATATTAGTGATAGCTGAGCTGTAGAACAGTTTCAGCTTGTCTGAAAGACCTCAGAAATTCTCTGTTGTTTTCAGATTAAGCATGCAAATTATCAGGTCTAAAATAATATTTTTAAGTGAAGAGGGGCTATCAAAATATAACCAAAAAGGTGAAATGGTCTTAAAATCTTATATTTGTGCACTTCTCATCTGAGGTTTAGTCTCGGTTTTTAAGGACCACCCTTCATGGTGACAGCAAACAACACATTAGTTCAACAACAGAAATCCATGGGATAATTGAAAGTCTAAGGCGGTCTGTACTTGATACTCAGATTGTTTATTTTTTCATTGTTAGGAACATTTCGGTCTTAATAGCCCAACTGGAATGAATTGTCTGTTAGATGGAACCATCCCACCAAGTTCTGGTCTGTCTAGTTCCAGTGCCTTGGTATGCTGTGCGGGACTTGTGACACTTACCGCGAATGGAAAGACCCTTTCAAAGGTAATTTACTGTAAAACCCAAGAGTATAAACTGTAAAATGCAACTTTAAATATTAACATCTATAAACTTTAAAGACACAATGCAATTGTTTTTACAAAGAACTGTTGGATATAAACTTAAAATATTGCACAAGTGAGGAAACATCTTTGGCCAAATTTTGGCAGGCTTTACATTTGGCAAGGAAACAGGCATACATTAAAGCTGCAGAAAGAGAATTATTGTAAGCCTGTATTTTGGCCAACTCGAGTCTCACACATGGCCATCCATGGACCAGATGTAATCTCTGCAAGCCAGGATTGAGCATATATGTTCTAAAACATGTGGATCACACCCTTTGACCCTTATACTCCCTCCCTGAATGACTTTCCATGGCTCTAGTAGCAAAGCATCAGTTGAAAGCCTGTGGAGCAGTTTCTTAATGGGTTATAGTTAAGACAAAATAGGAATAGAAATCTTCCATCACACTCTTCCCCCTGTTTTGAAATGAACCCATGTACAGTCCACATGCAAAATTTAGTCCTCAATTTTTAAACAAATATTTTTCCTCAAAAACAAACCTAGTATACATGAATTGTTGCTACTAAAACTGTTAGTAGACTTTCATCCATGTGTCAAAACACTTCTGCAGTGGTCCTGGTGCTTGAAAGTACCATATGGAGCAATAAAGTTCAGTCTGGTAGAAATGTCTGGGTAGAATCTAGAATCTTACATCTTTTCTTTTCCTAAAGTAAAAAATATTATTTACATTTGTGCCTGTTGCCTAGTCATTGTAACTAGTGTATTCACATTCCATGCCAGAAAATGAGTCTCAGAAATGATCCATAAATCTGACAGAAATAAAAAACCCTGAACTTTATTAGTAGAAATTAGTAACTTGTCCACCAAGAACAGGCATGCTGTGTGCTAAATAATGCTGTTACATCTCTGTTAAGAAAAAATAAGTTACAGTATGTGTCTTTGCCTGGATGTTCATGTAAACTCACACATGGCCTTGGAGTTTAGTTCTGCATCATGCTAAACCTGTTGTGAAGAGGTTAGCCAAGAGCAAAATGTATGGTTGTGAGTGATAGCACTGATGAGGTCCATGGCAGCAATGCTCTCCTCTAGCACAACGTAAGAGGTTTATAGCATGGTAGAAAACAAGAAGCCTGGTGCCAAAGGCAAGGTTTTGCATCTAGCACAGAAAGCTTTTTATAAGTCCATTGGCCTAGATTCTCTGCTGCACCATGCTTATGTTTGGATCTGGGGAACTCTGAGCTCTAGCACAAAGTAAAGCACTCTTGGCATCTTAGACCTAATGAACTGTTTACCAGCTCAGTATAAAATATGTTGTGGCACCTCCCCTTCCTGCCCTATAGTCCGCCCTGCACGTGGACCAAGTGGTGGGTGTTGTAGGGGCCAGCAATACCAGCTGTGTACCAGCTGGGAGCTTCCCTGTGCCAGGGGATTTTTCAGAGGAGTGTGTTCCAGAATCTCAACACTTCCCAGACCTGAACTTTTCAGGATATCTCTATTTATGTATTTCATTTTTTGGAGGGAAAAAATCCCCCAAAGAAGACATTGTTAATGTAATTAACAATCCTAAAGTAATCAGTAACTCTTAGTGAAAGTTGCCATACCGACCCCCTTCTTCAAAGAATTACCTGTAACAGAAATGACAACTGCAGATAATTTAAGTTGCAGTGTTTTGTCATCAGTGTGGACTATTTTGGTAAGGTTACAAGAAAAGGTTGACTTTTTGCCCCATTTGATGGGTATTGCTAAGCCTTAAAACACATGCTTTGCTGAAGCAGAGTACAGAAACTTTTGGCTTCAGCATAAGATTTGGCTGTATAGTAGGAGTTCTGTGGCCAAAGTTCTGGAATTTTGACCTTTTGCTGAATGGAACAGTTATCTGTTTTCTTGATGCAAAACTATTTTTATGAAGATACTTTGATTTATAGTTCTCTTTTTCCTGGTATTGAGAGTTTTAAATACTGTAATGGACTGAAAGTAAAAGTAACTGGAAATTAAAGCGATCTTATGATACTCTCCCTTAGCATGAGGCTTTGTTTCTGTAAGATAAAGAAAAGAACTAGAGTACAAAATGGAAGTGCTGTGCAGTCATAATTAGGTTTTAGTGCTAGCTTTCAAAAATAGCTTTTTTTTTGGTAGAGATTACAATTTAGCTCAGAAAAAAATGCTGTCACTAATCATTGTGTGTAAAAAGGGCATTGTTTTAGTTTGCCTAGAATTATTTTAAAAATCACACAGAATAGTTTAGGTTGGGGTGGATAATAATATTTGGCCAGGATCCAAAACATTTTTGAAGTGGCCCTGGGCTGCCCTGGAAGGGGTGAGGCCTAAAATGGAAGGGGCGGGGCCAGAATGCATCTGGGGCTTCCCTACCCACAGTCCATGATTGGTCTGGGGGTGGATGAGCCTCTTTTACCCCCCTTACCACTAAGCATCCATGCCACTGGCATGACAGAAAGAGGCTTTGCACGCTCCCCACCTCAAGGCCAATTAGAGCCTGGAGGCAGGGGAAGCCCAAAAAGTTTCCTCTGTCCTGCTAGGAGCACATGGCACTTTTCTAAGTGCCACATGCTGCTTGCAGGGCAGGGGCAGGGCAGGGCAGGGGAAACTTTGTGCACTACCCGGCCCCCAAGCTCTGAGTGGTCTGGGGCGGATTAGCATGTGAAGCTTCCTCCCACCCTGCAAGGAGCACACGGCACTTTGAAGTGCTGCGCGTGCCTCGCAGGGCAGGGGTGGGGCGGAGGAAACTTTGCACACTCCTCCTGCCAGTCAGAGTTTGGGGGCGGGTGAGCACGTAAAGTCTCCTGTCACCCTGCCAGGAGTGCGCGGCACTTCAAAGTGCTACGTGCTCCTGGCAGGGCGGAGGAAACTTTGTGCGCTTCCCCCGCCCCGACCTTAATTGGCCTGAGCGTGGGGGAGCGGCAGGGCCTCCGCGGGCCGGATCAACCTGCTTGGCGGGCCAGATCCAGCCTGCGGAGACCCTTTTGCCCACCCCTGGTTTAGGCAAAATACCAGTCCAAGTCAATTCAACCGGCTATGCAATGTTAACTAGTTGCAGTACACAAATATTCAACTTTTAAGATAAAAAAATTTAAATTACATGTTTAAAAAGAATTAATCTCTTCTATAGCAAACTTCTAGTCCAACACTACACTAGAATAATACAAAGAATGCTAATGCTCAGTTATATCATTTGATTTTAAAATAATCTTTAGGTTATTAGGAATACAGAGCCTCTTTAACACAGCTTTTCAACATGAGAAAAGTCTTGTCAGCAGTGGAAGCAGAGTGATGTTTTTAATTGTCCTACCATCATGTTTTCTGCTAAGAATTTGTGAACACAGTAGTTTAGCTAGTACATCTCAATACTTAGATTTATTTGAGTGAACTGACTCTGGTGTTGTGCTGAAAATATGTGGTCTTACTGTACTCAGGTTTGTGAGGCCGCCTCTGCATTTTTTCCATTGCTTAGAGTTGGATGGCTAAATAAATGTTTATCACCTATGTAAACTAAGAAAAAACATATATAGTGTAGAGTAAACAAGAGAAACACTGAGGGGCTGAGTCTAAACAACATTTGGGTACCTTCTTAGAAAGAGCATTTACAGAGGTTTGATGGAGGTTTGATAAGAGGCCCAAATCTACTCAGCATGACGTCATTGAAATCCGTGGGAGCTTTGCCAGTGGGAGCAGGCCTAATGCAATATGTTTATATTTATTAATTAGGGGGCCTAAATCAATTCCATGATGTTAATAGAAAGATCCCCACTGACTTGCATTGGATTAGGCTCAAATAAATTACATAAAATGAGATATCAGCCTTGAATTCCAAAAGGCTCCAGGATTGGATTTATACAATGGAATGCATGAAACCTGCACTTGGTCACACAAATGAGGTAGTTGGAAGTGCAATTATTTTCATACTGTAGTAGTTGGGTGCAAATTTGTAAAGCCACTTCCAAAAATGTAGTTCATGGATTTAAACAAAGATATTTTTTCATATGAATTGTACTTAGTAAAGAATGAATGGAAGCGCTTTAAATCATGAGTCACTTTTGAAAATGTGTCACCATTAGAAATAAGGATGGGAAAAGGTGAGCTGGTTTGTGAAGACCATTGTGTTCCCCTCTTTTGCAATGCAGCACATTGGGAAAAGACACACAGGAAAAAAGCTTTGCACATTAGAATTTCATTCTTGTAGCTCAGGTTAATAGCACACATAGCATGAAGTGTATTTATTTTAAGTGCATTATTTTAATCTTGGATCCAGTGTTTCAGATAATTAAATGTTGTTTTAGAATAGAAAACACTGGGGGTTTGAGCTGGCATTGCTAGCATTCGTTAAGGATTTATTTTATGTATGAAGACAATCAGAATGTTGAAGTATGACACTTTCTGATAATTTTCACAGTAATTAATTGTAATTTCACAGAAAACCTTATGTGGTAAGCAGCAGGAGTGGACAAGTGCTCAGAAAGCAAAGGTTCTCTGTCATGGTAATGACCTTAATATCAAGGAGAGAGGAATATGAAATGGAAGTTAGGGAAACCAAATTAAGTGTTGCGATTGCTTTACATTGTGTACTGTAAATGACTAGCTTAATGGTTTATAAAAAAAGAAAAGCACACAGGCGCAGCATGTGAAAAATTCCCATCTGTGCAGGTCTCTCAGTGCTTAAAAATGATAGCATAGCTTTGAGTCTTTGGTCACAAACAGGCCAGCAGGAGTTCAAATTAGAGAAGTAAGGAAACAAACAATACCCCAAGTTTATAAAAGCCAGTCACATTTAGAGTAAAATAACAGAGAGGTGAAGGTTTCTGGAATATGCACTCCAAGGATCTTGGTCTTCTCCCGCACAGCTCATCATGTCATATTTAATAAAGTGAAAAACTTTGGAGGCTTTAGAACACATAAAAGTAAGCATAAGTACATTGCCCACAGGACTACCACACAGATCAGTGTAAACAAATTGAAACATTTCTGCATTGTACGTATACCACTGTAGGTCCCCAGTATCACCCCTAAAGTTGTTGATAGAATGTTGGTGGCTTTGTGCTGACCATTCACACTCTGGATTGTTTTCACCCTCAAAATTTAACAGCAGAATTTTCAAAAGCATTCAGCATTAGCTTTTTCTGCTCCCACCAAAGTCAATAGTTGAATTATCGTAGCCTTCAATGGAAGAAGAGTTAGGCCAACATTACTCTTTTGAAGATCCCATCGTGCTTCTGAAGCCCCTGTGCAGTGCAGAAGGTTTTCAGAATTGAGACTTTAATCACTTCCCTTTGGCCTAAATTTCCCCACCTGTAAAATGGGATAACTTACCAAAGTGTTTGTGATGATGAACAGCTATAAATTGACTGGAAGTTGTAGAATGATAGGTGCAATGGTTATGATTTAGATTCTTTTATAACATTACTCTGAGCTTTTCCATTTCCTTTCCCTTTTAAAAGCATCTGTTTAAGGTGATTGAGCTTATCTATAAATACACATGTAAACTTTATATTTTAAGATGTTGTTGTTATAAAGTACTATCAAAACTTCCAGGCCCATAGGAAAAAAATTCCAGAGCTAGTAAGGAGTTGTTAGGTTTGACTGTGTTTATTCAAATCAAGTGGAAGCAGAGCTCTTGGAGCAGCTTGTGTGGTAATCAAAGGCCATAATCTCTCATGAACCAGACTGGAAATCCACCATTTAAGTATGTTAAAGGACAGACAACGTCAGGTTACAATTACGGTGTTTGTGATGACATTCAGATAATATCTGACAAATATTTTCCTGCTTCTGATTAAAATAAGTATAATTACCTTGCAAAACATATGTGAAATTCAGGTAATTGGAATTTAGCATGCAGACTGTAAGCAGATGGTAACTTTCATTAGTTTCTATGTATTAGTATTTTCTACGTTTTAGTTTATTTTATACACAATATATTTAAAATCAGTCCTTTTTTTCCCCAGATGCTATTACATTATATACTATGTCTGAGATTGAAAGATTATTTATGTCATCTTAAACTATGTCTTTAGTGATGTAGTAGAATAATGACCATGTCATGCTCCTTTTATATGCTGCTATAAATATCAAATAATCAGGTATACCTGCAGCTATATAGTTTTTAGTACTATGAGTTGAGGACCTGATCGAAACCCCATTGAAGTAATGAAAAATCTGCAATGGATTTTACACGAGATGCTAAATCTTCCATATTTTATTGTGCAAAAAAAAAAAAAAAAAAAAATGCTGAAAGCCATGTTGCTCATGGCATGTAAAATGAAATTGGAAAATTGGTAAATATAAATTAGGAAACATTCTTTCATTGACTGAGGGATAGATGAGGTGGATTAATAGGATTTTTGCATATTGTGATTCTGTGATTTTTTTTATCATGCATACACATAGGTACCTTAATTTACCAGAAGTTATATGATGAAAAGAGCTCTCGGAGAACTGATAGTGAAAATGTTTAAAGGTTGTACCATGCTGTTACGGCTATTAATAACAGAGGTTCCCTTCATGAATAATTACCTTTCAAACAGAAAGGAAACGTGACTTTTTGTTATAGAGCTGAAATGTTACAGCGTCACTTTTTTCTGCACTCTTTTATGTACAAAAATACTGATGTACTGACCTTGCTCAAAATGTCTTACATAAAATAACTCAAGTGAATGTAATTTTATACCATCATTCTGTAGATAAAGTCAGTTCATTTTGTTTTCAGTCATTCTAGATTTGTATATATCAAGTTTTGGGATAACAAAGTGTGTGCTTTTCCAAAAAACCCAAATCAATTCAAGAAACACTAATTTTGTTTTACTAACAAATATTTTCCTGTCTCCCACTCACTAATTGTCCTACTCTTTTAAGGGGCTTAATCTTGCATGAGTTTAATTCTGTAAAGGCTTATTTGAGACTGAAAGGGAGTGGTAACTAGTATGTAATACATTAAAAATGATAGACTAGCCTATTTGGATGCAAAGGGCCACATTTTATCCTGATTTACATCCTGTCCCAACTAATGCAAAAGGTGAAAATCAGAGCATTTGGATCTTAACCTCTGTTTGAGCAGGTGAACTATTACAGTTGAATCTTCCTTAACTGGACTTCTCACTCACATACTTCCTTAGACCATGTCTACACTAGGAAACTATTTCAAAATGACTAAATTCAACTTGAGAACTTAATAAATTCAAACTAGCATGTCCTCATTAATGTGGATGCGCAACCTCGAATATTTTGAAATTATTAGTTTAGAATTAGCATTACTCCTTGTGAAAAGCAAGAGTACAGAGTTTGAATTTCGTGGCCTATTATTTTGAAATAATGGGCTTGGTAGTGTGGACGCACTGCTTGTAAATTTAAACTTGTGGGGGTTATTTCAACATAAATTCCTAGTCTAGACCAGTGGTCATCTGAATATTTGTGGAAAATCATATAAAGTTGATGATCTTCTGTTTCCATTATAATTCATTGTCTGTTGTCACTATTACCACATGGATCCAATGAAGATTAAGGAAACTAATTTAGTGATTGCTAATCTTCCAAAGAAATAGGGGGTAAGGATGTAACAAATTGTCATGCTTTAAAAAGATGAGTTTATGAAAAGCAAAGAGGAAACAAAACTTACAGAGTTGAGTTGTGAATGGAACTTGTGAGAAAAGTTCTCTCCTTTACACTTAGTTGAAAATTTCAACTTTTCACTGAAGAAATGAAAAACAAAGATTTTAGCTGAAAATTCAGCAAAAGAAGTATGTTTAGTTTTTCAACAAGACTTTCTGTGGAAAGCAGACACTTTTAGTGAAAAATTTCATTTACTCAAAAACCCAGTTTTCCAGTTTATTGAGCAGCACTCGTATATATTTTTAAAATCTTTCCACCTAAATATAACAGCAAATAGTTCAACTAACCCCTTACTTTGTTAGACTAAGCTGTGTCTCTGTTGACATGGTTTCTTAGGGTAGACTTCTTCAAACTGCCTATATTGGGTAGGAAATACTATGGATCAAAGATGAAACAATTTTTAAGTGGTAGACATTTCTTTCTTTGTAACCCAAGATTTGACTTACTCCTTATCAGAAAGAACTTTAAACTGTTTCAAACAAAAAACAGAGGGTTGTTTTTTTTTTTTTTTTTTTTTGAAACTCTCCTTCAGATCAAAGGCTAGTCCTGGTCTGCACATGTGAACAAGTTATCCAACCTACAAATGAGTAATCATTGCCTCCTGGCAAAGGATACTGATCAGAATTTAAAATGAGGAGGGAGGAAGAAACAGAATAGTCTAAGAGGTAGGTAGGTGTGCCCCGCTTTAGGTTTTTTCCAAATTCTTTAACTATTGGTATCAGCAAAACCAGAGCTTTAGTTTTAAAGTGCTTGAGAAGCAGCAGCTTGCTTAAAAAATTGTATTTCTTTCATATTTTTAAATTATAGGACTTCTCTTGTGCAACATTGTTACAGAATTGTGTGCTGTGATTCTGTTCTTGATAATGTTGTTTTTGCTCTATTAGACACATTCTAATTGTGTTATTATATTTGTTTTTATCGCATAAACAACAAAAAACGAAATGTAGTATTTTGTATAACTCTCTGATGCTAAACATCCCCCATGTCAAGCCCTGCCAATCTGGCATGTGAACTTGCCAAGAGATGCTAACAACCTGATTGTATTAGTCTTTGAGGCGGTAGTTGGAGAGCTGTGCTATTTGAGGCTGCTGCTTTCCAGATTGGTGGTGGAGCTTACTCATTTTCTGAGCATGATATGCTCAGCCTCTGAAGGCAGGAGGAGAGGAGCTGACATATGATGGTGGCAGTTAGGCCAGCAGAGGTGGAAAAGAATAAGAGGAAGAAAAATCCAAGGAGCTTATCTAGGCCTGCTTTAGGGTCAAGATCAGGTGCCATGAAGGTACCAAAAGGTGTAAGGGATGAACCACAGACAAAATAAAAATGAATGTACGCTCCAGTCCTACACAAATCTCTCTCCTCTCTCATGAGATGGGCCATTATTGCAGTCATTTCTGCTGATGTAGTATCGGAGGGCTGTTGTATATGCAGGAACATTTTGGCTAGAGGAGCTGAATGGTGACAGATGCCATTGCTCACAATGTCTAAGTTCAAGGCAGTGGCACCTATATTTCCTTTCCATGATCCTGCAAGAGCTTCTGATTCCCCAGCTGTCACCTGAGCAAGGACTGCAGGGCTCACCTCTAAATGATTACAGTAATAGGCCACTAGTTTATTTTGAGCTGTTCTTGGTGCGTATTTTGCACCTATGCAGAGTATCACAACTGATGAGAGTCATGTGAGGCCATGAGAAATAAAAATGATAGATACAGTGAAACCACCTTTAGGGTTGTCTAAGTAAAATGCATTCTGTCAAAGGTCTTTACTAACATAGCCACTCACAGGAATAAGGCACATTTCCTTCCTTCCTTCTCCACTTTGCTCTTTCAGTACATCAGACCCTGCAAATGGATTCAGGTGTTGTATCAATATTTCACACATTCTAGTCACGTTACCCCACGTGAGCAGGGTAGCATAGTTAGAATTCTCCCATTTTTGGGGTCAGTACTCGAGAAATTGGAGGGTTTTTAGAATGTGTGGGTTTCAAAAGAATTAGGCAGGAAAAGTTCAGATTCACCTATTATATGAAGCCATTATTGCTTATGGGAATTAAAAACAGTTTTCCTGGTATTGTGCCTCATTGTTACAGTCCTGCAAAAGGCCAGTGTGAACCAGGCTACAGAGCTGGGAGCCGCGCTCCCCATGCTGTTAGCTACTCCCCTCACTGAGGTGGTTTACGCATGCTGCAGCCACACTTTGGCTACATCTAGATTGCATCCCTTTTTCGGAAAAGGGATCCAAATTAGATGTATCGCAATTGCTAATGAAGCCTTATTTCATAGAGGGATAAGGGATCTTTCAGAAAAGGCTTTATTTTCCACAAGATCAGCATCTAGACTTGCGCTTTTTTCCGGCAAAGCTCCGTGCCGAAAAAAAGCAGCAGCCATTTTTATGCTAATGAAGCGGGGAAGGTTTAAATCCCCTCTTCATTAGCAATTGCAATACGTCTAATTTGCATCCCTTTTCCGAAAAAGAGATGTAGTCTAGACGTAGCCTTTCAGTTTAAAGCACTTCCGTGGCTGCACTCTAAATTGTTAAATGTAGATAAAACCTATGACAGCATTGCTGGGAAGAACAAGCCACAGTGGTGGCAATCAGAAATATTCATGTTGTAATTCTACTTCTGGGACTGTTTTATGTGACAAGTCACTTAAACATCTGTACCTCAGTTTCCTTGTTTGTAAATTGGGACTAATACCTGCCTTACAGAAATGATGTGAGAATTGATTAGTTAACACTGCGTAAAGTTCTTTGAAGATGTAACGTGAGACAAAAATGCCATTTAGCAGATAGCACAATTCCCATCTCCTAAATTATGTTACAGTTATGGGTCTTGAATGTATGGGAACCATTCAGCTGTGTCTAAACTGGCATAATTTTACGCGAATACTTTTAACGGAAAAGTTTTTCTGTTAAAAGTATTTGCGCAAGAGAGCGTCTACACTGTGCTTCTACACATGCAAAAGCATCCATGCCAATGTAGATGCTCTCTTGCGCAAGAAAGCTCCGATGGCCATTTTAGTCATCTGTCTTTCTTGCGCAAGAAATTAACGTTGCCTGTGTACACTGGCCTCTTGCGGAAGAATACTTGCGCAAGAGGGCTTATCCCTGTGCGGGAGCATCAGACTATTTGTGCAAGAAGCACTGATTTTGTACATTACAATGTCAGTGTTCTTGTGCAAATACTCATGGCCAGTGTAGACAGGCGGCAAGATTTTGCGCAAAAGCGTTTGATTTTGCGCAAAATCTTGCCAATGTAGAGACAGCCTTCATGTTTTGTGGTTTGGCTGAGAAGTGGTGAACCCATTGTAGTGAGAAATAGATGGGCTAGCAGCTGCTCAAGCTATAAACAAACTAGGTGGCTGTCTAGACCCTCAGCTTCTGCCAAGATGCCAGGAGTGGCTGGCCAAATCTAAATGGCACTAAATGAATGAGTAAAATTTTCTTTGACACGCACTTTTGGCATTTTTTTCCTGCAGAATTGTTTTTTAGAAGCCCTCTTATCTCTGAGATCCTAATTTCCCCATCCTGTCTGTTTTATAATAATAATAGTTTGCATTTCTATAGCATTCCCCATCTGAGGATCTGAAAGCACTTCACAAATGGTAATGCATTCTGACACATGAGGTAGTGTTCGCACTTTGGATCACACAAGAAGTCAAATATAGAGCTGGAGAGGGAGTCTGGAGACCTAGGCTCTAAACTTACTGTTTTAGTAAGACCATCCTTTTCTAAATATAAAACCTCTGCACGCCATGGCTGTCTGTGACTCTACATCCTTCAGTCCTTCACATCAGCTTCCAAGATTACAGTAACACTTCCCTGAATTTTGTCTTATTGCTAGTTTTACCAAAAAGCAAATGTTTTGGCTGGTTGCATCAATAATGAGTAAAACCTGCTTTTTTGCACAACTGACTACTTCACGCGCTACAGTCCCAGCCTCTGTTACTACTAGGAGAAGGCCAGTCTGTGGAGGCATGAACCTGTTTAAATTAGAAAACAAGTTTTTTAGGGATGCTTTAGGCTGTCTTTTGGAGAGGGTTCTTCAACTCCTGCCAGGTCCTTCTTGGTGGTCCTGCCAATCCTTGCTGAGCTATAATTAAAAAAAAAAAAGAAGTAGTTGCTCAAGGCTCCAGCAATGTTGTATGCCCAGCACACGCAGCTGGACAGCTGACAGGCTGGGGCCAAACAAGGACCAGCACTTAATGAAGCATGGATCACTAAAACATATGAAGGGATGGTGGTGGCAGTGTGCTAATTGTTAACATTCCACATCTACAAGACCCCCTCCCACCCTTTTTTTAAGTGTAAACAATCCTAGGCTCACAAAGTTGAGCCGTAGAGGATCTATGTAGAAGGCAGTATGGCTTGTATTCAGACAAAGCCAGGGGAGAATTGCTTCGTCTGAGTTTTGCTATGCTTCCTCCCAAAACCTGCCACTGAAACAATCATTTCTCTGTCTGCCATGCCATATACAGTACAGGTACCTCAATAGCTGAATATTAGGCTAGGTTATTAGAAACGTGTGTAAATCTGGACCTGGATATTTCAGGGCATAAGCAGATCTTACACGTACATCAGATTTTCAAATCTAAGCTGGAGAGCTTTCCACTGCTGCCCTGCTGATGCATTGCCTGGACCTCACACCAGTATGCTGCACAAGTAGCAGCAAAACAAGTGAAGCAGGACCACTATAGAGGAGGAGAGAGGGGGCATGTCATGGGCTAGCAGTTCTGGGAGTTAGCTTGTTGACTCTGTGGACACCTCCCTCTAGCTGGTGTCTCCACATGTTTCTCTTTGACCACAGCTTCATCTTCAGGACACTGCCCTCTGGCCATGCCCACTCCAGTGTCTGAGCCCCCCTTCCAGGGGTTGGTGTTTATCCTGCTTGCACTCCAGGGTCCTTCCTTCCCCAGGGTATCCCATTTTCCTCTCATGGAACACCCAGTTCCCTTGTACCCAACTTGCCTCAGTGACCCTCCATCAGTCTTCATCTAGCCCCTGCCTCGGGCAAACTGCAGTCTGTAATGGCCACTCATTACTAGCAAAAGGGTGTGGACCTGCTGCCCCTGCCTACCATGGCTGCCTCTCTACAGCCCTAATAGCCTTGGGCCTTGCTTCAGGTCTTACAGACCGGGAGCTTGTTTGGCCAGAGCTTCCCCAGCCCTGCTCTACCTTCAGGAAGCCTACTACTTCCCTAGCAGTTAAATCCCTACCACTCCTTCTCCAAAACAGCAGTCAGTTCCCCCTTTCTATTTCGGAGTCCTTCTTTATATAGCCCCTAGCTGGGCTCTTATTAGCAGAACTGCCTCAGCTGGGGCTTCGCTCTCAGCCCTCACTCAGGGCTGGGGTTTTGCCCTTAAAGGGCCAGTGCAGGGCAAGCGCCCTATCACAGGGCAATATAGCTGTGGGGCTCATCCTGGTGATGGGGAGCAGAAGGATGTTTGAGAATACATATGGTTCCTGCTGCAGAGAAGAGAGAGGACCTACAAGCTGCATTTTGTGTGTGTGCACATGTATGCCAGGGGGTCTTTTTCAGTATGCAAATATATCATTGCTTATTTTAAGAGGGAAAAGGGCATCATTAATGTGGGGTGGACTGTTGCATAGTAAGGTTTCATTCACAAATTAGTTATTGTTTGTGGGGTGTGGGTGGGAGAACATAGACTTTGGTGAAGGCAATTACCCCCATAAGATCTGGTGCATCCATGGGAAAGCAGATCCCTTTGTCTTTAGATTTATGTAAGTGGGTCTGTTTACACTCTGGCACCAATATGGCGCTCTGATGACAATCTGAACTTTCCTTGATGTTTGCTCCTATCTGCTCAGCTTTAGAGTAAGTTTGGTAATGGGTTTTTGACAGCTCCTTATCAACCTGAAGTTTATGGAGCTTCTTACATAAGTAGCACGTGTGGGCCAAGTAAATCAGCCTTTAGAGTATTTGCAACCCACCTCTGATTGTGTAGCTCCGAGCACACGTTTTACAACTTTGTCTATTTCCAATGGCTTTATGTAAATTGAGCAGGCAGGCACACTTCCCTCCCCCCATGTGATTTACTGCCTTTATCTGCTACCTTTTACAGTGGTGTGGCATCGCTGGTTAATGTCGCTGCTCTGCTGGTTAATGTTGCTACCCTGGTGGTTATCTTGTTTCACTTCTCTGGTGCGGGATCTGAATCTGACTTTGCTCCTGGTTTGAAGAGCATGCTGCTTCTTTGCTACCATCTTTTTTCCTTTTCCTTTCTTCTCTGTTGTATGTATGATGCTGGCTACCCTGTGCTTGAGGGAATGAGCTGGGATTGGCATGTGATAGCATGCAGCCATACAAGCATTACCCTTTACTTGTAACTATAAAGTATTTCTAGAGCATTCCCCAAGACTCCTCAGGGGCTGGCTTTAATGTCTATTACAGCAATGATAACATTCCTACTCTCCCCTTCTAAAGTACCATTTCATTTCCGGGTGCCAAAACATGCTAAGACATTGATGAAGCCTCACAGAAACCATCTGGGATTTACAAATTAGAGAAAGTAGAGATTAGGATGTCATCTCAGAGAGTGGAACACAGACTAGACAGTATGTTCCATAGAGAATGGAGCTGCACCACCTGGTACTTTGGAGGGCTGTGACATAGTGGGGGTGCTGTCTACTTTTGTAATCCTGTGTTCACTCTGGTGTTGCATTCACCATTTGTCTTATGGGTTAATATGTGATCCTACTGTCCTATGCTGCTTTGTAGTGATGATGCGTGTGTGTGTCTGTGTGTGTATGTCTGTGTCTGTCTGTGTGCGTGCCTCAGTTTCCCCAGACCCTGCAGCACTAGCTGCATGAGGAGAGGGAGGCGGGGTGTGACTCACTGAGGAAGTATGTTTAGTCTCTCATGTCCTGAGGCCCAGGTGACAGGAGATAACACCTTGAAAGCAGGACAAAGGAGGGGCGGGGTGGCCTGGGGCCAGGGAGCAGTGGCTGTGAGCGTGGATCAGTCTTGGTGGGGCTAGGAGGAATGAGGAAGCTGAGAGCAGGAAAAGGGGTGAAGGGCCCAGGAACTCCTTCCCCTCCTGAGAGGAATAATTCTGTCTGCCCTGGCTCCTGTGTTAACATCGGTCCCATGCTACGCTGCTTCTCTGTGAACCAATAAACCTTCTACACTGCTGGCCGGCTGAGCGTCACATTTGGCTGCGGATGGGGGTGCAGGGTCGGGAACCTCCTGACATGCTGTCACAAGGGCCAGGTCCCATATTTATGTATGTATTTTCTTTAAGAACATAACAGCTGAGGACATTAGCAGGCCCCTGAGCAGTCATGGAACCACTACACATCTGAACAAAATCCTTTGGGCTGATATCTGTGCGCAGATGCACGCACAGTGCATTGCTGGCAGTCAGAATCACGTTCACACAGTCAAGGGCAGAATTTGACCCTCAAACTATTTGTTTTTGGTTTGTAAAATGAGGTGATCATACATCCCAAAGGGCTAGACTATGGCATTGCCATGTGGTCTGTACATAAGGCAGTGCCCAGAAGGAATGGTGCCTCAAGATGGCAGTGGTGCGACTTGCAGAATAAGGCCATCTGAGTGTACGAATGTCAGAGCCAGACCCTAGATGATTCATTGTGGGGACTTGATGATGCACTCTTTACTAAGGTTAAAGTCCCATTGATATTATTGGGTGTTTTGCCTACATGAACAAGTCCCTCATTGGAAAACTGTGTGAGTGTCTTGTTAGTGCAGAGTCATAAATCTCATGAGTTCAATTCAATCAGTAACTTCTAATTATGAAACTGATGCATTGCAAGTAGCTAAGTGAATTGTATGGATTATGTAAGTGACCAGGGAATGTACTTTATAGGCTGTTAGTATTGCGGCACAGTCTCAAACACAGATGTGGAATTTGGCTGGGTGAAAGGGACTGGGAGGAGTCAGGAAGATTCTGGTATGGTTCAGAGCAAAAGGGAGAAAGACTCTTATATGACAACCAAAGCTTAGTGTAGTGGTAAGGAATGTGTGAGGAGGGTGATCTCAGAGGTATCTCACTGTCCTTGCAGGGTGTCATTAGTTCAAAATGTAAGCAATGCATGTGCAGTATCCTTTATCTTCACTTAAGCTTTACTTCTCATTTTTGCTTAGGTGGAAGTTGCAGAAATTTGCACCAAGAGTGAACGCTACATTGGCACAGAGGGAGGAGGCATGGACCAGTCGATATCATTCCTTGCAGAAGAAGGAACTGTACGTGACTCTTTTAGCAATAAATTAAGAACACATCATAACAATACAAATTAAAGATACATGAATGGAAGTAGCTGAGCAAAACAGTACAGACACTGATTATGCACTAATGAAGATGCGAGAGTATATATGTGCCTCATTGTATTAAAAATGTCGCTGTTCAGCACTCGAGAGCCAGGTCAGACTAAGAAGATGAGATGAAAATAGATGGAGAGAGAATAGAAAGGCTATCTGGGAAAGGAAGAGATAGGAAAGAGGAGTAATAGACTCTACATTGGTTAACTGATGCCTGGAGTAATTCCTACATTATGAAATCTGAAGCTCTAGAATTCCCTATGCTAGTTATCACAAGAATTCTTTATTGGAATGTCTAGTGACAGACCAGTTCTAGTAAAGCTTCCAGATTCGCTCATATACACAATGGGGAATTTAAAAATATTTAACAGACTTTGATTTCTTAAAATGCCAGTGTTTGATTAGGTTGTAGAACATATCTGTCTTAAACATGAGAAACATATGAATTCATCTGAGGAAGTGGGCTGTGCCCCCGAAAGCTCATGATACCATCTACATTTTTTGTTAGTCTCAGTGGTGCTGCGAGACTATTTGTTGGTTTTTAAGTTTTGGCTTGGAAGCAGATTGGCATGTGGCCACCTGTTTAGTGCTATTCATGGAACCATGCAGTAAGCGAAGAGTGCCAAACCCAGTAATGGGTCCCTGCTCCGCAGAGCTGAGCAGATCCCTGACATAGCATGTAATATACAACCTACCCAGTGAAAAGTAAAAGCTAGGCATGCGTCTCATCTCTTCATGACATCACAGCCTGAATGATTTAGTTATTGAAATGTATAGCCTAGTCATTCTCCCAAAGGGCACCACATGCTGTATCCATAACAGACCTCACCACAAGCCTATGAGGCCAGGAAGTATTTTATTCCAGTTCTATTACTGGGGAAAGTGAGGCAGTAACTGGCTGAATGTAGTAAGGTCCTACACGCTACTCAATGGCATTTCTCTGTTTCTGTCTGTGAGGCAATGGGCTCAAAAGTATTCAATTACAAATTTTCAAAATACCTAGTCCCATGCTCCTTTTGTCATTAGTGCCCCTACCCTCCCAGTCTGTAAGCACTAGCCCCTGAATCCTATATGAATGGGGTTTTGAAGCCCTGGTAGGCTAAAACAGAAACAATCACAAGGCAAATGGGGGCAGGGGAGATGACATAGAATCCCCAGCATGATGGACGAGTAGAATGGAGTGTGCACAACTCCAGGCATAAGGGTGTGACTGGGGGATCCCAGTATGGAGGCAGAGAGTATTGGAGTACACAACACACCCCTGGCATTGTGGGTTGTGGAGTATTGCAGAAAGTCCCTGAATTAGAGGGGTGATGAGAGGGTCCTTAGGGACCTTCTGGGCTAATGGGGGGAGTTAAGAAGTCCCTGGAATATGCAGTGAGCTCAGCGTACAGAAGCAGCAGAAGTGTGCAAAACCATCTAGTTTGTAGGCATGTCATTTTGCACAATAACATCGTGATCCTGCAATGCTTGGCAGATTGCTGTGCCTTTGTGGAACCCTGATGATTCTGATGGGGTCCATACAGGTGCAAAAACCTCTCCCACACAAAACACCTCTGGAGTGTATCCTGAATTTGTTGTATGAAAAAAAGGTGGTTGCCCATTATTTCTAGCCAGTTGATTTGCATGACAGGCTCCCTCAGAGCATTCTGGATGTTTTATTGAATAGTAGCTCACTGTAGTTATTGGGGATGGGCCTGGATCAAGACTTTGAACACCCCAGAATGCAGGATGTTCAAATGTAAGGCTTTGTTTGGTCCCAGCTCTCACATATAGGGTTCAGTTCTTACTGCCATAGTCCTATGCTTTGGTTCCACCATGCCCTCTCCAGCGGGATTTCAGTTTCCCAAATCCTACTGCCATCTTCCTTTTAAAAGGAAGTTATTTTGAAAAGATTTGCCTGCAGATATCTTCTGTGAAACAGAAAACACAAGGACTTTTAATGGAGAAGCCATAAATTCCAGCTCCCAGGAAGAGGCTTAAGATTTTCTTGTAACTTGATCGTTGCAGCTAAATAGCTTTTCTTACTGTTTCATGTCAATTTCCTTAATTAACCGTCTGTGGGTTCTTGAGAGAAAAAAATTTGCAAAGGCAAATGCATTTGATTTATTGAGCTAACTCCATTGCTAGTAATTTAAAATTGACCATTCATTTTTCTTTTACTAGGCCAAGCTGATAGAGTTCAGTCCTCTGAGGGCAACTGATGTGAGACTTCCAAGTGGAGCAGCTTTTGTTATTGCCAACAGTTGTGTTGAAATGAATAAAGCAGCAACTTCTCATTACAATATTAGGGTGATGGAGTGTCGTCTGGCTACAAAGGTACTGTATGGCTTTTGTCAAACTCTAATGAAACCTTCATCCAAGTATGTGCTTTCTTCTACCCATGACCAGTCTTGGCTTTACTTTAACACCAGGTCAGGTGCTGCTTTAACTGGCATTTTTATCTTCTCAGGGCCTGACCCCTCTACCCTGTTGCAAGGCAAACTCCCACAGAGTTCAATGGAAGTGTGAGGCGTCTGGGATCAGACCTTTGTTGTACTGTTTTAGGGTCTGTGGTTTAGCAGTATTGAGTTTATTATTATTATTATTATTATTATTATTAGCCATGGATGGAGAGAACAAGTTAATTCCTTTTCAACAAAAATATGTTTAGTTAATATGAGTAGAGGGCTTCTAATGAAATCCTGATAATGAAAAGGCAGTGGAGAAAAACAAAAGTATTTGCATGGTAGTTATGTATGTTCAGTAATAGGTACACAGTTATTGGGTAAGCAGATGGCAATAATCAAAGATACAATGTAGAAACATTAAAATGCTATTGGAAGTGTTGATTAGAAATAGATACTTGCATTAACTTTAAAGATGGGCCTGAACCAATACTGCAGATTTGGCTGTGGCCTGGGGTGCCAATTCACATCTTAAACTTGTCTCTAAAATAGGTTGACTCTGAACACTCCAAGCCTGGGGAAAGTTTGAATTTGGACCCGAATTGGAAAATGCCAGAGTTTGGGAGTATTCAGATTTGAGGTTTGGATTCAGTCAGTTGTAAAAATAAAGGGGACTATTACACTGGCATAAATGTGGAGTAGCCTGGCTGACTCAGAGGACATACTCCCAATTTATACTGCTGTGAGTAAAATGTATCTCAGAGAATTCAGCTGAGAGTTTACATAATTACATGGTGGGATTCATTGCCCCTTTATGTCAAGGACATTTATATGGAGAAGAATATCCAGCATTGTAACAGTTAATGCTGAAAGAGGAAAAGAGAGAATCTAATAATCAGTGAAACATTTTAAGCTTCCTGTATTGGCTGATAGCAGAAGCTAAACCAAGGGTGTAGTTTGGAAAGTACCATTTTTTATGTATTTAAGACAGCAGTAATAAATAATGTCAGTGGTCATGGCCAGTTTCTTCGCTATGGATTGTCATGGACTTTAGTGTAGTCAGGATCAGTACCTCTCTATGAATAGCTTTTGAGTGGAATGACAATTAAATAACTCAGCTAATTTGGGTAGTCCTTGTTTCTTTTGGAAGCTAATTCAAATTAAAGCTCAGGAATATTCATATATCCTATTTTTTAAAAGACCATTTGTAAGGCCTTAAGTGTTGTTTCATTAAGCAAGGTAGGTGAATTGTACCAGTGTTTAAAATTGCTTTGCTTAGTTGTTCTGCGTTGCAAACTGCAAAAGAATGAAGGGAAAGATGGATGTTATGCCACCTGTTAGAGATGACACAATCTGCAAAAAAATACTTTACACAGATGTACAATTTAAAGGAAAGTAACAATTTACATCTGCCCAATTTAAGCACATGTTGCCCAGATGGATAGTTGCATGCATAATAAAAAAATTGTTGAGACAGAGAAAACCTGTTTCCTTTAAAGACAAGTCATAGACGGGTGAAGGTGGGCAGAGAGGAAGCAGGGTTGTCTTTTAGGTACTATGAACACAGCAGAACTAATAAGTTAACGGATCTATGAAACATCAGCTTAGGCGTCACAACACAACTTTGTAGATTGTTCTTATTGATGGGTGTCTCGGTGATAGTATTTGTCTTTCATTCTTGTAGCTCTAATCTCATTTCCCATACTCTTTCCATTGTAGACATTTATATGCGTGGGGAGACACTAGCATAACATATTCCTAAGTGCTTTGATTGGTGCAGGATATAATGAATACTTGATTACCTCTCTCAATACCTGCTGCCTTTCCTTCTCCTTTCTTCAACACTCATCCATTCTTTTTCTTTTTATTCAGGTTTTTATACTATGCTCCTCACTGTAGTCCCTGGCGTGGCGCCCGATTGGAGGTCTAAGGGGCGCCGTGCGCTGCCTAGTGGCAGCTCTAAGGGGTGCCGCACTGCCCCCGGCTCTGGGCGTGTGGCGCCCCTTACAGCTGCCATCAGGCGACCCCCCCATGGGTTGGCACCCTGGGCAGTTGTCTGGTTAGCCCCCCCACTTCCAGCCCTGCCTGGATCTCCCCCACTTCCCAGCAGCTGTTATGCTTAGAAACTGCTCTCTGGGAAACTCCATTTTGTTTCTTTATTCTGGGCAAGCGTTTTGTTGGGGAAGAAACTTTGGTCCAGAATTCTTGCCTCTGAAAATTCCACCATAGGTGTCACAGGATGGATACCCAGCATTAGCAAAAAATGTAGGTCTTTGCTTCTTTGTACTATGGGTCAGGTCAGTGTTTCTCAAAGGGTCGTGTGCCTGCTTTGGGAAAGCTGCTAGTGGGCCCATGCCCAGTGGCTTTCTCAAAATGGGCCTGAGGCTCACTTTGAGAAACAGTGCTTCAGGTTATTCTCTTCACTTGTAAAATGGTGTTAATAATGTCTGTTTATCTGTCTACCTTAATGGGAGCTATAAAGTTTAATCAATAAATGTTTCTGAAGTAGTAAAGGACCCTCAGAGGGCACTATGAAGCACTAGGATAGTATTATTGTTATTTAAGGCTAAGTACACCAATATTCACTGTGAATCATTGTGTATATTTCTCCCATAATTTACTGGGATATAAATTGTTTACTTATATTCACATGTACTTAGCTTAGAAATGAATAGGTCATGTTATTGGAGTGGATGATGACAGATTCCTGAAAAAGAATCCTCTTTGGTTAGATGAAACTTGGAAAGAGCAGGAAGAGCAGCTATTCTAGGCACTTCAAAGAAACTCTTAAGGAGAATCTCAACTTATGTGATATAAATATTGATCACTTTGAAGACAGAACCATGGACAAACCTGATTGTAGAGCAACTATCAATAATGTTGTAAACACTTACCCCACGGGTTGGTTGCAGGGCCAATTTTGTTCAGCATCTTTATTAATGGCTTGGATGAGGGGATGGATTTCTCCCTCAGCAAGTTCTCAGATGACACTAAGGTGGGGGAGAGGTAGATACCCTGGAGGGCAGAGATAGGGTCCAGAGTGACCTAGACAAATTGGAGGATTGGGCCAAAAGAAATCTTCTGATGTTCAACAAGGTCAAGTGCAGACTCCTGAACTTGGAATGGAAGAATCCCAAGCACTGTTACAGCGTGGTGACCAACTGGCTAAGCAAAAAAAGGACCTGGGAATTACAGTAGATGAGAAGCTAGATATGAGTCAACAGTGTGCCCTTGTAGTCAAGAAGGCTAATGGCATATTGGGATGCATTAGGAGGAGCAATGCCAGCAGATCTAGAGAAGTGATTATTCCCCTTTATTCTGCACTGGTGAGGCCACCTCTGGAGTATTGCATCCAATTCTGGGGCCCCCATTACAGAAAGAATGTGCATACATTGGAGAAAGTCCAGCGGAAGGCAACAAAAATGATTAGGGGGCTGGAGAACATGACAGATGGCCATACATTTATAGTGTTCTAATAAGACACTAATATTGAGCAATAATGTCCAGAAAAAGAGGGTGTAAATCGGTAGTTAAGAAGTAGCTTGAGGATACCTTACGTCTTTACTCCACCTGATGTGTAACTGCCAGGAAACACCCAAGTATGGGGTCAGTATTCTTGTAAATTCTTCAGATGTATTTTCCCTATTTCTTTTCTGGGTCTGGTGTCTGTGGTATTTTGAGTTAATCAGGTGGGTTTTTTTAAAAGGTCAGAAACTTCATTGTCATAAGTTTGAATGATCACAAAGATACCCGGTGCTAAATGTTTTGCAGTGATCAGTTTCTGTTCAGTATGTTTAGTCTGGAGAATATCTAAATAATAAGCTCATCCCAAAGGTAGCTTCTCTTCAAGGAATTGGGAAGGATGCAGCAATGCACCAGTAGCATAATTACTAATAACACAGGCTACGTCTAGACTGGCCCCTATTACGAAATAGCCATGCTAATTTCCAACTTTGCAATAGGGAAATCCGCGGGGGATTTAAATACCCCCCCCCCCCCCCCCCCCGGGATTTAAATAAACATGTCCACCGCTTTTTTTCCGGCTTGGGGAAAAGCCGGCAAAAAGCGTCTAGACTGGCACGATCCTCCGGAATAAAGCCCTTTTCCGGAGGATCTCTTATTCCTACTTTCAAGAACACTTTCAAGTAGGAATAAGAGATCCTCCGGAAAAGGGCTTTATTCCGGAGGATCGTGCCAGTCTAGACGCTTTTTGCCGGCTTTTCCCCAAGCCGGAAAAAAAGCGGCGGACATGTTTATTTAAATCCCGCGGGGGGTATTTAAATCCCCCGCGGATTTCCCTATTCCAAAGTTGGAAATTAGCATGGCTATTTCATAATAGGGGCCAGTCTAGACGTAGCCACAGTGAATAATGTATTCAGATAATAGAAAGGATTTTGCTGGTTTTTCTGATGATACCTACTGATCGTTAGTGCAATATAATAATGTTTTGCATCTCTTCAGCACCGTTAAGCTGAAGCTCAAATCACTTTTACAGGCAACTATTAAAGCTATGAAAGTTTAAAGTTAAATATGTGAAGGAAATATTATTCATGGTGACAGTGACTCATCAGCTGACATTGTGCCATATGGCTGTGTGTAGTATTGTAGGGTTTTTTTCTTCATATTTCTGCTGATCATCCATTCATCTTGTGAGTGGGACTTCCAGCTGGATCATATTTAGCCTCATCCTTTTCCACTGGTAATATAAGGGTAACTCAGCAGTCCCACAACTTCACATCGGATCATTAGGCCAGGCTCAGGTCACTAGTCCTTCCAGTCCTTGTGCCTGGGATCTCCTCAGCGAGACTCTAAAGGCTACATCTACACTGCCCAGTCTTGTGCAAGAACATATGCAAATGAGGTGCGGTGATGAATATCATCCTGCCTCATTTGCATACTTAATGAGCCACCATTTTGCACAAGAAGGAGCAATCTACACTCCTTATTTTCAGGCAGAATAGCTCTTGCACAAGCAAGTATAGACTGCTCCTTCTTGTGCAAAAGTCTCTTGCGCAAAATGACGGCTCATTAAGTATGTAAATGAGGCACAGTGATATTCATTGCCATGCCTCATTTCCATATGTTCTTGCGCAAAAGGGCGCAATGTAGATGTAGCCTTAATTTCTGCCTTGTCAGGCCTTTGATTCTTTCCTAAGCTACCTCCTACATCAGTCCACCTTCTCCTGAACAGGCTCACATGTTCAGCTCCCAGCATGACAAAGGAAAGAAAACCACCAGTGTCTTGCTCTAACATTAACAGGTGTGTTGTGAGCAAGACACGAGAAGTCATTCTTCCGCTCTACTCTGCGCTGGTTAGGCCTCAGTTGTGTCCAGTTCTGGGCACCGCATTTCAAGAAAGATGCGGAGAAATTGGAGAGGGTCCAGAGAAGAGCAACAAGAATAATTAAAGGTCTAGAGAACATGACCTATGAAGGAAGGCTGAAAGAATTGGGTTTGTTTAGTTTAGAAAAGAGAAGACTGAGGGGGGACATGATAGCAATTTTCAGGTATCTAAAAGGGTGTCATGAGGAGGAGGGAGAAAACTTGTTCATCTTGGCCTCTGAGGATAGAACAAGAAGCAATGGGCTTAAACTGCAGCAAGAGAAGTTTAGGTTGGACATTAGGAAAAAGTTCCTAACTGTCAGGGTAGTCAGACACTGGAATAAATTGCCCAGGGAGGTTGTGGAATCCCCATCTCTGGAAATATTTAAGAGTAGGTTAGATAAATGTCTATCAGGGTTGGTCTCGACAGTATTTGGTCCTGCCATGAGGGCAGGTCCCTTCTAGTCCTAGTATTCTATGATTCTAACTGACTGCAGAAATCTGTGTGAAAAAGAATCCACCAGTTCTTGGAAAAGTCCCAATATAGTCCCCAATTACACAAAGCAAATACTTAACTTTCAGCATGTACTTAAGTCCCACTAACCTGAAAGTTAGTCCCACTGAAGTGCTTTCCTGAAAAGAGATGATCTGCGGTATTGAGGCCTTTATGCTTTCAAACAATTTTAACTTCAGACCAGTGTTTTTTGAAAAGAAAAAGAGGAAATCCTCGCCCCACTCAAATCAACACACTTGAGTGCAGAACACAGTCTCAATTTAATATAACACGCCTGTATAAATGACTCCAGAAAAATCTTCCTTGTACTGTTAAGGTTGAGACTCCCTTTTAAAATGAATGAGAATACAGGTTGAACCTCTCTAGTCTGGTGCACTCTGGTCCAGCATAATGTTAGTTAGCCAGTGTCCACTAATCATGGGCATGGGCAAGTTTTCCGCTGTCCCTTAAAGTTTGTTTATAGCCAACAGTCCTGGCTCTCAGTATTCTGTGCTGTTATTTAGCTCTAATTTACCACTAAATGTCTTCTAAGAGCCCAGCAAGCAGTGGAAGCTGCCAGACAATATTGACCTCTAATGGTCTGGCAAATTGTCTGGTTTGGCATGGTCTAGGGTGCCAGACTGTAGGGGTTCAACCTGTAGAATGCTGCAGTTATAAAAATAATATACACTAGAAAGTCATCAAGCTTGCAATTAGGGGTCCAGCACCAACCTTACCATGAAATTCAGCTCTCCAGCACGCTTAGAAGAAAGTATCACAACAACTTCAGAAATTTGGGTTTATTAAATACCACCAATCAGGCTGAGTGGTCACTATTCGATCAAAGACAGATAACAGCAAGTCCTCCTTTGACCTTCTAGAATTGTGCTGGGGAATGTGTAAGAACAAATGTCTAAAATTGGTTTTATAAAATGAATAATAGTTGGAGGGGATAGCTTGTGGAAAACAAGAGATCATTGATTTGACTAGATATACCGTATTTTCTGGCGTATAAGACGACTTTTGATGTTAAAAAACATCCCCCAAAAATCGGGGGTCGTCTTATATGCCGGGTATACAGCTTTGCGGCTTTGCAAAGCCTTGGGGGAAGCCGGCGGCGGGGCCCCTCCACGGCTTTGCAAAGCCTCGGGGGAAGCCGGAGCAAAGCCTCAGAAGCGCGACACCCCGCCGCCGCTTCAGCTTTGCTCCCGGTGCCTCTGGTCTGCTGGGGACCGTCTCCAGCAGACCAGGGACACCGGGAGCAAAGCCGGGGAGGTGGAAGGGCGCTGGGGTATAAGACGAAACCCTATCTTTTAACTAAAAAATTAGGGGGTCGTCTTATACGCCCAGTAGCCTTATACGCCGGAAAATACGGTATGTAATGTCAGTAAGGGTACGTCTACACTGCATCCCTAGTTCGAACTAGGGATGCAAATGGAGACAATCGAAGTAGTTAATGAAGCGGGGATTTAAATATCCGCGCTCCATTAACATGATCTCGCCGGCGCGCTAGTTCGAATCACAGCTGATTCGAACCAGGAAGTGCGCGCCGGGACGCGTTAGTTCGGACTAAAGCCCTTAGTCCGAACTAATGTTACTCCTCATTTTTTGAGGAGTAACATTAGTTCGGACTAAGGGCTTTAGTCCGAACTAACGCGTCCCGGCGCGCACTTCCTGGTTCGAATCAGCTGTGATTCGAACTAGCGCGCCGGCGAGATCATGTTAATGGAGCACGGGATATTTAAATCCCCGCTTCATTAACTACTTCGATTGTCTCCATTTGCATCCCTAGTTCGAACTAGGGATGCAGTGTAGACATACCCTAAGAGATTTAGGCTAATGTTTTAAGAAAAGAAATGCTTAAATTTTTTTGGGCTGTTATTGACAGAAATCTTCCTGTTCTGGTACTAGATCTGTGTGTAAACATATTGGCTATTTGCTGTGTAAGGATAGATGGCTTTTCCTGAAAAAAATCCGTTCTCTAAGGTCTGTTTGCTTTATGAAATATGTCATGTCAATTTCAAACTATGATGTGTGTCACTGTTTGTTTTTGCTGTGGTAAGCTTCTCGCTAAGTCAAAAGGCCTAGAATGGAAAACAATGCTGAAGCTCCAAGATGTGCAGGCCAAGCTAGGAGTTAGCCTGAAGGAAATGCTGACCGTTGTCGAGGAGGTATTTCACCCTGAGCCTTACAGCACAGAGGAAATTTGTACATGCCTGGGAATTAGCCTTGAGGAGCTCCGCACTCAGATCCTCAGTCAAAACACGCAAGATGGTGAGTGTACATCAGATGGTGGTTTTTATTTTAAAAAGCTCGTGTTATGTAAAATGCCTATAATACATAAAGGACCTGGACATCTTGCCAAAAGAGTTCATCAGCAGGAACCTGTGGGGAGGTTTCTAGGGCGAAGGGGCTTATATCATATCAGTTCTATTTGTTCCCATTAGGGCAGTGTTTCTCAAAGTGGTCCACGAAACCACTTTGAGAAAGCTGCTAACTGGCCACGCCGGTGTGTTTATTTACTGGTGCCGCAACCACGGAGCCTCGCGGCTCCCATTGGCTCTGGTTTGCCATTTGCAGCCAAGGGGAGCCGTAGGAAGAAGCAGCCCGGCCCACTCCACTTCTTGCTGCTCCACTTGGCTGCAAATGGCAGACCAGAGCCCATAGGAGCCACGAGGCTCTGTGGCCAAGGTGCTGGTAAATAAACACACCGGTGTGGCCAGTTAGCAGTTTTCTCAAAGTGGTTTCGTGGACCACTTTGAGAAAGTGTATTGGGGAGCTGGGCAGACAGCCCAGCTCAGTCTTGGCTCATGCTGGGTCCGGGACCTAACCCCATTACAACTCTGCATTTAAAGTGTATTAGGAGCCTGGCAGGCAGCCTGGCTCAGTTACGGCTTGCGCTGGGTCTGGGAGCTCAGACCCCCCCCCCCCCACATAGGGGCTCCTACCCCTTCATCAGAGGCAGCAGCACAGAAGGACTGGCAGCCTTTCCACAAGGGGAGCTAGTTTAGACCCTGCTGATCTCAGGGGGAGGGAGGGTCTGAGCTCCCAGACCTGGCGCGGGCTGGACCTGAACTGGGCTGCGTGCCCGTCTGGCTCCTAATACACTTTAAATGCAGAGCTGCAGGAGTGGTAACAATGTGGAGTGGCAGGTGGCTCCTTGGCTATTAAATTAACCGATATTTAACATCCCTAAGGTAAATGTCTTCTTCAAAGGAATGAGTAAAAGGCACAGGATGTAATGTGCCTGTCACAGAACACCAAGAGCCAAGCCTTCCTGAACACTCTCCTGTGACTATTTCAACCCTTTCCCTTCCTGCTCCTTTTCTCCATTCCTCCCAGCATGTCTGGCTTCCCTCGCATGTCACTGTGGGGAGGCCAGAATACCCCCTTGGCCTCCTTCGTACCCTGGCTTGTCCTGGAGCACCTCATATAGAGGGACGAGGGAGCAGGTGGTGCAGAGTCAGCTGTTCCAGTTTTATGCTATCCCAAAATGCTCCTGACATAAGGAAAATCCTAAGCTATGCAGTTAGGACAGCTGTCTGCTCCGTTGCAATGCTGGAGAGGTGCCAGTATGTATTCAGAGACCTGGATCGGGCCCCACACCTCTGCGGAATGTTGTACAATACTTGTGTGCATTATATAGAGAGTATACTAAAGTGTGTAGCTCTCTAACACAAATATAACATGAACTATGTGCTCTTAGATATCGCAGGGTATAAATAACCTCTCATCTTATCCCCCACACTTCCTTTTTCATGGGAAATCACTAGGGCTCTTAGTTTCCTATACTATCCCCTCCTCTGTTCCCCCAATATGAAACATTATATGAATAGTAACTCACAAATATGACTATTTTGCATATCTCTGGTTTTAAAAGCTAACATTTAAAGCTCAGTAAAGTTGAACTGTTTATATGGATTGTTATTTTCACTAAAAAAAACAGTCTGGATGAAAAATTTTGACATAAAAGCAATAGAAGAAAGTCCAAGGAAATGTTATACTGTAGCTCTGTCTAGTGTTTGCAGATGTTCACCAAACAAAATCTCTTAAAATTTGCGTGACCATGATCTTGTTTGATAAAGCCAATTAAAATGGCTTGTGCAGAAGTCTGTTTGCATTTGTACAAGATAAAACTAAACAACAGATTCCTGTAAAAGTAGACACAGAGAGAAATAAGACAGACCCAGAGTGAAGAAATCAAATCCACTGTTTGTTTTTGTTATGCACCAAACAAATTACACTTCATGTTGGTTTTGGAAAACTACAGCTTCTTCAGCAAAAATCTTCTTGCTTTAGTTTGCTGTATTTTACACTGTCTCCTAATGACAGAACATACTTTCTTGACGTGAAAGAAGAAAATACTGATAAATAAACCAGGCTTTGTCATTACAATTCTGTGAAAAATACAGCAAACAAAAGCAAAAATGTTGGAGAGAATATGTTAAATTATTTGCTAGATGCTGATTTTTCCTTTGTAGCAGAGCATAAATTTGTGACAGTTTCCACTTCTGCCCCCACCCCAGGCTAGGGCTGTTAGTAGTATGCCTTGAGCTCCCATGGCATCCTGTATAAGAACCTTCGCAGATTCTTATGGGTTAGGAAAGGAGAAATAAAATGTTGCATTTGTGACTCAAAGCTTCACCTTCATCTTCATCGCACTTGAGGAAGCCTGGGATTACAGCGCAGAAGAGGGATGCTACAGATTCCAGCTGAGCTATTTGCTTTTAGGCAATCAGAAAGGAATAATACACGCACACTTCTCACTATACAGTATTGTCTGTTATCAGATACATTTCAGTCAGGTCCACCTCTTTCCTTCTATTCATATTATACATTCCCATTCTCTCCAATTGGATGTCTCATTGTCATTTTAGTGAGGCTTCCTAGCCAACTTCTTAACCAACATCTCTGCACTCTGTAACAAGACCTATAAAATAGTTACAGTTGCATTTGCAATGATGTACATAAGCCTGTCAGTAGCTGAATTTTTTAGGCCTACAACACACGTTCTTAACTAGTGGGCAAATCAGAGGTGGGACCAAACCAACACCGTGTAGCATTGTACGACTAAGCACCACATTCGAACTTTGTTGGTAGTTGTTGAGCCAGATCCTGGCTTCTGTTCTGGCTTCTTTGCACTGTTTGGCACCACAAGGACCGTGAAAATCCATCTTGACCAATCAACTAAGGATTCCTGCTCCCCCGGCCAATCAACTGATGATTCTTCACTTGAATATCTGTACTACATCACCCCACTTGAAATTGCTTAGTGCCACCTTTAAACCTACTCACCATTCACAGCTGCTGTATAACCCAAATAAAAATCCTGGTTCTGAAACCCCAAATTTAAGAGAGTGTTGTATCTAGATCTACGCTTTGTGCCCCAGGATCCTCTCCAGAACAAATAGTATTTATTATTCACTTTCTAAAGTGCAGTACACTATAGTTTCATTACTTCATAAAGTAGTTAAGCTCCAGTGGCGGTGGGAAGGTTGTGTATTTATAAATCTCACCGCAGCAGGATATTTTTCTATAAAATAATGTCATCTTTTTGCCATAATATGTTTCTCCCTTTTAAATGGGATATTCTTAAACCAATTTTTCCTTTTTACACATAAAACAGTAATCTAATTATGACATTTTAAACCTGGGAACAGAATCACCATGGGAGCTAAAAGCATCTGTTTAGTCTGTGGGTTTGGCTGGTTAACCCCTGCTTAGAAAACTAAATTTGGGAAAAATATTGCTACTGAAAAATAAGCCTCAAACCACAATGCAATTGGAATGAGTGGGGTTGTATAGTCTTTCACTCATGCTGTGAAGTAGTCCAAAGGAGTGGTGAGCTCAGTGCAAGAACTGATTGTAATTTTTTTGTCACATTTTTTGGAAATTGACTTTTAAATGTATTGCCACATATGCTCTCTTTATCAGGCAGTAGCCGGAGTTTTGTTGCAAAGAGCATGCACCCATAGAGCAGGATAGCAGAGAGCACATGTAGCTTATAAGGAAGACTAGAATAGAATAAAATGGAGTGGGCCATTTTAGCAACAAAAAGCACTTTTAGAGGCATTGTTGTGGTAAAAAGAGTCATCATTAAAGCAGTAGGTGCCATAATCTCTAAAATGTCTCTTGACTTGGTGGTTGTATTCAGGGAAGGAGCATCCAATTGCTCTGTTTTAAGAGGAGCGAATTGTGAATGGTTTACTCACATTGATGAGCAGTTGCTCACAGGAGTAGTTGCATCAGAATGACGGGGTTGCTTTATGTGGGAACCTGCCCAGCTTTATTAGTAAGGGGATGGAGAATCATCATCTGGCCTAGATGAAATATAACAACCTGTGGCAACATTTTCTTTTATTAAATTAAGGGCCAGATTCAGTCACACAAATGCAGTAGAATCTTTCTCTGCCAATAGTTGCACTGAAAACAATGGGACGCCTTATGGAAAAAGGTTTATGCCATATTTGTAAAAGTGGTAAAATCTTTCACTGTATGATTTTGGGCGGTGAATTCTTCCACTATATTTCTTGCATCCCCACTACATCTTCATAACTGAGCCATGTTGTTTTCATTAATACACAGTGAAATGTAATTTAAGCAGATGCCAATGAGACCTGACAAAATGTATAGCCTAGTAGAGATTGGTCTATAGCTAAAGGTTAAATTGTACAGGAAACCCCAAAGAAAGTAGTCCGCTGAAGGTGACGTAATAACAAATAATACAACTTACTGGAAGCCACAAAGTTCAATTATTTTAAAACCATCTACAAAAAACAAACTGTTGCACAGTTCTCTGCTATATTTAACTAACCCACATTTGTTTGAGACTAATAATCTCTGGCCTATTGCTGTTTGTTTTTTAAAAGAGTTTTATGTGGATGTCAGACAAGGTTTTATTAATGGCAGTTTAAGTCCTAATATTTTGTTGCTATGGCCCAAACTGTCTTGGTGCATTGGAAAATTCCACTGTTTCCTCTAAGGGCAGTTGGTAGGCAATGAACATTTTAGACTCATTTGAATAGGGTGCTGAAGAAGTCATTTAAGGGCAAGCCCTTTGCAGCAGAGTTAGAGGCCAGGGGCACAGAGCCCATGACGCTTCAGGACCCATTCAGGCTTGTGGGGCTGTTTAATTGCAGTTTAGAGGTTTGAGTTTGGACTGGAGCCTGGGCAGTAGGATCCAGTGAGCTGAGAAGGTCACAGAGCTTGGACTGCAGCCTGAGCCCAAACATCTGGACCTCATAAGCCTGAGTTAACTGGCATGGGCCAGCGGTGCAGTTTTAATTGAAGTGTGAACATACCCCAGTGTCCTAATTGCTGCTCCTTTCCATTCTTCTGAGCCCAATAGGAGAGAGAATGCTGCAGCCCTCAGTCCTTACCCAGACAAAACTGCTGTTGACTTCAGCGAGAGTCTAGCTCTTGTGTAGAGACTGCAGGATTTGGCCTTAATGGCTCTGTAATAACTCTTTAAAACAACTCTATTCTTAGCTCAGATAGAAGATTTGTTTTATGCATCTGAAAGTTTTATACCTTTGTCACTTTGACTAGAGCAGGTTGAGGCTTCAGTGATCATTCTGTTTTATTTGTGAAATACAAAGTCACCTGCCAAATACGTGTTGTGTTTTTTACATAGTAAATGATTTTGGGCTAGTCATCTCCGGCACACCTCTAGGCTTCCTTGGTTGTTTGGACTGTAAATACAGATCTTCTCTTTGTGTACTGGTAACTATTGTTCTCTTAAGGCTGATAGCCTCCAATTCAGACATAGATCTAGATGTTAGAAACATAGTTTTACTGTTGATATATTTGACTGCATGGCAGCAAGTATCGAGATAGCCCTAATATGGAAGAGCTTTCTCCATTACTTGGAGCATATGTCTGGATTTATGTACGTCAGAGGTAGTACCCATCAGAGGTACAAATCAGAGGTAGTACCCATTGAATACAGAGATGGTTGGAAGCCCAAATGTTATTAATTCTTGTATAGAGCATCAGATTTGGAGGTGGTAGGAGGAAAACACTTTAAAAAGATTTCATTAAGTGCTTAATTTTTTTAATTGGAATGCTGCTATACTCTGTCATATCTATGGCAGTTGTGGTTTTCCCTAGATTTATAGTTATATCTCCATACTGTAAAAACCAGAACCCTTTCATTTAATGATATCATTTCTTCACTGATATTCACTTGGCAAAGAGTCATGTTTGCAAGGGAGTCTAAAACAACAACACAAAACCAGTTTCTGTCATTTTGAATGTAATAATTGCTTAAAAGGATAACATTAGATTATAGTCAAACCAAATGTCAAGTTTGTGGAGTCTTCATGACATGAGAGAATGCTGTCAAGGACATAGTTTCAGATTTTCTGACTAGCAGCCAGCATTTAGAAGACCCATTCTAGTTGCCAATACATAACATGATGATCATAACACAACCACAGAGTGTTTTAAGGTAATCTGGCCAGTAAAGCATTATTTTACCAAAGGGTGGTCTCTGAATCAAATACAGCCTTTGGCAAGACTTTTACCTTACAATTGAAACCAGACATGTTTTCAGTTCATTTTTTGGGTTACTACTGTTCAATGGTGATTTACAAGAGAGTGTGAGCTATGGCAATCTCTCACGCAACTTCAGATATGCTCTAAACGAATGCACATTTAGAAATCCCCGTGCTGTAAAACAAGAGTTTCGTAAGAAAAGAATATTTAAAGAGAAATCATCACAAAAGGAATGCTCAGGATTCTATGCCCAGCAGTCTTTCCCTGGCAGTCCTGAACATTCAGGCACAGTTCTGCAACACACATTGCAAACAGCTACAGAAGCAACAAAAATGATGGATACATATATGGCAAAGCACAGCTCTGAATGCATCGAGTAAATCAGAAATGGTTGTTTAAGCATCCTCCGTTGCTCAGTGACATTTCACTGAGATTCAGCTTCCAAGGAGCATTTGAGTCATTCCCTTTTTTGTTTTGTTTTAATCCTAGTCTAAAAATACGTTGTGTACAGAAGGCAGACAAGTTCAATTCACCTTTAGTGGGTAGCATTTGAGTTATATATTAAACAAAGGAATATTATCACCAATGATCCCAATGCACAGTAAGAAAAGCAAATATGGTAGGCGACCAGATTGGCTTACCAGGGAAATCCTTGGCTCTCTTAAACACAAAAAGGAAAATTATAGGAAGTGGAAACTTGGACAGATAACTAGGGAGGAGTATAAATATATTGCTCGAGAATGCAGGGGAATAATCAGGAAGGTGAAAGCGTAATTGGAATTGCATCTAGCAAGGAATGTGAAGGGTAACAAGAAAGGTTTCTACAGGCATGTTAGCAATAAGAGGGTTATCAGAGAAGGTGTGGGGCCCTTACTGGATGAAGGAGGTAACCTAGTGACAGATGACGTGGGAAAATGCTTTTTTTGCCCCTGTCTTCACAGACAAGGTTGGCTCCTAGCCTACTGCACTAGATAACAAAGTGTGAGAAGGAGGTGGGCAGCCCCCGGTGGAGAAAGAACAGGTTAAGAACTATTTAGAAAAACTAAATATACACAAATCCATGGGGCTGGATTTAATGCATCCGAGGGCACTGAGGGAGTTGGCAAATGTCATTGCAGAGCCTTTGGCCATTATCTCTGAAAATTCATGGAGATTGGGAGAGATCCTGGATGATTGGAAAAAGGCAAATGTAGTGCCCATCTTTAAAAAAGGGAAGAAGGACAATCCAGGGAACTACAGACCAGTCAGCCGGACCTCAGTCCCAAGAAAAATCCTGGAGGGGCTCCTCAAGGAATCCATTTTGGAGCACTTAGAATAGGGGAAAGTGATCAGGAATAGTTAACATGGTGAACATGGATTCACCAAGGGCAAGACTAATCTGATTAGCTTCTATGATGAGGTATCTGGCTCTGGGGACAAGGGGAAGTCAGTGGATGTGATATACCTCGACTTTAGCAAAGCTTTTGATACGGCCTCCCACGATATTCTTGCCAGCAAGTTAAGGAAGTATGAATTGGATAAATGGAATGTAAAATGGATAGAAAGCTGGTTAGATTGTCGGGCCCAACGGGTAGTGATAAATGGCTTGATGTCTGGTTGTTGGTTGGTTTCAAGGGGAGTGCCCCAAGGATCGGTTCTAGAGCTGGTTTTGTTCAACATCTTTATTAATGACCTGGATGAGGGGATGGATTGCACCCTCAGCAAGTTTGCGGATGACACTAAGCTAGGGGGAGAGGGAGATATGTTGGAGGGTAGGGATAAGGTCCAGAGTGACCTAGACATATTGGAGGACTGGGCCAAAAGAAATCTGATGTGGTTCAACAAGTACAAAGTGCAGAGTCCTGCACTTGGGATGGAAGAGTCCCAAGCATTGTTACAGGCGGGGGACCGACTGGCTAAGTAGTATCTCAGCAGAAAAGGACTTGGGGATTACGGTGGATGAGAAGCTGGATATGAGTCAACAGTGTGCCCTTGTAGCCAAGAAGGCTAATGGCATATTAGGGTGCATTAGGAGGAGCATTTCCAGCAGATCTAGAGAAGTGATTATTCCCCTTTATTTGGCACTGGTGAGGCCACATCTGGAGTATTGTGTACAGTTCTGGGCCCCCCAGTATAGAAATGTCGATGCATTGGAGAGGGTCTAGCGGAGGACAACAAAAATGATTAGGAGCACATGACTTACAAGAAGAGACTGAAGGATTTGCACTTATTGAGTCTGCAGAAGTGAAGAGTGAGGGGGGATTTGAGAGCAGCCTTCAACTTCCTGAAGGGAGGTTCCAAAGAGGAAGAAGAGAGGCTGCTTTTAGTAGTGACAGATGGCAGAACAAGGAGCAATGGTCTCAAGTTACAGTGTGGAAGGTCTAGGTTGGATATGAGAAAAAACTGTTTAAATGGGAGGGTGGGGAAGCACTGGAATGGGTTCCCTAGGGCAGTGGTGGAATCTCCATCCCTAGAAGTTTTTAAGTCTCCACTTGACAAAGCCCTGGCTGGGATGATTTAGTTGCGGTTGGTCCTGCTTTGAGCATGGGGCTAGACTCGATGACCTCCTGAGGTCTCTTCCAGCCCTGGGATTCTATGATTCTAATGGAAAAATTTTGTTCCACTTATCACATCATTTGAGCCCATTTGCTATCATCTGGCTCAGAACTACATTTCCAGCAACTATACATTGAAATTCTAATTTATGTCGGCTGATTTTTTTATTCCAAATAAGGAATTAGATAGATATTGCTGATGTTACAGGTGACAGGACATGTTATCGAGCTAAGTGTGGAATACCAGTACACTATGCCTGGTTTTAACACAGGGAAAACACTGTCTGGAGACATTTATCACCCTCACAGTCTCAGATTTGGAGGTAGATCTGGAGGCATGAGCCAGGGAGTTCTGCTGTATTGGAGGTGAATCTGCAGATTGCCTGGATCTAAGAACCCATCCTGAGAGACCTTTCTTCATTCTAAGTTTGAGTTGGCCTCTAAATTGATTTCCATAATGGAACTGGTGAAGACCCTGGCTTTGAACATTCCTCCCATGCCAAAAAGACAGACTAAGATTTAACATCCATCAGTGGATCTGAATGCCTTAGAAATGAGCTAGATACATTGAGCCTTCATGATCCAAGATGACTTGACAGTGTCAGGATACACCTAGATCGGGATAGTCTCCTATACAATAAAGAGAACTTTGTGCACTGTGATTTTTAGTGCTTTTATGAGACTTCTTCCTTAGAGAGGGTCTGAGTTCTTGAAAACAGGTTTTTTTCCCCCAGAGACACAGCTAAGAGCATTCATAACTCACAGTACAATGAATAAAATGCCAACTGGGAAAATTTCCCCTTTACTTTGGAGATGGATCTGACAATTTCAGACTCTCTAAGGGTATGTCTACACTACCCCGCTAGTTCGAACTAGCGGGGTAATGTAGGCATACCGCACTTGCAAATGAAGCCCGGGATTTGAATTTCCTGGGCTTCATTTGCATAAGCGGGGAGCCGCCATTTTTAAATCCCCGCTGGTTCGAACCCCGTGTAGCGCGGCTACACGGGGCTCGAACTAGGTAGTTTGGACTAGGGTGCCTATTCCGAACTACCGGTACACCTCATTTCACGAGGAGTAACGGTAGTTCGGAATAGGAACCTAGTCCGAACTACCTAGTTCGACCCCCGTGTAGCCGCGCTACACGGGGTTCGAACCAGCGAGGATTTAAAAATGGCGGCTCCCCGCTTATGCAAATGAAGCCCGGGAAATTCAAATCCCGGGCTTCATTTGCAAGTGCGGTATGCCTACATTACCCTCCTAGTTCGAACTAGGAGGGTAGTGTAGACATACCCTAATACAGAAGGAGATTCCTGGCTTTTCAGCCATGACCTCTTTTGGGTAGAGAGGCCACATCTCTCTACCCCCTGAATGGCCCCATAGTTCCCTTCCTACACTGTGAGGTTCCCAGCAAGCCTGACTTCCTAACAGGCCAGCAGCTGTGCTTTGCTTTCTCTCCAGAAGCAATGAACAATGTAATGTCCACCAGTTATAAATTACCACACTGCTCTAAGCAAGCACTTGTATTCCTGTGGTGAAAGCATTACAGATAAGACATATGAAAAAAATAAATGTTCCTACATGCAAACTATAAGGATAGGGTTTCCAGATGGTTTCAACAAAAATACCGGATACTCTTAGCATTACATCACAATCTATATTACATCTTATTTAGAAAATACTGGACATTTATATTTTCTCAGATATGTTTCCCGAACAGAAAGCTCAAATACTGGACTGTCTGGTTCAAAACCAGACACCTGGCAACCCTATATAAGGATTATGAGAGGTCACCTCAACTCCAACTTTGGACTCTACTGGGTATCAGTCTTTCAAAACCCACAACTGAGTTTTTCCTTTGGTTACAACTTTAATCTTTATTATGTGGTGTAAAAGCACCTTGTACACTGTTTGCATGAAGAGTTGTCTATTGCTTCATCCACCTTGTAATTTTTGGGGGATATTCTTTCTAGACCATACATAAAAGCATCAAAACTAAAATGATAATAAACACTTTAGTCTGAAAACAGTATCAAAGCAGAGTTTTTAAAATGAAGCGTTGATTATAGCAAAAATATCTTTTGACTGAGAAGCAATCTAACAAGTCAAAAATACAGAAATAAATGTACATATTGTAAGTTTCCATTTTTTTCTTTTTCAGTTAGGTACCTGTTAAAATAATGGTGATTAATAGAATATGTAATAATACAATATTTTCACTTCATTTTAGTTACCACCTTTAAATTGTACCAGCGTTCTAAGCATGTGTATAGCGAAGCTGCCAGAGTGCTGGAATTTCAAAAGATATGCAGTGAGGCACCTGCCAGTGCAATCCAGCTGCTGGGAGAATTAATGAACCAAAGTCATATCAGCTGCAGGGACATGTATGAATGCAGCTGTCCTCAACTGGATCAGCTGGTGGACATCTGCCTGTAAGTTTTGACAGCAATGAACGAAGAACTCTCTTTGACAATATGGTTTGAATAGATTGGAAAACATGACATCATTAGCTATTGTAGTTTTAAAATGAAAGAAAAATATTCTTGTCTCTTATCACCAAATTAATCTCCTAAAGAGACGTTATGTAGTCAAATGTTTTCCTGCTGACATCTGAGTAATGCTTGTCAGATGAAAGTTACACTTTATGGTTTCATGATGGAATCTAGTTCTGGACTGACTCGTCATCAAAAAATTTCACAGTAAATAAAATTGGCTACTACGTTTGTTAGGTTTTAGAAGAGTTCATGATCAGTGTTCTTAAAATCTCTTCTCAGTTGTTACTTTTAGATGTATTTCTCCTTGCATATTCCTTAATCATTTCACTGCTGACGAGGCTGTAGCTTCAGGACTGTTAATGCATTCTTTGATATAGTGTTGCCTTGAAATCTCTATGGAACATCACGAACTAGCATTTGTTAATACTAAAAGTACATTTTGCCCAATGCAAAGCAACACGACTGATATACTAGGCAGCAGTAAAGTGGTTAAATATTGAATATCTTTTGAATGGACTAGTGCCAATGAAAGATCTCTCAATGTAGAGTCTTGGCCCTGTGCAAGGCACAGGCAGACACTGCTGTTTGCAGAACTCAAAAGAAAAAGTAGAAAAAATAAAGATCTTGTCATTTTTAGTTACATTCACAACTGGATGGACGGCGCTATGCAAGAAAAAAATGTTCTGTAGCATAGAATTCAAACACAAGGATAAGATTCAATGCACACATGTAGTTAGGATTGTATCAAATTAAAGTTAATGGGAACATCTTAATTAGATGGACCAAAGAGTAATAGTGAAAGAAAAACATGGTCACTGTCCCAGTTTCATCAGATTTCTTTCAAAATGACCATCGTGCAATGAAATGAAAACATGAAGAATGTAGCAAGAATAACTGAGCAATGAACCAGGCTTTAGTACAATATGAAATTATTTTTGAAACTATGTCTATTGTATGGGACAAGTTATTTATTTATTCGCCATTCAGTCCACCCATAAGAAACATGAATGTATTTCAATGTTTTCTGGATATAACTTTTCTTAATGATGAGGAGAATTTTGCGCAGGGGTGGGCAAGATGTGCCCAGGGGCCATTTCCAGCCTGCTGCCCCCTCGTTGGGATCCTTAGGCACAGAGCAACTCACGCCACTTTGAACAGCTGCTCTCTGCTCTGGACTCTGGGGAAGGAGGTGGGAGGCTTCATGTGTTGCCTCCACTCCCCAGCAAAATCTCTCGGCTCCCATTGGCCAGTTTCCAGCCAATAGGAGCTGAGAAATTTTGGATAAAGATAGTGCGCAAAGTCTCTCCACTCCCCACCCGGAGTGGAGCCAAATGGAGCTCCGCCATTTTGACTAGTCTGATGCTGCAACCGTCAGGCAGAGAGCCTGCCTCAGGTTCCTGTAGGGCAACTGGCTGGGAGCCACCTAGGTAAGTACCTCCCAGCCAAAGCCTGCCTCTGGCCTCTGGCTTCTCTTCCCCCCAACTATCTGCCCCAGGCCACCACCCTCTCCTGCCACAGATTACCACCCAAACCCTCTGTACCTCTCTCCCTTCTTCTTCCAAGTAACAACTCCCTTGAAGACCGTGAACCCCCTCTTACACCTCTCTCCCAGGCCAGAATCCTTTCCTGCAACCATACCCCCTCCAGTGCACTACAAGCCCCTGCCCCAGATCACAACCCCCTCTTTCACCAAAACTCCCTCTCAGACCCCACACCTCCTGAACCCTAGTCCACTACCTCAATTTTCTTTCTGCACCCAATCTCCATCCCCGACCCTGCACCACCCCATAGAAGTGTAGTCCTTGACCACTTATCAAAATCTTGGAGTGGCCCCCCCATTAAAAAGTATTGCCCACCCCTGATTTTGCGGCTACATTGTTACGTACAGTTGATTATTAAAGTTGAAGGAGACAGAATTTTATGGCCAAGATTTTTAAAATGAACCAGTGATTTTGGGTGCCCCACTTTTTAGGTGCTAAACTTGTTACATCTTGAAGGGGCCAAATTTTCAGAAAGCGCTGAGTATCTGCCCTCTGCAAGGTCCCTTTAAGCTGTTTTAAATTGGTTACTCAAAGTCTGAGGCATTTAAAGATCTCTAGTCACTCCTGACAATTTTGGCTAACATATTTAGTTTCATGGACCAGCAACTGCATAAATTAAATTGTCTTTACTTACAGTGAAATACAGCTGCCATGTAACTTTAAAAACCTTTCCAAAATACATTCCATATCATTGCCTCCTCACATGGTTTAAGCCATAGAGAATAATCTGCATATCCAGATGTTTTCTGTTTTGCCTAACTCTTTATGTTTTACAATATACTCCCTGCCAAGAAAAAAAAGATTCCTATTGGCTGTGGTTTGGAGTGCTGAAAAATTTAGCCATTAGTTGGTCAACTTTTTATGCAAAGAGAGTAGACTTGTACTTTCTGTAACCTGCTCATGTTGTTAATAGCTGTTTTTCTTGTTAGTTGTTTAAAGCAGGGCAAATAAAACAGAGAGATTTTCAAAAATGCTTAAGAGATTTAGGGGCTCAGGTCCCATTGAAGATCAACTGGACTTGGGCTCCTAAATCCCTGTGGAATTTTTGAAAATCTTGAGCCCATAAACCACTCTGGATATTTTTCTGTTTCTTGGTGTTACATGTTCTATTCAATTATGTGGTGTTAGCCTTGCTTGTTTTAAAGAAAAGATTGTTGCCCACGTGGTTACAGAATAAAGTGTGAAGATGTGACTTGAGGACAGCTTAGACTTGAAAACCAGAAGACAAGAAAAAAATAGTTTGACTCATGATTTTTAAGTCATTCTCATGATTTTTGAGCACTTGAGGTTTGGCAATGCTATTATATTCTTTTGTATATTGCACAGCATTTGTGGTTGGTCAAACCTGCAGTGATTTCATTGTGATTGGAAATTTCAATAGATGCTGTATCCAGGAGTGCTGAAACAGTTTTTATAGTGAGGGGTGCTGTGAGCCATAGAACCAACTGTAAACCCTGTATATAACAAAAATCACTTCAAGTCAGGGGGTGCTCCCGTACCCCCATAACCCTAGGTTCAACACCTATGGCTGTGTCTTGACTAGCATAGCCACATACTCCAAACCACATCTTTGCTGATTATTTTGATCTTTGCGCACACACTCAACTTTGGACAGTTCCGAATGAGAATGCATCTAATAGGCTGACCGCAGAGCATTTTCCCCTCACCTTTATTTCCTGATTTTAACTTCAGTTTGAATAAACAGTTTGTTCTTGCAGGTCCTCATTTATATTCTGTTATGTAGGATGCATATGGGACCAATTTTCAAACTTGGGTGCTTAACATTAAGCATCTAAATTCATCTTTAGGAAACTAAATCGGTAGCCCGAATTTCAGAGGTGCTGAGCACCAACAATTTCCAGTGACACTGAGGAATGCACAGCACCTCTAAACATCAGACAAATTCTGAGTTACCTAGAGATGGAACCAGGTGCCTAATCTTAGCATCCATGTTTGAAAATGCTGGCCACATTATTTTGAAGCTTTAACACATAGCCTGTTTCTTTTAAAATTAAATTTTGTTGCATTTTTAAATGATTAAGTATAACAGCAATTATAAAATGTAACAACAGAGAATTATTTAATGAGATGATTCAGAATAAATCTGAAGATATTTAAATGGCATTTCACAATAAAAAGCCAACGCTGTATCTGCAATACAAACACTTAAAAATTAGATTGCCTTCCAACTGAATTTGAGCAGTTGATTTAGCTGCTTTTTAAAGAGGTAGATTGAACCCCTGAAGACAATGGCAATCTTTCCATTGATTTCACTGGAAGTTGGATTGGATCCTGCTTGATTTACGAGGTTGCTTCTGTGGATCAGAGAATAAAAACAGCAGAGAAAAAGAGCAACATACAAAAAGAATTATAACACTGCAAAAATAATAATAATAAAAGCCTGGAAATCAAGAATGAACAGATCATTGAGTCAATATGTAGGATAGTGTCCTTCCATTAAACACACACACAGAGTAGGTGCTGGATTCAGAAAAGCACTTAAGCCTGGTCATTTAAGATGCTTTCCTCTGTTAGTTCCTAAGCAAGTAGTATTCCAGCACCTTGAAATATTTAACACTGATTTTCAACCTGTATCTAGAACCTTGCAAATTTGCAGATAGCTGCTTTATATCTGTGGGTATCTGAATCCACAGATGTCAATGTGGACATCTGTCTATGTTGGTATGGAGAACTTGAAAACAACAAATGGAATAATAGAAAACAATTATTAATAGTATGAAGATACAAACTAGAGAGGTAGTTTGTATGGAAAGACAGAAAGTGCACAGTTAGGCTCAGATATTTTTTTTCAGCTGCACTGTTGTAAACCCACTCAAACCAAGCCAGTCAGATTGTTTTTAAAGCAGACCTGATGGTGAGTGATGGGTAGAGCTCTGCACAGATATAAAATTTGTATCCGCATCCATATCTACAAAAATGAGCTGCGGATATCTGCATTAACTTCCACGGACGCAGATACCCATGGATCTGAAGTGGATATCCCTGGATTTGCATGGCTCTAGTGATGGGACTTTTTAGTTTGCCTTTTCTTGAGATTTGCAGTACTCCTTTTTCTTTACTAGCACTGTGACTAATCTTGCAAAAGTCCTGCATCTTCAGAACATGTTATGACTCTACGGGAGCAACAGACATGTATAGTGTGCTGACTCTTCTAAATTTGAAAATGCCTTATATGAACAGGACCTATGCAATTAGTGAATGAACATTACTTCATTTTTGTCATATCCTCCTGTCATAACTTCTGATGTTTTAAAACTACTGCTAACTAATGACTTCCTACTGCTTTCTTCACCTCAAGTTATTTCAAAATCTTTAAGCATTGTCAGAGCATCTAATTTTTGCAACTGCTGGAAATAACTATACTGAAGAATTTAAATTGCCAACATATTTTTGTCTAAAACGTTTAATGCAAATAGAGTTCAAATGTCTCATAAGACCAAGTGTGCCATATAGTTTTGAAAATGAGAAATAAATGCATCCCACATTCACTGTGCTCTGTAGGCAGTTTATGTATGACAAATGATCTCCTTTGATATACTGCACTCAATTTTTTTATTGTTGTTATTATTATTATTATTGCAGGCAGTTTGGGGCCATCGGGTCACGCCTGACTGGAGCAGGATGGGGTGGCTGTACTGTTTCAATGGTGCCTTCTGACAAGCTGAGTACCTTCCTAACAAATGTGAAAGAAGCTTATTACAAAAGCAATGCCCAAAGGTTAGCTTTGGAGAAGAATAGTCTGTTTGCTACCAAACCTGGAGGTGGAGCTTTGGTTTTTCTTGAGGCTTAGAGAATGTAAAAATTTCAAAGAAACTATGTAGGGCATTTAGGAATTGGCAGTCTTCCTATGCCACAGTAAATTAATCCCTTTTCTGTTCTGTATTATAATGAGCAGTTGCTATTATCAAGATACATTTCTAAAGAAACAATTAAAAGAGGTTTCTTAAGTTTTATAATGTATTTTTCCATATTAAAAATATCCTTCCAATTAAAAGCAGCCTAAATACTTATTTCTCTCTGGATTATACAATGTAAATGTTGCTTTACTAAAACATATCCATTTGAAAAAACTGAATAAACCAGACAATTCAAATAAAGAGGAATACTTTTCTTAAGCAAGTGTTTTTCTCCCCACCCTTCTCCCCCCGACATAAAGGTAAGTGCAAGTTGAGTAGAGAGTTATGTCACTTTATAAACCCAAATGAGGTAATATTCAACCCCTAATTTCAGACCTGCTTTACAGTTGTGGCTTACTCACTTCTTCCACTGTTGAATGCTGTCTTATCCCATGATTGAATTCCTGTGGAAAACAAAGAAACAAACTAAATTGTTAAGGGCATTGCAAATGTTTTGCTGAACACTGAAACATTTTTAGGATTCTCAGAGAAGAAAATATCTGGTATATTTTTGCAATGTAATATTAGAGTAGCACCTGTGGTGCTTAGTTAAGGACTGGGTCCTCATTGTGTTAAGCAGTCTGAGCTCATTGTTGCTATTGTTTGGATCGCAGTTAGCAGTGTATTTTTTACAACATTTGAGACAACTGCCAACTCTTTCCAAATTCTAAGGAAGCTGAGTGACAGGCTTCCTAGTTTTTTGGCCAGATTGAGTGACATCATAGCTATCATAAAGGCCGACAGAGCTAGTTGAGTTTGATTCTTCTCTTCTACTCCTGATCTTTTCTCAAAACATTTCTTTCTGGGTTAAAGTTCCCCTAGCTTGATCTTAGCTCAATTACAACATTTTTTTGGTTTAAAAAATATGTTCAACCATTTTTGAGTTGTGGATCATGAAAAAAAAATATTTTTCTTCAACTACCAAAATATCCATTCAGCATTTATGGTGCTCAGACAACTCATGAACAACAACAACAGCAGCAGCAGCAAAATTAAATTGTATGTGACTGCAGAAATTTGGCTCACAAATGAAAAAGCTACAATTGGTTGCAAGTGACCCACTGACCACAGGTAGAACTTAATTTCTGTTATCCTTTGCCTGCTTATAAAGAAAAAGATTCTCTCACCAGTGCCAAACCAAAGTAAATGGGCTTGGTGGAGGGTTGGCCTCCCACGGGGAAAGGGAGGAAATGAGATCAGGCCTTGCAGATACTGTTGGCAGCCTCAGAGCTGCAATAGTAATGATAATGTATCTCTGCTATTATGCTCCCTCTCCTCCTTCCCCCAGAAGAAATGATTAGTGGCTCCAGCCTAGTCTACTCGTGTCTTTCAGTGGCGAGGAAAGAGCCGCTAGGAAACTCTGCTCCACAGTATGCAACATTCTTGGTTGCTGCCCAGTGTAGTGGAACCTCAGATGTTTTCTGGTGCCAGAACCCATGCAACGTTGAAGGGCCAGGAAAGATTTGTCCCTGTGTATATCTCTACAGCTATGCAAGTTTGACTGTAAAGAGATGTGCATCCAAATACAGATCGCTCAGAAGAGATGCAGTATGTACTATCTAGTATGTACTACCTACTTCATCACTCAGAAGAGATGCAATATGTACTACCTTCAACTACATGTTGAAGAGGCAGTTCTGGGATGCTTCTGATCCAGTGAAAGTGGTGTGCAAGATTTGATCCAGGTGGCCAACACAGACTCCCAGATCTGCTCAGGAGGGTCACCGGGAACACGTAAGGGTAACATTAAAAGTAGGAAGTTATACTGTTGGCAAGTCAGAAACAGAAAGGTGTGACATAGATAACACTGGGATCAGAGAAATGATCTCACAGTTTTCAGAGGGAAAACAAAGGTCTAGTCAGGATAGCTGGAGAAGAGGAATAGAATGATGGGATTGTGGGGAGATGTAGAAAAGAGTTGAGAGGGGGAGTGAAATCAATGAGTGGTGTGAACAAGAATAGAGAGCACAGAATTCCTCAGAAAGGTTCTAAGCTTTAACTAGGCCTCTATGACTGCTTATATGAGCTTACATATGGGTTGTATGCTATTAATGTGTAGCAAATATGCATATTTTCAGCCAGACCTGCAAACATGGCAGGCAGTGATCTTCCAGAAATGATGAGATAAGCTTATAGCACTTTAAGAAAGAATAATTTGGCATTTATTTTCCAAAAATACTTTTCTTTGATCTCATTTATTTGGTGAAAATCAGATTTTATGTATTTTCCTTTAATAAGTATATAACAGCTATCACAGCATAGTATGCACTGTGCTATCCACAGGCCTACTTTTCTAATGACTTAGGTGTGCATTATGTATGCCCATGTCATCAGAAAATCTGGACCATATTTTTGAAATTTGGAAGGAGACTGCTTTTATTTATTGCATTATTATAGTTACATACCAGTTCATGCATTAACTTAGCTGCGTTCAGCCTTAGTTCAGAGGGGTTCTTAGAAGTGCTCTCTGTTAGTCTAAGAACAGAATAAAGGATTTTTTGCATCAGCAATGTTTTTAAGTTGAACATGACTTTTTTTGTAGTTTCTGAATGTCTCCAAATATATGGAGATAAGTTTTCATGCCTGCAATAAGTTTCACGTTTGAGCTTTCAGTAAGTTTAACAGATATACAGTATTTATGGATGAAGTAATTACAGAATCATAGACATATGGGGCTGGAAGGGACCTTGTGAAGTTCTCAAGTCAAGCCCTCATGCACCGGAGGGGGTGGGGAATGAGGGAGCACCAAGTAAATGTAGACAAACTTTGACAGGTGTTTGTGCACTCTATTCTTAAAAAACAACAATGACAAAGATTCCACCACTTTCCTTGTAAGCCTTTTGTAGATCTTAACCAGCCTCACAGAAAAGTTTTCCTAATATCTAATCTAAATCTCCCTGTTATAGATTAAACCAAATACTTCATAGGGAAACCCCTAAAATGTTATAAAATGGTTAAAGCAAACCTTCTAAACTTCTGGTTAATTTTTTTTCTCTGCTGTTCTATTTTTGAAATGTCTTCTCTACACTTGTTCTGAAACCTGAAAAACCAAAATTGAGCACATAGAATAATTAAACTTGTATTAAACTGATTTATATGAGAATTTCAAGGTACGCAAATTACACATATAAAAAATGTACTCAAGTATTGTATGCAGTCTCTGAAAATATGAGAAAAATGATTTTTTAACTTTTGTTATTTTAAAAGGGAAGTTGAAGAAACTATGGTTGGTATTTTAAAACTTCTCTAGCGATCAAAGAAACAAACTGTGAGCATTAATGGTAGAAATAAAAACTGAGGCTGAGTTGAGGTTTTGAGGTTATAAGAAAACATGGAGCTTTTATATTATTGAAATCTAGGGCAGTGAAGAGAATGACAACAAAGAGGAAAGTTATTCATGTTATAGGTATCTGCTGTTGTCTTACCTGTGAAGAAATCTCTGAATAACAATAGTAGTAAAACTAAACATCCCCAAAGTGCTGCACATACATCTAGTAAAGCAGCCACTACCCACAAAGCATGAAGAAAACCTGAGTGTTGCTGAGAGTTTTCTAGTACAGGTCAGACTCATGCATGTGCAGCAACCATGTGTAAAACAAGGAAGTCTTTCCATAATTGGGTTTTCTTAAAACCAGCTTTTTCTTACTCAACATGCAAAACATTTCACGCCCTTTTTTAGTTAAAAGAATTCAATCAATATACATATATTATTTAAAAAATAGCAAAGAACTTGTGCGATAGTAATGCATTCTAGTAGTGTGTGTTGTGGTTATTGATGTAACACAATGAATGGATTTTATCTTGTAACATTCAGGGGCATAGTGAGTTTAATCCTACTGTGCAATGGAGGAGATCTAAACCTTTCCAGAAAGGATTTATAGTAAAGATACTGCCAGACTTAACTGCAGCAGCATTGCCTGGTGCCATATTAATATGCCGTATTATCTTAGTCCTAGTGACAAGAACTTCTCCAGCACAGTATTAACTGGTTTCATATCTTGTGTATGTGGGGCCTGCTCTTGCTCCCCTTTGGCATGAAGGGAAGTTTTGCCATTTACTTCAATTTGGGGAGGAGGTAGTCAAGTCTATATTTCTGACATGTAGTATATATGTCAATCTAATAGATAGTAATTATTTACATACCATCTGAAAAAAGAGAGTTATTATCCAGATTGGTATCACTCTAATGCCTTCATTTATCTTAAAAACTGCTTTAAACTTACACAGTATAATCCTTCTGGAATTCTCTTCTGAGCCTTTGTGTCTCTTTAATAAGTTCTTGATAAGTTGGAGCAACTGGTGTGCTACCATTTCAGTCAAGTGAAAAGATTTCTATTTTCAGACATTTTGGGAAATTAAGTGGTATGCTATATCCCAAGCAAATTTACAGGACAAAATAAAAAAAAACTACCCTTAAAACAACATTCAATTTAGATGTGTTCCTCTAATAAAAACAGACACTACAATAATGAATCAAACTGAAACTGTTATGTCTGGTACTAAATTATCATTTAGTTTACACACATAAAATATATGCATCATCAAACAATTATATGAAATGAACTTTAGAAAGGGTTCCTATCAAGAAATAAGAATCCACAACAGCAAACTGTTATGATTTAGCATTATTCACACTGTAAACTAAGCATGTGGAATGTTCTATTACACACTAAAAGCTTATTTGAAGACAGTTACAGGACTGGTTAATGGTAGGATGGCACAATATTAAAAAAAATGCCAAATATTTTAATTGGAAATTGTGCTCTGTGACATAATTACACTCAACTAATCTGATGGCTATTCTGGACACTTGAGGTTGTCAGGCTGACAGAGACAGCCCTGTCACAACCCTGTATTTTCAGCTGTTTTGTTTTAGCTGTTCTCTTTTTGCCATTCTATTACCAGTATCACAAAGACAAAAGATTAATCCTACCTTGGGATTTAACCCCTTAATTTGTGCCCTCTACTTCTGGACTCATGTCAAAGAACAATTTTCAGGCAATGATCTTGATGTTCCATGAAACCTGCATTTGTAGATAGATGATCGTCTGATTGATTTTTCTGTGGACTTCTGGGTAGATTTTAAACTGTTACTTAACAAAGGGAAAAACTGAAATTACATCGTAGAAGGCCTGTTCATAAGAGTGCAAGGAAATCCTCATAACCTTCAGCTTATCCTTGGACTTCACCTCTGTCAATCAACCTGATTCACAGCAAAAAGATGGCAGCTACTAGTGTGCTGGTAGAAGCAGTGCTCTCCTCCATGTTGCAGGGCAGTGGTTCTCAAAATTTTTGTATTGGTAACCCCCCCCTTTACACAGCAAGCCACTAAGTGTGACTTCTCATATGCATTAAAAGAGGATTGGCAGGGATGGTGAGCCTACCCTCTGTCAGGGCTGGGAACGGGTGACGCAGGTGGATCACTTGATGATCACCTGTTCTATTACTTCCCTCTGGGGCTTCTGCTATTGGCCACTGTTGAAAGACAGGATACTGGGCTAGATGGACCTTTGGTCTGATCCAGTGTGGTCATTCTTATGTTTTTCCTTTTTTATACTGACCACTATTTTAAAGTGATATTTGTAAGTTTGTTAATATCACTTTTCATAGCAGACTTACTAATGCATGCAGACATCACCGCAGACTTGCCAGCTGGCTGGGATGTATGTACGTGCAACCCCCACATACTAACCTGGCAACCCCTGAGCGGTTGTGACCCCCCCAGTTTGAGAACCCCTGTTATAGGGCTTGATCTTGCCACTGGCATTGGTACATCCCATGATGAGCTCCTTATTTATAAAGTCACCTATTCTGCCACCCCTACTCATACTGAATTCTACCTTACATCTTCTCAATCCCATTTATTTCAGTGGGACTATTACTCAGCATGAATCTGGCCCTAATGCTCTGAATCACTGAGTCACTCCAAACTGATTGATAGCTTTTGTTAAACTTGCTGCTTCTGCAGAGATTTGTTCCTTGGTTTTACTTCAGTGGCTCATAAGTACAGGAAAATGCCAAGACAGAAGGAAAAAAGGAAGCTCCAGTCCAAGCCATTGGAAAGATTCCTGAGGTCTGCTCCAATGCTTTAGCAGTAAAATCAGCAGATGTACATTCTCTCATTTGGGGTGAAATCCTGGCCTCATTGATGTCAATGGGAGTTTTGCCATTGCCTTCAGTGGAGCCAGGATTTCATCTCTAGTCCCTGGCATTCAGTCCCTCGCAGTGCAATTCACTGGGGGAAATGTCAATTGTCAAGTCACATGAAAAAATATGATCGTACAAAGTCCTACATGTAATTAAGGCACTTAAGACGAAGATTAATGCCAAGTTCATGGCATATGAAGCCAACATTTCTACTGATAAAAATGTGCAATCCGAGAGTAAAAATATTATCAAGTGAGGCTGAAATGACTGACCACCTTCTGACCAAGTGGGTCTTTGCCCACGAAAGCTTATGCTCCAATAAATCTGTTAGTCTATAAGGTGCCACAGGACTTCTCGTTGTTTATTCAGTACAATAGTAGATTTGCCTATATTTGACACACATTGGTACCCAAACAGCTGTCTTTTTCACAGCCAAGTTAGGTGCCATTTTGAGAGGAAATAGAAGCTGTACAGGCTACCAGTCTTTCTGAAATTCAACACAATGTGCTGAATTCAACACAATTCCCTTACTTCCATTATGAGTTAATAACCACACTAAAAATAGGAAATAAAATATACCTGAATCAAGGGAATCTAGTAAGGATTTACAGAACTTCTTTAAAATTAAATTAAGGCTATATAATAGAGCCATATATGTGATCGAAGCCAGATATTAACTATGATCTCAAGGAACTTAATCAGAGGGGGGCTGAAGACCAAGAAAAATACAATTACATTGCTTTTTAAAGTCATTTATGGTGAAAGCCTGAACCCTGAGGGTATTTTCAAATAAATTCCTGAATAATGTTTTATGGAGGAAATCAACTATATCAACAGCAGAACAGATGATGAGTTTTCAAAACCCTTTTCTTTAGTTCCTTCTTCTTCCAAGTCCAGCTGACAGAGTGAAAGTCAGTGGACTGATGTCCTGAGCAAGAACTTTCTTGGTGGAGGTAAACAGATACACCTGAAGATCTGTGACTCAAGAAGGCTAACAAGGAGGTGATTGGCCACTTTTGAAGCTGTTTTGCTGTACTTCCTTTCAAGCATCTTGCTGCCACCTTCCTTAAAAGAAGCGGTTTGTACAACCTTGCTCCAAATAAAGTGAAAGAATCTCGAAGCTGACACATTTTTCCATTATTGCCCTGTTTCAGTATTCAGAGTCTTCAGATTTCCTTGATTCCAGTCAATTTATTTTTTGGATTTGATGTAGCAAAGACACTTCATTGAGCTCACTGGCTGAATGGTGATAACCTCTTGCTGCTGGATAAAAATCAGATATGCATGCTCATTCTCTCCAGTCTGTCAGCTGTCTTCTTTGACTTTTGACCATCGAGTACATGTAACTGTGAGCACTAGCTGGGCTTGATGGAGTGACTACAGGGGCACTCTATAAAGGTAATTAGGCATCTACAACCTCTTGGTAGGCACCTAAATCCCATTTTTTTTAGGCACCAATGTGAAACATAAAATTGCCATTCAACTGCTTCCAAACCCTGCAGTGCCTAAATTCACTCAGTACTGAAGTGTTTGCCTCTGGAGTATACACAGTGCAGCTTTGCTCTAGGTATCCAGGCATCTGTCTTCTGGGAAAGGTCCTAAGGAATTTACAAATGGGGGAAGATAGCTGTTTGGCCACTTAAGTTGTGTGCAGGGGACTGGACCAGTAGGTATGCTGAGAGGTCACCTACCATATCAGACCCCTTAGGCAAGTTTATGCCAAATGGCTTGAGTGGGCAGGGGACCCTCCCTTAAAACTGTTATCCGAGTGAAAAGGTTATTTGCCTGTGATGCAGGGGACCTCCTGCTTGTTTTCAGTGTCTCTTCCTCCTAATGAGGAAAAAAGGATTTAGAAAGGGAACTGCTACCTCTGAAGTGGGGGCCCTAACCGGTAGACTATACACACATTACATTTCTTTCACTGGCCATATTAATACTTCATTATTATGTGAATGAAGTGGAGCAATTTCAATAGGAGAAATTGAGGACATGCCACATTAGAATATTTCATAGCTTAATGGTTAGGACACTTATCTGAGCCATGACACATCCCTATTCAAATGCCTTCTCATCGGGGGGGGGGGGGACATGAACCAAGGAAGCTCTGGCATACCCTATCAACAAGCCTGAAGGTTAAAACGGAGGGCCTTCATGTCCCCTAGCTGTTTTGTTTCAAACTGACCTGTGACTTAAGCAGATGAACATCTGCCTTTCCCATAACTGGTGGATCACAAGTGAGATGGGCGTCTTCCTGCAACCCAGACTTAGGTGCCTGTCTCTGTGAAAGGGGCAGGGCTTAGCATACAGTCCTCTGGTCAGCATCTCCCACTGCATAACTGAGGCAGCTCCTGACCTACCCTGCTGAATTTGTGGCTCACATTTTAAGGCATCTATTCAAAATATAAAAAGCATAGGTCCCTAACTCAATCTCTGGGGACTGCAGTATTGATCCTGTGATTTTCTAGGCACCACAACTTCCAGAATCACAATGCCTGAATCCCTTTATGGAACTCACATTTCTTCAGAGAGATTCACAAAATAGTTTTAAATAATTGCTTACCTGCCCCTTGTGTTCTGTTATGGAAGATCTCACAATATTTTGTTCTTCCGTTACTGCAATTTCTTATACAAGTTTGCAAGAAACAAGCTATTGTATAGTCAATTAGCACAACCATGTAAGCTTCATTTTATTAGATGGATTCTATAACCTGTGTCCTTTATTTGATATTAGCTCATTTGTTAGATCTTCATCACAGAATGATGTAATAAGTTGTGATATCTGTAAAATGTATTTGTTAGCATTAAGTTAAACTAGCAGTCTCACTCAGTTCATTCTTCCCAGACCCCTCTTTCTGTTCTTCCTCCTTCAGCTGCCTACATACAAGAAAACCACAGAGAGAACTACTGTAGTTGATGGCAGAAGGATCTTGTGAAAGAAACATTAATTTTCTGTAGTATTCTGAGTTATGAGGCTTGATGGTAGCTAAGCACATGGTACACATTTTTTTTATTCCATCATTAACAAAGTGCCAGTGAGTTTGCGAGCTCTCTCAAGCAATATTATGGGATTTAACAGTACAAAGTTTGAAATTCAGTGGTGGGCTCTACTAATGAGATACAATGCCACCTATACTGCTGAGAAAATGTATTTAATAAATAAAATTAGTACACTACTTGTTGCCTGATGTTTTTATTTATATTTGCAAGTGCTAATTACCAGAGTAGTTTTCATAATTTTAATGTTTCAGAATGGACTTTTGTATTCTGCATTTCTATATCTAGGAAGTAGTTAATGAGAAGGATGATATTTTGAACTCTGATTTTATGGTTGGGAAGTCATCTCCTCTTTTATTTGCTATGTATATTCTGTAAAGGCCGTCTTTAGTTCTTATATCTGGAGATAAGGAGTTTCCTTTTCTTGTAAATTATAGCTTTGAATCATGCACCATTAATGACAATCAGCATAACCATTCTTCTCTAAAGATGCTCTAAGTCTGCAGCCAAAATTATGCATTTGAATTATTTTATGAAGTTCCATGCTGTGTCAGGATCTGAGTGGTACACTGAATGTAGATATTTGTCTGTTTTAGCTTTTCTCTAGATTTTTCTTAATGTGCCGTCATTAGCTGTCTCATAATCATCATTTAAAGCATGAAAGACCATCCATCTTCTGTTTTAGTTGTGAAATGAATAGAAGCTTTTATGCTATTAAGTTATGAAAAACATCAACATTTTGTTTATTTGGGATGACTTCAATGTGGGCAATATAGTGTCTCCAGTTATTGTAATAAAACAATGTCACTTTCAGTGATTCATGAATATACAATTCATACGCTCCAGGAAGAAAATCTGATTTTGTTTTAAAAACCACAATCATGCAAATTACTTATGACAATGAAAGTTGCTACAAAAGCTCATGTATTAACCACTTCTGGTGGTTCATTTTCCCATTTAATCTTTCCATAATAAGGGACAAATGATGGCTGCCCAAGGTGGGTGCACTCGATGGTGGAGAATAGCAGAAAATTTCTGCATTCAGCACATCCATATGTGAGGCAGACAACTCATTTTTGGGGAACTCTGCTCACATTCTGAAGAACAACTTTGCAATATTTGTAGCCTAAAACCCTTATAACCAGATTTCACAGAAAGGCGTCCCCTGCCCCCCTCCCACACACACATTCCTCTGAAGCACAGGGCCTGGGGTGGCTGCCCCAATCCATACTTGGACTTGTTCTGGGCACCACCAAAAATTATACAAAACTGGTTCTCATGTACACTGGAGACCACAACTATGAGAACATGAGAAAATGCTTGAGGGAACTCAAGTGTTAATCTTTATGGGGAATCATTAAATCTACCAAAAACAGACTAACTGGAAACAATTATAGAAGTAAGAAAGAACAAAATGAATTAATATGACCATTAGTTCTCAAACCCATTAGTTTAAAATGAAAACACAAGTGGAAGGTACATTGCTGACTCCACCACAACACAATAGATGCAATCTCCCAAGGTTTAGGCAAGCCTATCCCAGAGATGTATCTAGATCACACAGTTCATATCCTGGTTCAGATCTTTACCTGAGGTTTTTGCATTTAGGGTTCTGGTTTAAACTCAACAACAATAGGTTGAGCTGTAAAGCTTGAATTCAGATAAGAATTTCCCTAAAATTTGGGAAGTTTTAGATTTATGTTTCTGGTTCAGATTTATCTCTGCTATATGGATTTAAAAGACAAAATTTCTGATAAAGTTATCATGAAGTTTCATGTAGGCATTATATATACTATGTTATGTTAAGGGATAACAGGATTAGGGACCAGTCATATTCCATCTTCATGTTATATATCTGCTATTTTTTTCTGTTTTGCTCTAACCACTTGATGAGATACTTTGCATTACAGTGGTCTGTTTCAGTCTAGAGAACAGAAAACTGTCCAACTATCTTGAACATAATGGAAAAAGAAAACAAAATGCATGGGTAGACTTTAGAAATGCAGTCTTCACTTTTCTTTTCTTTGGCTATATAAAACCATTGTAGTTAAAAGCTTAGAAGAATGCTTTATAAAAACACAGCTCAGATTACAGCAAAAAAGGATATGGTAGCTTGCAAATTTCAGTGCGATTCATCTTGTAAGTCAAAGAGCTTGAGACACCATCAGTGATTTCATGCATCTTAAGATAATGTGAGACCAGAGGACTTGGAGCACCAATTCTGAAGAGTACACGCTGGAAGACAGGACCTGAGCCAATATAACAGGACTGTGCAGAGTGGATAAGGTCAGCTAAGCATATAATTATTGAATTAATTTTCTTGCAAATATAGTAAATATAACACCATGGAATTGTGGATATACATATTACCAAATATCTCTGATGGTAAATGAAAACAATAATTATAAAAAAGCTAATGAATATGCTTCATATTGCAAAACAGGGATAAACAATGACCATTTTTTCGATAGAAAACTGGGGGGTGATCTGTGAAGAAACATGGGAATGCACTGTATTTCTTGTCAGTATTATAGGAGATTGTATCAGATCTACTTGAAATAGTAAAACTCCCACAGACCTCAATCACAGCAAGATCAAGTCCTTTGTGGGGAAATTTCCCCTGAGACATATGAACAACTGCCAGCAAACTCCAGCTCATTTTAATGATATTTTATGTCAATGCAATATTTTTGTAATATTACATTTAAGCCAATATTTGTGTTAAATGATTCTCTTGTGGTGTAAGTGACTATTGAACTTCATTTCAAATCATATTGCTTAACATTCATGCTTATCACAATCTAGCTATTGTTAATGCTAATGTAGAGCAAAGATACTTAAGTACTATGAAAGGGAGGAACTTCATAAATGGAGAGGAAGGGAAATGGATAAAAAGAATTAGAAGTAGAATAAACATGGGCAGTGGGACATGACAGCAACATGAAATGACAGATGAACATAGTTTTACATTTTTAACAGTTAATTACAGCTCCTGATTAAAAATAGACTAAAAAAAAGTGCAATGTTTACCGATTGTTACAAATTACACCTAATATTACTATATCTGAAAGGGATTAAAGTAAAACATATTTTTGTGGAATCTGGGGCCAGATCAACTGCTGGTGTAATTCAGCATGATTTCTCTAGAACTATGATGAATTACACCAGCTACGGATTTGATCCTTTATGTAAACACACACACCTTTTTTGTTACACATTACTAATAATACTGTAAATAAAAGTGAAAAATGTTAAAATCCAATTTACTTGATATACTTATAATTATCCAGTGTTTCTCAGCCTAAAGAATGAAGCTAATTTTGCTTTTGTTTATAATCACTTTCACTTTTAGGTTCTCAGTGCTGCAATGTAATGGTTTCTGACACTGTAGATATTTTTTTTGAAACATCTGTTTTCTCTGGGATTTCTTTTAATTGTGAGAAAATTAATTAAATTTTGTGCCAAATGCAATTTGAAAGTGTCCCTTTGATTTAGTATGCCAAATAGAAAGCTATGCAAAAAATTACAAATCTGGCATAGTAGTGAGTAGGAAAATATAGTAGTTATTTTCCAAGACATGACAAGAACTGAAATATTATTTGTCACAATTGTAATATGTTCACGTTTTCCTTTCCCTCCATTCTTCCTCTGAAATTCTATGTCAATAGCAACATTATTTTCCACATTCAGTTTTTAAATCAAGTGTTTTTAAAAATGCAGCCATATATAGGAACATCAATTCAAGAGCTTACACTGGTGAAAAGTCAGGCTTTTTATTTTAAACAAGAAGATTTACCTGGCATTGCTTGGGTCCTTAATTTTTTTTTTTTAAATAAACTGAAAATGTCCATGCTTAATTTAAATCATTGCTCTGGAGTGGGGCTGGGGATAAGGGGTTCAGTATGCAGGCTGCCCCTGGGAGAGAGATCTAGCCCAGCCCTCTCTCATCACTGCAGCTTGGGGCAAGGTAAAAGGCACCTCTCCATAGCATCTGCAGCTCCAGTGAGCACAGTTGGGGGGAGGGATACATGTTCCCCGGCTGGGGTTAATCCAGGTTTGTCTGCCCCCTACAGTCCCAAGCCAGAGGGAGGAATACAGCAAACTGTGCACTTTTCACTTATTCCCTGACGAAGGGAAACAGCCAGCAATGTTCCTGTATGAACTGCAGATGGGGAGGAGCGTCAGCCTCCTCACCTCCCCTAAGCGGCATCTAGAAGAGTGGAAATCTCAGGGTTGGGGTAGTCCAGAAGGAGGCAGGCCCACACCCTCAGCCAGCCCCTTTGACCTGCCTGGTGATTCTGCCTCTTTTCTATCTGGTTTTCTGAGAAGCAAACCATTCTAGGCACATCTCATTTCCCACAATCAAACCCTTATGATTAAGAGGCTGATATCCAGAGTGTAAAATCACATTTAATCCTAAAAATAGTGTTTTCATGCATCAACTATACCTCTCATGGGAGCCCTTTTATGGAAAAGTAATTTCTGTTGTTTTATTTACTGTTTTACTTGAAGTTGTCTTGTGACAGAGGGTGAACATATTAATTACCCAGACAAAAGGTTGGCCAGATTCCAATCTGTTACCTCAGCACAAATCTAGCACATATTTATTTCACTGAAGTTGCTCTGGATTTGACCAATTTGATCTGATCCATTTATGCACTGTGTATATTTATGAAACAATATGCCAGATGTTTCATAGGTAAATTGATTTTTCACAACCATCTTTTTCTTGCAGAGAAAGGAGCAGTAAGAAATGCTCCCTCCCCTCCTCCCCCAGTCAGCACAGAACTACATAAGAGCATGACAGCCTCTACTTTTTTGGTGATATCAATTGTATCAGCTGCACTTGATAGCATTTTGATGCACCCCTAGGGTATCAGGTCACCCAATAAAATCTAAGCTTATGTTTCTAAGTTTCTGCTTTAGCTATAAATATAAAAAAAGATGTTTGTCCCATCAAAGAGGAGCTTGAATTTATTATGATTTTCATCATTATGATACTAAAAATGTTCTGTGATTAAACTGAAAACTTAAAAAAAATGTTAACTTGCTCCTAAGTGGTCATACTAAGAGTTACAGCATATTGTTTCCCAGAGACAGAAATTCAGGCCAGCAAGCTCCTTTGTGGCAAGGAGGAAGGAAGCTGTGTGTGGCAAAGCAGTGTTGCAGAAAAATGTGGGGTTGCACTTAACTTCTTAGGCTTGTCTGTCATGTCCAGCTCACATTGTTTGATGCTTCAAATGGGTACAAATGTGGCTGTTGATGGTGACCTTTAGCAATTCAATCTCCTCTGATTCTACTCTTAAGGCAGGCAGTTCGAGTTAATAATGGAATAGAAGCTGGCCACTTGAATGACACCCTGGAAGAGGTTAGGTTTTTCTCTGAAATAGCTTGATACTGGGATAGATAAGAATGTTAAGTTTAGAGTGTGTGAGCAAATGGGAAAAGAGATTTTATATATTAATTATTTTGGGATCCGACTTGGTAAGACAGAATTTAAATAGTACTGCCTGATAAACTCAGTGGCTATTGATAGTTCACATTTTAACTACATGTTAAATAGTTTGTTATTGATTCAATAACTTTAAAAAACATTGGTTTAAGTCTATAACTGCCTCTGATTTTTAAATAAACATCTCCTTTAGTTAACTTTATTTTCCTGTGATATACATAGACAATATGACACATGTTGCTTACGCTACTTTTAAACTGGTTCTCTTCCTTGCAGTACTGAATTAGTTAAAACCTGATTATGTGAAAAAAACACTTCTTGCTCCATTTCACCTCACAACAGCTGCAATCAACAGGCATGTCACAGCTGAGGCAACCAAGGTTCAAACCTGTATAGTCTGTAGGCAGCATGTTTTCAAGGGGAGGGGAGCTGACTATGGAATTCATTACTCCCAAAGATCAGGCAGAATCAGGATGCAGGACTCAACTTTCTGTAGGCAGTATTCTAATAATGGCATCTGGAATGATCTTGGCTCAATATTCAGGCTCAATTAGTGAAGGGGAGGGGTCAAGAGCTGCTGTCTCATTGGTACTAAATGTTACTATTAAACACCTGTATTGCAAACTCAGAGATATCATGGTGATTGTGGCCTTAGAATTGTATATTGATAACAAATATTAGCCACCAACATATTTGAACTTGGGTATGTAAAGTTAGGCCGGTAAAATGTCCTGATCAAATAGTCTAAATTTCAGAATTGTTCTTCTTCCGCTGACTTCAGTTTTCTAAATATGGGATTAGAGGGTTTAATGAAAATTTTGAGCAAAGGCATTTTATACGTCATTATTCTGAAGAGTCATGAAACATCTCCAAACAATTCTGAGATCCCAATTACCCTTTATTTGTCTATTTGAGGGATTCCGGCAAATGTCTTATCTAATGAGACTATGACCTTATTCCCCACTGCCAGGAAAAGTTACATAAGCCAAGGGGCAAATCTAATATGGTTACTTTAAATTTGTAAAGGAAAATCCTGACCTAAGTCTCTTCATTTGGGTGGAAGGTCCCAAAGACAGTGGAAGCTGTGGGGCTGTGCAGTGTACAGGATGGAGCAAAATTAAAGAATTCTATACACTGCAGCGGGAGGTGAGAGAGGGCATCCGCTGAGTGTGTTGGAGGGTTTTGTGGGTATTGCAGTGTATCCACAAAGTAGACCAAGTGGAAAATTCCCCTACTTAATGCAAGTGGTGCAATGTAGCAGCAGCAGCACAGGGAGAATTCTGTTCTCCAACTCTGACCACTGCAAAACCTGTTTACTTTAGTTTTGGCACTGGGAATTGGACTTGGCTATGAAAATTGATTCCAGAGGGAAGATCATCATGACCTAAATCCTTTGCGAGAGAAGGCACAGGAAGAGTAAAAGGGAAATGTTTTTCAGAAAAGCAATGAATGGAAATACAAACTACATATTGTGTATAATTTCATAATCAGTATAAAGCAAACCTCTTTTATAGTTTCTGGCTCTTTTGGGAAATCCATTTTATATTTGCTGTCTTCCTTTACTTCTTCAGCTGGTGAAATGTACATATTTTTTGTATCTTTGGTTAGATCTTCAGAATCAAGGCCCACATGAAATCTCACTGCTAAAATACAAATACAAAGCACACTTTTTAATGCTGTTTCATTTTTGCTTCCCCCCAAAAAGTAACTACTTTAAAACTATGCAATCTTCTTGCAATATTGTTTCACCATCTCTGACACAGACTGTTGGGTCCATGCCATCTTGACCTGTTATAGATTTTTTATTGCATACAGAGATATTGTGGTGGGACATCACATGTGTGTCATAGATTTTGTGGGTGATGTTTAATTCCACTAGGATACACACCAGGCCTTCGATTTAAAATTCCCAAATCAAAATTCCATTTAAACAACTGTGGGATATATGTTCCAGACAAAATGTTCTTGGCAAAATGTCGTGCAAAGAAGTTTCACTGCAGATAAAATATCACTTAGTGAAAGGTTGTACCACCAAAGATGTTTAATCTGGTTTCTGTATCATGAAACATTAATCTATATTATTGTAAATACACAACAGGTAACCTGGCAGATTAGACCATATTTATTAAAAGCATTTACACTACTACCATTATTGGAACATGGATCCTTTCCACTATCTATTTCAAAGACTTTTATGTGCTTCAGCACTAAACTTGTAACTTAACCTTCCAACCATTCAGATTCCTTAGGGTACGTCTAGACTACATGCCTCTGGCAACAGAGGCATGTAGATTAGGCTACCGGACATAGTAAAATGAAGCGGCGATTTAAATAATCGCCGCTTCATTTAAATTTACATGGCTGCCGCGCTGAGCCGACAAACAGCTGATCAGCTGATTATTTAAATCGCCGCTTCATTTTACTATGTCCGGTAGCCTTATCTACATGCCTCTGTCGCCAGAGGCATTAGTCTAGACGTACCCTTAGAGATTTTTTTTCCACATGGGAAGGGGGAGGGGCAGTGATTATGGCCCATGGAAATGAAAGAGGAGTAGGACTACTGGTCCCAACATCCAATGAGTTGGAGCTATGGAATAATAAATATCCCAAGTCTTTGAGGTCCCAGCTCCTGCCTTCTCCATACCCCTGCCAGCCCAAAGAGTTGGGCTGAGGAGGAAAAATGTGGAGCAGCAGAGTTTTGGCATGAATGTATTCAATTTTGAATACTCCGGAGCAGAAAATGAGCTGAAGGACTTTATGTAGGCTTTGCATTTGGCACTGCAGAGGTATGTTACACTGACGTGTTGCCTTGCATCCAATTTTTGACTGGAAACCCCAGTCAAAAAAGGACCCTGGCAGCTCTGATCAACACTGCTAACTGGGCTGTTAAAATGTTGGTCAGCTGTATATTGGGAGCTCAGAGCTAAAGCAGGCTGCCTACCTGCCTTGGCACCATGTGGTGCCCAGAGGTGGCCGCCAGGTCCTTGCAGACTCTATGCACAGGAAGGCTCTGCTGTATGTGCTACTGCTCTTGTGCCTGAAGGTGCCACTCCCCCAGCTCCCATTGGTCATGATTCCAGGCCAATGTGAGTGGTGGAGCTGTCACTGCTGTTTCCACAGCTCCCATTGGCTGGGAACCATGACCACTAAAGATCTGTGGAGGTGGTGCCTACAGCCATAAGGGCAGCAGAGTACATGGACAGAGTGTCTCTGCACTTAGGGGCTGATGGTACCTGGCAGCTACTTACTGGGAGTCATGGTAAGTATCACTGGGACCCTGCAGTCCAAATCCTTTCCCCAGCCCAGATTTCCCTCCCACACCAAAACTACCTCCTGGAGCCCACACCCCTCACCCCCTCTGTACTCTACTTCCATCTCAGCCTGGAGTCTTCTCCGGCTATCCCACAGCTCCCATCCTCATCTCAGAACCCACACCCCTCAGCCAGAGCCCTCACTCCTCTGCACACCCCAGCTCCCTGCTCCAACCTGGGAGTTCTGTCCCATTCCTTGAGCCCCTCATTTTTGGCTCTCCCATAGCCCATACCCCCTGCTAGAGCCCTGGATCCCAACACCTGCCCCAGCCCAGAGCTGCCCCCCCCCCAGCCAGAACACTCACCCCCCTCATGAACCCTATGCCCTCCCTATCCCAGCCCAGTGAGGGAGGGGGAGAGAGAGCAGAGAGAGGGAGAATGGACCAAATGAGAAGTGAGGCCTCAGAGAAGGGGCGGGGCATAAGGCAGGGGGGCAAGGAGGTTCAGTTTTGTACAATTAGAAAGTTGATATCTCTGCTCACATAGGGTACATCTACACTAGCCTCCTAGATCGATCTAGGGAGGCTAATGAGGGCGACCAGAATTGCAAATCAAGCCTGGGATTTAAATATCCCATGCTTGATTTGCATGTTCCCGGCCGGTCACCAATTTAGAAATTGACTAGTCCGAAGTAACTACCCACATCTACACGCGACAGGGAAACAGGATTCTGGAATAAAGCCCTAAATTGAATTAGGTGGTATTCCTCGTGGAATCCCATTTCACTCCCATGTGTAGATGCGGGCAGTTACTTTGGGCTTGTCAATTTTTAAAATGGCAACTGGCTGGGAACATGCAAATCAAGCCTGGGATATTTAATCCCAGGCTTGATTTGCAATTCCGGTCGCCCTCATTAGCTTTCCTAGATCGATCTAGGGGGCTAGTGTAGACATACCCATAATATGCTTGGGCATAAATGTATTGTGTGTATGAACCTCACACTTCATAAAGCCTTTTTTGTGAGCAGAAATAATTTACAAAGAAACTGCAACACAGAAAACATGAAGAACATCTGAAAACAGAACTAAATGAAATTGTCAGAATGATGCACTGAAGTTTTGATCAGTCTTAAATAACCCAATAGATTGGAAGTACGGTATAATCAAGATAACTAGTGTAGAAGAAAAAAAATTCTCTTGTGACTTTGTGATCCTGAATATGATGGTAAAACAAAATTAAGTTAAACAGTAGAAGATTTGCTTTAGTCAGGCATCCACTGAGAATCAGCTACCTTTCGGCTGGGTAAGTGAAGGCAAAATATAGAAGCATACAGGCAAGGAAAATAAAAGGACCAAGGATGAAGAAAAGTACATTTATACATGACAGGAAATCCACCGAGGAAAACAAATTATATCCAACTACTAGAATGCCTCATTTGCCTTAAAGAAATACAAAGCAGTCTGTAATAAGAAATAATGTCTCTCAGTTAGAACAACCGCAATATGAAGAACTTTATTTGGGAAAAATCTTTCTGAACTTGACAGCATCCCAGCTCACAGAAGAGATGGACTGCAGAAAAAGAAATGCTGTGATAGAAACTGAATGAAAGCCAACATGAAATAGCCTCTTCAAGATTACATGCTTGAAGAGATTTGCTTGAAGACAAAAGCTCTAAACAAAAAGGTTTGCCTAGCTATTCCAGAGCTTTTACCACACTCTTGAAAATAGACCTATCATTTTCTAACTCATCTGGAAATAGTATTTTCTGGTGCACATTTATGTTTATACTGAAATATTAATGTTCCAAAATTACGCTGGTCGTAAAAGATTGTACCAACTGTAATAGAGTGCATATTTGTTTAAGTTTCTTATCTTAATTTTTGTTTATTATTTTGACTAATTATAACTAGTGACTTTTAAAATGAAAAACAATGACATTGGTGTAGAAAGGATGCCTATGTATATATGCCCAGTCACATAAGCCCCAAAATCTGGACAGCATTTTGTTTAATGGACGATAGGATTTTCTGTACAGCACTTCAAGATATGGTCCTTCTCAAACCATTATTGAATCAAGAGGTAAGTTGAATGGTTACATAATTTCAACACTCACTGACTCAAAATCCTCTAGCATTTATCCAAAATCCACTGGAGGATTTTAGATTTTAGCAGGTTACACTAGACTTTCTACTACATTAACATATATGAGCTAATGCAATTAAGGTAGGAAAAGGTAAAATACAGCCAGATGTTTGAGGAAGGATAAAGTTGTACAGAAGGAAATGGAGGAAGAATGGAGAAAAAGGCTAAAACAGCAAGCACATTGAAGAGGAAGAGTGGGAAATGGAAAGTAAGGAAAACAAACAGATTAAACAGACATATTTTACTAAATAGAAGGGAGAAGAAAACAGTTAAGGAAAAGTACACAGCAAAATAGAATAGACATGAAAACAGAGGAAATGACAGATACCGTAGTATGTGCTAATTAATTAAATGAACGAAAGAAACAAGACACACCCAGGCAGTCTGGATGCTCTCTTTCAAAAAAGCACAGTTTGCATTACATAGCGCCTTTCTTCGAAAGAGAACTTTAGAAAAAAACATTCTTCCTCATAAAACAAGGTTTTCCACCATCAAAAAAACTGCCGCATTCTTTCGATTTACTTTTGAGAGAACGCGGCAGCAGTCTAGACACGGGAAGTTTTTTCGAAAAAAAGGCCACTTTTTTCGAAAAAAACCCTGTAGTCTAGACATACCCACCCAGTTTCAGTCCCTCCCTTCTCCTTCTTACTCTCCTCACAATATTTCACATGTTTTAGTTACTCCTATACCCTTCTCACCTTTAAAGTCATTGAACATTCAGTTACAATTGCTGTCTGGAGCTCCTCACCTCTATTTCATCTTAGACCCTCTTCAATTTGGTTTCCACACCTTGTATTACACTGAACCTGCTATTGCCAAAAATCTCTAATGACCTCTTCCTAACCAAAGTTCAGGACCAGTACTTGATTCTTGTTTTTCTTGATAAGCCTGTTACCTTCAACACCAGACTATCCTCTCCTGGTTTCTTTTCCTGCCTTTCTAATTTTTCCTTCAGACTACTCGAGGCATCCCCTTCCAGTTTTCTGTCGGGGAGACACAGAGCTTTGTTTTTGGTCCATTTCTCTTTTCCCTCTATAATTTATCTCTGGGTAATCTCATCCGCAAACTCAAATTCAACTACGACAATGCTAATAACTCACAAGATCTCTCTCTCTCCTTCAGACCTAGCCCCTTTTTTTCCAAACTAAAAACCTGGCCTATTTGAAATCCCTTTGTGAATGTCTAGTCATCATTCCAAGCTTGCCATGGCTAAAACAGAGCTCTTACATCCCCTCCTTCAACTTTCCCCAATGCCTCCTTTCTTGATCACTGTGAACAGTCTCATCATGCTGCCCATCTCTCCAGTCAATAACCTGAGGCTACGTCTACACTGCAGGCTTCTTGTGCAAGAACTGTTTTGCACAAGAGTTTTTGTGCAAAGGGTCTTGTGCAAGAGCGTGTCCATACTGTCATGTGCTTTTGAGCAAGAGTGTCCATGGCAGCGTGGACGCTCTCTTGGGCAAGAAAGCTCTGATGGCCATTTTAGCCATAGGGGTTTCTTGCATAAGAAACCCCTGTTGCCTGTCCACACTGCCTTCTTGAGAAATTGGGATTCTTCCTCATGGGGAGAGGAATAACTCTTGTGCAAGAAGCCCTCTCTTCTGATGTTTTACTATAAATGTACTTGCGCAAGAACACGTGCAGTGAAGACGCTCCGCAAGTTTTTGCACAAGAACAGCTGTTCTTGCACAAAAAGCCTGCAGTGTAGACATAGCCTGAGTGTCATCTTTGACTCAGACCTTTCTTTAGGGCCTCACATCCAGGTTATATTTAAAATCTACAATCTTTCTGCATAATGTCTGTAAGATATGGCCTTTCCTATTCATCCATGTAGCTAAAATGTTCTTATCCAGGCTCTCCCCATCTCATATCTCAGCTATAGCAACATTCTTTCCTCTGGTCTTGACCAATACAATAGTGGCCTGCTCTTAGTCCATGACTTTAACCATTCCATTCTTGTCTTTTCAGCCCTCCACTTTTTTTCCATTCTATCACATCAAACTCTTTCAAACTCTTACAGTTTATTACCACTCTACCTACCATCTTTCATTCACTAATAAAACATCGTCTCCTGCCCGACTGTCCCATTCTGCCAGCTTCCATGATCCAACTGTTAAATTTTCAAAAGCATTTTCATGCTTTTCCCTTAAGCTGGGTAAAGCGCCTCCCTAAACATTTACATAACTAATGCATTATCTCCCTTCAGAATTCTACTCAAAACTCTCCTTTTCCATGATGCCTACAAAAAACTCCAACTACTGGTGGGCCACTAGTGTGATGAGACACAGCCTATCATGCTGACTAATATTGCCCCATTATTTCCTTATAATCTGCCACAGGAGTGAAAGTAACTTACATTTCTTACATGTACTGTCCTATCAACCTTCCCTCCCCAGTTGGAGGTGCTAAGGCTGGGAAGCAGGGTTGACCATACAATGGTACCTGTAAGAAATATAAGTGTGGGGTGGAGTGTGGGGGGCTCAGGGCAGAGGGTTTGTGTGTGGGGGATGCAGGAGTCAAGGTTGGGGTGTATGAAGAAGGGGATAAGGGCAGGAGGTTGGGGCGCTGGTGGAGCAGGAGTTTGGGATGGGGATGGCACACTAGGTGTGTGGGTTACAGATGCAGGCATCAAGGTTGGGGTGCATGAGGCAGCGGCTCAGGGCAGAGGGCTGGGTAAGTGTATGTGTGGAAGGGCAACATTTTGGGAACTGCAGCCACATTCACCCAGTTGCTGAGTGTTTTTCCCCTTTTTGCTAACAAGGGAGCGAGGCAAAGAGCACAGCCTGTGTCCCTCCTCCTCTGCCCTCCCCTTGGCAGCCAGGAGCAAGAGCAGGCTGTGAGCTTTGCTCTTGGTCCCTACTCAACAAAAAGAGAGAGAGAAACCCAGTCAGCGATGGGGGAAGTGTGGCTGCAGCCCCACCCTGAAATGGCAGGGGGATGATGGGGGTTCTGGGTTGGGGCAGTCCCAGATGCACACCCCTCCCAGCCAACCCCTCTAACCTGCCAGACAGACTGCCTGCTTCTAGTGTGTCAGCCTGCAAGAAGCCCAGGGAGCCAGTTTGGGAGCGCCCCTACCCTTCCCCTGAAGCTAAGTTCCCTAGCTGGCTAGGTGGTTGCTGGAGAGCTGCACCAGCTTACTGTCACCTCTGCTCTGCCATCTGCCTGTATCCATCTGTTGTCTCTTGTTTTATACTTAGATTGTAAGCTCTTTGGGGGCAGGGAATGTTTGGTTTTTGTTCTTTGTACAGTGCCTGGCTGTTCTAGTCCATGACAAGGACTCTTAGGTGCTACTATCATACAAATAATGAACAGCTATACAAAATTAAACCAATATAAAAAGGGTTTAAATCTAGACCCTTTAAGCCCTTGGCTGTCTTGTCACACTTCTTTACTTAAAAAATGCTGACAGGCACAGTCAAAATCAAACTCAGGTTAAAGTTTACTCCTTTAGTAAAACCCCTCATGCGTCTTTCTGGCCCATTAACTTCCACAGCAAAAGAGAGCTACAGTTCTATGGCAACCTTTTCAAAATTAGTCCAGACACTGCAGTAGGCCATTACTACTCTTCACTAAAAAAGGGTTCTTAGACTCTTCCCACTATTCTTTCCCCCTTTTTTCTTTTTCTTTTTCCAGACGCCATGTACGTGAAGGACCTGGAAGGTGATTGGGTTATTTGATGAATATTGCATGTTCAAATGTTAGTGGACTGTCTTCTAGTGGCTGCTAAATGGGGATTATGGATAAATTCAGCCTGGATAAGCAATAGAGCTTCTCAGCAATTTTCTGAAGAAAAAGCTTATTGATTAAAAGCAAGTATCCCCCTCCCCCCCAGAAACCTGCCAGTTTGGACTAATCTTCCAAAAGAATCTGCCAGGCAGGTTTAAAAATTTATCTCACACATACATAATGAAAACCTGCCTGCTCAGCTCCTTAGCAGCCTAGCTTTAGGACTGTTTGGGAATTGAGACCCCAGGACTCCTTGCTCTGGGGTCTGTGCAAGGATGTGTCTACATGGCACCATAGGTTGAAATAAGATACGCAATTTGAGCTACGCAAATTGCGTATTTTATTTTGATGTTATTTAGAAATAGCTTATTTTGAAATTTGGTGCTTCCTAAACAGCACTTATTTCAAAATAAATTGCTATCGCAAAACATCCCTTACTCCTCGAGGAATGAGGTTTACAGGGAAGTCAGAATAGCGAGCCCATTATATTTCAAAACAACAGGTGCCCTCAAAAGATGCAGAATAGCATCCGGTATCCTGAAATAGTACTGCAATGTAGATGTAGCCCACGTAGCCAGGATCTCCAAGATTTACAGACAATCGGGCCAGCTCGTTTCCAGGGCTTCCCAACTCTTAAACCCTGAGGATTTAGTTGCCAGCAGCGCTGGAAGCCTAGTCTCTAGTTTGTCATGCCATATGGACTGACCCGGGGCCAGGGACAACAGGGCTTCCAGACTTCTGGGCCAGCTGGCTCCCTGACTCCTACAGCTGTTGGAGCCAGCTACCCAAGGAGTCAGAGGGCCCTGTTACACAGGAATGAGGCACTCTTATTCCAGAATAAAAAAAATGTGTACACATGGCGTTAATCAGGAATAATTCCATGTGTAGACGAAGTCTAATTCTGACATGCTTATCAACAAAATTATTAATTAAATTCTTATTGCAGACCATTTGATGACAAAGGGGCTGACAGATGCAATTGAGGACAGAATTTAGCCAACAGGTCCTTTTATTACTGTTTCATGAAGCAGCAGGAACATTAGCACAGCTTGATTTTTAGATCAAGTTGAGTTTGCAGAGGAAGCAGTTAGAAAAAGTTTACTTGCAAACTGAGCAAAGTTGATCTGGAAGTCATTAGAAGATAATAATTATAGACACCCCTCCCCCCACCATGCCATCTTTACAGTCACTTTTCAGAGTAGAGCTGTACTTTTTCAAGTCATTCTGCAGAGTAGGGTCATGCAGGCTCTCTCTTATATGATTATCCTTATTCCTGAGGACTTTGCATTTCCTAATAAGGAGGACAGAAGCAGAGTGAAGGAAGAGGAAAGTGGAAAAACCAAGAAGAAAAACAACCAAGACATACAAGTAAGTTGCAACTTTTCACTTGTTATATGGATTCTTTGCAAAATGTTTTATGATAAAACAAAGACAAACACAGTAAACATGTGCAGCATTTAATGTAGACAGTGTGTGGAGATTATCACTAACTATTTGATTTTGTTGCATTATCTCACATTTTGAATGTATAGTACTAGGGGGATGGGAGGAAGAAAGGGAGGAAGTAGGTATATCAAAAATATACAAATATCACTAAATCAAACTCTAATATTTTTTCAAGAAGCATTTTCTCTGCCTATCTGTATATGTAAACTATCATCAATGCAAAAGGTTTTCTTCAGTTTGTGTGTGTGTGTTGAAATTGACATTTAGTGACACGTGCAGATATAAATCTAATCCTTCCAACTCTATTAGACATGAATATAAGTTTTTGGTCTTCCATGTAATTACATTTACTGATAAGTACATATAAGATTAGAGCATTCTTGTCAAAATAGTGACGAGTATAAGTATAATATCCATTATCTGGTTTTAAAGGAATTTTGAACCCTGTAATGTTGATTTTGAATCCTCTGAAATAGATCAAATTGTAATGCTGCCATTAACAGTTTTATAGATTATAACAATAATTTCAAACTTTTCCCACCCGTCTTGTTTGTCTTCCTTATAGATGTGGATAATAAAAACCTTACATATGCCAAACTGCCACTAATGTCAGCTAGGTAGGTCTACACAGCAGCATTATTTCAGAATAACTGATATTATTCTAAATAACAAAGAGAGCATCTATGCTACAAGCCTTTATTTTGACAATGTCGAGCTGGAGGACTTCTTACTCCAACTCATGGTAAATCTCATTTCACGAGGAGTAAGGGAAGTCAAAGGAAGAGTGTTCTTCCTTCAACTTCCTGCTATGTAGACAGCACCAAAAGCCGAGTTAAGCTATTTCGACTTAGCTACGTCAATTGCATAGCTTGAGGTTACGTAGCTTATTCCGACTTTAGCCCTGCTGTGTAGACTTGCCCCTAGTGTTTTGCTTGGATAAGAACAGTAGGATTGAACACCTTAAGTATAATAGAGGAAATCCTAGACCTCTTGATCAGTGGGAGTTCTGCCATTGACTTAAATGAAGCCAGAATTTCACTGTTAAGTAACCTGGACTTGCTCTGTGAAGGGTTAATGACATGCTGCTTGAGACACCAACAGTCCTTAGAAACCAGAGGTTCCAACATTGCTATCTCAGTGGTGTTGAACTGGCAGGTGTAAATGCTGATGAGACTAAGATGTTTTTGCAAGAGCTTTGTTTGGTGTCTTGAAAATGTAGGTGTTAAGTTTTCAAACCTAGGTTTACCGCATGAAAAACATTTTAGTCCAGACATCAATATACAAGTACAGTTGTATTTTAAAGTTACAACTTGTGATTAGTTTCTTTTCTGCAGATATATAATATTTAACTACTTCCTGCTTGATTGTATGTCTGTTACTTTCAAAGTATTTTCAAACATTTTTAAAAGAAAGAAATCCCTTTGAACTTAAAAGGCAAGTCAATTAAATTAGATGCACAAAGTTTTCACATAAGAATTAATTAGGAGCCACACCATAAGGTTTTCTTTAACATTTTACCCTCATCCCCTCCCCATTGTGAATCTAATCAAACACCCTTTTTGAAGAAGTTCATTTTTGAATATGAAGGGTTCTTTGTCCTGACTAAATACAAATTTGAAAATGAAAGTTAATATGTGATACATATATATTGACCACACCACTGTAGCAAAGACATTTCATATTGTAGAGTCAGATGCCAAATGTCATGAAGACCATTAAAGCATATATTTAATTCCATTAAAATAATCATAGTATTCTTGCAGGAGGTTTGTTCTATGATGAGAAAGCATTGACTACATGGTTAAACTATGGAGAGAAGAATAGTGAACAACTGAGTGAGAAGTAAGAGAAGTTAAAACATGGCATTTTACTAGAAGCTGAAAATGGAATGTTGAGAATTCATGATGGAATAATATCCTAAATCTGTTTAGACTGGCCAAGGTCCCTTATATCATTTAAAAGAAAAATACTGTACAACTTCATAAGTCAACTGCACAATGTGGTAAGATAATCAACAGCAAAGGCTATAGCGAGGCACAATGATCTATGATAAACAAACAGGAAAGAGCAAAACAATGAGTTATTTAAGATGATCTTCTATAGGAAAAAAGAAAATTAAATGTTGCCATGGTAGCTTCAATATCAGTACATTAAAATCCTACCCTATCACTAAACAAGAGGCAAATTTTGAAAATGCAGGGGTTTATATATTGAAAGATATAAATGTGAAAAGTAGGTTTTCAGTTTGGAAAATATTAAAAAAACAAATTGTAGTAATTTTCTCTTTAACAGTGGTAGAAAACCTATAGAAGGAAATTCCTAAGAAGGTACAGGCAATAAAAGTAAGAGTAAAGTGTTAGCCCTCAAATAAGAATCTAGAAAGAAAATCATAAATATCAGCAAATTTCCTAAACAATTTTTTAAAAAAGATTCTAAAGCCACTTTGGAGCCCTTTCATTTTCCTTGTATAAATACATCAGCTTCCCATAAGTTCTGGGGAGGAAAAAACCAAAACCAAAACCAAATTACTTACTTCCAATGCCAGCAGTGTAAGTAATGACCAGTAAGATTTTATATGCTTCTCTCAGTGTGCCCTTTATAGACACCAATGTCTTCAGTTTAGGCTCAGTTACACCTTTTCCACACTATATGTAAAAACATTTCCATACATGTAAATACATAATTTGAAACAATGGAGGTGATGCAGGCCCCTACTAATGGAATTTGGATAATAAATCTCTGCTGATTATTCATTGGCCACCAAATCATCCAATTTGCTCCCCCAGAGCTGTTTGCATTCCAAGAGCTTGGTATTAGTAAAATCTTTTCTGGGCACTAAAATAAACAGATCTGACTCTGAACACAGAAAGAAAACAGATCTATTAAGATACAGTTTCTAACCAATCACATTTCAGAATAGAGGTAAATAAAGAAACAAGCAACAAATTAGAACCTCACAAAAGACAGACTTCACCATGACTACCTACCTGGTAGCTTAGAAGGATAGCAGAGTTGTCAATGGAAATACAAGCTGGTGGCACAAGAGAGGGGTGAGGAGGAAAGGTAAATTCAGTACAGAAGAGGTTAAAATGCAAATTGGCTACACATCCAAGAGGATCTATCAGAAAAGTGGCCAGAAATTTAAGAATGAACAAAAAGAGGAGAGGTCAGAAATTATCAATTTTTGAGAATCTCTGTCATTAACGTGGTGCTACAAGCATCTCAGAAGTAATTGAAAAAGATTAAAGGGGAAGCATAAAGAACATATTTGCTTATTTTTGAATGTATAAAAGCCTGTAGGCACTAATCCAAAACTCTAAGTGACTATGCCATAAATTAATCCTCACCAGCAAGAGATAAAAGGCATAGGTTAAAAAGTGGAAGTTAAATCCTAGTGAGGAAAATAGAAAGGAGCATAAAGTCTGTCAAATTAAATGTAAAAATATAGTAAGGAAAGCCAAAAAGGAGTTTGAAGAACAGCTAGCTAAAAACTCAAAAAGTAATAGTAAAATGTTTTTTAAGTACAGCAGAAGCAAGAAGCCTGCTAAATAACCAGCGGGCCACTGGATGATTAAGATGCTAAAGGAGCACTCAAAGACGATGAAGTAATCGGGAGAAACTAAATGAATTCTTTGCTTCAGTCTTCATTGCTAAGGATGTTAGAGAGATTCCCAAACCTGAGCCATTCTTTTTAGGTGACAAATCTAAGGAATTGTCCCAGATTGCCAGAGGAGGTTTTGGAGCCAATTGATAAAAAAGTCACTTGTAGCAGATGGCATTCACCCAAGAGTTCTGAAAGAACTCAAATGTGAAATTGCAGAACTATTAACTGTGGTTTGTAACCTATCGTTTAAAACAGCTTCTGTACCTTATGACTGAAAGATAGCTAATGTGATGCCAATATTTAAAAAGGGCTCTAGAGGTGATCCTGGCAATTACAGACCGGTAAGTCTAACTTCAGTACCGAGCAAATTAGTTGAAACTATAGTTAAGAATAGAATTGTCAGACATATAGATGAACATAAATTGTTGGGGAAAAGCCAACATGGATTCTGTAAAGCAAAACTCTAATATGCTAGAGTTCTTTGAGGGGGTCAACAAGCATGTAGACAAGGGGGATTCAATAGATATAATGTACTAAGATTTCCAGAAAGCCTTTGACACCAAGGCTCTTAAGTAAAGTAAGTTGTCATGGGATAAGAGAAAAGGTCCTCTCATGGATTGATAACTGACAGGAAACAAATGGTGGGAATAAATGGTCAGTTTTCAGACTGGAGAGAGGAACTAGTGGTGCCCCCAAGGTTGTGTCCTGGGACCAATACTATTTAACCTATTTATAAATGATCTGGAGAAAGGTGTAAACAGTGAGGTGGCAAAATTTGCAGATGATACTAAACTGCTCAAGATAGTTAAAAACAAAGAAGACTGTAAAGAGCTTCAAAAGGATCTCACAAAACTAGGTGATTGAGCCAACTTAATTGCAAATGAATTTTAATGTTGATAAATGCAAAGTAATGCACATTGGAAAAAATAATCCCAACTACACATACAAAATGATGGAGGCAAATTTAGTTATAACCACTCAAGAGAGAGATCTTTGAGTCATTGTGGATAGTTCTCTGAAAACATCCACTCAATGTGCAGTGGCAGTCAAAAAATAAAACAATATTAAGAATCATTAAAAAAGGAATAGAGAATAAGATAGGGAATATCTTATTGCTTCTCTATAAATCCATGGTATGCCCACATCTTAAAGACTGCGTACAGATGTGGTCACCTCATCTCAAAAAATATATGTTGGAATTGAGAAAGGTTCAGAAAAGTACAACAAAAATTATTAGGGTTTGGAACAGGTGCCATATGAAGAGAGATTAAAAAGATTGGGATTTTTCATTTTAGAAAAGAGGGGATTAAGGGGGATATGATAGAGGTCTATAAAATCATGACAGGTATGGAGAAATTGAATAGGGAAAAGTTATTTATTTGTTCCCATAATATAAGAACTAGGGGTCACCAAATGAAATTAATAGGTAGCAGGTTTAAAACAAACAAAAGAAAGCTTTTTCTGCATGCAGCACACAGTCAACCTGTGAAATTCTTTGCTAGGGGATGTTATGAAAACCAGGACTTTAAGGTACATCTAGACTACATGCCTCTGGCGACAGAGGCATGTAGATTAGACTACCAGGCACAGGAAAATGAAGCAGCGATTTAAGTAATCTCCGCTTCATTTAAATTTACATGGCTGCCGCGCTGAGCCGATCAGCTGTTTGTCGGCTCAGTATGGTAGTCTGGACGTTCCACGGTCGACATCAAAGGCATTTGTTGACCTCCCAGGTATGCCTCATCGTCGCTTCATTTTCCTATGCCTGGTAGTCTAATCTACATGCCTCTGTCGCCAGAGGCATGTAGTCTAGACGTACCCTAACAGGGGTCAAAAAAGAACTAGATAAATTCATGAAGGTTACGTCCATCAATACTTATTAGCCAGAATGGGTAGGAATGGTGTCCCTAGTCTCTGTTTGTCGGGGGCTGGAAATGGATGACAGGAGAGGGATAACTTGATGATTACCTCTTCTGTTCAGTCCCTCTGGGGCAGTGTTTCCTAAACTATGGGCTGCGGCCCGATAACCGGCAGGGCTGGCCTTAGGCCGATTTGGGCCCCGCGCCCCTGACCCCAGAAGTGCTGGCGAGTTACAGAGCCAGGGGGCCTGCTCCACCAATATGTGGAGCTGGGTCTCTCCCCCGGCTCTGCCTGGAGTGGGCCCGGCCCCCCGTGCTCCTTGCACGGCTCCTCCTCACCATCTGCTGCTGCCCATGTGCGGCGTTGCACGTGGGCGGGGAGGATGCCTGGGCATGACATGATGTCACGGCCCAGGATTTTAAAACTCTTTAGAGGCACGTGGCGGGGCCACACGGGCTCCGGGTTCAGCTTCCGGGGCCTGAGCCTGAGCGCAGCCTCCGGCCCCGCAATGTGGAAGGCAGAAGGTAGGGGGCTTGGGCTTGGGCTTGGGCTTGGGCTTGGGCTTGGGCTTGGGCTTGGGCTTGGGCTTGGGCTTGGGCGGAAGGAGAAGGGGCTTGGGAGGGGAAGGCACCAAGGGACAGGCTGCAGGAGAGAGACACAAATGCCAGGGGGCCAAGAGCAGACAATGAGGGAAAGGGCAGGAGGGGAGGTGACAGTGGGAGGGGGGGGCAGGGTGATGCTGGGAGAGGAGAGGGGAAGGGCGTTGGGGGCTGAAGGAGGAGGTGCTGGGAGAAAGCTTGAAAGAAGGGGTGGGCATGAGAAAGGCCAGGATGGAGCAAATCATGTGTGAGGGCACAGAGGGGCAGGAGGGGATGGGGCAGAGAGTGGTGAGGGGGTGGGTATTAGGGAAAAAGAGGGCAAAGGGGGCAGGGGCAGTAAGGGAAGGGGGAGGCACCAGGAGGGTGCAGGGCTAAGGGAAGGTGCAGGTGCCAGGGGATTCTGGGGTGAGGAGGAGGGGAGATCTGGCTACTGGAAGTAGCACTGGATGGGGGAATCGGGGCAGGCTGGGGAGATTGGGGGGCCGGTGGAAGCAGGGCTGCCAGGGGGTGCGAGGTTGGGGGCAGGGAGCTGGCCGGGGAAGATGTGGAGGGAGTGGGAGAAGCGACTCCTGGAAGGAAGGCTGGCCAAGGGAGATTGGGAGGAGAAGTGGGGGAGAACTGGCTGCCCGGGAGGGGGTTGGGGGAAGTGGGACTGGCCAGAGGAGCAGCAGGGAAGCAGGGGGGAGGAATGAATTGGACTGCGGGGAGTGGGACTGACCCAGCCATATGTAGATCTTGGGGCACTGCCCCTGTTCCCCACCTCCCCCCCACAAAGCACAAAGGATGAGTTAGTCCGGCCCAGGGATTCTATTGTTCCCCCTCTCCCCCCCCACACACCCCTCGAGTAGTTGTGAACTGTCTGGCTGGTAGACACACTCATGCAGCCTGAGCACATTTACCATCCAGGCAGTTCAAAACTACAAACTGATACATCTAGGCTGTGTCTACAATGGCACACTTTTCCGGAAAAGGGATGCTAATGAGACAAGTCGGAATTGCAAATGCCGTGGGGGATTTAAATATCCCCCGTGGCATTTGCATGAACATGGCTGCCGCTTTTTTCCGGCTCGGGGCTTTGCCGGAGAAAAGCGCCAGTCTAGACGGGATCTTTTGGAAAATAAAGCCTTTTCCGGAAGATCCCTTATTCCTGATTTTAAGAGGAATAAGGGATCTTCCGGAAAAGGCTTTATTTTCCAAAAGGTCCCGTCTAGACTGGCGCTTTTCTCCGGCAAAGCCCCGAGCTGGAAAAAAGCGGCAGCCATGTTCATGCAAATGCCGCGGGGGATATTTAAATCCCCCGCGGCATTTGCAATTCCGAAGTGTCTCATTAGCATCCCTTTTCCGGAAAAGGGTGCCAATGTAGACACAGCCTTAGTGATAATACAACTTACCTAATGAGAAAATACCAGAAATGTTATATGTCTGGTATTTTCTCAGTTTGTTTTTTATGTGTTTATATTTTTGGGCTGCAAAAAGCAGTACTGAAAAAAAAAGAGTTCACTAAAGTAAAAAGTTTGGGAAACCCTGGTCTAACCAGCTTTCTGTCTGTCTTACAGTCCATTTATCCAATCCATATTCCTGAACTTGCTGGCAAGAATATTGTGGGTGACCATATCAAAAGCTTTGCTAAAGCTGGCACTGGAGGTTTTGGGAGGACCAGAAACAACTTATTTGAATATTCATCATTTGATTAATGAATACGCAAATATGCAAATGAATGTTACCGGTCCTCCAAAAGTTTGTGAATGGATTTACTGGTCCCCGTGTCAAAAAGTTTGGGAACCCCTGCTCTGGGGCATCTGGCATTGTGTCGGAAGACAGGATACTGGGCTAGGTAGATCTTTGGTCTGACCCAGTATGGCCGTTCTTATGTAATTATGTTCTGAAATACAAGAGGATAGTTCATGAAGATAACCCGCTGCACCCTCCAATCCACTCCCCTTCTCAATAACGTGAGAAAATAGATGGCTTTTGCAGCTTGCCCATGTTAAACTTGGGCTCTGACTAGATAAAGGAAGGAGATTGGAGTTCAAGTCTAGACCCACCAGTACAAGTATCTCAGCTAATCTCAAATGTGGCAATATATAGCAGGGAGGGATGCAATCTCAAGGATACTCATATCCCTAGTGATTTGTGTATGGAAGATCTTGTTATTAACTGACCATGTTAATAGCAAGTAGAAATAAAGGACCACAAAACCACGAAAGGCAAAAGAATGGATTTAAATCCCACCCATGACATCTGCTGCACTACATTAGAGAAGCCTTGACTTCTCTTTGTGAGAAACGAAAAGCAGTCTGGATAGTTCTCAATTACAGTGTTAGCAGCCATCAAAGTCCCTCTTACAACACATAATCTCTCTTTCTGGACTGGTAAAGATTCATGTATAATAATGAATTTTAGGACCAGATGGGAGGTTTTCCTAGACATTTCCTGGCACAAATCAATCTTCATTCTTCCTGCCAATAGAGTATTCCCAAATCATTGCATAAGAAACACTTCTAGCTTTCTGGATAAAATATTCTCAGGTTCTCACACTGATTCTTGGATTCCTAATGCTACTTTTGTTGAGACATTCATTTTACTTTGCACTGTATTTTTTTCCTGAGCAAGGAGTTAAACATATGCTTAGTAACTAATGCAAGATAGAAGATCAGTTATTTCACTCATTGTTCCTTTTAGTAACTGAGGGGGAAAGGTCACTGAATACACAGGAGAGGCATAATCTCGCAATGCGCATCTTTCTTTCGGACCAGCACACCTCCACACCGAGTTCTTACAGCCATTGCCACTCAAAAAAATCTCTCACATTTGGGTGAAATCCTAGGTGACAGTTGAGATTCATTCTAGGCCCTGTCCCTCTCCCCCACTCTTAGTCCTAACTGTCCTGGGGGGCGGGGGTGAGGGACAAGGCAAAAAAGCCAATAAAATGGCCCAGGACAGCGGAGCAGCAAATTTGTTTTCCAGGGCTCACATGCACATCTCCCTTGATATATACTCCTTTACTCAGTATGCTATTTTTGCATCTAATTTATTGTAAAAACCCAAATCTTGTAATATTCATAATTTTGTCTAGCAAAGTTAAAGAAGAAATTGCAGATACATGTACTATATCAATTATGTCAAAAGAGACATCATCTTATGGTGTGGCAAACATCTGCCTGTGGGATTTGCATAGTATTCAATTCATGAAGAATTCTATTTGAAAATATCAGTTGAAGAGTAGAAATTGCAATATCATAAGAATATAAGAACGGCCATACTGGGTCAGACCAAAGGCCCATCTAGCTCAGTATCCTGTCTTCCAACAGTGGCCAGTGCCAGGTGCCCCAGAGGGAATGAACAGAACAGGTGATCCCTCCCTGTGACTCATTCCCAGCCTCTGACAGACAGAGGTTAGGGACAGCATTCCTATGCACCCTGTATAATAGCCATTGATGGAACTATCCTCCATGAATTTATCTAGTTCTTTTCTGAACCCTCTTAAAGTGCTGGTCTTGACAACATGCTCTGGCAGGGAGTTCCAGAAGTTGACTTTACTTATGTAAGGACATCTTCATACAATGCAAACTGTCAAACCATAATCAGTTCTTTCTGTTCTATTGGTGGTATTCTTTCCACAGCTGCTTCTGCTGGTCCTGTTGAGAGAAGGACCATTCTCTTTGGTGGTGTTTTTAAAAATTTTTATTGACAGATCATTTGTTTCTTACTGGCTGCTTTCATTGTCCAAGGAAGTAATATGCTGGTTCAAGTCACGCAGAACTGTAAGCTCACAATGAGCTTTGAAAAGGAATTCTCCTATAAATCAAGGAAACAACCCATCTTCCAGACAGTCTTCTTAAGCAAAATGCAGGATAATGTAGCACTTTAAAGACTAACAAGATGGTCTTCTTAGATACTCAAATGATAGGATCACAGTAGAACTGATGGAGAAGTGGGTAGAGTCCCACGAGATTTTGTCAAAACACTTGGAGGAAGGCCACCACATCACATGATTCAAATATTTCTTTTCAGCCTCATATTATTAATTTTGTCCATTGCACTTCCAAAATGAATGGATAAATATTGAATGAGCCCCCTGAGGACAACATCCTGAGATTGCTGTTTGCATGCTGAGATTAGGAGATAGTAAGAGATTTTAAGGCAGCTGAGCTATTCCAGTTAAACTATAAGACTTGACAGCACCCAGGAGCACAGCACCCAAAAGGGACCAAAACCCCTAATGAATTAAATTGCAGTAAGGGAGGTTTAGATTAGACATTAGGAAAGTCTTCCTAACTGTCGGGATGGTCAAACACTGGAATAAATTGCCTAGACAGGTTGTGGAATCTCCATCAATTGAGCTATTGAAGAGCAGGTTAGATAGGCATGTATAAGGGATGATCTAGATCAGTGTTTCAAAAGTGTTCCGTGGAATCACTCTCAGAAACACATTAACTGGCCACCCCGGTTTGTTTATTTAGCGGCACCATGGCCACAGAGCCTCGCGGCTCCCATTGGCTCAGTTTTGTCCTTTGCAGCCAATGGGAGCCACAAGGCCCCGTGGCCGCAGTGCAGGTAAACAAACAAACCGAGGTGGCCAGTTAATGTGTTTGACAGTGATTCTGTGGAACACTTTCAGAAACACTGATCTAGATGGTGCTTGGTCCTGCTGTGAGGGCAGGTGACTGGACTTGATGACTTCTCAAGGTCCCTTCCAGTTCTAGTAAGTTGTGATTCTATAAAGATAAGATCTTCCAGTTCTGAACACAAGTTCAGAAAACTGATCCTATGTAGTGATAGAAGATCTGATGAGAGTGGTTGTCTGAGCACACCCTGTAATCTAACCTCTATAATTTTTACTACACATAGATCTTTTGTTTGCACTTCTTTATAGACCTCCACCAAGTTTAACACAGAAATATGCACCATAATTAAAGGAATTTTCTTCTAGAACAGATTTTTTTTTAGTAAAAAATTATTTCAATTTCAGCAGTAGTACCCGTCTCCCTCTCTCCCTCCGTCTCTCTCTCCTTTCCAGCAATTAAAACATTCTGTTTCTTTTACAGCCTAATGTAATGAGAGCTGTCTGGCAGATTTTTTTAAAGGCATGCTTTATGGGTTTTCATCATGGCAGCAGTTTGTGCCTTCAAAAGAATCGTCACTGGTGAGATGCTGTCCAATGTGTTGAACAAACTATTAAAAGTGTCGTGACTTTAGGTGTGGCATACCAAAAAGTTTTGCATTGTATGATGCCCTCAAAAAACACTGAAAATATATGCAGCATAATTTATAGCTGTCATGGGTAAGAGTAAAATGCACTCATTACTTCTGTAAACCTGTAAGTAGCCTACTGCTGTTTGCCCTCATGGAAATACTTTCATCCCATAAGTAATATCATTGAAATACTTTCATCCCATATGTAATATGAGAATTTGAAGCATTACGTAAAGTCTGTGCTTAGCATCCAGTGCTAAGGATCTGCTCCTCCTGGTGAGTGAGTGATGGGAACTGGGTTTCCTTTTCTTCCATGGTCATTATTTCACATCAACAGAAATGTCAATTCATGTGAAATTAAGACAATGACATGGAAACATGCTGAAACATCTGTGAGTTATCCTCTTAGGATGTGTCATTAAGGAGAATGTTAATAAGTCTGGTGGTCCCCTTCTATGCATTTTTTATATTATGTCGACACAGAATGGTATCATCCCTGGGTAGCTGAATTTGTAATGGGCTCTTGTGACCCAAAGACCCTCCTCCTGGTTCATGCTCTGAAATGGAGATCAGTCAGAGACAAAATGAACAGGCCACCCAGAAAGAATGACTGTCTCTGTTGGCCTCAGGAATATTTTCCAGTTTTTGTAGAGCTAGGTAATAATTGGATCAGTGTTCTGCTTGAACATCTGCTGCTGGTTGAGATCTCTGACTCTAGTTTTTCCAGCTCCAATCTGACATGCATTCTGAATGTTATTAATTCTCATGAATTAGCTTCAGACTGATAAGAGACAACCAGACCCTTTACTCTATCTTCCAGTGTTTAATATCAGTTCTGGATTGGAACAGCTGGAAACAATATCACATTTGCTACAATAAATTTTCAGAGGAATTTGGTGAAAATATTTCATATCTACAAAAGGCCAACTTAGAGAAATAGTCATATAAACCCGTGATATATAGAGAAAGAGACACAAGGAGAGGGTTTGGTGTCATTGGCTTAAAAAGAGCATAGTTAGGTATCTCTCCATAGGAACCTATGTAGAGATGGACCCAACTTTGTTCCCGCAGACTGAGAAATGTTGAAAAAAAAATTGGATCACCCAAAGTTTATACTTTGTGGATTAACTGAAATACTTGTGCAGTTGGAGGGGTTGTGCAGACATATGTCTTCTCTTCAGCCTCTCTCCTCAGCTGTAGGTCTGTATCTTGATGGAAGAGTGTCTGCAATATCCAAAGGACTTGATGCCACAGAAGCAGCATATTCCTAATACTGCAGCCTCCTCTCAGAGGTCTGCCAGTTTCCCTTCCCTCTTTGTAATGTGGGCCAGAATTAAGACTTGGTTAGCATTTTAAATAAAAAGACAGCACTGGAACTAGAAACCACAATTCTGACTTCCATTCTCATCATGTTATCTGTACATACAGCACTACAATCAGAACTACAATGTCTTCATAGCACACAAATTTCAAGTGCTTTACAACTAATAAATATCACCAACCGCATAAAAATCAAAGGGGTTTTAGGAATATTTTAGTGCTTAAACACATGTAGGTATGAACAGAGCAGCAGAAGTTTCATGTGCACAGTAATGTTTCATAATGGTTTAAAACAGAAAGTTGAAGATTTCCCAAATAAAAGCATATGGCCAATGTAGGCCATACTGTAATTACTTGAATAGGAATTTGACTAGAACCATTAGTTAGCATCCCTCATTTGAGAAATTACATATTACTGTTTAATTACCAAACATTTTAAGGATCTGTTTAATGTCTCCTCAAAAGCAGCTGAGTCATCTAAAGCAAGATAATTCAATGCTAAATGCGAAAACATGTTCTCAATTGATTCCCGGGGATAAATATTGCATGCAACTCCTGTCACTGGGTAGTCTTGTGTACTACTCTGTGGGCTTGATCCTGCAAGCCTCCTTCATGTGCAACTCCCATTTTAGTGGGAGCTGAGCACAGAGAGCATGGAAGTTCAAAGTCTCTATTCGCTGCAATACATACGTATAGATAAAGTAAATTGTAAATTTTAATTTTGTGAATTTTAGGTCAAAGTTTAATATATAGAAAGTTATCCTGTATTAAAAGTTACTGCATAACACAAAATATTCAAAGGTTACAATGTGTAACCAAAGCCATATAGAAAGAAAGATTGGCAATATGGTTTTATTTATAATTGTGAATTTAAAAAAAAAGATCAAAAAAATTTCACTATTTTCCCTGCTGGTAACATTTTTTTCTTTTTACAAGAAGAAACAAATGACTGCATCGTTTGGAGATATCAAGTACTCTCATAGAAATTCCACGCAGGCAGCACGTGTGTTCAGATAGATCACATGGAAGATGAATGCATGAAGATTATATAGCTTTTCTACAAAGGGCTATAGAATAGGATTTAGGGTATGTCTACACTACCCCCCTAGTTCGAACTAGGGGGGTAATGTATGCATACCGAACTTGCTAATGAAGCCCGGGATTTGAATTTCCCGGGCTTCATTAGCATAAAGCCGGCGCCGCCATTTTTAAAAGCCGGCTAGTGCGAACCCCGTGCCGCGCGGCTACACGCGGCACGGACTAGATAGTTCGGATTAGGCTTCCGAATTAGGCTTCCTAATCCGAACTATCTAGTCCGTGCCGCGTGTAGCCGCGCGGCACGGGGTTCGCACTAGCCGGCTTTTAAAAATGGCGGCGCCGGCTTTATGCTAATGAAGCCCGGGAAATTCAAATCCCGGGCTTCATTAGTAAGTTCGGTATGCATACATTACCCCCCTAGTTCAAACTAGGGGGGTAGTGTAGACATACCCTCACATATTAGAAGATACAATACTGTGTTGTGACTTCACTTCAGAAGTCAATATCATAATAATTAGATCTACACAATAAATTTTGAGGGAAATTAATAGAAAAGGCCTAACTTTTTGATTGCTAATTTAGTCTGGTAACTTTTACAGTGACACAAAGAGACACAAGACTTGAAAGGTTACTTCTGAATGGTGTAGCAATGGTTCCATAAAAAAGGGTAGGGAACATATGTTCTGGAGCAATTCACTCAAGGTTAGAAATTGGAATTACAATTATTCTAGTTTATATCTATAATGTAATGATTCTATTACTGGTATTTTCTACTATTAGCTGGCTAAAGATTTTAATAAACCCAAGAAACATTTGCTAGTGATAAGGAGCCCTAAATTAGTCTATTAGCTGATTTTGATCAGCGCTCTAAATAAGCCTACTAGCTGATATTTCCCTTCTTTTCCCCAGTGTGATGTAGCTTACTTTTAGCCTGGTAATAATTAAGTATATATCTGACAATAGAAACTGTATTGGAAGAAAACAGCCACTGATTTTAAATCCTGTGGCTCAGCTTTTTATGGGTCAATTTGTGCATTTAGATGTACATGCAAATAACTAGTTAGGGAAATTCTGCTAGTTGTTTCTGTAGTTTAAATCTAAAATTACTCTAGATTAAATAGCTCTTTCTTAGAACAGGGACTGATCTTTAAACATCTAATTGGTTTCCATCTCAGTTCAACAAAACCTGAGTCTGTTAACCTCCTTGACACAACAAAGCCTATCTATTCTCCCAGGCTTGAGGGGGTAAGAGTTCTAGAAAGGGAAGGGAGCTAAGGTTGTGGTTTGAGTTAATTCTGAATGGACAGCCAACAGCTAATGAGGAGTTCATGGTTGAAATGGGAAGAAACTTGTATACATTTTTATTGCTCATGTGCCTGTAAGTTTTCTAAAGCATAAGCAAAAATTTGACTCAATATCAAACTCCAGCCAAGTTTTTCTGCTCTCCAAAACAATAAAACTGACGCTTAAAGGAATTAAGCCATAATTTAAGAAGCAGATGATACAGTGAGGACTGACTGTGATGAAGTAGAGTACATAAAGCTTGCTCTACAGCCTTTTCCAGGGACCCACAAGGCACTGAGAAGTGCTCCTCTGAATTCTTGAGAGCCCTCAATTCCCATTGATTTTAATGAGAAATGAGTAAACTACACACCTTTCAGGAAAGCTTTGGGTGACCAAGCATACTAGTTTGCTGTTGTTTTGAAGACCTAGTTCTATTACCCTGAGGCTTATTACACTTGGCATACCGTACTATCCATTTTTAGAGGTACCATTATTGTCTTAAATCAATAGGCAGTTGGGCACAGCTGTGGAACTTTGCTTTTCAGAAATCTGTTTTGTGTAACTTCTTGCCTCACGTAAATACCAAAAGCAATTTCCCCTCTCAAGGTGTTGTTAAAAATTAACACATTTGGTGTGTTCATTACCTTTCCCTTGCATCCACTCTTTTTGGAATGCTTTTGCTTTTATCTGCTTGAATGTTCAGAGAATGATTTATAATTACTATATCTTAATTTGCTTTTATTATGCTGTATAGCAGAGCAGCCAACAGCCATATGTTGGGCCCCTAGGTAAGGGAAGGGAGGATCCCAGTCCTGTACTCCTGGAAGGGGCAGGGCCTCTGGTAGAAGGGATGGAGCTAGGGCTGCCAACCTCAGCACCACCCAGATGGTGCTGTGCTGTCCCGCCAGCCCTTTGCTGACAATTTACTCCATTCACTACTGCTGCTGCCATCTTAGAGGCAGCCAGAGGCCCAGGCCGGTCATAGTTGCCGGGCCTTAGGGCAATTGCCCCCTTAGCACACCCCTGTTGGAGGGCCAACTGTATAGCAATCTGAGTACATAGGAGCGAGTGAAATGTTTCTTCATAAATATAACAATTGAGCATTATTTTTGTAAAAACACAGACTTTGGAAATGAAAAACTACAAGCATCCTTATTACGTTTTTATGGTGCGTCATGCAAATTTTTAAGCTGGTGTGTAAATTTACCGTGTGAGTGATCTAACTGAACTCAGTGGGACTGAGTAAAGTTAGACATGCTGCTATGTTTGCTGGATTGGAAAACCAACTTGGGAAACTCATTTTAGCTGTTTTTTAAATAAAGGATATTAGTGCTTCTGTGTATTTGCAATGTGAATAAAAACATGTCATTTGAAAATCCAGGTGAGAAAGGTAACTAGCAAAGCTCTTGCCATCTTGGAAATGCTAGTTCATACAACACAGCTTATCTATCTATAGCTATTGTGATTAAAAGCTTCGCTGGCACTGTAGCAGCAGGAATAGCCCACCATAGAGAGAACAGAATTTTTTCCTCCTAGTCTCCAGGCTAGCCATGTTATAAATTATAAAATATTAGCGCTAGAAAATGCCTTTACCAGATGTTTAATACAATGGGAGCAGTATGCAGAAAGGAACTTGGACTAAAAATAAGAATAAATTTCCTTTAAGATTTTATGTTGATGGGCCCCTTCTGAGTGTATTTTAAAAGAGGGGCCTTGCTTTTCTCATGAAATTAATTGCATATAGTATTAATTGCTCTCCTAAATTTCTTATACATATTTAGTTTATTGCTCTTCTCAACAATGAAATGCTATCAGTGGAAAAGCCAAGACCAAGACTGAGAGCAATTATATTCTACAGTTTCTCATATTGAATGGATGTCTTTTAAGTGTAAAAATGTATTCTCTATGGTTTATTAAATCCTTTACATTTTATATATTTATTTTACAAATGAAAATGCATAGTGCTGAATGTGAGACTAAAAATCTTAATGAAATGATAAAATTATTTTACCCAGTATATTAATAAACATTCAAATGCCATTTCTTTAAAATATAAAGTTAATTTATTTCTTGTGAAGGATGTCACTTTGACTATAGTACTTCATTCAGTGAGGTGAATGGGGCATTGACAACTCCACAGGAGACCGGGTGTCCATCCAGTTCTTCACTTCTCTGCTAAGACCACCAATAGGCAGGTAACTGTGATTGTAGTTTTGTAAACTGGACATCTGTCTGCCAGAAATGGACTAAGGCCAGCAATCTCTTTCAGCTAGACCATTAAAAAAACAATCATATGGTATTTACTGTGCCTTGGGTTGACCTTAAACTGGTAACCTAGGGTTAAAAGGCTCCACATACCATTAACAAATCCATAAACACTCTAGTTCAGTGGTCTCCAACCTTTTTAAGCACGAGATCACTTTTTGAATTGAAGTGCAATCCAAGATCTACCTCAAACTCAAATACCCTGGCCTCGCCCCCTTCGTGCTCCTTGCCCTGCCTCTCTCTGAGGCCCCACTCCTGCTCATTCCATCCTCCCTCTCTCCCTCCCTCCCCCATCCTCACTCACTTTCACCAGGTTGGGGCAGAGGGTTGGGGTACAAGTTCTAGTCTTCAGTTAAGGGATTGGAGTGTGAGAGGGGTACTGAGCTTAGGACAGGCAGTTAGGTTGCAGGAGGGGGTTCTAGGTGCAGGCTCTGGGAAGGTGGTTGGATGCATGGGGGCTCAGGGCTAGGGCAGGAGCTTGAGGTATAGGAAGCAGTTCATGAGTTAGGTAGGAGTTCAGGATGTGGACCTCAGTTGGGTACTGCTTACCTCAGTTGGCTCCTAGGTGATAGTGCAGTGGGGCTAAGGCAGGCTCACCTTGCCCCAGCTCTGCACCACTCCTAAAAGCAGCCAGCAAACTTGCTCTATCCCTAGTCCTGTTGTGCCCCCACCCTGCTCTGTGGAGATAGGATATAAGATGGGAGAAGGGGGCCCTCCTCTCCCTCCCCTACCCTGCACAGCAAGCAGGAGGCTTCTGGGGGAACAGCTCCAAGGCAAAGGGCCAAAGATGTGCAGCAGTGGGAAGAGGAGCAGCTGAAGTTCTGGCACTTGATAGCCATGGGGCCAAAACAGTCAGGATCACCTGTCAGAGGCTCCAAGATCTTAGGCTTAATTTAGGCCATATCTATACTACAAGATGAGGTTGAATATTATGGTTGATTTCTTGCCACCTATTTTGCAAAGTCAAAGGTCCATGTCCCCGGAGAAGTATTCAATGTGGTTTGAAGTAACACGTCCCTACTAGGGGAAGTGTTGTCGACTTGCGAGTGATGCACTGTGGGGGGCTATCCCCTTTATCTAAGCCTTCTTTGTTTTGTGGCAGGACTGCCTCAGCTCCTTAATTTTAACTCTGCACTGCTGGGTGTCTCTGGAGTATCCTTTCACCCCATTGCCTTTGCAATCTTTGCATAGATATTTGCATTCCTTTTTCTGGTTCGGATCTTGAAGGAAATGGATTCCTCTTCCCATACCTCAGTGAGGTCCAAGATCTCCTTCACTCACCATGCTGGCACTCTTCTGTACCCCTGGGAGCTGGAGCTTATGGGACTTGAAGAATTGGAAGTCATGGCCACGTGTGCTGCTGAGGTGTGCTGCCCACTGTGACGTGTGCTCACAATGCTGGCTGCAAAGGAAATGAAATTCAAACTTTCCAGGGGCTTTTCCTGTTCCCCTGGAAAGCAGTAGAGGTGCAAGTTCTGGCCAGAGTAGTCAGAGCAGCGCAGTGGGTTGCCTCCTGGAGGCCAAGAACCTTGACTTTTGCCAATGCTGCATCTACACTATGGTAAAGTCGACCAAGCAAGCTCAGGAATAGTGTTTCTTCTCATGAAATCAGGAGTAGCCAACATTGACCTCAGGGGCCCTGAAGGTCAATAAGAGAGGCGCATGGTGTGACGTGGCATTGTTTAGAAATTTGACCTTATGCAGTTAAATTTGGTCTAAACTCCTAGTGTAGACCTGGCTTTAGTCCTAGCCTGCTATTGTATCCTAGGGGTATAAAATCTGCCTGGAATGGATTTTAGTGGTACAGTACATCTCTTAGCTATTCTTGTAAGCTATGGCTCTGCTTCGCTCCTTCAAGAAAAAGCTGTACAGTATCTGTGTTAAGACATTTAGTGTAATTCCTGACTCAATCCCTCTCCTGCACAACTAGCAGAGTTCTCTTCACTAACTTCAACTTGTGGTCCCTTTTCTGTAGAAGAAACCACGGGTTCCAAAAGAAACATTTTTTTATTGTTGGAGGAAGCTAAATAATGCATTGTAGTTCGTGTTATGTGAAGGAGGGAGGAAGGGATTTCCTCAGTGTGATAATAAAAATGTCAAAAAAGGCAAAAATAATTTTGAAACAAAATGTTGAAATTAACTGTTTCAAATCAACAGACAGAATTGTCTTGGCTTTCATGTTCACAAGACAATGTGAAAAAGGGTGTTTGGCAAAATTAAAACATAATTATTTGCTCAGCTCTCTTTGAAAGTGACAAGATTTTTTTGCTAGCTTTTGTGTAACTCTTTCTCCCCTGAACTGCATTGTTTCCAGTTGCTCCTGAAGAAAGTCTGCAACTCTTGTGCTACCTGACATGTAATCCTTTCATGTATCGCAGAGGTAATACTGATACCATTTCATCATAGGTCCTGACTTCTCTTCCTGCTGTGTGTGTTTGTGGAGGGAAGTGGGGGGTGAGTTGGGTCAACCTTCCCTCCCTTACTCTGTCTCATTGCATATTTGGAAGTTCTTGCTTCCTACATCTACAAAGGAACTTCTTTTCAGGCAACTCCTTTAGGTTTTGGCTACTTGGATGGATGGTAATTGGAAGACACAGGCGCTCACCCATATCATTTTGTCTGTGTTTGGATTTATTGTACTTTCACTAGGAAAAAAAATATTAACAGAGCTAAACATGTGATGTCAGTTCATTACACAGTACCTACCATGGAAAAGGGAGTATTAGTAATACTCTAAAATTGTGTTTCTGCACAGAGGCAAAAGATTTGTATTTAACATTTATTTCAGTACTAGAAGATTTACCTGGTGTTGCTCAGGTCCTGAAATAAATTGGGTTTTTTTTTGGAAAATAAAATGAAAATGTTTCATTTAAATCAGTGTTCTGGGGTGGGGATAGGGGGTTCTGTATGCAGGCTGCCCAGAGGAGACAGGATTACCGCAGCCCGCTGTAACCGCAGCAGCTTGGAGCCAAGCGAGAAGCACCTCTTCATGGCTGCTGCAGCAAACATAGCTCGGGGAGTGTGCATGTCCCTCAGCAGGGGCAGGCATAGGTTCAACTGCCCGCTGTGCTCCCCAGCCACAGTGAGGAATGCACAAAATTGTGCACTCTCCCCTGGCTTCTTGATGAAGGGGATCAGCCCGCAATGTTCTCATATCAATTGGAGGGGGGAACCACTACTGTCAATGATGCGCTGGAGGAGTTTAAGCTGGGAACTGTAGGTGATGTCCAGTGGTGTTCTGTTATTTTCCTTACTGGATCTGTCTTGAAGTAGTTGGCTTCATCATTGACAGTCTACAACCTCCCGTGTAAAACAATCCCCCTCTCTCACAGGCCTTGGGAGACAGGCCAATCCGCACCTGTACACAACCCCCTAAGCTGAAGTAAATCTTTTCCAGCAGCCACACATCACACCTCAGATACACTCACCTAGGAACTTACCCTGCAACAAACCCCATTGCCAACTCTGTCCACAAGTAACACCATGACAGGACCTAATTTCATAAGTCAAAACATCAGGGGCTCATACAACTGCACATCTTCTAAAAGGATATATGCCATCAAGTGCCAGTAATGCCACTCTGCAATATATATTGGACAAACCAGACAGTTTCTACAACAGAGGCTATATCAAACAAAATATCAAACAAAATACTAATAGCCATATTATGCCATTAAGTTGTAAATAGGTTTTCCTGTTTAAATGAATGGGGAACCATACTTTATAAAGGATGCAACATTCACATTTCACTTTTGTCAAGAGTTTAATAACATTTCTTAATTTTTTTCCTTTACAGTATAAAGACAACAGAAACAAATTCCTAAATTTATTATTGCACAGTTCTTTACCTAATTGTCATAGTCTTGGAAAATAGTTTATTCTCGTCCCAAGACCTAATTTTAACTATTTTTAAAAGGAAGCATTACTGTAAAAAGGGAATTTATGTATGTTTCATCAACTTTGAAGTGGTATGTGGAAATTTCCACTACATGCATCTGACGAAGTGGGTCTTTGCCCATGAAAGCTTATGCTCCTACACTTCAGTTAGTCTATAAGGTGCCACAGGACTCCTCGTCGCTTTTGCAGATTCAGACTAACACGGCTACCCCTCTGATAAGTGATATCCAATGGCAGTTTATATTAGATCAAAAATACTTCACTGCTTGAAGTTTTTTTTAAAAACAGGACTGGGCAAAGCACTAGAGAATTGTATTTAACTATCTTTTATTGGTAGATGAAGTGATTTAGATTAAATAGATTTTTTTCCCATTCTTAACATCTAGCATCCTGAGGAGTAGTTGTCTAAAACAATTAATTGTGAGTATTGTCAATTACCTATCTTCAGGATGGTCTCATCAAAGGATCATAAAGTGCTCTCTTTTCTTGGCATGAGCAGGAATCTTGACAGTACCCCAGCTTAAGCTATCTAGTAGAATAGTAGCCCAATGTTCTGGCCAAATTTCAATAGTTTCCATCAGATGATCTGTTCTTCACTTCACATAATAAATTGCCCTGTGTTGCTTATGCACTTTTAAATGGATGCTGCATTCTTCATAGAAGTGATTGCATTTCAGTGGTGGGTGAACTGAACGATTATATGCTACATGCAAATAATTTTGGAATCTTTATGGTTTTCTCAAAATACAATATTTCACTGCCAGATACAAATAATGTAAAGAAATGTCTAATTCAAAACAATTACTTTGAATTGCATATTTTAACATGGAAAGCCAAAAATTGGTTTCTGTGAAACATTAACATAGCAAACAGAAATTTGTTTTCCTGTTGCTCCAGTGTTAACACCGCATAGTTTCAAATATTTCAAATGTATTTTATTAACTATTTAAGCATGTATTACAGGAAAAGGTGGGGACACTTTTTTTCCCCTTTGTCTCTAGCATCTTTATATTTCCTTTCTAGACAATTCAGAACGGCTGGTCCTGGGATGTTTTTCCTATCATAGGTGGTACAGCTACTATACTTATGCCTAGAACCCAAACCTAATTGCCTTTGATGTTTAGCTTAGCCGTCTGCCCTTGTGGCCTATTTTTAAGTATTCTTCTGGGACTTTCATAGTATGTGTCACATTTTTACTTCCACAGTAGCTATGGTAGTTTAGTATGATTGGCAAAGTACTCTGAAAACAATCTTGCATGAGTACTAAAAGACACTCAACAGTATGAAAATCTATATATTCCAGAACTTTGCTATATATAGCTCTTGGTCAGACTGGACTAGGGCTATACACTCTTCAGGAAAATATTAAGGGTTTTCTTGGATCTACTGGTTATAAAAAATACCCTTAATATTTTCCTGAAGAGTGTATAGCCCTAGTCCAGTCTGACCAAGAGCTATATATGAACAGATTTGATTTTGAAGAACTAGTACTATTTTACATTTATATAGGAGCTTTCATTTTAGGATCACAAAGGGGAAATTGAGATACCAAAGTGAAGTGATTTGCCCATGGTGGGACAATAGCAGATTTGGCATAAAACTAAAACAAATTTCCTCACTCATCACATATTTTAATAAACCTTACATTCATGTGGGATATACATCTACATAGTCTTTTTGGCTATCTCTAGACTACATCCCTTTTTCGGTAAAGGGATGTAAATTAGGCACATCGATATTACAAGTGAAGCTGGGATTTAAATATCCCACACTTCATTTGCATAATGGCGGCTGCCACTTTTTTCGAAACGGGGCTTTTCATTTAGAAAAATGAGGTTTACAAGATCTTTCGAAAAAGTTTTATTTTTGAAAGTTTCCCGTCTAAACTGCCGTGTTGGTTTTTTTTAAAGCCCCATTTAAGACACAGCTTCAATGATAAAGACTTGTATTGCAGTAAGATTCTCCCTTGTCCTTGATCTTTACCAAAGGATTTATTACACACTTATCCTGTTGTGATATATTTATGGTGCTAAATATTTATTGCATATAAATTGATTAAGACAGTGCTATATTATTCCCTAGTGTGGAATGAAGCCTCAATAACTGAGTAGGAATAACACAGCTTTTCTGGCATTTGGCAGATATTTTTCAGTGGCCAAATCCATTGCTCATCCAGTTGGAACTCTCCCGCAGTCCACTACTGCTTGGACTCAAACAACAGAACAGATGTTCTCTGGCCAGGCCTTTTCAAAAAATTTCTTTTCCTAACAGAAATCATTAGCTTCATCATTCTATTTGAATGACAACAGCATTCTAGTCTTCTAATGTGTGTGGAAGGTGGTTCAATTTCATCTTGGCTGGAAAAATGGAAAAACTGTTGGCTCTCAAATTGTTTCAGTGAGCGTGGAGAGGCAACTTGGAGCTTTTACTGAATAACAGAGTAAATAAGATCCATAGTGGATGGGACGAGATCTTTTGGTATGAGTTTACCCTATCCAAGCATTTTGTCAGGGGAAGCACTTGCGGAACCAGACTAATTTGGTCTGGCCAAGTGTTTCTGAATATGTCAAAAGGATACAATTCCTGTAGTTCTCGTCTGCTAAATAAACCCAAATTGACACCCTTTAAGCTTCACCCTTAAAGGCAGAAGCTTGGGTGCAGCACTTTTAAATATTTGGTTCCTCTCTATGGTTCAGTATTTTATTGGGAGGTTTGTTGACCATTATTTAATTGTTAAAACTGCAGTATTCAACAGAGAGATTCAGAATGACCTCTTTTGCTCCCCCAATAAAATTAAGATAGTGTATGAACACTAAATAATAGACACTACCCATTTGTTGCTTGTTTTCATATTTCCAGTCACATTATTTTCCACTGATAATAAAGTGCAGAACTTCATAAAATTACAAACTCACCTGCCTCTCTGTGTGCCTCCCCAAAACCTCCTTATTAAGCATGCAAATCTTAGATGTCCTCCATTAAAGTTACTTGTACTTACAGTGCTCTAAAATAAACCACTCCTGCTTAAATACTGAATTTGGAAAAAAGCTTCCCATCTGATGCTATATAGGCACTGGCTTTTCCTGAAAATGAGTTTTAAGGAAAAACTTTTGAGAAAATGGATGTTGTTAACATGGCATTTCTCAACGTTAGTCTTCAGAATAATTGTTTAATTTATAACACTATAAGGGTACGTCTAGACTACAGGCTTTTGCTGACAGACGCTTTGTCGACAGATACTGTCAACAAAGCTTCTGTGAACAAAGAGCATCTAGACTACATCCAGGTCTGTCGACAAAGCAAGCCGCTTTGTTGACACAACAGTGTAGACGCAAAAGACAGTGTAGATGCAATAATGCCTTCCGTAGACAGAACTCTGTTGACAAAAGGCATTATACCTCGCAGAATGAGGTTTACCGCCGTCGACAAAACTGCCGAGTTCTGTCGATGTTATGACAACAGAACTCAGCGGCAGTGTAGATGCAGGTATAGTTTTGTCGACAAAAGTCCACTTTTGTCGACAAAACCCTATAGTCTAGACACACCCTAAGACTTTCAAGAAAATCTTTCCTAATTCTGTAGTATTGTTATAGTATTTGACATGTAATTTAAAAATAGGCACATGCTGTTTCAGTGAGACGTCGCTGAACTAGTCAGAGCAGAAGCAGCTTTAAGAAATGTGTCAGCTCTAAGAATTATTTTGGAGGGTGAACTCAAGGTTTAGATGCAGTACTCTGTAATCTGATCTTTCTAAATAAAACCCTTTCAATAAATTCTCCCCAACTCCCAAAGTTCCTAGGAAAAAGAGCATTTTCAGACAGCACTGGAATATTGTGGGATCCCAGGATTGAGAGAGCTGGGAAGACAGTATATTTTTGAATACTGGAGTAACAATGCATAATTTACATATGGATTCACATTTTCATTTCATCCTAGAGCAGGGGTGTCCAAACTTTTTTCAAAGAGGGCCAGATTTGAAGAAGTGAACATGCGTGAGGGCCGTCCCCGCACTCTCAGCCCCAAGGCGGTGGGCCCGCGGGGTCGGAGGCGGGCGGAGAGTGCAGGGCACGCCTGCCTCACGGCGGCCCGGGGGGCAGGGCGAACCCGCAGCCGAGCGGGGGAGCGGGGCTGCGGACGTGCCCTACAGGGCAGGCTCTAGGACCGCAGAGGCCATGGGCAGCGGCGGGGCGGCCGGAAGCGGCGCGCTGGGTGCGCCAGTTCAAAAGAGCGCCGGGGAGCCAGGAGAGGGGGAGGAAGCGGGGGCCGTATTAAACCGGAACACGGGCCGCAATTGGCCCGCGGGCCGGACTTTGGACATGCCTGCCCTAGAGATATAAATTTACCCAGTGTCTGCTTTTCTGTTAACAGAGGCTGTAGCTTTCTCATACTATGTGAAAATATCAGAGTATATATACTTCAGTGTTACTTAATTTCTAAAAAGCAGATATTTCTGGATTATTTAGGAGATTAATAATGCTTCTCTCTTATGTTATGGTTTCAGAGGCAGGTGGCAAATGAACATTACTCATACTGTTTGGCAGCCTAGGTAAAATCAGCAGGTTTCATTCCAGCTTCTCAGAACAGGTAGCCTCCTGCCAAACAAAACCACCAGTAATCAACATCGTTTTGAGCAGTCTAACTAAATATGCCCAACAATGAACCCACTTGAAGGCTGAATTACCATCAGTAAGGCATAATGGCTAGGAAGCCACTGGTGGTGGCTTGATGTACCTGTTCTGTCTATGAAAAGAGGGCTTCATTCTCCAGGACTATCAGCCTGGCACTTTCCATAAGAACTAAAATATTCACACACTCTATAAAAATGCAGGAATTTTTGACTGTCTGAAGAGTTCACTCACATAGATGTCAGCTAATATCCAAATATCTCCATTATTAAGATCCTTAGTTTTATCTACAAAGAAATCAGTTGGCCTACATCATTAACACAGTTACACAAACAGAGGATAAAACAGTTTTATATTACCAGAAGTTGCATCATTATGGATTATTATTTTAGCATTGTTAGCTCTCTACAATATGATGTTGCTCCCACAGGATTACTGATTAAAATAGGAACCAGATGTGCCTTTCATGACCAGATTGAAAAAGATAAACAACTAGAAAATCAATTCAAATAAAAAGGATGCCCTGAGGGTGTTTTTCAAAACTGGAAAGAAACTGAGAATCTTGTGGGGGATGGGGAAGAGGGTAGAAATTTGCCTCACAAAAGATCTCCTTTCCCCCATAAATAGCTAGCAATCCTTGGACCACCTCGATTTTCCGGCACATTTTTGATTATATGGAAAGGCAACATTAAGTTAAAACTGTGCATCTAGACAGCATCAATAACAAAAAAGTGGTTTTAGGATTACATAAAAAATCTTTAGGCATAAGGAGAGAAAAAGCTGGCTAAAGGAACGAGCCCATACTTCAGACCCAGATTTCAACCTTTTAAGGGAGTACTATTGCAATTTGAAGACTTATAAACATGTTAAAGCTTCAGCAAAATTACCTTAACGGTTAGAAGAAAAACTGAGAGGGAGTCCTATCCTCTGTCCAATTCTGTTTAACTAGGAAAATGATTTAGTCAGAAGTCTGAAATCTTATATCTTAGAATAAGGAGCATTAATGGCATTGAGGCTGTGGAGTAGGCTAGCCATTTTTTCCCCTTCAGTTCTCAGAGAGGCCAGGCATTCCCAATTCAAGACATGGGGGCCTTTGAAGGCACGGGAGATCATTGTTCCTGTTTTATCATTTGGAGTTACAGAGTTTAGGAAGAAATCACTTGAAACATAGAAAGCTGCAGCAGTTGCAAGTTTCAAATTTATTCCATAACATAGAACTAGCTAGAACCAGCCAACACCAGCTGGGCTAACTCCTAATGACCTGACTCAGCTGCTATAACAACAACAACAACAACAAGATCTGTATCTACAACAACCCAATACACAACATATTAAAGGGGGAGGAATAAGAATGTTCCTTTGATAAAACAAGCACTAGTGAATGAGGGTAGACTGCCTCAGTTCCTGGCTAACCCCGGGGATTATTTTGCCCTGTAACCATGGGTTAATCTTAACTAAAGAGCCAGCGTTTGAGGAAGACTTCTTTCTCAAAGATGGATTACAGTGGACATCTGGTCTTCTTGCATAGAATCATAATACTACGACTAGAAGGGACCTTGAGAGGTCATCGAGTCCAGTCCCCTGCCCTCATGGCAGGACCAAATACTGTCTGGACCGTTCCTGATACATATTTATCTATTCTACTCTTAAATATCTCCAGAGATGGAGATTCCACAACCTCCCTGGGCAATTTATTCCAGTGTCTGACTACCCCGACAGTTAGGAACTTTTTCCTAATGTCCAACTTAAACCTCCCTTGCTGCAGTTTAAGCCCATTGCTTCTTGTTCTATCCTCAGAGGCCAAGATGAACAAGTTTTCTCCCTCCTCCTTATGACACCCTTTTAGATACCTGAAAACTGCCTCATGTTCCCCCTCAATCTTCTCTTTTCTAAACTAAACAACCCCAATTCCTTCAGTCTTCCCTCATAAGTCATGTTCTCTAGACCTTTAATCAGTCTCGTTGCTCTTTTCTGGACCCTCTCCAATTTCTCCACATCTTTCTTGAAATGCGGTGCCCAGAACTGGACACAATACTCCAACTGAGGCCTAACTAGCGCAGAGTAGAGCGGAAGAATGACTTCTCGTGTCTTTCTCACAACACACCTGTTAATGCATCCCAGAATCATGTTTGCTTTCTTTGCAATGGCATCACACTGCTGACTCATATTCAACTATAACCCCTAGATCCCTTTCTGCCATACTCCTTCCTAGACAGTTGCTTCCCATTCTGTATGTATGAAACTGATTGTTCCTTCCTAAGTGAAGCACTTTGCATTTGTCTTTATTAAACTTCATCCTATTTACCTCAGACCATTTCTTCAATTTGTCCAGGTCATTTTGAATTATTACCCTATCCTCCAGATTAATCGCAACCCTTCCCAGCTTGGTATCATCTGCAAACTTAATAAGCGTACTTTCTATACCACTATCTAAATCGTTGATGAATATATTGAACAGAGTCGGTCCCAAAACAGACCCCTGCAGAACCCCACTTGTTATGCCTTTCCAGCAGGATTGTGAACCATTAATAACTACTCTCTAAGTACGGTTATCTAGCCAGTCATGCACCCACCTTATAGTAACCCCATCTAAGTTGTATTTACTTAGTTTATTGGTAAATAAAGGGATTATGGGTGTGGGCCTGACAATGGGCTCGGAGCTTGAGGTGTGAACAAGTGAGACTGTCATATCAGCTTGCTCAGAGAGGAGGTTTGTGTTCCCCACAGGTGTTGATGGAGGAGGAGAGTCAGGAACAGGTGACTGTTCACTCAGTAGCTCACTGGTAGTGATGAGATTGGGCAAGTCAACTGGAGATGTGTCCTGGGGTCAGGAATAGTCTGGTAACAACTGATCTACATGCCACTTTAAATCATGATCTACATGATTTAAATAATCGCCGCTTCATTTAAATCAAAATGACTGTGCCAATCAGCTGATTGTCGGCACAAAGCAGCAGTCTAGATTGGGATTTGCTGACCCCGGAACCCTTCGTCGGCAGATCCTGTAAGCCTCGTTTCACGAGACATAAAGGATCTGCCGACGAAGGGTTCTGGGGTTGGCAGATCCCCGTCTAGACTGCCGTGCTGTGCCAACAATCAGCTGATCGGCACAGTCATTTTGATTTAAATGAAGCGGCAATTATTTAAATCACTGCTTCATTTCCCTTTGCTGTCGTGCCTAATCTACATAGCTCCGTTGACTGAGCCATGTAGTTCAGACACACCCAAGATGCTTTTGAATGTCTTCTAGCTGATTTCAAAGCTTGTTTCAATGTCTGCACAAACCTTTCAGCTAACCCATTGGTGGATGCGTGATACGGTACTGAAGCGATGTATCCCATTTCAAACTCTTGAGAGATGAACTGCAGACAGTTGTTACTCACAAGTTGTTCTAGCAGACCAAAATGACTAAAGATTCCACACAGTTTTTGGATAGTAATCTCAGTAGTAGTGCACACCATTATAGAGACTTCTGGACATTTGGAATGGGCATCTACCACCACCAAAAACATGCTTCCTTCAAATGGGCCATCAAAATCAACATGAATGTGTTGCCATGGTTTTTCAGGCCAGTCCCATTGGTGTAGAGGTGCCAGCTGAGATTTATTCTTCACACCTGGCATGAAATACAAGCTCTTGCCTTCTCTTCAATGGCACAGTTCATGCCAGGCCACCAAAAATAATTTTGTGCTATTTCTTTCATACACAACAATCCTGAATGTAGCTATTCTAACATCTGTGATCTCGGTAGCATTGGAATAACAACACACTCCACACAACAAGCTCCTAGAATGGATCAATAATTCTGTTCTCCTGGACATATGAGGAACAAGATCAGATGAGACCTGAGAGTCCTGTAGAGATGTTCTATGCATCACTAAGTCTATCACTTGGGACAGTACTGGGTGAACATGAGTTGCTCTCTTAACTTGCGTAACAGTGACAGGCATGTTCTCTACTTGTTCAAAAGTAGATTACTTCCTTCTGGTAACTATCTTGATGTTTGACTGGCAAAGGCAGCCTTGAGAGACTATCTGCATTGCAATGCAGAGTGTATTTCTGATACCTTATCTCATATGTGTGTCCAGAAAGCCTCAATGCCCATCGTTGCATACGATTAGCAGACAATGAGGGAATGCCTGTGTGTGGACCAAAAGTTGTAGTCAGAGGTTGATGGTGAGTAAGAAGTGTAAACTTCCATCCAAATAGGTATTGATTACATTGCCAAATCCCAAAAAAGTTTCCCAGTGCTTCATGCTCGATTTGCACATAGTTCGTTTCTGCCTTGCTTAAGGTGTGTAAAGCAAAAGCAATTGGTCTCTCTTCTCGCAAAGGTATAATGTGTGATAAGACCACTCCCAACCATATGGGGAGGCATTGTAGGCCAACTGAAAAGCTAAGGATGGATCAAAATGTGCCAGGACCTCCGAATTTAGCCTTCTGCCAAAGACAAAATATAGAGTGGCATTTCTTTTTCAGACCGAGTGTTACCTTGATCATCTTGAGTCTGCTCAATGGAATGCAGATTTTTCTTTGGTCCTCCAGACCTCTTTTTTTGTTTGCAGGCATGCTCAATGTGTCCCTTTTTGCCACACTGTTGACACACTAGGTTCTTATACCAGCATTCTTATGCATGGTGACCCAGCTTACCACAACGGTAACATTTTTGGCTCCCCACTGTTTTGTGGGTAGGTTGTTGGGATACTTTATGCACCCTAGGGGGTGTACTGAGGTATTGCGCCACCTACGTGGCCAGTTCCATGGAGACCACAATATCAATGGTTTTCTGTAGGATGAGCTGGGCCTCTGATAATAGGCACTTCTGTATCGCTTCATTATGCAGGCCACACACTAACCTGTCATGTATGGTATCATTTAACATCTCCTTAAATTCAGTGTTCCACAAGCTTTTTCAAATTTGCTACAAATTGGACAACTGTTTCGCTCTCCTTTTGGTCTCTTATATCTTATATCTTTCAGTGGTTTTGGAGCATAATGTGACCACAGGATTTCCACAATGTCACTATAAGATTTGATCTCTGGCTTAACAGACTGCATAGCAGAGAGTAGGTCTTAGTCCCTACAACACTTGAGAATATTGGCACCTTCTTTTCTTCCTCAGTGTCATTAGCAATAACAAAAAGCTCAAAATGCTCAGTATATACATGCCAAAGCTCCTCAAAAGGTCCCAGTGGCCCCGTAAGTGTAGCCATGATGCTGCACCTCTTTTTTTCCTCTTTTTCTCCTTCCTGCCTCTGGGATTCACTGGTTTTAGTTTGCACTGTCAGTGTAGCAGTCAGTTCTCACCCCCACTTTCCAAAACAGCAAAAAGGTTTGTTTTCTTACATTGACTTCTACTTCTTCTGTTGCTGGAGGCAGCACAGGTATCCCATCCTCATCGCCACTTTGTGTTTCAAGCAATTTCTTCCTAAACTCTGTAAGTCCAAATAATATAACAGAGAGCGGCAGAAGTTGCAAGTTCCAAATTATTCCATAACACAGAACTAGCTAGAACCAGCCAAAACCAGTTGGATTATCCTCTAATGACCTAACTCAGTTACTATAACAAGATTTTAGGTCTACGATAACCCAATACCCAACAGTCCCCTGTGCCAGAGACTATTTGCACCATTCTGGTTTTTTCTACTCCAGACCTGTGCACTGGTGGATGCCTGGCATTCTTTTCCTCCCCACCTACAGTCAAAGTGAGGACTTTCCTTCTCTGCTTCCTTTGAGGATGAGGGGTGGGAGAAATTCAATCCAATAGCACATCAGACTAAGTTGGAAGTACTGACCTATTCTCTATTTGTTCGGTGACTATAGTAAGGAGAGAGCAAAGCACAGATCAATTCTCCTGCTAAGCTTTAGTTCTTGTGGCTATTATTGCAGGCCTGTTTAGGGGTATGGCTACACTGTGGTGGGGGAGGGGTTTTGGAAGAGATATGCAAATAGCACTCACATTTACATACCTCATTTTACGAGGAAGAAGGGGGCTTTCAAAAGAGGGTTTTTTTCCCCGATATTTGGCCCCATGTAGACGGGGCCAAATGGTGGAAAAGCCTTTTCTGGGAAAAAAAACAGAAGAAGGTATGCCAATGTGAGCGCTATTTGCATACCTTTTCCAACCCTCTCCCCTCCAGTGTAGCTGTACCTTAGGGCAGGTCAGCCATACAGCCCACACTAGAAGCTGTTCCAATAGTCAAAGAACAAGCCATCCAGGACTGTGTAATTTGACTTGAAATAGCACACTATGTTGACAGGACTTATCCTAGGGCACTTACATAACATTTCTAAGGAACAGTGCTTTGCTGCTGGCAAGACTGTACCAAAACTTCAGGTACTTTCAAAAAAATGTTCTTGTGGGAGGCAATTGCTGCTCCTCTATTATGAATCCTTCCCATTCCCTTATTATGAACACTTGTGCAATGTTTGCAGTGTACTCAGCATAAGTTTCAGAAACAAAGGATAAACACTTCCAGCAAGTGCATTTTAGTATGCATTTGTTTGCCAACCTCCCTTCTTGGTTATGCTTAGGAGGACATTTGTTTTAAATGAGAACAAATTAATACACTCCCTGGTCCCTCCCCCTTTCTACTCTATGGAAATGTATCCTTCATACTCACAATTTAACACAAGATACGTATTTGTGGGAGCTCATCTTAAAATATTGGCACTAGATCAAAATTCCATTATTTTCACACGAGGGGCATATTTTTAAAAAACTGAGTCCTAGATGCAAATGTAAAATACAACTGTTTTACAGACATCCTCATGCTGGAGGGATCCTAAAAGCTCTTTGCTAAAATTCTACCACCACACTGATGGGCAGGTGGGGCAATTTCCTTGCTACTGATGCAGTCAACTCTTCTCTGGATATTGCTAAATATTTCTTGCTACAGATGTCTGAGGCATCAAAAATGGACCAGATTATTTCAAGTGTTTTCCAGGCTACAACTTCACCCAAGACTTAACACAGAGTCTCCACTTCCCTGCTATCTCACACTCCAAATCGCATACATTGAACATTCTGCTATATAAACAGTTACACAGAAAAACTACATTAAAAATGTTATGGTTGTAAAGTAAAACACTTCAAAGTTAAGAAATGACAGAATTAAGATTGTCCATATAACTTTAATTCAGCTCCCTTATGCATACGTTTTATGAGAGTGTTTAAGTACAGGAATATCCAGTATTTTTTCTACAGCAGAAATGTTAGATGCCAAAGGATATCCTGTCATTAAAGCTGAATTAATAGCTATCAAGAAGGCCATAGTGATTATTATACATACAAGGATACTGAAGCCAAAAGTGGTTAAGCAGAGCATGTGGAGGAATAAATTTAATCTCTATAGAGGATCTATCAGACTGCAAATTACTGGTAGGTTCTTCACTCTCAAGCCATTGGAGAAACTTGTGTGATGGCTGCCAATGTTGTAAAAGTTCTAAGAGCTCTCTCCTCTTCTAAACTTTCCTGGAGGAACTTTAGCTCTTGGAAAGCTGGCTCTTGTTCATGCTAACTCTTAGCTGAGAGGAAGCAAAAGACTGGGGACAAGGTGGACTGCTGGGTTAAAAGGAGAGAAGGATAGACAAGGATTTGGGGCAATGAGGAACCCATTTAAAGACAGCAAACTCAGGAGCAGAATCATGTATCAGCAGCACAATATTAAGACATATTAATATTAACAAAATATAAGTTAAGCTCAAATCAGCTTTGCAATCAAAATCATTTTAGAGTCCAGAAGCAGCTACTTGTAGCAGACATTCTAGAGTCAGCCAATGTATAGTTCACTGCTAACAATGCCATAAAAAAGGCATGATTTTCAAAAAGGGAATTTTACTAAAAATGTGGTTAAAAGTATGAAAAAACTGCCTGTCAACATTGTTAAATAACGTTTTAATAACTTCTCTGAAAAGCTGAATTATTTTATTCTGTGGTTTGTCAGTCAACTGTGTCCATTTTTAAAAATCTGGATGTGTCATGTCAACAACATGCCACGTTTTGCACATAGCATGTTGTATTTCAGCATGATACCTATAGTACATGAGCTGGTTAAATTATTTATTATTAAGAATTTTGATTAATTTAGCTATTTTATGAGTCATTTGTAAATCAGTTCTGGTTTCTATGGATATAAGTACAGGCAGTCCCCGGGTTACGTACAAGATAGGGACTGTAGGTTTGTTCTTAAGTTGAATCTGTATGTAAGTCGGAACTGGCATCCAGATTCAGCCGCTGCTGAAACTGATCAACAGCGGCTGAATCCGGACGCCAGTTCTGACTAACATACAGATTCAACTTAAGAACCCCAGGCATCCCCAAGTCAGCTGCTGCTGAAACTGACCAGCGGCTGATTCCAGGAAGCCCGGGGCAGGGGCTTCCTGTAGTCAGCCACTGGTCAGTTTCAGCAGCGGCTGACTTGGGGACGCCTGGGGCAGAGCAGCTGGGGTGCTGCTGGGTTGGTCCAGTAGCGCCACCGCTCCTCGGCGCTACTGGACCAAACCAGCAGCACCCAAGCTGCTCTGCCCCAGGCGTCCTGATTCAGCCGCTGCTGAATCTGACCAGCAGTGGCTGAATCAGGACGCCTGGGGCAGAACAGCTGGGGTGCTGCCCAGTTGGTCCAGTAGCGCCCAGAGCGGCGCCACGGGACCAACTGGCAGCGCCCCAGCTGCTGTACCACAGGTGTCTGGAGCAAAGCCGAGGAGCACGGGGGCAGCGGGACAGCCCAGACGCGCCATGGCTGTCCGCTGCCTGCGTGCTCCGCGGCTTTGCTCTGCTTTGCCCCCCCCACCCCGTCCTCCTGGTCTGCAGACCAGGAGGATGGGGGGGGGGGGGGCAAAGCAGAGCCAAGCCGCGGAGTGCCCGGCCAGCTGACAGCCCAGACGCGTCTGGGCTGTCAGCTGATCGCGCGCTCTGCGGCTTGGCTCTGCGGCTTGGCTCTGCTTGGCTCTGCTTTGCCCCCCCCCACCCCGTCCTCCTGGTCTGCAGACCAGGGAGACGGGGGGGGGGTGCAAAGCAGAGCCAAGCAGAGCCAAGCCGCGGAGCGCGCGATCAGCTGACAGCCCAGACGCGTCTGGGCTGTCAGCTGGCCGGGCGCTCCGGGGCTTGGCTCTGCTTTGCCCCCCCCCCATCCCCCTGGTCTGCAGACCAGGGGGACGGGGGGGGGCAAAGCAGAGCCAAGCCTCGGAGCGCGTGGGCAGCGGACAGCCCTGTCCGCTGCCCACGTGTTCCGCCGCTTTGCTTCCTCTCCCTGGTCTGCTGGAGACCAGGGAGAGGAACCCCGTTCGTAACTGCGGATCCGACATAAGTCGGATCCGCGTAACTCGGGGACTGCCTGTGTACAATAAGTAGCTTGGAAGACCAAGTGTCAGCCTATTGGTTTGTGAACTATGTACTATGCTTGTTAGTTACTTATGGTCAGGAGGACCAACAGCATTATTGCCAGGCCCTTAGAGAAGGTGAGTGGGCAGATCCATGCTCCAGGAAAGGATGGGGCCCGCCAGCCCTCAGCACCACCCGGAGCACATTGTACTGAGTCTCTCCAGCAGTCCTTAGCTGCTCCAGCAGCAATTTAAAGTACCTGGGGCTCTAGCCATCACCACTGCTGCAGTAGCACTGGCTGCAGCTGGGAGTCCTTGGCCATTTTGAATCACTGGGCCCTGTGGTAATGGCCCCTTTGCCCTCCTGTCAGAGGGCCCTTTTATGGTGAGTGGTAATGAAAAATTGATATTATTTCTGTTCCGTGACTAAATAAACTTTTAACACAGTAGATTACTATCAAAAACTGAATAAAAGATTAATAGTGTCTGATGAATACTTGCATTTGCACACAAATACTTTTGTTGAAGTGGGAATGTAGATATTCACAAGAAGAACAAAAACTTGGTTGGACACGTTTACTGAATAGGTCAGCCTGGCATCTCATACAATGTCAACTCTTCTGTGGGTTATATGTTCCAGTCCATGTAAAGGTTTGGCTGGATAGACCAAAGTTGATCAAAGAAATGGCCAATGAGAAAGAGACTTATGGATCAGACTGTTAGTCTCAACAATCCTAGCTTTCATGCTTCTAATCTTTCTGCCAGCTGTTATCTTTGTTATCTGTGTATCATTATCAAACTGTTTAATTAGCTTCACTCACATAAAACAAACACCAAAGGACTCGCTATCTCCACACAACTAGCATGAAAGAAACAAGGGACCCCATGAGAGTTCTTTAAAAGTATCCTGCTTATGAAGGGTGGGAAAGCCAAAAACACCAGAAAAACCAGCAGATGTAAGAAAAGGCTGAGTATCCTTATACATCCTTTTTCTTGCTGCCCAGTCCAGCGATGTTCACATTCTCAGAAATTTGAGGCCCTTTGTCAATTTCACTGCCAGCTAGGAATGCTATTTTCTGTTTTCAGTTTAGATGATGCACAATAAGAATAAAGTATAAAATTTCACTTTTTTGTACAACTATCTATTGTTTTTGTAATTTAGGTTGTGGTCATGCAAAGAGAAGTTGCAGTATAAATAGTTTCTTTGATACTCAATTGTAAACAAGTGAGTTTCCCTTAGGTTTTTTGTTCAGGTATGGAAAGTACTATGTATTCTGTGGAGAAATTTATCCATTGTGTGAAGGACCAAGGTGAAACTGTCAGGGTTGTTCTCCACTCCGGCACTCCGAGTGCAGAAGGTGAGAGCCCACAAAAGACCTTAAATACCTTGCCTTTATATAGGCTCTGCTTACCAAAATAAAATAAAATAAAATAAAATAAAAACAAAGCCACAAACCTCCTCCCCAGGCTCACAGGCTCTGAGGGGAGGAGGGGGGGAAGGGCTGTCACCATCAAGATATTTAATCCTGAAAAAACAGGAAGGAATACTTTAATTCCTTCCCCAGGGATACCCCAAGCTCTTTTTCCCCAAGTGAGCTTGACAAAAGAAATAAAAAACACAGAAACTGTATCTGATAGCTGACCTCCCAGGCTAGGCAGGCACACAGATCTTCTGTTACCTTCCAGGACACAAGAATCAAATCATTGCCTTAAAAATATTATGTTATTAACAAGAAACAAAAAGATATCTTAATAAAGCATGCTTGATTGCTAGGTATTATAAAGCATCTAAGAAAATAACAGATCAAAACACCAAGAGCCATAACTCTTTGGACTGTAGCTTAAATATCATGAGTGGGGAAGGAAAAGCATAGATTCTCATAGTGAAGTTTAACCAAACAATAAAAACAAAGAAAAATACACTGAATATGACTAAATGCACATTTTCTCCCTTATTTACTCATGATTCCTTCATGGTTCAGTCCTCTGTCATGTCCCGAATTCCTTGGAGGCATGGTAGCCATGCCTCGGTTTAAATCATTCTGGCTACGTCTACACTGGCCCCTTTTCCGGAAGGGGCATGTAAATTTCACCAGTCGTCGTAGGGAAATCCGCGGGGGATTTAAATATCCCCCGCGGCATTTAAATAAAAATGTCCGCCGCTTTTTTCCGGCTTTTAAAAAAGCCGGAAAAGAGCGTCTAGACTGGCCCCGATCCTCCGGAAAAAGTGCCCTTTTCCGGAGGCTCTTATTCTTATTCTTTCCTTTTCCGGAGGCTCTTATTCTTACTTCAAAGTAAGAATAAGAGCCTCCGGAAAAGGGCACTTTTTCCGGAGGATCGGGGCCAGTCTAGACGCTCTTTTCCGGCTTTTTTAAAAGCCGGAAAAAAGCGGCGGACATTTTTATTTAAATGCCGCGGGGGATATTTAAATCCCCCGCGGATTTCCCTACGACGACTGGTGAAATTTACATGCCCCTTCCGGAAAAGGGGCCAGTGTAGACGTAGCCCAGGTATCTAGATACAATTCAAATTTCAAGTCTTCCCATTGTTTTTTCTGGCTTTCTGCCAATACCCTCTGCTAGCTACCTGAGTTTAACCCTTTAGTCACTGGGTGCTGGCAGCACTCCTCCTATCCAACAGAGGTCTTCTGAACCATTTAAGTCACTGCATCATAGGGGTTGCACGGATGAGGTCTGCTGGCAGCAAGGACACAGAGACATCTTACTCACTGGAGAAAGCATCTACACCCTGTCACCATATAGCCCAACAGGAGACCACAACAGGGGTGGAATATGTACAAGCAAAGTAAAGGCCTCAAACCAATCTTTACACAGAGCCAGTAGTAAACACAGCTGGTATAGTGGGGCAGCTACCACTATTCCAGCCCATAGTAAGTTGTTTCACTCTACTTAAACAGATAGCCAGGAATCATAGGAGCAGGGAGATGCCAGGATCATTGCCACTGGCCCTGGAGTGGGCATGTGGATTTCACATCCCACCACTTTGCACTCTACCTGCACAAAGCTCAAATATTTGGATTTCATGTAGGTGGAATAGATTTCAGGCAGAATTAATGCTCCATTCTCAACTTGAGAAACGGTTGGACATAACTATCCTAAAAAGCATGGAAGTGCTTTAATTTAGTAATGTGACTGTTTCAATTGCAGGAAAGGTCAGGAGGTAGACCAGCCCAATCTTGGTCTATTTAAGAAAAGATTAAAAGTCTGATTCTGGCAAAACTCATTCTGGCAAAACTCATTCTGGCTGATGCCATAGAGGAAGGAATCCCCCTTCTGACACATAAGCAACATGGTTTCTTTAAAATACTATGGCAGTGCATCTGTGTATGGACAGATGAGATCCAGGTTCAAATCTTGGCAGCAGTAGTGTATGTGTCACAACCAGAGATGGGAGGGATGCTGTTTGGCTAGGACAGGAACTAACTGGAAATTTTCTGTCTGATGTGCATATTAAAGGATCCAATCTGTTTGAATTAGTAAGTACCTCACTCTGCTTAAACCCAATTATCTCAACTAAAGCAGTGCAGCTGTGGCAGATTTTCATTTTACTACAGTGGCTCTACATGCAAAAGGCACTCTGGGAATATATGTATTTGACCCGTTAATATTAGTATTTGCTCCTGGAACATTTATTCCTATTTAGCCAAAAGCTCAGACCCCAACATTTTGAAACTAAACAGTACATTTTTGCATCTGTGCCACTCCACATCCTTTCCTAATACCACAGTAGACTGCCTAATTGTTTTTTCTGGCCTTAAAAAAAAATCTATATGAAATTAGTGGAAACCAATGCAAAACTGATGCCCAGCACACAAGGGGTATGTCTAGACTGCATCCCTCTGTTGGCAGAGAGATGCAGATTAGACAGGTCGACATTGCAAATGAGGGAGGGATTTAAATATCCTGCGCCTAATTTGCATAAAAATGGTCACCATGTTTTTCTGACTCAGCACTTTGTCGGCAAAAAGTGGCAGTCTAAAGGGTGGTCTGTCGAGAAAGAAAGCCTTTTCCAACAGATCCTGTAAACCTAAGGGATATTTCCCCCTCCACATATACACACTTTGTATTGTTTTACAAGTATGTAATTGTATGCCATACAATTAGTTGAAGAGGTTTAGAAAAGGTCTTTCTGCAGCTACTTTGTAAAAGTCAAATATAAAAATATGTAGTAGCAAATACTAAGCAGTTCTATAATCTCCAGTAGCACTTCATATTATTTTTCACTCATTTGTGCTCATTAATCCTATCTGCTTTAACGCCAGGCCTATACCAATAACAGCATGCCAATGACAAGATATTATAGTTAAACTAGATTTGTGGCAATTGTGAACAACAGATCATAAAAAAGGCATCAATGTTAAACCTTGGATGAAATCATGGTCCTCCTGTAGCCAGGATTTCACCACTTAAATTGAACAGGTAAATATGCCTTAACATTCTACCACATATTCAGACTTTTAAAGTGTTGTTAGTCCAAAGTGAATTATACATATTTTCTTTTACAGCCATCATTAGTATTGAGTTCTCCGCTCATCAGCAGCATGACTGTTTAGTATGTATATCTTTATTGAACTAAAAACACAAGGGCAACCTATTTAAAAACCGAATGCCAAAATATTCACATAGTTGAGTCATGTCCTTTTTATAATTTCCTATGCATGGCTCTCTATATACAGAGAGAGAAAACCAGATCCTCAGCTGGTTTAAACTGCCATAGTACTATTGAACTATGGGCCATTATTTGTACAGTCTGATATTATATAACATTATTACACACAAAAAACAGTGTTAATAGAACATGATTAAGGTTGAAATCAGGGCAGAAACGTCCACCTCCCAGACAAATTTCAAGTCCCTGTTCCAGTAATGAAACTAGAGCTTTTCAAAGAAAAAGACACTAGAATTTAATATTGATCAAAACATCATATTTTCCAGTAGCCTCATTCTCAGATACACCTAACCATTTTGGCTAAAGTTTAAAAAACATCTTGTGGCACACATCCAGCAATGATAATTACAGTCCAATGGTTACAGTTTTGCAAAGTTATAATCAACTATAAACAAGGTCTTATAATGGGAAGTGCCAGGCAATCTTAATAGTAGATTATGCTAGCAGCACCAGCTATAATATTGAGGTAGGGCATGAAAAAAGGTGTAGACAACTCAGGAGAAGAGGTTATTAGGGGAAAGAAACTGGGACTGAGGAAGAATCTGAAAGGAAGATGGATGTTTGTACTCAAAGAATACGTCTAGACTGCAAGCTTCTTTTGAAAGAGATCTTCCGAAAAATCTTCTTTTGAAAGAGAGCGTCCACACTTCAAAGCAGATCGAAAAAGCGATCTGCTTTTTCAAAAGAGCATCCACACTCACTGGATGCTCTCACATAAAAGGTCACCCAGAACCACTTGTGTCAGGGCATTAGGTCAACCGTTACTTCCGGGTGCTGTTACCTAAGGCTATCTGAGACATGTACTTAAAGGGACCCCCCCTGGACAGCCATTTCTCAGCTTCTGCTGCTTGCTGGCCTACCTCTGAGGGACGTCAAAACTTTTGCAGTGCGTGCTTTGGTTGCCCAGCTTTCTTGGACACCATAGGGTTTTTTTTCTCTTTTTGCCATGGAACCAGAGTTGTCCCTGGGCAGGCGATGGCCCCACACTGCCATGCTGCAGCTTCTGCAGCACTTTCAGCAGACCATCATGACAGTCCTGCCCCAGCTTGACTCAGAGCTCAGCATTGAGAACCTCTGCCTGGATGTGGGAGCAATGTCCTTGCCCTCGTACCCCATGATTGAGAGGTGATTTTGGAGGCTGGAACCAGTTCCGACTGGTGGGACTGCCTCATGATTGAGCGGTGGGACAACCACCAGTGGCTCCAAAACTTCCGCATGCGGAAGGCCACTTTCCTGGAGCTGTGTGCCTGGCTTGCCCCTGCCCTCCAACAACAGGACACTCACCTGCAACCTGCCATCCCCCTGGAGAAGAGGGTCGCAATTGCCATGTGGAAGCTCACCACCCCCGACAGCTACCACTCGGTGCGATACCAGTTCAGTGCGGGGTTATGGAGGAAAGGCACTTTCAGTGTACAGTCCCAGCGGGGGGTGAAGGGGAGGGGAGGCTGGAAAAGGGAGACCCTCGGGAAAGGTGAATGGGAGTGGGGGCTGGAGGGGGAATGGGAGGCAAGGCCCAGCCCCGGGGGGGGGGGGAAGAGGGTTGTGCCATCCCGCCCTCACACAGCCCGGCTGCTGGGGGGGGCGGTCTCATAGGGGGTGGCTCCTGGGGTATTTGGCAGGGAGGAGGCAGGCATCTTGCAAGGGCTCAGACACCCCCTCTCATTCTCTGTTTTGTGTGTTTCTTCTGTAGGTGGTGAGGGCCATCACCTCCATGCTGCTGCACAGGATCATCCACCTTGGAGACCTGGACCACATCATGGCTAGATTTGCTGCCCTTGGAATCTCAAACTGTGGAGAAGCGATCAATGGGACACACATCCCGATCCACACACCACACCATCAAGCGGCCTAGTTTATAAACAGGAAGGGCTACTTCTCTATAGTGCTGCAGGCCCTGGTCGACCATCAGGGACAGTGTTCAGACATTTCTGAAGGATGGTCGGGCCGGGCACATGATGTCTGCATATTTAGGAACTCTAGCCTCTACCGCAGGCTGGAACATTCTTCCCCCAGTGGGACTTTGTGGTTGGGGATGTGCAGATGCTGACTTGCATTGTGGGCAACACGGCCTACCCACTGATGCCGTGGCTCATGAAGCCCTACACTGGCCACCTGGACCCAAGCAGGGAACAATTTAATGTGCACCTTTTTTTTTTTTTTTTTTTTTTAATAGAATCATAGAATAATAGGACTGGAAGGGACCTCAAGAGGTCATCGAGTCCAGCCCCCCACCCTCAAGGCAGGACCAAGCTCCACCTACACCATCCCTGACAGATGTCTATCTAACCTGTTCTTAAATATCTCCAGAGAGGGAGATTCCACCACCTCCCTTGGCAATTTATTCCAATATTTGACCACCCTGACAGTTAGGAATTTTTTCCTAATGTCCAATCTAAACCTCCCCTGCTGCACTTTAAGCCCATTACTCCTTGTCCTGTCCTCAGAAACCAAGAGGAACAAATTTTCTCCTTCCTCCTTGTGACACCCTTTTAGATATTTGAAAACCGCTATCATGTCCCCCCTTAATCTTCTTTTTTCCAAACTAAACAAGCCCAGTTCATGAAGCCTGGCTTCATAGGTCATGTTCTCTAGACCTTTAATCATTCTTGTCGCTCTTCTCTGTACCCTTTCCAATTTCTCCACATCTTTCTTGAAATGTGGCGCCCAGAACTGGACACAATACTCCAGCTGAGGCCTAACTAGTGCAGAGTAGAGCGGCAGAATGACTTCACGAGTTTTGCTTACAACACACCTGTTGATACAACCTAGAATCATATTTGCTTTTTTTGCAACAGCATCACACTGTTGACTCATATTCAACTTGTGGTCCACTATGACCCCTAGATCTCTTTCCGCCTTGCGCCTTCCTAGACAGTCGCTTCCCTTCTTGTATGTATGGAACTGATTGTTCCTTCCTAAGTGGAGCACTTTGCATTTCTCTTTATTAAACCTCATCCTGTTTACCTCTGACCATTTCTCTAACTTGCTAAGGTCATTTTGAATTATGTCCCTATCCTCCAAAGAAGTTGCAACCCCACCCAGTTTGGTATCATCTGCAAACTTAATAAGCGTACTCTCTATCCCAATATCTACATCATTGATGAAGATATTGAACAGTACGGGTCCCAAAACAGACCCTAGCGGAACTCCACTTGTTATCCCTTTCCAGCAGGATTTAGCACCGTTAACAACAACTCACATGCCTTTTTCTGGAAGACCACTTTCAGAAAACCCATTATTCCTCATAAATTGAGGTTTACCAATGTCGGGAAAACACCTGCATTTTCGATTTTCTTTCAAAAGAATGCGATTGCAGTGTGGACACAGGTGAATTTCTCAAAAACCTGGCCGTTTTTCTAAAAAACCCCAGTAGTCTAGACTCACCCGAAGAGAAGTTATTCCACATACCAACAGGAGCCGGGAAAAAGATTTAATTTGTCCATTGACTGTAATAACATCATATGGAGTTGCTGATGTCAAGCAACACATTCCGTAAAATGTGGTAAAAACATTCCGTTTTGTCTCCCCTTACCACACAGCTTCACCACACCATTGCTAAAGTTTTGTTTCCTTAGTTAAATGATGGAGGTGACAAAAGGATTCAATATATTAGATTCAAAGAGGTTAATATGGGATGCTTTGAGAGTTTGTATATTGGCAGGTGTACCTTAAGATACTGGAGATTCACTTGCTATTATATTTTGACTAGCAAAATATTCGTGTTAGGTTTTATTAAAAAATGACAACCATAATAGAATATTCTCTCAATTTTTAGGCATGTATGAGATTGTGAAACTGAATTTATGTATCTTAATACTCTGTCAGTATGGCAAAATGCTTATATTATTTTATCTGACTAGATGCCAACTGATAGTTACTATAAGAGTGCAGATATCTGAGCTTTAAAAGACTCAAGTTGTAAATTAAAGAGGATACAATATAATTTGCATCGTGAAACTCTTCACTACGACCACATTTTAATTAGGAATATAAGAAATTATTTGAATAGGAGGATAATTGTGCAGTTTCAATTAAACATTCTTTAATTACTCATTTGGGTAGTATTAGTAGAAGAAATTGATCTTCAAAGCAAGTCTTAATCCAGCAAAAAGCAGGCTATCATGTCTGCTCTCTGAAGAATTCAGACAGGTCCCAATTAGAAGGAACTCAAAATAGTTGTCTAAGATTAGAAGTCTAGCAGATAGACTAAAGATGGGCTTTTTATCATCATGGCAACAGGTCTTTTTTCTTGCTTTAAACTTTGGTAAAGAATTATTTTCTGTGTTAAAAGGCTTCTAATACCCATTTATTGCTTAACTAAGAGTAAATTGAAGGAATCATTATGCAATTCAGTACTCAGTACATGGATCATCACAGAGAGTTACAAAATGCTAGTTTGCTTGGACATATAAAATCATAAACAATACAATTGTATATGTGGCTGTTGATAATAGTGGTATTTAAATGTGTGCCTAGCTCTATTCCGAGAGAAACATAAGTTTCTCTTGACAAGCTTTTTCATATTATTACTGGCTAACACTATATTTTAATCATTACAAAATTTCTGGAACTACTTTTTTGTTCTTTAAATAAAAACATTTCAACAAAGCTCTAGGAAATGTTTGCAATGAAGTCTTGCACAATGTCAGTTTTAATAAAGATGTTTTCTAAAATTAAAGTATGCTACACATCAAAAACAAGAAAAATATATAAACTATTTAAGTTCATTGAAAGTAGTATGATTTACCTCTTAAGTTCTCTGTTCAAAGTAAAATTTGAATATAGAAGGCTGTTTGGGTAAACTCTATATACTTCTCAAAACTGGCGGAACAAATCAGCTGCTATATAATGAGGCTAAATTGTTGTCTTTTGTGGACTATAGAATATCACTTCCAAACTTCTAGTCTCTCCACCTTCTCTAAAAGCCTTATGCTACAATATATGGCTGATGTAATCTTAAATTTTTGATAGCCCTACTCAGTGTGTCATGACACTATATCAAGGGAATGGATACTCCCTTAGGATTGCCAGTACAGGCAGTCCCCGGGTTACATGGATCTGACTTACATCGGATCCCTACTTACAAACGGGGTGAGGCAACCCCGCACTAGCTGCTTCCCCCCAGCAGACCAGGGAGATGTGAAGCTAGCGAGCCCCCCCCCCAGCAGACCAGGGAGACGTGGAGCGGCTTTTCTCAGCAGACATCTCAGCTTGAGAATAAAGGACTGAGGGAAGTGAGGTGTGGGAGAATAAAACTGAGCTCTGGAGAAATGTTTGGCTAGAGTTTCCCCTACAATATGTACCAGTTCCGACTTACATACAAATTCAACTTAAGAACAAACCTACAGTCCCTATCTTGTACGTAACCCGGGGACTGCCTGTACTGGTAAGGAAGAGCTTTTGTAATTCTGGGCATTATGTAGGCTTCACTCAGAGGAAACCATCCATCTCCAAAAATGCTAATCCCTGGGATTCCACTCTTTCATGTCAGTCTGCCTCTCAAAAAAGTCAACTTCATGATGACCCAGTCTCCTGGCCAACTAAGCCTGGACGTGTCTCCCTCAGAAGCCTATTTTAGGATGAATTAAGGTATTTCCTGCAGGGCCCCTAATCTTCCCTAAATAAATTCAAGAAAAAAAAATAATGGTAGATAATTCATGAAAATAAAAGCCAAATTCACTCATCAGATGAATTATTTGCTTTTAAGTATTCTAATACCTACTAGCAGTATACTTATTCCCAGTTTTCCTGAAAGCATAAATCCATACCATCTGACCAAAATCTGGACATTTACAACAGCTGGCTAATAGATATGGCTAAGGCTTTTGGGTTTAGCTTTGCAAAGTATTTGAGGAAAATTGTAATTTGTTTTCAGTACACAGTTGTATCCAAGATTGCCACACCTATAAAATTATGATTTCAACAAATGATGTAAGAACTTCTCTCAACAATCATGCAGGGAGAGGCTGGAAGGAGTCTTACCTTATGTCAATGTATTTTAATCCACTCAACACCATAGTATTTAAGCTGAAAATTTAAATAGCAACAATTCCATACAGAAGTTGCATGTTCCCCCCCTCTATTATTTATAGAGGGTTCCTTATACTTTATCGTGAGAGATGCTGCCAGATGTTCTGCAGCTGTCATTATCAAGGAAAGGATAAAGAGCAAATAGATTTTTTTATTGCATCCTAAATCCTGATTTGTGATAATAGAGAGTTTTGCAGCTGAGACCTAATACTGAGAATGCACAACTCCTGCATCCTGAGAATTTTACCCTGGTTTCTATCAGCCAGGGAACCCTAACTAGTTTAAACTGTTGCCATAGAAAGCGTGCTGATCTCCAAGGAAAACAGGTTCCATCCCATCACAGGCTCTGAAGATTAGCAACAGCAATACCGAAGCACATCAGGAACAAGATAGAAAGCCATCAGAGTGCAGAGAACCAATGTGCTGTGCTCTCACTAGTTAAGGTTTCCTAGTAGGCAGGCCACTGCGTATTGGATCAATGGAAATGACTATAGCGACTTCACAGTCAAACCCAGTGGAACGTATTATAGTAGCCCATCCTGGAGACTAAGAAGATATGGGTCACTATGACTAACTGTGCATCTGATCAAAAAAGTTGCCCTTTCCTAGCTAGCAGAAGGTCTGTCTGGCTGCTACTATACTATTTGGGTGTCTGCTGTTTGATAGACATATATTCAACTGTCATAACTGGCAAATACAGCAGTTGCTTTTGATCTCCAGAATTTACATTGTTGCGACTTTCTACCTGTTTACACTGGAGGTGTTGGCATCTAGGTTGTTGTAAGGGCAGAAGGCTTACAGAGGTATTATGGAAAAGTAATAAGGGTGATTTGCTCAACCAGGTCAAGCTGATGTCCTTTCATCAGATAACCAAACAGTTGGACTTGCTTTTTGGTAAGGTCATTATATAGAAGGCATTTATTTAAAGCTGCAGCTTCATTTTGAAAAGGTTGTTATTTGTGGGCAAAGCGAGGAGGAAAAGAGGTGGAGGTTGTGGCCACCAGCCATATTAAAATAACTTCTGATTCACTGGTTATATTTATAGCTGGTAGCTTATTTCAGTTGCTTTTTAATTATATTAAATGGAAAGCATCAAAGATCTGAGCTGAAGAACTATCACTAAAGAACATATACTTTACAGAGATGGAAGGGATACATGCAGAAAGCTGCAGGTAGCCTCTGCCTAGAGCATGAGTTTCTCAAAATGCAATCTCAGGTATTCTATGGGTTTATATAAAAGTATATGCCAGAGAAATCACAAATAAATTTAAAATCCCTAAAAGAAAAAAAAGAAGGTTTTAAATGCTACAGATTGTTTTTGTCCAGCAAAGAACTAATAGCAAAATTCATGTGGAATTTTTTAAATGTGAAGGAAAATACAGATAAAATTTTATCCCTAATTACTTGAATGCACAGATTTACTCTTTGGGTGTTTCTAGACTACATGGTTCAGTCGACAGAGCCATGTAGATGAGGCAGGACGACAAAGGGAAATGAAGCAGCGATTTAAATAAATCGCCGCTTCATTTAAATCAAAATGGCTGCCGTGCTGTGCTGATCAGCTGTCTAGACAGTGCAGCAGTCTAGACAGGGATCTGCCAACCCTTCGTTGGCAGATCCTTTATGCCTCCATAGATATTTTATTCCAGTGCTTAACCACCCTGACAGCTAGGAAGTTTTCCTAATGTCCAACCTAAACCTCCCTTGCTTCAATTTAAGCCCATTGCTTCTTGTCCTATGAGGTCAAGGGGAACAATTTTTCTTCCTCCTCCTTGTGACACCATTTTAGATACTTTAAAACTGCTATCATATCTCCTCTCAGTCTTCTCTTTCCCAAACTAAACAAGCCCAATTCTTTCAGTTTTCCCTCACAGGTTATGTTTTCTAGACTTTTAGTCATTTTTGTTGCTTTTCTCTGGACCTTCTCCAATTTATCCACATCTTTCCTGAAATGTGTCACCTAGAATGGGGCACAATACTCTAGTTGAGGCCTAATCAGCACAGAGCAGAACAAAAGAATCACTTATGTTTTTCTCACAGCATTCTTGTTAATGCATCCCAGAATCATGTTCTTTTTATTGCAACAGTGTCACACTGTTGACTCATATTTAGCTTGTGGTCCACTATGACGTCTAGATCCACTTCTGCAGTATTCTTTCCTAGACAGTCACTTCTTTTTGTATGGGTGAAACTGTTCCTCCCTAAGTGGAGTACTTTGCATTTGTCCTTATTGGACTTAATCCAATTTATCTAAGGCCATTTTTCTAGTTTGTCCAGATCATTTTGAATATAACCCTATCCTCCAAAGCACTTATAACCAACTCCTCCCAGCTTCATGCCATCTGCAAATTTTATAAGCAAATTTTTTTGCTGAAGATATTGAACAGAACTAGCCCCCAAACTGATCCTTCTGGAACTCCACTTGTTATGCCCTTCCAGCATGACTGTGAACCATTGATAAATATTTCTGAGAGTGGTTATTGAATCAGTTATGCATCCATCTTATAATAGCACCATCTAGGTTGTATTTCCCTATTTTTTTATAAGGAGGTCATGGAAGACTGTATCAAAAGCTTTACTAAAGTCTAGGTATAATACATTGGTATAAATGGCTGGTAAGTTCTTTTTAGCAATGGACCAAGGATCAGTGGCTAAGCTGATTTATCAGATTTGTCTGTAGCTTTCGATTTTACTCCACGTTATTAAGTAATGTTGACTTGTCCAGTGAATCTTGAGGGAGACGGGAAAATAGTGAATTTATTGTTCCTTTGTAAGATTGCTTATTTTCTCCAATAGCCCTCTATTAGAGTCTTATAGGATCGCGTACCCCAACTATTTGGTATTAAACAAGAGTAGATTGTGAGATGCTTTGGATTGAGATTTCATCAACATAGCCAGTAGAACTCACCTCTACATCTTCTTTTCACTGAAATCAGACTCCACTATGTGACAGAGAAGGGGCTCTGGAGGTGGACAAAGTAGTTACACATGGCTTGGATGAGGCTTATTGGCAAGTGAAAACGCCTAAGTGAGTTGGAGGAGGCACTATTTGCATCATTTTCAAGGGTTCAGCCTTGCAATAGGCTATACTATAGGGCTATTCTTGAAGTCTACCTAGACACTTAAGATCAAGTAGAACTTGCCCCCTTTGAGGGGCAAGCTGGCATGACAAATAATACCTGTGCTAAAGTCTCTATTTGTTTCCTTTCACTTCTGGCTTGCCACTTCAGATATCAATGGAGATCTTTAAAGACTAGAATGGTTATTCAAGACATTCTCAACTTTGCACCTTTGCATAGCAGTACAGGTGGATGAGTGGTTCTCTCTTAGACCCTAAATTTAAAAGCTCCACCACAGACAGCAGGGGGCTCTCAGCTGAGTGCTCCCTCTTTAGAATTCACTTTTCTTGGTAATTTCTCATGGCCCACTATTAGAGATCTTGTGGTCAAGTCCTCAGCAGATGTACATCAGCATAGCTCCATTGACTTCAATAGAAGTATGTCAGTGTATAGTAGCTGAAACCCTAGCCCCATTTTATTCAGTGCTTTACTGACTGATTTTCTTATATTCATAATCTTACTTTTCAAAAGTTGTGATTGATTCACTATTGGAAGTGCTTAGTTGTCACTACAAAATAAATTATAGAAATTAACACAATCAATATATCACAAGAGCAGCTTCCCCACTTCCTGTCCTAACCACCAAAATTCCAGATACCAGAAGAACCATTTGGAAGGAACTTATTATAAGACTATTCTATCACTGCAACAGGGACAAATTATTTCAATCCATAAATGCCAGGGATGGCACTCCCCAGGGCCCTTGCAGGTGAACTGTACTAAAAGCCACTTAAAGTGTTGAGTGGAACCATTTATGTTCCAGGTATTGTGGGCCAGGATGGGTGCATGCTACTGGGTCTCTCCTGAAGGAATCAAAACATGAGAATGGGCATTTGTTGATAGCATATAGTAGCATCAATTGGACTTTTTGATCATCTTAATTTCAGGATCTGGCCTGAAATCCACAATGATTTTGAATGGGTTTCACATGTTAGTAGGGACTAACTAGTCAGAAATCTTAGGTGACTGAAGACATTTTGTACCTTTTATACTTCCTCCCTCAATAAATAACTGCCATTATGGTGCATTAATCCATAAATGCAATTACTACATTATTATTAATTGTTCAAATCTAGAGTCAATTTGTCACTTAGATGTTTGGTCCTCTTTGTCGTTGTCCTTTCTGGGCTGGAGTGTGGTGTGGCTCTCATTTTCCTACATGAGCCTCCTTTTCTCTTCATTGTTAAAATGTATATTTGTAACAATTATAAAAATACTCTAAGGGTATGTCTACACTACAAAGTTAATTCGAACTAACAGACATTAGTTCGAATTAACTTTGATAGGCGCTACACTAGCGCTCCGCTAGTTCGAACTTAATTCGAACTAGCAGAGCGCTTAATTCGAACTAGGTAAACCTCATTTTACGAGGACTAACGCCTAGTTCGAATTAAGGGCTGTGTAGCCACTTAATTCGAACTAGTGGGAGGCTAGCCCTCCCCAGCGGCCACTCTGGGCACCACCAGGGAAACTCATCTGCCCCCCTCCCGGCCCCGGAGCCCTTAAAGGGACACGGGCTGGCTACGGTGCCCGTGCCAGGTGCAAGCCTTCCAGCACCCAGCCAGTAGACCCTGCACCTGGCACGGCTCGAGCCAGCCACCTGCTGCCACCCAGCCCTCCACCTCTTCCTGGGACCAGGCTGGCGACTCCCGGGAGCCTGCCCGGGTCCGCAAGAGGCGGGCGCCCCCCTGGTTTAGTGCGGAGATCGTGGTCCTCATCCACGACCTCTGCACTAGGCACAGGAAAGTGGCCATCTAGGGCAGGGGAGCTGCCAGCCTGGCCACCCGGGAGCAGGTTTGCATGAAAAATCAGGGTGGTCCACTGAGACCCCCGACCCTGAGCCCTGAGTTTAGAATGTCCGTACTGGGTCAGACCAAAGGTCCATCTAGCCCAGTAGCCTGTCTGCCGACAGTGGCCAACACTAGGGACCCTGGAGGGGATGGACTGAAACAATGACCGAGCCATTTGTCTCATGCCATCCATCTCCAGCCTTCCACAAACAGAGGCCAGGGACACCATTTCTACCCCCTGGCTAATACCACTCCATGGACCCAACCTCCATGACTTTATCTAACTTCTTTTTAAACTCTGTTCTAGTTCTAGCCTTCACAGCCTCCTGCAGCAAGGAGTTCCACAGGTTGACTATTTGCTTTGTGAAGAACAACTTTCTGTTATTAGTTTGAAGCCTGCTACCCATTCATTTCATTTGGTGTCCTCTAGTCCTTCTAGTATGGGAACTAATGAAGAACTTTTCTTTATGCACCCTCTCCACACCACTCATGCTTTTATAGACCTCTATCATATCCCCCCTCCGTCTCCTCTTTTCTAAGCTGAGAAGTCCCAGTCTCTTTAGCCTCTCTTCATGTGGGACCTGTTCCAAACCCCTGATCATTTTAGTTGCTCTCCCCTCTCCCACCCTCTCTCTTCCCCTCTCCTACCTCCTTTTCCCAGTTTCCCCGAGTTTTGTTCAATAAAGAGAGTTTCTATTTTTGAACACACGTGTCCTTTATTTTGTACATCAGGAAGGGGAGCTAGGGAGGGGTAAGTGGAAGGAGGCGAGGGAGGAATGGGGTACGAGCCCCCGATGGGGAGGACTGGGGTGGCTCTGCGGGCTGCTCAGGGTGGAAGTTCTCCTGAAGCCCCTTGATTGACCCCCCCCTCTGGATGGCAGCCTGCGGCAAGTGCAACCGGGCTGATGGCCGAGTGCTGTGATGTGCCGAGTGTGGGCACTCAGGGCACTCCAAGCCAGGACTGCTTTGCAAGAGGGGAACCCCTGAGAACTGTCTGTCCGGGGTGGGGGTCGGGTCCCTTTAAACACAGCCCTCGGCTAGCCTGAGGCAGCAGCTCCACACTCTAAGTCCTAATCTGATGCTCTGCCGGCACTGCTTCCGGCCATCCTTAACCTCAGTTCAGGGTCCACTCAGTGTGGATATGCTAGTTCGAATTAGCAAAACGCTAATTCGAACTAATTTTTAAGTCTAGATGCATTAGTTCGAATTAGCTTAGTTTGAATTAACTAATTTGAACTAAGTTAGTTCGAATTAGTGCTGTAATGTAGACATACCCTAAGAGAGTTAGAAAATAATTTTCCTTCACTAGTATGGAAGTATTTTCATGTAAATAATTTTTCTTTCAGGTAATAATAATAAAATAGAATTCCTGGGGTTCTACTCTCATACTCTACTTTGAGTAAATCTCACTGATATCAAGTGAGCACCTAGGGAGTGCTCCAAGGGAACTCTGAGAAAAGCTGAAGCATCAGAACTTTGTGAAGGGAAGTTACTCATATCCTCTGAGTTTGCATGTGGTTTGGGAAGATGGGAGGGCAAGCATGGTGACATAGGGTCCTCTGATTTCTCCCACCGGTGAGTAATTTGAAACACTCCAAAGTCATGAATCATTAAACCCTTCTCACCATTAAGTGGCATACATTATCTCTTACTGTTCTTAATGGCTATTAACTAGCTCAAGTTTTCAATCAAGTTTAAGAATTCCAATACACTAAATTATTCCCCACCTCTCCTGAGAAAGTTGTGGATCAGGGTACCCATAGCTATGTTACAATTACAATACTATTTTCAGAAATCTACAAATACAGGTAAGCAATTTCCTGTTTAGGACAGTGCATTATAAGATTTTTCCATTCCTGTTTTCTAAAGTATTGCAGAGATGTCCTGTAAGATAAAGAATAGAATCAAACAAGATTAAGAGGCTTGCTATGCTTAATGAATACCAGAGTTTCAACATGTTTTGTAATTGCTGGATTTCACCAAAATCACAAGAAGATTTTAAGGATGACATGGAGCAGAGATTTTTGGACAGCAGACTCATGCCAAAAGTAGAAAACAAATATGTAGAAACAGCATAATAGGTAGCTGTTATATTTGCCTCCCCAAAACTTAAGCCTTTAGATGCACGCTAATGTGTGCTAATAATGTGCTAATATGGATAACATCTGTACCACTGCAGCTTTTAAATCTTATGCTGCAATTTCTAGTAAGTATTCATTGGGGGAAAATTTGGAATATCATTATTACATTTTTCTCCAGGTGCTGAAAAAGGTCTAGACTGAATGCTAGATTTAGAACATACATTGCACTTTGTCCACCACAGTCATGAAATAGGCACCTTCTGTATTTTGTATGCAGTTGTTCCTTATTTACACGTCTACAATACAAAACACGACACACAATCCATAATAGACACCATGCCTCCCACTTTCACTAAATAATGCATCCAAGTATTTCAGATATCTAAAGGGAAAGTCTGTAAGAAAAGTATGTAGCCATTAATCTGTATAAACGATTTGGAGGAGAAATGCATGTGTGCATTTAAGGGAATACTGAACTAAATCAAAGAAAAGAAACATTTTAACTGACATGAAAATAAATGTTACCCAGTGATCACAGAAATCTGTTTCTGGAAAGTAGGTACATACTTGGAGATTTAAAGCATAAAGTATGTTTATAGCTCCCTCTGATGACCATTGGACACTACACAACATAAGTCTTCTTTTATTTTTGTTCATGCATTCAACTGACAGCTGACTGGTTAAATTCTAATTGCTTCCAAGTGAGGTCAGCAAAGGTATTTATCGAAAAGAACTGAACAACAGGCTCAACACATACACGCGCATGCACAAGCACATACACACACCACAACTCTTGCGTGTTGATTTATGGAAACAATTATAATTCTGCTGAAGACTTTCTGAGCTAAGAAAGTTTGTAGCTACGGCAGAGAGTCTCATGTTGCAAAAGGCAGACAACAGAAATGGAATACTTGTATACCCAGCTGTTATCAGGAACAAGTAAGTTATCTATCCTTTAAAAGTATGTTCAAGGCATTGTAACAACTAATAACTTTTTCAGTTTTCTTGATTGATGTATGTTAGAATAAACCTTCTTGACATTTTCTTTAAACATCTACAAGTAACTGAATTATGTATAATATATAAAAATAGAGTCCCATGAACATTTGGTCTGTCTTTACATTTAAACTAGAGAAGTGTGGGCAGTTCTCTAGGAAGAATGTGGCTAACTCCAAAGGTATAGGCATGAAGTAATCAAATGTAAGAGATGCAATAGCAGTCTACTTAGTTCAGTAGCTCAGCTAAATCAATAGTTTTCTTTTTGAAAGCCTTATTACTGAAGTACAAAGAGAGAATTGTACATAGTTCAAATGAGTGCTGCTATCAAGATCTCATAGTAGATATGTCTTGCATGTGGGCTTATGTATGTTTTTTAAGACGTTAACAGTGTCACTGCATAAAGCTAAAAAGGTTTTTTTGCTACGCTACAGTAGTCATACAGCATATATTACAGTTGCACACGTGTAACAATTGACCATAAAAATTTATCCATGACACTTTTCTCATAGATCTTTTACTTTCAGTGCAAGCAGCAAAATCAAGTAGTACAGAAGGTCATGACAGCCAAGGTTATTATAACCTGTTTCTTTAAAGGATATCCTGACTGAAAAGATATTTAAGGAGCTATCCTGTTTCAACATCAGTAACTATTAAGGAATAAGGATCAGAATTCTGGAAGAGGAAGCAATCTCAATTAAATCAATCTACAACTCGTTGTAAAGACAGAAGGCAGGTCAATGACCTAGAAGCAACGATCTACTTGAGATTTAATTTTCATTATGTTGTTCATGAACACCCAGAACACTGCACTATAATGCACAAATGGATACTGACATGGATCCTGCCAACTTTGCTCTACAGATCATATTTTTACATTATCTTTCTAGTGGGCACTATATCTTTAGCTTGCAATGACATGACTCCAGAGCAAATGGCTACAAATGTGAACTGTTCCAGCCCGGAACGACATACCAGAAGCTATGATTATATGGAAGGAGGGGATGTAAGAGTAAGAAGACTTTTCTGTCGAACACAGTGGTACATGAGGATTGATAAACAAGGCAAAATAAAAGGGACACGAGAAGCAAACAACAACTACAGTAAGTAATGTCTCTGCATTTGAAATTTGTATTGAAAGATTTTAAAATGTGGCTTTTTATCCCTTCATTTATGATGCTTTCACAATAATTTTGTAAAGTACAGTGACCATTCTATTAGACATGTTTTCCAATTAATCATGCAGCAGGACATTTGGTATTGATTTTGAAATGCGTCACTTTAAATAATACGTTACCAGTATGTTGTAGATCTACCAATGTATTAGTTACAGCTGGTAGCTATTAGCAAACAGAGAGCGTATTTTAACAAGTGAATTAAGGTTGTACATCTGCAAAAATATAACCACAAACTCTATGCTCATAAAGTACTTATAAAACATTAAACCACATTTATATAGGACGCAAATGATCTACAAGCTCAGTATGTGTGATTTAGCAATAAATATATATTCAATATTAGAACATTTAATGGAAAGAATTATTAAAATTGTCTTGCAAAACCAGTTGGACAATTTGCCGGCTAGGAACAAAATTTATTATAGCTTTTACAGCACATTATTACTATAATAATGACAAAATATTCTCTTCTCTCATTTCTAAAAAAGTTCACCCACCCGGAGAGGGTGGACATGTAAAATTTTACAATTATGCTTTTAACATGAGCTAATGGTTTTTTATAGTAATCCTGATTCACCTATATCAATATTTAAAATAATTTTCATATTTTGCATGTGCTGTTCTTACCAATTTGACAATTTATATACGGTATTGCAAATTTAGGAAAATATCACAACTACTTCAAGAAAATTGGTGCGTGATTTCTTTAATTCAGAACAAAATAAAAATACAGAGAACTATGTATTTTAGTGCTTAAAATGAGAAAAAGTACAAAATAATTATTGCTTTAGAGTGTCAGAGGCATCTGTTTTTCCAGTGAATAGTGTTTATAGGCATCTTAAACATCAAAACTCTGACCTGTGATGTTTAAAAATGTTGTTGGGTTACTTGCCATATAAATTAGGAAGCATTATATAATAGCCAAAAGAAAAACAAAGTGAAAGAGTTTGTAATATGATTGGTCATTTTCAGTTGAAAATTTATTTTCCCTCCCAAATTCTCATTCTTTTCAAGTACTATGCTTGGCTTGTCCGCATCATCTTTACTTCAGGATTGTAACTAGCATTGGGCATCTTACATAACTCAAAGAGTTTTCTTCAGAAATGTTACTATTTCTTTTAAAATTAGTTTTATATTAATCTCCTTTCCCCCACAATCTATCACATTTTACATATTTATATGATTTGAAAAATGTAAGACATCAATTTATTGGCTATGGGCCAAATCCAAGAGATTTTTTTTAGTTAGTTTTTACAACCTTTCATTGACTTCCACTGGGACACTGCCAGAGTAAAGACCAAAGGACTATATTCTACAAGCGAAATCTTTGCCTCATTGATTTTAATCAGGCTAGCACTTCATCCTAATCATTCATATATAAAAATAGACTTCTGATTTTTTGGCAACACTAGTACATGCTCAGTTATATTTATCTGCTTATTACGTGTATACTGTCTCTGTAGATGAATGTAAAGCTCCACACACTCAAATAATTATGCAAATTTAGATACCATGCTCTTTAACCAATGTGCTGGTTGTAATTTACCATTATCTCAAATTCAAATAAAGACTCATAATTTGTGATTCCCTGTTCTTGCTGCATACTTATGATTTTAATAATTGTTTATTTTAGGATTTAATTATTAGTATCTAGGTTTTTACTAAAATGTAGTATATTGACTCAAACGTTTTTAAAAAAAAATTTTTACAATACAAAATCTTCAATACTTTATTTACCAAATCAGGTGTGATTTAAAGAGATGCCTTTGCCACAAATAATTGTATGTAGAGATATGAGGGAGGTTTCCCAATATATTAAATTTAATCTGCTTGCAGATCTTAATTTACTGCATGTATTAGGAAATGATTATTTTAGTGTTTTTTTGTTGGATAAACAGGATTGAGAAAACAAGGCATAGATAGAGGTTATGGAGAAAAAAATCAATTTAACACTGATAACAGGGTAATATTATCAGAGAACTTCCTGTGTATTATCAAATCAATACAAATGAACATGACAGAAAACTTTCTGAAAATGTGCTTATGGCCATATACTAAACCACATTTTCAGTCTGAATTCAGATAAGAAAGAAATTGAACTAATTTGCTTTCCCCCTGACAAATGTTATTTTTACAGCAATGAACCCAGACACCTCTTATTTGTATCAAACTTGTCTTTAAAATTATATCTATTACCTAAATGGACAAATCCATGTGTGTCAACTTCACTCATCTCTTTTTAGTGACTCACTTGTTCGTAATGCTCAGTGTGGGAAGTGGTAAACCAGACTATTAATTTTCTCTGGATGATGGTACCCCAAAGGAGTCAACCACTTTACCTTCTGTGATTGTTAATGATTCAGTTGCTACTCTGAGAAATGTCTTTGTGTTCTACACTGCCAGCTATGATATGCTGGCACTATATAATCTTAGAACAATGCAAAGATATTTCCTGGATTTTCTACTTTTGAAAGAGAAAATCATAATTGTCTTCCATAAGAAATGGGAATGCTGTTGTAAAAACACTGTGGTTTCCTGTATCTTGAAAGTAGGAAAGAATCTAAGATAAATCCGGTCATAAAGAAACAGATGTAAAAGAAGAACTCAACACCCCCTTATCTGCTGGTTCACTATCGGAAACATGAGATTCAGATTCAAGTAGGGAAATCTCATTGTAATATTTAAGTGTTAATGAAAGATGATAAGATTGACAGTCATGCAGATTGAAATCACCAGTTTATTCATATACCATACATTGTATAACATGGACCGTAGGCAAAGTAAACTTCCTCACAACTAGAAATCTTTCAAGAATGTCATTAATGGAACCCTATAAAAATCATAGCAAACATAGAAAACACATTCATCAAGCAGAAATTGGTGTACAGTTCATTGTATTAGTGGATTGCTGTTACATGATAACATATTGAAGCAAATATTTAACATTAATCTCAAAATTATTTCTCTAAATTCAAAGTTAAATTGTTACAAATTATACAGTTATTGTAATAATTCAGTCAGCTTGATTAAGTCTAATAAATAGCATGCACCCCAAAATCTAACCTAATCTTCATGTTTTCTGTGTTAGCAAAGATAACTGTTGAATCCTGTAATAGATCAATAATGACCCTCTTAGACATAAGAAGAATGTTTATGGCACACACACTTCAGTAAGGAGAACTTCAAATAAATCTTTAAAAATGAATAGCTATTGAAATATTGTTAATTGGTCAGATTTTATTTAAAACAAGACCCTTTGTTTCAAACATCTCTACATCTGTTGGCAGAGCCCCTTAACTTAGCCATACAGCTGAAAACTACAGAGTAAATTTGGTCATTCATAAGATAGCAAACCCCACCACTAGGCAAAGGAAATCAGCATCTGACAGAAATAACCCCACACTTCAGCCACAAAGTGCAGAGTAAGAGCGAAGAGCCTCTAACTATAACACTAAAACAATAAAGAAAAGATGTGAGGCAGAAGCCTTGTCCCTTCAGAATATTTCTTACCTTTTGCTTTCAAAACACCCATTTATTGTATTTTGCCTAAGTTTGCTTTTCCCTAGTCAACAGTCAAACATTTCTTAATTCATTTGAGACTTACACTGGCACATGAAATATAGACTGAGAAGGTATTCCTATGTCAGTAATAGAATGAAACCAAGCAAGTGCAGCTTGATCGTCTCATCATTTCATTTCATTTCTAATCTTGCAGATTGGATTTTATGAAAAATTGAGGTAAAAAATAGTTTGTTTTGACAATCTGACTTTGTTTTTACGATCAGGACTACATGACGGTCTGGGAATTTACATATTGCATTGGTCTTGATGCTTCATTCTAATCGAATAGTAACCATTTAAAAAAACTGAGAATTTTTAAATATGAATTTCCAGTATCAAACCGCCTTTCAGACTAGGAATTACCTTCTCTCCCACCCTCATTCTTCTTTGGATAAGTCCAAAATTCCTACAAGAAATGAGGCACTAATGAGATCTTAGCACAATATGGCACAAATGTCACACAAAGACTTGGCCTTGTGAGACTTCTACTGTTTTGATCAAAATCTTGTAACAACATTCCACACAGTTTCAGCATAATTAATCAAACCCTAAACACTAGCCTTAGTCCAACTTTAAATTTGTTAATTTTCAGTGTGGTGGATTTAATCTAGAAGGGGACCAAACTGCTACATACTGTATACACCAGTGCTTCTTAAGCTGTGTTCCGTGGCACTAGGCAGTAGGAGGTGTGTCGTGGAGAACAACAGAGTTCAAAATGGCTGCCCTTAATGGGACAGGCAACTTTTTTTATTTTTTACTCAATAACTTTTCCCCAGCCTCTCCCTCCCTCCCCCCAAAAATATATATATATTGTTTGGTGTTCCTCGGTCTTAAAAAGTGTAAGAAACACTGGTATACACACATGCACAAGAAGTCAGCATTTCATTGTGCATAATAGAATATAAGTCTCAGAAGGTTAACTGTGTTAATTTTTAACTTTAAAAACAATGAGTAGTCCAGTGGCATCTTAGAATATATACATAGGATCATGAGCTTTCGTAAGTCCAGCTCATCTGAAGAAGTGGATTTGCACAAAATTTAATGATACTATATATATATTTGTTAAGTCTCCGACAGGTCACCTGACTACTCATTTTTACAATAGAAAAAAACTGTATAAACTGGATGTGATAGGCAATGCCAAGAATGGAAAGTCATGTTGTTTGGATTCTAGCAAATATGATACAAAAGACACACAAGGCTGAACCATCTTGTAATAGCTCCTGCTGCTCTGTACACATATCCTAAATTTAGTATAGAAAAAGCAGAGATTATAATCTGAAGTGTAAGACCAGAATGTATCTAAAGAAACAACAACCAGAAAACATCATGATTACCAGGTAATTGTGTCCTTAAGTTAGGTTAGATTTTGAACCACCTGTTTCCACTGGCAAATGTTTATTTACATTAGCAGTTATATTGAGTTAAACAGTTTTGAGTAAGAAGTTAAGAGTTTGGCCCTCTATGATATCTTGTGTCACCTCAAAACATCCTTGAAAGTGGAAGAGATTGTATCTGTAGGTCATCGTTTTGGGAGAATTTATAATCAGTCTACCTATAAAAAGTTTTAAAAAAGCACTTTGAATTAAATGTCATTGCTGTTAGTGTGGTAAACAAATTCTTTATTTTTACATGGTTATATGACTCTGGAACTTAAGTAAACAACCTAGAGTTTTCCTATAAGATCAGTGGCCTTTCATATGAAAAAGTTAGAACAGGTCAAAAACAAAAACCCAATTTTGCAAACTAATCTCAAAATTTTGATATTTTCATTTTTGAAGTATTAAAATTGACCCAAATTTTCACTTTTTAAAATAAGTCCTGAATTTGAAAATACTTATAGCCTTACTATTAATGTATTCTATCAAAATGGCAATACTTTTCTTTCCCAAGAATTCTTAGTATATTAAAAAATATTGATGACATTTTTGATAATCTTTGATAACATTTTCCAAAGAAAAAAGCACACATTTTTGTTTGCCAAAAAAGTGAAAAAATCCACACCTTTCAAAATGGCAGTTTTTCATAAAAATTATTTTTGATGGACATTTTTATAAATACATTTTTTTCTTTGAAAAGTTTTGACTAGCTCTAGTGAAGGTATAGGAAAAATGGAAGGGATCTGTTTTGAAGAATATTTTTCTCCTATTCTTCAGTTTGCCTGAATAACCTACCGTTTAAAAGTGTCCTATTTAAGCAGAAGCTGATTTATTTAGATTAAAACCACAGCAGCACCATGATCTTTGGTAAAAGTTCACTCTTTTCTATGTATCCTCCAATTTTTCCTTTTTGAAAGAAAACAGAGGTAAAATTTTAAAATACCTTTTAAAATAGATCCTTTTAATTGTTTAAAGATTTTTTTTAAACTTTAAATATTTCATGTTAGATCATACGATGATTTTATGAGGATATATATTCGATTGAATTAAGTTTATACATAGTATAAAGGTTTGTGAGAATTCATTTGAAATCTAAATATGGGGAAGATTTATCATTCATTTAAATATGTACACACTTGCATGGAGGTGGAGATGGACATAGGAGACGGAAGTGTTGAGAGTCTCTGGGTTAGGCTAAAAAACAAGGGGGATGGCTTAACCATGAGATCTTGCATGATCTAAAAATAAAAAAGGAATCATATAAAAATGGAAACTAGGACAAATTACAAAGGATGAATATAGGTAAACAACACAGGAAAGCAAGGGCAAGATTAGAAAGGTAAAGGCACAAAATGAGCTCAAACTAGCTACAGGAATAAAGGGAAACAATAAGACTTTTTATAAATACATTAGAAACAAGAGGAAGACCAAGGACAAGGTAGGCCCACTGCTTAGTGAGGAGGGTGAAACAGTAACAGGAAACTTGGAAATGGCAGAGATGCTTAGTGACTTCTTTGTTTCTGTCTTTACTGAGAAGTCTGAAGGAATGCCTAACATAGTGAATGCTAGTGGAAAGGGGGTAGGTTTAGAAGATAAAATTTTTAAAAAGAACAAGTTAAAAATCACCTAGAAAAGTTGGATGCCTGCAAGTCACCAGGGCCTGATGAAATGCATCCTAGAATACTCAAGGAGGTATCTGAGCCTCTAGCTATCATCTTTGGAAAATCATGGGAGACAGGAGACATTCCAGAAGACTGGAAAAGAGCAAATATAGCGTTCATCTATAAAAAGGGAAACAAGAACAACCCAGGAAACTACAGACCAGTTAGTTTAACTTCTGTGCCAGGGAAGATAGTGGAGCAAGTAATTAAGAAAATCATCTGTAAACACTTGGAAGATAGTAAGGTGATAGGGAACAGCCAGCATGGATTGTAAAGATCAAATCATGTCAAACCAATCTGACAGCTTTCTTTGATAGGATAATGAGTCTTATGGATAAGGGAGACGCGGTAGATGTGGTATACTTAGACTTTAGTAAGGCATTTGATATGGTCTTGCATGATATTCTTATCAATAAACTAGGCAAAGACAACTTAGATGGGGCTACTATAAGGTGGGTACATAACTGGCTGGATAACTGTACTCAGAGTAGTTATTAATGGTTCTCAATCCTGCTGGAAAGGTATAACAAGTGGGATTCCACAGGGGTCTGTTTTGGGACTGGTTCTGTTCAATATCTTCATCAACAATTTAGATATTGGTATAGAAAGTACACTTATTAAGTTTGCAGATGATACCAAGCTGGGAGGGGTTGTGACTGCTTTGGAGGATAGGGTCATCATTCAAAATGATCTGGACAAATTGGAGAAATGGTCTGAGGTAAACAGGATGAAGTTTAATAAAGACAAATGCAAAGTGCTCCACTTAGGAAGGAACAATCAGTTTCACACATACAGAATGGGAAGCGACTGTCTAGGAAGGAGTATGGCAGAAAGGGATATAGGGGTTATAGTGGACCACAAGCTAAATATGAGTCAACAATGTGATGCTGTTGCAAAAAAAGCTAACATGATTCTGGGATGTATTAACAGGTATGTTGTGAGCAAGACATGAGAAGTCATTCTTCCGCTCTACTCTGCACTGGTTAGGCCTCAATTGGAGTATTGTGTCCAGTTCTGGGCACAGCATTTCAAGAAAGATGTGGAGAAATTGGAGAGGGTCCAGAGAAGAGCAACAAGAATAATTAAAGGTCTAGAGAACATGACCTATGAAGGAAGGCTGAAATAATTGGGTTTGTTTAGTTTAGAAAAGAGAAGATTGGGGGGGAACATGATAGCAATTTTCAGGTATCTAAAAGGGTGTCATGAGGAGAGGGGAGAAAACTTGTTCATCTTGGCCTCTGAGGATAGAACAAGAAGCAATGGGCTTAAACTGCAGCAAGAGAAGTTTAGGTTGGATATTAGGAAAAAGTTCCTAACTGTCAGGGTGGTCAGACACTGGAATAAAATGCCCAGGAAGGTTGGGGAATCTCCATCTCTGGAGATATTTAAGAGTAGGCTAGATAAATGTCTATCAGGGGTGGTCTAGTCAGTACTTGGTCCTGCCATGAGGGCAGAGGACTGGACTCAGTGACCTCTCGAGGTCCCTTCCAGTCCTAGTATTCTATGATTCCATTTATATCTTAGTGCCAGTGCCGCTGAATTTCCAGGCTCAGCTCAGGCAGCAGCAGGATCCTATTTAAATGGCTCATGGCTCCCAGTCGTGGTGCTCCCTCAGCAGGGGCCAGAGCAGTGAGCCCTTTAAATAACTGCGACAACCCTAGATGGCTGTCAGGCAATGCAATAGCAGTGGGACCACGAGCCATGAGCCCTTTGTGGTAATTTTAATTCAAAACCTCTGGCCCCAGACAACTCTGGGAGGAAGCTAGTTCCCAGCCCCGCCCCTTCTCCCAAACCCTGTCCCTTCCAGGGGGTGGAGCTGGCCTGCGACCATGTACTAAAATTCATTAAGTAGCCCCTTGTGAAAATTACTGCCCACCCCTGAGCTAAGAACGCTATCTCTGCCATCCTGGCTCTTGCCATTGTTGGATCTATCCTCCATGAATTTATCTACGTTTTTATTTTTTAAACTCTGTTAGTTCTGGCCTTCACAACACCTTCTTGTAGGGAGTTCCACAGGTTGACTATGTGCTAATCTGCTGCCTATTAATTTCATTTGATGACTCCTAATTCTTGTGTTATATGAAGGTGTCAATAACTTTTCCTTATTTATTTTCTCAATACCAGACATGATTTTATAGCTCTCTCATATAGCCCTTTATAAACAGATTAGGCAAACACCTGTCAAGGATGGTCTAGATGGTGTTTGGTCCTGCCAGGAGTACAGGGGACTGGACTTGGTGACCTCTCGACGTTACTTCCAGTTCTATGATTGTATGACCATATTCCCGGTTAGTCATCTCTTTTCCAACCTGAAAAGTCCAAGTCTTCTTAATCTCTCTATATAGTTTCATATATATATATATATAGCAATATTTGGGACCTCTGTCACAAATACAAATTTTCTCTCAAGTACTTCTGTAGCCATGAGCAGTCCTAAAGTCAGTAGATCTGGCCACTTGACAATTTCTCTTGCCTAAAGAAATCCCTTTACCTGCCCGTGACTCCTCCCTCTCACAGACAGCAAATGGGGGGCATAGCCAGTAGAAAACAGGAGATGTCTGGAGTTCCCCTGAATCATATTTTTCCCTGGGATTCACTGACAGCTGATGAAAGTCACAGCAGTCTTCTTGCTGCTCTTACTTGTTCTGGGACCAAACTGGTACTTAGCAGTCCTAGGAATTGTAAAGGTCCCTTAAAGACACTTGAGCTGCATGCTCTTCAGATGGCCTGAAAAATCTGTGCCATAACCTGTGAATTTTTTAGGGCATGAATCTTCAGGATTTTATGTATGGCATGGTCCTTAACACCTGTTCAAAGTGTGCGTAGCATATTACCATTAAAGAATGGTAGCGCTTACAATTCTCTTTGTTCTCATTTTACATAACCACATAAGGAGCAAGGGATATATTGACCATGTAAATGCAATAACTGAATCTTTCAGTACTTAATATTGAACTCCCTGGCAAGTGATGGGTTTTTAATGACACCTCACTGTAGTTTCAGCTGCAGCTGAAGAATATAGATATATCTTTTAAAAGGATAAAATTACTTTGCCTCTTTTTATCCTACCCATATTTTTCAATCTGTTAAATTATCTTGGTTCAACATCTCACAGTACCCCACAGGACTGGCCTTTCCTAGGAAAATACATGGATTTAAATTATATTTTTCCATTTTGTGAGCACATGTGGTATAATTGCACTGGGTTTCAGGAAACGTGACATCTATTCCAGTTTTTGCAACTTACTTGTTCAGTAACCTTGGGCATGTCATTTTATTTCTGTTTCTCCATCTGCAAAATGGGGATATTTGACTTCCCCTTTAAAGAGCTTTGGGATTAGTGGATGAAAAGTCCTATAAAAGTGTTAATAAAAGAAGTATTGCAATAAATGTTATAAGTAATAATTACTTTTTTATTGAAATGATATAAGGCATCATTATGTTGAATTAGAAGCTGGAAACAGCTTAAAGTGAGGCATAGTTTATTGCCTGGAGAGAGGAATGTAGAGTTTCAATTGGTATCTCAATGCATGAAATATTTTTCAGATTGCTATAGAGAAATTACTTTGATAGTCAGTTCAATTCCTAATATAGTCATTGTTGGAAGACATGGGATCTTGTTTGCCATTTCAAACCAGCTGTGTTGTTTAAATTTTTGAAAGTAACATTTTTAGATTTGTTGGGTCTTTGAGTACCCAGCAAATTGGACTGTGTGATTTATTTATTTTAAATTTTGGAGATCTGGAATATCTCAGACACCATTCAGTATGTACTTTTATTGCTCCATGCTTCAAGGTGAATCATATAGTGATGTATTAAGGGACACTTTCCACATGTTAGGCAAATAAAGAACTTTACTTTCCTTGAATGGCACATTGTTTCCTGCATAATTGACTATCTATGACTATATTTGGCAGCTGAACTTCAGTTGTCTATATTACCTGATGACTTTATGGTTCATTTTGACTTCTGAATATGAACTGATGGAAGTGTCACATTAACTGATCATGGTACAGTAAGTTAGGAAAAAATTAAATGTCAACATTGAAACGTCGAGATTCATACAGCAAGAGCATAAGAGAGGTTAACAATCATAGCTGCTATATTGTCAGATTACAAGTTTCATAACACATTACATCATTTGGATGCGTGGAAAAAGTTGTGTGTAACAATTGGTGTTGAAAAGCTGGAAATGGATATTCACAGATGTGGCTGACAACCGCACGCATAATACAGAGGCAATAAAAATACTGATGCAATCAATGCGCTTTATTGGCCTGTTATGAATTTAGCTTGTGAAACAAAGGATAAGGTGAAGTTGAATTAATTAAGGGATTTGTTCACATAAATCCCATGTACTGCTTAGTAAATTTACCTAATATTCACAGAATTTAGTCAATAGGACACTAAGGTATTCTAAGCAAAACCCTCCAGATGCTTAGCTAGAGAATGTCTGCCTAGCCTCATTAAAATCAATGGAGATATGCCATTTTTCTCCCTGTGAGGATACTGGACCTTTTTTCCTGAGGAATAATATTTTAAAGTGTCATAAAATTATAGTAAATAATAACATGGTATTAGCAAATATTTGCTAATAATCATTTTCAGTATATTGTATATAGTTTACAGATCAACATTATAAGACAGACATATGACAGTATCTGAGCATCTCACCTTTTCTTGTGGCTATTTCTATAAATTATGATTTTGTCTGTGTAAACATAGCTTGTACTGTATTTCAACTAGTTATAATAGGATATATAATTCAATGTTAGTACCCACTGGTGCAGGTGCAGTAGGAATAACAGCAATGGTAGCATAAACTAGAGAAAAGGTAGTAAACATGATTGAGTTCTGTTTACATGACAGCTTCAAGACTGATTCTGCTGGAGGTGAAATATGGCTCCTATTTTTTACCAATGTAGATAAGATTATAGGATTGGATTTAATTTGCAGTAACTGACATTTGCTTTGAAAGTAGGAAGTGGGAAAGCATCTGGATTTTCAGATGACCCTACAAACATTAAAATTAGCTTAGAAACATTAGCATTTTTACTAGATTTAGTAGCTCTGCTATGCTTTTCAGAAAATATGGGGATGGCTAGCTATACATAATCCTATATTGGAAATTTGACATCTTTAACCTGGAAATAATAGGTTGACATGTGAAAGTGATCCAGAGATTCAGTTTAACAAAAACATACTGATTTTCTTTAACAGAATATGATCCAAAAAATTCATGTTAATAAATCAATGTATAGCCATAAACGTAAGCAAGGATGGTGTCCATTTTCATAATCCCTGAAACCACAAAAATATCTGCTTCAGAGGCAGCAATAATTAACTATCCTACCCTCAGCAGTTTAACCCACACTAATAAAGTTTTTAATAACAAAAAATCCCTTGCATTGCTACATGAACTTTTACTTACTTTTTCATAGAATTTTGAATAATTATACCTCACTTTACTTCCATATCTAGCTTGCTTTTAAATGCATTGACAGACACAAGGAGGTGCTGTAGTCTTTGAAAAGAAGCGGATTAAACTTGGTCTCAGTCATTTTACTCCTGATGCTTTGAAACTGCATGTGTGACACATTTCTAACTACAAGGCAATATTCTCAAAGACTACACCTAATGAGAATTGAGTTTGCACGAGTAATCCAACAATGTTAGAACAATGCAGTGGTTCTCAACCTGTGGTTCTGGAATCCAAAGTGGATCACAGCCCATGTTAATGGGGTCACAGTACTGCCTTAGAGTTGCTGTGGCCTAGAGCCAAACTGAAACCCAAGCCTCACAGCCCAGTGCTGAAGTCCCTGGGTAGCAGGGCTAGGTAATAGGCCCTCTGCCTGGGGCTAAAGTCCTTGGGCTTGGGCTTTGCCTCCCCAGTCCCTGCCTGGGGCAGTGGGTCTCAGGATCATGTAGTAATATTTGTGGTCAAAAGGGGGTCATGCTGCAATAGAGTCTGAGAACCCCTGGAATACTACATTGATTTCAGATTCTAAAATTTGACATTCAAATATAAATTACATTTGTGTCTGTGTACAGTGCTGTCTGTGTGTAAATCTGTTCTATCATCATTATTGCTAGGAATCTTTTATAAGTGAACCTATGCAATTTACTATCTAGATTTCAAATCTTGGGCACATATTTTCAAATACTGCACCTGCCAAATTCAATGGTGCATCTCTACTACTTGTAAAGCTAACAGCTGCTCCTGGAAATAGCATCATCAGGCCCTAAATTGCCTTCTTATGGGCACAGTTATGATGGGAAAATATGGGATGTTAAGTGGATATCAAGATTGTGACAGAATCAACACAATTTTTGAAAATATCTCCCCAATTGCTGAGTTACAATAATGTTTAAAACTAGTGCATCTATGAGATTGTGTCTTTCACATGACCTATAAATTCAGAGGTGATATCTGACATATTAGGTTAAGTGTTTCTGTTTTACATTGGCATCCAAGAGAATAAACCAATATGCAAGCATATTAGTTGATCCATAGGCAGATAAGATAGCCAATATCACTGCTTTTTTGACCAAGAAGAAGAGGAAGGCAGGATAGCCAAAGGAGGCATGAATTCAATCCATTCCTGCTGCAGTTTGCCACAAAGACCTGGTGGAAACAAGAGCTGCATCTTCCAAAAGGAAGTTTGAAGGAGCATTAGAGCAAAAATAAAACTATCCAGAGTGAACAGGATGCTGATAGCATTGACTTGTAACTTGCAGAGCAGGGGTGACTCCAACTCCAACTTCAAGTTATGGCCAAGTGTTTGGTTCATAACTCGTTCGTAACTTGGGGACCGGCTGTATACGTAATTGGGTCCCTTGAATACAAGTAATTTATGATTCACAATCAAAAAAATCCAAGCTTTGGGTAACTTCATAGAGCCACTTCCAAACTAGGAGGTTACCTTCTTGGAGTGCCCTTTTGCAGCAAGGCCCAGCATTGCGGTGTTCTGTCAGCTTCTCACAATAACTTCAGCTAAGCCACTTTAAATTAGTCAACTCCTTCCAGGATCAAAAAGTCCAAAATCATCAGAATAAAAAAAGCCTGCAACCCTTTAGCTCAGCTTCTGTTCCCTTCTTTATAAGTAGACTCCCCACAGCAATAGCCTATCTCACTGGCGGTCTTGAAGCACCTGTGCTTCAATCAACCAAAACCATCTAGATCAGTTCTGTTCTCTTACCAGATGCCTCCAAAAAGTAAGGGTTTAGCCAATTCCTAGTATAAGCCTGGTTTCTCACTTCACACTGGTCTACTCAGGGGATTGTGCCCCACCCAGGCTCAGTTGCTAAAGTTTCAAGTAACCTTTTGCAGGCAGTTCACTGCTACTGAGGCTCTAGAGAGGCCTTTTCCCACTCTTCTTACAGAGCACTGCCTGTCACAACTTGCTCCTCTGGAGGACAGCTTCTACCTAAATTGTTAATCCTTAGAGTTTTTTCTCCTCTTTGACTCTTTATGTCCTCTCCCATCTCTCTGCTAGCTACAGAACACACACACATGCTAATTACTTTCACAAGTCTGGTAGCATGCATGCCTCTAAAACTTCTTTCCCCCCCCTTTTAAGTCCCACAGCCTGCATTGATGTATTAGGGTACAGCTAACTGAACAGCTCAACTTGACTGGCTGGCCCAAGGCCTTCTGGCCCATCCAGAGGCACTTCTTTATATCATAGAATCATAGAATCATAGAATAATAGGACTGGAAGGGACCTCGAGAGGTCATCGAGTCCAGCCCCCCGCCCTCAAGGCAGGATCAAGCTCCGTCTACACCATCCCTGACAGATGTCTATCTAACCTGTTCTTAAATATCTCCAGAGAGGGAGATTCCACCACCTCCCTTGGCAATTTATTCCAATATTTGACCACCCTGACAGTTAGGAATTTTTTCCTAATGTCCAATCTAAACCTCCCCTGCTGCACTTTAAGCCCATTACTCCTTGTCCTGTCCTCAGAAACCAAGAGGAACAAATTTTCGCCTTCCTCCTTGTGACACCCTTTTAGATATTTGAAAACCGCTATCATGTCCCCCCTTAATCTTCTTTTTTCCAAACTAAACAAGCCCAGTTCATGAAGCCTGGCTTCATAGGTCATGTTCTCTAAACCTTTAATCATTCTTGTCGCTCTTCTCTGTACCCTTTCCAATTTCTCCACATCTTTCTTGAAATGTGGCGCCCAGAACTGGACACAGTACTCCAGCTGAGGCCTAACTAGTGCAGAATAGAGCGGCAGAATGACTTCACGAGTTTTGCTTACAACACACCTGTTGATACAACCTAGAATCATATTTGCTTTTTTTGCAACAGCATCACACTGTTGACTCATATTCAACCTGTGGTCCACTATGACCCCTAGATCCCTTTCCGCCATGCTCCTTCCTAGACAGTCGCTTCCCATCTTGTATGTATGGAACTGATTGTTCCTTCCTAAGTGGAGCACTTTGCATTTCTCTTTATTAAACCTCATCCTGTTTACCTCTGACCATTTCTCTAACTTGCTAAGGTCATTTTGAATTATGTCCCTATCCTCCAAAGAAGTCGCAACCCCACCCAGTTTGGTATCATCTGCAAACTTAATAAGAGTACTCTCTATCCCAATATCTACATCATTGATGAAGATATTGAATAGTACGGGTCCCAAAACAGACCTTTTAAATTTTTCTGAAGCCTTATGAAGCCTTTTATAAAGCCTTTTAAATTTTTCTAATAGCTGTTCTAATAGAAGATAAGAATGCTGAAAAGCATAATCATAGCCAACATTTCTTCTATTGAGTAGCACCCTCCCCATCAAAATAACAAAAAACAAAAAAGAAAATAAAAAAAGAAAACAAGTTGCAATGCCTAATATATCCAAGCTATTGCCAAACATACAATATAATGGCTGCTGCATTTACAGCGTTACTGTATTTCTAAAATTGTGCCATGTAATTAAATGATTTAGAAGACACCTTGAGAACTGAAAGCAAAAAGCTGTAGATAAAATTTAATAAATTTGACTCCATTCTCAGTGATTGATAATGAATGATTGTCTCTCTATATTATTTTTCCTAGTAAATATAATTTTCCAACTTTTATTCTACAAAGTATCTACATCTGTCTTCACACAATTTGGCTTGGAGACATTTTGTTTACTTTAGTAAATTGTGATCACTCAGTACAAGTTTGCATTGTATTTGATACATCTTGCTGACATTTACTAACTAATAATAATATTTTTATATTCACCATTAATTTTTTGGAGAGAGCCACAATTATAATTACAAACATTGTGTATAAACCTGCCTACTGTGTCTTAGGCAATGAGCCAGTCATTTCCTTCCCTTCCGTAAACAGCATCAGATCCAAGGAGAGAACTTCAAAACAACTACTATGTTAGAAGGGCATAAAAAGAGTCACAATACCTGAAACCGTTAGCAGGTTTCTTCTTATGTCTGTCATACAATATATTGATACTCTTCTCATCTTCAAATATTAAAATATGAAATACTATATGTAGGCATTTGAGAAAGGAAAAAAATTGAATTTATTTCTCAAGGTTTACATCAAAATATATGATTGCTACAACACTAGTCCAGATTGGCCAATTCATTCATCTAGTAAACGTATTGATATTGCAATTACATTCTGGAATTAAAGCACAGACATCTGAATCTCCAAATTAATACACTGATGCACAGACTACTTGATTGAAGTTGACATACCATCATTTTTTTTTTGGCTACTTCTCTATAGGGTATGTCTAAACTGCAAGCTTCTTTCTAAAGAAGCATTTTCAGAAAGGATCTTCCAAAAAAAATCTTTCAAAACCGAGCATCCACAAAGCAAAAGTGCGTAGACAAGGTGTGTGTGTGCGTGACCTGCTGGGGAGAGTGCTACTTTTCCCACCAACTGGGGGTGGGGTGGAGGGGAGTGTGTCCCACATATATGGTTTCCTGGCAAGAGTGCTAAAAGGTTCCACTCCTCCTTCATCCTGGTTGTCATGAGAGATATCAGTCTTCTCCGAATCAAGCAGAGTGATGGAGAGCAGATGCTAACTGAATGTGTTCATAAACCTGGGCCTTATTCTGCAATGATTTGCGGTTCAGTGATTCCAGTCCACTTACTGGTGGCTTGGCGTGGGAAAGTGCCCTAACATGGAGGATGGAATAAGGCTGGCCTCCCCAAAAACCTTGTGAGAAGGATCGAAGAGTTCCTATCTGAGGGCTTCATGGAGATGTGCAGGCAAGACTCCCGCTCCATTTGCAGACACATTAAATAAGCCTTTTGGGGCTCCCTGCACTGTGTAGGCACAGAGAGTGCCCCACATCACACCCAATTGCCTTAACCTGCTTGTAGTAAGAAAAACATTACGACCTCACCAGAAGTGCCCTCCATGGGGTTGGTGCTTAACTGGGAGACATCCTGGGAAGAGGGGACTTGCTCCAGCATCATGAACAGATTGTGTCTCTCTCGCTCACCATCTGTCCATTCTCCTCTTTTTTCTCATCCTCATCCTCCACCACCACATTGACCTCCACGCCAATGTGAGGAGTGTCTTGGTCAGACTCCACAGTCACACCGGGGAAGCTGGTCAACCCCCTCCTCCAATCACATCCAGCTGTTGGTAGCAGCAGCATGTGTGTGAGGCCCTGCACCAGTCTGTCTGCTCACCTGCTTTGCCTTTTGGTAGGAATGTTTCATCTCCTTGATTTTGACTCAACACTGCTGGATGTCCCTAGAATAGCCTTTAGCCACCAGGTGGCTTACAGTCATGTAAATGTCTGTCCCTGTGCCTCAGTGAGTATAAGATCTCCTGGACACTTCAAACTGGTGCTTGTCTGTGCCCCTGGGAACTGAAGTCCAGGGAAGCAGAAGTATTCAAAGTGATCGAAGTATATGAATTGGTTGAAGTCATGTCCATGTGTACTGTGGTATGTTGCTCACTCTGAGATGTGCGTGCAACGCTGGCCGCATGAAAATCAAATTTTCCCAGAGCTTTTTCTGTTCACCTGGAGGCGAAAGTTCTAGCCAGAGCAGTCAGAGCAGGGAACTGTGGTATGGCATCCTAGAGGCCAGTCTTGACTTTCGCCAACTCTGCGTCTGTACTACTGTAAACACGACCATCCAAAGTTGGGAACAGCATTGCTCCTCATGAAAACAGGAGTAATCAACAGCAACTTCAGGGGCCCTTAAAGATGACATGACAGACTTGGTAGTGTGGATGCATTGTTTAGAAATTCAACCTTATACAGCTAAATTCAGTCTAAACTCCTACTTTAGACCAGGCCTAAATATGTATTCTGCTAACCCATGTGTTAGATAACAATCTAATTGCAATGGGATTTATAATGGACCCAAGTTATTTGTAACTTCTTTATTCTCAGCATTTCAGTCATGTAAATTAAGTTATGCAACATTACACCTATTTAGAGTAAGTGACTAGATAAATGCTTTTATGTTAAATCTTCAGCCTAATGTTTGTGTAATATATTAAGTGTGGGTGCATTTTAAATTTTTTATGCACTAAGAGCTAACAGATAGTTTTAGTAGAAAAGAGACTGTTTTCTACCAAGATTTTAAGGTAGGATTTGAGGAAAGTCAACATATGGTTTCAATATTTACCTGAAAGATAAGAGAAATTCAGAAATGAATTAAGTACATCTTAAAATTAATTTCATTCTGACTTTAGATTAAGTTAAAAATATGTACATGCATAGGGAAGGCTACCAAAGATGATGATTAGTGGTAATAATTTAAAATATGGTTCTATACCCTTTAAGGATAGCCTGCAGGGCTTTACCTGCCCATAGTGCTGGATTCATCTCTCAAAAAGCTTGATCCTCTGTGCTCAATTCCTAATACCAAAGGCCTATCAGTAGAAATGGAAACAGCAGGCAGCCATGGTGTGTAAATAAGAGGGGGAGAAAAATAAGGAATGTATTTTTAAAATGTTAAATTTTATGAAATAGTGTTAGAATATGAAAAGAATGAGAGTAAGCAAACAGCACAGTCATGTCTGTAATTCAGAGGAAACTACAGGAACGAATCCAAGAAATAAATAATGAACATAAATAATTTTTTCCCCTTAAAAATAGCTCTGATGTTGTTGTTTTCTTGGGTCAAAGATGATATGATACAATATTACAATACATAAAGCTGTTAATTTTAAAAGTATATCTTTTTATACAGAACTCTCCATATCAACAAAACAAAATATCAGATGTTATTGTTACTATTACTACAGACATATGTATAGTGCTCTAGTCGATCTTCCAGGATTCGTATCAGCAGGTCTAGAGAAGACACGCTAATTTGAACTGAGAGGGGCACTTCCATTGATGTTAGCAGTCCTGTTTCTATGTGGAGTAAGGGAAGTTGAAGAGACAGTATGCTCCCTTCAACTTCCCGCAGTGTGGACGGCACCCAAATTCTACTTAAGATACTTCAACTTAAGCTACACAATAATTGTTCCTTAAGTTGCATATCTTAATTCAAACTCATCCTCTAGTATAGACCAGGGACAGCTTACATCAGCTGAATATCTGGCCCTATGATTTAAGCATAAACAGACAATGTATCACGGATCTCCTCGAGTGGTGTGAGGTCCCTCTGTAAAAAATGGAAATGGAATTCAGGGTCTGGTATGGAGGGGCTGAGCATCCAATGTACAGTGAGTGGGGGACAGGACAAGAGAGGAACATGGATTAGGTTGGAGGAGTTACGATATGAATATTCTCTAGGTCTGCTATCACTTGAAAAAAGGGCATATTTGTGCCTCTCGAGCAGTGGTTCCCAAACAGCAGTCCGTGGACCACTAGTGGTCCTCGGCTGTCTTCCAGGTGGTCCACAACTCAAGCACAGCTGCCCCTTCCTCCTTCCTCTCCTGGCAGCAGGGAACCCATGCTGGCACTCCAGCCTCACCACCTCCCACAAGGTTGGAGTGCCACCGCTGGCTTCCCACTGGGGAGTGGGGGAGAAAGCCCTGAGCCTCCCTGCTGGATCCAGGTCATGGTTAAGAAGCAGAGCCAGAAGCAGCTCCGTGCGCTACCGCTTATCCTCCCCTTTCACCAGCTGGGGGACTGCAGCATACGGATGCGCTTCCTGGAGACTTTCCCCACTTCTCCCATTGGCTGGAATCTGACCAATGGGAGCAGAGGGAGGCAGTGCCTGGGACATGATGCCTGGGAGCAACGCGTGGTGCAAAAGCAAGTAAGTCCCCCCCCCCACCGCCTTCTCATGCCCAGAACTCACAGCTCCACACCCCTCATGCACCGTCCCCCACTGAGACCCCACACCTCCACTCTGCTTCTGCACCCTCCACTCTGGCTAGACACCTATCCCCAACCTGTTCCTGCACCCACCTTTGCTCATGCACCCTCCCTCCTAGTCACACACTGCACCTTCCCTTGTTCTTGCCTCCTACATTCTGGCCAGACACCCTACTCCCAGCTTGTTCCTACCTCCCAACTCCTACTCAGACCTCACACCATAACCCCCTCCCGTATCCCATCCCCACTCAGATCCTGCGCCCCCATCTCTATCCCACTCTCTGGCAGCCCTGTCCCATACACTGAACCCCTCATTTTTGTCCCCACCCCAGAGCCTACGGGGATTCACAAAATCCACTAACCCTGGAATTCCAGAAGATTAAATCTGGGCTAGGGGAAGCACCAAAACTCAGCCTTCTCTGTCCCTCCACCTTGCCCCATGGGGCTGGAGCACTAGTGGAGTGAGGTGTGTCAGTTTGGAGCAACATGAGTGAGGATTGGGGGGTTTTGGAAGGTTTTGTTTTGCTTCTCACTTGTGTGGTCCCCAACAGATTTTTCTGTGGGTCAGTGGCCCCTAACCCAAAAAAGGTTCCCCACCATAAATAAAGCAAGCATTGAAACCTTTTGTGTTGGACATAATTTAATATTTTACTTTATTTAAAATGAAGTTTGATAAACTAACATGAGAAAATTAAAATGCTTATTCTGTTTAATAATTTAAATTAATATTTCCTTTTTGACTGGTTAAATGAAACTGTTTCTCCTAGCTGCAGCACCAGCAAAATGGCTGGGGTATAATTATGTAATTAACGGCAAGTTTCCATTAGCAAGTGGTGGTGCCTGGAATGGTATGCATTGAGCCAGGTGGGCCACAGGCCAAAAAGTCTGAGAACCACTACTGTAAAGAGTATCTCCGGTATTAGGTTATGCCCTTGGAAAAAGAATCCTATCACATTTGCACTACCCAGATCTGAGACCACTTGGAAGAAGATTTTCTCGTTATGAGCCAAAAATTTACTTTAGCTGCAAATACAGTTTATGTATACAAGTCTGAATTTCTGTATTTAAATTTATAGCCATGCAAAATTACACACAAATGTTAGAGGTTACATATAACATTTTTGAGTCAGAGATTATTGAAGGCAGAAATCCAACTATATTTATGTAAAAGTGTTTCTGCAATGAAACATTTGCAACTCGTGTGAATACTGGAATATATCAAAATCCACTGTGGGAGTTGTACAACCCCCCTTTCCTTCTCTCTGTTTGCCTCCCTTTACTATCATGCTACACACTTGGGCCTGGTCTACACTAAGTCTTTGCATTGAATTTAACTGCCTATGGTCGATTTTCTAAGTGATGAAGCTACACTACCACGCATGTCACATCAACTTTAAGGGCTGCTGATTTTTATTCCAGTGTTCCTGCTTTTCATGAGAAGTAACGCTATTCCCAACCTGGCATGGTTGAATTTACAGTAGTGTAGATGCAGCATGGCTGAAGCCAAGGCTATTGGCCTCTGGGAGCCCTCCCTTAGTTTCCTGTTCTGACTGCTCTGGCCAGAACTTGCACCTATACAGCTCTCCAGGGACATGTCAACACAGCCGGGCTAAATCTGAAATAAACTACTCAACTTGAACTACGTCAATTGTGTAGCTTAAGTCAAAATATCTTATTTCAGCTTTTTGGTGCTGTCTGCACAGTAGGAAGTCTGAGTTAGAGGACTCTTCCTCTGACTTCCCTTGCTCCTCGTACAATGAGGGTTACAGGAGTCGGAGTAAGAAGTCTTCCAGTTGGAAATTATTTCAACATTATGTCAGATTAACTGCTTGTATGTAGACGTGGACTACGTTGTTTCAGAATAACAGTTATTCTGAAATACCACTGCTATGTAGACATAGCCCAGGTGAGTAGAAAAAAAATTGGAAAATTTGAATTGCATTTCCTGTGTGGCCATCATTGTGAGCACATGTCACAGAGCGAGCAGCACACCACGCCACAGGTGGACATGACTTCGATCAATTCTATTAACACTGCAATGACTTTTCATACTTCTGCTTCCATGGGCTCCAGTTCCCAAAGGCACAGAAAAGCACCAGTGTGAAGTATTCAGGAGATCTTGGACCTCATCGAGGCACGAGGAGATGAATCCATTCACTCTCAATTCCGAACCAGCAAGAAGAACGTGGACATTTGTGGCAAGATCACAAGTTGCCTGGAGACTAAAGATTATTCCAGAGACACCCAGCAGTGCTGGGTCAAAATCAAGAAGCTGAGGCAGTCCTACCAGAAGGTGAAGGAGATGAGCGGACAGTCTGGTGCAGAATCTCACACATATACTGCTACTACGAGCAGCTGGATGTGATTTGGGGGAAGGGCAGCCAGCTTCCCCAGCATGACCTTGGAATCCAGCCAAGACACACCTGGCATCAGTGTGAAGGAGAGGATGGTGGTGGGGTTGGAGGGGAGGGAGTAAGAGGAGTAGAAAACTGGCCAGCCAGTGATTTGGCCAAGAGCCAAGAGGTTTTCATGATGCTGGACCAGTCCCCTCCTCCCAGGATATCTCCCAGTCGAGCACTGACCACAGGGAGGGCACTTCTGGTGAGTTCACAAACTTTTTCTTACTATAAGTAGGTTAAGGCGATGGGGTGTAATTTGCTGTGTGCTCTGTGTCTACACAGTCCGGGGTGGAGGAGGGGGAACAGTGCAGAACAGCTTGTGTGTCTGCAGATGGAGCAAGAGCCTTGCCTGTACATCTCCATGAAGCTCTTAGATAGGAACTTTTTGGTCCCTTCCCATGCCAAACCACTAGTAAGTGGTCTGGTATCATTGAACCAAGTGCTTTGCAGCATAAGGCCTAGGTTTCTGGTCACATTCACTCAGCATCCACTCCCGATCACTCATTGTGATTCAGAGAAGACTGATATCTCTCATAACAACCTGGATGAAGGAGGAGTGGAACCTATTAGCTCTCTCCCTGGGAAGCTGCATGTGCTGGACACAAATCTCCCACCCCTACTACAAGCAGGAAATGAAGCAGTGTTTTGAGGTGGCCACATGTGTCAGACCAGGCGTGTGCCGGACAGAGTGGGAAGACACTCTCTCCCTTACCTCCACCTGCAGGCTCCTTCCCTGTCTGGCCCTTTACCATGCCTGCCTGCCTCCGACCCGAGTGCATTCTGATGCTCCCCCAAGAACTCTGTGCACCGGCTGTAAAGTGCATGCTTTAAAGCAAACATTTGGCCTCACATAGAACACATCTCTATTGTCTTTACAGAGACCTTTGGTGTAGGCTAACAGATTGGGCTTACCACGATGTATCTGCTGTAATGTGTGCCCTTGTAACTTTTCATTTCAGCTGGGACAACAGCTGTGTACTCCCCCTCTTATAGCACCTGCCTGCCTGGCTCAGATCCACAGATGAAAGCAGACAAGAAAGGACATATTCTGGAAGCAGATGGACTGCATGAACTCCCTTGTGGGGGAGATGCAGGCAGAATACTGGACCGGATTGCAGAATGTCAGGAGGTAAAAGCCACGAGGGAGCAGTAGGCAAGACAGCAAACCATGTTTGCTTCCCTGACCACTATGAAGGAGTGCCTGACAATGTCTGGAGAGAGTCTCCTTCTAGAATCCTATCCACCCCAATGACAACTCCAGTTCCTCCTCCCCCAGCCTTGTTGCTTCTACTCCCAGGTTCCCCAGGAGCCACCGTGTCCCCAGGACATGAAGTGAGGGGAAACTCAAGGGCAGCCTTACCCTCCAGGCAGACGGCAATCCCACTCTTGTTCCTGAGACACCCACCCCGCTTTGGGTTCACACTTCTTTCCTTTCCCTGCTGTTTTCCACAAATAAAAAATCATGTTCTTTAAACAATTGTCTCTTTATTGCTTGAACTGCAGGGATGAGGTGGGGTGTTAAAGGAAAACACAGGGAATGCAGGGGCAACTTGTTCAGAGCAACATGCATGAGTCTCAAAACTGGACATTCATAAAACTTTTCTTTAAGTCCTCTCTAATTTGCACTGCCCCTTGCTGTGCTCTCCTTATCGCGCTAGTGTCACTGCTCAAACTCTCTGTCTAGGTGCTCTGCCTCAGCCTCCCACCCTGCTAGGTAAGTTTTCTCCTGCTCTTGCAAAGATTATGGAGCACACAATAGGCTGCCACCACACAGGGGAAGTTGCCTTCACTGTTGTCCAACCAAGTCAGAAGGCTCCTAAACCTACCCCTTAAATGTCCAAAAGCACATTCAACCACCATTCTGCGCTTGCTCAGCCTATAGTTCAAATCCTCCTTACTGGGGCCCAGGCTGCCCGTGTAGGGCTTCATAAGCCATGGGAGCAATAGGTAGGCTGTGTTGCCAAGGATCACAACAGTCATTTCCACCTCTCCAATTCTAATTTTCCTGTATGGGAAAAACCATTCCACTCTGCATCTTTCAGATGAGGCAGGAGTCGCTAAAGACATGCACATCATGCACCTTTCCTGACAATCCCACCTTGATGTCAGTGAAATGGCCTGCAGCATCATGAAGAAGTACCCCTTGTGGCTTATGTACTCCTTGGCAAGGTGGTCAGGGGGCCAAGATAGAAAAAGGAAGGTGATAGGGAAACTGAAAGCATAAGATTACCATTTAGTTTTTAACTCAACACCTAAACACATAATCTGCAGTCCTTTCTACACAAAAGCTTCCATCTATTACTTTTATAGAATTTTTCTCTATGTTCATCATCACCTTGATTACAGTGAATAAGTACCTTCACGGGAAGAAAATAGCACGTATTAAAGGGCTCTTTAACATAAGGCATTTGAAAGTGGAAGACAGGTTGGGTGAAAATGATCATGAAATCATAGAGTTCACAATTCTAAGGAAGGGTAAAAGGGAGAACAGCAAAATAGAGACAATGGATTTTGGGAAGGCAGATTTTGGTAAGCTCAGAGAGCTGATAGGTAAGGTCCCATGGGAATCGAGACTGAGAGGAAAAACAACTGAGGAGAGTTGGCAGTTTTTCAAAGGGACATTGTTAAGGGCCCAAAAGCAAGCTATTCCGATGTGTCGGAAAGATAGAAAATATGACAAAAGACCACCTTGGCTTAACCACGAGATCTTGAATGATCTAAAAATAAAAAAGGAGTCATATAAAAATGGAAAGTAGGACAAATTACAAAGGATGAATATAGGCAAACAGCACAGGAATGCAGCGGCAAGATTAGAAAGGCAAAGGCACAGAATGAGCTCAAACTAGCTACGGGAATAAAGGGAAACAAGAAGATGTTTTATAAATACATTAGAAGCAAGAGGAAGACCAAAGAGAGGGTAGGCCCACTGGTCAGTGAAGAGGGAGAAACAGTAACAGGAAACTTGGAAATGGCAGAGATGCTCAATGACTTCTTTGTTTCGGTCTTTACCGAGAAGTCTGTAGGAATGCCTAACATAGTGAATGCTAGTGGAAAGCGGGTAATTTTAGAAGGTAAAATAAAAAAAGAACAAGTTAAAAATCACCTAGAAAAGTTAGATGCCTGCAAGTCACCAGGGACTGATGAAATGCATCCTAGAATACTCAAGGAGCTGATAGAGGAGGTATCTGAGCCTCTAGCTATAATCTTTGGAAAATCATGTGAGACGGGAGAGATTCCAGAGGACTGGAAAAGGGCAAATATAGTGCCCATCTATAAAAAGGGAAATAAGAACAACCCAGGAAACTACAGACCAGTTAGTTTAACTTCTGTGCCAGGGAAGATAATGGAGCAAGTAATTAAGGAAATCATCTGTAAACACTTGGAAAGTGGCAAGGTGATAGGGAATAGTCAGCATGGATTTGTAAAGAACATAACGAGTCTTGTGGATAAGGGAGAAGTGGTAGAGGTGGTATACCTAGACTTTAATAAGGCATTTGATACGGTCTCGCATGATATTCTTATCAATAAACTAGGTAAATACAACTTAGATGGAGCTACTATAAGGTGGGTGCATAACTGGCTGGATAACCATACTCAGAGAGTAGTTATTAATGGTTCACAATCCTGCTGAAAAGGCATAACAAGTGGGGTTCCTCAGGGGTCTGTTTTGGGACCGGCTCTGTTCAATATCTTCATCAACGATTTAGATATTGGTATAGAAAGTACGCTTATTAAGTTTGCAGATGATACCAAGCTGGGAGGGATTGCAACTAATCTGGAGGATAGGGTCATAATTCAAAATGACCTGGACAAATTGGAGAAATGGTCTGAGATAAATAGGATGAAGTTTAATAAAGACAAATGCAAAGTGCTCCACTTAGGAAGGAACAATCAGTTTCACACATACAGAATGGAAAGCGACGGTCTGGGAAGGAGTACGGCAGAAAGGGATCTAGAGGTTATAGTGGACCACAAGTTAAATATGAGTCAGCAGTGTGATGCTGTTGCAAAGAAAGCAAACATGATTCTGGGATGTATTAACAGGTGTGTTGTGAGCAAGACATGAGAAGTCATTCTTCCGCTCTACTCTGCGCTGGTTAGGCCTCAATTGGAGTATTGTGTCCAATTCTGGGCACAGCATTTCAAAAAAGATGTGGAAAAATTGGAGAGGGTCCAGAGAAGAGCAATGAGAATGATTAAAGGTCTAGAGAGCATGACCTATGAGAGAAGGCTGAAGGAATTGGGTTTGTTTAGTTTAGAAAAGAGAAGATTGCGGGGGAACATGATAGCTGTTTTCAGATATCTAAAAGGGTGTCATAAGGAAGAGGGAGAAAACTTGTTCATCTTGGCCTCTGAGGATAGAACAAGAAGCAATGGGCTTAAACTGCAGCAAGAGAAGTCTAGGTTGGATATTAGCAAAAAGTTCCTAACTGTCAGGGTGGTCAAACACTGGAATAAATTGCCCAGGGAGGTTGTGGAATCCCCATCTCTGGAGATATTTAAGAGCAGGTTACATAAATGTCTATCAGGGATGGTCTCGACAATATTTGGTCCTGCCATGAGGGCAGGGGACTGGACTCGATGACCTCTCGAGGTCCCTTCCAGTCCTAGTATTCTATGATACTCTAGGAAATAATGTTGAAATAAGTAAAACTGAAATAATAACTCCTGAAATAACAAAATTGAAATAGTGTGTCCCCACTATGGGGGAGCATCAAAATTAGTCAGAATTATTTCAAAATAGCACATCCACATTGATTGGACCCTGCCTCAGACTTAGAGCCCCTGAAAGCACTCTGGTGAGGGCACCAGAAGGGCAGACACTTCCTCTGGTTGCTTGATCAAGCAAGCTGTGATGCGTGTTTTCATGGGCTCCTCTCTGTGGCCACATCTCACATCCTACTCCTCAACTGCCTCCTCCTTTGTGGGATAAAAAATTGATGCAGTGTGGTCTGGTTGCCCTTGCAGACACCACAGCACTCACAAGATGGAGTCGGAGCTGTTGCAAAGCAGTGCTAGGCTTACGGGCTTAGTGTTGAACCTCATGGCACAGTTCATCCTGACTGCCCACATGCTGTTCCAGCAGGATGATGACCAGCCTAGACCAGAGGCCTTCATCACCCAGGTCCTAACACTCCTGCTACCGCAAATGCTCCTTGATCCCTTGAACACCATAGAATGCCACTTCAGGCAGAGGGAGCCCAGTTCAGACTGGTGGGACTACATTGTCCTGCAGCTACTTTCCTGGAGCTCATTGTCCTGCCCCTACCTTCAGGTGACAGGACACTCGACTGAGATCCACCATCCCCATGCAGAAGCGTGTTGCCATTGCCTTGTGGAAGCTCATCACACCCAACAGCTACCATTCCATAGGGAACCAGTTCGGCATGGGGAAATCCACAGTTGAGGCCATGCTCCTACAGGTAGTCAAGGTCATCATGCTTCTACAGAGGGTCATCACTCTGGGCAATGTGAACAGCATTGTTGATGGCTTTGCTGCCGTGGGCTTACCCAACTGTGGGGAAGCCATAGACGGCATGCATATCCCCATCTTGGCCACCGACCACCGTGTCTCAAAGTACATCAACAGGTGGGGTATTTCTCCATGGTGTTGCAGGCACTCATGGATCACAAGGGATGCTTCACCGATATCAGTGTTGGATGGCCGGGGAAGGCGCACAATGCCCGCATCTTCTGGAACTCATGCCTGTTCTGAAAGTTGCACGTTGGCACTCTTTTCTCCAACCACACCAACAGAGTCAGGGAAGTGGACATGCCCATCTGCATTCTGGGCAATTCAATCTACTCCTTGCTCCCCTGGCTCATGAAGCCCTACACTGGCAGCCTGGACCCCACAAAGGAGCACTTCAATGCCAGGCTGAGCAGGTCCCACATAGTCATGGAGTGTGCTTTCGGCCGCCTAAGGAGGAGGTTCAGGAGTCTCCTCACCCATTTGGACCTCAGCAAGTGCAACATCCCCTTCATGGTGGTAGCCTGCAAGGGGGAGACTTTCCTGCCAGGGTGGGAGGCAGAGGCTGAATAGATGGCCAGGGCATATGAGAAGCTGGACACCAGTACCATTAAGTGAGCATATCAAGGGGCTGAGCTCATCAGAGAGGCCTTGAGGGAGACATTCAGCCAAGTCCAGTTATGAGACTCTCCCCCATGCCTCTCCACAAGGGGCCCTGCATTCCCTCTGTGTGCCTTTCCTCCTGCACCCCTCCCTTCCTCTGCCCTCCCATCCCTCCCCCCCTGCAGAGCAAATAAAAAAGCCTTTTTTGTTGAAAAACAAGTCTGTTTATTTGGGGGGTGAGTGGTCAATGGGCTAAAGAAACATTTATATTAAATAAGTTTCTAAGGGAACTATGGGTATGTCTACACTACAAAGTTAGTTCGAACAAACGATGTTAGTTCAAACTAACTTTCATAGGCGCTACACTAGCGCTCCATTAGTTCGAATTTAATTCGAACTAACGGAGCGCTTAGTTCGAACTAGGTAATCCTCATTCCACGAAGATTAAGCCTAGTTCGAATTTACTAGTTCGAATTAAGGGCTGTGTAGACCCTTAATTCGAACTAGTGGGAGGCTAGCCCTCCCCAGCTTTCCCTGGTGGCTACTCTGGCCAACACCAGGGAAACTCTACTGCCCGCCTCCTGGCCCCGGGCCCCTTAAAGGGGCACGGGCTGGCTACAGTGCCCGTGCCAGGTGCAAGCCTGCCAGCACCCAGCCAGCAGACCCTGCACCTGGCACGGATCGAGCCACCTACCCGATGACCCCCCAGCCCTCCCCCTCTTCCCGGGACCAGGCTGGCGGCTCCCGGAAACTTGCCCGGGACCGCAAGAGGCGGGCACCCGCCTGGGCTAGTGCGGACATCGTGGACCTCGTCCACGATCTTGGCACTAGGCACAGGAATGTGGCCAGCTAGGGCAGGAGAGCTGCGAGCCTGGCCACCCAGGAGCAGGAGTGCATGAAAATCAAGGTGGTCCACTAAAACCCCCAACACTGAGCCCTGAGCTTACAATGGCCGTCCTGGGTCAGACCAAAGGTCCATCTAGCTCTGTAGCCTGTCTGCCAACAGTGGCCAACACTAGGGACCCTGGAGGGGATGGACCAAAGACAGTGACCAAGCCATTTGTCTCGTGCCATCCCTCTCCAGCCTTCCACAAACCTTGGGCAGGGACACCACTCCTACCCCCTGGCTAATACCACTCCATGGACCCACCCTCCATGACTTGATCTCACTTCCCTTTAAACTCTGTTCTAGTTCTAGCCTTCACAGCCTCCTGCAGCAAGGAGTTCCACAGGTTGACTCTGTGCTTTGTCCCCCCTCCGTCTCCTCTTTTCTAAGCTGAGAAGTCCCAGTCTCTTTAGCCTCTCTTCATGTGGGACCTGTTCCAAACCCCTGATCATTTTAGTTGCCCTCCCCTCTCCCAGCCTCTCTCTTCCCCTCTCCCACCTCCTTTTCCCAGTCTCCCCCAGTTTTGTTCAATAAAGACAGATTCCATTTTTTAACACAATTGTCCTTTATTTTGTACATCAAGAAAAGGGCTAGGGAAGGGTAAGTGGAAGGAGGTGAGGGAGGAATGGGGTACACGCCCCCGATGGGGAGGACTGGGGTGGCTCTGCAGGCTTTTGGGGTGCAGCCTCTCCTGCAGCCCCCCGATTGTCCCCTCTCCCCAGATGGCAGCCTGCGGCAAGTGCAGCCGGTCTGATGGCCGAGTGCTGTGATGTACCCAGTGTGGGTACTCCGGGCACTCCAAGCCAGGACTGCTTTGCAAGCGGGGCACCCCTGAGAATTGTCTGTTTCGGGACCCTTTAAGCACAGCCCTCGGCTAGCCTGAGACAGCATCTCCACACTCTAAGTCCTCCTCTGATGCCCTGCCGGCACTGCTTCCGGCCGTCCTTAAGCCCGGTTCAGGGTCCACTTAATGTGGACATGCTAGTTCGAAATAGCAAAACGCTAATTCGAACTAGTTTTTTAGTCTAGATCCGTTAGTTTGAATTAGCTTAGTTCGAATTAACTAATTCGAACTAAGTTAGTTCGAATTAACGTTGTAGTGTAGACATACCCTATATTAGCAAGATATACTCTCCTCCAACAACAGTTCTTCAAGGACAAGGTAAATGTGCAGAGTTCTGGCAAGGAAGCTACACAGAGAGAGTGCAGCTCTGGCAATCTGCTTCACACTTGGTGGTCATAGGGGCTGATGCATCTGTTTGTGATGGCACCATGTGATGGCAGCTTTCACTCTGTTCCAGCTCTTGGCAGTGAAAGCAACAATAGCAAGACATTCTGAAGCTTCAGGAGGAGCATGGAAAGCTCCAGACAGCTGGAAACATGTGTCATCAGGTCTGCTGAAGTTGATGCTTATGTGCTCAGAAATTAATTCATGTGTAATTTAATAAAAAATGTCATGCTACTTTTCAATGGGAGCATTCTACAAAAAGCAGCTGGTCTCTGACTTCTCCCTCCTTTTGGCTGGCCATTCATCATGTTAGCTAAGAGCAGTTGTTGCAATATGAGTGGACGAACATATGTCAGAGTTACCTTTTCACTTACACATTCAGGGCTAGATCCCCAGCTGGGGTGAATCATAATAGTGTCATTGAAATAAATAAAACTTCACATTTATAACAGGTGAGTGTATTCTGATCTTCACTTTTTGCTAATGAAACAATCAGGTAATGAGCAGATTTATGAGATTAGATTAAAAATGAAAGGAGAAATGTGATTGAATACTCAAGCAAACAAAAACTTTATAGCTGAACTTAATGTAACTTTAAATGTCCTGAGCTCATATAAATAGTTTAAAACATAAGTTTAACTTTTTTTTACAATTATTCCATGACATTTGACATTTTTACTATGACTAATTCCTGTGGTTTTTTTTCAAAATTTACGTTAACAAATTTTCAGCCTTAGTTGTGATCACATCAGTAAAATGTGTAGCCTATCTTTCTGGTGTCCTTCTCCCTACCTATCAGATACAAGCAACTTCCTTTGGTTACATATGGAGTTAGTAGCATCTTATTAACTCCCTTTGTGAAAGAGAAGGAGAGGAACTGGATCCAGGGTGTTTACTATGGGTGCGCCTACAGTGCACCCTAAGCTCAAAATAAGCTACTCAATTTGAGTTACAAATAGATTATTTCATAATTTGGTGCTGTAAATTTCAAAATAAACTATTATTCTGAAACGTCCCTTATTCCTTCTGGAAAGAGGATTACAGGGACGTCGGAATAGTATGCCCGTTATTTCAAAAGCTATTTTGAAATAACAGGCATGCTGTCAAGATGTGGAAAACACTATTTTGGGATACTGGAAATATCTAGATACACTCTCTGGGTACGTCTACACTTGCTCCCTAGTTCAAACTAGGGAGGCAAATGTAGGCAAACATAATTGGTAATGAAGTGGGGATTTAAATATCATTTAACGTTACTCCTCATTTAAAAAAATGAGGAGTAACGTTAGTTTGAACCAAGGGGTTTGGTTCAAACTAATGCGTCCCAGTGCGCACTTTCACTTTCGAAACAGCTGTTGAGCGCAGTAATGCGCCGGTGAGATCATGCTAATGAAGTGTGGGATATTTAAATCCCCGCTTCATTAGTAATTTCAGTCACCTACATCTGCATCACTAGTTCAAACTGGGGAGCAAGTGTAGACATACCCCATGAGATTTAAGAAATCTCTTCATGGGATTGAGACCTATCCCAAAAGGTCATCTACTAAATGTGCCTAGAAGCAAAAGATCATTTGTATAGCCCAAGTAAAAATAGCCCCACAAAATTCTGTCGTGTATGTCCAAATACCTGTAAATAAATATGCAAAATAAATCATGAACTAGAAAACCTTCTTTGATTATTCCTGAAGAAATGAAAACAATGGGAAGAAAGTTTAGGTATGCATAAACCAGCTCTTTAGTATCTTGGTTTCAAACTCAAGGTCAGGAGCCTGAGGGTAATCAAACAACACAAGAAATGCCCAATCCTACATTTCTTATGCATTCAAAGCTCTGACAATCTCTTCTCTCCCAGCCCTCTAAAAAAAATCCATGCAGTTGATTGATTGAAAGGTTAAATACTTTCAGAAATGTCAGAGCATAAGGGAATATTTTATTACATCTTTCATAAAAAAGTGAAAGACTCTACTGACTTTTCAAGTACAAATAAAGGAGTACTTGAAAATGCTCTTCAGGGAATACACTTGCATTATTACTTTTAAAAGCACAGATTTTGCAAGATGCTAAGTGTTTCCTGTGAGGTGATGGGCAGCCTTACTTGCTATTGAAATTAATGCTTGAGGGCCAACATCTATATTATGGTCATAATATACTTGGAAAACAATCAGTGTCAACACAAATAGGAACTAATAAAATTACAGTAACAATTTTAAGTCTCATGCTGGAATTTAATGCTTTTTACAAATGTAAATTACAAAATTTCTTGGTTTGTGGAATTTCTAATATCATAATCTTGAAATCACATGTTTGTAATTTTACTAACAAAAGTAATCTCAGTGATTTCAATGGGACTAATCAGGTGAGTAATATTATGCTAGACAAGAAATATCTGTAGTATGGGTCTCACAAGAGGAACAGTTAATTTAATTTCCCTGATAACATTTGAAACTATCAGTGAAAAAGCAGATATGATTTTGAATCTTGAAAATACGATTAGACAAAAACACAAGTGTAAAAACAAACAAAACAAAGCAAAATAAAATAGAAGAAAGTTGGCAAGAGTTACTATGATACCTTAGGTGGGATAGCCTTTTTCTCTGAGGACTGATTGAAATGTTTTCTCTCATTTGTTGCTGATGCTGTTTTTGTCCAGTTCTGCTGCCAAACTATGTAGTAAATGCACAACTAAATACTATGACACCACTCGAAAAACGACAGGTTGAATCATTCTAGTCTGGCACCCTTTGGACTTGACCGGGGCTGAACCAGAGAATTTGCCAAAACATGGGAGGTCAATATTGTCTAGCAGATTTACCAACACTTCCACTGCTTGCTGGGCTCTTAGAAGACATTTAAGGGTAACTTAGAGTTAAATAACAGCACAGAACACTGAGAGCCAGGAATGGTGACTGTAAACAAACTTTATGGGACTGTGGGAAACTTGGCCTTACCTAAGATAAGTGGACATCTGATTAACTAAAATCATGCTGGACCATGGATGTTGCTAGACCAGAGAGTGCAGGACTAGAGAGGTTCAACCTGTACTTGCTCCTTGCTGCCCAAACCATTTAAAATTATGATATATTTTGTTGAACTATTGAACTCTGATATGCAGATATGTCATGATAATTTGATTTAAAATCTGGATGCTGAATACAACTGAAATACAGTGAATACAACTGAAAGCCATATTTCCTTTTATTTTTCATGTTCAGTGAATGTATTCTCGTTTACCACACACCATACAATCTCTACAATAAATGAGGCACGTGTTCTGCAGAAATAGTATGGGATGAATTTATCTGAATTACCACCAAGTTAATAGACTTAGCATTGTATAGTGTGTGTCCTTGTTAGATATGTTCCATGTCTGGTCTGTATCACATATTAAAATAAGCAACAGTAGAAATGTAAATAATTCAATTTATGCTGTCCCCAGAAGTTGTACATGAAGAGAGATTGTGCATTTGAGCAGGGTAGAGAATTTGTTCTATAAACAATTACATATGATTTGCAGACTGCAAAATTACCATTGATTTCATTGGGTTAAGGATTTAATCCTAGAAAAGGGTTTTTAGGTGGGCAAAATGATGTGTAACTAGAAATAATTAGTTGAAATTAAGACAAGGAAATATTAAACTGAATATCACGAAAAACATTTGGAGTTTCAATTGTTGATAGGTTGATCAAGAGGAATAGGGTGACCAGATTGTAAATGTAAAAAACTGGAAAAGTTAATAGGTGACTATATATAAAAAAAGCTCCAAATATTGGGACTTAGCCTATAAAATTGGGACATCTAGTCACTCTAAACAGAACTAAAGACATTTTGAACAGTAAGCCGGAAAATTCATGTAAATTATTGTAGATAACATCATCATTTCTTTAATTGGAAATGGACTAGATGGTCCGCTTAGTCTTTTCCAAATTCTTCTGCTGTTCTAATTCAGGTTATGCTAAAATCTGAATGATTTGTCATAAGTAGAACCAGAACAATCTGAGTGACTGAAGCAGATTATATAAATATATGACCAATGAATGCCTCATAGGGAAAAGAATGAACCAGATGTTTTCTATCACCAACCACACTTGGGTGGTGGTGGTGGTACTGTGTGTGTGTGTGGTGGGGAGGGGTGGATGGAGCTGTAGCATTACTTTTCAAGAAGCCATTTGAATTTTTTAATACATTATAAGGAATTACATACTGACTGTGTCTTCACAGATTCTGAAATTAATGTGTTGAGATGTTTTGCTTAAGCTGCCCCCATGGCAAATCACAGATTTGAGTTTGAAAATATAGCTAAAATGTATTATAAAGTAAGTAGTGCTTGCTTTATATTTTATACAGATTATTGAGACTCAAGGAATATTAAAGAATGTAATGTAGTGTTTATGAATGAAACTACATCTTCCAAGACCCATCCAAACTTATTTAGATGGGGATTTTCCTATCCCAACCTTGAAATGATCTGAAATCTTCCTTTTGTTCCTGTGCCAAAGGCTCTAGAGAGTAAGTTTAAATTCCTAATACTGTAGCCAGCTATGCTCTTACGTCTCCAATTCATTGGCTTTTTTTTTTTTTTCATTTTTAAACAAACTAACTTACTAGCTATATCTGAGAAAACAATGTCACTGATAAGAAAACACTCTATATTTAACCCAGGTTTTACAATATCTAGCTATGGGAATGTCAATTTGTTCCTTCTGGGACACATTTTATGAACACTTTAATTAACAAAGGGAACAATTATTCTTTTGTGATGTGAGACAACAATTTAGAATAATGCTAGGATAAAAATCTACTAAAAACATAGTAGAGGAGATTCTAGCTATGGCTCCTCTCTACACTGCAGTACTGGTGCGAAGGAGCCTAAAAGCTATGCAAGCAGCCTGGGGAGAATTATCCCTGTGCAGGCCTCACCAGCCATAGCACACATTGTGCCAGGAGCCTCAGAGTGTGTCAGGGTGGGAGCACAGTGTCCATACTTTAAGCTATGATGATTTGCAGCTATTGAAAGCTTCAGAGGGAGTTAGGGGACACAGTATACATGAGAAAGCTTGTGGTTTAGAGTCATCTTTGTCTCCACCTCCTTTGGGCTGCGTCTTCTGTTCTGCAACACATACATGTGCATAAACACACGCTATATTTTTTTAAACAGAAACCACTACTTGAGAGTACTGTGTGAAACTTGGCAAATTATCCAGCAGAAAATTTAGCTGCAAGTGATTGTCTGGTTCCCATATGGAACAATGGAAAAGTCAGGCAGGCAGACTGCCTGCTTCTCTGAAAATTATCTTCCATTGTTGTTTGCAGTGCAGTTGTGGCTGTTTTTGTCCCAGGATAGTAGCAAGAGAAGTGAGATGAAATAATATTATTTTACTCACCTGTTTTATGAAAATTAGTCAAAACTGGGAAGCAGGCCTGGATTACAAGTTCCATTAGAAATAGTTCCAGGGCAACGTGGGTCAGCTGTTGTTCCTTACCACCAAGGAGGGCCGATTATTTTGGGCCTACAAATACTTCCCAAATACTAAAGCCCCTGAATACAAAATCATCCAAATAGTGGAAGTATTCATCCATCCATCCATCCCTTAAACTCTTATTTAACTACTTCTGATTGTTTACATAATTCGTTGCCAATTCTTGGGCTATTTGGTGGTTTTCCTTAAAACCCTGATTCAGGTGATTAAATTAGACTCTCAGATTCATTTAAAAAGTAAGTGTCTAGTCATAGTGATTTAAGAGAAAATTAAGAAAACACAAACCCTAACAGATCAAAACCAGAAGGCAAATAAGTCCCCAAAATTTATTATTTCAAAAATATTTTTGCAGCCAATCACATGATTTCTCAGGGTCTGTTTCATGCCTTTTTCAACATCTGGTGTTGGCAATAAAGCATAGTATATAAGTCATAATGAAAGACTAGATCTAGGAGTTTACATAAAAGGTTGTGATTTTTGGATCTATTTTGGAACCTTTTTAACTTTCACAATTTTCTTGCCCTGGGAATGACAAGAAAATGTTAAAGAAAATTTTCATGTAACTTATGTTTAATTTTAAGCTGAATTGTATGGTTGTTATCAGTAAGAGTTGCATTATTGGATTTGATTTTCTGAAACTCAAGTGGCCAGGAGAATTAGCAGAAGATATTGTAACTCATTTTATCATAAAGGATGGTTAGATTTTGTGTGCTGTCTTTGAGCCAGTCAGGAAAAGACTGCATAGAACAACAAGAGTTTGTGATTCTGTGCTATAGTGTGAGGGATACTATTTCTTAGTTACCTTCTGTGAAAAGGATGTGTTAAGGCCTACCCTGAATGTCAAATGAACACCAATTTAGTTGAAAGTGTAAAAGGAAGGCATCATTGTCAAGATACAGGAGACATAAGCAAAAAACCAAAATGTGATTGGATGACCAATAATAACCCCACTTTTAGGGAAGTAAAATAACAAAGACTGCAAATGCAAGAAAGTGCTGATAACCCGAAATAAGAAGCAGATGAAAGTTTTGAAAGGGCAGAATGAGACAACAAAAAAATAACAGCAGCATAGCCAGGTGAGAGGAAAAATACCGAAACAGGGTATATAAGGTTGAACAGAACAGACCAAGAGCAGAAGGGTTGCAAATGAGAAAAAGCCAGGTCTGATCAACCAGGGCTTCTTCCCCGGCACTGAATCTCGCTCCTGCTCATAAGCTCCGAAAGGGGAACACTGGCCATAAGTTGCAACAAAAAAATCCAAAAGGAAAGACAGAAAGAAAAGAGTATCTCCTGAATCTAAACAATGCTTCTATCCATCATAATGTATGTATTATATAGGTATGGCTGATAACTCCACAAACTGTTCAAAGGTAACTTTGGAGGGTATAGCTGTAGGAGGGGTAATTGTTCTTGTTTTATTTGTACTGTTTTTTCTATTCTTTATTTGTATGTTACGCTGTCTTAAAAGAATTAAAGATAGTGAATTGATTTAAATGAAAAATTAATTATAAAAGTAAACAGAAATAAATTCTTTGGTTAACCCTAAAAGGAAGTATTCCTCCGTCTTTGTTTTCAAATCCTTTAAAGAACCAGTCACTGGCTACTGAAACTTTCTAGTCAGGATGTGAGAGATATAGTATTCTGGAGAATAAGAGAGTTTATCCACCAAAGATGCTGGAGGAAGATACTAGGTCACCAGGTCTTGGCTAGAAGAAAACGCCAAGTGATGGTGATGGTCAGGGAGGGAGATAGTATACTTAAAGATCTTTGTGTTAAAGGAGATTTTAGTGGGAGAGCAGTCTCTGTCATCTAATGGAATTCTCTGCAATGTTAAATAGATCAAGTAACAGCATCAAAACTCTACCACTGTTGAGGCTCCCCATTACTAAATGGATGTTCTAGTTTTACTATGGTGAGATCAGTTTGCAATGTGCTTTTATGTGTAGTTTTTCTATAATCAGTCTATTTTGATATCTTTTTAACCTCTCTTGCAGTCAATTTGCATACAATGGAATGCTGGTGGGAAAGAGAATGGCTTTCTAAAATTAAACAAATTAAAAACATTACACCATCCTCAACTGCCCAGAGTTCCAGTTGTTTAGCTCTCAGCCAGCTTCAGGACATTAGCCTTGGCTGCATAGGAATGGAATGTGCATGTATATTCCTCTGAATTATCAGAGCATTCAGTTGCCTGCTCCAATCTTCCAGTGCTTAGTCACACTGAGTGAAAACTGCCCCAAAGCGAGGGGAAAGAGCTCTTACCTGGGCCACCATTTGTGTTAAGTCAGCAGAAATAGCTGGCCATTCTGCAACGTGCCCATGGGAGGAAAAAAGCTGTGTACCCTCATTAAAAGCAAGGCAGAATCCTAACCCGTATTGGTGTGCATGAAACTAAAAAGATGTAGCCTTGCAACAAGATGAGGTATATGTATATTTGTAATGTGTGAAGGATGGATTTATCTAAATGTGTATCCCAGGCAGAAATCTGAATAAAAAAGAATGGGCTGAACACCAAGTGCTACCTGACTAATCTTGTGAAAACAGGCCCAAAAGGCATTCAGACTATAAGCTCTCAGGGCAGGGGCTGTCTTTCTATAACTAGAACTTCTAGTGACAATACTAATAATAAACAATAAAACTAAAACTATTTAATTTTTCTAGTCAAGGAGACTCCAGAAATTAGTATCATTAGTGGAATTCGAAGAAATCATTAATCCTGTTACATTCTACTTTGTCAGGCAGTGATGTAACAGAGCCAAAGAACTTCAACAGTTTCTTGGTCTCTCCATAAGAGTGATTTATGGTTCACATGAGGGAAGAGTGTGGGTATGGAGAAATAAGTATTGGTAAGAAATGAAAGACATGGATTTTTTTAAAAAAGCAGCAAATTTCCATGATATAGTAATTAGCATATTTTAAATTATGGCTTGAATTTCATTAGTGTCTTTCCGTACATAAGAGGAACACCATTTTAAAAGATCATGTACATTCATCAATAAACTTGAATGAAGGATTAAGCACATTTCTTAAGACTAAGCTCTGATACTAAGAAACTTTAGATCCTGATAAATATTTAACCGGGAATAGGTATGAAGAAGAAATTTGACAAAATTATTCAACTCTAGGATTGAAAAAAATGCGACCATCTGAATGTACGTATTGGACAGAGTTAGCCACAAGGCAAATCTTGCTAGTGAAAATGCTGAATACTTAGAAAACTAGGTAAATAAAATATCAGATTTCACAAGATGAAAAAAAGTCTATGCATTAAAGAACAAGGTAGTATTATATCTAGGAGGTTTCATATTTTGTACAGTTTTTAAGAACTTCAGTGAATGTAAGAACATAAGAATGGCCATACTGGGTCAGACCAAAGGTCCATCTAGCCCAGTAGCCTGTGTGTTGACGCTGGCCAGCACCAGGTGCCGAAGACAATGATCAAGTGATTTGTCCCATGCCATCCATCTCCAGCCTCTGACAAAGAGAGGCCAGGGACACCATTTCTATCCCCTGGCTAATAGCCTTTTATGGACCTAACCTCCATGAAATTATCTAGTTTCTCTTTAAACTCTGTTAGGGTATGTCTACACTAGCCCCCAGTTCAAACTAGGGAGGCTAATGTAGGCATTCAAAGTTGCAAATGAAGCCCGGGATTTAAATATCCCGGGCTTTATTTGCATGTTCCCGTCCGGTTGCCATTTTTCAATTCCACTAGTCCAAAGTAACTGCCCGAAGCTACACGCGGCAGTGAAATGGTAATTCGAACTAAGGATTTAGTTCGAATTAACTGCTACTCCTCATAGAATGTGGAGTGTAAAAGTTAATTCGAACTAAGGACTTAGTTCGAATTACCATTTCACTGCCGCGTGTAGCTGCGGGCAGTTACTTTGGACTAGTGGAATTTAAAAATGGCGACCGGACGGGAACATGCAAATAAAGCCCGAGATATTTAAATCCCGGGCTTCATTTGCAACTTCGAATGTCTACATTAGCCTCCCCAGTTCAAACTAGGGGGCTAGTGTAGACATACCCTTATAGTCCTAGCCTTCACAGCCTCCTTTGGCAAGGAGTTCCACAGGTTGATATGCGCTGTGTGAAGAAGAACTTTCTTTTATTAGTTTTAAACCTGCTACCCATTAATTTCATTTGGTGTCCTCTAGTTCTTCTATTATGGGAACTAATAAATAACTTTTCTTTATTCACCCTCTCCATACCAGTCATGATTTTATATACCTCTATCATATCCCCCCTCAGTCCCCTCTTTTCTAAACTGAAAAGTCCTAGTCGCTTTAGCCTCTCTTCATATGGGACCCGTTCCAAACCCCTAATCATTTAAGTTGCCCTTTTCTGAACCCTTTCTAAGGCCAAAATATCTTTTTTGAGGTGAGGAGACCACATCTGTACACAGTATTCAAGATGTGGGTGTACCATAGTTTTATACAGGGGCAGTAAGATATTCTGTGTCTTATTTTCTATCCCTTTCTTAATAATTCCTAACATCCTATTTGTCTTTTGACTGCCTCTGCACACTGTGTGGAAGTTTTCAGAGAACTATCCACGATAACTCCAAGATCTCTTTCCTGATTTGTTGTAGCAAAATTAGCTCCCATCATACTGTACGTATAGTTGGGGTTATTTTTTCCAATGTGCATTACTTTACACTTATCCACATTCGATTTCATTTGCCATTTTGTTGCCCAATCACTCAGTTTGGTGAGATCTTTTTGAAGTTCTTCACAGTCTACTTCTGTCTTGACTATCTTAAACATTTTAGTATCATCCACAAACTTTATTACCTCACTGCTTACCCCTTTCTCCAGATCATTTATGAATAAGTTGAACAGGATTGGTCCCAGGACTGACTCTTGGGCGACACCACTACTTACCCCTCTCCATTCTGAAAATTTACCATTCATTCCTACTCTTTGTTTACTTTTTTTTTTACCAGTTCTCAATCCATGAAAGGACCTTCCCTCTTATCCTATGACAATGTGATTTACACAAGAGCCTTTGGTGAGGGACCTTGTCAAAGGCTTTCTGAAAATCTAAGTATACTATATCTACTGGATCCCCTTTGTCTGCATGTTTGTTAACCCCTTCAAAGAACTCTAATAGATTAATAAGACACGATTTCCCTTTACAGAAACCATGTTGACTTTTGTCCAAGAAATTATGTTCTTCTACGTACTTGACAATTTTATTCTTTATTTTTGTGTTGACTAATTTGCCCGGTACTGAAGTTAGACTTACCAGTCTGTAATTGCCAGGATCGCCTCTAGAGCCCTTTTTAAATATTGATGTCACTTTAGCTATCTTCCAGTCATTAGTTACGGAAGCCGATTTAAAGGATAGGTTACAAACCACAGATAATTGTCATGCAATTTCCCATTTGAGTTCTTTTAGAACCCTTGGATGAATGCTATCCGGTCTCAGTGATTTGTTAACGTTAAGTTTTTCTATTTGTTCCAAAACCTCCTCTAATGATACTTCAATCCAGGACAGTTCCTCAGATTCAGTGAACATGATACGGAGTTAGTGAGGAGGGAAACTGGGTTTTGAGTAAAATGTCTTGATCTTCTCTGAATAAGCAAATTGTTTCAGATTGGCTGAAGAAACAGAGTTTGTAACAAGTCTGACTCACTGATATAGCACTTCTTGCTGGTCACATCGAGAAATAGCTGGGTCCATGGGAGTATGTTGTCTTCTGGTCAGTGTTTCAACTGTTGTGCTCCACTCTACTGTCTCTGTCCTCTGGCTCAGGATCCATGTTGCTCTCTGAACCATGGTGCCTAAAAGGTATCAGCAGTCCTCAATCGGCATACCAGCCACTGTGGCCAACTGCAGCCCCAAAGTCTAGCACTTTGCTTCAGGGGCAAGCTGCAATCTGTCTAGACCTTTCTCCTTGGTGGCAAAGTATGGTGCAAGGGACACTCTGGCAGCAGTTTTGTCCTGCCCTCTTTCTCACCCCTTGTCTGCTCCCATTCCATGGGCCACTTCCCCATGACCTTGCACCTTCTTGGACCAAAATTCACAAGATAATACTGGAACAATATACATGTATCCCTTACTCATCAGCTTGGGACTTCCCTCATCTCTTCAATGCACACAGATTTCTGCCACTCATAGATGCCATTCAACTGAAAAATAAAAATATCACTCTGGAGAATTTTTCTGTGTCAGTTATCAAGACTATTTTTAAAAGTTCTTTTAAAGAAAACATGGAATCAATGGCCAAGAATTCACAGCCTCAGTCCAAGGGGAAAATGAGTACGATACTACAGAGAAATAAAAAATTCTGACCCTGGCTGATGAAGTATCTGAACGTCTAAAACATGAACACATCACGAGTTTTCATAATCAATGACCAGGCAAGTGCAACAGATAGATGACTGTTTGTGCGGTCTTGTCTTATCGTTCTTAAGAAGGTGAACCAGGTTACATTGGAAAAAGAGCAAGGTACCATCAAAAGGGACTGATTGAAAGAATGGGCCTTTCAATTACCTTTGAGTCCCCCAAAATTAACAGAAAAAATCAATTCGAAAGAATTTTTTTCTCAAATCTAAATCTTAAGACACATCCTAAGGGAAACCTGTTCTTCTAAAGTTAACCTTCATGGTAGAATGCATTTAGGCAGTCATTTTGTTTCCAGTAAATCAAAAGCTAGAATTTAAGGGTATAGCCTTTTTTCCCCTTGGGTCTGTGAACTTACTTTTGAAATAAAATAAATAAATAAATGATTCCTTGTGATAGTGAGTATTAATGAAGAGAAAAAAATTAGGGATATCCTTGCTTTGAGACTCAGAAATGATATTTGTTGTGCAAGGTTTGGCTGTAAGTTGTTAAAACAGATTAATTTGCTTATCATTTAGTAACAATTATTTCAATAAAGTATGGTTCTGAATTTAGTCTGTCTTCCTCTTTTTCTAAGGATAGTTAGGTTATTAACACCATAATTAATGCAAAAGAGCAATGTCACATCCAATGCTATATCATAATCAGTATAAGACATGGGATTTATGAAAGGACATTAATCCTGAATAACAACATTATTTTTCATTATTACCATATGTTTAGCTTTAGGGGCAATGTTTCATAGGAGTGAAATGTAGTTTATAGCAAAAAGAAAAATTACTAAGGTACTGTAAAATAGTTTGACCAAGAAAATAATCATATGAAGTGTACAATGGAGACCAGTGAAAGTAAAGAATTCCTAATGATTTTAAAGGAAATTCACTAATTCACTCAAATTCTTAGCCCTGGTCTACACTAGGACTTTATTTGGAAATAACCCCTCCAAGGTCAAATTTATAAGTGTAGCATCAACACTAACAAGCCTGTTATTTCAAAATAATGGGCTGTGGAATTAGAAATCTGTACTCCTGCTTTTCATCAGGAGTAACACTAATTCTGAAATAGTTCTTTTGAAATAATGGTAGTGTGGACACCCTGGTGCCACTATTTCAAAATAATTATTCCCCAGAGTAATTCAAACTAATTACTCCCCAGTGCTTCCTGGGGCTCTAAGTCCGAGGTAGAGCAGCCCTACATTAGTTTCCCCATAGTGTGGACATGCTAGTTCAAATTTGTTAAATCAAGAGTTATTAAGTCAAATTTTCTAATTTTGAAATAGTTTCCTAATGTAGACATGGCCTCAGAAAAGTTACATTTTTCTTAAAGTGGCTGAAAACATATTTTGTTATTCACAAAACAGTTCTCTGAATTGGAATAGTAGAGAGGCTTTTCAGTATAGTCAAATGAAAAGTGTCACACATGTGGTGTTTAGGTAACAAATTAAGTACTGAAAAGAGTGAGGCTGGAAGTGTCAGTGCTCCAAACAGACCTACATCTTCAGGGAATGTTGTCTATTGGATAAAATAGGAGCAGGAGCGGCCTGAGGCCGGCTGCAGCAGCTGGTGCCCTATGCGGGTCGGCGCAATCAGCGCCTCTGCCTGCGTGGCCGTCAATGGCTGTGACGTCATCATCGGGCGCCCAGGCCAGCGGTGCCCTAGCGAGCTGCCTAGCTCGCTTAGGCTCACAGGCCACCCCTGAATAGGAGACTGAGGCTACATCTACACTACGAGTCTTCTCAGCAAGAGGAAATGCAAATAGAGCACTCATTTGCATATGTCATGCTCTCATTTGCATTTACTACTCGGAATAAAGAGGTTTTTGCGCAAAAAAGTGCTGTGTACATGGCTCCTTTTTGCGCAAAAATCCCCTTTTGCGCAGGAGCCTTTCTTCCTCATTTTTTGAGGAAATGCAAATGAGAGCACAACATATGCAAATAAGAGCGCAGCATATGCAAATGAGCGCTCCTTTTGCATTTCCTCTTGCAGAAGAGGCTCATAGTGTAGACATAGCCTCAGTCTCCTATTCCATCCAATAGCCTCAATCTCCTATTCTATCCAATAGACACTAGACATTTTTGAGGAAGAATGGCTCTTGCTCAAAAGGGGATTTTTGTGCAAAAAGGAGCCATCTACACAGCGCTTTTTTGCACAAAAACCTCTTGTGTAAAAGGGATTCGAGGAGGAAATGCAAATGAGAGTGCAACATATGCAAATGAGTGCTCTGTTTGCATTTCCTGATGTGGAAGAGGCGCGAAGTGTAGACGTAGCCCCATGAGAGTCAAAAGTTCTGGATCAGTTGGTAACTATACAAATGATTCTCTTTGATTTTGGGGAAGTTACTTACCCACTGTGTGCTTCAGTTTCTTTAACTAGAAAACAGGTAGACCAATGGATACTTTAGGGATAGTACAGATAGTATCTGTATCTATGCACAATATCTAAAATTATCTAAAAGTCAAGCAATATGCACAATGCAAAAATGCAAACTAGGTATAGTCATCAAAACTAATCAAATATAGGCCATATTAATACATAAAGAGCACATGTCCAAAATACTTCTAAAATGATCTTTTCTTTTATAAGATGGCATTACATATCATATTTAGCAAATCTTCAATGCAACATTGAAGCCAAAATGGGAAAATAATGGATCATATATTCATTCTAAAATTAGTCTGTTAAACCTCTCACAACAAGGAAATATGGTGAATTTCTCACAGCTCAACACAAGATTGCTAGCTTCCTCAGTATGTTCCAACTTTACTGACATATGGTTGAAGCTGGTGATGTACAGTAGACTTCCGATAATCCGGAACCTTTGGGACCTAGGTGGTACCAGATTATTGGATATGCTGGACTAGCAGGAGGTACTATAAGGTGGTTTTATATATATATGCAGTATATACTGTATATAAAGTGTTTTTAACCCTTTTTATTGTAGCACAAGCACTGTCTAGCATCACACAATGCCAGTGGCAGACTGACTCGGTCCCGACCGGTTTCGCTCGGTACAGCTGCTTCCACTGCTGCCTTGTGACTAGTTTTTTGCTAAAGTTTACTCACTAGGCTCTTGCCATTTTGATGCCGGACTAACAGAAGTGCCATACAATTGGATACTGGACTATTGGGCTGTGTCTACATTGGCATGATTTTGCGCAAAAGCAATTGCTTTTGCGCAAAAACATGCTGCCTGTCTACACTGGTGTGGAGTTCTTGTGCAAGAACACTGACATTCTAATGTGTGAAATCAGTGCTTCCTGCATAAGAACTATGATGCTCCCGCTCAGGAAAAAGCCCTCTTGCACAACTGTTCTTGCGCAAGAAACCAGTGTAGACAGGCAACATGAATTTCTTGCGCAAGAAAGCCCAATGGCTAAAATGGCCATTGGAGCTTTCTTGCGCAAGAGAGCATCTACACTGGCACGGATGCTTTTGCACAAAAGCACATGCCGGTGTAGACACTCTCTTGCGCAAATACTTTGACACAAAAACTCTTGCGTTAAAAGTATTTGCGCAAAATCTTGCCAGTGTAGACGTAGCCTTGGAGTTTTACTGTAGTTAGAATTGACAACTCTGCTTGAGGCAACCAAACAGAAATGCTCATTTGCTGATGATATCATAAGACATTGTCGGTAACAGAATCCATCAGCAGATACTTTCCAGCTGTAGAACAGTGTCACATGAATGCATGGATTGTGAGACCATTTACAGCGGAAGAAAAAGTAATCAAAGATTACATAGGAGAATTTGCCTATGTAAATTTGCTTATAGGCAAAAGGAGAATTCCTTGGTCTGTGAGAAGATAACACAATGAAAGCAGATTTCAGAATTCTGATCTGGCAACATTTTAGTGAAAAGCTGGTTTAAAATACCCGATTCTCTCTGACAGAGCTCTCAAACTACTCATCCCATTTGCCTCTACTTATCACTGTGAGTTTCGCTTTTCTACAATGGTCAACATTAAAATGAAGGCAAGGAATAGTTTTGATCTTAGTCATGACTTGAGATGTGCATTATCTTGTATCTCTAAGCTAGTCAAGCAGAAGCAGTATCAAATTTCACACCAAGAAATTCAACTGAGAAATTCATCTGAGAAATGCTATTCATGATGTGTTTTCATTTTATGAATAACAAACCTAATATATAATAAGTTTAAAATAGGTGTTCAATTTTGTTCAACATAATGTACGAGAAAACAAAATACAATAAAAATGATTAATTTTAATTGTTTTGTCTATTGCCCTTTAAGGAAGGAAGAAGGCTAATTTTGGTTTATTGGTTAAGTTTAAGGTGTAACAGTGCCAAAGAGGTTAAGAACCACTGTTCTAAAGCATTTCTCTCTCACCAACAGAGGGAAAAATTCTTCAAACCTTTACTCATGAGAGCAGTCTCACAGAAATTCCCACTTTACAACAATGACAGGAGAGAGGATTAAGCTTTATACGAGTACTGGCCAACTGGTACACACTTCCTAAAATTATTCTTAACAGTAACAGTATAAATGGCATTGTAGGATCCTATGTTCATCTCACATTGATTTCCAAATGAATATAGTAAGCTTCTGAGTGGAAAAAAAAGTCTTTTTTTTCTAAATACAGTACAGTACTAGTTTGGAAACTCAGATGAGTCTCTTTTTTCCTAATGCATTAGCCCCAGTAATGTATACTCAGAGGTCCAAATTCTACCCTTGATGACACCTGTACAACTTAGCCTTAACATAGTTCTGTACCAGGTGTAATAAAACAGAACTTTAAATAAGTCTGTTGAGGATGCAGAATAAAAAATGGAATCCATCTTACTCGTTCATAGCAGTATAGGCACTATAGGGTGAAGAGGAGTGAAAAGTATTAAAATTTTACTTTTGTCACAAAGGTAAGCATATATGACTCCGAAAGCACATGCAGATTAGATGACATCAGTAACAGGAGAAACTGAATGCAAAGTTCTTCTTTCTCAGTCTTTGCAAATATCTACTTCATAGACCTGGCTAGCAGAAACCATTCTTAGCCAATTGGAAAATATAGTACATATCTGAGTTCAAGTTATCTTAGTCAACATTTAATTTCTCCATCAAACTATCATCATCTTTTGTTTAATATAGATGAGTTATCCATAGAGAACTCAGCAACTGGCACTCTGAAAGAGGTCTTGTCATTTTAAATTTGACAGAGTTGCAGGAATTGAACTCATGTAATTGAAAAATGGGAAGATGTTTGTTAGCAATTGAATAAAGCAGTTCTGAATAAAAAGCCTCTTGGCATGATGCATTATATGATACTTACAAGGTCAAGTCACGAGATAAAGAAATGAGATATAATTTAATGATGGAGTAACTAAATTATTGGTAACATTTATAATCTTTTTTTATTACAAAACAACTGCTTACAAGCACCTGATCCTAACCTAACCCTGATTGCATTTTGAAAAGCATCAAGAGCCTTTGAATCCAATTGACTTGAATGAGAAAGTTTCAGCTACTCTCAGAGGAGCTCAGCAGCTTGATAGATGAGTTTCAAAATCAGTCTCAGAGGGTATGTCCACACTGCCACCCTAGTTCGAACGAGGGTGGCTAATTTAGGCATTCGAACTTGCAAATGAAGCCCAGGATTTAAATATCCTGGGCTTCATTTGCATGTTCCCAGGCGGGCACCATTTTTAAATGCCCGTAGTTCGAACTACCTGCTCGCGGCTACACGCGGCACGGACTAGGTAGTTTGAATTAAAGCTCCTAATTCGAACTACCACTAAACCTCCTTGCAGGAGGAATAACGGTAGTTTGAATTAGAAGCTTTAATTCGAACTACCTAGTCTGTCCTGCGTGTAGCCGCGGGCAGGTAGTTCGAACTACGGGCATTTAAAAATGGTGCCCGCCTGGGAACATGCAAATGAAGCCCAGGATATTTAAATCCCGGGCTTCATTTGCAAGTTCGAATGCCTACATTAGCCACCCTAGTTCGAACTAGTGTGGTAGTGTAGACATACCCAGAGACATTTCTGGGTAGCTTCACTCTTGGTGGGACAGCTAAAACAAACTGCAGCCTTATAGGGTACCAGTCACTATAATTAAAGTTCCAAAGGACAGTATCTCAGATAACTATCTTCCAGGAATTTCCAGCTCAATGGACTTAACTAATTTTTTCCTGTGATTCCCATTAATATATTCATTTGCACATTATCTTATTTTCTGCCAACTCAGTTTTCAATTTTAGTCTTGATTTCCTTCACAAATTATGTTCTAATCTCATCCTTATCCTCTGTGTATTACCTCCAAAGCAGCTAGTAAGAAGTTTTTTTCTTATTAGACTATAGGGGCAGTCCTGATATTTGGGGCTTTTTTATATGGGCATCTAATACCCCTCAACCCCTCTCGTGATTTTTCATATTAGCTATCTGGTCACCCTAGATTAGTCTCAAGTGGCTCAAATTTAACCATTGTATCCATCAATTGTTGCACACCAGTGCAACACTTGGTAATAAAACTTGTTCCATCTAGAAAATGTAATTATACTGTTTGGCTATGTATAGATTGCATCCCTTTTTCGTAAAAGGGATGCAAATTAGACGTATCGCAATTGCTAATGAAGCGGGGATTTAAATCTCCCCCGCTTCATTAGCATAAAAATGTCTGCCGCTTTTTTTCGGCACGGAGCTTTGCCGGAAAAAAGAGCCAGTCTAGACGCGGATCTTTCGGAAAATAAAGCCTTTTCCGAAAGATCCCTTATCCCTTATTTTAAGAGGGATAAGAGATCTTTTGGAAAAGGCTTTATTTTCCGAAAGATCCGCGTCTAGACTGGCTCTTTTTTCCGGCAAAGCTCCGTGCCGAAAAAAAGCGGCAGCCATTTTTATGCTAATGAAGCGGGGGAGATTTAAATCCCCGCTTCATTAGCAATTGCGATACGTCTAATTTGCATCCCTTTTACGAAAAAGGGATGCAATCTAGACGTAGCCTTTAAGTATTAGAAACCTCACTCTGCCAATGTATTTCTTAGAGTAAATGAATCATCTTGTACATTTAAACACACCAGTACCCATGATCTTCCACAGTTTATCATATGCTTAATCAAAGAGAAGTTTTGCATTCTATTTTGTATAATAGTTAATATGGGCTATGGGAAAGCATCAGAGAAAGTGAGTTCCACAGCTTGAGGACACTTGACTAAAAACATATTGCCTCCAATCCCCAAAAGAGTATATCTGGAGAATGTCAACAAAAGCACCTCTATTGATTTTAGCTATCATGGGAGACTGCCAGTTTCCAAATCATGTAGAAATTTAACTTGGAATTAATTAGGTAAGCAAACATATTAAAATGCATGTAATTAGTTTACTTTAACCAAGAGGCCCTTGTATAAACTTGTTTTAATTTTTTTTACATTTGTGGAGCAGAACTAAAGTGAATAATCCTTACCACAACACAATGGCTCTTTTTAAATATGTATTCTTAACAAAGCTATTACTCAATTTACCACAAGACCAGAAAATATGCCAAATGCTTTCAAATGAATTTCCAAACTAATGTAACATCTGTACATAGAACTTGAAAAAATACTCATGATAACAAAACTATCACTATATGTCAAATGGACTGCTTACCCAATTGATCGGTATAACATCACAGAAAGGCTTACATGAAATGCAATAAGTAATTAACTTATAAGAACAGTAGTTTAATTAATGCTAAACAATAGGATTTAATGAAAAGTAGATCTTGTCAAACAAGGTTTTATTTTTTATGAGATTACAATTGCAACAAGGGAGGTTTAGGTTGGACATTAGGAAAAATTTCCTAGGGAATAAATTGCCTATGGAGGTTATGGAATCTCCATCATTAGAGATATTTAAGAGCAGGCTAGATAAACATCAGGGATGATCTAGATGGGGCGTGGTCCTGTTGTGAGTTCAGGAGACTGTACTTGATGACCTCTCAAGGTCCCTTCCAATTCTATGATTCTAAGTTTAGCTGATAAAGGTATGTTGACATTTATTTAGACTTCTATAAGCCATTTGACTTGGCACTGTATAATATTGATTAAAATAATACTATACAAAATCACACAGCACATACTAAATAAATTAAGAATTGACTAATGGATAAATCTCAACGGCTACGTCTACACTGGCCCCTTTTCCGGAAGGGGCATGTTAATTTCAGCTATCGTAATAGGGAAATCCGCGGGGGATTTAAATATCCCCCGCGGCATTTAAATAAAAATGTCCGCCGCTTTTTTCCGGCTTTTAGAAAAGCCGGAAAAGAGCGTCTACACTGGCCCCGATCCTCTGGAAAAAGCGCCCTTTTCCGGAGGATCTTATTCCTACTTCAAAGTTATTTCTCTCTCTTTGTTATTTCAGAATAACGTCAATTATTCTGAATAGTGGTAGAAATGTAGCCGTGTTAGTCTAGTGCAGCTGAAACAAAAACCAGGACTGTGTAGCACTTTAAAGACTAACAAGATGGTTTAATAGGTGATGAGCTTTCGTGGACCAGACCCACTTCCTCAGATCAAATAGCGGAAGAAAATTGTCACAACCATATATACCAAAGGATACAAATAAAAAAAATGAACACATATGAAAAGGACAAATCAAATTTCAGAACACATCCCCCCTTCTGTTCTGAAATTTGATTTGTCCTTTTCATATGTGTTCATTTTTTAAATTTGTATCCTTTGTGACAATTTTCTTCCGCTATTTGATCTGAGGAAGTGGGTCTGGCCCACGAAAGCTCATCACCTTTTAAACCATTTTGTTAGTCTTTAAAGTGCTACACAGTCCTGTTTTTTGTTTCAATTATTCTGAAATATAGATCAAATGTGATATATCATGTGCAGAGGTTAGAAAACAAATATATTTGGAAGAAAGAGATGGAAGAAAATTCTATTATGAAACATTTAGAATTTTTTAAAAGTATGTTTCAGAGGTATTAAAATTAACAAACATCAATTTTAAAGGGAAAGTACTTACAATATATAAGAAATAGAGCCTGTGGTAAATTCTTTGTCTGATTTTGCAGAGAAATCAGACCTTCTCTACTTCTCTCCCTTTCTTTCCAGGATTTAAATGCACTTTAAAAGGGGAATAGGCAGGCTCAAAGTCATTGTGATACAAGTTTCATTCTTAACCTACACATGTCTTCTCATAACATACACAATATAAAGTAACAACTGAGGGAAAAAATCCATAGTAGCTGCTCTGCTGAAAAATGTTTCTGTTGCCAAAATCCTCCTGCAACAAAGGCTATAGAAACAATGACACTTGTGAGGTGTATCCACAGAGACATTAAAAGAAGAGAGCTACTTGCAAAAACACAAGAGAATGCTGGAATGTTTGGAAATGGAGTCACATGCACAGGGCTTCCATAGTGCAAAACCTATATGTAAGAATCTTTTCCCATTGCTCCTTGATTTTTCTTAGAAAAACCAGAGAATAGTTGGGATCACATTCTCATCCTCCAAAGTAGAAAAGTGCTGAGATAATACTAGAGAAATAAAAGAATTCATCCTGTGCAGTGCCGGAAAACATACCAAAATGCCTTAGAGGGACAGCCATGTTAGTCTGTATCTGCAAAAATGAGGAATCCTGTGGCACTTTAGGGTACGTCTACACTGCGGGCTAAAGTCGAGTTAAGATATGCAACTTCAGCTATGTTAATTGTGGAGCTGAAGTCGAAGTACCTTAACTCGACTTTTGGTGCTATCTACCCATCAGGAAGTCTAAGAAGAACATTCTCCCTTCAACTTCCCTTATTCCTTGTGAAATGAGGGTTATAGAAGTCGGAGTAAAGAAGTTCGTTATTTCAAAATTATTTAGAAATAACAGGCTTGTTATGTAGACACACACTCTGTTATTTCGAAATAAGCGTGCAGTGTAGACATAGCCCAAGAAACACACAGCAGGGCTTAACTCAAAATAAGCTACGCAAATTGAGCTATGTCAATTGCATAGCTTATTTCAACATAGCTTATTTCGAAATTGGGAGCATTTACACAGCTCTTATTTCAAAATAGAGCACTCTTCCTCTGACTTCCCTTACTCCTCGTACAATGAGTCAGAGTAAGAAGTTCTCCAGCTTTCAACATTATTTCGAAATTACTGCTTGCTGTGTAGATGTGGACTAAGTTATTCTGAAATAATGCTAGTAGTTAAACACATCATCGTCATGTTGAAGATTACCTTTCATAGAATCATAGAACGCTCCTAGGTCTAGAAGAGACCTCAGGAGGGCATCGAGTCCCCTCCCCAAATCAAGACCATTTGGTGCATGTCTCCACATACATTTATATATTCCACTTAGGGACTGGTCCTTTTTTATCCTGAACATTTGTGAGTAAGGATGCAAGCATAGAGACTAACAATCATACAGTATGAGGCAGAGTGTAAACTAACTGGTTGCAGAGTAGAAAAATGTTTTTTATGTGGTAGGACAAAGGTCAAAGAAACACTCCTCTTAAGCAGAGGAAGTTTACTGAACTCATGGCTAGTGAAGGTAAGACACAAATAGTTTCCATCAACCTTTTTGTTGTTTATAGCATGGATGCCAACAACTTCTTTCACAGATCTGCGTCAATGGAATGTTATGGGTACGTGCATTTATGCTTCCATATTTGTGATGGGAAGTTATATATAAGATTCCAAGCTGCAAAAAACTCATTAATTACACAAACCTATGTTCTGCACAGGGAACAGCTGCACTCTCACAGTAATGCCAGCATCTGTTTTGTGGTTTGTAGGCATTTTGGTCTTGCAGAGTTGTTTTAACCTTATTGACTCCTTTTATTGCTGTGTTTTCGGTAATTCATAGTGACTATTTTCCCTCACCTCTTGAATACAATGTCTCATTTGTTCATTGTTTTCCTCTCTCTCCATTGGCTCTGACTGTTGGACTCATACACATGGAAAGACAAGAGATTGTGGTTGCCTTTTGCTCACCACCCATGTAGATTAAGAATGCACATTGATCAAGAACAGCCATAATAGCTTATTTTTAATGTATTTAACATAGATTCTATTATAAGAACGATTGGGTCTCAATGTCTGGATTATTCTGAAATGGATCATTATGTTCTGAGGACATTTATAGGAAAAACCATGGTCTGACCTAGGTTTTCAGACTAATACAGTCCTACAGAGCAAGATCAGGGAATGAGTCAGGAATGTAAATTTGTACTCTTGAATCTTGGCCCATTGACGTTCTAAATCAGTATGCCCATGAGCTCATCCCATTTATTATACAAGCTGTTTTCTAGAACTGGCATAGTTCCAGTCCCATTGAAACAGGCTATTGTAACCCAATTTTTCTGAACTTAAGACAGTACATCCTGATGTACTTTTCGGTCATGGTCAGATATTTAATTTGCCCCTGCTAAATTGGCACAATGGGCTGTAGCCAACAATTGTCAGCATTAGTTAAGAGTGTAAATAATCTGTCTTATATCGATGGAAATTCTCAACTCTTGTACTGCAGAACATTCAAACTATATGTGGAACACTGACCATGTAACCATGCTGAATTGTTTGTAATTTCATTTTTATTTTATGAAAATTACACTTTCGTGTTTTCAATTTTATTTGTCCATTTGTAATTTCTTCCTCTTGCTAACCTTAATTCTCTTCCCTTTCAAGTTTCCTCTAGTGTCTTTCATTGTCCTTTTTTAGTCCTCTTTTTCAGCATGGTTTCTTGTAAGAAGTGATCCAAAGACACAGCTTTAATTTGCGTTCTTAAATAGATGACACACAGATTTACTTGAAGATTAGTCACTATTGCTCCTCTTCTTCAGCAGTTTCAGTATGATTATATAACACATTGAAGACACTAATAATGCCACTAACATAACAAATTAAAAACTGTACTTCTCAAACTGAACAACTTTGTATTGAATCCAGACAAGAACAAGTGTGAAAGTTTCCTCTTTTTCTTCCTCTCCTAGTGGATTCTCATCCTTTCATATGGAGAGAAATGGAAAGAATTGGAATTATTTCCTTTGAAAAGAGAGACTTAAAACCAGACCAGGTGAAAGTATATGGAATCATGTATGGTATGGAAGAGCATTGTGTCATAATACAAGGAGTCTTCCAATTAAACTGAAAGGCAGCAAATTCAAAACTGATAGAAGGAAGTAGATTTTTACACAGTTCATAATTAGACTGAAGAACTCATGGCCAAGGATGTTGTTGAGGCCAAGAATTTAACAAGATTATTAAAAGCAGAATTAGACATTTATCTGGATAACAAGAAGATCCACAGTACTAACAGCTAATATTTAGCAGAATTTTGGAAGGGCTATAAAACCCAATGCTTCAAGCCTTAGAGACTAGTTTAACTATCAGGTGTGAAAAAGATACTTTTATGTGGGCAGATTTTTCCACATCTGCCTACTGTGCAATTTCTTGCACCTTCCTCTGAAACATCTGGTACTGGCTATTGAAAAAGTTGAGATACCACACTAGACTGTTTCCAGGTTTGTTCCAAATTGATAATTTCAAAGTTGCCTGTAATTGTAAAGCAGAGAACTCTGCTCAGTCAATTAATGCCCTGACTCTCCTACTGAGCAAACATTCCTTGCTTCCACTACTCAAAGTAAAATTCTGGTTCTATTGAACTCAATGGTAGTTGAGGCACTGAAATGATTAAGGGAAATATACTCACATAATCCTGGCAAGTTTCCCATTCCCATATACTGTAGAAAAAGACAAGAACTCCACAAAGTGCCTGGCAATCTGAACTCTGGGAAATTTCCTTCCTACCTCCACATACAGTGATCAGTTAAAATCAGCCTGCCAAACACCTGAGAGAGAATGCTCAGCATCACTTCAGAATCCCAGCCCTCCTCATCTAATGTCTCATCTCCTGCTGTAGCTATCCCTGTTGCTCTAGGGGAGAGCTTTAAAAAAAATAACCCAAAGACTTTGGAGGGGATCTTTTCCTGACACCTGCAGTGGCTAGCTGAGCACTGACGTATGATCTTTTAGAAACATAAGACATAAACTGGAAGTAATCCCAAGGGCTATTGGACTCTGCTCCCGACCATCACAATCAAGCCTGTCATACTGTTGCAGTAATAAATGTGTCCAGTTTACTCTTAAAGGGTATGTCTACACTACAGCGCTATTTCGAATTAACTTAGTTTGAAATAGTTAATTCAAATTAAGCTAATTTGAAATAACGCATCCATACACAAAAACTATTTCGAAATAGCATTTTGCTATTTCAAAACAGCACGTCCACACTGAGAGGACCCTGAACCGAAGTTAAGGCTGGCCGGAACCAGTGCCGGCAGGGCATCAGGTTAGGACTTGAGTGTGTGGGGCTGTTGCCTGAGGCTAACTGAGCTCCGTGCTTAAAGGGACCCTACCCCCACCCCGGACAGACAGTTCCCAGGGTTCCCCGCTTGCTTGTCTACCTCGATGAGGGACAGCAAAGCAGTCCTGTCTTGGAATGCCCTGAGTGCCCGCACTCAGGACACCACAGCACTCGGCCACATAAAGCCAGAGCTGCCCCTGCGCACGCCGGTGCGTCTTGTGGGGTCATCGCCATGCCCAACTGCACTTGCTGCAGGCTGCCATCCAGGGGTCCATCGGGGGGCTGTCAGGATCCAGGAGGCCCTGAGGGAGAGTGTCCACCTCGAGGAGCCCGAGGAGCCTCCCCGGTCCTCCCCACTGGGGGCTCATGCCCCATTCCTCCCTCACGTCCTTCCACTTACTCCTCCCTACCCCCCCTTCCTGATGTCAAATAAAAGACACGTATGTTCAAAAATAGAAACTGGGTTTATTGAACAAAACTGGGGAGGAGGGATGAACCTCTGGGGAGACTGGGAAAAGGAGGTGGGAGAGGGGAAGAGAGAGGGTGGGAGAGGGGTGGGGGAACCCTGGGAGGAGGGAGCTGGAAGGGGGAAGCAAGGGGAAGAAGGGGGAGGGGAAGCACAGGGCTCAGGGTTGAGGGTCTCACCGGACCAACCTTTCATGCAAACCTGCTCCTGGGTTCGCATGTGGCCTTTGGTGGCCAGCTTGGCAGCTCCTGCCATAGACGGCCGTGTTCCTCCATCTAGGGCTGAGATCATGGAAGTTGAGGGCATCTCCCCCAAACCTGAATAAGGTCCATGATCTCCACCCTGGACCAGGAAGGCACCTGCCTTCTCCAGCCCCTGTCAGGCTCCTGAGAGCTGGCAGACTGCTCCTGGGGAGTAGTGGAGGGCTGGCTCATGTTTTGGGGCCACTGGATCAGGGGCCCTGGTGGCCACTGCTGGCTCTGGGCTGGCAGGCTTGGAGCTGGCACAGGCACTGTGGCCAGGGTCTACCCCTTTAATGGCTCTGGGGCTGAGGGAGAGGAGAGTAAGTTTTCCTGGTTGTGCCCAGAGTGGCAACCAGGGCTCCAAGGGAAGGGCTGGAGTCTACACAGCACTTAATTCGAAATAGCTATTTCAAATTTGGTGTTACTCCTCACAGAATGAGGTTTATCAAATTCGAAATAAGGACTCCACTATTTCGAATTTATTTCAAAATAGCGGTTTGGCTGTGTAGACGGTATTAAAGTTAATTTGAAATAACTGCTGTTATTTCAAATTAACTTTGTAGAGTAGACATACCCAAAATGAAGACAACTTAGAAGATGTCCCAGCAAACAACTTGAGGGACAGTTCCACAATGTTACCTCTCTGATTGTTAGAAACTATCTTCTAATTTTCAGCTTGAATTTATTCATGGCCAATTTATACCCATTTGTTCTTGCACCAACATTTCCTTTAGCTTAAACAGGACTTCACGCCCCTGGTATTTACCTTCCCTTCTAATGTATTTATAGAAAGCAATCAGTTATTTTCGCAAAGAAGGAAATAGGGTTTGGTAAACCCATGTTGTATTATATGTCCTTTACTATTTACCACTATGGGTGTGTCTACACTACATGCCTCCGTCGACGGAGGCATGTAGATTAGCCAGATCGGCAGAGGGAAATGAAGTCGCGATTAAAATAATCGCGGCTTCATTTAAATTTAAATGGCTGCCCCGCTCTGCCGATCAGCTGTTTGTCGGCAGATCGGGGCAGTCTGGACGCGACGCGCTGACAAAGAAGCCTTTCTTGATCGGCACAGGTATGCCTCGTGAAACCAGGTTTACCTGTGCCGATCAAGAAAGGCTTCTTTGTCGGCGCGTCGCGTCCAGACTGCCCCGATCTGCCGACAAACAGCTGATCGGCAGAGCGGGGCAGCCATTTAAATTTAAATGAAGCCGCAATTATTTTAATCGCGGCTTCATTTCCCTCTGCCGATCTGGCTAATCTACATGCCTCCATCGACGGAGGCATGTAGTTTAGACGTACCCTATGAGTTTAATTTAGTCTTTCCTTCACAATTTGTTCTAAAGCCATGCCAACTTCTAAAGTCAGACTAACAAGTATTGCTTGGATTACTTTTTCTACGTTTGTTAGATATAGGTACAATGTTAACCATTCTCCAGTCATTTTGTACCCCCAAGCAGATACATTATGAAAAATACTTGCTACCAAACCAGCAATCACATGTGCCAAACTTTCAGTATTATGGGACGGAAGTTATCTAGTCGCCACGATATCAGCACATTTAGCTTTTTAAAAGTTTTCTTCCATTTCAGATGTGGTCACTTCCATTTCTACATATTCATTTCCATCAGATAGACTGCCTTCATGCATATGTTCCATACTATCATCCTTACTGAATAAAAAAAGAAAAAGAAAGAGAAAGGGAAAGGGGCAGGAGAAAATAAGAAAAACAGAATAAGAAATATTTCACTCAGAAATCTGGTTGGCTGATGTCTCTATGTCTAGGCTATTTTCGGAAGAAGCTTTTTTTGTAGGAGATCGTCCAAAAAATCTTCTTCCAAAAGAGAGCGTCCACACTGCAAAAGTGCATTGAAAAAGCGATCTGCTTTTTCAAAAGAGAGCGTCCAGACTGAATGGACACTCTCTCGCATGTAAATTGTGATTGGTATGGATGGAATGGCCACCATGGCACCTGTGCTTTTTCCTCTTTCCTCTTCTTCCGAAATAACTCCCTCTTCCCCGTCCACACACGCCTTTTTGCAAAAGAGCTCTTTCGCAAAAAGGCTTTTTCCTTGTAGAATGGGATTACTAAATGCTGGAAAAACCCCTCTGTTCTTCCAATTTTCTTGTAGAAGAATTCAATTGCAGTGTGGACGTTCCTCAAGTTTTGTCAGAAAAACATCTGTTTTTCTTACAAAACTCTGTAGTGTAGACATACTCCTAGCTTCCTTAGGAAAACATGCAGTAGTATAACACCAGTTACAACTGAATTACTATTAACTAGAGTTGGTCAGGATGGTCTAGGCCAGTGATTCCCAACCCATTCACAAGCTTTTGGCAGACCAGTAACATTTTGTGTATTTGCATATTATGCAAATGATGAATATGCAAATAAAGCATTGTTGGTCTGCCAAAAGCCCAGCCCCCAAAGCCCTCAGTGCCAGCCCTATCCTCTAGAGCCTCCCATCCCTCCACTATCCCCCAGCACCAGCAACTGACTCCAGAGTCCCCTGCACTCAACCCTCCCAGTGCCAACCTCCCACCCTCATAGCCTCACAGTACCAGTTCCCCATCCCAGACACCTCAGTGCCAGCCCAATATCACTTAGAGCTCCTAATCACCAGACCCCCAAGTGCCAGCCTCCTGTTTCCAGAGCTCCACTGCACCCAACCTTCCCAGAGCCTCTCCAAGTGCCAGCCCCCAATATTAGGCCCATCCCTAGAGCCCCCCTGTGCTAGCCCTGCTTCCAGAACACCCCCCACTACTAGCTCAGCCTCTAGAGCCCCCCAACACTAGCTTGCCCCTGGAAACCCATTGCCTTCCCCCCTCACCTATCCCTGCACTACTGCCCACGTCATGGTGGCTTGGGGGACCGGAGCTGGGGTACACCACCGAGTGCCTCCCTCCCTGCTGCAGCTGTTGGGAGAGGCATGTCCTGCCCCGACTCTAAGCTAACCAGCATTGGGCAGAGGTGGGGTTCCCTCTGGCCGCAGAAGAGGGCTTCCCTGCACAGCGGGAGGGGCACGTAGTGTGGGATCTCCTCTTGGCTGCAGATCAGTGCTTTCCTGTGCAGCAGGAGGGCCATGTGGAGCCTTCCGCCACACAAGGAAATGCTCTTCTGCACCCAGAAGGAGGCTCCACCCCTGCCTGGTGCTGGTTGGCTGAGAGGTGGGCCAGGAAATGCCTGTCCCAACAGCCATGGCAAGAGCAGTGTACCCCAGCCCCCAGAGCTATTGCGGCCCAGCAGCTAGAGGGTTGCAGCCCGGCAGCGGGCTACGGCCTAGCAGTTGGGAACTGCTGGTCCTAGACTATTGTGCCAAAACATTTTTAACAAAAAATGACAATCTGTCAAAATGTAAACTTTTTGCAGAATTTTTTTTTTTAACGCCACTTTCAACAGGAAAGGCTTCTCAGGTCGAGGATGAAAAAAGAAAAAGAGGGCATATCTTCACTTTCTCCACCGGAGAGTGCTCTTCTGGTATTCAATTTAGTGGGTCGAGTTAAGACCTGCTAAATAGAATGATGAGGATGGCTCTGGTGGGTGCCAGCACTTCTGGCAGACGCAAGGAGTAAGGGAAGCCTGTGCAGCAGGTAGTTATGGGTTCATATTATCAGCATCCCATATTGTGCTCATCTTCTCCTTTCCTGCTTACTTGAGATTTTACCCTTTTGGGCTCAGGTTACCCACACAGATCTTATAGCAGTGCGAGCATTGTCCCCCTCATGTATCCCGATGTGCATCAAACCATTGAAATGTCGATGTCTACATTCGTGTGCCTAATGGTGCAGAGAGAGCAAACATGTCTCTCCACCAGGAAGAGGACAAGAAGGAATCTCCTAGGATATGTCTACACTAGCTCGTTAATTCGAGCTAGGTAGGCAAATCAGGCAACCGGAGTTGCAAATGAAACCCGGGATTTAAATATCCCGGGCTTTATTTGCATGTTCCCGTCCGGCCGCCATTTTTAAATCCCCCTTAGTTCGAACGAACTGCCCGCGGCTACACTCGGCAGTTTAAAGTTAATCTGAACTAAGTCCTTAGTTCGGATTAACTGTTACACCTCAATCCACGAGGAGTTGGTGGACAGCTTTGCTGTGATGGGGTTCCCTAATTGCAGTGGAATGACAGACAGAATGCACATCCTCATCTTGGCTCTCAAACACCTTCCCAGGCAGAATGTAAACTGCAAGGGGTACTTCTTGATGGTGCTGCAGGCACTGGTAGATCAAAAGGGCCATTCCACCTGTATTAACACGAGATTGTCGGGAAAGGTGCATGATCTTTAGGAACTCCTGCGTCTTCAGCAGCCCTTGAAGTCAAAAGAATGGACTTGGTAATGGGGACTCATTGTTTAGAAAATATGTGGCTAAGTTCAACCTAAACTCCTAAGCTACGTCTAGACTGGCATGATTTTCCACAAATGCTTTTAACGGAAAAGTTTTTCCATTAAAAGCATTTGCGGAAAAGAGCATCTAGATTGGCACGGACGCTTTTGTGCAAAAGCACTTTTTGCGGAAAAGCGTCCGTGCCAATCTAGACGCGCAAGCCATTTTCACCATCGGGGCTTTTTTGCACAAAACAGTTCTCAGTTGTCTACACTGGCCGTCTTGCGCAAAAGCATTTGCACAAGAGGGCTTTTTCCCGAGCAGGAGAGTCATTGTACTTGCGCAAGAACACTGACGATCATACATTAGATCGTCAGTGTTCTTGCGCAAATTCAAGTGGCCAGTGTAGGCAGCTGGCAAGTTTTTCTGCAAAAGCATCTGCTTTTGCGGAAAAACTTGCCAGTCTAGATGCAGCCCTAGTGTAGACCAGGCCTTAGTCAATAAGAAATGTTTCCATGTTGAGTTTAAAATTCAGACTTTTTTGAGCTATCCATGTTGAAAAGAAACATGGCAACATTTTATAGAGAGAAAGCTCTTTGTTTTCTTGTCCAGAGACAGAACACACAAACTGTGGAAGGGATTTTACTTAAAATTACCAAAAATGTTCATCTTTGGATGGAGACTAAACAGCAAGGTTAATTGAAAATGTTCTCAGCATATGAAAATATATAAAACACATACGTGCAGAAAATGTAGTTATTGCATATACTTCAGATTTCAGATTCATAGTAAAACTCCACTACGTCATGGCTGGAATAATTTGACAGATGCTAAATTTATGATCCTGATAGTTACTTGCATGTGAAAATATTTTGCTATGCTTGTGATTTTTGTCAAGGTATTAAAATCATTGCCATATGCAGGGAGGCATATTTTAACCTCATTGTTAAATTGAAAACATTCATATTGAATCACTGACAAAACTTACCAAACATATATGTGCTATATAAGTTTTGGGGGGCTTAATTATATTTTTAAAAAATTGTTAAAATTCATAACCTGATAAACTGAGTTATATATAGTTGCATATCAATGTTCTATTAACTACAGAATACATTGTGTTCGTATTAGTATATGGATGTGGTATATATACGCATAACATATGGGCATGTTATGCAAAGTATGTGCATATTGTATTTACATTATTAATATCAATAAATTAAATATAAAGATGTCAATATTTTGTTTATAATTTCTTCTCTAATAGTTGAAACAATGTCATAGAACTATATACCTATTAAGAGTATCTAATAATATAATGATAGGTGTCATTAGACAATTTTCATGCATGTATTTCTTGGCAATATATAACTTGTGAAATGTTTAGAAATGCCTGTAAGCTATGAAAAGCTATGAAAAGCAAAGCATATTTTTATTAAAGATAAATTAAAAAATCATTACACTGAGCCTTGCTCAGAACTTTTAAATTGAATTAAAAAACTGAATTTAAATAATCCAAAAATATTAGATTGTAAAATCAACCATGAAATAAAATCCACGTCCACTATTGTGGAATAATATCATTTGAAATTCAAGTAATGGCCTACAGTTATTAAGTTCTTTCCTAACGTAAGAATTCTGGACTCAAACCTACAAACTGTTACTATTGCACATATACATCAAAATGTTCTGCACGAGCCTGATTCTGCTCCAACTAAAATCAATGGAAAACACACGTTCATTTCACTGGGAACATAGGCCAATACTGTGCACTTTTGTAAATCTCATTCAGTAGTTTCTGTACACAGAACTAAGCCTTACATTTTGGGCTCCTCATCAGGAAAGCACTTAAGAACATGTTTAAATCTCTTCCTATGTAAGAAATCACTGAAATGGGTTATTGACACCAATGGGACTAAGCACGTGACTAAACACTTTCCTGGACAGGAATGGTTTCCTGACTGGAGGTGTTAAGGATCTATTGTTGACAAAGTGAAAAACATCTTAGATTATTTTAAATCATGTGATTTCAAGAAAACAACGAGCAGCTTATTTTATTTGGAATAGCACTGCTACCCTTCTTGATTTTCAAAAGATAGATTTAATTTTTACAGAGCTATCCTATGTCTTTCAAGCTACTGTCCAGGACCTTAAAGCATCTAAAATATTTGAGACTACCACAGTTTCACCCGCTGATGGGCCATACTGAATCATGTAGGCATTGTCCAGCTATGCCAGAAGGGCAGGAAGACACTGGATGTGGTTTAAATAGATCACAACTCTATTCTTAAATATTGGGACTAACCGTCAGATAAAAATTATACAGTGTAGATAATTCCACAGTTTTTGCCATATATGTGAGAGACTGTCATTAGTCTTGTCACAAGCTTACATGATGGACTGTGACAGTATTGACTAATGCCCCTTTCGTACCCTAATAGGCCCCTAATGTGCTGTAGGAAACGCAAAAAGAAAGAAAGAAAGAAACAAAATGCACCTGTTTCCCTACCTTATTGAGAAAGAAGCATCTACTGCAGAGGTGGGGCACCTTTTTTTTTGGATCGGGGTCACTAATCCACAGAAAAAAATCAGTGGGGGCTGCACACAAGTGAGAAGAAAAAAAAAACCCCAAACCCTCACTGAGAAGAATAACCCCCACATTCCCCTTGTACACCAGAGCCCAGGCTAGTAGATTTTGTGTGATGGAGGGAAGGGGGAGGGGCTGGAGCATCAGTGCAGGCTTCCCAGTGCCTTGAGGGCCAGATCCAAGCAAGCTGGCCCCCAAGCCTTAGGTTCCCCATCCCTGATCTACTGTAATAATTGCAACAGATCATGGTAAAACCTGCATTTTAACTACTTACATGAGTGGGAGATTGGGTGTGCTCACCTGCACCAGGTAAAAGAGGACTGGGTCCCCCTGTGGGAATTTGCTGATGAGGGCAAAACCTCTACTGATTTGGTCTGGCTGACTGCTCCCTACTTCTTATGTGGAACAAATAATCTTTGGAGTGGTGAAGGGTTTCAAAAAGGCTAATGGCACCTTTCCTGTGAGCAGGTGGAAAGTCATCCTTGCAATTAAAGGTGGGGGAGGGGTACTCATCTTCTTTATCAACTAAACAAAAGTTCCCACTTTTTAATATGGGGCAAGAGCAATTGAAATCCTAATGGTAAATTGTCTGTAAATGTTTTTTCTGGGTTATCCTTAATTATTCTTTACATGACACCGTTCTCCCCTGACAGAGAGATTTGATGTCATAGCAATGTAGTATGGTCTAGCTGGCAGTAGATTTTTTGTGACATCTGGTTTTTGATCACTGCTAGTATGTGTGTGTATTTGTTTTAGGGGGAAGTGGAAGGTGTTTAAAGTAAAGTCACCACCATTAGTTTTTCTTCTGATTAGGACAGTTTTCTGTGAATAGATTATGTTGGATTAAGCACTCAGTCTACTGTAACCCACACAAAAGGTGTCTATTTTCTCATTCTGTAATTCCTGTAATACCAATGAAACACACCCACCACCATCATCCATCCAGTACTTAATTTCTACTGAAAGATGTGCCAGGGCTTAAGCAGTTTACTTTTACATTCAGAACTCTTGCAACAGGCCCAGAGTGTTAAGACTATGAACTGCCAAGTGTGGAGGTGTCAGGGCTCAGCCCTGGTAAGCACTGGATCCATCAGATGATTGTTATATGGTATCAAATATTGTTTGACTTAAGCTAGGTCTAGACTAGTGGGCAAAGACAAACTAAGGTATGCAACTATAGTTCTGTCAATAACGTAGCTGGAGTCAACGTACCTTTGTTCGAATTTTCAGAGGCTACGTCTACACTGCAGAGAAAAGCTGGAAAAAAGATATGCAAATTGAGAACTGCAATTTGCATATTTTTCCACTTTTTTTTCCAAAAGAGGCTTTTCTGAAATTTGGCCAATCTACATGGGGCCAAATTTTGGAAAAAACTCCTCTTTTGGAACATCCCGTATTCCTCTCACTGAAAAAGCGATTCCAAAAAACTGTTCTGAAAAAGCAGACGGATTCCTTGGACCCAGCAGAGCTTTTCTGGGAGGCATCCTGGAAAAGCTCTGCAGTCTAGACATAGCCACAGTGTCCCCACTGCAGGGGATTGATGGGAGACACTTTCCTGTTGACTTCCTTTACTCCTCGTGACCTGGTAGAGTACCAGAGTTGATAGGAGTGTGATCAGCAGTCAATTTAGTGGGTTATTACTAGAACTGTTAAATCAACTGCCCGAGAGATCAATCTCTGCAGCATTGATCTGTTGGTAAGTGGGAACCAGGCACAAGGGTACCTCTACACTGCAGCTGGGAGAGAGCTTCTCAGCTCAAGTTGTCAGGCAAATGCTAGCTCTGCTCAGTCTAGGTGGGCTAAAAGTAGCAGCATAACCAGGGGAGCATATATGACAGCTTGACCTAATTAGATGAACACAAACCTGCCCAGCTACCCTAGCTACGTATTCAGACATTTAGCGCAAGCTCCTGCCTGTGCTACCTCCAGCTACTCTGCTGCTTTTAGCATCTTTAGGTTGAGCAGAGTTAATACACATCTGTGTACTGAAACTGGGAAACATGCTCCCAGTTGCAGCACAGACATACTCTTAGAACAGGCAATATCTAGAAAAAGGAAACATGAAACAACAACAAAAGCTATAGTCCTCTTCTCAACTGAGATTGTGGGAGCCTTCTAGCCCTCTAGCTAAAGGGCCTGGTCATTCTATTACAGCCTTATGTTGTAGCCACAGGAGAGTGCACTCTGACCTCTCTTTTAGTTGCAGGCTCCTTTTTGTACACTGCAGCCTGTAATCAGATCTAATCACTAGATGCTAAGTGATCAGATCTAATCACTAGATGCTGGGTCAGCTGATTCTCAGCATCTGCCTGCTGAACTTCCATCAAGTACACATCCTAGGGTATAATTATGATAGCTAGGGTTTTATTCAACAAACTTCCTCTATTCTGGCAAAGTAGGTTGTATAAAAAGTAGTCTGTATAAATTGGCTTAGCTTCCCCAATAACTATGTATAATGCAGGAACCAAACAAGTAATGTCAAGTAAATTCTGTCTTTAGATACCTGAATGAAACTGCTAGTGATTTCAGTGGGAATCATGCACACACATTTCAGTGTGGGATTTAGAGATGATATGATTATTTGTTTGATATAATTCTGATTCTTGATTCTTTTACTATTCTCTCTGTATTCCAGGCAAGGTGATGACATACCCAAATTTACTTCAACACTGACTTATAACATACAACTATGAGCTTGGCATGTGTCAAAAAAATCAGTGTAATTGTGGATTTCATCATTAAATAAAGAAATAATTTGCTAAAATTATAAATTCAGAAATTCTAAGTTTAAATATCATTTTCTTAGGTTACAGATTTTAGCATTTTCCCTTTTAAGAGTAATATTATTTCCCATTATATGCTCCTCACTGACACAACCTCTGGATACCTGATTTTGTACACATGACCCTCACTCCTGACTGTTATTCATAAGTTGTCCCCTGTAATTATTTGAATCCCAGCTTAAGTAGCTCTTTGGGCTGTGAGAGGGGCCTTCAGACACAGGCAGGCTTGTGCTCACTCACCTCCATGCTTTTCAATAGGTACAATAGCTTAGCTACAAATAGAAGTTTACTCAGGGATGTCTCAATTCTCATCACTGATCAAGTGACAGACACAGTTGAACTCTGTTCTGCAATTCTTCATAAATACTTAATTCATTTTCTTTCCACATAGATGAGAAATGGCAAACATATATTTGATTGGCCAGATGCAGTTTGATCATCTGGTCTGAATGCTCCACTGGAGTTTCACAAACATTATACAGGCAGTCCCCAGGTTACGTACAAGATAGGGACTGTAGGTTTCTTCTTAAGTTGAATCTGTATGTAAGTCGGAACTGTTGTCCAGATTCAGCCGCTGCTGAAACTGACCGCCAGTTCCGACTTACATACAGAATCAACTTAAGAACCCCAAGCGTCCCCAAGTCAGCTGCTGCTGAAACTGATCAGCGGCTGATTCCAGGAAGCCCGGGGCAGAGGCTTCCTGTAGTCAGCCACTGGTCAGTTTCAGCAGCAGCTGACTTGGGGATGCCTGGGGCAGAGCAGCTGGGGTGCTGCTGGGTTGGTCCAGTAGCGCCGCCACTGGACCAACCCAGCAGCACCCAAGCTGCTCTGCCCCAGGCGTCCTGATTCAGCCGCTGCTGAAACTGGCCAGCAGTGGCTGAATCAGGACGCCTGGGGCAGAGCAGCTGGGGTGCTGCCGGGTTGGTCCAGGCGTCCACAGGCGTCCGGAGCAAAGCCGCGGAGCACAGGGGCAGCGGGACAGCCCAGACGCGCCGTGGCTGTCCTGCTGCCCTCGGGCTCCGAGGCTTTGCTCTGCTTTGCTCCCCGTCCCCCTGGTCTGTAGACCAGGGGGACGGGGAGCAAAGCGGCAGAACACGCGGGCAGCGGGCAGCCCAGACGCGTCTGGGCTGTCCGCTGCCCGTGTGCTCCGCGGCTTTGCTCTGCTTTGCTCCCCGTCCCTCTGGTCTGCAGGGGGGGGTCTGCAGACCAGGGGGACGGGGAGCAAAGCAGAGCAAAGCCGCGGAGCATGCGGGCAGCGGGCAGCGGGCAGCCCAGACGTGTCTGGGCTGTCCGCTGCCCACGTGTTCCGCCGCTTTGCTTCCTCTCCCTGGTCTGCTGGAGACCAGGGAGAGGTCCCCGTTCGTAACTGCGGATCCGACATTAGTCGAATCCGCGTAACTCGGGGACTGCCTGTATTTAAAGTGAAAGAATTACAATTTTTAATGAGCATCACTTTGAAGTTGTTTGGTTCAAATCCTTTTTTCAATGCTTATTGCAGGCAGAGTAAAACTTATTAAAAAGTTGAAAATGTTATTTGAAGTTTGTTAGATTCCACAGTGGAGTAAGAAAGTATCAGAGAAAAGACAAGAGAACAGAGAACCATAAACTAAACTTTAGGGAAGAGGCATTAGATTTGATGGTAGGATAAATAAAAGGAAGATAGGATACTGGCTAAGAATGGTATGGAGCAGAGTGGATAAGGGGCAACAAATTAAAGAAACAAAAGAAAAAAGTGAAAAGTAGAAGGGCAAGATGATGTAAAAAGGATATATAACAAACAGATGAAACCAGATTATAAAATTCCAACAAACCAAAAACCACAGCCCACATGCTCCCCCACATTTCACAAAAAATGAGCATATACTTAGCCATTTAAACATACATAAATGAAGATAACACTTAAAAAGTCTTGTTTGGGAAGGAGATTTGCATTCTTCAAGTGAAAAACCTCACACTATGGTGAGGACAATATGACATTAACACTCCTGAATTACTGTAGTGATGATGGATAATACGGCTACTGCACAATCCTGCAAAAGAAGTGTATAAGGGCATGTCTACACTAGGAAATTATTTTGAAATAAGTTATTTCAAAATAATACCTCCCAAAATAACTATTTTGAAATAGCGTGTCCACATTAGTCCTAGGCAGGGTCCCTTAATGGATACGCACTTAGAGTTCGTCTACACAGCGGGGCTAAATCCAAAATAAGCTACACAACTTGAGCTACGTCAATTGCGTAGCTTAAGTCAAAATAGCTTATTTCAGCTTTTGGCACAATAAACCTAAAATACTGAAATATTCATTGCAGTAAATACGAGTTAGAGCACACTTCCTCTCACTTCCCTTACTTCTCATAAAATGAGGGTTACAGGAGTCAAAGTAAGTAGTCCTCCCGCTGGACGTTATTTTGACATGATGTTGAAATAACTGCTGTGTGTAGATTCGGACTTTGTTATTTCAGAATAATATCAGTTATTTCAAAATAACACTGCTGTGTAGATGTACCCTAAGAGTGGGGATCCTGTACCATCAGTCAAGAATAATCTTTAGGAAAGATTGGTTAACTTGGGATAAAAACCCTTAATACTCTTTTCTCTTGCCTAGCACACTTGGGTTAGGTACTGGATTCTGAATGGAACTGGCTGAACTAAAAAGATCCCCTGTAGAAAGAAAATCACAAGAGGAAGCTAGGGAGCTTCCATTTTGAGGAGCTTCCAATCTGAGGAGGGCCTCATCCAAAAATGTATGGTCCAAACTTAAAACTAATGTATTATCTTAACTATTAAAATGCTTAAATTTGAAAACCACATAGTGTACTCTGCATCCCATTTTTCAGTTCTACAAAGAGTATTTTATGTTACACTAGTAACTATGGGTATATGTTAATAGCATCTACCACTCAATGAAAAATTAAAACAACTTCAAATTTTCTGGGTTAAAGATATTTGAATAAAAAAGTTTTGCTAGTAGCTTTTGGTTATTTATCTTCAAGTGCAGATATCTTTTCAGCTCCTGTCACTTTTCAAAGCCTGTCAAGGTCAAGCAGGTATTTTATCTTCCTTAAGATAGGGAGGTCTGTTTTCTATCATTTACAAGTTCTTAGGTTTATGCTTCTTCAAGGAGGTGACACCAGTAAAATTCTCACATATCTTTTAAATGTGGTCTTTACAAAAATTCTGTGAATCTTGGCTAAAACATCTGTCTTTATTTCTGTTGGAAACATGAACCAGAGAAATTTTAAGAAAACATCTGATTCTTAAAAAAATGCAAGTAAAGTTTAGAATATGATGAGTGAAAAACATAGCACTAGAAACTGATATGAAGAGTTGGTTGTATGTGTGTGAATATACATATACAGAAGATTTTTTTAAAGAGAAAGCCACGATCTAGTCTGCACTATGTGAACTTTTGATTTTAATAACCACTTTCACCAGTTTAACATTTTAAATAAACCCAGAAGTATTATAGAATCATTAAGAGAAACAATACTCTTAGGTGTGACTGAAAAAGCAAATGAACAGTTTACAGACCTCAATTTATTTCTTTGCAGGTATTCTGGAAATAAGAACAGTGGCAGTTGGAGTAGTGGCAATCAAAGGGGTGGAAAGTGAATACTTTCTAGCAATGAACAAGTCTGGAAAGCTCTATGGAAAGGTACTGAAAATACTGCAAAGAACTTGTATTATGGAAATATATACTTTTGAACATTTCTGCTGATTTTTACATAACATCAGTGTAGTTTGTGTAAATTATTGTTAGCAAATAGAAATATATTGAATCTTTATCCAATTGTAATGGTAGATTGTTATGCTTGGTTATAAAATCTAAGGATTAACTCCCTAATCTTGTTTTTTTTTTAAATCTTCCTCTTGTTAAAAATTTCAGCTGCTAAGGGAGGATATTCAAAGCTAAAAATATAGACCATGTTAGTTAAGACTTAAGAGACCTAAGTAATATATTAGTTTAAAAACAAATGGTATTTATTATATGGTATGTGCTCTTCCCCCCCAGCTTCCCCACCTCCTCTATGCATTTAAAGAATAAAAGTGTTAATTTATGCTATGTTTATGTTATCATTCATTCTTAACAGAAAGTATGCAATGAAGACTGTAACTTCATAGAACTGATTGAAGAAAACCATTATAATACTTATGCTTCAGCAAAATGGACAAACAAAGGAAAAGAGATGTTTGTGACATTAAATCGCAAAGGTGTCCCCATGAAAGGTAAAAAAACAAAGAAAGAACACAAAGCATCCCACTTTCTTCCTTTTGCAATATCCTAATCATATATGATCTATAGAGAACTAGTTCCAGCAGGAAGATTATTTTTAAGGAGACTGAACAAGTAATCAAGAGAGGCTGGAATACTACTGAAAAACTGAACAAGCTGGACTTGCGCATTTATGTTTATTTTAAAGAGACTTCATTAAAAAGATTTGAAAATATACACAATCAAATTTAGTAACTAAAAGTTGTAAAAAGTTGTAAAGAGTTGTTCAATCATTATGTTAGTAATAGTAACGGGGTAGTTTCTTAAATTAATTTACCCTTAAAAGTCATGACTTGATTATCTGACAATATTTTATTTAAAAAAACCTATCTGCTTATTAAACATGGCTGCTATAAAAATAATAAAGCAGATGATAATGTTATGTAAAATATGTCGGACTTTAAGGCTGCTGGAATGATTTGTCAGATTATCAAGTCAATATTAAATGTGGAGATTGAGCAGTATTTTAAATACTTCCCAGAGAAACTGATAAACTATACATAAAATAGGATTAGAAAAAAAATTGTACATTTGTTACTGTCACATTTAGATTTAAAAAAGCTTGTTTGGAAAATAAAGATTGCACCACTGCAAAATATCAATTGTATTAACAAGAACAAATACCTAATGCTGCTCTAAAAGATATTTCAAAATAATGTATGTAAAGTATTAGGAATATGGAATAAACAAAAATGTACTTCATCTCACTTTCCACAAAATAACATTTTATATAACGACAAAAATTCAGACTTATTAAGGTTTTTTATGTAACATAACCTATCTTTTGTATAATTCCTGTTAGGGCATATGGCTTTTAATATTGTTTTTCCACCGTTATTCATGCTTTTTCTGTTGTTACAGCATTAAACTTTATTTTAAGTTATATTTGAACTTTATTATTCTAAGTTATTTAAGTTGATGTTATTTATAAAAAAACTTATTAAGCTGCATCTGTTTCATATGCTTTTAATTCTAAAGGAATAACAAAACAGTCTGGCTGAGCTGCATTGGTTTTTTTCTATGACCAGACACAAAGTCTAGTACACAACACTCTTGCCAACATGCACTGGATGGCAGACAAAAATGACAGCCTGCAGCAATTCTTACAAATGAAGTCTCACGGGGAACAACCCAAAAATGTAAAAAATTCTTTGCCACATACTCCTGCCAATTAAGTTTGATAGCATTCCCAGAGTTACGGCAGATATAGTAAGGTTATAGCTCTGATAGATATTGGGATACATCCTCAGTTGGTATAAATTAGCACTGAGTTCTATGGAGCTACACCAATTTATACCAGCTGGGGAAATGATCCAGAAAGACAAGCCAATAAAAATGAAATCTCATGACTCTAGAGATTTAACAGATGTAAAGCAATAGTTGAATAACCATTGCCATATGAATAGTTCAGTGTCTCTACTTTAATTCTTGCCCTTGCTCTTGAGTCTGGCAACAAATTTGCCAGTTAATGATGTGAGTACTTCTCTTCCAATGAGACCAACAACCTCCTGGGCCCTGGGGCAAGGTATGTGTGTGGGAGAGAGAGGGGGGCTGGTTTGAAGCCCGTGGGCATAAGGGGTGGGACTGAAGGCAGCCAGCCCTCAGTGCTGCCCAGATTACAGCACGCCCCACACCCGAGCCCTTAGAGCCACATGCAGTACCCACGCGGCACTCTGGTGGCTATTCAAAGGGGTTTGTTTTTATTTTAAAAATCACATCCTTAACCAAAATTACTGTATCGGCAATAGTATCTAGTGTAGACCTGACCTAGGTTAGTTCAAGTTTTGAAAGCAAAATATGAAACCCCACCAACATTGTTTGTGTTTAGCTATTCTACTGAAGCTGGATTTAAAATGCAACCATATGCCAACATGCTTAAAATTGAATCCAGAATCAGAGTTGGTGTTTCGAAAGATCTTATGATTAGATCATTCAGACTGAGAGTAGTAAGGTCCAATGTTTCTTAAACTTTATTGATAATTTTTATTTGCACTTTTTGACATTTGCCTTGCCTATTGGGCTTGCATTGTGACACCTTGAACTACCTGTATATGATCAAGCATCAGAAGAAGCTAGTAACCGGCATTCATGTTGCAAAGAAGACAGACATTTTATAAGGAAAGATGATCAACATAAAACAAAAAAATTATAATTGTTACAAAGTAATTAACAAGCCAGATCATGTTCCCTTTGATCAATGCAAAGAGAATCATTCACATATTGATCACCCCCTTTATTTGTGGTGGGGAACTACTTAAGCCCAATATGTGTTAAATGTCTGAATACAAACAGGATTACAAATTGCTAACTATTATTAATGTGGAGAGGTGAAACATAATTTTCCACATGGACTAGCCTATCTGTTTGATTAGAGGGATCTGAGCGTGTGTTTGCTGTAGAATGAAATAGCATGTGGCTCCATCCTCACAACCACCATTCTCAATCAGAGCCATTGGACACATATGCTTTTGAAAATGTGGCCATGCCACGTAGGTACCTAAATAATTGATGAGTTCTTTAAAACATACTGATCCATAAGAGGAAGACCATAAATTCTGTTGTTAGATTTGCTTCTCTAATAAAATAAAATTAGATTTTAAATTGAATACTATAATTGCAGTTACAATTTTAAAGATTTTAAATCACTAATAATTAACTATTGTGGACCAAACTGTGCCCCCAGGATCTTCATGGATATCTTTTCCCCCTTGTGATTGTACTAGTGTTAGGTGTAGGTAGAACTTGGTAGATGCCTGCTGTCCCCTCATCAGTTCTACGGAGATGATGTGGGAAAATTAATACAGTCTGAGACACATTAACTCGCCCATGGATCCCTGCCTGTGGGTTCCACCTTTAAGGGCAGTTCCAGGGGACAGCTGAGGCCAATGCATCTCTCTGGTTTTGTGGCTCTGTAAGGTTAACATGCTACAAGATTGTGTGCATGGGGAAAGAAGGGAAGAGGAAGGGAGTTACCAAGGCTCCAGATCCAGTGTAGAGTTATATGAGTTTCTGTAGATCCCTCAGGATTTGTGTCTTGAGTAGTGTTGCTCAACCCATTTACCATTGTGGTCTGCATCCAGTACTATTGGTTTAGACCTGTGGTTCCCAACCTTTTGATACCGGGGACCAGCAAGTGAATACTACCTGAGGGTGTCAAATGGGCTGTAACTCTATGCTGACTGGTCCAGAAGTGGCTCTCAACCTTTACATTGACAATCCCAGATCTACTGCTATCTCTGGGGTACACACAAGCCCCATCCCTTCAGATGGAATGAATAAAGACAAACTGCCCAAGATGATCCTTGCACAATTTGCTTCCTCTTAGCTCTGTCCCACAAGAGAGATCCAATCCTTTGTTACTTTAAATCAATTTACTTTAAACAATTTATTAGTATTCATGCAATTTAAAATCTTTCCTGTCTTCTCCATTATAAGAATAGAACTGTATGTGTTCCAAAGGCTATAATATATAATTATGCACTATTTCTATCATTTTCCTGACATAGGCTATGTCTACACTGCACGTGTATTGAAATTACAGCGTGAGCATCTACACAGCAAGCCTGTTATTTCAAAATAATTTTGAAATAATGGACTTCTTACTCTGACTTCTGCAACCCTCATTGCATGAGGAATAAGGGAAGTTGAAAGAAGAATGTTCTTCCTTTGACTTCCTACTGTGTAGACAGTGCCTAAAGCCGAGTTAAGGTACTTCGACTTCAGCTACACAATTAATGTAGCTGAAATTGAGTAATTTAACTTGACTTTAGCCTGTAATACAGATGTATCCATAGACAGCATCCCATGAAGTTTTCAGTTCTGTCCAGGTCCACATGCTTCATAAGACACACTACATCATTTTAAATTCATTTCAAACCAAAATGTTCGTTGTCTGCTCTTTTTTATCATGTCTCAAACAGGAGGAGGTCCACGAAAATTTTTTGATTGGCCTGGTGGTCCGTGGACTGAAACAAGCTGAGAACCACTGCTCTAATGTATCCTCTAATGCTATTGAATTGGTTCTGCAGTAAACAAGTGTTCTGTTGCCTCCCTAGGTGGAGCTATGATTATTGGAGATGTTTTAGTGCTTCAAATGAGCTCAGCAGAATAGAAGCTGTCTGAAAGGAATCTTACATGACAATGTAATTTACTCAAGAACCTTTGGTGAGGGACCTTATTTTTGTCTATAATTTGTTGGACAAAAGTCAACATGGTTTCTGTAAAGGGAAATCATGTCTTACTAATCTATTAGGGTGTGTCTAGACTACAGGGTTTTGTCGACAAAAGTGGACTTTTGTTGACAAAACTATACCTGCTTCCACACTGCCTTTGAGTTATGTCGACATAACATCAACAAAACTCAGCAGTTTTGTCGACGTATGTAAACCTCATTCTACGAGGAATAACGCCTTTTGTTGACAGAGTTCTGTTGATAGAAGGCATTATTGCATCTACACTGTCCTTTGTATCCACACTGTTATGTCGACATAGTGGCTTGCTTTGTCGACAGAACTGGATGTAGTCTAGACGCTCTTTGTCGACAGAAGTTTTGTCAACAGTATCTGTCAACAAAACTTCTGTTGACAAAACCCTGTAGTCTAGACGTACCCTTAGAGTTCTTTGAAGGGGTTAACAAACATGCGGACAAGGGGGATCCAGTAGATATAGTATACTTAGATTTTCAGAAAGCCTTTGACAAGGTCCCTCACCAAAGGCTCTTGTGTAAATTACATTGTCATGGGATAAGAGGGAAGGTCCTTTCATGGATTGAGAACTGGTTAAAAGACAGGAAACAAAGGGTAGGAATAAATGGTAAATTTTCAGAATGGAGAGGGGTAAGTAGTGGTGTCGCCCAAGAGTCAGTCCTGGGACCAATCCTGTTCAACTTATTCATAAATGATCTGGAGAAAGGGGTAAGCAGTGAAGTAATAAAGCTTGCGGATGATACTAAAATGTTTAAGATAGCCAAGACAGAAGTAGACTATGAAGAACTTCAAAAAGATCTCACCAAACTGAGTGATTGGGCAACAAAATGGCAAATGAAATTTAATGTGGATAAGTGTAAAGTAATGCACATTGGAAAAAATAACCCCAACTATATGTACAGTATGATGGGAGCTACGACAAATCAGGAAAGAGATCTTGGAGTTATCGTGGATAGTTCTCTGAAAACTTCCACACAGTGTGCAGAGGCAGTCAAAAGGCAAATAGGATGTTAGGAATTATTAAGAAAGGAATAGAAAATAAGAGGGGACTGAGGGAGGATATGATAGAGGTATATAAAATCATGAGTGGTATGGAGAGGGTGAATAAAGAAAAGTTATTTATTAGTTCCCATAATAGAAGAACTAGAGGACACCAAATGAAGTTAATGGGTAGCAGGTTTAAAACTAATAAAATAAACTTGTTCTTCACATAGTGCGTAGTCAACCTGTGGAACTCTTTGCCAAAGGAGGCTGGAAGGCTAGGACTATAACAGAGTTTAAAGAGAAGCTAGATAATTTCATGGAGGTTAGGTCCATAAAAGGCTATTAGCCAGGGAATAGAAATGGTGTCCCTGGCCTTTGTTTGTCAGAGGCTGGAGAAGGATGGCAGGAGACAAATCGTTTGATCATTGTCTTCAGTCCACCCTCTTTGGGGTGCCTGGTGCTGACCACTGTCGGCAGACAGGCTACTGGGCTAGATGGACCTTTGGTCTGACCCAGTACGGCCATTGTTATGTTATGTTATGTTATGTTATGTTATGTTATGTTATGTTATGTTATGTTATGTTATGTTATGTTATGTTATGTTATTGGTGCCATCTCATCAAGCATTACTAATATATCCCAAAATTAAATTTGCCTTTTTTGCAATTGTATCACATTCTTGATCCATATTCAATTTGTGATCCTCGGTAGCCCCCGATCTTTTCCTCCTCTACTAATGCCTTACTAGTTATTCACCATTTTATTACCATGCATTTGATTTTTTCTTCCCAAGTGTACTTTGCAATTGTCTGTATTGAATTTGATCTTGTTGTTTTCGGAACAATTCTCCAATTTGTCAAGGTAATTGTGAATTCCAGTGCTGCCTTTCAAAATGCTTTCAACCCCTTCCAGCTTGGTGTCATCCACACATTTTAAAAGCATATGCTCTGCTCCAATAACCAAGGCTACGTCTACAGTGCACTGTAGTTTGTAACAAGATATGCAATTTGAGCTACTCAAATTGTGCTTATTTCTATCCTATTTCAAAATACCTTATTAACATGTTAACAGTGAACCACTGAAATTACTTTTTGATTATGGTTTTTCAACCAACAGTGTACTCACTGAATGGTAATTTAATCTAGATCATATTTCCCTAGTTTACTCACTAAAATCATGACAAATCACATCTACTGTTTCTCACTAATCAGTAGGGGCGTGTCTACACCACAAGATAAGATTGAATCTAATATGGTTGATTTCTTACCACTCAATTTTGTGAAGTCGAAGGTCCATGTCTTGACTGTGGGGAAGAATCGAACATAGTTCAACATAGAGAGTCCTGGTAGTCTATGCAGATGCCATAGAAGCATGAGCATGGAGCCCAGTTGGCACGAAAGCACTGTCATGATCATGTATGTGGTAGTGCACCTAATGATGCAATACTTGGACAGTGTATGCATGTCGCTCAGCCAGGAAGAGGAGGAGGACGAAGCTTGGCATGGCGTGTAATCTTTTGGCAATAATCATGGAATCCCACTCTGCTAATTTTACATAGTAGTTTTTAGGGCAAACCTGCCCCTTAAAACAGAAACTCCAAAGAGTAAATTTTTTCCAAAAAAAAAAAAGGTTTTAAACATGAGACTTTGGTTAACTTTAATGATTCATATAACTAAAATTCCTCACAATGCTTCTGAAAAACAAAGTGTAAAGCCAAATTATTTTATATCTTTATACTTTCTAATTTTTTTAAAAAATACATAAAAATTCAAGGAGTATAAAGAAAATCAAGCTTTAAAAATCTCAGTCTTATAAGTAAGGTAATAATGCATTCGCTGGCGCAATCTAGCTTGTAATTCCTGAGGCATTCCAGATACTGAAATTGTATAACTGCTCACATTCCAGACCTAAAAAGGGAGATTTTCTTCAATTTTGTTTATAAGGTAGATGGAACCCACTATCATACATCTGTTTCATGAAGAAATCCTCTTACTTAAATTTTTTAGGAAGCTCTAAACTTGTAACGGCTGGGTTTTAATGCCATTAGCTGAACAGAGAACTGAAGTAAGATGAAATCATTTCACAATGAAAAAAAGAAATAAAATATTTTCCTTTAGTGGTGACTGAAAGAGAACAGGACTTTAAAAACAGAGATGCACATACGTCATACTTGAAAATTACAGTACTTTTTGACCTATCCCTAATGAAGGATATACGGATATCAGAATCTTTCTTTACCTATGAAATTTTGTTATTTTTACTGTCATTCTTAGAATATTCTTCCAGTAATGATGAAAAGGGTTTGACCCTGAAAAAGTATTGAGCGCCTCTTAAGCAGTATTGAGCAGTCATTACTCCCACTAAAATTGATTGAAGGTTAGATTTTCAAAGCTTGTAAGGTGCCTAAAGACATAAATAAGTGCCCACGGGGATTATAGTAGCACCTTGGCAGGTTATATGCATAACTCCTATTGGGTGCCTAACCGGCTTAGGCACTTTTGAAAATCAAACTATACACCTGTCTGCATTAAGCTCTATTCCAAACAATAGTACAAGCCTGTCCACCCTAACAAAAGAATCCCAAAAAAGCATGTTTCAATATACCGATACTGTTAAAAAAACTCCATTACTAGTCTCTTTTTGTATCTATTTTGGTATTATAAATTACTAGCATTACCTGTCCTGTTGTGACAATAGATGTACACATGGCCTGTTCCCAGGGGCAGGCAGGCTTAGGCCAGTTTGGGCCATAGGGCCCCCTCTCTCCCCGCAGCTCCCGGGGGTGGGGTGGGGTGGGAGTTGGGGCAGAGCAGCCTCTTCCCTCCCCGCTGCTCTGAGGATGCTCAGGGGTGCACGCTTTCTTCCCCTCCCTGTGGAAAGGAGATGCGCACATGCTCAGAGTGCTGCTCCTCCTCCTCCCCTTCCTTTGTGGGAGCAGGGCCTCAGTGAAGGGGCAGGGCTGTAGGTGGAGCTAGGGGCCTGCTTCCCCCTAGAAACTTCTCAAGTCTTCTCAAATGGTCACTGTGACAGACAGCTTGATGGACACCTCTCCTTTTATAATAGTATAGATATAGATTATTCAGGCTAGGCATGTTTTCTGTAATAAAAGTTAAGTGCTCCAAGCCTCCTTTTTTATGTGAACAATGTGTAGAGACAGCCAGTGTAACATCAATTTAATTTTACATTGGACATTACATAGTTGTAAGTGTAAACAGGGTCTGAATAAATGCCTCCATTGCAGCCAGGTGGAATGGGAGAAAAACTCTGGTGTGTTTAAGTAAATACAGTTTGTCCCTGTGACTATTTTCTTCCACTATTTGATCTAAGGAAGTGGGTCTGGCCCACGAAAGCTCATCATCTAATAAACCATCTTGTTAGTCTTTAAAGTGCTACATAGTCCTGTATTTTGTTTCAGTTTGTCCCTGCTTTGCTTAGATGTGTTAGATATTCAGCTGATGGAATAGTGTTTTGATCATTGTAATCAACCTGGCTGGGGATAGGTCACAAATTGTGTTACTTCTAGTTGCAATGTCTGTAATTATTGTGGGAATACAAAAGAAGAAAGTTTGTGTTTAACTTGGCGCAAAGGGGAGACACCGTCAATGTAAATAAACTTGGATGAACAGAAGCTCCACTTCCAGAACCCTGTGAGATTAAGCTGGGGAGGGAGAACTCTGAGTCAGCAGGCTGCATGCTCTCGAGGTATGAGCTGCAAGACTGGTTCAACCTATTTCTCCCCACTGTTTCAATGATAGAAGGAGTCTCTTTTATTTTTTAAATCTACTCCAATGGGTGCTGGAATTTCTTGTGGCTGGACTGTTCTTTGGGCCAAGAGCTGAAATCACTGAGAATTGAAATAATTAGTTTTGGCCCAGAGCCTAATCCACCACAAGCCAGCGGAAGATGTGATGAGTGGTCAGCAGAGCAGCGGCAGCATGATGAGCTGCCGGCAGATGCAATGGAGACCAGGTATAATGAGCAGCCAGCAGGACAGTGATGGAGAGGTGTAATGAGCAGACAGCAGGTGAGATGAATGGCCAGCAGGGAAGTGCCAAAGAGCTGCAAGTAGGTGGATGGTGAGTGACCAGTGGAATAAGATGCCTCCTTAGCGCCCTCCCCACTCAGGGTGGGAGGTGAACTATGTGGATGCAGCTCTGAACTCTGTGTCTGCCCTGACCAAGAGCAGCAGCTGTGAGTGGGATGCAGAGAAGGGTTGGACATGTGAAGGGGACATTTACATTGCTGGACTTAAGAGCCTGAGAACAAAAGGACATTGCCCAACCTACTTGGGGTAAAACTGTTATACATGGTTTTGGTTATTTAAAAAAATGAACACATATGAAAAGGACAAATCAAATTTCAGAACAGAAGGGGGGTGTTCCTTTTTTTTTAATTGTATCCTTTGGTATATATGATTGTGACAATTGTCTTCCACTATTTGATCTGAGGAAGTGGGTCTGGCCCACGAAAGCTCATCACCTAATAAACCATCTTGTTAGTCTTTAAAGTGCTACATAGTCCTGTTTTTTGTTTAAACCATCAGGGTTGGTGGCAAAAAGATGAGAATGAGCAACTGCAGTCACATTATAAATAACAGGCTGAACAAGATCCCAATTTGGAAGGATTATAATGAGTTACTTTTTATCCATCACACTCAATCTCCCTCCCCCAGAATGGAGAGCTATGAAATTATCATGCTTCCAATCATGACGTATTCAAATGGCCCATTTTGATGCTGCATCTATTACAGAAATAATAGACATTGGGAGTGAAATCCTCCATTCGTTTTTTCTGGGTTTCACAACTCATTTGCATTGATAAGCTCAAGAAAGGTTGAAACCTACCTCAATTCCTATTGTGCTCAGCCCTGGCAGCCAGGGCAGCCACTTTCCACGTGGTACTTGGCCCTGGCCAAGCGCTGCAGCTGCTCTCCACATGGCCCCACCAGCCAGGCTGTAGGGGCAGATGACCATTTCGCGGGCCCCAGGGCAGCACAATTTCAAGGGGCCCCCCGTTTCCACGGCGCATGTGCAGGGCTTCTTGAAGCACGGGGCCCGGGGTGGCCGCCCCGCTCGTCCTGCCCTATATCCGCCCCTGCCAGGCTGCATACCAGCCATTAGAGCTGGAACTGGGGCCACAGTGAGGCTGCCCCAGTAGTTGCAATACACTCGGCTGACAGCTACCCCCACTCACCCTGCTACTGTGTGGGGAAGTGGGTGGGAAGGGAATTCCCTTATGGGGAACCCCCAGTGGGCAGGGCTAATTAAAAGCTGAGGGCGTGGCCTGGCAATGTGCCATGGCCCAGCAGGCAGGGGTTCACAGACCAGTGGTTGTGAACTGCTGGTTTAGAGTTCACACAAGAAGCCTGCTGAGACTGCAGAGGAGTTAATGGGAAGCAGATGGGAAAGCAGCTCACCCTGCTTTCTCTGCTGAGATGGGATTGATTCAAACTCTTCAGTTTAAAGATTGTAGGAGGCAGCTCAGGGAATACATTTTCAATTTACAATGAAATATAAATTATAAGACTGGAGGCCAACACTTAGACCTTCTAACACAACAGAGACACCCCACAACAGAGGCATTTGAGCCAAGAAATGAAATGGAACAAGAGGGATATGCTGACATTAATAGAATAGGCTTGAGGTAGGATGCTAAGGAATGAGAAAGATCAAGAAAGGCATACTGCTATTAGGGGACGGAGTGGTAAATGGGCTGGCCGATTAGGAGCAAGGATGAGAGATGATAACAGAAGGGAAAATGATGGAAATAGGAACCGGGCATCAGGAAGGAGTGAGAAGAAGACTCATATACCACTGGATGAAGTGTGGAAAGGGATCTATGCACAGCAGTAGAATGGTCCTATGGGGGCCCTCACATCAGCATCTATTTTCTGTATTTGTAGGACCCTACCAATTTCATGGCCATGAAAAATGTATCACAGACCATGAAATAAGCCCTTCTCCATGAAATCTGATGTACCCTTGTTCCTTGGAGCCTTCGATCAAAGGAGGCTTCCTAGCTCTGACTGGACAGGGGAAGGACAGGACTTATCCCTCCCCTGCAAATTGCTTTAGCAGTGAGAGTGGGTGACCAGAGCAGATCCATCTCAGGGTATCTCCCACTGCTGCAGGATGCTGACTGGGACTAGGCAGCAGCCTGAGTTTCCTGCAGTTGGAGGAGTATTGTGGAGTTGGATTGTATCTTCCCTGTGCTGCTTGAGTGCCCCATCAAAGAAGGCTTCATAGCTCTGACTGTGGAGGGGCGGGACTTACCCATCTCCTGCATAGCTGGGGGTGAGGAAAGACAAGAGAGATCCACCACTGGGTGCCTCCCCTTGCTGGAGGATGCTGTTTGGGAATGGGCAGCAGCCTGAGGTCCCTGAATCTGAGTGTGGGGCAGGGGGTGCAGTGCTTTTTGCAGCCATGCAGAGAAAGAGCAAGTGTTGTCCCTCCCAAGCTGGCCAAGACTAGTGGTGAGGAGACCATAGCTCCCAGCAGCACAGGGGAAATCAGACCCACTTGGACCCTCCTGTGGTTGCAGAAAGTTCTGTGGTTGCTGCCTCCACAGTCTGGCTCTGAAGGCAGAACAGAAGTGAGGGTGGCAGTCCCATGACCTCCCGACAACAGGTTTGTGACCCCCCCCCCATTTCATTTTTTGGTTGGGACCCCAAGGTTACAATACCATGAATTTTAGGTATAAATAGCTGAAAATGAGAAATTTACCAGTTTTAAAATCCTATGGCTGTGAAATTGGCCGTAATGGACTAAAAATGTATGGTAGGGCCCTAAGTATTTGACATTCACATTCATTTTTTTCTTTACAGATTTGTGTAAATGTAAATATCAGCAAAACAGCAAGGTATATACACGAGTTAACCCAAGTGTTCCAAATTATTTTAGTTTTTTTCATATTAATAACAATACAACATAAAATGGAAGTGTGAATTATGATTTCTGTTGACAATTATATTAGACTTTGCAAAGTACTGTATGTTCCATTCGGATATTCATGCTGCAATCCATTTAAAAATACTTACAAGCTTCCATGGCTACTTTTGGTTTGACAAACCCCTTAACTGGTACTTTGATAATATTATCTTTCTTGCTACTGTTTACTGTGGGCTTCTTTAGGCAATCTAAATTCCATTTCTTCCAAGCAAATTTCTGTGGCTTTAGACCTGAAAAGCAAAAGTTAACTTTAGAAAAAGACAGGCATATTGGTGTTACTTTTGAAAGCTATCCTATATCAAACATGTTATCCTTCATATGAAGTTTAGACTTTTGATTCCTTTTCAGGTCCCTAATCTGCAAACACTTATGGATGTGCTTAACTTTAAGCTAGTAAGCAGTCTCACTAACTTCCATAACAAAAAACAGGACTTTGTAGGACTTTGTTTCAGCTACACCAGACTAACACGGCTACATTTCTATAACTTCCATAGGCATACTCACATGCTTAAAGTTAAGCACAGGCATGAAACCTTGCAAGATAAGGCTCACAGACATGCTAATTCAAGCTGAGAGGGGAACTCTGGTTGAAGCTTGTATCCTACTTCCACGAGGAGTAAGGGAAATCAAAGGGAGAGTGTTCTCCCTTCGACTTCCTGCAGTGTGGACAGCGCCAAAAATCGAGTTAAGGTACATTGACTTCAGCTACGTAATTAACGTAGCTGAAGTTGCATATCTGAATTTGACTATATCCCATAGTATAGACACACTCAGTATGTATTTTGTGCAGATTAATGTTTATTTTATGTAATTAACAGAGACTTAACTTATGTCAGCATTTGGAATAACAATATTTTGTTAATTATGGTTTTATGAAAGATATTTAGATGGTTTTGCCAAAGCAGTTTGGTCTTTAGCACTTGTGCTCTAACTGCATAACTAATGCTTATTCATTTTACCATCTGCTGAGGAATTAAAAATAGTGATGTATGTTTTTCTTCAGTAGTTTTGAAATGAACATATTTAAAATTCATGTATTTGGTTCCCCATGGCTAATATAAACAAAGTTTGTTAGGGCACATGCTAGGCTTTCACTTACTCGAGTAGTGCTATTTTATAAAAAAACAATATTTATTTATTTCCTTCCATGTTTGAACCTTGAATATCCATTTTACTATTCAATATGATATTTTCTTTCATTATCTTAATTTATTATTTTTATTAACTGCTTTCTTCACTTGATTTTGTGTATGGCTATCTCAATATATATTTCATGAGAGGAAAAGTAACTTTATTTTGTAGTTGTTCCCATTCTTGACATTCTTTCATTGTAAATGTTTTTATTTTGTTAAGACCATAAGTTATCCTGGTAGAAGTGTATAATTTGCTTTATCTGGTGGCTTTCTATTTCCTTTCTAGTTGAATTTTTTATTGTCCCTAACCCAAAAGATTTCAGCACTGCCAGAAATATATGGAATCTAAGCCCCAGCAGTGGTCTTCTAGTTATCTTTTGGTATTTGGTCTGACTGAATTCTGGATAACTCCACCCACTATCTATTTAGCGTAGTTACTTATCACAGGCTAGATCTCTGGGTTTAACCAGCTCCTCCCACTGTAAGTCCCATTTGGGAGTTATGGTGCATAATTATCACCCAGCTGGCTAACAGGTATGCTGTTCAAAAGCTTCAGAAGGGTAGCCGAGTTAGTCTGTAACAGGAAAAACTTTAAAAACAACAAATAGACTAGTAGCACCTTAAAGACTAACAAACATGTAGATGGTATCATGAGCTTTCATGGGTGCAAACCACTTCTTCAGATGACTGGAGTGTTAGAAGTCCAGATGCAAGAATAAATAAGGGAAGGGGAAGGGGGAGAGAGGAAAAAAAGAGAAAAAAGGAGGGGAAAAGAAGGAGAAAAAAAAGAGAGAGAGAGACAGTGAGTAGATAGTTCAAATAGTTACAAGAGACTGATATGAACAATTAGCACCTCCATTGTTGGGTTGGTTGGTTAAGTCATTAGGGTGTGGAAGGTAGTGTGCAAGCCAGCAGATGTCCCTGTTCATACCATTTGCATAAGAATTCAACTTGTAAATGAAGTTAAGTTCCAATCTTTCCCTGTGTATTTGGCTTGTGGAATTGGTCTGAAACAATACAGTGACTTGGAGATCCATTAATGAATGTCCAGGAAGATTAAAGTGTTCTCCAATAGTTTTTTGTGTATTGTCTTTTTGGATATCTGATTTGTGTCCATTAATTCTTTCCGACAGAGACTGTCCAGTTTGGCCAATATACATGGCAGTGGGGCATTGTTGGCATAGATCACATTAGTGAATGTGCAGTTAAATCAGTCTCTGATTTGGTGGCTGATGTGGTTGGGTCTAGTGATGAGATCGCTAGTGTAGATGTGTGGGCAAAGTTGGCACCGGGGCTGATTGCAGGGGTGGGTTCCTGGGTGATTATGATGTAGGTGTGTTGCGTAGTTACCAGAAAGAATTTGTTTGAGGTTAGGGTGTTGTCTCTAGGCTGTGACTAGACTGCAGGCTTCTTTCGAAAGAGCCTCTTTCGAAAGCATCTTTCGAAAGAGCCTCTTTCGAAAGAGCGCGTCTAGACTACAATGCGCGGATCGAAAGATCGATCCGCTATTTCGAAAAAGAGCGTCCAGACTGCCGGACGCTCTTTCGAAATTGAAAGCCACCCGGAACTGCTTCTGTCAGGGCATGGGGGCAGCATTTCCTTCCGGGTGCTGCCTGCCTGCCCTTTGCAGAGACGCGTGGTGAGAGGGACACTCCTGAACACCCGTTGCTCTGCTCCTGCAGCTGCCTTTGCTGTCCCTTGAGGAATTTTGCAAGGCATTGCAGTGCTGCTTTGGAGTGCTCAGCTTCCTGGGACACCCCAGCAGCTTTTTTCTTTTGAGGTTTTTCTGCTTGCAGACCCTTATTTGTGGCATGGAGCCAGAGCTGCCCCTGGGCAGGCGAGGGCCCCACACCACCATACTGCAGCTGTTGCTGCATCTTCGTGAGACAATCATGAGGCTCCTTCCCGAACTGGACCCAGACCAGAGGGACGAGGGGTTCCCCCGTCCGGCAGCCACACTGCCCTTGCCTCCGAACTTTTTCGTGGACAGGCGTGTTTGGAGGTTTGACACCAGCTCTGACTGGTGGGACCGGCTCGTGATGGAGATCTGGGATGACCAAGACTGGCTACGGAACTTCCGCATGAGAAAGACCACTTTCCAGGAGCTGTGTACCTGGCTCGCCCCTGCTCTGCAACAGCAAGACACCCACCTGCGGCCCGCCATCCCCCTGGAAAAGAGGGTCGCCATTGCCCTCTGGAAGCTGGCAACCCCCGACAGCTACCGCTCCGTGGGACACCAATTTGGAGTGGGGAGATCTACTGTCGGGGCCGTCTTGATGGAGGTAAGTCATTGTCTGGGGACAGTCACAGTTTGGGGTGGGGGGAAGGGAGACTGTCAGGAAGGGCCAAGTGGAGTGGGAGTGGGAGGGAGCTCCTCCACTCACCCTGAATTGTGGGGGGGGGGGTTCTGAGGAGGGGATTCCCGGGCTGTTTGAGAGGGAAGGTGGGCGGTGGGTTCTCCTCCTAAGACATAAGGCACCCCTTCTAACACTTTGTTGTCTGTCTCGTTCTGCAGGTGGTGAGGGCCATCAATTCGGAGCTGCTCAACAGGCTCATCTGTCTACCGGATCTGGACAGCGTCATGGCCGGCTTTGCTGCCCTCGGCTTCCCCAATTGTGGAGGAGCGCTCGATGGGACACACATTGCCATCCGTGCACCGCCCCATCGAGCAGCCCAATTCATAAACAGAAAGGGCTACTTTTCTATGGTCCTCCAGGCCCTGGTCGACCATTGTGGACAGTTTTCGGACATTTGTGTTGGGTGGTCAGGGCGGGCACACGATGCCCGCATCTTCAGGAACTCGTACCTGTACCGGAGGCTTCAGGCAGGAACATTTTTCCCCCATCGCCAGTTTGCAGTTGGGGATGTGCACATGCCGGTGTGCATAGAGGCTGATGCCGCCTATCCCCTGATGCCGTGGCTGATGAAGCCCTACACTGGCCAGCTGGATGCGAGCAAGGAGCAGTTTAATGCTCGCCTTAACCGGGCTCGCAACCAGGTCGAATGTGCGTTTGGCCGTTTAAAGGGCAGATTCCGGTGCTTGCTCACACGCCTCGACATGGGGGAGACCAACATCCCCGAGGTGGTGGCCGCGTGTTGCGTCCTCCATAACCTCGTGGAGAGGAAAGGGGAGGCCTTCCTACCAGGGTGGGGGAGAGCTGCTGATGCCCAGGAGAGGCTCTTTGCCCAGCCCCGGACAGCTGCCATCCGCCAGGCTCACCGGTCTGCAGTTGGCATCCGGGAGGCCCTCCGGGACCAATTCTCCAGTGGAGGCCACTGAGTGCACTGAGGGGCTTCTGCCTGGGGACTGGGCCCTGGCCCCCAGTAGAAGCTTCCCTCCACAACCCATCTCCTGACCCAGTTTGGACACATCACTTACACCAGGGTGTGTTTCAAAATAAAATGTTCTCTTTACTTATTTATAATTTTGTACATATTATCAAACAATGTGGCAAACATAACAACATTTTTTTTCATTTTTGTTGTTGCCAAACTATATACAATAAACAAACAGTTCCTTTAACCCTTTGTTTGTGCTTTAACTGGGGTAATGGGGGTGATTGAAACCTGGAGGGGGGAAGGGGACTGGAAACCTGGAGGGGGGAAGAGGACTGGAAACCTGGAGGGGGGAAGGGGATCAGGTTGAACGGGGCTTGGCAGATTTCCCTTTCCTGGCTGGGCCTCGTGTTTGGGGTGCTCCACGGCTACGGGATCGGGTGATGCACCTGTCGGTTGGCTGGCTGCTGGGGGGCTCTTGGGACGTGGAAGCCTGGGGGAGAGGAGGGCCAGGGGGAGAGAGGGGCTGGGGAGCTGGGGGGGCTGGGGGAGAGGGAGGTCCAAGGGGGGAAAGGGATGCTGTTGTGGAAGGGGGGTTTGGTGGGGTGGGGTCATGGGGTGCTGGAGGAGCAGGACCAGGCACAGCAGCAGGCAAGCCGCTGACCTCCCTCAGGGTGGCGTACAGCACCGTGCGCTGCAGGACCAGCTCATTCATGAGCCGATCACGTCACCGCTCCTCTGCCTCCGCCCTCTGTAGCAGGATGGCGTTCTGCTCCTGCACAGCCTCGACGTGCTGCCGGAGGATGTCGGCGTAGACACGCCTGTGTCGGCGGCTCCCATGTCTCCGAGGTGGAGATGGAGATGGAGGTGGGGCTGGGGTGCTGCGGCCCTCTTCCACGGCTGGTCCGGCTGTGGAGGAAAAGAAGAAGACACAATCAGTCCTATAAACTGGACTCTGTAGCACTTACAATACTAACAGGATGGTTTATTAGGGGATGAGCTTTCCAGGGCCAGACCCACTTCCTCAGATCAGAGTAACACGGCTACATTTCTATCACAATCAGTCATGTGTGCAACAGCTGTCCAAAAGGGCATGCCCTCTCCCTTGAGACAGGGGAAGCAGACATTCTGAAGGTCACACTGTGTGTGTGTGTGTGTGTGTGTGTGTGTGAGAGAGACCTGGGCATCAGCCTGAGCATGACAGGTTTCCCTTGTGCATCACCCACTGTGCACCCACCCACCTACCTCCCCCCCCCCCCGGGTGTGACACAAAGTCACTGTACTCACCTGCTGCTTCCTCTCCCGTGCCAGATGACGCCTGGGAGGCCTCAGAGGTCTGGGTGACTGGCTCCAGGGTGAGGGTCGCCGTCTCCTCGGTGTCCTCCTCCTCTGGGCCCATGTCCCCGTCTCCAGACTGCTGTAGCTCCCGCTCTGGAGCGTCCACCACCGGGTCTGCCAGTCCGGACTGCACGAACCTCCGTGGTGTGCGTGCTTCTGCACTGCCACCCAGGATCTGGTCCAGCTCTGAGTAGTAGGGGCAGTAGTGGGGGGCTGCCCCAGACCGGGAGCTCTCCTCCCTGGCTTTGGCGTAGCCCTGCCGCAGCTCCTTCACTTTGGAGCGCACCTGGTCCTGGGTGCGGGGGTAGTGGCCCTTCTGGGCCAGGGCTTCAGCCATGCGGCCATAAATGTCGGCGTTTCGCCGCCGGCTTTTGAGGGCCTGTAAGGCCTCCTCCTCTCCCCACAGCTCCAGCAGGCTCTTTATCTCTGCGCCGGACCAGGATGGTGCCCGGCGCTTGGAGCCCTTGGCTGGGTCCCCAGAAGGCTTGGAGGAAGGGCCAGGACGCTCTTGGGGCTGTGACATGCTGCAGCAAGGTCGCCGTGTGCTCTGGCTCCTTGTCTGCAGCAAGTGGCTGTGAGGGTGCGCCTGTCCCTTTAAGGAATGGCTGCAGCCAGGAACCACAGACGTGCAACCCATGGCCCAGATTGTCCACCAGGGCTTCTTCCTGGAGGCCAATAATTTCGAAAGAAAGGGCTCCCCCCGTCCAAACTCACGTTCTTTCGACGGATCTCCCTCGAAAAAGGCGTTCTTCCTCGTGAAACGAGGTTTACCGCCGTCGAAAGAAAAGCCGCGTTCTTTCGATTTAATTTCGAAAGAACGCGGCTTGAGTCTGGACGCAGGGGAAGTTCTTTCGAAAAAAGGCTACTTTTTTCGAAAGAACCCCTGAGTGTGGACACGGCCTAGGTAAGGACTGGCCTTTTCCTCAAGGACTCTGAGAGAGAGGGGTCATTTTCCAGGATAGAATGTAGATTGATAATGCATTGGACTGGTTTAAATTGTAGATGATGGCAAGTGGAATTTCGTTTTCTCTTTTGGGCCTGTCTTGAAGTAGTTCATGTCTGGGTACTCTTTTGGCTCTGTTAATCTGTTTTTTCACTTCTCCGGGTGGGTATTTCAGTTTTATGAAAGCTCTATATAGATCCTGTAGGTGTTTGTCTCTGTCTGTGGGATTGGAGCAAATCCGGTTATATCTTAGGATATGTCTACACTACCACCCTAGTTTGAACTAGGGTGGTTAATGTAGACAACCAGAGTTGCAAATGAAGCCCGGGATTTGAATTTCCCGGGCTTCATTTGCATATTGCCAGGCGCCGCCATTTTTAAATGTCCGCTAGTTCGGACTCCGTGCCCGTGGCTACACGCGGCACGAACTAGGCAGTTCGGACTAGGCTTCCTATTCCGAACTACCGGTACACCTCATTCCATGAGGAGTAACGGTAGTTCGGAATAGGAAGCCTAGTCCGAACTACCTAGTTCATGCCGCGTGTAGCCGCGGGCACGGAGTCCGAACTAGCGGACATTTAAAAATGGTGGCACCCGGCAATATGCAAATGAAGCCCGGGAAATTCAAATCCCGGGCTTCATTTGCAACTCTGGTTGCCTACATTAACCACCCTAGTTCGAACTAGGGTGGTAGTGTAGACATACCCTTAGGGCTTGGCTGTATACAATAGATTGAGAAATGTGTCAGCTCTCACTGGGAATTAGCTTTCTTTTTGACCAGAGAAACAATAAAAATATACCCCATAGTCAAGGTTTCATCTAAGCCAGTGGTCCCCAACGTGGTGCCATGGTGCCTGCCAGGGCATTTATGTGCGCCCGCCAAATGATCTGGGCCAGCCCCGCCCCCGGGCGTGTGGCACATGCGTGGTGCCAGCCTTGGGCGTGGGGAGCATGGGCAGCCGCTGCCCCGGGCACGCGGCACAGTGCTGGCCCTGGGTGTGTTGCACATGGGCGACCCTACCCACAGGCACACGGTGCATGCGCGGTCCCGCCCTGGACATGCAGCACGTGAGAGGCCCCACCCATGGATGCCCGGCAGCTCCAAAAAGTTGGGGACCACTGATCTAAGCTGTGGGGCAGCACAGCCTTGCAGCTGCTTAATCAGCCCCATCCAGTCAGGGGTTCAGGACATGGAGCTGCCTGAATGGGTGGGGCTTATTTAGCAGCTGCAGGGCTGTGCTGCTGCGCAGCTTAGGGCTAGCGTCAGAATAAGGTACTGAACTTGAGCTACATCAATTGCATAGCTTAAGTCGAAATAGCTTATTTTGGCTTTTGGCACTGTCTACACAGCAGGAAGTTGAATGAACAACATCCCGAAATGAGATTTTTAATGCATTCTTTTTTTTGCCTTTTTAATGCATTCTTGTCTCCTGGTAATATCAACATAATTTTTTGCCTGAAAAACAGTGCTTTTCAATAGAAGGGGAAATTTGGAAAAAAACATTTTTGACATTTTACAGATATGTAAAAATATATTTCTACTGTTTACCAGAAGTGCAATGTTTATTACACAGTACCAATCCACAGGTTAGTGAAGCCCACATTGGTTAAAATGTAAACAAATAAGCACAAAAGTAGTTGGCATCTGATATATAATGAAGAGTCCTGTGGCACTTTATAGACTAACAGATTTATTGGAGCATAAGCTTTTGTGGGCAAAGACCCACTTCATTATGTCATGCATCTGATGAAGTGGGTCTTTGCCCACGAAAGCTTATGCTCCAATAAATCTGTTAGTCTATAAGGTGCCACAGGACTCCTCGTCGCTTTTGCAGAATCAGACTAACACTGCTACCCCTCTGATACTTGATCTATAATTAACAGTCCGGCTGAAGTTCAGTTTAAGAATATAAGGATGATAGGGGGTTAGAGGCATGGTATGTCTATGTCAGTATCTAGCACTCTCCCAGTATTCTGGCCAAAACCAGATGCTTCTGAAGGAATGAACAGAGCAGGGCAATTATGGAAAATATATTTCCCATGTGACAGTGTACATAAACCCTGACTAGCATAGATGGGATAAGGAGCTGCTTTGGGCTGGACTGATCCTCTCATGCTGCTACTGTAAATCATGCCAGGATTGTAGGAGGAGTTAAAAATGGAGTTAACTCCACTTGTAAAGAAACAAATGGTTCAGCTTCTCCAGCCCTGGACAGAGGACAGCATACCGACTGAGCCCCTGTCCTTGTGGAAGGAGTATGCAGAGCCCCTGAGTTGAAAGGGAAAAGAACAGAGGCATTATAGCCCAATGAGCTCTGATGTAGACTCTGAGGGTACTTCTACACAGCGGCATTATTTCAGAATAACTGATGTTATTCCAAAATAACAGTGTGCATATACGCTACAAGCCTTTATTTCAAAATAATGCAAAACTGGAGGACTTCTTACTTTGACTCATGGTAACCCTAGTTTCATGGGGAGTAAGGGACGCTGAAGGAAGAGTATTCTTCCTTCGATTTCCTGCTATGTAGACAGTGCCAAAAGCTGAAATAAGCTATTTCGAATTGAGGTACGCAATTGACATAGCTGGAGTCGCATAACTTAATTTGACTTTAGCCCTGCTGTGTAAATGTAACCTGAAAGAGTCCCATACCCTAGAGGAAACTGATTATAAGTGTTTCTTTAGTTTAACCTGTTTTGCTGACTATGGATTGTTTGGGGGCATTACTAAGGTACGGGATATGTCAGGTGAAAGTCCCTAGCTGGAAGGTTGCTGGCTCACTGAAAAGATGTCCCACAGCAGCCTCTGGGCTGGGAATGGAGTAATTGCATTCAAGCATGTGCACTCCCCATATAATTCCTAACCAACCACAGACAGATTTTTGACTGTCATCCAGTTCCAGCTTCTGGAAGTTTTAGGGAACTCGGAGCATGGAGTTTTGTCCCTGCCCATCCAGGCTAATAGGTATTGGTGGACCTATCTTCCATGAACTTATCTAATTCTTTTTTGCATTCAGTTTTACTTTTGGTCTTCAAAACACCCCATGACAATGAGTTCTACAATTTAACTGTGTGCAGTGTGAAGACGTACTTTTTAATGTTTGTTTTAAACCTGCGGCCTATTAATTTCACTCCGTGACCTCAGTTTGTTGTATTAGGTAAAAGGGTAAATAACATTCACTATTCATTTTCTCCAACACCATTCATGATTTTATAGACCTCTATCAAATCCTCCCTTTAGTAGTTTCTTTTCCAAACTGAGCAGTTCCAGTCTTTTTAATCTCTTCTCATATGGAAGCTAATAATATCTGTTGTTCTTTTCTATACTTATTCTAATTCTAATATATCTTTTTGAGAAGGGATGACTACAAATACACACAGTGTTCAAGGTATGGATATACTAGGGCTTTCTATAGAGGCATTATGATATTTTCTATTTTATTATTTATCCCTTTCCTAAGGGTTTCTAACATTTTAGTAGAGTTTTTGATTGCCACTACACATTAACCAAATATTTTCTGAGAACTAATCATAAAGAATTCAAGATTTTTTCTTGAGTGGCAACAGTTAATTTAGAATTTATCATTTTATATGTATAGTTGGGATTATTTTTTCCAATGGGCACTTATCACCATTGAATTTCATCTCCATTTTGTTACCCAGACACCAAGGTTAGAAGAACCCTTTGTAACTCTTCACAGTCAGCTATGGACTTAATTATTTTCATCTGAAAACTCTGTCACTTCACTGTCCCCCTTACTGTTCACTTCTCCAAATTATTTATGAATATGTTACACAGCACAGATCTCAGAGGGATCCTTGGGAGACCCTATTTCCCGTCTTCATTGCGAAACATGAGCATGCATTCCTAACCTTCATTTCCTATATTTTAATCAGTATCCATGAGAGTACCTTCCTTCTTATCCAACAACTGCTTACTTTGCTTAAGAGCTGTTGCTGAGGGAGCTTGCCAAAGATTTTTTAAATCCAGCTTCACTACATCAACTGACTCATCCTTGGGTATGTGCTTGCTGACACCCTCAAAGAATGTTAATTGATTGATAAAGCATGATTTCCTTTAAAAAAAGTCTCTTTCCTCCAAGGTATAGTGTTCAATAAAAGCTACAGATTATTAACGTACCTTGGTAATAGTCCATCATACATTTATTAATAATACAAATTTCAAATCAAATTCTTCTGCCAAAGGAGGTCTATTAGAATAGACACAGCTTGGTCCCTGTTATAATCTTTATAGAAAATTAAAAAAAATCTCCTGGAAAAAAATTGCATTCATCCAAGGCTTTCCAGTTCCAAGTATTTTCATAGGACATTTACAATTAATTCAGGGGTAAGATGTTCTTGTGCTCCCTCCAAAACAGATAATTCACACTGTCTGTCTCTGCCTGTATTCTTTTCCAATAATCAGTCTGGAAGATTTTTCATTTTTGCTCCATTGTTGTGCTCACCACAGATTCTTTCTGAATAGTCCCTTCACATAGGATCATAGAGAAAGTGACAATATGGTTCACTGCACACACACAGCAGTGAAAAAGCCTGCCAGACCTATTAGCAGAACATAGAACCTATGAAAGAGCCATTCAGGTGGCAATGAAACCATTGAACAGGCATTTGCCAACCCCAAGCATACACTGTGAGTTTCTGAATTTTCTGTCAACACAACAGGACCTTATTTAAAATTTTCTTTAGAGATATTTCATTAGCGTGTTGCTGAAGATTATAAAATCATATCTCTAAAAATGCATCATCCCCTGGGACTGCCGTTGGGCATAGAGGTTCCAGTTGAATAATACTGCATAGGGATCCATAAATCCAAATGACGTCCTTGAGAACTGAGATACCTACAGCTACAAAATAATTGGCTTAAATAAATCCTCATTCAGTTCCATGTTTATTGTTTCCTTAAATAAGTAAAAACTTTTGTTCCTCAGAGATTATGATGAACTATCAGCTCAAATTACCTCCATTTGTTTTCCAATCTACCACCAATTGTTTTCAATCCTCTAACCAAGAGTTGGAATTTGAGATATTAATGTTCCAGACTCAGAAAAGCATCTTTGACAATAGCAAAATGCAGGACTATGTAGCACTTTAAAGACTAACAAGATGGTTTATTAGATGATGAGCTTTCATGGGCCAGACCCACTTCCTCAGATCAAATAGTGGAAGACAATAGTATTTGACAATACTATTTGACAATACTTGGACAATAGTATTTTTAATAATAGGTCAGTATTAATCATTCATTTTAATTATTTATTATTATTATTAATAATAATAATAATTAATAAAACTAGTAGGGGGTAAAAGTAATAAGTTCTGAATGAGGGAAAGATATATTGAAATCTGTAATTCTTAATATATACATTTCAAAAATATATTTAAACTAACAGTACCTGATACCCATTGAAAAATTAAATCTACTAATCCATCTTTAAATGCATCATCAAAAGATTTACTGGATTCTGGAAATGCTTCACAAAAAGAAACATATATGACTTGTGACAAACAATCAGGATATACCTGCCAAAATAAGAATTAAACTGAATAAAATAACTATAAGATTACAAAATGAGTTTTAGTACTAAATTCACTATAGTTATAATTCTGTTTACATAACAAAATTAAAGCAAAATTTTGCATTCAGTCTGAACTGTAAATGCTAGAACATATCTGGAATCTGGTCCAAGTTATGTTATAACATATGTTACATACTGTAATCATTGAACTAACACATTCAAAAATAGTTTGTCTTTATTATTTGTACAAAATATTAAATATCTGTGTCAAATACAATAGCAGGTATAATGATCAATACCTTGGTGAAAAATGGTACAAGTCAAGGTTGCTAGCAAGAACAAGAATTGTGAAATGCTGATTCCAAAAGACTATATTTATAATCTCTGAATGAGTCATTATGAGCTCAAATGAAGCATGGAAGAGTGAATTGGGAATAAAAAATAGTTTAAGGTTTAAGTAATCACTATATGTAATGAAAAGTAAGCATTTTGGAAAATTTTGGCATATTTATTTTAGGATTAAATTTCATTAGTCACATATTGTTTGACCTAGGTATTAATTTCAGATTGCCTGCATGTTGTCATAATATTAGAAGTTGTCACTCTCCTCTCTTTTTTCTCTATCCCTCCCTCCTCCACTCATACAGCTCTGTTTTGTCTACCTAGATTACATAGGTTCAAATATTTGCGTATGAACTTTTGCACTGTCAGCATTTTTATAAAGCTAAAAATATCTATTCAGATAACATTTTCATAAGAAAATACTATGCAAACATTTCAACAATTGAAAACTATGAGTTTCTTTTAAATTTCATAAGCTGCATAAAAAAAACACAGCTGCTGCCACATATCAGTGTGAAATTTAAATCCTATATCATATCTAGAATCTGGTCCAAGGTATGTTGTGATATATGTTGCATACTAAACATGCCATACAAATATATTTGTAATTATCTCTTCTTCTAATTTCTTCATGTGAGTGGGAGGCAACTGCACCTCAAGCAGAACAACACCTCATGGACTTGCACATGGACTTTCTAGACCTAATGACTAAATAGGTCATTGACTAAAATGACTAAATTTTCTCATGGTTAATTATAGTACTTTGTGGCTACAAGGCCCCCAGGAGGAAAAAATCTAGTCAGAGTAAATTGTTTGTAAAATTGTGTACTGAGTGAATTGTGACGAAATAGCCTTGTAATAACTTTAATACAACCCAAAACTGTAGTGAGTTCCAAGTGCCACAGCCTCTCAGAGTGAGAACTACTTGTAGGAAAAATCAAGAGTCAATCCTAGTTTATTGGATGTTCTTTGGTGATCATCACCACAGGATCTGAGAACCTCATTTAAATTATTTAAATAATCCACATAACTCCTATATAAGGATTGCCCCACTAATCCTAAGGAAGATTGCAATCCCTCTTGTTAGGCCCAGCTGATAATGTGTACCTTAAGAGGTAGATAATTATGTTTTCAGCATTAATTGATATGTAATTTAATAGAATTCTGAATTGTGTTTTTCAGTAGGAGTATGTTACATAAGATAACATTTTCAAAAGTACTTCAAGGCTAGGTTTACAAAGGAGATTTAGGTGTTGCAACTCTGAGCCTAACATTTCCAAAAGTATTTCAAGGCTAGGTTTACAAAGGAGATTTAGGTGTTGCAACTCTGAGCCTAACTCCTAGGAGCCTTGCCACCCAGTGTTATTCCCAGCAATGAGTTTGTCACCACGGCACCTCATACAACACATAGAGAGAGTTAAGAACCTAATAAAGGGATTTTCAGAAGCCAGTAGTGAAAGGCAGAGAAGGCAGGGTTTAGGCAGCTAAGCAGCTGATTTTATATGCCTGGCTGACAGGCCAGAGAGAGGAAAGTCTCTCTTTCTAGGATCTCAGTTGCAAAAACCCTCTCTTGTACTTAGGTATTTATGCCAGGTCAACTGCCTAGGTAGCCCATTCTCTACCTGCCAAAATGCTTGCTTTCTCTCTCTTTCTTTCTTTCTCTCTCTCTCTCTCTCTCCCATGCTCATTTTAGATACCTCTCTCATTCTGGTTTTAAATTTACCTGTGCCCTGGATGTTTTTTGTGCAGATGCTGTGCTCTATCCCCTCCCCCACAAACATACACTTCCGCCCATTTATCAGTGACTTGCATCCAGTGCCTGACAGGTAACAGGTGTACTCAGAGCACACCTACAGGATAAGGCCCAGCAGGTGAGGTAGGCATTCTCTTTCTTACTTCAGGGCTTCAACTACTGCTCTGAACAGCCTGTTAGCTGACAGCAGCACTTAGATTGCTTTGTAAATCCTTACTAGAAGAAACTTAGGTGCTCAAAGTACCTCGTCAGCTAAAGAGATTATGTGGCACATCAGCCATAGCTTTAAAATGTCAGCAGAACCTAAGTGGGGGAATTAGGCATCTATTTACCTATTTTGGTGCCTAAATCCCTTTAAAATCTGACTTTTTGTCCTGTGATGCTTTTGAAAATTTTCATGGGGCAAGCTGCTGCTCCCTAACTTCTACTTCCTTTTGTTCAACCAGGGAATGTTTGTGGTTATGTGGGTGAGGAAGCTTGTTTCTGTATGCTTTCTCCTTTTGACATGCCAATTTCCATGCAATTAATGCATTTTTCCACACTATCTACCAGAGAGAAGAAGAACCTTAAAACTTGTCAGACTCATATAACTAATCATTGCAACTCATACGTCACCATACCCTTACCTGAAAAAAAGCATCTTTAGTATCACTGGGGACGCATAGGAAAAGTGAAACAAAACTGTCTGCAATTCTGTCAAACAAGTGATCTTGATTTTCTCGATTAGGCTTAAAAAGAAAAAGCAACAAAAAATAAGGAAGTTATGAATTCACATGATGTTCAGAATTTAGGCCCTGACTCAGCAGGGTACTCATACATGCGAGTAATCCCACTACAGATAGTGGGATGACTCACATGTTTATAGTTAGACATGTACATAAATACCATGTTGAACTGTGGCTTTAGCAATAGTATTTAATCTGATAGTATCATGAAAAATATTGTAATCCATATTCCCAAAGTAATTTTACATGTTGCTGTATTCTCCCCCCCCCTTAAATTAACAGTTTTCTTAATTTATTGCAAAAGCTCTTGATTTGGCACAGCACTTAAGCACCTGCTTATACTGAAGCATGTGTTAAATCTATCCTTATTAAGGATTTATTCCTTATTAATAATTGTCTTTATTATTTAAGCACTACCTTCAATTTTGGGCTGAAGTGCTGTATTGAGTCACCAGTAGTTCGCAAGCCCTGTAATGTACTGAGTATTTTCCCTTGGCTATTCAGTTACTTATATACATATTGATAGTCCCAGGTAATAAAATTAGTGACATTTTTGCTTTATGTTCCTATATATAAGTATTTCAGAACAAACTTGCATAAATTTTAGCATCATTAAATAAATTAAGCAAAGCTCAAGTAAACAGTCAATGCTAGTGTAAAGTTTTACTTTCTTATTCAGTAATATAAAGCTTCTATTTAAATGAATCTTTAAAAGTAAAACCTTGGCAATTAGGTTAAAGTTAAACAATTTCATTCTGGGCCTACTTCTGCTCCCATTGAATCTATTCAATCTATGGATGATGATTTTGTAACACAAGAAACCTTTATTTTGTACATTTGATTAGAAAAGATGTAAGAGTAACTTGTGTCATATGTTTATACCTTAAAATTTTGAAGAAACCACCACCAAAAACAATCTTGTAAAACAGCAATAGATGCTTCTGAGAGAAACAACTTTTTCCAAACTTTAAAAACTTCTTCCTGTTGAAACAAATCTTCTGTTGAATGTATTTATTAATGTATTTATTAAGTGGTACACTTCATGACAAAATTTTAAAAAGTCTTAGCTTCAGCAAACATTGGGAAACCCCTTTTGAGGGAAAAGCTTAGCTTTAAGATGAAGAGAAGCAGTTTCTTTCAAAATTATCCATTATGTGGAATAAAGCATTTTCAAGTAGATACGCTGAAAGCCTGATTTTCTTAAGTGCCAAGCATTTGCAGTTTGCATTGACTTTGATGGGAGTTACAGATATCCAGCACATCTGAAATTCAGGTCCTAAATGTCTCAAATTTGACACTCAAAAACTGCGATACATAAAATTAGTGATGTCTTAAGTAGTGTCTTCTTCATTTGAATCCTAAAAATGAGTTCAACACAATAGTAATTTAAAAACAATACCTCACAGTAAAAGAATGCAGTTAGCAAAATCAATACAGCAAATTAATATATTGGTTCCATTTAGTCCCCTCTGCATTAGGTAACAGACATAAATTATGACCTGTGCATGGCCCCTGTGCAGAGATATTAGTGAGCTTTAGGTAATAACACCAACAGACTCACCAGACCCCTGGGCAAAGCGGGGTGGGGGGTGGGAGGAGGAGGGACAGCAAAGCATTTGTGTCTCGGAGTGCTCTGCTTGCCCTCACTCGGGACACCACGGCACTCTACAACATGGAACCATTCCTGCCCCTGGGGACTCTGCTGCATCTCGTGGACACGTTGCCAGCAACCTGGCTGCACTGTCTACAGGATGCCATCCGGGAGGACCATTGAGGGGCTGTCAGGATCCAGGGGGCCCTGAGGGAGAGCTTCCACCCTGAGGAGAGCTAACAGTCTCCCCGGTCTGCCCCACTGGGGGCTTGTGCCCCATTCCGCCCTCTCGTTCTTCCACTTACCCTTCCTTAGCCCCCCCCCCCTTCCTGATGTCAAATAAAATGCACTTTTGTCTGAAAAATACAAACTCTATTTATTTAACAAAACTGGGGAGGATGAAACTCTGGGGAGATTGGGAAGGGCGGCAGGAGCGGAGAGGAGAAAGGGTGGGAGAGGGAAGGGGGAAAACTTGGAGGAGGGAGCTGGAAGGGGGAAGCAAGGGGAAGAAGGGGGAGGGGAAGCTCATCACTCAGGGGTGGGGGGTCTCGCAGGGCCAACTGCTTCCCAGCACTGCAGGGGAAGGGGGCCTCAGCACCCCTGGGGGGATGGGGAGGAGGGTACGGAGGTTGAGGTGGGGGGGGTGGAGATTGAGGAGGAGGGTGTGGAGGTTGAGGAGGAAGAGGTGGGAGAGGAGGCAGGACTGGGAGAAGGAACAGTAGCTGGGGAGGGGGCATCAGGCGCGGGACCGGCATGGGGCAGCACTCTCTGCACCAGGGCCTGCAGATGGTGACAGATGGCATGACCCTGGGCAAGCAGCTCCCGCCGGAACTCCCATTCTTCCTGCGCCCGCTGCTCCACAATCCGGGTCTGGGCTCACAGGGCCTGCAGGTACTGCTCTTGGTACCTCTGCTGCGTGGTGTTGCTCCTGCTGGGGCCGCGGGTACAGGAGCATGTCCTGGGCGGTGCGGCTGTAGAGAAAGAAGAGAAGTGGTCAGTTCTCCCTGGGGACACAGTGGATGATGCCCAACCCCCCGTCCCCCACGAGGTGAGGGAGACTGTGCCTTGCATTGTCAGAGCCGATGTGTTTGCACAGGACTGGGAGCTGCCCCGAGGTCGTACCTGTGCTTCTGTGCTGTGTATAGTGCAGCTGGGGTGGAGGGAGGGGGGAGATGTCCCTGCCCCATGTAGAGGGGGCATGTAAAGGGAGGGCGTCCTGCTGTGTCCCACCCCGAGGTCGGGAGTATGTTGGGTCTCTTCATACACACGTGCGGCTATCAGGCCACGGCCCCTGTGTGGCATGCAGCTGGAGCCACCTGCCCAAGGGTGGCACGGCACGTGTCCGCATGTGCATAGGTGGCTGCGTTATCCGTGAGAGGCATGGCCCATGTGCGCGATCCCTGGTCTCCCTCCCCACTTCCCCCTGGGTAGGGGACAGTGCTGGCATTTACCTGGTATGGCCTCCCCAGACGACCCTGCCGACTCCGGTGCCGGGACAGCTGGTGGTAGCCTTTCTGCTGCGCCCAGGTCAGGGCCCTCAGCTCCCAGCTTGCTGCCCCCCGGGCTGGCGCGGACCACCCCGCCCCCCAGGATTCGGCCAAGGGCTGGGAAGTAGGGGCAGGTGGTAGCCCCTGATGCAGTGCTGCCCCTAGTGGCCCTGGTGTATGGCTGCCTGAGCTCCTTTATTTTCAGGTGCAGCTGCTCCTGGGTGCGCCTCTGTCCCTTGCAGGCCATGGAGGCCGCTATGCGGCCATAGATGGTGGCATTCCTTTGACTGGTGTGGAGATCACGGACATTGGGGGCCTCCCCCCACACTTCAATGAGGTCCATGATCTCCGCACCAGTCCAGGCGGGGGCGCGCCGTCTATGGCCCCTGGCTGGCCCCTGGGCACTGGGGGACTGGGCGGGGGACACTGGACTGGTGCTGGCTGCCCGGCTCATCGTCTGACCACTGGGTGCAGAGCTGTCAGGGCTGTCTGTCTGCATGCAGGCCTCTGGCTCGCACGTGCCCAGTGGCCAGACTCTACCCCTTTAAGGGCCCGGGGCTGGGGGGGGGGAGAGGAGAGGAGTTTTCCTGGTTTGACCCAGAGTGGCCACCAGGGCTCCTTGGGAGGGCTGAAGGCCCCCTATTTTGAATTAAGTGTCTACACAGCACTTAATTCAAATTAGCTATTTCGAATTTGGCATTACTCCTTGTAGAATGAGGTTTACCAAATTCAAAATATGTGCTCCTCTATTTCGAATTAAATTCGAAATAGCGGTTTGCATGTGTAGACACTATTGAGGTTAATTCGAAATAACAGCCGTTATTTCGAATTAACTTTGTAGTGTAGACATACTCTAGTTGATGTACTGTAGACATACTCAGGGGCTGTGTCTACATTGGCACCCCTTTCCGGAAAAGGGATGCTAATGTAGACTTCGGAATTGCAAATTCCGCGGGGGATTTAAATATCCCCCGCGGCATTTGCATTTACATGGCTGCTGCTTTTTTCCAGCTTGGGGATAAGCTGGAGAAAAGCGCCAGTCTAGACGTGATTCTCCGGAAAATAAGCCCTTTTCCGGAGGATTTCTTATTCCTACTAGACTGGCCGGAAAAAAGCGGCAGCCGTGTAAATGCAAATGCCGCGGGGGATATTTAAGTCCCCTGCGGAATTTGCAATTCCGAAGTCTACATTAGCATCCCTTTTCCGGAAAGGGGTGCCAATGTAGACACAGCCTAGGAAAACGAACTGTAAGAATAGCGAAGAAAGGTTGTGTAGTTCTTGTCACTGGAAATTTTTAAGAACATGTTAGATAAATATCTGTCAGAGATATTGTAGATATTTGTAAGCACTTACACACTGTTTGTGCCATAGATTACTATCCCTTCTTCCTTGTTAAGTAATGGATTTACACTTTCCTTCATCCTACTTCTACTGATTTTATATAACCTTTTTATTGCCTTTTATGTCTCTCTCTGGTTGTAACACATTCTATGCTTCTCTGATTTTGTCCCTACATGCTTCTGCTCTTCTTTTATACTTATCTTAGCAATTGGTCCTTGTTTTCACTCTTTTTATTATTCCTTTTTAATTTTCAGGTAATTAAAGAGCTCCTGATGCAGCTATATTTATTTCTTCCCATCTTTCCTCTGATTTGGGATAGTTTGTGGTTATTCCTTTAATGTTGTCCCTTTGAGAATTCTAGCTGCCCTTAACTGTTTCTCTTAAGATTTCTTTCCCTTGGGACATTGTTTGCTGTTTCTCTACTAAACAAAAGAGGCAGGTGAATGGCATTGAAGGAGATTTTGAACATTGCGAATTTGATTTTTTCCATATTGTTTGAGCATCTCTACTGGCTAGAAGAGAAAAGCTGAATATCTCGCCAAAAAAAAAATCTGATTTTGGTGCCAACTTGCAAAAAAATAACTAAAACTATTCACTAAGAACTAAATAATTAATAATAATAGTTAGCATTAGCACAGAGAAGTAGGTGGACACTGGAAGGGTTCATTCTTGCTGTCACAGGAGGCAAAAAGGAACTGAGGGATAGCAGGGATTGTTCCACCTTTTATGCTCTTGGGTGGCAGGTGCAACATACAGCGGGCATAGCCCTAGTGGGCACTACTGGCCAAAAGATTCGTTTGTACAAATAGGGTGCATGAGCACTAAGAGGAGAATCCATGTGCACTCTTCAGAAGAAACAAAGGGCTTGTCTTCCCTGAACTGTTAGCTCAAGGTGTAACTTGAATTTTTCCCTAACCTGATTCCTGTACACAAACAAAAACAAACCTCTAGCCAAATTAAGTGATGCTTTACATTTCAGCTAGATAGTGTCTTGGAGAATTGTGGTGTGTATGTGTTAAAGTTTGAGTACTGCTGTGCTAGTAATGCAACAAGATGCAGGAACTTGAATTACAGCAACTTATTACTGTCTCACAGAATCACTTTGATAATCCAATCACTCTGTGTAGCTTGAATGGTGTTTTGCAGTATGGTCACTCTTACTTTCCTCTCACTTGGGCTAGGTATGGGGATCTCACGTGCAAGGTATGGGTCAAAGCCAGGGTCTGAGTTATAAGGGACATAATCTGAGTTCAGTTCAGTTCAGAGGGTCCAAGGCCAAAAGTAGCAGTAGAATGTCACACCATACTATCAGATTGGAATCAAGGTCAATGAGTTTGCACTATGTCAGAGCCAAATGACTCTGCCAAAGTAAGGTTAGTAGAACAGAGGCAGGGTAAGCTGCCAGTAGTGGAGTGGAAAAATAGGAACCAAAGCAGGATAAGGAGTTAGGATCAGAGCAGTGGACCAGGAACCAGAAGGAAGGCTTGGCTTCATGAACAGGACTGGGCCAGAAACCAGCAATGAGGCAAGGTATGAGTAGTGTGCAGCAGGAAGCTAGAAAGCCACCTGGGTGCACAGACAGCCACTCCATGTTGTCCATAGGGCAAACAGACAATGCAGTAGGCTCTGCCAGTCAGGACATCAATGACTTATTGAAGTTGACATTTATAATCCAATTTAACAAAGCTGAACATGCATGTCCTCACTAAGCACATTCAGTTGACAGAGTATATGCCCACTACCATGGCTAACATTGACTCACGCAGTGATGCACTGTGACTAGCCATCCCACAGTTTCTGCTGCTCATTTGAATTTTGAGTTAGGCTCTCAATGCCTGATTGGACAAAAACATTGTCATGGGTGGTTCTGGGTACTTGATGTCAACTTCCCACGATGTACTTACTCCCCCCACCCTTCTCTTTCTCCTTGAAAACAATGGTAAACAATCATTTTGCACCCTTTTTTCCCCAGGTTATCCACACAGACACCATAATATGGCAATCATGGACCATGATGTCGAGGGGCAGGTGCCCCTCAACAGTCCAGACGTCCCCAAAGTTTGGGTCGCTGCCCCTTTTTCCAGGACAAACGCGACCTGTAGGCTCAGTTCATAGCAAATGTCTCTCTATCAGAGTATATACCCCTGCAAACTCTGCTCAATAGTGCAGGGTAGATACACCCCATCACATACGCTTAGCTGCACACTGCTGTGGCAGGCATTGCAAACATCTCATACATTATCCTGTGGTTTGTCCAGAGCCTACCCAACATCTGCCTGTGCAAGGAAGAAAGTGAGGAGACCACACATACAGATGTGCAGGAACCCATTGAATAGAGCAATTGGCATATTCTGGTAGCAGTCAGACATGTTGACACAATGGAATGCTGATTCTATTACTATGAGTCAAGCACAGACTGGAGGGACCGCATAATTATGCAGCTGTGGGACAAGGACCAGTAGATGCGAAAATTTTGCATGCATAAGGCCACTTTCACTGAACTTTGTGAATTGTTTCTTCCATCGTGACACACAGCAATACCAAAATGAGATGCACGCTGACAGTTGAGAAGTGAGATCTTGTTTATACTAACCTCCAGCATAGCTGAAGTCAACATATTTACCATTGCATGTGGTAAGGTTGGTGCGGGCTGCTCTTCCATCAACTCTAGCTACTCTTTTTTTTTTGGTGGAGTACCAGGTGTTGATGGGAGAACACACAGAGATCAACTTATCACATCTAAGCAGATGTGATAAATTGATACCCAGTCGATCAATTGCTGCACCACAGATCCCTAGTACAGTGGAGACAAGCTCTGAGTGGCAATAACCCTGTGTAAGCTTCCAATGCCAGAATGCTATCACTCAGTCAGGGATCAATTCAGAGTAGGTAAATCTACAGTGGGGGCTACTGTGATCAAGTTGCCAAGGCAATATATCCACTTATTGGAAGAATAGTGACTCTGGGAAATGTGCAGAACTTTGCTATGTTGGGATTATGGTGGGGTAAAAAACAGAATGCATATCCCTATCTTGACATCAGACCACCTTGCCAAAGAGTACACAAACCACAAGGGGTACTTCTCAATGATGTTGCAAGCATTGGTGGATCGTAAGGGCTGTCTCACCAACACCAACATGAAGTGGAAATGTATGACGTGCACATCTTTAGGAACTCCGATCTCTTCAGAAAGCTGCAAGATGGAACTTTCTTCCCAGACTGGAAAATTATCTTTGGTGACACTGAAATGATATTCTGGAAGAGCTAACTTACTCCTTGCTCCCATGACTCATGAAGCTGTACACAGGCAGCCTGGACAGCACTAAGGAGCAGGTCAACTACAGGTGGGCAGTGCCGTTATTGACTAAGTTAGATCTCAGAGAAAGCAACATTCTCATTGTTGTTGCTGCTTACTATGTGCTGGTAATATCTGTGAAAGTATGGGAGAAAAGTTTCTGGTGTGGTGGGGAGTTGAGGCAGATCGCTTGGTGGCCAATTATGAGAAGCCATACACCAGGGAAATATGAAGAGCACATCGAAGAACACTGCACATCAGAGAGGCTCTGTAAACCAGTTTTATGAATGACCAGACAATGATGTGAGAGTTATGTGTGCTGATCATTACTATGTTGTCCCTTGTTATACATATATGACCTTGTAAAACAACATCCCTCCTCCCCCCAAAATGCAGTTGGTACAGTGTATAAAGATTCTACTGCTTTGAAATCGTGCACTTTTATTTAGGCTACACAGTTAACACAAGCATCACTGAATAGAAAAGGAGTTGCGGACATAACAAGATTCTGGGTATGTCTACACTAGCCCCCTAGTTCGATCTAGAGAGGCTAATGAGGGCGACCGAAATTGCAAATGAAGCATGGGATTTAAATATCCCGCGCATCATTAGCATGTTCCCAGCCAGTTGCCATTTTTTAAATTGATTAGCCCGAAGTAACAGGTGGTAGTGAAACGGGATTCCGAATTAAAGCCCTAAATTGAATTAACAGTTATTCCTCCTGGAATGAGGTTTAACAGCTAATTCAATTTGGGGCTTTAATTTGGAATCCCATTTCACTGCCGCGTGTAGACACGGGCAGCTTCTTTGGGCTAGTCAATTTAAAAAATGGCGACCGGCCGGGAACATGCTAATGAAGCACGGGATTGCAATTTCGGTAGCCCTCATTAGCCTCACTAGATTGAACTGGGGGCTAGTGTAGACATACCCTCTGATAACATCAGGAAGGAGGAAGCACAAGGACACATTGTTTATTATAATTGCCCTGGGTAGCAATCAAAGCTGTGAGAATGACAGATTTCTCCACCATGAGCCATCCCTTGGAGCTGAGAGAAAGGCTTTCCAGACATTCCTCCTTCCCCCATAGTCTAGGGCACGAAGGGTAGCTATGACATAAACTTCAAAGAATTGCAAAGCATTCCAGTGGCGATTTAAAGGGCCCAGCGCTCCAGATGCCATTGCTGCCTTCGCAGTGGTGGCTTGAAGCCTCGCACTATTTTAAATTGCTGGGCCCAGGACAACTGCTCCCTTTACGCCACCTACTGGCAGACCTGACTGTGGGACACATCTCCGAGGCCAAAGCCATCAAATTGAACTGCACTGTGAGCACACTACCCCAAATTTGACCTTGGAAGGTTGAATTTATCACTACTCCTTTCATCAAGGCCGAGTACAGCAGTCGAATTTAAAAGCCCTTAAGGTTGGCGGAAGAGGCGTGGCAGTGTAGACACATTCATTATAAAATCAACCTAATGCAGCTTACTTTGACCTAAACTCAAAGTGCAGATGAAGCAAAATGCAGGACTATGTAGCACTTTAAAGACTAACAAGATGGTTTATTAGATGATGAGCTTTCGTGGGCCAGACCCACTTCCTCAGATCAAATAGTGGAAGAAAATAGTCACAACCATATATACCAAAGGATACAATTAAAAAAAATGAACACATATGAAAAGGACAAATCACATTTCAGAACAGAAGGCGGATGCGGGGGGGGGGAGGGGAAGGAACGAAGGTAAGTGTCTGTGAGTTAATGATATTAGAGGTGTGGAAAGTTAGATGTCTGTGAGCTAATGGTATTAGAGGTGATAATTGAGGAAGCTATCCTGGTAATGGGTAAGATAGTTGGGGTCTTTGTTCAATCCGCCCCCCATCGAATTTTAACATCAATGACAGTTCAGAGGATTCCCTTTCAAGTGCAGATGTAAAAGGTCTTTGTAGAAGAACGCAGGTGGTGAAGTCGTTGAGACAGTATCCTTTCTGGTTGAAATGGCAAGAAATTGTTTTTTCTTTGTGATCTTGTCTGATATCTGTTTTGTGGGCATTAATCCTTTGGCGAAGTGTCTGAGACGTTTGTCCAATGTACATAGCAGACGGACACTTTCGGCACATGATAGCATAAATTATATTTCTGGATGCGCAGGAATATGTGTTCTTGATCTTATAACTCACTTGGTTAGGTCCAATAATGGTATCAGCAGAATGAATATGTGGACAAAGCTGGCAACGGGGTTTGTTGCAAGGGAAGGTACCAGGGTTGGTATTAGTTTGGTATGTCCTGTGGTTGTTGGTAAGAATCATCTTGAGGTTAGGTGGTTGTCTATAGGAGACTATGGGTCTGTCTCCCAGAGCCTCTTGGAGTATGGTATCCTGTTCCAGTATAGGCTGTAGTTTATTGATAATGTGTTGGACAGGTTTAAGTTGGGGGTTGTAGGTGATGACAAGTGGTGTTCTATTGTTGGTTTTCTTGGGTCTGTCTTGAAGTAGATGGTTTCTAGGTATTCTTCTGGCTCTTTCAATTTGCTTTTTTATTTCTCCAGGTGGGTAGTTGAGATTTATAAATGCTTGGTAGAGATCCTGAAGCTTCTGGTCCCTGTCAGTGGGATTAGAGCACATGCGGTTGTATCGAAGGGCTTGGCTATAGACGATAGATCGTATGGTGTGTTCTGGATGGGAGCTGGAAGCATGTACGTAACTGTATGAGTCAGTGGGTTTTCTGTAGAGAGTGGTGTCTAATTTTCCATTGTTGATTTGTACTGTGGTGTCCAGGAAGTGGACCTCTCGTGTAGAATGGTCCAGGCTGAGGCTGATGGTGGGGTGTAGGTTGTTAAATCTCTGTGGAATATCTCCAGTGTTTCTTGGCCATGCGTCCAGATCATAAAAATGTCATCGATGTAGCATAAGTAGAGAAGGGGTGAGAGGGGACGGGAGTTGAGGAAACGTTGTTCTAGGTCAGCCATAAAGATGTTAGCATACTGTGGGGCCATGCGTGTACCCATGGCTGTGCCGCAGATCTGGAGGTATAAGTTGTTCTCAAACTGGAAATAATTGTGGGTCAGAACAAAGTTACATAGGTCTGCTATCAGGTTGGCAGTGGTGTCCTCTGGGATAGTGTTTCTAATTGCTTGTAATCCGTCTTCATGTGGGATGATGGTGTATAGAGCTTCTACATCCATGGTGGCAAGGATGGTGTTATTGGGGAGGTTATCGATGTTTTGTAGTTTCCTTAGGAAGTCAGTAGTGTCTCGGAGATAGCTGGGGGTGTTGGTTGCGAAGGGTTTGAGAAGAGAGTCTACATAGCTGGATAGACCAGTAGTGAGCGTGCCAATACCAGAGATGATGGGACGTCCAGGGTGTCCAGGTTTGTGGATCTTGGGAAGCAGATAGAACAATCCTGGTCGGGGGTCAGAAGGTGTTTCTGTGAAACTACACTGTCTCCTTAAAAGCCTCCCCACAGCTACTCGGGAACAAATCCACACAGAAACACCTTCTGACCCCCAACCAGGATTGTTCTATCTGCTTCCCAAGATCCATAAACCTGGACACCCCGGACGTCCCATCATCTCTGGTATTGGCACGCTCACTACTGATCTATCCTGGACACTCTCCGGGGGGGCGGATTGAACAAAGACCCCAACTATCTTACCCATTACCAGCATAGCTTCCCCAATTATCACCTCTAATACCATTAGCTCACAGACATCTAACTTTCCACACCACTAATATCATTAACTCACAGACACTTACCTTCCTTCCTTCCCCTCCCCCCGCATCCGCCTTCTGTTCTGAAATGTGATTTGTCCTTTTCATATGTGTTCATTTTTTTTAATTGTATCCTTCGGTATATATGGTTGTGACTATTTTCTTCCGCTATTTGATCTGAGGAAGTGGGTCTGGCCCACGAAAGCTCATCATCTAATAAATCATCTTGTTAGTCTTTAAAGTGCTACATAGTCCTGCATTTTCCTTCAGCTATACCAGACTAACACGGCTACATTTCTATTACTATTCAAAGTGTAGATGTGGCTGTATTTTTGCTGTGGACAAGGCAGCCACTGAGGAACCTTCAGACCTGGGTTTCAGGTCAATGGATCCTCACAGCAGGAGTCCTGTAGAAAATGGCTTCATGCACTATAAAGGCCTGATTTATTCCCTGTACACTGTCCATCTTGCACACTACATGAGGCATGGATTCTGTGCAAAAATACCATGAGATCATGTAATTAAAGACATAATGCATATATAGAAGGAGGCTGAATTTCGGTTATATAGGCAACCCTAATTTTGACTGTTTGGTCCACATCACTAAAGGTACTGAGATGCCTAACACCGATTAATTTCAATGGGAGTTAGGTATCTAAATATCTTTGAAGATCTGGGGCTTCTTCCAAATGTTTGATTTTGCAACCTAATGTTATTTTAATGTAGTTTTCCCCCAATCTAATAATAGATTAGTTTGAAACACAAGAAAAAGCTTTGAGGGGAAACTTTTACTGCTACTGCATGAGGTGATCCTGTTGTGTGGATAAATAATGGACTTCATTGTCCATATTTCTCAATCTGGCATCTTTTATGAGTTAAAAAACTTAAAGAAAAAATGGAATATGAATATTTTAAAATATATGCTTATTAAAGATATGAACCACAAAACTTTGCTGATACTTTATGTTAGAAGTTTCTATTTAGCAAGCTGGAGTAAAGTGTACATACTTTGAAATTCTGAGCTTTTATAACCAAATCCCAAAGTTTTGCTGCTTCCAAGTGTCTTGGTAGTTCTGTAAGCTGTTTTAACTTGAAACCTGGGTATCTATAATTCTAAAAGGAAAAATGATTAATTCTTAATTATTGCACTCCTGATATATTCTCAGAAGAGAGAGAGAGAGAGAGGGAGAGAGAGAGAGAGAGACTATCTCTTCAAATATATCCACAATATTTTTTTCTAAACTGAAACTGAAGACAGTTACCCTACAATGGAAATGTTCCATTGTTGGGAGTCCAATTTTTTTCAGTAGCATTTTCTTTACCAATTGCTTTCTTTGATGGCCCAGAGTCAGGGTATGTCTGCACTGCAGAGTTTTTCTGGAAAAATGGCCATTTTTCCAGAAGAATTACACTTACGTCCACACTGCAATTGAATTCTTTCAACAGAAAGTCGAAAGAATGCAGGGGTTTTTCTGACAGTGGTAAACCTCTTTCTATGAGGAATAATCCTTTTTCCGAAAGAGCTCTTTCAGAAAAAGGCATGTGTGGACAGGGAAGAGGGGGTTGTTTTTTTTCAAAAGAAGAGGCTTCCAGTAAAAAGCACAGGTGCCCTCGTGGCCACTCCGTCCATAGTAATCACAACTTAAATGCAAGATAGCATCCAATCAATGTGGACATTATCTTTCGAAAAAGCAGATCGCATTTTCTGTGTGGACACTCTCTTTCGAAAGAAGTTTTTCTGGAAGATCTCTTCTGGAAAAGCTTCTCCTGAAAGAAGCCTACAGTCTAGACATAGCCTCAGTAAGAGGTCCAGTTATCGATCATTCAAGGTACATCAAGGAATTGTTCCCTGATCATTAGTAAATATTTTGCCTTTATGTACTTGTCTCAAAATTATTTAGTGTGAAACTCCAGTCAAGGTGTTTTGCTTTGTTTTTATATTTAAGTCAGCAATATTTTCTACTTCTCAGACTCTGCCTTCATTTCCATGATATTGCAGTCATTCTGTTAATTGTGTAGCAAATGCATAGCAGATAGTGTCCCAGCAGAGTCCATGGCTGTAGTTAAAAAAAAATCTCCTTCTGCATGACATCACCTTGTATAATTGGAATATGATGTATGATTTTCATTTTACGCCAGGAAGTGGGTCGGTTTATATTTCAGAGCACAGAAAGCAAAATAAAATTAATAAAAATGCTTAGCATTTATAAATGTGTTCGGATCTATGCAGATATTACCACTCTATTTGATAATACCACTCTTGTGAGATAAGTGGGTCCTGATCTAGTGATGTCAGTAAAATTACTTATGCAATGCATAGGAGCGTCTTTTGGCTCTTTACTTTAGGGAAGTCTCAAAAAAACCACAGAACCTGATTTGCTATTTTTCTTACCTTAATTAGCTCATTAATGAATTATGATAGAAATTTACATCTGTTTTTATTTCATATTATTTCCATGAAATTTGCTCAGTTAATATTTTAGTGCTCAGTTCCACAATACTGACACCTATTACTAACTTTACTTATGCAAATAATTACATTGATGCCTCTAATGTAGGGGTGGGCAATAGCATGGCAGTAGTCCTTTAGGGTTAGCCCCAGGCGGGCCACCACCGCTATATTTACCTGCACAGCCGCAGGTACCAGCAATCGCAACTTCTGTTGGCCATGGATTCCTGGTGAATAGGAGCAGTGGGAATCAGCGCAGACTGAGACATCACTTCCTACAGCTCACATTGACTGGGAACAACAATCCATGGCCAATAGGAGCTGCAATTGCCAGTACCTGCAGTCATGCAGGTAAATATAGTGATGGGGGCCTGCTAGGAGCTAACCCTAGCAAATTAGATCCGGCCACTGGGCCAGTATTTGACCACTCCTGTTCTAATGGAAGATGTCGTAATCTTTGGCCCAGTGGTCCCTTGTAGCCAGATTTGGTTAAAGGATCCTTTAACTTATGGCAGAAGCAGACTTAGGGGGCTGGAGAAAATATTCTGGGGGCAGGGTGGCTCAGCAGGGGCATATCTATGAGTGGGCCTAGGTGGGCTCACCCAGTTAGCACCCAATTAAGTCCATCATACTAGTAGTGAAGGGGCTCCTTCTGGCAGAGAGAGATTTCTGGGAGACTGAGTGGCTACAAGTAGCCCCAAACAGCCATAGGAATCAGGACAATTTAAAACTGACACACAGCCACCTTTGCTTCCTCCATAGATCCCTCGTTAAACACAGATTGGAAAAATCCAAAAATTAGGCCCCAAGTATTCATATATGACATGTCAATTAAATCAACACATTCATAGAACCTTGCAAATCTCAGATATCCGCTTTTTATCCATGGGTGTCCACAGCTCACTTTTGCAGATATAGATGCAAATGTAGAGACAAATTTTGTATCTAGAACACTACACATTTGAAAATAACTGCTTTATATCTGTGGGTATACACATACACAGATGTCAATGACATATACATGCTCACTTATGCAGACATAGATGTGGGTGCAGATACAAATTTTGTATCCATGCAGGGCTCTACACATTCATACCACAATTGGATTTTCCAGTATGTGGTATATCTAAATGTACATAATTAATAAAAATAAGATTGGATCTTTATATATATATCTATATATATATATCTATATCTATATATTTATAGGATCATTGGATCATTATATATATGACCTAATTCTGTATTCCTTTATTTCCCTAAATTGTCATTGATTTACATACTATTGGTTTGATTTAATACTGCAATCTACTTTATGATATGTTTAGCAAATATACCTTAACATTTTTTCTGCTTGATTCCTCACTGATGTTTTTATCGACCTAAAAAATATTTTAAACAAACCATTCAAAAGTAATATTAAATGTACTTCTTACCATGAATTAAACATTTTGTATTCTCAGACAAAGGGAAATACTTTCAGCTAAGTCAGGAATTAAAACAGTCTAAATATAACTTCAACTTGAAAAATATGACTGTAGGAGTTAATTGCAGAAGAACTTTGTACGTGCAAGTTTAGGAGTGGCGAGGCCTGCATTCTTTCCCCCCTTTCCCTTTCCCCTATATCTAATGAGCCAGAAGCAAGTCTTTGGGAACATACACCATTTAAGATAAGCATTGTTGCCAGTATAGCAAGAACAAGTATAAGATAAAGGGAAAGGACAAGAATGCATAAACAATTCTGTTTACCCTAACATACTGATCATGTAAACAAGGCCAAAGAACAAGTAGAACTAGATCAGAACCAGATCAATAACTAACAGCTGAGCCCTACATCAGCACGTAATGAGTAACCCCTGGAAATTTCCAAACTGAAAAACAAGGCAAGAGAACTGTATTTAAGGCTGCACCAAAGCACAGCAATTTGGACCTCATCGATGGGCTTTGGGTACCGGCGCCTTAGAAGCTGAGACAACCTCCCACTTCGTCTGCAGCCAACTTGGGATCCCCAGCTAGAAGGAAGGGACATAAGATATGCCACTTCTTTGTTATGTTGCCCTTCTAGTGAAGGGGTGCAGCTGTTAGCTGTCAGGAAATAACTGCTTGTGTTTGACAGATACCTGCGTAGCGTTTTTTGTACTTTGAGAACCCAGTGTCGGACCTGAGACTTACTCTTGCCAGCAACAATGACATGCGGCATTCAAAAGCCTTAGGTCTATCTTATCTATACTACAAAATATTATCTGACAATATAAAACATGATCATATTTTTGAGTAGTTTTATCTATGTAATCATATAGGGCAGGCCACAATCTCTGTCTGAAATGCATGACAGAAGCTCCTTTGAAAAATTAGGTCTTTACCAGTATTCCCTGAAAGATTTTCCATCCACGATGGGAGTGAGTTTAATCTTGTGCACCAATATTGATGCCATGTGCATTTGTTTGGATGTGTGCCACTGGGGGAGAGACCTAACTGCCATGGCTGGCTTGGCCCCTGGCCTTCCTCCAAGAAACCGACCGTGGAAGTGGGCTGAGAGACTGCGATCTGCGTGGACTGCGCTGCCCTGGCCCTCCTCCGGCAGCCAGAGGATGGTCAAGAGGTTTAGGCTGGCTGCAGCCAGGACGGGAGGGGCTCAGAGGCCTGGGATGGCTGCGGCCCCAGCCCGCCCCTTCTAGGTGTCTGTGGGGAGAGCTGGGCCTGCCTAACCCCAGAGACGGGGCTTGGCGAGCGTAGCGAACAGGGGTCAAAACACCCCAATGTGTGTATATAAAATTTAATTATGTTAGAAAAAATATTAAAAACTGGATATTTAAAAATGTGCTTGACCCTGCACCCACTCACCCAGAAAACCACCCAGTTTGCTGGCTGCTGCCCCCATCACACACTATGCATGCCCCTCTACCTGTGCCCCCATCAGGGCCACACACAGCCACCTGGTACCAGGATAGGCCTGGCTAACTGCGTACTCCCACACATGCAAGAGAGTTACTCACCCTGTTCAGTAACAGGGGTTCTTCGAGATGTGTGTCCCTGTGAGTGTTCCTCATGCTGGCAACTGGAGATGTTTTCAGCAGCATCCTGCTGTGCCGTATCCATGCCTTGGCACCTCCTTGTGCCATTGGTGTCTGCTAGGCACGCACACGGCACGGCCCCCTTCCTTCCTTCTCTACCCTTGCCACTAGACCAGAAGGCTCCAAAGCAGGGGAAGGTGGGAGGGTAGTGGAGCACCCATAGGGACACACATCTCGAAGAACTCCCATTATTGAACAGGTGAGTAACTCCCTTTTCTTCTTCAAGTGATGTCCCTGTGGCTGTGTCTAGACTATACCTCCGTTTCAAAAAAAAAGCGGTGGTCATGTTTATGCTAATGAAGTGCAGGATATTTAAATCCCTGCTTCATTAGCAATTTCAACGTGCCTAATCTACATCTCTCTGTCGACAGAGAGGTGTAGTCTAGACGTACCTTGTGGGTGCTCCGCTCTGGGTGACTACAAAGCATTAGTCACTACAAAGCATGAATCATAGAAGTGGGTTTGGAGCCCTGCCACTGTCACTGAGAATAACACCACTTGTGCGACAGCCATAGATGACAGAAGTAAACAAGTAGTGTTTTGCAAACGTGTGGTCAGATGACCAGATGGCTGCCTTGCAAATGTCCTCTAGAGGCACATTTTTGAGAAAAGCAGTCGTGGAGGCCATGGCCCAGTGATAGTGGGTGATGATAGTGTCTGGTGGTTGTTTGTCATGGATAGTATAATGTGTGTGAATACATGATGACATCCACTTGGAAATCCTCTGGGAGGAGACCACTTGGCCCTTGGAATGCTTGGCAAAGGATAGGAAGAGTCTGGGCATTATTCTCCGTGATTTTGTTTGATCTATGTAGAATGTAACTGCTCAGCGGACTTCAAGGGTATGTATGCCATGCAGCTTGGGATGGATCAGCAAGAGGCTCGGGAAAGAACACAGGTATGTGTATGGGTTTGTTAATGTGAAAGAGAGAGGGGACCTTTGGGAGGAATTTGGGGTGCAGCGGAAGGATTACTCTGTCCTTAGTAAATACTGGGGGGGGGGGGGAGGAGAGGTCTGCCATTAATGCAGCAAGCTCCCCCACTCTCCTGCTGGAGGTTCTGGTCACCAGAAAGGTGACTTTCATGGACAAGTGCAACTTGCTCATGGTTATTAGAGGCTCGAAGGGTGGCTTAGTCAAACCCTTAAGGATGTTACTAAGGTCCCAAATGGGGACTGGAGGCCAAACCTACGGGAAAGTATTTTGGAGACTGGTAAAGAATTGTCTGGTGATTGGGTCTGAATAGAAAGAGTTGCCGTCAGTGGTTTGATGAAAGGCTGCTATTGCCACTGCGTGTACCTTTACCGTATTAAAATATAGGCCCGACCAGCTTAGTTCCAACAGATAGTCTAATATGAGGGGGATAGGTGTGGTATCAGGAGGCATGGGATGACTGTGTCTGAGCCACTGGGAGAATCTAGTCCACTTGTAAAGGTAAGATTTCCTGGTGGACTCTCTCCTGCTGTTGATTAATATCTGCTTCACTCGCTCTGAGCAGGTGTTTTCAGCATTCTGGAACCATAAAGGAGCCACGTGTGGTGGTGGAGTTTGTGTGGTTCCGGATGGAGAACTGTGCCGTGATGTTGAGGGAGAAGATTGCATTGTGGGGGAAAGGTGTACGAATCTGCTATTGCCAATCTGTACAGGTAAGGGAATCATGTTTGTCTCAACCAGGCTGGTGCGATGAGGATAACAAAGGCTCATTCTATTCTGATCTTGGTGATAACCTTGTGGAGCAAGGTGAGTGGTGGGAAAGCATAAAACAAAGGTGCATCCCATTTGAGGGAAAAAGCATCTCCCAGAGAACCCTTCCGCAGGGCTCCTCTGGGGCAATAAAGGTGATACTTGTGGTTAACTCTGGTTGCAAAGAGGTTGTCCCCATCAAATTAAAACATGTTTGAGGGCTTGGGCATCTATCTCCCATTTGTGATGGTCGTGAAAATTGAGGCTGAGAGTGTCCACCATAACACTGAGTACCCCAGGGATGTACGTGGCTATGTGGGTAATTTGGTGTGCAAGGCACCAGTTCTATAATTTGAGGGCTTCCATACAGAGGAAGGGTGACCTGGCCCCACCCTGTCCATTGATATAATACATGCAAGTTGTGTTTTCTGTCATGATATTGTCTTGTGCACTATGTGGTGCAGAAAGTGGAGGTATGCACAGCACACAGTCCCAAGTTCTAGGAGATTGATGTAGAGTGTTTGTTCACTGAAAGACTTGTACGGTGAGGGGCCCAAGATGAGCCCCTGATCCATAAGAAATTGTGACTGTGGGGGGCGGCTGATGAAATGGTATGCCCCATAGAACATTGTGTGGATGTGTCCACCATTCCAGTAAACTGAGGACACGTGGTGGGATAGTGACCATCATAGAAAGGGGGTCCCGGGAATAGGTGTAAAGTGTGGTCAGCCAGGACTTGAGGCACCTCATGAGTAGCCTAGCTGTTTGGACCACATAGTGGTGGCAGCCATGTGGCCTAGGATCTTGAGGCATTCACGGACCGTTGTAGTGGAGGTCACATGTGCCGCCATTATGAGGTTGTGAAGGGCTTTGAATCTGCATGGAGAAAGCTGACCTGCCTGTGACAGTGTCAATGTGTACTCCTATAAATTCTACAGTTTGAGTAGGCTGGACTGTGGACTTCTGGTAGTTTATATGGAAATAGAGATGAAGTAGAAGGTCCGTGGTGATATTGACCATGTGTTGCATTTCCTGGAAGGATGTGCCTTTTATGAGACAATTGTCCAGGTATCAGAATATTATGACTCTCTTACGGCGTAGGAATGACACCACAATGGCTAGAGTTTTGAAAGAAAAACCTTTTGAAAAACCAGGTTGAAAGCCTGAAAGGGAGCACTCGATATTGGTAATGTTGGCTTCCCACTGTAAATCATAGAAAACGATTGCGGGCAGGATGTATCAAAATAAGTATCCTCAAGGTAAACTAGGCAAATATAACTTAGATAGGGCCACGATAAGGTGGGTGCATAATTGGCTGGATAACCGTAGTCAGAGAGTTGTTGTTAACGGTGCTAAATCCTGCTGGAAAGGGATAACAAGTGGAGTTCCTCAAGGGTCTGTTTTGGGACCCGTACTGTTCAATATCTTCATCAATGATGTAGATATTGGGATAGAGAGTACGCTTATTAAGTTTGCAGATGATACCAAACTGGGTGGGGTTGCAACTTCTTTGGAGGATAGGGACATAATTCAAAATGACCTTAGCAAGTTAGAGAAATGGTCAGAGGTAAACAGGATGAGGTTTAATAAAGAGAAATGCAAAGTGCTCCACTTAGGAAGGAACAATCAGTTCCATACATACAAGAAGGGAAGCGACTGTCTAGGAAGGCGCAAGGCGGAAAGAGATCTAGGGGTCATAGTGGACCACAAGTTGAATATGAGTCAACAGTGTGATGCTGTTGCAAAAAAAGCAAATATGATTCTAGGTTGTATCAACAGGTGTGTTGTAAGCAAAACTCGTGAAGTCATTCTGCCGCTCTACTCTGCACTAGTTAGGCCTCAGCTGGAGTATTGTGTCCAGTTCTGGGCGCCACATTTCAAGAAAGATGTGGAGAAATTGGAAAGGGTACAGAGAAGAGCGACAAGAATGATTAAAGGTTTAGAGAACATGACCTATGAAGCCAGGCTTCATGAACTGGGCTTGTTTAGTTTGGAAAAAAGAAGATTAAGGGGGGACATGATAGCGGTTTTCAAATATCTAAAAGGGTGTCACAAGGAGGAAGGAGAAAATTTGTTCCTCTTGGTTTCTGAGGACAGGACAAGGAGTAATGGACTTAAAGTGCAGCAGGGGAGGTTTAGATTGGACATTAGGAAAAAATTCCTAACTGTCAGGGTGGTCAAATATTGGAATAAATTGCCAAGGGAGGTGGTGGAATCTCCCTCTCTGGAGATATTTAAGAACAGGTTAGATAGACATCTGTCAGGGATGGTGTAGACGGAGCTTGGTCCTGCCTTGAGGGCGGGGGGCTGGACTCGATGACCTCTCGAGGTCCCTTCCAGTCCTATTATTCTATGATTCTATGATTCTAAGGTCGAGAGACGACAGCCAGCCTCCTTGATCTAGTGCTGGAATCATTGTTTCTAGTGTCACCATCTTGAAACGTTGGTATGTGAAGTATTTGTTGAGACTCCTTGAATCCAAAATGCGTCTCCACCCACCATTCTTCCTCTGAGTTAGGAAGAATGTTGAGTAAAACCCTCTCCCTAGGAAAGCCATTGATACTGGCTCTATCACAGCTATTTTTAGGAGGTGGAGGACCACTTGCTGAAGGAGAGTCTCATGAGAGGGGTCCCTGAAGAGGGATGGGAAGGGAGGGTGGGTAGGAGGAAGAGAAATAAAGGGGATGGAGTAACCAATTTTGATGAGATCCAATATCCATCAGTCTGATGTTATTTGTAACCCATTGGTGTAAAAAGGGCCACAAGCGGTGGTTGAACTGTAGCTGTCTGGTTGGTGGTATGTCAGCAGTGGCGGTGTCTTTCTGGCTCTCAACCAAACATTCAAATCTGCTGCTTTGATGAAAGATAGGGATGTTGAGGGTTGCCGTTGTTGGCACTGAGGTCTACAACGTTGAGGCTTGTGTTTTTGGTGAAAGTCATATCTGCACTGTGGTCGGTATGTTTCTCTGGGCCTTCTGTAGATGTTATATCTTGATCTCTTGAAAGAAAGCGTGTACAGGCCCAGAGTCTGGAGGGTCGCACGGGATTCTGTTTTCACTGCAAATAGGCTGGTCTTGTTGAAGGGAAGGTCTTCGACTTTCTGCTGAAGGTCTCTAGGTAGCCCAGACAGTCTCCGCATAGCGATAGGTGAAGCTGTGATCCAGGCAGCAGTGTCGGCCACATCCACGGTAGACTGTAATGCCATGTGGGAGATTGTGTGCCCTTCATGCAAGACACTGAGCAAAATTGGCCTTTTGTGCTCTGGGAGAAACTGTAAGAGTTCCTGGAGTTTAGAATAGTTGGAGTAATCATAATTAGCTAGCACAGCAGTGTAATTTGCTGCTCTAAGAATCAAGGTAGCTGAAGAATAGACTTTGCGCCCCATAATGTCCATCTGTTTATGGTCCTTGTCCTGTGGAGTGGACCTTATGTTGAGCTGTTTTGCCCTGTGTCTGACCGAGTTGACTACTAATGTATTTGGGGGAGGGTGTGTAAAGAGGAAGTTCATGCCTTTAAGTGTTATAAAATATTTGCGGTCAGCCCTCTTATTGGTGGGGGTAATGGACACTGGGGTTTGCCAGATGTTATTGATGGGGTCCATAATGGCTTCGTCCACCAGGAGGGCGATCCTGGAGGATGTGGGGGGCTGTAAGGTATGCAAGAGGCGATATGGTTTCTCTTGGAATTCCTGCAGGTCCCATTCTTTGCGTCAGAGATACTTTTTTAAAAAGTTCTTGGAACTGTTTAGAGTTGTCGGATGGAGGTAGGGTGGTAGAAATGATAGCCTCGTCTGGCAAAGAGGAGTTGCATAGGAGGGACCTGTCTTCCCCCTCAGATAGAGAATCATCCAAGTCAGACTGAATGGGCTCTGGAGAGTTTGGTGCTGTAGCCGATGGTGTGGGTTGGGGGGACTGAGGTGGTCTTTTCAATGTTGTTGATGGAGCCATGTGATGGCCCCTATGAGAAGACCCTGACTCTCAGGGATGCCACTGTCCTGGGTAGGAGGGTGGTGGGTATGATAGTGATGTACCAATGGGGGGTGGAGGCAGGTAAGCAAGACTCCCAAGGGGGGGTACCGCTGAGTTGGACTGGAGTGCTGAGATGAGAAGTGGCTGTTTGGCTCCATGCTGGCTTCACTGTGGAAGATTGATGGGACTGGTGATCTCTGAGAGGGTATGTCTACGCTACAAAGTTAGTTCGAACTAACGGACATTAGTTCGAACTAACTTTCATAGGTGCTACATTAGCGCTCCGTTAGTTCGAACTTAATTCGAACTAACGGAGCGCTTAGTTCGAACTAGGTAAACCTCATTTTACGAGGATTAAGCCTAGTTCGAACTAACTAGTTTGAATTAAGGGCTGTGTAGACCCTTAATTCGAACTAGTGGGAGGCTAGCCCTTCCCAGCTTGCCCTGGTGGCCACTCTGGCCAACACCAGGCAAACTTGATAGACCCCGGGGCAGAGGGACCGCTCCAGGAGACGGAGGAGGAGGAGGAGGGCTCCGAGAGCCAGGAGCCTGCCGGCAGCCTGCCCAGGACCTGGGACCCCCGAGGCACCCCACAGAGCCGCTTGCCTGTGTCGTCCGAGGCCGGGGAGGCGTCCACCTGTGAGTACCATCATGCTCCCCTTATGTGTACGGGGGGTGGGGCGAGAGGGAGCCCCGGGACCATGCGCCTGGGCCTTGCCCACCACGGAGCAGCAGCTGGGGATCCTGCAGGGGCCCTGGCCTTGCAGAGGGGAGCTGGGTTTCACACACCTGGGCCCCTGGGGTAATTGACCGCTGTTCTAGTTGCACCACAGCCGCAGCACCTGGGCCTGCAGGGCGCACCACCCCGCCTGCAGCAGCCGCCCGCGCCCGGGCCAGCAGGAGAGCCAGGAACCAGGAGGACTACCAGAGGCGGCACCTCCAGTTCCTGGAGCAACAGCTCCGTCTCCAGGACCACTGGGTCCAGGAGGACCTGAGGCTGCACCAGAGGAGTTTGGAGGCCCTGGAGGAGCAGGGCCATGCCCTGCGAGGCCACCTCCAGAGCCTGCTCGACCGCTTCCCAATTCCTCCTGCTCCTGCTCCCCCTGCTCCCCTCCTGCTCCCCCTGCTCCCCCTCCTGCTCCCGCTCCTGCTTCCTCCACACCCCCCGTCCCTCCTGCCCCACCCTCCACAACCATTCCCCACCGACGCCCCCGGACCCGCAGTGTGGCGAGACGGGAGAGGCAACCGGACTCCCACCCCTGAGCTTTTCTTTCCCTTCCTCCCTTCCCTCCCCTTCCAGCTCCCTCGTCCCAGGTTTCCCCCTCCCCTCTCCCACCCTCATTCCTCCCTCCCCCCACCCCAGTTATGTGAAATAAACAGACGTTTTTGTTTGAAAAACAGGTGTCTTTATTTTACAGTAGGTAGGGAGGGGAAAGGGGAAGGGGGGTAGGGTGGAAGAAGGCCCCAGTGGGGCATGCAAGGGAGAGGTCAGTCCTCCCCCTCCACCTGGAAGCTCTCCCGCAGGGCTTCCCGGATCCGGACGGCCCCCCGCTGGGCTTCCCGGATGGCGGCAGTGCGGGGCTGACCGTAGTGTCCAGCCATGCGGTCAGCCTCAGCCATCCAGGCTGGCAGGAAAGCCACCCCCTTTCGCTCACACAAATTGTGGAGCACACAACATGCTGCCACCACGGGAGGGATGTTGTGCTCGGCCAGGTCCAGATGGGTGAGGAGGCATCGAAAGCAGGCTTTCAGTCGCCCGAAGGCCCCCTCCACCACGATGCGGGCCCTGGTCAGCCTGGCATTGAAGGCCTGGCGGGCGGGATTGAGGTGCCCTGTGTAGGGCTTCATGAGCCAGGGCTGCAGTGGGTAGGCGGCATCCCCCACCAGGCACACGGGCATGTCCACGTCCCCGACCCTGATGTGGCGGTCGGGGAAGAAGGTCCCGGCCTGCAGCCGCTGGCACACGGAGGAGTTGCGGTACACCCAGGTGTCGTGTGCTTTGCCGGACCAGCCCACGTTAATGTCCGTGAACTGTCCCCGGTGGTCACACACGGCCTGCAGGATCACGGAGAAGTACCCCTTGCGGTTCACGTAACGGGACGCCTGGTGTTCCGGGGCACGGATGGGGATGTGCGTCCCGTCGATGGCCCCCCCGCAGTTGGGGAAGCCGAGGGCGCTGAATCCCCAGATGACGGCGTCCGGGTCGGCGAGGCGGACCACCCTGCGGAGCAGCACCCGGTTGATGGCCTTGACCACCTGCGGAGAGAGACACAGCAAAGCACCAATCAGTGGAGTGCCCGGGTGGCTGGGAGCGTACGTGCCCTGGCAGTGCCCCGCGCCCCACTCCCGGAAGCAACCCCCCTGGCGGCGTGTAGTACGGCTGGGACAGACCGACCCCTCCAGTGCGGGGCACGTTCGCCTCTTCCCGTCCCCCGTTTGTCCCTGGGGCGGCCCATCCCCTCCTCGCAGCCCCCCTCCTCCCCGGAGCAGTGGCCGACGAGTGCCATACCTGCATGAGCACCGCTCCGACGGTGGATCTCCCCACGCCGAACTGGTTCCCGACGGATCGGCAGCTGTCCGGTGTGGAGAGCTTCCAGAGGGCGATGGCCACCCGCTTCTGGAGGGGGATGGCGGGCCTCATGCGAGTGTCCCTTCTGCGCAGGGCAGGGGCGAGCCACTCGCAGAGCTCCAGGAAGGTGTCCCTCCTCATCCTGAAGTTCTGGTCCACTGTCGGTCCTCCCAGCGCTCCAGGACGATGCGGTCCCACCAGTCGGTGCTGGTGTCCAGACGCCAGATGCGGCGGGGCACGCCGGTGCCGGGGCGCCGCCGCGGCTCCTCCACGGCCCCCAGGGCGGCCAGGCGGAGAGGCAGTGGGCTGACGTGCACCAGGAGGTGCCAGGCAGCCTCGAGCCATTGGTGGCAGGCTTGCAGCAGCAAGTCCAGAAAGTGCACCAGAAGGTGCAGGGCGAGCTCTGGCTCCATGTTGCCACCTGCGGCGGCGGCCCCGAAGGGAAGCACTGACACAGACGGGCACAGAGACCAACGCTTTGCTGTCCATCGGCGAGGTTGGCAAGGAAACAGGAAAAGCTGAGAACCGGCTGTCCGGGGGGGTCCCTTTAAGCACGAGCCTCAGATAGCCTCAGACAGCAGCCACACAAAGCAACTACTGACCTGATGCCCTGCCAGAACCGGTTTCAGCCGCCCTTAAATGCTCCCCTGCGTCCAATCAGTGTGGACGCGCTAGTTCGAATTAGCAAAACGCTAATTTGAACTAGTTTTTAGTTCTAGACGCGTTAGTTCGAATTAGCTTAGTTCGAATTAACTAATTCGAACTAAGTTAGTTCGAATTAACTAATTCGAACTAAGTTAGTTCGAATTAGCGCTGTAGTGTAGACATACCCAGAGTGAATGGACCACACTGATAAGCATGGAGATTGCAGTGCTGATGAGGCCTGGATTGCAGGGCACGTACGGTGCTGTGCGCAATCTGGTGGCAGTGCAGAGGCTGAGTGTGAGGTACTCGCTACTACTGGTGCCATCAGGGATGGTGGTTTGGGAGGAGGCATCTCAGTGAGGGGTCTTTTCAGTGTTGCATTTGGTGCTGCCTCTGGTGCTAACCTGTGCCTCGCAGGTGTCCTGGATTTGGAAGGTATGGTCGGTGCCACCAGTACCGATTGGTTTTGTTTGGGCTCAGAATGGGCCCTCTTGTGTGGTACCGATGACTTAGGTGGTGCTGTGCCGGAGATGCCGACACTCACCCTCAACAAGCTGGGTACCGGGGGTGGCAATCTGGCTGGGGAAACCCAGGTATTCAACTTTGACTTGGCAGAAGAGGTAGGGGGACTAACTTTGTCCATATCTTTTGGCTTGTCTGACAGTCTAGGCCTGCATGGAGTCTTCCTGTGGTGGCTGAAGAGACTTTTCAAAAAGATACATTTTCAGCCTATTGGCACGGTTGCGGTGTGCTGTTTCTGTAAGATTGGAGCAGTGAATCAGATGGGCACTTTATGCATGAGGCATGCCCATTAGAAACAGGCATAGTATCTCAACAGGACTCACACCATTTAAAATCTGGGGATCCAGGCATAAGGAAAAAGATGAAGTCCAGGTAAACGATGAAGAAAAAGCCTGGTTTTGGGAGGGAGGGGGAGGGAGGGTTGTTTTTTTGGTATGAAGTTGGGAGGGACTCAAACTTGGAAAGATGAGGAAAACTGAGCAGAATTAACTATTTGTTGTTGTTTTTTTGTGAAAAAAGAGGCGAGAGAAAGAAGCTTCATCTGCCACTGAGAATGGTAGAGAAGGAACTTAGGAGGGCCATGGCACGCGCGCGCCTAATGGACACCAATGGTACAAGGAGGCGCCAGGGAGCATGCACGGCACAAGCAACAAGAGTGGGGCACCTATAGGGACATCACTCGAAGAAGAACATGTAGTTGTGCCCAGCCTTGCAATCTGCCCCCCCACATGTCACCAGTACAGTGTGCCAGGGCCATGCTATCTGCCCCCCAAACACAAACAGCCAGTACCTGGGCCTAGGGCCCTCAGCCCAAGCACCACTGCACAGAAACCTTTGCCCAGCCCCACATCTTGCCTTTCTCTCCCCCAACATTGCCCGAGACCTGTGTCTGACCCTGCACCTTGCCCCCCACCCGGAATTTACCTCCTACCACCACAGATGGATGGTGCTTTTGCCCCCCACCCACCTGGATTCTGTGCCATGCCACCACTGTCATTGGCCCCATTGTCTCGCCTGCTAGCCCCACTGTCTCCCCCAATTACTGCCGCTCTACCACCTAGGCTCCCACGGAGCGGCTCCAACCCTGGCCTCCAGAGCAGCCTCCTGCCACCTGTCACCCAGCTCGAGTCCTCCAGTCCTGGTTGCCAAAGCAGCCTCCTGCTGCCTGCCTCGTGGCTCCTCCAGCCCATCAGCTGGAGCAGCCTCCTGCCACTCCCCTCGTGGCTCACGACTCCTCTGGCCCATCCAACAGAGCAGCCTCCTGCCGCCCACCTCACAGCTCCTCTGGCCCCGGCTGCCAGAGCAGCCACATGCTGCCTGCTACAAAGCTATACAGCTCTGTGTAGGAGGTGGGGTGGGGAGTGGTGGAAATGTTTATAGTGTGCCTGCACAAGCGTGCAGCTTAGAGAGAACATTGGCCCTCACTATCTGAACCTGTAACAGAGTAAAAAATACTAAAATAAATACCATACCGTTGTTTTCTTCATGTTGTCTTTTTTAATTGGAAAGTCTTCTGAATCAATAAGTTGAGTATCAGTAGCTTAAAAAAAGAGAGTAAGATTTAGCAATAAAATAGTGATCACCTCTGTTTTTTCAGCTTCAAGACAAATTCAGGATCTTTACCAAACTAAGGCTCCTAACATGCAAAAACTTATGTACTTAATTTTATGAAGTGTGTAATTGAACTGACTCATCTTTGAGATTAATGGTAGGCTCAGCAGGACTCACCTTTCCTTTATGTATTCCTCATCTTCTCTTTAATAACTTCATTTTTGGAGGCTATGACTGGCTGAGGTCTCATTTTTGCTAAAAGATTTTTATGTATTTACATACATTTAAGCTCATGCATCAGATCAGAGCCTAAACTTGCTCCTTTTATTGTAAATTTGACACTGCCCACATGCATTTATAACTGGAAGTTAAGGATTACACTGCAAGGGTATGTCTACACTGCCACCTTAGTTCGAACTAGGGTGGCTAATGTAGGCATTCGAACTTGCAAATGAAGCCCGGGATTTAAATATACCGGGCTTCATTTGCATGTTCCCGGGAGCTGCCATTTTTAAATGCCCGTAGTTCGAACTACCTGTCTGCGGCTACATGCAGCATGAACTAGGTAGTTCGAATTAAAGCTCCTAATTTGAACTACCGTTAAACAGGGCATTTAAAAATGGCGGCGCCTGGGAACATGCAAATGAAGCCCGGGATATTTAAATCCCGGGCTTCATTTGCAAGTTCGAATGCCTACATTAGCCACCCTAGTTCGAACTAGGGTGGCAGTGTAGACATACCCTAACTAAACAAAATACAATGGCTTAATACACTGTGAGCAAACCGCTGTTAAGAGTCACTGCCCATGTCTAACATCTTCAGGCATATTCACCATATAAATTTAAGAAACACATCCAATTGCATCTAGTGTGTACCTATTTATTCTTTCTGAGCTGGAATGAAGAAGAGAGTGCACCCCTAGGACTTCAGAGGAGAAGTTACTTTTAAGTCGTTGACATTCTGGGGAGTTTGCTCAGCTGTGGAATTCTGTGTATTTATAGGAGTTCTTTACAATTAATTATTTTTTTACTTACAATACCAATATGAAGAAGGGAAGTATTAAACCAATTTTACAAATAGAGGATTAAGACACCGAGATATTAAGGTCTTGTCTGAATGGCAGGGTAATGCATTATGTGATTTCTAAAGTGCAATAACATGCTGTGTATTAATTGTCCATATAGACCCTGCAAATTCACATTAAAAGATTCTAGTACTCTTTTAAAGCATGAGTGTGGTGTCTACATGGATCTCTTAATGCACAAAACTTTAGTGAGCTTTAGAAATCACAACCCCACAGAGCAAATTACTCCACCATCTAGACAAATCATAAGTACTCAGAACCATGCTTAACCAAAAGATTATCCTTGGGGCATGGGGCATGAGGCATTAGTATTTAATATTTTGTCATCAATTATCATACATGAACTTTTATGGAATTTTCACCATGTGAACTTTTACTTCATACCCATACTGTACCCATATACGTAAAATTCCAATAGTCTGGCATCCAATTGTACGGCACTCCTGATAATCCAGCATCAAAATGGCAAGAGCCTATTGAGTGAGCTTTGGCAAAAAATGAATCACAAGGCAGCAGTGGTTACTGTATTAATAGTTTAAGTGATTAATAGTTTAAGTAATTAGCCAGTGCTGCACACTACTGTACATAGTATCCTCTGCTTTCTGTATTCAAAGGCTTTGCAACAATAATGGTGAGTACTATAGTGGACATTGTCTTTCATTCTATGACTAAATTTATGCATTACAGTATGTACAATAAAAAGGGTAAAAACGGGTTAAAAAACTAAAACATTACAGTATACTGTATACAGTATGTACAATAAAAAGGGTTAAAAACACTTTATATACAGTATATACTGTGTGTGTGTATGTATATATATATATATATATATATATATATATATATATCCATCTTATAGTACCTCATGATAGTCTGGCATATCCGATAAACCGGCACCACCCAGGACCCAAAGGTTCCGGATTATCGGAAGTCTACTGTAATTTGCTTTCTTATGTTGCAGGGCACAAAACTCAACTACCACATATTACTCAGAAAAAATATCAATTCCAAAAAGTATCATTAACTGCAGTTTAGGAAGTGTTGACTATCTACTTTGGTATAATTTGTAACTACCTGTGTATTACTTTTGGGTCAAAAATGCTTTTTGGAATAATGTCTCTCACTTAACAGAACACTGCAGTTAGGCCAGATGTGGGCAATAAGGTGTGGGTCACCAAAGTTAGCCCCTGGTGGGCTGCCACTCTATTTACCTGAGCCTCCATTGGATGGGTTCTTGCAGCTCCCATTGGCCACCGATTACCATTCCCAGCCAATGGGAGTTACAGGAAGCAGCTTGGACCAGGACAACCAAACCCTGACCTTGTTTATTAGAATAAGAGAAAGCTGCATCCCAAAAGAAAGATAGATGCACATTTCTAAAATATGTAGTTAAATAAAAGATAAATACTGGAAAAGGTTCTCAGATGAAGTGTACTGGCATATCTCTACTGAAGTCAGTTATCAATTTATCTAGTTAAATATCCAAAACACAATTAGTTGCAATAATGATATCCCTGCAGTCATAACAATTCAAAGTACAATCTGCTAAGATATTCATAAGCAAATCTGGTGTGCTCATGAGCATAGAACATGGTGCTCACGATTCAAGAAGTGGCTCTCTCCTTTCTAACTCACTATTGTACAAGTGGCCCAGCATGGAATGACAATGCATTGAATTGCTGGAAGTGTCTTTCAGATGAAATGTAAAGGGAAGGTTCTAATTAATTGTGTTGCATAAAGACAACACTTTCATCTACTCTCAACCTGAGGCTATTTTTGTATTCATTTATTGGAGCCTCTGACTGCAGCAAAAGAACTCATACATATTTTATGTAAATGAATTGGAAGCATCCATTTACTCCCTTCCCCGTGAAGCAGGTAGATTGGGAAAACAAGTAATTGGCAGAGCCTTGGCTCCACGCTCTCCATGCATCAGACAATGTAACTGAATAGATGTAGGGCAACCATAATTTGTTGTCAGGATAGGAAATTAAAAAAGGAATTGTGCCTCTTTGAAGCACAGTGACTCCCTGAGATACTCCTAAGTGATACATCTTATGCATATATGTTTCTCAGCACAATTCCTGAGGCTTCAAGTTATATACCATTCCTTACTCAAGCCTATTAAGACACAATCTAGCTCAAGGGTTCTCAATCTTCATTGCACCATGACTTGCTTCTGACAACAAAAATAACTACACAACCTCAGGAAAAGGTACTGAAGCCCGAGTCTGCCAGAACCCAGCTACCCCGGCTGTGGGGACCAAAGCCCCAAGCGGGGAGGCAAAAGATAAAGCCCAAGAGCTTCAGCCCTTGGCAAGGGGCCTATAATATGAGCCCTGTCATCCAAGGCTGAAGACCCTGGGCTTTGGCACCAGGAAGTGTGGCTCAGGCTTCAGCTTTGGTCCTGGGTGGTGGGGCTCAGGCTTTGGCTTTGGACCCCAACAAGGCTAAGACAGCTCTGCTGACCCCATTAAAAAAACAAGATCACTTCCCACTTTGGGGTCCTGATCCACAGTTTGAGAACCAACGATCTAGCCCTCTTGAACACTATGGGTACGTCTAAACTACATGCCTCCGTCGACGGAGGCATGTAGATTAGCCAGATCGGCAGAGGGAAATGAAGCCGCGATTAAAATAATCGCGGCTTCATTTAAATTTAAATGGCTGCCCCGCTCTGCCGATCAGCTGTTTGTCGGCAGATCGGGGCAGTCTGGACGCGACGCGCCGACAAAGAAGCCTTTCTTGATCGGCACAGGTAAACCTGGTTTCACAAGGCATACCTGTGCCGATCAAGAAAGGCTTCTTTGTCGGCGCGTCGCGTCCAGACTGCCCCGATCTGCCGACAAACAGCTGATCGGCAGAGCGGGGCAGCCATTTAAATTTAAATGAAGCCGCGATTAAAATAATCGCGGCTTCATTTCCCTCTGCCGATCTGGCTAATCTACATGCCTCCGTCGACGGAGGCATGTAGTCTAGACACACCCTATATGATCATTTTCTACTATTCAAGTTTCATTCTATTTAATTTCACTGGATGTTTATTCAGGGTGTGTGTGTGTGTGTGTGTATGTGTGTGTGTGTGTGTGTGTGTACATAAACACGCTGCCTTCCTCCCCCATTTCCTGCATACTAGACAGTGCACTCTCACAGTTATTTCCAAAAACTGGAACATAATCATGAGGGCTATGCCAGTATTTAAACAGTAGGAAATTGATTAAATTATTTTATTCACCTTTCCACCATTATTCTCAGTAGTAATAACTAAAATAACTGCCCATTACTTTGTTCTAGTGAAACATGATGGTCATCTTCCTCTCTTGGTCTTTGTGGAAAAGAAAATATTTTTTCAGAGTGTTTCTTCAGTTCAGTTGTACACTCATTTATTCTCTTCTCCAAATCTGAGACCAGGTTGATTTGTAGTGGAGCATTTTCATACAGAGACTTAGAAATAGCATCAAATGAATAGTCATTTCTTAATTTGTTCACCAAAGGACGATCATCATCTAGAAAGGGAAATCTTGGCCAATCATCCTGCAATAATTACATGGCAAAGTAATTACTCTTACGCATAATCAAAAATGTTAAAATGAAATTAAGCATCAATCATATGTGAAATTTACATTTTTGCAATGTATTGCAATTCCAGTAAAAACACACTTTCCCAACTTTTTTATGATCTCTAACTTTGACATCATTATTTAAGGGATTCTAATTTTTTCTTATGTTGAATAGTGCATTCCCATTTGATTACATCACTCAGCAAAAAATAGAAATGGGCCAGAGAAGAGCAGAAAAAAATAATGCTGGGAGAAGGGATTTACACAGGGACTAATTAACATGACTAGGACTTTTTAGTTTGAAAAAGGAGACATCATGCATAGAAACATTATCATGTTTCTAAGAGACAAACAGAGTCTTTTGTAACTTATGTTTTCTGAAAGTATAGTAATGTCTTCCATATGTCGTGGAAACCCATGGAAGCAGAGGCACAGCCTAAGGTCCTCAATACAGAAAAGCACTTAAAACTAGTACTTAACTTTAGGCAAGTACCTAATCTCACTGAAGTACTTAAAATTACCATGGAATTAAGTACATTTCTAGGGCAGGGTTTAAAGGCTAAAGAGTACAATCATAATAAATTGATGACAACTATACCAACCCCACAGAGATCTAGTCTGTTAATAGTGTGGTCTCTTTTCATCAGAGTGGATAGCCAAAAATTTGAGGTCTGTAGGCTGTCACATGTGGAAGGAGAAGGTGGTCATAGATTCACCGAATGTTTAACAGGGTAACCGACTAAGCAGGATCCAGGTTGGAGACTGATCCAGCCCAGCAGGAGCAGCTCCCAACCTTCAGGTCTCCCATCTCCAGCTCTGTGCTGGGGCTGTCTGCTCCCAGCCCTGCACTGGGGTTGCCACCAGCTCCCAGTCCCCACATGGGGGCTGGGTATGCCATTGGCTCCCAGCCCCTGCTGGAGCAGCCCCTGTCCACAGTGGGCCTGAGCGCTCTGCAGACAGAGGCTGCTCCACAGAAGTAGCCCCTACCTGCAGAGCTCCTGGACTCCCTGCAGACAGAGGCTGCTCTGGATGACAGCAGCCACTGCCCAAGGAGGGACCCCTGCAGGGCTGGAACAGCCCCCCTGCTTGGGGCAAGCAGGAACTGTTCCAGCCTCCACCAGTTACTGGTTAATCAGAACTGGTAAGCAATACCTGGTTAGGGTGATGCTTACAGGATAACCGATTAATTGGTTAAACTTTCACATCTCTAATTTCCTTCATGCAGTTTTGTATATTTACAAAGAATGTATGAAGTGGTGTCTCTGAATGCAAAAGCAATCAAATATTGTGAAATAGCTTCCTTTGCTCACAGCACTCAGTTTTCATCCTGACCCCAAAACCTTGTCCAGGTTTCTTCCAAGATCAACCACTGTGCTTTCCTCAGTTCCTTCGAGATGCCTTTGCCTCAATTTTTCCCTGGTTTTTGTCTGTTCTGCCTCCCACCACCGTACCCCAAAATAATATTCAAAAAATTCCTGAGTGAGTTCACATACTTATTTTCTCTTCATTGGAGATCTATCCTTACAGTTATGTTATATGAGGGGTGAAATCATACCTGGCAATCTCAAATGAGGTTTTAACTCAACTCATAGGAGGTTTCACTATGAAGATAGGAAGTTTCAGATAAAAACTAGTTATCCCATGTAACAAACAGATATAGGTCTACTGCAGTGCTCTCTCTCCCCAAACATCTCCAAATAAGAATGGATGATTGGCTGAAGCATAATTAGTAATCAGTCTTAATATGGAATGTTTTGGTGATATATAGTTTATAGGAAAATCTCCCCCTACCAGCTTATCAATGCAAGACAAGGTAGAATGGTTAGAATAAGCAAAACTGATCTTTTCTCCTATCACAGTTTCCAGAACTTTTTAATCTTCAGGTTTACAGCTCTGTTGTTATGGTAATAAAGTCGTGGCCTGGTTATCTATATTAAACAAGCTGTCAGAGTACTCTCTCAAGTATGTCCTCCACAATAAAACAGGAATTGCTGCTACAGCAGACACAAAACTTCCTCCATGGCCTATCTGTGACAAAAACAGTTAATAAATAGAAGCACTGGTCTCTGGAAGGACTGCCATTCCTACAAAGCTCTTGGTTTCCACTGCCGAAGGACCTAGGAGATATAATTCATGTTCAAATTTGGTTCAATATTTATATTCATATAGCTTTTGCTTGAGGCCTTGTTCTTGTATGTTTACTCCAAACAACAGAGACACACACGGGTAGTTAAAATAATAAGCATTCTATTTACCAATTTCTGAGACTTCAAAAATTCTTCAAAAGTGCCAGGAGGTCTTTGCATTTTCTGTCAACATACAAATATGAATTACTCTTACAGAAATACCTTATTGCATTAAAATGGAACTTGAAGTACTGTTCTAGTAAATAATTAAAGCAAACACTACAATGTATACAGTAGATACTCATTAGTTAGCACTAATAAATGAAAGAGCCATAGAGTGTAACCAGATTTTGAGAATTAAAAAATAGGAGTAAATGTGGAAAAAAGAAAGGGCACAGCATCACAAAAATGTAGTTTCTGGTATATTTTGACTAATTTGAAATGTTTATAAACTAGCACATTTACCCAGCATTGCTGGGTTTGTTGACTCGATTTTTTAAATAAAAGGAAAATATACATGCTTTATTTAAATTATAGTATTTTTCAATACAGTGTTATGTTGATGAAATTGTATTTCTGATTTCTGAAAAAAACGGTGTGTTAAAATTTTTCCATTTGTTTTACAATTTTTAAAAAAATGGGAATTCCATTACGTGTATTGTTTTTCTTAATCCCTATAAACTCTTATGATTTGCTATATTTTAACAAAAAAAAAAAGAGCCATAGTCAGTGTGGTTGCAATAACATTTTCTTCTAGTGTTTATACCTTAATCATTGATTTAGCTGTGCCAAAACAGAACACTACTTCATATTTCTCCATTTTATCTACTTTTTGTAAGAATTATTGAGAAGCAATCCTATTGCAGGTTTATCCCATTTTTCTGACTCATCTTGCCAGTTAAAGGGGTGAAAGTTACTTAAATTTCTTACAAGTACTGCCATATTGCAACCCCTACAACCTCCTTCCTCTGGCCTAGGAGAAGGGACCCTCAGGGCAGGAGATTGTGGGGGGAAGTTGTGATACAACAGTACCTGTAAGAGATGTAAGTATGGGGTGAAATGCAGTGGGGGGGGGGAGGGGCTCATTATAAGGGGTTGGAGAGTGGTGGAGGAGTCCTCAGGGCATGCGATGGGAGATGTGGGGGTGCAGGCATCAGGGCAGGGGCTTGGGGATTTATGGGGCTCAGAGCAGGGGGCTAGAAGTGTAGGCTAGGGGGAGGGGGGCTCAGGACAGAGGTTGCAGGAGTCAGGGTTGGGAATGATGGTGGGCTGAGGGTTGGTGTGTGTGAGATATGCAGGAGTCAGGGATGTGGGTGAGGAGGGGCTGAGGGCAGAGGGCTTGGGGTGTGGAAATCAGGGTTGGAGAGTGAGAAGGGGCTCAAGGCAGAGGGAGTTGGCAGTATAGGGGGTGCAGGAGTCAGGGCAGTGGTGAGGAGGGGCTCAGAGCAGTGGGGGTGTAGGAGGATGTGCCGGGAGAGATGGGGGGCTGAAGTCCCTCCCCCCAGATTCATACCAGGACTCTTCCCTTTCCTGTCAGGTAGCGAGAACAAAGTGCACAGCTTGTCTATCACCTGCGCTCCCCAGCCAGAGTGAGGAATGCAGAAAATTGTGCACTTTTCCTTCATTCCCTGCCAGTGACCAAGGAGCAACTTTCCTGTATAAATCTGGGGAAGAGGGGAACTCCTCTGGCCCTGCCTGAAGAGCACCTTGGAGGTGAGAAGCTTGAGGCTAGGGCAGTCCCAGATGGGGGAGCATCCCCATAGCCAGTCCCTTTCACCTCCCTGGTGATTCTGTCTCTTTTCTGTTTAATTTTATGAAAAGTAATCCTATTCCAAGCGCATTCTATTTTCCTGGGACAACTACATTTATTAATAGATATATTTTGTAAATGTAGTAAAGTCTTATTAGTGTGATAGTCTGTATTGATCTTAACAGTTCAATTTTACGTAGACGTGGAAATAAGTATCAGGTTTTCACATTAGCAACTAGGGCCACTGAAATCAACCCCTTGACATTTCCTGAGTTTTGGGCAATCAAAATCTCAACCATAATTTTTGAAAAGTCTGGGCAGAAAACTAGCCTGCTTCCATTGATGCGCCACTCAGTTGATGCAGCCATTCAAAACTACTAAGGTGTTTTACAAGTGGTTTTCAATGTGAGTCAACAAGCTTCAGACAGTAATAATGTTGAGCTAAGCTATTTTAGTAATCTTCATATCAATGCTAAATACAAGTTTTTGATCTACTAACAACAGACTATTGTTGCATATATAATGTAAAAGTAATACTGAATTACAGGAATTAGTGCTCCCTGGCTGTGGTTATGCATGGCCACTTGATGGCACTGTGGGAGCACTATGGCTTTTGATGGTTCTCTGCAGACCTAGGTTCTTCTGATCCTTGGTACCAGGTCAGGGGCATGGACATAGACAGTGGGATTCCAGGAGCACTCCTTGGGACGATAGTCCTCCCAATCAATTAGGCAGCACAGTCTCCCTCTGTGCAGTTTAGACTCAGGGATAGACTGGCCTATATATTCTTTGTGCCCTTGGACCTTGATTGGCAGGGCAGCTGATGGGATGGATCTAGAAAGTGGTACTCTATGTAAAAGTGGTATTCTCTGTAAAGGAGGGATATATGGGGAAAGAATATATTGCTTAAGACATCACTGGTGCTGCAGTTTAAAGGTGACAGGATTGATTTGCTGAGAAATCTGAAAAGGTCCAAGAAACTGGTAGTCTAGCTTGCAGAAGGGCTTTGTAGTCCCTTTTTGCATTTTCAAGGTGGTCCTTAAGCTCCTCCTGGATGGGGTGAATTTGCAGGATCCAGTCAGCAGCTGCAAATTAAATAGGTAGCAGGTTTAAAACAAAGAAAAGGAAATTTGTCTTAATGCAGTGCACAGTCAACATGTGGAACTCCTTGCCAGAGGATGTTGAGAAAACAAGCTCTTTAACAGGGTTCAAAAAAGAACTAGATACATTCATGGAGGTTAGGTCCATCAATACTTATTTAGACAGGATGGGTAGGAATTGTGGCCCTAGCCTCTAGTTGTCAGAGACTTTAGGAAATGGATGAAAGGAGAAGGGTCACTTGATAATTACCTGTTCTGTTCACTCCCTCCAGGGCATCTGGCATTGGCTGCTGTCAGAAGACAGGATAGTAGGCTAGATGAACCTTTGGTCTGCCCCAATATAACCATTCTTATGTTCAGGGGGGCCGATGACAAGGCAAGTTGAGAGCAAGGGTGGAACCCATAATTATCAAAGAAGGGACATTGCCAGTAATGTATTAGAACTCAGCCTAAGGAAGGAGGGAGAATTAGTTGTCTTGATGTCAGTTGACAAAGGACTTTAGGTATTGCTTTGATACGTGGTTCATGATCTCCATCTGCCCATATGTTTGGTGGTGGTATGTGAAGGAGGTAAAACACAAACATTCATTAGCTGGAGGATTTCATGTCACAAAAGTGAGACTAACTGCAGGCCCTGGTCTGAGATGAACCAATATGAGATCAGATGTATTTAGCAGAGGGTATGCTGTTATAGGGGATAGTGTACTATTTTGGTCAGTCTGTCTACAACAGTCAAGACCATGGTGTGGCTGTCAGAGTAAGGGAGTTCTACTCTCTAGGGTGATTGAGGCCCAGGCTCTAGGAAAGATCTCCAGGGCTAGTAGGACACCAAAGGGCTTAGATCACATAAGAAGAATGCCAGAACAAAGGAGAAGCTGTGCCAAAAGCCTTAATGTGGCCAAAGTGTTCTCATGGCAGAGATGGAGCTCTTCTTGCCAGTAACCTTGGTGGGACATATATATGCCCATGAAGGCAGGTGCAGTCATAGCAGGTGTGGTGCATAGCACTTTGGTTTTGGACCTCATATGATTGGGCTGTACTTTTATCTCCTGGACTAACAGATGCAGAATAGATTAGATCAAGGAGGTCTCTTGGCATATTGTGACACTAAGGAAGATGTGAGGTTTCCGTAAACAGGGTAGTTCTCAGTTAGGCTCCTTGCACTCTTAGTAGTATTTCTCTTTCAGGATAAGGTGTCAGCTTTCCAATTCTAGATTCCTGAGAGATAGATGATGACAAAAACAAATTGAGAAAAGAATAATGCCCACCTGAGCCATCTTTGGTTCAAGGCTCAAGGCAAGAGCATGTCCTGGTCAGTGCTTAATTTGTAATGAAAAAGTTGCAGGGGCTCAAGCAATTTTTAAAAAATTCATAACTGTTCTAACAAGCCCAGAGCTGCTGGAGCTAATGAACTGTAAAAACTGGAGTGCTGGGACCCCACCTATAAAAGCCCAAGAACAAATTAAGTGCAGGTCCTAGTGCTCTGCAACAAAAACACAGATTATTGTGCTGTTTGTTGCCTTTCATTTTCCTTAGGGGCCAAATGTCAATGTTAAAATATCAAACTGCATCAGTTCACAGTTGGGCACTGGTTTTAGTATGTCCTCCTCTTCCCCTTTCACTCATGCAGCTAGCTTTTCAATGTGAAGAGAGATGTCAATGAATGCATCCAAGTAGATCAGGGTCTTAGTGCTGACTATCTCACTCTTTACTTCCTTGGTAAGTCTGCACTGAAAATAGTGTATTTGGGCTGGCTTGTTCCACTCAATGTCAACTATGAGTCACTTGAACTAGGCAACATATGAGGCAGTTGGAGTTTGGTGGAGCCTTTGTAATGCTGCTTCTGCTGAGCAAGTATGGTGAGGGTTGTCAAAAGCTGAAGAAAACTCTGGAAGGAAGGCATTCCAATCTGTTAACATCAGACTGTTCCTTGTCAGCAGCAGAAAGGCCAATCCAATGCTTCTTGAGCAAGCAAACTGATTACTAATCCCACCCTGGCTTGGTCCATGGGATACATTTGATGTTGAGAAAGGAAATGGAGATAGCATTTGTTCAGGAACACCAGAACTTCTGGTGGCTCCCATCAAAACATTTAGGCAGCAGTACTGAGAGTAGTGTACTCAACCCACACATGAAGCACAGAGTTCTTTTCCTTGCTAATTGCTCACAGAGCTTCTGATTTTCTGCTGAGGTGCACCATGTAGGATTGCAGCATATGGTTCTTGATTTGGAAATGTATAACCTGCTCCAGCAGATCTGGTGTCCTATGGGGTCCAGTGGCTGATGGTAGACTTGTCCCTTCCATATCTCTGTAAAGGGGCTCCCACAAGGGGGTTGGAAGTGAGTCTCAGTAAAATGTCTGGAATGTGGGCATAGGCGGTCTTGCCTATTGGTCATAACTGTGCTGAAATCCACACTTCAGGGACAATAGTCAGTGAGCAATTGCTAGAGCAAGTTCAATAAGCAAAAGTCTCAGGCCAGCGTCAGAAAATGTCAGAAAAATGTTCCTGCCTGCAACCTGTGGTACAGGTAGGAGGTCCGGAATATGCGGGCATCATGTGCCCCACCCGACACAAATGTCCATAAAGTGTCCCCGGCGGTCGACCAGGGACTGCAGCACCATCAAATAGTAGCCCTTCCGGTTTGTAAATTGGGCTGCTCGATGGGGTGGTGCGTGGATTGCGATGTGTTTACTATTGAGGACTCCTCCGCAGTTCGGGAATCCAAAAGTAGCAAACCCGGGAATGATGTTGTCCAGGTCCCCGAGACAGACGAGCCTCTTCTGCAGCACCATAATGATGGCCCTCACCACCTGTAGCACGAGACAAATAGACAGACAGAAACCAGGTTACCTAAGTGCTTGGAAGGAGGACCCTCCGCCCCCAACCTACCCCTCCCATTGTCAGGACACCCTCCTCCCCCACATCAGTGCAGGGGTGGCCGAGGAGCGGCCTCCGAGTGCCACTCCATCCCCACACCCTCTTGCCCTTGCCTGGCAATCCCCCTTTTTCAACCCCTCCACTCAGCAGGGCCTGTCCCCTGACAGTGACTTACCTCTATCAAGACGGCCCCAACAGTAGACCTGCCCACACCAAACTGGTGTCCAACGGACTGGTAGCTGTCGGGGGTGGCCAGCTTCCACAAGGCAATTGCGACCCGCTTCTGCAGGGGGATGGCGGGCTGCAGGTGGGTGTCCTGGTGTTCCAGAGCTGGGGCGAGCCAGGCACACAGCTCCAGGAATGTGGCCTTCTGCATCCAGAAGTTGCAGAGCCAGTGGTCGTCATCCCAGAGCTGCATGATGAGCTGGTCCCACCAGTCCAAACTCGTCTTGTGCCTCCAAATCTGCCTGTCCCCAAAAAAGTTTGGGGGAAAGGGCAGAGCTCCTGCATCCCAGATCCATATGGGGCAGAGATTCATGACAGTGCAGTCTGGGTCCATAGGGGGCAGGAGATTCATGACAGAGTCATGCAGATGCAGCAGAAGCTGCAGTATGACAGCTGGGGCCATCGCCTGCCCAGGGGCAGCTCAGGCTCCATGGCCAAATAAAAGGTGAAAAGCAGAAAAAAACCCAGAAAATAAACTGCTGTGGTGGCCGAGGAAGCAGGGCAACCAGAGCAAGCACTGCAGCAGCTTTTCTTTCCCTCTAGGAGATAGGCAAGCCAGAAGCAGGAGCAGAGCAATGGCTGTCATGGGGAATCCCTTTAAGTACGCGTCTCTGCAAAGGGCAGGCAGCAGCACCTGGAAATAAAGGCTGCCCCCATGCTCCACCAGAAGCATTTCCGAGTGCCTTCTTTTGTCGACAGAGCGTCCGGCAGTCTGGACGCTCTTTTTCGAAAAAGCAGATCGATTTTTCGATCTGCATAATGTAATCTAGACACTCTTTTTCGACAGAGGCTTTGTTGACAGATACTGTCGACAAAGCCTCTGTTGAAAAAGGTGTGAAGTCTAGACATAGCCTCAGAGACTAGATGTATTACCAAGCTGGAATCAGGGTCAGCATGAGGCTCGAGACAGAGACTAGAGATCAGAAGTACTACCAGGCAAGAGTTACGCTAGAGTCAGAAAACAGAAATACTACTAGTTTGTAGCAAGGCTGGGCTCAGAGGCTAGAGATGAGGTACATCTACACTACAGGCTTTTGTTGACAGAGGCTTGGTGCGTCTAGACTACATCCAGTTCTGTTGACAAAGCAAGCCGCTTTGTCGACATGAGAGTGTAGATGCAAAGGACAGTGTAGATGCAATAATTTCTTTTGTCGACAGAACTCTGTCGAAAAAAGGCATTATTCCTCGTAGAATGAGGTTTACCAACGTCGACAAAACTGCCGTGTTCTGTCGACTTACTGTCATCAGAACTCGGCGGTAGTGTAGATGCAGGTATAGTTTTGTCGACAAAAGTCCACTTTTGTTGAAAAGACCCTGTAGTCTAGACACATCCAATGTGAAGTCTGTAGTCACAGAAAGCTGAGGTCTATGTAGTTGTCCAGACAACTTCATTGGCCACATTTTAAGGTAAAAAAAATAAGTCAGTTGTACCCCTTTCAGGACTCTGATATGTCTTGTGCACCCAAGTTACACATCACTAAAAATTACTTGCTTACAAAATCAGATCTAAAAATACAAAAGTGTCACAGCACACTATTACTTAAAACCGCTTACTTTTTCATTTTTATCATATAATTATAAAATAAATCTATTTGAATATATATATATGCACGCATAGTACTGAGATTTAAGTGTATAATATATAGTGCAATATAAACAAGTCATCTCTGTAAGAAATGTTAGTTTGAACTGACTTTGCTAGTGTTTTTATGTAGCCTGCTGTAAAACTAGGTAAATATCTAGATGAGTGGATGTACCCTCTTAGGAGATATATACTCATGGTAGAGTGACTGAAATTAGAGCACTTTACCAACCAGAGGTACTGTCACTCTGGGTCTGTTGGACAGTGTTTCCTGTGGCACTTACTTTCCCAAAGTGCTCTCCAGCTGTGACTCTTCATGGCCTCTTAATGGCTTTGTGGGACTATCAGCTGTCCCAGACTCCCCAGTTCCTTACAATGCCAATTTTTTAATGTTTCAAATCACTGTACAAAGCAGACTGCAAAGGTGTTAATTTCAAATACTTTTAATCTCACATGAAGCGCTGAACTCTGGCAACTCCGAAAAAGCGCTTCTTAGTATCAAACACGTGAAAATATTATTTCAATAAAATAGTAGATAGTATCATTTAGTAAATTCTGATGTGACAATATTTCAGTAATAAACATCTGTGGGCTATTATAGAATAAGGTGCTGTCCTGTTCATATAAACAAAAGCTTTTTCCACTTAAAATGTCAGAAACTGTATTGTCCATCACTTTACAATCTACCGTGACAGCCAATAGAGTGACAGTGAAATAATCTAATTCTTGTGAAATGTAGCCTCTTATTTTTTACTGAAGCATATTACAGTAAACAAGAAAACATGCCAACAAGAAAACATGTCAAGCCAAAATCAACAATAAGATCTAGTTAAATATTGCTCTGAGTTATTTCCATGCAATTTCATTGAAGTCAGTGGGGTACCATCAGTGTAACGAAGATCAATATTGGCATAATATCTGCCTATAATGTCAGCATTTCTCCCAATAATACTATCTACAATATCACTATGAATAATACATACCAGACTACTCCTTTACTATGTTTCACTGAATCAAGAAAAAAATCTGCTGCATCCCAAAATCATTTTAGGCCTAGTCATTTTGATGTAAAAACACAATTGCTAAATAGTTATGTATAGTAATTGTTTGGGTACAAAAGACTCCAACCCATAAGTGACTAAATATACATTAAACCATTTGGAATTCATTTTAGTAATGTGGCATTATTTAGTATACTAAATCTTAAAGCATAATCTGTCAACCATGCAAAACTGCTGAAAACAAATTTGTTTCCAAATCTAAAACAAGTATTTTTTTCTTAAGGGAATCCAAATTTGGTAGAAATGCGTGAAAAAATGTAAATGTCATGACAAGTCACATACTTATCATATTTCATTTGAAATATTGGAAACTTCTGCATATAAGTCTGTATGCTCCAATTGAAGTTGAGTGACCACTGTACAAAAAAGACAAAAGCCTGAAGCATTACTAAGCGTACTAAAGTATATTAATAAATACATTTTCTATAATACCTTTTATTCAAAGTTATCACAGTATTTTCATATCATTAATTCATTAAGCATAACTACAAGTTACTGACACAGGCAAGGTTATCTCCTAATAATTTTCTTTAGCAGTAAAATGCAGCTAGCCATATTTAACTAGAACTCGCGTTTGATTTACCAACACATTTTAATACAATACAATAGCATAAGGTAATAGTAATAATAATAATAATCTCATATCTATAGTAAAATCTTTGTCAATGCTATACAATGGAATTAAAAATAAACATAATAAAATACCATCCTCTTAAAAAAATAAAAAGGCAATTTTAATTTAGAACATTAATTTAACATAAGAACAACCATACTGGGTCAGACCAAATGTCCATAAAGCCCAGTATCCTGTCTCATGACAGTAGCCAATGCCAGGTGCCCCAGAGGGAATGAACAAAACAGTTGATCATCAATTGATCCATCTGCTGTCACCCATTCCCAGCCTCTGACAAACAGAGGCTAGAGACTACCCATCCTGGCTAATAAGCATTGATGGACCTAGCCTCCATGAATTAATATCTAGTTCTTTTTTAAACCCTGTTAAAAGTCTTTGTCTTGACAACATCCTCTGGCAATGAGTTCCACAGGTTAACTGTGCATTCTGTGAAGAAATAATTCCTTTTGTTTGTTTTCAACCTGCTATCTATTTATTTCATTTGGTTGCCCCTAATTCTTATGTTATGTTTACTCCTTTCTCCAGATCATTTATGAATATGTTAAATAGGATTGGTCCTAGTATTGAGAGCTGCGGGACACCACTGGTTACCTCTATTCTTAAAACTGAAGGGTAGGAAGAGTAAAGTGAAAGGTTGGAAGAAAAGCTGAAAATATAGGATCAACATTTATTATTCTAAAGACATTTTTGAAAATGTTTTAAGATGTTTTGAAAAGTAAAAGACAAAATGAGATGTGTTTCAGGTGGCAGTGTTCAACACATCACAGCTAACTGCTGCAAAATTCAGCAGAATTACTCTGAATTTACACTGCTATAACTAGAGCAAAATTTGGTCCATTGTCCTTTTTAACATCTTTCTAAGCTATATTGGAAGATGTGTGGGTGATCAGAACATCTATTTCCTTTAAGTTTAATCAAAGTATAGTTTAGTGTGCAAAATTAATGTGAAGCACTATGTCTCAGAAGTATGACCATTCTTTATTCTAAATACTATGCAATATACAAGACTGTCCTTGCCATTTATGTAGAAAAGTATAACTGGTCTACCAAAACCCTGCTAGTCATTTCTATCAACAGTATTTGTTCAGTGTTATTGTAAAGAATGAGAAACATGGTGGCTTATGAATCTTATTTTGTTGCAAGAGCTTTACTTTTCTATTAGTGCTGATAATAAGCATATTTTCATCTAGACAGCTTTTTTTCCCCTAGCTCCTGATTTCCAATAATCGTAGAAAACCTGTTATCCCCACTAAGTCTTGCAGTACCACAAAAAGAATGCTGAACCTAGTGGAAAAAAGATGGTAAACAATGATGGGGAAAATCTTTACTGGTAAATAAAATGTAAAAAGCACTTTCATATGGCTTGGATCAAATCCGATATCATAGGAATGTAAAATGTATCTTTCAAAATCTCTTTTTTGTTATTTTCCCTCAGCCCCTATCTGTGACACCAAACACGACAAACACTTATTTTACTATTCGAGATGGTATTTTGGAGCTACCAGAGAAACATACCCTGCTTTCAGCAGCACTACGCTGCGTTTTTTAATAGACCCTAAAATGTGTTGGTTATTTTCCTATTGTCGAGCTTTGCACCAGTATTCTTTAGTGCCTGTTTCAACTTTTTTTCCTTCCTCGGTTGTTGAACCTTGGAAACAACGAGGAGAAATATCCTTGGAAATGGTCCAGTGTGTAACCAACCAAGATCCCCTTGCACCCTCCTTTGCGTGATGCAGGGCCACTTCAGAGACGGGGTGCACGAGTGTCCTACTAGGGATGTCCAGAAAGGGGGACGGGGCGAAACCGACTCCTCGAACAGCTGCCCTACCTCCCCTTCGGTTCAAAGCCAGGCTTGTCTCAGCCCCGCATATATGTCCAGTCTGTGTGGGGCGGAGACGCAGAAGTTAGGGGGACAGCGACCCCTCCTTTTCGCTGTCTTTACCCTCAAGAACCCCGCATGGAGCTGCGCACCCTCAGTACCTTCCCCAGTAGCGAACAGCAACAGCAGCAACAGCTCTGGCCTGCGTGCACCGTTACTAAGGTCCCCTAGCAACCGCGCGTCTCCTAAAAAGCGTCCCCCCGGGTACATTCTTCCGGTATCCTGCGTCCCGGGAGGCCGAGGCTGGGCTACTAGGTTCCGGTACCGGACAAGACCCGGAGCTGCTGCTTTGGTGAGGTAGGTAGGACTCGGATCAGCAGGTGTTGCTTTTATCGCTGGAACTGACCGAGTGGCTGAGGAGGGGGCTGTTGTGATTCACCGGACGCGTGGGGAAAGGTGGGGGGTGGATCAAAGTCAAGCCTGGCTGGATGCCTCCAAGTAAACGTCTCCCCTCTGTGGAGGGCTGGGCCTGGGCACTTGCAGCGCTTCCTCGCCCGGGGACGCCTGATTCCCGGGCCCCGCCCTTCGAGCAGGGATGATAGGGGCGGGCGCGCGGGGCGTGTTCACGGAGAGAGTTGCCTGCAGAAAGGGCCCTGTGGGCAGATGAAGGCCCCGTGGGTAGATGGGATTTGGCTGGGGCGGCAGTAGCTGCCACTTTTGATATTCTCCGACGCCTATGTGAGCAGTTACCCCATTTAGATGCGGGGTCCATTCGGTTTTGATGTCCACATGGAAGTCTGTAAGGAACTAGTGGGGATGAGAACATTTGCCCCATTCAGATGTATGCAGAGGAAGCTTTTATTGGGGCGAGAGGGCTGCCCGATTTTGTTTAGGAAAAGCCCTTCATCACTTTTTTTCAGGAGAAGCCTTGGTAATATGGGCCAGGAGGATATGCTTGTTTCACAGGCTGATGGTACAGACCTGTAACTTTAGTATTAATGGACGTTGAGGGAATTCACAGCATTTTTGTGGCGAGACTCCCCACTTTCAAGATTTTGTCTTAACAGTACCTGGGGCCCAAGGGTAGAAATTAGTGAGCAAGGCAGTCACTTTGAACAGTTTGATTGAAGTTGACTGAAAATGATCAGTATGCTTTTCAGTGTTTCACTGAAGCAGACAGAGCAATTTTCCTTCCTGAGTGAGACATTAAAATGGCTTAAAATTCATCCAGATGAGAGAGTCCACATAAGCAAGACTTCTCTGCTCTGCCTGGAGGTTACTCTGCAGATGGAATCGTTATTCATTATGGGTGTATCTAGACTACAGGGTTTTGTCAACAAAAGTGGACTTTTTTCGGTAAAACTATACCTGCGTCTACACTACCACTGAGTTATGATGACAGTAAGGTGACAGAACATGGCAGTTTTGTTGACGGCGGTAAACCTCATTCTACAAGGAATAACACCTTTTTTCGACAGAGTTATGTCGAAAAAAGGCACTCTTGCATCCACACTGCTTTTTCAAAAGAGAGCATATAGACTTTCTGTTGAAAAAGCAGCTTGCTTTGTCAACAGAACTGTCTGTAGTCTAGACGCTCTTTATTGACAGAGGCCTGTAGTCTAGATGTACCCTTAGATGTGATTTGCAGTCGGAATCAAGCTCTCAGTCTTACAGAATGTGAAAATTGTCTTACTGTTGTGTTTGCAAAAATATATTGTGTGTGTGTGTGTGTGTCACTATTATTTTGAGACCACAGAGGTTTTCCTTTTCCGCTAACAGCAGCATTTCTTCTGTCAGCATCAATGATAAAAGTGCTTTGGGGCTTCATAATTGAACACCGCACTGCCATAAAGCATTATATTGAAGAAAATCAGTTTGCAGGCTGGGAATGCATATCAAATCAAAGGGCCTCCTGGCCTCTTTCCTCCTTGAAGAATCTGTATGGTTAGAGGCATTAATCCAGGCTTGACAACTGTCATCAGGGCAATTTAATTCTTCCCCCCCACTTCCTGCCCCCTGATTCTTTTCAGTATTTAATTCAGAACAAACTTGGACTGTAAAAGGCATGCATGTGGTGGGGAGAGGCTTTATTTCCTTTAAAGCCTTGGAATGCGGAAAAACACTTTTTCATGACCTGTATGAGGGCTTCATTTTAGCAGGAGATGATGGCTCTTTTCCTGCAATATATTCTAAATTTATATTGGGGAGAGGTATCATATTTTTACTTAGTTCTCTTTGTATTTTTTAGTATATTGTGTTGCATCACATCATAAATGTAGTCTGTGTCAAAAGAAAATAGGAGATGCAGCACAGAAAACAATGGGAATTGAGATAAGAGACTAGAGCAAACTCTGAAGCCTGTAGGCAGAGGAAGGAAGGCCCCTTGGGCAGTTGTTCTCAAATATTTTGGTCCACGGCCCACCCCGATCAATACAGACCTTTCTGTGGACCACTAGCCAACAACTCATGATGACAAAATGGGTGCAGGAGGGGTGGGAATGTGGGGACAGTCCTTGAAGTAGGGTGCAGGCACAGGCAGGGAGATTTCGGTGGGAGGGTGGGGACAGGTGTGGGATGTGTGTTCTGGGAGGGAAGTGCAGGGTCTCAACAGGAGGTGAACGCATGATGGGAAAGGGGACATGGGGTCTGGGCATGAGGGGAATGAGGACACTTACCTGGCTCCATGTCTCCAGGCACAGCCACCACTGCTCCCATTGCCTGTGATTCCCACCAATGGGAGCAGTGGGGAAAGCCTCCAGGTGAGTGGTTTCCTGCACTGCTATTCCCCCCAGCCCAGGGGAGGGGAAGCGGTAGTCTATGGAGCCACTTCCTTCCCCTGCAAGCTGTACCTGAGGCTCCTTGTATCCCTGCAGTAGAAAGCTGGTGGTGGTACTCCAACCTTGCAGGGAGGGCCAGACTGGAGCACCAGGACCAGGCTACCTGCTGCAAGGGGGACGAGCCCCAAGCCCTGAGACCGCCTACAAGACAGTTGAGGTCCAGTAGCAGCCCACAGGCCACACTTCAAGAACCACTGTCCTAGGGTAACTTAAATAGTTTTGGAAATCTGTCTAGTCTACCCTAACTACCCTAGTAATGTGTGTTGCAACTCATCTAGACCAAGTTCTCGGGTGCTTTATTAGGCTGTGCCTACCCTGGAGGAATTCTCTCCCAGTTGAATACAGGGCTTTTAAATGCCAACCTTTTCATGTGGTGTAAAGAAGCCCAGTATTCTATGTTTTGTTTTTGACATCTGGAATGAACAGTCTACCATTCTTGCACTAATATTCTATTCTTCTCCTTAAAACAGACCTGTTAAGTTTAACCCCAAAATGCTTTAATTAGCATCTCTATCACTGCTGTAGGACAAATGTAGTCCTCCTTTCCCGCCCCTTCCCCCCAAAAAACCCTATAGAAGTTAATGTGAAAATATTGAGATTTTGGGTGACTAAAGTTTACGTAAAATAAATAAGTAGCTGATTTTCAATTTAGGTGTTCAACTTTAGGCACTCAAGCTTGAAAATTTTACCTTAATATTTTGTCATTTTTCTCTGAGCCTGCTCCTTATTGCCTGTTAGAAAACCACTGTTCCCTCACAGAATCTTATGCTTATCAGTGAGGTAGGCATAGGGGTCTGTTGTCATCTAATGAATTGCAGGGTGGGATGCTAAAATTGTATACTTCTTTTTGCAAACAAACAACTAACACACTTATCTTAATTCATATAATTACGCTTTTTGGAATTAACTACTCGTCAGTAAATTTAAGCGCATACTGAAGTATTAAATGCAAGATTGGGACCTAAGTGTTTGCAAAATCTGAAAGTTTGTAGCTTGAATTTACAAATATGTATGTTTGTTATTTATTTATTGCATGAGTAAAGTGAATGAGACAACTAATCTGAGTAAAAATGATGCATGTGCATGTTTGCATAGTCAAGGCCTAAGTCTTCAAGTTCTTTGAGTCAAGGACCATATTATAATCTGTGTTTCTGTAGCATCTTGCCCAGAGGAGTCTGCCTCCAGATGTTTAAAAAAGAAAACTTCTTTGGGATTAATTTGATCTTATCTAGTTGATTTCTGCTGTGATAAGTAATAACAAGACACTGTTTATTAAATAGGGTGATCATGTGATAACATTTTTTTTTAGAAATTACACTATAGACTATCAGATACATCATTTTTCTTTAACAGATTCAGCATATTGACTGTTTAAAGTAAGATGTCTTTAAATACATCTTCATATTTGAATCAAGAAAGCCATCAGAAATCAAAAAGAAATTTTGAATGTCTGAAAAATTCACAACAGACTACTTCACTTCAAGATAACCCACTTCAAAATTTACAGTTAGCATCCTGGGAAGTTCTTGAAAAAGCCCAAAAGAGTGGGAGATCAAAGTGCCCAAGATGTGGAAGTTCAAGGATGTTTTATTGTTATTCATGTTATGTTCCAGTTGAAACTGTGCCTACCAAAGAAATTCCAGTTGTGAAGGTTGGTGAAACATGATTATTGTGCTTATTTGGGGGTGTTAGGGAGGTTAATACATTGCCAATGTTCTCTTTTTCTAGTATCCGAGAGGTAGCTGTGTTAGTCTGAATCTGCAAAAGCGGCGAGGAGTCCTGTGGCACCTTATAGACCAACCGAAGTATTGGAGCATAAGCTTTCGTGGGCAAAGACCCACTTCGTCAGATGCATCTGACACAGTGGGTCTTTGCCCGCAAAAGCTAATGCTCCAACACTTCGGTTGGTCTATAAGGTGCCACAGGACTCCTCGCCGCTCTTTTTCTAGGTCATCTTTAATACTGTGGTCATGAGAGATGAATTACCATGGCCACGATAGATGAATAAATAATGACCAAATAGGGTTAGCAGTCTGGTTTAAGGAGCCAGATGTAAGTAAATTGATAATTACGGTTTCAGTTTTGCAGATAATATGCACATTCTCAACTTCACATATATGAGGAGTGCCACTGAAGTCAGTATGCAGTTAGTGAGCAAATAAGATTAGGGCTAATTTTTTAAACTTTTTCTTAAATCATGCTTACCAGAGTTCTACCAGTGGCATAGGGATTTTGAAATTAAAATTAGATGTTTTACTAAAAGATATATTCTGGGAATTATTTTGGGGATGTTCTATGGCTTATATAGGAGGACTGTCACAATTGTTTACTTTTAGCCTTGGAATCTCCAATCTATAGTGAGATGTTCCATTAACCAATGCTGTGGAGCTGCACCCAATTAAACAATGGCTGAATATGACCCAAAAATGTGAACTAAAAAAAGAAAAACAAAAAATGCTCATAGTTATACAACTGAAGTTCACTATTTTCTTTAAAATCAAAATCTATGGTTTTCCAGTTGGGATAGTGAGTAAAGCTTTCAGAAGTGCCAGAGTCCTATTACAATAGCCATTTTGGAGCTTAAATGCCCAAAGGCCTTTTGAAAATGGGATTTTGGCTCTTAAGTAATTTAGGTGGTTTTGAGCTTCAGATTTGTGCTTGACATGGTTTTCCTTGAAATCAAAGCATTTTGTATTAATTTCAATGGATTGAATACTTAATACAAATAGGGATTCAGCATGGGACCATTGGGCTGCTAATCTTAAATGAGCAACTTTTTTCTTCTGTTATTAATGACTGAAAATTGATGATAAAAGTATCAATAGAGCCTTTTACTGTAGCAATGTTACAGAAAGCTAAGTGTTTACATTAACAGCTAAATTACTTATTATTAAAAGCAAGGAGTGCTATTTCCTGTGTGTTTATTAATCTTTGTTTTCTTTATTGTGCATTAAACAGTCTAGTTTTTAAGGAACCTCTGTTGAAATTAGCAATTTACATGATCCTATATCTAAAATTTAAAAACTTTTATATGAATTTACTAGCAGGCTGCACCCTATGCTTGCTAAGCTCACCAACCCTCCTCTCTCTGGCTGCTTTCACGGTCAGAGAACATGATGGCATCATTCTGGCGAGAGAGTATGATGACATCATTCTGCCACCTAGCAGGAAAAACTTTTTTATAGAGAAAGACTATATATTTGAAACAACGTTTTGTATGGTGATTTCCCTAGGATGTTCTGAATCATTTATGCCTAGAATTTGTTTTTGTCTGCTCTTTTTTTGTTGTAGCTTCCTTTGAAGATTGACATAATTAAACACCCAAATGAAACTGATGGCAAAAGCACTGCTGTACATGCTAAACTCCTAGCATCTGAAGATGTTACCATTTATACATATCCTTGCATACCAGAATATGAAGGAAAAAAACATGAAGTAAGAATTTCTGTAAGCATGTGGTGTGCTGGCAAAGTGTTTATGTGCCTTTCATCTCCCATCTCCAGCTGATATTATACTTCCTCTTTGCAGGGGGAATGCAGATCCAACAACTCTGCCACTATTCCTCCATGGATCCATTTCACACCATCCACAGAACATCCTTGTAGTAGGGATGTAAGCGAAAAGTTGAGTCACTACTTGACTACTCACTTTCCCTCCCCACCTTGCTGTCTCTGTATCAGAGGCAGCAAGGGGGTGAGGAGTAGGAGCCAGTGCTAGGGAGAGCCAACTTTGGTTCCCTCCCAGCACCATCTCCACAGGTGGGGAGGCAGGTGAGACAGAGGTGCAGCAGGGGACCTGGTGCTAGCCGGAACTGTTTCAGTCCCAGCTTGTGCCGGGTCCCCAACTGTTGGTGCCTCTGCTTTTTAAATGTAGTAAGAGTCATCTGGCTCTTACTACATTTAAAAGACAGAACCGCAGCAGGAGACCTGGGGCGAGCTGGGAGTGCGACAGGCAGCTCTTACAATATTTAAAAAGCAGAGGCTCAGTGGTCTCAGAGCCAGCATAAGCCGTGATTGCTCAGTCCTGGCTTGTACTGCCCCCAGGAGCTAACCTCGCTGCAGCTCTGCAGTTTAAATGTATTGGGAGCCAGGCTGCCTGCATGCCCAGCTCCTGCTACATTTAAACTGCAGAGCTGCAGCAGGGGTAGTGAGTGCCCCTCTTATTGATTAATCGAGTAGTCGATGGAAATGCCATCAATTACTTGATTAGCTAATTAAATGCCATTTAACATTCCTACTCTGTAGTGCATAGGGATGGGGATATCCTGCTAGACTCATGGAAATCTGCCTCCACATGCAGCCTAAACACACTGATTCTGTTGTTTCCATCGTCCTCTTCACCTACAGAGGGGAGAGAGGATTTGGTGCATTGTGCTTTGTAATGAGTATTTTATTTACTGCAAAGAGCAGAAATCTCAAACATCAAGGCCACTGACCATTTTACCCTGTTTGACAGACTTATACGTTCTGCTTGCCATATTCATCTGCTGCAGGATCTAGTCTTTTATTTTGTAAAAAGTAAATTTCTGTATTTTCTGGTGCAGGGAAAGCCTACCAAACATAATTGATACATATTGTCTTCCTGAGTCAGCATGGAGCCTGAAATAATGACTGCAAGGAATAATTTCCTAGTCCTCAATTTCACTGCAGTGAAAATTCTGAAACCTGACTAATTTGTAATGTCACCATTAACAAATGGGAAAGGAAAGGAAATGAATGAAGTTCATGGGTATTGGAATTTGTATTTGCTGTAGGGAAGGAATGGTCAAGGATAGAACTAGGGACAGCGAAGAGGAACGAAGGAAGGAGAATGGGGAAGACAGGAACAAAAAAAAAATACTGCTGAATGTAAAGGTGGTCATAATTTCCTATTAGAATGCTGAATGTAATAAGAACTGTATTTATGGCATATAGGCCATTTTATACTGTTCTTTTGTGTGACCTACATCTACTGCAGAGCTCCCCCAGATGTTGATTTGATCTAATCATCACTTTTGGCCGTAAAGGTTATAAACGAATTGAGGATAATGAGTAGCCCTATATTTATACTCTAGTCCATAGATCAAAATGGAAAATGGTCATCTTCTTAGTATAATATTGGGGCCCTGTTGCAGAAAAATAGATTAGTGTAAACACCTGCATAGTACCTTCTTGTACAGAAAATATTGACTTGGTAGGACAACACTTTACATTTAACATGTATAAGGTAATACATATGTAGGCTTGGCAGAATTTGGTTTCCTTTATATAATATTGGTGTATTTAAGCATTATATTAGTTTGTGTTCACAGTTGCACAAAATTTGGGGGGTTTTAAGCATTCTCAATGTTTATCATGGTTATTGTTTTGTTGGTTTTTTTTACATTTTTAGTGGCAGGAAACTATGGGAATGTCAGACAGTTATTTAATGATAATCTGTAAGAAGTTCTTAAGCAACATTTTTCTTTCTTTGCCTATTTGTAAATTTCAATTATTGGTGGTGTGAATATTTTTTAGTCTCTTGGGCATGTCTGGTGAAATTGATATTTTCTATGAAAAAGCTAATTCTTCCAAGCCTGTACATATTTAATGAAACTCCCATAAATAACTAATTTAAACAAATCCCTTGCCTTAATTTAGTTTTCCTTTTACCCTGTCTCTCTTCTGACCTAAAGAGAAGTTCACTCTCATCTTGTATGGGTTTAAATGGTTTGATGTTTGGGTGGTGGTGTTCTAAGGAATAGGATTTTTTTTTTACTAGAAAAGTTCTGAACATTTTATGAGAAACTAATTTTCTATCAAAATGACACTAAGATATCTGTGTCTTTTCATTTTAGATTGCACTTGTCTTTCCTGGTCCTAACTCAGTTTTGGTAAAAGATATTACTCTCCATTTGCAAAAAAATGTTGAAAATGTTAGTTGCGACGATAATGATGATTCTTCAGCAGAGCCATTACTCAAGAAAGCAAAAATAGAAACAAAAGAAGACAGAAAGTTAGGTGAATGCAAATTAAATATTAGGAGTGAAGACACTGTACTGAAGAAAGTAATATTTATTGACAGCACTTGGAATCAAACCAACAAAATAATCACTGATGAGCGACTTCAAGGTAAATAAATAAAAGGGGGGCATACAGCTGCAATAAAGTGGCTAAATGTAATATGTGTATTTCTTTCTAAATGCAGAAAACCTGATTGGATACCATAGCAATAAGCAGGATAGAATTACCTTCATGAAAGTATATCTGAACATGCATCCAGGGTTCAATTATATAACTTAACATGTAGAAATCTGAAGAGGACGGGCGCGCGCACACACACACACACACACACACACCCCCTTCCTGTTTTTACAAAACTTTTTTTCCTGGAAATATCAATAATGACATCAGTGGAAAATGTAGTCTGAATATTGCTGTCTTTATTATGAATTAGCTCAGTGTACCTGTTGTTCTGCACAGCCTGAATTTTGTTATATTGATTAGAAGGATAATATATTTATTTATTCCACCGAGAATTACAATGGGTAACAACAATTTGACAGTTTTATACTTGTGCTATGTAAGCTTAATCCTGCTCTCATTAAAATCAATGGCAAGACTTCATGGGAGTAAGAGCAAGCCCTTAGGTTACAAGGCCTATTTTCTTCATTTCTACTCTGTGTATTAGTTGGCAAGTATATTAGCAAATATGTATTTCTCAGTTTAATTTTTACCGGTTTATAGAATAAGTATCACAGGTTTCCTGCTTAGAAGATGAATGCTGCTTTGTTGCCTCGTTATCCCATTAAAAATACTACAGAGAAGCATAATTTATTAGCCAATCAAATCCTGTTACCAATTTTACATAAAAAGATCTGTTCTCAAATAAATTGATATTCACTACAGTGATGTATTGCTTTATTGCATGATATAAATATGAACTGGTTTAAAATTAAGACACTTAAAAATCCTGTTCACAAAAGATGAAATTCAGGAAACCACCTTGGGATTTATATAGGTGTCTTTTTCATGACTAAGGAGAGAAAATCCATCCCTTCCCTCTATAGCAGTGGTGCCACGAAATGCTAACTGCTGGGCTGCAGCGACTATGGGGGTCAGAGCGGGGGTACACCACCCAGTTCCTCCCCTCCCACTGTGACTTCTGGGAGAGGCATGTTCTGCCCCATCTCTCAACCCACCAACACCGGGCGGGGGTGGGGGCGGGGTCTCCTCCTCGGCATGGAAGAGCGGTTCATTATGTAGCAGGAGGGCTGCAACCATGACCTGTGCTGCAGCACTCAGCTAGCAACTGGGAGGCAGTGCAGGGCTACATGAGGGGGCGGGGCAGGGCAGGCACTGGGGGCTCCTGGGGCAGGGCTAGTGCTGGGGATCTCTGGGGGTCAGGGGCTCTAAGAGGCAGAGGGCTGGCATTGGGGGGGCTCTGGTGGCAAAGCTAATACTGGGGATTACTGGGGGTGGGGCTATTACTGGGGAGCTGTAAGGAGTGGGGGGCTCTAAGAGGCAGGAGGATAACACTGGGGTGCACCAGGGTGTCCAGGGCGGGGCTAGTAGTGGGGGGACTGAGGGCAGGGCTGGCACTGGGGGGGCTCTGGGGATGGGGCTAATATTGGGGGCTGGGGGAGGCTCTGGAGGAATTTGGTGCAATGGGGCTCTGGAAACAGGAGGCTGGCACGGGGAGGTCTGGTGGTGAGAGCTCTAAGGGGCAGGAGACTGGCACTGAGGCATTAGGTATGAGGGACTAGCACTTCAGGGCTCTAAGGGAAGGAGGCTGTTACTGAGGGGATTGGGTGCAGAGGACGGGTCAGTGGCTGGTGCTGAGGGGTAGTGAAGAGGCAGGGTAACTAGGGGTTAGGGCTGGCACTGGGGGTGCTCTGGGGTCTGGGTTTTTGGTAGACCAGCAACATTTTATTTGCATATTCCTTATTGCATAATGAATGTGCAGATACAATGTTTCCGGGCTGCCAACAGTTTGTGAATGGGTTTGCTGATCCACAGTATAAAAAAAGGTTGGGAACCACTGCTCTACAGGGCCACGTCATTGGACTGCAGAATAGCCAGTCCCTCTTTCAGCCTATGGGCCAGAATATTAGTTTCTGCCTTCTAATCACTGAGGATACCACCACTCCCCCTTTCACTCATGCCTATAACTTGCTTGTGTAGCTTTGTCTTGCACCTTTCTCTAGGTCCTCAAACCCAGGCTAAAATTTCTACATTTAGGGTGTAAAAACTCCAAATAAATAGTAACTGTGTAACCTATTCAAATTAAGTAGGTTACATGGTTCAACAAGACTGGCAAGCTGCTGGCCCTATGGACTCCCAGTACTGCAGGCTACCGACGTTGCCAGCCCCATGAGCTGCCACCATCTCTGCAGTAGCTTAACTGTTAACTGGAACCTATCGGCATCAGTTTAAGTTAACTGGTTAAACTTTTACATCCCTATTGTGAATTACATCTCTAAGAGATGAATATTCATATCTATTCGCACAGCAAAAACTCTCCCAGCATCTCACATCTTGACTACTGTAACATTCTTTTCTCTGGCCTTGACAAATGCAGATTTACCCCACTTCTATCTATTCGGCAGTATTCTGAATGGATATCTTTCCTAGTCCATCACTTTGACCATGGCACCCTCTCATTGAATCCCTCCATTGATTTCCCATTGTCTATTGCATCAGACTGCTTGTATTCAATTTCAGAGCACTTCACAGTTAATCCCCACCTACATATGACCTCTCACCATTGAACTGTCAATGCTTGCCTCCAATTGGTTATGATGCCAGTCTCCATCACTCTCATATTACATTTTCAAATAAACATTTTCTCTCATGCAGCTCCACATTCTTGGGAGAAACTTCTTGTAAATGCCCACACACTTGCCTTATTTCCATGTTCAAATTCATCTTCAAAACTCTCCTTTTCCATGATGCCTACAGCTTAAAAACTGCTAGACTCCTGGTGGGCTATCTATATCGGTGTACATTGTCTTTTGTTATACTTACATTGTAAGTCCCTTAGGGCTAGGCTAACTGGTTATACATATTGTTTAATTGGTTAATCGATTTAAAGGGAGGTGAGCGGGGGGAGGGGCACTCCAGGCTGAAATGCACTACCTAGCCAACGCAGTCCCTGCCTGCAGTGAGCCAGGGTGCCTCACAGGTAGGGGCTGCTCTGGCATCTTAATCAGAGTAGCTCCTGCCTACAGGGCATCCTGCCTGGGGCAGGTGGGAAGCTGGTCCAGCCCCACCAGTTAACCTTAACCTGTAAGCCTCACCATTAAGGTTAAACCTTCACATCCCTACTAGGGGCAGCGATGATCTTCTGTTTGTACAGTGACCACCATAATGACATCCTGGTCTACGACTAGAGCTTCTAGTTACTATAGTAATACTAATAATGATTATAATGTAAGGATTTTAACTATTTAAGGGTTGCCCAAGTAGACTCTCCCCCAGACTCTCTAACCCCCAATTCTCTACTCCACACCACCATTCTGTTCTAGTCAGGATCTTATACCAAACCTATCGCTATGGTGTCTGAGCGCCTTCCAGTAGTCCAGGGGAATCTATGTGACTAGTATGTATGGTTTGTTCTCTCTTCTGTCCCTCATAGCAGAATTGTTTCTGCAGGTTTTAGGTTGTTTAATATGTACACACGTACACTTGGTAAAACTTGTTCTTGTCCTTAGTTCCTGAGAGAGTTCCTCTCATACTCTGGGGTGCTTTTTGATAAAACTTTATCTCCTGAACAGGTCGACTTTGCTGTTGTAACAGACAGTTCCATGTTGTCTGATAAGTAGAGTTGTTGATCACAGTCTTCATCCTGGAACTGCACTTAGAAATTAAGGACTGATACCATGAATTTGGCTTTGCATTCTGTGGGGGTCTAATGTAGAAAGTGGCAGACAGATTTGATAACCTCCATCTTGCTCAGGTTCCATTTCAGCTAACTCTTCTTCTCTCTTGATTGTGGTGTACATGGTGAGAGAGAAGTAGAGCTGTGTATTGTTGGCTTTTAAGTCCTTGTTTTCTTACTTGTTCATCTAGTACAGGGGTGGAAAATAATTTTTGATGGAGGAGACAATCTAAGATTTTGGAAATTGGACAAGGGCTGCACTCTTCCACGGTATTAATGGAGGAGGTACGGGGTTTGGGATGGAGGCTGGGGGCAGAAGGGAGCTTGGGGTAAAGGATTAGGGTACAGGAGGGAGTGCGGAGTCTGGGAGGAAATTTGGGTGAAGGAGGCACTAGTGACCTGGGGCATTGGACTGAGGTGCACGTGTTTGGGTTATGTGGAGTAAGGGAGCAGGGGTGGGGGGCAAAGAATTGGAGGAGGGAGGGGCTGAAGTGCCAGAGGCAGACTGTGGCTAGGAGACTTACCTGGGTGACTCCCAGCTAGCTGCCCAGCACATTTCTGAGGCAGCCTCCGTGCCTGCCCTGCCCCTGCACATGCTACAGCCATGTGTGTGTGAATAACTATGAGCTGGAGGGGGGAGAGTGTAGTGCTTCGTGTGCTGCCTGTTTGAAGAACAGGCAGCTCCCATTGGCCATAACTGACCAATGGGATTGTGGTGGGGACAGCTCATGAAGCCTTTCCCCCTCCCATCCAGGTTCACAGTTGTGAACGAGAATGGCCTTGCAGCTGCCATTTTCTGAGTGGGGTGTGGCAAGCAGGGAACCTGCCTGGGGCTCCCCCCTGTGTTTGCAGGCCAGATCCGATGGCTTGGTAGGCCAGATTCAGCCCCAGCCCTGATCCAATAGCTACATAGAGATGATAAAAAGGACTAGAAAGCAAATTATGCTTTTGTTTAAAGCCTGCATGGAACCAAACATCTTCATTAGCAAAGATTGCGGAGACTCTCTTTTTGTGTCCACTCCACTTATGTCTCCCTCACTCCCCCTCCTCCCCATTATATCTCAAATTGATCTAGTTGAATATATGCTCTGCCTTTTTAAAGGCATGAATTGCACACCTACTCTTAAAATATGGATTTTTTAAAGGTTCTTTGGTGGGTTGTATTATTTTTCTCATAGGAAAATGGATGGCATTCACCTTTGTCTGTATGCAACTAATCAGCACACAATAAAGTTACACAATCACTGTCATTCTTGTTTTCAGACACCAAATTCAACTGGAAATAAATAGTTACAGTTCAAAAACAAAAATGCTTGCCTATATCCATGTCTGAAAAGGAGAGCAATTAATTCCAAAAAATAAGTTACTACAGTAATTCAAATAAACTTAAAAGTAATACTGGAAAGAACCATTAATGAAGTGAGCCAAGAAAATGTAACAGAAAGTCTGTGTTTTGCAGGCCTTCATTTACATATTTCTGTGTATCTAGCTAATTGCACTTAAAAGTGAAAGTAATACGGAACATCACAGTAAGCCTTAGAAATAGAGCCACTCGGAGACTTTGCCAAAACTAAGTATTTCTGAATCTTATTAGGAAAGTGGTATAACGTATCTTTAGAAAACAAAACAAACCCAGTTGCCTTACAGACAGGAAATATTTAAAAGTTTGCAAATGTTTGGTTAGGCTTGATAGTTTACTCCATTAGAAATCAGTGTTCACTGGATCTGAAAAGTGAACTGTTACATTCAGTATTAATGATTACTTACCCAGCATTGATGCAGCATTAGTATGTCTGTTAAGTTAAAAGATTCCTTAGGTACTTTTTCTGTAGCCTTAGTCATCTCTGTTTTATTAGTTTACACTTTTTCTTGTGCAAAGACAAGCAAGCCATGTATCTGCTTCAGTTTTACAGCATCTGTCTGTCCGTCCTGCTTTTGCAAGTAAATGATAGCCTCAATATGCAGGTTATAGGCTGGTGTGACTGTGGCATATTGCCTCTTTATCCCCTCCTCTGGAGGCATTTTGTGAGGAAAGTGCAGATGTGCACAGATTTTTTTACCCTTTTCCTTCTACTTCCCCCTCAGCCCGTCCAGAAAAAAACCTTCAGGAGATGGGGAAACAACTTCATAAGTTCCAGTAAATGTACACATATTTTTTAGTGGAGCTGAAGTTCCTGCACAATAATAGTCAACACAGGGTTTCAGAAGAACCTTTCACATGTTCTTGAAGTCAGACATATTTAAATGCTTCACAGAATCATGGAATAAAGTTTTAGTTGGCGAATAAAACTACTAGGCTGTGTCTAGACTGGCAAGTTATGATTTTGCGGAAAAACTTGCCAGCTCTTCTACACTGGCCACTTGAATTTCCAGTAAAGCACCGACGATCTCATGTAAAATCATCAGTTCTTTTCCGGAAATACTATGCTGCTCCCGTTCGGGCAAAAGTCTTTTTCCGGAAGACTTTTGCGCAAAAGGGCCAGTGTAGACAGTAGAATACTGTTTTCTGCAAAAAAGCCCCGATCGTGAAAATGGCGATCGGGGCTTTTTTGCGGAAAACTGCGTCTAGATTGGCCACGGACGCTTTTCCGCAAAAAGTGCTTTTGCGGAAAAGCATCCTGCCAATCTAGACGCGATTTTTCCAAAAATGCTTTTAACGGAAAACTTTTCCGTTAAAAGCATTTCCGGAAAATCATGCCAGTGTAGACTTAGCCCTAGTGTGTTGGATTGAGATTCACGCACTTAGTAGATGGGTCTATTCAATCTTTATCAAGGCAAAACATTCAGGAAGTGATGATCCACTTATGAGTGGAAGCTCCTCAGAATGTTTTCATCACAATCACCTCCATCATCTCCCTTTGTTGCACAAACTTATTTATAACTTTTTTGTCACAAATGTGATTGCTTTGCAATTTCTTACACGTGCACAGTTCTACTTTTGCTTGCTCTGTTAAATAGTTAGAATTTACTCTTAAAATTCACAAAAGGCTTCTTCTTTGAGGCCTAAATATACCTTCCCTCTCAATACCATCATTAAAATAGTTTAGAAGGGGAGATTACAGGCTTTCTATCTATCATCACAGGTCTTGATGTAATTGTGAAGAAGCATGGTTGCTTGTGATGAGATACAGCCCATGGAAAAAGAATGGAAGCAGAAGAACTAAACTCTCTGAAAGGTGACCTCATCAGCCAAATAAACTGAGCGTGACAGAAAATAGCCTTTTTATGAAGAAAATTTGTTTATTTTCTGTACTTGAGTGTTTTCTAAATGTCTACACTTCCATCCTGCCTAAATCCCAGATTGGCACAAACATTTTATTATTTGAGCTCAAAATAAGTGGATACTGAAAAATGTTGAAATGTTGACTTCCTGAATAGTTTGTTACTCTCATAAGAACTCGTGTTTGCCATTAAAACATTGCCGTTAGCCATATAGATACAGTAGAGAGGTGATAGAAATATGGTCAATAAACAGTAACACTTAACCTCGTCTACATCTTTGGTTCTGAAAACCTTGTTGTTTAACATCTTACTTCCCTTTCCCTGCTCTCAAATGTTAAGCTGTGGGAACTTCGTATTGGAGAAAATGTCCCTAAATTTTAGTTTACCATTCATAGGGTACGTCTAGACTACAGGCTTTTGTTGACAAAGCCTCTGTCGACAAAGAGCGTCTAGACTACAGCCAGTTCTGTTGACAAAGCAAGCCACTTTTTCGACAGAAAGTCTAGACGCTCTCTTTTGAAAAAGCACAGCGTGGATGCAATAGCACCTTTTGTCGACAGAACTCTGTCGACAAAAAGCGTTATTCCTCGTAGAGTGAGGTTTACTGCCGTCAACAAAACTGCCACGTTCTGTCAACTTACTGTCGTCAGAGCTCGGCAGTAGTGTAGATGCAGGTGTAGTTTTGTCGAAAAACCCTGTAGTCTAGACACACCCATAAGGTGAAACCCTCATCCTTCTAAATTCAGTGGGAGTTTTGCAATTGACTTCAATTGAGCCAGAATTTCACACCTCTCTCTTTTTAAAAAAAAAAGTCTTTTGGGTACTCCTCTGCTAAAAGAGGTCACTGAAACTTTATATAGAAAATAAGATAGCTGTAATGGAAACTGCCACTAATGTAAACAGTAAAGAGAATGATTAGCGTGTATCATTTTTATTATCTTCAGTTTAGACACATTTTTTTCATCATCAGTTTATACAGTGTTTAATGCCTATTGTGATATAGTGTACTTGAAAAGAAAATTCTATTAATATACAAGGTGTCATTGTTAGCTGCGATATAAATAGTTAGACTCACCGTGTGATTGAACCAGAAACAGTTAAATGTAGTTTGAAGCTATATAATTAGTGCTGGGCCACAGGCCAGTTTAGGCTCCTGTAATTGGGCCATATGGAGATGGACCAAACTTCTCTGTCTGTAATTTCCAAGCAATTCTCAGACCATATTGTAATTACTGATGTAAAAACTGTATCTTGAGATGGTTTAACATCTTAACATTAACTTTTAAGAAGATAATCACAATTCAGAGTCTGTTATAAACATGTATTACAGACTGTAGTGCTTGCTAACCTGGTTGATCCCATTGACTTAGTATAAAAAAAATTTCAGAGTAGTTGCTGAGACTTCAGTGGGTTTTTGTAAGGTAAAACTGGGCTTGCGCATCAATAGAATAATTTAGTAGTGAAGAGGTTGCAGCATCAGGGCCGTCAGTATCTTTGGAATCATTGCATAATAAAAATCAGCACCATTTATTTACTGTTATTCAGTTTTGTAATTATAACAACCATTGGGAGATATTCATGTAATGTGGGCCACATCATGCCATTAGATTTTGAGCAAAACTGCACTGATTTCAGGTAAACTCTGATTTAAAAACAGATGATGTGAATTATATATTAAGCCTTACTACTTCTTCTCCGGGCACATAATTTAAATAAAATTTAAAAAGGGGGAAAGCAGAGACTGTATTTTTTTTTTATTGCCTCCAAACACTTAAATACCCTGCCTTCAACAGTTTTACTTCCTAAATGACCTGTTGTAGACATTCCAGGCATTTCAAAATCAAATACCTGAGGTACTATACCTTCCAAAGGCCCATAGCCCTATTCATAAAGTTATGCTTAGGATTGAGTCTTTGCAGGATAGCGGCTTAAGGTCCAGTTACTTTAAAGTGATCTATGTGGGCAGGCCTTAAATCTATGTAGAGATCCATGGAGTCAACAGGATTGTGTGGATAAAAAAAATCTAATATGATCAAATTCTGGGTCTGGGCTCGAAGTAGAAATATTGACCTTTTTTGAGTTGGGTGATAATGGGGGGATTATTGCAAACATTTAAAAAGCAAAAATAACCAAAAAAACCCTCAATAGCTCACAACTGTTTGTAACCTTGTGATGTTATATATAAGCTTGGCTGTATTCGATTTTTATTGGTAAATATTTTCACAGTTCCCACCCAAACCTAGGAAAAAATGTTAAGATTCTGTTATAGCTGTCATTTATAAAAGTCAGGGACAGGGTCTGTGCAATAAACAACAACAACAACAAAATTCACTTGTCCTTGACTTTTACTAAAAATACCCCAGGGTGGTATTGGGGACAAACAAAGCTCTGCTGGGGTTTGCAAGTGCTCCTGCCCTGCCACTGCTCCAGCAGACCAGGGACTGTTGCTCTGGCAGGCCTAGGGCTGGCCACTGGTCAGCTGTCCTAGTGGCCACTGCTTCAGTAGCCTAAGGGCTGACAGATATTCTAGCCTTGCCTCAGAAATAGTCACGGAAGTTCCAGAAAGTCATGGAATCCATGACCTGCATGACAGAAATATATTTAAAGATAATAAAAACTTACAAATAAACAGAATAGGAAAAGTGGTGTTTAAGAACCTAGAGTTTGATTTTAAGGCTATTCATTTTGTATATTTTCATGTGTGATGTTGACAACTTACATTTAATTCTTCATAATGTTTTAATTTTTGAATGTGTCCCCACTCTCATTAAATAAAAGATGACTCTGCACACAATTACCAGTAACTGAAAATGTTAAATAAATAAAAATCTAAAATAATTTAAAACCCAGAATTTTATGCAACTGTAAAAATGTAAATTGATAAAAATTGAAAGAACACTTAAAATTGGCCAATATTATTATAAAAATTATAAAAAACTGAATGCTACCAAGACTAAATATATAATAAATACTAGCTCTTAGGTATCACCATTATCCTCATTTTATAGATGGGGAAACTGAGGAACAGAGAAGCAAAGTGACTTTACCAAGATCACCCAGCAGAACAATGAAAGAGGCAGCAATAGAACCCATATTTTTCAATTCCTAGTGTGGAGCTCTGTTTGTTAAGCTACAATGCCTAACATTTGTCCTCTTTTTCTTGGCAGGGATGCTGCAAATTGAGTTGAAAACAAGGAAAACTTGCTTTTGGCGTCACCAGAAAGGAAAGCCAGATACGTATCTTTCTACAATTGAAGCCATTTATTATTTTTTTGTGGATTATCACCAGGAGATTTTAAAAGAGAGCTACAAAGGACAATATGACAACCTGCTTTTTTTCTTTTCATTTATGTACACGTTGATAAAAAATGCCAAAAATTCTTCAGGAAAAGAGTAAGCCAAGATATCTATGTGGCTGAAAATAGCACTATGTTTGTTTTTCTTTAATTTTGATAAAGAGCAGAAATACAGTGTTTTGTCAAAATGACATTTAAAAGTTCAATTATTAAACAGTGCATTATACTCTGAAGTTGTCTGTAATGAATCTCCAAATGCAAGAGGAGGATCTGGTTCTGTACACACTTGATGAGTAATTTTAATCATGAGAGTAGGCCTATTAGAACTACTTATTTCAATGACATTATGTATTTCCCTAAGGATTGGCCAGTTTGGGCTTATTTTGTGGGTCTGACCTTGCAGTAAAATAGTTATTTTACTAATCAAGAAGTTTATAGAATTTTTGACTAGTTAATTAGTTGATAGGGGAAGGCAGCCAGCTCAGTGCCAGCTTGCACCAGGACCAAACCCCACTGCGGCTCTGCAATTTAAAATGCAGTAGGAGCTGGGCAACATCCTTTCTCTTCCTCTTCTCTCCCCCCCCCCCCCCCCCCCCCCCGGGACTCCTAGTGTGTTTTAAATTGCAGAGCTGCAGCGGTGTTTAGTCCTGGACCCGGTGCAAGCAGGGACTGAGCTAGGCTGCCTGCCCACCCGGCTTCTATTGCCTTCTAAATGCAGAGCAGCAGCAAAGTGGGGGGGTCAGGTAGCAGCAGGTCACCCCTCTACCAGCACTGACTCCTGCTTCCCCCGTCCTTGTGGCCTGTGATATAGAGGCAACAAAGGGGGAATGCGAGAAGTTGACTTGACTTTACCCGATAAGCCTAGGCTTATCCAGTAGTCGACTACTTGCTTACATCCCTACCTTGCAGTCCTCATATCTTGAGTAAAACACAATGTGGGAGAGCAAGAAATGGAGGATTAAGATCTCAGAATTGTAAAAAAGGAGTTAATATGTCAATATGGAATCTTTTTTTTCCTAAAACATAGTAAAATGTAGTTCAGCTGATTTCACTGTGTAGGAATGTGCTCTAACCAATCAGGCTGACTTTCATCCTTGTGATAACACAATTGCTTACTGAAATGATTGGGACAATATTTCATCAGAAAAAAATTAAAAGACCCAGGTTAATTGAATGAATGGAAAGGAAATGATAAATTTTGTTTTAAATGAAGTCGGAGAAATGATTTAGTGATACAGATAAAAATATAGTCCTGTGTTCACAAAGTTACTTGGGTAGTGTGATGCTGAGCAGATGTTGGTAGAATTTTTAACTGTAGATCAGGCTAGATATTTCTTTTTCCTATGTGAGTAAGGGAGTCACTAATCTTGTAAAAGAGATAAGAAAAATTGTAATAGTTAATCTTTTGAGAACTCTGAGGTTATTTTAGTTGTATCTTTGTTTCACTCAGTAAACCTGGGTAAGTTTCTGTTTGCATCAGTACTTCTCTTTCCTCCCAAAGGAGAGGCTCAGTTTCCAGGGGCAAGTAAACAGCACTGTGAAAAAGACATTACGAGTTTCTGTTTTAAAACCTATGTAGAATTTCACTTTGGGCCATTAAACCAATTAATTGTTGTTTTACTTTGTGTACCAAGTTATTGAATTAATCACAATAAATAGAGCATTGATATACAAACTCAAGAACCACTTTTTCAGACAGTTTCAAGCTAGCCTCCTATTTTACATGCCCACCCAATTACACCTCTTCAGGTAGGCATGAAACAGAATTTTTTGTTTTTGTTTTTTGGCACATGGATATCACTCTGTGTACATAAACAAAAGGTAAGGCCGGACTGACCATTTGGCCCTAGGAGTAGAAGGATTTAGTTGGTATGCATGAATTAAAATAACACTTTCCATAAGACGCACAGATTCAGGGTCAGAATGATCAACGGCATTTCAAATGTCATGGCGCAGCTGCTAAAGTGAAAAGCAAGTTTGTGTATCTCTCTTACAGCCAAAAAGCAGCAACAACAACAAAATCCCCTCTCCAGCAGCCATCTCTGTCAGTTATTGGAACAGATTTCTTTAATCGTTTGTTTTTATTGCTATTGAAAGAGGTTATTTTGTCTTTTCACAAAGATCAATGCTATATTCTCTGGTATGAATTTTAATGGTCCTTTTGACATTTTCAAAGCAACAAAGATTGCTTTAACTTTTCTGAGTCAAAGAAACACTTTTTTTTAAAGATCATCAAAGTATAATGTATTATAGTTTAAGAAAAAATGTTCACCCATTTTAAACACATACAAAAAGTGAACTCAATGACCTAATGTTTTACAAGAATAGAGGAGAAAAGCTTTTTTTTTTTTTTTTTTTTTCTTCCAAGACTTTTCCCTGAAAACATGTTTTTTTATTTAAAAAGTAGAGGTCAGATAAAAGCTTATATAAGCTGGTCTTCGTTACTTTTGGAAAATACTTTCATAAGGTTAAAAACATTTTCCAAATGTAAGTTTGGGTATCTCACTTTATTTTAACAATGGGAGTTAAGAAGCTATTCCAAAAGTAAATTAATTTTAGTTCTCAGATGTAATCAATGTAAAGAAAATATTTAAAATCTGGAACACTGACTCTCCAGAAAATTGGGTTCAGACTTTTTTTTCAAAATTAACTTTGCTATAAGGCAACATTAATTCGTAAACCAATAGAAATCATTCTTCTTATTACAGGACACCTCTGTGGTCCACATTAGGGTCTATTGACATTCCTCTTATAACCTTGGGTGGGAGCAGATGGGAGGTTAGTGTAACCACTGTTTCAGATCTGTTCTGGCTGAAACTTGGTTTTCTCCAGAAAAAGGTTATTATCCATTATTTAATTTGAAGACTAGTCCCTCCCCCCCCAAAAAAAGGCTCCTTAACCCACTGAAAAAGTATCATGGTTTTCCAGTTTCTAGCCAAAATAATAGCTTTGTATTGCTAAATGAAAGATAGCAAGCAAATAATCCTTTCAAGTGGAGTTAGCAGCACTATGTCCCTCATTTTATTTAAGGGCTAATTCAGGGCCTATTTCTTAAAGCTGGAATGGCCCCTTAACGCTCTCTGTCCTTTGATCCCAAAGAGAACCTCTCATCCACCTATGACATCAGGACAGGGAGGTACTAGGAGACAACATCTGGAGTGGGGGGAAAAGACAGGCTTAAACTTAGACTAGCAGCAACCTAAAAGTTTTCAAAATACAAGAGACAAGGGGAAGCATCTCTGCTTCTAAACAAAGGATCTCTGACCACCTTTGGAAAGGCTGTCATGTTGAGGCACCTCTACTAACCCAAGGGAATAGAGTGCCTGCCATGAGTAGCAAGTACCGCTATGAAGATAAAAGTGTTAAGAGCCATCTTACCAGCAGTCTGATGCATTCATGCTGGCATCCTGCTTTGGCCGGTCTCCTCAAAAGGTGTGTGTTGTTTTTTGTTTGTTTGCCAGAAGCGGAGAGGGAAATGTTTCGTCAATGGGGACACTAAATCCACTCCTGAGTGGCTGTACAAAGGAATTGTGAAGGGATATTCCTTTTCCTGGAGAGAAGTACGGGCATTACCAGCATAAGGTTGAAAACATGCAGTCATCATTTTATTCTTCATTTTGAATGCTAGAAGGGCCCATCTGATGATCTAGTTGACCTCTTGGGTTACATAGTTCATAGAATTTCACTCAATTACCCCCATGTTGGCTCAATAACTTGTATTTAACTAAAGTATACCTTCAAGAAAGGCATTCAGTGTTGACATAAAGAGGTGAAGAATCCACCACTTCCCTTGAGAGTTTGTTCCAAAAGCTAATCACTCTCTGTTAAAAATGTTTGTTATTTCTGATTTGATTTTTGTCTGGCTTAAATATTCAAAATGTCACCAAAGCTATACCTATATTTTTAACTTATTTACTTAGCTGTCTTCTGTCTCTTTTCCTAAAAATTAGAAATAGATGAGTAAGAAGTTAAAAGACTTTTCTGATCCTTAACACCATATGCTATTTCTTGGGCAATGGACAATGTAACTATCAGTTTTATGACTGACAGCTGCACAAGCCCTTTTCATGATTGGCACAATTATATTTTAAATTTACAGACTCATTATCTCCATTCTTTCCCGGCTCTTTCTGGAACTGTGTGCACTATACCTTTTATATGCCTTCTGTAAGGGAGCCTTTAGCTTTTTCCTTATATCAGTACATTAATTGAAAGGCATTATTAGACCATTTATACTGCCAAGTGTGCTGATTTTTTTATGCTTTTGACTAATTCGTCATGGATTTCTTCTCCTAACAGGAACTCAAATTCAATCAGAATCTCTTCCTCTTATTGGTGAGTTTCCTCTTGGAATCTCTTAGTTTCCTGAGCTGCCCCATCTCATTTAGTTGTGCCTTTCTTGTGACTAAGCAACTCATTTTTCTGCTTCACAAGATCTTTGGCTGTTGCAAGCACCTCTTTAATTTTATTTCTTTGATCATCTAAGAATGCATGGTAATCTCACTCATTTTGTTCCTGTACCCAGAGGATTTCTTCTTGTTTTTGTGTGTTTCACTAAGCTTGGGAACTTGCCAACTGAGCTTTTAACAGCTGCAGGGACTCCTCCTTTCTTCAAGAAAATTTACAAGGGAAATGGAACTGAAGCTCTTTGGTTTTTACCCCAGATTTCTCTCTTCTCAGGTTCTTTCTTTCATTTCTCTTCAACTGCTGAAAGAACTAGTGACAACTAAAAAAAGTGCTCTCTCTCTCTCTCTTTCATATATGTATGAGTGACCTATTGGGTAGAAAAGAGGGACAAAGGCAAACTCTTGCTCCCTCTCCCAGCCATTTTTATATTTATCTGATTGAAACCTTTTGTCTACAGCCCATTTCAGATCCTATTATGCTTTTTGAATCCTTATTTTAAAGTCTTATTAGTACTCCATAACTGTTTCACATGCCCCTACAATACCAATGCAATTTAGTGTGTTTGTCTCTTCAAAGTGTCTTCCCAAAATGCACCTTGTAGTTTAGTTTTTGTTTGAGCACATTAAAAACATTTAGCAATCATAATTAAGGCTATGATTTTTGTCATGGATATTTTTATGAAAAGTAATGGATGGGTTACTGGCAATGAATAAAAATTCATGGAAGCCATGACCTGTCGCTAACTTTTACTAAAATAGCCCTGACAAAATAGGAGGGGGCGAGGTCCACCACCCTGCCCCCATTGTATGCAAGTGGCAGAAAGCTGGAACCTATGCCCTTACTGAATGACTGGAAGTTGAGAGGGACCCCTGACCTGGACTGGAATCTGTAGGGTCTCCCAATACTGATAGGAGCTAAGGAACTCTGGGGAAATCCCCTGCTGCCCCCAGAAGCTGGAGCACTTTGGAGGGATTTCCCATTGGTGGCTGGGGAGCTCCAGAGTGATTCCTCAGCTACCCAGAGGGCTGAAGAGCCCCTGCAGGACTAGCAGCTGGGGGAGGTTCTGCACTGCAGCAGTCGATGTGGTACTGTGGGGCTCTCTGAAAATCAAAGATTCTGTGACTTCTGCAGCCTGCGTGATTTACACAAAGCCATAATCACAGTTTACATATAAACTAAATATGTTAACATCTGCTTTTTACTTTACAGAACAAAGCACCTAGAAGCACACAGGTTTGATATATTTCCTAAGAAAATTAATATGCATCTTTTGAAGCCCACCTAAATCTGACTGCCATGTGCACTGCATGTCCAGTGGTATAATTATGCATCCATGCTTGTATAGATCTCAAGGATTTTACCTACGTAGAAAGCTGATAATTCACTTTTCTTAGAGATATGTTTGGTCGCCATGGTTTTATAGTATGAATGTTATTTTGTGCTGCTGCTATTAGCTTGGGCCGATGGGCTTTCTTTATTCTAGTTAGTACTGGAATCATTTGTAGGATGAAGTTCACTTAGATTCAGAAGATACAATTCCCTCTGACTTATTTAGGCATCCATGGGGAGTGTGTCTGCCAGGAGAATAGTTGGGTAGGGTCTCTCTGCATATCCTATACATCACTGAGGTGGTCTTTGTAATAGTCCCGTATGGAAGATGGCAGTGAGACTGAACAAAGTGAGAATCCTCAGGCTCTGCACATACAAGAATGGAATGACTCAAGAAAGAGTTATGGGTGAACTGTAGAGTGGAGTAGCAGGTATGGGAGGCTGCATTGCTAACTTCAAGAACCATGCCCCACGTACCCGCAAACAATAGCAAATTACTCAGGCCGTGATTCACTTCACACATACATAGCCAATGATGAACCTTGTGTAAAGGAGCAGTAAATACTTCAAGGGCATATTTACACTAGGAAATAACTCCAGAAATAACTATTTTGAAATAGCATGTCCACACTACAGAGAAGCCGCGAAATTAGTCCAAGGCAGGCTCCCTTAATGTGGATATGCTACCTCGACTCTGAGCTTCTGGAAGCACTGGGGCATAATTACTTTGAATGACTCTGTGGAGTAGTTATTTCTAAATAGCAGCAATATAGCATCCACACTACCACTATTTTGAAATAACTCCTGCTTTCCATGAGGAATAACACTTATTTTGAAACAGTTATTTCAAAATAATGGGCCTGATAGTGTGGATGCTCTGTTTGTTATTTAGAAATAAGGGCCAACACTGTAATGTCATTTAAAAATAAAGCAACTATGTAAAGCTTCCTGGTGTTATATTATGGTTCACCTTTATACTATTACAGAGCATTGTTTTGCACCAAAGATCTATTCCAGGGTTGAGCAATAGTATTTGATGGGGGAGTCAATCCAAGATTTTGGAAAGTGGTCAAAGGCTGCACTTTTCTATGATATTAATGGATGGTGGTTGGGTGCAGAAGGGAACTTGGGGTAAGAGATTAGGGTGCAAGTGAGAGTTTGGGTGAAGGAGGCAGCTGTGCTCTGCACTGGATTAGGATGCAAGGCTTTGGTTGTGATCTAGGACAGAGGAATGGGTACAGGAGGGGGGTAGTGGTTTGAGTTGTGCCCTGGGGCAGACAATCAGGTTGCAGGTTCTAGGAGGGAGTATGGGTGCAGGAGGGGGGCAGAGGGTTTAGGTTATGTGGGGTAGGGGGCAGAAGTGGAGGGACAGATGGGCTGGGGTGCCAGAGGCAGGCTCTGGGTGACTCCCAGCCAGCAGCCCAGCAGATTTCTGTGGCAGCCTCCCTGCCTTCCCTGCTCCTGCACAGGCTGCAGGGGCAATGTGCATGTGAATAACCAAAAGCCAGAGGGGAAGTGGGTGTGGGGCTTCATGTGCTGCCTGTTCTTCAAACAGGCAGATCCCAATGGCCAGAAATCAGTTTCTGGCCAATGAGATTATGGGGGGCAGGGGCAGCACATGAAGCCTTCCCCCACTCAGAGAAACAGTCTAGCAGCCGCTTTTCTAATTGACTATTCTTTTCCTTTTTTCCCCCTCCTTTCCTTTCCCTTCCCTCGCCTCCCCATTTCCTCTCTTTCTCTGCTATTTATTTGGAACTTGGACCCCTTAAACTCCATTCATCTGAAGTAGTGGGTTGTGCCCATAAAAGCTCATGGGCACATTTTTTGTTAGTCTCTAATATGCTGCAGGACTGATCCTTGTTTTTTAAGTTCTTCTATTACAGACTTAGCTACCCCTCTAAAACTTTCAAAGATTTTCTACAATTTGTCTCTTAGAACACAAGAGAACCAATGTGCTATATTTGTGGCTATAAATTAGAGAGATAAGTAATCTGCAACACCAATAGAGCAACAGTGGTTTTATTTCAGTAAATACAAGGACTTACATTTGTGTGTACTATGGCACATATATCAAAGAGCTAGTTTTGTGTGTTTGGATGCTTTTTTATTTTTGAAATGGTTGTATTTAAATAAGGTGTTGGATATGCCTCAAAACTATTTACTGACATATATAAATTATATCTAGTTCTCTTTTACAATTCTGAATATCAATGTCAATGAGTATAATACATTTCCCTAATCTTCCCTTGTAAAGCATCACATGTTTTCTTTGCATCCCCCAGCAGCATTGAAGTGTTCGGTTTGTAAAAAATTGGATTGTCAACTGCAGCATACCCAACTCCCAATGTACGCTTCATAACGATGACCTGGGGGGACAAACAGCAGCATGAAAGAATTAAATGAAATAAAAACTTTTCTTATGTCTCATGGAGGATGTAGTTAAAAGAAGAGTTTTTAAAATATCATCTTACATATATTATAAAATCTCATCTTGGCATGTTTAAATAAATGTACTCAATCAAAATTGCATATTGGCAATACTAAAATACATTTTTAATGACTTTTGCTTTTCCATCTTTTAGTGAAATATCAAACTATTTTCAGACCTCACATTTGTGCCACATTCCACTTTGAAAGATTGTTTTGCGGTTTAAAAAAATAAACCAATATGGAAATTGAACAGGGTTCTCCTCATGCAGCTTCACAGCCATCTGCGGGTAGAAGGCAGTGGCTGTTTAGCAGCACACCAAAATACTAAAGAACAGTTAAGAAAAGCAAATTAAGAGTATTCTATACAATTGGAAGTGCAAGGGGGAATTAAGTAGACAAAATGTAACTATCCAAATCAGCAATTGACCAAGACATGTTAATTTGCCTACGTTATGCTAATTGCCTTTTGAGTCTTTTAATGACCATGCATAGTTAGGACCTCGGTTTCATGTAACTGCCAAAGAACACTGGTTGAGATTTACAAAGCTAGCTAAAATGTTTAGCTATGTCATTCCTATTGAAATTAGGGGATTTAGTTACTCTGTTCCAAATAATCAGATGTGCAAAATCTCAAGCAGTACCTCCAGCATAACAGTGTTCCCCAACACTAGGCATTTGAATCAACAGGCTGACTGGGAAAAGTGCTATGCTGAATAACCTTTTACACAGCTGCTGGGTTTTACCCTGTTGAGTTATCTTATCCAAGTGCTGACCAGACCAACTTCGCTTATGAGATCTAACAGCACAAGCCAGTATGACTGCAATAGTATTTCATTAAATAATAATTCATGGTGGATATGATGTAATGTGATACCTGATACACTGTTAATTTTCTGGGTAAGGGCCAAATTCTCTTGCCAGATATGTGGTGTGCATTAGTCTGAATTTGAGACATGCACAGTAAAGTCAAATACATATTTTCTACGATTCATCTAATTGAACCTACCAAAAATGAGGCTTTGATACACAGAGTGCTTAATATTATTTTGCTTCTTAGTGCATAATATTTGAATTGCTTACTTCATGCACTTATTTACTGCATCTTAATGTTACCTGAATACAAACAATAAGTGTCTTGTAAATGTCCTACCATACCAATCTGAGATCAGAACTAAACCTGTGTGAAAGCATAACATGTTGGCATATTGTCTAACTCAAACATAACAAAACAAGCTTAGCCAGTACTGAATAAAATGGAGATCCCAATTTTCCCCGTATACTTCTTCACATTTTGTTGTGTTTTAAGAGGCTGCTTTTAATTCTAAGATCTGTATGCTTCTCATTTAATGTCATCATCTTCACCATACACCTAATCTCACAGATTTTTATATAATCTGAAATTGTGTTATATGCTAATGGCTACACTTGTGCAAATTTTATGGCTTTAAATAACCATAGAACTTTTGAGAACATGAGGTTTGAATTAAAATGAGTTAGTTAACCTGTCAGAGACAATTGATTATATTTTGGCAATGAATTAAAGGTAGAATAGCAAAACTGGTTCTTTTCCTTTGCACAGGTGCCAGATATGTGTATGAAAACAATACACGTGTGCACATACCTGCCCTGAATTTATCTTTAGATCTGAAATTCCCTCCCATTCAGAATTTGCTGAAACCCCACACAATTCACTGTGAACAGAGACAATATGGACATAAAGTATGTAACCAATGCCATTGACTATAAATACAGAAGACCAGGGAGAGGAAAATTGAAAGAGAAAACCTATGGGTTTGCAATGTACACAAGCGTCTGATATATCAAATGAAAAGTTCTGCAGTCCCTTATACCTAGATTTGGTCAGATAATATAAAAACTTATTTGTGAGTAATTCAACAATAGATTTTTAGCTTTTTGGGGAGTATAGTGAAACAGCTCTTTTGAAGAAGATTTGAAATGTGAATGAAATGTATTTTGTATCATTCCAAATTTTAAAAGCAAAATCTATTAAAAAGAAATGTTTTAAATGTTATATAATCCAAACCCAATCCTGCTCCTTAAAGGCAAAGACATAACTCACATTGGCTTCAATGAGAGCAGGACAAGGGCATCTCTTATTGAATCAAGTATTTCACTGTAAGCTCACTCATCATGTCCTGTTGAAATGATTGGGAATTCCATATCCAAATTATCAGCAGAGTTGGGCACTTCTTGTGTACGTGTTGTCTGCTGCTAGACAGATGTAGCTACAAACGTATTCTGTGCATGTGATGTGTGTATTCAGAAAAAAAAGCCCTGTCTTTAGTTGACATTTCTACCAAGAGACAGAGATATATTCCATAAACATATACTGTGCAGACTCCAGTCAAATTTGATTGTTTTTAAGTACCTGTTTAGCTTTCCAGACTTCCAGTACAGGCATGCCAGCAATAATAGAATTGGGATCTTCCTGTGCTGCAGAATTTACTGTGTCATTTGCACCAATAACCAGAGCTAAGTCCGTTTCTGAAACAGAAGAGAAATATGTTACAAATGTTTTAGACCCTGAAGCTGCCTTTTCTTTATCACAGTGACACCAAAACACTCAAATCAAATGTGGATTAAATGTTGATACAGTAGTTTGCTGTTTATTCTAAAAGAAAATAAGTTAGGCCATCCATTTGTGCCAATGCCAGAATCGAATCTTGGCAACTATAGGGGCTAATGAAATCTATTATCACCATTCTGTGCATTCTCTGTACAAGAGACATGAGTCAATATGCCTAAGGCTTAATGTGCTGCAAAGCTCATGTGAGCTCACCAAATGGAGTACATATGTGGATCCTAAGACACATTTTCATTGTGCTATGGCATATTTATATTTTATTTCAACATTATTCACCTGAGGTCCAATTCTACAACCTCTATTCTAAGTAGTAATCAGGCCCACAGTTCTGTATATGAGCAGCTCTCTGCTAGGAAGGATCAGGGCCCAGGGCTGGACTAAGGCACGGGCGAGCTGGGCAGCTGCCCAGGGTGCCAACCGATGGGGGGGGTGCCTGATGGCGCCTGTAAGGGGCACGTGGCACCCCTTACAGCTACCATCAGGTTCCACGCACCCAGCTTCCACAGCGCCGGCCAGCAGCGTCCTTCCCCCAACGGCAGCAGGGCACTGCACGGCCTGGCACACGCGCCAGCAGCACTAGCTGGGCCAGGTTGGGCAGCGCATGCACCGTGCGCCCCGGGGCAGGCCCCGGGCTGCGCACCAGCAGCCGTGGCCAGCCCGTGCATGCGCCGTGCGTCCTGGGGGCAGGCCCGCGCCCCACAGGTGGGACTGCACATGTGCCGTGAGCCTGGAGGACGGCACCGCGTGCCCAGGCCCAGGGTGCCAAAAGGGCTCGGGCCGGCCCTGTCAGAGTTTTTTTCCAGGATGCGCTCTTTCGGAAGCTCTGTAAAAACCTCGTTTCATGAGAAAGAAGGGCTCTTCTGAAAGAGGAGGTTTTTCCAAAATATGGCCCAGTGTAGATGGGCCAAATTTTGGAAAAGCCTCTTCCAAAAAAAGAATCGGAATTTGCATACCTTTTTCCGAAAAATAAGTTTAATGTACACATAGCCTGAGGTAAAATGGCAAAACCGGTCCCTTCATTAGTAAATCATTGCTGAAAAGCTTCAGGATTAAGTCTGATCAGAGTCAGACAGTGCAAATCCAGCTGTCACTGCACTAATGACAAAGAGCATGTCTACCCTGGGGAGTTATTTCAAAGTAACTCCCCTTATTTCAAAACAAGAAGGTGAGTGGCCACACTACCAAGCCTGTTATTTAGAAATAATGGGCTTGTTGTTTCGAAATAATAACGCCTACTTGTGAAGAGGCATAAGTTTATTTCAAAATAGTTACTTCAGGAGTTATTATTTAGAAATAACGTATTTTGAAGTAACCTGGCAGTATAGACATAGCCAAAGAAATTGTTCTTGATTTCTACAGGTGTAAGGGAGTTCAGAATTTGGCCTTCTGACATTTAGTTCCCCTACTATATATTTACTAAACAAAGTCTTGACTCAGGAAAAAAATTATCTGGTTGACAAACAGATTTGGGGTTCTGTGCAACATAGAAACCAGATGGAGTTTTGCTTAAGTGGGCCCTTAAAGTAGGGGTGGACAATAATTTTTGCCCAGGGGCCACTTCAAAAATTTTTGAAGTAGCCCCTGGTCCACCCTGGAAGGGGCAGGGCCTAAATAGGAAAGGGTGGGGCTACCCCACCCCCAGATCATAATTGGTCTGGGGGTGCGGGAGCCCCTTTGCCCCCCCATCCCACTAGGCACCCATACCCTGGAAGAGGCTTGGCACACTCCCTCCTCGCCCAGGCCAATCAGGGCCTGGGGGCAGGGGAGCCCAGGAAGCCTCCTACCACCTTGTGAGGAGCACGTGGCACTTTGAAGTGCCGTGGGCTACTCACAGGGCCGGGGTAGAGTGAAGGAAGCTTCACGCAACTCCCCTGCCCACAGGCCCTATTTGTTTGGCCTGGGGGCGGGGGAGCGCACAAAGCCTCCTCCGCTCTCTCTCCCTCCCCTCCCTCCCACCCTGCGATCCGCACGCAGCACTTCAAAGCGCCATGTGCTCCTGGCAGAGTGGGAGGAAGCTTCATGCGTTTCCCCCACCCTCAGCCAATTAAGGCCTGCGGGTGGGGGAGAGCCCAAAGCCTTCGCCACTCTGTCCCCGCCCTGCGAGCGGCATGTGGTGCTTGGAAGCGCCGCATGCTGCTCACAGGGCAGGGGCAGAGCAGAGAAGGCTTCAGGCACTTCCCCACCCCCCAGGCCCTAATTGGCTTGGGGACAGGGGAGCAGTAGGGCCTCCGTGGGCTGGATCCACCCACTTGGCAGGCAGGATCCAGCCCGCGGAGGCTCTTTTGCCCACCCCTGCCTTAAAGACATACTTTCATCTAAAGCTCCTGGTGAATCACATTGTTTCTGTAGTTAAAATAGCTTGTTAATTGGAGAGCTAATCAATGGAGGGTTAATTGTGAAGGCAATAATTGCTTTATAATTAAGCCTGGTTGTACTTGACTACAATTAGGATTCAAATAATTATTCAAAAGCAGCATTTGGTTAAATATTTAAAAATGGCCTTTACTTTTGTGCTGTTAAAATTGCTTCCACAGTCCATTGGTGTGGTCAATAGGATTTAGCTGTCTAATTCTCTGATTGTCCATGGGGAGATAACATGTCCGTTGTACAAAACAACAAAATAGTCCCCAAGTGTCATATTCATAGGTCACTATGGGCTGTTGAATGTAGCACCAGTGGCAGTTTTCACATTTCACAATCAATCAACTGTGGGATAGACTATGGGATATCACAATTATTTTTATGACACTTATTTTTTGCATCTAGGGTTTTTTTGTTTTCATTGTTGTTAGCTAGGTAGGAAGAGGTTGAAATTAGGGGAGTATTCCTGTTACAGGTGAAGTGATTTATGTGATCACACAATTCCAAGATGGAGTTCTTGATGCATTTCTGTGCAATGTAAGAATCTAATTTTGAAAATATTCTTTCCCTTCCTTTCATTTCTCCATGTATAACTTCACTATTGCCTCCTGTTACAGCTTTTTTTCTCAACTGCCTGGAGCTGTTTTACATTGAAGTACTGTTGGAACAGCAGTTTGACAGGGATAAGCTGCTAATTCATGGAAGTGATGTCAGTTTGCTTTCTTTTAAACACACACAGAGGTACCAGTGTGTCTAACTCTGTGATCCATGAATTGCACAGCCATAAAACATTACCTGATGGTGATGTCAGGGCATCAAAGGCTACTTTGAGTAGTAGCAGTGGGATCTCCCCTTATCCTCTAATACTGATAAAGCAAGTAGAATGCGTGTGGGGGATAAAAAGGTTACCTACCTTTTGCAACCATTGTTTTTCAAAATGAGTTACTCGTGTTGATGCTATTTGAGGTGTGCAAGCACCCACATATGCGGCCATCAGGTTTTTTTTGCTTTAGTGGTACCCATAGGATTGGCTATGGTGCCCCCTAGAGAGCCATGCTCATGCTGAGGTATATCAGGTGCTGTAGGGCCCCACCCTCTCAGTTCCTTCTTGCCCTTAACTTCCATAGAGGAGCAGGAGGGTGGGTAATGGAATGGACATGAGAAATACATCTCAAAAGAAAAACAGTTATGAAAGATAGCTAAAGCATTTTTCTTCTTCAAGTGCTTGCTCATGTTGATTCCATTCTAGGTCATTCACAAGCTGGATCAATGGAGATGAGGTCAGACTTCACCATCATTCAGCTTGTAGCAGAGATCTACCAAAGCCAGCATCAGCTCAAGCCTGCTGGGTCAGTCCGTAGTGCAACACAAACATATGAAAGGACAACAGGTGGTCACCCAACAAATTTCTTGGATCACCACCTGTGCCAGGAAGATTGCCAAAGATACCTGTGCCTTAGTGGAATGAGCCATCATGATGGCCAGCTTGTAGCAGTAGCAGATGGATGCCATGTTTCAAGACAAAATTCTTTGGGCTAACACCCTGGGCAGCCCTTCATCCTGGCCATGACAACAATGAACAATTGCAGTGACTTACGGAATTGCCGTGTTCTATCAATATGGAAAGCCAGCACCCATCTGACATCCAGAGTATGCAACCCACATTCAAGATACAGGCAGTCCCCGGGTTACGTACAAGATAGGGACTGTAGGTTTGTTCTTAAGTTGAATTTGTATGTAAGTCGGAACTGGTACATATTGTAGGGGAAACTCTAGCCAAACATTTCTCCAGAGCTCAGTTTTATTCTCCCACACCTCACTTTCCTCAGTCCTTTATTCTCAAGCTGAGGTGTCTGCTGAGAAAAGCCGCTCCGCGTCTCCCTGGTCTGCTGGGGGGAAGCAGCTAGTGCGGGGTTGCCTCACCCCGTTTGTAAGTAGATATCCAATGTAAGTCGGATCCATGTAACCCAGGGACTGCCTGTACTTATATATATATTTATTATTCTCTAAGGCACTAACGCACTACTCATTGTTTTTTTGGAGCTTTTTATGGGTAGGTCTACACTAGGAAATTATTTCAAAATATCTAACTTTGAAGTAATAACTCCTGAAATAACTATTCTTAAATAAGCTTATTCCCCGAGGAAAGCAAAAGTACAGATTTCAAAATAATCAGTCAGTTATTTCAAAATCACAGGCTTGGTAGTGTGGATGCTTCACTTATTATTTTGAAATAAGGGTTTTTTTCTTTTAAACAACTCCCTAGTGTAGACCAGGCCTAAGACTGTCCGAAAGATTAAAATAGTATTGGCCCAGCAGGTCCTGATGGTTTGCCACTAAGTTGGCTGTTGAATAAAATGTTCATCTGTTGGAGGCACTAAGGGTTGACCATGGCTGGAGAAGGAGATTTAGGGTTGGTACTTTATCCTCCACTCTGACCTGTGTGCTCAGGGCTTTAAAGGGCACCTTTGTGCAGAGTAGCCCACTGAGCATAAGTGGATGCTAACTGCTCAGCCACACTTTCAAGCCACTTTTAATTTGTATTTAGTCTGCCTGTTACATGTGCATGCAAGGAGAGGAGCTTCCTGCATCTTTCTTGTTTTACACATCCATACATGAGCAGCATCTAACCCTAATGTGCCACAGTCTTTTAATTCTGTAACAGGAATGGGAGGGAAATAACCTTGGGAAACTATGATAGATGCAGTTTAAACTAGAAACATTACACTGCCAAGCAAAAGAGGACTCGATCTCCCTTCCCACTTACTTTCCTACCTTAAGTTAGACATTGCAAATGTTTTTGATTTAAGGAACACAAGTAATATATAAAATCTTTTAATTTAAGTGCTATTTTCAAAAAAGATAGGGTGAAGCAAAAAATCACATAGAGAACTTGAATAAAATGGGAACAACATTACAAGTCAGGAAAAAATGCATGGAAAGGCTATGGCTGGTATTTTCCCATCACAGTAAAAACCACTGAGACAAAAATCAGCAATGATGTCCACACAAAAATGACCTTTTATTAGTGGCCAAATTAATATAATCTTATAACATGCGCAACTGCTGCTAGAGATTAGCAAGAGAAAGCAAACTACAACCTGTTTTTCACATTTATTTAGGTGTGTGTGGTGCAATGTTTCCTCTAAGATTTTCAATTTATGTGCAGAATAAATATTATGTGCACTAAGAAATGCACAGATGTGCACCACCAATAGAAACCCATGTTGCTGGCTGTGGTCAGCTGTGGGCACTCTGCCAATCAGCTGGGAGGCATCTGAATCTCTCCTGGGTGGCCGCCCAAGCACTCAGCTTAGAGGGAGCACTGGTGTGGTGCTTTAAATTCATACAAAAAACAAAAACGAGGTCACACCCATTAGCAGCCACATAAAGGCCTGATCATGGACATTCTTCAGAGAATGCCTAGACCTCTGTGTAAGCAGATAACATAATGGCAATTGACCACAGAGATGAGGTGATTTCACAGGAAATGAGGAAAAAGCCTTTGGAAGAGTATCATTTATCAAGGAAGCAGAATTCTGAACTGTCAGTGTAATAATGGACAGTTCAATATTTGGGATTTTTGCATTTCGTTTAGTTGTCACAATCCTGAAGTTCATGTCTACTAAAATGCATATTTCCCAGCCTCTCAGAGCTGGCATTTCACCAGTTTGGAGTTGGTAAATCTGAGCAAGCTCCCACTGGCCCTAAGGGATAAGGCATCAGCTTCCAGAGCCTGAGATTGCAGATTTGCATCCCACCCACTTCTCCCCGCCCCTCCCAAGGGGCTGGAGCGCACATACACACAGACCTAGCTCCTGCACCTTCCCTCCTGGATAGACCCCCCAGCCCAGGTGCACCAGCCACTCCAGGGCAAGAGGGCAGAACCATCTGCCCCGCCCCTGCCAGCTCCATCTCTGTGGAAGCCTGGATCCAGCTCCAGCACACCACCATGGTGGGTTACATGGTGGCTGCCCAGCTGCTCCTGCCCCTGACTGCAGATACAGCCCTAGGGAAGCTGGTGGTAGCTGCCTGACTGCTCCGAAGGTGGACAGCTTGGTCCGGGTCTCCACTGCAGAGCACAGCCTGAGAGCAAGCGGCCTGCCCCACCCCACCAGATCCAGCCCTGGCGATGCTGCTGATGGCTGCCCAGCTTCTTCAGGGGCATGCCCCTTAATCTACCCAAGCCTTCTACCCTGAGCCCTTCCTACACCCCAGCCCAGACTCCTGCATCCCCACATCCCTAGCCCCCTGCCATAAGACTGACAGAAGACAGCCTGAGTGCATGCATGAGGCTGGATTTGACCAGTTATGATATAAACTTTAAAGAAATGTGTGAAAAGAAGCAGCAGTAAAAGTCCTATTAAATAAAGTCCATGAGGACAATATTTCATTTATGCTATTGTTAATCATCGTGTCAATAATCAATGATATTAAGTTGTATATTTTCAGTCATGCAAATGGACATTCTTATACGGCTCTTTGTTGACCGCTTGTTCTGAATTTTGATGTAGTTTAGCTCTTTGGTTTGAAAAGGTTGTCGACCCCAGAGTTAGCGATTTTTGCCTCCCTAACTTTCTTGTTACTTCCCAATGCCTTAGTCTTCTATACAGAGGTATCACTTCCTGATTTTGATGGGAAATAGGCAATATATTTTACTGATTCCACCCCCTTCTAAAATAGGGCAAAACAATACACAGAAGAAAAAAAGGAAAAATAATAAAATCACGAAAAGGGAGAATAAGGGAGGAAGAAAGGCAGGAAGGAGAAAGGAGAGTGACATCTCAGTTTCCATCCACTAGCAATTAATCAAAGATCTCCAAAAAGTTTTTCAAGTTTGGCTGAAGTTCCTCTTCTCTTAAACATTATCCACTCTTTAGCTGCCAGGTCATAACAGTACTTATGCAAAGCTTCAGTCCCTGAACTCAGTCTGCTCTTCCCTCTAAACCAGTGGTTCTCAAACTTTTTGGCCCGTGGCCCACCCGACTCAATTCAAACCATTCTAGGAACCACCAGTTGCTAATAGAAACTCATTGCTAATTACATAATTACGCCCAAGCCATTTTGCTAGTACTGCAGTTAAGGAGAATGGTTTAATTTAACTAGCAAGAAAGGAAATTATATTAATTTAAATTATTAAACAGAGTAATCATTTTAACATTTTCATGTCAATTTATCAAACTTCATTTTAAATAGAGTAAAATATTAATTTATGTCCAACACAAAAGGTTTCAATGCTTTATTTATTTATGGCAGGGGTGGGGAACCTTTTTTGGGTCAGGAGCCACTGACCCACAGAAAAATCAGTTGGGGACTACACAAGTGAGAAGCAAAACAAAACCTTTCAAAATCCTCCAACCCTCACTCATGCTGCTCCCAACTGAGACACCTCACTCCACTGGTGCTCCAGTCCTACGGGGCAAGGTGGAGGGAGAAGAAAGACTGAGATTCAGGGCTTCCCATAGACCACATTTACTCTTCTGGAATTCCAGGGTTTGTGGATTTTGTGGACCTCCCAAGCTCTGGGGTGGGGACAAAAATGAGGGGTTCAGTGCATGGGAAGGGCTGCCAGAGTGTCCAGGAGGGAGGGTGCAGAAGCAGGATGGGGGCCAGAGTAGAGGGTGCAGGAGCAGGGTAGAGGTGTGGGGTCTCAGTGGCGGATGTGCATGAGGGGGTGGAAGTGTGAGTTCTGGGCATGAGAAGGCGGGAGAACTTTCGCACCATGCACGACTCCGAGGCACTGCCTCCTGCTGCTCCCATTGGTTGGAATCCAGCCACTGGGAGAAGTGGTGAAAGCCTCCAGGCAGCGCATCTATGCATTGCAGTTCCCCAGTGGTAGTGCAAGGACCTACTTCTGGCTCTGCTTCTTCCCCACAAGCCAGATCCAGCAAGGAGACTCAGGGCTATCTCCCCCACCCCCAGCAGGAAGCCAGCAGTGGTGCTCCAACCTTGTGGGAGATGTCAAGACCAGAATGCCAGTGCGGGTTCCCTGCTGCGGGGAGAGGAAGGGAGGGAGTAAGGGGCGGCTGAGCTTGAGTTGCGGTCCACCTGGAATACAGCCATGGACCACTAGTGGTCCATGGACTGCAGTTTGGGAACCACAGCTTTAAGCAATGGGAGTCTTTTGACTACATGGCCTGCTCTAGAGAACCAAGCGTTCCATTCATTCCATTATGTATGAACTTTCTGTGTGTCTCAGTGCCTCATTGTTTCATTTTTCTGTTTTGTCTGCCCTCCTGCCTTCCCACTTCCCAAAGAATGGAAGTGACATCAAAACTGGCATCAGCCCTCCCTCCTGGTGAATCTTCCCTCCCCTCAGATTTAGGAGAGGTGGTCTGGCATGTGCAGCAAGCAGTAATTTCCCCCTCCTCGCTCCAAATGTCAGTGAATTCAAAGGAAGATTCCTTTAGATATTACAAAAGCTTTGGTGTCCTACAAGAAAATCACATTTTGCAGGGAAGCTGCCTGCTCACTCATGTTCCACCCACAATAATAGTAATAATGGTATAAATTAATAACACACCGCTATTACATAATACAAATGATCCTTGTAAAGCAGGCTCTTCCCAGAGCACTTGGATTAATGAACTTTCATAATCTCTATGTTATCAAACAATATTAAAATAAAAAAATGCTCATGAAGTCCTCATAAAACCAAACAGCAAAGACGAAAAGGAGGGGATGTGATAATCTGTAAAGCCACAGAACTCCATCCACAGAAATCTGATGTTTGAGGGTGGATTTTCGAAAGGATTCATATTTGCCTTAACTCTTCTCCTATAAAAAAGTCAGTGCTGCAACTCCCTTTGACAGTAGAAGAGAAACTGACTTTAAACTCACACCATACATGTGTTGGTCCAATATTCAGAATATCACAAAGTTGCTTTTTCTGAAACCTTTATCATTGACAAAACACAGGCCACATATTTGATGAAAAAAGTGATCTATTTTGCTCACTATACAGCAAAACCCTAGTGGCTATTATAATTATCCATTGAGTATTGTCAGACATTGCTTGGTTTTTATATGAGTCAGACAAAGATTTGGTCTTATCTAGTCTTGATTCTCATCTTTAAAAAACATTACTGTCAACCCTTCTACCTACCAAAATACTGCCTGAGAATAAAATTATAGTTATTAGGGCTAACTAAAAGCAGAAAATTAAGTTAAAATATTTAGAACGGTTTGAATTTAAGCCATCATTTTTCATCCCTTACCTGGGAAATCTTCATTGATCTCATCCATTTCTAATACCACATCATAAGGTACACCAGCTTCTGCCAATAGTACATTCAGTTGTCCTGGCATACGGCCTGCTACCGGATGGATGCCAAACCTGGAAACCAAGAAAGCAAAGAAGCCAAGTCATGCTGAACTAATAGATGCCGACTGACAAATGTCAGCAATACTACACATGTGGAAGCAGTCCAGTTCCAAATCTTCATATACCTGAACCAGATGCAGAGAGAGTGCTATAAAATACTGCTACTTGGGAAAATACAATTAATGTATATACTTGTAATCAGTACCAGAAAGGGAACACTGGGCACCCCTGTTGGTTGAAAATTAACTATGTAGTCATGGCCTGGTGTTTGGTGATTTCCTTTAACTCTTAAGCCACACCCCAGAATCTAAATCACTCATGAAGACTGTGTATACAGTGTGTGTGTGTGCACTGCACATAAATGGGGATAGAGCCACTTTAAACAGCGATGTGGACAAGGATTCATTCCATTGTCTAATGGAGGTGGTTTATTGATACATATTCTTAATAAGCACTTGCAAAATAAAATCCACTGCTGGGGAAAATTACTCTTCCAAGAATTTGACACAAGAACTGGAACTCTTAATATTCTTGTCAAATTTTAACAAAATGAATGTCTGAATTCCAGAGGCTACTCAAATATTCACTTCTCAGTTGATTGCTACAGCAGACCTGAGCTCTGTCAATGCTGAGTATTAAAGCTCTATTTGCTGCTAGCAGACTTCCAGAACAGAAGTTTTCAGGATTAATGCAGGAAGAAATATTTTTCCCCTCACACTGAATTTCTAATTTAATTAGATGTTTTTCAAAATTCTACGCATATTTACTAATCAGAAAGCAACTCATTTTTTAGAAATATATCTTGGCTCATTTGGGGACTTACGTAAGTGTCTATTGGAGCCCCTAACCAATGCATTCAAGTGTGAAAAGTGAGCCTGTAATATTGAATGGCATGGTCTATAATATGTTACTAAAGATTTCTTATTGAAGATTCATCCGTGCTGTTAATGTTGATGTACAGTAAGTGCAATATTTTCCTGGCTTATTTCAATGATAACACTGTGAGCCAGATCCTCAAGTGATATAAATCAGCATAGGAATAAGAGGCTGGTTCCCTTGAAACCAATGGAGCTACACCAGTTCACACCAGGGGAAGATCTAGCCACCATATGCAACATACCTGACTTTCTTTCCTTGTTCATTTAGCATTTTCACCATGTCAGCGATGGGATACTGGGCCTTGGCTGCACAAAGACCCCAACCTAAACCATTAAAACATGTCAGTGTTCTACAAAGGAAGCTTAGCATCCCTCAAAAAAGCACCACATAGTGCTCATTAACCAGCAGATCTTCTGCATTAATGCATTTTAGAAGCCACAGTTACTGCCCACAGGACCAACAAACCTTATTTTCCTTCTGGAGAGGACACAGAACTAAAGGTCAAACTGAGGTGTCATTAGAGGAGGTTTTGGAACAAACTGATAAACTTAACAGTAGCATATCACCAGGAACAGATGGCATTCACTCAAGAGTTCTGAAAGAATTGAAATGTGAAATTGTAGAACTATTAATTGTAGTCCTATAATCTAAACTTTAAATCATTCTCTGTACCAAATGACTATAAGATAGTTAATGTGACACCAGTTTTCAAAAAGAACTCTAGAGGTGCTCTTGGCAATTACAGGCTAGTAACTTCACTAAGGGTATGTCTAGACTACACGCCTCTGCTGACCGAGGCATGTAAATTAGACATACCGACATTGTCATTGAAGCATGTATTTAAATATCCCCCCCTTCATTAGAATAAAAATGGCCGCCACGTTATTCCGGCTCAGCTGTTTGTCGGCACGAAGCAACAGTCAAGACGGGGATTTACAGGATCGGTCAGCAAGACTTTCCTTGCCAACCGATCCCTGTCTTGATTGCCACTTTGTGCCAACAAACAACTGAGCTGGCACAACGCGATGGCCATTTTTACTCTAATGAAGTGGAGGATATTTAAATCCCTGCTTCATTGACTATGTCGGTATGTCTAATTTACATGCCTCGGTCGGCAGAGGCATGTAGGCTAGACATACCCTAACAGGAAAATTGGTTGAAACTAGTGTAAGGAACAGAATTGTCATACTCATAATTGTCAGACATTAATAGGAGTGTTCTGAACAAGACATGAGACGTCATTCTTCCGCTCTACTCTGCACTGATTAGGCCTCAAATTAGAGTATTGTGTCCAGTTCTGGAGTCATTGTGGATAGTTCTCTGAAAATATCCACTCAATGTGAAGCAGCTGGCAAAAAAGCAACCAGAGTGTTAGGAATAATTTAAAAATGGATAAAGAATAAGACAGAGAATATCTTATTGCCTCTATATAAATTCATGGTACGCCCACACATCTTGAATACTGCATGCAGATGCAGCCACCTCATCTCAAAAAATATATCTTGGCATTGGAAAAGCTTCAGAAAAGGGCAACAAAAATGATTAGAGGGTTTGGAACGGGTCCCATATGAGGAAAGATTAATAAAACTGGGACTTTTCAGCTTGGAAAAGAGGAGACTAAGTGGGTACATGATTGAGGTCTATAAAATCATGACTGGTTGTGGAGAAAATAAATTAAGAAAAGTTATTTACTTGTTCCCATAAGAGAAGAACTAGGGGACATGAAATGAAATTAATAGATGACAGGTTGAAAACAAACAAAAGGAAGTACTTCTTCACAAAATGCACAGTAAACCTGTAGAACTCATTGCCAGAAGGTGTTGTGAAGACCAGGACTTTAACAGAGTTCAAAAAAGAACTTGATAAATTCCTGGAAGATAGGTCCTCCTTAGCCTCTGTTTGTCAGAAGCTAGGAATAGGTGACAGGGAAGGAATCACTTGATTGCCTGTTCTATTCATTCCCTCTGGAGCACCGGGCATTGGCCACAGCCAGAAGACAGGATACTGGGCTAGACGGACCTTTGGTCTGAGCCAGTGTGACCATTCTTAAGTTGCACTGCAAAGGGATACTTTAATATGGCTCCTTAAGCCCATGGTAGCTCTTAGTGAAGGTTTCACTATAAATTACATTAAAAACCTAATAGTCCTGGCTACAACTAACTCCTTCTACAACCACCATATTCTGATTCTGTGTTTATATGAAGGAGGAGAAAGAGGCCTCCTAGTACAAACGCAATTACAGGAGTAAATTTTATGAAATTAATACGTCACTTATTCCTGGAAGATAAGAAAGCAAATGTATCTTTGCAGTAACATTGAGAAACATTGTCTGCATTCATCCGGCACTCCTGCACTGCTGGGTAAGGGGGATTTGGTCCCACATTCAGGGTCATATAAGGTGATTTAAAGTTCCCTTTGTGCTTGCCCACTCCTTGGCACTCTGATCTTACCTGGTCTTCCTGGTTCCAAGGAGCTATAATGGCAGCTGGAGAATGCCTAGCTACCCCTCTTTCCCCCATCCATGCTCCTTGCCTCTCCTTGGGAGAAGAGAGATGTAGGACTTGCAGCAATGGGTCTACATCCCATAAGCTTTCCTCTATACAAAGGAAATCCTGCAGATATCAGATCATCTCAGTCTAAGTCAGCTTTGTGCCCAGGGAGCAATGCAAAAAGGCCCTAATACGTGGCAGCATCTGACCTCCCTACTGTGGTGATAAATGGAAAGTATTTTCAGAGTTCACACTGTGCTAATAGTCATATCAGTGTAGTCTTCAGCTACATCAATGCTTCTGCATTTGTTTCAGTTGCATTTGTGTTGGAACACATATTACTGGTGGGGATGTGTGGGAAAGATGGCTTTTTCATTTCCCAAGCTGAGTTTGCACAATTGTCATTCAGGAAAAAAGCATTTTTTAACTTGTAAACTAAGCATTTTTATATAGAGCCTGAGAAATAATATGTTGGTATGTCCAGCACCAATTTTACAAAATCACTGTCCATATTAAACCACACATTTAGCCTACTCATGCCTCTGGGAGATAGGGATCACCAGCCCCACTTTTGAACATGGAGAAATTAAAACACAGAGGCTATGTCTAGACTGCATGATTTTCCTCAAATGCTTTTAATGGAAAAGTTTTTCCGTTAAAAGCATTTGGGGAAAAGAGCATCTAGATTGGCACGGATGCTTTTCCGCAAAAGCACTTTTTGCAGAAAAGTGTCCGTGCCAATCTAGACGCGGTTTTGCGCAAGAAAGCCCCGATCGCCATTTTTGCCATCGGGGCTTTTTTGCGCAAAACAGTTTTTAGCTGTCTACACTGGCCCTTTTGCGCAAAAACATTTCCAGAAAAGGGCTTTTGCCAGAATGGGAACATCAAAGCATTTGCACAAGAAGCACTGATTTTGGACGGTAGAACATCAGTGCTTTTGCACAAAATCAAGCGGCCAGTGTAGACAGCTGGCAAGTTTTTGCGCAAAAGTGGCTGCTTTTGCGGAAAAACTAGCCAGTCTGGATGCAGCCAGAGAGGTTAACTTTCTGGCTCAGGATCACAAAATAACAGTGTGCTAGAGACAGGAACTGAGGTGAGATCTTCTGATTCTAGTTCATGGTCTGAGGATGACACACCTTGTCCCATATATTCAACTGCTCTTCTTTACTGGTATAAAGCAGCTGTAAATCAAAAGATAAAGGCAGGGTAGGATTCCCATGTGTAGCAAATGTGGCCAGGACAAAAGGAGTTAAAAGGCATAGACAAGGTGCTATGGAAAACATCGGATTCCCAGCTGTCAGAATAGCTCTTGGGAGCTATTGTCCAACTGCTGGTGGCCTCAGGAAAAGATTGGGAGGAATCAGAGGTGGCTTAAACCTTACTTCCCCAACTTCTGGCCAGGTCAGACAAACCCTAGGACCTGATCCACTGCCTCCCAGAGATGTTGGCAACCACTTTAATGATCTTCGCTATTCACACACAGTATGACTTGTTAAAAAAACATACCATCATCATCATATAGCTTATGCAGCAATAAATCCAAAGCTGGCAAATGAGGGATATTTTTTAAATCACCCGCATCCCACACTCTGATTAGGAAAAAACAAGAGATCCTTTTCCAATATTGTACAGTGCTCTAATCAGAATTCATAATCGTGTTCCAAATAAATTCTCCAGACCCTATGAAACAAATTTCTTTAAGCTCCTGGGGAGGAGAATATAAACATCTTGACCAGAAACAAATATTTAGGACTATGAGTATTAAGGGCCTAATTTTCAAATGTTGCTGAAAAAATAACCAATAGACTTAACTGCTATTCTTTAAAAAAACAGATTTGGATGGGGGACACTCAGGCAGTCTCTTTCCTTTCCCCCTAATTTATTCCTTCTCATTACAGAGGCCCCTCATCAGGATGAACCATCCATTTGGCTAAGACGGGCTGCTTGCAGCTGCATCTGGAGCCAACCATCTGCACTCTTGGGTCAGTTGGAGGGGCTTGCTTGAGTGCAAAGTGAGGTGTGTGCAACATTTCTAACCTCTGCAGCCCAGAGAGCGAGGGCCCGGGCCCAACACCCAAACTCAGATTCCAGCCGAGCTGCCAAGTAGAGGGTTGGCGTGATAACAAACATTCAATGCCTGCAGGCAATCCAACACACAATAGCAATTCTAGTTAAGGATTTTTTCCCCTACACATTTGGGACCAAGGCCTCTTATTATTAATACACATTCGCAAAACACACTTTTTGTGGTTTTCTGCAATGAAAGAAGAATTTGATTTGGCATATTTAAATCCAGTGGCCATCATGTGCTGCAGCTCTGAAATGGATGAAGAATTCATCCTGATCTGAAAACGCGTTTGCCATATATCGTTACACTCACAGAGTTAGAAGTTGCCTACAACTTTATACAACTGATTTTTGGTTTGATTGGTGGTTGCTGCAAATTTGAAATTTATTAACATCTGGCCTCCATTGAATTCAATGGGAGATTAACTCGAGTAAAGTCTGCAGGAGTTAGCTTATTATTTTTAAGGAATTTAGTAGCTAGAAATTACTTTTCTTTTATAAGGATTTGGGGAAAAGTAAAATCCTTGAAGAAACAAATGACTGAAAAAATCACACAATACTGGTGCCATAATAATAGCACCATCCACAGAGTGCAAAATTCAGTTCAGCAAAAGTCTGCTTTTACGCTCAGAATCTGTAGTTGCAGTTTTCTCCGCCTTTGAGGCACTCTGCCATGTCACTATTTTTTCATCTGAGAACAGACAGGACTCCCTTTAGAGCCCATAGGGGCTACCATTTTGTAAAGTATCACAGGTGGGGCTGATTCTCATTTCCAATAGGGTAAATCAGGAGTAAATCCACTGAGTTTAGGAGTGGACGGGTGAGATTCTGTGGCCTGTACTGTGCAGGACAAGGTCTCAAAACTTCAGCTCAAGGGCCATCCCATCTCCAAAGGACATGGTGTCAGGGATTACTGAGGGGGAGGGGGATGGCTGACACAGGGCAGCAGCAGCCGTTGAGACCTCTGCCCTCCCCTCAGGGGCTGGAGCTGCAAGGAAATGAAGCACACTTGGCGGGAACACTTGCTCTGCTTCCCCATGGCTCCTGCACTACAGGGAGTGTGGAGGGCCCAACTGCTGCTGCAGTGTGATACCAGGACCCCCCACCCCAGTAATCCCCAAAGCCGCATCCTCGGGGAGATGGGGTGCCATTCGGGGGAGAGAGCAGGGCGGTGGCAGGAAGGGGCGGGGTTTGGGGGACAATAATGGACAACTCCCCTCTCCCTAGCCCACTAGGACTCCTGGGCCGAATTGCACAACTGCTCTGGCTGGGATTGCCCACGGACTGGGAGTTTGAGATCCCTGGTGCAGGAGGTCACTTCTGACTTAAACTCACAGACTTTAATGTGAATTCAGCGACAAGGCATCCTATAGCACCTGATAGACTAACAGATGTATTGGAGCAACTAACACATCTGTTAGTCTATAAGGGTATGTCTACACTACCCCGCTAGTTCGAACTAGCGGGGGTAATGTAGTCATCCGCAGTTGCGTGTAGCCGCGTGGCACGGGGTCCGAACTAGCCGGCATTTAAAAATGGCGCCGGCCGGCTTCATGCAAATGAAGCCCGGGAAATTCAAATCCCGGGCTTCATTTGCAACTGCGGATGACTACATTACCCCCGCTAATTCAAACTAGCAGGGTAGTGTAGACATACCCGAAGGTACTACAGGACTCCTTGTCGCTTTTGCAGATCCAGACTAACACAGCTACCCCTCTGATATGCTAATTCAGTACAGTGAAAATGGTGTGAAAATGGTGAAATTAGGCCCAATGTCCCTGTGGATGTGAGGATGATATGTATCTTTATGCCTATATGTCCCTGTAAGGAATTTGGCACTTTATAACATATCATCTTGGGTTTTTTTTAATACCAGTGAGATGTAGATTATATTATTTTCATGTTTGATTCTCATAGTTTAGAAAGATTTTCAATATGCAGAATATCAATTTTAAAATCCTCACATGAATCTCTAACTTTCCTAGCTAGACTCCCTTATTCTTTCATAGCTATTTTATCAGTCATCATTTCTGCTCTTTCCTTTAACTAACTAAGCACAATCATAGAATCATAGACCTGGAAGGAACCTCACAGGGTCATTTAGTCCAGTCTCCTGCACTCATGGCAGGACTAAGCATTATCTAGACTGTCCCTGAAAGGTGTTTGCAACCTGCTCTTAAATATCTCCAATGATGGAGTTTCCACAATCTCGCTAAACAATTTATTTCAGTGCATATCCACACTGAGTGTTAGAAAGTTTTTTTCTTAATGTCCATCTTAAACATCCCTTGCTGCAATTTAAGTCCATTGCTTCTTGTCCTATCCTCAGAGGTGAAGGAGAATTTTTTTCTCCCTCCTTGTAACATACTTTTAAATATTTGAAAATGATTATCATGTCTCCTCCCAGTCTTCTCTCTTTGGGTATGTCTAGACTACATGGCTCTGTCATCAGAGCCATGTAGATGAGTTTACTAGACATAGGAAAATGAAGCGGCAATTTAAATAATCGCCGCTTCATTTACATCAAAATGGCCACCGTGCTGTGCTGATCAGCTGTTTGGTGGCACAGTGGGGCAGTCTGGACACTCCGTGGTTAACAAGGGAAGCCTTTGTTGACCGCTCCGGTATGCCTCGTGAAATGAGGTTTACCGGAGCTGTCGACAAAGGCTTCCATTGTCGACCACGTCATGTCCAGACTGCCTCACTGTGCTGCCAAACAGCTGATTGGCACAGTGCAGCGGCCATTTTGATGTAAATGAAGCGGCGATTATTTAAATCACTGCTTCATTTTCCTATGTCTAGTAAACTCATCTACATGGCTCCGTCGACGGAGCCATGTAGTCTAGACATACCCTTTCAGACTAAACAAACCCAATTTTAATAATTTCTGTTGCTCTTCTCTGGAGTTTTTCCAGTGTGTCCACATTCCTAAAATGTGGTACCCAGAAGTGGACACAATACTCCAGTTGAGGCCTAATCAGTGTGGAATAGACTGAAAGAATTACTTCTTATGTCTTGCTTACAACACTCCTGCTAATACATCACAGAATGGTATTTACCTTTTTTTGCAGCAGTGTTACACTGTTGTTGACTCATGTTTAGCTCATGGTCAACAATGACCCCCAGATCCTTTTCCACAGTACTCCTTAGGTAGTCATTTCCTATGTTGCATGTGTGCAGCTGATGATTCCTTCCTAAATGGAATTCTTTGCATTTGTCCTTATTGAATTTCATCCTATTTACTTCACAGCATTTTCTAGTTTGTCCAGATAATTTTAAATTTTAATTCTGTCCTTGAAAACACTTGCAACCCCTTCCTAGATTGGTATCATCCACAAATTTTATAAGTGTACTCTCTATGCCATCATCTAAATCATTGATGAAGATATTGAACAGAACCAGACCCAGAAATGATCCCTGCAGGACCCCACTCATTATGCCTGTCCATCATGATTGTGAACCATTGATAACTACTCAGTGGGAATGGCTTTCCAACCAGTTTTGCACCCACCTAGATAGTAGTTCTATCTAGTTTGCACTTCTCTAGTTTGTTTATGAGAAGGTCATGCGAGACAGTATAAAAAGCTTTATCAATGTCAGGATACATCATATCTACCGCTTTCCCCCATCTACAAGAGTGCTTTCTTTGTCAGAGTAACAAGCCTTCTGGAGGAGAGGAAGTGGCAAACATGATAAATCTTGACTTTGGTAAAGCTTTTGATGCTATCTTGCACGATCTTCTAGATCAGGGCTACTCAACTTTGGAAGCCTTGGGGCCACAATGATACTCACAGCACAGGCTGAGGGCCACAACATATATGTGGTTGCATATATATGCAAATAGCTTCTTTCACACTGATGGGCATGAATACAAAAATTAAGCCTTAAGCCGTGGGCCAGACCCAAACGTGGCCAGTGTAAGCCAGTCAGCATCTCTCTGGTTCTGCCCACAAGGCAAAGTAGCCAGCGCTTCCCACAATGCCCCAGGGCTAGAAATGCTGACACCCTGTACTCATCTGTTCCAGCCAGTCTATTCGCTCACCCCGCCTGGAAGATGCCTCACTGTTGTGAAGCATGTTTTCAGTGGAGGCCATGTTCAAAGGATCCCATCCATGGGTCACGCACTGTGCCCTGTGTAAACCCAAACTGCACCACAGGCTGCAAACGAGTTGTGGGTCGCATGTGGCCTGCGGGCTGTTATAGATCATGGAAGCTAGATAAAGCCACTATAAGGTGGGTGCAAAACTGATCGGACAACCATTCCCAGAGATTAGTTATCAATGGTTCGGTCACAGTTCTCAAAATGTTTTGCGACAACTAAGTTATCCTGACAAGCCCACTATTAAATACTTGTATGAAGATATCTGAACTCTTACCAGGGGTAATGATGACAGAGTTAGCTTCCTTTATCATTTCAATGGCTTGGTCAATTCCAACTTCAGTATGTGTTCCAACAATTTCCATAGGTTTCCCTCCACCCGTAGAAGATGTACCAAATCCACCCAAAATCACATTTGGTAAGGACCTATTCATGGCCTAAATGGGAAGATATTAAATGAGTGCATTGATCAAAAGCAATAGTTCTGATTATATTCAGAGAACTCCAAAATAAACAGCTCATTTGATGGGAATCCTCATGTAGTTTGTTTGGAAAGGCAAGCTACAGTATTATTCAGTTCATTAAAGTATACTTTAACAAGACTCTAAAGACGATGCAGCAATGGTTCAATAGTTCAATACTCTATTTGGAAAGCTACAGTATCCCACTTGGCATATAACCCATACATTTTGAACGAAGATTTTCAGATGTGCCTTTGAGAAATTCTTGTGTTTTTCAGTCGTGTTCTAATCATTTTTCTTTTCACAAAGCCACTCTAACATGTTTCTCTTGGGAAACAAAGACATTGATTTGTTTAAAGAACTCGCCCCCTCTTGCTCTTTATAAAACAGCATGTTTCTTCAAAGTTAGTCACTGGGTGAGATTTTTTATTGTAGATTGTTTGGTCCTTGTTAAAATGCAGATTGGCAATGCTGGGCTTACAAAGCAAACCATACTATTTCTTATTTCATTTTTGAAAGTAAGGTTAGATGCTGGATTGACAAAACTAGAGACTGTTCATCTATGGCATATCTACACTACAGAGAAGATTGACCCTCCAGAGGTAATTAACATAGCTGGAGTTGCATATCTTAAGCTGATTTTCCCCATTAGTGTAGACCAGGCCTCAGAGAACATGTACAGATCAGGCAACAGAAGTGAAAGCTAACCCACACTACAATCCCACCAATCTGACACGGAAGGGACACATTTAACTGGGGGAGTAACTTAGTATCTAGGCCAATATAAGTGTCAGTTCTGGTAGTGGTTTCTGAGACCACTAGGAACTGGACTGAGATCACCATTTACCCTTTACATCTAAACAGTCTGGGTATCGCATCCAAATTATAAAAGCCCTCCAAATAGTCAACAGATCCATGATAACTTTTCATTTATTTATGATGACCATTTTGGACTGGATTTAAACTGAGAATTGATCCTTTTTTTTAATCCAGTCTTCCACATTTCTCATCTTAAAAAGTTCCCACAGCAGAAACACTAGAATTGTTCCACAAAAGTCAGGATGTCAGCCCAAGGATTTACATTGCCATCTTACCACACACATGATGTAAGAGAGAATCGCTCCAGAGGACCCAATCAAGGCACCAACAATTGTCATCAGGTTGTTGTCGAGAAGGAATCCTTCTGCACACAAAGCCCACCCAGAATAGCTGTTCAAGACAGTGATGACTACAGGCATGTCAGCACCACCAATAGCTGCCGTAAGTGTGACTCCCTGCAATTTAATACACAACATGGAGAGAAAAACTAAAGGAAACTCTCATTTAAAAATGACAACATTATTACTAACATGCTAATTAAAAGAAAACAAACCAACCTACCATCAAGTACCTTAGTACAAGAACTCGGCTATTTCATTTCATTTTACACAATGGGTCTGATTCTATGAGGAGCTGAGCACTCTGAATTCTCATTTACACACTAGCAGCTGAATCCACTCAGCATCTCACAGGACTGGATGCTTACACTTTTTAACTAGGTTTCTAAAACTAGGTCATATCTATAGCAGTGATTTAGGTATATGATTGCGTATACATCTGACTAGACAAATGATAACTTGTATCACTGAACTGTGCTTAGCTAAAATGTTATGGATCCCTGCAGTATGGTTCATGGGACTCTGTTATGGAATTTCTATAGGGCACCATAAATATTATGCATAGTGCTTTGTAGAGTCCTCCCAAGAATGCGAATTTTTCAGCTGATGTGGTGTTGCATTTTGATGGCATTCAGCAGATGCTGCAGATGAATGCAAGAATGTTACATTTTCTGTGTTTGCATTGGATGAAGACAGCACTTTCTTGTGTTCTTACCATGATTGAGGAAAGTCCAGAAACACCAAGTAGACAGGCCATCCCAATAGTGTAGCTTGGGTTCAACATAAACAGCCCCATACCACCCACAGTTGCTGCCAGCAACCCACCATTCAAGTAATGGCGACCAGGTAGAAGGAGTGGTGCTGAGTTCAATAAACCTGGAATTAAACACTGAGGTTTTAACATTTCAGACATCTTACTATATAAACATTTTTAGTGTTAAAGTATGGGAACCCCAGAGAAGCTGTAAGAGCAGGTACAGAATCAGAAGTTTGGCCTACTGCGGATGCAAGACAGAGGTATGGTTGATTGTAGATCCCTTCCTCCTAGCAACACCTCCTCAACTCTCAGCCCCTAGGAGCTGTTTCCCCGCTCCCTTCCCCCACCCATATATAAGCACATGGCCTTGGGGGAAACCTCCAGCCCTTTTGGCTGTCCTGTGTCCACCACTGAGGGGCTCTGCCTATTCAACAGTCTTTGAAGATAGGGATTCCTCTCAGACATCAAGGAGCAGTTCACACACACCAATCCCTGGTTTTACCCAGCCAGGATCATCCTGAATCCTCTTCTACTCACTGGCTGGCAACACAATTTCCATTTCAGCTGGAAGCCAAGGAAGCTGTTTGGTTCTAAATGTCAGCCATGAGATATCCTGCCACCATCAGACTGCTTCCCCAGACAACTACATCAGGATTTGGCATACTCAGTGATTTCCTTGACATCATTCCTGTCAGTATATAAAATGGGATGTGGCAGATGGCACCAGAGCAGCTTCCTATGAAATAGGATCACTCTGCCGCTGCTAATAGGGACCAGATACTTCTCTGGAGCATGAAGCTTCAGTGATTATTTATCCGTGAAAACTATTTTGGCCTCAAAAAGACCCCCCAGCATTTGGTATTTAGGTCACAATTTCAATAGTGATTTGGGATGCAGCTACACCTTTTTAGACTTGAGCTGTATCATATCAACACTTTTTTTCAAACTTTACATTTATACCTTGTCTCTCTTTTTAATGCCATGCACTATTAAACTGCATGTCTATTTTTCAAAATTGTGCAGTTACTGAGCAATTTAATGAGTTTTTATGGCCATAATCCTCTCATTTCACACTGGAGTAGCTTTTCATAGTCATATCTGAGCTGAGAAAATAATAGCTCCAGATATAGTCCACAGGAGTTTTTTTTAATCACATTTTCTATGGCCCCTATTTGTCCATCTCAGGACCTTCGTCTTTGCTATATCTAAGTGAGTGTAAACAAGCACTCATTTTCTCTCTGGAAGATGACAGGACGGGATTCATTAGCAGCTGTCACCAATAACCATCTAATATCTTCTTTTGGCCACCTACCAAGCATTTCAAAGTAACTCAATTGTAAAAGGATCTGATTTTCAAAAGGACCTAAACATTAGCTACCCAATTCCCACAGGAAGTAGCACCTTACTCCCTTAGAAACTTTTGGAAATCCCATCCTAAATTATTTAACACAACATAGATCAAAGAAGAAAGGTACCTTGAAGTTTTCCATAAGCTACTAATGAACCACTGAAGGTTACACCCCCAATGTAGGTGCCCAAATATGCCACAGTTTTGAGAACGTTGGCAGAAGGGTGAACGTCAAGGTGTGGATATTCAATCATGTACTCAGCAACACATGTAAGAACTGCTGCCAAACCAACCAGACTGTGAAATGCAGCTACAAGCTGTGGAAGGTCAGAGATTTCAATCCGTTTCGCAACTGTGAGACCTGTAAAATGAAATGTTTTCAATCCAAGATTAAAGTATTGTATTATATTTCATCCTCTCCTGAAAGTATAAACAAGCAGTTAAGCAACAGAGGATTGTTTGCTTTCTTATGTTGTTTTTCTTTTTATGCAATAGAATAGAAACATAACAGTTGTAGGAAATTATAACCTAATTAAAATCGCCTCCAAAAGTATATTGCAAGAACATTTTGAGACAACAGACTATAAGAAACAGAGCCAGACTGGGGCTTTGAAGCATAACCTCTTGGGGAGGGGATCCTGCAGGCACATCAGTGTCATCTCCCAGATGTATTCTGCCCACAGGGAGCCAGCAAGCAAAATGCCCCTGTAGACACTGGGAGAGTTCTCAGTTACAAGTTGGGAATATTCTTTCCCAGCATTCCTTGTTGTCAGGCCAACAACTCTCATGTCCCTTGGAGATTACAACTCCCAAAGTTCCATTCCTTCTGGGCTGAAACGTGTAGAAAGCAAGGCTCGATTTCTACCCTACCAAGAGGATCAGCATACCCTGTAGTATCCACCCTGTGTGGCTACACACCTAAAGCTACCATTGAAGATTAGTAAACCTCTGCCAGACCAAACATCTGGAGTTACAATTCTAGTACTCCTGACTACAGGCAAATCATGCAAAGGAATTGTGATTCAGGATATTTGCTAAATCTTCTCCCCCATCCTATTAATTAATTTATTCTTATAATCATCATCAAAACTATTGGCACGAAGAACATTCAGGAGAGGCATAAGTAATGAGTAGGAGGACTTTACATTTTGTAGACTGTGGTCTCCATTGCTTTTTGAAATTACTTCAAGTGAAAAACATTCACTGTAGGTTTAGGATGTCTGAAGTGAGACTTTCAGGATTCTGAAGCAAGGCCGTGAAAGGAAATCTATGAAGCTCTGAAAATGGAGCCTATGGGAAATACTGTAGTCATAAACTCTATAATAAGAGCCACCAACGTGAACTATCGTTACTATTTCCTTTGATTGTAACTTGCCAGCACGTGCATATTCAGGGAGAATACTCCCTAAAATAAATGTAAGCTTTAAGTTCAATCCATAGAAGTGTGACCACATTTAAAAACAAGTTTATAGTTTTGTACATGTCTACTTTACATTTTAAGTACTCTAGTCAAGAGTGTCACCTTTAGGCATTAATGCACTTTCCAAATGTATTTTAGTACCCAATTATAAATAAACAATTATTAATTGGTTAACAAACCAGTAACGAATGTGGTATGAATTCAGGTTACATGAACAGTACAATGTGTTGTACATACCTATCGTACCACCCATAGCCATGGCAGCAGACATCTGAGTGAGTATTTCTGGTGATGGTTTCAATGCTCCTAGCGTAGCTGCTAAACCACCAGCTACCCCAATCATACCTAGGGCATTACCGAGTCTAGAAGTGTTCTGACTAGACAATCCTGCCAATGCACCAACACAGCAAAGACCTGAGCCCAGATATATCATCTGTAAAACAATGCAGAAGTTAATACATAGTGCACAACATTGCTGATAGAGTGTAAGGGTGTTGCAAGACCTCCAGGATCAACAGCTAGAGCAGGGTGTGGGGAAGTTTCAATGCCAAGAATTTATGGTTTGAGAAACGAAAGATTTATTTTTTGCAGATTAGTGGAAGAGTCCATTTTATTCAGCCCCAGATGCTGAAAACTCCCCAACTTCTCTCCTTCCCAGTCTCTATTTCTGTATTTCTCACTCACACAATTCTGCTTACAATGCAGCAATGACACTGATGAAACTTCTCAAATACACAGCATCAGTCTCCTAAGACATTTGAGTACATATTTTGTTTATTTCCATAACCACGGCAGTACCATTTTCTTCCATTAGTCTTCATTGCCCTGCCATTGTGCCTCACCTTCAAGTATGTGTGTGGTTTCTTACTCTCTCCCCAGTGCATCAAACTAATAACACATTAGTTTAGGCTTAAAGTAATTTAGTACAATTATCTTTGCTAGATTTACCATCTCTTTTACATTGAATATGTTTTGAAATGGCTTCAATCATTAGGTTCTTTGTGTGTGTAAGTAACACATTCTATCGAATCAGCCATTTGAGTTGCATTTTAAAGATTGTAATATTATGAGATCATTCCCATTGATTTTCGGTAACTTTGATTCTTAAGTGTTTTGATTCACAAAATATTCTGAATTCCCTACATGATGATGCATTTATGAATAACATGTGGTGTTCTCTCTCATGTTTGAAAAGCATATGGTGATTCTGTTTCACAGCATGAAAGCTCAGTGTGTCTTTTCCCCACCTGTATTACTGAATCTATTATTAATCATGAATCTAAAACAATGCAACAATGACAAAAATATAGGCTACATACCCATCATTTTCTAATTGCCCAGTAACAAACAAAGCTAAGATATTCCATATCCTCTTCATAAAAGGCCATCACAAGACCCTTTGTTGCTGTACGTTTGAAGAACTTTTCAACAGAGGTCTTCAAAAATGGAAATCCAAAAAGCTAAATGTGGCAGAAGTAGAACTGACATATAACAGTGTTATGAATATGGAGCTGTAACAATGTTATGAATACTTTATGTGATTGGATCATGGAGGGCAAGTTATTTCATATGGTTCTAAGATTTTCCTCTATGAATGTGTTGATATAAATTATATTGTGCTGTGGGAGGAAACCGCAAGGAAGGAATACAATGGTTTCCCATATAAGAAAACTCATGAACACACTTGAAGAACAACAGGAAACATTATCAGCCTCAAGGACCAGGCATCCTGTCTCCAAAGAAGATGCAAGCTTGTGGTGCCAGGCATGGAACATGGAGCTGTCTGAGGTTGTGAGTTTCCAGAGGGCGATCGCGACCCACTTCCACCCAGGCACATAGCTCCAAAAAGGTGGCCTTCCGCATGCGGAAGTTTTGGAGCCACTGCTGGTCATGGGGCCATCTCATGCCCAGGGGCAGCTCCGGCTCCATGGCACCAAGAGAAAAGCTGTGGCATCCAAAAAAGCAGGGCAACCACAGCAGGCACTGCGAGAGCTTTGCTGTCCCTAGGAGAGGTAGGCAAGCATGTGGCAGAAGCAGAGAAACGGCTCTCCGGGGGGCGAGGGGGTCCCTTTAAGCACGTGTCTCTGCAAGGCTCCAGCACCAGCACTTGGAAGCAACTGGTGACCTAAAGCTCTGTCTGAAATGGTTCCAGGTGGCCTTTTGTGCAAGAAAGCGTCCAATCAGCCTGGACGCTCTCTTTCAAAAAAGCAGATTGCTTTTTCGATGCGCTTGTGTGTGTGGATGAGCTCTTTCAAAAGAAGTTCTTTCAGAAGATCTCTTCTGAAAAAATCTTTGCAAAAGAAGCTGGCAGTCTAGACATAGCCAGAGAGAGAGAGAGAGGGAGAGAGAGACTGTGGAGGGAATCTAAAGAAATTGGGCCTTCCAGATCCAGGGAAAGGTAAGCCTTAGAAGGAAAAGTTAACATGTGTACAGTCTGTTTTATTATGATTATTTTAGATATGCTTTCCCTGAAATGCTTTTGTTCTAAATAAATGACACTTTGCTTTAAAGAGGCTGCTCAATAACTGAATACCACAGTTATTGTCCTGGTGGGAACAGAATCGCAGGGTCTGGGATAAGTCAGACCTACTCAGGTAAATCACAATTAATCCCATGGGACTGCAACGCAGGGTTTAGTCTGACATGGGACAATTGTGTGATTCCTCCCCAAGAGGCTGGAGATGACCTGAGGCCTAGAGAAGGTGTACTTAGAGGGACCAGAAGGTAATTATGACATTAAGCTTGTCTACAAAAGGCACATTATCCAAAATACTCTAAGCTAGGAGAAACAGAAGAAGAATAAAAAATGGGATTCTCATAATTGGAGACTGGGATGTGCAGTAGTATTGTGTTTGGTTGCTTTCTGCACTAGAGTGTTCCTGCAAGCCCTTCTAATCATAATCAGCATAATTCAAAGGGATCTATACAGGGAAGAGGGAGAGACAGAAAGAAAACTCTCTGACTAACTATTCTAAAGATCATTTGCCTTAATAAGCCTAGCCAATAGGGAACCCCACAAGCTTCTCAATGAATGGTGGGGAGATATGTCAACTCAACAATGCTTTTTTTTTTTTTAACAAAATGTTTTTCTGGGATTCAGGAATGGTTCTCTTTAGAGCAGGCGTGGCCAGCCTCCGGCATGTGAGCCACATGCGGCTCTTCCCCCCCATCGGTATGGCTCATGAAACCACCCCCGAGGCTCACGAAGCCGCCCCTGTGCCCCCTGAACATGGCCCACGCTTCCCGGCTCCCCGTGCTCACCGGGGCAGGGGAGCCGTCTGGATCAAAATGGCGGATCCAATATGGCGGCTCTACAACTTTTGGCCCTGGCTCTTCACACTGGATCCAGCTGGATCTTGGCTCTTCATTCAGATCAGGTTGGACACCCCTGCTTTAGAGAGACCCTTTCCACCAGACAACAGCTGAAGCATTGCAAATGCACCTATTGGCCATTCATCTAAATCAATAGATTAAACTAACAACTACCGGCTACAGATTTTTTTTTGCAGGTTGTTAGTGTCTACATAATATCATAATAAGGATCCAGGCTATAAGGACTAACACTAAAATTCTTTTAATGGACTCAGTCTGAGCTGCACATTCTGGTATGCAGCTCGATTAGAAATTATCAGGTAATTCTCCTAGAATCCTATCCTTAACCCCTATACACATTCTACTTTGTCACTGTTTGGGGAACACATACTGGCCAAACTTTATACTTGTGTAAATGGGTGAGGCTCCTCTGACTTGAATAGAGTTTTGCCCATTTACACCAGAGACTTTGGCCCAGTATCTTTCTAACTATTGGCCTTGTAGTGTGTTATATCAAACATGCCAGCAAGCATGTTTTGTGGCCAGAAAGCCTATGCAACTACTTTATTTTTATCTAGGAAATAAGCTATAAACATCCATTACTGTTTCCAATTCTTCTGCTCAGTAGCTCATCAAGGTATTTATTAGATATTACATGTTTACTATCAGCACTCTCTCATGTATTATTTCCTGTAGGGAACTTTATTATATTATTTCTGTAACTGAAGTATCAGGTATCCTAAACTATTAGTTCAGTATAACTTCAAGAAATGGTGCCCCAAATGAAAATCTCTCTCATACAGCTGTATGGGAAATAAGTTCCATTACTTTGCCTTCTGACTGCTAAATTACCTTCTGATAAATTCCAGGATATTTATCAGCTTCCTTTTCTGAAACAGTTTTGTTTACAGTACTTTAAAGAATTAATGAAAATTAACACCTCATTTTTCCAGATTGTTGGGGATGATCACCTTTGTGGGGAGAAGGATATCCTGAGGGTTAATGAGACAGGACCAGTTCAGTTTTGCTAGAGGTTCTGATTACTTTCAGGCCATTTTCCTCATGAAATACCTTCTTTCGGAGTCTACATAGCTTGCTGTTTGGACTCTCTCAGACAGGAAATGATGACTCAGCTTCTGGTATCCATATTGAGAATAATAGCCAAGACTTTGGAGGTGAATTAGAATAGTTGGCTTAGAAGGGACTGTAAGTGACATCTAGTCTAGCCCTCTGTCAAGATGCAGGATTTGTTGTGTCTAAGACATCCTAGACGGATGGCCAGTCAGCCTCCTTTTGAAAACCTCCACTGAAGGACCTTTCACAACCCACCCTAGACAGTCTGTTCCAGCGTCCTGCCATTCTTACAGTTAAGAAGATTTTCCTGAGGTTTAATCTAAATCTGCTATGCTGCAGTTTGAGCCCATTGCCTCTTGCCCTGAACTCTGTGGCAAAAGAAAATTTTTTTTCTTCATCTTTTTACTGCAGCCTTTCAAATACTTGAAGACCAGTATCCTATCCCTCTTTAATCTCCTCACTTTTGAGCTGAATGTACCCAGCTCCTTCCCCATTTACTCATAAGACTTGCATTCCATTCCTTCGATCATCTTTGCCACTTGTCTTCGTATCCTTTCTAGTTTCTTTACGTCTTTTCTATGCATTACTGACCAAAATTGGACACAGTGCTCCAGATGAAGCCTAGTGATGACTAGAGTGGAAGCACCACATCCGGTGACTTGAATATTACACCTCTGTTAATGCAATGTAAAATTGCATTTACTCTTTTTTTTTTTTTTTTTTTTAACAGCAGCATCACTTTGCTGATTCATATTGAGGTTGTGACCCACAACCTTCCAGATCCTTCTCAGCAGTGCCACAGCCTAGCCAGTTTCCCCCTTTCTGTATTTGTGCATTTAGGTTTTTTATCCTAAGTGTATGTTTGTCTTCTTTATGTATCCTTGTGTACCCTTATATTTGTCTTTGTTGAATTCCATTTTGTTGTTTAACTCCAGTCTGTAAAGATCCCTCTGAATTTTAGCTTTACCCTCCAAAACATTGACAACTCTCCCAGCTTTATATAATCTGCAAACTTGATCAGCATGGTCTCTATAGTTCTATCTAAGTCATGTATAAAGATGTTAGAAAAAAATGTACACGTGCCATTTTTTTTAAGTTGATTGACATAGCAAATGCATTGACATAGCAAATGCTTTGAGAAGCTTAATTCAACTGCACTGTCAGAACTGCATTGTCTATCCAGTTTAAAATGTAAGCTCCTTGGGATAGATACTGTATATAGCTTATGCTTGTAAACTGATACACATTCTCAAGGTGCTCAATAAATAATAAATAATAATTTAAAAAATAGAAAGAGCAGGAAGGTTCCTTACTAAAGTACAAAGAACCTATTAAAAATACAGAAACTCTGCTTTCCAAATCTTGCCATGACAGAGCGAGCCTCTCAATCAATATAGAAACATTATTGTCATGCCAGGACTCATCACTGATTTTGTGGGATCCCTGCAAGTATATATATTCTTTAGATTGCAATTTTGCTCACTCCAATTGATACTTGACCAAATAATTTCTTCTTGCAAAGAGATATGTCTAAATAGTCTATTCTACTTAAGAGCACTTTCCAAAGTTTGTTACAGAGGAGGCAGATATGTTCTGTTTTACTAGGATGCTAGAAAATGATGTAAAGTGTAGCCTATGGTCTGTGACTATTTAAAAGAGATTCAGAAAAGCCATTATTAAACAACATTATGTCCACTATCATATACTTCAGAATTTCATGCTGTATTTCATCAATTTTTTCCCCGAAAGGCGATACAGTGACTTGACTGTATTTCACCGACCCTAAGAAACTCATGAAAGGACAAACAGACCATCATAGAATGGAAACACCGAACCAAATTCTGCAGTCTTTTATTGCATGAACGAGTTTGCTTGAAAAAGGACAGTGATATACTGAAAGGCTTTAAAACTGTTTTTTTCCCTCTCTTTTAGTTGGTGGATAGATTACTAGGAAACCAGAAATCCTGTGATCCAGTGAAAATGGATGGAGAATATTTGCCCATGTAAGCAGGCCTCCCAACAGGGGGGTAGAAAGTAGCACAAAAGGGGCAACTGCCCCAGAGCCTGGCGATTCTAAAGGGCTCGGGACTCCGGGCTGCTGTTGCCATTACTGCAGCAGCAGCAATAGCCAGGTGGTGGGAGCTGGCCTGTAAGTCACCTCTGGAGCACGGTGCCGCAAGTTCCAGGTGGCTCTATGGGCTGGGAATGGGGCAGCATGATGCACTCTGGGTGGTGCTAAGGGCTGGCTGGCTCATCCCCATCCCCTCCACCTGAGGCCCTGCCCCTTCCAGGTACACAGAGCATGGTATGGCTGTCAGCTCTCCTGCATATAAGTCAATAGACTCATAGACTCCAAGGTCAGAAGGGACCATTATGATCATCTAGTCCGACCCCCTGCACAGTGCAGGCCACAAAATCTCACCCACCCCTCCTAGAATAATCCTCTCACCTATATCTCAGATATTGAAGCCTTCAAATACTTTGAAGACCCCAAGATGCAGAGAATCCTCTAGCTGTGATCTGTACCCCATGCTACAGAGGAAGGCGAAAAACCTCCAGGGCCTCTGCCAATCTACCCTGGAGGAAAATTCCTTCCCGACACCAAATATGGCGATCAGCTAAACCCTGAGCATGTGGGCAAGACTCACCAGCCAGACACCCAGAAAGTTCTCTATAATAGTTTGGCCAACAGTAAAAATTAGGGGCTCAGTTCTGAAAATACCGAGCCAAGTGCCTGGCTGTGAATAGTCTCTTGGGGTACGTCTACACTACAGCGCTAGTTCGAACTAACTTAGTTCGAATTAGTTAATTCGAACTAAGCTAGTTCGAACTAACGCATCTAGAACTAAAAACTAGTTCGAACTAGCGTTTTGCTAGTTCGAACTAGCAAGTCCACATTGAGTGGACTCTGAACAGGGCTTAAGGATGGCCGGAAGCAGTGCCGGCAGGGCATAAAAGGAGGACTTAGAGCATGGAGATGCTGTCTCAGGCTAGCCGAGGGCTGCGCTTAAAGGGTCCCGACCCCCACCCCGGACACACAGTTCTAAGGGGTGCCCCGCTTGCAAAGAAGTTCTGGCTTGGAGTGCCCTGAGTGTCCACACTGGGCACATCACACCACTCGGCCATCAGCCCGGCTGCACTTGCCGCAGGCTGCCATCTGGGGAGAGGGAGTAATTGGGGGGCTGCAGGAGAGCTTCCACCCCCAGAAGCCCGCAGAGCCAGCCCAGTCCTCCCCATCGGGGGCTCGTACCCCATTCCTCCCTCACCTCCTTCCACTTACCCTTCCCTAGCCCCCCTTCTTATTGATGTACAAAATAAAGATAACGTTTCTTCCAACATTGACTCTGTCTTTATTGAAAAAAACTGGGGGAGACTGGGAAAAGGAGGTGGGAGAGGGGAAGAGAAAGGCTGGGAGAGGGGAGGGCAACTAACATGATCAGGGGTTGGGAACAGGTCCCAGATGAAGAAAGGCTACAGAGACTGGGACTGTTCAGCTTGGAAAAGAGGAGACGGAGGGGGGACAGGATAGAGGTCTCTAAAAGCAGGGTTTGGGTGGAGAGGGTGCATTCAGAAAAGTTCTTCCTGAGTTCCCATAAAGAAGGACTAGAGGACACCAAAGGAAAGGAATGGGTAGCAGGCTTGAAACTAGTAAGAGAAAGTTGTTCTTCTTGACAAAGCAAATAGTTAACCTGTGGAACTCCTTGCTGCAGGAGGCTGTGAAGGCTACAACTAAAACAGAGTTTAAAGGGAAGTGAGATAAAGTGATGGAGGTTGGGTCCATGGAGTCCTATTAGCCAGAGGATAGGAGTGGTGTCCCTGCCCAAAGTTTGTGGAAGGCTGGAGAGGGATGGCACGAGACAAATGGCTTGGTCACTGTCTTCGGTCCATCCCCTCCAGGGTTCCTAGGGTTGGCCGCTGTCGGCAGACAGGCTACTGGGCTAGATGGACCTTTGGTCTGACCCAGGACGGCCATTGTAAGCTCAGGGCTCAGTGTCGGGGGTCTCAGTGGACCCCCTTGATTTTCATGCACACCTGGTCCTGGGTGGCCAAGCTGGCAGCTCTCCTGCCCTAGACGGCCACTTTCCTGTGCCTAGTGCGGAGATCGTGGACGAGGTCCACGATGTCCGCACTAGCCCAGGAAGGTGCCCGCCTCTTGCGGTCCAGGGCAAGCTCCCGGGAGCCGCCAGCCTGGTCCCGGCAAGAGGGGGTGGGCTGGGGGGCATCGGGTGGGTGGCTCTGTGCCATGCCAGGTGCAGGGTCTGCTAGCTGGGTGCTGGCAGGCTTGCACCTGGCACAGGCACCGTAGCCAGCCCGTGCCCCTTTAAGGGGTCCGGGGCCGGGAGGGGGGCATAGAGTTTCCCTGGTGTTGGCCAGAGTGGCCACCAGGGAAACCTGGGGAGGACTAGCCTCCCACTAGTTCGAACTAAAGGGCTACACAGCCCTTAGTTCGAACTAGCTAGTTCGAACTAGGCGTTAGTCCTCGTAAAATGAGGTTTACCTAGTTCGAACTAAGCGCTCCGCTAGTTCGATTCAAATTCGTACTAGCGGAGCGCTAGTGTAGCACCTATTAAAGTTAGTTCGAACTAACGTCCGTTAGTTCGAACTAACTTTGTAGTGTAGACATACCCTTACAAAGTATACTGGTAACTACTAAGGTCAACAGTAAGTATTAGAAGATTTGGGCCACTAATTTGTTTAGTTTTGCTAGCACAACTGAGCCTACCTGCTTAGGTGGTTAACCTGATAACTGAGCAAAATAAATTTGAATGTTGTCTGACCTGTTCAACGTTATATCCACTGGCAAGAGAGGCACCATATCCTCCAACAAACACTGCTCCAGGAAGGAGATAGAGATAATTATATTCTGGTGGGTCTGTAGGTCGTTTGAACATATCCAGCATTCGTTGTGTAATTAAGAAACCGCCTGTTGGGGAATATAAATTTGAACAACAGGAATAAGAAGATGGGAGTCCCTGTACGCACATTACTATAAATAAATTTAAAAAAAAACACTCCTGCATATCTGATGAAGTGGATTTTACCCTCAAAAACTCAGGATACTAAATATTTTTGTTAGTCTCTGTGGTGCCACAGGACTACTCATTGTTTTTAAAGTTACAGATTAACACAGCTATGACTCTCAGACTCTTGCAGAGTGAAGGTTACCTCTGGGTTTGCATTCTGCAGACCATTTGGTTGCAAATTTATCTAAATGTGGTTAGCACATTGTCTTCTCTTCTGTCTCTTGTAGAACTAACATATTCAGTTCTGTAACTCAGCTGCTTTGGTTTCTTTTAATAAGATTTTTCAGCACCAACTCTGCTCTGAACTCCAAATAGTCCCACCTCCCTCTTTCCTCTGAGGGCACATGGGATACAGAGGGACCACTGTAATCCTACAGTGCAAAGGGAAGTGGAGAGGAACCTGAGAGGCAATGCATGTGGCCTACACACCCTAACCACTACAACCTATGTTCCCCAGGGTGCTGGAAGTTTGGAGACTCAAGTAGGGGCAGGCCCTGGAAGGAACTGGTGGGTCTGGGAGCATGTGGTTCCATTGGTTATTCCACAGACCTGGAGAATTAGATGAAACAAGCAGCAGAGAGTACTGTAATCCTGAGACTGCAACAGAAGTCATGGAACAGCTCTTCTGCTGTCCCATGGCTTTAAAGGAAGGGAAATTCCTTCTTTGCTGCCCTGGCCTGAATGCCCATCCCAGTTACACAGGCTATGCAGCAAGTATGAGATTTGCCTGTTAGTAACCAGAAAGAGGAAAAGACATTTAAAAGCAATTATTGGGCAGAGAAAGCTCTATAAACAGAGAACAAATAGCATGTCACAACAGGAACTAATGAAATTTATTCACTGGAGGAAGAACTATCAGAGAGAGAAAGCAAGACAGACAACCGTGGAATTTGATTCAATGTTCTAGAAAAAGCAATTCTCTGGTGATATTAATTCACTCCTCTGGCCCTTTATTCCCAAAACATTTATCGCTCCAAAGTGCCATGATTAAAAGGCCAGCAGACTTCTTCCTTTGTTTTTCATCTTTTTAAGAAAGATCAAAAATAATTTTCAATTAATCAGGACTGATTTGTGCACAATGAGGGTATGTCTAGACTACATGGCTCCGTCGACGGAGCCATGTAAACTAGTTTACCTTGCATAGGCAAAGAAGCGGGGATATAAATAATCCCCTCTTCATTAAAATAAACATGGCCACTGCGCTGTGCCAACGTGAAACGAGGCTTACAAGGTCTGTTGGCAAAGGTTTACCCAGCCGACCGATCTGTGTCTACACTACCACGCTGTGCCGGATCAGCTAATTGTCGGCACAGCGCGTCGGCCATGTTTATTTTAATGAAGCGGGGATTATTTAAAGCCTCACTTCTTTGACTATGCCAAGTAAACTAGTTTTGAGAGGATAAAAGCATCAAAATAAGATTGGAAAGTGCTCGAATATTACATACACAGGAGCTATATAAGCACCATCCACAGTACCACATACTCACCAATTTCAAGTATTAGGTTGCTATTTGATTTAAAGATTGTTGAAAGCCTTAATAGCTATTCCCTTCAGATATTTTAGCTTTCCTAGGGGACGGCAACATTCTCAAAAAAAAATACATCTCTCCATCTGATAATAGAACTCTAATTCTTTACAAAATGGAGTCTGATCCAAGTTAAATTGGCACACATGTATTTCAGTTAAATTGGAAAATGGGTTTTGGCTTGCAGTTGTTTATAATGAACCTTTGGAATCTTGTTTTCTTAACCATTCCCCCTCTCCACTGTGGCGTGCGTGTACAATGGTTTGTTGTTATCAGGTTGCTCGCACATGGTGGGCTGCTGGCACAGATGTCTTTGTAGGCTGAAGCTTTCCAAGTCTGTATGCCTGAAAAGATAGACATCCATGACTATAATTAGGTGCCTATCTTTTCCCTTGATTTTCAGAGATGCTGAGTTCCTTTTGTCCTCACTGGGAGCATAAGGTGCTCATCACTTCTGAAAATTGGGCCCCTTATTTAGATGCTTTTTTGTTGTCTTAGAAGCATAATTATTGTTGTCTTAGATGCACTAAATACTAAAAATACTAGTGTTGAGATCGAGGAAGAAAATGGGTAAAACTTGATAGTGTTTACCCTTCATTGGGTACGGCTACACTGCCTCTTTTTTTGATATTTTTCTTTGAAGATGCTTTTTCGACATTTGGCCCATCTACACTGGGCCAAATGTCAGAAAAACCTCCTCCTTCATTTTGGAATGAAGAATACAGGGGCTTCCAAAAGAGCGCATTTGCTCTTCTGGAGAAAATAATGGAAGAGCAAACGCATCCCTGCATGCAGAAGAGTTTTTCTGGGATACCTCTCGTATCCTGGAAAAAGTCTTGTAGTCTAGCCATACCCACTGTGTTCTCTTAGGGTATGTCTGCACATAAAAATTAATTTGAAATAACAGCCGTTATTTCTAATTAACTTTCCTAGCATCTACACAGCCAAACCGCTATTTTGAAATAAATTTGAAATAGCGGAGCGCTTATTTCGAATTTGGTAAACCTCATTCCACGAGGAATAATGCCAAATTCGAAAAAAGCTAAATTGAAATAAGCACTGTGTAGATGCTTATTTTGAAATAGGGGGCCTCTAGCCCTTCCTAGGGTGCCCTGGTGGCCACTCTGGGCACAACCAGGAAAACTCTTCTGCTTCCCCCCCCCCACCAGCCCCAGAGCCCTTAAAGGGGTAGACTCTGGCCACAGTGCCTGTGCCAGCTGCAACCCTGCCAGCCCAGAGCCAGAAGTCTGTGCACCTGGCCCAGCATGAGCCAGCAACCGACTGGCACCCAGCCCTCCACCACTCCCCAGGAGCAGGCTGGCAGCTCCCAGAAGCCTACCAGGGGCTGCAAAAGGCGGGTGCCTTCCTGGTCTAGTGCGGAGATCGTGGACCTCATTGAGGTTTGGGGGGAGGCCTCCAATGTCCACGATCTCCGCACTAGACACAGGAACGCAGCCGTCTACAGGTGGATGGCTGACAGCCTGGCCACCAAAGGCCACATGCTCTGCCAGGAGCAGGTGTGTATGAAAATAAAAGAGCTGTGGAAGGCCTATGCCAGAACCTCAGGGGGCAGCTCCCAACCAGGGGCTGACCCGGACTCCTGCCCCTATTACAATGACCTGGACCACATCCTGGGGGGGTCAGATGGTCCATGCCCCCCAGGTGGTCATCGACCCTGGGGCAGAGGGCCCTGCCCATGACACCGAGGAGGAGGAGGAGGAGGACGTCCAGGAGCCGCAAGAGGCTGGAGGGAGCGTGCCCTGCACCCAGGACCCCCGAGCCATCTCAGAAAGCCTGTCGCCGGTGTCATCCGAGGCCGTGGAGGCCTTGACATGTGAGTGCCATCACTGTCCCCATATGCACGGGCGGGGGGGGGGGAGGAGGGAGAGGGATACCAGGGACTGTGCCTGTGGGCCTTGCTGACCATGGAGCATGCAGCAACCTGTGCATGTGCTGTGCCACCCTGGGCATGTGGCACATGACATGCTCCTGACCCCGGGGAGGGATGCTGCACGATGCCCTCCCTCCACAAGCCCCCTCTACACAGAGGAAGGGCATTTTTCCCTTTCCCTTCCCCCCACACACACACTATATACAGCACAGAGGCCAGCTCACACTCCGGGGATAGCAGGACGTGATGGTGCAGAGACCTGCTGTCCTCACCTTGCAGAGGGGGGTTGGGCTTCACCCACTGTGTCCCCAGGGAGAACTGACTACTTCTCATGTTTCTACACAGCTGCACCAGCTGCGAGTGCAGGGCGCACCACCCCTCCCAGGACAGCCTTCTGCACCTGAGCCCTCAGCAGGCTAACCTGGAACCAGGAGTACCACCAGCGGCAGCACCTGGGGTTACTGTGAAGGCAGGTCCGCAGCCAGGAGCACTGGGTGCAGGAAGACCTGCAGCTGCGGCAGGAGAGCTTGCAGGAGCTGCTTGACCAGGGGCATGCGACCACTCGCAGACCCTGGTGCAGAGATTGCTGCCTGATGCCGCTCTAGACCCTGTGGCCACCCCAGCTCTCACTTCCCCTCCCCCTTTTTCCTCCCCTACCTCCCCACCCGCCCCACCCTCCATACCAAGTCCCCTCCCGAGGACACCGAGGCCCCTGCATCCGCAGTGCTGGGAGACAAGTGGACCAGAAAAACCCTCAACCCTGAGCTTCTCCTCCTCTTGCCTCCCCCTTCCAACTGCCTCCTCCCAGGTTTCCCCCTCCCCTCTCCCACCCTCATTCCCCCCTCACCCCAGTTATGGTCAATAAAGAGAGGATTTTTTTGGCAACATATGTGTTTTTATTTTACATCAGGAAGGGGGGTTAGGGAGGGGAAAGTGGAAGGACATGAAGGTGGAATAAGGCATAAGGCACGCCAGGGAGACTTCACTCCTCTGGGCGGAAGCTCTCCCGCAGGGCCTCCCAGATACGGACAGTCCCCTGATGGGCAGCCGTGCAGGGCTGTGTGTAGAGGCCAGCCAAGTGGTCAGCCTCTGCCATCCAGGCTAGCAGGAAAGCCTTCCTCTTCCTCTCTCACAAATTATGTGGCACAGAACACGCTGCCACCATGTGCAGAATATTCCGCTCGGAGAGGTACAGGCGGGTGAGGAGGCATCTAAAACGGGCCTTCAACCAGACAATAACCCCTCCACCATGATACGGGCCCTGCCAAGCTTGGCATTAAAGGACTGTTGGGAGGGGTTGAGGTGTCCCATGTAGGGCTTCATGAGCCAGGGTTGTAGTGGGTAGGCTGCATCCCCCACCAGGCACACAGGCACATCCACGTCCCCGACCCTGATGTGGCAGTCGGGGAAGAAAGTCCCGGCGTGCAGCCTCTGGCACACGGAGGAGTTGCGGTACACCCGCGCGTCGTGTGCTTTATCGGACCAGCCCATGTTGATGTCCACAAACTAGCCCCAGTGGTCAGACACAGCCTGCAGGATGACTGAGATGTATCCCTTCCAGTTGATGTAGAGGGAGGCCTCATGGTGCAGGGCACGGATGGGGATGTGCGTCCCGTCGATTGCCTCCACCCCCCCACAGTTGGGGAAGCCCAGGGTGCCAAACCCCTCCATGACCGCATCCACATCGGTGAGGTGGATGACTCTGTGGAGCAGCACTCTATTGATGGCCTTGATCACCTGCAGAGGGACACACAAAACCACAGTCACTAAGGTGCCTGGGTGGCTGAGAGTGCTCCTTCCCCGCCACTGCCCTGCACCCCCACTCCCAGGAGAAACCCCCCTTCCTGGCACAGTGGCCAGAGATTGCCATACCTGCATGAGCACTGCTCCGACGGTGGATCTCCCCACACTGAACTGGTTCAACATGGATTGGTAGCTATCTGGCATGGAGAGCTTCCAGAGGGCGATGGCCACATGCTTGTGGAGGGAAATGGCGGGCCTCATGTGCATGTCCCATCGCCACAGAGCAGGGGTAAGCCACTCACAGAGCTCGAGGAAAGTGTCCTTCTTCATCCTGTTGGTCTCCCCAGTGCTCCAGGATGATGTGGTCCCACCAGTCACTGCTGGTGTCCAGAAGCTAGATACGGCAGGGCACACTGACATCCAGGCACTGCTGCTGCTCCTCCCCAGCCCCCAGGGGGGGGTCAGGAAGAGGGCTGGGGGGTTGGGCTGCAGCAGATGCTGCCAGACAGTCTCCAGCAATTGCAGCCAGGCTTGCAGCAATGCATCCAAAATGAGCACCAGAGTGCCCAGGGGTAGCTCTGGCTCCATGGTGCTGAGTGCTGTGGTGTCCCGAGTGAGGGCAATCAAAACAGAAAGAAAAATGCTTTGCTGTCCCTCAGCGAGGTAAGCATGCAAGCCGGGAAAGCTGAGAACCGGCTGTCCAGGGGGGTCCCTTTAAGCAAAAGCCTCAGATAGCCTCAGGCAACAGCCACACAAAGTAATTCCTGACCTGATGCCCTGCCAGACCTGGTTCCGGCCGGCCTTAATGCGATTCAGCGTCCAATCAGTGTGGACTCACTATTTCGAAATAGCAAAATGCTATTTCTAAATGCTTTTTTTGTGTAGACGCGTTATTTCGAAATAAGTTATTTCGAATTAACTACAGCCCCTCTCTGAGTTACGAACGAGTTACGGACCAAACACTTGGCCATAACTCGATCTGTTCGTAACTCGGACCCCATTGAGTTACACTTGACCGTGCTGTTCGTAAGCACGGGTCGCGTTCGTAACTCGGGGACCGCCTTTACGACCGCTTCATGGGAGCTTTGGTTGTAAGTGCAAATGGTCGTAACTCGACCGTTCGCAACTCGGGGAGCGGCTGTATTTCAAAATAAGATATTTCGAAATAACGCTGTAGTGTAGACATACCCTCAGAGCAGAGGCTTTCCAGGGTAACTACTCACTTCTGCTACAGAAACTGTTACTCCTAACATAAGCCTCCACACAGACATTTACTTTTGAAAACCAAGTTCTTTGATTTAAGATTGTGTGCAAAAAAACCCATAGGAATTAAAATACCACTAGAGCCAAATTTTCAAAGGGATCTTTTCCTGGCCTCCAACTTAGCTTACAATAGAATCCAATTCATCAGTTTGTCTATTTCTTTGTCCATTCAAATGCAGACACAGAAATGCCAACAGACAAAATCTCTGGCGTGCAAAATGTTCAGCTTTGACAAATTATAATTTAATTCAACAAAGACTCAATCCAGATTCTATATCTGCAAATGTAGTGTTGGGCATGCATATTATGGCAAATGTAAACAGCATGTGTGTACACACATGGGTGGTTAAATGTCTCACAATCCAGTTTCTGAGTACCAATTCAGGTTTTTTAGGGTATGTCTACGCAGCAGGACTAACCTCAAAATAAGCTATGCAACTTGAGCTATGATATTTTGAATTTGGGCACATCTACACAGCACTTATTTTGAAATAGAGCACTCTTCCTCTGACTTCCCTTAATTGTGGTAAAATGAGGGTTACAGGAGTCGGAGTGAGAAGTTCTCCAGCGGGACATTTTTTTGACATTGTGTTGTGTTTTCGACATTATGTTTCGACTGTTTGTGTGTAGATGCATACTTTGTTATTTTGAGATAATGTGAATTATTCTGAAATAATGGTGCTGTGTAGATGTAGCTAGAGTGTGTGAAAACTGGCAAGTAGAGATTGAACCTCCCACATCTGGGATTCTCTGATTCAGCAACATCCGTGGTACTATAGGGCCATGGATGTTGCTGAACCAAAGAGTCTTGGAGGCAGGAGCAACACAGGGGCTAGGGAGCCTTGGCTGGGACAAGTGGCATCTGGGGAGCCACCTTGGTTGGGGAACCCCTGGTGTTAGCAGAGCATGGTGGCTGGGGAGCCCCATTCCCAGCTGGGGAACCCCTGATGTTAGTGAGGCCAGGCAGTGGCTGGGAGCTCCCGCCCCAGCCAGAGAACCCCCAGTGTCAGCTGGGTCATGTGACCGGGGTCCCGGCTGGGAATCCCTGGTTGCAGGGAGGCTGCCGGTGGCCAGGCAGCCCCAGCCAGGAACTCCCCAGTGGCAGAAGGCCTGGGGTGACAAGGCAGCCTCTGCTAGGGAACCCCGGCTGAAGTAAGGCTGATGGAGGCGGGTGGCTGGAATCCCCAGAGGCAGCGGGGCAGCCCTAGCAGCAGGGCGAGATGGCCAGGCAGTCCAGCTAGGGAACCCGTGGCAGCATCAGGGCTGGTGGTGGCCGGGTAGCTCCAGCTGGGAACCCTGGGGAACACTCTGTGGCAGCAGGGCCAGCAGAGGCCAAGATTCCCACCGGGAACCCTGGGAGACCCTGGGGCAGTAGGGTGAGGAACCCATGCCAAAGTCTGGGAGCAGTGCAGCCAGCAGGGGAGCACTGACTCCCTTGCTCCAGCAAACTCCCTGGTTTGGGACAGCTCTGGTCCCAAGGGTGCCAGTCTAGGGAAGTCTAACCTGTACAAATTTAGAAGCCATCATCCTTGGAAAATATGACCCAAAGAATTTCATCAATAGAAAACTGAGCTCCGCACTACAGGTTGTGAGATTCAGGAGAGTCTAGTGGGTTTTGTTGATGGATTTTGAATGTATTTTTGTCGTAGCTTATGGTTACAGTCCAGAAATCTGCACAACTTTGCCACGAGTGATTAGCAATTGGCATTCACAGAACACAGAAATGCCATGCACCAATGCATAGAAAAATATAACATGTCCTGTAATGTCAGCATACATAAGTGTTCATCATAAAATATAGAGGAAAACACTGCTCACCTGCAATATTGACAGAAGAAACAAATGCAGCTAGTAAGGCTAGTGTTTGAGGCAATGTAGCAGGAAAGTAAGATCCACCCATTAAAACCAAACCTCCTACAGCAGTAAGACCTAAAGACAACAGAATAAATCAATACTTGATGACAAAATACATACAAGAATTAATAAATAATTGATCTGCTGTGGAACCAATGAGAAATTCCATCTGGGAGGGACAGAAGTAGCCAAACAAGGGACCTTATGCAATCCACAGAACTTTCTACCGTATTGACAGGACTTTGTGTCCAGTGCTGATTGGCTGTTTGCTCCAAACCTCTTCCTCATTCTTCCTCACAGTCTCTTCACCTCAGCTTCACTCCACGCCTGCCCCTTACCCTCTTCTCTCCTTTCCTGTTCCCCTCAACCCTTCTCCCTTCACCTTTTTTATCTCATCCTACCTCCACCCTCAAATGATCATGTCATTAGCACGATGTTTGCTGCCATCACGCTATTATCTCTGTGCGGGTGTTCTAGCCTTTTCCTGATCCAGAGCCTGTCTGGTATACTGAGACTGTAAGCTCTTTCAGGCAGGGACTGTTTGCTACTCTGTATTTGAATAGTGACCAGCACAGTAGGTTGGTTGTCCTTGGGCACCAATATAATAAACATGTTTAATAATATCAGCAGGGCATTACTAAGGTGAAGTGGTACTGTTATGGTGCCACATAAAGTCCATCACATTTAAATAATATTGCAACATCTCCATCTTCTTCCTGGCGGGGGACGCTTAATCCCCCTTCTGTTCTGGCCCTCCCTTCTACTCCTTCCCCCAAAACTTTGTCCTGCCCTGCCTCTTCCTGCCCCTGCTTCATCCCCATCCTGCCACTTGCTCCTCCACGTGTGCCCATCCTCCCTCCTTCCCCTCCCTCCCAGAGCTTGAACACCATAAATCAGTTGTTTGTGGTGCTCAGGAAACACTGGGGGGGAGGGGAGTTTGTAAGTGCAGAGCCACCAGTGCATGAGAGGCACAGTGAGGGAACTTGCTACTGGAGGTGCTCTGCACCCACAAATTTTTCTCCTGGGGTGCTCCAGCTCCAGATCACCCAGGGGGTTGATGCCTATGATCATCTCCCTTCTCCAGGAAGCTTTCCTCCCCAGATCTCCCAGATGTTCAGGAGGAGGGTCCCTGTCGGATGAGGCAGCATGCTTCCATCACATCACCCTGCCAGAGCATTTCCCTACTGCCTCCCCACTGCTTGTAGCAGGGAGAGGCTCTAGCAGTAGGTCACTGAAAATAGCACTGTAGATGGGGGAGGCATGGATTAGCTATTTAGAGAGCCATGTAGGATATATGCGCTACAGCTTGGGCATGTCTAGGGCCCTACTGGGCACTGTTCAAACACAGAGCAGCACACAGTTCCGGCCTGAACGAGCTTACAGTCTGAATAGACCATTTCCACAGCTACTCATACCCATGCTGGGTATGCAATGTATGTCCTATGCATGTTGACATAAGGAGGATATGGGATAGACCTAGCCTATAAAAGAAGTGTGACTACACTTCCTCCTTGCCAAGTGTAGGGATTACAGTTGTGCCAGACACCTTGCCTTCTCCCTCCCACCCAGCTATAAAAGGGTCAGGTAGAAGCTGGCCTAACCAGATCAAAGCCAAAGGATGTGGAAAGCAACACAGCCTACCAAGTGTCTACAGTGATGCTATGATTGCCATGCTTCTTGTGATTGCCATGCTTCATGCTTAAAAGCCTCAGAGGATTCTTCCCCACCCTCTCATTCCTCACACAGGTATTTGCATCTGTTATATAAGTTTTATACTAATATATTGGCTTTATCTTTAAAAGGAATGATTTTCACTCAGCTCTTGGCTGAGTGATTCTAGCGAGAGTTCTGTGTGAGGAAGTTGACCAGGGATATAAGTAAAGACGAAAGGCAGCAGTGTCTAGAGCACTGAGCAAGGATTTGAGAGGCAGGAACTCCTGACTTCTAATCCCAGTTATAACATTAAATCATGCTCTGGCCTTCAGTAAGTCACTTTCCATTTTATGTCTCAGTTTCCTCACCTGTAGAAGTGTCCCAGCAGAAATTTTGACTCAAACTCTCTCATACTAAAACACACAAGAGAAGAAAGAAGTGCACTTACCAGAAATTGCATTTGTTACTGACATGAGGGGTGAATGCAGGGCTGGTGTGACGCCCCAGACAGTATGATAGCCAACGATTCCTGCCAGACCAAATGTGGTCACCATTTGAGTAAAAGCAGCATTAGGAGAAATAAGCCCCAATCCTAAAACACCTGTCAAGCCTAAAAAAAAAAGCATGTGCTCAGAGGATTTAAAAAGCAGCATTTTCTTTATTAATCATAAAATAAAAACAGAGCACAAACTTTGCTCTGTTTCAATGAAACTTTGCCAGTGACATCAATGGGAGTACGAGAAGGCTACTAGACATGCTTTTATACGCATCACTTTTTTTCCTTGTTTCTGCCACAACTAGAGTAGAATTCATTTGATCAATTTATCTGTTCTGGCCTTGGAATCCAGAGCTGGAGATGCCAACAATAAACATTTCTGAAATGCAAAATATTTTGCTCGAGCAAAGCACAGCAGCACGCTTAATTTTTAAAAATGGCATTGATTCTCTAATGGCATCTCACAATCTTCAATGCTCTATTAGGAAAAGAGACCACAGTGTAGCAGCTAATTATTATTGAAACAGGCAGACCACACAAATATTTTAACAATGTTCCATTTGTAAAAACTCTAATATCTTCTTCAGTACAATATGTCTTCTATGTCTTCTTGGCCATACAAACTCAAATTTCAAACATTGTTTTTCTCTAGGAAAAGAATGCATCATTGTTAGAGATTGAAATTCCCTTGTGTTTTTTAAACAGAGGGCTAATTTCTGCCCCATTCTGTAGCACTTTCCTACTTACATAGTTCCAGACCAATCAATTAGACCACCCTCTGAGCAGAGTAGTACTCATGAGTGAGGGTGACAGAATCTGGCTCTTAGCAGGGAGTGAGGGGGCTGCAGTTTTTGAAGTGCTAAACAGCCTGAGAAAGCTTTATTGAAATATTTAAACTTGCGTTTGGCAGCATTAATCAAAGAAAACAGATCACCACTATGGGATTATAAAGTGATTACACTCTATGGACAGTATCCAGTAATGAGTTTCTTTATAAGTTTATTACCCGGTGATGGCAAAACCACTGTGATGAGGCAGTATGGTAGGGTTTTTTGGGATGGAATTTGGGAAGATTTTCTAAATGAAAGCAAGTTCTTAGATCTTCCTCCTCCCCCACACCTCTTTAAAATCCATTCTCTTCACTGCCAAAAAATCCCTTTCTTTGGACTAATGGCTAATCCTTTTGTCGATCATTTATTTGGCACAAGATTTCAGAAGGTGAACAGCCCTCAGAGGTGTGTTAAGATGTTCTGTCATCACTTACATCAAAGATTATTTTTATATTAATTCTACCCTTGTTCTTTTCACAGAAACATAATACAGACAGAATAATGCAATACTATTTATGAGTGAAAACATTACTAGCTGAAATCAAAACCTTGCTATCTGATTTGATTTATTTTCCACTTTAACACTGTATTTTTCAAAGTATAATAACCAGAGCCCTGACAATGACATTTGGGAATCTATAGTGCATTAAAACCTGATCCTAAAATCTTTGAAGTCATTAATATTAAGTGGCTTTGGAACTGGCCCACAAACGATATCATATTGACTCTATTATCTATGCAGTTACAAGCAGGGCAGTATAGAGTGATTTAACATAGCATTTCAGAAAACTAACCTATACCCTACCATCATATTCCCCATTTTCTAGCCTCTCAGGCTACATCTACACTACAGGTTTTTTTCAGGATACCTCTGGTATCCCGGAAAAACTCTGCCGCATCCAGGGAACGAGTCTGCTCTTCCACTTTTTTTCGCAGAAGAGCAGATGCTCTCTTTCGGAAGCCCAGTCTTCCTCCTCCCACAAGGAAGAAGGGCTCTTCTGAAAGAGGAAGCTTTTCCAAAATTTAGCCCAGTGTAGATGGGCTAACTTGCATACCTTATTCCAATTATCAGTGTAGTGTAGACATAGCCCCATTCACATGGAAAGTAACAAGTCAGCAGATTATGTAACCTGTTCTGATACTTTTCATTTTTAAGACACCTTGAATAGCTCTAGTTCAGGAGATGGTTTTATTTCAAAGTAAATACTCACGCAGATTAAATTAAAGGCAAACAAATTGGATTGTGCAACAAAATCATTTTTACCTGCTGTGTAAACTCCAGAAGAGGTCATGGTTTTCCTGAATGGTGAAACTGATGCTTTTTTCTCAGCTTCTAGTTCGTGCACGGTTTTTTGTTTAGCAGGGTCAGGAGGCGGCATTGTTCTTGGTAAAGGTGCTGGAAATAAATTCTTGCCATCCTGTGACAAACAAGACAATGACTCTGATGGATTCCTGGGGTATCTTGGCTTCCATTATGTTAGGGTTGGATCCTGTGACATTTACTCATGGGAGCTGGCTCATTGAAGGCACTGGGGTTGCTCAGAGGAGGAAAGATACAGGATTTGGCATTTACTTTTTACTACACTGATGAAAGAGCACAGGTAATTTTATTGCAAAGATGCTTGTTTTGAAAATTTACATTTTAAAAATCTATATTGAAATTAAATAACTTTAGGGGTGAAATTAGCATTGGTTGCTGGATTCAGTCAGTGGAGAAAAAACACCTTTGGCCTCTCCATCCCCACGTTCATTGCAGCACAGCATCCGGCCTGGTATCTTTTGGGTCTATTATGTTTCTCCCTGTCAAATCCTGTCAGAACTACAGTTTGTCTAGTCTGGCACCCTTAGAACCTGACCAGTGCCAAACCAGAGAATTGTCCGGAGTACAAGAGGTCAATACTGTCTAGCAGCATTACAACACTTCTACTGCTTACTGGGCTCTTAGTGTTCTGTGCTGTTATTTAGCTCTAATTTATCCCTAATTATCTTCTGACAGCCAAGACTGGTGGCTATAAAGAAACTTTATGGGACCCCAGGAAACTTGGCCATACCCATGCTAAATCTGGCTAACTAAAATCATGCCCGACCACAGATGTTGACAGACCAGAGTGCCAGACAAGAGAGGTTCAACCTGTATTGATTTCAGCCTGCCAATATCTAACTATTGTGCATGTCTATGCTTTGGTCTAATCATACCTGAAGGCAAACATGGATCCTTGTGAATTCACCTTATCAACAGAACTACACTTTATATTCCATCCAAAATAAACATCCCCGCAAAAAAATTAGTTCATCCAAAGACATTTCTCTTGTTTGGAATCATCACAGTCAATACACAAGTGATCTTAGTCATCATTGAATTGCTTGGTCAGTTCCCTTGCCTCCTTTGCCACTGTGACAGGAGCAGAGAATTTATGAAAGGAGAGTGATTTCTACTGCGAAGACTCTGACGGTTGGTGAGGGGTAGTCGGATGCTTCAGAAGCCTATTATTGTCTTAAGCAACAGTGCCATTGTTCCTTGCACACTGGTGTGACTGCATCGCAGAAACATCCTCCAGCCCATAAAACTTTCCAATGTTAACGCTAATCGACATTATTTCAAGAACCACACACAGCTCATACTCCCACCCACCCATCTGACTTTTTGGCAGAAGACATCTTCTCTTGTTGTTAGTACATATTGATCCCAGAGCAAAAAGCCTCATCTGGCATTGAATTCATATCTCCCACAATCACTGAGTTAATGGATCAATCCTTAGTCTTGAATTCTTCTTTATGTATCACAAAATCAATGGCAATAACTTTCACTAAGCCATTTTTGCCCTTAACTACGTTAGTGCTTGGAACTTTTCAATATAAACTAACTATGTTGCACCATTATGAATGCTATAAGAGCTACCCACTGAGAAGATTTCCTGGACTGGCTAACAGGAACATTTATGTCCTTCGTAATACAATTGATACCCAATCATCAGCTTTTTCAAAATGTGCTTAAAACTCACCTTCATTACCATGGTTCCTCTAATGACATGATCAATAGTCCCATAATCAAAATTATCTTTTGGCTCAAAATGAAAATATTCTTTGTCAGGAGAAATAGCTTTTAATAATTTCAAGATGTTGTTGGAATACAGGCTACTGGCCTGAGTTGCCATTCTACTTGGCAAATCTGTATAACCAATGTGAACCACACCCTGATGAGAAAGAAAAATAAATATATGTTAGACCTTTTTCATGTATTATCTTGAAATCTTTTCATGCGTCCTCCACAGACCTGATGCATATTTTACAAATGCTAGTAAATCAAATTCACATATTACTGCAGACACTTCTTTCCAATGCTTTGTTTTACAAGTTAAAGGTTCTTTTTAAAACTAATGGCTTACTCTGATGTCTGAACAAAAAAAAAACAAAAAAACAAAAAAAAAAAATCAGCAATTTTGTCCGAAAGCCAGAAACTGAACAAGCTGGGAGGCCAGTTGGGAAACCATATGGTGCTTATTTTGAGAATAAGAAATCAAGTGCTTTTAAAGTTTGAAAACACCTTTTGTTTGTCTGATAAAGATCACATTGCACAACATGTTTCCCAGGTTAACTGCACTCCAATTAGTTTCAAAAGGAAGATATGGTTTTAGATACCTTCATTTTCTATTCCCTGCAAACACACAGAAAAGGGTAACATTTCCTTACCAACATCTCCCAGTATTATAGCTGAAGTGTACGGACTATTGAAAAGCAAATATTTCTATACTCTCAAAACAACTGCATATGCTCTATCTTAGATTCTGTGCCCTAGGTTCTTGGATTTTTTTCTTTTATTTTATCCTCATTATTATACATTCCATTATTAGCCATCTGGATTGTGCAGATGCCAACCTATCCCATATGTAGTCACAGGTGCTGGTTCCAACGCTCTTTCAGGAGTAAGGTAAAGGATACAATGTTCAAGTCTGGGAACCAATGGTGACTGGTGCCTACAGGAGGAGGGTGTGCTGAAAGGGCCTCCCAGAGGAACAGAGAGGGGGAAACGTGGGGACATCCTATTTAGCAATTAACATTTTGGCAGGGGCATAGAGAGGTGGAGCACCTCCCTAATGTTACCATGAGTCGCCTGTGATGGCAACCACAAACAGTATCAGTGCAAATTAATACTGAAACACCATAGATGGACTGCTCTTTGCAGCTGATTTTCCAGAACACAGCCACAGGCAACTAGCCCCTGTCTAGAATATTGAGAGGGGCTCTAGCAATGCTATTGAGGCTCTATGTCCCATTTCAATTGTTCATTTACAGCATCCCACCTTCAGAACTTGCACAATCATCTCCTACAGGGGGTTTGTGTGCTTCCCCTGCAGTGAAGCCACAGTGACCCCAAGTGGCTTCAAACATCAACTCCTTTCAAGGACAAAAGGTACAAAATTCTGAAGTTTAGAAAAAATAAAAAAGGATTAGAGAGAAACCTCATCTTGGATGGGAGGTGGGCTAGGGATAGTGGTCTATCATTGCTCTCTACTCAGAGAACAATTACACCTCAGGCATGTGATCTTCAAGAATATTTATTGTTACAGTTCAGGATTGTAACATTCCTGCTGGAATTAATGATTTTGGAACTATTTAGGGTGGAAAATTAAATGAACAGCTGCAGCACTGCATGGAACATTTATAGTGTCCATCCAACCTTCAGTATCTGAAACCCTAGAGTAAGCAGTTATGGGATATCCTGCTCCCAGGGAAAGCTTTCTATTAATCAAACAGAAAGATATTGGCTAGAGCTCTAAGAGCTGCATATTTTCCAGCTGTCTCTTCATTCTCTAATTCAGATTCTCATAACCATGAGCAGAGAGCTGCTCCTACTTTACATTTTTTTCCCACACAGTTCCCCCTTATATCTTTGTAACAAAGCAAGCAGGCATCACACTCCTGATGAAAAGGGGACAATGTAAGTCCAACTATAGCTAAACTACATCACTGGTGTAGCTTAAGTCGAAAGAGCTTATTTCGGCTTTTGGCATTGTTTACACACAAGTTGAGAAAGAGGACTCTTCCTCCAACTTCCCTTACTCCTCATAAAATCAGGGCTACAGGAGTCAGAGTAAGAAGTCTTCCAGCTTGGCATTATTTTGACATTATGTTGAAATAACTGCTTGCTGTGTAGATGTGGACCAAGTTATTTTGGAATAGTGTCAGTTATTCCAAAATAACGCTGCTGTGTAGACATAGCCAGAGTCTCCATACAGGAAATAGACTGGATCTGTTCAATCTAAGGAAGACCTTCTCCTAGCCAAATGCCAAGAACAAGGGAAGAAAAAAAATTATAGCATCCTGAAGGCTTCTCTAACTTGTACTTGCTGTGTAGTCACGGACTATGTTATTTTGGAATAAAGTCAGTTAGTCCGAAATAACACTGCTGTGTAGACAATACCTAAGGTTGTGCATGGTGGGTCATGTAGTCCAGCTAGGGAGACCAGACTATTGAGGAGAAAGAGCCTTGAAGCACCCAAACTACAGGAGGACCATAGCACTTCAGACAGACATAGATTAATGTGGAGCTGATCCAAAACAAAACATTTCAATTTGATTCAGCAAAGTGAAATACTTTAATTTAGAACAACCTGATTCCCAAATGAAAAATTGTGTTTGAATTTTCCTAATGAAAAATCAAAACATTTCAGCAAGATATACAATTTCCAATGGGAAATATTGATTTTATAGAGACCAAATTTCCCATAAAAAATTATTTCCATCTGGTTTATAGTAGGTCTTACTATAAGCCTTAGATAAACTCAAAGGATGCACAGATAGAGGGAAAAATCGGGTAGTCCACTCTGGAGACCCAGCAACTCAAGAAGGCAGTGTTGCCAGCTCTCAGAATTTTATCACGAGTCTCGTGACATTTAGCATAGTCTGTAAAATCCCAGCTGCTAGAAAAATGTTTCCACTAAAGACTCTCAGCTGCCTCTGAAAAAAGTAAGTTTCTTGCCCTGCTCGCTGCAGAGAAACACCTGAAAACATGAACCCTAAACACAAGGAGGCAAATAAAATCCCCCACAATATTTAATGTTTTTTACACATTATTATTTTTGGAGCCTGACTCCATGATTTTTCTCGACTTTGGGCTGGCCATATTGGGAAGGGGGGAAAGTGTCTTAATCTGGTCCTTTGTAACAATTCAGATTAAGTTTGTTTTAGCAACAAATAAATTACACCTTTATATCATTTTATGGTTTTACATTTTAGCTAAAATAGCAAATTCCTAGGTTAATATTGATGGTTCAACATTGTAAAATAGTTAAATTGACCGTTGTTAGTTTTATAAGTGACTACATAAAAAGAACCTCTAAGCCAAATTTCCTTCACTTTTACTATAGTCGGACATTGGACAGCTCTGCCGTTTTGTTAATAAAGCTCTGGAGATTAATTTAAGGGCATTTATGAATACGGTTATTAAAAACACTGTAACTATGCTTATAAAAATCACAAAGCATAAAATTTTCAAAGATGGAATGGTGTCTGGACAGTATTCCAATTTGTGGTTTCATTACTTGTGAAGTGAAAGACTCTGCTTTATTATCCTGCCACACAATAGTAAGTATTCATGACATACATGCAATGGCTTCAAGGAAACAAGGCCAGTTCTTTGTTACTAGAATGTTTCCTCAGACAACTGCAATATTGTTTCAATTTTATATACACTTTAACCATTACTAATAAGCATTGACTTATTCTACAGACCTTGTGAATATAAAGCTCTCCAGGATGAGTCGTTTCCACATTGCCACCAGCTTCAGATGCAAGATCCACAATTACCGAGCCATCCTTCATGGACTCCACCATATTTTTAGTGATTAGGATTGGGGCTTTTTTCCCTATTGCAAATTTAAAAAAAAAAAAAAAGTAAAAATCAACTAATTGTCATTATATATAGCAAAATTCTACCAAAGAAACTGAAGATGTGCAAAGACAACATCTAGTATGTTGTGGGTGCTGCTGGTAATAAATAATAAAATACTAATCATATAAATTAAGACAATTAAAAGAAGCCATGGTGGATAGGTCCATCAATGGAGGTTAGGTCCATCAATGGCTATTAGCCAGGATGGTTAGGAATGATGTCCTTAGCCTCTGTTTGTCAGAGGCTGGGAATGGATGACAGGGGGTGGGATCGTTTGATGAACTCTATTCTGTTCATTCTCTCCGGGGGCACCTAGCATTGGCCACGGGATATATGGACCTTTAGTCTGTTCTTATGTTCTAAGCCATTCTAATCCATGACATAAATATTAACTGGAGTCCAAACCAGAAGCTCTTATTCATAGAATCATAGAATACTAGAACTGGAAGCAACCTCAAGAGATCATCAAGTCCAGTCCCCTGCCCTCATGGCAGGACCAAGCACTGTCTAGATTATCCCTGATAGATGTCTATCTACCCTGCTCTTAAATTTCTCAGTGATGGAGATTCCACAATTTCCCTGGGCAATTTATTCCAATGTTTAACCACCCTAACAGTTAGGAAGTTTTTCCTAATGTCCACCCTAACCCTCCCCTGCTGCAATTTAAGCTCATTGCTTCTCGTCCTATCCTCAGAGGCCAAGGAGAACAATTTTTCTCATGTACAATTTCTATTGTATGCTCATGTTCATTGTATTCATATAGCTAACTGGAAATGTTCATACAAACATATAGATAAGTCTGTAGTAATCATAAAGCTGCACTTTACCTGGTATAAGAGCAGTGCTAACTATAATATCCACCTCTTTACATTGTTTGGCAAATAATGCCATTTCTGCTTCAATAAATTCTTTGGACATTTCTTTTGCATAACCTCCAACACCTTCTCCCGTTTCAGCAATATGCACTTCAAGAGGTTCTGCTCCAAGAGATTTAAACTGCTCCAGAGCTGGCAGCCTGCATGCGAAGCACAGAGATGACATATATTGGATTAAATATTGGATTATTGAACTTTGCATGATTACATTACCAGTTGCAAGACGACTGCATTTCACAAACTTTGTTACAGTCATTTACAGCAAAGAAACTCTGTATCTTAGCTTCTTCTACACTTTTTAATTGAACCAAGAGTTGAAGAACTTAATATTAATTATCAGTGAACTGAAAAAACACAGTTATATATCTGTTGTTAAGCCTTTCCATGTCTCAATGATAATATTTTGCATTATCCTGAAAATGGGATTTTGATGAAAACTAGAGCATGGATTTGAACGCAGCAAAATTGAACATGTGCAATGCTCAGGGCACATGTGCCAGCTGGGAATCAGCACTGTTTATGTGCACTGGATATTGTGTATGCACGTTTCACAGCCTTACCTCAGAGATGAATTTGGGACATTAGTTTCAAAGGCATTTCCACTGAAATAACTGAAAACAGGATTTTGCCCAGGATGTTCTATGCCAGGGTTGGCTCTTCACCCCTGAAAGTGCAGCTCGCAAAGCTGCCCCATGTGCTCCTACACTGTGTGCAAGGGAGCCGTCCAGCATGGCAAAATGGCATCAGCAAGATGGAGTTGGCTGTTGGGAGCCTGATGTGGCCAAAAAGCCTAACCCGTGCTTTTTAAAGGGTCAGCGTTTTTTTTTTTTTTTTCTTTTTTTTTTGGCTCAGCAACTCTGGCTGGTGGAAAGCTCTTCCCTTTTTGTGTGTGCTCTCAACAATTCTGGCGCGGCTCTTCGCATTTTTTCCGCTGCTGTTTCAGCTCTCTTCATTTAATGGGTTGGCCATCCCTGTTCTATACAAACCCAGAAATAGTATTAGGCTGGTATTTGCTGACCCTACCTGGTGTCAAATCCTCTGACAATAGCTCCCATTGCACGTGCAGCTCCTGCAGCAGCTAGCCCAGCCACACCACCACCAATGATCAACATCTAGAGAGATCAAACACATGGACAGTGAGCAAAGTGCGTTCTGTATCTTACCCCACTCCATGGTGTGGGTTATATTTCTTATCTTCAAAAGCACTTGAAGTCACAAGAGCATCTGATGCTACTAAATGTAAGTATTTCAACTGAGTTTCAAAACTTGTCAAAATTATGTAAGTACTTAAATAGCCCTCTTAGGGCATGTCTACACTAGGAAATTATTTCAAAATAACTAAATTCAAAATAATAATTTTCAAAATAAAAAAAATTGAAGGGTCTTCCCACTACAAGGGAGCCTCAAAATTAGTCCAAGGGCGGCTCTGTTATTGTGAATGCGCTACCTCGACTTAGAGCTCCAGAAGCACTGTGGAATAATTACTTCAAATTACTTTGGGGAACAGTTATTTCAAAATAGCAGCAGTGGAGCATCCACACTAACACTATTTTGAAATCAGTGTTATCCCCCAAGGAAAGCAGGAGTACAGATTTTGAAATAACCAGCCCGTTATTTTAAAATAGACACTCCACTTATTATTTTGAAATAACTCCCTAGTGCAGCCTAGAGATGTTAAATGTCAGTTAATTGAAAAGTCGATTAACTTCATGAATCCTTATCGGTTACTCAACTAGTTCATAGTCCCTGAGGGTGGAGCCAGCAGCTAATGTGCTTCAGCCCCACTCCTGAGCAGCCCCTTGCCATTCGGTGCCGCTGCCTCCATATCAGAGGCAGCAGCGCGGGATGCCAGGCGGGAGCTGGTCCACAAAGGGAGCCAGTTTAAAAACCAGCTCCCTTCACAGACTACTTGATACAGAGGCCCAGCAGTACTGGGTGGCAGGAACCCCTGCTCGGTGGAGAGGGGTAAGGGGAGGGGAATGGGCTGAGCTCCCAGACCTGGCACAAGCTGGAACTGCTTGCCCACCTGGCTCCTAATACACTTTAAATGCAGAGCCACAGGAGGTAGGTCCCAGACCTTAGGTGAATCAGGACTGAGCCAGGTTGCTGGCCAGCCTGCTAAAAAAATTACGGGTGTGGGGGGAGGGGAGGAGGAGAAGGTCTATAGCATTAACCTATACGCTTTTGCTCATTGGTTAATCGGTTAATTGACTATACTATTACATCTCTAGTGCAGACCAGGGCTCAGCATGGGGCGAGAAGAGCTGGTGGCAGCGATCTGCCCTGTGCAAGGTCTGATATGTACAAAATAAGATCAAGCTGGAACTGGTTAGCTATTTAAACCCCTTTTGTGAAACAAAACACAACTAGGACTCACCTTGCTATGCCAACAAGACTCAAAAGTTTCACTCTGGAGGAGTGGTGGAGGAAATAAGCCTGATTTAAATAGCTATTTGATCTGTTATAGTCTGACTTTTCCTCAAACAGGCATTCTAGACAAAATTCTGCCCTCACAATGTAATGTAAATGGCAACTCCAACTGAAATGGGTGTTTGAGTGCTGAAGTCAGTTCCCTGGTGAATAACAGGTTCTGTGTGGACATTATTTTCCTTAAATACACACACACACCTCTGACAAATAGCTGTCTCTAGGTGTGAATTGATTACATGCATTTGTAGCATTTAAATGACTACATCTGACCAAACATTTACCAAAACACTTAAAAAACCAAGTAAAAACAGAACTGGGGCCAAGTTCTCCAATAAGGCTATGTCTACCCTGTGCACTTTCCAGTGGCACAGCTATGTCGCTACACCAGACTCATTGTACAGGTACGCAGCATCGCTGCTCTTTGCCAGTAGGAAAGAGCTCCAACAAGAAGCAGTAGTTCTGTCAGCAGGAGAGTGCCTTCCGCCAACAAAACGTTCTCCACTGGTGCTTTTCATCAGTAAAATTGTGTTGGTTAGGGTGTGCTTTTTTCATATCCCTGACCAACAAAAGTTTTACCAATAAGAGTGCAGTGTAGATGCAGCCTCAGTGACAGGGGCACAACTCCCTTTCACCTCGGAGGCATTGCATTTATGTAAAGGAGAGAAGAATTTGGCCTGCTATCAGCCATAGGATTGCCAACATTATATTTAAAAATACGAGGCTGTTTTCTTAGCAACTTCACCTCACCCATCCTCCTGATTATTTCTTCTTGTATTATTATTTTTATGATGATGATGATGATGATGATGATGGAGAAGAAGGAGAAGGAGGAAAAGGAAAAGGAGAAGGAAAAGGAGGAGAACTCACTTGTATTCATGAAGGATATTTCTTGCTGCTTGTTGCATTATTCCTTAACTCTCAATCTTCTTGTACAGAGATGAAAAATAAGGGATCCCTTGTAATAAGGGATTGTTGACAACCCTATGTAAGCACAGGCCAGTGCTTAGGGCAGTGTGGAGCTACACTTCTGCAGGAGTTCTGTGAGCTTCTACCCACACAGAAAAAGTGGACTCAATGGACCACCTCCATATGGGATTGCTGTGGACAATCTACATGGCAGCCATCCAGCTGTGGAAATACCCTGTTTCCACCCAGCCCCTGATGGTAAGGCTAGTGCCATAGGGAGCTCTAGTGAAAACAGACTTTGCACTCTGGAGAATTCAAGTACTGCAGTTATATCTGGCCTCCACGGTGGGGTGCTCATGGAGGGAAGGCTCCTTATGCCCCACTCACTTGTGTTAGGACCAGATACAATCTGAGGCCAGTACAAATAAAGTTGCAACAAATGGAACTGTAACGGCTATACCCTAGATTCCTAGAAAGGTCAGATGGTGGAGCTGCACTCCCTGACAACATGGTCAGTCAGGACATTCAGTACGGAATGTTACTCCACTATTCTCATCTATACAATCCTTACCTTTGCAGGAGGCACCTTTCCAGCTGCTGTTATCTGACCAGTAAAAAATCTGCCAAAATGATTAGCTGCCAGGATTACAGCCTTGTACCTAGAAAATGCAAACAACAATTTAAAAAAACCCTGCAGTAATGCAATAAAGCCTCTGAAGACAAAACATAAATCTAACTATGCCAAGGGTATCATTCCTGTACCTGCCTGGGTGCCAAACACAGCTGAGCCAAAACTCCTCAGACAAATATGCAGACCAAATCAGTGAGATAATTAATAGAAACCCCATAAAACAAACAATGGCTATTGAACATCTTAAACCAATATATCTGCTAAATGAAAAAATACATTCAGATGTCATAACAATTTATACCAGTGGTTTGTAACACACTTTTAAAGTGAATGCCCAATGAAGGACTATTGCTGGGAAAGGAAAGTGTGCAAGGGTGTGGACTCATGGCATAAATAAATATTTATTATGGTTTCAGTATTTTTACTTTAAAACAAAACAAAAACAAAAACAAAAAACCCATCCCTGGGTGAAGAGGTAGGGCCTATGTGTTAATGGGGCTGGGCTGTCCATGCGTTCAACCTTGTGGGCGGAATGCAGACTACGCTACAGTTACATCTAGAATGCACAACAGGGATTCCTGCATTAATCAGTGATCACTTAAACATGGCATGAAATGAAAAATGAGGCAAACAGCACATGCCATTGCCAAAGGAAATGTGTGTGCTGCACCCATCAATATGGGTTTCCTTAACATTCCTTCATAATGTAATCTTTCCTAATTAACTGCTGCCCACAAACCCTCTAACATATTGTTTTTTCGTCAGGAAACAAGAGATGGTGCAGCAACACACATTAAAATGCTGTGCATGGCTTCAAATTGTTATGGCCTAGTTTATCCTGGTTACATCAGTAATTACTTTAAACAAAGATGTCCCCATAGCAGCTTCCCAGGTCTGAATACCCATTATTAGCTTTAGGAAAGTTATGATTAGGATCAGGTTCCAATTTGAAGACTCACCCCACCCCTACCATGTATGATGCTGAATGCTTCCCACAAGGTGCCAACTCCTTGACTTTCACAGAAGGAGCACAGCACTTCTCAGAAAATGCTCAGATATCTTTCAGGGCCAGGCCTGTGACCTCAATCCCAGGAGCCAGTTATGCCCAGACGTAAGGAAGTTTAGATCCAGTTTCAGATACACTTTGTGGCTCAGACCCATCTTTAATCTTTAGATGATTCAACTGGGAAAATGCACCCCAGAATGAAACTAGCAAAGAGCAGCCTATGATAGAAGTTTTACTTTTAATTTTGAAACTGTTCCTACTAATGGCTATTGGGAGACAAAAGAAAGAGCAGTTGGCAGTTTTAGAAGTGCTGATCTTTCCCAGTGCCTGAAAAACAGCTTTAGGTAAACTAAAGATTTTCAAGAAAAACTTAAAGAACAACAAATAGTCTAGTAGCACTTTAAAAACTAACAAAACATGTAGATGGTATCATGAGCTTTCGTGGGCACAGCCCACTTCTTCAGATGACCAAAGTGTAAGTTTTTCCTGTTACAGACTAACTCAGCTACCCCTCTGAAGCTTTTAAAGATCTTCAGTCCACAGTGGACTGATTAGTGCTATTTGTGGGGTCAAGATAAAAAAGACCAAACTACACAAAGTGACATATAGTTTCACTGAGGATCTTGGAGTAGCTGACCATGTGACAAATTCAACAGTAACAACAAAACAAAAGCAAAAAATCCTAAAGAAAACCTCCATGATTAGGCATAAGCAAGCTATATTAAAAAACTAAGCATGGAACTGGAAGAAACAGCCAATTCGCTTGAAAGATGGCATGTGAGCATCTCAAAGTCAGCAATCCAAATATGTAAGATGGCACAGAAGATGGCCCACTGTCCATATCATGTGAAACCGCAAAGGAGTTATTCTGGGAGGGTATGTCTACACAGCAGAGTTATTTTCCTAAATAAATTCAAAATAACAGGCTTCTAACTCTGACTTCCCCTCCAGGAAGTCAGCAGAATAGCAATTTATTTTGACATCCCCAAATTGCATAGCTTATTTCGAGATACTGAGAAACAGGGTGGGTGAAATGTTGGCCTTTTTCACATGAATGGAGTCCAGCTTTCACCTAGTAAATAGACATGAAAGATGAGGGAGACTGAGACATGCTAATGCTCAAGATAAGCAAAGGAAAGAAAAATGATCATTTAAGATATGCCTACTGGATTCTAACCAATGGTCCCTGCTAAATGCTGTATACATGTATGATACCTATAAGCCAAATTCTGCTCTGAATTTCACCCATCGAGAGCTGGGTTTGGACCCAGTAAATTGTTGGATGCTCAATCTCAAGCTATCCTAAAAAACCATCATATACAATCCAGCTTTTTCTAGCAATTTTGCAAATAATGTTTTAGGTGCATAATTTCTGTGTGAGAGCAAAAACTAATTCGGTAGTGTGGAGTGCTCCCTATTCCCTTTTTGTGGTTGTGTGCTTTTTGTGATGTCTAAATATATTTTGGCTTAGAGTAAACAAAAGGATGGCTGAACATTAAATACAAATATTTTAAGAACAGCCTGTATAAAAATGAAGACATGTTTTGAGCCTCATGTTAGTCTATTGGAGGGGAATCAGAGGATTTGACACTAGGTTAATTAAACAGTTTTACAGGCTAAAAGACAAAGATAGAGTGTGTGTAACAGGAAAACACTATTCATCTCTGTACCCTGATTGCTTAAATTTACCAGAGCTGTCAGCAAGACCTTTTAAAAAATATCCTCATGATGTTGTTTATGGTTCTGCAAAGACAAACAATATTGTCTGTGCTGACATTATCATTGCTTGTAATTTTTTCCTCCTTAGCAGCACTGGAGCTGAATACATGAGACGTGATTCATGTAACCGCACTTCCCTCTGACGGCATGTGGAGAAAAATAGTGCACGTGGGATGAGCCAGTGCTGGAAGTGAATAATTTTAAAGTATTTCCTGTTACAATAAAAGATGGAAAGTCCAGGGAATAAGTAAAAGTGTCCAACTTGTATCATGAGGGGCATGACAAAAAATTCATGTGGCTCTAGGATTCAGATAGGATATGTGTTTGGCTAACTTGACAGGTTGGCCTGTTCTCATCCAAGCTGACACTTTTATCAATTTTTGTCAGTGTTCACAAACATAAAATCAGTTCAACTTGCAGTTCCAGTGCAAAGCAGAATGATTTAAGAGGGACTGAGGCAATGCACTCCACAGAACTCATTCCTATGCCATTTACAAGGGATCAATAAGTGTTTCTCCACATTGGAGGTTGGCAAATCACCAATTGAGGGCGCTGTTCCAGGCAAATGCATCAGTTTGGCATCTTCTACTAGTTCTCTAGAGTGTGTATTTTCCTGTTCCATTACTAGTGCACAGAGAGTTGAGATGGTTTGAGATGGAGGGAGTGGCGTAAAGCCAACCTTTTCTGTAACACTTTCCTGTAAGGTGGGTTGCATTTGGAAGATGCTCAGATCTGGGGTCTGGTAATGGGAAATGGACTTTTTCTTTTCAATCCTTGGCTTTAATCTGACCCAGATTAGCAAAAATGGTCAGCGCTTGATGGCTTCATTTTTGGCAGTGACAGAAAAAGTGTGAAGTATCAGAATAGAAAATGATGCCACTCTCTTCTTGTCTCTAGAAGAACAATGATGTCAGATTGGCACAGGAGCATTGTGAGCAAGACACGAAAAGTTATTCTTCCGCTCTACTCTGTGCTGATAAGGCCTCAGGGTATGTCTAGACTACAGCATTTTTCTAGGATACCGCATCCAAAGAACGCATCTGCTTTTCTGGAAAAAAAAATTCAGAAAAGACTACACATTTTTTCAGCATCCGTTTAAACCTCATTCTACGATGAAGAAGGGATGTTCCCAAAGAGGGTTTTTTTTTCCTGAAATTTGGCTGAAGGAATTGGGCTTGTTTAGTTTGGAAAAGAAAAGTCAGAGGGGGGACATGATAGCTGTTTTCAGGTATCCAAAAGGTGTCACAGGGAGCAGGGGGAAAATTGTTCTCCTTGGCCTCTGATGATAGGACAAGAAGCAATGGGTTTACGTTACAGCAAGGGAGGTTTAGATTAGACATTAGGAAAAACTTCCTAACCATCAGGGTGGTTAAACACTGGAATGGATTGCCTACGGAGGTTGTGGAATCTCCATCACTGGAGATATTTAAGAGCAGGTTAGACAGACATCTATCAGGGATGATACAGATTGTGCTTGGTCCTGCCATGAGGGCAGTGGACTGAACTTGATGATCTCAAGGTCTGTTCCAGATCTGGTATTCTATGATTCTTTGATCATTAGCACTAAATAATCTTTAAAATTCTTTAAGATTTAAAAAGAAAAATTTTGCCTCATGTCAGGTACAGGTTTGGCACAATTTCCCATTGCAGTTTAGCTCACTGTTTACTCATTGAGGAGGCATTTGAATGACTGAGTGCTGGGAAGTATGTAGAAAGAATATTCACCCAGGGGAAGAGAAAGAAAAGTTACTGGGTGTTATCTCTTTTTGGTATGGGATGACCCACTCAGATACATTGATAGGTAAGGATAAGTTTAAGTGGGTCCAAATATCTGACACAGTGATGATGACTCTTGAGAGTTTGCTTATATTCCTGACAAAAGAGCATTTTCAAAGCTCAGAGACACAAAGAGGGAGAATAAATGCATAATATTTCCCTACGCTACATTGCAGAGGACAAATAAAATTAAAGGACTACATTCACTCAGTCCTTTGATAGGCAAAATGTAATGATGTCATGACAAATAAGCAAGGACAGAGCTTTATCAAATATCTTCTGAATTAAATTTCAGTGGTGATGAAGTCAGCAAATGGTGAGGAAAATTCCTCATTCAATGAAACACTTAAATATGTTTGATATCTTTACCAAATTGATTCTATTTGAGATGAAATGGTTCAGATTTTAAACCATTTCAATATGTAGCTTATGAATGTAAATAATTGGTCCAATGTTTAAACTAGTGTATTGTGTTTTTTTAAACAAGCTCCTTACCTAAATCAAAATGGCTTTGAAATCAGTTCCAAATCTGAATTGATTCCAAATGTGTCTATTGCTGAATGGCAATTGTTCTTGATGGCTTGGCTAGTAGCAGTGTGATTCCATGTAGGAGGTAAGAGTCAAGACCAGCCATGAGATATTTGTGACTCAGGTTGTCAGAGGTTAGTAGCCTTGTAAAGGTGATATTTTCATACAAAATGCCCAGCTCATGCAGCCCCTTGTATCAGTCCTTAGAGTAGCACAGCAACTTTAAAGATAGAAAATTGTCTGCCACTTTCAATTAAGAAAAGTGAAATTCCTATCAATACACTTCCCATGCAAAGATCTTGTGTTTCAGCTTTATTTCTGTGAAAGAGAATCATGGAAAAATAATAAAAACTGGTATGTTAAAGCTATGCCAAATATAAGAGCATGTTTATCAGTCAATGGTATTGAGAACCACATGTGTTACAATGGATTGACTGAAATAAGTTTTCTTGCCCACCTGCAAGTCAGTATAGCTCTAAGACAATGTGGCTGTGTCTACATTGGCACCCTTTTCCGGAACATTCCTTTATTCCTCTTAAATTCAGCAATAAGGGATCTTCCAGAAAAGGCTTTATTTTCTGAAAAATCCCGTCTAGACTGGCGCTTTTCTCCGGCAAAGCCCCGAGCCGGAAAAAAGCGGCAGCCATGTTCATGCAAATGCCGCGAGGATATTTAAATACTCCGCGGCATTTGCAATTCTGAAGTGTCTCGTTAGCAGCCCTTTTCCGGAAAAGGGTGCCAATGTAGACACAGCCAGCGTGTGTTGTCGCTCTGAAACAGAAAGCAGCACCAGTTTTAAGGCCCTGGTGTAAACCAAACACCTCTTGGGTGTGGTGCACTGTCCCAGATAATGGCACAGAGACCACTTACCAAGAGAATAATGAACCTATGCTACAGCCTTAGCTGATAGCTACCTGGCTTTGAGCTCATGTTCTAGACTCCAAAGGACCCAGATTCGATAACGCCTGTTGGCGTTACACTGGCACTTATGTAACAAGGGAAACACACCATTCTAAAAACTGCCAGTGCCTAATCTGCAGTCCTTTGGGCCCTAAATCAACAGTGACCAGGCTCCTTGGCCTAAGTGCCAAAGGCTACCTCTACACTGCAGGCTTTTTGCGCAAGAATGCCTGTTCTTGTGCAAACTTGCAGTGTGTCTACACTGCACACGCATTCTTGCGCAAGTAAATTTACAGTACAGCGTCAGAAAACAGGGCTTCTTCCAGAAGAGTTATTCCTCTCCCCAAGAGCAATAAGCACTCTTATGCAAGAGCTCTTTCACAAGAAGGCAATGTAGCCAGGCAACATGAATTTCTTGCACAAGAAACCCCTAAGGCTAAAATGGCCATGAGAGCTTTCTTGTGCAAGAGATCGTCCACACTGTCATGGACGCTCTTGAGCAAAAGCACATGGCAGTGTGGACGTGCTCTTGTGGAAGATCTTTTGCACAAGAACTCTTCTTTGAAACAGTTCTTGAGCAAGAAGCCTGCAGTGCAGACATAGCCAAAATGTAAAGGGGCTACAATCAACATTTTGAAGCAGATTCTATACCAGTCGCAATCATGCTCCCTATAGTCCCTGGTGAAGAAGGCATGTGAGAGAGGGGAAGGACATAGCACTCCAGTTCCTCCTAGGTGATGCATGGTCCCCTGAGGACCATATTCATCTGGCATAAGGTACAGAAGCCTCTGTGGTCTGGGACAAAGAACAGGAGAACTGTAACTGGTTGCCAGCTTCTCTTCCTTTTCTCCTGGGTGCCTGCGGAGGGGAGGGAAGCCATCAGACAGAGCTAACCAACTCCCTATTCTGTTATTCTGGGTCTCCAAGGCTACGTCTAGACTACATCCCTCTGCCGACAGAGGGATGTAAATGAAGCACTTTGAAAGTGCAGAAGAAGCCAGGATTTGAATTTCCTGTGCTTCGTTTGCATAATCACATAATGGCACTCTTTTGAAAAAGCGCTATTTCAAAATTGAAACCGCAGTCTAGACGCGGTTCTTTCAAAAATGGGGCGCTTTTTCAAAAAATGGTTTACAGGAATGATTTATTCAATGAGGTTTACGGGATCTTTCAAAAGAGCACCCCAGTTTCGAAAGAACCACGTCTAGACTGCGGTTTCAATTTCAAAATAGCGCTTTTTTGAAAGAGCGCTATTACACGATTATGCAAACGAAGCACGGGAAATTCAAATTGTGGCTTCATTTGCACTTTCAAAGTGCTTCATTTACATCCCTCTGCCAACAGAGGCATGTAGTCTAGACGTAGCCCAATAGCCCAGCAGAGAAGCAGGCACTGTGACAGCCAGCATTATTCTATCTGTTGTCCACATGCAAGAGAGAGCAGGGTTATGTAAAATCACATGTGTAGAGTGGTGCTCCCAGGAATAAATGGACACAAGGCTATACCAGACACCTTCAATTACAAAAATAACATTCATGCAATAAAATTCATATTCTGTCTCCTCACCCTGCAATGTTGGCCATTGAGCTTAAAGCATCATATCCTTGGGCGATAGTGACTCGAGGAACTTGGTCCATTGCCAAGACTGTGGCTTTGCACTGAGCAAGTTTGCCTAGGAGATCTGGGTTCTGAGCAGGGTAGATAAAGCTGACCAGTGTTGCATTCTCCTTGAGAAGAGAAGCCTCGTGCACTCCCAGCACTTCATTAAAACCTGGGGCTCTGACCTTAGACAGACACAAAACATACCACACATTTTATTTTTTTCATTAAAAGAATTTCAAGTCTGATTATTTAAATTAAGCTTTTGAAAACTGAATTTACTATTAATAAAATACACGGAATCTTTTGTCTTAGCCCTCTGTGTCTTTTACACAGATCACTGTGCTCTTGTGGCACCCTATTGAATTGAGCAGTAACAACCGGTCCCTGAGATCTTCCTGGAACAGTTTAGAAAGGCAGCAAGCTAGTCCTTGGTATCAAAAAGACTGAGAAACACTGGTCTGGATGTTGCAGATCCTATTGCAGAAGTAATAGCTTTAGACTAGTGGCTTTAGACTAATAGCAGTAAACAAAAAATGGTTAAATGCCTTTATATCAAATACCATTCATCCCATTGAGCAAATAAGTGATTTGCATGATCTGGCATGGAACAGAATGCCAACAATCATACCACAATGGGTGTGAACTGGGGATGTATTGAGCAATATCTTTGTGGAAACATAATCCTTCCACCAAAACCAGAAATACAACACATGCTTAAGAGGTGTGAAACAGTTCTTGCTGTAAAGGCTGTTGACACAAAATACAGTACCCCTATATTACTGGACACATATAAGATTACATTTATCATATGAATTGGTGCCATAGACAAGCTGTTCTATTCATTTTAATGTCATGCTGAAATTCTGATTTTCTTAAAATCAGAGTCTCTCTTGTCTGAAATATTATCCATATTGCCATTGGAATAAATATATGGGATTCATGTCACATATTATACTTGCCTTTAAAACAATATCTGAGCCAAAAACAGTTTTTAAGTCACTGATTTTTGCTCCAGCCTCTTTGTATTGCTCATCAGAAAACTTTGCTTCTTCCCCAGCTCCATGTTGCACTTGCACATTAAAGCCTTGTTTAATTAAGGACTGGACACCAGCAGGAGAGAGTGCCACTCGCTTCTCGTTTTTGAATGTTTCTTTGGGGATACCCACAACTAGGTCCTTGTAACGAATTCCTAAGTAAAAATAAAGGAGAATTATTATTTTTCCCAAATTCATATTCATTGAATTGTTCTTTGTGGAATAAAAGGGGGGAGGGAGTTTCAAAGGCACAAAGAATATTTCAGTAGCAAATTCCCATTAGAAGTCAATGGGATTGGAGTGCCTAGCTCCCTTAGGCATCTTAGAAAATACCAACCTGAGGACCCAACCCTAGGAGTAGTTTTTACTCACACACATATCCCTAGTGAGTGACCTCAGTGGGAGTGCTTGCGTGAGGAAGGATGATAAGACCGAGTCTGTGTTTTTTGTAAATGACACAGAATGCTACCAGATGAAACATTCCGTTAAAGATTTTACAGTGCATCTTTCCACAGCCAGCCCACACGGTCACACAAACACATTCACAGATGCCAAAAGGATAACAACTTAAAGTTTGGTTTATAAAAGCCTTGGCTGGGATACTGCTTACACAAGATTTCATGCTGTTTATCCCAAAAAAGGTGTGGAATTGACCACAAACAATGAAGCAACAACCTCAACCACGCTCACACGAGGTGGAAAAACCAAAAACAAGGCAGTATCACTGGAAGAGGAAGCTTTATTTTTCCTGGCTTTGTATGTGAGAGAACGATCTTTGTGGACAAAGCGGCAAGAACATTTTGTGAAACAGTCTAAGGGTATCTCTGTAAGTTTTTAAGGAGCTAATCCAGCCAGCATTCACAGTAGTAGATACAGCGCTCAATAAGAAATGTTTTCAGGATCAGGCCCTAAACTATTATCTATATGCCCTAAACAGATATAAAATTTTGAATCTGCATCTTCATTTGTGTTCACAAAAATGAGTTGTGGATATCTGCATCCACATCTGCGGATGCAGATACCCATGGATATCAAGGGATTTGCAGGGCCCTCATTATAGTGCCCAATCTTATTGGGTACTATAAAGATTTTCCATTGAATTCAATAGAGCTAGATTGGGCCTTTTAAGGGTTAAATTCACCCTGTGTGGCAGTGGGCTGGGGGAAAAACACAAGGAATATATATCACTTAAGTTCCACTTAAAGCCTCAAGACAGGATTTCAGTGGTGCTTGGCGTGGTGCTGGTTCCATGCACGGCATGAATGTAACTCTGATGTCTTGATCCTGAAAGGTCCTTGTGACAGGGTGCCTGCCCTGCACTGGCCCTTTAAGACCAGGACTCCGGCCCTGAGCCAGGGCTAGAAAGAAAGAGGCCAGCCGGAGCGGTTTAGGGCCAGTGAGAGCCCAGCTGGCAACTATCTAGGGCAGCACAATTGGCTGGTGGAAGCCAGCTGAACCCATTAGGGGAGTGAGAACCCAGCTGGCAGGTATATATAGAGAAGCACAGGTTGCTTGGGGGGAGGCCAGTGGAGGGCTGACTGCAGAGGAAGCAGGAGCTCCTTGGAGGGAGACAGCCGAAGGAGATGGAGACTGCTGGCCGAGGGGACGCCGGCCTGGAGATCGCAGCCCGCTGGACAAGTCCAGGAGAAGGAAGCCCGGGGATCCAGACAGGAAGTGGCCCAAGGCAGGAGCGGGAGCCGTCGCTCCTGGCCCGAGAACCTCGGTGCGTTTCGGCTGGATGGCCCCGCCGAGGGAGTGACCCGTTACCTGGTCACTCACAGGGCCCTAGGCTGGGACCCGGTGGAGTAGGGTGGGCCCGGGTCCCCCTACCTGATGTGCGCCCCGCTACAACAGTTATAAACTGCTTTGTGGACTCGGCCTTGCTTAGAAGGCCAGTTATATACTGCTGTGTGCCTATTATGAGCAACCCATACAGACTGTAACTTGTCCTGAGAGGGGCTATGTGAGGACAGTCAAGGGGCACTGAGGCACACTGGGGGTGTCCACCCCCTTACAGATGGTGGAGAATGTGGGCAGTGTAACCCCACCCGGAGGGGAAAAGGGGTTTATTGTGAATAAATAGTGGTCGGTAGGCCACAGGACAAGAACGGTTAGTTGGGGGGGGGGGGGGGAAAGGAGATAATGAATAAGTATTGGAGGGCCTGGGAGGCCCTACAGGCTGGGCTGTGGGAAAAGGGGAGCCGGCCACGACAAAGGGGTGACCTTGGACTCCGTAGTAAACCAAGCTCCAAGAGTTGGGGGCAGGGGCCGAGCCTGAAAACTTGTTTTGCCTGTGGGCTCAGGGGACACCTGAGGAGGGAGTGCCCCTACGGGGTGGGAGCCGGGAGGCCCCACCCAGCTAATAGGGGCAAAGAGAGAGCGTCCCCTGTGAAGGCAACAGGGGAGGCACGGACATGTTGGGCCTGCGGGAAGCCGGGCCATATCCGGAGGCTGTGCCCCAAGTGGACCCGGGAAGCCCCGGCTAGCACGGGGGGAAGGCGGCGGCGACAAACCACCAGGGAACAGACTCAGGACCACCGACCCAGGATGGTAAGAGAAACCAGAGGGCGGGCGGAAGGTGATTTGGACCTGGGCGAAACCAACGTGCAAGGGAGCCCAGACTGGGGTCCTACCCCGAAGCGTGAGGGACCGGGACAAGCAAGAGGCCAGCGAGGGGGCAACATCCACACAGAGGGTGCGTATGGACAGGTGATGGCTGCCGACCTACGGGCGAGACCACGAGACAAGACAAAGATTACCCTGTAGGTATGGCTAGAGGGAAGGCCAGTGACCGCCCTGGTGGATTCTGGGTGCAGCCAGACAATGGTACGAGCAGAGCTGGTCCCAGAGTGGGAGGCGGCCGGGGGGTCCATCTCGATGCAATGCATCCACGGAGATGTTAGCGCCTACCCCACGGGGTGGGTTCATCTGTCGGATGGGGTAGATGAGGTGATCTGCAGGGTAGCATTAGCCCCAAAGCTGGTGTATCCTGTACTACTGGGCCGGGACTGGCCGGGTTTCAGACGCATCCTGCGTGACTGGGAGAAGCAGGTGCAACCACCACCAGCAGGGACGGAGAACTGTAAAAGGGGAACATCCCAAGGCCCGGAGGAGGAACCGGACCCTGAGAAAACCCTCAGTTCGGAGGAAATAAGAGGGGAGGAGGACTTCACGAGAGACCAACAGAAAGACCCCTCCTTAACCCATGTCTGGGAACAAGGGGCAGGAGAGACTGGGGACCCCGGCACGGGGACAGCTGTTTGACCAACACCGCGATTCGAGGTAAGAGCCGATCGATTATATCGGATCGCACGGTCAACTGACGGGCAGACAGAGGTTAGCCAGTTGTTGGTCACCGCACGGTATTGTAGGCAGGTATTAGACCTGGCACATGCGAATCCCTGGGCCGGACATTTGGGGCAAGAGAAGACCCTACAGCGCATAACGCAGAGGTTCTTTTGGCCAGGGATTTATAAGGAGGTCAGAGACTTCTGTGAGTCCTGCCCTGAGTGCCAAAGGACGGCTCCGGGAGGAGTGCCAAAAGCCCCGCTAGTCCCTCTCCCCGTGGTAGAGGTGCCGTTCGACCGGGTGGCTTTAGATCTGGTAAGGCCCCTGGAGAGGTCCCGACGTGGGCACCAGTATATAATGGTCATAATTGACTATGCCACCTGATACCCCGAGGCTGTCCCCCTTAAGAACACGATGGCGGCAACGCTGGCGCGTGAGTTGGTGCAAGTATTCTCCCGGGTGGGAATCCCCAGGGAGATACTAACTGACCAAGGGACCAATGTGACCTCCAAACTGATGGCGGAACTTTGCCATCTCTTAAACATCAAGACCATGCGTACCTCAGTTTACCACCCGCAAACCGATGGACTTGTTGAACGTTTCAATAAGACATTAAAAATTATGTTGCGACGGTTTGTGGAGCTCGACCCAAAGGATTGGGACTTATTACTACCAGCACTGTTGTTTGCGGTGCGAGAGGTGCCCCAAGCCTCAACGGGATTCTCCCCATTTGAATTACTTTACGACCGCCAACCCCGGAGGATACTGGACTTATTGCGTGAAATCTGGGAGGAGCAGGGCTCCAGGGTGATGGGTACAGTACCCTATATCTTGGACTTGCAACAGCGACTCCGGACCGTAGGGGAGCTGGCTAGGGAGAACCTCCTTCAGGCCCAAAGTAAGCAAGCCCAGTATTATAACCGGGGGGCCAAGTCCAGGACATTCCAACTGGGGGACAGGGTACTCCTGCTATTACCGGTGCCAGACTCAAAATTGTTGGCCAAATGGCAAGGGCCCTTTGAGGTCCTACGGCAGGTAGGACCAGTAGATTATGAAATTAAATTGTCAGGAAAACGGAAGGACAAACAAATTTATCACGTCAATTTACTAAAGAAGTGGAACGCCCGGGAGGATATGCTTATCGCCTTACAGCCACCAGAACCGGAACTAGGACCCTGCGGAGGCAACTTGAAGGCGGAAGGGATAGCGCACATTGGGGCAGAACTGACGGCGGAACAGCAAAAAGAGCTGAACTCCCTCCTTTGGGATTTTGACCAGGTCCTAACCACACAACCGGGTAAGACCCCCCTTATGAGTCACCATATCTCGACAACCCCAGGTAAGAAGATTCGGGACCACATACGACCCCTGCCCCGGAAAATGTGGGGGCCAGTTCAGGAGGAGCTGCAGCAGATGCTGCAAATGGGGGTGATCAGGGAATCTAAGAGCGAGTGGCGTAGCCCCATTGTGTTGGTGCCTAAACCCGATGGCACGATACAATTTTGCATAGACTTTCGGAAGATCAACGCAATCTCGCGATTTGATGCGTATCCTATGCCACGAGTAAACGAACTGCTGGAGCGGCTGGGCAAAGCCCACTACATATCTACGCTAGACCTCACCAAAGGCTACTGGCAGATTCCCCTGACACCAGCCTCGGAGAGTAAGACCGCGTTTGCCACGCCTTTTGGCCTGTTCCAATTCAACACCATGCCTTTTGGACTGAATGGGGCGGCAGCAACGTTCCAGAGGTTAATGGACAAGGTACTGCAGGAACATCGTGAGTATGCGGCTGCATACATTGATGACATTGTCATTTTTAGTGAAACCTGGACGGAACATCTGCAGCATTTGAAGGCGGTCCTTGGGGCGCTGGCCACGGCCAAGCTCACGGCTAACCCAAGTAAGTGCCATTTTGGACAAAGAGAGGTGTCCTACTTAGGCTACCGGGTGGGACGGGGAAGGATAAAACCTCAAGTAGACAAGGTGGAAGCCCTGCGAGATTATAAAGCCCCCACCACAAAAAGGCAAGTCCGCCAGTTCCTGGGTCTAGCCGGTTATTACCGGCGATTCATACCCAATTTCGCCACGATTGCAGCACCCTTGACAGATCTAACCCAAAATACAAGACCCCAAAGGGTCCAGTGGGCCCCGCAGTGCGAAAAGGCATTCAGAGCATTAAAACAACAACTGACGCAGACACCGGTCCTCCATCAACCCGATTTTACAAAACCGTTTATAGTACAGACAGATGCCTAGGAGTGATCCTCTCACAGGAGCAGGAAGGGGAGGAACACCCAATCCTGTATTTAAGCAGGAAATTACTACCATGGGAACAACAGTATGCCACGATTGAGAAGGAGGCCCTGGCAGCTAAATGGGCAATAGAGGCACTGCGCTATTACCTGCTAGGGGGAACATTCACACTGATAACGGATCATGCGCCATTACGATGGCTGCAAACAATGGAGACCAACCCTAGGATTATGAGGTGGTATTTGGCCTTACAGCCTTACAAGTCTGAGATCTGCCACAGACCAGGGAAAGCCCATAACAATGCAGATTTTTTCTCTAGGTCCATAGGGACTAACGAGCGGGGGGAAAGGGATGGAGTTCTGGAAACGGGGGTGAGTGATGGGGCATTGCCGCCCCACACTAACATCGACGGGGTGACCCTCTGGGTGGAGTAGGGTGGGCCCGGGTCCCCCTACCTGGGGTGCGCCCCGCTACAACAGTTATAAACTGCTTTGTGGACTCAGCCTTGCTTAGAGGGCCAGTTATATACTGCTGTGTGCCTATGATGAGCAACCCATACAGACTGTAACTTGTCCTGAGAGGGGCTATGTGAGGACAGTCAAGGGGCACTGAGGCACACTGGGGGTGTCCACACCCTTACAGTCCTGAACACCAAACATTACTGGGAATTGAGTGCACCGATCACTTCACAGGAATGCCCAGCATTTGGCAGGGCTGAGCACTATGCGCCAAAGCTTGGTGCACTGAGGACTGTGACAAAATTCCAATAACATCAGCAGGACCAAGTTGTGGTCCTAAGCTAGTTGACTGCAGTAAAACCCTTTCTCCATCCCTCTTCATCTTACATCAGTTGCATTTCTACAGCCTAGAACTCTTCCTTACACATAATTCGCATCAAAGCAGATCATACATGCCCGCTGGTTCACAGGGGGTTAATATGGGGCGAGTCACTGAAACGTTGTGACCCCAGAGTCTAACTGGCCATATGCAAGCTGTCCATTACTAATGTAGATGCAAAAAACTTAAACATGTGTTTGCCTACATGTACGTAGGAGTGGGCAATACACCAGACACGGCTCGCCAGGGTTAGTGCCTGGCAGATATGACCACTTGAAGCTCCCAGCCAATGGGAGCAGCAGGAAGTGGTATCCCAGTCCTTTACACTTCCTGCAGCTTCCATTGGCAGAGTTTCAAGCAGTTAATAAAGCCCCAACATCCCCCTAGGGGCTAAGCCTGGTGAACTGCGTCTGGTCTGCAGGCTGGTTATTGCCCACCGGTGATGTACATTGTCAGTTCAGCACCAGACAGCACTCTGTATGAGGTTCCCCAGACAGAGCTGGCACATTCAGCTAGGATATTTCTAGTAAGAACATTCTAAGCAAACCTATACAGTGCTGAGCTAATATTTTGCTGAAAAGATGTGTACAAAATATTAATGCAAAGCCTGAGTCAAGCAGAGAACAATTATAAAACCACCCAAACAAAAGAAAACAGCTGTGAGTAGCTTTGGTCAGTGGCACATGTGCAGGACCAAGCCCTGAAATTGAAGCAGAAAATATCCTTTTAAATTTAATTTTAAAAAAACCCTTCTATTTGAGTCACACACAAGTCACTATGGGATGATATATATATAAAGAACACAACAGAAGTGTTTGTGAATGCATAGAGAGGAGAGAATCATTACAGCTAACCCCAAAATCTAACACAGACCTGGTTTAAATTAGTATCACCTAGGATGTGTCTGGACTGCAGGACTTAACTCAAAATAAGCTACACAAATTGAGCTACGTCAATTGCTTATCTTATTTTGAAATGGGGAGTGTCTATACAGCACTTATTTCGAAATAGTGCTCTTCCTCCAACTTCCCTTATTCCTTATACAATGAGGGTTACAGGAGTCAGAGTAGGAAGTCCTCCAGCTTGACAGTATTTTGACAGTATTTCAAAATAACTGCTTGCTGTGTAGACGTGGACTCAGTTATTTCGGAATAACACTAGTTATTTCAAAATAATGTTGCAGTGTAGACGTGCCCATAGGAAATAAATAAGGTACAAAAGGTAATCTTCAAAGGACCCTATCTTCTTCACCTGAGTCCAGTGAGTTTGCCCAGTGAGATTAGATGGTGTCTTTAGGCACACATTTGACCACGGGGCAGTGTGTAAGCTGCTTCAGTGTAGGAGGCATTGCGCCTCAGAGAGCCTCCTATGAAAGATGAAATATATGTAGAGACTGATCAGAGAATGAATTTACTGAGTGGGGACTAAAGTGGGGACATATGGTATTTCTCAAAAGAACAACCATTTAGCATTCAAATAAAATATATTCTCTCTGATTTTGGTGTTATTTCATCTCAATCTGGTGTTCACTAATACATACACAAAGTGGCTCACACGCTTGCTATGATTATGTTTTTCCAGCCCTACCATTGCCATACACAGGTGGTAGAGTCCAATCTTGTGAAAGAATATTTATCCATGAAATACATTGGAACAAAAATTCTTTACGTATGAAAATGTCATTGTGTGCATGTGCAGCTCTTAGTATTGGAAAGGTGTACAGAGAGAAATTGGGAGAATTTATACAGACATCCCAGGCCTTAGGGCGGACAGACTGAATGTGTAAGGAAACAGGGCCTGTAGAAGAAGCAGTTTCTGGGCAACTTAATGAGCACAGCTGGCCTGTAATAGGCTACTTGATTGGCTACGCCACTTATTGGCTGAACCAGTCCGTAGATGGGTTCTTAACACAGCAAGAGTTCAGCAACTGCTCAAAGCATTTGCTCATTTAAAAGGGTTGGAAATTTTCTATTTGCAGAATTACAAATGCCCTTGTCCTGCCCCTGCCTTGCGCTTTCTCTGAGGTCTCACCCCCCACTTGCATCATCCCCAGTCCCTCCATCATACACTCTCCCCCTCCAAGGTTCCCTCTAAACTGTGTGGCATCACAGCCCCACAACTGCTTAATCAGCCCCACCCAGCCAGCAGCTGAGGGCTCCACACACAGAGCTGCCTGGCTCGGGGAGGGGCACGTTTCCCTCTGCAACAGCAGCAGCTCCCTGATGAGAACAGACCAGTGAGTTTCTCTCAGCCAACAGGGCCAGTCTCACTTGCTCATTTTCACTTGGCCGGGGCTTGAGATGCGGAAGAGTGAGGACTCTGACTATGGGTGCAAGCTCTGGGGTGGAGCTGAATGAGGGGTTTGGGTGTAGGAAGAGGCTACAAGATAGGGGGTGGCCCAGAGCAGTTTGGAGTTAGGACTGACAATTTCCAGGATTGGCCTGGAGTCTCCTAGAATCAGCATCAATCACCTAGTGACTATTGAAAGCAATTCTGGAGCTCTGAATAGGATATTTTAAGAAAATGACATCAGGGTCATGTTGCGGAAAAAACATCTCCTTGAATAGTTTGTCACAGTTGGCAACTCTAATCAAAGTGTGGAGGGGGCTCCATGGAAGGGCAGGGAGTTGGGGTGTGGGAGGGGATACAACATCTGGGGTGGGGCAGAAATGAGGGGTTCAGGATGCCGAATTTACAACTAATAGGCCAGACCAAGGTCCTAAAGCTACTGGGCAATATAACATACACCAAGGCTATGTCTACACTGCAGTATTTTTGCACAAGAACAGCCGTTCTTGCACAAAAACTTGCAGAGCATCTACACTGCACGCGCGTTCTTGCACAAGTAAATTTACAGTAAAGTGTTGGAAAAGAGGGCTTCTTGCACAAGAGTTATTCCTCTCCCCACGAGGAATAAGCCCTCTTGCTCAAGAGCTCTTGCGCAAGAAGGCAGTGTGGACGGGCAACAGGGGTTTCTTACACAAGAAACACCTATGGCTAAAATGGCCATCAGAGCTTTCTTGCGCAAGAGAGCGTCCACACTGCCATAGACACTCTTGCACAAAAGCACATGGCAGTATGGACATGCTCTTGCGCAAGAATTTTTGCGCAGAAACTCTTGCGCAAAACAGTTCTTGTGCAAAAAGCCTGCAGTGTAGACGTAGCCCCAATAATATGAAACAAAGTAAGCTACAATGGCCGTTTTGTGATAAAATGTATAGTTGAATGTGTTATGCCACATCACGCATGCTCTTTCAATGGCATGTTATTCTGTACTGCATACATCATCATATATATGGAAACTCAGATCAGAGTAGCAATATGCATAGTGCACTCACTACAACAAATGACAAAATAATTATTGAGTGTTAAAAAACAGAAACCCTTTAAGGAGTACTTTTGGTTCAGAAAAATCAACCCTCCTTCACAGCATTAGAAGAAAATAGCTTATACTAAACATTCTCTGAGTCTTCCCAGAAATGGTAGTTTCTTTTGGAGATTTATGAATGCAACTACAACTACCACAATCTAATCTGTACTGCACTGCATAGCTACAGACATACTTAGCTCATGTTGCTATATAATAGTATCCCAAAAATCTGTTGTTAGTTTTACCTTTTGATTGTCAAAATACATCCAGTACTGATAAGGCAACAGCAGAAGAGAATTTGTCCTTAGTACTCGGTACAGCCCTTATTCATACACAGCACATACTGTGGCTGCTACATAATCCTCCCCAGTAGTTTCATAAGATATACACAGTATTAAGTTAGGACTGGTGGGATAACGAGGTTCATTTTTTACTTGTTATTTGTCCTGCACATAGGTTCTCTATAGGAACCTTTCTTTTGGTTTTCACCAAGGTGACTGGTGGTGACTGAATGCCTAACATAATAAATACTAGTGGAAATGGGGTAGATTTAGAAGTTAAAATAGGAAAAGAACAAGTTAAAAATTACTTAGATAAGTTAGATGCCTTCAGGTCACCAGGGCCTGATGAAATTCTAGAATACTCAAGGAGCTGATATCCTGGAATACTCAAGGTATCTGAGCCATTAGCTATCATCTTTGAAAGTCAGGAGAGAGTCCAGAAGACTGGAAAGGGGCAAAAATAGTGCCCATATATAAAAAAGGGAAATAAGAACAACCCAAGAAACTACAAACCAGTCAGGTTAACTTCTGTGCCAGAAAAGTTAATGGAGCAAATAATTAAGGGATTCATCTGTAAATATGTGGAAGATAATAAGGTGACAGGTAACAGCCAGCATGCATTTGTAAAGAACAAATCATGTCAAACCAATCTGATAGCTTTCTTTGATAGGATAACAAGTCTTGTTGATAACGGGGAAGCGGTAGATGTGGTATACCTAGACTTTAGATGTCATATGGTCTCACATGACCTTGTTATCAATAAATACAATCTAGGGAAATACAACCCAGATGGTGCTACTATAAAGTGGGTGCAAAACTGGCTGGATAACCATTCTCAGAGAGTAGATATTAATGGTTCACAGACATGCTGGAAGGCCATAACAACAAGTGGGATTCTGCAGAGGTAAATTTTAGGACCAGTTCTGTTCAATATCTTCATCAGCAATTTAGATAATGACATGGAGAGTACACTTATAAAGTATGTAGATGATAGCAAGCCTTTGGTGTTCCACAAACAAAAAACGTTTGGTGTTCCGCATTAAAAAAATATTGTTTCGTGTTCCTCGGTCTTAAAAAGTTTAAGAAACACTGAGTTAGATAATCATCTGCAAGAGATGATCTAGATGGTGCTTGATCCTGCTGTGAGGGCAGTGCTTTGGACGACAGGGTCATAATTCAAAACGATCTGGAGAAATGGTCTGAGGTAAATAGGATGAAGTTTAATAAGGACAAATCCAAAGTACACCACTTAGGAAGGAACAATCAGTTTCATGCATAGAAAATGGGAAATAACAGTCTAGGAAGAGTACTGCAGAAAGGGATCTAGGGGTCATAGTGGATCACAAGCTTAATATTACTCAACAGTGTGACACTGTTGCAAAAAGCAACAAACATCATTTGGGGATGCATTAATAGGAGTGTTTTGAGAGACTCAAAAACTAATTGTTCTGCTCTACTCTGCAGTGATTAGGTCTTAGTTTGAGTATTCTATGAACCTAACTTTCTAAGTACAGCTCTACTTGTATGCAAAAAATGACCTGGCTAAGAATCTCTTTTACAGTATTAACCAGAATGCACACTGTGGGCTTTAGTTCCACACTTAATAGTTACATATTTCTTAGGTGCAATTAAGAAAGTTTTAATCTTTTCTTTAAACCCATGCTAACGAGGAGTAGAATATGTCTTCACAATAAAATTTCTTTCTATACCTGTACATCTTGGCTCAAGCCATGTTTACAAACTCACAAGACAATGGGCAATAATGTGTGTGTGTGTGTGTGATTAGCTATCAGATTACATTCTCTTCTAGGGGGATATCAGTGAAGGGCGTATTTAACTTATTGTTATGGTGTATTTAGCGTACAGAAAATTCTTCCATCAGGATGGAGAGGACAGATAACTGTAAATCACGGAAAAATCGCCTTTGCCAATCTGTCATTGTTAAAACCTCCTCTAAGCTCTCTTCCCCATCTGCATTTGATCTGCAATGCACATATATTGTTAAGCTAGCGTATTTGCTTTTTAGTAGATATTTTCATCTATACATCCATTCATTCTCTTGTAAAGACACCACACAGGCTCTATTATTTTATTCCATACAGAACTTATTATTTAGATCATGGCTTCATTCTAAACACACATAAAATCCCCTCCTTTCCAATATAAATTCTTCACTCAATCGCTTAAAGGGGTTACAGTCTTTTGCAACTAACATTTGGGCCATCCAAACCAAACCCTTCTCCAGAAAATTAAAATTTTCCACAGCCCCACTGAGTCTGGATGTAATTAGCATAATTTTAAACTATATCCTTATGTCATCTCATATTTTCAAGTGACCCTGTCAATTTAGTTTAGGACCAATATTTGGGTTTTGTGGAAAAACACACATATTTTTCATAATTTGCTTTAATATACATTTTAAAAACAGATTGGTTATTTACAGATTCTTTTCTAGGGTTTGTGAAACCAAACTTAAAACCCTTGATCTAATGCATGGCAATCAGAAAGTGAAAATGAGTTCAAACAAAACTACACAGAGCAATTTCATTACCTAGACAGAACTGCAGAAAGCAAACAAACAGCATAAAGGGAGAAAGTTTGTAGTTTGTTGACATTCTTTCAGTTGCAATAAAGATGTAATACACTAGGAAGGTATTTAAAAGAAATTGGATAAAATCCTAACCCTATTGCAGTCAATGGACCGGCATACTATTTATTGCTTTTCTTGGAGAAACCTGCCATATGTGGGGCCTCCATCAATTTTTCCTTATGTTTAAAATGCTGAAGCGCAAATTTTGATTTAGCTTCATTAGCATATATTTTTGATATTTGTTAATGACAGCACCCTCACTGTGTTACGCTGGCATTAACTTGGTAGACTGTTGGATATCCAGGTTCAGCTAGAATGAAGAGATGTATAAACCACCCCTGCATCTGTTGCTGCTCTTTCCCTAATCTCTTTGTCTTTCTGTCTTCTGACACTGAACTTCTCAGGGCAGAGATTATCCTTTCTTGGATGTCTGAAAAGTGGGTATTTACTGAAATCTTTTGTGAGTTTTGTCATTGCCTTCATAGGGAGCAGGAGCAGACCTGACGTGTATGTTCAAGGGGGAAAAAATAAAGTCTACAGTAGTTTACATACATTACCCATTCCTATCCACACAGGATAAGTAAAGGATAGACCCGATAAATGGAGTGCTGAGGATGCCCTTGTCAACCAAAGTACTCCTTGCTACTACAAGGAGTATGAGACGTCGATGAGAGAGTTTCTCCCATTCACTTCTTCCTGTGGGACCACCCCAGAAAAGGTATGTCAACTCCTGCTATGCAAGTCACATACCTGGAGTTATGTATCTTGCATCTATTTTCTCCACCAGTGTAGACCTGGCCTGAGTAGGATAGACAGAGCTAACTTTAGGCAATGGGACACCGAAGTATCAAGGCAAATATGGTTGAAAGCACATTTTGCCTATTTGAAAAGGCTTTCCTCTCTCACTTTTATTCATAGTTTTATTACAGTAGCTCCTAGGAGGTCCCATTCAGGGTCAGATCCTGCTACTACCTATAGATACACTTATCTTTATGAATACAAACAGCCCTGGTGATCTGTGTGGGACTCTTCACACGAATACAGTCATACACTTGGCTAAGATGCTTCCTTTAATATGAAGTCTTTCAGTATTTGTGTTTTACTTGGCTTTCTGCATACTCTGAGCATTCTGAATACAAGATATTGCCCAAACGCTCACTCAGAACAACATGCTTTCCATGTTTTTGATCCGGGCGCATTGTGTTTTCTCACTTTACATATTGAAATGATGCCAGCATGGCTATACAGCAACAATGGCATAATAAAGATTGTTTCATTTACCCTTACAGGAACAGTAGTTTAGATTTATTGTATTGTGTTCCAAAGAGTGATTGCCCAACAGGATAATATAAGCAAAGAAAAGTAAACTTGAAGATGAACTTAATCACAAAAAGATTGTTTGGAAATGCAGTGGATTTGCAGTTGAGAAATACTTGACAATTCAAAGTATAACCCAACTGTTATACATGAAGGAAAGATTCCTGGAATATCACAGTATCATCAAAATGATTCACAAAGAAAATATACTGCAAGATTTAGACAGTTCTGTTTCAAGTCCTAAGCTACAAATGAGGCGCTTAAAGTGCAATGCAAGACAGAGAAACAAAGGCTGCTTTGTGCTACTTGTGTGGAATCCCTATGCCAGTTCTACCTGCCCTGTGATGATCCTCCTGTGGACAGATTTAGGGTCACTCTGTACCAGTGTTGGGGTACAAAGCAGCCTCAATAGAGCTCAGAATGCCAAGATCTCTGCCTGTCCATAAAATCTGAACAGGTTACAGATAAGTCAGATTCAGAAAATAATGGTGAAAAATAGAAGCATCTTGAAGATTGATCTTTGTTATCACAGCTAGTTTTTAAAAAAATACTGTAGCAGTATATCAATGGGTCATAGTCATTCACCTGGAAAACTTCATATAGAACAGAAGTGAGTCAAGGAGTTAACTGTCAAAAACAGACAGAGAGAAGAGGAAAAGATAAAGACTGAGGTGGGTCTACAAAGTGATTCTCCAAAATTTTCATTATCTGTCCAACTTTGTGGATCACCTCCTATCCCTCATTAGAGCCCCTTAAAAACACTTGAGACAGAGAACCAAGAGGCTGAAAAATTAAATATGGCATTAACTGGGGATGTGTTAGGATCTGGTATTTTGATTTGATTTTGATCTTTATCACAATAAAGATAGGAGTCATTTGTATATGAACCCAAACCAGATCATATTTTAATCACCTGGAAATTGGGGGGGGGGAAGGGTTAGAAACTTTGTATTAAGTCAAAATTACAATAAAATATTATCATACTTCATCATATTTTATTACTTCAGGATCAGGATAATATTAAAAAACCTGACTAAAGATTCTGGCCTGCTGGCTCAAGAACCCTTCTTTTCTGAATATGCTAATAGGGTGATCAAATTTCAGAATACCTATGCTGTCTTGTGTGCATCATACTTTAGTGTGAAAGTCTTTCCTTTATAAGCACAGTCCATATTTTCCTATACTGAAGTTCCACAGGAGTTATCACATTTTCGCCATAATATGCAATATAAAGTCTAGCTGGTTATGATAGAAAAGAAATTAATTTATTGATCTGTTTAAAAGGTAGAGCCTTTACTGGAGCACTAAATAAGCAGGTCAAAGGGTTTCTACAAAGCTGGCATTCTGTCATAAAATGAATTTTTCCTCCACAAACCTTCTAATTCCTAAGCAAAACCACCACGTGTACAAGTATGTTCTTCTTTCCCCAAAACCCATCTAACAGAATGTCTCCCTAGTAGAAAAATATATGCTAGATCTTACCCATAGTCAAATATTACTTACACAGTAATTTATCAACAATTTCTTTGAGCTATAAAAATTGGGGGAAAAAAAGAGGGTATATCCCCTTTCCCAAACAGAGACCCACACATCCAGCTCAATTTATTTGTCTAAACTAGAGCTGTCAATTAAACAGTTAACTAATGCGATCAGTTATACAAATTAATCAAAAACTTAAAAATTAATCATGATTAATTGCAGCTTTAATCACTGTTTAACAATTGAAATGTATTAAATATTTTCTATGTTAAATGTTTTCTATATTTTCATATGTACTATATTCTATGTTGTAACTGAAATCAAAGTATATTATTTCTATTTATTTGCACTTTAAAAGGGATTAAAAATAGTATTTTTCAATTCACCTTATATAAATAATGTAGGCTAATCTCTTTGTTCTGGAAATTTACAAATGTAGAATTTTTGTTGTTGTTGTTACATAACTGCACACAGAAACAATACAATGTAAAACTTCAGAGCCTGCCAAATGCCCATCATTTAACAACAGTGACCAATGCCAGGTGCCCCAGATGGAATGAACAGAACAGGAAATCATCAAGTGATTCCTCCCCTGTTTGACAGAGGCTAGGGACACCATTCATAACCATTTTGGCTAATAAGCATTGATGGATCTATCCTCCATTAATTTAAACACACTATTAGAGTCCTCATCTTCTGAAAATAGATCAGTATTTGGTAATTTTCCCCATACCATAAAATAAACAACATCAGCTTGCTTTCTATAAAGCAATATAACACTACTCCAGGCTCTTTATTATAATTAATATGCTGCAGATTAATTTCATAATCTTATCATTGGGACTGTGAATTTGATTTTTGAAGGAATCGCTATAAATCCAAATATTTTGGTATTGGGATAAACTCAGATCAACCAGAATCTCCCATTATTGGTCAGTGGGGCCAACAGATTTGCCAGACCGCTAGTCAAGGCAGGAAAGCAGCAGAGAACTTCTGTTCTAGAGGCAGCTGCTGGAGTCTGGGTCCTTTTGAATTACTGGGCTCCAGAACAGTTGCCTCCTTTGGCCCCCCTCATTCCTGTACATAGAGCTGTTACTGATATGTATGATTTCTTTACAAGCTTTTCCTTTTTCATGGCCTGAAGAATATTGAAAATGAGGCCCTCTCCACCACCCAGGAACTAAAATCCTATCAAAAGACCAGCCCTCCCACTGTGCCAGCCCACTGAGGAATTCCTCTTTTCCCTATGTAGCTATGAAAATGGAGATATGCAAATATAAACCTGGAGCCTAAACACACATGCATGCATGTTCTTTTGCCTTATCTCTCAACTGTCTGCTGCAGATATTTAATTAAAAGGTTTTAAAGTTATTGTTCAGGCCTTGATCCTGTGGCATTGACAGCACTGAGGTTTTATCACTGGGAGCAGAATTTTAGTCCTTTGTCAACAGTGAATCTTTTTCACTCTGAGGCCATGCTTACAGAGTCCTGTGCAAAAGGAATGTTACCTGCTGGCTTCTTTAGATCACTTTTAGCATTAATGGTACTTGGCAACTGACCAGCAATAACCCAGAAAAACTTAACTTGGCAAGTCATTGGAAATCCAGTGAGTTAAAAAATTAACACAAATATTATTCTGAACAGCATACACTTAACTACTGGCAATGGATGGATGGATGAACTTCTACAATTTGAAAAAAAATTTCTGAAGCTCAGTGAACTCTTGAGCCTAAACGTCTGCCTCAATAGGTCAAATTCTTGTCCATTTCATATTGGAGTAAGTCAACCTAGTTGAGATCAGAGATGAATCCTGTATCTTTCTATTAATAATTTAAAAACCCAGCACTAACTCTTTTCATATTAAGAGCCAGTTTAACATTTGAGTGAATGAAATAGTGATTTGCATTTGTAAAAATACACTATTGTTATAAAAAGTCCGAAAGAAATTAAAATATCTAATTAACCATGTGGAGTACATGGACATTGGCTTTGAAGGTTTAAGGCCTGTTGAGATTTTTCTGTGATATCTGACACTGACTTCCAGATTACCTCGGTGACAGTAAATGAGCCTCCACAACATTATGATCCATTTAAAAATAAAACTACAGCATGACAACAGTTATGTACAGTCAGATCACATACATATTGTACCTTTTGCTGTCTGTTGATTCCACAAGATTTGGAAAGTTCTAAATGAACGTTGTCCTGTTGATGGCCGCAGCGTCCTAGAATTTACACTGTGGAACAAGGGCACTGAGCAACTGGTGATACACCTCACTAGCCCAGCCATCCCAGCGAATTCTGGGAACAGAACACTCCTCTGTGCCCTTGATGGTGGTCCAGTTGCCCTGTTGATATAAAAGCCTTATTGAAACCAAGCCTTATTGAAACCAAGTTGCTTCATTAACTCAGCCCAAACCTGCATAGTTTACAAAGATCACTCCATTTAGAAAACTCCGTAATATACCTTTAATATTACACTGTAGAATGAGTACAAGACCTTTACATCAGGTGATGCCTGTGGAATTGAAAGTTGATGACTTTCCAGGGTGCTTTTCCAGGTCACCGAACCTGCCACACTTGAGTTACGTTCAAAATCACAAATTTGGCACAAGCATGAACTAAATTGCCCTGACATTTAATTCCACCATCTAGTATAATTACTTTATTTCCAACTTTATTTCCAACAGGAGTTTACTCAGACTGCTCAAAAACCTTACACGGCCAGACTGGAATGTGCAACCTTTTCATACCAAAGAGGTTTCTGCTTTTTATTGAGGACTGCTTACTAACTGAATTTCTGAGAGACATAATAGGGAAGTAAAACAATGAGTTCCATACTCAAGCAACATAGTGCTACATGAAAATAAAATCTCAATAATAGAAGTTAGAACATAGCTGGCAAAGTGTCCTGGCTGCGCAGTCCATAGATCACTGCTATCTCTTTAAAAATCCTTCCCCTTCAAATACCAGTTTACTGACATCATGGCTACACATGGTCCATGACACTCACACACGTTCATCAGACTTACACTGTCTTTTTTATCTGGGCCATTTTAATCAGTTTAAAAGCAAATATTTTGTCATTGTTTTACTTTATTTGGCAACTGTCAGAAACGAAAACAAATCCCAGATACAGAGTTAGGGCAAACAGTAAGATATCAGTAAGGTGTCTTTAGTGTTCAGTGCTGGGAAGACATAATAGAAGGGAAAAAAAAATCAGGTTCAAAATGGGAAGTCCAGTGGGTGGCACATTGCTAGAAACTCACTGCACATACCTTCAGTCCCAGAATTCCTACTCACCACAACATAAGGTTCGGTGTTTTGTATTCTCTGTCTCAAATATTCCATCCCAGGCTCTCCTTTGAAACTGATCCCCATTCTCTGGATGAAAGACTAGGGGGGATGCTTCCCTTCATTGATGGTGTGTCAGAGCACTACTAGTCAACCCCAAGGAATAAAAAAATATAATGAGTCAGCCCCAAAAATCAGGATATTGACCTTAAAAAAAATTGCAAGGTTTTTCAAGCTTTTCTCTGCAGCCATGAGGGTTAGAATCCTTTTTTAAATAAAAGCTGAGATTCTCGTGGAGTTGAGGCTTTAAGGGGGGGGGGAACAAATATTGTGCAACTTATGATAAAGTTGCTAGAGTTAGCATATTCTTTGGGGATGAGAAAGAAGGGAAGAACCCCCATTCCATCACAACTCCCCCATCTGAATTGTGGCTTTACTTTAGTCAACCACAGTAGGTGGACATATGAATAAAAGCACCAACCTTCCCCTTTCTCACTTCAGCTTCAGAGTAATCATTCCCAACCAGCAAGCAATCTAATCAATATACCCCAGAGCACATGCTAGGTTCTAAAGAATTTCAGTCCCTTTTCCTCTTATTGGACAAATATTTCCCTTGTCTTCACCACAGGCTCTTTCATTCCCTGCATAAGCGGAAGAGAATGAAGCTAAGACTGGGATGTGTTTCCATTATATACTTCTGTTTCTCCAGTGGTTTACCAAGTTCAGTCAGGCTGAAATTAAATTAAATTAAATTGTACAGGACATTAGTCCATAATGCAGGCCAGCAGCTCTCAGTAATGAAAAAAATATTGAAAGTAGTGGTTACTGCCCAGTAATTACTGTTTCTTCTACTACTAACACATACTGTATGCAATTACATGGGGAAATAATGTTAATTGCTAAGATTAATTAACCACATAACCCACTATCCTGAAAATGCAGAGTTGGAAACTTAGGGACTTTATGATAGACCGTTTGTTTATAGGCAAATCTTTTTTGCAAAGGTGGCCTAACTTTTTGGAGAATTATATATATGTCCCAGTCTATCTGTAGGTTATGATCAGCATATATGTCTCAAACTTAATTTGTTAAATTATACATAAATCATGTATTAAAGTTAATTTTTCATGATATCCTTCTTCTGAGGTCACTAAACAAGCAATGTTAAATATGAAACTTTTATTTAAAATAGACATTCCAATTAGCTGTAACACTGATTCCAAAAACCATAAACCAGCATAAACACTGTTTATTTCAAGATTTGCAAGCCAAAAATCTTGGAGCTGAACAAACTGGAAATATAAATTGGCATCTCAGACTTATAGCTTGGGTCCACCTCTGCTTAGTGTTTATACACAGAGCTCTACATTTTCAAAACACTACAAAAAAAATAAAGTGATAGGTTCTCGCAACATTCCTGCAGTAAACATTATGCCCATTTTACGTGTGGGCTCAATGAGGCAGAAGTGCTAAGCTTCTTGGGGCTAAAGTCCCAAAGAGAGGTAGTACTAAAAAGGGATTACAAGATAGGATTTCCTGGCTCCCATCCCTTTACATCAGGCCTCTTGACCCAGGCTGAATCTTTAACAGAATTTCTACTTCCTACTTAAGTCTCAGAGGGGTAACCATGTTAGTCTGTAACTTTAAAAACGAATAGTCCTGTGGCACCTTAGAGACTAACTAATATATAGACTCTAAGGTACCATGGGGCTATTTGTTGTTTTTAAAGCTACAGACTAACATGGAGACCTCTCTGAGACTTTTTACTTATTTATTCTGGAAATTAATTTCCTCGCTCAAAGACCTATTTGTCCTTTTCCTGATAAAATAATAATATAATTAACAAAAAAAAATACAGCCAAACAGAAACCCAACTATTTATAGATAAGGGATATTGCTAAATTGACAGGCATCTTTGTGCTTCAGCCCTCCCAGCATAGGAAACTATCGACCTAGTAAAACTCTCAGATTTGACACAAAACATATTTGGTACCCTACATTCAGCTCTGCATGCCAAATAGAAAAATCTTTGTTTTCAGCTAAAAATCAACTCTAGATTTAGAACGTACCCTCCAATACTGTAGCAGACAACACTGATTCAAATGACTGAAGGAAATACAACTTGTAATTCATCTGAAAGTTTGCACAAAGCTTTACCAAATGTATCTAACACACAGCAAACTGCTTGATGTGGCAGAGTTTGGTACCTTTTTCCTTTTGCATTTTCAGCATAATACCGATAGCTGCAGCTCCTAGGTATTAACATCCTTATATGAAAAACCCCCAGAAGGTCTCCCACAACTGTTCTGTGGAAGTCTTAAGACCTGCAGGAGATTTATAAGCCTGGCTGGGATTAGTTTACAAAGCCTGATTGTAATTTCCTTTACTCGGGGTTTGCACCATTTATTTCAGTGATGGGTCTCTTGGTTTACAACAGGGTAACTTGGATGGAACACAGGCCTAGTATATAGAAACCTTGTATTCATGCTCTAGTAGACTGTATTGTGGCTCCTGATTTTGATAGGTAGTTTTATTCTTGCCACATCTCACACAATGGGAAGGAAATGCCTTCATTTAGGGAGTAGTTTTAAAGACATACGTGTGGGGGCACTTTGGGGCTGAAGGGTTTTGCTGTGAGTTTGAAGGAGACACTGAAAATCTCACTTGCACTGACACAGCAGTCCTGGCCTTTAAAGAAGGCCTTTTCCCTCCCATGAAAAAAGTTGACAGTGTTATAGCAGCCAAACCTGGGACATGTTGAAGAAAGAAAAGGAAGACTAAGGTAAGACTAACCTGAGACTGGTGTCCTTAGGAGTGAGTTCTGCCCTCCATGAAATACAAAGGACAGGCCAGGAGGGAAGCTGACAGTCAGTGACCTTCACATCAACAGCTTGCTGCTGTGGGCACAAGTACATTTGTATAGTCTATAAATAGGCACCATGTGATCTGAAGGCACATTAAATTTGGCACTGGGAACATGAAGACTCTCAAAGTGAAACACAGGGGGATTCCTGGCAGCCTCCCAATAGGCCTGACATTTCCAAACCTCCCTGCAACAGTTGCAGACTGCAACCTTCAGTAACTAACCTAACACCCAGTCCCACAGCATTGTCCCTGTAAACACAGTAGGGGACAGTAGTCTTGGGTACTTACATGCCATGGCACCTCTGTCCCAGGACCTAACTTCTTTGGAAAATAAAGAGACATTGTTTTGTGAGCTCCCTGCACTACCACCATGATGTTGGCTCATAATTCTTATACTTTGTCTGTCTTGCTTCTTTGCCTTTTGTTCAAGCGTCACCCTGTAAGACACAATCAGACCTGTGGTTACAGTAAAGGGGAGTGATCTGGGGAAGCAAAGCTTCTCCACATAGAAACCCTCCTCAGTGATAGCAGGGAAAGCTCTTTGTCTTGTTCCACACAACTTTGATCACCGATCACACCGACATTTTGCTTTGCAATAGGTGTGTGGACACTTTGAGATTCTTCCAGTCGATATAAGATATAATGTTTTGTACCATTTCAACAGAATATTTCTGCAGTTTTTATAATGGCAGCAACATTCCAGCAAAGTTCTCATAGCTCTCAAAACTATACATAATGATTACAGACTATAGAAAGAGCTCACTTCACTCAACAAGTGAAATGTGTCCATCTGGGGGTTAAAAACAAGCTTTAAAACTGTGCATAGTAAGCATCACCCATGGCTTATTACTAAATTCATTTGGGCTTTGTGTAGGAAGAGTTATTTTATGCAATTACTGTAAATTACATAGGGGTTATAAACCAAGTTTATCCAAGGCAATAATTAGTCCTTTCCATGCAGCCTCTAGTAAGTACCTCTGCTTATTCTTCCTGATTTAGCACTGCCTCACATTTCCCGCTAACTATTACTGCCCCTTTGCTGCTAGATCTTCTGGGCCTGTTTATTTTCTTATGTGATTAGTAAAACAACCCAAAATGCCAGACCTGCCGTTCTCTCCTTTTTGTGAATACTAGACTCCTGGGGTACGTCTACACAGCAAAGTTAATTTGAAATAACAGCTGTTATTTCGAATTAACTTTAATAGCTTCTATACATGCAAACCGCTATCTCGAAATTAATTCAAAATAGCGGCGCGCTTATTTTGAATTTGGTAGACCTCATTCTATGAGGAATAACGCCAAATTCGAAATAGCTATTTAGAATTAAGTGCTGTGTAGACACTTAATTCGAAATAGGGGGCCTCCAGCCCTTCCCAGGGAGGGCTGGTGGCCACTCTGGGCACAACCAGAAAAACTCCTCTCTTCTCCCCCCGCCCAGGGGCCCTTAAAAGGGTAGAATCTGGCTACTGGGCACGTGCGAGCCAGAGGCCTGCCAGCAGAGAGCCAGCACTGCCACCCCCACACGCAGTGGCCCCATCGGGAGCTGGGCAGCCAGTGCCAGCCTGGTGTCCTCCTCCCAGTCCCCCAGCTCCCAGGGGCCAGCCAAGGGCATAGATAGCACGCACCCGCCTGGACTGGTGTGGATCATCTCCCCCCCGCCTCGGCCACACTATACACGGCACAGGGGCATGGGTGCAGTCTTGGGGCAGCTCCCACTCCCAGGGAGAGCCAGACATCCCGACCATGGCCTCTGTGCAAACACGTTGGCTCTGACGGTGCAGGGCATGGTCATCCTCACCTCACAGGCAGTGCTGGGCATCCACTGTGTTCCCAGGGAGAACTGACCACTCCCCTTCTTTTTCCACAGCCGCACCAGCTGCACGTGCAGGGTGCACCACCCTGCCTGGGACAACCTCCCGCACCCAAGGGCTTCTCTGGACCACCAGCACGTGGCAGGGGCACCGAGACCAGCACCTGGGTGCCCTGTGAGCCCTGAACCACACCATCCAGGTCTGGGTGCAGGAGGACCTGCAGCTCTGCCGGGAGCAGCTTGCCCAGGGCCGTGCCATGTGCTCACACCTGCAGGCCCTGGTGCAGAGCGTGCTGCCCTGTACCACCCCAGTGCCTGCTGCCCCTCCAGCTACTGTACCTCCTCCCTCTCCTGCCCTGCACACCCTCCTCCTCAACCTCCACACCCCCCACCTCAACCTCCGCAACCACCTCCCCATCCCCCCCAGGGACACCGAGGCCCTCTCCCCCATGGTGCTGGGAGGCAGTTGGCCCAGTGAGACCCCCACTCCTGAGCACTGAGCTTCCCCTCCTACTTCTTCCCCTCACTTCCCCCTTCCAGCTCCCTCCTCCAAGTTTTCCCCTCTCCTGCCACCCTTCCCCGGTCTCCCCAGAGGTTAATCCCCCTCCAGTTTTGTACAATAAACCCAGTTTATATTTTTGAACATACGTGTCTTTTATTTGACATCAGGAATGGGGGGGGGGGGTAAGGAAGGGGTCAGTGGGAGGACGTGAGGGAGGAATGGGGCACGAGCCCCCAGTGGGGAGGGCCGGGGAGGCTCTTAGCGCTCCTCAGGGTAGATGCTCTTCCGTAGGGCCTCCTGGATCCTGACAGCCCCTGCTGGACCCCCCAGATGACAGCCTGCAGCAAGTGCAGCCAGGCTGATGGCAACAACCTCACAGAACGCACCAGTATGCCCGGGGCAGCTCTGGCTCCATGTGGCCAAGTGCTTTGCTGTCCCTCATCAAGGTAGACAAGGAAGCAGGGAACCCTGAGAACTGTCTGTCCGGGGTGGGTTATGGTCCCTTTAAGCAGGGAGCTCAGTGAGCTTCAGGCAGCAGCCCACACAAGTCTTAACCTGATACCCTGCCGGCACTGGTTCCGGCCAGCCTTAACTTCGGTTCAGGGTCCACTCAGCGTGGACGTGCTATTTTGAACTAGTTTGTGTGTGTAAATGCGTTATTTTGAATTAGCTTAATTCTAATTAACTATTTCGAAATAGTGCTGTAGTGTAGACATACCCCCGCATAAAATTCTAAGTTAATCATCCAAATGTGGTAAGGAGTCAGTGAGGAGTAGGACGACATTCCCAGAATTTGCTTCCCTTCCCAATGTGGTCCATAATTTTCTTGGTGCCCTGGGGACACATGGGGTCTGATGGCATTACATCTGGTGCTATACATTCATAACTCTGACTCAGATCAAAAGGAACTGTTCTCTGAACAGATGAAATGGTATAAACTGCTAAATTCAAGCCCTAGGCATCTCAAATTGGGCACCAAAATTACTGGATAAGTTTGGTCTTAAATCCCTCTGCATCTCAGTTTCCCAACTGTAAAATAGGGATAATAATAGCCCTATCTACTCTCCAGGGTATTGTGAATATAAAATCATGCATATTTGTGAAGCTCTCAGGTCAAGTGTCATAAAAAAAGCCCAAGAAGATTCTGTTTTCCAGAGCACAGTTTGAATAATATGCTAAAACTAAGGCCTGGGGATACATTTTAAACAACCAGAAGAAAAAAGAATATTGACACTATGGGAAAACCATGGAATTAGACAATAATACATCTGCATTAGGGGTAATGCCTATGCATAGTCAGCATAATTCTAATTAAAATTTTTTTTGACAGCACTGATTTTTACAGAAGATGAGAACGTAGTAGCCCTTTATGGAAAAGAAATGGTAAAATCTGGTCTGGTTCATGGCTAAATGGAAGTCTTGGCCTATTGGACAAAACTCCATATTTTAATTTTTAACATCTGGTCAAAGCTTCTTCTCAAACTTTGCCAAGGACAAATGAATACATTACTACAAGTGTAACTGTAGCCTGTATGTAACTGTACAGTCTCACTTCTGGAATATGACGTACACAATTTTCATGGAAATTGACAAGTGAATTTTATAAAGTTTTGTGAAAGTCTGAGCATGGCAGCATTCACATGCTACAGGATCTGCTATTGCACAATAAGGGGGCCTTTCCTAGAGGTTATTAATATACAGAGTCTGCTCTTCTGATAGTCAATGGCAATGTTACAATATCCTAAATTGCTGCAAGTGGTTTGTCTCTCTTGTGGTTATGGTGATGATATTGTTCTGTTAAAAACAGAGAATCAATAGCTTTGTGAGTTACACACCCATTTCTAAAGCAGTCATGATGGAATGCATCCTTTTCCATGTTGTGTGAAATAAATATTGAAATGCAATAATGCAGGTGACGATTAATCGGTTTGTGCAGTACTTATGAGAATTTGATAATGAATCAAAATACACATCTTGGATTTTTGGGGGGGGGATTTCTAAAGGGGTACTGGGCACAGTTGTTATTTGGGCATCCAGAATAACATAGGGTCTAACAAGGGGAGATGTATCATACCCAGCAGCTTTGCTCTTTCAGCCAAGGGGGCAGCTTATCACCTATTGTTGTGGTTGCTTCCCTCAATCTAGCAGCATTACCGTTATCTCCCTGTAACTGAGCTTTAGCAAGCTAAGTGTCATGCATACTCATGTAACAGGGAAGAAGACAGAATTCTGTGATATCCCATAAAACACCATCCTTGAGAGAGAGAAAAAATTGCTCCCAAATGCCTTCTGGGTGCCTCACCATGGAACCGCTATTTAACTATCCTGGTTAGGTACCTGTCCCAGGGTGAACTTACCGCCAGAGCATCCCCTCTTGCCAGGACAGGGAATAGTAGTGGTTCTTCAGCACCCTCTTGCAGTTTCCATGTCCTGGCCTTCCTGCTGGATCATTTTTCCATTCATTCCCTTCTCTAGGCAACAGAAAAGTCAAACCAGAAAAACATGACCTCTGATGGCCTTTATTCCAGGCTTTCAGCTTGTCATTCCTTCTGCCACTTTTAGTGCTGAGGCTTGTGTATCCCCTCTTGCTAGGGAAGGGAAGCCAGGCCAGGCCCTTCCTCCCCTCTGGGTGCCAGCCCATTGATCTTATGTTATGCAAATAAGCACTGCTCCTTACAATCCACTGTGCTACTCCTATCTTTCTGCCATTTGTCCACATCTCTCATCAGGCTGTGGACTCCACTGTTTCTGCTCAGTAGTACTGCCTCCTAGTACATCTTCTTCACAGCCAGCAACTGAGGCACTTCCTCAAGACCACTTTCAGCCTCTCTAGCAACAGCCCTTCTGTCTGAGCGGCAGCTGTTTCTGCCAGCTGTTGCTAATTGGCCCCTTAGTTGCAGCTGGAGGGATAATTGGTCCCTTGATTAACTCCTTCTTGGCTTTCATGCTGTGGGCGTCTGCACATCCTGTCAGAGGACCAAACATGTGTCAAGTCACCTAATAGTGTTAAAAGACTCACCTGAAGGCCTGAAGACTACCATTGCAGTTTCTGTCTTATATCCAAGCTAAACCCTTCCTCAGAAACTTTCCCAAAAAGGAAGATTGGGAACAAGATACAAGTTAAAACTTAGGGAGGGCTGATGGGCACCTGCAGCTCCCATTTGTTTAATCTGTAATTGGATAATCAGCACCTCCAAGAATCAGGCCCAAAGCTCCACGAATTGAGACATCAAAAATCAGTGGATACTTTGGAAAATGTTGAGCCTGGCATTTCTCCATCTCTGCTTCCCCAACTGTTAAATGGAGAATTGGAAGGCTCATTTTATTAGTATTTGTAAAGTGCAGCATGTAAAAGGCTAAGTATATTTTTCTCCACAATTATTTAATGACATATTGCAATAATCTAAAGGTTTATGTTTTATATGACTGTGTTAATAAAACAGCAAACCTTATTGCATTGCTGAAAACAGTAGTAAGTAAGCGGCATGAGTCTGAAAGCTGTAAAACTTTCCCTGCTGTAATTTTTAGACTGCTAGGTTCAAAAAATGTAACAAATAAAAGGGCACAATACAGTGTGTTTTGCTCATAGTATGGCAATTTTATTATAGATAGATCAAAAAGTAGGATATAGTTTGGTTTACAGCATACTAGTGATTAACGCAGGGCCTCTGCATAAATAATCTGTGTACTACTCTCGGAGTTATATGTGGCCTACCAGCCTATTTTTCCAAGCCTGGTAAACTGATATGAGCCATCACATCACTGATATGAGCTCCTCACCCTGAGGTCTTTAGGGGAAAAGGGAGTTACTCACCTTCTGCAGTAACTGGTGTTCTTCGAGGTGGGTGCTCCTGTGTTTTGGTGCCCCTGCGCTTACAATCGGAACTTTTTGGTAGCAGTACCCTTGGGTGCCAGCGCGCATGCATGGTGCCACTCATGCCATAGCAAGCAAGTCGACGTGTGCGCACGGTCAACTGCCCCTCAGTCCCTTCTCTATTGTGGAGAGATGTTAGAACTCCGAAGCAGAGGGGAGGAGGGAGGGTCAGGGAGCACCCACAGGGACACCCATCTTGAACAGCAGTTACTGGACAAGGGGAGTAACCTCTTTTTATTTCTTTGAGGACTGTCCCTGGCGTGCTCTCCACTGTAGGTGGCTACAGAGCAATGCCCTGAGGATTTGGAAAGACGGGCTTTGGATCTGACTTGTCAGTGACGGACAGGATTGTCGCTCCAAACTTAGTCATTGAGTGGCATAGTGATCTATTGCATAGTGTTTTCTAAATGTATGTAGAAGAGGCCCATGTTGCAGCCCTACTAATATTGGTGATGGGCACATTATGCAAGAAAGCTGTAGAAGCAGCCACTGCTCTGGTGGAATGAGAACGTAATTGATTAGGAGGTGAAACTTTGTTGATCACACAACAGGTTTTGATGCAATTTTAAACTAATTTGGAAAGTCTCTATTTGGAAATTGCTTGTCCTATCGAGCAGTCTTCCAGGAGGAATAACGGTAGTTCAAATTAGGAGCTTTAATTCGAACTACCTAGTCCATGCAACGTGTAGCTGCGAGCAGGTAGTTCGAACTACGGGGCATTTAAAAATTGCGGCAACCGGGAACATGGAAATGAAGCCTGGGATATTTAAAACCCGGTCTTCATTTGCAAGTTCGAATGCCTACATTAGCCACCATAGTTTGAACTAGGGTGTCAGTGTAGACATACCTCCAGAGAGGTGTAGCCAGGAGCCCCTCTGAATGAGGACAGACATCACTAAGGAGCTCTATGCCATGTCAGCAGAGTCCAACAAGGCCTGTAAAGTCATTTTGTCTACAAGGGCTCCTTCATCAAGGTTGGCCCTGAATGATGTCTTGTAATCCTCCAGCAGATGTTCAATAAGTTTTCATCTTATCAAAAAGATTATATGTAAATTTTGACAGTAGGGTTGAGTAATTAGTGATCCTGAATTGAAGTGCTGATGATGAATACACCTTGCAGCCCAGAATGTCCAGCATCTTCCAGTCCTTATCTAACGACGTAGACTTGAAGTGGGTTTACTTGCCCCTGGTGTGGGCTGCCTCCACTAGGAGGGAATCGGGAGCCTGGTGGGTAAAAAGGAATTCTGTGCCTTTGGCGGCCACGTAGTATTTTCTGTCAGCCCTCTTAGAAGTTGGTGAGATGGAGGCTTGGGTCTGCCAAATTATTTTCACCAGATCTAATATAGCCTTATTGACAGGGAAGGCTATTTTGGAGGATGCAGAAGCCTAAAGGATATCTGGGAGTTTGTCCTGCACTCAATAGTCAACAAGATTTACTTTTACTTTTGTATCCAGCAACTGCAGTGCAATGACTGTATTTGTCATCTGAAGCTCAGTATTGGGAGTCTTATTCCTTTATTAGTCTGTCTCCTGCTCAATATTAAAAGCCCTGTTTCATTTTTCAATTCCAGAGATTAAAAGATGGCCTATATTCTTACCATAGTTTGGCAATCTCTAGTAACTGGTGCTAATCCCGTCTCAAAGTTCAGAGACAAAGAAGTTGGGGCCATGTTATTTATCTGCCAGCAAGGGAGTCAAAGATAGTGAAGTTTTCATGGCTTGATCCCATACAGATCATAATCTAAGTTCCTCTTGGGAATTACCCCTTGAGGGGTAATTTGGCATATTTCAGGGGGTAATAAGTTTAAAATAACATAGTAGTTCAATGTTGTTCTACATAATGTATGAGAAAACAGAACACATTAAAATGATTAGTCATAATTTTCTTTTTGTCTATTGCCATTTGAAAAAGGAGGAGGGGTAATTTTGGTTTATTGGTTATGCTTAAGGGGTATCACTGGCGCCTCACTCCATAACCTAGCCCCAGGGATAGCCTCTCCTGGCCAGGCATAATAGCTCAGCAGCCTAGTCTATGGTGCCCCCATCTGCAGGGCAGTAAGGCCCAGTGGCTGAGTCTATAGCGCCCTGGTTGGCAATAAGGCCCAGTGGCCTAGTCTATCTCACTCCAATCAGCGGGGTAGTGAGGCCCAGTGGCCAAGTCTATACTGCGATGGATTGGCTCCCCCCTCTGGGGATCAAGGGAGGTGGGGTAGGAGGCCTGGGGCCCTCTGTCTCCACCAGGCCCCAGCCCAGGGCCCTGTCAGTGGTAGGTGGTTCCCACCAACCACTAGCTCGGCAAGGAATCCACCCAAAACATGCCGAGTCCACCGGGAGGCCACCTGCTCCCCGCCCTTGGCTGCTTCCTACCCTAGTCCACTGGTCGGCGTAGTCCCCACCTGCAGTTGCTGATCCCTTTTTGCAGTGGTGGCAGTTATGTGGAAATGCTCCTGGCCCAAGATCTAATGCTTTGGGCATGTCCATCAGATATTGGAATGGGCATTCTTCAGGTCAGGCATGTCTTACATCTAGGAGACCCTGGCATAACTACTCTAACTATGGGAAGAATGGGAAGGAAAAAGGGGAAACAACCTTTTTTTTTTTTTTAAATGGAGAGAAAAAAAGGGAAGAAAAGGCACCCGAATAAACTAGGCAAAAAACAGTAACAACAAGCAGCTAACAACTATCTCATCTAAAAGGAATCCTGGAGTGCAGCTGGGTTCCAACCATGCCTGGAGCAGTTGAGAAGGAACTGAGGAATGGTTGATGGCGCACACGCGTGAGCACACGGGCTGTGGTGCAAGCAGCACTGCGCATGTGCACTGGCACCCAGGGGTACGGCTGCTAACAAGTTCTGATTATAAGCGCAGAGGTGCCAAGACAGAGTGGAGCGCCCACAGGGACATTCCTCAAAGAAGAACCACAAAACCTTCTTCTTTGACAAAGCCTTTCCACAGTAAGAAAAACATTCTCATTCACTGGCACCCTCTGCTACCCAATTAACCCGCTGGAAAGATGAAAAAAAGAGGAATTTAATGTAAAATAAATATATATTTCACTAGGCATTTTGCTATTGCTACTAATTTTTCATGGAAGATACCTGGATACTGTGATGTTGGGTGGCATTTGTAAAACCCCAAGGAAAAGAGAAAGGCTTTGTCTACACTATGACAAGAGGCATTGCAAGAGGCAATGCAAATGAAGTGTGGATTAACATTTTCTCGCGCTTCATTTGCATTCTCTTTCATTCCATTTTTGCACTAGGGGTTTTTGCGCAAAGAACAGCCAGTGTGGCCTTTGCCATTTTGCACATAAATCCTTTTTTCCACAAGATCCTTATGCCTCTCTGGCACAGGCATAAGGATCTTGCAGAAAAAGGGGTTTTTACACAAAATGGCCATGGCCACACTGCCTGTTTTTGAGCAAATACCCCTAGAGCAATAACGGAAAGAAAGAGTATGTAAACGAAGCATGGGAAAATGCTAAACTGTGCTTCATTTGCATCGCCTCTTGTGGAAAAAGTCATAGTGTAGCCGTAGCCAAAGATTCTAACCATCATCCATTTCTCAAATTGAGATGTGTTAGTTGCCAGTTCTTGCTATCACATTTGGACGCCATCTTGGAATTTAGTGGCAAGCTCTTCCTAATCTGCACACTGGCACATTAAGATTAAGTAAAAAAAGAGGGGGCTTCTAGTGAAGCATGTTCCACGTGGTTCTTAATCTAGAAACCACTTCCTCACTTTAGCGTGACAGAGGCCAGACTTGGATATTTTCAGGAACTGCAGTAAAACCTCCTTTGCAAGTATTTTGAGATTTCTGGCTTTGGTGGTAGATTGAGGTGCTCAGTGTGTATTTCTCTTTCTGGAGTCTGGAACATTTCTGGCCCTTCATTGTACCACCTACCTGATTTGGTTGGCAGAGGATATTTGTTACCAAGCATTTTTTTTTAACTGAGGCAATTTTAAGTTTTCATGCAGGAGCTACAGTTTAAAAAGTTGTTTTAAAATTGAAAATAATAAATTAAAGAAAACATTTTCATTCAGTGATAGGTTAACAAACATATAAATCCCTTGCCAGTTATGTGTCACATTCTAAGGTGTACTTATTACAGGCAGAAAGTCCAAACACAACTGTAGTAGGTTGAATAGGTTTTAATAACATAACTGAATACACACAACCTGATCAGAGATTTATAGTTAAATATGCAGTCTAACGTTCACAAAAACATGACCCAACATTTTAATTGAGAGCTCTTGAGTCTGAGCTCCAGGACTTGACTTTAATTTTTGATTTAATGCAATTTACAAGTGTGTATTTCCTCAAGGTTATTTATCTGGATAGTTATTTATGTCTTCTGAAACATGGACAACAGAAGCACTAGAGCGTGAAGTTTAACCAGACTTCAAAAACCCCAAGAGGAACTTAGATTATGATCTGTATGGGATCAGGCCATGAAAACTTCACTATCTTTGACTCCCTTGCTGGCAGATAAATAACATGGCCCCAACTTCTTTGTCTCTGAACTTTGAGACGGGATTAGCACCAGTTACTAGAGATTGCCAAACTATGGTAAGAATATAGGCCATCTTTTAATCTCTGGAATTGAAAAATGAAACAGGGCTTTTAATACACATATTGAGCAGGAGACAGACTAATAAAGGAATAGACTCCCAATACTGAGCTTCAGATGACAAATACAGTCATTGCACTGCAGTTGCTGGATACAAAAGTAAAAGTAAATCTTGTTGCCTATTGAGTGATTATTTGGCAAAACCCAATTGTGCTATTGTAAGAGATAATTCTTGTTAGGTTTTAAACTCTTGAAAACTGTCTGAGAAACTGAAATTCATAGATTTACAGTTTTTCAGGCAGTCAGAAAAGTATAGAAATTAAGCCTTTTACTGTTATTTTTATGAGGTTTTTGAGTTTCCTTAGGATATTAATTTCATATTGATAAGGACTACAGCATCACAGTGCAGTCCACTACAAATTAATAACAGATTGATAAATATAATTCATCTGAAATAATGGCAGACCTGCTTATACTTAGCATCTCCATTCTTGAAGATATGATATTTAAGGCAGTGAATTAGACATGAAAAACCCCTCCCATATAAAGAAAGAAAACATGAATCATATTCTTCCTGATGGGTGCAAGCAAGCAGATTACAAAGGTACAAATACTATGCTATTAGGGCTGTTGATTAATCCTAGTTAACTCAAGTAATTAACTCACAAAAATTAATCATTTTTTTAAAATCACAATTAATAACACTGGTAAACAATAGAATAATAATTGAAATGTACTAATTTGTGGATGTTTTGGTGCAGTGTATCACCTGATCATGACTAAATATACATTTTCCTATTTACTTACAATCTGTGCTTCAAGGTCCAGTCCATTTCCATGCCCAGTATTCCTTGTAGACATGGTAGTTCTGTTTGGTTCAATACAGCTCGTTCTCCCCAGTCCTGACTTGAAACTCACACAAAGAAAAATGGCAGGCAGGTACATTTTCAATTCAAATTTCAACACCTTTTCCCATTGGCTCTTCTGGCTTCCTGCTAACACCCCCTAGCTACCTGAGTTTAACCCTTTAGTTGCTGGGTGCTGGCCAGCTCTCTTTCTATCCATCACAGTCTCCCGTATCAAAAATACAATTCTCTTTTTTCATCTAGCCACAAACACAAAAGGGCAATCTAGCAACCTACAGCATGGACATTTCCTGTTTCTTTTAACAAATAGTGGCAACAGATCCCCCTACAATCTGTCTCTGATAGCTGGGGATACCATAGGGTTTAGCAGAAATATGTTCTTCTGCCTCTTTGACTCTTATGAGAATGGGGAAATGAGTTCTTAAAGACTATGGTATACAATCCTGGAAACTGCACTTTGACAGAATGAGAAAATTTGGGTGTTCCAAACTCTGTTCCAGCAGAGTTTTAACTATTAGTCAGGCAACCTGTCCTGAACAGGTCAAAGAATAGGTACTAGATGAAAGGCAGTCCATTGGTCCTGCACATTGGAGCTTTAGGCCAACAACTTATTCTTACAAAAATTTTGAGTTATAAAAACATAGTAAGATAGCTATTCTAGCAAACAGCATGACAGCCAGGGGTGGCAGAACCTTGTTTGTGTTGTAAGCAATGGGAAGAGATCAGAGGCAATACCTAGCCCAAGCAGGGTAGAGGGTCAGCTCCAGGATTGATAGCCGTGGTGTGTGGTAGACAACATCTGTTGCTTCTCTTTCTCACTACTCCCTGTGTAGGTGGTCTTAAGGGTCTCGGCTGGTTTGACCTTTTGCAGCAGACTGACCTCAGCCAATAGCAGAGCCAATATCAAAAGAGTATCTTAGATGGATTAGGGCCCCATGTAGCAAACTTTAAGACAAAATTGACTCAGGTGAAAGTTTAATTTTTGTCAGTTACTTTTATAGAATTTGAGGAGGCAGATAGAAATATTAGTCAAATAATTTCTGACAGTGGGTTTGGGTCTGTCCCGGGGCGCACCTCCCTGTCCTGGAGCATACCCCTCAGCAAGCTCAATCTCAAAGTTCAGTGCCCCTAACTCTGGGGAAATAAGGCCCCTCTGGGCTGAGTCACAAAGCTCTCCCTGGCTATTGAAAAGCTGAACTCCAGTTAGGGTAAGGGTAGGGGGACTCGGGCCCTCCCACTCCACCGGGTTCTGACCCAGGCCCTGTTGGCAGTGGAAACTGCACTGCCAGCACAGCGGGATGTCCGCCCGAAACACGCTAAGCTCCCAGAAGGGTAACCCTCCACCCTGGGCCACTTCCTACCATCTCTGGTAAGTAGTTCAGTCCCTGGGGTGCGGCACAGGGTACCTGGGACTTGTGGCTGTCTCTCCCCTTGGTCAAGGCAGTCTCTGGGATCATGGCAGCTGCTACTCCTGAGAAGGCTGTGGCTGGGTTGGCTGCTCCATGTGTGGCTGCAGTTGCTTGCCTTGCTCCTCCGGAGGTGGGTGTGACTCCAGAGACAGCTGCAAAGGTTGCTTCTCAGAGGGCAGCTGCAATGACCAAGCTGGCTTAGGAGCTCCAACTTGAGCTCCCTCCCTCCTTGCAGTTCCCCCTGAATGAGCTGTATCCAGGCCTTTTATATAGTCCCCACGCCAGGTGCATGCCCAGCTGGTTAAAAGGGGCGGTGCTTCCTCTACCCACAGGCCTTTCTCTCCCCTCTCTTTAGTGTGGGGCATATCCTCCCCACCATAGGGTCCAAGCTGAGAGAATGTCCCTCTCTCTGTGCATTGTAATGATGACCGGATTCGTTGAGGCATTCTGGTTGACCTTCAGTGCAAAGTTCAGGTTCCTTACCACATATTTGCTTGCTTTTAGTTTATGGATTTTGATGGATGACAAAGAGATGGATATACTACCTACCTGTAGGCAGGGGCTGAACTACTGCTTGCAATGAGCCAGCTAAAAGAAGAGAGCAGCCCTGGGGGTGGGTATGCTCACTCAAATTGTTTAGGCCTGCAAGATAATTAACTGTCGGTATGTAAATACAGCTTATGATGGGATGGGGAAGGAATCTGGAGTGTGGTTATGTAAATCCAATTCAGCCAGGGCTGATTGAGGATCAGTTGTTAGAATGGAATGTGGTGTATTGTCACTAATTTGGCTGTTGTGGGGTCAGAAATCATGCTACCCCTAAATGTAGGAACTGTAAAATATGACACCAGTGCTGCAGGAGAGACACGATCATTGTAAGGGGTCTCAGATAAACAAGCCTCGCCCTTCCAGAGCTGAGTGAACTGAATTGAGGGAAAGGACTTGAGCCAGCCTGCTTCATGCCTGGCAGGTGTGAGCTGTAAGACTGGTTCGACCTGTCTCTCCTCCCCCCACCCCCGTCTCCGCCCCTCCGTGTTCTAAGGATAGATTTAAAGCAGACTCCATCAGGAGTCTTTTTGCCAGCCTAGGTGGTGGATAAAGAGTTGAAATCACTAAGAGCTGAAGTCACTGGTTTGGCTTCGAGCCAGACCCATCACGACCAGCAGAGCGGTTGGTGGGAGCGACCAGCGGGCGGCCGGTAGAAGAAGCAGCAGGTGACAAGCAGAGTGGCTGGTGGAAGTGACCAGCGGGTGGCTGGTAGAAGAAGTGGCAGGCAGCCAGCAAGGCGGCTGGTGGAGCAGCAGACCACAGGAGCAGCACAAAGGCGGCATGGCCTCAGGCTCAATGAGTGGAGTCATCAGGGTCATGTGTCTGAGGCTACATCTAGACTACACCTCTCTATCAACAGAGAGTTGTAGATTAGGCACGCTGAAATTGCTAATGAAGTGGGGATTTAAATATCCCGTGCTTCATTAGCATAAACATGGCCGCCACTTTTTTATGACACAGAACTTTTTCGAAAAAAACAGCAGTCTAGATTCAGATCTGTTGAAAACAAACCCTTATTCAACAGATCCTGTAAACCTCATATTTTGAGGAATACAGGATCTGTTGGAAAAGGGTTTATTTTCAACAGATCCGCGTCTAGACTGCCAGATTTTGTTTTGTTTTTTCGAAAAAGCTCTGTGTTGAAAAAAAGCGGTGGCCATGTTTATGCTAATGAAGCACGGGATATTTAAATCCCCGCTTCATTAGCAATTTCGACATGCCTAATCTACATCTCTTGGTAGACAGGGAGGTGTAGTCTAGACACACCCTGGGTCCACACTGACTGGACACAGCTGTAAGTGAGGCATTTGAAGTAGAGTATGGAGAAAGTTTGGGTATGTGAATGGGACCCTTACATTGTTGGATTGGTGAGCCTGAGAGGCAAGGGACATTGCTCAATCCATTTGAGCTGGGATGGTTACTCATGGGTTGGTTATGAACTCTGTTGTGGTATTTTCCCAAGCTAATGCCATGTGACCTCTCTCTCTTTCATTAAAAGTTTCTTTTCTACACTCAGACTCTGTACTTGTGAGTGGAAAAGCATTATCTCTCAGAGGCGCCCAGGGATGTGTGAATTTTCCAGGCTACTGGGTGGGGGCTCAAGCCAGTTGTGGGTGAGATGGATGAAAAGGGGCCCCTAGATATTGAACCTGGCCCTGGCTGCTGCCGGCACTACCTGGCAGAAGGATTACATACCCACTAAGGAGGGGAATCCTATTGCTTGTTTTGAAGGTAGGTTAGGCACTAAGAAGCCCCTTGTTAAATATAGCAAAAGCTAATGTAAATGAAAAAGTTCTTTGAAATGCATGTAATGTAGCAGCTTTGTATGTACTTTTTGGAAGAAGAGCAATGCATATTTTGGATGACTGCCTGGGAAATTCCAAAGGGTTGAAAATGTACAGATGACATTGATTTTAGTGGGAACCAAGGATACTCAGTATTACTGAAAAAATCAGACTGTTTTTCTTTCATTAGCAAACCAGCATCTTTCATTTACTATAATGCACTTATTTAATTTTTAACAGCATTTCTGTAGTGTTCATCATCAAATAAAAGTAGCTGCTAATGTGCTTTTATATGATCTAAGCAGCTAATCACAACATTTTCACAAAGGCATAAAACCCAAACCAAATGTATTATTAATACTTATAAATAATATAATTGTAAAAAATACTGAGGACATACATAATGTAAATAAACATGAAACACTGTGTAAAAATGCAAAAAGTGTTTCCTATTACAAGATGGTTCAGACAGTTTAGAATGAAATTTACATACCTATACAGCTTTAAATATTTCCCATTACCTAAGGGTGTATCTAGACTACAGGGTTTTGTCGACAAAAGTTGGCTTTTGTTGACAAAACTGTACCTGCACCTTCACTACCGCCGCATTCTGTCGACAATAAGTTGACAGAACGCAGCAGTTTTGTTTACAGTGGTGAACCTCATTGTACAAGGAATAACGCCTTTTTTCAAAAGTACTCTTTTGAAAAAAGGCGCTATTGCATGGAAACAGTGCTTTTTCGAAAGAGAGCATCTAGACTCTCTGTCAAAAAAGCGGCTTGCTTTTTCAACAATACTAATCGTAGTCTAGACGCTCTTCTTTGACAGAGGCTTTATCAACAGTATCTGTCGACAAAGTCTCTGTCGAAAAAGGCGTGCAGTCTAGAAGTAGCCTAAAGGTATGTCTACACTTGCACCCTCTTTTCAGAAGGGAGTTCTCCCGAAATAACCGCATCTACACAACGTTTTGTATTTCGAAATAGCGCCATAACATGATTATGCAAATGAAGCGTGGGATATGTAAATTCCGGCTTCATTTGCGATTTCAAATGTCTTCATTTGCATCCCTCTAGCGAAAGAGGGTGCAAGTGTAGACATACCCTAATAGAAAAATGTATCAGGCCAAATGCAGTCTGGTATAAATGGGTATATAATTTTGTTCAAGTTCTTGGAGTTTTCATGGATTAAATTGGTCCACTGTCCAGTCAAGTAAATAAAGTTTTGGGTTCTCATTAGGAGTTGTCTCCATGAAGCACTTTTGGAGTATTATCCTGACATATCCCTCTTGTTTACCTAGGCACACTGATTCGTTCAATAAAGCCTTTACTTACAGATTTACCTGACAAGTAGTTAATAAACATTACTAAAACAGTGAACTACAATTGGTCTTTCCCACACAAAACTTAAAACTGCAAAGTTTAATACCAAAACTTATTTTTCTTTAGAAACTACAGAATGACACAATTTTTCATCAACAATATTAAGAACTAGTTTTGCTAATGCAATGCAATTACCAAACAGTTGCCAGCATTTCAACATCTTTCTATTCTCCGTGGCCCATTCTTTTGTGTAATGTTCAATTAATTATAAGTACAATTTTAAAATAATTTACACCTTATACACTTAACCTATAGGTCATGAATATTTATTTTACAAAACTCTTGTAATTTGGAATTGTTCTTTTTTCCCCTTGATAGGACTCAAACAAGGCACTTATTAATCTACAAATAAGCAACATGAAGACCTCATTTGTTATGCTCTTTTTATTATTTGCAAACTTAAACATTTAGATTGTTCTGCATTTGGATTGTTCCAAGTAATTTCACTAAAATTTTGGGCCTGATAGCTTTCAAAGGATAATATGCCAAATTCTGTGGTAATTTATACTGCTTGCAATCCATTTAGTTTGAACAGAATTATATAGGATATAAATCACTACAGACTTTGACAGAATGATTTTTTGTGCTAGAAGAAACACACTGCAGTGTGCAAATTTGTGAATATCTTGTGCCAGATCTGGAAATTAATGCGCAGCATGATTATACATTCCTTCTACCCAAAATAATCATGTACAAACCTAAAGAAAAATAAAACATGTAAGGCAGATAACCCCTGGCTATTTCAATCTTCAAAAAATTATTTTTTGTTAATTACAATTTGCAATACTAAAATTTAGGTTCCCTTTGGTGACATCATGCTGGGTCAGTTGGTGAAGGTATATTTTAAACATAAGCTTACACAAAATATAGTATAATTTCTCCTAGAAGCTAAATGGAGTTTTTTCCTCATTAACTTCAGTTATCACTTAGCAGTATTAAATAGCATTAAAAAATCTTCCACATCAACATACCGAAGCTAAACTATATAAAAGATAATTCTCTGCTTACTATCATCTATACTCCAGGAAGAAGCGATAGCTGGAAGCTTATATTTTGTATTTCTTTCCTCTCTTCTACACATTATTTAAACTGTGGACTGGGAACTTGCTACTGATACATGCACATCAGGGTTGGAGCCCAACCAAAAACCTGGATATACAACCACAGAACTGTGTGTTCAAAATCCAGAACTGAAAATATATGGTCTCAATATCAACAATATACAATTCTTACTGTCCCCCAAATCCAAATTTCTATCATAAGGTAGCTAAGGTGCAAAGTAATATAAGGGCACATCAATCCTTTTTAAAATGAAGCTAGACCTCTGCTATGTTTTCACAGAGATTTACATTGAAAAGTACGGGTTTTTGTGAAATTTTTGAAAACAGAATTGTAAAGCAGATTTCCTAGATTCCACACAAAATCTGACAAAGCCCCTTCCTTATGAGCATTTCTTTTTTCAATTGTCACAGTAAAACCTCCAAGGTGCTAAAGACAATGAAAAAAAAAAGTTGGAGCTGATTCTCTTCCCATGTATGTTTTTGAAGTTCTACTGAATTCTTTAAAGTGATATCCAATTTACAAGGGAGCAGAGAAGAGAATTCCATTATATTTCAACAGGAATTAACTTGAAAGGGTTATGCCACAATTTCTAATAATGCATTTACCTACTAAACAGCAAATAATATAGACATGAATGCAAACAACAGAAATGCCCTGCACATGTGCACAGATATTGTATATATTATACAGTATTTTGTTTTTAGTTTCAATTTACAATATAAACAATTAAAAAACTAAACTACAAATATTTAAAAACATACACCCTGAAATCATTTGACTTTGAAATTTCAAAAATTTTAAATTGTTTAAAAAAGTACAAGTCAATTAAAAAGAGGTCAATGACTTTTTAACATGGTTTTGTTTTAATAGTTTTCAACATTGTAAAATAATTATATTGGAATATATAACTAATTCAGATAGTTGAATACTGCATTTTCCATTAACTTGGAGGGAAATTTCTGATAGATATTCTCTTGGATTGTTCAACCTCTTAAAGTAGCTACACACATTGTTTTGCTTTGCTACATGCTTTTCAGAAAAAAAAAAGAAAAAAGAAATAAAAACAAGAGAGCCCTTTGAAAAGATTGTATGTTAACAACTTACTTGAACACGCTGCAAAATATGGCAGGTAAGACACTTCTGCTATAGTACTAAGCATACACAGAAGTTTCATGCTTAATGTTTATGAAGTGGCAAACAGTGCAAAGATATGGCCACTGTTGTTGTTTTTAATAAACTTGTTTTCATTGACTCATAGTTTCACTGTTCTGTCGCTACTAAAGCTGTTCACTGTTGTCTGTGCTGCTTTCTTATGTCAAGTCTCAATCAACTGATGCTATTATGCATGGTCCTTGCTAATGATGATATTTGATGTGAATTACTGACTCACATATTCTTTCCAGATGTTATAAGTTCCCCAAAGCCCTCTTGATGAGAAAAAGCATATGCAGATCTTCTTGAGGTTGTTCTGGACACCCGACGCATGTGTCTTTGTAATGGTTTCTGCTTCCTTCTAGCCCTCTGCAACTTCCGAACCTTGGGAGGGAAAGTTTCTATTGGTATGTGAAATTATTATTGTATTATAAACTCTGGCTAATTTTTAGGTAACACTTATACTGGTGAAGCCTTTATAATAAAAAAAACAATTAAAATGGAAAAACAAAAGCAACATCATAGGTGAAAGATTTTCATTGGATTTCAAAGTAAAACTGTGTGTTGAAGCATGATGTTCTGTAGGGCTGAGCAAAGGCCTTGAGAAAGATTCTGTGGTATGCATCTAGAGGCCCAGCATAGAACTTGTAGCCCAGGGAGACATAGGACTAAGATGGCTTAAACCACTTTTATACACTCCGGCTACGTCTACACTGGCATGAATTTCTGAAAATGCTTTTAACAGAAAAGTTTTCTGTTAAAAGCATTTTCGGAAAAGCGCGTCTAGATTGGCAGGATGCTTTTCCGCAAAAGCACTTTTTGCTGAAAAGCGTCCGTGGCCAATCTAGACGCGGTTTTCCGCAAAAAAGCCCCAATCGCCTTTTTCACGATCGGGGCTTTTTTGTGAAAAACAGTACTATGCTATCTACACTGGCCCTTTTGCGCAAAAGTCTTTCGGAAAAAGACTTTTGCCCAAACGGGAGCAGCATAGTTTTTCCAGAAAAGCACTGATGTATTTACATGAGATCGTCAGTGCTTTTCCAGAAATTCAAGCGGCCAGTGTAGACAGCTGGTAAGTTTTTCTGGAAAAGCGGTCGATTTTCCGAAAAAACTGGCCAGTGTAGACACAGCCTCCCAGTCCCAGAGTGTCTGGCATAACTGCAACAGCCCTGAGGCCTCTCTGAGTTATGGCAACTTCCATGGGCTACCCTCTGTGCAACAGCACTGCCTGGAATCTCAGTGCTACACTCCTGCTTCCTATGCCAGAGTTTATGGAGAGGGCCTTGGAAAACAGACTTACGGCTGTCTTCCCCAGTGCTTGCACCAAGGGACTACTTCCATAGCTGAACCAGTGCTTTTAGACCCCTTTATGCCATTCTGGCTCAGTGAAATACAGAGGCCAGAATAAAGCTAAAAATCCATCCCCCTCCAGAAGCCAAGAGTTCTAATCACGCTGTCACTCTCTGTGTGTAAGGGACTCTCTGTCTTTCACAAACCACTTGATCTGTCTCTTCTTCCAGATCCGCAGAATGGGAATAATACTTAGCTACCTCAAATGTCTGTTATGAGGAGTTTTTAGTTAATGTCCATAATAGCACTTTGAAGATGTGAGGTACTATGTAAGTGCTATGAAAAGCAGGGGACCTAGACCTAATTTATCACCTTGGTGACACTGACATTTGCATCATTTTGTCAACTCCTTTTCCCTCCTCCATAATTAATGCTTTTAAATTAAAAAAAAAAATCAAAATATATGTTGTTATCGAACTGCAACCTCCCCTGACATTCTGTTACACTTATTTATACCCAATAATTATAATGAATATTAGAACACAATGGGGATTTTTATATTGCTTAATAAAGTACCACATAGATGGAATATAATTTACAATTTTATTTTTATACATTTTTATGAATAGTGAAGGAATATCAGAAAACAATCTGTTTGTTAAGATTTGGCATGGATTAGAGTTACCTAGACTTCTATTCTAATAAAGTTTAAAACAGCAATTTATGTGAACTATTCCTCTACAGTCAATGGGATAATTCACATATGTATGGGAAACAATATTTGGCCCAAAATATATAAACTATTAAAAGATCAACTATTGTGATGCGAAATCCCTTATTATTCAGTGTTAAGAATGTAAGACCTTATTATGCTATCAGTAATTATACAGAAGCTGCCATATAAATCAATTTGCTTTAAAAATACTGGGATAACATTGTCCTTTGTGTGATTTAAATTCTTTTACATTTATAAATGAAGTTTTTAAAAGCTGACCCAATAGTCTATTATAAATTAAAGATTATTTTTCACTTCTTGCATGTGCGAAACTCTAAATAGTTTATGGTGATACTTTGAGGGAACTAATGGTATATTTTCCCCAGTATGGGTTGGTCCTCCCTGATCCAGCCCCCTCGGGACCTGATTGGTCCTGAATGAAGGATGTTACCAGACCAGGGGAGGTCAATTCTGCTCCCCTCCCTTGACTCCACTCCCGGCTCCAACTGCCAACCCTCCTCCTGGCTACCCCTGAACTGGCCGCTGCTGCCCTGCTGGGCTCCTGGCCAATGGCCCATTTGGGCTGCTAGCCCTGTGGTTTCTGCCTGAACTCCATCCACCCCATAGCTGCCCATAGCTGCCTCTGGACCTGGCCCTGGCTGTCCTATGGCTGCCGCCAGATCTGGCCCAGATCCATCCCGGGCTGCCTTGCAGCTGCCTGGCCCTGGAACTAACCCAGCGCTGCCACTGGATCCAGCTGGGCTGCCATCAGGCCCACAGCTACTCTGTGGCTACTGCAGCCAGCCCATCTGCTCCATAGCAGGGCTCCCAGCCCAGCTCTCCTGCTGCCTGGGTCCCCACCTCCAGAGCTCTTTGCTCCAGGAACATCCATGGTTCTGCTGAACCTTGGATGTTGCCGGACCAAAGAGTCTCGGTTTTTAGTGGTTCTACCTGTAGTTCTTATATCAATAAGAATTCTTATAAATTCTGTCTGTTTGGTAACATTTTAGTTCTCTCCATAAAGGGAGGGATGTAATGATAAAGAAAAACACCCACATAATAGGATTAAATCATACCTTATCCGTTAGCGTTGGATGTAAATCTTCCTTCAAAAATCGGAATATTATTACAGGCATGACTGAAACTACAGTAGTCAAGAGAATGACAAGCCAAACACTTATCTGGCCCAGGGAAATACGAGCATTTCCTATTAACACAAGAAAATGAAACATGTTTGTTAGGCATACAAGGCTGTTGTTAATAGTTTGCAGTTGTGAGATATATTAAATTGCTTTTTCTTTAGGTTAACATATGTTTCTGTTACAAAAATTCTTGAATTTTTCTAGAGATACAAATGCTTACTGCTGCAATTCTTTGGCAACATCTTAAATTTGACATGATCGAAAAATACAACATGGATTCTAAAGGAGGATTTAAGTTAGTGGCTGCACTGATGAACACGTGCAGCAAGAGAAGACAGTGGTAGCACTACTATTTTTTTTCTTCATATCAAATTCCTCATCTATTTTTTAATTGTCAGATAGTTCTGTTCAAATGCCCTGATGACAATCTCCACTTTTTGGACCAATACTCTGATTGCCTTATTCTTTTTTCACATATGATTCATGAGAAAGTTACATTTAAAGTATCTACTCTCAATGAGACACTCATTTTGAAGCATCATCATCAAAATATATCAATTAGCTTTACTGCTAGAGCCACATTACAAGCCATGGTCTAAAGGACAAAAGATCTATATCCAGTTGCTTGTCATATGAGCCATCCAACAGACATTTAACTAACACTTTCATTAAGAAATAAACACATTTTCAACTCATCTCGTTAATTATTTTCATTTATTTAATACTACTCAATTTCCCTCCCAAACCACACCCAGGTGCTCTATACTGAGTAGCAATTTTCTGTTTATCATGATGTGTGGACCGTCATAGCAAAATTGTCCAACCTACACTATAGACAGGCCTCAGTGGAATTATTCAGCTCAAGAGTAATTATATTTCCAGTTGACCATTTAAGTTGCTACTGGTGAGTTTTCTAATAGTATCCTATGGAATAAAACTATTGACCCATTTGTGCCATCAAAATCATTCTACAACATTCAACCATGACTCTGATTATCAAGATTTCCAAGCATACAAGGTAGCGTGATTATCTGCAATATTAAGAAAGGTTTATATTCTTCTAGGATTTAGAAGACACACTTTTAAGCTAACATTATTCAAAATTTGATTGGAAATGCACACAATGTAAGCAATGTAGGACTGGAATTTGTTTATGAAGGTTTCTCTGAGGTTTGGGTAGTGACAAGTATTCCTGTTCCAGAGGATTTTCCTGGGTGATTCAACCTGTATCATACTATCACATTTTATCTGGCTCCAGCTATCTCCAGCATAAATAAACTCATCTTAAGTCATCAAATAGCTTTGGAAGTTTCCTGATGCTTTGAGCTTCTTGGCACTGTGAGAAAAAAAATCCATTTCCTGTAGCTTTCATTTGGCTACCAAAATGCATTTGAAAGAACACAGTAATCATCTGACTCAGTGATTATTGAAGTGGACTTATATGTCTGCACATACTACATCTTCTCAGCAATTGTTCTGACCCCATTGTGCAGGGGAATTTTATGGATGCCTGGGATTGTGGGTGTTCTCACTAGTGCTCTGAGCTTTAGTAACAGGCAAGAAAGGAGGGAAAAAAAGCTCTCTAAAGCGCTCTAAAATGTAAATTTCACAAATGTTCTTCATTCTCCTTATTGTTTCCAAGGCCTCTCAATACAGTTAGGATGCTTTTGTACACTTGCAAAGCATTAACATTACTTGAGCAATATCAGTTCAGTTAAGTAAAATTTCCCTCCCATACCTGCAATTCTTCTATGTACTTATGAGATCTCACCCTATATAGATTGTGGCAAATTGCATAAATATTGCCGATATAAATCTCATATGAGGTAACAGACTCACCTACAAAAGGAAAGTGGTTTGGGAATATACCAAAAATCCCATTACTGTGCATTGCAAATAAAATAGCAAAATACACAGCTATACTACCCAAGATGAAAAAACGATTGATGGCAGTCCAGTAACTGGTATCCAGGACTATCTGCAAATAAAATGAGATAAAACATATTATACAAACAATCTTTATGGTTTGGAAATATACTACCGTCTTTTAGCAAATCTACCCCACACCCGAGAATAACCCACACCCGAATATACCCCGCGGTTTTTGCAATTTGAGTAAAAAAATCTTGTATACCCCGCGCACGAGTATAACCCGGAGAGTATACAAGACTTTTTTTTCAAATAGTGCGGGGCAGGGAGGGCTTCTACGGGTGATGTGCGGGGAAATTAGCCACCCTCCAGACGAGGGAGCACTCACCCCGCCTAGTTCCCGCACAGCTGCACAACCTCCGGGCACTCACCCTTCTGGGTCCCACGCAGCCACACAACCTCCAGGTGGGGGAAGGAGAGTGCTCCCCCACCCCTTCCTGCAGCTGCGCAGCCGCCAGCCTCTAGCCTCTGGGTGGGGGAGCGTTCATCCCCCGGTTCCTGCGAAGGAGCGTTCCCCCTGCCCCTTCCTGCGGCTGTGCAGCCTCTAGCCTCCGAGCAGGGGAGTGCTCTCTCCCGGTTCCTGCGCAGCCGCAGGAAGGGGCAGAGGGAGCGCTCCTGCAGAGGAACCGGGAGATGAGCGTTCCCCCGCCCAGAGGTTGGAGGCTGTGCAGCAGGGGAAGGAGCGGGGGAGCGCTCACTACCAGGTGAGTAAAAAAATGTTGTATACCCCGCACCCGAGTATACCAGGCAGGGGGCTGCGGGGTGTGTAAAAGCGAATATAACCTGCAGGTTATATTCACTAAAATATGGTACATAACTTAATCAGTGGAGTAAGATGTATCTAAACAGAGAAGGGATTTGGGATTTTTTTAAAAAAGTGATTCAATGTTCTGCATCTGTTTGGCACTTTTTAATTTTTCCCATCGCATGTTCTCATTTTAAAAACTTTTAATTAAAGATTTAATTGAAAACTGCACCAAAACTGTAGCAGATAACTTATTTAATCTCTTCCACCATACATACATAAATTTTAGGAATTTAGTTTAACTTCCAAATGAAATGTTCTTAAAAACACTTTTTAAATGGGCAGATTAATACTTACGTCTGAGATTATGTATATTCAAGTCCAGGCACAAGTTCTTAGTTACATTCAAGTCAGGAAAGCAAGATTTGTATCTTCCAAACAATAAAAATGTAAATTTAGGAACTAAATTTAGGAACTAAGGTAAAATAACTTTAATTATATGCCACCATGTGGCTCACTTGACTTTTGCATATTTTTGTGCAGGGAGAAAAATTAGTTTATAATAAATAACTTTGTGAAAAGTAATGAGCAGTCCTGTGGCACCTTAGGCTCTGTCTACACAGTGTTTCTTAAACTTTTTAAGACTGAGGAACACCAAACAATAATTTTTTTTAATGAGAAACACCAAGCATTTTTTGTGGAGCAAAAAAAAAAGGTCACCTGCTCCTTTAAAGACAGTCATTTGTTCTCTATGACACATCTCCGACTGCCTCACAGCACACCAGTGAGCTGTGGAACACTGTTTAAGAAACACTGGTCTACACTGAAGAGCTTTTTCGGGATACTGGAGGTATCCTGGAAAAGCTATGCCTCATCCAAGGAACGCATCCACTTTTTCGGAACAGTTTCCAAAGAAGTGGACCTGCTCTTTTGGCATTCCTGTATTCCTCATTGTATGGGGAAAAAGAGATGTTCCAAAAGAGGAGGTTTTTCCAAAATATGGCTCCGTGTAGATGGGCCAAATTTTGGAAAAGCCACTTCCAAAAAAAAGCAGAAAAAGATACGCAAATTACAGTTTGCTTATCTTTTTCCAACTTTTCTTTGCACTCTACACATAGCTTTAGAGACCAAGAAATATATCATGAGCTCTCGTGGTGTTCACCCACAGGAGATATGGGGTTTTTTTACTTTTATATTTTTTCTGACAGTTTATTCAGCAGAGTAGTGATTGACTCATTTCACCTGCCTGGCTGTCATTGGGGCAATCACTGCACTTGGCTGCAACACTACGGGCATGTCTGTATTACAATTAAAAATATGTGACTGGCCCATGCCAGCTGACTCAGGCTCACAGGCACAGGCAAGCAGATGAGGACCTCTGGAGAGAGCACATTGCCATCCTGTGAGCCCTGCAGCACTCCCTGGACCAGCAGGACTCGAGACTGCAGAAGGACTTGAAGCTGTGCTGAGATGCCTGGCAGGAGCTGCTGCAGCAGAGCCAGACCACGCGCACAGCTTTCACCGCCATCCTTGACTGACTGGTGGCTGTTCCTGATCCCACTCCTGTTCCTGCTCCTGCTTCTGCCCTCCCTCCACTTTCCTCTAGCGCTATCCCCCAGTGGCCATTGAGGGCCCGACAAAAGAGGTGGTGGGACCACCCAAATCAGATGCCAGTCCCAGTCCCATCTCTTAACCTCTCTTCCACACTCCTCCTCCCTCTTTCACCAACCTCCCCCTCTCAGGTTCTTTCCCCAGTTTCTCCCGTTACATTTACCCTAATAAAACAAAACCAGTTTATTCTTTCAAAACAAAAAGTGTGGTTTATTGTGACTGCAAGGAAGGAGGAGAGGGGAGGGGAAGGTGGAAAGAGAGGGCAGGGGAAGAGAAGGGTATGGGAGGAAAGGCACACTGGGCCACTATAGAGGCCCCTTCTGGGGAGGCCCAGGGGAGAGTCTCACAGCTGGCCCTGACTGAAACTCTCCTTTAGGATCCCCCTGATGCATACAGCCCCCTGATGGGCCTGTCGGATGGCAGCCATGTGCGGCTGCTCGAAGGCCCTGCCAAGCCACACAGTCTCTGTCCCTCCACTCCCATCCTGGCAGGAACTTATCCCCCTTAGGTTCCCAAAGGTTGGTGGAGGACACAGCATGCAGCCATCACTTGGGGGATGTTCCACTCCCTGAAGTCCAGCCGGGTGAGGAGGCAACGGAACTTCCCCTTCAGATGCCCAAAGGCACCCTCCACCACAATGGCCTGCTGAGCCTGGTGCTAAAACGTTCCTTGCTTTAGTCAAGACGTCTGGTGTAGGGCTTCATCATCTAGGGGAGCAGAAGGCAGGCTGCATCCCCTACAATGCACATCAGCATGTCCACATCTGGACCCCGATAGTGTGGTCAGGGAAAAAAATGCTGGCGTACAGCTTCTGGAAGAGGCTGGAGTTTTGGAAGATGTGAGTGTCGCATATTTTCCATGACCACCCAACATTGATGTCTGTGAACTGGCCAGGGTATTTCACAAGGGCTTGCAGAACCATCTAAGAGTACCCCTTGCAGTTGATATATTCGGAAGTTCGGTAGCTGGGGCTCGGATGGGAATATGAGTGCCTTCAATAGCTCCCCCCTCTCCCTCGCAGTTGGGGAAGCCCATGGCGACAAAGCCGGCAATGGTGAGGGCCACGTTGCCCAGGTTGATGACCATGTGCAGTAGGATGGTGTTGATGGCCCTCACCACCTGCAAGAGACATGCAGATAATCACCTGGTTGCCAGGGCTCTCAGGAGTTCCCGAAGTCCAACCGTCCCCTCCCCGACACACCAGGAGCAATTCCTACTTATCCCATCCCATCTCCCAAGAGGGCTTTGTGAAGGCAGGACGGAAAAACCTCCTATGGGAAGGAGCTACCTCCACCACCACCACCACCACCACCACCACCACCACTCTCCCCACTTCCCTAAGAAACCCCATTCCCGCTGTTCACCACCCTCCTTGGACAATAACACAAGAGCATCATACCTGCATGACCACGCCCCCAACAGTCGATCTCCTCATGCTGAACTGATTCCCAATAGAGCGGTAGCTGTCCGGTGTGGTGAGCTTCCAGAGGGCAATGGCAACCCGCTTCTGGAGGGGGATGGTGGGTCTCATGTGGGTGTCCTGTGGTGTAAGCACAGGGGCAAGCCACTCACACAGCTCCAGAAAGATGGCCCTCCACATGCAGAAATTCTGGAGTCACTGCTGGTTGTCCCACCACTCCACGATGAACCAGTCCCACCAGTCAGAACTGGTGTCCAAACACCGGAAGTGGAGATGCACAATGTGTAGGGGAAGTCAAGTGGGGTCAAGCTGCATGAGCAGAGCCCAGAGAGAGGGAAGGAAGTGCCACGCAATGAGCTGGGGGTCCTCCTCCTGCAGGGCCACAAGCGCAGCCTGCAGAAACTGCGGCAGGAGGTGCAGCGTGCAATATAAAAGCCATCAACTGCTTGGAGGCAGGTCCGGCTCTGTGGCAGGAGTGCTATGGTGTCCACAAGGGCAACCAGAGCAGGCAGAGAAAAGGCTTTGCTGTCCCTCAAGGAGGAAGGCAAAAGAGAAGAGCCTAAGACACGACTGTACAGAGGGGTCCCTTTAAATTCAAGCAGCTACAGGATATGACTGTTGTCCCAATGCCCTGCCTGAAGTGCTTCTGGGTGGCCTTAAGTCCGATTCAGCATCCAATGAGTGTGGACGCTGTATTTCGAAATAGCTCTGCTCTGTTTTAATGGGCATTTGCTTTGTAGATGCTTTATTTCGAAATAAGCTATTTTGGAGTATTTCTTCTGAAATATCTTATTCCAAAAGAAGTGTGCTGTGTAGACGTGAACTCTGTGTGGAAACCACGCACACCTCATCAGTTCTGTTAGAATTTCCCATGAGATTTGAAGTTCAAAGGTACCACAACTCAAGGATGTAAACCAAATGAATTAATGCTGGAAAAAAATACTTACATGAACCCGTGTGTACCAGAACCACCACCGAGCTCAGAAGAGCTCTAATATCAATAGAAGAATATCACCCCTTTATTCTACATATACAATGATTGATTGTACAGTACATGCAGACCTACTGACAGCAATTCTGGGCTCCAGGGCAGAACAGTCAATGCGCCCCCACACATGCACAAGCTGAGTCTATAGTCCATCTGTGTTGGCTGGTGCTCAGCAAGCTCCCAGCTGCATACAGGGCCCGGAACAACCCATCGTCTCTGCCCCAGGCAATGGCCACACACCAGTCCTGCTTCTTTCTGCCCCTGATCTGCCTCCATCCTGCCCCTTTTCCCAAGCCCCCCGCTTCGCCCCTCCTCTTCCTACCCCCTCCCAAACCCAAGTCCCCTCCCCTGAGTGATGGCAGAGTGGAGGCTGTGAGAGGGGCTGGCCCAGCCCCTGCTGCTGGCACCAAGCCTTCTGCTTATCCCCTGGGCCATGTTGCTTGGGGGAGGGATTTGGGGAAATGGGCTGGAACCACAACCTGCTCTGCTGGCTGCCAGGCATGTCACTCCACTTCCCATCTCTGGTGAGAGTGGGGGTGGGCCCAACCTCTGCTTGTTCCTGGGTTGCCCTGATCATCACGGGGTTTGAGACAGTGGCCCCGAACCATTATATAGACAGGACCACTCTGCTTCCACATGGTGCTTATCTCAGGTGGCTCCTGAAAGCAACTGTCACACCCCTTTGGCACCAGCTCCTAGACGGAAGGGGGTAAGTGATCTCCATGTATTGCTATCCCAGGCACAACCCCTGCAGCTCCCATTGGCCACAGTTCCCGGCCAATGGGAGATACCGAGTTAGTGTTCAGGGTGAGGGCAGTGCTTGGAGACCTTTCCACCCCAGAGGTTGCAGGGACTGTGCTGGCTGTTTCCAGGAGTCTTAGCCCTGCAGCAATGCCCGGCTGCAATGTAAGTTGCCCAGCCCCCTGATCAATTGCTCTCTTTGTCCCTCCACCCCCATACCATCACAGGCCTGAATATATACAGTAATCTATGCCAGCAAAAGTAAGATTAGAATCAAGCCTAAAATGTGAAAGCTGTTTCTGAAAGATTTACAGGGATTAGGGACAAAATATGAAAAGGTAGAGAGAACTGTTTTGTGTGATTAATTCAAAAAAATAGGAGCTACAAGAGCTGGGTGTATTGTAGACTCTACCACACACTTCCCTGCGTGAGCTTGTGCAAATCACTTAGCTGCTCTGGGGTCCAGGTTCCCTCTCTGTAAAATATGGTTAGCTGTAGTATCAAACTCAAGTCAATAATACCTGTAAATTGCTTTGAGATCCTAAGAAGGAAGGAGCTATACTATATAAATGCAATTCTGCTCTGCAGTGACAGATCATTCTGAAATTCTCTATTCAATTCATGATCCAATAAATATGAACTCTGTCAATCTTTTTTCATTCTTTAATGAACATAGCACTTAAACTAAATCCTGACCTTATTTTGATTTATAGTTCACCAGCATCCCAAAGATTAATCATGTAACTACTACATACATTCATTATATGCTTCCTTATCAAAAGCACATTCTGAATTCTGGAATAATTTGTAACAATTATAGCTATTAACTACAAATAATATGGTATGTCAATGTGAGCAGTTGCTCAGTCCCATCATAACACAAGGTGACTACATAGCTAAAGTAAAACACAATACAGCGTTCTGACAGAGTATTAACTAAATGTTTCCCAGTCCCTTCCCTCCCACCCAGGGAAAGAAACCAAAGGCAGACAGGGAGCAATCTAGTAAAACTAAATTATTTCCTCCTGCCTGATGGCTCAATCAAATTTGGTGAATGTGGCTACTTTCTATCAGAAGGTCCACTGTCCCCAAAGTTACCACTCACCCTGCTCTTCCATTTCTTAATTGCTCTCATCAGGTTCCTGTTGTCTTGGGAGACATTAGACAGACTTTTCTGGAGATCAATATCTTCATGCCAGACAAGCAGGACAAGACATAATGGGGCAGATTCTCTTATTTCCAGGGGGAAACTTTAACTTGTTTACCACACAGTCAAGTTTGGGGTTTGCCCATTACAATCCTTTGCATTCAGTATTAAAATACCTCAAAAAAGGGAATGGTTTTACCTAACAGAAAACTATTATGGGGAATTGACTGTGACAAACATGTTTATTACCTTCAAAAGACTCTCTCAAAATTGTTTAAGGCCTCAACAGGAACAGTTTTCTCAGTTAAGTCTTTGATTACCAAGCTCTTTAGCCTATACTCAAAAAATAAATCATGTTGTTGAACCTGTTTCTAAGAGTAGGAACATCCTGATTTAGACTATAAAGTATATTAATATATGCATTTTAGAAATTGGCTCAATCCTCTGCAACCTTAAACCTTTAACAGGAATTTCTGTAATTAGAAATGAGGGGGGGGGGGATACTGAAAAATATCACCAAACACAAATCTTTATTTTTACCTGAACACTGACTATAATAACTAAAGATGTTGCCATTGTGACAGCAAAAGACTGGTAGTCAGCAATATGTTTTCCATCTTCACCAGCTGTGTTGTAAAATGCTCCATAAGGAATGAAGAAAAGGGCAAAAGAGGTGTAGATTCCATGTGCTATGCAGATGAAAAACTTGCGTTTATTGAATAGTAGATTTAGTTGCCCAAGTTCATAGAGTTTTCCATAAGCCATGCTATTCTGCTCATTAACGTCCTGTAACAAATGAATATGGATAACATGTTACTTTAATAGTGTCAGAAAATATTTAAGTTTGTATGCCACAGAATGAGTACAATCTCTGTGCCTTTAATAAAGTGTGGTAGGGAAGAAGATCCTTTTTCCTGCTTTCTCCCACTAAAGTTGCAAAGGCTGATGAGGGCTCCACTGATATGGGGGAGTCTCTAATAAGCATGCAACCATCATACTTAGCTCCTATGCTATGTTCCATCTCCCCTGATCTTTGTATAGGAAGCAAGAGGGGCAGGTAAAGGTTGTGGATATCACACAGAGTGCTCTAGCAATCCACATTCTCTGATGGGGACAGTCTATTGCTGAAGCTAAGGCATAGGCTTGTGAAGAACCAGTCAAAGATTCATGAGCTGACAGCCAATTTCTTAAAGAACTACTCTGCCTTATACTGGGGCCATTTGGGAATTGGATCCCAGCATTAATTAGAGTAGCCTGAGGAGCAGATAAATAAAGGGGATTTAATTATACATTATTTGTATATAAAACTGACTTATTAATAATGTTATCAATACCATTTACTGCTTCCATTTTAGACATTTTAGACAATGGTATAAATAAGATAAAATGGTACCTGGTCAAACAAACCCATAGCTAGTACAGGCAGTGAAGTATAAACAATGTTGAACAGGGTAATAAACCACGGGTCATAAACAGTCTGAAAAGAAAATGCAGGTGATAAAGAGAATAAGTGCCATTTTCAAAATTATTCACTAATATTATTTGGCACAATGGAACACACAACAGGATGCTTTTCACCTTCTCCTCATGAATAGGGTAATTCAATTTTGAAAATAGGTAAAATAATGGCTAAGAGTTTAGTGATTTGCTTTCTATGCAAGGGGTTATGCAATAGTACAGAATACTTAATTAAGAAAAATGGGGTAGCTGGCAAATTCAAAATGTTTAATAAACTGCTTGGTTAGTGCATTTTTCCTTTTACGCCAAAAAAAGATGTAATATTATTCCCAGGCTGAAAATGGCAGAGTGATATGAAGGGATGATTACTGAACAGCAGTATCAAAATCCCAAACAATCTCATAGTTTTATTACACATTTGTAGCACACTTGGCTGCTTGACAGGTTTCAGGCATGTGGTATGGAGAAGGGATTTGGCCAGCTTGCATTCAAGTCAACTTCTCTTGTAACCTTTGAACAGGCTCGCTACATCTTAACTCATCAAGCAGAAAGGATGTCTGGTTCCATCCTAGGAAAATGGCCATGTCTGAATTAAAACATAAAGGACCTCTACAAGGATCAATTTGGATTTATGCCTGAACTTTCCTAGCAACTTAAAAGCACATTAGCTCATTGCTAAGTTTATACAAACAATAACTTGTGAATCCATTGAGTGATGAAGACCTTTTATCCTGCTTTTTAGTTTCCTTTGCTTGAAAGTTATAAAACTATATTATTATGAAAAGCCAGTCTTGCAGAAAACACAATATAGAATAGTAAGAGGTGCTCTGCATCATCTGTTCCTTATTTATGCAATTAACAGAAATGCACCGGAGCACTGCAGAAGGAATTAAACATATTTGAATATACAGTATTCCTTTCTGAAATTTTAGACAGCCACTATATCTGTTAAGAGCTTTGGATAACTATTTCACAGGTAATATAAGCCTTTGAGACTAGTCTAAGAATCACCTGCTATTTTAATGTTTTCAACTGTGACTTGTTTATATGATTTGGCATAATACAAGGGTTTTTATATTCATGGGCAGCATAATTGTTTCCATATTAAGAAAGTTTTCCCTTACATCTCTGTAGTGTTGACAATGGCATACTGTCATCAGATACTTTCATTTCTCAAGCAAATAATGCCAGTACTTGCAGCTTGTTTGATTCATAATTTTCCTAAATAAGGCCCCAAGAAATGTTTTGGTACAATCACTTCATGTGTTTTCATGGATATCCATGAGTCCACATATATGTAACATAACATTGTAGAAGGTTGCAAGATTACAGCACAGAAGTAGTTGCCACAAGCTTGTGAACCCTGTGTGAGTATTTGAACCCCACAATGGGAGCCTGATTCAAAATCCCACTGTGGTCTATGATAGACTGTCTATTGACTTCTGTGGCAGCTTGAGTGGGCCCCAAAAGTACACACCAATCTCACAAACCAGGGCACCATTCCTGAATCCCTGTCTATAGTCTTGTCAGACTAGTGCTAGCTGGCTGGAGGAAGAGAGTAAGCTCTCTAACCTATGTATCTATTTTAGAAGCTTAGATTGCCTCCATTACCGGGATATCTTACCCTCTCAGTTTTTGCTGTACACTTTACAATATCCCTGTGAGATAGTGTTGTATCTTTGCTCTTTACATAACATTAAGAATATGGGGAAGTCAAACAGACATGGCTGGGTTCCAAATAACCTTATTCTTATATGGCTACATATATAACCTGCTACTTTAGGGCAACCTGAGGGTTCTGATGGCTTCTGCAATAGAGACTGGAATGCCCACTGGAGAGCCCCGAAACTATTTCAAGGGATACCACGCAATCCCCATTCTATAGAGGAGTACTTATTATCCCCATTAAAGACATGGAGAACTGAAACCCTATTCTGGGCTTATACAGTTGTACTTTGGCTTTCATAGCATCAAATTCACATCCCACAGTTATGGGAGGCAACTGATTCAAATATAGGTGAGAAGAGACCATAATTTATCACAACTTCAGTTGCAGAAGATGGCAGTCCTGGGGATGTGTGTGTTGGGGGGGATGTAGCTGTATGAATCATAAGTGTCAGATATATTGTTCAGGTTACTTCATGAGGGGCTCAACCAGGCTGTTGGGTTACCATTAAAATCAACTAAATATCAAAGTCCTAAAACTGAACCAGCCCTAAAAATATATTAATGTAAAATGTCTAACAAGGTGGGTTTTTGGTTTAGGTAATGATTCACAAACAAAACTGGACTTTGAATGGAAGAAAAAAGCATGTTTAAAGAAGATAAGAAATGTTGACATTAAAGAATTATCATGTTTTCCATCATCCCCTCTCCCTTTAAACAGATTAAAGGGTACAGAGGGATAACATACTGATTTATAACATTGAAATAATTGCTAATGGTTAGATGAAGAGCTTTGATAGCTATATTTTTTAATGATTAGTAATTATAGTCAGTGAAGGAGTACAGCTGAGGTAACATTTAGGCCAAGGTCTTACTGGCATAAATATGGTATTGCCAATTCTTCTTTTACACAGAATTGCTAATTGACTTAAATGCTGACTTGATAATGCTGTGCTGAATGTTTTGGGGTGAAAATACACAAACCAGTAAAATCAAGAAGCCATTTTACTGGGAAGATCTAGGACAGAGTGATACAAAATGATTCCATGACACTGAAACTGCAAAACAAGCAGAAAAAAATGCAGAATTTGAGTAACTGAAGCCTGACCATGCATACTGCACGTGTAATCTAAAACTCAAAGGGTTGATGTGTTAAGAGCCAATTTGATAAAGGTTTCTTAATTTGTAATGTAAATATACAGACAGTCCCTGGGTTACGTACAAGATAGGGACTGTAGGTTTGTTCTTAAGTTGAATTTGTATGTAAGTCGGAACTGGTACATATTGTACCCCAGGTGTCCCCAATTCAGCCGCTGCTGAAACTGACCAGCGGCTGACTACAGGAAGCCCGAGGCAGAGCTGCTTTGCCCCGGGCTTCCTGGAATCAGCCGCTGATCAGTTTCAGCAGCAGCTGATTTGGGGACACCTGGGGTAGAGCAGCTGGGGCGCGGCTGGGTTGGTCCCGCCGTGCCAAGGGTCGGCGCTACCAGACCAACCCAGCAGCGCCCCAGCTGCTCTGTCCCAGGCGTCCAGATTGAGCCGCAGTTGAAACTGACCAGCAGCGGCTGAATCGGACACGCCTGGGGCAGAGCAGCTGGAGTGCTCTGACCCTAACCCTAACCCTAACCCTTGGCGCGGCGCGACCAACCCGGCAGCACCCCAGCTGCTCTACCCCAGGTGTCCCCAAGTCAGCTGCTGCTGAAACTGATCAGCGGCTGATTCCAGGAAGCCCAGGGCTTCCTGTAGTCAGCCGCTGGTCAGTTTCAGCAGCGGCTGACTTGGGGACACCTGGGGCAGAGCAGCTGGGGTGCTGCTGGGTTGGTCCAGTAGCGCCGCACCTCGGCGCTGTGGGACCAACCCGGCAGCCCCCCAGCTGCTCTACCCCAGGCGTCCTCATTCAGCTGCTGCTGAAACTGACCAGCGGTGAGAAAAGCCTGGTCTGCAGTCTGGAGCATTGCCGCCAACATGCTGCTTCCATGAGCAGCCACATGTGATCCTATGGGGGACAACCACCTTCTGTAGCCAGTCCATGGATTCCTTCCAAGACACTCCTCAGACAGTCTTGGGCAGCAGCATGGAGGATAGCATGGATGAGGAGGAGAATGGTCAGCAAGTGAGTAGGCCACCCTATGTTACAGAGAGCCAAGAATCTTTTATAACCTTGGAGACAACTTCTCTTCCGAGGCACTTCTGGTGAGTTCACATTTTTATCTTGCTAAAAGTAGGTTGAGGCAATTGGGTGTGATCTGTGGCGGCCACTGTGCCTGCCCAGTGAGGGGTCCTCGCAACAACTTATTAAACGTGTCTGAAGGTGGAGCAGGAATCCTCCCTGTACATCTCTATAAAGCTCTCACAGAGGGACTCTTTAATCCTTCTCACAAGGTTGCTGGGGAGGCCTGTCTTATTCCATCCTCCACAGCATGACACCTTTCCATGCCAAGCCACCAGTAAGTGGTCTGGCATCATTTCAGCACAAACCATTGCACAAAAGGTCCTTTCTGGTCTCATGCAGTCAGCATCTGCTCCCTATTACTCAGTGTGATTCAGAGAAGACTGATATCTCACATGGCAACCTGGATGACTGGGAAAGCTACTAGCTGAAGCCTCTGCGGTAAGCCCTCATCCTCAATGAAGAATTGCTTGAGTCCCTGTGCTTCTCTGCTGCCATGCCCAGAACACGTGTCCCCCTCCTGCCCATCTGCCCGTTGTTGCATAAAAAAGCCTCTGCCTGAGCTTATTTGATTTATATAGATGGATTTTCTAAAGCTACACCAAACTGCAAAGTCTAAGGTTTTAAACTGCAACTCATTGTGATCGTTGTCAAACTTTGTAATCTGTGTAACTCTCAGAAACTTACTGTGAACTGCAACTTTGTAATCTTTTTTAACTCTCAGCCACCCTGCTTGTAACTTTCTCTAAGCTGCATTCCCCCATCAGTGAATGAAGAAAGAGAGTGAGAGTGTGATTGAAGAAGGCTTGGAACAATAGAGCACATTTCAATGAGTCATCACAGTCTGGGCATGCTCCCTGCTGGATAAAAGGAAGTCTGGGCATGCTCCCTGATTATGAGGTGAATGAGTCACAGAAGCCATTCAGACACTATATAAAGAGAAGGAGCACATGTGAGACTCTCTCTTTTTCCTTCCCCTGCTCCTGAGAAGCTCCTCTCCAGTGTCTCTCCTCCTGACCAGCTTCCCCAGCCATGATGAGCAGATAGACCCTCCAGGATCCACATGCCTTGGCTCCTTCTGCAACCCATATGTCTGTAGAATAGTAATAGATATGTAGCCATGTTAGTCTGGTCTAGCTGAATCAAAAAAACAGGACTATGTAGCACTTTAAAGACTAACAAGATGATTTATTAGGTGATGAGCTTTCATGGGCCAGACCCACTTCCTCAGATCAAATAGTGGAAGAAAATTGGCATGACCATATATACCAAAGGATACCATCAAAAAAATGAACACATATGAAAAGGACAAATCAAATTTCAGAACAGAAGGGGAACGAGGGGGGAGGTAAATGTCTGTGAGCTAATGATATTAGAGGTGATAATTGGGGAAGCTATCTTTGTAATGGGTAAGGTAATTAGGGTCCTTGTTAAGACCTAGATGTAAAGCATCAAATTTAAGCATGAATGACAGTTCAGAGGATTCTCTTTCAAGTCTGGTGTTAAAATGTCTTTGGAGCAGGATGCAGGTAATCAAGTCGTTGAGACAATGCCCTTTCTGGTTGAAATGGCAAGAAACTTTTGTCTTTGTGATCCTGTCTAATATCTGTTTTGTGTGCATTGATTCTTTGGCGAAGTGTCTGAGACGTTTGTCCAATGTACATAGCAGACATGTCCAATGTACATGTGCTGACAATGTCCATCTGCTATGTACATTGGACAAACGTCTCAGACACTTTGTCACAGTTTCTTGCCATTTCTTGCCATTTCAACCAGAAAGGGCATTGTCTCAACGACTTGATTACCTGCATCCTGCTCCAAAGACATTTTAACACCAGACTTGAAAGAGAATCCTCTGAACTGTCATTCATGCTTAAATTTGACACTTTACATCTAGGTCTTAACAAGGACCCTAAGGACCTCCCCTCTCATCCCCCTTCTGTTCTGAAATTTGATTTGTCCTTTTCATATGTGTTCATTTTTTTATTGTAACCTTTCGTATATATAGTCATGCCAATTTTCTTCCACAAGTTGATCGAGGAAATGGATCTGGCACATGAAAGCTCATCACCTAATAAACCATCTTGTTACTCTTTAAAGTGCTACATAGTCCTGTCATATGTCTGTGTAAGTGTGTGAGTGCCTGAGGGCAGGAATGAATGGATGTGAATGAGTGAATGAATGGAGGGGTGTGTGCATGCTTGCTTGCTTGCTTGTGTGTGTGTGTGTGTGTGTGTGTGTGTGTGAGTGAGTGAGAGAGAGAGTGTTCTATCTTCTTTAGTTTAAACCTTTGGTGGATGCTTTCTCCTCTTTAGTTTTACCTAGTGGAAATAAAACCATACTAGTGTAACTCTGGGTGGTCTCCAGTGAGAATATTTTTGGGGTAACACCCCTGTGGTAAGGGAAAGTCACACTCTTATGGCAAACAGGGGGTGCCAAACACAGGGTACCCATGTGAGCTCCTGCCTTGCCAGCATACCCAGACCTCCTCCCTCTCAGAGCCTCATGCTCTGGGCCTGTCCCTTACCATCCCTGCCATCAACCTGAGTCCAACTGCACCCCTAAGAACTCTGAGGTGTACCTACTGCATAGTGGCTACCTAAAAGCTTAACTATGGCCTTATACACAATATATCCCTATTGTCTTTAGACAGACCTTTCCTTTTATACTAACAGATTAGGTTCTACACTCTACAATGTATCTCCTGTAAAGTCTGCCCTTCACTTTTTATTACAGCAGAATCAGCAGTGAGACTACTTCGCACACCCTCTGTGTTGGGCTGGCACACATCTGCAGGCAAAAATGGAGTAGGGATGACATATTCAAGGAGCAAATGCAATCCACCCACTTGGACAGGGAGCGCTTAAGCAAGCAGAGGAAACATGCTGCTGAGGAGATGCATGCAGAGCACAAGGACAGGAAAGTGTGCAGGGAACTGGAAGTGTGGAACCAGGAGAGAGTCTTGTCATCCATGGCAGATACGAAGGACTGCATGGCAGCTTTCAGGGATGCCTACACGCACAAGCACCCCCTTATTCAGCCCTGGCAGACTAACATTCCCTCCTCACTGAGTTCCATAGCCTCCTCTTCCAGGGGCCCTAGAATTCAGGGGAGAAGGGAAGGAGGGAATCAAGGGTAGCCTCACACTCAGCCCCTAGGGATGTGTTATGAAACAAAACACTGTCCTCGCAATTGTAATGACTCCCTCACTCTGAAGCTCCCATCCTGGAGTCCTTTTCTATTCCTATTGTGTTCCCTGAATAAAAACACATGATTTTTGTGCAACAGTCTCTTTATTGCTTGTGTTGGGGCAGGAGGGAGATTACAGGCAAGCACACTGAATGCAGGGCAATTTGTTGAAAGCAACATTCATGACTCTCAAAACTGTCCATTCATAAAACTGTCTTTCAAAGTCTCTCTGATTTGCACTGTCCCGCACTGTGCCCTTCTTATTGCCCTGGTGTCTGACTGCTCAGAATCGCTCAGCCATTCCAACCTGCCAGATATCATCCTCCCTTAGTCTCACAAACATTATGGAGCACACAGCAGGCTACCACAACAATTGGAATGTTGCACCAAGTCAGCAGACTGTGAGACCTTCCCTTTAAATGCCCCAAAGCACATTCAACCATCATTCTGCACTTGCTCAGCTTGTAGTTGAACTGCTTTTTACTGTAGTCCAAGCTGCCCATCTACAGCTTCATGAGCCATAGGAGCATGAGGTAGGCTGGGTTGCCATGGATCACTATTGGAATTTCAACATCTGAAATAGTAATTTTTTCATGGTCTGGGAAAAAAAGTTCCAGCTTGCAGCTTTCTGAAGAGGCAGGAATTCCTAATGATGCATGTGTCATGCACTTTTCCTGACCATCCCACATTGAAGTTAGAAAAATGGCCCTTGGGATCCACCAGCGCCTGCAGCACCATCAAGAAACCTTTGTGATTCATGTACTTCTTGGCAATGTGGTCAGGTGCCAAGATGAGGATGTGTGTTCCATCTATCACCCCACCGCAGTTAGAGAACTCCAGTGGGGCAAAGCCCTCCACTACGTCCTCCATGTTTCCCAGTGTCACTACTCTCTGTAGCAGGATATTGATGGCCTTGGCTACTTGGATAACAACATCTCTCACTGTAGATTTTCCTACTCCAAATTGATTTGCAACTGACCAGTCACTGTCTGGCATAGCAAGTTTCCACAGGGCAATTGCCATGTGATTCTCTACTGTCAGAGCAGGTCTCATTCTGATATTCTTGCACTTCAGGGAAGGAGAAAGCAATTCGCAAACTTTCATGAAAGTGGCCTTATGCATGTGAAAATTTTGCATCCACTGCTCATTGTCCCATACCTGCATCACAATACGGTCCCACCAGTCTGTGCTTGTCTGACGGCACTAGAACCGGCATTCCACTGTGTCCAGAGTATCCAATGATAGTGACCTTTGCTAGTCACTCAAGTGCTTTGCAAAAAAGTATTTTCATGACCTCCCGAGATTTATCCTAATTCCAGCAGACCCTGGATACATGCTGAACATACTCTAGCATTAGATGCACCATAGTTAATATCATTATCATAATACTTTGATGCTCAATGGGATCCATGCTTACATTGCTATGGTGTTGGTGTGAATAACCAAGGGAAAAAAGGATGCAAAAAGACTGTTTGCTCTCAAGCGGGGGGGAAGGGAGGAAATAAGTGCATTATGGGACATTGATGACATGTACCCAGAACCACATGCTGCACAGTTTTGGTTCCAGCATGCACTGGGAGCATAACCCATCATGAAAAGGGGTGTAGGTACTGTGGGATAGCTATCCACAGTGTATTGCTCTCAAAGTCAACAGTAGCCACCCTACTGGGGAAATGCTACTTTACATTATGTTGAATCTTGCACACACACACACCTTTGACTTTACAAAATCTGGTGCTAAAAATTTACGTTAATAAATTTGACCTTATCTCTCAATGTAGACACGGCCTCTGACATCAGGTGGTTGGCATTTACTAAAGGCCTTAGACTTTCAGTAATTTCTGCAGGTCAAACATGAGGACAGAAAAAGCAGGATTTGCTGAAGGACACCAGGAGTTCCCCATGCCTCCAAGCAGATTTGAGAGACACTTTATATTACCTTTCACTTTGACTAGACCTTAGTCAGAATCAGTTGGCTTAGCATAAAACCTACTTACATGACTGCAGAATTTGTAGATTTAAAGCACTCCTGATAACCACACAAATAAGCCTCTGGATTTAGCCCTAAATAAACTATTTACTGGATTAGAACATATGCTTAACAGAAAAAAAAAACCCTCATAAAACAGCATGGCCTTACAAATAAAATCATGAAATGTCACAAAAATTTGGAGGAAATGAAGGAACTCATAGTATAATAATTACAGATTAATTTTTAAAGAAAGAAAATAAATGCTAATATGATTTTAATTAACTTCCAAATGATTTTCACTAAAACATTTGGATTGTTCAGTTCAGTTTTCTGACTTCTAATAATCCAATAATTAAAAGGAAAACACCTTTTAATAGTTGGATACATTAAACATATATAACATTGTTTTGTTGGTTTATATACTTAATTCCTAAAAACTAACCTGAGCTGAGAAGCCACAGAAGAAGCCAAACCAGAAATGTACCAGAGTGAAGGCAATGTTTTTGTAGAAGAAATAACACAAGAACTTGCACATTCTGAAATAGGACCACCTGCCGTGAACAAGCAAGAGCCGCTTCAGATATCTGAACTGGGCAAAGGAGTAATCGCTGGCCAAGACTGCTTGCATTCCTTCCTCACCACTGATGCCTACACCTATGTGTGCACCTGTGAGTAAAAAAGAAGCAGAAATGTGTCTTTACTAAGTATTTGAAATAGATTCAGTGATTTGTTAAATGATCACTGTGAACATTTTGCTTAGTGAAACATAAATGGATATCCATTTTCAGATGATCCCGGCCTTACAAAGTGATATCCTGTGCTTCCCAGAGGTGTTTATCAAATTAACAGGAAAGACCCACAAATTTAGCATTATCATTACTATTATGCTGAATCATATTCTGCTGCGCCTCACCCTCAGCTTTTTAGGAAGTGCTAGCTGCTTCTCTAATAGGCTATGTCTACATTGCATGCTTATTTCAAAATAACTCATGTTAGTCTACACAGCAATCTCATTATTTTGAAATAATTTCAAAATAACAGACTTCTTACTGTAACTTCTGTAACCCTCATTTCATAAGAAGTAAGGGAAGTCAACGAAAGAATGTACTTACTTCAAATTCTTGCTGTGCAAACAGCGTCAAAAGTCGAGTTAAGCTAGCTGAAGTTGCATATCTTAACTCAACTTTAGCCCGCAGTTTAGACATACGCATACAGAATAATGTTTGTTATGATTATTTTTAAATGATTCTTTCTTTCTCTTTTATCCTTTCCCTTCTCACTGGAAGAAAAAAAAAAGGTTATTTTGCCATTCTTTGCCAAAATAAGTGAATTGGAGGAGGATCGTGCTGTTATTGATGCTGATGCAGGAAACTTTTTAAAATAAATACAATTTAAATATTGAAAACCCAACTTGAAACTGAGAGTGTGCAAGGGATTCTTTTCTTTCTTCAGGTATGGGGAGTAGAAAAATAAGAAAACTGGTGGGGAAAAAAATACATGAAGTGACTAGTCACCGGGAACTAAGAAACCTGAGGAGCAATCATTGTGAAATTCTGAGAGCACAGCTGAATGCAGGGAATCACGTAACTGTTGCAGTGGTCTAGTAATTATTTTCCATCCTTGTAGTAAGACAGGCTCAAACCATTCAATTACAGTCTAATGGGCCATATTTTTCTTGACTATAGAATAGGGCTCAAACCTGCCATTCATCTGCTTGAAGAAATGACATTGAAATGTAGAGTTCTGTACAATTGCAAAATTGGGCGACAGTCAACAGCAGATGACATATTGTAAGCAATCAATGAAGTATATTATTAGCTATATAAGGCATCTTAATATTTTATTTTAAGGGCTACCCATCAATGTATTATAAAAACAATATATTTACTATGCAATCTACTTATACAATAGCATATTTTAATATACAAAATATCTTCCAAGAAACTGATGCTACAATAAAAGAATTTACAATAGTTACTAATACTGTACTTGGGAAATGCATTCTTCCATGCAAATATTGTAACACATAAGAGGTTTCTTCATGGCTGTACTGCATCCACCACTTAATCAGGACACAATTCAGTTGGGATACCTCTCAAAGTAGCCAAACTAATGATACTTACCACCAAGGAATTTTACTTCATTGGGATGCCAACATATGATTAAGTGGTGCTCAAATGGAGATATCATGTCTTTGTAATTTTCAGAGATTGATCATAATTTGATACCTTTCAAAAATTCTTTACCTCTTTCAGTGCTTGTTTATCAGTGTAGAAGTATTTTAACAGCATTTCTGCAGGCCCATTGAAAACTGTTTAAAATTAACCATTTTAAAAGTGGAAATAGTACAGAACTACCAGGATGCTGGAAGGTCTGGATTTGGTAATTATATTTCAGCTCATTCTGGGGAAAAATAGCTGTTGCTGTTCTGTGTGGTGTGGTTTGTTTTGTAAATGATAGAGACAGACCTCTATCATCTTTATTTCTTCAAAGAAACAGCAAGCTAAATGTGAGTAAAACAAAACAATCTGAGAACCATTTTAGATGGAAGCAAAAACTGCACCGTCTGGTTAGCTAGAAATTCTTCTTAGTCAGAATGAAAGGTGAACTAGTGGGGTATTCCAATTAAGATGGATTCATCAGTACATTATTTATCAAATACTTATACATATGAGTCCATTGATAGGCAAATCTTAACATGCTATTGGCATTTCTATTTATGTTTTTATCTGAAATTAGGACATCATTTCTTCTTACTTTTGATCATGCTGATGTCATTGCCTCCATCCCCTATGGCCAAGGTGACTGCATTCCTGTGCTTCTTAACCAGTTCTACCACTTGTGCTTTTTGTAAGGGAGTCACTCGACAACAAATCACAGTTTTACACATGCAGGCAACGTCTAGGAATTCATTCTCCAGATCAGCCTCAAGTGCATGAGCCTGCAATACAAAGAATTCCCTGTCAGAGTGCTAGTTCTGTACCTATAATTAATAGAAGAGGTGATGGGTAGAAAATGGAGACTAAATAGGAATAAATAGGAAATAAATAAGAATAAATAGGATACATATCTTTCTAATATTTCAAACTTAGTAAACAGCTGAAAGCCTTTTAGCAGAAGATACCACACGTTGCCAGTAAAACAATAAAACAATCTCATAAATTGATATATAGCAAAAATATACATAGACAGAATCCATATACCCTAATGCACAATGAAAGCAAAGCTACATTTATTGTAATATAGTTTCTTTAATAATATGTTCAATACAAAATGTAAAAAGGGATGGAAATAATCAAAAAATGGATATGTTAGGGTATGTCTACACTAGAAAGTTAGTTCGAACTAACGGACGTTAGTTCGAACTAACTTTCCTATGCGCTACACTAGCGCTCCGCTAGTTCGAATTTGAATCGAACTAGCGGAGCGCTTAGTTCGAACTAGGTAAACCTCATTTTACGAGGACTAACGCCTAGTTCGAACTAGCTAGTTCGAACTAAGGGCTGTGTAGCCCTTTAGTTCGAACTAGTGGGAGGCTAGCCCTCCCCAGGTTTCCCTGGTGGCCACTCTGGCCAACACCAGGGAAACTCTATGCCCCCCTCCCGGCCCCGGACCCCTTAAAGGGGCACGGGCTGGCTACGGTGCCCGTGCCAGGTGCAAGCCTGCCAGCACCCAGCTAGCAGACCCTGCACCTGGCACGGCACAGAGCCACCCACCCGATGCCCCCCAGCCCACCCCCTCTTGCCGGGACCAGGCTGGCAGCTCCCGGGAGCTTGCCCTGGACCGCAAGAGGCGGGCACCTTCCTGGGCTAGTGCGGACATCGTGGACCTCGTCCACGATCTCCGCACTAGGCACAGGAAAGTGGCCGTCTAGGGCAGGAGAGCTGCCAGCCTGGCCACCCAGGACCAGGTGTGCATGAAAATCAAGGGGGTCCACTGAGACCCCCGACACTGAGCCCTGAGCTTACAATGGCCGTACTGGGTCAGACCAAAGGTCCATCTAGCCCAGTAGCCTGTCTGCCAACAGCGGCCAACCCTAGGGACCCTGGAGGGGATGGACCGAAGACAATGACCAAGCCATTTGTCTCGTGCCATCCCTCTCCAGCCTTCCACAAACTTTGGGCAGGGACACCACTCCTACCCTCTGGCTAATAGGACTCCATGGACCCAACCTCCATCACTTTATCTCACTTCTCTTTAAACTCTGTTCTAGTTCTAGCCTTCACAGCCTCCTGCAGCAAGGAGTTCCACAGGTTAACTATTTGCTTTGTCAACAACAACAACTTTCTCTTACTAGTTTGAAACCTGCTACCCATTCCTTTCCTTTGGTGTCCTCTAGTCCTTCTTTATGGGAACTCAGGAAGAACTTTTCTGAATGCACCCTCTCCACCCAACCCCTGCTTTTAGAGACCTCTATCCTGTCCCCCCTCCGTCTCCTCTTTTCTAAGCTGAACAGTCCCAGTCTCTGTAGCCTCTCTTCATCTGGGACCTGTTCCAAACCCCTGATCATGTTAGTTGCCCTCCCCTCTCCCAGCCTTTCTCTTCCCCTCTCCCACCTCCTTTTCCCAGTCTCCCCCAGTTTTTTTCAATAAAGACAGAGTCAATGTTGGAAGAAACGTTATCTTTATTTTGTACATCAATAAGAAGGGGGGCTAGGGAAGGGCAAGTGGAAGGAGGTGAGGGAGGAATGGGGTACGAGCCCCCGATGGGGAGGACTGGGCTGGCTCTGCGGGCTTCTGGGGGTGGAAGCTCTCCTGCAGCCCCCCAATTACTCCCTCTCCCCAGATGGCAGCCTGCGGCAAGTGCAGCCGGGCTGATGGCCGAGTGGTGTGATGTGCCCAGTGTGGGCACTCAGGGCACTCCAAGCCAGAACTTCTTTGCAAGCGGGGCACCCCTTAGAACTGTGTGTCCGGGGTGGGGGTCGGGACCCTTTAAGCGCAGCCCTCGGCTAGCCTGAGACAGTATCTCCATGCTCTAAGTCCTCCTTTTATGCCCTGCCGGCACTGCTTCCGGCCATCATTAAGCCCTGTTCAGAGTCCACTCAATGTGGACTTACTAGTTCGAACTAGCAAAACGCTAGTTCGAACTAGTTTTTAGTTCTAGATGCGTTAGTTCGAACTAGCTTAGTTCGAATTAACTAATTCGAACTAAGTTAGTTCGAACTAGCGCTGTAGTGTAGACGTACCCTTAGTTATTTCAGTCTAGCACTTGACTTTCCAGGTAATTTTATAGAATTAAAAAGGGTCTAATGCAGTGAATCATCAGCTCCATTGCAAGTTTTTAGCTGCAGATACTCAGTGTATCTTTGTGGTTCAGCACCCATAGAGCTTCCTCACAATTCAGACTCAGAAAATTCTGGCAATTATCATCGCAGTCTGGCCAAGCTCTGTGGTCTGCCTGTCTCCCTTGGATTGACATATAGCTAGTTCAACTATATGTGGCATGTGACCAGAGCCACTGGAAAAATGCATAAAATGTTCCCATTTTGACATATATTGTGGGATTTCATTCACTGTGTGGCAATTTCATTTAACTATAGTAGGGAAAGAAAACCCTCAGAAAGCACCAGGCAAGAAAAGGACTCTTCAAAATCATGGAAGAGGGAAAAATTCAGGTCACTGGTTTAGATATGGTGGTGATGGGGGTCATATATACCTGGAATGGTAAAAGATAATGCTTTTCTCATTCTTTGAAAAGGCATGAGTTGAGATTGCCTTTGAAACTGGTATCTCCAAGGATATATCTACACAGCAGCATTATTTTGAAATAATTTTATTTCAAAATAACTTAGTCCGCGTCTACACAGCAGGCAGTTATTTTTGAAATAATGTCAAAATACTGTCAAGCTGGAGGACTGCTTACTCCAACTCCTGTAACCCTCATTGTATGAGGAGTAAGGGAAGTCAGAGGAAGAGTGCTCTATTTCAAAATACATGCTGTGTAGACTCTCCCAATTTCAAAATAAGCTATTTTGAAATAAGCTACGCAATTGATGTAGCTCAATTTGCGTAGCTTATTTTGAGTTAACCCCTGCTGTTTAGACCACCCCAAATGAAAAGGGTAACTAGAAACTTTATCTTCTTTTCAGGTTGTAATCTTAAATTTTCCAAAACCTGATAACCAGTGTCCCCTGTAAGTGTATGCTTGAGTGGCCACCCAAGAGAAATTCAAATGCCACCAAGCTAATTAACAACAGCACTCTCAGCCACCCACAGCCAACAGCACATGTTTCTATTGGTGATACACATCTGCAGATGCCTTGTACATACAACAAAATGTATTCCATGCATGGGGAACACTGCAGCTAATATCCCATATTTTTCCCCTTTACTTTGACTCTCTGGGTACATCTAAACTATATCCCTTTTTCAATAAAGGGATATAAATTAGACGTATCGAAACTGTAAATGAAGCCAGGATTTGAATTTACCATGCTTCATTTACATAATGGCGTTCGCAGCTTTTTTTCAAAATGACGCTTTTCAAAAAAAATCTTGGTCAAGATGGGGATCATTTGACAGAAATGCCCCGTTTTGAAAGATGAGGGTTACAGGATCTTTCAAAATGGGGCAGTTCTGTCGAACGATCCCTATCTTGACCGCAGGTATTTTTCGAAAAGCAGCTTTTCAAAAAAAAGCCATGGCTGGCGTTATGTAAAAGAAGTGCGGGAAATTCAAATCCCAGCTTCATTTACAATTTCAATACGTCTAATTTACATCCCTTTGTCGAAAAAGGGATGTAGTTTAGATGTATCCCAAGATAAGACTGTCAATGAGGAAGCCGCTTGATGTCAGTGGTGGTGTTTTCTCAAAGTTTTCACAACAGAGCAAGTGGTCTTATTCTAATTTCTTGACAAAGGCTGCTAAACAGTTTTGAGATGAAATGGAAACTACAAATCTGGGTATAGGAGAGAAACAGTTTCTGCAGACTACAGTCTTTCTGGTGAATCCCTGGAGTGGAGACATACTTTCCATTGTTTCCACTGTGTAGAAAGCAACACATAATTATGGCTGGAATGTAGCTGGAGAGAACTATGCATCTTAAACTAACTTAAATGGCTGTGGATCTTAGGGAAAAGCTTAAATAATATTCCCATTTACATCTTTTTCTAGCAAGAAACTGTCTGAAGGCAGAGCCATTCTTATTCATAATTTTTTAAAAAGAAAATAAAAATCAAAGAATGTGAATGTACTAAGATTATTATATGTCTTCATGAGTAGCTTATTTTTCAAAAGTGAAGCCTGAGCTTTTATGTCTCTTAAGTGAACAAGTCAGAAAATCGTTTTGATTCTTTTTTAAGATTTTGAACCTGAACTACATTAAAGTAATTATGACAAGAAACAGATTCCTAATCACAGCAAATTGTTTTGGCATCCCTGTAAAATGCTGATATTTAGAAAACCCACTGGAGGCATCTTAATGAGATTAATTTAATTTAATTTAATTTAATTTAATTTAATTTAATTTAATTAGTTAATAATTTAAGGTCAGGTTGTGCTCTCAAACAGCAAACATCAAAAATAAACAGCATTATATTTGCCTAATTGCATTCCCTTAATTAATTGGCATTGATTTGTGATATTCCCCTCACACCCGTACTTAAATAACAACAGCAGTAGTCTATGTCTAGTTAAGAAGGGATAAGATTGTGTGGACTAGTTTTTATTATGGGACCTTCTCCATTGTGGCAGTTATTAAAAAAAGCTGTATACAGTTACTCATTTGATTTCTCTTCCATGCACATCCAAAAGTTAAGAAGTAATTTTAATTGTCTCTTGCAATCATGTTAGCCTTTGTTTGTAGCTTTCTTATGAAACAGTTTTAGAGTCTGGAGAGAAATCTGTCATCATTAGAAAACAAAGCAGACATGATTATTTGGGTTGGGAAGGAAAGGACAAAATCTGAAAAACCTGACTTACCAGGCTATGTCCATTTATGATTAATGCATAGTCACCATCGACAATTTCTTCCAAGACTGAGCTCTGCTTTGATTCTTGCTTTTTTTCACAACTTGCATGACCATTGGAAAGATCTGTGCTTTGTCCAAACAAATGTTCTTTCACTTTCCTTAAAAGAAGAAAAGAATGTGTTATTCTTAATTTTAATTAGACAATGATTTAAGCTAATTTCAGTTCTGCTGTTCTCATCTATCTACTACTAGATCCAAGGTCCTTCCTTGTCTGGCACCCTCAGGACCTTACTCGTCCAGAATGAGGGAATTAGTTGGATATGGGGAGGTCCTCTGCCACTGACCTCCCAGGATGCTCCCCCTGCCTGCTGTTGGCTCTGCTCTGACCCCACTGCCACTGGGCTCCAGCCTGAAGGGCTGGCTTGGACTTGGGCTCTGATGTGCTAGTGCTCTCCAGGATGGAGCTCCCCCAGCCTCCACCGGGGATCCCCGCCTGGGATGGGGCTCGTCTATCCAGCTGCTGCTCCGACTGGCTGGGACACCCCCTGGATGCAGTTCCCCAGCCGCATGGCCCCGCTTCTCCCCATCCCGACCAGGGTTCTCCAGGGACAGGGTTCACAGTCCCAGGCTCTGGGGCTCTCTGATCCAGCAACATCTGTAGTCCTGCCAGACCACAGATGTTGCCGAATCAGAGAATCCCGGATTTCAGAGGTTCAACCTGTATATATTTCAGAAACTTTGTCTGTTTGTTCAAGAACCCCTAAATAGTAAGAGCTAAGACCACCACATTTGGCATGCAGCTTCTTATCATAACTTAAAGCAAGGTCAGGATTTGGTTGTGCCAGGAAAATGGGATGTGCCTAGAATGGGATTGCTTCCCATAAAGCCATGCAGAAAAGAGACATAATCACCAGTCAGATTAAAGGGGCTGGTCTCGGAGCATACTGCACCTGTCTGGAACAACCTCATCCCTGAGCCAAGCACCTTTTGGGAGGGGACTGAAGCTTACCCCCGATTCACATGGGAACACTGCTGGCTGTTCCCCCTTTTTAAGGGAGCATGGGGAAAGGGCACAATTTTCTGCATTCCTCACTCTGACTGGGGAACACGGGGGGCAGACGTGCTGTGTACTATGCTCTTGCTCCCAGTTTTTGAAAAATATAATAATTTAAATAAAGCACGTACATTTCCTTTTATTTAAAAAAAGAATTGAGTTAAGGACCTGTGCTAATGTATCAGAAGCAGCAAGGGGGGGAGCAGGAGCTGGTGCCGATGAGGAGCTGGCATTAAGCAGGCTCCCCAGGAGCAGTGGTGCCACTTACCCCTCCCCCCCCCCCACACACACATTCTTTCGAGAGAGGAATGCAAATGCAGTCAAGCAAAATTGCAAATGCAGCACGGATTTGAATTTCCCGTGCTTCTGGTGCATATTGTGTCCGGCCACTTTTTCAAAATACCCTATTTTGAGATAAAAAGCACTGTGTAGACACGGTTATTTTGAAAGAAACCCCTTCTTTTGAAATAACCCTTAAACCTCACTTTTTTAGGAGTAAGGGTTATTTTGAAAGAAGGGGTTTCTTTTAAAATAACCACATCTACACAGCATTTTTTATCTCAAAATAGGATATTTCGAAAAAGTGGCCAGACGCGATTATGCAAATGAAGCACGGGAAAATCAAATCCACACTTCATTTGCAATTTCGCTCAGCTGCATTTGCATTCTGCTCTTGAAAGAGAAATGCAGTGTAGACATACCCTTCCACTGCTTACTAGGCTTTTAGAAGACATTTAGAGGTAAATTAGTGCTAAATAACAGCACAAAACACTGAGTGAGGCCTGGTCTGTACTGGGACCTTAGTCTGAAATAACTCCCCTAAAGTCGAATTTGTAAGCAATCAATCCACACTACCAAGCCTATTATTCTGTACTCCTGCTTTTCATGAGGAATAACGCTATTCCCAAACTTGTAAGTCTGAAATTACATTGGTGTGGACACTCTGGTGCTTCCTGGAGCTCTGAATCTGAGGCAGCATGTCCATATTAACATAGTGATAGAAATGTAGCCGTGTTAGTCTGGGGTAGTTGAAGCAAAATGCAGGACAATGTAGCACTTTAAAGACTAACAAGATGGTTTATTAGATGATGAGCTTTCGTGGGCAGACCCACTTCTGCCCACGAAAGCTCATCATCTAATAAACCATCTTGTTAGTCTTTAAAGTGCTACATTGTCCTGCATTTTGCTTCATATTAACATAGCCTGCCTCAGACTATATCTGATGCTTCCCTGTAGTGTGGACCCGGGACTTCAAATTTGTAAAGTCGAATTTAGTTAATTAGAAATAATCTTCTAGTGTAGGCATGGCTTAAAAGACAAAACTGGTGGCTGTAAATAAACGTTATAGGACTGTGGAAAACTTAGCCACACCCATGATAAGTGAACATCTGGCTAATTTAAATCATGCTGGACCACAAATGTTGCTAGACTGGAGAGTACCAGACTAGAAAGGTTCAATTTGTATTAAAAACTTCAGTGGAGGGAGAAATTTGAAAACTCTTAAGTCTCTTTGGCTTGAAAGAGAGTTTGTTTCAGAACATCAACTAAGAAAATAACCACTACCTACACAGAGTTAAAAGTTAGAGGCAACAGGCCACTTGCTCCATTAGAAAGTTTAGATAGATAATTCTCCCCATTGATAACATCTCTAAACAAATCTTTTCACTTCAGTGACATAGCATACTGTGCATGCAGACTTCCTAGATGTGTTTCTCAGAAACAAATATGAAAATGTATGGGTTCCCTGTTTTATTAAGTCCTTTTCTAGTCAGCATTAATGACTTAATTTCTGCTTTTCTTTATCAGTAGCATATTCCAAAAAGAGTAAAATGCAAGCCAGGATTTACTTGTATTCAGTGATGTCCTCAGATACATGCTGGAATTCATATGGGTTTACATATCTGAGAGAAGTACTGTATTTTATGAACTAAAGCTTTTCTTCTACACCATCTGATAACTGGAATCACATACGCATATATAGTTATTTACATATGTGTACTACATCACCCAACTCTTTGACAATCTTTTGTCTATTCAAACCATGGTACACATTTGTATCTCATTTGTTCCTATCATCCATATTTCTAAGGCTATATCTGTACTGCACTCTAAACTCGAAATAAGATACACAATTTGCACTATGCAAATTACATAGCTTATTTTGAGTTTATTTCAAAATAAAGTGCTATTTTGAGACATCCCTTAACCCTCGTGGAATGAGGGTTACTGGGATGCCGAAATAGCGCGCCCATTATTTTGAAAAATATTTCGAAATAACAGGTGGCTTGTGAAGATGTGGGGTAGCTATTTCGGGATTCTTCTGGTATCCCAAAATCACTTTGATGTGTAGACATAGCCTCAGATTTTAAAAAGTATACATCGTTTACTCTGATTCACCATGTCCATATTTGGTTCCCCCACAGCTTTCTTTCTTGAACCCTGGCCTCAAGCTCTATGAGTGATTTTCACACTGGATTTCAACCCTCCACCTCTATGCCAAGCTCAACAATTCATACCCAAATTAATTCCTACATAAATAGTTTATGTAAAAATAGATCCCATGTTGACATAACTCATTTTATCAAGCAATATATAATGTATAATGTTTAATCAAAATACACAAATCACAAAGGCTAAAATAAAAGTGCTTGTTTACTTTAACTGTTGTATTATGTAGTTACCCATTATTCAGATTCAAGATGCATTAGTTACAGGAATAGGTTGGGACTGAAATGCCCAAACCTCTTGGCTGGCTCTAAAATACCAAGGGATAATTAGGTAAACTGATGCCTTGTTTGTCTGATACCCAAAATAGGCAAAAATTTTATGTCCGTGGTAATTATTGAAAAAATGCTATGCTTGGCTCTACTGCAAGTAGAAAAAATACACAGAAATGAAAAAGAGACTCAAATAAGAGAAGAGAACTGAAAAAGGAACACATTTTTAAACTTAAAGGAGGAAAAAAGGAAGGGAGAGAAAGATATGGCCTACCCAACAATCTATTCAGTATGCATCTGGAAAATGTGAAAGGATGCTACTTCCCGAAAGACAGGGTTCTAGTAATAATTTATATTGTGCTCTAATCTATTCCAATTAAGGAAATTTGCATAAAAATCCAACATTAAAATCATTATGCCATCTATGAGTATTATTCAAAAAGTCACAGCTGTCACATTGAGTGAGAGAGAAGACAAGTGTGAGAAAGAAAGAAAGAAAGAAAGAAAGAAAGAAAGAAAGAAAGAAAGAAAGAAAGAAAGAAAGAAAGAAAGAAAGAAAGAAAGAAAGAAAGAAAGAAAGAAAGAAAGAGGTTGAGATCTATGCCATGCAAATCGTGGCATATGGACCATGAAATCTTTGTCCTTCTGTGAAATCTGGCCTTTTGTGTGCTTTTACCCTATACTATACAGATTTCATGGGGGGAGACTATCGTTTCTCAGATTGCGGGGCCTGACCCAAAAGGGAATTCCAGGGGGAATCACAAGGTTATTTTAGGAGGCTTATGTATTGCCACCCTTACTTGTACACTAGCTTCAGAGCTGGACAATTGGAGAGTGGTGATTGTAATGTTGGCCATGAGCCTAGCTCTAAAGGCAGCACCTTGCCAGCAGCAGTGCAGAAGTAAGGGTGGCATGACTATACCCATGTCACCCTTTCTTCCTTACTGCTGCTTTCAGAGCTGGGTGGCCAGACAGTAGTGGCTGCTAAAGGCCCAGCTCTGCAGGCAGCAGCACAGAAGAAAAGGTGGCAACACCATAAAATACCATTCTTTTACTTCTGTGCTGCTGGTGGTGGCGGCTTTGCCTTCCTGCTCTGCTTCTTTCAGAGCTGGATTCTCAGCAATCAGCCACCATTCTCCATCTGCCCAGCTCTGAAGGCAATGCTACTGCCAGCAGCTGTGTAGAAGTAAGGGTAGCAATACCGCAGCTCCTATACAGTAACCTTGCAAGCCCTCTACACAATTACAACACCATGACATTTCAGATTTAAATATTTGAAATAGTGAAATTTACCGTGTTTAAAATCCCATGACCATGAAATTGAGCAAAATGGTTTGTGAATTTGGTAGGCTCCTTAAATAAAGGTAATAAATGGACAAGAAGGAACCAAGTAGTGAGGTGGTACAGGATGGGATCCATGAATATGTAACCCAACAGGGTACTGCTACCACAAATTTCTGATTATAAGCATAAAGGTGCATGAACACCTACAGTAGAGCATGCACAGGGACAGCACTCAAAGAAGAACCCATGCCCTATCAGCATAGAGGGGGAGGCAACTAGTACTCTAGCTTGGAGTCTGGAGTACTAGCCTCAAGAAGCTGGCTTTTTGTCATCAGATAAGCATGCTGTCACACTTCTCCGACAACTTCTAGAACTTTAACAGATGGAATGTTAAGGAAAGATTTGTAGCATCACAGGGAGGGAGTCTAATTGTAGTATTTTGTCTGCATGAAAGAATAATACAATATATTTTAAATGTGTATTTACCTGAGTTCTTCACGCACTTCCGTTACCGTGTGACCAGCCACTATGAAAATCTCATTCATGGTATCAGTGAGTATGTGGCAGGAGTAACCAACATTCATGGCAGTTTCTGAGAGACAATATTATCAGTTTTGCTTAGCATAGTTATATTAAAATAATTACTTATTTATTTTGTAATGTCAACAGAGCATACTGAGAATACAGCAATATCATAATTAGAGTAATTCTCTAAGGGTATGTCTACACAGCAAAGTTATTTCAAAATAACAGCCATTATTTCGAAATACTTTCCTAGTGTCTATACAAGCAACTGCTATTTCGAAATTAATTCGAAATGGTGGAGGGCTTATTTCAAAATTGGTAGACCTCATTCCACAAGGAATAGCACCAATTTTGAAATTGCTATTTTGAAATAAGCACTGTGTAGACGCTTATTAGGGGGCTTCCAGCCCTTTCCCAGAGTGGCCTGCTGTCTGCCCTGGCCACAAGGTAACTTCTGACCTGATGCCCTACCAGAACAAGTTCTGGCTGGTCTTAAATGCAATTCAGTGTCCAATCAGTGTGAACGTGCTATTTTGAAATAACTATTTCGAAATTAGATATTTCAAAATAATGCTGTAGTGTAGACATACCCTAACATAATTACTAGCTTTGATATAAATGTATTACTAAAATGTACCTTTCTCTGAGCTATATTTTATAGATATTCTTTATAGTGCATTAGTGCTTAAAGTCCAACTGAGATCAGAGCCCTATTGTTGTAGACACTTGTTCAAAAAGTTTCTAAATAGAAACAGAGGTTTCTAAATAGAAACAGCCAAGAACAAAGTGGGAAGGGAAACTGAGGCACAGGAAAGCAAAACAACTTGCCCTATTCAAACAGAAGATCAGTGAAAAAAGAAGAGATTAGAACCAAGTATCTCAACTCCTAATTCAATGCTTTATCTGCTAGATCACATTGCTTGCCATGTGAGGTGTATTTTTCTATCCAGTGGAAATTACCTATAGGCAACTAGTCTTGTGCACTAACAAAAACTGATTTAACCCTGATAGGATCATCATTAGAAAAACCATAAATGCTATTTAACTATCTATTTGTAGAGCTTGTTTCTGAAATAAAAATGCTCAAGTACACATGTTCCACTGAGAGCATTTTTAAATTTCCACTGGGCACCGGTGGCAAGTGCCATATCCAAATAATTTGAGACCCAAACAAATACTAAGTTTATGCGGAGAGAACACTGCCTCAAAGGCCATAGGCTACAGGAACTCTCCTCTGTTAAGGTGGATGGTGTTCACCAGGAGATCCAACAGTCACTGCATTGCCATACTCTTGGCATGCCCATGCACAACTCAGCCGTATCTGCATTGTACATCAAGCTCATTAGCATTCTTCTTTATTAATAATTTATTAATTTTAAATGAAAATAATGTTCAGGGAATGGGCTCCCTGAGCACCATACAAGGGAACTGTGGAAGTCTCACTACTTATGGCTTTCTGTCACCCCACGTTTTCACCCCCAAAATTACACATTATTAATGAATTACCTTGCTTGTCTCCTGTTAGAATCCAGATCTTAATGTTCGCTAGTGATAAACTGGCAATTGTTTCCGTGACTCCTTCTTGTAACTTGTCTTCTATAGCAGTGGCACCTAGTAACTTTGTAAGGAAGCAGAACATTTAAAGTGACTTTCAACAAACTTTGCAAATAATTTTCACCAGCAACTAGAACTGGGAAATATAAATAGGACACATTACATTGTTTTATACATCTACAGATAGATAATATCAAATCAAACTTTAATACAATATAATACCCTTGACGTGCACTCACAGCTTCTATTGAGAGCAATGGAATTTTCTCCAAGTCTAAAGGCAGTCTACAGTGTAATTTGCATCAAGAACTACATAACCCATAGTTTCAGGGCAAGCTCGCCAGGGGATCTCCCGGTTGTGGGGACAGAGAAGCAGAGCTGAAGCCCTTTTCTTGCCCAACAGGCTAGCAGCAGACCTAGAATTGTCTACAGAATCTTCTAGGTTGTAGTTTCAACTTACTGGGTTGAAACTTGCTTACTAGATACTGGTTAACCAGTGTGTAGGAGCAGCCTGCTGTGAATGGAAGGCTGCCCCAGTGGGGCTAAGAGCTGGCAGCAGCCCCCCCAGCTCCGGGGCCATGGCCGGAAGCCTCCAAGCACCAGCGTTGGTGGCAGTCCCAATGCCAATGCCAGTGCCAGTGCCAGTGCCAGGGCTAGGGCCAGGAGCCACCAGCTGAGCCCCTGGGCTGAGGCTCGGAACCTTTGGCCACCGGCAGCAGTGGCAGCCTGGGGCTGGGAGTCTCCTGCCCCCGGAGGTGGTGGTGGCATCCCAGGGGGTAGGCCCAGGAGCTTTCTGCTGCTGGCAGTGGCAGCAGCAGCCCCAGCCCTGGGAGCCTGCTGTTGGCGGTGGCAGCAGCCCCAGTCCCATAGCCAGGGATCCCACTCAGACAATTAACTGGATTAATCAGGATTTTACATCTCTACTCTTAATATGGCTATATCTCTATATCAGCCTCAACCAAAGGCATCCTTATGGGGATGGGATGACCCTGAGGCTCTGACTGGCTGATTAATCACCTGTGAAGCTGGGCTTAGAGGGAACAGTGATGGGGACTCACTACTGACCATCACCAGAAAAGTCAGTAGCAAACAGTTTATGAGCCCTATTTTGATAGGAATTTCTTTCAGTTAAAAAATTAGACTAGTTCTAATCACCATAAGCATTTGTAAGGCCATACAGCACTTTACAATAAGGCTCCTATACACCATTTAATGTAAAGGAACCTTAAAGTGTTTACACCTGTTTTACACTCCTCTGGAATTCAATAAGAAAAATGGGAACAATTCACTAAGCAGGCAGGTTGCTACATTCCTCTCTATCTGAGGGGACACAGCCTGCCCCAAATCTATCTCCTCAGAAACACCCCAAACCTATGCCCCAGCATGCCACGCTTGCCTCAATCACAGAGGGTATGTCTACACTACCCTCCTAGTTCGAACTAGGAGGGTAATGTAGGCATACCGCACTTGCAAATGAAGCCCAGGATTTGAATTTCCCGGGCTTCATTTGCATAAGCGGGGCTCCGCCATTTTTAAATCCCCGCTCGTTCGAACCCTGTGCCGCGCGGCTACACGCAGCACGAACTAGGTAGTTCGAACTATGCTTCCTAGTTCGAACTAGGAAACCTAGTTCGAACTACCTAGTTCGTGCCGCGTGTAGCCGCGCGGCACAGGGTTCGAACGAGCGGGGATTTAAAAATGGCGGAGCCCCGCTTATGCAAATGAAGCCCAGGAAATTCAAATCCTGGGCTTCATTTGCAAGTGCGGTATGCCTACATTACCCCGCTAGTTCGAACTAGCGGGGTAATGTAGACAGACCCAGAGTGTCTCTCTTTTTCTCTCTCACATGCATGACTGCCAAGCTCCCCTGCCCAATCCCGGCAGTAATTTTATGTCTCAACCACCTGCTTCGGGTGCTCAAACCAATCTGCCTGCACTGCTGGGAAGGGACTCCTGACTGCTCTTGTGGCTTCCCTTTACTTCCACATCAGAAGTAATTTTCCTGCAGGGAAGCAAAGAAATCTGTGAGGGCTGTGAATTCTGCACATACAGCAACACAAAATTCCCCCAAGAGTATTTAACTGAATATATTACATATTGAAAGTTGTCTTTCTGTTTACAAAGCACCACAGATTATGTTTTCTAAAATGGAACATACATGTGACCTGATGAGTATTTTAGGGGAATTTAAAAGAAAATCAGGTTAATTTATATTTAAAATGAGTCATTAACCATGGAAAAAAATCCCCTCACTGATTGCCTCGACTATTTTAAAGCCTAACCACAGCTGGCCTAGACATTCATTGGTGTCCTTTTTAACAAAGAGAGGCACTGATTGAATGTGAGCATATATCAAGACCACAGCAGTCTTGCTTGCAGCACAGAATCAGGAACATAAAAAGATATGAAAGTATTAATCTATGGGTACGTCTAGACTACAGGCTTTTGTCGACAGAAGTTTTGTCAAGAGATACTGTCGACAAAGCTTCTGTCGACAAAGAGCAACTAGACTACATCCAGTTCTGTCGACAAAGCAAGCCGCTTTGTCAATAGGACAGTGTAGACGCAAAGGATGGAGTGGATGCAATAACGCCTTCTGTCAACAGAACTCTGTTGACAAAAGGCATTATTCCTCGTAGAATGAGATTTACAGCCGTTGACAAAACTGCTGAGTTCTGTCGACATTATGTCAACAGAACTCAGCAGCAGTGTAGACGCAGGTATAGCTGTCGACAAAAGTCCACTTTTGTTGACAAAACCGTGTAGTCTAGATATACCCTCTAATACAGCATCACATTGCAAATACACTTTTCCTGTGCTGTATCTCTCAGAACATACCATCATGTCTCTTTCAATCTCTTCATATGCTGCAGCAAGATGTTCATTCCTGCTATCCAATGAAGTGTTTGCCTCCTGAAGTATTGTAAACCACTCTTTAAAGTGCTCTTCAGTCAAGTTTTTGTATGCAAGGGCTAAGGTCCGAAGGCCTTCTCCAGCAAACTCCTATCACATAAAAATAAAAGATGAGCAGTATCTATGGGAACTAAAGTAGTCATAACCAGATGATATTAATTTCTCACTCTCTTAACATCTACATTGATTATGGAGTCAATAAGCGAAGATATTCTAAGATACCATGAAATAAAATTCTCATAATCCTTGTTTCTACAGGATTTTAATGCTTCTTCCTTTTACTTAAGGTTGTAGGCAATTTTCTACTTATAGCTAGATTTTGTTCTTTAAAAAATAACTTTAATGATTGGTGATAATTTTTATGTATACGAATATTCTAACAAAGATTTGTAGTTTCTAATATTATGTAATGTCAGATACAAATTAAAAAATGGAACAATGTTAATAAGAGAAATGTTGCATCAGAGCTGAATATGAATCAGTATCTAGGTATTAAACTGATGAAGGATTTAATCTTGAAAAGCAGCTAATGTGCCCAGACTACTCTCTTTAGCACAATTAACTAAAATACTTAGCACATTTTGGGTGCTACCACAATGTAAACAATAAATAATAATGTTCATTGTGTACATTATCACAAATCCATCATCTTAAAAGCATACCCAAGTAGGTATCAGTGGAAGAACTATAAGAAGCTGGACTATAAAGTAGGAGCAGAAATGTCTCAAACAGGACCTCATTATCTCCAGCCTGATTCTGGCCTGAATATTTATACCTGCCTCTGGAAATTTCCACCACATGCATCTGATGAAGTGGGTCTTTGCCCACGAAAGCTTATGCTCCAACACTTCAGTTAGTCTATAAGGTGCCACAGGTCTCCGTGCCGCTTTTGCAGATTCAGACTAACACGGCTACCCCTCTGATACTCAAACAGTATGTTAATCATAATGGTTGCATGACATAGTATTATGGTTCAGGGTGCTACCAATTTGTTATGCTTAGGGCACTACCAAATTCACAGTGCACTTTGATCATTTTCATGGTCATAGGATTGTTAAAATAATACATTTCATGATTTCAGCTATTTAAACCTGAAATTTCATGATGTTGTAGAGGCCCTAACACCCCCCCCCCAAAAAAAAGAATTGTGGGAGGGGGAGGTTGCAAGGTTATTGTAGAGGTGGGTGTGTGTTCATGTTAACCTTACTTCTGTGCTGTTGCTCATGTTGGAGATGCCTTAAGAGCTGAGCATCTGGACAGCAGTGGCTGCTGGCTGGAAGCCCATTTCTGAAGACAGAGCAACAGCAAGCTGAAGTGCAGAAGTAAGGACAGCGTGGCATTGCCACCCTTACTTCTGTGCTCCTGCCTGTAGCGCGAGGCCCTCAATCAGCAGTCAGCTCTGCCGAAGTGCCCAGGCCTGAAGGCAGCAGCATAAAAATAAGGATAGAAAGGTATAGTATTGCCACTCTTACTTCTGCACTGCTGGCGGGGCATGGCTTTCAGAAGTGAGCATCTAGCCAATGGCCATCACCAGTGTTCCTTCTAAGCAGCGTGGCAGCACAGCATCACCAGTGATTAATCAGCCATGCCCAGTCAGCCCTGTGCACAGAGCCCTGAGCCTCTGACTGGACAGGGCTGATTAATCACTGGTGATGCTGTGTTGCTGTGCAACTTAGAGGGAACACTGGCCACCACTGTCTGGCTGCCCAGCTCTGAAGTCAGTGCAGAAGTAAGAGTGGCAATACCATGATCCCCCCAAAAATAACCCTCCTAAAATAACCTTGTGACTCCCCTATAACTCTCTTTTGGGTTAGGACTCCCCAATTTGAGAATGGTCTCCCGACTGAAATCAGTATAGATTAAAACACACACAAAAAGACCAAAGTTCATGGAGGGAGACCAGTTTTGACAGTCTGTAACATGTTTTTCATAGCCTTGAATTTGGTAGGGCCCTAGATATGCTGACAACAAAGGCCTTAGAGTGAATGAGAGTTGTGGCTGAGTGAACCACACTAGGGCTACGTCTAGACTACATGCCTCTGTCGGCAGAGGGATGTAAATGAAGCACTTCAAAAGTGCAAATGAAGCCGGGATTTAAATATCCCATACTTCATTTGCATAAGCATATAATGGTGGTCTTTTGAAAAAGCGCTATTTTGAAATTAAAACCACAGTCTAGATGCGTTTTTTTCGAAAACAGGGCTCATTTTTTGAGGTTTACAGGATCTTTCGAAAAAGAGCCCCATTTTCAAAAGAACCTGTGTGTGGGTGTGTGGGTTACAGCTGCCCAGAATCCAAATTTGAAATCACTGGCCAAAACTCACAGATATGCATACATACATTAACAGGTTAGGTCCTTCAACCTAAAGAAACAGATATAAAACTAACAACCCAAGACTTAAAAAGAATAAAAACAAAATTCTCTGATATGTTATTAGCTCATGCTAATTAATTGAGACTCTGATCCTGTATCAGGATCGCCTGGAGCAGATTGCTCAGCTCATGCAGAATCCCATTATTTCTTTAATATAAAAATGATTGCATACATGATGTTATTCAGAATGCACACATTCTTACAGATCACACAGCATATTAGATAACTTTATTATCCAAATTACATTCCCTCATTCATATCTTAGAATTTCAACGACTGACTTTTTTCGAAGTCTAACAACTATGATGAGCAATTTTACTGCTAAAAAACAAAAACATTTCAGGAACTGCAGCTCATCTTACCAAATAAAATGGTTTATGGTGCTTCACTAACAATATTTTTCATCTTCAGTGAATATTTGAACATCCCATGTTCTTTTATAGCACTATTACAATTAATTTATAAGCAAGAATGAAAAACTTTAATTTAATTGACTGAAAAAACAATAAGGCTTTGGAATTAAATTAATATAATGGAAAGAGAAAATTAGAGTGATGTGAACAAAAAACCATAACACTGCAATATATAAGTACACATTCCTTAACTTTACTGGGCAAGTATGAAAATTCAAGGTCTTAGTATTTGAGCAATTGTAAAAATCATATGTGTGTGAATCCAGCCTTGCTTTCATAAAAACCATGTTGGCCTTCTGGAAAAGATTAAAAGAAAGCCAAGAAAGCTCTATTACAGAGATGAAAACAATAGTTATGTTTGTAACCAATATTACTAAACCATCATACTGTATACTTAATGTCAAAGGAGTATTTTTAAAAGAAGCATGGAATGGTTTGTATTAAATATGGACACTTACAAAGAACATGAATTCTAAAAAAATAAATGAAGGAAATGAGAGCTTTATCCAGTTTCCCTTAAAGTTCACATTAGGTTAGACCCTAAAATTGAATAAAAGAGACCTATTTTCTTTAACAGCATAGTACCAAACTGGATACTTTGTATCCACATTCACAGATTCCCATTGACTTTTCACAATGGACTCAAAGGCATAGGATACCTGACAAACACCCTAAATATACCAGCTGTTTCAGGAGTTAACTGTGCAACTGAAAAGATTTGTCACTTAACTGGATTCCTCTTTCTGCGAAACCAAATGAGGCTGAAATTTAAGAAATTCTGGCTCATTTCATAGCAGAAGGCCTATTACGGTATGGAATCAGAAAGCATCTGTATTTAGGAAAGTACTTAAGCACATGTTTAACTCTAAACTTAAGTCCCTAGATGCATGCTTAATGTTAAGTGTGTGGTTATGTACTTTTTTGCATCAGTGCACATACCTCAAGATGATCTGATGTCAAAGACATTAATTCTTCATTGGAGGGATGAAGTCTCTCAAATAAAATGGTATCTGCTCCCTTGCAATAAAGTTTTATCTGCCCATCTGGGGTTTGAACTGAATAAGAGAAGAGAAGGAGAAATTTAGACTGACAATTACTTTTCTTCAATTTTCTTCAAATGTTTATTTGGCCTACCAGGTCTAGTTAGATGTTCTCTATATATACTAATAGAAATACAGCAGTCTGCACATAGAGAAAACAATCCCATCACCTGGGTAGGAGTTGAGTACAGTCCCTGTACACTCTAAAAATTAACAGAACATATCATTGGTATTTTTTCAGCCAGAGACTGGGCAAAAACTGGAGCCTCTCAAAACTGAACTTCTTTGAATCCAAGGGGTAGCTGTGTTAGTCTGAAGCTGCAAAAGCGGCGAGGAGTCCTGTGGCAGCTTATAGACTAACTGAAATGCAGCATAGGTAGAGAAGGGGTGTAAGTGGACGAAATCTGAGGAAGCGTTGTTCCAGGTCAGCCTAAAAATGTTGGCGTATTGTGGGGCCATGTGGGTGCCCATAGCAGTGCCACTGGTCTGGAGTTATATATTGTCACCAAATCTGAAATAGTTGTGTGTGAGGATAAATTAGTAATAGAAATGTAGCCATGTTAGTCTGGTGTAGCTGAAGCAAAATGCAGGACTATGTAGCACTTTAAAGACTAACAAGATGGTTTATTAGATGATGAGCTTTCGTGGGCCAGACCCACTTCCTCAGATCAAATAGTGGAAGAAAATAGTCACAACCATATATACCAAAGGATACAATTAAAAAAAATGAACACATATGAAAAGGACAAATCACATTTCAGAACAGAAGGGGGATGCAGGGGAGGGGGGGGGAGGAAGGTAAGTGTCTGTGAGCTAATGGTATTAGAGGTGATAATTGGGGAAGCTATCTTTGTAATGGGTAAGGTAGTTGGGGTCTTTGTTCAATCCCCCTGGAGAGTGTCGAATTTTAGCATGAATGACAGTTCAGAGGATTCCCTTTCAAGTGCAGATGTAAAAGGTCTTTGAAGCAGGATGCAGGTAATCAAGTCGTTGAGACAATGTCCTTTCTGGTTGAAATGGCAAGAAATTGTTTTTTCTTTGTGATCCTGTCTGATATCTGTTTTGTGGGCATTAATCCTTTGGCGAAGTGTCTGAGACGTTTGTCCAATGTACATAGCAGATGGACAATTTCGGCACATGATAGCATAAATTATATTTCTGGATGCGCAGGAATATGTGTTCTTGATCTTATAACTCACTTGGTTAGGTCCAATAATGGTATCAGTAGAATGAATATGTGGACAAAGCTGGCAATGGGGTTTGTTGCAAGGGAAGGTACCAGGGTTGGTATTAGTGTGGTATGTCCTGTGGTTGTTGGTAAGAATCATCTTGAGGTTAGGTGGTTGTCTATAAGAGACTATGGGTCTGTCTCCTAGAGCCTCTTGGAGTATGGTATCCTGTTCCAGTATAGGCTGTAGTTTATTGATAATGTGTTGGACAGGTTTAAGTTGGGGGTTGTAGGTGATGACAAGTGGTGTTCTATTGTTGGTTTTATTGGGTCTGTCTTGAAGTAGATGGTTTCTAGGTATTCATCTGGCTTTTTCAATTTGCTTTTTTATTTCTCCAGGTGGGTAGTTGAGATTTATAAATGCTTGGTAGAGATCCTGAAGCTTCTGGTCTCTGTCAGTGGGATTAGAGCAGATGCAGTTGTATCGAAGGGCTTGGCTATAGACGATGGATCGTATGGTGTGTTCTGGATGGGAGCTGGAAGCATGTAGGTAACTGTATGAGTCAGTGGGTTTTCTGTAGAGAGTGGTGTCTAATTTTCCATTGTTGATTTGTACTGTGGTGTCGAGGAAGTGGACCTCTCGTATAGAATGATCCAAGCTGAGGTTGATGGTGGGGTGTAGGTTGTTGAAATCTCTGGAATATCTCCAGTGTTTCTCGGCCATGCATCCAGATCATAAAGATGTCATTGATGTAGCGTAAGTAGAGAAGGGGTAAAAGGGGACGGGAGTTGAGGAAACGGTGTTCTAGGTCAGCCATAAAGATGTTAGCATACTGTGGGGCCATGCGTGTACCCATGGCTGTACCGCTGATCTGGAGGTATAAGTTGTTCTCAAACTGGAAATAATTGTGGGTGAGAACAAAGTTACATAGGTCTGCTATCAGGTTGGCAGTGGTGTCCTCTGGGATAGTGTTTCTAATTGCTTATAATCCGTCTTCATGTGGGATGTTGGTGTATAGAGCTTCTACATCTATGGTGGCAAGGATGGTGTTATTGGGGAGGTTATCGATGTTTTGTAGTTTCCTTAGGAAGTCAGTAGTGTCTCGGAGATAGCTGGGGGTGTTGGTTGCGAAGGGTTTGAGAAGAGAGTCTACATAGCTGGATAGACCAGTAGTGAGCGTGCCAATACCAGAGATGATGGGATGTCCGGGGTGTCCAGGTTTATGGATCTTGGGAAGCAGATAGAACAATCTTGGTCGGGGGTCAGAAGGTGTTTCTGTGTGGATTTGTTCCCGAGTAGCTGTGGGGAGGCTTTTAAGGAGACAGTGTAGTTTCTTTTGGTATTCCGAGGTGGGATCAGAGGAGAGAAGTTTGTAAAATGTGGTGGTCGAGGATAAAGTCACAAAGTTCAGCCACCAGTTGTGCTGTGGCATCTTCAGGGATACTGACAGCTTGTACTCCATCTGCATGTGGGATGTTTGTATAGAAAGCCTCTACATCCATGGTGGCTAGGATGGTGTTTTCTGGAAGATTTCCAAGGCATTGTAGTTTTCTCAGGAAATCCGTAGTGTCACGGAGGTAACTGGGAATGCTAGTGGCGTAGGGTCTGAGAAGAGAGTCCACATAGCCAGACAGTCCTTCAGTGAGAGTGCCAATGCCCGAGATGATGGGGCGTCCAGGATTTCCAGGTTTGTGGATCTTGGGTAATAGATAGAACAATCCTGGTCGGGGCTGTAAGGGTGTGTTGATTTGTTCCTGTGCTTGTGTAGGGAGTGTCCTGAGCAGATGGTGCAGTTTCTTAGTGTATTCCTTAGTGGGATCTGAGGAAAGAGGCCTGTAGAATTTGGTATTGGAGAGTTGTCTGGCAGCCTCCTTTAGGTAGTCAGGCCTGTTCATGATGACAACAGAACCTCCTTTGTCAGCTTCCTTGATTGTAATGTCAGAGTTATTCCGGAGGCTGTGGATGCCATTGCGTTCTGCACGACTGAGGTTACCAGGCAAGCGATGCTGTTTTTCCACAATTTCTGCCTGTGCACATCGGCGGAAGCATTCTATGTAGAGGTCCAGACTGTCATTTCGGCCCTCAGGAGGAGTCCATGTGGAGTTCTTTTTCTTGTGCTGTTGGTGGGAAGGTATCTGTGTGTCAGTGCATTGTTGAGTATTGTGTTGAAAGTATTCCTTGAGACGGAGACGGCGAAAGTAGGCTTCCAGATCACCACAGAACTGAATCATGTTAGTGAGGGTGGCGGGGAAAAAAGAGAGTCCCCGAGATAGAACAGACTTTTCTGCTGGGCTGAGAGTGTAGTTGGAAAGATTGACGATATTGCTGGGTGAGTTAGGGATACCACTGTTGTGGCCCCTTGTGGTAGGTAGGATTTTAGACAGCTTACAGTCCTTTTTCCTCTGTAGAGAAGTGAAGTGTGTAATGTAGATCTCCTGTCTTATTTTAGTAAAGTCCATTTGTGGGGAAGGTTGGTGTTTTATGAGAGACTCCAGATTGGAGAGCTCTTTTTTGATGTTTTCCTGTTTGCTGTACAGGATGCTGATCAAGTGGTTCCTCAGTTTTTTAGATAGTGTATGGCATAATCTCTCACTGTAGTCTGTGCAGTATGTAGATAGCAATGGATTTTTCACCTTCAGTCCATTTGGTATAATGTCCATCTGTTTGCATTTGGAGAGAAAGATGATATCTGTTTGTACTTGTGCAAGTTTCTTCATGAGGTTGATAGATTTCCACTCCATACGGCTAAATGCAGTGCCTTGCATGGTGTCAAGTATCAGAGGAGTAGCCGTGTTGGTCTGAATCTGCAAAAGCAGCAAGGAATCCTGTGGCACCTTATAGACTAACTGAAGTGTGTCTATAAGGTGCCACAGGACTCCTCGCCTCCTTTGAATCCCTGGATCTGAAACCTCCCCAACAGTGTTGTTTATAGAACAGGTTTTTCTGTTTCTGTGCCCTTAAAGCCTCACAACAGCAGATGAGCTTGTAAGATTCCAACATTTGGGGGTAGTATATCACAAAAGATTTGCAAGATATTGCTACGTTCAAATTTGATCGAAACTTACTCCTAATTAAATTTCAAACACAACCCTTGAACTTTAGTCTAAGTAATCTACATCTAAATCCAAACTCTGGCATTCTCAGTCCATCTTTAGTTATCATACACAACCATTCTCCAAAAAATCTTCACAGAATCATAGAGAAGTAGGATTGGAAGGAACCTTGAAAGACCATCTGATCTAGTCCCCTGCACTGTGCAGTACTAAGTATTATCTATTCTAGACCATTCCTGACAGGTACTTGTCTAACTTGTTCTTAAAAACCTCCAATTGCAGAGATTCCAAAACCTCACTAGGCAATTTGTTCCAGTTCTTAACTACCCTTAAAGTTAGGAAGTTTTTCCTAATATCTAACCTAAATCTCCCTTGTTGCAATTTAAGCTCATTATTTCTTGTTCTGTTTTCAGTGGCTAAGAAGAACAATTTATCACCCTCCTTCATCTATCCTGTTATCCCCCCTTCACATCTTCTCTTCTCCAATCTAACCAAATCCAGGTGGGTTTTCTTCTATCTTTTCTTGTATGTCACGTTTTTTAGACCTGGATTTTTTTGTTCTCTTCTCCGGATTCTTTCCAGTTTGACTTTCCTAAAGTGTGATGCCCAGAACTGGACACAGTACTCCTTATCAGACTTATCATTGCTGAGTACATTGGAAGAATTACTTCTCATGTCTTGCATACAAAACTCTTGCTAGTATGTTCCAGAATTATGTTTGCTTTTTTGTCAATAAATATTATGTTGGTGATTCATATTTACTTCGTGATCCGCTATAACCTTACGATTCTTTTCTGCTGTACTCATTCCTTGGCTGTCATTTCCCATTTTATATTTGTGTAATTGATTAGTTGTTCCTAAGTATAGTACTTCGCATTTGTTACTGAATTTCATCCTATTTATAGCTCACCATTTCTCCAGTTTGTCAATATCAGTCTGAATTCTCACCTTGTCCTCCAATCCAGTTGCAACCTCTCCCAGTTTAGTAGTGTCCACAAAGTTTATAAGTGTACTCTCAATGCCATTGTCATTTATGAAGATTCACTTAATTCCTTTAATAATTATTGCAATTTCTCATTCTCTTTTTTTATGACACAGGTTAGATACAACGAGTATTCCTGTGGCTCCTTAGCAACTGACAAAAATATATATAGTATTATGAGCTTTCATAGGCAAAACCCACTTCTTCAGATGAGCTTCTGCATCATCTGAGTTTGTTTCTATTGGAATGAAGTACCATAACATGAACATCACTTTACAGCGCAGAACCCCTGAGGCAAAAGCAAGATAGCAAATAGTATATTATGAAAGATACTCAGGAAGAGAGTCCTGTGTAATCTCAGGGCAATAGCTTCTGAGAGCATGAGCAGTTGTATTTAATGCGATCAGGAAGGGCTCCAAAGGACTGATTAATTGTGGATGATGGTTTTCTACCTCAGAAAAGAAGTAGATATATACCAGTAAACCAGGCATTTTATAAATATATTATGGTGGATACAGAATCTGTTCTATAGAAACTTTTTAGGGCACTAATAACTCAAACATCTTGCAGTAAAAGCTTCAAACTTGCTTTTGCCTTTAATCCTCAGAGAGAACTAGTGTATAATGATATGTTTACCAAGTTAGAATTCAAGACTTTTTAGTTATTACTTTTGGTCTCCATATGTGTTTTAATTTTCATGAGAAAACTGGAGAATTTCACAAGCTCCACTTCATATAAGCAGGTGCTGTCTTTCTCATCTCATATTAAAAAAATGTCCAACCTTTTTCATGTGAAAACTCAATCAATAGATTTGCAAGTTTCTCTTGGTAATTTTTCTTTTAAAAATAGATGGGTTCTTAATAGTGCTTTATGTAAGGTTCATGGTTAATAGGTGGAAGGCAAGCAGAAATGTAGGATACAATTGGTATTGAAACTAGAATAGATCAGAAAAAAATTGTCCAAATTTTCAGCTTCATCAAAATTGAAACATTTTACAGAGTTGTGTCAATTTTGGTGAAATTAGGATGGAAACCGGGCAGGTCTCCAATGCAGCCCACCTGGTTTCCCACTTGCTTATCCATCTGCCTGATGGGATACAGAGAACCCTGGATCTCAGGCTTTCAGGTCCTTGATAGCCTTGCTCCGAGGATCCACCAGCTCCATAGCAACCCACCAGACCAAGCGCACCAGTCTATTTCAATAGAATTTTAAAATGTTTAGATTTTGTTCCAAATTGGAACCAAATGAAATTTCAAAATGTCAAAATCCTCCACAAAATGGAATTGCTTTTCTCCTCCCCCTCAGTTATGAGGCAGCAACTGTTTCTTGTTATTTAGCAGGCTCTTGTTTGTGTAGCTCCTTTCTGAGTAAAGGGGTTTAGCTTGGGAAGTAGCTTTCAGAAGATATTAAAACAATTCTGAGTCTGTTTTTCATCATGTCTTCCATTACCATCACTTTTCTTTTCTTCCGTTCTCTAGCCCTATTCATCTCTTCTTTCATTTTCCTTCATCTTTTCATCTGTCACCTGAACATGCTCTCTTGTCCACCGTCCCCTTTTTCTCTCCATCATAAGTGAATAAATTATTAAATGATTTACATTTTAGTCTTTGTTGTATGAAATTTTTCCTAGTCTTCTTTCTCCTTACATTTTCTAATTTCATCTGAAACGGAAAGCATTTAATATATACTATAGGGTTATAACAAATATTTCCTATTCTAAGCATAGGGGAAAACTGTGGTAAATGTTCTCGAAAGCTCACTTTTTCAAGGCAACAAATTAATCATGTCTTTGCAGACTTAGACCTTTTTTCTAGTCTTATTCTGAAAGCCAATTTTTATGTGGTTTTGAATCACACTCTACAAATTTTTTCCTATATACTTAATATTTATATTATTTAGTTGCTAATATAAATAATTTATACTTGTTTGATTACTGTAAAGTGCTTGATTAATAGAACTATGTAAAACCAATAAATCAGTACTAATTGTAAATCCCCATAGCTGCTAGTCACTTGCTCTACAGAAACAGAATGAAAAAAAGAGCAAAATAGTTTTTCAAATGCATTTCATTATCAATTTTACAGAAAACAAAATTAAATGTAGTTAATAAACTACTGCTTCTATGCTTTGCATCCTTTCATCCAAGGATCACAAATGTGTTTTACTAAACTGAAAAGTATTATAATCCCCATATTACAGATAAAGGCTATGTCTACACTGCAGGCTTCTTGCACAAGAAGCTTTTTGTGGAAGAGATCTTCCGCAAAAACTTCTTGCGCAAAAGCACATCCACACTGCAATAGCGCATCGGAAAAGCGATCTGCTTTTGCACAAGAGAGCTTCCAGACTGCATAGATGCTCTCCCACAAGAAAGCTCTGATTGCCATTAACAGAATGGCCACCAGGGCACCTGTGCTTCTTTCAATAGGCTGGTTTTGCACAAAAAAATCCTGCTGCCCATGCACACACACCTTTTTGCACAAGAGCTCTTGCTCAAAAAGGAGTTATTTCTCATAGAAAGAGGAATACCTATACCACAAAAACCCCTCTATTCTGTTGATTCACTGTAAATTTTCTTGTGCAAAAACGTGCTTGAGATGTGGATGTGCCACGAGTTTTTGTGCAAAAACTCTGCACTGTAGACGTAGCCAAAGAAAGGCACAGTCTAAATTACTCCAAAGTACTGTGATTCTCTAGCAGAGGAGGAAGTGGCACCTAGAGATTCCTACTTCCTTCCTTTTTCTAACCATGAGACTAAATTAGTTAGCACTCTCACTGGTAGTTAAAGCCTAGCTGTTAAAGCCTAGTTAAAGCCACGCACAGCTAGGCTTTAACTACCAGTGAGAGTGCTAACTAATTTATGAAAGAAAGAAAGAAAAAAGAGAGAGCTATATTTTGTACCTATTACAGACATCCTTTTCCTGATATTGTTAAAATCCAGAATTGCTAAGAGCTGGTATGTAACAAGTTTGCCCATTTCTTCCACAGTTATAGTATCTGGGGTCCGAGACTTAAAAATGAAGCCAAAGTTTCTGGCAGCAGTTACTAGAGCACCTTCATCTGGCGACTGCACTTGGTAAATCAATTCGCCTACAAGGGAAAAAACAAATATTGTAAGTAACAGAGTCCTGAGCCATGAATTAATAGCTTCACTTCTAGCACATTAAAGATTAGCAATATTGAACAGTATTTCATAGCTGATACCCTTTACTGAATGGGGAACTTTACTGTCTGATTGCACTGATCCTTAGACTGGGGGAGAAGGGAAAAAGGGTGGGCAAATTTTCTATCACAAAACTTTGTGAAAGTATTTTTTCTGGGAACAAATCATTACATCACAAAATGCATCGTATGTGTTTGGGTATCTTTAATTCTCCATCAGTGCAACATAATGATGTGGTGTCAGCCATGAAAATAGTCTGTGGAGTTTAATATCAAAACTTAATTAAATGGCAAGCAAACCAAAATTTTGCCTCCTCTGTTGTCCAGGCCCTAGGTGCTACTGCCAGGAGGGCTCTGCTTTGGATGGCAAGCCTGCAAATGAAGTAAGACAACCGTGTGGGTTTTGGAAGAAACTTGTAGTGGATAAGTGGTCAATTTCTGAATGCTAGGGACAAAGATACATTCAGGGCAAGACTTTTCAGAGAAAGTCCATTCTATCCCTCAGCCTTGGGAGTGCTGTACAGTAATTACCATTAAGCATTTGATATTTCCATTAGCAGATAAAAATAACTTTACCACCAAACAAATTGAAAAGTCCCTTCTACTCAGGTAAAATGTTAAAGAATGTACTCAGCATATTTGAGCTTGATGCACTGCATGCATCAGTTGGCTTTATATACAGTAGAATCTTACAGGAATTTAGGTCTGGATAGAGTCCTAGATGTATAAACCTATAAGATATTGCACATGTAGATAAGGTCACTGGATCCATTTTTCAGATATAGTTACTTTAATATGTCGACATTTCTATATGTGGATACTCCACACTGAAGTTAAGGGGCAGTGTGTACTAAGATACACAGAAATGTATTGGAAGACCAGTTTTCACATTGTCATTCTGTAAATATGCACAAAAGATAGACCTTTTTTAACCATAAAAGGTCTTTCTGAAAAGGTCAAGAAATCTGTATGGTATCTAGCCAATAAACAGAAAGAAATGAGTAATTGCCTCGGAATCAAAGTTTAATCATCACTACAAAACCCATCTGAAGCCCTGCTACATGACAGACCCAGAAGCAGTCAGGTGGCACAAAAAATAGGAACTAAATTATTAACACTCAAGTGACCAAAATAGTCCCAAGAAGGAACTTTAAACTAGTGCAGATGTCTCCACTAAAAAAAACAAAACCAACCAAACAAAACTTTTTTTCATTCTGTGTCTCACTTCTGCAGTCCTGAGATTGCTATACAAAAGTAAAGAAAATTATAGTTAAAAGAAGAGTAAAACCAACTTTAATGAAATGGTACAAGTTGGAGAAATAAATTCCATGAAGTCAAGAAATTCAATACATTAATGAATCAAATTCTTCTCACTGCACTAGCAACAAAGTGTCCATGGACGTTGATGGAGATACAGCAGATTTACAGAGAGCAGAATTTGCCCCTTGTTTCTAAAAGTCTTAACTCAGTTTCAGTGCACATTCTATATATTTCATGCTGTACTGCAAATAAAACAAACAATATTAACTAATATTAAGATGTACATTTAAAGACTAACATCTGTAGGAAATATTTATTTGCATGCCTAATTTTTTAATGATGTACAACAAAAATTGCATCCAGTATGAAGTAGCTGAATGTATTGGGCTGAGACTAACAAATAAATCTTTGGACTGAGACAATGCAGTAATATACAGGCAGTCCCCGGGTTACGTACAAGATAGGGACTGTAGGTTTGTTCTTAAGTTGAATCTGTATGTAAGTCGGAACTGGCGTCCAGATTCAGCCGCTGCTGAAACTGACCAGCGGCTAACTACAGGAAGCCCGAGGCAGAGTTGCTCTGCCCCGGGCTTCCTGGAATCAGTCTCTGATCAGTTTCAACAGGCTGAATCTGGACGCCAGTTCCATACAGATTCAGTTTAAGAACCCCAGGCGTCCCCAAGTCAGCTGCTGCTGAAACTGATCAGCGGCTGATTCCAGGAAGGCCGGGGCAGAGCAACTCTGCCTCGGGCTTCCTGTAGTCAGCGCTGGTCAGTTTCAGCAGCGGCTGACTTGGGGACGCCTGGGGCAGAGCAGCTGGGGTGCTGCTGGGTTGCTCCAGTAGCGCCGCTCCTCGGCGCTATTGGACCAACCCAGCAGCACCCCAGCTGCTCTGCCCCAGGCGTCCTGATTCAGCCGCTGCTGAAACTGACCAGCAGCGGCTGAATCAGGACGCCTGGGGCAGAGCAGCTGGGGTGCTGCCGGGTTGGTCCAGTAGCTCCCAGAGCGGCGCTGCGGGACTAACCGGCAGCGCCCCAGCTGCTCTACCACAGGCGTCCGGAGAAAAGCCTGGTCTGCTAGTACGCCCCCCCCCTCCCCAGCAGACCAGGGAGATGCGGGCGGCGAACCGAGACACACCGCGGTCCCGCCGCCCGGGTCCTCCGCGGCTTTGCCCCGCATCTCCCTGGTCTGCTGGAGACCAGCAGACCAGGGAGACGGGGAGCAAAGCCTCTGAGGACGCCGGCAGCAGGACAGCCGCGGCACGTCTGGGCTGTCCGCTGCCCGCTTGCTCCCCGGCTTTGTTCCCCGTCTCCCTGGTCTGCCGGTCTCCAGCAGACCAGGGAGACGCGGAGCAAACCCCGTTCGTAACTGCGGATCCGACATAAGTCGGATCCGCGTAACTCTGTGACTGCCTGTATTCATCCTTAACAGATTTTTTTTAGAACGTTCTGAACACATAAAAGAGGAGAAGGTGGTATAACTACAGCAAAAACTGAAGCTCAATCATATTAGCTTCTCAAAAACAAAATATATAAAAGTACTGCTCTGAGCATTAATAATAACAATACTTAGCATTTCTGCTGTGCCTGAGTTACATCTTTAGAGAGAGTCTTACAAGCACTAATTATTCTTGCATAATCGAAAAACAAAGCATTAAAAAAGGAAATTGTGTAATTCTAGTAAAATTAAAAACTGTTCCATGGAAACTAGAACATATTGTACTTGCTCTCTTATTAATTAAAAAAATCCAATAGATATAAACATAAATACAGTCCACCTTTTGTCACCAATATAAAACTCTGCCACCTGCCAGGGAAATCTGAGATCACAGTGCACTTCAAACTGCTCCAGAATGAATAAAGGATGTGGAAACCACAAGCTGTTTTCTGTAGCTAAATTTGCTCAGTGCAGTGCCCCCTTCTTACACAAATGCTCAAAAGTGCAGTTCATATTCTGGGTATTAAAAATAAAAATATCTATGGAACTATCTTAGGAAAATAATCATTAACAACTTTGCTGAACAACAAATGAATTTCTTTCCATTTATATTCGGAGTTAGCTAGCAATGAAGCTTAACTATGTGGAAAGTGTGAATGTTGCCATGCCAGACATTTACAATTTTTATTAATGTTTACAAGTACAATAAACATATCAAAATATCAGATTCATCACAAGCCAGCCATTTGTTGGCAACATGGTTATGAAAAAGGTCAGATGAAGAAGAAAAAATTCCTAAGGCTACGTCTACACTGCAGGCTTCTTGCGGAAGATCTGTTTTGCGCAAGAGTTCTTGTGCAAAAGGTCTTCTACAAGAGCATGGCCACACTGCCATGTGCTTTTGCACAAGAGATGTGCTTTTGTGCAAGTGCGTCCATGGCAGTGTGGATGCTCTCTTGTGCAAAAAAGCTCTGATTGCCATTTTAGCCATGGGGTTTCTTGCACAAGAAAATCATGTTGCCTGTCTACATTGCCTTCTTGTGGAAGACCTCTTACGCAAGAAGGCTTATTCCTCGTGGGGAGAGGAACAACTCTTCCAGAAGAAGTCCTGTTTTCCAATGCTGTACTGTAAATTTACTTGCGCCAGAACGTGCGTGCAGTGTAGACACCCGGCAAGTTTTTGCGCAAGAACACATGTTCTTGCGTAAAAAGCCTGTAGTGGAGATGTAGCCTAGAGGTCTCATTTTTTTAATTAATTTTAATTCAGTTACAGATTTGGTAGAAAATCTGCAGAAATGAGAATTTTTACATACAGAATATATATTGTATATTTTGGGAAGATGCATTGTATCTGTACAAAACACAGAGATTGAAAACTTAAGTGAAAAACTGAACCCAATAAAAATGATAGAAGAGAGAAGTTTTGGATGCCCCTTCTTTGCATTTATGAAATTCTCATGGAAATTATTCATTAATTTTTGGGGATTTAGCTATCATCTTTCTTATTAGAAAAAAAATGAAAAAGGCTAAGTCAACAATCATATGAGCAGTGAAATAGACTGATTGATCCTACACTGAATGAAGGAGGAGGATTAAAAATTAAAATTGTCCACGTTTAAGGCACTGCTTGAATTCAACTTTAGACTGTAGTGACACAGTCATTAGCAATTGACACAGGTTTATGAGGGCTGTATGCAGCAAGCTGGTCTCTGTCTAGATCCTAAACATAAATGGTGTCTTGTTGGTAGTCTGAAAGAAGCCAAGAATAAAATAGGCATCAAGACTAAAATACCTGCTGAGTCCTAAGACTCTCCAGTTCAAGTCACATTGCCAGTGCAAACATTCCCACAATAATATACCATTCTCCCAACTGAACTTATGAATGGACAGAGATTATGAGTGAACAGAGGACTTCTTTAAAACAGAGACCTCCTGACCCTACTCTTTAACTTTAAAAAACTGTAAAGGCTGTTTACAGTGTCCAAATGAGTTAGTATTAACCGGATACTTACTTCCTAATGAACTGGAAGAGTTTAGAGTTACTCAGTATTTTCTAAAACAAAGTTCCTGATTTTTTGTATTCAAGAACTCCTATCAATTTCAATCAACTTCAAAATCAACTTAAGGGGGTTTTAGTTTGAATTAAAGATTTTTGTGCCGTTTGAAGTTGAAAAAGCATGCATCAGAACAAAACACAGAAAGACAATTACAGGTTATGAGATCATGTCTCAAAACAGTTATGCATAAGCACTAGCCAAAATGTGTTGCATCTCAGTTAATCATTACGATATGGTCCATTTCCTTTTGAACACACCACAGCAGCAATATAAACCAACACAATTTGATGAGGTTAAAAAAAAAGAATTTCTCCTTTGCAAACCTACTCCTTGGGAGGCAGATAGGCTCATTGTCTCACAGATTAGATAAGATAGTTACTTGTTCCGTAATAAGTGATTTTTGAGATGTGTCCATTCCACATGCACTGGTGCCAAAAGTTTTTTCCCTCAGCAATATGCATAGAGGACTGGCTCTTGCACCCTTTGGAGTAGTGCCTGTATAGCACAGTAGAAGGGCCACCACCAGCTTCCACCATCCTCAGTTCCTTCTTACTGGAAAATCTGAAAGTGCGGAAGGAGATCAGTTTGTGGAATAGACATGAGCAACACATCTCAGGGTATGTCTACACTACAGAGTTTTGTCAGAAAAATGCCCGTTTTTCCAACAAAACTTGAGGAACGTCCACACTGCAGTTGTGTTCTTCCGCAAGAAAATCGAAAGAACAGAGGGGTTTTTCCGACATTGGTAATCCTCATTCTATGAGGAAGAAGCCTTTTTGCGAAAAGATGTGTGTAGACGGGGAAGAGGGAGTTCTTTCGAAAGAAGAAGAAAGAAGAAAAAGCACAGGTACCCTGGTGGCCATTCTGTCCATGGCAATCACAAATGACATGTGAGAGAGCATCCATGCAGTCTGGACACTCTCTTTTGAAAAAGCAGATTGCTTTTTCAATGCACTTTTGCAGTGTGGACTCTCTCTTTCAGAAGAAGTTTTTTCGGAAGATATCTTTCGAAAAAAGCTTCTTCCAAAAGAAGCCTGTAGTCTACACGTAGCATCAAAAAATACTTGTTATGAAACAGATAACTGTCTTTTCTTCTCTGAGTGCTTACTCATATACATTCCACATTTGGTGACTCCAAGCAGTGCCTGTGGATGCAGGCAGGAGTTGGTGGCTGTGTACATTGTTGCACAGCTCTGCCAAACCAAGTATTGTCTCTGGTCTGCTGAATGATGGCATAATGAGACATGAATGTGTAGACAGAGGAGCATGTCATAGCTCTACAGATGTCCTTAATCAGGATGTGCACCAGGAGTTCTCTTGTGTTTGGGTAAAAATCAAGATCCGGTCTGATAAATTATTTTCTTTGAATGGGAACTAATGGGATCTTTTTGTTGCTGAGCAAGAGTCCCAGCATTACGATGGTAAAGTATTGTCTCTTTAGGTATTTTTTTAATTTATGTAGGTCCAAGATGGGCCTCCATCTTTCTGATATTTTGGAGTCAACAGGTATCAGGAATAAAAGCCCTTTCCCCTCTGTAGAGCTGGTGCTGGTTCTATTGCCCCCATTAGGAGAAACTTATCTATCTCCTCTTGGAGTAGAGTCTCATGAGAGGGGTCCCTGAAAAGAGACGGGGAAGGGAGTTGGGTTGGAGGGAAGGAGAAAAAGGGCTGGCATAACCTTTATTTCCAGAGCCCATCTGTCCGAGGTTATTTGGAATCAGGCGTGATAGAAAAGGTTCAGACTGTACCAATGATGTGTGGCAGTAGGAACTAACGCTGAACTCTTGACCAATTCCTCAAAATGCCTGTCTAGAGCTTGCAAGCTGGGATGAGGCAGGTTGGTCCTGGGGCTGTCTCCTCTTTTTCTGTTTCTGGCAGCACTTTAGGTTGAAACCTCTCTGTGCAGTGTCCAACAACAATCTGGATTGAGGAGTGGAGAGGCAGTTCTGTTTCTTCTTAGGCTGGGGGACACATCATGCCTAAGGTCTTAGGAGTAGCCCTGGAATCTTTCACTGGGTGCAGAGATGCATCGGTGGTTGTAGAAAATAATTTTTGACCTTCAAAGGGAAGATCCTCAACTATATTTTTCACCTCCCTAGGAAATTCTGAGAGGTGCAGCCAGGATGCCTTGAGCATGACGACAGATGTCACCAGGGAGCGTAATACCTTGTTCACAGAATCCAGAGAGACCTGTAAAGAGACCTGTAAATCCTCCAGATAGGACTTGAGAGAGGCCTTGTATTCATCTGGAAGGTGTTCAATGAAAATTTTCATTTTGTCAAAGAGGCTATATGGGTACTTCGACAGTAGGGGCAAATAATTTCTACTGAATTGTAGGAATGTGCAGGAATATGCCTTGTGGCCCAAAATATCAAGCCTCTTCCAGTCCTTGGTGTATTGTATGGACTTGAAGTGGATCTGCTTGCCCCTGGTATAAGCTGCTTCAGCTACAAAAAAGTTGGGAGCTGGGTGTGTGAAGAGAAACTCAGCACCTTTGGCTGGCACATAGTATTTTCTGTTGGCTCTCTTAGATGTTGGCAGTATGGAGTCTGGAGTCTACCAAATGATTTTTGTGGGATTTAGGATAGGCTCGTTAATAGGGAGGGCTATTTTGGAAGAAGCAGGTGCCTGCAGAATATCAGTAAGTTTGTGCTGAATTTTGGGTACCTCAATGTCATGTGAATCTGCTACCCATTTTTACAAGTCCTAGAAGGACTTAAAGTCATCCCCAACTGTCAGTGGTGGGGGCATTATGGAGTCATCAGGTGAGGATGACGAGAGGTGCGAAGGAGGGAGAGTGTCCTCCTCTTGTGTCTCCTCCAGGTCCTCCACATCCTCCTGGATGGTGTTGGATCTTGTGGATACCGGAGGCTTCAGAGCCAATGCCTGTGGTTTGCTCTGTGGGGCAGCCTGAAATGCTGCCATTTGGGTTCCAAAAGGACCCTAAGGATCCCATCTTTGCCACGACTGAGGGAAAGGTATGAGTGGGAACCATGGCTGTCCAGTATATTATGTGCAGGAAGGCTTTGCCTTTCTAAACTGTCAAGCATAGCCTCGCCAACACTCCGCCCCCAGAACACCTGTTGTAGGTGTTCTGGGTGTAGAGCATTGCTGCCCCCAGCATTCACCCTACCGGTGCTCTGGGGCTGAGGAGGCTGGGGCCACACTGTGCACCCTCCGCCCTCCTCAAGGCTGGAGAGGCTGGACCATGCCGCCTGGTGCGGCACACCCTCCTCCATCCCACTGTGCTCTAGGGCTGGAGAGGTTGGGCCATGCCACATGGTGCACTTTCCTCCCTCCCCCAATGCTCCGGGACTGGAACGGTGAGGCTGGGCTGGATCAGGCCAGACCAGGCTATGCGGCATGCCCTCCTCTGGGGCTGGGAAGGCTGAGGTCATGCCATGCACCCTTTGCCCCCCCTCGAAGACTGGAGCGAGTGCACACCTGCCCGCTCCCCTCCCCATGGTTGGGAAAGGGGAATGCATGGGCAGTGCACTATCCAGCCTCTCCATGTGAGGCAGGGAATAGGTGGGGCCTCTGCATAAGGGGCAGAGCTGGAGGTTTGCCTCCCCCAGCCCTGCCTTCACCAACCACCCATGGTGGGAACCATGGAAAAAGCTGCCAATCTGGGCTTTGTCCTATTGCTGCTGCCACTGTAACTGCAAGGTGGGTTTGCGTGGAGAATGGTGAGGAGAGAAAGAGATTTCTTCATCATCTTCATCCTCGCTCAAAAACGGTAGAGCTGAACTTGAGGGTGTAGCAAGCCAGCCTGGTTCCCTCTACAATAGGCATGGCCCAAAAAGTGGACTACTGACATAACTTTGAGCTCCTGATATGTGGTCAAAGAACATGGTGGAAGAAACACCAGTACCAACAGTGCAGTCACCTGTGTACACTGTGGTGCGGAGTTGTCATGGCAAGTCTTGGTTGCCATTGGTACTGAAGAGGTGTCGGTACACAGCCCCGGTACCGCCTTACACAGGGTCTGCGCCGATGGCTCTGAGTGGCCCTTATCTCCGAAGTGGTGCATCAGTTTCGGTGCCACTTGCCCTGGTACCAATGGTACCGGTGGTGCAGGTGAGATTCATCCACACACGTCTTTTTGCGCAAGAGCTCTTGCACAAAAAGGCTTATTTCTTGTAGAAACAGGAATAACTCTTGTGCAAAAAGCCCTGTCTTCTAACTATCTACTGTAATTTTTTTGTGCAAAAATGTGCTTGTAGTGTGGACGCTCCGTAAGTTTTTGCACAAAAATGGCCATTTTTGCACAAAAACTCTGCAGTGTAGATGTAGCCGGTATGATTGGTTCTAAAGAGTGCAATACCATAGGGGTATGTCTACACTGCATTCCTCTTTTGAGAGAGGAATGCAAATGCAGCCAAGTGAAATCGCAAATGAAGCGCAGATTTGAATTTCCCACGCTTCATTTGCATAATTGCATCTGGCTGCTATTTCGAAATAAAAAACGCTGTGTAGATGCAGTTATTTTGAAAGAAACCCCTTCTTTCGAAATAACCCTTAAACCTCATTTTTTTAGGAGTAAGGGTTATTTCGAATGAAGCCATCAGTATAGAATGAGCATGCAACAGGGCAATACAACATTATGAAGATAATTAATCTTTATCCTGAAAGGGGGACTGTGATGCAGCAGACCACCCAATATTCCCAATACAGGCAGTCCCCGAGTTACGCGGATCCGCAGACCAGGGAGAGGGTTAGGGTTAGGGTTAGGGTTAGGGTTAGGGTCTCCAGCAGACCAGGGAGAGGAAGCAAAGCGGCGGAACACGCGGGCAGCGGACAGGGCTGTCCGCTGCCCACGTGCTCCGCGGCTTGGCTCTGCTTTGCTCTGCTTTGCCCCCCCGCCCCCCTGGTCTGCAGACCAGGGGAACGGGGGGGCAAAGCAGAGCAAAGCAGAGCCAAGCCACGGAGCGCGCGGTCAGCTGACAGCCCAGACGCGCCTGGGCTGTCAGCTGTCCGCGTGCTCCGCGGCTTGGCTCTGCTTTGCCCCCCCAGGGGGCAGGGGGACGGGAGGACGGGGGGACCGGGGGGACTAGGGGGACGGGGGGCAAAGCAGAGCCAAGCCGCGGAGCACGCAGACAGCGGACAGCCCATACGCGTCTGGGCTGTCCGCTGCCCGCGTGTTCCGCCACTTTGCTCCCCGTCCCCCTGGTCTGCAGACCAGGGGGACGGGGAGCAAAGCAGAGCAAAGCCACGGAGCCCGAGTGCAGCAGGACAGCCATTGCGCGTCCGGGCTGTCCCGCTGCCCCCGTGCTCCGCGGCTTTGCTCCTGACAGCTGTGGTACAGCAGCTGGGGCGCTGCCAGTTGGTCCCGTAGCGCCGCTCTAGGCTGCCCAACTGGGCAGCACCCCAGCTGCTCTGCCCCAGGCGTCCGGATTCAGCCACTGCTGGTCAGTTTCAGCAGCGGCTGAATCAGGACGCCTGGGGCAGAGCAGCTTGGGTGCTGCTGGGTTGGTCCAGTAGCGCCGAGGAGCGGCGGCGCTACTGGACCAACCCAGCAGCACCCCAGCTGCTTTGCCCCAGGCGTCCCCAAGTCAGCCGCTGCTGAAACTGACCAGTGGCTGACTACAGGAAGCCCCTGCCCCGGGCTTCCTGGAATCAGCCGCTGATCAGTTTCAGCAGCAGCTGACTTGGGGATGCCTGGGGTTCTTAAGTTGAATCTGTATGTAAGTCAGAACTGGCGTCCAGATTCAGCCGCTGTTGAAACTGATCAGTTTCAGCAGCGGCTGAATCTGGACGCCAGTTCCGACTTACATACAGATTCAACTTAAGAACAAACCTACAGTCCCTATCTTGTACGTAACCCGGGGACTGCCTGTACTGGTATCGTGATGGGGATTTTTTACAAAAATGAGGAATTATAGTAAGACTAGCATCTCTTCATGAACAACACATGGCACGAGTCAACCACATTCAGAGGCTTCCTAATTTTCCATTTCAGAGTTGTATCACTTTGCAGTTGAAGATATTGTGAACAGTACCAGGCCAAGTATTATACACAATTTGTTCTCAAACACATGAGCTAATTGGCACATCCAAGATATGTACCATATATTCCACTTGTAAAAATATCCAAATCAGTACTAACAGGCTCAACAAAAATAAATCTATGCAATACTCCAAAGAGAGGGAATAATTATTCTTTCTTCTCCTTTGTGGGAAGACTTTTAATAAAGATCCGCCTGAGTTCTAATTTTGCACATGAATTTATGTGCAATAGTACCTACCCATGTTTAAACGCTTGAACTAAATTACGGACTGGTATAATAAGAAAGACAATACAAACAGTATATTCATATGTGGAAACCAGACAATTTCAATCATGAAAAAGTATTTGAATGTGTCAAAGAACATAAAAATCAATTATTTGTTCGTTCAGCTAATATTTGAATGTACCGTCACTTAATTTGAGCTCAGAAACATCCAACATTGTGCCCAAATACAGAGTTTTAAGGATGTAAAATCTGCACCTAATGGCTCACTTCTCTCTTTAAAACTTTGGCCTTAACCTATACATTCTTAAGTTAGAAAAGTTGTATACGAACCAAATACAGTGAAAGCTTTGTTATCCAGCACTCTGTTAACCAGAAAACTTTGTTAACCAGCATTGCCCCCAGCCACAATACTGTCGCATCTTCAGGTGCACAGGCCTGTCTTGGTTTACCATTATTGGTTTAACAATTTTTTATTTAAGATGTACTAATCATCTTTAACTCAAAATAGAAATGTGAGACCAACTGCCTCACGCTACAAAACTACCAATATTAAAAACTCGAGTTTTACTATTATTGTCCATTGGTTTTTCCTAGGTTGATGGGACCCTCAGATAACCAGAATTTTTAGATAACTGGAATGCTCTAATCCCCGAGCGTGCTGGATAACACAGGTTTTACTGTAGTTAGAATAGCTTTTTTATAACTAAGTTTTTCAATAGTTTACCTGATTTTTTTTCTTCAGGCATGACTGTATGGCAGAGGGAAAGCAATCTAAAGAATTCATATACCATTGGGTCTTCTAATTTAATGGATTCAAGCAGGCTGTGATCATAAAACTGGAATTTTTTATCTGCTAGAGGGTTAAATGAAAAATCCACTGGCACTGTTTTCTGCAAGAGAAAAAAAAATTTTTTTAAAGAGTAAAGATTTTAAATAGTTGAGGTCCTTTCATTTTGCTGTTTTGGTATTAAGAGACAATATTAGAAACCCACACAAAGTGAAATGGCATAATTTAATTTAATGGTATTACATATCTGGATTTTGCATTTGTAATGAACTTTTTGTTCTCACAGACAATGGTCCATTACTGTAGGCCTTCTTCTCTGGAGTACCTGGAATGAACATCTGCTATACACTTAAATAATGAGTTGCAACATGTGGCCTACCGCCCATCATCTTCTGCATGAACAGGGCACACCCAAACTTGCTATGAGGAAGGTGGAAAAAAACCCAACTGCACCTGAGCCAATATGGTGGAAAGGAAAAAATTCCTTCCCAGCCCCCTTCGACAGGGAGGCTAGGGAAATGCCCATAGCAGATCTGACCAACAACCTGGTATAATTACCACCAGAATAAGGAGAGAGGGTGAGTGCTACTAATCCTGCTCTGTGAATAAGAGGGGAGGGTCCCAGGATGATCTTTTAAAATCCTTCATTCCTGGGTGATGAGGCAGCCACCATGCTGGCCTTGTTTCAGGTAGTTTTACATCTCTCACCTCTCCCCACAAGCCATCAAGTATCACTCTCTTCTTTCAGCCAGCCCAACAAACAACTCCTCAACTTAAGATAAAGAATGGTGATTGTTACATAAAAACATTAAGTGCTTTAAATTACCTTAAACAGTACTTCTTAAAGAGTCCTAAAGGAAGATGTAAGCAACTGGGCCCCTTGCCAGGCCCCTGAACAAGGCAGGGGGAACTCTGCTCCACGAACCTGGAAGGGGTGGGGCCTTGGGTGGAAGTGGTAGGGCTAAGGCCAGGCAGCTCTCAGAGCCATGCCTCCCCCAGGCAGCCCTTAGTGCTGTGCGACTATCTGGCAGCAATTTAAAGGGTGCAGGACTCCGGCTGGTGCTGCAGTAGCAGCAGTGGTGGCCAGGGGATCTGGGACTTTTTGTATTGCTGGGCCCTAGGGGCAGTTGTCTCCTTTGCTCATTCCTGTCTGTGAGTCTGCATGTAAGGATATGTCTACACTTCGAAGTTCACCAAAATAGCTATTGGAAAATAAGAGTGTGCATACAGATTCTCACATGGCATAATTATTCCAGAATAGCTATTCTGATAAATTTTTAAATGTAAACAAACTCTTTGGTCATGTCTACACTACAGATAAGATCGAAGCAGCCACAGTCGATCTTCTGAGGATCCAATTAGCGGATTTAGTGAAGACACGCTAATTTGAACTGAGAGCGGCACTCCCATCGATGCCAGTAGTCCAGCTTCTATGAGGAGTAAGAGAAGGCAAAGGGAGAGTTTGTTCCCTTCGACTTCCCGCAGCGTGGACAGCACCAAAATTTGAGTTTAGATCTTTGACTTAAGCTACACAATTAATGTAACTGAAGTTGAGTATCTTAATTTGACCTTATTCTGTAGTGTAAACCAGGCCTTAGAGGGAAAAGAAAATTCAGTTTTTCATCTTGCCTATGACTTACTATATGTTATTCTATAGGATGTTTCAAGTTCAGGAGAAATTAGTGATTTATTGAAAATTAATGATCTATTGAAAATATTTTAATGATGAAATAAGCCATATTATAAATATTAAATATTTAGTAACGTGGTCATATCTATACCTCATTAACTTCTGTTTTCCTGCCCAACTCATCATATACATCACCTACAAAATACAAAGTTAATTAACGCACAAAAAGACATTTAATTCCAGTTTTAGCATTTTATGAAGTAACTTTTTAATTTTTTTTAGACTATTAAGGTAAATGGCAAAGACAAAAGCATTCAAAAATATATAATATTGCAATGGATTATGATACAGCCAATATTATAATAAAGTAAATGTTTCCATTCTATTGTTCATGGTATTTTTTTTCTCCGGCTATTGTACTTATTTTGATTGTGTAGGGCCTGATTCTGCAATCATTTATGCATAAGAATCTACTTAGTTCACATGAGTAACCCCATACTAGTCTATGGAACTATTCTAAAGTAAAGATATTTGTTGCATATTTGCAGGATCAGGCCCTGAAGTTTTATACAGCATTTATTAAGTAATTGAGACATAAAAATATTCACTTGCTGCAAAAATAACCATATTTGCAGTATTACCTAAACTTCTCTATATTTGCTATAGAGATTACCTAGAATACTAGTACATATTAATGTAGTTATATTAGTAGTCTAACATTCTCTAAGACAGTTGGCAGGCTTTTAAAGAATGATCACTTTACACTATATGATTTTAATACCATGTTTTTTATATTATACCTGTATTTACTAGTGTAAAAGTCAAGTAATACATATCAGCCTTTCACCTTAAATTATTCAGTGTCTTTTAATCTGAAAGTTAAGTATTGGAGTAGCTTTTTCACCTCTGAAGATGTGAAATCTTGACTTAAATTACAACTGAAAAGGAGTTCACTGGTCTCAAGCTATTCCCTAGGGAACAGGTGTTAAGGTTACACAAATGTTGTAAAATAGACACTTGAAATACTAGGTATTAAGCCTGTGGCAGGGCATGATTTCATTCTATTTGTAGAGATGTGGGATAATTTGCCCAGTAACTGCTAGGTGCTAGGCAATCAATCATTTTCTAACACTGGACATTATTACAAAATAATTATATTATAAAGAAGATTTCTCAGACTTTACAAGTAGTATCATGAATATGCATTTTTTAAAATATTACTCAGTTTTAGGAAGATTTCAATAAATCACTGAAGGTTACAATGTGCCCTGAAAGTTCATGAAAAAGCCCCCTACATTTAATTTATATATACAGTGTAATGACTATTTGTGTTATCTCCATTCTTTAATCCTGCATTAAATCCTCGACTATCAGAAGATGGACATGGTACCTCTAAACCCATACTTACATATTTAAGCAACCACAACAACATCAAAACCTGTTTCTCTTATATAGAACCTGATCCCAAACGTACTGAAGTTGTTCAGAGTTTCTACATGGACTACAAGAGAAGTTGGATAAGTCTCATAAGGAACAAATGTACTTAATAATCAGGAAATGAGCTAAACTCAACATCAAAATTAGAAGTAAACTTTACTGGCAAAATATTAATAAGAACTGACATACCATATGTTTTTCCGTTAATGGAGCATTTGTTAAAAGTCATTATGTTCTGAGTGATTGTTCCAGTTTTGTCTGAGAAAATATATTCAATTTGTCCTAACTCTTCATTGAGTGTGGTAGTCCGAACTTCAGCAGGTGTGTCTTTTTTGGGATAATACATTTTAAGATCACAATTTATGAAGTGGCTGTGTCCAAGTCGAATCACTTCCACACTTAAAAAAAAAAAGACACAAAAACACTTTTCAGAATCATAAAATCTTTTGAATGAAAATATATCAAATGTAGGCCTTCAATCAAACTAGTCTTTACAATTCAGAGCAAAAGAGCTATACAAAGTGAACATTACACTACTCTATACAATAATATCTCAAACTTTAATTCCTCTGTGAAGTTTCATACGTGGTAAGAATGATGCCATTAAAAACATTATGCAAAGTTTATAGTTTATAAGCTTCAGGGGGTAGGCGAGTTACATACAGGATAAACTTATAGACTAACAAAACATGTAGATGGTATCATGAGCTTTCATGAGCATAGCCCACTTCTTCAGATGAATTCAAAACACTGGTCATCTGAAGAAGTGGGCTGTGGCCATGAAAGTTCATGATACCATCTACATGTTTTGTTAGTCTATAAAGTGCTACCAGACCATTTGTTGTTTTTTAAGTTTATAGTTTATGTAAAACTATGTTAAAAAACTTGATATGACATTACCAAGAGAGAATAAAATACGGACTGTCTAAATTAACATATACTAAGTCTTTTCAGGTTAATACTCCACGAATGAGTGAAGTTATGTTTTCCCTTATTGGGCGGAGGCCTGCATTTTTAGAGATAAAGATCATGGGGTCTACAAAACTATCTTCATGAGGTCAGCTGACAACTGGGATGTCTGTTAATGTATACAGTTACAGATTGTTGCAGATATAAAACTGATCTACAATGTTCTATTTCCCCCCGATCTTGTCAAGAGTTGGGGGGCAAACTGGAATTCATTGCACATTAGGCTGCTCTATGGATTCCACTGCCTTTTATTGGTGCTATTACAAGATGAAGATAGCCATAGCACAGTGTACTACAGCCCTGTCCCCAGCCTCCAAAATATCAAAACTTCATGTACTACTTTGCAGATAGGTATACAAAAAGCCAAACTCTTTAGTAATCTATATAAATGAGTGAGTAGTCTCAAGTGAGTTCCTAAGGGCCATTGCAAGTATCACCATCAGTGGCAGTAATAGTCACTTTTTAATGGGAGTGCCAGCAGAGAAGGGAAGGAGTGAAAGACTCTGGACTGCCCTAGTCGTGGGAGGAGGCATAGGTGCAAGGTGATATAAGATAAGATGGAAGTGCTGGTCTGGATAAATGGAACATTTTAAATCTCTAAGGGTGTGCAATGTAATCTCTTTTCCACAGATTACAGTAAATTAAATATATTTTAAATTTTATATTAAATGCTTGCATACAAATAAATCATTTTTAGCCTCTTACAAGGGTTTTTAAGCATTATAATCTTTTTCAATAAGACAGTTGTCGGTGCTGATGTATTTGCATATAGCATGTACATGTTTAAGGGCACAGCACACACACTTAGGCTGTGTCTAGACTACATGCCTCTGTCGTCAGAAGCATGTAGATTAGACACATAGGCAAAGGCAAATTAAGCCGCGATTTAAATGATCGCGGCTTCATTTACATTTACATGGCTGCCGCGCTGAGCCGACAAACAGCTGATCAGCTGTTTGTCCGCTCAGCGCGCTAGTCTGGACGCTCCCCTGCCGACATCAAAGCCCTTTGTCGGCAGCCCCGTTATTCCTCGTGGGACGAGGTTTACCGGGGCTGCCGACAAAGGGCTTTGATGTCGGCAGGGGAGCGTCCAGACTAGCGTGCTGAGTGGACAAACAGCTGATCAGCTGTTTGTCGGCTCAGCGCGGCAGCCATGTAAATGTAAATGAAGCCGCGATCATTTAAATCGCGGCTTCATTTGCCTTTGCCAAAACAACAAATCTACATGGCTCCATCGACGGAGCCATGTAGTTTAGACATACCCTTAATGTCTATGTAAAGCCATGAAAACTTATTTATTGATATTCTAAGTTAGGAACTGGTTGTGCTTCAGACTTCATAATTCGATAAAAAAAATCTTAAAACTCTAAATTGAGTCAGTAGGAAATACCTTGCAAATAGCTTGTTCTTACCACTGGTCCAAAATACCATAAGCAATTTGTGGTGAGATCTACTACAGCCAGATCACAGAATCATAGAGCTGGAAGAGACCTCAGGAGGTTATCAGGTCCAGCCCCCTGCCCAATGCAGGACCAATCCCAACTAAATCAACCCAGCCAAGGTTTTGTCAAGCCGAGACTTAAAAACCTCTAGGGATAGAGATTCCATCACCTCCCTAGGTAACCCATTTCAGTGCTTCACCACTATCCTAGTGAAATAGTTTTTCCTAATATCCAGTCTAGACCTCTCCCACTGTAACTTGAGACCACTGCTCCTTGTTCTGCCATCTGTCACTACTGAGAACAGCCTCTCTCCATCTTCTTTGGAATCTTTCTTCAGGAAGTCGAAGGGCTGCTATCCAATCCCCCCTCACGCTTCTCTTCTGCAGACTAAACAAACCCAAATCCTTCAGTCTCTCCTCATAGGTCATGCGCTCCAGCCCCATAATCATTTTGGTCACCTTCCGCTGGACCCTCTCTAATGCGTCCACATCCTTTCTATAGTGCGGGGCCCAGAACTGGACACAATATTCTAGATGTAGCCTCACCAGAGCCAAATAAAGGGGAATAATCACTTCTCTGGATCTGCTGGCAATGCTCCTCCTAATGCAACCTAATATGCCATTAGCTCTCTTAGCTACAAGGGCACACTGTTGATTCATCCAGCTTCTCATCTACTGTAATCCCCAGGTCCTTTTCCGCAAAATTGCTACTTAGCCATTCGGTCCCCAGCCTGTAACAATGCTTGGGATTCTTCTGTCCCAAGTGCAGGACTCTACACTTGTGCTTGTTGAACCTCATAAGATTTCTTTTGGCCCAATCCTCTAAACTATCCAGGTCACTCTAGACCCTATCCCTGCCCTCTAGAGTATCTACCTCTCCCCTAGCTTAGTGTTATCTGCGAACTTGCTGAGGGTGCAATCCATGACCTCATCCAGGTCATTAATAAAATTGTTGAACAAAACTGGTCCAAGAACAGATCCTTGGGGGGCATGCTGCTAGAAACCAACTGCCAACCTGACATCAAGCTGTTGATCACTACCCGTTGGGCCCAACAGTCTAGCCAGCTTTCTATCCATCTTACAGTCCATTTATCCAATCCATATTCCCTTAACTTGCTGGCAACAATATTGTGGGAGACTGTATCAAAAGCTTTGCTAAAGTCATGGTATATCACATCCACTGACTTTCCCATGTCCACAGAGGCAGTTACCTCATCATAGAAGCTAATCAGATTGGTCAGGCACAACTTGCCCTTCGTGAATCCATGCTGACTGTTCCTGAGCACTTTCCTCTCTTCCAAGTGTTTCAAAATAGATTCTTTGAGGATCCCCTCCAGGATTTTTCCGGGGGCTGAGGTAAGGCTGGCTGATCTGTAGTTGCCTGGATTGTCCTTCTTCCCTTTTTTAAAGATGGGCACTACATTTGCCTTTTTCCAATCATCTGGGATCTCTCCCGATCTCCACGAGTTTTCAAAGATAATGGCCAAAGGCTCTGCAATGACACTTGCCAACTCCCTCAGTACCCTCGGATGCATTAAATCTGGGCCAATGGATTTGTGTATGTTTAGCTTTACTAAATAGTTCCTAACTTGTTCTTTCCCCACCAACGGCTGTCCACCTCCTTCCCATGCTGTGTTGCCTAGTGCGTTTGTCTGGGAGCCGACCTTGTCCATGAAAACAGAGGCAAAGAAAGCATTGAGTACTTCAACTTTTCCCACAATCTCCCACTAGGTTACCTCCCTCATCCAATTAGGGCCCCATACCCTCTCTGATCACCCTCTTATTGCTAACATGCCTGTAGAAACCTTTCTTATTATCCCTTGCTAGCTGTAATTCACATCCCTTGCTAGCTGTAATTCCAACTGCGCTTTCGCCTTCCTGATAAGTCCCCTGCAGGAGCGGCCCGAGGTCGGCTGCGGCAGCTGGTGCCCCAGGTGGAAGGCGCGATTGGCGTCCCCGCCTGCACGGCCGTCAATGGCCATGACGTAATCATCAGGTGCCTGGGCTGGCGGCACCCTAGGCAACTGCCTAGTTTGCCTAGGCTTACCAGCCGCCCCTGCTCCCCTGCATTCTTGAGCAATATATTTATACTCCTCCCTAGTCATCTGTCCAAGTTTCCACTTCTTGTAAGCTTTCTTTTTGTGTTTAAACTCACCAAGGATGTCCCCGTAAGCCAATCTGGTCGCCTAACATATTTGCTTTTTTTGCTGCGCATTGGGGTGGTTTCTTCTTGTGCCTTCAATAAGGCTTCTTTAAAATACTGCCAGCTTTCCTGGACTCCTTTCCCCTTCATGCAAGCATCCCAGGGAATCCTGCCCATTAGTTCTCTGAGGGAGTCAAAGTCTGCTCTTCTGAAGTCCAGGGTCTGTATTTTGTTACTCTCCTTTCTTCCTATGATCAGGATCCTGAAATCTACCATTTCATGATCACTGCTTCCCAGGTTGTCACTCGCCTCTACTTCCCCTACTAGTTCCTTCCTGTTTGTGAGCAGCAGGTCAAGCTGCAAATGGCCCCTGGTCGGTTCCTTCAGCACTTGTACCAAGAAGTTATCCCCAACATTCTCCAAAAACTTCCTGGATTTTCTATGTACTGCTGTATTGGTCTCCCAACAGATGTCAGGGTGATTAAAGTTGCCCATGAGAACTAGAGCCTGCAATCTGGAAGCTTCTCTCAGTTGTCCAAAGAAAGAGTCATCTACCTCATCCACCTGATCCGGTGGTCTATAGCAGACCCCAACCACAACATCATCATAGACCCATAGACTCTCTACAGTCTTTTCTTCCTCTATATACTGGAGCTCTGAGCAATCATACTGCTCTCTTACATACAATGCAACTCCTCCTCCTTTTCTCCTCCACACAGTTTATACCCTTTCATGACAGTGCTCCAGTCATGCGAGTCATTCCACCAAGTCTCCGTTATTCCAATCAAATCATAGTTATTCTACTGGGCCAGGGCTTCTAATTCTTCCTGTTTGTTTCCCAGGCTTCTCGCATTGGTGTAAAAACACCTTAGATAACCAGGTGATCACCCTACCTTTTCCATCCAAATCAGGGGTTCTCCTTTGTTGCTCGTTCCTTCTGGTGATTCTTCCTGGTGTCTGACTACCTCATTTATCTCAGGGCTTTGGTCACCATCCCCCAATGAACCTAGTTTAAAGTCCTCCTCACTAGTTTTGCAAGCCTTCCCTCGAAGATGCTCTTTCCTCTCTTGGTTAGGTGGATCCCATCTCTTCCTAACAATCCTTGTGCCTGGAACAGAGTCCTACGGTCGAAGAAACCAAAGCCCTCTCTCCGACACCACCTGCATAACCACGCATTTACTGCCTCAATTCAAAGATCCTTACCCAGACCTTTTCCTTCAACCGGAAGGATGGACGAGAACACCACTTGCACTTCAAATTCCTTGATCCTTCTTCCCAGCACTACATAATCTGCTGTGAACCACTCAAGGTCATTCTTGGCCGTATCATTAGTTCCTACATAGAGAAGCAGGAAGGGGTAGCACTCCATAGGTTTAATCACTTTGGGAAGACTCTCGGGTCACATCCTGAATGCGAGCTCCCAGTAAGCAGCACACTTCTCGAGATTGCAGGTCTGGACGGCAGATGGATGACTCAGGCCCCCTTAGGAGGGAGTCCCCGACCACCACCACCCATCTTTTTCTTTTGGGGGTTGTGGGCATGGAACCCCCATCCCTAGGACTACGCATCCCATGCCTTCTGGTAGATGGTGTTCCGTTATGATTTCTTCCCTGAGAGGTCCCTGCCAGAGCATTCTCCACCACAGTGCCTGTGGAGAGAGCCTGATAGCAGTTACTTAACTCTACAGAGATAGGGGATACCTGAGTTGGCCTTCTTCTCCTTTTAGAGGTTACATGCTGCCAGATCTCTTCCTTAACTTGTACTGCCCTGACTGGCTCTTCAGCCTGCTGTGCCTGCAGGATTAAACGCTGCCTTCTATCGAGGAAGTCTTCATCCTCTCTGATAGAACGTAGGGTCAATACTTGGCCCTCAAGTCCTTTAATTTTTTCTTCCAAAATGGTGACCAGCTTGCACTTAGTGCCGATGAAATCCCTTCTGTCTTCTGGGAGGAAGACAAACATGGCATATGCTGTGCAGGTAACAACAGCAGCCCTATCACCATCCATACCTGGCTTCCTTCTGAGAGATTCCTCAGATGCTATTCAATGCCTCCTTGAAGGGGAGGAGTGTAGTGAAAAGATGTTAAAGAATGGCAAGTGTATCTCTCCCCCTTCCCTCTCCCCTTCCCAACTCACTCTCCAAACTCTCTGTTAACAGCCCCTGGTCGCTGATTAACTCCTTTATAAAGCCCTGGACTGCCTGATAGCCCCTCCTCCTGATTAAGGCTCAACCAATGAGCAGAGGCTTCTAGATTTCAAACCCTGATTAAAAGCTCACAGCTTCCACCTGCCAGCCACAGCACTCACTCCATGTGGACTGGAGGGGGAAGGGAAAGGAGAAAAAAAAACCAACTAAAAACAAGCTCAGCACACAGCAAGAAAACCCCAAACACACACGCAAACACACACTACAGACAGTCACTTCCCTCAAGGGTCCTGTATTAGCTTCCTCCTTTATCTGGAGAACTCCCTCTCCAAACTCCCTGTTAATAGTCCCTGTTCGCAAGCCACTATAGGAAGCAGATTATCCGCACCTTGGCATTTATGTTTTCGGACTGTCATTCAAAGCAGGGAGAAGAGGGGTTGTATGTGGAACATTGTAGCATTCATTCATTTATTCTCTATCCCATTTTTTTTTACTTTAAAAGTGCATGGAGACATATATATCCATATCCATATCCATATCCATATCCATATCCATTTCTATCGATCAATCGATCGATCGATCGATCGATCGATAGATAGACAGATAGATAGATAGATCACTGATCACTAATGGCAAGGACCTGCATGCACCATAGCCAAGTAATCAAGTAACTGTAAAAGATAAAACAATATGTTTTTCTCATAATAAGCAAAAGATTACAAAAAGCTTTAAACAGAAAATTGCACTTTTTTAAGATCAACATAGCTGGCCTGGGGAATGGACATGGTTTAACTGTGAAAAAAGTAATGGAAAGCTCTCAGGACATTTAAAAAGAACACTGAAATATGAAAAGATCACAACTTTTCTCTGCTATACCCATTATTTTGATGAGCCTCATTACATTTTGGCCCTGTCAGCCATGGTAGTCTTATTTCCTGTACTGTACATACCTCTATCAAGCACAAGTTTTACTTCTCAATGACAAAATGAAGAAATGTACTAGAAGAAGCTCCAACACCATAAACGCTACTCTTAAACCCATACTCCAGCAGAAATAATCAGCAACTGACAAACACTGCATCACTTTTATTCTTTATTAAGATGGATTTGAAATTTGAGGAAGCCATAAAACTATTTTAGATCATTTTGCTAATTTTCTATTGTGTAACTGCAATGTTAATATTAGCAAAGCGAAAGATGGTGTTTTTATGAATAAACACTGATACGATTAGATAAGCCCTCAAATAATATAAATTGAGGATTTTAATTCCCATATTTTTGAAGGAGGAGCTGGAACAGTGTAAAAATTGTGCAAACAGGGATCTTAGTTAAGGAATAAGGCCCTCTCAATAATCTTGTTCGACATCAGGTTTAAAAAAATGTTTGCATAAAGCCTCAACATTTAAGGAAGAAGAATTAAATGTGCACACCAAGGACATTCTGAGGAAAAAATGAACAACAAATATATCAGAAAGGCGATGAATCCATTGCTATTTGTCAAACAAGTGGTCAGGTGCAGGGAGTGACAGATGTCCACCACTGCTTACCTGTCAGCTGTTGGAGAACGAAGCAAGAAGGAAACAAAAGAATTGACATAAGTCAATGAAAAAGAATTCTAGACAAGAAAGAAGACAAGAAAGCCAGCACATACTGTTCTCCAATTCTAAGCATTATCTCCATAATGGTATGTCTACACTGCCACCCTAGTTTGAACTAGGGTGGCAGTGTAGACATACCCTAAGAGAATTGAGTTTCTCATATACAAAGTTCACAGCAGACCAAGTTTTAAATACACAAAAATTAAAAGGATAAAGCATAATATTGCAATTAAGGGAAAAAACTTGAGATGAAAAAGCCATTAAGATTTATATGCTTTATAAAATCATAATCTCTCATCTTACCTCACATACAGGGAAATAGGCACAACTGAATTGAGTATGATAATGTATGACCAAAATGTGAGAAATCCTGAAAACACAGAACTGTCCACCACTTCATTCCAAGAAAGGTAAATTCTGAAATGGGCCCCAAACTGATGTTCCCATATTGAGCTTCCTATTGCCAGAATTATTCCCATACATACCAAAAAGCCAAAGATCTGAAACAAGAACAGCAGAGATGGTTAGCTTTTTCTAAATGTGCACTATTTTCTAAAATGAATGCATGAAAAGGACACCTTTCATCTACAGATAAATATTGCCTAGTCTAAGCAAACAGATGCTTAAGATCCAAATTAGAATTACCCAAGGTATATAATATTTCATGTTTAATAAGCTGGAGGAAAAGGGAATCTCATTTGGTTTTATTTTGCCCCAAATAAAGGCCCATATTCTGAGTCCATAATTAGTTTGTCCCTATTCCTTAGTCAGTTTGACTAATAATGCTATACAGTAATACATAAGCTACAAATAGTTGCAGTTATTACAAGAGTTGGCAAAAAGGTCTTTTTTATTGCTGTGGTAAATAACAAAAATGAACACTTGCTGTGAGTGTTATTATAAGAGTTTGGTTTAAGATGTGTTTTTCTAAATCATGGGTAAAGTATTAATTTTAACATGAGACAGAACAGCTACAAATAACTTAAAAAATGCAAGTAATGTTTAGATGTGCTGAAAAAATATCAGTATTTCTCACATCGAAACTTCTTTCTTCATCCACAACCTCTTCTCTGAATCTTTGGATTTATTCAGATAAAAAGTTTCAGGAACTACATAATTTCTCCCATGATCAAAATCACAACACTTAAAAAAGTAGTAGCTCTGAAGTCTGCCTATGCCAAAATAGCAATGTTTTGTTTCATTAAGAAACCATAAGGAATTTGGATGTGTCCTAGGCATTAGAGACCAAGTTGACACAAAAGTGAAATACTCAGTCTGCTTAAAGTTCCTAGTTACAAATTTTCTGTGCCAGATCTTTACTGCCTGGGGATAACCAATTACAAAAAAAATTATCAGGAAGGTTACAGTCTTGTTTATACTGAACTTTAGGAAGTTTGGACCAATGGTAAGAGATAAGAAAAATATCTGTAAAACTTGTGCATTTGTCTTCAACTCACCATACCAGTGGCTTCATGAAAAGATACTACCCTAAAAACAGAGATTACTACTGCTTATAAGTACTCTTGTAATGCAGGAGTGATTAGTGACAAAAAATTGTCTTCAGGCTAGATAGTGTGTGTCTTTCAACCTAATCTATGTATCTGTGTTGCATTCTTATTAGTATTGTACAATGCAGAAATATCTACTGATACATATAATTTAACAGAGAAGATTAATTATGTGGATGCAATACCCACTGATTTTTCCTGATCTGACTATAATAACTTACCCATAATACTAAAGTATTCATCAGACGGTCAATGCTTGTTCTTTTAAATTTAGTTCTACCACTGTTTTGCATTAATTTAGTGTCAGGGCCTATAAAAAAAGTAACAGATCTTTTTTTTAATCATTACATCATAAATTATTCACTAAAAGTATTAATTATTGAGTTTTTTAAAATACACATATGTAAACTACTTTTTTCTAATGTACATACAAGAAATACATTCTAAAAACTGAGATATTATCATTTTGTAATATTTAATTGTCTAAAAGCATTCCTGAGCTTTCACAAACAATTTTGAAAAATATTCAGTAGCTACAGAAAGGTGGTTAGGCTGGCATGGTGAAAATCATCATATAATTTGAAATCTGATTACTCCAAAAATATTTCATTCCAGACTGAGGTAATTTCCAACTACCTAAATTCATTAAAACTACAAAATTAAGAACAAGATGTTCTGTGTTCTTGTCTTGCCTCTGCCACAGACTTCTTTACACATCACCTCACTGAGCTTCTTGTCTACCTATCACAGCAGGATTATCTGGGGTTCAGATTGTTAATGTCTTTAATGCACTTTGAGGTGACCAATTGAAAGGTGATACTCAAGTGACAATTATTCATTCATTCGTCCATTTATTAATCGCAATCAGTTTCCACAAATTCTGTAATGCTGGCTCACTATAAAGCAAAAGCTCAGACTTTCCTCTCATTGTTGCTGAAGCAAAACTTACCATGGAATATAGTTGACTTTTATGTCACTGGAGATTATTGAGCATATAAAGTAATGTATGTTAACATCAACATGGTCTTCAAGGTGCATCAGCAGGCTGCTGTTTGATGGCAGCCACAGAACTCATAAAAGCTCCTTAATGCTAAGCCTCTTTTTAATTCCAAAATTTCAAGAACCATGACCAAAAGCAAAGGTATCTGACTTTTTTTAGGTGTGGGTTTTAAATGTGAATTCTTCTTCATTGATAATTGTAGTATAACCAAGGGGTCTGAGTTAGATCAGATGAATATTGATTTGCACAATGCCTTAATTTGACCATGCAGAACTTAATTACCTCATATATCTTTACATATATTAGTTTAAATTCATCCAAGGGTCCCTCTCTCTCTCTCTCTCTCTCACACACACACACACACACACACACACACACACACATTTTGTTTTATATTACACACATTTGGTGTAAAAATAAAGTGTCAGCTTTTGCTCATTTTCTATGCCCATCCAGCCATATTATGTTGATGAGTATGGAAGTCCATCTTTTATTTGGCAGGCAATTTTACAGCTGCATTCTACTGTGTTGTATCTACCCAACCTGATCATTTTCCTTGTCTCCATTACTTTGCATTACTACGACACATGAAAATCTATGATATATCTGTGAGCATCTATTGCATTCTTCTTACAATCTGGCTAATTAAAATACCATTCGTTTTTTCATCAGACATCATGTTAATTGGACAGGAAAGTACATTTTGTGCTTGGGCTGGTAAAGTCATGACTATTTTGTAAGGCTGATCTATTAGTTTCATGTTTATTACGTTTTTGTTCATGACTTTGGAACAATGACACCCTCTAGAACAACTTAAGTTTGAGATGCTTGTATAGACGGATACAGTCAGATGGCTAGTGCCTGCTACCATCTATTGGTAAAAATAGGAGAAAGGGAGTCAAAAAACCAGGCCCTACTCCTGCCTCTGCTAGTGACTCATTGTGACACTTTGGCCAAGATAGTTAACTTCTCCATGCTTCACTTTTTGGCCCACCTATATACTTTTGTAAAATATTTCTGAGCCCCAAATACTATTGCTCCATAAGAATTTGGAGTATTTATGCCAGTTGTTACAGATACCAAGCCATTAGGAATTAAAATTGCTGTTAATCTATATAGGTTTGTCTTACCTGCAAAAATAACCATTCCAAAGCACCAGTTTGTGTTTCTCAACACACAGCCTCGTAGCAGCATCTTTTCATTATTGAGCGAATACCTATTATTTTTCCAGAAAAGAACTCCTATGAATTTATCCAGCTTGTTGTTAGGAGGTTCACAGACAACAACACCTGTAAAATAACAAATTAAATTCTTATCCCCCCTTAACACAGTTTACCAGGATAACATTTTATACTAATTAGCAGTTTCTGGGTAACTTTTCAGGCTTGTCTACACTTAAAATTCTGTAGCTGTTCCACTGTAGTGCCTCAATGTAGACATAACCTTCTCTGACAAAAACTTTTACCGTTGGTATAGGTAATCCACTTTTCAGATGTGATAGCTAAGTCTACAGACGAAAATTCTTAGAAATCAACAGCACAGATCTATGCCAGGGTTATGCCAGTAGAACTATGTCTCTCAAGGGGAGGGAATGGATTTGTAGGAAAACCCTGCAAGACTCACAAGCTCTTTTATACCACAACAATCGGTGGTTCGATGGCATTTACAACCCAGGAAGAAACATCACTGTGCCATCTATGTGCGTGGACTATTAGGTTAATTATTTCTTTACAGTAATTCCTAAATGCCCCAACTGAGATCAAGACATTGTGTTAGAAACTGTACAATCACATAATGAGACACAGTCCCTGCCCCAAAGAGTGTGCTGTTTAAACAAGCAAGAGAGACAGAAGGTGGAAGTGGAAACAAAGGCACAGAACAGGGGCATGATTTCCCAAAGGTCACACAGCAGGTCATTGGCCTATCAGAGTAGCAACAGGTCTCTTGATTGCTAGTCCAGTGCCCTATTAAATAAATGACACTATCGCTTCCTAATAAAACACCTAGTAATATTGATGTTAATGTGGCCTATTAGTATTAAAGTAGCACACTGTGCTGCCATGTGGGAGTTTTGTAGTAACAGGCGATTGTTGACATCTGTGCCCCTACAGACGGCCACACAGATAAGTAGCAAGCTGGGTCTTTGGAGTGGGAGAGAGGAAAAAGCTTCCTGCACTATTCTTGTGTGCATATCTTTTGGTCAAGAGCACAGAGAGACAAGATTACGTTCTCAGCTTCAGATAAAGAACTATGGTTAAAGTCCATAGAAAATGAAATGGGGTGAGAAAAGGAAAAAATAAGTTGAGCACCAATATCCATGTCTTTGCTTTTAAACAAAGTGGAAACTATATCAAGAGGAAAATGTCCCTTTGCTTTTCAGGACTCATTTTTCTACATTCATCTGCCAAAAATCCTTATCCTTTACAGGAACATTATTACAAAGGGTTTGTCTACCAGGCAAAAAAATTACTCACTGCAATGAGTTGTAGAGCCTGGATCAACAGACTCAGGCTCACAGAGCTCATACTATAGCCCTAAAAATACCATGCAGACATGCAGTCTTAGGCTGGAGCTTGAACTCTAAAGCCCAGAGAAAGGTATGGGTTTCTACAGTTAGATGCAGGGCAGTGGCTTGAACATCATGAGCCCAAGACTGTAGGCCTGGGCTCTGAGATTCACTGCCATGTAGAAGAAGAGTTTGGTTTGATTTGGGTTTTTTTGCCATGTACACACACCCTAAGAGAGCACCTGCAGGAAAGGTTACTATTCTCTTAGGCTACGTCTAGACTGCAAGCCTCTTTTGAAAAAGAGCATCTAGACTGCAACCAGTACTTTAGAAAAAGCAAGTCGCTTTTTTGAAAGAGAGCACCCAGTCTGGATGCTCTCTTTCAAAAAAGCACAGTTTGCATGACATAGCACCTTTTTTTCGAAAGAGCATTTTCAAAAAAAGGCGTTCTTCCTCATAAAATGAGGAGTACCGCCGTCGAAAGAAAAGCCACATTCTTTTGATTTAATTTCGAAAGAACACAGCTGTAGTCTAGACGCAGGTGGAGTTTTTTTTTAAAAAAGGCTACTTTTTTCAAAAAAAACCTGCAGTCTAGACACAGCCTTAGGGTATGTCTACACTACAGCATTATTTTGAAATATCTTATTTTGAAATAGTTAATTAAAAACAAGTTATTTCAAAATAACGTGTCTACACACAAAATGCATTTTGAAATAGCATTTTGTTATTTCGAAATAGCGCATCCACTGAATCGCATTTAAGGGCGGCTGAAACCAGTTCCAGCAGGGCATCAGGTCAGTAGTTGCTTTGTGTGGCTGCTGACTGAGGCTATCTGAGGCTTGTGCTTAAAGGGACACCCCTGGACAGCCGGTTCTTAGCTTTCCCTGCTTACTTGCCTACCTTGCTGAGGGACAGCAAAGCATTTTTGTCTCTGCTTGATTTGGTTGCCCTGACTCGGGACACCACAGCACTCGGCACCATGGAGCCAGAGCTGCCCCTGGGCACTCTGGTGCTCATGTTGGATGTCTTGCTGCAAGCCTGTCTGCAATTGCTGAGACTGCCTGGCAGCATCTGCTGCAGCCCAAACTCCAGGCCCTCTTCCAGACTCCACTTAGGGCCACGGAGGAGCAGCAGTAGCGCCCGGATGCCAGCGTGCCCCACCGCATCTGGCGTCTGGACACCAGCAGTGACTGGTGGGACTACATCATCCTAGAGTGCTGGGGAGACCAACAATGGACCCAGAACTTCAGGATGAAGAAGGACACCTTCCTGGAGCTCTGTGCGTGGTTCGCCACTGCTCTGCAGTGACAGGACACACACATGAGGCCCACCATTCCCCTCCAGAAGCATGTGGCCATTGCCCCCTGGAAGCTCTCCAAGCTGCATAGCTACCAATCCAGGGAAAACCAGTTCAGCGTGGGGAGATCCACTGTTGGAGCAGTGCTTATGCAGGTATGGCAATCTCTGATCACTGTGCCAGGAGGGGGGTGCAAGGAGGGGATGGGCTGCTCTAGGGAAAAGGGGAGGAGGTGATACAAGTCCCCTCCCCAGGAGGGTTTGTTCTGTCCCAGCCACGCTACGGACTGCCCACAGTGGCCACGGAGGGTTGCTCCTGGGGTGTGGGGGTGCAGGGCTGTGGCAGGGAAGGCACACTCTTAGCCACCCTGGCACCCCAGTGACTCTCGGTTTTGTGTGTCCCTCTGCTGGTGGTCAAGGCCATCAATAGAGTGCTGCTCCGCAGAGTCATCCACCTCACTGATTTGGACACGGTCATTGAGGAGTTTGGCACCCTGGGCTTCCTCAACTGCGGGGGGGAGGCAGGGCAAACGACAGGATGCACATCCCCATCTGTGCCCCGGAACATGAGGCCTCCCTGTACATCAACCAGAAGGGATACTTCTGAGTCATCCTGCAGGCTGTGTCTGACCACCGGGGCCAGTTCATAGACATCAACGTGGGCTGGGCTGGCAAAGCACATGACACGCGGGTTTACTGCAACTCCTCCATGTGCCAAAGGCTGCACACCAGGACATTCTTCCCTGACCACCGCATCAGCGTCGGGGACGTGGACATGCCTGTGTGCCTGGTGTGGGGTGCAGCCTATCCCCTACAACACTGGCTGATTAAACCCTACACGGGACACCTAACCCCTCCTGACAGGCCTTTAATGTCAAACTCGGCAGGGCCCACATCGTGGTGGAGGGGGCATTTGGCTGATTGAAGGCCCATTTTAGATGCCTCCTCAATCACCTGGACCTCTCAGAGCGGAATATTCCACACGTGGTGCCAGCGTGTTGTGTGCCGCACAATTTGTGCAAGATGAAGGGGGAGGCTTTCCTGCCAGCCTGGATGACAGAGGGTGACCACTTCGCTGGCCTCTACACGCAGCCCCACACAGCTGCCAGACGGAAGGCCCATTGGGGGGCTGTCCGTATCCAAGAGGCCCTGCGGGATAGCTTCCACCTGGAGGAGGAGTGAAGTCTCCCTGGCATGCCCCACTGGGGCCTCGTGCCTTATCCCACCCTCACATCCTTCCACTTTCCCCTCCCTAACCCCCCTTCCTGATGTAAAATAAAAACATGTGTTGCCAAAACCAAACTCTCTTTATTGACCATAATTGGGCTGAGGGGGGAATGACGGTAGGAGAGGGGAGGGGGAAACCTGGGAGGAGGGAACTGGAAGGAGGAGGAAAGGGGAGGAAGGAGGAAGAGAAGCTCAGGGTTGGGGGTCTTGCTGGCCCACCTGTCTCCCAGCACTGCGGGTGCAGGGGCCTCAGTGTCCCTGGGGGGGAGCGGGTATGGAGGGTGGGGCGGGTCAGGAGCGGGGGGAGCAGGAGTGAGAGAAGGAGTGACAGCTGGGGCAGCCACAGGGGCTGGAGTGGCAGCAGGCAACAATCTCTGCACCAGGGTCTGCAGGTGGTCGCGGATGGCACGGCCCTGGTCAAGCAGCTCCTGCAAGCTCTCCTGCCGTAGCTGCAGGTCTTCCTGCATCCATTGCTCCTGGCTGCGGACCTGCCCTAACAGTAACTGCAGGTGCTGCTGCTGGTACTCCTCCTGGTTCCGGGTGAGCCTGCTGGCCCAGGTGCGGGAGGCTGTCCTGGGAGGGATGGTGCGCCCTGCACTTGCAACTGCTGCGGCTGTGGAGAAACATGAGAAGTGGTCAGTTATCCCTGGGGACACAGTGGGTGAAGCCCAGCCCCACTCTACAAGGCGAGGACGGCAGGTCTCCGCATCATCATGTCCTGTGAGCTGGCCCCTGTGCTGTATATAGTGTGGGTGGGGGGGGGGGAAGAGGAGATTTGCCCTGCCTCTGCATATAGGGGACTTCTGGAGGGAGGGCATCATGCAGTGTCCCTCCCCGGGGTCAGGAGCATGTCATGTGCCTTCTTACATACTTATGTGTGGGTAACAGGCCAGGGCCCCTATGTGGCAGCCAGCTGGGGCCACATGCCCAGGGTGGCACGGCACACACACAGGTTGCTGCGTGCTCCGTGGTCAGCAAGGCCGACACATGCGGTCCCTGGGTTCCCTCTCCCCACCTCACCCGCCACTCATAAGGGGACAGTGATGGCACTCACATGTTGAGGCCTCCAAGGCCTTGGATGACACCGGCGACAGGCTTCCTGGGATGGCTCGGGGGTCCTGGGTGCAGGGCATGCTCTCTCCAGGCACCTGGCCGTCCTCCTCCTTCTCCTCAGTGTCATAGGCAGGGCCCTCTGCCCCAGGGTCGATGACCACCTGGGGGGCACGGACTGTCTGACCCCCCAGGATGTGGTCCAGGGCATCGTAATAGGGCAGGGGTCTGGGTCAGCCCCTGGTTGGGAGCAGCCCCCTGAGGTCCTGGCATAGGCCTGCTGCAGCTCTTTTATTTTCATGCACACCTGCTCCTAGGTGCGCATGTGGCCTTTGGTGACCAGGCTGTCAGCCCTCCACCTTTAGACAGCCATGTTCCTGTGTCTAGTGTGGAGATCGTGGACATTGGAGGCCTCCCCCCCAAACCTCAATGAGGTCCATGATCTCCGCACTAGACCAGGAAAGTGCCCACCTTTTGCGGCCCCTGGTAGGCTCCTGGGAGCTGCCAGCCTGCTCCTGGGGAGCGGTGGAGGGCTGGGTGCCATTGGGTTGCTGGCTTATGCTGAGCAAGGTGCACGGACTGCTGGCTCTGGGCTGGCAGGCTTGCAGCTGGCAAGGGCACTGTGGCCAGAGTCTACCCCTTTAAGGGCTCCAGAGGTCAGGGGGAGCAGAAGAGTTTTCCTGGTTGTGCCCAGAGTGGCCACCAGGGCACCCTATGAAGGGCTGGAGGCCCCCTATTTCAAAATAAGCAGCTACACAGTGCTTATTTTGATTTAGCTATTTCGAATTTAGCGTTATTCCTTGTGGAATGAGGTTTAACAAATTTGAAATAAGTGCTCTGCTATTTTGATTTAATTTCAAAATAGCAGTTTGGCTGTGTAGATGCTAGGAAAGTTATTTTGAAATAAGGGCTGTAATTTCGAAATAACTTTGCTGTGTAGACATACCCTTAGGTGCATCTACACAGCATCCTAAATTCAAAATAAGATACACAATTTGTCCTGTGCAAATTGTGTATCTTATTTCAAATCTATTTTGGAATAGCTTATTCTGAAATTTGACTTCTCTACACCGCGCCAAATTTGGAAATAACATGCTATTTCGAGCCATCCCTTATCCCTAGTGCAATGTGGTTTACCAGGATGGCAAAATAGCTCATCCATTATTTTGAAACATATTTTGAAATAAGGGGCAGCTTGTTTAGACGTACCCTTAAAAGATCTTGATATCTTTTTAGAAAAATTGCTTCCTAGAAATTAAAGTTGAGCATTAAGAGTGGAAAAATGGCCTCTGCCTTTGAAACTTTTAGCTATTAATGGGCCTCTTTAAGATTTTTTGCATAGTTAGTTAGTTAGTTAATGACTATTACGGATGCTGATGTGTAGGGAAGCAACAACGGTTCTCTATTTTTGTTTCTCTTTGGCCATTTTCTCCAGTGTGTCCCAGTTGTAATTCATTCTCTTCATATCTGCCAGTCATACAGGTCTCCAGAGAGGACTTAGGAAGGCCATTGCACAAAGTTGTAGGAGAATTCTTTGTTGCTGTTTCCGTAACAATTTTTTTTTTCTAGGTCAAGATTGTTAGCCCTGAGCTGAACCTCCAACCTGGAGGACCAGTGAATCACACTTGGTCTGGTCTCTACCCTTTGTCCTGTCCGGCATGGATGATCCTACCAGGAGCACTAGGCTCCCCCAACATAGCTCTAGGAGTCACTGAGACACACAAGACCCCAAGCGCGACAAGGGTTTTTGCATAGTGAGAGCGGGTTTTTTTTAAAGTTCATATTTCCATTTTCCTGTTGATCAGACAGCATCTAATCTCCTGTCATTTTGTAAGCCTGGTCACATTTTCAGTAATATTAAGATTGAACCAGAGCCAGCCCAAGCTACGGGCTGACCAAGCTACTGGGGGTGGGGCCACGCATGCGCCACGTGCCAGGGGCGGGGCCGCACATGCGCTGGGCGCCCGGGGGCAGGGCCGTGCATGCGTCACACTCACGGGGGTAGCACCGCGCACCCGGGGCCCGGGGCACACGAATGGCTCAGGCCGGCCCTGGATAGAATGTCAATTGTATTCTGTATTTATATTTCGGATGAAAGTATAAATATTCAGCTGATTAAATATTGTATTCGTCAGTCTGAAAACTGGGGCTTCTGATAAATGCAGTACATGTTTAACCAGGGTACAGCTTGTGTTTATTTAGTGTGTATAGGAACACCAGTGATTCTTTTCAGCTGTCCAGAAATTTTTTCACTACTCTTGTTTAATTTGTTCCCTAGTCCTGATTAGAAAATGCTCAAATTTGGGAAAAAACTGTTAACACACAGTACTGTGCTGCAGATGGTGAGATAGTCTAAAAGAATTCCATTAATGGCATCTTGCACATTATGTGGTGTAAGGCAAAAACAAACTCCTGGTGCAGCCAACTGGGAATAGTACTTTTGGAGTGAAAACAGAAATGGCAGCCTACAGCTTGCAGGAAGAGAAAGCAGAGAGTGACAGAAGGGGCCACCCACTTATTCAAAGGTGATATACTTTCAAATTAATTGCCCCTGGATTTGGCCACATCCCAAATTCAAGTGTATCTGTTCCTAATTCTCATGGCCTGAGGGTTGGGAGTTTGGCCCAACATAAAATGTGAAAAACAGATTTGTCAGATGCTAAATTCTGTGTAGTTGAATATGCAGTGCTGAAATCTGCTATTATGAAACTCATGAACACTCCACTTCACCCAAACTAACCAAATTTTGTGTATTTAGATATAGGGAAGGTGGAGCCTTTTCATTCGCAGTTACACAAACAGTAGTTATTGTCTCCCTTATTTTAAGACCTCTCACCAGGCTGTCCTACTTCTTACACTATTTCTTTTCCTTTCTGATAGATTTTGTTTCTACTTTGAAAACAGCATCTTTATAACAATGGCTTGGTTCTACAGTTAACTCATATTTCCTACTCTTTAGGGTTATAAGTTGACCATAAACATTTGCTGTGGGCTGAAACTTAGCATTATGCATGCAGTGACTGGCTGAGAGGGAATTGTTTTAAAAACTGTAAAAAAAATTGTTTAAAAATAAACAAATCTACATTTATAGGTAATAACTTTCAGTAAGGTATCTCCTATTGACCTTTCAGAACTGAAACACCAAAGATTATATTTCTCCACTTCTTCCACTATTAAATTCAGAATACGTTCTATGGTCCCTGATTTCTGGTAATATGTAAAGTAGAAATTCCATATATTATAAGAAAAGTTGTTTTTCATGATTTATCCAGCCAAACCTAAACAGTCAATTACTGGAAATCTTGCTACAAAGCTGTTTGCAAGATTTCCAGCCTAATGTTTAGAGCAAAGAGTCTCAGTCCCATTTTCTAACATTTCAGAAAACCACATGAACTTCAGGATCTCAAAAGAATAGAGCTTTTTGAGGATTATTTAGCATTTAGTGTAACTAGTACAAATTATACAATGCTCACTGCATTGGTATCTGAACACATAGGCCAATCTTGTAAATTGTCTTAATAGTTTATAAGCTTAGGCAAAAAATCTGTTGCCTGATTTTTAGCATACTATATCTGTCTATTAATACATCTTGGAACTGCCTGCATGGCCTACCAACACAGAACATAGAGAAATGCAGGACTAGAAGGGACCTCGAGAAGTCATCAAGTTCAGGCCCCTGTGTATGGCAGGACCAAGAAAACCTAGACCATCCCTGAGAGGTGTTTGTCCAATTTGTTCAACGGTGGGGACTGCACAACCTCCCTTGGGCTGTGTCCAGACTCAAGGGTTTTTTCGAAAAAGTAGCCTTTTCTCAAAAAAACTTCACCTGCGTCTAGACTACAGCCACGTTCTTTCGAAATTAAATCGAAAGAACGCGGCTTTTCTTTTGACGGCGGAAAACCTCATTTCACGAGGAAGAACGCCTTTTTTCGAAAGTGCTCTTTCGAAAAAAGGCGTTCTTTAATGCAGACTGGGCTTTTTCAAAAGAGAGCATCCAGACTGCCTGGGTGCTTTCTTTCGAAAAAGCGGCTTGCTTTTTCAAAAGAGGCTTGCAGTCTAGACGTAGCCTTGAAAGCCAATCCCAGAGTTCAATTACTGTTACAGTTAGAAATTTCTTTCTGATATCTTACCTACATTTCCCTTGCTGCAGATTAAGCTCAGAAGTGTTTGTCCTATCCTTTAGTGGGCATAGAGAGCAATAATGTCCTCTTTATAACAGCCTTTAAAAATATAGAAAGACTTATCAGATAGCCCCTCAGTGTTCTTTTCTCACAACTAAACAGTCCCAGTTTTTTTCAACCTTTCTTCATGTCAGGTTTTCTAAACCTTGTATCATTTTTGTTGCTTTCCTCTGAATTCTTTCCAATTTATCCAAAGCCTTCCAGAATACTGTCATGAGAACTGAGGGACTAAAATTGTAATGCCCAGAATTGTACACAGGTATTAAGCTGGGGCCTCACCAATGCTAAGCAGATTAGAACAATTATCTTCTGTGTCCTATTTACAACACTTCTATTGATCTACCCCCATCTTTTTTGGAAACTGCATCCCATTGATCACTCATATTCAGTTTGTGGTCCACTATACTCTCACATCCTTTTCAGCACTACTACCATCTTAACAGTTATTCCCCATTTGATTTTTCCTCCCTAAGCGATCTGCAAATGTTATAAGTAAGGCTGCAATTTAGTCACAAGTATCTTTTACACAGCTTGTGTCCATAACTTATACTATATGTACCCCCTGAATAAACCCTGGTAAGAGGGGGTGCTGCTGGTTAGAGTGACCCAGGGGACCACTGCAGTGGAGCGGAGCCAGCAGCATCAGCTGCCAGGGGCTGCTGAGCAGTGGCTTGTCTGGGACCACTCAGAGTGGCTGCTCTGGCCACTTGGGGAATGCTTCCAGGAACTGCTGTGGGACTGACAAGCAGTGACTGCTCTGGCTGCTCCAAGACCACTGCTATGGAGGCAGCTGAACCAGGGCTGCTCTGGATGCGGGTCCTCAGTGGAACTGTGCTGGCTGCTGATTAGGCAGTCAGTCCCTGGGGCCAACCATGACAGCTGCTGATCAGATGTTGCCAAGCTGCAACCAGTGTGGTTGTCCCTAGGCACTGGGCCCATGAGCTAGCTGCTTTGGTGGCCCTGGGGTCAGCTGGCCACCAAAGAAAACATGGAAGTCATGAATAGTCACAGAATGTGTGACTTCCAGGAGCTTTGTTGAAGACATAGACCCCTAGTTATAAGCATATCCTCTACTCAATTATCCACGTCTTTAATGAAAACACTGAACAGTACCATACCCAAGTCTCATCCCATGAGACACCATTAAATATGCCCTCCCAATTTGACAGAAAACCACTGATAACTATCAGTTGTGCAGCCACCTTATATTGGCCACATTCCCCTAAGTTACTTATGAGAATATCACCCAGTACTGTATCAAAAGCCACATTAAAAATTAAGAAATATCACATCTTCTGTTTCCCCTTTATTAATAGGCTGGTAATCCTGTCAATATAATCCTATCAAAGAACATTTCTATGGATTCAGTGGGCCACAGGCAACTGAAGTTCTTAAAGGGAACAGCTGATGCAGCTTTTCTCATCAAAGAAGCAAAATGCAGGACAATGTAGCACTTTAAAGACTAACAAGATGGTTTATTAGATGATGAGCTTTCGTGGGCCAGGCCCACTTCCTCAGATCAAATAGTGGAAGAAAATAGTCACAACCATATATACCAAAGGATACAATTTTAAAAAATGAACACGTATGATCTTCCACTATTTGATCTGAGGAAGTGGGTCTGGCCCATGAAAGCTCATCATCTAATAAACCATCTTGTTAGTCTTTAAAGTGCTACATTGTCCTGCATTTTGCTTCAGCTACCCCAGACTAACACGGCTACATTTCTATCACTATTCTCATCAAAGAGATACTGATTCTGCTAGTACTTTAATATGATGAAAGAGGAACCTTTTCAGGAAACGAACTTTCCACTTTAGCGTATGGAAATAGCTATTCTTTATTATTGGAGAGTCTTTTTAGAATATGAACAATACGTAGAAAATTTAACTAATCATTTCAGAACCTTCCCAACTTTAATATTTCTTAGTGCAGTACAGTTAACAGGAGAGGGAGGGTTTGTCTACTGGCTACAGAGAGGGACTAAGAATTAAGATTTTTTAATTTTTTCTCATTTTGCCAGGGATTTAGTGTATGATCTAACTCAAATCACTTTAGCTTTACTGTGTATTCATTTGTAAGATAGCTGTATTACTCAGTCCTTCAGTGGGATGCTGTGAGGAATAATCCTTTGCTATTTAATAGCAAAGTACGAATAGTGAGCACTTCTCTCTGATAGTCTTTAACAAACAAAAATGTTATGCCCAGGAACTGCCTTCACCTTCTCCTTCTGTAGGCTTTTGTTTTCAATTAAAATAAGCATAAATATATATCAAACCCTGTATACTGTCATGAGAACTGAGGTACTAAAATGCGGATAGATATTTTGCTAAACATAAATGTTTTATTTTTCTCTTTTTCAGCTGCATGATATGCTGTCAGAATAGCCACAAGGTACTGGATGTTTCCTGTAAAAGGACTCCTAAACCTTTCTCTGATACAGAATTTAGTATTAACAGCCATGAAAAATATGTAAACTTGTCATAAGTTGCATAAAACAGATCACAACAGCAGTCAAAAATCAGGGAGATGAAAAAGACAGCATTAAATGGGAAAAGGCGTATACTGTAGTTGCTTCAAGAAATCAGACTGAAGTATGTGCTGCTGATGGATATTTTTAGGTTCTCTTTGCTTGGAAAAACTCTTCAATGCCCATAAAACTCTAATAAGAAAGTAAAAAACTGAATGCTGGCTCAATATAAATATTTATTCAATGTTAGAATCATTTATGAGAGTTTACCAACTGTATAAATTATTTAGACAAAAATGTCCCCCTTCTTTTATTGGCTCAAGAGCGGCTTGTGTCCAAAGAATTAGATATATTCAAGACACCAAATGCACTTTTTCATTGCATTTGAAAACTATAAAATACACCATTACAGCAGAGAGCCTTTCTACTTTCTTCTATATTCTCTGTATTTAGCAAAATCTACAAAACGAAGCATTTTTGTGAGGATTAACAAAAATAATCTCCAATCATTGAAACTTTGATAGTGGAATCATGCCTCAGTTTAGCAATAAATTCCAATCTAAATAATATAAACATGGATTAAAACAGTAAAGATCCCAGTAAACTAACATAACAGCAACTTGTGAAATTTGCATTCACTACCATGAAAATCAGGATTATATAAAAGATTATTGTCCACTGATTGAGCATCGATATTGCTCTAATCCACATGGGAGTCTTCCATGGATTTCAGCGGATTTTCAACCATGCCCTAGATTCATGATAAAGGAAATAATCCAACTAATATATTACATCATCATCAACCTCCAAATGAAGCATAAATCAGAAGTTAATGAATATAGATATTTAAAATTTCATCCTTGACCTTTTGTTCCTGATACTACATCTTTACCCGTAATTGGTTGATTGCTTGCTTCCATAACTGTATGCACCAATTTGGAATGCTTACTTGTTAACTCTTCTTTCCTGTCTATCTAAAACTGTAGCCAAAAATCAACTCTCCCTCTTCGGTTCCCTTAAGCAGCTTACTTTCTTTTGCTGTATCAAATTGAAGCTCCTCATCCTCACTCAAAGCTCTGCACCACTGACATGTCCTACTTTCCATTGGGCTTTGTCCTCAAAGATCCTTTCATCTCCTTCACAAACCTTATGGTTTTAATAGAATCCCTTATGTATGCAACAATCTACCACTTGTTCCTTCCAATCCCTCTTTAAGTTTGCTTCATCTTAATCAAGAACATTAATCTGTACTCTGGCATCATCTGTATCCACTGTTCTATCTGATTTTCCATCTCTATTGTGTGAATTAAAATGTAAGCCTCTTGCAAAAGTCTGTTGTGTTACCTTAAGTGTTTTTAAAGCTTGTAGTGACATTATGAATGCATTTGAAATGGTTACATTTGAGATGAGGCCATGCTTTTTCAGTTGATCATCAAATTTTTCATGCTTTTTCTCAGTTCGAAGGTGATTTTTATCATATTTCAATGCAGTCATTTCAACCACTGGATGAGAAGGCCCATCCAATTTTAATTTCTGCGACTGCATTCCTCAAAAATAACTGAAGCCAGGAACTTCGAACATTTTTGAGTCCTCCATGAAGAAGAAGATTAAGGTTTATAAAACCATGAAAGTTTTATACCACTTTTGTCCCTTCATATACAATTTTTAATAACATTTATCTTTGTTATATAATTTGTAAAATAAAATATACAGCTTAGTCAATGTAAGTGAAAATCCTGAAATAAGGAGTGCTCAATTTCACAAAATCAATACTGCATTAACAGATTGTACTTTTGGGGATCTGGAGTTTCTGACCTCTCCCGGTCACAAACAGAACATGTTAAAAATTGTGTATCTAAAGGATTTGCCAGAAACCAGGTCTGCCCCATGTAAATCCACCAAAAGCAGCATCTTTATTATTTCCCACCCAGCTCATTGATAGCTTAGCTTTTGTCTCTTGCTGCTGACCTTGTGAAATTTAGCACTACAGAAAAAATCATCCATTCTCTGTCTCAGTCCTGGCTCTTGTGGAAACTCCTTCCTGGATTTAATTTAAAAAGGAAGACCAGAACTTCAGAAGATGATAAACCATGTTCAATCTCTGTCTTGTTCTCCCTCATACCTATGGAGATCCATATGTGGCTCTGTAAATTCAATCTAAATGTGAAATATTACTGGATTCTGATGTAGAACAGTTATGTTTTGTTTTAATGAACATGAAGTAACATTTTATATGGCTATCCTGAGCTAGCTCCTGTTTTGGTACTTTTGTCTGCTCGTTTTAATATATATTTAACTTAAGTGAATGTGATTTCTGGGCAGTGATAGCTTGTAAAAAACAGATTGGAAATTTAACAACATAACTACAAAGAGAATTTGAAATTGACAATAAATCACAATCACTAATCTAGATTCCCCTGTTTACACTTCAAGTTAGAAGCATCCATGTTTTGATGAACAAACTAGATAATTCTTGACAATATCAAATGTTTGCTTCAAACGCTATACATGGAACTGAGAAAACTCTTAAGTTGGAAAATGAAACTACAGGAGATGTGTTCGGTGCTTAGTTGTCTTCAGCGGCTTAAGATATGAGCTTTTCTTAAAACTTGGAGACCAGCATTGGAATGATATGCTTGTGAGAAGCAGGAAGGCTCCTATCCAGGAGAATTGATTATACCTGAATAAATGGAATGATCTCAGGTAAAAAAAAATATAAATATTTTAATGTAGAACTGTACCTGAATTTCAGGGGGGCAAGCCAGAGTTCTGTGTTTCACAGGAGACACACCAAGATCTGCCTTGCGGTGTGTGTTGGTGGTTCTGCAGATACCTTCACATATTTAACAATGGCATCTTCTGCTCACCCCTTGCTTGTCTTCTACCCAACATGGTGGAAAACATGGAACAAGTGACCAGTGAAGATGTTCTGTTCCTGCTCCTTGTTTTCACACTGAAGTACATGACTGGTGAGAATTTTGGACATTTCTTATAAGCCAAAGATGGGTGACCAGGATGGCAATTGATCCAATGTTACTGCATGATACAGAGACATAAGATATTGCTAACACTGTAATTATATGACCATGGATGGACTGGTTCTTCTCTGGCTCAGTCCTGGTTCTTATGGAGACTCCTTTCTGGATTTCATTTAAAAGAGAGGACCAGAACTTCAGAGGACCAGACAACCAGCATGGTGTGGTGAGATTACTTTATCTTGGAAACCTGGCCAGCGGCTTCAGAATGAGGAAGCAGATGTTCATGGAGCTCTGTGAGGACGTAGCTTCAACCCCAAAGCAGCAGAACATTCCCTTCCAGAGACACATACCAGTGCAAAAACAAGTGCCTATTATCATCTGGAAGCTGGCAATGCCAGACAGCTACCAGTCAACTGCAGACCACTTTGGGGTGCAGAAGTCCACTGCTGGGGTCTTGGTGCAAGTTTGTGAAGCTATCAATGCACTCATCTGCCAAGTCCAAAATTCTGGAAAATATAGCTGGGGTCCCAAATTCCATAGGGGCCACTAATGGCACTCACATAAGCCATACTTTAGCCACTGAGGAGCATGAGTGAGGCCATTAGTCAAAAAGGATACTACTCATTCTTTCTTCAATGTTTTGTGGAACACATGGCAGGTTTATGAACACTGGACACACAGGAAAGGTTCATAAAACCAGGAGGTTGAAGAGATCAGAAATGTACTTAATAAGGGATAATAAACTTTATTCACCAGAAAAAAGCATGGTTCTGTACAATGTGCTTTATCCATTCTCAGCACTAAGCTGGAGTACAGTGCTTTATCCATTCTCAGCACTAAGCTGGAGTACAGTGAATACCTACCTATATCAGACTTTCTGAAACTTCCTGGTTCAGTTCTGACGGAGCCATGTAGATTTGTTGTTTTGGCAAAGGCAAATGAAGCCGCGATTTAAATGATCGCGGCTTCATTTAAATTTACATGGCTGCTGCGCTGAGCCAACAAACAGCTTATCAGCTGTTTGTCCGCTCAGCGTGCTAGTCTGGACGCTCCCCCACCGACATCAAAGCCCTTTGTCGGCAGCCCCGTTATTCCTCGTGGGACGAGGTTTACCGGGGCTGCCGACAAAGGGCTTTGATGTCGGCAGGGGAGCGTCCAGACTAGCGCGCTGAGCGGATAAACAGCTGATCAGCTGTTTGTCGGCTCAGCACGGCAGCCATGTAAATTTAAATGAAGCCGCGATCATTTAAATCACGGCTTCATTTGCCTTTGCCTATGTGTCTAATCTACATGCCTCTGACGACAGAGGCATGTAGTCTAGACACAGCCTCAGTCACACAGCTCATTACTGTCAATGAGAACAGCTGGGACACAGACCTTATATTATTGGGTGAAGGTCAGGAAGGAAAGGGTTTGGGAGTGTTGTGGGAACTAGACTTGAGGACTCAGTACCTAGCACATGCAAGTTATTCTCATCAATAATACAAACTGGCACTGAGGTACAGAGCCATGCCACAGCCTGAAGTATGTTCACATCGATGCCCCTTAGAATTGCTAATGTTCTTGCTCTGTACACACTCTGAAAACCTGTGCTTCTGGGGTTTAGATGTGGTTGGTATGGAGGGTAAGAAGGCTCTGACATAGCCATCTGCTTGGACCTGTGTGCAGTCAACAGTGTAGATATAGTGGTGGCGTTGCATAGGTGTTAAACCCAGACAATAGTGAGCCAAGAAAAAGAAAGTAAAAATAGAATGAAGTATATACATTGTGGGGTTAGGGTATAGGTGTTACATCTGCTAAACTTCACTATGGCCTTGATCTTGATGGGCAAAAATAATCTGTTTTTTAATAATATTAAGCTAATTAAATTAGCCCCCATTCCCCAGGTTACAACACAGCCAGCCAACATGGCCTCAAATGTGTCAGTTTTACAACTTAACTTTTTAATATCTTTTTAATCATATTAACTTACTACTATGCTAACTTGATTGAATAGCCCACTCTATTTTGCAAATCAAGACATATCCAAAAACAGGACAAATGATTTGGGATATGAAAGTCATACTGGTAAACAACATCTTTAAACTTGATAGTGAAAGAACGAGAACTTGGCATTTGATATCTGAAGTCATTTACCTCTCACCTCTAGTAGAAAACCAAAACCAAAACCAAAAAAGATAACCTCAGTTCCACAGAATTAACTTTTATCGCCACTTACCATCAAATTCCGCAAGCTTCCTCATATCTGCTCCAAGTTCTGAAGTAACTGGTAAAGCCTGACGTACTTTTAGGTTTGTCTCACTGTAAAATTAATAACATGACCTTTATACAACACGTTTTCCAAACCTTCCCCCTTGCTCTGCGTTCTCTTATCCCCTGGGACCTATATTTGGTACCATAGACTCTGACTTTGTTGATTAATACAGCACATTTATAGAAAGACAAAAATTCAGACTCTTTAATGTTATTCTGAAAGAACACATTTTAATTTCTGTAACTGATTCTTAAAGTATGAGGAGGACCTTCAGTTTTAATAAGTGCTGGCATCATAATGAATGCACATCTGTATCACTATAATTTGTTTTGCTTCTTTCAGCAGAGGACATAACAAATATGATTTAGTCAGAGCCCATCCAGGCATCATGCACAAATTGCCATTTGAAAAAGATTAACACCATGACAAAGATGGATATTTATGCTACAAAAAAAGGTTCTCATGAAAATGTAATAAACCCTAACCTTACAGTAGCTGAAATTGAACTGGGAAAAAAGGGCATCGGAGTCACTCTTGCTTAGGAGGTAATTTGACAGGGCTCTCTTTGTGTGCATTTACACTGCACCAGTAGCTCGAAATAAGCTACACAATTGTGTAGCTTATTTCAATCTTATTTCGAAATAGCTTGTTTCAAAATTTGGCAGTCTACACAGCACCAAATTAAAAAATAACCTAAACGTCCCTTACTCCTCATGGAATGAGGTTTATAGGGACGTCAGAATAGCAAGCCCATTATATTTTGAAAGACGTGGAATAGCTATTTCGGGATACCTACAGTATCCCAAAATAGTGCTGCAGTGGAGATGTAGCCTTTATGGCTAAATATTGATTTACTTATAGGATCCAAAATTTTCCAAACTTCAGCACCTAAAGGCACCCAAAGAAGTGGCCTGATTTGCAGCTGTCACTGACTGAACATTGAACTAGTCTCTTCTAGAAAATAGGGAGATCGCCTGGAAAAGGCCTTTCTCAGAGTCCTAGATATTCCAAATAAAATTTTGATGTGTTCTCCACTGCTGCCCTTTAACTAATGTTAAAGATCACATACTTTTCTAGAAACATCTCCTAAGAGAACACATATGCATATGGTTGTTAGAAGATATTAGAATATGAAATAATAATAAAATCAAAACAAATTAATGCCTCAATTTTTAGTTCAAGTTAAACTATAGCGATATTAAATTAGTACTTACAAATTTACAAGTATGTAAACCAGTGATATCAGTCATTCACTCATATGTATATATTTCTTCCTTCAAGTATACATATTACCTCTTTCAAGTTAGAAAATTAATTTTTCTCAAGAGGTGAAGTCTAATCTGGATACCAAGGAAACTATTCCCAGAACTATCTCCTGGTATTCAGAAACTCAGTACAGGCAGTCCCCGGGTTACGTACAAGATAGGGACTATTGGTTTGCTCTTAAGTTGAATTTGTATGTAAGTCGGAACTGGCTCCAGATTCAGCCGCTGCTGAAACTGATCAGCGGCTGACTACAGGAAGCCCGAGGCAGAGTTGCTCTGCCCCCGGCTTCCTGGAATCAGCTGCTGATCAGTTTCAACAGCGGCTGAATCTGGACTCCTGGGAAAGAACAGCTGGGGCGCTGCCGGGTAGGTCCCCACAGGACAAACCCGGCAGCACCCCATCTCCTCTACCCCAGGCGTCCCGCAACAAAAGCCTGGTCTGCTGGAGGGGGGGGCGCAGTAGCTGCGCCCCCTTCCCCCCAGCAGACCAGGGAGACCCGAGCAAAGCCGCAGAGGCGCAGAGTTCCCGCCGCCTCTGCGGCTTTGCTCCTGTCTCCCTGCTGTGCTGGGGGAGTCCCCACCAGCACAGCAGGGAGACAGGAGCAAAGCTGCACAGGCGGCGGGGTCCCCCGCCTCTGCGGCTTTGCTCCGGGGCAAAGGAGCAAAGCTGCACGGGCAGCGGGGTCCCGCCACCTGTGCGGCTTTGCCCGGGTCTCCGTGCTGTGCTGGGGGGGACTCTCCCCCAGCACAGCAGGGAGACAGGAGCAAAGCCGCAGAGGCGGGGGACCCCACCGCCCGTGCGGCTTTGCTCCGGCGCAAAGGAGCAAAGCCGCACGGGCAGCGGGGTTCTGCCTCCTGTGCGGCTTTACTCAGGTCTCCCTGCTGTGCTGGGGAGCCCCCCCCAGCACACCAGGGAGACCCGGAGCAGCTTTTCTCGCCCCGGAGGACGCGGTGGCAGGACCGCTGCGCTCTGGGCGGTCCCGCCGCCCGCGAGCTCCGGGGCGAGAAAAGTCCCGTTCGTAAGTGCGGATCCGACATAAGTCATCTCAGCTCTTTAGGTCTGAGGCTCTAATAAGGTATCTGGGGAAAAGGGCAAGAGGGACTGGGATTGCAAACTGTGGAGAGTTCTTCTAAAAAAACTCTGGTAAGTCGGGGACTGCCTGTACTGAAGGTTCAAATAGTTAGATATGTTATAAATAAGTTTCTTAGAGTAGGGTTTTTTAACTTTGGTTCTATTATGATGATTTTATGTGTTTTTCTATCTGTTATTCAGTTTTATATTTCATTAATTTTTTTGATCTTGTGTAAGACTGTTACTCTATGTGAGCTATCATTCCCATTACACTATATAGGCTCTCATACTGTCATCTAGCACCATGGTATATCAGTATATATCACCAATAAGCACAAAGAAAAATGTGACTTTCCTAATTATTATTTGTTATTGGTTTCCAATAGCACCCACATTGCAGCAGGTGCTGTAAAAGCACCAAATATATGAGCCCTGTGCTTTGTGATGGTCACCACGTGAATGTATTTAAAACTGTTATAGCATTTGACAAGTACACCATTCACAAATTTAAAGACTCTGCACGTTCCCATCCTAGTAGCTCTCGTGTGCTATGTTTCATAGCAGTGCCATTGGAATTCTCTCACCCTCCCCTCGCTGTTCCTGAATGTTTTGATGGAGAGGTTGTAAAACGTGGCATACTGTGCTAGTCATCTCAGCTCTTTAGGTCTGAGGCTCTAATAAGGTATCTGGGGAAAAGGGCAAGAGGGACTGGGATTGCAAACTGTGGAGAGTTCTTCTAAAAAAACTCTAGTAAGAGATGAGTTATACTTCAAGTGGTCTACACATTTCTGCTCTTGGGATAATCCGATCAGCAATACTGTGAAATAAAGAAGGGGGAACATGGAGTCCATGACTGAAGTACCACTAAGGATGTTAAAATGCAGTTATCAGGCTAATCATGCAGTCAATACAATTTGTATCAACTACACAATTGGTCAATGGGACCGCTCTGCAGAGCCGCAGTGCGGGTAGCTTCAGGAGCCAGCTCGAGCCAAAACTGAGCAATCCTCGCTCGTGCCAGCTCCGGGAGCCACCCGTGTTGCAGCTCTGCATTGTAAACGCAGTAAGAGCCACTGGGATCTTACTACATTTAAAGTGCAGAGGTGCAGAGATGAACGTGAGCCAGGAATACTGGGTGCTGGATCACGCTGAGTCCAGCAGCCTTGTTCACGGCAGACAGCCCTGTCTGCCACAAACAGAGGTTGGTGCTGGAGCAGCCCGAGTTCATGGCGGTCAGGGCTGGTGCGGGAGCAGCTTCTGTTCACGGTGGACAAGGCTGGTCACCATGAACAGAGGATGCTCCTGAACCATCCCCTGCTGGCAGCAGCCAGGGCTGGCCACCAACAGGGGCTGCTTAGCAGCAGCAGCCCCTGTCTCTAGGGGGGAGGCCCAGCTTCCCACTGGGAGCATCCCCTATTCCCCTTCCCCGCCCCCCCCCCCCCCCCCGCCTACTGCTTCTAATAGAGGCAACAGTGGGGAGCAGACAGCACCCGAGAGATGGTGTTGGGAGGAAAATGGCCTTCTCCTTCTCTGGCCTGCCCAGCACAATTGCAGGTCCCAACTTGCCAGCCCCGGCAGCTGTTCTGAAGGGAGGGGGCCTAGTGGCAACATGGGATGGGGAGGTTATGACCTACACATGTGCCCACACACACATGGCCTATAGCTTCTTTCCACTGGGGAGGCAAGGTTTGGAACTTTAGCTGGACCTGGGCTGAAGCCTCAAGCCTCAGCTGACACTTCCCAAGAGACTGAAGCTCTGAGCCCCAACAGGTGCACTCCAGCTCTTGAACTTCTGAAGACTGTCATATGAGGCTTAGCCAGTCAGTAAGTTTGGCCACCTCTGTTGTATTTGGACTGAAGGTACATTCGTTCTAGAGTAGAATTCATAAAACTGTATAGCATCATCTGGCATTGAAAATGCTACAGCAGTTTCCATGTTGTCATCCACGAATGTCTGTTTTCCAGGCTCTAAATCTGTGTCCTGAGACTTCATGTCCCATCAACAATTTTTGGAAAAAGTATCTGGAACCTCCACTCAGAATAGTTGTTTTTACCCCAGTGATGTAGACAGATGCAGATGGTATTAAATCTGATGACATGGCTTTTCCCTGAAGTCTCAGAGGGGATGACTTTAATGAATGTATATGTTCTCTTTTCAGGGAGTTTTGTAATTTAAGTATCTTCCACAAGGTTATTTACTAATTTGGACAGTCTATTTGGGCTAGACCCAATACACAATAGCACTAGGAGCTGCTTAACACTGGAACAGACTTTGGAAATGGTAATGTTCATTCCAGTAGGGGTATGAGTTGCCTTATGAAATTACCATGAGTTCCAGATTTAGGCTTCAGTTTCAAATCTGAGTCTGATATTGGAACTGAAAAGTGCTGAGAGCTACTCACATGGCTATTCCATGTGCCACTCATATCCCAACAACTGGGAGAGTCAGATCCAAATCAGTTTATTTGACAGGATTGGCTCTAATAATCAAAACTGACCCTGTACTGTTCCACTACTATTGGAACTAGAGACAAAGAACTTGAGATCCTTCAGGTCCTTTTCTGTGGCATCTTTAGTGTACTGATTCTAAGTATCCAAGGCAACGGAGGCTGTTGCGGGCCTGTCTTTATTCACAGAACTGAAATGACAGATACCAAAGGGTTTAACCATCAGGGCCTTCTTCAGTAGAACGGTGTAGAATTGGTTTAGAAGCTTTTTACAGATTCTTAGATTAATGGCACTATATACTGTACACCAAGGAGAGTGTCCTTTTCCTAAGCACACTAGATATCTCTGATGGCCATCAGAGGTCGGAATGATAGGTGGATAAAATCCTAGCCACTTTCTTTTAGGAACCACCATAGGATCCATGAGACTGCACTGGGGTGCAAAACCTAGAGAAGCCTCACAAAATAAAAACAAAAGAAAGGATTTCAAATAAACAAAATAAAGGACTGAACTCATCCTAAAACTAAGACGAGCTAAAATTAGTTAATGGCACTGTTGAACGAAGAGGTGGATCTGGGTTGGATCCAGGGAAGACCCAGTCTCTGCTACCACAAAGGGATGGAACAGAAGAAACTGGAGCATGACACCTAACTTATAGCCTTGGCCTCAGAATATTCAGCAATAGCAAGAGAAGGAGCAGGAGGCAGTGAAAAGTGATCCAACTTAACTGCTATTAAGTGCAACACTGTCCAAGCTATGTCACCTGCATATCCCCAAAGGTGGGATTTTGTAGAGAAGAAGAAGAATGTAAGGAATACAATATATCTGTGATAATAGCTGGTGTTCACATGCCATATGCGCATAAATAATATATTTTAAAATATGGTATTCTGTTTACTACTGTAACAGATGAAAACTTACCCATCAAGCTCAGCTGTTTCAATGTAACAGAGTCCATGTGGTTCACTACTAGATAGAAGTAATAAATCAGCCTGTAAAAAAGGTTATGTTAAGTATATTCTATCATCTCAAAAAGCTGTAAAATAATTGTAAAGGCTCATATAAGATACTAAAAGTTCCAAAATATACCATCATGTTCTCTGTAAATTTTCTTATCTATAAATATGACACAAATAATTCTTTAAAATTCTCAATTTCTGAAACAAATTTTATTTGTTTCCCTAAATTACCAGAGAAAACATACATACGGACTTCATGAGCCTGATACTCACCTGGGCTGTGTCTACACTACATGCCTCTGTCGGCAGAGGCATGTAGATTAGGGTTGTAGGCAAAGGTAAATGAAGCCGCAATTTAAATGATCGCGACTTCATTTACATTTACATGGCTGCCGCGCTGAGCCGACAAACAGCTGATCAGCTGTTTGTCGGCTCGCCGCTAGTCTGGACGTTCCCCCTGTCGACATCAAAGCCCTTTGTCGGCAGCCTCGTTATTCCTCGTCACACAATTCACACAAAAAGATAGAGAGGGGCAATTATTTATTACTATTTTCTTTCTCTGAAACATATATTATAGAAGAAAATATTTGAACTACTTACAGCTACAAATGTATTATTCTCCACTTTGATGATGTCACCAGGTTTTATGTTCATCCATTTTGCATTCTGTAATCTATGAAAGATGAAACAGATACATACACTCTTAATTTTTTCTAAAAATATGTTTAATGAGAGATAGTATTTTACTCTTGCAGTATTACGGTCATTTACAAGGTATGAAATATACACTGTTACATTACAGAACCAGTGCAAGCGTGCCCTACTCAAAATAAATGTTATGTTCTATTATTAACAAACCGTCTTTATGACAAACTACTAACTACTATCCATTTTACAAGTATTTGTGCTAGTGCTAACATTATTAAAGACTTTATTCAGTAAGATCTCTATCAGATTCCTGTGTACTACAACGATCTTTGTCATAATCATTTCACGTATGGCTGGAGAGCATGAAACAGAGATGGAGAAGGGAAGTGAAAATATGAGGCAGCAAGAGAAGGATGATTTAGATGCATGGGATAAGACATGGAAAAAGGAAGAAGAGAAAACACGGAAGAAAATGAAATTTTAATCCCTTTTCAAGTTTGTTTGAAACATTTTGGTTTTGCTAACATTTGAAAAACTCTAGCATGTTTGCACTGGCTAGCTCAAATGCATTGTAATTAAGGTTCTACCCAATTCCTGGTCCATTTTGGTCAAATTCACAATCATGGGATGTTAAAAGTCATAAATTCCATGATTTCAGATATTTAAATCTGAAATTTCACCCTGTTGTAACTGTAGGAGTCCTGACCCAACTCTGAAGGCAGCTGTACAGAAGAGTGGCATAGTATGGGATCACCACTCTTACTTCTGTGTTGCTATTGGTGGGGTGCTACCTTTAGACCAGGACTCCCAGCTAGCAACCACCACTCTCTGGCCACCCATCTTTGAAAGCAGTGCAGAAATAAGAGGGGCAATATCACAAAACCCTGATAATAAATTTATGACACTCCTCCCTAATCCTCTTTTGAATTGGGACTGCCAGTTTGAGAAACACTTGTCTCCCCCCATGAAATCTGTATAGTATAAGGCAAAAGTTCACAAAAGACTAGATTTCATAGTCCACAATGTGTTTTTCACCACTGTGAATTTGGTAGGGCCCTAATTATAAAGCAGCAAAGGTTCTGCAATTATTAAATACTGCCTTGAATCAAAAGGAGAGAAATAAATGGACCCATATTGACATTTTTGCAAGGATTTTCCAAAACTGTAGAGAGCTACAGGGAAAGCAGACACTGTATAACAAACTTTCCGTTTTTATACAAAATTCACTGAGCTGTCAGAAAGCTTATGTCCTATTGCAATGAAGTGTTAAAAAAAGTACTTCTCTTCAGTGATACTATACCAGTACTGACCAAATCCAATCAAGTTCAGAATAAAGATGGATTATTACAAGATAGTAATAAAAGTTGGTTTTATTTTTAGCTAAAAAAAAATCTAATTTACTTGTCTTATAGGCTGGAAAAGAGTTTAAATATTTATACAACTGTGAAATATGCTCTGCACTATCTGCATACTAGGTCATTTGGCATAGACATTTGAAGAACTTCTCTTTAATACTGATCCAAGTACATGTTGTTCTGGAAAGTTTTCAATTGCAGCATTTTCATCTAAAGCCAGAATTCACTCGTTTTCCAGTCCTATTCTCTTCTGTACTTTAGTGGGGAAATGTTAGTTGCAGCACATTTAACTTAATTTTATTTAGTTTTTCAGGTGCACATACGTATTTGGATAATCTTTAAAGGAAACAGTTGAGGGGAATGTAATTTATTTACAGTATTGTTTCTTGTGCTAATTTGTATGACAAAACTTGAGGGCAAATTTAATTGATCAAGATAGATGTTTTAGTCATCATTTATAGTCCAAATGGGATCCTAGATCTTTATACCCCTGAGTTTCATGACAATTTGTGTCCCAAACTAAAGGTAAATATCATAGTTTGGGTCCATCTCTAATTTATATTAGTTGTCTGTTATTAATCTAACCATTATAAAATCTATGTTTAAAGAACGCTCATCCCAGCAAGTTCTGAAAGTGCTTCAGAATTATGATTAGCTCAGAAAAAAGGCATAACCTTGCTCTTCAAGTGATCTCTAACAGGCAACTCAGAACTGCAGCCATCTTCCTACAGTTAAGGGACAAGTCACCATGACATTTCAGGGGTAAGGATTCAAGAGGAATCCAAGAATACCACTAAGCAAACACACTTACTAATATTAACATTAGCCTGTGACACATACTGAAAAGAAGTCAACAAATGCAAAGCTATGGCTCAGGCTTTGCCCTGAAATAATTCTCTTCTGGAGGAATAAGCAGGGAGAGAACTCATATCATCATCACCATTATACTTGGGATTTGGTTTTTTTTTAAGGAACTATTTTCTGGAAGGTTTTATAAAATACTTCATATTTACAAAGCTTCAGAAGGATAACCGAGTTAGTCTGTACAGGAAAAACTTAAAAAACAGCAAATAGTCTGGTAGCACTTTGTAGACAAAAAACATTTAGATGGTATCATGAGCTTTCGTGGACACAGCCCACCAGTCTTCTGAAGAAGTGGGCTGTGCCCATGAAAGCTCATGGTACCATCTACATGTTTTGTTATTCATATTTACAGGAGGACCAATCTAAACCTTCACTAAATACATAATGCAGCCAAACAACACCCTCATTAACTGTGTCTTATTTACATAGGAAATAGAACTTGCTCCTTCAAAGCTCTTTCAGTTGACTAAATATTTACAGGGGGTGCACAGGACCAGCATATCATCCTCCACAGTACTTCAGCCTCAGAGTATAGCTGCAAAAGCAAACCATAGGCACAGCCCACCCCAGTAGTCAGAGTCTGAGTTGAAACATCTACACGGCTGTTTTTAGCAGTGTAGTGCATGCCATGGGAGCTTGAATCTATAGACCCAGGCTCTGAAACTTGCTGTCACTGGTTTTAAAATAAAGTGTAGATACACCAAATTAGCCTTTTCTGCAAGCTTTGCAAGAGTTCTCTACTGGTTCCACACAGGTTTACATGGAGAGTGGAATAAAGCAGTGTTTCTCAACCTCTTTTTATAAAGTACCCCTTTAAAAAAAAAAAAAAAGTGCCCCCTTTTTAAAAAAAATTATAAGTACCCCCAGTACCTACAGTTTTCAGACATACACAAACATATTCTACCATTGCAACACATTTGTTTAAACAACTTAATCACAGTTGGGCGGCCGATGAAATTTTTGTGTATAAAAAGTACAAAAATAATAAAGAGCTGTAAAACTTAAAACAAAAATTCAATTTTCTCCAAATTTCAGTTCTGTTGACATACCCCCCAGATTTCTCTCGAGTACCCCTAACGGTACTCAGACCACTGGTTGAGAAACACTGGAATAGAGAATTAAAATGATGTTGTGAGATCTCCAATTATATAGATCCAATCATTTTAACAGGCTGTACAAACCATGGAGAAGAATTGTAGCCACTGTTCCAGTCCAAAGACTCCACTGCACCCTTGCATCTTGGCCCAGATTAGAGTGTTAATTCCACTTTCCAAAAACTGTACATTTTATATCTCAATTTATTTGGAATGGTCACTTCACCGATTCATATTTAATAAAGCAATATATCTTCTTACCATATATTTTAGAAATGTCTGTCTGTCTGTGAGTCCATGTGTTCAAGAACTCTTCCTAAACAGTAAGAACTAGAACCACCAAATTTGGTATGCAGCTTCCTCTTATCATAACTTAAAGCAAGATCAGGGTTTGGTTGTATCAGGATAATGGGATATGCATGGGATTTGTTGTTTCTCATAAAATGGAAAGGGATTGGTGCGGTAGGAAGGAGTTATACTACAGTATGAATACAAGGGGCAGCAAGGGGCCAGAGATGGAAGTGGGACAGCTATAACCCCATATGACTATCAGGGAGCAGAGATGGAGAAAGGGATAGCTATCTACTATGTATTTCAGACAGTTTGTCTGTTTGTGTGTGTCTTGTTTGTCTATCTGTCTCCCCCAGCCAGGGGATATGCACCCTTCCCCCATCTATGACTGTTGCAGCTGCCATGGCCATAGACTGGCGTTTCTCATCTAACCCTAAGATGCTGTGGTGAGAGAGGGCTGGGGTAGTCCTCTTTCCCCCAGGACAGGCTGCAAACTGAACCCCAGCCCCCCTGAACAGCAATTATTTAAATGAAGAACAACAAAACATATTTGAGTTAGGGACCCAAGCAGCACTGAGTAAATCATAGAATCCTAGGACTGGAAGGGACCTCGAGAGGTCATCGAGTCCAGTCCCCTGCCCTCATGGCAGGACCAAATACTGTCTAGACCATCCCTGATAGACATTTATCTAACCTACTCTTAAATATCTCCACAGATGGAAATTCCACACCCTCCCTGGGCAATTTATTCCAGTGTTTGACTACCCTGACAGTTAGGAACTTTTTCCTAATGTCCAACCTAAACCTCCCTTGCTGCAGTTTAAGCCCATTGCTTCTTGTTCTATCCCCAGAGGCCAGAATGAACAAGTTTTCTCCCTCCTCCTTATGACACCCTTTTAGATATCTGAAAACTGCTATCATGTCCCCCCTCAATCTTCTCTTTTCTAAACTAAACAAACCTAATTCCTTCAGCCTTCCCTCATAGGTCATGTTCTCCAGACCTTTAATCATTCTTGTTGCTCTTCTCTGGACCCTCTCCAATTTTTCCACATCTTTCTTGAAATGCGGTGCCCAGAACTGGACACAATAATCCAACTGAGGCCTAACCAGCGCAGAGTAGAGAGGAAGAATGACTTCTCGTGTCTTGCTCACAACACACCTGTTAATGCATCCCAGAATCATGTTTGCTTTCTTTGCAACAGCATCACACTGCTGACTCATATTCAGCTTATGGTCTATTATGACCCCTAAATCCCTTTCTGCCGTACTCCTTCCCAGACAGTCGCTTCCCATTCTGTATGTATGAAACTGATTGTTCCTTCCTAAGTGAAGCACTTTGCATTTCTCTTTATTAAACTTCATCCTATTTACCTCAGATCATTTCTCCAATTTGTCCAGGTCATTTTGAATTATGACCCTATCCTCCAGATTAGTCGCAACCCCTCCCAGCTTGGTATCATCTGCAAACTTAATAAGCGTACTCTCTATACCAATATCTAAATAGTTGATGAAGATATTGAACAGAGCCTGTGCCAAAACAGACCTTTGCGGAACCCCACTTGTTATGCCTTTTCAGCAGGATTGTGAACCATTAATAACTACGCTCTGAGTACGGTTATCCAGCCAGTTATGCACCCACCTTATAGTAGCCCAATCAAAGTTGTATTTACCTAGTAAATCTTCTAGAATTATGTATAATTTTAAATCAAGAAACACCACCCTTTTCATCCACAAAGATAAATTACTCTATCTTTATGTAAGGGCCATACATTTAGTCCAAACAACCATTTTAAAATGAACTTACATATCCAAACACACCCAAAGCCATCACTCTGCCCTGTTCGATCACTGCAATGCCATTTATTATGCTTTAAATGTATAAGTAATTGCAGGCTGAGTGCTTCAAAAGAGGTGATCCATTTTGCAGTTACATAGGCAGAATCGTATGTAGAAAAAAATCCTTTAGAGAGCATATGGAAACTAGATACTGAACATCGGACACCATTTTGAACCTAGATTGTCTTGGATATTTTAATTAGGTCACTTAACATATCACAAAAGTATTAAGTTGCATTAGTTGGAAACGGAGACATAAAATTTAGGGTGGGACTTTCAAAAGAGCAAAGGGGGTTAGTTACCCAATCATCAATGACTGCAAATGGTAACTGGAACCCTAATCCCCCCAGAATCTAAAGAAAATCCCAGCCTAATTTGCTGTCAAAATGTACAGAGATTGAGAGAGAAACATACAGAGACTGAGAAGATAGTGCTTCAGAACAGAAGAGCTTCTTTGGAGCTCTACCTATTAACTCATTTTTTTAATTTTGTTTTTGATATTTCTGTAATATCCTCAATGAGTTTAGGTAGCATACAGTACATATCATGATTCTGTGGATAAATACTATCCCAATTAAAATGTGAAAATATTGAAGAACAAAATGCTGACTGTTTTGATATTTCTATTCCTTTTCAAAATTCCCCTCTGACTAACAGGTCACCTCATGACACATGGAATTTTGTTCCACTCCTTCATAAGGAAATCATAAGGGTTCATCTGGGGAGTCATCTGGAGCCCCGTGAATTCACTTCAAATGCATTAAAGTGACTCCAGTAGAAGCCAGACTTGCAAAGATAGCTATTCAATTAATATAGATAGTTTTGGATGGGCTCAACATTCTTCTGGATTTTTCCCACTCTTTAGCAGTAAAGGAGTCAAGGTCTGCTAGAACTGTATCTGTAACAGGGCTCCCAGAAGTCCTGGCACCAATCTAGGGAATCTGATGAGTGTATCTGTGTGGTTGATTTGTTCTCTTTTTGTGCAGTTCCCTAGTGTAGACAAGATTTAATTTCATCTCTGGAAAGTGTCATGGTGAAATATATAAATGGAGGATTATGGTGATAGGACAAAATACAATATAACGTAAACATTTGGATATTGGTGGCAATACATCTAGTGCTTTTTGTATGAAAGTTTACTTTAGCATTTTCCATTAGTATTTGATACAACAAAATCCCATCTCTTGGGGCTCAAGTATTAAAAAGCATCTTAGGTTAAAGATCAATTTTTACAGAAATATGAGTTTTACTTAACAATTACAATTTCTTGTTCGGAAGACACATTTGTGAATTAGCTCTCCTTGCAGAGACGACATTTCAAATAATATAAAATGTGTAATATGGAACAACAGCCCCTATACTTTAAAAACACCAGAACAGAATAAACCTTACTCCCTCCGGAAGGGAATAACTGGACCTGCTGTGGCACCAATACACAGCACAACATTAGATTAGCCATTCAGATGCCCCTAATGGGGCTCTTAACTAATTAGTTTGTACTAGAGAAGGTCAAGAGAGAACAGAATGTTTGTTGAATTTGGAAAAAACTAATTATGCAGCATAGCAACTAACACAATGTTATGTGTGATGCAAACAAACAAAATAACAGTGTTTCTCCAGGGTTTGGTCTAGTGTGGTGAAGTATCCATCTTTGCTGAGGGGGGGAAATTTAAGCTGTAAATATCCAGATAGACACAATCAAATCTAGTCCTAGGCACGTGCAATACTAGTGATCATTTGGTCCCTATAATTCTGTGCCCCATCAAAATCCCCATATTTTTGTGCTGATTTAGCAATTCACAGGATGGCCCATTCTCCACTCCAGAAACAGGTCTGACAGTAGGAAACTTATTGCCAAACAGGATCAGAGTGGAGGAAATCCATTGTTAAATCTTTCCACACCTCTTCCCATCTCTGATAACCTCAATTGGGGCCTCAATCATAAAATCATCTCTGATCAGAGTTGCATCTGACTAACAAGAAGAGTCTTTCCTCATTCAGGTAAGGCAACAGATTAATTAAAAAACAGTTGCTAAACATCACCTCAAACTATTTTCATGCTTTGTTATTAGAGAAAATTATGTGATCTAGGCATCTACCAAGTTTTCTATCAGTTTTTTCTTACCGACTCTCTTTTAATAAAGATATCAATTGTAAATATGGAGCACCAACCTACTACAAGGCTTCCTACTTCATTTATGTATAGTATGAATTCCCCTTTTATTACAGCCACTTCTTTCTGGTGAGGCAGCATTGTACCAATAATGCATTATCTTGATTCCATTTGTACATAACATGCAGTCATTCAGAGAACAACTGCACACAACAGCTTAATTTAACAGATTATCAGTATTGCAATAAATCTAATACTAAATATTTTAAACTTAGCACAAATATTTACATCCAAATCTTGTATAACGAGACAACTTGCTCTGAAAGACCACAAGAATCTGCCTGAATTTATTTTGTGTTTTTTTTTTAAATGGACCATAGTTCTATGGACTGTTTACCTATTTTTAACCAGTACTCAGTGTTATTTAATGGAATTCAGCCTATACAGGGAAGGAAATCACAGAAGTCTTGAACAAAGCAAAACATCACTATCCTAATACAGTCCACTGATCACTCCTTCCCTGCTGTGACCACTGGGATTCTTCTCTCTTTTTGTCTGCTCTTATACTGCAATTGTTCCAAATGTACATTACAGTCTTCCTATTTGTTACATTTCATTGCTTGAGATTTATGTATTTATTTACTGGTAACTATTTTTGCCATTTGAGACATTTTTGTTCTATGACTGCTTTACAGCTGCAATATACAAATATTTTATTTGCAATTCAAAAATCTGCTTAAACAAGTGAGTGATCAGAAAATAGATGTCCTTTAATAACATGTTATTCATTTAAAAATAATTGAAACCAAAAAGAATCCATTTTAAAAAAAATCTTCACAGACTCATTCCTAAGAAACAAATATTCTGCCTCACTGGAACCTCAAACTGGCCTAGCTCTCTAGAAATCTAGCAGACCTATGGTTTTATTTATGAGAGTTATTTGCAGTCAAGGAACTCAGTATTTCATCTTACTTTGAGTTGATTTGGCAAACCTCCTGTAATGTTAATGTTTTCACACCAAGAATTTCTTTGGTTACATGTTCTAACCACAAATCAAGCTAACTACAATTACACCCAGGAGAATAGAAACAGAAAAAAGCTCAGAAAAGATTTTATTGTCACCATGTTCCAGTTCAAAAATAATTGCATCACAGCTGACCATATGCATTTCTCCCTGAGATGAATGCTTATACTGTATGTTTAAATAAAAAGAATTAGAAGTATCTGTAAAGCACTACATGGTAACTCCCAGCAATATTACAGTTCATATTTTCATTAGCTCCAGATAAACAAAGTGGCACAGGCCTGCTAGCATCTTTCCAAAAGCAGGCCCAAGAAACACTTTGAGAAATACTGCTTTTCAGTATGCATGGTAGCCTTATTTATTTTGATACTGTTTTTAGTAGAAAGTGCCAATCAATGAACTAAATACAAATCTTGTTAGTGTTTTCAAAGTAGTACAGATATTGTTCCAGCATCTAGCAATCATGAAATGTATGGACTGCAGGAGTGGACTTTTATTACATTGCTGAAAGATAAATAAATGGACAAAGACTCTGGATATTCTTTCATCTATTTTTATTTACAATATGAACTATAGTTTCTGCTATTTCTTTGAACAAGGATGCCAAAAAAGCCCAGCATCAGTGTTATGAAACCATGCCAGAGATAGCACTTTCAGAACGCCAGCAAATCAGCTTTGTCCTCATTTTCCCAGACAGACTTCAGCTCCTCTGTGTGTGTTTCATTATAAACACCCTAGAAGTACCTAGTACCCAACAGCGGGCTGCTGGGTCCAATACCTCCTATAACAAACCATTCCAAAAGTCCCTCCACCCCAGAAGACATAGAGATACATGACATGGGAAAAAGTAACGGGAAACCTGGAAATGGCAGAGATGCTTAATTGCTTCTTTGTTTTGGTCTTCACCAAGAAGTCTGATGAAGGAATGCCTGATATAGTGAATGCTAGTGGGAAGGAGGTAGGGTTAGAAGATAAAATAATAAAAGAACAAGTTAAAAATCACTTAGAAAAATTAGATGTCTGTAAGTCACCAGGGCCTGATGAAATGCATCCTAGAATACTGAAGGAGCTGATAGAAGAGGTATCTGAGCCTTTAGCTATCAACTTTGGAAAATCATGGAAGACAGGAGATATTCCAGAAGATTGGAAAAGGGCAAATATAGTGCCTATCGATAAAAAAGCAAATAAAAACAACCCAGGAAACTACAGACCAGTCAGTTTAACTTCTGTGCCAGGAAAGATAATGGAGCAAGTAATGAAATCATCTCCAAACACTTGGAAGATAGTAAGGTGATAGGGAACAGCCAGCATGGATTTGTAAAGAACAAATCATGTCAAACCAATCTGATAGCTTTCTTTGATAGGATACCAAGTCTTGTGGATAAGGGAGAAGTGGTGCACGTAGTATAGCTAGACTTTAGTAAGGCATTTGATATGGTCTGGCATGATATTCTTACCAATGAACTAGGCAAATACAGCTTAGATGGGGCTACTATAAGGTGGGTGACTAACTGGCTGGATAACCGTTCCCAGAGAGTAGTTATTAACGGTTCACAATCCTGCTGGAAAGGAACAAGTGGGGTTCCGCAGGGGTCTGCTTTGGGACCAGCTCTGTTCAATATCTTCATCAACCATTTAGATATCGGCATAGAGAGTACGCTTATTAAGTTTGCAGATGATACCAAGCTTGGAGGGGTTGCAACTGCTTTGGAGGATAGGGTCATAATTCAAAATAATCTGAACAAATTGGAGAAATGGTCTGAAGTAAACAGGATGAAGTTTAATAAGGACAAATGCAAAGTGCTCCACTTAGGAAGGAACAATCCTATTCATACATACAGAATGGGAAGCGACTGTCTAGGAAAGTGTTCGGCAGAAAAGGATCTAGAGATTATAATGGACCACAAGCTAAATATGAATCAACAGTGTGACGCTGTTGCAAAAAAAGCAAACACAATTCTAGGATGTGTTAACAGGTGTGTTGTGAGCAAGACACAAGAAGTCTTTCTTCCGCTCTACTCTGCGCTGATTGTGCCTCAGTTGGATTGTGTCCAGTTCTGGGCACTGCATTTCAAGAAAGATATGGAGAAATTGAAGAAGATTCAGAGAAGAGCAACAAGAATGATTAAAGGTCTAGAGAACATGACCTATGAAGGAAGACTGAAAGAATTGGGCTTGTTTAGTGTGGAAAAGAGAAGACTGAGAGGGGACATGATAGCCCTTTTCAGGTATCACAAGTACAAGGGAGAAAACTTGTTCTTCCTGGCCTCTGAGGATAGAACAAGAAGCAATGGGCTTAAACTGCAGCAAGGGAGGTTTAGGTTGGACATTAGGAAAAAGTTCCTAACTGTCAGGGTGGTTAAACACTGGAATAAATTGCATAGGGAGGTGGTGGAATCTCCATCTCTGGAGATATTTAAGAGCAGGTTAGATAAATGTCTATTAGGGATGGTCTAGACATTACTGGGTCCTGCCATGAGGGCAGGGGATTGGATCTGATGACCTCTTGAGGTCTCTTCTAGTCCTAGTATTCTATGATTCTATGGGTATGGCTACACTAGCCACCCTATTTCAAACTAGGGTGGCTAATGTAGTCTTTTGAACTTGCAAATGAAGCTTGCATGTTCCCAGGCACCGCCATTTTTAAATGCCTCGTAGCTCGAACTACCTGCCCGCGGCTACATGCTACATGGGCTAGGTAGTTCGATCTAACACTCTTAATTCAAACAGTAGTTCGAATGAACTAGAGTGGATAGTGTAGCCATACCGTATGATTCTATACCATTAGGAAACAGTAATTGTGACATTCTGCTCAGGAAAAACAATTCCTCAGCAATGTGTCCAGGCTGAACCTGAAGCTATATGAGAGACTCACTGAGAGAAAGCATGAAACTCATTGTGGACATGGGCACTGAAATCACCCTGAAAAGTAAGTCTTGATAAGTCATGAGATAAAAAGAACTCAAATCACAGAGAGCTCCAAAGCGGTAGCAAAGTTGTCAGAATATCATCAACATTACTTGAGGCAAAATCCTGAACTGCTGACTTCAGTGAAGATATGACAGTTTACACTAGTTGTCCCCCTACATTTTATCCTCAGATTTGCCACCAATTGGACATACACACATTATTTTGTTTTTAGACATCTTTGCCCACATGTCAAGCCAGACACAGAGAGCACAGGCATAACTCCCCCCCAGTCCAGGCTAAAGTTCATAGTGAACCAAATACCTTATTGCAGTGGTCACCAACCAGTAGATCAGGATCTACTGGTATATCTTGGAGCTTCTGGCAGGGGATCCTCATTGGATTGGCCAGAGGTTATCAAGCACTGCACTTCAATTGCCTCCACCCCAGACTGCTGTGCATCTCCTGCCCTTTTCCTTGGAGCTGTTCCCTCAGGAGCCTCTGCTTTCTGTTCAGGGCAAGGGAGACAAAAGAGAGGGCACTGATGCCAAGGTGCTCCCTCGTCCACAGAGATCTTATCTCCACAGAGCAGAGACGGGGCACAGCAGGACTTGGGATAAAGTTTGCTGGCTGCTTTGGGAGTGGTGCAAGGCCAGGGCAGGGGTGAGCCTGCCTTAGCCCCACTGCGCCACCACAAAGAGCCATCTGAGGTAAGCAGTGCCACGCTGGTGCCCACATCCAGAAACCCTGCCCCAGTCATGAACCCCCTCCTGTACCTTAAGCCCTTGCTCTAGCCCCGAGCACCACTGCATCCAAATACCCTCCCAGAGCCTGTGCCTAGAAACCTGTCTGGCACCCCAACTGCCTGCCCCAAGCTCAGCTCAGAGTCCAGAGCCTGCACCCCATCCCTCTGCCCCAGACTGGTGAAAGTGAGGGAGTTTGGGGGAGGGAGGGAGGATGAAGTGAGAGGGGGTGGGTCCTTGTAAAAGGGGCACAAGGGTAAAAGAAGGCAGGGCAAGGGTATTTGGGTTTGAGGTAGATCTTGGACTGCACTTAAATTCAAAAAGTGATCTCGTGCTTAAAAAGACCACTGCCTTACTGGATAAAGGCAACAAAACAGGGATGATGGTATCAGTCAGCCAGGCCCAGTACAATAAGTAAGGCGAGGCTTTTTTTGTTTTGTCATATGTGAATCTTCAAAAAAGGAATTGATAAACAGTTTAGGCCTTTTTATCTGAAACTGGACAAGTTAGAGGAACACATCTGGTACTAGTAGAATTCTTCCCTTGTGTATTAGCTGCCAAATAGCAGGATGCTTCCCAAGTTTGCAAAGAGTAATTTTTTACATTGAAAAAATCTACCAGGTTTTCAAGCCAGAGGTGGGAATAAAATAATTCAAATGTACTTTAAGTGCTGACAGTTCAGTAAAGGAATACAGACCAAATCACTCCATCCCTCATCACTTCCCCTAAATGCCACATACCTTTCAATACTTAGTTTACAAAGCTTGTGGGGCAGCGTTTCAATGGGACCTTAGTCCTGCCTCCCTTTGGGGGAATAATTTTACTTTAATAAAACTTATGCACACACCTTGCACTTGCAACAAGAATCATAAATCCTATCATTGGGGTGCCCATTTCAAGGGTTTTGTTTGTTTGGTTTTGTTTACAATTGGCACACAATTAGAATCATAGAATTGTAATACTGGAATAGTCCATCTAGTATTACAGATCTCTGCTCTCGTCATCTTACAACATTCCTGCCAATACATCCCAGAATGTTTGCACTTTTTTTTAATTAGTTGCAGGAGCAGAAAAGGGACATCATTTGAACTGAACATCTGAGTCTCTGTCTACACTACAAAGAAAAGTCGGAAAAAGATACGCAAATTGCGAACCGCAATTTGCATATCTTTTTCCACTTTTCTTCCAAAAGAGGCTTTTCTGACATTTGGGGGAAATTACACAGGGACAAATGTTGGGAAAAAAACCTTCTTTCAGAACATCCCTTCTTCTTCATAAAATGAGATTTACAGGGATGCCAGAAAAACACATCTGCTTTTCCAAAAAATTTTTCGAAAAAGCAGACATGTTCCTTAGACGTGGCAGAGCTTTTCTGGGATACCTCTGGTGAAATAACTCAAGGATAAAACCTCTTCTAGTACAAGATATAAAGATTTAAAAAGAGAGTGTTAAATGTTAAATGTTATACTCTTGTTAAAATTAGGCATTTAAAAGTATCACCGGCTGTAATGCAATCATAATTCTGGAGTTGTGAAACAGACTTCCCATTTTTGATGTCTGAGTTCTCCATGAGGGATCAACAACTCTAAAGTTTGCTTCCGCTGATGCCCAGCGGTTTTGCTTCCAGCCCCAAGTCCTGCTCAGCTGCTATCTCCCTGCACAGGGGCTCAGCCACTGTCCTTGGGTTCTGCTCAGCTGCTGGGCCCAGTGCTTTGCCACTGGCCATACCACTGGGCTTCACCTATTGGGCCCCACACTGCCACTGTGCCTGGGAATATAGCCACAGGCCCGCACATGGGATCCTGGCTGCCAGCCCCAACTCTAGGTGACAGTCAGGAGTGTGGATAGAGGTAAGGAAGAGGGTGCAGCTTGACACCCACACTCCAAAAATTGTTTCCTCAACACTGATAACAATTTGAAGCATGTATGGGGTTATTACCATTTGATTATTTGGGGCAAGGATTCTTCTGCCTAGATGGCTTTGGCTGAGTCATTTGCTATATTTGTATGGATTTGATGATGTTATTGTTGTTTCTGTGTATTATAAATTGACTTATAGTCAAATGATAGGAGCTTTACCCTGCCAATAAATAAAGTTCTTAGGACTGTCATAGTTTCTTTGGGCCAATATATCATTGTTTACTATAAAGCAATTGTGAAAATGTTTCACTGACCTTTGCTTTTAAACAGAGGGACTTGGGCTCAAAGTTAAACTGAAGCTTACAGTTTGAAGTATCTATATAGCAAAGAAAAATATTGCTTAGAGTGGCTAAAATGATCAAAAATATATTTTTAATTTTCATGCAAATGTTTATAATACTGAAAACATCCGGGAAAGAGAATTCACAAAAATCTAGCCTTTCACTTTGCAGTTTGGCATCAACTGTTCTCCAGATACATCTCACCACTTCTCAGACACTTATCAATGTAATGTCTGCCCTCACTAAGTAGACAGCTTCATATGATTCACTCAGCCAAGTACATTGAACAGAAGCCAATGCACCCACAGTCGTATGAGTTGAATTCACCATTTTTAATTATGTGAGTGTAAACCACGCACCTATTAGGTATGGTGCAATGTCCCAGGAGAAAGGGAGGGAGAGAGAGAGAAAAAGAGAGAGAGACACTGCACCTCTTTTACACAGAAGCCTATGCAAATGAAGCACAGATTGGCATATTGCTGCACTTCATTTGCATAATTAATTAGGACTCGTTTTTGTGCAAGAGGCTTTTGCGCAAAAAAGAGTTGTGTAGATGGCTCTTTTTTGCACAAAAGCCCCCTCTTGCACAAGAGCCGTTCTTCCTCATTTTTTCAGGAGGAACGGCTCTTGAGTAACAAACCTGACGCGCTATCCATGACTTTTTGCTATCTGAAGGACTAATGATCTATTTTTTAAAAGAATGTACCTTACAAGTAGCTCTTGCTGATGCCACTTATTGCCCATTCACTTGGTCAAAAGAAATTATTTGGGCCTGGGCCTGTGCATAGCTTCCTTCTGTACTTGGTGTCCAATACAGAAGTAGTTTAAAATGTCATTTTACAACATAAAGAAAACACAGCTCCCATTGACTTCATGGGGCATCCTATCAGCACTTTGTAGGAGTGAGTTCTTTTAGCATCATTATGTATAGTTTATAATCAATAAGCCTTAGTTCAGAATTCTGTGATGTTCTGATATATGATAACATAAATTTCTTCTATTGGTGGCCTATTCCTTTTATGAAATAATGATTTGGCAGTGAGAAACATAACAGTGGCTATCACACCAAAGAAAGAACGTTGTTGCTTCCCTTCTAAAAACTAGTGCCAGACGAGACAGCATTTTCTATAAAGATCCTACTTATATGCAAAACCACCTCTCTACATGACCAGGACAACTTGGGCAAAGGAACTACTGTTGAAAATGGAAAACTATCCTCATAATTTACTATAGAAAGGCAATGGGTCCAGTCACTTTGTATTCTTAGATTTCCAAACTATTTAATAATGCAATCTGTTGTTAATAAAAAAAGTGACAGTGTTGCCGATTTGTCAGATCTCCTGAGACAGCTGTTTGTAGAACGCTTCTTCTCAAAAGAAAAGATGAAAAATACAAGAATAGAGGTTGTCCATAATGCTCTTCCCATTAAGTATCCTATTTATTCAAATTTTAAGTATTTGACACATAGGATATAATTGCAATTATGACAACATATAAAATTCAAAAATGACAAGGCTGCTTTTCATTATTGCTTTTTGCATGACTTCCATGTGTCAGTAATGAATGCAGCATGATATTTACTATAGCAAATGATATTTACTACAGCAAATGATGCAAAGATATTTTAAAGAAGCAATTTAAGCAGGAATCTTTGGTGGCAGCACCTAGCTAGCCACAAAATTTGTATGTTATAGACAAGTATAAATTTTCTATACAGCAGTCTGAAGATCCCAAGACTGACGATTTCTCACCCTTATACTACATTTGCTGCATAAACTGATTAATTTTATGCATTGTTCATGTGGTACATGAGTGGAGGAGGGCAAGGGAGAAGATGTCACAGAGGAAATGAGAAGCTGAAAAATGCCATGTACTTGTCCACAAACAGGGAGGCTAACAAACTTGCAAGGCCCCTGGACAATGGTCAGGGAGGGTACCGGTTCTGTACTCCTAGAAGGGGCAGGGCTTTGGGCAGAAGGAGTGAGGGCTGGGGTATCCAACCCTCAGCACCACACTGTAATTATGTCCCCTCCCTCAGCCAGCCCTCAGCAAAAATAAAAGACTTCCAAAATATATTTTTATTTCTGGATTTTTAAAGTACATTTTAACATTTAAATGCACTTGAAAGACAATAAGAATGATAAAAGAAGGGATTTCTGAGTATGACAATGCTTAGCAAGTGAAACAAGGAAAGACATTAGAAACTGAATATTCAGCCAGCTGATAATGTTAGCTTCCGATAGCTTGGGCTTCCCAACCTTTGTCCTCTATGCTCTCCAAATCTCAGAGAAGACAGCCAGTCTCTGATAAAGGGCCAATTTCTCTTAGGTTTTGAAAGCAGAACTCCAGTTCAGATTGTGGAGTTTTATGCACAAATTGGCAAAAAAAAATCAGGTCTTTACATAATAGAAACCTCTTGTCTGATGAAGTACTGACACTGGAATACTCCAGAGGGGTGGATGACGCATATCCCAATGATTGGAATTGGGTAGGAGTCAAGCAAGATAGATTTGGTATTCTACAAGCCAAAATAAAGCACGACATTTCTCTTTGACTTTTTATTTTCCTTGTTATAACAATTTTAAAAGGGCCTTCAAAAAATTGGAAGTGATGTTGAGGGAAAACAGAGTGGTCTTGAGTCAGCAGATGAAATGCTAAAGTAGCTACAAAATGAACTCTGACTGAGCCTACTGCAATACCCTCCAGCTTCAAGTGCAGGAGATAGTCATGTATTAACTGGAGAGGAGCATCAGTCGTGGTGATCTTCCTTTGCACAGCCTAGGCTGAAAATCAGAACCATTTAGCCAGTCACTGACCTGGCCATCTTGGCCACTCCATCATGCAGTGGCAAAGCCACTCTGACTGACATTGCCTGGATCAGTACCCCAAAGACAGAATCTGAGGTCTCCCACACCTCTTCCACCTAGAGGTCCAGGTTGGTAGTGACCCTTTTCAAAAGGTCCTAGTGGGCCTTCATCTCATCAAGCAGGACCCCCGCCCAGGGTACCACTATCGCCTCATCTGATGATGAGAAAAACGAAGCTTAGTCCAACTGGTTCTCTTTCCCCCATGCCAGCTGGTCACCCATTGTTTCCTCCATCTGAGGAGTGAGCATCCTGGCCACTTCCTGTGCATGTCCATGGCTAGCTGAGGGTACTGAAGGAGCCTCCAACACTCCGGCCAGTGAGTGGGTAACCTGAGGCTGCACTCGAAAGCCCCATGGAATCCATGAGCACCACTGTGCCTGAAGCCACAAGGTGCCTTGTTAAGCCACCTGCAGCACTGGTTGAGGAATCACTGATGCAATGTAGATGGCTGCACTGGGGACAGGGAGACAGGGTCTGACACAGCACTAGCAGAGAGAACGCTGATTGACACCCAGGAAGGGGATCGTGCACTGTACTCTCTCCAGTACCGACAACCTGTGACCAATGGTGATGTTGGTGACTGAGAGAAGTGACTGGACCAGCATCCCGGAGACTACAATGATCCTGGAACTTCCTTCTGATTAGTAATGACTGGTGTCGAGAAGTGACTGCTGATGCCATGATGTTGAGTGGGACCGATAGGCTGCGTTATGATACCTTGTGTAACTCTGTGCTGGTGAGTATTGGTGGCATGGAGAGCAGTACCATGGATGTGGAGAAATGTCCCTAGAGTGGAGAGATGCATATGGGAAGCGACTCTCCCTATGGTGCTGCTGTTGCCAGGGGGCTGTTCTCCAACTCCAGTGACACTTGAGGCATAGCATCCTGCCCCAGTCTCTCTCTCACGGACTGCATGAGACTACAAAGAGCTCTTCTCTCCAACTGAGCGGGAAAGTGAGACCAAGTGTGCTCAGCAACCAAGGGGCAAATGGTGGCTTCCCTCTATGAAGGCACCCAACTGGTGCCAGAGAAGGTGGCATCAGCATGGTTAAAAATGTCTTGTGTCTGAAAAGTCTCCAGAGTTGTAGGCACTTGAACCTCCAGAGTGGGCAATGGCGAGTGGGTAGGACTACCCTGGGCAGCCTGCATAAGGGTTTTCTCCAGCACCCCAGTCTCCCACCTGATCCCCTTTCTTGGCCTAGGCCTTTCACAGGCTTGTCCCTTATTGACTTTTTCAGCCTCTTAGTCAAAGCCAGTAACAATGACCAATGCCAGGCCGTGGGAGCACTCCACACCGATGCACTGATACTCGGTACCAAGTCCGAGTGCTGTTCCCGGGCAGTGAGGGTAGACTCCATGAGTAAAGCTTTTAAGTTTATAACTCTATCTTTTATTGCCCTTGGGCCAAAGGACCTGCAAATTCTACACCTATTCAAAACATTCACTTCTTCTAGGGAGCGAAGGCAGTCAGCAGGTGGATAACTGACTGGCATAATTCTGTGGCAAGTGGCACAGGCATTAAAGCCAGAGAAGCAGGCATGCCCCGTCCCCATGCCGAATCCCAACGGGGACTAACAAACTGTTAATCTACAACTATTCACAAGTACTTATCTAAGGGGGAAAAAATTAAAAAACGAGTGATCCTGTAGCACCTTAGAGACTAACAAAAATATATGTGTAGTATCATGAGTTTTCGTGAATACAATCCACTTCCTCAGATGAGTGGAGCAAAAGGCACAGAAACCCCAACATTTAAGTTACAGATTAACACAGCTATCCCTGTGGGACTTTAAAACATGCAAGGCACTGCATTCAGCTCTATGGAGCGGAAATCCATCAACTGCATGAGGAAACTCACACAGCCTTTCCTTCATTCATCTGAAGAAGTAGGTTATGCTCACAAAAGCTCATGATACTATAAATATTTTTGTTAGTCTCTTCGGTGCTACAGGACCACTCATTTTTTAATTACAGACTAACATGGCTACCTCTCTGAGACTTATCTAAGGGGGACTCTATGCACAAGTGAATAGGGATAGTTAACTAAGCTACATCTAAGGCAGGAGCACACTGTTCTAAGCACTGTCACTGATGGCAAGAAGGAACTGAGATGGGAGGGGCTGGGAGCGCCTCATACCAGGGAACGCTGAGCCAGTCACCTTTGTCAGGGTGGGGAACCTTTTTTTTGAGTTGGGAGCCACTGACCCACAGAAAAATCAGTCAGAGGCTGCACACAAGTAAAAAGCACAAAAAAACCCCACAAAAAAACCAAAAAAAAGTTACTTGATGTGGCCCCTGACTGAGAAGGAAAAAGACACTCCCCACATTCTCCTTCCACACCAGAGCTTAGGGGGACCCAGCCTAATAGATTTTGTGTGCTTTAGCTCTGCAGTGGGGCAGACGAGCTAGAACAGGCTCCCCAATGCTGAGGGTGGCCCTGAGCCTTGAGGGCTGGATCCAGGCAAGCCAGGGGTCACATCCAGCCCCAGAGCCTGAGGTTCCCCACCCCTGCCCTAGGGGTACTGTTTAAGGAAAATATTCCAGCACCAGTGCCTGTGGAGAACACACATACCTATGTTGAATGGACATGAACAAGCACTGGAAGAAGTTGTAATTTTAGCAGGGACTGAGAGAAAGATGCAAACAGCACTTGAGAAGAAGATGAAACAAGTTGGTTTTGAGGGAGTAGTAGAATGAAATCCTGGCCTCTTTGAAATCTAGGGCAAAATTCTCATATCTTCAGTGATGCCAAGATTTTGTTGATGGTGACAAGAGGGATGTTGTTCCAAACATAAGGAGCAACATGAAAGGGGGAATTAAAACGAGAATGGGATGAACAAATAAAGGGAGCACCACAAGAATGTGCGAGGAGTAGTTAAGGCAACAATTGATAGGGTGGGCAGAACCTAAGAATGAGGAGTTTGAATTGTATGTGGCAAAAGAAGTGGTGGTGAACACACATGGCATGAAAGTAACACAGCACTATAATGACTTTGATTACTTTCATAATTATTATTTTTCCCCTTTTTTGACATGCACAGGCAGTCAACATTCAGGGCTAAAAGTTAAAAATAAATTGACCATCATTAAAATCTGTTTCTTACTTGCCATCAACGAGAACTTCAACCTGTCGATTGTTCACCTGGTTATCACTCTTATGGCGAAACTGCAATATTAATCAGCAAAAAATACTAGTTAGTTTTTTGTTATCAACAGTGAATATAAGGACCTGATAAAACAAAAAACTTACGTATACAGATAACTTTAAGCAAGCCATCTCCATGTGTGAAATACATTGACTTCATGGGAGCAGAATGTCACATATTGACTTTACATAGTTTTGACACAAAAAATACTTTAATAAACTCTTTAGAGTTTACCATTTAAAAAACATAGTATTCATTTGCCCCACAATAATTTAGTTAACACATGCAATATTCTAAGAATTTAATATAACTGGGGGCTGCTATGCTGGAGAACTCCACCTTCTGGATGCTATGCTTGCCAATCCCCCCCCCCCCCGACACTACATGAGCCAACCCCCCCACCTCTGGCCGCTACACACGCCAACTCCCCCCCCCTTCTCTGGCCACTACACACACCAGATCGATCCCCCCACCTTCCAGCTGCTGTGATCAACAACCCATCCCTCCCCTGGCCGGTACACTTGCCAGTCCCCCCCTCCCCCAGCTGGTACACTCACCAACCCTCCCCACCAGCCTGTTCCTGCACCCTCACTTGCTCCTGCCCCCTCTCCCTTGTCCCCACATTCTACCACCAGCCTGCTCCTGTACCCTCTCCCTTAGCCCCACACTGGACACCCAACCTGCTTCTGTTCCCTCCCTTCTGGCCAGACACCCTCTCCCCAGCACAGAATCATAGAGCTGGAAGAGACCTCAAGTCATCAAGTCCAGTCCCCTGCCCAAGGCAGGGCCAATCCCAGAATACTGAGAGTCAGGACTGGTGGCTGTAAGCAAACTTTACGGGACTGCGGGAAACTTGGCCATGCCCATGATAAATGGACATCCAGCTAATTAAAATCATGCCAGACCATGATGTTACCAGACAAGATAGCATCGGACTAGAGAAGTTCAACCTGTACAACTTAATAGCTGCTTAACTACATTTACATATAATCTTCCTTCATAAATCAATCCATTCAGCCTCAGCATTTTTGTTGCTCTTTTTCCATCTCTCTGAAATGTACCTACATCTTTCCAAGAGATGACCAAACACTGAGAGCAGTGTTTCTAGAGCACTGTCACAAACTCATCTAGAAAAGTACTATCATGTCTGGGAACTATAATCACTAGCCCAAAATTGCATTGGCCCTGTGTTTTCCATATTGTATTCTAAATTCAGAGCTAATAACTTTATAGCTCCTTTTCAGCATTAATGTTTTCCAGGTATCTCCTTTCCCATATTTTGATCATTTCCCCCTATATGTTGTAGTTAGTAATTTTCCCAAATTGGATTTCATTTTGGTTTTTCCTATCTTTTTTACTAGCCTCTGTAAGTTCTTTTATATTATTTGTTTGCAACACCTCCCGGTTTAGTTTCAAACTGCAATTGAATTAATTAATATGCATTTTTCGTTTACTTCCAGTTGACTGATGACCATGTTCAGTAAGACTAAATCTAACACCAGTCCACTGAAATCCAAGTATCACCAGGACCTCAATACATTGGGGTATGTCTACACTACCCCGCTAGTTCGAACTAGCGGGGGTAATGTAGTCATCCGCAGTTGCAAATGAAGCCCAGGATTTGAATTTCACGGGCTTCATTTGCATGAAGCCGGCCGGCGCCATTTTTAAATGCCGGCTAGTTCGAAACCCGTGCCGCGCGGCTACACGCGGCACGGAGTAGCTAGTTCGGATTAGTAGCCGCGGGGATGCAGGTGGGATGGTGCTGCGGGAGCCGGGCGTGCGGCTCCTGATGGCAGCTGTAACAGACGCTGTGTGCCCCTTACAGCTGCCATCAGACACCCCCCATCGGTTGGCACCCTGGGCAGCTGCCCGGCTCGCCCATGCCTCCTTCCAGCTCTGGCCCCACCCATTCTCACCACTGCCCTACCTCCATCCCACCTTGACTCCAGCCCCTCCCCCAAGCACACTCCATCCTCACTCTGATTCTGTCCCACTCAGCACTTCCTGTACGCTGTAGAACAGCGGTTTGTGATGGAAAGGAGGCACTCGGACAGAGGGGGAGGTGTTGATCAACAGGACCAGCAGCAAGCAAGAGGTGCATGGGAGTGGGGCTTGCAACAACCACAGCACTGGTGCCATGTATTTGCTGTTTGTTATTATTACGTCACCACTTCTAGTTCCAGTTCCACTGAACACACCTTGCAGAATCAGGGCTCACAGTTTTAAATAAGAGTATTTTAGTCTGATTTTTAAGGAACAATTAGAGAAAAATATTAATCTTCACTCATGTCAATTAGTAAGCCTATTTGCCAAAGTAAGTGCAAAGTAAGTGCTACTCTATGTCAGTTGGTTACAGAATCTAGCCCAACATTTTTTATTTTCAACTCTTTGGCCTCAGAAGGCTTTTTCTATTTCTAAGGCACATATGTTCAATACATATTTTATTAAAAAATCATTTTTGGCCCAACATTCAATCATCATTACATTTTATGACTGTCTTTGAAGATGAAACATGCAAGATGACTTATTTTTTAAAAAAACACTTGTTAGAGCATGTATTTTTATTAAAGAAAAAAAAACCTAAGTTGCTGTCAGTGGTTTTGTTAATGTCACGTGTTAAAGAAATCCAAAGCAACCTAGGCTTTGTACCTGATATTTTACTTTAAATGTAATAATACATTTATTTAAACATGGTTCTCCTGCATATCAATAGCACAAACCATCCCAAAATTATTTAACCTCTAATTTGGCAGAAATTTTCTTTTATATAATTGTAAAATTTGTTATTTTTTATTATTTGTCATTTGGTAAAATTTTGTACATTGTATGGTCCATTTTTTTCTCAGTATGAAGTAAGTTCTATTTTATGACCAATTTTTAAGGAGATCTGTGAGCTGTAGACTAAGCTTTATGACTCCCAGGTTAGGTGAATGCTTTTTCGGTGAAGTCTTGTCTGTGGTTGTTTGGAAGCAGCAGCAAGTAAATTTCAGGATAGCAAAGACATCAGTGCTTTTAAAATTTGTAGAATTTGTATACTGTTCCCACTAGGAATGTAATTGTGTGGACAATTAAACAATTAAACTATAAGCAAACCTTATCAGTTAATGCTATTGACTACACACATCCCTCCTGCCCCCCACAAGTAAATTTTTTAGCGGGCTGGCCAGCAGCACGGCTCAGGGCTCAGTCCCGGCTGGCACCAGGTCCTTGGATCTACCCTCGCTATGGCTATGCAAAAAAAAGTAATTTAGGAGCTGGGCAGGCAGGCAGCCCAGCTCAGTCCCAACTCATGCTGGGTTGAGGGAGCTACCCTCACTGAAGTTCCTAAATTACTTTTTTTGAAGAGCCAGAGCAGGGGTAGCTCCCAGGACCTGGCACAAGCTAGGACTGAGCTGGGCTGTCTGCCTGCCCAGCTCCTAAATTACTTTCAGTGCAGAGCTGCAGCAGGGGTAGTTGCCAGACCTGGCAGGAGCTGTCCCTTACTGATAAATCATGTAGTCAATAAAATTTTTGTTGACTACACTATTAATGAATTACACACTTAACATGCCTAGTTCCCACTGAGCAGTGGTAATGGCAGTGGTTCCCTTCATGCTCAATAGGCAGCCTCCTTCAAAAGGTTTCCACAATCAAAGCACAGTAGAGAGGACTCCAGACTAGATCCTTACCTTTTCTTTTTCATTTTACTCTCAACATGATTTGATTTCTTATATAGACATGGGCTGGAATTTTCAGAGGAACCAAGGTAATGGGAAATTCAATGGCATATGAGCAACTTAAAGCATTAGGCTCCTTTGTAAATCCCAGACATATATTTTTAATGAAAGGAGAAAGGACAACTCCATAAGTGGAAGTGAAGAGGTGGGCAGAGAGATAATTGTTCATAGATTTTTAAGACCAAAAGGCACCATTATGATAATGTAATCTCACATCCTGCATAATACAAGCAATAACATTTAACCCACTGATAACTTCTACTTGAGGTTAAGCATTTCTTTTAGAAAGACAGCCAATTTTGATGTAAAAACTACGGCTAAGTCTACACTGTGCACCTTACGATGAGTGGCTGTGCTGCTGCATCGGCACTTCTATAAGGTACACTGTGTAGCCACTCTTCGTTGCCAGGAGAGATCTCTCCTGGTGACAAAATAAAACCACCCTGAATGAGGGGTGATAGATTCCTCAATTGGAGAATGGCTTCTGCCAACAAAATGCTGTCTACACCAATTTTTCGTCATTAAAACTTTTGTCATCGGGGAGTGTTTTTTCACACCCCTGAGGGATAAAAGTTTTAACAGAAGTGTGAGTATAGACAAACCCTGTACGACAAAGGGTATGTCTGTACTGAGTCTTACAGCCTAGGTCAATTGACTCAGACTCAGAGAGCTTGGGCTGTGGGGCTAAAAACAGCTGTGTAGATGTTTGGGTGTGGTCTGAAGCTTTGAGACTGACACACATATATACCTTTTGCTGGATTTCAGACCCCGGCCTCCAGACTGAGCCTGGATGAAGACACTGCTTTATTTAGCTTCATAGCTGACCCAGACTCTGAAATCTGGCACAATATCTCTTGGTAACTTCTTCCAATGATTGATTATCCTCACTGTTACAGGGCACCATATTTTTAGACTGAATTTCATAGAACACTAGAACTGGAAGGGACTTCAAGAGTTCATCAAGTCCAGTCCCCTGGCCTCATGGCAGGACCAAGTACCATCTAGATTATCCTATCTAGCTTCAGCTTCTATTGAATGCCTTTGTGTGATATATCTACTAATAAATCTCATAGAACTTTATTAAGTCACATTAATCATCTCTTTACAATGCTAAATACACAGAGCTTCTTAAATTTCTCACTGCAAGGACTTGTGTTCACTACAAAGTGAATCAACGCTACAGTGATCGATGCACTGGTGGTTGATTTATTGCTTCTGCTTTGACATAATATATCGACCTCCAAGCTCTCTCCCATCAACTCCGGCACTCCACCAGGGCAAGAAGAGTAGCTGGAATTGACAGGAGACTAGGAGAGCAACCCTTTCTGACCTTACTGCATGGAAGACACCACAGTAAATACATCGACTTTATTTGTATAGCTGAAGTTACATAGGTTAGATTGATGGCGGGGGGCGGGTAATGTCGAATAGGCCTAAGAAAGGTTTTTCAGAACCCAAATCATTCTTGTATCTTTTTTATGAACCCATTCAAATTGTTCAACAACTTTTTTGGAAGTGTGGACACCAGAAGAATATCCATGTTAAATACATCAAAGGAGAATGAAGAATTACTGACTGAAAGCTTCAGGAATAAGCTAACAAATTGACAGAGAATAGAAGGATAGGAAATCCTGGCTCTGACAGAAACTTTGCTTTGATGGAATAAGATGAACAATATAAATCTGTGTAGGTGAGGTTTAATTAGAGGAATAGGTGGAGTTTCTGAAGGGAACTTCTGGGCATCCCCTAGCTGCTGTTTCCCCTCCCTCACAGGCTCTGTGCTGGCTCCGGCAGCTCCATCCTGCGACAGAAGAGGAGGCAGCCATGCACCTAGCAGCTGGAAAAGAGTGGTGGTTTACCCTTCAAAACGCTGCTTTTTTCCAGCTACTGGTTGTGTGACTGCCCCCTGTTCCTACAGAGTCCTTCAGCCAGCACTTCGGCTACTCACCACCACCTGTGCCTCTTGCCTGCTCCCCTGAGACTTCAGGTGAGCTTTTTTTTTGTAAGTCAGATGTTTGTAACTTGGGGAGTGCTTGTGCACATACATTTTCTTGGAGAGAGACAAAGCAAACATAAGATGAAAAAGAGGACACACAAAATATGAACAGAGCTCATCAAAAGCAGTTTATGTCAATTTCTTACTATATATTAAACTTATTTGAGAATTTATCTTTCAGTGTCTGTCATCCTTCTAGTACAGAGGTAATGGAGATAACAGTTCTTTTTTTTATCCCCTTTTCCAAACATTTTTTCTGGCTAATCCCAATACTTATTTGATACTACGGTTTTTTAATGAAGACCAATACTGATTTTTCTCACTAATTTTTGAGAGTTTGTATCCCTGTTTCAGGACTTCATATACATGTGGAACAGATTAAGTTGCTCATCCATTTTTGTGTTCAAGTTTACAGCACCTCAGCCCTTCTGACTCATATCAACGTTATTTATTTTTATACATATTAAAGGTCACAAGCTGGATTTGGTTTTCCTTTGGTTGTAAATCTTAAATCTATAGCCAATTTCTGATCACTATAAGATTTGTTCTGATTTTTTTTAGTATTGTTAAGAGACACTTATGTGAGAGAGGCAATATAGAATAATGGCTTATGAGTGGGAAATCTTGTCATTTGTTCACAGCTTTGTCACCACTTCATTTGTGTGATCGTGGGGAAATCACTTGAAACTCTTAGGGTATGTCTACACTACCCCGCTAGTTCGAACTAGCGGGGTAATGTATGCATACCGCACTTGCTAATGAAGCCCGGGATTTGAATTTCCCGGGCTTCATTAGCATAAGCGGGGAGCCGCCATTTTTAAATCCCCGCTGCTTCGAACCCCGTGCAGCGCGGCTACACGGGGCTCGAACTAGGTAGTTCGGACTAGGTGCCTATTCCGAACTACCGTTACTCCTCGTGAAACGAGGTGTACCAGTAGTTCGGAATAGGCACCCTAGTCCGAACTACCTAGTTCGAGCCCCGTGTAGCTGCGCTGCACGGGGTTCGAAGCAGCGGGGATTTTAAAATGGCGGCTCCCCGCTTATGCTAATGAAGCCCGGGAAATTCAAATCCCGGGCTTCATTAGCAAGTGCGGTATGCATACATTACCCTCCTAGTTCGAACTAGGAGGGTAGTGTAGACATACCCTTACTTCTTAGTTTACCCATCTGTAAAATTAGTAATAACTATCTACCTCATAGGACATTGGAGAAACTTCATATTTGCAAATTACTTTGAGATCCTTGAATAAAATATATTTTTGTACTTAATCCTATCTGATATTGTTTGATTTCTTTTCTATAGTAAAATATACTCCTCTTCTTTTACAGAGAATGGGACAGATACCTTCAATTTTAATGAGGTACTTCTCTTCACCCATTGTAGCTTAAATCTTCATCTCAAAAAATATATTGGAATTGGAGAAGATTCAGAAAAGGGCAACAAAAATTATTAGGAGTATAGAACAGTTGCCAGATGAGAGATTAATAAGACTGAGACTTTTCATCTTGGAAAAATAAGGGGGGGTATGATTGAAGTCTAAAAATCATGACTGGTGTGGAAAAATTAAATAAGGTAAAGTTATTTATTCCTTCCCATAACACAAGAACTAGGGGTCATCAACTGAAATTAATAGGCAGTAGGTTTAAAACAAACAAAAGGAAGTATTTTTTCATACAATGCACAATCAACTTATGGAATTCCCTGCCAAAGGATATTGTGAAGACCAAGACCAGGGGTCTCAAACTCCTGGGCCGTGGACCAGCTATGATCTGAGCACTTCCCCAATCCAGCCCGTGAAATATTTTGAAAAAGTTATTTAATCAGGCCCACATGGCTGCTGGCCCTGGGAGGAGGGACCACATGCAATGACTCACCCGTGCACATGGCTCCCAGCAGCACCCAGCCCCTGGTGTCCACATAGTCCCAGAAAGAGGGTGTCACTTGGTCTGGGAAGCTGCACTGGCTGCCTCTGCTGACTATGCTGGCCAGGAAGCCAGTGGAGCTGATGCACTTCTGCAGCTAGTAGGGCAGGGTTGGTAGATCTCACCTTCTGTTACACCAGGCAAGGCAAGGGATCCCAGTGCGAAGACACAGATGTCAGCAGAAGAGAGGGCAGGTAGGATTCCAGTGCAAGGGCACAAATGTTAGCGGGGGCAGGTAGGATCCCAGTCAAGGGCACGAATGTTAATGGGGGCATTCCAGCACAAGGACATGGGGCTTTTTGGTGAGGACTCAGTTTCATGTCTTTTGTAGGATCCTGGTCTCTGTCTGGGTTCCTGGCCACAGGAGGCAGAACTATCAACTTGCATGTACTTTATTGCCAACTCCAAGCATTCAAAACTCATGAATCAGCCCTCTGACTCCCCAAAAAGAGAATGAGAAATAACACTTTTGAGCTTACACAGATCTTTTCATCAGCTCTGAGAAATGTTCTCAAAGGGTATCACCATTAAATACAAAGTAAAACACATTGTTTAGCATAAGTAGTTAGCATATTTTTAAGGGACCATTCAAGGTGGAGGGGCCTGTTAACTGGAGATAATGGAATTACTCAGGAACTTGCAGACACTATGATGGTTCATGCTGTCGTGTTCAGTTTTCATCCACAGATCATGGTAACAACCAAATTCTTTCAATTTAAAATCCAAGACTGAGCTTATGATGATTGGGCTCTCCCAGTAAAAATGTCATTTTCTCCCTGTTTTTCCTCTCCCTTTAAATCTGTTTTTATTTTTGCTAACATCAAAGCTTGTAATCCTTAGAGTCATCTGAGTCTGATTAATATGAGCCTCAAAAAAAGAAAATAAAGCTCTGACTGTGAAATGTGTACCATCTCACTGGGATACAGAGATTCTTAATCATGCCTGTATAACGTTCTAAGTGAACTATTTCCAATAAGTCACGAATCACTCTCTTTAACACTTTCCTCAAGAGTCTTTTGTATCTCTCAGCTGCTGAGATTTCAGAAATTAACTCCTTGTGTATGACAATCTCTCTGGTCTCCAGTGAAACATCAGTGTCTTTAAAATTATTTGGCTTACAATGAAGTCATTGCCAGGGTCCTTTATACCAGCGTTACTCAACACGCAGCCCGCAACCACTTTGCACACGGCCCGCGGTGCCTTGAGTCACTTTCTGGGTTCATTGCTGGAGCTCTAGCAGCAGCACTGAGCTGAGCCGCATGGCTTTGGCCAGACTGCATGCACAGGAGCTGCCAGCCTACAGTGGGGAAGGGGCGGCGGCAAGAGGTGGTGGCAGAGCACACCTGCCATGGCAGCACCTTCCCGCAAGCAAAGCTGCGTCTGTGTGTATGTGGGAGCTGCCAGCCAAAGAGAGGGGGCGGATAAAGGCGAGGCAGAGCTTGCCTGCCATGTCTGCCACAGTGGCAGTGCCTCCCCAAGCCAGGCCACATCAGTGCATACACAGGAGCTGCCGGAGACGACAAGAGGTATGTGGCAAGGCAATGGCAGAGCTGGGCAGCGAGACAGCGAGGCAGCGGTGGAACCAGGCAGCGAGGCTAGCATGAGAAAGGTCTGTGCTGGGGCTGGGGCTTGGGTAGTAATCAATATAATGGTCTGTAGTGAGTTGAGGGTCAGTAACAGGGAGTCAGCAATAGAGATGTAGCCGTGTTAACAGTTTCTTGCCAATTCAACCAGAAAGGGCATTGTCTCAATCACTTGACTACCTACATCCTGCTTCAAAGACATTTTAACACAAGACTTCAAAGAGAAACCTCTGAACTGTCATTCATGCTTAAATTTGACACTTTACAACTGGGTCTCAACAAAGATGCTAATTACCTTACCCATTACAAAGATAGCTTCCCCAATTATCACCTCTAATATCATTAGCTCACAGATATTAACCTTCCCACCTCATCCCCCCTCAGTTCTGAAATTTGATTTGTCCTTTTTATATGTGTTCACTTTTTTTTTTATTGTATCCCTTTGGTATATATGGTCATGCCAATTTTCTTCCACAATTTGATCTGAGGAAGTGGGTCTGGCCCACGAAAGCTCATCATCTAATAAACCAACTTGTTAGTCTTTAAAGTGCTACATAGTCCTGTCTTTTGTTTCATGGAGTCAGCAGGCCTGAACAGAGGCCTGTAACAGGAAAACAGCAACTGGCCTGCAATCTAGTGAGCAAGACTTTGGTTCAATAACACGGCAGCCAAGAAAGGGGTTCTATTGATAATTGTGTGATTGTGTAAGTTAGGTCCAGCATGGAAGGACATAGGGAGGCACCGAGTACAGACTGTAAGCCAAAGGGAAGTAGCGGAACATCTTAATAAAAATGACTTGGTACAAAGACTCCCCAAAAACGAATGCACATACCGACGTAGTTCAGGACCGGGCTGAAATTGACAGCATGAAGGATAGTAAGTAAGCCCCCCACTTCTGCAAAGTGAGGGGTAGTGACTAGGCAGCAGAGGGTGGCAACCTGGTACATAAAGAAGTAGTGTATGTTGTTTGTATATGTCTATAAAAGGATACTGCAAATGATTCACACTGACTGACCCAGAGCTGCCCAGCTTTTGGCTGTCCTGAGGAAAGTGGGACTTGAACCCACAAGCCTATCCTCCCCAGGCAAATGCCTGCTCCCCTAGGCCTGACAGGAGCCTGCCCCCATCCACCTTACTATCAGGGAACCCCTAGTCCTTCCTGCCCCAGGGCTGCCCAGCCATCCTGTCCTGTGGGAGATGGTACTTGTACCCATGACCCTATCCTCCCTAGGTGAGCGCCCTAGCTCCTAAGCCACATGGGAACCCACCCCACAGTTGATGTCATTGCCTAGACTTACAGAATACACAGTGGCTAACCGCTGTTAATAGCTGTTATTTGGTAATAGGCCTGCTATGTGTTGGTACATCGTCAACGCGGGCCAAATGCACAGTGGTTTAGCGTTGAGAATTTCTGCTAATAACTGTTAGTGCATCGCATTTGACAATAAACCTGCTCGATTGATTTGATCCTTGCCTGCATCTGTCGTTTCCGGGGGCTCTCAGAGATCTCCTGTGTTGACCCAAATGCATGGGCTCTAACACTCTAGATAAAGGGAGTACTGATATTGACGCATGCAGCCAAAAGGTTATTATCACCAACAGAGGAGAAGTCCTGTCAGGAATGCACCGGGACAACCCCGAGAACCCTGACCAGACAACACTGAACACTGACAGTATGACATGGTCTTCTGGTGATGTATACTTTAGTAGTTAAATTGCTGAATTGTCATTGCTCATTATGACTGTGTAGTCAAATGAGTGGAAGTTGGGTAAATATTGCATTTTATTATATCAGCAGAACTGACTTAAATGGGGCCTGCATGTTGTGTAGTCTTGCTTTAATCTTTGTATTCATGCCTGTCAGTATCAAAGAAGCTATTTGCATATATTTGCAACCACGCTTAAATTGCGGCCCTCAGCATGTGATGTGAGTATCATTGTGGGCCTCGGAGCTTCCAAAGTTGAGTAGCCCTGCTTTATACACGATCTTGGAGAACTTATTATCTCATACTTTTCAAGACAAAACCAACTGTTCATTTTAAGTAGATTAGTGCTTGATCTCAGCTAGGATTAGTAGCCATAAATCTCCATAATATGAACCATTAATAACTATTTTCTCAGGGTATGTCTACACTTGTACCCTAGTTGGAACTAGGGATGCAAATGCAGGCATTCGAAATTGCTAATGAAGTGTGGATTTAAATATCCTGCGCTTCATTAGCATGATCTTGCTGGCGTGCTAGTTCGAATCACAGCTGATTCGAACCAGGAAGTGTGCACCAGGACACGGTAGTTTGAACCAAAGCCCTTGGTTTGAACTAACGTTACTCCTCAAAAAATGGTTAAATGGTCTGATACAGTAGAAAGGGTGGCCTGGCCCAAACCACTTCCTGCGTCTCCCGTCGGCTGCAAACAGTAAACCAGAACCAATGGGAACTGCGAAGCTCCATGGCTGCAGAACCAGTAAATAAACATACCACAGCTGCCAGTTAGCAGATTTCTCAGAGTGAATCCACTTTTAGAAACACTGCCTTAGCAGGAAGTTGCTCCCGAGGCAGCACAAATACACTGCAGTTGAACAGGAGTGCTTCACCGTGAAATGGGCTATGGAGGCCAAGACTATTGAAGATAATATCAACTACCTATTAGAAAAGGGCAATGGATAGGAATAACTCTTTAATTTTATTCATTATGTATTTTTGACAGGCTTTTATGCCTCCCTACTGTTTTTTGTCCTGACCTCTTCTGCCCTTTCCAGGCCCCTATGTATGTTTTTTGAACAAGTGTGCATTTTTTGCATCATTAGCCATGTTGGAGAATTTTTAAAATTGTATTGAATTTCTCTTTTGTGGAAGCTGTAAAAATATAAATTAGATGCATTTCCCTCACTTTAAGATGAAAATATGCTTTTTATACAACTGGTATGTGCCTAAAGTAATTACGTATTTCTTTGGACAGAGGAATAAAGATATTGTGGCAGGGACCTGGTCAAACCCCCTGGATCCTGCGCTTCCTTTGGTATGCCTCAGAGGCTCAGGGTGACCCTTCCCCACTGCCTCTTGCTCCTCTCAGAGGTGAGGGTTCCCCACTTAATGAGTCATTCTCATTACAGGCAAGTCACTAGTCTGGAGGGGAAACCCCTTCTGTGATCCAAAAGTCCCTTGTTCCCTGATAGCGGCCTACCTGGCGTGGTGAGGGCTGGTCCCATCCACTTATTCTGGGTTCCAGCCCAGGGCCCCAGATAGTGGCCACTAGTGAGGCTCCTGCCTTTATCCCCACAAAATAGAAACCTCTCCCTGAGCCACTTCCCCAACCACTGCCACGCAGGAGCGGCCCGAGGCAGGCTGCGGCAGCTGGCGCCCCAGGCAGAACGTATGATCAGCACCTCAGCCTGCATGGCCATCAATGGGGTGACATCATCATCGGGCACCCCGGGTGCCCCGTGACGTCATCATCGGGCGCCATTGAAGGCAGCACCCTAGGTGACGGCCAAGTCGGTCTATAGTCACGGGCCGCCCATGCATGCCACGGTACCTTTTCCTGGCCCACGAGGCGAGAACTTCTAACTGGCTACAGGTGTTACATTAGTGTGCTGCTGCAGGCCGGTGCTTAATGAGTCTCAGGTGTCTATCTCTCAATTCCTGAGTGTACAAAAGGAGTTTATATAAGTGCTTTAGGATTCCTGAAAGTCACTATGAGATGTATTATGATTTCATTGTCATTGCTTCATACAAATGTTATGTCTCAATAACATATGCAGAATGCAGAAAACTGGGAGTTTTGCAATTGAATTAAATAAGAGCAAGATCAGTCAATGTAGCCCCAAATGCTTTACTGAAAGAAAAGTGACAAGACTTTGGCCATTATATGGGAAAATTTAACAAAGGTTTTTAAAATGATTATTTTAAATCAGTATTTTAATATTTCTTTTGGCAATTATTAATTTTAATCTGTTTATACAAGATTTGGGACAAAGATTTACCACTATCAAATCATTTGTGATTTAATGAGCAGACCGTTTTAACACTGTGAATAATAGATACTGAGAGAATGAGTAACAGAGTGGAAAACATAAACTTTAAATCTGTTAAACTGAGCAATAACAACAAGTCTACAGAACATATTTTAGACACTGTGCCTTTTAAGACCTACATATGCTTCAATGAGAGCAAATAAACAAATCTTTGTGAATACTTGTTCTCCTTCCACACCGTGTGGTGACAGAATCAATGTCATTAATAATATGCTGCATAGTAATTTATGTAACAATATATGGATGGCTGAAGACTTTGTAAAAGTAACTTATTGCAAATACTTACACAGTCATCTGTGGCATCTTTGACTGCAGTAATAGTAAATACCATCACTAAAGGCACAATGGTGGTAAACCAAGATAAGGAGGATATTTCTGGGATCAGCTATAAAATAAAATTGTATTAAATACTTTTTAAAAAATCTTAGTGAAATCTCAACTAATTTAAAGTAACTAATAATGTTCATAAAAAGTAAAGAAAATATGTTCCATTTTCATATAATTAATAAAGTCAGGGTAAAATTGCACCAAATAGAATATTACTTAAGTGAACAGCCAGGAGGAGATGAGCTAAAAAGGAGAAGAAAAAGGAGAACTAGAGAGAATATGGGGAGAAGAGTGGGAGAGATGTAGGAGAGAAAGAATAAGAATTGATAGCAAAATGAGAGAAAAATGGAGAGAAGAAGAGATGCAGAGAAAATGAAGCAAAAATAGAAACCAAAGAAACAATAATGACAACAGAAATGACTAACTCACACTGATTTCAGTGGGAGGCATTCATAAGCTATGAAAGGAGAACAGGGCCCAAATAAGGCAAAGCCCATGAAACAATACAACATAAAAGAAGATAGAGTATGAACTAAACAACAGTGAGTAAAATCCCCAAATACATTTTGCCAGGTATATGAAATCGTAAAAAATGAAACATGAAACACAAGGGAGGACACTCAGAAAGAGGAATAACTCCAAAAAGTGGGACAAGGTGGGTGAGGTAATATTTTTGTTGGACTATCTTCCATTATTAAGAAAGAGATGCTATTTCAGCTGCACAGAGCTCTTTTTCAGAGGCTTCTTCTTACAAGATCCCAGACCCGAAAAAGAATTCTGTGTAGCTTGATAGGTTGTCTCAGTCCCCAGTAGAAGATGGTCCAATAAAAATATTAACTCACCCAGCTTGTCACTCCAAAATCCTGAGACAAACATGGCTATAATACTACTGCATACCATAGGTGCTGGAAGTAGGAGTGTGTTTACTCTGCATCATTATTTCAAGATTACTAGCATTATTTCGAAATAACAATGTGAGCGTCTACACAGCCATTCTGTTATTTTGAAATAATTTCGAAATAACGAGTGGCTTATTCCAAAATCTGTAAACCTCATTCTACGAGCAATAATGCCTATTTTTAAATAGCTGTTTCAGAATAAGGCATGCGTAGAAGCTCCTCACCAGGGCCATTCTAAGTTATTTCTTCCAAGTGCATCCTGAGGCTCTAAATCAAGATAGCATGTCTACATTAGGGAAGCTTGCCTTGGACTAATTTTCAGGCTTCCCTATACTGTGGACGTGCTAATTTGAAAAAAGCTATTTCTGAATAACTATTCTGGAATAGCTTATTTTGAAATAACCATGCAGTGTAGACGTGCCCTCAGGGTGCTGGTGGTGATGCAGCACCCTGTGGTTTGAAGTGGTTTCAATGCAGGATTTACAGTTTGGGTCAATGATTCCCAGCACCCCCAATACACAAATTGTTCCAGTAACCCTGCTGCATACAAACAGTGAGACAAAACAGAGAAAAGGGTCAGCAAATGAATGGGAGCTACAAAGAACAAGAAATTAGAAAAAATGTTTATTAAATATCAGAAAATATTTTTATTTTATTGAGCTTTTTAAAAAAATGTTTTGTATTATACCTGTACATTTGACTAGGATTTCATTTAAATATAAATGAAAAAGTCTTCCGAAAGTTTAGACTAGGGATTCCGTTATAGAGAGACTGTTCTGATTGGACATGTGGATTTCAATTTGGACAAGAATTGTTTTCTACATCATTTCACATACTCCAAGCCTCCTACAGGAATCAGAGCTGGTTTACTTATCCAATCAACTTAAGTTTAAAAAGGAACAAGTAAATCAGTTTGGATAAAGTGAGTTCTGACCCGAGCCTTCACCTATACCTCAAACTGCATCTAATCATTTGAGGAAATGCCCTAACAAAGTTGTCTGGTGCTATTGCTCCCTTCTCTGCATGTACCCAACAGGCCAACTTTCTCCCCTTGTCATGTCCATGTAATATTATCTTGGAAACACTCATTATTAATCAGAACAGTCATTTTAGGCTTATTTGATAGCTGTCAATCAACAGGCACGTTTTAATATCCATGAAATCTGATCAACATAGAACAATTCTACTCATTTCATAGTGTAAGTGGCCACTGCATTGCTATAAATACAAATAAGTGCGTCTTTTTGTTAAGAGGAGAGAGTATTATCACACACTTTAGAGAAAAAAGAAAATTATACATCACCTGTAAAATAAGAAGGAAAAGGAAGTAAGCATTGGCAACCCTCTGGAACTGTTCAAATAAGTTAACTGGCAAGAAAGTAAGAATGTTGTATCTAGATGTTTTGATGTGATTGTTCTGAAAAATAAGAAAGATGTAAAGCCTGTTAGTACCAGAAGAAAAAAAAATCTAAATGTATACCAAAATCTACTTCAAGTTTGGAACACATAGCAGTAATGATATTTACTTAAAATTAGAAAGTCATCTTGCAGCATGTCAATTTTGTTACAATTATTCCTTAAATTATTGATTATCATTATTACTTAAATAATTGGTAAGAGGGGTTCTAATTTTCAACAGTGTTTTAAATCACAATATAAAATCTTTGGGTAGTAAATGGGAACTTCCTTATTCTAAGCTCTTAGGAAGGTGAGAAAAGTGTGCACAAGAAAAGGTGAATCAGGAAGGTTAGACACATATACTCCTTATTCAGGAGCAATACCTAATAGTGGGGGGTCAGGAGGGGATCGGGAGGGGAATTCCAATAAGGGTTTCATGCATTCCCCAGAGGATGTCATTGCAAGACAGAAGCACAGAGAAGGCAGACATTAAGCTATGCTAAGAGTAAAATGGAGTACAACCAGTAGCAAATTGCACAACCACATACATTTACTTGATTCTTACTGTAATTCTCTAAAATATATAACCCTGTTTAAAACAATCTACATTTAGCTTGGCTGCTATGAAAGCTGGGAATTTCTTTTTAGAGGGGTTTGCAAGATCCATAAATAGAACATATTTCATTTCTAAAGTGGACGTTGGCATTCTGGTTATTTTATTACCCTACTATCTATTGTCCTCTCTTTTGATGTTTTACTACAACAATTTTTTTCCTTGGTGACAACTATGATTATTTTTACAATACTGTAATATGAATATAATAACACTTTAGCATTTGTTAATACATATTATATCAATGTTTCTTATGCAGCATAGTATAACACATTACATTTGAAAGTCTGTACCACAATGCATTGTTCTTTCAAAAGGCTAGCAAACTGATATCAAGGGGTAAATTACTTTAGTCTGTATCAGCTGTTATCATGTAATTTAGAACATCAGTTGGAGAGGTCTATCCTTTCAAGACATGTTGATTTGTAATGAATCTTAAATTTTGCTAGTAACCACAAGAAAAATGCTTTGTAAGTGATATTTATAATTTGCTGCTGGTGGAATGTCTGTTATAACCAAGACACAAATGAGAGTTCACCTGAAAGTTGCACTGGTCCAATCTTTTCCACAAAGGGTCCATTTTAGTATCCAAATATACATCCTCCAAGCCATTGGTATATAAAGCAGTAAGTTGTTCAAGAATGGCCACAAAATACCCATAAATGTTGTTAGAATGCTAAATGAAGTCCACTAGTGGACACTCACCAGATTGTTGTATTTGGGCCAACCCTCTGGATTCCATATGCTCTTGGCATTCTGGGTCTAGGCAGAGTCTAGGCACTGGCTCTAGGTTTCTAAGCACATTCTTAAGGTAAAGATCCTTTGTCTAGGACCCCTTTTGTGATATAGAGCTCTGCATTCCTAGGTCTGGGAAAGTTAGTGCTGGCTCTTCCAAGCCTCCCCAGTAGTTCTTTCAAGGTCCCAAAGTTCCACCATGTTGTAGACCTTTCAGATTACTGTTTTTCCTTCAGGGACTACATGACAGTGAAAGTAGTAACACTTTATAAAAGAATTTCTAAGCCAATCACACTTTACTCATAAAGCACAAAAGATATGCATAGCTACAGAAAATAACAAAAACCAAAAACATGCACATAAAGGCCTCCCTCCAGGATACTTATCACTTCAAGAACCCTCAGGTTTTGGTTTGCCCTTCTACAGCCCTGGGTCCCAGAACCATCCTCTCTTCCTGCAAAGCCTTGCAATGTGGTCTCCTCTCTCTTTAAAATGGCAGGTAAGAAACCCTTCTTTTTATAAGTTTCCAGTCCCCATGTCAGATGACTGTTCCTATTGGCTTGAAGTCCTGCACCAGCTGATCCCTTGCTTAGTTACTAGCCCGCCTGGAAGAACTGGTTCATCAGGTGGAAACTGGCTCATTGTCCTATAATGCTTCCATTTTAATTAGAGACCCTCCGGGTTAATAAAACTTGATTGTTTCCCAGTGTTAGCCCTCTGAACACACCGACAGGAATCCAAGTTTGGTATGGAGATTAAAAGACAACAGTGAAGGTATAGTGCAATTTTACAATCAAAACAGAATTCACAAAAGAAAATGGAGTTTAGAGTTTGATATACATACAGACAGACAGACATTAGATAATATCCTAGATCACTGATTATCCTGAATCACATTGACTGTGGGTTGCTTGCTTGAAGAAATACTTTCGTATGTTAGTCATCAAATCTAGCTCTCTGCACTCATGGCAGGACCAAGCACCATCTGAAACATCCCTGGCAGGTGTTTGTCTAACCTGCTCTTAAAAATCTCCAATAATTTTTCTCCATTCTTCTTGCTGTTTATTATTTTCATTGGGTGATCCCTGGTTCTTATGAAGGCATAAAAACACTTTTTCTCCATATCATTCATGATTTTATAGACCTCTAAAATATGCCCCCTTAGTTGACTCTTTTCTCAGCTGAAAGGTCCTGTCCTTCTTAATCTCTCCTGTATGGAAGCTGTTCAATGTCCCTAATCATTTTTGTTGCCCTTCTCTGTACCTTTTCCCATTCTAATAACTTTTTGAGAGGGAGTTGACCAGAACTGCATGCAGTATTCAAGGTGTGAGTTTGCCAATGATTTATATAGTGTCATCCTATTTTCTGTTTTATTATCTATCCTTTTCCCAGTAATTCCTAACATTCGGTTGACTTTGGCTATGTCAAGACTGCAAGCTTCTTTCGGAAGAAGCTTTTCCAGAAGAGATCTTCCGAAAAAACTTATTTAGAAAGAAAGCGTTTACACAGCAAAAGCACAACAAAAAAGTTATCTGCTTTTTCGAAAGATAGTGTCCACATTTATTGGATGCTATCTCACATTTAAGGCCACCCGGAACCAGTTCAGGCAGGGCATTAGGTCAGCAGTTGCTTCCAGGTGCTGTTGCCTAAGGTATCCAAGACGCGTGCTTACAGGGACTGCCTCCCCACAGACAGACGTTTCTCAGCTTCTACTGTTTGCTTGCCTACTTCTCCGAGAGATAGCAAAGCTTCAGCAGTGTGCGCTCTGGTTGCCCAGCTTTTGGACACCACGGCATACTCCTTGCCATGGAGCCGGAGCTGCCTCTTGGCATGCGATGGCCCCACATTGACATGCTGCAGCTTCTCCAGTACTTTGTGCAGACTGTCTTGATGGTCCTACCCCAGTTTGACTCTGAGTTCATCAGTGAGTCCCTCTGCCTTGATGCGGGAGCAATGCCCTTGCCCCTGCACCCTATCATAAAGAGACGCTTCTGGAGGCTGGACACCAGTTCCAACTGGTGGGACCGGCTGGTGATGGAGTGGTGGGACAACCAGAAGTGCGTGGGACAACCAGAACTCCTTTATGGAGCTATGTGCCTGGCTCACTCCTGCCCTCTGATGACAGGACACCCACCTGCAGCCCACCATCCCCCTGGAGAAGTGAGTCGCCATCACCATCTGGAAGCTCGCCACCCCAAACAACTATTGGTTGGTGGGCAACCAATTCAGCATTGGAAAATCCACCGTTGGGGCCCTCCTCATGGAGGTAAGTCACTCTTGGGCTGCAGTCCTTACAGGGAGGGAGGAAAGTACTGGAAAGGGCGAGCCGCGGGAAAGGGGAATACAGGGGGTGGGGTGGGAATGGAGGGGGGAAGCCCGTCCCCGGGTGAGTCTGCCATCCCACCCTGACACAGCCCTGCTGGGGTGGTGGCCTCATAGGGGGTGGCTCCTCGGGTGTTTGAGAGGGGAGGGGAGTGGGTGGGGCACCTCTCAAGTCCTGAGGCACTCCCCCTCATTCTCTGTTTTGTGTGTTTCTTTGTCTCTTTCTGCAGCTGGTGAGGGCCATCAACTCTATCCTATTGCGCAGGGTCATCCACCTGGGAGACCTGGACTCTATCATCGCTGGATTTGCTGCCCTAGGGTTCCTCAACTGCAGGGGAGCCATCGATGGAACCCACATTCCAATCTGCGCACCACATCATTGAGCCATCTAATATATCAGTCACAAGGGCTATTACTCTATGGTGCTGATGGCCCTAGTCGACCACCATGGACAGTTTATGGACATTTTTGTTGGGTGGTCAGGCAGGAAACACGACGCCCACATTTTCAGAAACTCCAGCCTCAACCAGAAGCTGGAAGCTGGCACATTCTTCCCCCACTGTGACTTTCAGGTTGGGGATGTGCAGATGTCACTGTGCATCATGGGGGACACAGCATACCCCCTAACGCCATAGCTCATATAGCCATACACCAGCCACCTGGACCCCAGCAGGGACCAATTCAATGCCCACCTCAGTTGGGCCCGAATGTAGGTCGAGTGCACCTTTGGGCACCTGAAGGCGCAGTTCAGGTGCCTCCTGACCCACCTTGATGTGGGGGAGCACACATGGGCATCCTGTATGATATGCAGCAAACCTTGGCCCAGAAGGTCTGGGATGATGCTGAGTGGTGGACCTGCATGTGGGACCAGCTTGTGTGGCAGGGTGAAAATGTGTGTGCCACTATCTGGGAAATGATGGCACACCTGGGTCCTGTCCCTGCTCCTGCCCCCCAGCTATGCCCACGCCCCCACCCCCAGTCCTCCAAACTATGCCTCTTCCCCCTCCCTATGCCATGCCTGTGCCCCCTCCTCAAACCCCCTCCCCCCGCCATACCTGACCCTGCTCCAGACCCTCCTGACCACCCTCCTGTTGTCCCAGGCTCCACCCAACCCTGCGGTCGCCGCAGTCCCCGGACCCGAGAGCACTTCCAGCCGCACCATGCGTCACTTCCGGTCCTGAGCCCTCCTCCCCCCACCCCCATTCAGGTTCTCAGCCCCCTCCTTCCCAGTTACTTTTATTATAAAGAAAATATACAAAGATTTTGTTGTTCAACTAAAAACTGGTGTGTTTATTGAGAGTACAGTGAAGGGGGGAACGGGAGGAGTTGTGGTGGGAAAGACATAGTGGGGAGGCCCTGGGGAGAGTTACTGAGTCCTTGAGAGAAACTCTCCCTCAGGGCCTCCCAGATGCGCACTCTCAGCTGATGGGCCTGGCAGATGGCAGCTGACCACGGCTGTTGGAAAACCCTTCCCTCCCAGCCGGCCTCTGCCCCCCACCCTGGTAGAAAGGCCTCCCCCTTCCTCTTCATGATGTTGTGGAGAACACAACACGCCGAAACCACCTCAGGGAAGTTGTGCTCCCCTGTTCACCCTGTTTTCTGGATAATTTATGAATATGTTGAACAGCACAGACGCTGGGGAGGGACGGTGTGGGGAGGGACGGTGTTATTTCTCTCTCTATATTTATCCCTACTATTTCCTAACTTTTATCCAGTTACTGACTCATGAAAGGACCTCAAAGAATTTTAACAGATTACTGAAGGAATATTTCTCTCTATAAAAGCCAAGCTGGGACTCTTCCCCAAAATATTGTGTCCCTCTAGGCATCTGATAATTCTGTTCTTTACTATAATTTCAACCAATTTAGAAGATACTGAATTTAGGATTACTGATTTGCTATTGCCAGAATGGCCTAACAAGAGTTAATGAGGGAACAATTCTTCATATGCCCACCACAATCTATTGCAAAAGTAAATATCAGTGTTGCTCAGCTCCATATCCTCCCAGCTGCCTCAACTTTGGCCTGAAAAATAGAGACTTTTTTTTAACTAGACTTAAACATACCGCTATTATAGTTTTAGGTTGGTTGCATTCGCCAGGGCTAACTTAAAACAGATCCTCTAATAAAATAAAATACAGAACTTTCTTTACAAAAGGAGCTTAAAACATATATTTATATGTTATATTTGCCCGTAAGATACATTAAACAATGGGGTTGTAAAAGTTTAAGGATGAAGTCTTCATTAGTGGTGATGTGTGTGTATATAGACAAGACTGAAAGAACCCAAATAGCCTTTTAGATATTTTGTGATGAATGGGCCTAAACATTTACCCCACTTATGAGCTCCACTGTCAGAAATGAGTGCAAGTTCATAAAGTGTCATAAAAACTTATAACAAATGGCTGACAAGAAAAGGTACAAAAGGGAGACAAAGACTGAATTAGTCAAAATGAAAGGCCTACTGATATAACAAGAACTCTGTTAAGATCATGCCTGGTAAACAAGAGAAGTGTGGGTTCAGAAATCAATGAATGAATCAAAGTTTGTATCAGAAATTATGCATAATTGATTAACAAAATGGATGGCTATTCCACCCGCCTCTGACTTTTGGGGTCCTGTGAAAGAGACTTTGTGGGGGCAGATTTGCATGCTGGCTGGCTGAAGACAAGAGAGTGGGAAGGGGTGAGTTTCACCATCATGGCATAGTGACCCTGGCATACAGCTTGACACCCTTGCACCTTCATCCTAATCTTGAGAGATGTCTTCACTAGACTGTGCCAAAGAAAGAGATCAAGATCACACCACCATTGCACCAGCTACAGCTAAATTCTGGAACACCGCCTGGGATGTGAGACTTTGGCTATATCTACACTTAAAACCCTACAGTGGCTCAGCTACAGTGTCGCAGCTGCACCACTACAGTGCTTCAGCACAGACTCTTTGGGAAGGGGCTCCCACTGCTATAGTTAATCCCCAAGAGGTAGTAGCTACATCTATAGAAAATTTCTTCCTATTGGCCTAACACTGTCTACACTGGCAGTTAGGTTGACATCAGGGATGACACATGGCAGGAGGGCAGGAGGTGGCATATGCCTCCACCAAATGACATGGGTGGGAGATGTAAGGGGCCAGCAGCCAGTGGGGCCAGAGCCTTTGGGAAGCCCAGGGAACTTGGGAGGGGGGCTTGAAAGCAACAGCGGGGATCAGGCCATCCACTGAGCTCACCGGCAATGGCGGGGAAAAGCAGAGCAATGTGGCCCTAGCTTGTTCTGCTCCCCCAGCTCCTGGTACATCACTCAGAGGAGGGGGCAGGACCTGTTTGGCATAGCCTTGTCTCTCTCAGAAGTCTGAAAAATGTAGCTATGTCAGTGTATGTTCAGTGTAAATCCACCCTTACTCTCTAAATAGCCTGATGCTCATACAAATTTGCCAAGTCTTGGAGTGGCAGGAAAACTTTGTGCTGTGCTTAGGGTCACTGGCGGGGGGGGGGGGGCAGGTCCCCCTAAATGGGAGTCTAGTGTTTTTTTCCTTCCCTATTTTTTTCTTCTCCTTCATCTCTTTCTCTCTCTTTTCCTGCTTTCTTATAATAGTCTAGCTTAGTGCTCGTCTACACTACCACTTACGTTGACATAAGTTAAGTTGCTCAGGGGTATGAAAAAGGTTCCCTCCTGGATACCTCTTTAAGTCAATGTCTCACTGTGCTATGCTGTCAGGAGATACTTTCTTATTAGCATAGCATATCTTCACCAGGGCTACATCTACACTGGCATGATTTTCTGAAAATGCTTTTAACGGAAAAGTTTTCCGTTAAAAGCATTTTCGGAAAGGCACATCTAGATTGGCAGGATGCTTTTCCGCAAAAGCACTTTTTGCAGAAAAGCGTCCGTGGCCAATCTAGATGTGGTTTTCCGCAAAAAAGCCATTTTCGCGATCGGGGCTTTTTTGCAGAAAACAGTACTGTGCTGTCTACACTGGCCCTTTTGCGCAAAAGTCTTTCGGAAAAAGACTTTTGCCCAAACGGGAGCAGCATAGTATTTCCGGAAAAGCACTGACGATCTTACATGAGATCGTCAGTACTTTTCTGGAAATTCAAGAGGCCAGTGTAGACAGCTGGCAAGTTTTTCCGCAAAAGCAGATGATTTTGAGGAAAAACTTGCCAGTCTAGACACAGCCCAGATGTATTGCAGCAGCACAGCTGAATCGGTGTAGCCACACTGATGTAGTGCCGTAGTGTGGAATGAGTTGGCCAAGAATGCATATTTTACAACACTGATGTATGTCTATGAGCAGAAGAAGACAGCTAAATGCAATGCTATAAATAGCCTGATGCTCACACAAATTTGCCAAGTCTTGGAGTGGCAGGAAAACTTTGTGGTGTGCTTAGGGGCAATGAATGGGAGGGTCATGGTGGGGGGCAGTCCCCTTAAATGGGAGTTTAGAAGGTGGGCCTGGCACCTGCTGCAAGAGTCTGCTTCCCCTCCCCACAATCACTGTTAGAGGAAAGTGAAGCAACCGGCCCAGCCTTAGGGCAAGGCGAGCAACATGGTTGCCTTAGGCCCTGCACCTTCGGGGCCCCGTGCTGCCCAGCGCCCACCTGCTCAGCTGCTCTTTCGCTGCCCTGGCTAGAAGTCACCTGGCCACGCGATGTAGCCAACCATGACATGCTGCCTTGGGCCCCACAAACTCTTTGTCCGGGCCTGGAAGTGACATGGTCCTAGCCTGCACTGTTCCCTCAGCACCCATCTGCATTGCTCAGGGAAGGGGATACGACTGTCCACATACACACTCACTCTCTCACTCACTGACTGGAAGCAGAGCAATGCAGCCTATAGTCAGAGGAGTGGAACTGACTGGGGCCAGGCCACTCTGCTTCCCCTGCACCACTGCTGGTGAGTGAAGAGTGGGCGACCCCTGCTGCCAGTGTCAAACCCCCACTAGTGCCCCAGGTTGCATTACTCAGGGGAGCGGGCTTGGGGGAAGAGGTGGAACAGGGGCAAAGCAGGGGCAGGGACGAGGTGGGGAGGGGTGGAGCAGCAGTAGGGTAGATGCAGGGGTAAGAAGAGGTGGGTCAGCGTGGGGACTGATGCAGAGGGAGGGTTGACTTGGCCCTCCCCTGGGTAGGAGCCGTACGGGGAGGAGTCACATGGGGGGAATTACGTGCCCCTCCACAGCAGTCAACCCTGGCTGTGCTTGTTTTCCAGCAGCAAGAGTGAACATGAGAGACACCATCAAAGGCAGAAGCAACATTTTATATCTTTGTTGTTCTTTTCTCCCCCATTGTGAGTGTGTGTGTCTTGTCTTCTAGCAAATAGGATTCAGACTTTAACAACGACAGCTCCAACCTCTGTCAACTAATTTCTTTTCCTTTCCCTACAAGCTCAGTTATTACAGGTTGGACCTCCCTGATCTGGCACCCTTAGGACCTGACTGGTCTTGGATGAGGGATTTTTCTGGACATGGGAAGGTCATTTCAGACTCCCTGCTGCCATTCCCCGCCACCGAGCTTCCTGGCTCCCTTGCAGCCCAGCTAAGCTGCATGTTGGTTCCCTGCCCACCCCTCACAGCCTAGATGATCCGCGCACCAATTCTCGGCCCTCTCCCCTCGCAGCTCTACTGAGCCGTGCACCAGCTCCCAAGCCCCTACTCCCCTGCAGTATGCCAGGACTCTGATCCTGAAATATCCATGGTCATAACAGACCAGAGAATTCCGGATTTTAGAGGTACAACCTGTACCATCTTTAACATCATTTTAATACCACTTTAAAGACCATCAGACAAAGTGGATTTCCGTCTAAAAATTCTTTCCAGCTAAAATGAAACAAGAAGAAATACTGTTAAAATGAAAGCCTTACCTTATACTTTACATTTCAAATGTTGCAGCTGTTTCTCCTTTTTTTTTCCCCCTCTCTATATCTTTAATAAAAGGTTTAAAGGGTTTTTAATGCTGTGTACACCATGGTAGTCAGCAGGTTAAGGTCTCAATATTCTAAACCCTGAACTTTGTTTAAAACTGTTTAATATTGAACCATGATGGTGTAATGTTAATACCATTGATTCTTTGGACCTGTATTAATTTAGGTGGAATATATAACAGGTCCCAAAGTGAATATGCAATGCAGACAGTTAAATAAATGCATTTTTTTTATTTGCAAGATAATTTGATCTGCAAGACATTAAAATGAGTAATATGGAAACCCATTACATCATTTTTAAAGTAGACTTACACTTAAAGTACCCTTTTGATATTAGAACTGCACTAACTTCACCTAACTACTTGTTCTAGTAACGGATAGATTTGGGGTCTAAGTCGGTGGTGGGCAAAAGGCCTTCTGCAGACTGGATCCAACCCGTCAAGTGGGTTGATCCGGCCCGCGGAGTCCCTGCTGCTCCCCTGCCCCCAGGCCAATTAGGGCCAGGGGGTGGGGAGGAAGCATATGAAGTTTCCTCTGCCCTGCCCCTGCCCTACAAGGAGCACGTGGTGGTAGGGTGGTAGGAGACTTTGTACATTCCCCCACCCCCAACCCTAATTGGCCTGGGGGCAGAATGGGGAGTGTGCAAAATCTCTTCCCACTGCCAGAGGCAACCTCTGGAAGGGGGCAAAGACTTCACTCACTCTCCCACTGCCAGACCAATCCTGGTCTGTGGGTGGGGAAGCAGGGAAGTGTGCTGGCCCCACCCCTTATGTCTGAGGCTCTGCCCCTTCCGGAGCAGCTTGGGGCCACTTCAAAAATTTCTGAAGTGGCCCCCGGTAATAAATTATTGCCCACCCCAGTCTAAATAATATGTACTGTTTTTCCCAACTCCATTCCTAGGGTTCAATCCATCTCCCGCTGAAGTCAATAGGAATTTTAATTTGCCTTCACTGGGAATTAGATTGAGTCATTGTTGAGCAGGTGCAAAGAGACCAATGAACAAACAGAAATGACGAAATGCAACATCTTCTCATCCCTAAAGCTGGTCCTTCCAAATGTGAAAACATTAGTGCTTACTTAGATTATAAGCCCTTTGGGGCAAGGACTATCCTTTTGCTTGAAGTCTGTAAGCTTCTAGCACCATATGGTCGGGCTCTATTACATGGACTTGTAGGAACCATGGTAATACAAATTTTCTTCTTCCCTGAGTTAATCCCATTAAGCAGAAACTATTCTATGAGTTCCCTCCTTCCAAATTGCTCTTGTTCAGTGCCCTAACCACTATCACACCACATGCTAATATCTCTTTATGACACATAATTGTTAGGACCATGGTTTACATGACTATAATATTTTAAGCTGGAACTCCCCCATTTTTCATTTGAGCACATCATTAACATACTAATTTTTCATGTGGTCTTTCTTACATCACTGGTCCATCTTAGCCTTTATTTCTGTGGAACAGATCACGCACTGTCATACATTAAACTGGGTGGACCACCATTTTATAGCCTTTCCCTTTTAATCTTACTGGTATCTTCCTACTACATAGAAGGAGGAGGGAGAAAAGTCACTGGAGATTTTTAAGAGCAAGTTAGACAGACATCTGCCAGGGATGATCTAGATGGTGCTTGGTTTTGCCACGAGTGCAGGGAACTAGACTTGATTACCTGTCAAGGTTCCTTCCAGTCTGATGAGTCTATTATTCTATTTCAAGCTTCCTCCATGCCCCAGTAGGGATTCTGTCTTGCATAGGGCTTATTTTTCATCTGGTGTGAGAGGCTCCATTATGAGTTCATCGTTTTTGAAGCTGCTTTGTTCTCTTGGGTTTTCTTCATTTAAAAATGGTTCAAAATATCTTTTACATTGATTCTTTATCTATCATCAGTCAGCGCCTTACCAGTTTTACCTTGATGAGCCTCACTCATTTCCTTTCTTGCTCAAGAACCATGGAGTAGAAGACATAGCCTCAGGGAGTGGTCTGCATGCTTATTTGCTGAATGTGAGAATCCCAGGTTGAGACTAATAGTATCAAGGTCTTGTGAGATACTCATCATGGCTACAGGAATTGGAGTGTCTAACTCCCTCAGGCACATTTGCAAGCACTAGCTAAGAGCTCTAAAAGGGTGATTTTCAATACAATCCTGCCTGGTTATTCCAATAAAAAAGTTGACTAAACTAGTATCAAAATACAGTTAGAATGTTTGTTTGCATAATACCAGATATGCTGATCAAAGTTTTACCAGAATTAAACCATCATGCTTTCATCTAGACGGGAATTGGTACTCTATAGAATATAAAGCTGGAATGGGTAGCTTTGGGGGTGCATCCTTGCCAAGCACCAGAATTCATGTAAATGCATGGTGTTTTCATTCTTGTTCAACTAGAGCAGTTAAATCATCTTCTATATGTCTTTAAATATTAAGAGAACCAGTTTCTTCTTTGTTCTCATAGTCTTCTGTTCCTAAGTTTATGCTTGTTTCACACCAAAGCTAGGAACTGAGATCCAGTGCCTTTGCTATTATGTAATACACACACACACACACACACACACACACAAAGCTATTGTCAAAAGCCTACAGAGAACAAACAGCATTTTATTCAAAATAATACTAATGATTTTTTTAATTGTATATCTAATGTCCAGCTAGAACAGGCAACAAGAAATAAACATCTCATCCAGAGAATAGCAGCTGACTCTACATGACTGTGCAAATCCATAAGCCTTTGGCCTCTAGTCCCAAAGGAAAACATGGTATTAACTGAACCAACCTGACAATTGGTACACAGGCACATAATTAAGCTGTAACTGACATCTGGTAGTACCTCCATAAGGTATAATAGCAGGAAACCTAATAATAAACTAAGAACATTATACTGGCTGATACAAGATGTTACTATGTATAACAAAATAGTGCAAGTTAACAAAGTAAATGTCTCTTCTTTATGGAATAGGAAGGGGAATTTTTCCTTTACGTTACAAAGGAGAGATGTGAACACAAGCTGTGGTTACTCTGAATAGCCGCTGCAGAGAAAAATGAGAAAAGATCATGTTGTTTTTCATCACTATATACAGTATTTCTGTAGTGGGGAGAAATAGATCACTGTTGGGAGGAGAAAATCAATTTTATTAAAAGTTATTTTGTTATTTGGTGACTCATTGTAAAGCAAGTAGTTTCACAATGAGAAGTAAGTTGGGGCTACCAAGTTATTTAATACTGATGTAATATTCCAAAAGATTACATAGTTTTTAAGACTTAGCAACATTAATCTCCGATGCCAGCTGCATACAGAGCCAGTCTAACATACTAATAGTCATTTTCCAATGAGCAAAGAAATTTGAAATTGAGCTTTTATACTCAAAGAGACTTTCAGCTTGTCCACATTTGAAATGCTACGGCTGAAGCTGTGCCCCTATAGCACTTCAATTTAGACAAGGGTTGGGAAATCATTTTTGAAGGGGGCCACTCCAAGAATTTGGTAAGTGGTCATGGGCTACACTTTTCTATTATATTATGGAGAGCATGCAGGTTCTGGGATAGAGGTTGGGTGCAGAAGAGAGCTCAGGGTAGATGATTGGAGTGCAGGAGGGATCTGTGAGGGAGTTTGGTGAAGGAGGGGGTTGTGACCTGGGGCAGAGGATTAGGATGCAGGAGGGGATGCAAGATCTGGAAAGGGGGTTGGGTACAGGAGAGATTTCTGACCTGGGAAGGAGATAGAAAGTTGTGCAGGGTCTGTGAGGAAGTTTGGGTGCAGGAGGAGGTTGTGACCTAGGGCAGAGGGTTGGAGTGTGGGAGAGGATGGTATGTCAGGTGCAGGCTCTGGATGGAAGGCATTTACCATAGGCAGCTCCTAGCTGGCAGCCCAGCAAGACCCTTGGGCAGACTCCCTACACTACAGGCAGCTCAAAGAGGCCAGCTGCTGAGGCCAGTGTGTATCTCTGCATGGGGCACTACTTGTGGAGAATGGGACAGTGGATCTCCATGTGCTGCATATGCAGGCAAGCACTGACCCTGAAAGGATTGTGCTGGGGATGGTGGGCAGTGTGAGGAGACACCTCCACTCCCATACGCTGGGCCCAGCAGCCAGCCACTTTCAGTGGCATGTGGACCTGTCTAGCCTGTGAGCCAGACTTTGCCCAACCCTGGAGTAGACACACTACCACAATAGGAGGGGGTTTCCCATCAGCATAGTTAATCCATCTCCCCAAGAGATGGTAGCTAAATTAATATTACTAAAAAGCAAAAAGTAGAAGCAAAGAAGGGAGAAGATTACAAAATCTGCTGTGCAGTGAAAGCATATAGATATGTGTGTTTAACTCCAATGAAAACAAAACATGGATATGGGTTATTTAAACATCCTCCTGCAGTGCTGTAAACCCAAACAAACAATAATGATATTATAATCATGTGTGAGAATGAATATAATGAAACTGACCAGCTGAAACAAGAATGGAACGCAGTCTCTTTTCAATGTCCAAACAAAATGAGATTTTATTTATTTGAATTTTTGCAAACAACAATCTAAGTATCCACTTCCAGTACTCTAGTACCCATAACAAACTTTGTAACATATACTAATAAATGTACACAATGAGATCAGGAAATAAACCTTTATCTCTCTGTGGATACCATCTTGGTGTTACAATTGAAATAATGTTAAATTAAAAATACTTTTCACCACATGACAGTGTTTTTAGATATGATTTTTATGTTGACACCAGGCCTTTATTCATTCTGCAATGAATAGATCATGATAAGTTCATTCTATTGAAGTAAATCACTACGAGCAAGGGATTCAGCTAATTAGTGTCACAGACTCATGATGGGATTCATCAAGAATGAACCCTAAAATCTTACATTATGTCAAGAACCGTAATGATAACACCAATGAAAGCTGTGCATGTTATGCGTGCAGAGGGTAACTCATGGCTCCAGAGAACATAATGTTGCAATTCCCATAAGGGGCACTCGTGTTAATAAAACTCAGAGGCTATGTCTAGACTGCATCCCTCTATCGACAGAGGCTTTGTCGACAGTATCTGTTGACAAAGCCTCTGTCGAAAAAGAGCGTCTAGATTACATTACACGGATTGAAAATTTGATCTGCTTTTTCAAAAAAGAGCATCCAGACTTCCGGAAACTCTGTCGAAAAAAGAAGGCACCCAGAAGTGCTACTGGCAGGGCATGGGGGCAGTCTTTATTTCCAGTTGCTGCTGCCTGCCCTTTGCAGAGACACATGCTTAAAGGGATCCCCCTGGACAGCCATTGCTCTGCTCCTGCTTCTGGCTTGCCTATCTCCTAGAGGGAAAGCAAAGCTGCTGCGGTTTTTGCTCTGGTTACCCTGCTTCCTTGGACACCACGGCAGTTTATTTTCTGGGTTTTTTTCTGCTTTTCACTTTTTATTTGGCCATGGAGCCTGAGCTGCACGCAGGGGCGGATGCAGAACATAGTGTGTACATTTTCATAGTAGGTGACTATGCACAAGTCATTAAAGAATAAGGCAATGTATACACTGGGAAGATTTGGCGACAAAAGTGCTGTCGACATGCAAAAGTCGCCAAAAGTGAAAACCGGTCAAACCAGTTTTATTGCCTCCTGTTGTTGATATTTCATGGACATGTTGCTAGTACCCTGTCAATGGATAGAGTAAAGCAATGTGGGTAAACATCCCACAGTGCAGTGTTGTAGGAAGACAGGGCTGATCTCTGTGCCTCTTAGCATTTTCTTGTATCTCTGTGAGCTCTCTGTTCTGAGAAATGTCAAAGCAGCACAGCAATCTCACAAGACTTCCATCTGAAGCAGAAGTTTGCCTGCTGCTGCGTTTCTAACAGGGCAGAACAGAAGCATTCCAATGATTTGCTCTTTGTCTGCTCCCCAAATGGAGCAGCTCACTCAGCTGTCAGATACTTTCCACGGCTTTGAAATGGGAGGGGTGCGTGCCTGCAGGGCAGCAGACATCACAAAACACTGAGCACAGCCACCAACAAAGGCATTGTGGGTTACTTACAGAAGCCAGTTCTTTTGATAAAACAAAGCAGAGTCCACAATGGCTCTTTGTCAACAATAAAGGGAAGGGAAAAGGCAAAAAGTCTCTCGATGGACTGGATGTTTTTTGTTGCCAAAATGGGGTGTTTTTCCTGACAAAAGTTGCATTGCAGTGTAAATGTTCTCATTACCTTTTGGTGACAAAACGTGCCAGTGTAGACAAGCCCTAAAGCTTAACTGATCCCAGGACTGATTATTAAACCCTTTATTATCTTATGAACTAAACATAGATGATCCACAAATCAGCTCTCCTGCAATTTAGACAAGGAGGTGCAAATCCACCCCTCTGAATGATTAATTTCTTAGTGTCCAGCATAAGTGGTGGAAAAGGAGATGCTGGGGGGTGGAGGGAAGTCTTGGTAATATCTCATATACCAGGAGCACAAGTTTCAGCAAGTCTTCTGCCAATTTAGGTGGGATTTCTTCTTTCCTTCTCCTATTTGCTTTTAGTTGTGCCTGGCCAACTCAAATAGAGAGAGCTCATTTCATAACTTAGCGTATTTTCTGAGGTACATTGTGCAGCCCAATCAGAGTCTGGCCACCTAAGTTGGCTGCTAGTAAACCCCCCTTTCTGTCCCTCATCCTAGTCACTCATTTGAGCTATAATATTGAATTGAGCAAAAAATAAAGCATTCCTGGGAGTTTTTCCCTCAAAGATAATAGGCTTTTGCATTATCTGAGCTGGGACAGCCAGACTGCTCTTTCATTGGGCCTCTGCGGTTTACAAATGGAGTAGAAAACTGTTGTAAATGTCTAGTCTTATCCAAGTCCTCTGGCTGGTTCAATTCCTTATTCAGGCATCTGCCTTCCACTGTGGTCTGACCCTTTGATTTCCTTCTGGAGCTCATTTTCAGCTCCTTAAGTCTTTTCTGCAATTCCTCTTGGTTAGCTAGTTCCAGATTGCCTCAAGCTAGCCTGGTCTCCACTATTTCATGGAAAAGCTTCTGATCTATGACAGTGAGATTGCTAGACGCCTCATCAATCTGTTTTACCATTCTGGACCATGAGTTTTGCAGCTAGGCGTCCCAATCTCTGCAGATACTTTTTAGTTCCTTATCCAGAGATTTCACCTCTGCCTGCAAGTCATTTCTGATCCCTTTCTGGCAAACCTCCAGGTACATACCTTAATTCCTTTTGTGAAATCTCCAGCTCCACTTTTAGGTCTGGTTTTAAATCCCACTGGTCATATTTTATTTCTGCAAGCACATCCAGTATCAGTCCTGACTTTCAAAGTGAACATTACTGCTAACATCAGTGTTGCCCCTTTTCTGCCCCTAGCAAAACTTTGGCTAGCCAAAGTTTGGGGGCACAGGGATAGTCCAGTTAGTAGGAGAAATTGGCAGGGTCTGGTATTATCTTTCATTCCGTCTCATATATTTCCAAAGAATGCACAAAGTAAAAAAAACAAACAATTAATTTGCTTAGAGCTAGTAGTGGATTTACCATGACACCAGTGGCTTTGTAACACTGGGCCACCCAAGTTCAGAAGGGGCATCCAAGGTAGAAGGGAAACAAGCACAGGAAAAAGTGATGGTGATGACCAGGTAGTAGACTAGCATGTAGATAAAAGTAGAGGGAGAAAGCCCTTGGGAACCTGAAGTCATCAGCCTAACTCCTCACTTCAGAGCTTGCTCTAATGGCAGGATGGGTGATGAGGGAGGGATTTGTTAGAATTGATCAAGTATCTGCTTGTTGTGGAACTTTATTGATCTGAGACCACAACCACATAGAGCAGGTGTGGGGATCCTGCGGCCCATGGGCCACATCTGGACCCTTCAGGGGTCCCCTAGCATTAGGCAGCCCATGCTGGCACTCCAGCCCCACTGCTGTCCCATTGCAGGGCTGGAGTAAACAAAATCTACTAGGCTGGGCTCCCATAGGCTCTGGTGTGCCAGGGGAATGTGGGGAGTGTCTTTCTTTTTCTCAGTTGGTGACCACATCAGTGAGGGGTTTTCTTTGGTTGGTTGGTTTTTGCTTCTCACTTGTGTGCAGCCCCGGACTCATTTTTCTGTGAGTCAGTGGCCTCTGCCTCAAAAAAGGTTCCCCACTCTGACATAGAGCGATTGGAGAAATAGGGTGGTACTGGAGACGTGACAGTAGGTTGTCCAAATGAGGAAGGAGATAAATCTGTGGGGCATTTCCCCTGGTCACTATGAAATGTTTGCTCACTGAGGACACTGGTAAACCTACATGGGTATGGCTCAATGAGAAAAACCAGGGGAATGAGGAAGCTGTGTATGACAGCACATATAATAATGCAGAGGTTTGTGATCAAAATGAAAAATGCCTCTGAGATTCAGTACCAGAGATACTGCGGCACCAATAGCATTGCCACACCAGGCTCATACTCAGAAGGGGCCAATAATGACTTCATGGGGGCCCAAAAATGTTTGGTGCCAGGCCCACAAAATATTAATTCAACCCTATTTACAGCCCTAAAAACTCCAGCACCAGACTGAAAAACTCTCTCTCAGCAATATATACTGTAATCAATGTCCACTGTTTTGCTTTCTTCCTCCTCAGTATCTCTCAGTTTTTGTTTTTCCTCATTCATTCTCACATATACATCCACCCTGGTCACAATACATAGTGCAATCCCTACCCACATAGTGCTAATTTCTGAACAGACTCCGTTAGTCCTCATTTTAGGTGTGACCACCTTGAGTGTTTTTAACAAGAATCTTAAGTGAAAGAAGCATTCACACTCCAGTTTTAATGAGGTTTTAACACTAATCATAACAAGGTTTCACCAGCTCTTAATATCACAATGGAAATATGTCATACAATAATGGCTGTAGAAGAGAAATTAAATATTGCAATACACAGAAAAAGTTCAAAAATACTAATTAAACATATGAATTAAGACTTAGAAACTATTACCACCAGATCTGAGAATATTTACTCTTTAATTTAATGGAAGTTTGGGGGATTTACTAAATTGATAATTAAGAACAAACTTCCTCCTGGCCAGACACCTACCTCTAGCCCGCTCCTGCACCCTCCCTTGCTCCGGCACCCTCCCTCCTGGCCATACACTGAACCTTCCCTTGCTCTTGCCCCCTTCTCCTGGCCAGACACCCTACTCCCAGCCTGTTTCTATACCTTACCTCCTACCCATACCTTGCACCTTCACCCCTGCTGCACCCTACCTCCTGCCCAGATCCTGCACCCCCATATCTCTCACTGGCAGCCATGTCCTGCACACTGGACCCCTTATTTTTGTCCCAATCCCAGAGCATAGGGGGAGTTCACAAAATCCACTAACCCTGGAACTCCAGAAGAGTGAATCTGGCCTATGAGAACCCCTGAACAACTGTCCTTTCTGTCCCTCCCCTTCCTCTCATGGGACTGGAACACCAAAGGATTTTTCTGTGGGTCAGTGGCTACTGACCCATAAAGGTTGTGTTGGACATAAATTAATATTTACTTTATTTAAAATGAAGTTTGATAAACCAAGATGAGAAATTTAAAGTGCTTCATCTGTTTAATAATTTAAATTAATATTTCCTTTCTTACTGGTTAAATTAAGCTGTTCTCCCTAGCTGTAGTACTAGCAAAATGGCTTGGGCATAATTATGTAATCAATGGTGAGTTTCCATTAGCAACTGGTGGTCCACGGAAAGGTTTGTACTGAGCCAAGTGGGCGACGGGCCAAAAAGTTCAAGAACCACAGGTCTAAAGGTATGTTTTCATAGTCACTGAAAGCAAGCCTTGATACCTGGGAAGAGAGTAGACTTACGCTAGTATGGCTCAAGCTAACATTCTAAAAAGAGTAATGCAGACATTTCAACTTGGGCTCAGGGTACATCTAAACTGCAGAGTTTTTCCAGGATACCAGAGGTATCCCAGAAAAGCTCTGCAGGATCCAAGGAAAGTCTGCTTTTCCAAAAAAAATTTCAGAAAAGCAGATGTGTTTTTTCGGCATCCCTGTAAACCTCATTCTACAAGGAAGACAGGATGTTCCAAAAGAGGCTTTTTTTCTGACATTTGGCCCTGTGTACATGGGCCAGTTGTCAGAAAAGCCTCTTTCGGAAGAAAAACAGAAAAAGTGCAAACCACAATTTGCGTATCTTTTTCTGATAGAACTTTGTCGTCTAAATACAGCCTCAGTCTCTCAAGCCCACCTGACCTCCTGGGTCTAAAAGCCCAAGCCACAATGTCCGTACTTTTAATTTTAGCACATTAACTCACGTCCTGCTTTCACAAGCCTATCTATCCACCCTGGAAGGCTGGCATCCAGTTGCAGCAAAGACATGCTATTTGAGTTTTCACAGATTCTGCTTAGTACTAAAATATATAAAGTAGGATCTGCTTTTTTTGAATTTTCTAAATTGTATTAATAATAAATACATAAATAATAATGATGGAAATATATATGAAATGTTAAGAAATAAATGAGAAAGCAAAACAACCAAATGTTTTATATTTCAGCCCCTGAAAGTGGAACATCAATTGAACAATATAAAAATGTCATAAGCTTCCTGGTTAAGTGAAAATACTACTTGTCAAATTATGGAATTATGCAACAAGATTTAAAAATGTTGTGGGACACTTGGAGTTGGTGGTTTTTCCAGGAAATATTGTAAATTCACTCCAAGTTCAAGACAGTGTTCTACTCTTAAAGGAGTACAACAAACATCACACTTCTGTATAATATATTCAAATATTTGCTTGACAAATTGAACCATGGCTTTAAAGACCATAGTTAAAAAGACATGTCAAGACTGTTAGGCTCATGTTTAGGCTCAATCTTTGTTCATTACTCTATCTCTTTACTTAAAAATCTTTGTATGTTTAATTTTAAAAAACAGCCACCAATCATTGCAGCAATGAGCTATTTAAAAAGCTATCAAAACTGTACAGGTCCTGGATTTAAATTACAGCATGTGTACACAGTAGGGCAAAAGTTGAATTAAGATACACAACTTCAGCTACATCAATTGAGTAACTGAAGTCAAAATAGCTTAATTTGGCTTTTTGCACTGTTTACACAGCAGGAAGTTGAAGAAAGAACACTCTTCCTTCAACTTCCCTTACTCCTCATGAAATAATGGCTTGCTGTGTTGATGCACATTTTGTTATTTCAAAATAATGTCAGTTATTCTGTGTAGATGTGCTGTGTAGATGTGCCTTTACTGTTAAAAATGAAGGATTCCTGTAAGAGGAAATATATTCACCAGAAGTCACCATATCATTTGGCTCTCCACTATCATGCTCCTGTAAAATTGTGAAATAGGAATTTCTTTTCAATGAGTCCTTTTGTTAGCTATTACTGGCTGATCAGTGATCCTAAAATAATTTTTGTAATACATAAAGCCCTTTTTAAAATATATAATAATCACAGTTCTTTGTTTAAGTTATTCTTATTCTTATTCTTTTCTAAATCTAAAATATTCACAATAATTAAAAAAAAATAGTGGGACTGACTAAAAAGCCCCCAACAGTTTATAATAATTTATAGATTTCATATATATGCTTGCAAACTACTGTTCATTTGAAAAAGGGCTGCAAGTTAAGCTACCGAGAAAAGACAAAAGTAAGACCAACATAGATTTCTAACATTTCAGGGTTTTTCCTAGCTTGCCAAATAACTAGAGTTGCCACACACAAAAAGAATTTAACCCTATACACTGGCTAATGCTTGTCTGAGTGCTTGAGGGTATTTAGAGTTCAAGTGCTTGGAAGAAATAACTGTTAATTATTTATATTGTGGATTGAATCTCTGACACAATCACTATAGTGATTTCTCAAAACCAAGCAAACAGCTAATAATGCAAAACTTATATTAAATACAAATTATTGTCACTTTCCATGACTAATTCAGAAATGTCATCCTCCTTTTCATTATTTTTTAAATTAAGTCAGTCAACAATCCACTATAAATTGCAAACATAACAATGAAAGGAAAGTCACATGTCACATTGGTAAGTCAGGGTATGTCTACACAGCAAAGTTATTTCTAAATAACAGCCATTATTTCGAAATAACTTTACCAGCATCTACACAGCCAAACCACTATTTGAAATTAAATCAAAATAGTGAAGGGCTTATTTCGAAATTGGTAAACCTCATTCCATGAGGAATAGCGTCAATTTCAAAATTGCTATTTCAAAATAATCTCTGTGTAGATGCTTATTTTGAAATAGGGGGCCTCCAACCCTTCCCAGGATGCTCTGGTGGCCACTCTGGGCACAACCAAGAAAACTCCTCTCTCTTCCCCCTTCCCTGGAGCCCTTAAAGGGGTACAGTCTGGCCACAGTGCCTGTGCCAGCTCCAAGCCTGCCAGCCCAGAGCCAGCAGTCCCTGCACCTGACCCAGTGGCCCCAGCATGAGTCAGGCAGCCAGTGCCAGCCAGCCCTACACTGCTCCCCAGAAGCCTGCCAGGGGCTGGAAAAGGCGGGCGCCTGCCTGGTCCAGTGTGGAGATCAGGGACCTAATTCAGGTTTGGGAGGATGCCTCCAACATCCATGATTTTCGCACTAAATGGAGGAATGCAACAATCTACAGGCGGATGGCTGCCAGCCTGGCCACCAAAGACCACATGCAAACCCAGGAGCTGGTTCACATGAAAATAACGGAGCTGCGGCAAGCATATGCCAGGGCCACAGTGGGCAGCTCCCAACCAGGGGCAGACCCAGACCCAGACTCCTGCCCCTATTTTGATGCTGTGGACCACATCCTGGGGGGCAGGATGGTCAGTGCCCCCCAGGTGGTCATCGGCCCTGGGTAGAGCTTGCTGCCTCCTGCTGCTCCAGCCCCCACTGCCTCCCCAGCTACCGCTCCTTCTCCCACTCCTTTTCCTCCTCCCACTTCTTCCTTCCCACCCTCAGCACACCCCCAGCGATGCCGAGGCCCCCATACCCACAGTGCTGGGAGACAGTTGGGCCTGCAACACCCCCAACCCTGGAGCCCTGAGCTTCTCCTCCCCCTTACTCCCCTTGCCTCCCCCTGCCAGCTCCCTCCTCCCAGGTTCTCCCCTCCCCTCTCCCACCTTCTTTCCCCAGTCTCACCTCAGTTTCATTGCCCCTCTCCCCCCAGTTTTGTTCAATAAAGAGGCTTTGTTGTAATGAACACGTGTCTTTTATTGTACAGCAGGAAGGGGGGTTAGGGAGGGGTAAGTGGAAGGATGTGAGGGAGGAATGAGGCACAAGTCCCCAGTGGGGCATACCAGGGAGACTGTTACTGCCTGCAGAACATGCTGCCAGGCTTGCAGCAACACGTCCAAGAGAAGCACCAGAGTGCCCAGGGGTGGCTCCGGCTCCATGCTGCAGAGTGCTGTGGTGTCCTGAGTGAGGGCAACCAGAGCACGCAGAGAAAAAAATGCTTTGTTGTCCCTCAGCGAGGTAGGAAAGCAAGCAGGGAAACCTTAGAACTGGCTGTCTGGGGCAGGTCCCTTTAAGCACAGGTCTCAGATAGCCTCAAGCAGCAGCCACACAAGGTAACTCCTGGCCTGATGCCCTGCCAGAACCAGTTCCGGCCGGCCTTGAATGCAATTCAGCATCCTATCAGTGTGGATACGCTATTTTGAAATAGCAAAATGCTATTTCGAAATGCATTTTGTGTCTAGACGCATTATTTCGAAATAAGCTATTTTGAAATAACTATTTCAAAATAAGATATTTTGAAATAACGCTGTAGTGTAGACATACTCTTAAAAATAAACTTACGTTTTAAAAGCACAAAGGAAACCACAACTTTCCTTCATGAAATCAGAACTAAGCCACCCAACCTGAATTTTTACAATTCTTGAAAGCATTATTTTAATCATTTTCACATCAGTTATGTTCAGAATGAAAAATACTTTTAACATCTGTGAACATGGACTTTGAAAAAAGGAACTATATCATATTATAATATATTGTACAGATTATACAATATACTACTTTAAAGCACAATTAGGAGAAAATGGGCTAAAAATTGTGATCAATGATCCATTAGGGAAAAAAGGACAAATAAATTAACCAATTTAATCATGATGATCTAAAAAAATCCATTAGCTGTGTAGTAGTTGACACGCTACATCAAAAGAGGTTGCTACAGTGATTTGTATTTATCATCAATATATTCTTTTGGAAACACTGAACTGAGAAAGCTACAGTCTGTAGGGCAGATGGGAAATAATTCACTGCATATGCGTAGAGGAGGAGGAGTCTGAGAGTTATAACATATATATATGCATACAAAGAACACATTCTTTTTTGAGGATATTAAGCACTCTACCACCTATAAAAGTCAAAACACTCCTGTGCACTCTGAATGCCCCAGTGGATGGCAGTGCACAGAAGCCAATCAGTGCTGAGTGACAGGGTTAATGTTTCACTTTTCACAAGAGTCCACGGGGTTCCATGAGATGTTACTTATAATAGGCTCATGTTTTTAGATGAAATCCATGTGCACAACGTAAGTAGATCAGCTCTTCCTCAGGTGATACTGACATGGCTTGTATTATAAAACAACAAGTATTCGAACTGCCAGTAACAGACAAAGAAACTACTTCCTTGAATCTAATTAAATGAAAGAGTCAGGTTGGGTTTTTAACCTCCTCTGTCAAAGATTTCCAGCTCAACTGTGTAGACCCAGGAAGTTCAAATAAGACCTTAGTACTTCTCTGAATCAAAAAACATAAAAGCTTTGGGGATTTCCCCAACATTAGTGAAAACTATCAATGCACTTGCATGGGAATATACTGTGCAAAGTTTGATACTGAATATGAATTATACTCACAGCATACTGAAATTTTTCATTATGTTCAGGATCATTGGCTTTCACCCTTCGCTCCTCCTCTGAAAAAAGAAAAAAAATAGCTTAGGAAATCAAATAGCGCTAAGAACAAATGTGTAAGAGACCAGTACATAAGTAACACTTCAATGACATTTAGAATCACCAATACAGAAAAAATAAAATTAAATCCCAATATAGTTCAATTTTTTTAAAGCTAATTTTCAGATACTTCAGATAATTCATTATTAGAGAGAGGTTTTTTTGTTTGTTTGTTTGTTTGTTTGTTTGTTTGTTTGTTTGTTTGTTTTCTGTTTCCAGGAATTCCTGTTTCAAATTTAAACCTCCAGATTTGTTCCAGGCCTGCAGTACTACATATCTGGGCTTGTTTAGTTTGGAAAAAAGAAGATTAAGGGGGGACATGATAGCGGTTTTCAAATATCTAAAAGGGTGTCACAAGGAGGAAGGAGAAAATTTGTTCCTCTTGGTTTCTGAGGACAGGACAAGGAGTAATGGGCTTAAAGTGCAGCAGGGGAGGTTTAGATTGGACATTAGGAAAAAATTCCTAACTGTCAGGGTGGTCAAATATTGGAATAGATTGCCAAGGGAGGTGGTGGAATTTCCCTCTCTGGAGATATTTAAGAACAGGTTAGATAGACATCTGTCAGGGATGGTGTAGACGGAGCTTGGTCCTGCCTTGAGGGCGGGGGGCTGGACTCGATGACCTCTTGAGGTCCCTTCCAGTCCTACTATTCTATGATTCTATGATATCAAAATGTGCAACCAACTAATTTTAATCTCACAAAATCCGATTCACTTCTCACTGAGAAAGTGACAGTGCATTCTGCAGTCGTGCAAAAGAATGTACTTAATTTAATATGCCACACTGGTATTCTCATACTTGACTAAAAAGACAAAATGGACGGTTGAGATTATGGGCTAAACTATGGCTCTTCCTTAGAAGAGCTCCCAGAACAGGAACACAGGAAGCCCCTCTCCCAGCACAGGAGGCAACCATCAAGTGACTTCCTGATTATCTGACTGCAAGGGGCAGAAAGTAATATTAAAAACACACACCAGAAAGGGTTATGTCTAACTAACCTAGGAACATCACCAATGCAATACAGGTAGTCCCCGGGTTACGTACAAGATAGGGACTGTAGGTTTGTTCTTAAGTTGAATCTGTATGTAAGTCGGAACTGGCGTCAGCTGCTGCTGAAACTGATCAGTTTCAACCGCGGCTGAATCTGCACGCCAGTTCTGACTTACATACGGATTCAACTTAAGAAACCCAGGCGTCCCCAAGTCAGCTCCTGCTGAAACTGATCAGCAGCTGATTCCAGGAAGCCCGGGGCAGAGCAACTCTGCCTCGGGCTTCCTGTAGTCAGCCCCTGGTCAGTTTCAGCAGCAGCTGACTTGGGGACGCCTGGGGCAGAGCAGCTGGGGTGCTGCTGGGTTGCTCCAGTAGCGCTGCTCCTCGGCGCTACTGGAGCAACCCAGCAGCACCCCAGCTGCTCTGCCTCAGGCGTCCTGATTCAGCCGCTGCTGAAACTGACCAGCAGCGGCTGAATCAGGACGCCTGGGGCAGAGCAACTGGGGTGCTGCTGGGTTGGTCCGGAGCGGCGCTGCGGGACCAACCCGGCAGCCCCCAGCTGCTCTACCCCAGGGGTAGGCAAGAAAAGCCTGGTCTGCTGGACGGGGGCACTAGCTGCACCCCCCCCCCCAGCAGACCAGGGAGACGGGGGTGGCGGGACCACCCAAGTCCTCCACGGCTTTGCTCCGTCTCCCTGGTCTGCTGACCTGGGAGACGTGGAGCAAAGCCGCAGAGCACGCAGGCAGCGGGACAGTCCAGGCGCGCCGCGGCTGTCCCACTGCTGGTGTGCTCCGAGGCTTTGCTCCCCATCTCCCTGGTCTGCTGGTCAGACCAGGGAGACGGGGAGCAAAGCCGCGAAGCACGCCCACAGCGGGACAGCCCAAGCGCGCCTGGGCTGTCCCGCTGCGGGCGTGCTCTGTGGCTTTGCTCCCCGTCTCCCTGGTCTGCAGGGAGATGGGGAGCAAAGCCTTGGAGCATGCCCGCAGCGGGACAGCCCAGGCGCGCCGCGGCTGTCCCACTGCGGGCGTGCTCCGCGGCTTTGCTCCCCATCTCCCTGGTCTGCTGGTCAGACCAGGGAGACGGGAAGCAAAGCCGCGGAGCATGCCCGCAGGGGGACAGCTCAAGCGCGCCCGGGCTGTCCCGCTGCGGGCGTGCTCCAAGGCTTTGCTCCCCGTCTCCCTGCAGACCAGGGAGACGGGGAGCAGCTTTTCTCGCCCCGGAGGACAGGGGCGGCGGACCGCGGCGCATCTGGGCGTCCCGCCACTCCCGTCTTCCGGGGCGAGAAAAGCCCCGTTCGTAACTGTGGATCCGACATATGTCGGATCCACGTAACTCGGGGACTGCCTGTACTTCCTTGAGCACTAGCTATGGATAGCAGAGCAGAGAGGGAGAAGTCGGGGAGTGAGGGGGAGGCAGGAAAAAATGTGTAGGGAGAGATTTTAGGGAGTATATTTTATTTTAAGAGGTTTAACAAGTTCACGCTGAGCATGTTTCCTGCTGCATTAGGAGACATTATGACAAGTTGTACTCTATGCACGGTCAAATTTGATTCTTAAAATAAACTAAATTTTACCAGATTAATTTTATAATAACATACTAACACACTGTATAGCTTATTCAAATGATAATAGATAACATATATAATAATTTACATGTAAGCAACTCATTTTACTCCTGTTAGAATAAGTTGAGGATAAAATACCTACTATCTGGATTTCAAAAAGTTAATGGTTTTATCCCAGTGTATTTCCACTGAAAACTCTAGGAAATGGAAGTTTGTGTAATTATTATATTTTCCATCTATAGTAGAACCCTCAGTCCAACAGCTGAATAAACTAATATTCACTAGATTTGATACTATATGTTAGGTAATTATGATGTGGTTCCTGATAATGTCTACTTTTATTATTTGAATTTGTAGTACAGGTTGGACCTCCCTGGTCCAGCATCCTCGGGACCTGACTGGTCCCAGATGAGGGATTTTGTTGGTCCAGAAGAAGTCATTTCTGGCCCCCCGTCACTGGTCCCCTCCAGCCCTGACCCGACCGCCTGCCTCCCAGCCAGCTGCCTGCCTTGCTGGCTCCTGCTGTCCTGTCAGCCCCTGCTTCTCTGTCAGGCAGCCCCACCACCTCTGCACACCTGGCTTCTGCTGCCGCGCTAGATAGCCCAGTCGCCGCTATGTGCTGGCCTCCTTTGCCACACTGGGCAGTCCAACTGCCTCTGCATGCCAGACTCCTGCTGCAGCACCCAGTTCCTGCTCCCACACCAGGCAGCCCTGGTGCCTCTGCGCACCAGGCTCCCGCTGCCCTCCCAGGAAGCCCCACTGCCAGCCATCGAGCTCTCACTGCCCTACCATCCTACAGGGCTCCCAGGGGCTAGCTCTCCACTGGAATTCTCTGGTCCTGGAACATCCATGGTCTGAAATGTTGCCAGAACAGAGCCCCAGTTTAGAGAGTTTCAGTCTGTACTGGCACTCCCATGGTTCATTAGGAGGGTTGAAAACTTTAGAACCACCACACAGACCTCTGCTACTTGATCTAATGGCATAACCTATAGTAGTCATACGCTGTCATCTTCTATGTGGGCCAACACTAGTCAGCAGTGAGGCACACAAACTGTGTTCCTGGGTTTCACAGATATTTGAAGACAGCAGAACAATGATGAGACACAGGAATCTTAGGTTTAACCCCAAGTCTGGAGAAGAGTGTGCTCTAGTTGGCAGAGATTCTTCTGACCATTCTCAGTGGGGAGGGCATTGGGAGTACAGGAGAGACAAGATCCCTGGCCTCTATTCTCATGCCAAGTACCTCCTTAGCCTGGAGCAGTTGAGTCAGCAATAACAGAGAAAGTCCAACTTTACCCCTCTTTCCCTGAGCAGGAGCATGCTCAGTCACTTTGTGGAACTTATGCATGCTTAATCCAGCCAGAGATTGAAGCTGTGAGGGGATGGAGCATGCTCAGTTGCTCCGGTAGGATGGCATTGCCATAGACCAGTGGTCACCAACCAGTAGCTTGGGATCTACTGGTAGATCTTGGAGCCCCTGATAGGTTATCCTGACTGGTTTGGCCAAGAAGCTATCAAGTGCCTTTACTTCAATTGCTCCTCCCCCCACAGTTGTGCAACTCCTGCTCTTTGCCTTAGAGCTTCCCCCATCCTCAGGAGCCTCCCACTTGTGTGCAGAGCAGGAAAAGGAGAGAAGGGGCACAGATGTCAGGGTGCCCCCTCTCCCACCTTGTATTCTGTCTCCACAGAACGGGAGGGGGGGCACAACAGGGCTTGGGATAGAGGGAGTTTGCTCACTGCTTTTGGGATTGGTGCAGGGCCAGCACAGGGGTAAGCCTGCCTTAGCCCCATTGCACCACCATCCAGAAGCCACCTGAGGTAAGCAGTGTCCAGCTGGAGCCAGCTCTGAACTCCTGATCCATTCATAAACCCCCTCCTACACCCCAAGCCCCTGCCCTAGCCCTGAGCCCCCTAGACCTAAACTCCCCTACAGAGCCTGTATCCTGAACCCCCTCCTGCACCAAAACCCCCTGCCTCAGCTCAAAGCCCCTCTCACATTCCAAATCCCTTAGCCCAAGACCAGAGACTGTGCCCTAACCCTCTACCCCGCCTCGTGAAAGGGAGAGAGGATGGAAGAAAGGAGGATGGTGTGAGCAGGGGCAGGGCCTCAGAGAAGGGGAGGGACGGAGGCGGGGCAAGGGTATTTGGGTTGAGGTAGATCTGGATTGCACTTAAATTCAAAAAATGATCTTGTGCTTAAAAAGGTTGGAGACCACTGCCACAGGCTCAAGCACATGCAATGAGATGGAATCTTCAGAGATTTAAGATGTTAAAATTAAAGAAGTTTCTACTAATCACATGCAAAATAAAAAAACCTTATAGCGTAGGCAACCTTGGACACATTTTTAACAGCAATGACAAAAGGCACATCACTGACACAAATACCATCCCATGCTAAATTTCAAGTCTCAGCTTCAAAACATTTCAAAGAAAAGACTACTAGAATTTAACATGGGAAAAACAATTACCTCTTTCTTAACCACTTCCTTGTTAAGAGCTGAACAATTTTGACTAAAAATTTCAAAACAAAATGTGGCCTGAATCAAACACCAAACATGGAAAATGTCAGCCCAAACAGTTAAAGTTTGGCAAAGTTAGAGGCAATTGAAAACAGGCTTTACAATAGGACGTGTCAGGCAATAGGCAGCACTACCAGCCCTACCTATAATCTGAAGAGTTACAGTTCATTATATTAGGCTAGTTACACATCTCACTGTAACAGGATGATATTGTGATGCTGGCAGAAGCAAGTGCCAGCTCATGCCAAAATGTATGTCTCAACTGAACACTAACAAATACATAGCTGGAATCAATCTGACTCCTCTCTATGTTAATATTGTTAAAACAGGTATTAGAATTATGAGAATGTGCTTAATGTTTAGACTTTATTGAATGCTTGTGAATTATTGAATGCATTAATCTCATGCATAACATCAGTGTCCCATACTACAAGGTAATATTTGAGCAGTTGTATTGTAAGCCTCTGTGACGATCAGAGAGGAGACACACATTAATCAGTGTGAAGTACTAATCTGTAACAGAAGAAGTTATGTCATTCCAACTAGGAAAGATTCAGTGACACTGGATGGGCTATTGTGTGATGTTAAAGAGGACAAAAGACTTTGTTGTTCTGCCCTACCCCCAATGAAGATGAGTCATACAAGTTAATTCTTTGCAGCCCAGAGCACGTAGCAGAAGGGGAATTAGAGAGCCCAAACAACAAGAAGTAGGTACAGTAGAGTCCGGATTATACGACCTTCGCTTATCCGACCCTCTGGTTTATCCGACATAGCCATTCGACATGCTATTTACGCGTCCATGCATCACATACCGCCATGGCCGTAGCTTCGTTTGTTCCTCTGCACCAGTGATTTATGTTTGTGCTGTGATTGTGTTTCATTTTTCCAATTGCTGATTGCCTTACTGTAATATAATTTAATTGTTTGAATAACATTGCATGTGAAAAGAGAAAAAAAGTGGTTCTTTCCATTGAACAAAAACTTGAAGCATTAAAGAGAATAGACAAAGGCGAGTCCATGCTAAAAATTGCATCTGAACTCAGTGTGGGGCGAGTTACAATTGGTGACTGGAAGAGGAAAAGAAGTGAGTTAGAAAAGTGGTGCTCTGATCAACCCTCAAGTGCAGGACTGAAAGACAGAAAAACAATGAAAAATGTGAATATGAAAAAGTGAGTGAAGCTTTGTTCTTATGGTTCACACAGAAAAGTGATAAGGGCATGCCTATCACAGGCCCGATTCTGCAAGAGAAAACTCTGAGTTTCCAAAAGGAACTTAATGAAGGGGAACCTGATTTCACAGCTAGTGTACGCTGGCTTGATCGCTGGAAAAAAAGATACGGGTTAAGGCAGCTCAGTATATGTGACGAAAAATTATCGGCAAATCAGGAAGGGATTCTGAAATTTAAAACAAATTTTCATTGTCTCATCAAAAATGAAGGATTATCAGGTGAGCAGATATGTAAGTGTGATGAGACAGGCTTAAACTCTAAAATGCTGACTTCAAAAACTCTAGCTTCCCAGGCTGAAGCTTCAGCTCCTGGGTATAAACAAAGTAAAGAAAGAGTGATGATTCTAGCCTGTAGTAACACTACTGGTATCCACAAACTAATACTCACATTTATTGGAAAGGCAAAAAACCCATGAGCTTTCAAAAACATAGCACCTACTACTCTATCAGTATCGTACAAGAATCAGAGGAATGCGTGGATGGATTCAGCAATTTTCCAAGGCTGGTTTTTCAATGAATTTCTTCCTTCAGTAGAACAATTTTTGAATTTGCTAAACCTACCAAGGAAAGCAATCCTTGTCATTGATAATGCACCATCTAATCCTAGGATGAACTGATCAGTGGGGACATTAGAGTGATTTTTCTTCCTCCTAATATCACCTCGTTGTGTCAGCCTATGGACTATGGTGTGCTTGAAGCGTTAAAGAAAAAATATCATCGTAAGCTTTTAACAACGCTCATTGAGGTGATAGACGATGGAAATGGTATGCTAGATAAGCTAAGGACAGTGAACATAAAAGATGTTATTTATTGGATTGCACAATCATGGGAAGAGATTGAACCGCAAACTCTGGCAAGATCATGGAGAAAGTTACTTTCGGAAGACAAAAACACACAAGAAATGGTGCAAGAAATTGTGTTCAATCTCTTCCCATGATTGTTACAACAAATTCCAGGGTGTGAGAAGGTGAATGATGATGATATACAGGAATGGATGGAGAAAGACGAGCAACAAGAACTGACTGACCACGACATAACAACTCTGGTGAATCAGGATGACAATGACAATGAAGATGATGAAGATGAAGATACAAATGACAATGACAAAAAAGAGAGAATTAGTCATAGCGAAGGGGTCAAGGCTCTCGAAGCGGCATTGGCTTACGTTGAACAACAAGCGGAGGCAACTGCTAGTGATGTTATGTTATTGAAACACTGGCGCGACCTCATCACAAGGAAGAGAAACAAAGCTGGGAAACAAACTTCAATCACTAATTTTTTTAAACAATAACTTTAACGTTTGCCATACTGCATAGAAAATGTTCTGTACTCTATGATGTTACTTGTTCTGTGGAATAATAAGTAATAAATCTGATTTCATACCAGTTTCCATTTTATCCGACATTTTCGGTAATCCGACCACCCCTCAGTCCCGCACGGTCGGATTATCGGGACTCTACTGTATCTCTATGCTGTTAGAAATCTGGTTTCTAGGCATATGCAATATATCTTCAGTTGCTTAGGCTGGGTTAGCCCTAAAGTATATGTATAGAGCTTGCTTATTATAGATGCTCCTATTACCTTTTGAAAATTAAGACTGTAACTGATTTATGTATATATGTTTACCGGCTTCAACCTTGTAAATAACTCTCTAATTTCCTTTTCCTATTTAATACATCTTTATATATTTCATTATAGACCTGGCTATAAGCATTGCCTTTGATGTGAAATCTAAGATGCAATTGACCTGAGGTCTTTTGGGACTGAGAATATCCTGAATATTGTAATGATTCTTGGTGTAAGGGACCATTTATCACAAAGGCAGACTCATCTGGCTGATGAGACAGATAAGTACTCTCAAGGCAGCTGTCTGTATCTCCATGTTAGAGCTGTTATAGTGTCTGATGAGTTTCTACTTAATAACTGGTTGGTGAAATCTGAGTACATATATATAGAACTCTCAGTCCATTTGGCATTTGTGCCCTGCTCCCTAACAGCCTGCTCGGAGACTACCAGTATCATTGCAGGTATGATACATTTTTTAAAAACAATAAAGTTTCTCGTATTGGACAGATGCTTCTTTTTACTCACATTAATCTGACTCAAATGATTTCACTTCCCACAGGATGCCCACAACAGCCAATTAACTTCGGGTTACAACAGGTTTATCATTAACAAAGTGCTTCTAGTGCAACACATTTCTTTAATCAACATAGACACTTCAAAAAACTTGAAGCAAAGAATTCATTTAGCTATTTCGCAATGACTTTATCATCTTTGAGTGCTCCTTTAGCATCTCGATCATCCAAGGGCCCCACTGATTGTTTAGCAGGTCTCCTGCTTCTGATATACTTAAAAACATTTTACTATTACTTTTTGACTTTTTGGCTAGCTGTTCTTCAAACTCCTTTTTGACTTTTTTATTATATTTTTTACACTTAATTTGACAAGGTTTATGCTTCTTTCTATTTTCCTCACTAGGAATTGACTTCCACCTTTTGCAAGATGTCTTTTTATCTCTCATTGCTTCTTTACTTGGTTTTTAAGCCATGGTGGCACTTCCTGGTTCTCTGTGTTTTTTTAATTTGGAGTATACATTTAAGTTGAGTCTCTATTATAGTGTCTTTTAAAAGTTTCCATGCAGCTCACAGGGATTTTACTTTTCTCACTATACCTTTTAATTTCTGTTTAACTAACCTCCTAATTTTCGTGTAGTTCCCCTTTCTAAAATTAAATGCCACAGTGCTGGGCTGCTGACGTGTTTTTCCCACCACAGGGATGTTAAATTTTATTATATTATGGTTACTATTTCCAAGTGATCCAGATATATTTACCTCATGGACCAGATCCTGTCTAAATCAAGAATTGCCTCTCCCCTTGTGAGTTCCAGAAGTAGCTGCTCCAAGAAAAAATCATTTAAGGTATCAAGAAATTGTATCTCTGCATCCTGCCCTGAGGTGACGTGTAAGCAGTTAATATGGGGATAATTGAAATCCCCCACTATTATAGCCTCTCTAATCTCCCTTAGTATTTCATAGTCATTATCACAGTCCTGATCAGGTGGTCGATAATATATCCCTACTGCTACATTCTTATAATTGGAGCATGAAATTACTATCCATAGAGATTCTATGCAACATTTTAGCTCATTTACCTTTTATGATAAGCACATTTTGTGAATTAATAAATGCCATACAGCAAAATAAGTGCACTAAGATTAGGCAATACATTCAAGAAACAGGAAAAGCACAGGTTACACTGAATCGTTTATTTTCTGTTAAAAACTAATTTCAGAGTTCCAGCTGATGTGGATAGGTGGTATCTGCTCCAGAGTAGAAGTGAGAAAGCTAAACTAAGTTTCATTTTCTATTCCTCACTTTTCAGATGCATGTCAGAGCTAGAAAGCATGAACAGAAACTTAAAAGAAATGAAAACTTGAGCAATGCAAACCAGATAACTGTGAGCTCATATTGTCATACAGAGTCACATAGTTGTCAGACAGAGACCAAGAAAGATAATTTTTATCAAACTGATACATCCTTACAGATGTTCCCCACAACATCAGCAAAGAACAATTCCCAACTGTCATAATGAGACCTTAGAAGAATAAGCTTAAATGATAGTCACCTATTGAAATATCTTGATGCCCATCTCCATCACCATTCATTACAGCACTTAGATATGCTACCATGTGCTTGGCAGCCAATGTTTGCAGATTAATGTGGCTTAAGAGCCTATGTTCTTCTCAGTAAACTTTGAGCATTGCAACATTTCCAGAAACAGCTATCGTTGAAACCAAAGTCCCACTTCCCCTGCAGTACGACACTGATAAGCTCAACAGTCACAGCCGAGGTATGAAAAACGGAAGGTGTGAATTGTCCCAAGAGCAGCAAAAATTATTGACAGTTAATAAATTAATATAAGCTATAACAGTTCAGCTTGAAAATAGAAGTGAAAGAAGTGAAAAAAACAGGATAACTGAAGGTTAGCATTCATAGGAACTTTTAATTACAAACCAAGTTGTGAGGGAGGATAAAGGAAAAAATGTCTTTGATATTTATAATAGAATTATAGAACTATAAGGTTACAAGTGACTAGCCAGCCTCCTTTTAAAAATTTCCAGTAAAGGAACTCTCACGATCTCCCATGGCAGGTTCCATTGTCCTACTGTTCTTGCAATTAGGAAGTTTTTCCTGAGATTTAATCTTAGCTCTACACTAGGGCTTTATTTCGCAATAACACACACACACCGGTAGAAGGTAGAGTGTTTGCACTACCAAGCCCATTATTTTGAAATAAGGGGCTGCTTATTTCAAAATCTGTACTCCTGCTTTTCTCAGGGAATGATGCTAATTTCAAAATAATTATTTAGAAATAGCACTAGGGTGGATGCTCCAGTGCCGCTTTTTTGAAATAACTACTCCCCAGAATAATTCAAACCAATTATTTGCCAGTGCATCCTGGGTCTCTAACTTGAGGTAGAGTATCCACGTTAACGGAGCCTGCCTCAGACTAATTTTGAGGCTTTCTATTTCAATTTTGTAAAATCAGGAGTTAATAAGTTGAATTTAATTATTTTGAAATAAAGCCCTAGTGTAGACATGGCCTGAATGTGCTATGCTGTAATTTGAACCCATTGCCTTGTTTCCTGCCCTCTGTGTCAAGAGCGTACAACTTTCCACCATTTCTTTTATGACAGCTTTTCAAGCATTTGAAGACAGCTATCATATCCCCCCCTTAATTTCCTCTTTTCCACACTAAACATACCCAATTTCTTTAGCTTTTGCTCATATGGCTTGCAGTCCATCCTTTTGATCATCTTTGTCACTTGCCCTCTGGATCCTTTCCCATTTCTTTATATCCTTTCTATGTATTGGTGACCAAAACTGGATACAATACTCCAGCTATGGCCTATACAGTGCTGAACAGGGTGGTACTATCATCTCCCGTTATATGCATGATGTGCCTCTGTTAATGCAACCCAAAAGTGAATTTGCTTTTTTGCAACAGCATTGCATTGCTGACTCATGTTGAAGTTGTGATCAATTACAACTCCCAGATCCTTCTCAGAAATGCTGCTGCCAAGCTAATTATTCCCCATTCTGTATTTGTGCATTTGGTTTTTCTTCCCTAAGTGTAGCACCTGACTTTTTTTTCTGAATTTTATTTTATTGTCTATAGCCCCCCTGTTCTCCAATTTATCAAGATCCTTTTGAATTTTAGCTGTATTCTCCAAAGCATTTGCAACTCCTCCTGCTTTGTCTTATGTGCAAATGTGATCAGTATGCTCTCTATTCCTACAACTAGACCATTAATAAAGACATTCAATAATACTGGATGCAGAACAGACCCCTGTGGAACCCTATTCCGAGACTTCCTTCCAATTTCACATCATTTCATTAACAGTTACTCATTTTTTGCTGTTGTTTAACCAATTATGTATCCGTTTAAAGATAGTCTCACCAAGCCCAAATTCCTCCAGCTAACTTATCAGAATGACATGTAGGACTGTGTCAAAAGCCTTACTAAAGACCAGGTATACTATGTCCATTGCATTTCCCCTATCCACCAAACCAATTATCCTGCCAAAGAAGTAAATCAAGCTGGTTTGGCATTTGTTCTTAGTAAATCCTTGCTGGCTGCTTGTGATCACCCCTGTGCATGTTCTTGTTTTAACTGCCATGCAGGAGTTCTTTTAGCTGTGTGAATCATCAGGAATACTGCAAAGGCAGCACATTCAACCCCAGGAGAAATGGGAGGGAAGGTTATTAGATCATTCAACAAATTATTGTTCTGATCAATCAAGGAACTCTATTGGCAAACTCCAAAGATAGTGCCTGAAATTTGTCTTTAGCCAACACATGAGACATGCACAAAATCAGTCAGATCAGAGCTATTCTAGTATTTCAGATTCCAAACAAAAGCTACAGAAACCCTCAAGCCTAAATAAATCAGGAGATTACTCACCCCTGCAGGAGCAGAAATATTCCTACTCTTAGCCCAAAGAAAGGACCCAGGTTAATGCCTCCCCATGAAACTAGCTTCATAAAACTTCTCAAAGAGTCTCACATGCTTTGAACTTAATTGCTTCCTGTGAGGTGTGCATAACTTCCATTATCATTATAATATGAACAATACCCTGAGAATAAAATAGGCACCACAGAAAAGCAACACAGTATAGACTCAATCATAGATTGGTTCACATTTGAATTAAGCTTGGGAATGTACCAGTTTAGCTAGCAGAATTTTAAGAGATCTACACTTGAGTACAAGACTGCTATACCAAATTATTTATTTTCACTGTGTGCCTGGTTCTTCAAGGAGCTCAGGCAACTCCTGGATGGAGCGAAGCACTTTTTACTGACTTTGAGAATTGAAGTTGATTCTGCATCTTCTACAATGAGGCCCATAGCTTTCAGTCAGATTGCAATTGTCTCAGAGAGCAGCTACTGCTTCTGTAAAAAGCAGTAGCTCACTGTTATCTTGTAACAGAAATACTTACTAATAAAGCTTATTAAAGGTAACTGGAATTATTAAAATACTTCATGTTCCTTTAAAATAATTCATGTTCCCTGGAATTGCACATTCACAAAGAAATAATTCGAATTATACTCTGACACTCAGATAATCATTTTTAATATAAAAAGATACCTTTAATTGAAAAAAATTGTCTAATTTATTTGCACTTAAAGATAAGACTTATTGGGGGGTTTAATAATGAAGAATCTTTAATCAAATATACTTGTAAGCAATTACATTTTAAAAAGGAAGATTTAATTAATGAAAATAAAATAAAAATAAAGCCCGCACATTTGTAAAACAAAATTCTACCTACACATTCCACTTTTATTCTCAATTGAATAAGATCTCAATGGAAGAGCGTCTGAAACATAATTGGTTTAAAGACAGAAACTTCTCAATTCAGATCCCATTAGGCTTAAAATGTTCATTATATGAAGGATCATTATAACAAAACATGTCAAACTGATTTGTAACAGGCAGGATTTCCATGTAATTGAAAGGAAAGATTACCCATAATACCAACAGTGTGATTCCATGGTACAATGATATTTATATCTCATCATATACTTGAACATTCTCTCTTTTAACCGGTGTATTGCTTTATAAAAGGAAGCAGCTTGTCCTGAATGCAACTATCCATGGGATATTTGTTTTCCTTACAGCTACACATGTCTATAATAATATAATATCTTATACACACACAAAACAGATCACTTACCTAATAATTTCTTCTCTTTACAAATCATCACTTTTCACAGGGTTCCAATTGCCAGCCTACATGAATAAAAAAAAATAAAGCACTTATCAAATGATACTACCTTGCACTGCTATTTTATGTCTAATATAGTGAAAGGATCAAATTAATTCTTGTGGTATTTAGTTATTATTGTTCATATTAGTTACTACTGACTTAATTTAAGTTTGCTTTTTTTAAACTAATTAGATATTAATAATTTGGTAAATACAAATAGAAGAAAAGCACACCGATAATTTGGTTAAGATTCTGCTCTGGAATGTGCAGGCACTCACTGGCTTCAATAATAACAAGAGAGAATTTAGTCCATATATAGTTGGGGATTTATTTTTAAAAATAGTAGTAGCAGAAAACTATGGAACACCAGCTAGTCCCATGGTGTCCAGCCAGTTCTGAAGCCACTAGCCACGTTCAACCAGACAAATAACCACATTGCTCAAGCCAACTAGCCACACTCAACCAGCCAAATAGCCACATGTGGCTAGTGGCTACTGTGTTGGACACCATGGACTGTTAGTCAATGTGCTGTTGCAATGATAATATTAACATTTCTTCTCTGCAGAGCCACACCTATTTCTAGTTCTATTCATTGGAAATATTCTAGGTAGTTCAACAGAACTGCAATGAAATCTATTTACCATAGATCAGACATCTCTCCCCACTCAAACATACACAGAATATTTGCATTTTTATTAAAAAGGACACAAATATTTTACAGTATACTCATAAGATTGTTCAGAAAGTAAATTAGTTCCAAGTATAGCCCATGTTCCTTGGGGCACCTAACACTGCTTCTCTGGCAAGGAGCATATAAAGAGCACTTATGTTGTAGCGGAGATACAATGCTTTGCTAGTGCAAAGCATAGCAGAGACAGTAAGACTCTGCTATGACTGCTGCTCTTTTAACAATTATTAATGTCAGTGGAAATAGGCCTAAAATAAAATCATGGATGAGAAAATTAAAACTTCTTAAGCTCAAGTCTGAGCAGACTGTTAAAGCTGGTCAGAAATTGCATTTTAACAAAATACGCTTTTCATCAAAGTCAAAGAGTTTAGTGGAGATGTGCTTATTTAAACTTTCAGCATGAATTTATTTTGGTTTGATTTGGGGTTTTGGGAGAGAGAAAGAGGCAGACACTTTGTAAATGGGTTCAAATCCCTACTGTACCTGAACTGGAGCGATGTGGGATGAAAATCTCTGCTCTGAATCAGACAAAGCAGGGACTTGAGTCTGATCTCCCATATCCCAGGACTTTGGAAGTCACGGATTCTGTGACCTCCATAACAAAATTGTAGCCTTGACTCAAGTAGGGAGCATAGCAGCCTGAGCTCCAGGTGGGATTCCTGGAGCTGCCAGGGTCCCTGTCACAGAGCAGTGAGCCTAATAGCCAAGAGGTACCCAACTTTAGCCATTTCCACTAGCATTCACTATGTTAGGCATCCTGTCATCATCGGTTTTCTTGGTGAAAACTGAAGCAAAGTAGTTGGTAATAAATGAAGCCAACAGAGACCAATGATGAAGCTTAAAAGCAAAAATAAAAAAGTAACATAAAAGACAAAGACCTATACAAAAACTGGCAAATAAGTGTGTAATCAATTTTTAATGTGTGGTAGCAAAGAGAAACCAAATAGAAGTGACTGTGATCTAAAGGACTGAATAACTTAGAGTATGTCTAGACTACAAAGTTAATTCGAACTAACAGTCGTTAGTTCATAGGGGCTACACATGCAAACCACTAGTTTGAACTTAATTCGAACTAGCAGAGCGCTTAATTCGAACTAGGTAAACCGCATTCTACGAGGACTAACGCCTAGTTCGAATTAAGTAGTTTGAATTAAGGGCTGTGTAGCCACTTAATTTGAACTAATGGGAGGCTAGCCCTTCCCAGCTTGCCCTGGTGGCCACTCTGGGCACAACCAGGGAAACTCTTCTGCCCCCCTTCTGGCTCCGGAGGCCTTAAAGGGGCACGGTCTGGCTACGGTGCCCGTGCCAGGTGCAAGCCTGCCAGCACCCAGCCAGCAGACCCTGCACCTGGCACGGCACTAGCCAACCACTCGCTGCCACTCAGCCCTCCGCCTCTTCCCGGGACCAGGCTGGCGACTCCCAGGAGCCTGCCCGGGGCCACAAGAGGCGGGCGCCCGCCTGGTCTAGTGCGGAGATCGGGGACCTCATCCAGGTTTGGGGGGAGGCCTCCAACGTCCACGACCTCCGCACTAGGCACAGGAAAGTGGCCGTCTAGGGCAGGATAGCTGCCAGCCTGGCCACCAAAGGCCACATGCAAACCCAGGAGCAGGTTTGCATGAAAATCAAGGTGGTCCAGTGAGACCCCCGATCCTGAGCCCTGAGCGTAGAACAAAAAAACATAAGAACAGCCGTATTGGGTCAGACCAAAGGTCCATCTAGCCCAGTAGCCTGTCTGTCAACAGTGGCCGACACCAGCTACCCCGGAGGGGATGGACCGAAGACAATGACCAAGCCATTTGTCTCGTGCCATCCATCTCCAGCCTTCCACAAACAGAGGCCAGGGACACCATTCCTACCCCCTGGCTAATATCACCCTAGGGACCCAACCTCCATGACTTTATCTCACTTCTCTTTAAACTCTTTTATAAGTTCTAGCCTTCAGAGACTCCTGTGGCAAGGAGTTCCACAAGCTGACTATTTGGTTTGTGAAGAAGAACTTCCTTGTATTAGTTTGAAGCCTGCTACCCATTCATTTCATTTGGTGTCCTCTAGTCCTTCTATTATGGGAACTAATGAAGAACTTTTCTTTATGCACCCTCTCTACATCACTCATGATTTTATATACCTCTATCATATCCCCCCTCAGTCTCCTCTTTTCCAAACTGAAAAGCCCCAGTCACTTTAGCCTCTCCTCATATGGGACCTGTTCCAAACCCCTGATCATTTTAGTTGCCCTTTTCGGAACCCTTTTCAAGGCCAAAATATCTTTTTGGGGGTGAGGAGATCACATCTGTACACAGTACTGAAGATGTGGGCGTACCATAATTTTATATTTCCCCTCCTCCTTCTTCCCTTGGCTTCCCCCTTCCAGCTCCCTCCTCCCAGGTTGCCCCCTCTCCTCTCCCACCGTCTCTCTTCCCCTCTCCCACCTCCTTTTCCCAGTCTCCCCAGAGGTTAATCCCCCACCCCCACCCCAAGTTTTGTTAAATAAAGAGAGTTTGTATTTTTGAACACACGTGTCCTTTATTTTTTACATCAAGAAGGGGGGCTAGGGAGGGGTAAGTGGAAGGAGGTGAGAGGGGAATGGGGCACGAGCCCCCAATGGGGAGGACTGGGGTGGCTCTGCATGCTCCTCAGGGTGGAAGCTCTCCTGCAGGGTCTCCTGGATCCTGACAGCCCGCCAATTGACCCCCCTGGATGGCAGCCTGCGGCAAGTGCAGCCAGGCTGATGGCCGAGTGCTGTGATGTGCCGAGACAGGACTGCTTGCTGTCCCTCATCAAGGTAGACAAGCAAGCGGGGAACCCTAAGAACTGTCTGTCCGGGGTGGGGGTCGGGTCCCTTTAAGCACAGCCCTCGGCTAGCCTGAGACAGCAGCTCCTCGCTCTAAGTCCTAACCTGATGCCCTGCTGGCACTGCTTCCGGCCAGTCTTAACTTCGGTTCAGGGTCCACTCAGTGTGGACATGCTATTTCGAATTAGGAAAACGCTAATTCGAATTAGTTTTTAGGTCTAGATGCACTAGTTCGAATTAGCTTAGTTCGAATTAAGTTAGTTTGAATTAGTGCTGTAGTATAGACATACCCTTATACCAAAACTAGCAATGTCTGGGAGGAAAGTCAAAATACAAATCGGATGTTTATATCATAGTGACTACAGAGTGGAATTTAGAAGAACGTAGCTGATGCCGTAGTTAAGAGCTGAGTATTCTGACTCAGCTAAATGTTAGTAAAACCTTTAAATTTTAAGGGTAGTTCCTATCATTCTTTCCTTCTACCATTTCCCTTTTTTTAACCTTCATTCTTTCCCATTTCTTTCTCTTTATTTAAGCTGTTTTTTAAATTCTCCACAATGGTCAAGATTGCTGTATTTTACTCTCTTAAGGCACAAAGGGAATCTGTTTTGAGCTTTTGCCTCTTTCAGTCCATTTTTTGTTTTTGTTTTTTAATTCTCTTCCTCCTTTATTTGTTCTTCAAAACTGATAAGGAAGAAGCAACGGGCTTAAATTGCAGCAGAGGAGTTATAGGTTGGACTGTAGGATAAACTTCATAACTGTCAGGAACATTAAGCATTGGAATAAATGTGTCGTTCTGTGACACCTTGGAGACTAACAGATTTATTAGGATATCAATTTTCCTGGGTAAAACTCACTTCATGGCATGGTCTACACTGGTACCTTAGTCTGAAATTAGCCCCCAAAGCTGATTTTGTAAGTGATACATCCACACTACCAAGCCCATTACTCCAGAATAAGGGGCTGCGGAATTCAAACTCCGTAGTCCTGCTTTTCATGAGGATTGGACTCAGTGGCCTCCCAAGGTGTCTTGCAACCCTGTGTTTTGATCTGATAGGTGGTGATGGCCATCAATACCATCCTACTGCAGAGGTTCATCATGCTGTGCAATGTGGACCCCATCATCTTTGGCTTTGCCGCTATGTGACCTCATCCACATCCCCATTCTAACCCCCAACTGCCGAGCCTCCAATGATATAAATAGGAAGGGGCACTTTTCCATTGTGCTGCAGGCCCTCGTGGACTGCAAGGGCCTGTTCAAAGAGATTTATGTTGGGTGGTTAGGAAAGGCGCACAAAGAATATAAGAATGACCATACTGGGTCAGACCAATGGTCCATTTAGCCTAGTATCCTGTCTGTCAACAGTAGCCAATGCCAGATACCCCAGAGGGAGGAACACAACAGGTAATCCTTATGTGATCCTTCCTCTGCCACCTTTTTCCAGAGAGAGGCTAGGGACACCATTCTTACCCATCTTAGCTAATAGCCATTGATGGACCTAACTTCCATGAATCTATCTAGTTCTTTTTTGAACCTTGTTAAAGTCCTAGTTTTCACCACATCCTCTGGCAAGCTCACATATTCAGGAACTCGAGCCTCTTCCACAGGATGCATGCTGGCAGTTTCCCCCCCAACCACACCATCAGGGTCAGGAAGGTGCACATGCCCATCTGCATCCTGGGCAATGCAGCCTACCCCTTGCTCCCCTGGCTTATGAAGCCCTACACAGGATGCCTGGAACCCACAAAGGAGATCTTCAACAACAGGCTCAGCAGGTGCCACATCATCATGGAGGGTGCCTTTGGCCGCTTGCAGGAGAGGTTCTTGAGCCTCCTTACCTGCCTGGACCTCGGCAACTGGAACATTCCCCACGTGTGGTGGCCTGCTGTGTGCTCCACAACCTTTGTGAGAACAAGGGGGAAACTTTCCTGTCAGGGTGGGGGACAGAGGCTGAGTGGCTGGCTGAGGCTTTTGAGCAGCTGGGCACTGCTGCCATTCAGCGAGACCATCAAGGGGCTGTGCTCACCTGTGAGATATTGAGGGAGAGTTTCAGCCAAGGCCACCTGTGAGACTTTTACTTGGGCCTCCCCACAAGGGGCCTCTGCATTGCTTCTGTGTGCCTTTCCTCCTCAACTTCTCCCTTCCTCTGCCCTCCTTTCCCACCTTCCTGCCCCCTCCCCAAAGACCAAATAATAAAACATTTTTGTTTGGAAAAACACCTCTGATATTTTTATGTGGGGAATATACAACAGGGGGCGGGGGGGAACTGGGGAAAGAACCTGGGAGGATGGAGGGAGGAAGAGGGGGGAAAAGGAGCTCAGAGATGGGGATGGGACTGGCACCTGCCTCGGTTATCTCATAAGGCTTTGGCTGTTGGGGAGGTCCCACCGCCATATGTTCATTAGCCCCAGCAGCCCGTGGCGGGGCTAGGAAGGGAAACTAGAGGGGTGGGGACAAAGGCAGGTATAGGGACTTGGGCAGGGAGTTGAGGGGGCAGGGATGAATGCTGGGAGTTGGGGGTGTGGGGACAGAGACTTGGGCAGAGAGTTGGGGGTGAATGTGTGGGGAGGTGGCTGGTGGACCTCTACACAACTGCAACCATGTGCTCCATCACAATGGTAATTGAGGAGAACATGGCCTCATGCTCCCAGATCATCCTCCTCAGCTTCCGAGAAGCCCAGTACTTCTGGCGTTCCTCCTTGAAGTTCTGGTTGAAGGAACAAAGGCAGTCAAGATGTTCCCACACCAGGTCCTTGCAGGGTTACCTCCGCCTGTGGCTCTTGGGGGGTCAGGAAGATGATGCTGGAGGTGGTAGACACACAACACTCACAGCTGGTCCAGCTGTGAAGAAAAGTGACAAGGGCAGTCATTCCAGGAGACATTGCATGAAGCCTAGATCTAATCTCTGAGCTGACACCAAAGGTCTCAGTTTAGATGATGGTGACATGCTTTCAGCAAGGCCATTTGTTGCCTAGACAGCAGGCACTTTCCTGCAGGGCCATGGATGTCCAGGGGAGCTTCACTACCCCCACGTCCCAGGAACAAGCAGGTATGGGAAGGTGCCATCCAGGCCAGGAGCGTGTGGGCAGGAAGGGGGGTGGGGCAGTGGCGGCATCCTGCAGAGAGAGAACTTTTATCCTTGCCCACTGGAAGAGAGGGGGGAGGGTGTTGGAGGAGGTGTGTAAGTGGCAGATGCCACTTTCCAGAGAGTGCTACTGGGGTCCCTTCCTCTTCCACCCCCCAGCAGATTCCCCTGCAGGGCAATGGTGTCCACCACATCCCTGTGCTTGCCCAAGAGTGCAGGCATAAGCCTGTGCTGTGTGCAGCACTGCTGTGTGTTCCCAAGACCCCAGTCTCCTTAGTGGTGGCTTGTCGTGGGAAGGTGTCCCGCCATGGAGTCCAGAGGAAGACAGGCCTGTGCAGGAACCTTGTGAGGAGTGATGGGTTCCTGTGTAAGAGCATCATGGAGCTGAGTGCTCTGGACTAGCACTCCATGTGTACTATGTGCACAAGCTGCTGTGTGATTCTCAGATTCCCAAGCAGAGAAGGCTGAGCAAGGAGTGCACAGCCCTTCGCCATCCCTCACCTGCCCCCGCATGTGTATAAGGAAAGTGATGGAACTCACCGGAACTGCCTTCTTCAGGTTCGTCTTAGCCCTGGGAGATATCCTAGGGGAGAGACCGGCTGCAGGCTTATGGTGACCTCCGAGCTGGCAGGCATGTTGTCCAGGCCGGCCTTGTCCTCCTCCTCCTCATCATCATAGCTGTCATCCTCCTTCACAACCCCACCCTCATGGAGGCTGACAACAGGCATGTCCTGGACAGAGCCAATGAGGAGCTGGGAGGTGACTGACCCTTCTTCCAGGATGGCATCCAGCTGCTCATAAAAGTAGCAGGTCTGTAGTGCGCCCCAGAGTGGAAACTTTGCTCCCTGGTCTTTACGTACGATTTCCACATTTCCTTAATTTTCATCCACACCTGGTCCAGGGTGCAGCTGTGCCTCTTCAGGGACAGGCTGATGGCCATCTGGCCATACACGTCAGCATTGTGCCTTCTGGTGCGGAGATCCTAGAGGTTTGTCTCCTTGCCCCAGACCTCGATGAGATCAAGAATCTCTGCATCAGTCCAGACTGGTTCCCTCTTTCACCCCTGGTCAGGGGCTTCAGAGGTGGCTGCAGGTGTGCTGGAAACCATGAGGAGTCAGAGGGAGTGCTGGGGTCAGTCATGGCTCTAAGGCAGGCTGCTGTGTGGCACAGAGCTAGCAGGGTTCATGTTGTGTCACAAGCCCTTTCCCTTCTGCCTGCAGCTTTAAAGTCTACAGGAGAATGGGAGCAGTGGTGTTCTCAGGGGTGTGGCCAGATAGGCCACAAGTGCAGCTGTGAAAAGCCTCTGGAGGCCAATTATTTAAAAATAACAGCAGCTGAGCATCCACACTAACACTATTTCGAAATAGCAATTTCAAAATAAGCGTTATTCCTCATCACAAGCAGGAGTTGTTATTTTGAAATAACAAGCCCGTTATCTCAAAATGATTTTGAAATAACAGGCTTGCTGTGTGGATGCTCGCCTTGTTATTTCAAAATAATGTAGACATACCCTACAGTGCTACTGGACTCCTTGTTGTTTTGCTGAAACAGAGCAACATGAGTACTTCTGAAACCTGTCATCAAGTTAGAGAAGTTGTTCTACTCTGAATATTTAATTTTAGAAATAGGAAAGGATAAATTGATCCTGGGTGTAACTCCACTGAATTCAGTAGGCTTGCCCAAAAGGATTAATTTAGCCCCAAATATTTTTCAAAAATAGACCAACACAGAAAAGTCTGCTTGATAATGTGCTGAGACACATAGATATCTCTATTTACACACCTGCTACACTAAAACAATAATCCATAGAACAGCTATTTGTATTGTTACATTTTGACATTAATGTTTAACACCACAGAAAATGAATAAATATTTGTGCTGACACAAAATATATGTAGTAGGTACAATTTTCAAAAGCATACCACTATTTTGTTGTAAACTGAACATAGTTTAGAAATAAAATCACAACTTAAATGAAGAAAATGTTTCCTTTGAAGTTTTAATTAGACATTTTAATTACCATTCTGAGAGTTTATGAAACAATATATAGAAAGATATGACCAAACATTTATGGCATCATGTTTTTAAAATAATTTTGACACCTGAGCTGAGTTATATTAGACGGTAGCTCAATAAGTGCTGAATTTCAAGCTTTTATTTATTTCTTCCCATCTATTTTAAACATCTTGTCAATTGACTCCAATAAAAATATTAAACAAAAGTATGTATTATTTGCAGGAACTCAGGGAAGAAAACAAAACATTCACTATCAATGATTATCAAATTAATGGCCATTGTCATGCAATGTATTATAGAGAATACCACTGAACCCATTAAAGAACTGTTTCCAAAAGCAAGCGAGAGTTTTGATAAATTGTTGTTGAAAACTGTTAGGAACAATGAATTTACATGGAAGATTAGGAGATATAATTGGAGCTTCCACATTTAAGATGTAAACCTTCCATCTCCTGTCACTGTTTCAACTTACCAAAACATTACAGTTGACTCTGGCTCTCCTGCTTTGTGATATCATATTCCAAAAAAATCATCTTTACTTTTTATCTCCTTGCTGCCAGATGTTCTAGCTTAAAGAAAAAGAAGAAATAAAGTCTGATGGAAAAGAGAATTTGGCTGCAGAAGTGAAGCCTACATTACTTATATTTTCAATAATAAATTAGAAGCCCTACTGAATAGGTCTTGACAAACACATTCAAACATTCTAAATGCTCCAACCTCAGCTAAAGACATTTCAGATTTCATATATGGCAGCCAAAAAGCATGTCAATAGACTATTCATAGCCTCATCCTCATCAGAACAGAAATTATTCCATTTAATGATATGTGAAGATTTGGTAGCCATTTTAAGACAATTTATCTGTTTGGTCTTTAGTTAAAAAAAAACAACAGAAAAGTATAAGAAGCTTTCTTTCAAGCCTCTATGATAATACATTATCAATAACTAGAGCAAAGTAGCTTGCGCCACCTCCTGTTTAATAAATGCAGTGGTCCAATGTAAATTAGCCTCCTAGCAATTTTCTTCAACTCTCCAGAGGCATAGTATGTACACAGATAAGACATACAAAAGAGACTGATTTGTCAGGTTTTAATTCTATAGTCAAATCATGCCATTGGCATTATTCACTGCTAAAATGTCAAATATTTGAAATATTCCCTATTTTGCATTTAGGCTGTGATGTCACCAAACAATGTTTCATTCTTACCTACTGTGCCAATTGATATTCAAGATTTTCCACAAACAGAACTAAGTTTTCTAATACAGTTTAATTATTAAACTTTCTGTTCTTTATAAAAGTTTGTCGGTTTGGTTTTAATTGTAATACATTTGCCCTGTTCTATTATTCCCCCAAAAAAGGGAGTTGCATTTTCCCATAAAATAAAAAAATGACTGCTGTACAGTCTGGTGTTAAAAGACTAGTGATTAGACTTTTATCTTCTCTAAAACAACACATATGATCCTGTAAAATATAAAAGCATATGCTAAGTAATTACAGATGAAGAAGAGCAGGTCTAATGTTACACCGACTAGAGGGTTGAAGCAAAGCAATTACCTGAACAAATGGTAACATGGCCACAGATGTTGCTTGAACAAGTATTTAATGTAAAACTCATTTTTATATTAATTGCAGTTAAACTCTCACTTTTTCACTTTATCATATAGTTTCTACATTGTAACAGTCAAATAATGTAGTTTCAGTTGCTATCAATATGAAATTTAAAAGCCTTGACCTGTTGTAAAGTTCTGAGATAAGGACTGATAATAAATTCTGTCCTGTTCTATAACACTATCAATCTAACTGGGAGCCAGATACAAATACCTCATTAATACACTAAGTGGAGGCATGGCTTCCCTGCAGAAAGCAACATGACCCACCACAAAATTCGAGGTTATGACAACAGGTATGTTTACCCTATCATGTCTTATTCACTCACAGTATCTCATTGCCTGTTGTTGGGAGTAAGCCTGTGAATGTGCCATTATTAGAAAAGTCACTTGCTATTTCACCAATTTTGTTCTCAATTCCACCTCAAAATAGGTAACTATAAACACACTGGGAAGACTTTGGGTAGAAATTAGATCACTCTCCACCCTCCTTTTGATACTTTTCCTGTCTACATTCCCCCTTAAAATGCTTTATTGGTCTAAGGGGGAAACTAGACCAGCTCAAATGAAAATATTCTGCTTTTAAGACAAAATTGTAACCACAGAGTCAAAAGTATGGCAATGAAACATAAGACCAACCCCAAAAACTTAGTTTCTTACCACTAAACAACCCTCAATATATATCTTGTCTTTGGAGGACATATTTTTATAAAAGGAGATAAAAACCACAAGTCACACACTTGGCCACTTACCACTGAAGGAGACTCTTAGATAAACAATCATATTCTTTCAAAAGAAAAGAGTGAGGAATTGAAGAGGAGGGTAAAAAGAGAAAAAAACTTAAATCAAAGGGCTGAAAATAAAATAGTATACAGATGTGCGGAAGGGGCCACTTTTGCTTCTCCTCTTGCAGCTGCTGTCACTGCTTTGTGGCTGCTTTGTATACCACACCTGTTCATTTACATGGTGTCATACTCAGCGCGCCTTGGGACCTCCTTTTGTTTCTCATCAAGAGGTACAGTATATCATGTTCAAATAAGACTTCCACCATGGAATCAGATCTGTGTGAGAGAGGAAAATATGCTACCAAGTTATAAAGAAAAGTGTTTAACTTTTAAAGCTTTTACAACATTAAAAGTAAAAACATTCTTGTATTGATCTTGTAATTAATCGAGTGAAATAAGAGTGACCAAACAAAAACAGCATAAAAAAGAAAAAAAGCCAGGAACAAATATAGTGATTATATAAATCAAATGATTTATGCTCTTCACCCTCCCCCCCCATTCCCCTCCACACATACACACACAAGAGAGCAATTATTCCTTTTCCTGGCACTAAAATCAGTGTCAAGGTGATGATATATTTTTAGAAAGCATTTTAATTCCTGGAATTACAGCATCTATTCACCTTGGTAAAGACAACTACTTATGGCCTATACTAAAAGGCAAAGAGTGTTTTCCATATTATAAAGTAATTATCTTAGGGTCCAGTGCTCCGCTTACTTCAAGCTGTCTTACTTCAGGCTGCAGCTATCAACTCTAAAACAATTATATTTTTTTAATTGTTCAACTGTATTTTTAGACATAGCACCAAAATACCCCATAATTTTAAAACCAATTGAATAGGTTTTTGTTCATTGGTTGTTTTTCCAGCAATGTCAGTTGGGTACAAGGCTCTACTTCTTCTTACCTACCAGGCAAGTGAAATTAACAAAAACTCCTAAATGCTTTAGGGATTTTACAAAATTTACTCTGATATTCCACTCACAAATGGAGCTTGGAAAATTAAAGGAGAAGCACTTCAAGAATGGAGTAGGAAGCATGGAATTCTGGGATTTTTACTATGGCAAGTAGAGAATTATGAGATTTTGTGCATGAAATGTGAGAACCAGAAAAACAGTGTCCAAGCACTCCCCACAGCCTTCACTGGCCACAGTTCTCCATCACTGATCAATGGGAGCTGCAGAAGCAGACAAGGACAGCACATGGAAACCCCCTGTGCTGATCCACTCAGGGGTTGCAGGGACATGCCAGTCACCTCCAGGACCACAACCACCATCAGGACAATGACTCCGGACATGATAGGTTAGGCATTTTAGAAATCACTGGCTCCAGTCAAACCTTATTTTAATATAATCTATAAGTATAATGAAGTCCTTTTTATATTTTATTACTTTTGCAGGCAGTTGGTCCTCCAAATGCATTAACCTTTTCCTATTTCAATACACAATTATTTAAACAGTTACTTTTTTATATCAAAAATAACTAATTATATAAATAATACGATGCTATTAAACAAAAAAAACCTTCTTTTGATGTCATTCCATCACTCTTTTTAAGGGACTCTGTATTATCACACTATTGGAAAGGGATTGGAAGAAATCGGAATCACCTAAATTAGGTCAAAATCAGAAGAGTTGGTTAGAATTTCTTTTTAAATCAACAGCAAACATACATAGAAGGTTAAAAAAAACCTGTGAAAATCTTTACTAAAAATTAGGGTTCTCAAACAATTAAAAAATTAATCACAATTATTCATGAGATTAAAAATAGTCAGAATTAATCACAGCTTTAATTGTGCTGTTGTACAATAATAGAATGCCCATTTACATTTTTACAACATTGTTGATGTTTTTCTACATTTTCAAATGACACTGTTACGGCTAGCATTGCAAAGTATTTACATGCTAGTTATTCATATACCCCTTCACTCTTCAACCACCATGCCAGAAAACATGCCTTCATGCTGATGACGCTCTTTTCAAAATAATGAATTAATTAAATATGTGAGTGAATTCTTTTGGGGTTTTACATATATTCTGCCATATATTTCATGTAACGGCAGCCTCGGTGATGACCCAGCGTATGTTTTCAATTTAAGAACACTTTCATTGCAGATTTGACAAAACACAAAGAAGGTACCAATATGAGATTTTTAAAGATCGCTACAGCACTTGACCCATAGTTTAAGAATCTGAAGTGCCAACCAAAATCTGAGTCGGATGAGATATGGAATATGATGTGAGAAGTTTTAAAAGAGCAATCAGAGCCTTCCTGTAATCTAATGATAGAAACGTAGCCGTGTTAGTCTGGGGTAGCTGAAGCAAAATGCAGGACAATGTAGCACTTTAAAGACTAACAAGATGGTTTATTAGATGATGTTTATTAGATCATCATCTAATAAACCATCTTGTTAGTCTTTAAAGTGCTACATTGTCCTGCATTTTGTTCCTGTAATCTGAGTGTTATCAATTAGAACTTTCCTGTTCTCACTTTCAAGTGAGAAGCAGGCAGCATTATTGCATGTAAATGTAAACTAACCTGTTTTATTAGTTATTGATTGAACGAGAAGTGGCACTGAGGGGAGCTTGTAGGTGCTAACATTTTACAAGTTTTGTTTTTGAATGCAGTTTTATACAAATAAATTCTACATTTGTAAGTTGCTCTTTTGTAATAAAAAGTTTGCACTACAGTACTTTTGTGAGCTGAACTGAAAATTTCTTTTTTTACAGTGCAAATATCTGTAATAAAAAATAAAGTGAGCATTGTATACTATATTTTGTGTTGTAATTAAAATCTATATATTTGAACATATAGAAAAAAATCCACAAGTATTTGTAATAAATTTAAATTGGTATTCTGTTTCAAAGTTTTCAAAGCATTTCACTGCATTTCAAAGCAGCAGTGTTGCTTGGAGCCCAGGGTCAGATAGGGACTCCCCATCAGATCCCAGGCTCGATTTCCATGGAACCCGGAATCAGCTAGGGAGTCCCCAGCTGACGCCGGGCTCCACATGTTATTTCAAAGAAGCAGCACCGCATGGAGTCAAGGTCAGCAGGGGACTCTGAATCCCCCACTGGCTCCAAGCTACATGAGGGTGCTTCTGCTTTGAAATGCACAAGAGCCCCCATTATCTATGAGAAATGAAAAACCTCGACAGACGGAGATTCCACCACCTTCCTAGGTAATTCCATTCCAGTGCTCCAACATGCGGAAGCTCACCATGCCGGACAGCTACCACCCTGTGGGAAACCAGTTCAGTGTGGGGAGGTCAACCGTTGGGGCCATGCTCATACAGGTTTGATTCTCTTACTCTTGTCCTAGGAGGGTGGTGAAGCACTGGAATGGAGTTACCTAGGAAGGTGATGGAATCTCCGTCCATAGAGGTTTTTCAGTCCCAGCTTCACAAAGCCCTGCCAAGGATGCGGTACTTGGCTTTGCTCCTGATGTGGGAAGGGGCTTAGACTCAGGAACTCCCTAGGGCTTTGGCAACCCTGTGATTCTATGATTCTATAGGTGGTCAAAGCCATCCACACCATCCTGTTGCAGAAGGTCATCACCCTGGGCAATGTGAACCCCATCATTGCTGGCTTTACTGCCATGAGTTTCCCCAACTGTGGGGGGGCCATTGACAGCAATACATTTCCATCCTGGCCCCCGACCACTATGCCTCAGACTTTATCAATAGGCAGGGGTATTTTCCATTGTCTCACAGGCCCTCGTGGACCACCAGGGCAGGTTCATGGACATTTATATCGGGTGGTCAGGGAAGGCAGACAATGCCCGTGTATTCAGGACTTCGAGCCTGTTACAGAGGATGCATGTGAGCACATTTTTCCCCAACCGCATCATCAGGGGCAGGGAGGTGGACATGCCTATCTGCATCGTGAGTGACACAGCCTACACCTTGTTCCCCTGGTTTATGAAGTCCTTCACGGGGTGTCTGGACCCCACGAAGGAGACCTTCAACAACAGACTAAGAGAGGGTGCTGGAGGGACTTTGTGGGAAGCAGTTTCTGGAGGAATTCAAGGGGGAGTGGATGAGAGTGCGGGCGCTGGGAGTTGGGGGATGGCGAGTGTGGGAGGTGGATGGTAGAGTAATTGATAGCCATGACCAGGCTCTCCACAGCGGTGGTGACAGAGAAGCATATGGCCTCGTGCTGGTGGGACAGCTGCTCCCAGATCATCCACCTCAGCTCCCGGTCAGTCCAGTGCTCCTGGAGCTCCTCCTCAAAGTTCCAGTTCAGGGAATGGAAGCAGTGTAATTCCTACACCAGGTTGTCACGGGTTTGCCAGTGCCTGCAGCTCTTGTGGGGTCAGAAGTATGTGGGAGGTGTTACACACACCCCACTCACAGCTGGACGAGCTGTGAAGAAAAGTGAGAAGGCCTCATTACCTCCACATCCCAGGGAAAAGCAGGCATGGGAAGTTGCCAGCCAGGTCAGGAGCCAGCGGGTGGGAGAGGAGCACGGGACAGCTCGGCTTTCTTCTATATCCCGCACACACTGGGTCCAACAGTGGCAGTATCCTGCAGAGGGAGAACTTCTATCCCTGCCCACTGGAGGAGAGGGGGACAGGCTATTGGGGGAGGTGTGTTTGAGCAGCAGACACCACTTGCTAGGGAGGGTGGTACTGGGGTCCCCACTTCTTCCTCCCCCCAGCAGGTTCTCCGCCTTGCCACACTTGACCAGGAAATGATGCTGCCTGCGAGTGCAGGCATGACCATATGCTGTATGAAACACTGTGTATTTCCATGACCCCAGCCTCCTTAGCGGTGGTTTGTCATGGGAAGGTATCTCACCACAGAGTCTGAAATAAGCCAGACCTGTGCAGGAACTTTGTGAGAAAAAGCGATGGGTTCCTGTGTGGCAGCTTCAGGGGGATGGGTGCTCTGGACTAATGCTCCATGTGCACTCACATGCACAGACTGTTGTGTGAGCCCTGGGCTCCAGGCCAAGAAGGCTGCATGAGGAGTGTGCAGTCCCTTGCAGCCTGCCACCTGCCTCTGTGTGTAGATAAGGAAAGTTATGGAACTCACCTGTAGTGCCTTCCCTGCCATCGTTAAAGGCCTAGGAGACATCCTAGGATGGGGGTACCAGCTCTAGGCTCATGACCACCTCCTGGCTTTCAGATATGATTTCCTGGCTCCTCCTCCTTCTCCTCGTCCTTCTCCTCCTCATCACCCTGGTCCACAGCCCTGCCCTCCTGAAGGCTGAGGTCAGACGTGGCCAGGCCAGAGTCCATGATAAGGGGGAGGAGTGGCAATCAGCTGCCCTCCCAGGATGGCATGCAGCTGGGCATAGAACCAGCAGGTCTGGGGTGCTGCTCCACTGTGGGAACTTCATTCTCTGGCCTTGGTGTAGGCCTGTGCACTTCTTTTATCTTCATGTGCACCTGGTCCAGTATGCACATGTGGCCCTTCTGAGCCAGGCTGGCAGCCATGTGGCTGTACACATCAGCGTTTCTGCGCATGGTGCAGAGATCCTGGAGGCTGGACAGCTCATCCCAGACTTCTATGAGATCCAAGATCTCTGCACCAGTCCACGAGGCTTTGGAGGTGGTTGCAGGCGTGCTTGCAGCTGTTGGGAGCTCAGAAGGAGTGCTGCGTCTGCCATAGCAGCAGTTCAGGAAGTGCAGGGTGCCGCTGTGTGGTGTGGGACTAGCTGGGCCGGTGTGGTGCTACAAGCCCTTTCCTGCCTGCCTGCAGCTTTAAATCCTGCAGAAGGGAAACTAGAGTTTTGAGGGGTTTGGACAGAGTAGCCATCAGGGCAGCAGTGAGAAGCCTTGAAGGCCAATTATTTTGAAATAAGCACAGCTGAGCATACACACACACCCTATTTTTAAATAGCAATATCTAAATAGGCATTATTCTGGAAGAATGAGGGGTTATTAATTTGCTCTAGCAAGCCTATGTGTGGATGTTCGCCTTGTTATTTTGAAATAACTCTGTCATGCAGACATGTCCTTAGGTAGATGTTTTCAGTTTTAAAAACTGATGTTTCTTGAAATCAAAAGAGGTCAAGTTACATCCCATCAAACAACCTTCATAATGTTTTGTATCAGTCTCTGGAAGCCTCCAAGCCAAGGGGCACTTAAGTAGATATTGATGACTAAAGACTTAAAAGATGGCATTTTACTAGGTTAGTAAGTTGAGGGTCAGTAACATGAAGTCAGAAGGCCTAAGGCCTGCAACATGGAAACAGCAACAGGCCTACAATCTAGTGAGCAAGACTTTGGTTCAGTAACAGGAGCCAAGAAAGAGGCCCTATTGATAACTGTGTAATTGTGTAAGTTAGCTCGAGCATGGAAGGACACAGGGAGGCACTGGGTACAGACTGTAAGCCAAAGGGGAGTAGTGGAACATGTTAATAAGAAATGTCTTGGTACAAAGACTCCCTAAAAACTAATGCACATACCGACCTAGGTTCAGGACCGGGTCGAGATTGACAGCATGAAGGATAGTGAGTAAGCCCCCCTTCCGTAAGGTGAGGGGTGGTAACTAAGCAACAGAGGGTGGTAACCTGGTACGTAAAGAAATGATGTAAGTTGTTTGTACCTGTCTATAAAAGGACACCGCAGAGGGTGCTCTCCAGCCGACCTTGGGAGGGGCGCACTAGGCGCCTGAACGGCAGGTGTCATTGCCTAAACTTACAGAGTGCACAGTAGCTTAACTTTGACTAACTGCTGTTAATATCTGATATATGGCAATAGGCCTGCCCGGTGTTGGTACCTTGTCAACGCGGGCCATAGTGCCCAGTGGTGTAACATTGTACTGATCTCTGTTACCAACTGGTAGAGCTTCGCATTTGACAATAAACCTGCTCAACTGATTTCAAACCTTGCCTGCATCTGTCATTTCCGGGGCCTCTCAGAGACCTCTTGTGTTGACCCAAGTGCACGGGGTCTAACACTCTAGATAAAGGGAGTACCGATTGCTACGCATGCAGCCGAAAGTTTAACAACGGAGTAGAGGTCCTGTCAGGAGTACGCCAGGACAACCCTGACCAAACGACACTGACACTGACAGTCCAGACCACCAAAGGTACCGAGGTACGACACAGCCCACAGTCGATTTTTTTGCGGCCCTTAGTGCAGCGTGGGTTTACAGGGCTCAACACATGGCCCACGGGTGGGATCCTTTGAACATGGCCTCCCCTAGGAACACGCTCCACAACGGCGACACATTGAAAGACACAAGTGGACAGACAGGTACAGGGTGTCAGCATTTCTACCCCCAGAAAGGAGGTGCTGGGAGCGCTGGGGCACTGTGGGAAGTTCTGGCTGTTTAGCCTTGTGGGTAGAGCCTAAAAGGTGCTGACTGGCTTATACTGACCACATTTGGGTCCAGCACTGCGGCTTCAGCCTTAATCTTTGTATTCATGCCTGTCAGTGTGAAAGAAGCTATTTGCATATATATTTGCATGTATATGCAACCACACTAAAGTTTCAGCCCTCGGCATGTGCTGTGACTATCATTGTGGTCCCCGGGGCTTCCAAAGTTGTGTAGCCCTGGGTTAGAGCCATTCTTTACATCCCAAACAAAATCTACATTAGGACAGCATTACAAGATGTTACCTTATAACCTTTGGTTGGGTGCTATTTATGACATCCCTGTAATGTATTTTACCCTAAATTACAGATATATGCTCTCATCTGTTATTCTACTTTAAACAATTTTCCCTCCTAGGAATCTCAGTGTTTCTTAAATATTAATAATTTCACACATGAACACTAAACAAGAAACTTAGAATATTATGTGGTATTTCTGTTTAAATCAAAGTATTGAGTAGATCTTTTAAATTATACTTTGAAGGTCAGTTATACCAATATATTACAATTGCTTTATGTCACTCTGAAACACCACAAAGCAATCAAAGCATACTGCCCAGTTTTGTCAGCAGAATACGAAGCAGCTGAAGTGTACCCTGTTTTCACATACCATCCTCTCTAGGGTTGCCAGGTGTCCAGTTTTGAACTGGACAGTCCAGTATTTGAGCTTTCTGTTGGGGAAACAAATTGAGAAAATATAAATGAGAAAATATAAATGTCCGGTATTTTCTAAATTCGATGTAATGTAGATTGTGATGTAATGTCAAGTGTGTCCGGTATTTTTGTTGAAACCATCTGGCAACCCTAACCCTCTCTGGCTTCTTACATGCTACATTGTTTTGCACGTGTGCATAAATACACTAGTTTCCTCATTCTTGCTGTTGAGTAAATCTGGTGCAATGGTTCATTTTTTAAATAAGTAGAGAGGAACGATGACCATTTTCACTGCTATTTTTCATATTTGAATTTGTATCTGTCAACAGAGTCTAAAGCATAAAGTCTTCTCCATAGAAACTCATGAAAAACTGTTCTTTTTCAAAATGGCTACTTTCTCCCATTGTTCTCAATAAGAGTGACATCACAGACTGCCAAGGGCTCCCAGCTGCGCTGCCGGTTCCCCTTGGTGCAGGGCTCTCTGCCATGCCACTGCAGCCCCCCTGCTGTGAAGCTCCTGGCTGCACTGCTGGATCCTCCTGCCATGGGGCTCCAAGCAATGCCACCGGACCCCCCCTGCTGCAGGGCTCTGAGGTTCAGTAACATCCGTGGTCCTGCTGGATCAAAGAGTCGCAGCCTAGGGAGGTACAACCTGTTTTTCTAACATTCACTATCAATTTTCACAGTTTAAATATGGCTTCCTTGCTGCAGAAAGACACATTTTTCCACCCTATTGGCACAATCATGGCACCTAAATGAGCAACAAAGCAATCTGATTCTGTATTTTTCACAGTGTGTTGATTACTGTGATGCTAAACATGCATACTCAGTCAAGGAGTTTAAGTAAACAGGACCACCCCATCTGCTTTTACAGTAGGACTTATGGAGGCCATGTGTTTGGCACTCATAGATATGCTGCATTGTATAAACCAGAGATTACATATTTTGTATCATAATGTATCATTTTCTGATTCTGAAAAGATTTCAAAGGAGAATACACCATCTTCTTCTATATATCTGCTACCCCCACATGGTCTGCCATTGAAATAATAGGATAAGAACAGTAATCAAGGTGTAAAATTGCACCATACGATGCACATCAGTGCCGTTAGACTGTAAGATTAGCTCTTCCTTATAATTAAAAATATGTTCTCTTTGAAAATACCTTTGTAAAAAATAAATAAATAAAAAACAGAAGAATTTACATCCAACAGAAGGGCTGCGTCTAGACTGGCATGATTTTGCAGAAATACTTTTAATGGAAAAGTTTTTCCATTAAAAGTATTTCTGCAAAAGCACGTTTAGATTGGCACGGATGCTTTTGCTCAAAAAGTGCTTTTGTGCAAAAGCATCCGTGGCCAGTCTAGACGCGATTTTGCGCAAGAAAGCCCCGATTGCCATTTTAGCCATCGGGGCTTTTTTGCGCAAAACAGTTCTTCCCTGTCTACACTGGCCCTCTTGCGCAAGTATTCTTATGCAAGAGGGCTTTTTCCCAAGCGGGAACGTGAAAGTATTTGCACAAGAAGCATTGATTTTGTACATTACAAAGTCAGTGCTCTTGCGCAAATTCAAGTGGCCAGTGTAGACAGCTGGCAAGTTTTTGCGCAAAAGCGGCCACTTTTGCAAAAAATTTTGCCAGTCTAGATGCACCCAAGGAGTGATAGGCCTGTTGCTCCCCCTTCAATCTGCTATCTGATGTTCCTCCTCTTGCACCAGCTACCAGTACTTCCTGAGCAAAACCACGGTAGAGGCAATAAAGAAAAACAACTCATTGGTGATTCTGTATATCTATACCCTTCAAAATAATGTAACATAAGGCTCAGAGAAAGATTTTTCACATCATACACAGTGTCCCTGCTGCAGTCTTTGATTGAGGATGGGAAAATTAAGGAACAGGAATTTCACAATGCAGTCGAGAATTTTTATTCAACGTTTCTGAAGTAGGTGCAGTACTGGAATCCTGCCTTTGAATGCAAGAAAAGTTTGAGTGTGCCCTGTTGAGAAACATGCTAGCTTGGGATAATATACAAAGCAGTCTTGCCTTTGCCACACAAGAATTCCCATCCTATGTTTCATAGATGGGAATCATCTTTTTGATGAATGAACAAATGCAAAACCACTAATATCTTGTCACATGTGTGACTGGAACACTTAGAAAACTCCCATTTCTGAAAGGTGACAGAAGGTTTTTTCCAGAATTGGACAGTAAGATAGTGGAATACTCAGATCTGGCATAGGTAATTGAGTTTGTTTTGTGTTATGTCAGGCACCACAGCCCTCATTAATGCAGTTTGGTCACCTGAAAAATCATGTGTCAGTGTTTCTACCATGAAGGCTATTTTGTTTCTGGGAATGAATTTTGACCTAGACTATGCTACCTTTTATGAAAAGTTGCTGAAAAATAAATGGATCCTTCAAAAAATTGCTTCACATGACAAATAGAGTACACAAGAAGCATCGCACTGTACAGAAAGCAAGATGAGGACAAGGCAGGCACTTCTAAAGGGCAGTAACTAATTAATTATCAGTATATACTTTTAATTTTTACCTATTGATAATGCTATAATAATGCAGTAAGTCTTTTTAATTGGTGCTCAGTAAATTTCATGTTATTTTGAACATTTGTATTGCACAGTTGTGATTGACTGCTGTTCAACTCACTTGAATCGAAGTAATTTTAACAAGTGTCCAGTATTCAGCACAAGGAAATATGGTCACTCTACACATTTCCTGTTTCTCTACTATCAGAACGCCTTCTCTTTATAGCCTACAGGGACTCACATGAGACAAATATTTTGATTGAGGTGTACTTTCTGCAAACAGACTGCAAAAGCATCAAGCAGAAAAAAGATAGCAGCCTGAATGTGCCACTTAATCCTATTTGCAAGCACTATTTAATTTTAGAATTATATTAGCTATACTGTGAATGTACCTTTTTTTCTCCCCATGCTTTTTGCAAAAGAGATGAGGATCACTTATACCTGTTCCATGTGAAGTCCTAGCATTATACCTACTAAAAAGTCTACTGAAAAATAGAGGTGGTCTGAGGTGAGGAGGGTTAGCCTGGTAAATTCCATTCTAGATCCACTATATATCACAGTAAAGGGGCAACAGACAAGCACTCCAAACATTGTCCATTCTATTCTTTAAACAAACAGAGTCAATTTTGCAGTCCTTACACATCCAAAATTCTCACTGACTTCAATGCAGGATTGGGCCCTCAGATAGGAAAGTGGAGCAAACACATTGAATATGGTCCTGTAACAAGACATGAACATAAAATTTATCTTCTCCAATCCTGACCTGCCTTTACAATTTACTTATCAAGAATTTCCTTTGCAACTGAGCCTCGTGTTTGTAATGAAGAATACCTAAAGGAAGTAGAATATGACAATATTAATATATGTTCAACTCTCTACCAATCCCTAACCTTGCTTGTTTTTTATCTTTCTCTCTCTCGCTCATATACACACGTCACTCCCCGCATCATGCTATCTTTGTCTGGTGAATAATACATTAATAGAACTTTTTTCAAATACATTTTCCATTAAAACAGGCTGTGCTAAACCACTATCAATTGAGAGAGCTTTAATAAAATGTATCAATACTGATAAAACCCTCTTTGGTTGAACCTAATAAAATTTCACAAATAGATAATTATCTTAACATCTAGCTTCTGTTGTATGAAATGAATTCTCAAAATAAATTTACCTAAATTTTAAGAATTCTGATATACTGGGATTGGCAAGCAACATCTTACTATATCTAAACAAGCAGATAGCACTAGCATAAATTTCTTGTTCTCAACTTAGTTTTTTAGGATTCTTCTTAAAAGAAGCAAACCGTGCACAATCAAACGAGGAAGCGAAGGATAGATGAAGATTCTTCCCCAGCAATAATCACCAATGGACCCTATATGAAAAAGTAGAAATAATGATAAATCTGAAAATAATATGAACACTCACTGAATATGTTATCTGGTTTGATTTGAGATACCATCTGTTGAAAATCACTGAGGACAAAGCTGGATTAGATTTGGTTTCTTCTAGAGTTGATGACTGCTCCCTTTAAAATGATCTATCTGCAAACAGACACACAGTCATTCCTGAAGTTCAGCTGCCATCTAGTGGATGTGATGAAAACTATAATTTTTTTTAAAAGACTTGCTTTTGGACTGGAGTCAGGTTCTAAGCATGATAATTGTTCCAGAGGTGTGACTACCTAGGGAAATGGGCTTGAGACGACTACTTTTATTTTTTGACTTTGTGTTTTAACATTGAAAAACATTGCCATTCAATCCCATATACTTTCTAGGAACATCTGTAATTCTGGTCCTGATCCTGCAATTGAATCCATATGGGTAAACATCTGCACCTGTGTGAACTTCAATTAAACATAATGGGGCTGCACCTTACTTCAGTAGAGCCAGTTGAAAGACTAGTAAAAAATAAGAATTAAATTCATGCTAAAGTGGGCAGCTAAAAATCACTAGTCAAGATATGCTTAAATTAAAATTCCAACAACGTTATACTTACTGTACTACATAACTTGTATATTTAATGATATGCTTTTTTATATAAGCAGTAACATTAAGCAATAATTAAACAACAAAATGAAAAGAGGAACAGAAACACTGTGCATCAATAGGGCCCAGTCTAACATTTATTTTGGGAGGTTAAATTATGTAATTATTTTGTGACTTTTCATTGCAGTTTATTCTACCAAGAACATAGCTTCCACATTTCATCCTTGTATTTTTAAAGTTAATATAAGAAACTTTTAATATTTTAAATTCTTACTTAAGCCTTGTTCATATTTCATTATGTGAACAGGACAAGGAAACTGATGCATCCGCACTACCAAGCCTGTTGTATAGACTTTAAGGGCCGTGGAAGTTGATTTCAGTTTCCTGCTCTGCCTAAAGCATTACGCTATTCCCAACCTTGCATGGTCGAATTTACAGTAGTGTAGATGCAGCATTGCTAAAAGTCGAGGTTATTAGGGTTATTCTAACCACTTTGGTCAGAGCTTGTACCACTACTGTTCTCAAGGTGAGCAGAAAAAGCCCTGGGAAAATTTGAATTGCATTTCCCATGTGGCCAGTGTTGTGAGAATTTCTCAGAGCAAGCAGCACACAGCACCATATGCAGACATGACTTTGACTAATTTTAGTAACATGGCGATGAGTTCAAATACTTCTGTTCCCATGGGCTCCAGTTCCCAAAGGTGCAGAAGAGTGCCAGTATGGAGCATCCAGGAGATCTTGGACCTCACTGAGGTGTGGGAAGATGAATCTGTTCTCTCCAAACTCTGAACCAGAAAGAGGAACACAAACTTTTATGGCAAGATCACAAGCTGCCTGGTAACTAAAGGCTATCCCGGGGATGCATAACAATGCCAAGTCAAAATAAAGGAGCTGAGGAAGTCCTACCACAAGGCAAAGAAGGCAAGTGTAAGGTCTGGTACAACTCATGCAGCTACTACGAGCAGCTGGACATGATTGGGGGGCAGCCAGCTTCCCCAGCATGACCGTGTCCAGCCAAGACACCTTGGCATCAACATGAAGGACAGCATGGTGACAGAGCAGGGGAAGGAGGAAAAGAAGGAGGAGAAGGAGGATGGCCAGCTGGCAATCCCCGTGAGCCAAGAGCTGTTCATGACACTGGAGCCAGTCCCCTCCACCCAAGACGTCTCCCAGTCAAGCATTGACCCCAGAGAGGGCACTTCCAGTGAGTTCACAAACTTTTTCCAAGCGTATTACAAGCGTATTAAGGCAAAGGGGTGCGATATGTGGCACGCTCTGTGAGGGGTGGAACATCTTGTTAATGTGTTTACTGATGGAGCGAGAATATTGCCCGCACATCTCCATTAAGCTCTTAGGATACCTCTACACTGCAGTTATTTTGAAATAAAATATTCTGGAGCAGTTATTCTGAAATATCGTATTTTGAAATAGCACATCTACACTGCAGGGAAGCCTCAAAATTAGTCAGAGGCAGGTTTCCCTAATGTAGACGTACTCTCTCGATTTAGAGCCCTAGGAGGAATAACTTAAAATGTCCCTGGTGAGGGGCTATTCTGAAATAGCAGAAGTGGAGCATCTATACATTCCTTATTTCGAAATAGCTATTTTGGAATAGGCGTTATTCTTCGCAGAATGAGGTTTACAGAAGTCGGAATGAGTCATCCTTTATTTTGAAATTATTTCAAAACTAGCCAATTAGCCCATCATAAGACAGGATTTTCAGGTCTCTCCTCCACATCGGTCTTCTCTCCTGAGCCTCTGGTCTCTCGCTCTCTCTCTCTCTCCTCCTCCTCCTTCTACTGCCTCCACCTCTCTCTCTTAGCTCTCATCCACCTCTTGCCTCTCTCTCCTTCTCCCTCTCTTTCTCTTCTCCCCCTCCCGCCTCTAACTCTGTGTTTCTCTTCTCCTGCTGCTGCTGCGTCTCTCGCACTCTCTCTCTCGCTGTCCTCCGTCTCCTCTGTTCTCCTCTCTGTCTCCTCCACGTCCTCTGTGTCTGCTCCGCTTTCCTCCTTTTGAATCTTGCGCCCTTTCCTGATGTCAGAAACGCATGCTTGTCCAGGCCCTCCCCCTGGCTGTTGCCTCCCGTCGTGGCGCTTGGCTGACTTCTGCACCACTCAGCTGGGCTGCTACACAGGAGCAAGCGGCTGTTTACGGTCTGCGCTCCCCATGCAGCACCCCCGTTGCTCCTGCGCGATGGACTGGCTGAGCGGCACAGAAGTCAGCCAAGCACCAAGGCGGGAGGCAACAGCGCCGTTCAGAGGAAACAGCCAGAGTTTCAGCATTCCAGAGTCATAGACATTGGGCAACTATGTATATGATAATAGAATTGCTGTGTAGATGGCCATTATTCTGAAATAACTTTGCTGTGTAAACACACCCTTAGATGGGAACTCTTTCATCCCTCTCACACTTTTTTTGGGAAGGCCAGTCTTATTCCATTCTCCATGGTAGGGTACTTTCCCATGCCAAGCCACCAGTAAGTGGTCTGAACCACGTACATTGCAGCATAAGGCCCCGGTTTATGGCCATATTTAGTCAGCATCTGCTCCCAATCACTTGCTGTGATTTGGAGAAGATTGATATCTCACACTGCATCCTGGATAAAAGAGAAGGGGACCCTGTTAGAACTCTCCCCGGGAAACCACCTGTGACGGACACTGTTGGAAGTCACCCCATTCCGTCCCCTGCCGGCAGGCTCCTGCTCTGGCTGGAAAAGTAGCACTGTCCCAGGAGCCTGTGGGTGCCAGACCAGGCATGTGCTGGATGCAGCAGGAAGTAGCTCCCTCCCGTCCCCCATCCTCCCGCCTTCTGCAGGCTCCTGCCCTGGCTGGCCCCTTACCATTCCTCCCTGCTTCTGGGTAAGGATGTTAAGGACTAGTCAACTAGTTGACTATCCAATAAGCAAATGCTTATCAGATAGTCAAGTTGACTATCTAATAGAGGCAGCAAAGGGGGGTAAAGGGAGGTACTTCAAAGCAGCAGCACCACAAGGAGCCCATAGTGAGCTCCATGCAGCATTGCCCCTTTGAAACACCTCCTTGGGGAATTTCTAGAGAAATGCTGCGTAGAACCCGGGGTCAGCTGCGGAGTCCCCAGATGATCCCGGGTTCCACGGAAATGCCGCAAGGAGTCGCTCCACGTGGCATTTCAAAGCAGCAGTGCAGCATGGTACCCAGAGTCAACAGGGGACTCTGGCTCCGGGCTGCACACGGAGTTCCGCATTCCTCCTTTGAAATGTACAAGAGTGGGGGCTCTTGTACATTTCAAAGGAGGAATGCGGAAGTGCTTATCAACTAGTCAAGTAGTCAATGGAAACTCCATCAACTACTCAACTGGTAAATTACGCGATACTTAACTTCCTTACTTACGGGACGGAGCATGTCCCAATGCTCCCCTGAGAACCCTGTGTACCTGCTGTAAAGTGCTAGCTCTAAAGCAAACATTTGGTCTTGCACAGAACACATCTCCACTCTCTATACAGCGACCTTCAGTGTAGACAGCAGATTAGGATTAGGCTTAACTCAATATATCTCCTGTAACGTCTGCCCTTGTAACTTTTCTTATTGCAGCTGGGACAGCAACCAGCTCGCAGCGAACTTTCCCTCTTATATCATTTGCCCGCCTGGCTCAAATCTGCAAGCGAAAGCGGACAAGGGAGGACGTGTTCTGGGAGTAGATGGACTTCATGAACTCCCTCATGGAGGAAATGTGGGCAGACTGCCTGGACCAAATTGCGGAATGCTAGGAGAGAAGAGCCGTCAGGAACCAGTAGGCAAGACAGCAGGAGACAATGTTTGCCTCCTTGACCACTGTGATGGAGCACCTGGTTTCATGTCCAGAGAGACCCTCCCCTCTGAACCCTGTTGGCCTTGATGACAGCCCCAGTCCCTCCTCCTCCAGCTCCATTGCTTCCACTCCCAGGGTCTCCAAGGGCAATCAGGGTACAACGACATGGAGGGGGAGGGACTCAAGGAAAGCTGTACCCTCCAGGACCTTGGAAGGCAAAAAGCAGTCCCACAGACATTCCTGAGACCCTTCTCCCCTCTTTGGGTTCCCTCTTCTTTAATTTCCCAGCTGTTTTCCCTTACTAAAAACTCGTATTCTTTGAACAATGGTCTCTATATTGCTTGAACTGAAGGGGTGGAGTGGAAGATTAAAGGCAAACACAGGGAATGCAGGGGCAACTTGCTGAAAGCAAAATGGAAGAGTCTCAAAACTGGCCATGCATAAAACTGTCCTTCAAGGCCTCTCTGATTTGCACTGCCCCTTGATGTATTCTCCTTATGGCACTGGTGTCCAGCTGCTCAAACTGTCTGGGTAGGCACTCTGCCTCAGCACCCCATCCTGACAGATAAGTTTCCCCCTTGCTCTTACACAGACTATGGAGCACACAACAGGCTGTCACCACAAAGGAAATGTTGCATTTGCTGAGATCCAACTGAGTCTGGAGACTCCTAAACCTACTCTTTAAATGTCCAAAAGCACATTCAACCATCATTCTGCACTTGCTCAATCTGTTGTTGAACTCCTCCTTACTGGGGTCCCGACTGCCCACGTACGGCTTCATGAGCCATTTACTGGTTAACCAAGGATCACAATAGGAATTTCCACCTCTCCGATTTTGCTTTTCCTGTCTGGGGAAAAAATTCCACTCTGCATTTTCGGAAGAGGCAGGAGAAAGAGAAAGAGAGAGAGAGAGAGAAGGAGAGAAAGGCAGGAGGCGGACAAGAGCTGAGAGAGAGCGCGAGGAAGTCAGAGAAGAAGAGAGAAAGAGGCCGTTTACACCACTTGCTCCCGCATGGCAGCCCAGCTGAGCGGCGCAGAAGTCAGCCAAGCGCCACGGCAGGAGGCGAAGGGGGGCAGGGCGGTGACATACAGGGCGGTCTGGGTCTCCCCCCTCCCCCACAGGCAGGCAGCAGGGGAATCAAGTCCCCACCATGCCAGCTCCAGCTCCCCATTCCCACTCCCCCCTCCCTCCACAGGCAGGAAGCAGGGGAATAAAATCCATAGTGTGCCGGCTTCAGCTGCTTGGGCAGTAGGAACAGGGAGTCCCAAACCATGCCAGCCCCAACCACTTGGGCAGCACGCGCTGTCTCAGCAGCTGGAGCCGGCGTGCTAGGGACTTTATTTCCCTGGTGCCTGCCTGCGGGGGAGGGGGGAGTCCCAGACCACGCCAACTGCAACCGCTCGGGAAGCTTGCACCGGGAAGCTTACTCCTCCCCTCCCCGCGGCAGCACGCGCTGCCTGAGCAGCCAGAGTCGGTGCAGTCCGGGACACCCAACCCCTTCCCTGCGCAACGGACCAGCATTTTAGGTACCACACTGGCTGTTCGGGGGGAGGAAGAGCAGCCCGTGCACTTCTGGTACCAGGCGCGCGGCTGCAGAACTCTCCCCACCCCACCGGAAGCCCGCACTACCTCCGTTATTCCTGGAGGTCGCATCAGCGCAGCATTCATCTTGGGGGTTGGGGCAGTGAGGGGGCCCCCAAAAGCCTCACAATCGACTGGTTGGAATCCCAAGATCGACCAGTAGATCACGATCGATGGGTTGGTGACCACAGGGCTATTGACATGTTCTTCTCCATAGTCATAGCAGGTTTGATTCAGGGATTCTAGGGTCTCAGCACAGAGGAAAGCCATTTGCAAAGTTTGAAGAAAGTCACCTTGTGCATTCAGAAGATTTGTAGCCACTGATGACTGTCCCATCTCTGCATCACAATGCAGTCTCACCAGTGTCAACTTGTCTCACAGTGCAAGAACCAGCATTGCACTGTGTCTACAGGATTAAGCTGCCAGTCCATGCCATACCGAGATTCGTCCTTGTCCTCTTCCTGGAGGAGCAACATGCGTATGCTCTCAAAGTACTGTGCCATTAGGCATACTATGACACACATCAGCATCACAATGGTTTGCTGCAAACTGGGTTCCATGCCCACACTACTATGGCATCTGCATGGGCAACTAGAGCACAAAAAGACAGAAGCACACTGCCTCCTGTTGATCTCATGCAAGGGTGAAAGGAATAGTTGAGTGCATTATGGGACGCTGATGACATGAGCCCATAACCACCCACTGCACAGTTTTGGTCCCAGTGGGCATTGTGAGAATAGCCCAGAATGCAAAGCTGCCCATGGTGCATCGCTCTTTGAGTTGATGATAGGCTTCCTAATGGTGACATGGTACTTTGGAATACATTCTATTCTTCCCCACAGTGAGAACATGGACTTTTGACTTCGTAAAATTGTGTGCCCAGAAATCAATCATATTAGATTCTACCTTATCTCGTAGTATAGACATGTCCTAAGTGTCTCTGTAATGCAGGGGTTCTCAAACTTTGTGATACCATGACCCCCTAAAATACTAAATATATTTGTGTGACTCCTCCCCACACCCTCGCTGCCCTGGGTCGCTTCCTCCCTCCTTCTCACCAGACTCCTTGCCCTCCTGGGATTCCTTCAAGGTGTTTGCAGTCCTCAACGCCCTTCCCGCCTGCAGGCTCCTTTCCCACATCTCTTTCTCCTCTGTGCCTCTTTTCGGCTCCGCGTCCCTTTGGTTTTCTCTCTCTCTCTCTCTCTCTCTCTCTCTCTCTCTCTCCTCTCTTCTGTCTCCTCCTCTGACCCCCATGTGCCCTTATTTACCTTGGGGTCCTCTGCATTATGGGACAGTGGGATGACCCAATCCCCCAGCCCACTACCTGAGGGACCCTGCCCTCTCCCAGCTAGGGAAGCATTCGGTCGCCCGGCAACCGTGCCCCGGCCGGCCCCTCGCGCGTCCGCCCCCGCCTCACTCTCCTGTTGCATTGCTCTGTGGCTGCACCATGGAGCACAGGGTCAAGGCAGGCGGCTTGCTCTGGGGCTGCACTGCTCTGATGATGTTGGTGACCCACCTCCCTATCTTTAGCTGATGCCAGCTCCAGCCCTAGGGAAGCTGATGGTGGCTGCCCAGCTGTTCCAACAGTGGGGGAGAGGGGTGATCTGCGGGAACAGCGATCTGTGGCTAACGGGAGCTGAGATTTCTCGTACCTGCAGAGGCGCAGGTAAACAAAGCATTTTATGGACAGCCAGTGGCTCGCCCTTACAAGCCATGACCCAGAGTTTGAAAACTCCCTATTTAAGGTACAGAAGCAGCAACAAACGAGGTGATTTTTATTTTGTTTTCAGTTGGTTGGCTAGTTGAGGATTTTCCCGTATTTTCTCTCCATTTCTATTTTATCTTTCTTCTTCTCTGGACTCTAATACAGATAGATTATTATGCTATTGTTTTACTTAATGAATGTAATTCCCACTACCAGTTTTCCAAATGGTATAGCTATATATACATTTTCTTTATTAAAATAAAATTGTAATGGAAACAAAGTGTCCCATCCATGAACACATAATTCAGAAATCAACAAAGAAAGGTCCTGTCCTTACTCCCACTGAAGTCAAAAGCAGCCAAAGTCAACAATTTTAGTAATTGTTATTTGAAACTCTTTGCCACAGAGTTTGCAGATATTTTTCTTTGTCATCAGAAATCAGAGTTTCCAGATGTTACAAGAAATCTGTTCTAAAGAGTGAACATGGGCCATAGTGCCTGGTTTCAAATATACTTTTTTCCTAAACACAACCTTTTAACACCAAGCAGAGGATCTGTCAATTCCAATTTCGAAATTTCTCCATCTCAGAGCTAGGTCTGCTGCCCTTTTATAAATTGAATTATTCTGCCTCTTTTTCTTAATTGAATATAGACAGAAATATGTTGATATTCAAATTATGTTCTTTCAGAAAAAAAAATAACCAAAAAGAACGTATTTTAAAAGCCGGGCTTAAAAATATTACCTTTTCTCTCTGAATGCTAGCTTCAGACAGTCCTTGGCCAGCCAACCTGGCTATCAGACCCAAAGCAAGTGGCTCATTTTTTAAGTAGTACATCTGCATAACATCAAAAATATTTGTACATACTTGCACTGAGATGTCTGCTATGAAAAATGCTCAAATTTATATCAAAAGACAGAAGGGAGGACAGAAAATGAGATAAAGAGAAATGAGATTTGATCAAGAACTGAAAAAAAATGCAAGGGAGAGTAGGTGGGACTACTCAAGCAAGAATTAGTTGGAAGGGGAAAGTTTCCTTGTTTCCCATAACAACTGGGAGAAGATGCTCTATCTCTCTTGGCCATCACCTTTCATTCATGCTATGTTTCTACCTAACATTTACAGTCATCTGAGGCTCCACTTAGGAAGGAACAATCAGTTCCATACATACAAGATGGGAAGCGACTGTCTAGGAAGGAGCATGGCGGAAAGGGATCTAGGAGTCATAGTGGACCACAAGTTGAATATGAGTCAACAGTGTGATGCTGTTGCAAAAAAAGCAAATATGATTCTAGGTTGTATCAACAGGTGTGTTGTAAGCAAAACTCGTGAAGTCATTCTGCCGCTCTACTCTGCAATATTTAGGCCTCAGCTAGAGTACTGTGTCCAGTTCTGGGCGCCACATTTCAAGAAAGATGTGGAGAAATTGGAAAGGGAACAGAGAAGAGCGACAAGAATGATTAAAGGCCTAGAGAACATGACCTATGAAGCCAAATGCAGGACAATGTAGCACTTTAAAGACTAACAAGATGGTTTATTAGATGATGAGCTTTGATCTGAGGAAGTGGGTCTGGCCCACGAAAGCTCATCATCTAATAAACCATCTTGTTAGTCTTTAAAGTGCTACATTGTCCTGCATTTTGCTTCAACTACCCCAGACTAACACGGCTACATTTCTATCACTATGAAGCCAGGCTTCATGAACTGGGCTTGTTTAGTTTGGAAAAAAGAAGATTAAGGGGGGACATGACAGCGGTTTTCAAATATCTAAAAGGGTGTCACAAGGAGGAAGGAGAAAATTTGTTCCTCTTGTTCCTCTTCAAAGTAGGAATAAGATCCTCCGGAAAAGGGCGCTTTTTCCGGAGGATCGGGGCCAGTGTAGACGCTCTTTTCCAGCTTTTCTAAAAGCCGGAAAAAAGCGGCGGACATTTTTATTTAAATGCCGCGGGGGATATTTAAATCCCCCGCGAATTTCCCTATTACGATCGCTGAAATTAACATGCCCCTTCCGGAAAAGGGGCCAGTGTAGACGTAGCCTTAGTGTAGACATGGCCTTTGTCTGTGAGTAGCTCCATAACATTGAATAAGGCTACTATTGTGAGTAAAGGATATACTTAGCACAGATGGGACTTAAGTATAAAGAAGTATTTAAAGAATCCACTACATCAAAGGCACAGTCAGACAGAATCCAGGAAACTAAAAGCGATCAGCACTGGAATTCTGCTGATCTCATCAGTTACATGAAAATTCTTATGGAGAAAGTCCTGTATGGGCCCAATCCTTACTGAATCAACTGACTTAACTCGAAAGTGGCTTCAGTGGGTTTTGGTTCTGGCTTTCTGAACAGATATGCCTCATAGAATCATAGAATCATAGGACTGGAAGGGACCTCAAGAGGTCATCGAGTCCAGCCCCCCGCCCTCAAGGCAGGACCATGCTCCGTCTACACCATCCCTGATAGATGTCTATCTAACCTGTTCTTAAATATCTCCAGAGAGGGAGATTCCACCACCTCCCTTGGCAATTTATTCCAATATTTGACCACCCTGACAGTTAGGAATTTTTTCCTAATGTCCAATCTAAACTTCCCTTGCTGCACTTTAAGCCCATTACTCCTTGTCCTGTCTCAGAAACCAAGAGGAACACATTTTCTCCTTCCTCCTTGTTGAGCATCAAAGATTTATGGTAATCATATTAACCAGTATGAGCCTTCTGCTGGAGTATATACAGGGTCTGCCAGAACATGGAAGAATCTTGGGAGGCCATGAACATAGTCTTCTGTGAAGCACATTAGTTGTGTGACTGACATATGCCACAGACTTAGAGGAAACAAACCTGAAGACAGTTGGCAGTTTTTCAAAGGGACTTGGTTAAGGACACAAGAGCAAACTATTCGACTGTGTAGGAAAGAGAGGAAATATGGCAAGAGATCACTGGTTTAACCAGGAAATCTTAAATGTTCTAAAAATCAAAAAGAGTAATAAAAAGTGGAAACTAGGTCAAAGTACAAAGGATTAATATAAGCAAATGATGCAAATATGGCATGGCAAGATTAGAAAGGTAAAAGCACAAAATGAGCTCAATCTAGCTAGAAACAAAGGTTAAGAAAACATTCTACATATACACTAGAAGCAAGGAGAAGACTAAGGACAGAGTAGGCTCATTGCTCAATGAAGTGAAAGAAACAATAACAGAAAACTTGGAAATTGCAGAGGTGCTTACCTTCTTTGTTTCGATTTTCACCAAGAAGTTTGATGGTGACTAGATGCCTAACACAGTGAATGCTAGTGGAAATGGGGGAGGGTTTAGAATTAAAATAGGAAAAGAACAAATTAAAAATTACTTGGAGAAGTCAGATGTCTTCAAATCACCAGGACCAGATGAAATGCATCCTAGAATACTCAAGGAGCTAACAGAGGAGGTATCTGAGCCATTAGCTATCATCTTTGAAAAGTCATGGAAGTTGGGAGAGATTCCAGAAGACTGGAAAAGGGCAAATATAGAGTCCATATATAAAAAGGGAAATAAGAACAACCCAGGAAACTACAGATCAGTCAGCTTAACTTCTGTGCCAGGAAAGACAACGGAGAAAATAATTAAGGAATTCATCTACAAACATCTGGAAGATAATAAAGTGAAAGGTAACAGCGTAGATTTGTGAAGAACAAATCAAGCCAAACCAATCAGACAAGCTTTCTTTGATAGGACAACAAGCCTTATGAATAGGGGGTAGATGGGGTTTACCTAGATTTTAGTAAAGCAGTTGATACAATCTCGCATGACCTTCTTATCAATATACTAAGGAATACAATCTATATTGGGGCTACTATCAAGTGGGTGCATAATTGGCTGGATAACATTTCTCAGAGATTAGCTATTAATGGTTCAGTATCATGCTGGAAGGGCATAAAAAGTGGGGTTCCACAGGGGTCAGCTTTGGGACCAGTTCTGTTCAATATCTACATCAATGATTTAGACAATGGCATAGAGATTATGCTTATAAAGTTTGCAGATGATACCAAGCTGGAAGGGGTTGCAAGTGCTTTGAAGGAGAGGGACATAATTCAAAATGATCTGGACAAACTAGAGAAATGTGCTGAGGTAAATAGGGTGAAATTTAATAAGGACAAATGCAAAGTACTCCACTTAGGAAAGAACAATTGCACATATAAAGAATGGGAAGTGACTGTCTAGAAAGGAGTACTGCAGAAAGAGATGTAGGGTCATAGTGGACCACAAACTAAATATGAGTCAACAGTGTGACACTGTTGTAAAAAAGCAATCGTTCTGGGATGCATTGAGTGTTGGGAGCAAGACATGAGAAGTCATTCTTCTGCTCTACTCTGTGCTGATTAGGCCTTCTTTGGAGTATTGTGTACAGTACAAGAAAGATGTGGAGAATTTGGAAGAAGTCCAGAGAAGAACAACAAAAATAATTAAAGGTCTAGAAAACATGACCTGTGAGGGAAGACTGAAAGAATTAGGTTTGTTTAGTTTGGAACAAAGACTGAGAGGAGATATAGCAGTCTTCAAGTACCTAAAAAGGTGTAACAAGGAGGAGGAGAAAAATTGTTCTCCTTGATCTCTGATGATAGGACAAGAAGCAATGGGCTTAAATTGCAGCAAGTGAATATTAGGTTGGACATTAGGAAAAACTTCCTAATTGTCAGGGACGTTAATCAGTGGATTAAATTACTTAGGGCAGTTGTGGAACCTCCATCATTGGAGACATTTAAGAGCAGGTTAGCTAGACATCTGTCAGGGATGATCTAGATTGTGTTTGGTCCTGCTGTGAGGGCAGGGGACTGGACTTGATGACCTCTCGAGGTCCCTTCCAGTTATGGTATTCTAAGAGTCTATGATTTAGGGAACACAGCAGAGACAGAAAAAGAGCTCATGCTGGGAGCTTTGGAGGGGGTCACAATTATGAGGATAGACTTCTGATCAGGATGAGTGTGAGGATACTTTTGACTCCTGCTCCTGGGACCTTGGTGAGGAAGGAATGTGGTTCTTCAAGGCCTAGAAGGGGTGCCGGTGCATGAAGCTGCCGTGGAAAGCTGTCATACAATTCATCACTTCCACAATGGTCTTCAAGACTTTCTCCTAGATCTTCTCTTCCAATTTCCTGCACACTCTCCTGTTTTCATACTCCGCTGTCATCTCCAGCAACAGCATTCTACTCCACTTGCTTAAACATTCCCTGTCCAAGTGCGAGGACAGCATTTGCTCCTTGAACATGTCATTCCCACTCCATTTATGCCTGACATCTGTGCCAGCCCAACAGCTAGCAGAGCCAGGAGAGTGTGCAGCATGCTCACTGCTGTTCCCAATGTAACGAAAAGTGAAGAGCAGACTTTACAGAAGATAAATTGTGGAGCATAAAACCTAATCTATTAGCAAAAAAAGGAACAACATTAGGGATATATATTTAAGAATAGGTTAGATAAATGTCTATCAGGGATGGTCTAGACCAGGGGTCTCCAAACTACGGCCCGCGGGCCGGATGCGGCCCGCGAGGCCCTCTCATCCGGCCCGTGGAGACCTTTTTGTCTGGCCCCGCCTTCTTCCGCGTGCCGGTGTGACGAGGCGACCCCCGCCCGTCCCTGGGGTGCCGCCGAACGGGCCCTTCTTGCCGCGGGGGGGGGGGCCCTGTCAGGGGTGTGCGGCGTGTACTCACGCCGCGCAGGGGCAGGAGAAGCGGGCCGCTCCGCTGACAAGCGGCCGCGCGGCGGCAAACGGCGCAGGGGGCGGGGGTTAGCACGGGCGGCGTTCCCCCGCCCAGACTGACAGGGCAGCCGGCCAATCAGGGGGCAGGATGGGCGGTGGTGGTAACGCCCGCCCGGCGACGTGCGGGGGAACGTGAACCCCGGCGGGAACTTTAAAAAGGTGACCCCTTCCGCCCGGGGGGGGGGAAGGAGTGAGCGGTGGCAAGCAGGAGGGGAGGACAGCGTGCAGAGGAAGGGGAGAGCAGGGGGAAAAGCCCCCCCCCTTCCGGGAGAAACGGATTCGCAGGCGAATATTCTGAAGAGGAAACATTAAAAGCAACAATCTCTCTACCATAAGTGGATATATTTGCACACTATATTCAGGTAAGTTTAACTTAAGAAATCATAAGAATTTTTAAAAATTGTTTCGGGTCATTTGCAGCTATTATTGCGACAAAATTAGTTCGCATAATCAGGTTTTTTGAGCGATATTGTGTGCAAGATACTTTCAGTTTCATTATTTATTCATGTTGAATTCACTTTATTTTAGTGCCCAGCGATGGCCGAGAAGAGGAAAAGAAAAATAGACGATGAGTGTCGGCAATTTCAAGAAGAATGGAGTTTGAAATACTTCTTCATCAAATCCGGCGAGAAACATTGTGTGTGATTTGCAATGAAACCGTGGCTGTGATGAAAGAATACAACCTGCGCCATCATCATCAAAGCAAACATCAGGAGAAATATGTACAGTTGAAGGGTAAAGTCCGTGCCGAAAAATTTTCTAAATTACAAAATCAACTCACATCTCAGAGGACATTGTTCAGTAAATCCTCAAATGAAAATGAATCCTTAACTAAGGCCAGTTATAAAGTTGCCTACGTCCTGGCTAAAAGTGGCAAACCCTTTACAGATGGTGAAGTAGTGAAGGAATGTTTGTTGGAAGTGGCTGAGGAACTTTGCCCAGAAAAGTCAAAACAATTTGAAAATGTAGCTTTGGGTGCGAATACCATTGCCCGCCGTGTTGCAGACATGGGTGAAAACATTGTGACTCAAATAGCGAAAAATGCAAGCAAGTTTTGCCATTTTTCAATTGCAATGGATGAATCGCTGGACAGCTGCTCCACCTCTCAACTGCTTGTGTTCATTAGAGGTGTGGATGAAGACATGAACATAACACAAGAGCTGGCTTCCCTACATAGCATGTATGGCACTGTTACCGGAGAGGATATATTCAATGAGTTGAAAAAAACATTTGCTGATTATAACTCGGACTGGACTAACCTCAGTTGCCTGACTGTTGATGGAGGAAAGAACATGAGTGGCATAAAGAAAGGCTTGGTTGGACAAGTGAAGCAGATGTGTAATGACAAAAACATTATACAACCAATGTTCCTGCACTGTATTATTCACCAGCAAGCTTTGTGTGCTAAATATGTGGACATTAGCAGTGTACTGAATCCTGTGGTGAAGATGGTGAATTTAATAAGGTCACATGGGCTCAACCATAGACAGTTCAGAGACATGTTGGAAGATACAGACACAGAATCGCAAGATTTACCATATTACACAGCAGTAAGATGGCTAAGTTGTGAGAAAGTTCTGAGCAGAGTATTTAAGTTAAGAAAGGAAATAGGTGACTTCCTGGAAAGTAAAGGCAAGCCACAGCCATTACTGTCTGATGAAGAGTGGGTATGGAAATTGGCTTTTGCTGCAGACATAACTAGTCATTTAAATTTTCTGAACCTAAAACTACAAGGAGAGCAAAATCTAGTTTCTGATCTATACACCCACCTAAAGGCCTTCAGATCCAAACTTGTCTTGTTTTTGGAACAAGTACAGGCCAACAACTTGACGCACTTTCAGCAGTGCAAGGTCTTCATGGCTGAAGCAACAGCTGAGTTCCCCACGTCATTTGCATGCGAGATCATCAAAGACCTCCAGCTGCAGTTTCAGCAGCGGTTTTCTGACTTGGATTCAAAGGCAGAAGAAGTGAGATTGTTTCAAAACCCATTTGAAGCAGATGTGGCCAGTTGCCCAGATGAACTGCAGCTGGAAGTCATTGAGTTGCAAGCAAATGACCTCCTTAGGGACAAGTTCAAAATAGGACTAGTGGGTTTTTACCAGTTTTTGCCCAAGGAAGACTTTCCTAATGTCAAAACTTTTGCATCAAGGTACCTTTCAATCTTTGGAACAACATACCTGTGTGAACAAACATTTTCAAGAATGAAATATGTGAAGAACAATTTGAGAACAAACTTGTCCGATGATAATCTCAGGTCACTGTTGATGTTAGGGACAACAAATCTAAAGCCAGAAATGTCTGCTATTTTGGCATCCAGGAAACAATTTCACCATTCACACTAATACAGGTGTTCATGTGTAGTGTATCAATGTGTTATTAAATAATAACTGAATAAAATAATATTAAATAAATAATTAAAAACAATATCCATGTTTTGATTGTTTTTTATTTGGACCTCAAGTGTGTAGTCGGCCCCCGAACTGCTGTTTGATAGTTAATGCGGCCCTCGGGCTGAAAAGTTTGGAGACCCCTGGTCTAGACAGTATTTGGTCCTGCCATGAGGGCAGGGGACTGGACTTGATGACCTCTCGAGGTCCCTTCCAGTCCTAGTATTCTATGATTCTATATTATGTACAAGGCCACAGTTATGCTTTTAAGCAGCCACCATGCAGCAGGTACACCACCGAGTTCTTAGGGAAGCAGCTAGACTCAGTTTGGCAGCAGGCCAAAGCTTGAGACTGTGGGAAGGAGAAAGTCTGAGGGTGGTGGCGGGGCCTGTGTCTTTGGCACCCCGTTTGCCAGGAAAGTTCAACTTCCCTATCCACGGGAACATACGGGCAGGTGGGGGAAAGAGGTCCAGGCATAGTGGTAGGGCAGAAGCTCACACGGTGCCCAGGTGTTTGGCACCCCATTTGCCAGGAAACTGCAACTTTCCTTCCTATGGGACCATGAAGGCAGGAGGTAAGAGGGCATGGAAGCAGGGAAAGACAGGGGCTCATGCCTGAGCAAACAGAGGTTTACTTCAGAGATATTGGCTAATAGCTTTTCTGGTTTATTCAGATTGCCATGCAAAATATCAGTATTCAAATATCTCACAGAGTGATAGGGAGCAGATGCTGACTGATTGTGGCCAGAAACCTGGACCTTAGTCTGCAATGCTTTGTGATGCAATAATGCCAGGCCACTTACTGCTGGCTTGGCATGGAAAGGTGTCCTACCATGGAGGATGGAATAAGGCTTGCCTCCCTGGAAAACTTGTGGGAAAGATTAAAGAGTTCCTCTATGAGAGCTTCCTGGAGATGTTCAGGGAGGATTCCCACTGCATTTCCAGTCACGTTAACAAGTTGTTCTAGGGAATCCACCACTGTGTGGGCAAATTAGGTGGCACAGATCACACCCAAATGCTTTAACCCACTTGTAGCATGATGAAAAATGTGAACTCACCAGAAGTGCCCTCTCCAGGATCAGTGCCTGGCTGTAAGATGTCCTGGGAGGCAGCGATTAACTCCAAAGACCTAGGTATTGGTGACATCAGTTACCCTGCTCACATGCTGGAACATTCTCCTCCACCTCCTCTTCCTCATCCACATTGTTCGCCAAACTGCTACCTGTGGCTACCAGTGTCTTGGGAGGAATCCATGGACTGGATGAAGCTGGTAGGATCTCCCCTAGGATCACATGCTGCTGCTCATAGAAGCAGCATGTTTGTGGCAATGATCCAGACTGTCCATTTGCCTCCTTGTCTTCTAGTACAACCACCTCAGCGCCTTATTTGTATGCAGCACTGCTGAGCATGCCTGTCGTATCCTTTCTCCTCCATGCCATTTGCAATCTTGGCATAGATTTCTGCATTCCTTGTGCTGGTTCATAATTCTGCAAAAACAAGTTTCTCTCTCCAGCTAGGAATGAGGTCCAGGATTTCTTGCATGCTCCATGCTGGTGTGCATCTGTGACCCTGAAAACTCATGGTCATGTATACTGCTTACTCTGTGGTCTGCTTGCGCTGGCCACACAGGAAGTGAAATTCAAATTTTCCCAGGGCCTTTTCTGTTCACCTGGAGAGCAGTAGAGTTGGAAGTGGCCGGATCAGTCATTGCGGAGCACTGTGGCATACCTCCCAGAAGCTAATAACTTTGACTTCCACAGCACTTTGTTTGTATTACTGTAAAGTTGACTATTGAAGGTCTAATTTACCATTACTCCTCATGAAAAGTAGGAATACTAAAATTGCCTTTGAAAACCCCTAAAGTCGATTGAACTGGCTTGGTGGTGTAGACTCATTGTTTAGAACAGGCGTGAGGAACATCAGGCCTGTGGGCTGGATATAGCCCCCAGTTTGCATGGATCGGGCCTCTGATGCTCAGGGCTCCATCCCAGCTTTGGGGAACCCATCGCCCCACAAGGGGCTGGAACACACAAAATCTACTAGTCTGGGCTTCCCCCAGACTCTGGCGTGTGAAGGAAATGTGGGAAGTGTCTTTCTCCTTCTCAGTTAAGGACCACATCTGTGGGGGGTTTGGATATTTTTTTCTTTTCACTTGTGTGCAAAGTGATTTTTCTGTGGGTCAGCGGCCCGGGACCTAAAAAAGGTTCGCCACCCTTGGTCAGAAGTTCGACCTAATGCGGCTACATTCTACCTAAACTCTCAGAGTAGGCCATTTTACCAAGCTCGGATACGTGTTCATAAGACCTCTGAATAAAAATGAATAATTGGTAGGGCACAAAGCTAGAGAATCAATTCATTCCCTAACTAAACAGTTATTTCCTAGTCAGGAATGTATTCTTCTCTTTGATACACATTCCACGTGCTTCGCATTATTAATTGCTGAACTGATTATGACATGCATGCTATTTTCCCCTACCAAGGAACTGGATGACATCCTTCTGGCTTCCCACTTCCCTGAAGCAGGAGTTTTAACTGCTGCTCTACCCCAGAAACAGAGCTTGAGCATACCCTGCCCACCGTCCACGGTGCAGAAGGACAGACTGATGGGCACTGGCAGGGAGTGAGGTTTAACCCAAGGGGGTACGATTGAGACACAACGTGGCCCCCCTAAGGGCTACAAGCCTGTTCTAGCCCTAGAGACTATTGGAAGGGGACGGAGGCACAGGAGGCGATTCTCACCCAGCACAGGGTTTTCTTTGGCAGTGGTGAAAATAACTTAACATTTCTTACAGGCATTGCAGTGGGGGTCCCTGCCAGCTCTTTAACTAGCTCCCCGCTGGCTTCTGCCGCAGCTCAGGCAATTCTGCAGAGGGCACGCCCGCTTACTTTCACCTCCGCTCTTTACGCACGGGAGACCGCCCATAGCGGCGGCTGGAGACGAGGCCTGGAGGGAAGTGGGTCGGCGGGGCTGGGAGACAGGCAGCCCCTGGGCGGAGTCTCTCACGGCAAGGGGGCGGACCAGCACAAGCGTGCTAGGGGGGGAGAGCTCGTGTTGGGGGCGGGGAGAAGGTCCCTCGCTGGCCAATAGGAGAGCGAAAGGGAAAGAGACCTTCCGTTAACAGCCTTAACTCAGCAGTAACTGAGGGAGCCCAGACGGCGGGAACGATGAACGGCCCCTCACGCATTCCTCCCTCCTAGCTCGAGGGCGTGGCCGAGCAGGAGACGGTGACGTAGGCTCGGCTGACAGTACGCATGCTCAGTAGCCGGGCGGAAGGAAGGACGCTTTCTACTGAGGCGGGGAGCGCCTGCTTGGTCCCCGCTGGCGGGACCGCGCGCCGGCAGCGTCTCCTCGCTGCGAGAAACCTGCTCAGCCGCTCGTCTCCGGCTGCCCCGGACCTAGCTCCTGCCCCGTGCCCGGGTCTCTGGGGTACTCGAGAAGCCACCCAGCGCTTCTGTAACGGAGGGGGGCATCCCTCCCTCCCTCCCGGGGTTGTAAGGCGCGGGGAAGGGTCGGTGGGGGGGCAGCGAGCTGCCAGTGCTTGTCTGGGGGTTCCCCTGTATGTGACGTGGGCGAACCCGGCCCTCTGCGCTTGCCAGGGGCTCCCTTTGCATGTGCTTTGCCATCACCCGCAGTAATACCGGCTATGGCGGCTGCTCGCCTACAGCTGCTCCCCTTGGATCCGGGAGACGAAGGCACGCAGAGATGCAGGATGGGACCCGCCACTCTGTCCTCTCTGGGAGCCAGGCTCGGGGCCCCAGTCAAGATCACGGTTCCTGGTGGCTGCTGTTTGTGCACTGCTTGGCCCAGGCATGATGTGACTGATGGCTACCTGCAGCTAGATCTGAAATGCAGAACTTCAGGTTTAACTGCAAGCAAGTTGAAAAGTCTCACACTGAGTGTCAGCCACTTGAAGCTTTTGGCCTGTCACCCGCTGAGAAAAGTAATAGTGAAAGTGGTACTTAGGAATCTTGCCTTGAAAAAGGCCACCCCACAAGCAACACTGCAGGAGATAGTGAAAGAGCTGCTGAGAAATGTGTATGTTTCTCTTCACCATGTTGTTACTGCTGCCCCAATTCCTGGAAATCCAGTGGTGTGTGTTGAAATACTGTCTGTAGATCCATTTACAGAACAAGCTGGCCTGATAACCCCCAAAACTAATATAAATGTTAAAGAAGTGGTCACTTTAGAATGGTACAGACACTTGTCAAATGATACCACAAAAATTTCAGTTGCAGGAATGGATGATTTGGGCAGCTCTTTGAAGGAGAGAATTGTTTTGCCTTTCCATTTCCCCAAAACCTTCAAGAAGTTGGGTATCTCTGTCCTTAGTGGAGTACTGTTGGTGGGCCCTCCAGGTGTGGGGAAGACTCTTCTTGTAAAGGCAGTTGCAAGGGAAGTGGGAGCATATTTACTTTGCATCAGTGGTCCAGCTATATATGGCTCAAGGCCTGGAGAAAGTGAAGAAAATTTGCGAAGAGTTTTTGAACAAGGCAGGGAATTGTCCTGCGAAGGACCAACCATTCTCTTTATTGATGAAATTGACTCTTTGTGCCCTAAACGGGGAAGTTCGAACAGCATCCCTGAAAATCGCATTGTTGCTCAATTGTTAACACTTATGGATGGCATAGGCAGTGAAAATGAGATGGTTGTTATGGCAGCAACAAACAGGCCCGATGCCTTAGATTCTGCACTGAGGAGACATGGTAGATTTGACCAAGAGGTGAGAAAAGTCTGTTCTTCTTGATTAGTTTCTGACACTTCAATACCATTTGTCATTTTTCTATTGAAAAATCAATTCAGGGCCTAGTGATGGTGTTCTGCAATGTCACATTCGGTGATCAGATTTGATGCCCTATGTCTTATGGTTAGATCAGTGACCCACAAAGGAGAAGGAAAAGTTACCTTTTTGCTACTTTATAGTTAGGCTTGTAGGGTTTTTTCCCCTTCTTGGTTTTTACATTGTTGATTAAAAAGCACATGTATTAAATCTGTACTTACACTAATGTAGGGCATTAACTGAACCATACTATGTTGATTAAAAACTGGAATGATTCAGAATTGTTGCACATTAAATGGGCTAACTGACAATTACATTATGAAACCTATAAATGGAAGGGTTAGGGGTTCACAATCACTGATATAGTCTGCAGCAGACACACTGTTTGGGAGAATAAATAATTGCTCTAGGTCACAGGTAAGATGCACAAGCAATGTGTGTTTTTATTAATGTACCCAAACAAAAAATAGGAATAAAGAACATGGGCCATATTTATAGGGGGAGGGATTCTATCTTGGGAAGCAGTGGCTGAAAAAGACTTAGGGGCTATGGTTAATAATCAGCTGAACAGAGGTGTCTAGTGTGACACTGGCCAAAAGCATTAATGCCATACTTCATTGTATAAACAGGAATACTGAGTTAATAGGGAATTTATTTCTATATTTGGCACTCTTGCAACTACTGGTGGAATACTGAAGTTTTAGTGTCCACAATTCAAGAAAGGTGTTAATAATTTGGAAGTGGTTCAGAAAAGAGCTGACAGAATGATTAAAGAATTTGAAAAATGTGTTAGAATAGGACAGGGAATCTTTTTTTCTGTCTGGGACCACTTACCCACAAAAAAAAATCAATTGGGGGAGCCACAAAAGCAAAAAAACCCAAAACCTCACTACTTGCCTGCTCCCAAGTGAAAAGCCAAAAAACAAACAAACAAACAAACCCCTCACTGGTCACCTGCTGTCAAGGTAGAAAAGAAAAAAAACACCTCTTGCTTAAATGGGTGACTCCATGCTCCAGCCCTGCAGGAGGGGCCTGGGCTTCTGGCCTGCAGTTCAGAGACTTGTCACTGGCAAGATGAAATTAAGCTGGGGGATGGAGCCACTCGTGGGCTATAGATTCTCCACCCTTCCTTACAGTGATACAGTCCAAAAATTCAATCTATTTAGCTTAACAAAGAGCAGGCTAAGGAGTGATTTCCATACACAAGTTTCTACATGGCAAACAAAATCTTCAGTCTAGTAGACAAGGGTGTTTGGAAACTGACTTTCAAATGGAAATGCTGCATACATTTTTAACAGTGAGGGTAAGTAACCATTGGCACAAGTTAGGAAAATCCACCATGTCCCTTCCTATCACAGAAAATGTTTTGAACAAGATTGGTCCAAATGAGCTGCTTCAGTTCAAATATGAATTGGTTCAGGGAAGTCCTGTAAGAAGTTTGTGTTACACAAGATGTTAGACTGATTGATCATAATCTACTGGATATGCAGATATGCAGCATAAAAGTACTTTTGCTGGTATTCATCATTTTGGTTGTTGAACAGGTATAAATTTTACTTCAAATGCAATTAATGGCCAATATAAGGTGTATCTATGCTTGGAGTTACACCAGCAAAATTTTTCGAGGATAGGCCTGGCCTAAAAAATGAGCTGAGCTGCTGGTAGAAATAGCAGACTGTATTATCAATAATGTATTAAGATAGACAAAATCAAATTATTTCAGTGGGGCACCATTCACAAGCACTAAAACTACATCTAAAAATGAAAAGTAGTACATTGTTAGGGCTATGGTCTCCAACCAGTTCTGAAGCAGCAGCCAGTATAGTGTCTATAGCTATACCGAACTGGCCACACTCACTGGCCAAATAGCCACATGTGGCTAGCGTGTTGGATACCATGGTTGTAGGGACTTTTTGGATTGTGCATAAATTGATGATATTCATGTCTAATAGAGGTAGTTCTAAAATCTAAGAACAGATAGAATCATACTAATTCGCACACACAATTGACACTTGTCACTTTTATGAACGATTTAATAGCAGAGTTCTATAGCCAGAGCCCCATTTTAGTTAAGGTACTCGCTTCATTATTTTTACAAAATATACCATCTTTGATTGTGTCTTATCTCAAACATCAAATGCTAACTTACAGTTGTCAAAATAAATTGACAAAAAATACATTTAGCAAAATGATGCATCCTTGTTTCCTTTATTGTTTATCCATGCACTCTCTAAAACTTTGAACCTGCAACAATCTCGATGCAAGGGTCTGTTCCAGGATGATGGCCTAAAATGTGTCATTCACAAGCGTTATCCCAGATCCTTCAAATTAGATAAATTATGCTGAACTACATTCACGCTTATCTAAATTTTAAGGATTTTGCAGCATTTAATGAAATACACAATTTTGGTTAAATTTTAGCAGATTTTCAGTAATTTATGCACATTCTCTACGCATTTTTATTTTATTCATATACACCTATTGGTCCTTTTTTGTGCTACTGAATTACATTTTTGTACAGTCATGTTTTCTTTGGTCCATGTATTACAGAGTTTAAAGTAATCATTCTCCATGGGGTTTTTTTCTATTTGACTTGTGGCCTGTACAGTTTTTTAAAATAGAAAAGTATGTTGTCACTAGCCTCCTGTGTTCTTATGTTCCAAAGAAATTATTATTTCACTATTAAATCTCCCATTGATTAATCTTTAAACACTAAGTGGCATTCTTTATAAAACATGCATTTGTTCAAATTAAAATGTATGTGTAAATGAAAAGTACTGATACAGTTCATTATATCTTCAAAGGATTATAGAGCTATTAATTAGTCCCTTGTCAAACAGTGTAAAAGGAGGAGAATTGATGCAAGGGAGTCCAAGATACGAACAATATAAGTGACTTGTCTAGGTCTGCAGAGATGAGAGAGGAATAGCAAAACACTGATAAATTTCCATTTATGGTATTTGTTTTAGATTATCATTGGAACGCCAACACTTAAACAGAGAAGATCTATTCTACAGCTGATTACTTCTAATATGCCTATTTCCACTGATGTTGATTTGATTAACCTAGCAGAAATGACAACTGGATATGTTGGAGCTGATCTTACAGCACTCTGCAGAGAAGCTGCTATGCAAGCTGTCCTGCGCAGCTGTTTGGTAAGGAGTCAGTTTAAACCAGAAAGATATCATTATTTATATTTATCACTTTTCCCCACTCTATTTTAATATATATGATGATAAATTAGGTACGTGAGAATATTCAAAACAAGCAAGCAAGCATTATAGATGTAATTATAAGCTTTCCTATAGTCTTTCAAGCCATGCCTTAAGTTGAGTGAAAAGTCAATGTAGAATATCTGTATTCTCTCCATAAGCTATTTAGTGTTGTACAAGGCTGGGAACATAAGTTCTTAATTGAAGAGCAAATGCTATATGTTTTTTTCCACTTAAGATGAACTTTTTATCAGCTACAGTCAACTTATATAAAATTCTGTTTCTTAATAAGGCGAACTATGTAGTAGTTTGTGGTTTGCACAAATACTGACTTATTTTACTAATCTAATATAACATGAATATACTGGCCAAAAGAGAACAGTTAGGGCACGTCCACACAGCAGGGCTAAAGCCAAAATAAGCTACGCAACTTGAGCAACATCAATTCCATAGTTTAAGACAAAATAGCTTATTTCAGCTTTTGGCAGTGTCTACACAGCAGGAAGTGTGAGAGAGAGCACTCTTCCTCCAACTTCCCTTACTCCACATAAAATTAGGGTTATAGGAATTGGAGTAAGAAGTCTTCCAGTTGGACGTTATTTTGATATAGTCCATGTCTATACCACATGCAATTATTTTGACAATGTTATTTCAGAATAACATTATTCTGAAATACCACTGCTGTGTAGATGAGCCCTTACAGTTCCCCATGGCACAGGAGTAATATTTCTGGGATGATGCAGATATAGATCTCAAGGAAGCATTGTTTGTTACTTCCACACACACCCCTTCGACGGCTAGCTAGGAGAAAGACTTGAAAAGCCTTCAAATGTTCCTTTGTTCAGCGAGGCAGAGTGGGGTGGAAGTCAAGACAGAGAGAGAAAATAAGGACAGCCTGAGTAATTAGTTTCCTTACCTGAAAAGATAATGAAGTAAATAATAAAGCAATCAATTTGCATGTATCTAGAAAGTGAAGTGATATGTAACAGCATGGATTTGTCAAGAACAAATCACGTCAAACCAACCTAACGACTTTCTTTGACAGGGTAACAAGCTTTGTGGAAAAAGGAGAAGTAGTAGGTGTGGTACATCTTGACTTTATTAATCCTTTTGATACTGTCTTGAGATGTTCTCATAAACAAACTAGGGAAATGCAACCTAGATGGAGCTATTGTAAGATGGATACAAAATTGCTTGGAAAATCATTCCCAAAGTGTAGCTATCAATGGCTCACAGTCCTGATGGACGGGCATAACAAGTGGAGGTCCTGTAGAGATCAATTCTGAGTCTGGTTCTGTTCAATAGCTTCACCAATGATTTAGATAATGGAGTAGAGAGTACATTTATACAGTGTGTGGATGATACAGAGCTGGAAGGGGTTGTGAGTGCTTTCAAGATAGAATTCAAAATGATTTGGACAAACTGGAGAAATGGTCTAAGGTAAATATGATTAAATTAAATAATGACGAATGTAGAGTACAGGCAGTCCCCGGGTTACGTACAAGATAGGGACTGTAGGTTTGTTCTTAAGTTGAATCTGTATGTAAGTCGGAACTGGCGTCCGGATTCAGCCGCTGCTGAAACTAACCGCCAGTTCCGACTTACATACAGAATCAACTTAAGAACCCCAAGCGTCCCCAAGTCAGCTGCTGCTGAAACTGATCAGCAGCTGATTCCAGGAAGCCCGGGGCAGAGCAACTCTGCCTCGGGCTTCCTGTAGTCAGTGCTGGTCAGTTTCAGCAGCAGCTGACTTGGGGACGCCTGGGGCAGAGCAGCTGGGGTGCTGCTGGGTTGCTCCAGTAGCGCCGCTCCTCGGCGCTACTGGACCAACCCAGCAGCACCCCAGCTGCTCTGCCCCAGGCGTCCTGATTCAGCCGCTGCTGAAACTGACCAGCAGCGGCTGAATCAGGACGCCTGGGGCAGAGCAGCTGGGGTGCTGCTGGGTTGGTCCAGTAGTGCCCAGAGCGGCGCTGCGGGACGAACCAGCAGCGCCCCAGCTGCTCTGCCACAGGCGTTCGGAGAAAAGCCTAGTCTGCTTGGGGGGGGGGCGTACTAGCTGCGCCCCCCCACCCCAGCAGACCAGGAAGACGTGGGCGGCGGACCGAGACGCACCGCGGTCCCGCCGCCTGGGTCCTCCGCGGCTTTGCTCCCAGTCTCCCTGGTCTGCTGGAGACCAGCAGATCAGGGAGACGGGGAGCAAAGCCTCTGAGGATGCCAGCAGCGGGACAGCCGCGGGGCGTCTGGGCTGCCCCGCTGCCGGCTTCCCCAAGGCTTTGCAAGGCTGCGGAGGGGCTCGGGCAACGGGGCAGCCCAGGCGCGCCTGGGCTGCCCTGCTGCCCGAGCCCCTCCACGGCTTTGCTCCGCGTCTTCCTGGTCTGCAGACCAGGGAGACGCGGAGAAAGCCCCGGAGTACACGGGCGGCAGGACCGCGAGGTCCCGCATTCCGTGTCCTCCGGGGCCCCGTTCGTAACTGCGGATCCGCGTAAGTCGGGGACTGCCTGTACTCCATTTAGGACGGAACAATCAACTGCAAACATATAAAATGGGAAATGATTTGGACAAACTGGAGAAATGGTCTAAGGTAAATATGATTAAATTAAATAAGGACGAATGTAGAGTACTCCATTTAGGAAGGAACAATCAACTGCAAATATATAAAATGGGAAATGACTATGTGGAAAATGACCACCTAGGAAGAAATACTGCAAAAAGAGATCTGCTTGTGGACCACAAGCTAAATATGAGTGAAAAGTGTACCACCATTGCAAAAAAAAAATTAACATAATTCTAGGATGTATTAGCAGGAATGTTGTAAGTGAGACATAAGACGTAATTCTTCTTACTCTGCACTGATTAGGCCTAAACTGGAATACTGTGTCCAGTTCTAAATGTCACATTTCAGGCAAGATGTGGACAAGTTGCAAAAAGGTACAGAGAAAAGTAATAAAAATGCTTAAAGATCTAGAAAACATGACCTATGAGGGAAGACTGAAAAAATTGGGTTTGTTTAGTCTGGAAAAGAATACTGAGAGGGTATCTAATAACCAGGGCTTGACAAACGGCGGCGAAAACCGCTCGCCAGCCCTGTACTGCGCATGTGCAAGAGCTGCAATGCGCATGCACACGCCGCAAATGAACGGGGTGCGTGGCTGGAATCTACTCGCCATGGGCAAGTAGATTGTATCGTTTGTCGAGCCCTGGTGATAATAGTATATAAGTACATAACAGTCATCAGCATGAGTAATAAAAATTGTTCTTCTGAACCTCTGAGGATACGACAAGAAGAAATGGACTTAAATTGCAGCAAGGGAGCTTTAAGTTGGATGCTGTCAAAAGCTTTCTAACTGTCAGGGTGGTTAAGCACTGGACTTGATTGCCTAGGGAGGTTATAGAATTTCTATCATTGGAGATTTTTAAGAGAGGGTTAGACAAACACCTGTCGGGAATGGTCTAGAATAATACTTACTCTCAAGGTCCCTTCCAGTCCTATGATCCTATAACATCCAGAGTATCTCTGTAATCATAGGAACTGTAGGAAATGTATGAGCAATTTATATTCCTCCCCAGACAATTTTATTTATATAACCTCCATCACATGGATCCTGCACAAAAATTGAAAATGGTAATTAAAATTAAGTAATTAAAGTAATTAAAATAAAGTTGAGCCCAGTAGTCCAAACAGACGCAGCTATTCTACCAGCTCATCTGCAAAGTGCAGCTTATTAAGTTTTATTAGGAAATCTGTAGTCTACAGCAAATGTGATACGGAGGTAGCTTGCCAGGCTGCAGGAGATTGTACAATAGAGGGAAAGAAGGAGGAAGGTCCAATAGCTTGCAGACAGTAAGGTTTTTAGCACTGTGCTGAGAAAACATTGTGTCTCAGATTCATACACTGCCAGTAGAGCCTGTGTTTATACTTACAGACTTGGTAACCCTAAATCACCACTGGTGGTAGCAACAGTAGAACCTACTACTAGTATAAAAAAAACTCACACAGGGCATTTTAGATTACATGGTAGGAAATACTGGAATCTTATCTGTCTTTAAGCTTCTTCCTTGGGTGTCAATGCAGTAGGTAGTGAACTATAGCTACAAGGTTTACTAATGTAGAAGAGAAGACTATGCAGAACATTGAATAATACCAGGGATCAGTCTGGCATCTGATGAGATCTGAGGATGAAAAATAGATTCATAACCCAACATTTTTGCAAGCCTGTATTCCGTAAATGTGTGAGGTGAGAGGATATGTTGTGATGATTGGGTTGACAGTTTTACCCTAGTTGTACTTTTTAAAATTAAGTTTACATGAGAATTCATAAGATATCACAGTAGCCTATAACTACAAATACTAATGGGGAAAAGGTATTGTGACGGTCAGGTCAGTGGGTTCCAAAAGAGTGCTAGAAGGAAAGTATGTGAGCCTTAGACTAAGTAGGTCTCTTTCCCTGAGTGAACTGACAGGGGCTGGCGTAGACACAGCAGGAACTTTCCAGAAGCAGTCTGGACAGTCAGGCCAGTTAGAATATCTGGGATTAATTAGGAGCCTTCCACAGCAAAGGGAGTCAGGCTAATTAGACCACCTGGGGCCAATAAAGAACCAGTTGAGACTTGTTTAAAAGGGCTCCTTTTCTGTTAGGTGGCACGTGAGGAAAAAGGAAGGTGCCGAAGTACGGAGGCTATGTCTAGGCTGCATTACTGGATGTATCCCGGAAAAGCAATGCCGTGTTCAAGGAACACATCCGCTTTTCCCCCCAAAAAATTGAAAAAGCAGATGTGCTCTTCTGCCAATCTTGTAAACCTCGTTCTACAAGGCATAAGGGATATGTCAAAAGAGCACTTTTTTCCTAAATTTGGCGCCGTGTAGACGTGCCAAATTTCGGAAAAGCCTCTTCGAAAGTAAATCAGAAAAAGACATGCAATTTGCGTACTGCAAATTGTGTATCTTTTTCCGATTTAATACTGCAGTCTAGACGTAGCCTGAGAGTGAGAGGAGTTTGGGTGAGAACTGGGAGCTGCAAGGCAGGAAAAGAGTGTTGGAGGATCAGGTACCAGAGGAAAGGTACTGGGAGGGATCGTTTGGGGAAGTTGCCCAGGGAGGTAGTTGCCAGACAGGGAGTAGAATAAACCCCATCTGTTACTGCTGTTTTAGGGTCCCTCAGCCGGAACCTGGAGTAGTGAGTGGGCCTGGGTTCCCCTCACCCTGCCCACACCACTACAGAGTCCCTCTCTAGATAGGGAGACCAGAACTACAGAGGGACTAACCTGTGATGACTGTGGCTCAATGTGTTGTGAACCCTGCCTCTAGGAAAAAGAAAGAGGCTGTGTGCTGGGACACAGCAAGCCTCTGAGGCTGAACACTATCTGCCAGAAATGCAGGACCCCTGGGCACAGCCATAGCTTTGCCATAGTATGAACAGGAAACAAATTGAATTAGTCCAAACAAAAAGGCCCTATTGGTATAACTCAAAGACTCTGTTAAGATTATGCTTAGTAAACAAGAAAAGTATGGAACCAGAAATCAATAGACCAAAATTGGCGTGTCAAAAAGTAGGCCTAATTTTTGGACAAAATGATGAGTGGATGAGCTATTTTGCACATAATTTTCTTTGTGCATCCTTAAGGAAGGAGACTTTTTGTGAGGAAATATTAGTTACTAGAACAAGTATTAACATAATGGCTACCATCCCCATTGTTTTCTTGGACCCTGATGCATAGGGAGAGACCTATGTTACATCACCATCTCTACCAGCTATAGATGAATCCCAAGTACCTTGTGGGATCCAAATTCAACAGCAGTTCTAGCCCATCAAAACTAACTTCTCTTTTTCTCCAAAAGGGAAAGGTGACATGGATGACTATCTTTGATATCTGAAAGACTGACAAAATAGGGTTCTCCTTCTGTAGACGTTTTTCAGCTAAAAGTAAAGGGAGCAAGGAATGGTGTTAAAATTAAAACCTTATAATATTTTACATTTCAAATGCTTTAACGATTTTTCCTTCCTTGTTTATTAACATTTAAAATAATTTTTAATAGAGTACAGGCAGTCCCCGGGTTACGTACAAGATAGGGACTGTAGGTTTGTTCTTAAGTTGAATTTGTATGTAAGTCGGAACTGGTACATATTGTAGGGGAAACTCTAGCCAAACATTTCTCCAGAGCTCAGTTTTATTCTCCCACACCTCACTTCTCTCAGTCCTTTATTCTCAAGCTGAGGTGTCTGCTGAGAAAAGCCGCTCCGCGTCTCCCTGGTCTGCTGGGGCGGCGCTAGCGTCGCGTCTCCTTGGTCTGCTGGGGGGGCTCTAGCTTCGCGTCTCCCCGGTCTGCTGGGGGGAAGCAGCTAGTGCCTCACCCCGTTTGTAAGTAGGGATCCGATGTAAGTCGGATCCATGTAACCCTGGGACTGCCTGTATGTGCCCGGGTACTAAACAGGCTGAGGTCTCTGTATACCAAACCACAGACATTATTTTACACAGCATTCCTTGTAAGCTGAGCTCTTGGGTGGCCACCCAGGAAAGATTCAAATGCCACCTAACTGAGCAGAACGCCCACAGCCAGCAACACATGTTTCTACTGGTGATGTACATCCACACATGCCTTGGTGCACATAAAACATATTCTGTACATGTCTGGAAAAAAATTAGAAGAAACATTGATTTAATGCTGTTTAATATTCGACAGTGACTGAGTTATGTTAATGTTTTTGGCCCATATATTTGATCTAAATGCATTCTGCTGTATGTACTGGAACAGATACGTGAGTAAATGGAGACATTTTTCTCATTTTTGAGAATGAGCCAGAAATCCTATATGTAGTGAACCCAAACTCTGGGTTTATCAACAACTTCCCTCACAGGGATGTTAGAGTTTAACCATTAACCGATAAGCATCAGCTTATCGGTTAAATTCAGCTGGTCCCTGGGGAGGTGGCTTCGTTGCTGTAGTGAAGCCTCCTCCTTGGGAGCTGAGCCAGCCGGAGCTGGCAGTTCCACTTCCAGGAAGAGGGCTTCACTATGGGTCTGTGCAGTATGACATTAAGCTTTATACTGCAGAGCCCGCAGTGTGTATAACTGCTCAGATTTTTAGCAGATACACAGTTACCATATTAAATTATTTTTAATATCCCTGCTAGGATTCCATGTGGCAGAACTAGCATAGATTCTGGAGAAAAGCAAGTATATTCTTTCAAACATCAGTTTCCTACAGAAGTGTCCAGCCTTGTGCCTTAACAAAAAATATATCCAGCCACAGTGAATGCACACTACTTTGTTAGCACGTGTTCGTACTTGTGTCTGTTGTACGTAAATTCCTTAGGATAGGGGTTCTCTTCTTTGTCAATTATATCTGACCTGTTGTAAAATGTTCGGGATATCTAATGGAGCTATAACAATTATTAATGATGCAAAGGAAAAAAACCAGTATTTTTTTGTGCATTTCTTCAGGATTCAGTTCACATGTTGATTAACATGGCAGACTTCCATGAAGCTTTTAAAAAAATTCAGCCATCTTCCTTTCGAAGCAGTGTTGGACTAATTGATTTTAAACCTGTTACTTGGGACCAAATTGGTGGTCTTGAAGATGTGAAATTAAAGTTAAAACAGGTAGAGTACAAAGCACATTTAAACAAAACTAATTTCTCCCATTTACCTCAAACTGTTCTATACGCTGCAGTATTGAAAAGTATTCTTATGGGAATTGCATCAGTTTTTAATTCTTACTTAAAATGTTATCCTAATTACAAAAGCATGTTTTAATATTTTTATTTTTTCAGCTCACACTAAAATTGCCTATAGACAGCACTTTCTGAATAATTAAATTTACAATCTCAAAATGTCACCCAGGAGCATACCATAGAAAATTAATATGAGCCATTAGAGGGCAGACACTGCAGTACATATACCCAGCTCATTGCAATTATCCTCAGCCCGGTTGTGACAATCTATACGTTTGAGTATTTTAAACTAAGGGGAAAGTGAGTTCCAGAGGCACCAAGTATGCCTTCTCAGAGAATTTCCTACCCACTGCCTTGTCTGTTATAATACAGGCAGTCCCCGGGTTACGTACAAGATAGGGACTGTAGGTTTGTTCTTAAGTTGAATTTGTATGTAAGTCGGAACTGGTACATATTGTAGGGGAAACTCTAGCCAAACATTTTTTTTAGTTTTGGATAGCATAGGGAAAGGTTAACTCCCCTCTAATGTTTGTTTTGCTGTCTGTTCCCCTGTTCAGAAGATTTCACATCTATTTCTGTCCCTGAGACAAACGCAGGACTAAAGGAGTAACTCATCAAATACCAAACAGCTCTGCACCATGCTTTGAGCTAATAGCTTTATTTCCACACACCACCTAGGGTTCTAGGAGGAGGGTCCTTTTTTTGCTAACACAATGAGGCCAGCACTTTGTTTGTTTTGGTGGAGTCTTTGTTTGCCCAGGGAGCCCAGCATGTATAGGGGGAGAAGGGGCGGAGAGGCTGCTTTTGTCTGCTGTTCGGCAGCCTGTTGCTCAGGGGAGGGGGCAGCCTGTTGCTGGCAGGGGGGGAGGGGGGAGGCGTGCAGGATGCGAGGCCGCGGGGGGGGGGGGGGGGGAGCGGGCGTGGGGAGGCACTATTCCTCTGCCCTGCAGCTCTGCGGGATCCCTGTCCCTGTGGCCAGCTGCTGCAGGCAGAGGCCAGTTGGAGCCGGCCGAAGAGGAGGAGGAGGTGGATTCTAGGACCCAGGTGAGCGAGCCCCGGGGACGCTGCTGCGCTCCGGGAGCCCGGCATGTATAGAGGGGAGGAGGGGCAGAGAGGCTGCTTTTGTCTGTTCGGCAGCCTGTTGCTCAGGGGAGGGGGGGGCAGCGGGCGTGGGGAGGCACTTTTCCTCTGCCCGGCAGCTCTGCGGGACCCCAGTCGGAGCCGGCCCGAGGAGGAGGAGGATCCTAGGACCCAGGTGAGCGAGCCCCGGGAATGCTGCTGCGCATGTGCGGGAGTTGCCTCACCCCGTTCGTATCTAGGGATCCGACGTGAGTCGGATCCACTTAAGTCGGGGACTGCCTGTAGAGGGTAAAATTTGAGTGTGTCCATTGACTTCAATTGCAATAATGCAACAAGGTAGAGTAGTGCTGTGAACACTAATTTTATTGGCGTATGTAAATCACTGCAAATGTTTCACCCTTTCTGTATTTACAGAGTATTGAGTGGCCTATGAAGTTTCCTCAGGCTTTTGTGAGGATGGGACTGTCTCAGCCAAAGGGTATTCTCCTCTATGGGCCACCGGGATGTTGCAAAACCACTCTGGTGAAGGCTGTGGCGACAAGCTGCCATTGTTCCTTTCTTTCTGTTAGTGGTGCTGACCTTTTTTCACCTTATGTTGGAGATTCAGAGAAGATTTTATCTCAGGTTTGGTTTTTAATCACATATAATTTGCTTTATTTTTGTATAAAGAATTCTTCACTACTATATATTGCTTTTTGAGTCATTAAGGTCATATTCATCCGATCTAAAATGGTAATGTTCAGTTGATTTCAGTGGAGCTATTGCCATTTACATCTGCTGAACATACGGCCCTAAGTTATTTTTCAAACTCATTTAATCTACCAATTGTGTGTTGCTTTTTGTTCTTTGCTTGACTTGAGTATTCAGTTAGGAGCCTGGAGTCTGCTATACAGTAAATGTAATCCAAAGTGGTTCTCCATTGAATGTTGTAAATAAATATTTATTTAAAGTGAATTAACAGTTAAGTATAAGTACAAAAAATATGTAACAAATGTTGTCAGTTGACATGGTGGTACTTACATATGCATTACAAATTCTTTAGTTTATTTTATGAATCTAATAAAAGGTTTTTCGGCAAGCAAGAGCACATACTCCAGCAATAATATTCCTGGATGAGATTGATTCTATCCTAGGATCTCGATCAGCCTGCAGAACTGGACATGGTGCCTCTGAGAAGGTTCTTTCTGTCCTCCTTAATGAATTAGATGGCGTTGGAGTTAAAGTCACAGAGAGAAGAGAGAATAAATTACAGCTTGAAAGTGATTGTCAAGAACAAAATGAAAAGGAGAGACAGGTATGTACGCTCACTTTTTACAGGAAGAAGACTCATTTTTATTGCTGAGGTGCTGCAGAACAGCGGCTCCCAATCTCCAGTCCATAGACTGGTGCCAGTCCGAGAACCACTGGCTCCCATGCCACATCAGCTGCCATAGCTGAAACTGACTATTTGCGGTGGTTCAGCTCCAGCAGCTGTAGTGGCTGATTTTTGCAATGGGGCTGAAGTAGTGGCAGGAGGAGGAAGAGCAGAAGGTGCCTCCCTCCCTCTTCCTGACTCAGTAATGGCGGCCCAGCTGGGGCTTTGCGTTCCCCCCCACCCACCCACCCACAAGGGTGCAAGATGTGCTTGGGTAGGGAGAGTGGCCATCTCCTTCATGCCCCCTCCCTCCCCGTGCAGCAGTGATGGCCACACTCTCTAGAGGGGGCAGTCTCTTTCTCTGGGGAGAGTGGGGATGGGGGTGATGGGGTGTTGGGTGAGGGGATGGTGGAGTCACAGGGCAACAGAGTGTTGGCATGAGCAGTACAGGTCAGAGGTTAAAATGTCAAAGGAAGCTCAGGGCATGGAGTGGAGGTCAAACGGTGTTAGGCACTGGGGAACAAGGAGCTGGGTTGGGGCTAAGTGGACATGGAACATTTTATTTGCAAATAAAATATTTATAACAAATATGCAAATATTTGAATTAAATGTTGCTGGTCTACCAAAAGTTTGTGAGTGAGTTTGCTGGTCCATGGCATAAAAAAGGTTGGGAACCACTGCTCCAGAAGTCTACATCATTAGCCTTCACGGATTAAAAAATCTTCTTTCTGCTGCCTCTGGCAACCTATTGATAGCATCCAGTATTTTCTTTTACACACATTGTTTTAATACACTTTTAACTACTTGTTGCCTTTGTAAACAGTTATATAGACCATTGAAACACTTCTGTGATACTTCAGTCTTATGTCCTCTCTACACTCAGATATGCACAGTCTTGCTAAACTCTGACCCCAAAAAAGTTCCACGTGCATTTTATATTACATATTGGTATATTGGCCTACACAAAGCAGACATGTTTGTACCAAAAAGGAATGTGATTAAATATGGATATATGCATTTATTGCCTGTATTGCCTCTCTTTGTCTCCTCTTAATTGATACTTACAAATTAGGCTTGTCCTGTAATCCAAAGTGCATAAAACATTCTATACATATCTAATTTGCTGCACGTATAATCTCATTCAGCTAGAGTTTCAAGAAGTTTTGAACAAAAATGTTATGATAGTTGCTGCAACAAATAGACCAGACATGTTGGATGATGCCTTGTTGCGTCCTGGAAGGTTAGACAAGATCATCTATATTCCACCTCCAGACCAGAAGGTAATGCATTATAAATCTGTACACAAATTTACATAGAGGTGTGAAGTTGTAGGTATACTATTTTTAACAACAAAAAGAGGCATAGTACTATAATGTATACAAGAGTGGGTAACTTTGCACTGTAGATTAGCTATCAAACATCTAGCTTTTGAAATAAATATGAAAACAGCATGGATATAATTAAAATGTATATAAAAATGTAACCCTTCACCCACTATGGTCAAAGCACTGGCATTTCTGGAACTTCCTTACTTTTGAATGTTTGATGATATATATTTCCTAAATCAATAATTCAGATTGAGTAATACCAGAATTGCCTGTGCTTAGGTCAGTTTATATTACTGGCCTTGTTCTTAGAAACTGAACTGATTCTCTGAAACTTTCCAGAAAAAGTCAGCAGAGAGCAAGTATGGACGATTTAAATCCAAAAGGCTACAATTTTGGAAAAAGTATCAGCAGCTGAAGAAATTAACTTAAAATGGATAGAATTAAACAATTTAACCATAAACATAGCTGCAAACTTTGTTCATAGACTTGCCAATCTCCTTACTAAAAAAGAAAAAAGCATGCCAGCCAACCAACCAACATAGCGTGTATGGTTGAGCATTCTACATTCTTTTTGTGCTTCTTTGTCTTAAATTCTAGTACTTCAAATAGCCTATACCAAATTAGGGGTGGGAGCACAAGGTATAGAAGAAGTCCAAAAGCACCAAGACCAATTCATGATTTTAAGAGGCATCATGAGATAGTGTGAAAATTATTGGGGTTGGTAAGGATATTGCAGCAAAATTGTAGCCCCTTGTCCTACAGACAAGGAAGATAGTTGGCAGCCCAACAAGAATTTTGGTCAAACTGGTAGTTTTCAGTCAAGATACTCAATTGATTATAATTATTGAACTTTGCCAATGAAATCTTTTCAACTGCTGTATTATTGTACTGCTTGAATGCATCATGTGATTACTCTATGGTAAATTGGATTTTTCTTGATAGTTTATCTCAAGCAGAATGTTTCTCTCCTTATTACTGTACTGTAATAGATTTGAGCATAGAACTTGCAGTACTAGGCAACACGAATAAAAGTGGCAGAAAATAGGCCTACATGAATGCTTTTAATAAAACAAATAGAACATAAGTGACTGTCCTTTATCTTTGTGTAATGTGCTTGTATCATAGGGAAGGCTTTCTATTTTGAAAATTTGCACACAAAAAATCCCAGTAGATTCTGATGTGTCATTAGAATACCTAGCTGTGCAAACCAAACTCTTTTCTGGAGCTGATATTGAAACTCTCTGCAAGGAGGTAAGAGCTTTTTGTTGGGTAAGTGAATATTTCAGATGGAGAGGCCCAATTATAGAAAATTCTAAGGCATTTCATATTTTTCCTCTATTTTTAATGAAAAGGATGTAAGATAAATTCCCAACATTTTATACAAGGTGAGTGAAAAAAATATGTTGTATGTGTAACATATACCCAGTAAATAAGGAACCTGTTAGCTCTAGGTGCAGAATTAATTGCCCTGAAGAGACAGTTTGTGAAGTCTGGGAACTCTTTACGGCAGAGAAAATATATACAGAAGGCAGATAATGCAACTTTACTGGTTTGCATTTTTGGGGAGTAGGGTAAACCCAGTCCTGCTTTCTGTCAAGAGCTCCTATCCTTAAACATACAGTGCTCAAAAATGTCTTCAAATAATGCAAGTATGGAGCATTAATTAATTTTGCTTTAGTAGGAACTACTGTGTATGGAGATGAGTTTGCTGTGGAGAATGCCTTTTCTTTCTGTGTCCCAGACCTCCCCCTCCAAAAATTGTGGAGCATGGTGGCAGCACACTGCCAGAGTGTCTCTTCCCCTCTCACTTGCATTTACCACTATCTGTTGAGTTCTGTTTACTTTCTCCTTTCTCAGAGGGTAGCATTTAAAAGAGTATATGCTGAGAAACTTGGATTAACTGACCAAAAAAAATGATGCTGAACAAGTCGATTTTTGTCAAAATTCATAGGTTAAGTGGAATAAGGGACTACTAATACTTGCTCCAGAACCTATCCCTTACCTTTTTAAAGCATTTCTTAAAATCCATTTAGATTGTTCCCTTGTACTACACATCATATAATTTATTACTGAAATTAACATAAATCAGGGGAAGAAAGACTAGGATATAATGTTAATTTTTATTTTTAAGTTTTTGAATAGATTGATTTGTAATGTGTCAGCTCCTGACAAAGTGAAAATATTTCAAATTCTGTACATCTTGTTTTTTAAGGCTGCTTTGCAGGCATTACAAGAGAATGGACTTGAAGCAACTAGTGTGAAACATGAGCATTTTGTGAAATCACTCAAGACTGTAATGCCATCATTAACCCTCACAGATTTGAATTTTTATGAAAAATTATTTAAAGAGGAAGTATCTGCTTAAATCAGAAAAATTTGAAGAATGACATGCAAAAATTTGTCGGTTGTTTTGATTTTTTTTAATCTGTTGTGTAATCTTATATTATTTTGTGTAACAGATCTAAAAGTAACCTGCGCACAAAGATGCACATTTTCCTTTCCTTTAGTGTAGAAAGGATTGAAATAAATATATTCATGTTCACTCTGCTGGATTTTGGTTTAGAAGTATTAAGCATGGTCTTCCATAGACTTTCCACCTCCAAGACCCAGTCAGTAAGCACTTCTGTGAGCGAAAATTTCACTGTTAAGGCCAATACCAGTAAGAAATCTGACACAATCTAAGAGGCCATCCACAATTTCCAGAAATCTTTGAGGATTTGTATAGCATACTGAAAACTGCCTTTAACTGAAGGCTCAAGAATATTAAATCCTTAATAAAGATTCATTTTCTCCAAGGCACTTGATGAATTAAGTAGACGTAGACAAAAATTAAATTTTGAAAGTCAAATAAGTCACTTTTCATTTCGGTAAGATTTTTACTATTTTTGTACTGTAATGTTGTCACGATCACTAGTCGCTAGTTCCCCATAGTCCACAGAATAGTCTAAGCTAGACAAAAACTAAATATCTCATGTAAAAAAGCAGAGAATAAAGCTTTTAGAAAAAAAACCCTTTTGTGCCACATTGATACCTCATAAAGAAATAAAAAGGAGCATAAATTGCTTTTAATTGCTGTTACACAAGTCTGTATTTGCAATCGTAATTTGAAGCATAGATATTTTCCTTATGGACTGCAGCTTGCATTGTATCTCGTGTGTGCTGCTTTGTAATGTTATAATTTTATGGGTTTGTATGTACTCGAGCAAGATTTTACTTGTTCTAGATTACAGAAATCTTTCTCATGAAAGGAAAAATACATTCAAATCTTTTTTGCAATAAATATAACAATGTCTTTTAAAGCTCCTGAATTTTCAGAAAACATTCTCCTGATGGAGGCCTGTTATTGATGTGAACTAAATTTGAGTGACAGAGACTTGCTTAATATTAGGGTCCCTTACAGTGTCGCTGTTACACTTTTCCACATAGCAGGTGGATTTGGTCTATATTTAAGTCTGAATTTGCAAGCCAAGCCTTTCACAAACCAAAAAAGTAATCTAGTAAGAAGCTCTATTTTGCATGGTGAAGACTTTTTTTCCTTGGGGCTTACTGAAAATTTATCAAAATTTAATTTCCAAATGTAGATGAGCCCTTAGAATAAAACATAAAATATACTAAATAAATAAAATGTTAGGCTGCCTTGTATGAGTACAGTATAGTATACTAAGTGCCATTAACTGTGAGACCTGTGTACCATTAAATTCATGTCTAGGGGCCTCACAATCTGCAAATGCATGTGTATCATATAACTTATATTTGTATAGTATTTTTAGCAGCAGGCATGCCAGAAGCACTTTTGGCTATTGTAGGTATATAGCACTACTGAAATGCACTGCATTTGGTGGTCTGCACATTTTTAAATTTGGGAACCTGTTTTATCCAAAAAAGTTGTTGTAATGAAACAAGCAGATATCAGTACAATTACAAACCTACAGTCAAGAGTTAAGCAATAATTGGTGCTATGGGAGCAGTGGTTTTACGGACAATCTTTTTGCAGTTTGAATTTTGTCAATCGGTACCCAATTTTGCTCCTATATTTCATCATTCTTTGTGTTTGCATTGTAAATGGAAATTTGTTAAAATATACTAGTATCTGGAAGGGAATGATTAAATATTTTTACAGGTGTATTTTTTTGTTTGTTTCTCCTTTGGCTCGTCAGGGAAGGGATTTAAAAATGTAATTGTGTTTCTGTCCGGGAAAAGCTCCAGGACTATGCTTCTGTAGGTGGTAAGAAGAAACTCAAGTAAAATACAAAATCTAAGGTTAAAATTCAGAATGGGACATTTTCTTTTTTCCTGTTGTGTGTAATGAAACCCCAAGAAAATTATCTAAATAGTGGCTGGACCTTGAAGATTCCATGGCAGTTGGAGATGACAGCAAAGAGAGAGAAGCTGGCCACAGATTCAAGCTATTTAATTTATTAGCTCCACTAGTTCCACCACCAAAAGAGTACCCTGATGTTCTTGCTGTTGCTGGCACCTAGAAACATTACCATCTTGCTGCAGGGTCCCTAAAACCCTAGGGCTGCTGTTGAAGATCCATGGTGATGAGAGACATATAGGTGAGTTAGAAAGGATTACTTTACCTGATCTCCTGTGTTTCCAGCATTGTGAGTACAGCTTTAGAGGGTTCTAGAGTTGAAAACTTGCTTGTGTACGGGATGTATTGGCTAGTGATTGAATCCAACAGGCTTACAATTATACAGGAACCCATAAACCCAGCTGAGTTTTAGAAGCTGATTCAACAATTTACTGCTCAGATGTGGGTAGCATCTGTGATCAGGAAGTCTGTATTTCATATTCCATCTGAGCCATCCACCCAAGGTTTTGTTCCATTATTAATATCAACTAGTCAACCTCCAAATACAGCAGCCTCTTGCTTGTGCTCAGTGTTGATACCCCCTTGCTGCCTTCTAGTTCCAGAAACAGTCTTAGCAAAAAGCCAGCAACTGCTCTTCATACTTTAAATTGTGAATCATATCACAATGAGGGTGCCATGCCCCTTAGGCCACTCAACAGCATTTAAGGTAAGGCATCCTCCTGCAGAGGGCCTGCAAGGAGCAAGCTGGGCTTTCCCTGGAGTTCCTTCTACTGGCTGCCAGGGGCTACTTGGAGGGAAACACCATATAGCAAAACTTCCTGTTCTCCCCTCTCACTGCCCTGCCTTTGTTGCACAGCTGGACAAGTGTCAGCAAGGCTGCCTTGCACGCACAGCCCTACCCCAGCATTAGCTATTGCCTGTGAAAGGTAACAAGGAGGGGAGATCAGGGAGCACTGTTGGTAGGCAGAGAGGAGGCTGGTCAGGCATGTTGGGTGAGGGAGCCAATGGAGGCAGTTAGGAGAAGCAAGCAAGGAAGGAGCCCAGAGTAGGTAAGCAGGGAGCAAGTTAGGGTGAGTATGGGCAAAAGGTAGGTGCTCCAAAGTGTGATGGTGGGATGGGAACCCTGCCTGTCAGAGAGCCATTAGCGCAGGGAAGAGTGCAGGGGCCAAAGAGCTACCTCCTTATCCCTCCCAAGCTACCCTCTGGGGAGCCAGGCCTGCTGCTGACATTCCCCTAGCATTCTCTCCAAACAGACCTATAAACTACTGTCCCTATACACGCCACAGTTGAGCCACGTCCCTCATGCCATCCCCCATTTAACCACATGGAGCCACCCTCCTTTAACCAGCCCCCAGAGGAACTGCCCGCCTTTATCCCTCTCCCTGTTCCGCCATGCTGAGCCACACCCCCTTAAACCACTGCCTTCTCCAGCAAAGGAGCCAAATTCCCCACCAACCCATGCAGCCCATCCCACTCCACACACTTCTACCCGTCATTCCCTCTATGCAGCCTCCCTCTCACCCTCCCGTTGGTGCATACGCACCCTGTCCTCTACTGCTGTGCCCTATGCAGCCAGTCCTGCCCTGCCCCATTCTGTGTCGCATGCAACCATGCTCCCTGCAGCCAACCTTGCCCTGCCCCCTACCCCTTCTGCACCATACGCAGCTAACCCTGCCCTGCCCTCTATCCCTTTTGCACCTCATGCAACCCCTTCTGCATGCAACCAGTCCCGCCCTGCCCCCTTCTGTGCCCCATGCAACCAAGCTTGCCCCTACCCATTCTGCACCCTATGCAGACAAGCCTGCCCTGCTCCCTACCACTTCTGCACCCCATGCAGAAAACCCTGTCTGACCCACTACCCATTCTGCACCCCCATGCAGCTGGCCCCACCCTGCCCCCACCCCTTCTGTCCCTTATGCCGCCAGTCTCAGTCACCACCTACCCCTTCTGTGCCCCACGCAGCCAGCCCCACCCTGTTCTTACCCCTTCTGTGCTCCATGCAACCTGCCCCGACCTGGCTCTACTTCCTCTGCGCCTCGTTCAGCCACCACCGTCCTGCTCCCTACCCTTTCTACGCCCCATGCAGCTAACCCCGCCTAGTCAACACTCGCCCCCCGCGGAGCTGCGAGCCCAGCTCTTCGCAGCGCTCTAAAGCCCGGGTCGCCGCGTGTCCCGCAGGGGGAGCCGCTGCCTCATGCTGCCGGGTTTGCAGACAGGAGACTGCGAGGGGAAGTTGTGCATCAGGCTTTACGATCTCTGCACTGGGCTACGTGACTTGGGAGCTAGCCAGCCTGTTTGGGTGTGAGCCGTGCTATATAAAAGGCTGGACACTCCCCACACTAAAGCTGTGTGTGCAGTGCAGCTTTTCCCCCTCTCCTCCCGGCCAGGTAAACGCAGGGCGGGCTCCTTTGCCTCTAAGCGGCAGAGCGCATCTGGGATAGTGGGTTATTGGTTGGGACCTGCATGGTGATAGGGGATTATGTAGCAAGTGTAATAGCCTCTGCCCGGGGTGGTACCCACTAATGACAAAATTGTAACTGGGCACCCTTTCTTTCAGGTCTACAGCTGCCGCTATGGCCAACTTGGGCTTTTTCCAAATGCTAAGGAAATACAAAGAAGTAAGTGTTCAAAAGAGCCTTCTACAATGATCCGATCTGCCTTTCCGGCTCAAAGCGTCCGAAGGGCCTTTTAAAGAGCTTACATTAGAAGGTGAAATTTGCCAGATTAATAAAATGCACTTTCTAAAATAAAACGCGGGAGCAGAAGATGACATACTGGAATTGAGATGATGCGATGGGTGTATATTTTATGCCTTTGTGAGGATTTCACTTTCATTAAAGTTTTTTTAATGCATGTCTGCAGTGTGCATGGACTATCGAGAGACCTCTTGTTCTTGAAATCCTTGTCCTCTCCTTTTTTGTGTTTCAGCTCATTCCCTTGGTTGGTTTTGTTGGCTGTGCTGCAGTTGGGGCTGTAAGTTCTTCGTTGTATGCCCTACACCACAAAAGTGATGTGATGTAAGCTTTCTTATTTCTCTGAGTTACATACTTGGTATTGAGTTTTCTTTGCTGAACAGATACACTTGCCTGATTACCTCATGGACTTCAGAATATGGGAGTAGGATCTAGGTGAGCAGATAAAGAAAAATCTGAAATTTAGAAGATCGTTTAAATTGATGTCTTAATTTTCCAGATCATTGATTCTTCTATTGTATTTTTGTAAAGAATTTACTCCAGTCTGTTATTCCTCAAACTGGATTATATTTTGAAGTTGTTGCTCACAATGTTTATTTTTTGTCTTCACTTTAGCTTAAGCTAAAAAGTTCTTGTGCAAAGTTTTAAAGTGTATTCAAATAGCATTTAATATGTCTCAAAGGAATGGGTTGATAAGGATTGTTTTTACAACACAAATCTATCTTTTTACATTTTTTCTGGTTAGAGAGCAGTACGCTGATTACCTCATTTCCAATACCCAGTAGCCTAGAGTCTGCTTTCACTTTACCATCTCATTCAATTTATTTCTCATACCCTCATTGGAGGTATTTTATTAATGACTCCTCTTTGAGATTTTAAATCAGATTGTTAAATATCAGACTGCTGTTGCTTATATCTAGATGACAATATTTTGATACCCATTATCAGTCACTACTTAATTTCTTTAAAATGATTTGGCTATTAATTTAGATCCCACACTTGCAACATTGAAGTCCATGGGAGCTTTAAAATTGACCTGAGATCAGAATGACAGGGCCCTTAGCAATAAAGGATAAGTCTTCCAGTAACTGTGACCTAAACAACAACATATTATTATTAATTAATCAATGATGGCATGTCTAGTGTCATACAAACTACAAATAAAAGCGAACCTCTCTACCAGTTTTAATGGTCTAATGCTGTAAACCTTTATTCATGGAAGTAGTTTTTACTCACATTAGTAGTTACACGGAAGCTAGTGAGAATACTCAGATGATTAAGCATGTGCAAGATCAAACTTTAAAACATTATCTTTGTTTTTTTTGTATAATTTTCATGATTCTTTTTTAGTATTAACAAGTCTGGCAATCCAGAACCTTGGGAAAGTGTGAATCCCAACAAGTCTCAAAAGGTAATGAATAAAATAATGTAGTCCATAAAAGTTGGCATCAAATGTAGTGCCAATTAACTACATTCTATTTAATTAGAAATTAAATTAATGTATATTAATATATTTAGAGTGTATGAACTAGCGGCATGATAATGAAGAATACAATCAAATCTGCAGTCCTAGTCTAATTCTGCAAAGTGCTAAGCAAAAACAACTCCCATTTACAGTACACTGAATTCAGTATGTGCTTTAGGGATACAAAGAATATGTGGGTAAGTCCTGTGTATTCATAAAATCAGAAATAAGCTAATATTATGGTTCTTAAGATATTTGTGGAGAGAGAGGTTCAGTAGGCAAACATTTATTGTGATTGTTGTGTTTACTGTGCATATATTGTAATGTTTTTATTTAAAATTCTATTTACAGGCAGTCCCCGAGTTACGCGGATCCGACTTATGTCGGATCCGCAGTTACGAACGGGGCCGTTCCTCTCCCTGGTCTCCAGCAGACCAGGGAGAGGAAGCAAAGCGGCGGAACACGTGGGCAGCGCACAGGGCTGTCCGCTGCCCACGCGCTCCGAGGCTTGGCTCTGCTTTGCCCCCCCCCGTCCCCCTGGTCTGCAGACCAGGGGGATGGGGGCAAAGCCTAGCCAAGCAGAGCCAAGCCGCGGAGCGCACAATCAGCTGACAGCCCAGACGCGTCTGGGCTGTCAGCTGGCCGGGCGCTCCGCGGCTTGGCTCTGCTTTGCCCCTCCCCCCCCATCCCCTTGGTCTGCAGACCAGGGGGACGGGGAACAAAGCAGAGCAAAGCCACGGAGCCCGAGGGCAGCAGGACAGCCACGGCGCGTCTGGGCTGTCCCGCTGCCCCCGTGCTCCATGGCTTTGCTCCGGACACCTGTGGTACAGCAGCTGGGGTGCTGCCAGTTGGTCCCGTAGCGCCGCTCTGGGCGCTACTGGACCAACCGGGCAGCACCCCAGCTGTTCTGCCCCAGGCGTCCTGATTCAGCCACTGCTGGTCAGATTCAGCAGCGGCTGAATCAGGACGCCTGGGGCAGAGCAGCTTGGGTGCTGCTGGGTTGGTCCAGTAGCGCCGAGGAGCAGCGGCACCCCAGCTGCTCTGCCCCAGGCGTCCCCAAGTCAGCCGCTGCTGAAACTGACCAGTGGCTGACTACAGGAAGCCCCTGCCCCGGGCTTCCTGGAATCAGCCGCTGATCAGTTTCAGCAGCGGCTGAATCTGGACGCCAGTTCCGACTTACATACAGATTCAACTTAAGAACAAACCTACAGTCCCTATCTTGTACGTAACCCGGGGACTGCCTGTATTGTATATTGCTCAATGATACTTTGGGGCTGTCTACACTGCCCCCTCTTGTGCAAAAAAAATGCAAATGAGGCAAAGAGTGGAATTTGCATAATTAATTAGGCTCTGTTTTTGCACAAGAGGCTTTTGTGCAAAAATGGAGCCTCATTAATTATTCAAATGAGGTGCAGCAATATTCCACGTTTTGCCTCATTTGCCTATTTCTTGGGCCAAATGGGTGTAGTATAGACATAGCCCAGATTTATTTGGAGAAGATAACTGTTTGGTTTTTAATAATTTGCTCTTTGTATTGTTCTTTTTATTTTTTAGCTGGTAACAATCAACCAGGAGTGGAAATCCATAGAGGAGCTGGAGAAGGTCAAAAAGATGATGAAATGACAAATTGCCATTACCTCAAAAATGAACTCTATGAATCTAGTGGAATCATTTCTGCACAAACTCGACTTTTGAAATCAGTGTGCGGAAATGCTTCTGCTACATTTTTAGGGTCTCCCTACCTTTTTGGACTCTGGATGAGGAATTTCATTTTGCTTTTAGTGGTTGCCTCAGAACATCCACACAGTCCAAAAATAAGCATCTCTTTCAGGTACTTGTTTCAACAGTCATGTTTAACTTGCTGTACAATGTTCAATATACAGCATATTAAAGGATGGAAAATCCTTCGTATATGAGCTTTTTAGAATGTTGAATTATTCTTCTGAAAATGTTATAGTTTGTAATTTTATATTTCTTTTCTAATAAAATGGGCACTTACATTTTAATGTTTAGGTTTTGCAGAAGTCCCTGTGATTTCAAAAAGAGCAGGAGTGAGTCCATAAGGAGTGAAAGTGCCAATATTATTTTAAAAGAGCCGCTCCAAAATAAAAACTCAGGTCTGTAGCTTCTTAGTTCTTAATTCCATATTTCAGTGGTGTTTGCTACTTGTGCCAAGATTCTATTTGTATATGGCAATATAAGCAGTCATAAAATACATGCATAGTAGAAAAATGTAGACTTCCCATTCAGATATGCTTAGTCCTGATCCTACAGAGACTTATACATGCACTTCACTTTACACAGTGGTAGTTGTATCATTGACTTCTGTGGGACTACTTAATACATAAATTTAAGTATATGTGAAAGTTTTTGAAGGATCAGACCCTACGACAATTTATCAGCACTTCAGTAGTAGAGAAACAAGAGCAAATCTTTTGTATGTATAAGTTCCTGCTGTTTATCCTTTAGGAATTGTTATTAAAGTAAAAGAAGATTAATTTGGAATGGACATACAATTTATTCTAATAAAGTCTTATTCTTTTTTATTGTACCTACAAGTTTAAGCATACAATGCAGATTCCCAGCAGCCATTTTAAAATTATTTCTAGCTAAAGAAGACAGCCCTAACAGCATGTGGCAAGAGAAAATCAAAAAAAATTAAATTAGGAATAGGATCCTATATAAGGTATATTCTGTTTAATTATATTTTTTTTTCAGAAGATTAATTAGTGCAGAGATGTGTAGGCAGTTATTTAACACTATGTGTCTTCAATTTTGGGAATAATCACCTTAGAGGGTCTCTCTTCCTTCTTTATGTCATTCACATTCGACCTCCAGACAGTATCATGTGTACTGACTATATGGTTTCTAACTATATTATATTTCTAAAATACATAAAATGTTCTGAATCACAAGTTTGTCAGGTAGAAGAAATCAAAGCAGGAAGATGAGCTACACTGCAGAATGACTTGCAACCTGTGGAAATAACTTCTCTTCATTAGAAAAAAAAATGCCCCAAATGCTAGCAATGGTGAAGAGCTATAAATTGTTCAGCTTCAGTGCAAACAAAACTGAAAGTAATGAAGTTATACATCTAAACTGAGTTAAAGTGGCTTCAGAGTTGTCCAAGCTTTTTTGATTTTGAGAAGTAGACAATATTTACAGTACTGTTGTACTGCATTTTTAACAGCTGAGGGAGTAAAGCTAATTTTTTGCAAGTAAGGATGACTCAGCAGCATACAACTGACAAATAATTCCTTCAAAGGGGTAGCTGAATTAGTATGTAACTGGAAAAACTTAAAAAACAACAAATACTCTTGCAGCATCTTAGAGACTAACAAAACATGTAGATGGTATCATGAGCTTTTGTGGGCATAACCCACTTCTTCAGATGAATGGCTTTATAATGGTTTTATAAATAACTCCTGTCATACCTAACTAACTTCTGAAAAAAAATTGTGTGTGAGGACAAGAGGAATAATCAGAGTTATAAACTTTTTCTTTGTTAAAATTACAGTTTTAATAGGAATGGATCTTCTTTAATAGAAAATCCTTAGATGTGTAGCTGTAAAAATTCACCTTCCAATCCTCTAGAATATTGCCTTTTGTCAGTTTAAACAAAGATTTTTTTTTAAATTGGTAAGCAATTCTGCCACTCTTTCTCATATTAAGATAATATTGGCTTGTTGTGGTTACTAATTGTACCCTAATGATCTGAAAACGGGTATGACTATTGCTTGACCAATAAACTTTGGTGGTGCATGCTGCTTATGTGGCTACCTAGTTAACACTGTCCCAGAAGACTTTCTAGGCTAGTGCCAGGAGGATTTGATCTTAATAGCTCTCATGTGGCTCACAACCTTGGACAGATGGGTGATCATGCTCAGAGCTGTAATTATTTATCAACTTCAGAGACAAGACAGAAAAAACATAGTGACACAGGAACTGTTTCTGAGATCAGAATTCTGATGAAATCGAAGTTTGTAAGAAAATATTAATTCTGAGCCAGGCCCATATTTGTAAGTAAGGCTTATAGCCTCATTGAGGAATCTGGGGATTAATGGCTTCCTTAGCCTTCTGCAGAAAGGAGAGGTTGAAAGCCAGTTAGGTATCGTAGCTATGACACCTTCTTATTTCCTTTTCTTGACAATGAAGACAAAAATCAATAGTACATCAGTGGTAAACTAACTATTCTGTGAAGAAGTGGTCTGTGAAAGGTTCCATTATTGCTAAAGGGTTCTGTAGAGTGTTGTCTGTAAGGGTACGTCTAGACTACAAGCCTCTTTCGAAAGAGATAGTCTAGATATCTACAGATTTTCAAAAAAGCCTTGCTTGTGTTCATGAACGCTTTTTTTCGAAAAAAGGTATTCTTCCTCGTAAAATGAGGTTTATCGCTGTCGAAAAAACCACTGCATTCTTTCGATTTAATTTTGAAAGAACACAACAGCAGTCTATACGCAGGTGAAGTTTTTTTGAAAAAAGGCATAAGGGATCTGTCAGCAAAGGCTTTCCTTGTCGACTGATCCCCGTCTTGACTGCCGGTATGTGCCGACAAACAGCTGAGCCGGCACAATGCAGCGGCCATTTTTATTCTCATGAAGTGGGGGATATTTAAATCCCCGCTTCATTGACTATGTCGGTATGTCTAATTTACATGCCTCTGTTGGCAGAGGCATCTAGTCTAGACATACCCTCTGGTATGGATAATAGCAGTTAAAAAGATGGTAAATATCATTTGCCTTGCAATTAATGTAATTTATACTGCCAGTTAGTCTTAAATAAGAGTAACCTACCTAAACAGGTGTTTAAAGGCAAATGTATGTACTACAGTGTATGCACACAGAGGTACACCAGCCCACAGAGTGGCAGTACATACAGAACCAGCATCAATATAATGTGCTCTGAGATTCTCAGAGAGCTGGGAGGGAGGATGGCCAATCTAATCCATTATACAAATATGGTAAGGGGTCCTATCCACACTACAGGGGGGAAAATTAGACCTCTACCATAGAAAAACTGGAACCCAGCTCTTCAGCAGGTATTTAGATACCTAAGGCCAATTGATTTCAACGGGAGACACTTTAACCACTTTTGAGTAACTGGATCTATGCCTGTGGTCACTGCAAAACAAAAGCTTTAGAGTGGAGAGGGGACCCCTTAACAATTTACAAGTCAATGGAAACAGGATTAGGCCCTTACATAGTTTTTTATTTTATTGTAACATACTTTATTTCATCCTTAAGGCAAGATTCTGAGCTGGGTATTTATAAAAAATATAGGGAAAGAGAAAGTTGGAGACTTCATTTTCTGCTATTCTTGTTGACAACATCTGCATTATCACATGCATTTCACTTGATTCATCTTATGACCTGTAGAATTTTCATTTACCTATGTGCTGCAGAGAGAGAGAAGGAAGTAACCTTTGATCAATATTTTTTTAATTTTTAACTCTGCAAACAGACTGATTGGTTAAAGCAGGTGTGGCACCTCAGTCTTGACCATGTTTCTTTACATATTAGTCATCTGAAATGTAATTATCAGTAATTTTTTTTTTCAGATTCAACATTTCTAAACTGTTTATTTCATTCTGCCACAATATGTCTCCAAATGTGTGTGCCTGAGAAGTACTTTGGGAAGAGATACTGTGTTCTTCCTCCCTCCATTACAGTAGACTTTACAAAAGTGTAATTCCATTGATGTTTGTGGAGTTTCTCCTGATTAATACTCTTGTATGTAAGAGAAAAAATTAGATGGCTCAAATCTGAGTTTAAATTAAAATTCTGAAATTATAAACAAGCAAGCCACAGACAGCTTTCCTTTATCACTGCACAGCATGCTACATTAGTTGCTGAGGCTGTAGATAGGGTTGCCAGGTGTCCGGTATTGACCCGGACAGTCTGGTATTTTCACCTCCTGTCTGGTAAAAAAAATTCAGAATATACCGGACACCTAAAATGTCCAGTATTTTCTGGGTTTTTTGTGCTGCCAGGAGGTGAAAATACCGGATACCTGGCAACCCTAAGACACATTCAGCAACTGGGCCCAGCCCCCCGGAATCCCTGCTTACCTGGTTCCGCAGGGAACCTCCCCTCTGGCTCAACCAAGAAAACAAGATGGCCATGGGCAAAAAGCCTAAAGACCCGAGCAAGGGAAAGCAATGCCTTCCTTGGGTCTTATTGCTCAACTTCTCCTCTTCCTATCCCTATTCTGACTCTGCACACACTTAAAGGGGCCATGCTGTTTTATTTCTTTGCTTAATAACTCTTGAGGACCTTTTTTTTTTTTTTGCTCAACTTTGGTCTCCCCCCCTCCCTTTTTTTTTCCCCCTCGACTGAATTTTTCCCCCGGTGTTTTTTTGGGGGGGAGGGGAAAGAGGGGATGTTCAGTATTTTTGGTTAAACCATCTGGCAACCCTAGCTATAGATTATCTTAATGGCCATTCTGCATTTTCTATACAAGGTTTGCAAAAAAAATCCTAGCCTTGTTGAATTTAAAAAGAGTTTTGCCACTGATGACAATGGAGACAGGTTTTTACCCTCAGTTTTGAAAACTAAGGCCCAAGTTCAAGTTGATAAGTGCAGCTGAGCACATTAACTTCAATTCAGGAAAGCACTGAACTTTATAAGATGTGCTTCAGTCCAGTTGCCTACAGTACTTTCAGAAGTATCTTGTCCCTCCTCACAGGTAATGTTTTTGACCATCTCCTGTGTTCTGTTTTGCAGAAGGTAGGTACTCACCCAGACCATGTAGATATCAGTCATTTGCTGTGTGTTAAAGGTTTCTCTTTCTTGCTTGTGTATCTGATTATGTGCAACAGCTGCCATTAGGCCTTCAGGCCTAAAAGCCTAAACTGCTAAAGCTAAAAAGATTTTGTTAACTGATGCCTGTAACAACACACATCAACATACAGCTCAGCACAGAGAGGAATGTGTAATACACGCACAATATTGGTTCGGACATAACTTTAATGTTGCACACTGTCTCACTCTTCAGTGCTTAGACCGTCACATTTATATGCTAACTTTGTAAGATCCAGGATATTATAGATTTTTACGTAGTATGAGGCTTTTGACAATTGCACTAATGCGATTAATAAATTGCTGTACTTTTTCACTGCAAACCCTTTAACAGCATGGGCGGCAGGTTTGTATAATTTTTGGTGGTGCCCCATTAGCCACACCCCTGCCCCCCCTCCATTAGCCACGCCTCTGGAGGTAACATGCTTGGGGCAAGATAAACACATGACCAGAAGTAAACGGTGTCATGTCACCCCTCTCAAAGGGCTTTTCCCACCATCCTCCTACCAACAGGGATTAGTTTGGCCCCCACCAAACCCCCCTCATGCAACTATCCTGCAGTTGGGGCTGACCCGGACGTGCGCGGTCACATTCCCCTTGCCAGCTGCTGCTGCCACACGCAGCATGTTCAAACCGGTGGGCGGGGTGACACCCAGGCGTAATGTCGCAGCCCGGGATTTTAAAACTGCTGGGCGCTGCATTGCGCCATGTGGCTGAATTGAGGATTCAGAGTCTGGGGACTCCGCAGACTCCAGACCTGCAAACTGGAAGGCAGAAGGTGCAGGGGGGCGAGGGCACCCAGCGCATGGCCGGCAAGGGTTCCTCCGCAGCCCCAACAGGGCACTTCCCAAGGGGGGTTCAATACAGGGTTGCAGGCCCCCGTCACAGGGGAGCTCAATGGAGGTTGTGCACGGCAGGGGCAGGTAGGTGACACTCTGGGGCCGGGGTGGGAGGATGCACGCGAGGGGGCGGGGCCCACTCCAGCTCCAAATATTGGTGGAGCCTGGGCACCATGAGCCCATACAACTCGCCGCCCATGTTTAACAGAGAGTAATAATGTCAGCTGGATTCCATTAACTATTGTGTATGCTACAGATAAAGTGACACGTAATTAATCTCGTTTTCCAGTACAAAATGTTAAAGTGATTAATATTTAAAAAAAGCAAAGTATCCATGAGGAAGAGGGTAAGAAGTGACTCTTTTTGAAAAAATAACTTCCCAAGAGCTTAATTTCCTTGGGCCCAAGCCTGAAATTTCTCTTCATGGAAGCAGTCCTTATTTGAATAATCACATTAGACTATTCCTGGATGAAACTGACCTCCTTGCAGGGGGCCAGCACAAGGTACATGCACCTGAATCCAACTTTACCTCACAAAATAGAGTTAAAAGAACAAGCCTGCTGTACCTGTTTTAGCCTTTGGGAAGTTGCATATAAAATTATGGGGGAAGCTCAATTAGAGGCATGATCTTGGAAGATCCAGAGTGATGTAATTCTGTGGGAGGATAGTGACTGCAGCCCGTTCAGGAATTTAAGAACAAATTAGCAGCGATAAAGCAAAAGGTATACATGAAGAAAAGATCTGAGGATTCTAAAGGTTAATATGGAGAGCACTCCGAAAGCTATTACAACCTGTATCCCAGAAATAGTTATATAAAACGCCAGTTAAACAAAGCAACACAAAGAAATGAACTCTTTCAATAATTAACTTTGGAGTATGTAGTGTATAGCTAGGAGCATAAAAGTTTTGGCTTTTACAAGTTGATCAATAAGTCGATCAATGGCGTGTCTCTGCTGTATCTATATCTTAAGAAAATTTATGGCTTTTCATTCACAGAATGCTTGAGAAAGAGACCACAGAAATCAAAGTCCACCTCTCTTTCTACCTCCTTTGCTACATTCTCTACCCTGTCAATTGTTCTTTACATGAATCGCTGTCTTGTCACACCTGGCACCTTGTCTAGCTCCCTTCACTGGAACTGTGGCACATCTAGCTTTCATCTAAATTATAAGCCTGAATCAAATGTTTAATGCTGTGTTTGTTTAACTTTAATAGGCAAGTTAAAAAGCCTCACTACCATCAGGCCTACATAATGGGAGTCCTGGGTCATGGTTTTCTCAGCACAGGTGGCTGATCACGTAAAATAAATTTTTGAAAGGAATTTAAAGAAGAAAGGAGACCGCTTTTACATCATGTATACAAAGTGGAACTATAGCCATGTTAACTGGGAGTCTCAATTCATTGGTGAGACTCTATGAGCTGCTTTGGGCAACTCTGTAACTTAAACAGACAAATTCATCACTTCACAACAGCCAGTTGAAACTCTCAGCAAAACTAAAGACTCAAAATGTTATATGTGAGCTGATCATATGCTGGAAGATCCTTTCTCTGCACATCAACTATGGCCAAATCAACTATCTGCAATTATTTGTATAGTCATATTAGATTCACCATGTTGAATCCTTAAGCACATAATCTTCCCAAGCAAAATGTACACACCTCTGAAAAACTCCATTGTAAAATGAAGTTCAATAGCAACCAAAGACCCACTTTATATATTCTCTGTTATCTTGCTCTATTCAGCTGCTTTATTTGGTTATTTGTAAAACAAACTCTAATGGATTAACTGTTTTACTATAATAGTACCATGAGGCCTTCACCCACATCACCCACATACTTGTGCTAAGCACTGTACAAATGTATAGTAAATGGCTGTCCTTGTCACAAAGAGCTTACAACATAAATAAGATACACAAAGAATGGAAAGGGAAACAAGCACAGAAAGGTGAAATTATATGACCCTATCCTCCAAAATAGTTGCAACAGCTCCCAGCTTGCTAGCATCTGCAAACTTAATAAGCGTACTCTCTATGCCAATACAGCTGGTCCCCGACTTACAAACGAGTTATGTACCAAACACTAGGTCGTAACTCAATCTGTTTGTAAGTCGGATTACGTTCACTGATGTACGGCCGCACTGTTCATAAGTGTGGATTTCGTTTGTAACTCGGGTTCCAGTTGTATAGGAGGTTGGTCGTAAATATGAACGGTCGTAAGTCAATGCGTTCGTAACTCGGGGACCGGCTGTATCTAAATCAGGGCTGGGCAAAATACTGCCCAGGGACCAGATCCAGCCTGCCAAGCCACCGGACCCAGCCCGCGGACCACCCTGCCGGGACCCTCAGGCACACGCATCTGCAGAGGTTTAAAATACAGGCCCTGCATCTCCCTGCTCGGTAGGGAGGGGAAGCTTTGTGAGATCTCCCTCCCCCAGCCCAATCCTCAGCTCCTATTGGCCAGAAACAACTGGCCAATAAGAACTGACCTCAGCCAATATCTCCGCTCCGATTTGCTGGAAACAGCCAGCCAATCAGAGCAGAGAGATTGGCCTGAGAGACTGGGGCAGCTGGAGTTGAGCGCCATGTGGTGGGAGCAGCCTGTATTTTCAAGTCTGCTGTGGCTGCAGCAGGAAGGGAGCTCAGCCAGCTTTGGGGATGCTACAGCCTGTTGGCCAGGAGACACTTAGATAAACTCCTCCCAGTCAGCGCCTGCTTCTGGCACCCCGGCCCTCCTGCATCACAACTCCTCCCCCAAGTCATCATCCAAACTGCACCCTCTGCTCCAGGTGACAACTCCCTCCCAGACCTCGTACTCTCTCCTACACCCTTCCCCCAGGCCAGAATCCTCTCCTTCACCCAAACTCCTTCCCTGACCCTACACCCCAATCCCCTGACCCAGGTCACAACCCCCTCCTCCACCCAAACACCCTCCCAAAGACCCCACACCGTCTCCTGAACCCCACTCCCTTACTGCATGCTCCCTTCTGCACCCAACCTAATTATTGCCCATCCCTGGTGTAAGCAAACAACATAATGGCAACTGACCATAGAGATGAGATGATTTCACAGAATTTGAGGAAAAAGGGAAAATGCCTTTGGGAGAATATTGTTTACCAAGGAAGCAGAGTTCTGAATTGTCAGTGTGATAATGTGCAGTTCAATATTTGGGATTTATTCATCTCATTTAGTTGTCTTAATCCTGAAGTTCATGCCTACTAAAATGCATCTTTCCCAAGTTCTCAGAGCTGGCATTTCACCAGTTTACACAAGGCAGGCATGGTAAGTGCCTCTGCTTAGAGGCAAGAGAGAATGTTTGGAGTTGGTAAATCTGAGCAAGCTCCTAGTGGTCCCAGGTGGGCTGTTTGATTCAGACAGGCTTGGCACAGCTAGGCTCCCCTATGTTCAATCCAGGTTGCTTCCAGTCCAAGGCCCTGAGGTCATCTCAGCCCCTCTGATCCCAGCCTAGGGGGGCGCAGAGCCGGACCTGTTAGGGAGGCTAGATATCAAACAGTTGCACGTCCCAGGACTTACCTTTTATTGGTTTCTGGTGAGAAAGGACAGTGCCTATTGAAGCGCCTGAAGTATAAATATTGGTGGCTACAGCCTCTACTCCCTTTTCCTCTGTGGCTTGGTGTGGGAGGTGAGCATGCTGGAGGAGAGGCCCCAATCTGCTTCAGGAGCTGTGGGTGGGTCATCCCCATGGCTCCTGTGAGGAGAAGTGGGGGTTCGGGTATGCTATTCGCACTGGCCATGAAGGGAGTGGATCGGGGTGGTGGTACCCCACATCCTCAGTCCCCTGCCATAAAACTCCTGCGCACACACCCCACACCTCCATCTTGAACCCATCATACACCTGAACTACCTGCCCTGAGTCCCTCAAACATCCCAATCCAGATTCCTGTACCCTCAGATCCTCAGCCTGCTGCCATAAGATTGACAGAAGACAACCTGAATGCATGCATGAAGCTAGATTTGACCACAGAAATGTGTGAAAAGATGCAGCAACAGAAGTCCCATTAAATAAAGTCTGTGAGTACAATGTTTCATTTATGCTATTATCAATCATCATGTCAATTATCAATAATATTACGTTGTATATTTTCAGTCATGAAAATGGGCATTCTAGTATGGCTCTATGTTGACCACTTGTTCTGAATTTTGATGTAGTTTGGTTCTTTGGTTTGAAAAGGTTGCTGACCCCTGCTTTACGTGAAAGACGTAACAGGGAGAATTGATATCTCAAACTTTGGTCATCAATAACTAAAGACTGTTGTTCAGTTTTAGCTCTCATTTCCCATTTTAGATCAAAACTACTCACAGGCAAATTATAAAAACGCTAGCTTGCTCTTGGGAGACCTTGATACCCCCAAAAAACGCTAATAATGCATATACTAATTAGAACCAATGTCTTAACTCATTTCCCAAGCTCAGTTCTTTTAACCTGTATCAATTTCTTTTTTTTTTTTTAAATTCTAAGTTATCGAATCAAACAAGAAAAACCTCACTGAATACTTTTAACTATCAGTAATGTGATCACGAACACGGAGTATATGAGTTTGACATTTTTATTTCAATTTTGATTTCAAAGTAGTTGAACCAACAACTGGCAAAATTAAGCCCTTTAATTCTAAAATACGTGTAAAAATTGATGCTAAATTGGGCTATTAACGTCTCTTGCGTATTCCATTATCACATATTATACATTGTTTTAAGAGGTTCTCAATTTATGCAGAAATTTATATCTAAAATACAATGAGGGGCAAAGGGACTTTTTTCTTTTGTTTGGCTTGACAATGCAAAATTCATAAAACCAAATCCCTGTCTAATTGAAATCAATGAAAGTTTTGCTGTTTACTGTAGACCAGGAATTTGGACTACAGTAAATAAAATCTGATCTGTGTAGGTGACAGTTGTGCTCTTACAAGGGAACATGCTTTGTCTGGATTTTAAAATCCTTATTTTTAAATTTATGATAAATATTGAGTCAGTCACTCATTCAGTTTCTCAGATATTATAACGATGTTCTTTGAAAGGCAATGGAACAATACAGAGGTTCTGGTGTCCATTACATGTCATTTCTCTGACATTTTTCTAATATATTATTGTCACCCTGATCCTAGGTATACAAGATTTAGATATCCAGTTTAGATACGCATATCAACACTTCCCTGGTGTTATCTCTGACTTCCTGCCAAACCAGCTGTGCTTTTCTACAGCTCAGTGCTGCTAGCCAGTGTTCTACTAATCTAGCTCTTTCTTTTGTGCATGTGGTTTTGAAGTAAATAACTTACAAAGGTGGGTGATGCAACCATTGAAACCAGCTGCTCATCCTATAGTTATCAATTGACTCATTTAGTAAAACAGGCTTGTTGCCCTAGGACTAACTTTAGAGTACAAACAGAAGTAATGGGAATGATTTATTGATTGATTCTGACGGTACCTTGCTGTGTTGGATGTTTCCCAAGAAAGCTTTCAAATTAAATAAATGTAGTTCTGCTATTTGGTGCATTTTTAATTCATATTCCAATGTGACATTTCTAGTTTCCACATTCGCTGTATGGGGAATGTTTCAATATAACAATGAGGTCTACAAAAATCATTCAAATGGAAAGAATAAATCTAGAAAGAACTGGACACATCAAAAGACTCGAGCTGGGCCAAGTATCCATTTACCTCCAGAGTGCTGAATGCAGAACGAGCACAATAATGGTTTAAAGTTATCTCACCTATTAACCACGACTATTGTAACTAGCACTATAATTGGGGGGGCCGTGTGATAAAACCTGCACTGCTGCAGCCCATGCTGCCCTTGGTCAACAGAAAAAACAGAGGACTTTAATCTCCAGAGCTGCCAGGCCAGAACTTTTCACAAGCGCTACATTCACTCAAAAACTGAACAATTCCCTATTATTGAAATGTGTGTTCTTGCTTGCTGCAGTTAGCTGAGGTGCCATGTCTCTTAGGGTACATCTACACTGCATGGCTATTTTGGAATAAGCTATTCCAGAATAGTTATTTCGAAATAGCACATATGCACTGCAAAATTAGCCTAAAAAATTAGCCTCAAAATTAGTCAAAGGCAGGCTTCCCTAATGTAGACGTGCTATCTTGATTTAGAGCCCCAGGAGGCACTGGAGAGGAATAACTTAGCATGACCCTAGTGAAGGGCTATTTAAAAATAGCAGCAGTGGAGTGTCTATACATGCCTTATTTCAAAAATAGCTATTTCGGAATAGGCATTATTCCACCTAGAATGAGGTTTACAGATTTTGGAATAATCTATCTTATTCCAAAATTATTTTGAAATATCAGAATGGCTGTGTAGACGTTCCCATTATTATTTTGAAATAATGCTAGTTATCTTGAAATAACGGTGCAGTGTAGATGCACCCTTATAGGATAAGGGCCATCTGCTTGGCACTCCTAAAGTCCTCTTTGCACTAGGAAGGGGACTGAGAGCTGCATTAAATGATTCTTCAGGCATAGCTCAGCTACGTCAGTTTACACCAAACCCACCTGGCCCCGTATTACATATAGCGCCTGCATGGCCTGTCAAGACAGAATGGGGGGGAAAGGTACCAGGCCAGTGTTATGCACTCTTGTGATTCTGGCTGGTAAAAGAGCTCTTTAGGAAATATTATCTTTGGGTGCAGGTTAGAGATGCCGTGAGATTGCTCCAGCTTTTGGGGCTGATTAAGCCCTCAGCAGTCCCTTTGATCAAAAGCCTAAGAAAGGTAGTTGCTCTATGTTTTACTGAGTCTCAGAATTGGTTTCTACACGAAAATCTAAAGGAGGTGACTGAAAAAGGCACAGATTCACTATATTTTAAGCAGCAATTATCTTTCCACCAACAAGAAAGACTTCTTGGAAGAGAGAGAGAGATTGATAGGTTTCTTTTCTGACACTGTAGCACGTTATGCATTTACACATTTGTACTTTCCACCTTTAATCTATTTAGCTTCAGACTGTAGGGCTAAAACAGACAGCCCTTACTCTGACAAAAGTTCTATTGATTTAATTGGGAAATTTACCTTACAGAGGATAAGTAAGAACTACAAGATTTGGTCCTTTTTATTTATTCAATAAATGAAGACATCTCCAACTGAATTACAGGTCATAGTGAGCACTCACCGTGAAACTGAAATGGATTCCAGTTAGATGAGCTGCATCCTCAGAGAAAGTATGTGACTCCATTTACATTAGGAAGCAAGCTCAAAGACCATGAGTTTAGCAGGTTTCATATAAATTCATAGTGAAAACCTACATCTCTTCCATGATGTTCTGTACTTCACTGCCCCAATTATTCTTTGGGTAAATAGCAGTAATCATGAAGGTTTTTTGTGGTTTTGCTTCTCTGATGCCTAGGATTCAGTAGATCTTGGGTGATGTATAAGTATCTTCCTATTCAAGATCTTCTTTGAGAACAAGCTCAAAAAGAAACATGCATTTTCATGAATTTTAATGGCTCTCCCAGGATCCTCTTAAAGATATAAAAACTGTTGTAACTTGGTACTAACTAGAACAGAAGTCCTGGCTTTGTATTGCCTCCTGTGAAAGGAATGTTACAGACTACTGAATGCATTGTGAAGACTCTGTCCCTTAAACATAAACTATCTTTAGATTTGAGGAGCCTAGTAAATCAAGCAGCATTTCAGCTGCTCTCATTGATGTCTAACCCCAAATACTTCTCCTCTTGGTGGTTTTATTTTGGCCTCCCATTAGAATCCTGTACGTTGAAGAATTTCTCTGTAAGAATTTTCCTACAAGAATGTGGAGTTACCTTAGCAGCTCCTCCCACAAGTGTTTATTAAACTCCAACCACTTAACTTTTTGAGACACAACTGCAGCAAGTTTCAGAGGGGTACCCCTGCAAATGTAGATGGTATCATGAGCTTTTGTGGGCATAACCCACTTCTTCAGATGAATGGAGTTTAAGGGGTCCAAATAGCAGAGAAAGAGAGGGAATGGGGACGGAAAGAAAAAGAGAAAATTGGGAAAAGAATAGTCACTAAAAGTTCTTCTTCGAGTGGTCCCCGTGGGTGCTCCACTCCAGGTGTCGGGTCCCGTCCCGGCGCCGCTGGTCGGAAAACTTCTATAGCCGTAGCCGAGCCGGACCGCGCACGCGCGAACACAGCGCGCGGCGTTCGCGCCTTTGCAACGGACCGGCTCCCCCTTGTCAGTTCCTCTCAGCCGCCCGTGGTTGCTGGCGGAACGCCGTTTGTCTCCTCAGACAGGAGCCGTTACTACACAAAAAAAAAAAAAAAAAAAAAAAAAGAAGAAAGAGAAAGTTAGTTAGTTAATTGGTTAATAATAGTTAGTTAGGTTAAAAAAAAAAAAAAAAAAAAAAAGAAAAAGAAGACAAAAAGACAAAAACGAGAAATTATGCCTGGGTCACCGGGATTTAAACGGTGCGCTCTCTGCAAAGAAGCCATGCCAGCATCTGACGGGCATGAAGCCTGTGTCAGATGCTTAGGAGAGGCGCATGTGCCACAAAAATGCACTCACTGTGCTAAATTGACTCCGCGGGCACGCAGAGATAGAGATATGCGCCTGAAACTGCTGTTGTGTGACAAAGCTTTACAGCCTCCGGAGCAGCAGGTCTCAAAGTCCTCTATAGCACAAAGGAAGAGATCAGATTCCCCTGAGGCGTTGGGATCAAAAAAGAAGAGAGTTTCTCCCACCCGCTCTCTCCCGCCTCCCTCGCTGTCCCGGGCTGGTCAGGAGCACAAGCCGGGTGTCTCCGGGGCGGCAACGCACTCAGGCAGGTCGCATAAGCCGCAAGCGGCAAGCCGCTCGTTATCAGCACCGGCTCCGCGTCCCGCCGAGAGCACGGTCGCTGCGGAACACTCGGCACCGCCACAGGGGCTGGAGCCGCGACAGTCTGCCCAGCCGCATCGAGCGGCACCGCAAACGGCTATTGGGGGCCAGGACAAGCCGGCACCGTGCTCGGCACCGGATGCCGCATTGCCAGATGGCACCGGGGAGCGGAATGAACGGGGCCGGCAGATCGCCCCCCACCGTGCCGAGTCGGCACCGGCAGATCATGCTGCTATCGCAGCTGCACCGGGTGACCCTCTGCCTGCGGTGCCGGGCAGGATGCTAATGCCTGCCGACAATCCTGGCGAAATTATTCCTCCCCCTACCAGCTGTTCCTTATCAGTGCAAGGGGGAGAGGCTTCCCCTGCCTCAGCAGTCCCGACAAAGGCTGCTAGAAAGTCAGCACGAAGGCATTCAATTTCACCTTCACCTCAGCCTTCAGTTTCTCCTTCTCAGTCAATGAGGGCTAGTCATCCTCCGTTGTCTCATAGCCCAACAATGCCTTCTCCTCGCTGTAGGTCAAGATCTTGTTACTCTGACCATCGGGAACGATATCATTGCTACCGTCGGGAATCATCATACAGATCCCGCTCACCTAGCTACTCCCCGCCTAGAGCTTATCATAGGCGGTATGACAGCAGATATTCCTCGCGAAGGTCTTCCCCTGACCATTTTGAATATAGAAGTCACCGGTCAGTTTCGGGATATGGGAGACCTCATTCTCGCTCTCATCACTGCTGCTGCCATACTCCTCATGAGGCACGTCAATCATCTCCAATTCAACACTGGAAGAGGGCATCGCCTAAGCACCAGAATCCTTCGCCTTCAGTTCAGCTATCTGAGCCCGAGGAAGGCCAGATATCGGATACGGACGATCAATTACGATCTGTAACTCAAAAAGATATCTCGACATCTTCCCCAGACGATGCAGTGTTTGAAGGGGATCCATCTCCCCCGGACGACACTAAAGACTTTCAAGACCTTTTTAGGAGAGTAGCCCAGTCTCAAGAGGTTCAGATAGCAGACACTCCAACGAAGCAGTTTAAGCTCTGGAGAAATTTACACCCCAAACAACAATCTAAGGTTGCTCTTCCTATGGACGAGGCGATCCTCCAATCAGCAGCAGAGATTTGGAATACCCCGGCTTCGACTCCACCAACTTCGAAACCGGCGGAAAAGCGTTATTTTATAGCATCCAAAGACTCGGAATTTCTGTTTACTCACCCGCAACCAAACTCCTTGGTCGTCGACGCAGCTCTCCAAAGGGCTAAGAACCCACAAGTGAAGAATGCGGGGGCTGATAAAGAGGCAAAGAAACTGGACATATTTGGCCGAAAGGTTTATACATCGGCCACCTTGCTGCTTCGCATAGCGAATTATACAGCTCTGTTGGCGAATCATAGCTTTGACAGTATAGCGAAACTTACAGACCTGTCCCAAAGATCATCGGAGGCAGACAGAGAGTTGTTACGATCGATCCTCAAGGAGGGCTATGCATGTTCCAAGGCCAATCTTCAGATAGCCATGGATATAGCAGATACAGCAGCTCGAGGAGTGGCAACAGCGGTGTCCATGAGGCGCTCTTCTTGGCTCGCCACGGCGGCAGTGCCCAAGGAGTTGCACTCCAAGGTAGAAGACCTCCCGTTTGACAAGGTGAGGTTGTTTGCAGAAAAGACAGATGAGGTGCTTCACACGGGGAAAGATTCAAGAACGACACTTCGGACGCTGGGGATGTACGCACCGCCATTCCGCCGCCGTCGTTATTTTCCATACCAAAGACGGTACGATTATCAGTCTCGGAGGCAAACAAATCGTCCGTTCTACCAGTCGCGACCTAGACAGCGCCCTCAACGAAGGCGTCCACCACCACCCAGGGTGACGGGCACGCCCGCCTCAAAACAGCAAGTTTGACTCCCTTGTCGGGGGCAAGCGCATCATACCAATCGTCATTACACAGACAAAACCCATTTTTCACCACCGCTTACGACCTTACTATCATCAATGGGTCGCAATAACATCGGACAAGTGGGTTCTGGAAGTCATAAGCAGCGGCTTCACCATTCCTTTCACTTCCATCCCTCCCACCACCCCACCCTCCCCGTCCCTTTTCAGGGACCCATCTCACGAGGATCTCCTGCGACAGGAAGTCCATCACCTCCTGGACATCGGAGCGATAGAGAGGGTCCCCGATCAGTTCAGGGGAAGAGGGTTCTATTCCAGATACTTTCTAACGGAAAAGAAAACGGGGGGCTGGAGACCCATTCTCGATCTAAGACGTCTGAATCGTTATCTTCGCAGACAGCGCTTCAAAATGGTGACACTGACTTCCATAATCCCATCCCTCGATGTCAACGATTGGTTCGCTGCCCTCGATTTACAAGATGCGTATTTTCACATCACAATACATCCCGCGCACAGGCGTTTTCTGCGATTTGTGATAGGTCTCGATCATTTTCAGTATCGGGTTCTACCATTCGGTCTGGCTTCAGCACCCAGAGCCTTCTCAAAAACCCTGGCCGTCGTGGCAGCTCATCTGCGTCGGTTACAGGTGATAATATATCCATACCTGGACGACTGTTTAATAAAAGGTGCCACGCACCGAGAGGCATCGCAGATGTTGGCGACGGTAGAACAAACGTTCGAGTCACTCGGCCTCCTCCTCAACAGGAAAAAATCAACACTTATTCCGACGCAATTCATAAAGTTTATAGGGATAAACCTCGATTCACGCACGGCAAGAGCTTACTTACCTCACGAAAGGTTTCAAGCGATCAAGGATCTCGTGACCATACTAACCAGCAACACCATGGTATCGGTACACAGTTGCCTGCGTCTCCTGGGCCACATGGCAGCGGCCACTGCTGTAGTTCCTCATGCGCGCCTCCACCTGAGGGGTCTCCAACATTGGTTGTCCACAGTTTATGTCCCTGTGAGGCACGACATCCAAAAGGTAGTATGCCTACCTCCGCATGTCCAAAGATCCCTGCAGTGGTGGACGAAAAAGCAAAACCTTCTGCCAGGGGTTCCATTCCATCGACAACAACCATCGGTACAGATAACATCGGATGCCTCACTCATCGGCTGGGGGGCCCACATGGGCAGCGAACGAATTCAGGGCAAATGGTCTCCCAGCGAAAGGCGTCTGCACATAAATCTGTTGGAGCTTCGGGCAATCTTCTACGCATGCAAACATTTTCTTCCCCACATCAGAGGTCTGACAGTGAGGATACTGACGGACAATATAGCTGCAATGTATTATGTCAACAGACAAGGAGGAGCACGGTCACGATCCCTATGCGCCGAAGCAGTGCGATGTTGGAACTGGTGCATACAGAACAACGTAACCATAGCAGCGTCGTACTTACCTGGCACCGCCAATGTAATTGCAGACTCTCTCAGCAGGCAATTCCCCACGGATCACGAGTGGGAGATAAGGACAGATGTACTTTCTGTGGTATTTCAGAAATGGGGGATTCCACAGGTAGACCTATTCGCAACATACAACAACAAGAAATGTCGCCTGTATTGCTCGAGAGCAGGGCTCGGCAAGGGCTCTCTCGGCGATGCGCTTCTGGTCACATGGAAGAAGACACTTCTGTATGCTTTTCCCCCCACAGTGCTTATCTCCAGGACACTGGAGAAAATCAGCTTAGAAGCGGCGACTGTCATTCTGCTAGCGCCAGCGTGGCCCAGGCAAGCCTGGTATCCATTCTTACACAGAATGTCAGTTCAACCACCTTACCCTCTTCCTCTTCACCAAGACCTCCTTACTCAGGAACGGGGCACGCTGTTACACCCCAGACTGCAGGCGTTGCATTTGACGGCGTGGCTCCTCAGGGTACGTCTACACTACAGCGCTAGTTCGAACTAGCTTAGTTCGAATTAGTTAATTCGAACTAAGCTAGTTCGAACTAACGCATCTAGAACTAAAAACTAGTTCGAACTAGCGTTTTGCTAGTTCGAACTAGTAAGTCCACATTGAGTGGACTCTGAACAGGGCTTAATGATGGCCGGAAGCAGTGCCGGCAGGGCATAAAAGGAGGACTTAGAGCATGGAGATACTGTCTCAGGCTAGCCGAGGGCTGCGCTTAAAGGGTCCCGACCCCCACCCCGGACACACAGTTCTAAGGGGTGCCCCGCTTGCAAAGAAGTTCTGGCTTGGAGTGCCCTGAGTGCCCACACTGGGCACATCACACCACTCGGCCATCAGCCCGGCTGCACTTGCCGCAGGCTGCCATCTGGGGAGAGGGAGTAATTGGGGGGCTGCAGGAGAGCTTCCACCCCCAGAAGCCCGCAGAGCCAGCCCAGTCCTCCCCATCGGGGGCTCGTACCCCATTCCTCCCTCACCTCCTTCCACTTGCCCTTCCCTAGCCCCCCTTCTTCTTGATGTACAAAATAAAGATAACGTTTCTTCCAACATTGACTCTGTCTTTATTGAAAAAAACTGGGGGAGACTGGGAAAAGGAGGTGGGAGAGGGGAAGAGAAAGGCTGGGAGAGGGGAGGGCAACTAACATGATCAGGGGTTGGGAACAGGTCCCAGATGAAGAGAGGCTACAGAGACTGGGACTGTTCAGCTTAGAAAAGAGGAGACGGAGGGGGGACAGGATAGAGGTCTGTAAAAGCAGGGGTTGGGTGGAGAGGGTGCATTCAGAAAAGTTCTTCCTGAGTTCCCATAAAGAAGGACTAGAGGACACCAAAGGAAAGGAATGGGTAGCAGGCTTGAAACTAGTAACAGAAAGTTGTTCTTGACAAAGCAAATAGTTAACCTGTGGAACTCCTTGCTGCAGGAGGCTGTGAAGGCTACAACTAGAACAGAGTTGAAAGGGAAGTGAGATCAAGTCATGGAGGTTGGGTCCATGGAGTCCTATTAGCCAGAGGGTAGGAGTGGTGTCCCTGCCCAAAGTTTGTGGAAGGCTGGAGAGGGATGGCACGAGACAAATGGCTTGGTCATTGTCTTCGGTCCATCCCCTCCAGGGTCCCTAGGGTTGGCCGCTGTGGGCAGACAGGCTACTGGGCTAGATGGACCTTTGGTCTGACCCAGGACGGCCATTGTAAGCTCAGGGCTCAGTGTCGGGGGTCTCAGTGGACCCCCTTGATTTTCATTCACACCTGGTCCTGGGTGGCCAGGCTGGCAGCTCTCCTGCCCTAGACGGCCACTTTCCTGTGCCTAGTGCGGAGATCGTGGACGAGGTCCACGATGTCCGCACTAGCCCAGGAAGGTGCCCGCCTCTTGCGGTCCAGGGCAAGCTCCCGGGAGCCGCCAGCCTGGTCCCGGCAAGAGGGGGTGGGCTGGGGGGCATCGGGTGGGTGGCTCTGTGCCGTGCCAGGTGCAGGGTCTGCTAGCTGGGTGCTGGCAGGCTTGCACCTGGCACGGGCACCGTAGCCAGCCCGTGCCCCTTTAAGGGGTCCGGGGCCGGGAGGGGGGCATAGAGTTTCCCTGGTGTTGGCCAGAGTGGCCACCAGGGAAACCTGGGGAGGGCTAGCCTCCCACTAGTTCGAACTAAAGGGCTACACAGCCCTTAGTTCGAACTAGCTAGTTCGAACTAGGCGTTAGTCCTCGTAAAATGAGGTTTACCTAGTTCGAACTAAGCGCTCCGCTAGTTCGATTCAAATTCGAACTAGCGGAGCGCTAGTGTAGCGCATAGGAAAGTTAGTTCGAACTAACGTCCGTTAGTTCGAACTAACTTTCTAGTGTAGACATACCCTCAGTGGTTAAAAGGGGATGAAAATCTCTGTTCTGAGCAGGTCAAGACAATACTTCTACACAGTAGGAAAGACTCTACGAGGAACACGTACCTTGCAAAATGGCGGAGATTCGCTGACTGGTGCATTCAAAACGACATACACCCTCTCTCATCTCCTCTACAACACGTTTTGGACTACATCCTTCACTTACGGACTTCAGGACTGGCACTATCGTCCCTAAGAGTGCACTTGGCAGCCATCAGTGCTTTTCACCAGCCAATAGAAGGTTCCTCGCTCTTCTCCCATGCAATTACAAAGAGGTTCCTTAAAGGGCTCCTAAATTTGCATCCACCACGAAGGGCGCCTTCCCCTTCTTGGAATCTGGATTTAGTATTGGACACCATTATGTACCCACCTTTTGAGCCCTTGACATCAGTTTCTCTGCATATGCTAACAATGAAAACAGTCTTCCTCCTTGCAATTACATCGGCAAGAAGGGTAGGTGAACTGGGGGCGTTGATGGCAAGCCCTCCTTTTACAGTTTTTTCCAAAGATACAGTGACGCTGCGATTACACCCAGATTTTATCCCCAAAGTCTGTTCTTCCTTCCATATTAACGAGCCTGTGGTCCTCCCGACTTTTTATCCCAAGCCTCATTCTTCAACTAGGGACGCTCTGTTTCACACGCTCGATGTCCGACGTGCGCTCTCTTTCTATATAGATAGAACACGTCAATGGAGACGCACTGACAGGCTGTTGGTATCTTTGGCACCTAGATCAAAGGGCAAAGCGCTTTCTGCTCAACGCATTGCAAATCTCATCACTCTCTGTATTACGAAATGCCACTTCCTTAGGAATAAGCCTCTACCTGTTTTACCTCGGGCTCATTCTACGCGAGCGGTAGCGACTACCACTGCCTTTGCAAAGGGTATTCCCCTTGCGGATATCTGCCGGGCAGCTACCTGGGCCTCTAGCGCAACTTTCGCACGGCATTATGCCGTAACTAAGAGGTGGGCTTCAGATACAGCGGTAGCCTCTGCAGTCCTGTCCACAGTAGAAAATAACTGACCCGGAGCGCATTCTGGGTTACTGCTTTATACTCACCTGGAGTGGAGCACCCACGGGGACCACTCGAAGAAGAAGAAGAAGTTACTCACCCTGTGTAGTAACGATGGTTCTTCGAGATGTGTCCCCGTGGGTGCTCCACGCCCCACCCTCCTCCCCGCTCCGGGTCTTTCTGCTTTATCTTTCAGAGACCGAGCGGTGAGAGGAACTGACAAGGGGGAGCCGGTCCGTTGCAAAGGCGCGAACGCCGCGCGCTGTGTTCGCGCGTGCGCGGTCCGGCTCGGCTACGGCTATAGAAGTTTTCCGACCAGCGGCGCCGGGACGGGACCCGACACCTGGAGTGGAGCACCCACGGGGACACATCTCGAAGAACCATCGTTACTACACAGGGTGAGTAACTTCTTCATTCCATGCTAAATGAAACTAATAGAGAAGGTTCGAAGTACTCTGAAGTACCCGGTGTTTGGCCTTTTATGTCATTAGAATGTGGAATGTAGCAGATAATCCAGTTAAGGTCTTTTTAAAAACCTCTAACAAGTATCAAACTTGTAAATGAAATTACACTCTGCAGCTTCTCTTTCAAGATGGTTTTTGAAAATGGCTTGCAGCAAGGTTTGGGGGAAACTCCCATCTTAGCTGGTTTGTGCCTCATTATTAATATCATTATCCTTTACCCCATAAGTGGCCATTTCACTGTCATATCTTACACAGAATTTATGGTCAGGTTAAAAGAACACAGATCTAGTCTATCCCACTGAGAACAGAAAATCCTGAAGAGTGAGTGCACCTTTTATGAGAGGCTGGGAGGGCAGTAGCCCCCCTCTCATGAAATTGGAACCCCTGGATTTCATATTTGAGGTCTGCTTAAAGCCCATGCCCTGATACCAGAGGCAGTTCTTAAATGCAACAGAGTTTGAGCTGCTTGCAGCTTTGCCTTTGGGGCAGGGAGATTAAGAACAAAAGGCTGGGCATTCAAGTCACTGAAGGATTGTTAGATCATTATGAACACATTGCCCAGTAATCCACTTAAAAGATGTGCTGCTGAGATTTGCATTTGGATCAATGTGTTAAACTTCTCATAAATGTTCCACACCGCTCATGATTTTCTAGACTTCTAACATATCTCCCCACCCTTTAGTCATTTCTTTTCCAAGCTGAAAAGTCCCAGTCTTGTTAATCTCTCCTCATATGGAAGCTGTTCCTTACCCTTAATCATTTCTGTTGCCCTTTCGGTACCTTTTCCAAATACAATATATCTTTTTTTTTTGATGGGGTGACCAGATTTGCATACAGTATTCAAGATGTGGGCATACAATGACTTTAAACAGAGGCAATATGTTATTTTGTCATATTATCTATTCTTTTCCTAATGATTCCCAATATTCTGTCAGCTTTATAGTTTTTAGACTGCCACTGCACATTGAATACATGTTTTCAGGGAACTATAACCACAATGATTCCAAGCTATTTTAGACCCCATCATTTCTGTATCTATAGTTAGGATTATATTTTTCCATGTGCATTACTTTGCATTTATCAACACTGAATTTCATCTGCCCCTGTTGCCCATTCACCCAGTTTTGTGAAATCCCTTTGGAGTAACGGTAGTTCGGAATAGGAACCTAGTCCGAACTACCTAGTTCGAGCCCCGTGTAGCCGCGCTGCACAGGGTTCGAAGCAGCAGGGATTTAAAAATGGCGGCTCCCCGCTTATGCTAATGAAGCCCGGGAAATTCAAATCCCGGGCTTCATTAGCAAGTGCGGTATGCATACATTACCCCGCTAGTTCGAACTAGCGGGGTAGTGTAGACATACCCAAAGGGATTTCACAAAACTGGGTGAATGGGCAACAGGGGCAGATGAAATTCAGTGTTGATAAATGCAAAGTAATGCACATGGAAAAATATAATCCTAACTATAGATACAGAAATGATGGGGTCTAAAATAGCTTGGAATCATTGTGGTTATAGTTCCCTGAAAACATGTATTCAATGTGCAGTGGCAGTCTAAAAACTATAAAGCTGACAGAATATTGGGAATCATTAGGAAAAGAATAGATAATATGACAAAATAACATATTGCCTCTGTTTAAAGTCATTGTATGCCCACATCTTGAATACTGTATGCAAATCTGGTCACCCCATCAAAAAAAAAAGATATATTGTATTTGGAAAAGGTACCGAAAGGGTAACAGAAATGATTAAGGGTAAGGAACAGCTTCCATATGAGGAGAGATTAACAAGACTGGGACTTTTCAGCTTGGAAAAGAAATGACTAAAGGGTGGGGAGATATGTTAGAAGTCTAGAAAATCATGAGCGGTGTGGAAAAATAAAATAAGAAAATGTTATTTATTCCTTCACTAATGTAACACAAGAAGCTAATCCAATTAAATTTATAGTTGGCATATTTAAAACAAACAAAACCAAATTATTTCTTCGAAAGCGGCGAGGAGTCCTGTGGCACCTTATAGACTAACTGAAGTGTAGGAGCATAAGCTTTCGTGGGCAAAGACCCACTTGGTCAGATGCAGTCAAATTGTGGAACTCTTTACCAAGGGATGGTAGAAAGGCCCGAATTATAGCAGGGTTCTAACAAGAATGATATAAGTTCAAGAAAGGTAGGTCCCTTGATGGTTACTAGCCAGAATGGGAAGGGATGGTGTCCCTAGCCTCTGTTTGCCAGAAGCTGGGAATGGACGACAGCAGATGGATCATGATAATTGCCTCTTCTACTTATTCCTTCTGAAGCACTTGGCATTGGCCACTGTTGGAAGGCAGCATACTGGGCTAGAAGGTCCTTTGGTCTGACCACTTGCTGTAAGCCACTAGAACCCACTCCCCTTCCAGAGCTGAGATAAAGCCCAGGAGCCCTGATGGGGTCTGTCTCTCTTGACAGAGTTAGTAACAAAGTAAGAAAATACATTAAAGCCGTGGTCACCAACCCGTCGATTGGGGGATTTTGAAGGAGTTATTTTTTTGCATCTCACTTGTGTGGCCCCTACTGATTTTTCTGTGGGTTAGTGACCCCGACTCAAACAGGTTCCCGTCCCTTCTCAAAAATAAAGACAATGCAGAAACTTTTGGTGTTTGACATAGTCATTTATTTAAAAATTAAGCCTGACCAACAAACCCCCAATTGGGGCCAAGCCCGTATCTGCCCACAGCGTCATAACACTCCTGCACCCCCCTCTCTCCCAGACCCTAGATCTGAGCCTATCATACACTGGAACCCCTTGCCCTGAGCCCCTCACATACCCCAACCCAAATTCCTTCACCCTCACATCCACAAGCCTGTGGTTTGCTTAGTACCCCAAACCTCCATCTGACCCCAACACTGCCCGGCCTGGAGGCCCCTCTCTGAGCCAGCGTCCCCTTCTCCACCTCTTCCTGCATCCATGTTTCCTCCCAGAGCTTGCACCTCTCACTCCTTTCCACACCCAAATCCCTCATTCTCACTCCAGAGCCTACATATCCTGTCTCAACCCAGCGAGGGTATGGCTAGACTGCAGGAGTTTTTCAGGATTCCAGAGATATCCCAGAAAAACTCTTTGCATCCAGGGATGCGTTTGTTCTTCCACTTTTTATAACGGAAGAGCAAACATGCTCTTTCAGTAACCACTGTATTCCTCTTTCCACAAGGAATAAAGGGGCTTCCAAAAGAAAGGGTTTTTCTGCAAGGTGTGTTGTGAGCAAGACACGAGAAGTCATTCTTCCGCTCTACTCTGTGCTAGTTAGGCCTCAGTTGGAGTATTGTGTCCAGTTCTGGGCACCACATTTCAAGAAAGATATAGAGAAATTGGAGAGGGTCCAGAGAAGAGCAACAAGAATGATTAAAGGTCTAGAGAACATGACCTATGAAGGAAGGCTGAAAGAACTAGGTTTGTTTAGTTTAGAAAAGAGAAGATTGAGGGGGGACATGATAGCAGTTTTCAAGTATCTAAAAGGTTGTCATAAGGAGGGGGGAGAAAACTTGTTCATCTTGGCCTCTGAGGATAGAACAAGAAGTAATGGGCTTAAACTGCAGCAAGGGAGGTTTAGGTTGGACATTAGGAAAAAGTTCCTAACTGTCAGGGTAGTCAGACACTGGAATAAATTGCCCAGGGAAGTTGTGGAATCTCCATCTCTGGAGATATTTAAGAGCAGATTAGATAAATGTCTATCAGGGATGGTCTAGACAGTATTTGGTCCTGCCATGAGGGCAGGCGACTGGACTCAATGACCTCTCGAGGTCCCTTTCAGTCCTAGGATTCTATGATTTTATGATTCTGACATTTGATCCAGTCTAGACAGGCCAAATGTTGGAAAAACCTGTTCCTACAGAAGAATTGGGGAAAAAAAGCATCAGTATAAGGATTGGGGATAGCAAGTGATGGAGAGAAGGAGAATAGAGAGGGCAGGGCTTCAAGGAAGGGGTGAGGTCTTGGGGGAAGAATGGAGCAGTAGATCCTGGCTTGTTCTGTCATTTAGCTGCCTTGAATATTTTAAATAGGCAGGGTAAAAATATTTAAATAAATAAAATAAATTTAAAAAGTGATCTTGGGTGTAAAAAGGTTGGAGACCACTGCATTAAAGGTTTAAGGCTAACCAGTGTCCCTTAAGTGACTTGCTACAAGATGTCAGAATATGTTAGTGTGAATGAAGCTAATATTTATTTAATTTTCTTTCCTTTATATAGGAATTAGATACAGTGCTCCTGTAAGCTAGCTGCTAAGTTGTCTGCCAAAAAAAGTAAGAATTTTCCAGTGTCTTAGTAGCCCCAGGATAGAGATAATGCATGCAGGAGCAGCCCTAGACGGGCTGCCAGCAACTGATGCCCTAGGCAAAACACGCGATCGGTGTGCAATTGGCACCCCCCACTTCCAAAGCCCTCAACGGCCGTTTATCTTGGTGCCCTAGGCGACTGGTTAATTATGCAGCAGAGAGGTGAGTGCAACACCTATCATCAACCTTCCCTAGCAAATGCACCAGAGCACTGGGATCAATTGAGTCCATCCTGTTGTTCTATGTGGCAAATGGAACAGCTTCTAGGGAACCAATATTCTATCGCATGAGCCACCTGACATGGACACAGCAGGTTTAATGGACTCTCATTTCAGGCATTCTGTGACTCCCCCACCCTAACTGCCTTTTTTCTGATGTAACTTATTTCATGTGCTGACTCATATATCGCTCTTTCCCCACCTTTATATCCTTGTGCCACCCCAACACAGACACACTGACACCAAAAAAGCTTAAAATATCTGGGCCTGACCGATTGCTATGACATTTACAGTATTGTAAACAAATATTAGCGGAAATGCAGACAATGGAGTTGCACCTCTTTGAAATTGCTGTAAGATTAGAATTGGGCTCATAGTTTGGATAAAGGAAGAGTCCCAAAATAAAATATATAATTTATTATGAACTAACTGAAACAAACCTGTATATAACCTTTGCCTTCCCATCTTGCTGTCACCACTTGCTATGATTTGTGCTCATGTTAATGTAAGACATCCAGATATCACAATAAATACTTATATTAATAACAGTTATTATGCATACAACTTTAAACTCTTAAGGAAACCATCTGTAAAGCAATTAGCATATTCATTGCATGCATAAGTAATAAATATATGTTCATAAAAATAGTTCTTCTGCTGTGAAATACTATTAGGAAAAAATTAAGATCTTTAATATATTCAGGTATTTTCTTTCAACAGATATTTACTTGTTTCCAGTTTTGCTTTTAAAACTTCAAACAAGTTACCACTAAATTGTTGGCTATTTTTAATCCCACTGCTAACTATTTCTTGATTGTGTGGCTGAAAACAGCCAGAAGTCATGTCTTTATCAATGATGTTATCTGGAGGTCTGCTCCTTATCTGCTTCTACCATAGGATACTGAAGTTTGACCAAGAGCTGTTTTCATTAATGAAATTTAATTGCCCTGCTTTGTTTCCTGACAGGAAAACAGCTGAGGAAACTACATTTTCCACATCCCCAAAGGCCAGAGCTGGTCCAGCAATTCAGTGCAGTAAGAATGGAATCCTCGCCAGTCTTATAGGCAGCAAAACATTCTCATTGTGCTGTAAACCCTGAAATTGTCCTGCCAAAGAAGAGCTGGAATTTTTTTTTCTAATGTGCTCCCTATTCTTTTTAAACTAAATCTGGAAATGATATTTCCTTAGTTTCCAACTCTGCAAAATTTTCCCAACACAAACACTGATTAACATCACTCTAGAATTTGCTAGAACAAGGAATGTAGGTTAAGATTCTTAAATTGGAGCCATATCATGGCATTCGTTTTAAAACAGAATTCCCTATTTATGTGACTGAGGAGTGCTGCACAAATTTGATGGTAAAATATAATTTTATATAGGATACACTATATATACACACTTATTTAAGCAATTATACAACTTAACATATATTAATTCAGATTTATTTTTACTTTTTTTCTGTTATGTGTGAAAATGTTGAATGATGCATTTCTTCTTTCATAGAATCATAGAATACTAGGACTGGAAGGGACCTCGAGAGGTCATCGAGTCCAGTCCCCTGCCCCCATCATTTATAAGAATTAATTTTAGTAGGATTTGTGCCCGCATCTATTTGGGTGAAAATTGGAATCAAATTATGCAACAAAAACAGCATTTTAAATTTGTTTTATTAATTAAATAAAATGACCTTAAATATGCTGGATACATAAGAGAAAAAAATTTCTCAAAACATGTTTTTCATTTAAAACTAATTGATCTTTTAAACAAAGGAAGCATTCACTGTTGCTAGTGAATTGAGCTGATTGTTACTGGTTACCATGTCTGTCAGGATTTGAGAAATAGTTTATTTTGAAGGAACTAATCGAATAAACTGAAATGAAGGAAATATTCTCTTTGTACCCGCACAAGAGGTTACTGCTGGTTCCAGATACCTAGGGAGTAACTTCCATCAATTCTGGGATTTTACTTCTTTAAAACATTGACCACAATCGTATGGATTTTTGATTCAATATTTATGATTTTAATAGATTGTAATAAGTTTATACCTTAACTAAGGATGTGAATGGTTAACCAGTTAACTGGTAGGGGCTGGAGCAGCTCCCCGCTCACCACGGGCAGGGGGCTGCTCCAGCTCCACGGGGCCCACTGCAGGCAGGGGCTCCTCCGGCCAGCCAGAGCAGCCCCTGTCTATGTGGGGCCCAGCCCAGGTGGTGTACCACAGGCAGGGGCTGCTCCAGCCAGCTGACGGGAGCAACCCCTATCTGTGGCAGGTTTGGCCCAGCTGACTAAAGCAGCCCTTGTCTGTAGCAGGGGGTGCTCCAGCCCAGTGTACAGCCCCTCCACCTGTACCTTGTAAATTTAAATAGGTTTGTTTTAAAAATTAATTTTATTTCATTTTTAAATAATTTTAAATACATCATTGGGCTTTTGTTCATGCTCCTTGTGAATAGCTGGAGCTGTTATGCAAACCCTTGCTTATTTCAGTGGTTTGGGGTGAGTAGACTTTTAATTGAGAAATCCTTATAGAATCAAAGTGCTGCATTGTTATCAGTTTTGGTTCATCTCAACACACAACACTGAATTGTGCAAGATGTGGAAACCAGGCAGGAGTGTCTAGATGCAGCTTGATTAGCTGAGGACTAGGAAAAGAACAGCATCTTGAATGCTTACTACTTATAAATAAATGCCTTAACTTTTTTTTCAATGGGGGTGGATGTTTTTTGAAAATCTGATGTGTGTCACTTCTTAATTCTAATAAACATATTTGGGATGGGGGGAAAACATTAAAATTATCTCTCCCTGTGCACCATCCTGACTGCTGAGATTGGCTAAGGTGCTGCTGGTGATTTCCATTCTTGGTGGTGGGGTCTCAGCTGCAGATTACATTCCTCTGATGAGCCACTGGAGCCTCTTCATGGTGCAACATTTACCTGTTATAGCAGGCATGTATTTCATTTCGTTTAAGAGGTAGGGATTTTTTTTAAATAGAGAAGGGCATGTGAGAGTGGTGTTGCAATTTGCTGCTGCTTATCTTCTATAGTCAATCAGAGCTGAAATCTTTTTGTAATTGTGTAATCTAAAACAGGGATCAATGGGTGGGTTAATATTTCTGGCCATATCCTCAGCTTTGGTGTATAAGTGTAGCTCCATTGATATCAATGGGCCAGATTCTCCATACTCTATAAACACTTATATGAGTGCAAAGTGAATGTACAATACTACTACTAAATCAGAAGGATAAACATTTACACCCCCTTTGTGGAATGTATTTCAACAGGATTGCAAAGAGCCTTTTTTCCCTCTGTGTCTGTAATAGCTTGTAACTACCAAACACTATACTCACAACTGACCTGACAATTGATACTGCCAGTTTAGAGAAAAGGAAGTAAACACAAAAATAATTATTTTTAAGCTCTGTCAGTAACAGAAGAATCTTATCAGCTTGCCAAAGCAAAACATGGTTATGCGGTATTGAGTCACTGATTACTACAAGTACATGAGTTGGGGAGAGCTGTTCTCAACAGTTTATATACAGGCAGTCCCCGACTTACGCGGATCCGACTTATGTCGGATCCACAGTTACGAACGGGGCTGCCCCAGGGTACACGGACTGCGGGACCTCGCGGTCCTGCCGCCCGTGTACTCTGGGGCTTTCTCTGCGTCTCCCTAGTCTTTGCAAAGCTGCGGGGGGGGGAGGGGGGTCGGGCAGCGAGGCAGCCCAGGCGCGCCTGGACTGCTCCACTGCCGGCTTCCCCGCGGCTTTGCAAAGCCACGGGGGAAGCCAGCAGCGGGACAGCCCAGACGCCCCGCGGCTGTCCCGCTGCTGGCGTCCTCAGAGGCTTTGCTCCCCGTCTCCCTGGTCTGCTGGTCTCCAGCAGACCAGGGAGATGGGGAGCAAAGCCGTGGAGGACTCAGGCGGCGGGACCGCGGTGCGTCTCGGTCCGCCGCCCGTGTCTTCCTGGTCTGCTGGGGTGGGGGGGGGGGCGCAGCTAGTACGCCCCCCCCCCCCGGCTTTTCTCCGGACGCCTGTGGCAGAGCAGCTGGGGTGCTGCCAGTTGGTCCCGCAGTGCCGCTCTGGGTGCTACTGGTCCAACCCAGCAGCACCCCAGCTGCTCTGGTCCTGATTCAGCCGCTGCTGGTCAGTTTCAGCAGCGGCTGAATCAGGACGCCTGGGGCAGAGCAGATGGGGTGCTGCTGGGTTGGTCCAGTAGTGCCAAGGAGCGGCGCTACTGGAGCAACCCAGCAGCACCCCAGCTGCTCTGCCCCAGGCGTCCTGATTTAGCCGCTGCTGAAACTGACCAGCGCTGACTACAGGAAGCCCGAGGCAGAGTTGCTCTGCCCCAGGCTTCCTGGAATCATCTGCTGATCAGTTTCAGCAGCAGCTGACTTGGGGACGCTTGGGGTTCTTAAGTTGATTCTGTATGTAAGTCAGAACTGGCGGTCAGTTTCAGCAGCGGCTGAATCTGGACGCCAGTTCCGACTTACATACAGATTCAACTTAAGAACAAACCTACAGTCCCTATCTTGTACGTAACCCGGGGACTGCCTGTATAAGAATACTAGGAGATATACCTGACATTGCATGGATCCTCAGAAAAGAAAATGAAAATGTACATGCCTCATTTTAATCACTGCTTTTGGGCTGGTATTGAGGGGCTCAGTATATAGGCTTCTCCAGCGAGAGAGGACTACCTCAGCCCTCTTTCATGACAGCCACTTGGGGTACTTCTCCATGGCTGATGCAGTAAGCAGAACCAGGGGAGAGGTGTGTGTCCCCAGCTGGGTCAAGTCCAGGTTTGTCTACGCCTTGTGCTCCCTAGGTAGAGTGAGGAGTTCAGCAAATTGTGCACTTTCCCTTGCTCCCTGACAAACAGAAACAGCGAGAAATGTCCCCATACAAATAGGGGGTGGGGCTTTATCCCTTCTGCTCTTCTTAAAGGGTGTCTGGAGGTGAGTGGCTCGGGACTGGGGCAGTCCCAGGTGGCAGAGGACTCTACCCAGACTCTATCACCTGCCTGGTGATTGTTTCTTTTCTGTATGGTTTCATGAGAAGCAATCCCACTTCAGGCAGATCCCATTTTCCTGGCACAACCAAACCCTGACCTTGCTTTAAGTTATAAGAGGAAGCTGTATACTGACTATGGTGGCCCTAGCTCTTACCACAGTGGTGGGCAGTAATTTTTGATGATCAGCCTCTCCCAAGATTTTGGAAAGTGGTCAAGGACCTCACTCTTCCATGGTATTAATGGAGGAGATGCAGGATCTGGGGGTGTAGAGAGGATGTTGGGGTAAAGGACTGGGGTGCAGAAGGGAGAATGGAGCCTGGGAGGGAGTTTGGATATAGGAGGTGGTTGTGACCTAGGGTATGGAATTGGGGTGCAGGGTTTTGGGATGTGACCTAGGGTAGGAGGAAACTGTGATCTCAGGCAGGAGATGGGGTACCAGATCTGGGAGGGGGTATGAGTACATGTGGAATAGTGGGGCAGAGGGTTGGGGAAGGGAGGGGCTGAGGTGCCAGAGGAAGGTTCTTGCCAGGAGACTTACCAGCCTGCCTGCAGAGCTAAAGGCTTGCAGAGCTTAAAAAGTTTCTGCCTGCTTGACCATGTGCTTGAGTGAGTGAGCAGGAAGGAGGGTTGTGCTTTGTTGCTGCCTGTTATTCAAACAATCAGCTCCCATTGGCCAGTGTCTGTCCAGACACTGGCCAATGGGATTGTGCTGAGGGCGGGCGCAGCATCTGAATCTTCCCCTCCAGACTCAAAGAGAAAGTGCCCCGCAGCCATGTTTCTGAGCAGTGTGTGGGGCTGCCGGGCAAGCAGAGAAGCCTGCCTAGGGTTCCCCATTGCCTCCGCGGGCTGGATCCGGTGGCTTGGCAGCCCGGATCGGGCCCACGGGCCGTATTTTGCCCAGGCCTGTATTACCATTTAGGAGGGTTTCTTGAATAAATGGACAGCTAGACAGACACACAAACTGCCTCAATGTATAGTAGATTCCATATAATAATACAATACTCCTTTCGGTGTGAATCTTCTTAAAACTCAATAATACCATACTATTAATTTTTTAAAGTATGACCGCATACTTTCAAGTGACTTTGCAGCTGCTTACAGAGATGATCAGAGAAGAGACAAATAATATTTCATTCTATTATATGACTGCCATTTGACTGATCTCACAGATGGTAAAAATACTATAGCATTACACTGTTCCTGCTACATCATATGTGTCTCCCTTGTGAAGTGTGTTACAATTGGTGGAAGCCTGTGTTATAGTGAGAGAGCATTTGGCTTGATAAATGACTGCAGCTTCTGCCTTGATAGCAGCAGCAGAAACATGAAGGAAAATCATTGTTATAATTATTTCTGTACTTTACCTTAGTACCAAAAGCTTACAGATATTTATTATAAATTAGATGAGCTATAATGCTACATTTAAAAGAATAACTTGACTTTTGGGCAGTTTTCCTATTGATTTAAGTGGGCATCACATCTCATTTTGATATATGTAATCTTTTTAGAAAAAATACACTGGAAATCTGGGATGTCAATGTCTCCCTCTTCAAGTAGTTGCATGTACATTAACTTGAAGTGAAACCTATTGCAATATGCAAAATAAAGAGTCACTTAAGTTTCTGTTTGTCTAGCTGTTAAGAAATAGAAATAACTGAAAAACCTGTTTAGAAGAGACACAGACACTCCCTCAAGTATGATTCCATGGGGCTAAATCTGCAGTCCTAAATTAAGGTAAGCTCCTGTTGAAGTCAATTGCAGTTTTACTCCACAAAGGACTACAGAATTTGGCCTTCCTATCTCCTGTATTAAATGTGTATCTTTCACTATACCACAGAAATGATGAGCATTATTTAGCAGAGACTAAATGGTGAGGGATTAACATGATTAGAGATGAACATGTGATGAAGTAAAGTGGAGGTGTTTTGAAGTTAGGTGAAATAAAATGTCTCAATTAGATGAGTTTTAATAAATGATTATACGCATAATGTAGAACCAGTGAAATATGATTAAGGGTTTGATCTTCCACTTTCTTGCTCCATTTTTATCTCAGTGTGACTCCACTGAAACTATCAGGATTCTATTGGGGAGAATGCCTATATAACAAAGTGGAGAATTAGGTGTTCAACTAATATCAAAAGCTGAATGGCCCTTTTTTAATCTTGCTTTTTCTATCCTCCCAAGCAAGAGCCTAGTGGGATAAATGGAGGCCCAAGGCCTGGAGAGATGGAAGGGACGGAGTGACAGTCTTCTAGTTCCTTTGTTACCATAAACAGGTATGGTCTGCATAAGGGGATAGGACTAAGAGTAGTTTTTTTTACCTAAGTCAAGTGAAAGATGGCAATATAATCAACATGATGCATGAATCAAAGCTGCTACCCCTGACTTGATCTGGATTCCCCAAATAATCAGTAATATACACACACAAGGTCAAATGCTGCAGTCCTTCAGCAAAACTGTCATTGACTTCAATTAAAGAGGGCAAAATTGGCCCAGAAATATTAAAATGTTCATGCCAGAATGCATGCATGATAACATGCTATAGTCTAATATTGTTCAATTGGTATCTTGGTCTCCCAGGGCACATCTACACAGCAGGGCAAAAGTCAAAGTAAGATATGCAACTTTAGTTACATCAATTGCATAGCTGAAGTCGAAACAGCTTAATTTGGCTTTTGGCACTGTCCACACAGCAAAAAGTCGAATGAAGAACATTCTTCCTTCAAATTCCCTTACTTCTCATGAAATGAGGGTTACAGGAATCAGAGTAAGAAGTCCTCCAACTCAACTTTATTTTGAAATAATGGCTTGCTGTGTAGACATGCACTCTGTTATTTTGAAATAACATCAATTATTCCAAAATAATGCTGCTGTGTAGACATACCCCCCAATGAGCCAATTTTATCTGCTTTAGTCCCCAACTCCTTCTCTCCTTCTCACACACACACACCTTGTATCAGCTGCAGAACGTAAGTGGTTATACGGATAAAAGGAACAGAGAAGTAAGAGATTAAATGCAGGTGTCAGTGCAAGAAAGAAGCAGCACAAAAGCATAAATTCTAAGGGAAAAGTATGTGATTCCACTTCTTATAATGCTCCTGGAAACTGCTGTAACTGAGAATATTAGTTATATTACTGTGGTACAAGTTAGAAGTTGGACTGCAATAAATATGGAGGGTGGAATTGCTGTGCATTGTGTTTTGTTTCATTTCTGCATTGCAAACACAGTTCATGCAAATTACATTCTGTGGTGTGTTTCAGGATTGTCCTCAAGTGCAGCTGTATAGAAAATAAAACTTACTTTGCAGCAATTTGTGATTAAATGAATTTCAATAAATCTGGTATGCTTATTTAATTCTCTGCTGTATGTTTGTTATCATAGAGAATAGAAGATTATGGACTATAGAGAATCAGACAGCTAGCAAGTCAAAGCAACTGTTTGTTTGGTGACCAGAATATTTTGTTCTGACTAGTTCATGAATGAAAGAAATCATTATAGCTATAAATGACCAATCCCTCTATTTGATTGTGCAATTTACTCTTTCTAAACAAGGGGTGTGTTTCTATTAGAGCTAAGATTTCTACACTGCTGTAAAATACAGGATTGCTTAATCTCTTGAAACTGAAGCAAAGAAATGAAAGAACATGTTATGGGAAGGAAGCTGTGGTTTTGAGTCTTTCAGATCGCCTGTCTGACTGACTTTTTGTTTTGCTTATTTACAGTCTGTGACTACAGCCCAACAGAAGACAGATTTTATACTGGTAGTATCAATAAATCCATACCATTTTGTGAAGTTGTTTAAAAAACAAGTAGTCCTGTAGCACCTTAGAGACTAACAAATATATATATATATACAGTATCAGGCCCGTATGCGGCGGGAGGGTGTGTGTGTACAGGGTGAGAAAGCACCCCTCATCTTCCCCCAAGTAAGCATGCTTTGGCTGCCCGAGCCTCCCTCCCCATGTTCTGGTGGGTTGGGGGAAGGCTGAGGCTGCTTTCCCCACTTATTTGCACTCACACCCTTGTGATCCACATTTACAAAAAACCCACACACACCCTACAGAAATTCCTATGTATGGGCTTGAGTATCATGAGCTTTTATGGGCAAAACCCACTTCCTCAGAGTTATCATTGAAAAGACTTCTTCTCTAGAGGTGCATTTTCAGTTCAGTATGTTGTCAGTGTCTTCTAAATGAAGAAAAGCAAGTTGTTTCAAATTAAAGGCTACACACTGTGAGGAATACAAAATGTGAATTTAACATCACATAGCAACAACTATTACTTCCACCCAAACAAATGACTCAGACCACAGCAAATTGTCCACAAGTAAATGTGTCATTGTATTTCATTTACCTGTAGCCACAATGTATTCCTACTCACAGTTTTCATTAGTATACTTAGGACTGGAGCGAGGCTCTTTACAATCATGTTAATGAATATGTAAGCCTACTTCCCACTTTCTGGTTAGCAATTCAGTGTTACGTTTGCCACATTATTCATTTAATCCAAATTAATCCAAGTATGCCTAAAATGGCATAACAAAATATCCCTCTTGGACTAAAATTTAAATCCTAACCCTAAAATCTGAAGTGAGAACATTTTCTTTAATGAATCTGGAAGTGATTCATCATGGTTACACCCAGTACACACCTATTTTTAAAATGGAGGATTAGTGCACCATCTACTGGTAAACAGAAGAAACATGATCTGGCTCTGACAACTTTTATCCTGAATTAACAACAAGTATTAAGGAAAGCTTAGCTTTACTTCAGAACTGTGATTTCAGTGGCATGGAGGGAGGGAGGAAAAGGAATAATATCTACAAAATAGAAAGGCACTTTCTGTAGGGATTATTTTATCATGAAGCATTCTTACTAATGTTTTACACAGAAGAGCCATCAGATTTTAAAAGATGAATTACAGGCAGTCCCCGAGTTACGCGGATCCGACTTATGTCGGATCCGCACTTACGAACGGGGCTTTCTCGCCCCGGAGCTCGCAGGCAGCGGGACCACCCAGAGCACAGCGGTCCCGCCACCTCGACCTCCGGGTCGAGAAAAGCTGCTCCGGGTGCCCCTGGTCTGCTGGGGACTGACTCCAGCAGACCAGGGACACCCGGAGCAAAGCCGGGGAGGCGGAGGGGTCCCGCGCCTCTGAGGCTTTGCTGTGGCAAAGCCGGGGAGGCGCGGGACTCCGCCGCCGCTGCCGCTTTGCTTCCGGTGCCTCTGGTCTGCTGGGGACAGTCTCCAGCAGACCAGGGACACCGGGAGCAAAGCCACAGCAGCGGCGGAGTCCCGCCTCCCCGGCTTTGCTCCAGGTGTACCTGGTCTGCTGGAGACAGTCCCCAGCAGACCAGAGGCACCGGGAGCAGCTTTTCTCGCCCCGGAGGACGAGGTGGTGGGACCGCTGTGCTCTGGGCGGTCCCGCTGCCTGCGAGCTCCGGGGCAAGAAAGCCCCGTTCGTAAGTGCGGATCCGACGTAAGCAGCACCCCAGCTGCTCTGCCCCAGGCTTCTACCTGGGGCTTCCTGGAATCAGCCGCTGATCAGTTTCAGCAGCAGCTGACTTGGGGATGCCTGGGATTCTTAAGTTGAATCTGTATGTTAGTCAGAACTGGCATCCAGATTCAGCGGCTGAATCTGGACGTCAGTTCCGACTTACATACAGATTCAACTTAAGAACAAACCTACAGTCCCTATCTTGTACGTAACCCGGGGACTGCCTGTACTATAATTAGGTGCTTTCTCTGATGTGTCCACATCCTTTCTGTAATAGGGAGCCCAAAATTGGAGCAATACTCCAGATGTGGGCTCACCAGTGCCAAATAAAGGGATAATCACTTCCCTAGATCTGCTGGCAATGCTCCTACTAATGCACCTCAATATGTCATTAGTCTTCTTGGCTACAGGGGCATACTGTTGATTCATATCCAGCTTCTCATCCACTGTAATCCCAAGGTCCCCGGCCTGTAGCAGTGCTTGGGAGTCATCTGCCCCAAGTGCAGTACTCTGCACTTGTCCTTGTTGAACTTCATCATATTTCTTTTGGCTCAATCCTTCAATTTGTCCAGGTCACTATGGATCCTATCCCTACCCTCCAGCATATCTGCCTCTCCCCCTAGTTTAGTATCATTTGCAAACTTGCTGATGGTGCAATCCATCCCCTCATCCAGGTCATTAATAAAGATGTTTAACAAAACTGGCCTCAAGTTCAACCCTGGAGCATTCTGTTTCATATTGGCTACCAACTAGATATTGAGCCATTGGTCACAAACCATCACGCCAACTTTCTATCCACCTTATCCATTCATCCAAGCCATACTTCTTTAACTTGCTGGCAAGAATACTGTGGGACACCGTACCAAAAGCTTTTCTAAAGTCATGTTATATCACATCTTCCTCCTTCCCCATAGCCAAGGAGCTAAGCAATCAGATTGGTCAGGCATGACTTGCCCTTGGTGAATCTGTGTTGACTATTCCTGATCACTTTCCTCTCTTCCAAGGGCTTCAACATGGATTTCTTGAGGATCCCCCTGCATGGTTTTTCTAGGGACTGAGATAAGGTTGACTGGTCTGTAGTTCTCTAGATCCTCCTTCCCTTTTTTTAAAGATCAGCACTACATTTGCCTTTTTCCAATCATCCGGGATCAACCCGGATCACTACGAGTTTTCAAAAATAATGGCCAATGGCTCTGTAATCACATCAGCCGGCCCCATGGATTTGTGTATATCCAGCTTTTCTAAATAGTTCTTTAACTGTTCTCTCTCCATTGAGGGCTCCCCACCTCCTGCCAATGCTGTGCTGTGTCCTGCAGCAGTCTGGGAAGCAACAGTTTTGGGAACACCCATCTATCATGCACTCATCACCCTCAATATTAAGGCTCCGTCGACGGAGCCATGTAGATTTGTTTATTGGGCAAAGGGAAATGAAGCGGCAATTTAAATAATTGCCGCTTCATTTAAATGTACATGGCTGCCGCACTGAGCCGACAAACAGCTGATCAGCTGTTTGTCGGCTCAGCGTGCTAGTCTGGACGCTCCCCTGCCGACATCAAAGCCCTTTGTCGGCAGCCCCGGTAAACCTCATCCCACGAGGAATAACGGGGCTGCCGACAAAGGGCTTTGATGTCGGCAGGGGAGCGTCCAGACTAGCGCGCTGAACCGACAAACAGCTGATCAGCTGTTTGTCGGCTCAGCACGGCAGCCATGTAAATTTAAATGAAGCCGCGATTATTTAAATCGCCGCTTCATTTCCCTTTGCCTACAAACCTAATCTACACGGCTCCGTCGATGGAGCCATGTAGTCTAGACACAGCCTTACTCTGAAGCCACATAACTAAAATAGGCATTTCATTCAGCACTTAAGTGACTTGGTCTTGTACCGCTATCACCAGCTGTTTTCCAAAGAGCAAACTGCCTGGGTTCTTTTGCCCTTTCATTGCAGTGCTTAACAGAATAGAATGGAGAGAAAGAGGAAACATATAGTAGTAACATGACAGGAAAAGGGAACAAAGTGTTCTCTAGTGTAGGAGTCTTGAGATCCAGATTGGTAGTGATTTTTTATTTAGGGCCCTCTTTCTAGTGGCTTTATCGTTATATAAATAACAAAACACAAAGGGTCACTGTTATCTTTAGCATCTCCCAAAAGTGTGGAAGACCCCTCTCAAATTAAATTAGTCTATGATTCCTGCACTGAGGAGTCTACAAGCTGTGGAGCAATTAGAGTAAAAAGACAGTAGGGGGAGCAAGCCATTTTAGTAAGTGTCTCCTTAAAATCTAGGGTGGTGCTCTAGGAAAGCTGCTTTCTCCTGATTTGCTTTAGAAAAGTAAACAGGAAGGAAATTTTCAAATGGTATTAGATGCTACTGACTTTCTATGGGAAGTGGGTATCTCAGCTCTTTTCAGAGGAGTAGCCGTGTTAGTCTGTTTCAGCAAAAACAACGAGGAGTCCTGTGGCACCTTAAAGACTAACACATTTATTTGGGCATAAGCTTTTGTGGGCTGGAGGGAGCCCACTTTGTCAGATGCTTTCAAACTGACTGTGTGACCATGGTGGCACGGGCACTGGTAGAGATCTCTCCCAGCGCTCTGTGTAAACCACCTCCACGAGGGGAGTAGCTAACAGCACAAGGAGCGTAGCTCCCAGCACTGTAGCCAGAGCCAGTCTGTCCATAGGATGATAAAGGGTGGCCACCCTTTACCATCCTGCGCTTTGGGGGCCCTCTGGTGGCTGCCTCAATTATCCTATGGACAGGCCTGGTGCTGGGCAGCAGAGGGGTCCCCTCCCCCACATTAACCAGGGTGGCAGAAGCCATAGCAACCTGCTCCATCAAACCCAACCATGCCACCCTCTCGTGGCCCACTGCACTTGGCTTCTCCACGGCAGCAGGAAGCAGAGCGCCTGAGTGCCATGGTGCTCCACTTCCTGCTGCCGCAGAGAAGCAAGGTACAGGTGGCTGGGAGGGAGGGCACCATGGTGGAGCATGCTCTGGCTGCCAGGTTGTTCTGCTCTGGCCACCATGGTAAGTGTGCAGGGAAATCTTGCTGTTGCTTGGGCCTGGTAATCCCACAGCTCGGGAGAGGGGTAGGGGCTGAAGGCGTGTGGTGGGGGTGGAGCAGGGCCAGGAATGGGAAAAGAGGTGAAGTGGGGACAGAGAGTGGGCAGAGCAGGGCTGGAACAGGGGAGTTGCCCCTGGCACCTGGCCCCAGGCCCCCCTGGAGATGGCCCTGATTATAGCTTGGTTCACATTGGAACTTTACAGCATTGTAACTTGCTGCACTTTGGGGGGAGGGGAGTTCACACCCCCTCAGCCAGTAATTAACAGTGCTGTAAGAGCCAGTGTAGACTTAGCCTTAAAAGTAAAAACAGAACAGAAAAGAATAAAGATCACCTGCCTCTGAGAATTTTTTATGGCACGCTGACCAAACATAAAGACATAACAAAGTAGATGTTAACCACTGCCAAGTAGGAGGTCAGACACACCTACCTGAATTATCAGGCAATCTGACTGTAAAAATAGACAATGATTAACTGACACATACAGGAAAGAACTTCCCAGAATTGATTGTAAACTAAATTAACCTCTTTTGCAACAAAGTATGTCATGTCTCACTAGTCTTCATTTATGTAGTAGTTAGTTCTTTAAGTATTTGGGTCAGAATAATGGTCCAGTACCCAGTGCCCAGTTGGATCATAGAGGCCCCCATTGGTGTTGCCACCTGGTGTGCTGGTCATACCACATAGCCCGCCTGCCTGCCTGCTCTCTGGTGTGCCCCACAACCCTGTCCTTCTGGGTCAGAAGCTCTGGTCTCACCCAGCCAAGGCACAGAGTTGTGGTAACAGTCCCCCCATCAGAATAACACAGATGCTAAACTAGCTTGGCTGTCGGAGGGCTCAGACATAAGGTCATTGACAGCAACCATGAACACAGCCCCGAAGAGGACCAAAACCCAAATAAATCTGACTCGCTCTATGTACAAGTTTTACAAAATGTGCCCTCTTTATCAATGCAAGAGAGATATGCACAGTGGTTGCTTCCCCAAGATAACAATTATTTACATTGGGTTTGATGATAAACAAAAGTGTTTTTATTAAGTATAAAAAGCAGGATTTTAAGTGATTGCAAGTGAAAACGGACAGATCTAAGTAAATTACTAAGCCAAAATAAACAAAACATGCCAATTAAGTCAAATACACTAAGGCCTGGTCCACTCTACAGTGGAAGGTTGAATTAAGATATGCAACTCATGAGGATCATGAGTACCAGTGCTGATGGAGATGTCCTCTGAGTTTGATTTAGCAGGTCTTCGCTAGACCTACTAAATTGAACCCCAGAAGATCAACTGCCGCAGTGTTGATCTTCTGCATAGTGTTGATACAACCTAAGAGAAATTGTTTCAAAGTATGTTCCTCGCTCCTTGTCCTTGATTAAGGTAAAATCTATCAAGACAGAGTTTTTTCTTTCTCTCTGGCCTAGGTCTACAGTTCTTTAGAGTTTTTGTTTTGAGGTTTCTTCACGTGTTAAATTGAGAAGGCAGTTTTAAAAGCCAGATAAAGAAAAAAGCCTGATTGCTTTCAATTCCTTAAACAGACTTTCCTCTCAGCATGGAACCCTTTGTTAGTCTCCCATCCTCAAGGAAAAAAATACCAAATTCAAGATGGATTCTAGTGTCAGATGGCATGATCACATGTCTTTCTAGGACCAACCACAGTTTGGGCTTACAAGAAAAACAAAAATATTTACAGATCCAGCTCATCTGAAGAAATGGATCTTACCCATGAAAGCTCATGATTCTGTGTATTTTTATTAGCCTCAAAGGTGTCCAGGACTACTTGTTGCATTTACAGATCATTATCTAGAATACTAACCTCTTATGTTTCCAGAGTATCAATAATGGCCTCATTACCACATTTGAACTTATAAATAGATCTATGCTTCATATTTCTAACCTCACATATAAGAATGATATAGGCACAGAAATAGAATATACACATTCAGCAGGTTGTAACTTTTAAAATGACATGTCTTATGATGCATTTTGCCTAAAGTGTCTTTGAATTATGCATCTTCATATTCACAAGCCAATTTTCATAAAGCCCCATGGTTCAGAGTGAATAAACAGAACAGCCTTTGATCCACTCCCCTCAACTCTTCTCTCCCCCCCTTCTCTGAGTGATGCAAACTGAAGGACTGGTGGAGGGGGGTCTCAGTCCCTCTCGCACTCACCAGCAGCAGCGGGGAAGCAGAGCAATGTGGCCCCAGCTTGCTCTGCTCCTCCAGCCGCATCGCTCCGCTTTTCCCTCCAATGTTGGTAAGCACAGAGAGGGGTGAACCCCTGTAGTGGGAGCCAGCCCCTCCTGCTCTGGTTAGTCCCCCAGGCTACCCGGCAACTCTTGCCTTGCTGGCTGCTGGCCATCCCTTACCCCTCCTGCACCTGGCATTTGAGGAGGGGGCATGTGTCCCCTAATGTCCCCACAACGTTGCTCCTGAAGAAGGTGGTTAGGGAAAGTGTGGAACCCTTACTGACTGGGGATGGCAACCTAGCAACAGATTATGTGGAAAAAAGCTGAAGCACTCAATGCTTTTTTTGCCTCAGATTTCACAGACAAGATCAACTCCCAGACTGCTGCGAGAGTGGCACAGTATGGGGAGGCGAGCAGCCATCAGTAGTGAAAGAACAGGTTAAGGACAATTTAGAAAATCTGCACGTGCACAAGTCCATGGTGCTGGATCTAATTCATCTGAGGGTTCTGAGAGAGTTGGCTAATGTGATTGCAGAGCCTTTGGCCATTATCTTTGAAAAAAATGGTAGTGGTCAGGGGAGATCCTGGATGATTGGAAAAAGCCAAATGTAATGTCCATCTTTTTTAAAAAGGATCTGGGAAACTACAGACCAGCCAGCCTCAGTCCCTGGAAAAATCAATGAGCAGGTCCTCGAGGAATCCATTTTGAAACACTTGGGGTACGTCGAGACTACATCCCTTTTTCGGTAAAGGGATGTAAATTAGGCACGTCGATATTGAAAATGAAGCCAGGATTTGAATTTCCCGTGCTTCATTTGCATTATGGCAGCCGCCACTTTTTTCGAAACGGGACTTTTTTGAAAAAAACAGCAGTATTTTCTATTTTTGCTAGATCAGACAAATCCTTGCTTTCTCTCTAATTCAAAGTGTTACATGTGAAGCCGACCTGTGTCCTGAGGTGAGACGGATAAGCCGGTGTGTGTTCTGCCCTTGGCAATAGCAGATCTGTGAATTCTGTGTGTCCAGTAGAACAGGGGCTGGGCACCCCAAAGGGATGCTTGAGAGTTAATTTGTGAAGAGACAGCAGGGCCTGCATGGATTGAGAGGGGAGTATTTAAGCTTTCTGCAGCCAAGGTTGTTAGGGAACTGACCCTCGAGAAAATAAGACAGATCTTTCTAATGCAAAGGGTGTAGGGTACCCAGGAGTGCGACATACCTCACTATCTCCAGGAAACATCCCAATTACCTTCTGTAATACACATTCCTACTTTAGTGTTTTTATACCTTTATTCCGATTAATTTATTTCATTGTTCTGAGCATTAAAAACAGCAACAAATATATTACTGCATTGCTATTACCTTGGGGTTATTATGTTATAAAGGCTAATAATGAACTGCCCTCAATACAGTGCTCACTCAAGTAAAATACAAAGGGATAAAAGAAAACCCTTTACCCTGACTATTTTGTAAAGACATAGTAAAAGTCTGGAGGCAGGACAATCAAATATAAATTTTCATTCAGTGATCCACACTCAGTTATTACAGTTGAGTGTAATTAGAAGGAGCTACAAGAATTATCTGTATTTGAGAGGTATCTATGAGATGGGACAATGGAATCAGCAGTCTAGGATGTCTCCAGCCTTTTGTTGCTCTTTTCTGTATCTCTTTCCCAAACACAGTGTTCCAAGAATGGTCTTGCTTGGTACTTAAAAGAAAGAACAACCTTTAACATGTGTGTATATCTTTAGAAGCATAAGCACTATGAGGAAGACAAAAGACTGATGACCCTCTACACAGAGGTGAGCCAGAGATCTAACTATAGTACCTCAAACTGAGTTAACCTAAGACTTCATGAAAGGAATACTATAAAACATATTTGAAAGAGGAATCAAAAGAAATAGGCTGGAGCCAGCATTATAAATAAATATTTTATAAGACAGGAATGTGTAGTTTAATAACTGGTTTAATATATCCAACGTAAAGCAACGTATGTTTGTTTGTTTTTAAACAAATGTATAGTACATCATACAATAAAAAACTCCAAATACAATACAAGTTTATCATACTCCAAGTTCTAACTACATTGACTGTAAACCACAACTTCATAAAATCCTACTTGACTAGCCAATATGTGCAAAATACCTGGTTTTCAGAAAGTTCATATGGAAAGGATACACCAATTTTTCATAAACTGTGATATGGCTTAATTGGTGATACACGGTATGAACTGAAACATTAGCTTCCCAAAGACACTGGTACTCTACCTCTTAGTGGAAGGTGCTGGCATACTGTATTGTCATGTTCCCCTTCTTTATTGGAAGAAATACAAACATAATCCAGTGTTATGTGCGCTTTGTCCAAACTAATACTGTGCTGTTAATTAGTATCTCTGAAATTTTACAATGGGAGTCTCTACCTCAAGAGAAAGCAAACAAGCCGTGTTTTAGTCCTAACTGCAACTACAAATCAGTTTGATGAAAATATGGAACAACAGCAAGTCTCAAAACAGTTGGTTGCCTTGGTATATACAGCTGAACAGCAAAGCTGTCAATGTACGGCAAAAGTTATCTTTTTTGATTCATGCACAGAACTGTTGTTGATGGGAATGAAAGTTCTGGATAGAGCTCAAAGTGCAACAAAAATATGAGGCCAAATTCTGGTTTTATTTTCAGCTTTTGCATCCTAATTTTCTTTAGCCTTTAGTGAGGAGGATACATGGTGGTTATAACCACAGGCAGATCTGAATCAGAGTTTAAATTTGCTCCCTATAAAGTGAAAGTGCAGAGGATCTATAGACTGTGGGCACATCTACAGAGCAAGGCAAAAGTGCAACTTCCATGATAGTCTACTTTGAAAGTCAGTGTGTATCTTAACTAGAAACAATTAATTTTCTCTCTCAATTGCAGAACTGAAATTGAAATACCTTAATTCGGCTTTTGGTGCTATACACACAGCAGGAAATGGAAGGAAGAACACTTTCCCTTCAACTTCCCTTACGTCTTGTGAAATGAGAGTTACAGGAATCGGAATGAGTAGTCCTCTAGCTTGCCATTAGTTCAAAATAATGGCTTGCTGTGTAGATGTGCTCTTTGTTATTTCAGAATAACGTTGACATGCCCCTCGAGATTCAGTTTTATGGGTTTTGTAGTACCATGAAACACAACTAGGATGTCCTACCATTCCCATTCCTGATTGCATCTTCCATATACCAATGCAAAAAAAGGCCCACCAGAGTGTGATCCATGCAGAGGAGCTAGCGGCTCTCTACCCAACACAGATCAGGAAGGAGGATTCTGGCAGAAGATTGGTAAAAATAAAAAAAGAAAAATGAATTATAGAGGTCATGGGTTTTTTAATAAAATGAGGCTCCATGGTATAGTTGATCACTAACATTTCACTGGAATTCTCAACATCATATATCATGTACAGAATGGTTTTCTCTAGAGGAAATGCAAAGATGAAATTAAAAGATTATTACATTTCTAGGTTTGTGGAACATAATGTATCTGAAATCTCTCCTCCCTACTTTCCTCTTAGAATATCTATAGAATGTTGCACATCTGATTATACGAGAGTATATTCATACTTAACGTGGTTTTATAATTTTCTTTTCATAATGCAAAATAATCATGAAAAATGTTTCCTACAGCTCATTTATTTGTTCTAATTAGAATTAATGCTAATTAAGTGGCCTCTGAATCAAGTTAAAATATTTTAAATATTTAATTTCACTAATAATGAAATCATTTTAAGAGTCAAAACTTTGTAAAATAAATAAGTGCTTGTAAGGTATAAATGCCATACTAAAATAAGTGGAAGGTAACTGATCAGTTAAAACATTTTCAGTCCAGTCCTGAAGTCTCTAATTTGGCATTTGAAATTTTGCCTGGACAAGGACCTCTTGATTTAGACCTTTGAATTCCAGCATTAAATCTAAATTTCTGGTATGAGTACAGTAAATTCTATATTTGGCAATTTTTCAGAAGAGAGTTTATCAAATAGTTTAGCTAGCACTGCATACATTATCTTCCAAGATAATATATTAAAAACTGCATTATAAAAATACTGTATAACCATTTTAGGGATCTTTATGTGTTATGGTCCCCTGACAATCAACTTTTTCAAAGTTTTAAACTCCAATACTGAATTCTTTATGCTCCATTTGGAACATTAGTGGTACATAATTGACAAAGGACAATATTGAAGTGAAATTCATGAGGTATTTGCAGAGCCATATCACAGTCTGTAAACAATACTGTGGAAATACCTTTGTCTGAAAATCATATCAAACTGACAATAAGTTGGTAAGAACGAGAGAGAGCAAATACATTTCTCTATAGGGCACCTCCTGCACTTTTTGCTGTACCAATTCTGGCATCAAATACTGGTACAACTCCACACCTTAGGGATTCCAGGCAATCATTTTAGTTTTGCATTTATTGCTCTTTAGTCTTTGACTACAAGATAAAGAATAAGGCAGCAGTTCCCAAAATGTATGAAATTAGGCACTGGAACTCTGACAACCTGTACAAGTCTTGTTTACTTCTTGCTTGTAACTCTGAAGCTGGACAGAACATTTATACATTCCAAATGTGTGCAGCAGCAAGTGTCTGGCCTTAGACTGAACCTCCTCCCATTTAAGTGAACTACCTGGAACTGGAAAAATGAAGAAAATTATCAATATTTCAAAAATCTTACAGTTCATTGGTTTCACTGTGTATTGCAGTTGCCATGTCTGCCCCCTCTTCTTCATTTGCCTCCAGTATCTGTTCATTTACTATCAGATTGTATTATTATGGGCTGTTAAGGATCTGATTGCAGAATCAGGGCCTAACACAGATAAAACTAAGACTCCAATAGCCAAAAGAGATCAAGAATTTTTGTTTCATGTTTTCCAAGGATAATACAAAAAGGGATTAGTATAATAAATACATTACTGTGTTACATAATAGCATTGTACATAGTTGCTAAACATAAACCTTCATGCATTATAGGGGACAGATATCTACTGTTTTAATTTAGATGGAATATATGAGCCCAACAATCAGTGGTGTTGACATAACCCAGTCACTCCAACATTAAACAGATTTAAACCAGCTTCATAGTGTGGTATTCAGGCTACACCTACATAGCATGTTTCTTGCGCAAGAAGCTTTTTGTGGAAGAGATCTTCCGTGAAAACTTTTCGCGCAAAAGTGCATCCACACTACAAAAGTGTATCGCAAAAGCAATGCGCTTCAGTGCAAGAGAGCGCCCAGACTTCATGGATGCTCTCTCGCAAGAAAGCTCTGATTGCTATAAACAGAATGGCTACCAGGGCACCTGTGCTTCTTTCAATAGGCTGTTTTTGCGCAAAAAAACCCTGTTTTCTGTCCACACACACCTTTTTGCGCAAGAGCTTTTGCGCAAAAAGGCTTATTCCTCGTAGAAAGAAGAAAACCTATACTGCAAAAGGCCCTCTGTTCTGTCGATTCACTGTAAATTTACTTGTGCAAAAACATGCTTGAGGTGTGGACGCGTTGTGGATTTTTGTGCAAAAACGACTGTTTTTGTGCCAAAACCTGTAGTGTAGACATAGCCACAGAGACCACAGCCTGCTTATCATGTATCATGGGAAAAACACCATTAAAAATCCTTTTAACTTTTTTATGAGCAACATAAAAAAAACAACCCTGAAAACAATTAAAGCATTTGAAAGGTAAAATGTTAAATAAGGTTTTCATTTTAACAACATTCCTTTTCCCTTTAGCTGTATAAGTTTTTAGAAGGAAAAAGACCCTTGTCTGATAGTCTTTAAGATAGTTTCAAAGAGAGTCAGAACTGTTCCTTTTGAGGAAAAGAAATTAGTTGAGATGGGCTGGGGCTGTCATTGCTGCTGCTGTTAGTCTGTTTCCTAAAGACCAAACAAAACAAACACATACCAAAGGGAAGAGAAAAGAACATACCAGATTCAGCTCCTGTCTCTGGTGTGACTTTCACTTGCAAGCTCACCATTGCGAAAACACAGGCACAGCACACGATCTTACCAGCCACTCCAAGACTTAGCAAACTTATACCAACATTGGGCTATTTAGGGCACTGAATTTCTGGTTTTAGGCTTACAATTATGTTGCACAGAGATGCTGAGATCAATGTTCCCTCTTATTTTTTCGATCCATGTGTTCCCATCCATGTGCAGAATAATTTTATATGCACTGAGACATGTGTGAATGTGCACCATCAGTAGAAACAACAAACCTAGCTGTGGGTGCTCTGCTAATCAGTTGGGTGGCATCTGAATCTCTCCAGAGCAACCGCACAAGCATCCTGCTTATAGGGAACACTGGCTGAAATTTTCTTTTCCCTGGGGATGCTCCCCTCTCGCTCTGCCCTGAGCCTCCACCCCACCTCTTTGGCCTCACTCTCGCTCCACCACTTCCCTGCCCAGTCTTCCCTCTTCCTGAGGCCCTCACCCACTCACTGCTCAACCCTTCCCCTCCAAACTCCTTCTCCAGCCACCAAACAGTGGTGGCAACATCAAACATATGTGGCCTAGAACCAGCAGGAACTTTTCAGAATAAATCTGGAAAAATCAGGCCAGTTAGCTGAGCACCCACTATTTTTTTCCATGGGTGCAATATCAGAATTGGGTGGTTAACATAGAAAAGACTGTGTTGGTCTTTATTCAAAGGATTTTATTTTGCTTTATCACCTACATTTTTTTTGTGACAGAAAAAAACCCACTGCAAAACCAACTTTTCTTTTTTTAGCAATCTGATCAAATGGTATTTGCTCCTGATCTTGTGAGCAGTTAGTTTTCTTGCAAGGCTCTCTATAGTATATCTATGATAGGAGAAGATTTGTATACAGGCAGTCCCCGGGTTACGTACAAGATAGGGACTGTAGGTTTGTTCTTAAGTTGAATTTGTATGTAAGTCGGAACTAGTACATATTGTAGGGGAAACTCTAGCCAAACATTTCTCCAGAGCTCAGTTTTATTCTCCCACACCTCACTTCCCTCAGTCCTTTATTCTCAAGCTGAGGTGTCTGCTGAGAAAAGCCGCTCCACGTCTCCCTGGTCTGCTGTGGGGGGCGCTAGCTTCACGTCTCCCTGGTCTGCTGGGGGGAAGCAGCTAGTGCGGGGTTGCCTCACCCCGTTTGTAAGTAGGGATCCGATGTAAGTCGGATCCATGTAACCCGGGGACTGCCCGTATTTTAAAAGCAAGCCATTTTCTATGCAAAGGATAGTTAAAGCATTCTTCCCGAAATGGATACATTATGGCTCAATTTAATCAGAAGCATAAAGACAGAGTCAAAGTCCTTAGTGCAGCTAAGGCTTATCTATAACTGTATCACAGTAGTAGGCATAATATGAAGTAATTTACCTAATTGCAAGTGGACTATGGCAATAGTTTTTCCTGCAGTGAGAGACCAAATATTTAAATCCTCTATTGAATAAACATCTTCAATTTTCATTAAGTCTTCTTTAATGCGGTCCACATTCAAATGCTTTGGAACCCCTACAATATTAGAATGAGAGAAAATTAATTGTTTCTAGTTAAGATATACACTGACTTTTAAAGTAGACTATTATGAAAGATCACAAAAAGACAAACAAATAGTTCTTGTAACATTTAAAGTGCCTAGTTGTATCTAATTATCAGTGAAGAACATAGGAATTGCCATACTGAATCAGAACAAACTTAAAAAACAAGTAATAGTCTTGCAGCACCTTAAAGACCAACAAAACATGTAGATGGTATCATGAGCTTTTGTGGGCACAACCCACTTCTTCAGATGACTAGAATTATTAAACGTCAAGTTTCTAAATAAATAGGGGACGTGGGGAGAAAGAGAGAAGGAAAAAGAAGGGAAAAAAGGAGAAAGAAATAGGCAGAGTGTCCATGCTACATTATTTCAAAATAATGTCAAAATGCTGTCAACCTGGAGGACTTCTTATTCCAACTCCTGTAGCCCTCATTGTACATGTAAAGGAAGTCGGAGGACGAGTGCTCTAATTCGAAATAAGTGCTGAGTAGACACTCCCAATTTTGAAATAAGCTACATAATTGATGTAGCTCAATTTGCATAGCTTATTTCAAGTTAAGCCCTGCTGTGTAGACTCATCCTAATTGACTATATCTTTCCCCTTTTTTTCCTTCTCTCTTCCCCCCTAGTCCCCTATTTATTTAGAAACTGGACCTTTAATAACTCCATTCATCTGAAGGATTGGGTTGTGCCCACAAAAGCTCATGATAACATCTATATGTTTTGTTACTCTTTAAGGTGCTGCAAGACTATTGGTTGTTTTTGGTTGTTTTTCCAGTTAGAGACTAACAGAGGCTATCCCTCTGAAGCTTTTGAATCAGAACAGTAATCCTTCCAGTCCAATAACATAGGAACTGCCCTGTTATCTCAGACCTGGGTCCAATTAGTCCAGAATCCTGTCTCCAAGAATTGCTTGCACCTGTTATCCCTAACAATCTCATCCTACCTCCTGTTAGCTTACATCTTGAAGTACATACCTCCCAAAATTATATTTTGTGTGAGTGTGAGAGAGAGAGAGAGAGAGAGAGAGAGAGAGCGCAAAAGCTGGATATTCTTGTTCACTATACAACTGTCCCCACCATCTCTGAATCTTCCATGTGACAGTGCTGTATACAGATTAGGGATGTAAGTGACTTGTTGACTAGTCCCTCGACTAATTGCTCCCCTTCCCCTTCCTGCCTTTATTAGAAGGAGCAGGAGCCGGTGCTGGGGGAGCCGGCTTAAAAGCTGGTTCCCCCCAGCACCATCTCTGAGTGGGGAAAGGGAGGCAGGGGGGTAGCAGGGACTGGGCGTGTGTCGAGAATTAGCTTATTCCCAGCTTGCACCCAGTTCCAGACACTGTGCCTCTGGAACCTGATGGCTCTTAATACGTTTAAAAATCAGAAGCACAGCGGGGGGACTAGGCGCAAGCCGGGACAACTGATCCTTGGTTCATGCTGGGTTCCCCTGCTGTGCTTCAACCTTATAAATGTATTAAGAGCCTACATTTAAAAGGCAGAGCCACAGCGGGGTTAGCTCTTGGGGCCGGGAGCTAACCCTGCTGAGGCTTCTCTGCTTATTGACTAATCGAAATTTCACATCCCTATACCAGATACTTCAAAGAAAGATATAAAACCCCCTCATGATGGACAATTATGCAATAACATGTGTCTGGGGAAAGTTTCTTCTATAGCCAGGTAGTCGATGAATATCACTTATAAATTGATATAACTTATAATTATTTATTTTAGCTAATGTAACTGCAAATATTATTCATGCAACTTTTTCATCCTTTTTAAAAATATTCCTAACGTGTTCTTTGCCACAGTGAATTTCACAAGTTAATTATATGTGGTATAAAAAGTTTTTTTCTTTTATCAGTTTTTGAAATTTGCTACCTTTTTAATTTCATTGTGTCATGAGGGGAAAAAAAGAAGCACCAAATGACATACCTACACCAGTCACTAAGTAATATATACATCCAACATGCCACATCTTAATATCCTTTCTAAATACTCTTAAACCAGTGTTTCTTAAACTGTATTCCGCGGCATGAGGCTCTCGGAGGTGTTCTGCAGAGAATAGAATTCAAAATGGTGCTCTTAAAGGAACAGGCAACCTTTTTTTGGGGGGGAGGGCTCAATAACTGCCCCTGACTCCCCCCCCCCCCCCCCAACAAAAAATCCTTGGTGTTTCTCATTAAAAAAATTATTGTTTGGTGTTTCTCGGTCTTAAAAAGTTTAAGAAAACTGTCTTAAACCTTTTAAACATACTATGGAAGCTTTTTGGTCACCCTTTATATTGAGCATAAATCATTTATAAAGATTAATATATGACTACTAAAACTCTATGAATATGAACATTCCAGTCAGAAACTGGAATTTTTGCCTCATGGTAAGTCTCAATATTTCAAAATTTAGTTTCTGTTCTGAAGCAGAATGGAAAAGCAAATTATTGAAAAAATACATGGAATAAACAATTCCAAAACATTTCAAACTGTAAATGGCAACATGAAAAATGTTGGCACTTTTTATCAAAATAATTCTACGTTAAGACATGTTTTCCTCTTGAAATGACATTTTTTTCTTTTCAAATAACACTTTAAAATGAAAAAATGTTTCCAATTCACAATTTGGAACAAAAAACATTGCTTCATTTCAAAACATCAACTTGATACAAATTCTTTAATATGATTCTCACAACTAGAAAAAGTTTTAAACATTTCCATAATGAACAATATCTCAATTTTCACTCTCAATTTTCACAAAAACTTCATTTTCCACCAGTAAATTTGGCTAGCTCTATATGTTACAGTCATTAGGCATGTATGTTATATGTTATAGATGGTTTTAAGATCATCATTAGCAACTGTTATAGATGATTACCAGACATGGTTTAAAAACCTTCTCATCTATGAGAATCTATAACAACCAATTTAATCATTTAGTAAAACATCTATTAATCAAGCTATAAATGGAAACTTAATATAAAGTGTGACCAGTTTGTCAATAAATCTCACTTATTTTCATTCCTCTTCTCTGGACCTTTTTTTATTTCTGCTCTATCTTTTTAGAAACAGGATGACAAGGACCGAGCAATGTTTTCATTGATCTATTTCCATTGACTCCTCTGTCTTTCAAGGGTTACAATTAATTGAGAACACATCAATATGTAGAAATAATCCACTATTTTGTTGCTGCTCTCTTGTTCATTTACTGTAGATGGTTATAAATATATTTTTCCAATGCTATTTTTACAGTTTTCCAATTAATAATTTTACTACAATATTAAAATAATCCCCATAATCATCCCTAACATATTTTAAAAATATTATACATATAGGTACTCTCCAGTCTTATGGTACAGTAGATTATTTTAATTACCATATATACTCAAACATAAGTCAATTCATTCATAAGCCGACCTCTCCCAACTCACAGACAAAAATGTTAGAAAGTCAATGACCCATTTGTAAGCTGACTCTGTATCGGCATTGTACAAACTTCCAGTCCCAGCTTGTCGGCGTCAATGCAGGCTGAGGGACACACTGGCTGCAGGCACTGAGCCTTTCAGCTCCCATTGGCTGCTCTTTGCCATTCCCAGCCAATGGAAGCTGAAAAGCTCCATGCCTGCAGCCAGCATGTCCCTCAGATTCTGCAAGCAAATAAATCTCCCAGCGTGCCAGCAGCTTGCCCTAGCAGGCTGGGAGCCAAAGTTTGCTGACCCCTGTTGTAGACGCAATTCAGGACTCGCTTCTTTTTTAAAAAGAGCTACGGTTTTACTTTTATTGAAATTATATCCACATGAAATGTGACCCTTCCACTTCACAACGTGCTAGACCTTACTAAGGAGATTAAATTTCGATGAATTAACTAATCAAATAGCCAATGGGATTTCCATCGACTATTCGATTAGTCCATAAGGACTTCCGTGTTCCGCCTTTGAAATGTACAAGACTGAAACGCTGCACAGAGTCTGGGGTCAGTGGGGGACTCAGAGTTCCACACTGGCCCCAGGCTCCACACTGCACTTCCTCTTTGAAATACACAAGAGCCTCTATTGGGGACCCTTGTACATTTCAAAGTTGGTACGTCCCATGGAGCCCAAGGCCAGTGGGGAGTCACCTGCTGGCCCCAGGCTCCATGCGGCGCTTCTGCTTTGAAATGTACAAGAGCCCCAGTGAAGGAGCTTTTAAGCTGGCTCCCTCCAGCACCACCTCCTCTTTCCCCACCTTGCTGCCTTTTTGTGACAGAGGCAGCAAGGAGGGGAAGCAACTAGTCAATTAGTGTGTCGACTATCCAATAAGCATTTGCTTATCGGATAGTTGACTAGTCGATTAGTCGTTTACATCCCTAGACCTTACAAGACAATCAAAAAATACAATGAATGACAGTACTATGGCACTGTTGTCAGTCTGTTCTTGAATAATTTGAGCTCTTTGTGCATGTTGACCACAGGACCCCCTCTAAGTCTCTAGGCAATCTGAAAATAAAATATGCAGAACTGAAATCTTTAATAAAATGTAAATAGTCTGTTATCACCCCCGACATGCCAGTCTGCAGAGCTTCTTTGAAATAAACAATGAACAATTGTAATCTGACAGTGGTAAAGTAGGTAACATTCCTCTCTAAAGTTCTACAAAATGTGTAAATTATTTTCTAAGATTTTCATGCTAGAATTTAACATGAACAACAGTGAAATAAAAAGAAAATGGTCTGCTTATGATGAAGCATTTAAACTTAAAGTTGTTGAATATGCAGAAGCAAACAATAATTGGGCTGCTGCCCGTGAATTCTGCATCCATGAAACAAATTGGAGAATGGCAAAAAAATAAAGCAACACTAAAAGACATGCCAAGAAGCAACAAAAAATGTCCAACAAGGTGCGCTTCATTTCCTGGGCTGGAGAAAGATCTCAATGATTGGGTCGTTGAATGTCGACAAAATGGGTACCTTGTCACTAGAACTGGAATTCGTCTGCCTGCTTTGCAAATGTAAAAAGACAACAAATACAAGTCAGAAAAGCCATTAGTGTTTATAGTATCAGCAGGTTGGTGTACTCGTTTCATGAACTGCCATGGTCTCTGTTATAGGCAGTGAACAAGGAAAGCACAAAAGCTGCCAAGAGATCTTGAAGAAAAAAAGTGAATTTTTCCAAAAGTTTATAATAAAACCTCAAAAGGAATATGCATTTGAGCTGTCACAAATAGGAAATATGGATGAAACACCGATGACATTTATCTCCTGAGCAACAGAACAGTAATTGGTGTCAGTGAAAAACGGGTTTAATTAAAACCACTGGTTATGAAAAAATCCATTTTACAGAGGTTTTATCATGTTTGGCCAATGGATCAAAGCTCCACCCTGTTATTATTTTCAAAAGAAAAGCCTTGCCTAAAACCATAACATTTCCTGGAGGTGTCATCATGCGTGCACATGACAAGGGATGGATGGATGAAAGTGGTATTGCTGAATGGCTGGAAAAAGTATGGATAGGAGTCCAGGAGCACTTCTCAAGAAACCTTCTTTGCTTGTTCAAGGCGCACAGGATGGATGAGCTGAAACATGTGGCCAAAAAAATGAAAATCGCTTTGATCATAATACCTGGTGCAGGGGTGGGCAATAATTTTTTGGTGTGGGAGGGACATTCCAAGATTTTGGAAAGTGGTCAAAGGCCACACTTTTCTGTGGAGGGGTACAGGGTCTAGGATGGAAGTTGGATATAGAAGGGTTAGATACAGGGTAAGGGAGACAGTGTGAGGACTGAGAGGGTATTTGGGTGCAGGAGGGGGCTGTGACCTGGGTCAGAGGGTACAGGTGCAGGGTTAGGGAGGGAGTGTGGGTGCAGGAGAGGATTCTGGCCTTGGGGAAGGATTTAGGAGGGGGTATAGGGTCTGGGAGGGAATTGTGACCTTGTGCAGAGGGTTTGGATGGTGTCCTGGGGGAGGGAGTTGGGATGCAAGAGGGGCAGGAGTGCCAGAGGCAAGCTCTGGCTGGGAGGCACTTACCTAAGCTCTCCTGGCCTGCAGCACCTCCAAGGCAGGCTGGGTTCCCTGCCTGCTGCAGCCTCAGATCGCTTAAAACTGCAGACAACTCTCTCCATGTGGCTCTCAGCTCCAGGAGGGGGAAAAGGCTTGCGCTATCCCCATCACCCAAGCTAATCTCTCAGCTCCTATTGGCTGGTTGTTTCTGGCCAATAAGAGCTGAGAGATTGGGTAGAGTCAGTTGTTTCTGGCCAACAGGAGCTGAGGCTTGGGCTGGGGGCAGGGAGGTCACTTGAAGTCTCCCCCTCCCTCCAGAGCAGAGAGGCATGAGGAGCAGCCCTGTGCTTAAGTCATTGGCCATTGCGGGCCTGAGGGTCCTGGCAGGGTGTCTGCGGGCAGGATCCAGTGGCTTGGCAGGCCGGATCTGGCCCATGAGAGGTATCTTGTCCACCCCTGACCTGGAGGCTTAACTTCTGTTTTATAACCACTTGATGTCTGTCTGGAAAAAAGTGTTTAAGGACAGGCGACACAAAATGTGGTCTAACTGGATGTGCTCAGGCATGACGAAGTTGACAAAAGCTGGGAATTATATGAAGTCCGAAATCAATCTGGTTGCCCAGTGGGTCAAGGATGCGTAGGAGACCATTCCCTTGGAAATGATAGAAAAATCATTTAGGAAATGCTGTATCAGCAATGCACTTGGTGGAGCAGAAGACGACGCCATATTTGCTGATGACACAATGGAGGCTGATGATAAGGAATCGGAGGATGACATTGCTGCCATCAATGACGACAATGCAGGAGCAGCTATGACTGAAACTGAGTTTAATGAACTAGTGAACTGGAGACGGATTCAGCATTTGAAGGATTTTAAGACTTTAAATAAGTGCATTAGAATGATATGAGACTCAAACATGGATTGTAATTTTGATGACTTGTGAATACATATTTGTTCAGTTATTGCAGCAGGTTTTTTGTTAGATTGCATTAAAATAAATCTATTAAAACTTCTGTGTTTTTCTTCTGACTCCAACTTTTAGAAACAGCAGAATCCACAGCATGGTCACTTCTCAAGCCAGTGGGACAAACAGCTGGCATGCCAAGACATTAGAGTACTTGGAGCATCTGCAGGCAAGGAGCCTGTCAGCTGCCATTCATCATTCTGGGTCAACAGGAGCAGCGGAAAGAGGTAGCAAGCACGTCCCCTGGCCTGCGCTGCTTCCTCAGCTCCCATTGGCTGTTGTTCACGGTTTCCAACCAATAGGAGCTAAGGAAGTAGCGTGGGCCAAAGGATGTGCTGGTCTCTGCTTCCCACTGCTCCCGATGACCCAGAATGGCAAACGGAAGCGATTGGGAGATGCTTCACCTATATAAAACCTCCTGGCGCACCAGTGGTTTGCCCTGCTAGGCTGGAAATTGAAGTTCCTGACTCCTCCCCACACTGGAAAAAATATGTGAAGCGCAATAACCTGATCATAAGCCCACCCCCACTCTTTGCATAGGGAATTTTTACAAAAAAAATCTGGTTTATGAACGAGTATATACTGTATATATATTTAGCAGTCTAGCCTATATGAATTATCTCCGGAACGGCTGTCTTGTCACAACTTAAATGAATAGTTTGTTCCAGTATCTCTTCTTGAACTCAGTATTTGAGACTGTCTCAGATTTATTAATTGCAAAGAGCAACTCTAGGATAAGCAACTACCCATTGTCCATTCTGGTGAAGGCTGTTGCAAAGTTACTTACCTGTTAAATAAGCAAGTGCCTGATGGCTGTTTCTGCTGCATTTCTTACCCCAAGGAACCTGGACCTAAATGCTAATCTCACACAATGAGTTGCCACTAGTCCACTGTGCCAGCTTTTAAAATGCATACAAAAAATAGAATCTAGCTGCTAATATTATGCAATCAAGTTTTAAAATTTAGTATTCCCACTTTAACAGTGTGGCTTAGGTTAAATGCATTTTGAAAACCTACTGAGGCCCATAGACACTGATGTTGAACAATGATCTCTGACAAAACAAACCAATGCATATTTACTTTTTTGGAGCTGCTAAAACTGAGTTGAAAAAGTTCCCCAAAGTACATGATATCTAAGAACTACCTTTCATCGCTTATAGTTAATTCAGGAAGACTATGCAAATCACTAGAATTCAAATATGAAATCTGGTGCATCTGTTAGTTGTCTTATCTGTTTTCTTAGGTAAAATCTAAATACCATTACCCTGGAACTAATTGAAATGTCTTAATTGTAGGCACAGTCATTGTTTTTGCCCTCTCAATGAACTTTTTATTTTATTTATTAAGATAAAAATTGACTATCAACATTGGTGAGGCCCTGTTCAGAGTTTTTGAAATGAACCATAATTCAACAAAGCAGAGTGTTAGATACCCAACAACTTTAGGGTGATAGCTGCATTAGTCCTTTCTCCCTAACATACCCGCTTCCCCACACACACACACTATCATAGTTGCATTTCCACTAGGGGTAGTAACATTTAGACTGCTAGTTAAAAGAATGCACTGGAGGCTGCTAACATTTTAACCCCAATGTTGTCTAGCTCTGCTCTGCATAGGGTAAGATGACATAACAGTTGAAAAACAATGACGAATCTGAACCCGTGCTTCTACTGTTGATACCACCAATAGAATTGCAACAATGGTGCAAAAATAATGGTGGAAAATTTGAGGAGTAAAAGCCTGTGTGCGCAGCTTTTTGATCCAGATTTGCCTATTTATAAGAATTTTAATGTTCTAGATAAAGTAAAATGTGAAATCAGGTGCTTGGCTGTGGCACAGAAGCATATAGTAGGTAGGGGGTGGAGAAGGGAGAATATCGGAGTGCTGTGAATTTCACTTTTGCCTTCCAAATTCTGCACAAGCTGTGTGCCAGGTACGCATCTAGCAACTTGGCACAAGTTAAAGTAGCCTGAACACTGCTCTAAGATATACCATCTCCCAGTGACCCAACAGTGGGGCAAAGGGAAGCCCCAGCCCTGCCAGAGTACGAGGAAGGCACCAGGACCCTTATAACACACTTGGACACCCCTACACTGGGGCAATCCTCTGATGGCTGGATAAATCAGCCCTATAGCCAAGTTCTGCTTGATGCCATGTAAAAGTTTGTAACCCATCCAAGAATCTTGAACTATGATGTCTGTGATCACTTATTCAATATAATTTAAATATTCTTAGTGAACATTTTGTACAACAGATAAATAAAGAATTAGCCATTGCCACAAATTTTTACTTTAACTGCTAGCTGAGATGTAAAATTAAAGAAGACTATCACAGAATTCATAAAGATCTTACCTTCCAGTATAATAATGCCTGTATCCCTGATGATCCGGACTGTCGTAAAAACCACAAGTATTGAGAATATGTAAGTACATATGGGGTCAGCAATCTTGTATTCTGGCTGCAAGACACAGATTAAGAGTTTGTAAGGAAACAGGCTTCTTGTAAAGATTTTAAAAAGACTAGGTCCAGTAAGAGTCAGCTACTTTTATCTCACACTTTATTTTATATTTAGTTCCATTGAAGAATATTTTAAAAATATGTGCATGATAGAGGTCTAATCTGAACTCATGTTCTGAAAATTAACTGAATACTGAATATTTCTGTTTCTTACATAATGGCTCTTTACAACTAGTATGAGAGTTAACATTAGAAATGTCCATAGTCAGAAAAGACTAGTCCACAGTTACAAATACTAGCAACATCCTACCTTGAAGCGGACGATGTATGCAGCTACAAGCACACCAATACTTTGTACCAAGTCCCCCAGGGCATGTACAAATGCTGCTCTCACTGCAAGGCTGCCGTGTCCCTGGCTATGCCCATGGGCTGTGTTAGGAGTGTTTGATGGAGGTACTTGGGAGTGTGAATGGGAATGAAGGTGACCTGACTGATTCAGTAGAAATCCCATTCTGAAAATGAGAGGAAAAGGAATCAGAGCAGAGGGATTATTAAGTATTTTGATCAAAGGATGGAGAAAATATTCTGATTCATTACTACTGCATGTCTCATTTTTAGAACATGAAGAGACCCCAAAAAAACCACACTAGCATACAAATAAAATTCCAAGGTGATTGAAACTGATTCAATACAAATTAAATTACAGACTGTGAATAAATTTATGTATTGCATTTTGTAAATGTATACAAGGAATCTTAATGTAGGGAAACGGAGCTTACATCAAGTTTACTGCAACACCAACGGCTGCTGTAATAAGCATTATATCTCCATTAATTTCATAGTCCATATGGATAGTTCTTTGAACAGCTTCATATAAGAACACCACCATTAGGATATATACCAGCAAAACACTAATGATGGCTGACAACACCTCTGCAAACAAAAAGGAAACAACATTACAAGAGTGATCTATAGATCTACTATATTCTATTTAAAATTTCATTTGTTGTTTTTTAACCATGCAATAATTGATTTTCAGTAGATTGTTATGCCTTGAAATATGTTGTGCATCAAGTCATATTCAGAAGATACTGTTAGCAAACAGAACAATTTGTGCTAATTAGATAATACACACACTCATGTCAGTTTTGTTCCTGGAAATATATTTACTCTGTTGAAGTCAAGATACCTAAGTGGGTTCAGGAGATGCCCATTCTAGATAGAAGCTTTGCCTAATGAAGTTGCACATAAAGGACAGATCAAATATGGCCAAAGGCACTCTGAAAGGACTAACCTTTTGTAAACTAGACACAGTTACTTTTTAAATGTACGCTATAGCAATCTCATTTTTTTTTTGCATAAACTATTAATTAATGCTGTATTTTTTAAGCTTTCTATATTCACTGTTTTGTGCCTTAGATGGAGACAAAGACACGAGAAGGTGATAATCACTGTACTATACAGTACAAAATCAGAATACACAATGACAGCAAAACTCTTTAGGTATGTGTGTATATACAATGTTTTGTATAGTATTATTAAAAAGTGTGACCTAATTTCTAAATAAATCTATTGTATTTGCTATTATATGCTGTTACCTAATGACTAACAAATCTCTGCTTTCAAAGAGATGAGAGTATTGTTAGCACTGACGGCATTGCATTTTGGTTTTGTAATTTTAAATAGCTTGCAGGGCCTATAGAACCAGTTTATGGGTGCTTTTCATTTATTCTACATCAAACGAAAAAAATTTAAATGAATAAACATAGCAATCAAAGGGCCTGATTCTGCAGCGCTTGGCAGCTTTTGTAAAGCTACGTCTACACTGGCATGAATTTCCGGAAATGCTTAAAATGGAATACTATTCCGTTTTCAGCTTTTCCGGAAAAGGAGCGTCTACATTGGCCACGGAGTTTCCGTGATAACGATGCGCTTTTCCGGAAAAACACGTCTACATTGGCGGCGCGCTTTTCCAGAAAAGCAAAAGCCTGGAACCATTTTGAAAAGGGCAAAGGCCGCCAGACCTTTCCGGGGGTGGGGCCGGAGCTCCGTCCAGACGCATGGTTAAAGGGGTCTCGCCGGGCAGCCGTTGGTCTCGTGCTCCTGTGCCTTGTGACCTCTGCCAGGGACTGGCACCCTTCACAGGGTCGGTGGTTGCCCTGTGAGTTTTGGGGACACCACCCTTTGGCCCCCAACAGCTTTTCCCAGCGTCTTCTTTTTTCTGCCCTGCAGCCGTGGGTGGCCATGTATCTGCTCAGGCCCCTGTTGGACCTGTACAGGTGCCTGGAGCTCGTGCTGCAGGCTGGTGCCCTGGCGTTCATATACCAGGAGGCAGAGATCGCCTTGGACTCCCTCACCAGGGAGGTCCTGGCAACCGCGTGGCATCAGCACCCTACCATAGACCGGCCCATCTGGACTTTGGAGACGAGCACCGACTGGTGGGACCGTGTGGTCCTCGGACAATGGGACGACCACCAGTGGATCCGGAATTTTCAGATGAGGAAGCGAACCTTCATGACGCTGTGCACCTGACTCACCCCCGCGCTGCAGAGAACCGCCACCCGGCTACAGGCACCCATCCCCGTCAACAAGAGGGTTGCCATCGCGCTGTGGAAGCTGGCCACACCGGACAGCTACCGCTCGGTGGCACACCAGTTCGGAGTGGGAAGATCCACCGTTGGAGTGATCGTCATCCAGGTAAGTCCCAGGGGGAGTGGGATGGGGGGAGGGTGCTCCACTCCAGGCCCAGGGACACCCAAGACTCCAGGCTGGGTTGCCCAGGGGTTTCGGCCGTCCCTCCCTTGCACAGGCCCGCTGGTGGGGGGGGGCGTGGAGTAAGGGGGGCCCTGGGGTGTGTGTGTCTGTGTGTGTGTGTGTGTGAGGACAGAGGGAATCAAGGGGGGGGACCCAAGGGAGTGCACAGTCACCCCTGGCTGTATGTAATGTGTTCCCTTGTGTTTCTCTGCACCCTTCTGCAGGTTGTCCACGCCATCAATGACGTCCTGGTCCCGAGAATCATCCGCCTGCGCGACGTCAATGAGACTATGGCCGGCTTCGCTGCCCTCGGGTTCCCCAACTGCGGGGGAGCCCTGGACGCCACCCACATCGCCATCCGGGCCCCGGAGCATCAAGCAGCCCACTTTATGAACAGAAAGGGGTACTGCTCCATCGTCCTGCAGGCCCTCGTGGATCACCGGGGCCGCTTCCTGGACATCTACGGCGGCTGGTCCGGCCGGGCACACGACGCCCGCATCCTCCGGAACTCAGGACTGTTTCAGAGGTTGGAGGCGGGAACCTACTTCCCGCGGCGGGACTTGACTGTCAGGGATGTGCCGATGCCCATCTGCATCGTCGGGGACGCGGCCTACCCCCTGATGCCCTGGCTCATGCGGCCCTACACGGGGCAGCTGGACCAGAACCGGGCCCGGTTCAACGACCGCCTCAACCGGGCCCGAAACCCAGTGGAGCTGGCGTTTGGACGCTTAAAAGCCCGCTTCCGTTGTTTGCTCACCCGTCTCGACATGGGTGAGCAGAATGCAACAGAGGTGCTGGCCGCGTGCTGCGTGCTTGGAGCGCAGTGGGGAGGCCTTCCTCCCTGCATGGGTGGCAGCTGAGGCACAGACCTTGGACCAGCCTGCCACAGCTGCCATCCGCCAGGCGCGCCAGGAGGCGGTGCGCATTAGAGAGGCCCTGGTGGACATGTTTGCCCAAGCCCCGTGGCAGGGTCGCTTGGGTCACCCCAGAGTACTCCGTCCCAGCTCCTACCCTTCCCCACCTCCTCCCCTTATATCCCCCCTCCCCCCAATAGTATAGTAAAGCGTCGGGTCACAGCACATTGGCCGTCATCGAGTCTGTTCGTCGGGTGCGTCGGGCGTAGTTAGGGTTTTTCTTTTAAGTTAGGCTAGGGTTTCGGCCACCATCGCCGTCCTGAAGAACAGCCAACAGGATTTGGGACTTGTGCGGAAGGCTCACATCAGTGCCATCTTCGATGGATCTCCTGGCTCTTCCTCACCTGAGGCCCGGAAGGCCCAAAGGATTGACATGGCCAGCGTCTCTGTCATCATCCGTTGAGGGATCTCCTGGCTCTTCCTCTCCTGAGGCCCGGAAGGACCAAAGGATTGACATGGCCAGCTTCTCTGTCATCATCCGTTGAGGGATCTCCTGGCTCTTCCTCTCCTGAGGCCCGGAAGGACCAAAGGATTGAGGTGGCCAGCTTCGCTGTCATCGTCCGTCGAGGGATCTCCTGGCTCTTCCTCTCCTGAGGCCCGGAAGGCCCAAAGGATTGAGGTGGCCAGCAACACCACAATCGTCCTCCCTGCGCCTAGACTATGTTTTAGAATCTATACTGTACTGCATCTTTTAACCATTTCTGCTTGTTTGTTGCTATGTAAATATAGTTTGTAGTTTACATCTTTACTGAAAAGTCTCAGTATTTCTTTATGCGCCGCAAACCAATGACCACTGAAAAAGGGCCACCCCCCGGTGACAGAGTCATGAATTTGTTGTCCACAGTTTGTAACCCTGTTAAATTGAAGTGGCTAATTGGCATCTCACATAATTTCTGTACAGTTACTAGAGGAACACAATAACCACACAAGATTCAAGTGAAAACAGAACTTTTTATTTACAAAGGAGAGGGAGGGGACCTTTAACTGGGAGAAGGAGGGGGGGCAGTTACTGGGACGGGTGGCCCCTGCAAGCGCCCCTCTGGGGGCGGACCTGCCCATGCTGGGCAGACCGCATCTGGGCAGCCTGCACGCTGAGGTGCCCACGAGTAGGAACACGAGAAGGAGCACGAGCAGGAACACGAGCAGGGTCAGGGTCAAGAGCAGAAGCAGGGTCAGGAGCAGGAGCAGGAGCAGGGGCAGGGGCAGGGGCAGGGGCAGGGGCAGGGGCAGGGGCAGGGGCAGGGGCAGGGATAGGAGGGGGCATGGGCTGTGCTCCGGGAGAGATGGCGGGGGCATGCGGTCCGGCCATGCCGTAGTGGATGGCATGTATTAAATGTGCCGTCAGGGTGCCCATTGTGGCGCGCATCTCGCGGCATTCCTCCAGGAACACAGCCTATCCCTCCTGCCACCACTCCTGGTCCCTCTGCACATGCTCCGCAATGGAGGTCTGGATCCCCTCCACCGCGGTGACATGACGCCGAAGCAGCTAGTCCCGGTGTCGAAGCCTGTGCCTCCAGGCTTGGGCAGCTGGGGGTGCCACTGCTGCTGGAGTCGCGTGTCTGGTGCTGGGTCCCGCTGCAGGGAAGAGAAGAAAGGACGGGTCAGTCAGGCAGGCCGTCCACTGTCCCCACACCTCATGCCCTCCACCCCGGAGCCCAGGTGACCGCACAGTTGTGGCTTGGGCCCACTCGGTTCCCCTCCTGCTCCCGTGTTGTATGTTGGCAAGGAGGACCGCCCCTGGGAGTAGGGTCCTCCCTCCAGTATTGTAAGCACCGGTCTGTATCCTGGCCCCGTGCAGGGCGGGAGGGTGCTTGTGCTGCGTTCACCTGTGGAACTCCCTGCCAGTGGACACTGTAAAAAGCTTAGGGATAATCAGTGGTGTTTGACAGGGAGCGAGATGCATCCCCACGGCAGTGCCTGGGAGCACACCTGTCAGTGGCAGTCTGGGCTCTCAGATCCCCTCGCGTGGGATATCTCCTGGACAGAACCAGAAGGGTGACTGGGTGGGGGGATGTCCCATCCTTGCAGCAAAACTCAGGGGCCCTTCTCCCTCCCACTATCCCTCCCGCAAGCCTGGTAGCCCAGGGACAGGTCTGGCCACAGTGGGGACTTCCCTCGGGGAACCCGCCAAGGCACTGGGAGCAGGTGAGGGGCTCAGTGGGGGTCCACGGTCACAGGACTGTGACGCTGCACTTATCCCAGGAGCAGCTGGCTGTGCCTCACAGCCAGGCATGGGACAGTGTGCCGTTCTCTGGGCTGCACCCCTTGGTGAAGCTGCGGGCTCTGGGCTGAGTCCCTCGGGCCCTGGCCGGTTCCAGCCGGCATCCACCCTTCCCCCGGTCCTGCCGAAAGTGTGCGAGGAGCACGGTCCCAGGCGTGCCCTGCAGCTGCCTGCCACTGCCACCTGCCGCTTGGTCACCAGGCTGCACGTGGTTGCACGTGCTGCTAACTGCCTCATGCTACGCAGCGTGCAGCTCACGTGGCCTGAGTGACATGCTCTCCCCCTCCCCTCTCCGGGCACCTGGCTCTCCCTCCCCCCCGCCCTCCGCCCCCCACCCTTTGGGAGTGTAAACTGCAAAGACTCACCAGTGGGTTCCTCCCCGGCCACAGAGGAGCTGCTGGAGGGGGCCTGCTGGGTGGCAACGCTGGCCTCCTCTCCCGACGCGCCGCCACTGTCGTCTCCCTCCTCTGGCTCGGTGGGAGGGTTGATGGAGGGGTGCTGGCAAGTGTCTACAGAGACAGCTGGGGCTTACGGGGCTGGCTCACCCAGAAAAGACTGCATCCTCTCAAAATAGGGGCAGGCATCCCCTCCCCTCCATGGCCCGCACGTACGCCAGCCGCAGCTCCTTCACCTTGGAGCGCACCTGCTCGCAGTTGCGGCTGGGGTGGCCTTGCTGGGCCAGGTTCCGTGCCAGACGGGTGTACAAGTCTGCATTCCAGCGGCGGGACTGCAGGTCATGGAGACCCTCCTCCTCCTCCCACAAGTCCAGGAGGGTCTCCAGCTCCCTGGGGGTCCAGGATGGGGCCCTGCATTTCCGGCCCCTGGGGGCTTCCTCCCCTGCCCCGGGTGACGGTGGCTGACGATCACCTGGAGCTGCCATGCCTGCGCTGAGGTGCCTGGGCAGCACAGTTGCCACGTGGCAGAGCTGGGAAGGGTGGTCTCCGGGGGGGCTCCTGCCACATGCGGCCAGTAGCGTGCGGACTCTTTAAGCCCTCGGGTAACGCAGAAGTCCGCGGCTTCTACGGGGTCTCCCGCAGTCCAAACCGCTTTTTTCCATTTCTTCTGCTTTTCTGGAAAAGCTGTCTACACTGGCCCTTTTCCGGAAAAGCTTTTCCGGAAAAAGGACTTATGCCCGAGCGGGAGCAGCGTACGGTTTCCGGAATAGCGGCTGATTTTGTACAGTACAGCGTCGATACTTTTCCGGAAATTCAAGCGGCCAGTGTAGACAGCTCGCAGCTTATTCCGGAAAAGTGGCTGCTTTTCCGGAATAAGTGGCCCAGTGTAGACACACCTTAACTGTTTGTGCCCAGAGGGCATAAAACCCTGCCATTCTGATTTGGTGACAAACAGCCACTTAATACTAGGATTAATGACAACACAAGATGCAAGAAAGTGGAGCAGCCAGCCTCAATACTAAACAACCAACATCAATCTAAACTTTCAAGTAACTCTTGTAGCTTGTAAAAGAAATTTTCTCCAATATATGCAAGTTAGGGCACGTCTACACAGCAGGGCTAAAGCCAAAATAAGCTATGCAACTTGAGCTACATCAATTGCATAGCTTATGTCAAAATAGCTTATTTTGGCTTTTGGTAGTGTCCACACAGCAGGAAGTCTGAGAAAGAGCACTCTTCCTCCAACTTCCCTTACTCCTCATAAAATGAGGGTTAAAAGTAAAAAGTCCTCCAGCTCAATACTATTTTGACATGTCAAAATAACTGCTTGTAGTGTAGATGCAGACTGTGTTATTTAAGAACAACATCAGTTATTCTTAAAATAACACTGCTGTGTAGATGTACCCTTACTGAAAAGCCCATTCCTTAAGGTTGGGGAGCATTTAGAGATTTCTGTTTTATGCAAAATCAATTCCAAACACTGAGCATGAGCAGTAAGGCTTGACACATAGGGCCTTTATGGGGACTTGGGAAGAAAGAATCCAAAGTTGTCCAAGGTTGTAGCATAATTTAGGGACACAGCTCTTTCCTGTCTAAGCTAACCTAGGGTTGTTGCTATACTTCAAAGGCAAAAGCACCGCAGCCTCGGGTCAGCTGGGGACTCCCCTGCTGACCCCGGGCTCCGTGTGGTGGCGTTTCAGAGGCAGCGCTGCACAGAGCCTGGGGTCAGCTGGGGACTCCCCAGCTGATCCCAGGCTTGACGCGGTGCTGCTGTCTTGAAATACCATGAGGAGCCTGACGCCAGGCTCCCTGCAGCATTCAAAGTGGCAGCATCACATGGAGCAGCTGACCCTGGCTCTGTGCGGTGCTGTTGCTTTGAAGTACTCCTCTCCCCTCCCCCCTGCTTTGCTGCCTCTATTTGATAGAGGCAGCAAGGAGGGGAAGCGACTAGTCGACTATCCTGTTGACTATCCAATAAGCATTTGTATATCAGATAGTCAACTAGTCCTTCACATCCCCAGTCTAAACTAAGGATGTAAAATCCCGTTTAACTGGTTAAACGTGAAGTTGAACTGGTTAACCAATTAAGGGGGAGTGGCTGGAGAGACCTTCCCCCTTGTCACGGCCAGGCTGGAGCGGTCCCCCCCGCTGCAGGCTCTCTCATCCCTAGTCTAAACTGTAAGACCAAATTATTTAGCCATATTGGGGGACTATCATGCTGTAGCACAGAATGGTGGGGGGTTTTTTCAGTATAAGCAGGCTCTTGAAGCTAATCTACAATCCAATAGCCAGGCCAAATAGCCAGATGCAGAACAGATTCAGAGAGAACAATCTCCTCGCATAATGAAGCTATCAAATGTGTCTTCAGAGGGTTCTAATGCATCTTTCTTCCCCAGGAAGGGTGAAGAATTGAAAGGTCTATCCGATGGAGGAGTCCTCTTTGCATTCTGCCATAGGGTGCTTTGTTCATCCTGTGCAGAACTCTTGCACAGAGGAACCTCACTGGTGCAACTGTGTGGGGAACCTCCACCAAAAAGGAGCAGCTAGTGTATAGATTAAGGGTGGGCAACAATTTTTTGCTGGGGGCCACTTCAGAAATTTATGACCTGGCCCGGGGCCACTCTGGAAGGAGTGGGGCCTCAAGTGGAAGGGGCGGGGCCAGGATACTTCCCTGCTTCCCCACCCACAGACCATGATTGGTCTGGGGTGGGGGAGCATGTGAAAAGTCTTTGCCCCTCCCCCCCCAGAGGTTCCCCCTAGGCGCCCATGCCCCTGACGGTGGGAGACTTTGCGTGCTCCCCCTTTTGCCCCCAGGCCAATCAGGGTTTGGGGGCGGGGGAGCAGCAGGGCCTCTGCGGCCTGGATCAACTCACTTGGCAGGCCGAATCCAGCCCATGGACGCTCTTTTGCCCACCCTGGTGTAATCAGATACTATAATTCAACTAGCCTATAAAAACTGGAGCTGATTATCTTAGAATGTGCATTTTATAAGATCCACACAGGTAGTTTTTAGAACATGTTACTGTAATGAAGCCATGAAGAAAACTCAAATGGGAGAGGCATAGATTTGTTCTTCACATTTACTATTTTGCTCTTCCTCTTGCTTTCCTGATAACAGGATTGTAAACAACCTGTGTTACTTTGGTACCATCTGGGTGATATTTTTTGTATATTAGAAAACAGGATTTAAAAATTGTTGTTAAAATGGTTTCTGTTGACATAATTGATTGGCTTCAACAACAGATGAACATTCTAAGCCCTATCCTCAAGTTTTAGCAAAAGAGTTTTTACAGGAAAGCTTAACTGTTTCTTAAAAACTGGTGGAAACTGTGGGGGAGGTGAACAATTTGAGTCTATCCAAGATACATATTATTTCAATCAATCCCCTGTTGCACAATTTGTTGGAACCGGTTATAATTTTGTCCTCTTCCATTTTATTTGTAATGTTATTGCCGGCTCATAGCTTAATATTACACACAAAACAACTATATTAAATGAACGTTGCTAAGGTTGCAAAGTTAAGCATTCAGAAATTTGGGAATTAAGGTGCTGTGCAATAGTAATTTGCCTCCCTTATTTGCATACATTATGATACAATCTTTAATTACATGGTCCTGTGCTATTTTTTCTCCACAGGACTCCTGCCTAATTCAGTGCACAGCATGGATGGTGTTCACTTAATAAGCAGCTATTCAGTATTTTATTTTTTTCCTCATTGCTTAGTGTATGTCTAACACACACACCTACTGGGAGTGGTTCATTGTCTCATGTAGTGGCACTTAGATCACTTACAGAGAGAAAGAATGAGTCTTTTCTACAACATTAGCTGAGAGCCAGCTGGCTTTCAGCTCCAGTGGTCAAGGTTTGTGCACTAAGCTCCAGCAGTCCCTGGTTTGGTTCCACCTGTCAGCATTGCATATGGCCCAAGCCTTTATTTACTGCAAAATATTCAAACCCTGCTCATGAACTATACTGTGCTGCTTCTTCGCCACAGTATGCTATACTTAACACCAGCAAAACAACTTATTTTTAACACAGCCTTGTTCTCTGAAACATTTTGCCTGAAGTGATCCAATAAAATTCAGCTTGAGGCAGATCCCTAGCATGGAAAACAAGTCAAGTCTGGCAAAGTATCATAAGTAGCTCAAATGGGTACATTGGGGAAATCTTAGGAGATGGTGCCACTAGATCAGCCTATAAATCAAAAGGCCTATATACAGGTTGGAACCTCTCTAATCTGGCTCTCTCTGGTCCAGCAACATCCATAACCCAGCATGATTTTAGATGGCCAGATAGCCATTTGTCGGAGTACAACCACCTGCTGGATTTGAACCTGGGTGCTCCGGAGCTTAGTATAGAAGTCTCTACAGTGTGAGCTAGAACTGTCAGCCTAGGCTGTAGAACTCTCTCGTTCTTATCTCTCACTATAAGTGATCTAAGTGCCACTGCATGGGACAGTGAACTACACTAGTTGTGTAGTTTATAATGGGAGCGGACAAGTTTCCTGCAGTCCCATAAAGTCTGTTGCTGTTATTTCGCTCTAATTTACCCCTAAATGTCTTCTAAGAGCCCAGTAAGCAGTGGAAGTGTTGGTAATGCTGCTAGACCAGTCCTGGGCAAAATACAGCCCACGGGCCAAATCCGGTCTGCCAAGCCACCAGATCCCCCCTGCGGATGCTGCAGAAGCCCCAGGCAGGCTCCCCACTTGCCTCGCCCCACCCACAGACTGCTCAGAAACACAGCTGTGGGGTGTTTTTTCTTTAAAAACAGTGAGTCCGGAGGGAAGGGGACTGGAAAAGCTTTAGGAGCTACTCCCACCCCCAGCACAATCCCATTGGCTGGTTTCTGGCCAGAAACTGGCCAGTGGTAGCTGCCTGTTTCAATGACAGGCTGTCATGAAGCACAAGGGGCTCCAGAGCACATGGCTACAGCCTATGCAGGGACAGGGCAGACAGGAAGGCTGATTCAGGAACAGCTGCTGTCTGGTAAGTCTCCTGGCAGAGCCTTCTTCTGGCACCCCAGTCCCTCCCTTCCCCAACCCTCTGCCCCCACTTCTGCTCCCTACTCCACATACCCAAATCATCTGCCTCCCTCCTGTACCTATATCTCCTCCCAGATCTGGCACCCCAATCCCCTTCCCCAGATCACAGTCCCCTCCTGCCCTAGCTCACAACCCAAATCCCTGCACCTTCTCCTGTACCCCAATTCCCTGCCTTAGGTCACAATCCAACCTCCTCCACCACACTCCATTGCCCCAGGTCACAACTGCCTCCTTCACCCAAATACCCTCCCTTACCCTAAGCTCCCTTCTGCACCTAACCTCCATCCCAGACCCCGCACTTCCTCCATTAATATCATGGAAGAGTGCAGCCCCCGACCACTTTCCGAATTCTTGGAGTGGTCTCCACATCAAAAATTATTGCCAACCCCTGTGCTAGACAATATTGACCTCCCGTGGTTTGGCAAATTATCTGATAACTGTCTCAGTTCTCCCTGGCTGTGTCTAGACTGGCCAGTTTTTCCGGAAAATCACCCGCTTTTCCGGAAAAACTTGCCAGCTATCTACACTGGCCGCTTGAATTTCCACAAGAACACTGACTTCCTACTGTAAATCAGTGCTTTTTGCGGAAATACTATGCTGCTCCCGTTGGGCAAAAGTCCCTTTTGCACAAAAGTTTTGCGCAAAAGGGCCAGTGTAGACAGCTGAGATTTGTTTTGCGCAAAAAAGCCCCGATCGCGAAAATGGCGATCGGGGCTTTTTTGTGCAAAAGCGCGTCTAGATTGGCCACGGATGCTTTTCCGCAAAAAGTGCTTTTGCGGAAAAGCATCCGTGCCAATCTAGACGCTCTTTTCCGAAAATGCTTTTAACAGAAAACTCTTCCGTCAAAAGCATTTCCGGAAAATCATGCCAGTCTAGACATAGCCCCCATGTACTAGATCTATCAACAAGGACAGTATCTCTTTTATGGCTGCAGAACGGATTGTTTCTATCAAAGAATTATCCTCATTTCACTCATTCAACACTAATGTAAAAAGTGTGTTCTGCACAAGCTTTTGATGTCTCCACTTGGTCCATAGGCTGAATTTTAAAATCAGATTGGCAGGAAGAAACTCACACCAACGCACTCAGCTGTTCAATTTGTCACTGCTGGGATAAGAATCAGTATTATAAAGCTCTAACCAGATTCTGAGAGGCAGTAATCATGATCTCTGATGATTTCAGAAAGATATCCATCTTTAAAAAATCCTGGAGTTATCCATGCAATTTCAGGAGTTCTTTATGAAACAGGAAGATTTTTCATGCTGATGTCCTTAAAACAACAGTTTCATAGATTCATCAGTCATGTGAAATGCTGGCATGTGAATTACATTCCATTACCGTATACCAGCAGGATGTTTTATTATTTTTGTTTTAATTCAAAGCAATTTTCTCTGTAGCTGCCTGAAACCAGTGTTGTTTCTAGCAATAAATTATAATGAGATTCCTGTTTTGCCATATAAATTTGGTCTGGTTGCAATCCTTCATTTCTCATTAAATTAACCAGGCACTGTCTAAATGGATCAATCAATTTTGTAGCTATTGAGATATTGGAGAACTGCCAAATACTGCATTTGTAGATAAATCTTTTAGCTAAAAAGAGCATCTCCCCTTAAATCATGGTTAAACTGAAGGAGTTTTAAAGGTGTACCCCATTCTAAACTTGCACATACTATCCATATTTAACCCCATTTTTCTAGCCATCCTAGGATCCTGAGTTTATCCATTTCCTTTTCATCGCTGCAAACAGAATTAAGTCTAGACACAACATACATTCTGCATTTAAATAACATTGGAATAGGTGAAAGCATGGCTGATTTCCTCTGAAATAAAAACAGATAATCAATAGTGTTAATGTGCTATTAGACACTGCTGGAATGGTTTTACAAATGGAAATCTTCTCTCAAGTATTGGAAATTCAGAGTTCCAAACACTGAAGTTATACTGAACCGTAGAAATACAGTTAATTGTATTTGTAATGTTGCCAATGTTAATGTCTATATAGGCAACCTAAAAATAAGTGCAGAGTGAATCAGTTTAAGAAGCAGTGAGATAGCTTTAATGCATATCCTCAGCATTTTTTAAAGGATACACCTACACGGCAAGCTTATTTTGAAATAAGCCATTCCGGAAGACTTAATTCCGAAATAGCATTTCAACATTGCAGGGAAGCCTCTAAATTAGTCCAAGGTAGGCTTCCCTAATGTAAACATGATATCTTGATTTTGAGCCCCAGGAGGCCCGGGGGAGGCATAACTTAGAACAGCCCTGGTGAGGGGCTATTTTGAAATAGCAGCAGTGGAGCATCTACACACACCTTATTTCAAATAGCTATTTTGGAATAAACAACAAATGGTCTGGTAGCACTTTATGGACTAACAAAACATGTAGATGGCAGAGATCTTACCTTAAGCATTACAAACATAGCTTCCCACTTATCACCCCTGATTAGCCATTCATTGACGCAAATAGCTATTATCTCCCTCCCTCCATCCCTCCCCCTCACCCCACTTTCTGTACTAAATCTGATTTGTCAGTTTAATAATGTATACACTTTTTTCATTGTATTCCTTTGGTATATATGGTCATGCTAATTCTCTTCCAGAATCTGATCTGAGGAAGTGGGTTGGCCCACGAAAGCTCATCACCTATTAAACCATCTTGTTAGTCTTTAAAGTGCTACATAGTTTTTCCTTTTGTTATAGCATCTTAAAGACTGAGTAGTTTAAGAGGCTGATAAGAACCATTAGTTTGCACTTGGAAAGGAAGATGACCAACACCAGATTCTAAACAGACATCAAGAACCATTAGCACCTTCATTGTTTGGTTGGTTAATAATATGCGAGCCATCCCATAGCCAGATTCAAACCATAGGCATGAGAATTAAACTTTGTGAATGAAGTTAAGCTCCAGTCCTTCTCTGTGTACCAAGTAAACTCTTCCAGACCACAATAGCATGATCTAAGATATTATAGCTCCATGCCTGCACAAGAATATGGAATAGTTGGGTTTAAAAAAAATAGGGATTGATTATCACACCAGTATAAATGAGGAGCAACTCCACTTGAATTAGAATATAAGAATAGTCATACTGGATCAGATCAACAACTAGCCTAGTATCCCCTGTTCCAACAGTGGTTGGAGCCAAATGCTTCAGAGGGATTTAACAGAATTTATTGAGTAATCCATCCCTTGTCATCTAATCTCAACTTCTAACAGGTTTAGGAATACTTGGGGCATGGCATTTTTCCTGACCATATATAGTATCTTCAGGGGGTAGCCGAGTTAGTCTGTACAGGAAAAACAACAAATGGTCTGGTAGCACTGTATAGACTAACAAAACATGTAGTTGTTATCATGAGCTTTCGTGGGCACAGCCCACTTCTTCAGATGACCGAAGTTTTGAGTTTAGGATGTCCAGATCCAAAATAAATAGGTGGGGGGGAGCGAAGAAAGGGGGTGGGAGATAGGGAGCTAGAGGGAATCAGTAAGTATCTGAAGATTGGGTAGTTAAAAGGAAGCAGATAAGAATCAAAGTCAATTGATAGTATCCTTCCTGACATAGGAGTCTACACAGAGTTGTTTGCACCTTCAATGAGTGTTAAGTTGATAGTGCCCCAACCACCCTTCATCATGATTGAGTCTATTAGCATGTGAACTGAATTTGCGGATGAACTCTAATTCCATTGTTTCTCTGTGTATCTGGCTAGTAGAACTGGTTTCTGATAAGACAGCCTCTTGAAGATCTTTTAAACAGTGATTAGGAAGATTAAAGTGTTCCCCAATAAGTTTCTGTATGTTTCGTTTATGTATTTCTGATTTGTGTCCATTGATTCTTTCTTGCAGAGACTGTCCGGTTTGTCCAATATGTATAGCAGTGGGGAATTGCTGGCATTTGATGGCATAGATCAAATTACTGAATGTGCAGTCAAATGACCTTTTGATTTGGTAGCTTATGTTGTTGTTTCCAGTGATGAATTTGCTAGTATAGATATGTGGGCAGAGTTGGCATCGTGTTTGGTTACAGGGCTGGGTTCCTGGATGTTTATGATGTGGTTGTGTGGCATGGTTACCGGAAAGAATCCGGGGGGGAAGAGGGGATTGTGTGTAAACAAGAATAGGCTTTTCTCCCAAGGCCTCTGAGAGTGAGGGATCATTTTCCAAGATGGGTTGGAGATTGTGTATAATGTGCTAGAGGGGTCTGAGTTGTGGACTATAGGTAATAAGTGGAGTTCTGTTATTTTCTCTTTTGGGTCTGTCTTGAAATAGTTCATGTCTGGGTACTTTTTTGGCTCTGTCAATTTGTTTTTTCACTTCTCCAGGTGGGTAGTTCAGTTTTAAGAATGCTCTGTAAAGATCCTGTAGGTAAGGTCCCCAACCTTTTGGAGCTGCTGGGCACCCGGGGGTGGGGCCATGCATGCGCCGTGTGCCCAGGGATGGTACCACGCATGCGCCATGCACCCAGGGCAGGGGCTGCGCATGCGCCAGGCACCCAGGGCGCAAGAATGGCTCAGGCCAGCCCTGGTCATGAGAAGAATCTCTTGTGTGTTCCATCACCAGCTCTTCAGCTGACTTGTGTGAATTGGGCACTTATACCAGAATGATCAAACATGGAAGCCTCAATTAAGTAGGTCAATCCTTGTACATGTTTAAACTCTTACATGCCCTCAGCAGTAAAATGAAGGAAACAATGCTTAGATCTCTCACAGAGATACAGGCAGTCCCCGGGTTACGTACAAGATAGGGACTGTAAGTTTGTTCTTAAGTTGAATCTGTATGTAAGTTGGAACTGGCGTCCAGATTCAGCCGCTGCTGAAACTGACCAGCGGCTGACTCCAGGAACCCCGAGGCAGAGTTGCTCTGCCCCGGGCTTCCTGGAATCAGCCTCTGATCAGTTTCAACAGCGGCTGTATCTGGACGCCAATTCCGACTTACATACAGATTCGACTTAAGAACCCCAGGCGTCCCCACGTCAGCTGCTGCTGAAACTGATCAGCGGCTGATTCCAGGAAACCCGGGGCAGAGCAACTGGGGGAGACCCCCAGCAGACCAGGGAGATGCGGAGCAAACCCGCGGAGGACCCGGGCGGGGGGGACCGCCCAGACGCGCCGCAGTCCCCCCGCCCGGGTCCTTCCACGGCTTTGCTCCACGTCTCCCTGGTCTGCTGGGGGTAGGGGGGACCGCGAGCAGCTTTTCTCGCCCCGGAGGACGCAGGCGGCGGGACCGCGGGCGTGTTTGGGCAGTCCTGCCGCCCGCGTCCTCCAGGGCGAGAAAAGCCCCGTTCATAAGTGCGGATCTGACATAAGTCGGATCCGCGTAACCTGGGGACTGCCTGTACTATGAGGTTCCTTGAATTAATGTTTTTAAATTCTTGAATGAGAAGCATTACATAGAATAATTGATTTAGAGCCAATTACCCTCCCATGGAAAAGCTGTGGAAAAAAATCGCTGGGACATAGTTGTTCTTACTCTACTTAAACTCTCAACTATTTGTTGCTAGTGTAAAAGAAGCGCAGTGAGATACAAGTCCTCTGCTGAGCCCAAAACAGTCTTAGTGAGAGTGTCCAGGACTGCCAAATATTTTCAACAAAACAGTTTTAAAAAACAGCTGTTTTTTTAAATGAATTTCTCTAACCCTTCATTCTTGTCTTAGGTTGGTCTCAAGTCACTTTACTTCTATCGACAGATTATATACATTAGTTTTTTAGTTCTAAATGCATACAAAAAACTCCGGAAAAGTTTTTTTTTAAATGAGGCTTAAAAACTCAAAACATTACTTAAGAAACGTCTGTGTGTATTCAAAGTCCCCCAAAAGTGCTCTGTGGCAAACCTGAAAGGTCATGTTTCAATGTAAAGGTAAGGTAACCCCTACAACAAAATTAAAAACTCTTGAAAGAAATGTTTCTAATGGAAATGCTGGCAGACCCTTTCTTGTTAGAGCCTCAATGAGCCTTGCTACTGAAAGTATTACACGGTATTGCTTGAGAGACTAATTGATGGCAAAGTGTTATAGGGTTAGGTGATGAAGCTAATGAATCTGCTACCTACTGCTATAAAATCTGAAATATGAATTGTAAATGTAATACCATTATGTAAGCACTGAGCTTAAAAAAAAAAGACATTTAAAATCACAGTAAAGCAGAAATAGTAAAATCTGATATTTCATAAAACATAAAAAGTTAAAAGTTCCTGTTAAAATGTTTACAATTCACGACCTGCAATCACACATTATTAATTCAATTAAAACATAAAAAGCACTTCCAATCTTCACAGTTGTTTTACAGCCATGAACTAATTAATCTTCTTAGAATTGAGGTTATTTAAAAAAATCTTATATTTTTATGCCTAAAATAGGAAGCGGTTAAGTAATTTGCTCAAAGACCACAGAAAGAATCATATCAGAATAAAATCAGAACTCAAGAAAATGTACCATATTAGGAGAAATGGTATTTCATTTCCCCTTTGTGTTCCTGGAATGTCCTCAACATAACAGAACTACTGCTGCAAAGTGAAATAAGACTGTGTAGGAGAGCCTTGCACAAAGCAGAATAGTGATAGAAATGTAGCCGTGTTAGTCTGGGGTAGTTGAAGCAAAATGCAGGACAATGTAGCACTTTAAAGACTAACAAGATGGTTTATTAGATGATGAGCTTTCGTGGGCCAGACCCACTTCCTCAGATCAAATAGTGGAAGAAAGTAGTCACAACCATATATACCAAAGGATACAATTTAAAAAAATGAACAAATATGAAAAGGACAAATCACATTGCAGAACAGAAGGAGGATGCGGGGGGGTGGGAAGGGGGAGGAAGGAAGGTAAGTGTCTGTGAATTGCTGATATTAAAGGTAGGGAGAGTGGGATGTTTGTGAGTTAATGGTATTACAGGTGATAATTGGGGAAACTGTCTTGATAATGGGTGAGAAAGTTCAAAGACTTGTTAAGTCCCTGGTGGTAAGTGTCGAATTTTAACATGAATGACAGTTCAGAGGATTCCCTTTCAAGTGCAGATGTAAAAGGTCTTTGTAGCAGAATGCAGGTGGCTAAGTCATTTAGAGAGTGTCCTTTCTGGTTAAAGTGGCAAGAAACTGTTTTCTCTTTGTGATCTTGTCTAATATCTGTTTTGTGGGCATTAATCCTTTGGCGAAGTGTCTGAGATGTTTGTCCAATGTACATAGCAGACGGACACTTTCGGCACATGATAGCGTAGATTATATTTCTGGATGCGCAGGAATATGTGTTCTTGATCTTATAACTCACTTGGTTAGGTCCAATAATGGTATCAGCAGAATGAATATTGCACAAAGCAGAGTTCTTTGTGATGCGTCTCTCCCAAGTAGCAGGTAGTAGAGAGGAAAGACAGCATTGTGATTAAGCATTGTCAGACCCAGCATTGAGAGACCCGGCTCTTCCACAGACTTCCGGTGTGAACTTGAGCAAGTAATTTAATCCCTTTGTATATCACTTCCTCCTCTGTAAAACAGATCTATATTTCCTTTCTCTTTTGTATCTAGGGCTAGATTGTGATGACCACCACCCACAGTGAGTGGTACCTTATTTTCACAAGGGACCCCTCTGAAGTCAACAGAACTACTCAAAAAGTAAGGTACTATTCAGCACAAGTTAGGGCATCCAAATCTGGCCCACAGACTGTAAACACTTTAGGACAGTGACTATCTTTTACCATATTTATATGTGTGTGTGTGTACCATACCAAGCAGAAGAAGGTCCTCCAGGTGCTTCTGTAATATAGATAACATTGACATAATGATAGAGGTTGTGGTGGGCCAGAGAGGTATACTTGTCTTAATAGACTTCCTCAATCAAAACTGAGAGGTGTACAGAGGCCCTAGTTGCATGAGCAACCAACAGAACTACAGACAGTGAGAGCCTTGTCACTGGCTAGTAAGAGAAACATCCTATTTTTACCCTTGTTAGATTTGTTAGGCAACACCCATATCCTGGGAGAAACATTTAGATTACAATCCTTAAAAATCACATACTCATCAGAACCTACTTGAAAGAAAGCCAAATAAACTTTCATTCCTAAGAGCTAAAACAATCATTAAAAACTTAACTCTGAATTTTCCAGATTCCTGCCATCAAGTTCCATTGAATCAGGATTGGGTTTACTAGAGAAGTGATGTTAGGTTCTTCTGGACTTTCCTTTCAGGCCTTAGTCTAATAGCATCTGTAAAAGTCACAGCTAATTCAGGTTCAAATAGTAGCAAAGACATGACAACCTGTTTGAGCAGCTCAAATTCAACCATGAGCTCCTCTACAGTCTGTAACTTGAGCTGTTCACCCAAGTTCAAAGTCAAATTACCTTATTTTGCTGAAAAGTTTCAGAGTGTTAGTCTGTAACTGAAAAAAATTAAAAATCAGTAAAAAGTCCTGTGGCACCTTAAATACAGTACTAGCAAAAAGTGTAGATGGTATCATAAGCTTTTGTGGGAATAAGTGGGTTGTGCCCACAAAAGCTCATGTTACCATCTACATTTTTTGTTAGTCTCTAAGGTGCCCCAGGCTTATCTTTGCTGCAATTTTATCCTGAATCAGCTAACGAGGGTTAGTTACTACAAGTTAAGATCACACTCTTTGCAGTAAAGACTTAACTGACGGCTTTACGAATCAATGCTGGTATTTCTACAGCCATATATGTTCAACATACCTCTGTGTAGATAAGTCTTTAGACTAGAAGATGCTCTCAGGTGATAATGACTCACTATGCTAAGTTATTTGTAAGGAAAAGACTGTACTTTTCCTACATAATTTAACATGAGATTATCACAGTGACATGAGTTTCATAAATAGGCTTCTAAGGTACAGTTATTTAAAAAAATACTGCCAACAGAAATAGAACCGTCTCTACATCACTCATCTGAATGCACAGCAAAGTAGTAAAGAAGAAAAAAGTTAAGGTTGACATGCCTGCCCTTTTGGGTATTTTATTAAACTTTTCAGTGATGTTAGTTCTCATGAAAGGTTACAATCTGACAGTCAAGGAGAACATTATCTCCTATTTGGCCATACAAATAGCCAGGGCTCGCCGAACCGCTCTCCGGCTCTTCCGGGTTACAATCTACTCGCCCGTGGCGAGTAGATTGTATTATTTGTCGAGCCCTACGAATAGCTATAGCACAAGTTGCAGCAGTGGAACCTCCCCCCAGAAACCCTATCAATGTACCACAACCTTGGGCTGGAGAGACCAGGTCAAATCATGGGCCCCAGTGTGTCGCTAGGGAAAAGCCCTGGTGCCAAAAAGCCAGCATAGCCAGCTTTCTGCCACCTGCTATGAACAGAGAATTGTAAAGGGCCCTTCGTATATATGACAGTCAGGCCTCTACAATGTGATTTACATATCCTCATTTCTGATTTTGTTATTTCATGCTCTACACCAGTGTTTCCCACCCGGTGTTCTGAACCCCGGGGTTCCGCAAAGCAAAAATAAGGGTTCCGCAAAAAAATTCCATTACAACAATATTGTATGATTTTTAAAAAATAATTAATATTTAAGAATTTATTAATTTTATTGAAAACAATTTTCATTTGTGTTTGCCACAATAAGTGTCCCTGTGTAATGCCAGCTTAGCCAGAGAGTGGGGACGATGATGTCACTACTCAGCACTTTATGCGCAGTCAGTCAGTGGTGTGATCGCCTTATTTGTGGTCTACATTTTCAGCTCCATATACAAGATTGTTATTAGGTGTTCCACAAAATTATTTCGAGTTTAAAAGAGTTCTGTGGCCAAATAAAATTGGTAAACACTGCTTTACACTATGGCTCTGAAGTCTGACTTGCAGACTTTCCTTGTAGTTATCATGTACAACACTGCTCTAATAGTAAAATCTGGCAGCTACATACCAAAGCGATGAAATCCAAAGGTAAACTTTTTTGTTGGTGATTTTGAAGATAACCACAAAGCAAGCAGAGTCAAAAGGATACCACTGAGGTCAGTTAGCATATGAAGTGCATCCGTCATGATTGCTAAACTATTAGCAACATATCCACCTGAAAATGAAATTGGAAAAGTTAGGGCATGTGAGATGAACAACTCTGTAAAATATCCTTTTGGTGTAGTTTGCAACAAAGTGTATTCTGAATGGTGCATTGAGGAAGTAATAGCACATCTTATGAAGTGTGGTGATGGAGCTAGTGGCTTTTCCCATTTTAATCAATGTGCCATGTTATTTCTTAAAGCTACCATGGTGATAAATACAGTATAAATACTTAAACAGATTAGGTAAGTAGAAAAGGCTCAGTCTTCCAACCTTTACTCACGCAAGTGGTCACACTAAAGTCAGTGAGCCCATTTGTTTGAATAAGATTCTGGAGGATCAGGCCTAAAGCAGCTTAATGTCTTTTATCTTTGTTATTTGTGTGTGTGCGCGTTTAAGCAGCTGATTAATTTATTAAGCCAAGACTGCTAAGGTTTTTTTTTTTTTTGACAATTTGAAACATAGGCAGAGCTCCAATGAGTAAATGGCAAAGAAATTCAACCTACTCTGGTTGGTTTTTTTTACATTAAATCTTAAGCCTCATTGTTCCCTGTCCCAACAGCCATTGCCAATCCTTCCATTCTGAAATATTTCTTTCTGTTGCTTCGTAATTTAACTCCCTTCTTGTAACTGTAGGCTATGCTGAGAAAAATTTCATCAGATCCAAAGGTCAAAATGATCAATTTGCCACGAAGCAGATGTAAATATCTTTACTGCAGGGAACGAGTTAACCTAATAAAGATGTAGTCTTCCTTACCTTAGACTATCTTTTCCCCAAAAGAGAGTAGGGCCAAGCTCTCTTACATGCATTTAATATAAAGCTAATGTGAGATATGCACATGCACTCAGAAGAGACAACACCTTCAGTTTTAGTTCAGCAATGGGTCAGGTCTCCCCCGTGCTGTGGAACTGGAAACAGCCTAAAATTGTTCAATCTCTAGCCTCCAAAGTAAAGGCACTCCCCGAGTGCAAACATCCAACTTACAAACAAAAGCTCACCTGCAGCCTCAGGGAGCAGGCAAGAGGCACAGATGTTGGTGAGTAGTGCAGGTGCTGGATGGAGGATTCCAGAGGACAGGGGGTGGTCATGCAGCCAGCGGCTGGAGAGAAGCAATGCTTTGAAGGGGAAACTGATGCGTCTCTCCAGTTGTTGGCTGCATGGCCACCCCATGCTCCTCAGCGTCCTTCAGCCCATGCTACTTGTTGCCTCCTGGAGTCAATACAGCACAAAAATAATTTGTATAAAATTTTATGATTTGTTCATCTTTGTTTTGGTTTCTTAATTTTAGCAAAATCAGCTTAGAATCTTCTTGAGGAAAACAAATTACACCTCTTCCCATATGTTCTAAATGAATTTTTTATTTGCACAATTTTAAACATGTTGCATTTAGAAATGGCAAGCTCAGCTTTTTTTATAGTCTTCAATGAGGAAGAAACAATTTGACAAAATTTGGTTCCGTTTGAAACTTACAAACATTTAGGCTACGTCTACACTGGCCCCAAATTCCGGAAAAGGGATGCAAAGCAGGTAAGTCAGCATAGGGAAATCCGCGGGGGATTTAAATATCCCCCGCGGATTTAAATAAACATGTCCGCCGCTTTTTTTCCGGCTTGGGGAAAAGCTGGAAAAAAGCGTCTAGACTGGCGCGATCCTCCGGAATAAAGCCCTTTTCCAGAGGATCTCTTATTCCTACCTGAAGGAGAGATCCTCCGGAAAAGGGCTTTATTCCGGAGGATCGCGCCAGTCTAGACGCTTTTTTCCGGCTTTTCCCCAAGCCGGAAAAAAAGCGGCGGACATGTTTATTTAAATCCGCGGGGGATATTTAAATCCCCCGCGGATTTCCCTATGCTGACTTACCTGCTTTGCATCCCTTTTCCGGAATTTGGGGCCAGTGTAGACGTAGCCTTAAAGTATACCATTTTATGCATGTGTATGTACTCTGTTTTTCTATTGATTTTTCTCAGAATTTTTTTAAGGACTTCTCCATTGAGACACATTTGTTCTAGACAATTCAGGTAGGAAACTGCATTTTAATAGGGCTCACTTAAGGCCTCCTAATTTTAGGATTCTTCAAACCATGGTACCTCACTTAAAACCTTTTTGGTTTAGGATGAATGAATTACAAGTGTGTAAAATTTCTCTTTAAAAAAGATTTAAAAAGAAATAATGAGGAACTCTAAATGCTAACATCAGTGTAAGATAAAGATTGGAAAAGCAAGCTCTCATAATTCAAGAAATTAGACAAATGAAAGTTCTTAATGTCCAAATGTTCATTCTTAAGCAAAGGCATAAAAGCAGGCTATGTCAACATGGTTGGCAGCTTGAAAAGAGTCATCATCAATCCTTATCAATAAAGGGTTCACTGTTTCATTACTGTTTTCACTGAGACATGAAGGACAAAGATCTAACTCACGTAGGGTGACCAGACAGTAAGTGTGAAAAATTGTACCACTATTTTTCCCCAAGGGAGGGTGGGAGAGTATAACTGCATATATAAGACAAAGCCCCTAATATCAGGATGGTTCCAATAATATTGAGATTTCTGGTCACCTTAATCACATGGGTGAGTGGTCACAAATACATTCAAAATGTCAGTAACAAAAACAAAATTAGAATCAATCAGTAGATACAATGTGGGGTGTTTTGTTTTGTTTTTGGTTGGTTGGGTTTTTTTGCCTCCTGATGCAGCGCTATTCACACAGAAGTACAGGCAGTCCCCGGGTTACATGGATCCGACTTACATCGGATCCCTACTTACAAACGGGGTGAGGCAACCCTGCACTAGCTGCTTCCCCCCAGCAGACCAGGGAGATGCGGAGCGGCTTTTCTCAGCAGACACCTCAGCTTGAGAATAAAGGACTGAGGGAAGTGAGGTGTGGGAGAATAAAACTGAGCTCTGGAGAAATGCTTGGCTAGAGTTTCCCCTACAATATGTACCAGTTCCGACTTACATACAAATTCAACTTAAGAACAAACCTACAGTCCCTATCTTGTACGTAACCCGGGGACTGCCTGTAGTCAACTCAGCCAGAACACTCAATCTTATAGAATTATAAATGGCTCGTCAGACTGAGAAACAATAAACATTGTAAGCCTAAAGTGGACTGAGGTTAAGCAGTTTGTGCATAATTTGAAACAGTCCTGCTGGTCAGGATTTCACAGATTCAACTGCAGTTATCTCAGAGTCTAAAAGGGCCTTCTACCACTGGTGATATTCCCCCACATTCAATCTGTCACAGCTTATCTGTATATCTTGTAACCTCTGAGGAGGATTTTGGGGATGTAGGCATGTAGGTTCCTGTGATGGGGTAGACAGACCACATACTGCAAGGAGAGGGATAGTGACAGCCTCTAGACTCAGATGGCCCTGCCCCACTGCATCTGCAACAGTGGTCAGTCAGAGTGGGGAATTAAAAGGAGGAGACCTACTCCAGTTCAGGGTTGAACAAGGAGGAGAGCAGAGCTCTGCATCTGATGTGAGAGAAGTCTCTTTGCAGCCAGATACTGAGGGCATTGCTACATTACAGGGTTTACAGAGGCACAGCTGGATGGGTACAACTGCACTGTTGTACTCTCAGTAATGAAGCCATCCTAAGTCAATGGGAGAGAGCTTTCTGTCAGCTTAACTACTTTAGCCCCTATGAGTGGCAGAAGCTACGTCAACAAGAGCAGTTTTCCCACCAACACAACACTGTCCACACTAGCACTTATTTAATAATAAGTGAGTTAATCACCCCACGGGTGACACAAATTGTGCCAACGTAAGTTATAGTGTAGATACAGCTTTTGCCTAAGATAACTTACTGGTTGGATGAACCTCGTGGCAGAAGGGACAACAAGACCTTGGGGGACTGTTTGAAAATGAGCTCCAAATGTAATGAGGGGGAAGGTCTTACTGAAGATTCATCGGATGCCCCTGGTTTAAAGTTGTGTTTTTCCTGATTTAATACCCCGAAACGACTGCTGTGTATCTTGGTCAGATGACTAAAGCGCTGCTACATCAACCACTGCAAAAGACAGTGAACCTACCTACATGCAGCTGGGTGAGTCATGCCCTTCCTCATTACAATCCCGATGTCTCAAAAGGTCACAGAAAACTGATTGTTACAATATCCTGTAGGATCAAAGCAAACCTTTGCAGATGACTAAACACTAATTTTCCTCAGAATGTTTTGAAACATGAAACTCAAGCGTGTCTAGACTACAGGGCTTTTCCAGGATACCAAATCCAGGGAACATGTCTGCTCTTCTGCTTTTTTTTGCCGAAGAACAAATGCACTCTTTCAAAAGCCCTGTCTTCCTCCTCCCACAAAGAAAAAGGGCTCTTCCGAGAGAGAAGGCTTTTTCAGAAATTTGGCCCAGTGTAGACGGGCCAAATTTTAGAAGAGCCTCTTCCAAAAAAACTATTGGAAAAAGGTGTGCAGTTTGCGTACCTTTTTCCAATAGATCATTGTAGTGTAGACATAGCCTCAGAGCATGGGCCACAGACACAACTTAGGAGAGGAGGCTTGGTTAGGTAGTTAGGCCCATTGTTGAGGGGCTTTAGCCTAGAACTTGGGAGACCCAGTTTCAGTTCCCTGCTTTGCCCCAGACTTCCTGTGTCTTTGGAAAAGTCATTTAGTATCTCTATGCCTCAGTGCCCCAGCTGTAAAATGGGGCTAATACTTCTGAGCAGAGTTGTATGGATAAATAACTGAAACAGTGTAAGGTACTCAGCTAGTGTGCAGATGGATGGGGACCATATAAGTGATTTAGTTGGAGACATCCACCACCTTGACCGAGCTTAGAAAGTAATGATGCAATGCAAAAGCAAAAAGCAATGATGATCTAATTGTGATTAAGGTGTAGTTTATTTTAAACACACCCTTTTTCCAGTTCTGTCCCTAAATCAGATGTGTGGTGTACACATGAGCATGAGTTGAATCTGACACTATTCAGAGGCCATGAAATCTCAAACAGACTAGCAAGTGGCATGGTGAATGATACAGAAGTCACCCCATTGAGAAATGTGAGGCTCAGATCCTCAAAGTTCACATCAATGGGATTTGAGCAGCTAAATGCCTCTGAGGATTGGGATGTCAGTGACTCCAACAGCAGGCGCAACAGGCTCTGACAGAAATTCCATTAAGGAATGGGACTGGTACATGGCTAAAATTCCCAAATTCATTTTATCCAGGAAGTCTCATACTACATCAACCTGTCCTTATGATAAGGTATTTTCTACACCTAAGATCAGACTCCGACAAATTCACTTTTCAATCATGCTGAACCACTCACAGTCAGAAAAAGAAAAACCAAGACCGAGCAAGCTATCATTCAGCCAGTTCTCTGTAATATGTCCACAATTAAAAGCCTCATTCCTAATTAGATCATGGATTGTGGCAATGACTAACCATGCATTGAAGCAGAAGCTAAAAGGCCAGGTCACTGTTTGCCCTTACCATGCAATCCTGGGATAAGGCCTCTGATGAACCTAAGTGGAGTAGATAACAAATGTCAATTACCTTGTGTATGCCTGACAAATGGACTTTCTCTTAGTTTTTCCTTGGCACGCTTGATAACATATACATTTTTTAGATTTGAACAATGACATTGTCAAATATACCACAGATGGGGTGCAGATAAAGTCCTTATTCAAACGTATAATATCAACAAAGGTATAATGTGGAATCAATTGCAGTTTCCACTGTATAAAATGAAGCTGCTTCACCACCACCATTTTCTACACTTACTTTTAAAAACTAATCAAGTTTAATCTTCCTGTTTTCAAAATGTTATTTTTAGCTCTGTGGTCCCCAAACTTTTGAGGCTCGCCCCCTCTTATCATTCTCTGTGCCCCCTCCCCACCACTCCTCATCACACCTGAAGCCAGTCACCAGAGCAGGGTCACAGCTTTGGATGAAGAAACACACACAGGGGAAAGGGGACCAAGTCTGGAGCCACAGAGGGGGAGGATGTGGGTCTCAGGCTGAGAACAGGGCCACAGCCAAGGGCAGGCCTGCAGACAGGGGATGGCAAAGGTAGCAATTGCTCTGGGGCCTGATGATTCAGAAGGGCCCATGGATCTGGCTGCTGATGCTACCAAAGCATCTACGAGCAGAGCCACAGGCCCTTTAAATGGCCACCACTGCAGCACACTCCAAGCAGCTCTGAGGGCTGTCTGAGGAGGGGTGCAGCACACTCCAGGAAGTGCTGCTGGCTAGCAGTCTCAGACCCGCCCCTGCCATTTGCAGTCCTGCTCCTTCCAGGAGCACAGAGCCACTGCCCTCCCCCCACCTTGCCCGGGGGCCTGACAAATTTGATGGCTCTCCTGGTCAGGGGCCAAGGTTGGGGGCAGGAATAGGAGCAGAGCCATAGCGAGGCAGTGGCAGGACCAGCTTCTAACTCTGCTCCCACTTCCCATCCCTCCCCCTAGCCTCCTGCCAAGACTGGGGGTGTCACCAGAGGGGAGCTATACTGACACTGTGGGGATGGGGCTAGGCATGGTGCCAAGAGGTGGGGACACAGCTAGGAGTGGGATTTGAGTAGAGCTACATGTGGCTCGTGAGACACGGTATTGTCATATCACTTTCTCCACACAAAAGCACAGGTCAGAGGAAAATGGATGGTAGAAATAGTCTGTGTTCTTCAAGAGTAAAAGTGACACCGAGTGCATGAACTCCAAAAGACCTGGCCCATACATTGTGGTATATAAATGAAAAGTGAATAAGATAAATACTATGCCTTTTAAAAATGGTTAAATATTGGTGATGATGTAATTTTTAATAGCTTTGTATCCAGTCATGTGACTTTCAATGTTTCTTTCATATTCATATCACAATAAGCTCTCAATGAATAAATGGCAAAAAAAAACGTAATTAATGCAGAGTTAATGCTAATGATAGCTCATCCCTTCCAGCATCTCAAGTTCAGCACAACTCAGTGTCTGAAAACTAAGAAATATAGAATTAAGGTAAATGCCTACATGCAGGGCCGGCTTTAGGAAGTGCGGGGCCCCATTCGAACCATTTTGGCGGCCCCCCCCCAGGATTTTTTGTTAAGCAAAAGAAAAGAAAAGAAAAAAAACACCACAACCACACAAATATATCACATAAGATTTTAAGATTGCCTTAAGTGTAGGTCAGATATTTTCAATTGCAAACTATCCAGTTTTTTCAATAAAGTTTACTTTTTAAAAAGTTACCAGAGAGCGTTGCAGTTTTCTGTTACATTGATTTACTTTTTAAATAGCAAAAATTGAGTCTTTGTTAAGAAAGTGTCAATTCTGTGGTCAAGTTCCAGTCCTTAGTGATTTCAGCACCAATGATTTCACTAGGTAATATGGTACCTCACCACCATTGCCTCCTTTGCACTGCCCTTCAACACTTTGCCTGCATGTTGAGTCCAAGGTCAGTCTACACAAGATTTTATCAATGATTTTTGCGCAAGCAATCACTGAGACAAGACAAGGACTCTCAATTGAGTCTAGTCAGTCAGCTCTGCCTTTAAACACTGAATGTAAAGGGTCAGATATAATTGAGGATTCCCAAATAGACTCTACACCACCAGAAATAAAACCTGTTTCCATCTTCTGTGACTTTCAGTTAGATGTGACAGTTGATTAACAGATGGCAGTAGATAGCTCATTCAGACCACTGGCTGATAATAGTTAGTCACCCTGACCTGTCATTAACCAGAGTCATGGACTCACCCTACTCTCCATTATCTCTATGATTCTCTGATGACCTGTGACAAAAAAGGAGGGTGGAAAGGGAAACTGAAGGGAGAGACCTCTCTAAATTCACCAATCAAGGAGCAGTATTGCCAACCCAAAAATCACAAGGAACGCCTACACAAAGTTATGAGACTGATCTATAAATCATAAGATATTTTAAAAATAAAACATGTTGGATTTTTATTGGCCTTTTGTTTGAGTATTTAGGGTTCATGTTTTAAAGCTTTCCTCCTCAGCTGTAAGGCCCAGAAGTATAGAGAACTTTTTTAAAATGAAAGCTGAGATTCCTACATAATCAATTGACTCCAGGTCTTTAGAAAAACACCAAATGTTTTGAGACTCATGGTAAAACAATGGAGGAATTCTTGTGAGCCCATACTTTGCCCACAGTATAAATAATAATAATAAAAAAACCACACACACACACACACACACACTATCTTCTCCACTAAACATCCTAATGAGATACTGCAAATGAGGAACTGAATTAAATGAGGAAATGAGCTCCTGATATGAACAGGTATCAACCTAGTTTTTCATAATTGAGATGGGTTATCAGGAATCATACATGACAATATGAAATCTTTCCACTCTCAAGTCAGCATAGTCACAAAACACCTATAATTTCGATCCGTGCATTTATTGGATAGTGAAAGAGAAAGGAGGGGAATTAGTGTAGCTAAAAGTTCAAATTAAAAAAAAAAAAAAAAAAAAAAAGCCTGAAGGAATTAGGACTGGGCTCCTACATCTCACGTTTTCAGAAATGACTAGGACACTTATGACCAGATTTTCAAAGGTGTGTAAAGATCAGATCGATATCTTTGAAGATCCGAGTTGGCAACTGTCTCTTTAGGAGTTTAATTACCTTTGAAAATCTGAGCTTAGATTTCCAAGTCCAATTTTCAAAAATGACTTTAGTCACTCAAGTGCTTTTGAAATTTTTAACTGGGGGCCTAAAGAGACAAAAACAGACAAAAGGCAGGAGATATGGTATTCCTTTTAAAAATGCGTGACATCTATTTTTAACTAAATTTTATATTATTTTTCTCCCGGGGCAGCTGACCCCCCCACCATCACCTTCCTGCAGATCTATCATCTTATGCATGTGCAAGATCTGTGAGAGCCGTCCCATGACTCTGCAGTTAGTGTCTGCCGGCTTCTGGGTGGTGTCTCAATGCTGCCACATTCACCTCCAAAGAGGGGGCTTCCCAAAGCAGGCCCTTGCTGCAGACCCCCAAGGCATCCACAGGTCCAGTCTCCTTTCAATAGGCCCACTTCCCAGGGTTCATTGATCTTGGATCTGGCTTCCATCCCCTCTCCAACCTTTGCAACTGCCCAGAGGTGCTCACCTTCCGCCTTATCCATTCCCATCTCATTCACCCCACAGGGACAGTCTCTGCCTCACTTGTCCTAGGGACTGTTCTACCGAGACGCAATACAAAGTTTCCATGTAAAAGGACTCAATACAAAGCTAAAAACTTCAATGGGAGAATGATTAATACAGAGATGTGTCTACATCTGCTGCAGGGAGACACCTCTGCCTGCCTCCACCCCTCTCCCCCAGAGTCTACAGCCCCATTGCAAAGCGAGGGAGTAGAAGGAAAGAGGCTGAGGCCCATCAATGGGACTGAAGCTGTCATGAGCAAGCCATGCCCGGGAGCCATTCTCCTGTCCATTGCTGGTGCAGTGTTGCTTCAGGCACGCTGACATGTAGTCACTTCTAGGGTGGGCTGGACAGCTATTTAACACCTGGACAAGGTTTCAGGAAGGGGGCAGTGCGGGCTGCCTTCCTGCAGAGCCCCCATCAGAACTACTGTGCCCTCCTGGCTTAGGAAGAGAATAAACAGGAGGATTGGAAACCAACCCACCCAGTCTCACGTCCCCTAGGCAGGGAATGAGCCATCTACATTAGGCCCTAGCTGGAGTATCATATCCAGTTCTGGGTGCCACATTTCAGGAAACATGGAGAAACTGGAGAAAGTCCAGAGAAGATCAACACAAATGATGAAAGGTCTAGAGAACATGAGAGATGAGGCAAGGCTGAAGAAATTGGCCTTGTTTACCTTGGAAAAGAGAAGACCGAAAAGGGACATGAGAGCAGCTTTCAAGTATCTAAAAGAGTATCATAAGGAGGAGGAAGAAAAAATTGTTCTGCTTGACCTCTGAGGATAGGATGAGAAGCAATGGGCTTAAATTGCAGCAAGGGAGGTTAGGTTGGACATTAGGAAAAACTTCCTGCCTGTCGGTGGTTAAACACTGGAATAAATTGCCTAGGGAGATTGCAGAATCTTCATCACTGGAGATATTTAAAACCAGGTTAGATAGACACCTGTCAGGGATGAGCTAAGGCAACTCAACTTTGGAAGCCCCAGGGGCCACACTGATACTTACAGAACATGCTGAGGGCCTCAACTTAAGTGTGGTTCCATACGCAAGCAAATATATACAAATAGCTTCTCTCACACGGACAGGCATGAATACAAAGATTAAGGCAAGACTACACAACACACAGGCCCCATTTAAGTCGGTTCTGCGGATATGAATAAGATACAATATTTACCTGATTTCTACCCATGTGACAGCACTTTTCATGAGTAATGACAGTCCAAGAATTTAACTACAGACAGTCCCCAAGTTACGCGGATACGACTTACGTCGGATCCGCAGTTACGAACAAGGTTTGCTCCGCGTCTCCCTGGTCTGCTGGAGACCAGCAGACCAGGGAGACGGGGAACAAAGCCTCTGAGGACGCCGGCAGCAGGACAGCCGCGGTGCGTCTGGGCTGTCCGCTGCCCGCGTGCTCCCCGGCTTTGCTCCCCGTCTCCCTGGTCTGCTGGTCTCCAGCAGACCAGGGAGACGCGGAGCAAAGCCGCGGAGGATCCGGGCGGCGGGACGCTTCTCCCTAGTCTTCTGGGGGGGGGGAGCCGCAGCTACTACGCCCTCCCGCCCCAGCAGACCAGGCTTTTCTCCGGACGCCTGTGGTAGAGCAGCTGGGGCGCTGCCGGTTGGTCCCGCAGCGCCGCTCTGGGCGCTACTGGACCAACCCGGCAGCGCCCCAGCTGCTCTGCCCCAGGCATCCTGATTCAGCCGCTGCTGGTCAGTTTCAGCAGCAGCTGAATCAGGACGCCTGGGGCAGAGTAGCTGAGGTGTTGCTGGGTTGGTCCAGTAGCGCCGAGGAGCGGCGCTACTGGAGCAACCCAGCAGCACCCCAGCTGCTCTGCCCCAGGCGTCCCCAAGTCAGCCGCTGCTGAAACTGACCAGCACTGACTACAGGAAGCCAGAGGCAGAGTTGCTCTGCTCCGGGCTTCCTGGAATCAGCCGCTGATCAGTTTCAGCAGCAGCTGACTTGGGGACGCCTGGGTTTCTTAAGTTGAATCTGTATGGAACTGGCATCCAGATTCAGCCTGTTGAAACTGATCAGAGGCTGATTCCAGGAAGCTCAGGGCAGAGCAACTCTGCCTCGGGCTTCCTGTAGTCTGCCGCTGGTCAGTTTCAGCAGCGGCTGAATCTGGACGCCAGTTCCGACTTACATACAGATTCAACTTAAGAACAAACCTACAGTCCCTATCTTGTACGTAACCCGGGGACTGCCTGTACTGAAACACATATCAACAGAAGATCATTACACTGACTACTTTTTTGTTTCGGCTCCCTCTCGCCAGCCACGTGTTGATTCCCACATAAACCCAAACTGCACCGCGGGGCACTAACAAGCTGGCCATAGGCAGCATACCAAGTTATTAATAAATATTTTATAAACCTTGACCTTTTCTCTCTGCTGCCATGTCTCCACTCCTTGCGCCATCATCTCCCCTGGTGCCTGCTGCCCCCCAACTCCTCACCTTCCTCTGCTGTCCTGACTCCTGCCCTTTTCACTGCCCTCAGCCCTCCTGCGACCTGCCCCCCTCCACCAGCCCTTCTTTCCCCCGTGCCCACTCCTCCAGTAGCCACACTCTGATCATGTGAACTACTCCTCTTCTAACACCTCTCTCTACACACCTGCCCTGCCTCTCTCCTCTGGTGCTGGTCCCTCCCCTGCAGGTGTCTGCCCTTCTGCTTCACCCCAGAATCACTTGGCATCTGCACCTTCCCTTAGCCCTGCACCCTCCTGGTGCCTCCCCCTTCCCTTACTGCTCCTGCCCCCTTTTTCCCTGATACCAACCCCCTCACCACTCTCTGCCCCATTCTCCTCCTGCCCCTCTGTGCCCTCACACATGCCTTGCTCCATCTCCATCTTTCTCATACCCACCCCTCTTTTCAAGCCTTCACTCAGCATCTCCCCCTCTAGCCCCCAATGCCCTTCCCTTCTCCTCTCCTCTCCCAGCATCACCCTGTCCCCCCTCTCATTGACACCTCCCTTCCTGCCCTTTCGGTCATTGTCTGCACTTGGCCCCCTGGCATTTGTCTCCCCTCCCCCCACCCAAGCCCCTTCTCCTTCTCCTTCCACCCCTCCCCCTCTGCCTCCTCTCCTCCGCCCAAGCCCCTTCCCTTCCCCCTCCGCCGCCTCCTCTCTCTCGCCGCCGCCACTGCCGCCACACGAGTGTTCACTACCTTCTGCCTTCCCCATTGCGGGGCCAGAGTCCGCACTCAGGCCCTGGAGGCTGAACCCGGAGCCAGCGAGGCCCTGCAATGTGCTTCCCAGGAGTTTCAAAATCCTGGGTCGTGACATCACATCACGGCCCAGGCATCCTCCCCGCCCACATGCAGCACCGCACATGGACAGCAACAGGCGGTGAGGAGGAGCCGCGCACGACAGGGACATTTCGGGGCCAAGGGGGACGCTCTGGGGGTGGGGTGAGGGAACGCATGGGAAGGCCGGGGCCTGCTCCAGGCAGAGCTGGGGAGAGACCCAGCTCCGCATAGTGGTGGAGCAGGGCCCCGGCTCTGTAACTCGCTGGCACTTCCCGGTGCAGTGGCGCAGGGCCCCCTTAGGCTCGGGGCCCGATTCGGCCTAATCGGCCTAAGGCCGGCCCTGCCTACATGACCTTAACTCTGCATAGAGCTGGCAGTATCCACTGAGAAAGGTCTATATGCATTCTAGTTTCTATCAGAGTTGTAGGTGTATCTGTAGTGAATGGTGGAGGCAGCAGATGGAGTAGGTTGGTAGAGGTGTGTTTCTGATAGGAGAAGATCTGAAGATTACTTTGAGGCGTGTCATAGAGCTGTGATTATGATATTCAAAGATCTGGATCTGAATCACCCCATGTGTGTTATCACAGGAAAGAGGTGTGTGCGCATCTTGAGACTCCAGTCTGTGTCATTTCAATATAGAACTGTGTAGGCTGTGTCAGAAGCATGGCACTTGGGTGTTCTCACCCTGGGTATTGTTTGTAGTGAGGTGGGATACGAGAGAAGTCTGGAGATTTAATGATGGGCAGAGAAATAATAGATTTAGGTGGTATCCTGTGTGAAAGCGATGTAAAAAGTATGAAGTGTCTCCTAAATTTTACAAGTGTGGTATTCTGTCAGGGGAACAGGCTCAGTGTTCGAGCATATGACAGGTGCAGGGAGCACGTCTCTCTTACTTGCGCACACTCTGCCTTTTCATTGTAAGTGAATCTGAGTAATTATACAGATATTTAGACTTGACGGGGTATAGGGATGAAGAATAGCTGCCACGAGGCCCAGCAATTTAAAAGGACCCAGGGCTTCCAGCCGCCACCACCACTACATCAGCAACAGCAGCAGCCTGAGTCCCAGGCCCTTTAAGTTGCTGCCAGAGTCTTGGGTGGCAGGCACAGGGTAGCACTGAAGGACTGGCTGGGGAAAGATTAGTCTCCAGCCCCTCCCTTTCCACCTAAGGCCTCACCCGCTATGAGGACTTAGAACCAGCCTCTTTTCCCTCCCCTCCCCCCTGCCCCCCTGCCCAGCACCTTGCCTAGAGCCTGGCAAAGTCTGACCACTTAAAATAGTTGAACTTTAAACAAAAAGCTGGTCTTAATCTTATCTATTAAGATTACAGTTGCTGTTCCACTGTAATATAGTCATATGTGTATAGATTTACAGACTGCTGTATCGTGCTATTTCGGTTAAAATGTTATAGATCTCTTGAACATGAACTGGAAGAGATAACATGCTTTGATATCAAAAGAGCTCATCAGAGATCAATAAAAATTGAACTTGAAAAATGAGCTTATTACTGTTTTGAATGAATCTGTAACAGGAACAATTTTGGAGTGAAAAATCAGCATGTTTTTCCCAATTCCAACTATTAACGACGTCTGGAATTTTCAGTAAATCATATGATCAGAGTAATCCAAAATCATTTGTTGCTTTAAAACAACATACAATAGACACTTTCATGTTGCTTATAATGACAGCTTAGGATACAAAAATAACTAGTTCAGTGTAGATGTTAGTCCATTAGGGAGATGCAAAACAGGAAGCTGTAAATGACTGTAATCTTTACGGGATTTTTTTCCCTTTCAATGATAGAACTAAATTATATTGCTGAATGATGTATCTGGAAACTAATATAAATAATGACGTTTGAAGGCCCTAAAATCTTATATAGACACTGGTATTATGCTATTAAAGGGAAACAAACTGAAAATGTCTTCTTTGTTGATAAGATCCTCATAAACATCAACCAGGGAAGAGTTAATGTTGTCAGTGTCCCTTTAAACTCTTTCCTTATGCTAATTGCCTGCTGACTCCCTTTACCCTGAGCACTCTCTGGACTTTATGCTGAAATCTGTGGGTCTCAAACCAATACACAGTCTCCTTTAGCAAATAATTAAAAGAAAATTGTGTAATAAAACAGTGTCCTAAAAAAGCACAGAGGCATTTTTCCATTAACCCTTGAGAAAGTAAGAAAACCAAATCCAACTTACCTATGAGCTCTCCAATCATAAAGAATAGATAGAGAACTGCAGCCAGGGTCAGTCGTTTTTTCACCTTCCTCTGTTTTGATAGTTCCCTCTGTTTACTGCAATTGCTGCAAGGGTCTGTCCTGGAGGAGCTAGTCTGTGTGCTTCGCAAAGCAATATCCCGGTCCAGCAAAGAATCATCGTCGGACTGCAGACCTAGGTGAGCCCCATTGACAGGTATGTCTGGAGCTGCATCCGAAGTGTCATCAGAAACTACCACTCGCAACTTGTTAAACCGGGGACAGTCCTCCTCACCCACTTCTTCAGAAAAATCAAAGGCACTGGTGTCGTTCAAGAACAAGGGATCATCGTTCCTTCTCAGCATAGATTTGATGCTGCTCCAGACCTTGGACTGGGCCATAGTAACTGCAGCCAGGAGCTGGGTGTTGCTGCTTAGCTGCAGCCAATTCTCATGCAACTTCCCCTGGCAGGCAGAAATGCTTCATGTCACCGGCCATTCAGGACATTTCCTCCAAGCCTGAGGAAATCAGATAGTCACACGTTCAATTCATAAATCCAAGTGAAAATGCACCTGTGAGTGGGGGGTTATTCCAGGTAATCCTGTACTAACCAGCCCTCTTCCCGAACCTCTGACTCAGGCTGGACTGACCATCTCCAGGATACCAAACAGGCAGTAGAAGCACACACACAAAAAACCAGAATCGATTTTAAACAGCCCCGTTCGTGTCCCTCCCCTGGCCTACTCGCTGTGCAGCTGAACAGCGAGCACTGACTACAGTAGCAAAGGCGTGTTCGATACCGACCGAACCCAGCCCTCCTCGCACAGAGCACACGGGAACAAATGGTGACACTCTCCTGTTTAAAATTATGCTGAACAGCTGTTGCTCAGGAATCTCAGGTTTGCATTGCTGAAAAACACAGGCAGGTCCAACCTGTGGGAAGGGCTCAGTACCTTGGTAGGGCTAACAGCACCCCCGCCTCCATGCAATTCAGATCCCTCGGGTGTGGACTCGGGTCATTCTCTGAACTCCCTCGGAAGGGGCAGCACCTCGCCAGAAAAGGCTGCCCTGGTGCCGGGCAAAGCCAGCTTGGGACAAGCCACGGGAGGATCCGGGCTTTCCAACAGGAGCATGCAGCAATCCCTGAGTGAAGAGGGAGGAACCGCACCTCCCTCTGCAAAGCCAGCGTCGGGCGTTTACCCCTTTGCTCCCGGCTGCTGCATTTCTCTCTCTCTCGCTCGCTTTCAAGACAACCAGGCTTGCTACTGCTGCTGACTCGCCGGCCATACAGGGCGCATGCGCCGGCCCCCGTGTCGGGGCCGTGCGGGAGAGAGGCGCAGTAGCTCGGAAGGGGGCTGGCTGGGCGCATTGTTCGCATTCCTCGGTCGGCACTCAAAGTGGCGCGCGGTCTGCAGCCGCCTCTGCTATGCCGCTGGTCCCAGCCTAGCTTGGCACAAGCCCTGCGGGGTCTCCCGCTGGGCCTCTGCCTCGCCACGCGCCCGTGGTGAGCAGGCTGCTGGCTTGCACGCCGGGGACGGGGCGCAGAGAGAGAACCGCGTCGCATGTCCTGTTGTAGGCTACACAGTCTCCCTGCAAATCAAAGGGTTACACAGCGAACCCTGGGCTTGTGGCAAACTGGGAGTTGTAGGCAGCGGAGGCTCCTGGGGTCTGTAGTGAAGTTGTCTGAGATGGCTGCCTCTACAGAAAGTTACAGCTTTTCCAGTCAGGCCAGTGGTTAGATATATAACTATCGATCTCGGACCTACAGCCCAAATGTTTAAAGTGCTTTAACTCCTGATGCCTGCATGCAAATTGAGGGGCTGTGTCCTTGTTTAACTGCATGCTTGTACTTGGGTGGGATTGGTCCTGCCTTGGGCAGGGGGTGGACTTGATGACCTCCTGAGGTCTCTTCCAGTTCTATGCTTCTATGATCAAATGTCCCAAGTGGGCTGTGCCCATGGAAGCTCATGATACCATCTACATGTTTTGTTAGTTTATATAAAGTGCTACCAAACCATTTGTTGTTGTTTTTTTTTCTGTAACAGACTAACTCGGCTATCCCCTGAAGTTCCGATTTTCTAGAGGTCATCCCCTTTCATCGGTTAACCTGTTATCCCCTGGTTGCGTCTCAACTGGCATGATTTTGCGGAAATACTTTTAACAGAAAAGTTTTTCCGTTAAAAGTATTTCCGCAAAAGCGCGTCTAGATTGGCACGGATGCTTTTGCGTAAAAAGTGCTTTTGTGCAAAAGCATCTGTGGCCAGTCTAGACGCGATTTTGCGCAAGAAAGCCCCGATTGCCATTTTAGCCATCAGGGCTTTTTTGTGCAAAACAGTTCTTTCCTGTCTACACTGGCCCTCTTGCGCAAGTATTCTTGCGCAAGAGGGCTTTTTCCCGAGCAGGAAAGTATTTGCGCAAGATTTTGTACATTACAAAGTCAGTGCTCTTGCGCAAATTCAAGCGGCCAATGTAGACAGCTGGCAAGTTTTTGCGCAAAAGCGGCTCCTTTTGTGCAAAATCTTGCCAGTCTAGATGCACCCCTTATGTTTAGCTGATTAACCAGTTAAACTGGATTTTACATTCCTACTATGTGGATAGGAAAATGGCTATTCTGGGTAAGTATATTCATTAATATTTCACATATTTGTAATGTGGTTTGAAAGACTTTGGCTAAAAAAGGCACAAAATAAAACTAAATGTTCTGTTACTCTGTAACCAGTTCCTTCTATGCAAGCCCACTTTACCACACAATTTGCACACCAATAGGATTAACATAAGGACTATATATATATAAAGCCCATATTGTTTTTTGAGGTGTGGAATTTTAAGAAGCCCAGGAGTCTTGAGAGATTTGCACATATCAGAGTCCTCTTTGAGATGGCTAGACTGCTTAGTACTGAAGTCATGTAAAAAATGTCTTGAAAGTTGCATCTTGTTTCTGTTTTCCCCAGTACTTGTGGCAATAAAGGCAGGATTGTTTACATTCTGTTTCACATGCCTGTTCATCTGACCTGGCACAGTAATATAATCATTTTGCCACTTTGGGGAGCCCTCTGTGCACCACTTTCCTGACTCTACTTAATGAAGTAAGGGGTGTGAACTGCTTCCCTTTGAAGCTGAGAGCTTTGCCACTGATTTAGGGGGGAGAATACAGTCAGGTGCACCTAGCCTTTGCAGACCCCTACAGGATGCCTTGGAGTCCCACTTCCCCCCAGACTCCAGCAGCAAAAGTAGGTGCTTTAGCCTAGTCTAAAGAGGCCTCACAGAAGCAGGAAATTGGAGCCCATTAGACTCAGATAAAAAGTTTCAGAGGTTAGCAGATCAGTTTTTTTTCTGGGACAACAGGAGAGAAAAAAGGGGCTTATCTGTGGCCTGGAGATAGATAAAAGGAGCCTGCTAGGAAGAAACCCATGGAAGTAACAGCAGTTAATTAGACTAATCAGTACAGGGTTCCTGTGTGTAGGATTCTTAGGTTGGAACCTGGAGTAGTGGATGGGCTTGAGTTCCTCTGCCACCCCCAGGTAAATTGTCTTAATTTCCAAAGAGGGAACAGGGCTTAGTTGGGAACCCAAACAAAGGGCTGAATTTAAAAGGCCAGGTGCTGGGGCAGAAGACCCTAACACGGACAAACAGACTGTCTGTTTATGGGACTCTTAAATGTCCTAGGAGGGATTCATGGGACTTTTTGATTTGACTGGAGAGACAAATAACTGAAGAACCCACCAAGGGCAGAAGGGAATCTCCAGAGGTCCCAAGGAGTGGGAAAAAGACTGCAATATGGCACCCAGCAATAAAGAGGTGCTCAGGAAGTCAGTGTCACTCATCACATAGAAGAATTAGCTTCTAGGTATAAGGTTGGCAAAGCTATTAATTGTAATTAGAAAAGTAAACTTGAATATGTTACATACTGATATGTCAGTTGTATGGTGTTGTAAATAAAGGTGTTGTTGAAACTGTCATTTTTAATGTTGTATACAATACTCAGAAGCTGATATCTTAATTCTGGTGCAGCTATGGGCAGTAATTTTTGCAAGAGGGCCACTTAATTCATTTTGGTATGTGGTCATGGGCTGGCTCCACTCCCCAGAAGGGGCGGGGTCTGGGACAGAAGAGGCAGTGCTGGGGACTATCCTCCCCTCAGAATTGTCTGGGACCAGAGGCTTTGAAGTAAAAACACAGCAAAGGGTTTGTGGCTTCCGGCCACGTCACTACTGCATTGCCTGACAGCCATCCTGGGTTGCTGCAGCTGTTTAAAGGGCTCGCCGCTCTGGCCCCTACTGGGGTAGTACCACGACTGGGAGCCATGAGCCATTTAAATAGGATCCTGCTGCCTGAGACATCGCCTGGACATTTGGTGACCCGGGCAACAGGATAGAAAGCAGCCAGATGCTGTCCACGGGCTGGATCAAAGTGTTAGGCGGGCCAGATTCAGCCCCCGGGCCACATCTTGCCCAGCCTTGGCCTAGAGTGACCCCTGTTCGTCACAAAGAATCTCCATTTTGCCAACTGGGAAGTTTAATATTGGCTTCAATAGCATCAGGAACTGGCTCAGTGCCTACCAGTAAAAGCAGTGAGTTCTTCAAATACCATTGTAGACATAATTTTATTAACAGCCCTTAATGCATTTTTCATCTATGTCAAATGTTTTGCTGCACTTTCAATCATTCATTTTGCTATAAAGATACTTTGCATTTAAACAGTTTTTTCATTGCTGAAGAAGCAAAATAAATATGTAGTGTCAGGCTCTTACCCAGCAATTGACTCCACAAAGTGATTAATACAGGAATCTCCCTATGATAAGAAAATTCCTAGGTTCTGTTGTTCCTAGATTGGTGTATTATGACACCAGTAGAGCCACTGAAAGAAGGCTACCAGAAGTCCGCAGTCCTAGCTTGAACTTTTAACAGCCCTTTAACAATTGTGTTCCAGCCTGATCTCTGTAGGTAGGTCCTACCCTCCCTCTGTTCTCCACACAAATTACAATTTTATTTTCTCACTTATTTCACCATCCGTCTGCATCTCTTCCTGAACCTCCAGGTATTATAAGAATCCCAGATTCCCTTCTCTGAACCTCCAGATCTCTGTTCCCGAGCACCTACATATCAGTCTTGACCTACCCAAACAATTATTTGTATCATCTCTCTCCAGCCGATCTCTGTTATTTTCAGTCCTATCTAGGCATTAGGGAGCCAACTGCACAGGCACCTGTGCGCACGCACACATGGCTATTTTGCCTCCTTTTATTGGTTTTCATGACAGTCTGCATCTGTGAGTCTGATGGTGACTCCATCACGACACTGGAAATGATTTGGGCTCAGGGGAACAACTACACACCAGGGCTACGTCTAGACTGGCATGATTTTTCGGAAATGCTTTTAACGGAAAAGTTTTCTGTTAAAAGCATTTTCGGAAAAGCGCGTCTAGATTGGCAGGACGCTTTTCCGCAAAAGCACTTTTTGTGGAAAAGCGTCTGTGGCCAATCTAGACGCGCTTTTCCGCAAAAAAGCCCCGATCGCCATTTTCGCGATCGGGGCTTTTTTGCGGAAAGCATATCTCTGCTGTCTACACTGGCCCTTTTGCGCAAAAGTTTTTCGGAAAAAGACTTTTGCCCGAACGGGAGCAGCATAGTATTTCCGCAAAAGCACTGACAATCTTACATGAGATCGTCAGAGCTTTTGCGGAAATTCAAGCGGCCAGTGTAGACAGCTGGCAAGTTTTTCCGGAAAAGCAGCTGCTTTTCCAGAAAAAGTGGCCAGTCTAGACACAGCCCAGGAGACAGGACAGGGTATGTTCATCTCAATGTAAGGGACAACTAAAGAAGCTCATATTTACTGTTACCCCCTTTGACTTGAGTGGTTAGTTGAAGTTTGGGGCTCTCTGCCAGTGTTCCAGTGAAGAGTAGAAATTATGATGGAGCCTGGCATTTTCTTTGATGCAATCTTGTTTATGTATAAGGAAGGTACAAAGTCCTGTTTCTGTGAACATAGCAGGAATCCCCAAATAGCAGGAGGCAGTGCTTTTGTTTTCCTTTCCAAGCCTATCTTTACAGGCAACACTACCCTTAGAAATCTTTCTATCAGGGCCACATTACTTTTCTGACAGGCTGAGTCTGCTTCTGACTTTCTCTTCTCTGGTGCTGTGTGTGTCCCTGTGTCTCATCCATCTAAACCAGGCCTGCACAACTCGGAAAGCGCCATATTACTCCAAAGAAAACAGCTGCGGGTCGCAAGGGTAGGTTTGTGGGGTGGTGATACTTTATTAAGAATTTTTCAACTAAATCAGGCTTGTACAACATATGGCTCCCAATGCCCTTACCCTCCCCTCTCCCAGCATCACCCTGTCCCGCCTCCCACTGACACCTCCCCTCCTGCCCTTTTCCTCATTGTCTCCACTTGGCCTGCTGGCATTTGTCTCTCCTGCACCCTGCCCCTTGGTGTCTTCAACTTTCTCCTGACCTGCCCCCTTCCCCTGAGCACAAGCCCCTGCCTTCTGCCTGGTTTCTGCCTTCCAGTTTGCGGGGCTGCCGGAGCCTTTTTGAATCTGGCAGTCATCAGCCATGATGTCACGATACCACGTCACACCAGTGTCCTGGCATCTGCTGGCATCCTGCCCTCTGGCTCATGCCCCGCCTCCTTGAGCCGGAGCTGCATGCAGGCAGCCCGGCGGCGAGAATCGCTGCACTTCCCCCTCCCCGGAGGCGCTCCACTCCTCCGCCCAGCCGGTGGATTGGATGGAGCCGTGCCGCCCATAGTCATCATAGGCCGCATGTTGCGCAGGCCTGATCTCAACACAAATCCTTACCCTTAGTGGAAACTTACTCAGGAAAACATCTCTGCCTGTGGGTGTTACTTTGGCTACACCTAGACTGCAGGCTTTTTGTGCAAGAAGCTTTTGTTGGAACAGATCTTCCGCAAAAACTTCTTGCGCAAGAGAGCGTCCACACTGCAAAAGTGCATCGAAAAAGCAATGCACTTTTGCAAAAGAGAGCGTCCAGGCTGCCTGAATGCTCTTGCAAGTAAGCTGTGATTGCTATGGACAGAATGGCCACCAGGGCACCTGTGCTTTTTCCTCTTCCCCGTCCACGCCTTTTTGCACAAGAGCTCTTGCACAAAAAGGCGTTCTTCCTCATAGAATGAGGATTACCAGTTGTGCAAAAACTCCTCTGATCTTTCGATTTACTTGTGCAAAAATGCACTTGAGATATGGACGCTCCGCGAGTTTTTGCAGAAAAACAACCCTTTTTCCTCAAACTCTGTAGTATAGACATAGCCTTTGTCTTGCAGCCTCCTATTTTTTCTAACTTTTAACATAAAATAAAAGTCTGCTCACTATGCTCACCAACTTCCCACTTGGTCGGGAAGGGCCCAGGGCTGAGGCCGCCCCAGCCTTGGCCCTCCTCCATTCCCCCCGGCCACCAGGGAAGGGCTGACCCCAAGGCCGCTCTGGCACCTGTTCTTCCCTCCTCTTTCCCCCGGCAGCCAGGGAGGGCCCAGCAATTCCACTCTCCCCCCCTGCCGCCACCTCCGGCTGGCCCTGGAGTTGTAAAGGGAGTTGTTTTTTCCCGTGCTTGGGGCAAATTTGATCCATATATTCATCCTTTATAAGTTTTATCATGTTTTTCAGTTTCCTCGGGCCTAAAAAATGATTAATGGAAAACCTGTGCACAACTAATTAACACTTCAGAAAGCAGAGATGGTTTTTGGAAGAATAAAACATACTTTCAAATGAAAGAAAAATAAATTAGTATGGTTGATTGGGAAAGTATGGGCCAGTAGCTGCAAGTAGTGGCAAAGAAAATTGGCTCTGTAAAAAGTGAGGCAAAAGGAGATAAGCTTTGTTTTGGATATTGAAGTGATAAAGTTGATATATCATAATTTAATTTGACTTTCAAACAGAATACTTGTTCTCGGTAAGAGTGATAACCACTCAGCAGGAAATAAATTGATCTCTCCCACTTCTGTTGTAACTTAATTCATCCACATTTATCTTAGTAATGTTTTTGGAAAAGATATCAGGTAACTTAAAGTGAATCCTTTGGAAATGAGTAAATTAAGTCTAATATTTCAGCCTTTAACTGCTTGTATGTTGGATTCAACGAGGTCATACAAGGTCAGATTTTGTCCCAAATACAGGGGACAAAGAGAAAATCAGTTTTTACCTGAATAACTGAACAGAAAGGGCGAATATATAATATTTCAAACTATGGGTCAGATTAACATCACTTTGTTTAAGATATGATTCTGTTTGACTTTAATTTGTCTTCACTTCGTTGAATCTGATAATATTTTCTAAAATGGGAAAGGAAAGGACTGAAGTAAATTAAACTGTTGTGTCTGCAGAAATAACTATCTGTACTTTCTCAAGTCACTTAAAGTAAAAAAGATAGATATTACTTTAACAAGGTTCAAAAAGAGCTAGATAGATTCCTAGAAGTTAGATCCATCAATGTCTATTAGCCAGGATGGCTAGGAATGATGTCCCTAGCCTCTGTCTGGAAATGGATGTCAGGAGAGGGATTACATGATGATGTGTTCCCTCCCTCTGGGGCATCTGCTACTGGCCACTGGTGGCAGACAGGATACTGGGCTAGATGGACCTTTGGTCTGACCCAGTATGGCCATTCTTATGTTTCTTTAACACATTTGAGTTTCATTGTAATTAAATCACTTTCTATTCAAAACATGTGATTAATATAATTTGTTCAGGAAAAGTGGAGGAGAAAAATAAAACAGGTTTAAAAAACAACCAAACCACACATAGGAGTGTGAGTTTCAGGGCAAAACCAGATTCCTTCCAATTTTTTTTTAAATTCTGACCTTGTAAGCTTTTATTCATTTCCCCTTACCTCCTAATATGGCAAAAATCTGCATGTCCTTTAAATATTAATGGACAAGGGTTTTTTAATATGTCACCTGTCATTTCTTCTTTTACTTCAGAAAGGTTGTCAGAATCATTTTATTTATGATTAAGTTAGCAGAAAACAGTTAAACCAACAAGAATAATGGGAAATTGTTAGGGTGACCGCCTGTCCCTTGTTTTAAGGGACATCCCTTGGTTTCCTTATTTCACTGATTTGTTGCATGAGTAAGGGAACACTGAATCAACCCTTTGCAGAGCAGCACAAAGAAATGTAACTCTCGATTTAAACCTCGTTGTCAGTGTAAAATTCAGGCTTAAAAAATCCTCATGTTTTAACAAAACCTAAAGTAAAAACAAATGTTTAAAAAAAAAAGTCAAAACTTCTGCTTTTGTGTCATGCTAAGGCTGCAGTGAATTTCATACCTGAAATAAAAATCATGGATGTGGTTTCGTGTTTGAGACTCTGCCTGCTACTTCTGTCATTTCTGGAAAAGGGAAGGTTCATTGATGAACCACGTAAATCACAAATGCTTGCCTCCATCTGGCACTAGTATATTTTATTGCAGCGTGTCATTGAGTACTGTATGTGGGGAAGGGACTAGGGATGTTAAATATCGTGTAATTGACTAGTCATGTAACCATCTGAAATCTTAGGCTGTGTCTAGACTGGCCAGTTTTTCCAGAAAATCAGCCGCTTTTCCAGAAAAACTTGCCAGCTGTCTACACTGGCCACTTGAATTTCCGCAAAAGCACTGACTTCCTACTGTAAGAAATCAGTGCTTTTTGCGGAAATACTATGCTGCTCCCGTTCGGGCAAAAGTCCCTTTTGCGCAAAAGTTTTGCGCAAAAGGGCCAGTGTAGACAGCTGAGATTTGTTTTGTGCAAAAAAGCCCCGATCGCGAAAATGGCAATCAGGGCTTTTCTGCGGAAAAGCGCGTCTAGATTGGCACGGACGCTTTTCCGCAAAAGTGCATCGTTATAATGCGAACTCCGCATCAATCTAAATGCTCTTTTCCGAAAATGCTTTTAATGGAAAACTTTTCCGTTAAAAGCATATCTGGAAAATCATGCCAGTCTAGACGTAGCCTTAGTGTATCAGAGGCAGCAGTGCGGGGTGGCAGGCAGGAGCTGGTCCGCCAGGTGAGCCAGTTTAAAATCCAGCTCTCTGTGCAGACCATGAAATATAGGGATCAGGCAGGAACACAGTTTTTCATAGGTTGCTGGAAGAGGGATCAGGTTAGGATTTAGGACTCCTTGCAGAACTCCTTATGTTAGCTCTGATGGTGTAAAGGGGCCAGAAAGCCAACTGAACTGGAAACATAGGAAATCTCTCATTCTATGGCTGTGATTATGAAACTTTTTGGGCTACAGCCCAACCCACTCAACACAGACCTTTCCATGGACCTCCAGCCAACCACCCATGATGACAAAATGGAGGAGGGAGTGGGTGTGCAGAGTCTGGCTGGGAGACAGGGTGCAGAAGTAGGCTGACGATTGGGGTCTGGCCAAGAAGTAGGGTGCTGGAGTGAGCTGTCTCAGTAGGAGGAGGTGTTTGAAGGAGAGGGGGTGCGCAAGCTGGACATGAGGGAGCTGGGGGGTGCTTACCAGGCTCCATGCCTCTCAGCCTCCCACTGCTCCTAAGTGCCCACACCCCTCCCCTGCTCCCATTGGCCAGAATCATAGGCAATGAGAGCAAAGGGGAAAGCCTCTAGGCAAGTGGTTTCCTGCACTGCTATTCCCTCCAGCCCTGAGAAGGGGGAGTGGCACACTGCAGGTGAAGGGCGAGCCCTGACCACACTTTGAGAACCACTGTCCTAGGGAAATTCCTGTATGAATCCACAAAGGGTAGACTATTGTGTAGCATCAATGGCTAAGTAAAAGCCTGACACTGTGTATTTATTTTTCTTCAGTAATGAGTATTTTCAAATGAATTGTTGAAAATGCAACAAAACATTTCATAGAAGAAAGGCTTGAAGAGCTATGAATGAAAATGCATCTACAGCAGGATCTGAACTCATTATTTTTATTTATTTATTTATTTATTTATTTATTTATATTTCAGACACAGAGCCAATTCCTTATCCTATTGAAGCCAATGTTAAAACTCATGACTGGCCAAATCTTGAAGTCTTTGCTCAGTATATGGTCTCCAGTCCTCACTCAGGCAAAACTCACAGTTGTATTAAAGTAAGACGTAGAGACTTTGAGAGTTGGACTCACTGATTTCAGCTGGAGAAGAATTGAGCCTTTTGGCCTATCAGTTAACATCCATGCAAATTTGCCACCTCTGCCAATAGAAGGAGCCTATATTCAATACTATACAAACACATTAAAGATTAGGCAAACAATTTTATCATGAAAATAAGACACCAAATAAGTTTGAACAAAATATGTTCCCAAGCTATACAAACAGAAACACTTTTAATGGGGCTCATACTTAATTAATGTGTCATACGCCTCTTCAGTAAGTGCGAAGAAAAGGACAAGATTTTTCCTACATTTTTACTGTCTCCCTAAATGTATTTTGCATACGTTTACCGATCCTCTTAAATAATAATGATAGTGCTTTTATTAAATTTGTCTTAATTCACTCCTATAATTTTCAGTCCTTTTCAACATCTTGTAGCAAATTTTGGAGTTAGACAATCAAGCCAACAAGCTCACAAAAGCTCATCACCTAATAAACCATCTTGTTAGTCTTTAAAGTGCTACATAGTCCTGTTTTTTGTTTCAGCTACACCAGACTAACGGCTACATTTCTATCATCAAGCCAACAAGTAATTATCTTTATTAATTTTACCTAACTAGGAATTTAAATTACAAGTTTTAGGGTTCATTTAACTTCACTTTCATGTTTCTGTTTTCATTGGAGGAAAGCCTTCCTTGTTCCTCCCATGGAACAATGATTTGGTAAATCTTTAATGGCAGAAAAACTAACATGTTCTTTAATCTTTTAAGTCATATAATTCACTTGGCTTTGGATGAGACTTCAGGTAGTGTCATTTAGGTTTCTCGGATTCCTTTTGAAGCACAGGATTGGGAGGGATTTTCTAATCTGAATACATACCAATACTTAATAGTGATCTGTAACTGAAGAAAAATATGTACACTATTTTATAATTATTAATCACCAATACTGTTGATAAAAATATTATTGAGCAACAGATAATCTCAAATACCCAATTTTTTGCCGCCAGAAATTCCTGTAAGTCTTTGGTAGGATAGGTACTGATTAAGAATGTTCAGAGGCAGGTAACTGACTAATTGTGTAGTTGATATAATTTGTATTGACTACATAATTAGTCGATAAGGAGAAGTGGGGCCGAGGAGCTACTCCTGCTGTGGCTGTGCAGTGGCAGGCATCCCAGATCCAACTACATTTAAACTAAAGCAGAGCCGCAGCAGGGGTTTATTCCAGTTTCGGTGCGAGCCAGGACTGAGCAGTCCCGGCTCACACCAGGTCCAAGACCACAACGCCTCTGCCTTTTAAATGTATCAAGAGCCACCCGGTTCTTACTACATTTAAAGGGTAGAAGCATAGCAGTCCTGGATCTATTCCCACTATGCCTCTGTCTCCCCTGCTCCGCATCCTGCACTCTGGAGATAGTGCAGGGGGACCTGGCTGTTAAGCCAGCTCCCCCCAGCACCAGCTCCTGCTTCCCACCCCACTTTGCTGCCTCTGATACAAAGGCAGCAAGGGGGGTAGCAAGTAGGCAAATAGTGACTCAACTACCCGATAAACCTAGGCTTATTGAGTAGTTGACTGCTCGCTTACATCCCTATTGATTGAGTTTCATGGTAATAGGTACTGTATGGGTTTATTTGCAGATATGAGGACTTGTATCACAATCATCAATCCATGAAACATTAAAAATATTTTTGATTTAATGAACACATTAAACAATTTGATACATTACTTAAGTGCTGTTTTCAAAAGATAGGTTGAAGCAAAAAATTAAGTAGAAAGAGAACTTGATTAAAACAGGAAAACTATTAGGGGTGTATCTACACTCTACCATAGCTCAAAATAAGATACTCAATTTCAGCTATGCAAATTGCATCTATCTTATTTTGATCTTATTTCAAAATAGCTTATTTAATAATTTGGCGCTGTTTACACACTACCAAATTTCGAAATAACCCACTATTCTGAAATGTCCCTTACTCCTCGTGGAATGAGGCTTGCAGGAATAACTGGTGCACTCAAAATATGTGGAATAGCTATTTCGGGATATCTCTGGTATCCCTAAACAGCACTGCAGTGTAGAAATAGCCTAAAAGTCAGGAAAAAATGCATGGACAGGCTATGGCTGGTGTTTTCCCATCACTGTAAAAAGCACTGAGACAAAATCAACATTTTGATGTCCAGACAAAAATGATCTTTTAGTAGAGGCCAAATTAGTAGAATCTTATAACACATACAACTGCTGATAGACATTAGCAAGAGAAGGCAAAACACAACCTTACTGTTTTTCACATTTAGGTGTCTGCGGTGCTCCCTAGGGAACAATACAGAACAGACACATTGTTCCCATCAAGACCTCAGGCAGCTTCTGCACCCCTCTTCCTTGCCAGCCCAGCCCAGCCCACCCCCACCTATAGCACATCCACACAGCAGTGCTAAAGTCAAATTAAGCTATGTACCTTTAGCTACATCAGTTTCATAGCTGAAGTCAAAATAGCTTAATTCAGCTTTTGGTTCTGTCTACACATCAGGAGGTCAAAGGAAGAACACTCTTCCTTCGACTTCCCTGACTTCTTGTGAAATGAGGGTTTCAGGAGCTGGAGTAAGAAGTCCTCCAGCTCAACATTATTTTGAAATAATGGCTTGCTGTATAGACACACAGGCTATGGCTACACTTCATGCTTTGCTGGAAGAGGCAATGCAAATGAAGCATGGATTAGCATTTTCTCACACTTCATTTGCATAATCTCTTCCAGTCTGTTTTTGCACAATGGGTTTTTGCACAAAAACAAGCAGTGTAGACTTTTTTTGTGTGCAAAAAGAAACGGCAGAAAATATGCTAATGATGTTGCAATTTATGCCAGTGAGTCCCTCATTAGCATATTTTCTGCCAAAAGAACTCTGTGAAGATGTAGCCATATTTTGTTATGTCAAAATAACATCAGTTATTCCAAAATAACGCTACTGTGAAGATGTACCCCCAGTGGGGCCACCAGCACTCAGGGCCCCATGGTAAGGTGGGGAGGGGCAGCTCTGCACACCCAGAAGAAGCAGGGCTATCAGAAGTCCGTCCTTAACACTACCCTGGCCACAGCACTGCTTCCCCCAGCTATGTGCCAGAGCTGAAGCTGGGCCTCAGTGTTGTTCCAGAGCAAGCTGCCCAGTATGCAGCTCACCCTGGCCACAGCATCAGCCCTGGAGAAGCTGGTGGTGGTGCCTGGCTGCTCCTGGGGCAGGCTACATGATGAGCAGCTTGCTCCATGTGCCAGAGCTGGGACTAACAAGGCCACAATCAGGCAGCATCCTGTCCCTGGAAGCTCCACAGTCCGGCCCTCATCTGGCTGCAGGAAGGCCTACGGTGGGCCTCAACTCCTGCTGTAGCACAGATAGAAGGGGAGGCCACAATTCAGCTGTGGCAATCCTGGCCCGGTCCCTCGTCCAGCCACTGTTGTCTGGATGCAGTAGCCCAGCCCCAGCCCAACCAGGTAAGGTAATCTGTCCCCGGCTCCCCTTCCCCGACATAATCTACTTTCCACCCCAGCAGCCTTCCCTTCCTCCTGCACATCCCACACATCACAACCCCCTGCCCTGAGCTCCTCATATACCCCAAATCTGACCCTTATGCACCCCCACAATCTCAGCTCCCTTTCATAACACCCTTGTACTCCTCCACACCCCAACCCTGTGCCCTGAGCCTCTATATACCCCAACCCAGATTCCTGTACCCCCACATCTTCAGCCCTCTGCCATAAGATTGACAGAAGACAGCCTGAATGTGTGCATGAAACTCGATTACACCAGTTATGATATAACTGGAGTTATGAGTACAATGTTTCATTTATGCTATTATTAATCATGTCAGTTATCAATAATATTAAGTTGTATATTTTCAGTCATGCAATTGGGCATTTTTATACGGTTTTGTTGACCAATTGTTCTGAACTTTGACGTAGTTTGGCTCTTTGGTTTGAAAACGTTGCCGACCCCTGTGTTAGATCATAGTATACATGTAATAGGTCTATTCAGGTCCTTATAAATTTGCTTAGAGCTGACAAGCCCAAATGGAGACAGGCACAAGTTACAAGTTTCATAGCTCCATGTATTGTCTGAGCTGGAATTCAAGATTATGGCACGCTGCTTTCTTCTTTCTCACTTTGCTTCTGTTTTTTGGATCAAAGCTGCTTCATGTGGAATTGTGCCCTGTGCCAAACGTTCCCCTCCAGTCTGAATGGGATTTTTCACACTCCTCCCAACTTTTCACATTAATGATAAACTGCTTCATACAATATTTTACATATAGCATGGTACGTAAGGTTTACATATCCTACCATAAGAGTCATACACATATCAATCCATAAAATTTGTGATGGCTTTACCCAGCGGGATCACCCTTCATGATAATATAATAATTAATCCTTCCCAAAAGATACAAAGGAGCCAGAGGCAGGACTCTTCCATTCACTAGAATCTGATCAGGACGGAGTGGTTTCAAATAACATATTCAAAGCCAATAACTGATTGATTAGATTGATGAGGCCACACTCATCTCACTCCTAAAAGGTTCTCTGCCTGCTCCTGAAAAGTGTTGTATAAAATGCATCGCACAATAGTCATGCTTTGAAAGATTTGAAAAATGAGGCTATTTGAATATTACATAAAATAGAGAGTGTGGCAGGAACTGCTAATAGCTTTCAAACCACAAGAAACTTTGTAAATACACCAACCGTATTATGATAATGAAAATTACACTGAAAACTTTTAAATCTCTAATTTGCAATTCATCAGTTTCTCAAAAGTGTATGCAGTGTTAAGTGCCTGAGGGAGAGATTTTCCTGTTCATTGCCAGTGATTTTCTCACACTCAATTAGATCAGTGTTTTGCAAATTTTGTTATAAGATTGATTTCTTACATATGGGGTGAAAAAACAAGCCTCTCTTGATGTTAATTGGAAGACTCTCCTGCCATGGATATTTCATTTGTACTGGGTGAAAAGGCTGAATGGAGCATTTTAATTTCTTATACAGTTATTTGAATGTAGTATTCAGCAAAAGCAGAACTGTCTATTGAATAGTCACAGTTCTGGATATTTCCTAATTGGGAGGTGACTTTAATGAAAAGTAGGGGATTGCTCCCCCTGCTTGCTACACTTGCCAATCCCTCATCCCCAGAGCACCTGGAAGAGGAAAGGGAGGAGGCCACAGGGCTCTGGCCCTGCTCTGGAGCACCAGGGACAGGGAAAGGGGAAGGCTATGAAGCTCCTGCCCCTCTTCCCCAGCACCAGGGAGGAAGGAAGTTGTTCAGCTCCAGCCTCCCCCCACCACCAGAGAGGAGGGAGGCCACACAGCTCCGGCTCCCCTGAGCAGCGGGTAGGGGGAGGCTGTGCAGCTCTACCCCCCAAGAGAACCAGGGAGGGGGGAGGCCACGTGGCTCTGTCCTCCCCCGAGCACCAGGGATGGGGGAGGTTGTGTGGCTCCCTCCCCACCTAATGGAGTGACTGGAGAAGCCGCGTGGCTCCCATCCTGCCCCCCCAGACTATCAGGGAAGCCGTGTGGCTACTGCCCCACCCCCTGGAGCACGAGGGAGGGTTGGAGGAGACTGGGTGGCTGAGGGCCAACACAGGGGCTGCAGAATGCAGAGTGATGCATGCCATTATTCTATTGTCCCGCAGAAAAAGTTCCTTTATATATATAGAAAGAGAGAGCGAGAAACAATCCCTGAAGTGGGACAGCTGGCAAGACTGTTTTAATTTGTGCATGGCTGCCATGGTCCCTATGGACCTTGTGGCAGCTGGAGAATAGGCAGTTGGAGCACATGAAATCCAGGACACACTCATCTCTAGAATACTCAAGGAGCTGATAGAGGACGTATCTGAGCCTTTAGCTATCATCTTTGAAAAATCATGGAAGATGGGAGAGATTCTTGAAGATTGGAAAGGGGCAAACATAGTGCCCAGCTATAAAAAAGTAAAATAAGAACCCAGGAAACTACAGACCAGTCAACTTCTGTGCCAGGAAAGATAATGGGACCAAGTAATTAAGGAATTCATCTGCAAACACCTGGAAGATAACAGGCTGATAGGTAATAGCCATCATGGATTTGTAAAAAACAAATCATGTCAAACCAATCTGATAACTTTCTTTGATAGGATGAGTCTTGTGGATAAGGGAGAAGTTGTGGACATGGCATACCTAGACTTTAGTAAGGCGTTTGATATGGTCTCGCATGATCTTCTTATCAATAAGTTAGACAAATACAACTTAGATGTGGCTACTATCAGGTGGGTGCATAACTGGCTAGATAACTGTTGTCAGAGAGTAGTTATTAACGGTTCACAATCCTGCTGGAAGGGCATAACAGGTAGGGTTCTGCAGGGGTCTGTTTTGGGACCAGTTCTGTTCAATATCTTCATCAACTATTTAGATATTGGCATAGAGAATACACTTATTACATTTGCAGATGATAGATAACTGGGAGGGGTTGCAAGTGCTTTGGAGGATAGGGTCGTAATTCAAAATGATCTGGACAAACTGGAGAACTGGTCTGAGGAAAATAGGATGAAGTTTAGTAAGGACAAATGCAAAGTACTCCACTTAGGAAGGAACAATCTGATTCACACATACAGAATGGGAAGTGACTGTCTAGGAAGGAATACTGCAGAAAGCGATCTAAAGGTCATAGTGAACCACAAGCTACATAGGAGTCAACAGTGTGATGCTGTTGCAAAAGTAATTATGATTCTGGGATGCTTTAACAGGAATGTTGTGAGCGAGACACAAGAAGTCATTCTTCTGCTCTACTCTGCGCTGATCAGGCCTCAAATGGAGTATTGTGTCCAGTTCTGGGTGCCACATTTCAAGAAAGATGTAGAGAAATTGGAGAGGGTCCAGAGGAGAGCAATAAGAATGATTAAAGGTCTAGAGCAGGGCCAGACTAAGGGGCGGGTAAGCCGGGCAGCTGCCCAGGGTGCCAACCAATAGCTGCCATCAGGCGCCGCACACCCGGCTCCTGGTGGGCTGCAGTTGCTGCCCGGGGTGGGGGCCGCGTTAATCCATGAAGTGCCCTTTTCCCCACTGCCGCGGGGCCCTGCGTGACCAGGCGTGGCCCACCCAGGTGGCCCCGGGCTGCGTGCCAGTGGCGGTGGCTGGGCAAGGAATGCGCTGTGCGCCCACCCGCGCGCCCCTGGGGGCGGGCCCTCACATGCGCCATGCACCTGGTGCGGTGCCACCCGCCCGGGGCGCAGGACACCAAAATGGCTCAGGCCGGCCCTGGTCTAGAGAACATGACCTATGAAGGAAGACTGAAAGAATTGGGCTTGTTTAGTTTAGAAAGAAGATTGAGAGGGGACATGATAGCGTTTTTCAGGTATCTAAAAGGGTGTCACAAGGAGGAGGGAGAAAAATTGTTCTCCTTGGCCTCTGAAGATAGGACAAGAAGCAATGGGCTTAAACTTCAGCAAGGGAGGTTTAGGCTGGACATTAGGAAAAACTTCCTAACTGTCAGGGTGGTTAAATTGCTTTGGGAATAAATTGCCTAGGGAGGTTATAGAATCTCCATCTCTGGAGATAATTAAGAGCAGGTTAGATAGACATCTCTCAGGGATGGTCTAGACGGTACAGAATCCTACTGTGAGGGCAGGGAACTGGACTTGATGACTTTTCAAGGTGCCTTCTAGTTATAGTGTTCTATGATTCATCCCACTCCTGAAAGGGGCTCTGCCTGCTCCTGCCACTGTAAAATTTAGCTCCTCAAAACCCCTGCTTAGTGTTACCTAATTGTGTAAGTGCCTACATTCTTTACATGCCTAAGTTTCCACTAATAAAGACTTTTAGGACAGCTCAAAGGCTGTGGCTAGGCATGTACACAGCCATCTCAGTCCAGATGCCTAGCTTACTCCTACACCCCAGTAGCATTCCCAAATGAAGCATTGCCCCACCTATCTAATGCAGCACCTGATTCAATAAGGCATTCTCAGAGACTGACTAACAGATCAGGGAATATGTAAAATTCCCCTAGTCAGGCTTGCTTATCGGGGTGAGAGGTGGGGAAGGGGACAGCTACGTCAGGGCCCGGCAATTCAAAAGTGCTTGGGGCTCCTGGCAGAATGGCATCTTTAATTTGCCTCCAGAGCCTCATGCAGCACACTCCAGGCAGCGCGAAGGGCTGGCATGCTCCAGGTGGCACTGACACTGAGGGCTGTCTTGAGGAGGCTAACTCCAGCCCGTGCCTTCTACGTGAGACTTTGTCCCTTCCAGGGGCACAAAGCAACCACCCTCCTCCTCTGCCTTGTCCAGGGGTCCAGAAGACTGTTGGCCTCACTGGCCCTGGTGGTAGTACCAGCAAGTGTGCTTCCCATTATACCTCTCAGCCCAAGGATTTAACCAGTCCAGGACTGGGTTCAAGTCTCTATTTTGCCTAATGTGCCTTCATTAGTTATCCTTGATATGAAGATGACGTCTGCCAGGGAAAAGGTCATTGTTGAGACTTGAGATGGCTCAGGAGTCTAATCTGTACTCTACAGTTTTTTCCAGGCATATGATCTTTAACTTTATGTACCCTCCTCTTCTCAAAAAAGTTATATTTGAAATGTTTTTACTGTTGTACTTTGATTTGTTTGATTTTGAAGGATTATAAATAGCTGATTATTTAAAACTACTTTTAAATCGTACTTCCAGATACAGAGATATTTTTTCATTGCTTTAATTAACTTTAAATAAATTATAATAATGCATTGCAAATGGTTTTATGAGTCATAATTGCATTTAACACAGAAAATCCTTTAAAAAATGCTGAAATAATTGATATAGTTTTGCAGAAGCACACAGGGAATGTTAAATTTCAACCACCTACACACAATACCCCCCAAATACTCACAAATCTGTATCCCAACACCACCAGCTCCTGCCCATTGAGCTAACATCAAAATATGAACAGTAGGCATCCCTGACAGCATTCCTACAGGTATTTGTATTATTTATCAGAGCCTTGCTGGCTATTCAAACTTATGAGCAAGTCTCCACACCTCAGCCTCCCACCCATTGATAAGGTTTTTCCCTTTTGTGCTCATAAATATTATGCAAAACACAACGTGCAGTTATAATGGCTGGAACATTTTTTCTGTTGTTTCCAAATGATTCCATAAACAGAGCTATCTGTCTTTCAGATGGTCAAATGACTTGACTACCCTCCTGCAGCTACTCAGATGATAGGTACAATGTTTCTTCTTTTTGTCCAAGACACTGGTATATGGTTTCATTAACCAGAACATCAGAGGATAAGACAAGTCTCCCAGTATAACTGTAACAAACTCAATACCATTAATGTCTATAGTATTCCTGCAGGCAAAGAGTCCCTTTTGCATTAGTTTAAATAGTATTGCGTTCTGAAAGTTCCTAGAATTATGGACCTTCCCCAACCACCCTGCATGTGTCTGTAAACCTGCCATGGTGGTCAACCCATCCTTGGAGCACAATGGATTAATAACCCTTTGGCTACATCTATACTGCACTCTCTTGTGGAAGAAAATATGCAAATGAGGCGAAGTGGTGAATATCGCCACACCTCATGTGCATACTTAATGAGCTGCCATTTTTGTGCCAGGGGCTTTTGCGCAAAAAGAAGCCGTCTACACAGCTCCTTTTTGTGCAAAAACCCCCCTCTTGCACAAGAGCTATTCTGCTTGAAAAAAAGTGGCAGAAAGGCTCTTGCACAAGAGGGGGATTTGTGCAAAATGGAGCTGTGTAGACGGCTCCTTTTTGCACAAAAATGGCTCATTAAGTACGCAAGTGAGGCACGGTGATATTCACTGCTTTGCCTCATTTGCATATTTTCTTGTGCAAGAGAGCGCAGTATAGATGTAGCCTGTTTATAAATTAGATGCCCTAGATGTATGTACGGGGAAAATGATAGGCACTTAGGGTCCATCAGTTGTCTCAGTACAGTTCGGGAACCTGTTATACTAAATCCGTGGTCCCCAACCCGGTGCCCGTGGGCGCCATGGTGCCCGCCGGGCTCTTTACATGCGCCCGTGGAGCAATCTGGGCTGGCAGGTGCCAGCCCCGGGCGCATGGCCGGTCCCGGCCCCGGCCCTGGGGGTGCCGCGCGTGCCCTTGCCGACTCCGGCCTTGGCCCCGCCCCCGGGGGCACCGCGCGTGCCCTGGCCCCGGCCTTGGCCCCGTGGCGCTTATGGGGGGGGGAGGGCGCGCCGGCCCCGGGCGCGCGGCACTTGCCGGGGGGCGCCGGCCCCGGGCGCGTGGCTAAGGGGGGGCCCCGGCCCCAGCCCCGGGCGCGTGGCTATGGGGGGGGCCCCGGCCCCGTGGCTATGGGGGGGGCCCCGGCCCCGGGCATGCGGCTGGGGGGTCCGCCCCCGGGCGGGCAAGTGTCCCCGCCCCCTGGCGCCCGGCGGGCGAACGGCCACGCCCGCTGGCGCCCGCCAACCTGAAAAGGTTGGGGACCACTGTACTAAATGAACTGAATGGGACCTTTTTTGGGGGATAAGGGAAAACACCACTTTTACTGAAAAAATATATCAATACTGCATCATATGCATATAATCAGGGCTCGCCGAACCGCTTCAAAAGAGTGCTTGCTTTTTGACTCCCCAAGGCTGCCCTATAGGGTTGCCAGATACTTTCACAAAAATCTTGAACATGGCAGGAAAAAAATTGGTTGAGGAAAAAAAAAAAATACTGCACTTTTAAATTCCCCCGCTTCGCCCGTCAGACATGGCAGGGGAAAAATGTCCCCACCGGCCTTCGGTCAGAGAAAAACAGAAAATACCGGACATTTTCTTGTGCAGAAAGCCTGCATTGTAGACATAGCCCTTGTGTTTATATGATGCAAATAGTAAAAGGAACATGCATTCTGTGGAAACACAGTTAGTTCAATTTATACCTGATGTGCATCAAAAACTTTTGATTAGTAGCTGCCCCTCCCATATATCCATGGCCTAAGTCTCCTTTTAGCCCTTGGGCCAACCACAAATTTGATCATCTGTTCCTTATTTCTTTAATCCAAATTCCATAATTTTTACCTGACATGGCACTTTTCTGATATTACTTTTTTGAACAAATAGATTTGCTTTCAACAAATAATAATCTCAAAATTAGTTTGCATTTGTTTTGGTAATTACAAATAAACATTTTGGGAGAACCTGTATCAGTATAACTTTTAGATATACTGACCTAACCAGTCTGTGTCGACAGTGCTAATAGGGCTTCTCCTGCTGATATGGCTACCACTCCCTCAGGAGGTGGATTAACATGGGGTAGTAGCATCTTCATTAAAGCACTACAGCACTGTAACTGTAGCACTGTACCTGAAGTCTAGCCATACTCAGATTCTAGCTCCTGAGCCACAAGTGGCTCTTCACTAGTCTGTTGGTGCTTTTTGCAGTACATATTAAAACACTCTGGCTATGTCTAGACTACATCCCTTTTTCGTAAAAGGGATGTAAATTAGACGTATCACAATTGCTAATGAAGCGGGGATTTAAATCTCCCACGCTTCATTAGCATAATAATGGCTGCCGCTTTTTTTCGGCACGGAGCTTTGCCGGAGAAAAGCGCCAGTCTAGACGCTGATCTTTCGGAAAATAAAGCCTTTTCCAAAAGATCCCTCATCCCTCTTGCAATAAGGGATAAGAGATCTTTCGGAAAAGGCTTTATTTTCCGAAAGATCAGCGTCTAGACTGGCGCTTTTCTCCGGCAAAGCTCCGTGCCGAAAAAAAAGCGGCAGCCATTTTTATGCTAATGAAGCGTGGGAGATTTAAATCCCCGTTTCATTAGCAATTGCGATACGTCTAATTTACATCCTTTTTTCGTAAAGGGGATGTAGTCTAGATGTAGCTTCTGTGATTTAATTATTAACCAGTCTGAGTTATTAAGCAATCAATATGCTTTTATTATGTTATTAACCAATGAAGTTACCAATTTATACTAAATTAGTAATTTGGATCCTGTGAGAATTATATATATATAAACCAAGATATTTCCCATCATTCACACTAATGTGGCTCTGCTAGGTGACCATTGATAGCTAATTTGGCTCTTGAACCGCTGTCTGAATATCCACTGTTATAGAAACTTTCACCATTTACTAAGAATATAAACAAAGGGTTCTGAAGACTATCTCTATCCCTATTGCACTCTGTTTCTATTTCTCTGTGGTAGCTTCACTTCTTTGTCTGTCACATTGTTTAGCTGGGGTTATGCTTACATCATGCCTTCCCCCCAATGAAACTGGGAGACAAAGCTCTGTCTATCCCTTCATAGCCCCTCAACTCCAAGGTGCTGAGCACTTCTATCAGGGGACAGAGCCCTGCCAGTTAGAGCTGTCCTTAGGATTTATGTGGCCCTACAAAGTACTATTAAACTGATGCCCCAATGGCAGCCGGGGAGGAAAGAGGTAATTTTGAAAAATATGAGTTTATAATCTTCAGCAGCACTGATATTTTAAGGACATTTTAAAATAAGGACTGAGTATACATGTTAAATTGCTTCATTAACCCTTGACTAACTTTCAGTGTTCTGTTCATAGGCTTGCTAGAAGGCCATTTCACTTGTAAGTTAACCAGTGATAGAAATGTAGCCGTGTTAGTCTGGGGTAGTTGAAGCAAAATGCAGGACAATGTAGCACTTTAAAGACTAACAAGATGGTTTATTAGATGATGAGCTTTCGTGGGCCAGACCCACTTCCTCAGATCAACCAGTTCATCTCTGGAGGCAGACTCCGCAGGCTGCAGCCGCCACAGAACAGGGCTAGGAAGAGGTGGCTGGGTGGACAGTACCACCCAGTGGTGCCCCAAATGGTCAGGTTCTCTACTGGCTGCGTGTTCTGTGCATGGGTAAGAACAGCCCTGACCCTGAGCCCCCACTGCAAAGAACAGCAGCGCGGGGGAGGCCTGCAAGGCTCATGCACAGCAGAGGAGGGTGATGCTGGCATTTGAAAACGGGCCCTTCCCCAAGACCAGCGATCCCCTCATGGTGACAATCCATTCTCTGAAGGCGGCATCTGCGAGTAGGGACAGGCGACGCCCACGAACAGTGCTGAGCCTAGGACCACCCCACCTCCGCCTGTTGCTTAGGGCCGCGTCCTAGCAACCAACAACGTCAGGTGACAGCCTCCGTGGGAGCGGGGTCACTTCCGGCCTCGGCTCCCATCTATATCCGGGGTAGCGGACGGTCAGAGACCACCCGCTGGGCGGGGTGCTGTGGTCAGCAGGGCCCGGGGCGCAGCTGCCTCCGCGGTCCGGAACGTACCACCCCGTTCCCCCTCCTGCTACGTGCGCGTTAGGCGGCCCCAGCCCCGCTCTGCGCTCCCGAGCCGGGGCAGCGCCTCTGCGGTTCGCTTCGCCCTCCCCTCCCCCTCGGATCTAGCCGCGGAGCCGCTTCCCACGGGACACTGGTCGGGGAGGGGACTGGCGCGCGCGTCCGCCCCCTCAGCAAAATCCCGGCCGGACCAAGCGCTCTCCGGGGGTCGCGAGCCATGCGCGCTGCCGTGGGGTAGGGGCGGCGAGCGGCCGGGCGGGGAGCTTGGGTGCCCCTCCCCCCACGGGAGGGAGCAGCGGCTGCCGGGGCTCGCGCGCTCATGCCGCTGTGTCGCTCTGTGCCCTCAGCCGCAGCGCCATGGAGCAGCCCGAGGGGTTCCTGCCGGAGGCCGCCGCCCCGCGGCAGATGGACCCCGCGCTGGGTACGTGAGCCGCGGCCGCACGGAGCTCGGCTACGGCTCGTTAGCATCGTGGTGGCGCCTGTGTGGCAGGCCGAGCTTCGTGCAAACGTTGCTCTCGTCACGAGGGTGCGGGCAGGTGGGGGGGTCTCTCTGCCCGGCTCTTTCCTCGCTTTTTAAGTGGCCACGTTGCGAAGTGGAGCTACGGACGCTGCCCCCTGCCCGTAGTTGACCCGCATCCACTTCTTGTGTATGCGACTTCTGGAAAGGAAGCGCCTTCCGCGTATCTGAATTGGTTTCCCTAGTTGAGAGGGGCGCAGCGAGCACTGTTGTCAAAATCTCACCTTTCTGCCCTCTTCCCACAGGGCATGCATGGCTTTTGCAATTGAAACCTCATATAATGTCGGGAGGTGAATGGAGCATTGCTTAATTGTTGATATGCCACTTATACTCCATTGCTGAACCTCCAACTTTTATTTCAAAATAGAAAATCCATTAGTACTAGCAGATGAAGTGATGGCAATAGTTCTTAGCAGTTTATGGTTGCTGCTTCTTGTTACAGATTCCATTGAAGCCTCTCCAGATGAGGGACTCATAGAAGATTTGGCTATTGTAGATAAGAAAGCTGTGGAGCAACTAACCGAAGGATTGATTTCTTATTATTTGCCTGATCTTCAGCGATCAAAACTAGCTCTGCAAGAGCTCACGTAAGCAAACTGAAAAAAGCAACTCTATAATACATGCATTTCCTCTCCAGAATTTCTTTAGTCAAATCCCCATACTTTCCTGTAGTATGGTTTAACATAAAATAGACTTTTATGTGCTTTGAGTGCAGCACTTTGAACAGTGAGATTTGGCAGATTTTAAATAAAATTTTAAAAGAGCTGCCAGTCAGGTCTCCTGATAGGGAGAGGGCAGTCGACCTGGGGCACAGTGATTCAAAAGGGACTGGGACTCCCAGCTGCTGCTACCACAAGAGTAGTGGTGGCCATAATCCTGGGCTCTTTAAATCACCATGGCTGGCAGGGGGGTTGGTGCAATGTGCTCTGGATGAAGCTGAGGGCTGCCCAGCCGGCCAGCCCCTCTGCCTGAGGCCCTGCCCCTTTTGAGAGCAAAGAGTATCTCTTTTATCCTGCCTTCCTCCCAACCTTGTCCAAGGGCCTGGAAAATCGGTCCACCCCCATCGCTAGTCAGGTAACCTACCAGCAGTTGAAATGGAGGGCAATTTTAAATTTAAAGCACTGAAATCCATTCACCCAGTAACAGCAAAAGATACATCCGCTTTTTAAATGTGTTCCACCCTCCTGAGAGGGGGAAAGACATGACCTTGTGCTGTACAACTTTATTTGGAGAAAAACATTCAGGTTTTGGGATGTTCTATAAAACGTGTTTTCAAGAAAGACTTTAAAACATTTTTCTTGCCTGTATGAAACCCCAGACTCTAATTTCAATTAGCATATCTTTTTGTTTTGTTACTTAATTTTTAAGGGTCCCCTATGTGTTCATTATATGGCTTTGGTGTAAGACACTGTTTGGGATTTCCAGCTAATGTGGACTGATATCTTTGCAGTGCTTGGAATCTTCCAAATAGTGTACAAGAACACTTCAGCAGCAGGAGACATAGCAGTGTCCTTTATAACTGTTTAATTAGAATTCATTTAAATATCAGTTTAAAAAAAATCTGCAAAGACTCTGTTCCTAAATCTGCTTTGTTTCCTGGTTATTCCTTATCTACTATCGTGACGAAAATTACTTTGTACAAAAGAGTTAATTTAAATTTCCCCTTGGAATATTTTTTTAAAATAAAACTTACTTATGGTATTATATCTTCATTAACAATCAATATGTTAAGATTTCAATGAAGATTTCAGTATTAAAACTCAAAATTGCAAGTTCTCTTTAATCAATCCAACAGTTTATTTAATCTGATTTCTTGTGTGTGTCTTAAAGTCTTTGTATTTTTGTTTCAGACAGAATCAAATAGTATTACTAGACACGTTAGAGCAAGAAATCACAAAATTCAAAGAATGTAATTCTGTTCTTGATATCAATGCCTTGGTAAGTGTATTTTATTATAAGTTTGCCTGTGGTGTAATAATAAACTTATATCTCATACATGTATTGTTTTTCATCCTCATAGGAAAATGTTATAAATATATTACTACAGGCAGTCCCCTGGTTACGTACAAGATAGGGACTGTAGGTTTGTTCTTAAGTTTAATCTGTATGTAAGTCGGAACTGGCGTCCAGATTCAGACACTGCTGAAACTGACCGCCAGTTCTGACTTACATACAGAATCAACTTAAGAACCCCAGGCGTCCCAAGTCAGCTGCTGCTGAAACTGATCAGCAGCTGATTCCAGGAAGCCCGGGGCAGGGCAGTTTCAGCAGATCAGTTTCAGTAGAAGCTGGTCAGTTTCAGCAGAAGCTGACTTGGGGACGCCTGGGGCAGAGCAGCTGGGGTGCTGCTGGGTTGCTCCAGTAGCGCCGCTCCTCGGTGCTACTGGACCAACCCAGCAGCACCCCATCTGCTCTGCCCCAGGCGTCCTGATTCAGCCGCTGCTAAAACTGACCAGCAGTGGCTGAATCAGGACCTGGGGCAGAGCAGCTGGGGTGCTGCCGGGTTGGTCCAGTAGTGCCTAGAGCGGGCGCTGCAGGACCAATCGGCAGCGCCCCAGCTGCTCTGCCCCAGAGTCCAAAACAAAAGCCTGGTCTGCTGGGGGGGGGGGGGCGGAGCACACTAGCTGCGCCCCCTCCCCCAGCAGACCAGGGACACGGGGAGCAGAGCCGCAGCGGCAGCGGGGTGCCGCGCCTCTGAGGCTTTGCTCTGGCAAAGCCTCAGAGGCGAGGGACCCTGCCGCTGCTGCCGCTTCAGACTGGGTGCCTGTGGTCTGCTGAAGCGGCAGCAGCGGCGGTTCCCCGCGCCTCTGAGGCTTTGCTCTGGCGGTCTCCAGCAGACCAGGGGCACCAGAGCAGCTTACGAACGGGGCTTTCTCGCCCCGACCTCCGGGGCCCGAGAGCTCCGTTCATAAGTGCGGATCCGACATAAGTCAGATCCGCGTAAGTCGGGGACTGCCTGTAATAATAATTACATCAATAGGTTTGCTCTTTGTAAATTGGAAGACACACAGAACTAACATGACTCTGTTAAATGGGAAGAGGACAACGTAGAGGACTGCTTAAGTCTGTAGTATGGGTGGGTGGGTGCGCGCGCGCACTGCAATAAAAGACCTACAACATGACCACTTCTGGCCTGAATCAGCTTTTGTGGGCTTGCAGGGTTTGGGCTGTGAAGCTGTAAAAGTGCAGTGAAGACATTTGAGATTGGGCTCTGAGACTTTCCTCCTCACTGGGTCTCAGGGTCCAGATTCTAGCCCAAGCCCAAATGTCTATACTGAAGTTTTATGGCTCCCAGTTCATGACCTGTAAGCCCAAGTCATTTGACCCAGGCTCGCTGTATTCCTGTCATGGGTCTTTTATTACAGTGTAGACCAGGGGTGACCAACCCATTCTGGACAAAGAGCCAAACTAGCAGTGGATATAGTGCGAAGAGCCGGGGCAAAGTTATTGAAGGGGGGAAAAAAAAGGATTGTCCCTTTAAGAAACACATTTAAAGGTTTTTTTGGCCACATCAGGCTCCTGCTGGCCGCCACCATCTTGAAAATGCCATTTTGAATGGCCATGCTGGATGGCTCCCCTGTCCAGATGAGCACAGAAAGGTAGGGGCCATTTTCAGGGCTGCAGGGTGGCTTTGTGAGATGCACTTTTGAGGGGGAAGAGCTGCATGTGGCACACGAGTTGTGGGTTGGCCACCCCGGTGTTGACATATTCTTACTAGCTTGCAGATGAGGGATTAGTAAGCATAGGTAGTGGGTAGGTATGTTCGTATATAGTCGAGTACATGATTAACCAATGAGGCGGGCAGGCAGAACCAATACACGTAGGCTACGTCTACATTGGCCCCTTTTCCGGAAGGGGCATGTTAATTTCAGCGATCATAATAGGGAAATCCGCGGGGGATTTAAATATCCCCCGCGGCATTTAAATAAAAATGTCCGCCACTTTTTTCCGGCTTTTAGAAAAGCCGGAAAAGAGCGTCTACACTGGCCCCAATCCTCCGGAAAAAGCGCCCTTTTCCGGAGGATCTTATTCCTACTTTGAAGTAGGAATAAGATCCTCCGGAAAAGGGCGCTTTTTCCGGAGGATCAGGGCCAGTGTAGACGCTTTTTTCTGGCTTTTCTAAAAGCCGGAAAAAAGCGGCGGACATTTTTATTTAAATGCCGCGGGGGATATTTAAATCCCCCACGGATTTCCCTATTATGATCGCTGAAATTAACATGCCCCTTCCGGAAAAGGGGCCAATGTAGACGAGCCCATGGTGAATTGGCTTTTAAGCCGGCCCCTCTGCAGACAGGGCTGCTTTGTGGGATGCCAGCACAGCCTCTGTCCGCAGGAAGCTGGGGACCCCCATTAGACAGGGGTTGCTGCCACCCCACACTGTTGCTTCTGTGTCAGAGGCAGCAGTACAGAGCGGCAGGCAGGAACTGGTCTGCACTGGGAGCTGGTTTTTAAACTAGAGGTAGCAGTGCAGGATGGCAGCGGGCTCCCCAGTCATGGGGCCAGGAGCACACTGGCTGCTGCCCCCCCCCCCCCTCCCGCCCGAGACAATTGAATAGACTCATAGACTCCAAGGTCAGAAGGGACCATTATGATCATCTAGTCTGAGAATAGTTGTGTAACCTAGCATATTTTGTGCAGTTACACAACTATTCAATTAATCACTATCTAACATCCCTAGTAGTGGGTCCAACTCTAAATTTAGATGCCAAAATCAGTGCATAAAGATTTGCATATATTACAGAGCTCCAGTAACAGCCATGGGGTGCCCATAGCACTCAGGGATTCTGATTCACTCTTCTATCTTTGCTTAGGTTGCGCCAAGAGATCAGCATTTGGTCCTTTGATTTAGTTGCATATTTTTTGAGTTTCTTGGGGTGTGTCTAGACTACATGCCTCCTTCGACGGAGGCATGTAGATTAGCCAGATCGGAAGAGGGAAATGAAGCCGCGATTAAAATAATCGCGGCTTCATTTAAATTTAAATGGCTGCCCCGATCTGCAGATCAGCTGTTTGTCGGCAGATCGGGGGAGTCTGGACGCGATGCCCCGACAAAGAAGCCTTTCTTCATCGACACAGGTAAGCCTCGTGAAACCAGGTTTACCTGTGTCGATGAAGAAAGGCTTCTTTGTCGGGGCATCGCGTCCAGACTCCCCCGATCTGCCGACAAACAGCTGATCGGCAGATCGGGGCAGCCATTTAAATTTAAATGAAGCCGCGATTATTTTAATCGCGGCTTCATTTCCCTCTTCCGATCTGGCTAATCTACATGCCTCCGTCGAAGGAGGCATGTAGTCTAGACACACCCTTAGTTATAACTTGAGGGGATATTTTAACAACAAAAAAATTCAAGTATACTTCATGAATGCCATAGGTTAAGGCAAATGAATGTCTTGCAGAAATTGTATATGCAGTTGTGACATGTGAAGCCAACTTTGTTTGTAAGAAGAATTTTAGGCAAATGTAAGGTAGGCTTGAGATTAAGTGTAGAACTATGCAATGGAGATAAGCTTCAGCTGTGTTGGGATGTAAAACTGAAATCTAATGTGTACAAGTGATCCTTTCTTCTGCCTTCATTAATATTTAAATAATTATAGTAATTTGTGCCCTTTGATATATAGTAATGTTATGAAAATTTGTATTAAGATATTAAAATATTCAAGACTTGTCTCCAAACTGACTGGTCTTCGGCATATTTTTGAAGTTATTATCTTAGGGTATAGCATTCTATTCCAGGCTAACTAATATTTTGATGCACTGAATCTTACCGTTCAACTGTCTTATGTTTTTTATAGTTTTCAGAAGCTAAACACTATCACAACAAGTTAGTGAATATTAGAAAAGAGATGATGATACTCCATGAAAAGACGACAAAACTAAAAGTGAGTGGAATGAGTGTTGTTTCCTTGTGTCCGCTGTCTATTGATGTATAATTTTAATGGCATACTATTAACATACACTCAATCAGTATTTTTAATACATTAGGAACTTGAACAAGAATCTGGCCTTCTAGATCCCGCTCTTCTTTGTGTAAACTTGTTTACTCTGTTTTTTCAATTGCACTGAAACTATCCATGGCTAGTTTTAACCTTCACTTAAATGTTCTTACACTAAAACATATTTGTATATTAGCATCACTGGTGGTGATGAAGCAGATAGAAGCTAGCTTTTCTTAATGGAAGTTGAGGCTGAGAATTTCTTCTGCCTCTCCATCCTTGAATATAACACTCAAACGGGACAACTTCTGTCAGCATGGTGGGCTGCTGTATATAGCAAGTCTGACTAATTCAGGTGTTAAATTTTGTCCATCAGTCCTTGGCTAGAAACTAAGTCCTCTGTGGAGGCAATGACTTCCATAATATATACTCCTCTCGTGTACATAGTGGGATGTGGAGGAATCCAGTTAATCTCTCCCCTAGATAGATCCCCATGATATAGGACTAGGGAAAATGACAGGAAAAGAAGATTGAGGGAAGAACCCTCTCATTTAAGAGGGCCAGAGGTTTTTGGCAAGATCTCAGTCTTGTGTGCATGTGTGTTGTGTTAACTTAGGATCCTAACCCCACAGAACTTCTGAGTGATTTTTTTTTTCTGGTTCAGAAAAGAGCACTTAAACTTCAGCAGAAGAGGCAGAAAGAAGAACTAGAACGAGAACAGCAACGTGAGAAGGAACTTGAAAGAGAGAAACAGTTAACAGCAAAACCAGCTAGAAGGACATAAAAGCCTGTGCATACCTCAACTTGTCCAAATCAATTATTTTTAAACTTTCTGGACTTGTTAAGGCAGAATCTATTATACTGGTGAGCTAAAGTTGTTATTGGGAAAAGTCTCTTGTACAGTTTTTTAGAAATTCCAGAATGCTAAATAACCAGTTGGTAAATAGCCACTTTTCCATTTCAACCATTCAGGATGCCTTCCTTTCTAATGCTATGCAGTTTAATATTAATCATAACGTAAATTTAGTTTTGATATATGTAGGGGAATTTAAACATAATTTTAAGTACATATCTGTTCACTTTCATCTTTCTGATGTTTTAAATATTCACTAAGAAATAGGCTGTGTATTCTTTCAGACAAAATGTTGAATGTGACTTGTGCAGTTCTGGGAGTTCAGTTTGGATCCATGGACTTCCACAGCTCTGTACTCCTTTGAGGTTGCGTCAGTTCAGATTTGTCTAATTGTTGACGTCATTGGTCACAAGTAATAGCCTTTTATGCCAATTTCGGTATAGTGGTTCTACCTCCCCCCGATTGCTATGTAACTGAGCATGTATATTATTGATCATGTGTGAGAAGTGCAAATGTCCTTATTTTGGGATTCTTTCCTCCTCTCCTACACTTCACACGCAGAGGCTGATGGTCTCCCCAGTTCTTTAGAAACTGTTCCCTACACTATATTTGCTGAAATAAAGGGAGTATTTAACCCTTCTTCCTTGTTATCAGATCTTATCATGGTTTGAGATGATCACTTCTGACTAGTTCCTAAGCCCAAAAGGATGAATGTTAAAAACCTGTGAAATTAAGATGGGCACAACCACATGCACCATACAAGAGTGATACTACAATGAATTGCCGGCCCTTGTGCTTGGATAAGCATTTCCTTTGATAGCTAAATCAGATTACTGTAATTTGAAGTACGGATGTAAAGGACTAGTTGACTACTTGATAAGCCTGAGTTTTCTGGTAGTCGAGAAGACTGCTTGCATTCTCCCCTGCCCCTTGCTGCCTCTTTATCAGAGGCAGTAAGGGAGGAGATCAGGAGCCAGTGCTGGGGGGAGCCAGCTTAAAACCTGGTTCCCCTAGCACCATCTGTGCAGTGCTGCCCGCTCCCCACACTTGCTGCTGCCTCCATTAGAGGCAATGGGGTAGGGTCTGCTTCCATGAAGCAACCCCTGTCTGTGGCAACCCAGTTGCAGGTGGGGGCTGCTTTGCAGCAGCAGTCCCTATGTGCGTGGGGTTCCATTGGGAAGTTGGGATTCTCTTCCCCTTTCTCCTCCCTCCCTGTGCAGCAACTCTTAGCTGGGCAAGCATTCCAACTTAGTTCCAGCTCACGCTGTGTGCAGGAAACAACCCTTCTGTGGCTCTGCAATTTAAAACATAGTAGAAGCCGGGGGCAGGTTGCCCAGCTCTTACTGCCTTTTACATTTCAGAGCCGCAGCAGGGTTTGGTCCCACATCTGACCTGAGCCAAAACTGAGCTGGGCAGCTTATCTACTAATCAAATTGCCAACAGAATTTTTATCGACTCCTCAATTACATAAATACTTGCATTTTAGCATCCCTAAATTGACAGTACTAGTTAGAGGGAGATGATGAAATCAAGTCAGTTATTGTTTAACAGATCTTAATTTGTTCAAAATTTGTAGATTTCATTGCTCTCTCTGTAACTGACACTGATATAAATTTTCAGGAAAAATTCCTGCGGTGTTATATTGTTTCGTGCAGTTGACCCAATTTTAACTCTTAGATTTAATTGAGAGACTCTGTTTCACATGGTTAAACATTTTCACCAGTGCTGATGAGAGTTAATACTGAAAAACTGTATCCCAGATGCTCTTAAGCAAATATGGGGTAGGGTTTAATTACAAATTTTCTGAATGTGTAACTGCTTTCTTACAGAATTGGTAAAAGCCTCTTGTTTAATGTATATTTAACTGTATAGATAAGCTTTTAACTATTTCATTTCTGCCGTCTGATAAAGTAGTTATTTTACATCTGTACCTTTTAAAATAAATATTAGTAAAATAAATGTTGTCACCTGAGCTGATATATTTATCAGGAAGATAAACTTTGTATAAACTATAACAATGACTGGCAAGACATTTAAAGGGATATCAACTTTGAAATATAATTGGTTTTTAAAACATAATTAAAACTAATTTCAAGTACTACAGTAAAACTCCATTAATCCGGCATCCAATGCTCCGGGACTCCTGATGGTCGGGCACCAGCAGGAACCCGGAAGTGCTGGGGCAGCTGGACAGGCTTCCCCCATTTAGCTGCTGCTGAAACTGACCAGCAGCTGAAGCGGGGAAGCCGGGAGCAGATCATCTGGGGTCCTGCCAGGTTGGTCTCGTAGCGCTGCCTCTCGGGGCTGCGGGACCAACCCGGCAGGACCCCAGCTGCTCTGCCCCGGGCTTCCTGGAATGAGCCGCTGATCTGTTTCAGCAGCGGGTGACTTGGGGACCCCTGGGGCAGAGCAGCTGGGGTGCTGCCGGGTTGGTCCCGCAGCGCCGAGGGGCGACACTATGGAACCAACCCGGCAGCACCCCAGCTGCTTTGCCCCAGGCATCTGGATTCAGCTGCTGCTGAAACTGACCAGCAGCGTCAGTTTCACCAGCAGGCTGAATCTGGACGCCAGGGGCAGAGCAGCTGGGGTCCTGCCGAGTTGGTCCCGCAGCGCCGTCCTATGGCGCTGCGGGACCAACCGGGCAGTACCCCAGCTGCTCTGTCCCAGGCGTCCCCAAGAGCAGCTGGAGTGCTGCTGGGTTGGTGCCGTAGCGCTGCCCCTTGGCGCTGCGGGACCAACCTGCTAGCACCCCAGCTGCTCTATTGCAGGCATCCCCGATTCAGCTGCTGCTGAAACTGACCAGCAGTGGCTGAATCAGGGACGCCTGGGGCAGAGCCGGACTATCGTAAGGGGGGGCTATGTGGGGTCTTGGGTGGCATCCCCTCGCACCCCACTCCAGACCCCTCATAGCCCCCCTTCTGATAGTCCGGCATATCTGATAATCCGGCACCCCCTGGGTCCTAAAGGTGCCAGATTATCGGAAGTTTACTGTATATACACTTGGCCTGATTCCTCAATATTTATGATGCTACAACCAAATTTTCCTATCTTTTTAAATGGTTTTCCTTTCTCTTGTTGAAATAGGGAAATAGCAAAACTATATGTAAAGTGCCATCCAATTCATAGTGTAAACGGAGGAGGTGAGGGGAGAATACAGCAACTGAAAAATTAGTTATCTAAGTAGATATTTGTAGCAATAATAAATTTTTAAAAATCAAGCAGGTGTGTTTATTCTTTTTTTAATTTACTTTTTATCCTGTAGCAAAATTGTTGACCTATGTTTTAGGTTTTTGAAATGCATTTCTAAAAAAAAAAGAATGCTAAAATCTATTTTTGGAACATTGTATAAATTAAGTTTAAAATTAACTTTTCTTTATCTGTATTGCACAATTAGATTTTGAAAATATATTTTAACTATTTTTATAGTAGAATACTAGATGTCAGTCAGACCAAATCAAAATTCACTTGCATTGCTAAATTTTATTTTGTTCTAGCAAAGGGAGACAAAAATGTCAGGCTGTGGCAGCTTTCTAATAGTTACAGATTAAAAATGTTTAAACAGTCCTTATTATGCAGAGTATAGATATTCAAACACTGAAATTAATGAATAGGCGGCTTACATGGTTCATCATTTTGGATTAATTTGTCATCTGTTGAAAGTTGACAAAGTTTTATTGAAGAACCTTAAAGCAGCTGCAAAAAAGGGGGGAGGGAGGAGAATAGCAAATAAGCAACTGAGACTTTATTTTTAAAAAAGAACCCTGATACAGTGGGGGATTTTGGCAAGTGTGAAATTTGATATAACTTGGGTTATATCAAATTTAAAAAAATATATAAGATACTAGTTAGAGCTGTAACTAAGATTCTGTAGAGCAGAGAACTAAGTGGCATCCGCACAGGGAATGTAATATTTTGCCCAGACTTCCAGGAAGTCTCTCGATTAATGAACAGGGTTTTCTTTCTCAAATTGTCTTGTTGCAGTTAAGTCAAACCAATGTGACATGGAGAGGAAATATTGAACCCAACCGTTTTTTCTAGAGTTCAGCCTCGCAAAACTCTACTTGTCTGGAGAGAGAGACTGTGTTTTTTTAATAGGCAAGTAAAATTCAATTTTTTTTCCATTATCCAAATGGTAAGAGTGTGTGTGCTGGGGTGTCTTTTACCCAGATTACTACAGTACTTAACTACCTCACAGGTGTGTTGTGAGGATGAACATTTGTGAAGCACTTTGTCTAACCACAAAGTTGTACTGACTTAAGTATTGTTTTCCAAGTCATTAAAACTCCCTATTGTGAATGCAGTTATACTGATTGCTTATTTATATTGATAGTGTGCTTTGGTAAAAATCTGTATCAACAAACACCTTTTTCTTGGTTATAAATATGTTCCTGCTGGAGGAATGCAACCAATTTAGCAATCTTTTAAGAAACAAATACAGTTAAATTTTTGCTACTTGCGAGTGTACAAAGCTTGATTTTTATTACAGGCAGTCCCCGACTTACGTGGATCCGACTTACGTCGGATCCCTAGATACGAACGGGGTGAGGCAACTCCCGCACATGCGCAGCAGCATTCCCGGGGCTCGCTCACCTGGGTCCTAGGATCCTCCTCCTCCTCGGGCCGGCTCCGACTGGGGTCCCGCAGAGCTGCCGGGCAGAGGAAAAATGCCTCCCCCACCCCCCTGCCAGCAACAGGCTGCCGAACAGACAAAAGCAGCCTCTCTGCCCCTCCTCCCCTCTATACATGCTGGGCTCCCGGAGCGCAGCAGCTTCCCCGGGGCTCGCTCACCTGGGTCCTAGAATCCACCTCATCCTCCTCTTCGGCCGGCTCCAACTGGCCTCTGCCTGCAGCAGCTGGCCACAGGGACAGGGATCCCGCAGAGCTGCCGGGCAGAGGAAAAGTGCCTCCCCACGCCCGCTGCCCCCTTCTCCCCCGCGGCCTCGCATCCTGCACGCCTCCTCCCTCCCCCCCTGCCAGCAACAGGCTGCCCCCTCCCCTGAGCAACAGGCTGCCGAACAGCAGACAAAAGCAGCCTCTCCGCCCCTCCTCCCCCTATACATGCTGGGCTCCCTGGGCAAACAAAGACTCCACCAAAACAAACAAAGTGCTGGCCTCATTGTGTTAGCAAAAAAAGGACCCTCCTCCTAGAACCCTGGGTGGTGTGTGGAAATAAAGCTATTAGCTCAAAGCATGGTGCAGAGCTGTTTGGTATTTGATGAGTTACTCCTTTAGTCCTGAGATTGTCACAGGGACAGAAATAGATGTGAAATCTTCTGAACAGGGGAACAGACAGCAAAATAAACATTAGAGGGGAGTTAACCTTTCCCTATGCTATCCAAAACTAAAAAAAATGTTTGGCTTGAGTTTCCCCTACAATATGTACCAGTTCCGACTTACATACAAATTCAACTTAAGAACAAACCTACAGTCCCTATCTTGTACGTAACCCGGGGACTGCCTGTACTTGCCCTAAGTATCCAATTTGCATTTTAAACTGCTAATGCACATCAGGTATATATTCATCTGTTCTTAAACGTTAATCTTCTGAGGATTCCATACAGAAATGAATAGTAGTAGTAAGTCATTCTCTTAACATGGTTCCTACTTACCAATCCCTAGAATGCCTTACCATTCTTCTTTTTTTCTCAATTCAATTTTTTACTTAATTTTTAATTCAGAAGACTTTGCACTTCATCTCCTACATATCAGCTTCTTAAAGATGATTAAGAAAAACTTAAGCACTCTGAAGATTCACGTGAATTATTCTCACTTGTTTCCTATTAATTACAACTTTGATATTAATGTAGCATTTGTTTGCAAGCTGTTCAATTTCAGTATCTGAAAAGGTACTTAATTGACAGTGCTGCTGTAAACCAATTTTACTGCCACTTAATAAGCATATGCAGTACAGGTTGGATCTCCCTGGTCTGGCACCATTAGGTCCAGACTAGTAATTTGCCAGTCCAGGGGATGTCTGCCACCAGCTCCCCAGCCCACTACTGGCTCCACTTCCGGCCCTGGCAGGTCACCCTGCTGACAGTCCCTGCCGGGCTGCCACAGACCCAGCCCTCTGCTGCACTACTGTGTGCCTCCAGCCCCAGCTCCCCTGCAAGGCTGCATGCAGCCCTAGCTCCCTGTCCAATAGGGCTCTCACCTCTCAGCCACCATGGCTCTCTCGCCCAGGAACATTCATGGTCCTGCCAGACCACAAATGTCAGACCAGAGAGTCCAGGTTGCATCTCCCTAAACAGGCACTTCAGATTCCACCATTGCTGTTTCTTCTGTAAGTTGGTTATAAAATTTAACAGCTCGGACCTTGGTCCTGCTGAAGTCTATTCAGGTGCTTAATTTTATTATGAGTTTTATTATTATTCATTGACTTCATGGAGTAAAATTAAGCACATGAGTAAGCCCCCTGCAGAACTTGCAGGCGCACACAGAGCGAGTAATCAGATAAGCTAATGGGGCTATTCATGCCAGTTAGACCTGTTTAGTTGTGTTTAATTTAGAACCTGAGCCTGCAAAACATGTCACCAAACCAATGAAAAGAATAGAAAAGGTGTGAGTTGACTAAATGAGAAAGTAAAGCTCTTCCTTGTAATGCATGTATTGTGTTTTTATATACATCAAAAAAGAATAAGTGCCTTTGGCTCTATGGAGCAGTAGCTATTTTTTAAAAAACATACCACTAGCAAATTCCTGAAAAATCTCCCTTTGCCTAAAAATATTTATGGCTTCTTTTGTTGCTCATTTTTGGCTAACGTTGGGAAATTGGCAAGGGTCTATCTTAAATAGTCAAAAACCATAAGTGAGGCATGTGCAAAAAATCACGGGATTTTAAAATAATAAATCAGGGGAGAGTGTTCTGGATTTTGAGTCCTAGATTTGTTTTTAAGTTTTCCTCTACAACTATCAGAGGTAACCATCTTTTAAAATGTTAATGCTGAAATTCTAACAATCCATGAGTGGGAGCTAGAGCTTTGTGAAAAACACAAAGTATCATAAAATTGTAGTACTATTCATTACTGACATTTTAATTTTTCCTTTCATCATACTTATTTGGCAAGGTGGGGTGAGTGGCAGCTGAGAACTGGAGATGGTGGAAACTAGCTAAAGGAAAATGAGTTGTGGTGAAGGATTTGAAGGAAACTGATGAACCTTTGTTGTTTAGGCATATGAGAAGTACAAAGGTGCAAATGAGTAAAAGACTAAAGAGTATCCTCTACAACAGGTTCCATGTGGGAGCAGGGGATGTTTCAGACAGAATAGGTTCCTGATAGAAGCCAAAAAAAAGTGTAATAGGAATCATAGGCTATGTCTAGACTGCAGAGGAAATCTTCTGCATCCAGGAAATGCATCTGCTTTTCTTGGAACAGTTTCCAAAAAAGTGGGCACGTTCTTTTGGCATCCCTGTATTCCTCATTTAATGAGGAGTACGGGGTCTTCTGTAAGAGGAGGTTTTTCCCACACTTGGGCTGGTGTAGACAGGCCAAATGTCGGAAAAGCCTCTTCTGAAAAAACAAAAAGGTACATAAATTGCACTTCGCAATTTGCGTATCTTTTTTACACTCTCTCTCTCTCCTCTCCCCCCCCCTTCCCCTTTCCTGCAGTGTAGACATAGCCTTAGAGCACTAGAACTGGAAGGGACCTCAAGAGGACACAGAGGCCAGTCCACTGCCCTCACAGCAGGACCCAGTACAGACCATCCCTGATGTCTGTCTAACCTACTCTTAAATATCTCCAGAGATAGAGATTCCACAACTTCCTTAGACAACTTATTCCAGTGTTTAACTACCCTGACAGTTAGGAAGTTTTTCCTAATGTCCAACCTAAACATCACTTGCTGCAATTTAAGCCTATTAAATGCCTTATTAAAATCTAGGTATACCAGGTCCACTGCTTCTCCCTTATCCACCAGACTCATTATCCTGTCAAATAAAGCTATCAGATTGGTTTGACATGATTTGTTCTTTACAAATCCATACTGGCTGTTACCTATCACCTTATTATCTTCTAGGTGTTTGCAGATTAATTCCTTAATTACTTGCTCCATTATCTTTCCTGGCACACAAGTTAAACTGACTGGTCTTTAGTTTCCTGGGTTATTCTTATTTCCCTTTTTATAGAAGTGTACCATATTTGCCCTTTTCCAGTCTTCTGAAATCTCTCCTGTCTTCCATGATTTTTCAAAGATGGCTCAGGTACCTCTTCTATCAGCTCCTTGAGTATTCCAGGATGCATTTCATCATTCCCTGGTGACTTGCAGACATCTAACTTTTCTAAATTTTAACTTATTTTTTTATTTTATCTTCTAAACCTACCCCCTTCCCACTAGCATTCACTATATTAAGCATTCCTTCATCATCAGGCTTCTTGGTGAAGACTGAAACAAAGAAGTCATTAAGTACCTCTCCCATTTCCAAGTTTCCTGCTACTGTTTCTCATTCCTCACTGAGCAAAGGGCCTACCCTGTTCTTGGTCTTCCTCTTGCATTGAATATATTTATAGAAAGTAGTTGTCTTCCCCTTTATGTCTGAAGCTAGTTTGAGCTGATTATACTCACCCTTCCGAGTATAATGTGGTGAGGAGTGAGATAAAGCCAGGGATAGAATATAGAAAGCCTAAACAAGCAATTACAAAATTTGGTACAAAAAGGATACCTGGAAACAGGTTGGGATAGCTAGGCAAGTTTTGCTGCAGCATTTTGGATAGAAGGGTGCACACTAAGAAGCAGGGAATTTGGAAAGGAGGCGTTTACAACACTTGAGGTTAAAAATGACTGAGGTATGAACAAGAAGCAATTATAAAAGAAGAACTTCTAGGGGTTACATTGGTATTTTCACATAAGTTGAAGATAATGAACACAGAGAAACATTTGACATCACCTGCAACCTCTTCAATTTACAGCAATAATTTCCTCTGAGATAGTGTAGTTGAAGGCAACATGAAAGACATAGAATACCTACTCACAATGCAGCGTGCTTTGGCTGATGCAATCTGAGGTGTGTGGACTGAGTGTGAGCATGTGCAAACAAAATAGATGGGTTCTCCTGTATGGTGCCACTGTTCTGTTGACGTACTTTTCTAGTGTAGACAAGACCTCATTATCAGTCCAAAAAACTTCTGACTCATTGTCACTGTCTCTTCTCAGATCCTCTGGGTACAGTATGTGTACTTGGAAAAAACTGTTTACACATCAACCATAATGCATCCTTCCTTGAGTTTTTCCTTTTCTAATGTATCTAAGTTATTCATAGATGTACTAATTCACTCAGTTCAAAACAAAGGTCATTCCACAGTACCCATCATTCAAGTAATATGTTTTTGCTATAAATGGCTGGTATTCATTATTACCATGAGACCTCCATTATGTTGGTTTGCCTTTGTCCTGACTCTAGCTTCCTCTTGCAGTGTTTTTCCAAAAGTTTTCATATTGATTTTTAGACCAAACTTCTAATTGTTGGAGTGCCTCAAACATCATTAATGGGTTTTCTTTCCCAACTTTAGGTGACTTTGTGTCATCATTTGGTCTGAATTTCTGGGCTGAGATCCACAAAGACACTCAGACACCTAAAGCCTTATTTACACTTTTGGCAGCATGTAGGATACATATAGCTACACTCCATAAATAAAAGCAGCCTGCAATTACACTGCAGGGGGTAGTTACATGCCCCCATGAAAGGCTCAGGTAGGTAGGAGGTGGAGCCTTTGCTGGTAGTACCTGGAGTCTCGCTGCAGTGGGGGTAAGGCTTTGGTAGCAGGGATCTTAACACTGCCGAAAACAGTAATGTGGATGGGGGAGATACTACTTGGGCAGGCAGAGACACACAAGTTTCTGGTGGGTCTACTCACCTAACCAGTGTCTCATTGACTAATGCTAGTTATGTCCATGCTAGCAGAGCATGCTGTGTCTGTACTCTACATGCTACTTCTATCTACTCAAAGCCTGTTTTGTCCTCACAGCAATCCACAAAATTGCTGCCAAACCTCACAGACACCTAAACTCAGCCAATGCCCATGTCTTCAAAGTAAAAGTTCCTTAGGCACTGATGTCTCTGAACATTTGCACTGCTGTCTACCATGATGCATCAGTCCTAGAGTGATTCACGAACTGGGGGAAGAAAGGCATTTTGCTACCTAAGTTGTGAGTAGGGCCCCCAGTCTGGTAGGCATGCTCAGAGGCTGCTTACCAGATTGGATCCCATTCAAAATCTAGCATGTGGTGGGGAATCTTTTTGGGGGTCAAAGGCCACTAACCCACAGAAAGATTAGTCAGGGGCAACATGAGAGAAGCAACCCCCTTCTTCCTCCCTTCCCACCCACCCCCCCCAAAAAAAACCACTCCTACAACCCTCACTGACCTAGCCCCTAAGCATGAAAGAGGGAAAAAATGCCTTCACAGAAGTGGCTCCCAGTTGAGAAGTGGTGTGGGGGTGACACTTCCCTCAAGCTCCAGCCCCATGGAGGCGGGTGAGAGGTGCAGAGCCTCAGGGCTTATATCCAGGGCTGGATTAACTTCTGAGGGCTCAGGGCTAGTGGATTTTCTGGGGCCACTCTGGGCTGGAGCCAAAAATGGGAGGTTTAGTGTATGAGAGGGATGTGGGATCTGGACAGAAGATAGGATGGCGGGGGTTGGGTCTGGTTAGCAGAGGATGGGGTTGCAAGGTCTGGGAGGGAGGAGGCAGGGGTAAGGGTGAGGGGAGGAGATGGTGCTGCCTACCTGGCACAACTCTCGAGGGCACAGCTGTTTTCCTGTGCCAGCAGGAAGTGCTCCATGCAGGCACTTCCCCCTGCCGCTCTCATTGACCATTATTCCTAGCTATTGGGAGTGATGGGGGCGGTGCCTGCTGTGAGTGCTTTCCTGAAGCACAAAGCACCACTTCCTCCCTGTTGCCAGGTAGAGCCCATGGGCTGGATGTTGCTTGAGCCTTGTCTTGCTTGAGTCTCTGTTGGGGGAAGCCCCGAAACTCATGGGCCCAAACAAGGCAAGCTGCAGGCTGGATCTGGGCCATAGGTCTCCATCTCTGATCTAATTGGCAGAAGAGGAGAAGGTGGCATTGCCTGCCTTATAACTTTTAGCCCAGTGATCATAGCACTTGCCTAGGATGAGGGAGATTCAGGTTCATTTTCTGTTTCACTGTCACAGTGGGAGGAAAATTTTGAATTTGTGTTCACCTCTTATCAAGAGAGTAGGCTATGAGACAGTCTGATGTAGGGCTCCCTTAGTCTCTCCTGTTCCACTGTGGATAAATGATGAAGGAAAGAGGGAGCGGGGGGTCTTCCACTATCTAGACAGTGCCCTAGCCACTTGACTACTGAATCAGTCTTGTTGTCTAGTCCAAGGACTGTTTCAGTATGGGTAAATAGTTAAATTATCATTGAGCCAGAGAGTGAGACTGGTTAGGGTATTCCCTGGCTAGTGGGTGAAAATGAGTCCAGTACCCTTCAATAATATTGTACTTACGAAATTAAAAATCAAATACACAAATACAAAATGTGGCATAACTGGCAAAGCAGATCTGCCAAAGGATCTGCAGGATCTGGGAGAATACAGTGAATCACAAAATGGCTAGGAGGCAACAGTGCAGTTGCAAGGAAGGCTACTATCATAAGGAGGGTATTAGTAGATGGTTGCATGTAAGACAGGTGAGGTAATTATCCTGCTCTATTCAGCACTGAGACCTCAACTGGAATATTGTGTCCAGTTCTGTGCACCACACTATGGACAAGCTGGAAGAGTGTTTCTGTGAAAGTCAGTGGAAGGTTACACAATTTGGCAAAGTCTAAAGAATTTGTCCTGAGTCCAGTTCTGGTAACACTTTAGGAAAGATGTAGACACACTGGAGAGAGTCCAGAGGAGAGCAACAAAAATGCTAGACATTTTAAAGAACCTGCCTTATGAGTACAGAAATTTAAAAAAATCATGTGGGCATATACTGTCTCAGGAAAAATGACTAATGGGAGACATTGATGATAATCTTCAAATATGCTCAGGGCTGTTATAAAGAGGATAATGATCACTTTTCTCCATGTCCACAGAAAGCAAAACAAGAGGTAATCTGCAGTGAGCAGATTTAGGTTATAGATCAGGATCAACTTTCTAACTAAAAAGACAGCTAAGTATTGAACTGGATCATTTCTATGATTCTATATAAAAGGCATTGTTTGCTACATGAGTGCTAGGATGCCAGCAATTTTAAGCTAATACCCCAATGTGTAACTGTGAAATTTAAGTATCAGAGGGGTCTAGCATATCAGGAGAAGGGAGTTACTTATCAAGTGTAGGACCTGTGTTAAATAGGTGAATTTAGTCAGGGTGGATGTGGTTCACTTCTAGTGCAGAGATTACCCTGCTTTCTCATTTATTCTCACTAATTATGATTGATTTCACTGAGATTTTAATAGCTCCTTTTCTCAAATGATGTAATAACCACAGTCTCCATGTCAAGAATGTGTTGTCTACATTTGTTTTTCAGCAAATACTGTACAATTATCATACAGGTTGGCATGTGGACAGATAGGATGTATTGTAGATTTTAGGGTTTCAATAATCAGGGCCAGAACTTGAAATTGAGGCCCTTCCCTAAGCTTAAATATGTAATAAGGTTAGAGATCCTCAGGCAGCTTAACCTTCTCTATTTCCACAGCAGCAGGGATTTTGTATTTTGCTGAGTTCAGAACTGAGAGTTACGTAGCTTTAAGACACATTAACTAGCTGTCACACATATAAATACATCTGTTTCATGGCATGTTTCTGGGTTTCAGCTAAGGATGTGAAAAATTAACTGGTAATCAGTGGGGACTGGAGCAGCTCCCCACCTGCCACTGGGAGAGGGCTGCTCCAGCTCACGAGGGGACCACCACAGACAGGGGCTGCTCTCACCTGGAACAACCTCTGTTTGCGGGGAGCCCAGTTGCCCCGTAGGCAGAGGCCTCTGTCCACAGAGAGCCTGACCCGCTGTGGACAGGGGCTGCTCTGGTGCAGAGCAGCCTCTGTCCGTGGCAGGCCCAAGTGCCCCATAGAGGGGGTCCAGAGCAGCCTCTGTCTGCAGTGAGCCTGAGTGCCTCTTAGGCAGGGGCTGCTCTGAAAGAGGCTGGGAGCCACGAGCAAGTGGCAACTATAGCCCCCACATGAGAGCTGGGAACCATCAGCCAGCCCCAGTGTGGGGCTGGGAATGGGATCCCCGTGGGGCTGGGGTCTGCTCCAGGTGGGTTGAAGCAGTCTGTCCATCCCCCTTCCCCTCCCCCCCACCTGCATCCTGCTTAGTTGGTTAAATGTTAGGTTAACCAGGACTTTACATCTCTAATTTCAACAGATTCAGAACCTGTAACAAGTCCACTTTTATTATACATTCTGAATAGCTCAGTAAGTGATGTTTTAAAGTTGTGTAAAAATTGGTTTTATCAGTGAAATTGTAATAGATTAATTGGTCTGAGATTTGTTGTCAGTTTGTTACTTTTCAATGATACAGCATTTCACACATTATATAATGTGGATGACATGGTTAGAGATGAAAGGAAATTTCTTCTGGATTAGGTAACTCTTTGCTTATTAAACATGCATATAAAAGTGATTTGGTTTTTATTGTAGAGTTTTCTTGGATGTTAATTTGTATTGATTTATAATTTTAGGTTGTTAAATGATAAATAGATGGTATAGGAAAGAGATGTGTTAGTTAATCTTTTCTTATAGTAAATGTAGGATACTGATGATTTTTCATTATTCTTAAAGTGCAGGTTTGGATGTACCAGTTTCAAATGCAAGTTGTTTTATTGCTGGGAATAGGGTGGCTCCCATGGAAGAAACTCCAGTCAAAGTCTAAGTGATTTATATTAAGGAAGTGACTCAACTGTGGTAGTTATGGTGGTTTTGCTACTGGCAATCTCTGTAATTGCTCCTGAGTCTAGCTATAAATTTAGGGAAAATAGCTACAAATAAAATACACCTCATGTGGTCTTCTTTGCCCACACGGAGAAGCTTCTCTGCTCACCAATGTTTGCTGCCATTTTAACCTTCCAAAGTGGATAGAGGATGACATGGATAGCCTGCTTGGGAACATATTTTGTTGATTTTGTCTCTTAGTTCTACTTTTTATGGGGGAGTGATACAATTTAGAGGCTTCAAGGAAGAAGTACATTTTAAATTTCTCTATAAAGAAACAAGAATTGAAGAAATCAGACATGACTAGTAATTTATAGTGGCTTTTCTTCTCCATTTCCTAAATCTACCTATTATCTGTCTATGATAGTGCTTGCTTTCTGTTAGGCACTTTCCAGAGAGACTAGAAGGAAAAGTCTCTGTGCAGGGGAGCTCACAATTACAGCTTAGATTTACGTGCACTAGCAGACACATTTAGGAATGGGAAATAACACATACTTTCCTCCCCCATATCTGTATTATGGACGGGTACTATTTGTGTTGGAACACTGTATCTCACAGCTATTGCTGAGAAATGTTTAGCTGTGCAGACCCTGAGCTCTCCTAGCTGAGGAGTTAGGGTTAAAGTGGAATAAATGACACCCCTGGCCTTGGAGATTATTACATACTCCTATGGGACAGCATCTCAGATTAAACAGGTGGTTGCAAATGTAACACATCTATTCCTAACTAAATTGAAAACAATGTTTCCTAATTATCACCCAATTTTTCTGTGCAATTGGGTAATAAAAACATCAGGCCAGTTGGTGTATTTGTGGTGAACCGTTTGGACTTTGGTTTCTGAGGACAGGACAAGGAGTAATGGGCTTAAAGTGCAGCAGAGGAGGTTTAGATTGGACATTAGGAAAAAATTCCTAACTGTCAGGGTGGTCAAATATTGGAATAAATTGCCAAGGGAGGTGGTGGAATCTCCCTCTCTGGAGATATTTAAGAACAGGTTAGATAGACATCTGTCAGGGATGGTGTAGACGGAGCTTGATCCTGCCTTGAGGGCGGGGGGCTGGACTCGATGACCTCTCGAGGTCCCTTCCAGTCCTATTATTCTATGATTCTATGATTCTATGACTTCCTAGGAAGGCAAAACAGAGATGAGGAACAGATTCTTAGCCCTCACTTCTAGTTTGTCAGGGGACCAGTCTTTGTGAGGGAGCTGTGCAACTGTAGCCAATCAGATGCCCAGACAGTGTACTGTCTAAAGGCCAAACAGCAGTCATGCCCTCTGCAGCCTGCCCACTAATCCTGCTGGGACACTACAGCTGCCAGCAACCTCAGGCAGCACTAACTTGCTGCTGGAAGTTTCCCTCTACTGCTAGAACAGGTGTCTTCATGCTAGCGTACGTCCACTGCTTGTAACATTTTTATCAGCGTAATTACCATACCATTTTAAATGATTTGGTGAAGACTGCAAAGTGCCCCGTGGGAAACCACAACCCAGGTACGGGAGGGAGGGGGGAAGTTAATTCACAAACTCTCCTTGTGCTGGGGAAACGAATTCTTTTCCTCATAGATACTGTTGACGATGAGTCCCCGGGGACCAGCATGCAGGGAATTACTATCTTTCCAGCGACAAGGTGGGAGAGGACTGGGAAAGGTTTCACTGGAACAAGTTCTGCTGCTGACAGAGACAAGCTTTTGAGCTACACAGAGCTGAGCTCCTGCGCGGGGCTGAGACAGAGCAGGCCGGGCTGAGGACCCAGGAGCTTTCAGGGCAGTTGGGTCGCGTTCTCCTTCCCACCGCGGCACGTGCCCCGGGACTGGAGAGCGCCTCGTTCAAAGGCTGAGGGAGGCCCTGGCAGGGGACCCTGCATTATTCTTGCTTCCAGCTGGCGGCTCCATGGCTCGCGCCTGCCCCCGCGGATCCCAGAGCACTTGAGCGCTAGGCAGGAGACGGGCTTGCTCCTGGCTTTGGTGCGTCTGTCCCGCTCCTTGCTAACGCCCTTGGGCCGAGCCAGGGAGCCCGTTGGGCTCTGGGCAGAGCCGCGGCCGCGGTTGTGCAACAGCTCCGGGCCCCACCTGGGCTCGGCCCCTCCCAGCTGATCGCGCCTGCTGCGCACGAATAAGAAGCGCTCGCTGTGGGCGGAGAAGCGGCAGCAGCTCGGTGGGGCCGCGCATTCAGGGCTCCTACAGCGCAACAGGCAAGCGGCCGCGGGGGTCAGGGCGGGGGTAGCCGAGCCGTGAGCGAGAGCGCCCAGCTGCGCAGCCCCATGCGGAGCGGCCGCGGGCTAACGGGGGCATTTCTAGTGAGTCTGCCCGCTCTGGCGGTCGCACCCGCTGCCCGGGAGGAACGTGGGTCCGGGGAGGGCTCCGCTCATTGGCAGCTGCCCAGCGGCGCTCCGCGCGCAGAGCGAAGCCCGGGCAGAGACGTGGAGCTGCCCGACACCCCTTCGCCCTCGCCGGGCTCGGAGTCGAGCCCCGTTTCGCTCAGGCCGGGTGGAGCCGGACCCCTCGCCCAGCCCTGCAGCCGCTGAGGTCGTTGCCTGCCTTCGCAGGGAGAAGCCCTTCCCCTGGGGCAGGGCGCTCGGAGGCATGCGCCGCGCTGTGCCTGGGCCAAGATACCAGCGCAGAGCGAGTGACTGCCAGCTGGGACGTCACGCCTACTTTGAGTAAGGGGGGGGGGGTGTTAGCTGGGGCTGCAGGATTCATCTTCTCTTCCCTTCCCTCCTCCCCCCGCCCGAGCTCCGAAAGTATGACGGGAAGTGTAACTTCTTGTGAAACAAACGGGCTAGGGCTGCCAGTTTGGGTTGGATTCGTTCTTGGAGGTGCCATTGCATGTCATCTGTGAGCCCTGGTGCACTGCCTCGTTGGGAGTTTGTGGCTGTGAGACTTACACACTCTGTGAGTGGCCCAGAGCTTCCAAATCACTCTCTCTTCTCTCTCCTCTCCCCCCCCCCCCCCAGTCAGTTAGCAAAACCGGGAAAGTTGCTCTATTCAGCCTTGCAGCGTTGTCGCTTTCGTTCCCCCTCCCCAAAATATTATGATGAGATCTGTTGATTAGGGTAAGTACCCATGCTATAGAAAAACTCTCCCCGAGAGGTAGGTTTTAGTATGCACAAGATTAGTGAATGTTCATAATAGGAGTGTGCCCATGTCCAATTCAGTAATCTGAGCTGTGTACCCTATAGAATCAGCATTCTGGTTTAACAGTGTTAATCTGTGGCCAGCTGTGGAGAGCCCTCCTTTCTAGCAGGCTCTTCTTTGTGTGGCTCTTTGAACATGTGCTGTTTTTTACATGACTCTTGGTTGCCCTACATAAAGTAACTTAAAAAAAAACTCCAATGGTCCTAAGAAACCATTAGAGCACTTTAGAGACTAACACAAATATACAAATAGTATCATGAGCTTTTGTGGGCACAGCCAATTCTTCTCGTGCGTAGTCATCCCCGGATTTCACAGCTTGCTTTGGAAGTATTTATTCTGTGATGTGTTGCTGGGCCCACCCAATCTGTTGGCAGGAGTTTTGTTCTGATGATGATTTTTCGCATTTTGTATGTTCTGTTTGTTGCTGGCGATATTCCTCTGCCCTGAGATAGGGCTCCTTTTAAAGCAGGGTTTTGCAATAACCATGCCATGGCCTGGTACAATCCTTGCAACTTCCCTTACACAGTTTAGGAAGGCAGCAAGGCAGTCCCTTCCCTAATATAAAAAAAGTTGAGAAACCTAAAGAACCTACCTCAGTTTACATGATACTGAATTACTACCAAACATGCTGTTTAGTGTTGTCACCTCTTTGGTGGATTAGCTAGTACATGTGAGGTGCTGGTGGAGATGAATACTTATTAAATAAATGGCTGAATGTCTACAAGGGGCAGACTTCATGTTTAGCATATGCTGATATGAGTGTAAATGTGCCCCTTGATTCACTGTTAAGATAGCATTTGTGCAGTTGACCCACTTAGGTTTCATAGGCCATGTTTTTGCCTTACAAATTGATGGAAGGCAGAGCTGTTGGGGCCCAATCCTGTAAATCTCTGCTCCTGTGCATGACGTTGGTGGGAGTAGTTCTTCAGAGGTCTGTGAGACTACCATACCACAACAGTTATTGGAGCAGAGGTTTTGTAAATCAGGAGTTGAATTCAAAACAAAAGGAACCTCCCCCTCCCCCACAAAAAAAAGTCCCATGCCAGCAAGGTTTTGATCACTTTAATTTGAACAGTGTTGTTTAGTGGATAGAGCACTGGATTAGGATTCAGAAGAGCAAAGTTCTAGTCTTGACTCTGTGGCTGGCCTGGTGGGTGACCTTGGGAAAATCACTTTGTCTCTGGGAAACTGAGTCATATATCAATAAAATATGGCCAACAATACTGACTACCTTTGTGAGGTGTGTTGAGATCTACTGATAATACAATTTACTCGTGTGTAATAAAAACACCTAGCTCATCTATGCCAATTTTTTTGCAGGTTTGATTGTTAGGTCTAGTTCCCCTGAAAACCAGTTGCTGAAATACTAAAAGCCTACCTCTGTGTTGATAGCAAACCTTGTCAGGCTACAGAAATAGGCCCTAATGTTAAGATTTTTGGGTGGCCAGGAGTGGAGTCATTGAATTGGAGCAACTTGAGGGAACCATGGCATGTAATGGTTTGGGAGATAGGAGTTGGCATGCTGTAGCCTTCGGAAGGCCCATTCAGTAACAAACCCCTTTTCCTCCGTAGTACTTGTGACACTTGCAATCCTTAGAACAAAGAGTGACTTTTCTGTTGACCAATAAAGTCCATTTCTCGCAGTTGTGATAACTAAAATTATGAATATTAACCACAGGCAAATTGCCCCTTTCTGCTCCTCTCAAGACCTGAAAACTCACTGTCCTTTAACTATTCATACAGTCTGAGCTCACCAGTAGAGGTTTTCAAACAGGAACTTTTTATGGCAGTTTAGCATAAACTGTCTTCTGGGGGTGGTGAGGGCATTCCAAAAGCTGGGAATTATTTAAGCAGTGCAGACACAATCCATCAGTCACGTGAACTAGCATCTCTAAGGCTATATCTAGACTACATTCTCTTTCGAAAGAGGAATGTAATTAGGCAAATAAAGTGCAACTGAAGCGTGGATTTAAATATCCCATGCTATATTTGGGTCTGACCACTTTTTGGAAAAATTTTTTTGAAAGTGAAAGCGCAGTCCAGATGCGGTTCTTTTGGGGGGGGGGGAGCAAACCCTTTTTTGAAAGAACCAGTACTCCTAGGAGAAAAAATGAGTACGGGTTTTTTCAAAAAAGGGTTTTTTGAAAGAACTGCATCTAGACTGTGCTTTCACTTTCAAAAAACCCTTTTTTGAAAAAGTGCTCAGATGTGAACATGCAAATGAAGCATGGGATATTTAAATCCCCGCGTCATTTGCGTTTTTGATTTGCCTAATTTAAAATTGGGACACAAAATACAGACTGTGCCGGGGAAACACATTTATTATGGTACCTCAGCAGCATAATTAAGCTTTAAGGGACATTTAGTGTTTTAAGATTCCAAAAATCTGGAGGAAAAACATTTGCAGGAGAACATGCCAATCATATTTAAACACTTGGTTAGTACCATGATAGAATAGTTTACCAGAAATGAAGTTTTAGTAGATGGGTGTCAGTCTGGCTCTGACCTAAGTTTTTGTGCTGTATTTGAGTAAATATCAAAGTACATGTCAGCAAAATGACAGCGGGAAAAGAGATTCTAAAACCTTACTAAAAGCATTGTTAAAATAAATATTCATTTTTTTGAGAGTGACAGCTACAAAGCAATGAGTAGTTTCTTTTACTAGGCGATTTGCTCTAAGGTGCAGAAATTAGACATATCGCAATTGCTAATGAAGCGGGGATTTAAATCTTCCCCTGTTTCATTAGCATAAAAATAGCTGCCGCTTTTTTCGGCACGGAGCTTTGCCGGAAAAAAGCGCCCATCTAGATGCGGATCTTTCGGGAAAATAAAGCCTTTTCCGAAAGATCCCGTAACCCTTATTTTAAGAGGAATAAGGGATCTTTTGGAAAAGGCTTTATTTTCCACAAGATCCGTGTCTAGACTGGCGCTTTTTTCCGGCAAAGCTCTGTGCCGAAAAAAAGCGGCAGCCATTTTTATGCTAATGAAGAGGGGGAGATTTAAATCCCCGCTTCATTAGCAATTGCGATACGTCTAATTTGCATCCCTTTTTCGGAAAAGGGATGAAATCTAGACGTAGCCCTTGTGTACAAGGATCCTAAAAACATTTGGGGTTTTTTAGCTGTTACTATTCAAGAGAAAGATCTTGGAGCCATTGTAGATAGCTTTCTGAAAACATCTACTCAATGTGCAATGGCAGTCAAAAAAGCAAACAATGTTGGGAATCATTGAGTAAGAGACAGAGAATAAGACAGAATATCTTATTGCATCTGTATAAATCTATGGTATGCCCACATCTTGAATACTGCAGAAAACAAATTAAAAACAAAGTGATACTCTCTCATGGTTTTTAAATGCTTTGAATTGGCATACTGATCCAATCATAGTCTGCAAGAGAAATATTAATTTGCAGTGTTTTCTAGGAAGGATAGATATTTGCCCTTGAAAATATCCTACTTTTTTGAAGGAAAGGGATGTTTCCCCATGGCTGACAAAATCCTGTCTCAGATTTTCAGTTTAAATACTGTCAACCTTGGTTTGGAGATTTCAGGGACTACATAGTTACTAAATGGGTGGTTTATTTTAGGAATCTGCAGAAAATTTTCAGGCCTCCAAGGCTAGGTCTACACTGTTGCTCTTTTTTCTGATTCTTTTGTCAGAAAAGGTTTTTCTGACATTTGGCCCATTTAGACTGGGCCAAATGTCAGGGGAAAAAACCCTCTTTTGGAAGTTCCCGGAACAAGGACTACAGGGACTTTCAAAAGAGCATGTTTGCTCTTCTGCACAAAAAAAAAAAAAAGGCAGAACAAATGCGTTCCCTGGACACAGAACAGTCTTTCTGTGTAATCTAGACGTAGCCAAGTGAGAGGTTCACTTGAAGAATAAACCTAATTTTTATTTTACAGGACTGTTTCCTGTGGCTCTGGCACAAGTATCAATTTTATAAGGTAAACGAAGTACCTAAGCAAGGCAGACAGTTTGTTTTAAGCCTTAAAGTAAATTGCCTGGGAGTGGCAATTCCTGTTCTCTCCAAGCCGTGCCATGGAGGATTACAGGGAAACCCTGAATTCTATAGTTTCCTGATAGGATGCCCTGTTAAGCATATTCTGTTTCCAGAACATGAGAAACTCAACATATAGATTTTCATCTAATGACATGACTTGAGGAGCTGAGGATATACTTAAAAACTTTATGAATTGTTATGATTAAAATTATAGGAGTTGACAAGATTGTCACCAGTAACAGTGTGGTTTAGTAGGAAACATTTTGCTATTCTAATATGCAGAGGGAAAAAAAGTAAATTGAAGTTATAAATGATTAAACTATTGAACAGGCAAAAAGTGGGGTTTTTCCCCTCATTTAGCAGATATACCTGTTAATAGTTTGTTATACTTCTTATAGAGAATTCTCACAGTGGGCTTTTTTCTGCTGTTAACCCAGTATCAATATACATGACTTTAACTGCAATAAAAGATCAGATATATCTTGGTAATGCTTTGTAACTTGCTGTGACATTTATTCTAATCGGTTCAAGAGTGGATGGGCAATGATATGAACTCTGTATCTGATAACACTCCATGTCTAACTTGCAGACCTAGATGGTATAAAGAGATTGTAGACAGGGAAGTGAATCTCTTTAAAAATACATAATCAGTTTAGGGCCTTACAGTTAAGGGCCATGTTGTTCCACTGATTTCCATGTGCTTTCTTCATCACCAAGACCCAAGCTGAGAGTCTTTCATTTCTTCTGCATGAGTTGTTAGCAACACACAAATTCCAAATGCACCATAAAAGCAGAAATTCTTGGAATAGCTGCTAGTGAAGTCCGAGTAGAGTAAGAAGAAATAAAATGCTTGTAAGCTTTTATTTATTTTGGTTAAAAAATGTACATTCTTCTTTGAGTGGTCCCGGTAGGTGCTCCACTCTGGGTGCTGGACGCACCAGCACCCAGAGTGTAACACCCACGGGGACACATCTCGAAGAACCACCGTTACTGCACAAGATGAGTAACTCTTTCTTCTGTGAGCACCTATCCTATGCTCTGGTGGTGCTTATATTTAAAACACAGTCAATTACCGTGAACTCTAGAATCCACTACCAACCAACCATAATTAATTCCCATAGCACATGTAGTCCCTCGTTTATTCTCACCAATGCCTTTCCTTATCTTGTAGATTCACATTTACTGAAGATGTTAAACATGGGAGTGGTATCCACCTGCTTCTGTGTCCATTCTTTTGTACACATGCCTAGACCAGGTGTGCATAAAATGAGCTATTACCAACTACACACTGCAGCCAGGTGTGCTGCTAAGGATTACTATGAAGTGCTGGTGCTGGGCGGCGGCAGCGGTGGAATCACCATGAGCTCTCGGCTGAGGCGGAAAGTGGGAGCTGAAAATGTGGCTGTTGTTGAACCAAATGAGGTAAAAATCCTTTTAAATGTAGAGAGCAGTACTGGCTTTCCTTACTTGAGGATGGTTTACGTGTGTTCTTTCTCCTTCCTTCCCTCCGTTATGCAATTGAGAATTACCAACCCAAGCCTACCAGCAGGAAAATACTGTGTAATACACCATAAAAATTGCCTTTAGCCATGGGGCATGTTGCAACATTTACAAAGCATGTATCTTTCTATACAGCTCCTTTGACATGCATTCTAGGTGAAGGTTCAGATTTTCAAAAAGCAACATCATGTTGTTCCAGAGAGGAAGGCAGGTGCCTCGCACTTAGGGTAAGCAGCTAGCAAGTGTAGGGGAAATTGAGATGGAGTGGAGGTGGTTTTTTGAGGGGGAGGGATGGAGTTTAATAGGCATCCTACATAAGACAATGCTCCTGATTAATATTGGGACATATTGCCACTAGGGATGTAATAGTGTAGTTGATTAACCAATTAGCATTAACCTATAAATGCTGCTCTATAGCAAAAGCTTCTGAAATTGTGTTCCGCGGCACACCAGTGTGCCACAAGGCAGTCGGAGGTGGGCCGCAGAGATATGGTGACCATATGTCCCTTCTTTTTCCGGGACAGTCCCAGATTTAAAGACACCCAGCACTAGTGCAGTGCAGCAGCAACTCCCTGCCTCCACCCAGCATGTAAGTGGCTCCCTTGGTGCTTTGCACAGGCAGCCAATGTCGCTGCCGGTGGTGTGCAGTGTCCAGAGCTCCAAGCAAGCCCCTCCCCCCACCATGTGGTCCTTCCCTCCTGCTGTGGGACTGCCTCCTCTGTGTGCTGCCAGCCTGGCCTCCTTCATCCACAGGCAGCTGCCACCATTGCCGGAGGGAAAGGGACACTGGTTGGAGTCAGTGAGCCGCTCCTGGGAGCTGCCACCAGAGTCCTGGCAGAGACCACGCAGAGCCCGGCTGGAGCGCTGCAGAGTGGGGAACATTCGGGCTCTGCCGGTGTGCTCTGTGCATGGCCCTTTCTCTTCCCCTACCCCTCCCCCACTTCCTACTCTGCTGGGGGAGCAGCAGTGCATGGACCCGCTCGCTCTGACGCACTCCACAAACCAGATCTGGGAGAGTGGGGGCTTTCTCCCCTCCACCGTGCCCCCACACACTCCTCCTAATGGGAGCCAAAGCTGGTGCTGGGACTGGAATGTGGCAGTAACATTAGCACTGCAGGCTGCCCAGCTCCAGGCCTGGCAAGCGGTACTGCCTTGGAAGCAGCTGGGGCCAGAGCTGCGTGGACTTCTGGAGCCCGACCACAGACTCCAGCCCCGCAAACTGGAAGGCAAAAAGTGGGGAAGGGGCTTGGAGAGAACTAGGGGGAAGGAGGGTGGGAGAAGAAGGGGCTTGTGCTGAGGGGAGGGTGGCAGGGCAGGAGAAGAAAGGAGAAGGCACCAAGGGACAGGGTGGAGGAGAGACAGATGCCAGGCGGCCAAGTGGAGACAATGAGGAAAAGGGCAGGAGGAGGGAAGGGAGGTGTCAGTGGGGGTGGGAGGGTGGAGGGGACAGGGTGATGCTGGGAGAGGAGAGGGGAAGAGCATGGGGGGCAAGAGGAAACAAGGGGAGAGGAAGGTAGTGGGAGAAGGGTTGAAAGGAGGGGTGGGCATGAGGAAGGCGGGATGGAGCAAGTCACGTGTGAGAGCACAGAGGGCATGAGAGAAACTGGGGCAGAGGGTGGTGAGGAGATGGGCATCAGGGAGAAAGGGGCTGGGGCAGTGAGGGAAGGAGGAAGCACCAGGAAGGTGCAGGGGTAAGGGAAGGTGCCAGGGGATTCTGGGGTGAAGCAGAAGGGCAGCCACCTGCAGGGGAGAGACCAGCACCAGAGAAGAGAGGGTTTGGTAGGGGCCAAACTCATCACCTGTGGGTAGGAGGATAGTGGGAAAAGTTCTTAGAGGTGGTTACTTTTACTTCTGGTCATGTGTCCATCTTGACCCCAAGAGTTGGGGCATAGTAACCAGAATCTATGGTTAGAGATCAGGAGGTGTAGGCAATGTGTCCCTAACTTTGATTCAAAGGGGCAAGCATCCCCCATTTAAAAAGTGTAAGAAACGCTGCTATAGAGACTACATGCATTTCCCCCTCTCCCCTGCCAGTAAAGTTTTTAGCAGGCTGGCCAGCAGCCCTGCTCAGTCCTGGCTCACACTGGGTCTGGGACCTACACCTGCTGTGGCTCTGCATTTAAAGGGTATTAAGAACCAGGTGGGCAGGCAGCCCAGCTCAGTTCTGGCTTGTACTGGGCCCAGGAGTCAGACCCAACCCTGGACAGGGGTTGCTGCTACCCTGTTCTGCTGCCTCTGATATAGCCAGTGCACTCCAGCCCCACTCCCGAGGAGCCCCCTGCTACTCCATGCAGGCAGCCAGCCCACAAGGGGAGCTGGTTTTTAAACTGGCTCCCCTTGTAGATCATCTCCCACCTGGCACTTTGTGTTGCTGCCTCTGCTATAGAGGCAGCAGCATGGTGTGGCAGGGGTCTCCTTGGGAGTGGGGCCAGAGTGCACTGGCTGCCAGCCTCCCCCCCCCCCCCTTGGGAACCATAGAATAGTCGAGTAACTGATAAGAATTCATGAGGTTAATTGACTATTCAGTTAACCAATATTTAACATCCCTAATGGCCACCTTACTCACACCCTGCCTTAGGACTAGGGTATGCAATCAATTGATTGGTGGGCAATTACTCAGTCATTCTTGTCCTTGTGTTTATGAACTTTGTGACACGATTGGAAAGTTTATCTTCTAAGAAATGAAGTATTTTCTTGGATTCCAAGGTTACGTGTCTCATGCACTGTATCAGTCAGTCTTTCTCTTCCTAATTATCTCAACAGGCAGTCAATATCCCTATCTCTAGGGGATCATGAGACACTTTTTCCCTACTTTCCCTGGGCCTCAGTAGCTTACCTCTGCAATACTGTCCTCTGTTAAATGAAGGTAAATGGAGATGTGAGTTCTTTCTTTCAGAAACATTATTATCAACCCCTCTGGACATTGGTTGGTGCTGGTGCAAAACAGCTGGCAGCCTCTGCACGTCCAACAGAGAGTGTGATTCCTTCAGGTGTAAAATGGATCAAATCTAGAGTTACAGAGTTGGATCCAGACAAGAACTGCATCTATTTAGCAAATGACAAAAAGGTAAGTGACAATGATGAATATCGGTGAGCCTTAAAATGGTATCAGAAAAATTTGCTTCTGATTTCTCACTCCATGGAGCTCCCATAAATACAAAATGAATTTCCCATCCTGTAAGGATGCCATGGCAATGACATGCTATGCTATTCTACAAATCTTGAAAATACTTGTTATACTGATTGTATTATAACAATTGCCTGTGTGTGGTTTTAAACCACCAATCAAAAAACCCTCCAGATCAATACTTGCCACCTGGAGAGAAAACTATCAGCATGTGTTAAATTGGATACTGCAAAAATATGAAATCACCTTGCTGAACAAGGGAGTAAATTTTTTGAATGTTCAAAGTATTTTTCATCGTGGTGGAATGCTTTATTTCATGCCTTAGCATTCAATTTATACTGCTTTATTACCTAGTTATTAGGGTTTTTTAAATAATGAACATTGCCTCAAAAGGCTAATTTGTCTAAAATGTATTTTTTTTCTTTATACTGTAGATATCTTACAAATATTTGATAGTTGCCCTTGGACTTCAGCTGCATTACGAAAAGGTATTCACTTTAAACCAAATACATTATGCAATTAATACCAGTAATAGAAATTGCACTGTTTACTTTGATCTCTAAATGTAATGGCTTTTCAATACAGTATATAAAGTGTAACTAGTTTTTGCAATAATAGCTTTCTTGAATGAATAGTCAGGTCTTTCTCTTTGTATATGCTTTAAATTGCACTAAATAGTATGGGCTCCAATTTGGGGCCCTTCTCATACCAGTAAACATAAATCACCTTTTTAATCCCAAGACAAAGCTGTCTTATTTCTTCATTGTGCCTTTCCAGAGATCACATGGGTGTACACAATGTATTACATATAGAAATAACTCTTGGCTGGCTGAATCAATAAAATGTATGATTGCAAGAGCTCTCAAGGTCCAGTGATTTGCTTGATTGGGAGCCTAGCTTCATCAGTATTACCAACCCTTCTGGTCCATGCTAACAGAATTTCTTCCTGAAGAAGATTTGCAACTGGTGCAGCTGCCTGCCACCCTACTTACCATGGGCCAGGCATGACAGACTGGCAGGATCTCCCAAGTGTGACATTGATTAGGGGCAGTTCCTGCTGGGGTGTGTGTAGGGGGAGGGGTACTATGGAACCTATTCTGGAACTTGGAATGTGGTAGTGTTAGGCTGCAGTAGTCCAACTGGTACTGGTGGCAAATCTAGCACAGGTACTTTTTCCAGTGCCACTTTCTCTTAAATCATTACATTGTATCAGGCAAGTACAGTCTAAAGTGTTGAGCCTATAGATATTGGTGTGGGAGGTATATATGTAATCTACATGTAATGCTCTCCTAAGCCTGGGTGACACTGTGATAAATGATACTCAGTGGAGCTGTGGTTCTTCAAAGCACAGTGGAAACAATTTATTTGAATAATCACTTTTGAGTGAGAAGCAGCTTGTTGCTTATCTTAAGTAAACTACCTCCTCCGTAGATTAGTTCTAGTCTGAAACCAAACTGAATACTATTCAGTGTGTGTCAATGGTTCTGTGGCACAACCTGATAACGACATGTACAATGGATACCCAGGGAAAGTGGAGTGTGGTTAAAACCAGTCACCACTTGTTGAATCTTGTTTATAGCTAGATCTCAAACTATTTAGGTTTTTAAATAATCAAATGATTAAAATAAAGTTTTCAGCTACCAATTTAGGAGAGAGATTGCATGGCTAGCATTTTGCAACTATACTTAGCCATCCAACCTTTCTCTTATTTGCGGCCTAGCAAGGGGGGCAGGGCTGGGAGCCTGGGCTGGCAGGGGTTGCCTGCCGAGGGGACCACAAGCTGTGCGGTGCGAAGCCAGGTAGGCTGGGAGCCACATGGCATGGAGGCAGGCAGGGAGGGTGCAGGAGGAGGTGAGGTCGGGGTGCTGGGGGTGGCCTGCCGGGGGGGGGGGGGGGGGAGCTGGTTGGTGGGTTGCCAGAGGTGGGGGTGGTGGGAACCTGAGCTGGCAGGGGCGGTCTGCCAGGGGGGCCATGAGCCGCACACAAAGCAAGGTAGGCTGTGAACCACACAGTACGGAGGCAGATGGTCTAGGTGCAGGAGGTTGCGGGGGTGGCCTGCTGAGGGGTCTGTGAGCCAGAGCTGCTGGGGGCAGCCTGCCGAGGAGGGGCGGGAGTGGGTCAGCAGGCTGCTGAGGGGCTGAAACCCGGAGCTTGCGGCACAGAGGCAGGCGGGCTTGTGTGTAGGAGATGGTGGGCTACCTGCTTCATTGGGGGAGCCAGGCGGCAGAGCATGTGTGCGCACCCTTGCAGGAGCTGGCAGGGACAGCCAGCACGTGTGCAGGAGGGAAAGTTGAGACTCCTGTGATAGACAGACAAGAATAGTGATGACTTAATAGAAAGATTCTCATTAAAGCCTACAAGACTGGTCTTGCTAGATCCCATTCTGCAAATATTTGTATGTGGGCATAACCTAATGCACTACAAATAGTACCAGAACTTGGTTACAAGTCAAAATGACATGTATGTTCACTGTAGCGTAGGGCTTAGTGCTGCAAACATTGGTGCACATGTGTAACTTTTTGTGCTGCAAGGCAGCAATCCCAGAACTTCCTGCAGTTGCAGGAGGTTCCAGGAACAAACCCAGTTCTCCATTCTGCAGTGCCGCAGACATAGGCTCTAAGCTGCTAGTCCTTGCTGTCCTGGGAGGGACAATACTTGCTCTTACTCTGAATGGCTGCTCGTGGGTACTTTTCCTGACTGCAGTAAGGCCTCCGCGGGCTGGATCAACTCGCTTGGTAGGCCAAATCCAGCCTGTGGAGGCCCTTTTGCCCACTTCTACTCTACCTGCAAAAGCTTCCGTTCTGTCCTTTCCCTGTCCACTTGGAGCTAGACACTCCCTTTGCTGGGGTGCTTCTAAGAACAAGGAGACATCAGATTTCACACTGCATGACATGCCTTACATGGCTGTAAAATTGGTAGGGCCCTACTTAACTGTAATCAGGGCATAATTCCCTTCCTTGTAAGAGTGTCCTGAGGGTAAATTGCTGCTCAGATAAAGCAATGATGAGAGATGTTTCGGGATACAAATAGTCTACTTTTAAACTGCCCAAGAGGTCTTAAGTTCTGCTACATATAGCCATCAGATGACAAATATTTTGAAAAATAAAATTTCCTTAAGCTGTTGTGTTTACTATTACACTTCAGTCACTTTGGACAGTGAAAACAAGTCAGTCCTCTTTACTTCCATGCTCTCACTATGCACTAGCCCAGTGCTACAATATTTTATATAACACAAACGCACTCTGCTGGCAATGTTTATGATTACAACTGTTATAATATTGGGCTTTTTACTTTATACAGCTAATTTTCACAAACACTCACTTTGGAGAACTGCCCCCTCACAGAGCCCTTTTTAAAAACTAAGGTGTAGTGGAAGAGATCTACCATTAGCTAAAAGTTTAGTTTCCCAAATGCTCTATGTTCTAGATTACAAAATATCTGAAGAGGAAACATTTTACATCGATTTGTTCTACCTAGATTTTTTTAATAAGTCTTGTTTTCTTTTGTTGTAGATCAAAGGTTTGCCTGAGGGTTTTAATTATCCTAAAATAGGTTCCAATTATTCAGTCCATACAGTAGAGAAAACGTGGAAGGCTTTGCAAGACTTCAAGGAAGGAAATGCCATTTTCACTTATCCAAACACTCCAGTGAAATGTGGAGGGGCTCCTCAGAAAATCATGTACTTGTCAGAGGCCTATCTAAGAAAGGTACCTATTTCATCACCTCCCTACTGATGCCCGCTAACAATGCTGGAGATCATATTTACTTTATGGGGACCATGTTGAAATTTTGACAGAAATAAGCCTGGAGGTGAAAAAGATGTTGTGACTTACATTAAAAATGTAACTGGTTTGCAGATTAACTTCTCTGAGTTGCTATTGCTATGAAACTAACCATCAGGGCTCACTGCAGCTGAAAACAGGATGCTCTAAGCCGGGGGTTCCCAAACTTTTTGACACAAGGACCAATAAATCCATTCACGAGCTTTTGGAGGACTGGTAACATTCATTTGCATATTCATTAAGCAAATGATGAATATTCAAATAAGTTTTTTCTGGTCCTCCCAAAGCCTCCAGTGCCAGCGTTAACAAAGCTTTTGATACAGTCACCCACAATATTCTTGCCAGCAAGTTAAGGGAATATGAATTGGATACATGGGACTGTACGATGGATAGAAAGCTGGCTAGATCAGGGCTTCCCAAACTTTTACTTTAGTTGAACCTGGTTTTTTTTGTACTATCTTTTGCAGCCCAAAAATATAAAACCCTATTAATGAAAAATGAATAAATTTTCAGTGTTTCACCTGGCTGCATCCTCCATCCAGCTTGTGCCAGGGCTTGGGGGACCCGGTGCCGCAGGAGCACTTCAGGAGGCAGGAGCAGGAGCACTTCAGGAGGCGGAAGCAGGAGCAGATTGGGGGTAGGGTATCTGGCTAAGAGGGAGGGTGCAAGTAAGGGTAGGATTGCCAGGTGTCCGGTTTTGTACCGGACAGTCCGGTATTTGAATGTTTTGTCCAGGAAAAATTGAGAAATTACCAGACATAAAATGCCTGGTATTTTCTAATTAGGTAAGTTTTATTATAATTAGGTGTATCAGTCAGTCCTTAGCTGTGAACTGCCTGGCTGGTAGATGTTCTCACGCTGCCTGTGTGTGCCTACCTGCCAGACAGTTCACAACTACTCGAGGGAGGGTATGTTGGGGGCGGGCGGGGGAGGGGAATGGAATCCCCGGCCAGACTCACTGGTCTGCCAGGGTTTGCATGTGCCCAGGTCAGTCCAATTTCCCCTCCCTCCTCCTCCCAATCTCTCCAGTCCAGCCCTGCTGCCCCGTCCAGCCCTGCTTCCGGCAGCCGGTTCCCCGCACCCCCACCAATCTCCCCTGGTCAGACCCCCCTCCCCTCCGTCCTGCCCCGACCAGCCTCGCTGCCCCCATCCAGCCCTGCTTGCGGCAGCTGATTCTCCCGTCGTCCTCCTCCTCCTGATCTTCCCTCAGCCAGCCTCCCCCGGCTCCTGTCCAGCCCTGGTTCCACCACTTGCCTTCTCTGATCACTGCCGCCGGACAGCCCCGCTACCCCCAACCCTGCTTCTGCCGGCCGCCCCCCCAGATCTCTGTGGGACAGCCCTGCCGCCCGCCCACATGCCCGGATCTCCGCAGGACAGCACCCGCTGCCCCCAGCCCTGCATTCGCTGGCTGCCCGCACGCCTGCCCAGATCTCCATGGGACAGCACCCACTGCCCCCAGCCCTGCATTCGCTGGCTGCCCGCACGCCTGCCCAGATCTCCATGGGACAGCACCCACTGCCCCCAGCCCTGCATTCGCCGGCTGCCCGCATGCCTGCCCAGATCTCCATGGGACAGCCCCGCTGCCCCAACTCTGCTTCCCGGCAGCCTGTTCCCTCCTCCCCCACCTCCTCCCAGCCCACCCCGCTCTGCTCCCCTCCCAGCAGCCATGCTGAGGCCCGGTATTTTTTTTCACGGCCCGATACCGGGCCGTGGCCCATAGTTTGGGAAACGCTGCTCTAAGCCACCATTGTGGCTCCCTGATGCTGTGGCCAGCAGAGAGCCAGTTCATTCCCCAATGTAACTTTCAGCAGTCCAAGGCCTTCTATTCCAGGGAGCCAGACTGAGTGCAGCAGGGGATAACCACACTCCTTTCCACTCATTTACGTTGGCTTGGAGGGAGACATGGTGTCAAGTTCTCTAGCTCTGTGCTAGCTGGTGACTTTCCTATGCTGTGGGAGTACTCAGTGGCTAGCTAAGTAAGCTTTATGGCACCAAAGGAGCTATCACAGGACCAGGATCTGGCACCAAAGGAGCTATCACAGGACCAGGATCTGGCCTGTAATATATAAACAAAGGTTTAAAACACCAATAATGAATAACCCTGTATTTTTATAACACTTTTCATCCTAAGGAATGTACCCTGCTCTTGGAATCCTACACACATTCTGCTGACAGAAGCCACTTAAATGCACTAGCTATTAAAATGTGCCACACAGCTTAGGAAGTGATGCAAAGAATATGACTGTACCCAATTGAAAGTACAAGGGGAATCTGTGTAGACAGAATGAAATGACCAAGTAGGAGTCTGGCCAAAACACAAGGGTTAGCATTCTAGCAAACAGTGCCAGCAGGGGAACTTTAATAGGTAAGTATTTAAACAAGGGGCGGGGAACCTTTTTTGGGTCAGAGGCTGCTGACCTACAGAAAAATCAGGCTGGCGGAGGGGGGGGGGGGGGGGGAGGCTGCACACAAGGGAGAAGGAAAAAGGCATTCCTCGCATTCCCCTCATACATCAGAACCTAATAGATTGTGTGCTTCAGTCCTGTGGGTGGGTGGCATGGGGCTGGAGCACTGGCATGGGCTCCCCCAGTGTGTGTGTGGGGGTGGGGGGAGGGAGATCCCTGAGCCTTGAGGGCCAGATCCAGGCAAGCTGGGGGCCACATGTGGCCCCTGGGCCTGAGGGTCTCCCCCCTCTCCCCCCCCCCCCCCCCCCCCGATTTAAACCCTCTGTTTTGCATGTCATTCAAAACGCTATGCTCCTTAATTCTATGCTAGGACACTTACTTAGTACTCAATGGTGATACCCAATGATGGATCGCTACCACACTTCATGTGGCATCAATGTATTCCTAGGAGCTCTCAACCAAAGAACCAACCTTACCTAGTTTCTGACAAGATAACTGAAGGGATCAAATGTTGAAATGATTCAGCTCCAATCATTCAAACAGTTAAAATGTGTAACATCAGAAAATTTAAAACAGCTGCAGCTAAACAGTATGCACTCATTTACAAGTGTTTCTATCCAGTTCTACTACTTTTGTGCTCTGTTTGCTGCTAAATTAATTTTTCTACCCAGACAGGAAAACGAGCCAAAGCCAACATCATCTTCAATACTTCACTTGGATCCATTTTTGCTGTAGAAAAGTATGCCAATAAATTGCTGGAGATAATTAAGGATAGGAATATTACTGTTAACTACAAACATAATCTCATTGAGGTTCGAGCAGACAAACAAGAAGCTGTATTTGAGAATTTGGACAAACCTGGAGAGACTGAGGTTTATCAGGTCAGTAAGGGAAAAGCTTTCAGTTGGGTCTTACATTTCTCCTCCCCCCCCCCCCTTTTTTTCCCTAAACTATCAACTGAGATTTCCTCTTCACCTCCCAAATATATTTGAGTATACAGAAAACTGAGTAACTTCAAACACAAACAAAAACAGGCTATCCCAGTTTAAACTGGCAATCTTCCCTCTTAGACCTCTGAGCAGGATCTTCACACTCAGTGGGGTTGAATGGTGAGAGGAAGTTCAGCTATGACTACAATTTTTTCAGTAGCACAGCTATTCAGTAACTGGCTACCAGGCTTTAAGCACATAGCAAAGATGTACTCAGAAATACTAAGCTGAACCTTACATTTGACTGTAACAAGGCTAAAGAGCCTTGTCTCCCTCACTGTTTAAACTTCCCCCTCCCCAGATCTGACCTGCTATAATAAAGGTATGTGTTTTAATCTTGTTCATTGAATTCATTTATTTAGCTGTTTTTGTTTCTTTCTGTGCCCAGTATGAAATGCTTCATGTCACACCACCTATGGGACCGCCTGATGTACTCATGAACAGTCCCGTTTCAGATACAGCTGGCTGGTTAGACATAGATAAGGAAATTCTGCAACACAAAAAATACCATAATGTGTTTGGTCTTGGAGACTGCACCAATCTTCCAACATCAAAAACAGCTGCAGCTATCGGTATAGTAGTTCAGTGTCCCCTTTAGCATTTAAAAAAAATTACTAAAAAAAGTTACATGTGCATGTTCCATTTTGGAAAAAACAGACTTAAGCCTTGTGGTAAGAGAGAAACTTTTAACAAAGGAATCATTACAAGCCCATTTTAACAGTTTCCTGATACTTACAATATGGCCTACAGATAACACATTTCAACTGTGTATGTAATTTCAGAACTGTGGTATCCCACAGCTCTGATCCATGTTTTCATTTGTCCTTCTGGCACTGACATGGAGTACGATAAGCTATGAAAAATGAACATGACTGTCATCTACTCCATCCTTCAGTCATGCAACTCTTTGTAATGTGTCTCAAAGTACATGCATATGCTATCTGAGTGCTCAGACTGTCATAAGCAAATGATCCCATGGTCAGTGACTGCAAGTACAGAATATGAACTGTACAAAATACATGTTAGGCCTGTGCCTATCATGGCTGAAATATGAATGTAAAATACTGTGGTTGTAGAATATGGAAATACAATAATGGTTTAAGGCTACAAAAACTGTATTTATTGGTATAAGAAAAATGTGCCCCTAAAATGAATGATGTATCAAACTAAACCCAGCGTAGACAATGTTGCTATAGCTTGTCACAGCTCCCTTTTTAACATATCAGCCTGATGGAACTTTAGCATACAGCTTCAAAAACCATTTTGGAAATGAAAAACTCCCCCCTCCTGTTTCTCCAAATAGGAAGTTCAAACTTCACAAACATGCACCAATATTTGTTGTGGGAATAATGAGAGAAAACTAAATCCAACTAGATAATTATACTGGAAAATATACAACTTTTAAAAAACTTAATTATTTGTATTAAACTGGATGGTACTGTTTCCATGTACTGTACTATCATATTACAGTGCAAATACTATTTGTAGCAGGAAAATGCTTCAGCTGCAATGTAACCGAAGTTGTATAACTGACTTTTTATCTCTTATGTAGCTGCCCAGTCTGCAGTGCTAGATAAAACAATTTCTTTGGTAATGAAGAACCAATTGCCAACTAAAAAGGTATTTTATTTAAGAAATTGCCTTATTAGAATTATTCTCTAACAGTAGTTTTTTATATAAAGTGGGTAGAAAGCATTGTCCTCATGTCAACATTAGCCGATGCAAAGGAACAGACAATATCGTTCTCGCCTCCATCTAGTCACAATTCTTTGATCCTGAATTTTTTTAAATTATTTTCTAAAGAAAGGTATTGAAGGAAGAAAGTTAATTGTAAATTCAGAACGTTGTCAGTTACCCTGAAGCCAACATTATGATAATCCTATGGGGAAATGTGTAAAGAATATAGAGAATCCAAGAAAACTAAAAGTAGTTGAGGGGACTTAAAACTAACGAGTGTTTATACAAGATTCTCATATCAGATGAGTTTTGTTTTTTGTATTTAAAGGCCAGCAAGCTGCACAGTACCAGGGGAGGTGGACGAAAGCAAGACCCTTTACAAATTGACACTGTTTAACCTTAAATTTTCACCTCCCTGTACAAAACCTAGTCTAGCCCCAAGGATACACTGGCTTTGCTGACTAAGTAGGAAGACGACGAAAAGTTGTCTGCACTGACCAATAATTGTAGTCTTAAACCACTCAATAATGTACTACCTGCTAACCAGCAGTGCATTAAGCAGTGTGACTACACAACTATTGTTTTGCTCTACAACTTTCTCCCCGGGGGAGAAGTCTGAGCAGTGGAGTGCCTTGTTCTAGTAGCATTTACAATTTTATTTTTTGTTAAACAAATTGATGTTGGAAAACAAAGTCAAAGAAATGCCCATTGCATTTTCGAAGATTTGTGACCAGCTGCCAATGCTTCAAAGGAAAGTGCCAGATGCCCACTGTAGGCAGCTGTTAAACCGCATCTCCCTTCTGCACATAGTTGGTCTCATTTTGTTCTCTATACGTAGTACCTAAAGGCAAACCAAATAAGGGGGTCTCTCGTGCTGGGCGCTTTACAGTTGAAAAATGTGGCCACTAGGAGCTTCTCTTGTGGCTACAGCTTCCTGGGCTGACTTTTGGAAGACTGGGCGGGGGAGGCAAAGCAGCAGCCTCTCCCCCTCTCTGTTGTTCCTGGATACACTGCTCTAGCATTGGTGGCCCTGGCAACCAGGAGCTATCAGGTCCTATCTCCCCTTTCTGGAGACACATGGGACACAATGTTGGAGGAGCAGGAGCTCCCCACCTTTCCAGGAGTAGTGGAGCTCACTTATGGGCTTCAGCCCTAGGATTACAGGTTGGCGCAGACTGGCCACTGGTTTGGGCTCCAGTCCTCTGCTCATGTAGCTTAGGACTCTATCCCCCAGTCAATGGGGCTTCAGGCTCTTTTCTCCCACTGCTTCTCCTTCCATCCAGGGCTCAGTTTGTCTCCAGGCTTGCTTCAGTGGAATAAGTCTGCTGTGAAAAGTGATACTTGTATTTTTTTTCCACAACAGACTTATGAAATAGGAATAAATAAATTACAATGACTTAGGCTATGTCTGGACTGCAGGCTTCTTTCGGAAGAAGCTTTTCCGAAAGATCTTCTGAAAAAACCTTCTTCCCAGAGTGTCTACACAGCAAAAATGCATCAAAAAAGCCATCTGCTTTTTTGAAAGAGCATCCATGCTCAATGGACACTCTCGCATTTAAGCTGTGATTACTATGGATGAAGTGGCCACCAGGACACCACCTGTGCTTTTTCCTCTTCTTTCAAAAGAACTCCCTCTTCCCCATCCCCACACACCTTTTTCCGAAAGAGCTCTTTCGGAAAAAGGCTTCTTCCTCAGTCAGGTTTACCAGTGTCGGAAAAAACCTCCTCTTCCTCCCTCCTCCTCCTCAACATGATTGCAGTGTGGACATAAAAACTCTGTAGTGTAAACATACTCTTAGACATAAATATATAAAATAATAAAAAAATTCCCTAAAGTATTTTAGGAAATAGTATGAAAGTAGCCGCCACCAAATAATTTGCCCTGAGAACCCTAAACAGAAATTGGGTTGTACCTTTGAGACTGAGATTTAATATCCCTCCCAAGATTTGTTAGCATTAGCTATATCTCTCCGAATACACTTGCTAGCCATAAAAATGTCCTATCCCTCTTTGAATCATGCTAAATTCTTGGTCTCTGAGATCAACAGGCTTCTTACATATTGGACTGGAAAAGTAGATCCTTTCTTCATGAGTTTTGAATGTGCCACTTTTCAAATTACACTTTTGCACAAGGGAGAACAGAAGCTCCTGTCTAGTGACTATTGGCTCAAGTTCAGAGGGAGGGAAAGTAGTTACATCTCCACACAGCCACAATACTGTCATTGACTCTGCAACATTTTTGGCAGCCTCAGAAGGATTGAATGATTTCTGTTCTAGGTCAAGGCTGAGGCCTATTGGTACAGCATTATAGAGAAACTTGTATTGGTATCTGTTTTGAAAAGCTCAGTTTCTAGTGTCACTTGTGCTGGAATCTTTCACAACCTCAAAATTCATTTTGAAATTTTTTTTGATAAATCCCATTGTCATAGCTTGCTTGTATCACTTTCTTTTTGTGCAAACTGTACATTATTATGAAAAAATGCCTTTCATTGTAGTATGATGGATACACTTCCTGTCCCATTGTAACGGGCTATAATAGTGTGATTCTAGCAGAATTTGACTACAATGCTCAGCCTCTGGAAACATTTCCCATTGACCAGAGTAAGGAGAGACGGCTCATGTACTACATGAAAGCTGATCTAATGCCTTTTCTTTATTGGAACGGACTACTAAAGTAAGTATTCCAATATATACAAATGAGTTTTGTCTCCTGCGGTGACCCTATTAATAACACACCTATAATACCTTTGCAACTCGTTGAATAATCTCATTTTAAGCCACAGTACATCAGAACACTTCTGGCTTTTTATTCCATCACCATCTAGTATTGCTGGATTTGTCAGCCCAAACAGTTTAAACATTCCCACTTTCTCATTAAGAGTGAGACTGTTTGTCTGTCTTTGACCATTCTAGGCATTTTATGCTGTCACAAGAATAGTTTTCCCCAAATCAGGGCTGGAAATAATGTTACCACAGCAAAACCCCATTGTGCTCTTAGAACTCTTCCATATGTTTCTGCTCATCTAAATGCAAACTAGTAGTAAAACCATGAAACTATCCCCAAAACCCCTGCTCCTTGAAAGAAGATTTGAAGCACTGTATTTTTACCTGCTGTTGTGGTAGCTATCTAATTTATGTAGCATACACTGGCTAAGACTTTTTTTCCCCCCTTCTCCTTAGGGGCTACTGGGGAGGACCTGCTCCTATAAGAAAACTAATGCATCTTGGTTTGAAGTAATGATGCAGTCGACTGTGCTTACTGGCCAGAACTAAGTGTAAAAAAAGAAACCATTTTAATATGCATGCATTTTGTCTCAAGAAGCAAACACTGTGGTGGATATTGCACGTGGATGTATGTAAGGCCCATTTCTTGAGACTTAAATCTTGAATTCAAAATAAATCAAGATGTCCTGTTAAATGTCATTGTGATTTATGGTGGAAACAATAGGGTGGAAGTGACATCAGCTATCATCTATTAATGATGGATACAGCATCAGAATGGTGTCTGAAGGCATGAGTGTAAACCCAACTCTAAATAATCGATTGTGGCTTTAATAAGATTCCACTTAGGCATATTGCATGTGATTTGTTATTTTAGGTACTTAAGTAAACTAAGTGAGTATGAAAGGATGGGAGCTACAGTTCATAGATGGTATATCACAGATTATGTATCACTTTAAACTTTTCCCATATCCTCTATTAGTCTGCACAGGCAGACAAGTTATCTAAATCCTAGTTCAGTTCAAAATATTGGGTCTCTATCGTGGAATAAATTACCTGTTTTGAGGTAATTGGGCTATCACAGTTGTCATTTCAGCCATCAGTAGGATTGTCACTTCCTCAAGTTTGTGGAAGTTCGGATTTCACAATCATAGAACAGGTGCCTACATCAATTTTTCCTGACAATCTCAGACTAGCTCAGAGCCAGACTTAAACTGACATGTAAGGGGAAATTCAGCTGTATGCAATACTGATAGTTGAGTGAGACCTCTTTTATTCATAGTTTGTCATATTAAAAGGATTTCATTCCCTTAAATACTTGTAACCGGGGTATGCCTCCTGCTGATTCTATAATTCAAACACTGCACAAAGCAGGGACTTCTTGTATTCCTCCACTTTTTTTTCTCCTCTCCCCCACCACACAGTGGGTCTTCACACCCATCCCCCTCCTGCTTTCCTATCAGCCCCCAGTGAGACTTGCTGGCTCCTTCCAGGGCACAGTATGGTGTCCCAGGACAGAGGCACAAGGCAGCCTGTCTTAATGCTGCTAGCCAGGAGCCACCCAAATGAGCCAACCCTCACACTGAAGCCCCTTCCCCCACAGAACCTGAACCTCCTCCCCCCCCCATTCAGAATCCTTTGGCCTTACTTCTGCCATATGAATTCTATATGAACCAATTTGAAGCTGTCACAAAACTCATTCTACTCAGGTGTGGGAAAAGTTAAAGAACAATGGTGGCAGGTCTAAGTAAAAAGCTCCATAGGAGTAAAGGAGAGCCAAAATGAAGAATTTCAGCAGTTGCAACTCTAGGAAACTAAGGATAGAGTTCTAGCTACAGTACTTACATCAGAGTCCCTCACAATGTTCCTTTTGGAGATAAGGAACAAAGTAGATTAGCTCAGTGTCAGTCTGTGATGGAGAAGAGACTAATTTGGATCTCTCAGTGCTCATTAACATCCTGCATTTCCAGTTGTCAACTCTGGCTAGTAGGTTAGATGCTAGAACTGCAACTTCCACCATTTGGAAACAAGATCAAAGGTAAGACCATTAAAGTCATGAAAAATGGAGGAAGAGTACTGAGGCATGCTAACCTTCTTCTCCCTCTGTTTGCAACACAAAATGCTGTAGCAATAGCCAGCAACATCTATTGCTGTGTCTATACTACGGAGTTTTTCTGGGATTCCAGAGGTATCTGAGAAAAATTCCACTGCATCCAGGGAAGGTGTCTGCTCTTCTGAAAAAAAAATTCAGAAGAGCAGATGCGCTCTTTTGGAAACCCTGTAAACCTTGTTTCACAAGGAAGGAGTTTTATAAAGTTTTTCCAAAATTTGGCCCAGTCTCAGCTATAAAAAAGTAAGCAAATTTGCATACCTCTCTGAAAAAAAGTGTAGTGTAGATATAGTCTAGCTTGGAGAAGTAAGTCCTCAAAAGCAAAGAAATGCAATAGTTACAGATTAAGAGCAAAGACAGATGTACCCTATGTACTTCAGTGGGAAGACATGACTAGTTTTCCTTGATCAGGCTTAATCAAGAAAAACAGGATAAAGGGGAAAGTCTAGGCAGGTCATTTGTCATTTACACTAGTATTTGCCAAATCTAGTTACACCTGATTTACCCTGGTACAACAGATGAAAATAAAGCTCTAAATATCCAGGGTGAGAGCAAAAGCAAGACAAGGGACAGTACTTGTGGAAAACCCACTGTACTTGTGCCAAGTGTAGATGAACTGGCATCTCCAAGAGGGTGCACTTCTGTAACGTTAACATTTTGGTTTTATGCTCAGCAGAAGAATCTGGAGCTGTACTGTTTCATGGAAATGTAGAGGTGGACTACCTACAATAAGCTAAACCTCTGTCAAGATCAAATAAACCTATAATTGTTCATCAGAGTTGTCAAGTTTTTTTCTTATTTGGAAGGTTGTTTTATGGGAATTCCACAACTTCTCATGGAAACCTGTTCCACAGATTGTTTTCCCCTAGTATGTAACCTAGGTCTCAATGGGCTTAATTAGAAGCAATGACTACTTGTCATGCCTAAATGGACATGGAAAATAACTGATCAGAGCTCTTAAAAGCATTTAACAAAGTGTGCATAAGTTCCTGTCTTGTCTTCTTTTCCCAGGCAGAAACATGCTTAGAGTTTTCTGTTGTCGAAGTCTCCACTTTGTCAACAGCTGGCTGCTACACTCTAAAAACTGGAGAGTTTGCATCTATGGATAAAAGAGCAGACTCTTATCACAAGTTGAGACTTTTTTTTAAAATAGAGGGAAGATTTACTATTAGTCAGAACATGGAGAAAGTACATTTTTCTCTAAAGGAAGCATTTTATTGGAGTAAACAAATACCAGTAGTTTGTGTTACACTGGAATTTACTCTGTCCTCCTGTGCAGACCTCTAAAGTTGTAGTAGATAACCAGACAGAAGGGATTGAAATTGGCTAACCCATTGGAAAGGGAGTTTCCTCTCTCGAGTCTCAACTGCCATCAGCTGCTGTGTAAGACATGCTTACTTGATTAGCTTCATTAACATTGGTCCTATTCTTGATAAATTTTTGCCTCTAATTTCTGCTACAATTCACTTGAAGTGGGTTTTACCCACATCAGCGTTCCTTCTCAGCTGCAGGGCAACACAGCTTCACATGTGATTGTTAGCCCCACCCAGTTAGTCAGCTCTATTTGGAGGGGGTGGGGGCTATTGGCCCTGAGCCTCTGACAGGGCAGGACTGAGGAATTACCTGTGACGCTTTACTGCAGCACAATTTAGAGGGAACATGGGCCCTAACACATGGGTTAAGGTATGTCTACACTGCAGAGGTTTTTTTTTTTTTTGGAAAAAAGTTATTTTTCTGAAAACTTCACTTACATCCACATTGCAATCGCATTCTTTTAAAAAAAAGAAAATCACAATGGGTTTTTCCAACAGGAAGAAGCCTTTTTCCAGAAAAAGGTATATGTGGACAGGGAGTTCCTTTAAACGAAGAGGAAAAAGCACAAGTGCCCTGGTGGCCACTCCGTCCATAGTAATCACAGCTTAAATGCAAGATAGCATCCATACACCGTGGACACTATATTTCAAAAAAGCAGACTTTTTATGCGCTTTTGTTGTATAGATGTTCTTTTGGAAGAACTTTTTTCAGAAGATCTCTTCCGAAAGGAGCCTGAGGTCTAGAGATAGCCTTAGTCTTTAAGGTGCCACAGGTCTCTCTGCAGGTAGAGTAATATCGCTATCCTAAGACTTTTACCAGTTATTTTGTGTGTTCCTGTACCATAAACTTAACACCCTCCATGGCTAACTTTTGGTCATGCTAGTTTGAAGGTTAGTGATAAAGATGTCAAACTAGTTCTAGGTTCATCCTGTTAGTGTTTGCTCCTATAATATATTCCCATGCAAGTAAATGGAAGTGTGCATAGGGGGGAGGGGGGTATTATAAAGAGCAAGTATCAAATTCACCTTATTTTCTCCATTACTACCAACTTCAAGATAGACACTGAGTTTTAGAAAAATGTATTCTATTTACCCTACCAGAGTTCATTTCACTACAATTTTTTTTTAATCACCGAGTTTCTACAAGTTTACCTGCCCTTACTACATACTAGCACTCCGTGGTATCTGAAGTGTACTGTCACTTCAATGCTAAAAGAAACAGCATAAAAATAAGCTGATGGGGAAGTAAAAAAAAATACAACTAACGTAAAAATACAACTGTAATGTAAAGGTATGGGGTTATTTACAATGACACTGTCCTAATACTTTCAGCTGCAAGTGTGCTATTAAATTTAATTCAAAATAAGCCTAAAACAAAGCCCATTCCAAGGGCCCAACTACTTTTCACGGTATCTCAGATACAGAAGCTTGTCTCAAACTAAGCTACAGAGACATCATGGATGGGAAATGCTTTATTAAAGGTCACGTTTTACTCCATGAGTTTCAAGTGAAAGCTGAACAAGTTCAATTTTAAAAAGTGAAAAGAAAGTCTGAACAGAAGCTGAAGACTAACTAGCAAAGTCTGGTATGCATAAAAATAAGTTAATGTTAACAGGCTTCTTTTTAGATCACAGGAATCCACCAGCTGCTTGTCTAGCTCTGTAAAAAGAAGGAAGTTTTAGTGTTTGACAATATACATTTACACACAAATTTAAGCTTATTTACTAAGGTCTACACAAGTGACTGATTTGTCTTCCTGTCTGACAGTGCACCAGTTTGCAACTGTTAACCACTCTTGAATTTCTGAAAAATTTTTAAGTCAAGATTTCTTAAGTGAACAAGTAAGCCAGTTTGCCACTGTAGTTAAGTATGTTTAACCATTAAGTTTAGTTTTTACCTGCATAATCAACAGTTCTTCAATCTTGTTCTGGAGCTGTCCATGAACTTCATTAAAGAGTTCCTCCTTTGATTTTGTTCCATCCAACTGAACTTAAATATTTTTTTTAAAATGTTAAAAATGAGATTTCTGAATTAAAACATCCTAGAATTACAATCTCATTAAGTCTCCATATTTTTTAAAGAGGCCAGGAACTAGACCAATCGCAAAGAAATTTAACTACCTTACATGCATCACAAGCAGCACTGATTCAGATCTACTCCCTAAATTATATCCCCTTTCCCAGTGCAGACACTAGAAACAAACTTCCCTATACATAAGTCTTGAGTTTCCACAATCCAGGAATACTTACCCACATCAACTTTGAGGTCTTCCATTATTTTCTTATGTTTAATATACATGGGCCAGACATGGCCATCAAACAATCCAGGAGGATCTGGTACAGTGTAATTCCTTGAACTAGAAATTAAGAAATTAGTACATAAACATTTCTTGTGTTATATAGTAAGAAATCTAGATCCAGTGCACTCAATCTCTTTACTCATAACCAAATCAAAATAATCTTGACATTAATTCTGATTTTTGTCCATGGTGCGTTCTGTATCCGCTGCAAAGTAATTGAATAAAGTCACAAATAAATAGAATGCAATGTAACATTAAAGGTATGTTAGGTTGCAGCTTCTTATTTGCAGATTCTACATCAACTGACCTTACTTGACATGACAAGATTAGTTCATATGAAGAAATGCTATAGTCTTAAAGCATGGGATGAGGCAGAAAAATAACTTTCATGTTTTAAAAGTCAAGAGTGTCCAGTCTGTAGCAGAGGAAGGCAAAGCAGCTGTTTTCACCAGTAGAGATGTAAAATCCAGTTTAACTGGAGAACCAGTTAAATGTAATGATGGGGCTATTCCAGCCAGGATGGCATGACATCTTCCCCACCTCCTACCCCAGCTGCAGACAGGGCCTGCAGCAGGCTCCAGGGGACAGGAGCAGCCTCCAACAGTTAACCATTCATACCCACATTTACCAGTGAGGCATAACCTACTTTCAGGAAGGAGTAAGTTTTTCCACTACAAAGATTGCATTCCTTCCTTAAAGGATTTTGCACCAATACTGCTATACCAATGGCTAAAATCTGGCCAAAAACCTTAGCTCCTGGCAATGATAAGAATCAATAACTGTATACTATTCATTTGAATGAGCAGAGTACTGACTGGCAATTGTACCATTACAGAAAACTACTCATTTAGGCAATTCTTAAATCCTGAAGGCACAATAATGAAGACAATAGCAAGATATTACCTGAAGTCCAGAAAGCCCTATCCCAAACATTTCAGACCACAGTGGTTGTTTGGACTCTCGTTCTATAAACTTTGTGGCCCATTTCGTTACCTGTTGGCTTTTAGTGCCAGCTAGCATGTTTCTAGAACTTTGAAAGAAAGTCTCAGCTACCAAGGATACTATGCAATTAAATGCCTAACCTAAAAATCTAATGCCTAATCTAAATCTGTCTCGCTCAAGCATACCCACCACTGCTACCTATACAAATAAAGCTTTAAAAATAAAAATGTAGTAATTCCCATGTTACCTTATCACTTTAAGGGGGGAAAAAAAGCATACCTCCTCCTCTTCTTGCATTCTTCATATGGAATGGAAAGAAAGTATCGATGGTCGAATATCTCAATCAATGGTCTGAAAAAGAAATTCTCTAATTTTTGTACATTTCACAGCTACTCTGTTTGATCTGCTATAAGAATTAGAGATGCAACATTAGTGGGATTTTAATCTTCCTTTGATGTATTTCTCACTAGCAATGGTCAAAAGGGTACCCTATTACATGACCATGTAAGGACAATACCTATAATTTTATGTCCCACTTTTAAAAGTTTAGCAGTAGAGCTGAGTTAAGTTTTTTTTTAAATATGTTTTACAGGTGACCCCTGACTTACAAACAACCTGACTTACAACCCCCCGAATTTACAACCTTTTTTTCCCCCCATGCGAGATAGCTCCTAAAAATCCCCAATTTACGTCCGTAGCTCGCATTTATGACAGTGTATGACGCAGACGCCACACATCATCCCAAAACAGGAAACATACAAAGTCAGTCATACTCGCCCGTCTGCAGCTGCTGCGTAAACAGCACAAGTCTCCACCACATTGGAGTTCACTTTTTAGTTATTTTTGTGCATTATTTGAACAATTTAGTTTCGTTTTCCTCCATTTCTGTAGTCAATTTTGGTATTTTTTAGGGTATGAAACCGATTTCCAGGAAAGGAACTGCCATTTATAACATTGCGCCTATGGGAAATAAGGGTTTGATTTACGACCATTCTCCAGGAACCAATTAGGTAGTAAGTGCAGGGGTCAGCTGTATTAATGTTGGTTTATTAAAGCCAGCTCCCCTAGCAATGTCTCCGCAGTGGGGCAAGGGAGGCAGAGGCGTAGCGGGGAACCTGGTGTAAAGGGGACTCAAGTAGTCCCTACTCATGCTGTTGCCCAACTGCTGCACTTCTGCTTTTTAAATGTAGTAAGAGCCCCAAGGCTGAACAAATAAAGCTCTGAAGCTCTTACTACAATTAAATGGCAAAGGCGCAGCAGTTGGGATCTGGCACAAGCAGAGACTGCTTGTGTTCCCACTTGGCCTCTTCCTTTTAAAGGCAGAGGTGCAACCAGGATAGCAAGTGCCCCACTCCACCCTTATCAACTAATTGATTAGTTGACAGAAATTCCATTGACTACTCGATTAGTTGAGTAATCAAAATTTAGCATCCCTAATTAGTTTCAAACCAATTTTGTATTTTTCATAACTACCAGCAAACAGAAAAATCAGTTATTTGCCAAGTTCTAGTTTTAAGTATCATATTTTGACTTCCTGCAACATTACCTAATAGAAAATACATATCAAGCCAGAATTACAAGATGACTGCCAGCTAGTAAGTCTTTCCTTACCTGTAAGTATATAGAAGGAAGCCTTCTATAATAAGAAAATGGATTGTTTCCTCTCTCTCCTCTGAAAACTGAAATATGTTGGCATCCAAGTTGTTATTGATGCCATGTGAGCGTTCAAACTTGATTGGGTTTTTCATCCAAGAACTGATGGTACTCATCATAGCTTCCATATCCAAGGCACTAATAACTAAGACAAAAGCCCAGAAAAGTAATTAAGTTTTATGAGTAACAGACAAGTCACCAAGAAAAAAGCAGCCTACCCCGGATAGATACATCTAGTTTCTTATCCTATTAAGTTACAATTCTACATAGACGGCTCAATAAGCAGAGCTTTACCATCATACTGCTTAAATCCATCTTCAACTTCTATGTCATCCTGGGGCTGAAATAGTGATAAAGAGAACAGGTTTAGTCTGACCAGCTATGGCAAAGCTCAACATTCATTTTAAAGCAAGATTAAAGATCTGAACTTTAACGCCTCCCCACCCCCACCAGGTTTGTTCCTAATAAGATAAGAAACAGTAACGAGACTGTGATAAAGCACTTGGCACCTTTATCTTCCCACTAGCATGGAGCGCTCCAAAAAAGTGGAAAGTCACCAGAACACTGCCCAGGAGCTTATCCACCGCCACACAGCTGGTCCCAGCCCACCCAACAGCACATGGTGCCCTAGTGACAAGCAACTCTGGCCAAGAGCGGGAAGCAGAGTGTGGGGCTCAGGAGTCCTGGCTCATCTACAGCCTCCCCCACCGGCCACTTACCTTGAAGAAGTCATCCTGATGCACCACGCTGCAGTTGGGCAGGGCCTGCCTGAGCTTGTGGGCCAGCGTGGTCTTGCCGCCATTGGTGACCCTAGGGCCAGACAGGGACCGTTAGACGGCGCTGGGCTCAGGACGCCACCAACCCCAGCCAGGTGCGCGGATGGCGCCGCCTCACTGCGCGGCTACCGCAGACCACAGGCGGGAGGGGGGGGGGGAGGGAGTCACCAAGGCCTCCTCACGAGCCCCCACCCCGCGCGCACCTCCTGCCCACAGATGAACCCCCCCCCCCCTCCCAACGCTCCATCCCCCGGCGCTCACCCGCCGATGCCGATGACGATGTTCATGGTGCGGCGGCGAGCCGCCCGCGTTTCCCTTATAGCCTGTTCCTAGGGGGAGTGGGGCGGGGGTCCGGGACCCGGAGAAGGAGAAGGAGAGGGAGGGGAAGAAGAAGATGAGAGGGAGAGAACAAACGTCAACTGCCGGGCAGCGCCATAGTCCCGGGGAAGGGAGCAGCCGGCCGTCGGTGCCGCACCGAAGCGCTGCGCTTTGCAAAAGGAGGGAAACAACCGCCGCGCCAGGATTCCCTCACGCTGCAACCGACCCATTGGGCAAGAGGCCCAACCGCGTACTCGGGCTACAGCCAATGAGAGCACAGCACCGCCCACGCCACAACATCCGTTGGCTGGCGGGCCCTCGGCTGCACCCAATTGTAACGCCGCACAGATCCCGCAAAGCCCACTGGCTCGGCCACCTCACGCGTCGTCCAATCAGAGAAGGGGACCGCACACCTCAGCCACGCCTCCGTGAGTTGGAGGGGCACGCTGTGGCCCCGCCTCTCTCAGGCCACGCCTCCAGAAAAGCCGGGCGCTAATGAGCGAGTCTGGTTAAGCGCTGCTGGGATGGAGCGTTGGCTGGGGGCAGCTGCGGGATAGGAGAGTAACTGATCTGGGGATCCCCCAAGGCCAGTTCTTGGGGCTCGCCTGCCTTCCTGATAGGGCTGCAGAACAAGGAGCCGCTAGTTCCAGCTGCAGGGGTTACCTAGCTCCCTAACACAGTGCGAGGCCGTACCTGGGGGTAGGAGCATCTGGTGCCTACGATGGGAGGGGTGCAGAGAAGAGCCGCGGGGAAGGGAGAGGACATCCCATTTTGCAATTAAAATTTTGGCAGGGGCACTGGGGAACTGTGAATAGGGTGACCTTTCTCTGTTGTATAGGAGCTTCAGAGGAGTAGCGGAGTTAGTCTGTAATTGGAAAAACTTGAAAAACAACGAATAGTCTAACAGCATCTTAAAGACTAAGAAAACATGTAGATGGTATCATGATCTTGCGTGGGTACAACCCCCTGAAAGAAGTGGGTTGTGCCCACAAAAGCTCATGATACTGTCTACATGTTTTGGTAGTCTTTAAGGTGCTGCTAGACTATTCTGTTGTATAGGGACAGTCCTAATTTTCAGAGGTTTGTTCTATATAGGCACCTATTTCCCTGCAACCTTGGTACTGCTCATTTTTTACATTTGCTATCTGATCACCCTGGAGGGGAACCCCCTATCTCACCTGCATGACAGAGCTGTGCAGAACTCACCCCACTGCCTCCAGGGCTTGCCTCAGAGAAGTACTATTATTATTATGTATATTAATTTTATTCCAGTAGCAATCAGTGCCATCAGTCAGTTGAGTGTTCAGTAGAGTACAAACAAATCAGAGAAGACCTTGCCACTAGCCTAAAGGTTTTACAATTTAAGGGGCAGGTGGCAGGGAGAGGGACAGATTCATTCAGCTTCCTAATAATGTTAATCTAACACTGTTAGGATACATTCCTGGATACATCTAACACTATTAGGATATATGGCCTGGATGCATTCCTTTGTGGCTTATCTCAGCTATAAAATGAGAATAATACCCCCCCACCCATTGGCATTGGAGTATTGGGAAGAATAGTTCATTAATGTTCTTGCAAGACAAGAGTTAAATCTTACTACCATCATTATCACTTGTTGCTAGAAACACAGAGGCTACGTTTACACTATGAGTTTTCTCGACAAAAAATTTGCTATTGAGGGGCTCAGTTGCATGAGTTGCAATCTCATTTGCATATTTTTCAGCCGATCCATTTTTGCACAAGGGGTTTTTGCGCAAAAACAAGCGGTGTGGACATTTTCTTTGGTTTTGCGCAAGAAATATGCAAGTGAGGCTTAGCGTGGAATATCACCAAGCCTCATTTGCATAATTAACGAGCGGCTGCTTTTTGCACAAGAGGCTTTTGCACAAAAAAGAGCCATCTACCCTGCTCCTTCTTGTGCAAAACCCCCCTCTTGCTCAATACTGTTCTTCCTGAAAAAAATATTTTTTGTGCAAAACCAGTACAGTGTAGACAGCCTTTTTGTGCAAAAATCCCTTTTTCTGCAAGATTGGTATACCTCCTTTTTTGGGGCATAAGGATCTTGTAGAAAAAGGGGTTTTTGTGCAAAAAGAAAACATCCACACTGCGTGTTTTTGCGCAAAAACCCCTAGCGCAAAAATGGATCGACAGAAAATATACAAATAAGACAGTGACTCATGGAAATGAGTCCCTCATTAGCATATTTTTTGCTGAGAAAACTTGTAGTATAGACATAGCCAGAGAGCATGATTCCAAAATATAACGCAGATGTGAGCAGAAGCAAAACTGAAATCCATAAATCATCATAATGTAAATGTACTCCTCTTCCAAAATAGGTACTGAGTTAATCAGTCTGTAGGGCAGTCTTAACTCTTTTCAAGAGTCTTTTAAATATATACATTCAGACATGACTCTAAGAAAGCATAAACGTACATTTTGAATGGCAGTCCACACATCTATCAGAGAATTCCATTGCAAATATGCTTAAGAACGTTTCCTCCACAGCTATCCCAGCAATACTCATATGATTGAGTTACTACCAAACAAATGAATTTACCAATTCAGTTCAACAGGAGGAAAAACATGGAACTCCTAATTCCCAAGATAGCTGCAAAATTGTATAATCCGATCTACAGTAACTCTTAAATTGCACCCCAAACAGAGCATAGGTTAAGCAAGAACAGAAGGAAGCCAAAAACTGCCCAGAACTCAAAGTTAGAAGAAAAGAATGAACACTTGGTACAAAATTAGAAAAATCCAATGAAAAGTTTCAAAGCCAAAAATATTTAGTTAGAAGTATTATAACTGAGGCTGGACCACCAGAAATAACACAGTAAAACTGTTTTTATTACTGGTCTTGAAAAAAACATGGTGCAGCTGCAGTTCTCAGATAATCATATGATAAATGTAATGGGCAGGGTTTTGTTGTTGTTTTGATACCAGAATGACACCCACTGTTTTCAAAATGTGCAACATGTAACAAAGGTGACAGCAGCATAGCACTTTCTGCATCTTGGGATAACATTTGTGCTGATTTATGTCCTGTGAAACCAGTAAGATTGTTAAATGAACCCTCAAGTACACTAGCACTTTGACCAGGAAGCAGGCATGGTTTAAGGTGTTTAGCTCCTATAGAATCAGAGTTAGAGAGGTCCACAAAAGTCATATACAGGCAGTCCCCGACGGCTGCGGGTTTGCTCCCGGTGCCCCTGCTCTGCTGGGGACCGTCTCCAGCAGACCAGGGGCACCGGGAGCAAAGCGGGTCCCGCACCAGAGCAAAGCCTCAGAGGCGAGGCACCCCGCCGCTGCGGCTTTGTTCCCCGTGTCCCTGGTCTGCTGGGGGGGGGGGGGGCGCAGCTAGTGTGCCCCCCCCCCAGCAGACCAGGCTTTTGTTGTGGACCCTGGGGCAGAGCAGCTGAGGCGCTGCCGGTTGGTCCCGCAGTGCCGCTCTGGGCACTACTGGACCAACCCGGCAGCACCCCAGCTGCTCTGCCCCAGGCGTCCTGATTCAGCCGCTGCTGGTCAGTTTCAGCAGCGGCTGAATCATGACGCCTGGGGCAGAGCAGATGGGGTGCTGCTGGGTTGGTCCAGTAGCGCCAAGGAGCCGCGCTACTGGAGCAACCCAGCAGCACCCCAGCTGCTCTGCCCCAGGCGTCCCCAAGTCAGCCGTTGCTGAAACTGACCAGCACTGACTACAGGAAGCCCGAGGCACAGTTGCTCTGCCCCGGGCTTCCTGGAATCAGCGGCTGATCAGTTTCAGCAGCAGCTGACTTGTGGTTCTTAAGTTGAATCTGTATGTAAGTCAGAACTGGTGGTCAGTTTCAGCAGCGGCTGAATCTGGACGCCAGTTCCGACTTACATACAGATTCAACTTAAGAACAAACCTACAGTCCCTATCTTGTACGTAACCCGGGGACTGCCTGTAGTCTAAACTCTGCCAAGAGGGGCATTGTAGTCCTGAATCTTAGCTAAATTAAACTAAACAATTTAATAGGGGAGGATATAGAATGTGGTCATTGATGAAGGTCTGTGGATGGCAGTTGGAATTTGTCACTTGGATTCCAACAGGCAGTTCTTGGATTCCCAGGTTCTGGAAGATTTGCAGAAAAGGGAGAGAGACTATAGAAGGCAAGGGGTAGTGTAAAGCTATACCCTCTTTTTAGTGGCTTTTTTCTATTCCTCCTTCAGACCTCTCAGTGCACTTATTTTGTACATTGTAGATGATTTTTTCAATAGCACTTCTGTGATTTAAGAGTGCAAGTCCCATGAACTCTCAGTTGGAAAGTCTTTGGGACTTTTACTTTTTGGATTTTGACTTTTGAAAATCCTGTTCTATCTAGGTACATATATAATTCCCATCATTGTACTCTCTGAATTCCTCCTAAGTATTTGAAAACAGAAATAATGGTCTCTTTCTCTCTCTTCCCTCCTAGACTGTAGGGCTACATACATCTACACTGGCAGCTTCTTGCACAAGAACAGTCATTCTTGTGCAAAAACTTGCCTGCTGTCTATACTGCACGTGTGTTCTTGCGCAAGTAAATTTACAGTATAGTGTTGTAAAACAGGGCTTCTTCCAGAAGAGTTACTCCTCTCCCCATGAGGAATAAGCCCTCTTGCGCAAGAGCTCTTCCACAAGAGAGCAGTGTAGACAGGCAACATGAATTTCTTGCGCAAGAAGCCCCTATGGTTAAAATGGCCATGAGAGCTTTCTTGCACAAGACAGCGTCCACACTGCTATGGATGCTCTTGCGCAAAAGCACATCTCGTGCACAAAAGCACATGGAAGTGTGGACGCTCTCTTGTGGAAGATTTTTTTCACAAGAACTCTTCCTCAAAAGAGTTCTTACGCAAGAAGCTGCCAGTGTAGATGTAGCCTAGGAGAATGCCAACTCAAACCAAGTCATACTACTTTCCTACTTATACTCACCCCCATTTTCCCAGCAATTTACATGCAGTCTAGGTACTTATATAGCCACCATCACTGTAGTATTTAAGCATCTAAAATAATTAATTTATCCTCTCAACGTCTCTCTCAGGTCGGGAAATACAATACCAATTTTACACATGGGGAACTGAGGCACAGAGAGATTAATAAGTGACTTGTCACACAAAAAGTTGTGGCAAAGTCAGACCATAGCATTATCACAGTGTTCTTGAACCCTGAACAAGTCCTCTGTCTTAGGGTATGTTTACACACCATCTAGACACCCATGGCTGGCCCATGAGCCAATGGGCCTCTGGGCTGTGGGGCTATTTCAGTGTTGTGTAAACTTCTAGGCTCAGACTGGAATCCAGGTTCTAGGATCCTGCGGGGTAGAAGGGTCCCAGAGCTTGAGATCCAGCAGAGCCTGGAAGTCTACACAGCAATGAAACAGCCCCACAAGCCTGAGTTGGCTGTCATGGGCCAGCTGTGGGTTTTTCTTTGCAGTACAGACATATCCTTAATAACCACAGCACCATCTTTGCTTTCTTCACCCTCCTATTTGCATTGTTTGAATATGGGTGCTGCATTGACCATTCTGGTAGGCCAGGTTACAGGGGCTTAAGCATAACTGAAGGCAGGATTTGATCCTCAGGGTACTTGATTACATTATGCTTTTTATCATTAAGCTATAGCAAGGATGGCTGGTTTTGTGGTCAATGCACAGGGTTTTTTACTAGATTTGGGATCTGGTAATTTTTTAGGGTCACTCTTCTGAAGGGGGACGGGTTGATAATTCTATCAATGTGCTGCTTGTGTCACTTGTGTTCTCATATGGAGCTCTACTTTTTTCTTCTGCTAGTACGCTCCCAATGGAGCTATCATGCAGGACCTAGGTTCCCCAGAACTGGGCTCTTCCCACCCTAGAATCAGATGAACACACACAGAGACACTGCAGAGACATACAGCAAGTGGAGGAACCTTGTGCAGTGAATACAGAAGCCAAATGTCCCACAGAGTGCCCAGGAGATACCTGTGATCCACTGTGTTAAATGCCTTGTTCTGGTAGAAGAGCAGAGGGCAAGAGCTAGACCATTCCTACACACCAAATGGAGACGATCTCAATCCAGAGAGTTTCAGAAAAATTGACTGTCTTAGGACAGTGTAGGTCTAGTTGGGGTGATTTATCTCCACCAGCACAGACTTTAGCTGTAGCAAGATGGTTACAATCTTACAGTATGTGCTGAGTAGCAATACTGGACACCAATTTCTCAGGTCCCAAAGGGTCTCTATTCTTTGACAGCAAGGTAAGTATAGCTTACCTGTATGAGAAAGGGAGCACTCTACTCACCATGGTTTTGGCCCAAATAGTGACAAGGTATAGGCTAAAGACATCCCAGAACATGAGTCAGCACACTGAGGTCCAGGGATTTGTTCATGGGCATCAGTCAGAAAGCTAGTCCCCCACTCTGACTATACTGTTTCATCTGTAGCTCCTTCATTGATTTCTGCTGAGTTAATCTGCATTTATAATGGTGTGGCTAAGACTAAATTTTGTCCAACTGTCTTCACAGAGTAGATTGAGTCATTCTGTGGCCCTCTGTGAAGTTGTTTGAGAGAGCAATGGGTTTATAACAGAATAAGCAAGCATAATTAGGGAGCAAACAAAAGGCAGTCTTTTAAAGATTATTTTCAGTTAACTTCTTGACTCTGACCTTAGTTCAGTATTCCAATGGCTTGAGGAACGAAAGATGGAGGCAAAAATTGAACAGTATATAAAACATGGGGACACACCCAAAATGACCATTGAAATAATTGGTACTCAGAGTGAGTAGGGGTGTCAGATTTTGATCTTGTGTCAATAGGGACTCACAAAAGAAACCACATGTAAAATATTTTAACAGACAAACATGGAATTATCTATTTCAGGATCTCAACATTGTGTCTATAACAAACAAAAAACCCAAAGAAAATAAAAGCACGGAAAGGGCAGAGTGGTAATTCCTTACAACTGCAATTAGGATGAAGTCCATGTCATCTCTAGTTGCTGGAGAGAGACTGCTTGCTGTTCTCAGACTTTGGTAGCAGCTCCACTGACTGGCTCCAATCTGAAGAGGTATTTTTCATTTTTTTAGTTGCTTCACACTCTTTCCATATGGATCCTGAATACTTGGTTTATGGAACACAGTGCAGTGTGTACAGACCCACATAGCAAGCACAGTCTCTCTCCAGCAACTGTGCAAGGAGAGCACAGTCTGTCTCCAGCTACCAGGCATTTGGGATTCACACAAACAACAGTTCTGAGTCCCCTTCTTTGGCCTGCTCTGATTTTAGGCCCCAGTTCTGCAGATGGCTGCAATGGGACTCAGCAGAGGTGAAGGGAGCTGCATGCATAGAGCTCCTTACAGCACTTAGACCATAAACTTCTGTATCATGTAATGAAAAGCCAGGATCCAGACAGACACCCTGCCTATTCCAGAGTCCCTCTGCAGTGCACTGGAGTTTGGTAAGGACATTAGGGTGGATGCTCATGAATTAGTCTGCTCACATCTTGTGAAATCAATGGAATTTAGAAACCTAACTCCTTTTGACTCTGAGTGGATTAAATAAGGTGGGAAATTATAATTAAGACAGATAAATAGTATTCAAAGCACCAAAGATAAAATAGGTTTTGCATTCTATAACAACCTACCTTACAGAACACTGAAAACTAATGGGCAAATAAGACAGAGGCTGTGAGATATGAATGACAGAATATTAAAAAAGAAAAAAAACAAAAGTGCAAGAAAAAAGGGGATAAAGTGGGAGGAGTAACACAAGCAAAGGTGAGGAAGATAAATATGGTAATTGGGTAATTGTGTCACTATATAAAAATGCTTGTGGCTGATGGTTACTCTGTTTTCTGAGTGAGACTGCTTGAATTAAATTGTGAGTTTATTTTCATTCTACTTTTTTATGATTTTTTTGGTTTGTTTTTGGTAATCTGTGTTACCAAAATGCAGGTGCCACTGTGTGGATTCTGTCATCTATAGCTCTCTGTGAAGGTGTTTAAAAGAGGAATGAATTTATAACAGAATAATCATGTATAATTAAGGAGTGAACAAAAGACAGACTATACTGTGTGTTTAAGGGCTATTTTCAACTAACTTCTTGTCTATGATCCTACTTCAGTATTGCTATATTCATGTTTTTATATATACTAGTGAGCATATAAAACTAATGGTGACTTGCTTCCCCCCCCCCCCCCATCATTAAAAGCTCTTGATTGCAGTTTTAAAGGGTGTTGTCTCTCATTCTCACCCTAGATGGGAAGAATAGGTTTCTCTGAGATATGACCTTTGTGATAGGATTCCCCCCCCCCTTAACATGGCTATATTATCTTCTGAGGAGCTTTGTGTTTCCAAGCATATAATCTGTTCTGTTCCTTTCTAGGCAAACCATATTAGGTTTCTCTTCTAGAGGCATTATGTTTAGAACTATTTCTTACAATCTTGTAGGGTTTTTTTTAATTTGCTCGGTAACTGTTAGATAACAATATTTTCTTGCTTATATCAGTAAAAACTATATTTTTGTAAACTTCATTTCAATATGTGTAATCCCCAAACGTTCATCTGACTTAGCTGCCTTCTGAGTATCTATTAAAGTAATTCCTTTTAAACTCATTTTAGGAACTGGTTTTTGTGTGAAGTGGCCCCTTGGCTCCAGCGTTCTTTTTGTGGCAAGATCAACAAGATTTCATAACCACCTTGTGTCAGGAACCTACTGACAGACACAATGACTGAGTTCTTGATTTGCTTTAACTGGTGCATTGGAGAGCAACCCCAGCCAGTAAGTAAATATAAAAGTTGGATTTTCTTTAAGATGGTTTTGAATTATGGCTGTGTCTACTTTGGTGCGATCTTACACTTTTGCGCCAAAACTTGCTGTCCGTCTACACTGGCTGCGAGTTCTTGCGCAAGAACACTGACGTTCTAATGTATAAAATCAGTGCTTCTTGCACAGGAACTATGATGCTCCCACTCAAGAAGAAGCCCTCTTGTGCAACTGTTCTTGCACAAGAGGCCAGTGTAGACAGGCAACATGAATATCTTGCGCAAGAAAGCCCTAGGGTTAAAATGGCCACCAGAGCTTTCTTGCGCAAGAGAGCGTCTACACTGGCAAGGATGCTGTTGCGCAAAAGCATATGCCAGTGTAGACGCTCTCTTCTGGAAAAGTTTTTGCACAAGAACTCTTCCGCAAAAGAGTTCTTGTGCGAGATCATGCCAATGTAGACGTAGCGTACGAGAATTTTTATCTCTCTTGTAGCCTTTATTCTTGTGATCAGCTACATTAAGGAAAGCAAAGTATAAAAACTGATGGGGGGTAGGAGGAATCTTACTTCTAGTAAAACACATGCTTTCTACCAGGAAATCTAATATAACACTAATTAGAGTTGCTATTCTCTAGCTGCTTAGGGAATTAATAGTCTAACTTGCATTGGTGTTGTCAGCAGAAGCACCTGTAAGCTTTCTCAACTGAAAAACAATTGCTCAATTCTTATTCCACAACTAGGATGTAGCTTCATGAAGACTTAGCATAGGCTTCACAAAGTAGGAGGTTGCAGATTCTAATGAACCATGACATGGATATACTCAAAAACAATCCTGAATGTGATATTCTGTAAATATGTGATGGAAGTGACAACAACTACACCCAGTGAATTAGGGAAAGTGTTTGTAATAACTGTGTGTGGGGCTTGGTTTTTTTTTTTTTTTTAAAGGTTTGTGGTAAGAAATGTTGACAAGAACTCTGGAACCCTTAATATAGCCTTCAGATGCCTACCTATGGGCTACTAGTGGAGAATAGGAGGGAAAACAAGGGTATATAGGTACCCTTAAAATGTGGAGTCTTGGGGAGGAGTAGATTATTTACTTCTGGTATAACTGATTGATAACTGAATGCTACTGAATCTCCTAGCTGCAGTTTTAATACTCAAAGTTGTTGTGTGTTGCAGCAGCCTCTAGGTATGACACACCCATACAACTATGCACAACTCTTCTAATGTGTATCATTTAAAGTTCAGCCCCAGACTGGGTTTGGGGAAGAGCACTACAGAAGTCTTCTATGTTGTCTGATAACTAATCCTTGAGACAAATGTGTCTTCCTTACACTTGTGATTTTTTTTCTTTTAATTGTAAAAACAAATTATTAAAAATACCAACTTTGCAAAATTCCTCCTGGGCTTATAAGATGGAAACTCTGCAGAGCAAATTCTGCGCACAGTGACTAATGGCCTTCAATGGCTTTGCATAAGTTTTGAAAAATCAAAATTTTTGATCCAGGAGAAGGACAAGAACTGGCTTATTCTTAGCTGTGCTGCCTCTTCAGTGCTTAAAAAGTAAAAAAGCAGTGAACTTGTCTCCAAATCCCTGAACCTGGATCTCTGGGTAGCCTCTTGTGCCTCTACAGAGGCACCCCTGATTTCTCTGGGGCTCCCATGCATACAGAGTTCTAGTTTTGGGGGAGGGGCTTGTTTAGCAGACTGGACTCAGAATCAAGGACCAGATCTAAGTTTAAAAGGTGCAATTTAGGGTCTCCAGAATAATACGGTTCTTCAAATATTGGAGTGTTCCAATGACTGATACTATCTTTGACTCTTTTACTCCAAAGATAAACTGCCTTTGAGGTATGGCTACTGCTTTAAGTGGGGCCTGTGACTATAGAAAGCATTTAGTCATGTAACTTGTCTGTAGCTGTCCTGCTAATTCAATAAATGTCACAGGGAGTCTTAGTGTTACTAAACTGATTTTTAGTATCAGACTAAAACCAAGTGGAAACTGCAGAGGCAGTGTCTACTCTAGTCTAAAACACCTGTGTAAGTGCCTATCTTTCTAGATGCCTCCGATGTAGTCATTCTCTTAATAAAGGAACAGATTTATGTTGCTAGGAAAAAAGCTTTTTAGTACTTGCTTCATATCCACTGCTGACAAATAGAGATTCATGCTTCAGCAAAGAACTTTAATGTGTTCTGCTTTAAAAAAAAAAATCTGAAATGTGTTAATACATCTGTTCTGCTTCCCCTAGGAGTCAATGGAAGGTCAGTATTGAGGAGTTTCTTATCAACTGGGTGATGGTTTCCAGACACAACCTTGATTCTGTACATGAAGGATTTTATCTATAACTTAGAATTTTTTCCCTCTTCTCTCTTAAAGAAGAGACGTCGGAGACTAGACCGAAATATGATAGGAGAACCTATGAACTTTGTCCACACTGCCCATGTTGGAACAAGAGATATGAATGGTGGCTTTACATCTGTAAGTATGTGCTCATAAAGATGAGTAGAAATGTACCTCACTGCAAAGATAAAATATTTTCTGTAGTTATGGGCATCACTTTCTAGAAGAGAATGACTATGGCAGGGCAGTGTCAGGACAGACCATAGTTGTCTACATCCTAGACACTCTAAATAGACTTAATTTAGCTCACTTGACACCAGTTCTTAGCACCTGCTCATTCAAGACACTGGAGTTCTGGTATATATGATCTGGGAAATGGATCATGATCTAATAATACTCAGCTCTATTCTTCTGTCACTCCACTGAAGTACAAGGACTTGAGCACCATGGTGCTCATCTCTTCTTTGTCATTGATACTCTGGATACTGACATCCCTCTGTATGTGGGTAAACCTGTCTTGCTCATTAGAATTAATGTTTGGAATGATTTTTCCTCCTTCACCTTTGTCAAATCAAAATCTTAAACTGGACTCTACTAACCTACTGTATGCTTCTTCTCTAGGCTGTATCCATTCACGACCATATGAAGTCAAAAGGTGGCTATACAAATGGTACTCCTGCAAGTGCACAGCCATAGAAAACTTGAAAGGAGACTGATGTACCAGTTTTTGGTATGCTCTACCCTCTCGGGAGCTTCCTACATTTCTATAAAGGCTACGTGAGTTAACTGATTGGGGGGGGGGGGGGAGAGGGAACTCAAGCGTTATGTATTTATTCAGGTTTAAATTTTCTTTGTAGAGTTGCTTCTATACAAATGTATGGGGGCTAATATAATTGCCAGCCTGGGATGGTGATGGAGCAGTTTCCATTTGGAAGACACGTAGGCTGGTGTTCTAATTGAAAGACACCACCCCTCCCAACCCTACTCTAAAGAACTTAGTATTGGATTGCATGACCTTTTGGTAGGCATTGTTACTGGTTTACAGCCACTTGCATAACTTTTTTTTTATTTCTTTTCACAGAATCTGATCATATTGGAGGACTTCACTTGTTCGCACTAATAGTAAAAGAGAGCCTACTGGGGAATGGAGTATTTCACTGCAGTGTTTCTCTAAACCTAATAGTTAAATGCTCACATTCTAATTCCATTAGCTTTGCTGGAACTGTGCACAGGTGTTGCCTTTAACTTTTATAAATCTTGAATTTTTCTGTCTTAAAGCCCAGTGAAGTCTCAACACATTTGTGTTGGATACTTGTACAAAATAACTGGGTCCTACATCTTAAAGTAGGTCCAGGTGATTGGACAAATGGGTGCCCTCTCCCCCATCTCTGAACTGTAAGTGATGCATGCCCACCCACTATAATAACTGCAACAGATCTTCACTGTTGGCCTCTGAAATAGGCTAGGAAATGCTGATGGGTCTCAACAGAATGCTCAAGACATCCTTTAGAATTAAACTTATGCTTTTATGATTTAGTCAATACTTAAGTATATTGTTCACACACTGAGATAATGACATTATAGGTATCAAGCAGTCATGTAGCACTGTGGTTCCTTTTGTTTAGTTGATTTTTAAGAAGTCAGCAATACTAGATCTAACTACAAGCGACAGTCTGTCTTCCAGACACTTAAAATCAAAACCAGTCTCTGACTATATAGTAATTTTTTTTAAATGCATTGGAAGTTCTTGGATACATTTTTAACTGAAGTAGATGATGTAATGGCCTAAACTAAAGAAATAGGAAGACTAGTTTTAATCATTGCTCAAAGAAATGTAGCACATTTGACACTTAAATGCTAAATTGTAGTCTGGGTATAGTTCATATATAACACAGAGCTAGCACTGTGCAATGTTGCTTCTGTTTAAATAGTTATATGAAACTTGCTATCTCTGCCCTTATGTATCTCTTCAACGAGTAGGTCTATAATCAGTCTCACTTGCAGCTAAATCTTTTTAATAATCTTGGGTAATAGACAATTCTCCCCTCAGACTGTCCAGCTGGTATGGATGCAACAACTCGAATGAAACAAATTATCACTTTAAGTACATGAACTTCAATTATCACATTTAGAGCATAGGACACCTGTTGAAATGAAAGCTCCACTGACTCCCTGGGGAGTAGGGTCAGGCCTGTCACTAAAGGATAAGCTTTCACCTAAAACTTCGTGTAGAGCAGTCTGACTACTGCCATGTAGTAAAATTCCAAGTCTTTTCTTAATGAAATGCCATGTAGACTTAGAGCAATATGAAGGCTTAAGATGAGTGACAGTTCAGTGTCTCTGGATGCTTGGAGTAGAGAAATTGTTTTAAATTAATTAAACACTAATCTTTAACTTTTGAAAGTGACTACGTAGTAACTACACAAAGCAAAGTTTATCTACCTTTTTGGCATGTGTATATCCAATTAGAATACATGCCTTGTTTTTAAATGGAAGACTATAGACAAGTATGAGTATCTTATCTGTAATTCTGACAAGCATAAGATCTGTTGTACTCAAGTTTTTCCTGGCTTGTTTTTTGGCTCATAAATACTGTAGTTGATCAATAAACACTTCATTGCAAACTCAGCTACTTCTGCTTGTCTCTTATACACACTTAAACCTTATGCTTCCTTAATAGCTTGGCTTGAACAGGTTCTGAGACCATTTTGTGTGCTGCATCTTCAACAGTAAGGAGGCATAACCAGTTTTTGAACTCTAGCAGCATGATCAAGAACAGACTTACTGTTAGTAGTGTAAGTAAATATAATCAGCTTTGGGGTTGTGGCTTTTTATTATTTGTACTGATATTAATGGGCTGGTCAAAGGTCTTGAGTAGAGCTAACCATTCTTCCATCCCACCCTCTCAACCTGGTGTAAACTCCAAAAGGTTGGAAAATATTTATTTATTAACATTCTGCTCTGAACAGTTCCTGCTCAATTTAAACCCTGCTCCTGAGGGAATCCACACTTACTAAACAGCTAGCATGGTCATACTACTTTGCCTAGAGGGAATGAATAAGACCAGCTATACTGGGTCTGACTAAAAGTCCATCTAGCCCAGTATCCTATAGGCTGCTAGTGGCCAATACCAGGTGTCCCAGAGCAAATGAGCATAAGAGGTGGAATCAAGTGATTCCTTCCCCTGTAACCCATTCTCAGCCTCTGACAGAGGCTAGAGACCCCATTCTTACCATCCTGGCTAATAAGCTTTAATGAGCCTAAATTCATAGGAGATCTAGCCCTATAAGTAGAGAAGATGCACTCTCCCCCACCTGCCTTGATAACAGCAAGAACTCACTAGCTCTGCTTCCACATTCATGGTGTCTAAATGGCCAACATGAAGTGGCTTAAAGTTGTAAACTTTAAGAAAGCGAGGCTAGTTCAGTTTTCTGACCGGATAAGCAAAGACTTCTCATAATATACTGATGGGCAAAAAACATCCAGCCAACACCACTAGTTTTAGTCTGTAAGATGAGCTGCTTTTTTGGTAATTATGTCCCATCTAGTTAGAACCCTGGTGTCTGCTACACCCCTCTGCTGTGTGATCAGCACAAGCAAGTGAATGGATTTAAACAGCAGGCTTCAATTTCATTAATTATACTGGGGGGAGGGACACTGTTACCAGGGGTGGATATATGGCACGGCACCTGGGGTGACCGTCCCAGGCCCTGCGCTTCAAGAAGCCCCATGCATGCACTGTGGCAAAGGGGGGCCCTGCAAAATTGGGCTTCCTGGGCCCCACAAAATGGCCATCTACCCCTGACTGTTACCCACCTCAGCTTTCATGTATCAAGCATTTAATTGGTTCTAGTGCAGTTTACGGGCTTCCCCATTAAGGCTCACAAAATGAGGTTTAACTCTTCTTGGTCTACCTTATAACCTCACCCCACTTGTGAAGCCTTTTCCCTCATGTACTGAGGGGCCACCAGGTGAGGCAAAGGAAACTTCAGTCCATAAAAACTTGAACTGCCTCTGCCTTCTCCTTAAAACACAAGATCCAAGCAGGCAAAATTGGGTATGTTAGCCTTTACCTGTGCTGGCTACAGGAAGAGCTAGTGATTTAGTGTGGCTGTACTCTACACCCATCATGCCTGGAACCCCTCTCTCTTGCTTTATCCTAGTCTCAAGTCTATGGAGCCAAATGTTAGTCCTAGCATCTGCTAAACTCCATCCTTCTAAAGAGATCAGGGCAATTGTATCTCATACCACAGTCTTCTCCCTCTTCTCATCCTCCAGAAAAATTCTTGATTAGCCTGGCTACTTTCTGGGTCATATTTGTTTCTTGCCATGTTGACATGGGCTGACTTAATGACTCCTTCTCCCTCTAGCTCAGCTTGTGAACATACCTAACCTAATTTAATGAAGGGTGAGGCCACATTAAAATAACTCCACATCTCTCTGTATTCTAGCCTGTAAATTTAATCCAATGCACTACCTAAGATCATGTGCACCTAAGTGAATAATCTCAGGACATCAGACCATTCATAAATGCTGGACTTGCTCACGCTCTGCCTACACTATCATCACTGGCAAATAGCTTCAGTCTTGAAGCTCAGAGGCAATCCACTGTCTGATGTCCAATCTTAATCTAACATTACAGGCAACATCAAACAGCACTAGGACCAGATCTTCCCCTGAGTGCCATACTGTTGAAAATAAATGGCTTCAGCCTTTCAGGGTACTTTGTATCTGGTTGATATCCAGCCATAATTAACTGCTTTATCAGTGAGCAGTGGGACCAGCTCATACTTCATCTACCATACTAAGAGTTGCTCTCATAGCATGCCTTTCCTTTGACACTAATGAACTTGTACCGCTTTGACCGTGAAGCTCCCCAGCAATGCATCTGCAGCCTTGGCAGCATTCTTAGAGTGCATAATGCAGTGCCTGCAAATCTAAACACTTTACTATGCTGTGGGTATCCTCTAGTACCTGACCCAGATGGTCAGTTATGCTTTCCTTGAAGGCTGATGTAAACCCTGTAACAACTTGATTTCCAGTGCCCTGTAGACTGAAACTTGTCAAAGTCAAAACTCTCAGGTGCTGCTGGAGTCAGTGCCCTGATCCTGAAAGAACATACAAAAGTTAGCTGGTATGAGACTAGGGTAGGCCAAAGCTGTTCTCAAGACTGCAGTGAACTGGTATTGTATCAGGAAGCTGCCAACCTCATGGGTGCACAACAGGGTTGGTGTCATATGGCTTGAAAGCTTTGATAGGCATTAGGGTATAGAAATATTCATCCTCATCCCATAATGCCATCGAGACCCCTTTCCCAGTCTAGTCTATGTTAGTACAGCAACAGGGTGACAGCTGCATGCCCAACAATTCAACTAGGTGCCTGCCCATGGCTGCCTAAGATACCAGCTCACTTACTATAAAAGTGCCAAACAAGGTCACACACATGCTGCCTTAAAATGTCTTTTGTAATGCAATCTGGGCAGAGCATTCAATAACCCCGTGTGAATTTCTATGTTATGGGGTTCTTGTACCCCTCCTTTGCCTGTCACCTGTAGACTATCTCTCTAAGAACTTCTACACAATGATTGGGCTAGTAGATTTTGTGTGCTGGAAGGGGGTGGGAGGAGGAGACCTGAGCCTGATCCAGGCAAACCAGAGGCTATAATCTGGCCCCCGGACCTGAGGTTCCCCACCTCTGCTATAGAACAAAGGATGCCTGCCCTGGGGGGAAAGTCTATTTAAGCAATGGGAAGCCATCAGCTTTTGTCTTCATATGGCTTTTGAAATTGTCTGGCACACTGGAAGAGGATACAAAGCACTTTGAAGAAGCTATAGAGCAGGTGTGGGGAATCTCTTTTGGGTTAGGGCCCACTGACTGGCAGAAAAATCAATCAGTGGCTGCACACAAGTGAGAAGCAAAAACAAACCAACCCCCTCACTGATGTGGCCCTTGACTGAGAAGAAAGACACTCCCCACATTCTCCTTGCACACCAGAGCCTGGCAGGGGCGTGCTGGGGGGTGGGGAGAAGCCATGAGCCTCAGGGGATGGATCCAGGCAAGCCCAGGGGCCAGACCTGAGGTTCCCCATCCCTGCTATAGACCCAAGATCAGCTCTGACTTGAGACTCTTTACCTGAGATAAAAACAACTGTTTGGGGGTAAGAATTTGCATGTAACAAGTTTCTTAGTGGATTACAACTAGCTAAGCATGTTTTAATTGAGTAATTTACTCTGATCTGACTAATTTCACTTGTAACCACTTAAATCCTACTTTTTGTACATAATAGAAACACTTATTTGCTAACAAGCAGTGTCAATAATTATCTGGGATTGGAGAGAGGGAGCAACCACTGCATATATCTCTTTCATTGATAAACTGGGCGGACCTTATAAGCTTTCTTCATGTAAAACCTTCACACAGAATAAAATGGATTTATCTGGGGTTTTTGGTTCCTTTTTGGGCTTGATTTCCTGAGTGCTGAGCCCCCAAGGACTGAAATTGGGTTCTGTGTCTGTTGCTGTGTGGGGGAGGGGAGGCAGTAACCCCAACTCTGTGCCTTGACTGGGGGAGAGCGGAGGATCTGGCCCAGCAGGACAGGGTGGGAAGCCCCAAGAAGAGAAAGGTGAGTATCAGTGACATAATCAGCACACTAGGGCTGCGTCTAGACTGACAGGTTTTTCCGCAAAAGCAGCTGCTTTTGTGGAAAAACTTGCCAGCTGTCTACACTGGCCGCTTGAATATGCGCAAGAATACTGACGATCTCATGTAAGATTGTCAGTGTTCTTGCACAAATACTATGCTGCTCCCATTCGGGCAAAAGCCCTCTTGTGCAAATGCTTTTTGTGGTATTGTTTTGCGCAAAAAAGCCCCGATCACGAAAATGGCAATCGGGGCTTTTTTGCACAAAACCGCGTCTAGATTGGCACGGACGCTTTTCTGCAAAAAGTGCTTTTGCAGAAAAGCGTCCGTGCCAATCTAGACTCTCTTTTTCGCAAAAGCTTTTAATGGAAAAACTTTTCCATTAAAAGCATTTGTGGAAAATCATGCCAGTCTAAACGTAGCCTAGGAGAATTCTCCAAGGGGCTTTCTGTTATACAACCCATTACGCACCTTTTCTTCCCTGTTTTGTTGTAAGAAATCAAATCTCAGCACTAAAGAACAATTGTTTTTCCTTCCCTTAGTCCTCCTCTCTCCTGGCTCTTCCCTATCCCCACATTTCAGGTTACTTCATAAAGTTCTGACTGGGTAGTATGTTTCACAGGTGTAAGGGAGAGGACAATCAGGCCCTCCATGTGCAACAGTGCCACAGTCCTAATGATATAGATTTTTTTTTTTTCAAATGAATCTGAAGTAGCTGCTTTGAACAGTTTCTATGTTTTATACTAGGGGGCTACGTCTACACTGCACGCTTCTTGCGCAAAAACGGTTTTGCGCGAGTTCTTGTGCAAAAGTTCTTGCACAAGAGAGCGTCCACACTGCCATGTGCTTTTGCACAAGAGCATCCATGGCAGTGTGGTCGCTCTCTTGCACAGGAAAGCTCTGATGGCCATTTTAGCCATAGGGTTTTCTTGTGCAAGAAACACCTGTTGCCTGTCTACACTGCCTTCTTGTGGAAGAGCTCTTGTGCAAGAGGGCTTATTCCTCATGGGGAGAGGAATAACTCTTGTGCAAGAAGTCCTGTTTTCCGACACTTTATTGTACATTTATTTGCGCAAGAAAGCATGTGCAGTGTAGATGCTCTGCAAGTTTTTGTGCAAGAACAGCTGTTCTTGTGCAAAAAGCCTGCAGTGTAGACATAGCCTAGGTATAAGAACTCAAGATAGTGGAGAGCAAAGGATAGGTACACTTATTAGACTTTATATGGCAGATTAGTAGTACTGGGAGTCTGGATTTTTGCCAGTTTCTTTTTTCAGAGTGTTATCCGGTACTTCATATAAGCAGTTAATAACACTTGCATAGTGCTATGCTGTGTTTTTAATGAGATATCAGCATATCCTAACACTGGAACTTTTCTTTTATAGTATTTACTGCTCTGCTGCTGCAGGTCAATGATCGGGCATTGGAAAACATGGTAATCAGTAAAGTTGAATTTCTGTTCCATGGGAACAGACACAAACTATTTTAGAAAACACTAGATATACTTCATATTGAAATCAGTGGGTTTTCTTTTATTGGTACAGGAAAAGTTTGTCTACCATTGCTGAGGGGAAAACAATGGGATTCTTAATTTAATATATTTTATAGAAGTTATCATAGTCCATTCTGAAAAAAACAGGAGGGGTTCTTAAAGATGATCATACTTGACTGTTGTCTTTGGTCATTACTTTGATATCAGTCTTGTGGAATTGTTATGAATGCTTAACAGTCCAAGTCTAGATCAAATACTACTATCTGCCCTTCAGAATGATTGCTGTTAGAGATAAGATTCGTAGAGGGGGAGGATATGGTTCTATTTTAATCGGCTATCAAAGCTTTCTCTCCTCTGGATTATATCTTGCAGCTTCCAGATATCCTGATAAAATACATCTACACAAGATTATTATTGCTCTTTGAAGGATTAAATATCACAGTGCCTGCTTTTAACAGGATTTCAGCTGCTGTACTTTGCTATGCCGTCTTCTTTCTAGCAATTCCTCTTTTTTTTTCTACTTCCTTTTTTTTTTTTTTTTTAAATATATCTCATTGTTCAGAGGGACAGATAGAGCTCCCTTCTAACTCTTCAATGGTCCAGAATTGTAGCCAGTGATTTCTGAAGAATAGGTTCCTTTAATCTGATATGAATATAGGAGAAATGACTCCACACTAAAGAGTTAATGTCAAAAGTGGAATCCTGAAATAGAAAGCGGACTGGCTCATTAGATTGCAACATTAGATTGCAAACTTGCTTTAGGGCAGGAAACAAAGAGTAGCCATAAAGGTAGTGGAATGTTTTTAGAGAAGCAGAGCTGTTTCCCATAACACTTCTTAAATTAATGCTGTGACTATTATTTAAACCTTCAGGTTAGGTAAACTGTAGCAAGACTCAAGTTGGGGTTAAAAAGCACTTCAGACCAGGACCTATAGTCTTGCTTCATGAAGTCTTGTGACTACATCAGAATCCTAGCTTCCATTATAGCAGCACACCAGCACTGTGAGCGTATGTCTACATAGCAGTGTTATTTTGGAAAAACTGACATTATTCCAAAATAACATAGTCTGTGTCTATACTACAAGCAGCTATTTTGACATGATGTTGAAATAATGTTGAGCTGGAGGACTTCTTACTCCGACTCCTGTAACCCTCATTTCACGAAGTTAAGGGCACTCAGAAGAAGAGTGCTCTTTCTTGGACTTTCTACTGTGTAGACAAAGCCAAAAGTTATTTTGACTTATATGAAACAATTACTGTAGCTCAAGTTGCATAGTTTGTTTTTTGTTTAACCTAGTGTTAAGAGATCAAACTATTGATTTACTGGATCAAAACAGTGTCAAGAGTTTTGCCCAATGTAGTGTGTGAATCCCAATAGATCTTTCAGAGACCCAAAGTGAGAACAATATTTAAAGTACATTTTTACACTGCATGTACCCAGATGGAAAAACAGCTGGCATGTTTCCATTCCTGCCATGTAATGTTTTTGAAGCTCAAATATTGTAAATGCTCTAAAATCCAAACCATTAATCAGATTGCTTTGAAATTGCTGTCTCATAGGCTATGTCTACACTCCGGCTTTTGCCACAAGAGCCTAAGCAAACGAAGCTCAGTTTAGCATATTGCCATGCTTCATTTGCATATTTAATTAGGGGCTGTTTTTGTGCAAGAGGCTTTTGCGTGGCAATCTGCTAATCCGTGCTTCATTTGCATAGGCTTTTGTGCAAGGGAGGCGCAGTGTAGACATAGCCATAAGGTGTCAGAGTAGCATAAGTGACACAGATTTGGAGTCATTTGACCAAGGGCTCCATGAATTAAAGGCATCCTCTTCTCCCCCCCCCACCCCAGACCTTGTATTCTTCTGATGCTTTGTACTTGCTAGGGATAAATTAATCACCACCCACCACCTATGACAATGGGTATTTTGGACTGCATAGGTGGGAGTTGCTATAATTGATGCATCATGGATGGCAAGTTTGTTTTGGGGGTGACGAAATCCGTGTGTCTGGGGAGAAAAATTAGACATGTTAATTCATCCTCGGTGGGGAGAGGCATTAAAGGGCAGAAAGGGGAAAGAACAGTTTAGAGTTGGTTGCAGCAAGGGGAGAGGATTTATGGGGAAGGAGAAAAATGGTCAGGGAGATGAGAGGTTGAGAGCTCAGCTGAAGGAAGCATAATGTCCACTGTACTGCCAGTGCTCCCCAAGCTTCCTGAATCCCTAGTTAAGCCAGTGCTCCCTGCTTGGCTAGTGTAGTCCAAACTTGCTGCAGTCCCAGCTTTGCTAGTGCAATTTAAATACCCTGAATCCTCAGCTCTGCTAGTACGGGGTGGGGTGGGGAGGGGAGAATGCAGACCCAGCCCTGCTAGTGAATGTCACACTGTTCTCTAATCTCCTTTCTCTGCACAGCTCTGCCAGTGTACTGCTGCAACCTCCATTCACCCCAATACCTTGGAACCCCAGCTGTACCAGAGCAACCCCCTTGCACCTTCCAGTGGTACTAGCTAAATTGTGGGGTTGGCAGAGTACAGGTATATATGTTAATGTGGCATATTGGGGCATTGCTGAACAAGGGCAGAGTTAAGGTTGCAAGAGCAATCTAACCTCTTCATTTATGGGTTTTCATAAATGTGGGTTTTGCTCAGCATAATATTCTGCAAGGGGATAACTTATCAGGAGGCAAATTTACCTCTCCATTAATATAAATGCCATGGCCGGAAACTATTTCAAAACCAAGCCTAATCTGAATGTGATAGATGCAGTGACATCTAACTGCGTCTGCATAGAACCTGGAACAATGCCTCAAAAGTATGAATTGCCCCTGGCATGTCAATGTGGTATTAATTCGTAGACCTCCTGCAGTTGGGGCCTTCTAATACTAGTCTAGCAAGGGAAAAAGGGTGCAGGGCCTGTGGAATAACCCACCCAAGAGCTGGGCATATAAAATACTGGGAAGTACATCTCTCTGAGGGCCAGAAGGTGCCTAGCTACACTCAAGGAGGGGAAATGACAGCTGCTACTCCTTGGGGAAATGGGACCTAGACTGTAGTGGCTTGTTCTCTGCAAAGCAAGGGGGAAGACCTATTGCTACTGGCACTCCCCAGTCAGGGGTGGGACGACAGCCCAGAAACGGGGCTAAATGGGCAGAGCCAGGAGGGGGCCCCCTGCCATAGAATGTCCTTAGTCCAGCCTGAAGCCATGAATAAATACTGTAACACATCTGGCCCTGTACTTATTGGGATTACCATGCTGCCTACTTCATACCGTTGTTCATATTGTACATGAGGGCCACTGAAAACATCAGGATGACCAAAAGGTTGTAAGTTTGCTCCAAAAGTGGGTCCTTTCTATTTCAGCTAAAGCAGACTCTACTGTAGCTGTTAGCTTGGCATCTGTTTGTGACTAGCCCTAATTCGGCAAATTTAGGTGCCTCACAATGATTTGCTGTTGTGACCCAAGGTGGACGTTACACAGTCAGCCTGCCAGCATGCAGGTCACAGCAAGTGTCTGTATAAAGCCATAGCCTTTGTCCTGTAGCTGATCCCAGCAGTGTGTCAGCAAATACCAGTCACATTCAGGCTTCTAACAGCCTTTGTTACTATTTTCAGGATGATCCCACCATATTCTCACTCCTGGATTTTTCCTCAAAGATGGTTGGTTTTACACTATCCTGCCCTCTTCTGCAAAGTCCAGATATAATAGGTCTGTTGTCCACACTGCTTATCACCTTTAAATTAAATTACCAAAACAATTCACAACACTGATACTCTTCTTTAAAGAACAAAACAAATGTATTTAACTACAAAGAGCAATTTTAAGTGAGTACAAGCAGTGAGGTATTAAAGTTAGAAATAGTTACAAGAAAAGTTAACAAATTTGACTTGGTTCAAATCTGTTCCACCTTGTATGTAACTGTGACACTCTGATTAAGTTTCCCAGACCTCAAGAATAGCTCTGTGTAAGTTTGAAAGATTCTCTCTTACCACCAGAAATTGGTATAATAAAAGATATTCCCTTACCCTTCTTATAGCTGAAATTCTGCTTAGGAAACGGCACAGTGGTCTATGCAAGCTCTGCGTTCCTACTCACTTCTCTGAACATCACGGTAATTACAGGCTTCAAGCATGTACTCTAAATACCCTAATTACTATATGGTTTGGCTATCATGCTTTAAAATATTTTTAATGAAAAAGTAGGTGTGTTCTTTTACATTGACACATGTTAAATTCATCTATGATATGTATGATATAAAATAAAACCAGACAGGCAAGAAGATTACGTGGGTAAAGGCCCACTCCTTTATTGAAGCAAAACTCCCATTGAAGTTATGCCCTTTAAGGCTAATTTCCATGTAAGATGTTAAAATAACAAATTCCTCTAAGGCTATGCCTACACTCGTGGCTTCTTGCGCAAGTACGTTCCACACCGCCTGCCTGCTCTTGCACAAGGAAATTTACAGTACGGCATGGTAAGAGAGGGCTCCTTGCGCAAAAGTTATGCTCTTTTTTAACAGATATAAGCCCTCTTGCGCAAGAGGGCAGCGTGGACGCTCGGCAGGGATTTCTTGCACAAGAGAGAAATGGCTAAAATGGCCATCAGAGCTTTCTTGCACAAGAGAGCGTCCACACTGCCATAGGAGCTCTTGCGCAAAAGCACAGCGCGCACGTGGCAGTGTGGATGTTTTCTTGCGCAAGACTTCTTGCACAAGAACCCTTGCGCAAGATGTTCTTGTGCAAGAAGCCGCCAGTGTCGTCATAGCCTAAGTGAGGTAATACTTTAATGTCTTCATTCATATACATAGTCAATATTTTATTAAGAATATGTGCACTCTGTTCTACATCTGGCAGTGCTTTTCTGTATCTATCGAGGTGGTTGACTTACAGACTATAAATCTACTTTCCACTGTCTGCACAAGGGAAATAATCTTCCTACTTATCTAGAGAGAGATTCTGCTCTCTGTTACAGCTGTGTGAATGAGAATAGCCCCACTGATTTAAAATGAAATTAGTAGAGTTACTCTAGGTTTACGTTGCTGTAACTGAGACCAGAACCTAGTCTGAAATGTACTCATAATTAACAAGTGTGTGTTTTAGTAGCTGAAAATCTCTCCCTTGTTAAAGGAGACATTTGTAAGAACTTAGCTCTACAAAGTACCAACATAAACATGTGACTAAAGTTTTCAACAAAAGAAATTCATAGATTCGAAGGCCAGAAGAGGACCATTGTGATAATCTAATATGATTTCCTGTAGACAGGCCATACAACTTCCCCAAAATAATTCATAGAGCATACCTTTTGGAAACACAGTATAACTATAACATTATAGATAGTGTTACAATTTTCACCTTGTATACTGGAAAAGTTCAGGATCCAACAACCATTGAACTCAGTCATTTCCTGATATTATTTGACAATCTAGTTTTCTTTCTGTGGGAGTTAAAATAATACGTAGGAATAGTATGAATTTATTTTTTTGTGTGAGTTCAATCTGTTGGAAGGTGAGTGTGGAACTGACTGCCTGTATATTTGGCTACCTGCTAAAGCTAAAAAATAAACAAGAAACTCCTGGAACTGACAGAAATGAACTTAGCATTTGACTGTCCAACACACTAAATTTACATAGGATTTATCAGCATAGTTGTATGGCTCCTTATCTGCACTGAGCTGTGTATTGCAATGTTTGTATTTGTTAGTTTTACTGCTAAAGTTAGGGCTGCCCAACTCTCCCAGACTCACCATAGTCCAGTCTGGAAAGTTGACAACCCTAGTGAAAATAGCATATAGGATTGTTTTAAGACAAGAAGCCTGTAAAATTAGTCGACCCTTGTAAGTTTTCACCATTCAAGTAGAGCAATACAGTAAACAATAACCCTGCTTTAAGTACTTATACACTTTTCCCAAAATAGGTGGATTTTACAGTGTATTCTGCAAGGCCACAAGCTTGAGCTATTCCACCCTGGGTATGAAATTAATTTTAAAGTCAAAGGCCCCTCAAGGAAACATACTGCTTGACTGAATTGACAGAAAGTGGGGGTCCAGTTATTGCACTTCATTTTAACTCTGGAACTATTACTCAGGGAGACAGATTCTTAAGTGGAGCAGAACAATTTACAAATCTGAAGTAGTTGTAGTGGTCTAGTTCTGATCAGTGGAACTGGAGTCAGGAGACATACATGAGGAGTGGATAGCACTGTCCAGATGTTGACATTAAAGAACAATTTGTATTGCTGTTTGATGAAACGGTAACTGGAAAAATAAATGTTACAGCTGCTTCTGTAGGAAGGTAATTTTTATAAGGTTAGTTCACTTGCTCCACTACTGTCATTTACAGATTGATACATAGTTTTTTAATGATGCAGATCAGTCTTCATGGAAAACAGATGCTTCAGAACAGGTTAGGTAGGACTAAAAGCTATGAAAAGACCAATGGAATGAGATACCATGTCAGTGATTTTTTTTTCTTTCTATTCTAGCCTCTTCTGTAATAAGACATTTTAGGGTACATCTATACTTCCAGTATCCTGAAATAGTTCTTCTGCATCTTTGAAACAAGCTATTCCAACATCACTGTAAACCTCATTCCACGAGGATTAAGGGACATTTTGGAATACCAGTTTATTTTGAAATTTGGTGCTAATTGCAAAATAAGCTAATTCAAAATTAACTCAAAATAAGCTATGCAATTTGTGTAGTTCAAACTGTGTAGTTTATTTCGAGCTAAGGGTGCAGTGTAGACTCACCCTTAGTGATCAAGAGGGCCAATCCGGCTCTTATTGCCTTTTAAATTGCAGAGCTGCAGCAGGGTTTGGTCCCGGACCTGGTGCGAGCTGGGCTGCCTGCTCCCCCAGCTCCTACTACATTTTAAATGCAGAGCTGCAGTGGGGATAGAGCTGCATTTAAATGTGTATAGTCGATAGTATTAACTGATAAGCTTTTGCTTATCAGTTAATCAGTTATTTGACTACTATTATGTCCCTAACCCACATCTCATTCCCTTCTGACTAGGGTATGCCTTGGGTACACAATTCCCTGCCTTTATGGCGTATGTTCCAGCAAAGGCAAACTGCCTAAACAGGCCGGTGTGCTTTCTCTGCAGACACTGATAACAGAGTGATTGCTGCAGACATAAGTTACCACGTGATTCTTTCTAAGCAAGCCTACTTTATTCTTACGGTAAAAAGCATTGGAGAAAACCCATTGAAAACAATAAAAGTAGCTATACATTTGCTGGTAAGCTTATGAGAGTTCTCCCTGTCATGAGGTCTGGAAGGCCCAGTCATCTTACCCATTTGCTGAGTAAGGAAAAAGGCCCTGAGTCTATGTAATCTCAGGTTACTTATGAAAGTCTTATTTTTTCAGTCTCTGGAGAATCCAGTTTGAACAAGCATATCCATATTTTTCCATCCAGGGAGAATGTCTTTCAAAGATTGATAATGGAAGAAGTTAATTAGTAGACTTCTCCCTACTAGACAAGATACATATAATGCCACAACACCTACACAATTGCATGTTTAATACAAAATACCTCAACAGTATTTACCTTAATTCAGTAAAGTTTATTTTATTTCCATAAGATCTATTCAGGGATAGTCTGAGTCTGGCACAGTGTCTCATTACTTTTCATTATTTATGCATGCTAAAATGGGAGATGGAATTGCTTGCAGTTTATCTTTTGTTGACCCAGGAACAAAGTAGACCCAGGAACACTGAGGGAAAAAATGCTTTTTTGGCATAATCAAAGTCAAAAGGCTTTCCATACATCAAAGGAGTATTTATTTATAGAATTACATTTCAAGTTCCTAGGGTCAAAAGGTGACTTGGCAACAACTGTATGGGGGAAATGGCTCTGGATGCTACATTTTTATTTTTGTTTTTAAATCCATCATATCCAATGAGGCAGAAATCACATGCACACGAATCCGTTCTCCCTCCAACAACTAATAGTTGTTTGTTCACAGATGCAGTAGTTTTATAATTTTGTTAAGTTTGTTCCCCAATTATTCAGCTTCTTGAAACCAATATATAAGCTTGACATGCATCATGGGTCTTCCCTGGTTTAACTCCTCAGTGTTGTTTCTATAAAAAAAAATTCATCAGTCATCACGGTCATATGATGAATCACATTTGACAAGGGTTTAATGAAGAGTCAAATATATGCATCAGAAAAGATTGTAGGTGACTGGAGACAGATTTTGGGTCTAATGTTGAGAAACTGACTCTCACTTGCAGGTGCTGAGCATCTTGCAGAACTGGGCTTTCTGTGTTCAGTTTTGAGCACAATCACTAATCACTGTAAAGAGCAGTGCTGTATAAAGAATAAGAAAGTTTCAAAACAGTTTTATTAAAAATGAAGGACAGGCTACTTGTTTATTATCCAGAAATTGTCAGGTGGCATAAAGAAAAAGCAACACACATTGACAGATTTCAGAGGTAGTCATGTTAGTCTGTTTCAGCAAAAATAACAAGGAGGCAGTGGCACCTTAAAGACGAAGGCTGTGTCTAGACTGGCAAGTTTTTCCACAAAAGCAGTCACTTTTGTGGAAAAACTTGCCAGCTGTCTACACTGGCCGCTTGAATTTGCTCAAGAACACTGACGATCTAATGTAAGATTGTCAGTGTTCTTGTGCAAATACTAAGCTGCTCCCGCTCGAGAAAAAGCCCTCTTGCGCAAATGCTTTTGCGCAAGAGGGCCAGTGTAGACAGCTAAAAACTGTTTTGTGCAAAAAAGCCCCGATGGCGAAAATGGCGATCGGGGCTCTCTTGAGCAAAACCGCATCTAGATTGGCACGGACGCTTTTCCGCAAAAAGTGCTTTTGCAGAAAAGCGTCCGTGCCAATCTAGACGCTCTTTTCCGCAAATGCTTTTAACAGAAAAACTTTTCCGTTAAAAGCATTTGCGGAAAATCATGCCAGTCTAACAGCCTAACAATTTTATTATGGTATAAGCTTTCCTGAGTTGCAACTCACTTCATCAGATGCACGAAGGGAAAGAAAATGATTCAGATAGTAGGAATACAGAGATGGGAGTTTTATATCAGAGCTAATTCATCAGGGTACATCTGGATAAGAAGGTGAGAATACCTAATGTGGAAAATTACTTACGCAATGAGCAAGCCATTCCCAATCTCTAATCAACTCATTTTGATGGTGTCAAATTTACATATGAACACCTGCTCAGCAGTCTCACACTGCAAACTGGTTTTGAAGTTTTTGTGCTTGCGGATGATAAGCAAAAAACCCCTTCAAATCTCTTCCAGTACACCAACCTCCCTCCCTGTTCTGAGTCCCCTCCCATACCCAAACACTCTCACAGAGCCTGCACCCTGTAGCCCCTTCTTCAGCCAAGGGCACCTCCCATACTCAAATCCCTTGACCCCAGCCTAGAGCCTGCACCCCCTTCCATATCCTAGTCCCCTGTAAGTGGGGGGGAAGAGGGGCAGTAGACTGGCGTGAACAGGGAAGGAGCAGGTCAGGGGCATGGCCTCTGGGAAGGGCAGGGCAAAGGTGCTTGGGTTTGTGTGATTAGCTAGTCAGCCCCCCTACCTACATTTGGCAATAGAAACTGAAGCCAAAGGATCCCACAAGCCCTTTGCTTGCTCCATGGGATGGGACCCCTTGTTTAACGTTTCAGCAGCTGGCCTGTTGCAGTTGTCGGAAGGGGGAACCGCTCAGCTGGGGGAGGGCCCGATCTTGGGGGCCCAGCTGGGCAGGCTGGGCCAGGCCTTTAAGAGTCCAATGGAGAGGAGCCGAAGCCTTTGCTGGAGGACAGCAGGGCCCTGCGCGCCGAGGCCGCCCGCCTCCGTCACCTAAAGGCTTGTCCGGGGCGGGGGCTCGCGGGCACGCTGCGGCCGGGCGGAGCCAGCCGAGGAGGCGGGGAAAGGGCTAAGGCCGCTGGCAGCCGCCACCCCCGCGGCGTAGCCGGCGGAAGAGGAAGTGCGGGGCTGCGAAGACTCCGGGTTTGGCCGGCGGCGGGCCGGGGGCTGCGAGGGTGGAGGGCGAGCCGGTCCCGGCTGCTGCCCTGGCGGGCGGGCGGAAGAGGATGAGCGGCATGAGGCCCGCCTGGCTGCTGCGGGCCGCTCTCTGGGCCCTGCTGCTCCCGCTGGTGAGCGACTGGCGAGCGCGCTGCCCCGGCCGGGCTGGGCCGCGCTAGGCCGCCCGGCGCTCCGGGAGCCGCACCCTGGGGGCGGTCGGGGGGGAGTCGGAGCGGAGGGAAGCTGTGCGGGAGGGGGCCGGCTGGGGGGGGGAGGAGAAAGGAAGGGGGGCCAGGGGGCTGTGGGGGAGAGGAAAGGAAGGGGGGCCAGGGGGCTGTGGGGGAGAGGAAAGGAAGGGGGGCCGGGGGCTGTGGGGGAGAGGAAAGGAAGGGGGGCCGGGGGCTGGGGGGGAGAGGAAAGGAAGGGGGGCCAGGGGGCTGGGGGGGAGAGGAAAGGAAGGGGGGCCGGGGGCTGGGGGGGAGAGGAAAGGAAGGGGGGCCAGGGGGCTGTGGGGGAGAGGAAAGGAAGGGGGGCCAGGGGGCTGTGGGGGAGAGGAAAGGAAGGGGGGCCAGGGGGCTGGCAGGTGGGGGGCGGGGAAGGGGGTTATGGGGGGGGGTGCTGTGGGAGAAAGGAGGGGAAAGGAAGGGGCGGGGGGGCTGAGAAGGGGGCTATGGGGGAAGATGCAGTGGTGGGTGGGTAAACTGCGGGGAGGGGTGTGGCATGATGTCATGCCCAAGAGAGGGGATCCCCCATCAAGGGGGGTGGTGGTTGAGTTCACACTCCTCGACTGTAGAGGGGGGTGGGGGTGTCAATGTAAGACTGGGGGTGCATCTGCACTGCAAGGCTTAACTTGAAATGTTATGCAATTTGAGCTACCTCAGTTGCATAGCTTATTTCGAAATAGGGAACCTCTGCACAGCAATTATAGAGCAGTCTACCTCCAACTTCCCTTATTCCTCCTATGATGAGGGTTACAGGGGTCAGAGTATGAAGTCCTCCAGCTTGACAGTATTTTGACACTATTTCAAAATAGCTGCCTGCAGTGTAGACACAGACTAAGTCCTTTCAGAATAGCGCTAGTTACTTAGTCTTGCAGTGTAGATGTATCCTGGGGAAGGATGATGGGGTAGTAGTGGAAACATTCAGCACTGTGTAATGCAATCTGGATCCTACTCCTGTGGCTGCTGTGAATGAGTTTGGGTTTTGGGCTGTTTGTGTGAGCTAATATGACCCAGTGCCAGTTGTGTTATGTGCAGTGTGTGTCTTTTGGTCCTGTCTGGCTATCTGACTTGTGATGAGAACCATTCACTTTTACTCTGTTGGGAACTTTGCTCATTTTCCTGAACGACACTTACTCACAGCTTGTTTTGTTGAAGATCTGAAATGTTACCTGAAAAAGGTGGATTGGTTCTTTGGGGTTCTGCAGTTTCTATCCAGGAGCAGAAGTAAAACTGCTTAAAACATTATGACAGAGCTCATCTTCGTAGTATTTATACCCGGGCCTGAATTGCGAGGGCATTTCCATTCCAATGTGGTAGACTAAAGGTCAGGAAAATGTCAAATTAATATACACACTTTCAGATGCTTCCTAACCTCACATCTTATCTTTTGAGGTCCGTTCTGTCCATACATCAGTGCTGATTGGCTGTCTGTATAGGAGGAAACTTTTTATATAAATATACCTATTGTTGTTACTCATCAGGTCCAATGTGCATATTAGTAACTGGTCGTATTTACATGCTTTAGTAGGATTATGCAACACACTTGAAGCATTGGCTGTCATAGGGCCTTGTATACAATAAGGCCTAATCTACACTAACCCTTGCTGTTGATCTAAACTTCAGCTATACCAGGGTGGGCCTCAGGAAGAAGGGGCAGGGCCAGGATACTTCCCTGCTTTCCCACCCGCAGACTGTGCTTGGTCTGGTGGTGGAGGAATGCACAAAATCTTTGCCCACCCTAGAGGTTCCCCCTAGGTGCCCATGCCCCTGGTGGTGGGCGGAGACTGCATGCTCCCCCTTCTGCCCCCAGGCCAATCTGGGCTTGGGGGTGGGGGAGCACATGAAGTCTCCTCCTGCCTTGCCAGGAGTGCTGGTACTTCTAAGGGCCGTGCACTTCTTGCAGGGTGGAGGAAAATCCGTGCATTTCCTCCCACCTCCAGGCCCTGATTGCCTGCCTGGGGGCAGGGGAGCGACAGGGCCTCCACGGGCTATATCAACCCACTTGGTGGGCTAGATCCGACCCATGGAGGCCCTTTTGCCCACCCCTGAGCTAAGCAAATAGCTACTCTTTTCATCCTGGTGGAGTATCAGCATTGACAGGAGAGCATTCAGATATTGTGATAAATCAACAGCTGGTGCATTCATCTACAGATGTAAAATTTTGATTAATTAGTCAATCGAATAGTTGATGCAATTTGCATCGACTATTCAATGAGTTGATAAAGGTGCCTCTGCCTTTGAAGTGTAGCAACAACCCCAGGACTTGCTACACTTCAAAGGCGAAGCACTGCAGGGAGCACAGGGCCAGTTGGGGACTCGAGCAGTCCCCTGCTGGCCCCATGCTTCCTGTGGCATTTCAAAGCAGCAGTGCCTCATGGAGGCCAATGAGTCACCAGCTGACCCTGGGCTCCATGTGGCACTGCCGCTTTGAAATGCCACAGGGAGCCCAGTGTCAGGGGACTCCCAGCTGGCCCTGGACTACATGTGGTGTTTCAAAGCGCCAGACCCTGGGCTCCATGCAGTGCTGCTGTTTTGAAACACTGCATGCAACCTGGGCCAGCTAGGAACACCCAGCTGGCTCTAGGCTGCTCATGGCATTTCAAAGTGGCAGTGCCAAATGGAGCCCAGGGTCTGGCCTCAGGCTTCACACAGTGTTTTGCAGCACCTCCTTCTATCCCCACTCCGCTGCCTCTTTCTGATAGACAGGAAGGGGGGAGCAACTAGTCAACTAGCGTGTTGACTATCCAATAAGCATTTGCTTATCTGATAGTTGACTAGTCATTCACATCCCTAGATTCATTGTTGCAGCATGGATCCCCAGCATAGATCCCCAGCATAGTAGAGACCAGCTTTAATAATCAAGCTGCCTCTACTGCTGATGGAGGTTAAATGGTGATAGCAGTATTTAACAAAACAATGTAGTGAGGTGTTGAAGAACAAGTGATTGCTTATTTAAAAAAAATTACTGCTTATGAAAACACTGTAACTTCCAGTCATGGAAGGGGCTGATATGAAAGCCTCTAGTTCTTGCTGCTCAGACTCGCTTCTGTCTCCATTTGAAGTAAGATAATCAATATTATGACTTGCCAGCAATTTACATTTTTAGATGAATGGATTTAGTTTAAGAGGTAGAAGATTGGCATTTCTTCTGCTTATCATAACTCATTAAACAAACTCTTCAGTTTTTTTTAACTTTCTCTAATAACTGGAGGGCTGTACATTTAAAATACTAACAGGCTCAAGCTATTTTCACACTTTGGTTGGTGAGCAGATGTTCATTCTCAGACTGAAAATACGTGCTATTCTTCGTGAGAATTGTTGCCATTCAAACCAGACAGATCTAAAACTCTGAAACAGCTGCATGGGAATACCTCTTGCTTTTTCTCCTTTTTCTCTTGAGATTGTGTTTGCTATAGAAGAAGGATAATGCCTTTCCAAGAATATTAGAGGCATACAAGCTATTAGATACCTGCCATCTATATAAGAAGTTATGAAATTCTAAGCCTCTCTTTTCCTACCTATCTCTTCATTATTAATATTGCTTAAGTCTGTACCTCACAGCTAACAAAGAGAAATCTAAAACTTACAACTGGGCTGTCTGACTTCTTTTATCTCTTACTTCATTCCATGTTAAGGTAAGTGCCTATTTTCAAGGAGCGTTAAGATGACCAGCTTAAAATTATGGCATAACTTTCCTCAGTTCCCAATTACTTACTTTCTTCTGGTAACACCTACCTGAAACAAATGACACCTTTTCTGTCATTAGCTATCTTCTAGCTATAATTTATTTTACCGTAAATCATAATTTTTTTATCTGGAACACGGAAAATAAATGTTACATATTTCCTTTATTGTGGACAAATTCATAATGCCGGACTGTTTTTATGAGTCTGTATTTGTTTTGTATTTATACAAGTATGTATCCAACTGGGAAATAAAGAATTTAACAAAAAACAAACAAATGGAAGTTTGTAATAAAGAATTCTGAAACTATATCTTCTAATGTGGTCCTCCAATAATCTTGTCAAAAGATTGGCAAGACTAGATATATTTTTAAACCTAATTATAGGAATTACTAATCCACAGCTGGAGTAGTTCTTTTATCTGTCAGTGGCTGTCTTTGAGAAATACATGTAAAAAGTGCTATATCAGAAATTTATGAATATTGGTTACTGAGCACTTTCAGAAATCAATTTTTAGACCTTAACATCTTCATTTTTCTTTAATTCTGTGCCTGCACACAGAGAAAGGGCTTGCATCATGGTATTAAACTATAAAATCTGGTCTTAAAAATCTTTTAAAATATAGCTACTTTGACCAACAAAATAATCTGCACCTAAGTATTCCTACAATTTAGAATTCAATTTAAATTTTAAGGTAAATATGGGCATACTGTGTTTAACCTCGCTTCTCTTTCAACACCCCCACGTGCATTTCCCCCTTCTCCCTGAAACTAAAACTTTCAGGCCAAGACTAAATCTTTATAATTGCTATAACAGCAGGGAAAATATAAAGCTTAATCATACATCTCTTGCTCGCAAAAGTAAACTTATATGAGCATTCCCAGTGAACTATGTACATGAAACAGGTATTTAAGATGGGGCCATGACTGTACAGGTAGATTCCTTCTAAACTGGGACCCTGTGGTCTGGCAAGACCTCAGTTTTGTCCCTGGACTAGAGAGCCCAAGTGGCTGGGAGTCTGGTGGGAAAGGGGGGGCCAGCAGTCAGAAGCCCTGCCGGGGCTGGGAACCCACCCTCACTGGCAGCAGGGAGGGCTGGCGGCAGGGGGGCTGAGAGCCTTTCTGGGGCGGGGGCAGTGGTGCCAGGGCTAACCTCACCTGGTCCAACAAGCTGCCTTGTTTGGGACTTGTACATCACATACCCTACTGGCTATATCAAGTATGTTGTTAATCTTTTTTCCAGTGTAAAGGGAATGTGAAATTTAAGAATACTTGCCTGGAGGCATTCTCTCTCTTTATGTTGCTCTTCATAGCCTTGTGTGTGTGAGAAATGAATGACAAATGTGAAATGTACTTGTGCACCAGTGTTCCCTTGCTTTGATTTGCCATACAAACTCGTATCAGCTTTCCACTTTCTCACTTGCAATACACAACCAAAACCAAGTTAAGGCTAATCTTGTTATCTGTTCCATTTATTTTTTGGTATTGGAACTTTTAAAAATTGTTTTCTTGCTTAGAATATTATTTCTCTACTGGTAGTGTAAACTGTGTTATCTAACACAGAAATTTCATATTGTAGGTAAGTGCACAGGAGGGAATCCTTCATGCTTCTGGAAATGGGATACCCCCATTAACAAAGGACTACTGCATATTTTACAATCCTTCGTGGATATCTCTTCCAAATACCCTGGATAACACTGTGAGTAATTATGTAACTGTACTGTCTAAGAACTATGAAACCAACAATAGCTTTGGTTCAAGTGGAATTTACTGGTGGGGAAAACTGAGTAAAATCAGTGCTATTTTAAATGTATACCCCAAGTTTTAAAAAAAAAAAAAAAGGACCAAAAAAGTGTTGCTGTGGCTAAACTAAGTGGTTAGAGGCCAAAAGGAATCTTATTGAAGAAAATAGTAAGGAACATAAAATTTGACAAGTCAAGTGTAAAAGTACAATTAAAAGTCTTAAAGTATTTGAAGAACAGCCAGCCAAAGACTCAAAAACAAGCATGAAAACATTTAAATAAATCCGAAGCAGGAAGTTTGTTAAACAATCGGTGGGGCACTGGAAACTGAGTTGTTAAAAGAACACTCAAGGAAGATAAAACTGTTAAGAGAAACTAAATTAATTCTCTGAAGCAGTCTTCACTGCAGAGGATGTAAGAGAGTCCCACACCTGAGCCATTATTTTTAGGTGACAAATCTGAGGAACTGTCCCAGACTGAGGTGATATTAGAGGAAGTTGTAGAACAAATAGATAAACACTAAGAAATCACCAGGACCAGGAGTTCTGAAGAACTCAAATATTAAATTTCAGAACTACTATCCTGTAAATCATCTTTGGTTGACGGCCGATTTTTAAAAAGGCTCTATCAGCAATTACAGGCTGGTAAGCCTAAACTTCAGTACCAGGCAATTGGTTGAAACGTAGCAAAGAATAGAATCCAGACACCTAGATGAACACAGTTTGTTGGGGGAGAGACAACATGACTTTTGTAAATGGAAATCATGATTCACCCATTTATTAGAGTTCTTTGAGGGAGTCAACAAATGTGGCCAAGAGTGATCCAATGGATATAATGTACTTAAACTTTTAGAAAGTCTTTGAAAATATCTTCACCAAAGGCACTTAAAGTAAGATACATGGGATAAAAGGGAAGGTCGTCTCATGGATCAATAATTGGATAAAAGATAGGCAGCAAAGTGTCGGAATAAATGATCAGTTTTCATAATGAAGAGTGGTAAATAGTGGTATCCCATAGGAGTCTGAACAGGGACCAATACTTTTCAGCATATTTACAAATTATCTGAAAAAAAGATAAATAATGAGGTGGCAAAATTTGCAGAAGATACAAAATTACTAAGATAGTTAAGTCCAAAGCAGGCTGCAAGAGTTACAAAGGGATCTCATGAAACTGGGTAACAAAATGGCAGATAAATTCATTATTGAAAAATGTACAATAATGCATATTGAAAAACAATCTGAACCATACATAGAAAATGATGGGCGTCTAAATTAGCTATTATCACTCAAAGAGATCTTGGAGTCATTGTAGGTAGTTCTCTGAAAATATCTGCTCAGTGTGCAGCAGCAGTCAAAGTGCTAACAATTTTAGGAATATGTCGAGACAAAGTATGATTGTTACATAAATCCATGATATGCCAATATCTTAAATCCTGCATGCAGACCTGTTTGCCTCATTACAAAAAAGATATATAGGAATTAGAAAAGGAACAGAGACAAGCAACTAAACTTATTAGGAGTATGGAATAGCTTCCATATGATGTGAGATTAAAAAGACTGACTTTTCAGTTTGGAGAAGAAGTGACTAAGGGAGGGGGATATGATAGAGGTCTATAAAATCATGGCTAGTTTTGAGAGAGTAAATAAGGAAATGTTATTTACTCCTTCTCAAACACAAGAACTAGGGAGAAGGTTTAAAACAACCAAAGAAAGTACTACTTCACACAATACAGAAACAACCTGTGAATTTATTTACCAGGGGATGTTGTGAAGGCCAAAACTATAACATTTGAAAAACTAGAGAATCCCGGCAGATAGGTCTATCAATGGCTATTAGCCAGGCTGGGCAGGGATGCAATTCCATACTTTGTGTCCCTCCCCTCTGTTTGCCAAAAACAGGGAATGCAAAACTGGGGATAGGTCACTTTGTGACTGCCTGGTCTGTTCATTCTTTCAGAAGCACCTGTCACTGTCAGAAGACAGGATAGTGGGATAGATGGACCATTTGTCTCACCAAGTATGGCCATTCCTATATTCTACGTTCTCATTAGGATAACTTCTAACTAGTTACCACTACTTATCTTCTGTCAAGAATAATCATAACGCAATCCTTAAATTTAGTACTGTGAATATACATTTAGCCTAAAGTGTGGCCCACACAACCCACTCACCAGGTTATCAAGTGCCACACAATTCAATGCCCCCTCTCCCACTGCCATGTTGCTCCTGCCCTCTACTTTGAAGCTGCTCTCGGTAGCCTTCTGCTTGCTTTGTAGCATGGTGAGGGATAGTGACTACTGATGTGAGGGTGTACAGAGGCAATGTCGGGGAGGGAGGGGCAAAAGGAAGGGCATCCCATGGCTCGGGTGTGGGACAGGGAGCTTTATTGCTGTTTGCTTTGAATGCTGATCTAATTAAAGGGCAATGTACTTAAATGGACAATGTTCCTGGAATACTTTGACTGAAGTGATTTTTGTTTGGAATACACCTTATTTTGGAACTTGGTAGGTTTAAAATAAGACTTGCCAATATTGATTAGCATGTTCATTTGCATAAAATGTGTTTAAAATAGATTTAATTGCAAATGGGTTTTCAGGTGGCAGTATTTTAATGATTATTTGGAATTTATATTACCGTCCCTTACTCATGGTTAAAACTCACACTTGAGCCAAGATTAGAAAAATTCCACAAACATTTTGAAGAGGCTTTTTCCTTTCCTTTCACAACCCTTTATGTTACTGGTAAATGCTCTAGGCTTGTAAATAATCAAAGAAATATTCTTTCCCTTGATTCATAAACAAGGCTGGCTCAGTACAAAATCAGAGGAAGTGCAACAGCCTTGCTTTTGTCAAGGACCAGCTGTGGCCAAACGTAGGGGTAGCTTGACAAGCCAAAGAAAACAACTTGCTTGTTGAATAGGACCTAATGTTTGTTTATAAAACTAAAATTAAATATATGGAGATTTTTATTTATACTACAACTACTTTGGTTTAAGGCTAATTTACTGTCCTGGGGGTGTGTGTGTGTGTTGCAAATGAACCAGAGTTTGGATATGTATCTTAGTCACTGCTGCTTTGCAAGATTAAACTTGTGTACGACAGTGGGGTTATGTAAAGCTGCTGTCTGCTACTCATTATAAGCATATTCAGAAGCCTAGTTGCTGAGAAGCTTTGGTCTTGAAGTAGGCTGTAAAGAGATTAAGATTGGTTTGGAAATCTCAAATGTATTCAGTTGCTTATTGCTATGCTTTTAAATTTTTGTGATCTGTTAGTATTGCGGTGAACCCACATGAATGATAGAAGGGGGAAATAAAAATAATGGATTTCAGGAAGACAGACTTGAGCAAACTTAGAGCTGGTAGGTAAGGTCCCATGGGAAGCAAGACTAAGAGGAAAAACAACTGAAGACAGTTGGCAGTTTTTCAAAGGGGCATTTATTAAGGCCCCAGAGCAAACTATTCTGCTGCATAGGAAGTATGGCAAGAGACCATCTTGGCTTAATCAGGAGATCTTAAATAATCTAAAAATAAAAAAGGAGTCCTATAAAAAGTGGAAACAAGGTCAAATGAAAAAGGATGAATATAAGCAAATAACACAAGTTTGTAAGGGCAAAAGTAGAAATGCACAGGCACAAAATGAGCTCAGTCTAGCTAGAGACATAAAGGGCAGCAAGAAAACATTCTACAAATATTAGAAGCAAGAGGAAGACCAAAGACAGGGTAGGCCCATTGCTCAATGAAGAGGGAGAAACAATAACAGAAAATGTAGAAGTGGCAGAGGTGTTTAACGACTTCGTTTCAGTTTTCACCAAGAAGGTTGGTAGTGACTGGATGCCTAACATAGTAAATGCTGGTGGAAATGAAGTAGGTTTAGAAGTTAAAGGAAAAGAGCTAGTTAAAAATTACTGAGAGAAGTTAACTATCTTCAAGTCATCAGGGTTTGATGAAATGCATCCTCTGAGGTTAGGATAAGAAGCAATGGGCTTAAATTGCAGCAAGGGAGGTTTAGGTTGGACGTGTGGAAAACTTCCTGTCAGGTCGGTTAAACGCTGGAATAAATTGCCTAGGGAGGTTGTGGAATCTCCATCATTGGAGATATTTATGAGCAACTGGGATAAATATCTATCAGGGATGATCTAGAACAATGGTGGGAAATCTCTTTTGCATCAGGACCCACTGACCCACAGAAAAATCAGTCAGGAGCTGCACACAAATGAGAAGTAAAGTGAGAAGCCCCTGACTGAGAAGGAAAAAGGCACTCCTCACATTCACCTTGCACACCAGAACTTAGGGGGCCCAGGCTTGTAGATTTTATGTACTCCGGCCCCGCGGGTGGACGGCAGGGGGACTGGAGCACCTGTATGGGCTTTTCATTGCTGAGCCTCGGTGGCCAGATCCGGGCAAGCTAAGGGAGCTGCATCTGGCCCCCAGGCCTGAGGTTCCCCACTCCTTATATAGATGGCCCTTGTCCTGCTATGAAGGCAGGGGACTGGACTTGATCTTTTGAGGTCCCTTCTAGTTCTAGTATTTTCTGAATGTCCCACAGTGTGGTTTTTTTTTTTTTTTTTTTTTTTTTTTTCTTTCTTTCTCTCCCTACTGATTTCCTATTCTGAACCCACATTGCTGAGTCAACTATGCCATTATATTTCTTAGGTCCATTTACTACCTGTAAATAAATGTTTTGGTGGGATAAATAAATGAGAAACCATCTTGGAAATTAATATTTGATTAGGTGTTTTTTTTGTTTAACATTTCTGATTTTTTTTTTTTTGTAGGCTTCCAGGAGTTTGAAAAATTTGACATCCAAAGTGCTTTGCAGTAATGCTGAAGTTCCTTCTACTCTTATTATAAAGGACAAGGCAGTTGTTGTAATGAGAGGAAACTGCTCATTTGTGGATAAAGCAAGAACTGCTCAAAGTCACGGTGCTAAAATACTGTTGATTGCCACTAAAACTGGTCTAGTAAGTTCTCACATTCTATGGCGTAATCTTCTTTAAACTGACATTATCTTATTTGCATTTATTGACCTCTGGTTACCTATTCTTTATATTCAAACAACTAAATGAAAAAGCTTATCTTCATTCTTCTCTAATTTTAGCTGCATAATCTTTAACTGAACAATTTATATTTTATTAAGCATTAGTATAATCTAAAGTGTGTAAGCAATCTTTGCTGGAGAAAACAATCACTAAAAATATCAACTGATACAGAAGAACAAAAGGAAAAAAATGACTAACAACTGCAAGATAAGGGTAGTTCTTTTTGATCATGTCTTATCACTTTGCCAGACATACATGACCTATTTTTCTTGCTCTTTAACGATATTGGATATCTTATGTACATTATATGTATAGTTCTAGTTTGTGCAAATACATTTCAATATAGCAAAATACATTATTAATAGAACATTATTGATGGATTTTTAGCTTAAAAATAGTTAATCCACCTTTTAGAACAAGTTTATTGGAGCCAAACTACTGGGTTTTGATTATATTCATAAAAGCATCAGATGCTTACCAGAACACCTCTGGGTCTGTAATGTTAGCCTTTGCTGTAGCACAGTTTTCCTTATAAATAGCTGAGTTTTTCTCTGTAACTTTGAACCATCTCTGTTGATTTTTGTTTACGAACTAGGAATGTAAGTGAGTGGTCGCAGATTACTCACTCTTTCTCTCTCCCCCCTCCCCCCCCCCCCCCCGCTCCCCCGGCTCCCGCTATGTATCAGAGGCAGCAACGGGGGTGGAAACAGGAGCTGGTGCTAGGGGGAACTGGCTATTAGAGGCAGCAGTGGTAGGTGGGTTGGAGGTAGGGGAGGCTACTGCAGAGCAGCCTCTGTTCATGGTGGTTGGGGTTGGCTGCGAACAGGGGCTGCTGCTGGAGCAGCTTCTGCCTGTGGCAAGCCTGGGCTCCCAGAGGCAGGGCTTGCTTCGCGGTAGCAGCCTGGGACCTCCTGCAGACAGGGGCTGCTGGATCCCATGTGAGTCGAGACTGAACAAGCCCGGCTCAGTCAAGTCCAGGAGCTACCCCCTCTGTAGCTCTGCAGTTTAAGTCTAGTCGAAGCTTGGCTGCCTGTGTATCTGGCTCCTCCCTCATGTAAACAGCAGAGCTTGCATCTGGGATAGCTCCTGGACCGGGACAGAGTGCCTCTCCTTATTGACTAATCGTTAGTCGATACAATTTGTGCTGACTACATGAGTAGTCAGTTACCTGCCTCTTAATGTCCTTTTTATCAACATAAATACTGGTATTCAGAGGATCAACTGTGTATAAAGTAGTGTTAGCAAACATGCTGTCAGGTCCCCTTACAAGTTTTGTGTTTTAGTCTTCTCCTTCAGGTAACAAGACTGATCTACAAAATGTGACCATTCCAGTTGCTCTTGTAAGATATAATGATATAATGGATATGCAGCAGGTAAGTGACTGATAAAATACTGTAATAATTTGATATGTATAAATGTTTCCTAATTACATTGATCATCATTATATGATCCATCCTAATAGTTTAGTGTCCAGTTAGACAGGCATCTTGTATTTTTAACTTGATTCAAGTGTTTATACAGTGTCTTTCTTCTAGCTTTTAACTTCACGTTTAGAGAAAGGGGATTGAGACTTCAGTCATGCTCTTTTCCCTTCCAGGCTAATCTATAAGGGTGTGTCTACACAGCAGGGCTTAACTCAAAATAAACTACACAAATTGAGCTACATCAATTTGCATAGCTTATTTTGAAATTGGGAATGTCTACGCTCACTTTGAAATGGAGCACTCTTCCTCTAGGACTTGCCTTACTCCTTGTACAGTGAGGGTTACAGGAGTCAGAGTAAGAAGTCCTGCAGCTTAACAGTATTTCAACATTATTTAGAAATAACTGCCTGCTGCGTGATTAAGTTATTTTGAAATAATGTTGCTGTGTAGATGTACCTAACTGTGTTCCTTCAGCTAATAGTAATGAGCAGACTATATTTCTGTTATCCACCTATTCATCAACAGTGACCTGTATTTAAATTTTGTTGAAATGTACAGATTAGAAAAAGATCATAGAGACAGTGATTTAAAAGAGAACATAGAATGGAAAATGTCATGACCAATAGCCAATCTTTGGAATGCTGTATAGGACAAAACACACACCAGATATAAGTTACTATATTATAGTGTGACAATGCAATATGTAATGCTAATATTCGACTAACAGATAGCAACTGACTTTTCTACCATGTTTATACAACCTTGATTGACTGAAGCTCAGTAATTAAAACAGTGTAATTTCCCTGAATTCTACTAATTGCATCAACAGTTACTTCAGATTTTCAAATGTATTCAATGTCACTATGATGTTTAGATAATGGAGATTTTCTAAAATTTATGATTTTTCTCATATAGAAAGTAAAATAGAATCAGTATGTTGCTAGCATGTTCCATAGAGTCACTATTAAATCCTCCCTTCCTCATCTCTACTGTGTTCCCTGTAGCAAAATTTGCTTGTCATGTTCCGTTCCTCTCTTGGTTTTTCTCCTGCATCCAGGTTGTTCACAAATCTCTTAGCTCTCCCTCTGCATCATCTCTGGTTTCTGCCTTTCCTTTGAACTGTTCCACTGAGCTTGCTCCCTCAGAAGTTTGTCACACAGTTAATTGTAAGGCTGAGGTGCAGGATGGTTTTGGAGGACTGCATTGGGTCTGTGGTCGAATTGAGATATTTATTGCATTTTGTCATAGATAACCATTGCTTTTCCACACCTTCCCCAGGATTTCTTCTGAGGTGGTGTCTCTGCATTGGAGCAGGTGATAGATGTCTGCACCCTTGGGTTTGGGTGTTTGCTTGGGCCCATTCCACACTCTGTGAGCCAGTTCTATTGCACCCATGATCTGCCATTTTCCCCGCTAAACATACTTGTCCGGGGCTTTTGTCTAGCTATGATTTTAAGATATAGAAGTTAGTTTAAACTTTTGCAAAGAGGCAATTTTACATATAAACTGTATAGTCCTCTCTGAGTGAAAGGCTCTGCCTTTACTGACAGTAATGATGCCAAACACTGCCTGCTCATAGCACCTGTTTCAGTTCACACTTCATTTCAAAGGCATTTAAAAACACATCCATGTCTTTTCTTTCTGCAAAGAAAGGAAACAATTTTGCGTCTCTGCCTCCCTCTGTACATAGGGTCTGTCTCCAACTACTGGAATAGGGTTCTTCTGTTGATACAGTCTGTCCCAGTTGAGTTCATCTTGTTGCTCCTTCTTTCTCTTCTGGCTGATGTGCTGACTCTGTTTCTTGTGGTCAGCTCTCTCACATTCTTGTTCTGCAAGCAGCTGGGCTTTCAAGTTGCAGCTAGAAAGGTAAAGACTAAACTTGTTTTTTCTCTACCTATTTATCTTTGCAGGAACTTGGCAGAAGTGATGGATTTGTTTTGAGTGTGATATGGTTTGTCCTCTTCCTTTGCTTCCCTTTAGGAGTTTTAACCAAGATTTTCCTCTCCTGCTAGACACTCTGACGCTGAACTGTTTGGACCATCATTTCTTTTCAGGTCCTCCTCAGATAGAAAGTGAATTAGCTGTGCTTCTGTCAGCTCTTGAACTTGTCTGTCTCTTTGCAACTCTCAACTCGATGAATATTTTTTCAACAGTTAATAATTCCCTTTTTTATATCTTATCACTACTCGTTTCCTGAAAAAGCTGAGAAATTCTTATGTTTTTTCCTTCCACAGTATGTACTATCCCTGTTAGCACTTCCTGGCAATTCACCACTATCTAACTGCACCAGACCTCGACAAAATACGGCCCACAGGCCAAATCTGGCCTGCCAAGCCACTGGATCCGGCCTGTGGAGGCAGTGGGGGAGCCCCAGGCAGACTCCTCTGCTTGCCAGGCAGCCCCACACGCCGCTCAAATGTGGATTGGGGTGCTTTTTTTCCCAGTCTGGATGATGTGATGGTGGGGGGGGGGGGTCAGATGCTACTCCTGCCCTTATCATAATCCCGCTGGCCGATGGGAGCTGCGTATCTGAATAACAAGCAGCCAGAAAGCACAACCCTCCTGCTCACTCACTCAAGCACATGGCCAAGCAGGCAGAAATATTTTAAGCTCTGCAAGCCTCTAGCTTTGCAGGCAGGCAGGGAAGTTTCCTGGCAAGAACCTGCCTCTGGCACCTCAGCCCCTCCCTTCCCTAACACTCTGCCCCACACTCCTGCCCTGCTATTCCACATGTACTCATACCCCCTCCCAGATCTGGCACCCCATCTCCTGCCAGAGAGCACAGTCCCCTTCTACATAAAGTCACATCCCAAAATCCTGCACCCCAGTTCCCTGCCCTAGGTCACAACCACCACCTATATCCAAATTCCCTCCCAGGCTCCATTCTCCCTTCTGCACCCCAATCCTTTACTCCAAGCTCCCTTCTGTAACCCAGACCCTGCATCTCCTCCATTAATACCATGGAAGAGTGTTGCACTCAACCACTTTCCAAAATCTTGGGAGTGGCCCTCCGTCAACAATTGTTGCGTTGGACTACACACACAGCTACCATATATGTCACAATTTGGAGGTAACTGCACCTTTTATCTACAGTATGGTTGTCATCTTGCTAATTTTATCTGTGTTCTGGTATTTTCCAGGGATTCTGTCTTAGGCCTCTAGTCATTTTTTCCTCAGGACAGGGCCCCATTCATCTCTCATCAGAACAGGATTGTCTCCCTGAAATTCACTGTGTCTATCCCAGAAGTTCTGCTGTAGTTCAGCGCCTATGTTTCGCTCTCTCCAGGAACAGTGGCAGGGTTACCAGTGATCAGACAGATTTCACAGAGCTCTGTGGACATATTTTAGAACAAGTATTACACTAAAAAGGTGTAATAAAGAATGAGGCGTCTGAACTCAGTGTGTGTTTAGTCAGATGCTACCCGTCTTCCATGCAGTGAATCTGGTAGCTCAACATCCTTCGGACCCTGTGGGTAAGGTTTGCCTCTGGTTAAAGGTTCATGTTAGTTTGGTTGAAAATGGAGGCCTCTTAGTTCAAGATGATACTTTATATAGTTTCAGGGCCTTTTGTTTCCAGGAGCTTCTGAAACAGGGAAAGCTAGTCAGTGTCCCCTTCCATTCCCAAGACAGTGGAGCTTTAGCAGCTGAACATCTGTATAACAGCACTGCATTAACCACCTCTAGTGATTCCAGATTTCACAGGAAATCCAGCCATAGACCCAAGAATACACACATGCATTTAACTTACTGATACAATGTACCCCATATCATTTAATGTCTCAATAAAAAAAAAGTATTTGACGTTTTCATGCTTCTGAGGTCTTGCTCACAAAAATGCAGATAACATTTATAAAGGTATTACAAGAATCTCCAGGTTATTTCTGTCTTATCATGTATTATACACTTTCATCTGTTGCAGCCGGTAAAATTGACTTAATACTCTGACCTGGTGTGCAGCAGAAGATGAAGATAACATCTGATTTTAAAAACAGGATAAGCACTGCATATTCTGCTGTAGTATGTAACTCCTACATTTATCATTCTTCAGGCCCTTGGAGGTAGGATTAACGTAACACTCTATTCACCATCTTTGCCAGAGTTTGACTACAGTATGGTTGTCATCTTTCTAATTGCTGTGTTCACCGTGGCACTGGGAGGCTACTGGAGTGGAGTATCAGAGCAGTAAGTTTCATTAAATGATATAACTATTCTATTAAGCAATGTAAAATGCAGTTCTAAATGTCTGTGGTGGTGATAATGGGCGTGAGGCAGGATGGTCCAGTTGCTGGGCATCAGTCTGAGGTTTAGGAAACTAAAGTACAATCCCTGTTCTGCCTTGGATTTCCTGTGAGACTTTGGGCAGTCGTGGTTTCCCAGTGCCTAGGTTCCCCATTCCCACTACCATATGTATCTGAGCATTTCTTATATTTAACATATGTATTCTCTCAAAACCTCTGAAGTAAATATGTACTACTATGTAAGCTCATAAGATAGAAACATGAGGACAATAAGAAATATGCCGCTTCTAAATATTGTCTTTAGCTTTTTATCTCATTGATGTCAAAAATATAATTCATCTAATGAATCATGCCAATGTTTCTGGCAAAACACTAAAGGCATATCCAGTTCTTAAAAAATGATTCCCACACAAAAGAGTTAGGTTGAGAGAAGTCTGAACTACTAAAAGGTACACAGCTAGTAAATAAATTGACATTGAAAGTGAAAGCCAAAGAGACAATAAGCCAATGTAAGAATATCCCCATACTGTTATAACACTCAAACACCACAATTTCATCTGGGTTCGTTGCTCATCGTGAAGAAAGGTTGGCACTCCAGTTTATATTTTTTAAAACTGCATTAGCATGAATAAATAACATTCTGCATAGCCTTGAGTTCATTAAATTATTCTTATCTCATATACCTAGAAATGGAGCACAAAGTGTGTGCAAGCTCACAAACACTTTAAAGGAAACCTGGATGGATATTTATGCTTCAACAGGGGTTTCTCTGTGTAACTGAAAGTGGAGAAAAACATTTTGAATAGTCTTAAATCCTGTTTGTGGTGGACAGGGTACAAATAATTGTTTTGGTTTGTCAGATGTGGCCATATCTCTGTGCAGTGGAAGGAGGTAATCAAAGACGTGTTTCTGTGAAGAAAATGTAAAAATACTAGCAAATTTGAAAAGACCGAGACTTCATATTAACCTGTATGAATAACTACCAAAATTTCATCCACCCCACTGCAGTAAACATGATTCCATTTTTGCAAAGGGGAAACTCAGTAGGTACTCGTAGCATAAGGAAGCCTTTTATGTCCCTATGTTAGATAGGCAGCTGTTGATCCATGGCATGCAGTATTGTACTACATTCACCCTTCTGTACACTTTTGACATTTTGGCCAAACAAGCTCATGTGATCCTTGGCTGTATAAAACAGAAATCTCAAGCAGAAGTAAGGAGGGTACATTGTCTGCCTTTGGCACTGGTGCAGTTGTTACTGGAATAGTGTCCAGTTCTGATGGCCATAATTCAAGAAGGATGTTCATAAATTGAGAGGATTAAAGAACCATCAGAGTGATTAAAAGATTGGAAAACGTATCTTATAATAGACTCTAGGAGCTCAGTCTCGTTATCTTAACAGAGAAGGTTAATTACTAGAGAAGGTTGATTACTAGAGCCCTATGCAAATATAAGTGTTGTACCTGCATCTGCAAAAATGATCTGTGGATATCCACATCTGTATGTGTGGATTTGCTCAGTTCTATTCTTTACAGGTTGAACCTCTCAGGTCTGGGACTCTCTGGTCTGGTAACATCTGTGGTCCTGGCAGCCCCAGGGGCTGGGAGTGGAACCTGACAGGCAAGGGCAGAGGGCCCCCATTAAGGTTCTGTGTGTGGCCCATGAGACATTTTGTTGTCCACTTGCAGGATTGCCAGATTCTGCTGGTTTCCATCCACACAGTTTTTTTCCCCCTCTTGTTTTACTGAAGTGATGTGCGTGTAAAACAAGGACTTGTGAAGTGTAGTGTGTGCTGATTGCACATGTTGACTATGAAAGCCGTGCGCTCCTGAATCCAATCCAAGTGCTGCTATGACTGATTTGGCGCACACTGCAGGTTCTAAGTATGCAAGGACAGTTAGCAAAACTATCATATCCCAGGAGAACATCTTGATTATGACAATCTTGAGGACCACTAAGATGGTGGAACTACTTGTGGCCCACTCACTAGCCTAGGTTGCCGATCATTGACTGCACACAGTGAAAATATGCTTCTTCAGATTTGTAAGCCACTAACTTAAAACAAATCCTCACAGAAAAGTATGCATTATACCTAGAAAATTCTTTCCTTGTTGGTTTTGTAAAATACCATATTTTCCGGCGTATAAGACGACTTTTGATGCTAAAAAAACATCCCCCAAAAATCGGGGGTCGTCTTATATGCCGGGTATTGAGGCGGCTGCTGCGGCTTTGCTCCCGGTGCCTCTGGTCTGCTGGGGACCGTCTCCAGCAGACCAGGGACACCGGGAGCAAAGCTGGGGAGGCGGAGGGGCGCTGGGGTATAAGACGAAAACCTATCTTTTAACTAAAAATTAGGGGGTCGTCTTGTACACCGGAAAATACGGTAATCATTACCTTATCTACAAATGCTGACATGTTGAAATGATGGCCTTTGGATTTGGGGTAGTGTGAGAGAGGTAGTTTGCCTGTTTGGTTAAAGGCTTTTAGTTTTGTTTGGTGTAACATATTAATGGTTTCAGTAAGATTATTTCTTGTGATACGGTGTAAATATGGAGCACATTTGTATTATATGAAGAAATGTTACCTCTAATGAAACACCTCTTTGTCTTTTTTATCTCCCTGTTTAATTATGGAATATAGAAGCAGAAAAACTGGTAGCTGACTAACTGGATTTTGCTAACTTTTATGTTTTTTCAGATACTTAATGAGATGGACAAGTTCCTAAACACTTATTAGAATTTGTATATAATACAAACACCTGTCAATGACAGATCCATTTTCAGTGGTTTTGAATTCTTAGGATAAATTCCCTACTGACTTACCCAGGAAGACTCCACTGAAATCAGTGTGGTCAGGTCTGGTTTACACTAGAAAATTAGATTGACTCCAGTTGTGTTACATGGAGGTGTGAAAAATCCACACCCCCTGAGCAACATAGTTAAGACAGTCTAAATATTTGTGTAGACAGTGGTATGGTGATGGATTAATCTTTCCTACTGGCAAAGGTAGTGTCTCCTATACTTAAGCTCTACAGTGGTGCAGCAGCTGTACTGCTGTAGCATTTCAAGTGTCAACAAGTTGTAACTCTTGATTTTATACTAATGTAGATGACAGCAGATTTTGGACTAGTGGTTCCTAAAAAAGGAAGGCATGAGTGTTCCATTTATAACTGTTTTTTGTTTTGTTTTGTTTTGTTTTTTAAGAGGTAACTTTAGATTGTTTTGTTAAATGTTTTTTTTTAAGGTTTGACCCTCTTGTCTCAAACAGATTAATATAAGGAATTAAATATTTCATCATTACCTTTTGTGAAACAGGATGGATCTATAGAAAAGTAGGAGAGAATTTCAAAGGATATATTGGGAATTTGGCATATTTTTCTTTAAGTGCACAATAGGAAACTGACAGTATGGAAGATCAGAATATATACTATTTTTTTTTCCTTTAGGTTGTCAAATATTAATGTTCTGCCTGATCTACTCTTACAGCTCTCTGGGTTATTTTATGAATCTAGAGTAGCTTCAGATAGGCATGTTCTGAACTACCTAGCTTTTGAAGTCAATGAGCCTATGCACATACTAAAAGTTAGGCATATGGTTAATGACCTTGCTGAATTGTACTATCAGGGACTACTTAAATTAATAAAGCAAAAATGTTGGTCAAGATAGGCACTTTGTTTTTAAGGTCATAGTCACTGTCTATAACTGAAATCTTTTTTTATCTATGCAGTGAGGATTTAAAGGTAGAGGCAAACCCTGAAAACGGAGAAACAAGAAGAAAGAAAGATGATAATGTTACTTTAACCCCTCTAACAGTTATCGTATTTGTGATAATCTGTTGCGTCATGCTAGTCTTACTTTATTTCTTCTACAAATGGCTAGGTAAGTGATATCTATAATTCTCACTTGATTTCTTTTATGTATATACATTTTCTGCTTGAATTTAGTTTTTAATTCCGACTTAGAGTCAAGGTTCAGCTAACCTCTTTTTTTTGTTTTTTTTTTTTTAAATTCCCCCTTCATTTATTGAGGGAGCAGAATAAGACATACTTTAAAAAAAGGGAGGGAGGGAAAGGGGTGTGTGTGTGTGTGTGTGTGTGTGTGTGTGTGTGTGTGTGTGTGTGTGTGTGTGTGTGTGTGTGTTTCTCTCCATGGTTTCTTCTTCTCTCCTCTCCTCCCCACCACCCCCCCATGCCAATTTTTCTCCATTAAGGGTGCTAAGGCAATAGTTATTTTGTATGAAGTATATGTGAGAGATGGTCCCAAACTTTGATGGTAAAAAAGTAATAGTGCATATGATGCCCTTTGTTCATCTTTTTAGAAGGAATGTTGTAGCTGAATATCTGGACTCTTCTAGAGCAACCACTTAGCCACATTAATTCGTTCTCTAAACTTATTTTAGATTTGTAGTTTCACCAGACTCCTTGTGGTAGGGCCAAGTGGCCTAAGTAAACCTGGTCTAATTGGACAGAGTTGTACATGCTACCAATGACCTAATTATCTTCCAAATGATGCAATCCTGAGGAAACTTTTGCATGATAACCTGTTGTTTTTTCCTCTGCCTCATTTGGTGACTTGAAGTGTATGAAGCTAGCATCTGCAGGATCCCTGCCTCATTTGTTACAGAAGTTGGGAAAGGTATGGTGACAAAGGCAGGGGATAGTGTGAGGAAAAAGGTTTTTCTGGTGATTAAGGAAGTTGAATGTTGTCATGGAGGAGTTGATTTTATTCCTGCGTCTGCCACAGAGTTGTGTGGTGGTGAGCATACAAAATTGGGATGATAGTACCATCTCCTTATAGGAAGATGAAAATAAATTCAAGTGTGTAAAGAGCTAAGATAATAGATAGCACCATAGAGCGGGGTGGGTAATAAAACATCAGCAGTTCAGAGGGTTAGTCCCTGGTAGGCCACTGCCACTATAGTTACCTGTACCTCCGCAGGTACAGATCATCTCCTCTCATGTTAGCCATTAACGGTGATCGCAGATCCAGGGATCACAGCTGCAGGAGGCACAGGTAATATAGTTCAAACTTCCCTTGTCCGGCACCCTTGGAACTTGAGTAGTCACAAACCACAGGAGCGACGAGGACTCCTGTGGCACCTTATAGACTAACTGAAGTGTAGGAGCGTAAGCTTTCGTGGGCAAAGACCCACTTTGTCAGATGCAGGACCTGCATCTGACGAAGTGGGTCTTTGCCCACGAAAGCTTATGCTCCTACACTTCAGTTAGTCTATAAGGTGCCACAGGACTCCTCGTTGCTTTTGCAGATTCAGACTAACACGGCTACCCCTCTGATACCAAACCACAGGGTTTGCCGGGCAAAGAGAGTAGGGAGCCTTGACCTGGGCTGTAGGTTCTGCTCCCTACTGGAGCTGTAGTCCCTGTCACCTGATGCTGCCTCCAGCCCCCCACCAAGCTAATTCTGACCAGGGCTGCGTCCCCCACCGTGCCAGCCCCAGGCAGGGACCAGCCCCGCTGCAACCAACTCTAGCCGGGGCTTCACCCGCCTCAGTGATGACTCCCCCTTCTGACTCCAGCACTGGCTGGGGCAGTGCTCTTTGCCGCCAGCCATGACTGGGGCTGTCTCTCTCTCTACCCCCCTGACCAAGGCTATTATTCCCACCGCGCCAGCCCCACTTGAGTAGTGGTGGGGAGCACATCCCAGCCTGGGCCGCACTTCTGAACCTGGCTGGCAGGGGCTCTCTGGTCCAGCAATATCTGTGGTCCTACCAGACCACAGATGTTGCCAGACCAGAGAGTCCCAGGTTTTAGAGGTTCAGTCTTTACGTCGGTGTGGAGGCTTGCCAGGTGCTAACTCTGACAGACAGGATCTGACCTGTGGGCCGGTATTTGCCCACCCATACCATAGAGACGCTCATGTTCTTGTTACATAAAAACCTAACAAGTTAATTTTGGGTTTGTGTGTCTTGTTTGGCTTGTGGGTTGTTTGGTGAATTCCTTCCACTTATATTAATTTAGATGGCATTCTTAATTTCAGTTGACATCCTTTACAATATCTGGAGTGAAGTCCTTCAGCAGGTTCATGTTGTGACCTAACTGGTTTAAACACCAGGACATTCAAATTAGATGCTAATGGTTCAGTTATCTGATGGGTATGAAGGAAAAACAAGCCAATTAAATAGTATACTGAAGGAGTGTCCACCTTAACTTTACATTTATTGAATTTTATTGGTGTCTGTTATAACATTGTAACCTATTCACCTGGATCGCTTCACTCATGTAAAGTTGTATATGTGCATTGACTGTTGTTGGTGCATTGAATGGAAGAAGTGTTTTTTGGTATTTGATCTTTTTATGGTACTATAAAGAGAAACTATTTTGAGATGCATAGTAGAACACACATTTAGGCTTGAATAAATATTAACCATTCAGCACTATCAAAATATATTAAATGTTAATTATATGATAAATGTTTATTTTGGTATAAATATTCTTTTGAGGGAAAAATCATATGCCTGTTAAGTCTGATTATATGTAAGTGACTGATGAGGAATCTATTGTGTAAATCCTTTTTTCTACGCACTGGCTTTGTGATACTCTGCTCAGACCACCCAGAACTGGAAGCCACTGTGTTGACCTTTCTGCCTCAGCATATAACAACCATGCTGCTAAGCTGTGTGTCAGCTGTGTGACACTCCAGCCTGTCCATCTTGCTAGCAAATTCCTTGAGATTCTGCCAGCCTAAACATTGCTTTTCAGGTAAAAGTCAGTCAACCCCAGTTCCTCAGTTGCCCAGAGACATCTCCCTGTCATAGGACACTTACAAAAATTATTAAATTTGTTGCCTCCAAAGAGTCAGAGCCCAAATAGCTGCGTTTAGGATCCATTCCCCCCAGACCAAGGAGTTAGAGCACAAAAGCTGTTGTGATATAATGCCACATGCAGACGGACTCTCAAGAGTTGCTGGGACGTGAAGCAATGTGCCTCGAGGCATTGGGAGAGGTCCCAGGATTCATCACAGCCCCCCTCCGCCTTCCCACAAGCCTCAGCAGCAGAAGACGTGCTCTGTGGGATAGTAGCCCAGAGTGCACCACTCCAAATGCTGCCAAAACTCTGTTCACACTACTGCACTGGCAACTGACAGTGTGGAGACATAACAGGGGTTCCTGCAGCACTTTATTTCTGCCAGTGTAGACAAAGCCTTTGCCTCAAAAGTCAGGAAGACTTCTTGTGTGTTCACTAAGTTGTTTTCTGCTTGTTAACTTGATTGCTTTGTTTATGTTGTATGTAAAGATCCTTTAATTATCCTCTGCCTGCATTCAAGCCAATCAGTCAGGTAAATCCCCATGCTTTTTGTCCAGAGCAAGTTTGTTTTATGCACTGCCTCTCAAACATGTTTTAAGAACATATTTCTAGTACACATACATACTACTTTATACACAGCCAGGACATACATCATGCAGTGAAAGTCCTGAACTTACAAGATACTTTTTGGGAATATATTATAATGGTAGTGTTTTGGGGGTAGTGTCAGGCCAGTTATGAGTTATAGTATAGTGGGCCCTCTGCCAGTGGGCATTGAGGGGCTTGGAGGGGTATGGACTTGGCAAAGCATAATAGGTCCTCTACTATTTAATACAACTATTGGACATGTCTGTGAAGCATCCATTTCAACAAAAGTCTAACTTTCTTAGCTGCTCCTATTGAAGCAAGTGGGTGTTTCATCACTAACTTCCATGGCAACAGGCATGAACCCTTCATTTAGGGTAGGATAAGACTCGCTGGGAAATGCAGTTAACTACAAATAATTGTTTGTCTTGTTTTTTCAGTTTTTCTGTTGCCTCTCCAAAATTCTAGGAATCTTTTTCTATTTGTAACACAATTAATAATACACAATTTTTAGCTCATTTTTTTTTTCCAAGTGAGACACACTATTGGAAATTATGAGATAGTTAAATAGAGTATCTTTAAGAGCCCACCTCAATAGTTTTTAGTCCTTAACTCCAGAGGCACCGACTTCCTGATTTCTTGGAGTGCTTGACTCTTGCTCCATCCCAAGCCCCACACTGATTGCACCCTTTCCCCTAAAGTCCCATCCTACTTCTTCTTGCCCCCATGCTGCTTCTCCCCATTCTACCCCTTCCCCTGAGTGTGCTTTGGCCTTCCTCCTTCCCTCCCCACCCCCAGTGCCTCCTGCCTTCCGCCGACCAGTGAGGAGGGGATGAGGGGGAAGAGCTGATTGACCAGACCCACCAGTGAGTGCTAAGCATCTCAGTTTTTTTCCATTTGTACTCCAGTCCTAGAGCACCCACAGAGTTGGTGCCTATGCTTTGCTCATCCACCTACAAAATCTCAGCTTCTGTAAAAGCTTGCAAGAAAAGTGGTCTTGGAATGTACCCACAATATTTACAAATTCAGCTCTGGTAGCCTAAGGAAGTGATTGTTCTGTTCTTAGTGGTATTAGTGCCTCGCCTCTTCCCCTTCCCCTTCCCCTCCCAAAAAAAAACCCACATGTGAGCATGAACTTTTTTCTTTAAAAATGACATTTAAAACATTAAAATTCAAATCTCTTGTTGGTGTGAATTTTTATAACAGGATTTAAGGTTCAGTACTTCTTGTATTGAAAACTTATTGATGCAATCTTGATTTAAAGAGACATAAGTAATGCCACTATTCTGTTACTATTATCACAGGTATTTGCTAGCCTTTGCCTCCTTCCTGCAAGAGCATCTTTGTGCTGAATATATTTTTGTCATTTACTTTTGTTCTTCCTTCTAGTGTATGTAATAATATCGGTTTTCTGCTTGGCATCTGCAATGAGTTTATACAACTGTCTTTCTGCACTCATTAGAAAAATATCATGTGGGCAGTGCAGGTATTGTACATCTCATTTACCTTGTGGTTTATTTGTTTTGGATATTTTTCTGTAGCTACTTGTCTGCTAGGAGGAGATGTAGTAATGGTTTGAGTAACTAACGGTGGTGTCCAAACAATTCTGAAGCAGCAGCCACTGTAGTGGCTACTGCTATAATGAACTAGCCACACTCAAGTGGCCAAATAGCCACGTGTGGCTAGTGTGTTGGACACCATGGTACCATAGCTTTAAGCGTGCAGCTGCTTATGTATTCAGTATTTTAGATTTATCAGAAAGCCAGGGTGCCTACAGGGAGAGATGGGGCTCTTCAAAACAACTTTTAAAATGCACAACTTAAAGTGGTCCCTGAGTAGTCCTTACTCACTTGATTATGACTATTGTATGAGCAAGGAATATTAGCATATAGAAATGTGAGCTCCTGCAACAGTGAACTGTTGAGAACTTTGCAGTGTGATTTCAAAATTAATAAAACTGAACTCTGTTGGAGCAAGTGGGCAAAGTGAGTTTCAAAATACAGGCAGTCCCCGAGTTACGTGGATCCGACTTACATCGGATCCCTACATACAAATGGGGCTTTTCTCGCCGCGGATGGCGGGACCGCCCAGACACGCCGCGGTCCTGCCGCCCACATCCTCCGCAATGAGAGAAGCCTGGTCTGCTGCGGGAGGAGGCGCACTAGCTGCACGCCCCCCCCCCCGCCCCCCAGCAGACCAGGGAGACGCGGGCGGCAGGACCACCAAGATGTGCCGCGGTCCCACCGCCCGCATCCTCCGTGGCTTTGCTCTGCGTCTCCCTGGTCTGCTGGGGGCCCCCCCCAGCAGACTAGGGAGACGCGGAGCGGCTTTTCTCGCTGCGGAGGACGCGGGCAGCAGGACCGCCCGCGTCCTCCGCGGCGAGAAAAGCCTGGTCTGCTGGGGGGGGGGGGGGGCGCATTAGCTACTGAAGCCTGGGGTAGAGCAGCTGGGGTGCTGCCGCGTTGGTCCCGCAGCGCCGCTCCTCGGCGCTACTGGACCTACCCGGCAGTGCCCCAGCTGCTCTGTCCCAGGCGTCCAGATTCAGCCGCTGTTGAAACTGATCAGCGGCTGATTTCAGGAAGCCCGGGGCAGAGCAGCTCTGCCTCGGAATTCCTGTAGTCAGCCACTGGTCAGTTAAAACAGCGGCTGAATCTGGACGCCAGTTCCGACTTACATACAAATTCAACTTAAGAACAAACCTACAGTCCCTATCTTGTACGTAACCCGGAGACTGCCTGTAAAGGACAGCTCAGAGAAAGAATGTCTTGTGAGCACCTTTGATGAATCTAACTATTTTATTATATTGTGGGGCTTTTTTTGTTTAAAGTCAATTAAATTAGCCATTTTATTTTTAGGATTTCATGTTGCAACAAAAGTATTGAAGTGAGACTTATTTTTCTTGCTGGATTCTGCATAGCAGCAGCTGTTGTTTGGGCAGTGTTTCGAAATGAAGACAGGTATGTGTGGATTTTTGGAGAAAATTTTGAAAGGTTGTAATTCTAATGTGTAACTGTATCAATCACCCATCCAAATAGAAGATCCTGGAGCACAGTGTCCTTTTTAAATTTTTGTTAATTTTTAAAAAGGGCATGAAACTTTACTAAACTTAAGCAGCTAAATGAGAAGAGCTGGTATAAAATTAAAACCAGAGCCAGTCTTAGGGATGGGCCGCGACCTCCCAAATCCTCCCCCCAAGTTTTCCTGACCCTTTTTCTCTCCCCTCCCCAATATATATATATATATATATATATATATATATATATATATTTTTTAAATCATCTGGAAACCCTGCGAGTGAGTCAGGCAGTTGCCGGGGCCACCAATTGATTAGGACTGGCCCTGATTGAAACAATGCTATAGGATTTATGTTTTTATGGCTATTTGTGGTTACTAAATAAGGAAATTCATAGAGATGAGGAGGAATCATTCTTTAACAGCTGACTGAATACTGAAAGGGGGGGGGGGAAGATGCAAAAATAGGAAAATGTTGTTGTTTTTCAAAAAAGAACAATAGATCTACTACCATCCTTGATTGAAAACAAGTCTCTTGACCCTGATGACTTGAAGCCTAGTGCAGAACAACATATCAGGCTAATATTATTGTCAAAGCAGCAAACTAAAGGAGCTGGCATGCCAGTGGCTGGCACAAAATATAATTCTACTACAGTAGTCTGTGTGGCTGTGATGGCTCGAGGAGGGAGAGGAAGTGTGTGTAAGGGGTAGCAGTAGTTGTTTCATCTCTTCTCTCCCCCCCTCCCCCCATCCAGTTTCTGTGCAGCTGGTGTACTCTACAGCATGGGGATTAGAAGAATCTGACGATTTCTATCAGTGGGGCTGCTCATGTGTAAAAGGGCCACCTTGAAATAAGTCTCTGTTTTCACTTAATCCGGCTTCATAACAGATAACTTACTGAAAATAATGTTCATATTACAGGATGGTTTACCCAAGAGCTCAGTGCTACAGTTTAAAGCAAATTCTACCTATTAGTTTTTTTCCAATGGCTTAATTGAGGAAGGAAATGAGGAATTTCCTGAGTTAATGTTGGCATGAGTAAGGAAATAATCCCAGTACTTCACCTTCCAGGCACTGCAGTGATTTTGTGTACTCTATTAACCTTCCACACATTGCTGAAGTGCTGGAAAAACACTATTTATAACTAAAAATAATGCACAAAATGAGTTTAGAATAAGATATTTGTGCAGAGCAATTTATCTTGCAGCTGGCATAAACGTAACACAAGTTATGTATTTTCCTCACACCAGCAAAATTACAGCTGTCCGCTGATTTCATATTCAGTGGTGGAAACATGAAATAGTGAGTGATGTGAGCGTGCAGATCTCTGCCAGTAGCAGGCTCCAGAGACAGTTTTAAAATTAGGGATGTTAGCATGTAATTGAATAGTTGTAACGGCATCAAATTTTAGCGATTACACGACTATTTGATAGTCCCTGGAGAAGGGGCTGGCAACCAGTGTGCTCCTGATCCCATTCCTGGGGAGCCCCTGCTATCTGTAGGATTCCAGATCAGCCTCTGTCAGTGGGAAGCTTGGATCTCATGTGGATGGGGGCTGCTGCTGCGGAGCAGCCTATCCATGGTGATCCCAAGGACCAAAAGAATTTGACTGCTGTGCACCTCCTCAGTAGAGCCTGTTCAGAAGCTGCTCTGGGGTGAGACTGCGTGGCTGGCAGCTGCCCTATCCCAGGAGCATCTAGTCAGCTACCATGTGGCCCTGGCCCCAGCCTTAGCTTCAGCCCTTCTGCAGGGCTGGAGCTAGGGCCAGGGTAGCTGTGGCGGCTGCCTAAGCTGGAGCCGGACCATGGTACTAAAAATAGCACCATGACCCTGGCACATGGGGCAGCTGCCTGAGATGCTTTCCCACCCCATATACTGGGACTAGAGCCACAGTGCTAATTTTAGTACCATGGTTCTAGCCCCATATGCTGCAGCACCAGTCCCAGATGCTCCCAGGCAGGGGTGCATGACAGGGGGCGCTCTCATGCACTAGGACTGAAGCTGGAGCCATAGTGCTATTTTTAGTACACTGGTCCTGGCCCCAGCTGCTGCTGCTGCTGCAGCACCACCACCACAACCGGCCCCAGCTGCTGCTGCTGCAGCACCACCACCGGCCCCAGCTGCTGCTGCTGCTGCTACACTTCTGTGTCGTTTACATGTTGACATCCCTATTTTATGCAGTCCTGATGTGGAAAAATTGGGCTTTAAGGTGGTGAGCACCTCTTGAAAGATGCTGAATAACTCTCAACTTGACTCGATCTCAGTGGGAATTATGAACAGCTGGCATTCCTCAACATCAGCCCCTTAAATGGACATTGTGTACTTGAAATCTAGTCAGGTTCTTAAAGTTCAAAAGTAGTTTCTGGTACTGCACTATTGTGTGACATCCTTTGCCTGTTATTTTTTGGCGGGGTGGGGGGAGAGGAAAAGGGCTTGCAATCATATTTTCCCTTTTTAGATAAACTTTTTTCTCCCCCAGTTGTATGAAAGATCCACACAATTGGAAAACTTACTAAGGTTCCAATCCTGAAACTTCTTCTGAGTGAATTGATTACTGCAGTCTTACAGATTTCCACTGAAATTCAGCATGGGCACAACATCTATCCATTTCCAAGAAATTGCAGGAGTGGAGCTTAATTGCATATAAATGACGAATAAGAAACTGATTACAGGCAGTCCCCGGGTTACGTACAAGATAGGGACTGTAGGTTTGTTCTTAAGTTGAATCTGTATGTAAGTCGGAACTGGCGTCCAGATTCAGACACTGCTGAAACTAACCGCCAGTTCTGACTTACATAGAGAATCAACTTAAGAACCCCAGGCGTCCCCAAGTCAGCTGCTGCTGAAACTGATCAGCAGCTGATTCCAGGAAGCCCGGGGCAGAGCAACTCTGCCTCGGGCTTCCTGTAGTCAGCGCTGGTCAGTTTCAGCAGAAGCTGACTTGGGGACACCTGGGGCAGAGCAGCTGGGGTGCTACTGGACCAACCCAGCAGCACCCCATCTGCTCTGCCCCAGACGTCCTGATTCAGCCGCTGCTGAAACTGACCAGCAGCGGCTGAATCAGGACCTGGGGCAGAGCAGCTGGGGTGCTGCCGGGTTGGTCCAGTAGTGCCCACGGGCGCTGCAGGACCAATCGGCAGCGCCCCAGCTGCTCTGCCCCAGAGTCCAAAACAAAAGCCTGGTCTGCAGGGGGGGGGGCACACTAGCTGCACACCCCCCCCCCCCCCCCCCCCCAGCAGACCAGGGACACGGGGAGCAGAGCCGCAGCGGGGTGCCGCGCCTCTGAGGCTTTGCTCTGGCAAAGCCTCAGAGGCGAGGGACCCCGCCACGGCTGCGGCTTCAGTCTGGGTGCCTGTGGTCTGCTGGGGATGGCCCCCAGCAGACCACAGGCACCCGGACTGAAGCCGCAGCCGCGGGGGGGTCCCGCGCCTCTGAGGCTTTGCCAGAGCAAAGCCTCAGAGGCGCGGGGAACCGCCGCTGCTGCCGCTCCAGTCTGGGTGCCTGTGGTCTGCTGGGGACGGTCCCCAGCAGACCACAGGCACCCTGACTGAAGCCGCAGCCGCGGGGGGGTCCCGCGCCTCTGAGGCTTTGCCAGAGCAAAGCCTCAGAGGCGCGGGGAACCGCCGCTGCTGCCGCTTTGACTGAAGCGGCAGCAGCGGCAGTTCCCCGCGCCTCTGAGGCTTTGCTCTGGCAAAGCCTCAGAGGCGCGGGACCCCCCGCGGCTGCGGCTTCAGTCAGGGTGCCTGTGGTCTGCTGGGGACCGTCCCCAGCAGACCACAGGCACCGGGTCTCATGCGGCAGCAGCGGGGGTTCCCGCGCTTCTGAGGCTTTGCTCTGGCAAAGCCTCAGAAGCGCGGGAACCTGCCCGCTGCTGCCGCTTGGGTCCCGGTGCCTGTGGTCTGCTGGGGACGGTCCCCAGCAGACCACAGGCACCGGCACCCAAGTGGCAGCAGCAGCGGTTCCCGCGCTTCCGAGGCTTTGCTCTGGCAAAGCCTCAGAAGCGCGGGAACCCGCCCGGTGCCCCTGGTCTGCTGGAGACGGTCTCCAGCAGACCAGGGGCACCGGAGCAGCTTACGAACGGGGCTTTCTCGCCCCGACTTCCGGGGCGAGAAAGCTCCGTTCGTAAGTGCGGATCCGACATAAGTCGGATCCGCGTAAGTCGGGGACTGCCTGTATATTCAAAATTACAATAATGGAAAGAATAACAAAAAATCTAGTCTTCTGTCTTATCTGGTATGACAACAAGTAATACATAAGTATGACTCTAAATCAAGACAATGCCCCGTTAATGAACATCAATAAGTAGGAATAAAATCTACATTTCTTTGTTGTATCTGTCTGTAAGATAAGAAATTTTTGTTTTTCTTTCAACAAGACCAAACAAACCCATAGAAAATTTAGGAAAAATAAAACGTAAAAAATGATTCATTTTTATATTTGTAGGTGGGCTTGGATTTTACAAGATATCTTGGGAGTTGCTTTCTGCCTCAACTTTATTAAAACACTGAAAATGCCCAACTTTAAGGTACAGTAAACAGTTGACTTAAATAAAGGATAATGATATGCACATAGAAATACTAGTAACCAAAGGTAAACTGAAGAATGAAAAAATGTTTCCTTTCTTCAAAAATATTAAAATTAGCAAAAGGAGCAGAAGAACATTTGACTTGCACTAGAAATAAGGCAGTAATTTTCTAATTTTTTTGTAATGGCCACCAGGCGGATCTGAACCTGGGACTTCTAAAGCTTAATATAGGCGCCTCTATAGCTTGAGCTATAAGGCTATAAGAGAATAGCAAAAGGAGCAGAAAACACTGTTTACAAAAAACTAATACTACCAATAGAAAATGTTTCTTAACTTTAATATTCTCTTGTAACATTTAACTTATGGACATTTAGTAAGTATTGATGTATTAATTACTATTATGTGGTTTTTGTAAACTTGTATTTTTCTTCTCTTTGCCAGTCATGTGTCATACTTCTAGGACTTCTTCTTTTGTATGATGTGTTTTTTGTCTTCATAACTCCATTTATCACGAAGGTAGGTCCACAGTTTTGATAAAGATTTGTGGTATGGATGCTTGCTGATGCATTTGATATTTTGTGCATTTAATTTTATGCATTTACATATTGTCTAGCCATGGCTATGATTCTAGACTATCAATCTTTTGCTCCCAAGAGTTTCTTTTAAGTAATTTCTCTGCAGTTTCTAAATCTACCAACATCTTAATTAGGGTTGCACAGGAATGTTATCTTATTAAACGTCAAAACAAAAGAATGGAAACAATCTAGGAAAAAAAGATTGATCCAAGCTAAAATGCAGCCTAGAAGTGGGGAAGAGGAGCAGTAGATATAATCTATTTGGATGTAGTAGAAATTAGGAGATGAGGCACTCTGATATAATGAGGAAAAAATTAGCCTTATGATGATCAGTAATCCTTCAAAAATGGAATCGCCTCGTATCTCTTTTTGCTACAGCCCTAAAAGCCTACTCTGTTTTTATTTGCTTGAGTTGACATTCTGATAAAGGCTGTCAGTCATACAGTGGCCTACCATTCTTCTTTGAGGATTGTCCCCGTGAGTGCTCCACCTTAGGTGCTTCAGCGCCGCTGAGCCCAGGACGGCGTGCACAGGGAGCCAGTGTGTGTTCTGTACAGGCTACTGCGCATGTGTGACCCCCCCCTCACTCCCCCAGTTCCTTCTCTACCACCACCGGCTGCTGCACTCTGCAAATAGTTACAGTAGCAGTTAGCCACTTAAGCTTAGTCAGTATTAAGTAGTTTGTTTAGATAGTTTGGCAGAGAGAAGGAAAAAAAAACAGACGACTGAAGACTGAAAGGGAAGCGGCAGGGAGCCGCTTCCCTCAATGATCCTCCCGTCTCAGTAGGATATGCCTGACTCGCCTGACCTAAAGTGCTGCTCCATTTGTCAAGCAGCCTTCCCTGTGTCTGACCGACAACAAGTGCCTCCACTGTTTAGAGCAGCTTTATTTCACGAAAAGCAGCCCTCACTGTCAGCAACTGACAAGCCGCTCCAAGAGAGCGAGAGCGCTCCGGACAAAACTCCTCACCATGGGAGTTTTCCATGGGAGAGGGTCCAGAGAAGAGCAACAAGAATGATTAAAGGTCTAGAGAACATGACCTATGAAGGAAGGCTGAAAGAATTGGGTTTCTTTAGTTTAGAAAAGAGAAGATTGGGAGGGAGGGGGGACATGATAGTAGTTTTCAGGTATCTAAAAGGGTGTCATAAGGAGGAGGGAGAAAACTTGTTCATCTTGGCCTCTGAGGATAGAACAAGAATCAATAGGCTTAAACTGCAGCAAGGGAGGTTTAGGTTAGACATTTGGAAAAAATTCCTAACTCTGAGGGTGGTCAAACACTGGAATAAATTGCCCAGGGAAGTTGTGGAATCTCCATCTCTGGAGATATTTAAGAGTAGGTTAGATAAATGTCTATCAGGGATGGTGTAGACAGTATTTGGTCCTGCCATGAGGGCAGGAGACTGGACTTGATGACCTCTCAAGGTCCCTTCCAGCCCTAGTATTCTATGGGGAAAAATGAGAGCTCTTTTTGTGGAATGGCACACTCCACCCCAACCTGTCATGTATCACTGGCTATGGGGTCAGAGATCAAAGGGATGAGTAGCCTCAATGAAAGGGCGCTGACTCGCCACTCAGGAAGCAGCTGCTGAGCTGTCCCAGCCAGCTGCAAAAAAGGCTGCAGACAAGCAAAAAACAGAAGCTGCCGGCAGAGAGAGAAGCCGGGAGGCAAAACGCGCTTCCAGTGCTTCAACCACGGTACCAACGCGGGAAGAAGATAAAGCCTCCACGCTGGTACCGAATGCCCACTCAGGGCTCACAGGGGTGTGTCAAACAGCTGCCCACATGGCTGGCTTCCCCCGCTCCCCACACTGAGCTGCCAATCTTCCACAGCCGGCCCCACACACTCCTTGCCAGAGAATAGTTAATGCTGAGCAGAGCAGGCAGGCAGATATGCAAATGCCTCAAGCCTCACAGTTGCCCGGGTTTGCTCTCCCTCCCCTGCTACCACAGTTCACTAAGGCAGTAGAGCTGGCAGTGCACTCTGTCCTGGGCATGCTTCTCTTTGGCCTTGACGGGACTCCACGTAGTCTGCTGGGCACACTTACAGTTAACCCACGCAGCTCACCCACAGGTACCCTTAGTGAGGAGGAACAGGGATCATATATTAGAACACCAGCCCACTCGCACTGCAAACCTCAACCAGATATCTTACATGGGCACCTCCCACAGTGGCTCCCACTACCAGCTGTACCTAACTGGCCATAATGGGATTTCTGGGTTTTTTACAGGCAGCGACAGTGCACGCAGCCGCAGCCTCAACCAGTGACAACCCAGGCACAGACTCAGCCCATAAGTTATTCGCGTTGCATCTCTGACTCAGATGATCAGAGGAAGGTAGTTTTCCCTCCTCCTCTCCAGAGCAAGCCACTGACAAGTCTCTTGAGGACACATTAATTGCCCCAACAACCAAATGGGGTGGTGATGCTAGGGTCATTCAGGAGAGTGGTAGAGACATTGCACGTCATGTTCTGATGCCCTCCAATTCTTGAGCACAAGCTCAAGAATTTTTTACAAGCATCTCTGTAGTCAAACGATGAATGAGGCATTAATGGATTCGGCAAAGGTGGTATGCAACACCCCAGCCACAATCCCCCCAGTATATGAGTGGACAAAAAATATCACATAGCCTCCAAAGGGGCAGAATCCCTTTTCTCCCACACAACACCAAATTTTCTGGTGGTGGAGACAGTCAGAGGAGCAGGCAAAAAACTTACTCTTAGCCCTCGATGACTGAGACTGGATGTGATTTTGGGGGGGGGGGGGGGGAAGAAGGCTTATTCTTCCACAAGCCTACAGATGAGAATAGCTAATTACACAGCCCTCTTAGCAAAATACACGCATCACATCTATGATCAAATGTCACCTTTACTGAGGACATTCCGGACATCAAATCAGAACAAGTCAAAGCAAACTTCAAAGAGGGTACACTTCTAGTGTGCACAGCGCTGCAAGCTGCGCTTGACTCTGTAGACACTGCATTTAGATCTCTTCCCTCCACTGTAGTCATGAGAAGGGCATCATGGCTGCAACAGTTGGGTTTTCTGAGAGAGGTCCAGAACATAGTAGAGGACCTGCCATTTGAAGGCACAAAACTGTTTGTGGAGGGCACAAATACATCTCTCCACATGTTGAAGGACTCCAGGGCTACTCTCAGGACACTAGGAATCCAAGTACCTGTGATGAGAAGAAAGCAAAATAGGTTTTCCAACAACAATACAGACCTACAGCTTCCAACCAGAAGCAAAGACACTTCGACAGATGCAGACAAAGACAAAACAGGCACAAGCAACCATCCAACAGTCATCCAATCAACAATCCATGGCAGCTAGACAGCAAATTTGAAGGCCAGGTCAAGGGTCTGACATCACCCGAATCTCCAGAGCAGCAAACAAAGCCATCTCCATCATTTGGCAACAGATTAGCCTACTTTTATCCATCCTGGCAGGACACCACCACTGACAAGTGGGTGTTAGAAATCATAAGAAACAGTTACTGCATTCCCTTCACATTCCTCCTCCTCCTCCTCCTCCTCCCATCCCATCCCATCCCATCCCATCCCATCCCATCCCATCCCATCTCGCCGCCCCCCCCCCCCCCCCCCCCCGGTCCCTGTTCAGAGATCCTACTCACAAGGCCTTACTCTTACAAGAGGTGGAATGCCTCACGGCCATAGGAGCAATAGAGGAGGTTTCCAAACAGCACAGGGGAAGGGGTTTTTACTCCCATTATTTTCTTAAGAACCAAAAAGTCAGGGGGATGGAGACCGATACTATATCTCCGCAAACTAATATGTCCAATTCCAATGCTTCAAGATGGTTACCTTGGCTACAATTCTACCTACCCTGGAGAAAGGAGCATGAATGTCTACCCTTGACCTTCAAGATTATTTCCATATTGGAAGATTTCTGCGCTTCCTAATAAAACTGTCATTTTCAACACCAGGTACTACCTTTCGACCTCTCCACAGCTCCAAGGGTCTTCTCAAAAGTCCTGGCAGTCATGACCACCCACTTACGGAAGAACAACGTTGCAATATTCCCTTACCTCAATGACTGCCTCATAAGAGCCCACTCAACAAGAAACACAGCAAGCCTTCTCCACATCCAGAACCTGCTCTTGCAAACTGGGCCTAATGCTCAATACAGCAAAGTGCAATTCTCCCCTTTGCAGACTATGGAGTTCATAGGGGCATATCTATACTGCACAAAAGCCAGGGCATTCCTACCTCACAGCAAATGGCGCTCTCTCAAACACCTCATACAGACAGCAGTCATGCCCAGGCATAAGCGCATGATCTTGCATGCAAATACTGGGACACATGTCAGCTGCCACCGTTGTGGTCCAATCTGCCAGATTACAAATGAGACCACTACAACTGTGGCTACACACAGTATAGCGACATCACCTCTACCCATTGAACAAGAACCTTGTTCATGCCCAACCAGATGATAACCTCTCACATGAAAGTACATGACAACGTGTGTGCAGAAGTACCTCTTCAGCAGCCCGTGACAGTAACCACAGATGCCTCCTTCCTAAGTTGGGGAGTGCACCTGCGCCATGAACACGCACAAGGACAATGGACACTGAACGAGACTAGACAACACATAAATGTGCTGGAACTAAGGGCAGCAAGGAATGTGCCTCCACTTTCTCCCTACCATTTGAGGCAAAAGAGTACAGATAATCACCGACAACATCTCAATGATGTACTACATCAACAGACAGGGAGGAGCGCACACTTGCCAATTGTGCCAGGAACCATTGAGTCTCTGGGAATGGTGGATTCCACGGAACATACAGCTGACTGCAACATACCTGCCAGGCAAAGACAATATACTGGCAGACAAGCTAAGACAGTTTCCCTAGAACCACAAATGGGAGATGAACAAAACAATCCTCAATTGCCTCTTCAAGAAATGGGGCTTCCCAATAGTAGACCTCTTCCTGACCAGCAAGAACTCCTGATGCCCACGCTACTGCTCTAGAGCAGGCATAGGTCCAGAGTCTGAGGGATGCTTTCAGTATAGAATGGAACGCACACTTAGCATACGCGTTCCCTCCCTTCCCACTGATACAAAAAGTGATCCTCAAGATCAGATGGGACAGGGTCAAAGTGATACTTATAACACCCAACTGGCCCAGACAAACATGGTATCCATACCTGTTACAGATGAGTGTACTACTGCCATATTGCTTCCCGCCAGTATGTATGTTGCTGACTCAACAAAATGGTTAAATCCCCCGTATGCACATCCACAATTACATCCTGCAGGCATGGATGCTTCCTGGCTGACTCCATCAGAAAGGGCATTCACCGAACTGGTGCAGCTTGGCCTCACCAACTACAGGCGACCTGCAGCGCGAGAGAGACATGTCTAGAAACGGAAGAGGTTCCAGTCCTGGTGCGCAGCCCTGATGTATCTTACTTTTTTACAATACCTGTTAGAATTACATAGCACGGGTTTCTCCCTCAGTACCACCCATCAATCAATCAAATGGTTTATGCAGGGTCTACGCAACCTATCTCCCCGCATAAGGACTCAACCCCAGCATGGGACTTAAATCTGGTACTGAAAGTGCTCATGGGAAAACCTTTTGAGATGCTTGCCACCTGCTCGCTTCTGCATCTTTTTATGAAAGTGGCATTCCTTGTTGCAATTGCATTGGCAACATGAGTAGGTGAAATAGCAGCTTGGATGGCGGACCCACCTTACACTATATTCCACGTGCTTGGAACCCACCCCAAATTCCTTCCCAAAGTACTTACTGAATTCCACAGCAACAAACTTTTATACTTCCTGCCTTCTTTCCTAAACCGCACAAGGACAATGAAGAAGCAGTTCTCCATACTTGGGACATCTGCAGGGCATTAGCGTTTTACTTACAACGCACTAAGCCCTTTAGGAAATTTTCATGGCTGTTAATCTCTTCCACACAGAGGTCACAGGGACTACCTATATTGAATGAAAGACTGTCAGAGCGGATATCTAGCTGTATCAAACTAGCACATACCATAGCCCAAAAAGAATTACCGACAACTGTACAGACACTCGACATGGACACTGGCATCCACGACATCGTGTCTATGAGCAGTCTCCACGGAAAACATTTGTAGAGCCGCAACATGGACTTCAATACACACCTTCACATGACATTACGCACTGCAGACTTTCACAGACGCCAACACAAAGTTTGACAACACAATACTCTTGGCTAACAATCTCAGCAATCTAAGCTCCCACCTCATATGAACACTGCATCGTAGTCACCTAAGGTGGAGCACCCACGGGGACAGTTCTTGAGGGAGGAGAGGTTACTCACCTTGTGCGGTAACTGGAGTTTTTCAAGATTGTTGTCACTGTGGGTGCTCCACCACTCTCCCTCCTCCCCTCTGCTTCAAGATTCAATGTCTCCAGGGCAGAGAAGAAACTGAGGCGGGGGGGAGGGGAGGGAGGGTTGCGCATGCGGCTGGTCAGGGGTACTGCTGTAAAAGATCTCCGTCCTGGGCTCAGTGGCACTGAAGCACCTAAGGTGGAGCACCCATGGGGACAACCATCTCAGATCATTCCAGTTACTGCACAAGGTGAGTAATCATTTTTTCCAAATTCTTAGTTTTATTGCTACATTCCTGTTTACATTCTGACTTTTTTTTTTTTTACTGTACCCTGTCCTTTGCTTTTATACTACTATGTGTCAGTTGAGGTTCTGGTGCTTTGTGGAATGCTGATTCTTTAACATGGTTTAACATAAATTGCTTGCAAGTGTCCATCTTTCAGTGTAGAAAGAACACATACAATGGCAGAGGAGTAGATTGCTGACACATTCTTCAGCTAATTAAAAAACTTTAGCCGCTTTCATTAAAAAACAAACTCTAGTAGCCGGTTAGTGTGGTTGTGTGTTAAGTAAAGATTTATGCTTTTATTTTTAAATTAATTAATCTGGGCACTTCGCTGGCATTTGAACAGCTTCTGATTTGGATCAATGTATTCTGTTTTGTATGGGTTTGCTGAATGATGTCCTGGACAAAATAATTCTGCATATAGTAGTGCATTATGAGTATTATGATGCTGAGGTGCAAGCAACAATTCTGTGTATATTAAAGTGTTACATCATATACTTAAGTGTTAAATCACTAATGCAAAAATAACCTTAAATTTCAGAATGGGGAAAGTATAATGGTTGAAGTTGCAGCTGGTCCTTTTGGAAACAGTGAAAAGGTATGAATAATAATTTTTCTGTCATATGAATATAATATGAATTAGATACAGAAAGTCAGTAATTCAAGTAGCTTTTAGGTATAATTTTCTCACAAAATATAGCCAGCTTTTACTACTTTTGTTAAAGTATTAAATACCTGTTGACTTGGGTTTGATCCTAGAATGATGGAATCTTGGTGGAAGGCCCTGCTGAACGCTCAGCTCCCCATGAGAAAGTAAGGATTGTATTTCAGATATGTTCACTGGACTTTAAAACGCATCTTCTGAAAAGGCTATTCTTTTGGAAAACTTGACTGTCAAAATTTTCCTCTTCAGGGCCTGGATATCCTTGTGGGTCAATAGCTTATAGTCAGGATAACAATTCATATCTAATTAGTCCCATTGTGTGCAGTTAAATCACACTTATTTTTTTTTTCATGTACATGATCTATAAAATTGTAAATCCTTTTTTCTATTCTAAATTTTAAAATTAAGCTTTAAACACTCAGCTTATTAGTTCCTGTTTCCTTAATTCAGGATCTTCCTTAATTCAGGATTTTTTTCATAAACTAGATGAATGAATAGTTCTAATAACATTTTAGTATTTTTTTTTAACAATTATAATATTTTAGATTGAATTTATGTGGGATTTAAAAATATTGTTTTACAGTTACCAGTGGTTATTAGAGTACCTAGACTTGAATACTCTGCATTGACATTGTGTGGAATGCCATTTTCACTACTGGGTTTCGGAGATATCATTGTACCAGGTAAAGAACTATTTTGGGTAACTATAAACGAAAATTATCTGTAATCCTTTCTTGTAAAAACCTGATTTTTTTTTTTCAAGTGGGTCTTCTATATTTCAGGCCTACTCCCTATTTTAATACAAATTTCTGGCTTTTGATGTATGTAAATGCATTGTAAAATTTAAAACATCTGTATTTTTATTATATTCTCTAGTCTAAGTGCAATTTAGTATTTTAAGATTTGTATAGCAATCTGCTTTCTTATTACAGATATATATTCATGACACTTGTATTTGTAGAATATAGTACTATTAAAATAACAAGAATCAGAATCAAGCTGGTTTTACAGGAGGTGCAGCATGGCAAAGGATTATCATTGCTTTACTAAGACTTACCCAGGGTTGCTTGGGGGGGTAGAGATTGGGAAGGATGCAGGAGTCAGGGCAGAAGGTTGGGAGGTGTAAGAGAGCTCAGTGGAAGGAGTGGGGGGCAGCCTGTGGCTTCTCCCCGGAACCAACCTGGGGCAGCGGGAGGGCCATGCAGCCAGGCCACTGGATGTTCCCCATGGCTGAGGTGCTGGCTTGCCTCCCTGTGGTTATTCTGGGGTATAACTGTCCCTGCTATATTACACCCTCCCCCTTTTCATTTGATGGGCAACAATCCTATTTCATGCAAATCCCGTTGTCCTGGCACAGCCAAACCTTGACCTTGCTTTAAGTTATGATAGGGAAGCTGCATACTGAATTTGGTGGTCTTAGCTCCTAGTTTAGGAGGAGTTCTTGAACAGATAGACATATATATAGAAACACGCACAAACTCTCTCAAATACAGTAGATTTTTAACTATGATGTATACACACATTGCTCTTTCAAAAAGAGATTTTGTATGCGACATAAACAATTTTTCTACATTGTTTATAGGAGGAAAATATATGTGTATTGTCAGGGCTCACCGAACCACAGCGAGTCCTGCTCGCCAGCTGCGCTGTCCGGCGATCTGTGTATGCGCAGATCGTCCAAACCCGGCTCTTCCTGGTTGCAATCTACTCGCCACAGGCGAGTAGATTGCATTATTTGTCGAGCCCTGTGTATTGTAATCAACAACAGTTAGCTCTCTATCAGTAGATCTCAGCGAGAGTTACAAAAAATTAGAACAGTTGTTGGGTGAACACTTGAGTTTTTCACCTGGCTCTGCCATAGACTTTCTTTGAGCCCTTGGGCAAATCACTTATCTTTATCCTTTAACCCTCTCGCTTTACAGATGAGAAATTTTTTTCTCTACTGCATAGGGCTGTACTGAGGCAAATTTAAAGTGTTTGCATGTATGCAATGCCTTCCCACAAAGTGGTAGATATTTGTTACCACTGCATAGTGCAGATCCGTTGTATAATCTTAAATGCAAAACATATTAGCTTACTTAAATAGGGGATATTGACTTTAGAGACATTCTTACACTAGAGCCATGTCTATACTGTGGGTGCTAAAGCAGCATAGTTAGGGCATTGCAGCCTTGCCAGTGTGACTCTGTACAGTAGATGTAGACTAGTGATGGAAGGGAGTTTTCTGAGTGACAGTAGCTAAGTCAACAGAAGCATTCTTCTGTTGAACAAGCAGTCTCTATTCTGGGGTTAGGTCAGCATAGCTACGGAAATCAGCTATGCTGATTGAGCACACTAACTATGGTGACCTAAGTTTTTTAAGTATAGACCAGGCCTGAGATTTCTTGAATAAGACATTGTCTTCTAGCTGCCCACAGTATTTAACTTAAAATTTTGTAGTTAACTGTTTTCTCCCATATTATTGCTACAATGAGAAGAGAACATAATGGCCATACTGGGTCAGACCATCTAGTCCAGAATCCTGACTTCCAACTAGTTCTTTTTTTGTTCTTTTTTTGTAAGAAAAATGGTGCCGATACTCCCGGGGGGGGGGGGGGGGGGGAGGGGGGAAGTGCCAGGGGATGAAATGCCACTGCGGCCCCTTTAAGAGCAGTGTCCCCCCAAAGGGGCTTCCATTGGGAGCCCAGCCACCCTAGGAAAAGAGGTGCCGGTACACCCAAGGGGATTGCAATTCATGTAAGTTATGCAGGGAAAATAGGTGCCGATACACTGTTCCAGGGCGTACCATCACAAAAAAGCACTGCTTCCAATGCCAGATGCCCCAAATGGAATGAACAGAACAGGGAATCCTCAGTGATCCCTCCCCTGTCACCCATCCAGCCTCTGACAAACAGAGGCTAGGGACTCCATTCCTACCCATTCTGACTAATAAGCATTGATGAACCCATTCTCCATGAATATATCTAGTTCTTTTCTGAACCCTGTTAATGTCCTGGTCTTCACAATATCCTCTGGCAAGGAGTTCCACAGGTTGACTGTACATTGCATGAAGAAATACTTCCTTTTATTTGTGTTAAACCTGATACTATTAAGTGTGAATGCAGCTTAAACTTCTTCCAGTAAATGCTTTTTCCATATTCTCTTTAGGTCTCTTGGTTGCCTATTGTCGAAGATTCGATGTTCAGACTAGGTCATCTTCTGTGTATTATGTTTCCTGTACCATAGGTAAATAATTTTAATACAGTATTTGGGCAAAATGAATTTTCCTACAAGCTGTTTGTGAATCTACTAGATACCTTTTTCAATTTTTCAAAAGTGAATACTGCCAAAATTTTAATCTCTGGTTTTACTTGAACATGCTTGAGTTGCATCATTAGACAAATCAATGAATATTTAAAGTACACTGAAATTTCTTTTTGCACACTTAAATAATCAAGTAGTATTAGCTCTATATGCAAGGGATATCTGTAACATTGTGTAGTGCTGTACACTGTTCAGTAGCTGTTCTGAATTTTTTTTAATAGCTTATGCTGTTGGCATGGTGTTGACTTTTGTTGTTCTGGCACTGATGAAGATGGGACAACCAGCCCTTCTCTATTTAGTACCATGTACACTCATTACCAGCTCACTTGTTGCCTGGAAACGCAAGGAGATGAAAAAGTTTTGGCAAGGTAGTAACTATCAGGTAAGTAGAATAAATGCATACAGTCAAAACAGGTTTATAATGTTAAGTGTATTCTTCCTTAAATGAGTATGTGGTGCTGAATTAGAAAGCCAGTCACTTTATATCTGTATATGTGGAGTTTATTGCATTTCTTTTAAAAATACCCTTTGTAGAAGCTAAGTATATTAGTCTGTAAATCAACTCAATAGAACAAGATTTAAAGGAGAATACAGATATTTGGCTCGGTCAATCTTAAAAATCAAAACAGATAACATTTTTCAAATTAATGCAGTAGGAATTGTATTCTCTTCAGAATCTTTGACTAATCATCTTCATGCAAAGTGTTGTCATTTGGAACATTAAAAATGGCACCCAAACATTAAATTGGAGACTAGTTTCCAGTCTGCGAGTTTGTTAGAATACAGTTGGAAAAAAAAATTGGACACATCAGAGCTAGTTTGATCATCAGTTTAGGAAAAGTTTTCTGCATTTGTCTTATGCTGTCAGGATCACAAATGCCACTCTGCAACAAAGCGACCATTTGTGATGTGGGGTGGATGTAGAAATATTATTAAAAACTTCTGTCCAACTGTGTCTGCACAAAGCAGTTGTAAAACAGCCTTTTGAGGATTTCCCTTATCTAAATCGATTTTCTTGGGTGATGAGAATTCTAATTGTTCATATGCTATCGCCAATCTGATTGCTGGCACAAAGCACCAGGCATTGGAAAGGGATCACAGTCAGAACATCTATGTCCCTGCAATCTCTTGGGAGCTATTGTTAGGTAGTATACAAAAAAGGAGCCTTGAGGTTACTCTGATTTGTGCTGGGAACTGGTCAGCAGTAGGAGAATACAAAAATATTGGAAGACCTTAAATGTGCCTTAAAGCCATCTTTGTGTCTCCTTCCACTCATAACTCGGGCCAGAATATGGACTACTATTTTCAAGAAAAATTGGTTTATGGTGAGAGAAGTAGCTCTTATTAACTAAACTTTCAGATAGCTGTGTTAAACAAAGCAAGAAGAATTTTCTTTTGCTTATATAGGGTGACGCTCGTGCAGAAGTAGAGAGGTTACCCTCCATACCAGCTCGACATTACCTGTCCTCAATGTAGAGAGGAATAATTCTACATCTGCTCACATAAATCCATTGGGTAGAAATGCCTCATGAATGTATGAAGGGATTTTGCTCAGTATTCCTGTGTATAGGCTGAAATAAGCTATGGAGAAATTGTATGGTCAGCCTGAATATATACATAAGTATGTTCTTGCTCTTCCTGCTCCTTGTGGAGTAACTTGTTCAAAGCCCAATTGTGCAGGTTGCCTCTGGGAGCAAAATACCCAATTGTGCAGGTTGCCTCTGGGAGCAATTCTCTGAGAGAATTGTAGTTAATGATATAATCTTCCCTGATTAAGTTGTTAGCGTGTTTGGACTAAAAACTTTAGCTACCAAAAAGCGTTCTCTCTCTTCCTCTAACAAAATTCATATTTGGCAGATTTGTGTTGCCATAGTAGTCATTTCATGTGCTTTTCAACAATAGTTTTATTTTAAGGATTAAAATGTCTCTGAAATTGGGCCTATTATCAGGTCAAAAAGATGTTGACTTACACATTGGAGATTTCGCTGACATGTAAACATTCTGTGTGATCTTACTGAGACATTTCTTCTGTCCAGTTTTAGGGTTACTGTCCCTTTTATTTCACCCAGTGTATATTTTTCATTGCTTTTATTCAATGCATCTTCAGATTTGGAGAATCCTGTGGATCTCAGATTTTGATTTGTATAGTGAAATCTTTCTGCAGTGTGTGCATATGTTGTATTTTGAACTTAGCAATGGTTTCTTTAGATACCCTTTGTTTAAAAAAAATACTGGGTCCAAATATTCAGTTGCTAATACTCAGTGCAGCTGAAGATGGAGGAAAGGTGAATTTACGATCCTTTTTTTTTTTTTTTTTTTTTTAAAAGCTAAACTTTATCTTTAAGCCTCTGGGGTTTGAAATAGCACTGGAATACATTAGCCAAAGCAGCCCTTACTGGGGCGAGGGGGACCCAGATGTACCTGCAGCACAAGCTTTGTGTTTGAAGATTCTTCCATACTGAGAAAATCCTCAATTGCCCTTTCAGAGCTAGTTTAATGTTCCTTTCTGCTGTTTCAACAGGGCAAGTGGGACCTTAGTAGATGCCTGGTATTTTGCCATTAATTAATATTGAGCCATACTTAGTAATTTGACACACTAGTTCTGGTTTTCTAGATGCTATTGCCACAATCTTTTTTTTTTTGTTAATTTGTCTTGAAACATTGCTGTTATATATTACTGTAATAATGGAGTGAATTTCATTCAGGTTTTGGACTCTTCCAGGAAGCCTTTGCTACAAGGTGTGATATAGATTTCTTTTAGTACTAATCTGCTCATCCATTCTTTTCTTTTTGCTTGCTTTTACTTTTTTCTTTTTAATCTGCTTTCCTTCCACTTTTGGATGTAATTTAATTAAAAAAAAATTTAAAAAGGAGATGAGAATTTCTAAAATACAAGAGTCTCGTAAACATTTCAGCATGAATGTGGAATTTTAATAAGAGAAACTAATAACAGCATCAAAGGAAAGACTTTCTTTATCCAAAACAAATTGTACATGTTTTTTTCAGGAACTTAGCTCCTTTTTTCTCAGGGAGGGCAATGGCAGCAGCAACTGCTTTCTGCTACATTGTCACAGCAATAAAAAAAAGTCATGGAACTAACTGGAAGATGCCTTTCAGTTGTCATTCCCCTGCCAAGCCCCATCCTTTGTCAAAATTCAAGATGTTCCCTTTTTTTTTTTTAAAAAAAAAAAAGGTGAGTGTTTTAAATTCTAATATGTAAAATGTTGTAATTTGAAGACCAATTACAAGAGTTATTCTGATGTCTAGGCATCACATTTTTTCCTGAAAGCTTTGTTGGAACTTAGTCCAAATTCAGGGCATATGCAGACTGACAGCAATTGGAAACCTGTTTTATAAGAATGATGGGGAGGCTGTGTGTACTACTGAATACATTAGATATCCTGGAATGCCATGCGTGTCACTGGATTGGTGCTGATTACGCTGCTTGCTATCCTTATCTGTGTGGTGCCCGACCAATATTTCTATCTGGCTCAGTGCCTCAGAAAATTCTTATATATTGCTATCCGCGAGTGTCCTCTCATAGTCACTTCTTCTAGGTAACCGCTTCCACATATGGCCATATATTGTGCTGCCTTTCTTGACACTGCCTTAGAACCCCCTGTGAATACCATGGCTCAACACTGTACCCTGCCCTTAGTAACACTGAGCCATTTTATTTCATCTTTTGAAATATTGTATGAGCAAGATACCTTTTTCCAATCAAATTTCATGGGGATTTTTAGAATACAGATGTAATTGTCTTGTATTGGAGTACTATCCTGTCTCCACTCTGTATTATGCTTTGTAAAAATCTTATTTGCTTATAGTCTGAAATAACTTTGAAGGGGGAAACTCGCATTTTTGGGCAAATAATGTTTTCTGACATTTTTTTTTCTCATTCAACCTCTTTCTTTGTTCCCTGTGAGAAAAGACATGACATTAAATACAGAACTTCCCTAAACAATATTAATAGGTCAAATTTCTCAGAAGTCAGTCAGCTGAAGGCTACAAATTTGCTTGTATTTTTAAACTGTGTGTGTTTATAAACTAAGTGGGAATTTTAAAATGCAAATTGAAGTGGGATGGGCAGTCTGGATTTGTATCCTTAAACTCACTTTCTTTGCTCTCGTTCCTAATTCCTCCACCATCCCTACAAGAGTGTTTATATTTTTTGGACCGTGTTATCAGCATGAATTTCAACTTCTGCTGTAGAACTCCTTCTTGATGTTATATCGATACAGTTTTGTGGTCCAAGTCTTAGAAATGAACATAACATATATATCTCAGTGGGCACAATGAAGCAAACCTATTTTCAGATTCTGGCCTTTTCAGGTGTACTCTGCAGGGATTTGTAATAAATCATTGTACACAGAAAAAGCCTTTGACTTACTAAAACACAAGATTTACTTGGAAAAGTAGATAGCAGTTCTGCCTAAAGTTGCATAGCTTTTTAAAAATGACTTGGGCTTTTGGATTGCATATGTCCTGTAAGTGTAGCTAAACAGAAAATGTATTTTTTTGCATGATATTTATCACCAGTTATTTACTTAGTTCAATTTCTTTTTCCATAACCTGTGTTACGCTGCTTGTGTTAGTGGAGCCTATAAAATTGTTTTGTGTGTTTTTTTTTTTTTAAAGTTGCCTTTAAAAAAAGATTAAAATTTTTCCAACTGGAAAAAATGTGCTATTAAAACTATATAATGTACAAGAGACTTAGGTAATTGTTTGCAGATTTTTCCCAACTTGTAAATCTAAGTCATTGGCTTGGATGAGGAAGAGCTCCCTACACATTTGTCTTATACATATGAATAACATTCTGCGGAGTGTATGCATAGTGTTAGTTTTGTAACTTCAATCACACAATGTCACAATTGCAAGCTACCGATTAACTAGCAATAGTTTTTTTGGGTTTTTTTTGTAACATCAGAATTTAGCTTTATGGTACACATGTCTTCATAACCTGGATCTTATATGTACATTTTATTTTTTTTTAAATTGGCATGAGCTTGGGATGACCGATTTACTCACGGGAGAGTTAGCTGGTCATCTAAAACAAGTGCCAGAAAAACCTTTATACCACTCCATATATTAAGGATTCTGTACATGCCACATCAGACAGAATTATTGTAGAGGTTGCATCATACTTATAGTTGGCACTTCCACTTTCTACCTATCAAACCAGGATACTTCTCAAGGCTAGATGCAAGAGGTGTGTTCCAGGACCTTAACATCTTCGGTTCAGTATCTTCTTGCCTGTTGTGGTAGAAAGAAGAGCTACTGTCACTTTAAATGGGAGTGTCAGTTTTCGTTGTTGGACTCAGCATCTGCCTCTGGCTTGAGAATATCCTGAGATATTGACTCCTTTATAACTGTCTCACTTATATACTGAAAAGATATAGTAGATAGTTTACGTTTCGCAAATGTATTTTTCTCTTTTTCTCCAGTGTCTGCTCATTGGGTAACTTTAACACCCTTATTTACAGATAGGAGGGATTTGAAAAATAGCTTTAAAAACCATTGTTTAGCTAACCAAAACATTTTAAAAATAGTTGCTTTATACAAAATACATGATCATGAGCAGTACAGCCATTCCAAAACATGAAGCAAAATATTTATATCACATCATATGTATAGTAAATAAGAATAAATACAGGATCTTGAAAGTAAGTTTATAAAACATTTCTACTGAAGAAATTGTCACTAAGTAATTTGCAGTACAGTAATTTCTCGCTTAACATGTGCCCACTCAACACATTTTTGTAATAGCATGATTTTTGGGGGGGAACATTTTTTGAACAACATGACTCATCTCCGCAATAACACGATTTCCCCTGCTGGCCAGCCAGTCACTGGCAGCTGCGCTGGGCTTCCCCTGCCTCCCTGCAAAGCAGCAGAGGTTCGCCGCTCGCCATGCCATTTCCCGGCGACCCCCTCTGGGGACGCTTCGTTCCTTCTCCTCCAGCCCCTGTTTACAGCCGGCAGCTTGGTTTCCCCAGCTGGCCAGTCACTGGTAGCTGCACGGGGCTTCTCCTGTCTCCCTACAAAGTGGCAGAGGTTCTCTGCTTGATGCGCTGTTCCCAGGCGACCCCTCCTCACCAGACGTGAGGCATCCAGCCAGAGGGGGTCGCCAGGAAACAGTGCGGCGAGTGGCAAACCTCTGCTGCTTTGCAAGGAAGCAGGGGAAGTCCCATGCAGCTGCCAGCTGCAAGCCCCTTCCCCGGTCCTTCCCTTCGCTTCCCCAGAGCCAAACACCTCCCCTCATTGCTAGAACCCAGTCCCCTTTCTCCCCCAGTTCTTTGATGTCCCTGTCCTAGCTGCTAACAAGTACAGGCTGGAGCTGCGAGTGCATGTGCACTTGAAATGCAACCCCCACCTTTTCCATTATTTTCAGTGGGAAAATTGACCCCCGCAGAACACGTTTTCACTTAGCATGATCATTTTCTGAAACGTATCTACCGTGTTAAATGAGGAATTACTGTACTCCCATTCATTCTGTATCCTGTATTTGGATAATGGCAGATCCGGGGGAGAGAGGAGGGGTGTATAGTAGTTGTCACTATTGTTAATATGTGCCTAATCCCAAACCTATTGATGTCATTGGAAAGCCTTCAACTGACTTCAGTGGGTTTTGAATTGGTCCCATAATTAGCATTGGCCTATTTAGCAGGATTTTTTTCAACATTAAGTTCTTTTTCAACTCAGTATTGCATGTATGATCTCAGACTAACTGGGATAAAGGAGAATATAAAACACTAGCAAAGTGATGTGGTAGTGCTTGATTTAACTTCTGATCAGAGATGTGTAAATTTTTTGTTACCATTCTGAACATAGATTCCAGTGCTTTATTTGCGTAGACACATCTAAGGTGGTTTTTTTTTTTTTTTTTTTTTTTTGTCTTTGGGTAATTTGTCAGAGCATAGGATTTTGCAACTGCAGAATCACAAAAAGCTTTTAATGCGTCTTTTTTTTTTTCAGGTTAGATTGCAGATATAAAGTCCTGGCTCTGTTGAAGTCATTGAGAAATTTTTCCAGTGATTTCAGTGACTCAGGATTTCATCCCAAGTATAGGTATATTCCTGTTGCAGGCACAGCTAAAAGAGGAATTATACCTTTGTTTTATCTGTTTTGTAACGGCTTGCTTATTACTTATTAATGGAAAGTGGCAACAAAAAAAATTACTTTCCTTTTTAATGTTCCAATCTGAAAATTACTTTCCATCACACAACAGAAATATGTGGGTTTTTTTAAATACATTAGGGCTACGTCTACACTGGCCCCTTTTCCGGAAGGGGCATGTAAATTTCACGAGTAGTCGTAGGGAAATCCGCGGGGGATTTAAATATCCCCCGCGGCATTTAAATAAAAATGTCCTTCAAAGTAGGAATAAGAGCCTCCGGAAAAGGGTGCTTTTTCCGGAGGATCGGGGCCAGTCTAGACGCTCTTTTCCGGCTTTTTTAAAAGCCGGAAAAAAGCGGCGGACATTTTTATTTAAATGCCGCGGGGGATATTTAAATCCCCCGCGGATTTCCCTACGACGACTCGTGAAATTTACATGCCCCTTCCGGAAAAGGGGCCAGTGTAGACGTAGCCTAGTTCTTTTTAAGAACCTAAATACATTGGTTGTCTAAATCAGTTACTTTAGGCTTGAAAAATATGAACCATAATGATGTTTATGTAATTGTTTTCTGTAGGTAAGAGATTTGTTTATTGTACAATCCTTCAGCTTTACAAAATTCAAAAATGGGCAAGGCCTGGCCAAGTGTTACCAATATAGTGTTATCTTTTTGTGACCGCTAGTGCATATTTCAGAGAACTATCCACAGTGATTACAAGGTCTTTCTTGATTAGTAACAACTAGTGAAGATTAGGGATGTGAAAGTGTAAACATGTACACAGCTAACCAATGAGCCAGGTTAACGTGCACAGTTACACGCAGGCCCCGACTCCTCTGTGCTGCTGCCAGAGGGGGGGACAAAGGGGGCAAAGCTGGGAGTTGGTGCTCAAGGGGAGCCACCCCCATGTAACTGCTGAAATTTTCAGCAATTACATCTTTACCAGAATAAACACATTTTAACATCCCTAGTGAAGATCCCATCATTTTGTTTCCCAATGTGCATTATTTAGCAGGTGAAATTCAGTTTTGATATATGCAATTTTGTTGTCCAGTCACCTAGTTCTGAGAGATCTTTGTAATTTATGAGTCTGTTTTGGACTTAACGATCTTGAGTAATTTTGTATCATCTGGAACTTTGTTTAAAAATTAATGTCATGTTAGCTGTTCATCACACATCTGGTACACAAATGGATTTAAATGATAGGTTACATACCATAGTTGTAAACTGTATTTATTTGCAGTTAACTCTGGCTTCGGAAAGGATTTTGCAAAGTTTAAATATTAACTAAGACACTTGACCTCTATTTCCTGTTGATTAATTGCTGTTAATGCACCTGATTAATTTTTTAAAATCATTATTTTAATCCTGATTAATTGCACTGTTAAATAGAATACCAGCTGAAATTTATTAAATATCTGTAGATGGTTTTTGTACATTTTCAATATTTTAATTTCAACATAGAATACAAAATGCACAGTGCTTGCTTTATATTCTTTTTATAAATATTTGCAGTGTAAAAATGTTAAAAAAAAAATTTCAATTCACCTTATACAAGTGCAGTCATTTTACCATGAAAGTGTAACTTGCAAATATAGATTTTTTTTTTTGGTTCCATAACTGCACTCAAAACAATATAAAACTTTAGAGCCTACAAGTCTACCCAGTCCTACTTCTTGACTTGCTGATCACAAAGGGCGCATCTATACAGCAAGGCTTAGCTCAATTTGCGTAGCTTATTTTAAGTTATGTCAATTGCGTAGATTATTTTGAAATAGCTTATATCGTTTTGATGATTTATACACACAGCATTTATTTTGAAATAGAGCGCCCTTCCTATGACTTTCCTTACTCATAAAATGAGGGTTACAGGAGTTGGAGTAAGTCCTCCAGCTTGACAGTATTTCAACATTGTGTCAAAATAACTGTGGACTATGTTATTTCGAAATAATGCTGCTGTTTAGACATAGCTTAAGACAAACAAGTAGACCAGAGATACTGCTGCCTGCTTCTTACTTTCTGGTTAAACTGTAAATAAGAATAGGTGTTCATATGGCACTTTTGTAACCAGCATTGCAAGGTATTTATTGCCAGTTCTGGTAAACATACATTCATATGCACCTTCATGCTTCAGCCAACATTCCAGAGAACATGCTTCCATGCTGATGCTTTTTTTTTAAATGCAGTAATGAAATTTTGTGACTGAATTCCTTGAATGAGAACTGTATGTCTCCTGCTCCATTTTACTGGTATTTGGCCATATATTTCATGTTATGGCAGTCTAGGACTGGAAGGGACCTCGAGGTTATCGAGTACAGTCCCCTGCCCTCATGGCAGGACCAAATACTGTGTAGACCATACCTGATAGACATTTATCTAACCTACTCTTATATCTAACCTACTCTTATATCTCCAGAGATGGAGATTCCACAACCTCCTGGGCAATTTATTCCAGTGTCTGACTACCCTGACAGTTAGGAACTTTTTTTTAATGTCCAACCTAAACCTCCGTTGCTTCAGTTTAAGCCCATTGCTTCTTGTTCTATCCTCAGAGGCCAAGATGAACAAGTTTTCTCCCTCCTCCTCATGACACCCTTTTAGATATCTGAAAACTGCTATCATGTCATCCCCTCTCCCATTCTCCCCCCCCCCCCCCCAGTCTTTTCTTTTCTAAACTAAACAAACCCAATTCTTTCAGCCTTCCCTCATAGGTCATGTTCTCTAGACCTTTAATCATTCTTGTTGCTCTTCTCTGGACCCCCTCCAATTTCTCCACATCTTTCTTGAAATGCGGTGCCCAAAACTGGACACACTACTCCAACTGAGGCCCAGCCAGTGCAGAGTAGAGCGGAAGAATGACTTCTCGTGTCTTGCTCACAACACACCTGTTAATGCATCCCAGAATCATGTTTGCTTTTTTTGCAACAGCATCACACTGCTGGCTCCTATTTAGCTTGTGCTCCACTATGACCCCTGGATCCCTTTCTGCAGTATTCCTTCCTAGACAGTCACTTCCCATTCTGTGTACCTCAGACCATTTCTCCAATTTGTCCAGATCATTTTTAATTATGACCCTATCCTCCACAGCAGTCGCAAGCTCTCCCAGCTTGGTGGTATCTGCAAACTTAAGTGTACTTTCTATGCCAATATCTAAATTGTTGTTGAAGATATTGAAAAGAGCTGGTCCCAAAACAGAACCCTGCGGAACCCCACTTGTTATACTTTTCCAGCAGGATTGTGAACCATTAATAACTACTCTAAGTGCGGTTATCCAGCCAGTTATGCACCCACCTTATAGTAGCCCCATTTAAGTTGTATTTGCCTAGTTTATTGATAAGAATATCATGCAAGACCGTATCAAATGCTCATTTTAAGCATTTTTACAGCTAATTTGACAACACAAACAAGGTACCAATGTGAGATTTCTAAAGATAACTAAAGCACTTAACCAATGTTTAAGAATCTGAAGTGCCTTCCAGTATATGAGGGACAACATATGGAACATGTTTTCAGAAGTCTTAAAAGAGCAACACTTTGTGAAAACTATAGTACCTGAGCCACCAAAAAAGAAAATCAATCTGCTGGTGGCATCTGACTCATGATGATGAAAATGAGCATGCATCAATCCACATAACTTGAATCACTATCAAGGAGAACTGTCATCAGCATAAATGCATGTTCTCTGGAATGTGGTTGAAACATGAAGGGACATTAATTTTCAGTGCATTTGGTGTGTAAATATCTTGTTACACCACCTACAACAGTGCCATATGAACACCTGTTCCCACTTTAAAGTGACATTGTAAACAAGAGGGAGGCAGCATTATTTCCTTCAAATTGTAATCCAGCTTGAGTGATTGGCTGAAGAAGTAGGACTGTGTGGACTTGCAAGCTCTTAGGTTTTCCATTGTTTTATTTTTGAATGCAGGGGGTTTGTATATAATTCTTTATTTGTAAATTCAACTTTCATGATAGAAATTGCACTACAGAACTTGCATGAGATGAATTGAAAAGTACAATTTTTGTCCTTTCCATTGCACATGTATTAAAAGTGCTGTACACTTTGTATTCTGTATTGTAATTGAAATCTATATATTTGAAAATGTAGAAAACGTTCAAAAATATTGAAAATAAATGGTGTTCTGTTTAAAACTGCAGTTAATCACGATTAACTTTTTAAAAACTCTTGACATGCCTACTTTCCAATTCATCCAGTGACTGTGTGACCTTGAATAAGTCGCTTCATCTCTCTGGTCATCTTATGCAAATTCTTTTTTATTCTTTTTTATTTTAATGGATGTTTCCCTGCCTCTCGGGTGTTCTAAAACTTTTAATTAATATCTTGTAGAGCACTTTGAGATCATTGGATGAAAAGCATTGTCATAATGCAAAATGGTATTAATTAAGTTTTTATTTGGCTTGGATATTTCCTTTTCAGTCTTGTGTAGAAAATTTCTCACTCTGTACTGCTTAACTCTGCTCTATTCCTTACTTAACTAAATTTCTCATAACTAGCTGAAAAAGTTTGGGCCAGTAAGAAGTTAATATTTTAAAAAGAATAATTTTGTTTCTGCCTAGATGATGGAACATCTTGATTATACAGCAAATGAAGAAAGCACCACTACTGCCAATGAACAGTCGACTGGAGGACAATAACACCGGAGATTCTGATCTAAAATAGTGGTGTTCAGATTTTATACAAATAAACTTTAGAAAATTGACTGATTTAACATTTACACTAAAGTATTTCATGTTCTAGATGAAAATTGTCTTTTTTTACATTTGCACATATTTTTATGGAAAGGGTACTATTGATTATATTATATGAACGTGATTAAAATCGATTTGTTTTTATAACAACATTTAGTAAAACTGTGCCTTATATCACTATAAATAAAAGAATGTCTATGCAATTTTCTAAACGTGTTATGTACAATATATTTTTATACAAATATTTCTTGTCCCCATCTCCACTGGACAAAGTCACTTTCTGGCTAATAGTTAAAATTGGTTGATTTGCACTATTAGGAATTAGAAGTGACCTTCACAGGACTTCGCTCAAACTTTTGAATGCAAAGATTGTTAGATTATAATTAGTGCAACTGTCTGACTTATTTAGGTCTGTACACTAAACTGTATGCCATACTAAGTCATAAAGGTATGGTTATAGTACATCTCAACTTGTTTTTACTTTCTGTCCCTCATTGGCCCTTTTTTTCCCTGTTAGCAGTGCAATCAGAATGACAATATAAACTAAACTTGATACTTTAGTTTCTTTACCTAATTGCCTAGAAATCTAAATACAGCCCTTGAGTAGCTAACAGCCAAGAGAACAGCAAAACCCAAACTTCCATCCGCTTTTTCCCTAGAATTTTTTAATTAGAAAAAGAATCTCTGGGATTCTTGACTACTTTGAATCTCTGATATGACCACTTGCTCCAGAACCCAGGCTTTAATCCTGAATCCATAGACTTCAGTGGATGTAGGGTTCGGCTCCTACAGAGTGAGAAGAAACCTCTAGATGTGTATCCACCCAATCCTGAAGTTTTAAGAGGAAGTGTTGTTTGTAGTTGATACTGTACAATATAAGTACGTTGATGTAATGCTTAATTAAAGCCAAAACATGTTTAATTTGCCATTTAGTCTTAATATCTGTCTTGTTTATTGAAATGTTCTAAACAAATTAAAAAGGAAATTGAGTTAAACAATTAGTTCACATTTAGGAGAGTTTGATTTTTATTAACACTTGATTTTCTTTGGAAACTGCAAATTGAGGATATACCAAGTGATTAGACATTTGATGATATAGCACTATCCTAACACTTTTTGACCAAAGAGACTTGCAGAAGCCTTCAATTGTGAACCACTGAAGTTCACCCCTTGCTAATTTAAAATAGTCATTTAAAGACAAATCTTTTTTCTTTTCTATAATGCTGCGTCTAGATTGGCATGATTTTCCGGAAATGCTTTTAATGGAAAAGTTTTTCTGCAAAATCACTTTGCGCAAAAGGGGCTTCTGCTCCTGTTCAGGCAAAATAGTATTTCCGCAAGAAGCACTGATTTCTTACAGTAGGAAGTCAGTGCTTTTGCGGAAATTCAAGCGGCCAGAGTAGACAGCTGGCAAGCTTTTACGGAAAAGCGGCTGATTTTCTGGAAAAACTGGCCAGTCTAGACACAGCCTAAGTGAACTAAGTTCTTACAGTAAGTGCCAGAGTTTAGAGACTTAAACTGCAATTCAGTAGATATAACTTGAGCAATGGTAATGCAGGCTTCCCTGTAACATCTCACTTAAGAGACTCAATCACCCCTTGCCTCTAAACATGATGGGGGGTAGCTTAGTATCCACAACTCAGTCTTCTATTGACCTTTTTATAAAGACTGCCAAGGAGAATACTAGCTGATGTGGATGATTTAGCCACTTTGGTTGTAACTGCATTGAAACAACCATGGCTATAAAACCACTTTCAGACTGTGGTAGTGGTCACTTTGTACTATCTGAGCTAGAGGTACCCAGACTGCATCAATGTGGAATGCTGTCACATTCCACCATTGATTCTCTGAGAGATCGTCTACCTCTTCAGTAGACTCTAGTTATTACAATCAATTTCAGGCATTGGAAATACCTCAGTGCTTAATAGCATTATGGTAAATGTTGAGGTAATCTGAAATTAGATGGCAAAATCTGTACAGGGAAAAAACAGGGTAAAGTGTTTTTTCTCCTTAAAATTGCTTTCTATTTCTAGTATAAAATGCTAAGTTGCTATAATGAAACTTTAGTTTTGACATATCCAAACTACTTCAAAATGGAGTGGTAGTGATGGAAAAGTATCTGAACATTTCATAAGAAATAAAGGGATCATAATGGTAATTTAGCATTTTGCTGTACTTTCAAATGTTAAAGGCTTAATAAACCCTTCTAAAATTATTCTTGTTTTCCCTGTGGAGAAGTCTCTATCTAATTTTACCTGATTATCAAATAGTTTGGAAGTTTAAGTTTAGTGTAAATTAAAGAGCTGTTTGGCAGCTTATTTAACTGTGTTCATTCAGCAGTTTGATGTGAGAAGTCTGTATTGCTCAAGGCCTAATTATTCTGTGAGGCTTCACACACACACTGCAGTTTGATGGGATGCAAACTAACTTTTTTTTCTTCAAATGCTTGTGCTTGACTTTAGGGAAATCAAGTTTTTATAAGCTTTTAGTGTCATCTAATGAAATGTATTTCATGAATAGTTCAAAGGGACTTCTCCTTTCAATTTGTTTTAAATAGCATTGGTTGTTTACTTAAATTCAATTGTTTATTTCCTTGCAATAAGAGTCTTACTAGCATTATTTAATTATCCTTTAACTTTTTTTGTTGTATGAATACTGACAGTTCCCTCTCCTGCCATTTAAACATTAAGAATGTTAATAAATTGTTTCTACAGGTAATTTGAGTAATGGCTCTGTTCTTTGTCTTAGAAAACTAGTACTGTTGACAACATTAATAGTGATACATGTCCACTAGTAACGTGGGAACCCGACTCCTGTAGTCCATTTTATGCACCCAGATCAACCACATCAGATGGGTAAATCACTGTGGTGGGGTTGGAGACACTCCAATCAGTGGCTCCTACCAGGTGCTGGACTCAGCTTATAGTCCCAGTTGAGGTGGGGGTAGACAGGACTTCCTCTTCCTCTGCAAGAATGGGCTGGGGCCAAGTCAGACCACCCCAATACTACTTCTGCTCCATGTAGTTCTGCACTGTCCCACCCTGCTTCTTGCCTCCATTGCTCCTGAGCCTTGGGGAGGGGGATTTATTGTGCAGGGAGATGCTCCTCCCATCTGCTTGGGGTGTTTCTGGTGCATTTATTCTCACTCAAGTCTCTACAAATTCCAGCCTTAACTAGTGTGGAATATTCAGAACTAAAAACGAAATGTTTTCTCAGTCCCCTATGTGATCTTGCGGTTGCTGTTCAAAATTTATATGACTGTTATGGGAATGTACTTTGTACAGTATGGATGTACTGACTCAGAACACTATTGTAGCCAACAGCTATGGAAATTGGCATATGGGAAGCAGAATGTAACAATTTCATACCCAGAATAACCTTTGAATTTGAGTAACTAATATTGTCTAGGTTGGATTAAGTCATGGTGTGCCTGAACTGCAACCTCAGTGGCTAACCTCCCAAACACTGGGGCAGTTTGGACTTGTCAGAACTTTGCTGTTGGCCTTTAGCTCTAGCATAAGCTGAATCATAACACGGCTGAATTTAGGGGAAATAACACATCCTAGTTTTGTTGCTCAGGCCCACCTTTTCCAGAAATATCAGTCTTAAACATGTAATAAGCAGATGAGAACAAATAACATTTTAGCTTATTACATGGAAATCTAACGTCAGCACTAAAATGACCCTTGAAAATATTGCATATGTAATCTACAAAAATGGCTTCTCAGGAGTTCAATATAAAAATTTAGCTGACTTCCCATAATCAGACATTAGCACTTTTTTCAAATGCTAATCCAATAGTTAATCTTATTAAAAATGGATGAGGCATTTGAGGAATAATCTAGATATTAAAATTTATAAAAGTACAGAATAAGGCTTTAGAATGCAGTAGTTCAAGGTCAATAACATTACAAGAAAGCAAACCCAGGAATTAAAATTTTGAACTTCTTTGAGAAGGAAGTATAAATTCTGGTGTTACAACAGTTTGCTACCACCTCTGATTATTTTAAGAGCAAGAGTCCACAATTCCTTTGAGCAGAAGATAATTGCCCTGTTTCTTTTTCCTTAACTCAAAATTGGCTGAAGTGCTGTGATGGCTGGTTCAAGTCATCCAGGAATTGAAAGCCAGTGTGTTAAACTTTGTATCAGCAAGAGTGAGCTTAGCTGTTGCTAGGCTATGTGTCAGATCTCTGACCCACCAGCTTCCCTGCCTACCTAGAAAAGTGCAGAATTCTGCCAGTTCAAACCTGGTCTTGCAGGTAGCATCACATGAATCCCACTTCCTGAGTTCTTCAGACTTTAGTGCCTCATCCCCTCTCATAGGACACTCCAAGTTGTTTGCCATCTTCAAAGAGACAGAGCACATTAGTGCTGCCACCTTGAAATGTAAGTCTTGAGAGAGTTTTGTAATAAGTTCATTCACAAAGAATAACAGGTTTAAGTGATTTCAACTAAGAGTAAAAGAGCTATGGAAGGCTACAGCTATAACAAAGCACACTTTTTTGTCTGATTAAAACTTCAAGTTACAATCTTTGTCTGATCAGATTTCTCATCAGTAGTCAGTTCCCAGAGACTACAGTTCTCTTATTCGAAGGTTCCACTTTTCTCAGATTTCAAAAGCTCTGGCTCATTTGTATCTCAGCTGATGAATGCCTAAATGCCTTTTGTTTCCACTTATATTTCCCAAAGTCTGTTGATCAGGCATGCAGATGGGGAGAGGGCAATTGCCCCAGGGCCCAGTGATGGAAAGGGGCCTAGGGCTCGCAGGCACCACTGCTGCTTCTGTGCCTCCAATCCAACCCCTTCTGCCCTTCCTGGAGTGTAGAGCTATATCCCCATCATTCCTTGCCAAGGGCTGAAGCAGTCTGTTCCCCTTCAGGAGAAAGGGGGTCGGGGGTCGGGGGTGTGTGTGTGTGTGTGTGTGTGTCAGTAAATTCTTCATCTGCTATCATGATTAAGTGGTTGCCTTCTCCCCCGTTACCTTATGTAAATATACTTCCATCATTGCTGGCCTTTCCTTGTGCAGTTTGCATTGAAGTCAGTCAAGAGGTGAAAATGTTCCTTGGTTTAGAGAATATGCTGGGCTTAAGCACTGCTCACCAAACACATTTTTAAGAACACATTTCCAGCACCTAGCTAATTCTTTATACAACATGCCCACATGAATTATGCAATACCAATGACCAGTGTGTACTCAGTTTGCATGTGCCAAGAGTGAGTTCTCGCAATGAGTGTCTCAGGCCTGAGGTGAGTTACGCTATATTGTGTCCTCTGCTGGTTGGCATTTAGGAGATTCATGGGTCAATAGATACTGAACTCCTTTTTAAAAAACAAAGTCTATCTTCAGCAAGGAAGTAAAAGCTTGGACAAGAAGGGAGGGAGTGTGTCCTGTATTAAAGACTATCCATCCATTTTTAAGTAAAAGGCTCTATTTGACAATTTTAGACAGAATTCTTCATGATATAGCTATGGTTCCAAACTTGGTTTTAATTAGGAAATATTTTAAAAATTGCAAATACGGGCAGTCCCCAACTTACGCGGATCCGACTTATGTCGGATCCGCAGTTACGAACGGGGCTGCCCCGGAGTACACGGACTGCGGGACCTCGCGGTCCCGCCGCCCGTGTACTCCGGGCGAGAAAAGCTGCTCCGCGTCTCCCTGGTCTGCAGACCAGGAAGACGCGGAGCAAAGCCGCTGCCCGCCCCCGCGGCTTTGCAAAGCCTCAGGGAAGCCGGCAGCAATGCAGCCCAGGCGCACCTGGGCTGCTCCGCTGCTGGCTTCCCCGAGGCTTTGCAAAGCCGCGGGGAAAGCCGGCAGCGGGACAGCCCAGACGCCCCGCGGCTGTCCCGCGGCCGGCATCTTCAGAGGCTATGCTCCCAGCAGACCAGGGAGACTGGGAGAAAAGCCGCGGAGGACCCAGGCGGCAGGACCGCGGTGCGTCTCGGTCCGCCGCTCGTGTCTTCCTGGTCTGCTGGGGTGGGGGGGTGGGGGCGCAGCTAGTACGCCCCCCCTCCCCCAGCAGACTAGGCTTTTCTCCGGACGCCTGTGGCAGAGCAGCTGGGGTGCTGCCGGTTGGTCCCGCAGCGCCGCTCTGGGCGCTACTGGACCAACCCAGCAGCACCCCAGCTGCTCTGGTCCTGATTCAGCCGCTGCTGGTCAGTTTCAGCAGCGGCTGAATCAAGATGCCTGGGGCAGAGCTGCTGGGTTGGTCCAGTAGCGCCGAGGAGCGGCGCTACTGGAGCAACCCAGCAGCACTCCAGCTGCTCTGCCCTAGGTGTCCTGATTTAGCCGCTGCTGAAACTGACCAGCGCTGACTACAGGAAGCCCGAGGCAGAGTTGCTCTGCCTCGGGCTTCCTGGAATCAGCTGCTGATCAGTTTCAGCAGCAGCTGACTTGGGGACGCTTGGGGTTCTTAAGCTGAATCTGGACGCCAGTTCCGACTTACATACAGATTCAACTTAAGAACAAACCTACAGTCCCTATCTTGTACGTAACCCGGGGACTGCCTGTACATCAATTGTCTAGTTTGTGTTAATTTTTGTACTCTAGTATAACTAACAATTTTACTACTAATTTGAAAAAATCAAGGGAAAACTGAAATATTACTAGAAGACAGGAGAAAAGCAAGTCACACCAATCTCCACTAAAAATTATGCTGGTAGTTTCCCTGCTGAAAATAGAACAAAAATAGAGTGAGAAATCACAAACTTTGTAAGAACAGATCTATTTGATAAGGTAGATTGTGTTTTACTATTATTTTTACACAAAGCTCCATCCAGGAGTAAGATGGCCAAGAGACAAACTACAAAATGCATGAATTAGGCCCATCAATCTAACCTGACACAGGTAAGGATATATTACTTTCAAATCCCCTAGCTGGCATATCTTCTGTGGAGGCTAAGAATAATCTTCCTTAAGATACTGTCATTCTAACAATGGGAAAAATACTAAAGACTCTGTTCTGCTTCCTGAAAAGGAGGTACCGCAGCCCGTGACTCTTCATTTTGAAACACAAAGGGCTTTATATAAGTGCCCCTGAAATGTTGCTCGATTTGAATCCATTGTGTCCTGCAAACCTGATCTTTCTGGGTTACAAGTTTGAAGTCTGACCTCTTAAGAGCATGTATCTTCTTTTTGTGACTGGAGTAAACTAGTCCTCTGCAATATGAAATACTTGTAGAGATTATGTACATTTTTAAATTATTGTCATCCAGCAATCCAAGAACGTTTATTAACCATGGTTGTAAATGTTTGGAAGCATTCTGCAGATTTTGCATAAGAGAGATCAGTCTCCATTAGGGAATTGAGCCAAGCTTGAAGCATAGTTACTATTGGTTTCCATCCCTCAACTCCTTTAAGTGTTCAAAAGTCTGTGCTAAATCTATGGAATTTAATCTCCTAATTAGAGTTCCATTCTGCTGATGGCCATATATATCTTTAGTGATACTTCTCTAGACTGAATTTCCAATCAAAGCTAGACAGTCTCTCACTTTCTCAGCAGGTGACACTGGGCTCACATCCCTCCTCCCTCCTCTCCCCCCCAACACACACTTAATTCTGAGGCTTCTGCTCCAACTCTGAAGGCATGGGAACTTTCTGGTCATCACAGCTGTTAGATGTACTGTATAAATTAATTCACTATTCCTTTTTGCTCTTTGTCAACACAAATGTCCCAAGATAACCAATTACATTTAGGAAAAGATTTATCCTTGTTTTGTTCCAATGAAAGCACCATCCACAGGTCAAGCTTCAAACCCAACAGTAAATGCATACCTGCCAACTTGGAATCAGGTGGCAGGTGTGAGAGAGAGGAGTTGCCAGTTGCCTGAAATCAACCTCCTGCCCTGAAGCACAAGAAGTTACAGTACTGTAAAGCACCGCCGTAAACAGGCTCTCTGCACTTTTAGCTGCTGCCATAACCACACCGTCCCGTTAAAAGTGCTGATGCAGCTCCACTTTAAATTTACAAGCATAGACAAAGCCTAAGGTTAATGTCATATAAAATAATATATAACATGTTTCAAATACAGGAGGGACCTTGCTCTTCCAGAAGGAACTGTAGCCAACTTTCCTGATTTTGGAACACACACATGCTCAGCAATAATATACTTTGCATTAATTTGTGTTATACAGGCAGTCCCCGGGTTACATACAAGATAGGGACTGTAGGTTTGTTCTTAAGTTGAATCTGTATGTAAGTCGGAACTGGCGTCCAGATTCAGCCGCTGCTGAAACTGACCGCCAGTTCCGACTTACATACAGAATCAACTTAAGAGCCCCAAGAGTCCCCAAGTCAGCTGCTGCTGAAACTGATCAGCAGCTGATTCCAGGAAGCCGGGGGCAGAGCAGCTCTGCCTCCAGCTTCCTGTAGTCAGCGCTGGTCAGTTTCAGCAGCAGCTGACTTGGGGATTCCTGGGGCAGAGCAGCTGGGGTGCTGCCGGGTTGGTCCAGTAGCGCCCAGAGTGGCGCTGCGGGACCAACCGGCAGCGCCCCAGCTGCTCTTGCCACAGGTGTCCGGAGAAAAGCCGAGTCTGCTGGGGGGAGGGGAGGTGTACTAGCTGCGCCCCCCCCCCCAACCCCAGCAGACCAGGAAGATGCGGGCGGCGGACTGAGACGCACCGTGGTCCCGCTGCCTGGGTCCTCCGCGGCTTTGCTCCCAGTGTCCCTGGTCTGCTAGAGACCAGCAGACCAGGGAGACGGGGAGCAAAGCCTCTGAGGACGCCAGCAGCGGGACAGCTGCGGGGCGTCTGGGCTGTCCCGCTGCCGGCTTCCCCCGAGGCTTTGCAAAGCCGCGGGGGGGCTCGGGCTGCTCCGCTGCTGGCTTCCCCGAGGCTTTGCAAAGCCGCGGAGGGGCTCGGGCAGCAAGACAGTCCAGGCGCGCCTGGGCTGCTCCACTGCCGGCTTCCCCGAGGCTTTGCAAAGCTGCGGGGGGGCTCCGGCAGCGGGGCAGCCTAGGCGCGCCTGGGCTGCCCCGCTGCCCGAGTCCCTCCGCGGCTTTGCTCCACGTCTTCCTGGTCTGCAGACCAGGGAGACGCGGAGAAAGCCCCGGAGTACACGGGCGGCAGGACCACGAGGTCCCGCAGTCCGTGTCCTCCAGGGCAAGCCCCATTTGTAACTGTGGATCCGACATAAGTCGGATCCGCGTAAGTCGGGGACTGCCTGTATTTCCAACCTCTGTTATGGTTTATTCTGATTAAGGTGTGAAAGACATGGTAGCTCACTATCTCATATAAGACAAGACACAATGTGAGCTATTCAGGACAGGGATTGTCCTTCTACTCTGTGTTTGTCCACTGCCTAGAGTGTCAGTTGTTTCTCAATGATTTCCCTAATATCCTCATGTATTTTGCAGCACCACATTAAATACTTCCTGAAAGATAAAATCAAAACAATATCCTCACAGAAATAACAGAGAGAATGAGCTTTATGTTGTGCATGGCTGACACACAAGCTGTGACAAGTGTATTTGACCTGTTGGTCATTCTGGAAAAGTCAGAGGCCATTTAAAACTGGGACAAAATGGTCACAACCATAAAGAGTCCAATAAAAATAATTATATAAAAAAACTTAAAACTTTAAAAACCATATAGGTGTGATGAAAAATACAAAAATGGAGAACACAGAGGAAACATAAATGAGCTGATTTTTCAACAGAATGCACCTTACTCTTGCTCATATCCAAAACAGGCAATTGCCCTCATATACTTGTCAGCTATGCATACTGGATGCAGGTACTTGGAGGCACACACACACAATTCTTGTATGAGACTTTGCCCTATGTAAACTAAATTTTAAAACAATATTTCGTAAGCAGCAAGTACGCACAGTATGTGCAAATCATGGAAAATATTTTCATAGCAGCAATTTAGGTGACTAATACTGTAGGAATTTTTGTATATGCTTCTGGACGGGGACAAGTTCAACTATGTGTAGAAAATTAAATTTTCATAAAAAGGTGTGTACACATTTACAACCCACCCAGCATTGCCTTGCTTATTAACATAAATATTCCTTTTTATTAGCATATTTGCGGGTATGTCTTCACCATAGATTGAATCTGATCTGAGCACCTGCCTTTGTCTAGTTCAAGTGTCTGAGTAGCCACACTAGTTACTGGGTCCACCCTGGTGTTGATCTCTCTCAGGCATATCATGAAGATATCTGAGAGGGTATCTCATAGTTCTTTCTCTTGCAGTATAATTATTTCCTAGTGAATTGTGGGAAAACTTGTATGCACTGCTGAGCACATGAGGGGAACTGTGGAAAGGCACTGGAGGGACATCAGAGTTAAACTGCCTCCATGCTTCAAAGTGGATGGGTTAGTAGCCAGAGTAAATACAGTACTTGGGGGCTGAATCAGCTAGCCTGGGTTGAAAGCATCACTGAATATGGGTGAAATGGTTTTGTGAGTGAGTAGAAGGGAAATTAGGGGCAACACTTGAGTTAACTCTGCTGTGAAGAAATACCTTTATTTTAATAGCATTTTTCCTTTTTGCTCAAATGTTATGTTTTCTGCATCTAAAATTGAAGGCAAATATGCTTAAACATGTAAGTATACTTATATGCTTACTTAAACCTCGGTTAAGTGTTTGCAAGATTGGAGCCAAAATCAGTAATATAGGACTTTTAAAATGGTTATTAAGACTGTTAGTTAACTTGAAAGATTCCTAATTTCCTTTACATTTTCACAGACTATATCATAGCTATTTTATTTTTTTTCTCAAATGTACATCTCTGAAACATGTTCCTTTAAAAGCATTTTAAATTAAAAACGAACCCTTTGCTCATTATTTTTGCTGTCTTAAAGTATGTTTGTAGTGCAAAATATGTATTGTTTTCAAAAGGTCTCAAGAATTCAACAAAGTGTGTATTTCCAGAGACAACTGTATACCAGAAAACAAAGCTTGGTATAAATATACATGGAATAGCAAATTAGCAGTTTTACAACTGTAATTGCTAATATACTTTGAGTGAAACCTGGATCCATTGAAGTAAGGTTTGCTCACTCTTCTGGATTGAATGCCACTGTTGCAAATGGCATCATTAAACTATAGTATAATTAAACTATATGGGCCAGAGTCTCACCTAGTGTAAATCAGAGTAGCTTCAATGACTTCAGTAGAGCTATGCTGACTTACACCAGTAAAGATTTTGGCCCAGTGTAAGGAGAATCACATACATGGCTGCCAATGGGGTGGGGGAGAGGAGGGTAAAGAGAGTAGCTGCCCCAGGGCACAGTTCTTTAAAAGGGGCCAGAGCTACCAGCTGATGCCCATGCCCAAGAGGGGGTGGAGGGGACAGCTTTCGTGGGGCAGCAGAGGAGGGGGGCCTAGCCCTCATCCCTTCTAAGGGAGAGGGATTTTGGAGCCAGGTCCTTATGAAGTTTCATCAGTCTTGATCACATAATAATAGTATGGGTATAGAATGACTTTTGTAATTGTTCTTCTAGCCATTGTACTAGCCTTTTGGGAATTGTGAATTAGAGCAGTCTTTCCAATATATCTTTACTGGAAGATAAAATGTTGCTCACAAACACATTGTTGAACAAAGGCTCAAAGTAACTGAAGTGAATTATGATGGAAATAATCAGACTCTGAATTAACTGAAGATCACATCTGTCTAGAAACTGAAGCATGCGCCTCATCCAAACATACTGTAAAAAAAGCAACATATAAAAAAAGAGAGACAAATACATGCTTGGGTGAGAAGGCTTAGAAACTTCACCTTGTTAAGTATGAGGTTTGATAATTGTCCTTTTCTGCCATGGATGTATCTAATAAGGGGAAAAAACTGTTTCTACACAGAATCTCTTTGACCTTGGTTGGGGTATTAACCTGATTTCCTTATCAGTTAGCAATTGTGTTTGGCTTGACTGCTTGCATACCAGCACATACTTTCAACAACTTGAAATGTATGTCTATACAGTCACTAAGTATAACTTTTGTCAAGCATCCAAAACCAGATTACTTCACATATTACCCATTTCTTTTATTATAAAGAATTTCCATTGGTCTTTCAGTGGGGGAAACAGTATTTCTTCTGCATGTACATGAGAGCAGTTAAGCAACCTTTTCCAAATATTGTATGCTTGCTCTGTTACTTATTATATTGCATTACTGGGACAAGGGGCATTCTTAAAGAGCCTCCTTATTATCTCTTAGCACTTTTTATTGCAGTGAGATCAAGTTACAACTGGTTTAGTGACATGTAAATCCTAGTAGGCATGATTCCTAAATCTATGACAAGTCTTGGATCACTGTGATGCTATATTTCAGCTTCACTAGTAGCAATGATCATTACAAAATAAACAATTGCCCAGAACAAACAGTCAGTGAGTTTGCTTTTCAGATGTAACAAGATAAAAAATACCTTAATATAAAGGAATACAACATCTGTTTTAAATTTAAATAAGGGTAGACTGCATCAAGCTAAAGGACATAGAATTTAGTACAATATAAAATGATAGTTTATTATTTTCCTTTTATTCACAAGTGACAGTTAATGGACATCTCACTCAGAAGAAAAAAAACCCCAGTATCTAAAATTAACCAGCATTGTGGTTGGAAAGCCATTAACCCTTAATTAGAACTAGTAAATGTGTAACCTTGTAAGGCATTGTGAAGTTTATTTTAATGCCTGAAAATGTTTTTCTCCTTACCACCTGCATCTAACAAAGTCTGAAATCAGAAGTAAAATCAAAAGAATTCATGTACAGTTTAAGAATTCATATGACTCTTTCTTGGTGATTAACTCTACAAATTTGTGGGCTATCCGGACTGTAAACTCAAGAGATTAAAAGGGTGAGAAGTTTCATTGCACCTCATACCATCTGTTCCACGGCATACGGAGTAGAAAGCTCTGCTGGGATGGTGTTCACTCACCCAGAGCAGTGGCAAAATGGAGACAGAAGCTGACTCTTTCAGTTATGATCTTCCTGCCAGGCTGCCTCATCTTACTCTCATCTGATCACAAATTGTTTAACTAGCAAAGGGTTAGTTTGTCAATCTAATTGCAACTTTGCAGAATCAGTAGGGAAAAGGTGTGGTTTATTCTTGGCCTCAAGATATGTTCTCCTAAAATGATAGCTTGTACAAGAATGTCTCAATCAATGTTCTAATTTGGCCTCCAGCTATCTACCTCTTTGTTTTTGGCTTTCCAGCACATTAAAATACCTAATACTTTCTGCAGATTGTAATGTCTTCAAGTCAGTTTGAGATGCCAGTCTGCTGGGCTCAAAGATTTGTTAGGATGACTTTAAAGTAGAAGGAAGAGGAAGGAAACAAAAAATTAACAGTGAATATTTCCACCAGTGAAATGATTAAGTGGAAAAGAGAAAGGAGGAAATAAATGGATATGCATAAATTAAGACCTGATTTTCAAAGACACTGAACTCTGCACCTCTTTTGAGTTTAGATGGAGTTGAGGGTATTCAGGACTTCTTTAAATCAAGCCCTAAGAGTCTACGTTTCATTGCTATGAGCATGGGAAATAAGACAGACTAGCTCAAAATGATACTGTATGAAGAGAAGTGTAACCTAATTGTAACCTTGATCGGTATAACATGTGGAGATGAGAGAAATATGAAGAGGAGCAGGAGACAGAATACTGGCACTCTGTGTCAAAAGTACTTACAGCATTAGTGGGAATTCCACATTCTTGCTTGTAGAATAGTGATAGAAATGTAGCTGTGTTAGTCTGGGGTAGCTGAAGCAAAATGCAGGACAATGTAGCACTTTAAAGACTAACAAGATGGTTTATTAGATGATGAGCTTTCGTGGGCCAGACCCAGTGGGTCTGGCCCACGAAAGCTCATCATCTAATAAACCATCTTGTTAGTTTTTAAAGTGCTACATTGTCCTACATTCTTGCTGTATTTCTCCTAGGAAAGCCCTTAGAATTCCTCTGCTTCTGTTGCTACCCTTTGTGCTCTCTCACCCAGTGCTGTATATTGGTTACAATAAAATGGACAACCATTCTTGTCAGTTTCACTGAGCTGTCTCTTCTGGGGAGGCAGCACTAAAGAGGTACAATCTTCCACTTCCTGGATTCAGATTTGTTGCAACTTGCTACTGTTCTTGATGCAATTTTATGTGCTAACTTGGCATATAGGAATAAGTGATGTTCCAAACTAGCTGGCCCACAGAGATGATCAGATCTATTGCTATGGTTAATAGTTGATTATCCTATCAGGGATGAAGATGGTGCTTGGTCCTGCCATGAAGGCGGGGGACTGGACTTGATGACCTCTTGAGGTCCCTTCCAGTGCTATGAGTCTATGATTCCTCAGTTAAAGCTGCAGAGATGTGTGACTTAGAACCTAAAGAGCCAAAATATTAGTTGTCTGTTGCTTGCAGCCCATGGCTTTGTCACAACAATGCTATCCACCACTAATCTTCCAGATTAGGGATGTAATAGTATACTCAATTAACCAATTAACCAATAAGCAAAAGCTTATAGGTTAATGCCATAGACTACACTAGATGCATTTCCCTCCCCACATCTTGCTAGTACATTTTTTAGCAGGCTGGCCATCCTGGTTTGTGATGGGTCTAGGAGCTCAGAACCAACCCTATACAAAGGCTACTGCCACCCTGCGCTGCTGCTTCTTTATCAGAGGCAGCAGCACAGGGAAACAGGCAAGGGGAGCTGGTTTTTAAACTTCAGCAGAGAAGTAGGGGGCTCCTTGGGAGCGAGGCCGGAGCACAATGGCTGCCGGCCTTGCCCCAGGAACTATAGAATAGTTGACTAACCAATAAGAATTCTTGAGGTTACTCGACTATTCAGTTAACCAATATTTAACATCCCTATCCCAGATATGAAATCCTCAGTGGAACTTTAAATTGAAAAATCATTACCCTCCTACTTTGATATTTTTGCATTGAGCCTAAACCCCATTTTGTTCTTGACACTGTGACTTGTCCGCAGACTGATTTTTGTAACTAGAAGGAAGTACTGCAAATGGTAGGTAAAGTCATTAGTTAATGTTAGATATTTGTTTTTGGAGAGTGAGGTTTTGCTAGACCATTACAGTTTTCATTATGTTCAGGGCAACAGGATTAATTTCTGCCTACAATAATTGAAAACACCCTTTTTGTTATTTTCTGGAAACAAACTGATGATTATTCCAGTTTGAGATTTGTTACAGAAGATTTACCTTAGAAATCCAGAATGAAATTCTGCTATTTTTAATGGCATAGGTTCCAAAGTGTGCTAGTTGTATTTTGTCTGTAAGACAAGGTTCCTGCCCTGAGAAGTTTACAATACAAACAGAACAGGACTGAGAAAAGTGATCAGTTCCAATCATAGTGCATTTTCCTGAAAATGCTGTTCAACACAAGTGACATCATACATACCCATTAAAATAGTGTTAATGAATAATTCTCTTCTTTATCCAAGCAAATAAGTGTAACCTGCAGGGAAAGCTACAGTGTTTCCTAGACTTTTAAACATACTTTAAATAATAGCTCACTTTTGAAATACACCAACTGTACTGTGCTTTATGAACTTCTGGGTACATATTTGTAACTGTTTTTTGTAGAGGCCCTTGTATCAACATTGAGAAACTTAGCAGTTAGGGCTTGATTTTTTGATGCACTAAAAACCCTCATTTGCCAGCAAATTCAACAGAATTGAGAATAGCTATTTTCTGCAGGCTATCAGTGCCTCAAGGGATGTGCCCTAAACCGTCTCACCCATTCCCCAAAGCTAATACTGTTTTTGCATGAAAAATGTTAAAAATGTTAAGAGATAGGTAAGTTAGCCCCATCAGCAACGGAGTTAAGTGACTTTCTTTTGAATACTATGGTTCCAGTTAAACTGGTTTCTAACAAACTGAATGACTCTGCTGTTGCCATATTGAAGAACTGGCAAAAATCGCTGTACCAGCTTTAAAATGTTTTTTGTAATACTTTTTTTGTGCCCCAGCTTTGCTGTATGAGGTAAGTTGCTAAAGACATTTCCTCACTTCAGCAGATGAATGCTAACCCCTGTCTTTACTGCTCGGGAAACATGGGACCTGAAATATCTTTTAAAAGGCAGTGTAAGATACAAGCCTACTGGGCTGTCCCTCTAGCCAGTGTTCCTTGTCAGCTGTGCTCTTGGGCATCCAGGAGAGGTTCAAATGCCACCTAAGTGATACCAGAGCACCCACATCTGGCAGCATGTGTTTTTACTGGCAGTACATGTCTGCACATGCCTTTGTCCACATCATAACATTTATTCTGCAGATGGATGGAAAAATTAAATTTTAGAAGCAACATTGCCTGCTGCAGTCCCCTCCTCATGAGAGAGCCCACTATAGCCGGCTTTAGGCAGCTGCACTCACCAGGGGGCCTTCTAATTGTTGCAGACTGAGCATGGTCACTTGTGGGGGCCTTAGTAGCTGACCTGTTCAGTATCTCTAGTGCTTCCTCAGCCCAGACACAGCAGTGAATACCTATGTCGGCTCAACGGGCCCCAGTCATCTGCTGGGACTTGTCCTCTCCGCTGGAAACCACCCCCGGGCAGCGAAGATAAGACGTGGGCTGCCACCATCCTCCATTTTATGCCAATTGGAAGTGAGCGACCTTGACTACGAAGCGCCAGGAGAGTCAGTCACGCGGCAGGGCTGCATCCTAGGGCGGCGCGGGTGCGCTGCCGCCGCAGCATTTCCCTCATGGTGGGTCTTTGCCCCTCGGGTGACCCTGACCCGAGCTGACCTTAGTCCTGCGCCCCAGGCAGGGCGAGGGAGCCTGGAGAAGAACGGGTGGGAGGGGGCTAACGGCAGACCGGGCGGAGGGAGGTCAGCGTCCCCCCCCCGCGTACGTCTCCCTCCCCCGGGGCGGAGCGCGCTGACGCGGCGGCGCCGCTGCTCTTGGCCGAGGGGAGTCGCACAATTATGAGAAGGAGCCGCCGGGCCGAGACTGCCGCCGCCAGCGTCGTGTCCTGCAGCAGAGCCCAGCTCGAGCCGCCCCTCTCTCCTGGTGCCTGGAGCGCTGTCCTCACGCGGCCTCTCCCTGCCCGGCCCTCCGCAGTCGCCGAGCTCAGCCCCGATAGATGGAGACAGGCTCCGCCACCGCCGAAGCACGAGCAGGAGCACGAGCAGCCCGGCCCGAGGAGCGCCAGAGCCGGCGGCGTCGAGACCCAGCTCGACCCTGAGGAGAATGGTGAGGGGGAGGGGGGTTGGTCCCGCCTCGGCATCCGCAGAGGGTTCGCCGGCTCGGAACAAACCTGTGCCGGCCGGCCAGCGCCGCTCCTGTCAGCCCCCTTCGCGGAGCACGGGGCTAGCTCCCATGGCGGTTGTTTGGACTTCCCCTTAGCTCCCGGCGCTGTTCAGCGTGGGGCCGGGGGGAGGGGAGCGGGACTGACTCCTCGCCACGCGCTGTCAGATGCGCGCTAGCGACTGGGGGAGCCTCAGATGTCTCCGTCGTGATGTGCTTGGGTGCCCGCTTGTATGGAGGGGCGCACAGCTCGGCCCCTTTCCTGGAGCTGGTGATGTCTCCTAAACCCCGCGCAGCGATTTTGGCCTCAGAAAAACCCTTTGCTAGATTTCAGTGTTTGTGTTGTCTCTTCATTATCCTCTCTGGGGGCTAAAGCATCCAGGTGCCACACTTCAGAAAGGCAACGACAAGTGTTTTCCTAGTGTTTGTCGAGCCTATAGGTAGGCTTGGGAAGTATTTCGTTTTTGGCTAGTAAGCATCAATTTCATAGAACCCACATAAACCGGTGAAAAACATTTGCATTAGTACTAACTGAAAAGAGTACAGAGAGGCAAAGTAAGAAAACAAATGTTGCTTGGGAGCTTATTGGAGTTTTGATTTGTATAAGTTTACATGTGATGTTGGCAGTTTGTGAAGGAGCTAAAGATTTAACTTTTTACATCTTAACATCTGCTGTCATTCATTATTTTCTGACTCCTTCCCCCAAGTTTGTTGCAGTCCTGAACATTTAAAGAGCTAAAATTGGGGGGGGGGGGGGGGGAAGGAATGCTTAAAACCCATAATTTTGCACATCTGAAAACATAAGAAAGCTTAAAAAGAAGCAATAACATCATAAAAATTATAAACACTGAATTCTGCTAAGTCTTGTCATATGTCCCTCTTGATGTAAAGCAACATTCTATTATTGCTGCATACTGTACTGAGAATTTGAATCTTGGGTCTTTCCATTCACCCCTCTCACCCTTTTTTGTTTGTTTGTTTAAACTGCTTGTTTTGGGTGGTGTTTCTATTCAAGAATATCACTTCACTATGACACACAATCTTCAATATACCTCTTTGACTAAACAAATGATTAATCAGAATTATTTTGAACATAGCTGTATCCTCAGCAGTGCTGCTGTAAGCTCTCTAACTGCTGCTCTTAGCTTATAGGAGAAAGTGCTACTTCAGCTTCTGTGAGTGACCATAGCTATGTCCAGTGTAATTTGTGTTGCTGAGTGGGGTAGTTTATTCCTCCCCCGCCCCGAGTGACATAGTTTATGCTGAAATAAACTGCAGTGCAGACATAGCCTTGGGGCATGTCTATACTGCTTGCTAGATGGACAGGTAGTGATCAATTTAGTGGAGTTCGATTTATTACATATAGATGTACTTAACTGCTGAGTGCTCTCCTGTCAACGTTGGTGCTCCATCAGAATGAGAAGTTTAGGCGACGTCAATGGGAAGGCATCAGCTGTCCACTTAACCACAATGAAGACACTGCAGTAAGTAGCAGCAGGTATGTCAGCTTCAGCTAGGTTGTTCATGTAGAGTAGGTAGTGTAGAGTAGGACTCCGCTGACAGACCTGGTTCTTTGGTTTGAGTAGTAAAGGTTGATGTTTTTGGGTCACAACTAGCAGGCTGATGTTGAACCTAGGACTTAAAAGCATAAGGGGTTCAGAGGTGCTGCTACATATTCTTTTATTGAATAATTATGTAATCTTGTTGCTGTGTCTACTTTCTCTCCTTCCCAACTCTGCTGTTGTTTTTCCTTCAATTATATGTCATGTCACTTAAACGTTTTGAGGCATACACAGAGGAGGCATGGTTTTTTTTTTATGGTTGGTAAATAAACTAATATAGAGTACTCCAATTCCATGCACCACACCTATTTATTTCACTGGGTAACATTATTAATGGTGGTTTTACGTTTTTATTAAAATCAAACAGCTTGATAACCACATTTGTTTGACAGCATTGTACTTCTATTGTTGTAAATAGCACCTGTGACTTGCTAAGAAATGTGGTTTCTTTTGTTCTTTCTATATATTTTTTAAGTTTATAGGTAAATTGTGGTAGAACTTTATATACAGGAGGACAAGGGTGGGCAATAATTTTCACAGGTGGGCCATTCCATGCATTTTGGTAAGTTGTCATGGGCTGCACACTTCTGTTATATTAATAAATGGGGTGCAAGGTCTGAGGGTAGGCAGGAATTCTGGGCTTGTATAGAGCGTTGGGGTGTAGAAAAGGGTGAGAGATGTGGGCTCTGGAATTGAGTTTGGATGCAAGGGGGGCGGAGCTCTGATCTGGGAGCAGGCATGAGGTTCAGACTCTGGCTGGGAGGCCACTTCTAGAGGTGGCTCCTGGCTCTCAGTGTGCTTAGGCAGTTATCCTCCCTCAGCATCCCACTGTGCTGTGGGCTGGACAGAAATGTTAGATAGGCCTGAACTGCCCTATGGGCTGTATTTTGCCCGGCTTGTAGTAGAATCTCAGAGGTGCAAATACCTTGGGGAATTAAGGTGTCCTTTTTTTTTTTTTTTTTTTTTTGTAACTTGCGCTACCTGATTGCATACTTCTGGTTCCAAATGAGATGTGCAGTTGACCTGTCAGTTCAAAACTCTTCCTCCTACCTTAGAGGCTCTACTGTAATCACTGCTGCTGAAAGGCTGAGAACCGCACACATCCTGTTGTACATTTTACCTTGACTCCATTGCACCCCACTTGTTTGTCTACCCCAGCCTGCTCAAATGGTGCCACTGTGATTGATGCAGCTGCATTGATTTAGCAAGTCTAGTGAAGATCCAGTAAGTTGATAGTGTTAAGGTAATAAAAATTGAAAAATCAAGGAATTTTAAAATATGGTTCATTATTTTAAATGATCATTCTTACATAAAGTACAATATACATATTAGGGATGTAAGCGGCTAGTCGAGTAGGTCTCCTTCCCCCCTCCCCCCCGCCTTCCCGGGGTGGGAAGCAGGAGCTGGTGCTAGGGGGAGCCGACTTAAAAGCCGGTTTCCCCCCAGCACCATCTCTGCAGGGGGCAAGAGGAGGCAGCAGTGTATTGGGGAACTGGGCATGAGCAGAAGGGCATCATCTAGAACTGGTCATGAGCTGGGACAACTGATTGCCAGCTCGTGTCCTGTCCCCTGCTGTGCCTCTGCCTTTTTAAATGTAGTCGTGGCTGTTATTACATTTAAAAGAAAGAGCCAGGAGCTAACCCTGCTATGGCTCTGCCGATTTCTCCCCTTACCGACTAATTGAGTAGTCGATGGAAATTCCATCGACTACTCGATTAGCTGATTCAGTGAAATTCAACATCCCTAATAGGTATCAATCTTAGTATCACAGGAACTTGTCATTTTTATGTAGCTTTTATTTAACCGCCACCGCCACCCCCCCCCCCCCCCATCACAAGCTCTCATGTGAGGCTATAAAATGTATGTTATATAGCAGATAGACTAGAATGTTACTCTTTTGACTAAATGAAAAGATGGGAGCCATCTCCCACTGCGTGTAAATTTGTAACCGCTGATGCTATACTTCAAAGGCGAAAGCGCTGCAGGGAGCACGGGGCCGGGGGGGACTGCTTGAGTCCCTTGCTGGCCCTAGGCTGCACATGTCATTTCAAAGCAGTAGCACCGCACAGAGCCCAGGGTCTGGCAATGCCCTTTTTATAGCATGCCCTTTTTGTTTAGGGCTTTAAATTCACTGCATGGTCACTAGGATGGGCAACCACAAATAGTGTGTGGGCTGCATGAGTGGCTCTCCTTCACTTCAGTGGGCTGAAGCAGGTTCCACCTGGGGCCCCACAGCTCCCTGTCTGTCTCCTCACTCCTAAGTGCCTCTCATGCAGTGGGGCACCAAAGCCCAGCACTTACCTGCTCCTTTCCTTCCCTCCCAGCACTTTTGGAGCACACAAATTGCCTGATTTGCATTCCATCCCTGTTCTGCCCTCCTCCCCAGAGTGAAATGCTACAAACAGCTTAAATATAAATATAAAGCTTTACACAGTTTTAAAGTGCTTGCTAGAGATCTGTTTATATAGATCTAAAGGAAATCTTAATTTACTCAGTGTCTTGACATTTATGCTGAGCAGCTAGGTTCCATTATAAAATCCTGTTTTATCTGCAAGACTGATCTGGCCTGTAAACTGCTAGATTTACTCTTAGTGCTTCTGCAAAATTTGATTTGAGTTATAAGTCTCTTAAAGAAAATTAAAAAACACAAAATAAAAAAAATAATTAAAACAATCTAATTTGAATAGTCTTTGCCTGACCTTGTCTCCGAGTTGACTACAATTTCAAACTTTATGCACATTCTGATGTCTTTAACTTGTGCACTGACCATATATAAAAATAGGTGGTTGTTGAGCAGAGTTTTTGTTGTGGATAGTTATGAATCTAATCCTGCTTTCATTGATTTCAGTATAAGGTTTGTACAATAGGGACAGGATTGGGCAGTTTTGTGATCATGGTGCCCTCTGTTGATTGGCCACAACATGGAAAAACTATGAGTGTCAACATGGCTGATAGAAGATCTGTTAATTTTCTCCAGTAGTGGAGGCTTATATGTTTTAGAACTAGTGGTTCAGGGTTCCAATCTTGGCTCTGAAAACTAGAATGTTTTCTGAAAATTTTGAGAATACTCTACTCTGCTACATTAATAATAATGTACTGAGGCTAAAAGACTTTTAAATATTTTTGGTCAAATATTTTAATGCTATTTGTCTCCCTCTGCCTATTCAGTAAAACCATGTTAAACTATATTTAAATGTCATAATTTTTCACAAGCTACTTTTTATATCCAAAGTATTAAAAAATTATTTTAAGACACTGATACTGTGTCACTTCAAGATAAGGTACTCTGTCAATGAAACTAATAGAAGAAAAGTACAATGTGTATGTGTGCGCGCGCACACACATTTTAACTTCAGAGGACTTCTTGTGTAACTTTCCTCACACTTGTAAGTCTTATGATCTAGGTTCTAACACAGATAACTGATATAATAGCAGTAACAGGTGCCTCTTGCACATTATTGAAACTGTGTGTCAAATTATGAATTGGATTTGGAAATATTATACATAACGGGAGTGTCTAGACTGGCAAGATTTTGCGCAAAAGCAATTGCTTTTGCGCAAAAACTTGCCAGCTGTCTACACTGGCCGCTTGAATTTGCTCGAGCACTGACTTTGTAATGTACAAAATCAGTGCTTCTTGTGCAAGTACTTTCACGCTCCCGCTTGGGAAAAAGCCCTCTTGCGCAAGAATACTTGCGCAAGAGGGCCAGTGTAGACAGGGAAGAACTGTTTTGAGCAAAAGCATCTGTGCCAATCTAGATACACTTTTGCGGAAATACTTTTAATGGAAAAACTTTCCGTTAAAAGTATTTCCGCAAAATCATGCCAATCTAGACGCAGCCAACTTGTTTCTACATTACTCACTAAATAAAGTTACATACATGTACCAATATAATTTTAAAAGTTTTTCCTCAATCATTTATAAATCCTTAATAAAGGACAAACTGATGCTACTCACTATTTTGAAGTTAATACGAGTGTCACTTTAAATTTTTGTCCAAGTCACAACTTCACGTTCTTGTGTGGTTTTTTGGACATAATCAGGAATGTATTCAAGTACATTGCTTTTTAGTTACAGCTATAGGTAGGATAATTTTGGTACTGCGTTCCCTCATGAACACTGCTAGTCTTTGTGTTTAATATGCTAAATGTGTTCTTTTTTTCTCAGTAGAAAACATGTGTTAATCTAACTCGGTCAAAATCAAATTAGCAAGTGTAAAAGCTTGGATTTTATACCATGCAATAGTTCTTCTTACCCTCTCCTGCCTAAATGTTTATTTACATGTCTTCTAGATTTTTGGTAGTCCTACTTCCATCTTGTATAGCATTAATTCTAAAATGCATCTAGAGGTAAGGAAGGAGCTTGCTGCTCTTGTATTATTTCCTTGTGTGTGCCTGATGAATTATTAAGATTTCTTGTGTGCTTGATGGTTGATCGCCTAAGAGCTGCTTTTTTGTCCCTTGTAATATTTGCATAATGATTTGTTTTTTATAAAAAGAGGATCATTTCTTTCTAATCTGCACTTTCTGAAAATACACAGGAATTTAAAACTGGAATTCTTTCCCTTATGAACAATAATCTCTATAGTTGTCCTGATAGGAAACTTGTCTTTAGATAGCTCTTGCTGCCTACAAAATGTCCAGACTTCGGACAAAATATTTGCAGTCTTTACAGATAGCTATGGTATGGCGAAATGTGAATTATTTTTCCCTGTTGACTCTCTTTATTCTCAGTGTCTAAAATTGGGTTTTAGGGCTGGAATTTTGCCATATAGCTGATCTGTTAAGCACTGGGAGTGTTGTTCTAATGCAGGGAGGATCTTCTGGTGCACAGATGTTTCTACTCCTCCCAGATGTTTCAGGCCTGGAAGGTGTGGCTGGAGCAGTCCTGGGCAAAATATCCTCCGTGGGCCGAATCTGGCCTGTCAAGCCATTGAATCCAGCCTGTGGAACAGCAGGGAGCCTCAGGAAGACTTCCTGCTCGCCCTGTGTCCCCTCCAACACTGCTCAGAAAAGTGGCTGTTGTAGCCGTTTCTTTTTCTCAAGTCTGAGCCCTGGGGAAGGGGCAATGGTGCTTCACAGGCTGCTCCTGCCCCCAGCACAATCCCATTGGCCAATTTCTGGCCAATGGGAGCTGTCTGTTTGAAGAACTGGCAGCACGAAGAACTGGCAGCACAAAGCACCACTCTCCTCCCACTCCCATGCTCTTATTCACCAATGCACATGGCCTCCGTGGCCTGTGCGGAGGCAGGGCAGGAAGGAAGCCTACCTGAGAAACGTGCTGTGCTGCTGGTCAGGAATCACCCAGGTAAGTCTCCTGGCCAGAGCCTGCCTCTGAAAAACCAGCCCCTCTCTGCCCCCCCACTGCTGCCCCTCTCCTCCACATAAGCAAAACTGTGTCCCCCTCCTGAACTCTTCCCAGACCCTGTACTCCATAACCTGCCCAAGGTCACAACCCAAACCTCTTCACTCCCTCCTGCACCCCAATCCCTTGCCTCAGGTTACAGCTCCCTCCTGCCCCCAGTCACAATCCAAACCCCTGCAACCTAGTCCAGTGCCTCAGGTCACAACTGCCTCCTTCACCCAAACTCCCTCCAAGATGCCTTATCCCCTCCTTCACCCAAATCCCTTACCCCAAACTCCCTTCTGTACCCAACTTCCATTCCAGACCCTGCATCTCCTTCGTTTAATATAATGGAAAAGTGTTGCCCTTGACAGCTATCTTCCCCTCCCCCCCCCATCAAAAATTGGATAACTCTGGGCTAGAGGAAAGTGGGCACTGCAGAAACATGTTGCATTAACCCCCAGTGCAGTTTTCAACTCTGTTAGGTCACCAGGGCAGCCCTCATTATGCCAGAAGCAGTGCCCTTCTTCTATCTGGCATGCCTAATGTCTCCCGTAGAAAAGACACACACTCTACCATCCTCTAATCTGTTTTTATAAGATATTTTAACTCTCTGTCCAGATGGTTATTTTTTGTCCTTTGGATGATTCAGCCTTTTAACTAATCATGGCCATTTGGTGAGTCAGGTGATGTCTTGGTACAGGAGACTTTATCTTGAAAAGAACTATATTCTCCGAGTGGGCAACTGGATATTCAGCTTGGGGGATTTACAGTGCAAGTCAGAAAGAAAGGAATGAATAAAAGGATTCTCTTATTTTATTGTAAATTAGTGCTAGTCACTCCTAGATTTATATCAATAGTCAGGAATTAATTCACCTTTATGTTGCATGCTGCCTAAATGGCAGTGCTGTGTGTGCACTGCATTACTTAGTTTGACCCTAGCAATCCTTCATCAGCTGTTCTACAATGCTTAACACTGACCACTTTGGTCGTTATAGTGAGCTCCTCTGTCTAGAGGTAACAGAGACCAAAGGCGCCTCTCCCCTTTAAAGCTCTCTGAATTTTGAAATGTCTTTTCCTTATTTTACAGGTTGGCAAATGCACCTAGCAGGTCTCCACTGTGGTGTGCAACTACCTAGCTGACCACTCTTGGCCCCAAACTTCTGTGTCCCCCTGAAGCGCAGGGCCTGGGATGGTTGGCCCTAACTGTCCTATGGATGGGATGGCTCTGTCTGAAACTTTTTGTGGAGGTAGTCGGCAATATTTCCCAAAAGTTTTAAGGGATGGCAGTCATATTTCTTCCTCTGTGGTAGGATTCTTTTCCATGCCAGTCATTGATAACTTCAGGTACCACTGCAGAGCATAGGGTAGCAGCATATGTTTCCTGGTGTCTTTAGGATGCCAGAAGCAGCTGTGCTCTCTTTGCCTTTGTTACCCTGTAAGTGAGAGATGGAGATCAAGGGAATGGAGTTACGAGTTTCTCTACCGTTTCTGCTGTTGCAGCCTTTAGGGAAGGGACCTCAGTACTTTTTAAAATTTTGTTTGCCAGACATTCTCCTTCTGGAATCAGCAAACAACTTATTCTTTGTGACCCCAGAAAGTCTAATCTGCTAATATGAGCTATTCTAAAATGTGAGTTCCCTACAGCTATTTCGGGAGTGGCATGCTTTAATAATAATATTTGGAAGCATGAGACATTTAATTATGGTGGAGTCATTTCAGTGCAAGTTCAGGTTGCATTCTGTTTTTCACTTCTAGTGTGTGTGCAATTCTCATAAATTAAAATTTTAGTGTGTGTGCCCCAGATCTGTGCACAATTAAACTTTTAAAATTTTAATCCAATTTAACTTGGATCAAAAGTTCACTGAGTCTGATTTTTATTCCCCTAAAAACCCACAAACTGTTTAAAAAAATGGAGTTAGCTTTTAGAGCTATGTAACTTTTAAATAAAATTAGTATTTTTGTGTCACTACTCGATTTTGTATATGGCCTCCGTCGGTCAGTTGACCATGGATGACGTATCCTAGTTCTCGTCTTGGTTCGTGTCGGATTGTCTGGGACAGCGTCGGGGACAGCGTCGTTGGTGGCTGAAAAGGCCAATCCGGGACAGGCATTCTTTGCCGCAGAAGTCGCAGCTATAGGTGGTTCCCTGGCTGCTGTTGTTGCGTAACTTCCTGCGGGCTCGCTTTTCTTCTGATGCACGCATCATGTTCGTTTCGCCTGACCTGAGCTGTGTGGTCAGGGTGCCCCTCCACTTCAGGCGGTCTGCTGCGAGGTCTTCCCAGGACTGCGTGTTTATGTTGATGGCTTTCATGTCCCTCTTCACGACATCTTTAAATCGCAGGTTCGGGCGCCCTGTGGTTCTCTTCCCAGATGCCAGTTCCCCGTAGAGGATGTCCTTTGGGATCCTCCCATCCTCCATGCGGCGTACATGGCCAAGCCAACGCAGGCGACGTTGTCGGAGCATGGTGTACATGCTGGGGAGGCCGGCTCGAGTCAGAACTTCGAGGTTGGAGACTTTGTCTTGCCAGGTAATGCCCAGGATGCGGCGCAGACCTCGTAGATGGAAAGCGTTCAGTCTCCGCTCTTGTCTCGCGTATGTGGTCCATGTCTCGCTCCCGTACAGCAGGGTGCTGATGACGCAGGCGTTGTACACTGCCATCTTTGTTGCGATTGTCAGCCTGGGGTTGGTCCACACTCGGGTAGTCAGGCGGGCTAAAGTAGAGGCTGCCTTTCCGATCCTCTTGTCGAGCTCAGCATCAAGGGAGAGATTATCGGTGATGGTGGAGCCCAAGTACGTGAACTGGTGGACGACGTCAAGCTGGTAGTCGTCTACTGTGATGGCTGGTGGAGTGACAGTGTCCTGGCTTAGGACGTTTGTTTTTTTCAAACTGATAGTCAGCCCAAAGTCTTTGCAGGCCATGGAAAAACGGCTCATCAGCGACTGTAGTTCTTCCTGGGTATGTGTGACGACTGCTGCGTCGTCGGCAAATATCATGTCCCTGATCAGCGTCTCACGTATCTTCGTCTTGGCTTTGAGGCGAGAGAGATTGAATAGCTTGCCGTCCGATCTGGTGCGGAGGTAGATTCCTTCCGTTGCTGAGCCGAAGGCATGCTTGAGGAGCAGGGCAAAGAAGATCCCAAACAATGTGGGGGCAAGAACGCAGCCTTGCTTGACGCCGCTGCTGATGCTGAAAGGCTCGGAGCAACTGCCGTTAAACTGTACTGTTCCCTTCATGTCTGTGTGGAAGGATTCAATCAAACTCTGCAGTTTTGGTGGGCAGCAGATCTTGTGAAGGATTTTGAAGAGTCCGTCTCTGCTGACCAGGTCAAAGGCTTTGGTGAGATCAATGAAGGAGACGTACAGGGGCATCTGCTGTTCTCTACACTTCTCCTGGAGTTGTCGTAGGGAGAAAATCATGTCTACGGTTGACCGTTCTGCGCGGAAACCACACTGTGACTCCGGGTAGACACGTTCAGCCAGCTTCTGCAGTCGGGTCAAGATGACCTTAGCAAATACTTTGCCTACAATGCTAAGAAGGGAGATGCCTCTGTAGTTGTTGCAATCACTTCTCTCGCCCTTAATCTTGTAGAGGGTGACAATCTTAGCATCCCGCATATCCTGCGGTACGGCTCCTTCTTTCCAGCACTGACAGAGCACTTTGTGAAGAGGGTGCAGTAGGGAACACTTGCACTGTTTCAGCAGGTCTGGAGGAATCCCGTCGCTGCCGGGGGCTTTTCTTGAGGCCAGTTTATCAACAGCCTTGCTGAGCTCTTCTACTGTTGGCTCTGCATCAAGTTCTTCCATGGTTGGCAGGCATTCAATGACATCTAATGCTGCGGAGGTCACCGTATTCCGTCTGGAGTAGAGGTCGGAGTAGTGTTCCACCCATCTCCCCAACTGTTGTTGCTTGTCGGAGATTATTTCTCCAGTAGATGACTGGAGGGGTGCTGTTTTGCTCTGGGTAGGGCCCAGCGCTTTCTTAATGCCGTCGTACATGCCTCTTGTGTTCCCTGATATGGCTGCTTTCTGGATGTCGTTGCTGAGCTGCTGCCAAAATTCGTTCGCACAGTGTCTGGCAACCTGTTGAGCCTTGCTCCTAGTAGCCCTGAGAATTTGTAGGTTCCTCTGGCTTGGTGACCGCTTGTATTCTGCCAGGGCGGCGCGCTTGGCTTCTATGACTGGAATCATCACAGAGGACTTTGCTTCAAACCAGTCATGCGTTTTTATGGTCCTCTTTCCAAAGGTTGCCAGGGCAGTGCGGTGCATTATGTTCCGCAGTGTTTCCCACTTTTCCATGGCAGAGTCTCCTGTCTGTGTAGCATCAAGTTCCTTCTCAAGCGCTTCTGCGAATTTCTGCGTCAGGTCAGGCTGCGACATCTTGCTGACGTCGATGCGAGGATTTCCTTGTTTCCTTGAACGATGAAACCTCTTCGGGTTCAGCCTGATCTTGCAGCACACTAAGGAGTGATCTGTGTTGCAGTCAGCGCTGTGATAAGAGCGTACATGCAGGACGCAATTGATAGCTGAGCGGCGAACTAGTATAAGGTCCAACTGGTGCCAGTGTTTCGAGCGCGGATGTCGCCAGGAGACCTTATGCTGGGGCTTGGTCTGGAAGTATGAGTTGGCGATGCACAGGTTGTAGAAAGCGCAGAGCTCGAGCAGGCGTTGGCCGTTCTCGTTCATTTTGCCGACGCCAAATTTTCCGAGGCACGAAGGCCATGAGTCATTGTCCGCACCTACTCTGGCATTGAAGTCACCCAAAAGGATGAGTTGTTCCTTGTCGGGGATGCTGTTGATGACAGATGTTAGGTTCTCATAGAACCGGTCTTTAGTTTCCAATGTTGCGTTCAGAGTTGGGGCGTATACGCTGACGAGGGTGATAGGGCCTGTGGTGGTGTTGAGACGAAGGGTGAGGAGTCGTTCTGAGCCATTACTGCCTGGTTCTACCATACTCAGTAGGCTATTTTTCACCGCGAAAGCTACGCCATGCTGTCTAGGCTCGTCTGGGGCCTTTCCCTGCCAGTAGAAGGTGTAGTCTTTTTCTTTCAGAATGCCTGAGTCTGCCAGTCGTGTTTCCTGTAGGGCGGCGATGTCTACGATCAGCCTCAGAAGTTCGTTGTTGATGACTGCTGTCTTTCGTAGGTCGTCAATGTCCCGTACGTCTTCGGAGAGGCCCGTCAACATTGTACGGACATTCCAACATCCCAGTTTAAGAGATGGTCTCTTTCTCAGTGTTTTGTTGCCTGGTGCAATGGTTGCAGCCTGCCGTTCGGAATGTTCCTAATCCCCATGCACCCAGTGAGGAAAGCAGACTGTGGCGGGGCAGTACCTGACTGTCTGGGGGCTGCCCAGCTTGAGGCGGGCGGTAACTGCCCAGTGAGACCTGAAGATCCCTCCCACCGTCGGGAACAACCCCTGGCGCCATGCTCTACGCCAATTGAGCTGTGGCTTATAACCGGTAAACTGTTGCTCCCCGTGTTGTTTCCACGCTAGTAACGCTAGCGAGGCTGGAGTGTCCTCTCCAGGGTTGCGAGATATGTTGGTAGTCGGATACTAGCCAGGGCAATGTAATATGGAGGAACAGGCTATTGCCCACGTAGCGGGTCCCCCCTCTCCACGTCGTCGATGGATCCAAAGGAACAGCAGGGCTGCTACAGTTTGGCATCGGCGCCGTCGCAGGAGTTGCCAGAGCGAGGCTGCAAGCAGCGTCGAACTGCCTTAGGGACTCCGACTCCGGATTTTTCCTCGAGGTTTACTCCTGAAGCCTTTTCCATGGAAGAATATAGCTGCAAGGCAGCGGAGGTTTAAAATCAGGGTTTTCCTTCCCCTAGATGAACTGCCTTCCTAGGCTGACGAGTATCATCTCCCCGAAGCAACTGGTTATAAGGCGCCAGTGACCCGCCTGCGCCCCTTCTCCTGTCAGTTAAAACAGTTCCGCCGGGTTTACAAGCTAAACCGCACGTGAAGGCCAGGAGCTGGACTTGGTTGTCAGAGTTAATACACTGATTAACTGATGGAGAAAATGTTCCACACCAGCTACACTGTCTGTAAAAGCTTTTCAAAATAGTTTAGGAGATGGCTATGAATCTGCCTTGTGATATATGCTATAAATGTCACCTGCATCTAAAATAATGAATAGATTAGTAAGACAAGTGGCAGTTGGGAAATGCATCAGAGAAAATGTTTGACAAAATAATAGTTACTTTTGTCAAAGGCCAGGATCTTTGTGAAACTGTTCATTATCAAAGTTCCTAGACTGACTGAACAGTTTTCTTAAGAACAGGTTTATCACCAGATTAGATACAAATCAATTATTTTTTTTTTTTAATTAAAAATGGTTTTGGAGGGGAAAAACCTATCTAAAGTTAGTGAGGTACTACTGTCACCAAGCAACATACTGGACTAATTCACTCTAACTTGAAAAAGCAGGAAAGCTTGTTTTTGTTTTCCAGGTTATGAACAAATAGGAAAATGAAGGCAAAGATGACTGAGTTAGCTGCAGAAACCAATATTTTAAGTTTCTCATGTTGACCTGGCTGACAGAGTAAATTTAATGTTTGTGGGTTTTTTTTTTTAATTTTCACTTAACATTTTTTTCAACTAAATTGGATAACAAAAAACAAACCCGGTTTAAAAAAAAGTTAAATGTTTAACCAAATTAAAAAAAGTATATGCTTGTTTTGTTAAAATACTATGTTTGCTGTTAAAGAAAAAAATCCAGAATGCATAAGATTGATTTAGTTAAATCAATTTAAATGTATGTCTGGTGGTGGTCTCCTAATACAGCATGGCAAGAAAATCCTCCAAATATTAATGATTATCCTGTTGAATTGGAGATAGTTCACCTCCTAATAACTTCATAAATATCTGCTTCAGTTACCTTTAGTAAATGAAATAATCATTAATTTTCTAATATAGTTGTAAAACTAATCTGAAAAGTTTTCAAAATAAATCACTGATTAAAATGTATAGGGTGTACCTTAAAATAAAACCTACATCTATCTCTGAATTGTGAAGAATATGTATTAAGGTTATAACAACCAACGTGAATGCACTTTTATGTAGAAAACCATGATTAAATCAAGTCTTCCTGACTAGTGATTTAAATCATAATTTAAATCCTATACACTCTGATTCTGTTGCTCTGATAAAGATTGTCTGTGCTTAATGGAGCCATTGTGATGTTGAAGACCCTGGTCTTGGTTAAGCTGTTGATTTGAAGTGAGTTCTGCATGTGAATCAGAACAGTAAAAGAGTTTGAGCATTATTTTTTTTTCTTAAAATAATTTTTTAACGAGAAAATTGAAAAAATATAATAGTGAAAATTCTCAGTTTCAAGGCCGTTTTTGATAGAAAAATATGTATATGGACAAACTTCAATCAGGTGTTGCTGATTCTTAAGCCATCTGTAAACAGTATAATGAAGAACAGAATCTTCAACATAGCAATGGCTCCTTTCATGCATGACAGGATCTTCATTTGGTCCTGAGCCAGTTGGGTTCTTGGACAAAAGTCTTGTCTAAACAAGAAAGTGGCACAGTTAAGTTAAAATATTACTTTATAAAAAATTCAGTTTTAACTGAACACTGATGCAGTTTACTCTTGTAGATGAAGCCAGTGGTTTTGTTCTCCATAAAATAAATAACTGGCCAGGAGTTGGGAAATAAAAATAAATAAATAAATAAAAACAAAAGCCATACAAAGCACTGCATGTGCTTACACAAAACTGCATGTATTGTTTTTGTGTGTTTAAGGTTTCTCTGTACATAATAATTTACTTTCAACCAAAAAAGGAAGGAAATTAAAAGCTAAGGCTGTTTGTTTGATCTACTCACTTGCCTAGAGATATACACCTTACGGCTACACATTAGCATAATAACTATACACCACAGACCAAAAACGTTAACTCTACTCAAGTAGTATTGGCAGGTTTCCAGCACCACATTGCCTAAACCTGCAAAACCTTGTAAACTTGTTTGGTAGGGACTGTGAGGGTGGAGAGGTAAGGAGTCTTGTCTGGTCTGGTTTGTGGTAGAAGTGGGTAGACTTAGTTTGGAGTGGTATGTGATGGTTGTGCTAGTAATAAGGTGTATGTGCCTCTGGCAGACGAAATGTACTATTGGTAACCTTAACTTCATTTAAAGAACAAACTTTATGGTAGTGGCTCTCAAACTGTGGCTCAATTAGCTCACATTTGCAGCCCAGCTGTGTGCTAAAAATATTCACAATTTGCTCAGGTTTTGGGATAGGGGTGTGGCTAGGGCCAACTGAGGGGGACACATCCTCAAGCAGCCTTGTTGTAGAGCTCCTGCCAGCAACAAGCTGATGGGTGGTGCATAGGTTCAGGGTGTGGGAGAGGTAGTCTTTTGGGAGATTTGGAGAGTATGGGGGTGGAGGGTGCTGGGCATTATAGGTATAGGAACGAGGGGTCTTTGGGGCTGCTGCAGCACCCCCAGGTTTTATGTGGGCCTTCACTCCTGACCTTGGGCCTGGAGTCCTGGCTGTCAGCCTCATGTCTGAGTCCCGGCTGTCTGCCCCCGCACAATGGGCCTTTGATCCTTTTCCTGCTTTTTGGAGGGGACTCTTAAGTGCAGAGTTCTGGGCATGGATATCAGGTTGGCACTGAGCTTCTCAATCGTTGGCCCACATAACACATTTTTGACCACATATGTGACTCTGTGATAAATAGGTTGAGAATCACTGGTATCTGCTGATACCATTATTGGACCTAACCAAGTGAGTTATAAGATCAAGAACACATATTCCTGCGCATCCAGAAATATAATCTATGCTATCATGTGCCGAAAGTGTCCGTCTGCTATGTACATTGGACAAACATCTCAGACACTTCGCCAAAGGATTAATGCCCACAAAACAGATATCAGACAAGATCACAAAGAGAAAACAGTTTCTTGCCATTTTAACCAGAAAGGACACTCTCTCAATGACTTAACCACCTGCATTCTGCTACAAAGACCTTTTTACATCTGCACTTGAAAGGGAATCCTCTGAACTGTCATTCATGTTAAAATTCGACACTTTCCAACAAGGACTTAACAAACATTTGAACTATCTCACCCATTACCAAGACAGTTTCCCCAATTATCACCTCTAATACCATTAACTCACAAACATCCCATTCTCCCTACCTCTAATATCATCAATTCACAGACACTTACCTTCCTTCCTCCCCCCCCCATCCCCCTCCTGTTCTGCAATGTGATTTGTCCTTTTCATATTTGTTCATTTTTTTAAATTGTTTCCTTTGGTATATATGGTTGTGACTACTTTCTTCCACTATTTGATCTGAGGAAGTGGGTCTGGCCCACGAAAGCTCATCATCTAATAAACCATCTTGTTAGTCTTTAAAGTGCTACATTGTCCTGCATTTTGGTATAAGGTACAGAGCAAATTAACTGACACAGTACAGTGTGCATACATGCCCATTAGATGAAAATCACTCTTACTTGAAATGGAATCAGTCATACTTCATTTATGATCTTTCACCAGATATTGCCTATAGCTGTCTACAGCAACCCATATTTTCAATAAAATCTGGGAATTGATTGAGTTTGACTGTGAGAAATCTGGAGTTACAATCAAACAGGGATGAAAAACAGAGAACAAAATATTGCATGTACATGCATAGAGATTTTTCTGTGTTCCCTTATGTGAATTGTACTCTTCTTGCTGCTCAGGTATGTTTATGCATCTGCCTAGTTCTTGTTCCCAGAATAAGGAAAAACGTATTTAAAAGGTTGAGTGTTAGTGAAACAATTAAATTAACCCGATCTTAAAATACAGACTTGAACCAGTAAAACTCGGTGCACATGAAGAAATACCTCACTAACTCACTTAAAAATAAATGTGTAATCATGCACAGTTAATATTTATTATCTGAGGCAATGAACCCCACCACTCCATGAAACAAAATATGGTGGTTTTACAGTATGGTTACACTGAAGTACGCGTATCAATATTGTATAATGTTAGTGTCACAGTTCAACATAGATTTTTCTAGTATTGCATTCACAAATTTCAATTATTTGTGTTCATAATTTAATGTTTGTCTAATTAAATTTCAATTGTTGGTGTTAGTCTAATTTAATGGTACTCTTGTTTGCAAACTAATTTTTGGAGGCTCTTTTTGGACACTTCTGTTCTTCAGCAGTAAATTTGGGAGAGCTTTTAAATATACCTTGTCATTCTACCTGGCCAACTTTTTATTGTGTCTAAAAGCTGGAAATTATAGAGGTATGCTGTTTTAAATTGTGATGAAAGCAAGTGAATTAACTGTTTGTGGGGATTTGCTGGAACAAAGATTTATAACAACTTAGGAGATTTGATATTAATATATTTTTTTCTTCTTTCTTCCTCCTGCCCCTCCCCCCCTCGCCACACACACCGTTATGTCACATTAGTTATGTTATCAATGCTTTCCTTTTTGGGTGGGTTGTAGTCAACAGTCTGGGATTTTTTTCAATAAAATATAAAAGGTCTAAATTGTCCACAGGAAGTAAAGCTATCATCCAAACAAATCAAAAGAGTTGTCCCATATAAAACGTTTTTTGTTTAAAAATACTTCATCTTATATTGGGACTGCCACATTGAACACTTTGTAGTTAGTTTGTACTAAGGACAAGTTAGACGACTTTTGCTAAACAGCAGGATTCTTACAACCCTGTGTTTGTCACCTAAGTATTTAGCGTAATGTTAAAGTTTTGTCTGGAACTTGCAGACAAATGTATAATGTTAGGGAACAGAGACGAGAGATACATTGTAAGAATAATAAGCTGTTCTGTATGTCTGAACTGGTTACCCTTTTTTTTTTTTATGAGGTTCATTGAATGCAAATAGTAGTAAGAAGATTTATTTGGAATTTCTGCCTTTTGGCTGTTGCCCCAAGAGCCTGGTGTACATGATGTGTCACAGTCAACTGGGCAGGGAATCAAGTTTAGTCCCATGATATAGCACATGTTTAGCTAATGAAAACTTGTACATAGTGGAAATATGTGCATAAAGATAAAGTAGTAACTTGCAAACTGTTACAAAAGCCAAGCTACAGGACGCTTTTGATCATGGTGTGTTTTAAAAATTACAATATTCTGCTATTCTTCACTTATGCCGTCCTCCAAAATGTGATGCCCTTTGCATCATTTCTGTTGTGAAAGAAAACATAGGCTCAGTTAATTGATTTTATTTATTTTCATTGTATGATTTATGTACATGCACAGAGATTTTTCTGTATTCTATCTAAAGTGAATTGTACTCTTGTGTTGCTCACAGGGATATATTTTTTTCATCTTCAAACACTCTGTACTGCTAGCTAATCTGCATCTGTTCTGCATTCATTTGTAGAAACCTCACACCAGAAAGAGAATTCATAGTAGGTGCATAGTATTGACTGCTATGGTCATGTTGCAGCAGTTTCCATTATAGCCCCATTTTCAGTCTTGCATACCTTGCTGAAATGTTTTGTACCTGGTCTCTTCTCCTAAAGCAAAATCATCCTGGAAAGCTTGATGGCGGGGGTGAGAAGGGAGAATGATTTCTGACTGTTTTGAAAGAGGCGAATAGGAAGAGAATTAGTTTCCCACTTTATAAGAAATTGTATGGGCTGAACTTCCATACAGTTTACACCAACTTTCAAAATTCAGTTGTTTAGAAGTAGAGGAATTGAGTTTTGAGTGATTAAACAATCTGGGACTGGAGAGATGGATTCAATTTTCCACCTTGGAACCAAGCATGAAGCTGCAAAGCACAGACTGCCTCTGCACACCATGCTTACCCTCATTAAGAGTTGGCTAATGGAATTTGATCTAGGAATGTTGGATAGCGATTAATAGAATAGTTGAGAACAGCATGAAATCTTAGTGGTTACTTGACTATTCTATAGTCCCCGGGGATAGGGACAGCAGCCAGTGCACTCCAGCCCCCTATCATCCTGCGTGGCTGCCTCTGGCAGCAGCATGGGGTGCCAGGCGGGAGCTGGTCTGCGAGGGGAGCCAGTTTTAAAAAACAGTTCCCCTCGTGGACCAGCTGCCTGCCACTCTGCCCTGCTGCCTCTGATACAGAAGCAGCAGTGTGGGGTGGTAGCAAGGGTCCAAGCTCCCTGCAGACAGGGGCTACTGCTGGAGCAGCCTCTGTCCACAGCCAGCCCAAGTTGGGCAGGTGGCACTGCGGAGATGGTGCTGGGGAAAGCCAGCTCCCCCTTAACACCAGCTTCTGCTTTCCTCCTCTGCCTTGCTGCCTCTGTATCAGAGGCAGCAAAGGGGCGGAGAGCAAGTAGTCAACTGGATTAACTGATAAGCCTAGGCTTATTGGTTAATAGAGCAATCGACTACTTGCTTACATCGCTAATTTGATCTAGTCAACTTTGAAAAACAGGACTAGATCAAAGCACATTAATGAACTAGTAATACGCAGCATGGTGCACACAGAGCATGGCAGGATAGTGCAGGGTCCACACCTCTGCTGGCTGAGAACTGTTCATGTATACATGCCTTGACACTAGGGATGTAAAATCCCAGTTAAAAAGTTAACTGGCTGAACTTAACTCGGCAGTGGAGGGTTGCTCCAACCTGGCTGAGCCCTCCATTCCACAGGCTGCTTGGGCGGAGCCCACTGTAACACACTGCAGGCGGGGGGCTGGTTTGGTTGGGCAGGGTCTGCTGCACTACCACCAAACTGTGGTGTGGTTGTCCGGGCTGGAGAGCCTCTCATGGCGCAGTTGGCCTGGCCAGGCAGGAACAGTTCCCTGCCCGTGGTACTGGTTACCCTGATAAGCATGCCAGGCATGTAAGGGGCATGCTTACCATTAACGGGTTGACTAGTTAACCCTTTTACATCCCTACCTGTGTCAAAACAGACTAGTGATTTTGGGTGTTTAACTTAAAATCCCTAAAAGGGGCCTGACCTTTTTTCCTCAAATTTTTAGCACCCATGCTTTCAAATTACACACGGGTGATGATAAATCACAATGGAAAAATGTCTTATTTAGGTCACTTTTTTTTATTTACATGTTGCTAGTACTTCTAATTTTAAGTCTTAAATTGCTTAAGTGGATAATTTTTTTTTAAAATAATATTTTTCTCCTACTTTGTTTTCCAGTTGTTAGTAGAATTACAAATTTTACATAGAGGATTTTTCCCCCCCCTATTACCATTTCTCATTTAAGATGCACATCAATGCTGGAAGAGACCAGTCCAGAACTTAACATCCTTACTCTGAGAACACCAATAATTTTAACAGCAAATGGCACAGCCTGTGTATGCAACCCACACCACCTTTTGATATATTTAACTTCCACAATAAAAAAAACCTGAAATATGTTGACCAGGCTATATGTCTCCATCAGGCTTTACCGTTTTAAGTAGGGATGTTAGCCATTTAATTGTGTAACTGTCAAATTTCAGTGGTTCCATGATTATTAGCCCCTGGGGCGGGGCCAGCAGTCAGTGCATTCCTGGTTCACCCCCGGGGAGTCACCTGCCTCTCCATGCTGCTACCTCTGTATCAGTGGCAGAAGTGTGGGATGGCAGGTAGGAGCTGGTCTAAAACGTGGCTCCCCTCCCAGACCAGCTCCCACCTGCAGCAGCACGGGGTGGCACCAGTTCCTGTCCTTAGGTGCCCCGAGCTCCCTGTGTACAGAAGCTGTGCTGGCATCCCATGGAGCAGCCTCTGTCAGTGCCAGCAGCCACTGTCCAGGGGGGCCTGAGATCCCTACGGACAGAGGCTGCGCTGGCATCCCATGGAGCAGCCTTCCCTGCCTCTGATAGAGAGGCAGCAGTGCTGCGGGGCAGGTGGCTCGGCCTCAGTCAATATGCGCAAAGAGCTGGCTTGAAAACTGGCTTCTCACATGTGCTGGCTCCTGACTGCCCCCCTTACTCTCCATGCTGCTACCTCTCAGAGGCAGTATTTGCAGTATTGTGACTTTTTGTGTAGTTTTATACATTTCAGATATATTTATAATTAAATATGAAAATTAAACTTAGTGTTCTTTTGCATCTCAAGTTCAATTTGTGTATAGTAAATTTTTTCGTATAAAGGTTTTGCATGCTTGACATTGAGGAACGTTTTCTATATTGAAAGTAATAGTTACATTCATTCAAAAATATGTAATTACAGTTTACTAAAAAATAAATGCATTGGGCAGAATCTTACAATTTTGTTAGTTTTATTTCAGAGTTTGAAAGCCTGTCCTTTATTACCAGGAGTTAAAATAAATAGTGTTTCTGCAAAGATTCACAGTAAACTCTGATAGATATTCTAAAGCTGCAAAATACTTTTGGATCAATTTTCTCCCCTTTTTCAGTGAAGGAAGCATTGCTCTAAGAAAGCATTTCTAAGGAAGTATGGCCAACTTTGACTTCGATAGATACAGACCAAAACTGAACATAATACTAATATAGTCAGCTCACTTCACTTAATATCTAATAGCATCTTTTTATTATTAACCTTAATTAAATTATTGCATAGAATTGATCTATAAGACAATGTTATATCCCTGTTTTAAAGGAAGCTAAATAGATTCTTGACCGGCAATTAAAATAGGTGAACATTGAAGGAAATCAGTGTGAACATTTAAGGAAATCAAGCATGTTTTGAACTCACTTTGAAACAATGAGTTCATTGAATTGTTTATCGAAGAGAAAAAAAAGGGTGGGATGTGTTACTCGAATGAAATGACTGACAACTTTATAATAGATAGAACATTTGTGAAACAGTTCAAAATTTTTATCACCAGTGAATATTTTGTAACTTCAAAATAGTATACAGTGATTGTTTTGGTCACACTATTTAAAATGAACTATTTAAAAATGTGTTCATATTCTTGCATCTCAATTTGCATATTGTGTGTGTAATTTAAAATATTTGATATTAAGTGCAAAATACACTTGCAATTGAGAATACACAGTAAAGAATTTCATGAAATTATTGTGCTCTTAATTTGGTTATTATTTTTATGTAATTAAAATATAACCGTGCCTAATCTTTTGTTTTTTCTCATGATGTTTCATTAATTCAATTTGAAATAGCTCTTTTAACAGACAACAGGTAATTTGGCCTGAATTACTGTAGTTGCAATCTATTTTTACCCCCACTAATTAATTTTTTTTCCGTAAGTAGCTGATTGTTGCTAAACTGTAATATCAGAATGTAGTTTATCAAATAATGTAGACTTTTTAAAAGTTACTAGTGATTCTGGTTCCTTCAAACTTTAGGTGCTCAACATGAGGCACTTCAAAGGAGTCTGATTATCAGAGAGCCCTTACTGAAAATCAGACCTCTTTGCGTGGGCACTCAGAATCACTTTTTAAATATTTTGGCCTTATCTGTCCTTGTCAGTACTGCAGATATGTTTTCATCAATGAAAAATAGAAATGGGGAATTATATTTCTTTAATGCCTACTTTTGGCTATTGTATCATACAGTTCTTTTTTAAAAGAACATGGGCAGTGATTTATAATCATTCTTGTATAATTCTTATTTTTACAGTCCCAGAAATCCTGGATAGAAAACACTTTCACCAAGAGGGAATGTGTGTATATTATACCAAGTTCAAAGGACCCTCACAGGTAACCAGAAAATTTATGCCTGGCTTTTTTAATACTGTTTAATGAAACTGGAATAAAATAGAAACTCTTGCCTTAGTTCACTCCTTAGTGCCTAAGCATCCTAACCATATCTGTAAATGCCAGCAGTAGGCAAAGCTATCTACAGTGCTTCTTGTTGCACACTTCTTAAGATCAGAAAACATTGTAAAAATGTACTTCATAACTTTATACCGAGACTGGTAGAGAAAGAGTATTAGTCTGCAAGAAATACATTTCCTTTTGTGCTAAAAAGTTGACTTTAAGGAGTAGGGGAGAAATAAATCACAGTGTAGGGCAGGAAGAGATGGCAAATTCAATGGCAAAAGAAAAGAAAGAACTCCAAAGGAGCTAAAGTTGACATGGGCCGTACAGAATCAAAGGTGGAGGACAGTTGTGTTTTCAGAACTTGATTGATCTCAGGATGCATGTGATACTGTTTCCCTCACCACCCTCTTGTACACATTTTCTGGAGGGAAAACAATGGGAAAAGACTGAAAGAAGGGTCAAAAAGGGTATTTAAAATTTACAATTGTGGATGGCATTAAAAATGATGAAAATCTGCAGATATTAGTATTTTACTTGGTAAGCATTGGGTAAGAAGACACCTGACTTTAGACACATTAAACAATACAGGGTGTAATAAAACTGGTTAAATGCTGTATTAGCTTAGTCTTTCATAATACCTGAACAAGATGATGTGAAACTAAAATATGCAGTCACCTTAGAAAAATGACCTCTCACGCATCTAATTACATTGTGAAATTCACTGTTTCTAGAAGCCATTCAGATATAAATTATCAGGATTCTTAACAGGATTTTAATTTATACATGCTGTAGCATCTTGCTGCCTCACTTTTTTTTTTCCTTGAAAACCATCTCCAAACACAATTATGTTAAATCTATTGGTACATAGCAATTAAAAAAATTGCTAGAATTAGGAATACTAGTTATAATTTAACTGCTGCTTCAACCCCAAGTAAGTGTTACTTAGGTTCACACGAATTTTAGAATTAAACTTCTGCTTTTCAGATCCAGAAAGAAGTGCTAGTTCAAGTCCTGCACGTAAAAAAACACTTGTCTGAACTTAGCCAAATTGTACTAATACTAGTTTTTTCTGATTATATTTGTTACAGGCAGAATAAGGGAAATTGAGTTGTAATCTGTGAAATGTACCACAAATGATTCATTAAATTCCTTGAAGCCATGGGACCCTGAGAAGGTTTTAGAATTTACTGCCATGATCCAATTGAAACACATGGAAAACTTGCAAATGCAAGCAGTGTAATTAGGAAGCTATTAAAATTTCCAGAGCATTTCCCAGGGAACAAAACAGTCTTTCAGTGCTTGTCTTTTTTAAGTTTAACCCATTTGTAGCCCAGAGATGAATTCTCACATTTGGCCAATCCATTTTTTAGATATTATCGTACGGTAGTTCCTGAAATGTGAATGAAGGAATCAAAGGTAGATGAGAAACATTTTTAGATGTCTAGCAGAATAATTTTGCTTAGCATACATTGTGATCTATAGTTAGAGACCAAATTTGGCAGTTATTGAAATCTAGTTTCATGTTAAATACCCAGATTATTTATAACTAAATGTACCTTTCAAAAGGCTAAACCTGCTTTGTTTTAATTTATTTAGCATATTTAGGAACATAAGAATATGCAATATAATTTTATTTTAGATAATTTTTCTACAGTCTTATGCAAGAATATATTATGGACTTGGATTGTATGGATCACTTAATTGTGTATGATGCAAATTACAAAAAACTGATGCAAATACAGGCAGTCCCTGGGTTACGTACAAGATAGGGACTGTAGGTTTATTCTTAAGTTGAATCTGTATGTAAGTCGGAACTGGCGTCCAGATTCAGCCGCTGCTGAAACTGACCAGCGGCAGACTACAGGAAGCCCGGGGCAGAGTTGCTCTGCCCTGGGCTTCCTGGAATCAGCCTCTGATCAGTTACAACAGGTTGAATCTGGACGCCAGTTCCATACAGATTCAACTTAAGAACCCCAGGCGTCCCCAAGTCAGCTGCTGCTGAAACTGATCAGCGGCTGATTCCAGGAAGCCCGGGGCAGAGCAACTCTGCCTCGGGCTTCCTGTAGTCAGTGCTGGTCAGTTTCAGCAGCAGCTGACTTGGGGACGCCTGGGGCAGAGCAGCTTCGGTGCTGCTGGGTTGCTCCAGTAGCGCCGCTCCTCGGCGCTACTGGAGCAACCCAGCAGCACCCCAGCTGCTCTGCCCCAGGCGTCCTGATTCAGCCGCTGCTGAAACTGACCAGCAGCGGCTGAATCAGGACGCCTGGGACAGAGCAGCTAGGGCGCTGCCGGATTGGTCCAGTAGCGTCCAGAGCGGCGCTGCGGGACCCACCAGCAGCACCCCAGCTGCTCTACCACAGGCGTCCGGAGACAAGCCTGGTCTGCTGGGGGGGGGGGTACTAGCTGCGCCCTCCCCCCCCCCCCCCCCCCCCAGCACACCAGGGAGACGCGGTCCCGCCGCCAGGTCCTTCGCGGCTTTACTCCATGGCGCTTCTAGGCTGTCCGCTGCCCGTGTGCTCCCCGGCTTTGCTCCCCGTCTCCCTGGTCTGCAGGTGTCCGGAGAAAAGCCTGGTCTGCTGGGGGGGGGGGGTGCACTAGCTGCATGCCCCCCCCCCCAAGCAGACCAGGGAGATGCGGGCGGCGGACCGAGACACACCGTGGTCCCGTCGCCCGGGTCCTCCTCGGCTTTGCTTCGCGTCTCCCTGGTCTGCTGGTCCCCACGGCGCGTCTGGGCTGTCCCGCTGCCCCCGTGCTCCGCGGCTTTGCTCCGTGTCTCCCTGGTCTGCTGGGGGGGGCTATCCCCCCCCAGGAGACCAGGGAGACGCGGAGCAGCTTTTCTCGCCCCGGAGGACGCGGGCGGCGGGACCACGGAGCATCTGGGCGTCCTGCCGCTCCTGTCCTCCGGGGCTAGAAAAACCCCGTTCGTAACTGCGGATCCGACGTAAATCGGATCCACGTAACTCGGGGACTGCCTGTACATTTCTTTTAAAATTGAAGGTTCATTCTTAAGGTTGCTAGCAGCAGAATGAGAAAGTAAAGGCAAAGAGAAAAGATGTTTAGCATTAGATTTGGAAGGAGGTGGAATTAGAATTTCTGAATCTTTTCACAATGAATTAATTGCATTAACAGAACATTGTACAAGTTAGTACCTAGCTTACCCTTATGCAAATGTAGTACAAAATGACTCTCACCCCCCAAAAAATCCCAACAAAACAAATGAATGAAAAGGATCAACTCTGAGGGAGTAATGGCACAGATTTTAAAGTATTGAGCCAAAAAAAAGACAGCATATTATCCCCCCAGGATTTGAAGAAATATATGAAAGTTTCATACTATCTACTTTAAGACCCCAGTTTACCATTTAGGTAGAGGTTTAACTAAAACAGTGTGAGTAATACCATTGAAGTTAATGGAAATTAGACCACTTTGTAACTTTAATTGGACTATGTATGTACTTGGGTGACTCATGGACTAAAAGTATAATTTAGGCCATGTCTACACTACAGAGTTAAATTCCCTTAAGTTATGTCACTGATCATGAACCACTGTTATTACATTGTCTGGGCATTTTCCCACAATGCTCTTTGTGTCAGCAAAGCATGTGCACAGTTGGTGTTCGTGCACTGATAGACTAGTGCACCATAAATCCTACAGTGCAGATTGCCACTTTCTCCCAGTAGAAGTTCTGGAAATGGATTGCAGTACATCACAGGGGCGGAATGATAATTACCACTCCCATGATGCAGTTTTCTCTGTCCTATAATATCAAGGACTTCTGACTGAATTTTGCACTGTGTTTCAACTGCCCTTGTAAATCTTGAGCCTGTCCTCTTTGCCTGAAAGCATGGATCCTACATTGCTCACCCATCTTGTGATAAGTGTTATAAACACAGCACCACTGACTCTTCAGATTTTCAGCTTTGTGAAATACTAACAGGAATCCATGCTGCCTGCCCTACTGTGTGCCATGGAGAGAAATAATTAAAAATTAATGTTGACATTCATAGAGTAGCTGCTCAAGGTGAACAGATACTATTGGGCTCAGAAATCAAGTATTGAGAGGGGGGATCAGATTCTGATGCAGGTTTTAGGTGGTGAACATTGGCTACAGAATTTTTTGTGTGTAAAAAAGCCACCTTCTTTGAATTGTTTATGGAGCTTGCTCCTGCCCTCTGGTGCCAAGACAGAAATGAAAGCTGGAAAAATGAGCAGTGAGCACTGTGTAGAAGCAGGCAACTGCACACTGCTACCAGTCAGTCACAAGTCAGTTTGGAGTTGGGAAGCCCCACGTGGGGGTTGCAGGGATGCTAATGTGAGGGCCGTTAATGGCCTCCTGAAACCTTGACAGCTGCAAGGAGCACTTCATTATCACACTCAGCAAGTGCAGATTGACCGTAGAATGTGTCTTTCTCAGATTAAAAGGTCACCTTTTTTGCAGGTTAAATCTCAGTACACTGCAGAACATTTCTAAAGACAAGAGGGAATAGTCTCCCCAAGTATGGAGCATTAGAATGAATTCCCTGGTGGTTGATTTTTGAGCAAGCCAGACACCAGGGTTATTAGAGGAGCTCTATGGGGGACTATTTGAATTGAGGAGACTTTGAAGCAGCATATTGACACAGAGACCCAGTAATGTGTCATTTTGTAATGATTTCAGCGAGGCAGTTTACTTGCCACCTTGAATGACCTTTGCAATGATTTCTGCCTAAGCATTAATTGTAGTCTTCAAATGTGGTGATTGCCACTGTTTGAATTTCTGTTGCAACCACCCGGTGTGGGGGACAAAAAAAATCACTGTTTTTGTAAGATTCAACTTTTATTAAAGGCAATACCTTGATTAACATTTCTTACAAGTGACATGAGCACGAATAGCACTGTCTGAAGTGAGGATCTCATAGCTACATGTAAGTTTAGCTGTTATGGCAAAAGTCCCCTGCAGTGAAGTGAAAGGGTTTTTCAAATGGTTAGGAATGTGACAGAAATGTGTGAGAGGAGTTTGGAGGAGGCACAGAATGCAGTTCTGTTTGGGCTTCAGGGGAGCTGAGCATTCGTGTTCCTCCTGCAGAGAAATCAGGGACCTGAGGCTCTCAGGTCCTCCATGAACTTTGTTATTCGCTCCTGACTCTTTCCTCTCGTAGTTTCTCATTTGTCTGTCTCGCTTTTCTGTTCTTGCTATTGGCCTGATCTGATGACTGCAGCAATTCTTGAAATGTGTCTTCCTTACTCTTCCTCATTCATCTCCTTATCTGGTAGAGGTGCTCTGGGGATGAGCCTTCAAGCAGCAGCACCTACATCTGCATAATCAAAAGAAACAATACACAGAGTCAATATTGTGTTTGCATTCAGTTTTAATTCATAAGTTACGTACACCTCTTTCCCTTGTTAAACACACAGAATGGTCAGAGCACTAAATATGGTGAGTTTAGCATGTGAGTGGGGAGTGAGGAGGACAGGCGGACTGTGCAGGACAGGATAAAGGGTCTGGTTGGCTTTGCACCAAGATCAGTACATGTGCCCTTGGACACTGTTTTGAATATTAGCACCATTTTCCACAGGTGAGGGGCCATCAAAGCTGAAATCATATTGCTGAGGATAATCAAAGATGCGAGGGTGCTTCTCCTACATGCATGTCGCTTCAGATCAGGACCAGTGTTCCCTCTAAGATTTTCCACCCATGAGCGGAGTGAGTTTTGTCTTGTGCACCAATATTGAATTAATGTGCGCTTGTTTGGATGTGTGCCACTGTGGCACCCAAGTTATTAATAAATATCTTATAAACCTCTCCCTTTTCCCATGTCTCCCACCTTCCCTTTGCCCCATATGCTTCCCTGGTGCTTGCTGTTGCCCCTCACCCTTCTCTACTGTCCTGGCTCCTGCCCTTCTCACTCCCCTCAGCCCTTTTGGGATCTGCTCTCCCCCTCCCCATCCTCCTCGACCCCTGCACCAGCCCTTTTCTTCCCACTAAGCCCACTCCTCCTCTAGCCCCACTCTGATCATCTGTAGCTACCCCTCCCCATCTCCTCTCTTAACACCTCCCTCTACCCACCTGCTCTGCCTCTCTCCTCTGGTCCCTCCACATATCTGCCCTTCTGCTTCACCCCCACAAGCCTCCTGGCACCTGCATCTTTCTTTACCCCTGCACCTTCCTAGTGCCTCCCCCTTCCCTCACTGCCTTCTTTGTCCTCTTTCTCCCTAGTGCCCACTCCCTCACCACCCTCTGTCCCGGTTCTCCTCATGCCCCTCTGTGCCCTCACATATGACTTGCTCTATCCTCTGCCTGGCACCGTCTCCTTTTCCTCCCTCTTGCCCCCATTGTCTCTCCCTTTCCTCTCCCAGCATCACCCTGTCCCCTCCTCGCACCCCCACTGACACCTTCCCTTCTCTCCCTCCTTCCTGCCCTTTTCCTCATTGTCTTCTCTTGACACCCTGGCATTTGTCTCTCTTCCACCCTGCCCCTTGTTGCCTTCCCCTTTCTTCTCCTGCCCTGGCCTTTCCTTACCTCTCAGCACAAGTTCCTTCTTCTCCTTACCCACTTTCCGCTTAGTTCTCCTCCTGTCCCTTCCCTAACTTTCTACCTTTGACATGGAAGGCAGTTTGCAGGGGCTGGAGCCAGGGCTGCGGTGCTATTTTTAGTACTGCAGCCCCAGACCCAGCTGCTCCTGGGGTGGGACCACGTGCTAGGACTAGAGCAGAGGCTGCCTACAGTGCTATTTTTAGTACTGTGGTCCCGATCCCAGTCCCCACAGGACTTTGGTACTAAAAATAACACCGTGGGTGGCCCCGGCTCCAGCTGGAGTAAAGCAGTAGCCACACCGGAACAGCCTCACCTCACGCACCGCGGCTCCAGGCGGATCAAAAGGGTAGTTTCCTACTGCCAGGAACCCATCAGGCCCCTGGCTGCTGCTGCTGCCACCACTCACCTTCTGTTCTACTAGAAAGATGAGTTGTGAGTGCTGCTGCCTGGTTCTTAAAATAACGTGGGTGAACTTAAAATTTTTAGTGTGCCCCTGTGCAGGCACACAGCTTAGAGGGAACACTGATCAGGACCATATATAACTTGCCTGTGTGATACAGTGATTCCTCAAGAAGTAATTGTGAAATGCTGCGCCAAAATTTCCCTCTGAAACAGAAACAGAGCAGCTCTGCCAAGGAACCTTTGGCAGAGGATTGCAGAGTATCTGCAGGAAAGTTTCCTAGAGGTCTCTCGAGAGGATTCTTGTGAGATCTCTGCATGCATTAACAAACTTTTCCACAGGATCCCCATTGTGTATCTGCTAAAGGGAATGCAAAGCAGACGCAAACCTCAATAACTAGTGTTGTTACCCTTCTCCCGTGGGCAGTATATCACAAAAGACACCTATACCTCATGTAATCATGTATTATAAAGAAAAATTAGTACATACCAGAGATCCCCTCATCTGTTTCTGGCCAGATGACTGGTGTGATTGGCCAGTCCCCTATGGAATCAGAAAGAGGTCCTGGCTTGCCACACCACCACATGACCTTATTGCCTGTCCCAAATCCTCCTCCAGATTCTTCTGGGTGCTGCCTTTAATACCCCTAAAGTATCTGCAGAGTTCTTGGCAGTGAAGGTGGGGTCACCACTGAGGATACCATGCAGCTCCTTGTAGAAGTGGCATATTTTTAGTGCCACACCAGAGCAAGGGTTGGCTTCTCTTGCCTTCTGGTATACCTGTCAGGACGCTGCTTTATATCCTTTTCATGCCCCTTCTCCTCTAAGCCATGAGCAATCTTGCTTGTAGGAGTCAATGTTCCTTTAGCTAGATTAGAGCAGCAACTGCACAGACTTCTCCCTACAGACCCAGCAGATCCAGCAACTCTGGTTTACTATGCATGGGAGCCCATAAGCTATAGAAAGCTGGCATGATCAGCTGTGAAAAGGTGTATCACATAGGATGTGTCTACACAGCACCCTTAAATCAAAATAAGATATGCAATTTGTCTTACACACATTGTGTATCTTATTTTGATTCTATTTTGAAATTTGAAATGTGGCATGTCTACACAGTGCCAAATTTTGAAATAACGCTCTATTTCAAGACATCTCTTAACTCTCATGGAACGAGGGGTACAGGGATGCTGAAATAGCGTTGTCCATTATTTTGAAAAATATTTTAAAATAATGGGCTTTCTGTGTAGATGCGGGGTCATTATTTTTGGATACTGGAGGTATCCCGAAATAGCGTTGCAGTGTAGATATACCCATAGAGCAAATAAGAAGTGGAATTTCAAAAATGCTTGTGTGTGTGTGTCTGCAGGGCAGCAGAGTAGAAATTGCTTATGAGAATAGTCATGATGGGCATTGGATGCCACCCGGAGGCCCCTTACGACAACATAAGCAAGTGCAATGTCTACACCAACACAGTGTGTATCTTCCACTGTTTTGTCAATGAAACTCTGTAATGTAGAGAAGGCCTATGTTTGTTTATAAACGTTTCAATGAGTGCAGGTAGAAACTTTTTTAATAGAAGTTGACTTTTGTAGCTTAACATATAGCTGTGGAACATTTTTTTGTGTGTTAACCGTCCTGGTGTTGCCATGACATACTATGTTACTACTAATCAGAACACACTGAGAAAAGCTTAAAATATATATATTTGGGGGAAAGTTTAGGTACACGTTTTCTGTATCCTTATAGATCTTTTTTTTGTTTAACATCTTTGTTCTGTATTTATGTGAAGTGTACAGAAAGTTAAGTGTGTGTTTACCTGTCTCTTTTCACAGATGCCTTCCGGGATGTCAGATTTGTCAACAACTTGTCAGGTAAGCAGCTCTTTATAACTTTGATTTATTACAATAAATCTCTGAAGAAATATTTAACTTTTTAAAATAGGATTAGAAATAGAAGATTTTATAAAATATATAGCATTATATGGAAGCTGAATGCACTATGGGCTATTGTATAAAATTACATGCAAAAACCATGTTAAAACACAAGGTTGCAAAATCAAACACTCGGTGGTTACAGAATAATAGAATTAAGGCCACTATATGCATATACATTATGATACAGTCTTTAACATGATTATGTTATGAATTTCTCCCTATCTCATTCAATGTACAGAATGAACTGTGCTCACTTATGAGCAGCGTTTTGGTATTTTGTCCTATCTTTGCTCAAAATGTGACCTCAGCCCTCTTTACTCATGGTATTCAAATTCTTCTCTGAAGACAGAATGATTAATTTCCTCATGGGCCCTTTATCATGTTGGTTACTACTGTGTCCGTTTAACAAGTGTTAATTTATTTTCACAGCACTCCTGTGAGGTTAAGGGATGGTGATATTTACATTTTCAGTGGGGAACTGAGGCACAGAAAAATAAGATCAAAAGTTTTTGCTAATTCTGGATGACCAATTTGAGAGAACTAGGACCTGATTTTATTTTTCTCTCCGAAGTATTTACCATTATGTAGCAGTGTACATTGAAAGCACAAATCCCATTGATTTCAATTGCAGCTTTGAGCAGTCAGCACTTCCTCATTTGATATCCTCAGATCTGATCTGTAGAACATACCATTAGTAAAAACAACAAATGGTCTGGTAGCACTTGATAGACTAACAAAACATGTAGATGGTATCATGAGCTTTCGTGGGCACAGCCCACTTCTTCAGAAGACCAGAGTTTTGAGTTTAGAATGTGCAGACCCAAAATAAATAGGAGAGAAGGGGGGAAGGGGAGGAGGGGGGAAAGAAGGAGGGGGGTGGAAGATGGAGCTAAAGGGAATCAGTAAGTATCTGAAGATTGGGTAGTTAAAAGGAAGCAGATAAGAATCAAAGTCAATTGATAGTATTCTTCCTGACATAGGAGTCTACACAAGTTTTTTGTTCAAGTGACTTGATTAGCATCACATAGGAACACTGTTTCAGAAGTAGGGTATGGAATCCAGTTTGTCAGGGCAGCATTCAATAGTGTTATCTTTGAGGCCATCCTCTGTCTTCCTGCCGTCTCCTGCCTTGTTCAGCTTTTCCCACAAATAAGGTAAGGGTCCTAAAGAAAATAGTCTTTCATTACGCAGTCTGGTTGGTTACTAGAGCAGGTCTGTCCTGTAGACTGAATGAGGTAGAGATCATGTGGGAAAAAATAGTATGTGATTACAGAATTAAAGACTGTATCACAATGCATACACACACGGTAGTGCTGCCTATTACATCTAGGAAACAGGTAACTTAAACAAATAAACTACTTTGGACACTGCTAGCCTGCACTTAATGTGTTTTGACTTCCATTTCAGGCACTCTTTTTAACTTTGAATAAGAGCCATCAGTATTTGACATAATTAAGAATCATCTGTGTATCTTTGCTCTGGGTGTTACGGGAACATTTGTTTGTGGGAAAACTAGAGAAAATATGTGAGAATTAGTGGCAAGTGCCAAAATCTCTTGCTGGGTTTGATTTACATCAGCTTGCTAGCATTTAGATTGGAATGACTCATCCAAAGGTTTTCCTATACTTTATACCAGGGGTCAGCAACCTTTCAGAAGTGGTGTACCAAGATTTAACGTACTCATTTCTGTTTACAGATCTGTGTGCCGGGAAGGGAAGGGGGGCAAAGTAACAAGGGAAGGCTGGGTACAGTGGCCATATTTTCTGAACCAGCTGCAGCTGGGGAGAACGGTTTAATTTAAATATATTAAACAGATTACGCATTTTAAATTTCTCATGTTACTTTATCACACTTCATTTTTAATAAAATAAAATATTCATTTATGTCCAACATAAAGGTTTAAATGTTTTCTTTATTTATGGCAGGGGTGGGAAACCTTTTTTGGGTCAGGAGCCACTGACCCACAGAAAAATCAATTGGGGACCACACAAGTGAGAAGCAAAAAAACTCCTCCAAAAAACCCAACCCTCACTGATGTTGCCCCCAACTGAGATGCCTCACACTTCTGGCACTCCAGCCCCACGGCATAAGGGGAAGGGACAGGGAGGACTGAGGTTCCGGGCTTCCCATAGGCCAGATTTACTTTTCTGGAGTTAGTGGATTTTGAGAACCTCCTTAGGCTCTGGGGTGGGGACAAAAATGAGGGGTTCAATATGCGGGACAGGACTGCCAATGAGTGGAATAGGGATACAGGATCTGGGCAGGAGGTGGGATGCAGGAGGGGGTGAGGAGAGCAGGGACTGGGAGGGAGTTTGGCTGCAGAAGAGGGTGTATTTATAGGGGTATGAGAGGGAGTTTGGAGTAGGAGGGGGTTGGGGGATTAACGCAGAAAAGGTGAGAGGGTGAGAATGCAGCCAAGTAGTAGTTGGGGAGGAAGGTAAAGAAGTGGGGAGTAAAGAAAAGGGCAGCTTCTGCAAAGTAAAATTGTATCCTCCCTCACATATTTCCTCGACTCTATCCTTGCTCCCCTCAGCCCCATGATCTCTCCTACCGCAGCCTGAATCCCTGTATTGCTTCATCCTTCCCCCCTCCCCGCTAGTTCAGCCTTTCCCCTTTGTCCTCCTTCACCTCCTCTGTGTCTGCACATTCCTGTGCTCCCAGCGTGTACCTCTGCAGGGCAGCAGCGCTGGGACTCGCAGCCTCCTGGAAGCAGCACTGGGGTGAGAAGGGGACAGGTGTGGAGACAGGTTGCAGCTCTGCGGCTGGGACCAGTAGAGCTCAAGGCTGCCCATGGCTGGTTCCAGCCCGGCTGGGCACAGTGGGGCTCTAGGGAAGGGTCTCCCCGCCCCTGCACATACCCCGCAGGGAGCAACACAGTGCAAACCTGAACCCCCACATCCCACGGAGACAGCAACAGCTTTTGGCTTCCTGCCTGCCCTGTATCTGCAGAGCAGCTCTGGTCCTGCCCCCTCCTGAAACAGGGAGCAGAGCCTGTAAGTGGGGGAGTGGCAGCTGCATGCCCAGGCTGAGCAGGGCTAGTCCCAGGGATGTGGAGCCCAGTATGGGATCATACCGCCTGCTCTGTTTGCTGGGCTGCCCCAGCACCCACACCTCCCCCCTTCCCCAGCTTGCCCTTCCCGCAGGAGGCCGAAGCTGGTTCTCCTGTCTACAGTTGCATGGCGACCGCAAGGCTCCAGCTGCTGCCGGGAGGGTGGGGGTCTGAGCTCCTGCCATGCGTATCACTCAGGATTGGCTTATGTGCCACTTACAGCACATGTGCTGTAGGTTGCCGAACCCTGCTTTATACCCTATTGCGGCATAGCTGTGCTTCTGTAAAGTTTCCTCTGCAGCCACACTGTATGCTAGTGACAGAGAGCTCTCCTGCTGGCATAATGAAGCTAGCCCCACCCTACCGACATAGCTTTATCCACACTGGTAATTCTGTCAATGAATCTTTTCTCACAACCCTGACTGACAAAATTTTTACTGACAAAAGTGCTAGTGTAGAGACAACCCTATAAAGATGTGACTGAGGTTCAGAAAGTTAGTTTATAGGTATGGATGTTGCCCCTTTTTTCCCACCCTGTGACTCTGTTGTAAAAATATTTGTCCCCTCTCCATGCATTCAGATACAATGAGATTAATGACTACAAATGTAAATCTAATCCTATGCAGGTGCTGCTGCGGTCGCTTGGTCAGGCAACATGCTTGCTTTACTGCAAGCCTTGCCGTGAAATATTCAGATGTCAAACTAAGTGAAAACTTCAATCAAGAAATAGAAGAATGGTCAGTGGGAAAACACACAGAACAGAGTTCAACTGATGCTTATGGTGTTATTAACTTTCAAGGTGGCTCTCATTCATACAGAGCAAAGGTATGTACAAGATGACTTTTTTTCCTTTTTGTCTGCCAATGAGTCAAGGGAAATTTGAATACTCCATTTAGAATCATAGATCTGGAAGGGACGTTGAGAGGTCATTTAGTCCAATCCCCTGCCCTCATGACAGGACTAAGTTATCTAGATCAAGAGGGGCAATAAGCGGGCCATGGGCAGGCCACCAGATGCTCTATTGACCAGCATCTCTGTGGTTCACTCCCTGCCAATGGGAGCTATGGGAAGTGGCGTGAGCTGGACCACTGTTTCCTGCCGCTTCCTTTGACTGGGAAAGGTAAACCGAGACCACTGGGAGCTGCGAGTGGCTGTACCTGTGGATGTGCTGAAAGCCTCTGGTGATCCAACAGAAGCCAACCCTGGTGAACTACGTCCAGCCTGCAAGCCACTTATTGCTCACCCCTGATCTAGACCATTTCCTGCCAGCTGTTTGTTTGTTTGAAATGAAAGAATTGGTAAGGTGATGAAATGCCCATATCTATGTTGTGAGATAGGGAGGATACTATCATCATTAGGAGTCCTATTATTCCAAATGTTGACTTCTCTTTAGTCCAGTTGTGCCCAAACTTTTCCTGTCTTCTCCCCCCGCCCCCCCCCCCCCCCCCCCGCACCTTACCAGCAATGGAATCTGTCGGTGCCTCTACTTCATTACTACACAGTTGGCTCAGCAGGGGAGCTTGGGCTGACTGTAGAACTGGGGATGGGGAAGGAGCTAAAGCTAGAGGCAGTGCTGGTGTGGGGAAGGAGAGGAAATGAGGGGAGGAGAAGGAATGAGGGCGGAGCTGGTCTGGGGGGCAAAGAGGAGTTGTGGATGTGACTGGAAGCAGATGGGGGCTGGGTGGTGCTACCTCCCTGGACATTTCTTCCCATGCCCCCTCAGTGGTTCCCAACCTTTTTAAGCACAAGATCACTTTTTGAATTTAAGTGCAATCCATGATCTACCTCAAACCCAAATACCTTTGTCCCACCTCCTTCCCGCCCCTTCTCTGAGGCCCCTCCCCTGCTCACTCCATCCTCCCTCCCCAATGCTCAATCACTTTTATCAGACTGGGGGCAGGGTTTGGGGTGCAGGAGAGGTTCAGGACTGCGGCTGGGGTTCAGAATGCTGGCTCCAGATGGGCACTGCTTACCACAGGTGGCTTCTGGGTGGCAGTGCAGGGGGCTAAGGCAGGCTCACCCCTACCCTGGCCCTGCACCATTCCCAAATGCAGCCAGCAAACTCCCTCCATTCCTGCCCCCGTCTGCTCTGTGGAGATGGGTACAGGATGGAGGAAGAGACACCCGGACATCAGAAGCCCCTCTTTCTCTTCTTGGTGTGCAGGGCATGAGAAGCAGGAGGCTCCCAAGAATGAGGGGCATTTCCAAGGCAGGAGCAGCATAGCAGTGCTGAAAGGGGCAGATGAAGTACCAGCACTTGGTAGCCTCTCAGGATCACCTGTCAGAGGTTCCAAGATCTACCAGTAGATCCTGATCTACTAGTGGTGACCACTACCCTAGTTCATGCCACCCTCCCCAGTTGTGTAAATCATAATAAAAATCTCATTTACTTATAATGGTGTCACTCACTGTCACAGAAAAAAATCTGCACAGATGTTGGTAACCAGAAAGACCATGTTTGCTCTGACAAATACTATATAGCCTTTTTGTGAAAGGTATGCTTAACTTTTGCTAAATTTCTTCTATTCAATGTTATGCTTGTGCTGCATTGAAAGTTATGGAGACTAAAGTCCTCCTTGGAAATGGCTACAGCATGGATAACAGCACCACAAGTTTCCCTCTCACTGACTTGCCACATTCCTCAACCGTGGAGGAACCATATCTAGGAGTGATTAAAATAGTTCAGTCTCCATGTCCTTTCATTACTTGGCACATCTGCTGAAACTGTCCTCTAGTACCAGTTGAGGTTATGGTGGTGTGTTAGTGTGTATCCCTACATGTTGGGAACTGGTCTCTGTAAGGTTTCTCTTCTACCCATTTGCTCTCTCTGGCCTGTATGGCCTGTTTTAGGGATGCAGCATTATTCTTAATTTTTAACTCCAAAGAGGATGGGGGAGGGGAGAATGGTTGTATGGTTTATTTTCACAATTGGAATAGCTTTTTACATTGAATATACAGACAATCAGCCTCAGCAATTGAACTGGTTGTATTTTTGGCAATATATTTTCATTAATATCCTCAAATTTAGAAATGCTCATGAAATTGTTCTATAAAAGTTTTGTAGAACACATTTTTATTACGATGGACCTACATCTAAGCTACCTGCAGGCTTCCACAGTGCTTCAAAATCTTATTACTATAGCCTGCTGAATTTTTGGAAAATCTCCAAATATTTGTACTAGGGTTTTTTGTTCATTTTTTATAAAGTATGGCAGCTGCACATTTTTCTGTAGTTCAGAAGTCAATATTGCGTCTTCTCATGGATCTTCCTTACCAATTGTGTAATGGTTTATTGTAGGAGCCTACTAACGCTCAACTTTTTTTCCCTTAGTATGTGAGATTGTCTTATGACACTAAGCCTGAAGCCATTCTACAACTTCTTCTTAAAGAATGGCAAATGGAGCTGCCAAAGCTTGTTATCTCTGTACATGGGGGGATGCAGAAATTTGAACTCCATCCACGCATCAAACAGTTGCTTGGTAAAGGTCTTATTAAAGCTGCAGTAACAACAGGTGCCTGGATTATAACTGGAGGAGTAAACACAGGTAAATAAAGTATTAATGCTTCTAATAAAAGTACAGACTTATATACACAGTTTAACCACTTCCTAGTACTTAAAGATAATGACTGTCTAATCAGAAGAACAAAAAAAATATTTCTCTATAAAATACTCTCTAACGATCGGCTGGCTTTACATTTAAAAAAATGAATGTTTTTATGAATTGTATCTTAAGCATTGAACTTAAATCTTGTGATATTATGTAATACAGAACATATAGATTGTTTTGCATTGACCAATAAGGATAAACTGCTATAGTAGTTGCTTTTGAAATTGTTAGGGAAAAGGTTTCACTTTACCTTGTATCTTTCTTCAAATTGAAAAGCTTATGCTGCTTCAAAATGTGCAGTACTATACTGCATCTTGTTTTCTGCCCTGGCAAGTGCAGTTGGCATATATGTTTTAGGGATGTAAAAGTATAGTTGATTAACTGATAAGCAGAAGCTTATAGGTTAATGCTACAGACTACAAGCATTGCCCCATCACAACCAGTAAATTTTTTATCAGGCTGGCCAGTAGCCTGGCTCATGCCGGATCCGGGACATATCTCTGCTGTGTCTCTGCATTTAAAGTGTATTAGGGGCCAGGCGGGTAGGCAGCCCAGCTCAGTTCTGGTTTGCGACGGGTCCTGGAGCTCAGACCCTCCTCTCCCGCCCACTAGACAGAGACTGCTGCCACCCCACACTGCTGCCTCTTTATTAGAGGCAGCAGCACAGGGCAACAAGCAGCTGGTCCGCAACAGGAGCTGATTTTTAAACTGGCTTCCCTTGTGGAATAGCTCCTGCCTGGCACTCTACGCTGCTGCTGGCCCCGCCTCTGGGGACTATAGAATAGTCAACTAACAGATAAGAATTCATGAGGTTACTCAACTATTCAATTAACTGATACTTAACATCCCTAATATGTTTGTAAAGTTACTGGAAATTATCAGTACTCTGTTTCTATTAATATATGTGTTGTGCACAATAGGTCTTTCTTTATGTGATCAATTAAGTGAGTTTCCTAATCTTCACAATAATTGGTAAGGTTAATGCTGATAGAATGTACTTTCAATATACAGAAATGTTTTCTCGTGAATGAACAGGTGTTGCAAAACATGTTGGTGATGCCCTGAAAGAACATGCTTCCAGATCATCTCGAAAGATTTGCACTATTGGGATAGCCCCATGGGGAGTGATTGAAAACAGAAATGACCTCATTGGAAGAGATGTAAGAATGGGCTTACCCAGTTACAAGTTATTTCAACTGTATGATCTTTCATAACCTTGTTTTAATAATCTGCTTATGTTTGCTGGCTCACTGCCTTTTATGACATGGAGGTACTTCTGCATTTGCTTTGGGACTTCTGTTGCGATTTACAGAGGACTACTGCTATAAGAAATTACAAAATGCTAATTCACTAGACGAAGCAGTTGTACACTTGTATGGCTCCGAAGAGCAGGTTACAGTAGCCACAGAATTTCCTGCAAACAATCTGATCTGTGAAAAGCATAAGAAATTACAGTTCCATGGAAAAGTTTCCCAAAGTTACAAAATCTCACAACAGAACAGTGGGGAGATCTTCAAAAGTAGCAAAGAGCTTGAGGAGTACAAGTGTCAGAGAAAGTAAATGAAACGTGTTTCTAAACTCTGTAGAGGAACTTTCATGTTCCTAGGGATTTAGGATTTTTTTTTTTTTAAAGTTATAGAGCAAAGTGGATTTAAAGCAGTAGGAAGTGACCAGTGGTAATGGACAGCCCTTTCCACTTGGGTGAACGCTCTCCTAGCAGAGGTTGCTCTTCTGCCTCCTGTGCTAGTTGCCTATTCATTCTTCATGCTGAATTCAGGAATCAAGGTGGGAAATGGACATAGCAAAGCAGAGCTCCCTTGTGTCTGAACCTCACCTGGCTTAAATGTCCTTGCAGCTCTAACTTGGGCTGTGCAGTCAGAGTTCACGGAGGAAGCCTTTTCCTGATGAACATTCTCCATTTCCTCCACCACCTCAGTAGAGTTTAGCAGAATGGAGGATTTGTTACTGAGAATGAAAGCTCATTTACATCCTTTATAATTGCGTAGTCACTACTGCACAACTGTAACTTTAAGTGGAAAGTCAAATATTGTGTGAACTATTTGTCTTCCTACATTTTAAGAATCACAGCTAAGAAAAGGATATTTCAATATGGCTGCAGCTATAACACAGAGTTTAGTAGACACATTCATGGATTCAGGCATTCTGCTTTTTGCTGGGTTTTTTCTTATCTGTAGTCAGTTTTAATTTGCAAGAGGCCTCCTCTCTATAGCACTTGAGAGCAAAATTATTGTGTGGTATGGTAACCTGCATTCTTGCAAGAATGCGGCTTAATGAAGATCTGAATACTGGCAGGTGTAATTTTAGATCTGCCAATTTTCAGTGGTGTCCCTTTAACTTTTAATAAGACCAAATATCTAAAATTATGGTCATCAGTCTGGCATTTGGCAGATCATGCCTGTTGTATGTTTTTTTAGGTTGTTGCTCCATATCAAACTCTGTTAAACCCTCTAAGTAAACTAAATGTCCTAAATAATCTACATTCCCATTTCATACTGGTGGATGATGGAACAGTTGGAAAGTATGGAGCAGAAATTAACTTGCGAAGAGAACTGGAAAAAACTATCAATTTGCAGCGAATCCATGCAAGTAAGTAATCTTAATGTCATGGCAATGATTATTGTTCTGTTTTATTTTAAAATATTACACACAAACTGTGGTTTAAAAAAAAAAACTTACTAAGGTTACAGAGGGAAGCACTCAAGTTGGGAAATGGCATACACCAGCTTGCCTTCCTACTGTAAAGTCTCTTTTCTACATGTTTTTTCCTGTCCACTTCCTTTTTTAAATGAAACCAATGTACAGTAGCTCCTCATGAACACCTCAGTAATGGAGGCTGTTTGTAACTCTGAAATGTTCATAAGTCTGAACAAAATATTGTTGGTTTGTTCAAAAGTTTACAATTGAACATTGACTCTCTGGCCTTTGAAACTTCACTATGCAGAGGAGAAATGCTGTTCTCCCCCCCCCCCCTTTTTTTTAAAGATACGAGGTGGGGATTATAGGGACGGGGTAGAGTGGAAGCAGCAGGGGATGGTGGAGGGGAATCGAGCAATCTCTGGCTAGAGCAGAAGTCAGTGCCTATGACTGGTACCCTTTACTGGTCTGATTAACCATCTCCTCTGAAGTTGAGCACTTGTAATTTCATGGTAACGGATGACTAGGAAACTGGAATTAAGAGTTGCTGCCATTTGAGGGAAGGAAGCCCAGACATTTTGCATTGATCTTCACTCTCCTGTACTAGATTAAAATAAAGTATCTGTTTATTATATTTGAGGATTTATTTAGTGCCTCATAATTAAGGCTAAGATCTAGTCATGGGCATTTTTAGTAAGTCATGCTCAGGTCCTGGGCAGTAAAAATTCACAGCCTCTGATCTATCCATGACTACTTATAAATACTCCTGGGTAAATCTCAAACTTCTGGATAAGAGGGGGTGGTAGTGCAGAGGAGGCTTGGTATCAGTTGCATGAGTAGCCAGTGTGGTTGGTCCCAGCATCACTGCAGCATCAGGTCCTGAGGCTGCTTGGGCGGCCCTAAGGCAGCTGCATCTGCCAGTGCTGCTGCAGAAGTCAGAGGTCCTAGAAAGTCATGGCATCTGTGGCCTCCATGTTAGTATCTCGGCCTTAATCCTAGTCCTCACTCGTGTGAAGATTGAGTTGCACATGTCAGCTATGTCATTTTTCCCCCCTTTCTTGTGGAAACTGTTTTTGTTGCGATGCAAAATATCAGGAAACCAAAATATTTTTAAGGAAACTGAAGATCGGTTTTTGTCTAGTAGTTGAAGAAAGAGAGCCCATATGAGGGCTCACCTTATTACAAGACACTTCCGTATTCTATGTTTGTGGTTTTAAGTTTAAGTAGTAATGTTTTGATTCCTGCATTACATTGAGTTTTATATGGCTACTTAACTAGCAGTGTGTTTGTTCTCCCCCACTCTCCAGCATCCCAAATCTGAAGGTAATGCAGAAGTAAACGTGGCAATACTATGATGTCACTTACTTTAACTTGGTGACACTCCCTCCTCCCCCACACAACTCCCTTTCAGGTCAGGACTCTCAATTTGAGAAACTGTTCTTCCCCGTAAAATCTGTATAGTATCACAGAAGACCAGATTTCAGTCTGATGCATTTTTTTATGGCTATGAATTTGGTAGAGCCCAATCTGTGTGTCAGGCTTTAACATAATTATTGAATACCGCTCCACAATGCCTTGCTATGACTTTCACAGGTACTTTTGGCTAGATCAGTGGTGGGCAAAAGGGCCGCTGTGGGCCGAATCCAGGTCTGTGGGCAGGGGGAAGTACACAGTTTCTTCCACCCTGCCAGGAGCAAGTGGTGCTTTGAAGCACCGTGTGCTCCTGGCAGGGCGGGAGGAGGCTTCCTGATTGGCCTGGAGGCAAAAGGGGGAGTGCGCAAAGTCTCCTCCCACCACCAGGAGTATGGGTGCTTAGGGTAAACCTCTGGGGGGGGCAAAGGTGCACCCCCATACTAATCCTGGTCTACGGGTGGGGAAGCTTGGAAGTATACTGATCCTACCCCTTCCGCTTGAAGCCCTGCCCCTTTTGGTGTGGCCCAGGGCCACTTCAAAAATTTCTGAAGTGGCCTTGGCAAAAAATAATTACCCATCCGTGGGTTAGATACTCTGATATGAACTATTTCTACAATGTAGCCTACCTCTTTTAACAACTTAGAATACTGAAATGTTAAAGCAACCATTTGCTATCTGACTTTTTTAAAGATTGAAATGTAGCCAACAAATATGCTATAGAGGATAATTGCTTTCTTTCTTCCTCCTTGTCATCCTGTTTACTAATTTACAACTTTTGAGATACAGTAGTGTAGTGGTCTCCAACCTTTTTATGCCCAAGATCATCTTTTCAAGAAGCCCCACCTCACTCACTTTATCTCTCTTCTCTCTGTTGCTCTCTCTCCCCTACCTCTCACTTTTACTGGGTTGGGGTGCAGGCTCTCAGGGATGTGCAGTGTGGGAAGGGGCTCCAGGCTGAGCCTAGGGCCGGGGTTTGGGGTGCAGGAGGAGGCTCCTGGGGCTAGGGTGGGAGATTGAGATGCAGGTGGGAGTTCAGGGTGCAGGAGAGGGTATGGGGTGCTAACTGCAGGGTTCAGGGTACAGGAGAGGGCATGGGGTGCTAACTGCTACCCTCTAGGTAGCACTTACCTTGAGTAGAGATGTAAGCAACTAGTTGACTAGTGACTCAATTAGTAGCTTTCCCCCTCTTGCTGCCTCTAAAAGCTTGCCTCACTGTGTTTGTAAAGCTTGGATTGAAGAACTTGAAATATTTAAAGAGAATATTAATTTTGATTTCAATACTGATGTTTTTTACCTTTTTGTAGGAATTGGCCAGGGTGTCCCTGTGGTAGCACTGATATTTGAAGGTGGTCCTAATGTTATCCTCACAGTTTTGGAATACCTTCAAGAAAGTCCTCCTGTGCCAGTAGTAGTATGTGAGGGAACTGGCAGAGCTGCAGACATACTGGCATATGTTCATAAGCAAACAGAAGAGGGAGGGTAAGCCTACAAATGATTAAAACTTTTGACTAATAGTGCCAGACTTGTTTGAGAGCACTTTTCATTAACAAATTTGTGTAGGAGCCTCATGTTCATGTTCCAGAGGTTACAAGCAATGACTTCAATCATGCATTCTGTACAAGCTTCCCACACAGCTGTTCCAGTAAACCTCAGTCCTGAAATGCCACAGTGTTCTGTTTCTGTGTTCCTCCGTAGTACAGACTGCAAATCATACCAGATTTTGTAAATTGTATGGTGCTTTTGTAATGCTTCCATTAGGGTAAAATCTTCAAACTCATCTTTGCTTGTGACTAACGTCAGAACTGATCCAGAATTCTCAGAGATGCATGACTGTTACCAAGCTATGTGGAATACAACTTGAAAGTATTTTTGCTCTCAGATTGTTCCATTAACTAGCTTTATGTATAGTAAGAGAGCTTGACTGAAAAGAGAGGAAATTATTCTGTATAAATAGTGTTTGAATATTTGAATCGTTTTCAAATATTTGAAAACAGTAAGGTGGCAAAATTTGTAGATGATACCAAACACTCAAGATAGTTAAGACCAAAGCAGACTGTGAAGAGCTTCAAAAAGATCTCGCCAAACTAAGAGGTTAGGCAACAATCTTCAAATGAAATTTCATGTTGATAAATGTAACGTAATGCACATTAGAAAAAATAATCCCAACTATATGTACAATATAATGGGGACTAATTTAGCTACAACTACTCGACAGATATCTTGGAGTCATTGTGGATAGTTCTCTGAAAATATCCACTCCAGTGTTCAGCGGCAGTCAAAAAAGCAACTAGAATGTTACAAATAATTTAAAAAGGGATAGAGAATAAGTCAGAAAATATTTTAATGCCTCTATATAAAACCATGATATGCCCACATCTTGAATACTGCGTACAGATGTGGTCGCCTTATCTCAAAAAAGATATTGGCATTGGAAAAGGTTCAGAAAAGGGCAACAAACATGATGAGGGGTTTGGAACGGGTCCCATATAAAGAGAGATTAAAAAGACTTGGACTTTTCAGTTTAGAAAAGAGGAGACTAGGAGGGCATATGATAGAGGTCTATAAAATAATGACTTATGTGGAAAAAGTGAATAAGGAAAAGTTATTTACATATTTCTACAATATAAGAACTAGGGGCCACCAAATGAAATTAATAGGCAGCAGGTTTAAAACAAACAAATGGAAGTTTTTCTTCACTCAGCCCGCATAGTCAGTCTGTGGAACTCCTTGCCAGAAGATGTGGTGAAGGCTAGGACTTTAACAGAGTTCAAAAAAGAGCTAGATAGATTCATGGAGGTTAGGTCCATCAATGGCTATTAGCCATGATGGGTAGGAATGGTGTCCCTATTCTCTGTTTCTCCAGAAGTGGGTGACAGGGGAGAAATCACGTGTGGATTACCTGTTGTATCCCCTCCCTCTGTGGCATTTAGTATTGACCAGTGTCGACAGACAGGATACTGGGCTGGGTGGACCATTGGTCTGACCCAGTATGGCTGTTCTTATGTTCTAAAACAAATATCACTTTAAGACTATTCAAACTTCTGATTGTGTGGGATTTAGAAATGCATTTGTGTTCCACGAGCCTCACCGGCCTTCAGTTAATTTTTTCAGGTAGATACAAAGCGTTAAATATATCTGGTTCTGTTTGTCAGACTGCCATTCATGCTATGATTCCAAAACAATAAAGAGCTGAGGTGCTATTGCTTAAGAGCCTAATAGTTTTAACTTGTGAAGGAAACTAGAGGTAGCACATATTCAGAGAAAGTTCTGTTTTTTTGAATTCACTTTCCTGTTGGTCTGCCAAAGCCCAACTTTTATCATCCGGTCATGTTACGTACCCTAGCTGTTCTGTGGATTTTACTAGAGGCTGTTGGGTAGTGGGAATGATGATCTGGTGTTGGAGACTGCGGAAAAAAATCTGTTTGTGTGGCCTTAGGTGGAAGGGGGACTTACTTTATTTTTGGACAGTTGTTATAATTATATTGGTAAAGCTTGTTCATGTACCCAGAGCTTTCAGATAGGCATGTCTGTCTTAGACCATTTGAAAAATATGTATTAACATGCTTATGGTTCATACGTAACAATATAGGTCTTTGGTTGTTTTTGTAATCTTAGAAATATGCCTGATGGAGCAGAACCAGAAATCATTTCAACCATCAAAAAGACATTTAACTTTGGTCAGAGTGAGGCAGTTCACCTGTTTCAGACGTTATTGGAATGCATGAAAAAAAAAGAACTTGTAAGTGGATTTCAGCATGGGAAGCCTTTTATTTCAAGCATGCACACTTTTAGGAGCTAATTTTACATTAATGTCAGATTGATACAAACGATTAGGCTTTATCTTTATGGGATGGAACTGAACAATTAGGGAAGATGACTCCAAACAAAAGTCAAACTCAAATTGTCTTGTTCGTTTTTCTTACCTTTGGTTAAGTGATTCTGCTTATGTAATCAAATCTGATAATCAGTGATGTTTTTGTAATCTGACCTGTGGAAGAGCTTGGTATAAGCTTGATAGCTTTTCTTTCATCAGCACAAAATGGTGTAACAGAAGATACCACCTCACCCACCTTGTCGAAGCTACAACAGCACTGCAAATGTGTTGGATTATTGGCATTTGGCTTGTGAAACTTTGTAATATAAAATGAACCTAAGAAGGTGTAATTAAAGTACTATATTATTGCTACATAGAGGCTCAAAAAATTAAGTAGTTTTTTGTTATTTAGTGAACATTAAGGTAAAATGTTTTGTCTTAGTGGCCATGATTCAGGAAAGGTATGCCCTAATAAGCAAGGACACTCTTAATTTTAAGGACAATCATAAAGTCCTATTGAAGTCAACAGGAGTTGGACATTTTGCTTATGGGGTGGTGTTTTCAAAACTGGTTCAACGTTTTGTTGATTAGGATGGATGTAAGTACATATTAAAGTATTTTTCTGAATCAGGACAAGCAGTAACATCCCATACTCTAATTTGGGGTGGAACCTTTTTTGGGTCATGGGCCGCTGACCCACAGAAAATCAGTCGGGGCCTGAACACAAGTGAGAAGGAAAAAAAAAACCCACCAAACACTCACTGACGTGGCCCCTGACTGAGAAGGAGAACGACACTCTCCTCGCATAGCAGAGCCTTGGAGGGCCCAGGCTAGTAGATTTTGTGTGCTTTAGCCATATGGGCAACTGTGGGGGTTGGGGGAGGGCTGGAGCACCAGCACAGGCTCCCCAAAGCTGGGAGGGAGCCCTGAGCCTTGGGGGCCGGATCCAGGCCGGTTGGGGGCCACATTTGGTCCCTTGGCCTGAGGTTGTCTAATCCCAATCTTATGTCAATATTTAAACATATGAGCTAACAAAGTTTTCAAATTGATTTTAGATTTGTATGTTCTTTTATGGTTAAAACCTTCTCTTGTTCTACATAGAGGAGACACAGTTTTTAAAAGTGAGATGGAATACTTATTTCAGTATTATGCTGTTTTTTAAAAAACAGATTACCGTATTCCATATTGGGTCAGATGAACACCAAGATATTGATGTTGCAATACTTACAGCACTGCTAAAAGGTGAGGTTTTAAATTTAAGAGTGTTGAATAATTCCAAAATTGTACTCGAGGGCTACGAGGGGAAAAAACGTAACAGTTAATATGGTACAGGCCATCCTCACTATAAGTCCAAGATACATTTAAAAAAACTTGTACTTATAGCAAAGCAACTTAAAGAGGGTATTTTTTTCCCCCACAACTGACTTCCATTTGTGCAATTTTTGTGTGTGTGTGTGTGTGTGTGTGTGTGTGTGTGTGTGTGTGTGTGTGTGTGTGTGTGCAGTTTGAGTGGGGAATGGGAGGGCTTATAACACATCCGTTCTTACAAGCGTTAATGACTTTAGTGCAGAACGGATGTATACTGGGGTGACTTACAGTGGGGACTAAGGATGTTAAGTAACAGTTATTTTACTAGTTGAGTAGTTGATGGAATTTCCATTGACTACTTGACTAATCAGTAGGCACTTCTGCATTCCTCCTTTGAAATGTACAAGAACCCCTGCTAGGGCTCTTGTACATTTCAAAGGAGGAATGCTGAACTCCATGTGCAGCCTGGGGCCAGCGGGAAGTCCTGCTGGCTCTGGGCTGCAGGCGGCATGCCAGCTTTGAAATGTATAAGAGTCCCCAGCGGGGGGCTCCTGTGCATTTCAAAGTGGCAGCGCAGCATGGAGCTTGGGGTCAGTGGGAGACTCTGAGTTCCACGCTAACTGCAGACTCAATGCTGCGCTGCCGATTAAAATGCCACACGGAGTCAGGGTCAGGTTGGGATTCCCCAGCTGATCCTGGCTCCGCACAGCATTTCAGCCGAACCCAGGATCAGCTGGGGATTTCCCCAGTTGACCATGGGTTCCGTGCTGCATTTCCTCAGAACTTGGGATTAGCTGGGGACTCCTCAGTTGATCCCGGGTTCTGTGGAAATGCTGCGCTGGAGTCCGGGGTCAGCTGGGAAGTCCTCAGCTGACCCCGGGCTCTACGCGTGGCTGCGTTGCACAGGTGATCCTGGGCTCAGCTGTGTGGCACTGCCGCTTTGAAGTATCCCTTCTCCTCCCTCCTTCCCCCTCTCCCTTTGTTGCTGCTATCAGATAAAGACAGCAAGGGGGGAGAGAATTGACTAGTCGGCTAACTATCCAATAAGCATTTGTTTATTGGATAGTCGACTAGTCCTTAACATCCCTAGTGGGGATGCCCTGTACAGTAATATTGTAATATTTTTCTGAAGTGATTAATGGTTATAAATAGCTACTACCTGTAACGTGTATATATGATGTTAAGTAATAAAAATATATTGTATATTTATATTTTTTGTTCTGGGGGGGGATGTAAATGTATTTATTTCAGACAGTTTTAGGCTGTCTTAATATGTGAAAACTTGTGAAATATTCATTTCATGAGCAACGTAAGCTATAAATGAATGTTCTTTCTTTCTGTGATTTAGGTACAAATGCTTCTGCATTTGACCAGCTTGTCCTTACACTGGCGTGGGACAGAGTTGATATTGCCAAAAATTATGTTTTTGTTTATGGACAACAGTGGCTGGTATGTAAATATTCTAGATTAAACATAGTGGTATTTTTACAGGATAGAAGCAAAATTATTGCAAATAACGAACCTTTTGATTCTGTAGAAATAGTACAATATTAAGGTTTTTAAGAGAGCAATTTCTGGACATTTAGCTACTGTGATACTTGCTTCTTTTTGTTTACTTATCTAAAATGGTTGAATTTATTTTAAATGTGCTAAATGTTCCAAGTAATCAGGGGAGAACATTCAGTACAAAGGATTAAAACTTCCCTTTATTATTTATTAGGAGCTGTAACATCTAAAGATACTTCAACTCATTGGCTTTTTATGTTTTCATAATACATGATCTTTTAAAATTCTTTAAAAAGAAGCCAGTGAAACAAATTCTTATTGTTGTCAGTTTGAAGAAACATACATTGGGTATTAAAGTGCAGCATCTTTCTTTTCTTCTGTTGTTTGTGCACTGAGGTTCAGCTTTTGGTGTTTCTTTTGCAGTCAAAGCACAGCGACATTGTTGGAATTAATGGCAGTTCTGACCTTGTTTTGTTTTCAAAGCAACTTGTTAAAAGTTGTTAAATACCGTCTCACAATTTCCTTGCTTACCTTATTGCTGTATATAAATGAGAATGTTTTAATTTAGTTCTGCGGGATAAGTAGAGGAAAGGTACATGTACCTCAGTAATAGCCCTTGAATATGTAATTGCTTTACCACCCTCTTCTCCCTCTCCCCTCCTCCTCCTTCAGGTTGGATCACTGGAACAGGCTATGTTAGATGCCTTGGTGATGGATCGAGTTGCATTTGTGAAACTTCTTATTGAAAATGGAGTAAGCATGCACAAGTTCCTTACAATTCCCAGGCTGGAAGAACTTTATAACACAGTAAGTTGATGACAATAGTGGAGAATTTTATATACCGTGTTCAGTTTATAAAGTCACAGCTGTAAACTTTTCATCATTGTACAAAATTGTAAAAAGCTATTGGAAAGTTCTACTTATTTTTAAAGATTACCTCAAACATCGTTTTCATTGGCACTTATTTCATATATTTAACTGCTTTATTAGGTGAATAAACAAAACAGTAGGTGCAACAAATAGCCATGTGTTTTTTGTGGTGATACATTATAAAAGACCTGTATTTTAGGCATGCACTGAAGGAGATGAGAACATTCTGACTGACAGCATTTGACTAAGACATATAAGAAGCCTTGAAACTCACTTGTTATCAAAGTTGCATGCTGGAGTCCCTGTGACCCAAGCCGAGGTGTTCAGTTCATGGAGGACAGCTACCTAATGAAAGAAACAGTGTTTTATGATTTTTAGCAGTAATGTGCTTTACATTAGGGATGTTATATATTAATTTATTGAATAATTTGTGTAACCTCATCAAAAATTTGTGGTTACATGAATATTTGATAATCCCAAGGGCAGGGCCAGCAGAAACTATGCTCCTAGTTCCACTCCCAGGGAGCCCCCTGCCACCCCGCTCTGTTGCCTATATATCAGAGGCAGACATGAGCCTGTTCCCTGTGTAGCTCCCCACACACCAGCTTCTGCCTGCTACCCTACGCTGTTGCCTCTGATACAGAGAGGCAACAGAGTGGGGCAATAGGAGTCCCTGTCTATGGAGGGCCGTCTGTCCCTGGCAGGGGTCTGGGCCTGCTGCAGACAGGAGCTGTGCTGACATCCCAAGGAACAGCCTCTGGCTGTGGTGAGCCTGTGCCTGCTACAGACAGAGGTTTCTCTGTGGTGGTAGTCCTGTGCATTCCTGCACGCCTCCTCCCCATGCTACTGCCTGTGATAGAGGGCCAGGTGTCTCCGCAAAGCTGGTGGTGTGTGTGTGGGGGGGGGGACGGGTTTCTGCCTCCCACCCCCCCTCTTTTCTGCCTCTGACACTGAGGCAGCAAGGGGGTGTGTGCGCGTTTAGTTGTTAGGATTAACCGGTAAGACTAGGATTATCAGTGAATTGTGTAGTCAACTACATGTTCACATTCCTAATTTACATCTTTAGAGTGTTTGTAAAAAACACTATGGTAACTATGACAGTTACTTTTGGATTTTTTTAAGGGAAATTTAGAGCATATCAATTTAGATTTTTCTTTTAGAAAGTACAAAAATAATTCTTTTTCTGTAAATTGAGAACTGGAGGTATGTGGTCTAGTGATTAAAGCAAAGGGAATAGGAACTAAAAGAGCAGATTCTACTAATTTTTTGGAAGGGGGAAACAAATCAGTTTGTACTCATTTTGTCATCTGTAAAATGTGAACAATATTTATCTTTATAAAGCACTTTAAAAGTAAAAGATGCTATATAAAAGCAATATATTATTGCCATATGTAAATAATTGGTTAATGGTTAAATATTTTTACAAGTATTTTAAATATTTAATATATAGCATTTCATACTTTTAACTGAATTGAACAGGAAAGACTTTCTACAATGCTATATGGCAGTTTAGGAAATGAAGACTATTGTATGAAACTAAAAGCTACTTTTTCCTTAGTAACTAACTACATGACAAATTCTTTACTCCATTATTTTAATTTTTAATTTCTATAAACATGAATGGAATTGATTTTTGTGATTTTAAAAAAATTATACCTAAAATTTTACAAGAATCAGTATATTGATTAGTAGGGTTCAATTCTGTGGTGTTAGACAAGCACTAGAGTACATTGATCTGATACCCCTTTTTTCTGGCTATCCTTCCTGATTTTGTAACCTTGAGATCAGACTTCTTTTTTAATTTTGGTATTTTAAAGGTAATGCTTAGCTCATAGTATTGTGATATGGAGGAATATTTGTATTTAATAATTGCTAACAGTTTAGAGAGAAGAAACTTCTTTCATGAAGATCAGTTTGCAAACAGCAGTTTTTTTGACATGAGGCCATGGAAGAAAAAACAGTCTTGCATAATTTAACTGTCCAAAATTCTGTGTTTTCTTTTTCCTTTGTATAAAGAAACAAGGTCCAACTAATCCAACACTCTTTCACCTTGTTCGGGATGTCAAACAGGTATGCTTTAAATTTGCATCCGATAAATGTGGAGTAAGATGGTATGCTAGCATATTAAGTTTTGGTGAGTTAGACTGCTGTTAAGTTTATTTTAATATCCACAATTAGCCAATGCTAAATGTTTTAATTACACAAGTATCTTAAAGACAGATTTTGAAAGAGCATCTCACTCACTCAGGTGGGATTGAAGAATTGATTCTGAGAAGTATATGATACTATCATGGCCAGACTAACAGCATTTTCACAAGTTTTGGAAGGATGACCTGCGGTGATAAGTTAGTATCTATAATTAAAGATCAAAGGGTAAATTTTTCAAAAGCAATTCAGTTAAAAAAAACAAAACAGTAGAATAATAAAATTTTACTTCAATCAAAACTCCAGCTCCACAGGCCTTATGCCATGTCATTGTTGTATTGAGACTTAAGGCTGGCCTTCCATTACAGCAGTAGTAGTGTTTAAAATGGTATAGAGCTTTGAGCCTTATGAAAGAGGAAATTGTAATATTTTTCCTTCTGTAAGATTCTGTTATCATAAAAGAAGATACTGGTACAACAAAATATATTAGTTTCCATTTGCAGTAAGTACCTTCTTCAGAGAATTTTGGACTAAAGATTGACTATTGCTAGCCTGTTACCCATGGTATGAAGTACAGATTGAATCTCTCTAGTCGGGCACACTATAGTTCAGCAATATCCATTGTCCAGCATGATTTTCATTAGCCAAATATCCACTTGTCATGGGTGTGGCCAGATTTCCCGCAGTCCCATAAAGTTTGTTTATAGCCACCAGTCCTGGCTGTGTGTTCTGTGCAGTTTAGCTCTAATTTACCCGAGATGTCTTCTAAGAGACCAGTAAGCAGTGCAAGTATTGATAATGCTCCTGTCATTTGGCAAATTCTTTGGTTTGGCACTGGTCAGGTCCCAATGGTGCTGGACTAGAAAGATTCAGCCTATTTTTTTAGTCTCTTTTTTCCCCTCTCTGTCTGTCTGTCTCTGTCTGTCTGTCTGTCAGAATTTGACTATTGTTATAATTCATTCTTGCGCATCACCTACAGGGCCCAGTCTTTTAAAAGTCTCTTGGAAGGACTCTATTGATCTCAGTGAGAGTTCTGTATGCAGTATCACTGTGGATTGGACAAGTAGTAAAGTTAGCGTCTAAGGCACATGTTCTGTTAGGCAGAGTTCCCATTGTTCTTGTCAGATGTGGAACTTACCGCTGCAATTTGCAGCAGCCTTATCAGTGCAGTGCAGAGCCCTCGGGCCACTGTCAAATCTGGTCAAGGGCAGTTATCAGTGATGTGTGATGTTTCTCTTTGGCAATAGCTGTGTGTGGGATCCTCTTGTTGAAATTCATTCAGAAATGCCCATGAGTAGCATGGAGATGGTTTTCTGATGTCAGAGTTAGACAGTTTTTTAACACTTCAGTGTCACAGAAAAATCTAGACAGGGCAAATGGGCCTACAAATGGTGCTTTAACAACCAGTGTGCTCTTGGATGGTGAGAAAGGTCTCTGTATAGTGGTGGGCTCAGGTTTGCCCCATCTTCTTAACCATTCTGGCCATAGCATGCTCATTATGAATGTGTGTGTGTGAAGGGTGACGTCATTTAATGCAGGGAGCCATAGTATTGTTGTGGGTCATATTGTCTCAGTTGCAATGCATGTGGTTGAGCATAGTTGGGTGTCAGTTGACTTCATGTGAAACAGATGAAGCTAGACCAGAGTGTTGTATTCTGCTTTTGAGACTTATATATACAAGTCTCTGAGGTGCTATAGGACAATCTGTTTTTTTAAATTAAAACAGGCACGGCAGCTCCTCTGAGGCAGTAAGATAAAGCGCTGATTTTTTGGTGGCAAGTCCTACTCATCTTTATTTTTATCCTTCCCTCATATATATAATCTTTGGCAATTGGAAAAAGTTGGCAGTGGACCAATGCAGGAACCCCCTATATATGGAGTTTCTAATTACTTGGGCAAGGTCCTCACTAGGAGATTAGTACATGAAGTATTCCTATCCCACCCTAGTTCATAGCCTGCTGAGGGAAGGAGAGACTTAGAGCATCACTTGGGGAATCTTCCGCTTCAAGGCATAGAGGGGCAGAAAAGATGCCATCATCCATATGCATCCCCAACAGTTTCTCTTCCTACCTCCCCTTTTGCCTCCTCCCCCATCTCACCCCTCAGAAAACCCCAAACAAATGTTAATGAAACTTTACACTTTGTATTCAAGTTCCAGAATTTGGAAGGAAACTGTTGAGTATTATGAAGACTATAAATGGATTCTAGACAATGGTAAAAATGTGAGATACACTTTCAGTGCAAAGGCTTATAGAAGCAAATAAATGACATTGCTAGTTGGATCCTCTTGGCAAGAAAGGATAGAGCCTCTATAACAAACTCCAGTCTTTTCTATAGTTGAATCAGTCATTTCTCATTGTCAGCTCGAATCATTGTTTGACAGCAGCTGCTTGAATCTAAAAGTATCTTTTTCAAAAGAGTATTTTCTGTTTCCTCCCCCACAAAACAAGTTTTAAATTTATTTTGTCTGTTTAATTTAAAAAAGGTTAAAAGCACTTGAGTTGCAAAACCAAAAAAACCCACAATTTTCCATCTAGCAGTTGTGTTCTGAAAAGTAGAATCTACTCTACTTTTAAATATTTCATATATTAAACTTCAGACAGGCTTTTAGAGTGAAAGGATTAATTTGTTATTCTAGAATTGACATACTTGTGAAAGTGCTATAAATAAATTTAACTATGTATTAATATATATGCAAAACTAAGAATAGTTTTATATTTCTAGGGAAACCTTCCTCCAGGATATAAAATCAACCTGATTGATGTTGGGCTTGTTATTGAATATTTGATGGGGGGAACCTACAGATGCACCTATACGCGAAAACGCTTTAGAGTCATATACAACAGTCTCAGTGGGAACAGTCGGGTATGTAGAGTTTGTTGAGAAGTTGCTTAAAAAGCTTTTCATTTATTAAAACATATTTTTAAAATATCTAAACATAAGCAATCCTTGACCCCTTGGGAAAATTATAGCATAATCTTGGAAATATTTGTGATGGGATTGAGTTCTTTAAGGACAATGGAACTAGCTGTGGAATTAAAAATTAATCATGTAAAAATATTCTGCTATTTAAAGCTGTTGACTATCATGCAAATAAAATTTTATAATTAATGATAACCATTTCAGTTGCATAATTTTTCAGTTAAGTAATTATTGTACTGTTTTGTGTACAACTGGCTCATATAATATTTTAATCCAAATGTATTAAGAAATTTAAAAATAACATTTAACTTTTTTTTTTTAAATTTCCAGCGGTCTGGGCGTAATCCATCAGGTAACACTCCTCAGCTGCGTAAAAGCCATGACCCTTTTGGTAATAGGGCAGATAAAAAAGAGAAAATGCGACATAATCATTTCATCAAAACTGCACAACCTTACAAACCAAAGGTAGGTGTATGTCATAAGACTTCATCACTTTTTTTTTTTTTTTTTTTAATTTTAAATTCTTCAAGGTAAGAACCTGGAGTTAAGTTCTGGCCCATTGAAGTTAGTGGCAAAATATATTCAATAGGACTCTGACTTCTTACAGTATGTTAAGCATTTTACATACAAGTATGGTGACATAAATAATGCATTTAATTTAAATATCACTTATGAGCAGTGGTATTTAAGGATGAAAAACTTATCGTTAGTGTAACATTACTAAATTCAGTTACAACAGGGATGAATATGACCCATTGAAATTACCTACATTAGTAAAGTGAATAGGATTTGGCTCTAGGTTAGTAAAAACTGTTACCTTGTCCAGTAATTTGCAAAATGTATAGGCAACGGAGTCCTGGATTTAAGTGTGAATTAGCAAGATATAAACTGAGTTTTAAGTGGAAAATCCAGCCGATTTACAAATCTGATACAGCTAGATTGGGGATCTATCATTGTCAACAATACTGTAAATCTAAATTCTGATAAAATGTAACTTTTTAACCTTTCTATTGTTTTTTAAAGATTGATACAACTGCAGAAGAAGGAAAAAAGAAAAGAACCAAAGATGAAGTTGTAGACATTGATGATCCTGAAACTAAACGCTTTCCTTATCCTCTTAATGAACTCTTACTTTGGGCAGTGTTAATGAAGAGACAGAAAATGGCCCTCTTCTTCTGGCAGCATGGTGAAGAGTCCATGGCTAAAGCCTTAGTTGCCTGCAAAGTGTATCGTTCAATGGCATATGAGGCAAAACAAAGTGACCTTGTTGATGATACCTCGGAAGAACTGAAACAGTACTCCAAGTAATCTAGTTTTCATCTTGTTAATTTGTTTTTATGAACCTTCTTATAACATTAGCAAAATAGACATGACTAGAAAACATCTTTCCTCTTTCTGCTACGTGCTTTCTTAGCGTGGTTAAAGAAAAAGGATGTTCTCAAAGTTATTAGAGATACAATGATTGTAGTCTAAGACAAGATGCATGTCATTACATTTCTTATATCGCTGTTGGTGAACCTGGTATTTACATAAAAAGATCTTGATGCACCTTGACAGAGATGTTTTACCTTAAAATTATTTATTGTATTACATATGAAACCTACATACATTTTGAGGAAAGCTATTTGTACTGTGTGTGATTTTGTGTGTAGTAGATAATGGGAATGCTGAAATTTTCAGTGGGTACACGTTTACATGCAGGTGGGGAGAGATGGGGGAGGCAGGAGCTGGTGCTTGCAGTGAGCTTGCTTTTAATCTGAGTCCCCATGAACACTGGCTCCTATTGCCCCTCTCCCCCACCCTGTACTGCTGCCTCTGTTAGAGGCAGTAGCACAGGGAGGAAGGGGGCACAAGGGGAGGCAAGGCTCCTGGCTCCCACCCTCTCCCTGCTACCTCTGGAAGGGACTGGGCATGGGAGAGTGCAGGCTCCCTATCCTAAAATTGGTAAACCTTTATTTTGTGGGTTTTTTCCCATATTCTAGTGAGTTTGGACAACTTGCAGTTGAACTACTAGAACAGTCCTTCCGACAAGATGAAACCATGGCTATGAAGTTATTAACCTATGAGCTGAAAAACTGGAGTAATTCAACCTGTCTTAAGCTAGCAGTGTCGTCAAGACTCCGACCATTTGTGGCTCATACTTGTACACAGATGTTGTTATCTGATATGTGGATGGGAAGACTAAACATGAGGAAGAATTCATGGTACAAGGTAAATATCCTTACTGTTCATTGTTAGTGTTAATCCTGCCAGCTGTTCTTACTTATGCTGATGTGGAAAAAAAGCATGTTGTATACAAAGTACTATGCTTATAAAATTTTAATCATTGTAACCCTTATTTATCTTAATGAATGTTATGAAACAGTTCTACTGTTACTTTTTTTAACTTAATCAAGTCTGGACATACTGTTAAACTCTTCTTTTGATGCTCTATTATCTTTTTAAATAAGGTACAGAAATGTAGAAGGCAGAAAACAGGCAAGTAGCCCTTAATCAGAGGCATATGTAGATCAGTGAATACTAATCCACTACTAAAAATATAGTGGTGAACAGACAGAAAATCCACTGTAAGAATACAATTTCATATGCTTCTGCCTTCTGCAGGCAGTAAGTAAAACTTGATGTAGAAATAAGCTTTCGTTTTAATTTCGGAGGCCCGAGCTGAACAAGTGGAGGCCATATGATGGAGCACTGGCGCACACATCCACAGTATCAGTTGGTGTAAATTTTCAGAGCAGTACACTAAAATAGTCATGTAGCCGTAACTAACGATTACAAGAGAGCATGTCAATTATGGACATCACATTGAAAATTTACTCCATTATTTGGAACATAACAGAGGGGAAATCACCCATAAAGTGCAACTTTCATACCAAATGTCTATAAATATCATCTACTTTGTGATCTACTAAAACTTACCTGCCAACTTATCTGTTTCTCTCTTGCATTGTAATGGACTAACTTTAATAAACAGGAAAAACTTAAAGATCAACCAATAGTCTTGCAGCACCTTTAAGACTAACGAAACATATAGGTGGTTTCATGAGAATTCGTGGGCACAACACACTTTGTGCCCACGAAATCTCATGACACCACCTATACGTTTTGTTAGTCTTTAAGATGCTGCAAGACTATTGGTTGATCTTTAAGTTTTTCCAGTTACAGACTAACTCGGCCACCCCTCTGAAGCTTTTAATAAACAGCTACTGTATCTAGTATTTTTATACATGTTTCAGACTTTGTGATTTTTCTACCATGACTAGAAAACTGATGCATTTATAATTAAACATGCCGTGTCTCTAGACTACAGCCATGTTCTTGCCAAAATTAGAGTAAGAAGAAAAGACCTATATATTTGATTGAGCTATAACTCTATTATTTAATCTTGGAATACATTCTGTCCAGTAATATTTAGTTTTTGGAACGCATTGATATTTTTTTATCAAGAATTTTATGGAATGTTTTTATACGCTCACAGTTGGTCTACAAATTACATGTATAAATAACAAAAAATCTTTTCCTCTTACACACATTTTTTTCCATTAACTACCTGACAAGGACAATTTGGATTATAAAATTATATTTGTATAGGTGATAGTCTGTATGCCAATACCTTTGACATTTTATTATGCTTATGTTAAGTTAAATTGTACTTTTAAAATTATTCATCTTCAATTCTTATAGGTGATACTGAGCATCTTACTCCCCCCTGCCATATTAATGCTGGAATATAAAACCAAGGCAGAAATGTCTCATATTCCACAGTCTCAAGATGCACACCAGATGACAATGGAAGACAGTGAAAACAATTTCCAGAACACAGCAGAAGAGATACCTATGGTAACATAAAACAAATAAACAAAAACCCAACAAAGAAAGAAGTATTTCTATTCTGGGAGGGGTTGCAAGTGGATTGAAGTATAGTTCAAAATTATCTTGACAAACTGGAGAAATGGTCTGAAGTAAATAGGATCAATAAGGACAAATGCAAAGTACTCCACTTAGGAAGGAACAATCAGTTTCATGCATACAAAATGGGAAATGACTGTCTAGGCAGTAACATTGTAGAAAGGGATCTAGGGATTATAGTGGACCATAAACTAAATATGAATCATGTGACACTGTTGCAAAAAAAGCAGATGTGATTTTGGGATGTGTTAACAGGACTGTTGTGTGAGAGACTTGAGAAGTAATTTTTCTACTCTACTCTGCACTGATTAGGCCTTAATTGAAGTATTGTGTCCAGTTCTGGGCACCACATTTCAAGAAAGATGTGCAGAAATTGGAGAGGATCCAGAGAAGAGCAACAAAACTGATTAAAGATCTAGAAAACATGACCTATGAGGGAAGACTGAAAGGGCACGTCTAGACTCTTAGAATTTCGAAAGATGATGTTAAAGTGAAAGTAGTCTGGATGTGGTTTTCTCGGGGGGTGAGCGGGAGAACCTTTCTTTAAAAAAAAAAAAAAAAAAGTGGGATTTTTTTTTTTTTCAAAAGGGTTTTTTTTCTGGGCGGGGGGAGGGAAGCATCCAGACTACTTTCACTTTTGAAAGAACCTCTTTCGAAAATGCGATCAGAAGAAGAAATGCAGATTCTTGCGGAATTTGCGTATCCTCTTTTGAAATTCAAATGTAGTCTAGACGTGCCCAAAGAAATGGGTTTGTTCAGTTTAGAAAAGAGAAGGGGATATGATGGCAGCTTTTAAGTACCTAAAAGAGTGTTACAAAGATGAGGGAGAACAATTATGCTCCTTAACCTCTGATGATAGGACGAGAAGCAATGGACTTAAATTGCAGCACGGGAGGTTTAGGTTGGACATTAGGAAAAAATTCCTAACTGTCGGAATAAATTGCCTAGGGAAGTTGTTAAATCTCTATTATTGGAGATATTTAAGAGCAGGCTAGAGAAACATCTCTAGGGATGATCCAGGCGGTGCTTGGTCCCACTGTGAGGGCAGGGGACTGGACTTGTTGACCTCAAGATCCATTCCAGTTCTAACATTCTGTGATTCTATGGTAAGTTCATAGTATATTTTTTGTGTTAGGAAGTATTTAAAGAAGTAAGGATCTTGGACAGTACTGACGGGAAACATGACATGGAGATGCCAACAAAACCTAAGCGACTTCCAATTACACGAAAGTTTTATGCATTTTATCATGCACCAATTGTGAAATTCTGGTTCAATACGGTGAGTCTTTGAAGAAAAACTGTAAAATGACTTGTGCTCCACCTCTTTTTCATATTTATGCCTGATTCTTAGGTAAACATACAGTTGTTCTAAATAGCACCAGTTCAACTGCTCAGTCTAAAAATATCTTCCTAAGAAATGAAAATGGGGTTTTAGAAGCTGGCTAATATATGCACTGTTTGCAAAATATGGCATTCACAATATACATGCTCTTTAATCTATTTGTCCTGATCTGTCGTCCTCCTGTAAGGTAAGTCAGGATGAATACTTAGCAATATCTTTAATTGTGGTGTACTATGTTGCCTCAAACAATTATGTAATTTGTGCTAAACTGCATATTAGACTAACATATTAAGACAAAATTGTGTACAATTCATTTAGATAATTTACAGAAGCTTTAGTTTAATGTTCTAAAATGTTGATACTACTTTTTTCTTTTGATCTTGAGGGATATATCAAGCTAATATACAGTACTTTTTCCATATCTTTGCATTTACTGTCCTTGTCTCTGTAAACAAGTACAGTTATCCCACTTACTCTTTTAATGAACACTTTATAAGTTATAAAAAATAATCCACACCCACCTGAAAATATAAAATTAACATTTTTTGCTTGCTTTTTTTTTTTTTTTTTAGTTGGCATACTTGGGATTTCTGATGCTTTACACATATGTAGTCCTTGTAAAAATGAAAGGAGTACCGTCAGTTCAAGAATGGATTGTTATAGCTTATATTTTTACATCTGCTATTGAGAAGATTCGTGAGGTATGTTTGTAATCTTAATTATGTTCTAGATTACTTCACTGATGTCAAGTATAGCAGTATGCTTTAAATTATCTTTATCAGATAATGATGTATATCAAAAGTATTATAGTGCATATATTATTTTATCATATAAAAGTTATGACCATTTCCTTAATGTAACACATAATTTACTACAATAATCAAATCCCTTGTCACTCAAAAAGGCCAATGGATTTGGGTAAGGTATATTTTAAGTAATCATGTTGAAGTACCATTTAAAAAATATGAAAAAGAAATGATCTTTCAGCATTGGTCCAGAAATAATTTTGTTCTGCAAGTGGTAACAGCAGAGCTGAGACTTTAAAAAAAAAAAAAAAAATGTGCTTGGTATTGTGCATAGACTCTCAATAAAAGTACACAGCTAACTGGTCTTGTGTATCAAATTGCTACATTTATTGTGGAATTGTGGGTGTGGTTGTACATATAATTGTGGTAATCACATATGTGTATCTGAAAAACTTAACATAAAATGATTTAAGGTCTAGATTTTTAATTTAACCTGGAAGCATGCTCAGACATACAGGCAGTCCCCAACTTATGCGGATCCGACTTATGTCGGATCCGCACTTACGAACGGGGCTTTCTCGCCCCGGATGTCGAGGTGGCAGATTGCTACCTGCGAGCTCCGGGGCGAGAGAGCCCCGTTCGTAAGCTGCTCCGGTGCCCCTGGTCTGCTGGAGACTGTCTCCAGCAGACCAGGGGCACCGGGCGGGTTCCCGTGCTTCTGAGGCTCTGCTCCCCGTGTCCCTGGTCTGCTGGGGGGGGGGGGCGTGCAGCTAGTGTGCCCCCCCCCAGCAGACCAGGCTTTTGTTTTGGACCCTGGGGCAGAGCAGCTGGGGCGCTGCCGATTGGTCCTGCAGCGCCGCTCTGGGCACTACTGGACCAACCCGGCAGCACCCCAGCTGCTCTGCCCCAGGTCCTGATTCAGCCGCTGCTGGTCAGTTTCAGCAGCGGCTGAATCAGGACGCCTGGGGCAGAGCAGCTGGGGTGCTGCTGGGTTGGTCCAGTAGCACCGAGGAGCGGCGCTACTGGAGCAACCCAGCAGCACCCTAGCTGCTCTGCCCCAGGCGTCCCCAAGTCAGCTTCTGCTGAAACTGACTAGCGCTGGCTACAGGAAGCCCGAGGCAGAGTTGCTCTGCCCCGGGCTTCCTGGAATCAGCTGCTGATCAGTTACAGCAGCAGCTGACTTGGGGACGCTTGGGGTTCTTAAGCTGAATCTGGACGCCAGTTCCGACTTACATACAGATTCAACTTAAGAACAAACCTACAGTCCCTATCTTGTACGTAACCCGGGGACTGCCTGTACTGATTAATTTTGTTCACTGATAAAATGATCAGGTGGTTCAATGGTCTTGAAATGAGAAATATGCTAATACCTGACTTTTTTTCTCTTCTTAATGTAGATCTTTATGTCAGAAGCTGGGAAAATTAACCAGAAGATTAAAGTATGGTTCAGTGACTATTTCAATGTCAGTGATACAATTGCCATTGTTACTTTCTTCATTGGGTTTGCACTAAGATTTGGAGCAAAAGAGAACTTGACTGATACAACTAAGAGAGAAACTAACATTTTTGTTGTTGGAAGAATAACGTACTGTCTAAATATTATATTTTGGTATGTAAGATTACTGGATTTCCTAGCTGTAAATCAACAGGCTGGCCCTTACGTCATGATGATTGGCAAAATGGTAAGTGTTGGACTATGTTATATAGAGGTAATTTTCCATAAATCAAAATGTGCAAATGTGTTAGTTAGGATATAATTTCTGTTTGTGGATCCTCAGAACAGTGGCTGGTGAGAGGGGCTTCCCAAACATTTGGTTAAAGCCTGTGATATCTGCCCTTCTGATGCACAGAAAATCCATTTTGTTGAATAGGCTGCCATAATTGTTCTTTCACAAATATCTCTGAGCTGAAAAATTCCCGCTCTGCTCAGCTCCAAAATCACTATTGTATGTGTCAGAGCTTTGAATTTAAAAAAAGGCAGCATAGCTTTCCATCTACATTCTTTTGTAGGGTTGAGATAATATTACTCTTATTTTGGGGGGGGAGAAGGGTTCTGTGAAGTCTATATTCTCTACACCGTTGAATGCAGTATTTCTTTTTCCATGCAGGAACTCCCATGCACTTATCAATATGGGAAGGGCAAGGTGGTTGTATCGCAGTGTAGAAATTTCTGCTTTATTGTTAACTCTTTTACTGATTTTTTTTTTTTTTTTTTTTTTTTTGTATTTAAGGAATAATAGACACTTCATGGAATCAAAAGATTTAAATTATATTCACAAACTATCAATGGGCAGTGTCTCTTAATATGTTCTGTATGCTTTCATATTTCCAGTTTCCTGTTACAAGAGCTAATACTCTTTCATGAGTTCTGTTGTGTGAAAAAGTGTCTAAAACCTTTCTTCCCTAAAGTAGCAATTTTCTTGGGAGGTATTGTAAGGTGTTCCAAAATTCTCCACCTTTGAATGCTCAGCTGTTTTAGGTAATGTTGCAGTTTTAACCTGATTATGTCCCTGGCCACATTTCTATAGCACGGGGGAGTATAATCCAGAAAATAGTTGGAAAGGGACAAATGGTGGTACAGGTGGAACCTCTAACATCCAGGATTCGGGTCCAGCAACTTGCGTGGTCCTACCATACCATGGATGTTGCCAGACCAGAGAGCCCTGGCTGTCCAGGTTCAGAAGTGCAGCTCCTGGCCACGGCTGGAGTGCAGTGGGGCCAGTGGTTAGGAGTGCAGCCCTAGCCAGGAGCAGACCCTGCAGCAGGATGAGGAGCGTCAACCTCCCCTGGTCTGGCAAACTCTGTGGTTCAGGTCCACTCAGGTCCTGAGGGTGCTGGGCCAGGGAGGTCTCATCTGTCGGAATGATGTTACAGCACTTCAGATGTAATTATATGTCTTGTCACACACAGCCAATGCTATATTTGAGGCCCACCACACTGGATCACTATGCTCCTTATTCTTCTTTGCTCTTGGTAGTCTTTGGTATAGTCTTTCCTAGACTGCTTTGTCACACTTCCTGGATACAAACACTCTCTGTTACACCTTCACAGAAATGGGATCCTGCAGTCCAGCTGTCCTATGCTCTCAGAACTAGTGCTGATTGCTTAAGACTCTTCGGTATCTTAAATACACCTTTTCCTAGAGCCCCATCCTAATGTACACTCTGGTTTATATATCAGCTCTTCAAGGAGCATGTGATAGAGGAAACAAACAGGTAGATAGGCTTCATGAGGTTTTCCAAAAAACAATCTCTCTTTTCTTTAGCTAGCAGAAGAAATATACAGATCTAGATAAAACCATAAAATACCTGTATACATTTCCCTGCATAATTTTCTCGTTGTTCTTGAGTGCTTTTAAGTAAGAGTCCTCTAACAAGTCCTGGATTTCTGCTGCTTCTCATAGCTTCTCTGAAAAATTAGGTCAGAAACGGAAACTCACAAAGCGAGTACCTTCCTGTTCATTCTTTGTTGTTTGTTCTCTCTCTCTCTCAAATGACTGATGCAAGATCCTTTCTTTTATAGCCTCCAAAGCCCTTGTCAGGTGATTCATCAGCTGTTTAGAAACCTGTGTCACTATTACTTATCAGCCTGTCAAGTTCAGATTTGGATAGTAGCCTTCTCTTTGTCTCCGAGGTGCTCCATTTAAGTGGATAATCATCCAAGTTTAACATTCTTACATTGTTAGCCTTTTGCCACCACTCCTTGGAATATTTTCCAAGACTGAAATAAAATGGGTCGCAGGAAGGTAAAGATAGAGCCTTACACTCCAAACAGTTTGCAACTTGATAAAAATAAATATACAAAGAGTTCATAATCTCAAATATAATTAATTAACTGTGTATAAGAAGATTCTTCAAATAATCACATCTCAAAGTAGGTTTCCTTTCTCCTGGTCAGACAGCATAAGCTGAATTTTTCAGTACATTCCCTCTTCTATACCATTGGGAACTTACACAAATTATTAGGAGTTATGAAAATAATCTACATCACATTTTCATAGTGAATAATGGAAATAAAATAATCTTTCTGTAAAATATATGAACTGACGGATGACAGAGAATAAGAACCAGAGGAGTAAGTTCTATACACTGGTATACGGCTTAACCAAATGAGTTTGAGGTTAAAAAAAACATTTGCATTCTTCCTTAAAAATGGCTTTCCCAAAGTTTGTATTTCGTAGTTCCCCCACTTCCAACACGCCCTCCAAGAAAAAATAAACTACTTGTTGCTCTGCAATATATTGCATGAGACCTGGTTGTATTTCTGTGTCACTCATGAGCTTGGGAAAACTGTGGGAGGAAAAACTGAAGATGAAGGTTTAGGATCTTGTGCTGAATTTTAGCTGGCTGAATGCTCTTACCTAATTATAAATCGCTCAAAAACTGCTTAAAATGTCAAGATACACAACATTCTTTAAGTTTGTACTAGAAATTGCTGCTATAAAAGCTTGCTTTAGTTGGAAAGAAGCTGAGTATACTTCAGTGCTGGTTAATACTTTAAACATAAAAAGAATTAAAATAGCATGTCAAAGTTCTGCAAAACTAATTTTGTTTTATGATTTCTAGTTTAAGGAATAAGCATGATAAATCCTTATCCTCAATTTATCAACGAGCTCTGAGTAGATGTTATTTGTGCTCATGCACTCACTTGTACACTCTTGTATTTAAAAACACAATTAAATAGGATACATTTTAGAGATAAAGTAATTACACTAGTGTTTTGAAACATTACTAAAGCTTATATTCTGTGGCCTTTTTGAGTTTTCTTAATTTGAACTTTTTTTAACAGGTGGCCAACATGTTCTACATTGTGGTGATTATGGCACTTGTACTGCTTAGTTTTGGGGTTCCCAGGAAGGCAATACTCTATCCTAATGAAGAACCATCTTGGACTCTTGCTAGAGATATTGTGTTTCATCCATACTGGATGATTTTTGGTGAAGTTTATGCATATGAAATTGATGGTAAGATGATGCAGTTTTTGAACAATTTATGAAAATGCTCAAGGATTATTTTTTTTGCTCCCCCCCCTCCAAATGCTGATAGTGAGGTGTGTTGAAGTTGTACTGGATTTAGGGATGTTAATTGTTAACCGGTGGGGGCTGGAGCAGCCCCTCACCTGCTATGGGCAGGCAGCACTCCAGACAGGTGGGAGCCTCTCTAGCACCTCTGTGTTGGGTGGAAGGCCGCTGCAGCCCAGCCATGTTCGAGTGGCCTCTCTCTATTCTCCCCCGTTTAATCAGTTAACCAGTTAAACTTAACATTTAATTGGTTAACTAATTAAATTGGATTTTACATTCTTAATTGTTTACCTTTTATTCTTAAGGTATACCTATTTAATTTACATATGTCCAAATGAAGGGAGCCCTTTGTCATACATAGGCTGAATAAAAGCTTAAACATGACCTAGAATGAGAAGTTTTGTTAATGGGTCAGAAGAAGTACCTTCCCTTTAGGTTAAGCTTAGAGCTGTTCCAGGTGTTTATCCCACACAGCCAAGATTTTGTTGCTGTGAGCTGGAAAAGCATTTTACTTAACTGATAAAGGCCATTCAGTAACTACAGGATGCCTTCCTCTTTTGTAACTTTTATCAACTGTTCCCCATATTTTTTTTAAAAGAACAAATTACAGTATAGATGCACATAATTAGTTATTGTACAATCTTTACTGAATAGATACTGAAAGAATTGTATCTGGTGTAAGTATTAAAAATCCTGTCTCTAAAAGAAAATATGGTCTCTGTGTTTTATCACCAAAGTATGTGCAAATAATACAGAGCTTCGCGATCTATGTGGACCTGGAACATGGCTGACCCCATTTCTTCAAGCTGTCTACCTCTTTGTACAGTACATTATTATGGTTAATCTCCTTATTGCATTTTTCAAGTAAGTACATTGTTACTTTCAGCTAATTGTTAATCTGCGATAAGTAGTACATATCTAACTTGAATATGCTAATTGAAATAGTTTGGTGGTCTGATGGTAGTGAAAGGCATTGCTGTTCATTAGCATCTTAAGAACATATGACCAGTCTTGACCTGTTACTCTTCAGTACTGTAGGGACAGTCCGCCCAACTCCTAGGGAAGAGGGATTATGATACACCCTGCTCATGATGCTATGCAGTCTTAAGGAAGCTATGTTCCAAAACTCAATGTCTTTTTAAAAAAAATAAAGAGCTTTTCTGGGAATAGCAATAGAGAAGATGAACAAAACATAATTTTAGTCTTCCTAATCCATTAAAAAGTATTTGAAAAATATTTGTAACAGTACACAGCACATTAAAACTGAAGACTTGCTTACTCCATGATTGGTAAGCCTGCTTCCAGTTTGGAGTAATTGTTGTGGTGTAGTATATAAGTCCCCAAAAGTTAAAAATTAAGCTAAACCATTTTAATTTGAGAAAATGAAATTTGACCTAAGTGAATTTCCTTTTAATGGATGAGAACAAGTGGAATAGGTGGAATGATTCCCTTTCTTCTCTTCCCCTCTTTAACTACAGACCAGACAGTGTACAACAGTGCAGGATCTTCCCAGTACCGCTGTTGAGCCTGAAACCAGTAAGCTTTACCCAGAAAGCACATAGGTCTGGAGATAGATGCATTATTCTGCCCATAGTCCTCAGTAACTGGGATCCTCTACTGGCAGAACTCTTGTGGAGTCCTGGCTGAAGTTTTAAAGCTCCTCTTCCCTGAAAGAATGTCAGAATGTGCAACATTCTGTCCTGTCCACAGGCTAAAATTGTTAGCATAGCTGGCCTTGCAAGCAGAGGGGAGTGTAGTTTGTGCTATCTCTATCTAGACTAGAGACATGAAGCAAATCTATATTACTAATAACTTGAATAGCATGTTACAGGGAAATCATAATTTTTTCACTGAATTGATATAACTGAAGGCAAAGTGAATAAAAAAAACTCTGACTCACTTCCATTAGTGTGGAGAACAAAAAAGGCAGTGGGTAAAAAATATATCAAGGGAAAGCCAAGTATATTAGCACCTAAAGACTAGGTAGTCAAAGGGAGCAGATAAGAACCATTAATTAGCAAACAACAAAGAGTCAGGAAACACTTAAAGACTGATGAAACATCTGATGGTATGAGATTCTTCAAAGACAAAGAACCATTGTCACCCTCATTGCTTGATAGGTAATGACCTAATCATCCAGTATCTCTTTTTAATCCAGAAGTGTGAGAATTGAATTTGGGAATGAGCTGAAGCTCCAGTCCTGCCCTGTGTATTTGGCTCCTGTAATAGGTTTGTAACAAAACAGCCATGTGAAGATCTGTTAATGCATGCCCAGGGAGATTAAAGTGTGCCCTCACAGGCTTTTGTATGTTCCCTTTACGGATATCTGATTTGTGTCCATTAATTCTTCACGTAGGGACTGTCCAGTCTGTCCAGTATATATTGCAGTGGGGCATTGCTGGCAATTGATGGCATAGATTAAATTACTGGATGTGCAATTGAATGAGCCTCAACTTTTCCTTGGTATATTTTTTACCCACTGCTTTTTCTTGTTCCCCTCCCTCCCAGTTTCACACTGCCCCCCCGGCCCTCCAGTCTCCCCTATTTATTTTGGTCCTAGACATCCGGCGTTCTGGTCATCTGAAGAAGTGTGTTGTGCCCACAAAAGCTCATTATACCATCTACATGTTTGGTTAGTCTATAAAGTGCTACCAGACTATTTGTGGTTTTTTCAGTTTACCTGTACAGACTAACTCGGCTACCCCCTGAAGCATTAAAAAAATTGTCAGATTGTCAAACTTATTTGACTTTAGATTTGTCCATCTATCTTTATAGAGCCTGTCATGGTTCTCTTCTGCCCCGCGCCCCCGCCCCGCTTTATGAAATTGTCTTACGGATACAAATAATGCATAATTCAGAGATGCTTTGGACAAAATACCTCATGTAACCTATCTGTTTTTATGTCACAATCTGCTAGCACTGTATATCTTATTTTGGTGTATATATCATTCTTGTATGTAAAGTTAGAAATATGGAGTATTGAATGGTTTATGTTTTTAACTGTGCAAATGAAAGCCATCAAAGGTGTTTCCCTCAATGTCTGGATGATCGCCTGTAAAAAGCCTCTTTGGTCCTTTAAGTCTAAGCAGTGGTTGGTCTGAGGAAGACATGACCACAGCTGGTAGGGTCTGACTGGGTAATTGTCCATAGAGGGTGGAATGTAAAAAGAAAGAATTCCCACCTAAAAGAGAGGCTATTTAAGACAAAAGAAAATTCAGTCTTTGTCTTTGGCCAGCCTGCCACTCCTTGCTTTGAGGGGTTACCTGAAATAAGAACAGTTTTAGGGTAAGTTTGCATTGAGCTTTTAGTGTTTATAAGTAGCTATGCATTTTTCTTGTAACTTAAAATTTGTAATCTACTTTGCTCTGCCTGCATTCACTTGCAACCACTTAAATCCCACTATTTGTACTTAATTAAAATCTCTTCTCTTCAAGCCCAGTGTAAATAATTGTTACCTGGTGAGCTGTCATGAAAGGAGGGCTTTCTTGTTAAAGGGGGCTTACCTGAATGATTTATTTAGGGTTCTGATCCCATTTGGGGCATGAGTTTTCCCGAAAGCTGTGCCCAAAACTGCATTCTCAGACCTGAAGAGGTTCAGTGCTCTCAGCTCTGTGCCTTGGCTGGGGAGACCAGGAGATATAGCCCAGCAGGACAGGGCTGAAAGAAGCCTCAGAGAGCAACAGGGCTTTGTCAGCACACCGGGAAGCATCTTCAGGGGGTCTTCTGTGACCATACCTCATAACAGAGCCCTCTGTTAAAAAGAATTCTATTAGTTCAGGAACAGAATGCAGATTTTTATACTGAAATGTGGTGTTTTCTCAGTGGTACTTTTAATCATGGCATCTCAGTGGGGTTTCTCTGATGGTATTTTTAATCATATAAATGGAGCTGTATTTATAACTGTTAAGGAAATTCATACTGAAATATTAAGAAATAAGTAGGGATATCAATGTGTAGACAACTACATGATTAACTGATAAGCTTGGGCTTATCAATTAATCCTGTTGACTACACATGCTTCCCTGTCCCCTTCCTGACTCTGTATCAGAGGCGGGGCGGTAGGGATGGCGGGGGAGTTGGAAGCCGGTAGCCTGTGTCCATGAGCATCGAATCTGCCCACCTCTGTGCAGCTGCCTTTGATAGAGAGGCAGCAGCACAGAGGGTGAGGGGGGACAGGCAGAAGCCGATACATGCAGGTAGCTGGTTTTTAAGCTCCATGGACACATCTTCTCCCCTCTTGCTGCCTCCTGCAGAGGCAGTGGGGGGAGGGTAGGAGAGGCAGGTGCCAGTGGAGGGGAGGAACTGGCTTTTAAAGCCAGCTCCCTTAAGTACTGGCTCAGCAGTGCCGCCTATCCCCTCCCGCCCTCCAGTGCTGCTGCCTCTGTCAATCCGGGGAGGCTACCGCAGAGCAGGCCTGGGCTCGGACCCACCATGGACAGGGGCTGCCACCACCTCGTGTTGCTGCCTTAGTATCAGAGGTGGCAGGCGGGAGCTGGTCTGTGCAGGAAGCCAGTTTTTAGACCAGCTCCCCTTGCAGATCGGCTCTCACCTGCCTACCTGCACTTCTGCCTTTGCTAGAGAGGCAGCAATGTAGGATGGCAGCAAGCTCCCTGGAGCGGGGCTGGGAGTGCACTGGCTGCTGGCCCTACCCCCGAGGACTATTGAATAGTCGTGTAACCACTATAATTTGATTGGCTACACGACTATTCAATTATGCACTATCTAACCTACCTAGAAATAAGATTAGCTCTTCTTTGAGAGTTGTTTCCTGTGGGTGCTCCACAGCAGGTGTTGGTGCTTCCCAGCACTGCGGACGGGAGTTTTCAGAGTAGTGCCTGTGGAGCCACACATTGCACAGCAAGCATGACTGTGCATGCACAGCCCTCCTCCCCTCAGTTCCTTCTTACCATCCCTGACTTATGACGGAGCTCAGCAGTGCTCTTCACTTGTCGTTATATCTCGTAAATAAGTAGTTCATTTTTGGTTATTTATTCTCCATTTACCCTATGTTTCCAAGTTCGTTCCCCATCAAAAAAGGACGACCAAAAAAACCCCCCCACCTTTCCTACCTCAAGTTGTTTTCCCTCATTTGTTTTCCAGTCAGGGAACAATGCCTGGGTCACCAGGTTTTAAATGCTGCTGCAATGACGCCATGCCCACCTCTGACAGGCATTCCAAATGTGTTCAATGTTTAGGAGGCTCCCATGTCCAGTAGGACTGCCACGATTGTGCCAGGCTAAAGGTGTGAATGTGCAGACACAGGGACCTCTGTGTTAAAGTGATTATGCTGGAAAAAGCACAGCACTCATCCTCTGACCCAGGCACTGAGCATCCTGAAAAACCAAGATCTGACAAAGGGAAAAAATTCCCTAAGAAACGTGCCTCCGCTCTGCCTCATAGGGCTCAGCCACCCATACAGCATACAAGTGAGAAATTGGCACCGAGGGTTGAAATGGCACTGCCCCTCAACACATACGATGTGCCCGGCATCATTAACACTGATTGCGGTGCTTCCAAACATGGTGCGTACAAAACCAAGGCTACAGGCTTGACTGTACTTGCCTCATGTAGCGCAGGGCCCAGCGTGGTACTGAACAGTCAGAGTGTGGACGCATTGATGCAGACATTGACCCACAAGGCACTGCATCCATTAGCCACAGTAGACATTGGTACTGTTGCAACGTCTGATGGTGCTGTGAACATCTCTGCACCGCAGCACACATTGGTACCAACGAGTACTCCACCTGCATCAATACTGTCCGTGTTATCATCCATAATGACGCTATCCTCTCTGACACCGAGGTTCCTTTACCAGAGGGATCTCGTGGTTTCCTCTACTTTCAACTCCCCGTTCCTTGGCACCAACATGTCACCAGCCACAGTGGCACCAAAACATGTCACTTCACCCACAGTGCTATCTAATGATGATGATGGGGATGTAACCTTTTTACCCAATTGTCACCCACCCGAGGTCTCCGGGCCAGCTTCAGACACTGGCATTCCACCTTGGGGTCCACACCCATGGATGCCACCGCCCATACCATATGCCTCACAATGGCAATATTGGAGTCCATGAGCATATAACTTATAGAAAGCAGCTCCTCAAAATGAGGGATAATCAACCTGCACTCTTTCTTCTAACCTGTCTCCATCACCATAGAGGATGCAGGAAAAAATGCCAGATCTCCAACCTGAGAGTCAGGCCCCAGATACGTCTCCAGACACAAACTCATCATCTTCTCCTGATAAAGTATTAAGGCCATGACCATCAACATTCCAGGACCTCTTCAAAAGGGTGGCAGCTAACCTCAATATTGCCATGGCGAAAGTCTTGGAAATACAACATGAACTTACCAGTAGCCTCCAGGCCTCCACTGGCAAAAATTGCTCTGCCCACAAATCTTGCCATCATGGACCCTGCCAAGACTATGTGGCAGACCCCTGCCACTATCCTGCCTACTTGTAGGTGAACTGATAGGAAGTATTATGTTCCCCCAAAGGGATCAGAATTCCTCTTCACCCTTCCCTCCCCCCGCCCCCCTCCCCCCCCGTTCTCTGGTGGTTGAAGCTGCCCATTAGAGGAATAAACAACAGCATCCCTGTTCAACCCCGGAAAACGAAGATAGCAAACGACTGGATTTATTCAGCAGGAAGGTTTACATCTCATACCCTACAATTTTGGGTAGCTAATTACACGGCGCTGCTTAGCAAGTATTATTTCAACAACTATTCCAAATTCAACAGCTTTATTGAAGACATACCAGAGGCTAAGAAACAGCAATTCAAAGCTGTCATCTCAGGAGGTCCTGCAAGATTCTGGACAGCGTTACAGGCCACTAGATCGACAGCAACCGCAGCTTTGATGAGACAAACCACGTGGTTCAACTTTATCAGCATTTCCCTGTGATCTCTTGGGATGCATACACCTGCAACCAAGAGGAGGCAGTATACATACCAGTCGTACCCTAGACCAGGGTATCCCCCATACATGTACCAGCATCAAAGACAAGACTACCAACCACAACAGCAATGTGGTCGTGACAGACAACAACGTAGACGCAATCAGAACAGCGCTACGAACCAGCCACCTCAACAAAATAAACAAATTTGAAGTCTCCGTTGTGGGACCGAAAACACTTTCACCCACTCCACAGTTGCCAATCAATAATAAAACATTGAATCACAGCCTTCTGCCCTTTTATACCAAATGGCAAGGCATAACATCTGATAAATGGGTGCTACAATCCTTTTGGGATACGCCATACCCATTATCTCTGTCCCCCCACTTCAACTCACCCCAGTCCTCTTCAGGGACCACTTTTATGATTTGATGTTAAGGCAGGAGATTTATCCTCTCTGGTTGGGTGCTATAGAAGTGATCCCACATGGACATGAGGGGGGCGGTTTCTACTATTATTTCTCTCACAGAAAAAGAATGGAGGATGTCACCCAATTTTAGATCTTGGAGCCGTCAACAAACACATAAAAAGGCAAAAGTTTTAGATGGTGGCTAAAGTCACCATTATTCCAGCACTGGAGCTGGGCAGTTGGTTTTCATCTCTGACTTACAGGATACCTTCTTCCATGTAACGATCCACCCTGCTCATAAATGTTCTCCGCTTTGTCCTATGTACACACCACTACCAATGTCCTATCATTTGGACTCTCCACGGCATTGAGACTTTTCCAAAACGCGTACAATAGCCACCACCTACCTAAGGAAACAAGATGATATTATCTTCCCTACTTCAGTGTATGGATTCTCGTTGCAGTACTCTCCTGAGTATGGAATGCTTCTATTCTCTAGGCCAGTACAATCAATACAATTCATAGGAGCATAGCTTGATGCAAGAACTGCCATAGCTTCTTTGCCACATGACAGATTCGAGAAAATCTGGGACTTAGTTCTCAAATTACACCTAATACCTCAAGTCACAGTCAACGACTGCCTTCAATTGCTCCAGCCAAATGGCATCATGCAACCCCATAGTATCGAATGCATATCTGTTAATGCAATGCTTACAGGGCTGGCTCAGAACAGTTTATAAACCAAACCATCACCCCCTCACCAAGAATCTTTCCATTCCCTTACAGGTAAAAAGTGCAATACCATGGTGGACAAAAAGTCACGTTCCAAGCACCGCAACCCTCGGTGGTCATCACTACAGATGTGTCTCTTACAGGATGGGGAGCATACATGGCAAAGTTTATAACACAGGGTCTCTGGACACCAACAGAAAGGACACTCCACGTAAATGTTCCGGAGCTCAGAGCTGTCACGCTCACTTGCCAACACTTCCTACCAGCAATATCTGGCAGACATGTCAGAATATATACAGACAACATTGCATGCGTGTTTATATAAACAGATGCCTGTTCTCATGTCCTCTGTACAGAGGCTATTGCCCTGTTGAACTGGTACCTCAAGCATGGGATTACCTCCTCGGCATCCTAAATACCATAGTCAACACATTAAGCAGAACCCTGTCTCAAGAATGGTAGGTAGATGACAGGGTACTGGCAACAATATTTGGTCAATGGGGACACCCCTTGCTAGACCTTTTCTCCACAAACACCAACAAAAAGTGTCCTGCGTACTGCTCCAGAGCCAGCATAGACAAGGGCTCCCTTGGAGATGCTCTCATTCTCAAATGAAACCATCATCTGCTATATGCCTTCCCTCCAACTCCCCTTCTCAACAGGAGAATACACAAAATAAGGAGGGACAGAGTAAGAATCATTCTTATAGCCGCATGCCAGCCCAGACAGCCGTGGTTTCCTTTCCTCAACAGAATGGCCATATTTCCCCCTATCATCCTACCACATCATTCCAAGCTGTTGTATCAGTCAGGGCTGCAGATTCACCACCCCCAATTTCTCAGACTTCACCTAAAAGTCTGGTGCCTGGATGGCTCTCTGGGATAGAGCTCCAGTGTGCAGAGCAAGTACCAAATGTACTGTTACACAGTAGAGCTATGTCGACTCGGAAAACATATAGCTACAAATGGTCACGATTCGTCCATTGGTGCTATTCCTCATAACATCTCTCCAGAGACAGCCCCATTACCTGTAATCTTGGACTACCTCTTGCACATCTGTCCACCAGCTCCATTAAGGTATATTTGGCAGCTATCACAACCTTCCATGCAAAAACTGACAATACTACAATCTCTACACATCCAATGACCAAATGTTTCTTGAAGGGCCTGCAGGCATTATATCCTGACATAACCTCTCCAAATGAACCATGGAAATTGGTGATTAACATCCTCATGAAACCTCCATTTGTACTGATGGCCCCATTCTCATTCCTTTATTTGTCAATGAAAACTGCCTTTGTAGTGGCTATTCCATCAGCCAGGAAGAGGGGAGAGAGATGGCTGCCCTCATGGCAGACCCCCCCCCAACATACACACCATATACCACCTTTTTCAAAGATAAAATAACTGTGCATTCATCCCAAGTTCCTTTCCACGAGATGTTAATCTTTCCACATAAACCAGACCATTCACTTACCTGAATTCTTTCCCAAACCAGTTCCAATCCCTTTGAAGCAAAGATGCATACCCTTGATGTCACAGGGCACTTTCCTTTTACATTCATAGAACAAGGCCTTTCATATCCTCGCCCAGACTGTTTATTTCTCTAGCGGAACATAATAAAGAATAGCAGATCTATTCTCAGACTATCACACTAGATTTCTGACTGCATCAGAATGTATTACCAACACAATAATCAATGCCACCTACTTCGATACATACCCATTCCACCAGGACCATAGCCACATGCATGCCCTACCTCTGCAAAGTTTCTCATCAAGAACGGATGTGCTGCAGCCACATGGGCTTTTGACCAAACATTTGCCAAATAGTATGCACTTTCTCAAGAACCTCTTTCATCAACCAAAGTAGCCAAGGCTATATTATCTACAGCATACTTACCAGATCCAAAGTCCCTACCTCCATAGGAACATACTGCTTTTCAGTCAGTCACCTGCTGTGGCGCACTCACAAGGACATCTTTCGAAGAGGAGGAGGTTACTCACCTTTAGCAGTAACTGATGTTCTTCGAGATGAGCGTCCCTGTCCCCCTTCCTGCCCTCTACTTCAGAGACCTTTTTCAGGCCCGGTTTCCAGATAGAGAAGGAACTGAGGGGGAGAGGGACTGTGAATGCGCAGTGATGGCGTACGATAACCGCATGCCATGCATGCTGCGCATGTGCGGACCCCCAGGTACTGCTGTGAAAACTCTGGTCTGTGGCGCTGGTCAAAGAACGTTGGTTACTGCTAAAGGTGAATAACCTCCTCATATTTTCTGAAGTACAAGGGCAGGTACGTTCTAAGTGGTTCAGATTGTGTTCTTACTACAGTAACTATTGCAAGCAATTACTATATTTATAGGACTGCATAACTTACAGGGATATTGTGTGTGTGCAACTGGCTAATTAAACATGTAACTAGTTGGGTGTTTAACCTAGTTTGCACACAGTCACAACACAGATGCATACCAACATATGTGCACTTTTGTCCCGTAGTTACAAAACTGCTGCAGTTTTAATAGAAAAATGTGTAGCTATTGAGCATGTTCTATAATACCTCTAACAACTGGTACATAATTATTGTAACTATAACTAGGCGGCTGTTTCTCTCCCAATGATTGCCAGTTAGGTTATGATGATTAAGTTTGCACAGAAGACTTATTCTTAGTGTATTAATGGAGGGATCCTAGAGATGAGAGGGTAAATATGTCTCCTGCTTTGCACTCTCCATGGCTTCAGGTCTTAGCATTTATGAGTCTCATTATGTAGGATATTAGATTTGAAAATAATAGGTCTTCTAAAACAATTATAAAATTGCAATCTAGTTGCAATATAACAAAAAGGACACATTTATCCCTGCAGTGTTTCAGGAAATCCTAGTCTTCGGTTGAGCAGTTTACTTGTTTGGTGCTCTTCTAAAGATTTAGTCCTAAACCAAGACACATGCAAAGCTTTTATTTAAAAAACAAAGTTTGGGCCCCCAGTGGACAGGGGCTGCTGCCACCTCATGTTGCCACCTCACGTTGCTACCTCTGTGTGAGAGGCAGCAGCATGGGATGGCAGGGGGCTCCCTGGGAGGGAGACCAGAGCACACTGGCTGCCAGGCCCACCCCTGAGGACTGTAGAATAGTCGTCTAACCACTACAATTTGATGTGGTTACGTGATTATTAAATTAATTGCTATCTAACATCCCTAGTTTGGAATGTGGGTGTTAGGGTGTGAGAAATTTTAGGTGCCTGATCTGGGGGCACTCACCTCAGATGGCTCTCCACAAGTAGTGGAGGCATAGCTGGGCAGCTTTGTGCTCCCTCCGCCTGCAGGCACCACCCACACTGTTCCCATTGTCTGCAGTTTCCTGGCCCTGGGAACTACAGAACCAGTGCTCAGAATGGGGGCAGAGCACAGAGCTGCCTAGTCACGCCTCCACCAGGAACAGCAAAAACAAGTTGCCACTAATGTGGAGTCATGTGATGTGAATGCTTCCTGAATCTGACATCTCAAAACTCCTCCTGTGTTCAGCTCCTCCCCTGTGCCCCATCCCAGAGCCCACACCTCAGCACCGCGCTCCCTACACACACACACACACACACACACACACACACACACACACACACACACACACACACACACACACACACACACACACACACACACTCTCTCTCTCTCTCTCCCCTCCCCCCCCCTCCCTCCCTCCCTCCCTCATACCCCATTGCCCCAATGTGGTAGATTAAAAAAAAAAAAGCTTTCACTGTATAATTTGTTCTTTCCATAATATAGCCTTCCATTGATGCACTTCTAAGTTCAATTTTAAAATTTAATTTTTTTGTCCGGTAAAATGAAAATAGTTATGTATAATCTGTACATTTCCTCTACATTTTGTTTTGTAAAATTCAGAATACAGTAATAGTTACTATCAGAAGCAATAACTTCTAATATCTTTGTGTTAAAAATGCTTGTATATTTTCCTCTCTTCAGCAATGTGTATTTACAAGTAAAGGCAATTTCCAATATCGTATGGAAGTATCAACGCTATCATTTCATTATGGCCTACCATGAAAAACCTGTTCTGCCTCCACCTCTTATTATTCTTAGTCATATGGCTTCCTTGTTTTGTTGTATATGTAAAAGAAGAAAGACAGACAAGACTTCAGATGGACCAAGTAAGAACAATTTTATCCAAGCAATTATTTAGCTTTACTTTTTTCTGTGATTAAAATTGTCAAGAAACCAGTACAGGTTGAATGTCCCAAATCTGGGACTTTCTGGTCCCGCAACATCTGTGGTCCAGCAGAGCCACAGATCTTGCTGGACCAAAGAACCCCAGAGGCAGAAGTAACGCAGGGAATGAGGGGGTCACGGCTGGGCCAGGCAGCATTTGAGGAGCCCTACCACCCTGGCCGAGGAGCCCCAACCCCGGCCAACGTACCCCTGGCATCAGTGGAGCCAGGCGGCATTTGGGGAGCTCCTGCCCTGGCCAGGGAACACCTAGTGTTAGTGGGGACAGGTGGCTGGTGAGTTCTGGCCCCAGCCGGGGAACCCCCAATTGCAGTGGAGCGATCAGCAGTCTGGCAGCCCCAGCAAGGAATCCTGGGAAACCCCCAGTGGCAGTGGGGCTAGCTGGAATCCCCAGTGGCAGCAGGGTGGTCCTAGCGGTGGGGTAGGACTGGCTGAGGAACCTCTTGCAGCAGCAGGGCCGGAACACGCAGCAGCGGCCAAGCAGTCCCCACCGGGAACCCTGGGAGAACCTGGGGCAGCAAGGTGGGGAGCTGTGCCGGGCCAGTGTTAGGGGCGCCAGCAGGTCAACCAGGAAGGAACCAGGGAGGTCCAACTTATAGTAACTTTTTGGTTACTATTCTTCATTAAAATATGTGGAGAACATACTATATATTTTCTTATTTACATAATTTACAGTAGTTGAGCTGTCATGCATTATGATAAAACAAATACCATAAAATATTTAAAATATTTATCATGGAAGTTAATTTATAAGTCTTGTATTATGGGACAGCACCACAACTATGATGTCTGGCATTTTCGACTATCATGTTACCAGTAACATTCTATGCCAAACTTTAGATTTCAGTTCTGTTTGTATCTATTAAAATTCTTCTGTATATAGCACTTGGGGTTAAAATTGATAAATTGAGTGTCAGAGACCTCTTTACTTTAAAACTAAATAGAAAGGTAATGGACAGCTAGGAGGAAAAAGCTTTCTGTTTGCATGAACTATGTGTAAGTAAAATAAAATAGTCCCTTGCACTATTCCAGTAGTTCTCAAACTGTCATCAGGGGACCACTAATGGTCCGTGGCCATCTTTCAGGTGGTCTGCAGCTCAAGCTCATGCCACTCTTCTCCCCATAACAGGGAGCCCATGCTAGTGCTCCAGCCTTGTGCTCCCTCCTCCCCCTGCATGTTGGAGCGCCAGTGCTGGCTTCACTCTGGTATGGGAGGGCAGTGAGAGCCCCAAGCCTCCCTGCTGGATCTAGCTCATGGGGAAGAATCAGAGCCACAAGTGACTTGGTATGCTGCTGCTCTCCTCCCCTGGCTGGGGGAACAGGAGATCATGGACACGGTGCGTGGATGCTTTCCCCACTGCTCCCAGTGGCCAGGTCCAGCCAATGGGAGCAACGGGAAGCCATTCCTTGCAGCCGCGCAGGGCATGAAATCAAGTAAGTGCCCCCCCTTCCCATCATGTCCAGATCCTACAACCCTACCTCTTTGCTGCCCTCCCTCCACCGAGACGCTGAACCTTCAGCCTGCTCCTGCACCCTCCCCCTGGCTGGACACACTACTCTCAGGCTGCTTTTGCACCCTCCTCGCAGCCAGACACACTCTACCCCCACCCTGTTCCTCCACCCACCCTTGCTCTTGCCCTCTTCCTCCTGGCCAGACACCCTACTCCCAGCCTGCTCCTGCACCCCACCTCCCACCCAGAACTCGCACCTGCACCCCACCTCCCACCCAGTTCCTGCATCGCTTTCCCACTCAATGGCAGCCTTGTCCCACACACTGAACCCCTTGTATTTGTTCCCATGCCAGAGCCTAGGGGGGTCCATAAAATACACTAACCCTGGAACTCCAGAAGAGTAAATCTGGCCTATGGGAAGCCCTGAACCTCAGTTCCTGTCCCCCTCTCTCGCCCCATGGAGCTGGAGTGCCAGAGCAGTGAGGTGTCTCAGTTGGGGGGCCACATTAGTGAGGGTTGGGGGGTTTTGAAGGGTTTTTTTGCTTCTCACTTGTGTGGTCTCCAACTGATTTTTCTATGGGTCAGTGGCCCCTAACCCAAAAAGGTTCCCCACCCCTGCCATAAATCAAGAAAACATTGAAATATTTTGTATTGGACATAAATTAATGTTTTACTTCATTTAAAATGAAGTTTGGTAAACTAACATGAGAATTAAAATGCTTAATCTGTTTAATAATTTAAATTAATGTTTCCTTTCTTACTGACTAAACCGTTCTCCCTAGCTGCAGCACTAGCAAAATGGCTCGGGCATAATTATGCAATCAATGGCAAGTTTCCATTAGCAGCTAGTGGTCCATGGAAAGGTTTGCATTGAGCCAGGTGTGCCCTGGGCCAAAAAGTTTGAGAACCACTGCAGTAGTCCATCCTGTTCATTGATTATTTTCATTATTTTTATATATTTCATTTTTTATTGTTTCTTGTTTAATTTTGCTAGTACAGGTTGGACCTCCCTGGTCCTGACACTCTACCTGACTGGTCCCAAATGAAAGAATTTGCTAGCTAAGGGGAAGTGAACACTGGTCCCTCAGCCCCAGCTCCAGCTGGGGTCCTGGTTCCTACCAGGACTCCTAGCCCCACCACCACCAGCCCTACAGAGCTCCCTGGCTTTGGCAGGGCTCCCAGTCGCTGGCACTCCTGCTGTCAAACTCCCGACCACTGGGGTTCTCTGGATGTTTCCAGAGGAGGGTGTCCCGGTTCAGAGAGATTCAAGCTGTACTAGTTCCTTGTATGTCGTGATCCAATTTTCCTATTTTAAAGTTGTTTTAAAAACTTTGACTTTATACTATACTATAGACCTACCCTCTCCTTCAATTCCATTTAGCTTTAAATAAATCTTTCAAACACATCTTACTTTTATGGTGTTTGGTAGGGTTGGGTACATTTTTTTCTGTCAAAAATGTGTTTGGAGAGTAAATTGGGTTTTCAGTTAAAAACATTTATTTCATGAGTGGTATCTGCTTTCCTTGGAGAACTTGAACTTTTGAAAAAAAAAATCAAAGTGAATTTACCACAGAGTACTGTGGTATATTATGGGAGATACTGTCTAGTCTCAGGGAGCCCAACTGAAAGAGAATGCTGGCAGGAGGCACCCCAACTACAACTCCCTCAGTGGAATTTCATAATTGAAACTTTTGGTTTCTGCTGGAATTTTTCAGATATCAATCTTTTCCCTCTGTTGAAAAAATTGAAGTTTTTCACCATGAGTAAAGCCCATTTTCCACCCAGTTCTATAGAACTGTGTAGCATCCTCTTTTACCCTATCCCATTGATCAACGTGGCTACTTATTTTAGGTATTCGTGATGTTCAGTAGCTTTCTCATCTTCAAATAATTGTTGTTTTCCTCTTTCTTTAGAACTCTTCCTAACCGAAGAAGACCAAAAGAAACTTCATGACTTTGAAGAGCTGTGTGTTGAAATGTATTTCAATGAAAAAGATGATAAATTCCATTCTGGAAGTGAAGAGAGAATTCGAGTCACATTTGAAAGGTAGAAAATTTATGTAGAAACTTAAAAATTTAAATAAAAACTTTGACTTCTTTGAGGCGTGTCCCTGTGGGTGCTCCACCTTAGATGTTTTCAGCACTGCTGCACTTTTAGTTGGCGATTTATGACAGTAGTGCCTTCTGTTGGTTGCGCATGTGGGCAGCTGGCACATGCCGTTTGTAATGACTACTGTGCCACGTGCAGCCAACCGACTCCTCAGTTCCTTCTCTGCTGCTGTTGGCCATAGTCGGAACCTGCATACTCTTTTAAAAAATTAAGGACATGCCTAGCTCACCAAGCTTTAAGCAGAGTCTGACATGTAGGTTGTCAATACCCATATTGGATGGCCATGCTCAGTGTGTGCAGTGCATTGGGCAGGGACACTCAACGAACAAGTGCCCTCACTGCAAGAAATTGATTGAGAGGACCAGAAAGGCCAGAGAACTCCAGCTTAAATTTGTCAGTGGATAAAGTGGTACGGTCTGCATCTGACCCCAAACACTCCTTGCTACCCAGGCAGCTTTTGTCTGTTGTGAGTTCTGAGAAGTCACTCCCTCAAGGGTGAGACCCTCAGATAATACAGCTGATCAAGCCAAAAAGTGTTCTCATTCATCCTCTAGGAGCGAGTCTCCCGAGAAAAGCACTCACATTTCAAAGAAATCAACCTTGGCACGGGCAGCACACAAGGCACCAGACAGCAAGGTTCCGGACATGTCCGGTACAGAGACTACCCGAGGGGCAAAAAAACAGACTTGCTCTAGCTCTAAGACCTCAACACATTCCAACCCAAAGTGAACTCCGTCGGCACCAACAAAGCAGCGGTCAGCATCAGCACCGAACTCAGTGATGCTTCCACCAAGCATATCTTTGGTGCAGAGTAAGCAGTTGGCACAGCCTCCTCAGATCAAGTATTCTACATTGTAGGCTCATGCTAAGCACCCAGCACCACCGGTGCTGAGCAAAAGCTCAGATCAATTAGCTAAGCCCCTGCCAGAAACTATACTTGCGCCGGTTCTGGCACTGAGCACAAAGGCACCGCAACAGTCCACCACAGTGGATCTCATAGTAACTTCAGTGTCAGGAACGCCATTGCCCAGTACATCTCATTTTTTCCCTGCCTGTGACACCATCAGGGTCAGTTCCTCCCCTGTCGCTATCCAGTGATGACAATGATTCCAGTACTGTGCACGCACCAAGTTCATTCGTCACAGAAGGTGCAGCATCCCTGTTCAGTGGCAAGCACTGCAATGGTGATCACCACTTTTACCAGCCCCTCCCAGCTAGCTGTACTGTGGGACCTTTAGGCTACATATAGGCTACAGCAAGCCCAGCCTCAACTGCAAAGAATCTCTGGAGCAAGGTCCCAAATGTCTCCTGCACCCTCTGCCACCGTCTCAAGAACAGAGGAGGGAGAGGAATAGGAGATAGGGGATGAGGAGTCAACACCAGACTCTCTACCACCACCCATATATTGTCCTCATTACCAGATGATACAATAATGCCTCCATTCCCAACCTAAGAAGATGACTTCAAGCTGTTCCAGGAGCTGTACAGACAAGTTGCGGATGCCCTGGACATATCACTTTTTAACTTGTCAGAGACCCAGCACAAGTTAACAAACATTTTACACGCCTTCCTGGCTGCTAAGGTGGCATTACCTATAAATGCCACTCTCATGAACTTGGCGAAAACAACATGGCAGACACCTGCCACTGTCCCAATGACCTGCAGAAGATCTGACAAAATATTATGTCGCACCACAGGAGGCAGATTCTTTATTCTCCCATCCAAAGCCCAATTCCCTAGTGATACAGGCTGTCAGCCAGCCTTAGAGAAGGGAGACTGGCTGTCCACCCTTAACCTACGGGATGCATGCTTCCACATCTCGATACACCCAGCACACAGACACTTCCTAAGATTTGCTATCCTGTGCTCGCCTTTGGACTTTTCACAACACCAATAGTTTTTTTCCCAGATCTTCGTGGTGGCCGCAGCACACCTTCGGTGAAGAGGAGTCATTATCTTCCAATGTCTGAACTACTGCTTACTGAAGGGGGTCATCTTTTCAGGATGTACTGTGACTCTCCCGGTCACAGTAACCACAGATGCATCACTATTAGGGTGGGGAACCCACTTCGGTCAACAAGTTGTCCAAGGCTGATGATCACCAGAAGAGCCCAAACTCCATATCAACCTCTTGGAATTCCGAGCAGTTCACAATGCCTGCCAACATTTTGCTGGCTTCATCCACGACAAGTCAGTACATGTACTTATGGATAACTTGACAACTATGTTCTGTGTCAATCACCAGAGCAGAGCCTGCTCTTTCCCACTATATTGAGAAACAGTACACCTCTGGGAATGATGCATTCTGCGCAATATCACCCTCAGAGCATTCTATCTCCCCAAGCGCAGAGAACTCCCTAGCGGACAATCTCAGCAGACTGTTTACCCTAAGCCACAAATGGGAAAGTAACCTGAGCATGTTGAGACTGGTGTTCAAATGATGGGGATACCCCACTATAGACCTTTTTGCAAACAACAATACCATATGCGGCATGTAATGCTCCAGAGCAGATCTAGGTCCCCAATCTTTGGGGGACACATTCACAATAAAGTGGGATGAAACACTCGTGTATGGCTTCCCACCACTGCCCTTGCTCTACAAGGTGATTCTGAAACTAAAACCGGACAGAGCCGGGATCATACTGGTAGCTCCAAACTGGTTGAGACAGACATGGTTCCCTTACCTGCTTCAGAAGATCCAAGCTTCTCCGTGGCACTTCCCTTCAGTTTCCACTCTCCTCACTCAAGATGGGGGCAGGCTTCGTCATCCCAATATCCAGAACCTTCACTTACAAGCATGGCTCATCGCTGGCTGACCTCTCTTGAATCAAGGTGTTCAGATGCTGTACAACAGATTATCTTAAATACTCATAGGCCATCTACAAGAAAGACATACATTTGTAAGTGGCACAGATTCACCCTTTGGTGCAGTTCACATAACCTCTCACTTTTGATAGTCGGTATTCTGGAAATTTTACATCTATTATCTCTCAAGTCGTCACAGCTCTCCCTCAGCTCCAGAAGAGTGCATCTTGCTGTGATTACAGCATTACACTCCACAATTCATGAATTCTCTGTTTGCACATCCCACAGTTAAACGTTTTATAAGGGGGCTATAAGACATGTACCCTTCAATCATAACCCCAACTCCAGCATGGCACCTAAACCTTGTACTCAGAGCACTAAGGGGGGAAGCCCTGCGAACCCATGGCCACATGCGCCCTGTTGCACTTCTCCATGAAAGTGGCATTCTTAGTAGCTATTATTTTGGCACACAGATTGGTGAACTGGGAGCCCTGATGACTGATCCTCCTTGTACCATATTCCACAAGGACAAGGTTGTCCTCTGGCTGCACTCTAAATTCCTTCTCAAGATACCTATGTGATTTCATTGCAATGAAACCATATACTTACCAGTCTTCTTCCTCACACCGACAACAAGGAAACCATGCTTCGCACATTGGATGTCATAGGCCGTTACCCTTTTACTTATAAAGGACCAAATCGTTCAGGAAATCTACCAGATACTCTATAGCTGTTGCAGAGAGATTACAGGACACATCTATCTCCAAAGAGAGATTATACAAATGGACAGCAGATAGTAGCTGTCTCTTATACTCTGTTTTTAACTTTGAGCCCCCCAACATCCATAAGGACACACTATACTAGAGCAATGGCAGCTTCCACTGCATTTCTCAAACGTACCTATCAGAGACATTTGCAGAGCTGCTACAAGGGCTTCGGCTCTCACATTTACCCAACATTATGCCATTGACTCTTAATCAGCTATGGATACATGTTTCGGACATGCTATATTGTCCACGGTCCATAAAGACTTACCGGGCAAAAACAGTGCTTCATAATCACCTAAGACGGAGCACTCTCAAGGACGCTTCTCAGAGAAAAAAGAGAAGGTTACTCACGTGGTACAGTAACTGAGGGTTCTTTGAGATGGTTGTCCTTCTGGGTTCTCCACCACCCACCCTTCCTCACCTCTGCTCCAGAATTCCTCTGTTTCTGTGCAGAGAAGGAACTAAGGGGTCAGTTGGCTGCGCACGAGCAATAGCCGTTACAAACAGCACGTGCCAGCTGCCCACATGTGCAGCCGACTGTGCACACATGTGCAGCTGTCTTAAATCTCTGACTAAATGTTCAGCGGCACTGAAAACACCTAAGGTAGAGCACCCACAGGGACAACCATCAAGAAGAACCTCAGTTACTACATCAGGTGAATAACTTTCTCTTATTTTTAAAACCCCATTATCAGGAAATGTTGTCGTTGCATGTACAAAGTATTCATGACTGTTTTGCATGACACTTTTTCTTGGCTGTGTAGAAATTATTACAAGACTGTTGTAGGCTGTCTTTATTTCTGAGTTGTAGAAGAGCTACTGACCTTTAAAGAGTTCTTCTCAAATGTATCAGAATGGGTGTCAACCAATAATACTAGGAAATGTGCTGGTTTGTGCATTTGTTCCTTGATGCCTATTTATGTACTGGTTAGATCTCTCTAATCCTGCACCTTCAGGACCTGACAGGTCCTGGATGAGAGATTTTGTTGGACCAGTGGAGATCATTTCTGGCTCCCTTGCTGCTGGTGCTACTGCCCCACCGGGCTTACCAGCTCCCCCAGTAGCCCAGCTGCACTGTGTACAGGGCTTCCTGCCTCCCTTCTGATCCTTCTCACTCACCAAGCTGGACTGCATTCTGGCCTTCCTAACTCTCTGCCCCACCAACCCTGAACAGCTGAGCTGCGCAGCAGGTTTCCCAGTTTCCCCACCCAGCTGAACTGAATCCCCTGAGTGCTGGGCTCCTGGGCTTCCCTCTGCATCGTGCTGGACTACTGGGGCGACCCATACCCTGCAGTATGCCAGGATTCTCTGATCCTGTGACATCTGTGGTCCTGCCAGACCAGAGTTTCCCAGGGTATAGAGTTGCAACCTGTACAAGTATTCTTTTTTCTACAAGTCCACTGAAATCAACTAAACCACCCTAAACCTTTTTAAATTAGAGATAATACATTTTTCCTTTTCCAAACTGGTAAAGTATAGCAGAAGTGCTTCTTGTTTATAGCTTGAGAACAAAAAGTTTACCTTTTTTTTTTCTCCCCCCCCCCCCAAGGGTTGAACAAATGTGCATTCAGATCAAAGAAGTTGGTGATCGAGTCAACTACATCAAACGGTCATTGAACTCTTTAGATTCTCAGATTGGTCACCTACAAGATCTCTCTGCTCTCACTGTGGATACGCTAAAAACACTAACTGCACAAAAGGCTTCGGAAGCCAGCAAAGTCCATAATGAAATTACGCGGGAGTTAAGCATTTCAAAACATTTGGCACAAAATCTTATTGATGATGGTCCTCTAAGATCTTCAGTGTGGAAAAAAAACATTGGAAATGTGTATGGTTCTTCTTTTCCACAAGGAAACCTTGAAAATAATGCTTTATTTTGTAACATTTCTATGCACAATGAAAGAGAGATCCAACATCAGACAGTTGATCAAGATTTAGTTACAGTTCCTAGGGGGGAAGAAGTAAACTTTCAAGAGGCAGGTTCCTCAGGCAGTGCCTTATTTCTAAGTGCTGTTTCTCCTCCAGAACTTCGACAAAGATTACAGGGTGCAGAGACCTCAAAATCCATTAACAAAAATAAAAAATTAGGCAATTCATCAAACAGCATGCCACATCTGTCTTCACCAACAGCTAAACTTTTTGTTAGCACTCCATCTCAGCCGAGCTGCAAAAGTCAGCTGGAATCAACAAACAATGAAGCTGCAGTTTTATCTAAGGCTACAGAAGGAGATAATATTGTAGAATTTGGCGCATTTGTAGGTAAGTATAACCAAATAAATAGTGAATGTCCTGAACTCATTAGTAGCTGCTCTTATCCTCTTGCTTCTGGCTCTGCTTGCCTTGCTTTCACCCAGCCTTGTGTTGAAAGTGGAGGATACGTTAATTGTGGTTTTATTCATGATGACGATGACTCTAATGATTACAACTGCAGCAGCAGAGCTGATACACATGATGAACAGTTCTCTGAGAACGGTATCCACAAGAAGCTACCTCAGTCATCCAGCAACCAAGCATCAGCAATAAACTGTGACCCAAATGGTGGTTCACATGAAAAACTGAAGGTTAAAGATGAAGTTTTCAAAAGCCAGCATGTTCAAGCAATGGAAACAAAAAATAGAGATTTAAATTCTAACATCATTACAGGACTTCTTCAAAAACTATGGACCAAATCGAAACCACAAGGTTTGATTTATCAAGAATTGTATGATATTTGGGGTTTGTTCTGGTTGTAGGTGACTTTATTCTATCATTGTGCTTTGCTTTTTAAACCTTTCTATTTTCTCTAAATTGTATGGCTGTTTAACTTTAAAATTATAATTTCTTTATAATTCTGTCACATAGACAATATTTTTCAGACCGACATTGGACAGCTATTTATGAATAACAGTTTCTTAATATTATCATTTCTACAGCTCAGTTGAACTCTAGTAGCCCTAAGTTTAAGGTCCCGCTTTTTGCCCAAGTAAAAAATATTGTCTATTTTTTTTAAAGAGAAATTGCAAAAGATTTGTTTTGGCTAATGGAATCATGAATAAATATCTCGTGGTAACTGTCTCAATCTCAGGGATCCTTCCTATTCTATCCTCATCAATACTTCTGTGACCGGGATCTACCACTGTTCTTAATACAGTAATATTTAGAAAACTTTCCAAAGTCTCTCTTAATTCACTGTTACATGCTTCTTCAATTTTTACAGAATAGTAAAATGATGCATGTTCTTATTAGATTATGTAGACCTTTTTTGATTAATAAAACAGTGGCAGATTCATTTAAAAAATAGGTGTTGGTATACTAACAAAATATTGTAAATTAAGAGTCCAAATACTTAAATTATACCCAAATACAACTGGAGGATCATAGTCTTAACCTGTCAAGCAACTATGCAAGTGTTATCTAGCTAAAGCACTTTTTTCCAAGTAATAGTGACTATTTCAAGTTACGTTTAAGTTCTGTTGCCACAATGTTTAGATGTTAACATCTTTTGAACTTTTAGATTGGTGGCAAAGCATTTAATTGTGTAATAATTAGCAGGTTCATTACAATACAGAAAACCTTTATATTACTAGTTTGTGGTATTTTTAAAAACAACAAAGGATTTGAAATCTGACTCTATAGCTGAATCAGGTCTTTAAAGCTAAACATATCACAGCACAAATAAAGCTGAGTTCTCAGTATACTTATTTACTTGAGCCATGCCTTTATTAAATGGCCCTTTTGGAATTTAGAATATACTCTTCATCCATTATAAATAAATATAAAATATAATAGAAATTCAGATGTGGTGCAGTTATATCTTGTCAATCAGTTATGTTTTTCATATAAAGGCATGCGCATTGGTGGAATTCTGATATTTTCTGTAACTATTCGGATGAAGTGTATATTTTAAAAACCTACCACAAGAAAATCTTCTTTTTCTATATTTTTCTATTTATGTAAAATAGACTCAGAATATCAAATAAAATTGTATATGAAGGTTACCTTTGAAACTATCTAATTTATTTTCTTGAAGTAGTAATTTTTTTATATTGTATGAATTTTATTGTTGTGGCATTTTATACTTTTTAATGTAGGAAATGCAACAGTTCCTTATCTCTACTAACTTCTGATTTATATCCATTTACTTCAGAGTTCTTCATTATAAGTCTTTCTCAATGAAAACACTAGCAGCATTTATTACAGTTTCTGTTCCCAGCATAATAGAATATCTGGCATGTTCCAATTTTTTTTGGTATTTATCTTTGATACTGAATACTTTATATTTTTCAATTTACTGGGTCAAAGGTCACAGAGACAGCATGGAGTTACGATTTAAGGAGTCAGCGATTAAAATTAAAGACAAAAATGGTAATATTGAGGTAAGACTAAAATCTTTACTTTTAAAATGCCATTGGTAGTGGATATTGACATCTTTTTCATGTATAGTTACTTTATAGTAATTTTTTGAAAATGTGAGAATAGATTTTTGGCAAGATTTATGTGAAAAATTTACTAACAGTCAATAACAATGCAACCATAACTATGAAAGTATGTTGCTGCAAAATATGAAATTAGTAAAATGTAACAGGATTTGATAGTATGTAACTTCATAGAGGCCACCATTAGTCTAGCCATTAAAGTAAATTGAAAAATCATACTTTCATTTTAATTAGAATAATATATAGATTCCACGGCCAGAGGAAATGGTTGTGATTATCTTTTCTTAACCCTGTATAATACAGGCCATACAATTTCCCAAAAATAACCCCTGGAATGTATCTTTTAGAAAAAGCATCCAATCTTGATTTATTGCATTATCAACATATACTATATGGTTACAAAATGAATCATTGCCCATTTTAAATTCATAACTTAAAAGCAACTGCAATATTTAAGATTGAAATTAATTGTAATCTTGTTTTACAACTTGTAAAATAAGGTGACATATTATAATTCACTTCTTATGGCAGTTTCTATTAAAATTGTTCACACTACATTCCAAGGAGAAAATCTTATTTCTGAATTATCTTCATGATTAGGTGGTTATCTTTGACTGATCTTGTGATATACACTTGCTATTAAATGATGTCCTTTTGTACTGAGCTAGTCAAGAGTATTACTAAAAAAAATTGAACTGAATACTGATATAAAATGTGCATCTGTTTATGCTACTGGAAATGTCCACTTTAAATAGTCAAGACTCAAGATATAACTTGAATTTCCACTGAAAGGACACGGGAGGGAAATCTCAACCTACAGTTACTATAGTATCGAAGATGAAGCTTGTTCATTGTAGAAGTTAAGATATATTTAAAAGAATGAATAAGGTATGTCAACAGATTCTTAAATATTTGAGGTAAGGCTTTAGATACATAGTTTGGAGAATTCCACTTCAGTGTCCATTCATAACACTTCTAGAAAACTGCAGTTCTGAAGTATGTTTCCTGATGTGTTCAATTAATGTGTGTGACCTTGAAGCCTTTTAATTTGTGTAGCTCAGTCCATGGGAGCAACAGGAAGACTTTAAGGGTGTATCTAGACTAAAGGGTTCTTTTGAAAAAAGTGGCCTTTTTTCGAAAAAACTTCCCCTGCATCTAAACTGCCACAGAGTTCTTTAGAAATTAAATCGAAAGAACGTGGAGGGTTTTTTTCGACCGCGGTAAACCTCATTTTACGAAGAAGAATGCCTTTTTTCGAAAGTGCTCTTTCGAAAAAAAGTGTTCTTGAATGCAAACAGGGCTTTTTGGAAAGAGAGTATCCAGACTTCCTCTTTCAAAAGAGCGGCTTGCTTTTCCAGAAGTTCTGGTTGTAGTCTAGACACTCTTTTTCAAAAGAGGCTTGCAGTCTAGACGTAGCCTAAGAGAGCTATTTTGGAGGGCATGGAGATGACCAAATATCAAGTAAATGGTTTTGTTAAGTTGAGAGACCATTGCATCTGGCGAGTTGCTTTTATTTGTGCAGGAGTATGGAAGAAACTCAAGAACTTCTTGTGTGAAGAGGAGAACTTTGGAGATAGTGGAGGTTTACACCAAAGAGTGGAGACACATTGATACTTGTGTGAATAAATAACTTTTTCAATTTGCATGTTCATTACCCCACTTCTCACAACCAATAATAGCAGCTACACCATAGCTAAGGTTGAATTTCTTTCCATTAAAACTCTGTTCTCAACACTCCCAGTTTCTTCCTGCTCTCTCTCCTCCCCAAAACCTCACATCCCCTCAGATAGGGCTCTGGTCTATGACCAACAGAGATTTTTCCCACCAGATTTGAAGTTAATCTGATAGGCTACTCATAAATTATGCTGTTTCTTTAAATGATTTACCAAATTTAGTAAATTCTTCTAATAACTCTTTGCCAAGTTCAAGCCAAAAATCTGAAAGGACATAACATTAATCTCAAGTTTTACTGACCAGGGTGAGATCTCAAGTAAGCTAATTAAAATTTAATGTTCACTTGCAAGTAGGATGCTAGGTACCTAAAATCCCTTACCCTTGGATGGTCTGTAGGTAGGAATCCTTTTCCTGGCAGGCTTTCCTGTTATTGGGAGCACTCTCTATGAAGCTGGGAGCTAGCAAGTCCTCTCCACTACTAGAGTACTTAAGCACCACAGGTGATTGCATGTGCACAACTTCTATGTTTATGGAGGAGGATCTGCAGTTGGGAGCATATTGAATAACAGAGATTGCCGGAAAATAGACAGTAGATTCTGTGTAAGTGCTTGGAGCTGGTTCCCCTCTGCTCTGCTGCTTCTTTACCTTTTGGAGGCTCCAAAGTCAGCTCAGTACATCAGGCTGGAGTGCTCTAGCTGCAAGTCTTTTGGTGACACCTGTTGTCTGGAATCAAACACCACTGAACAACCTCTTGACATGAACAGCTGTAAGTTTGCTATATTAGTAGGCTCAGAACATATACTAGGGATGCCTTTTTGAGCATACCAGCATTTTCAGGACACTTAAAATGGTTGCCCTTTGGTTGATTGTTTGGTAGATAGGTAGTTACTTCTAATATAAGCAATGCGAAGCCATGGCTGCAAGACACCAAAAGCAATAATGATTATAGTAATTAAAGCCTAAGACTTCAGTGAGATTGGAGCTATGGATAACACTCACTTTCTCTGAGTGCATGCATAATATTTCTGTTTAGGAATATGAAAGAAATAATTTTGGTCAAGCCAACCTTAGAAGTTGAACTCTTTTTAAAAAAGCTCACAACATCCCATTAATCATAGGCCTGAAAACAAGTCCAGTTCACAACCTTCTAACTTCTATGACTCTGCTCTTTAGAATCGTGGATCTGTGGATTTTCTTCAAATAATCTTTGAATTTCAGGTGACTGGTAGTGTGCTCTAGAGATGAAGTGCATGAATATATATGAGTGTATTCTGTGATGAGGGTCTGTCTCTAATTTTTGCTCAAAAATCCCCCACCAATCTTTAAATTGAGTACTGTTTTGAGGCCGGGCTGTGACTCTGCATGTGTTCAAAAAGTTTAGTTATTTTTAAAACCTACCATCTGCACAAATTGAGGATGAACTTAATCCCTGTGTAAGCCATGATGCTGCAAAGGAATAATGTAAATAGTGTCCCTGACTTAGGGGGTCTGCTCACATCTTTAAGATGAAGCACAAGCCTTTAGTCTTTGTTGGAGATGGTATTTTAACAATTGGATCGATCAATGCCAAACTTTCTAGTAATCAACCAGAATAAGTGTCTCCACTTTGTGTGTCTAAGAACCATATATTGAGTCAGACCAAAGGTCCATCAAGCCCAATATCCTGTCTTCTGGCAGTGGCTAATGTCAGGTGCCGCAGAGGGAATGAACAGAATAGGTAATCATCAAATGATCTCTCTCCTGTTATCCATGCCCAGCTTCTGACAGACAAAAGCTAGGGACACCTACCTATCCTGGTTAATAGCCATTGATGGACCTATCCTCCATGAATTTATCTAGTTCTTTTTTTGAACCACGTAATAGTCTTAGACTTCTCAACTTCCTCTGGCAAGGAGTTGCACAGGTTGACTGTGTGTTGTGTGAAGAAATACTTCCTTTTGTTTGTTTTAAGTCTGCTACTAGTTAATTTCATTTGGTGACCCTCTCCCCCCCCCATCCCAGTTCTTGTGTTATGGGAAGAAGTAAATAACTTTTTCTTATTTACTTTCTCCATGCCATGATTTTATAGAGTTTCTCATATCCCCCCCCCCCCCGCCCTCTCGGTCTCCTCTTTTCTAAGATGAAAAGTCCCAGTTTTATTAACCTGTCCTCGTATAGCAGACATTCCAAACCCTTAATGATTTTTGTGGCCCTTTTCTGATCTGTGCTAGTTCGTGCATTCCTTTCATTCCATTTGCCTGCAATTTTGGCTTTCTTTAGACCTGTAGACATTAATGCTATCTTTGCTTGTTACTTGGTGATCAAATATATTAAACGTATGCAGTCTATAAAGAGCTAGTGAAGTAGTGTTGAGATTTTGTAGCTTCCTAGGGAAGATGAATAAGAAGACACAAATGACTCGTTGATGTCTTTGAAAATTGGCTTTAATTGGTAACACTGAATTATTGGAGAGCTAATCATACACTTTTCATATATGGCTACAATATATTTACAACTGTGCATATCAGTGTTCATTTACTTTTCTTTAGGAGTAAATATTCAGAATCTGAAGTAGTAAATTCTAATTTAATATTTCCTTTTAAAATTGAACTTCGTTTATTTTTACAGATCTTAAGAGTTAGAATTTGAAAATGTTAATTAACTTATAGATTGTACCATAATTGTTCTTGAATAATGTAATAATATTTTGTTTATGAAAAGAAATTCTTATTGCCCTTTCTTAAATTATTACTCAAAATAGTTGTAAATATGTGCTCATCTTTAACATCTGTACTGAATTGAAAAGAAAGTATTTGTGAATTTAGCAAGCCATAAAGGTACCCTTAAAATGTATATATGCTGTAAATTTGAAAGATGGTACTAGTTGAATGCTGAATGCTAAGCCGATTTCCATGCTGTAGAAAGGAAAGTACAATAGGAATGATGAACTCCTAACAATATATATGTTTATAATACAGGATGGTCTTCAAACTGATTGCAACATAGAACAGGATAATTCTTGTGGTGGATTTACAGACTATCACCAAAACTCTTTGGCAGTTCATTCAGAACAATGTAAGTGTACTAACTTCTCTGGTAGTCCAATTTTATTTCTGATTTTATATAAATGCATAATATTTAATCATTATTTCAAAGAGTGCATCAACATAAATATCAAACTTTTCTCTGAATATATATTTAACCTGAAACATCAGAATACTCTTAACTGAGAGTAAGGGATAATCTTCTTTATATTCTCAAGGTTTTTTACTTTGGGCATTTGTTTAGTCAGTTGCGCTGTTTCCTCCAAAATAGTCAGGTTCCCCTATTCTGGTCCTTTTTCGCACAGAAGAGAATCTAGTGTTCTATAAAAAAAGGAAAATGTAACTTTAAAATGGCAAAAATTACAGGGAGATTTAGATGCTACAGATTAACATAATTTATTTACAAATTACTAGATTTTAAGGTGAGGGTGTTTACTTTTAAAATTATTTTACATATTTTTCAAGCCATTTTGTTTTTGTCTTTTTGGAAGACATACAGAGTAATAGAATACATTTTGCAAATCTATTTATTCTTTTTTTAGGGGCTAGATTAAATGGCTCAGTTGCTCATTTTATTAGTAAGGATTCAAGACATTCTCTATTTTAGTAAACACATATTTGTCTGATTCTCTAGTCAGATTGTGAATTCATTTCTTTTCTAGCTCACAACAAAAGTAGAAGAGCATCAGCTGAAGATACTCAGCAAGTAGATTCTAAGGCTGCCTTGCTCACGGTTTGTATACACAAGTTGACCGTTTTATCAAAGTTCTCAAAGAATTTTTAAAATGTCAGATATAGACCAATTGACATTCAGTGGTGATATTCACTGTGCGCTTGCTTGCCTAGTTACAATTTAAAAAGTACCTCTGAAAGGTGGAATCTGAGTGTCTTCTTGGGAAATCATTCTCTGTACAGATACAGTGCAGGATTTCAAAGAAGTCTTTTGATAGCCTCAAAAAGAAAGGAATACAGATCTGACCTCTTGACAGAAGATCCCTGCAAAACTACCGTAGTATTCCTGCTGATACTCAATAGTTGGGTCAAAAATCATGCTGGGAATGAATGACTGTGCAGTTTAACAGAAATAAGTATGAAGCTGAAACAAGATGATGCACAGTAATCACTCACTTAACATGTTTTCAAGATAGCACGAATTTATTTGGGAACTTTTTCAAACCACACGACCGTCCCCAAAATAACACCATTTCCCCAGCCGGCCAGTCACCGGCAGCTGCGCAGGGATTCCCCCGCCTCCCTTCAAAGCGGCAGAGGGTTTGCTGCTCGCTGTGCCGTTCCCCAGAGATCCCCTCTCTCCGGACGCCTTGCTCCCTATCCTCCGACCCAGCTTGCAGGCCGACGACTGGGTTTCCCCATTCCTCACCACTTGAAATGCAACCCCCACCTTTTCCATTATTTTCAATGGGAAAATTGACCCCGCATAACACGTTTTCACTTAACACGATAATTTTCTTAAATGTATCTACCGTGTTAAATTAGGAATTACTGTACAGAGGGAGGGAAATAGATGGTCTATATGGAAAGAGTAAAGCTCAGTTTGTGGTGGTCTCCGGTAGGTTCACAAAGAAGCAGCCTGGAAGTAGGAGGAAGGATAATGGACTGATGATTAGAGTATTTGTCTTCTGCACAGCTCTGTGAGGATATGCATTAACTTGTGCTGCTTCATGTTTTTTATAAAGAATGTTTTCACTTAGTGTAAAAGGGTTTAAATAATCCTCTAAATAACCATAATGAATATAATCACCGTTTCAGTTTTGTTAATTTATTCTTGGATATCATAACATACTGAAAGTGTAATATATTACTATTCTACTATATACTTTCCACTATATTTGAATACAGTATTTCACTTCAACTACTTTCAGTCCTGTCCTGAAAAATTCCACAGAAAAGTTTTTCATATCTTAACATCGACAATACAAAGAGATTACGTGAACCATTCTGCTTTCAATATTGGGAAAAATACTTGAGATTTTTTTCTTTCTTTTTCATTGAAGGATTGGTTACAAGGTAGACCTTCGAGTAGCAATCAAATGTAAGTACGTTTTCAAATCAGTAAAGGTAGAATTGTCCAACTATTTTCTGTTGCATAGTCCTTTCTTTCGGTGTTTGACTTTTAATGTTGGGGTTTCAGTAACCGTGGCAGTGGCTCTAAAACATTCTGGTTGACTTTAATCACTATGAGAGCATGAGTCTCTAAAGTGTAATCTCTAAAAACTAGAAAATGGGAAGCATTTTAAAAATCAAAGGGAGAACTGAAATGCCATATTTCAAATAGTCAACTATTTTTTTAGTTGATCAAGTTTTAAACTCGTCTTAAAATCATAAAATCATAGGGCTGGAAGAGTGAAATAGTTTTTCCTAATATCCAACCTAGACCTTCCCCACTGAGATCATTGCTCCTTGTTCTGCCATCTGTTACTACTGAGAACAGCCTCTCTATCCTCTTTAGGACCTCCCTTCAGGTAGTTAAAGGTTGCTATCAAATCCCCCCTCACTCTTCTCTTCTGCAGACTAAATAAGCCCAAATACCTCAGCCTCTCCTCGTAGGTCAAGTGCTCCAGCCCCCTCATCATTTTGGTTGCCCTCCGTTGGATCCTCTCCAATGCATCCACATCCTTTCTATACTTGGGGGCCCCAGAATTGGATGCAATATTCCAGATGTGACCTCACTAATGACAAAAAAAGGGGAATAATCACTTCTCTAGATCTGCTGGAAATGCTCCTCCTGATGCACCCTAATATGCTATTAGTCTTTGGCTACAAGGGCACACTGATGACTTATATCCAGCTTCTCATCCACTGTAATCCCCAAGTCCTTTTCTGCTGAACTGCTACCTAGCCTGTTGGTCCCCAGCCTGTAACAGTGCTTTGGATTCTTCCATCCCAAGTGCAGGACTGTACTTGTCCTTGCTGAACCTCATCAGATTTCTTTTGACCCAATTCTCTAATCTGTCTAGGTCACTGTAGACCCTATCCCTGCCCTCCAACATCCCTTCCTTTCCCCCTAGTTTAATGTCATCCACAAACTTGCTGAGGGTGCAATCCATCCCCTCATCCAGGTCATTAATGAAGCTGTTGAATAAAACTGGCCCTAGAACCGATCCTTGGGGCACTCTGCTAGAAACTGACGGCCAACCAGACATTAAGCCATTGATCACTACCTGTTGGGCCCGACAATCTAGCCAGCTTTCTATCCCCCTAACAGTCCATTTATCCAATCCATATTTCCTTAACTTGCTGGCAAGAATATTGTGAGAGACGGTATCAAAAGCTTTGCTAAAGTCAAGATATATCACATTCACTGACTTCCTCATGTCCACAGAGCCAGTTACCTCATCATAGCAGCTAATCGAATTTGTCAGGCATGACTTGCCCTTGGTGAATCCATGTTGACTATTCCTGATCACTTTCCCCTTTTCCAAGTGCTTCAAAATGGATTGCATTAATATCTTTTTATATGCCCCTAGAGAGGGCGACTTTCAACTCAGTAAGCAATATTTAAACACAGTAAAGTGAAAACAAATAACTTTTTTCATTAAACTGTTGACAAGCATGGTTTGTTTTATTTGAATGACTGGTATCCCTGTAAGTTAGAGAAAAGATCTAGCCTGTGGCCTTTCCCCCCCCCCAATAAAATTACCGTATTTTCCGGCGTATAAGGTGACTGGGCGTATAAGACGACCCCCTAATTTTCTAATTAAAAGATAGGTTTTTGTCTTATACTCGCCGTATAAGACTACCCCCCCTTACTTAAGAGGCCAACCGGCAGCGCCCCTCCGCCTCCCCGGCTTTGCTCCCGGTGTCCCTGGTCTGCTGGAGACAGTCCCCAGCAGACCAGGGGCACCGGGAGCAAAGCCGCAGCTGTGGCGGGGTCCCGTGCCTCCCCGGCTTTGCCAGAGCAAAGCCTCAGAGGCGCGGGACCCCTCCACCTCCCCGGCTTTGCTCCCAGTGCCCCTGGTCTGCTGGAGACGGTCCCCAGCAGACCAGGGGCACCGGGAGCAAAGCCGAAGCGGTGGTGGGGTGCCGCGCTTCTGAGGCTTTGCTCTGGCAAAGCCTCAGAGGCACGGGACCCCGCCACGGCTGCGACTTTGCTCCTGGTATCCCTGGTCTGCTGGAGATGGTCCCAAGCAGACTAGAGGCACCGGGAGCAAAGCCGCAGCAGCGGCGGGGTCCCGCGCCTCTGAGGCTTTGTCAGAGCAAAGCCTCAGAAGCGCAGCACCCCACCGCCGCTTAGGCTTTGCTCCCGGTGCCCCTGGTCTGCTGGGGACTGTCTCCAGCAGACCAGGGACACCAGGAGCAAAGCCTCTGAGGACGCCGGCAGCGGGACAGCCGCGGCGCGTCTGGGCTGCCCCGCTGCTGGCTTCCCCCGAGGCTTTGCAAAGCCACGGGGGAAGCCGGCAGCGGGGCATCCCAGGCGCGCCTGGGCTGCCCCGCTGCCCGAGCCCCTCCGCGGCTTTGCTCCGCGTTTTTCTGGTCTGCAGACCAGGGAGACACGGAGCAGCTTTTCTCGCCCCGGAGTACACGGGCGGTGGGACCGCGAGGTCCCACAATCTGTGTCCTCCGGGGCGAGAAAAGCCCCGTTCCTACCTGCAAGTCGGGGACTGCCTGTATACCCGGCGTATAAGACGACCCCCGATTTTTGGGGGATGTTTTTTAGCATAAAAAGTCGTCTTATATGCCGGAAAATATGGTAGTCATTTTATTCATTGAAATACATTGACAAGTTAACAGGACTATGCATGTATATCTGAGGATAGAATGTGCACCTAAAGGAAGTAGTCTAATTTAAAGAGACAGAGTAAGTGAGGCAACATCTTTTATTGGACCAACTTCTGTTGGTGAGAGAGACAAGCCACATCTCTACGTGAGTGTGATACCCTGGCACTGACACTGGTTAGTGAATGTGTATTTTTAACTATGTATATTTAACTTAATGGATGCTTAACGTACCTTTTATTGTGAGTCCTCCCCTGAAACTATGTCATTACTACATTCCTTACTAATTCATGCCTTCTGGTTAATTGTTTGTTAAACCTTTGATATAATAGTATGATGATTGAAATAGAAATGGCTTGTGAACATGTAGGTTTTCAGTTAAACACCTCTGTGGGATATGCTGTCATACATGAAGCATTTATAGTAAGGCTTTGAGTATAGTATGTGTAGTAAGGCTATATGTACAAATATTTAATTGGTGAGTGCACACGCATGTTTTAATAATTAAGAAACTTACTAACGTCTTTGAAAAGTAGAGCAAAGTTGTAAAACAATACTGCAAGCTCCAGAAAGTGACTCCAGGTTGCTGTATCTTAAAGGATAAAATCATAAAGAATAAAAAGAGTGTGTCTTACAAGTAACATCCAGTACTTTTCTGTGTAACACTTTCTCTCTTTTACAGGCCTTCTGAAGATGATGGCTTGAATGGTAAGCTTTTTTGCCTTAATCCAAACAAGTGGAGGTACATTTTCAATGCATATAGCACATGTAATGAATATTCTAATATGAAATATGAACATGTGTATCTGGTGTTTCTCAGGTCCTTAAGGAAGGGCTGAAGGCAGAGGGCTAGAGGTATGGGAGGATATTGAGGTTGGGGAGTGAGGAAGGGCTCTGGGCATGGAGTAAAGTATACAGCTCATCTGCTCCTTGCACTCCCCAGCCAGAGTGAAGAATGCAACAAACTGCACTTTCCCCTTGCTCTCTGACTAAGGGGAACAGCCAATATTGTTGACATATGAATCGTGGGGGTCTTCGGTCCCTTCTGTCCTCCCTAAGGATGCCTGGAGGAGAAGTGCCCCCAGCCAGCCTCTTTTACCTGCCTGGTGATTCTTTCTCTTTTCTGTATGGTTTTATGAGAAGCAATCCTACTCCAGGCACTTCCTATTTCCTGGCACAACCAAACCCTTATGTTGCTTTTAGGGTTTCCAGGTGTCCGGTTTAGGGTTGTCCAGGAAACAAACTGAGAAAATACCCGACATATAAAGTAATTAAGTAAGAGTACATAGTTGCATACTGCCTGACTGGCAGACACGTTCACACTATATAAGCATGTCTACCAGTCAGGCAGTACGCAACTACACAGTAGAGAGGAGGAGGGTGGGGGTCGGGCCGGGCAGCGCCCTGGATCTGCGTGTGCCTGGGCCAGCCCCGCTCTCCCCAACCCCCTTCTGGCCAACCTTGCTTCCCGCTGGCCAGTTCTCCCTCTCCCCTCCCCCTCTCCCAGCCAGCCCTGCTCCCTGCCATCTGGTTCCCCCAAGCCAGGCCCGCTCCCCCCAACCCCCTCCGAGCCAGCCCTGCTCCCCGCTGCCCAGTTTCCCCCAGCCAGCCCCGCTCCCCTCAGCCCCCTCCCGGCCAGCCCTGCTTCCCACCGGCCAGTTCCTTCCTCTGATCTCCCCCAGCCAGCCCCGTTCCTCCCAACCATCTCCTGGCCAGCCCCACTCCCTGCCAGCTGGTTCCCTCCGGCCAGCCCTGCTCCCATCCCATCCAGACCCCACCCCCATCGGAGATCAAGTGTGTCCGGTATTTTTTTAAAATCATCTGGTAACCCTAGTTGCTTTTACTGATGATTAGGCGTCTGTGCCCCCTGCTAGCTACGCTCACCATTGCAGACTCTCCCCCTGGCCACCAAGGAGGGCTGGTCCGTGCCCACGCCAGCCCAGGCCCCAGCCCTTTCTCTCTCCCCTGCGCCCTCCATCGATGCCTAACCCTAACTTCTGCCTGGGAGGGCCAGGCCCTGGCCATGGTGCACCATCCCCAGCTCTCCATATGACCACCAGAGAGGGCTGGGCTGGCGGTGGATGGGGATTGGCTCCAGGGACAAGGCCTTGAGCAGAAGGGGTGGGGCTGGGTTTTACCACCAATGCCTACCTCCCCTCCAGCCTGTGGACACTGTGATGCGATAACATCACTCTGTCGTCCCACCAGGACAAAAAGAGTTTATATAGAGAGAGAGGTAAGAGGAAGCTGTGTACTGAATTTGGTGGTATTAGCTCTTACTGTTTAGAAAAAGTTCTTGAACAAACAGGCAGAAAAGCTCTCAAATATATAGTAGGTTTTTAATCAGAGCCATAGAGCTGGAAGAGACCTCAGAAGGTCATCAGGTCCAGCCCCTGCCCTAGGTAGGACCAATCCCAACTAAATCAACCCAGCCAGGGCTTTATCAAGCCAAGACTTAAAAATCTAGAATAGTGATAGAAATGTAGCTGTGTTAGTCTGGTGTAGCTGAAACAAAATGCAGGACAATGTAGCACTTTAAAGACTAACAAGATGGTTTATTAGATGATGAGCTTTCGTGGGCCAGACCCACTTCCTCAGATCAAATAGTGGAAGAAAATAGTCACAACCATATATACCAAAGGATACAATTAAAAAAAATGAACACATATGAAAAGGACAAATCACATTTCAGAACAGAGAGGGGTTGCGGGGGGGTTAGGTGGTTGTCCTCAAGATGATTCTTACCAACAACCACAGGACATATCACACTAATACCAACCCTGGTACTTTTCCTTGCAACAAACCCTGTTGCCAGCTTTGTCCACATATTCACTCTGCTGACACCATTATTGGGCCTAACCAAGTGAGTTATAAGATCAAGAATACATATTCCTGCGCATCCAGAAATATAATCTATGCTATCATGTGCCGAAAGTGTCCGTCTGCTATGTACATTGGACAAACGTCTCAGACACTTCGCCAAAGAATCAATGCCCACAAAACAGACATTAGACAGGATCACAAAGAAAAAACAGTTTCTTGCCATTTCAACCAGAAAGGACACTGTCTCAGTGACCTAATCACATGCATCCTACTTCAGAAGACATTCAAATCTGCACTTGAAAGGGAATCCTCTGAACTGGCATTCATGCTAAAATTCGACACTCTCCGCAGGGGGCTGAACAAAGACCCCAACTATCTTACCCATTACAAAGATAGCTTCCCCAATTATCACCTCTAATACCATTAACTCACAGACATCTCCCCTTCCCCACCTCTAATATCATTAACTCACAGGCATTTATCTTCCTTCCCCCCCGCCCCTCCGCAACCCCTCTCTGTTCTGAAATGTGATTTGTCCTTTTCATATGTGTTCATTTTTTAAAATTGTATCCTTTGGTATATATGGTTGTGACTATTTATTTTCTTCCACTATTTGATCTGAGGAAGTGGGTCTGGCCCACGAAAGCTCATCATCTAATTAAACCACCGTGTTAGTCTTTAAAGTGCTACATAGTCCTGTATTTTGTTTTAAAAATCTAGGTAACTCATTCCAGTGCTTCCCCACTCTCCTAGTGAAATAGTTTTTCCTAATATCCAACCTGGACCTCTCCCACCGCAACTTGAGACCATTGTTCCTTGTTCTGCCATCTGTCACTACTGAGAACAGCCTTTCTCCAGCCTCTTTCTCTTTAACATTTAGTAGCAGAAGGAATTACAAAGTGATAAGATATGGAAATGAATGAAGTTGAAAACCAAAGAGAATATGACTCTTAATTTTTTTCTTAGCAGTCTAAAATAAAAGTTATGGGTTTTGGAAGCAATTATTAGTAAGAGAACTATTTTCTGCTTGTGTTTTTGTGTTTTTCAAAGTGTAAAAGTGAGTGTTAAATCATATCATATACATAAACTCAGGCAATCCATAACTGTCATAGGGTTTAAAAAATCATTTGTATTGAACATACAGGCTTCATAACTTATCAGATATTCAAGAATTAAATGTACTATCTGAGATTTGCAAAGCACTTTGTTTTAGCTCAGTATTCAATCTGAGAACATAGGAAACAAAAAGTAGAAGAAAATGCACTCTTAGCGTTTATGAGGATTTAACGCACATGCTTGTGCAGTATACAGCATCTCATTCTTTCTTGACTTTTGTAGGTATTGCTTCTCCTTTCAAGCCTATTATGGACACCACTTACTACTACTCAGGTCAGTACCTTAAAATGAATAGTTCAGGTTTAAAAATTCAAGCAGTTCTTTTTATTAGGCCTGAGTCATCTTGATTTCTATAACTTTACAGCTGTGGAAAGAAATAACTTGATGAGACTATCACAGAGCATTCCTTTCACTCCCGTGCCTCCAAGAGGTAAGTAAGAAGCTTAATCTTTGTTATTGGAGTAGGTGGGAACCAAGTCAGAATTAGGGTCTAATGTGATTCATTAAGAATGTTTTCAAACTTAAAAAATTTGTCAAATATTTTTAATACAGAATGAACAGACCAAACTTGATCACCACAAAATGCAGACTTCAATAATAGTCACATCTTTGCCAATACAGTTGTTTGCGTAAAAGAAACTGTATGACTTACTTCTAGTAGTCTTCGGGTTAATACAACTTCTCTGAAAAGAATTATGTAAAATGTGTGGAAAAGCTCTTCAAACTTTTTTCTGCTTTGTTATGCTTATTTTATATGGGTTCCATCATTATGGTAACTAGGCATACTTTGCTCTGTCTAAACTGAGTGATTAATACTTACTTCCACTAAGCGAAGCAAAAACATCATGTTCTCCCTCCTGCTGGTTTAAGAAAAAGCTTAGATAGGGTTCTTCCAAACGGTTAGGAGAATATTTAAATATTTGCAGCCTGGTTTGTAATAAATTCTCAGAAAAGAAATGTACTATTAATATTTCTGTACTGTGATATTACAGGTGAGCCAGTCACTGTGTATCGCCTTGAAGAAAGTTCTCCCAACATCTTGAACAACAGCATGTCTTCCTGGTCACAGCTAGGACTCTGTGCTAAAATTGAATTTTTAAGTAAAGAGGAGATGGGAGGTGGATTACGTCGAGCTGTTAAAGTAGTATGCACGTGGTCAGAATATGATATCCTGAAATCAGGACATCTTTATATCATCAAATCTTTTCTTCCTGAAGTTGTAAATACTTGGTCAAGCATTTATAAAGAAGACACAGTGTTACACCTCTGTTTGAGAGTAAGTTTTATTCTTGCCAATTACTAGTCATTGACAGGTGAAAATATTAAAAATTCATTTTCTGCTTTTAATGTTCTATACAAACCAAAGGCCAATTTAAATGTTTCTTGTTTATTATATGTTTTTATTTTGTGCTAAATTATTTCATTTCTTGATATAGAAGGAATTGAAATAGTTGTGTAAATGTACATAACTTCTGTTAGGGAATAAAAAGACATTAACCTTACTGCTATTTTATTTCCTACATTTTCCCCTACATTATGTAATTAAATTACTTGTACTATGGGTTTTCAATTGTAGGAAATTCAACAACAGAGGGCAGCACAGAAGCTCACATTTGCTTTCAATCAAATGAAACCTAAATCCATTCCATATTCTCCTAGGTAAGTGTGTTCAATTATTCACGATACTGCGCACTTTCTACTATCCAACTATACTTTCAAGCATATTACCATTTGGAAACAGTGTGTCCTGGGATTCAATACACCTTGAAAAAATGTTTTTTAAATAAGTACTAACATGCAAATCTTCAGCTACCATCTTGGGGAAGAATATTTCCTATAGGTACTTAACAAAGATAGACTTAACTCATATTTTATAAGCTAGCCAGTTTTAAAAATAAGTTTGTTTAAACCAAAAGATTTATCAGACAGCAACTGTATACTTGCCTCCTCGTGTTGGTTTTGGTAATGTTCATTAAATGTGTTCTTTATAAGGTTTCTGGAAGTTTTCCTGTTATATTGTCACTCAGCTGGGCAGTGGTTTGCAGTTGAGGAGTGCATGACTGGAGAGTTTAGAAAATACAACAATAACAACGGTGATGAAATAATTCCAACTAACATGCTAGAAGAAGTCATGCTAGCATTCAGCCACTGGACTTATGAATATACAAGAGGGGAGTTGTTAGTCCTGGACTTGCAAGGTAATATATTTATCATCAACTGCACATATATGGTGCTGAGGTCTAAATTAGCTGTAACCACTCAAGAAAGAGATCTTGGAGTCATTGTGCATAGTTCTCTGAAAACAACCACTCAGTGTGCAGCAGGGTGGATTTGACTTAAATCATGATTTAAATCACTAGTCAGGAAGATATGATTTAATCATGGTTTTCTACATAAAAGTGCATTCTAGAAAGAGAATGGTATGGTAGATCTTAAATCAATGAAGGCTGTGCTCAGAAAGTCCTCAACATTTCTGGAATATCCTACTTGCCTGTCCCTCCCTTTTCACATTTATCTCCAGATTTCTTCTCCTTGTCCAGATGGATTCCACCTCCAAGTATCTTCTATTCATTTAACTTTTTGAAACTTTGCATTTTTAGAGAGAGGTACTCTCATGACTGTGTACACAAATTTGCAGACACACAATAGGGTTGAAGTCTGTTATATCTCACCTCAATGTTTATTTATTGAAAAACATTTTTGCTGTTAGGAAGCAAGTTATCTCTACACACACAAATCCACAGTTTGAGAACTGCAAAACTATAACATCCCTGATGGTATCTTCTGGACTGAGCCCCGTTGAGTAGATAGAAAGATTAACCTAAATAATCTGTACGTAAGCTTTTGTCCCTAATATATGAACTATTGGAACTCATTTACAAAACTTTTCTTAAACATTACATGAATATATTATCTCATACTATAAAATTTAGAATTTATAATCCCTATTTCATGATGAGATATCTTTGAGCTACAATGTATCTTAATTCAAAATCTTTAGAGAAGTTTTTTCCCACAAAAAGGATTGTATCAAAAATCTTGATTTAAATACAAAAATTTAATTTTTAATTTTTTTTTTAAAATTGATTTGTATCCACCCTGGTGTGTAGCGGCAATCAAAAAAGTGAACAGAATATTGGAACTAATTAAGAAAAGAACATATAATAAAGACATGGGGTCTCCCCCAGGATCAGGGTCTTTTCTGCATCTAGATGGGGGCTGGACAATGGGGCCTGCCCAGGATCAGGGCCGGAGACAAGACGCTGTGGCCAGATCGGGCCTGGGCCCAAATTGGGGCCTTGTTGGCCAGGCTTCATTTTAAATAAAGTAAAATATTATGTCCAACAAAAAGGTTTCAACATTGTCTTCATTTGTGGCAGAGGTGGGGAACCCACAGAAAAATCAGTTGGGGACCACACAAGTGAGAAGGGGGAGGGAGAGGAAGCACCTCCAAAAACCCTCAACCCTCACTGATGTGGTCCTTAACTGAAACACCTCACTCCCCTGGTGCTTCAGCCCCATAAGGGAGGAGGCAGGACTGAGGTTCAAGGCCTCAGGCCAGTTTAATTCTTTTGGGGTTCCAGGGTTACTGGATTTTGTGGGCCCCTTAGGCTATGGGGTGTGGCCAAAAAATGAGGGGTTCAGTGAGTGGGATAGGAATGGGGGTGCAGGATCTGGACAGGAGGTGGGATGCAGAAGGGGCTGAGAGTGCGAGGTCTGAGTGGGAGGGTGTCGGAGGTTGTCTGGCCAAGGTGGTAGGGGGAGGGTTGGGTTCAGGGTCTGGGCAGGAGGGGTTGGGGTGCACTTACTGGTCTTCAGGACCTGTGCCAGTCCCAGGCTTGGCCTCCTGCTGCTCCTATTAGCTAGATTCTGGTCAGTGGGAGCATAGGGGAAGCCTCCAGACGACACACTCGTGCACTGCTGTTTCCCCAGCCTGGGAGGGGGAGCGCTTCTTCCCCGTGCAGCGAGGCTTGGGGATTTTGCCCCCTTCCACCAGCAGGAAGCCAGTGCTGGTGCTCCAACTGTGTGGGGGAGAAGGAAGGCTGAGGCTGCAGTACCAGGCAAAGGGGGCCCAGGCCACTCAGATCAGTGCTGCCAGGCATCTCCTCACCTGCCTTGCAGAAGCGCCTGCTGTTGCTGCTGCAGCCCTGTGTGTGGCTGGGCAGGAGGGAGCCAGGCTGGATTTGAGTCTCGCTGGCGTGGCTCAGCGCTGGGCTCAGGATGCCTCACACCAGCCAAAGCAGCCCCTGGGCCGAGGAACAGGCTGCCCAAAAGGCCATGGCCACAGCTGAGTGAACAGACTTCTTGGGATGTGGAATCTGCTCGGGCTGGGCTGACAGGTGGCTTTGCTGTCTGTGAACAGTGTCCTGGCAGGGAGCCCATGTGAAAGTAGCGCCTGTGGACTCAGAGTGACATGATAGCGTCACTTTTGTCCCACAAGAATTTTTTTTATATATAGAGAAAATATCATATTGATGCTGTATAAAGCCATCCACCCTCTTCTTGAATATTTCATGCAGATGCGATCATCCCATGTCAAAAAAGATATATTGAGAAATGTTCAGATAAAAGCAATAAAAATGATTAGGAGTATGGAACAGATTCGGTATAAGGAGAGATTAATGAGACTGAGACTTTTCAGCTGGGAAATCAGAGGACTAAGGGGGAATATGATTGAGGTCTCTAAAATCAAGACTTGTGTAGAGAAAGTACTATTTACTCTTTCCCATAACACACAAACTAGAGATAGCCAAATGAAATTAATAGGCAACAGGTTTAAAAAAAAACAAAAGGAAGTACTTCTTCACGTAACACAGAGTCAACCTGTGGAACTCCTTGTCAAAGTACGTTGTGCAGTCTAAGACTATAACTTGGTTCAAAAAAGAACTAGAGACATTAATCAGCAGCTATTATCAGGTCCATCAATGGCTATTAGCAGGATGGACAGAGATGGTCCCTAGCACTTGTTAAGGTTGTGAATGGGCAATAGGGGATAGATCACCTGATGATTACTTGTTCTGCACAGTCCCTCTGACGCACTTGGCATTGGCCACTTTCTGAAGACTATATACCAGGCTAGATGGAACTTTAGTCTGACCCACTATGGCTGTTCTTATGTTTTTATTTTGAAATTGGGATTGGAGGAAGGTAACTTACATTCTCTTGACCTTATGAATTATTGTAAATAGTGTTCATAGAATTACATAATAATTTTGATCCACATTACTTGAATGACCAGTGTGCTTAATTACTATGTCATTAGAGTGCTATAAGAGAGATGGGGGCGGAGGGGGGGGGGAATTGAAATACTTATTTTCTTTCTTTAGGATATGCATAATAAAAAATATTAACATTTATGTGTTGGCATTTTCAGTCCATATCTGAAGTATCTTAATATCCTCAAGTATTCATCAAACATGGAAATACTCACAGTTAAGATGTAGGAATCTTACTCTTTCAGAGAAAATTCAAGTCAGCTTGCATGCTGTTCAGAATCCACTTAAGCTTTCAAAATCGGGGTCATCCCTTAAATTTTGACTTTCTATCTTGATGATAAATTGGGAAATCCTTATTGCTGATATTGAGGGATTCTGGTTTACAGTGTTAATCTACTCATATACTGTATCCAATTTAACTCTTCTCTTTTGTGTGAAGGTGTGGGTGAAAATTTGACAGATCCCTCTGTTATAAAAGCTGGAGAAAAAAGGTAAAATTAATGGGCTTTGTTACAAAAACATTAAATGGTATTTAATCTTTGACTTGGACAAAAGCATGCCAAGCTTATGTACACTTTATTTTCAAGGTCATATGATATGGTGTTTGGTCCAGCCAACCTAGGAGAAGATGCAATCAAAAACTTCAGAGCTAAGCATCACTGTAATTCTTGCTGCAGGAAACTTAAGCTTCCTGGTAGGTGTTTCTATTTTACCCTTACTGTTCATTAAATTCTGTGTTATTGTCACAAACTGAAAATGAAAATAATTAAAGAATATAAGAAATAGTAATGTTAATTCTAGCATTTCCTAACTTGAATCTGCACCATAGTAACATTTTAAAATAAGTTTTAAAAAAAACCTAAAAAACCACATTCTTCAAACATGTATCACTCCAGGATTCCCAGTGAAGATTTGAATATACCTCATGAGCACAAGTGTGATATTTTTGCTTATGGGTCCTAGAAATCCATTTACCATAGAAAAATGTAGAATTTGGAATTTTTACAGAGACTTGTTTTTTACATTTTGTGAAAAAATAAAAATATATTAACTGTTAACTAAATTTTATTGAAAGTACCGGTGTTGTTTATTTAGTGTGTGTAACTTCCTCTTCTTGTGGTTGATTTTTTTTAATATACTTTAAATGTACATAGCTAAGCATATTCCAATCAACTGTTTCCAATATATAGAGATTATTCAATGGTGTATACAGATTCATGTTTTAATGAATCTCAGATTTCACTTCATCTTCTAAAAGTGACTAATTAAAGTTAGAAAAAGATGCCAAAAATTTTTTTTTTAAAGAAACACCTCTTGACAACTGTGTCACTGTGTTTGGCAAGTACAAATTTTATGTTGATGATATCCTGTTTTGTACTGTATGCAGCAAGAGTGTATTTTACATTTGAAGGTAGACAGTTGTAGAACAGATGGAAAGCACTAAAGATAAGTGGAATGAAAACACAGGTTTGAAACAGCATGTCCATAAGCAACAGTAAAGAAATTGTGCTGTGACTGGATCATTGTATTAATTTTATTTTAATAATTGGCACTCAACAAGCTTTAAACTGTTTTAAAACTGTAAATCTACTAGAGAGTTTGTCTGTTTGTTTTTAAAAAGTCCTCCTAAATGGTAAGAACTAGGACCACCAAATTTGGTATGCAGCTTCCTCTTATCATAACTTAAAGCAAGGTCAGGCTTTGGTTGTGCCAGGACAATAAGATGTGCCTGGAATTGGATTGTTTGTCATAAAATACAAAGGGAGGGCTCTGCTAGACAGTTATACTGTATGGCAGCAAGGGGCCAGAGATGGGGACCAGGACAGCTATAACCTCATTGTTGTCAGGGCTGGAGAAAGGGACAGCTATCTTATATTTCAGAGAGTTTTTTGTGTGTGTGTCTGCCCTCTAGATGGGGGCATTCACCCCTCCTTCGGCCGTGCCCACTGCAGCTGCAGCAGCTATGAACAGCTTCTCACTTCCCAAGCTGCTGCGGTGAGAGAGGGCTGGGGTCTCCTTTCTCCCTGGGGCAGCCTGCACGCTGAACCCTTTATCCCCAGACCCACCCCAGAGTAATGATTTAAATCAATAAGAACAAAAGTTATGTGAGTTAAGGACCCAAGCAATGCTGGGCAAATCTTCTAGTATAATGATAAACCCTTTTGTGTTCAACTGATAGCTGTACATATGATGGCTGGGGAAACTCAAGTTCCATTTTGATCAAGGAAAAACATGGATTTTAATTTTTATTTTTTTTAAAACTATAGAATTTGAGAACTAGGATCCTTGGTTATAAAATCTTATCTTCACATTGCACATATGAGGATCAGTCCAAAAATGAGAGAATAAGATTGCAAGAAAATTTCTTCTGCACTCCCTCCTTTTTCCCCCCACTGCAGTGAGGTGAGGCACTTTGTGCCAATCACCACACTGCATGGTAGTCCAAACTCTGAATTCAAATCCTCCCCATCCTTAAATGGACTGATCCCTGTAAAGGATTGGCACAACCAAAGCTGCTTCTATCTAGGAGGGATCCATATCCTGGATAAGTGCTTTATGGGCAAGTTCTTCTCTGCCAGCACCCACAAGAAAGCCAGCATGTGCAGCCACTCATAAAGGGGACCTCAGTTTATATCATGAGTCCAAACATAAGGTCCAAGACTGCAGCTCCTGAAGGAAGGAGTTGTGACATCACTCCTCAAAACACAAAGCCTCTAGGCAGCTGAGCAGAACCAGAGACCCATTACTGACTGAGCTGAGCAAGAAACTTTATAGAAGAATCTACATGACCCCTACAGGGGTTGCCAGTACCAAAAAGGTAGATCAATATTAACTCCTCCATGGGAAGATATTTTGCTCTTCACCATCACTAGGACTGTGTCTATACTGCAAGCCTCTTCCACAAGAGGAAATGCAAATAAAGAGCTCATTTGCATAGGTCGTGCACTCATTTGCATGGCCTCTTCGGGTCCCTTTTGTGCAAGAGGTTTTTGCGCTAAAGGGAGCCATCTACATGGCTCTTTTTTGCGCAAAAACCTCTTGCGCTAAAGGGATCTGAAGAGGAAATGCAAATGAGAGCTCCATTTGCATTTCCTCTTGAGGAAGAGGCATGCAGTATAGACGCAGCCTAACATACTGCTTCTTGCCAGCAGAGAGTATCAATGTGGGAGTGTCACTGGGTGGACCAGTCTCAACCAGATTAGTATCCATATGGCATGCTATTGTGGAAGAAAGCAACGACACTACTGTCACCATTTTGAACTTATTGGAGACCATTCTCCCTTGTTAACATTCAGCTTCACTGGTAAGACCACTTGCACTGAAACCAGATGTGAGCATGCAGGAATAGGAGTCCACAGAGCACAATTCTAGTCTCTTCCCAAGGAATCCTACTTATCATTTGGCAAGGCAGTAACACCAGCACCTGTTCCAGCAGTACACAAATTTAAAATCTTCTAGGACGTCCTGTCCCAAATTGCAAAGACCCTAGACATGAAAACTGTATTTATTCAGCAAAAGTCTCATAAGTTCTTTGATGATCTAAGCATGACACAAGTCAGAATCAATCCCCCTAAAAATGAAAGGACTGTAGGACTATCCAAAGGAATAAGGCAGACAGGTCCTGACCACTCTTCCTCCTGCCCCCAAACATAAAAAATAACTGGTGCTGCAGAAAGATCAAATCCTCCCTAAATGCAGGGCTTTTGATTTGTCTTTGCAGCACAAGAGAAATTGAAGTCCACTTAAGGCAGTCTTAAGAATAAGGACTCTAACATTTAAACTTGTGTTAGTGAAACTTATATTTATCATTCTCATTGCTGCTTTGTGTGGTCAACTACCTAGCACTATTTTGTAAGTATAGTTACCTCATATGGGAAAGCATCACTCTTTCTTTCAAAAATCCTGCAGGATGGCAGGGATGAAATGAAAGATATTATCAAAGAGGGGCACTGCATCACTGCAGTCAACCATGGATGCTTTTGATATGGCCACAAAATCAAAGGCTCTGGCCATCATTGAGAAAAATCTCATGGCTTCAGGCATACCATGCAAAGTACAGGCCACAATAGAGGATCTGCCTTTCAAGGGAATGGAGCTCTTCAGCCAAAAAGTAGATGGAAGTGCTCCTTTCCCTCAAGGACACAAGAGGCTATATTAAGATCCCTGGAAATTTACATAGATTTGTACAGGAAGCCTTACAAATATTGATTCCTGGAAGGAAGCAGATGTCCTTTTATTCCTCAGGCTTAGCTGCAGATATTTTGGCTATCGGAACTGCCATGCCATATTCCAACTGCTAGCACAATCAACAAATGCGCATTAAACATGTTCACTCTAGTCTATGCTGTATAGTTTTAACTTACTACTCCCTATCTGTTCTCCTTCTTCAACCCTTCTTAGGGATGCTATTCTTGAGAAACTATTACAAATAGAAATTACCTTACTCTAGAATCTGAAAACCATAGTAGTACTGTGGGATTACATGGGTAAAATGCTTTCACTTCCCATGATTCTGTATCCCAAAGAAGAAAGGGGTGGTTCTCCTGTCTAGCTGAAGAGACTGAGCAAGTATAGCTATTTCTTCAGATTCAGGATGTCAGTGCTTGCCTCTGTCCTTCCGTATCTGAAGTCCCAAGATTGGCTTGTGACTCTCAACTGTGGGGGAGTGGCATTATACGTGAAAGAAAATGTAGAATCAAATGACACAAAAATCTTAAATGAACCAAAATGTTCCATAGAATCTCTATGGGTAGAAACTCCATGCTCTAATAAGACTATAGCAATAGGGATATATTACTGACAACCTGACCAGGATTGTGATAGCGACTGTCACATGCTATGGGAGATTAGAGAGGCTATAAAAATAAAAAACTCAATAGTGGGGGATTTTAATTACTCCCATATTGACTGGGTACACCTCATATCAGGACAGTCCTAAGTGTAGCGCAAGATCTGCTCTAATAGGTAAATATAACTGGACCGCTTGGAAATAGTACCATAATGTAATAAAATTCAACATCCCTGTGGTAGGAAAAAGACCACAGCAGCCCAACACTCTGGCATTAAATTTCAGAAAGGGGGGGTCTGTCTAACCTCCTCACTTTTGTGTAAACAGAAATTAAAAGATATGGTGCCAAAAGTAAAATCTCTGCAAGCTACATGGAAACTTTTCAAAGACACTATAATAGAGGCCCAACTTAAATGTATGCCCCAAATTAAAAAACATAGTAAGAGAATCAAAAAAAAAGTGTTTAGCAACCAAGTAAAAGAAGCAGAGAGAGATTAAAAAAAGACATCTTTTAAAAAGTGGAAGTTAAATCCTAGTGAGGAAAATAGGAGCATAAACTCTGTCAAATTAAGTGTAAAAATACAAGTAATAGTAAAATGTTTATTAAGTAGAAGCAGGAAGCCCGCTAAACAACCAATGGGCCACTGGACGATTGAAATGCTAAAGGAGCACTCAAAGACTATAAGGATTTTATTACAGTCCCCAAAATAATAACAACGACAGATGTTGGCAAAAGATGCCCTCCAACCTTTTCCAGATTTCTGCCGTGTTTGAGGTCTGCTGTGATGTTTTCAGCCTTGGTGTGATTGCTCTCTGTGGGCAAAATTTTGTTGCCAAAACAAAATTTTCTTTCAAGAGAAGCTGTTTTTTCTCTAGGGTGGTATCACATGGTCCCAAACTTGGGTTACTAACAGAACCCCATCAGAGCACGAAGCATAGCAAATATCAGAGCAATCCAAGCTTTTTTTTCCCCCGAAAGAGAGCACCCAGTCAGTCTGAATGCTGTCTTTGAAAAAAGCACAATTTGCATTACATAGCGCCTTTTTTCGAAAGATCACTTTCGAAAAAAGGTTATTCCTCGTGAAATGAGGTTTTCCATGGTTGCAAAAACTGCTGTGTTCTTTTGATTTACTTTCGAAAGAACGCAGCAGCAGTCTAGATACGGGAAGTTTTTCGAAAAAACCCTGTAGTCTAGACACACCCAGAGTCAAGCTAGAAACAGAAAAAGTGCTCTTAACCTTAATGATGGCTAGTGCTCTGCTATAATATAATGGGTTCCAAAGAGAAACAAAGTGAAAGGTTCTGAAAAATGACTTTAATACTGTGTTTGCTTAATATAGCCTAAGTAATTAATCCAATTTTAAACTCCCTTTTTTACATTGATGATGTGGCGGGAGACTTTTTAAGCACATGCATCTTTAAATGTGTTTTAAAGATGTAATGGCCCTTTGATTTTACCAATCCAAGAAATTTTAACATTCATTTTGTTTTTCTTTTCTTTTGTCAATTATAGATCTGAAGAGAAATGACTATACTCCTGACAAAATTATATTTCCTCAGGATGATTCTCCAGAATTGACAATTCAACCTGGAAGCTGTACCAAAGAATCAGAATCAACTAGTTCTATTCGTTTAATGCTGTAATCCCATGAGCAAACATTGGCTTTACCCAAACTTGACACAATGTCACTAAGTTATAGATTATCTGTCTTCCACTAAAATTAGAAGAAAAGAGAGATCAAAACAAAGAACCAAGTGTTAAGTGGAATTTTAATGTCTGGTCCATAATCGAATGACCTAACATGTGGTAACCATCTACAGAGAAGAGCTGGCAGCTGATTATTTTAAAGATTGAATATTTATGGAATGTTTTTAAAGGGTCTTTTTTAGGAGAAGGTTCTTTTTAGTTTTGCTTTCGTCCATTGGAGGTTTGTTTAATCCTCTAAATCTGTGGTAGTGCAATAGGTTTTTGACTAAAAGGATTTTGTTTTTGTTTTTTGTTTTAAGGCAAAGTGTCTGTTTGGCAGCTGGTTTACTGTCAGCCAGCTAGAGAGATGGGAGACCGCATCTGTGATTGTCAGAGGTTTCCCTGGGCATTGTCCGAAGTGTCCCATCTCATTAGATGCAATGTATTGTTCTGGCCTTTCGAAGGGAACGGATCCAAAGGATCTGTGTGTTATGGTGCCAGTATGCTGAGGCTGAAGGCAGAAATGGATCTATTCCAATAAGGAGTTTGTCTCCTGAATCAGGATTCAGCTTCATAGGTGTGTTTTTATGGAATAGAGCCTTAATTGTGAAATAAAATTTCCTGTTTTTATACATTTCAGTTTTATCAAGTCACTGTCGATAGTAAATAATACCAGGATTGACTGGTATAATTACATTATATAGTAGAGAAGAGTATGTACTGGTCCAAACAAGAAGTTGCCTTGTTTTAAAAAGAAAAAGTTGGAAGTGCTTTTTCTTGTAATGACTGCTTCTGAAGTTATGCCTTCCAAAAATCTCATAAAACAGAATATAAAAGCAGAATGTACACATGAACTTTTAATGTATTTAAAATGTATAGAAACATCTTTAATGTTATGTTATTTGTGGTACTTATTTAAAAAGAGACTAGGTTTGGATTAGCATTATGTAAAGTTCGGGAGATTGCAATGCAACTTTATGCCAATAAAATGTAATTTAATTGTCCTAATCTTGTTGAGTATTCAACAAGAAAAAACTTGTCCAACTGAAGTTTCATGCTGCGATTTTTATTTTGTTTGTTACATAGGTACTAATTTGTAATTTTTAATTGAAGGGCAGTATAAAGCTCTATAAATTTTTTTTATTCAGTAGTGTATCTTATAGATACAGACCTAAGGCACGAACACAATAGCTGTTTAAATCGTGTTTTATGTTGACTGGGGAAAGGTAAAGTGTATTAAAGATATAATACTGTATACATTTTGTATATCATTAAATCTTTAAATCTGAAATAAATTTATTCTTTAGACTTCTGCTGTCCTTATCTGAAATGGATGTCTTAAGTTTTCTTTGGGTGAATATGAATTTTATTCAAGATCATAGAAATTGCCATATTAGATCAGGCTAGTGATCCATCTATTAGGGGTAGCCTTCTTAAAAGGTGGCTAATATCAGAGGAAAGTGTAAAAACTCCCCTATTGGACAATTATGCAATAACATAAATGAATAAACATGAATATAAAATTTTTGAGCTACTTAAATTGTTTATTTAGAAATGAGAGCACATTATTTAATTTGAGTTAAATGAATATAAAATTATGGGGTAGCTTGAGTAGTAAAGTGTGGTTACATTCCTGTCTTATTGCTGGAAGACATGAGGTTTTTTTATATGTAAATCCAGTCCTTCAACTTTAATTCCTGTATCATTATATTTTTAGCTAAATAAAACAAACATTTAATAAACCAGATAAGAATGTTTTCAGAGTTCAGTGGGAATATCTACCACAGGAAATTCTTCAGGGATACAATCAAGGACTGGAAGGACATATACTAGAAGCAAGATTATATAAAAATAATCAGTTACTACAGGAAAAAATGTAATAGAACGTTGGGTGAGTGAGGGTAGGTGTATCTGTATATACAGGGCTCAACAAACCGCAGCGAAATCCATTCACCAGCCCCGCACCGCACATGCCAGACCTGCACTGCGCATGTGCGCACCACCAGTGAACGGGGTGACCAGCTGAAATCATCTCACCACGGGCAAGTAGGTAAACTGATTTGTTGAGCCCTGCAAATATATATATCTATACACATTCACAAAATTTGTGAGCTAAGAGAGTTAGACACAAACATTTGTCAACGTGGAAGTTTTATTCTTGCCATCTTAACTAGTGTGTTGCCTGTGAATTTATTTTTTAAAACCCATTTTTGAACCCTGGAAGTGTGACAGTAGACAGCCACTACAATATGGAGCAGAGAAAGCATTAGGACTGGGAATCCTGCAGAGCTTGCAAATCATGTGCAGGACTTGGAATTCCATGCAGGAGTTTGAGTATTTAGCTGTGGATGAATTAACCCTTTCTACCATTGCCAACTTGAAGACGAATTTGTGCCATAAGTAGGGCCCTACCAAATTCATGGTCTATTTTGGTCAATTTCACAGATGTATGACATGTATGATTTTTAAAATCCTTATTTCAGCTATTTAAATATGAAATTTCATTGTGTTGTAAATGAAGGGGTCCTGACCCAAAAAGGGGTTGTAGGGGGTAAGGGGTGTCACAGGGTTACGGCAGGGGAGGTTGCAGTACTGCTAGACTTATGTCTGCACTGTTGCACTAAGATTTACAGGTTTTAGTACCAGATAAAAAAGAAAAATAATTCCAGAAGAAAATCTCAATTTCAGAAATAGTCCTTTTGGTGCTAATTCTCCTTAAAAGCACCCACAACAAGAAGTGCAACTGTTTGCCAAGCTGTTTGAGAGGTGGTAAAAAAAAAAACAGGACTTTATCAAAAGTCTTTAATTTTTAAAACTCTTACATGCCAAATGTATTGTCCCACTATCCTCACATTTTCTAACATAATTTTCCCAGTTGGAACATGCATAATATTCCATGCTAATTGGTTTGGTTTTGGCTAAATGTAAAGGGGGCAGGGATCAAGATCATAATTTAGGGAAATGATTAAGTTTAAATGAGAGTGTATAAAGATTGCTCCTAAGTATTTTCAACATCCTTTCCCTATCCCAGAAAACAGATTCACAATTCACCCTAGTTGGTGCCTTTGCCTCAGGTTTCAGACCACTGCTTTAAACTGTCCACTTCATACTTTAAAATATGTAGGAGCAATAGACACAATACCAAAAGTGCATATTTCCAACTAATTTCTACATTTCTGGAAACTAAAAATTAATATATTCCAATAATTCAAGAAAACTGTACTGTACCCTATGAAAACGAATTGCAATTAATTGATTTTGGTGTGTTCTGAAACAATTTTTAAAAGTTATGCATTCTTATATTTAAACTTTTCCTTTTCCTTTATTATGAAAATATGGAATCATGAATTGATCATACTTGAAAGGAGTATTTGTTGTTGACTTTACATAATTAAATATTTTCCACAGAGTACATTCTTTAACACATTCAGCTAGGTTATCCAATATTTTTCCCTTTTTATTAACCCCCACCCCCCCCCAAAACCAGTCTAATTGACTCATCTGCATAACATGTGATCATAAAATGACTCGACATTTTCTTGGTTGTTGATTCAACTTCCTCTAAGATTACTTCCTCAATCAATCACTTCCATCCAGAACTTTTTAATGTTCTTAATGTGTTTCATTTTAAATTAACAATCAGCTAAATGCAACAGACTGTATTAAAGACTTTCCCCTTGCAGTATTTAGGTGCTGATGTATGTCAGAGCTAAACAATCTAACTGCACTGTCACAAAAGTACATAAAAGGTGAGTCCACTGAGAGGGCTGGTTCCCTAGCTACCAATGAGCAACCATGTGACCTGGAAGAGGAGCGGCACTTGTTTTTCAGCCTGTGACTGCACTTCACAACTACCCAGTTTTTCTGGTTGCTTCTAAATCAGTGCCACACAATTTATAACCGCAAGAGGAAAGGGGATTTTTAACAGAAAGCATGGGCGTAACAGTGCATGTTGAATACTGGTAAGAGATTAATTTGATTTTTAAAATGTATTGTTCGAATGACACTTCTGAAAAGGCTTCTTGATATTATGCAACTATTTCTATAATGAATGCACCTTTTTATGAATTATTTGTGGGGAGGGGACAGTCTGTTTCAGCATAGAGGTGGACTTGTCGCACCCATGTTCTACAGTCTACCTAGAGGTTATTAATTTACATCTGGCCCTTAGTCTGGAGTCTATAAAAATGGGGTTAAACTTATAGCATTAATTTGTATGTTGGCACTATGCATTTTAGGATCTCCGATTAGTATCAGACAATGAGGATTTTAATCTATCAATATACAAAAAAAGGTTTGTTATCCAGCACCTTTCCAACTGGAAAGCTATTAAACCAGCATTTTGGATCTTCAGGAGGGTCCAGTTGGCATGGGACCACCTGGCTCTACGTAGTGCCCCAGAAACAGACACATGCCCCTGCTGCTCCTAGGCAGAGGAGTGGCCACAACGGCTCCATGCACTGCCTGTCCCTGAGTGCTGGCTCTGTAGTTTGCTATTGGCTGAGAACTGCACCTCTGCCTAGGAGAAGGGACATATTGCTGCTTCCAAGGACCTGTCTGAGGTTAGCATTGCTCAGATCTGGCATTTCAAAACTCCTCATGTGCCCCAATCATCTGCCTTGAGCAGCCTCCCACATCCAAACTTCATCCTTCTTAAACGGGACTTTTTTATTCACCAGCACCCCCATTTCCTCAACATGCTGGATAATAAAGGTTATGGTATATTAATTATATGCAGCAGATCATTGAGAAGAATGTAAAACAGACTTCTTCTAGTTTGTACAAGGAACAAAATATTTGAAAGCTTTTAATTTGCAGTAATTTTCATTATCATTAATTTCTGCTTCCCCTCCTATGCCTTGTTTTTAGGGCTGCCATGAGTCATTGTGCGATTACATTGTTATTCACACTGTAATTGACTTTATAAACAAGGGCTATACATTTTTCGTGGCATGCGGAAGCTGAATAAAACATGTCACTTTGTGCATATCTTCAGAATTGCACTATAATGTTGCATCCTTGGTTGATCTAAATTTAGAAGTCAGGAAATTCTGAGTTTAAAGCCCACTCTGCCCCTTACTCCCAAATCACTTCAACTTTTTCTTTCCCTCAGTTTCCCTGTTTGTACAGTACTCACTTATTTCAACAGGAGTGCTCTGAGGATAAATTAGAGTTGGTAGAGAAAACATTTGTTAACAGATTTGTTAATGCTTATTATATTTAAGGTGCATCCTAAATGGTTTTAAAAAAAAACACCTTGCCTTTTTCCTTTTTCTTCCCTCTGCCCATTTTGTATATTGTCCTTGTTCTTGTCTATCTCCTGTTAATCCTGCCTATGTAACTCTTTTCTTGCATGCTTTGGGAGAACCTCTTGAACTTCAGAAAAGGACTTCTCTAAATTAGTGTGCATTTTGTGTGGCACTTACACAGTAATCCTAACCAGTATAGTTTTGGGCTCTCCTGGAATTCTGCCTAAGAAATTGTAGTAGGAGCAACAGCATTTCTATATTCATCTCTTTGCCTGTTAGGTTAGAATCACAAAAATTTTAGAAAACGGAATCCAGGAATGACTCTTGAATTGGAGTAGGCAATCAGAAACCCCCTTAATCTGGGCACTACAAAAGAAGGCTAACGTGCAAATTCGAAAAGACCAGTTTGGAAACATATCTAAGAGATCCTTCCTTTACAAAGCAATCTGTTTCCAAGAAACCTGGTCAATGTGTTAAAATACAAATTCATAGTGAAGAAAATAATTTACACCCACACTTTCTAAAACTGAAATAAAATCCTATGGGAGGTGAACTTATAGGCAGTTTTAAGAGGTATCTGAGGCTGTATTAGTTTGTAAATTAGCACACAATAACAATATTGGAAAAATAAAAGAACCTTCAGTTACAGATTACAAGATAAATTTACAAGTTTGCAATCACTTGTGCACGTTTACAAAATTGTGTCCCTGATAAGCATTAGAAATCCCCAGATCAGTTTAATGGCACAGCAGCATTGCTGATCCTAGTGTGTGACTGGCCCTAGATACATCCTCATCGTAAGAAAAGCCTTGGGTGACATTCTGGCCCCGTTGAAATTCATTCAAGTTTTGCCACGGTCTTCAATTGGGTCACGTTTTCACTTCATACATTTACGCTAGAAATTCCAATATAACTATATATACTTAATCCATAATTGCCACCCTAAAGCTAATTAGCAATTTATACATGCTAAATCTTTTTTTGTCTCTTTGATTTTATAGCTCAGGATGAGGGTATGCAGCCCGTTATCAGGAGCTTGCCAAGAAAATCAAGGAGCAAGTTCCTGATGCGGAGATCTCTGACGAAGTGGGCAGGAAAGGTAAGGAATAGCTGTAATATATGGGTTTTCTTAATACTAATTGCTACTAAACTTTGTGGAAAATGCATAAGCATGATCGCCAATTAGAATTTGTTATACTGTAAATTAAGGAAGTCTTGATCTTGTCCTTTGCTGATGCAGCATTATGGCATAAACATCATTAGCGTGTTAACACATAAGAGATGCTAAAGATAATGTTGAAAAAGTATTAGTTGTATAAAAGATGGGGGCCAACCCAGTGTTCAGATCAGGGGTGGGCATAAAGGCCTCTGTAGGCTGGATTTAGCCCACCAAGCAAGTTGATCCGCCCCACAGAAGCCCTGCTGCTCCCCTAGGGTTACCAGGTGGCTTAAAAAAAATACTGGACACACTTGATCTCAGATGGGTGGGAGAGTGGGGCTGGGCGGGAGGATGTGGGGAGCGGGGGACTGGCTGGCGGGAAGCAGGGCTGGCAGGGGGGAAGGGGTCGGGGGCAGTGGGGCTGGCTGGGGGAGATTGGGGAGGGGAGGGTGAGAGAACTGGCTGGCGGGAGGCAGGGCTGGTCGGGGGCAGTGGGGCTGATTGGGGGTGGGGGGGCTGGGGGGAAAGACGGGCTGACCGGAAGCGGGGCTGGATGGGAGAAGGTCGGGGGGAGTGCGATGGGCCAGGGAGTGGGGGGAGAGAATCGTCTGACGGGGAGCGGGACTGACCCAGGCGCATACGGATCCCGGGGCTCTGCCTGTCCCACGCACGTTCCCGGTGAAGCCTGAGCGAGTCCATCCCCGGGGATTCCCTCCCACTCCCTTCCGCTCACCCTCGTGTAGTTGCATACTGCCTGGCTGGTAGACACACTCACGCAGCATGAGCGTGTCTACCAGCCAGGTAGTATGCAACTACGTACTGATACTCCTAATAATAATAAAACTTACCTAATTAGAAAATACCAGACATTTTATGTGTCCGGTATTTTCTTAATTTTTTTCCCGGACAGAACCCTCAAATACCGGACTATCTGGTTCAAAACCGTACACCTGGCAACCCTATGCACCCACCCCCAGGCCAATCAGGACCTGAGGGTGGGGGGAAGCATGCAAAGTCTCCTCCTGCCCTGCCCCCAGCGTGTAGGGAGTGTGCAGCTCCTCTAAGCACCGTGTGTTCCTTGAAAGATGGAGGCAGGGTGGGAGGAGACTTTGCGCTCCCCCCATCCCCAGGCCAATCAGGGCTTGGGCTGGGGGGAGGGGCTCAGCACTTGGTCAACCACTAGCTGCTGCAAACCTGGCAGTTGATTCTAAGCACAGTGCTCCCTTGCAGGCCGGGGGCAGGGAGCGAGAGACTTGCCCTGATTGACTTGGGAGCAGCATGCAAAGTCTCCTTCCACTGCCAGGGACACAGGTACCTAGAGGAAACCGCCAGCTGTTCAGAACAGCTAGCGGTTCTCTCTGGGGTGGCAAAGACTTTGCGCTCTTCCCCACCCCAAGATCAATCAGGATCTGGGTGGGGAAGCATGAAGTATCCTGGCCCTGCCCCTTCTGCCTGAGGTCCCACCCCTTCCAAGATGGCCCAGGGCCACTTCAGAGATTTCTGAAGTAGCCCCCAGTCAAAAATTATTGCCCACTCCTGGTTCAGATTCACATGCAAAAGCTGAATTTCCCCAATACTTTGGGCAGGGTGGTAGAGTTTCAATTGAGGTAGACCATTATTAATTAGAAAAGGGCCCGATAAATATTGATAAATATTAGAGTATCACCTGAAAGTCTCTCTCTTGCAGGAAGCTTTGAAGTCAAGATCAATGGCAAGCTGGTATTTTCTAAGATCGAAACTTCTGGCTTTCCTTTTGCAGAAGACGTAAGTTCTAAATGTTGCTGTTTGTCTGAGAACATAGTACACAGTCAGCAAACATGTCTGCGCATCACCACACAGCAGGGCAGCAGCTTCACTGACCCACTGCCAAAAAAAAAAAAAGTCACAGATAAAGGGGGACAGCCTCAACTGAGGGTAGAAGCTAGAAGGTTTAGTCATATTCCTGCATGGTTATCAGTCCCCTTTAATGAATGGCAGCTCACGCTCTGTAGCACTGTTTCCATTGGTAAATTCCAGGGCTTTTGCTAAGTATTGGAGTCCATCCATAAAAGATGTTACCAGGCAGAAGCGGGACTTTTCCTGTTCCACTCTCCTGCTGCAGCTGAGTGGCCAATCTCCTTAAATCAGATGTTACAGGCTGCTTTCTCCTTCCCATGGGCAGAGTTCCCTCCTTCCTCAGGCAGCGTTTGGTAGCTGCTACTTTAGCTTCCACTATAGCCTGTGCAAAGCCTCCTTTTCAGTGTCAGTTACACCAGGGGCTTATCTCACTGTCATTCCCACCCCTACAAGTAGCATTCAGTTGAGCAGCTAGCTCCCCTTGTCCTCGGCCAACCCCAATAGGTAACTACTTCTAATATGCGCGCATCACAAAACACTCTGTACACCTTAGTCCTAGGCTAAAGAGAAAAGAATGTTTAAGGCGACATTTAAAAAATAGACCTGCTACTTAGCACTTCATGCATTAAGCTGCCAAACTTGTGACACTGAGCCATTACAGTCAGGAGAAAGGAAAGCAGATGAGGACAGCTAAGCCCAATGGCAGGTGTGTCCTTGTAGGCAGGTGGAATAGATAGTAATGGCAGGGAAAAGGGGATGGAAGCCAGATGAAGAGCAATGTTTTATATTTTTGAACAATTCACAGATCTTAATTCCAAAGGAAATACAGTAATTTGAGCAGAGTGTAGTCTAATTTATTGGACTCAGAGCAGTTCATTGACCCCTCCCTGCCTGACAACTTGGGGCCTGTACGCCCCATCACTAAAACTATAGCAGCTTGGATTCTGATGTATTACTATCTTGGTTTGGTTTTAGATTGTGGAAGCAGTCAAAAAAACGAAGGATGGAGGAAGTTGTGAGAAAATCATCAGGAACAAAAAAATTTGCACCCTTCTGTAGAAGGAACCACAGAATTTAATGGCACCTGCATTCCAAGTGGGAACAGATTCTTTTAATGATTGTTTTTGTCAAAAAGATGATAAAATCAGGAAAAAAAACAAGAAACTGTTCTCTGGGGTGCAGTGTTCAAGTGTCTTACTGAACTACAATAAAGTGAAATAATTTAAAATTCTTTGCAATTTAATTTCCACCTTAATGTTTGTGTACCTCAATTTCTGCTTGAATTCCAATATTATGTATCCTATTCCTATGCTGTGTACTGTAGTTTTATTTTAGTGGACTTAATTTGCAAGTTGACCAAGAGGATAATCACAGGTATGGGAGAAACAGACCAACTGAAGTGTGGCTGTCACTAAGGGGGGATGGCTCCACCATAAAATCTCTGAACAGAGACACTCCAAGTCTGAGCTCAACTTAAATCGTAACACTACAGGCAATTAGGGTGTGAGAGCAGTCAGGCGTGTTGCAAGTTGGCTATCTAATGAACCCTGCACTATAGTATGTTTGCATAGAAAGGAATAAGTTCTAAGAGCTATTATGCAACAGATTTTTCCATTTACAGATAAGGGAAGGTTTTTTTAAAATCTCTCTTCCTGAAGTGAAAGTCCAATGCTGTTAGTTTTACAAGTTCATACATCATTAGTCCTAAATGAAATGTCTCATTTCCAAAAGCTGAGCCAGCAGATGGGACATTAAGTTTGAAAAGCCAATTCGGGACTCAGAAGTGTTAAATTATTCACAGCAGGGTCACCAGATACTGTGAACAACTGGATAACTGCATAATTTAGTCAAACTTAATTGTAAAGAAAACTTACCCAATTCTTCTGATTCATTTACAACTGGCAGCAGAACAATTCAGAGTATTTATATAGCGCATAACTCCAAAGAATAGATTTTCTAGGAATACTTAGTAAGAAATCCACAAAATGTAGTTAAAAACAGCCATCTGTTCATGCATTGGCTATGTAGACTATCACATTACAGCAGGCCTACTCATCTTTGGAAGCCCCGGGGGCCACAATGATACAGCACATGCCGAGGGCCGCAACTAAAGTATGGTTGCATATACATGCAAATATATGCAAATAGCTTTTCACACTGACTGGCATGAATACAAAGATTAAGCCTTAAGCCACGGCAGACCCAAACGTGGCCAGTGTGAGCCAGTCAGCACCTCTCGGACTCTGCCCACAAGGCTAAGCAGCCAGAACTACCCGCAATGCCCCAGCTCTCCCAGCACCTCCTCTGTGGGGACTAGAAATGCAGACACAAAGTACCCGTCTGTTCCAGGCAGCCCATCCACTTGTGTCTTTCAAAGCTCACCTTGGCAAGGCATCTCCCAGGCGTTGTGGAGCATGTTCCCAGTGGAGGCCATGTTCAAAGGATCCCATCTGTGGGCCACGAGGTGAGCCCCGCGTAAACCCAAACCGCACTGCAGGCTGCAAAGAAATGGGCTGCAGGCCGCATGCGGCCCATGGGCCACGTGTTGAGTAGCCCTGCATTACAACAAGCTGAACCAGAATTCTGTGGCAAGGCTTCTGGATTCTGTAGCTTTCTGGTGTGGCAGACTCAAAATTATGCAGCAGCTTCAGATAAATGTTTAAAGTAGTTGAATGTGAAAAATAGAGTAGGATCATTAGCTCCTTCATCCTGATATTGAATTCAATTTAGTTCTATGCTTTTCCCTGCCCTTCTCATATCATGCAGATTTGTATCCTGAAAATTCAGATTTGTATCATGTAAGCCAGAGGGAACAAGCTGTATATTTTGGCAACTGGGAAGGGACATGTTGGGTCTTTTGAAGAGGCAGTTTGAAATTGTGTAATAAGCGTATTAGATGGATGTTCTTGTGAAGATGAAGGCTGATTAGCAGTGAGTTGTGTTCATATGTAAATTGTCAGCATTGCATTAAACCATTAAGATGAATGAGGAATTTCACACCTCTTGGCGCTATTGCTTCCAACTACTTGCAAGCTTAGGACAGCATTTGCCTCAGCGATACTTTATTTTTTTCAGTAGTTTCTTCACAACTTTGAGGGCTGCAACTTCATTGTAGTAGAACCTTACATTCTGAAGCACAGGACTGGCTGAGACTGTGGCAAATAGTGCAGTTACAAAATCCTAGAAAAGATGGGGCTCTGTATATAACTTAAGGGAAAGCCTGCCCTCTTTTACGATAGACATTAGAAGTGTTCTGTATTTTACCAGACAAATAAGTAAAGGACACAGAAATGAACAAATGAGTTCTATTAATCTAGTTTCAGGAGGGACACAGAAATGAACATACGAGTTCTATTAATCTAGTTTCAGGAGGGACACAGAAATGAACATACGAGTTCTATTAATCTAGTTTCAGGAGGGACACAGAAATGAACATACGAGTTCTATTAATCTAGTTTCAGGAGCAGCAGCAATGAATACTGCCACAGACGTTTGCAATCGAAGTTCCTGGATGAGCACTGGCTGGCCAGGGCATTATATTCCCTCTCTGTTAGAAAGTTGCCCAGCTCAGATAATTGCAGAGTACATATATCCTCCCTTTTTGCTTATCCTGTGCAAACCATATACTAACATGAAATTTTTTATTGAGGCATTCTGGATTCAGGAATCTTACAAGGTTGCTCTTCCATAAATGGCTGCTCTTGAGTTGTCTAGCAGTAAGGCATTGAGTCATCTGATGCATCGTTCCTCCGGTTCCCCAGCACAATTGCTTTTTAGTCTTGTACTATTGAATTGGCACTTCAGGGGCATTGGTAAATGTGTGCTGAAAAAGTCTAATATTTTTGCAGTGTGCTGTGACATTCATATGGGACTGATTGGTGCGTTTGCTTAAAGATATAGAAATCGTTGGGTGATGAAGCAGGAAATGTAACTTGACACCACCATCGGTCTGACTTTCAAAATAAAATCCAGTCTTGTGAAATTCAGGAAACCTGCTCTAGTGTGTAGAAATCAAAATAGAATTTTTTGTAACAAAGAACAAGCTTGCATAAACGGCTGCTTGAAACTGCACTCAGACTTCTCCCTACAAAGGAAGGTTTTAGGCTGTTAAAGGGTTTAGGCTGTTAAACATTAAATCTTGAAACTTGAAAACCGTATCTGTAAATTAACTTAACGAATCAACTTTATGGTATATTCTCTGCCTTCAAACTAATCTCACAACCAATTGCAATATTGTTTTACCAATCCAAGATAGGGCATCATTTTTCATGTGCTGTTTTGACATAAGGGCCTAGTACATTTTTTCAAATTTCAAAATAATTATTTTCAGGTCAGATAATTAGGGATATCTTCCATTGCTGCTTTTGTGTTTAAAATGAAACTAAAATAACAGCAACAACAAAAACGTAGCAGCACTCTGAAGGGGACTACGATTTTGGGGGTGGGGTGGGTGAATAGGCCCACTGTTAGGGTTGGTTTTCAAATTCGTTACAGTTTCTGTATGAACAGCTACATAACCCAGTAAAGTGATAACTTTCATGTCATTCTTTGTGGTGGACAGGGCTGGATTAAGGGGGGGGGGAGGGCTAGCCGGGCAGCTGCCTGGGGCACCAACCTATGGGGGGCACCTAATGGCAGCTGTAAGGGGCGCAGTGCACCCAGGGTCGGGGACTGCGCGGTACCCCTTAGAGCTGCAATCAGGCGTCGCATGCCCAATTGAAGCTGTAAGGTGCACAGCGTGCCTGAGGGGAGGGGCCGTGCATGCGCCTGGGAGTGGAGTCGCACATGTCTTATGCACCCACTGCCTGGGGAGCAGGAATGGCTCGAGCTGGCCCTGGTGGTGGATGCTTGTGCAGTTTGATCCCATAATACAACTTCCAATAAAATGAGTCAGATGGAAGGTTTGCTACGTACAGGAATATTATGCTGTTGGAATTCAGTTGTCAGAACTTTTCCTTGACTTCTTTCATCAAATCTGACATCCCATTCTGAGTATCTCTTAGGCTCAAATCTGGCCCTACCTGCCCACAGCTGAGAAGTGACTCTTCTCATAACTTTATTTATCTTCTACTCGGTAACTTCTCTTTCTTCTTAGCGGCCTAGTAGAGTTTTCTTGGGTTGTCCAGAATGACGGGTCACCTTGTTGCCCTTCTGCCTAAACAAATGAGAGATTTGTTGTGGCTAGATTGGGTTGTCAGCTCCTTTACACTCTAGCATTTTAGCTAGCCCAGCAAACACCTCAGGACTCAGCCAGGCCTTGCCTTGTCTTGCCTTGCAGGGAGCTCTTAGTGCACCTACTTTCTGAACCTCTGGAAGAGCCCTCCTCTGCTGTATCCAGCCCCTGTCACTGGCTACCCACAGAAATACCAAGTCTGCTGTCTCCAGAGAAGCTGCTGACTCGGCAGATGATGCCCACCTAATTTTAGTATAACAGTGCTGCAAGGAATTTATAATAAATAGGGATGTTTGTCAGCCGACGGTCAGGGCAGTGTGTGTGTGTGTGTGTGTCACCCAAGTCTTTAACTGCTAAGATATGAGGTCTCGTCGCAGCGGGCCGCCAGAAGGCTGAAGGGAGCCCCGAAAGTTTAACGTCTGTGTCTTTACTGCTAGGACTGGGGTCCTTTCGCAGAGGGTAGCCAACAGGCCAACAGACGCCCCTGTTTATAGGAAGAGCTTGCTACTCCTCAGATTTTAGCTGCTAGAACACAAAGTTCCTTCGCAGCGGGCAGCCTAGGGAAGGCTGAGAAGTGCCCTAGCGGACCTGTCACCTGGGAGTGACACAGTTCTAAACACCCAAGCTCTTCCTATACCTGTCCCTATGACCGGCTGAAGTTCTTTTAAATTGTGCTTGGTTCTGTTACAGCAACTGAAGGAGTCAGGTTAAAGCTTAAACAGTTACAGGTTTATTAAAGAAGCTTATAAATCATATGGTTACAATGGCTATTGCTCTATTTCTTAAATGTTAGCAAAAATAAATCTTAAAAATGGTTATAAAGATAGAAAATAGAAATAATGGTACCAAGTGACAGCTTAATCTTTAAAGAGCTCTAACACTGTGTGTGTGTGTGTGTGTGTGTGTGTGTGTGTGTGTGTGTGTGTGTGTATGTATATGTATATGTATATATATATGTATATATATATTTAAACAAAGGACCACATCCAGGTACAATTTTTACCCCCTTCTGTGCCTCTCGACTCCAGCATGTCAGGCCATGGTCGGTCCTTCAATTCCTCGGAAAGACGAATACGAGGTGGGCGTCCTTTCTGGAACCTCGGGAGGTCAAACACGAAACCTGACCAGCAGATAGGTGGTAGATTAACGCTCAGAGTAAGTGTGCTGCTGAACCTATCTTTATACCCCTGGGGGCCCGTATTCTCTCTCTTATCTTAAGAGGCCAAATTGTACTGATCCATTTTGTGGCGCTAGTTCTTACAAGCAAGTTTCAAGTTAATTTACACTTGTAAGAGAGGAAGATAGCTAAAGTAGGAGTGCCGGATGTTCTTGCTGGGTGGGAGATTCCTCCCCCCCGCGGACGGCTGTGTGTTCGTATCAATATGAGTTAAGTCAAGGGCACTTCTGTGCAGCCTCTTGGTCAGCGATTAGTTTGACCACCCTCTTATCTCTGCTTACAGTTGTCCATGGTCACTCAGCCAGCATATCTAAACCTCCTGCTCCAAGGTTTTCAAAGATCATGTTGTTTTTCCACTGCTCTGTGTGCCCTGCATGCTTTCAAGCAGACAAAGATGGATGTTAAAATGGGAGTTCATGTCTGGCTACAATGTTAGAGATCAATTTAATAATAGTAGTTACACGATTATTTGATGGTTCCCAGGGATGGGGCTGGCAGCTGGTGTGCTCCCAACCCCAATCCCAGGGAGCCCACCGCCACCTGCTGCTGCTGCTGCTGCTGCCTCTGTATCAGTTGTAGTGGAGCACATGCCTCTGAGGCCAGCTCCCTATGGGCACCAGCTCCTGTATATCCCCCCACCCCTTAACTGCCTCTGACACACAGGCAGCAAGGGAGGGGGAGTGCATGTAGTTGTTTGGATTAACCAATAAGCCCAGATTTATAGGTTAATGGTTTAAATGACTAGGCGCTAACGTCCCTAATAATAAAAAGTGTATTAATAAAGACTGAGATTTAAGTGATGCTAAACAGAGGTAATAGAAACAAAAACTGGTAACAAATCAAACACAAAAAAACATGTTTCTGAAAGTCTACATGTGGCCTTACGAGGCTTCAGCCTTTATCTGAAGAAGTTTTCTCACCTCTACAGTCTTTTTCAGCAGCACTAATCCACGGAGCTGGGGATCCATCGTTCATAGATGCAAATAGTGCTGACCTCTCTGTTCCTTAAGTTATTTCCTTTAGTTAATTCCCCAAAAATCTTCATCTCAAGAGTCCGGATGACCTGCTGTCTTATTTCAGAGGCTGGGCCAGCTAGACTCTGCTCTCAGGCTCGGAGGGTAACCAAGAAGACACAAATTGCTTAATGCAAATAAATGCAAGGTTTATTAGATATTACAGGTGATATAAAAAGAAAAGGCAAGAGAAGGCTGACAACATCCCTTTGGCTTGCTGGGGACTCCAACTCAGCAAAGGATGGGCTCCTGGGCCAGGTCGGAAAGGCACCTCTGTACAGTTCCAGGTCCTTCGGGCAGTCCGGTGTCTTACTTCAGAGTCTGGCTGGTCCAGCCTCTGAAGTAAGACACCTGCTGGTATCCAGACACTGAAATCTTCTGGTAAGCACCCACACACAAAACATGATGATATAATTGATTGCCAGTCACCAGATTTTACTTGATACTACACAACGGCTACGTCTACACTGGCCCCTTTTCCGGAAGGGGCATGTAAATTTCACGAGTCGTCGTAGGGAAATCCGCGGGGGATTTAAATATCCCCCGCGGCATTTAAATAAAAATGTCCGCCGCTTTTTTCCGGCTTTTAAAAAAGCCGGAAAAGAGCGTCTAGACTGGCCCCGATCCTCCGGAAAAAGCGCCCTTTTCCGGAGGCTCTTATTCCTACTTTGAAGTAAAAGGGGCCAGTGTAGACGTAGCCAACAGGTTTACAGAGAAATATGATGACAGTAGTGGGTGAGGTGATTGTCAGCCCTGATTGATAGGCATTAATATGGGGACATTGCAGGGTTGCCCTTCATCAGGGAGCCAGGGGAAAGTGCACAGTTTGCTGCATTCCTCACTCTGGGGAGCACAGGGTGCAGAGGAACCTAGAATTGCCTCAGCTGGGGGACATGCAGACCGCCCTTGACTGTGTCTGCTGGAGCTGCAGTGGCCATGAACACTGAACCAAGACAAGCCAGATCAACAGGATGAGCATGGAATAGGATTGCTTCTCATTAAACTTCATAGAAAACTAAATAAAACGGAGAATTTTGGAGTAGTGCTCTGTTTTGGCACAGCTAAATCAATGCTTAAGGTTGGAAAACTAGAAGAAAATGTAACTGGAAGCCAAATTGACTAGTCCTTTTTTTTGCTAGAACATAGCGAATGGTAAGAGTTTAAAATATACACTTAAGGAAAAAAATATACTTGATGGAATTCTCATTTTAAAAAATGACTAAAAACAAATGGAAAAATTTTAACAATCCCTGTTTTGTAAGAAATCTTAAATACAAATCATTTAACTTTCTACAAGGGATACATTGTAAAGTTGGACAATTCTGCTCCCATTAAGGGAGTAAGAGAGGAAATTTCTGCCTAGTTATTGCCTATTGGGAAGACCCTCATAGCTCTGGGTGTAATCCACATATGGCTGCCAATAGAATGTCAGAACATTCTTCAGCTGCAGAACTTGTACAAGATACTTGTGAACTGACATGTGCAACAGTCAGTTTTTTGACCTTGACTGGAATTTATGGGAACTCAGCAGCATCACATAGCAACAAGGTAGAATGTTGTCTTATGATGCCAGAAAAATCCAAACTGGAACTGTAGGGGAAGTACGCTGAGAGCTTTAGGAGAAGCACATACTTTCGGGCAATTGTACTAGAAATGCTATGAAATACTGAAATGACTATATGAAAAGCAAAAGAAAAGAGGTGGTGAAATGAAGAGAAGAGGGTAAGAGGGAGCTTCCCAAAGCCAGTGGAAGTAACAAGAGATGGCTTCCCCATCAACATCAGCACCTGATGATTTCAATATATTTTATTCTCTGTGAGTCTGCATTTTATAATGTAGTTTGTATGGAGGGGATGGACATTCATTGAATGGAGTAGATGGAATTCATCTGAGCATTTTAAATGGAGCTGCAGCAATGAATTTTTTAAAGAATGAGTGTGCATTTGGTTGTGGGTATGGTTGTGCTTGAGATGGTGGAGAATGAGGTCCAGAAACCAGTTTGGGTACTCTTCCTAGTTCAGCATTCATGAACATGCTGGTGCTGCTGTTATCTGTGAAATCCACTGACCGGAATCAGTCTTGATTGTTGGCCAACAATTTTTCTTATCCTATTGAGCTAACAGAGAGGGGAATAGCCTGCCTGTGGGCCATTCAGAAAAGTTAATTTTTACTTCACAAATAAACTTAAAAATGAGTCAGTCTCCCGCTTTGCGTTGCAGTTTTGAAAGCACCGCTTGAATCTACATATTCATGGTTCCTGGACCTGCTTCTGGGAGAGCCTTGCTTTGCAGTCAGTTTTTTTCCACCACACTGAAAAACTGTAGGGCATAAATTGAACGCAGAGAAATGTCTGGGAAGCCTTTTGATTTTATTTTGCAAATTAATGATCCACGGTGGATCTAGAAAATTCCCCAGATTTTTCCTCCTTATTTTCTTCCCCCATGCTGATTCCTTATAAAGGCCTCAAAGTCTCACTAAACTGGTGGTAGCGGGCAAGAGAAGTTACCGTTCCGTTCTAACCCTCCTGGCCCTTTGCATCACAAAGAATGAGGAAAATAGGAGCAACTTGCAATGATCATGGGGAAAGGCTAAAAGGCTGAAGAAATATGAGCAAGGAACTGAACAATGCAATGAGCAAGATGATCAGAGGAACTGAACCTTTTGGCTGTGTCTAGACTGGCAAGTTTTTCCGCAAAATCATCTGATTTTGCGGAAAAACTTGCCAGCTGTCTACACTGGCCGTTTGAATTTCCACAAGAACACTGATGATCTCATGTAAGATCGTCAGTGTTCTTGCGGAAATACTATGCTGCTCCTGTTCGGGCAAAAGCCCTCTTGTGCAAATCATTAGCGCAAGAGGGCCAGTGTAAACAGCATAGTACTGTTTTCCGCAAAAAAGCCCCGATCGCAAAAATGGCAATTGGGGCTTTTTTGCGGAAAACCGTGTCTAGATTGGCCACAGACACTTTTCCGCAAAAAGTGCTTTTGCGGAAAAGCATCCTGCCAATCTTGACTTGCTTTTCCGAAAATGCTTTTAACGGAAAACTTTTCCATTACAAGCATTTTTGGAAAATCATGCCAGTGTAGACGTAGCCATACAGTATGTTGGGGGGGATGAGGCTCTAAATATGGGAAATCTTTTGTAGCTGATTCTGTAAACTGCCAAGGGACCTTTCCTGTCTAGTGCCCATGAGCCACAGGAGTGCAGTGCATGATGTGCAGGAAAGTCCTGCCTTGAGGAGGGACTTTTCTTTAGATTGTATGTTTATAGCATTATTCTGGGGAGAGGACCCCATGTAGTCAAACCTCCCTGATTCAGTGTTAGAGCAGAGAGAGAAATGTGCTGGGGAGGCTGGAAGCAAACAAAAATCTGGGTTCATATTACATAAGGCTGAGTATAAAAAATTGCAATTCGCACACAACGGCCAGCCAGAAGACTAACTTACTCTGACTCCTTGATGTGAGCCATGCTAGACAAAAAGAGTCTTCCATGTGGAACGCAGCACATGGTTTTGGGAAATACAAATGTATATGAGCAACACTGGTAAGGTAATGAGAGAGGATACACACACAGACAAAATGTGTGTGCAGGAAAATTCACCTGTCTGACCTGTGCTAGCCAGTGGGGGTTTTCCATCAGCTGTGCATTCAAAGAGCAAATGCATTCTAGAAGGGAAACCCTGCACGAGCCCATGTTTTAGTATGTTGCCATTATAATGATACATCAGTCACTCTCAGGGCCAGCCTGGCCGTGCAGGACCCTGTGGCCATGGGGGGAAGAGCGCTGCTGGCCGGCACCACGGGGATGGGGGGGGGGGGGGCCTGGTGCTGCGGGAGCCAGGCACGCAGCACTTGATGGCAACTATGAGGGACGCTGCGCGCCCCTTACAGCTGCCATCAGGTGTCCCCCATCAGTTGGCGCCTCGGCAGCTGCCTTAGTCTGGCCCTGATCACTCTATAGGACATGCTGGGACGTGGTAAGGGAGGGAGGAGGAGAAGAACAAGGAGATAGAGCAAAAGCAGGGGAAACAAGCTCCCAGATTCCTTTGCTGTTGCCCTGTATTCAACCCTGCTAAAGCAGAGCCGTTCCCAAAGGGAGAGGCAGTGAAGGGAGACACCAGGGAGAGCTGCTGGTTTTCTTGCACTTGTAGGACCTTGTGTAAGTCTCCAGACAGGCCTCCTCGGAGAAAACGGAGGCTTGCCACAGCATTGTGGGAACCTTTGACTTTAAGTTAGATTAGGATGGAAGGGGGATGCAGAGCAGCTGCAACGTGACTGGCCTGCAGGGCTAATGCAGACAGTGCCCTAGGGTAAAACTATAGCAGTAACAGTCACCCGTTAACAAACACTGGGCTCAGGCCTGGAAAATGCAGCAAATCAACAGAGGGTCCATCGTGTGGAGAGGGTGGCCTGGCCCCAGAGCAGGGCAAGAGAACCCATCTGCTCTCCTGAAAACTTGCCTTCAGGTGCCTGGGAGGCAGATGTGGTGAGTGTACGTGGGAAATGCAGGCAGGGTCCTTCACAGGGGACCGAGCAAAGCAGCCCTGGCAAACGCATTCACCCCACGGGAGAGAGCCTTGCCCTGCGAGGTGCTGCTGTGGGTGCCTGTGAGCTATGAAACACCCTCCCTACCATTCAAGTCAATGGGAGTTAAGGGAGCTTGGCTCCTTGCAGGGCTGGATGTAAAAAGAGTGAGGAGAATGATCATCTCCCTCTTATATTAGCCCAAGACATCAGTCAATGGCCCCATGTTAGCTCCCCATCACATGGCATGCAGCAGCTCCCCTAAGACAGTGGTGCGCAACCCGTGGGTCGCGGTAGCAGATGTCTTCCTGGGGGCTGAAGCACATAGAGCCGGCCGTCTGGGAGCTGGGCCTGGCCATTGGCGGTCCTGTGGCATAGGGGTCATGGTGGAAAAAAGATTGTGCACCACTGCCCTAGGATACTCTGTTGGCTATTAATAGGGAGCCTACAGTCAGAGCTTGGCAAGTTGGGTGCCGCTAAGTGTAGGGATCCACCAAGTAGCAACTTACTGTTAACTGGCTTGGGAAACTTCCCCCTGGTTAGCCAGCTGTGAAAGTGTGAGACTTCGCACCTAGCCCTCCCTGAGGGGGGCATTGCATTCACCCCATAGCATTTTAATGGTCCGCGTCAAGCTGCTTCTGTTACCACCAGCTCAGCCTCCGTCTGCTGCACTCGCGGTTGATGTCATTCTGAAGGGCTGTGGTAGATTCCTCACCATGGATGCGGTAGGGAGACGCTGTAGGGATTATTCTGGGGAAAGGCCATGCCCTGTGTGAGACAAGAGACCAGACTAGCCCTTCTGGCCATAGAAAGTAGGAATTGAACCTGAAGGGAACTTTGTTTCTCTCTGGAGGCAAGTGATCCCCATTGTTCTTCTTTGTGGCCCCTCAAGCCAGATTTGTCTCTAATGAGATTCTCCAGTATCTCCTCTCCTCAACCATAGAACAGGCTATATACATGGTACCTTCCTTTTCACAGGCTTTCAGATCCACAAGTATTTGATGCTGACCTGTGTTTCCTTTCATCCGATCTAGGCACTTCCTATCGCAACCCAAACGCCCTCTCAGGTAGGTAATATGAGTCTTCTGTTCGACCGTGTGTGTGTGAGCTGACCTCCCGTTTGACTGGGAGAGAACGGAAAGAAACAAGGCTTGCCTTCTGCAGCCACTGGTGCTGGGTGGAGCGGGGTGGGGGTTGGGGGACACTATGTCCCCTCCTAAGGAGGAGGGCTGAGTTGACAGAAGTGCCTCGTGTCTAGCTGGGTTAAAATGGAAATAGCTGTAGCCAAGTTGCACCAACTCTGATTCTTTTAGTTGCTTCTTATGTCCCCTGACATCACCTCCCTCATTAATGCTGGGGGTTGCCTCTCCACTCATGTTGCTGCCTGTTATCCCTGATCAGCCACAGCTAACTCAACCCACAGAGGCTAGAGCCACATGTGAAGATGGGCAAAGAACGATGTGTAAAGAAGCCTGGGAGAAACCTGGACCCAGGCGCTGAATGTGGAATTCAGGGGAAGGGCTGAGCTGGTAGGAGAGATGTGAAGCAGACAGAGGGTAAAGCTAAGTTGTGCTGTCACCTGTTAGGCCAACACAGGCCCAACCCCTAAAGATGCAGTCAGTCGTGCCTGGTAGGTGAATAGTAACACTGGTGCCCCAAAAAAGACATAACCAAAAAACAAAACAAAACCACAACCCACTCCCCCGCAACCAAACAAAAACCAGACATAAAATGTCAATGCCAAGCCTCACTGGAATCGACTGGGAATGTCTGTCCACCTGTCTAGGTTGTCAAAGAAGAGGGAAAAATTGGTATTAAAAATGTATTTCAAAATCCCAGTGCTATAGACAGTGGGCTTGATCCTTCAAGTCTTCTGCAAACTCCTGATGAAGGCAGCGAGAGCTCCAGGACCAGAGCTTGCAAGGTCGAGCAGAATGGCAAGTGAACCCAATAATGGCAAATTAATTATCTGAATCCTTTCCAAGCAGAGGCTGGGTCACTGACATGCTAATTGAATAGTCCAGCAAGACAGAGACAACTTAGGCAAAGGCGTGGTCCCCAATTAAGTGTTCACTTTGCAGATATAACAACATGCACAACATTCAGTGCTGACCTGTCCAATGCATTTGGTGGGAAGTACTCGCACTGCTCCTTCGAGTGCTTGTTTGTGTGCATTCCAATCAGGGCTGTGTACGCATGTGCACAGAAGCGGGAAGATTTTTGCCGAACAGCAGCCGTCGGATCAGCTTAGGTGCTCTGTGGAGTGGTACCTACGTAGCGCCTGCTGTAGAGCCTTGTTGACCTGCCAGTCCCCCAGTTACTTCTTCCCGCTGGTGACAGCAGCTGGAACTCCTCACACTTGCTAGTGTTGCATGCTCCTACCAGTTACTGCACATAGGTTTCCTATAGTTGTCGTTTAGAGTTATTTAGTGATTAGTAGTTAGAATAGTTTTAGTTTTTGGGAAACTATCCCCTTTCTCTTTCTCCCGGGCCTCTATTATCACATCCCAGGATCCAGCAGACTGATATGCCGCCCTCGACATAAAGAATGTATATTTTCATATCAGAAAGGTAAATTAAGGGACATGTGGCTACTGGTTAACTGGTGGGGACTGGAGCAGCTCCCCATCCACCTCAGGCAAGGGGCTGTTCCCGCTCCATATGGCTCTTTGCAATCAGGGGCTTCCTGGCCCTGCCTCCCTGCTGCAGGCAGGGGCTGCTCCATCTGGCCGGAGTAGCCCTCATCTGAAGAGGGGAAACTGCTCCAACAAGTTCGCTCCTCAGCCTGCCCCCCTTTAATTGGTCAACTGGTTAAACATAATGTTTAGCTGGTTAACCAATTAAATGGGATTTTACGTCCCGACTATAAGGTAGCTTTCTTGATGCTTAAAACCTGGACCGGGAGATTGTCAGAACTCAGAGCCCCCCATACCATGTTCTTTAAGGACAAGGTACAGCTAAGGCCTCCCCCGGTGTTCCTCCTTAAGGTGGTCTCTCAGTTCCATATTCTATCCTAAGCCATACTCTGGGACATGGGAACAGAGACTCCACATGCTGGACGTACGCAGGGCATTGGGTTTTTGCATTGAAAGGACTAGACTGTTTAGGAAATGGGGCCAGTTATTTGTAGCTGTAGTGGATAGGATGAAAGGCCACCCTGAGTCATCACATGGATCTCCTCCTGGATAGGCTCATGTATCCTCAAATGTTACAACCTTGCCTGGGTCCTGTCTCCGCCAATTTTGGCACATTCTATTAGGCCACATCCACAGCATTTCTTGCTCAGTTTCCAACTCACGAGAGATGTTTTCCGTGACCAGAGACAATGCCGCCTTTGGCAGGGCAGTGCTCCTGTCAGCTCCTGGCTCTGACCCCCCCACCCCTCACAACACTTAGACGTGTGAGTCACCTGACTGGCATGCACACAAACAAGCACTTGAACAAGGAAAAACCATTACGTGCCTTCCATAACTGTCCTTTGAGATGCGATGTTCATGTTCATTCCAATACCCACTCTCCTTCTCTCAGTGGAGTAGCCTGCAAGAGGGAAGTGGGGGGTGGGTGAGTCAGCCAGGCTCTATATCGAGCGCCAGATCAGCACCACTCTAGGGGGCACCTACGCTGATCTGACGGTTGCTTCTCGGCAAAAATCTTCTGGCTTCCATGCACGCGCTGGCGCACCTGTTTGGAACAGACACAAACAACCCAGCTCGACGAACAACAGTTACGAAAGGTGAGTAACCAGTTTTTTTCCTCTGAATTTGTCAGTTTAACTCTGAGTGATCAGTGGACCCATGATGCTATTATTAGAGTAAATAGAAAAAAGCGCTGCTCTGACTGGGACTGAATATTCTTGTGCCAAGGACTTTGACAGTTGAAAATGGCTTTTGGAGAGAAGAGGCCAGTTTTACTGTGATAATGAGATTGTATAAAATACCAGTTCAGGTTTTGTTCTTGTTGACAATGCAGTTCTGAAACTGTGCATCTGGAGCATTTGAAGGATTCTAGTGAGGAATCCAACGATGAGACAAGCCCTAGCCAACCATACCAAGGACTGACTGGCCTGCGTAATTTGGGCAACACTTGCTACATGAATGCCGTTTTGCAATGCCTCTGCAGTATATCCCCATTGGTGGAGTATTTTCTCTCAGGGAAGTATGTAACCTCCCTGCACAAGTAAGTCGATTTATTTGTTATCTATTTTATTTTGCTACTTATTATTTGCATTGCCCTAGTGCATAGGAGCAAAGTCTGTGCCAGTGCCAAACAGCTGACTCGCAAAGTACTTGTTTTTCTATCTCTGTATTTCAAGTCTCTTTAAAAGCAATGAAGTTTCAGCTGGAGCCTGGCATTTAAAGCACAGAAACTCGTCTGCATAAGGAAAGCAGAAGTAGGATGCTTTGTTCTGATGTCCCCCTCCCATGCACCATCTTGGCCACTTCCTCACCCTGCTCTTCCTAGCTAATGTTCATCTTTTGGCTTCTCTCTGAATTCCCTCTTTTTCTGTTCTCACTGGGTTCTTATATCATACCCCCTTTCTGTGTCACCCCTTGGTTCACTCCATCCCTCCATGGGAGTGAGGTGTGTACAATGTGTTGGGTTCTGATTATTTACTTACTTGTGTCTTTGCTGGAGACGGTTGGTTGGTTTGCTAATTCTTACTTCCTGGGGGAGTTTGTTCCACAGTGTTAGACTGGCCCCTGGAAAAGTGATGTCTCTTGCACAGCAAAACTTTCCCTTTGTGTGGAGAGTCTGCTGTGCCCAGAGCAGGGGTGGGCAATAATTTTTGAAGGGGGGCCACTTCACAAATTTCTGAAGTGGTCATGGGCCACCCCAGAAGGGGCGTCGCCTCAGGTAGAAGAGGCGGGGCCAGGAGGCTTCCCATGGTCCCCCGCCCACAGACCCTGATTGGCCTGGGAGCAGAGGAGCATGTGAAGTCTTTGTCCCCCTGCTCTCCAGTGCCTAGAGGGAACCACCAGCTGTGTGTCCCTGGTGGCAGCGGGAGACTTTGTGTGTTTGCCCCGCCCCCAGGCCAGTCAGGACCTGGGAGCATGTGAAGTCTCTCGCCCCCTGCTTCCACCCTGCCAGGGGTGCGCGGTGCCTAGAGGGAACCACCAGCAGTTTTGAACAGCTGGCAGTTCCGTCTGGTGCCACACACCCCTGGAGAGGAGGAGACTGCACGTTCCCCTGTCCCCAGATCTCGATTGGCCTGGGGGTGGGGAAGCAGCAGGGCGACCGCAAGCCAGATCAGCCAGCTTGCTGGGCTGGATCCAGCCCAAGGAGGCTGTCTTGCCCACCCCTGGGGTAAGAGATTTGGGTGCACGAGGGCCTGTGAGGTCTGGGACAAAGTTTGGGTGAAGGAGGCAGAAGACAGGGGTGCAGAAGGCAGTGATGGGGTATGGTGCTTGATCTGGGGCAGGGGATTGAGGTGGTGTGTCCAGGAGGGAGTATGGGCTCAGGAGTGGAAGGGGGGTTGGATTATGTGGGGCAGGAGGGCAGAGGGCTGGAGGTGGGAGGGGTTGGAATGCCAGAGGCAGGCTCTGGCCTGGAAACTTACTTGTGAGACTCCCAGCCAGCAGTCCAGCTAGTTTCTCAGGCTGGTGCCTGTCGTGAGGCTGCGGGGCCATGTGCTCTGTGAATAAGAGCCTGAGGGGAGGGGGCAGTCGTACGTCGTGTGCTGCCTGTTTTTCAGACAAGCAGCTCCCAATGGCCAAAGACTGTCCATTGTGGGATTGTGCTGGGGGCAGGAGCAGCCGTGAAGCACCTGCTCCCTCCCCCCTACATGCTCCCTCCCCCGTTTGTCTGTGAAAACCAAACGGCCCAGCAGCTGCTGGTCTGAGCAGTGTGTGGAGGCAGGGCAAGCACGGGAGTCTGCCCAAGCCTCCCTGCTGCGTCTGTGGGCCGGATCCAGTGGCTTGGCAGGCCGGATCCTGCCGCGAAGGGTGTTTTGCCCAGGCCTGGCCTAGAGAGTGAAGTTGTCAACCACGGGCTGGGTCCCAGGGCTTTGGACAATCTTCCAGGTATCCTGGGCCAGGCCGGGGAGCACTGTGATGAGAAGGGTTGAGTCCTTGCACTTGATCCGATATTCTACGGGAAGCCAGCGGAGGGCAGTTTGGATGTGCTTGTGGGTAATGAGGAGACTGGCTGCAGAGGTCTGTACTGACTGGAGTTTCTCTAGCTCTGAAGACTTTCTGCCCAGGTATATTGCACTGCTGTAGTCCAGCTGAGAAGGGACCAAAGCATGAATTACTGAGGCCAAGTCATTCACCAGGACAGGCTGGAGTCTCCTAATGAACCAGATGATAGGGAGCATTACTCACGGATGCTGCTCAAGTGGTGCTTAGCATCAGAGGACTCCAAGAGTCCTTCTGGACGATGGACTGAAATAGCCTCTTGGGAGTGTGATCCTTCAACCAACAGAGTCTGGGCTGCGCCTATGGAGTCCTCAACATACTCCCTTGGCCCATTCAGCCTGGGTGTTGCATTTTAGTGTCAAACCCAGCCACTATATCTTTGTACTGCAACTAAAACTTCCTTTTATTCTCCCTCAGGGAAAACGGGGAGGTGGCTACCGCCTTTGCCTATTTGATGGCCGATATGTGGCTGGGAGAGTTTGAGTGTGTCTCACCAGAGGTGTTTCGTTCAGTCATCGGTGACCTGTGCCCGGCTTTTACCGTGAAGACTCAGCAGGATGCACAAGAGTTCCTGATTTATGTACTGAACGAACTACATGAGGCCCTTAAGAAGGTGAGACCGCAGTTGTGGCCTGCTGGGCACTTCTGTCTCCTTTCTGCCATTCATTATGGCATAGCATGGAATACAAAGTGTCTCTTCTCTCCCTCCATACTGTACACAATGCTGCTGTCAAACTCATTGTCCTCTCTCTTTGCTCCAGCTGCTGTACACATTGCAACCTTTAACTCCTTCATTCGCTTCCTGTTCCACATCCAAGTCAAGCTCTGTAGCTACATCACTTCCTTCAAATGCTTCCTTAAACCACTTTCCCAGCAGTAAGTCCCCCACCCTACCTGCCCTGAGCACTATCCAGTGGTTTCTCACCTCTCTTTGGTTCGGTGGTCTTTGCGATAGTGGGCCTAGCTTACCATGGCTATATAAAGTGCCACACGGTACATTATTTGAAATCATTAATACCAAATGCTAACTTATGTAGCCAATGGCCAGGCACTCTGGTTTGTAAATGCACCAAGTGCTTTCGCAGAAGTTGTTATCTGTGTGCCAAAAGCTCGGCTTTAGAATCATTGCAGAGGAAAAATCGGATGATTTTTCTTGCCCTATTTACAATTCCAGGCTTAGGCATCTCAGCACTTAGACAGCAAGTAGGGTTGCCAGATGTCTGGTTTTGAACCAGACAGTCCAGTGTTTGAGCTTTCTGTTCAGGAAACAAATTGAGAAAATATAAATGTCTGGTATTTTCTAAATAAGATGTAATGTAGATTGTGAAGTAATGTCAAGTGTGTCCGGTATTTTTGTTGAAACCATCTGGCAACCCTAACAGCAAATGAGAAGCTAGAAAGTACCATGGTGACATCGAGTGTTACTGCTCTTCTGGAAAACTTGGGGCACTCTCTGAATCCCTGATATGTGCTGCTTGGGCAAGGGATTCATTTCGGTTAGCTCAACCCTAGAGCTCCAGTTTATAATTGGCATTTCTGTTGTTTGCTCTGGGATTGGCAGGAGAAAGTAGAAGCCAGAAGGTGGTGGAACAAGGGAGTGCTGCATACTGCACCCTATTGTGAGGAGCAATGGAGAGTGGTTCCTTCATGCAGAGAAAATAAAAGAATATGCCTCCCAGGGAAACGCCATTGGAAGGAAGGGAGAGGCAGAGGGGTTGGCACTTGAGACTGGGGAGGTGTCTGAAATTTTTACAAAAAAAACCCCAAAACAAAAACTTTGTGGCTATGTCTACACTGCAGGCTTTTTGCGCAAGAACAAACGTTCTTGTACAAAAACTTGCAGAGTGTCTACACTGCACGTGCGTTCTTGCGCAAGTAAATTTACAGTACAGCGTCGGAAAACAGGGCTTCTTCCGGAAGAGTTACTCCTCTCCCCGTGAGGAATAAGCTTTCTTGCGCAAGAGCTCTTCCACAAGAGGGCAGTGTAGACAGGCAACATGAATTTCTTGCACAAGAAAGCCCTATGGCTAAAATGGCCATCAGGGCTTTCTTGTGCAAGAGAGCGTCCACACTTCCATGGACACTCTTGCGTAAAAACACATGGCAGTGTGGATGCGCTCTTGTGGTAGACCTTTAGCACAAGAACTCTTGCGCAAAACAATTCTTGTGCAAGAAGCCTGAAGTGTAGACGTAACCTATGTGTCTGAAGCTGAAAAGATCTTAACAAGGCCCTGACCCTGCACACACATAGGAAATTTCTCAGCTTTATGCACCATAAGTAGCCCTCTTGATGTCAGTGGAACTACTCAGTGTACAGTGTTAAGCACATGCTTACAAGCTGGCCACAAAAAGGCTTCAGCCTGCAATAGGCTGATGGTTGCCGGTGCTGCTAAGTGGAGATGACTGCACCATACATTACAAATTGTATTCATTACAAACATTCCCCCCTTTCTTGATTAGCTCGTCCTTTACAATCCAGAGCTCCTTTCAGGAAGGTAGTTTCTCCTCTGTAAGTATTTGCTGGAAGTTCTGAAGAATAACTTTCTGTGTATAAGGGCTTTAGTTGTTCACATCAACTGTTCATTATTTGTGTGCTGTGACTGATCTAGCTTCTGCTTCTGAATGAATGACTGACGTCTTTTTTTTTTTTTTACAAGCGATGACTAATAAACTTCTGATTTGGATTTTCAGGCAACTTCATGCTAAAACTCATGAAAACACAGGAATTTGTTAACTGAATTCTAACAAATAAGAACGAATTTCTCCCCAGGAGTCAGAGTGAACTTGTCAGGGATGCTATTATGCATGAACCACATCTCATTACTCAACCAGGGCCCTAGTTGTAAATTATAGAACACATACATGTGTTATAAAGAAGCAGAATAAATACCAGATTATAAATAATGTGTTTTTACTGCCAACTGAGAACACGTGTGCTTTCTTGACAGCCCCATACAAAGTCTGTTTGGATGGTTTTGTGACAGTTGGTGTCAGTAGTTTGTTGGGTTTTTTTCGTGCAGTCATACAAAAGAAGATGCTATGGGAACACATCCACTTCAAGGGAAGATAGGAGAACAGGCAGTGAAACATCAATCATCACCCAGCTATTTGAGGGACAGCTTAATTATGACATTACATGCCTGGAGTGCCAGACCACCACCGATAAGAATGAGGTTTTTACAGTTCTCTCTCTTCCCATCCCTTCTGAGAGTGCATGCTCTCTACAGGTAGGACTTCTAGTAGCCCCTCCCAGCATCTGGTGTCTTTGCTCAGTACAGGGGGTGGAAGGTGTTTACGTAAACAGACTCTTAAGGAAACATGTTCCCAGCACACACCAGTTCCAGGACATCATCATCTTTTCAGGAAAGAATTGGCCTTAGGTTTAGAGGAGATGCTAGCTCCGACTTGTATTGTTCTTTTGCTAGTTCAGGTGGGGATGCTTAGACATGCCCTTGGATTATTGTGGGGTGAGGATGGCCAGAGAAATGTCTATTTTATTTTGTATTGTAAAGAACACACCAAAGAGGCTTTTTCTCTCAAATTCTCACTTATCAAAATGCCTCCCTTAGAGGGAAACATACTCAATGTCAGTTGCTTTGTGTTCAAAGTACACTCAGAGACAGGCCCACAGGGAGGGTAAAGGGGGAAGTTGTCCTGGGGCCTGGTGATTCAAAGGAGCCCAGGTTTTCGGCAGTGCCCAAATCCTTAGCCTTTTATATTGCCTGTGCAACATGCTCTGGGCAGTTCTTCTGGATGACTGGAGAGGTAAGGGTGCTGCATGGCGTGCTCCAGGCAGTGCTGGGAGGGGTGGCGCTGCAGTCTGGGTGGCACGGAGGGTCGGCTGTCCTTGGCCTTGTCCCTTCTCAGAGTATGGAGCCTCCCACCTTGCCTGGGGGCCTGGTATAGCTGATAGCTCCCTCGCTCACAGAGCTTTAGTGAGCCATTTTAGTTCCTTAGGCAAGCAAGCGTATGTGCGCCCCCTATTGGTTTTTACGATGACATGCGTTAGGATATCATACAGTAATGATAATGCATTTTATTTTTGCCTCTTGGTGCAGTACGTAGGCAATAAAAAATAGTTATGATTCTTTTAGATGCTAAATTAATTTTCACACAAGCCTATAGTATCCTCCCATATAAACTTTAAGTAACCTCATTGAGAGGTATTGGAAAAAAAGGGGCTGAAAAGAACCGTAACATAAATATGGATACTTCTATTACTTAATGGCATAAAGCATATGTAGAAAGACATAACACTGCATTTCTATTTATAAAAATAAAAAGGGATCCTGCTGGTTTTCCATTCCCAGTGAGAACTGTGGCTAAATAAACAGCCACCTCTCTCACTGGTAAATAAAAGTCACTCAAAAGTAAACAAAGGATGAATTTACCATGGAAGCACTTGAATTACCATCATCACGTCTGACTCAGTATGAGCAGAAGCCAGCCTTTCTTTGGCCTTTATATAAGCAAAACAGCCATGAGGTGGGGGTGGATGGATGGAGGGGCAGATTGTAAGATCTGTTTTTTTACCTTTTGAATTGTGATTTTATTTGTCTAAGTGTGTTGATTATTGTTTGCTTCCTGGTAGATTATGGTTGGTTTATACCTGATCATTTCTCCTGCTAAATCCTGCCAAGCAAATTCTAATTATGCCCCTTTAAAGGCGAAGAATTATAGCCCATGGCTTGTTTGTATAAGGCCAATGTGGGAAGTATCGTTCAGCTAGGGATGCTATGTTGTGACAACTGATGAGGCATGACACAGCCTGCATGCACTAGATGACCCTTATGCCTCCCCTCAGCCCCTATTTACTAGTTCTGTCATTCCCTCCCGGATCTCCCTCAGCAGCCTCTGGGGGCTCTCCAGGTTCAGAAGTGTTATTGCTTCCTGGTGCATTGATGGGGAGGAGCACATGCCTGCTGGGCAGCTGAGTTGAAAACAATGAGCAGAGCAGTCCCGGGGGGCATTGTGGGATACCAAGGGAGGCCAGTTATGTTGACAAAATGAACTGCAGCATCCTCACTAATGCTTCATTGCTTTGCCTTTGCCACAGAAAGTTCGACATCTCTTGTCCAGTGAACCGCCTGTGTTTTTACCTGTCTGAGCATCTGAAAATTGTCCCGAGCCCAACATTAGAGGCCTTTTAAAAGAAAAAGCCAATCACTGTTGTGTGCGAGCACCTTTCTGCCAGTTTAATGGAGCATTATGACAAGTGGATCAAGGGAGCAGAGCCAGTTCTTACCCATATGCAGAACACATACAGGGCACCTGAAAATCTGGGGCACGACTGGGTCCTAATGTCCAACAACCTTCCTCTTCCTATCTCTGTTCTGTGGCTCTGCTTCCTTCAGAGAGGATCTAGTTAACTTAAAAGTGAAAAAGCCCGCTAGACCTATTAGCAGACAAGAGGTAATGAAACCATTTAACAGGCAGTTCCAACCCCAGGTAAAGACTGTGGTTGTGTCTAGACTGGCCAGTTTTTCCGGAAAATCAGCCGCTTTTCCGGAAAAACTTGCCAGCTGTCTACACTGGCCGCTTGAATTTCCACAAAAGCACTGACTTCCTACTGTAAGAAATCAGTGCTTCTTGCGGAAATACTATTCTGCTCCCGTTCAGGCAAAAGTCACTTTTGCGCAAAAGGACCAGTGTAGACAGCTCAGATTTGTTTTGCACAAAAAAGCCCCGATCGTGAAAATGGTGATCGGGGCTTTTTTGCGGAAAAGCGCATCTAGATTGGCACGGATGCTTTTCTGCAAAAAGTGCTTTTGCGGAAAAGAGTCCGTGCCAATCTAGATGCTCTGTTCCGAAAATGCTTTTAACGGATAACTTTTCCGTTAAAAGCATTTCCGGAAAATCATGCCAATCTAGACGCAGCCTGTCAGTTTTTGAATTCACTGTGCTAATTTACAGGATCTTAGATTAAAATGTGTTTAAAAAATATTTCATTAGTCTGTTGATGAAGATTATAGTCACATCTCTAAAAATCATCCTCTCCAGCAGCCATTGGGCATAGGGACACCGGTTTAATTGTAATGCAAAGGGCCCCATAAATACTAAGGACACCCTGAGAAGGGAGCTCCTATTCCGCTCTCTGTAACAATGAATTAGGTTGGGGCAGCAACAAGCAAGGGTAGGTCACAGTAACAGGAAAACGGCTGAAGAAGGGCACGGCCATGTTTAACCCCTACTGAGAGTTGACTAAAAAGGCATGCTTTAATTGGGCACATTTTTACTTTCTTGTCTCTAGTGTTGCTTCTCCCTAACTGTGAATCATAAGTAGCTGAGGACTTCATCATTTTCTGTGTCTGAACACTTTCTCCTAAGTGTGGAAGCTCCTTTGTCTCCCCAGTTTTTGCAAACAGGGCAGGTGGCTCATTCCATTGGGTTAACTGTTACCCTTTTTTGCTTCCCTATGCTGGAACTTTGCCCACTGCTACCATCTGGCAGCTCCTCACTTCAGGGCTTAACCTCAACTCCCCCCCCCCCATTTTGCTCCAGCCCTCAGCACTACCTGGTGCATGCAGCAGTTCCTTCCCCCACCAGCTAGCCCTCAGAGCCGCCCAGAGCGGCCCATGGAGGGCTCCAGCAGTGATTTAAAAGCTCTAGGGCTTGGCTGCCACCACTTCTGTGGTAGTGGCAGCAGTCAGGAGCACCAGGTCCTTTTGAGTTGCTGGGCACTGGGGCTACTGCTCTCTTTGCCTGGGCCGTACACACTCAAAGTCACAACCTAATTGAATCATGAGACAAACTTTCCTCTGCTGTGTACAAATGCTGCACAAGATGACCTCCGCAACCAGGCTTCTTGAGAGACCCTCTCTAACCCAGCTTAATGGTCTGAAATTCACTTCTCTAGAAGTAGTTATGGCATTTGTTTTATCGAACACATTTTCCCTCCACAGGACTGCCTTGAATGTTTCTTCCAACAAGACACACTGACCTGGAACAATCAAATTCATTGCTCCTTTTGTGAAACTAAACAAGATGCTGCAGTAAAAGCCAACATAGGAAAGGCACCAAAGATGGTTATTTTTCACTTAAAGAGGTACAGATTGCATCTGGTAGGACAGCTGCATCTCTGATTTACATGAGACATAGGACAGTCACTTGCATTAAGAGGGTAGGGAAACTCATCACATGCTGTCTTTTTGCACACACAGCATCTGGATAGTTACAAAACTGGAAAAGCATGTGAGTTGGACTCCTGATAAACCCGGAGAATGTGTTACTTTATCCAGTCCATCAAATGGCACTCAGTGTATTTCTGTACTGCTTCTCCTTCTGCAAGAGAGGCAATTCTGAAAGGGGAGGGATTGGTCACAGAGGGGAAAGCGATGGAATTGTGAAATTAATGAAGGACAAAGGATGGTTGTTATAAAATTGTATCACACTGATGAATGGAATTTCGGAGCACAGATCATGCTAGCTCTGATAGCCACTTACAGAACTACTAGCTATTGTGAGGGACAAAACCAGAAAACAGTGTTCTGCAGGTAGAGCATTATTCCTCCACGCACTCCTTCACCAAACGGGGGGAGGGCGGGGCGAGAGAATCGACAATTGCATTTGTCTAATATTTTAAAATTGTATGTCTCATAGCCACTTTGCCCTCAATATTGCAAGTGGGTGAGGAAAAAAAAGGAATTTGCAAATGCAGGCTACAAATACAGTTGGATTATTTCTATGCCCAGCATTCCTTGCTAAGGGCACATCTAAACTATGTTTTTTTTCAAAAGAGGATTTGCAAATTCAGCAAGAATTTGCATATCTTCTTCCGATCTCACTTTCGAAAGAGGATCTTTCAAAAGTGAAAGTAGCCTGGATGCGTTTTTTTCAGGGAAAAACCCCCCACCTTTTTTGAAAAACCCACATAAACCTCTTTTGTTAACTAAGAGAGGTTTTTTTTTCGGAAAAGGGGTTTTTTTTCCGAAAAAAAATGCATCCAGACTACTTTCACTTTTGAAAGATCCTCTTTAGAAAGTGAGATTGGAAGATATGCAAATTCCTGTGGAATTTGCATATCCTCTTTTGAAAATTCTACATAGTCTACTCTAGACATAGCCTAAGTCTGATCATGTATCAATGCTGTTTTTAAAAAGTGGTCATTTCCTACTCCTTCCATGGAATGAGTATCCATCTCATTCCTTTGGGTCTCAGTAGCTGCTGAGCGAGTAGTTACGCTGGCACGGTCCGTACCACAATGGCCAGAATCATCTGTAGGGCCACAAATGGATTTAGCTTCCTTTTTGCAGCATGCGTCTTCTGACTCTGCACTCCCAACACATACTTATAGTCTAAAAAAAGAAAATTTCACAAAGCAAGAACCCATTTGTTCTTATTGCAAATGTCACTTGCAGGGTATTTATTTAATCTTTGTTGGGGATAGTAATTTTCTACCCACTTGTAATTCTTAGCATTAATATAGGACTTTACATATCAAAGAGCTGTACGGGTGGTATCTATTTCTCCCTGTGCCCATGTGAAGTCAGGTAAAAATACAGTATTGCAACAACTGAAAGCATTTATAGTGGAAAATACTGTCTCAAAACAATTTTTTTTTCAGGTTTGACTGTCAAGGCAGTTACAAAAGGAAACTGGGAACTAACATCTACTATCCACTAAGCAACTTGGACCTTTCTCCTTATATTTATCCACTCTTTCGGAAGAATCCAAAATACAACTTGTGTGCTGTGGTGGTAAGTTGGATGCAAAGTTCTAGCCCTGCTTTATTTGTAATATTATGAATTAGGGATGTAAAATCCCATTTAATTGGTTAACTGGTTAAACATATTAATTGGCTAACCAATTAAAGGGAGGGGGGCTGCCTCTGGGCTTGGCTGGAACGGTGTCCCGATCAGAGCAGCCCCTGTGTACAGTGGACCCCCTACAAGGCTGGAGCAGCTCCGTGCTCACGGCAGGCATGGAGCTGTTCCAGCCCCACCAGTTGACCTTAACAGGTAAGCCTCACCCATTAAGGGTGAGGCTTACTGGTTAACTGTTCATATCCCTACTATGAATGTTTATTTGAATGAAATCAGTGTTTGATCTTTGTCCTAAGAAAATGAGCAGGCAACTGCCTTAGCACCCAGGCTACGTCTAGATTGCATCCCTTTTTCGTAAATAAGGGATAAGCGATCTTTCGGAAAAGGCTTTATTTTCCGAAAGATCTGCGTCTAGACTGGCGCTTTTTTCCGGCAAAACTCTGAGCCAAAAAAAAGCGGCAGCCATTTTTATGCTAATGAAGCGGGGGAGATTTAAATCCCCACTTCATTAGCAATTGCGATACGTCTAATTTGCATCCCTTTTACGAAAAAGGGATGCAATCTAGACGTAGCCCCAAAGTTTACAGAATGGGGATGGAGGAAAGAGTTACAGCTTCAACCGTCACTTATTTACACAGAGCTGCCATTTCAGAGTTAGGAGAGGTCTCCTCACCTAAAGTATTACTGATCAAACTAGCTCATTTTTCACTGGCTAGTGGAAGATGGCCGGGTACCACGAATGAAAATAGCGTAAATGTTCTTTGGTTTTCAGGATTCAATTATAATTACAGGCCTGTACAAAGACACAATTCGAGTGTCTGGCAATGTGGAATATAAGACGCTAGTCCCCAGCCTTGTTATAACATGACTTCATCTTGCCTGTGTACATGAGGCCAAACTGCTCTTTAAGTGCTACTGCTTTATAACTATGTTATAGCTTTGCACAAAGATGAACACATGTTTGATGTCACTGTACAAGTAGTATCAAATTATTTTATTACATGGATGCAGTACTATTGTATTATTATGCAATGCCCCACAGGGCATTCCTGTGTAGACAGAACTTGTGTCTTGCAAGTAGGAATGTTAAGGGTCAACCAGTTACTTGGGGTGTGTCTACACAGCAGGGCTTAACTCAAAATAAGCTACACAAATTGAGCTACATCAATTGCACAGCTTATTTCAAAATAGGGAGCATCTACACAGCACTTATTTAAAAACAGTGCACTCTTCCTCTGACTTCCCTTACTCCTCGTACAATGAGGGTTACAGGAGTCGGAGTAAGAAGTCCTCCAGCTTGACAGTATTTTGACATTATTTCGAAATAACTGCCTGTTGTGTAGACGTGGACTAAGTAATTTTTAAATAATGCTAGTTATTTCAAAATAATGTTGCTGTGTAGACGTATCCTTGGTTACCTGGTAAGCATCACCCTTGCTGGCATGCTTACCAGGGTAACTGGTTAACCGGTGGCCCGGCTGGGCTAGAATAGACCTCCCACTTGATATGGGAAGGGGCTACTCCAGCCTACTGGGGCCTACTGTGCCTACCCATGGTGAAATAATACAATACTGGGCAAACACTGACAGAGAACCGGTCAGCAATCCCTTCAAGCTAATTGCACTTTTTTGTCCAACAGTTGATGCAGGCTGTGTAGTAAATGCCCTTTATTCAAAGACCCTCTTTCTTTTCCTGACTGTTTGAAAGTGCTTCCACCTGAGTTTTGCTGGGAGATGGATTTGCCAGGTCAAGGCCACTAACTAGTCTGTAAGGGTATGTCTACACTATAGTGGAAGATCCAAGCTGCCGCTGTCGATCTTCCAGAGTACGAATTAGCGGTCTAGTTAAGACAGCTAATTCGAAGTGAGAGGGGCACTCCAGTCGATGCTGGTAGTCCTGCTTTCACAAGGAGTAAGGGAAGTTGAAGGAAGCGTGTTCTCCCTTTGACTTCCTTCAGTGTAGACAGTTCCAAAAGCCAAGCTACTTCACTATGCAATTAACGTAACTGAAGTTAGCTTCAGGGGATAGCTGAGTTAGTCTGTTACAGAAAACAACAACAAATGGTCTGGTAGCACTTTATACACTAACAAAACATGTAGATAGTATCATGAGCTTTCATGGGCACAGCCCACTTCTTCAGATGACTGGAGTTATGAGTAGGGGATATGAAAACTCGAAATAAATAGGAGAGGGAGAAGAGGGGGGGACAAAAAGAAAAAAAGGAAAAAGGAAGGGGTGAGAAACAGGGCATCATTAAGTAGCTGAAGAATGGGTACTTAAACCTAAGCAGATCAAAGTAAATAGATAGATGCTTTGTCCTGTAGTGTAAACATACCCTGTGCAACAAATGTAATTATTGGCCAGGCAGCATTTGCTTGTTCATCCTGGCCCAGAGCTCTACCTATTTCAAGTGTTTCTTTTGGGTAAAGAGAAACTGGAATTTTATTTTTTTCTTCAGCTTAACAGCTCAGTGCAAATTAAAATGATCATCAGATTCTAGCTTTACGTCTGTTAAATTTGAAAGGGAATCTCTCTCTTTCTCTCCGAATGTTGCTGTTGTAGAACCATTTTGGTTATCTGGATGGGGGCCATTATACGGCATTCTGCAAGCACACGCTCACCCAGAACTGGTACAGCTTTGATGATGCCCAGGTCAGCGAGATTCCACAATCCTCAGTACAGTCTGCTGCAGCTTATCTGCTGTTCTACACCTGTAAAGCCTTCTCTGTGCCCACGAAAACCACTAAGTACTAGGAAAACGTCTGTGTGAGAGCAGTCCAATTGCTAGAATTCATTGACAATGACAACTAAGTCCTCTTTTGCCATTAAATGAGTGCATTTCCATTGTGTAATTTTTGTGTGTGATTTTTCTGATTATGCTTAGGAATTGATTTCAAGAGAGAAAGCTGGAGTTGACTGCAACACAACTTTCAGTGTAAGAAGTAGAGGGCTGTCTTTCTACAAAGCACATCATTTCCTTGTATTAAGTGTGACAGACCTAAGCCAGCAGCCTGACACACTCTGGTAGAAGACAGATATATAGGGTACTGGATAAGTGGTTTTCTCTTTCCAGAGTAAACTACATGGCTACGTCTACACTGGCGCATTCTTACGCAAAAACTCTTTTGCGGAAGAGTTCTTGTGCAAAAACTCTTCCAGAAGAGAGCACCTACACTGGCATGTGCTTTTCCGCAAGAGATGTGCTTTTGCGTAAGAGCATCCATGGCAGTGTGGACGCTGTCTTGCGCAAGAAAGCTCTGATGGCCATTTTAACCAAAGAACTTTCTTGCGCAAGAAATTCATGTTGCCTGTCTACACTGATCTCTTGCGCAAGAACAGTTGTGCAAAAGGGCTTATTCCTGAGCGAGAGCATCAGCATTCTGGCACAAGAAGCCCTGATTTCATACATTAGAACATCAGTTTACTTGCACAAGAACACATGGCCAGTGTAGACAGGCAGAAAGTTTTTGCACAAGAGTGGCTGTTTTTGAGCAAGATTGCGCCAGTATAGACACAGCCCTAGAGCCTGCTGCAATAAAATGAAGGCAGGAAAACACCTGGGGCTAATTAACTAGAGTGCTCCATCAGGCAAGTCATTCAACTTCTGCAGCCAATTACAGCTAGTGGAGTTGCTTTAAAAGGCCTCCATTAGGTAAGGAGACAGGGAAGACAAAGAGTGATGGACTAGAGGAGAAAGGGAGGAACAAGAAGAAGCTGTGCGTGAGCTGAGAGTGGGTTAACAGGTACCAGAGGGAGACATTTTGGAGGGGCTGTTTGGGGAAGTGGCCCAGGAAAAAAAGCTGCTAAGTGGGAAGGAAAAACAACCTTGGTGGCTGCTGCTATTTTAGGGCCCCTGGGCCAGAACCTGGAGTAGTGGGTGGGCTGAGGTTCCCCCCCAAACCTTCCCCCACACCAACACAGAGCCTGTCCCAAGAAGGGAGACCAGGACTATCAACAGGTTTTCATCCCAAAACCATGGACTGTAATCAGTATGGCTCACTAAGCAACGGACCCTGCCTCCTGTAAAGAGACAGGGGTTGGGTATAGGACCACGGTGAGTCTCCGATACTAATATTATCTGCCTGTAGTGGAAGACCCATGGAGCACAGCCAGAACTCTGCCATACAAGTAATTTCTAAAAGGCTATGGTTTGTACTATGGCAGCACCTAGAGGACATCTGGAGCTTGCTTAGAGACCCTGCAAACTATCTAGACAAGATAAATCAAATACACAATAGCTTCCTCCAGACCACCTCTCCCCTTCTTCTATTCTATTTGGGTGCTCTGCCATGCCTTCCCCAATATGTCCTCTTTCCCCTCCCCTTCCCCGCCCACCCCAGGGCTGCATCTAGTCTGGCAAATTTTTCCGCAAAAGCAGTTGCTTTTGCGGAAAAACTTGCCAGCTGTCTACACTGGCCGCTTGTTTTTGCACAAAAGCACTGACGTTCTACTATCTGAAATCAGTGCTTCTTGCGCAAATGCTTTGATGTTCCCATTCGGGCAAAAGACATTTTCCGGAAATGCTTTTCGCAAAAGGGCCAGTGTAGACAGCTGAAAACTGTTTTGCGCAAAAAAGCCCCGATGGCGAAAATGACAATTGGGGCTTTCTTGCGCAAAACCGCTTCTAGATTGGCACAGACGCTTTTCTGCAAAAAGTGCTTTTGCAGAAAAGCGTCCATGCCAATCTAGACGCTCTTTTCCGCAAATGCTTTTAACAGAAAAACTTTTCAGTTAAAAGCATTTGCGGAAAATCATGCCAGTCTAGATGTAGCCCATAACATTAGGAGCCGGTTCAGTACAAGAGTCTATGGACAGAAGCAGCAGCCAGCTGATGCTTCTTAAAGGCAAGGGGTGCACTAGAGGAAAGAGCTCACATGACCTCACTCTCTCAAACGCTCATTGCTCTACCCTGTCCTCCCCACTTCCCCTCCGTGTGTGCGTGCCAGAAGCCACATATGGCCTCACTTGTCCCCTACTGTTTCTCTTCCCCCATGCAGTATAAAACATACAGCATTAAACTGCCTTGGGCACAAAGTACCAGAAATGAAAGGTGGGCTTGCTCAAAGAAAAAGCCGTTTCCCTCTCCCATTCCTACTACTTTTCTCACTCTCCGGATTCTGGTTTAAAAACTATGAATGCAGCACCTTAGTTATACTGGAATGGCCCATATTTTTTATACAGTAAGTTGCACTTTACCAAAAGGAAACTAAAATAATTAAAACACAGATGCAAGTACCTAAACCAAGTACAGTACTGAACTGACAGGACGCTTTTTACTATGCCCTCTTGTCTAGATTTAATACTGCTACCTCCATGCTCCACTTCCCCAATTTCCATGAAAACTTAAAGTGAGGTGTTTCAAGTCTCCATTAAAGATAAAATGCTGAAATAACCCAATACCAATGGCCCAACAATTAATAGTGGGGCACAGAATCCCTGGTTTACATGCTTCCACTTAGGGAGGAACAATCCGTTTCACACATACAAAATGGGAAGTGACTGTCTAGAAAGGAGTACTGCAGGAAGGGATCTGGGGGTCATAGTGGACCACAAGCTAAATATGAGTCAACAATGTGATGCTGTTCCACAAACGCCGCCCCTCCTTCCCCAATCATTGTGGGCTGCATTAACATAGTGTTGTGAGCTAAACACAAGAAGTAATTCTTCCCCTTTACTCTGTGCTGATTAGGTCTCAACTGGGACCCTTATGCACAGAACAGCTCATGCTTTAAGTGGCTGGCTGCTCTCTCCTCTGGACGCTAAGGAGGGAGGGAGGGGGAGAGTTTGCATGCTGACCTGACCCCCAGCAAAAATCTCTTAGCTCTCATTGGTTCTGGCCAATAGAAGCTGAGAAATTTTGCTGGGGGTAGGGGCAGCACGTGAAGCCTCCCTTCCCCTCTCCCATGTCCAGAGCAGAGCAATGTGGTGCAAACAGTCAATCACACTGGGATTGTAGCTCAGGTTCTTGCATGACTGCTGGCTGGAGCCACCTAGGTAAGCACCTCCCAGCACAGCCTGCCTCAGTCACTCTACCCCTTCTTTCCCCCACAACTACCTGCCCCAGGCCACTACCCAAACCCTCTCAACCCCTTTCCCTCCTTCTCCAAGATCACAACTCCCTCCCAGATCATGCACCCCCTCTCCACCCTCTCCCCCGGTCAGAATCTTCTCCTACATCCCAAGCCCCAGCCCCGATCACAAACCTCTCCTTCACCCAAACACCCTCTCAGACTCCACACTCCCTCCTGCACCCCATTCCTTACCCAAAGCTGCCTTCTGCACCCATTCTCCATCCCAGACCCTGTTCCCCCCTCCATAGAAGTGTAGTCCTTGACCACTTGCCAAAATCTTGGGAGAGCCCCCCCTTTTAAAAACTATTGCCCACTCCTGATCTAGATGGTGCTTGGTCCTGCCATGAGGGCAGGGGACTAGACTAAATGACCTCTTAATGTCCCTTCCAGTTCTAGTATTCTATGAAATGAGGGGCAGAAGTATCACTAGGATAGTATCTGACCAATTGAATCAAAGCCCTTCTCTCCATACTTGGTCCATGTTTGCCTCAAAGACTTTGGTTATTCTGCCAAAAGCTTAGAAAGAGGATTTATTCTTTAAATGCTGTGTCGTGGACCAAATTTAGGTAATTGTGGGAAGCCTCCACAGTAGGGAGATTATATTTGTGCCTTGTCAGAGTCAGAACAGCATGAAAGAGGAAAAACAAGCAATTAAAGCTTCATTAGCCTGGCTGGAGTCAACATGAAAAACACTAACAGCCTTTCCTTAGGGCACTCATCTCTTGTTAATGCTAACAGTCTTAGCAACAGTCTCCTATGCTGGATTCAGCAATGACGATTTTAGCAGGTGCAGCATGGCTACGTTACGTAGGAAGTTGTACCTAGGCCTAAGGCACAAGTTGGTCAGTTTAATTCTGCATTGCCTGGGGTTTTGGTAATCGAATTAACATTAACATTGCATTTCACAGGTGCATATGTGATATTAGGCATGGAAAAATGTTAAACAGAGTTGAGCTTGGCAAACACTGTGTAGACAGTACTTTGGCATCTGTAAAATTGTGGTTCGCTGAGCTGTTGCTCTCAAACAGCCGTACGTCTTTGGCACAGTTTTACTAAGAAAGGCAAGGTTGGCCAGGTGCCACCAGTTTGTCCCCTCATCTATTTGAAAGTGTCTACTACCTGCTCAACAGGAGAGTCACTTAGGAGTATGGTGCTCCTTAGTACTCTGCTGCTGTGTGTGCTGTGATGAATTCAAGTGCAACAACTCTAACTTTTCAAAACCTGTTCTTAACTAAACTAGAGCAACATACACTGATAAAAGCTAACTGCAGAGGACATAGACTTTCAAGGACCAATGGAAGTCAGGAGTGGAAATTATAAATTGCTGTCAGACAATTAAAATGGGTAGAATGGAACCGGGATGGCTCCTAAACAAATTCACTCTTAAGACAGTTGCCCTTCCAGGTTTAGCATCTGGACTCTGTTGAACAGATACAAAATGTTGCTGTGTATAATCCCTCAGGGATTGATTATCAAATTTTATAGATGTCCAAAAACCCAACCCCCTTCAAACAAACATTTAACAGGATAGTGTATTTTAAATAATTTCTTTGTTAATATTCTTAATGCATGTATACATGAAATCTTGTATTAAAAAATTAAGGAAAAATCTTAATTTTTTCAGAAGAAATTTTAAATGCAGAAATATTGACAAAGGCTAACAAAAATACAGCTTTGCTTTTTTCTACACCTATAAGAATTAAATTTTTGCAGTTGTTTAGAACTTGCAAATAAAAGCAATTCTCCAAGTTCTAGAGATTCTCACAAAAGGACCACATTTTATTATATACATAGCTCTGATGTGCAAGTATGCAATCCATATGTACACTTACATTCCTAACTGTTTACATCATTCTAGAGTATTCACAGTAGAATCAAGCTTAAGGTTAGAAATGTGAGAAGGCCATAACAGTGATTGATAGAAAAGAAAATAAATCAAGATATGCTGTGGGATTTTTAGGATATTTAAACCTAGTTGCTAATTAAGCTAGAATTTCATTTTGGAGCAGACTAAAAATATAGTTTTGAAACAAATTGTAACATAAGTTACTATTACCAAAAGCATTATTAAATCAGTCTTCTGAGTTAAGCAATAGCACTGACCAGAAAGATCCTCTTGCAGAGAAGCTGCTGCAACCTTGCCCTAACACTAAGTGGCTATATATCGGTCACTGCTTTGCATATTAATATGCATTTCAATACCTGTGTTGTGCATTTATAGAGAATTAATTTACTTCATTCAAAACACTTTATGTGGCTATATCTGCAGCCCGTAGTTCAAAGGAAGTGTAAAAGAGAATATATGCTGCTGAAGACTTCACAGAGGATGCGGAGATCTCAGACACTTCATGATCATCAAACTTATACCAGCGCTGTTTTATAGCATTTCTGCAGTAAGCAGTGTAGTGCCCTCCATCCAACCCTCCATAATGATTCTGGTGAGAAAAGAAGTGAAATGAGATTAAAACAATCCTTTCTTTTTGGTAAGAGTCCCTCTTACGAGCCGATTAATAATTTAACCAATCTATGCTTTTGCTACTATTTCTGCCCTTAGCTAAAATAATAAACTTGAATGCCATGCTTTGGCCAACATGAAGTCCCATGGCAATAAATATCAGACACCCTCCTTCTTTCTTCCCCAGCTTAATTTGTATCCAGAGAGGAGGCTTAGAAACCTAGGTGAATCAACATGACCTTGTAATACTGTCCTTGCAGATACAGTTAAAAAAAATGGATTTACACCTAAGTTTTAAAGTTGGCTGTGGGTACTTACGGATACTGAAAATAGGTTGTATCTCTTCAAATTACTCTTTAGACCAATAACATATTGTGACAGGTCAAGACTTTCCAAAGGGAAATCTACAGATGTTTGAAGCTTTTGCTTCCACCTTCCATCATAGGAAAATCTAGAAAACACAAAATCAGCATTATCCAGGGAGACATCTCAAGTGGATGGCGTGCTTATTTCTTACTCACTAATTTCCATAGAATCATAGACTACTAGAACTGGAAGGGACCTCCAGAGGGCATCAAGTCCAATCCCCTTCCTTCATGGCAGGACCAAGCACCATCTATCATCCCTGACCGATAGATGCCTCCCTAACCTGTCCTTAAATATTTCCAGTATTGGAGATTCTACAACCTCCCAACACAATTTATTCCAGTGTTTAACCACCCTGACAGTCAGAAAGTTTTTCCTAATGTCCAATCTAAACCTCCCCTGCTGCAATTTAAGCCCACTGCCTCTTGTCCTATCCTCAGAGGTCAAAGAGAACAATTTTTCTCCCTCCTTGTAAATACCCTTTTAGATACTTAAACTACTATCCTATCCCCTCTGTTTTCTCTTTTCTAAACTAAACAAGATCAATTCTTTCAGTATTCCCTCAAAGGTCATGTTTTCTAGACCTTTAATAATTTTTTTTGGCCTACTCTGAATCATCTCCAACTTTCTCCATCTTTCTTGAAATGTGGTGCCCAGAACGGGACACAATACTCCAACTGATCAGGCTAATCAGGGAGGAGTAGAGTGGAAGAATTACTTCTCGGGTTTTGCTCACAACAAAATGCATCCCAGAATAATTTTCGCCTTTTTTTTTTTTTTTTTAACAGCAGTGTCACACTGACTCATACAGGCAGTCCCCGAGTTACGCGGATCCGACTTATGTCGGATCCGCACTTACGAACGGGGCTTTTCTCGCCCCGGAATGCGCGGGCGGCGGGACCACCCAGACGCGCAGTGGTCCCGCCACCGTGTCCTCCGGGGCGAGAAAAGCTGCTCCGGGTGTCCTGCGTCTGCTGGGGGGGGGGTCCCCAGCAGACCAGGGACACCCGGAGCAAAGCCGCGGAGGCGGCGGGGTCCCGCGCCTCTGCGGCTTTGCTCCGGGTCTCCCTGGTCTGCTGGGGGGGAGGTGGTGTGCAGCTGTTCTGTCCCAGGTTCCAGATTCAGCCGCTGTTGAAACTGATCAGTGGCTGATTCCAGGAAGCTGGGGGCAGAGCAACTCTGCCTCGGGCTTCCTGTAGTCAGCCCCTGGTCAGTTTCAGCAGCAGCAGCTGAATCTGGAGCCAGTTCCGAGTTACGTACAAATTCAACTTAAGAACAAACCTATAGTCCCTATCTTGTACGTAACCCGGGGACTGCCTGTATTTAGCTTGTGGTCCACTATGACCCCTAGATACCTTTCTGCAGTTCTCCTTCCTAGACAATCACTTCCCATTCTGTACGTGTGAAACTGATTGTTTCTTCTTAAGTGGAGTACTTTGCATTTGTCCTTATTAAACTTCATCCTATTTACCTCAGACCATTTCTCCAGTTCTGAATTATGACCCTGTCCTCCAAAGCACTTGCAACACCTCCCAGCGTGGTATCATTTGCAAACTTAATAAGCGTACTCTCTATGCCAATATCTAAATCGTGATGAAGATATTGAACAGAACCAGTCCCAAAACAGACTCCTGTGGGTACCCCACTTGTTATGCCCTTCCAGCATGATTCTAAACTATTAATAACTACTCTCTGAAAACAGTTATCCAACCTATTATGCACCCATCTTATAGTAGCTCCATCTTTGTTATATTTCCCTAGTTTATTGATAAGAAGGTCATGCAAAACCATATCAAATCAAAGTACAGGTATTACTGCATCCACCATTTTCCCCTTATCCACAAGACTTGTTGTCCTATGAAAGAAAGTTGTCACACTGGTCTGATATGATTTGTTCTTTACAAATCCATGCTGGCTGTCACCTATCACCTTATTATCTTCCAGATGAATTCTTTAATTATTTGCTCCATTATCTTCCCTGGCACAGAAGTTAAGCTGACTGGTCTAAAGTTTCTTGGTTTATTTCCCTTTTTATAGATGGGCACAATATTTGCCCTTTTCCAGTCTTCTGAAATCTCTCCCGACTTCCATGACTTTTCAAAGATGACAGCTAATGGCTCAGACACCTCTGCTATCAGCTCCTTGAGTATTCTAGGATACATTTTGTCAGGCTCTGGTGACTTGAAGACATCTAACTTTTCTAAGTAATTTTTAACTTGTTCTTTTTCTATTTTAACTTCTAAACTTACCACATTTCCACTAGCATTCACTATGTTAGGTATCCACTCACCATCAATCTTCTTGGTGAAAACCAAAACAAAGTTGTTAAGCACTCTGTCATTTCCAACTTTTCTGTTATTGTTTTCCCTCTTCACTGAGCAATGAGCCTACCCTGTCCTTGGTCTTCCTCTTGCTTCTAATATATTTGTAGAGTATTTTATTGTTACCCTTTATGTCTCTAGTTACGCTTTTTAACTGAGATGTGAGCTTACGGAGGTTAAATTAGGCTTCATAGCTAAGCAATGTGACCAGGTTACCTTACAATTTAAGGCTGCAATACTGCAAATATTTGTACATGTAGGTAACTTTACATGCTCAACTCAACAAGATGACTCATGGGGGGAGTCTATGAAATTAAGAAGCAGATGAAAACTAGATGGAAATTCTTGATGTCCATGGGCACGTTTCCTCCTTAACATTCTGTATTTTTTTAAATATCTATTGCTTTACTATTCCTAAAGGCCACGTTACATTTATTAATAGATACATGTTCACAAACTTAGTACCATACCGTTTCAAATGCACAAGAAGAACAGGTGGCAATTTCCAAATCTCTATTTTTTTCAAAGAATCTCTTCGCATTTTGCAATGGCTACAGTAAAATCTGTTGTTATCTGTAAGTTTCTCCTCTTTGGAAAATAATCTAAGACATTCCTAGAACAAAACATAGAAAACACACTTAAAAGCTTGGCTTTTATAAAAATAATGATGTAGCACAAACATTTTGTCTGTAAATGAACATGAGCTACATGTATTCTATGTTTCATAAAATAGTTAGACTTTAGCCCATGACTTAGGTTATAGGATACTTTTTTTAAAAAGCAGTAACTATATTTAGAACATAGATAGTAACTATATGCATTGTGCAGTAAAAGATACTTTCATGAATAAAATATCCTATAACCTGCAATAAGAGTTCAGTAACTATAAAAAAGAGTTATATTTAAACTACAGCAGCACAAAAGGCACCTACATCTCCGTGTAATCGTGTACATAAAAATAATTGACTTTTTTTAGATCCTCCTCAAATAAATGACATATACCATGGCTAATCATAGAGCAAGTTACAATGGTGATACTGATGTACCTCCAACCAAAAAGGCTGAAGCAGAACCATACAAAAACCATGAAGAGTAATTAATTTATCGCACTAACCTACCTGTAGTGTACATTTACTAGTGGATGCAAGTGGCAATGACAAATACATGAAAGCCTCAAATGTTCGAGACTTTTTGTGACATGTAAGACATTGCACTGTAGATTTGAACTGGCCTTGAAAAAGTGCCACAATAATAGATTCATTGAGCTGCTTGTGTTTATGCCAGGCTAATTCTGATGCTTTGAAGTCATCAAGATTATCATTATTTTCTTCCTTATACCTCTTCCGATTGTCAGCCTGGATATTAGAAAATTAAAATACTTTATCACCATAAAAGAGCATTTTATAAGTACAGATATGATCAAGTTTTAAAAACCATACAAATTTGAAAACATGCCTACATGCTATATAATTTTTAGCTAGTTATAATTTTTGTGGTGCTCTTTAGCATTTCCTACAGGTGCACTGGTTTAACATCTGTTAGGATGTACACCTAGTTTTACTTCCATCAGAAGAACATCCCATAAGCAATGGCAGCATAGGCATCATGATAAGCAGGCATCCACTGACAGTTGATTTAGATAGTTAACTCCTGAAATACAGATTTGCTTACTGAAGGCTTCTTGCACAAATCTTTTGCCATATTTTTGAAGCACTCTGGTTTATATATTTTAAAAAGAGTCACACCATGAATAGCAACTGTGATGGAATCCAAATAGTAACAACAAATTATCTCTCCACCATCTCCCCCCCCCCCCCCCCCCCCCCAGGCATTAATTACTGCATGAAAATGTTGCCCTTTCTGAAAAGCAATACCTCTAATATCTGCATGGGTGGAATGTGGGAGACAGATTTAAATGCAAGAACGGAACTTTGAAAAAAAGGATATTATCTTAAAATAAGTTGAGTAAGTAGTTATTCTAATGCATGATCATGATATGGAGAATGTATAAATATCACTACACACAAAGGCACAAGTATGCTGCAATTTACTTACTTGCTAATGGGCCATAAGAGGTCATAAAAATAAGGGGGGAAAAAAGACAGACTGAAGACAACACTTTAAAATGAACAAACATCTGAATATATATTACTGGCTTTATTATACATTTAATTCAGGAAAAAACAGGTTAAGGATCCATAATTATCTTAAATAATATCCCTTTTAAGTTTGGGGAAGAGAAAATTGTTCAAAGGACTTTGCTTTAATCAAAATTCTAAGGGGGGGGGGGGAATTATTATTTTCAAACTGTGAAAACATTCTAATTAAAATGAAAAATGGACTCATGCTACACAACGGTAACAATGTGCAAACTGCCACTTGTGTCTAATTTCTCATTTAACCTCTCAATTGTAGTGTTCTTAGGTTCAATTATTGGCTTCTCCTCCAGCTACTTTGTCCTGAAATAAGCAATAAGCTAGTCTGAATATGGCCACTCAAGATTCCTCCTGATACAAGGAAAATTTTGGTAATGCAATGCTAGTGTAGTTAACCCTACCCCAGCTGTCCCTTCTGCTCTATACAGGAGGAGTGCAGGGGCAGGGCACACAGCATTTAGATACAGCTAGGGCATCCCAGCCAAACCAATATCCGGAGATTGTTTCAAAGCCACCTTTCCACACTCTCACATCCACCTCCCTCTTCCCCCAGCAGAGTCAAGTATAAACTCAATACAGCAGAGAACGTGAACCCATGCATAAAGAAGGCATGCAATTTTGCACACAGACTTTTCCAATCAAGTCCTTACATCTACCACTTATTTTCATCTTCACAAGAATATAACATCTTATATTTCTGTTTTGAAATCTAACAGATATGGTGTTTATCACAGGAGATTACTTACCTTATTTAGGTCTTCATGCAGTCCATCCATTAAAAACAGGAGCAATTCCTGGGAGTCTTGCTGGCTGTATCCTGAAAACTGGTCATTGATCTTTCCTATTGTAATTTTAAAATCTTTTGGACTGATATATCGGTATTGCCCTGTCCATAATGCTTTCATTATGATGCCAAACTCTTCTGCCACTTCCCCTTTATGCCCCAAGAGATTCAACCTATACAATTAAATAGAAATACTGAGTATTAAGTTAAGCCATTAAAATAAATCAAAACAATTTCCCCTTTTTAATCCAAGACTGTGGGAAGACAAAAGTAAATTTTCCCAAGATTAGACAATCAACTGATGTCCTGAGCCTTTACAAACATGGACAAATGTTTGGTTCCTAATGAGCATTACTGTTCAAGTACTCCAGGCTGAAGCAGTCAATACCTTTATTTACTTTACCAATTTGAACCCAGCCAGAGGGGTCCATAGAAGGTAGATGCAGCAATTTTTCACCTCTCTGATTTGTACCAACTGCTACCAAGACTTGCTCTTTTTAATCTTGTAATATGACCAAGCACTGAGATGGTGGGTGTAATTGAAAGAGTCTCTATGGCAAAGCACACTATCATATCTCAAACCGTCAAAACCCCACAAAAATGTATACTCGAACATCTGTTGTAATATGTCTGAGGTTTTAAAGACCATAACAGCCCCATTTTATGTTTTGAACAAAAAATAGTAACAGTGGTAAATACACATTCTGAATTCAGTCCTGAAATAATTCAACACAGAATAAGAATATTTGTTACCTGTTAATGTCCTCTTGATACAAATTTCTATTGAAATAATCAGCCAGAAGCGGGGCATTGCAAAGACACTGCAATATGGAGTTCATATAGCAAGTGTTCCCTAAATTACGAAGCCCTGTGAGAGCTGGTCCTGATCCCCCAAACACAGGGTTAAGATTACGAATCTGTTGTGCAGAGAGCCTTGAGATTTCAGCTTTAGTGTAATACACTGGTCTGTAAGGAAGAAATTGTTGTTAGCAAAGTGGAGTTTTCAATTCTGCCTTAGGGTCTATCATAATGCTCTGTTCATGTAGGCACCTTATTATTCCCTTATTGTTGTTGGTCGAGTTGGGAGCTCATAGAAGGCAGTGAGTTTTAGCCCTTGGAGTTAAATATACCTCATGTCATTTAACAGAATTCTCCAGCCAAATGGTGTTGACTAGCTCAGAAGAGATATCTGTCCCTGGCTGGAGATACAGAGCTATGTGCTCAAAGCACTCAGAATATCAATACACCCCTCCCTCCAAGGAAGCCATAAAATATCATCATTTAAGGTATGCAGGCCTAGACATGGGACTAATGGGAGATTCTGTAGCAAATTATGAATACTGGTCTGCAGCGATGCACAGGGATAGCCCAAATCAATGTTTCTTGAACCGTGGGTCAGGGAGTGAACTGTAATGTAACTAAGAAATGGAAAATCTTTTCATTCCACAATAAAACAGCAACCTTACACATACTAGTAGACAAACAAATGGCTATCATTTACCATCACTCTTCACATAATGCTGTCTACAATCTATATATGTTATTGTTGGTAAACAAGGAGAAACCACTTTTCAGTGATGATCACTGTATGCTGTATTCTGCTTTGAGCTTTACAGTTATGCAGTTTAACTTAATCAGAAATATTCCATGTAAACCAATGGCAAAAAGTTCATAGAATTCTGTTGGGCAAACTATACACCCTACAATATTGTAACAGCTGTGATGTTTGATTTAATTTATCAGACCTACTTATTTTCACGACTGATTGCAGGAGTTACAGGAATTTTTTTCTTCTCTTCCTCCTGAATGGCTTGGGTTATATCTGGTGAAGAGTAGGATCGCTTCAGTTTGGAGTGTTCTCTGTCCCGTTCAGCAGTCACCTGTGGCTTGACTTTATGAGTTGGTGAAGTGGATGGAAGGGTGGATGAAGGAGCCATTTCCGGGGGATACATATGAACAGTATTTGTTGGCGAGTGGTAATAACGAAAGGTCCCAGTGATTGGATCCAGAAACTTGGGTAACAAAAATTAATAGTTTTTAAAACTGAATAAAATCCCTCAATAGACTAATTGGCTAATATTAAAACTACTAAGTACACTGTCGGAGTAATTCTAATATGAATACTAAAGTATATAGCCTGCAATGTGATTTGATTTCAATACTCAGTGATAGTATTATTCTTCCCAAAGTATGCATTAAATATTGACCCCTGCCAAAATGCTAAAAATTGCTGACAAAGCTCCAGTCATTATATTAACAATAATCTTAAGATTAAGATAAAAACAATCACATAAGTTTCAAGAGGAGTGAAAAAATGTCAACTCCAATCTAATTTATAATGAATGTGCAAATAGAAGCCATTATCACATTCTGGGTGTCTAGATTGTTGTAAATTATAATTACCTTTGCCCAGCCTGTAGGCAATCCTGGTACTATCCTCCCCATTTCTTCACTTCGTGCTCTCATCAATGGCTCCCGCTGGGACTAATAATACAATTAAAATAGAAGGGCATGTGAAATTATTTCTATGCGCAGAATGTCTAGTTTGTCTTTGGTATTCTGTAAATGCTCCATGTAGCTAAAAGAAGAACATAGAACAATAAGACATACTAGTGTTCCAAGTAGAAATTTGGATTTGGTGAATTGTGGGGGTTTTGGGGTAGGGTGGAGGGAGACAGAACTGATAGCGTGGTTTTATTATTTAGCATCTCCTGATCTAAATGAACAACTTTCATTGTCACACCTTCCAAAATAAATCCATCTAATAGGTATATCTCATAGAACTGGAAGGAACCTTGAGAAGTCACTGAGTCAAGTCCCCTGCCCTCACGGCAGAACCAAGTACCATCCCTAACAGATTTGCCCCAGATCCCTAAATGGTTCCCTTAACGATTGAACACTCAGTCCTGGGTTTGGCAAGGCCAATGCGCAAACCACTGAGCTATCCCAAATATAAAATAATTTGATTCCCCAACTCCTTTTATTATCAAAATCCTTTTAGGTAGGAGTCTTCTCGCTATATTTAGGAATGACTCTCTACCCCGCTCCAAAAAAAAAAAAAAAAAAAACCTATCACCCCTCACAAAGTGGAGGTTATCATAGGATGACAAAGATACTCTACACTTGGGCTATGTCTACACTGCAAGGTTTTTGTGCAAAAATGGTCATTTTTGTGAAAAAACCTGCGGAGCATCCATACCTCAAATGCGCTTTTGCGCAAGTAAATCAGCAATAAAATGGCAGAACAGAGGGCTTTTGCCAGTGTAGGTAAACCTTCTTCTACAAGGCATAACTCCCTTTTGCGCTACTGCTATTGAGCATAAAGGCAAGTGTGGACGCTCCAGAGGGGTTTCTTGCACGAGAAACCCCTATGGGAAAAAGCACAGGTGCTCTGATGGCCATCTGCTCTGGGTTTCTTTCAACTACATATAACACACTGTATTTACTTTACGTCTTTCAGTATCTTGTTCAATATCCTCTTTTTGATCTTCACTTTCTGTTGTCCTTTAACCCCAGTATGCTGTAAAAGATTCTGAAGAGACTTTCCATTTTCAGGTGGAATTATTAAGTGTCAGTAAGCATGTGGAACTTTGCTATTGCACAAAAAAATTTGGGGGGCACACCTCAATTTGTTTGACAAGAACAAGTACATACGTGGCACTTTACCTCAAAGCAGCACCTTTGAATCCCTATATTCACCTAGTATATAATTAAGATATTCCATACACAACATGCCTTGTAAGATATGATCTGATGTAATCCATTGTTCTGTCAAAAATGTATATGATTAGTGTGTATGAAGTTATGAGATTTTGCTATCTGATTGTTACTGAAATACGTTGTAAGACTAGGAGGTGTCCAATGCCTTGTCTCCTGTAAGATTTAAGATGTAGACTGCGCTCTTACCTTTTCTTTGTTAGCTATGTCTGACCATCTGTGCTTACCACCTGCAATAACTAGTGTAAGATGGACTTATGCACTTAAAATCTGTTTTATACTTTACCTACAACTAGGGATGCTAACTATCATGTATTTGTGTAAATGTGTAACTACTGGATTTTTTAGCGGTTATATGTTCGCTTCCTTTGCATTAATATCTCTGATGCATAAATTCCACATCCCCTAATCTGAAGATTAAAGACAATTTCAACAACTTTTCATGGTACATTTTCAAGCTGTAAATGCAATTATTAACCTGTAGTGAACTCCAACCTATTTCTTCATATCTTCCAACTAACTGATTCTATTTCACAACTACAGGAAGGCAAATGTGACTGATTTTGTTCATGTCCCTCAGTATTTAGAAGGATAAAGAGGAGCTATGATGTCAAAGATACTAGAGTGGGGAGCGCACACATTAATAATACTATAATCTTTATTCTCTCCTGCAGGTCTTTTGTCTAACACGGGCGTTTGCGAATTAGTTATGGCTCTGTGATTCTGTCTTTCCCAAGGATGAGTTAAAGCAGTAAACAGAGGATTGGTATAGCAGAATAGAGTGCTACCATGCCTCTGAAATGCCTCCGATGCTGGGGATGGAAGGGTAGCCAGAACAGGAGTCAATTCTACTGGTTCTATAATCAGCAGGGATTTCCCCAGCCTCAAGAGAATTCTCTGCTGCTCAGGTCTGGTCAGAATCTGTCTACTTTGTATTACTTAAATAGCACAAAGTGAGACTGAGGATCTGCCCTCAAATTTGTTTTGACTTCTTCTCTAGTTTTAAGTCAAAATGTCAGGTTACAAACAAAACCGTTACTTGCAGATTGCTTCCATTAATCGATAGCACAGTTCTGTCAGTAAGTGACTACTCCACTTTAGTTTTCTAGCTCTTAAACTGCTCGCTTACTAACCTTGCTTGAGACTGACACCCCTGTCAGAGATGCATCTCCTAATGCACGCCTCTGCATTTCTGGTGTTCGAGTCCCCTTTTCTCTTTCTTCCACGGATATTTTATCAAGCTCAAGTTTTTTTGCAGTAGTAGTTTCTTCAGTTTTCTTTTGTCTTTTTTCTTCTAATTCTTCTTTGCACGCTTTCTGTCTTTCTTTTTGGTCCCTACTTGTTTGGTCTTCCTGTTCTCTTCTCTCTTGCTCTTCTTTTGTTTGCTGTAGGTCTTCTCTGAGTTCCTTTTCTTCCCGGTCCTCTTTTGCTTTATGTTCTTGCTCCTGCTTCTCTCTTTCTTTCTCTTGTTGTCTTTCCCGCAACTCTTTTTCCCGTTTGCTCTTCTCTAATAGGGAAGCTGTTTCTGCATGTATGCGGCTCTTCTCCTCTTCCGTCAGAGTGATCTTTGCATCAAATGATGGCTTTGTGGAACGATCTGGAACCATTCTTCCATTCTGAATAGGAAGTTTATCAGGGGTTGTAACTTCAGATTTTGGATTATTAACATCAGGAAATTTTGCTAAAGGCTTTTTAGTACGATCAATCTGGCACAATAAAAACAAAGTGTACAAAGTGTAAAATGTTACTAGAAACATTTGTTTACAGTCCCTAATATCACACACCATTCCTTTAACAACACTACTTTCTTTAACTAAACTGCTTTTGGACTTGTACAAGTAAAGCCTACCATAGTTGTCATCCATTTTTATAAAACAATCTGCTTACTTCCATCATGTTTGTTTTATCTGGCAGAAGCACACTTTCATTTGTGTCTTTCAGTATTTCCCTTTCATATACCTCTCCTAAAACTATTTTTTTATACTGAAGAAACATTGTTTTGATTTCTATTCAGGGCTTCCAAATGAAAGCTATTATGAGAGAGCGCTTTATAATAAAGCTAAGATGTTAAAAAGATCTAAGTTTTTTCCTCCGTCCTCTTCCCCTTGAAAATGACTGCTTCAGCCCTTAAGAAATGTTAATAAAGTCCAGAAGTAAGTAAACTGAAATCTGCGCAGAACTTTGATGGAATCTCTTTCACTCATAGGTTCTGTAAACGAAAGTTTTGAAAAACAACAGGGTGTTATTATCCATTTGATTTTAAAATGGGCTTGCACAATTGTTCTTGACCTGCATATTCTACCAGAAAGAAATGTTATTTAGCAGTTGCAGAACAGGACTAGAACTCAGAAATCAATGTTAAGAGTCTTAAATGGCCTCAGGCAAGTCACAAAACGGGTATGTTTCAGTTTAACCCATTAGCAGAATTAGTGTATTAGGTGAGTATTAATAGTTTATACAGCACTTTGAAGTTAAATAGCATTATAACTAATTATTATTAGAACTCCACAGTTATTCTCAAACTGTCAGGTCAGCTGGACCTTTCACAGAGTTACACTCCTGCTCTGAAGGGCATATTTTTCCCTTTCTCCTGATCACTGACACAGCATGTGACTTATTGGGAAGTCGATATTTAAGAGCTCCCTGGGGCTCTGACTAGGGAGAGCCTAAGTGAAGAGTCCTAAGAGTCTTTTTATTGAAACCTAGGGAAGATCCCGGAGGCTATGAGCAAAGTATAGAAAGTGATCTAGGGAAAAGCAAAGCTGAGTGTCGTTTCATGGCTCCTGGGTTGAAGCCTAAATTAGGGGGATGGCCCAGTTTTCCTTTCTGCCTCAGCTATACTGACAGAAGGAAACTAATACGTCTGTGACAAAAGGGCACAGGATTGCTATAAGCTCCCACCAAAAGAAAAGACATTAGAAAACAAGGAGAAAGGGCTGTTGTCCCAGGAAAGCAAAAGAACTGTGTGGAGCCCCTGCATGGACAAGAGCAAATCAATGCTTTATTATTTTTGATTGCTCCATATGGGGAATACACTTACTTCAGTTAGAAGACTAAGGCACAGAGAGAGCCTTGGGAAGACAGGCCACAGTGTCATGATGACTGGAAAACTGAGGTTAGAGATTCTCAAGGGTAAGCCCTCCTAGTTGACCACATGCTGTGTGATCAGAGTAATTGGGAATCTAACTGTATTAAGTCAGCAGTACTTAGGCAAATGCAGAAAGCTGTGAGGAAACAGTAAAACTTAAAGACTTTTCCCATTTGTAGGTCTCTCAATCTAATTAAAATGGTCAATACAGATCTACTATAGAGATTTTCTTTTAAATAAAAGCTTAAACAAGGAAAATCATCTTACTTGTGGGACACTTTTCACAGCAGATATTGGGGGGACTATAGGTGAACCATCGATACTAGGGAGAGCAGCAACTGGCACACTTGGAGTTGGTGCGTAATGTGATCCTATCTTCCCCACTTGGTTATCTTCCATTTCATCATTCTCTGTCACTTCTACTGGAGTGGGCTTTTCACAGACAACAGGTGGTGGAGGAGAAGGAGCTGGCTCTTCCAGGGAAGGATAAGTAAAATCTACTGAAAACCACAAATATAGAGCTTTTTGAAAAAACAAATATAAGTTTTTTTTCCTAATATGAAACAGGAGCAGGCTATTAAATAGGTTTAATATATTTAAATTACTGTACATAATTTTAGATGTTTTAAAAATTATTCTAAATATAGTTAAAATGTCATTTATACTTACATGAGACTGATACTGTTTCATTCTTGCCACGTGGGGGTGGAGTCACTTTAGCATTTGTTGTGTATTGGGGATAACAAAGAAGCCAAGTCTCATAACCTCCTTCCAAGATTAAAGGCTCATTCCGCAGTATAGTTTTACTTTCCCACTGGGGGGAAAAAAAAGGGACATTCTGAAAGTAGCAACTAGAGATGTAAAATTCTGTTTAATTGGCTAACCAGTTAAACGTTATGTGGTGGAGGAAGGAGACAGGCCTGGACTGCTCCGACTGGCAGGATGGAGTAGCCGTTGCCTGCGCGGGGCCCTACAAGGCTAGAGCAGCTCCCTGTCGGTAGGTGAGGAGCTGCTCCAGCCCTAACCAGTTAACCATTCACATCCCTAGAGCAATAGATACTTTAATTTACAACTCAAATTATGCTGAAACTTACATGCCTGTTACATTTTAGTAGGCAGGTTACTGTTCAGATTGACAATCAGTTAATTTGTTCAGATTGTAAACTCTTCAGGGCTATTTTGAAAGTATGTTCTTTTTAGTATAAATACCTGTCATGGGTTAACTTTGGTCTGTGAATAAGTGTATTAAAGATCTGCCATTAAAGATCTGCCATCAATTAACAAAAGCTTGAATTTCAGACTTGAGACTGGTCATATTAGTTAGCTCAGGTTGGGATGGCAGAGAGCATGAATATTGTGTGTTCACAGAATATTGTGTGTATCAATACATATAGAAAACATAAGCCTGTACTAAATTCTCAATCTTTCTAATTTTGCAGGTTTTGGTGATAAGCATTGTGTGCACAAGAGTCATTTTATAATCCATCAATTTCAAGAAAGTAGAGAGGATGGAACACTTAGAATTGTAATATGTAAATTCTATAATTTTATCTTTCACCAGAACACTTTTAAAAACATAACTGCTCAATTTCTAAACTCTGATTGTAGCTGAAAGCTATGCCAATCTAATTAATGCTCCCCCAGTAAAAAAAACTAGAGACAATGACCAAGTGTGATGGGGGGGGAGGGAGGGAGGACTTCTCATATTTGCTCAGATCCTCCAGTTTGAGGCTTCTGACCCATAGAGAACTTACCCCCATTCTAGCAGCCATGGATTATCTCATTAAGCATTTTGGTGGTGGGCCACTTCCCAGAGCTCCAAGGAATGATGCATTATGGATTAGCAAGAGAAGGAAGAGAGACTGACCGAACATGTCCTTGACATACTAACACAAGGACAATTTCCCAAATGATCTTTAGGTCAGGCAGATAAAAAAACATTAAAAAGATAGTTTACAACATTTACCTCCCCCCCCTAGTTAGCTATGCTGTCCTCAGTCAGAAAGAGGAAGCAAGTGAAAAATGTAACAGATTTGTGGTATCAAAGCCATGCAGTCTAGTTGAAAACTGTAGGAAGAGATGCAAGGTGTTTACCCAGAATGTTTTGCCTTTTTCCCTACATTTTAGAATTATAGCTACTTAAAAGCCACTTCTCATTAACTAGAATAATAGAGTAAAATATAAAATGACAAAGTTGCATACTTTAAAAAGTGCTTCTTTCAGGCTCTGTAGAGTTGTTCCTAGCTTTAAATCTCTTGCAGAACTATACCAGTCAAGCAGTATAACATAATCAGCATTTCCCCTTCTCTTCCATGGACCTTTAGAATTATCTGGGAGTTTAGCTTCAATCCAATTAGCAGTGACTCTGGAATACAGGAAAATCTGTTTAAGAGTACAAACACCACATTTTGTCCAAGACTGGCTAAAAAATATGTAGGCATTGTCTATAAATGAAAGGTATGATTTATATCTAAGAAACAATGAAGCAAGTTACGTTATTCCAGTGTACCCAAAAGCCTAAAAAAAAAGCCAAATGTTTACAGCTCATACCAATTTCTTTCTGAAACTGAGAGCACATGCTCACTGCACTTTTAACAAGTAGCTCATAACTTTTACACAAGGAAGTGGCTTTCAGTCAGTCTAAATATAAGAAAACCAGAGAACTATATTTTATATTTCTTGACCACTAAATTGTGTATAATTAATTCATGGTGGTGCAAAATTCTGTCACATGAAGGAAAAGGTGAAAGTAAGCCAGTGTGCCCCAGTGTAGCACATTGGTAAGACACTAGCTAGCTGGGGGCCAGGCTTTAGATGCTACTAGAACCCCAAGCCATATGGCTGTAGCACACACAGGCTCCAGCCCTAGTGTTTGGGCAATGGTAGCGTTGTCTCTGAACCTCCAAACCTCCCCTCTCACCCCCTGCCCAGACTCATGTATACACCCTTATTGTCCTCCAGATGTCAGCACTCTCCACCCCCCCCAGCTGCCCGATACCCACACTCACCAACCCCCTGTCCTGAGCCCTCATACTCCATCCCACATTTAAATTTCTTATGGATACTGTCCTATTGCAACCCTCCCCATAGGCAGCGGGTTTTGATAGGGCAATACTTGTAAGAAATTACTTTCACTCCTGCATGAAGGTTATTCCCTACCCTGGACTGATAGCTTCTTCTGGCACACTGATGGAATTTGGTATACAGGATTCCTGATAATCTTTCAAGCTTCGAGCATCCATTATGAGCAATTCGATGCTTTTGTCCATCATCATTGAAAACAGTTTCTCAGCAGTGATTGCTCCTTGAGATACAGAAGGGTAGTATATGCAAAGAAAAAGAAAATCACTTGTGATCAAATCTCTCTGAAGAGGTCAAGACTCTTGTTTGCAAATAAATACAGATGAAGATGGGAAATCTGATAGCTGTCAGTTTCCAATGCAACAATCAGTAGCTGGTCTTTGATTTATACAATTTTAAAAAAATCATCAGTTTTTCAAAATGGTCAGTATTTTCAGTCACTGAGATACACATGTCTGCTCTGGCTTCTTATTAACAATGGACTGTAGGTGCTTCTCTAATGGGGTCAAACAAAAACTTAAGAGAAGAGTTTTATATTTGCACCATGGTGGAATAGAGTCTGGGGAAAAGGATCCTTTGTTTAAATCAACATTTTCTTACAAAAGTCTCTTTAGAAATATTTCACATTATTTGTAGCTGGTTTATTCTGTCTGTTTGACCATGGCACGGTTCGTTCAGTCTACATTTGAAATAATTGCATAGCTCATTAAACAATAATTCACAAAATTCAGTATTTCCTAAAAGCCACCACTCTCAAATCACCTAATGGCGCAAATTTTGGACAACTTTTATGAAAGTCATGGAAAAGCAACTAAAGAAGTCATTAAAAGCTCAGTGTCATAAATGTAATTTTTTAACAAAACAGAAGATTAAGGAGGCTCAACTAATACATTGAAGTATCATGATTAATATAATGCTAATTTAAGATGGTGCACTAATTTTGACTTTTAAGAGAAGAACTCTGAGGGAAATGAAGGAAGCTATTAAAGAAACCAAAGCCAGAAAGGACCAATGTGATTGTCTTATCCAGTGGTTCTCACTTCACTGACTGTACCACCATTATATATCTGTTTAAATCTCTCTCTCCACTGCTTCTGCTACACAAGAACAAGGTGGATCTCCCTGATCAGTACCTTTGGGACCCGAGTAGCCAAAACAAGGGAGTTTGCTGAATGAATGGAGGTCAATGGTAGCTGGGGATTTCTGGTCCAGCAGGACCATGGATGTTGCTGGACTGGAAAGTCCCACTTTAGAGAGAGGTTGAACCTGTGTATATTTATGGCCATCCACCTCTGAAGGCAAAGAGCAGCTGCTGGCCAGGAGTCTAGTTGTGAAGGCAGTGCCACCATCAGGACCAATAGAGAAGTAAGGCGTTGCAATACCATACCATCTCTTCTGGTCCTGGTGGTGGTGCTGCCTTCAGAGCTGGGCTCCTAAGCAGCAGATGCTGCTCTCCTGAAACTTCTTATCCCCCTCCATTTCTCCCAAGGCATTCCCCCCCAGTTTGAAAAACTCTGGTCTAGTCCAACCTTCTGCAGAAAACAGGTCATAAAAATCCCAAAAAATAATTCCTGCAGCTGACCTTCAGAAAAACATCCAGTCACAATTTAAAAATTGTTAATAATGGAAAATCCATCACAACCCTTTGTCAGTTGTTTCAATGCTTACTGTTTAACTGAATTTTATGAAGCTTTTTTCCTATGAAACACTGTGTCACTTACCACTCAGGCTGTCAAATCGATCTTTTCTTTCCACTGACCCCTTCTTCTCACCATTGAGCTGTATTATTGTATTAAAAAAAGTGTTAGATGTTGCTGGTTTATTTTATAAAGTAACAAGTTGGTCACCAAGTGATCCTTGACTTGCAAAACATGAACATAACAGGAAGGGACCCGCTAGAGGGAAACCTCTATGAAGGTCTCCTGGCAGATGTCTAGAAGTCCCCAAAAAGAGGACAGGAGGGCAGCTGCCCATAACAGAAAAAGCTGTTCTCACTCCAGTCACAGATTTTCTTTACCCAACTTAATGTGGTCCATAGATAGTCAATATTCTCTCAAAGAAGAGACACAAGATCTGCAACATGGAGGATCCTTTCCATGCACAAAGCTAAAGAAACAATTCCATTCACTGGAATTCATAATGAAAGATACTCTGTTTAGATATTACATGACACATGAGCATGCATTTATCCAGACATAAAAGGATTCTCAGCATATGTGAAATTTGTCCAGCCATTAGGTGGTGTAATTATCAGCCAAACGGGGAGCCTATAGCCCACTTTTAAGAGGACTTAAAGGACAGAATACAGCTTTCACCTGAATTTGCTCAAATTTATTACCACTAGCCCTCAAAGGACATGAAGGCACAATTATTCTACACTAATGAATAGCATTATTTTATGGAGAAAAAAACTTGAGCTTTATAGAAGAATTGAAGTCTATTATTCTGTAGAATTTTAAGAGTTCTGTGGGATGCTTCAAATTTAAAATACGTTTATGAAGATCCAAGACAAATTAATCTTTCAAAAGTTTCATATTATGCCATAAAAGAGTAACTTAAAGCCTTTCACCAAAAAGGGTAGAACTGAAAACTTAACTTTAACTGGTAACATTTAGCTCTCCACAAGGTAAACAATCTAGTCATGGGTGCAACTTTACTAGTAACTCAGTTTCTTCAAAATACGTTGATCTCCATTAACAGTTTATTTACTGAAGTACTAATTTAAACATTATGTCTTTATAGCTTCAATAGTGTATTTAAACATTCCCTTCCATTACCCTTTGGTTTTTTCCTCTGGAATCTACTGCATTTTCTGGAGACTTTTTAGCTAAAGCCTTTCCATCATCTTTTAATTCTTGCTTTTTCTGCTGTTCTTCTAATCTCTCTTTTTCTTCAAGCTTTTTCCGAACTTCTGCTTCCTCATATCTAATAGGAAAAAGTCCATGTTAAAAAACATTTTAATTGCATAAAGCTACTGAAGCCCAAGTTGTTTCCCCAAGCGTTTTAAATGTTGACATCTTACACATTTATTCTTGCCTTTCCAATTTCATGCCATTTCCCTCAGTAGCTGTTTGATATTATTCCTCTGGTTTTTTTGCATGTCATAACTAACCTTGCTTATAGGACCAATTTGTGTCCTCTGCCCTACTCAAGACTTATTTCTCTCAACCTCGGGTATTTATGTAATAGATGCCCGCTCTGGCTTTACTAAAAATATTAAATTTCCTACCCTCTTCTGCACTTGTATAAAGTACAAGTACATATAAAGATTTAAGTAATATGGACATCTCAGTTTATAAGTCATGCTCCCTGGGCACATTTTTGCTAAGAAAATCTAGTCAGGTATCTAATAATGAACATATCACTAATATCTAATTACTGAAAGAACAACAACCTATAGGAGTTTTTTTTCTGTATTTGTTCAGATTGAGAAGTCTTTAGTCCAGTATACTTTTAAGATTAACTGTATCAGCAAATTACAACCAATTATGTGCCATCGGGTACCTAAGTAATTGGACTGGTTTGCCCCACACCCAAACAAGTCTGTGCACCCAGCAGCTATCTTTAAAGAATTCAAAACACTGGCGTTCCGATAGTAAGCCTTACTGAGTACTCAGGACTTCTGAAAAAAAAATCAGATCATGTATTAGGTGTCTGTTTAAGAAATTGGGCTTATCTGTTTCTTTTTGTATTTTTTTTTTTAATATGAAGTTTTTTCCTCTCTCATTGCAAAGTTAGCTCCAGTATTGCAAAGCAGCAGTCATAGGAATGACCATTTGCCTTAATGAGAGGTTAACTAATTAGGACTACTTGAATGACAACAATGGATGGCCTGTCCCAAGTCAAGTCAGGAACATTCAATTAGCGAACTTCATCAATGATTCCAAAGGTAGCGCACCAGGTCGTGACAAGTACCAGTAGAATGGACATTCTAAACTTGCAGCCACATGTCCATGGAATGTTTCTATGTAATTTTTCTAGTCTGTGACACAAGCACTGATTCAGGAAGCATCCCTATTTGAGACAGCACATAAACACATGCTTCAGTCCCCTTAACTTCAAATGTGACTTAAGCATGTGTATAAGTGCTTTATTGAATCTCAGCAATGCTAAATGTCTAGCCATCACGTAAACAATATGAATGCAATTCTTACAAAGTGAATTAAGTCAAATTTTTCTATGAAGTGAAATTGGAATGGTGTTTCACTACTTGAACCTCTCTTTGAGTTTTAAACATGGAAACTAACTACTCTCCAGGAAAAAAAAAATGTATGCCAGAAAGAGTAAACTGAATTGGTTAATATGCTTATCGTAAAGTAGCTTCTGTGACTTACAGGAGCCACTTTTTCTTTGTAAATATCTTTAACCAGGTCATGCATATCTTCACAATATACTTGAAATAATTAGCTGTATCAAACCTTAAACTTTATTCCTTTGGAGACAATCCATAAGCTACCAAAAATCTTTCTAAAATATTGCCTTCACGTAAAAGTTCAGTTTTGCTAGCAAAAACTGATTCCACTCTAAAAGCACTTTCCTAATTCAGTACACTGGCATAGTATATCGATGCTGGCAAAGTGCTCATAACATACACCTGGCTTTAGTATGATCACGTAACAGGAAAGAATACTAGGAAAGGACTTATAACAGCAGAGTGAGTTTAACAGTAATTATCTAGAAGTTTTCACTGGAACCTCTGGTTGTACACATTAGTGAAAAACAGAACACTTGTTGATAATACAGGTTGAACATTCCTGGTCTGGCACCCTCAGGACTTGAGCAGTCCTGAACAAGGGAGTTTGCCAGACCAGGGAGGTCAGGCCTCGGGCGTTCCCAGTGCTCCCCTCCTGGCTATAGCCCCAGCCATTGCACTGCCTTCAGCCTGGCTGCTGGGCTCTGCTGCCCCCAGCCTGCTTGTGAGGATCCTCTCCCACCATCAGCCCTGCTCCAGCTGGCAGGGCTCCCTGCCCCCAGGACACTGGCCCTGTTAGCTTTCAGGTCCAGCAATATCCATGTTCCTGCTGGACCACAAATATTGTCAGACCAGAGAGTTCTGTACTACAGAGATTCAGTAAGTTGTTAAAAATTCGAGAGAAACTAGGCAGATTTAAGCACATTAGTTTGAAGTGACTAGGATGAACGATGGCAATTGAAATCCAGTTTAAATAAAAGATTTAATCTGAAATTTTAATCTCTGGATTACTGCAAACAATGTTTAATTCACATAAAAGGCAAAACTACAGTAGCAGATGCATACATTTCAAATATATTCACTATTTTTACATATTGCTTTGTAAAATAAAGTTGTACATACCTAAGTTTGAGACTGTCTGAGAGTCTTTCAGCTTCTTCAATAGCTTTTTTTATATTTGTAGGTCCCAATATAGAAAGAAAGTAATCCTAAAACAAGGGCAACCCTACCATATAGTTAATACTGTCCAATAAACATACAGGATAGAATACTTCTACAGACATAAAGAACAACATTTAGCACTTAGTTTACAGCTCACTGAAGATATAATGAAATTACCAAAAGAAAAAATTAAATCTAAAAGTAATTTTATATTGCTGCCATAGGCTACATCTACATTGCACTGTAGTTCGAAATAAGATATGCAATTTGCATAGCTCAAATTGTGTATCTTATTTTGATCTTATTTTGAAATAGCTTATTTCGTAACTTGGTTCAGTCTACACAGCACCAAATTTCAAAATTACTTGCTATTCCAAAATGTCCCTTACGCCTCGTGGAATGAGGTTTACAGGGACATCAGAATAGTGAGCCCGAAATAACGGGATTGCTGTTAAGACGCAGGATAGCTATTTTGGGATACTCCAGTATCCCAAAATAGCATTGCAGTGTAGACGTAGCCATAGTTACTCCGTAAATAAAACGTGGAGGTCCACTCTTCAATATTTTAAGAAAAAAATACTACTACATATAGAGGCAAGGCAAATATACATAAACTTGTTAATATTTGATTAATAATGTTTCTGTACTCTGGTCACAAGATTGGGAGGGTAAAAAACTCCAAACATTTAGCCACTTTCAAGGGACTAAGATTTTCATCATTAAATGGAATAATCAATTTAGTTTCGCACCAATAAAGCACTTTAACGGAGAGCAAAAGGGCTACCCCTTGAATCATAGTATTTACATATCCAGTAGACTTTATTCCAATGTAATTGGCAAAGGGCACTTGTAACAGAAAGTAATAAAGGAGGCTTGCAATAATGGACTGCCTCACTTAACACATGCATGCATCTGACGAAGTGGGTCTTTGCCCACGAAAGCTTATGCTCCTACACTTCAGTTAGTCTATAAGGTGCCACAGGACTCCTCGTCGCTTTTGCAGATTCAGACTAACACGGCTACCCCTCTGATACTTGACATCACTTAACACAAGCTACAAAAGTTTAAATAAACAAATCCACTAATGAAATTCCTGTCTCAGTAATGCACAACCATGTAATGCTTTCAACTAAACCTCAAATCTTCAGCTATAATGCCCACTGATTCAATGTACTTATGTTTATTCCTACCAATATAAAAAACGCAGTCAGAAAGATCTATACCTGTTGTTGCTTGAAGTCAGGTCTTTTTTTAATAAGATCATACACAGTCACGTATTTCATATACAGAACATAAGCCTTTTCTTCATCTCTGTCCAACCTGCATTCCTCTGCTGCCTTGAAGATCTTAAGGGCACTTTGCACATAACTTGAAATTGGAGAAAAAGAGCAATTAAAAAAACTCAATTGTTGACTTGGCTTTCAAAAGAACAGTCAGTTCTGCAATAAACTCTTGACTTAAATATTCCTATTCTGTGTCCACTTAGTTTAAATGTCCCTTTGGCAATACAATCAAAATCTTATAGTTAAACTACAACTACTTTTTCCCCCCTGAATTATGTTTCTCTTTACTATTCTTTGTTAGCTATTTATTCGGTAATAAATTAAATGGCAGTTTAACACATTTCAAAAACAAACCAACCTACACAAGGAAACCAGTTCACTCTAGAATACAGAGTAGACTGACACTTTTAGAACACTAGTTATATAAAAACATACAATGAACTGCATGAAGATTCATCCTACAAATTCCGAAGTTAAGCTTTTTCTATTCCCATTAATGGATGAATTTTTCAACAGATATTAATAACTTGCATTTATACACACACACACACACACACACACACACACACAGATATATATATATATATAGCCTGTTGTCTCAAAAAATTCCAGTGCATTTAAAAAACTTTCACAGATGTCGTGTCCACTTCACTAACTGTTGAAACATGATGTCTTGGATCATCTTCATATTTAGTATGATAATTCACAGGAGTGAGGGAAGCTACCATATCTAGGGAAGCTGAAGAGGGAATTTATGTACCCAATTACCTGAGCTGGAATCTGGCAAGAAGTGCAACATTACTACTTAATTAATTTAATGCTTATTTAGAAAACTGGTTTACATTAGAACCATCTGTACACAAAACTAATGAATACTGTGCACTTTTTATTTAGTGGTGGAATTTGAACAATTAATCCAAAACCAGCTAAACAAAGAAATTCACATACTTTTTTGTGCTAGTCTTCTCAGCTTTTATTTCTGTCTTCTTGTTAAGATCTTTCAATGAAGTACAGAGATAGAGTTCTTTAGGTACAGAAGCCACAGCAGGCATGTTAACGTATGGTTACTTATGTCCTTTTCAGGATAGTAGGGTTCTTTTAAATGTCTCTAATATTGATGTGTTTCTGAAAATACAAAGAGAAGACATTATTGAACACATTCTGTTAATGCCTTCAACTGAGTTTTAAAACTGAGATTTTAACATGAAGCAGAACCCTCTGGAAATTATGTATTACAGAAAATCCAATTAAATGTAACAGTAGTTTTGAACATAACTGAATCATAGAGTGTATTTTGATTTATGAAAGTGCCTAATCTGTCAATGACAGAATGTGGAAGAATTGTTAAAAACAGTGGTAACACAATTTTTGTCACTTACATTATTTTAATAGTATTAAACTTAGCCAATTAAATAGCACCAAATTACTAATTACACAGAAAAGCTTTTTCTTAATTTTAAAAACCAAAGAGACATATTGTCATATTACAGAAAGCAATCTATAGTTTACATTTTTATCTGTAATAGCAGAATTGTTAATCTGTGTAGCATTGTTTTGAGCTTTAATACTGGGTTCCAGCCAGAAGGGAATGAACATTCCAATAGAAGTTTAAAATGTAACTATTTAAATATTAATTGCCTGTTACTATGTGTTAGTAAGGCAAGAGTTTTTTTTTTTTAGTATTTGGATGGATATAAATAAATTCTTCAAAAGTGATAGGGCACAACAACGAGAGAAAGAGAAAGGAATGCTGAAGTTCAGGGGGAACACAAAATAACTTTCCTGCCAAGATTCATTTTAGTGTAAAGCCAATAAATATATCAGAAGGAAATTGACCTTTTATGTATTCATAATCTTAAAAGGATAATTGATGTATGGACTTGCTTATGACTGACTTCTGCACATAGACATTACCCAAGGAAGGTGATTGGCAATACATAAGTAGCAGACACAGTTCATGCCAAGGGAAGTCAAGTTGCCATTATGCAATAATCCATAAATTTGCAACATATTTGTCACACCTCTTTCAGTATTAACTAGCTTAGACATCATTGCTTTTATGTTCTCCCTATGGGAGATTCCTATTGGCAGCCATTAGCATAACAGCTGAACATCTTGTTCATATTATTCTAGTATAATATTTACAGTAAATTATTTATTTTTATTCTGGATTGAATCAGACTGTTTAGTTTTGGTGAAAAGTGAAAATACTGATCAATACCCTTAAAAAGGTATCTTTATTCAAGAAGGTGAAGTGAGGAAAAAAACCACCCCTTAACTTGCTAATTTAACCACAGAGAATACTGGATCAGAAGATGCCAACTTAAAAACTATCCCTTACACCAGTCTGGGTGTGAAAATTAATAAAGATCAAGATGATAAAACCAGTTAGCCCTGTAGAAGGACTAAACAAATCTCCTACATTGCTCTGTGCTGAGTATCATCATTTAGAAATAATTTTAAATTCTTGCTTTTATCTCCCCTATCAAATCAGGATTTGATAGTCATCTGAAGCAATCCTTAAGTTCACCTTTAATATAGTTAAGGATTTATCTTAACCCCCTTAAAGTCTGACATCAGGAGCAAGCTTTGGTACATCTCTCTTCAAACTTGAAGACATAATTTAGAAATGGCTATTATCAAAGCTGATTAATAGGTGGGCTAAAAGCCTATTTCTTGATTGGTATGATCATGTGATATAAAGAGCTCTATGATAGTTACCACATCTGGATGTCTAATGACCTATGTGAAATTAGTTTGTTTTCATCCCATTTGCTAGTTGTCAGATGCTGACCTCAGAAAACTAATGTTAAAAGCCCCAACTGAAAATCTTAGCAGTAAGCCTAAGACTGAATGGGAAAGGAGAAAGAACTACCCCCTCATTCGCAAATGTGAACAAACAGAAGAATTCAGCTGCTTGTGTCCTCAAATGAGCGCATTTTACTAATGATGACAAACATTCGTAGGGTTAAGGCAAAAGGATCTTAAATCACCTAGTCTGAACTGTATATATGCAAACACTGTAAAAGCCATTAAACTTCAATCAAGTAGCCCTGTTTAGTGTTGAACAATTTGACTAAAGCATAATTTCCACAAAGGTATCCAGTTTTGATTTGAAGACACCAAAAGTGAAGAATCCATCAAATTTTTGGTTAAGTGAAAGAATTAAGAACCTTCCCCTAAAAGACATATGCAGAATGCTTAGAAATGCAATACTTTAAAAATACTAATGTGAAAGGGTTTGATAGTCAACTGCCACAGAGACAAGAATACGTATTGCAAGGTAACAGCCTTTTCTGCACAGGAGCAAATTTTGGGTAATATTGCAGAAGATTTCATTCTTTTAATATGATTTTCATATTCCTTGTTCAATTCATCCTCAGAATACAGCCTTAGTTGGCTTCTGTCTTTTTCTAAGGACTGTAAATAAAGACTTCATTTCCCTGAAGCTTTAAGTCCTTTCTAAATATATCTTCAGGGTTCAGTTTGTTACATAACTTCTGTTCTCTGAAACTCTTAGCAGTAACAAATAATTGAAATATTATATACTGTTTTAAATAATTAAATATGAATTCAGACATAGGAATGAAAACAACCCTACTCTACAAAACAATTTGGAAAATAAAGAATTTTGTAAAATAGAAAAGATGCTAACAACATCTCCCAATAATTGACACATTTATGTAGATTCAATCCCAACTAGAAATTCTAGAGTTCTGTCAGATCTAAAATTACTCTAATGATTTTTTTACATGAGAAGATAAGGTGAGTAGCACTCTTGCTACTTACTCATTTGTACAGTTTCTCAGTAGGGAGGCAAATGTCTTCCCACATTTTACTATTCTTCTGCTATGCTGCATACAGAAAGTGCTAACTATAATTTTCCTAGCAGAAATGCCTTTCCACTCTCCTTATATTTTTTCAAGATTTTTCTAAGAGTAAATTTGCCAAACCTTTACTTGCTTTAATTCTATCTATATGGTGCCTAGCACATAGGGCAATTCTTTAAGGCTGCTGTTCTGGATGCTATTACACTACACATAAAATTAATAAGGACAGATGAGTACTATAATTTTCTTTTTGGCAAGAAATCAACTGACTATTACAGTTTTTGGTATGAGACAACCATGATAAAAATCATTTGGCTTTATTGTGGGTTTCATAAGTTCATCTAAGATTTCTACTGTAATTTCTAACCTTTCAATTAGGGATGTCAAATTTAGATTAGTTAATTAATCAAATAGTTGATGGGATTTCTATCAACTATTCGATTAGTCTATAAGGGTGCCTCCAACTGGGCTCCTGCTACAGTTCAAGAGCAGAAGTCTCACAGGGAGCATGGGGCCAGTGGAGAACTGCCCTGCATTCCCTGCAGTGCCTGAGCTTTTGAAATATTCAAGAACCCTGGCTGGGCTCCCTGCTGGCCTCGCACTCCCTGCAGCGCCTCAGCCTTTGAAATGTATAAAAGCCCCAGTGACGCTCTTATACATTTCAAAAGCAGAATCGCAGCAGAAGCAGTGTGAGTGAAGACTGCTTCGGTCCCTGCTTCCGCCATTTCTCACTGTGCCTCTACCTTTCCTGCCCTCCGTGAAGACAGTGCTGGGGGAACCGGCTTTTAAGTCGCTCCCTCTCCCCAGCACCGGCTCCTGCTTTCCCTGCCCCTTTCTCCCTCTCTCTGATAGAGGCAGCAAGGGGAGTGAAGTGACTAATTGCATCACTAGCTGACTATCCGATAAGATTGTGCTTATTGGACAGTCGACTAGCTGTATACCTCCCTACTTTCAATAAGTGCAATACTCAACATTAAGCAGGTTGAGTACCACCTTCATAGTTTTCTGGAAAATGGTTCCAAATTATTGGTTGTAGATTACTGGTAATCAAAAAAAAAAAAATACACTCTGATGGTTTCCAGAGAGCTGGCCAGTCAGTGTTGATCATGCGTTCTCCTCCCTCTCCCCCTCCCCCTACTTTTTAAGTTGCCAAAGCATATTAAAAGAAACTAAAATACTGCAGTTTTCTAAAATTGCTCCACTTATCCAAGATATGGAGGGAGATACTCCAGGAAACTGATCGGAAAAGGTGATCCACTATGAAAATGTGAATATTCCTGAGCTAGACTATTTTAAAGTGTGGCCTTAATTTCTCCATGGAGTTGTCTTCCTTAAGAATCTGAATTCTAAATGAACATGTATCTACAGTGCTAGTCTGAATGAAGTGAATCAAAGTGATTGGAAATGGAGACACTGTTAGGCAGTAGATCACTGCCTCTCTTCACCTTATCCCAGTGGAGGACAAGACAGCCTTCGTGGGCTGAATCCAGCCCGCCAAGCTGGTAGATCTGGCCTGTGGCCACCCTACAACTCCCCAGACCCCAGGCCAATCAAGATCTGGGGATGGGTGAGTGTGCAAAGTCTCCTGTCCTCACAAGGGACGCCCTGGTATCAGAGGGAACTGGCAAGGTGAACAAAGGGGGCAAGGGACTTTGCGTACTTACCCCTGCCCCGCAGGCCCTGACTGGCCTGCAGGCAGGGGGAACGCATGAAGTCTCCTCACGCTGTGGCGCCTAGAGGGAACTGCAAGCTGTTTTAAAACAATACTTTACGTTCTCCCTCAGCCCCAGGCCAATCAGAGTTTGTGGGTGGGGGAGCACATAAAGTCTCCTGGCCCTACCCAATCCTCCTCAAGTCCCTGCTCCTTCTGAGGTGGCCCAGGGCTACTTCAGAAATGTATAAAGTGGTCCCCTTTAAAAATTATTGCCCAACTCTGCCTTATCTCCAAAAAAAATGGACAGAGAAGAGGTGACATTGAAAAACAATTTGATAATTTGTTGCTAACTTTGTTTTATTGGGCTGAGTTGCACTATAGTTTTTTTTTTTTCAAATCTGAACAAAATCAGTTCCACAGCTTTTTTCTATTACTCCTGGAGATCAATTCCAAATTGAAGGAGTAAGGGACATTTCCAAATATAGCAATAGCCTCCTTGGGTAGAGATTACGGTAAGATTGTAAATAAGATCTATTGAAAAAAAAAACCCACACTTATAACAGCAATTATTTATAAGACTCCGAAAAACAAATGTTTGTGCTCTTTCCACAGGTTTGCTAAAGAAATAACATTACTAGATTGGTATTAGCATTAATTAATGTGAACTCATGCATATTTGGGCAAAATACAGTGTTATGAAAACTGAAGCTGTTGCATTTAGTTATTGCAGTAGACACAAGGTGGGGATCTGGCCTCTGGGTTACCTGGACCAGCTCCCTAGACTCAGGGTTCCCTCCCCAGCATTGGGGAGTCTATACTGCCCCCCGCTACCCTCCCTTGCATGGGGCTTGAGCACTCAAAACTACTAGCCTGCCTCTCCCCCAGGCACTGCTGTGCAAGTTAGGGATGTAAGTGAGTAGTCGAATAACCAATAAGCCTAGGCTTATCAGGTAGTTGAGTTGACTACTCAACTACTCGCTTCCCCCCCCTTTGCTGCATCCGTATCAGAGGTAGCAAAGTAGGAGTAGGGTTGCCAGATGGTTTCAACAAAAATACCGGACACACTTGACATTACATCACAATCTACATTACATCTTATTTAGAAAATACCCCTTGAGGAATATTTCAGTACAGTTTAGTTTTTTGAAGTTTATTCCTCTGCTGCTTTGACTAGCAGGGTGAGGAATAACCTTCCTAGATAGGATGTTACTATCACTTCAGAGAGGAAAAAGTGATTTATAATCAGTTACAAGAGCACTGATCTTGTCTCATAACCACTTCTGAACCATTGTACAGTAATTACTTCATTACTAGAAGAACTAGAGGACACCAAATGAAGGTAATGGGTAGCAGGTTTAAAACTAATAAAAGAAAGTTCTTCTTCACATAGCGCATAGTCAACCTGTGGAACTCCTTGCTAGAGGAGACTTTGAGGGGTAGGACTATAACAGAGTTTAAAGAGAATCTAGATAATTTCATGGAGGTCCATAAAAGGCTATTTGCCAAGGGATAGAAATGGTGTTCCTGGCCTCTGTTTGTTGGAGGCTGGAGAAGGATGGCAGGAGACAAATCACTTGCTCAGTGTCTTCGGTTCACCTCCTCTGGGGCACCTGGTACTGGCCACTGTCAGCAGACAGGCTACTGGGCTAGATAGACCTTTGGTTTGACCCAGTACAGCCGTTCTTATGTTCTTATGTCACTATACCAAGAAAATAGTGGAATGAGGAACAGCCAAAAAAAACAGGTAAAAACTATACAGGTAAAATATACAGACTTTTGAGCAGGTATTAACAATAGATCAAAAAAGTTCCCCATAGATGGGGGAATGGAGGAGAGAGAATAAGTTCATTCATTTTATATTATAACAAAAATTAGGCATTTCAAAAAATCTCAGCTGTTCCCATTCCTGCAAAAGTCCATTTTTAGATTACGGTACATTCCAGAGTAGTAATCCGCACCAATACTATGTCAGAATAAAACAGGAAGATGGTGAGATTTGAATTTGAAGAGTTCTAGCTAAAATATCTATCTTAAACTAAAAGTCTGAAATGCTTCACTGATCTTAATAAAGATGCTTATATCAAACTGAGCCTGATAAAATAAAAGTTGAATAACAAATTCTTAATAAAACAAACTAAATTTCTAGCATGCTTAGTCTTGCAAAATTAGTTCAAGATTTTTAAATATTAACATGCTTGTTTAATTCCATTGAGGTTATGACCACTTGAAGATAAAGTCCTATTTTTTTTCCAATTGCATATTACTGTGACTAATCAATGGTGGTTAATACCCAGTACTTCAAACACATTAAAATGCCAAGTTTTAGTGCAGGGGTGGGCAATAATTTTTTACCAGGAGGAAAGGGGGGGCACTCCAAGATTTTGGAAAGTTGTTGAGGGCTGCACTCTTCCATGATATTAATGGAGATGCGGGGTCTAGGATGGAGGTTGGGTGCAGAAGGAAGCTTGGAGTAAGGGACTGGGGTGCAGGAGTGAGACAAATCTGGGAGGGAGTTGGGATGAAGCAGGTGGTTGTGACCTCCGGCAGGGGACTGGAGCGCAGGGGTTTGGGACGTGACCTAGGGAAGGAGGGGATTGTGATCTTAGGCAGGAGATTGGAGTGCCAGATCTGGGAGGGGGTATAGGTATAAGAGAGAGACAAAGGGTTTGGGTATATTGAGTGAGGGGGAAGAGAGTTGGGACAGGAAAGGGCTGGGGTGCCAGCCTGCTTGCCAGGCCATGTGCTTCGTGAATAACAGCCCAGGAGACGGGGCGTGATTCTTCTTAGCTGCTTGTTACTCCAACAAGCAGCTCCCATTTGCTGGCTTCTGCTAGAAACCAGTCAATGGGAATGTGCTGGGGGTGGGGCAGCTCCTAAAACTCCCCCCCTACCCTCCCGTTTTAAAACGGAAACGGAGCCCTGCAGCCACGTTTCTGCCAGGCATGAGGGGATGCGGGGGAGCCTGCCTGGGGCTTCCTGCTGCCTCTGCAGGCCAGATCCGGTGGCTTGGAGGGCTGGATGTGGCCCGCAGGCCATATTTTGCCCAGGCCTGCTATAGTGTGTTTAAAAATCCTTTAATGCAGTTAGATTAATCTGCAAACTCATATGAATCTTTTGTTATTTCTGAATTGTGAATCTGAAATAGAATCATGTATCTTAAGTTATTAAAATTCAATTGTAAAGTAATGCATGACATACTATTAGCTGTTCTAATAATTACATATTTATGTAATTAGCCCATGCAAAAGGTCCCAGACTGACAGGTGCGAAGACACAAATCTTTGATAGATTCACAGATTAGAGCTGCTACCTTTCCAGTATCTATGTATGTCCCTACACTTCCCTGCCATTGCGCTTGAAACTATATTGGAGGGAATGCTGTTTTGCTTCTATTTATTAATCTTTTGTTTATTTGTCTGGTAGGAAATTGATTGAAATTTCAAACTAATTTCAGACAAGCCTTCATGTAGGTGACAACCTTTTTCAAAAGGCAAAAGTGGAACACATGCAGGGGCTCTCCCCACTCCCCCACCTCTTCTTCTCCAGGGTTCCATCCTCCAGTCAGGATGGATGCTGAAGCCAGGCTGTGGTAAGAGCCACCCAAGGAGCCTGAGCCACTCTGAGAAGCCCTGGACCAGGGGCTGTGGTGCCAGAGAGTACCACCAGCCTTTATCTCTGACCCCCAGTGTGCCACCCAGGGTAAATGAAAGGTCCAGCGCTCCCCACAGTGGCCCAGATTCTCTAGGCTAGGGGTTTTCAAAGTTGGGTTGCAGGTCTGTCCAGGTAAGCTGCTGGTGGGCCAAGCCACATTTTATTTATCTAAACGTCCACAGGCACAGAACCTTGCAGCTCCCACTGACTGCGGTTCACTGTTGCTAGCCAAGGTGAGCTGTGGGAAGCAGCAGCCCAGACCAAGCCATCCCCAATCTCCTGCCCTCATTCCTGCACAGCACCTTGCCCACTGCTCCCTGCACTCCATCCCATACTTCAATTTCCTTACAAGTACCATCCTATGACAACCCTCTCCCCAACCACCTGTCTGGAGGGGGGGGGGGGGGAGAGGGTATTTGCCCTAGGGCAGTGCCTGTAAAAATTTAAGTTACTTTCAGCCCTATTACCACTCAAAAGTTTTGCTGACATAGTTATGCTTGTTAAAGGTGTGACATTTCTCAAAACAGTCACCACGAAACCATAAGGTATAGTAATATAAGCACTCTAATGCTAATAATCTGCATCTATACTAAATGGATTTTGATGATTTAACTAAGTTGATAAAGTTAAGCCAGCAAAAACACTCAGAATGTAGATAAGGTCTAAATCAATGAAGTATACCTGAGTCTCCATAAAACAATAGCTCTCAGGCCTGTAAACGATAAATTGAAACTCCTAAATCCAGGACTCTCTGGTCCGGCAACATCCGTGTCCAGCAGGATGACGGATGTTGCTGAACCAGAGAGCCCTGGCGCTTGGGAGTGTGAACCAGCTGAGAGCTCCATCTTTGGGGAGCCCTGGCCTGGCTGAGCAACAGTGGGAATGGGGAGCCAGCACATGGCAGAAGAAGGCAGTTGGCAAGCCCTATCCCTACAGAGCCCTGGTGGGGCACGGTAGAAATGGGGCTTTGGCAGCTAAGGGGCTTCGGGCTGGAGCCCAGTGGCAGTGCACCAGAGTAGAGCCAGCAGCAGGGAGAGGGAGCATTGTGGGAAGCTGGTGACAAGGGACCTCTTTGATCTAGTAAACTTCCTCTTTTGGAATGGGTCAGGTACCGAGGGTGCTGGACCAGGGAGGTCCAACCTGTACTCATTTTACATGTTTAACACTTAAAGGGAAAAAAAAGTATCCATATTTACTATTTAATTGCTGGTCATCTTAAGATATCCAATTGAGTGTCTGTTTATCCTAACCTCCCTCCAATGTCATCTCAAGTGGAAAGAACCTACCTAGGCCCCAATCCTGTGACGATTTACACATGTCCCTAAGTTTACTATCATGAATAGTTTGAAAGATTTCAAAGGGATTATTCCCAGTAGTAAGATTAAACACCTTTTGAGATTGAGCCTTTACATGATAGAACTTCCCTCTTTCAACTCTGACAATTCAGTTTGATACTGTTGTTACTGCAGCATATTGAAAATTTAGGGACAAAGTAAAACTAAATTTAAAAATTATCTATATATACACTTTAGAGTTTGTGTGTCTGACTGTCCATTCATTTGTTTAAAAACTCCTCCTAAAGTGTAGGAGTTAGGACCACCAAATTTGACATGCAGCTTTCTTTTATCCAAACCTAAGGACAGGGTTTGGTTGTACCAGGAAAACAGGATATGCCTGGAATCAAATTGTTTTCCTTAATACAGAAAGGATGGGAAGAGCAAGAGATAGTTACGGTCCACAATGATCACAGGGGGCAGTGAGAGTAGGGGACACTTATACTGTAGAGTGATCACAGGGAAGCAGCCAGAGCAGGAAGAGTGGCCTGTTAGGGCCAAGGCTCTCTATATTGCTACCAGCCAGCGCCAGCAGCACAGCCGCCCCTGCACCCCGAGGAGTGGGCATCTGGGTCCAGGCAGTGTGGCCCCAGCCCCTCCAGAAGAAGCCACTAGCAGCATGGCCCTGAGTGCCACAGGAAGCCACTGTCACTGGAGCAATGCACCCTCCCAGCTCCAGACAGTCCTGGTGAGACCCCTCACACCTTCCAGCTCTCTGCCCTGAGCCCTTCTCACCCCGGAACCCTCACTCTCCCCCCCCCTTGCCCAACACCCTTCTCTGAGAACTTCCTGACCCTGACCCTTTCTTCTGCACCCCCCATGCACCAACCCCCTGCATGGAGTCCCCCACATCCCCAAACCCCTATCCTGACTTCTGCACCCCTCTCCCGCCAGCCCTGAGCAATGCCAGGTAAATCTCTAATAATATCCACAGGAGCTGTACTAATATTTTTGTCATATTTAATTCAAATAATATTCCAATTTTTATGTTTTTCTGAGTGACTTCAAGTTTCCATATTGGTGGACATGAATATAGCAAAAATTAGGAGGCTAATTAGGGGACTAACAAGGAAATGTCAATATTTATCAACAAATATTTGCATAGAAAATTTTTCACTTCATTTTGGAAATAGTATTTCATCTATTATTATCAGGAAACTAAATTTTGGTTTAACCAAATGACTTAAAGTCCACTAAAACTAAACGTCTGCATCCCCTGGGCTCGCTGCCCCCAGTTATGACTGCAAGTATAGCCTTCCTCAGGTCAGCCCCATCACTTTCTATGTTATGAAAAACAATCAAATTCCTGGCACAACCAAACCCTGACCTTGATTTAAGTTGGGATAAGAGGAAGCTGCATACCAAATTTGGTGTTCTTAGCTCTTACATTTTAGGAGAAGTTCTTGAACAAACGGACTTGCTGACAGACGCAGAAATCTGTAAAACTTATCTTTAGACTTGTTAATTTGGAGATGGAGTATTACACTTGATGCCAAATCCACATCTGAAGATTGTTAATCTTCTAGATCCTGATCTAGAGAGGTATACAGTGGGAGTTGCAGGTACTTAGTACACTGCCAAAACCTCAGGAAAATTTGGGTATTACTAATAGAAATATTTGAAACACAACTGGACTTTGCGCAGTCAGAGTTAAAATATACTAGATAATCTATGCATAATTAACATGATTGTGTTTACTGAGGATATGAGTAACCAATTACTATAATTACCACTGGAAATAATGACAATTGCTACTTGCAACATGACTGCCTTTGTATTATATTTTTGAACTAGTCAGACGTGCCAAGTATTGCATGTCATGTTCAGGTATGTAGTTAAGTATTGATCTTTTTATACACATTTAATGTCCAAGGAAGCAATAAATGTGAGACAGGCTTCTGACAGTTTTAAAAGTTAAGTTTACTACCTACATTCTGCATACAGATATTTGGTCTTGTTTTCTTGGGATTAGATTTATTTACTCCTAAAATTTTTAGAATTAGTGTAATTTTAGAGATGGTCTTTATGGCACAGTTACACAATCTGACACACACAGATCAATTCCAGTTGGTACGCCACATGAGTATATGGTCCTTCATTGCAGAGACCTACTGATCTCCATACATATTTCAGATCCCAGGATCAGAGCTTATATCTATCAATGGTTCAAAAGCACTCTATTTAGCACTTTTGAGTAAGCTCTTTGCTTAATTGCTAGATGAATACATGTTGTCAGATAGGTTAGAACAGAAAATTAGATGTGTATACAATAGTTTACAAAATCAAACTATTAAAAAAGAGAAAGAAAACATTCGGTGAAAAGGTACCGTACAAATATGGGAACCAGAAAAGTGAAACTGGCTAACTTTGATATTTTTCCAAATTGAGTGAAGTACAAAAAAAACACACACAGGAAGTGGTAGAGAGTTAAATACTTTTAAAGTTATTTTGTTTTTTTAATTTCTGAAATGTTAATACAAAGCCCCTTAAAAGTGAAAAATTAAACTTGACAATATCCTCTTGACATAGTTGTGGGCACCCCCAGACTTATTATCAGAATAGACATCGCGCCATGACAGTTCCCAAAACTATAAATCTGAATACTTTAGCCAGTATGAAAGTTTCACATGCAATATGAATGTAGCAAAATATAAGTCAATCATAACTGGTGTTTCCACACCACACTTCACCTGAAACTCACACCAAGCTTTACAGATAATAAGCCTCCTGATCAAGTGGCCAGAGCTATTTCCATTTTACCTGCTGATAAACTGAGGCTGAAGAGAAAAAGTGGCACGGTCACAGGAACAGGTTACTGGCAGTCAGGGACAGGAACCCCCCCATCCCTGGATACCAGTCTCTGCTCTAACCAAAACGCCACAACCTCCTCCTGTCCTGCAGGTCCTCGGGACACAACACGACAGCCCTTCTCTCCTCCTATCCCCCATCCTCCCACACGGAGTCCCTCTCCCTCAACAGTCCGCATGATTCCCCCTGGGCAGCCCCCGACGGCGTGAGGAGTCCAGGAACGCGGTGCCCCCGCCAGGACCTATCTGCCCCCGGGCTGCTGCGAAGGGAGCCCTGCCAGCCCCGACAGCCCAGCCGCACGGCTCTAAGGCCAGAGGAAGAGGCCGTTCCCCATCCGGGCCTCCCGCTCCCTTTTTGCTCTCAAGCTCGGCAGCCGGGCACGTACTCACCGCGGCGGAGACTCGCTGCCTCAGGCTGCCGGCCCGGGGCAGGCCCATGTCCGAGCAGTACCGCGGAGGAGACTCTACGCGGCCATAGCTGCTGAGGCGGAACTCGAGTGGGCTCCTCCCCCCCCGACCCTGTGAGGGCGGAGGCTCTCCCGCCGCCGAGCCGGGGCACGTCCGCCCCTAGGCGGGGAGACGCTCTCGAGCTAGGCGGGGGGCCGGTGACCCAGGTACAGGCGTCGGGGCGCTGGAATGCGAACCTGATCCGTGCGCTGATGGGGAGAGTAGGAGGCCTGGGCGGTGGGAGGGGACGCGTGTGACAGTGAGTCAGGCTCGGGGACTTTAGAATAGGCTGTGGGAGGGACCTGGGCACTCGGGCTCACGATTCCAGGCCGGGGGGAGGGGGGGGTGATATCTACACTGCACTCTAAACTGGTGCCGATTAAGGCTTGAGCACAAAGCCCCCTTCCAGGCCCGTCCTTAGGATGTATGGGTCCCTACATACACAGCTGTTAAACTGGTGCTCCTGTGCCTGATGGGGGCGGAGAATGATGCTTTTTTAGAGATGTGTTTTTATAATCTGCAGCAACACACTAATGAAATATTTTACAATACTTAAACTATTTAAATATTTTAAAATATTTAAACTTTTAAACGAAGGTCCTGTAGACTAGCATGGTAAATTAAAAAACAACTACTAGTGCTGTAGAGACTATGGGTACGTCTAGACTACATGCCTCGGTCGCCAGAGGCATGTAGATTAAGCTACCAGACATAGGAAAATGAAGCGGCGATTTAAATAATCGCTGCTTCATTTAAATTTACATGGCTGCCACCCTGAGCCGACAAACAGCTGATCAGCTGTTTGTCGGCTCAGCGCGATAGTCTGGATGCGTGGGGGTCGACATCAAAGGTATTTGTCAACCACCCAGGTATGCCTCCTGGGATACCTGCTGGGATGAGGTTTACCTGGGTGGTCGACAAATGGGAGATGGGAGATGGGAGCTGGCTGCTGACCTGTGCTGCTGCTGCTGATACAGAGGCAGCAGTGTGGGGCAGCAGCTGGCTTCCCTGGAGAAGGGCCAGCTGGCAGGAGCTGGTACACACTGGGAGCCAGCTTAAAATATGATTTCCATGCGCCCGCCAGGTGCTCGGGGCTGGCCTGGCACCGGGCGCATGGCGGGGGGAGCGCCGGCCCCGGGCGCGTAGCGCTGGGCGGGGGGAGCGCCGGCCCCGGGCGTGCGGCGCTGGGCGGGGGGAGCGCCGGCCCCGGGCGCGCGGCACTGGCCGGGGGAGCGCCTGCCCCAGGCATGCAGCTATGGGGGGGGCCGCCCCTGGGGCGCAAGTGTCCCCGCCCCCTGGCGCCCGGCGGGCGAACGGCCACGCCCCCTGGCACCCGACAACCTTGAAAGGTTGGGGACCACTGGGTTAAACTATGGCTCCCGGCACTGTTCCTAGAGACCTGCCTGCCACCCAGCACTGTAGGCTCTGAGAGCCCACAGCGCAAGGAGACAGCTTGCTCCCTAGGAGTGGGGACAAGAGCTGGGAGCAGGCCCAGGCGAGAAGCTGCAGATGGGAGCTGGCTGCTGACCTGTGCTGCTGCTGCTGATACAGAGGCAGCAGTGTGGGGCAGCAGCTGGCTTCCCTGGAGAAGGGCCAGCTGGCAGGAGCTGGTACACACTGGGAGCCAGCTTAAAATATGACTTCCAGTGCACACTGGCTCCTGGGAAGCCAGCTGCTGCCCCACACTGTGAACTCTGCAGTATACATTTTATACTGCATAAGCCGCAGCGTGTGACCGTATAATAGCTACGATTTTCACTGGTTACACGGTTACCTAATTAACAGCATTGTGACATTCCTACACTGTGCCAGTTCTGCACCATTCAGGAGGTTCCCCTTCAAACAGGAAATCCCTAGGTAGCTATCTCACTGTCCTTTTCATATTTGTTCATTTTTTTTAAATTGTATCCTTTGGTATATATGGTTGTGACTACTTTCTTCCACTATTTGATCTGAGGAAGTGGGTCTGGCCCACGAAAGCTCATCATCTAATAAACCATCTTGTTAGTCTTTAAAGTGCTACATTGTCCTGCATTTTGCTTCAACTACCCCAGACTAACACGGCTACATTTCTATCACTATCTCACTGGGTTTTCCAGCTGCATATGTTCCCAGAACAAAACAGCTAAAAGACATGCTCTAAAAGTCTAAAATGTACTATATTTTCTGGAACATCCAGTATTTCAGATGAATCAAATTGGGCCTGTTCTTGTAGTGACAAATTAAGCAACTGAGGCTGTGGAAGAAAGGAGAGAACTCCCTTCCCCCATATATCACAACACCCTTTTTACCACATGGGAAGATGCATCTTGGAGCCAGGACACTATGAATTCAAATCTTACCTCCACTGGTTGCTGCTTATACAGGCAGTCCCCGACTTACGTCGGATCCGCACTTACGAACGGGGCTTTCTCGCCCCGGAGCTCGCAGGCAGCGGTCCCGCCACCTCGACCTCCGGGGCGAGAAAAGCTGCTCCCGGTGCCCCTGGTCTGCTGGGGACCGTCTCCAGCAGACCAGAGACACCGGGAGCAAAGCCGCAGCCGCGGCGCGGTCCCGCGCCTCTGAGGCTTTGCCAGAGCAAAGCCTCAGAAGCGCGGGAACCCGCCGCGGCTGCGGCTTTGCTCCCAGTGTCCCTGGTCTGCTGGAGACGGTTCCCAGCAGACAAGGGGCACCGGGAGCAAAGCCGCAGCCACGGCGGGGTCCCGCGCCTCTGAGGCTTTGCCAGAGCAAAGCCTCAGAGGCGCGGCACCCCGCTGCCGCTGCAGCTTTGCTCCCGGTGTCCCTGGTCTGCTGGGGGGGGGGGCGCAGCTAGTGTGCCCCCCCCGAGCAGACCAGGCTTTTGTTGTGGACCCTGGGGCAGAGCAGCTGGGGTGCTGCCGGGTTGGTCCCGCAGCGCCGCTCTGGGCACTACTGGACCAACCCGGCAGCACCCCAGCTGCTCTGCCCCAGGCGTCCTGATTCAGCCGCTGCTGGTCAGTTTCAGCAGCGGCTGAATCAGGACGCCTGGTGCAGAGCAGCTGGGGTGCTGCTGGGTTGGTCCAGTAGCGCCGAGGAGCGGCGCTACTGGAGCAACCCAGCAGCACCCCAGCTGCTCTGCCCCAGGCGTCCCCAAGTCAGCCGCTGCTGAAACTGACAAGCGCTGACTACAGGAAGCCCGAGGCAGAGTTGCTCTGCCCCGGGTTTCCTGGAATCAGCCGCTGATCAGTTTCAGCAGCGGCTGACTTGGGGACGCTTGGGGTTCTTAAGTTGAATCTGTATGTAAGTCTGAATCTGGATGCCAGTTCCGACTTACATACAGATTCAACTTAAGAACAAACCTACAGTCCCTATCTTGTACGTAACCCGGGGACTGCCTGTATTTCTGTGCACTTTGTAGACCTTATTACTTTGCAAGGCCTGAGGCCTACCAAAGAGGGAAGTTAAGTGTGTGTAGATATATTTGCTTAATTGTGTAGCTATTAAAACATTAGAATAATTTTCCACTTTTTACAAGTGTGGGGAGCTCACCCTTGCCACAGTGCCAGGTGGAGCTGTAGGGGAGTGGCTGTAATTTACAGCAGTGGCAGAAAGTTCCTTGGGGAGCTTATATCAGTGGAGGACAGGCATAAGAGAATGCCACTATGCCAAGTTCCCATCTCCTCCCATGTATGAGTGGGCTTGCTGTCAGATGAGGTAGCAGAAGCTAGAGGAGCCTCTGCTAGCTTTCTGCTTGTAGAGAGTTCCCCTGCACAGAAGCAATTCTTCACTGGTCAGCTAGAGACAATTCAGCCCATAGTCAATATATATATTGATTGCTGGCTTAGTATATAACTGTCTACTTTTAACACTGCATTTTCAATCATGCTCAGAAAATTCAAACCTTTTGTATACAAGAAGTCAATAAGGGTGTGTGTGTGGTATTTATGACATATAGTATTCATATATATTCAGTGGATTCACTGGACATTTTAAGTGAAGCACTATGACTTTTCCTATGTTGTGCAATCGAGGATGTCAGTATCCTAGAAAAATGGACTGATGAGCTATAACATGATTTAAAATCATCTACTGATGATAATATTGTGCTATTATATAATAACTTTTTTGAGAGCAGCTACAAATACTTTAGCAAAAGTGGATAAATATTCTTATCCCAAGTATGGAGATGTCACAAAAGAAGTCTATTGAAGAGACAGGAATAGATCGCAAATCTCCTGACATCTAAGACAGAGCCTTTTGAGTAGAAATGAATGATACATTATTATATGCTAATTATTGTCCAAAGTGGAATAGTGAAAAAAACCCACATCTTGTCTAGCAGTGGTAGATTAGCCACTGGGCCAAAGGGACTTGTGCCCAAGGGCTCAGTCAATTGCAGGAACCGAGGAAAAATGGGCACTGTCTGATTAGCTCTGCAGGAGTATCGGACGGGCAGAGTCCCCATACACAAGCCTGTTCTCTGGCAAGAGCACCAGGTAGATGGAGCGGGGGGGAAGCTCCTGCACTGTATCCCTGCCAGCTTGCAGTAGTGCTTGGGATTCTTCTGTCCTAAGTGCAGGACTCTGCACTTGTCCTTGTTGAACCTCATCAGACTTCTTTTGGCCTAATCCTCCAATTTGTTTAGGTCACACTGGACCCTATCCCTACCCTCCAACATATCTATCTCTTCCTCCAGCTTAGTGTCATCTGCAAACTTATTGAGGGTACAGTCTGTCTGGTCATCCAGATAATTAATGAAGATGTTGAATAAAACTGGACCCTGGACCAACCCCATGGGACACTCCACTTGATACCGGCTATCAACTAGACATTGAGCCATTGACACTAGCCAGCTTTCTATCCACTTTATAGTCCATTCATCCAAGCCACACTTCTTTAACTAGCTAGCAAGAATACTGTGGGAGACAGTATCCAAACCTTTGCTAAAGCCAAGGTATATCACATCCACCACTTCATATCCACAGAGTCAGTTATCTCATCATAGAAAACAATTGGGTTGGTCAGGCATGACTAACAGGGATGTTAGCAGGCCTCTTCACCTTGAATGGTCCTCTATAATATAAGTTAATTAGGTATGCTAAACAATCTGTTTGATCTTGTATTTAGCTGTGACATTCTGAATACCTTTTCTAGACCCAAAGAAGAGCTCTGAGTAACTCAGAAGCTTTCACCAACAGAAATTGTTACCTAATAAAAGACATTAACGCATCCAACTTGCCCTCTGAATTTTTCTGTTATTCATATTTTTGCCACGATGGAATTTAAAGTGTAACTTGGTTTTTTTTTTAGTTCTAGCTGTTTTATTCTTTGCTCACACCAGTGTCAGAAATAGTAAATTAAACTTCAGATGGCCATATGACACTGCATTTTATAAAAGAGTTCTCTTTGTAATTTAAAATATTTCATTATTTTAATCACATGCTAGAATTACTATTATTTATTACATTCTTCTCATACCACTGTTTGCTCAGAGGGTGGAAATTAGTCTCTCCCACCTATTCTATGGTGTTCAAATTGACTATTCTGTGGTTTTTTTTGCTCAGGACTTTTTTTAAGGGTTTTCCTGGGAGTTCTCATTTCCTCGTACCAGTTGGCTTCAAGTTGACATACACATATAGTGAAGTTATTTTCTTCCATGCATCAAGAAGAGCTGTTTGTTATATAGATATCTACATGTTCTTAAAAATTTTCGTATTTTGGGTATTGGAACAGCTGTACTTCCAAAATAACATTAATTTTGAAATATTATATGCTATAGTGAAACAGCTGGTGCATTTCTGTGAATTCTGGCTCCATAATTTCTCCTGTACAGGAAAGGCAAGTAACAATCTGAGATCAGAGGGGACCAGGAGTGAACCAAAGGCTACACACGAGGCAAAATAGTGGGCTTGCGGTAACAGCTTGAGAGCTGGGGCTAAATGATAACAGCCAGGCAGAGAAGCAAGCAAAACAGATACCTACGAGTGGCATGCAATAGGAGGATCATATGGGTAGACCTGGAAAAGGCCATGAGTGATAAACAAAAGAATTAAGCTCTGTCTGAGAGAGAAGGGAAGGCTGGGGGAAGAATTCCTAGCACTAGGCCTGACAAGCCCAAACTACATACCTCTGTAATGCACTGCATTTAGGGGATTGTTTGGAAACTGTTGTTTTAATCTTTTTGTTGTAACTGTTAAAGCAAATGTGCATTACTCAAAAGGTGTACAGGCAGTCCCCAGGTTACGTACATGATAGGGACCATAGGTTTGTTCTTAAGTTGAATTTGTATGTAAGTCGGAACTGGTGTCCAGATTCAGCCGCTGTTGAAACTGACCAGCAGCGGCTGAATCAGACACGCCTGGGGCAGAGCAGCTGGAGTGCTGCTGGGTTGGTCTTGTAGCGTCCAACCCTTGGCAAGGCTGGACCAACCCGGCAGTACCCCAGCTGCTCTCGGGGACGCCAGGGGCAGAGCAGCTGGGGTGCTGCTGGGTTGGTCCCGCAGCGCCGCTCCTCGGCGCTACTGGACCAACCCGGCAGCACCCCAGCTGCTCTGCCCCAGGTGTTCCCAAGTCAGCTGCTGCTGAAACTGACCAGCGGCTGACTACAGGAAGCCAGAGGCAGAGCTGCTCTGCCCCGGGCTTCCTGGAATCAGCCGCTGATCAGTTTCAACAGCGGCTGAATCTGGACGCCTGGGACAGAGCAGCTGGGGCGCTGCTGGGTAGGTCCCCGCAGCGCCGCACCTCGGTGCTGCGGGGACCAACCCGGCAGCACCCCAGCTGCTCTACCCCAGATGTCCCCAAGTCAGCCGCTGCTGAAACTGATCAGTGGGTGATTTCAGGAAGCCCGGGGCAGAGCAGCTGTGCCTCGGGCTTCCTGTAGTCAGCTGCTGGTCAGTTTCAGCAGCGGCTGACTTGGGGACGCTTGGGGCAGAGCAGCTGGGGTGCTGCTGGGTTGGTCCAGTAGCGCCGCACCTCAGCGCTGTGGGACCAACCCGGCAGTCCCCAAGCTGCTCTTCCCCAGGCGTTGGCGAGAAAAGCCGGGTCTGCTGGGGGGGGGTGCACTAGCTGCGCCCCCCCCCAGCAGACCAGGAAGACGCAGAGCAGCTTTTCTTGCTGCGGAGGACGTGGGCGGCGGGACCGTGGCTCGTTTCGGTGGTCCCGCCGCCCGCGTCCTCCGCGGCAAGAAAAGCCTGGTCCCGCCGCTCGCGTCCTCCACGGCGAGAAAAGCCACTCTGCGTCTCCCTGGTCTGCTGGGGGGGAGGCACTAACTCCGCGTCTCCCTGGTCTGCTGGGGGGAAGCGCGCCCCCCCCCAGTTCGTAACTAGGGGTCCGACTTAAGTTGGACTGACGTAACCCGGGGACTGCCTGTAGTTATATTTTAGAGGAACCTACTGAAAGCTGGAGCCTGGAGAGTTTAATGCTTAAGAGAGCTTATGATCCTTATCTCCAGTCTTTTGATATTCACAACATGCTACCAAAAGTCAAAGGGAACTAGCGTACCATAACATTTGCATCAAGCAGCACCCTGTACAGTCTGGTCAGTTGTATTCTTGCTGCTTCAGTCTATCATCTTCTTTTACAATCGCTTCTTGGGCCTACTTTACTGGTAATAGAGCGTTAGTAAACATTATGGGTGATGTTCACCATAAGGATGTTAAAATGTGGTTAATTGACTAGTCCAGTGTTTCTCAATCAGTGGTATGAGTACTCTTAGGGGTACTTGAGAGAAGTCTGGGGGGTATATCAACACAACTGGAACTTGGAGAAAACTGAATTTTTGTTTTAAGTTTTACAGCGCTTTATTATTTTTGTACTTTTTACACCCAAAAATGTCATTGCCCGCCCAGCTACGATTAAGTTGTTTAAACAAATGTGTTGCAATAGTAGAAAAAAAATTGTGTGTCTGAAAACTGTAGGTACTGGGGGTATTTAGAATTTTTTTTTAAAAAAAGGGGGTACTTATAATTTTTTTTGAAAAAGGGGTACTTTATAAAAAAAAAAGGTTGAGAAACACTGGACTAGTCAACTAGTTGATGGAATTTCCATTGACTAGTTGATAGGCACTGCCGCATTCCTCCTTTAAAATGTATAAGAACACTAGCAGTGGCTCTTGTACATTTCAAAGGAGGAATGCGGAACATCGCATACAGCCTGGGGCCAGCAGGAAGTCCCGCTGACTCCAGGATGCACATGGCGTGCCTGCTTTGAAATGCACAAGAGTCCCTAGCAGGGGCTCTTGTGCATTTCAAAGCCATGGAGCCCAGGGTCAGTGGGGGACTCACAGTTCCCTGCTGACCCTGGGCTCCATGCTATGCTGCATGCCGGGGTCAGCTGTCAGATCAGCTGTGCGGCAGCTTCCCCTTTGAAACTGCTGCCTCCGTGCCTTTCAAAGCCCAGTGGGCTCCCTGCAGCATTTCCCCAGAATCCGGGATCAGCTGTGCAGCGGCTGTGCCTTTGAAACGCCACCTTGCTGCCTCTGTCTCACAGAGTAGTCGACTAGTCAAAAGACTATCCGATAAGCACATGCTTATTGGATAGTTGACTAGTCTTTTACATCCCTAGTTCACCACGGTCCAAGAAATAATATAAGGCCTATACCTCACAAGTCCCACTTAAGCCTTATTTTGATAATTTAAGTAAGGTATAGACTTTGTATTCCCCACTTGAATGCAGAGGCTATGATTTCAGGTTGTCCTAATGTGGGCTGTGCCAAAGTTGTTGGGGAAGGGATTCTTTGCTCTCTCTCTGTCTTTTTCCTCACTGCAAGGCCAAGAAAAGGCAGGGTATAACCTAATCTGAAATAGAACTAATAGAACAGGATTAGAAGCAGGACTTTTTCAAACTGAGATCATTCCATTACAAAGTTTTATGGGAGCCACAAACATAATTACTTATGCTGCTGGATTAAATTAATACTGTTGTGTGATTACAACAATATAATAAAATGCAGCTATTTAACATCCAAGGATCACAAAGCACATTACAAACACAAATTAGCTTTGTAGTGAACATATTAGTATACTAACTTTATATACAACTAAATTTATTACAGATCTACACAGAAATGTTACCATGCAGAGGGACTGTGCTATAAAATAATTTGATCTTGCTTGCAAGGGCACGACCAAACCAAGTTATGGACTTGGTTGCAACCTGTCTGTATAATTAATTTTACCATGTGGAATGATCTGTTAAAACAAGATAATATCCTCACTGTGTTATAACATGCATTGGTGTTATCTGTATTGCTATTACAGATTCTGTTATAAGAATGTTACTGTACAGGAAACCTCCACCTTACGACGACCCGAGTTGCAGCCCCCTTGCACTTACGACCATTTTTGTAAGTGCAGAAGGGGCCAAAAATCCGACTTACGTCCTTGGCCCGCATTTATGATGCCGCATGGCGCCTATCATAAATGCGAGTTTGCGTTATGACACCCCTGACTTGCAACGCTTCCCCAGGAACCAATCGCATCGAAATCGGGGGCCACCTGAAAACATAACATTAAAAACCCCTGAGTTGCTATTTATCATGCCTGATGTCAGGCTCCCCAAGCTCCCCTCTTTTGGAGCTGTGGTGAGTTTTAGCAGATGTGTATACCTCTGTCTGGAGACCACTGATAGAAAAATGGCAGTCTTATTGTCACAGGCTGAACTTGCTCAACAAGCTCCTGCATCAGCCATTCTGTTGTCAAACAGAATCTCTTTTATTAGTCTACATTAGTTGCATTTGTGTGGGTTAGAGGCAGTGCCAGGAACTTAAAACCCAATTGTCCATTCCTTTAAAAATGTTATTTCTTAATGGGTGGGGGAGAGACAGCTATGTGTAATAAAATTTACATTTCATGTAGTAAATTGTGATCTTAATAATGAAAGCTCCTTTGCTACTAGTCAGAGGCATATTTAATTATTCTTCAACTGAATTTAAATTATTTTTAATAATACTAAGGAAGAATTGTATTTTGCTGATCAATGGATGCCAATGCTTAGCCTGAATTATAAATAATGGTGATAGTGGTGGTGTTGCCTGTCTGTATTAGGATGGAATAACAATTTTTTATAATCAGCAGCCGATGAATGTAAACCAATGTTATGTGTTCATGAAAAAAGTTTTTTATTAAGAGGTACAAAAAGATTTTGAGAACATCCACATTAAACACCCCATATATTCATATAAAAACTATCTGAATATAAAACTGCTGCTATACTGTGAAAGCCTTGATTGTTAGAAGCCAGGAGTGGATGATAGGGGATGGATCACTCAATGATTGCCTGTTCTTTTCTTTCCTTCTGAAGCAACTAGCATTGGCCACAGCCAGAAGACATGATACTAGATTAGATGGACATGGTTCTTATGTCAAACCATGGTTCATTTTGCCCAGTATCCTGCCTCCAACAGTGGGTGTCAGGGGAAATGCAGAGAACAGGTCAATTATGCAGTGTTCCATCCCTGTCTTCCACTCCGAACTTCTGGTAGTCAGAGTTTAGGGTCCCACTGACAATGGGGTTGAGTTCCTGATCATCGTGGCTAGTAGCTATGATAGACCTATTCTTGAATTTATCTAATTCTTTTTCCACTGAGTTATACTTTTGGCCATCACAACATCCGATTGCAATTAGTTCCACAGGTTTAGCTCTGGAAAACATACTTCCCCTTGTTTGTAATAATCCTACTAACTTGTAATTTCACCAGATGATCCCTGTCTTTAATACTGTTTGACAAGATAAATAATACTTCATAATTCACTTTTTCCACATCATTTATGATTTTCATGGACTTCTATTATGGCCCCCATTATTTACCTCCTTTCCAAGCTGAAGAAACCCTTTTCTCTCTTTCTATGGAAGCTCTTCTATAACCTTGATCATGACTGTAGCCCTTCTCTGAATGTTCCTGTTTCACTTTATATCTTTTTTGAAACAGGGCAACCAGAATTGTATTCATAGTGTGAACATACCATGGATTTATATGGTGGCATTATGATATTTTCTGTATTATTTTCTACCTCTTTCTTAATGGTTCCTAACATTAAATTTTTTTGACCACTGCTGAGCCAAAATTTTCAGAGAACTAACCACGATGACTCCAAGTTGTTTTTCTTAGATTTTAAATTATCTGTTGCTATCCATTATTGCTTATGTATAGTTGGGATTATTTTTTCCAAAGTGCATTACTTTGCACTTATCAGTGTTGAATTTCATTTGCCATTTTGTTGCCCAATCACATAGTTTTTGTGAAATACCTCTGTATCTCCTCATAGACTATTTTTGACTTACTTTGAATAATTTTGTATCATTTGCAAATATTGCCACTTAACTCTTTGCCCTCTTTTCTAGATGATTTATGAATGTGTTGCCCATCACAGATCCGAGATCCTGTTCACTTCTTTCCATTATTAAAACTGACCATGTATCTCTACCTTTTGTTTCCTATCTTTTAACCAGATACTGATCCATGAAAGGACCTTTCCTGTTATCCCAGGGCTACTTAGTTTCCTTAAGAGCCTTTGGTGAGGGAAATTCAAGTACACTCTATCTACTGGATCACCTTATCTGTATGCTTCTTGATTCCCTCAAATAATTCTAATAGATTGGGGAGGCATGACTTCCCTTTAGAAAATCTACATTCACTCTTCCCCAACAAATTGCATGTATCTTTGTATCTGACAAATCTGTTCTTTACTATAGTTTCTACCAGTCTGCTCAGTACTGAAATTAGGCTCACCATCCTGTAATTGCCAGAATCTGCTCTGGAGCCTTTTCTGCCCCTAATGGCCTTGGGGGCAATGGATTATTTCTAAAAGTTGCAGGGAGAGGGAGATGAGGCCTCACCTCTTCAGTGGCCCACTCCTCCCCCAGCCAAACCTGTGGTGGGGAGTTGGAACCAAGACCGACCCTCAGTCTAACTGTTGCCCAGATCAAGTGGAGGGTTAACAGCTCCGCACAGCTGCCAGCCTGTGTGGCTCTTACTCTGATCTGGCTCTAGCTTCAGGCCTGGGGCAGGGACTTGGCTAAATTAAGGATGTTAAGTATCGACTAATTGAATAGTTGATGCATTTTGCATATTCGGTTAGTTGATAGGGCACCTCGGCCATTGTCGGGCTCCTCGCGACACTTCAAAGCAGCAGCACCGCACGGAGCCAAGGTCAGCGGGGAAGTCTCCAGCTGATCCCAGGCTCCACACAGTGGTGCTGCTTTGAAATGCCGCAAGGAGACTGGCACCAGGCTCCCTGTGGCGCTTCAAAGCAGCAGCGCTGCATAGAGCCCAGGGTGATCCCAGGCTCCATGCAGCACTTTCGCTTTGAAACACTGCATGCAGCCTGGGAACGCTGCAGCTGGCCCTGGGCTGCACATGCATTTCAAATTGGCAGCGCCACATGGAGCCCAGGGTCTGGCCTCTTTGAAGTACCCCCTCTTCTCCCCACCCCACTGCCTCTATCTGATCTGGCCTCTATCTGAAGTGGGGGTGGGGAGAAAGCGACTAGTCCACTATCCTGTTGACTATTTGATAAGCATTTGCTTATCGGATAGTTGGTTATTTGACTAGTCCTTCATGTCCCTAGGCTGAATAGCCACATCTGGGTCATGGTAAGAGCTACCTGGGCAGGTACGGGGAGTTGCAGACCCTCCACCTGCCTTGGATGGAAGTCAGGCAGGCAGGGACACAGGCCAGCTGGATGGTCTGCTGCTCCCCACAATTGCCTGGATCTTCTCTTACCCAGGCTGGCCTCCAACTTCCAGCCTGGCTGCAGGGAAGGGTCTCAGGGAGGGTGAGAGGGGTAGGAGGCTGAGGGGTAGGAGCCCCAAAAGTGGGAAGACTGTGGCTTCTTGGCCCCTTGTTTCAGTGCCCCCAATGTTAGAGAAAAGGTAGGCTAGATAATATGTGATATTAGATCAACTTCTGTTGGTAAGAGAGACAATGTTTGAGCTACATAGGACTCTTTATGTTTGGGAAAGTTATTCCTAGTATCACAATAAAATACAGAGTGGAAAGATAATTTAGCATAGTTAGTACATATTGTAAAGCACTACTGAAGGTAGAGTGGCCCATTAATGCCTCTGCAGCCTCTGTCTTTTTTGATTTGGGGTATGCTTTATAGTGTCACCTTCTGGCTGACACATTGAAACAGCACTAATGAGCTCTAGAAAGACAAGCAACTGGTCCTCTCATCAGAACAAGTGTGAACAAAACATAAAATATTTGAAATTGATGGAGTAAAATAGAATAGAATTCATTGGAGTTGTAAGATAAGTGTGGACTCTGCAGGCAGGAAATGTGCAAGTCTGACTGTGGTGTAGTGGTCTGAGCATAATATACTTAGCCATGACCCTCAAATTCTGTCCCCACATCTGTCAGTAGGAAAACTCACTTATTTTTTCTGTAACATAGTTCCCTGTCTGTAAAAGGGGGATTTTAAACTGACTTCTTTCACAGAGGCATAGTGGCATTTAATTCATTAATATTTCTGAGGTGATTTCAAATTTTTTGATGATGTTGATGATTTGTACTTTCTGCTGACGTGTGTAAAGCAATTTATAGTACAAAAAAAGGCTGCTTTAAAAATATTACTTTAAGTCCAATAAAATGATATTTTAACAAAAGAAATCTAATTATTAATGACTACAGAAATAACAAAATTTCATAAAATTACCATTCTGTAGCTGACCTCTCAGACCACTACACTGCAGATCTATATTGGTATAACTGTCAGTTGGGGGTAAGTAAAACCCACATTCCTAAGAAATGTAGGTATACCAACCTAACTCCCTGCTGTGCCAATAGGAGAGCTGCTCCTGTCAACATAATCTGCCTCCCTGAGAGGAGGAAGCTAACTACATTGACAAGAGAAGCTCTCCTGTCAGCATAGGAGCATCTTCACTTACGTGCAAGAGGTACAACTGCATCTGTGCCGATGTAGGGTTTTAAGCATAGGCCTACTCTCAGGTACTCATCTTCATAGAAAACTAGGAATGTACAATCCTGTTTGAAAATGTTAACTGGTTAAACTATATGTAGTAAACCCATTGTGTAGTGGACCCATCCAGACTGGTTCAGCTGGGTGCCAGTTAACCGGTTACCCCAGAAAGCATGCTGGTAAGGCAGTGCTTACCAGGAAACCAGTTGCCCCTTTACATCCTAAAGGAAATTGACACAAACATCTTCAAATGGTGAGCCTGAGCGTTTAAGTTCATAACTTTTCTGGACAGTGTAAATCAGGGACTTCATAAAGACTTATTACATTGGACAAGAATGGCTTATGAGTGACTACCAAGATTTTAATGTGACACTTCATCTTGAATGGTCTTTTATGTGTTAACTCTTTACACTTAAATATCTGTTCCACCCTTTATTTTGCTGTGACACTGTAAGTGCCTTTGATCCAGAGCTGCGCATTCTGTTTTCTTTCACCAGCAGAAGTTGGTCCAATAAAAATATTACTCACCCCACCTCAAAAAAAGCAACATAAGCGATAGCCTTTCCTGGTGGCTGTGGGGGCCAAGAACTGGAGCAACTGTGGTAGCAGGGACTCAAGGCTCTGAGTAGTTGGGGGAGGAAGGCTTGGAACACGTGGGGGAGTGGAAGGCAGGGGATTTGAGTGGGAGCGGCTGGGGCAGCGGTGAAGCGGGCAGAGTCCAGGACAGGAGGGCAGGGCTGCGCTGGCTCATTCCGGGGGTGCGAGTTTACAGCCAGCCAGCCAGCGAACCCACCCGCTCGCAAGGCCCCGCAGCTTGGCTTTGCCGCACAGGGCCAGGGCAAACCCCTCGGGGGGCTCAGCTACGATTAACAGCTGCTAACCACACGAAGCCCGAACTACCTGCGCCCGGTCGGCGGGGACACGCTGCAGGCTAGCGCCCGGGGCTGGCAGCGCTGACCCCGCCTTCGCAGCTCCGTGGGCGGCGACGCGCTCAGCCCGCCAAGCTCGCAGGGAATCTTCCTGGTGGCCGTGCTTATACGAGGGAGGGGTTTGCTGTCACCGCATGGCGGAGGCCTGCTGAGCCCAAACTGTCACCCAGGACTGCGGCCCCCTCCCCCTACCGGCGGGAAACAACGCAGGCACGGAACATGGCCCCCACCCCCGTCCGCTCGTTCCGATCTCTGCGCATGCGTTGTAGAGTGCACCGAGGCCGTATCCCTCCGCCAAGCCCCCTTTTGTCAGGGATATTTGTGTAATAAGATAATCCCCGCACCCCAATGGTAAGTGTCATGCGCCCCTCAAAGCGCTACCCCCTCGTCAGGCCGGGGTCCCCCTGCTTAAGCGCAGAGGGGGAGCTTTGCGCTGGCCTGAGCCGTCTCTCCCCTCCCGCCCGCTGTGTCCCTCCGCCAGGCGCAGCAGCAGGGACTTTTGTGTGGGGCTTTTGGGCGCCGTTGAGAGGCGGCCTTTGGCGCCCGTGGTTGTTGTTGTGGACGGCGGTGACGGCCGGGCAGGCAGCACGGTAAGGCCCCAGCGCCGTGTCCCGTCTCTCCCGCACCCCCCCGGGCCGGCCAAGCTTTTCCAGGTCAGTCTGTGCCTTTGTAGGGCCCTGTTACCGGATGTGGAAGTTGATCTCTTCGCTGGTAAAAAATAATTCCACTTCCCCCGGAACCCGGCGCCGCGGCTCCCTCCGCAGCGCCCAGCCCAGCCAGGATTTCCTGTTGGGGAGAGCGGGCGGGCCGGCCGGCCTTCCGGGGACCCCGCCGCACGGGGGGGCGCCCGCAGGGCTGGGCGCGGGAAGGGCTTGGCGGGGTGGCTGTACGCCGGAGGGGCGTGGGTGTAGGTGTGGGGAGGCTGCGACGTGCGAATGGATGGGGGGAGGGGGTCTCGCTGAGCTCGGGGGGACGGGTCTGTATGGCGGGGTTTGAGGTGCGCTGTGGGGGGCGGGAGGGAGGCTGTGGCGTGGGAGGGCTGAGGCTCTCGCTGAGCTCTGGGGGGGACAGGGCGTGTATGGTGGGGTGCCTGTTGGATGTTTGGGTGAGGGGATGGGCGTGATTGAGCTCTGGGGGGGCAGGCGTCTGTATGATGGGGGGCATGTTGCATATGCTGAGAGGCTCGGGAGGCTGTGGTGGGTGAGGAAATGGGGGTTTGCTGAGCACTGGGCAGGTTGAGGGACTGGTGGGCTGGATGTTGGCTATGGGGTGGGGAGGCCAGTAGGATGAGTGGATGGGAGCTTTCTGAGCACTGAGGGATAACTTGTGTGTGGTGGTATGCAAATTGAATGTGCTGCGTGTGTTCAGGATGCTCTGGTAATGTCAAGAAATGGAGGAGCTTGCTGAGCTCTAGGGGGATGGGTCTGTGTGGTGGGTCAGATGTAAGTTGTGGAATTGTGGTGGGTGAGGCGCTAGGAAGCTTGCAGAAATAAAGCAGTTTCATTGTAGGGGAAAAAGGGTATGTGTAGTGGGGTGCATGATGTATGTGTGGCAAGCGGAGGGGAGGCTGTAGTGTTAGGGTATGTGGGGGTTTGCACAGCACTGTGGGTGCTTGGGAGTTTCCAGGAACTAAAAATATGTAATTGACAAGTATGTCATATGCTGAAACCTCCAGGAATATGTCCGTCCAAAGTTGGCAGCCTTGGGGAATGGGAGGTAAGGGTTCTGTGTGGTGGGATTCAGGTTGTATGCCATGAGAATTGGGAGGCTGTGGTGTGGGGAAGGATGACCAAGCTTTCTGAGTGCAAGGAAGGGAAAGATGTGTGTGGCAGGATGCATGTTATATGTATGTTTAAGTGATGGGGGGTGTCTGCATTACCTTCTTCTCAAACTAGGGCCAGCTTGGTTAATATTCGTGACTTGTGGTCCCAGCAACTGCAGTGCACATAAGTTGTTTCTGAAGCCCAATTGTGTGTGTGCTGCTGAGGCCCTGTCTATTCGTCCTGTCCAGTGTTATAGTGAGAAACAGATTAGTGACTAGATGAGAAGCCTTCTCCAGTATCTCAGCAATGTACTTTCTCAAAGGGATTCTGTCTCCAGGGTCTCAGCATTGCTCCACTCTTGCCTCCACTGTGCCAATCTGACCTTGCATTTCCTGCCTTGCTTTAGCCTGGAGTGCACCTTACTGTTGATATCCATTGTAGCGTCTTTGGAAATATTTTCAGCTCAGAAGGGCTTGTTTTTGACTCAAGATGAATTAGCCCATTTTGGAATTAAATATATAATATACATGTAAAGTTATTCTCATAAGGCACCTTTGTTTGAACAGTTGTATTGTCAGTCGCTTCTAAGAATCTAATTGTTTTACATGCTACTAGACCCCTGAAAGTAGCTCTTTTTAAATATAGGGCTGTTAACTACAAACCCAGAGAAGGATTCTAATAATTTACCTCTTAAATCAGTTTTAAATATTTTTATGCCCTCTGCTAAAGTGTGTTTTGCTTGATCTAATTGGGTGAAATCTGGAGTAAACAGTAAGTATTAGTACTAAATTTGTGTGTAGCCATGTAAAATGAACTTTGAAATAGTTATGTCCTGTATATAAAATTGAATGTATTTATTAGGGATTTCAATTAGGATAAAAGCTGGTTTGAATAAGATATGTGATTAAAAAAAAAATTCATATAAACTGAAACTGCGTTCTTTTCTTCAGAATGTTAAGCATATGTGAAATACAGGTTCAGTACCCAATATACTTCAAGAATCCGGTTTGCCTAATGAACTGTAACAAGCACAAATCCAAAAGTAAGGGGTCAGAAACAATTCTCAATTAGTAGCACAAATAAAGAATGTTCTTTCTGAAAACAGGTTTTGGGCCTATCCAAATAATAACAACTGTCCTCGCTATAGAGGTCTACATTAAGAAACTGTTTTAATCTTTCGTGAGGCCAACATGTATACCCTCAGATCTGTTCCATTCAAAGCTTAGTACAGTTGAGGGGCATAGTTAAAACACAACTGGATCTTGGCTGTCAATACAAGATAGCATTTATTAGGGGAATAACATTTGTAAAATATGTAAGTGTATGCTTTCTGGCTCAATGAAAAGTTTTCTATCATTCTGAATTGTACAGTTGCATTTTACTGATACACAGACATATTTTAAATTATAGGGGTGTGAGAAGAAAATTGTACTGACATAATTAAATATCTTGACCTACCTCTACATGACAGAAAGTTTTTACTATTCATTTTGCCTGTTCTCTGAGAGCAGACTTTTTTTCTGAACATATATCATGTTGAATTTTTGGTTATATTTTCTAGAAACTGGTTAGCAATAGGGATACTTACCAGTTAACCCGTGGGTTCCCCTCCCCATGACAGTGCAGCTGGTATCACCCTGGCCGCAACATACTGCAGGGTCAGAGCAGCAGCAGCCCCTGCAACTATGGAGGGACTGGGCCAGAGCAGCCAGCAGTCCCCAATGCTTAGTGAGCTGGTGCTACAGCAGCCCCCTGTGGCAGGGCAGGGCTGGGTTGGAGCAATGCCTGCAGCCAGTGGTTAACGACTGGTTAAACACAAAATTGCTTCATTGTTAGATTAAACGGTTGGCATGATAAAACAAAAAATTTGAAGCTTTGCTTCTGACAAACTGCATATTAAATAATAAAATTTTAAGTCTGTACTCTAGCTCAGATTTTTAATATCAACCTGCATACTTATGTTGATCCGTGATGATGTGTGGGAGTTACAGAATAAACAACTATGATTATTTACAAGGAAATGATTCAAGAACATGACGAATTTTTATTTCCTTAGACATTATTAGATGCAGCCTGATAGATAATATATATTGTGAAAATAAATTTAATGCATTGGAAGTGGTATTGAGAAGCATTATCATATGGAAACAAATACTTTAGGCTCTATGCAGGTACAGTACTAATAACATCATTTTGAGTTCAAATGAAAGAGGGTTATCTTTTGGTGGTGTGATGGAAAAAGTACCTTGTTCTGAATTCAAACATTGTGGTATTGTGTTAATACTTGGAAAATCAGAAACAAGTTGGTATTCGTGATGATATTTTAACACTGATTCAATCAGTGGTTCTCAAACTGTGGGTCAGGAACTCAAAAGTAGGTCACAACCCCATTTAAATGGGGTCACCAGGGCTGGCTTAGATTTGTTGTGGTGCAGGGCTGAAGTCTGAGCCCGAGCCCCACTGCTTGGGCTAAAATTGAAGCTTATGGAGTTCAGTCTTCAGTCCTGCTTCCCAGCAAATCTGCTTGAGTCTGAAACTCTTGGACCTCTGCTCCCTTCCCAATACCTACACCTCCCTGGGGTAGAGGAGTTTGGGCTTTAGCTTACCCACCTAGGACAATTTGGGCGGGCGAAGGCCTCGATCCACCAACTTGGGGTTGTGAAGTAATGTTTATTGTCAGAAAGGGGTTGTAGTTCAGTGATGTTTAACTCCCGTATTAGATAATGAAATATAAAATGAGATGTTTATATTTTATTTCATGAATTAGTTTTTGCTAACACACATATATCAATGTTAGGCATTTTCAGTGTTTTTTCTTTGACGTCTAGGGCACGTATACAAAATCTAATAGAAAGAAAAGTAGGCCGATTTTTTTTCAAAGATTGTGAATAAGTTTCCATTTACTTGAGTGGGAGTTGCAAGTGCTCAGCACCCTGAAAACCAGGTCAGTGACCATGGAGGAAGATTAGCTTGGAAGCAGCAAAAAGAAAAGAACTTTCTGAAGAATAAATACCAAGTGGCTATGAGAAATGACAGGTCTTACCATATTCTAAAGCACAGGTTTCTTAGTCTTGGGTAGCATATTCTTTTTCCCTTGGGCTTTGTTTACCTTGGGTTTTCAGGCATCCATAAAGTTACACTTGTGCAAATCCCTAGCATAGATACTGTGTATTGCTGGCACAGTTTACCCTGCAGTAAACTGCATTGGTGCAGATCACACTGTTCTAGTGTAACTAAGACTTGGTATGTGCTACTAACTTGTGGTATAATTATATTGCGCAGGGGTGTGGAAAATCCACATCCCTGGATAACAGTTATATTGGCCTAATTCCTCTTCACTTTGATACAGCTTCACTAGTGGCTGAAATCTAAGTAATCCTTGAGAAAGTTCTGCTACCAGCTGCCTTCTTTCTTATCTCCCTAACTGGTGTCTTGTACTGTTGCATAGGGGAAGAGAAATGGACTCTCTGATACCTAAGATCCAACCCATTTAGAGCTTTACACATCAAATTTAACAATGTGAAGTGTCAAATTTAACAATTTGAAGTTGTTAAACAACTTCAGAGCAGATGTACTATGTTGATGGAATCTCACAGGTGTGCATTTGAATTTTGTTTCAACTCTGGCGCCTACGTGATTTTCAAGGTAACCATGTGAAGTATATGGAAGTAACTGAGTATAAAATTCCAAAAATCAAGGATTGCTGTGAAGAACCTCAAGTACAAATGAGAGCATCCCAATTGCTTAATTAGTCATAGGCAAAACACTGCTGCTTGCCACTGACATGGTATGTAGGGTAGGAGCTATTGGGGTGCAAGAGTACCCTCCACTAAGGTCTGGTTTACGCTTAAAAGCTTTGCTCATAGAGCTATGTCAGGAATGTGAGAAAATTCACAACCCTAACTGACATAGCTATGCTGGAAAAAGCTCTAGTGTAGAGACAGTTAAATCCTCATAGTCCCTTTGTCAGTATAACTATTTTATTTTTCTATAAACTATACCAGCAAAATAACTCTTGCGGTATAAGCCGTGTGTTCACTAAGTGTGTACGCTAGGGTTGTAAAATCCCATTTATTTTGCTAACTGATTAAACATATAATTTAATCAGTGAACTGACTAAAGAGAGTCAAATGGGAGGGCTGCTCCAGCTCGATTGGAGTGTCCCCCTGCCTGCTGCTGGACTGGAACACCGCAGGCAGAGGCTATTCCTGCATCCTGTTTGGAGCAGCCCCTGACTGTGGCACACCCTGGCTCGCTGTGGACAGAGGCTGCTCCAGTGGGCCAGGGTACCCTGCAGGCAGGGACTGCTTCGGTGTCCCAGTCGAAGCAGCCCCTGCTTGTGGGGTGACTGGGCCAACTGCAGACAGGGAGCTGCTCCAGCCCCACCGGTTAAATGGTTAAACTGTCACATTCCTACTGTGTGCTGATATAGCTATATACCTTTTTCGAGAGTAGAGAGGGCCTTACAAACAATTGGTATAGCAAGTATTCATGTTAGGGGCTCAAGATAATATCCTCAACCTACTGTTTGTCATGCCTGGGTCAAGCCTGTTGGTTAATTTTTCCAAGCTACACTTTTAGGAATACAGCTGGGGAGCCCAAAGACCATACTTTACTGGTCAAATGAAAAGGAGGTATATTTGAAAAGGAACATCTAGGGATGTTAGTGTGTAATTGAATAGTTGTGTAACCGTATCACACTTTAGCGGTAACATGACTACAGTAATTCCTGACTTAACATGTGCCTGCTTAACACGTTTTCATGATAGCACGATTTTTTTTTTTAGGGAACATTTTTCAAACAACACAACCCCGTCCCCGCAATAGCACGATTTCCCCTAGGGCCCACCGGTGGCTGGCAGCTGCGCAAGGCTTCCTCTGCCTCTCTGCAAAGCGGCAGAAGTTTGCCGCTTGCAGCAGCATTCCCCGGTGACCCCCTCTGGCCGGACGCAAGGCATCTGGCCAGAGGAGGTCACCAGGGAACTGCACTGCGATCGGCAAACCTCTACCATTTTGCAGGGAGGCGGCAGAAGCCCCGCACAGCTGCCGGTGACCGGCCAGCTGGGGAAACCCAGCTGCTGGTTGCAAGCCCCCTCCCCTGTCCTTCCCTTCCCTTCTCCAGAGCCAAACACCTCCCCTCCCTGCTATAACCCAGTCCCTTTTCTCCCCCAGCCTTATGTCTTGGTCCCAAGTGCAAGCTGGAGCTGCGAGCACACATGCACTTGAAACACAACCCCCAACCTTTTCCTTTATTTTCAATGGGAAAATTGACCCCACATAACACATTTTCACTTAGCATGATCATTTTCTGAAACTTATCTACCGTGTTAAATGAGGAATTACTGTATTCAATAGTTCTGTCCCCAGAAGTGGGGCCAGCAGCTAGCACACTCCCGGCCCCACTCCTGGGGAGCCCCCTGCCTCTATGAGAGGCAGCAGTGTGGGGTGGCAGGTGGGAGTCAGTTTGCAAGTAGAGCCAGTTTAAAAACCAGCTCCCTGAGCAGACCAGTTCTGCCTGCCGCCCTGCACTGCTGCCTCTGATACAGAGGTGGCAGCAGCCCTATCCACAGGGAGCTCAGACTACCATGGAGAGGGTCTGCTGCTGTGTAGCAGCCTCTGTCCAAAGTGGGTATGGGCTGTCTGGACAGAGGCTGCTTCACAACAAACTCCCTTGCCCCCACTCGGCTGCCTCTAATAGCTGGCTCCCCCAGGACTGGCTCTTGCTCCCTCTCCCTGCCTCTGTAGGAGACAGCAAGGAGGGAGGGACAGAACGGTCTGTGGGGAGTTCTCTGACAACATCCGGTCAGTGTGTAGTGGTAGTCAAAGAAGCTAACAGGATCTTAAAAACCATTAGAAAAGTAATAGATAAAACAGAAATTTCAGGTTGGACCTCTCTGGTCCAGCATCAGTGGGACCTGACCAGTCCTGAACAAGAGAATTTTTGGACCAGGGAATGTCTCCTACCTCTGGCTTGCAAGCCTATCACCTGCTGCTGGCAGGTTGCCACAGCAAGCAACCCTGCCTAGCCCTCTTTCCCACTCCATCTCCAACCTGAGCTGCTTGCCCAGTTACTGCTGGTTCCCTGGGCAGCACAGGCTCTGGCTCCTGCCATGGGGCTCTGTTCCTGTGCAGGTGGGAGCAGATGTGGGGCCTATAACCCCATCCCCGCTCAGCCCTAGTCCTGGCCTTGAACAGCTAGAGGAAGCTGCAGGGCTCTGGCCCTGGCCCTGTGTTCCTGGAGACTTCTGGAGAGCTCCGGCTCTGGTCCCATGCTACCCCCAGCTGGGCTGGTGACTCTGATGTCCCACCCGGCTGGCTCTCCTCCTCTTAGGTTCCCAGGCTCTCTGGTTTGGGAGCATCTGTAGTCCAGTGTTACTGGACCAGAGTACCAGATTTTGTAGGTACAACCTGTATCATAATGCTTCTATATAAATCCATTGTATGCTTACATCTTGAATACTGTGTGCGGTTTGCTCAACTCATATATATATGCACACACACACACATACACATACACAGGGTTTGCAGCTCTTGCACATGAGCATTGCGGGGCTGGCGAGCAGCTTTCGCTGCCGTTTGTCAAGCCCTCTGTGTGTACGCAGAAACAAGCTACTAAAATTATTAGGGAAATGAAGTCGGAGAGATTAAAATGACTGGGACTTTTCATCTTGAAAAAGACAACTACATGGGGATATGATAGAGGTCTATACAATCTTAACTAGTGTGAAGAAGGTGGATAAGAAAATGTTGTTTAATCCTTCACATAACAGAAGAACTAAGGCAGGGGTGTCCAAACTTTTTTCAAAGAGGGCCAGATTTGATGAAGTGAACATGCGTGAGGGCCGACCATTTTGCCTGACATTCTTTGAACCATTAAAATTAAATGCAAATTAACTATTTTATGCAAAGTTTATTGCAAACAGCATACTTTTCATTTCGTCACATGGATGACAAATCTAAACAGGTGTTACATCACTCTGCCTTTCATATCTGAAGGCCAGATGGAAAAAAAAATCCAGGAAGCTGAAATATATGTCAGGAACATTGTAAAGTACATTACATATTGTTGGTAATAAAGGTTGTCTGTCAACTTTTCAGTTCAAAAAATATGAACAGGAACATAACACCAAGTATACATGTAGTGTCCAAATATATTTATAACTGATTTAGACCAACTGACATTAACTGAGATTTTACAATGTATTCATCTCAATTGAAAAAAAAAACTTGCCTGCACTAATGTGAAGGGTGAAACTGAGATCTGGACTGGAGCACATAGGCTAGATCTTTTTCAAAGGCAGTGGTTTTGATGCGCAAAATCTCACGCAGGTGAGAGTCACTTAGTCTTGTCCTCACGCGGTTCTTGTTAAAGTTCATAGCAGAGAATGTCTTCTCACACATATATGTTGAGCCAAACAAGCTCAGCATTTTCTTAGCCAATGTTCGAATCTCTTGAAACCGTCTCTTATCCAGTTGGCGGTAAAAGTTCACAAGAGAGAGCTGTTGGTGACGACTGCGTAACTTGCTGTCACAATGCAGCTCAATGAGCTCGAGCTGCAGCTGATCTGGAGCATCATTGGGGTCAACAGAGAATGGAGAGGAGAAAAGGCTGATCTCCTTTTCAATAGCTGAAAAATCCTGAAAGCGCCATTTAAACTCCCCAGCCAGAGATGCGATGTCTGCTGCATACCTGCTCGTTTGCGCACTGATATTGTCCTGTGGAAAACTGTTCATTATTTCCTGCAACTCTGAAAAATGTATGGTATTGGGCTGTGTTTGTGACAACAGCCTTATGAAAAGTTGCAGCTTTGTTCCAAAGGCTTTGAGGTGTGAATAAAGCTGGTTCACCGCTGCATCTTTCCCCTTGCCTTTGTGGCTGTGTGTGGTGAAGAGTCTAAGGATGAGCTCGGGCCTGCCAGGAAGCTGACAGCGCGCAGCGCCAATCACAGGTACTGAGACATTTCCCGATCTCTGCAGCTGCGGACTGGGAAAATGTCTCTCTACCTGTGATTAGCGCTGCACGCTGTCAGCTTCCCGGCAGGTTCGGGTACGTGGAGCTGCGAATACGCCCGAGCTCATCCTTAGTCCTGAGCGGCGCTCGGGGATTCATTGGGGGCCATAAAAGATAGATACCGTATTTTCCGGCGTATAAGGCGACTGGGCGTATAAGACGACCCCCTAATTTTCCAGGTAAAACATAGGTTTTGGCCTATACTCGCCGTATAAGACTACCCCCCTATACAGAACGTCCCTGTGCTGATACTGTATGTACCGCGCTGAGCCAATCCCGGCAAGCGGTGTATTCTATTAATGCATACAAAGCCTGCTCGGATTGGCAAAGGTTGTAATAGCCCGCCACCCCCTTTTCCCCCCCAAACCCGTGTGGGGACGGGTCCTCGCGTTGACTGCACGGAGGCCCCACTCCCTAGCTTTGCTCTAGGCTTGCTTGCAAACGGGGGTTTAGGTTGCGGTCTATGCCCATTTATCTGGGAGAGACCAACCTACCGCCCAACAAGCCGTCCGCTTCCCCGGTTGGGGGAGAGTCCCCGTAATCTGGGATGGGGAGGACCCGGCGCCCGTCAGGGGGGCTACTCACGGCCCCTCTGGGTCTGTTGGAAGTGTCGCTCCAAGGGCCAGCGTCTCGGGCCGCCTCGCCTCCGGGTTCAGTGCACGTCCGGGGGTCTGGAACTCTCTTCCCCTCGCGTCACCGTCCTCCACCACCTCGTGACCTCTCGGGCCACCTCTGCCGCCTTGGCACCCTGGGTCTCCTTGCTGCGGTGCCTGCCTCTCGTGCCAGCTCCGTGCTCCCCGCTTGCCCCCGCCGCCGCTGCCTGGGGTTTCTGCCGGCCTCCTCCCTCGGCCGGCGTCCGCAGTCGTCCCTGGAGGCCCCCTGGCTGCCTCCCTGCTCCCAGCCGTGTCCGCCGCGATCCTCCTCCGGCCGGCGTCTGCGGTCGCTCCCTGGGACGCCCCGGCCGGCCCCACGCTCTCCGCCGCTTCCGCCCCTGATCAGCTGGTCCGGCCGCCTTTTAAACGCGGCGGGCAGACTCGGGCGCACGCGCCGCACTGCCGGGGGAGCGAGCCGGCTCCTGCTCTCCTCCCCCCGCTTCCGGGGTTGTCCGCGGGCGCACCCAGGGACGGGGACACCCCGTCACAGTAGCCGAAGCTACAGTATGTTTATACCCGGCGTATAAGACGACCCCCGATTTTTGGGGGGATGTTTTTTAGTATAAAAAGTCGTCTTATACGCCGGAAAATACGGTATTGCCAAATTACCTTTGGGGCCGTATTAAACCGGAACACGGGCCGCAATTGGCCTGCGGGCCGGACTTTGGACATGCCTGAACTAAGGGTAACCCAATGAAATCAATAAGCAGCAGATTTTAAAAAAACTAAATATTTTTCACACAACATATGGTGGAACTTTTTGCTGTGAAGGCTAAAGCTATAACAGGGTTTAAAAAAAGAACTAGGGTATGTCTACACTTCATTCCTCTCTCTCGAGAGGAATGCAAATACATAAACCTGAAATTGCAAATGGCGCTACTTCAAAATAGTGCTTTTTCGAAAGAAAAAACATGGTTATTTCGAAATAAATCCCTTCCCTCGAAATAACCCTCTCGAAATAACCTTGTTTTTTCTCTTGAAATAGCGCTATTTCGAAATAGCGTCATAATGTGATTACGCAAATGAAGCACGGGATATTTAAATCCCCGCTTCATTTTCAATTTCAGGTGTCTGCATTTGCATTCCTCTCTCTTGAGAGGAATGAAGTGTAGACATACCCCTAGATTAATTCCTGGAAGACAGGTACATCAGTAGCTATTAATCAGGGATGTAACCCCATGTTCCAAGTGTCCCTAGCCTTTGTGAAAAGTTGAGACTGGAAGACTGGGAATGGATCACTTGATCATTACTAGTTCTTTTAATTCCTTCCTTGAATTGCCTACTATAGGAAAACAGGATACTGGGCTTGATGGACCATTTGTCTGGCCCAGTATGACCATGCTTATGTAAAAATTAATTATTATAATAAAAATGATTAATACAGAAACTCCCCAAGATAATGAGCTCCCAGGATAGCAACGATGTGAGGAGATGACTTTGGCAAATAATGCAGTTAAAAATCTTGGCCTAGTAGGAAACATATTTGTAGGTTTCCCAGTCACAAATCTATCATTCTGGAGCAAAGTCACTAAAACATAGTCAATCAAATATAGTCTATAGTTGCTGTAATGTGCCTTCACTTTTCCTTCCAGCACACCTCACTTATTGTTGTCCTTGATTGGAGGGAAGAGGAGGGGAGAGAATGCAGAAGTCAGAGTTGCTTTCACATGAATTCATCTCCCAGGTGTGGGGGACGGGGAGAGAAGGCACTTCACCTGCTCCTCCAACCACTCACTCTGGCCACTGTGGTTTATTATACCACTGTTGACTCCATCGCTCTTGCTGGTGGCTTTGCACCATCATTTTTTGCTGCCATCTGCCAATGTGACCTTTGCAAGTTGGTCTCTTGAGGTTCCAGTTCACAGCTTTCAGCTCTCAATGAGCTCACTAAGAGTGCAGGATGGGCTGTCTTTGACAAAATCATTGTCTCAGAGCAAATCTAAACATTTCAGCTCTAAAGTGATCACAACAAATAAAGACTCTTTATGGAACCTAATGAGCTTTGTCTTTAGACTTTGGAGAGGGTCAGGTATTTGTGAATATTACACAGACCATCAAGTAAAAAGCCTATCCCTTCCCTCTCCACTGGAGGGATAGGCTAAATACAGTTCTGCTGCCTTTTTTACTCATATAACAAGAATTACAACACTTCGTTATTCTCGCATTCAAGTGATTTGTATCCCAACATCACCCAAAATTGGGCAATACAGTGATGTAACTTTTTGACAAGTGGGGGTAGGAAAATTTGGGGGAAGGACACTACTGGGAGGTAATCCCTAGTATAAGAGCATGCACAGTTGCATTAGGAATGGACTTGATGCTGCTGAGAATTGTGCATACATTTTTTAACTCCTAAGGACAGCTCTGAATTCCTAAAACTACTAATATGCTGAGAAATCTACAATAGCTTTTCCAGAGAAGCTGCAAAATCTTATAATGTAAGGTTCAATGTGGTTATGCACAAATTTATTTTACAAACATATTTTTCTGTGCAGGCCATATTTTGCATGCTATGGGTAAAGACTGCATTTGTTTCTATTGACAAGAAAGTCATCAGCAAGTTAGACGTTTATTTAAAAAAATTGAATTTATGTAAGTAGAGCAAACAAACAGCACTCCAAAAGCAATATTAGATTCATGTTTTCACAGGTCATTCATAAATTAAAAACAAACTTTAGCTGAGTGGTCATGAGACATATCTTTAGTGATACCTTTTGTCTGTTTTTCTAATTACTGTACACAGAACATGTTATAGTGAAAGGACTAGTTGATTCTTAACTGTAGTATAACTGATGTACATTATATAATTTGATATTATTTTGTAACTTGACAATGTCAATTTTGTTAGGGTTATTTTTACTCTTGTCTCCACAAGATGGCTCTCTGAACATTTATTTGGGTACCATAAGAAAAATAAAATTAGCTATTGGTTGGTCACTGACTATTAGATGAGTTTATGAATGTAGAATTTCAGTATGTAAACATCTGCAAAAGAATACTTTAAATCTAACTTTTAACCTGCCTTGTAATAAACATACTACAGATAAATGACATTACAAAAACCTTATTTTCTTTCATTTAATGTTATATAATTTCCTTTGCCTTGGTTTGGACACAACTTAGTAAGTATAGTACAGTTCAGTTAAACATCATGAACATATCAAAATCAAATAAAAAAACAAAATAAAATAAAGTAGTAACATTTGAAAGCCAATCCTATAGCAGTGGTTCAAATGAATAAAACAACCCACTGAGAAAGTGTCTTCAGATATCTTTGAGTGTGTGGACTGAAACAACTAATGAGAGAAACCCCACAAGGCAATATAGCAAAAATTTATTACTTGCTGTAAAAGCAGGTTCCATCAGAGTTCAGACACTCCATGTTCTCTCACACACACGCACACAGACAGACAGACAGTGAGTGAGTGAGTGAGTTGGCCAAAACTTGGAATTTGGTCTGCTTTCAATGTAATTTGAATTCTGACCTTTCCGAATTGTAACATCTGAAATTCTGTGTGAAACTTAACATCTGTGAAACTTAACAAACTTATCAAAGGTTAAACCATTTTATTTCAAGTTTATCTATTAATATAATGGTTCAGTTTTCCCCTTCAAAACTATTTTCACAACTAAACTGTAGCTTTCAGTAATATACTCTTTGCTTTTCTCCTGTTCAGACTAGAGATGTTAAATTTCAGTTAATTGAATAGTCAATTAACCCCATAATTCTTATTAGTTACTTGACTATTCTATAGTCCCTGAAGGTGGGGCCAGCAGCCACTGAGCTCTGGCCCCACTCCCAAGGAGCCCCCAACCACTCCACACTGCTGTTTCTGTATCAGAGGCAGCAGCGTGGGGTACCAGGCAGGAGCTGGTCTGTGAGGGGAGCTAGTTTAAAAACCAGCTCCCCTCACGAGCTGGCTGCCTGTTGCCCTGCACTGCTGCCTCTGATACAGAGGTAGTAGCGCAGGGTGGCAACAACCCCTGTCTAGGGAGATGGGGGGAGGGAGAACCATCCGGCAGGGAGCAGGGCTGGCCAGTAGGAGGTTGGAGGGAGAACTGGCTGGTGGGGAGGAGGTCAGGGGGAGCGAGGCTGGCTGAGGGGGAAGAATGGGAGGGAACCGGCTGGCGGGAAACAGGGCTGGCCCAGGCGCACAGTCCTGGCAGACCGCACGGGCGAGTTCAGCCCCAGGGATTCCATCCTGCCCCGCCCTGCCCCCCCTCCCACTGCATAGTTGCATACTGTCTGACTGGTAGATACGCTTACGCAGTGTGAGCATGTCTACCAGCTAGGCAGTATGCAACTACGTACTGATACGCATGATAATAATAAAACTTATTTAATTAGAAAATACCGGACATTTATATGTTCGGTATTTTCTCAATTTGTTTCCCAGACACACAGTTCAAATACCAGACTGTCTGGTTCAAAACCAGACATCTGGCAGCCCTATCCATATTCATCAGGTTTGGACCTGGAAGGTGAGAACAGTTAACATGCAAGGTACTGTAGCCCAGGGCCTGGTTTAAATGTGGGTGAATTGCTGAGTTCCACCCCAAGATAGATAAAGCCGTGATGAAATGCACTCAAAGAGACCAAATCAGAAGAGCAGCTAGACGTGAAATCATGAGCATTGGTAAATTACTCCATACAGAAACATAACCCACATTCCTCATAAACTATGACTAATATAATATGGTCTGAACTCATTATTGAGCATGACTCACAGTTGGTAAAACCCATTCTCATTCTTAGTATCTTTGCAGATAGAAAGCATAGGTAAAAGAATGAAAAGTTAGTTATATATTTTGGCTAGTAGTTTAAACTATATTTTAAATTTTGGACTCTAATTCCTTAATTGTTAATGTTGGGTCAGTGATTTTGCAAAGATGTTGTTCCAGCATAGGGTTCCCAGGTGTCCGGTTTGAACAGGACAGTCCAGTATTTAACCTTTGTGTTCAGGAAACAAGTTGAGAAAATATAAATAGGATGTAATGTAGATTGTGGTGTAATGTCAAGTGTGTCCAGTATTTTTGTTGAAACCATCTGGCAACCCTAGCTTCTGGAGAGTTGTAGAGTAAACATGTTTAGAGATATTTTGCCACATAAGTTTACTGTCCGCAACCTGTAAGATCTGCATATTTACAATTGTACAAGTGTCAGTAATTTAACATTTTTCAACTATGAAAAAATTGTTATAGTCATTGTTTTGGGACAGTGATTAGCCAGAGTTATACAAAAAGACCATATGTTGCCTTGAAACCTAAAATAATGAGCTACTTTTAAAAGATACTGATTTTTTACAGAAGAGAAATATTGAGGGTTTTAAAAAAAAGTTACATAAGCTGTGTGAATTTGGTCAGAATACAAGAAGCACTGACAATTACTAGTTGTAATTTAACATGCCATATCTTATGTAGAATTATTATGGAAGTGTCAACTAAGGCTCTTATTGAGCATCTTTGAAAAATTTTCCTTGTGTAATTTTATCCAAAATGACTTCACGTGTGAAGTTTGTAGGTTATCTGTCTTATTACCTTTTAATTTTCTTAGACAGTTGATGTGTTGAATATACAGTAAACTTCCGATAATCCGGCACCTTTAGGACCCAGGGGGTGCCAGATTATCAGAAGGGGGGGCTATGAGGGGTCTGGAGTGGGGGGGATGCCATCCCAGACCTCTCATAGCCCCCACTTCCGATAGTCCAGCTCTGCCCCAGGCGTCCCCGATTCAGTTGCTGCTGGTCAGTTTCAACAGCGGCTGAATTGGGGATGCCTGCGGCAGAGCAGCTGGGGTGCTGCCGGGTTGGTCCGGTAGCACCGCCCCTCGGCACTGCGAGACCAACCGACAGCACCCCAGCTGCTCTTGGGGACGCCTGAAACAGAGCAGCCGGGGTGCTGCCAGGTTGATCCCGCGGCGCCAAGGGGCAGCGCTATGGGACACACCCAGCAGCACTTCAGCTGCTCTGCCCCGGGCTTTCCGGAGTCAGCTGCTGATCAGTTTCAGCAGCGGCTGAATAGGGGCGCCTGGAGCAGAGCAGCTAGGTTGCTGCTGGGTTGGTCCCGTAACGCTGCCCCTTGGTGTTGCAGGACCAACCCGGCAGCACTCCGGCTGCTCTACTCCAGGCGCCCCCAAAAGCAGCTGGGGTGCTGCCGGGTTGGTCCTGCAGCTCCGAGGGGCAGCGCTACCGGACCAACCCAGCAGCACCCCAGCTGCTCTGCCCCCGGCTTCTCCGATTCAGCTGCTGGTCAGTTTCAGCAGCGGCTGAATCGGGGAAGCCTGGCACAGAGCAGCTCCAATTCTCTGGCTGCCCCCAGCACTTCCGGGTTCCTGATGGTGCCGGACCATCAGGAGTGCTGGAGCATTGGATGCAGGACCAATGGAGTTTTACTGTAGTAAAATGTCTTTTCACTGATTGATTCATTGGTACAAATGTTGCTGCACTTAGTTGCAATCAGCACCAAGTAAGAGAGTATAAATAATTGTTTATTTAGAGCAGTGTTTGTTGAACTGTGTTCCACGGCACACTGGTGTGCCTCAGAGAACTTAATTCAAAATGGCTGCCTTAAAGGGGAAGGTGACCTTTTTTACCCTTTTTTCCTCAATAACTTCCCCCCAATCCTTACCCCCCCCACACACCTTTTTTTTTTCTTCCCTCAACAAAAATTGTTTGGTTTCCTCCGTCTTAAAAAGTTTAAGAAACACTGATTTTAGAGAGTGTATATATAGCCAGCTCAGTCCAATTTGATGCTGGAGTAACTTAAAAAAGAATCTTCCACAGCTGTGAACAATAATACAAGAAGGAATATTAAGTATTATTGTAATAAACACTTGACCCCAACTTCAACTCTGTTTGAATGTCCAAAAAAGGTTGCAGGCACAGATTGGCTGTCTGTTAAGCAAGTGAGGAAACTTGTTATTATGCTTAGAGGACCATCTAATTTTTAAAAGTCTTGGGGGGGGGGAAAAAACACACCAAAACGAAATACTATGGAGAGGAGGATACTGAATGTTTTTTTAACTCTGATAGCATTTGTCCATTTCAGTAGTGCCAATTTAAATGTTAAACCTTTAATTAATTTTTCCTACATTATTCCACAAGATGTCCCTGGTAGATTTGGGAAAGAAGCTTTTAGAAGCTGCACGGGCAGGTCAAGATGATGAAGTTCGCATTTTGATGGCAAATGGAGCACCTTTTACCACAGATTGGGTAATAAAATATTTCATTTGTTGAAAATGTTTGTCATCTTTGTTTCTCTGTGATATCTTCCCCAGAAAATAGTGTAAATAAATGATCAGAAATATACAAAATCATAGAAATCTACATTGAGCTTTATATATATATTCCTGTATTGAATCCGGCTAGTTAATAATATTGCCTGACTTCATAAAGAGAGTTCATCCTAATTATGTAACTATGTTTTAGTTTAGGAAGAAGGCTCAATTAATAGCTTTATTCTAATTGCTGATGATCAGCAGAAGTAGGGTCAATGACAAACACTAAAGCTGGAAGTTGGTAGAGTTGGAACATGTATGTGGCTTTAAAGAGGCAAGACATGGACAGTGGTCTCTTTTCTGGATGATGTTAGCAGAAAATCTCAACTTGGAAATCTTTCTTTTTTTATATTACTTGCTTTCATCCTGTTGTGCCTTCGTTCCATGAGACTGGAAGGGGGAAATGATTATTAAGGGAAACGCAGTGAGATGTGGATTGATTGATACCTAGATTCTTTACTTTTAGGATAAAAGAGACAATAAGAGAGGGATGGAAGTGAGCACTTCATAGTGGTGTGGGAGGGTTGTTTTTTTTTTAATGGTCAACTTTTATACCATGTTACAGCTGGGAACATCACCACTTCATCTAGCAGCACAATATGGGCACTATTCAACTACAGAAGTGTTACTTCGAGCTGGTGTAAGTCGGGATGCCAGAACCAAAGTGGACAGAACTCCATTACATATGGCAGCATCAGAAGGCCATGCAAACATAGTAGAAGTCTTACTTAAGGTAAAAACTTTTTTTTTATGTTACCTACATTTGAAATAGAACTTGAATCTAGAAGACTAGTTACTCATAAATCTGTGGAGGTGTAACTTTTTAAAATCCTACAATTGGCTGAAAATGACTATTCAATGTATTTTTAAAAAACCCTTAACATTATCCTCTGTATTAAGGGTGCAGGTGATACATTCTTTTTCCCATTCAGTTTTGGGTTTTATTTGTAATTATTTGTTATAATCACTGTGCTTTCAGGCAAATTGTTCATTGGCATCCAAAAAGAAGACTTCTTCATAATGCAATACTGGATACATAAAATTGTTCTAAAAACTGCATGTCTGGACTTCCAACACTCCTGTCATCTGAAGAAGTGGGCTATGCCCACGAAAGCTCATGATACCATCTACATGTTTTGTTAGTCTTTAAAGTGCTACCAGACTATTTGTTGTTTTTTAAGTTTTTCCTGTTACAGACTAACTCAGCTACCCCTCTGAAACTTTTAATCCTTTTTGTTAATGTGTGTGGTGTTTACTGTAGAGTACTTTTAATAAACTAGTAATTGTAAGACAGCAGGAAGTTCCTTTCAGCAAGCAAGTGAAAGAGAGTAGTTTCATCATTGTTCTGTTTGCAACTTTTTGCAGTTTACACAGATCAATACAGCATAGTCTGTTTGATGTTTTTGTTTGCAGCATGGTGCTGATGTTAATGCAAAGGACATGCTAAAGATGACAGCTCTTCACTGGGCTACAGAACACAATCACCAGGAGGTGGTGGAGCTCTTAATAAAATATGGAGCAGATGTCCACACGCAGAGTAAATTTTGCAAAACTGCATTAGATATTGCAATAGACAATGGGAATGAAGATGTAGCGGAAATATTACAGGTAACTTTTTTGATTGATGATACTGGTGAAACTTACAGAAAGATGCTGATTGGTTGTTAATTTAGTAATTGTTGAAGGTTATATGGCAATGAACATATATTTTTCTCCTCTGCAGTCCTAGCATAGCATGAATATCACAGAATACGAGGACTGGAAAGGACCTTAAGAGGTCATCGAGTCCAGTCCCCTGCCCTCATGGCAGGACCAAATACTGTCTAGACCATCCCTGATAGACATTTATCTAACATATTCTTAAATATCTCCAGAGATGGAGGTTCCACAACCTCCCTGGGCAACTTATTCCAATGTTTGACTACCCTGACAGTTAGGAACTTTTTCCTAATGTCCAACCTAAACCTCCCTTGCTGCAGTTTAATCCCATTGCTTCTTGTTCTATCCTCAGAGGCCAAGATGAACAAGTTTTCTCCCTCCTCATGACACCCTTTTAGATACCTGAAAACCGCTATCATGTCCCCCCTCAATCTTCCCTTTTCTAAACTAAACAAACCCAGTTCTTTCAGCCTTCCTTCATAGGTCATGTTCTCTAGATCTTTAATCATTCTTGTTGCTCTTCTCTGGACCCTCTCCAATTTCTCCACATTTTTCTTGAAATGTGGTGCCCAGAACTGGACACAATACTCCAACTGAGGCCTAACCAGCGCAGAGTAGAGCGGAAGAATGACTTCTCGTGTCTTGCTCACAACACACCTGTTAATGCATCCCAGAATCATGTTTGCTTTTTTTGAAACAGCATCACACTGCTGACTCATATTCAGCTTGTGATCCACTATAACCCCTAGATCCCTTTCTGCCATACTCCTTCCTAGACAGTTGCTTTCCATCCTGTATGTGTGAAACTGATTGTTCCTTCCCAAGCGGAGCATTTTGCATTTGTCTTTATTAAACTTCATCCTGTTTACCTCAGACCATTTCTCCAATTTATCGAGATCATTTTGAATTCTGATCCTATCCTCCACAGCAGTCGCAACCCCTCCCAGCTTGGTATCATCTGCAAACTTAATAAGCGTACTTTCTATGCCAATATCTAAATCATTGATGAAGATATTGAACAGAGCCGGTCCCAAAACAGACCCCTGTGGAACCCCACTTGTTATACCTTTCCAGTAGGATTATGAAGCATAAATAACTACTCTCTGAGTACAGTTATCCAGCCAGTTATGCACCCACCTTATAGTAGCCCCATCTAAGTTGTATTTGCCTAGTTTATTGATAAGAATATCATGAGAGACCGTATCAAACGCCTTACTAAAGTCTAGGTATACCACATCCACCACTTCTCCCTTATCAACAATACTCGTTATCCTATCAAAGAAAGCTGTCAGATTGGTTTGACATGATTTGTTCTTTACAAATCCATGCTGGCTGTTCCCTATCACCTTGCCACCTTCCAAGTGTTTACAGATGATTTCCTTAATTACTTGCTCCATTATCTTCCCTGGCACAGAAGTTAAACTAACTGGTCTGTAGTTTCCTGGGTTGTTCTTATTTCCCTTTTTATAGATGGGCACTATATTTGCCCTTTTCCAGTCTTCTGGAATCTCTTCTGTCTCCCATGATTTTCCACAGATGATAGCTAGAGTCTCAGAAACCTCCTCTATCAGCTCCTTGAGTACTCCAGGATGCATTTCATCAGGCCCTGGTGACTTGAAGGCATCTAACTTTTCTAGGTGATTTTTAACTTGTTCTTTTTTTATTTTATCTTCTAAACCTACCCCCTTCCCACTAGCATTCACTATATTAGGCATTCCTTCAGACTTCTCAATGAAGACCAAAACAAAGAAGTCATTAAGCATCTCTGCCATTTCCAAGTTTCCTGTTACTGTTTCTCCCTCCTCACTGACCAGTGGCCCTTCCCTGTCCTTGGTCTTCCTCTTGCTTCTAATGTATTTATAAAAAGTCTTATTGTTTCCCTTTATTCCCGTAGCTAGTTTGAGCTCATTTTGTGCCTTTGCCTTTCTAATCTTGCCCCTGCATTCCTGTGTTGTTTACCTATATTCATCCTTTGTAATTTTTTATGACTCCTTTTTTATTTTTAGAGCATGCAAGATCTCATGGTTAAGCTAAAGCAGTCTTTTGCCATATTTTCTGTCTTTCTGACGCAGCAGAATAGCTTGCTTTTGGGTTCTTAATAATGTCCCTTTGGAAAAACTGCCAACTCTTCTCACTTGTTTTTCCCCTCAGTCTTGATTCCCATGGGACCTTATCTATCAGCTGTCTGAGCTTGCCAAATTCTGCCTTCCTGAAATCCATTGTCTCTATTTTGCTGTTCTCCCTTCTACCCTTCCTTATAATTGTGAACTCAATGATTTCATGATCACTTTCACCCATGCTGTCTTCTACTTTCAAATTCTCAACCAGTTCCTCCCTATTTGTTAGGATCAAATCTAGAACAGCTTCCCCCCCCCCCCCCGGTAGCTTTTTCAATCTTCTGAAATAAAAAGTTGTCTCCAATGCAGTCCAAGAACTTATTGGATAGTCTGTGCCCCGCTGTGTTATTTTCCCAACATATATCTGGATAGTTGAAGTCCCCCATCACCACCAAATCTTGGGCTTTGGATGATATTGTTAGTTGTTTTAAAAAAAAGCCTCATCCACTTCTTCCACCTGGGTAGTAGACTCCTCGCATGACATCATCCTTATTTTTAACCCCTTTTAGCCTAACCCAGAAACTCTCAACACTTCTGTCTCCTATGTCCATCTCCACCTCACTCCAAGTGTGTTCATTTTTAATATATAAGGCAACACCTCCTCCCTTTTTTCCCTGTTTATCCTTCCTGAGCAAGCTGTACCCTTCCATACAAATATTCCAATCTTGTGTATTATCCCACCAAGTTCTGTGATGCCAACAATGTCATAATTGTACTTATTTATTACCACTTCCAGTTCTTCGTGCTTATTACCCATACTTCTCGCATTTGTATGTAGGCATCTAAGATACTGATTTGACCTTGCCTCCTAGTTTCTCACTTCTGGGAATGTCATCGTGTAGACAATTACACAATTAACCAGTCAGCCTGGGCTTATCGGCTAATCTTGTCTATTACACACATTCCCCTCCCTTGCTGCCTCTGTATCAGAGGCAGCAGAGGTGGAGGGAGTGGGAGCTGGTGCCCTGGAGGAGCTAGCTTAAAAGCCAGCTCCCAATGAGCACAGGATCTGCCCGCCCTCCTAAACCCCTGTGCTGCTGCCTCTGATAGAGTTGTAGCAGCACAGAGGTTAAGGGAAGTAGGCTGAAGCCAATACACATAGGGAGACAAATAGGGGCTGCTGCTGCAGAACAGCCTCTGTCCACGGCAGGCCCAATCTCACCGTGGACAGAGGCTGCTCCGTGGGATGTGGAGCAGCCTCTGTCCCCTGGGAGATTGGGCCCACCACGGACAGAGGCTGTTTCACGGCAGCCTCCCCTGCCTTTTGCATCCCCTCTGGCACTGCTGCTGCTGTCTGTGGGAGCTGGGATCCTCGTGGACAGGGGGCTGCTGCCACCTCACGCTCCTGGAAGCTGGTCTGCATGGGGAGCTGCTGTATATGAGACAGCAGTGTGAGATGGCAGGGGGCTCCCTGGGACAGGGGTCAGGAGTTCACTGTCTATCAGTCCTACCCCCAGGAACTGTCTAGTAGTCGTGTAACCACTAAAATTTCATGTGGTTACACGACTATTCAATTACACGATAGGTGATATTCCTAACTCATACATATTATTTGTGTAAAATTCTCTGAAGAATGCTTCTAGCCCCTGCCAATCCAAGAAGTGAGGGTCTTAAGTCTTTTTAGACTTGTTCATTGTGAGTTATGGAATAACTGCTAATTTGCAGATGAGGTATGACTACTAAACTCTGACAAGATGACCTGTCCTTAGTGTTATGTTAGTTGCCTGTATGAGGGCTAAATTAGTTGGTAGGGATAGAAGAGGAAGAAGGTCACCTCTTTTCATTGACTAGGGATCAGAACAACTTTCTTACAGGATCCCCTGGAATGCCCAGATTTACACTGGCAGGGTGGGTTTTTTTGGGGGTTTTTTTTGGTTTACCGGTACATTCATTTTTGTGGTAGCTTCTGACTTTTTCAGGCACTGAGATTATACAGTCATAAATAAATTTCAAGATTAATTGGGGTGGTTTGACCTAGAATAAATGAGGGTATTGAGTATTCAGTATCTAAATGCTAGGGAAATGGATGTTGGTGGCATTCTGAAGTTTTACTTCAGTCAAATCATGTTACCATGAAGATGAAGGCGAAAGCTGAAGCCTCTTGGCCACAGTTTACATAACTTGTTTTGAGTCCTCATCAGCGCTTTGCTTTTTCCAATTCACCTTAAATAGCTCCTAGATCAATGGTGGGCAACCTGCAGCCTAAGGGCTACATGCGGTCCATTAGAGTTCTATGTGTGGCCTATGAGACATTTTGTTTAGTGTTACCCATGTGAAGGGTTGCCAGCTTCCACTGGTTTCTGTCCATGTCGGGTTTTTCCCTGCTGGTATTACTAAAGTGACACACACTTAAAGCAAGGACATTTGAAGTGAGGTGCATGCAGATTGCACAAAACATTGATTGAGAGAGCTGTGTGCTTCTCTGCTTTAAATCAAAGCACTGCTATGGTCCAGTAAGTGCACCTTGCAAATTCTAGGTGTGCAAGTTCGGTTAGCAAAATTATCCTCTCCCGGGAGACCATCTTGGTTATGACAATCTTGTGGCCTACTGAAATGGAGACCCACTCATGCAGCCCACTCACTAGCCTAGGTTACCCATCCTTCTCCTTGATTATTACTTAGTGGTAGACTGTAGATTTACATTTTGATCTAGTCTTATTTACCTTCTCCCGTGGACAAGGCTGTCATTTTTATAATTGTTTTTATAGAAGTATAATGTTTTTAATGTTTATTTGCACTCTGAATAGCGTTGTTGTCTTTTTTTCCCTCTTAGATTGCAATGCAGAATCAAATCAATACAAATCCAGAGAGTCCTGACACTGTGACAATACATGCAGCCACACCACAGTTTATCATTGGACCTGGAGGCGTGGTGAACCTAACAGGTTTGGTATTTTCTGCAGATATATCAAATGCAGCAGATATTTGGATGTTTTTAGGACAGCTGTTGGAATTTTATGGTTTGTTCACCATTTTATGGTGAACAATGATGGTAAGATTGCAGCTGTGCCTTATTCCTCTTTGTTGTCTTTTGCATATTATAAACATCCAGGTACTTAGAATAATAATGTAATAATAATGCCTTAGAACTGTATTAGCCTAACAAACTTGTCTTCAGGATATAATGTTTGGTTTATAACAAGATCATTATATGTCTTTAGCATAAAAAATAGGGACTTCTGTAACAATCTAATACAAGTTTGTGAACTGACTTAATTTTTTCTTCTCTTAGATGAGTCGGGAGTATCTGCTGTACAATTTGGAAATTCATCAACATCTGTATTAGCTACATTAGCAGCTTTAGCAGAAGCGTCTGCTCCACTGTCCAACTCTTCAGAAACACCAGGTTAGAAAGCAAAATAATTTATTTTCCTTCAGTAAACTAACACTAAGAATGTGGAGATAAAGCTTTCAGCAGTACAATTAGTCTGAAGATGGAATGAAACTCATTTTTAAAATGCTGAAAATAAGTTAATATCCATTTTGTTCAAATCAGCAATATAGGAGGATTACATCATGAAAAATACTTATAAGACATAACTATTTAAAGTACTTCTTTTTTTGTTAGATTTGGTATTTCTGAATCTGCTGGAGGCAGCATTTATTTTGGTGAAAGTGTGACATTTATTCAAGAGCCTGTAATCAGATCAGAAACTGATTTCTGACTTACTGTATTACTAGTTAGAAGAAAATCTTTAATATCTGAACACTAAACATTTGATTTAAATTGATATTTTTTTAAACTTGGAGGAGATGGTCATAAAATACAGCATTCCAACAAAACATATGCACCATGTAAAGACAACTAAGTAATCTTAAATATAATGTCTCAGAGGGGTAGCTGTGTGAGTCTGTAACTTTAAATCAATGAATAGCACCTTTTGTTAGATTCTAACAAAAATATATATGTGGTATCATGAGCTTTCATGGGCAAAACCCACTTTTTCAGTTGAGCTGGGTTTTGCCCACAAAAACTCATGATCCCGTATATTTTTGTTAGTCTCTAAGATGCCGCAGGACTACTTGTTCTTAAATATATTGGATTATGTGGTTAACTAATTTGAGTGTGAAGCCTTCAAAATTACATGTTCTCTCCCAAATTCTGAAGCACCCTGCCTACAGATGTAACACAGGTATGTAGAGCTAAATTGTGACTAGACAGTACTATTAGTGTAATCACAGATGTTGGCAAATGTATTCACTTTTCTAGGAATCCTGCCAGTGGGGATAGGATGGGGGAACATGTTTCTGGGCACACATTCCTGCTGCATTGAAAAGGAGGCTGTGCAAGGAGGAAAGAGAATCAGTTGACTGCCAAGATGGTGTAAAGTGCCATTTGCCCCAATTACTTTGAATACCCAACAGCTTACATTTTTATTCCCTTTTAAAAAAAATTAAAATATGGGTGTAGCAAGCTGCTCCATTCTTTGGGGAATTCTTAACAAAGCTTGGGGATGGCCTGATACTTAGCAGAGGTAATTTTTTCCAGAGTGCTAAAAATGTGTTTTACCTGGTAAAAAAAACATCAGTCCCAGTTTAAGGCATTTTCTATTTTTAAAACTGTTTTGTTAGTATACACCATATTATACTTACTTTGTTATATTTTCAAATGTTATCTGTATTAAAAGTAAAATTGCAGTGGCTGTAATATAATATTGAACATTGGAATGCGTTTTGGTTTGGTACTTTCTCAAGTAAGTTATGCATGTGCTGACTCGTATTTCAGTTTTCAGTATAAATGGCAATACAAGTTGAAAACATTTCGTTATATGACAATGACAGTATTGCAGGTTTATAGGCTTGAAGAATTAAGTGATCAGAAGCATGCAGATTTGTGGACTACTAGTCCAGGTTCATTTGGCTGTGCAGCATTCTGTAGTAGTAGATCAACTTTGATATAGTGAGTAGAATGAGCCTATTCCTCAGTTTTGAATGGAAGTGATTAAAGTTTGAAAAAATTCATTCTGTGCTTACAGAACTTAGTATAATAGAATATTAAGGCTGGAAGAGACCTCACAAAGTTATTTAGTCCAACCCCCTGCTTGAAGTGGGACTGAGTCCAACTAAATCATCTCAGCAAGGGCTTTGCTGGATTCTGATGCAGTCTTTTTTGTCATTGTCCTGCTTTAAATCAAGTTTTAGATGGTATTTACCAGCACTCTTTCCTAAACTAGATTTTCCCAGGAAATTGCCAACTCTGTTTCTATGAATGCTTTTTCCCAGTCTTATCCAAAGACTCTGCTGCCTTTCCCCCCCATTCCCTCTTCTGTCTGTTTATGATGCAGAAAGTTAGGCATTCATGAATCTGGTGGCACAGAAGTGGCTTCAAAGACTATGATTATTAGACCTTATGAAGATGTCAGCAGAACCACCTACTGGACCCATCAGGCAGCCAAACCCCTGCCAACAAAAGTTGAAAATCTGACATTTTGAAAGAACCAAGGCAAAAGATCTGAGCTAAACAATCACTCTTTTTCAATTAAATCAGAATACCCTCTGTAATCTTCTACATTTTTAAACTGGTGAACAGAGTTGAAGCAAGAGCAGCGCTAGCTATCATATAAAATAATAGGAGGTGGCGCTATAATTTTTCTGTCCCAACCCTTTCTATTCATCAGAAAAGCTATGGCATACTTTTGATTTCTATACAGTGGTAAACCATATCTAGAAATAAAGCATTCAGAAGGCCAGGCTCCTTATTTGGACTCTGTTGAACGTTGGAGACAAAATTCTTCACAGGCTTTGATACTGAGGTGGATTAGATGGTGTATATTAGAGGCTTATAAAGAAAAAAGCTTGTCTTTCTGCATTGAGATTTTGCATTCTAAGGGTACATTTACACAGCAGCATTATTTGGAATCATGTCTATAATTCTGAAATAACTATATGAGCATCTACACAGCTAGCCCATTATTTTGAAATAATTTTGAAATAACGGGTGGCTTACTTTGGTGTTTGTAAACCTCATTCCATGAGAAATAAAGCCTCTTCCAAAATAATTATTTCAGAATAGCAGTAATGTGGACGTTCCACTGCTGCTATTTTGAAATAGCTCCTTCAGGCCATTTAAAGTAATTACTTCCCAATGCTTGCTGGGGTTCTAAATTGAGGTAGTATGTCCACATTAGGGGAGCCTACTTTGGTCTAATTTTCAGGCTTCCCTGTAGTGAAGATGCGCTATTTCGAAATAAGCTATTTCAGAATATTTCTTCTGGAATAGCTTATTCCGAAATCGTGAAGAGTAGACGTAGCCTAACAACCCTAGCAATCTCTTTGATGGAGACACATGCATGTAGAGGAGATCTCAGCAAAATAGTTGCTATAATCTGTGCTTGTTGCATGTTCTGAAAAATACTTCAGAACTGAAATGCTGAAGATCAGCAGGATTAGCTGTGTATTTTGGACTCATTAGCAGGGGAGTAATTTCGGATTTTGGTGGGTGGAGGGCTGACCTTGCGTGCCATGATTAGGGGGAAAAAGAGTGAGCATGGAAGGGGCAGACCAAGGACTGCGACTTCAACAGTGTTACTGAGCAAGCTCAGTACAAGTCAACCAGCAAGCTGGGAGAGGACAGATTCCAATCACCCATTCTCCACATGAATGTCTCCTCTTTCTGGGACTACTAAGGCACTGGAAAACTCTAGTTTTTTGGCAGATAAATTAACAGCTGACAGGAGCACAGTATCTAATTCCTAGATAAGAGATAAAATTTAAATAAATATTAGATCCACTCAGCTCTGATTTAACATTCTGACATCTTGTGGCAAGTCACTTAAGGGATACTGGTGAGCCTTAAAATTGTAATATATATTCTTACTAACTGCAGAGAGAGAGAGAGAGAGAGAGAGGCTGACTGTCAGGAGGAGTCCTGGGCTCTATTTCGGCTCTGGAAGTTGAGTGGGGTCTAGTGGCTTACAGCAGGGCGCAGCTACGTTTGGGCTCTATATAAGATCAGAATGGACATACTGGGTCAGACCAATGCTCCATCTAGCCCAGTAGCCTGTCTTCCTATCGTGGCCACAGCCAGGACATGAACAGAGGGGACATTCATCAAATAATCCATTCCTTGTCTCCCGTTGCCAGCTTCTGGCAAACAGAAGCTAGGGACACAATTCTTGCCTATTCTGGCTAATAGCCATTGATGGACCTGTCCTCCTTGAACTTTCTTTGTTCTTAGTGGAACCCTATAATAGTTTGGGCCTATTCATCATCTCCTGGTAAAGAGTTTCATAGTTTGACTGTGAAGAAATAATTTGTTTGAAATCCACCGACTATAAATTTCTTTGGGTGAGCTGCTTAACAGAATCCCACTTGTCATTACCTACAGTCCACAACTCAAACCCCTCCAATGCATTAACCACAGTCTACAACCTGTCTTGTAAAATGATCCCTCACTCTCAGAAGTCTTGGGGGACAGGCCTGTTCTTGTTTACAGACAACCCCCCAACCTGAAACAAATTATTTCCAGTAACCATGCTATACAACTACATCATAACCCTCTCCCCCCTCCCTCCTTGGGGGAGGGAAAAAAAAGAAAAGGAAAAGAAAAGTAAGGGTCGGGCCCATCATGGTGGGCCTGATCCTTGCTTTTAAACTTTCTGCAGAATACCAGTGGTCCACAGACCATAGGTTGGGAACCACTGTGCTAGTGTCCAACATAGTATGATGATTGGTGCATCATACACACATACATGGAGAGCAAGAGAAGGGGCAAGTTGGGCATTCAAATGAAGCAACAATGAATGTCCAGCTCTGAAGGGATGCTAAATTCTTATGGGTGAGGTTTGTCAGTTACATTTAACTAGTGGGAATGAAGCAGCTCCCTGCCCACAGCGTGCAAGTGGCTGCTTCACCCCTGCAGGGCTCACCGTGGATGAGGGATGCTCCAACCCAGCTGAAACAGTCTCTGTCTGCAGCACTGTTAAACATAAAGTTTAACTGGTTAACTAATTAAACAGGCCCCAGGGGCCCTTGGTTGGGCCCCGACTCCTGGCCACTGGTGCTCTTTGGCCTAGGAACATCTGTGGTCCTACCAGACAATGGACGTTGCCAAAACAGAGAGTCCCGGGTGTTTAGGGGGCCATCCTATGGTTCCTTGCATATCTTTATTGTTTAATATAGCTAATACTATTTTATTTTCTTGCATAAGCACTTCCTGAAGAGTGTTTTTATTAGTATTTCGTTAGGATATGAATTTCTACAGAGAAGTCTTCAGAAGGCAATGATTGCAATCATTATGTGAATGGCACAGTCTTTTAAAATTGTGCTGTCATTAATTGCAAAGATGAAAGCTTCATAGTTGTATCTATCTGATCTCTGACATTTCTGAGATGGCATAGGCTATAGTTTTGAATTTTACTCTGATAGAAAGCTTTCTAGTGCCTACTGCTTAAATCAAAGCTTCTGCTTTTACCATAACATAGGTTGAACATAAAAATAGGTTTAATGTGGTTGAAAATGTCCATGATTGCCTAGTGTTTATGTTGCTCTTTGTGCCTTAGTGTGGTTTTTATTTTTGAATAGAGTTTTTCCTCCTGACATTTTCAAAAATAAGGGACCTTGTGACTTGGCCTATAATTTGAAGGACAAATAAAAACAACCTAGATGAATAACACACAGTTTACCAGTGCTCTGAATAATATCTTTTCTGTTTTTTTGCTTGATTCATAAATGTAGCAGAGAAGAAATTGAGTGGGTCATTGTAATTTATGCATTCTGGAATCATGCATTTGAAATGCAAAAGTTTGTTTTTATTACTTTTATCTTGTGAAAATTTTTATACAATATTTAATTTCTTTTAAAAGTTCATCTTCTTCTTTATTTCTGCCTCAAAATAAGTATTTTGTTAGACTCCAAAGCTTTTATTTTTCAAGATTATCTAATACTGTTCACTTAGCCCTGTTTGATACACTCTACCAAGATTATTTAGGTATTGTTTGGCTTTCTGTGGAAGTGGAACAGCCATACAATACAAGTTTAAGATCCTACAGAGATCTTTTTACCTGTTACTGCTTAGGAAGAAGATCTCATAACTGGAAAGTCACAGGCCATATTTTCAACTTGTGTAAAATAGTATAGCTCCTCTGACTTCATTGGGGCTACATGAATTTATAGCACATGAGGACCTAGATCCAGATTTTTCATTGAAAACTTTTGTTACAAGTCACCCTGAGATTACTATAACTGAAACTAATAAAGAACTGGAAGATTTACCTGGCATTGCCCAGGTCCTTGAGGGCAGGGAGCTGGCAGTGTGAGGGGTACAGGAGTCAGGGCAGGGCCTTGGGAATGTGGGGGTCTCAGGGCAGAAGACCGAGGGTGTGGGAGGTGCACAGGAGAGGGGTACTGGGGGCTCCTCCTCTCTCCCCTCGCCAAGCAGGAGTGGGCTGCCAGGGGCTCTCTAGTTCTCCTTGTCCTCTCCTGGGGCACAGTGGAGTCCACCAGGAGCTTTCTTTCTACCACTTACTGCTTCCTCAGGTGTGGGGGGTCAATGGGAGCTGTCTCCCAGGCAAGGGGGGAGTGCACTTACCTGGTTGTGTGGCAGGCAAGATGGCAAGCCCCATCCCCAGCTGGCTGCTCTCTTGGTGGTATGCTGCCCCTAGTGGTCACTCTACAGTATAGCTATCCCCTGCGCTCACTGCCCCCAGTCGTCACTGAGATTATAGTGTCCCTCCCTTTCCATGTTTTGGAAAACAGTTCTATTCCCCATGCTTCCCATTTTCCTGGCATAACGAAACCCTGGCATTGCTTTAAGCTGGGAGAAGAGGAAGCTGCATACCAAATTTGGTGATCCTAGCTCTTACAATTTGGGAGGAGCTCTTGACCAACCAAACTCATAGAGAGACAGACAGATGCACATTTCTAAAATATATAGATAGACCTAATATTTTTTTAGTTCATTGGCTTCTTTTTGTTTTCCAGGCTATGCAAGGGATCTTTACCAATAGTAGTAGTAGTGCTGCTCTTGGACTCACTCACATGGCTTTCCTAAACATCAGAAGGACAGCAGAAAAAGTGCACTCTGACATTCTAGACTTTAATAGTGGGTGCTATCAAAAATAATGAAACAATTGGTGAATTTAAAAACAGATTGACCTAAATATCTCATGACACTTTTTAGCAGGCTACAGAGCCCAGGAAGAGGGAGGTCTGGCAATGGGGCAGTAGCTCCACAAAGGGCACCGATGACTCAGCCAGGAGGCCCAGTGTGTGTGTTTGAGGGGTTGGGGGAGGACAGGCTGCATGGCAGGGAGTTCTGGCCCCAGCGGAGCTCCCTGGCCATTGCTGTAGATCTCCGGCCCTAGCCAGGGAACTCCAATCCTAGTGGCAGCCAGGGAGCTCTGGCCCCATCCCTGGCTGTGGAGTTCCAACTGCATTCTGGTTCCAGTGGCCGGGAAACTCCAGTCCCAGCCCCAGCCAGGGAGTTCTGGCCCGGGCTGCGGAGCTCCAGCTCTGTCCTTCTGCCCTGGCTGCAGAGCTCTGGCCTCAGCCACAGAGCCAGGCAGCTGCAGAGCTCTGCGGAGCCAGGCTGCTGTACAGCTCTGGTGGTGGTGCTCTGGCCCCAGCAGAAGCAGGGCCAGGTAGCACCCTGGGGACTAAGGCAACAGCAGGGGCAGGTTGGAGCCCTAGTCCAGTGGCAGCATGGCCAAGAGGAGAGGGACCTTCCCTGGTCTGGCAAATCCCTAGGGGTGCTAGACCTGTGAAGTCCAACCTGTAGTACTTATATTTTTTGAAACTTCACGTTTCTTATCCTTATGAAAGATTACCATTGACTTGAATGGACTTTGGATTAGATCCTGTAAGCATAAAGAATATGTTGTTAATGCATTAGATTTATAGCTGTAGAAGAAGCATTGAATCTGAAGTGGCATGTAAAAGGCTTCTAATAGTTACTAACTTCTGACTCCCAGTTTTTAAATTGTAAATACTTTGACCTCCTTTACACTTTATCAACAGTTGTGGCCACAGAAGAAGTAGTGACAGCAGAATCTGTGGATGGTGCAATTCAGCAAGTTGTCAGTTCTGGAGGTCAGCAAGTTATTACTATAGTTACAGATGGCATTCAGCTTGGTAACCTCCATTCAATTCCAACCAGTGGAATAGGTCAACCAATCATTGTGACCATGCCAGATGGACAGCAAGGTGAGTGGAAACAAGATGTGCAATGTAAACATCAAGAATAATTTTAATTTAAAAATCATGATAGATCAAGAAAATATGTGACTTCTTACATGATATGTTTCTTTGCACAACAGATAGAATTGACATTTGTTGTATGCCATGAATTATTTCTCTAAATCTGCTGTGATTGAGTGAGGTTCCATTTGAATTTCATTTTCCTGTAGATGAATGAATGAAATGAAAATGATGACTTTTAGGAAAAATATAAATTTTAAGAAATTAACTTAACCAGTGAGATTTGAGTATGAAGATAAATTAAGAGTGGAGGAGAAGGAAAAATTTCCAAGGTGTAAGTAGTAGGAGTGTGAATGACTAGTTGACACACTAGTCATCTAGTCGCTTCTCCCCCCTCCCCACTCCGCTGCCTCTATAAGAAAGAAGCAGCAAGTGGGAGCGGGGGGGAGGGAGGGAGAGGAGGAGGTGCTTCAAAGTGGCAATGCCACGTGGAGCCCAGGGCCAGACCCTGAGCTCTGTGCGGCGCTTCTGCTTTGAAACACCACATGCAGCCTGGGGCCAGCTTGAGAGTTCTTGGCTGGCCTGGGCTGCATGTGGCATTTCAAAGTGGCAGCATTGCATGGAGTCCAGGGGTCTGCCACTTTTAAATGACACGTGCAGCCCAGGTCCCCAGCTGCTCCCAGGCTGCATGCAGTGTTTCAAAGCAGCAGAGCTGTGTGGAGCCCGGGGTCAGCTGGGGACTCCCCCACTGACCCCAGGCTCCAGGCAGCACTGCCGCTTTGAAACATCACGGGGAACATGGGGTCAGCTGGGGACTGCTTGAGTCTCTCGCTGGCCCCAGGCTCCCCACAGTGCTTTTGCCTTTGAAATGTAGTAACAGCCCTGCGGCTGTTGCTACTCTTCAAAGGCGGAGGTACTCCTATCAACTAATTGAATAGTTGATGCAAATTGAATCTGCTATTCGATTAGCCCATTCATCTAAATTTAACATTCCTAACAAGTAGGTGAGCGAAGGTGTTGAGGGGAAAGGTGGTGATTTTCTGACTCATCTCAAACAACTAGGGTCGTTGTAAATTCAGTTTCATAAGTGGAAAATATAGAACATCAACAATAACACAAACTGTCACTACTTATCAGCCTTCTTCAGAGGAACTTTGATAAAATAGTTGAATGCAGATTTGGTATCTAGGAGCAGCCTTTGCATACCATGGGGCTTTGCTCTGTGGGGATCTTCTCTGAACTCCAGGATATACTGGAATTTTAAGGGTGATCTGGTAGGAGAGCAGTGGCATAGCTGGTGGAGTCATAAATACAGACTGTACTCAATGGAGCAAGAGTGCATTATTGCGGGAGCTAATGCTGCCTTGAGACTGCAGTAATGGTTATGGACTAAGTATTGTGTAAATATTTCTTGCAACAGTTATTCCTGATGTAAATGAATCTTTTCTTGTTTTCTCATCCTCATATCACCCCTAGCGATTCCCAGTTCAGAGCTTGGCTATATAATGCCATACATTGGAGGCCAGGATTTGGTCCAAAGTCTGTGGACAGATTAGGGATGTTGAATATCGGTTGATTGAATAGTTGATTCACCTCATGAATTCTTATCAGTTACTCGACTATTCTATAGTCTGCAGAGGTGGGGCTGGCAGCCAGCGTGCTCCGGCCCACTCCCGAGAAGCCCCCTGCCACTCCACGTGCGGGGTGCCAGACAGGAGCTGGTCTGTGAGGGGAGCCAGTTTAAAACCCACCTCCCCCTTGTGGGCTGGCTGCCTGTTGCCCCACGCTGCTGTCCCTGATACTGAGGCAGCAGTGCAGGGTGGCAGTAGCCCCTGTCCGGGGGGTGGTCTAAGCTCCCAAATCCAGTGCAAGCTGGAACTCAGACTGGCTGCCTGCCCACCTCGCTCCCAATACATTTTAAATGCAGAGCAACAACAGGGATAGGTCCAGGACCTGACACAAGTTGGGACTGAGCCAGGCTGTTGGCCAACCTGCTAAAAAATGTACTGCAAGTGGTGGAGGAATGCATGTAGTCTATAGTAATAACTGATAAGATTTTGCTAATCGGTTAATCAATTGCATCATTACATCCCTAGGACATTTATCATACAGACATTTATCATGAATCTATACTGTTACTAATTGAGCAGACCTTTGGAAGAGCACTTATATTTGTTACATAGCCAACCAAATGTATATTTAGGAAAGATTTACAGAACGATGATGTATTATAAATATGACCATAATTTTCGTAGGCTTAGGGAACTGCTAGAATTTTCAGATTGCCTAAATGATTGACCTCAGAAAAAACATAAGCCATTTTACTTTTCATAAATTATTTAAAAGGAGATAGCCTTGTAGCTGAAGCACAGGATTGTGAGTAGGAAGATCTAGTTTCTATTTCCAGCCCTGCCACCCAGATTCTCTCTGACTTTGTGATTGGTCACTTAAAGTATGTGCCTTGTAAATCCATGAGTATAATGGGTTTAATAATATCTGATCAAATTTCTAGGCAGTAAATGTAGTTAATATAACATTTTGAAATTAATGAATGGGTTTTCAGTTTATTCTTGAAAGTAATTTTACATATTAGTTTTATGTAATATAAAATACTGGCCCTTCTATTTATATTTATCTATATACATTTGGTTTTATTGAAGTATTAACAGTACCAGCAACAGACATTGCTGAAGAAACTGTGATCAGTGAAGAACCACCAATCAAGAGGCAGTGCATTGAGATTGTTGAAAATCGCATGGAGTCTGCAGAAATAGAAGTAAGGAGTCTATTACCTGATGTATTTTAACCAGAATTTTCAAAATGGAATGTTTTGTTGTTTCTTGTTTTATAGCAGAGTTTCTGTGCAATCACAGAATGAAGATAACTTGTTTGTATTCCCATATTCCCACTTGTTTGTTTATTATCAGAACTTGTGTTTTACAAAATTGCTATAAGAAGTACATAGCATAGCATATGATCAATCCTCCCATTGCCCATTTGTGCATATATATGTCATTTATTTTTGTACTTGATTATTTTTTTTCTTTTACTATCACCAGTAAATTCTTAAACCTAGATACGGGTATATCATTATCTAATGTAACTTTTCATCAACAATGAATGAGAATAATGTTCTATCATCTCTCTCTTAAAACACATTTGTCTTGATTACTGAAAATATATTATGATTTTTACCATTAATAACATCTAGGTAAGATATTCAGTGAGTGAAAGCACAAAACATAGATTCTATCTTGCTGTTATAAATTTTTACCAGTTTTTTGACTATGTGCAGAAATATTAATAAAGCATCAGGTTGCACCATTTGGTGTATTGAAATTTTAATGCAAAAGTCCTATCTTAAAATAAAAGTGAGATCCACAATTGTGCATTGGCAACCTCTTTCTTTGCTGCATTATTTGATTAAAGGTCTATGAAAACTGCTACCTACCCCGATTAGACTGTAAATGCCAAATTGTTTTGTTTCTTTGAACCTTACAGTATTTTGTTTCACAATGTGTTTATCATTTATCATTGTATAGTTTGTGGAAGGATTCATCATGCATGTCTAATAGCTATAATTAGCATATATCAATGAATTTTTCTCTGTATATTAGATCACACAAAGTACATTCTACTCTTAGGTGTGTGATCATTACATAACGATACAATTAAGATTTTTTTCGCTGCACTTTTTAAATGTATGATTTTTAATAAAAACAAAACTTCTGTTCACACACTTTTAAAAATCTGCCTGCATTTTTCTTAGTAAAGAAAGCTATATCCTTGATTCCAATGAACTACACAGTTTTATTAGTCAAAGTGATAAGAACTAATTTAAGAAATTAATCAGATCATTTCTAAATACAGTAAGTCAGGATGTGGCACCTGCCATTGGCCTAGATGGGCCTTTGGTCTGACCCAGTATGGTCATTCTTATGGTAATATAAATGCTTTTTCAAAGAGACACTGTCAGCTTAAGTTTCATATTTTAAACAAACTTTTTAAAACTGTTACTAAAATATACTTAAGTGAAACAATGTATTATGTTGTTTTAAAATATTTAAATATCAAGATTAATTTAGTCCTTGATTATGAAATAAGATATGTACAGGCAGATCTCTGTACCTTCACAGAGTCTATTGACTCTGAGGGACATGACCATCACAGTCTGATTGCATCTGTTTTTATTTCTGGATCCTCATATTTAGTGGTCAGTCACCCCCCTTTAAGCGACTTCATGTTGTTGTCATAGGTAGAAAGCAGAAGATAAATAATTGAAACAAGAAAAAAAACCTTTATTATTTGAAGAGCAAAAATTTCATCTCTTCTTGAATTTAATATTTTAATCATCATTGTTGCCTTTTGTTGTTTGATTTTTAAATAAAAGGGTAATATTTCTTCACCATTTCACGTTCTTAGCACATCTATATTTATTTATGAAATCTTTATGTAAACCAAACTCCTTTTTTACTTCAGTGAGAAATTTTCCTGTTTAGTAGTTGCCGGATAGAGACTTCGGTTAATTTTTTCAGTTTGAATGCTGAACTCTCATAAGATATATTAATCAAAGTTTCAGTTACTAGGAATATGTCTGACTTAATTGAAGTTTTGTGAAGAATATAAAAAATTGTCAGAAGTCCCAGACAATTTTAACATACTTAAATAAGTTGCAAAATTTTACTTATATAGGTTGAAACTCTCTTAACTGGGATGGATGTTGCAGGACCAGAGAGTCCTGGTGGAAGGCCAGCAGTAAGGATCCCTGCAGAGTTGGCAGGGCAGCGGGCTGCCCACAGCGAGTTGATGGCGGGGCCACCCAGCACGTGGCAGCGGGGATGCCCAGTGGCATTGGCTAACCTGACTGCCTAGTGGAGCTGGGAGCTGTGGTAGCTCAGTGGGGCAGGGAGCCGTGGTATGCAGTTGTCCCATATGTTCTGGAGCTCCAGGGCTATGCCCATAACTGCCTGGCAGGTCCCGGAGCTCCAGGGGAGTGCATGTGGCAGTCTTGCGGGTCCCAGAGCCAGGTCAGTGATGGCTGACCAGTGGGGTGGGCAGGGCAGAGCGGCCAGCAGGAAGTAGGGAGCTGGCCAGCAGCCGAGCCGGGGTACCAGTAGCAGCGGTCCAAAATTACCTTCCCTGATCCGGCAAAATCCCTTATCCAGCAAAATCCCTCATCCGGGACCAGGCAGGTCCTGAGCATACCAGACCAGGGAGGTTCAATCTGTACAAGCATTTATTTTTTGACTGGTCAAGTTCAATATTGACTTCCATCCATAACTCAATATATAATTTACAATGATTCATATTCACCATTGAGATTGACTTCCACTTTTCCTAAGGTGGCTTAGGAAAAGTGTGACACACATTAAAAATACCCAGCAAATAGAATTATCATTGCATGAAACTTTGCAATTTAATTTAGTCATCAGTGAAAGGATCACATTTCTTCTTTTTTATTGACTGTTAAATATTACCTGACATCTTCCATTATTTGTAATTAATTACACACAGAATTATCTGTCCTACCTATAACAACACCTAATATAAGTATAAGTGACCACAATTCTTTTTGTAAAACATAAACATTGGCAATAAGGGTTTGGAGGCATTTTGTAGTTAGCAAAACTACTTTTAACTCACTTCAGTCTTCAGATGAATACGCGTGTAAAATATTGCACAGTAAGACAGTAAAAAAACATTTTTTTTTCTCAGGGAAACTGAGAACAAACTATCTGCTAATTCAAAACCACTACCAGCTATATCTCTGGTAGTGGTTCCTAGAATTGATATGATTCCTTTCAGTCCCCAGTCTTCCTGTTGCTGATGAACTGCATAAAGCTGTCTATCTCTTCTATTTTGCTGGTGAAAATTTCCTTTTCCCACCTCTCTCTGTGTTCTATCTCTTCCCTAGTCTAGCCTGTGAGATCCTGCCATTTAAGGACAGGCTCTGCTTTCTCCCATATATGAGGGAGATAGCAGCAGAGCTCACTACAGCAACTGCTTCTTTTTTTTTTTTGGCATCAGCTTTGGACATCCACAAGCATCTGCTTGCAGCAATTGCCTGATGCTTTCATCTGACTTCACAGATGAAATATAGCTTCACAGCTGATATAGCTAGCTATGGCTAGTTGCCCCATCTTCAGCATCTCAGTAGATTTACGTAGCTGTGGTTTCTGGCTGGAAGAGGTCCTTTCTTAGGGTACATCTACACTAGCCCCCTAGATCGATCTAGGGAGGCTAATGAGGGCAACCAAAATTGCAAATCAAGCCCAGGATTTAAATATCCCACGCTTGATTTGTATGTTCCTGGCCAGTCGCCATTTTAGAAATTGACTAGCCCGAAGTAACTGCCTGCGTCTACACGCAGCAGTGAAACGGGATTCTGATTTAAAGCCCCTAAATCGAATTAGCTGGTAAACCTCATTGCAGGAAGAATACCAGCTAATTCAAGTTAGGGCTTTAAATTGGAATCCCATTTCACTGCCGGGTGTAGACGCGGGCAGTTACTTCAGGCTAGTCAATTTCTAAAATGACGACCGGACGGGAACATGCAAATCAAGCGCGGGATATTTAAATCCCGGGCTTGATTTGCAATTTTGGTCGCCCTCATTAGCCTCCCTAGATCGATCTAGGGGGCTAGTGTAGACGTACCCTTAGATTCTTAGGCTAAGTTAATGTGGCAGTTCTGAGTTTACCAGGATCTACATCCTTTTCAGGAGATTAGACTCCCTTTTTAAGACACCAGGATCAGATTCACACAGGGGATGTGCTTCTGTCTCTCCCAAGACTGTCTCCCTTAGACTTGCTCTTCTCAACTTCCCATTCTGCAGGCTCTTCTACTTATAAATTGTAAGCTTGTTGGCTCTCCCTAAATTAGGTAGATATTTTATAGAGGCACCAACCAGTGCCGGCCTTTTTGCTTTCAGCTTTTGAGACTAGAGGTCTATCTTAAGATCCTTTTTTCTAGGGCTCCACTCTCTAAGTGAGGAATAAGGCTCACTTCCCCTCTAGATTCATCCCAATTCCTCACTGGCCTGTTTCATTCTCCATTACCTTTTTTTCTGCTTTGTAGTTCTGACAACTGCCTAGTGGAAAGCTAAAACAATCTGGAAGTAAAGGTTCAAGTAATCCTTAGTTCATTTCTCAGAGAGGTGATATCTTGTGCTGCTTCATCTTTCTTGTTTTCAGAGTCTGAGGTTTTGTCTATATTTTGATCTGAAGGTTTGGGTAGACATGCATGCTAGCCTTGATTGAGCTAGTGCACTAAACAATAGCAATTTAGACCCAGTAGCATGGACAGCTGGAATAGCTAATTGACCAAAGGACAATCTCACCTGGGACTGTAGGTATTTACTTGGGCAGCAAGCCTGTCATATCTCTATAGATATGTAGACATACCTTGAATCAGATAAGTGGTGTGGGAGAGGACTTTTGACACCAAAATTCTGGACAGCTTTATAAATTAAAGGAAAGGGATTCATATTTTCTTTTCTCCAGTCCTCTTGGGTCCAAGGTATGTATCGTATATTACAGTTAGCAAAGGACCATTTCAACTAAGCTATTATAGTCCTCAATTCCTATAGCTTTGTTCTAAATTTGGAGAAGAGTTCCTGGTTTATTCACAAGATCTAGCTCATCAGACTTGCTCTTTCTTGCATTTTCTGAAAAAAGGTTTCAAGACACAGTCAAGTTCCAACTTCCAGCCTCCTCACATCTTTTGGAATGGGCATGAACATGCTTAGTCTCATAGGCTCAATGGACCATTCTGAATACAAAGCCAGTCAAGACTTCCTTTCCTCTAGGAGCACTAGAACGATTTCTCATTGTTTGATTTCCTTATTTGCCCAGGGCCAGCTGTCCCTGAAACAGGTTATTTCCGAATCTTCTCAGATCAGCCCAGATCACTCTAGAATCACAGCTGCTGTTAGTCTTCAGAGCTGGGATGTCATACAGGTATGAGAGCATGTATAGGGCTTTGTTCCAAGTGAGAAATGAGGAGGAATATCAGCTCCCTAAAGCTGAGGGGAGTGAGCATGACCATTCAACTCTTTCTCCCCTTCCTCTCTACTCCAGCAATACAGAAAGAATGTAACCAATGTACTTGAATTGCATATGTGCAACAAACGGGGTGATATGAGTTCTTCTCTCAGAATCAAGTTCCTCTGTAATCTGTCCCCTGCGGAAGGGGGAGAAGGGAAGGGAAGGCAGCTCTCTTGTTCACTACAGCCATCTACAATTAAGGGAAATAGAACATGCAGATTGATGTTTAACTGTGTATTCTAAAACTGGGTTCTCCATCAGGTGGACTTCTGTGTTGGTATTAAAGATCAACGATTCTCTTTCTGTTGTACTATGTGTTGGGTCTCCTTTGTTTGGAGAGAGAGTACCCTCTCATTCAGCTAGCAGGGAGTCTGGATGGAGGTATTTGATTTCCCCCATTTACAGCAAGAAGGCCAGGAATAGATCAACAGGTTTCAAGCAAAGATTATTCTAAGCCCTCTCTTCTGTATTTGAAAGCCTTGGCTCTCCAGAATGCTTCAAAAATCCATCATCCGCCCATAGTCACTCTCATTCTTTAGGGATCAGCTCATCTGTATCTAGTTTCCACCTGTGTTCCCTTCGGGGCATGGGGCTTGCCAAAGTCCTAAGGTTTCAAACCCTGCAGGTCTTGCCTGAACTCTATGCCAATGAGCCACATCCACAACTTGTGCCTTCAGTGCCTGGGACAATTCCACCAGGTTGACGTGCAAGATCTTCACGGTCTTCAAACCATGTACCAGAAAAGAGTGGGACTTTCGTCTGAAGCAGCTTCTTATGGAATCTGCTCTTCAGCCTCAGCCTCAGGATCCAGCACCCACTTCAGGGTGCAGCGTGCCCCTGTCAGTCCCAGGAGCAGCACCAAAGAAGGGCATCTCACTGCACCAATTCACCCCAAAGGTCTGTCTGGCTTTGCTCTCACTCCTCAGTATGGTCTTCCAAGGTGACCAATCCTTCATTGTCGATGCATGCAGCACCTCCTGCTTCCTCCACACCTTCCTCATCAGCAGGCCCTGATGGACTCGGGCACAGAAGTGCTGAGCTCCTCCTATGCATTGAGCCCTATCCTCTTGGACTCCCCAAAGGGTGAGCCATTGGCGATTGGTTCATCCTCCATGTTGGACACCTTCAAGGCTTTTCAGAGTCTCATCAAAATGATGCAGTCCCCATCCCAGGACATGGCTCTGCCTCCCACCAGTTTTCATGAGGGAAGCTGGCCATGATGGGCCCACTAGTTCCTCCCCAGCATCTCCCTGCCTGGAGTTCCAGGACGGTGACATGGAACACTGCTGGTCCAACTTGTGACACCAGTCACACTCATAGCACCACTCTTGCAGCCAGCCCAGCCCTCTTGGAGCTGTTCCCACTCAAAGGCATCAGTTGTGAGCAGTTCTTGGTCAGGCTCTGTGTAGTTCCAGCACTCCACCCATCCTTGTGATCATCTCTGTGGGACCTCTTGGCACTGGGGGTCCCAGCACCATTCGAGTTCTGCCTCATCCAGACAGCATTGGCACCACAGTTCCCGCTCCCCTCACCTTTGGCATCATTCTTCAGAATAAAGGGGGTGACCTACTTTCACATTGAGATCAAGGCCTTGCACAGATGATTCATCCAGTTACTGGTGAGGCAGTCACATTTCCAGTTCACTGCCCTCCCTTTTGGACTTTCTACAACACCGTGGGTGTTTTACCAAATGCATGGCAGTAATGGCGGTCTTCCTCAAGCGTTGTGGGGTCCAGGTCTACTTAAACGTGGATGACTGACTCCTGTGGGGCTGTTCTTATCTATGAGTTGAGGCACATGTCACCTTTTACCAGGGCGACTCTTGACAGTTGGGTAACGAAGTCCCTTAGGTGAGCTCCCCCAAGCGCTATGGTCTGCAGAAGAGTTGTCCTTTCATATCAACATATGCAAGCTTTAAGCAGCCCATCTTGCATGTCTTGCATTTAGTCCTCACCTTTTGAAGTCGGTGTGTGCCGGTCATGATGGACAACATGACTGCTATGTACTATATCAACAAACAAGGTGGAGCTTGGTTGTCTCCTCCCCTCCCCCCCCCTTTGTGCTGAAGCCTGCCATCTGTGGGATCTGTGCATAGTCCACTCTATTTAGCTGAAGCATGATACCTTCCAGGGGTCCGGAACCAGCTGGCGGATCTAGTCAGCCACCATTTTCTCACTCGTGAGTGGTTGGTCTGGCTGGATGTTCTTCACACTGTTTTCTGGAACTGGGGGTTTACCTTGCTCAAAATCTTTGCTATTTGGAACAGCTGGAAATACCCACAATTCTGCTCATCCTGGGGCCTCGGTCCAGGGTCTCTAGTGGATGTATTCCTGATTTTGTGGTGGACCAGCCTCCTGTATCCCTTTCCCCCATTTCTGCTGGTTCACAAAGTGCTCCTGAAGCTCTGGAGAGACAGGGCAAACATTATCCTTATAACCCCAGCTGGGCTTGTTAGCACTAGTACCCTACTCTTCTGGAACTGTTACTACAACCACCCATTCCACTCCCTCTGTTCCCAGATCCCATCACACAAGGCCACAACTGTCTTTGCCACCTGGGCCTAAGCTCTTTCCATCTCTCAGCATTCATGGCTGAACCCCGGTGAGCAGACCTGGTCTGAGCAGGTCCATCAGGTCCTTTGCAGTAAGAAGCCTTCTACTAGGCTCACATACCTGGCTAAGTGGAAGCTCTTTTCCTGTTGATTTCTCTAGCATAACTTGGCATCCTTGTTGGCCTCTGTCCCTCAGGTTCTGGTATCCCTGAAGCGCCAGGACCTACCTACTTCTTTGCTGAAGGTTTACCTGACAGCTGTTTTGGCTTTCCACCCAGGGGAGGCCAGTTACTCTGTCTTCATGAACCCCTTGGCTAGGCACTTCCTCAAGGGCATGGTTAGACTCTACCAGCCAGTCTGTCACCTGGTCTCAGCTTGGGATCTCAACCTGGTCCTCTTGGTGCTCATGGGTCCTCTTCTTTGAACCCTTAGCCACATATTCACTGCTTTACCTTTCATGGAAAGTGGCTTTCCTGGTTGCCATCACTTCCGCCAGAATATTGTTGGAGCTCTGTGCTCTTTTGTCGGAACCCCATATACTGTGTTCCACCAGGATAAGGTCCAGCTTCCCCCACACCCGACTTTCCTCCCGAAAGTGGTCTCTAGCTTTCACAATGGTCAGGATATTTTTCTTCCCATTTTTCTAGCCTGAGCCTCATCAGAACTCATGGGAGTAAAGACTGTCCTTCCTTGACATCAGGCTGACTCTCACCTTTTATATCAACAGTACTAGATCCTCTGGTAAATTCTTGCAGTTTTTAGTGCCAGTGCCTGACCAGATGAAGGGGCTGCCAGTCTCGTTGCAGCACATCTCCTCTTGGATTACGGCATGCATCCGCATGTGCTATGATCTTGCTACGGTTTCCCTATTGCCTCTCATGGTACATATACGGAGGCGCATGCCTCTTCAGCTGACTTCCTGGCTCCCATTCCTCTTCAGGAAATCTGTAGTGCTGCAACATAGTCCTTGGTGCTTCATGTTGCACCATTGTGCAACAGTCTAGACGCAATGTGGCCTTTGGTGCCACAGTACTTGGATCAGCTACACGTTGACTTCAACCCCTCCTCCTGAGTAAGACTTGCGAATCACCTGACTTGGAATAGATCTGAGCAAGCACTTGAAGAAATACTGCTATTCACCTTTGTAATTGTTCTTTGAGATGTGTTGCTCATATTTATTTCATACTCACCCTCCTTTCCACTGTCAGCTTAGCTGTCAAGAAGGAACTGAGGGGCAGTTGGGTCAGCAGGGTCATATATACTGTGCCGTACTGGAAGCTTGGAATAGATATGAGCAACACATTTCAAAGAACAACATTTACAAATCTGAGTAACCATTTTTTTTCATCTATAAAATATCCATGTGCACCTTCCTGGATAGATACCTTGTAGAATGCAGGCATGTCGTGGAAGAGAAGTATCATGGCAGGGAAGAAAAGATCCTCAGATGAAGACGTGTGAAGATCCTTCCTTTCAGTTTGCTTCAACCTTGTGCTATGGGTTTCTTCAGTCTGTTTGCATTCTTTAAAAATATGTTTTCACATTTATATGTAGTATTGATCTTTTCCAGTATCTCCTCCCCCCTTATGTTGTTTTTTACTTGCTGGTTCCCAGGCTTAGCTGCAGATTGGATGGTGGTGATTTCTAGAGAATAGGGAAATTCTGTCTGTCTTGATTGATTGATTGGTGATTTTATGGAATGGCCAGTCTGAAGCATTATTCCTCTGGAGTTTTCTGTGTCATTGTTCTTGTATTTTTCAATTTGGAAGTAATCCAAGAAGCAGACTTGACTTGAGGCTCAGACAACATTAAAAGAAACCTTACTTAGTTAAAAAGCAAGGAATTTTCATTTATGTGCATCATTTCTTATTAGAGGAAGTTTGGCGTGTACCGTATGTTCTCAAGGTTTCTATATGTAGAGTAAAATATTTAAAATTCTTATCTGCACTTAAAAGTATTGCTGTTTTAATTTAAATAGTACAAAGCTCCAAATAAGATAAAATATCATGAGGTTATCTATATCTGACTTCAGCTCTAACTCCTTTTTGTAAAATAATCTTCCATTTCTCAGACATGTACTTCTATTTATTTATTGTGCAAAAAAACCCTTTCAATATGAGAAAGATGTTCTTTCGCACCAAATTTCTGAACATAACTTTTTAACATTCCTTTATACCAGAAGACTATTGTGCCAGAAAGCTTAACTCTATTTTTTATATTTTCATATTATTTCTTTTTACTGACAGTTTTAATTTAAAATAGCACACACCATCAGATCTTCCATTTACATTAGAGATTGGTGTATCTGCATTATATATCTTATATCAACTCTGTTAGCTGCGTAAAATGTGGTTATTTGGAGACTTTTTAAAAAGGCTATTTTTAACTCAGTGGATTTGCTCCTTTTTCTTTATTTAGTACAGAGGTTCCCAACCTTTTCCAGATGGGGACCCATTTTGACAATTCAGGAAAACTTGGTGACTCAAGGCAATTCAAAAACGGGGAAAGGAAAGGGGACAGAGCCACCTGGGGAGACGCTTGGCGACCCTTTTGAAATGTAATGGCGACCCATATTTGGGTCCTGACCCATAGGTTGGGAAACCCTGATTGAGTCAAGTATGCTTGCTTTAGTTAATCCAGCTGAATAGCAGTATAAGAGCAGCATAATAGCAGTATAAGATTTAGCCCATATATAAGCTTTTACTTCCCCTGTTTTCACTGCAGAAAAATGTAACTGTGGGAGATGGATGAATTCATTTCTCATCTTGCTTCATCAGTTTATTAGGTTTGACTTGCAGAATCTTTTTTTACTGACGATAATTACAAGCCAGAAAGAACACATTTGATTTTTAGTCTCCAACTGGAATTTTTGGCAGTGGCAGTTAGAAAAGTCACCTTTTCACGAGTAAACTGGGAAAACTTGACCTTGGAATTCCTCAGTCATAAATTGTATCCTGGTGCTAATTGCTTGGTATTTTAGAGTATAATTAAAATTTCATGTCCTATGATATGTGAATTTAAATATTTATTTTGCAAAAGGCAATTATCATTGGCCAATCTGATGGCAGCATGGTTTAATTTACTATTTAACCATTCATATGTATCTTACATGGCAGCATTCTGGTGCCAAAAAGGAGAAACTTAAAATTTGAATGCCAAATTATCTTGTTAAGTGAGCGATCCAGATCCTTTTAAGATGGAGCCTTTTATTACTGCATGTTCAAGTGGAGTCAAACCTGTTGATTTTAGCTTCCCTTTCAGCCCAGTGTTCAAAACTATGTAAAACCCTATATAAAGTAGCTACAGTACATGTAGTTTATTTTCTTATCTATTCTGATTACTAACTTTTATGAAACTTAATAAAATCTCCCATTTACCCATTGTTTCTGCTACACAGATGCTAACGTTAGCACTGCTCAATTATTTTTGTAAGTCTGACATATTCAGCACCTCATGTGAATCCTAGGAGTAACTCTAGGACCCTGTAGGAAGTGGTAGTCATACTGTGCATATTAAATGTATTTAACATTTTTAGGTACTTATGCAAACAGGTGAGGAGTAGGGTTACTGAGCTGACAAAAGTGTTTTTTAAGTAGTATATAAAAGCATTTCAGACTTGCTTGAGGTTTGAAATAGTAATATGGTTTGAGCTGCTAGGATGAAGGAGAAAATGTGAGGGAGTGGGGTGATAATGTCGTCTTATTTAATAGACCAACGTTTTCCTGAGGGATAGCTCAGCAGCTTAATTTTCTGAGACTCTTGCTTCCAAACTACCAGTTGGTGATTAAAGTGAAAAGAGTGAGTGTATGAAAAATGGGCTTATCCATAAAAGTATGCTGAACTTATTTTAATAGGAAGGCTTCTGCTTGAGTAAAGATCAAAACAAAGCTATTTTGCAAGGCAGTCATTTTTCAGTAGGATTCAGTATGTCACAATGACTCTTCTCCATCAAACAAGATGGCAGCCTTTACATCATTAATGGCTGAGTACAGCAGAAATACATTCAGCTATGTTCCCTGAGACACAGGAAATGTCTCCTGCTTTGAAATGAAGTGTCTCACTTTGCCTTGAAACTACTCTGTGACATCATGTTTAAATATAGCAGATGCAAGGTATGCCAGGCAATTGGTTGTAGGATGACGAACTGTAATCCACTTTACATAATAAATCAAGCCAAATACTTGTTAGTTCATAATGTACTTTTGAGGGAAAAAACCTTAAAATATTCTTATAGATTATGTAGTGAGTGACTGAAACACAAGTGTATTTTCCAAATGAATGAGAATATAACAGTTAATTTTACAATGAGCAGCCATCACTTTACAGCATAGAGAGCTATTAGTTAAAATTATACCATCCAAATGGCATAATAGAAATAAATAGCATGGTCTTACTCCTATTGAAGTTAGTAAGAATTTTGCCATCAATAGGAAACCAATCAGACTCAAAGTAATTGTAATGGAGCTTGTATGAACAGTAATTCCTCATTTAGCTCGTGCACGCTTAACACATTTTCGCGATAGCACAATTTTTTTTTTTTAGGGAATGTTTCTTGAATTACACGACTGTCCCCGGAATAACACGATTTCCCCAGCCACCCCCTTGCCGGCGGCTGTGCAGGGCTTCCCCCGCCTCCCTGCAAAGCAGCGGAGGGTTCACTGCTCGCGCGCCGTTGCCCGCTGACTCCCCCTCACCAGACACAGTGCGGATCCCAGCAGACGCCCATCATAGGGGCATACTCCCAACCCAATCCCCCTCCCCTCTTCTCTCTTTCCCTTCCCCAGAACCAAACCCCTCCCCTCCCTGCTGTAACCCAGTTCCCTTTCTCCCCCAACTTTATGTCCCGGTCCCAACAGACACCGCTGCTTGAAAGGCAATCCCCACCTTTTCCATTATTTTCAATGGGGAAATTGACCCCGCATAACACATTTTCACTTAACACGATCATTTTCTGAAACATATCTATAATGTTAAATAAGGAATTACTGTATTAGAATAGTACTTGATCGGCATGCTTTTGTCTCCTTAGTTTATTTTCCATAAAAGCATGATTGGCATTTATAATAAGCTGTGGCAGGCTGTTAGCTGATGACATTATATTCTGATCAAATAACTAGATAGTAAATGCACAAAGTGGAAGGAGGGAATTAAAATTTTTTTTTCTCTAATTCCTTTTAATTAGAGTAATCTTAAGGGATAATTCCAGGCAATACGTACATGTAACAATTCTAAGTTAAAAAAATTCTAACAAGATTTAAGATGTCCAAGTCTCTCTCAAATTATTTAACAGATTAAAAATGTTATTTTGATGGTCTGAAGCACAGTTACCACATTAGAATGCAGTTTTGTTAGTTATTCAATATACATATACAACCAGCACGTTATTTTACTTGATCACATATTGGAGATTGAAATATGACTCCAGAAGTAATCTTGTGGAGTTCCATGTTTGTTGCATCTTGATTTCTAAATCAGATCGCTTGCTTTGCAATTAAAACTGTTTTTTCACACTAGCCTTGGATTTGAAAGTCAAGCTGTGCCCCTTCAGGTTTCTGTACTCTTGCCAGAAATAAAAATTCTGTAACTGGACTTTAGCCTGTCCTTCAGCTGAACTAAACTAAAAAAGAATTCTGTAGTATAGTAGAACCTCCGAGTTACAAACACCTTGGAAATGGAAGTTCTTCATCATTCTGAAATGTTCTTAACTCTGAAAAAAATGTTATGGTTCTTACAAAAGTTTACAACTGAACACTGACTTGATACAGGTTCGATCTTCCTGGTCCAGCACCATCAGGACCTGATAAGTCCCGAACAAGAAAATTTTCCAGACCAGGAGAGATCCCTTGCCACTGGCCCTCAAATCCATTGCCTGCTGCTGGCAGGCTGCCCCAGCAGGCACCCTGCCTTGTGCGCCTCCCCCCTCAACCTGGCTGGGCTTCTTGCCCAGCTGTTGTCTCCCTGACGAGCCCAGACTCTGGCTCCTGCCGTGGGTCTCTGGCCTCACTTGCCATGAGTTGCCATGAGAGCTGCTGTCAGACTCCAGTCTTGCGCTCCGGGAAACTATTAGGGGATTCTGGCCCTACACTACTGTGGGGCTCCAACTCTGGTCCCAGCACCATGCTTCTGAGGGCTGCTCCGGGGCTCCAGCCCTATGCTGCTGTGCTGCCCCCAGTCAGGCTGCCAACCATGTTAGCCCCAGCTGACCCTCCTTCTTTATCCTCTGTTGCTTTTCTCATTGCATATCCTTTTCATATTGAATTGGGGCAATGGATGTTCCAGAGTGGCTCATCCCCATCATTCATACCCAGGAGTATCCATGGTCCTTCTGGAATATGGATGATGTGGGACCAGAGAGTGCCAGTTTTCAGAGGCGCAACCTGTACAGGTTTGAAGAAGAAAAACGGTTTGTTGTTTTTTTAGTAGTTTAACACAGGACTGAACCCTGTTTGCTCTTTTTGTTTTATTTTGTTTTGTTTCTGCTGCTGCCTGATTTAAAGTTTTTTGGTTCCAAAATGAAGAGTGTGGTTGACTGGTCAGTTATGTAAGTCTGAGGTTCTAGTGTACAAACAGGAGTACAAAGTAATAAAAACCCTGAACTGAATAAGTATGTCTGAGTATACAATTATGTTAGGTGAGAAAGGTATCCTTTTACATTGTATTTTTTGGCAGTAGCTATGATTCAATCATTTGGTATGGTAGAAAATAATTAGAATTCAATGTTACCAGACACATATTACCTTGAGGTGTACTAAATAAAACTAGCCTCAGCGTTGTCCTAGGATCATTACTTGGGGATCCTTCTGTGTGTGTTTTTTGGGGTTTTTTTCCTCTTCAGCAGTGTTGTATGGCAATCTTCAGGAATTTTTTCCTGCAAAACAATAGAAGAAAATAAACTGGCATCTCATTCCTTCTCCTGGTGAGGTGAAATAGAGGTTTTCCACCTTAAAACACAGAGATCTCTAGCTGGAGGGAGAAAAGGTTTGACAAATGTGTGTTGCAGGACTGTGGAAACTAAACCACTTAAAAGTACTTGCCAGTAGGATTCTTGGTTAAAATCTTTCTCGTGGGCCAATATTTTATGTTGAGGAATATTGGTGTGTGCGTATTTGTATGAGTATATATTTACGCGGTATATAAACTAGAAGATTTACCCAGCGTTGCTCAGATCCTCAATTTTTGTTTTTGTTTTTTTGGAGAATAAAATGAAAATGTACCGGCTTAATTTAAATAATTTCTCTAGGGTGAGTTTGAGGAATAGGGGTTCAGTATGCAGGCTGCCCCAAGGAAAGAGGACTAACCCAGCCCTCTGTAACAGCAGCTTCTGGTTAGGAGAGAAGCACCTCTCTGTAGTTGCTGCAGTTCCAGAGGGCACGCATGGGGGAAGGGGGTACATGTCACCCAGCTGGGGTAGGTCCAGGTTGCTCTGCCACCCTGTGCTCCCCAGTCAGTGTGTGGAATGCAGCAAACCGTGCACTTCCTCCTTGCTCCCTGATGAAGGAGAACAGCCAAAAATGTCCCTGTACAAATCTGGTGGGGGAACTTCAGCTCCCCCCGCTCTAAAGGGCACCTGGGGGTTGGAGCAGTCCTGGAGAGGGAGGGTGCACCCCCAGCCAACCCCTTTCACCTGCTTGATGATTTTGTCTGTCTTTTCTATATGATTTTATGAGACGCAATTCCATTTATGAGAAGCACATCCCATTTTCCTCGTACAATCAAACCCTTACCATTCTTGAAGTTATGATGATAAAAAAAGCTATACATCGAATTTGGTGGTCCTAGTTCTTACCGTTTAGGAGGAGTTCTTGAACAGACAGACAGACAATCTATCTCAAATATGTAGTAGATATATAATAAGGGGAGGGGGAAAATAATTGAATTAATCAGAGTAGACGTTCTGGACTCTGATTCTTCCACATCAGAATATAAGCAACAATCACTGATCTCCACAGAAGTTATTATCATGATGTAGGGGAACTGGTCCCTAGGAATTTTATTTCTATACTGAAGTTTCTATTTCTAATTACTCATACTCTCTCTCTCTCTTTCTCTCATAATGAAAAACTTGCTTGTCTATGAACTGCATACTAATTTTTTTAGTAAAAAAATTATTCAGATTCTGGAAACTGATTCAGTTCCTGTTCCTGACTATTCAATATAGTCTTCCAAAAGTTGCTGTTTTCTGACAGAAAATATCATAAAAGCATAATCTTAACAAAAGTATTTTTTTATTTGTCATTTTAAATCTTCTGAGTAATTGCTTGCCTCAGACTTTCATTGTTTACTTACACAAAAGTATTTAAATGAGAGTTTTTCCTGAGCAAATTGCAGAGCTGAACGTCCTAGCTTATGATACTGTGCATGATACATTACACCTTATCTGTGTAAAAACTGTCATTTGTCTTGCACTTAGTATGCATTTGGCAAAATATTGCTGTTTTTGTTTTCAATAGGAGAGAGAAACTCTACAAAAACAGCTGGATGAAGCAAATAGAGAAGCACAAAAGTATCGCCAGCAACTTCTAAAGAAAGAGCAAGAAGCAGAGGCTTATCGACAGAAATTAGAGGCGATGACCCGTCTCCAGACTAATAAAGAAGCTGTTTAAATATTGAAATGGACATATTGCAAAGTCTGTTACTTTCAGTCAAGAAAACTGCAGTACAATCTTGAACTGTACACTGTATAGGTACAGAAATGGGATTACACAATAGCAAAGATGCTACAGGTTGATAACTGGACTTAAGCCATGAGCTATGATGAATTTCTTGTAACATAAAAGCTGAATTCAGAAATTGTGAAAAGTATTTAAAATGAAATACTGTAAATAGTTGTTTTTTTTACAGTTCCAAAGTGAGTTGATAAATCTTTTTGAAGGGATCCAGAAACACAAGAAGCCAGCATTTTTGTGATATTTTGGATTTTAGTATAAATCTAATTTCTGAAAAACAGAACAGTTTTAAGGGTGATGTTGCTGATTAAGATTTAAAGTTTAAAAATGAATTATGAGACAAAGTGAATTAACAGCTATTCCCACAAAGAACAATTTAGATATCTTTTTGAATATAACATTTCCTGATGGAAATCTTTGTACAACTTTAAGTAGTTGTCTTAGATTTTCTGAAAACTCTTGTTTTAGAAAGTGAAAATTTTATATTTAATTTCAGATATATCCAATTAGATTTACATGTATATGAAGTTAATATTTTTTAAACTTTTTCAGTTTGTACATATGCTGCATGTTTTTATAATTTCTACACTTATTTTGCAAAGATATTTTTCAGCAAAGATGAGGGAAAATTATGAGAAAAAATGTTTAACCTAAATGTCATTTGAATTAACTTAGCAGCCAGTTTTATTGTGAATGGTATATTTCTTGGAGGAATGTAATTTGTAAAAATAAAAAAAAGACATTATTTGAAAATGTTGAGAGTGGGAGCATTGAAACTTCACTTTTCTGTGTGTCTTAACTTCCATGTGCAAACATTTTAAAGTACAAAAATATGAAAACTATCTCCACAGAAGCCCACATACCAATTATTTTAAAATATTCTTAAAACTGTTTCCCCAATAATTTTCAGATTATCTCAAGAGCACATTTTATAAACAAGCTTTTGTATTTAAATTATGCCGTTGGACCTGAAAGTTTGATGTTGTTTGGGGGCTTTTGTTGCCTGGCATCCTTGTGCTTCACTGTGATAAAGTGTCTGTTTGTGCAGTGATTTGTACTTAGCATTTATATAGTGCTTTACATCTTTAAAGAGTTGTATAATCAGTAAATAATTAATCCTTTCTGTGCCCCCTATGGTAGGAACATTATTATCTCCATTTTAGTGTAAGTGAGACACAGAGAAGTTAAGTGAATTGCCCAAGGCCACATAAGTCAGTGGCAGACCTGGGAATAGAACTCAGGAGTTCCTGGCTCCTAGTCCCTTCCTTAGGTCATGCTGCCTTACGACTTTTTGATGCCACGTTACATTAAACTTTCAACTGTGGTGTAGATTCCTTTTTTGTAAAACATAAATTGTCTTTTAATCGTGCTTTGCTTTGTCTTTCCATGTTTCACTGCTTTTATGATATTGTTTATATAAATGTAAACAAAGTCTAGTTTACCTATACTGTATTCAAAGGCATTGCCCTTAAAACTGTACTCTGGCCTACTTTTTCTATTTTACAATTAAATATCTTTTCCACATATTTATGGTGTAGAAGCAAATACTTTCAAATTGTTTTCAATGCACATTAAAAGATCCGAATTTGTATCATGGTTCTGAACAATATGAAAACCCTGAGTTGCACATGAGGTATAGAGAATATCCTTTGGGGGTGGAAAGGGAAGGAGGGAAGAGCAAGAAGAAAATTGATTTGGCAAAATATAAATTCTGTAATCCATTCATCATGAGAAAAAAGCTTTAAATGGTATTTTTGCAAGATTTTTAATATAGCAAAAGGGCTTAAGAAGAATACATAGAAGGCAATTTAGCTGCTTTTTGGAAACACTTTAAGAATTTAGTGGCTAGTGTAAATACTATTTTTAAAATTTCACTATGAAAAGTTCCCTCAGTATACTCTCACATGGTGCTTGACAGAAATGTGTTGTGCACTGTTTCTAAGTACACAGCATAGAGGTTAGAACTAGAAAAAGTAGCCCTACAGTCTTCAGTTAGGTGACTCATGATGCAGGACTGAGCCTGTGTCTTGCAATGTATGAAAACTAATAACTCCTTGTAACTGTAGATACATCCAAACCTTCCACTGTCCCAGAGCTTAGTTGCCAGTACCTAAATATGACAAGGATTGGGGCTATATAAGTACTTAGGCCCTTTCCATGTTAAAAGTATTGTTGTAATATCAATAGATTGTTAGTGCTGCACTGGTGTAACTGTGCAACTTTTTCCATCATGTCCTGGTACATATTCCAGAGTTGTTCTTCAATTAGCATCCCTAATAATGCTCCATTTCAGGTGTGCTTACACCCTGTGCACCTTGACTGGAGCCTTTTGATGGTAGTGCCCATTGTGAATTATACATCCTTATGCCCTACACCTGAGGACATATAGGGCTGCCTGGGCAAACTTTCCTTCAAAGTCTGAGATTGAGTGTAATGTGTTTGCTTTACTATCGAAAGCTTGTCCTTAATTTGATTTTTTCTTTTTTAATTTAATTTTAATTTTATGCTTCATTGATTTTGTAGAGAGATTTGCTCTAGAAGTCCCTTCACTCTAGCAGGGATTTTTCATTTTGAGATCCAATGTCCTGATTTTCAATAATTGCCTGACTTGCCGGGAAACTATTGTGATCAATGACTGGAATTTCTGGTGTATCTACAGCATGAGCAAGACTTAATTCCCTCAGATATGTTATTTGTTCAGCTTTTAAAACCAGGGCCACGAAAATAAAACTTAAACTGTTAATGACAGAGTGTTATCTCCATCTGGCCTTGGATCTAGGCATCAGCCTCTAATAGGCCACAGTGCCCTGTCAACATCTGCACTTACTCAGGAGAGATCCTCAGCAGGCTCATTCTCCTTATAAAGGGTATGTCTAGACTACATCCCTCTGTCGGCAGAGGGATGTAGATTAGGCAGGTCGACATTGCAAATGAGGCAGGGATTTAAATATCCTGTGCCTAATTTGCATAAAAATGGCCACCGGGTTTTGCTGACTCAGCACTTTGTCGGCAAAAAGCAGCAGTCTAGAGGGGGATCTTTGGAGAAAGAAATCTTTTTTTTCGACAGATCCTGTAAACCTCCTTGCAGGAGGCATAAGGGATCTGTCAAAAAAGGCGTTATTTCTCAACAGATCCCCCTGTAGACTGAGTCAGCAAAACTTGGTGGCCATTTTTATGCAAATTAGGCATGGAATATTTAAATCCCTGCCTCGTTTACAATGTCAACCTGCCTAATCTGTATCCCTCTGCCGACAGAGAGATGCAGTCTAGACATACCCAAAGAGTCTACTTTGGGAGAGCCTCAGTCTTCTCAAAGTGAGATGGTTCTGCAGATCTCAAGTCCTACTTTGGGTACCACTGAGACTCCAGACTTTTTCAGTGTTGACTCTATGCAAGGAGTTCTAAGCTTTTCTAAGGCTAAATGCACCAAACATGCTTCAGTACTGATACAAAACTCCCCCAATACTCTCCATGTCTAAGTCAGCCACCAAAACATCCTCAATACTAGGGCAGACGTCACACCTCTCACACTGTCTCAAATCCTCCAAGCCATCTTCATCGGAGCCTTCTATTTCCATCGTATGAGATCCATCAGAGCATCTCTGCCAGCAATACCAACTTGGAACCTGACTATGCGCCAACACACCCAGTACCACAGGAATTCGGATACTCCACAATATTATTAATTTTGGATGAGCTAGAGTCTCTCACAAGTGACACAGTCATCAAGACTTTTCCCAAGACTGTTCAACTCTCCAACCCTCAGAAGGACAGAGTTCCTCCTTCACATGCAGTGTTGTTCTCTTCAGACTTCCAAATCTCAGTCTAGGATCCCCAGATTCACCAGTGGGACCTCCTCTCCTGACACTTCCGGGGAAAGAGAGGAATTGCATCTAGCACTAACCTGCATTCTTTTTGCACTGCTCAGTCACCATTGACAGCAACTCCCATGTCTCATGAACTCTCTTAGTGGCCATATTGGGATCCTTAGGTTGTATGTCAACACCAATTTTCATGAGATCCTTGTCTTTCATGTGAGGACCACAGAAGGAGACCTATTCCTACTCCATCTATCCCTCCTCCATTAACTCAAATGCAGAACCCTTTGAAGAAAGGGAGGCCAAAGCAGATGAAGCTTTTCTGCAAGATGAGATGGAAATGCCTCCTCCAGCTTCTCTGGCTAATGATTTCAAACAATTTCAGGATTGACTGAAATGTGTGCAATTTCTTTACAGATTCCGTGAGAGGAGATGAGAGAGGTAGCATAAGCTCATGAACATTCTTCAGTGGACTTCCTCTGCTTAAATTGCCTTGCCAATTAATGGGCCCAGTGGGACACTGCAAAGACCATCTTGCATACCCCAGCAACAATACCACTAATATGCAAGAGTGCCAGTAAAAATATTCAGTCCTACCTAAGGACTCTGAACTTTTATTTTCCTATTCTGCACCTAAATTTTTGGTTGTAGAAGCAATGAATGAACATGGAAAGCAGCACCATGTAAAATCCACACCTGAACAAAAATGTGTGAACCTCTCCTTATTTGGCTGCAAGAACTACTTGTCTGTGGGACTTCAGTTCAGGATCACAAATTACCAGGCTTTTAGAGCAAAACATAACTATACACATTATTCTAAGTTTACCACCTTTATTAAGTTCCTGCTGATGGAACATCATAAGCAACTTCAGTCAATTATTAACAATTGTTAGCTCAGACCTCACAGTGGGCCTCTTTAGATGCAGTTTGATCCTGTGTCTCAGTCCGTTTCTACAGCAGTGGTCATGCATAGAACATCCTTGCTCCAGCTGTCTGAGTTCCCAAGAGAGGTCCAAAACCTTATCGAGGTCCCCCCCGCTTCGATGGATTACATTTTTTTGTGGAAACCACTGACAAATCCTTGTGCACACATTAAAAAATTCCAGGGCCCTCTGGAAATTCCCACCTGCAAGCAAATGAAAGTTTAGCCGATTGCAGCTAGCACAGAGATCCCATCTTGCTCCATTTTCAGGATTTCAGAGACCCACAGCACTGTCCAGAAAGAAGCCAATGTTTCAAAAGGCCATGTTTATACTTGCTGGGAGATTGGTGCTCTGGGAATTGATCTCACAGGAGTTGATTTAGTGGATCTGATCACACTCAGGTTGACCCCCCCACAGTGGGGGTGCCACAGTAATTCACATAGTTGGAGTTACATACCTTAATTTGAAATTGCCCCTATGTGTTGACCTGAGCAAAGAAATAGAACACCTTCATTATATACACCACTAAGCCTTATGCTACGCCACCTTTGTCGTCATCAAAACAGCAGGTTTGATAGATTGGTCAAGAGTCTGGAACAACCTCACACCACTGAGCTTCTACCTGCTTCTCCCCCTCCTGTCCCCAGCTTTGGAAGCTCCCTCTCCAACTTTCACCCACATGGGAGCAGTTTGCATCCAACAAATGAGTGTTGGAAGTTACAAGATTTAGTTGCTTCCCTCAATTTTACATCCCCCTCCCAAATTGTCTCTCTTCCCCATCTCTTTTCAGGGACCTCTCTCATAAGCACTTGCTGAAACAGGAAATGGATTCCTTTTTATACTTAGGAGGCACAAAACCAGATCCATCTCAGCACAGAGGCAGGGCTCTTAATCCAAGTATTTTCTAGTTCCCAAAAAATGGGGGAGTGAAGACCAATTCTATATCTTAAGATTACTCAAAATAACTTCACGAAAACAAAAGTGCAGGATGGTGATTCTTGTACCTATAATTCCATCATTGGAACCAGAGTGTTGGTTCTCAGCCTCCAGGTTTCGTATTTTCATGTCATGATTCAGCTTGTGCATAAGAGATTCCTTTGGTTTCTAGGGGTATGTCTACACAGCAAAGTTATTTCGAAATAACAGCCGTTATTTCGAAATAACTTTGCTATCATCTACACAGCCAAACCTCTATTTTGAAATTAATTCAAAATAGCGGAGCACTTATTTTGAATTTGATAAACCTCATTCCACAAGGAATAACGCTAAATTCGAGAGAGCTATTTTGAAATAAGTTCTGTGTAGACACTTATTTCAAAATAGGGCCTCCAGCCTTCCCAGGGTGCACTGGTAGCCACTCCAACCTCAACCAAGAACACTCCTTCCCCTTCCTCCTCCCCAGAGCCCTTAAAGGGGTTGACTCTGGCCACAGTGCCTGTGCCAGCTCCAAGCCTGCCAGCCCAGAGCCAGCAGTCACTGCCCCTGACCCAGTGGCCCCAAAACATGAGCCAGCAAGCCACTGGCAGCCAGCCCTCCACTGCTCCCCAGGAGCAGTCTGCCAGCTCCCAGGAACCTGCCAGGGCCTGGAGAAGGTGGGCGCCTTCCTGGTCCAGGGTGGAGATCATGGACCTTATTCAGGTTTGGGAGGGGATGCCCCCAATGTCCATAAACTCTGCACTAGATGAAGGAACTTGGCCATCTATGGCAGGAGAGTTGCCAGCCTGGCTACCAACGGCCACATGCGAACCCAGGAGCAGGTTTGCATGAAAATCAAGTTAGCCTGGTGAGACCCCCCCAACCTTGAGCCCTGAGCTTCCCCTCCCCCTTCTTCCCCTTGCTTCACCCTTCCAGCTCCCTCCTCCCAGGTTCCTCCCTCTCCTCTCCTACCCTCTCTTCTCCCCTCTCCCACCTCCTTTCCCCAGTCTCACCAGAGTTTCATTCCCCCCACCCCCAGTTTTGTTAAATAAAGAGCATTTGTGTTCATGAAAATATGTCTATTTTATTTGACATCAGGAAGGCGGGTTAGGGACGGGTAAGTGGAATGAGGCACAAGCCCCCAGTGGGACAGAGCAGGGAGGCTTTTAGTGCTCCTCAGGGTGAAAGCTCTCCCGCAGGGCCTCCTGGATACAGACAGCCCCCCGATGGACCTCCCAGATGGCAGCCTGCAGAAAGTGCAGCCAGGCTTGCAGCAATGCATCCACAAGATGCACCAGAGCCCAGAGGCAGCTCTGGCTCCATATTGCTGAATGCTGTGGTGTCCTGAGTGAGAGCAGCCAGAGCACACAGAAACAAAATGCTTTGCTGTCCCTCATCAAGGTAGGCAAGCAAGCAGGGAAAGCTGAGAACCGGCTGTCCGGAGGGCTCCCTTTAAGCACAGGGCTCAATAGCTTCAGGCAGCAGCCCCACATAGTAAGTCCAGACCTGATGCCCTGCCGGACCTGGTTCCAACTAGCCTTAAATGCGATTCAGTGTCCGCTCAGTGTGGATGCACTATTTCGAAATAGCAAAACACTATTTCAAAATGCATTTTGTGTAGATGCGTTATTTCGAAATAAGCTATTTCAAAATAATGCTGTAGTGTAGACATACTGGATGTGATCTTGATCATCTAGGCTATCATAAGCTTCCTTTTGGTCTTTCTTTGCCATGCAGATGTTCTCCAAAATACAAGAAGTAGTTGCTGCTTATTTTTGACATCTTGGGATAATTCTTTTCCCAGACGTTGACAATGGATTATTCAAGGGCTGGTCTTAAACAAGGTTCTCTCCAAAATTAAGGCAGCAGGATTTGTGTACTGCAGGCGAGGCATGCAGCTCAACCTCAAGACATCCACTTTCATCCCAGGACAAAGGACACAGTTCCTACAGGTCTCCTTAGATGCCCTGTCAGCCAGAGCTTACCTCCTACTTTGAGTGATTGCTCACTTCCAATTAGGTGTGTGCATGCTGCATGCACCGCAGCCAGAAAGACTTTCCCCTTAGCAGTACCTATGGGGTTGACTCAGGTGTCCCCTGGAGTCATGCCTTCATAGCACAGAATATAGGGCTTTGTGTGCCGTCCCACCGCCATCTCAGTTCCTTTTTACTGCTTGTGACAGTTAGCTGGAATACTCGTTATCCCTTGCTTTGCAAGCCTTCTCTGTCTCCTAGCAGAATTCTCCTGTCAATATTTAGTTTAATATAGTTAGTTAATCTTTCCATAGATGTTCATCTAGGATACTCCCCATCCCCCTGCCCAGGAGTGACCCCCACACTTCTTGCTTGAAATGTTTGGGGGAACCCCAACAAAAAAGGAACGCTGCAAAGTTTGCAGAGGATTTCATCCTAGGACTCAGAAGGAAAGGGAATAGTGCCTCAAGCGTCTTCTGATGGAAGCTGCTCTCCATCCCCTCTCAGACCTGGGGTCAGCCAAGGCAATGTGCAGTACTCCTGCATTCTCACAGCATGGGTCTGCATGAACTAGAGACTCTAGCAATGGCCCTCAGCACTGGGTAGGGGAACTATACTGGTTTCCACATTCTTGGCACTGTTCCCCAGCACCTCAGTGGTTGTTCTACAGTGAGCCCTCCCAGGTGGAATCCTGCAGATCAAGAAGAAAGCAGGCAGTTCAGGTCGAATAGACACAGGCAACAGTTGCACACAGTACTGTGGCCTGGAGCATGGCAGACTTCAGCCCAGTGGCTTTTCTGGACCCCCAGCTGGGTCAGGACCAAAGGGTCCTATTTGTGAAGGTCAGCATTGGCGGCCTTGGAATCATGTGGCACCCCACTGGGGCAGGACCAACTGCACCATAATGCACTGGTGCCACTGGCATTGGTATCGATGGTACCAACTGCACCAGCCCCAACTGCACTGGCAGACCAGGCACTGCATTATTCCCTTGGTGCCAAGGGCAGAGAACAGGACCTACTCCTGGTTACGGCCTTGTCCTCATTCTTGCCTGGTGAAGTGGTCATCGGCACTTCAATGGCTTGTGCTCTGGAGGACAGCAGCTGCTGAGAAGAGTGCCATAGAACCCGAGGGTGCAGGTTGAGGGGGTCACTGAAATATCAGATCTGATGGTGGATATCCTTGCTCCCTCTGGTGCCTCCTATTGCCCTGCCACTTATAAAAATTATCCAGGACACCACTAAGAGGACTGAATGAAAGTACTTTGTTCTCTCTAAGGAGTTTGACGAGTTTTATACTCCTCCTCCACCAAACTCCCTAGGGTAGCAGCAGCATATGAACAGGAGTGCCAAGGATATCAGGGCCCAGTTCCTAAAAGCTAGAAGGCTAAGAAGCTGGACTTCTTTGGGAAGAAAATTTATTCCCAGGAGCGAGGTCTCTTGTTCCGAATTTCCAACCACCAGGCTGTCCTCAGCAAATGCAACTACAACTTATGCAGCACTATGACAAAGTTCTGCCTGAGGACTCCAGGGCACAGTTCTCCTCCATAGGTAAGGAGGGTAAGCTGATTGCTGGGGTTTCATTCCAGGCAGCTCTTGATGTGGCTGATTTGACCATCTGCACTGGGTAGCCATGAGGAGCTCCTGGCAGCAGGTATCAGGGCTCCTATTTGAGGTCCAGCAGACCATACGAGATCTTCCCTTTGAAGGCTCCACCGTCTTTACAAATAAAACTTCTTGCACCAGAAGGAGCTGTCTACACTGCCCCTTCTTGCGCAAGAAAAACCCTCTTGTGCAATGCCTCTACGCTGATTATTTTCAGGAATAACAGCATTGCACAAGAGGGTTTTTCTTGCACAAGAAGGGGCAGTGTAGACAGCTCCTTTTGGTGCAGAGCCTCTTCTGCAAAAATGGCAGTTCATTAGGTATGCAAATGAGGTTTGACGATACTCCACGCTTAGCCTCATTTGCATATTTTCCGTGCAAGAAGCCACGAGTGTAGACATAGCCCCAGAGTCTCATTCTTTAAACTGAAAGTTTGTGCCAGGTTAAATCACAGACTTTCTGCTTTTGAATTCCCCCAATAATTAGAAACTTGCAATTAGTATTAACAGAATCTGTGACCAAACACCAGCCAAGTGTATTACAGTGGTAATAGCTGAATATCTAACATATCTAAGCAAAGCAGGGGCAAACTATATTTATATAAACACACCCAGGATTTCTTTCCTGTTCCAGCTGTCTGTAATGGAAACATTGATTCAGACCCATTTATCACTAAAATCTGGTTGGCTGCTGCTGGGCCAGTTTCAGCACAGTTGTTCTCAAATACAGTATGTAATGAATCAAGAGGGTGATCAGCAAGTTCAGAGTCATTGTTTGGGATCTATTTTTCCAAACTTGGAAGTTCTAGAGAACTCAGAAGAATCCCCTTCCCTGATAAAACTCTCTCTCTCAATGGTTTGATAATCTTTGTCCTCCACTTTTGGGCATCCTCTTTTCTTGCTTCATTCTCACAGCTCAGCCTGAATTTTGGGTGATCTGTGTCAATTGAAGCAAGAGTGAAGACCAATAGACGTCTAGGCTGAGTCTGACAGGTTGCAACATGTAGATTTTAAAAAAAAATCTCCTGTGGCTGATTTTGAGGTAAAGAAAGTTATTTTCCTCTAACACAGTATCCACAAACTCAGACAGCAGGTATCAGCATTGTGGATAATCTGGTAATCCAGGATTAACCACACTTGTTGTGAGAAAATTCTTTATATTTTGTGTGAATAAGATAGATCAGACGAGGGACGAGCTGACTGCTGCTGTGGTGCCCAGGCAAAGCCTTGAGACTATCTTCTCTGCTAGAGTTTCCTTTAACGGTGCTCGTAGAAATACTGAAGGTGCTGAGACGATTTTTTACTCCTCATCCCCCTCCCATCCATTGAAGGCTACTGGGGAAGTAACATGGTGTTTTGCTGTTGGAGATTGTCAACATAATGTTAGAGAGAGCAAGACTCCCTTTTGTTTTGAAGGAAGTGTTAGGACAGCCTCTGTTCAAGAAATCATCACTGAACATGAAGAATCTGGCTAATTCTCATTTGAATGTCTTCTGCATATTCCCATTCATGGGATGCACCACCTTAGACAGTGGATCTTTCTCATAGCATTCCCCTTTTGAGTCCTTATATGACTTTCCTACCTCTCCCTTCACTGTTTCAAATATTTGGAGGGTGAAGCTAGAATAGGGGGCATGGTGTTATTTGCTGATTCAGTTCCTTCCTATCATAGCAGCAGATGGACACAAACCTCTCTGGGTCCCTTGCTTAGCAGTATCTTAGCTTAGTATAGTCACACCTTATAAAGTAGTTTAGCCTAAGGAGAGGTGAGCATGGTAGTTTAGAAAAGCTACGGAGAGATCATCAGCTTCATTTACCAGTTCCAAGGTGGAGCCAAAGTTAAGAAGACTTGTTTTTGAGAGCCGTGCATCTTGCCCAGAGATTTTTGCGGCATGCTCATACTAGATGCATAAGAATGTAGCACTTTAAAGACTAACAAGATGGTTTATTAGATGATGAGCTTTCGTGGGCCAGACCCACTTCCTCAGATCAAATAGTGGAAGAAAGTAGTCACCTTTCTTCCACTATTTGATCTGAGGAAGTGGGTCTGGCCCACGAAAGCTCATCATCTAATAAACCATCTTGTTAGTCTTTAAAGTGCTACATTGTCCTGCATTTTGCTTCAACTACCCCAGACTAACACGGCTACATTTCTATCACTAGATGCATAGTTTGTCTTGGTGAAAGCCACTCTCCTTTGAGATGCTCTGACTGCAGCACATTCACCTTGCAAGCACACAAGGAATAGTAGAACAGGCTATACTCTTTATTCCTTCTAGAAGGTTGGGGAGCAAAGCTTCTTGGATCCTGCACCACTAAAGGTCTAACCTTAAGGAAGAAAAAACAGTGTTGACTTCAGATACTTCTGGGTCTGCTAAAAAGATTGTATTGCTAAAGGTCTGAGTGTTGGCTCCAGGATCCATTTCCAATGTGGTTCCCAAGTCACTGGATCAGACTTTGAAGCAGTTATAGGCTTTGGTGGTGTCAGCATCTGATGTTAGAGCCAAACCATGATAAAGATCATTAGGTCCAACTCTCTCAGTTCTGAAGAAGATAAGATGGCTCTGGTTTCTAAAATAAAATCATAAATGGGAGACTACTTGGATCTGTCAGAAGAGGAGCCAAGCCAGTTTAGGATCCTGAACTGAAAACTAAAGTTTTGGAGTGGGATTCATCTCACAAGGTCACCCCCTTGTTCCAAGAACCAACATATGTTGGTGAATGCTTTAATAACTGAAAGCCAGATAGTGTCAAATGCACACTCAGAGCTTCCTCCATTGTTTCAGATTTGGCAAGGAGGGTATAACATCTGTTACGCTACTCTATAGATAGGCATCCCTGAAATCTTCTACTCTTCTGAAACTAACTCAAGAACACAGGATCTTCCTGTTGAAAGCCAATGGGCTGTTCAATAACAAAATGGGTGAAATATTGGAAAATTAAATGTGATCCAGAGCAAGATCTTTGGGTCTCTTTCAATCTTATGAAAGAGGAATCCCTGAATCATTTTCAGCTATTGTTGAGAGTTTTTTCCTCCAGCTTCATTGTCTTACTATATCTCCTCCCAAAAAATCGACAACAGCAATCTTCCTCCTTTCAAACTTAGCCTCAATGAAAGCAAAGCATTATTCAGCTTCCATTTCTTTTCTAAATGTTACGACTCAAGTATGAAATAAGATCTTCAGACTAATAGGGAGAAAAGTTTATTGCCAATCATTTGGAAATTGCCTTTCCTGTTTCATCAGCACATTGGACAAATGGATTTTAGAGGTGATAGGAAAAAAAGCAATCCCGTTCAGTTCAAAATCCTTCTTTCTCTCAATCACTTACTGTCTTTCCTATTCAGAGATCAGAAATCCAGTCTCTGTTACAGGTAGGAGAGAAGTAGAGGTATTTTGGGAGTTCAGGAATTTTAGAGCTTTTATTTCAGGTATTTCATGATATCAAAGAAAGATGGAGGTCTTTGTACTATATTGGAATTGAGCAAGCTTCTATCGCTGAAGTTCCAGTTCCATACATTGACTTTAGTATTTAGTAATTGCCTATCTTTCAGCCCTAGATTGGTTTGAAGTTCTCAATCTAAAGGATGCATATTTCAACAGGACTGTATCATTGCTAATATCTCTGGGTATGTCTACACTACCACCCTAGTTCGAACTAGGGTGGTAATGTAGGCAACCGGAGTTGCAAATGAAGCCCGGGATTTGAATTTCCCGGGCTTCATTTGCATAAAGCCGGGCGCTGCCATTTTTAAATGTCCACTAGTGCAGACTCCGTGCCGCGCGGCTACACGTGGCACAGCCTAGGTAATTCGGACTAGGACTACCTAGTAGGAGTAACGGTAGTTCGGACTAGAAAGCCTAGTCCGAACTACCTAGTCCGTGCCGCGTGTAGCCGCGTGGCACGGAGTCCGCATTAGCGGACATTTAAAAATGGCGGCGCCCGGCTTTATGCAAATGAAGCCCGGGAAATTCAAATCCCGGGCTTCATTTGCAACTCTGGTTGCCTACATTACCACCCTAGTTCGAACTAGGGTGGTAGTGTAGACATACCCTCTAAGCACAGTGGGGTAAGATCACTTCCCTTCTAACGACCACATCATTTTAAAATGTGACAGCAACATATTTTTATCTACTCTTATCAAGATTATTGATTTCTCAAAGACTCATTGAAGAGCACTTTAGCTTACTATCTTAACAGGACTAAAGAATTTTGAAAGTCTGTTTGTTAAACTCTTTCCCCCCCCCCCCCCCCCAGTACATGGACAACTACAAGTCATGTCATTTCTTTACAGTCACTATGTGGGTTAGACAACATACAGGAGAGGGATCTAGGATTGCCTTTAACACACTCAACTGGAGCAATGGCCACTTCTTTCGTGTGTCTTCAACATGTTCTGATTGTTGAGATGTGTAAGGCTGCCCATGGAGTTCAATTCATATTTTTATAAACCGTTACTCCAAGAACTCCCATCACCAGGGGACCTGACAGCCTGTGTGGGCCTCTGGGCAAAGTGGGGGTGAGGCTCCGTGCTCCCAGAAGAGTTGAGCTTCAGGTTGAAGGGGAAGGGCTGGGAGCAGCCATCCATCTACACCATCCAGAGCATGGTGCACCATCCGCAGGCATCCCTCTGAGCTGCTCAGAGTGCACAGCACTGCCCTTCGATGACAATTTAAAGGGCCTAAGGAATGTGGCAGCAGCCGGGAGCCCTGGGCCCCTTTGAATCACTAGGTCCTGGGCAATTGCTCCTTTTACTCCTCCCTGTCGCTGGCCTGGCCATCACTGTTAAATGAGGACTCCCACCATCTGTTCATGCAGTACTGTTTGCCAGACTTTGCAGAGTCGGAACATGCAGAGGACTAACAAAAAAGAACTGCAGTTCTGCAAGATGGACTCTGCATAAACACACTCCCTGCTTACCCTTCCCTCCTCTTTGCAGATCTTTAATCCTCTGAGGAAGCAAAGGAACCATCTGAGAAGTTGGAAGAAAGGGAAAGAAGGGCCATACGGGCTCTCTAGCAGGGTGGTTTCTATCATTCAAACTACATGTGAAGAACTCCAGTGACAAGTAAGTAACTTCCATTTTCATGCTTTATTGCATGTTCCATTTTTGAGTCAGACGGCTGGAGCCAAGAAAACGCTCAATATCTCTATTCCTTCAGGCCTGCCAATAGAGGGGCAAGGGTTGGGGAGGGTGTGTGCTAAGGGGACACGATTCAAAAGGGCCTGGGGTTCCTGGCTGCTGCCCTTGCCCCTTTAAATTGTTGCTGGAGCCCCAGACTGTGTGCTTGAGGGTAGCTGCTCCCAGCTCCACCCCTTCCACTTAAGGCCTCACCCTTTCCAGGAGCACAGAGCCAGAATCCTCCCACACTTTGCCCAGGGGCCGGGTGAATCTGTCGGCCTCCCTGGATTCCTTTGATCTCCTGGAATTTTGTCAATTTGATTATAGACTTGCCTTCAGCAACATGGATTACTTTAGTCTCATTGGTCTTATCTCTCCTGGTCAGGACACAGAAACAGCTTGCATGTGCCTATATGGTGTACTCGCACTTTTTCTAAGCCTGACATCACCATGTCCCATTCCACCGTCAGCTCCCCTAGCCCATCAGAGCGGCTCTAGGTGCTGATGGACAGCTTATGTTTTCCATTTAAATATTGTGGGGTTTTTTAAAATGGAATATTTTAGCCACCTCTGTGGTGTTGGTGGAATTAGTCCCCCACTCTGGGGTCACTCTCCTCAACAGAACGTTTACACATGTATAAGGGAGGGAGGAAAATGACCCTGTTCTTTGTGGTGATGTATAAAATAAGGAACCCAGCTTCCTCTTGAGATCCTTGTTTGAGTTTGTAGAACTAGCAGTTAGAAACATAATGTTGCAGACTCAGCAAATTAGACCTTAAAATCATCCTGAGACCGTAAACATGGATTGCAAGGATTCTATTTTTACTAAAGTTATTTTCTGGAGCAGAAGCAAATTTTAATAGGTGCTTAATTAGCACATAGAACCATATGTGGAGCCTGTGCACTTGGTAAAAACAATTTATAACACGTAATTAGAAAGTACATGACATTTTTGAGACTCACTGGAGTTTGTGAAGAATATAGAAACCAAGCAATAGAGTGAAATGCTAACTGTTGTTTAAGCATCGCTACAATTTAATGTTATTTTGATTGTGGAACACTTCATCTCCTTGCATCTTGAAAAACTTAAATACAGTTTAATCATTGTAAATGCCTAGAAATGATAATAAATGTAGCTCTCGCCTGTAAAGTGATACTGGAAACATTCATGTGCACATGGAAAATTTCCCAAGGCTTTGGCAACACAGAACAAATAAAAAAAATAGCTTTCTATTCATACTGCTTCCTGTGAACAAATATTCCATCCTTCTTGGTCTATAACCCAATCAGTTTTGAGTGCAGTGTAACTATAATATAGAATTGTTATTTATTTCAGGTAATATTTGCCATACGTGTATTTCATTATCGTCTATCTAATTTATACCTGTTCTGAACAAGATATACTATTTGTTCTCTCCTACACTGAATGAAAAATGCCTGCTCACACGATGTCATTTGGAAGGGAGAGACGTAAGATAAATGTCATGGGAAATATTTATTACGTGTAGCTTAGGTCTGAAAACATGTTTGAGTAAAATTTTGTTCTGTGTTTGTTGTTCCACACTGAAATCATAAATGTAATTATCAGTCTACTTTATTAAAGAAACTTACTGAAGGCTCATAATCAGATCTGGAATTACATAAAATCAATACACTTCCTTTTAAAAATAGTTTTAACCTTTTAAACTATTTAGGAAAGTTTTATGAGTGTGTGTTTGGATCTGAATAGGGTTTTATAGAAATGCCTAGCTCTTATATGGTAGTTATCATCTGCAGGTCTCAAAGCACTTCATATTCTTAATGTGTTTAGCCATTCAGTACCCCATTTTACAGATGAGGAACTGAGAGGATGCTAAGTAACATACCCACAGGAAGTGTGTGAAATAACAAGGAACTGAACCCAGATGTCTCAAGTCTTAGGTGATTGTTCAATCATTGGGCCATCTTCCTGTCTATATCACAAGTGCATACAACAGGGGTGGGGAACCTTTTTTGGGTTGGCAGCTGCTGACCCACAGAAAAATCAGTTGGAGGCCACATGCAAGCAAGAAGCAAAACAAAACAACTTTTTAAAAAAACCCAACCCAAACTCCACTCTCTCTCTCTCAAGTGGAGAAGGAGAGACACTCCCAACATCCTCCTTGCACACAAGAGCCTACGGGGGCCCAGGCTAGTAGATTGTGTGCTCCAGCCCCATAGTGGGATAGTGGGGTGGCTGGAGCGCCAGTGCACAGGCCGGATCCAGGCATGCTAGGGGCTGCATCCAGCCCTTGGGCCTGAGGTTTCCTACCCTTGCCATACGGTATCTAGGAAACATGCCAATAAGACATGCAAGTGAAATGACTGCTATTTGTTACAGTAGACTCCTGGGACCCCAGTCAGGGGTTAAGGACCCTTGTGCTAGGAACTTGATAAACATTTACCCCTTTACCTCAATTTGATGATAGTAAATACTGGAACTAGGGAATAAAACCTTGTAGTGCATGGGTGTGTTATGGGCTCAGATCCCCTCAAGATTCATGGTAAGGAAGCAGCTATTAGGGTATGTCTACACTACAGCACTAATTCAAACTAACTTAGTTCGAATTAGTTAATTCGAACTAAGCTAATTCAAATTAGCGCATCTAGACTTAAAAACTAGTTCGAATTAGCGTTTTGCTAATTTGAACTAGCATGTCCACACTGAGTGGACCCTGAACTGAGGTTAAGGATGGCCAGAAGCAGTGCCGGCAGGGCATCAGATTAGGACTTAGAGTGTGGAGCTGCTGTCTCAGGCTAGCCGAGGGCTCTGCTTAAAGGGACCCGACCCCCACCCCGGACAGACAGTTCTCAGGGGTTCCCTGCTTGCAAAGCAGTCCTGGCTTGGAGTGCCCTGAGTGGCCACACTCGGCACATCACAGCACTCGGCCATCAGCCCGGCTGCACTTGCCGCAGGCTGCCATCCAGAGGGGGGTCAATTAAGGGGCTTCAGGAGAGCTTCCACCCCGAGGAGCCCGCAGAGCCAGCCCAGTCCTCCCCATCGGGGACCCGTACCTCATTCCTCCCTCGCCTCCTTCCACTTACCCCTCCCTAGCCCCCCTTCCTGATGTACAAAATGAAGGACACGTGTGTTCAAAAATAGAAACTCTCTTTATTGAACAAAACTCGGGGAGACTGGGAAAAGGAGTGGGAGAGGGGAAGAGAGAGGGTGGGAGAGGGGAGGGCAACTAAAATGATCAGAGGTTTGGAACAGGTCCAATATGAAGAGAGTCTAAAGAGACTGGGACTTTTCAGCTTAGAAAAGAGGAGACTGAGGGGGGATATGATAGAGGTCTATAAAAGTGTGAGTGGTGTGGAGAGGGTGCATAAAGAAAAGTTCTTAATTAGTTCCCATAATATAAGGAATAAAGGACACCAAATGAAATGAATGGGTAGCAGGCTTCAAACTAACAACAGAAAGTTGTTCTTCACAAAGCAAATAGTCAACCTGTGGAACTCCTTCCTGCAGGAGGCTGTGAAGGCTAGAACTAGAACAGAGTTTAAAGAGAAGTGAGATAAAGTCATGGAGGTTGAGTCCATGGAGTGGTATTAGCCAGGGGGTAGAAATGGTGTCTCTGGCCTCTGTTTGTGGAAGGCTGGAGATGGATGGCACGAGACAAATGGCTTGGTCATTGTCTTCGGTCCATCCCCTCCAGGGTCCCTAGTGTTGGCCGCTGTTGACAGACAGGCTACTGGGCTAGATGGACCTTTGGTCTGACCCAGTATGGCCATTCTAAGCTCAGGGCTCAGGGTCGGGGGTCTCAGTGGACCACCTTGATTTTCATACAAACCTGCTCCTGAGTGGCCAGGCTGGCAGCTATCCTGCCCTAGATGGCCACTTTCCTATGCCTAGTGCGGAGGTTGTGGATGAGGTCCACGATGTCTGCACTAGACCAGGCGGGCGCCCACCTCTTGCGGACCTGGGCAAGCTCCTGGGAGCCGCCAGCCTGGTCCCGGGAAGAGGCGGAGGGCTGGGTGGCAGCGGGTGGCTGGCTCAAGCCTTTAAGGGCTCCGGGGCTGGGAGGGGGGCAGAAGAGTTTCCCTGGTGGTGCCCAGAGTGGCCACCAGGGAAAGCTGGGGAGGGCTAGCCTCCCATTAGTTCGAATTAAGTGGCTACACAGCCCTTAATTCGAACTAGTTAATTCGAACTAGGCGTTAGTCCTTGTGGAATGAGGTTTACCTAGTTTGAATTAAGCGCTCTGCTAGTTCGAATTAAGTTCAAACTAGCGGTTTGTATGTGTAGCGCCTATCAAAGTTAATTCGAACTAACGTCTGTTAGTTCGAATTAACTTTGCAGTGTAGACATACCCTCTGAGATGCTGAGTACATTAGGCTGTACTGCCCGTAGCACATAGGCTACACCTAGACTGCACACCTTTTTGGACAGAGGCTTTGTCGACAGATACTGTCGACAAAGGCTCTGTCCAAACAGAGCGTCTAGACTACGATCAGTATTGTCGACAAAGCAAGCCGCTTTTTTGAAAGATAGTCTAGACGCTCTCTTTCAAAAAAGCACACTTTGCATGCAATAGCACCTTTTTTCAAAAGAATACTTTTGAAAAAAAGGCATTATTCCTCAAAAAATGAGGTTTACCGTTGTCGACAAAACTGCCGCGTTCTGTCGACTTACTGTTAACAGAACGCGTCGGTAGTGTAGACGCAGGTCTAGTTTTGTCGACAAAAGCCAACTTTTGTCGCCAAAACCCTGTAGTCTAGACACACCCATAGTGCCCCAGAGGAGGCATGTTTAAGTGGGGTCAGAGCATGATCAGCTGCTCTGCTCACCACAGACATCACAGAAATACCTCAGATTAGCTTTGGTGTGAAACAGGCTGGGTTACAGCTGAGAGAGCTGGTGGGCTGGGAACTCTCTGCATCATTCCCCCAGTCCTGTGAAAGCTGCGGACATGCCTCATGTCAGGGTCGTCTGAGGGAACTTCTGGGTCCAGCCCAGCAAGTGGTGGTTGCAGACTCACAGAGACTCCATAGAATTGGGGTGGCCCTTTCCTCCAGCAGTTGCACACTGGCATTTAACTGTGCTGTAACTTGCTATGCTTGGTGGCAGAAGGTCTCAGCCCGAGCCAGAAAGTTACACTGCTGTAACATGCCAGTGGAGACTTGGGCTCATATGTTTCCAGCAGACATCTTAGGTGAGAGGTCTCCTGGCATCTGGCGACTGCCCCCATTATTTTGTTGTCACTTCTTATATTCCTTTTGCCCAAAGCGGGAATTCTTTGTGCTCAGTGCAAACTTTTCTCACCTCAAATGGGAAAGTACGAGCTCCAAAATGGATTTCAGCTTCAGGGGCCCCGGTCAGATGTCTTTCTAGGATCAACCACAGTTGGGGCTTACAGGACAAACCACCAAGCAAGGTCATGGTTTGAATAGTGAACCATTATGTTCTGAAAGTATCCTTAATGGCCCTCATTAGCATAGTCAGAATTAAAACCAGACTCACACTTCATATTTCCAACTTCACATACAAGAATGATACATGCCCCACAATAGGATATACAGTCAGCAGACTGCAGCATTAAAATTGATATATTACATAGTGCATTTTGCATCAAGTATCTTTGAGTTATGCATATTCATATTAATAAGCCAATGTTCATAACACATGGGAGGCCATAACACTATCTGTGTGAGTTTATTTTTGTTTTTTGTAATGGCTCTTTTATGAGCTAATGACAGATAAATACATTTCTGGCATATTTTGTATAGTACTTTTACACTTCTATTTTGAATGCTCTTGTATCAATGTTCCTTCCTTCACCATATCAATATCTTGATATGTATCATTCATCAGAGCAACTTTGCCCTATCTCTGCAACTGCTGTTCCTTATCAAATATCTACTGAAGACACAGACTCAGAGATACCCAGAGTTGCTATGCTGTAAGCGAAACTAGCTTGAAACTTCTCTTTATTCCAAACTGTCCACGCTGTCCAGGCATAAAAGGTAAGCTTATTTGTAAACCAGTCCTCTGCCTTTTCCAGCTTTCACCTTGGGATTATTCCCTTTTGATAAATACAGTTTTAAGTAAGATTCTTGATACAGTCCAGAACTGCTTAGAGATAGCATGGAAAAGCAAGCACTCAGAGTCACTATTAAAATACTAGCTGAAATGCAACAGAGGCAAAGGCAGACCAGGCTGTGTTTTGATCCAAAAAGTTGTAAGGGCATGGATCCTCTGAGAGGGATCTCGTGGGCTGATTATGGTTCCATATTGAGGGCCAAATTAAGGCAGAGATATGCTTGATGGGACACACGGCCAAGCAAAAGTGGGCAAGAAACGATACAGAGCATGCTCCCAACTGATATAACTCCAGCTCAGTTCTCAAGGGGCTGCCTGGTCCATAGGGTGGGCACGAGAATTAAATGAAACCTAGTCTTACCTGGCTACCATATGGAGGAGTAGCTTATCCAGGAAGGGCACCATCACTGTACAGCAGGGGTGAGGAACCTTTCTTGGGTCGGGGCCACTGAGAAGGAATAAGACACTTCCGATATTCCCCTTGCACACAAGAACTTAGGGGGGGCCTAGCTAGTAGATTTTGTGTGCTCCAGCCCTATGGCAGCAGGGGGGCTGGAGCATCAGTGTGGGCTCACCAATGCTTGGGGGTGCCCTGAACCTTGGGGGCCAGATCTAGGCAAGCCAGGGCCGGATCCAGACCCCAATCCTGCTGTACAGCATTGATGTAACTGTAGAATTTGAAACAATTATCTTTCCCTGCAACAGCAGAAGGCCGATTGTTTGCCTATCAGATGAGATTTACTCCTAAACCCAAGGGACTGGGCTCAGTACGGGGATCTCCAGGGGGGCAAGCTAAGTCCCTGCAGAAGAAGCGAGATAAATGCTTCCCGATGTTGTCTTAAAAAATAGTGTTCAAGTCTGAGTCAGAGTGTGCTAAGGGTGTAACTGTAGAATGGCAGGGCATAGTCAGAAGCTTGGCAGATAAGTGGATTCACAGATCTGCAGCCAGAAGGAACATCCAGTCTGACTCTCTTTACGACACAGGCCATAGAGCATCCCCATAATGTTGCTAGAGCAGATCATTCAGAAAATTATCCTGTCTTCATTTAAAAATGGCCAGTAATGGAGCACCCACCATGACCCTTGATAAACTTTTCCACTGGTTAATTATTCTCACTGTTAAAATTCTATGCCCTGTTTCCTGTCTGATTTGGCAGGAAATCAACCATTGGCTCATGTTGCACTTTTCTCAGCTGGACTTCTTTCTTTGCCTCTGTCTTTACAGACGAGGTCAGCTCCTAGACTAATGCACTGGACAATGCAGTATGGGAAGGAGGTGGACAGCCCTTGGTGGAGAAACAACAGGTTAGGAATTATTTGGAAAAGCTAAACATATACAAATCCACGGGTCTGGATTTAATGCAGCTGAGGTTACTGAGGGAGTTGGCAAATGTAATTGCAGAGCCTTTGGACATTATCTTTGAAATCTTGTGGAGATCAGGAGAGACTGGATGACTGGAAAAAGGCAAATGTTGTGCCCATCTTTAAAAAAGGGAAGAAGGAAAATCCAGGGAACTTCAGACCATTTAGCTTTACCTCAGTCCCCAGAAAAATCATGGAGGGGATCATCAAGGAATCCATTCTGAAGCACTTGGAAGAGGGGAAAGTGATCAGAAGTAGTCAACATGGATTCACCAAGGGCAAGTCATGCCTGACCAATCTGATTAGCTGCTATGATGAGGTAACTGGCTCTGTGGACGTGGGAAAGTCAGTGGATGTGATATACCTTGACTTTAGCAAGAGTTTTGATACGGTCTCCCACAATATTCTTGCCAGCAAGTTAAGGGAATGTGGATTGGATAAATGGACGGTAAGATGGAGAGAAAGCTGGCTAGAAGGCTGGGCCCAACAGGTAGTGATCAATGGCTCAATGTCAGGTTGGTGGTCAGTTTCTAGTGGAGTGCTCCAAGGATCAGTTCTAGGGCCGGTTTTGTTCAACGTCTTTATTAATGACCTGGATGAGGGGATGGATTGCATCTCAAAAAATCTGTGGATGACACTAAGCTAGGGGGAGAGGTAGATATGCTCGAGGGCAGAGATGGGATCCAGAGTGACCTAGACAGATTTAGAGGATGGGGACAAAAGAAATCTGACGAGGTTCAACAAGGACAAGTGTAGAGTCCTGCACTTGGGAAAGAAGAATCCCAAGCATTCTTACAGGCTGGGGACCGACTGGATAAGTAGCAGTTCTGTAGAAAAGGACCTGGGAATTACAGTGGACGAGAAGCTGGATATGAGTCAACAGTGTGCCCTTGTAGCCAAGAAGGCTAATAGCATATTGGGGTGCATTAGGAGGAGCATTGACAGCAGATCCAGAGAAGTGATTATTCCCCTTTATTTGGCTCTGGTGAGGCTACATCTGGAGTATTGTGTCCAGTTTCGGGCTCCCCACTATAGAAAGGATGTGGATGCATTGAAGATGGTCCAGTGGAGGGCAACAAAAATGATTAGGGGACTGAAGCACATGACCTACGAGGAGAGACTGAGGGATTTGGGTTTGTTTAGTCTGCAGAAGCGAAGAGTGAGGGGGGATTTGATAGCAGCCTTCAACTTTCTGAAGGGAGGTTCCAAAGAGGATGGAGAGAGGCTGTTCTCAGTAGTGATGGATGGCAGAACAAGGAGCAATGGGCTCAAGTGACAGTGGGGGAGGTCTAGGTTGGATATTAGGAAAAACAGTTTCAACAGGAGGGTGGTGAAGTACTGGAATGGGTTCCCTAGGGAGGTGGTGGAATCTCCATCCTTAGAGGTTTTTAAGTCTGGGCTTGACAAAGTCCTGGCTGGGTTGATTTAGTTGGGATTGGTCCTGCTTGGGTAGAGGGCTGGACTTGATTATCTCCTGAAGTCTCTTCCAGCTCTATGAGTCTATGATTCTTGAAGAGTCCGGTATTAAATATTTGTTCTCCAGGTACTAACTGAGGGTATGTCTACACTACCACCCTAGTTTGAACTAGGGTGGTAGTGTAGACATACCCTGAATGAAATCAAGTATCAGAGGGGTAGCCATGTTAGTCTGAATCTGCAAGAACAATGAGAAGTCCTGTGGCACCTTACAGACTAACAGATGTATTGGAGCGCAAGCTTTCACGGGCAAAGACCTGCTTGATCAGATGCATCTGATGAAGTGGGTCTTTGCCCACGAAGGCTTATGCTCTAATGTATCTGTTAGTCCATAAGGTGCCACAGGACTTCTTGTTGTTTTTGAATGAAATCAAGTTGCCTGTTAACCTTTGTTAAGCTAAATAGATTGAGCTCCTAGAGTCTGTCACTATAAAGGCAGAGTTTCAGATCCTTTAATCATTCTCATGACAATGATGTGTGTGCATTTTTTTTGTTTTACTTCTGTGCTTCCACCGTTCGACTTTGTTCCTTATCTGCTTCGTTTTACTGGCCAGTCTTCAGGTGATTACTGATGACCCTTCTGCCTTCCTGTTTTTCCCTTTGATTTTTTTCATAACCTCTGATCCTTGTTTCTTGCCCCCCCCCCTTTTTTCCTTCCCCCTTCTCCATTATTTATTTTTGGTCTGCACATCCTAAACTCAAAACTCCAGTCATCTGAAGAATTGGGCTGTGCCCACAAAAGCTCATGATACTATTTATATGTTTTGTTAGTCTATAAAGTGCTACCAGACCAGTTTTTGTTTTTTAAGTTTAACAATAACTCTGCTAGTTGCCAGTAAGTAGCAGGTCCTTGTCCTTCATGGGTCCAGCTATTACTAAGATACAGAATTTCATGCACTGCACCAATATATGACCCTGAGGTCACTAGACAGCTGTCTGTAATGATATTGGTCCCTACTGGCCTCTGTTATCCACTGTTCCACCATCCAAGGCCCAAGAGATCCAGTCCCTTCTTACATTTCCATTACCATCAGTGTTACCAACCCCAGCCATTCACAAACCATAAGGCAGGCCACTCAGACTGCAGAGACTGTGAAAGGAAGGAAGGAAAGAAGGTTGGATTCCTTTCCATTCCAGTTTTAGGGTGCACTTGAGTCAGATTTTCAAGCTTTTCTTTCCAACTCAGAGCATTCATAACTTTAGTAACAAAAAGAAAACGGAGATCCTCCCATCACCTCATGCCTCCAGGAGTTTTAAGAAAAATGCCGTAGATTTCAAGGCTTGCAAGAGTTGGCAATGCTCTGGCTACTAGGATACTAGGCAATTTTCTGCTGCAGCCCATCAAAGACCTGCCTTCTGTGTACAACAGGGGTGAGAAACCTCAGGCCCAGGGGCCGGATGTGGCCCCCCAGCTTGCCTGTATCCAGCCCCCGAGCATTGGATCAGGGTTCTCCCCAGCACTGAGGAGCCCACACTGGCTCTACAGCCTCCCCCAGCCTCCCCTCACTTGGGAATGGAGCACAGAAAATCTACTAGACTGGGCCCCAATCCTAAAAAGTTTCCCCAGCCCTGATGTGTAACATACTTTCCTATCCAGCCTAATATTGCTAAACTCAGTGGCTGTGTCTAGACTGGCAAGTTTTTCCGCAAAATCATCTGCTTTTGCGGTAAAACTTGCCAGCTGTCTACACTAGCTGCTTGAATTTCTGGAAAAGCACTGACGATCTCATGTAAGATCTTTTGCGCAAAAGGGCCAGTGTAAACAGCACTGTAGTGTTTTCCGCAAAAAAGCCCCAATCGCGAAAATGGCGATCGGGGCTTTTTTGCGGAAAACTGCGTCTACATTGGCCACGGATGCTTTTCCGCAAAAAGTGCTTTTGTGGAAAAGCATCCTGCCAATCTAGACGTGCTTTTCCAAAAATGCTTTTAGCGGAAAACTTTTCCGTTAAAAGCATTTTCGGAAAATCATGCCAGTCTAGACGTAGCCAGTAAGTGCCACTGAGGTGGTTCCCAGTGGACACAGACAATATGAAAAGGATTCTGTCAGCTTTTATTTGCCTCTATGCTGCATTGAGCTGCTTTTGGAATGTCTGTCACCCTCATCTTCATCCAAATCGTACATTAACATGTGTCTGGTTTATTCCATGAGGAGTGATTTACTCTGTGGCTGTTGACAGTGACTGAACACCAGGCTGTGTTCCCAGTAGTAAAAAGGGTTAATACAGAAACAAATCATCAAGAGGAAATTATCTGAGACATCAAAAGAGAGCAGGGAAAGCACGCTTGCAGTCTAAGACTGACAGTGGGGAGGAGTTAGATATACAGTTCCCACTACGGTAACCTGCCTACGCTAATTCTTCTCTGAAATGCGTGGGTCTGGCACATAAAGAGAGGTATAAAGGCTGAAAGGGTGAGCAACAAGCAGTGAAGGAGGACAGTTGCCTGCAGCCAGCTGAAGATTCACAGCCCAGGTTGGACAAAGTAATTTTAGAAGGAGCCATCATGGAACCAGGGGAGTACAGGCAGAGAGGTGAGTGAAGCAGATTTTCCTCCAGGGTATCAAAGCTGGTGGCATTGCTTGCTGGGAGAAGAATCGTTGTGAGTTTGGGAGCTGGCCAGGGCAGTCCAGGGGGGTTTGGCAGGCTGAAGTGAACTTACGAACACAGGCTGACACTGTGCACTCAGGTTAACCAGTGATCACACTCTAAAGTGGCAGGAGAGAGACAGAGTGGAAGTTGCAGAGGATGGCTCCGATGTCAGTTCGTTTTGTTGCCCTTGTAAATACATGACCACAGCAGCCTCCAGCAATGGTCTATAGCTCTGCAGTCTAGAATAAGCTTATGGGACAGGATTGTGTTATGTACCCTGGGCCAACATCCAGCATGATTGACCCCTTATGAAAGCCCCCTGATGTCGGTAGGGTTGCAGAGGTGTGAATCCGGGCAGAGCTCAGGCCCATTCACATAGGTGACACAATTTAAAAGTCAGGCACACTCCATGCCTGAGTCAGGAAGAGGAGAGTGTCTAACCAGTGGAGAAGGAGCCCAGACACCTGACTGCGTTCAGGGCGTGACAGCAGAGAGAGGGGGGACTATGAAAAGACTGAACATTAGTTTTATTTCTCTGAAACACACAATTTCAGCTGAGGCTGAGAATATCTGAATAGCCATCAGTGATTAGATACTGCCCCAAATTACGAGGTGCTTGAGAGATGCCTTTTGATACTTAACACCCACATAGGTCTCTTCATTTCTCATCTCACACTCACTGAGGGCTCTAGGCCACTTTACAGATAGGAAGCACAGAGAAGTGACATGTCTGAGCCATTGAGACAGAAAGCCAGTTCTGACCTGGAGTCAGAACCCAGCTCCCTGGCTTTGGGCTGCCTGTCTTTTCCAGATAAAAGGCTGATTTCCTTCAGAAGAAATATTCAGAAGCCCTCTGCCTTTGGGAATCTGTTTCACAAATGCATCTGAGCTGGGGCGTGCATTGCATGAGTATGTAGGGGAAACAGGCGAGTAAAGATCTGCAAAGAAGTTATAAAGTGTAGTAATTGAAACCATTACTGTGGAATCTGGAGCTTTTTTATTATATGGGCAAAGAAACAAGTATATTGCCAAGCAAGTGCTATCAAGGGAGGTTCTTCTTGGAGGCAGAGAGAGTCTTAAGCAAACTCTCGAGGTCAAAGTCAGCTTCTGATGAGAGGTACTAACATACAACAGAAAATCCTGGGGCTATTTTAAAACGGGCACTGAAGAGATGCAACTGTCATGCCCAGCAGACCTTAGTGTCTGTTTAGTTGGCAACATCCACATTTAAGCATTTTACAGATGTTAGTGGATTTCCTCTGCCTTCCTGCTCTGCTCTGGAGCTAGGGGGGCTTGAGACCTAAGCACTTTAGAGTTTCCAGTCCCAGTACATGGAGGGATGCATGCCACTGTATCCCTTGAAAGCCAAAGCCCGTCACTGAGGATTTGCCATCACTGGGTCATTCCCAGGAAATCTGTGAGATACGGTACAAGAAGCAGGTGACCATAAAGGGGGAAATGTGATACTTTTAATGTACTTATTTAAGTGTTTCCAGCCCAGGTGGCTCTGGAGTGTCCATTATATTCAGTAACACCACTGTATGTCAACCAGTGTGATCACTGAGCCCTAGCGAATGCAAAGAGTGTATGCGGATTGCTATATGCTGTTGGTCTTACGGCCTGACTTGAAAGATCACATCCTGCTTCTTCCAGGGAAAGAAATGGTGGACTACATTTGCCAGTATCTGAGCAACGTGAGAGAGAGACAGGTGACTCCAGATGTGCAGCCTGGTTACATGAGAGCCCAGCTGCCCGACAATGCCCCTGTAGAGCCAGACAGCTGGGACAACATCTTCGGAGACATTGAGAAGATTATTATGCCTGGGGTAAGAATTAGAGTAGAACCAGCAACAGGAAAGGGTCATTACCATCCAATGTGAACATCTGTCCATTTGGGAACAAGTAGTTCATAGCAAACTCTATCTAATTAACCAGCACAACTTTCTAACAGGGAAGAAGATCCATAGGATTGCAGTTCAATAATGGTGAAATTAAGTCACTGTTGCAGCAAACTCCATCAGATATAATTCTAAGCCTCCCTGAACTATCTGATTACATCTGATGTAACCAAAATAACGTTACCAAAATGGATGGTTGTCAGAGGGTCATAATTTCCTGTGTGAAAATGTACGTCTGTATGTTTAATTGAGATAAATACTTCTGCCTTAGTTTGCAGTTTATCTTTTTATTGCATTCTGCTATCTTTTGACCATGTTCCTTTGCTGTTGATGTTATATTAAAAACTTGCTGTTATCAGATCTCCAACAGGTTGCTGAGAGCCTTTCCCATCACATTGTGTTAATTTGTATGGCTGGTTCAGAGTTCTCTGACATGGTTCTGGATGTAATTTCTCTGTATCTTCTGATCTAGGTTGTCCATTGGCAGAGTCCACATATGCATGCTTACTTTCCAGCTCTGACTTCCTGGCCTTCTCTGCTAGGGGACATGCTGGCTGATGCTATTAACTGTTTGGGATTCACATGGGTAAATATGGCTTTGAAATGCTGTTCCTTGTGCTATGTTCTGCAGAAGTTCAGACCAGATTATCATTGTGGAGGCTTTGGGCTTTAAAATCTATGAATCAATAGATTAATGGGTTTTCTTCAAACCATATTAAACTATTTGCAAAACTAAAATATACATTTGCTTTAAAAAAATCTCCAGTTTGTAGGTGTAATAATTTCAATTCATGGTGGCAAGAGTGAGAATGGTACGCCAGTAATGGCATGTGTACACTGAGTTGTTCCCAAGAAACTGATCCTAAATGACTCCTTATGTGGATACTCTTAATCTGGCACAAGAGTAGGGTTGCCAGTTGTGGTTGGACATATTCCTGGAGGTTTCATCAGATGCCAATCTTTAATTCCTGGAGACTCCAGGACGATCCTGGGGGTCGGCAACCCTATATAAGAGAGCCTTGTGCTTGTTTAGTTAAACCCACCCTGGGCTAAGCTTTATACTTTAATGTGTATTTAGTTGCAGTATAAACAATTCCTAAGAGTCAAAATGACAAAAATAAACCACTAAGAAGATACCTGGTCAGGCTTCCTGTTCTTTTTTGCATGGAAGTAGCACAGCACCAGTCCCTGTCAATTCCCTTGGGCTGATGTTGGCTCAGAGGCTGAGTGGTGCCTCGGAGTCAGTGTGCATAGTTTATTCCAGGTGGACTCTTAGTTCTCCAGCTGCTTAGGGAGGCTCATCAAAGTACTCATGCACTGTGATGTATTCAACTTCTCTTCAGTGTGCCCTTTATGAACTCTCCCTCAGCTATTGGACTGCCTTGTTGACAGTGTTACTTGGATGAGAGACAGATGCCAAACTCAGTTGATGTTCAGATGTGTCTCATTCACGGTGATTTGGGAGGAAGCATTTTGTGGCCTGTGTGTACCTGTTAGTCAGGGAGTGCCTGAGGTCACAAAGGAGTCCTTGGCAGAGCCTGGAATTGAATCCCGAATCCCAACCTAGTGCCTTAACCACAGATCATTGCTTCTCTCTGAGAATTGCCAGTAACTTCTTTGGGGGGCATAAGAGAGATCCTTCCACCACAGCAATCTCTGCCTTGTCAAATCTAAACCAGTTCACTGTAAAGGATATTTTAAAAACAGTCGTATTTTGGCATCTAAGGAAAACATAAGGTATGAGGTTTACTCTCAGAGGGTTACACTTTCACAGGTCATTTGAATGACTGCCTCTATTTGTTCCAATCTATAGGCCTCCAGTCCAGCCTGTACAGAACTGGAAATGAATGTAATGGATTGGCTGGCAAAAATGCTGGGCCTGCCTGATATGTTCTTGCACTATCATCCAGACAGCCATGGAGGAGGAGTACTACAGGTAGGAGAGCTCAGTATTTTGCAGAGTTAGTTTGCACACTTCAGCACAGCTATTACTTTGCTCAAACAAAACTCCCATTAGAAGTCAGTTGAAGTTTTTACCTGAGGTGAAGTTTCCAGGAGTCCTGTGTCCAATTCTGGGGGATATGTTTTGGGAAAGATGTGGATAAACTGGAGAGAGTCCAAGAAAAGCAACAAAAGTGATAACAAGTTTAATAAATCTGACCAATGAGGAAAGGTAAAAACTATGTTAGCCACTACCCACATGTGGCTCTTGGGCCAGTTGAGTGTGGCTAGTTCACTTCAGAACTGGTTGGACACCACAGGGTTAAAAAAAAACCTACTATGTATGTTTAGTCTTAAGAAAAGAAGATTGAGGGGGATCCTAATCTTCCCGACTCTGGCTTTGGCTGCAGTGGGCCTTATTCAGGTCCATAATTTCTGTGGATTATACTGGTTTACAGCTAAAGAAATGTGCAGTCCTTTCTCCTTGTTAATGCACTGCTTGCTCAAAGCACACAATATTCAAACTGCAGCACTTTCTGCTGCTGGTCCAAAGAGACCAGAAGCAAAATAGGTAAGATCAGTGGGGTTCCACTGCACATGAAATAACTTGTGTGGTGGAAACAAAATAGGGGATGGATAAGATGATTGCTTTAGTGACTGTAGCAACTCCCTGTCAGACCAACAAAAAAGGAAGAAAACATTTCTGGATAGTCTGCAGTTAATAAGCTGCTGTTTCTTTGCAGAGCACTGTTAGTGAATCAACCTTGATTGCTCTTCTAGCAGCAAGAAAAAACAAAATTCTGGAAATGAAAGTTTCGGAGCCAGAAACTGATGAGTCCACACTTAACTCTCGTCTTGTTGCTTATGCATCTGATCAGGTAGCTTTCTACTGTTATGAGTAAACAAAGTTGTTCCTGTATTATCAGACTGGATACCAACACTTTGCAATTTTATGTCAGTAGTCAAAGCACTGTGCTGCTGTGAATGATCCTTCTGAAATAGGCAGTGGAAGACCTGTTTTACAGATGGTAAAACTGAGTCTCAGCAAGGTGAAGTGCCTTTCTTAAGGTCACAGTGGCACTAAGAGATCCCCTTTCATCTGACTTTCATGTCTGCGCTTGTCCTTCTTCTTTCCCGCTGTTGGCCAAACCTCCCATGTACTCAACCCAGAGCACAACATCAGAAAGATCCTCTGTGTTTCCAAGACATAGATACAGTATTGCCATAGCAGAGATGCTCAAGCTAGATTTCCCTCACTGTAAGTGAGAGGAATGTGCTTAATTTAAGAGCCCTTTGTTTCTGGAACTTTCTATTCTCCTTTTGTTCACCAGTTCCCAGATTTGCTATCCTTTCAGGCATACTGCAAAGCCCATTTCTGTCTTCTCCTTCCTAAAGTTCCTGAGGAGGGAACAGAATGAGGGGGGCTGTATTTCCAGGCAGCCCTTTGGGGATTTGAAGTTAAGCAGAAGGTGCACACCTTACAGCATGGATCCCTACTGCTTCCTTTTAGAAACATGAATGAATAACTGGAGCATGCAACTTCCATGATATAACTGATAATAACCCAATGGATCAGCAGAACTGACAAGACTGGATAGTAAAACATAATTATTTAGAGTTTATTAACTTGAATTTTTACTATTATCAGATTTCTAGCTTTTGTTGTAGTCTCTCTCCTTTCTAATGCCCACAACTTGCTAGACTTGCATAGATTCACACTCTCCTTATTTACTGTTCTTTTAAGGCTCATTCTTCAGTAGAAAAGGCAGGTTTGATTGCTCTTGTGAAGATGAAATTTCTGCCTGTGGATGAGAACTTTGCCCTCCGAGGTGATGCCCTGAAGAAAGCCATTGAGGAAGATCGAAACCAAGGTCTTGTGCCCGTCTTTGTAAGTTCTGCTTTTGGAAACTGACACATGGGTGTATTTTCATGTCCAGGTAGGGATGTGTCTGAATCATTCTGTTACTATGGCAACAATAATGAATTCAAGGTAGAAACACATGTGAATAATCTACACTTTGGCCTAGTCAAATAATAAAGTACAATTTTAATCTGACTGAATTCTTAGCCTGATTTGTTCTTACATGTGTGGGTAAAAAAAAGATTATTGCAGTATCCCATCTTGACAAGTCTTTGTTTTCTTCCAGGTTTGTGCGACATTGGGTACAACTGGAGTCTGTGCTTTTGACAGTCTGTCTGAGCTGGGTCCTATCTGTAAGCATTTTTTTTTAACCGTAAGATCATATGCAGGCAGTAAAGGGAGGCAGGTGTGGGATTTTTTTATGGAGCCAAGAGCAAATAGAAAATCAGTATCTTTATTAATGACCTGGATGAGGGGATGGATTGCACCCTCAGCAAGTTTGTAGATGACACTAAGCTAGGGGGAGAAATAGATATGCTCGAGGGCAGAGATAGGGTCCAGAGTGACTTAGACAAATTGGAGGATTGGGCCACAAGAAATCTGATGAGGTTCAACAAGGACAAGTGCAGAGACTGAAGAATCCCAAGCATTGTTACAGGCTGGGGACCAACCAGCTAAGTAGTAGTTCTGCAGAAAAGGCCCTGGGGGTTACAGTGGATAAGAAGCTGGATATGAGTCAACAGTGTGCCCTTGTAGCCAAGAAGGCTAATGGCATATTAGGGTGCATTAGAAGAAGCATTGCTAGCAGATCCAGAGAAGTGATTATTCCCCTTTATTCAGCTCTGGTGAGGCCACATCTGGAGTATTGTGTCTAGTTCTGGCCCCCCTGTCCCCTACAAAAAGGATGGGGACGCATTAGAGAGGGTCCAACGGAGGGCAACCAAAATGATTAAGGGGCTGGAGCATATGAACTACGGGTATGTCTACACTACCACCCTAGTTTGAACTAGGGTGGTTAATGTAGGCAACCGGAGTTGCAAATGAAGCCCGGGATTTGAATTTCCCATGCTACATTTGCATCTTGCCGGGCACTGCCATTTTTAAATGTCCGCTAGTGCGGACTCCGTGCCGCGTGGCTACACGCGGCACGGACTAGGTAGTTCGCACTAGGCTTCCTATTTGAGGAGTAATGGTGGTTTGGAATAGGAAGCCTAGTTCGAGCTACCTAGTCCGTGCCGCGTGTAGCTGCGCGGCACGGAGTCCACACTAGCGGACATTTAAAAATGGCGCCGCCCGGCAAGATGCATATGAAGCCTGGGAAATTCCAATCCCGGGCTTCATTTGCAACTCCGGTTGCCTACATTAACCACCCTAGTTCGAACTAGGGTGGTAGTATAGACATACCCTATGAGGAGAGGCTGAGGGAGTTGGGTCTGTTTAGTCTGCAGAAATGAAGAGTGAGGGGGGATTTGATAGCAGCCTTCAACTTCCTGAAGGGAGGTTCCAAAGAGGATGGAGAAAGGCTGTTCTCAGTAGTGACAGATGGTAGAACAAGGAGCAATGGTCTCAAGTTGTGGTGGGGGAGAGGTCCAGGTTGGATTTTAGGAAAAACTATTTCACTAGGAGAGTGGTAAAGCACCGGAATGGATCACCTAGGGAAGTAGTGGAGTCTCCATCCCTAGAGGTGTTTAAGTCTTGGCTTGACAAAGCCCTGGCTGGGTTGATTTAGTTGGGATTGGTCCTGCCTAGAGCAGGGGGCTGGACTTGATGACCTTCTGAGGTCTCTTCCAGCTCTATGGTTCTATGATTCTATAAACCACAATTCAGCTGAGCTGTTGGGGCTGATCCATAGACTTTTGGAGTCAGTGGGAATCCATAATAATGTCTGAGATATTTGATTTTAGCCATTAAAACATGGCCTGTTCAAAATGGCTGAAATTCATCCACTAGCAGAAGTTCCATGGATGCCCCAATACCAAAGAACCACAGGAGTTCTGCCTTGTGAGAAACAGTTACAGAGTAGGTGTGCAGGAGTATCCCACAACTTCTGCATGGTGGAATTGGGCTTTGTCCCTGCTATATTAACTCCAGCCTGGAAAAGGTTTTGAAAAAAGGGGCTGGCAGAACATCACTGTAGCCACTAGATCTTCCTTTCCAAGGTGTGGAAAGTGGTAATGGAGTCTGCTCCAACCCAGGTTCTGATTAGTGGTGCAGAGAGACTGCATAGCTGCTGTGATTTCCTGACTCTGGCTTTATGCAGGGGAGTTTCACTCACCATCAATACAGATGACAAGACCTCAAACTGTAAGAGGCTGCCTTACAGAATGGGGAGGACTAGCCAAGGTCCTGGTATATGGGTCCATCTAGATCCGGTCTTTCCTGGTGACTCCAGGTGTTTGATGCAGAAATATCTTTGGGACGGACTGGTCTGACTTGCTTCCAAACTCTTATATACTAACAAAAATTGAAACTTACTTCTTTAGAGTGGAAAAGCCAGTGTTAATCCACTGTGCCACCATGATTCCTCAAACAATTTCTGTTTCCCCAGGTGCCGCTGAGGGACTCTGGCTTCATATTGATGCTGCTTATGCAGGAACCGCATTCCTCTGCCCTGAATTTCGATTATTTTTGAATGGCATTGAATATGCAGATTCTTTTACTTTCAACCCTTCCAAATGGATGATGGTTCACTTTGATTGCACTGCATTCTGGTGAGTAGAGCAAAACAAGCAAAAGGAGCAAACACTCAAGGTACAACATACAAATTGTAAGGTCTTCCTTGGAGTAATTTTTGTTAACTAAGCACAATTCATTCTACTCTTGATAGGGTGAAAGACAAATACAAATTACACCAAACCTTCAGTGTTAATCCTGTCTACCTCAGACATGCCAATTCAGGTGCTGCTATTGATTTCATGGTAAGTAGCCATCTGAGTCAATACTTAACATTTCCCGCAAAATGTTTGAACAGAAATTGTCAGATTCCTAATACTCCTGGAGCTAATTCCATGTGGTGATAAGAATATTTATCAGGCAGAGAATAGAAACAATCTTAGTGATGTTAGATACAGTTTAAATAGAGGAGTGTAACAAGAGCTTTGGCAGTAAGCCTGCATTGATACTAAAATTGCATTGAAACTCTTCTTGATCAAATATAGACACTATATGGAAACTAGAAGCAACAAATATAGATGCTAGTTCTGTTAATCAAACAACACTTGAATATTACAATCCTCTGTTGCCCTGGAGACTTCTTTTGTCTGTATGGACTGAGATATTGAGTCAGACCCATAGGTGGTATAAATCAGTAAAGCTATATTAACTTAACTAGAGCCATGTTAATTGACACTAGCTGAGGATCTCACCTAGGGGTAGACAAACTTTTGGCCTGAAGGCCACATGGGAGTTCAGAAATTGTATGGAGGGCTGGATAGGTGCCTACCCCATCTGACCCTCTGCTCCCCATCCCATGAATGCTCCCCAAACCCCACATCTCCTGCCTACCACCCCCTGAGTCCTACCCCTGAATGCTCCTATCTAACCTCCCTATTCCCCACCCCAACTATCCCTTGGAATCCCTCCTTCTCCCCAGCCCCTTATTACAATACCAAGGAATCAAGTCTGGCAGTGCGATGAGCTGACGCTGTGGGGGAGGGGTACTAGCCTCCCAGGTGGGAGCTTGGGGGGCCAGACATAAGAGTCTGGCCTGCCGGATGTGGCCTGTGGGCCGTAGTTTGAGGACCCTAGTCTAGCCCACTCCCTCAGACAGAAAAAGGTCACTTCCATGTAATGTGTTGTCCGAACTGTGACAGTGGATGGGGCTTTTACAAGTTTGTGGGGCTTATTTTGTTTGTCTTGTTCCTACTCTAACCTACAACAATTAATCTCATATATGACATAGCTGTGGGAAAATACGTAAACAATGGAAATTCCTTGACTTGAAACAGCAGTGAAATAATACAATAAATTAAATCTTCATTGGGCTTTAAATGAAATGTTGAGGATAGTGGGGAGCTAAAAAGCAAATTATTTCAGATCTAACTAAATCTGAATACTGTATAATAACCCAGTAATATTCCATAACACCCGTGTTCTAGCTATGTGTTCATCAAGCTCCTAAGAGAGGCAATTGTTTTCTTTCTTAGTATTAATACAGCTTATTTCTGCAATTAGCAGACATTGCTCCCTCTGGTGGTTAATTTGGAGCCACGTTTTGTGAATTCTTTGAAATAGTTTCTTTTCTTTTTTTAAATGTACTCTGGTCCCCCCCACTAGATGGCTGCTGTTGCTTTTTCCAGTTTTTCTAGTCTCAATTGTCTCCTTCATCTGTTAGGCTCTGATTTGAGAAAACAGCCCTTTTTAGGACAGAAGTTGAGCACATGGACAAGTCAATCGGTCTTAACCTCAAGCATCACAGTCTTTAATTGGAGTGGCCTACTCATGTTTACATGTTTTCCTGAATGAGGACTTTAACCTGTTCATACCATGCTTTGCTCTGTGAACTGGATTAATAATGATAATCCATGAAAAAAGTTACACAAATCTAAGGCACCAACCTCTGTAATATCCAAGTGCGGTTGACAAAATATAATGGCTTTTCAGAACACCTGAAAAAATAACTACACAGAAACTTCCTTTAATGACGGTTAGTTATGCTACTATCCACAGTCTTTTTTTACCTAGACCAAACTCCTTCTCTGAGTGAGGGATACTCACCTGAGAAGCAGGGTGCAGGACCACACACTCCTATGCTGAAGTGGGACCCTCTTAAAAAATTGTTTTTTCCGTTTGTTGACATGCTGTTGTTTTGTTTATAGCACTGGCAAATTCCACTGAGTCGCCGATTTCGCTCTTTGAAGCTCTGGTTTGTGATTCGTTCCTTCGGAGTGAAAAAGCTTCAAGCCCACGTCAGACATGTATGTGAATAACATGACAAGTGTTAACATATTGATATTGCTTTTCAGCGTCTGACTCCATTAAACAGCTGCCAGGCTGGGGGTACAGATCCTCTTGTGCATGAAGCCTGTATATATCTGAATGCTATTGAAAAATGTATGCTGCTTTTCCCCTGAAGTGCTAGTCTGTTAGGGTACGTCTACACTGCACTGTGACTTGAAATAAGATACACAATTTGCATAGCTCAAGTTGCATATCTTATTTCAATGCTATTTCAAAATAGGTTATTTCATCATTTGGCACTGTCTACACAGCACCAAATTTCGAAATAAAGCGCCATTCCGAAACGTCCATTTCTCCTCATAGAATGAAGTTTACAGGGACGTCAGAATAGTGAGCCCAAAATAACAGGCTTGCTGTGAAGATGAGGGACAGTTATTTCGGGATACAAGAGTATCCCGAAATAGCACCACTGTGTAGATGTACCCTTAGAGGTTTTGACTCTGTAGTTCCTAGGGAGGCAACATTTTCATTGACTTTGCTAGTTTTATCTGAATAGGGTCACAGGACTGGGCATACAGAGAAAATTTTTTTTCAATCCTCCACAAACACAAAGCTCTCCATGCAGAAGGGGGTGAGTTATGAAGAGACCATTCAAGCAGCTCCAATGCGCCTCTGCACTCCACACAGCAGAGGGGCATTGGAGTTATTGAACTGGGCAAAGGGGGTAGTCATGGTCAGCGTGCCTGTAACTATGCATATCCGCAGGCCTAAACCCCTGAATGTAAGTACAGGAAGTGACAGCATGGTGCAGCCTTACCGGTGGAGTGTCTCTACTGGTGATCCACAGCCCAGAAGCATGGGGACAGATTCATTCTCCAGTGTTCCTCCAGAGAACTCAGCCTAAAACCCAGTTCTAGTTTTGTACTGGGTTCATCTGTAAGGGTATGTTTAGACTACATGCCTCTGCCGGCAGAGGCATGTAAATTAGACTACCCGACATAGTCAATGAAGCGGGGATTTAAATATACCCCGCTTCATTAAAATAAAAATGGCTGCTGTGCTGTGCCAGCTCAGCTGATTATCGGCACAACGCGGCCGTCAAGATATGGATTGATTGGTAAGGAAAGCCTTTGCCGACCAATCCGTTATGCCTCGTGAAACATACCCTAAGAGTCTGATCCACAACATATCAAAGTCATCGTCTTTCTACTGACTTCAATGGATCATGCTCTCACTGATCATGCCAGATGTTTGGCAAGTGGATGAAGTCTTTGTTACTTTGCAAAGCTGAGAATCTCAGTGTTTTGGCATTAGGTGTATGAGGCATGACTGGGGAGGGGATTTGGCTTTATGTATCTACTTAGTTCTGCATCTTATGTACTGTTTGTCATTCACCAGAAATCAACACTAAGAAAAATTTTAAATTACAGGGCACTGAGATGGCCAAATACTTTGAATCTTTGGTCAGAAGCGATCCCCTCTTTGAAATTCCTGCCAAGCGACACCTTGGACTGGTTGTATTTCGTTTAAAGGTAAAAGAGGATGACGATTTTGTGTTAATTTGGGAATGAATCTGCACTAGGCAGAATCATGTCTCCTAACTTGATTGCTGTGGGTAAGGGTTATACAGAGGAAAGCAACAAGATCACTGGCAATTGGCGATCTCTAACATGCAAAATCCACTGTAATATGCATTTCTTCTTATACATTTTTTAATACAGGGTCCCAATTGGCTGACAGAAAAGGTCTTGAAAGAACTGAGTAAATCTGGCAGCCTCTTCCTCATTCCAGCAACCATCCGTGACAAGTTCATCATTCGCTTTACCGTAACATCTCAGTTCACCACCAGAGAGGACATTCTGCGAGATTGGCACATCATCCAACAAACTGCAGCCCAAATCATTAACCAGCATTTCATGCTGCCACCCATCAACTCTGCCAAAATCCCCAACATAATACGTAACCCCAGTCCTATTGGGGGTAAGAGTACATCTCCATCTTGCACAGAGGTAGGAGACCACAAAGCACCTTCCAGAAAGATACTAGTGCAGCCTAAAAAGGTAGCAGTCAGTCCCACTGCATGTGTGGTCAGTCAACACCTGGAAGCCCAAGTGGACCCTCTGGATGACTGCTTTCCAGATGTCCCAGATGTCACCAAACATAAGTTATCCTCTTTCCCATTCAGCTACTTATCTGTACAAGACAAGAAAAAAACAGCCCGTTCCCTCAGATGTAACAGTGTGCCAACCATCGGCCACGGTGGTCTGAAGGCAGCAGCCTCTGAGAAAAATGGTTCTCACCCCAGTGATAAAATCCTTTCCAAGCTGCCCAAAGAAGTCATGATGCTCAAAAAAAGTGCCTTCAGACAACTCATCAAGTTCTACAGTGTCCCTAGCTTTCCTGAATGCAGCATTCAGTGTGGCATTCAGCTGCCTTGTTGTCCTCTGCAAGCGCTTGTTTAACAGGGGAAACATGTTGGCCTCCCCAGGTCGAAGAGAACCAAAGTTTGCTTATTCATATGCAATATGACCTGTTAGTGCGTTCCATATAGAAACAGTGTGAATGATCATTAACAAAAGTCTCATGCTTGTACCGAGGCGAAACATGTTGTGTATTTATTGATTAAAATGACAAATAAACCTCTTCAGCTTGTTCTGTGAAACTCCTCCTTCCAGACTGCGGTGGTGTTTGCATTAGATTGTGGAATGTTAATTGTAGAAGCCGGTTTGTAACTAGCAGGCTGGACTTGTTGCTGATTTAAATAAGGAGCGTTCCCACTGGCTTCAGAGGCAATGCATGAGGTGCAGCTCAGATTTGAATTTGGACCATTTATCCTAGTAGTTTGGTTTTTGACTGGAAAGTTATTGGGACTGATCCATCCCTATGGGAGATGGGGATCCTAACTGTGCCAGAGAGAGGAGTTCTCTAACACACACTGCCCTTCCCAGGAGGGGCTCCCAGACAAAGGCAGCTTCAGAAGAAATGGGGGGAGGGGCTTTGCAGGAGCCCTGCGTACATATCTGTTCAATCCACTCTAGGCCCTCAAGGCAGAGGCAGACAGCCTACCCCATTGCAAATTCTGCACCAAGCAGATTTACCACTGTTGGAACTTATGCCCAGCACAACCTAGGCAAGGACTCTGGCTCAATAATAGGGCTGACACCGGGCATAAGCAGAGCCCTGCAAATCTGTGGATATCCAGAGTATATTTATGTCCAGACGTGGATAGCCATGGATCATTTTTGCAGAGTGTGGTTCAGATGCAAATACAAAGTTTGTAACCACACAAGGCTCGAAGCAGAAGCAATTGATTAGAGCCCCAACCAGTTCAAGGGCTGCCCTTCTTAGGCAGTGGGGGAATATTCCTGCTAACAATAGTAAGGAAAATTCTTGCAAATTATAATAATAATCCGTCTTTTTCGCACATTTGTTTGGTAAATTAAAAATACTTTAAAGAGTGAACACCTCTGCTACAATGGAGAACATAAAAGCATATGAGCAGAAAATTATGCACAAGAACAGGAAAGATGATGCATGAGTCACGGGGGTTGTTCTAGACTCTCAGCGCAGTGTGCGAAAGGCATGGTACGGGTTGGCAAGATAGGGTCCACAGGCCAGATCCAGCTTACCAAGCTGTTAGATCTGGCCTGTGACAGCCCTGCTGCTGCCCTGCACTGCTCTCAGGCCAATCGAGACCTGGAGATAGGGGGACCGCATAAAGTCTCCTCCCCTCACCAGGGGCACAAGGCACCAGAGGGAGTTCAAAACTGACAGAGTGGGTCAGAAGGGAGGGAGAGACTCTGTGTGCTCCCCCACCTCCAGGCCCTGATTGGCCTGGGGGTGGAAGAGTATGCAGGTGTCCTCCCCGCAACCAGGAGTGAGCCCCCCCCCCAGAGGGAACAGCCCTCTTCCACCTGAAACCCTGCATAGATGAACAAATGACAAAAGGGAGCAATAAGGTGATGTGAGTGGGCAGTGTTGGGTTCCAGAGGGGAAGAGAAAGGCGCCGCCAGGCTAAGATGTAAGGGGATGCAGAGTTGTTTTATGTCCTGGGTGAGGGTTAACAAACAGACCACAAGGAGAAAGAAAAGTCATTTTATGTAGATCCTATTATTAAAACATGTCAGTCAAACAGAATTTCAGATACAGGCACTTGGTTACATTTATCAACTCACCCAACTGGCTTTCCAGATTATCAAATCAATGATATGAACATTCTAGAATTGTGATTTCTTTATGGATGGCCTCATAGTTTTAGGCTATTGTTATATATAGCATTATAAATGTCCTGTGTCATCAGCACATACATCTTTTCTTTGTCATCCAGGAAATACAGACCCTCCTTGATGACAGCTGGGTTGAAGCCCTCCTCCACTAATTGCACTTTCCGGTATTTAAAAGTTCCTGTGATCGCAATAGCATCCTAAAAACACAAAAAGGATACTCTGACATTGACAAGCAGCCAACAGTGGGTCTGATCTTTAAAGCAGGAAAAGTCAAACCATTCAGAAGTAAATTGTCCTGCAGTTTCTCCAAGAGGAGTGGTTATATAAAGAAAAAATGTAAATCCCCTACCTTCAGCGCTGTATGCATTTAATATCTTTGAGATGTGGAACTCAGATTGGATGTAGCTCAGGTGTCAAAGACAAGCTAACAAAAATGTACAAGGAGCTAAATTTACCCCAAATTATTTCTGTTGGGTTCAGTATGTGGGGTTCAGGACCTTGGAAATACAAGGGGCCACAGCAACCAAATACCACCAAAGGCCTTTTGCAGTGCCCCCTTACTCCCCACACTGAACAGATCTCTGTGGCCTTTAGCAATGAGGCCAAGAAATGCCTGGGAGCCTACTAATGAAATGTTCCCTCTGTAACTTAATAAAAGACAATTGCTTTAGGGCCTGATCTATCAAAGTACTTCAGCATGTGCTTAAAGTTAAGCCTTACATTTAAGCAAGTGCTTAAATGCTTTGCTGAATCAGGGCCTTTCTAAAGAAATGGTGTGAGATGGTCTCTAGCAAGGGGTTCTCAAACTTCACTGCACCGCAATCCCCCTTCTGACAAGAAAGTTAATACATGACCCCAGGGGAGAGGAGGCCGTAGCCTGAGCCCCACTGCCCCAGGTGGTGGTAGTGGGAGCTCGGACTTTAGCTTCAGCCTTCTGTCTCGTCAAGTCAGTGACCCTATTAGAATTGGGCTGTGACTTATTCGGGGTTCTGACCCACAGTCCAAGACCTGCTGGTCTTTAGTTTCTTTGAGGCCACAAAGGAAGCCTTGCAGACATAACATCTTCATCCCAAGAGCTTGACCCTCCAGGCTGCAGTACAAAACGGCCTCCAGAAACCAGAGTGAAGCCAATGGCACTTTACCTCCAAGGTAATTCTTCCCAGAGAGCAGGGAAGCTAAAACAAGCCTGCTGCTTCCCAATGAAGCCTGGTACAGTGAGGTCAGCAGGACGAACCCCATCCTGCGTTTTAGAGGTATGCATGTGAAAAGGCAGGATTTTGCTCTAAAAACGAGAGAGAGGGAAATCTGTATGGAAGGCTACTTGTTGTTTTTTAAGTTTTTCCTGTTACAGACTAACTCAGCTACCTCTCTGAAGCTAAAGCACAATATAGTTTGCCCCATGTGATTATTTTCATAGCTATCCAAAGACAGAGGCAAGATTCAATAGTTTGGTATCTTAATATCTCTGTGTTTCTTCTGATGAACCATCACAGTAAGTACGTGATTTTCCTGAGGAGAATTTTTTTTATTTGTCATAAATAGATGCCTAAAATCAAATGACCCTCAGGACTGGTTCCCTCAGTTTAGCACAAACACAGTATTTCACCACGAATAATATAGAAAAGGAGGGCTGAGGCTAGTGGTCCATCAGTGTATTGAAACCAAGATCTGTGAGAGCCCCTCCCTTGCTTATGCTTGAGTAAGCTCCAGGTGGTGCTACATCTGCAAGAACAGTTTGCAGGTCAACACAATCTAAGTTTGAAAAACTCCCTTTGCTGTGTTAAGGGCACCTAAGAGAAAGTCTGCATGTTTCCATCGAGAGAGCTTTCTGGTTCATGGGGACACATGATACATTCAAACACAAACAAGACATCACCAGCATCCTGCATTATCACATGCTCATCCAGATTTCTGGTTCCAGGCAAAATGGAAACATCATGGACCTGACTCTCCTCTCCCAGTGGTGTAAATCAAGTTAAGCGTGGGAAGGAAGAGGACCCTAAAGTGTTGCCAGCATAATTATAAGTGACTGCGATCTTCATGGAGACACGGGAGAAGAAAACGCGAACAGACCAGTGCCCTCTTTTTGCAGCAATACAGGAGGCAAATAGGAAGCCTGCCTTACCTGAATCCTTATAAAGCGAGGTCTTGCGTAATTTGGTAGGTAGTCTACAACATGTTTGTATGTCTTCTCCCCATTAAAATCATAGCCCTCCTTTAGTCGAATAGCTGCCATTCCTATTCTGCCTTCGTGACCTAGAGGAACAGTTATAAGGAAAAGAAATGGTTGATATTCACACTTCTGTGGTATAAATGCCAACCCTTGTGTCTTTCAATGTTTTTATTATTTATTTCAACATTATCTCTAATGATGGAACAATATTATTTATGGAGCGAAGGTAAAAACCAACCCTTTGCTGGGTTCCCCACTCCCCTTTAGCCCTGACGCAGAAATTGCTTTCAACTGGAGCTGAGTGAAATCTCAAAATCTGGGTGGGGTTAAGTTGTATACAGTGCTTCACATAGGGTGTATGCACAGGGATGAATCTGATCCCTAGGTAGCAAAAATATGAATTCTGCTGTCAATTTCTAGAGAAAAAGGAGCAGGCAATTGTGCACAGAGCAGGTCTCCTTTAAATCCATTAATCCACTGTTTGTCAGAATCAAGGGATAGATGATGGGAATGGATCACTTGATGACCTGTTCTGTTCATTCCCTCTGTAGTACCTAGCACTGGCCATTGTGAGAGGTCCGGATATTGGACTAGATGGACCATTGATCTAAACAAATATGGGCATTCTTATGTACATTGGTTCTGGTATTACTGGCATAAATGGCTCAGGAATGTACAAAATGGATGCTACTGTGAAACTGTTACAGATCCACACATATCCAGTGGTTTTTTTGCCCCCCAATCCACCAAGAGTTCTATTCAGAGAGTCAGAAGCTGGGACTTCCTCTTCTTCCTTCTCTGCAACCCTTCGATAGCCTCCTCTCTAGCCCTTCCACAATCACCCAGGATACTCAATATACAGCAAATATTGTAACAACTCAGACAGAGAGGGAGGGGACAGAGTGGTTTCGATGGGAGAACATCAAACATGAGAATTTTAAATAGTCTTACAGTCAATTTGTGACTAAATGGATGTACAAACAGGGACATTATGAGATCAATTTTAATCCACAAAAGAATAGAAAACAGGTTAGACCTGACTTTTTCCATGCACTGCTTATATTTAGCCAAACTCTCTCACATCCTGACACCTGCAATTACCACAAAAGTCAATGTTTGTATTATAAGCAGTTTAAGCCAAATCACGTGAGGCTTTCACATCTTTTCATAGCATGTCTATCACCTAACAAGACAAATGCCATCGGATAACCAGATCTAGCAATACTGAAGTCACATAAATACCCCTTCCCCCAGCATACACCTAATATATGGTTTTTTGGAAAGCTCTGCAGTTCTGTAAAAAGGACAGAAGTCATTTCAGTCACAAATACAGCCACATGAAGACAGACCCAATATCCTCATAAAAGGCTTTGCAGCTGGAAGTTAATGCTTGACATAGGGCTGGACACAGGCCCCATTATCTAGACAAAAAGGGAAAGTGGTAACTAAAGGCAGAGAAGAGCAAAAGAAAAAGACATGAGTTTATTGAGAGCAATGGGCATTATAATTCCTCTTCAGCCACCATTATAAGCATGTTTCTATTCCTCTTTTCATATCACCTGCTCAAAGAAGCCACCTGACATTCTGATTTGCTTACTCTTGTTATCCAAAGGTCTGGTTGGAAGCTTCACATTTTTGCATCTAAACACGCTGGATTAGTTAGCTCTTCCTTGAGACTGTGTATTTTGTGTCATTAACTCCCAGGTATATTAAGAGACTGAAATACAACTATTATTTGCACCACATAAAAACAAGCTTATGTGAAAACTACTAACAACTGTATAATGCTGTGATAAGAACAGAACTGTTCTAAACAATTACTATTGTTTTCCTGGAACGCCATTCAGTAATTGGATACTAACACCTCTGCTAGCTAGTTCTACAGGCCCCTTGGGAGTTAGCTTGTACTTTTCTCATCTCCTACAGTGTAATCTGAGAGGAGGCTAAGGAACTGTGGACTATTCACATGGTAACCTGGCTTGTGAAATCTCTCCCATGGCAATTGTGTGTTTACCTCAAAGGCAGGTGCAAACAAAGCTGATGATTTAAAGAGACAAACCCTAATTTTGCTTTCATTGTTAATAGTGACATGCTAGGGGTGGGCAACAAAACAGTGATGGTTTGTCAGGGTTAGCCCCTGGCAGGCCGCTGCTGCTATACTTACCTGTGCCTCCACAGGTACAGGCTATTGCAGCTCCTGTTGGCCATGGATCGCTGTTCTTGGCCAATGAGAGCTGCAGGAACTGGTATGGACTGGGACACTGCTTCCCAAAGCTCCCATTGGCTGGGAATGGCAACCCATGGCCAATAGGAGCTGCAATCACCCGTTCCTGCAGAGACACAGGTAAATATAGTGGCGGCAGCCTGGCAGAGGCTAGCCCTAGGAAAGTGGATATGGCCTGTAGGCTAGTATTTGCCCATCCCTGTGATATGCAAAGAAATCTTGGTTATTTGTCCTTTAGGATTTTTTTTTCTGGATAGCTACAGGTGGCCTGAAATAGTGGTGTTGGGATAAGGGGCTTTTCTAGTTGTTGCTTTGTTAAAAAACAACAAAACCCTCAAACCCAAACCTTAGAAACATCATGAATGTCCAGTATGGTGAGCCCTGCTTTGGCCAGAGGAATTACTGGATGTATCAAAGACCGCACTGGGAATTCTCACACTTAAAAGAAATGGATGGAGGAGAGAAATTTTTAACAAACACTTCCTCATTCCAAAATGTGAATTAGCCACTGAAGCTACACACATTACAGTGTATAGTAGGCTAGACAGGGCCTGAATTTCAAAACAAGGAAAATAGCTCTTTCTGAAAAACCTTTTTGTGGTTTCTTTATATACCAACAAAAGCAAATATGGACCCAAGGCTACCTACCTCCCACTCTTTACAGGAGACACAAACACTCCAAATAGCAAATGCAATACAAATTAGAGAACATTTACCACATAACTGATTCTAAACTGACTTCTCTTTGTTTGCTTTAGGGTCCCCTAAAGTTTCACTGTGATCCCCCAACATGGATCATGCTGGGATTTGCCATCCCAAAGCCCTTTGCAGCAAGACCTGGCATACGGGGAGAGGGGTGCAAATCAGGTAAGGGACATTGCTTGGCATAGAAGGGTATCTGAAAAGTTTCTATTGTATTCTATTATTAGCATATAAATCCATAGGTTTATAGGTGTAGGGACAGCATCTTCATCTGTGCCCTGTAAAGCACCAACCACACTGGACCAGATCCTCAACACAGCCCAGTCTAGGCCAGCCACTTCTCACCCTCTGAGGCATAGGGGGCATTTGATGGTAGGCTGAGCTTTGTCAGAGTAAGAGGGTGTACAGGCATGGGATTCTGTGTGCTCCAAGGATCCTGGCCTTTGGAGTGACTCTTTGGGATCTGTATCCAAGGAACAAATTAGAGCAGCTTTTGGGCTGTTCTAGATTGCTCAGGGGGACATTCAGACTCCTGGCAGCCTCCAAGATAAAGAAAAACCGCAACTTGGTTTAAAGTTATGTACTCTGACCCCTCAAGTCAACTAAGGGTTAATCTGACACACCTGAGAAGCTAACCCATATCATTGTTCTTATAGTTACATAATGATAATTGCCTTGACACAGATTAAATGGGGATGAGAGACTTTATTTAATATTCTGAGATCTACCTGATTATTTGGGGAGTAGAAAATTATACATGTGGTACAAAAGCAACTACATGTGGTTAGGTTAGAACTGCTTTTGGGGGTTCAACTCACTGAAGACAGGTGGGAAAAAACTCAGTTTCCCAAATTACCTTCTTTCTTTACCCAGAAATCTCTTTTCACAGTATTTTCCCTCTCTCATTGTATCATAAGTGCTTATCTGGTAGCTATAAAACATAATGGCTTGTTATCTTCTATATGAGTTCTAAATCTCTAATACTCTCCTACTTTCCTGTTAACATCCTTGCCAAACACTAGATTTAAAAAGTTTTGCAAAGACTCTGCAACTAATAATCATGTACACACATAACATGTAATTTGTTTACTTCTTTATTGTATCCCTTTGTTATAAAATGGTCATGCCTATTCACTTTCAGAATATTATCTGAAGAAGTGGCTCTGCCCCCATGAAAGCTTATCAGCTAATAAACCATCTTGTTAGTCTTTAAAGTGCTACACCACTGCTTTTTTTGTTTTACATATAACATGACTGAATTTACCAGATGCCATCATAAAGAATAGAGAGGTCAAAAGAGAAAGCCTTTTCGTACTGTTCTCTTAGTTTGTGATGATTTTACAGAAATCCGTGTAAAAAGGGTCTTATGTTACCCGACTGTCAAATGATTCACTTATACCTGGCACAGGCACTCCATACACATTAACTTCTTGGACAAATTCGATCAATCCTAAAATATCTGCAACTTCTGTAGTAGCCACGTTTTCGCCTTTCCATCTGGAAAACATATAGTAGTGAACAAGTTTCATAATTTCTGATCAACAACTTTCATGGGCTTGCCACTGCCCTTTCACTTTGGGGTCAAGGTGCCCATTCTCGTTGACTTGAGGCACCTGTTTTGATGCCCTGCCTGTTGAGGTTCAAGGAACCTAGTTCAAGGAAGGACTCTTGTTCAACCAGCAACCCAGTATATTGCCTTTTGATTTTCTTTTGTCAATATATTATTGTGGGCGTTAAACACCAGCTTCCCAGTGCTATTATTTTGGCCAGGCCTATTCCGTCAGAAAAAAATCAATGTAAGATTTGCAATTCCAGCTACGAAAATTACTTAGCTGGAGTCGAGCTACCTTACATCAATTTTCTGGGGTGGCCCCACAATAGGAGATAACTCTCCCATCTACTTTCCTTATTTCTCACAACTGTGAGGAGTACTACAGTAGACGGGGGCACTCTCAGCATTCGGTTTAGTGGGTGTTTACTAGACCCGCTAAATCGAACACTAGAAGATCGACTGCTGGAGTGTGAATCCCATCCAAGCCCTCAGTGACTTACAATGAGAGAGGGAGTCCCAGGCTGAGTCCAGCAGATTGAGACATACAGATATTTTGAAATCTATTTTGCCTCTACCATGGAACCTGGGCAGTATCATGCTGTAACCATTGCTGGTGCTGGTCAGCATGGTCAAGCTGCGTTGTCCCCACTTGACAGCAGAGAGGAGTCTCACTGTGAAATTTTGTCCTGTTACTTTGAGGATAAAAGCCCTTGAATCCAAATGGAGCTGTCTGCCTGTGACTTGACAGAACAAAAATTATCAGGGGTTTGGAATGGCTGCCATATGGGAAAGATTAATAAGACTGGGACTTTTCATCTTGGAAAAGAGACAACTAATGGTGGGATACAACAGAGATCTATAAAATCATGACTAGTGTAGAGAAAGTAAATAAGGAAAGTTATTTACTTGCTCCCATAACACAAGAACTAGCGGTCACCAAATGAAATTAACAGGTAGCAATTTAAAAATGCACAAAAAGAAATACTTCTTCACACAATGCACAGTCAACCAGTGGAACTCCTTGACAGAGGATGTTGAGAGAATCAGGATTTTAACAGGGTTCTAAAAAGAACTAGATATATTCATGGAGGGTAGATCCATCAATGGTCTGACCCAGTATGGCTGTTCTTATGTTAAGTTGCTGGACATGCTGGATACAGCTACAATCTGTGAGCTAGGCCCAAGTCCTTTCTTGATGATGAAGGCACTTACAAGCCATTCAGATTGTTGTAGGTACAGACACCCTGCATTGACCTTTGAAAAGGCAGAGTACCTGTTTCCTTAAAGAAGCCATTCTATAGCACGATTGCCAAAAGGTTTTTTGAGCTAATCGGCAACTTGCATCTAATCTCCCATTTTGAAGGCAGGTTTTTAAGAAAGATGCGACAGAGAACTCTGGCAGTGTCTGGAACCGTCAGAATCCCCACTCGCCTGAGCTCCAGGAAAAAGGGATTAAGTGATGTAGGCTCCTCATTCTTCTCACTTTGAACTTAGACAAGTGAGAGCTCTGCACCAATCAGTGAGAGACACTGCAGGAAGGAACTGAGCATGAATTAACACTTCCCTCAGTCTTAAGTATCTTTATAAACTAACCGGAATGTGTCTCCAACCCTGTCATGAAAGTAGATGAAATTGTCCTGGTCAATCATTAAGAGGTCACCACTATTAAAATACAAATCCCCTTTCTGGAAGACGTCTGCTAGTTTTTTCTTCTCTGTCTGGCTCTTTGCTCCTGCATAGCCGCTAAAAGGAGAATATGGTGTGATTTTGCAGATCAACAGCCCAGCTTCACCTACAAAAGGGAAGAAATGTTTGTCACATGTTTGCAAGCTACCATGTCAACTGATGACCCTCTAACAGTGATTTAAATGATACAATAGTAGTGATGATGTTTGTGAATGTTATAGAATCATTTTAGTTTTCTTTCATAATCACCTGCCCTTAAAAGTAGCAGTATGCCTCTGGGCTAAGGACTCAGCCTCACCCTCAATACTATGGGCCCTCATGAATACATGGCTCTTACAAGTTACATGCAACTACCAAGTTGTATGCTACAGGACAGGAACACAGAGTCATTAAAGATTTAGGCTGAAATTTACAAAGCCTCTTAAGAATTTGGATGCCCAATTTCCATTAAAATTAATTGAAACTGGGTGTCCAAATTCCCTAGGCAACTTTGAAAATATGAGCCTACATAGGACTTGATCCTAGCTGGGGACAAGCGAGGCTACCCCATGGGTATCAGCTGCAGTAGGCCACTAGTACTCCACTTCCCTACAAGGCAGGCTATTCCCATGATGTAGGGGATGCTTCAGGGCTTGCCCACCTTTTAGCCACCCCAAAAGCAGCACAGAGGACCAGTTGTGAGGGGAGAGTGAATGTAAGGACTCAACCCACTGACTTCAGATGCAGAATGCACAAAAACTTGCTTAGCACATTGGCAACTTCTGAAGGTTGCCCTCTGAGACCAGGTGTAGCTAAAGTTATGGAGTGACCTGGGCCTGGGGGTGGAAGAATGATATTTGCCAGGAGTCAGAATTGCACCTGTGTTGATATGCAAGGTGAACTTCACTCCCATTCAGCAGGAAGGGAGGGGTTTGTGCGGGCACTACGCTCGGGGTGAATTTTATCCATACAGAGTATGAAATAAATGGCAGATGCACACAGCACACATCCTGCCCTCTGGTTTGGGATTTGGTGCAGTTTTCAAGTTTATCCATTTTATGGATTTAGTTCCTCTAGATGACAGAGTTTGTTTCTCTAACATCTGATAATTATTCATAACCAAATGCTAAAAACAGCCCCCAATTCAATACCTAAACCCCCAAACCTCCTCATTTACACATAATGCCAGGCATGGGCGCTCTCCGCCAGTCCATGATTTGGGGATGGTGGTTAGAGGGGCAGATCCTCAGCAAGTGTAAACTGTCACTGCCTCGTTGACTTCAGTGGCATATGCCAATTTACCTTGGTGAAGGATCTGCTCCCCCACGTACTGCCAGAACCTCCACCTCCCAGCATTCCCGCACTCCTCCTTCACACAAATGTGTATCTGGCATTTTTGTAGTCCAGAGGCCAAATTCCACTCAGATACACCAGTGCAATCCTGCTGACATCAGTGGGGTTGCACTGGTGTAAATGAAAGGAGACTCTGGCCTCAGCATTAAGGGTTTGAGCATCTCCATGTGTGAGATTCAACAGCACAGACACGGAGACAATTTTTTAAAAAAATACAGTCATGTAGACAGTGACACGCAAACACTTTTAAGAGTGGGGGAGCTGTCCTTACCTCCCCTGCCTCAGCTGAGGCTGGGAGCAAAGTTCTGGCATGCAGGGCAGCAGCCAAGACTTGGAGCATGGGGCTGGCAGTACAGCCTCCAGTGCACAGGGCTGAAGTAGAGCACCCACAGCATAGGGCAGCAACTGGATCCCCATGCATGGGGCCAGCAGTAGAATCTGCAGCACACAGGGAGGCAGCCGGGACCCTGGATGCTAGGCCAGGAGCCCAGGGGTGCTGTAGCTCTCCCCCATACCTCTAGTTCCCACACCTATGTGCATGAATCCTGCATGGGAAATTAACAGGCATATGGAGTGTTCAGTCTGAACTCAGCATTGTACATTCCAGTTATAAGATCACCCTCCACCTAACATGCTAAATACATGTCTCAGAGGGGCATCCGTTTTAGTCTGTAACTTTAAAAATAACTGTCAGTCCTGTGGCACCTTTGAGCACGTCTACACAGCAGGGCTAAAGCCGAAATAAGCTACGTGACTTGAGCTACGTCAATTGTGTAGTTTAAGTCGAAATAGCTTATTTCGGCTTTGGCGCTATCTACATAGCAGGAAGTCCGAATTAAAGTATTCTTCCTCTGACTTCCCTTACTCCTCATACAATGAGAGTTTCAGGAGTCAGAGTAGAAAGTCCTCCAGCTTGCCATTATTTTGACATTATGGACTATGTTATTTCAGAATAACGCCAGTCGAAGGAGCCTCGTAAAGTAATTTACTCAACATAGTCAATGAAGCAGGGATTTAAATAATCCCCGCTTCATTAAAATAAAAATGGCCGCTGCGCTGTGCCAACAATCAGCTTATTCGGCACAGCATGACAGTCTAGACACGGCGCAGTTGACAAGGGAAGCCTTTGTCAACTGCTCCTGTAAGCCTCATGAAATGAGGTTTACAGAAGCAGTCGACAAAGGCTTCCCTTGTTGATCGCGCCGCTTCTAGACTGCCGCACTGTGCCGAATAAGCTGATTGTTGGCACAGAGCGGTGGCCACTTTTATTTTAATGAAGTGGGGATTATTTAAATCCCCGCTTCATTGACTATGTCGAGTAAACTACTTTCTTGTGCAAAACCACGACTAGATTGGCACGGATGCTTTTCCGCAAAAAGTGCTTTTGCGGAATAGCGTCCGTGCCAATCTAGACGCTCTTTTCCGCAAATGCTTTTATCGGAAAAACTTTTCCGTTAAAAGCATTTGCGGAAAATCATGCCAGTCTAGACATAGTCTAAGGCTATGTCTACAGAGCAGCAGCGTTATTTCAGAATAACTGACGTTATTTTGACATAATCTTGAAATAACGTCAAGTGGGAGGACTTCTTACTCCGACTCCTGTAACCCTCATTGTATGAGGAGTAAGGGAAGTCGGGGGAAAAATACTCTTAACTCAGATTTAATGCTAAATACATGTAAAGTAGGAATGTGAAGGACTAGTCGACTATCCGATAAGCAAATGCTTACTGGATATTCAACAGGCCAGTCGGCTAGTTGCTTCCCTCCGCTCTTGCTGCCTCTATCAGAAAGAGTCAGCAGGGGTGGGGGAGGGAAGTGGAGGAGTACTTCAAAGCAGCAGCGCTAAGTGCAGCCTGGGGCCATACCCTGGGCTCCACATGACGCTGCCACTTTGAAACACTGCATGCAGCCCAGGACCAGCTGGGGTGTCCTTAGGCTGCATGCGGCGTTTCAAAGTGGCAGTGCTGCATGGAGCCTGGAATCAGTGCAGCGCTGCCGCTTTGAAACATTGCGAGGAGCCTGACACCAGGGAGGCAGAGGTGCCCTATCGACTAATTGAATAGTTGATGCAAAATGCATCGTATTCGATTAGTTAATAACTCGCAATTTAAAATCCCTAATGTAAAGTATTATAGTAGTTATCTCACTTTCATAGCTGCATTTTCCATTACTATCGATGAAAAGTTTCATCTACAGGGGTACAGATTACTGCTTAATAATTTTGCAAAGGTGTCTTCAGAGGGAGATTAAGTAATTTTATCAGACAAAACCAAGATAGCTCAAGTTGAAAGTCAAGGTCCGTACTATGAAAAGATTATTAGCTCAAAGGTAAAAGTGTCAAAGCACCCATTACTAAGAGACTGCAAACACACAGAAGGCAGGTGGAATTATTATAAATACACATTTGTTTGATTTGGTGTTATCCTTTGTCTTTCCTTCAAGCTGTATACCAGATATCATTCCCATAGCAACAAATTTTCTAACTTGAGTTTAAAAGCTAGTGATTACCCAACAGCTGTTGTAAACAACCTTTCCCATTACGATGGGCATAAAGAGGTTGATTTGTAATTTAAAGAATTAATTTTCTTTGTGATTTTTCTGAAAGGAGTAAACATTGATACCTTTGGGAACTCTTATGCAATATCCATTTTCATCTCGGACTGGTTCATCTTTCTCTACGTCGTACTTAATCAGCTCATAGCGTATAATTTTCTAGTGAAATTTACAAAATATACATACATGTGAATATCTGAATAGAATGTTCAAAGTAATCCACACACTAATTAAAGTATTGCTTTAAAAGGTGCTAGGCTAGCTTCGTATTTCAGACACATGTTCAGTGTGTCTCAAATACGCTTTTGCCTGAAATGCTGGCAGCTGCATTGGACTCGAGGCCATGTTTACATTGCAATGAAACACCTGTGGCTGGCCCTGGCAGTGGGTCTATAAAACTGCAGGGAAGTTTTTTTGGGTTCAGGCTCTGGTTACAGCAAAGCCTCTAGGATCCTCCCCCTCACAGGGTCCCAGAGATGTTTCCGCTCAAGCCCAAGCATCTACACTGCAATTTTATAGCCTGCAGCTCGAGTCCTGTATGCCCAAGTCGGCAGACACGGTTTTTTATTGCATCTTAGTGAGATGGCAGCAGTTGCGGTGATGTCTATCAAGGGACAGATGTAAGGTAAAGTTGGGGAGGGCAAAGATCTCTTCCTTGGGCACATCAGTGGAGCACTGGGCTATGCATTTGCCTCTTAGGGGCCATGTGAGTGAGCCCTTGGCAATGAGTCGAACTTCATCCCTGAAGGACAGAACGCCAGTGCTGATGTTAGTTTGCTTTACCTTATGGAAGTAGTTTACTCTCCCCACTGCGCCGACTTTCCTAGTATAGTTAATAAAGCCAATATTTCCCTCAGTGGCAGCATAGAACTCAAAAATATGGATGTCTCCAAATCTTCTGATGAATTCTCTCCAAACATCAGCCCTTAGTCCATTGCCTAAGGCCATCCTTACTCTGTGATCACGATCGCTGTCTTTCTGGAAATGAAAACCCAACAAAGATAGGCTAATGATTAGCTTGAGTGCAGTGAACTGGTTAAAGGAAAGCATTAGTCTGCACACATAAGGCACATTTTGAAGTATAACATGTGCCTACATCTTTAGATCTAAGCCTGCAGTTAGAGATAGATGGTCTAATACTTATATGGGCTAATACTGAATGTTAGAGCTGCTGTAAGCTAAATATCTGTCTTCAGCTGAAATCAATGGCAAAACTGACTTCAATGGGGCTGAACCATGAGGATGAAATTCATCACCTGCAGAGGGTCAGCATGAAACTTATGTCCCATATTATGTTCCATGTAAGCCTGTTTTGTGCACATGACTTGAAAGGACCCTCTGCATGGGTTAAATTTCTCCTTTAGTGCAGTCAGCGATTTAGGAGATAAAAATGGACAGATTTTCAAATTGACGGTACAAGCTGAACCTCTGTGGTCTGGGACTCTGGTCTGGCAACATCCATGGTCCAGGAAGCCCATGGATGTTACTGGACTTGAAAGCCCCAGAACAGAGGTTGCTGGTGAGTGAGAGCTGTGAAAGTAGAAAGAATTATACTGTAAGAGAAAGATGAATTATGCTGTAATAATTGAATAAGTTGAAGGAATACTGTTTGTCTCTGAACAGGAAGAAGAAAAGTATGTTAATGTTGTTTGTAGGTATGCAGATTCCAGAGTACTAGCCAGAGTTAATAGTAAAAGGAACATTAGGTGTTAGGGAGAAAGCAATTGAGAACCAAGTAGATATGGACAGGAGATTGCTGTGTGCTTGATGTGGAAATGAAGATACTTGACTAAGTCTCACACTAATCATGTGAAGTTTTGCCCCTCCTTTTAATTCTGTTAACTTGACTTTTTTTTGACTGTATAAATCAAGGGGTTTGAACCTTGTATGGTGCTCACATTTTCTGGATGCATTTTAGCAGAGCTTTGCTAAAATAAACAGAGTGGTCTGACAAATCTGTGAGTCCTGTCTCACTTTGAAAGAGCCAACCCAGCCAGAGGGACTTGCAGGGCAGTGGAGCTCATGGGGCAGTGGAGCCCATGAGGCACCCGACCCACAGCCGGCTGGGTGTGGGGACGGTGTATGAAGCTTCTGCTTAGAGAAGGAGGCTTCCAGCCTATAGTCACACCCAGAATCCACCCCTTCTCCACCTAGGCCACACCTCCACACTGTCCATGTCACACCCTTCCCACTGTCTCCTTCCTCTCTTCCCTCCCCTTCCCTGCCAAATCTCTGAACCCAAATTTAGCAAATGACATTTTAAAAAATAAAACCCACCCTTCTACAATTTATTTCTAAAGAAAATGGAGCATGATTTTCACTGCATGCCAGATTGTGAAGACTGGACATACAGAAGGCACCTAATTAAAAGTACTAAATTTGGTTATAGAAAATGTCACTTTCAGGGTTTTTTGATGTACCCTAAAGTTTGTCAGAGATTTATTTGCAAAAATGTTGTAATCAGGGCAAGGCATCTGTCCTGCTGAATACAACATTATATTTTGTAGAGTACATGATGCAGCTCTTTTTTGTTTTATTTTTTCTTAGTATTTCTAAGATGATTTTATATTTTAAATATACTGTTACGACTTCATAAAGTAATCATTCCAGATTACTACATATTTAATACTCTGAAACAAATACATTATTTTAAATTAACCAGAGTGGGTTAGTGTGTTCATTGCTATTAGAAAAACATAACACATTTATGTTGTGTGATCTCCATAACAGTAGATATGTTTATAAAATGTCACCAGATGTTTGTTAAAAACATGTTCCCAAAGATTTTAGGTAAAGCAAAAGAATTTAATATATTACTGAGATGCTGATTTTGGTGGTGGGTCCTCTTAAAACTAATTCATCTAACAGTCAGATGTAAAGAAAAGGAAACTTATTTGTCCAGCTCTCCAGAAAAAAAAAAGGAGTGTTGTCTCTTTAAGGGCTCTCTCCAACTAGGGGATGAAGGGGAAAGATTACAGCAGATGGGAAGGACAGAAAGGATAGGAAGACTTGGGAAGCAAGTGTTTTGTACTACAGTAATTACAATTAAAATGTGTATTTTGAAGAAATATGCTCTTTGAAAGAATTTATTTTAAAAAAGTATGTCTGAAGATCCAAGCATTTAAGGCTAAAGAGCAATATCTAGGTTGTGCATCTAAACATTTATGCAGTGATTTTTTTAGAGATGTGATTTTATAATCTTCAGCAACAAACTAAGAAAATATTTAAAGCAATTTTTATTGAAGATCCTGTAGACTAACTGGTTCTGAGTAAACATGTGATGCCTAACTGTTTTTGTCAGTAAATTCACTGTGATTGTAGGCACCTCTAGGTTGGCAAATGCTTGTTAAGTGGCTTCATTATGACTTCATGGCTCTTTAGGCTTTTAATTTTTAAGTTACTAAGTCTGGATCCACTCTAGAGGAAGACTCACCAGGTTGCACCAGCCTGCAGGAAGAGTCAGAATAGGGCTAGGAAGAGGCAAGAGGTCAGGCACTAAGACCCAAGGGAGTCAGTGCTTTTCCTTGTCTTTATACCCACCGCCCATGGGCCTGAGCCTGAGGATTACTGCTTAATGCAGTAAGGCAGAGTGGTCTCCCTCACCACTTGAGGACCAGGGACCACTTACACCCACTTACACTATCACTTTATTTCACTGCTCAGTTGGCCCAGAAACTTTAATGAAGAAACAGTGTTCAGGACCAGCAGTCCTACTCACCTGCCTAACCCAGAGTCATTTCACTGGTTTCAGTAAAGTTATTCCCTCTTTATAGCCATGTACTTGAGATCAGAAATGAGTTCTACATATCTGATACCCTCCTCAAAACAAAACAACCACAACCAAACCAGCAAGACATCTCCGGCCTGATTTTGCATGCAAAATGGGGGAGGGCTGCACCATATTTATGCTGCATATATTCTATGATTGCTCTAACTCTACACGGGTACCTGTGACAAGGGAGGGGGTTAGAGAGAATGGGGGTTGGGGGGCAGCAGCAGTGCACACTGGGATGCAACTTGCTTTTCTTTCTATTCCCCTGATGATAAGGGAGCGAAGGGAAAGTACCTGGATTCTGTGCATGCCTCTCGCTCCTGTCTGGTGAAGGGAGGGGGCAGAGGGTGTAAACCACGGAATACAAGTACTTTCCCCTCGCTCGCTTATTATCAGGGGAACCTCAAGAAAAGCAAGTTGCGTCCTGGAACGGATGGCTACTTTCTTCCACTCTCTCGAAATTCTGCCCTTGACATGTGGCCCCATAGAACATGACAGGAAATTCTGATGTGAGTTATTTAGGTAGCACATGCTGGACTCTGAGTACCTCAGCAGGGATGTATCCAGATGGGGCTACAATGCCAGACAAGTGAAACCCTTCCTCACGTTGGTTATTTGAGATGCTTTTCACTAACCCTTTCACCTGTGATATTCACGTGACTATCCTAGTCTAGTGTTTCTTGCCTGCTGAAAATTGATTCTAGTCAAGTCCAAATGTAAATGACCAGCTCCTTAATTTCCCTGTGGGACCCTTCAGTTGTATTTGGGTAGCTACACAGATTATAAGAAGGGTGCGCTTCCTCTATTCATTGTTATGGCATACAAAGCTGAAAGGCTCTGGGTGATGTGTTCATGTGGTACTCTTCATCAAGATTATGCAAAAGAAATGCCTACTTTAAGTCAGTGGTTCTTAGTCTGAAAGACATTTCATGTTAAACTACATTAGACAGTAAACTAGTTGGACCAAGGGTCTTGTCTTGATTCTGTACCTATACAACTTTGTGCAAAGGGCCAGGGCTAGCCTTACCATGAGGCGAACTGAGGCACCTGCCTCAGGTGCCAGACTGTATGTGTGTGGGGGGGGGGGGAGGTGCACTAGGACCCAGAGTTAAGTGTTACTTACAATTTTTGAACAAGGCATTTTAAGTTGCTAGTTCTCCTTTATTGGGATAGGTAGCAGAGCAGTACCATGAGAGGAGTAGAACAGAAAGAAGGCAGAATTGAGACTTTTCAAAGTTTTGGCCCAAGCGAGGTGCTTTGGGTGGGTTTTTTGCAACATAGTCATAGCCCAAATATGCAGAGATTGCAACTGGGGAATTCCCCCTGCATCAAGACAGCTTATTCCTGTGCAATAAGCCTGCCTCGAGCATAAGAGGAAGAAAGGAAGAAGAATTTGGAAGGGGGAGGAAGAGTTTGAGGCATGTTGGAACAAAGTTGTAATTTCTGTGTTGAAAGCTATTGTATAGTTTCAGAATCAAGTTGTCCGTGTCCCACTTAATGAATCTGTGTTTCTGGAGGTCAGAAGAATTTTTCATTAATGCTAATGCATTATATTGATTTTATTTTAATATTGAGAAGAAGCCTTATAAGTCAATATCTGCTTACATAGACTGACTCATTTTCTCATTGCCTACTTTACGGATCACACTATGCAATGTATTCTGCCATTATTACAAAGGACATATGAATTTGTTTTGACATGTGCAAGTATGTAACTTGCAATGCATGTTGTGAAGACTCAATTTATAAAATCAAAAAATATTAAAGTGAAAAGCAGATGGGCTTTGGTTTAATATTTTCCCATCCACATTTTCAATATTTTTAAAATGTATCTTAAATAAACTAATGGCTATTGTGTGTAATAAGTTGTTTTACATCGTTAGTGAGAACTCTCCACCCAAAGAACTGAAAGCCTTTTGCAGGGCCGGCCCACAACATTTTGGCACCCGAGGCGAGGAGCTCAAATGACATCCCCATGCCCCCTAGATTAACAAGGCTAAAAACAGCAGTGTAGACATTCCCACTTGAATTTCAAGCTTTGAAATCCCTTGCTAGGTTTCAGAGCTGGGCTTCAGCCTGATCCTGAATGTCCACACTGCTATTTTTAGACCTATAGCGCAAGCCAAAGTCAGCTGACCCAGACTCTAAGGCCACATCGGCCCTAGTGAACTCTCAGGGGCACAGCTGTACCTATACAACTGCCCTGATGTAAGATCACTTGTGTAGCTGCTTTCTGCTGACAGGCGAGAGCTCACCGATCAGCATCATTAAACCACCTCCAGCAAGCGGCACTCACTATGCTGGAGAGAGAGCATCTCCCTCGGACAACGCTGTCTGGAGGAGCCAAATGCCAGGCCAGGCTCCTGGGCAAAGGAGGGGGCAGCTCTGCACTCCCAGAAGGGGCGGGGCTTGGCGGAAGGGATAGGGCCATAGCAGCCAACTCTTACTGCCTCCTGGATGGCAACACAGTGGCCCCTCCTACTCCTTAGGGTTTCCCAGAGCACATGACACAGCTCTCTAGTAGTGTTTTAAAGGGCCTGGGGCTCTGGGCATTTTAGGTGTCCAATATTTTCTGATTTTTTTTTACTGGACAGGAGGCGAAAATACCGGATTGTCTGAGTCAATATTGGACACTTGGCAACCCTAGTTGGTGGGCCCAGTGCTCTCCACACTGGAACTTCTGTCGGTGTAACTTATGTCACTCAGAGCGGTGTTTTTCATACCCCCAGGCAACATAAGATATATTAACAAAAGTGCTAGTGTAGACATAGCCTTAGATTTACTGCCACAGGGTGACAGTGGTTCTTCTTCTTTTTTCAATGCTGATGTACCATTAGATAGTGCAAAATGAACTTGGGGGAACAGAGTGTCTGGCCCCTGAGTTAAGCAGTGGAACATCTTAGACTCATTAGAGTCCACTAAAATATTAGCAGTATTGCACAGGTAATCTGGACAATATTTGTAATCAGTTTGCAAAAAATTCTTGTGCATAGAAGACGTTACCTTTGGCGTATTGCACAAATACCGAAGCACCTCTCCAATATACTGGATGACAGTTACATTGTATTTCTTGCAGTCAACCCAAAATTGGCTGGCTGAAAATTTGGAGCGTAGAGCAAAGGTTGCACCTACACAGAGAAGCAGAAGGAAACAATAGAACTTGGCTATAACAAATACATTGTGAGAAAATGGGACAATTTCCTTAGTCATTTCAGTGTGGTGAGTGAAGGACATATGCAGGATGACAGATTATAGGACTTCCTAAAATCAGTGCAGGTACTTGCCACAACCAGAAAGTAACTTTATCATTTAATTCTGTCCATCAGAAAGTAATGGTGTATTCGCAGTGGATGAATTTCGAAGCACTCTGCACCACTTAGCCCCTGTGGTTGTGCTGCATAGGCAGAGTGGCAGGAGACACACTGCAGTTGCATGCAGTAACTTTGGGGAGATCACATTGCATTAAGCTGATCAGTGGTTTCTGCCTCACTGTGGGCCAGGGATTGTATTGCAACTCGAGGGGGAAAGGTTACCAGAGCTTTTCCAGGAACTAAACAGGGTGTATGTGGGCATGCCAGGTGATTATGGCTACTTGGTTAGCCTGTAACACCTCCACAGGGGTGCCATAGGGAGGTTTGCCAATGTTGTTTTAAACGGGGTGTTTCACAGACCAGTAGACAAAGAATGGGTATAAAAAATCTGAGTGTAAGAGCTTTCTTTTTTATACAGCAAATAGGCAGGACCTTCTGCCTGGGGGAGGGGACAACCTTGTGGACTTTGGCTTACAAGGGTCTCATAAAACAAGCTTTTGGCCCATGCATAGGAACTTGTATTATTTGTATGCATTCTCTGGAATGCTTTTGCCCTTAGAATAAATGTACTTTGCTTGGTGAGGGCTGGTTGGTAACTGGTATACAGGATGTCCCAGATTTACAAACAGGTTGTGTTCCAAAAGTTAATTTATTAGCTGATTGTTTGGAACTCAGAACACATTTTCCCATAGAAACAAAGTGGTTTAAATGGTGTCCCATAGAAACAAAGTGGTTTAAATGCCTGAAATACTGTACTGTAAAAGCTTGTAGCCTCTGAGAAACGGTATCTTTTTCAGGCTAGATCTTGCAGAAAGAAATCATGAAGAAATCTCAGTGAAGTGCAGCAAAAGTGTATCAGATCGTCGACACACTAGTCAACTAGTTGCTTCCCCCCCTCCCTTGCTGCCTCTATGAGAAAGAGGCAGCAAGGGGGTCCAGGGAGGAGGTACTGGGGGGAGCCAGCTTAAAAGCTGGTTCCCCCCTAGCTCCATGGGAGGAGCCAGGGGCACAGTGGTGGCTTTCCACCTTTGAAATGAACAAGAGTCCCCACTGGGGCTGCCCTTGAAATGGAGCCTGGCGGGAGACCCATTTCAATCTTTGAAATACACACAAGCCCCTGCTGGGGCTCTTGTACATTTCAAAGGCAGAACGCCGCACAGCACTTCCACCTCTGAATTGCAGCAATAGCCCAGTGGGCTCTTGCTACATTTCAAAAAGGAAGCACTCTTATCAACCAATCAAATAGACGATGGAAATTCCATCGACTATTCGATTAGTTGATTAATCTAATTTAACATCCCTAGTGTAAACCCCAAGTCTGGAGGACGGATGATGCAATTCTCCATTCAAGACAGGTGATGACTAGGAAGCCTTCAAGGGAGGCCAGGAGTATGGTCAAAATTGCAGTTAACCCTGAAACTCATGACACTCCCATGTAGGGCTGGAAAGCTGGCTCTGGGTATGAATTTTGCTGTGGGCGCAGTCACTCATTTATATTGTAAGATGCACTGTACCTTGCATGATGCATCCATGAAATCCAACCATGAGGCCAGCACTGTGATACAGTGGCAGGGCATTATACACAATGTCCTCCGAGGTCACGCCACTTGTAAACAATATGCCACAAGCTAACAAAATGCGATGGTGGTTAATCACTGCAGCCTTTGGAAGACCTAGGTTAAGAAAATAGAAAAAGGTGTGTTCTTTCATATGATTGGTACACCTACTGTGCAAGGTGATTCAGACTGACATCCTTTAGCACAGGATTGGGTGAAGGGGACACTATATCCTCAGAAAAAGGAGAGGCTAGAAGTTAATCAAGTATACGCAGGAACTGAAGAAAAATAGTCAAATGAAAAAGAGTTCCATTCATTTACATAATCTGAAGGGTGACAAATTTTATAAGGGGTTGTATACAATTGGTGGAAGTCCAAATACTTAGATGACTTAACTTGAATGCCTGCTATTAATTGAAGATATTTTCTATATATTTGAGAGAGTTTGTGCATCTGTCTGTGAATCCATTTGTTCAACAACTTCTCCTAAACCGTAAGAGCTAAGTCCACCAAATTTGGTATTCAGCTTCCTCTTATCATAATTTGAAGCAAGGTCAGTGTTTCTTTGTGCCAGGACAATGGATGCACCTGGAATTCGATTGTTTCTGATAAAATGGAAAAACAGGGGCCAGATACACTATATAATGACCACAGGGGGGCAGCATGGGGCAGAGATGGGAACCGGGATAGCTATAACCTGATTGGGTCAGCAGGGACCAGGGGTGGGGAAAGGACAGCTATCTACTACATATTCAGAGAGTTCTGTCTGTTGTGTGTCTATCTGTCCCCCAGCTGGTGTACCCCTTCCCCAGCTATGCTTGCTGCAGCTGCCATAAACAGGCACTTCTCACCTGCTCCCAAGCTTCTGTGGCAAGAGAGGGGTGGGGTTGTCCTCTCTCTCCAGGGCAGCTGCACATTGACCCCCTCATCTCCAGCCCCACCCCAAAACAAATGAAAAAAAATAAAATGTAATGAGTTAATTCGAGCAATGCTGGGTAACTCTTCTAGCAGTAATCACAAAGAAACTTGAAACAATAATCAATAGGACATGATAATACCTGGATGCAAAATATACAGAAATTCCACAGTAAGTTATGCTGTTGGAGGAGTTGCACTGTATGTGAAAGAAAGCTTAAAATCAAATATAGTACAGTTTGCTTCATTTAAGATATAGTTTGATGCACATAAAACTTGCAAAAAAGTTTAAATTTGAAAGTGCTCATAACAATTAATGGGCATCATCAACTTGAAATGTAAAGTACAACAAAAAGCAGTTAATAGTAGCATCTAGGATTATATGTATTTCTGAGTCCCCTCTGCCAATTTTGAAGATTTTACAGTCACATTTGTCTATTTTTTCTAAATGTTCTTCTCCCACTACTGATGTGTTAGATGATCCTCACAAACAAGGACAACCAACTGCACAAAAGTGCTTTCAAATGCCCAAAGTAAAGAAAAAGCAGAGAAAAACATATTTTCTCTAAGCACTTTCTTTTCCAGAAATCTTGGGTTTACTTGTTCCAATTTAGGTTAAAAAAATCAGATAGAAATGTGATTTTGAAGATGATTTGCAAGAATTACTAAGCAGAAAAATATAAAATTAAACTTTCATTCCAATAATTTCTTCCCCACCAGAAATGTAATGTTTGTCGGATAGCCCCATTTACACTACCTGTAGTCCCAGAAGTATAAATATACATGGCAGGTGTTTTAGAAGTGACATGTGATCTCCAAGATGGTGGAGTTGGCTCATCTGAAACTGATTCTATTTTGTCAAGGAAGCTGTCAACTCCTTCTGTATCAGATGTCCTGCTTAGGTAGAAGACTCGCACGTTTTCTTCTTTCAGGGTTGACAATATTTCTTCAACAGCTGCTTTCAATCCTTACAGAGCAAAGAAAACAGAAAATCATTCCAAGAAAAATGTTGAGTTGCTGAATTTGTGCCCCAAGTTTTGCCTTGAGAGATTGTGTATTTAATTGCCCTCAGCAATGATTCATGCCTATGACAGTTCAGTGTCTGACAAAAGAGCTGAGGCCATGGCTACACTACAGTGGCTACAGTGACACAGCTACAAGGCTGCAGAGGTGCTGTAGGACAAACACTTTCTATATCAACAGAAGTGGTTTTTGCCTTGATGTGGATAATCCACCTATTCAAGAGGCCTCGCTGCTACAGTGAAGGATAGATCATAAATGAGACATTCCCTATCACCAGGCCAGATTAAGGTTATGAGGGGCATAAGGCTAGTGGGAAGGGCTTAAGTATGAATTACATAGTACAAATAATTATGAAATCATCAAACATATATTTATATACATAATTACATAAGATTTATACACATAATCACAATAGATTACATTTATTACACTCTCAATACACTCACAATTTTTCCCACTTCAGCTGTGGCAAAGTCATTAATGATGTCATCATAGGTCAAAGATCTCAGTGCTCAAGAGGGACAAAGCACTGAAATGTTCTTGAGCCATGGTGGATCAGAGGCCATTTTTTACCCTGGTTATATGTTTGATAAGACTCTGGGCCCTGTGTGGGGACTTTGGCTACCATCAGGTGGCTTTTGGTTAATGTGGGAGCGAGAGAAGTAGGGGGATCTACTTCAGTGTCTTGTCTGTAGCCAGTACCCTAAATGTATTTCTTCTGTATTCATTAGCTCTTCCACAATTAGAATAACAGAAATCATAGGAATGGAAGGGACCTCTAGAGGTCATCTAGTCCAGTCCCCTGCACTTTCAGCTTTTGAATGAATCTGACAAAACAGAGACACCCCTGTTGTGTTCTCTGCCCCTCTTACCAAAAAGACTTCATTGAAAATCAACATCTCAGAAGAACCATCAGGTTTGGATGTGGTTTGTTTACTAGGCTGGTGTAGAATGAGGGATCAAGCAGACTTCAGACAGGCCTTGTTTCTCTCAAATGCTTTGTGCCTCCCTGTTCCTGGGGCTGACTCAACCATCAGTAGAGGTTAGCTCACCTTTGAGAGGTATGGGCCTTGCAAGAACCAGGGAGTAAGGATGTCCTGGACACACTTCCTCCTGCCTGCAGGCCTCTGATCCTTGTGGTGAGGGAGGAATATGGTACTGGCCTGGTCAGCTCTGTGTCTGCTGAGTAGGATTCGTGCTGAGGGTGCTCCCCAGGGAACCTTACAACCTCTTTGCCCCCACATGCCAGAGAAAAAAATGGAAAAAATGGCTGCCTCAGGATGCTGAGTTTCCTTCTTTGAGGGAATCACTATTCTGGGCAGAGTTCCCTCACCAGGCCAACGTACCTCTTATACTCACCCATCCTGTTTGCAAGGGTGAATTTCACTATACTTCATGTATAGCAGCATGTTTACAATTTTTCACTTGCTCTATTAGAAAAATAAGATGATCTATTTTTGCTGGTGGAGTTACCAGTGTCTTGGCTGGTTCATTGTAACTCCAAGTCCTTTAAACAGTGAACGGCTATGTGAGTGAAACAGAAAAGGGACCTACATTTTTGTAATGTTGGGTGGAATCTGACAAGCACACTGCAAGGCCAACAAAAAGACCTTTCAATTCATGGGTGTGGCAATTCCCCTCAATTCCCTGTGAATTAGCAAATTCAGGTAGCTTAACATGGACCCTCAGCAGCCATTGCACTCAAGCAGTTACTGCTTCAGGCTTCCGTTCTCAAAACTGCTTGAAGCAGGGGGCAGATGAGGAGAAAGCACAGATCCATGTTGTAGAAAGAATAATTGATAGGACTGAAATCAAACTGTAAAGCTCACTTACAAATACAACAGGGAAAATTCAAGCCATGAACAAACTGGGCTTGATTTACTCACATAAACACTCTCTATGAAGTCAAGTCAATAGTAGTTTTGTGGGAATAAGGGAAGGAGAATTTGGCTCCAGATGCTATCACAAATGCTTATGTGTAGAGAGACACAAATCGTCTGCTCACCTGGTGTGAACTGTCCTAGTTCCATTGACTTCAATGGATGGCTTCAGTGCTGCTCTTGAGTGTCAACCAGCATCAGGATGAGGGGCAGAACTTAATTCCTAAGGAGCTACATTGACTTGCACCAGCTGAGAATCTGGCCCTCCATGTCTAGCATGTTTTATAGTGTGAAATACATTTTAAATGTCAGAAAAAAACCCAACACACTATCCTGTTTGATGTTTATAGTTAACTTACACAGTGCTTTACATTTCATATTACTAAAACAGACAAAACATGAGAGATTACTTATATAAGGTAGTGCCAATATAAATGAGTCAATATTCTCTGTAGGAGGCTGACTCAATATCCCAGGGACATTTCTCTTCACTTAAAGGTCCTAATTTGTACACAAGCCATTTCTCAGATGTTCATGTAATTTGCCAGAGTTCTTTCATTTGCAAGAGTCCTTCCCCCATTCATGAAATGTTGCAAAGCTGGCCGTGTGCATGTTTCTTGTGTAAAAGTGCCATCAAAATTGCTAGAATGGTTCCTAATATGCAATCTACTGTTGGCGTCAGCAACCCAACTTGCTGTCTCCCAAAACAAACAGATCTGCCTTTCACTTTGAATTGCTCCCCTGGGGTGAAAAACTGCTATTATTAGAACCAATATTTCTAGCGTGGTTGCCAGTCAATGCTCTTGTGAATGGTGTTTATAATGATACTGTCCCCTCCTTTGGAACAAAAGCTGCCCCCATATCTGGCGGATCTTAGGCCCATCCATGTGGAGACTTAATACCTCTGCCACAAGTGGAGCTCCCAGCAACACCCCTAGTTTTCTGCCAGCAACACTCTATTGCAGCTGAATTGCCAAGGACACGCCCCTAGGCCTCCTCTGGTCCTCAGGCAGGGAAACTAAAAATGTTTACTATGGCTTCAGGCTGTATTCAGTTTTTTGGACATCTTCTGCAGGACTGTAAGGAGAACTATGCACATTCAGGTGGCTTGTCTCTCCTGTTCCTGCCCACCCTCACTCTACTTCAGCCGTGACCAACCCACAGGTTGAGCCTCATGCGGCTCTTGGCCCCCAAAAGTGTGGCTCATGAAGCCGCTCCTGCACCCACAAACGGCCCCACCCATCCCTGGCTTCCCTGTGCTTACTGGGTCAGAGCTGAGGAGTTTTAAAAATGGTGCTCAAGATGGTGGCCATCTTAAAGTGGTAGCCTCCTTTAAAAAAATTAAAAAAAAAAATTTTTGTTTTTGCCCAACTATTCTGTTCTGGGGGGGGGGGGATTTTTTTTTTTTTTTTGGCTTGACAATTCTGGTGCAGCTCTTCACATTTTTTCTGCTGCTGTTTTGGCTCTCTTTGTTAAATGGGTTGGCCACCCCTGCTCTCCCTATTTGTTCTACACAGACCTTGGGCTGCATGGAGAATTGGGTTTGGTGGCAGGAAGGGGAATCTGAACCTCCATTCTCCATGAAAGGTTTAATTTAGAACCTTTCCACATTTAGATCTAATGAGCCATAGTCTGGCACCCAACATATGTAAACACAATACACTCTACTCCTGTTTATAGCTGAATCAATATACTCCTTTGCAGAAATCTGTTCAAAGTATCCTTGCAAATAAATAACAATAGTCACCCTGACCCAGGGTAGCACAAAAATGCAGAGTAAAGGTCAAAATTCAAATCAGGGAAGAAAAAGTAAATGTGTAATAGAGGGGAAATCTGTCTTTTTGTCTTCTCCTTATATTATTTTAACGGCCAGAAGTGTCTACTATAGCTAAGGGTGGAAAAATTATTTCATTAATAACTATTTTCAACCATTCATCTTCAATTTTTTTTTCTCATTTTGGGATGAAATATTCTTTGTTTGGTCTCTCCCCAAAGCTGAATACTTTTTGGAAAAGTATATTTTCTTGTTCTAAACACTAGCTTTTCCTCATGGTGTAAACTTAAAAATTGGTTACTTTTGAAAGTTCAAATACAGTATGGAATTCATTCCCACTAAGGTTTAGTTTGTGTGCTATACTCGGAAAGGTTTGTTTTTAGCTCATAAAATTTAGGAACATTTAAACATCTGCATAGAAAAGGACCTTTCCCTGCAAATATTAGTGCACATATTCTATCTTCATACATGTGAGTAGTCTCATTGATATCATGTTTGCAAAAGTTGGCAGAAATGGGGCTAGACTAAAGAGAGGCAGTGTAACCAAGTGGATAAAGCAGTGGATCTGTGACACATAGTACCTGGCTTCTATTGCTGGCTCAGCTAATGACCTGCTAGGTTACCATGGGAAGCCACCTCATTGTGCTGTGCCTCTGTTTTCCTATTTATAAAAAGGGACTTATGACTGTTACTTCCAAGGTAAAGTGCACTGAGATCTACTGACAAAAAGCTCTCTGTAAGAGTTCAGTATTATTGGTAGTTAACAGGCACTAGTTAGCTAATGCTCCATTATCTAATGACCTTGTTTATCAGTTTTTCCATTTTGTTTTTTTCTTTTTTTAAGTATAAACATGTAACAAAGTCTTTATGGGATCAGGGTCTTATAATGCAGCTAAAAAAATCTCAGACTAGTTTCAGTCCACCTGTAACAAAAGAGCAATGATTTCCCCATTATTTAAACTATCTAGGTATCCTTGACATTAATTTTTTTATTTGAACCTGTAAACTGTTCACTCTATTGCAAATTAATTCATTAATTTGTAGTAATAAAGGTTATTTTATTTCTTGCATTGCACAGATCAAAAAGGAAAGCTTTTTAGATGTTACTGTTTAGTAGAGAAAGCCCTGTTACCTAAGTAAAGTATCTTTTTCTGGTGTGTTCCCCTTATTATACACATTGGATATGAAAATTAGGGCTGTCAATTGATCTGCGTTAACACCTGCGATTAACGCAGTCCAGGATTAACGTGTTAATTGCAGGCGTTAATGCTGCACTGCCCCCTTGAAATGCTGTTTTGGTGTTTTGGACTCCAGCTGATCCTCAGCTCCTAGTGTGCTGCCCCTTTAAAGGTGCTTTGCAACATGGAGCTGGGAATCAGCTGGAGTCCCCAGGTGATGCCAGACTCCTAATGCATTGCCCCTTGGAAATGCCTCTGCAGTGCTTCCAAGGGGCAGCACTGCATGGAGCCCGGGGTCAGCTGGGGACTCCAGCTGATCCCGTGCTCCATGCAGCGCTGCCCTGTTGACTGCGGTGTTTCAAAGGGGAGGTGCATGCGACTAATCATGTTTAAATTTTTTAATGGCTTGACAGCCCTAATGAAAATACATTGTCAATGGCTACGTCTAGACTGGCCATAAATTCCGGAAAAGGGATGCAAATCAGGTAAGTCAGCATAGGGAAATCCTTTGAAGTAGGAATAAGAGATCCTCCGGAAAAGGGCTTTATTCCGGAGGATCGCGCCACTCTAGACGCTTTTTTTCCGGCTTTTCCCCAAGTCGGAAAAAAAGCGGTGGACATGTTTATTTAAATCCCGCGGGGGATATTTAAATCCCCCGCGGATTTCCCTATGCTGACTTACCTGATTTGCATCCCTTTTCCGGAATTTGTGGCCAGTCTAGACGTAGCCAATGAGTTGAGAACATTCATAGATTCTAAGGCTAGAAGGCACCACTGTGAGCATCTACTTTGACCTCTTGTCTCTCACACCAGGGCCATCCCTAGAGAGTTGCGGGGCCCTGGGCAACCACCCACCTCAGTATCCAAGGCATGGAACCAGGGACGACCCCTCCACTGCAGGCTGTGCCCTGCCCAACCTCTGCTCCATCTCCACCCACCTCTTCCTGCCTCTGCTTTGCCCTTTCTTGTACCTCCCCTCCCCCAGCGGTGTGAGCAGTGGGATTACCTGAGAGGCCTGGCATGGGGCTGATGGACCATCCAGCCTGCTCCACTCTGCTCTCCCACCCATCTCCCGCCCTGCTGCCCTCCTTGCCACAAACCCCCAGCCCTGGCCCCAGCCTGCTGCAGGGCTCGGAGAAGCAGACTGGGGCTGGGGCGCTCTGTTTCCTGCCAATGCAGAGAAGTGGAGCACAGCAGGCTGAGAGATGGGTGGAGCGGAGTGGAACAGGCTGCCAGGTTGCTCCAGTTCCTGCTGCCATGGTGAGTGCAGGGGGTGTGTGATCCCTGCTACTGCCCCCTGCTGGTCTCTCCCCCAGGCTGCCTTGGGTCACTGGCTAGTATGAGAGACTATCACATCCATATCTCAAAAAGCACATGTATGTTTCAGTGCAACATCCCAGGCTTAGCTATTTGACAAAACCCTTCCGCACTATGGCACAGATCCTGCAATTCTATTTCATCTAGATACTGCCCCACTTTGCCCACTTGGAGCCCCTCTAATGTTCATGGGGCTACGTGCAGGGGGAACACCTAGACAGGGTCAATTTCAGGATTAAAGTTTAAGGCCCTAAATTTGATGTTAATAGGGGTACTCACAGAGAGTAAAGTTAATCATGCACATGGGTAGGACTAGGGCCTCACTGATTGTATCTTGTATGTCAGCACTTGCTACGTATTGGCATAATCCATCCCCACCCCCAGAAAAAAACCCCTTGTGGCCAAGGCATCTCCTTTGCCAGGCCTCCCCAAAGCAGTGGGAGCAGAGTTGAAACAGGGCAGCCAATAACCCTTACAGAAGACTCAGTTTACTAATTCACTGACTTTTGATCCAGTTACCTTTGTCCTGCACCAACCTCCTGTTTCTTCACTGTTTGTTGTTCCAAATTACAGAAGCTGGAGAGACCAACTCTTCACAATGAAGTTGTAGCAGAAAGCACTGTAAATGTTAAAGGAACAACCCTCCTCCTCCAGCCACTCACCACCCCTTGGGACTGTCCCCCTTTCTGGGGTACCTCCCACCTCCTGGGGACCAGTGTGTCCATCCATGTTTTCCATCCATGTGCAGAATAAATGTTTTGTGTGCATCAAGCATGTGCACCACCAACAGAAACAAAAAAGCCAGCTGTGGGTGCCCTGCTAACCAGCTAGGTGGCATGTGAATCTTTCCTGAGCAACTTCACAAGCACCCAGCTTACAGGCAACACTGCTGGGGATTGTCCCATATCCTGGGCTACCCTCATCTCCACTTCTGGGTTAAGGCTGTCCCTGGGGGACTGTCCCCTACTCAGGGCCGGACCAAGCTATTCCGGAACCCTGGGCAGACAGTTTAATTGCGCCCCAGGTTGGGGGAGGGTGCATGTGCGGCCCCACCCCCACCCGGCATGTGGGGGAGGGCACATGGAGCTGGCGGTGGCAGGACGCATGTGCCCAGCCCAGCCCAGCCCAGCAGCCCAGCCCAGCCGCTGCAGGATGGCCGCTGGGAGCTGCTGCAGCCCGCGATCTGGGAGCCGGGCACACAGCGCCTGATGGCAGCTATAAGGGGCATTGTGCGTCCCTTACAGCTGCCATCAGGTGCCCCCCCATAGGTTGGAGCCCCGGGCAGCTGCACGGCTAGCCCATGCCTTAATCCGGCCTTGCCCCTACTCCCCACTCAGAAAGCTGCAGGGCAGGTGAGCTCCCTGCCTGAGCAGATATGGATGAGCAGAATGTGTGGCCCTATGGGTGGGCGGCTGGGGCCAGCCACGCCCCTTATCGCCCCACCGCGGGCAGCTGCGGGCTGAGCCACCTGTCAGCCTAGGCGCTGGAGGGTCTCACCTGGGGCTGCCAGCAGCACCTTGGCCCCGCTGCAGCGGAAGCAGTGCAGCAAGGACTGGGCCCTGATGTTGCTGTTGAGGCAGGCCATGGCGCAGCCCAGCTTGGCCAAGCCCAGCCAGATCCAGAGGTAGGCAGGCTCGTTGCCCATGAAGAGGGCGAGGCAGTCCCCTGGCTGTAGCCCGGCCTGTTCGCGCAGCGCCCGGGCTACCTGGCTGCTCCGCTTGTCCACCTGCTCGTACGTGTGCGTCTCCTCTTCGAACAGCACAAAGGGCTTGCGCGGCGCCTGGCGCGCCCGCTGCAAAAACACCTCCAGGATGCTGTGCACCGGGTCCCGCGCCGCGTAGCTGCGCGTCCGTCGCGACACCCGGGCCAACTTGAGGAAGAAGCAGAGGTCGCGGAAGAAGTAGGGGCAGGAGAGGTTCATGAGCAGCGGCAGGAGCAGCAGCGGCAGGAGCGCGGAGTAGAGCCAGGAGAACATGGTCCGGGCCGGCTAGTGCCTAGCTCAGGGGACGCGGGGCGCACGGAGCGCGCTAGGCTGGCGGAACGCGGCGCGGCGCCCGCTGCTCGGCTCCCGGCTGGCCAGGGGCGGGCTCAGTCGCTCCTCCCCAGCGGTGCCCCAGCGGGGGTGGGGTCAGAGGGAGCAGGGGCGGGGGCAGGAGTCGTCTCCGGGAGGAGTCAGGTACCGGCCCCCTGGGGCTGGTGGCAGCGGAGCCAGCGCCTCGGTTTGCCAAAGCGGGGCGTGGGGAGAGCTCGGGAAAGCGCCTTTGCTGGAGCGGGAGAGCCCTTTGCCCCCGCTGGCCAGCGCGCTGTGGGGATACCAACTCCCCCTCCCCTCAACCAGCGTGTTCCCGGGCTCCGGCTCGCCTACCGAGCGGCACCTCGCTCCCCGCAACCGCAGTGGCAGGCCAGGGGCCTGGGGAGTGAGGGGGTCTCAGAGAAAGCAGGAGGGGCAGTAGCAGCCCCGAGTTCCTCTCCGATTTCCCTGGGAGAACAGGGCCCCACCCGGTTACAGATGCCTTGCGGCAGGGACGGGCGGTGGAGTGGGCACCTCTCACACCACTCCCCTGGCACCAGTGCGCACAGGCAGGGGCAGCCCTAGACTAGCTGCCAGCAACTCGTGCCCTAGGCAAACCATGCAATCGGGGCCACCACTTCCAAACCCTCAATGATATTGCACCACTATTTGGCGCCCCATTTAACTTGGTGCCCTAGGTGACCGCCTAGTTCACCTATATGGATAGGCCATCCCTGTGCACAGGACAAGAACGCTTAGTTCCCATGGATGGAAACAGCGGTCTGTCTGATTTCAGTGGTGATAATGGCATTGTGTGGTACAGCGGGCAGCCGCTTCTCTGGCCCACTGAGCCGAGTCCCAAAGTTTGGGGGATTATGGCCGCGGTCAAACTGATTTCTCTTCAGGGCAAATGCTGCTTTCCCTTTTCAAGTATCAAAGGGGTAGCTGTGTTAGTCTGTAACTTTAAAAACAACCAGTACTTCTGTCGCACCTTAAGAGTTCATGATGGGATATAGATATTTGTTTATCTAAGATGCTACAGGACCACTGCTTAGTTTCCTTTTCAAGTGTAGGTATAGCTATCCGGAGTGACACCCCACCCAGCACACAGGTGCACAGTATGGAATGAACCAACTCACAAAGAGACCTGAGCTCCCATCTTGCTTCCACTGATATCTCTAGCAATTTCCCATGACCTAAAGGGAAAGGGGACTGGAGACTTAATATAAATCTCTTCTGAAATTTGTGGAAAAACTCACAAATCAGGTAAAAATATGGGTTCCTCGTATTTCATCATCAAGGGCAAAGCATAAGTACTGACCCTTGAAGAAATGACAGTGAAAATAAGGCCCATGGGAAATTCTAGGCAGACAATGAGGACTTGTCTGTAGGGGGAATTTCTGGGACAGTGAGCAGATGCACGCTATCTAGGCTAAAGGACAGAGATGGCCAGCTCACTAGCACCATGAAATTCTTTAAAGGAAAAATTGTGTCTCCTGCACCTGCGGCTCTTCTCATGGTCCCCTGCGCCGACCTTTTTTTCTTTGTCTGGGCAGAGCATCACTCAGGGCAGCAAGAGCTGATGCTGCAGCCAACGGAAGCCTGCTTGGGCCACATGCTGCTTTTAAAGGGGCAACAGGCTTTTTTTTTTTTTTTTTTTTTGCTCAACAACTTCTTTCCCTTGGCTTTCTGCGCTGTATCCACCACCATTTTGGCTTTGTCTGTAATGGGTTGGCCACCCCACTATAGGACATCAGCTGCAGCAATAGTGTGTGCACAGGATAGCTATGTCCCTGTTTCCATTCACATTATTGTGTAGATGTCACCGGGCTTGGCATACATGGCATTCTGGGTGACTAGCCCAGGGGTCTTTCTTTGGCTGCTGAGCTGGGTGCACTCTGGGATTGCTCTTGCTATGCCTGGGAAGATACATGGTAGAGACCAGTGGAATTTTGAGACTTTAGTTACTGATGTGCAACCCCACTGACTTAATTAGCATCACTCTTGATTTGCTGCAGTGTCATAATCAGGACCAGAGTTGCACCTGTGTTACTCCATTCATTCCAGGCATTGCTGCTGATTTGCATTGGTGTAAGGAGATCAGGTTGGCAGCACTTAGCAGAAAGTTGATAAAAATGTTAGTGAGAGGCTGCAGGGGAAGGCAAAGGGAAGGAACAGAGAAGGGATTTTGTCTTTCAGTACACTTACAGAGTAAAGGGTTCAGGGATGTGAATGTGTATTCTGAATTGCTCCAGTACTGTCATTTGAAAATATGCTTGCTTTTGGAGCTGTCTCTCATGCACATGCCAACTATGGTTGTTGATGATGATGATGACGACAACCCCAAAGGAAAAGTGCTAGGGACTACACATTTGTACAGTCTGTGAACTGCTCTCACAACGTGTCTGGCCACTCCTGAAGCATAGCCAAGTGTTGTAGTTAGCTCTGCCCTAGAGTCAAGGGTGCTAGTGTCAGCACTGTGGTAGGGTTCTGCACAGGTATGTTGGAAGTGCCACCATGCTAGTCACTCCCATGCACAGGCAGCCCGTTAGCTGTGCACTGTACAGAGAATAATCATCAGCTGTCTAGAAAGTTGCCAGTGCCCATCAGCTCATTTATTGGCCAATCCACCAAAAAGCTCCCCACATAACCACAGAAAGTTACAGGAGTGCAGGACCAGACTGCCACAAGCAACAATTTCTGGAGCTGCTTTTGTGTCAAGGAAAATCCAGACCTATTTTCTTAGTCCCCCTTCCTACATTATAGTGTGTTGGGATTATACCAAAAAAAACCCATTGTGTGGGATTTGGGGCGGGGATTTTCCAGACAGTTGCTCAGTGCATACCATTGAAGATATATATCGATTAATTGCCTAGGACAGAACTCTGTGCTGCACCCAGTCAGGGAACAGCAGTCCAGAGAATTAGCACAAGGTTTATGCACCAGTTAAACCTGAGTAAGCTCTCAAAATAAGGCTCACATGGGATTTAAGTGGTGCATAGACATTGTGCTTGTCCTCTGCATAGGGGTGAATTTTACCCACCACTAAGCCTACAAGTTGCTGACTCTACTCAGTCTACATCTGTCGGAGCAAATCTTATCTTAGTTGCTAACAGTGGCTGTCTCTGGAAAAGTAGCTGCAATAAGCCTCAGAATGGGACAGCAGTGGGAACTTCTGTACAACTTTAAAGCAGATGAAAACAAATGGGATGACAGTAAAGGCTTGTCTGTAAGGGGTTGTCCAGAATAGGAAGGCTAAGAATATTCAGTGCTACCACTATTCTGGAATAGCCATCCCTCTCAATTTCCACATGTAGGTAAACTCTTAGGCTATGTCTACACTGCAGGCTCCTTGCACAAGAACTGGCTTGCGCAAGAGTTCTTGCACAAAAGGTCTTGCACAAGAGCATGTCCACACTGACATGCTTTTGCGCAAGAGATGTGCTTTTGTGCAAGAGCATCTATGGCAGTGTGGACACCCTCTTGTGCAAGAAAGCTCTGATGGCCATTTTAGCCATCGTGATTTCTTGCGCAAGAAACCCCTGTTGCCCATCCACGCTGCCTTCTAGCACAAGAAGCCCTCTGTTCTGATGCTGTACTGTAAATTTACTTGTGCAAGAACGCACGTGTAAGCAGGGTCAGGGTAAACTCTATCCTGACATCTAGTGGCGAACTGTGGCAAGTGGTGCAAAGAGACTTCAGGGGCTGAGCCCAATTTGCATAGACACACCAACCCTGTCTAGTATGTGCCACAGCAGCCCAAATCGTCACTTTGGCCACTGTGGGAGCCCCAGTCTCTCTGTTATTGAGGCAGAGGGGATAAAAGTGTTGTTACCCTGATTATGCGAATCAAGGACAATGGAATGGTGGAACTGTTTATGACAGAGGGATTCGCCATAAACTAAGTAGCACTCGCTAGACAAGGGGCATGGGTTCCAAACCCAGTCAAATTGAGAGAGGTTGGGGACAGGTCTTGGTACCTGGTGGTGGGATCCTGTTTGAGGGCCTAAACAACACTGATTGTACTCCCTCCACTGTGAAATATCAGAGTTAATTTAGATTCCATTAGAAGTCTAGTTGTGAACTGTGGAGCTAACTTTGCTGTGGGCCAGTGCTAAGGTTCCTCTGTTATGAGCTGAAATCACTGTGTGCTGTGCTGCGGATGAGAGCTGAAATCACTGTTGCTGAGGGGAGCCTGGCGCTGTGCTGCTAGCAGAGCAGTTTGCAAGGGGCAACCAGCAAGCGCAGGCGGACAGTAGATGCAGCTGGTGGGGCAACCTGAGGGCAGACAGCGAAGCCGCTGACGGGGGTGGCCTGCGGCTGGTAGGAGCGGCAGCCGGCGGAGCAACAGCAGGAGCAACCAGCTGGCAGCCCGGAGCATGGACCGAGACGGTTGGCGGCTTTGCGGAGCCGGACAGTGGAGGCGGCTCACCTGACGACAAGTGGAGTGTGGCGGAGTGACTTGCGTTGACGGCGGCGGCATGGAGAGGCGGAGCCACCGCCGGGCCACGTAAGGTGCATCGATCCCCACCCCTCCAGGTTGGGATGGTGAAACCCTGCCGGGTGGACTTTTGAACCCTGGGACGGCACTGACCCAGGGCTGAGATTTTTGGGGTGTTGGACTTTTGGGACGTTGGGGAGATTTGTGGCTGGGGGGAGTTGGGGAGATTTGTGGCTGGGGGGAGGGCCTTTGCTCATTGTTTGGTGGGTAAATCCGAGTTGTGGTGTTTCCCCAATTTAATGCAGATGTCGGTTACCTCATGTTATTAAAGGTTTGCTACTATACTGAGGCTCTGTGCTTGCGAGAGGGGAAGAAATGCCTCTTTTGAGGCACCCAGAGGTGTATGTAAGATTTCCCAGGTCACTGGGTGGGGGCTCGAGCCGGTGTTGTATTGGGAGGAGACCCCTAGATACTGAACCCGTTGGGAGGAGACCCCTAGATACTGAACCCGGCCCTTGCTGCTGCTATTTACTCGGCCTGGCAGAAGGGTTACACACGTGCAGTGTAGACACTCCACAAGTTTTTGCACAAGAATGGCTGTTCTTGCGCAAAAAGCCTGCAATGTAGATGTAGCCTCAGGGTATGTCTACACTGCACCCATAGCTCAAAATAAGCTACGCGTAGTAAGCTACGAAACATATTGCGTAGTTTATTTCAAGTCTATTTCAAAATAGCTTATTTCGAAATTTGGTGCTGTCTACACAGTACTTATTTCAAAATAAATTGCTATTCCAAAATGTCCCTTACTCCTCGTGGAATGAGGTTTACAGAGGCATCAGAATAGTGAACCCGTTATATTTTGAAATAATGTGCTTGCTGTTTCAGGATGCCTCCGCTGCAGTGTAGACATAGCCTTAGATAAGCTATCTGAGGTAGCTCCCATTCTGGTTACCCTGGACAAAAACCTAAGTCTACAGTCTCGTCTATTTTTGTTGGGAATACTGGTAAATAACAGCTCAGTGCATGAGACATTTTGAGTTTACTGTCTGATTCTCAGGAAATCCCAGAGACTGTAGATAGAGAATCATTGGTGGTTAAAGCATAAGATTGAGCTAATGACATCTTCCATTTTCCCAGCTGCTGCGTGGGAAGCAGTTTGAGGCCCTCTTTATCCTCGTAAAACTCACTTTCTATTGCAAAAACTGGTCGCGGTTGCTAATGGTTTTTCACTCTAAAATGTGAAATGAAGCAGTATCTGGTGTACACGTCATTTTGGAAAAGGCAGCCAGGAGAAGGGTTCCAGGTAATCAGGCACATAGCAAAGCAGAAGCCATGTGGTCTGAGGCCTGCTTGCAAACCAGGGGTCGGAACTGTTTGGCAACTGTGTGCCTGTTAGAAGCAAAAAGCCATCGGAGAGTGAGGGAAGCACTTTTGAGTATGGACCTGAGAGAGTGCAGAGAGGGGGCGACTTCTTGGGGCACAGGCTGCACTGGAGAGGCAGGTATGGAATTGTGTGTTTGATATTGTTTCTTTCTACTATGTTGTACTGTGTCTGGGGAAATTGGACGTTGTGTATATTCTTTGTAAATAAACAGGATCGCACCAAAGAAGTACTTAACTCATATCAGTAGTTTCTTCTCTTGAAGGAAACAGCCTGGCAAGCCCCTGAATATTGGCTTCCTGCTCAGGTCCAGGAACACTATAATACAGAAGAAATATTAACAGGAAGAATGCTAAAATAGAATTATATATAAGGACTCCTGAGTTTAAAGACAGTATATTCTCAAGTTTCAGAGGGGTAGCCGAGTTAGTCTGTAACTGGAAAAACTTAAAAAACAACCCGTAGTCTAGCAGCACCTAACGACTAACAAAACATGTAGCTGGTATCATGAGGAAGTGGGTTGTGCCCACGAAAGCTCACGATACTATCTACATGTTTTGTTAGTCTTTAAGGTGCTGCTGGACTATTCATTGTTATTTAAGTTTTTCCAGTATATTCTCAAGTTCACCCCAAACTCTCTTGCATGTAGAACAATGTAGAATAACTCACATACCTACCTGTTTTACATTTTTTTCCTATGAGGAAGAAAGCGAAAAATGGATTTTTGCCTCGCTCTCCCTCCAAGAACACTTACGTGTCTCAAGCTGGGCAGCTCAGAAATGGGTACTTCCAAAAGAGTGAGCATTTTTGGAAATAGGATCCCTAGCCCATTGGTCTCTTGAGGTATGTGTACATTGCGATAAAAAATGTCTGGCACCTAGGGCCAGCCCACAACATTTTGGCACCTGAGGTGGGGAGCTCAAATGACGCCCCAATGCCCCCTCGCTTGGGCCAAAACTTTGAAAGGTCTGAATTCTCTGGGTCCTAGTGGCGCCCTCCTCCCCCCCACAGTCTGGCACCTGAGGCAGCCACTTCAGTTCGCCTCATGTTAAAGCCAGTCCTGCTGGCACCAAGTCTCAGAGCCTGGGTCAGTTGATGGTGCTGAGGCCGTGGGGCTAAAAATTGCAATGGAGACACTTACGCTCCAGCTGGAATCTGAGCTTTGAGGCCATCTGTGACAAAGTGGGGTTTTATTCACCTTGCTATGGTGCATGTGAGTCTCTTACTGTCCTACACTAATGCTGTGTGCACATCAGTTTCCCTGGAGATTTCCCCAGTGCCTACATGGTGATGGGAATTGGGTGTGTAACATTGCTGAGGCCCTCAGAACATGTGAGGCTGCCAGCAGCCTGCCTGTAAGCAATGGCTAGCTGATGCCCTTGGTAACCTGAGCCCCGGGAGGGGGATGCAGCCAGGGGACACCTTTTACCCAGGAAGCAGGACACAGGCTGGAGGAGGAGCAGTGAGCGTGGCTGGGGCCAGGCAGCTGGAAGAGAGTCAGTCTTGGCTGGCGTGGGGCACGGGGGAGGGACAGAGCCTTCTCTTCCTCCCAAGATGGATTTTACTGCATATTCCTGTTTTCTATAGTGACAAGAGGCTGTTTCACTCTGTCCCGGTCGACTAATAAACCCCTGTATTCTGCATGCTGGCTGAGACTCACTACTGGAGACTTGCCAGGAGATCCATCCAGGCAAACTCACTGCGGGAAGCACGAGGGTGTGGGGTCAGGCCCAGGAAGGTCAAAGCTGCATGAGCTTCCTGCACTGACGAGAGAGCGGAGACACACTCACGACATACTCATTCCCCCAGAGTCCTGATAGGCCTCTCCAAGCAGTTCCAGAGCATCAGACCCACAACTCCATAACCCCATCTCCCATTGCAGAGTCCCAGAGCCTGAGCTCCATCCAGTCCAAGCCTGAACAGCTGCCCTGCAATTTTATAGCCTCCCGGCTGGAGCCCCAGGAACAGCCATGCAGTAGGACTTTTATTGCAGCGTAGACATATCCTTAGGCACAGTCCTGCTCCCCTTGAGTTTAGCTGTGGATTGTAATAGAAGCAGAACTGAGCCTTTAGTTTCCTCTCTGCTCATGAGCCTTGTTACTGTAACGGTTCTGCTGGGGGAGCCAGCAGTAGCCTGGGCCAGGTTCACTATCTAGGGGTTTCTCTCCATCCATCCAATACAGAACTGGCTCGAACCCCCTCAGCAACCTGGGACATTCACACAACACCCCACGGTGCCTCTAGGAGGCAAGCCCAGCGTCTGAGTGCAGAAAAGAAACCTTTAATAAAAGGGGGGGAAGTAACGTGGCATTAATTTGTGAAAACACCACAGACCGAGTTCATAACCAAAACCATATGTAACAGTCCTACCCCAAGTATTGTGGGCAGTTTTCTTTTCCTCTCAGGCTCTTAAGTCCAGCAATGTAAATGTCCCCCTCACATGCCCAACCCTTCTCTGCAGCCCACTCACAGTTACTGCCTTGGTCAGGGCAGACCCAGAGTTCAGAGGGGCATCCAAAGAATTCACCTTCCACCCTGAGCAGGGGTGGAAAAGAGGCATCTTATTCACTCCGCTGATCTCGCTGACTGCTCTCTACTGCCGCCCTGCTGACCATTTGTCTCACCTCTCTGCCACTGCCTTGCTGATCACTCATTACACCTCCCCACGGCTCTCCTGGCCACTAATTGTGGTGCCACTGCTCTGCTGGCCACTCATCACATCTCTCTGCCAGCCACCCCGCTGGCCGCCCACTCACTGCTCCCACCTGCCTGTGGTGGATTTGGCATTGTGGAAAAACCCCAGTGATTTCAGCTCCTGTCCATCTGAGGGCCTTTACATGAACAGTGTCTCTCTCCTTTTGAACTGGGTTAAACACCATTTGTCTTTTCTGTATTCCCACAATAATTGCAAGGATTGGTGATCATGTTTCACATTTCCTGCATTTCGTATTAACACAATTTGTGACCCAGCACCAGTCAACTCTGAGTTGATTAAAATGAGCAAAACACCATTCCATCAATGGAGTATTTATCAAACCTAAACAAAGCAGGAGCAAACTGTATATATAGAGGCACACCCAGGGTCCCTCCCCACTGCCAGCTAGTTGTAAAGACACATTCCTTCAGATCCTGCTTACATTATATTAGCTTATCACTAGAGGTAGGGCAAGGGTTAGTTAATATTTGCACCCTTCTTGGAAGAGGCAGAGTGCTAAATTTCATGGGTATGTGACAGTGTGATTATGGGCCCACCTGATCCAATGCCTGTTGACACCACTGCAGATTCTCACTAACTTCAGCTGGAGTGGGATTAGGTGACAAGAGCTTGTCTCGTTTATATTCAACCTTGGACATTAGAACCTGCTTTATTGACACTGTCTAAGTAGTTTATTCACTGTCCATTCATTCTCTACTCCAGTGCTGGGCTCTTTCTGTTTTCCTCATTTCTACTTGACAGGATGATTTTAGTTTTTCTTGCTCATTTCTGTGACCTGTAGAGAGCTTGTGGCTGTTTCCCCTGGAGGCTTGCAGATTTAGTTACATTATTTACATATAATTAGGATAGAAAAAAACTGAAAGAAAAGCTGAATTATCATTTGCATCATGCTCCGAAGTGTGTTAAGATTTATGCTCTGGTGAACCACTCACTGTTTTATCACAAATAAAACCACTGGTCTTTGCAGAAAGCACCATGTAAAATTAACTTCCAGGGTGGAACAAATAGTGCTTGAACTAATAGGTATTTGAAGTGCTCTGTCTGTGTCCAGCAGCGAAGCTGTCCCTTCCGCTTGCTCTCCTGTGTTAGAGCCTTGGTGGGAATTGAACCCAAATCCTACTGGCCCAGAGGTGAAAATGCTGCCAGTAGAGCAGTTCAAATAGCCTAGGCCAGAGGTGGGCAAAATACTGCCCATGGGCTGGATCCAGCCAATCCACCGGATCTAGCCTGCCACTGTCCCACGGCCCAGTGGGAGCCCGCAGCAGACTCCCAGACTGCTGTGCCTCCTCACGCCACTTAAAGCGGCCGGCTGTGAGAGTCACGTGCTCTCTGCGCACCATGCCCTGGGGGGGGGGGGGGCAGGGCTTCATGTGCTGTCCCCACCCCCAGCACAATCTTGCAAGCATTGCATGAAGAATTTCTCACACTCCCCTGTGTTGAGGTAAAATGGAAGGTTCGAGAATGTGGCCAGCCCCAGAGAGGTGCAGAAACAGGCAGCCTTGTGTTGAATATCTTTTAACTTTTATTAAAATGCTTTTAACTATAACTTTTTATTTATCAGCTTTTTACATGCGTGGGCGCCAGATAACTATTAACAGTAACAACAAACAAACTGCAATACAATAGAGGAAAATGCCCTGGGGTTTCTCTAAGTCTAAGTAATTATCAATAATACCTCAGGGATTTTTATCAGTTATATTTACATTAATTTCACTCAGGAGGTTTAACATCTATTTAAACTCCTAACTATACTATTTAACAAACTTCTAACTAACTTACTCTTAACACTATTATTTATCAAACTTTTAACTAACTTTACACAGCAATACTCACACTTATCAGACATACAAGGGACAACAGAGACAACCGCATATTCGTTATTCGTTATGCTCTGCAAAAGATTCGGTAGATTCGGTGAGCGGGAGGGGGTCCTCGGGTGATCAGCCCTCAGAACCTGGCTCGTGTTCTGCCTTCCAAGTTTTCGGGAACCCTCAACTGCATGCAGGAGGGGTAGCTGTTTTATAGGGAGAGCAAGAGCTTTCCCGCGCCTAGTTGTGATAGGCTTGACAGATTCAGTCTGCCTAGTGACAGGCTGAGGGGGAATGGGAGGGGGTGAGATGGCCCTTGAGTGGTGCAAACTTTGTATGACCCTTACCTGCCTGGTGTCTTACTCCTGGTTTTTACTGATTTTAAGTCACATAGTGCAGGATTTTTGGTTTGAGGGGAAGGTAAACTTGGGCTAGGAAGGCTATGCGCACGAGGCCTGGCCAGAAAAGAGCCTGTTTTCACACCCTGGGCCACGCACCATGCAGAGATGTACGTGGCTCCTGCTGCCGGCTGCTCTGAGTGGGTGTGCAGGGGCACAGCAGTCAGAGAGCTTGCCTGAAAGTCCTGCTGGGTTGCTGGGTGGGAGCCACCTAGTAAGTGCCTCCCAGCCACAGCCTGTTACCTGGCACCTCGACTCTCTGCCCCACATTCTTGCACCCATACCCCCCGGCTCCTGTCACAACTCAAAACCTCTGCACTCCCGCTTCTGTACCCAAACCCGCTCCCAGACTCTGCAACCCCGTATGTACCCTATTCCTCTGCCCCAGGTCACAATCCCCTCCTTCACCCAAACCCCACGCCCTCTTCTGCACCCCAGTCCCTACCCCAACCTCCATCTCAGACACCACATCTTCACCATTAAGATCATGGGAAAGTGTGGCCCTTGACCACTTACCAAAATCTTGGAGTGGGCCCCATCCAAAATTACTGCCCACTTCTGGTGCAGGTTTAACATAATGCAGTTATTTAATATATTAATGATCCACAAGGGGTCGTTAGAGGGCAACTCATGCAGTTTATGGTAAAGTAGAATTCAGGACATATACAATTAAGGGGATGGCAGGGAGCCCGGGAAGCTATAAATTCCCTATGCCTACTTACCACATGCAGCTCTTGGCTGGAACTTTCTTTGTGGAAGCTTCTGAGTAGAAAAAAGCTGTGCTGTCAGTCTTCTCTCTTTTCTGCCCTTAACTGGCTTGATCAGGGTCCTTACAATATCACATTTGCCTGTAGGTGAAGCCAAGGTTAAATCAATTTCAAGTTATTTTTAATGTCCAGCTTGGAATTGGCTTTCAGATAATTTATGGCTGTGTGTAGTTCTTCCTAGAAGAAACTGTGTTAACCCTCGTGAAGCTGATCACAGAAACCCTAGAGGTAACTGATACGGAAACCCTAGTAATCTGGTGATAGTGTCCTCACTGCCATATGAGAGATGCAAGCTTTGACCCCCTGGTACTGTACTAAGACTGGATTCTTGGCACTGGGTTTCTTGTGCCTCGGTGTTGCAGAGCTGGTGTGTGCTTCTTGAAAAGGGAGGGGAATTTCCTTCCCTCAAAATGTGTGGTCACAATACAAAGTGATACATTGTGGAAACCTTGTGTGGAGTCACAGGACAGCCAGAAAGGAGAAAATATAACACTGGTATTATTGGATTTCTCTTTCTGGTGGCATATAGTAATTGCCACTCTGCTCATGAATGAAATAGCACGAGGACACTGCAGTTTTGGCCTGATCTACCTGTTGCGACACTAATTCACCTTGCAAAACTCTCTCGATTGTTACAAGATGGTCTTGTTTTGGTGCACACATCTAATTCATGGGATTAATTTATTTTTTGAAGTAGAAGATGTTAATCATTTAGACAGAACACACACAAAGGATTGCTCAAATTGCCTTTTAACAAAATTCCTTGGAATATGACAATTTGAAAGAGCTATTGAAATTGGTGGGGCCAGATTTTTTAGAAGCAGCTCATCTGGTTTAGGCACCAAAATAAGGGTCTTGATAGTCCAAAGAGCTCAGCATACCAGTGACTGAGTTCTTTGAAAATCTGCCCACAAATGTCAGTCAGAGTTCACTGCATGCTGAGCACTTTTGAACAGCTGTCCCCAATTGTGGACAATGATCTCCTTTGAAAATCAGGCCTCATGATGTATGGTATATAAATATATCATTAAGATAGTCTGACATTCATTGCTTTAGAGCATATGTATTACCAAAATCTTAGCAGCAGTTCTGGGTTATCTATGTTAAAAAAAAAATCTGACCTAGCCAAGGCAAGCAGTATTTTTCTTATAAAGATATTTCTGTTTGGTCATTAGGTTTTTAAACTTTAATTTTGCTATAGACACAGAGTCACTCCAAGACAATGCCACCAGGAGCTAGCATAGATACTGTTGCAAGAACCCCAGTAGTAAAAAGGCCTACCACAGAGTCTGTGCGTAGTGCATAGCACCTGTAAAATTCTCAGGATCTCTTACTTGGCTGGAGAATCCCCAAATGTGGTAAATTGGGGAGGCCCAGGACAGCTGAAGATGAATGCATCAGGGCAAAACTTAAAGCCGTCCTTCTCCAACAAAACTCATGTGTCACTTTTTAAATTGATGTCAATGAAGTTACATGTCCAGTACATCGTTATTTTTTAACTGAGACCAATATTAGGGCCTGATTCTAAATTCCTTACTTAGGCAGAACACCTAGAGAAGTTAATGAGAGCTGTGGCTAAGTAAGGCTCAGGATCAAACCATGTGTGTAATGTGTTACCAGACTACAAGCAAAGCAGGCTTATATTTTACCTTGGGTAACTTCTGCAAAGAACAGTAATATTAACCAGAGTCACAGATGCTGCCAACAGATCATCAAATAATGGAACTGACCTTATCAAAGTCCAGTATTTTCTAAGAAAAAGCCAGGAGGCTTTAACTAATGCTCCCATTCACCTTATGCTCTCATTCACCATGAACTGCAGAGGAGAGCAGAGATGAACAGAGGAGGAGTGGACAGAATGGTGGTGGCTCTGCAGCTAGCTCTGCCTTCCTAGAAGCCTGCAGTGGTCCTTTCAAGGTTAATTTGTGCACTCAGTACTCAAAGGATATTATGTCTACCCCGCAGTGTAAGTCCAGGGTTCAAACTCTGTCTCAAGCATACCTCCCGCGTCTGTATACACACAATACTGATCCAGGGCTTGGATGTAGACTCCCAAGCAATGTTCCCTCTAATTGTTTCCATTCATGTGCAGATTTCGTCCATCCATAAGTCCATTTTATGTGCACTTAGGCACCACTAGTAGAGACAAAAAAACTAGTTGTAGGTGCTCTGCTAATCAGCTGAGCGGCATTGAAATCTCTCCTGAGCAGCTGCACAAGGGCTGTTTATAGAGAACACTGCTTCTAAGTTCTAAGGGTCTGAGCCTCAGTCAAAGTGGAACCCAGGTTTCAAGCCCTATTATTCGGCAGTGTAGACACAGCCCCACCTGGACTCATGCCCTGGGAGTCTGCCAAAAGTATTCTACAATATCATGGGCTGACTGTCTTTGTCCTCAATACAGTCAAGTTTGGTGGACAGTTGAGTTTACCCATACTGCGTGCTGTATAAAGGGCCAGAGAGACCACATTTTGGCAGGGCACTAGGCAGTCTGGGATACGAGTTGTTGGATATGGGTTATGTAATATACACAATAGATACTGAATCCCAGATTGGGACCCAATGTTTAACAATACCTAACCTGGAGTTACAAATAAGTGGAGTGGCTCCAGCCCTAGTTAACAAACCCTGTTCTGCTAGGTCTGGGCTTACGTTGCAGTGCAGACATGCCTTGAGGCTCAGAATAAGGGAGGTGTATCAAGACAGGGAGAGGAGGGAAAAGACTGCTTTTTAAAGCATGCTGCCCAGTGGAAGTAGGGGAAATGCTTCTAGTGCTTTGTGCTATCCTCTCCCAGCAATGGAGAAGTAGATCTCCAGCTCAAAGGGGAGCAATGGCATATGTTGCTCCAGTTAGTACAGAGGTTATGTTCCCAGAGTTGCAAACGCTGGCAAAGAGGCTTCCAATAGGAGGACAGTGATTTGCTTCCAGCTCACTGGCAAAAGGAAGATAATATCATTTTCCTGGACTCCGATCTCTCTCAGTGACACTGCTGTGATGCTGGATTAACATCATTCTGTATTTACTGCTTTATGAGTGAGAACAGAATTTGGTCCACTCGCCATATATTTTACCCAGCAGCTCCCCAACCTGACTGATTCATAGCTGACCTTCTTACAAACTCATTATGCAGTGACTGGAAAAAACATCAAACTCATGCACCACCAGTGATACACATGGTACAGTGTGGGAATCTTGGAGTCCAGTTGTACATTGTAGAACTGCCAATGATTGCCATGAATATTTCAGCAGAAAAAGAATAGGAGCACTTTGCATCTTTTTGCCCCAAATTCATCTCAGAATATCTCAGAAAGAGGCTCTGTATGAGATTTTATGGGATTTCAAATGTCCCTGAAGCCACAAAGTTCTTTTGGCAGCCCTGACAGAAAATATTGTTAATACCATACTGGTCACGGGAAAGTGTAAGCAGTTCATATTACTGGGAACACGGAATGTTGGTATGAATGAAATATATCCCACTGAGTGATTTGCCTTATGCTGTATGACCTGCCTGAACTTTTCAGCAGTCATTACTGTAGAGTAGTAGAGTGTAAAATGTCACGTATTATGATCACTACACTCCATCTCTATCACCTCGCCCTGTGGTAAAAGCAAGGCCACCAAAACTTAACAAATATTATTTACATGATATTTAGAACTAATGTTTATATGTATGCACATATATTAATGTTGAAACTGATACACAACTTTGAAGTATACATATTGAAATATGCTCTATCTGCATGCTTTGGTTATGTTTTATAATAACATTGAAGAGGTACAATTATAAGGCAAAGAGTTATGAAGATGTTAAGCGATAATTGTATAAAATATAAAGTAATGCAGTTTGAGGTCTGTTGATCATACTCCTGTGATGAGTTAAGAAAATATTAATTTACAGATACCTAAATTGCATGTAAAACACTCCCAAAGGAGTCATCCCCTAAAAAACAGGAGAAAATCTAACTAGTTTTTTTCCTTTTTACTTCTTAAAGATAAGAAAGAACATAGAGTTTTTCTTTTATGTAATTTAAACCTTCTAGAATCCAAGATGAGAAAGATTTTGCCTTCTCTAACTGGTACACACACTGCCTTGAAAAAGTACAGTAGGTTTTTCAGCTGTATTTTTTCACTTATATTTTTAAAGAATTACAATAAAAGAAGAGCTCTTTCTCTGATTTATCATTTTATATGCAGGCTAATTTCAGGTAGGAGGTAATACAGTATAGGAGGTAATGCATGTTATTGGACCTACTACTTCTTCAGAGCTCTGTGTGACTTGAAAGCTTATCTTTCCGACCAACAGAAGTTGGTCCAATAAAAGATGTTACCTCACCCAGCTTTCCTTATTATAAGTGACTAGAAGATTTACCCAGTATTGTCCAGGTCCTTAACTTAATTAAGCTTTTTTTAAAAAATAAAATTAAAATGTACATGCTTCATTTGAATCATTGCTCTGGACTGGAGCTGGGCATAAGGAGTTCAATATGCAGGCTGCACCAGGGAGAGAGGACTACCCCAGTCCTCTCTCACCACAGCAGCTTGGAAACAGGTGAGAAGCACCTCTGCATGTCCATTGCAGCTCCAGCAGGTACAGCTGGGGAAGGCTGCATGTCCCCTGGCTGAGGCAAGTCCAGGTTCATCTATCCCCATACTTCCCAGCCAGAGTAAGGAATGCAGGAAAGTGTTCATTTTTCCCTCACTCTCTGTCGAAGGGCAACAGCCCACAATGTTCCCATAAGAATCAGGAGGAGGGAGGGGGACTTCAGCCCACGCATCCTCTCTAAAGAGTGGCTGGGGGGTGAGAGGCTTAGGGCTGGAGCAGTCCTGGGGGAGGGGAGCAGGGCGTGCCCCCAGTCAGCCCCTTTCTCCTGCCTGGTTATTCTGTCTCTTTTCTGTATAGTTTTCTGAGAAGCAATCCTACTCCAGGCACATCCTATTTTCCTGACACAACCAAACCCTGACCTTGCTTTAAGTTATGATAAGAGGGAACTGCATACCAAAGTTGGTGGTCCTAGCTCTCCCTATTTAGGAAGAGTTTTTGAACAGCAGACAGACTCTTTCAAATATACAGTAGATTAAGAACAGGGAAGTAAAGAAGTTCTTTCTGGAGCTCCCAGTGAAGCCTACATAGTATTATTTTCTATATGGCTTTTAAGCATGTTTTTTTTAAATCTACTATATGTTTGAGAGAGGTTGTTGCCTCTCACCCACTCCCCACCCATGGCACCATTTGGAGATGGGGGGGGGGTGGCTGAAGCTTCTCCAACTAAATTCATAAGGGGACATTGCTGGCTGTTCCACTTCATCAGGGAGTGAGGGGAAAGTGCACAGTCTGCTGCATTCTTCACTTTAGTTGGGGAGTGCAGGGGGCAGACAAGCTGTATAATTTGCTCTTGCTCCCTAACCGTAAGAGGAAGGGGAAGAGCAAGCAGCCCTGGTATGAATCTTGGGGCAAAGGAGGGGCTTGGCAAGGGAGGGGTTTGCTCCCCACCCTCCCCTTTATACTTCCACACCCACTACTCTGCCCAGAGACCCTTTTCACCCCAACCCTGACTCCTGCTTCCTCCTACGCCCCAACCCCCTGAAGGACCCACAGGGTAAATGTGCTAGAATGACATAGTACTCCAGTAAAATGGCTTTTAAAACATTTCAATGGCTTTTGAAACATTTAAATAAGATTGTGTTTTCAACAAGATTGTGTTTTCATAAGAGTCACAAATTAAATATATGTAACTAGCAGGTGAGGCCCGTTGTTGACTGGGCAGAGTCATTTTGCATAGATTACATTCATAGGAATCTTCAATAAATTTAAAAAATGTAATAGAATTTTTTATTAATGTGCTTGCAAAAGGGAGGTTTAAATTTGTAGGATTTCAACTTCAAACATAATTCATTTTGTTAAATAATTATCATGCATAGTACATTTGAATCTGAAACTCGTAAAGTTTCCATTAGTCTTTCCACAACTAATTTGAATTACTTTGAAATATTTTGTGATTGTAACAGTAAAAAATTTCTTTGCACTAAAATGACAGTTGAAGAGGTGACTCAATTTTAATTTTGTTAGCATAATAGTCATGACTTGTTTCAGAAGAAAAACAAAAACAATTAATTAAATATTTCACTCAGCATGTTCCAGTGTAAAAAGTAGTGCATTCAGTTAATAAGTGGAAGGATTATTTATACAAAATTTGTATCTGTAGGTAATCATGAAGTATGACTTTATTTTGCACAAACAAATCCACAAAAAACTCTTTAAAATATATGGTAGATTAATATATTTGGTTTTAAATACTGCGTAATAGAATACATGCATTGATTATTACTAAAATTGGTGTTTAACTATTGAAATACCAGGCTAAAAGGGGAATTGTTTAAATAGCAATATTAAAATTCTGAGATACATTTTGTGCAAATCTGGGCATCTTAAAGAAACAATTGAGGATCTTCAGGAAATGTGAAACTAGATTTTTAATATATAGGCAGTCCCCGAGTTACGCGGATCCGACTTATGTCGGATCCGCAGTTACGAACGGGGTTTGCTGCCTGTCTCCCTGGTCTGCTGGAGACCAGCAGACCAGGGAGACGGGAAGCAAAGCTTCTGAGGACGCCGGCAGCGGGACAGCCGCGGCGCGTCTGGGCTGTCCGCTGCCCACGTGCTCTGCGGCTTTGCTCCACGTCTCCCCAGACCAGGGAGACGCGGAGCAAAGCCGGGGAGGACCGAGGCGGCGGGACCGCGGTGCGTCTCGGTCCCCCGCCCGCTTCTCCCTGGTCTGCTGGGGAGGGGGGGTGTGCAGCTAGTACGCGCCGCGCCCTCCCCCCCCAGCAGTCCAGGCTTTTCTCCGGATGCCTGTGGTAGAGCAGCTGGGGCGCTGCCGGTTGGTCCCGCAGCGCCGCTCTCGGCGCTACTGGACCAACCCGGCAGCACCCCAGCTGCTCTGCCCCAGGCGTCCTGATTCAGCCGCTGCTGGTCAGTTTCAGCAGCGGCTGAATCAGGACGCCTGGGGCAGAGCAGCTGGGGTGCTGGTGGATTGGTCCAGTAGCGCAGAGGAGCGGCGCTACTGGAGCAACCCAGCAGCACCCCAGCTGCTCTGCCCCAGGCGTCCCCAAGTCAGCCACTGCTGAAACTGACCAGCGCTGACTACAGGAAGCCCGAGGCAGAGTTGCTCTGCCCCGGGCTTCCTGGAATCAGCTGCTGATCAGTTTCAGCAGCAGCTGACTTGGGGACGCCTGGGGTTCTTAAGTTGAATCTGTATGTAAGTTGGAACTGGCGTCCAGATTCAGCCTGTTGAAACTGATCAGCGGCTGATTCCAGGAAGCCCGGGGCAGAGCAATGCTGCCTTGGGCTTCCTGTAGTCAGCCGCTGGTCAGTTTCAGCAGAGGCTGAATCTGGATGCCAGTTCCGACTTACATACAGATTCAACTTAAGAACAAACCTACAGTCCCTATCTTGTACATAACCCGGGGACTGCCTGTACAAGTAATTCATGCAAAAATATGTTCTTGGCTTTTTTTAACTGACAATTCTGAAAATTCAACCTGGAATCCGAGGGCTCTTTCATTTTGTACACCACATCTCCAGTGGTTACAATTCTGCAGGCCAAATCCTGTGGCAAGTAACACATGTTCAAACCCTGAGGTATAACTAGTTAAAATTTAGTAAACAGTTACATAGACTGTGCTAAAAAGACTTGAACCCCCTCAGAGTGGTGCTGGCTCTGCAGGGCTAAGAGAAGTAGAAAGCTGTGCAAAATCATGGAAAGCACATGGAGAGAAGTTCTGATTTTAAGTTGTTCAGCAAAAGAGAGTGTTCTTAATCTTCTTGAACACTAAAAGCCACTTCGCTCAATTTAAACTTCTTAAATAAATGCCTAGAAAAACATGACTAGTCAACACAAGTCACTTTGACACCAAGTTCTTTAAATCAGTAATAGAGCAAAAATACTGGTCACATGGGCTCCTCTGTTGCTTGGCCTTTAGCAGCTTGTGCCACAGAGCACACTGGGCATTACAGCAATGAAATGATTACAGGTGTGGTCACCTGTTATATGTGTGGTCACCTGTTATGCTCCTGTGAAACATATGTGGGGGAGATCATCTCATTAGCCAACAGTGCATTCTTTTAAGCCTTCTTTTTATCCAACAGTTATATCAGTAAGGGAAGAATCCACTGACTCCAGAGAGAAAGATCATCCAAGGTGATGGTGAAAGATGATTTGAGCTTATACTCCAAGCATTGCTCACCGCGGTTCTTGCCGTCAAGGCTAACACCAATATGATAAAAACAACGAGTAGTCCTATGGTACCCTAGAGACTAACAAAATATATTGTCAATTGTAAGATCCATGTTAATGAGTCTAATTAAGTGTGCTGGGTGTGTCCCATTCATAGCTTTTGATGTGATAATGTATCTCATTTTCTGTTATTTTTAAGCATTGATTGAGATTGTACCCAGACACACTGCTGCCATTTTTTATCCAAACGATACCCACGGAAATGCTTTTTAACACACAGGTCATATATTTTTAAATGATAAAGCCCCAACTTGGAACCACAGTTTAGCAAAGGTAAGCACTACTGAGCTTGCTATGGTCTGGCAGCCCTCACTCATACATAAGTAAGATGTGGAGGAGAAGGTCCTAATGAGCTATCGATAAAATCCATCAAAGTCTTGTGAAATTTGTACCTCCAATTCTATCGTACATTGTGAAAAGAAGCATTACTTCATTTTCATTCCTTTGTAAAATCTTACTCTGAGAACTGTATTGTATTATTTTTAACAGGGGTAATTGCACTTTGATACATGATCCTTGGTTTTTTAAAAATATATAAACATGTTGATTCATATGATAAAAATTGTTAATGTTGTGTTAGGGTTGCAAACCAAGCACTCATAAATTAGGAATGCCAGAATTAAGATTGTACCTTTTGTGCACTGAATGAAGCATGGACCTTGTAGGAAAAAAAAGTGTAATTAAGACTATACCATAATGCATATTTACAAGGGGGCTGAATTAAGGTTGCATAGACAACTTAATTCAGGCATTTCTTAACTTGTGAATGCTTGCATTTGCTGTCTTACTAACATTATTTTAATACTGTTTTGTATGCAATTTCCTTGGTTAATTGAAAAAGAAAACAAAACTCCTGCAACCCTAACAACCTATCGCTGGGTTCTGAAATCTGGATCCTCTGTATTCACCTCTACTTCTAGAGCTAAGAAACTGTAACGACAAGAGAGGGCATCAAGAATATGCTCTGTAGAACCAACTGGGGTGAAAGTAACTTGCATTTCTTACAGGTACTATCTTATCACAATCCCCCTCCTTTGGGAGGGCTCAGGGGAGGACTGGGAGGGATGCAATATGACAGTAGTACCTATAAGTGTGGGATGGAGTGCTGGGGCGCTCAGGGCAGGTAGTTGGGGATGTGAGGAGTGCAGGAGTCAGGGCAGGGGCTTGAGTTAGGAGGGGGCACAGGAGTCAGTGTGGGGGAATGGGAAGTATTGGGGGGGGCAAGGCAACAGATTGGCATGGTGTGGGGAGAACTTGGTGCTTAGAGTGTGGCCAGTGCATTGCTTGCCTGTCAGAACCCTGGGGCTGGCTAGGGCACAGTGACCATGCTGCCCAGCCATCTGAGCACCAGGATTGGTGGGGGCAGTGACTACACTGTCTGGCCACTGCCGGACCCCCGGGGTGGGCACAGCTGCCAGATCCCTGGAGCTGGCTGGGGCATGGTGATTGTGTTGCCCAGTCACTTGAGCACCGGAGCTGGTGGGGGCAGTGACTGCACTACCCAGCTACCCCAAGCCCCAGGGTTGGAGCCTGGGTGCACTGTAGCTGTGTCTTCCAGGGGCTGTGTGTGCTGGCTCAGACCCACTGGAGTTGTCTGGTGCTGGGTGTGGTTTAGGCTCCTGTGGGGAAGAGCGGTGAACAGGGAGGGATGGGCTGCCCATGCCTCACACTGGGCCATGAACTTTTGCCAGCAGCATCTAGACTCCTGCCCCCAGCCAGCATTGGTACACACCAGCATACTTTCATTTTTAAAACCAGCCATTAAAGTAGGATGAGGGGGACAATGAAACAACAGAGGGTCAACTTGGTATTCAAGGATTTTGGTAGCAAGTTCTGCTGAGCAAAACCTGGATGGGATGTTCCTGCTGCTAAATTTCAAGCTCAAATAAAGCATGAAGGTGCTGAAAACATTTCGGAATCCACAATATAGGAGTGATTACTAATTGCCCTTAGAAGCTTTTATTTATGGCAGAATTGGGGGGTAGGGAGGTGATTAAAATACAACAAATTAAACAAACCAAAACTTTGAGATAAAACAGTACAGATTTGGGGGTGCCTGCAAACTTCAGCACATGCATGTTTGTGTGTGTATGTGTGAGATTTCAATGGGATTACGCAGGCCCTGTATACATTTAAGTGTTTGGATCAGGCTCTGAGGGTCCTATCTTGCTCCCATGGAAGCCAATGGAAATTTTGCCATTGATTTCAGTCAGAACAGGCTCTTCTCATTTATATTTTAATAGCAATTGATTTCCACTCTTGTCTTTTTAAAATAAGCATTAGATTATCTGATTCCCAGAATCTGAAACTTGTTGCAAACAGTTGAAAATCTCTTTGTGGAATAAATTACAGAATTGTAGGTAAGGAGCAACACCCGTAGCTCACAAGTCAAAAGATCTGAGGGTGGGAAGATGAATTAACCTCTAAGGTAACAGTAAAAGTTACAGAAGTTGCTAGAAAAATACCGATTTATAATAGCTTCCACAATAGTCAGGGAAGAAGGAATGTTTCTTGTCGTAACAAGCACAGTCGTTAACGCACCTGAAGGGAACACAAAAGTAACCAGAATTAATTCACCCAAATTCTTGCAACATTGAGAGGTTCTAGAGCTATCAGTTTCTGTCTTCTCATGTTTCCTGTTACCTTTGTGAGTAAAACTGACTTTATACATTGGGATAGTCCTGCTTTTTGCTGTATTAAGGCTCCATCTTGCTCCCAACAGAGTCAATAGCAAAATGTTCATTGTCTTCAATGCTGCAGGTTCAGGTTTTATAATTTTTGATGGTGCTCAGAAAGGGTTGAAGTCCTGCCCCCCTCCTACCTAAGGCTTTGAGAGGGAGTTTGGATGAGGGAGGGGGCTTGGGTGTGGGTGCGGGGCTGGGGCAGGTGTTTGTGGTAAAAGAGGGGGTGAGGAATGCGACACTTACCTAGGGTGTCTCCTGAAAGCGATCTGCACATTCCCTGGCAGCGGCTCTTAGGTGAGGAGGTCAAGGGGCCACTGTGTACAATCACCCGCAGTTCTTGGCCAATGGGCACTGTGGAGTCAGTGTTTGGGGCAGGAAGGCACATGGAGACATACCACCGTGGGCCCATAGGGACTGTGCTGGCTGCTTGCAGATGCAGTGCAAAGTGAGGGCTAGCAGGAAGCCACCTTCGCCCCTCTGTGCTGCTGGTGGTGGCAGTGGCAACTGCCCCACAGCCCAGACCCTTTGAAATCACCTGGGACAGCAGGTGGAGACACTTTGGGGAAGGCCCATGGGAGGCAGCAGGTGGAGATGGGGGAGAGACCCAGTCCTGAATATTGGTGGAGACAGGCCTCTAGGCTCTGTATACTCCTGGATTCCAGGGCACCACAGGCCCATATAATTCACTGCCCCTGTGTAGGTTCAATCCTTTACTGTGTAAAATGTAGGAGAGTGAAGGAGGATAGAAGGAGCCTCTTCTAATCATACAAACAGTTAGAATCTCTCCTCTGTGCCCAGAAGTAAACTGAGAGGAATGGCCTTTCAGAGTACCATGAACTGAATCCAGTGCCCACTGAAGACAACAGAAGGTTGATCATTGACTTTAATGAACATTAGGGCACGTCTACACTGCAGAGCAAAAGTCAAATTAAGATACATAACTTCAGCTATGTCTTTGCGTAGCTGAACTCAAAATAGCTTAATTTGGCCTTTGGCGCTGTCTACACAGCAGGAAATCAAAGGAAGAATGCTCTTCCTTCAACTTCCCTTACTCCTTGTGGCACGAGGGTTACACGAGTCGGACTAAGAAGTCCTCCACCTCGAAATTATTTTGAAATGACAGCTTGCTGTGTAGACACGCACTATGTTATTTCAAAATGCCAGTTATTCCAAAATAATGCTGCAGTGTAGACATGCCCTTAGATAAATCCCCGTGTTCCAGTGAGGGTCTAGGCAGTTGGAAGAGGTAAGAAGCAACATAAGGAGCAATGAGCAAAGAAATACAAGACAAGAGTGACTGGTGCCGGTGATAGCAGTAAGCCAAAGAGTGAGAATTTTTAAGTGACCTGGAAGCCAGAGTGAAGTGAAGGATAGATTGAGGAGATATGACAAGAGTGCATTTTAGAAGACCAGTGTAAATAGTATTATATGTATCAAGGCACAAGTTCATGGTCCAAAGAGGACCAAGTTCTTCGATCTTTAATTTATTCATAAGAATAGTTCCATTTTGGATTGGGGGATTACTTCAGCAGGTAAACGCCTTTCAATGTGAATGTAAGGTTGCAAAGTTAGGACCTAAAAGAGACAATTAGGACGGAGAAATAAAAGGATTTCTGTCTTGGAGATACTTCCATTAAGACTGGCATTCATCCAAGAGGAAGTGAATGCAAGACAGAATTGTGAGATATGGGCAAGATAAAGTGTCATCACTCTGGACTATAGCAGAAAAAATGTAACCCAGCAGGAAAGTGTATAGAGAAAAGTGTATAGGATTCAGAAAAGCAAGAAGTCAGCCAGAATGGTCTTCCATTAAATACAAACATAGTAAGTAGGAGAAGAAATACTGGAGTGCTGAGTCAGAAAAACTACCTCTACCAAGTTGATAAAGAGTGCTCCAAAGTTCCAAAAGTAGCTGATAAGTCAGGAAAGACATGAAAAGAAAAGAGACCTTTGGATTTAACCACAAGCCAATCATTAATTCCTTTTAAAAGGGCTGAGTAAAACCAAATTGGATAGGATGAAAAATCTAAAACTTGAGAGCTCACAAAATAAACTTAGATTCTAGAAATGAACTGGAGAAAGAAAATTGGTAAGTAGCTGTGACAGAAAGCAAGAACAAGAAAAGGATTATTTTTTTTCTGAAGCTAATGGGAAGAATAACCTTTTGGAAGCAGAAAAGTTCAGAACCTGAGAAAAGGTGGTTGTTGATGCATTGTGATCTAGAGTTAGAGGAGATGCAAATTGCTGTTTAGCCATTGGAATAGGGAAGGACAAAAAGTCAGTGTCAAGTCAGCTAAACATAACTAAACCTTGGTTCAAGCAGTATTGATCTTATTTAGCTGATGCAAAGCTGAACGTCACTTGCTCTCATCTACACTGATCACTAAGGCCCCAGTCCAGCACAGTATTTAAGATGTGAAGGGAGAAATCCCATTGGCCCATTCTTCACTAGGAAAAAAGTTGTGATGTTAAAGACTTATTGTTGACAAAGCAAATTGTAGCTTTAACACACTATCTGGTGGAGGTAAATCATGTTACCTTGATTTGCTACCACATCTTAAAATTACAGAGGACTTGTTTACAGTAGCATTTTAACATGTATTTTTAATGTATGTTAATTAACTAATGTTGACATGACCATTGACTTCAAGAGAACTATTCATGTGGTTAAATGCTCCATTAATTGGGGCCTAAGTCATGTTCAATACTGCCTCAGCAAACTCATTTGTTCATAACCATGTCCCAATACAGTTTGATTTAACAATTTGATCATGTAGATGAGGCTAAAGAGAGTCTGGGGCACAGAGTTGTGGGAATATGTATAAATGTCATGCCCAGGTGAATAAGAGAAAGATGGTGGTTCATACTATTTTTGCAAAATAACATGGAGGAAAACATTTTATCTTATTTGATCTTTTCTTCTGGAAGGCAAAACCAAAATAGATGTAAACTTTAATTTAAAGTTGAAGAGTGAGGAACTTCAAAAGGGTGTCCTCAGGTCAGATGACAATTATAGTTGACAAGAAACTAAAAGTGGATTTAGAGGGAAAAACTTTGAGGGAACAGATCTGTGTCAGTTGAGTTCTGTTGAAATCAAAAAGCTTTGTGAAATTGTGCGTCAAGTTTTCCAAAACTTTATTTTGGTGAGAGAAAATTCTAATGGTGTCACAACTTCCTGGCACTCTTGGAATGATTTTTTTCCCCAATTTTGCCCTTTGAAACAACTTTTTGTTTTGAAATTATTTATTTTTGTGTTTATAATGTAAAGTAAAATCAAAACAACATTTCAGTGGGGTCAAAATGAAAACTTGAGATCAACCCAAAGTAGTTTTTTTCCTCTGAATTTTCTTTTGCGGATCATTTCAGTGTTTGGGGATTTTGTTCCAGATTAGAACAAAACCAAATATATTTGATATCTCAGGATCTTCCATTATCTGCTACTGTTTTAATTAAGAGCACTTGTATTAGATGATCTTGGGCTTGGGCTGTTGCTTCCTGCAGATCCCCTTGGCTGGAAACAGCAAATTGGAGTCAAAGGGAGCCATGAGGCTCTGTGGCTATATCTTAGGTAAACAAAGTGGTGTGGGTTTGCTAGTGGCTTTTGCAAAGCTGGCCCATGGAATACTTCGAGAAACACTGAAGTGGAGATTAGAAGGAGAGATAATGGAAAGCATATGAGATTGCAAAGATGAGCCTGAAAACAGACCAGAAGTTCCTCCTCTTTTCTCCCTCCCCAACCCCATCAAAATATTTGGACAAGGACACATTAGTTAAGTGAAACAGCCCCATGTGTTGTTAATCAAGCTGTGGGGAAGATAACCTGGAGAGCAGCAGTGTGGTTTGAAAAGGGACTGGGAAATCACAGGGGTTGTCTTTCATCTTGGTACAGCACCAACCGCGCCAATTCTAGTAACGAAGGGGTCGTGCAGTTAGTGCTTTGGCCAAAGGGATGTGCCCTGGGGCTGGCAGGCTCCCTCTTACCAGCACTGGGACTGGCAGGGAAGGTCTGAACGGGCCTCTTCTGCATCCCCTCTTCAGTTAACTTCACTCTCTCTCTGCAGCCCGGCTGCACACGGGGAAGGAGCCATCGGCGACCCTGCGGCAGCCAATAGGGGGAGCGGGAGGAGGGGGGGAGCTGATATAAAGGCCGGGGGAGCGGCTCGGTCCCTCGCTGGGGTCTGCGCTAGGGCTGGACTGGGCTCGCCGCTGCTGCTGCTTCCCCCTGCTCCGGAGAGATGCTGCGAGTGCGGTGCCTGCGCGGAGGAAGCAGGGGGGCCGAGGCGGCGCATTACATCGGGTCCCGGGTGGGTACCGAGCGCACCCGGCTGCAGTGCGGAGCCCGGGGGCGCGGGCGCTGGCTACCCCCGCGGGGCAGGGCGTGCGCTGGGGATGCAGAGGGGACTCTTGGGGCGGCCTGTGCGCGCAGGGTCCCGGCGGAGGGGATGTGCTTGCAGCCTGGGAGATAGGGCGAGGGCGGAGGCAGGGGCTGCGCTGGAGATAGGCGCGGTTATTGAGGGTGCAGAGGGGGGCACGTTGGGGGACTCTGGTCGGGTGCAGAAGGTTGCACTAGGATGCGTTCCTGGAGACGCCCTGGGGATCTTGGGGGTGCAGAAGGGGGCACTGCGGGGTTTTGGGGTGTAGAGGGGGCACTGCGGGGTTTTGGGGTGCAGAAGGGGGCATTGTGTGTGTTGTGGGTGCAGAAGGAGACACTGGGGGGTTTGGAGGTACAGGGGGCACTGGGGTTGTTGGGGTGCAAAAGGGAGCTATAAGTGGGCTATGAAGGGGTGTTAGAGTGGTACACGTAATGAGGAGCAATAAGCACTCCACTTGCACCCAGACGAGTTCATGGTTGTTAGACCAGCTGCATCCCTCTGGCTGGGGGGAAGCTGCCCCCCTTCTCCCCTTAGCAGCCAAGCAGAGCCCCCTCTGGTTATCACTGAGTCTCCCGGTCCTTGAGCAGAGCCCTGTTTCCATTAGAAGCCTATGGACTAGAAGTGTTTCTGAGGGCTGAGCTACTGGGTTTAGGGAGAGGAGACCCCACTTGGACCAGGGCCTTACACTGAGCTAACCTGGTCTGGCACTGCCTGGGGTAACCATAAAAAAGGCAATGACCCTGCTGCCCAATGGAATAGGGAGCCTGAATCCCCCCACACCCTCTGCAAGGTGTCTGGTGACCCAGCAACTGCCCGGTCTCACCACGCCCTCACGAAGTATGTGTGAAAATTAGCAGCCCCCTCCAGGCTCTGTCATGCTTGGTGTGTTTGCTATGGCAGGAATATTAGCCCTATTGGCTGGCTAGTGTTTCCCAGCAGCTGGTACGTGAACAGCTGGGGCTTGGAGAATCCAGGAGGTTCAACGAGAGGGCTTAGGTGGCTAGGGAGTTACTTGTGAATGTGGGGGAGAGACACTGAGAATCTAAGGGTATGTCTACACTACAGGGGAAGATCAAAGCTGCTGCTGTCGATTTTCCAGGGTTTGAATTAGTGGCCTAGTTAAGACAGCTAATTCCAAGTGAGAGGGGCACTGAGGTTGATGCTGGTGACAGTCACCCTGTTTTCATGAGGAGTTAGAGAAGTTGAAGGGAGAGTGTTCTCCCTTCAACTTCCTGCAGTGTGGACAGCGCCAAAACTTGAATTATGCTACTTCAACTTCAGCTACATAATTAACGTAGCTGAAGTTGTGTATCTTAATTGACTTTGTCCCGTAATGTACACATACCCTAAGAGAGCAAGGTAATAGTACCAGCTGAACTTTAGTATGCAAAGTCCAGGCTAATGTGGCTGATGTTTCTGTGTAAATCTTTGGGGTGGCTAGGGGGAAGCTATTTTTTCAGACTATTGACAAATTTTGCTTTTTGTTTTCTAGTTACAACAGTTTACACTTTGATGTGGAACTAACACAATTAATGCAATGAGCTTAAATTGCTACAATTTCACTTGCAGCTTTGAAAAACTTTATTTGAATAGTGCCCAAATCCCGGCATTTCCTTTGTATTTTACATTCCCAGCCATCCCCAGTTGTACACACAGTCTAAATAAGTGAAACAGATACAGTAGCAGCTGTTGCTAAGGTAACTTCCCCATTCATCATTCCTATTCCTGCCTTTATGAACCTAGAAAGGGCCAAATTAGCTGTAACTGTTGAAGTTTGACCATTAACCATTGTCTGTCATGGGTGTGTTTTTTCTTTAAAGGTGAAATGTCCTTTAAGATTACAGTGGGATAGCTCTAATAAAGGGTCTTTATGGCGTAAAAAAGACTTTTGGGTAAATCACACTACACTGGAAATATTCTGTAAAATACACTGGATATTTAATTCTCCTCTTATTTTTGTGCAAGAGTTGTGTGATAAAGTTGATTTTTTTGTTCCCTTTCCCTTTAAGCTTGGAAGATCCTTTACAGGATGGGTGCAGCGAACTTTCCAGAGCACCCAGGCAGCTGCCGCATCCCAGAATTCCTGTGCTGCTGATGACAATAAGGCCACTGCCCCTGTTCCCGAGGACTGCCCTGTCTGTTCATACAATGAATGGGACCCTCTTGAGGAAGTAATTGTGGGAAGAGCTGAAAATGCCTGTGTCCCTCCTTTTTCTGTGGAGGTTAAGGTAAAATTCCTCTTCTGAAAAAAACAAAATGCCCCTTTCTGTATAATTTTTTTTTTATTTTACAGGCACCTGAGTTTCATGCAGAGTTTACAAAGATAAGTTTAAAAGTAGAGCTCAAAATACCTTCAATGTATAACCAAAGTGCTGCTACTAGGACAACATTTTTCAACTCAAATTCTAAAGTTGATAAAAATTGTAGCAATTATTATCTTGATTATTATGTGCAGCATTCACATCTCTTGTGCACAATCTGGAAATGAACTAAGTTCAAAAGGTACCTTTTTATTCTTTTATAGCTGATAACACTCATTTCGCAATTTGGCCAAAGGCATATGCTAAGAATCAACACCTGTATTGCCACTTACTCATTACCATAGCCTCATATAATTATGTTATTATTTACTTGCTGATTCTGGACTTTCTAGGGCATCATAATGGAGTTAAATTCACTGTCTTCAGTCTTTCAGCCATGTGATAGGGATTCAGGCATCATCCAGATTTGTGTGCATGAAAGTTCAGTATTTTTCAGTATTGTGGCTTTTGAGTTTTGATCTTACTTCTGTTCTGGCTGTCACTTTCTGCAATATAAAGTAGACCAGATGAAAGCATAAAAGAGAGAGGTTCCTCTGGGCAGGCGGATCTTCCTTCTGTCCCTTCTGGCTGAGTTATGGCTTTAATTAAAGCCCATCGGGACACTGAGACTCTAGGCATTGAGAGAGAGAATAATATTCTATCTTCAAGTTAGGAGGGTTCTTTTATTTAAATAGAAAGCTCTTCACTGGAAATCGCAGACAGTAGTTGCAAGTGTATGGGTTATATAATTAAGGTTATAGAAAAAGCACGATCCAGCAGTTGGCTTTAAAATTTAGTTCTGTTTTAAGGTGCTTTATTTCAACTTAATTTTTGATGTATGTGTTCAAAATCTTCCATTAATTACAGATTAACTGAAATTCTTTTAAAAGAGGAATTGAACTACGGCAGATGCCAAATTTCTAACAGGATTTCTACTTGCTTACTTATTCAAAAAGGAGAATGAAAAGGTTTTTATTCTTGAAGAAATGGAATTTAGAGATGAGACCATCAGGTTTCACTAGAACTAAGATTACCATATGTCCCTATGCTCAATCGGGGACACCAAGGGGGAGGGCTGCCAGCGTTCTGGGCTTTAGCCTAAAGGGTTGGGGGGAGCACTCAGGGCTTAAGCCCCACAGTATGTGTGCGGGGGCCATCAGTGCTCAGGGCTTCAGCAGTGGAGGGGGGGAAGCATCACAGTAGGGGCCACCTGGGAATAGGGCTGAGCCCCGTGGCAGCAAAAGGGCTTCATCCCAGCAGCAAGGGCTGTGTGGGAATAGGGCTGCACCCAGTGGTGGGACTCCAGCAGTCGGGACTTCAGCCCCATGTTCTGGAAGGCTGGCAGACTTCCCCCCTTCTTTAGGGTGCACAGGGAGGGAAGATACTACTCCCTGGTTTCTTTCTATGTATTTCCCTTTGCACCCGCCTGACTCCAGACACCACATGCTGGTGCCTGCTTCACCTCTAGCCACAAACAGGAGGCTGCTGTGGCTGCACTGACTGGGAGACTCAAGGACCAGCAGGGTGTGTGTAAATATAGGATATGTTGCCCCTTTTTTTAAAAAAGTCAGGACATTTGGAAGATATTAAATACGGGGCAGTCCCGGTAAAAATGCGATGGATGGTCACCCTAACTAGTAGTGGAAAGAACACCCCCAACGATCCGTCCACTCACCAGATTCATTCCCTACCCTGGTTTCCTGTCATGTGGCTGCTTGGAGTAAAACCTGATACTACTGATTAGTGGAAATGTTGCTATTGGCTTGAATGGAGCCTGGATTTCATCCCTGGAGAACTTCGGCTCTTCAGCTTCCAGTTCTGGTTCCCAAAAGCTTACCAGTCTGCCAGGAAAAGAAGGAAACCAGAACATGCTATTTATAATGCAAAAGAAAAAGCAGTTAACATGTATTAAAAAGCCTCTGTGGTAATAGCTATACATCATGAAGGCACTATAAAGGGCATGAAACATTTGTTTATCTTACTTTATTGCTGGCTTCCCACATTATGAGCAAAACTCTATCCTCGCCTAACACTGGCTATATCCCCTTAATGTCTGTATTTCTAAGGCTGGTAAATATTAAAATACAGATTGAACCTCCCTAATCCGAATTTCCCTAGTTTGACAATACCCGTGGCCCGGCTTCGTCAGTGACCCAGTGGGTGCTCTGGACTGGGCCACTCACTTGGAAGAACCATCAGGCTGGAGTCAGAAGTGTTGTGGGACCAGGGAAGAGTGGAGCCTGCAGGATGAGGGCACAGAGGCCCACTGCTCCTGGGGGCTGGCAGTGGAACCCCGGCACCCCTGGGGAGGGAAGAGGCATGTGCTCCGGGAGCCAGTGGTCAGGAGTGCAGGTGCCAGCCCTGACCATCTTGATCTGGCAAATTTCCTGGTTCGACATCAGTCAGGTCCCAAGGGTGCTGGACCAGGGAGGTTCAACCTGTATGCAATGTTCCCACTAATCTTTTCCATCTGTTATCCGCACAAATTTCTCTATCCTTCCACACTGTAGGGACACACACCTTTACCCAGTTCCTAGGGCTCAAGGTGCAACCTTGTTAATTTACACACCCACCCTTACCCAATTCCTAAGGCTCAGATCCAGAGAGAATGTGGTGGAATCCACACTCTATGGTTAAGTCATCCATGTGTAGATTTTTTCCATCCATGTGTGGAATACATTGTGTTATGTGCACCAAGGCATGTGTGAATGTGCACCACCAGTAGAAACAAAAAACTAGCTATTGGTACTCTGCTAATCAGGGGGCAGCATTTGAATCTCGCCTCAGCAGCCACACAAGCATACAGCTTAGTGGGAACACTGCCTGTCTACTACTGTTTCTAATACATTTTAAGCCCGGTCTAGTGTTTGCTTGGGCCTTTAGTTTCAGTTAGCAATTTGCCCCGTCAGCTGCAATATCTAGAGCACCGTGAGGTTTCGCAAGTACAGAATTTCATCTTCAATGCAAAAATTTCACATCTGTGGGCTGAAAGTACAAAATTCTCTGGAGAAAATGCAGACAGACGGTATACCGTATGTTGTTGGATGCATTCGTTGGTTTGGTATTCTGAAAAGCACCATAGTTCCATAAATTTAAACAAGTCCTCCTGGAACATAGTCAACTTTCATAACACTGTCAGCTATCTTCAAGAAATTTAAAGTGTAGTGTAATGAGACTACTCTGCAAAGGGAAAACAGTGGTGCTTATAACCCAGTTGGGAGAACTTGCATGCAAGAGTATCTGGAACACATCTAGTGAGTGAATACAGAACTCCCAAGTAAGACACGTTGACACACATGTATTTGACTTCTGTAACTTTTCTATCCCCACTGCAGACAAGCTACTGATATATTGTGTCTCAAATATTCCTGCAAAGTACTTATTTGAAACAGCTGTGCAGTGAACCGTGGCTGCAGTCGCTGTAGCCTGATGCAGTTTGTGAGGCTTGTTTTTGGCACACACTTCAGTCTTTTGGCTGTAATCTGTAAACGATGTGCATAGCATAAGAAGGAGGAAAGAATGAATAGAACCATGGTACTGCTACATGTCTGAGATGAATATAATTAGAGTTGGCACCTGAGACTACACTTCCAAGGTTCTCCCAAATGGATGTTTATGGAGATCTTTCCATGTGCTTTATGCCACATTTGGGATAACATTGGAAGGGTAATATGACAGATTTGCTAATTCACACTAACGACAGGGAGACCTTTGTGAATTTAAATAAATTCCACATCCTAAATGTATTGTTTTGTGGTAATTCAGTTTTACGCTAATATTTGAACTATACATATACTTTGTATTTCAGCACATGCTACTAAACATTTTGTTGTACATTTTGTGAAAATAATGAACTCTTAGTTAAGAGGCCTTATTGCAGTTCTCTGATATTATATTTTTACTAAAAGATTTACCCAGCATTGCTGAAGTCCTTAAGTGTACGTTTACACTGCACATTTATTTCGAAATAAGCTATTCCGGAAGAAATACTCCTAAGTAGCTTGTTTTGAAATAGCATGTCTACACTACAGGGAAACCTAAAAATAAGTCCAATGCAGGCTTCCCTAATGTGGATGTGCTACTTTGATTTAGAACCCCAGGAGGCACTGAGGAGTGATTACGTTGAATGACCCTGGTAAGGAGCTATTTTGAAATATCAGCAGTGGAGTGTCCACACTACTGCTATTCTGAAATAGCTGTTTCGGGAGAGGCGTTATTCCTCATGCAGTGAGGTTTTCAGAAGTCGGAATAAGCTGTCCGTTATTTCAGATTTATTTCAAAATAACAGAATTGTTGTGTAGACACTCGCATTGTTATTTCAGAATAATGGCCGTTGTTCTGCAATAACACTGCTGGGTAGATGCACCTTAACTGAATTAATTTTTGTTTTTCTTCATTTGAATCATTGCCGTGGGGTGGGGCCAGGGAGAAAGGGTTCCGTGTGCAGGCTGCTCCGGGGAGAGCAGCTTGGGGCCAAATGAAAAGTGCTTCTCCATGGCCACTGCAGTTTAGCAAGCACAGCCAGGGGAGGGGTGCATGTTCCCTCACTGGAGCAGGTCCAGGTTCATGTGCCCATTGTGCTCCTCCAGCCAGACTGAGAAATTGAGCAAACTGTGCAATTTCCCCTGGCTCCCTGATGAAGGGGAACATCCAGCAATGTCCCCATATGAATGAACTGCAGCCTCCCTGCCTCCCTAAAGGGTACCTGGGCGGCGGCGGGGAGGGGGGAGCTCAGGGCTAAGGCAGCCCCGGACAGGGGGTGGGATCCCCAGCCAGCTCTTTTCACCTGCCTGGTGATTGTCTCTTTTCTGTATGGTTTTATGCATCCCCGTATTCATTGGGGTACGCAAGCTTAGGGGTGGCCCGTGCCTATAGGCAAACTCGGCAGCCGCCTAAGGTGCCAAGTTAAATGGTGCGCCAAATTCCCTGCCACTTCCCCTTCCTGTAACGCCTGGTGTTGGCCCCGGAGGAGGAGCATGGGGAGTTGGCCCCGGGGGAGGCACGCGCCGGCTTCCCCTGCACCGCAGGAGGGGGTTGGTGCGTGCGGGGGTTCCCTGCGCTGTGGGAGGAGGGGTTGGCCCTGGGAGAGGAGGCATGCGGGGGTTCGCCGTGGGGGTGGGGGTCGGCCCTGGGGGAGGCACGCGCCATCTTCCCCTGCACCACAGGGGTTGGGGTCAGTCCCAGGGGAGGTGGCATGTGGGGGTTCCCCCTGTTGCGGGAGGGAGGGTGTCGGCCCCAGAAGAGGCGCGCACAGGGGTTCCCTTAGCTGCGTGGGAGGGGAGGGGGAGGTTGGCCCCGGGAGAGGCACGCACTGGCTTCCCTCGAGGGGGGGAATCCTGGAAGGAGGCAGGTGCAGGGGACTCTCTCCCCCCACTGGCACCCTGTTCCCTCTCCCCACTCCCCTCTCCACAGCCACAGAACTCCATCCCCAGCCCCCCTCTCTCCAGTGATGTGCTGGTAATGGCAGTTAAACCAGGATAGTGAAATGGACTATTTTGGATTTGTAATAATAAAAATTATAATTAACATTTGTAATACATTTTTATTTGAAATCGTACTGAAATATCGTCTAACTGTCATGTACAAATTTTTCTGAAAATTTCATGTCTCTATTTTAATCTGATCTCAGAAACATTGGTTGGATGGACAAACCGAATAATTATGCCTGTTTAAATAAATATGCTTAAAAAACTTTAAATGGAAAATAGGGGCAAAATGTTTCCCAGTTTACCAAAAACCTCAGCCTATATCTGCCCTTGGGATTTGGGGAACGGGGGGGGCGCCGATTGCATGGTTTGCGTAGGGCGCCAGTTGCTGGCAACTAGTCTAGGGCCGCCCCTGCTCAAGCTTCAGCCCCCCTCTTCCTGTACCACCAAACTCTTAAGTTAGAATAAGAGGAAGCTGCATACCCAAATTTGGTGGCCCTAGCTCTTACCATTTAGTAGGAGTTCCTAAACAAACAGGCTTGCTCGCTCTCAGACAAACAACCCCTCTCAAATATAGAGTAAATTAAGTATTCGAGAAAGATTTCAGTTTCTTCTAGTTATAAATATCATATTAACAAGCTTGTTCAGTATTTTGACATGTCTCTTTCCTTTTTTTATGTGATGTCTCAACAATCTTCATTGCTAATTTGAACGTATAACTGGAGAACTAACTTTACATCTAATAAAAAACTAGATATGAAACTTATTAAGTTGTATTCCTTTTTAACACAATATGAATATTTAAAATAGACTTTCATCAGTAACATTCACTTTCATCTAATGAAGTCTTTGTCAGTAGCAGGGTGAGCATGAAAGAGAGGAGATGAAGAAGAGCAGGACAGGCAGAAGCTACTCAAGTTCCTCTACAATGGTTGTTGAGGTTGTTCTGCCTATGAACTATACTTCTTGCTTCTTGGGCTGTACCACGAGAAGCATAAAGAGCAGCATAGCTCATTGGAAACAATGCCTGGCTGGACTTAAAGGCAGGAGTGGCTCTAGTCACGTTGCTGTCTAGAGTAGAAAACGTTTTTATGGGCCCCACCACACAGAGCGTGAGCAAACTCACTCTGCCTCTCCCTCCCCCCCCAAAATCCCATTCAGTTGGCCAACCAATGGAAGAGGAAGGTAGGAAGCTGGGGGGCGGGGGGGAGGAGAGAGTGGGCCAATCAGAGCTGAGGAAAAAAATCTCTGGTCAATCAGAGCAGAAGGAGAAAAAGCTCAGTGGTGTGATGGCACCCTCTGGAAGTTGGTGCCCAGGACAACCGCCCCAAATAGCTGTCTTGGGACCAGCACTCCGTGATAGTAGCAAGGACTCAGTGTTGTAGCCAGCTTTGGGAGAAGTGTGCAAGGTGCACCTAGGCATTCTAAAACCACTTGGTCAATTATCCAGGCACAACAGAATGCACAGAGCACACGTCATGGGGGGATGTCTGTGCAAAGACAGTCTAAAGCTCTGTGCTCATTTCTGATCTGGTGCTGCCTCACTGGCTGTTCTCCCTCTGCAATTAGAGCAACCCTGAAATTGCTCTGAGTTTTATGGTCATAGGCAATGTTCCCTCTAATTTTTTATATCCATGTGCAGAATAAATTTTATGTGCACTGAGGTATGTGCTAATGTGCACCAACAGTAGGAACAAATGCTGCCAGCTGTGGGCACTGTGGATGCTCTGCTAATCTACTGGATGATGTTTAAATGCCTCCTGGGTGGCTGCCCAAGTGCCCAGTTTACAGGGAACACTGGTCATAGGAGACTGAAATCTTAGCCCAGAGTCAGTGTGGTAAAGGGACATCCCTACCATGCACCTTTTTGGCTGGCTATGCTGAGAACAAAGATAGTATGTGGGTAACTACAGCAGCATCTTTATACTAATGTGATCTCTAGGCTGGTTAACCTGGTTTTGCAACCAGATTATGCTATCAGTGTGGTGATCCATGATCAGAGGTCTGCTCTGTTATTTCTTACAAGAGAGGGTATGTCTACACTAGCCATTCTAGTTCGAACTAGGGTGGCTAATGTAGTCATTCGAACTTGCAAATGAAGCCCGGGATTAAAATATCCCGGGCTTTATTTGCATGTTCCCGGGCGCCGCCATTTTTAAATGCCCGGTAGTTTGGACTCCCTGCCCACAGCTACATGTGGCTCGGGCTAGGTAGTTCGAACTAAAGCCCCTAATTCGGACTACCGTTACTCCTCATTGCAGGAGGAGTAACGGTAGTCCGAATTAGGGGCTTTAGTTCGAACTACCTAGCCCGTGCCGCGAGGAGTAAGGGTAGTCCGAATTAGGAGCTTTAGTTCGAACTACCTAGCCTGTGCTGCGTGTAGCCACGGGCAGGGAGTCCGAACTACCGGGCATTTAAAAATGGCGGTGCCCGGGAACATGCAAATAAAGCCCGGGATATTTTAATCCCGGGCTTCATTTGCAAGTTCGAATGACTACATTAGCCACCCTAGTTCGAACTAGGGTGGCTAGTGTAGACATACCCAGAAAGAGAGAGAGGGCAACAGAGTGAGGCAGAATATAGCAGGGGAGAATGGGCAAGGGCTTTCTAGCCTTCACTGTACCCAGATATGTTCTTGGTAGCTCTGGAAATAACTTGCTCGTATCCTGTATGACAAACTTGTCTTGTTAACCAAACTGGATTTCACTGGAATGCTGAGCACTTCACATGATCAACACATGTCTTCTGAACAGCTGGTACATTCTGAGAGGTGATCAAATTACCCAGAGCTTTCCTGGAAAAGAAAATAGCTTTGCTCACAAAAGGAAGCAAGAGAAGCAGTTTGAACCAGTGGCTGTGTAGAGGCCTCTGTCCCTTCCCTACCTGAGAACTGGATGGTGTGATTGGATGCATACAACTTTAAAACCTCCTTGTGAGTGGCTGTATTATTCCTTTGCTGCCCTAGGTCTGTGATAGGAGGAGGTAGTGGAGGAGTGGAGTTGGCTAACCCCCAATGGACACGATTAGCCATAGCCCCATGTGGTCACAGCCCTAACTCAAGGCTGTGGCCCTTCTCTCTTTGTGGAGGCAGTGGTAGCGACTTTGTTGGGCTGTTGAGGAGGGCTCACCATCATTCCTAATCAGGCAAGCCGAGGCTCCTTCATCCCACGAACATCGTTCCCTGTGTGCAGGGGAGCTGGAGCCTCTCGTCCTGTCTGCATGACCTCTCCTGACATGACTCCAGAAGAGCCACACAGGTTGGCAGCGATGTGGGCCCCATACACACAGTTCTTTACTGCACTGGCAGGGTCCTCTCAGAGCAGTGGGTTTCAGAGTTAACAGCCTTGTTAGAGCAACCAGGGAGTTCTTACCCCTCACCGCTAGTGAACCAGTGATCCTCTGGTCATATTTTCTAGTTTTTCTTCACAATTGAGGGCTAGAAACTTTATTCTTCTAAAATGAAAGCTGAGACTTCAAAATCATCACAGGCTAAGGGGCTCCAGGCCCTATAGTGTCTGTCTTAACCTGGTTCTGATAAATGGAAATGAATTAAGTTTCTGCTCCATCCCCCCTCCAGAATGTGTTTTCCCCCCAAAATATAGGCTGTAAGCCCTCTCATGTCCCATGGAGAGTTACTGGTGGAGCTAACTGTCAGCCCTCAGAATTTCTGACATCAACAGAACTATTATAGGATAGTATTGAAGCCAAAAAGCATAAGGTGGGATGACTGAATGGAATAAAAGAAAATGAAAAGTGCAAATTTCTATGGAGTGAACAGAGTACAAGGGAGCAGAGTAGGTCAGTGAAGCAAGTAAGAAGACCAATACCATTGAGATCACTTCCAAGTCGTTCTGTAACTGTCTGTTGGACCTTCTTAATATGTATACTCTTCAGGATGGAGTTACATTTCTTGTGTGTTTGCACAGTGTGTAGCATGGGCATGTGGGCACTGGTGGAGAATAAATGTCCAATAATACAAAAGCAATTTAGAAGGATGTCTGCTCTTAGTTGCTTAAGTTTGCACTCGTGTAGAGTTCAGGTCTTTGCTTAGTGGCAGTTGTGTGTCTACAGCTTTTCAAATCAATTATTTGGCTTTTGCAGCTGCACAGGGTGCCCCCGTCTGGAGCAGACACAAGTATTTGCACATGTCAAAGAGAAGCAAACTCCAGGACTATGTTCTTTCAGTGGAGTGAATATTTTTCAAAACCTTTAGTCTTGGTGCTGTGTTAATGCTACTACTCGCAGAGAGTCTTAGATTTCAGACGTGTAGTTGCTTCTGGGTTGGGTTGAGAGATGAAAAATGGTGGACAGATGGTATGCACGAAAGCATCATGACTGAACTCAGCTTGCCATAACACAGATGGGTTTTTTATTCTTTGATTTATGGCTTTAATCATGACAACCGGTGAGATCAGCCAGAGCAATACTAGCTACTGGAGGCCTTATGCAAGAATATCTTTGTGTCCCCTGCCTCATACTAAACCAGCCAAGATCTTATAATAAAAACCACACAGGAGCCTCCCTTGAGTCTGCTTAGTTACTAATGCCTAGCATGTGCTCTGGAAGTCACTCTGAGGGGAACGCTTTCTGAGTAGAGGGAAGTATTTCTCTTAGATTACCGGTCTCCTTTTATAGCGCCAAGTAATAAGGTGGCACAGAGTGGGCACATCTGTATAAAGAAATGTAAGATGAATGGATGAAATAGCTGGAAAATTCTTTCTGAGAGATAAATGCTGAACTTGCAGGTTGTGAAGAAATGTATGCTCTTGTTACATTCCAGGCCACTTTTATTCTCAGGTCTCTTTCTGCTACTCATGGATCTTTTAATCTTGGAAGCAGATGATATGTACAGACTGTAGCTGGTGTTTTGGGGCTATTTATTTTCTGGATATCTGAACCTTCTCAACATGTACTACTGAAATTTAACTCCAGACACAGATGTAACTGTTGGCTGAGCCATGTACCTCACTGTCCCAGCAGAGGCAGATTGCCAAAAAATGGTCTTCACTGAAGCATACATGCTTTTCAGGAACTGGCATGGGCAAATGGCAGGCCATAGACCATAGACGCACAATCCACATCAAGTGTACACACACATAGTATTTAAAATATACTATACACATTAAGCGCTGCCAACCCCTCTCTTAGTGACATTATTTGCAGTTATGAGGTTTCTCCAATTCCCTTGTCTCCATTCCCTTTATCAGTGTTTCTTAAACTTTTTAAGACCAAGGAACACCAAACAATATTTTTTTTAATGAGAAACACCATGGATTTTTTTATTGAGCCATAAAAAAAAAAAAATAGTTTGAGGGAAAGTTATTGAGGGGAAAAAAAAAGGTTGAGGGGGAAGTTATTGAGCAAAAAAATAAAAATAAAAAAAGGTCACCTGCCCCTTTAAGGGTGGCCATTTTGAACTCTGTTCTCTGCGGCACACCTCCAACTGCCTCACGGAATACCAGTGTGCTGCAGAACACATAAGAATGGCCATACTGGGTCAGACCAAAGGTCCATCCAGCCTGGTACCCTGTCTGCCAACAGTGGCCAATGCCAGGTGTCTCAGAGGAAGTGAATTGAACAGATAATGATCAAGCGATCTCTCTCCTGCCATCCATCTCCACCCTCTGACAAACAGAGGCGAGGGACACCATTCCCTACCCATACTGGCTAATAGCCACTAATGGACTTAACCTTCATGAATTTATCTAGTTCTCTTTTAAACCCTGTTATAGTCCTAGCCTTCACAACCTCCTCAGGCAAGGAATTCCATAGATTGACTATGTGCTGTGTGAAGAAGAACTTCCTTTCATTTGTTTTAAACCTGCTGCCCATTAATTTCATTTGGTGGCCCCTAGTTCTTATATTATGGGAACAAGTAAATAACTTTTCCTTATTCACTTTCTCCATACCACTCATGATTGTATATACCTCTATCATATCCCCCCTTAGTCTCCTCTTTTCCAAGCTGAAAAGTCCCAGTCTCTTTAATCTCTCCTCATATGGGACCTGTTCCAAACCCTTAATCATTTTAGTTGACCTCTCTGAACCTTTTCTAATGCCAGGATATCTTTTTTGAGATGAGGAGACCACATCTGCATGCAGTATTCAAGATCTGGGTGTACCATGGATTTATATAAGGGCAATAAGATATTCTCCGTCTTATTTTCTATCCCTTTTTTAATGATTCCTAAAATCTTGTTTGCTTTTTTGACTGCTGCTACAAACAGTTTAAGAAACACTGCCCTAGATGATAGAAGGACCCATAAACCACTGACGATTCTTTCTGCGCCTCCCCTGAACTATTGTGGAAACAGCTGTAAAACGTTCGGGCTAGGTCTACACTACAGGGTTTTTGCAGAAAAACCTGCACAGTGTCCACACCTCAAGTGCATTAAGAGATCTCTTGTGCAAAAAGCTTCTTGCACAAAAACCCTGCAGTGTAGACAAAGCCTCGAAGGCACAGATGCGGGACCTGATACAAGTTTGCAAATGTGGAGTTAGTGGAGGAACACGGTTGAGAAACGTTTCACAAGAACAGTAATGTGTACAATCCACTCCACTGTACAAAATATAACCAAAATGTCACAGCATTGTTATGGCTACTTCTCTGTTGTTGTTGTTTTTAATTTCAGGCCAACACATATGAAAAAAACTGGGGATTCTATCAGAAGTTTGGAGGACAGAGCTTTCCTACAGATCACTTAAAAAAGGCTATTGCTGAAATTGAAGAAATGTGCAATATTCTGAAAATGGAAGGAGTAATTGTCAAGAGACCTGAGCCAATTGACTGGTCAGTCAAATATAAAACACCAGACTTTGAGTCTACAGGTAAATAGCATTTTTCAGCTGAAGTACTTAGAATTATTGTTGGACACATAGGCCAAATAGGTAGATCCTTTCCATTCTGCTGTGGGATGGGCTAGCAGGCCTTTGAGAGATCCCTGCTAGTTCATGAGCATGGATCAAAATGACAAATAGGTGAAACACTTGCACTACTTGCTGTTCATGGTGACTGAGCTGCAGGATTTTTCATTATCTTAAATGTCAAATGTGTCCTTGGATTTTTTTTTTCTATTTTAAGCCAATATTTCTCAGGAATCAGGGAGTGACCATGAAAACTTCTAGCATGCTAGACCAGAAAATTATTTTTCTTGTAAAAATATTTGTCCATCTCCCTGCATTAAAGTAGGATTGTCTTTGGAACTGGTCACTTCTAACTATGGTGCTTCAGAAGGGGGTCTCATTTGTTAAATTATATTGACCTCCTCCTTAGAAAAATTGTCTAGCATTTTTTATTTGGAGTTTGTGCTCACCGTTCACCTTGTTTTTTATTTTTTTAAATGATCTTGTCTTTTAAAAAAATGGTAGACATTCTTGCTTGTAGCATGCAGCGTAGTTGTACCTGTGTCAGTCCCAGCGAGAAAGTGAGGGAGATCATACCTTTTATCCAACCATTTTCTGAGGAGGAGAGAGACAAGCCACATAGAACTCTGCTTCAGCTCTGGGGCTATGTCTATACTCTGGGGGCTTTCCGGGATACCTCACTCCGCCATGTCCAGGGAACGTTTCTGGTCTTCCGCTTTTTTTTGTGGAAGAGCAGACATACCCTTTCGGAAGCCCTGTCTTCCTGCTCCCATGAGGAAGAAGGGCTCTTCCGAAAAAGGAGGCTTTTCTGAAATTTGGCCCAGTGTAGATGGACCAAATTTCAAAAAAGCCTCTTCTGAAAAAACTATCAGAAAAAGGTACGCAAATTGCAAAGTGCAATTTGCGTACCTTTTTCCAATTGATCATTGTAGTGTAGACATGGGAAAGGATTGTTTAGCATAGTTAGCCCATTTTCTAGGGGACCATTCCAGGGAGAATGGCCCAGTAAGAACTTTGTAGCCATAGGACAAAAAAGGGGGAGGGGAGGGCTAGTGGGTTGCATATTGTTGTAATAACCCCTAAATCCATTGTCTCTGTTCAGTCCATGATTTTTAATGTTTAGCTTAGTTAGGAATTTAAGCTCCGGGCTAGTCTCTGGAAAGCATTGTGCAGGTTTCCTTTGGTCAGACAGGTTGGTTTCCTGTGAGAAGTGTTCATCTGCCGGTGTTTTAGCCTTTTATCATTTTCCTGCTCATTCAAGAGTACAGTGATTGTCTTGTCTGTAGGCATGCATTCCTGGCCTGGGATAACTACAAATAGCCTAATCAGTTTTAATGGGTTTTCCCCTTGTAGGTATGTATGCTGCCATGCCAAGAGACATCTTGTTGGTAGTTGGAAATGAAATTATTGAAGCCCCAATGGCTTGGCGTGCTCGTTTCTTTGAATACCGAGCATACAGGCCAGTCATCAAAGACTACTTCCGCCGGGGTGCCAAGTGGACAACAGCACCCAAACCCACGATGGCTGATGAGCTCTATGACCAGGTATCACTCTCGCCTTATCTTTATAACATATGGGGAAGTTTTTACAAACTTTGCTATTGGCTAATTTCAGCCTCCAGTTTAGGTTTGGAAAATTTAACAAAACTTTTAATATTTATTTTAATGTTGAAATAAAAATAAATCTGTGTTGAAGGTTTTTGTTGTGGGGTGTTTTTTTTGAGGGGGGGGAGGAAGAGGCTTAAATGTTTTCATGCAGTGTTCCTAGCCCAAACTGTGTAGCAAGAGCTGCCCTAAGAACCAGATGTGAAACTGACTAGGAGTGGTTCTAGCTAAAATAAATAAACTCGTCTATTTTCATTACCCAAAGGGAGAGAATGTAAAAAGTAAATAGTAAAAGAGATTAAAAGTAATCTTGACTTCTAAAATCTGAAGACCTGACTAAAATATCAGGTCATATTGTTGTGAAAAGGTAAAAAATGTGTTTTCCTTTTTAAAGTTAACTAAACTTGTCCTCAACATAGGGGTGGACAATAAAATGGCAGTAGTTTGCCAGGATTAGCCCCTGGTGAGCCACCACTGCTGTTTTTACCTGCACCTCCACAGCTCCCATTGGCTGGGAACGTTGATTTGTGGCCAATAGGAGCTGCAATATCCTGTATCTGCAGAAGTGCAGGTAAATATAGTGGTGGTGGCCCACCAGAAGCTACCCCAAGAGAACCAGATCCAGCCTGCAGGCTGATATTTGTCTACCCCTGTCTTAACACTTACCAGGTAGAATAATCAACTGTATTTTCTCTTATTGAAGACTCATTAAGGGTTTTGAAGATTTCAGTAAGGTGAGAGATGTTTAAAATTAAAAAGTTTATTGAAATATTCTTTGAAGGAATTGGTTGGGACTTTTGAAATAATTTGCTTTTTGAGTTTGTGTAATGATTTCCTTAACACTCACTCTTAATTTACTGTAGTATCAATATTGCAGAAGTCAATGGAAAGTACATAATAGCAAATTTGGTGAATGACTATAACTCTATAAGGGTATGTCTACACTTGCAGCCTATTTCGGAATAGGGCTGCAAATGTAGGCATTCGGAATTGCAAATCAAACCTGGGATTTAAATATCCCGTGCTTGATTTGCATCTTCCCGCCGGGTGCCATTTTTGAAGTTTACAAGCCCGGAATAACTGCCCACGTCTACACACGGCAGTGAAACGGGCATTCGAAATAAAGCCCAATTTCGAACTACCTGTTATTCCTCCTGCAATGAGGTTTAACAGGTAGTTTGAAATAGGGCTTTATTTCAAACACCTGCTTCACTGCCATGTGTAGACGCGGACAGTTATTCCAGGCTTGTAAATTTCAAAAAATGGCGCCCGGCCGGGATGATGAAAATCAAGCGCGGGATATTTAAATCCCGGGCTTGATTTGCAATTCCGAATGCCTACATTTGCAGCCCTATTCCAAAATAGGCTGCAAGTGTTGACATACCCACTCATTAGCGAGAAAAGACCATTGATAGTGTCTTGCCACAGATATCTTTCTTTTTAAAATGAACTTGAAGTATTTTGAGTGGCCTCATCTTTCAGTTCTGATTTTCTTTCTGTCATCTAGAGGAAACATAGGCCAAATGGTTATATGACCTGCTCATATGTTTAAAAAAAAGGGGGGGACAGCATAATCCCTATCTTGCAGAGATATTGGTGTGATTGTTTATAAATTGCTTTAAAAATTAAAAAGTAGAAGCACCAGCTAATGTAGTGTCAAGCTACTTATCTTCAAAGTTCTGCAGTGACTCTTTCTGAAACTTTATGTCCCATGGAAGTAGGGTTGCCAGGTGTCCAGTATTCACCCTGACAGTCCAGTATTTTCAGCTCCTGTCAGGTTAAAAAAAATCCAGAGAATACTGGACACCTAAAATGTCCGGTATTTTCTGAATTTTTCCCCGGCCAGGAGGTGAAAATGCCGGGCACCTGGCAACCCTGCAAACACTCAGTGCCCGGCCTCCCTCCCCTGGCTCAACACCTCCAACCCCAACACCTCCCTCCCCAATACCTCCAACCCCCCGACCCCAACCCCCATGCTTACTTGGTTCCCCAAGGCTGCTGGTACAAAATGGCTGCCGGCCAAAAGACCTAGGGGAAGCAATGCTTTCCCCTGGGTCTTAGTGCTCAACTTCTCCCCTGTTCCTATCCCTGCACTAACTCTTAAAGGGGACATGCTTTTAATGCTGTTTTATTTATTTATTTTTTTTGCTCAACAACTTTGCCCCCCCCCCCTTTTTTTTCCCTTCAACTGAATTTTTCCCATTTTTTGGGGAGGGTGTGTTCGGTATTTTTCTTTCAACCATCTGGCAACCCTACACAGAAGGACAGTTTCTAGTCAGTTTTATTTACTGGCTCTCAGTGTTGGTAGCTATCTAAAGCCCTGATTACTCTGGGGTTGATCACAGGAGAGAAGTCTTTTCCCTTATGCCTCACTGTAGTATGTAAGATTGGTAGTGGGGTGGATATTCCTGCTAACTATTCAGGAATAATGGTGGCACTTTCCAGTGGCCTGCCAGAGCTGGACTAGACATCCCTCACAACATATTTCAAGACATATTTATGCAGATTCTCTCGTTTTGTTTGGTATGGTCTGTCTTTCAGAAAAGACATTGGCTCCTAGGTGCCCACTTGGGGTAGTTTCATATCAGTTGTCCCATGTCCCTTGATGCTTACTATAAGCGTTCTAAAACCCTGCCAGCATGTTTGGGAGTTGGGGGTCGTGGCTTCTCCATTCCAAAATGTGACAAAAGCACAAAGGGCAGCTTTTTAAGACTTTTAAGCCTGTAGGCGATTTCCTTTCACAGTGTGTGCAACAATTTGTTAGGCTGACAGTGACACACAAGCTTTTTGTTAACTGAGCAAAATGTCATGTCAATGTTTGGCCATGAATACGCTATCAGTCCAAAGATGACCACTGTCAAGGGCAGTCCATGTTTTGTCTGCAATTTTTTACTCTATTTCTCTATTTAAAGCACCACTTGTTTCTGAATGCACTTGATAAGCTGCCGATTACTCAAGATACTTGAACCTGTATGGCAATGAACTTCCCTCGGCTGTGTCTACACTGGGCCACTTATTCCGGAAAATCAGCCGCTTTTCTGGAATAAGCTGCGAGCTGTCTACACTGGCCCTTGAATTTCCGGAAAAGCAACGATGCTCTACTGTACAAAATCAGCCACTATTCCGGAAAAACTATTCTGCTTCCGCTCGGGCATAAGTCCTTATTCCAGAACACTGTTCCGGAAAAGGGCCAGTGTAGACAGCCCAGTAGTCTTTTCCGGAAAAAAGCCCCGATCGCGAAAATGGCGATAGGGGCTCTTTTCCGGAAAAGCGCGTCTACATTGGCCACAGACGCTTTTCCGGAAAAAGGGCTTTTCTGGAAAAGCAACCTGCCAATGTAGATGCTCCTTTTCCGGAAAAACTGAAAACAGAATAGTATTCCGTTTTAAGTATTTCCAGAAATTCATGCCAGTGTAGACACAGCCCCCATGTTTTCTTCGTTTTCACTCCCCAAAACAAGAAAACAGCATGAACTTCAAGGAACATGCCAGATACCAATTTAAGCACAGCTCTTTTTTTGAACATCAGCATATTTATAGCATCAAGGCTTTCCCATTACTAATTCAGCCAGGTTGCATTTGTTATGTATGCTTTGTCTGCTCTCTCACAACCAGGATTACCCCATCCGCTCCGTGCAAGATCGACATATACTGGCTGCTCAGGGAAAATTTGTGACAACTGAATTTGAGCCTTGCTTTGATGCCGCTGACTTCATTAGAGCTGGAAGAGATATTTTTGTACAGAGAAGCCAGGTAAACAGTCTTGATATTTTAGTTACTGAGTTTCTCTAAAGGTAACTCAGTGTAGTTGACAGTGAAAGTTATCCTACACCCACAGGATGTCTGACATGCAGTGTTTTTTTTTGTGCTGGTACTGCCCAGTACCTCCAGTCAGAGCTTACCTGGAAAGAATGGAGCATACCGGCACCTCTGTAATGAAAATGGCCATCTTAAAGGGGCCATGTCTCTTAAAAGGGCAATGCCAGGCCCACTGCCATTTTTTTTCCTCAACAACTCTTCCCCTGGAGTACCAGCACCTTTTTTTCCCTTTTCTTTTTTCTTTTTTTAACAAAAAAACACTGCTGACATGCAAGATGACAACACAGCATATCTGTCATGATAGGTTGTTAGTGAGCACACAAACTGTTTTTATAAAAACTATGTCAAATAGTATTTTAAGTAAGCAAGTCATGTTTTAAGTAAACATATTGTAGCTTATCAAACTAAAACCTAATCTACTGTCGGTCACATTTCCAGGTTACCAACAATTCGGGCATTGAGTGGATGCGGAGACATCTTGCACCCGAGTATCGAGTGCATACAATTTCATTTAAAGATCCTAACCCAATGCATATAGATGCCACACTGAACATCATTGGGCCTGGTCTTGTGCTGTCAAACCCAGATCGTCCGTGCCACCAGGTAAGACACTAACAAACATGGAGGAGGAAAAGAAGCAGAACTATATTGCAGCCAGCTTGCCTGGAGTAAATGGCTGCTGTACAATTACTGACTCATAACTGTGTGTCTTTTTCAGTCACGTAAATTCTTGTGTGGTAGCTGCTAAAGACCCTCAGTTGTTCTGAGAGATGGGATTTGCATAGTGAGTGTTTGGCTGTGAATGTGTGTTTAAACCTGGATTCTGATACACTCTTCCATTGGCGTTCCACCTTGGAGCATAACAAAAATGACCCACCAGCTCTTCACCCCCCACATAGCTCCTTCCTCCCCCGTTAGAAAGGAACTGTGGAATACATGTAACTTCACTAACTTCTTATGTGGGTAGACTGTAAATATATGAAAGTTGCCCCTTGCATATTAGTCAGCATAGAATCTCAAGAAATATATATATAAAATAGCACGCTATTCTATTTCTGTAGCCTTTGTTTCCTTTTTTAGGGTCCTGAGAGAAGCTAAGATCCCTTTGCTTTTCAGCTGAGTCTTTTTTCATTTGTATTTAACCTAAAAGCTCTGTTCAGAAACCCCTTCTCACTGCAGCTGTGAAATAATGCTGTGAAATACTTTGAAGGGAAGGAGCCAGGACAAATGGTAGAAAGAAACTCAGCCAATACTTCATTATGGGATTGGAGGTTTATACTTCTGAAACCTGCAAGGGCACATAGAAGGAGGGTGTCTAATAACTGCATCATGTCAAATACTGTACTGGCACATTATGCTTCAGTAAACTTAGTAACAACCAGGATGTGTTGCCAATATTTGAAGGCTGTGACCCAGCCTGTCCTCGAAAAGTCTCCTGAAGTGATAATTGAAGGAACAGGGTTTGGGTTTTATTTGTTTGTTTTTTTGTTTGTTTGTTTGTGTGTTTGTTTTGCTCGTAATGCTGACCACAAGAGAATGCGATGCTACTTGATCAGTTTATGTAAGTGCACTTTCTGGCAATGTCCTTTGTTTCTGAAAACTCTGCTGAGCATATTGATAATATAACACAGTTCCATGTAGAACAGAGGCAGAGCTCCTCCTGCAGGTGGCATTTTAGCAAGGAGATCCTGCAAAAGGACCCTCTAGTATGCACAGTTCTGTATTACAGACTAATAAATATCGGTCAATCTGTTTTATTTAGCCAAATTGTTCCATTTCATTTGGGAAGACATTGCATAGTTATAGTAAATATTATGTAGTATAAATAAACAATTTCCTAGGATGCCCAAGGACTGGTGCTGTTTGTTAAATAAGTTGCACCAGGAACCAATTTATTCCTGCTATAGATTTTCTGTGGTGCATGATTCATAGAAAGAATAGCAGAATATTCTTCAAAGTTCCATGTGCTTAAGTAGAAATCTCATTGATATAACTAGTCCTTTCTGCGGTAGCACACAAAAGAAATACTACTACAAATGTACAATGAAATACCATTTACCATTCTTACGTCCATTTTCATCTGTTTGACTTAATCCGTTTTTACATATGATCTCTTCTCTCCAGCTGTATATCTGTGGTATGTGGTTCTGATAGGAACTTTGAAATTGTGCTTACATGAAAAGTGAATTTGTATAAGGAATTTGAACGAAGAGAGGCTTGTGGCTTGGTTAACTGGGATAGGAGAGGAGGACCTATGAAAAACAGCATGGACAAAATGCACCAAGTTGGGGGAGGCATAGATAAAAGTACAGAGTGTTTCAATCTAATATCTTTCAGATTGAATTCTTCAAGAAAGCAGGCTGGACTGTGATTCACCCTCCATTGCCACTTATTCCAGATGGTATGTTGAGTTCATTCAGCTGCTCCTGCTTTTAAACACACATTGGGTTTCAGTTTGTAGGGCAAACACAATACAAAATGTATAACTGCTGTATTAAGAGAACCATTTTACTGTGCTTAGATCACCCACTATGGATGTCTTCAAAATGGCTCTCCATGAATGTGTTAATGCTGGATGAAAAACGAGTGATGGTGGATGCCAATGAGACTTCAATTCAGAAGATGTTTGAGAATCTAGGTATGTCCTAAGTTTGTTTACACACTAAGGTTGAAGTAGATTATCCTAAAATGTCAGTTATGTTTGTACCAGTGAATGAAGACTGACTGTACTCTTAACAGGCAGAATAGATAACACTGTATTGTTAAATGGATGAACTCTTGGAGTTGCTTAACTCATGAGTGAGAACAGGGCATTGAATTACTGTACACCTTAATCATTACATGAATCTAGGTTAATTTAATCTTTGCATGCCCTCATTAGCTGCATGATTTAAGTCATTCATTTGCAAGCCAAAGAATTCACCTAAATGAAATTCTAAAAGCCATTTTAATGTTAAAGATTAGTCTATTCAAAGTTTGTGGATTAAAGAAGCTTCTGTAAGAACACGAGCAAAATGCATTTGGACAGCCTTATTTATTCTTTATAGCCAAACTCCACTGAAAATGTTTATAGTTTCAGTTTGAAATATTCTGTGTACTTGGAATTCTTTTTAGACAAACTGAAAAAACTTCATAAATGTATTTCAGCTCCGTTAGCTGTCAGGGGAGTGACAGTTTTTGAGAATAATTATTTGGCAGGGAAAAGTTAATTACTCCAAATGCTGACATGTGGAAAAGAGAACTCAAACTAATTGCCTAAAATATCTTTAAAAACTAATTAACTTTATTGTGAAGATTTGCTGCTAGAGAAGAGATGGATTCAATTAATCCAGTTACCTCAATCACTTTAGAAAAAGGGTATGGAGAAACTTAAACCTTATCAATAAATACTGGAGATACATTCTGTAACTGTGAAGAAATGGCTGGCAACCAATAATGGAATCATAGGACTGGAAAGGATCTCAAGAGATCATCTGGTCCAGTCTCCTACAGTTCTCCAAGGACTATGTATTATTTAGATCATCCCTGATAGGGTTTTTGTCTAACCTGCTTTTAAAAATCTCCAATGATGACGATTTCATAACTTCAGTAGGCAATTCATTCCAGTGCTTAACCACCCTGATAGTCAGGAAGTTTTTCCTAATGTCCAACTTAAATTGACTTTGCTACGATTTAGGCCCATTGCTTCTTGTTCAATCCTCAGAGGATAAGAAGAATAATTTTTCCCTCTCCTCCTTGTAACAACCTTTTATGTACGTAAAAGCTACTATCATGTTCCCTCTCAGGGTACGTCTAGACCCCAGGCCAATCAAGGCTTGGGGGCAGGAGAGTGTGTGAAGTCTCCTCCCACCCTGCCAGGAGCATGTGGCAGCTCCTGGCAGGGTAGAGGAAACTTTGTGCGCTCTCCCCCACCCCTAGACCCTAATTGGCCTGGATGGGGAGTGGCAGGGCCTCCGTGGGCCGGATCAACCTGCTTGGTGTGCTGCATCCAGCCCATGGAGGCCCCTTTGCCCACCCCTGTGCTAATACATCCAGAATGTTTGCTTTTTTTTTTTGGCAGTAGTGTTACACTAATGTTGACTCCTTTAGCTTGTGGTCCATTATGACCCCCATGGCCCTTTCTGCTGTGCTCCTTCCTAGGCAGTCATTTCTCATTTTGTGTGTGTGCAATTGATTGTTCCTTCCTAAATGGAGTACTTTGCATTTGTCCTTCTTGATTTTCATTTTATTTACTTCAGACCTTTTCTCCAGTTTGTCCAGATCATTTTGAATATTAACCCTACCTTCCAAAGTACTTGCAGTTGTAGTAGCACTCACAGTTTCTTAACTGGGACAAAACTATTTTGGCTTAATCCGTCAGATTCTCTTTTCATCTCTCAGTATATTGTATTCTTGTTTAATTTCTACTAAGCAGACTGAAAAATAAGGCTTCAGTTTGATCAGTGAATTAGATTCTGACCCCACTACAACTGTAGTTAGTCCAGAGGAGAGCAACAAACACGATAAAAGGCTTAGAAATCCTGGCCTACAAGGAAAAGGTTTTTTTAAAGTCTTTGTTTGATCCTGCCTCAATGAAGATCTTTCACGGTACTTCCCAGCCCCGTGTTTCTATGATGCTATGAAATGATACTAGCGATGATTGTATGAGCAGGACTTAGTATGAGAATTAGGAGACATGAGTCCTGTTCCTGGCTCTGCCTCTGCTCGCTGGGTGGCCTTGGGCCAGTCACTTCATCTCACTGTGCAGTAGCTTCCCTGTCTGTAATTTGAAACATTAGTGCCAAGTAGTACAATATTCCAGAATAGTTATTGCCAGCAGGGCTCTAGCATTACTTCCCTAACAAGTGCGAATATGGCCAAAACTTTGTTCACTGTCTTCTGCCCCAGGCTCCCCATGGAAGTGTGATTGTTTATTTTTGCCTTGGCACCATGGTCTGATGGGAACAAGTTAGTGCAATAAGTGGGTGCACGTACTGATGTTGGCCTGGACCTACCTGAGATAGAGTATGAGGCCGGGAACCCGAAAGTCTTGCAGTTTACTCCCAGCTCTCCCAAGGACATTCTCTTTTGCTCTGAGCTAGTTTCTGAACTTCCCTCTCCCAAGCTATAAAATGGGGATGTACCTCTCTGCCTTATGAGGGGCTGAGGATTTATTATTTGTATAGTACATTGACAATGTAACACTCATTTGGTGCCAGTCAAGGATAAATCCTTCAGACTTCAGCTTCACTGATGGAGTTGCTGGACACAGAACAAATCATTTCCAGTTCACAAACTCTCTATCAGTCACTTTACAGTGGTGCAGAGAAAAAAAACCCAACCTAAATGGTTCTGCTGAGCAGCCAGGACTCCAGAGTGCTGCAAATTCCTGAGCTAATGAAGTCCCTGGAGTGAGAATGCCCACTTCAGAATTTCTTTTCTGTGCTCTGATCTCAGTCTGCCTTTTTAGTGCTTTGTGCTCAGGCACGAGGGATGAAATGAACCTTGACTTGTTCCTGGGAAATGAGTTTAACTACCTCTTTCTCTTGCAGTAGATTGAGGAAATGTGCTGAAAGCTTTGAGCACCCTTTGAATGTCAGGTTACTAGAAAGTCACTATCTTAAAGGAACATATTCTGTAACCACTAACCTCCAATTGCTCACGCTGAGAAACCTGTATAAATCAGCCCTAAATGTATACTGACTTTTCTGATTCTTCGCATTCCTATAGCAAAGGCTCACTTTTTTGGTTTTTAACTAGGACATTATAACACATGTCATTCATTGTCTCATTCCAGGCACTGTGTGTGCCTGAGGGTGTGGCTGCAATAAACAGACTGTGATCTTAGCTTTCAGTACTTTGGCTAGAAGTTGAGTCATCATTGAACAGAGGAATTCTTAACAAATGAATATGGAATGTTTCATAGGACAAACGTGTTGTCATTTGATGTCTGTGCATTGCTTAAAATTCTGACCAGTGCCTAACATGTCAATCTTTTTTCTTTTCTTTGTACGTTCTCCAATGTATATTTCACTTGCAGGTATTTCTACAATTAAAGTGAATATTCGCCATGCCAATTCCTTGGGAGGTGGTTTCCATTGCTGGACATGTGACATCCGCCGCCGTGGTACCTTACAGTCTTACTTAGACTAGTCTTGAGCCAAATAGCAACCACGTTCAGCTTGTGTGAAATAAGCATAGGAAATTAACAAACTTATTTCCACCTTTCTGCTGAAACAAATGCATGAGCTGTAGTGCTTAGGCAGGGGTGTCCCTTACAGTGGTCTGAACACTTTTATTCCACTCTTCATAGTAGGCAGATGCATTTGAAACTACTCTTATCAGCACCACAGGTCTTCTGGCTGGCTTTTTGAAAGATTTCCTCTATTTGTGAAGCTACTTCAGCATGGCTTCAAAAGTAAAAACTTGATACATCTAAGGCTCTTGCTAGAATAGCTTGACCATTAATATTAGATATCTACCTCTATTTAATATCCTATCAAAAAGGCAGCTAGAAATGTTAGACCTGAGTTTAACATTCATTTTTCTTTCCAGTCAGTGTTGTGAGTGTGTGTATATGTATATCACAATTTTTAATACTATTAAAATAGACTTAACCACACGAACTTTCATGGAACCAGGTAATTACATCAGTATGTATAACACACTTTAGATTAGTTGGATTATACAAACATTAAGGGAAATTTTGAAGAATTATATTAATCTCATCAGTTATATTTCGAAAAAAAAATCTGTTTTTTTAATTTACCTCCCTTGTTTCAAAAGTTTCTACTATGTTTTCCTGTTCTAGAGTATTTTATCCAAATGTATAATGCTTTACTGACCACTTTTATATTGCTGTAACTGGTTCTCTTATTTAACCCTTCATGTGTGCAAATATGATATCTGAGGTGCAAGTTTCATCTTGTGACTGTGTTTACATAAAGTGTAGGGTTTCTTAAACTAAAGCTGATAAGCAAATGATGGATCTGTAATGAAAGCACACATGATGATGGGAAACAGTTTTAATGTTGATTTCTGGACATGTATTTTTTATGCTAATAAAATTTTTTGCATTCACAACTTAAGCTATTGATCCAAGTTTTACATAGAAATGAGTAAAGGTGAGGTGCTTATAAACTATCTAAAATAGGATGGGTTTCTATATGCATGATAAGCTTATAGCTTATGTGAACTATGAAGCAAAGCCAGCTTATTAAAAACTATATTGCAACTTGTACCTTGTGGCTTACACAGACAATGGATTTTGTGTGAGAAAGCAATCCTCTGCTTCACAGCTGTAGTCATGTTTCTTTATCAGGGAATTTACTGAATTAGTAGTATTATCTAGCACAGGGTAAGGCAAAGGTGGGCAAAAGGGGATCCAGCCCGCCAAGAGGATGGATCTGGCCCACTGAGGCTCTGCTGCTCCCCTGCCCCCAGGCCTTAATTGGCTGGAGGTGGGGGAGTGCGCGAAGCCTCCTCCCGCCCTGCGAGCAGCACATGGCGCTTTGAAGTGTCACCCGCTGGCTCAGAGGGTTGGGGGGGAGAGTGGACTCCTCCGCTCACTTCTCCACCCCCAGGCTTATCAGGGCCTGAGGGCGGGGGAGCTGTGTGAAGCTTCCTTCGCCCTGCCCCGGCCCTGTGAGTAGCCCACGGCACTTCAGAGTGCCACGTGCTCCTCGCAGGGCAGGAGGAGGCTTCCCAAACTCCCCCGCCCCCAAGCCCTGATTGGCCTGAGAGTGGGGGAGAATGCCAAGCCTCTTCCACAGCATGGGTCCTAGTGAGAAGGGGGGGCAAAGGGGCTCCCCCACCCCTTCCTGTATAGGCCCCGCCCCTTCTGGGGTGGCCTGAGTCTACTTCAAAAATGTTTGAAGTGGCCCCAGGGAAAAATTATTGCCCACCCCTCGGGTAAGGAGAAGAGCAGACAAAGATGAAATGGGATTATTTTTCTTGGAAAACCAGTGCTGTTTAGACGTGCGCCCTAGTAATAGGAATTTTTGAGATCTCCTGGGACTTGACCCTATTTTTTATGTAGCCCCAGAGAGTTTTGCTATTGGCTTCAATGGAAACAGGATTGGACTTTTGGTTAGTAGAGGTAGGTGGGTGAAGGGGGAGGGTAAGAACTACTCTTCTTTCAAATCACTCTGCATGGCCCAGTACTGAAATTACAAGTTTGCATTGTACATTGTCTGTAGAGCTTCCTATGATCATAAGATATGGCTGAGGACACTGTAAGATCCAAGTGAATGGAGGTGAGGCAGCAGTACATGTGTATGCTTTACGAGAGCAACACTGAGGGCATGTCTTCACTAACTGCTGGATCATGTGTGTGTGAGTATATTGCATCTAATACACTGATAAACCTAATGTGATAAATTGACCACAAAGTGTTCACCTGTCAACTCTGGGACTCTGCCAAAATGAGACTAGACAGAATTAATAGAGTGTCAGTTGATGACTTACTGCTGTGAAGATACCATGGTAAGCAGACCTAAGTAAGTCGACTTCCACTACATTATTCACATAGCTGAAGCTGCATAACTTAGGTTGACAGCCTGCAGTTGTATAGACCAGTGGTCTCCAAAGTGGGGTGCGCACACCCCAAGGGGTGCACAAGACGATCCAAGGGGTGCGCGAGACGATCCGAGGGAGCGCATGCCAGCGTGCAACAGCTGAGAGGGGAGGTGCCTGGTTCGCAAGACATCCGAGGGAGCACATGCACAGCGTGTTCAAATGCCTGCACAACAGCTGAGAGGGGAGACGCCCAGGCGTGCCATGACTTCATGGCCCGGGACTTTAAAACCGCGCAGCCCAGCTCCAGGCCTGGCACGTGGTCTGGGGCCACAGAAACAACTGGGGCTGGGCCTGACCACAGACTCAAACTGGAAGGCAGAAGGTGGGGGTGGGGGTGGGGGTGCGGGAAAAATAGGGGGTAGGGGTGGGAGAGGAAGGGGCTTGTGCTGAGGGGAGGGTGGCAGGTCAGGAGAAGAAATGGGAAGGCGCTAAGGGACAGCATGGAGGAGAGACAAATGCCAGGAGGCAAAGTGGAGACAATGAGGAAAAGAGCAGGTGGGGAGGTGTCAGTGGGAGGGGGGACAGGGTGATACTGGGAGAGGTAATGGTAAGTGCATTGGGGGCTAGAGGGGGGAGGGAGAGGTGCTGGAATAAGGCTTGAAAGAAGGTCTGGGCATGAGGAAGACAGGGATGGAGCAAGGCATGTGTGAGGGCACAGGGGCATGAGGGGAACGGGGGCAGAGGGTGGGCATCAGGGAAAAAGAGGGCGAAGGAAGCAGAAGCAGTGAGGGAAGGGGGAGGCACCAGGAGGGTGCAGGTGCCAGAGGATCCTGGGGGTGAAGCAGAAGGGCAGACACCTGCAGGGGAGGAACCAGCACCAGAGGAGAGAGGCAGGACAGGTGTGTAGAGGGAAGTAGTTCACATGATCAGAGTGTGGCTACTGGAGGAGTGGGCACAGGGGGGAGAGAAGGGCTGGTGGAGGAGGGCTGAGGGCAGTGAGAAGGGAGTCAGGACAGCAGCGGAGGGTGAGGATGGTGAGGGGGCAGCAAGCATCGGGAGCTGATGGAGCAAGGGGAGGAGAAATGGCAGCAGAGGGAAAAGGTAGAGGTGTATATGATATTTATTAATAACTTGGGTGCTACAGTGGCACATCCAAACAAGCCACATGAACTCAGTACTGGTGCACAACACAAAATTCATTCTGTTCATGGGAGGAAACTCTGAGGGAACACTTCCCCCAGCCTCTCTGTGCCCTCCGCCCCCGAGTTAATGTCACACACATTGGGTTAATGCAATTGCAGGATAGTTGCATGAGGGCGGTTTGGTGGGGGCCAATCTAAGCCCTATTGGTAGGAGGATGGTGGGAAAAGACCTTAGAGAGGGGTCACATGATACCTTTTACTTCTGGTCATGTGTCCATCTTGCCCTGAGAGTGTTACGTCCTGAGGCCTGGATAATGGGAGTCAGGGGGTGTGGTTAACAGGGGTCAGGGTGTGGCTAATGGTGGTCAAAGAGTAAATTTTTAAAAAAATTATAAATAAATAAATATACATATATGGGGGGGTGTGCTCAATTTTTTACTGATAGGGGTGCACGATCAAAAAAGTTTGGAGACTGCTGGTATAGACAAGACATTTACAATATACAACAAGCATGCGTACTGCCACCTACTTGATCAGAAATTATCCTTCAACACAGGCCACAAAAGGGCCAGCAGTGCGTCTTTCTGAATACACCCAATTCCTGTTCATCTCCATCCTATCTAATTTCAACTTCTCACATGGGTCTTGCATCAGTTCTTTGATATACAGACAATTATGGATGTACTTGAAGCTGTGCTTTGCAAAATGCATTTCAGGAACTCTGTGCTCCCCCACCCTCAGTTTCTGCTTGTTTGGCTTTCTGATTGTCCCCCAAATCTGTAGAGTTTGGCTTATTAATGCCTAAAGCCTCCCATGAAATTTTGGAATCCATCACACTGACATTTAAAAGTTATTGCATTGCAGACAGACAAACTGAAATGGTGTCTGATGTGGAATGGCTGGAAGGGGGCGGGAAGCAGAGCTGGGGGGGATCAGGGGCTGGAGGGGAGGATGGGGGGGCCTAGAGGAAGTGGGGAGGGAAGCAGTGCTGGAGGAGGGGTGTTTCCAGGGGGCCATGGGGCTAGCCGGCAGGAAGCAGAGCTGGGGGAGGGGTGGTGCAGCCACTGGCCGCAGCCAGACCCCAAATGGCTGTTTGCTGCCACTTACTCCCCGGCCGTGGCCCAGCTGAGTGGCGCTGGCGCTGTGCGGCTCCACTCAGCTGAGCTCCGGTGGGACAGGAAGGGGGGCGGGGCTGTGATGTACACAGCCAGGGGGTGGGACCGTGTATGTCACCGCCCCCCTTCCTCCTCCCGCCGTGGCGCTGAGTGGTGTGCCCCTCAGCCGGGCCGCCGTGGGAGAGGGGAGGGGGTGGTGATGGTGTAGACAGCCCCGCCCCCTGGCCGTGTATGTCACCACTTCCCCCTCCTCCTTCCCCCCCCCCCGCGGCAGCCTGGCAGAGCGCGCAACACTCAGCTGAGCCGCCACAGATGGAGGGGAAGGGGGCGGGGCTGTGACGTGCACAGCCAGGGGGTGGGGCCGTGTACATCACCGCCCCCCTTCCCCTCCCGCTGTGACACTCAGCTGAGTGCTGCGCCCCTCTGCCGGGCTGCGAGGAGAGCCAGCAGCGCAAGGGGCTCTTTGGGCTCCCCCACGGTGGGAGGGGAAGGAATAGTGGTGACGTACACGGCCCCGCCCCCTAGCCATGTATGTCACCGCCCCACCCCCCTCTCTTGCGGCAGCCCAGCTGAGCAGGCAGCACTCAGCCAAGCACTACGGCGAGAGGGAAGGGGAAGGAGAAGAGGGGCGGGGAGAGATGGAGGGGAGAGAGAGGCAGGAGGAGGAGGAGAGTTGAGAGAGAGGGGGGGAGGCAGTAGGAGGAGAGAGAGACAGAGTGAGAGAGCTCAGGAGAGAAGACCTGAAAATCCCATCTTATGATGGGCTAATTGACTAGTCTGTTCTAGACTAGCCAGTTCAGTGTTTCAAGTGTGCAGGGTCTTTCCATGAAGGGCGGGTAACACTTTTTGAGCTAAAAATAAGAATTATTTGGGTTACATTAAAAAAGTTAACTAATTCCTTGGGGGCTGAAACAGTAATTCAGAGAATGAAAAAGAGAGTAAGCATGCTGACTGAAGGAGCATAATATGCATATATGTAAAGGCAGATGTCACCAGGTGGCACTATTACAAATAATCCTGTTACAAATAGTCAACCTGTAGAACTGCTTGCCAGAGGATATTGTGAAGTCCAAGGTGGTATCTGTTCTGTTCATTCCCTCTGGGGCAGCTGGCATTGGCCACTGTCAGAAGACAGTATACTGGGCTAGATGGACCTTTGGTCTGACCCAGTATGGATGTTCTTATGTTCTTAAGCCCCCAAAGTCTTTTTCTTAGTGTTCAAACAGCCATTCATTCTTGAGACATCAAACTGAACTGCCTCGTGAGGAGGAATGGCCCTAGTACTTATGGGAGAAATGAAATAATGGCATTATTAAAATGTCACCTCAGTGAGTTATTCCCATTAGAACTATTCAGGTTGAGTTGCTTCACATTTTGAGTGTGCAAGAGAGTTTGCTCCCAGCTTTAGTGTCTGATTATGGTTATTTCTCAGGGCAGAGTTGTCCCTGAAATCTGGGCACTACCATTGGACTGAGGTTACTAAAAGAAAGGATTGCCTGGATGCTGCCTGACCCACCTCTGACCTAGGACTAATGGATGAATTCTAAATAAAGCAAGTTACACGTTTAACATCACCAGATTCCATGTTATTGATTTCTCCTCCACTGGGAAGCTGACCTACAAAGCCTTAGATTTTTGTAACTGCTCAATAGAGGGGCATTGTGAATTCCTAAACTGGTTAATGATGTCAGAAGAAAGAGCAGTATTAAGGAATATAGAATGGGAGGTTAATCAGAGGAAGGGATTTAACATACTGCAGCTTTGCACTTTTTCCTTCTATTTTATTATTTTGCTTTCAATGCAGTGCAATTCCAATACACCTTCTCAATTTTTATCCCCAAATTAAACAGTAGGAAGGGTGTTGAGGAAGAAACTAATCAATTTCCTTGGTTAAAGAAAGGCTCATAGTTACTTACCCTGAGTATAGGGATTTGCAGCATAGCAGGGGTGGCATGGGTCAACCCAGCCAGCTCAGCTCAGCTCAGCTCAGCTGCAGGGAATCAACTCTGAGAGCCAGTGTTTTTCTCCCACTTTTCTGTGGAACTGGTCTAAATCAAGTTTTTCTTTAGCCCTTTTCCTTGGACTTCAGCTGTAGGAAGTTGTATTTGTGCTGGTGCTTAAAAAATTTGGATATTCTTGGATGTTACCGATGGTATACAACCCAAAGGTGTAAAAACATCTTAATCTCCACCAAAGTGAGGACATGGAATGAAGGTAATCTCTTCAGCACAGAGATTGTCTCTTATTATATGTTTGGAACTCTAGGCACTAATGTAATATAGCTAGTAATAAGATATGAGTGGGAAATAGCTGAAAAAGCCTGGATTTTCTGGAATATTCTCAGTGTGGTGGTGTAGAAGCAGAGGGAAGATAACACAATATTTCCTGTAGAGGGTTTTAGGCTGAGCGGTAGTAAATGAAGTTTGCCTTTTGGTCTCTGTGTCCTCATGGGTATGTTTTCTCTGTTTGGTTTAAGTAGTGTTCCTCAGTTCTGTGTCTTTGAGTATTATTGCTATTGAGAACCCAAATACCAAGCCTGGATGTCTAAAAACGCTGTCTAGGTGCTTCAAATGGATACTTGAGTAGCAATAGTGACTCATGGTAGCTCTCAGGAGTGCACAGCCCACCTGTACCAAAATTTTAATCGCTAAATGAGGTGCCTTCATATGCCCCCTCCAGCTATGTCTGCACTTGCGGCTTCTTGCATGAGAAATATGCAAATGAGGCTGTGTGGAATATTGCAGTGAGAAAGTTAAGCCATCGCATTGTACTTTGTTCCAGATAGCCCAGGCTTTAGACTTTTATGCCATGATTTCTCTGCTTTAAATCAGAAGTGTGAAACCTTTTTTGGGTTGGGGGCCACTGACCCACAGAAATATCAGTCAGAGGCCACATGCAAGTCATATGTTTAAAAAAACCACCTCACAGACGTGGCCCATGACTCCTAAGCAGAGGGGAAAAAAGAGACACACTCACCTCACTTATGCAACTCTGGGTACCAGGGTTCCCCTCACTCTAGACCTGTTGGGGGGTGTGTGCCAAGGCTCAGGGTGTCCCCCAAGGTCAGATTAACTCTTCTGGGAGTCTGGGGCTAGTAAATTTTGTCCCCCCAAAATTGAGGGGATCAGTGTGTGGGAGCAGGGTGCAGGAGCAGAGGGTGAGCAGTGTGAGGGGAAAAGTAGGAAGCATCTACCTGGTGCAGCTCCCAGCACAGGGAACGCTGTGCTGCCCCATGCTGGCTGGCACCGCCCTCCACCATTCCCATTGGCTGGAAATTCTGGCCAATGGGAGTGCTGGGGATGGAGCCTCTAGCCAGCACAGGGGACAGACCTGCCCTGTGCTGCCCTTCCTGACTCAGAGCCCCTTCCTACCGCTGCCAACCAGGCTGGATGCTAACCACAGCTTGTCTTGATCCAACCCCCAGGCTCAGGGCACCCCACCCAAGCAGCAGGGAGCCGTCATCACCACCCCTGCTTCAAACAAAGGAAAATGTCTTAAGAGAGATTCTAGCTATGGGTTATATGTAGTAATTGGTAAAGTGCTGGGATGCAATTTAGAAGTGTAACCTGCATTGTTTTGTAGGTGCTATGCTGCTAAACCATAAAATAACCATAAATAATATAAAATAAGGTTTGTTATTTAAGATCACTTCCAAAACAACTTCCCAATAGGTGACTGGCTAGTTCCGGCAGATTATGGGGGAAACACATAGGCACTGCAGCAAAAGTTTAAGGTTCAATTATAGGCTTTGATACCCTGCTATCGAATCAGATCACACAAAGAAGTAGAGACTCAGACACATAATGTCTCTGCGTGTACCTGCCACTTTGAGAGCACAGCTGTAAGTTACATCTCATTGTGTGTATTCTTTCCTTTTATATCCATGCACAAAAACCATATTTGTGTACTATTTCAGATGGCAAAAAGCAAGTGGTTTCTATGCATAGAGTACCAATGTGTATAATGATTTCCTCAGTACTGTTCTGCCTCTGACCTGAAAGATAGCTGGCCCCGCAGCAGCAGGGAAACACCTCAGGATTTAAAGGTGCAGATGCAGCATGCCAGCTCCCTTCACTGATATAGATTCATAGGCCATACTTAGAGCTATCCACACACGGCAGGTTTCAAATCTCCTGGTACATAGTCTCCCAATTATTCCCAAGCCTGAAGGGAACTAGTTCAGTTACTGCAGGAAAGAGGTGCTTGTTTGTTTGAAGCTGTGGGAGTGATACTAAGACTGTTGGAACCTGCCTTGAGGATTGGGGGGGAATACGGAAAGAGGAAGAGCTGGTTCTGTTATATACTCCTCCTTCCTCAGAAGCCCCTTCCTGAGATTTCTGGCATTTGGGTTGTATGTGAGTAGACGGGTGCACTTTGGGCTAACAGTGAGGGCAACCTGCGGCCCATCGGTGTTCTATGTGTGACCCACAGGACATTTTATTTACCGTTGCCCACGCACAGAGTTGCCAGATTCTGCTGGTTTCCATTTACGTAGTTCTTTTCCTACCTGTATTACTAAAGTGTCACACACATAAAGCAAGGGCAGTGAAGTGAGGTGCATGCTGATTGCACAAAAGATTGATTGTGAGAGCCGGGTGCTCCATCTGCAGCCAGTCAAAGTGCTGCTACAGTTCAACTGGAACAATCTGCAAATTGTAGGTACACAAGCGCAATTAGCAAACCTACCCTATCCCAGGAGGCCATCTTGGTTATGACAATCTTGTGGCCTACTGAGATAGAGGGCAGTGCCAGGGCCACTGATGGGGGGCCAAAAAGGGTAACTTCCCTGTGGCCTAGCAATTCAAAAAGAGTCAAGGGCAGTGCCCAGAGCCGTGGGCCCTTTAAATAGCCACTGGAGCACTGTGCTTTGAGGGGAGGGAGGCATGCAACAATCCAGATGGTGCTGAGAACTGGCTGCCCCCAGCCCTACCCCTTTTGCCCAGTGCCCCGCCCCTTCCCGGAGCCCCAAACCACATCCATATCTTGCCCAGGGGCCCAGTGAGGCTGTCTTCTCCTCTGGGCAGCCTGCTCACTAGCCTAAGTTGCTCATTGCTGGACTAAGATGCCCTGGAGCTAAGGAGCAGCTGCTCTTAGTGGCATGCTCTTTTGCATGCACTGCACCACGGCTGTCCAGGAGGTATGCATGCAGGAGTTTATACACTTGGATTACATGAATTGACATGGGTTCCCTCTGCAGTTGTTGCTTCATATTCATGCAGTAAAGCAGCCCATGCTGTCTTCAGCAGGGGTTAGTCCTAGCAGCTGTTTGGAAGATGTCTGGAGGGAGCTATGTTGTGCACAGTAGCTGTTCTCCAGCCCAGTGAGTCCTGCCCCAAGAATCAGTGGAATTCACCCGGCATATAGACATGTGGAGGCGCATTCCCCAATGTTTGGGGGTGAGGGAGGAGAGGAAGCTGAAGGACACACAGACAGCACTCCACTCCACACTGACCTCACACTCACTCCATCATGTTGCACCCAATATTGTCTGTGTCCGCTTGTATCCAATAGGGTGACAGATGCTTTTTAAAAATTATTTCTAAAATGCTCTGGAATGGCAGTTTATGAATTGGCTGAAAGACCATTAATTTTGGTGTCAGGTCTGCATTACTAACACATAATCCCCAGGGGACCCCATTTTCGTTTCTCTTCCCTTAAGTAATCAAAGGTGAATATCTAACTCCAAAACCATGCATTTCACTGCTCCTTATTTCCAGTGTTTTAGGAGGCACCTGCTGCACTTCTGGGTGCTGTTAATATGGATATAACAGTATAACTCCAGCTCCTATTAGCATGGACATTGGCTTTGCTTGCTCCCAAACAGCCCCATTTTATTACGTCTCCCTCATAAAGGAATACAAAGTATTGATTTTTTTTCTTCCTTCATCACGTAGCTTTCTCCAGAGCTTCCTTAGTTTATCTTACCCTCTCACCCATTTCTTCACAAGATGGTTCCAATATTGTGTCCTCACTAAGAGTACTGGGTAGGTGAGATGACAATCTCCACTGCATAGTGTTCTCCCTGGCTCTGAATTCATCATCAAATAATCTTTTGCCCCTTTCACCTGAGGATCTCAGAACTTTACAGACATTGACCGAGCCTCTTGTGGGAGAAGTACTGGGTACAAAAGGAACCCTTTACCTACCACCAAGATGCAGTCTCCTCTGATGGAAACCAGCAGTGCCAAACAACTACTCAAGCTACCATTTGAGACTGGAAGGGACAAACATCTTGTACAACTAAGAATAGGCAGTACAATGGCTAAAGGAAAGCTAACACCTCTACTGCAAGGCCAGATCTACACTACTAGGGAAGGTCGAATTAAGATATGCAACTCAACTATATTAATTATGTAACTGGAGTTGACGTACTTTAATTTGAATTTTTGCATGGTCTCCACAGCAGGAGGTTGAGGGGTGTAAACACTCCCGTCAGCCTCCTTTACTCCTTATGAGGAGCAGGAGTACTGGCACTGATGGGGGCGCCCTTTGCATTCGATTTACTAGATCAGCTAAATCAAACTCCAGAAGATCAACTGCAACAGTGATTTTCCGCATAGTGAAGACAAGCCTTGAAGGGACTGAATGGAGACAAGTCAGTATATTAGCTTGATGTCTTCCTTGAAAGGTTCCCCTCCTTCCCCCCCTCCCCCGCCCATAATCACTTGCTGGAGAATTGGTTTAGTACTGGTGCAGAAGGAAAAGCTGCACCTTCTGTGTCCTCACACCACTTCTTGGAGCACTGAAGTGCTCTTTGTCAGGCTCTCCCATTTGTTTCACAGCCCTAACCTAATTGTTGGCTTGTTATAGCCTATGGCAGGGGTGGGCAAAAGGGCCTCTGCGGGCCAAATTCAGCAAGCGGGTGGATTTGGCCCGCGAAGGCCCTGCTGCTCCCCCACTCCCAAGCCAATTATGGCCTGGGGGCAGGGGAGTGCACAAAGCCTTTTCTGCTATGCCCCCACCATGCGAGCAGTGCGCGGCGCTTCAAAGGCCTGGGGACAGGGGAGCACGTGAAGCCTCTTCCCTAACACAAGCACATGGTGCTTTGAAGCGCTGCGCGCTGCTCACAGGGCAGGTGCAGAGGCGGAGGCAGAGTGGAGGAGGCTTGGCGGGCTTGGCGTGGTTCCCTGCCCCCAGGCCAATCGGGGCCTGGGGGCGGGGAAGCTGCATGACACTTCTTTCGCTCTGCCCTGGCCCTGCAAGGAGCCCAAGGCACTTTAAAGTGCCACGTGCTCCTTGCAGGGCAGGAGGAGGCTTTCTGTCCTCCCCCCACCCTCAGGCCCTGATGGGCCTGGGGGTGCGGGAGCATGCCAAGCCTCTTCCAGGGCATGAGTGCATAGTGAGAAGGGGGAGCAAAGAGGCTCCCCACCCCCAGCCAATCATGGTCTGGGGGTGGAGTAGCTCTGCCTCCTTCCTGTTTAGGCTCTGCCTCTTCTGGGGTGGCCCTGGGCAAAAATTATTGCGCACCCTTGGCCTATGGGATTACAACTTTACTAATGTCTGGATATTCGCACATCAGTCTGTAAACCCAGCCTCAGAAACTAATGTAAAGACGCAAGCTGGAAATAGGGTGGCCAACATTGACTGACGCTATTCCAGGAGATTTTTTCCCCCGCAACATGACATAATGTAATTTTCTTAAAATATCCTATTCAGAGCTCCCAGGCTGCTTTCAGTAGTCACCAGGAGATCAATGTCAATTCCGGGAGACTCCAGACCAACCCAGGAGGGTTGGCAACCCAGCTGGAAACAGGTGGGATTCTTGACCACTACCGTGGATGTAGTTGGGCTGCGGCAAGTGAACACATAGTTTTATATAGAAATGCTGACACGCTCCCAAGTGACAGCAACACTAGAGGGCGCCGTGGTGCTACCATTGACTGTCCCCAGGAACAGCTGCAGTGATTTTGTGTTTTGACTGGCTCCTTTGACATTTTAATCCGATTAAATGAAAATGTGTAAAGTCACTTGGAATATCTGCCCTTTTGGTGCTCACTACATTTCCGGTGTGGTGAGTAAGCCACATCCTGGAGAGCTGGAGAATAGGTGGGAGTCTTTTTATGCTTCTTTTAAAAGGCATGTTTCTTCAGATGGGCGCAGAAAATTACCACTGTGGTGCTCTAAGCCATACTCAGGCAGAGGTGTCCTGTAATTTCAGCTTCATGTAGGATGCTATAGTGATGTACCCCTGTAGGGCCAAATTCAGTATTGACATGCACTGCATGAACCCCTCCACTGGCCTGGGGTGTAAACCAGCATAGAACGTATCCCCAAAGCCTTTAGTTTTATATACATGGCCAGCAACCTGCTTCATAAGACCACAACCCTCTTTTTTTTCAAAACCCTCCATAGGATTAATTTCTACCTTCAAATTTACAAGAAATTAACCAGAAATCTTGCCCTACAATATAGAAATTTTATGACTGAGGCGATGAGTGAAACAGATTTACCTAAACCTTTTCTACCACATCACATGTCAAGAGTATATACCTTTTATGAAAATACAATTCTTACTCTCAGAGCTACAAAAGTGACTGACAGTGACCAAGAGTTTAGTGGAAATGTAGGAGATACATATACATTTTACACACATGTGCATGCACATGAAAAAAATGCCCTTAAATTACAGTTTTGAAATATAACGGGGTCACTATTCCAATGTCCCTCTAAACTTCATTCCAGGGACATTTTGGAATAGCGGGTTATTTCGAAATTTGGTGCTGTGTAGACAGTGCCAAATTATGAAATAAGCTATTTCAAAATAAGATAAATGAGAAACTGGGACAATGCCTGCCCTGGACACTGCTCAGACTCGGTGAGCTTAGAAAATTGCAGGATCCAGGGTTTGAATCTAAACATAATAGCATATTGAGTTCTCAGCAGAGGGAGCTTGACTTGCATCTGACTTTTTTTTTTTTTTTTTTTTAAGGAGGTGGGAGAACACCTTGAGATGAGGTTTCTTTGAAAATCCCAGCTGCAGTTTGGAGGCTGGTGACCCCTTGGGGGAAGAAGGGGAGGGGATTACTCACTCATAGTGCTGTTGTAACTGTTGTTGCAAGCTCTGTGGCTCAGGAGGGGAGTCTACAGTTTCAAAGTTCAGGAGTTGTGCAGAGGGTTCATTTGTTGCTGGGGGCTCTTCTTTGTCTTCTGGCCAGGCTGGCTTAGTGCCAGATGATTGATTTATCAGGCACTGGGCAACTAACTGCTCAGGGTTTGGCTTACATGGTTCCAGACTGGCTGAGCATATCTTAAAAGGACAGCAAAAGATGGCTCTTCTCCATCCAATGTGAGAGAAGATGAGAGTAAGGATCTCAGTTCCAAGATCTGGCATTCCTCTGCAGAGCTCGTTAAGGTGGCACATCAGCACCACACCCTTGTTGCAAAGTCACTTTTCTGAAGGACCAAAATGTCCATAAGGTTTCCAGGGTTGTCCTTCCAGACCTGTTTGTATAGCATGAGTCATCAGCAGAGCTCAAAGCTCTTTACAAAGAAGGGGGAAAATCATCCTCATTTTACAGAAGGGGAAATTGAGGCACAAAAGGCTAAGTGGCAGATTTTTAAAGGCACTTTGTTAAGAGACTTGCCCAAATTTACCCAGAAATTCTGTGCCACAGACATTAAAAGAATCCAGATTGTCTGGGTCCCAACCGTATGCTATAACCACAAAACCATTCTTTTCCCCCTGAAAATGATGGTAAATGAACACTGGGCATGTGGGCCAGATCATTTCTGTATGCCAGGCTATCTGTCAGTTTTCACAGTTTATGCATCGTATTTTCATTGTAAAGCTAAGTAGATAACTGCACTGTTCTATTTGCAAATATCAGCATATTCCCGTTACTGCACTGTGCCTTTTAACTCAAAGACAAGTACGATACAGCACAACATCAGATTTCTTTTCTAAACAAGGAGAATCATTAATTCCGAAGCCATCAGAATGCTTTCTGTTGCCTGACCTAAGATTACTTACGGATTTCCAGTTACCACCTTTAGGATTGACAGGAAGTTTGTCCCAAGATCAGGCCCAGTATTTAATTATTCTATGATTGCGAACTTTGATGTGCAGGAACTCTTGTATATTCATAAATATATTTATTAATACATTTAGCACAGTCACAAACACCCCAATTTCATAAGATAGATAGGGAATGTACATTTACATTCCATACCATTTACTCACCCCATTCCTTCTAGAATAACCTGAGGTGTTGGCTATCATCTTCCTCATCACCTTCACCTTCCCCATCGTCACCAATTGCCATCATTCTGGCACCCCCCAAGGACTACATCATCTTTTCCTACCACCCCCAGGCTGGGATGTCACTTTTATTTTATAATATATTATGCTGAAGTTGTTATGTTTGATGCATATTCAGTAGAGGATGTTTCCTTTTCTCCTTATTTGTGTTTCCTCACCTTATTAATGGTGAAGTGTCTTTTTCCTATAGGTCAGCTTATCATTGATCTCAACTTGTTATCATACACGTCAGTTCGTTACCATGGGCCTTTTGTGTTTGTACATCACATTTGTTACTTCTGTCCTACCCAGAGATTCAGTCTGGTCTTAACCGGTTATTTTGGGTTTTTCCAAGTAATGATGTACCTGCTAAGTCTGAGGGTATTCTTGGAAGCCTCTTTGTCATTGAAGGTTGCTTTACCTAGGTGAAAGGTCCCGAATATATGTGCATTGACTTTGCTATCTGGGTGAAAGGTCCCAGGCAAGTGTATGCTAGCTTTGCCTTGGCTCAACATAGAGGATGTGGCTAGTAAGTTCCTTTTTTTACTGCCAATATAAATTTACTGTAACTTACTATAATAAACCTATAATCAAAACTGTAAGAAAATTACGGCAAGCCAGTTAGCCCTATAGGCTACATTTAGAAATCAAGGAAGGCACAGTAAAGTTTTAAACCCAGACTCTACAGACATACTGATTTCTGCTGTAGCTTATCCCTTCACTTAAGTGTGCAATACTTTTATAATCAACAAAAAGGTTTACATTAAGTAGGAGTAGACCGTGTGTCCCAGCTTCAGCTTACCTTAGGAGAGGGAAAATAATCAAATCTTGGTTAGTGCTGACTAATGGCATTAAACTTACAGCTGGATGTCGACCAACCTGTTCTGATACATGTGTGTACTTATACAGTAACAGCTTGCTCCTGAAAGGGGAGGGCCTCTTAAATAAATGAGGAATCTGATCAGGGCACCTGGATAGCCAGGGGTCCAAACCTTATGCATGCGTCTACCTAGTGGACTAATCTTGGTCTCCTTTCCTCTATAACCTTGTGTTGCATGAGCTTTCCCCTTGGACTGGAGTGCCCTGTATGTCATTGACCCACCAACACTGCATGGCATTGGACAAGTCTGAAGCAATTTCTTCCCTTCCAGCCTGGAAGCTGAACGTTCTTCCTCTCCAGTGCCACCCTTTGGGAGAGTGCTCTGACTACTGGTTGTTGATTTTCCTGTGGTGGATTTGCCTTTCTCTTGTTGACCGGGAATTTCATCTTGAACCTGGGAAGCCTTTCCTAGGAAAGTTTGGTCAGAAATGATAATGTCTGCCAGAATCTGACTTTTCTAATAATTGGCATTTTCTGAATAAAAAAAAAAGTTTAGTAGAAAAGTTCCCAACCAGCTCTAGTTCTCACTTTCTGTGTGTGGATTTCTTTCTTGGGATCCATACTGGTAGTTTTAATACAGAGTACCCTACTACTAGGCTTTGCTGGGCCCCCCACCAAGCCAAATGTATGGCATTTCAGAGAGATTTCTGTAGCTTGTGCAGCACGACTGGGTGTGAGCAAGATAGAAGGTGAGTGTTTGGCTGATGAGCATACTGGCTTCATGTGCCAGAAAGAATAAAATGCAATTCAACCTCACTCTATGGCTCATTGCATCAGTATCTTACTCAGTAACAAGACATTAATTGAATCAGCCTAACTTGGTTTTAATTCCAGTCCACAACAGGCAAGCTCTGTACTCTTCCTTACCCCCACCTCTTTGAATCACCAGTCTGATGCTGGGTGCAGGGGATTAGCAATTTGGGAATCTGGAGTCTATTCTCTCTCCCTCTCCTAGTTCTGATTTACTTCATGACATTTGCCAAATCACTCAACCTCCTCTTGTCTCTGTTTATAAAATGTGACTATTGATAATTCCCTGTCTCTCTATGAGGCTTATTCCATGAACACGAGGCAATCATTTGAGACCAGTGGTCCAGGGTCTCCAGTGGTCCAGGGTAATATTTTTCACAGGTAAAACACAAAGCTCTTTGCAAAGCTGTCCACCTGTATCCCTAGGGAAGTGTGGCCCAGAATGGGGCAGTGACTTTCCCTAGACCAAACAAAAAAATCAATATCACAACAAGGGAGTTCTTCCAATGAGGTCAGGGAGGGAAAATCCAGTCCATGCTAGTGCCATTGGATAGTAGAGTACACTTTTGTAAGTAGGCAGTTATTCGCTTTTCCCTACTATGCAATAAATCTGATACCATTCTCTTGTTTGAAACACAGAATTCACCTGACGCTTCTTTTTCACCTCTTCCGTCCAGTGTTACAAGCAACACTTTTCACAAATGGACATTATTAAGGCAGACATAAATGGATGGACTTAATTTTCCAAAACATGCTGAATCAGTCCAGGTTTCTGTACACAATTATTTCTTTAAAAATTACTAGGCGTCTTTATAGCCAACGCACCCATTAATTGGGTCATTATAATTACCCTTTTGTTCCCTGTATGCAATATAAAGTTGCCATTCAGAAATCAAAACATTGCCATGATAAACTAAATAACACAGCCAAATCTAATTAATTTCTTGCACAGCAGAAAGGCTGAACATTTTCAGCCTGTTTCATCAAGTAAGAATCTTGCATTGCAAATGACCTTGAAAAATAAAGCAAATAAACACAACAACAGAAAGAAAACAATTTGGAATTTCAGGCTGGCTTGCTGCCTCCTTTGTTTTTAGAATGAATGAATTCAGTAGGGAATTTGCAATTAAGAGGGAAGAACTTTCCCCCACCCCTACTTCACAGGCACTAAGCACTTTATAAGGAGTGGAAGAAAACAGAGGGAATAAGTTTTCATGCAGTACTGTAATGCCAAAGCAGTGAACAGCAAATATGAATGTCTGGGCAATGACTAATTTATAAGGTATTATTATCATTTATTTATAATTATTTTGTTGAGAAGTCCTCTTTTCTCACACTCAACCCCTCCTTGCAAGCTCTGCATCAGGCCAAAATGTGCTGAATCAACACAATCCTCTCTCAAGCATCTGAGCTTTAAGCTGGAGTAATTCTGCTACAATGTTTTGATGACTATTCAGTTCAATTGGCTTCAGTAGTGCATGCAAAGGGCACAAGTGTGAATGCTCTCAAAAAGTGACTGGATGTGCAAACAATTGTGGAAAGGTTACTTTACAATCACATTTCTGTGGGTATCTGCAGCAGCCATCTGATTGTAAGACTTATATCATCCAGTCTCAGAATGGAATGTGGGGCCCGTCCAATCATAACGTCATACAATAATTAAGAACATCTAATTTGCATATGTTCTAAACTGTTTGCTGACTGATCCCAGAGGTGAAACATGTCCATTACAAATTTATTTGCTCAACTCCTACTGTTAACACTACTTATGCATCAGCTGATGCAGGTCCAGGGACAGAATCAAGTACTTCATTTTCTTAGAACACCTTTAATCGCTAACTGCTCTGTGTAGCTTTGTGTGCTGTGACTTTGAAGGTGAGGCCACCTATAACAAGCCACTGTGCTCCATCACAACTGCATGTTATTTTACTTAAAATAGATATGCGTGCATATATTGTGCATGATTTTTATTTTGAGAGGTAAAATGTTATTGCTGGGTGGAGAAGAGAGTGCGCATGTTGCATTCACCAGTGTGGGTTACTGAGTGTTACTGGTCCCTGTCTGAGCCTGACCTATAGAAGATGTGAATCTTTGACAGCCCAGCTTCAGAGACTTTGGGTCTTTAGTTCAAGATGTGGCAGCTTATGCTTTTATCTGTAGAGGTCACCACTTTTATTTCGGGTGATGGAGGCTACCAGTCATTCACACAGGGTTTTGTTGACATTTGTGCATAGGTCACTAACAGTGTATCTGTAAAGCTGACCTTTTGATTTGACTTCCACTCCCACGTACTTTACCCAACCCTTACTATCCACTGAACCTGTGGTAGAGCTCGTGATTTCCATGTTCAGAGCCTCTGCTTTTCTTTCCTGTATAACCTGTGTGACTGGGTCACTTTCAAAAGAAAACAATGTCTCCAGAATTGTAACTCCCTGTCATTGCTTGTGGCCAGCCTGAAATGCAGTGATATGGTTGAATTCAACAGAGCCCTCTCTTTTCTTGAAAGGTCAAGAGGAGCTGTGGAGATAACAAGAATTAACTTGCAGCGCATGCTGTGTCGGTAGTGAGAGGGAGGGCTGAAGCAGACTAATCAATCCCTACATAGATGGCAGGAAGACCTATAGAATTTGACAATGTCTCAGAAGGGGGCTAGAAGGGCAGTGAGAGAAGTGGCTAAGGTACTTTGGGCTAGGGCTAGTTCTCTTCTGGGCCACTGTGGACTCATCTTCACTGCAAAGTCAACTTGAGTGATAACTCAAGGTTGCCCCTAACTTGAGTCCTGTCCACCGTGGTGCTATTACAAGGGTGGGCAATAAAACAGCAGCAGTTCGCCAGGGTTAGTCCCTACTGGGCCACCACTGCTATATTTATCTGTTTATTTATCAGCGATCGCCACTCCCATTGGCCACAGACTGCCATTCCCAGCCAATGGGAGTGTTGGGAAGTGGTGCAGATCGGAATATGGCTTCCCACATGATGGGAACAGTGATCCATGGCCAATGAGAGCTGCGATTGCTGGTACCTGCAGCTGTGCAAGTAAATATTTGCTCACCCCTGTGCTATTAACTTCTCTTGGCTTGCTTGAGAGGGCATCTAGGCTAAAACTCAAGTGACCGCAACTGGTCAGCTGCTAATATGATCACTCTGTAATGTGGAGGCAGGCGAGGGTCACTTGAGTGCCAATAGTCCTCCAATGTCTTCCCACAATTCCCATTATGTCCCCAGAAAGGACTGATGAATTCTAACGCAATTCACAGGGAAAGAATTCACAGAGCCACTTGGGTTACAAGTGAGTCAATAACCATGGAAGGTGCGCCCAGAAGACTTTGCCCAGCACACAGGCAAGTGCACAGACCATGTGAGCGTGGCAGCTCAAGTGTGCTTTCAAAGTGTGGCTACTTTCAGTTGAGTGAAGCTAACACAAAAGGAGTAATGCAAGCGCCGATAACTTGAGTGAATTCTGCAGTGGAGACATAGCCTGTGATGATTTATTTCTCCAAATGATTGGGTTGCTGGTGATTAGCTGCAAATGCAAAAATGAAGACCCATGTGCATGCCTGCTGGCTGATAGCTACAGCTCTTTGAGTGTTAGTCTATGTGCAGTGCATGCTATAGCCCAGTTTCTCTACATCAGGTTGGGGCAGAAGGACAATCAGTTGGAAGATAATTTTCAGTAAAGTGAACACGTTTTTCCTCTTCTTGCTGCCCTTTTAATTCTCTCCTTCTTTTATGAAAACAAGAAGCAAACTAAACTTAACTAAATACAGTAAAACTCCGATGGTCCGGCATCTGACGGTCTGGCACTCCTGATGGTCCGGCACCATCAGGAACCCGGAAGTGCTCCGGGCAGCCGGACCATTGGAGCTGCTCTGCCCCCAGCTTCCCCGATTCAGCCGCTGCTAAAACTGACCGGCGCTGAATCCGGGAAGCAGGGGGCAGAACAGCTGGAGTGCTGCCGGGTAGGTCTAGTAGCACTGCCCCTCGGGGCTGCGGGACCAACCCATCAGCACCCCAGCTGTCCCGGATTCAGCCGCTGCTGAAATTGACCAGCGGCTGACTCCAGGAAGCCCGAGACAGAGCTGCTCTGCCCCAGCTTCCTGGAATCAGCCGCTGGTCAGTTTCAGCAGCAGCTGACTTGGGTACACCTGGGACAGAGCAGCTGGGGTGCTGCTGGGTTGGTCCCCGCAGCGCTGAGGTTTGGCGCTACCAGACCAACCCAGCAGCGCCCCAGCTGCTCTGTCCCAGGCATCCCGATTCAGCCGCTGCTGAAACTGACCAGGGCTGACTCCAGGAAGCCCGGGGCAGAGCAGCTCTGCCTCTGGCTTTCTGGAGTCAGCCGCTGATCAGTATCAGCAGCGGCTGACTTGGGGACACCTGGGGCAGATCAGCTGGGGTGCTGCTGGGTTGGTCCAGTAGCACGGAGGAGCAGCGCTGCAGGACCAACCCGTCAGCACCACAGCTGCTCTGCCCCAGGCGTCCCCAAGAGCAGCTGGGGTGCTGATGGGTTGGTCTCGTGGCGCCAAGGGTCGGCTCTATCGGACCAACCCAGCAGCACCCCAGCTGCTCTGCTGCAGGCGTCCCCGATTCAGCCGCTGCTGAAACTGACCAGCAGCGGCTGAATCAGGGACTCCTGGGGCAGAGCCAGACTATCAGAAGGGAGGGCTATGAGGAGGTCTGGGGTAGCTTCCCCCCACCCCAGAGCCCTCATAGCCCCCCCTTCTGATAGTCCGGCATATTTGATAATCCGGCACCCCCTGGGTCCTAAAGGTGCCGGATAATCGGAAGTTTACTGTAATTAAGATTATGAAGAAGGTATTGGAAACTGATCAGCACCTCCACTTATATTGATTCATAGCATGAACACAGGGTAAAGCTAATGAGACCTGCTCAGGCTGGTAGGAGCAACTGGGGTAAGAACCTAGAAAGAGGAACTCAAAGTCATTAAGAAGAACAATCCTTCAGACTGCATAGTTGGCCTGGGGAATTCATGACTGCAGGAGGCTGAGTCAGATACTGTTGCTTAATTGAAAGGTTTGCTACTGTTGTCCTCCCCTTTTCTGATATGGAAAACCCCATATCCTCACTGTGTTTTCTCTGTAACTCTACTTTGCAGGCAAAGGCTGCAAATGCAGCTCCAATGACAGCTGGGAACAGACGTGATTAAAGCAGTGCTGAGGGAAAGCAGTTGGGGAATCCCAGCTGTTGCAAGGGTGGAACACTGCTTGTGGGAAGTTACAAGGTCTTTGCTCCCTTCACCTCCAAAGCAGCCAGTACCGTGTTCTGAGGGGATTTCCACAGCCCAGCTGCTGCTGGGGCCCACATCTCATTTCCAAGGTCATCATGGTATTTTGGTTAGTTTGCTGCCTGCTTCTGAGATACAATGATGCTCTGAAGTTTCAGGCAGCAGGAGGCAGGAACATCATATTGGATGGACCATTCATCTCAGCTAAATTATCCAAGCCTGTGTTCCTTATGAAGTCATATACAACATGGAGTCCTGGCTCCAACAAGTTGTGTGTGCATGATTTGCTGAGATGCTGCACGCCCACCTTTAATGTATGTATGTGGATGGGTTCAATAGCTTAGCCAACAATGGACAGAGGTAGCAGGTTTGATAAGAAGCAATTAATATCTTCAAAGTGCAGTTAACTAAGCCTTGCTTCCCCCTGGAGAGATATCTGAGTGCTAATAGTCCCATTGTATGGATGGAGAAACCAAGGCACAGAGAAGTTAAATTATCTACCTCAAGGTAACTCAGAGTCAATAGTAGAATGTGAGAGTTCCTGACTCCATGATCATATCTTAACCCTTAGATTTGTAGCCTCTTATGGATTTATTTTTTCTTCTGGAACCTTACTTACACTTTTGGTATTTCTTCTTGGGTTTCATTAATGATTTAAAGAGTTTGGCTGCATTTCTTTGAAATGAACGCACAAGCAATTAACTAGCGTCACTAAATCGAACGCCAGAAGATTGATTGCGGCAGCGTCAATCTTCCCTGGAGTGAAGACAAGGCTTCTTGGCTTCCAAGAGCCTATGTGGCATTTAAACCTGGACAGCCAGACCCTTACTCCTGTGCTTTAAAGGAACACATTGTGAATTTTTTGAAACTAGCTATTTTTTAATACTCCATGTTTTGAATGAATACTACCTAAGTAGTATGTCCTGACTACAAAACAAACTACAAGCCCCCACAAAAAAACAAACAAACAAAAAAACATTTAGGTATTTCATTGCCTTCAATTCTGGGTGCCCAACCCAGGATACGCAAACAGACACCTGATTTTCAGAAAGCATGGTGCAGACACCCCTCTAAAAATCCCTTCTAAAACATCTTCTGTTGGCACCCAAGGTCACTAGTCACCTCTGAAATTTCAAGGCCCTGACTATCCACATTGTGCTACCAGATGCACAAAATGAACAGCCTGTTTCTCTGTTCACTCTTGTGAGCTGCTTTCATTTAGAGCTGTGTTGGCTGTTACTTGCAGCTACATCGGTACAGCATTTTCACATGGAACTGTGACTTTTCAAGTTGACAGAATCCTTTGACAACAAGGCTGCCTTTTCTCCCTGTAAAGACATATATTGCTCAGGAAAGCTCATTTACTCCACCACCTTTTGACAGAGTTCAGATCTGTTGATCATTAGGCCATGGTGCAAAGCCTCTCTATTTATCCAGGCTTTTGTGGTGGGGAGTGGGTTGAAGGAGGGATTGTCTTTCTTAGGTCTGATTCTGCAAACACTTGGACATATGCCTACATTTGCTCAGGTGCACAGTCCCTTTCAGTTGAATAGGACGACTCACCTGAGTAAAATTAAGCATGTGCATAACTCTTGCAGGATCGGGGTCTTAGTGTTTGTGGAATGTGGGCATCACCTAGTTGCCATTAGGTGCACACTGGATATTTTTGCCTGAGAATGTGAGGACTAAATGCTGTTGAGCAGGCTAATTTTTAATAAATTAATCACAGATAAGAATAGAGGGTCATTTTCCCTCCCTCCCCCCCCCCCCCCCCCCCCGGTACTTTAATCTAATAAAAATATTTACCAACCCAGGCAATAAGTTGAATGTAAGTTGACTTTATTACCTTTAGTGACGTGAAATGATCGGTTGCTGGGTGACCTTGCTTCTGGTTTTATGGTCTAGACTAGCTCTTAAAGCAGAGGGGTGTGGCTACGCTATTGAATTAGCACTGGGTTGTCAAGTTTCTCTTGAAGTGAGCAGAAGTTCCAGGGGGAGCAATAATCTAATAAAAAGCATTTTCCATTTGTTACCAGAGAGATCTTTCTTACAGATCAAGGCTGAGGGAGATAAATACTTGACAACAGGAGCTGTCAAGTCCTAAGAAGGGAAAGGCCATGCTTCGGTGTCCCTTGGCAAATCTGTGAAAACCAGCAAGTAACCGTGATCCTAAATCTTGGATAAGACAAGGGAACATAAAAAGCTTGTGTGCTACTTATTGAAATGCTTTCCCAGACGGGAACGCCATAGTCTGTGCGGTGTGGTCTGGACTGCTGAGGGTTATTTGATGTGTTTTCAGTGGAAATCAAAGCTTTTCAACTAAGAAGACATGGAAGAGAATGAAGGAGTGGGTACTTTGGAAAGCAGCTCTGTCTCTAACGGTCCGTGGTGCAAGGTGAGAAAAATAACTTATTTGTTTAATTATAGAAAATATTCTTTCCATGTGGTGTTTACAAGTGACTTCAGTAGACCAATATCTTTTAAATTAGACTAGACACACAACCTCTGTACCAGCCATTGTAAACAACCTGGGGGAAAATATTTCTTGGAGCGAGACTCTTCTAAACTTTAGAAATACCAATTAAAAGGTGATATTTGTTACACTGAAAGCTTTAAATATCTGAATAACTGTTGTGCTACCAAAAAAAAAAAAAAAAAAAAAAAAGGAACAGTTTTCCACAGGGGCCCAAACTCCAGAAAGCTCTCACAATTTTAGTAAAGCTTCATTTTGACATTTGCAGGTCAAATATGTTAAGTAAAACCACAGTGAACACACAGTAACATACGCATTAGCAAATAACTACTTAACTTCATGTCTGGAGGCAAATTAACAATATTCTCCTAAAGCTCCCTAGACAGCATTTAACTTTACCAATGAGAATAGCTGTACTTCTTGTCAAACCTTGTACAAAGACATTTTGAGACTGTGTTGTGTTTTGGTTGTCTTTGTAATTCGATAACATGTAACAACATTGTCCTGAGTTCACATATAACCATAGTACTAATGCTGACATCCTGCTTTGTTGCTTTTTCTTAATATAAAGTCTGGTTTCCTGTGTTTGAAATTTGACAGATTTCCAATTTGGAACGATGAATGTGTTTATATTAATATCCTCCTGTTACATGAGATTGAAAGATTAAGTTTTCAGGAGCTGGGCATTCAATCTTAATTTTGTTTTCCTGTAAAATATTGATTTTTGTTCTTGTTGTCGTTGTCTTTTAAGATTCTTCAGTGGGCTAAATGTCCTTGGAGTGACTCATGGTTGTGCAAGGAAAAATATTAGCTCGCATATTGACTTGTTAGGAAGTCACAGCCCATGCATGCAGTGGGTATGAGATGGTAGGGATAGGTAACGTAGTGTCATTGCTATTTTTTGAGAAAATACTAAGTCGTATTACACTCATTCTTGCATAGTCCTATACCTGGTTTTGAATCTAGTTCAAAATGGTGTCAAGATAGATCATCTCAAATAACTAATACTACTTTCAGGAGAAGTTACCTGGGAAGCTAGAAACCCAAAGAGAATTTTTGTTTCTGATGCAGTCTTCAGAATGTTTGTTTTGAGAACAGAGGCTGACATTTTAAAAGGAGAAGTCTCACTTCTACACCTAGTCAAATAGTTAAGAGACTGCATTCACATACATTTATTTCCACTCTGAACAGCTGCTTGATCTGATCATCCAATATGTGTGTGTCTCTCTGCAGTCTACAGGTTTTTGTTCTCATGAGATTTTTAAGGAATCCCTGCTCTTTAGGAGAATACCCATGTTTACATGCAAACATGGCTATTTGTTGCCATTTACTGCTCCTTATTCTTTACTTTCCCGTTGAAACAGATTGGTATCCTCAGTCACATAATTTTGTTTCTGCTTCTTGATTGGACAGCAATCACAAACTACTAACAAAATAGGAACTAGTCAAAGTGAGCAATATTCAAACACATGGCTGAAAATTATTCATTCAAATTATATGGTAAACAGTTAAAAATAAAAATATGTTCACAGAAATCAGGATCAGTTGCAAACAGGGAAAAGTCAGTATTGAGTGGAAAACTTATTAATTGACACTTGCGATATCTGAGGAGAATTTTAGGATTATAAATGAATTAAGTATTCTGAAGACAATCTAAGAAGTCATTCTTCACCTGTCCTCCTTTCTCAGTAAGATGAAGTGATTAACAGGAGCCTATTGGGAGGGAAAATTTGAGTGCCTGTGCAGTTTCTGCAGGATGCAGGATTGCAGTAGGAGTGAACATATTGAATAGTAATAGAATTCTTTACAGATCTTCAGGATTGGAAAGTAGGTAAAGCTGTTGTGACGTTTTAAATATGCCACCCCCCTCAAAGTTATAGATTTTTATATGTTTCCATGATAAATAAATGAGAAAAACCTAGGTGATTTTAAGGCTATTTAAGATGTAGTCTTAGAAAATGTGCTGTAACATTTAATAACTAAACATTGACCTTACTAGCTCTTTAAAACCAGATTTTCAGTTCTAGCCATCACTTTTGTAGGTGCACCTGCAAATCACTGTCTGCAACTTGTTAGACATCTAGGCTGTGTCTACACTGGGCCACTTATTCCGGAAAATCAGTCGCTTTTCCGGAATAAGCTGCGAGCTGTCTACACTGGCCCTTGAATTTCCGGAAAAGCAACGATGCTCTACTGTACAAAATCAGCCGCTATTCTGGAAAAACTATTCTGCTCCCGCTCGGGCATAAGTCCTTATTCCGGAACACTGTTCCGGAAAAGGGCCAGTGTATACAGCCCAGCAGTCTTTTCCGGAAAAATGCCCCGATCGCGAAAATGGCGATCGGGGCTCTTTTCCGGAAAAGCGCGTCTACATTGGCCACAGATGCTTTTCCGGAAAAAGGGTTTTTCCGGAAAAGCAGCCTGCCAATATAGATGCTCCTTTTCCGGAAAAACTGAAAACGGAATAGTATTCCGTTTTAAGCATTTCCGGAAATTCATGCCAGTGTAGACACAGCCCTACTGTTTATAACCCAAAATCAAGGAGTTGGAGATTTCTGCTCTAAATTTGCCCCCATGATTCATTATAGTTACAAAAATAAATATAAGTATGTATAGGCACAAAATTGCACCCCAGAAACTGGAGATTGGGTTATAGCCCAGTGGGAAACTAAGGATGTTAAGGAGTGGATATTTGGCTAATTGTGTACAGACCATCCCTGCTATACGTCGCCCCTGTATACATTGGTTCCATACTAACGCTGTTGATGAATTTAGGAACTGTTTTGTTATAAGTCCTCCCATTCCCAGATCAGACATGGAGTTAATTTTTTTTTTGAGCAAACAAAAGTCAGCTGCTTGAACACAAATCAAAGAAATTCCCCGTTTTTACATTTTCGCTATACGTCCACATTTTTTGGAATGTATCTTGGACATCTAGCAGGGACGGCCTGTAGCGAATACAATTTGTATGAACTACACAATTAGTCAATAAGGGGAGGCCTCTGCAGAGCTGCAGTGCGGGTAGCTTCTGGAGTTGGGGAAGCTGGAACTGAGCAGTTCCCAGCTAGAGCTGGCTCCAGGACCGCTGCATCTCTGCCTTTTAAATATAGTATGAGCTGCAGGGCTTTTACTACATTTAAAAGGCAGAGATGCCCTGTGGGTAGCTCCAGGAGCCAGCATGAGCCAACACTGAGCAGTCCCAGCTCACACTGGCTCCAAGACCACTGCGGCTCTGCCTTTTAAATGGCATTCAAGTACTCAACTGGACTGGCGTGAGCTGGGACTGCTCAGTCCTGGCTCATTCCGGATCCAGTAGTCCCTGTTCACGGTGGCCTGGGCTGGCCACAGGCAGAGGCTGCTTTGGCAGCAACCACTGCCTGTAGCCAGTTTGGGCTGCTGCGCACAGGGGCTGCTGCCAGAGCAATCTCCCCTACCCGTCCCCCTGCTCCTGCCTCTCACAGGGACAGTACTGAGGGAAATCAGTTTTTAAGCCAGCTCCCCTCTGCGCTGGCTCCTGTTTTCCCTTCTTTCCTTGCTGCCTCTGATACAGAGGAAGTGGGTGGGATGGGGGGAGCAAGAATTCTAGTACTCGACTGGACCTGACTCCTGTACACCTCTGTCACACTATGCGTGTGCGTGTCCATGTGTGAGAGAGAGAGGTAGTCAAGTACTTAACTACTCACATCACAATGGGAAACATGCCCCAGTATCTGCCAGTGTACTCATCACTATATAAGACTCTCGCAAATACGTTCCCTACTCTCAGGAGCTTACACTGCCCTGATATTTGAAGCATCTTCCATCCATTCCTTCTTACACAGTACCAAAAGGCTGCCGCTGGCCACATTCCAGTGCGAACTCCAGCAGAAAAAGGAGGGCATGTGACCCTGCATGCTGCTCCCTCCAAATGTGTTGCCTTGGGAAGACACAGTACCAGGTGAGGTAGGTCTGTTCCAGGGGCTAGCCAGTCATGGATGATGGAGAGTGCTGGGCATGGAGGGACTGGGTCGATTGCTCTCTCTCTCACACATGCACACGTACACACATAGTGTGAGAGTGGTGTACAGGAGTCAGGCCCGTACGCAGGAATTTCTGAGGGGTGTGTCTATTTTTGTATATGTGGACCGCAAAGGTTGAATGCACCCCTCATGATCCCCAAGTAAGTAGTGAAATCCGCCCCAACCTTCCCCAGCTGGTCAGAGCATGGGGGAGGGAGGCTCGGGCAGCACATTGCTCTTGCCTTCCCCTGGAGCACGTTTACTTGGAGGATCATGAGGGATGCTTTCGCACCCACCACACCCCCCTGTGTACTGGCTGGGGAGTGTATGTATGTGTCACCCCCCCCCCCCCACCATGTGAACACTAAATCCTTAAAGAAGGTAAATAGAAAGAATCCAACTACACAGTATTTCTTTTTAACAGGGGCTCACAGCCAACTTGATATTAATTTGAACATTTGTACAATTGATTGCCATTGAACTTGTTTGACTATAAGCATAAGGAAATATGGTCACCCTAGATATGCTCAGAGAGGCATGGACTATGCTGTTTGGCTTTGGAGATAGGAGTTCAAATCCTGCTTCAAATAAAAATTAAAATTAGCATGTTAGCGTCGCTAACTGGTCCTTATTTGTGCTTATTTTAAAACCATCAAATAATCCAGTAAACTGTCATTCTCTGCAAACTTGAATTGCTGTGATTTGGAGTGCATGCGTAGAGAAGTGTACACAATAGCTGGCTCAAGCCAGTGCTGTTAGTACCTCGATTTCATAACTACCAAATGCACTTGCAGAATTGTAAATAAAAAGAAGCTGGCCATTTATTAACTTGCTGCAGTATCTGATTTTAGGGAGCAGATTACAAAGCAAACTGGATATTCAGTCTACTCAAGGGTGAACAGCAACCTGTTTTCAGGCAGAGATAATTTCCTTGCTACAGCTCATGGCAGTGTGTTTGGGCTGTAGCTCACTTACTTTTTAATCACCTTTAAATACTTCAAGTGCACATTAATTAACACTTTGGGGCAAATGTATTAGTAGGTGTTAATTTGACACAAGTACACAATGGTCTTGGCAACATAGCTGCAGGCTGGAGAGATTAGCTTGCTAAACACCTTGCACATGCACTTGAGGAAACCCTTCAAACATGAGCTCTGACGCTGAATTAAATACTTACACTGTGCTGTTATGTCTCAGCTTGCATGGAAGCAATAGAACCTACTGTGTTAGTTGCTTCACAGAACAGCTTCCATTTGAGACTGGAACAGACTTGTGGGAAACAGGAGCTAAATTGCTGGAAGAAGGACATATTTAGATTGTTAATGTGCTGAACCGACATGTGCCAAGGCTACAGGTGGTCAGATGATTAGGGGAAAAAAATTACTTTCTTAGAACAAACTTTTTCCTGGAAATGGCTGTTCTCCCTCACTGTTATTAATTAAGCATAAATATGTGGGTAGTAAAGTCATTACTATAAGCTGTAGCTAAACTGAAAAGACAACTGCGTAAAATAATTGTCTAGTGCTCTTGTTTTCAAACTAGGGTCATGGGCCTGCCTGGGTAAGCTGCTGGCAGGCCTGAAACACTTCATTTATTTGAGTGTCTGTAGCCATGGAGCCTTGCAGCTCCTATTGACTTTTGTTCGCCATTTCCAGCCAATGGGAGCTGTGAGGCTCTGGGCTATGAACACTTGAATAAACGAAGTGTCACAGTCTCCCAGTGGCTTACCAGGGTGGGCCTGTAACCCAAGTTTGAAAATTGGTGGTGTAGAGGGTTGGACTAGTAAACAGATGTTTACCACAACCCTGAACTTCCCTGTCCTATGGCTTTTACGGTGCTCCTGATACTTAGAAAGGGAAACCCATTTGGAAGGTGGTGCGACGTTCAATTCCAGTCAGTAACTTTAGGGAACATATGATTGTGGTGTTCTCCATGGTGGGGAGAGTTATCACAGCTCTTACAAGAACTAAAAGCAGTGGGGGATGAGCTGAGCTAGTTGCTGAAACTGTAAACAGCTCCAGAGACAGATCCCGTGCCCTGGGTGATTTGTATTGACTGGCTCAAGCTGGGTTTCTCAGAGACCAAGAGATAAAGAAATGGCTATTGATATGAAATACTTGAGTTTAAACTAACTCAGAGCTTTCTTGCTGATCTAGCAAATTGCTCCCAGACAGCCCCAACTACCCTGCTGAAGGACAAGAAGGCCTTTTACCTGCTAGGAGCCATAAGAATATGGATGTTTCCATGTACAAAAGTCTCAGAGGGGTAGCCATGTTAGTCTGTAACTTTAAATACAACAAGTAGTCCTGTAGCACCTTAGGGTGCATCTATACAGCACCCTAAACTCAAAATAAGATACGCAAATTGTGTATCTTATTTCGAATATTTTTCAAAATAGCTTATTTTGAAATTTGGTGCATCTACACCATGCCAAATATCAAAATAACATGCTATTTTGAAAGAGCGGCGAGGAGTCCTGTGGCACCTTATAGACTAACTGAAGTGTTGGAGCATAAGCTTTCGTGCATGCATCTGACGAAGTGGGTCTTTGCCCATGAAAGCTTATGCTCCTTGCCACTTTTGCAGATTCAGACTAACACAGCTACCCCTCTGATACGTGCTATTTTGAGACATCCTTTAACCCTCATGAAATGAGGGTTACCAGGATGCCGAAACAGCATGCCCATTATTTTGAAAAATATTTCGAAATAACGGGCAGCTTGTGTAGATTCGGGGTACCGGTAGCTATTTCGGGATACCTCCAGTACCCCAAAATAGCTATGTGGCATAGATGTACCCTTAGAGACTAACGGAAATATACATATAGTATCATGAGGTTTCATGGGCAAAACCCACTTCCTCCGATGGATTTTGCCCATGAAAGCTCATTATACTATATATAATCATTTGATTTGTTTGTTTCCATGTGTATTCAGTGTGTATTTAAACTTGTTTATTGTTGAGGCAGATTACGTGTTTTCTCTATCTTATCTATCTATTCTTCTATCTTAAATAAAGGTGTGACGTTTCCCCCCATATTTTATGGAAATATGGTTTTAATATAAATATGCATAATTTGAATGTTTTATACAAAATAGGTCAAATAACCTATCATTCACAATACTCTGTTTGTGTGCACATATCATTCTTGTATGTGGAGTTAGAAATATGAAGTATAAGCCTACTTATTAATCTAGAATTTCTAGTGAGCGCCATTAGTGGTTCTTAAAGGACTAAGTGGCCCAATGTTCAGGACAACAATCTGTAAATGGTTTTGTTTTTCCTGTGACCCCAAACTATGGTTGGTCCTACAAAGACATGCGACCATTTCACCTGGTGCTGGAATCCATCTTGAATCTTGTATTTTTCCATTGGGATGGGGCGAGTTAAACAAAGGGTTCCTGCCCTGGGAAAATTCTATTTTAAGGGATGGATAGCAATCAATAATAGTCTTCAGCTAGCTTTTGAAAACTGACTCTCCACCTTAGGAGAATACACAAGAAGCTTTCCAGGACAGGTGATGGATGGAGGCTTGAGACACGACTGGGTGATCTTGGAGTGAATGAATACAGAAGCAGTTTACCTTGCAGGGATTTTCAGTACATCTCAGTGTCAGTCTAACTCTGCTCCCATTGATTGAAATTACTCTTCCATTGGTGTCAGTGAGAGAAATAGCAATGCTGAGTGCTATTGCAAATTCCATCCTGGAAGCCTGATCTCTGAGGTGCTCAGCAGCCTTCCCGCCAACTATTTCCTAAGTGTGCAATGCCTGGCAGGGTCAAATCCGCACTTGCTGCTGGTGTTATATACCCTGTGTTTAATGGCGCCCTTTGTCGCAGTAGGAAAGCATTCAATCCTGATGATAGCCCTCATCCTTCTAATTCTGAACTGACATTATCTGGCTCAACCTAAGCTGCCATTCTACAGGCGTTCGGTTTTGGACCCGTACTGTCAGTGGTGAGTGAGAAAAGTGCAGGCGTCTTTGGGACCTCCCTTGTGGTGAGAGGAAATGCTAACTAAAATGGAGTTCTTTTTTGCCACTTCCATTGGGGATGGCCAATCGTGTATAGGGATGTAAAAAGTAATTTTAAAATGTAACCATGTAACCACTAAAAATCCTAGCAGTTACATGCACTGCAGATTCTGTATACTGCCATTCCCAGGGAGCCAGCATGTAACCTGAGGTGGGAGAGCCAGGCCTGGCCCACCACGGACAGAAGCTACTCTGTCTATCTGACTGCAGCAGCCCCTTCCTATGGCATGCTGCCTGGGCCTGACGGGCTGCTCCCGCTCACCCCACAGGTCCCCTGCCCATGGTGGGCAGGGAACTGCTTCATCCCATACTGGTTAACTATTTACATCCTTGGATAAGGGACTCTAACCTTGCAACTAGGGCTTGCATTAAGCTGATACAGGCTTTCCCATCAAGAAGCCACATGCAAAAGGAGCTGGCTTGCTCTCCAGAACCAAAAAGTTGACTATTTAAAATGAAAACCTCTAGTTGTGGAGGTTGCAGAGAGAACTACACAAATGCACACTGAGTGTAACTGAGGCAGCAACATCTGTTGATGTTAGTAGAACCTGAAGCAATAACTCTGAAAGGTCTGAACTGTCCCTCTCCTCTAGGCAAAGTTCTGAGATGCAGCCAAAGGATTCTTGCCTGAGCAAGGAATGCAGGATTGGGCTCCCAGTCCACAAAGCAGTTTCACAGAAGGAGACATTTCTTTCCCTGGGTAATGTGCCTCCTGCCTAGGAGGAGAAAATGTTGTCTTCTCCCTTGCTATATCTCATCTAGCTGGTATGCAGCACTCTGAAAATCAGGTCCAAGTTGTCTCAGACTGAGCATCCAAAATCTGTGGCCACTTGTTACTTCATTTCCCTCTGCCTCAGTTTCCTGATCTGTAAAATAGGCATAATCAGGCTTTCCTGCTTTGTAAAGCTCTTTGAGACATACAGATGAAAAATGCTATATTAGAGTTCAGGATTCTTATTGTCAAATTTTAAGGTGAACTTTTGGCTGTATTTAGTCCTTCAGTGTCATTAGATCTTCTTTTCTCTCCCATTGTCATTAGATCTGCTTCTCTCTCCAGCAGCCTTTGCGGGGAAAAGAGTTTAGCAGTAAAATAAGAAAGACTTTAAAAAAGAGCATTCTCATAAATTCAAAATGTGGAGTTTTATGACTTCATCTAATTAACAATATTACAGCAGATACTGTGCACTTAAAGTGCTACAATGTTACACGCAACCCTGGAGTGCTATTAATCTCAGAAACAAGAGAAGACTGTCAAAATGAATGATAGACCCCAGTGTAAATAACTCTTCCTGCTTGTCAAGGTCTTTCTTTCAGTATCTGTATTTTTCTTATCCCTTGTAATTTCACCACATTCACTACAAGCACTGCTGACAGGGGACATCTGGCTGGAAGACTGACTCATATGAAAGCCTTGCCTAAACTGCAACTAGACCTGGAGGGTACAAAAGTAGCTAGTTTCATTCCCTTTCTTGATAGCAGCCAATGGTTTTCTTCTTGAAAATGAGCAAGGCACCCTTTCACAACTATTCTTGTTCCATAAAAGCCAGCCAGGGATTCATAGCTGTCTACTCTTAATGTACCTCTTACCAGACTGGACAGATAACACGTTCATCACCTTATGATGGGTGTTTATACAAAGTCAGAGAGAGGAACAGAAGCTTCATTTATAACAAAGTGGTCTCTGTCTGAGCAGCATTTCTTTCATGGTTCTATATCCCAGAGATGTGACTTGAGAGAGAACTAGTCATTACTACACTAAATGCACTAACAAGCTTCAGATAAAACCCAGATCACAATTAATCTCCTCCAAGGTCATATTTCTGCCATTGGCTTCTGCCATTGGCTACTTTACACATTTGTATCTGCCAAATTGTAGCAAAAATAGATAAAACTATTTGAAATGGACCAAGAACATGCTAAACTGGGCCTTTAAAAGACTAAAACTTCATGGAGCCACTATCTATCTTGCTGATTTTGAGTCTTGGTCAGTAATTCCTCCACAGACACCTGTCGAACTGGCCAGCAATGTAATTTAAGATTTGACCATGCTGGTGAAACCCACACACCTACTGGGAGTGGTTTACTGTCCCACGTAGTGGCATTTAGACCACTTACAGAGAGAAAGAATGAGTCTGCTTTACAGCCTTAGCTGAGAGCCAGCTGGGTTTTAGCTCAAGCGGTTAGAGGCTCCTGCACTAAGCTCCAGAGGTCCTAAGTATGATTCCACCTGCCAAGGTTTCAAGCCAGGGCTCATCCAGGATTTCAGCTGGAAAGACTTTGAAGCGTGGGAGCACTTCCTCAGCTAGGGCCACTCAGACCCTCCCAGAGAGAATGAATCTGTTCTACAGCCTTAGCTGAGAGGCAGATGGCTTTTAGCTCATACAGTAGAGGTTCATGCCCTGAGCTCCAAAGGTCCCAGCTTCAATTCTACCTGCCAGCATTACACTGGCAGTCATCATACCAGTCTCTCTTTCTTTCCTACTTACATAGTGCCTTCATGTGCTGTGTGTGCATATATGGGCTCAGTACCTGAAATGATTTTGGAGGATCAGGGGAATTTCTGTAAGTGCCAATAGAGCCCCCCAAAAAGAGGGTTGGAGAGACCAACAAGAACTAGGGAAGAGTGAGGTGTAGGGGATGGGGCAGAGGGTCATGGGGGGAAGAAATATAGTGAGAATCCAGCCAAAAAGTTCTGATCGGAGTCTCGCTCTCTCTCTCTCTCTCTCTCTCTCTCTCTGCAATGAGTGTTTGAAGGGGTTGAATTGCTGCTGGGCTTGTCATAATATTGTGTATTAAAAAATCAAAGTCTTCAGTGAGTAAATCCTTCTCTCTGACCACTGCTAGGCCCAGATCTGCAAAGGTACATGAGTGTGTCTCTGCTCAGGGCAGAGTAGATGGCTGCCTGGTCAAAGGCTCAGCCCTGAGGGAGATGGCCAGGTTCCCAATAGTGCGTGGAGAGAGTTCCGCAGGAAGCCACCTAAACTAACCAGGTGTGACATGCTGAGCAGCAGGATGGGGCAGAGGAGGGGCTCAGGTGCCTAAGCAGCTGACCTGGTGTGTTTGGTTGATGGGGCACTTCTGGGGTTAGGCAGCAGCTAAAATGTCAGTGGCAGCTAAATACTGGTTGTGGATCTGAGCCATCATTCTGGGAAAAGGTTACTTTTGCCTGGAGGTGGTGGGGATAGTTCCAGCACATGGGTGTTTATGTAAGTGGGGGCAGAGATGAAGGCTCACAGTCATAACTGCTAGAAGGAACTGGGATCATTCAGCCTAGGCCCCAGTTACATCCTCAGACCCATCCACCTGCAAGTAGGAATGTTTATATCCATGATTGGTTAGAGCTGTGCTAAGGTTTCCTAGCTGACTCTGGTTTATCTGTAGAGCCCTGCAAATCTGCAGCTATCTGCTTTATATCCGTGGATAGCCACATCTGTGGGTGTCAAGGTGATATCCATGGCTCGTTTTTGCAGATACAGATGCAGATGTGGATACAAATTTTGTATCCATGCAAGGCTCTAATTATCTGTAACTGTTAATGTACATTCAGCTCTTTCAAATGTTTGATTTTTTTAAATTATCTCCTGGAATAAAACAGAGCCTGTGCAAGTTGAGCACCTAATTCACCTGAACACCTCTGAATTCATTTCAAGTTGAGCACCTAATTCATCTGAACACCTCTGAAAACCCCTCCTTCCAAACCCCTTCCCTATCCTTTCGAGGCTGGAAATGTTGCTTCATGAAATGTGTTGCTCTGTGTAACTGCAATAATCCAGTTCTCATGTGTAAGATAAACTGATCCCCCGGAGGGAGCTGGACGGCTGCCGTGTTTCAACTGTGGGACATTGCTGTCATCACTGAAGGGAAAAACATTTAAAAAATACAAGATTCCTGATGACCCAAACTAACAGACTGATGTATTCCGGACCTCCCTGGCAAGATATGGGGAACTTCTAAACATCCAGATACCATTCCATTCCACTCCACAGTAGCATACAAGTCTTCCTGGGAGTATATGGGGACCAGGATTTCATAGCTCTTCAGTTTTGTGGGCAGTCCTGACTGTGCAGCAGCTGTGAATGTTATGGCTGTGTATTGCTGAACATCTGTGGAGTAGCACAAGCAGCACATTTAGCAGAAGATAAGGCGGTCTGAGGACTTTAGCAGTCAGTGGTCATCTTAGAGTTGAAGAGCCATAGGATGTCCTAATTATCTGTTGATATTGTACCCGTCTTGATTGTTGTAGTTAGACAAGGAGTTCTTCTTGACTCCTAGGAGCATTCTATACAAAACCTAGCTGGAACTGAACCCCCTAATCTGCCCATCTCCCAAGTCTAGATGTGAATTTCACAATTAAGAGATGGCCCTACAATGGCCAAATTGAAATCTGACAATTTCTGAATTTATGGGGCTTCTCAGACTCACAATGAGAATTCAGATCAAATTTTTTTTATTAGTCCCCAAAGTGGAACCTTGAATTGACTGCCCTGAGCTCTGAGATGTGTGGTATTCATAATCTGAATGTCAGTCTGGATCTCTGTCTTGTGGTAATGTCTAGGCAAAACTGTTTATGTCTGAAATCTTAACTCTGAAAAGTCAGTGCATTCTGAGTCACATTTTTCAAAGTAGTCTTAACTTGGCACCATGTCTATATTATATGAGGGTGTAAAATCTATATAATATAAAATAACTTCTGTGTCTGCAGATGGATTTAAGTTTAATACTCAGACATCATATGGCTAAGTAATGGTTTCCGTATAAATCATAACTCTGCATTTCTAACTCTTGATTAAAATGTCAATCTTAATTATGAATTGATCTTTTTTCTTATTTCCTTGTTTTTATTGAATGATTAAAAGGTAAAGCCATGCCTTTCACTAGCTTGCACGTGCATTTCAATTGTTGGTATTTTGAATATTCAGTTCTCAAAAATATTCACATTTTTAAAATATGGTGTGTTGAATAGCACACGCGTCTGAGAGATGACATATCCAGGAGCTGGGTGAGTCGTCTGAGTTTACAATAGGTTTCTTTGGACCTGACCCCCCACTGCCATGGTTCCCAGGGTCAATGGTACTTTTCATTTTACTTGGGCTTTGTTGATGAGATCAGAACTTAATCCCCATCTCTGAAGAGCGAAGCTCAGACTGCCCTTATTAAAACAAAAGCCCCAAACCCAACTCTACAGTAATCTACACTAACAGCCCTAATTCCTGCAGTTCACAGTGGCAATCTGTGTTTTGGTCTATGACCTTAGAATGGGAGGAGAACAGTATCCTAAAACTGTGGGGGCAGACTGTTTCTTGTTAGGATAATTGATCCATTAGAAAGCCCAGCTGCCACCATAGATTTTTGGATCTTAGGAGCCTTGTCCACCTGCAGAGCAATGGTGGGGTCTTCTGGCAAAGGTGTTAGATGTATACTGTTTAAACAGTAAGCTCCTCAAAGTACGGATTCCCTTTTTGATTGAGTTCACAGCACAATGGCACCCTGTGCAGTGAAAGCAATAACAATCATGGTAAAGGCAGACAGTCAAACTGGCTATTGTAAACTCATTTTCAAATCTCAACGGGAATCTGGTGGGTTCTTGGAGCTACTAGTGCTTAGCACTTCCATAATGGGGCTGTAGAAAGGGGTTTAGGGGTGTTTCAGTGTCTGGACTATGCTGATAGCTATTCTCCCCAGGTCTTAACAAACCACGTGGTCCAAGTGTTGGACTTTATTCCAAAACCCCAGTCTCCCAGAAAATAACATAAAATAATATTGAAATGGGAACCACAGATTTTAAAAAAACATACTCCTGGTTGGGAAGTAAAATAAATAAGTAGCTGTTAAATGCAAAGTGAAAAGGTATAAAAGGACAGTGGAAGACTTTGCTGCCTAGTTGAAAGTGTTCTATAAATAAAATTGGGCTGCTAGGTATTGACAAAAGTGGTCACCCCTAATTTAAGCCATGTCCTAGGCAAATGAATAAGCAGCCCATAGATCTGACTAATGTGGATGGAAATAGAGAGTAATTTGGGGACGTAATGCTATAATGCCGTGCTTGTAACTGCAGTGACTGCTAGCTGCATGTCACTTCATGTTGTCAGTTCAGTAGCACTTTGCTCCAATAGCCATGTGTGGTGATTAAAGCTGATTATCTGACACGGTTTACTTTGTGGTCATGAGAATTAAGGCTGGAGTGTCATCAGTGTTGTAATTAATGTCCCTCTGCACTTAATTCATTGTGAAAATATAGATTAATGATGGTAAATGGTAAACAAGATTTTATCATGAGATGACTTTCTGCATGACAGGAGGGCTCAGACAATTACAGGAAGCCATTGTTAAAGTTAGGCTATCCTCATGGTACAATTGTGCATGTTAACTCATAGCTTTGTGTTGGAGTAAAACTAGTCTAAAAACTCAATAAAGACTTGGTTATGGCCCTAAGGCAGTGGTGGACAACCTGTGGCCCATGGGCCACATAGAGCCCATTGGAGTTCTAGGGGTGGCCCATGAGACATTTTATTTACTGTTGTTCACATGAAGGTGGCCAAATTCTGCTGGGTTCTGTCTACATAGGTTTTTTCTTCCCTCCTATTGGTATTATTAAAGTGACATGCAAATAAATCAAGGGCATGTGATGTGAGGTGTGTGCTGATCTTGTAGCACCAACAGGCAGAACCAAACCTAGGGCTTCTGGAGCTTGGTGGGGTGTTTCAGAGCCCAGGCTCCCGTCGAGCCTGAATGTCTACAGTGTTTTATTTAGCCCCACAGCCTGAGCCCTGCAAGCCCAAGTCAGCTGACTCTGGTTGCAAAAGTTGTAGAATCTAAATTAAAAACTTCAAACAATGTATACAACCAAAGACTGGTGTTTAAACATGATCCAGCACTAAAAAGCAACAAATAAGCAATAAAATCAGTTCAAAATGCGTGTTAGCTCTGAGAACAGTCTAAGCCTAGAAGCAAGGAGGTTTATTTTCCAGAATCTCTAAGTCTCCAGTCCTGCATGAGTAATCTTGACTTTCAAGCTAAACAGGTACGCAGGCTAGACAATAACATGTCCTACTGCACAAACAGCAGTGATAAATGTTACAAATGCAGTTACATTTTCCAAAACACACCTGACACTCAAAGCGTCGATTATTTCTTGCAAAATATAATTTCATCACCCTCTTACTTGTAACAGCGTTCCTGTGTACATAAGTACTTAACCGGGCTTATTCAAACTGCGTCATATATTGCTGAAAGGCTACTTGATTAACTGAGATGATGAAAAGGTACTGTTCCTTGTATCAGGCAATAAGAATTTTTAGACAGTTGTGTAGTCCAAAACCAGTCTGATTTGAGTGGAAATTTAGCCTTTTTTTCTTGAATTGTGATGTGTGAATAAACAAGGATTAATATTATAACCCTGGTTCTATTCTCTGCTCCACCACAGAGCTGCTGGGTATAAATTCAGGGAGGTCATTTTCTCTCTCTCCTGTTTTCCCCATTGGAGGTTGAGGTTGCTGACCTACCTTATAGAGTTGTTGCCAAGTTTAATTTTTTTGAGATCACTAGATAGCAGCTATAGCAGTCAATAGGTGGCGGTGCTAGTATCATGCAAGTATCCGGTGAGGATGTAAAATCCTGTTTGATTGGTTAACTGGCTAAACATGGAGTTTAGCCACTGAAGAGGGGGAGGCTCCAGCACAGCTGGAGTACTTTTTCTCCCCCCTCCCGCTTCTGGGGCTGAGCTGAAGCAGCCCCCTGCGCAGGCAGAGACTGCTCCAGCCCGGCCCGAGCAGCCCCTGCGTGTGGTCCCCCTGGGGCTGCCGTGGACAGGGGCTTCTCTGGATGCCCACAGCAGGCGAGGAGCTGCTCCAGCCCCACTAGTTAACCGGAACTGGTAAGCATCACCCATTAAGGGTAATGCTAACCAGTTAACCTTTCCCGTCCCTCGTATCCCCCAAACACATTTTAATACCAACAAATACTGAAGCTGAAAAGGATTGGAGATTATATCCTGAGAAGCCTGATGAAAATCAGCCCTGGAAACTGGGATTGGACATTAATCAGATTCTGGTTAAGACAATAAATATGGGATTGGGGCATCTTAATTTGGGTCAATCATGCAGGTGAGCAGATACGGTTTCCCAATGCCTCTACTTGCAGCAGAGAGCCATGCATCAGCTCGGTTCTCTTTATAGCAGTGTTTCTTAAACTGTGTTCCGGGGCACACCAGTGTGCTGCAAGGCAGTCAGAGGTGTGCCGCGGAAAACAGATTTCAAAATGGCCACCCTTAAAGGGGCAGGTGACCTTTTTTGCTTGTTTTTGCTCAATAACTTCCCCCCCAACCCTTTTTTCCCCCTCAATAACTTCCTCCTGACCCTTCCCCCCCTCCCCCCAACCTTTTTTTTTTCTCAACAAAAAATCCTTGGTGTTGGCCATAAAAAAAATATATTGTTTGTTGTTCCTTGGTCTCAAAAAGTTTAAGAAACACTGCTTTAAAGGATGAATGGGCCACAAAGTAGGGCCCTACCAAATTCATAGTCCATTACGGCCATTTTCACAGCCATAGGTTTTGCAAATTGGTCAATTTCACATTTATAGCTGCTTAAACCTGAAATTTCATGATGTTGTAACTGTGGGGTCCTAAGTCAAAAGTAGTTGGGGGGGGGGGGGGGGAAGATGGTCATAAAGGCCTAGATGGACCTGTGATGTCTAATTGCTCTGAAGTATGACGACATAAGTCCAGTTGCTCAGAACCTGTGGGTGTCCATGTGTTTGTCCTAACCACCATTCCAGGCAGAAGAGCTAGCCTCTCTGAACGTCTAGCCTTTGATCTTACTGCTGGTAATAGACCAGAGGGTAGGGTTTGACTGAGCAGCCTTTATGTAGCAACTTAGCAGTAGGCCAGTATTATAAAGACCAGACACTGATGATTAACTCCTCCGCTGACTTCCCTTCCATTCATGCAAGTGGTGAGTAACTCTAATCTGTAATTTGCCTCTGACTGTTGCAGGTGAAAGTTTTTGGGAACAGTTTGAAAGAGAATTAGAGTGTCCCCAGTCTCTGCTTATGCCTCAGGCAGGATTGATTTAAAGAAAGGTTTTTGTCAGAGGTGGTTACAAATGCATTTCAGACTGGAGTTTCTTACCTAGTCTAAACGGATTCTGGTTATTCCCTTGGATGTGTGCTCTGGGTGACATGTACAGTGTATTGCTGGGCCAGTATTAACCCAGAGAATTAATTCAAAGTCTCTCTATAAGTATATGAAAGTTAATGGCTTACAGCAAAGAAGACTCTTTGTCCTGCATCCTGGCTGCTGAATATGCCATGTTACTTCTACTTTGTACTGAAATAATCACCAAGGGTAATGAATAAGCCCTGTCTACACGGGCATGTTTTGTCACCAAAAACTGCCTTTTGTTGACCAGTCAGTGAGAGCATACACATTACAATGCAACTTTTGTGTGTGGGGAGGGGAGAACACCCAGTTTTGGCAACAAAAAACTTACACCCCTGCGAGAGATTTTGTTTCCCCCCCCGCCCTTTATTGCTGACAAAGAGCCAGTGTGGACTCTTGTTTGTTTTGTTGAGAGAACTGGCTTCCTCTCCACTAGTATCCCACAATGCCTGTCCTGATGGCTGTGCTCAGTTTTGCGATCTCTGCTGCCCTGCAGGCATGTGTTCTTCCTCTTTCAAAGCTCTGGGAAGAGTCTGACTGCCGAGTGAGCTGCTTGGTTTGGGGAACAAACAAAAAGACTGCTGCTGCAGGAGGAAGGCTGGGGAGACTGCTGTGCTGCTTTGACGTTCCTCAGCATGCAGAGCTCACAGAGCTACTCATGATGCTTCTCCCAGCACAGAGAATGCTGTGAGAGGACTTGGAGAGAATCCCAAGAAGCGCAGGGATCAGCTCTGCCTTCCCACCACACTGCGCTGTGGGAAGCTTACCCACGTTGCTTTGCTCTGTTTGTTGGCAGGGGAGCTATCACTGTGGCCGTGAAATGTCGACAATGGGAGGCAGAAAAAACAGTTTGTCCAGTTTTCACTTTGGCCGCCAAACCTTCTGAGCGTAGACATCACCTAAGCAGCTGAGAACTGATCACAAAGACACAGTGAAATGGAGGGAAAAGGAGGAGCAGAAAACCCACTTTTTTGACACAAAATCTGTTCAGGAAAAGACACATCTGAGCTACTGAGCACCTTTTCCCAACTTCTGAGAACCACTCCATGTGTTTTGAGTCTTAGGCAGATTTGTATGGGGTGAAGATGTGGCTGAGCAGGGGAGAGTTGGCTTTCTGAGGCATCATTCTCTAGTAAAAGGATTTTCTTGTCACCCCACCAGTGTTGAGCCTACAAGTTTTATTGTTAAACCTCCTAAGAGAGCTAAGGCCAGCACCTTAGGCAATTCAAAGTCTGTAATAGCCACGGGATAGAAGTTCCACATCCTCTCCCTGCTAGGCTCGCTTCCTCTTTACCACCTTGGCTCCCCTTTGTAAATAGCTCAAATGTCCACTGTTTTTCCAAGTACCTTGACTTCTCCTTTTCAAAGTCATGCCCAGCAGAGCCAACAACCACTGCAGGCCTCTGGGCAAGGTGTGTGTGTGTAAGGGGGGGCATGACTCCATGCCCCAGAAGGGGCAGAGCCTCAAGTAGAAGGAGTGGGGGTATGGGAGCCCTTTAAAATTGCTATGAAAGATCAACATGGCATTTTCTGCATGGCTCTAAGGGCTGGGGGGGCGGGGGGAGAGGAAAGGCAGGGCCATATGGTGGGTGGTGCTGGCCCCGGCTAGCCCTCAGAGCCATGCAGAAAATGCCATGTTGATCTCTCATGGCAATTTTAAAGGCCCTGAGGCTCTGGTCGCTGTTGCTGCCACAGTAGCAGTGGTGGGGCTGGGAGCCCTAGATCCCTTTGAATCGTCAGGCCCTAGGGCTACTGCCCTCTTTACTGCCAACCCTGTTGGTGGGCCTGGTCATGCCCTTCCTAAGAGGACAATTTTTGGCCCTACATCTGTATGTTTATTGTAGATTTCTTGCCCATGACCTGAAAAGTTTTAAATGCGCATGGAGGAATAACACAATGTTTGTTATGGAAACTGGGAATATGCTGTCTGCTTGGCTTCCAATTTGCTTCCCTAAATAACAGGATGGTTGTCTTATGTCTGCCAATAATTTAAAGGGATGAGATAGCGAATCTATCATTTACATACTAACTTTTTTGGCTGAGTAAAAAATTCTGATGTGAGATGTAGAGCAGCTGGCGACCAGCAAACATTAATTACTGGGATCTCTCTGGTTTCAGGCTTGGATGCGCCTCGACGTTTAGGCCATGGATGTTTTAATTAAAACGGCTGCATTGGGAAAATAGACTCAGTGGGTGACCCAAACAGGCTCGTCATTGTGCAGTGCGTGGTTTTACTGCAGTACAGTCTCGCTAGAAGGCGGTTTTAATGTCCGTGCTGCTAGTTACCAAACATACTTATTTTTTATGGTAACTGGCATTATTCACACATCAACTCTTTGTCATCACTAAATAGGACATGGGCAGTAAAACTGGTTTAGCTGAGTTTATGACCCTGAGGCTCTATCGATTGGCTTTGAGCAGTGGTTTTACTTCTAGCCACTTTGAGTGCTCTTGATGTCAAAATCAAAATCCACTCGCGTTCATCTGACTCCTTCTTTGTTTTGGCCTTGTAGGAAGAGCCAAAAAACAACGTTTCTTAAAAACAAAACACTTTATTTTGGAGAGTCTCCATAAAGGTTTGTTTTTTCTTATAATTGATAACAAGTAGGGCTTAACTCAGGGCCAGATCTTCAAGAAAGCTCAGCTACTACTTAGGCATCTGAATGACATTGCTTCTGCCACTTCACTGAGATGCAGACATGGAGTAGAACTCTTTTACAAATCTGATCCCAATACAAGAGCTGAGCACAGTGCATTTTGGTTACTGTGTGGGAGAGCCAACATTCTCAACTTATTGTACCACCTCGAGTTCTCAAGGCTTTCTAATTTCTCTCCTCAAAAATTAATCTCTTTTTAGTTAAAAGAGCAACTGCTTCCAACTGCTTTGTTGTCAATTTTTTGTCACCTGTTCTCTCCCCTCCTTCCTGTGCATGACTGTTTCTTCTTTACTTCAGCATGAAGCAATTTATTCCTCCATCCATTTTTTCCTACTGCTGATATCTTTATTTCCCTGAGAGACTGCTTTATGAATGTCATATATTGAAGGAATTCTGTCATCTGCAGGCTCCTATGTTGTGTAGGGAGTTGTACCAAATGAGTACAGGACAATTTAATATAAGAAAACTTGATGGTAACTACCAATCTCCACATCCTTTCATCATGTTTATTGTCTGTAGCTGTGAATACTAAACACTACATTTAAATTAATGTAAGCTTAGCTTGCCAAATTAACTGATTTAAAGTGCAGAGCGACTACGTAATAGGAGTACTATCCTCAACAGATCTGCTCTTTGTGTCTATTTGAAGTCCTAGCATTTAGTGACAAAAATAAGTTTTACTGCTTTTTATTCCTGTCAGCTTTGGAAGGTTGTATTTTGCCATTTCTGTTGCCTTGATTTGTATATCTTATAGCATATACACAACTGCTACATAATCTTGTTTTGTACATCTTTAGTTGGAATAAATGTATTCAGCCTTTGCTTCCTTATATAAGATTCACACAGAAATCACATTTTTGATCAGTGTATACAGGAGATGCAGATTATCATTATTTGACACATGCAAGAGCTTTAAAATGGCTGAATAGATATTGCTGAAACTTTTCCAGAAAAATTCACCTCTGGGCAGAGACTAAACATGGAAATTTTCAGTCTGGAAAGACTATGGTTGTGACAAATAGGAGTAGCTAAGTGAAGTTATAATGGAAACTGCCTTCCAATATTTGCTAGTGTAGTCTATACTGCTATAGTTCATACTGTGCCTTGTGAGAGGAGAGGGGCTTGCCAGTAGCCCCAAGCTGCAAACAGTTTTTGTCCAGAAGTCAGAGGTATAAAACTACATTTTCCCCCCAGATCCATGCCACACAATTAACCTTGGACTTTTTTCCAGCATTCACATCTAGTGAGTGGTTACTCTGGCCATCCTATTGGGCATGAGCAGTTGGTGTAGCTGGGGCTGGGGGAGGAAGCCCCCAGCCCCACCTACAGTCCTGCCCCCTGCTGAGGCCCCACCCTCCCCATAAGGAGGGGAAGAGACGTGAGGAGGCACATGTGGGCACCCCAGCCTCCCCGGTGCCCTCGATCACCAAGGGAGGGAGGAGACCATGTGGCGCAGCTCCCACCTCCCCGGAACACCAGAAGAAGGAGGAGATGGCACGGCTGTCAGAGCACCAGGGAGGGAAGAGGCCACACGGTTCCAGCCTCCCCAGGCAGGAGCACAGGGAGAGTGGGCACTGGGGGCAACAACACTCCACCCCCAAACACCTACAGAAATAAGGGATAAGGGATCTTTCGGAAAAGGCTTTATTTTTCGAAAAAACAGCGTCTAGACTGGCGCTTTTCTCTGACAAAGCTCCGTGCCGAAAAAAAGCGGCAGCCATTTTTATGCTAATGAAGCGTGGGAGATTTAAATCCCTGCTTCATTAGCAATTGCGATATGTCTAATTTACATCCCTTTTCCGAAAAAGGGATGTAGTCTAGACATAGCCTAGGTGTGTCTGTGTCTGGTGGTTTGGGAAGGCAAAGCCTTCCCCTGCCTAGGCTACCGGACGCGTATGCTACCAGGTTAAGGGGAACCAAATATTTTGCACATTAAAGCAAGGTTCATGTTATGCAGTGGGAGTGTCTCATGCATTTCAGCAGAGTTACTACCCAAGATTCAGTGGCTGTATACCTAGGATAGCCGTATAAAGAGGGAGCCTTGCATATATGTTTAAAGGCAGTAACTCGATCCCTAGTTTTCGGAAATTCCTGGATAAGCCATTTTGAAACCACAGCACATTGCAAAAATTTTCAAAAAGCCATTGTGCTGGATGGCAGTGTGTGGCATGCTGGGAGTTCTATCCATCACACAATAGACTTTGCATTGACACAAGCATGCCTGGTGTGTACATGCAGCACCAACGCAAGCAGCCAAGTATGCATGGATGCAAATTATATACAAAATTTGGCAGCTGTACACTATTGTAACTTGCAGCATAATTTTCAGGGCCCAAAATGTCTGAAACTAAAATAATATTTCTGACCTTGTAATTTATTTCTGGCAAGAATCTTGAGCATTTTTACCTTAGCCAGTGAAAAGCTGAAAAGCAGATTGTATTTCTTACTCACTGCTCTAATGGTGTGGAAAAAGTGAATAAAGAGTTATTTACTTCTTTCCGTAACACAAGAACTGGGGTCACCAAATGAAATTAACAGGTAATGGGTTTAAAACAAACAAAAGGAAGTACTTCTTCAAATAATCCACAGTCTGCCTGTGGAACTCTGTGCCAGAGTATGTTATGAATTCCAATTCAGGGAGGACATGTCCATTAATGGCTATTAGCGAGGATGGGCGGGACTGGTGTCCCTAGCCTCTATTTGTCAGAAGCTGGAAATTGGCAACAGGGATGGCTCACCTGTTCTGTTCATTCCTTCTGGGGCACCTGGCATTAGCCACTGTTGGAAGACTAGATACTATGCTAGATGGACCATTGGTCTGCCCAGTATGGCCGTTCTTATATCTATCCTGAATTTGTAATGGTTTGGAATCCTCTCTGAAAGGGGTAAAACTGCATGTATTAAAATTAGCTTCTGGAGCCATGTGGAGGGTTGTTTTGATCCACTTTGAATTGGGCAACACTATATGCATGTCACCACCAGAGGTATTGTGCTGCAGGAGGAGGGAAGGGAGCATTCTAATGTCTTATCGGCCCCTCTTGTCTCCCCACAGGATGCCCTTGAAGTCTAGAACAAAATAAATTCCCTCAACGTTAGCAATTTTCTCCACAGCAGTTTCACAGGCTGCAAACCTCTGGCTTTCTTTGGGCTTGTGCAAGCATATGGAGTTGTGTAACACTCTGGATAACTTATATTCTGAAGATACGACTCTGTCATTTTGCTGTGCCCACAAAGTGACATCTCAAAGATGTAGCTGAATGCCAGATTCATCCCTGGTGGCTTCAGTGGAGCTGCTTTTGATTCCAGGAGGGATCAGCAAATCCCACTGCAGGGAGTTTATTCTTAGTCCGCCAGGGACCAGCCAGTTTCTCATGCTGTTGAGCTGACTTTCCAAGTGAAAAACAGACACGCTGGCTGTTCAGCAGAGGAGCCTTCTCTTCTCAGCAGCAGTGAGCAGGCTGGGAGGGAGCTTGTGGTTGCTCAAGGGCCAACTGGAGGCCACACTCCTACACATCCACCCCTCCAGTACCATTAATCTAACCCAAAATTGAGGGGCATGTGTCAGTGTCCTTCACAGATGGTCAAATGCCAACTGAGGGTGGACATAGGGAGATCATGAATACATCTCCCAAAGTCCCCTCCATAAGAGCTAGAAATGTTCTTTTTTCGTAAGTAAAAGGCCGAGATTCTCCCTTACATTTTGAGGTTCACTAAACTTAGGGGAGCCTGTGGCCATGGGTTATATGAGCTTCAAGTGCTAGCTCCACATCCAACAGATCTCCTATGGGGTCTCCAATGTATAGACCCACTTTTTTGTGTCCATTCCTCCTCCCTTCCCAATATATGGAGCTATTTTTCCCCTCTTTCCTTAGAAAAAAATTCAAGGTTTTATCTTGATTAAAAAACCAAAAACTAATATCTAAATATATTTTAAACCTGCAGAGTTAAGAAAATAGAGAGGAAATTTTTCCTGGTAAAAAGCTGGTCAGATTCACAGTAGGTCTGAAATTCCTCTGAACTGTTGACTTATTCAGGTGTATCTTGTATAAGAATCTGGCTACAAGTCTACATGGAATATATCATAGCCACTCCTATAACTCTAAAACAGCAGGACATTCTTTTGTGGTAGATATTCTGTTACACTAGCACTTTGCTTCCTCCCCCTCCCCCGCCCATGAACTATTACTTTGATATTTGAAGGTTTTAGTGATGGGTTAACTTCAAAATATTTGTTGTTTCAAATAGGCTATGTCTACACTACCACCCTAGTTCGAACTAGGGTGGTAATGTAGGCAACCGGAGTTGCAAATGAAGCCCGGGATTTGAATTTCCCGGGCTTCATTTGCATAAAGCCGGGCGCCGCCATTTTTAAATGTCCGCTAGTGCGGACTCCGTGCCACGCGGCTACACGCGGCACGGACTAGGTAGTTTGGACTAGGCTTCCTAGTCCGAACTACCGTTACTCCTCGTGAAACGTTACTCCTCGTGAAGCCTAGTCTGAACTACCTAGTCCGTGCCGTGTGTAGCCGCGCGGCACGGAGTCCGCATTAGCGGACATTTAAAAATGGCAGTGCCCGGCTTTATGCAAATGAAGCCCGGGAAATTCAAATCCCGGGCTTCATTTGCAATTCCGGTTGCCTACATTACTACGCTAGTTCGAACTAGGGTGGTAGTGTAGACATATCCATACATACCCAATGGTTCTGCTAGTTAGATCTCATTCAGTCAGATTGATTTAGAAATTGGAAATATGTTGGTTAAATATTATTTGATGCCAGACATTTTGTGAAAGCAACTCAGGAATTTTTAGCATATAGCTGAGTAGTAGTACTACGTCTGTAACGGATGCATTATCCTATGGTAAAAATACAATAAAAAGTTCAGAATGGGGTCACCCCCTTAACTAACCATTTTAAACGTGCATTTGCTTAGCCACAGCTACAGTTTACAAAGGATGATTTTGTGTTTAAAGGACTCAGGAAAACTGGATTCAATTCTTTCCCAAAAATGTCCTAGGTGACCTTAATTTAAGTAACTTAATTTATATAGGCCACATTTCCTTGTTATGAATTGTAAATTAATCAATGTTTCTGATTGGCGAGGGAAGGTATACAGATACTTATATAGGTAAATAGTATTCTAGTTCACGTTTTTATTGGTACATTCTCTTCACAAGTAACCCTTTTACTATAAATTATAGAAAAGGAATATAGCAAAGGCTGGATCTATTTTCTTGAAGAAACCCAGGGTTTCTATAATATTAATTTTGAAACTTTTTTCTATCAAATAGGTTGATAAGGCCTGGATGGAACAGGCATATTGTAACTGTAATGAACAAAATTTAGTAGAGCAGCTAACATTCTTTTAATTATATGGCTGCTGTTCATCTATTTTTGTACAGGGGTGTTTTTTTTTTTATATAAACACAGCTCAACTGTATAGTTGTTCCTTTTAGCCACAGTCACCTAAGGTCAAGCTGTACCCTGCTAGGGAGACGAATTGCAAACAAGGCTGGCTAAACCATGAGACTTCAATTTGTCCCTGTTATTAATCCTCCCAAGTTCTGGGTCTGGAGTCTGGCAGTGCACATAACAGTAAACTTTATATCTCAGAAGTTCATGTTCTCCTCAATTGCAGGACGAACATTTGGTTAACCCCTGCTATCTCTTAGGAGAATATGATGCAGGAGCTACATAAGATTTATTTGCACAATGCATTGGCCCATGCAGTGTTCTGTAGAAGACTGACTCTTCTGCAACAGTAATTTAAGCTGTCTCAGTGGTGTACTCATGTTAGTCTAAACTTTAAAAACAACAAGTGATCCTGTGGCACCTTAGAGACTAACAAAAATATGTAGGATCATGAACTTTCACGGGTAAGACCAACTTCATCAGATGAGTGAGAGTGGAAATAACAGAATCCAAGATATATATAACAGCAAATTTGACACTGTTTTACTGGGCTTGAATAAAGACATTAACTAGTTAACAAACTGGTTTTGTAGTGCATTAACCAGTTAATGTCTTATTCAAGCCCAGTGTAACAGTGTCGAATTTGCTGTTATATATATATCTTGGATTGTGTTATTTCCACTCTCACTCATCTGATGAATAGTGATAGAAATGTAGCCGTGTTAGTCTGGTGTAGCTGAAGCAAAAACAGGACTATGTAACACTTTAAAGACTAACAAGATGGTTTATTAGGTGATGAGCTTTCATGGGCCAGACCCACTTCCTCAGATCAAATTGTGGAAGAAAATTGGCACAACCATATATACCAAAGGATACAATCAAAAAAATGAACACATATGAAAAGGACAAATCAAATTTCAGAACATCCCCCTTCTGTTCTGAAATTTGATTTGTCCTTTTCATATGTGTTCATTTTTTTAATTGTATCTTTTGGTATATATGGTTGTGCCAATTTTCTTCCACAATTTGATCTGAGGAAGTGGGTCTGGCCCATGAAAGCTCATCACCTAATAAACCATCTTGTTAGTCTTTAAAGTGCTACATAGTCCTGTTTTTTGCTTCATCTGATGAAGTGGGTCTTACCCACAAAAGCTCATGCTTCTATATATTTTTGTTAGTCTCTAAGGTGCCACAGGACTGTTTATTGTTTCGCATAATTTAGGCTGATTGAATTCCAGCACTTGCACTGAAATGTTCTTTATTCTACTTTTGTTAATAGGTATTATTTCTGTCACAATTAGTATTGGCATGGACTTGATCTTGCTCTCTTTAAGTCTATGGAAATTTTGCCAAAGTACTTGCAAATGTTTCTTTGGTAGGTCACTGGTCTTGTTCTTGCAGGAGCGGGGGGTGTTGGTTGTTTTCTGAATACTATCAGCTCTGAAGAATGTTTATTCTTGTTTCAGCCTCTGTCTCATTTCTAGTTAATTTGCTTCCTCTTCTTATATTTTCACAAAACTCTGCTCTGTAGTGGCCTCGTGTCTGTAAAGTACACAGGATAGAAATGTTACACCCATAGGCAGAATCCCACCTGGGCCCACTGGAGCTTTGTGAATGAGCCTCTACAGCATGAGCTAAAAGCCAGCTAGCTTTTGGCTAGGGCTGTAGAGCAAACTCATTGATTTTTCTGTAAGTGGTCTAAGTGCCACTATGTGGGACGGCCGGTACAGCACACGCAGTAGGTATGTGGGTTACAGTAGCAAGGTACAACTAATTCAGAAATCCCAGTTCGACCCAAAAGAAACTCCAGCCTCAGTTCTGCAATTTGATTCATGCAGGCAGATCCCTCCAGCAATGTGAAACCCCTACTGACTGCAGGCAGGACTCCATATGGACATGCTGCTTCCCACAGAAATCAAAGAGAGCAGGAATATACCTGTGCAGGTCAGATGGCAGGATCAGATCAGGCCTCAGATGTGAAAATGCTATGTAATTATTAATGTATTGATGCTACTCCCCGACATTTCCATTTAATCAATATCATGGAATTGGATACAGATAGTCATGGACAGTGACGGTGACAAAAGCAGCTCATCACAGATTCTATTCTTGGTACTGCTGCTCTTTCATTTTATTGTTTTACAAACACTTTTGAATAGGGGAAGTTTTAAATAGATCTGCTTCCTGGTAGAGTTAATGTGCCTTTGCTAGGTTAAAATTATCACAAACAATTTCATACATCATAAACCCACTTGGGTTGACAAAGTAGAGCAAAATTTCTTTCCTTAAAAGAACTATTCCAAAAAAGGCCTGAATATTGATTTACAGCAGCAAATAAAAATGCTGAAAGATGCTTGTCAATTATTTTTGAGGGCGGGGAATGGGACAAGGTATTGAAATAGATTTTATTTTATTGCCTGAAAATGGAAAGCTCCAGTGAATTTTTCTGATTAATATTTTTTCTTCACAGTAAGGGTAGTTGTCTGTCAGATTGCATGTATGAGCATGCATCTCTGAGCAGATCAAAAGTGTTGTCTCACATATTTTGTTAATGAGAACTTAAAAAATGACTGATTCTATTGCCTTACTAGGGGGAGTGGGGGAGGGGGCTGGTAGAATTGCTGGGCCTCTGGGTAAGATGGGTAGTACGGGCTCTGTGCTCCCAGAAGGGGTGGGGCCTTGGACACAAGGGGAAGGGCTGAGACTAGCTTCCCCCACCAGTCCCTCAGCACTGCCCAGAGCATGCCACCCAGGGATTCAGTAGTGATTTAAAGGGCTCAGAACTCCACCTGTTGCAGCTAACGTAGTGGTGGCTGGAAGCCCCAGACCCTTTTGAATTGCTGGGCCCCAGGGCAACTGACCCCTGTTCTACTCCATCGGCAGGCGTGGCCATGATATCCTGAATTGATGTTTTTAAACCCCTTCCCACCCCATGTTACATCATTTGATCATTCTATATTTCTTGTTGCCATTTTCCCTCCTTAGAACATTTATAAATACATTATTTTAAAAGAAGGCAAATGAACATGTTAATAAGATCAGCCCTAGTCCATAGCAGAAAAATACTTTAAACTACCTTCCACCTCCACCCTTACATTACTGCAGGTGTAATTTAAAGTCTAGCTGACATTTGTGTGTGTGTATATCTGTATGAGTACAAATCTCATCCTGGGAGGATGATACTCATGTGTCTATTTAGATATGTGATTTTTCCTTAGCTCACTTTACAGAGAAGACATGTTTCAAACCACTCATTCATATTAAATGTAAACAAATGAAATGCATAGTGAATCTAGCCAAAATAAACCTCTCCAAGTCAAGAAATTCAGAAGTTATTGTTTGCATAGAAATGTTAGCTTGGTTGCATTGCACATCCTGTATAATTATAGTAGACATTTAATAACACAAACAGTAGCATAGTAATCTACACTCAGAGAAAACCAGGAATAAATGCTACTGATTTGGGAGGGGTGAAGGGGGGGGGGGGGATAGACAAGCTAATGTTGCACTGGAAAACTTAACTCCTTGCATTTTTGGTCCTTCGGTCATTTTATTATTTTACACTGACTTCTGCATCTGTGTTTATTTTTAAAGATAAGCAAAAACTCATAAGCACACTCTTTGGGAGACAGAAGTATGTTTTCTATAAGTTTTACACTGATACCTCTATGAAACACATTCTCCTTTAACTGCATTAATACACATGCACATCAACATGTGTGTACTTAATAGACACTAATGCTGTATTTACAAAAAACACCCCAGAACTTCTAAGAAATCAGAGGGCAACTTGCTGACCTAGGCCCCAATGCAATAACATGTTTAAGTATGTACCTAATCTTAAGCATGTGAATAGTCTCATTGATTTCAATAGGGCTGTTTAAGGGCTTAAAATGAAGCACATGCTCCATTAGGGCAACTGAGGCTGGGGTAACCCAGGGTTGCCACCTTTCTAACTGCTGAAAACTGGACCGGCAACATCTTTGTACCATCTCCTCCATTTACGTCCCACCCCTTCTCTGCCTCTTCCCACCAAAGCTCTTGCCCTATCACTTGCTCCTCTCCCCTCATCATCCTGTTGATCATTGGATTATCTCCACCTCCTTTCATCCCCCTCCCCCAGCTGGGCTCCCTCTGCTCTCAGACTGAAGCTGCTGCAGCCTGACAAGGAGCCAGCCTATTTAATGCCCCATCCCTGAACATGGAACCTCTGGAGCTTAGTGCATGTGTAACCGCCACCTGGCGGATTTGAACCTGGGACCTCTGAAGCTTAGTATAGGAGCCGCTACCCTCTGAGCTAAAAGACTGCTGCCTGTCAGCCTATGCTGTAAGGGGTCTCTTGTTCTAAGCTGTTGCTGTGGTCTAGGTGCCACTGCATGGGACGGTGAACCACACTAGATGTGTGGGTTACACATGCGCTTCTGCTGCGTGAGCAAAAGCCAGCTGGCTCTCAGCTAAGGCTGCAGAGCAAACTCATTCTTTCTAAGTGCCACTAGATGAGACAGCACACTACAGCCAGCAGGTGTGTAGGTTACACCTGCAGGTGGGAGGCAGCCCCAACTGACTAGGGTCTGGTGTGGATTAATGACTCAATGTGGCTTCTCCTTGTCCCATAGTAACCAGATTTTTAGTGTCTGGTCAGATATACTGCCAGGTCCTCTTTTCAACTACACTTTTCAGTCAAAAACCAGGCACTTGGCAACCCTAACTGACATTTGGACACAGAAGCCACAAACTGGGACTGTCTGGGTAAAACCAGATGGGTGGCAAGCCTGTTTGCCTCCTGGAACTGTACCCACCACCTCCGGTGGAGGCAGGAGAACCTGCCTGCTTAGGTTCTGCTCTGTGCTTTTTGTCCCATTCACAAAAGAGAAAACGAACACAGTTAAGCTGAACAGGTGAAAGTTACTCAGCGCGCTGTGCTGTTCATGTAGCTGAGTTGCTTTCACTTTAATGGTCCAGTGTTTTATTTCACTGGTCTCCCAGTGGAGAGTTGGTAGTATTCACCGGTCAGTAACTGTTCCTCCAGGGAACACTGGCCATGTGACTTCTGCTCCTTATTGATTTATCTGAAAGTAATGTCTGACTTACAGTGTGAGGTCCTGATCCTCCAAAGAGTTCCGTGTGAGTGGACCTGGCACCCTCTTTGAGCCCTGCTGAAGTCAATGGGGTTGTGCAGTGGCCCGCCTGTACAGAGCTCTTTGCACAATTGGACCTAACTTTTCCACTATGTTTGGTCCTGCATTTTTCAATCATTCATAACTTTAGGCCAGATCATCTTTTCCCGTGGAATAACTATGGGTGGGAGTAGACGGGGCCATTTTGTGCAAAAAAACCCCAAAAACAAAAAATGAGGAACAATGGTTCTTGTGCAAAAAGGGGTTTTTTCCCCGCAAAATGGCCCTGTCTACACTGGGTTTTTTTCCGCAAAAACCTCTTCTGCAAAAAAGATCAGAAGAGAATATGCAAATGAGAGCGCAAGAAATGCTAATGAGCGTTTCATTTGCATTTCCACTTCCACAAAAATGATGCTGTGTAGACGAAGCCTAGGCCATGTCTACACTAGGAAAGTATTTCAAAATTACTAAATTTGACTTAATAACTCCTAATTTAACAAATTCAAACTAGCATTTCCACACTATTAGGAAGCCTCAAAATTAGACCGAGGCAGGGTCCGTTAATGTGGATGCATTACCTTGGACTTAGATCCCCAGGAAGCACTGGAGAGTAATTAGTTTGAAACAGCAGCATACACACTATTTTGGAATTAGTGTTACTCCTGATGAACAGCAGGAGTACAGATGTTGAATTCCGCAGCCTATTATTTTGAAATAACAGGCTTGGTAGCGTGGATGCTGTGCTTATAAATTCAGCCATACAGGGTTATTTTTAAATAAAGTCCTAGGGGTTTCTGTGGTGTTTTCCCACTAAGCATTCCCTGAAAGAGGAGAGGTCTAAGGAGGGTATCTGAGTTTACAGGAGGCAAAGCTTCCCAGCCATGAGGAATCCTGACCATCCATGCAGAAGAAACCCCTCCCAGATGCCCCGAGCAGATTCTGAGTGCAGGGACAGCTCTGTTTTTGTGCTGCTCTGCTGTTCAGCTCCAGCACAGCCATTGGCTGAGATCCATGAGGATGCTTAGGTATAGACACAGACTTTTATAAATGTAAAAGAGATGCCAAAGAAAGCTTTTAAATCACTATTACCTCTGTGATGGGTTGAATCATAGGGGTCCCCTTGAGGCTCTCAACCAGTGAGCTGGTCATGCCACTGAGCCTGCCTACCTGACCTCAGCACCCTACAACCTGTCCTCCTGGGTCAGAAACTCTGGTCTCTCCCAGCAAAGATACAGAGTTAGGATAACAGTCCCCCCCAGCAGGGCAATGCAAACGCTGAACCAGCTCATCTGTGGGAGGGCTCAGTTATAGGGCCATGACAGCACCCAGGAACACAACCCTCAAAAGAGACTGAAACCCCAAATAAATCCGTATTACTCTGTGTAAAAGCTCATTCTTTATCAATAAAAGAGAAGATATGCACAGCTGTGGCTCCCTCCCCCCTTCCCCAGGTAACAATTATTTACACTGGGCTTGATAATAAACAAACGTGTTTTTATTAAGTATAAAAAGTAGGATTTAAGTCAGTGGTTCTCAAAGTGGTCCGCAGATCCACTTTGAGAAGCCGGCTAACTGGCTGCTACGGTTTTTTAATTTACCGGCTCTGCAGCTACAGAGCCTCATGACTCCTATTGGCCCTGATTTACCGTTTGCAGCTGCGGGAAGCGGCATGGGATGGACAGCCACTTACTGTGGCTCCCCTGGGCTACAAACTGTGAACAGGAGCCAATAGGAGCCGTGAAGCTTGGTGGCTGCAGAGCTGGTAAATAAATTTAAAAAACCTGCCCAGTGGCCAGTTAGCAAGTTTCTCAGAGTGGATCCACAGACCACTTTGAGAAACACTGATTTAAGTGAAGGATCAAAATGAGTCACTAAGCCAAAATAAACAAAACATGCCCATTAAGCTTAATATACTAAGAAACTTGTTACATGCAAATTTTTACCTCAACAGTAGTTCCAATAATCTTTTTTGCAAGATAGGCAGCCTCCTTGGTTGGTGTCAACCCTTCCCCCTGTTCAGATTTAGGTGTTCCCAGCAGGCATCTTAGGTGGTAAATGGAGATTTCCTGGCATCTGGCCATTGCCCATATTGTTTGGTTTCCCACTTTTATATCCCCTTTGCCCAAGGTGGGAATTCTTTGTGTTCAGTTCAAAATGTTCTCATCTTGAATGGAAAAGTACCAGATTAAAAATGGGTTCCAGAATGAGGTAGCCTGGCCATATATGTTTATAGGACCAGCCACAGTTTGGATTTACAGGAAAAACAATGCCATTTACAGATCGTTGCTTTGAGCAGTGGGCTATTATGTTTCCAAAACATCATTAATGGCCCTCATTAGCACATTTAGAATTATAAACAGATTCACACTTCATGTTTCTAACAGCACATACAAGAATGATACATCCACAGAAATAGAGTATGCACGTTCACTGCAGATTGTGTTTTAAAAATGCTATGTCACGTGATGCATTTTGCCTAAAGCATCTTTGAGTTATGCATTAAGGATGTTAAATGGTGGGTAACTGACTAATCGTGTGCAGGGGCAGCCCTAGACTAGCTGCCAGCAATTGGCACCCTATGCGAACCATGCAATCGGCACCCCCATCTCCAAACCCCTCAGTGATATTGCGCCACCATTTGGCACCCCATTTAACTTGGCACCCTAGGCGACTGCCTAGTTCGCCTATATGGACAGGCTACCCCTGATCATGTCGTCAATACAGAAAGGTGCTCAGAAAGAGCTACCTCCACTGTAGCTCTGCAGTTTAAATGTAGCAGCAGCTGGGCATGCAGACAGCCCAACTCCTACTACATTTAAATTGCAGTGCAGAACCACAACAGGGGTAACTCCTAGACTTGGTGCAAGCCAGGACTGAGCTGGGCTTACTCAGTCCCAGCTCGCATCGGGTCCAGCAGCCCTTGTCTGGGGGGGGTCCCAGTGGGGAGCGAAGAAACCCCCCCGGCGGACAAGGGCTGCTGCGAAGCAGCCTCTCATTGTGGCCAGCTTGGATACAGAGGTGTGTGTGTGGTGGGGAGAGACACACGAGTAGTGGTCTAGATCAGTGTTTCTCAACTAGTGGTACGAGTACCCTTAGGGGTACTTGAGAGAAGTCTGGGGGGTACGTCAACACAACTGAGAAAACTGAATTTTTTTTTAGAGTTTTTAGAGTGCTTTATTATTTTTGTACTTTTTACACCCAAAAATTTAATCACCCACCCAGCAACGATTAAATTGTTTAAACAAATGTGTTGCAATAGTAGAAAAAATGTTTTGTATCTGAAAACTGTAGGTACTGGGGGTACTTACAATTTTTTTTAAAGGGGGTACTTTATAAAAAAAAAGGTTTGAGAAACACTGGACTAGATTAACCGATAAGCCTAGATTTATAAAAAAAAAAAGGTTGAGAAACACTGGACTAGATTAACCGATAAGCCTAGATTTATTGGTTAGTTAACTAGTAGATTACTTTCTTACATCCCTATTAGAAACAGCACAATCCCCTTCCACATAGATAAGGAGAAATTTATCACAAATGATCTTCTACTTGTGTATACTTTGTCAACCGGAGGTGATCACTACAACCCCTGTACACATTGTTGCCCCAGCATATCCTTCATACTGCTTCTTCCCTAGGAGTGCTGAATAGGTTTACAAATAATCACTGTATTATGTTAGTGTTGAGAGACACCCATCAGAGTCTGTACATACTGTATGTACACACAGAATAAGAGACAAACTCTGGCCCAAAGAGATTACAATCTAGACAAGAAGTAAACCACAGGCAGAGAGATGTGAAATGACTTGTCCAACTGACAGCAAGCCAGTGGCAGAGATGGGAATAGAACATGCTTCCTGACTTTCAAGAACCTTGATCATTAGACCATGCTGCTTCCTAGGAGGAAAAAAAAAGGCAATTTTGTGTCTAATTACATGAGGTGACTCAGTTTTTCAAATTGGCTTTTATAGTTTAACACCACAAAAGCCATAATGTAAATGCATCTCAAGTCAGAACAGATCCCCTAGGCCCCAACTGAGAATTACAGGCAAACCATATTTTCCAAACACCTTTCTAAAAAAGGGAAAGTAAAATAATCAGGTATTTGAATGTGAATTAGTAGCATCCAAAACCAAATAGAAAAGACCAGTATTTGTCCATCAGTGAGAGAGGAGGGTGAAGAATGAATCTACTGTAGTCTAGGGGCATTACGCAGCGGTGCACAACAACTCAGTTGCTTAGAAATTCCTGCACTACAGCAAGAATAAAGAAATTTAAATATAATTTAGAAAGCTGTCTTCATACCAAACTCATTTTCCATCAGCACTTACATTGCTCCACTTTGCTTTAATGAACAAAAAATTACAAGTCTCAGAAGGATAGACATGTTAATCTGTAATTTTAAAAGTGAGTAGTCCTGTGTTAGTTTCTAAGGTGGCACAGGACTATTCAGTTTTAAAAATGACAAGATTCATAGAAATGTCTCTCAGAAATTTAAAAAGCATTTAAATGAATCCCAGACATGCCACTCTTGTATGTAAACTGATTATTGCATCCTTGTGCTAAAACATGAGAAGCCCAAAGTGAAACTGATTAGAAACTAATCAGTAAATGAAAGTGACAAGTCCAAATTCATTCTCCATACTGAGGAAAATGCAAATAAATAAATAAATAAATAAATTAGATTTTAAAAATAAAATTGTTTTAAAAATTATTGTTTGTAATGCACATAAATAACTATTTAAAAAGCTACTGTGTGATAAGCTGTGTCCACTGAAGTCAACGGCACATCATATTAATTTCAATCGGCATAAGGATTTCACCCATTATTTTTATCTTGGCCATGTTTCTGCAAGAGTTCCAGAACCCTAGAGAGATGCCTATATAACCCTGCTTTGGATCCACTGTTGTCTCCTTTGATTTTCTCCAGAAAACAGAGATGAGGTTTTGTCCCCAAAATATTCCATTTCCCAACTTTGTTTCCTGATGCATTTATAAACACAGGTACAACATCCCCTAGAAAACTGGGAATTAAGACAAAATGGGTGGGACTTTTGCAGGTTTGAGGCTTTAAAAAGAATAAAAAGTAAAGCTGATTAGGAAAAATAATTTTTAATGGAAAATATATTTCTCTGAAGCAATGTCCTTCTGTTTAGCCAGCTCTATAGCCGCTCTATAGCCGCTCTATAGCCAGCTCTATAACCAGCTCTATAGCCGCGGGCAGGTAGTTCAAACTACGGGGCATTTAAAAATGGCAGCGCCTGGGAACATGCAAATGAAGCCCGGGATATTTAAATCCCGGGCTTCATTTGCAAGTTTGAATGTCTACATTAGCCACCCTAGTTCGAACTAGGGTGGCAATGTAGACATTCCCTTAGAGATGCTTATCTTTGTACTATTGCTACAGGTTAATACCTTTTTATTTAATTTATATGTGCACAGCATGTTTTGTATCTGTTGAAGAAAATGTATATTTCTCTCCCTTTCTCTTTCTGTCTCTCTTTCTCTCTAATTTATTTTTTAAAAATATACCAACTTCATCCAAAAAGGACTCTATTTCATCTACACTCCAAGCCTGTTGTCTGTATATACCTAGCAATAGTAAGCATTTCCTAGTGCAATGTTTCTAAACAATCCTTATATGCCTATTTGTATATATTGAGTCTAATACCTGCATATAGATACTGTGAAGAGTGGAGTTTGGTTTTCTTGCTTTTTGTTTGGAGTTTTTTGGTCCTCTATTATATGAGCGAAATCTTTACCTCATGGTTAATGTTGTAGTTTCTATTTGAAGATGACTCCCTATTTGAAGTCTCTTACTATGTTCTGGGTAACCTCCTCTTCTGTTGTGGCAAAAGACTGAGAAAGTAAACAAATGGCTTGTTTCCACTGGTGGAGCCAGTGGAAATGTGCTTTTTATGCAACTGATGTGAGGTTCAAGTCCTGTTTAATTGAGTGGTGAAAATCCTCTCTCAGGGAACCTCTCAGGCAAAGCCAAGAATTTCCCAATGAGTAGCTCATATAGTTTCCTAAAAAGCATCCCCTTAATAGAGAGGTGGGTGTCAATATTGTGGGGTTCCCTCTTTGGGGTGTTCCAAAGCAACATGTGAACTGGTTGTTGTGGTTTAGTTTGGAATTTTCATTTTGTGGGTGTCTCATTTGGGCTATTTTTTTAAGTACTTTTATCATATTAACATGTGGGGCCCACTCCAGCATTCCTGATGTACCCAGAACCACTAGTGAAGTCAAACCAGCATGGCTGTACATGGCAACACCCTATGCTGAAGGTTACTCCTGCAGTGTGGGAGGAGGGGGAATGCTGGTCCATCCAGCATTAACTTCCATGGCTCTTTGTATGGAATTTTCTTATACGCCCAATGGTGCTAACATATTTGCACTTAACTTCTGAAGTCTAACTCTGTAGACACCTTAAGGAGGCTCAGGTCTGGGAGAAGCTTGTGAGAGACCAATGCTCTGTATGCAACCCCCCCTCACACCCAATTTGCATCTGCTTTTGCTTTGTCCAGTGCGAGTGGATGTGAGCATCAGGCCCAGGAAGAGTTCTGCTATCCGAACTCCTGATGAATAGTATCTTCCTCCACAGAGACTGCTTATGAAGTAAATGTGTAAGGCTGGCAGAATCTGGCCTATAGGAGACAGGTTATATATGTAAGCATTGAGCACAATCTAGTATTCTGTAGCTCTGTAACTATTTTGTTATAATGGGAGTGGGAGGGGAGAAAATCAGAGATCGGCTTCATGCTGTGGTGCAACTCATTGAAGCAGGTGACAGTATTGTGCTGCAAGGCCATCGGATCTGCCTTTGTTGTGCATCTCATGTCGGCCCCACACAAGGGAGATTATTCTCTGTCACTATATGGCGTAACAAGCCCTGCAGGAACTTCTTGCGTAACTGTATCATGTACAAGTTTGACCTGCTCTGGGAAGGATTAATGTCAGCAGCTGACTTTTGACAGCTTTTTTCTTCAACACCTGTACTTTGTCCCCAGCGAAAGCGGGCTACGTCTACAGGGATTTCCTGCCCCTTCGGAAAGCAAGCACTGCTAGGCTGGGAGAAGGCCTTGTTAAGGATTATTCTGATGTTATGTACTAGCACATCTTTAAAAATGCCCAGCAGGCTTCTTCCGAATAACCCAACAGAAATCTATAGCAATATATAGCCATTCCTTTTCCCAGTTGGCTAGTCTCTTAGGGCCAGATCACCCAGCAGCTCCCATTGTGGCTCTATTATGGCCAGATTCTTGGGTACTCAGCACCCAATGCATTATTGAACTCTATGGAAAATTGGGCAACTTGGTGCCCAAACAGCAACTGAGTTCTTTGGAAAATCTGTCCCTTCCTAGATGGCAGGAGGTCCTGTACCACTGTGACACAAGTACTAATGTGGGATTTCAAAATCCTTTTGTGGGCCTGGTACCAAACATATTTGTGAGCTCCCATAGGGGGCAATAGAGCATGGCATGGGAAGGTCAGTCCCCAGAGTGTTATCCCCAGGGGCAATGGGGTTTGGCATGGCGGGGCAGCCCTGCTCCACTCAGCCCAGTACAAGGGCACTGTTTACAAATGGGCAGTCGCTAGATACACACACTAGGGCCCACCTTGTCCTGTGCTGCCAGTGTGCCCCTACCCTTTGGGGGTGGGCTTGTGCTGTGCTACACAGTTCCCCCACCCAGAGCCCCCCTGAACTCACTATGCCCAGCCCCCCCACAAATGCACAGTGCACTGAGCTGTGCCCCCTGTCCATGACCCCACCACAACTCAACTCTCACTCCCTAGTGCCCCAACACACACTAATCTCCCGCACACTACCCAGTGCCATTCCCTGCAGCCCTACCCACAACTACACAGTACCCCACATAGACCCTCCACTGCCCAGCACCCCAATATTCATTCATGCCTGGTACTCTAAAATACACAAACCTCCCCTCACTACCTGCAGTTCCCCATAGACTCTCCACAAACCTGTACCCTGGCCACTCTCACCGGCCTTGCTGAACCAGCCCAGAGCAGGGATCCCCCCTCTCCCTGAACAGTGCTAGGGGCTAAGATAGCTGGAGCTTGGGATCAGAGCAGCCTCATCCCCTGGAACCCCCTCAGCCCGGCCTACCTAGAACTGATGGTGCCCATGGCAGAGAGGAAGCATTTCCTGCAGAGATGGAGGGAGGAGCAAGGCATCCACCAACTTCCCCAGCCTTCCAGTTCTGTAGAGTGGCCGGTAGAAGCGGACCCCACCTTTGGGGAGCCTAAAGCACATAGTCACTGGCCTGGAGCGGCAGAGGGCTCCCAGAGGGCAGCTGGTGGTTGACCAGCAGGGACAGAAGTGGAGAGGAGCCTTCAATAGAGGTTGGAGGGAGGTGTCAGGGGATAAGGGTAGCCAGCAGCTCAGGGTGCAGCACAAGTGGAATGGGCCATTCTGGGACCCCTTATGAGTGTGGGCCCAGTGCCATGGCGACGTTGTAAACCCAGCACTGTTCAACATGCAACCACGGCCATGATTATAGTCTTTATGTGGGGGTGGACCTTAACAAGTATATTCCATTCCCCAGTTATGATATTTACTATGTAGTATAAGGGACATCATTCCTTATTTAAATAAAATATTATCTGTTTCATACACAGGACACCTTTTATCCCATATTTCAAGCAAGGTAGCGTCGCTGACTGGCAACTTGACCTGGTGCACAGGGTTGCACTGTCACACCAATTTGTCGCAGCCATCTCTCCCTCTGAGGGTTACCAGGTAGCTTCAGAAAAAATACCGGACACACTTGATCGGTGGGCGGGGGGACCAGCTGGGAGGGGAATGGGGCCGGCCGGGAGGAAGGGGGGACGGTAAGCAGGGCTGGGGGGGGGGGAGAGAGCGGAGGCAGAGGGCCTCACAAGCAATAAACAATAAATGATTCAGGAATCCCAGTAACTGTAGTCCCCTCATCTGCTTACAAAGTTGTAACTGATGTAAAATCTGAAACAACCCAGGGTTTTAACCAGGTAGCCAGCATATGAATAATGTCGTGTTTCTACTGTGACTTTCCCTGTGTTTTTAATTGTGCCAACCCATTTGCTGCACAACGTATTTCTCACTGAGAACAAGGATTGCCAACTCTGAGCTATAAATAGTCTTGGAAGGACTGGACTTTTATCAGTAAATATCTGATTCTCTGTACACTCACAAACCTATGAAAGAATATTTCCACTCATAACTGGAATTTATGGATAGGCAAAATAAGAAAAATGCTGCTTGAGAAGTTTAGAGTTTGATTTAAAGATATTTACCTTGTGTATTTTGACTGTGTGTGTTTTAACAGTTAGCTCTTGAATCTGAATGCCATTAAATAATTATGCATTACAGCTCCCTCCCATAATTTCTCACATCTGTGACTCCAACTTTGTGACTTCACTCTCACTGGCACCCCAGGGAGCCCAGCACCTCACTACACTGGGTCATCTCTTTAGACCCCACCCTGGGAGGAGTCTTCAGCCTAGAGGAAACCCCTGGTAGCAGTAGCTTCTTTTCAGTGCCTCATAGTTCAGCCCCTCTTGCTTCTTGGTCACACGGCAGCCAGTTTCTGCAGGCGCCTGTTTCTGCCTAAGTCTTGCTCAAGGCATCGTTTTCTGCTGTCTGTGCCCAGCCCAATGAGGCATTTCTGTGGTTGGAGATGCCCTAGCCTCCGTGGTTAAAGTAGGCTGAAACAGGAGGGGGAGCTCTCACCACACCAGCTGAACAGAAGAGGGCTGTGTACAGGAGCCCTGCTTATCTCTCAGCCAGGGAAAGAAAAGGGAGCTCAGATCAAAGGAGGGGGCCTATGCTCCCCCTGAATCTCTGCGTAACCTGCTGGGAATGAAGGAGTGAATGTGTTTGCTCCATAACCTTTGAAGGAGATGGGAGTTCAAAGCGTGGGTAAATATTGGGGTGGAGTTGGGATGAGCCTCCATCGTCAACACTGCCTGAGTTTTTTTAAAAACCACACAAAGTTATTTTAAGTCTGTTCACACTAAAGATGAAAACCACTTTTGATTCTGTTCTTCCCAAACCATACTGAAGGGGAATTCTTGATAATTTTAGCTCACAGGGCTGTATATTACAAAGCTCTGAAAACCACTGGAGCATCAAACTCTGCTATCTACAACTCTATTTAAAAATACTTGACAGCTACCATTCTGCTTAGTATGACAGACCCTTACTTGATAATCAGTTTACAATGTAGTTAACATGGTTTGGAGGAAAGCTTCCAATGTGGACAGAGCTGCTGTTGCCTCGTCCATATCATCTCTGACCAGAAGACTGACTTCACACATCTCAAGACAGATAAATAAAATTAGAGATTCTCCCCACCACATGTTTTATATGATCGTGCACCTCCACCTAATCTGAACATGTTCCATCCTTATCCTTTGCTCAATTGTCCTCTTCTCTTGCATTGCTCTTCCTGCTGTTCTGCTTCATGTGCTGACAGCTGCAAGAGGAAATTAACAAGAATCATGATCTGTGAGCGCTTTGCCATGGCACTTGAGAGGTCAGGATTCTTGTAAATTTCTTTTTACAGCTGTCAGCACATGGAGCAAAGTGCAGTACAATGGCAGAGAGAGTAACTTCCCTGGCGGAAGATAGAGTATCTGAAATAAAATGTGAATTATCATATGAATCACAAATGGATTTTGCTAGTAAAGCTTAACTCCACTGAAAGAAATATCTGGACCTGAAATGTTGCTTGGACTTTTTTTTTTTCTTTTTTAAATAAGGACAACATTAGCTCAACTGTCTCTGGCTTATCTAGTTGACAGTAGGATACAGCTCTCCTGGGACAATACCCACGTAATTAAATGGCACAGCTTCTGATATTCATCATGAGTAAGGGTAGTGCCTTATTCTATAAGAAGTCCTAAAATGTATGGGACTATTTGAGTAAGAAGCTGCAAGCTGTGGGTTGTCTGCTTCCTTTCTATCTCACTTTAATTTTGAATCTCTCCAAGTTGGCACAAGTTAGCCCAAGGTTGAGCAATAAAATGGCAGCAGTTCATCAGGATTAGCTGCTGTGGGTACAGGCAATTGCCGCTCCTGTTGTCTGTGGATCGCTGTTCCAGGCCAATGGGAACTGCAGGCAGTGGCCTGGACCAGGACACACTGCTTCCCACAGCTCCCATTGGCCAGGAACGGTGATCTGTGACCAATGGGAGCTGCAATTGCCTGTACTTGCAGAGGCACAGGTAAATATAGTGGCAGTGGCCGGCCAGGGGTTAACCCTGGTGAACCAGATCCAGTCCACGAGCAGGTATTCTCACCCCTCCCCCAAGTTAGCCTGAGGATCCTGTTTGTTTAAATAGATTTACAATAACAAGGTAACCCAACATAATGGTGTCTATATAAAATTGCCTTTTTATAAACATTAAAGGAAGAGAACTAATGTGGCCCAAAATGTATAAATCAAAGCCAGCTGAATAAATTGAAACCAGCTGAATAGCACATAAAATATAACCCTAGCTTTCTATGCCAGAGGGCCTCAAATTGTGGTGCATGAAGCCTGGGCCACAATCAGGAGGAGCAGTTACTGCAGTTGGAGGTGAGTGAGGCTACTAGAGAACAGAGGTAGGAGAGGCAGATAAATGTGGTGGGGAGGAAAGGAGAAGGTGAGGGGAGTGAAGGGGTGACATTGTCTAGCTGTGCTCGTAGAATCAGGTGTCTCCATCCTATGACTTGCATCAAGAATCCGTCCTAACTGCACCAATTAAACTGATTGACTGTGGTATGTACATCAAACATTTTTATGTTTTAAATGTCGGACTCTAGGTACTAAACTTTGAAAATTCCTAACTTGCTATCTCTTTTGTAGCCCTTTTGGATTCTCTAGCACAGTGGTCTCCAAGCTTTTTAAGCGTGAGATCACTTTTTGAATTTAAGTGCAATCTAGGATCTACCTCAAACCCAAATACCCTTGCCCCACCTCCTTTGTGGCCCTTCTCCAAGGCCCTGTCCCTGCTCACTCCTTCCCCGATGCTCAATCACTTTTATCAGGCTGGGGGCAGAGGTTTGGGGGTATAGGAGAGATTCAGGGCTGGGGCCAGGGTTTGGAATGCAGGCTCCAGCTGGGCACTGCTTACCACAAGTGGCTTATGGGAGGTGGTGCAGTGGGGCTAAGGCAGCTCACCCTTGCCCTGGCCCTGCACCACTCCCAAAAGCAGCCAGCAAATTCCCTCCATTCCTGCCCCTCTCTGCTTTGTGGAGATGGGGTACAGGGGAGGGGGAGGGGCACCCTGACCTCAGCACCCTCCCCTTCCTCTTCTTCCCGTGCCCTGCATAGCAAGCAGGAGGATCCCAGTGGTGGGGGGCAGCTCCAAGGAAGAGGGCAGGAGCCTCACGGCAGTGCTGACAGGGGCAGATGAAGTGCTGGCCAAACCTGTCAGGCTCATTTGTCAGAGGTTCCAAGATCTATCAGTAGATCACGATCTACTGGTTGGTGACCACTGCTCTAGCAGTAGAGATAACAGTCTGATCTTGCAACAGCTGCTAGTCAGCCTACAGGCCAGACTTTCAAATCAGGGTGCTTCCAGGTTTTAAGGCCATAGAGAAGTTATGAGATACAAAGATCTACAATTTATTTTCTTGGAGGAAGAGGAGGAGGAGGAGTGTTTCAGCAGATCTTTCTGTGAGTGGAAGGCAAAACCCAGCCTTCTCTGGTTAATAACAGTTTCCACCACTATTTCAGGTTGCCCCCCAATTCTCTATTCTGGACTACTTCTACCCTGAGGTATGCAGGAATGCAACCTGAGGAACAGAGGTAGATTAAAATATCAGAGTAGGGTGGTATAAGGTAATGTAATTGTTTGCAAAAGATCATGAGGGGTTTCATTCTAAAGTAGATTTTTGTGATGGCTAGGAAGCTGACAGGGATAGGCAAGAAAAATCAAGGCTTGACCAATGGGTGGCAAAAACCAATTTTGATATTTTGAACTGTAAGTGTACTTTTAAATGTTAAGCCCACATGTATATTCTGTAAATGATTTGGAATGTGTTACAGCTCCCACTCATCCAGGGGTCACACTGTTCACTTAATCATTTCAAGCTTCTCCATTGCTTTCTCTTGTAACCTGCAACCCATGATCACTCCCTCCCTCTTAAATTCAACTTTGTTCTTTGTAAACAACCTGCCTCCTTCCGCTGTCATCCCTTGAAACTAGTGAACCTCTGAGTTCTCTCAACACAACAGTCTTTCCTCACTCCTTTTTACCAACTCTATGCCATCCATATAGCTTCCCCCAAGTCCATTTGTCAGATCCTCTGCTCTTTTGTACTCTTTCATTCTCTCTCAAATAGAGGGTATAAAGTTTCCACAACTACACTGCAGCAAGTAAACAAAAGCAACCCCATCCCCTTCCAAAACAAAACAACTCGGACGCAAGATGAATTAGCAGTGATCTAACAGGCTGGTTCATACAATGTAGACGTTTTTACTCCTATTACTGCAGTAGATCCTGGATAGTTTTTTATTTTAAAGAGCTTTGCAATTCACAACAGAGAAATTCTTAATTTGCACAAGAACAGTTTTAACAGCTGTCACTGCTGGGTCTAGTACAATATCATAACCCTTTTGGGACATTTGGATAAGCTGTTTCTGATCTATGAGCAGTAGTTCTTTAAATAAAAATGGGGAACCTGACATGGCTACAGGTAACAAGTGCCTGAAAACCAATGCCCATGCCAATGTCCTTTTTTTTTAAAGAACATATTTCTCCTCTTATTAGATTTTCATTGATGTAGCACTATCTCAGTAGACTTTTCCCACTCACTTTTAAAAGATTAATTAAAAGATTAATCATGCATTCCATATGCACCCCAAATTCCTACTAAAAGCAAAGAGTTCTTGTATGAAGGGTGTTTAGAATGGAGAACTAATTTGAGAGACTTAAAAATACCTGGATTTTTTTTTTTTAAGATATGTAATGTCATGGTGGAAAAGCTTTTAGAGCACAAAGAATGCTGCTATGTGTGTGTCCATTTGTGTCTGCATATAAAAGTTTGATACACTCTTGTGTGTACAAATGATCACACACACACCCCATATTTGTCTGATTTGGATAGGCCACACTATCAGTTCAGTAGCATTTTTCTGCTGGCAACTAAAAAAGGGAGTGTAAAGATCTATTTTTCATATTAAAAGTCTAAGATTTAAGGTGGATATAATTAGAAAAATGTCACCATGGAATTCTACACTTACTCTACCTGTAATTTCCAGCTCAAACTTATTCGGTTTATTAGCAACAAAGTATCACTCTAGGTATTAACACAGCAAACTGAATCTGGATATCTGAAAATAGTTGTGCTGCTTGTTCTACCACCACCATAATAAAGGTACAGTAGGAATTTAGCTGATGGTTTTGTTCATACATGAAGATGGAAGAGAATCCCTCTCGCTCTGCCATGGCTATGCTGGATCTGTAGAGCAGTGCTAACAGCAGTAACAGCTTGTTAGTAGACCCACCAATTACATTATCGTCTTCAAGTCCCCGTTCCAATTAGACTTCAGTGCATTTTAACCAACAGGACACAGTGTGTGATAAGTTGGAAGTGGAAGAATAACAAGAACAAGATATTTCTAAAACCTGTAGTTAGTTTTTGAAACAAGTACTTTCTGCCTGATCCTTATCACTATCTGATATCTTTGTAGAGATTCTAAAGGTTTGAATGAACATGGAGACAGTTGCCATTAGGGATGTAAAATCCCTGTTAATCAGTTAACCAGCTAAATGTTAGGTTGGCCTAACATTTAACTAGTTAACCGATTAAGTGGGATCTGGTGTGGGAAAACCTTGTGCTACCACTGCAATGCTTGAACCTGATTGGCAAGGAAAAAAAGAGAGAATTTCCTTTTCTCTGGATTTAAGTCCTGCATCTATGAGCCCAATAAATAAATATCAGATGTTTTATGTAAGTAATATGGTTATACTGGAAAGCTACACTTCTGGAAAGTGCTGGCCATCACTTTTGTGTCTTGCAGCCCATCTGTCTCTGTTATAACCACACAAGTAATTGTATATTGTTACTTACATAAATATATCAAGAGCTTTTGATTGAATTAATGCATTTGCTGTTATGTTCACTGCTTACACACATTTTATTTTTCGTTATAGCAGAGTTGCTACTCCACTATGCTCATTAAATCTCCTACCATTTAAAGATAGCTGTTCTAATGCTCTGAAAAATACATGCTGACTTGGATTGACTTGAAGTTTGCTGTGCCTCTTGGGAATTTCAGGTAGGGTTTGTGGTCCAAATTCGGATTAATCTGAACAAAGGGTTCCTGAGATACTACCTCCCTATAAACCCCCACCCACTGGCAGAACCACCTGGTTCTTACAACCTTTTTTGTGAAGATCTGGGGCTCAGACTAGGGCACTGGTCCTCCCCAAACTAAAACCAGCCCTCTGGATTTATCTCTGCTAGTGCACAGCACTTTAGGAAACCAATGCTGAAAATCGGAGTATTGGCAAGAGCTAAACTGACATGCCTAAGAGGGTGAAATGTGCATTTAGAGCAAGGCTAAGGTTATGTGAACAGTTTGTTGTCAATATAGGCACAGGTTTGAAGGGGACATGTTGTGGTCATTGTGTAACCCACACACCTACTGGGTGTGGTGTGCTGTCCTATCTAGTGGAGCGGAAGCCACTTACAGAGAGACTGAGTCTGCTCTACAGCCTGAGCTAGTAGTCAGCTGGCTTTTAGCTCATGTAGAGGCTCATGCACTAAGCTCTAGAGATCCCCAATTCTGTTTTGTTGCTTCAGGGGATAGCCGAGTTAGTCTGTGAGTGGTATCCTTCCTGTCATAGCATCTATCTATTTACTTTGATCTGCTTAAGTATCCCATTCTCCAGATACTTAATGATGCCCTGTCTCACGCACCCCTTCCTTTTTCCTTTTTTTCTTTTTCTCCCCCCTCTCTTTCCCCTCTCCTATTTATTTCAAGTTTTCCTATCCCCTACTCATAACTCGGGTTATCTGAAGAAGTGGGATGTGCCCACGAAAGCTCATGATATCATGCTCATGATACCTCTATGGCTACGTCTACACTGGCATGAATTTCCGGAAATGCTTAAAACGGAATACATTCCGTTTTCAGCTTTTCCGGAAAAGGAGCGTCTACATTGGCCACGGAGTTTCCGCGATAACGATGCGCTTTTCCGGAAAAGCGCGTCTACATTGGCGGCGCGCTTTTCCGGAAAAGCAAAAAGCCCGGAACCATTTTGAAAAGGGCAAAGGCCACCAGACCTTTCCGGGGGCGGGGCCGGAGCTCCGTCCAGACGCGTGGTTAAAGGGGTCTCGCCGGGCAGCCGTTTGTCTCGTGCTCCCGTGCCTTGTGACCTCTGCCAGAGACTGGCACCCTTCACAGGGTCGGTGGTTGCCCTGTGAGTTTTGGGGACACCACCCTTTGGCCCCCCACCAGCTTTTCCTGGCATTTTATTTTTTCTGCTCTGCACTGTCTGCTATGGAGCCGTGGGTGGCCATGTACCTGCTCGGGCCCCTGTTAGACCTGTACAGGTGCCTGGAGCTCGTGCTGCAGGCTGGTGCCCTGCTGTACACATACCAGGAGGCAGAGATTGCCTTGGACTCCCTCACCAGGGAGGTCCTGGCAACCACGTGGCATCAGCACCCAACGATAGACCGGCCCATTTGGACTTTGGAAACGAGCACCGACTGGTGGGACCGTGTGGTCCTCGGACGATGGGACGACTACCAGTGGGTCCGGAATTTCCGAATGAGAAAGCGGACCTTTTTGATGCTGTGCACCTGGCTGACCCCCGCGCTGCAGAGAACCGCCACCCGGCTGCGGGCACCCATCCCCGTCAACAAGAGGGTTGCCATCGCGCTGTGGAAGCTGGCCACACCGGACAGCTACCGCTCGGTGGCACACCAGTTCGGGGTGGGAAGATCCACCGTTGGTGTTATCGTCATCCAGGTAAGTCCCAGGGGGAGTGAGATGGGGGGAGGGTGCTCCACTCCAGGCCCAGGGACACCCAAGACTCCAGGCTGGGTCGCTCAGGGGTTTCGACCGTCCCTCCCTTGCACCGGCCCACTGGTGGGGGGGGGGCGTGGGGCGAGGGGGGCCCTGTGTGTGTGTGTGTGTGTGTGTGTGTGTGTGTGTGTGTGTGTGTGTACAGAGGGAATCAAGGGGGGGACCCAAGGGAGCGCACACTCACCCCTGGCTGTATGTAATGTGTTCCCTTGTGTTTCTCTGCACCCTTCTGCAGGTCGTCCACGCCATCAACGACGTCCTGCTGCCAAGAATCATCCGCCTGCGCGACGTCGATGAGACCATGGCCGGCTTCGCTGCCCTCGGGTTCCCCAACTGCGGGGGAGCCCTGGACGCCACCCACATCGCCATCCGGGCCCCGGAGCATCGAGCGGGCCATTTCATGAACCGCAAGGGGTACTGCTCCATCGTCCTGCAAGCCCTCGTGGATCACCGGGGTCGCTTCCTGGACATCTACGGCGGCTGGTCCGGCCGGGCACACGACGCCCGCATCCTCCGGAACTCAGGACTGTTTCAGAGGTTGGAGGCGGGCACCTACTTCCCCCGGCGGGACTTGACTGTCGGGAATGTGCCGATGCCCATCTGCATCGTCGGGGATGCGGCCTACCCCCTGATGCCCTGGCTCATGCGGCCCTACACGGGGCAGCCGGACCAGAACCGGGCCCGGTTCAACGACCGCCTCAACCGGGCCCGAAACCCAGTGGAGCTGGCGTTTGGACGGTTAAAAGCCCGCTTCCGTTGTTTGCTCACCCGTCTCGACATGGGTGAGCAGAATGCAACAGAAGTGCTGGCCGCGTGCTGCGTGCTCCACAATATTGTGGAGCGCAGTGGGGAGGCCTTCCTCCCTGCATGGGTGGCAGCTGAGGCACAGACCTTGGACCAGCCCGACACAGCTGCCATCCGCCAGGCGCGCCAGGAGGCGGTGCGCATTAGAGAGGCCCTGGTAGACATGTTTGCCCAAGCCCCGTGGCAGGGTCGCTTGGGTCACCCCAGAGTACTCCATCCCAGCTCCTACCCTTCCCCACCTCCTCCCCTTACCTCCCCCCTCCCCATAGTATAGTAAAGCGTCGGGTCACAGCACATCGCGGCCGTCATCGAGTCTGTTCGTCGGGTGCGTCGGGTGTAGTTAGGGTTTTTCTTTTAAGTTAGGCTAGGGTTTAGGCCACCATCGCCGTCCTGAGGAACAGCCAACAGGATTTGGGACTTGTGTGGAAGGCTTACATCAGTGCCATCTTCAATGGATCTCCTGGCTGTTCCTCTCCTGAGGCCCGGAAGGACCAAAGGACTGACATGGCCAGCAACACCACAGTCATCCGTCGAGGGATCTCCTGGCTGTTCCTCTCCTGAGGCCCGGAAGGACCAAAGGATCGAGGTGGCCAGCAACACCACAGTCATCCGTCGAGGGATCTCCTGGCTGTTCCTCTCCTGAGGCCCGGAAGGACCAAAGGATCGAGGTGGCCAGCAACACCACAATCGTCCTCCCTGCGCCTAACTTATGTTTTTGAATGTGTACTGTACTGCATATTGTAACCATTTTTTTCTGCTTGTTTGTTGCTATGTAAATATAGTTTCTGGTTTACATCTTTACTGAAAAGTCTCAGTATTTCTTTATGCGCCGCGAACCAATGACCACTGAAAAAGCCCCCCCCCCCCCCCCCCCGGTGATAGAGTCATGAATTTGTTGTCCACAGTTGTAACCCTCTTTAAATTGAAGTGGCTAATTGGCATCTCACATAATTTCTGTACAGTTACTAGAGGAACACAATAACCACACAAGATTGAAATGAAAACAGAACTTTTTATTTACAAAGGGGGGGGGGGACCTTTAACTGCGAGAAGGAGGGGGGGGACCTTTAACTGCGAGAAGGAGGGGACGGACCTTTAACTGCGAGAAGGGGGGGGGCAGTTACTGGGACGGGTGGCCCCTGCGAGCGCCCCTGTGGGGGCGGACCTGCCCACGCTGGGCAGACCGCGTTGGGGCAGCCTGCACGCTGAGGTGCCCACGAGTAGGAGCACGAGTAGAAGCACGAGTAGGAGCACGGTCTTCAGGGTCAGGAGCAGGAGCATGAGCAGGGTCAGGGTCAGGAGCATGAGCAGGGTCAGGGTCAGGTCAGGGTCAGGAGCATGAGCAGGAGCAGGGAGAGGAGCAGGAGCTGGGAGAGGAGCAGGGATAGGAGGGGGCATGGGCTGTGCTCCAGGAGGGATGGCGGGGGCATGCGGTCCGGCCATGCCATAGTGGATGGCATGTATTAAATGTGCCGTCAGGGTGCCCATTGTGGCACGCATCTCGCGGCATTCCTCCAGGAACGCAGCCCATCCCTCCTGCCGCCACTCCTGGTCCCCCTGCACACGCTCCGCAATGGAGGTCTGGATCCCCTCCACCGCGGTGACATGACGCCGAAGCAGCTGGTCCCGGTGTTGGAGCCTGGTCCTCCGGGCTTGGGCAGCTGGGGGTGCCGCTGCTGCTGGAGTCGCTGGTCTGGTGCTGGGTCCCGCTGCAGGGAAGAGAAGAAAGGACGGGTCAGTCAGGCAGGCCGTCCACTGTCCCCACACTTCCATGCCCTCCACCCCAGAGCCCCAGGTGACCGCACAGTTGTGGCTTGGGCCCACTCAGTTCCCCTCCTGCTCCCGGGGGGTGTTGTATGTTGGCAAGAAGGACCACCCCTGGGAGTAGGGTCCTCCCTGCAGTATTGTAAGCACCGGTCTGTATCCTGGCTCCGTGCAGGGCAGGAGGGTGCTTGTGCTGCGTTCACCTGTGGAACTCCCTGCCGGTGGACACTGTGAAAAGCTTAGGGCTAATCACTGGTGTTTGACAGGGAGCGAGATGCATCCCCACGCAGTGCCTGGGAGCACACCTGTCAGTGGCGGTCTGGGCTCTCAGATCCCATTTGCGTGCGATATCTCCTGGTCAGAACCAGAAAGGGTGACTGGGTGGGGGGATGTCCCATCCTTGCAGCAAAACTCAGGGGCCCATCTCCCTCCCACTATCCCTCCCGCAAGCCTGGTAGCCCAGGGACAGGTGTGGCCGCAGTGGGGACTTCCCTCGGGGAACCTGCCAAGGCACTGGGAGCAGGTGAGCGGCTCGGTGGCGGTCCACGGTCACAGGACTGTGACGCTGCACTTATCCCAGGAGCAGCTGGCTGTGCCTCACAGCCAGGCCTGGGACAGTGTGCCATTCCCTGTGCTGCACCCCTTGGTGGAGCAGCAGGCTCTGGGCTGAGTCCCTCGGGCCCTGGCCGGTTCCAGCCGGCATCCACCCTTCCCCCTGATCCCGCTGAAATGTGTTGTGAGAAGCACGGTCCCAGCCGTGCCCGCAGCTGCCTGCCACGGCCACCTGCCGCTCAGTCACCAGGCTGCACGTGGTTGCATGTGCTGCTAACTGCCGCATGCTATGCAGCGTGCAGCTCACGTGGCCTGAGTGACATGCTCTCCCCTTCCCCCCTCCGGACACTTGGGTCTCGCTCCCCCCCGCCCTCCGCCCCCCGCCCTTTGGGAGTGTAACCTTCAAAGACTCACCAGTGGGTTCCTCCCCGGCCACAGAGGAGCTGCTGGAGGGGGCCTGCTGGGTGGCAACGCTGGCCTCCTCTCCCGAAGCGCCGCCGCTCTCGTCTTCCTCCTCCGGTTCGGTGGGACGAATGATCGGGGGGTGCTGGCAGGTGTCAACGGGGACAGCTGGGCCTTGCGGGGCTGGCTCGCCCAAAAATGAGTTCAGCCGCTCAAAATAGGGGCAGGCATCAGGCCCTGCTCCCCTCCCCTCCGTGGCCCGCACGTACCCCAGCCGCAACTCCTTAACCTTCGAGCGGACCTGCTCGCAGTTGCGGCTGGGGTGCCCTTGCTGGGCGAGGTTCCGGGCCATCCGGATGTACAGCTCAGCATTCCGGCGGCGGGACTGGAGGTCATGGAGACCCTCCTCCTCCTCCCACAGGTCCAGGAGGGCCTCCAGCTCCCTGGGGGTCCAGGATGGGGCCCTGCGCTTCCGGCCCCTGGGGGCTTCCTCCTCTGCCCCGTGTGACGGTGGCTGACCACCTCGAGCTGCCATGCCTCCGCTCAGGTGGCTGGGCAGCACACTTGCCACGTCGCAGAGCTGGGAAGGGAGGTCTCTGGGGGCCTCCTGCCACGTGCGGCCAGTAGTGTGCGTGCTCTTTAAGCCCTCGGGTAATGCGGAAGTCCGTGGCTTCTACGGGGTCTCCCGCCGTCCAAACCGCTTTTTTACGTTTCTTCTGCTTTTCCGGAAAAGCTGTCTACACTGGCCCTTTTCCGGAAAAGCTTTTCTGGAAAAAGGACTTATGCCCGAGCGGGAGCATCGTACGGTTTCCGGAATAGCGGCTGATTTTGTACAGTACAGCATCGTTGCTTTTCCGGAAATTCAAGGGCCAGTGTAGACAGCTCGCGGCTTATTCCGGAAAAGCGGCTGATTCTCCGGAATAAGTGGCCCAGTGTAGACACACACTATGTGTTTTGTTAGTCTATAAAGTGCTACCAGCCCATTTGTTGTTTCAGTTCTGTTTTGGCTGTCAGCATTACAATTGCACCTGGGCTGCACCCATGTGCTGTGAGTTGAAGCCCTGCCTGGGGGGGTGGGGGTGGGGTGGAGAGAGAGAGTTATGCACATTACTTGTTCGCTGCTTGCATATGACAAGGATTTATTTTACATTAAGTCCAAACTTTCAGGTTTCAGAGAAAAGTTTTAAAGTGATCTCCAATCCACAAGCAAAATCTGATTTTACTTTAGAAACTTTGTCAAGAAAATTAGCATTAGCAGAGGAAAGATGAAAGACTGTAGCAAGCAATTAAGGATCATGTAATTGTGACTCATCCTTTTCACCTGGTTCCTGGAGAGGGGAACTGAGTATGGGAAAAGAAAAACAAATCACTAGGTCACGTTTTCAAGGTGTTCTCAACACACAGTTCCCTAATATGTGTAGCTTAGAGCATTTTCAAAGTATTCTAACTTTTTTACAGGAAAAGAATCAGTGAAGGTAAGAGTATGGTAGTATCATTTAAGGTAAGAGCTCTGTGACTGCCTCTTAGAGCACTTTTCTTCTGTCACCACAACCTTAGTAAATTGCCTTTATTAGTGTAGGAGATTGTCCAAACTCGTATGTTTTAGAAAGGCCAGTTACAATGAACTAGGTTTCCAAAAAAAGTAGTTTTTCTACAATACTTTGATTAAAAAGGGATCAGCCTCAATGGAACCTTTGCTCTCGGGAGCTCAGAAGTGCTGATAGTGTAGAAACATCAAGGGAAAGTTGGGCAACTTCCCCTCAAATGAATTACTTGGAAAGCGAAGTGTTGCCTAATACCTCTCTAGCCTGTAATTCCCCCCCCCCCCAATTCTGTTTCACCAGGCCAAGAAATAGGGCTCCAGGCTCTCTTTCCTGTCATTGCTTCCTAGTGAGAGGAGAGACCCCAGAACTCCCCTTCTTTCCTATGCTGTTTCCAGCAGTGGAGAAGGAAATCCAGACACAGTGGCAGGTTCACAAAAATTTTGACAGTGCCCAAAATACCCAGAGCTCAAACGCCTCCCGCATCCCACTGTCCTTCCAGCTCACATGCCTAAGGCTCTGGGAGGGAGTTTGTTTATTAAGATTCCTGCTTTTGATGTATTTAAAAAAAATGGTTCCCCCCCCTCGTTTTTGGCCAGCAGTTCTTCAAATTGTTTTTGGCCACTCTAACTATTTTTACTCTTCATTTGCCATTGCCAGAGTTTATGCTCCTTTTTATTTTCCTCACTAAGATTTAACTTCCACTTTTTAAACAATGCCTTTTTATTCCTCACTGCTTCTTTTACTGGGTTGTTAAGAAATGGTGGCACTTTTTTTGGTTCTCTTTCTATGTTTTTTTAATTTGGATCAAACACTTGAGTTGAGTCTCTATTATGGTATACAGTTTGGTTCATTTAAGATTTTTACTTCATTTGATTCTATGCTTTCTTTCACATATAGTGCCACTCCCCCATCAGCATGACCTATTCTGTCGCTTCCAAGATATTTTGCACCCTGGTGTTACTGTGTCCCATTGATTATCTTCATTCCACCAAGCTTATGTGATGCCTATTATATCAATATCCTCATTTAATATGAGGTACTCCAGTTCACCCATATTACTATTTAGTTTTCTAGTGTGTGTATATAAGCACTTTAAAAACTTACCACTTTTTAGCTGTCTGCCATTCCATGATGTGACTGAATGGGACTCTTTTTCATTTGACTGTTTCTCATCAGAACTTTCTCATATTTTATCGTTTTCTACCCTCTCCTCTTCATAGGAGATAGAGAATCTCTATTAATAGACTGTCCCCCAAGGCTATGTCTACACAACAAAGATAAATCAGAAAAAGTATCTTTTTTTCTGGTTTACTTCCGAAAGAGGCTTTTCTGCAATTTGGCCCATCTACATGGGGCCAAATTTTGGAAAAAACACTCTTTCGGAACATCCCTTCTTCCCCATAAAATGAAGTTTGCAGGGATTCTGAAGAACGCATCCACTTTTCCCACTTTTTTTTTTTTTTTTTTGGAAAAGTGGACGCATTCCTTGGACACAGTAGAGCTTTTCCGGGATACCAGAGATATCTTGGAAAAGCTCTGTAGTCTAGACAGCCTAAGGGATGTCTCTATCCAATCCATGTGCTCCTCTGCACCTATCAGCTTTCCCTCAGCTCTTAGTTTAAAAATTATTCTACGACTTATTTAATTTTAAGTGCCAGTGATCTGTGTCCATTTTGGTTTGGATGGAGCCCATCCTTGCTTTATAGACTCCCTCTTTCCCCTCCAAAGTTTCCCCAGTTCTTAATAAATCTAAAGCCCTCCTCCGTAAACCATCAGTCTCACCCGTGCATTGAGACCCTGCAGTTTTGGCTGCCTACCTGGCCTTGTGTGTAGAACAGGAAGCTTCTCAGAGAACACTACCACTGAGATCCTGGATTTCAATCTCTTACCTTAGAGCCTAAATTTGGCCTCCTTCATATCCTCTTTCATATCCTCTCTTATGTCATTGGTATCTACATGTACCGTGACCACTGGCTCCCCCCCAACATATACCATGAACACTGGCTCCTCCCTAGCACTACACACAAATTTGTCTAGATATCTCGAAAGATCTGCACCATGCAGGCAAATCACCATGTGGTTCTCCAGGTCATCCCAAATCCACCTGTCTGTTTCTAATGATTAAATTCCCCCTTACTAATGCCTGTCTTTTCCTAATAACTAGAATTTCCTCCCACCCCAGAAAAATATCCTCAGTGTGAAAGGATACCACAGCATCATCTGGAAGGAAGGTCCCAACTATGGGATCATTTCCTTCTGCTCCAGTTAGATGTTCTTGTTTCCTGAGACTTTCACCCTACTCAAGAGCACAGAGACTGTCTGACTGGAGGTGGGACTGCTCTATTTTCTGTGTCCCAGAACGTCTCATCTATGTACCTCTCTTCCTCCTGTAGTTCTTCCAGTTCCGCCATCCTGGTCTCCAAAGCCCCAAAGTACTCCTTCCCTGAGGGACAGAAGCTCCTTGCACTGAATACACGTATATTCCACATATATGCTACATTGGGTACAATAAACAAGACAGTCCCCACCCTGTTGGTGGGCTTCTGCCTGCATTCTCTTTTTACTCCTGGTGCTTTCTCTACACTGAGTTTTTGCAGCAGAAAATATGCTAATGAGAGACTCATTAGCATGAGTTGCAACATCATTCGCATATTTTCTGCCGATTCTTTTTGCGCAAAAAGAAGCAGTATAGCCGCTTCTGTTTTGCGCCAAAACCCCTGTCCTGGAGAGGCATAAGAATCTCGTGGAAAGAGGGGTTTTGGCGCAAAACGGATGTGGCTACACTGCTTCTTTTTGCGCAAAAACCCCTTGCACAAAAAGAATCGGCAGAAAATATGCTAATGATGTCGCAACTCATGCTAATGAGTACCTCATTAGCATATTTTCTGCTGCAAAAACTGGCAATATAGAGACAGCCCCAGAGTGTATCCTTTCTTGATTTTTTTTTTTTTTTTTAAATCAAGTGGTTTGGGTTTTAAAGAAGTTTAAAGAATGTTAAGAGTATCTAGCCCTCCTCAAACTCTGTCTCTAAACTCGCTAGCAAAACTCCAAGTTAGCCCACCTTTTGACTGGAGAGCCTGACAGTGCTGATCCTTAGCTCACTTTAATGTCAAGTCTTGTTGTTATCTTAATCACCTTGCCTCTGTTTATAAATTGGGCCCAAAAGGCTGTGCTGCTCTCAGCTTCTGAATTCATCACAGTCACACTCAGGCTGTGTTGCAATTAACATTGCTGGAGCTGAGCCCCCCCCATCCTGAATATTCATGGTGCCTGAGCACCTCAGGCCTATTTAACTCAGTGCCTATAGGTCCAGACTCTCCCTTTTCCCTTGGTTCCCAATGCTGCTGCTTCTAAGGGGGGAAAGGGAACTCATAGCAATGCAAGAGAGTGTGGGGCGTGAGACAACTCCACCTCCTCAAATCCATACCCTTCACCAGTGTGCCCCACCAGTGCCTAGGCTAGGATGGGGAGCTGTGACTGAGTATATTCAGCACATGGCATAAGTTCAGTATTGAGATGGGCAGGGATGTCAACATAGTGGCTCATACGAGCTGCTTGACCCTCCCCCATGCTACTGCTTCTCTATTAGAGGCAGCAGCATGGCGGGGGGGGGGGGACAAGTGGGAGCTTGGGAGCTGAGATACCTGGGGAGCTGTGTGGAGCTGTCTGCTACCCTCCTCTTGCTGTCTTTCCCACCCCCCCTCTTCCCTCTATCAGAGGCAGCTGTGCAGAGCAGAGATTGGTGGAGGAGGCTGCCATGAAGTAGCCTTTGTCCACGGTGGGCTCACCATGGATGCCTCTGTCCATGTGGAGCTCAGGCCTCCCACCGACAGGGCTGCTGCTGCACCGCGCTGCTGCCTCTGTATCAGGGGCAGCAGCGTGGGGTAGCAGGGGGCTCTCTATGAGAGGGGCCAGAAGAGCACTGGCTGCCAGCCTCCTTCCCGCCCCCCTCCCCCGCCAGGGACTATCAAATAGTTGTGTAACTGTTAAAATTTGATGAGGTTACATGACTATTCAATACACTAACATCCCTAAGATGGGGGTGGAGATGGTATATTTATGCATAGCCTAATACACAGCACTGAGATCATCACTAGGAGCTGAAAGAAGGCATCTGGAAAGGGCATGTTTGGTGCATGGCACGGACTCACATGAACTGAAACCACAGGAAGGCATATGAGAACACCCACTGCAAGAAATGGAGCAGTTCATACCTCTCATAACCCCATCACCTTCCATCTCCCATGGCTCCTCCAAGGTTATGACAGCATGGAGTGGCAAGGGGGAGGATTGAGCTGCTGCATTTGTCAGTAGCAGTGCACAGGGGTCAGCTGTCCCTAGGAATTGTCCATAGTCTAGTGCAGCAGTGACAAAAATGGTGGGGGATTGAGCAGTGAGAGAGATGTGTGGGGGAGGGTTGGAGCAGTGCAGAAAGGGTGGTGTGGAAAAGAGGGGGTCAGAGTTGTACAGTGGGAAATCTTGGGGGAAGGCGTGTTAAGCTCTGTCCTCCCAAATTGCCCCACACCAATACCCTGCACCCTTCACATTTGTCCCACTTCTAAACATGTCCCCAGTGACTCCATTTCAGTCTCAGTATTGTTCCTGCATCCTCTTCCCAGAGCCAAAGCCTGTGGGTCCACCACAGTGCCCACCCCTCTGTGGGAAGGAGAGCGAAGTTGTGTTAGACAGACAGAGATGGGATGCAGGAGCAGTACAGGTATTAACATGCAGCCAGTGCCTTCTGTGACTGGTTTCATCACTGTCAAGGAGTGGAGTAGAGAGAGCTGGGTGTGGCACATGGGGATGCTAAGAATTTATTTTAAAAAATCAAGAAAATTAACTGCCTTCAAACTTGATTAACACAAACTTAAGTTCCACTGTTACCTTGTCCATTTTAGAACACAAAATTCAGCTACACTCAAGCCTCTGAACAACTGGAAACAAAGAGTTAATGAAACACAAACTTAAACTTCTAGAAACCAAGCAATACATAATTAAGAGATATGCCAGTCCTGCAATTAAACTTTAATTCTGCCCCAATGGCACTATTCAGAAGACACTGGGGCTGTGTCTAGACTACATGCCTCTGACATCAGAGGCATGTAGATTAGACACATAGGCAAAGGCAAATGAAGCCGCGATTTAAATGATCACGGCTTCATTTAAATTTACATGGCTGCCGCGCTGAGCCGACAAACAGCTGATCAGCTGTTTGTCCCCTCAGCGTGCTAGTCTGGACGCTCCCCTGCCGACATCAAAGCCCTTTGTCGGCAGCCCCGTTATTCCTCGTGGGATGAGGTTTACCGGGGCTGCCGACAAAGGGCTTTGATGTCGGTAGGGGAGCGTCCAGACTAGCGCACTGAGCGGACAAACAGCTGATCAACTGTTTGTCGGCTCAGCGCGGCAGCCATGTAAATTTAAATGAAGCCGCGATCATTTAAATCGCAGCTTCATTTTCCTTTGCCAAAACAACAAATCTACATGGCTCCGTCGATGGAGCCATGTAGTTTAGACGTACCCTGGGAATGGTTGTATGAGGGTGTGCTGTGATGAGTAGACTTGAATATGTAGACAAAGAGAATATGCCATTGTTTGTGTTGCCTTCTACATATTTGAATTCCAGTATTTATCTGCATGCACTAGTGCTAAGGTAGCTGCACTGAATGATGGTGGGGTAAGTTAGAGCAGCTTGACAAAGCTGTCACTGTGATGTGAGAAGTGCACATATATCATAAAGGATCCAGTATGTCATTTCAGTGTTGAGTTCTGTCATTCTGTTAGTAATGGTGCACAATGGGTCTTGCCATGGGGATTGTCAGCAGTCTGGTGGCACACGTGACCAATTTCTAAGGCACGATGATGGGGAAGTAAAGGCAATGTCTGTAGGTGAAGAGGTTGTAACATTTTACAAGTCTGGAGTGACTTGTATGGAGTAGGCTCTGTTGCTCTGGGTGGCTATGTCTGACATAAACCTACATTTTGCCTTAGAATGAGAAGGTGTTAGTCTTTGTCTTACAGTGCTTGTTTGCTTTATTCAGTGTTAATCTCTAGCATTTGCAAGGGTAGAATGCTAGTCTGTTTTTTATGGTTGTGTTGGGGTATCACTTGAAGAGTCCAGAGTTAAGGTTGTATGGTGGGAGTGATGCATCTTTTAACTCCATTATTCCTGGTTTTCAGAAGTTTATTTGTATTACCCTACTTCTCAGTGTCTTGTTTTACAGAGGTTTGCACATAACTTAATGCTTCATTGACTACCCTTAATGCTGCATTGGCTACATTTTGGGGGTAGTTATATGTTCTGTTTCTGTGGCTGAAGCATTCATTGTTAGTTAAATAATTTTTAGGCAATGGGTATTGGCTGTGCTGACACTTCATACTCTGCATTAGAGACAGTTGCTTTCAAGTGTTTGTGTTTTAATACTGTCTAGCATTTGTACTGTCACAATTCACACATTGGTACCAGATTAGCTGAACATCTGTGATCTTAAGAGAATTCGTAGAAGTCTGCATTACACTCAAATAACACTTTATTTTTGTATTTAGTTTAATCTATTCATAGAATTATAGAACCATAGAGCTGGAAGAGACCTCAGAAGGTCATCAAGTCCAGCCCCCTGCTCTAGGCAGGACCAATCCCAACTAAATCAACCTAGCCTGGGCTTTGTCAAGCCGAGACTTAAACACCTCTATGGATGGAGACTCCACTACATCCCTAGGTAACCCATTCCAGTGCTTCACCACCCTCCTAGTGAAATAGTTTTTCCTAATATCCAACCTGGACCTCTCCCACCACAATTTGAGACCATTGCTCCTTGTTCTGCCATCTGTCACTACTGAGAACGGCCTTTCTCTATCCTCTTTGGAAGCTCCCTTCAGGAAGTTGAAGGCTGCTATCAAATCCCCCCTCACTCTTCACTATTATTTGAAAAAGAGCATTCAAGCAACTGACGTTGTCTGCAACATACATCAGTACAAACAAACATTTACTGCAACATTCTGAATATGCTTAAATGTATGACATTGATGCTCTTGCATTCATTGCCTGCTTCATAGAGCCCTCCCACCACTAACAAATGTTCGCAAACAAAAACTGACATTAAAATAAAGTTAAGGTTGAAAGTATATGTTGCAAAGATATAAAACATTAATGATATCAAACATTACAGGGATGTTGTAATTTATCCCCAAACCAAGCATTACAAACCCAAGACATTCTGAAGTAAGGTTAAAATAAATCCAAACATCCCGTTGCTTGTAGTTCACCATTTGCAGCCAAGAAGAGCCGTGGGAAGCAGCGTGACTTGGGCCGCTGCTTCCCACAGCTCCCCTTGGCTGCAAATGGCAAATCAATGAGAGCCATGAGGCTTCATGGCTGTGGAGTCAGTAAGTAAACAAACTGGAATAGTCTGGTAGCAGCTTTCTCAGAATGGTCTGCTAACCACTTTAAAGAACAATAATCTAATTTAGAATCTAGATCAGTGTTTCTCAAAGACATTATTCCCCTTTCCCATACCCCCCCACCAACTCATTATCACTACAGTCCTGGCTCTCAATTTTCTGTGCTATTATTTTGCTCAAATTTACCCCTGAATGTCTTCTAAGAGCCCAGTGAAATTGTTGATACTGCTACTAGACAATATTGACCTCCTGTAGTTCAGCAAGTTCTCTGGTCAGGTCCTGAGGGTGTTGGACTAGAGAGGTCCAACCTCTACAGGGCAGAGGAGTGGAAGGGGCAGAGGAAAGCAAGACTGTGGTGATCCTCAGAGGAAGTCTTGGTGGTCCTCAGAGGAAGTCTTGGTGTCAGACAAACATTACAGAAATGGAAGATCTGGGATAGAGTTTAGTCCCTGAGTTAACACCTATGCTGTAAGGACTCTTTGGGTGCATTTGCACAGCAGGGCAAAAGTTGAATTAAGCTACGCAACTTCAGCTACATCAGTTGCGTAGCTGAAGTCAAAATTGCTTAATTCAGCTTTTGACACTGTGTACACAGCAGGAAGTTGAAGGAAGAACACTTCCTTTGACTTCCCTTACGCCTGGTGAAATGAAAGTTACCATTACTCAACGTAAGAAGTCCTTCAGCCTGACATTATTTTGATATAAAGGCTTGTAGTGTAGATGTGCACTGTGTTATTTTGAAATCATGTCAGTTATTCTGAAATAACGCTGCTGTGTAGAGTACCCCTTATGTGCTCCTTTCTTACCGCCTGTGACAGTGCTCCTTTGTGCTCTGTAAAAAAGAGCCATGGCTCTCCACATCGAAGAGGCAGAGAGCACACCTAGGCTATGTCTAGACTGCAAGCCTCTTTCGAAAGAGAGCGTCTAGACTGCACGCAGAATTTCGAAAAAGCAAGCCGCTTTTTCGAAAGAAAGCACCCAGTGAGTCTGGATGCTCTTTCTAAAAAGCCTGTTTGCTTTCAAGAACGCCTTCTTTCGAAAGAGCACTTTCGAAAGAAGGCGTTCTTCCTCGTGGAATTAGGTTTACCACCGTCGAATGAAAAGCCGCGTTCTTTCGATTTCATTTCGAAAGAACGCGGCTGCAGTCTAGATGCAGGTGAAGTTTTTTCGAAAAAAGGCTACTTTTTTCGAAAAACCCCCTGAGTCTGGACACAGCCCTACTGCTATGAAGGGGAAATCCGCTAATTTGCGGAGTTCGAGAATACCAAATTTGTATCCGCATGCGGATACCCGCGGATTTGCAGGGCTCCAAGTATCTTCATCGCCAGTTTACAGAGGAGAAGGCTGCCCAGCTCCCTGAAGCCCAGGGCTCCGAGGTAGCCAGAAGCAGAGCTGGCAATGAGAGTGGAGAGCCAGTCCCAGCGCCCAGCCACAGGTGCGGCTGGTGGGCAGCTGCCAGGGCCAGGGTCCCCTTGCTCTATCTCCCCTCCCCAGCTTTCCCGCGGGAGCCACCTCTGCTCGGTGCACTGTCCTGTCGGGGAGGGGACAGCTACGAGCGCTCTGTGCGCGCTAGCGGGACCAGCCGCGGCGAACCCGGGAGCTGTTTGAAATTCGCTCCTTCGCGCGGGGCCGCCTGGCTCCGGCGGTGGCGCAGCAGATTGGCCCTCGCCGGCTCATTTGCATTGACGCCAGTAAAGGCTGGAGGTCACCGCTGGCGGGTGCTGGTATCGGCTCCTCCGCGCCGCCGCCGCTGTCAAACAGCAGAGCTGAGTCGCCTGGGGAAGCCTCGCAGGGCGGCCGGGCGGGGGTGGGGGTGTTGGCTGGTGCGGCTGAGAAGCATCAATCAGACTCCGGAGCACGGAACGGAGACGCCGCGGAGGGGCAGAGCCGGTGCCTGGGAATTAAACCTCTCGCCATTTGAGTGCGTTCCGCCCCGCAGCTGGGACTCCGGGATAATTTTGGTTGCCGGTGGGGTGTGTGTGTGCAGCGTTTTGCATCTCTCCGGTGGCCTCACAACATGGAGGAGGAGGCCCTTTGATGCCTCCGCCCGCGCCGGGGCTCCTCCTCTGGATCTCAGCACCCCCACCCCCCTTGAGTTATGCAGGATTTTTGTTAGGGCTGCGCTTATTCTTGTCCCCCTTTCCCCGATTCAGCCTCTGAACCCCCCCGCCCGTGGCCAGGCGGCTGCCGCGGGGCGGGTGCAGGGCAGCCGGGGGCTCTCGCTGGCCCTGCCCCCGGCGTGGAATGCGGTGCTGGATAGAGCCCCCCTGCTTGCGAAGGGGGGGACCTGCCTTCCGAAGCCCTAGCCAAGAGGAGCGTAGCGTGTGAATGTCAAGAGCCAGCCTGCGCGGCGGCGGCTGGTGGGAAGGAGGAGGACGGCGAGGAACATGAATCGGACGCGAGCGTGATCGAGGAACTCACTCTAGCTCGGGAGGGGAGGGGGGGTTTGATTCCCCCCCTTCCACACCAAAAAAAACCCCAACCCCTCTCAAGCCACACACAAAGCCAGCGGCAAGCAGCCGGATCGGTTCGGGATCTCGGTGAGCGGGATAAATCGCTACGCCTGGGCCGGTGGGACTGTGGGAGACAAGGTGTGTGTGGGGGGCGACTCCCCCCGCCGCGCGCTCCTCCCGCCCGCCCCCCCCCCAGGTTAATTGGTAACCCTTTGCAAACCCCGGTTCTCCGGGCTGGTGCGGAGAGGGGAACGTTCCAAGGTTCAGGGCTCCGAGCTCTTAGTCCAAGGAGCCGCTTGTGTGGCTCTTCCCCTCCCCCGCCCCCTTTCCCCGGGCGGAACGAGAATCCTACAGCGATTTGGAGATGGCTTCGTTTAAAAGGGAGAGCCCGTGAAAGCATGAACTCGGCCAGTCCCTGACACCCCCCAACCCGCGGCCGAGCTTGGGCTCCAAGGATCCCTTGTTTCCTGGAGGAGAACACACGTTTCTGGGGGTGTCGACGGGACCGATGACAATGCTGCCGAGTCGAGCGGAGAAGCAGGAAGGAGAGTCAACCTGTTAGCAAAAACAAAAAAAGACAAAAACCCCACACAACAAAAATCCAAGGGGAAAGTCCCACTGGAAGGGGGAAAAAAGAAATAGTTCCAAAGCGGCCACAAAGCATGGGCTGTGCTCCAAGCATCCACATCTCTGAAAACAGGGTGGTTTATCACAGTAGCAAAGAGTCCGAAGAGTCCAATTCCCCTCACCAAACCAATACAACCATGTCTCAGCAACAGCACGGCAACTCCGTCCCAGGATTATTCATTAAATCCTCCAACGCGTCCACTTATAAGGTGAGGACTAATTCCTCTAAGAAAGACAAGAGGGAGAACAGCCAGAGCATGGAGCCAGAGATCCAGAGCAGCAGATCCAGCCTGAAGGTAAAAGGGGGACTAAACATACAAGCAGTTTCTCTCCTAGCAGGACTTAGCCTCCTTGGCTCAAATCACTGGAGCCATCTGAGCAATAGATTGTGGGACAGCTTTTAATGGCTTGAGCAGTTAGTTTATACACTAATCGCTCTCGTGAAACTGATTTGTCCATGTTCCCAAAGCTGTTTCTTCATTCCATTGGAAGTTTTCAGGGTAGTGGAAAAGGAGAGCCGTTTAAATGTCCTTGTCAATCATTAGAGCAACCGAGAAGATATTTCTGCTGGTGAAGGCGCAGGGCCTATCTCTGGGGGGCACACAGCTTATGTGAGCCTGCACTGCAACTAACATGTATTTACCCTGAGTTTTTATTGACTTATCAAATATTATTATTTGTGCTTGTCCTTTTGGACTCAAAATACTCTTGCCATATGAAACTATCTAGTAGATTGGATGGTCACTAAACCCTTTCTTTCCATCAGAAAGCTGAAACAAGAATGACAGCAATTTTTGGATAGGGTTCTGATTTACCTGTTGATTTTGCTTGCTTTTCTAGTCGAGATATTTTGTAGACTATTCGTGGGTGTATAGTTTTATCTAGCATAATACTAGGCCGGCACATACTGAAAAAATAAAGAATTTATAATTTAAAAAAAAAAGGAAAACGAGTTAGAACTGAAAAATTGCATTTACATTTACTTTCTGTCAGTGGCCTATTATAGCTTTTGTGGTTGAGTGGTTTCTCTGTCTTTTGGGGCATTCTGCATTTTGTAGAAATAAATAATTACAACTGAAAAAACAAGCTATGGATGCCCGGGAGCTATTATATAACATGGCTGATCCTAAGCTTACTGTGATATTGGTTAAGAGGTACACATATGGTAAATATAAGATATAGGTATGACATATAGGAAGAAATTGCACAAGGTCAAAACATTTTGCAACTTTCAATACCTGCAATCATTTGTACAGTTTTCTAAACCCTTTGCTTTCTATATTAAGAATGTCTCTATGTTATTGATTGTGAACTACAGCAAACTGTTTCAGTGGTGTGAGTGGTGTGAGAATTACTTTTCCCCAAATAGAGCAATGTCATTTCATAGAGTTGAAAAAATGTGGGATGCAAGAGGAAGTTGCACAGGTAATAGGATGAATAGCTAAAGCAGTATATGATAGCAACTATACGCCAAATTCATATTTTTATACGTGTAATAAATAAGACACAGAAAACTGAGCTAAAAGGCTGCACAGACACCAAGGCATGCTGATGAAATCATGGTAACCACAATAAAAAAATGCAGGTTATTTATGTTGTCATCAGAACTCTGAGATTTGTTGGGGTAACTTTTTTTTATTTATTTTTTTCTGATTTTTAAATATATTTTTGAAGGAGTTTGCAGCATTTTAAACGAGAACATCATATAATATTCACATGAAAGATACCTTTGCCTTTTATGTATTTACTCTCTTAAATAATACCTGTTATCAGAGACATGCAGGGAAGAAGTAAACTGATTTATTTTTTGTGTGTTCAAGATGCTTGTGATTACATTGCTTATTAATGGGACTGGGACATCTGAGGTAAATCAGCTAGCCATGCAGTTGACCTTAGTTCACATTCATACTCTAATCTTGTTGGCAGTTGTCTAGTTTTTTTTCACAAAAGTCATATTTCATAGCTGTGATGGTATGTTCCCTCTGACAACACTGCTGCAAAATTATTGTTTTTGCTAACAGGAAGTGGGTTTTTTTGCAAGACCAACTCAATACTAAATGTGATTTCATGTCTCTCCTCCATAGCTTTCTTGTTTCAGATTCTATCATATCCTTTAGATACGTAAAAGAACATAGTACTTTGTTCTCTGCTGTTTATTATTAGCTGCTATATTATCACATTTACTACCCTTGCTATGTTAGTTTACAGCTATGTTGTCGCTGAAGTTGTATTGTGTATGAAACAGGATTGTACTATTGCTGTGTCACTTATTCTCAGTGATCCAGTAAAGTTCTTTTAAAAAGAAATGGAACACAGGAAAATTGAGACCAAAGGGCTTAGTCCTGCTTCCACTGAAGCCAAAGGGAGTTTGGGAGCAGAATTTGGTGCAAGGTCATACAATCATACAGCTTTGACGTTAGTAGTTTCTGTCCTGAAGAGGAACTGTGGGAAGGAGCAAACTATTAAAGATTTGCCAAGAGCAGAGGACCTTCTCTGAAGTGCTTGTACCCTTTCAGTGGCACTTAGTGCTGTACAGAAGATGGGCAGCAGCACTTCATAAGTTTGAGCCAATGATTATCATGTGATACTGTAGTTGGAACTCCTCTGATTTGTGTGTATATGGTAATATAATCCCTTTACTTGGACCAGTATGTTAGGTATAGTACATAAGATATTCAAGTTCAAAAAGCGCCATACAAAAAACCCAACCAAATCAGAGCTTGTAAAATATGATTGTGTCTCTCCTGTTAGCTAGCACTGAGATTTATTCTGTATCTGTTCTGGAGTGTTGTCAGATATATCCATTATGGTTACATAGCAGGGAATCACTTTCTAAATGTAAAATGTCTTCCCACTATATTTCATGACTCCATCATCCATGAAATATGGCTAGAAAGATGAACTTTTCTTTCCTAATAGGGAAAAAATATCAAGCCTTGTCCCAAACAATTCTGCAAAATAGTTTGTGTAGTGTGTGTAGGCACACATGTACATAGCAATATCTATATCTGGCATATAGAATTTTAGTGATATCCACATGATAAACCATATAATAAACTTAAATATTTGGTCTCACCTGTCTCCATTAATCAATATTCCCAAGAGATGTTTTAACACTGCCAATCTCTGAGCATTTTCAAATAAGTGCCACATCTAAAAAATGAACCTGCTGCAAAAGTGTTTCCTTTCTTGCTTCCAAAATATAGAATTTTCAACCCAAAATTATACTGGTCTGTGGGTGGGGTCTGCAACAGCCCTGGAACAATGACAGATTTAACATCTGATTATCACATGTCCCATTCAAACTAGCAAATGGAGCTTTATACAGTACTATTGGAAAGCACAGATTCCCAGGGTTCTAATGGGACAGCATTTGCTGTTAGCTCCAAAATGTCCCCAGATTTTGGTTTTTAGGGCTGTCATACTTATAGGTACATTTTAATTATATCAACTGTATTTTTTTCTTTTTCCTCAGATGTTTGTATAATTGGACTCATGTTACTAAAATACCTAGCTTTACAGAAGAGAGGATTTTAAAAATCCATATGTTTTAAAAGAAAAACCTCTCTGAAAGATTGCTGATATGTTTTCTTATAAGCAGAGCAAATGTCGGTATGGTGTAAATATTTAATTAGCACTTGTGCAGAATGACTTGCTCACAGCATTGCCATTTGTAGGCAATGTGCAGTCCCAACATCATGCCAGTAAACCCTTGTACTTCACTATGCTCTTGTGCATTCACTCTGTATTTCATGCCACCGTTAATTTATGCATGTAGTATATTTTCTTTATTTTTCTTGTACAGCTCTTGACAGGGTGTATTTTAAAAAATATACACACACCATGGGGTGTGCTTGGGGAGCAGGCATTAAACAAAGGTTCTGACATGTTACGGAAGGAGCAGGTCACATTGTAAAAGTGCTGTTTGATTTAGTGGCTGGTTGGGAACATTAAAAACAGTAAGCATTCTTAGTTCAAAACCTGTTGAACTGTCCTTACCTGGGTAGTTTAACAAACAGGAAATAACATCTATAATAGTCCACTAATGAATGGCTCTGCAATATTGTGTACTGGTAGAATATAAACTGACTTTCTGGTTTCATTAGATATAATGTATACATTATATCACACATGATCGAGGCTACCATCCTCTCCTGTTCCTGCTCTGCTTGGGCTGCCACTCCATCCGCCTGGAACACATGGTGGGCTCGCCCTGTCTTTGAAATTTTCACTGAGGTCACCCAACTGCTCCTTCCAAAGCCAGTTCTCAATCATTCCCATGACAACCCTACCCATCCTGATTTCCCTCCCACTTCCACTGACATCAGCCCTCTGGTATAGAGATCCTTGCTCCCACTAAGATGATCCTTCCCACACTGATACTCTAACCTTTTCCATTCCCTGCTGCTGCCAGACTCCCAGCCTGCCTTTTGATACTGTTGTTGCAAAGCATGAGCCCTTTATTTGCCCATGGAATGTGGATTCTCTTTTATTTGTTATGAAGCAAACTTAAATGACTAAGCCTTTGATGTGCTGAAAGGTGTTTGATTTCGGCATGCAAGACTGAAGTAAAATTAATCTATTTCTTTTGATTGATACGATTTGATTTGACTTTGGTTTGAACAGATGATGGAAGAGCACCCATCTGAAAACCCGTCCTTAGGCCGCTCACAAAGTATGAATTGCTCTGCAGGGGACATAACATGAGCTCTTTCCTTTTAAAAATCTTTCAGACTAGCCAATGGCACTACTATTCCCAGTCCTTGCATAGGTCCCAGTCCTGATCTCGCTGAAGTCAATAGGAGCCTGACCTGCAAATTCCTGTTCTGTCTCTGAAATTCTGTGCAGCTTCTTGTGTGAAGGAGGCAGGCAGGACTTGGCCTTGAATGTCTGGAGTGGATAATGTTAATAATGCTGTAATGATTCTTCTTCAGCTAATGCCTTACTGACAGAAGTGAAACGTTCTTTTCTCTGTGCCTCCTGTAGCCACGTCCTTCATCTGCTTTGGTTGGAGCTTCATGTGTGTCAGTCACCTGCCAGTTTCAGGTGGAAAGTTTCTTAGCTCTTTCTCTCCTCTCACCTGTATGTGTTGATGCAGAAAGTGTTGAAAATAAACATTCATTTTCATTCTCTTTTCAGTATGTCATTTATCTTAACACTCTGTGAGTGCTTTCTTAAAGTCTTAGTTAACAGAGGGATGTATAAACATATTTGGATAAATCTACAGGAAGAGACATCCTGGTGATACAAACACATGCTCAGGCTGTTTTTTAACCTTCCCCAAACTCCCTCAGCTCATCAATAAGTTAATTATGTACAGGGCCCTACCAAATTCATGGTCCATTTTGGTCAATTACACAGTCATGGGATTTTAAATGTAGTAAATTTCATAATTTCAGCTATTTCAGTCTGGATCTTTAATTTCATGGTATTACAATTGTGGGGTCCTGACCCAAAAAGGAGTTGTGTGGGGTTTGCGGTACTGCTGCTCTTATTTCTGCACAGCTGCTGGCAGCAGCATTGCTTTCAGAGCTGTGCCGCTGGAGTGCAACAGCTGCTAGCCAGGAATCAAGCTCTGAAGGCAGAGCTACCAGCAGCAGCAGCATGGTGTGGTAGTGCTATCCTTACTTCTATGCTGCTGCCTGCAGAGCTGGGCCCTTAGTTAACAGCCACCACTCTCCAGCCACTCAGCTCTAAAAGCAGCAGTACAGAAGTAAGGGCAACATGGGCATGATTTTATCACTTTTACGTCTGCATTGCTGCTGGCTCGGAGCAGCCTTCAAAGCTGGGTACCTGGTCAGCATTACAACCACCACTCTCCAGCTGGCCAGCTCTGAAACCAGAGTGGAATTAAGGGTATTAATATGTGACCCTCCTAAAATAACCTTGTTATCCCCCTGCAATTCCCTTTTGTGTTAGGACTGTCAATTTCAGAAATGCTGGTATCCCCCATGAAATCTGTACATGTTAGGCCAGATTTCATAGGAGGACACCAGATTTCACAGTCTGACACACATTCTGTATGGCCATGACTTTGGTAGGGCCCTAATTATGTAGTATCTTCACCTCTCCCCCCCTCCTTCCCCAATATTATATGGTATGAAATTATAGTTCAAGGCCCCAGTCTCCTTAGTATTTAAAATGTCCACAATTTAGTTTTTAAAATTTGAAGTGATAAGCATAAGTAGTAAATATGACGGTTGCAGTGAATCAGTTCCATCAGATGTAGATACTTGTTCCTGGATCATGTTCAATGACAACATTACTGCACACTCTAAACAAGAAGAAGCTTACAAACAGTATGACTTATGAAGGGTGTATTGTTTCCAGCTTTTTATGTAACAAAATATTTTTAAAATGTTGCTCATAGCTCATTGGAATCTATTCTATTTAGAAATATTTTTGCTTCCATATGTTGTTGCTTATGTTTTGAATGTGATGAGCCATTCCTCTTGTTCAGTTAATTTATCCATATTAAAAAAACAGTCAGAAACTTACAGCATTAGTGACTGTAGTTTTTATGATATTCTGTAGCAGAGTATAGTAATACAGGTTGAACCTCTCTAGTCTGGCACTCTCTAGTCCAGCAACATCTGTGGTCTGGCATGATTTTTAGCTAGCCAGATGTCCACTTATTATGAGTGTGACCAAGTTTCCCCCAGATGTTAAATAGCGAGTAAATGACTAATCATGTACTCAATACAATTTGTTTTGTGTACACAGTTAGTCAGTAAGGGACCACTGCTGTTCTGCAGTTCAAATATAGTAGAAACTGGGCATACAGGCAGCCCGGCTCCTACTACATTTAAACCGAAGAGCTGCAGTGGGAGTAGGTCCAGGACCTGGCATGAGACTGCGCCAGGTCCCACGCTGCACCTCTGCCTCTTAAATGTAGTAAGACCTCTGCCTCTCCTGCCCTCCCTCCCACACTGCAGAGATGGTGCTGAGGGGAACTGGATTTTAAGATGGCTCCCCCAGCACCTGCTCCTGCTTCTCTCCTCATCTTGCTGCCTCTGCTATAGAAGCAGCAAGGATTGGGGAATGCGAGTAGTCGACTCAACTACTGGATAAGCCTATGCTTATCAGATAGTCATCTGATCTACTACTCTTTTACATCCCTAGTCCCATAAAGTTAGTTTACAGTCATCAGTCTTGGCACTCAGTTTTCAGTGCTGTTAGTTCTAATTTACCTCTAAATGTCTTCTAAGAGCTCAGCGTAAGCAGTGGAAGTGTAGGTAATGCTGCTAGACAATATTGACCTTCCTTGGTTTGGCAAATTCTCTGGTTTGGCATTGGTCAGGACCCAAAGGTGTCGGACTAGAGAGTTTCAACCTGTAATAAATACTTTCTGCTTCTAAAATATTGTGCAGTCAGGGACAGAGAGTAGAAGGAGTCATTTCTTTAGCGCTAAGGACTGTTTACCTGAGTATAAGTTTCATAACTGTCCCCATTAATAACAATAATTAAGTGCTTGTGTCTTACACTTCTTTGGGGCTCAAAAATCCCATTGACTTGAAAATTGGGCTTCGGACAGGAAGTAAACGTAATGGATGGAGAAACATAAGGCCTTTATTTGCATCCAAAGAATAATGGAAGAAACCTAAAGCAAATATGACAGATGAGTAAATTGATTTGTAAACTGAAATATTTAAACAGGAATTTTTCATAAGGCATCAGTTTGTCAATTTCCCCCATTCAAAACCCCTCTTTTAAAAATAATAATTTTATACCTAATAGAGTACAATTGTAAACAGATTTGCTAAATATAGGTGAAGTTAAAATGTTGTTAGTAAAGTTTAGAAGAATGTTCATTAAATGTGATTTCTTGTCTGTCCAACATTTAATTTTCTGTATGAATTGCATCCAGTGCTTTATAGGACAAATTCGTCCATAACTTTAATGGAGTTTGACTAGGGATATATTTGCTTCTATGACATTCTTATATGTAACTATCTGTGGTGTAATATAATTAGATATCATGGTTTAACCATAACTGAAACTGGGAAGGGTGACAAAATGCATACTGAAATATTTTAAATATCTATTGCTAAATAGTCTGACCATTCAACAGACAAGGCAATGATCCCCCCCCCCTCCCCCCAAGGCATTCCAGGAAGCTATACATGAAATCCCCTTGATTTTCGGTGAGATATGGGTACCAAACTTCCTTTGGAATTCTTTGAAAATACCCTCCCAAAAGCTCAGTAAAAGATGTTGATAGGGTCATGATGGAATGGGACAAAATTAAATAGTGATGTCTCTGATGTCTGTGTTCTGCCAGGTCATCCCCTTCTGTTGACCCTGAATCAAACTCTCAGGCCTTTTTCTCCTCTTCCTTGTAAAATCTGTAAATATGTTACTCAATATTCCATAAAAGTTTGATATTTTATAAATCTATAGTTGCAGCTTCCACATATATGTATGTGTTTCTGAAGAAAGGAAAAGTGTCAGATTTTTTTTTAATGTATTGAAATTACATCATACTTATTACTATCCCATTTCAAGATGGTCTACTAATTAATATGAATAATGTTTTTAACATTGTATGTCTGTGTATTGACACTTTTTCAATATCTAAAGATTGTCAATGTGATGAGCTGCTCATAAAGAAGCAAAGTATTTTGGAACAAATTGTTGTAGAATTATTAATATTTAAAGGCAGCAATTGGGATAAAATGGTCAGTTTAAAACTACAGAACCTCTGATCTTTCATGTATGGACCTATGGGATGCGGGCTGGGCCCAGAAGAAATACTAATTTATTTTAGTTAATTACATTTAGTTAATTACAGTTTTTATTCATTAGCTGCTACCTCTCAAAGACCTCTTGAGGAGTTTTAGCTACTCAGCTCCCTATTGGGCCTGATTCTGCATCCACCAAAGCCAATTAGAGTTTTGCAACTGACGTTGGTAGGATCAGGATAGGGCTCTTTAATTTTAATGGCTATCATTTGGGCATTAGACCCTGAATTTGGACTTTGTCCTGTGTACATGTGAAAACACCTTAAAGATTAGCTTCAAAAGGTTCTTTTCCCCTAAACTGGATTTGGCCCTTTTTCATGTGTGAGAATTTGCTTTTTCTTTTTCTTTAGAAATCTCAGGGAGATGGAATTTGCTTTCTTTTCCTGTAGTTTTATAGGAGGATCCCCAAGTGTCTTGGAGCATGTCTTGTTTCATTTTCATATTTTAGTGGAAGGAAGGGGTTGCTGAATCTCCAACAAATGTTTTCTTCAAATTGACAGTGATTAAAATTAAAAAGATTTAACAAAAATAAAAGAGATGTTAAATATTTTGAGTAAAAAATCTTTCTCCCCATTCAGTTACACAACTTTCACTTTCAGCTGTTGAGGGCCTATTTTTGCTTTTGTAGATCACCTGTATTGCTGCAGGACTTGATACTTCCGAAGTGCTAAGCATTTCCTGTTAGCTGCAGAGCTTTCTTAACTCCTGTTCACATGGTGGGAGCTGAGGACAAAAGCAGTGTTAATAATAGCTGTTACATGATTAGCTTGGTTATGGCATCCACACGCTACTCAAGTGCACGGGGCAAACAAAATCTGTTAGAATAGTTTAAGCTTCCTTGTCCCACGTTCTGCCCTCCCTAGCTGGACAAGGGGTGCTCCTCTTCCATATATCCATTTGCACCATGAGGAAGCCTAATCTGAGCTCTAAGAATTAGTGTGACATACTTTTGCAGGCTTAACATCAGTAATCCAATTGTTAAGATGTATATTTCATTCCTGTATGAATTTATCATTGATATATTTCAAATACATTTTTTGTTTGCTGATATTTTGACCTGTGTATAAATTGACAATTTGAGCAGCTCTGTTAGAGTTTTATTGTCTGTTCCTGGTTAATAAGGAGGGGAAAACACTCTTTTGCTAGAAACAAAACCATTATCACCTTCATTATAAAGTTTTTTTTTTAACATGTGCATTTTATGTGCTTGGAAAGTTCAGATCTTTTCTTTATACATTAAACATGTTATAAAGTGGCATTAACTGATTTCTGATGGTGGGGAGGATAAAACACTTCATTGTTAGATTTCCCAGTTTCCTAAGTAAATTCATATAAAGAAAACACAGAATCACTGGGCAAATATAAAAGAATGACATCCTCTACTTCCTATTGTTTTGAATTTTGAGTTAGCTGTGACCTTTAACTCCCTGCTGGGATGCAGTGGAAACTTTGAGGCCCTATTTTACTTGCTACTAAAAGACATGTATTTTTAATGTTACATATTTGCCATAACTTTCTATCTTTAACTGTGGGCTGTATCATGTTTAATATAATTCCTTCAGAGAAATAGACTTAAAAAGGATGTTACAACATAAAACTAGTTCATAAGGATTTTATTTTGGGGAAAAGCTATGCTTATGCTTGTCTTTCAAAATCAAAACAAATGAACTCTAATTCACCTTGCATATCCTTTTTTTCCTGTATTAAGACGCATATAGGGTAGTTGCAACATCACTGAACACAGTTTTTACTTGTATCAAATACCAGATGGTCTCTCTTTCTGATACTTCTTAGCAGTAGCTCAGTATTTGCAGCTGTATAGCTTTAGTTTCAAGTTTCTAAATGCATAGTATAACATCCTTGATACATATGTATCCTCCTCAGGAACTATGTGTTTGTACTCATGTGTGAGTCTCTTATTTTTTTTTCTAGACAGCTGGCCATCTAGGCTTCTATGCAGTTTCCTTTTGGTATTTATTTTAGACTCTTCTATCCCCCCCCCAAAAAAAGTTCTGTAAGGAAGTGCACACATGGCTGAAGACCATCACCTGTGATGCTTTCGTAGCTTGAAGTAGAAATAGCTTTCCTTTTACACTACTATAGTTTAATTGGCTGCTAAAATTGCCCCTTTTCACAATCAAGAGGTTCACCATAAATGAGCAAGTACTTAGAATAATCATGAGGCCCAATTCTGCACTCACTGAATCCATTAAGCTCTATCACTCACTTCAGTGATTGCAGATTGGACTCGGGTTCTGAATAATGCCTGTGTGGTTATTTGACTTTGGAAAGCTAATTATACTTTTAAAATGCTGAAGAGTTTGTTTACTGGCCACAGTCTCTCTGCAGTTACAATCTTACTGTCTACAGTAGAAGCCTATAGAAGTCAGTGGGCAGTCTGGGCTAGCGGAGGGCAGAACTTGGTTTGCTGTGTTTATATTTTGATTTTATATATAATTATGAGAATGATATGTTGTTCATAGTGCAAAATACTACATTTGTGTACTTAAGACTGATAAAGATGCATCTGAAGACAAAATATATTATTAGTCTTACGGGAGGAATAGAATGGGAGGAGGAGTGTGGTTTTTTTTTTTAATATTATGCTAACAGATATATTCATCTGAACAGTGATTCTATCAGAATGGATACATTGTTATGACTTCAGGTCATTGGTTACATCCAAGAATTTATTTTAAATCCAGAGAAAATTGCCTTTCAAAGGCAAACTTAATTCCTAGCAAAATAGAGGAATTTTACCTCTCAGACAGTCATGGTACTCAAGCTTTCCTTTTTTTGTTGTTTGTCAAACAGTGGTTTGTGATCGTACCATAAAAGACCATATAGTTACTCTGTCATTGTGGGGAGGCAGCATACTATAGTTTAGAGTATAGGGATAATATTAGGAGAGCTGAAGTCTGTTCCTGGTTTTGCTGTTGACCTGCTGCAATACCTTGGACAAGTCTCTGCATTGCTCTACTCATTGCTTAACATTAATTGTGCCTGTAAATTCAGGAAAAGGGCATTAATCTGTTTAGAAACTGAGAAAATGCCAGGCTGGATCTGACCCAGTGTTCATCTAGTCCAGTATTGTGTCCTCCCTTTGGCCAATAATATCTATTTTAGAAGAAGGTTCAAGAAACCGGTTTAAAGGTTTATTATACTGTAATTGGCTGTCTAGTGGATTTAAAGTGGGTGTGTCAAATTCTTCTTTATTGCAGAGGTTAATGTAATTTTGTAGCGGTTTTGGCATATAATATCTTATTAATAAAGCCCTATCTCTGTAATGCAATGCTAAAACAATACCGAATGGTATTTTTAATAGAAGAATTATTTACAAATAGTTGTATTGTTGCTTGAGGTCATATATAATGCGGGGGGAGGTGTGGTCATGTATATGGCCCCAGTTCTGAAAACACAGTTGGTAGTTGCCAAGAATAACCCATAAAGAAAATTAGTGGCAAGAAATTTGCTACCCTAGTAATCAACTTACACTTTAAAGAGGATCTTTTTTACCCTTTTTATAAATAAGAAATATACACTACAGAAGCTGAGGGAAACACAGACACTCGGGTTATGTCTACACTACAAGCTTCTTGCATAAGAAACTTTTTGCGGAAGAGATTTTTGGCAAAAACTTATTGTGCAAGTGTGTGACCACACTGCAAAAACGCATCAAAAAAGCGATGCGCTTTTGTGTAAGAGAACGTCCAGACTGCATGGACGCTCTCTCAAAAGGAAACTCTCATTGCTATTTACAGAATGGCCACCAGGGCACCTGTGCTTTTTTCGATTGCCTCTTTTTGTGCAAAAAACCCCTGTTCCCCCATCCACACACAACTTTTTGTGCAAGAGCTCTTGCGCAAAAAGGAGTTATTCCTTGTAGAAGTAGGAATACCTACATGAGGGGGGGGGGAAAAAACCCTCTGGGTATGTCTACACTACCACCCTAGTTTGAACTAGGGTGGTTAATGTAGGCAACCGGAGTTGCAAATGAAGCCCGGGATTTGAATTTCCCGGGCTTCATTTGCATCTTGCCGGGCGCCGCCAGTTTTAAATGTCCGCTAGTTCGGACTCCGTGCCCGCGGCTACAAGCGGCACGAACTAGGTAGTTTGGATTAGGCTTCCTATTCCGAACTACCATTACTCCTCGTGGAACGAGGTGTATCGGTAGTTCGGAATAGGAAGCCTAATCTGAACTACCTAGTTCATGCCGCGGGCACGGAGTCCGAACTAGCGGACATTTAAAACTGGCGGCGCCCGGCAATATGCAAATGAAGCCCGGGAAATTCAAATCCCGGGCTTCATTTGCAACTCCGGTTGCCTACATTAACCACCCTAGTTCGAACTAGGGTGGTAGTGTAGACATACCCTCTGTTCTTTTGTTTTACTTGCACAAAAACATGCTTGAGGTGTGGACACTTAGCGAGTTTTTGTGGAAAAACTCTGTAGTGTAGACCTAACTGCAGTGAGTAAAAAAAACCCAAAAAACCCCACACCTGTGAATGTGGGCTCAAAGAGCTGACCCTCTGCTGCTCTGTTCATCTCCCATATGTCTGTTTGGGTCCAAGACAAACTGGAAATGCGTAGAGTAGAGAAAGATGAGCCACTTCATCTTAAAGTGTGGGCCCAGTTCTGCTCCCACGTAAGTCATTTTCAAAACTTCTATTGGCTTCAGTGGCAGTATCCAGCCTCCCTGAAGTTAATGGAAGTTTTCTAAGTGGCTATCTATGAACTTAGATCTTATCTACTTGTTATGACTCTGTAACTTAAAAACCAATTAGCGCATTTCTCTCCTTCCCCTGAATCCCCAGTCACTGTTTTCACACAGTCTCATTTTCTCTGTGGAAATGATATACTTTCTGCAAAGTTGCAGGTAATAGGCTGCCCTCCTTATCTAGCCACCTTAGTTTTGTTATCATACTTCTTTATCCTCCAGCTTTATTAGAAGTGATGAGACTGCTCCTTGCCCGTGTGTGCTGTGCAATTGAAACCCATCACTAGAACAGTCAGGTCAAATTCAGTGCTGATCAGTGGTGCAAGGAGTGTGAATCACAGTTCCCAACCCCATAGGAACAATGCTGTATTCCCTCCCCCTCCCATGAATAATTAGCATTTGGCCTTCATCAAGGAATGGAACACTTTATTTTGGAGAGTCTATTTACAGTTTTAGGAGCGACTTTCATTTTCATAAATATCATGGTTTGTTACAGCTTTTTGAAACTAGCATGTGTGTGTGCTAATGAATGCTAGAGGATTAGCTTGCTGGGAATTGGGCTTTCAATTTCTAAGCCAAAAAAAGAGCGTGCTGCAGCCTTCTCACAATATACTGCTGCTGGCCTTGGCACTGACCATCAAGGACCGGCTTCTCAAGGGATAGGAAGGGATTTAGTTTTTATGGACCTTGTTAACAATAATAACGAATGGACTTTTTAAAAACTGGCAGAGTGTCAGGAGAACATCACATTCTCCATGCAGAAGAAGTTTCAAATGCACTTTCAGCATTAACTGAAATGCTCTTCTCTGTTTTGAAGTCGACACATCCCTCTTACACGTGGCTTGAGTAGGAGAGAAAGGGCAGTGACTTATCCTAAAGGCACTCATGAGCTGAAACACATTCTCTAGCTAGCAAATGTAAAATAGGTTTTTTTCCCCCATTAGAAAGGTCCCTTCATTTTTTGGGTGCTGGTTCATAAGGCTCAATGTTTATGTATTGGCTCATAGTTTTTAGTGAGCACCATAAATCTGCTATCACGGTTCATGTTTATAATGTTTGAAATAAATGGTTTTTTTTTTTTTAACCTTTGCTTTATAATTGCTTTAAACCTAGGTGTTGCAGACTGAAAACTGAAGGGAGGAAGCATGGCCTGCTGGTTAGAATAAGGCATGAGGAAGTATGAAATCCTACTCCTGGATTTAAACTTCTCTCACCGTGTGACCAAGGGGCAGTCACATGATGCCAGATTTTCAGAGGAGTTTAGGGCCAGACTTTTGAGTACAGGTTTTACTCTCTGGTCCAGCATTATCTCTGGCTGGGAGCCCAGTGGCAGGAGGGCCAGTGGCCAGGAGGCTTGTCAGGGCCAAGAGGCCTGTTGGTGGCAGGGGGGCCAGCACCAACATCCAGTGGTAGTAGGACTGGTGGCGGTGGTAAGAGGGGGGTGGTCAGTGTCCCAGAGGCAAGGGAGCTGGCTGGGCCAGAAGCAGAGCTAATGGCGGGAGGGGTAGATGGCTATGGGGCAAGTGGCAGGGGAACTCTTCTGTTCCATCAAATTCCGTCATTCGGGCCAGTCAAGTCCCAAGGGTGGCGATCCAGGGAGGTCCAACCTGTACTCATGATTGAGGCCTGATGAGTAGCACCCACTTTGACACCTACAGCTGGATTATCAGAAAAGCTCAACACCTTCCATGTGCTGATATCTGGCCATGTATTTCAGTGACTGGAGTGGAATACATGTTTTTTCAGCATCTGGCTCTGAATTGTGGGCTGTGGGGGAAAAACTAGGCTTGGCACATGACTCAGAAGGATTGTGGGCAGTGGAATCTTTGTATACCTCCTTATCCCGGGACAGTGAAGTGCCAGTTTTAACCTTGGCTGGAAGTTAGGGGGAACCTTGGCTTGTCAGAAATTGGTCGTGGCTGCTGTGACTTCTAGGAGTTGTTGCAAGGTTTTGTCTTTGCCCTTCTAGGGTCGTGGTACATTGCCAGCCAGCTGCTGTGCTTCCCTGGAGTTCTGGGGCACTGCCCCCTGTGCTCAGGTGAAGTACCACTTCACCCACATAAAGCAGAGGCAGGAGGTAAAGCTGCCATGACTCTGGGAAAAAAAAATCAGCCATTTTCACAACAAGGAGGCCAAGGCTAGGATTACAGGGCAGCTCTCTTCCTCATTTACTACTATTACAGTCTGTCAGCTGCTACTCCAGAGGCTTTCAGATACTCTACAGTGCTGGAAGGTAGGTAGATTCAATCCTCTACTCCAGGGGTTCCCAAACTTTTCGACACAGGGACCAGTAAATCCATTCATGAGCTTTTGGCGGACAGGTAACATTCATTTGCATATTTGTATATTCATTAAGCAAATGATGAATATTCAAATAAGTTGTTTCTCGTCCTCCTAAAGCCCCCAGTGCCACCGTTAGCAAAGCTTTTGATACAGTCACCCACAATATTCTTGCCAGCAAGTTAAGGGAATATGGATTGGATAAATGGACTGTAAGATGGATAGAAAGCTGCCTAGACCAGGGTTTCCCAAACTTTTTACTTTAGTTGGAACCCGTTTTTTTTTTCAGTACTGTTTTTTGTGCCCAAAAATATAAATGCTTATAAAAAAACAATGAAAAATGAATACATTTTCAGTGTTTCACCTGGCTGCATCCTTCGTCCAGCCTGGGCCAGGGCTTGGAGGACCCGGCGCTGCATGGGCACTCCAGGAAGCGGGAGCAGGAGCAGATTGAGGGTAGGGTATCTGGCTAGGAGGGAGGGTGCAACGAAGGGTAGGATTACCAGGTGTCCAGTTTTGTACTGGACAGTCTGGTATTTCAGGGTTTTGTCTGGGAAACAAATTGAGAAAATACCGGACATATAAAATGTCTGTTATTTTCTAATTAGATAAGTTTTATTATTATTAGGTGTATCAGTCCTTAGCTGCGAACTGCCTGGCTGGTAGATGTGCTCAGCCTGCCTGAGTGTGTCTACCAGCCAGGCAGTTCGTAACTACTCGAGGGAGGAAGGGTGTGTGTGGGGGGGGGGGGGGCAAAATGGAATCCCTGGGGCCGGACTCACTCGTGTGCCCGGGTCTGCATGTGCCCGGGTCAGTCCCGCTCTTCCCCACCCCTTTCTCCTCCTGATCTCCCCAGTCCAGCCCTGCTGCCCCCATCCAACCCTGCTTCTGGTGGCCGGTTGCCCCCCGTTCCTCCCCCCCAATCTCCCCCGGTCAGCCTCGCTTCCCTGATGACCCCCCTGACCAGCCCCGCTGCCCCCCATCCAGCCTTGCTTCTGGCAGCTGGTTCTCTCGTCCTCCTCCTCCTGATCGCCCCCAGCCAGTCCCCCCGCTCCCCATCCAGCCCTGGTTCCGCCGCCTGCCCGCCCCGATCTCTGAGGGACAGCTCTGCTGCCCCCAACCCTGCTTCCACCGGCCACCTGCCCCCCCCATCTCCGCAGGACAGCCCTGCTGCCCCCTACCCTGCTTCTCAGTGGCCAATTTCCCCGCCCCCCCCCCCCCCCCACACCTCCTCCCAGTCCACCCTGCTCTGCTCCCCTCCTGGCAGCCACGCTGAGGCCCGGTATTTTTTTCCCAGACCACGGCCCATAGTTTGGGAAACGCTGCTCTACTCCCCTGGCATAGAATATTAATGTGACTGGGTCAGTGGATAAGTGAATATTTTCTCTGATGTACTGAACTGCTCTATCATGTTCTCTAAGATAACTTGTGTGGATCAAACATGGGAGACCAGTACAGGGCTCAAGTAATTCAGAAGGGTCCATGTCACTTGCCCTATATCACCACAGGGCCAACCTACAACGGTTCTTAAACTATGGGCAGGACCCCAAAGTGGGTCATGGGGCCAGCAGGGCTAGAGTTAGACTTTCAGGGGTCTGGGGCAAAGCTGATGCCCGAGCCCCAGGGTGGAAGCCTTCAGGCCTCAGCTTCAGCCCTGGGTAGTAGGTCTATGTTATAGGCCCCTATATCTTGGGGCTGAAGTCCTTTGGCCAGGGTAGCAGGGCTCAATGTTTCTTGGGCTGCATCAGGCTTTGGTCTCCACTCCTGAAGGGTCAGAATGTAGTTGTGGTGGAGTGAAGTTTGAGGATGACTGGCATAGGGAATGGCTTTGCAGAGTAGCCTCTATTGCCCCCTGGCAAGGGAGACACAGGAAGATCTGCCTAACGGTGTATCCTCAGGTTTAATCCATTCCTGGGCCATAAATGCCCAAAGAACACGAGCATGGTACTTAGTCCCCTTTACACAGCAGAACCACACTAGCTTTGCTGCAGGGCTTCTTCCTACCCAGAAAAGAGTGGCCTTAATTTGTCTTAAACTGTTAAGAAACTTCCTCAAATCTCCCCTGACTGATGTGGAGATTGAGATAGAAAGTCTCCATTGGCTGTTTTTGGAAGTCAGTATGCTTAATGATCAGGCCATGTGACCTCTTGCTACTTTTCCATGACTGAGCTGTAGAATTTGCTCAGGAAAGCCTGATCCTTTTAGATTGTGGTCCCTTAAAAGTTCTTCCCCAGGTGACTTGCATTACAGGCAGCTGATGGGTCTGAGAAGTACCCTTGAAACAGCTTTGTTAGGCATGTCACCAGCACAGTGAATCCTATCAGTACAAAAGCATTACAAGTTATGGTCTGTTTACGAACTCTCACAACAAAGGAGATCTGTGCCCTTGTAAAAGCAGAACAGCCTCCATGGCTGCAGAGGCTCAGCCTCATGGAGTCAAGATCCAAGCTTTTTTCTTATTGCAAACAAACTGTGCCATGTACACATGTGAAATATTATCTGAGGATCACTAAGTGCTTAGCTACATGCAGGGCTCGTCTACACTGGCCCCTTTTCCGAAAGGGGCATGTTAATTTCAGAGATCGTAATAGGGAAATCCGCGGGGGATTTAACTATCCCCCGCGGCATTTAAATAAAAATGTCCGCCGCTTTTTTCCGGCTTTTAGAAAAGCCGGAAAAGAGCGTCTACACTGGCCCCGATCCTCCGGAAAAAGCGCCCTTTTCCGGAGGATCTTATTCCTACTTTGAATAAGGGCGCTTTTTCCGGAGGATCGGGGCCAGTGTAGACGCTCTTTTCTGGCTTTTCTAAAAGCCGGAAAAAAGCGGCGGACATTTTTATTTAAATGCCGCGGGGGATAGTTAAATCCCCCGCGGATTTCCCTATTACGATCTCTGAAATTAACATGCCCCTTTCGGAAAAGGGGCCAGTGTAGACGTAGCCTAAGTGTTTAGCCTTGCACCTACTTTTGTAAGAGTTCCCATACCCTGCAAGTTAGGTCTGTCTTACTACACGCATTTTGCAGAGGGCCCAATTCACCCCTGCCCTCTTGGCTTTTTTGCATTGGCTCTGCTAGCACAAAGGAGCCACAACGCCAGCAGATCCAGGCTTCTGAAAATTCCAAAAGTGTGGGCCGTCTCCAGCAAGTCCAGAGCCAATATAAAGTGTCTGTCTAGGCTACCCCCCACAAGAGTCCTAGTACAGGGGAGTTCTAGCCTAGAAGATGTGGCAGTGATGCTTCAACAACTGCTAGAAGCTGTAATAGGGAAGTTAGGAAAACATTTGCACTAAGATCAATTTGAGTGAAGGGGTGAATTTGTCCCCAGGCTAAGGGTTTGCTTATTCTAAAGTTCTTAAACTTGGGCTTATTGATTGCTGCAACTCAGTTTGACTATTGAAAGTATTTGTTTCCTGGAACAAATGCTTGTGGAGTGACCAGTATAGCAAGTACAAATGTTTACCACGTATCTTGAATTAGCTAATAATTAATTTTAGTTAAAAAACCCATCAATATATCCTCAGGCTTTATCCAGGCTACTCTCTGAGGTGTGAAGTTAGCACATACTAGCTAATACTAACAGACATGTTTTAAAGTCTAGGCAGGACATACGGTCTTTAACATGTGCTAAAATGGTGGAATTAAAAATGCGGGGGAAAGGGGAGGCTAAATAATTTGCACTCTGTCATACATGAATGCTTGTCAGCAGGTGTAAGGCTGGGATGGCACGTTTTGTTCTCTCTGAAGCAGTTTTAAAGCACATAGATTCACTATCTTGCTCCCTGAAGTCTTCTCTCTGCATGTGCATGATGCCGCAGAACATTTCTGCTATGCTTGGCTACTCTGTCAATGCCCCCGTCTTTAGTATTGAATAGAAGATTAATGATTTGGCTCCAAGTTTGAAGGTTCATAGGAAAGTTCTCTAAGCAGGCTCCCCAATCTTTCTCCAGATTAGTTTGATCATTAAGTCAATATTTTGTGAAACATTTTATGATATTAATTATTTCCACATGAGTGTGCTACTTAACCATTTAATAACAGAGAAAAGTATTCCAGAATAACCAGAAATGATTTCATAAGACATTTTGTCAGCTAGTGGTATCTTTCATTACATGGGTATTCAATTTCTAAGTTCATAGATACAGTGTGCTCTGCAAGCTAGCAGATTTGTTCACAAAATAAAGCTGTGCATGTCCTGAGCCCACGTCTTTGAACAAAATTATCTGACAGTAACTGTTAACTAACTTTGGCTTCATTAAGTTGACAAATTTCACAGCTGATTTGTATAGTTAGTTAATTGTGGGATACAGCCTTTTTGCTGCCAAGACCTCATAATGCATCATATAGCAAACCATTGATGGAACAGTGCAATTTCCACTTTGTGCTTCATGAGATTAGGATTATTGCTTTTCATTACTGAAGTCCTCTTGCTCTTCAAACTTAAATATTTCCTTAATCTTAGTCTTCCTTCTCTCTCTCTCTCTCTCTCTCTCTCTCTCTGTCACAGATCTTGAAAATATCTTGGTCTTTAGAATTTCTTTGCCTTTGGAAAGTTGGTGGAGTTCACTAGCTGTGGAGAAATGTACATACGGCACTCCACAGATTAAGGATGTGGCCATTCTGCATATGCTGCTAAATCAAATGGGATGTTTGAAAGATAATGGCTAAGATAACCTGAAGCACAATTTTATAGACTGCAGCTGCTGGCACTGCTGTGGTGTCTACTGCTTGGATGCATACATGGCTTTTTCTTTTTTTTTAGTTTAAATTATTCTAAAAATGCACTTTCTGGTTATTCATTTTTTTAAAAAAATATTCTAGCTCCTTTTGTTCCCCTAATAAGTGAATTAATCCTTCTTTTCCTTTCTTCCTATCTTCTTCCCCTTCTCCAGTTTATTAACTTGTTTCTGAAACTTTTCCTCCCTCCTGCCCCCTTTAAACACCTGTATGTTGGTCCTAGGGTTGCCAGGTGTCTGGTTTTGAACCAGACAGTCCAGTATTTGAGCTTTCTGTTCGGGAAACAAATTGAGAAAATATAAATGTCCGGTATTTTCTAAATAAGATGTAATGTAGATTGTGATGTAATGTCAAGTGTGTCCAGTATTTTTGTTGAAACCATCTGGCAACCCTAGTTGGTCCATTTCCCTCCCCTCCCATTTTATTCTCTGTGATGCCGATTCAGCCTTTGCAACCATTGGTACAAGTCCCACTGAAGTCAGTAGGCACCGCACTCGCTTATTCTAGGCTGTATTTGACTCTATGGTTCTAAAAGCCTTGATGAAGTAGCAAATACAGGTTGGATCTCCCTGGTCTGTCACCCTTGGGACCTGACTGGTCCCAAAGGAGGGAGTTTGCCAAACCAAGTGAGGTTGGCCCCTCTGCTGACAGACTCTGGGTTCTTGAAATCTGTCAGCAAAACACCAGGCTCCCCTGCTCCTAGGCCACTGGGCTCTCAGCTCTTCAGTGAGCCCTGGGGCTGTTGGGGCTCTGCTGCTCTGGGCCCAGTGGAGCTCAATGGCTAGCCATAGGCTATTGGCGCACTGCAGCTCCACAGCTGCTATGGGCTGCCAGGACTCCACTGTCCCAAGCCAGGGCTCTCCGGTCCAGCTACATCCATGGTCCTGCCAGACAATGGATGTTGCCAGACCAGAGAGTCCTAGACCAGAGAGGTTCAGCCTGTACTTCAAAAGCAGCATGATATTTGCTGTGTTTGATAGGCTGTGCTGACTAATGGCCTGGACCTGAGAGGTCACAGGTACTCAGTATGTCTCAACAGATACTCAGCATCAGCACATCATTGGATCCAGCACCCAACTGTTGTCATATATGCCAACATCTGAATAATTAAGGCCTGCTCTACCCCTCAAAGTTTTGCTAGCATAGCTGTGTCAGTTAAGGGCATGATTTTTTATGGACATGACTATGCTGGTAAAAGCCCTTGTGTAAATGCAGTCTTACTGGCATAACTGTTTGAATTGGTATAGCTTCAGCTGACCTCAGGAACTGGTGGCATAAGCTCTTTCATGTTGAGTTAACCACACTAAAAGGCTGTGCCAATTTAGCTAGGAGAGTGTAACTATCTCTGCAAAGACTGGGCTGTATTATGCCATGGCCATATCTGCCTTTTTTTTAAGATCAACCTAAGCCCTGGGGTAGATGCAGTCCTACTGGCAGAAGAACAGTTTATAATCTGTTTTGTTCAGGAAACTGGTACAAACTACTAGCCAAAGCACTCCTCTGTCAATAAGCTGCACCTACACCAGGATGTTTTGCCAGTGCAGTTATACCAGGATACCTTTTCTAGTGTAGGCGAGGCACAACTGTGGGTAGTTCTTACATTAGGAGAAATCAAGGGTTTTGTTCTCTATCCGCTGAAGTGTTTTGATGCCTTTCACTTTAGAAAATGTTGCTTTTCAATCTTTTCCATGTTAAGGTGCAGGGGAGCCGACAGCCTTGCAGGGTCCCTGGGCAAGGTGGTGATGGGGGGGAAGCTCTGCCGGAAGGGGAGGGCAGGTAGAAGAGGTGGGGCTGGTGCAGCCAGTCCTTAGCAATGTCTCCCCGCCCCCCCCCCCCCCCCCATCCCATGGCACTCCAGTAGCAATTTAAAGGACCCAGGACTCCAGGCACAGAAGTGGTGGCCAGGAGCCCTGTGCCCTTTTGAATTGCTAGGACCCTGGGCAGTTACTCCTTGGCCCTCCATCCCACCTGTTGTCAGGCCTGCTAACATGACTCCTCATTCTGTGAAATAACTTAAAAATATTAGCATGAAGCTGACACGTCAACCAATGAGCTGCATCACTTTTAATATCCAATATAAAATTATCAACTCTCCTTTGAATATAGAGCTAACTATCAGTTGTGAGAAAAACAGTGTCTGGGGCTACTAGGGGCTAACAATACTCATTAGATTTGGTTTGGTGACACTGTGCATATAACACAAAGTTGGAATGCATGTTGGTTAACATTTTAAAGTGTTACATTGGATATGGTGGTGCTACTGCTCTTCTCTATTACTATTGGCCTTGTGGCTGATGCTAGTTGCTTCTCCTTGGCTTTGGTAGTTGGTTAGACTACACTGGAAACCATTCTGGTGTGCAGTTCCATTCTGGACCCCCTCCTCTGTGATATAGCCTTTACAATGAGCATGTCAGGCCACTGTTCTTTTCTATCTGTGGTACTACTCTTGTCCGGTTATCAATACCTTTTGCCCTTCACAACCAATTTTCTCCTCCCTGTGCTATTTTTCAACATGGTAAATGGTTCCTTCCTGATCTTTCACATAGCTTGTCTTGATAACCTTCATCTCACCTTCCTCAACTACAACTTTTTTGTATTTTGTGTTTGGGGTTTGTTTTAAATAAAAATGCTTCTCTTGGGCAAAAGGAACATCCTCAGTAAGAATTCCATCAACTAACTTCCTCCAAAGCAACTTGCTTAAAACAACCTACCCTTAAAATGCCATGTTTTGTTTCTGAATAGTCATGGCTAGTAAACACATTTTACATTTTAATTTTTTATTTAGCACAGACAATGTATTCTTAGCCACCGATGCCAAGGTCAGTAGTCTTCAAAACACTGTTGTTATGGATCAGTCTAATACTGAAAAATGAATTATTTTGGTAAAAAATATAAACAGTCAAACAAGCCAAAAGTGCATTTCGCTCTCGCATCTACTAAATACAGTAAATCTGTTTTTATGTTTAGAGCCCTGCAAGTCCATGGATTTCTGCTTTGGATCTTTTTTCCAGATTGTGGCTGGATGTGGATTTTAAAATTTTATTTCTAAAGCCCTATGAATCTGCATATATCTGCTTTATATCCACAGACCATTTTTGCAGATTGTGAATTGAATGTGGATAGAGATTTTATATTCTGTGGAGCTCTATTTATGTTATTTTAGAAGAGGTGTTTTCATTGGTTTTCATAATTGTGGTGTTGTTTCCTAGCTTCCGAGTTTTTTAAAGTTTTTCTTATTGACACGTCACACTGCAAATTTTTCTTGTTTGTTTTAGCAAAATAAAATAGGAACAAGTATTTGAGTAAAATATTTTGCATAGGGCAAAACAAAAATAAACAGATGTGTGTAAACCTTGTGTTTCTTAATTACCATTTATATACGTGACATTTACTTGGTTTCAAAATGAATCAAGACTGTCAGCAATGACATTAAACATGACTCTTGATGTTGTATTAGACAATTGATGCAGACAGATTTCATAAAGAAAGCTTAGAGTATTAATTTGTAACATTCATCTGTCTCTTGCTATTTTTGTAGCTGTCGGATATCGTATGGATACCAGTTGCACTAGCTAGGAAACGTGTGTGTGTGTGTGTGTGGTTTTTGCCATGTTTCTTAAAACTGATAGGAAAGGGCAAATGCCCCTTATATGTGTATGGCTTTGAATTCTTCATGGCAAAATGATAATGGCTCATACACTCCTCTCATATCATTCTCGTTTGTTTAGAATTTCTTTTCTCTGTACAATGTTAATGGATCTTGCAGACATTCCTTGAGCCAATGACACCTAAAGCCTCAATATGTATGGTGGACATTCTGGCAATTACATCTATTACAGGGACCAAGAGGCAGAATTGAGATAAAGTATATAAAGGTTAGAGGATAAAAATCTGAGATTAAAACATCTCTCTCACCACCATCTTCCCCCCCCCCCGCCCAAAATCGTTTAACAATAACAGCTACTACCCTCATCAAGGCCCTTTTTCATCAACTTAATTGCAATTCTGCCTCTTTAAATGACTTCTCTGGCTTTGTCTTCTTTGATGCTCCTGCAGAAAATTTGTCAGCTATTAGATGATTGAAAAGTAGTTTAAAAGCTTCCATTTGTTCATAGGGAGCTTATAGGAGCCATAGTATGTATTGTACATTGCGTCATCAACCATTTCCCTTTGGTTTCTGAGAAGATTGCATGTGGGGATCTTTGTTAGTGCATATGATTCTCCCTTCAGGAATGTTAGAGTAAATCAAGGCTCTGGTGCCATACTGTGTATGTGTTGAAGAACAAAATGTTTACAACTGTAGAAGCTCTTGGCTTTTTGTGTATCAACCTGTAGTCATACTAGAGCATGGATTATAAATGCTGTTAACTCTATACTAAACTAGCACAAAATAACATGTTTCAATGTATTGATAAAATATCTTTGTCTTTAGACTGGACATCTTTTTATCTGGTCATCTTGTTTTGTGGATGAGACCTTCATTCAACCCACCTGCCTTTATTATTTTTGTTAAATATTTTTATTGCTATATTCTCAAAGTGAATCTAAATTATTGGCCATTTACTTGTTTCCCTTGACATTCCTACACCTTCCTTCAAACCTCCCTTTTCCCCCTTTTCCAGTCATATATCTAGTCACCTTATCTTCCTTGAGCATTAGATTGTTCAGTTCTCTCCGATGTCCAAACAAATGTTGTTCCAGAGATTAGCTAGAAGGGGAATCTATGAATTTCAGGGCAAATAGCTTCCAGTTAGAAACTGGTTGCTCTCTGTCTCCGAGGTACGCTCAGTCCTCAGATGCCCAGGTCTGTTTTTATGCCGCTCACATGATGTTGCTTTACGCTCAAGGTACACTATACGTCAGCGGCTCAGCACTTCCTTCAGCTTTTTTAAATACTTCTCTTGTAAGAATAAACAATCACAGCTTTCCTAAGTAGGGCTGTGGTCAGCTGTTGCTAAACTTTTCTCTTCCTCTGCTGGGGGAAAGGATTAGAAATTACACACCATAAGAAGGAAATGTATGTAACAACAGCAAACATGTCACAGATAAACCAGGAAATTTTCCTGTTATATGAATTAAGGAAAATATTTTCAGTGATGTTTGCTATTCCTTTATACAACCATCAAATTCCTCTTAATAAACTTGAATTGATTGCATTTTGCAGCTGTAGATATTACTGCTATAAAGTGGTATTTTTGTTACTGCTTTGTAGGGTCACATTGCTCAAGCATAAAGATAAAATGTAAAATACAACAATGTTATGTGCTGAGTGATGTATAATGGTTAGTCAAGGCCATCATATAGCTTGTCTGCTCAGTGAAAGATAAATTATAGTACAAGGACTATTTCCATTTGTTAGTTTGCAAATTCATGTCTAGCTTTGTCTACATTAAATGAACTTTTTTTTCACTAGATAGTTATTTAGTTTTCTTTTTTGACCTTTTACTCTGAGTACAAAGGCTTTTCAATCTTGTTTCAGAGAAGTACTACTCAAAAGCATAATTAATATAGTATTTAAAAGAATCAAGGACTATGTACTCAGAAAAAGTCTGGAAACTATTTCACATTTCAGTAGCTTGAGGATTTCAGTTGTCTGTAGAAATGTTTAAGAATGAACTGTACAAAATGCTGTTCTTATAAACGTACAAAGCATTATAAGTTGGGATGGAGGACAGTGGCAACTACTGAATGGATTATCCCTGAGTTGGGATCAGACTGAGGAAAAAAAAGGTCATGGAATCTTTTCAAATGCTGCTTCTTCGTGATGCCATAAAGCCACTTGCAGTAGCTTGTGCAAATCTTTATAATATGATTGTCTCTCTTCTTTATTTCATGCTTTGATGAGACATGAACAGTTAACAGTGCTGAGATATAAATTGACATTGTTTTACTAAAGTGTTAACAATAAATTCCCACCCTATTTTAGACTGTCATCTCACTGGGCAAAGACTGTATTTTCTTTCTAGGTTTGTACTGTGTCTAGCACAGGTTGGAACCCCCAAAAGACAAATAATGTGTAAAAGCCAAAACCCAGTCCCAATATTACCAGGACATTAATGTACTTTGTTTCTTTTAAGCTATATCATAAAAATCATTCTTATTTAGCTATAAGGAAAATGTAACGTATGTGTTAGAAGGGCATTTAAGTCAATGGATGATGACTTGCTCATTGATTGGCATAATTAATTAGTAGTTTCCCATTTAGTGGTGGTCAAAGAGAATTTAAAAATAAAATAACCAGACTTAACATGGAAAGGGAAAAAGAAGAGAAGGGTGCAAAAGTATACTGTGTTCCCTGATTGTGTGTGTGTGTGTGGAGTGTGTTTTTCTTTATTTGAATTTTTTTGGATTGATTGCATTTTTAAATTTCTGGTACCTTAAAGCGGGAGCCCAGATAATCAAATTCCTCAAATGTACTGAAGAGAATTATATTTTTTGATCCTCAAAGCTATGTGGTGATATTTTTGCTCTAAGCGATCCCATCTAAAATCAATGAGTATTGCTTAATATGAGTAAGACTTTCAGAATTGCGATCACGGATACATAAACCACTCTCTTAACTGAGAATCAGAAGGGCCAACAGACTTGCCGGGCCCTTGGGCAAGGTGGGAAAGGGTGCTACAGCTCCATGCTCCCAGAAGGGATGGGGCTTTGGGCATAAGGGGCGGAATTGGGGTAGCCAGCCATCAGCACCACCTAGATGAGGACTGGGCAAAATATGGCCTGGGGGCCAGATCTGGCCTGCCAAGCCTCTGGCTCCAGCCCACCAAACCACAGGATCTGGCCAATGGAACACCCTGCCAGGACCCTTAGGGACACAGCTGCCGGCGTTTAAAGTGCAGTATGTGGACTCTCTGCTCTGCAGGGAGGGGGAGGCTTTGTGTGATCTCTCTGCCCCCAGCCCAATCCTTAGCTTTTATTGGCTGAAAACAGCCAGCCAATAGGAACTGACCCCAGCCAATCTCTCCGTGCCTGTTGTCTGGAAACAGCCATTCAATAGTATCTGATAAATTGGCCTGGGGATGGGGGCAACACAAGCCTCCCCCCCCCTCCCAGAGCTGAGAGCCACATGGAAGGAACATCATGCAATTTAAAATGATCTGGGGCTGCAGCAGGCAGAGTCCAGTCTGTTTTGGGGGTGCTGCAGGGCTGCTGGCTAGGAGACACTTGGGTAAGTGCTTCTGAGCCATAGCCTGACTCTGGCACCCCAGCCCCTCCTGCACTGCATCTCCCTCCCCTAGGTCACCATCTAAACCCTCAGCACACCCTTGCCCTAGGTCACAACTCCCTCCCAGACCCTGTACCCCCTCCTACATCATTCCCCCCCAGGCCAGAATCCTCTTCTGCACCCTCCCTGACCCCACACCTCAAACCCCTGACCCAGGGGTCCTTCACCCAAACTGCCTCTCAGACCTCACACTGTCTCCTGCACCCCAGTCCCTTACCCCGTGTGCCCCTTCTGCACCCAGTCTCCATCCTAAACCCTGCACCTCCTCCACAGAAAAGTGCGGCCCTTGACAACTTTCCAAATTTTGGAGAGGCCCCCAACAAAAAGTATTGCCCACCATTGATCTCGAGCGTGCTGCACTTCCTGCTGCAGCCCTCAGAATTACCTGGCGTGCATTGCGTGGGGCTTTGGTGGCAATTTAAAGGGCCTGGAGCTCTGGTCGCTGCCTGCTGCCACAGTAGCAATTGCTGGGAGCCCATGTCCTTTTGAATTGTTGGCTCCTGGGGCAATTGCCCCCTTTGCACCTCTTGCCCCTATCAGCAGGCCTGCGAAGAACCAATAGCTCAAAGGTCTTCTAGGCAGAAAAGTTTCCCCCTTTATCACTGTGTTCTTGGGAATTTGTGAAGTTTTGGCCCTAACCCACAGGGGAATGAAAAGCTCTACCAAAACAAAACATTTAGACATCTGAAACTAAAGTTGGGCTGTTCTTTGTTGTTGTTGTTCTGTGAGGAGAGCCACACGTCTCCTGAGGCAGCATGAAAAGCTAAACAAGGGCTGTTTTGAAGACGTTAACTAAATTTCCTGAAAAACCAAAACCAGTGGAACAAAACAGTATAAAAGTTTAGTTCGCGGAGGGTTAAGACACTACTATTTTGCCACAGCTTTTGAGAGAACTTTTCCATAATCTACCACCCTTGGTGAGGCACAGCATAATCCTCCCCCATCCTTGATGCATTCTGCTGGTTGGTACATATGGGGGGAGCCATATGTAAGAGTTTAACCATTTAACTGATAAGGATCAGCTTATAGGTTTCTGTTGTAAAGTTAAACTCTTCCCTCCTGGTGCATGCTGGTTCCTGGGGAGCTGGCTGCCAACTGATGCTGCAGGCTCCCTGGCTGTGCTGGGCAGGCAGGTGGGGGTACCAGCCACACCCCAACCAGGATCATCCCTACCCCAGCCAGGACTCAGGCTGGGTAGGTTAACTGGTTAAATGTTACAATTTTAGTTAACTGGTTAATTAATGAAATGGTTATTTACATCCCTGTTGGACATAATAGTTCCTGCTTTCCTTGCCCATGCCAGGAACCACAGGAGATTTCAGTACAGGTTGAACCTCTGTGGTCTGAGAGTCTCTGGTCTAGCAACATCTGTGGTCCAGAGAGCCCTAGTGGCTGGAAGCAGAGCCGGCCGACGGGGCCAGTGGTGCTCACATGGCAGCAGAGCCCGCGGATGGCAGGGCAGCAAATGTGGAGCCCAGGTGAGCTGCCGGAGTTGGTACAGCTGCAGCTATGGCAGGGCAGCAAAGCTGGTGCAGCCACTGGAGCTGGCGGAGCTGGTGGGGCAGCATAGTTACTGGGGCCACAAAGCCTGTGGGGCTGGCAGGGCTGCTGGGACCACAGGAGCTTACAAGGTTGCAGAGCCCTCAGCTGGTAGGGCAGCGAAGCCTGGTGGGGCTGCTGGAGCCCAGCAGGGCGGGCTATGGAGCTGGCAGGGCTGCTGGAGCTGGCAAGGCCAAGGGAAGCGGAGCCCAGTGGCTATGGAGAGGAGCCCAACAGAGATTCTCCCCCTCCTCCCCCCTCCCCCCCCGACATCCTTTTGTCGAGGACTGGTCAGGTCCTAAGGGTGCCAGACCAAGGAGTGCCAACCTGTATAATGCTTCCTCTATTAGGATGTGTAGTTCAGGAAATACTCTCACAGTGGAGGCTAGATTCACAGAAATTAACAAGGCAAAACTGGTAGTGTTAAGGAGAATGTTGTATCCCAGAACTTGGCAAAAAAAGTCTTGTACTAGAAACACAGGGGTGTGTGTGTGTGTGTGTGTGTGTGTTGGGGATAAAGTTCTTATTTCCATAACTAAAAATGCAATTTAGTAACCCTAACCTTGCTTGACCATGCTTTGGTCAGTTTTGAGGTAACTGCTACTAACTTTATAACAAGGAAGAGTGGTTGATCTAAGAGCTACCCATTTCTCAAAAATCCTCTGAGCCAGAAGGAATATAAATGAACATTTACAGAGCTTCTGTGGAGCATGTTGAAGTGAAGAGGATTTTAAAACTAAGGAGGAAGAGAAACTTGATAGCAATGAATGAAATACAAAACTCTCTGAGGTCAAACTATTATTTTTACTTAAGGGAAGCAATACAGATGAAGTTCTTGTAAGAGAATCCCTGTCCCAGTAATTCTGATGAGAGCAAGAGGTAGAAGCATAGAGATGAATTTATATCAGGGGGTTCTTAATTGGTTACAGAAATCTGAATGTTTCAGAGTCAGCTCTAGCCGTTAGGAAATAAACCTCTTTTTAAATGCCTTGGAAACTCCTAGATAAGACTTTAGATCTAGTGTCTGATTTTAGAATCGGATGTTAAAAAAGGAGATAAAGGGAAAGGCATAGACCCTGATGATACAGTAGTCAATAATATGACTGCAGTGCTTACGAAGTGGATAGTTTAACTTATTTGAAGCATCTTCCCTTCTCACCTGAGTGTCTGACATCAGCATCTGTTCTAAAGAATGCAGCCACTAAGGATGTTGGGCAATTTCCTTAGTGGAAGCTGACCTTAAGATACCCAAATGCCTGGTGTGATAACTTTTGCAGTGATTGATCCACAGGGATTAAACTGGATTTGTGAGGGGCTGTTGTGAATTGAATGGTCTCTACCCAATCCAGTTAAATGCTGCACATGAAGCAAATTGTTGAACTGAGTGGCATTGTCACCAGGGAACCACTGGCTGTGGGAGACATTTGTTCCTGGGATTTGGACACGCTGGGTCACCTCCATTATAGAAATTCCATTTATAATGCCATCCTTCTTCTTGGGAACCTGTAAAAGTCTGATATGAAGTCCCTATCTGGGTAGGGAGGCAGAGACTGGTTAGCTGGGGAAGGAGTAGGCAAAACCAGCAGCAAAGCTGGGGAAGATGCACAACCTTCCTTTTCCAGCTCCATGTATCTGAGGCAGAAAAGCGGCCATGCTCATGAGTGCCTGAACAAAATGACATGTCCTGGAGGCAGCTGCAGTTTAGGGGGAGTCCTTGGTAGTGCAGGTAGATCACTGAAGGCCAGAGCTAGTGTGGGAGTAGAGCCCTCCCATATAGTCCTCTAGATATACATAGGTTCTTGGGAATCCTCTAGGTTTCAGGTGTGTGGGGTGCTTGGGATCCCATTGAGGAGCCTGGCAATAATTTGTGATGGAGTCTCTGTGTATGTGCAGTTTTTGGTCTTGCACAGTGGGTACAATATGTATCACGAATAGGGCAATAGCACATCCAGAATACATGGTCATGCAGGGTTTGTGCACAAGGGATGTGAAAGTGTAACAATGTATATGGTTAACCCATCAGTTAACATTCACTGTTACATGCAGGCTCCCGGTATAAGTAGAAAGCTGGCTTAAAAGCTGGCTCCCCACATGCACCAGAGTGGGGGAGCTGCCTGTGCCCTTTCCACACCACATCCTGCTGCCTCTGTATCAGAAGCAGCAGTGCAGGGAGAGAGGGGCAGATGGAAGCTGGTGCTCACGGGATGCCACCTGCTTCCCCCCCACCTCCATGTAATCATATACCTTTACTTATTTAAATGCATTTTAACATCCTTATTGTGCACTCTGGAAAGCTTTACATCTTTTCTTGCTTTACCTTCTCTACAGTACCCTGTTGCTTCTGATCTCTATGCTTGTTCCCATATGATCCGATCACATTTCAGTTAAGGCCTGGCATTCCGTAGAACTTTTTAGCTGAGGCTGCCTCTCATAGGTATGAATGCATCTGTTGCACATGGGCTGCCTGCTTCTGTAATGAAAGCAGATAGTCATTAACCTATGGCGGAGTAGTTTCCAAAAGTAACTTTGTAAAAATGACAGAATGGGGGTTCCATATTTATTTTGTCTCAATTACTTTCAGATCAGACTTGCTTAGTTTGCAAGTCTAAAGGTGGTTTGTTTGTTCGTTTCCCCCCCCCCCCCCCCGAACAGCCAGGACTCTCATATCAGGACCAAAATCAAGCTTCTTTCTGCCTGCATCTTACTTCATTGCCAGTAATAAAAATTCCAGCTCATGCAGCTGGAATTAGTTGTATTCGTGTTGCAGTGCTAGTCATAGTAAAAGCTTGTTTTTGACACTAAAGTTGGTAGACAGGCCTCAAAGACACAACATAGACAGCAGATGTGTAAGAAAGTGCTCGGTTTATAATCCGCCTACCTCAGCCCAGCTGATACCACCCTGTTGAAACAAACAAGTACCTGCTGTTCCTTCCATCACTCTGCATTCTCTTCCCTGGCTAAAGGATATAGTCCATCCTTCGGAAGACTTGATGCTTACTCTAATCATCACCTTTTGTGCTCTGTTTCTGACTATTACTGTTGGTCAATCTACTATCATCAAGATGCCCTAATGTCCTGGTATGATAACAACTTTTGCAATGATTGATCCACAAAGATTAAGCTGGATTGGTGAGGAGCTGTTGTGAATTGAATGGTCTCTACCCAATCCAGTTAAATGCTGCACGGGAAGCAAATTGTTGAATCAAGTGGCATTGTCACCAGGGAACCACTGGCTGTGAGGGACATGTGTGCTTGGCTTTGGACATGCTGGGTCCCCTCCATCATAGAAATTTGCATTCCTCTTCCATAATTTCAATTTTTTTGCAGTTACCCAGTTTAGTATTAACAGGAATTTTGCTCAGTCAGTTTTTAAGCAAACTTGTAGCCAACAAAAGTTATGTTTAAAGTTGATGGCCTGATATAGCCTTTTTTTCCCTGTATGCCCTTCTTTTATCGTAATTTGCTTACAACAAGGATCTTGTACATTTTCTGTTGTTGTTTATTGGTTAAAGTAAAGATTTTCTTTTAAAGGAGGAAAAATGTATCTGAGTGGTTCTGTGGTTGTTACTTTGCAGTCTGTTGTCAGAATTAGCCTTTTGTCTTCCATCCTCCTGTTATTTATTTTTCCTGCCTCTATGGAGGTTGTATCAAACACCCCTTTGAACTGGGGAAATCATTTTAAAGTCTAATCTGGAACACTCCTGTTAACATGAACATGTTTTCTCTCTTTTCACCATTACATTTCAAATGTGACTATTAACAAGACAAGCTATAAAACACAATCATTTGTTACTATAAAATACAATCATTTTGTATTTGAGACTGTGGTTATTTGATGATTCAGAGCAAAGTTCATTAGTAGGGTAAGGGGATGCAACTGGAGCACGTTGACAAAGGTGCATTTGCTTCAGTAGAGACTGTGACACACTGCACTACCAGTGCATTCATAGCAATAGTGTGGGGGGTGTTAGTGCAGACAAGTCTTTTGCATTTTAACCAGTGTGTTGCACAGCAGTAGCAGCCAGGAGGCAGCATCCATACTCTAGAACCAAATTGCCCAGTTGCAGTTGGAGAATGCCTCCCTCTAAATGAAGATCTGCACTATTCAGGATCTTTGGACTCACGTACAGCAGCAGCATGGGGGCATGTCCCAAAAAATCCAATTGCTAGAGTGGTTTGAGGGTGACTAGGGATGTGAAGGTTTAACTGTTTAACCAGTAACCTCACTCTACCAAGCCTTGATCCCCCTACCTTCTCTTTCCTGACATCCATTCCAACCACTAGGCCTAATTGCCTAGTACTCAGAGCCTGGCATTTTGGTAGTAGCAAAGGTAGTAAATTTTGGAGAAAAAGGCTAGTATATCAAAGGCCATTGTTTCAGTTCTCAGTGACTCTGAATTGTATATCTCTGACCTTGCAGTGTGGAAGTTTTGGAGTAGGATTATAGTAGCTTTCCTGTTTTACACTTGAGTTCTAAAGTCCAGTCTTTATTCAATATATTGCTAGTTCTACATCAACTGGTTTTTGGACAGACAAAACCTCTAGACTAAAAACATGAAGATCTGTCAATTTTTCTTGGATCTCAGTAAAAGTCTAATCTAGTCTTTGATTTGTCTCAAGAATATCAGAAAGTTCTAAGTCCAGGGGAGTTGACAGGATAGCCAAGCCCATGGGCAATGTGAATGGGAGGGGGGATGAGGGGGAAGGGCCGCTCTATGTTCCTGGAAAGGGCAGGGCTGAGGCAGCCAGCCCCCACCCCCAGTATTGCCCGATTGGCTCATTCCCCCCCCCCCCCCCAAGCTGGCCTTCAGTGCCCACTGGCGCATGCGGCACAGAGCTCAGCAGAACAGCGCTCTTCTGGCAATTCTAAAGGGCTTGGAGCTCTAGCTACCGCTGCTGCCACAGTAGTGGCGGTGGTTGAAAGTGCCAGGTCCTGGGATAATTGCCCCTTTGCTCCCATCCATTAACAGGCCTATCTGACACCTCCTGACTTGCTGATTGCTGATCCTCTGAATATAACAATATCTCTCATTTCATCGTATGTAATGAAAATTGTGTGCAAGGCTGAAATCTGTTGTTGCCACACTAGCAAAAAAAAGATGTACAATATATTGATTCCAGAAGACTGGAAAAGGGCAAATATAATACCCATTCATAAAAAAGGGAAATAAGAACAACCCAGGAAACTACAGACCAGTCAGTTCAATTTCTGTGCCAGGGAAGATAATGGAGCAAGTAATTAAGGAATTCATCCGCAAACATCTGGAAGATAATAAGGTGATAGGTAACAGCCATCATGGATTTGGGCAGGGGACTGGACTTAATGACCTCCTGAGGTCTCTTCCAGCTCTATGATTCTATGATTTGTAAAGAGCAAATAAGGGAGAATAAGGTGGAGATGATATACCTAGACTTTAGTAAGGCATTTGATATGGCCTTGCATGACCTTCTTATCAGGTTGTGGAATCTCCATCACTGGAGATATTTAAGAGCAGATTGGACAGCCATCTATCAGGGATGGTCTAGCCAGTGCTTGGTCCTACCATGAGGGCAGGCGACTGGACTCAATAACCTCTCAAGGCCTCTTCCAGTTCTATGATTCTATGATTGTATGAACAATTGTTTTATTTTTTTCTTATTGTGCATGTCATGCTCCATGGCACCAATGGCTGGGCATGGGTTAGGGATGTGTCCTCTACCTTAAAAGGTTACTCTGTGTATGAAAGAAAGAGCTACACATCCATTAAGAAAAGTCAACAAGTCTCTTGCTTGCATCTATTGTGAGGTATCATTTATTGGTTACATTTCGTAACTAATTCCTCTTTTGATTATCTTTTAAGGGGTGTCTTCTAACTTCTGCCTGTGATGTGTTTCAGTAACTTCTGTCTGTACTAGAGTACATGGGAATACACTAGATAACTGAAATTAAATGTGTGATGGAGTTGGTTGTTAGTTTGCTGCAGGGGTACAAGTTTTAGGGGCAGGGTTATGTTCTCCATTTGAAATTCTTGCAAGAGCCATTAGTACCTCCATGCTGTTCCTTTGTAGTCTCTCTGAGTCTAAGAATAAGGAATTCTGTATCTCTTCTTTTGGTGGGGGATACAGTGTCTGTCTTTTCCATTACCAGCCTTTTGTTTGGCCTCCAAGCATTCATCACCTATCATGTCTGAACTACTACTTCTACATCCTTCCTGGAGAGAAGACACCAGTGTATTCTATTGGAGGCAACATATCTATAGATTAATGAGAGGTGGTGACAGTCACTTGAGGAATAAGCAACCCCTGAGGGATTATTTCAGACATTGTTTTTTTTTCCTGCCCTTTCCCCCCCCCCCCCCCCCAACAATTTGTTACCTTAAGATCACCATTTTCTATATGTGACATCTACTAACATTGAACATTCGGCTATATTACAGTAACTATGTCCAACTGCTTATGTCAGGAAAACAAATTGAAATAGACACTTATCTGTGTGAGGAACTTGCTCTGAGCTAACTTTGAAACCACTTCCCAACTGCTCTTTCTTGGACCCAGCTGCTTCTTTTAATTGGGAAGAGGGAGCATCACCCTGAGATTATTTTGCCCAGGAATTTTCTATTGGAGACGATGTGTCAGTGTGTTGCTGATCCTGAACCTTCTCTGGATCAACAGAGAACGCAGAAGCATAAACAAAAACAAAGTGAGATGCTGGCAGTTTGTGGTTTTCTCCCTTGTGGTTCATAGGCTTAAGTGGTGAATTGAGGCGATTTTGTTGCCACAGTGAACTCCTAACCAATCAGAGTGCATGATTTCTTAGTTTCAACGTGGCAATTTTTGCAGATTTGGCAGAAGCAAATGATTTGCACTGATCTAAAGTCTCTTGTTTCCTCTCTTTAAGATATCAGATGAAAAGTCTCAATTTTTAGAGTTCTGAGGTAGGTTTATATTTCCCCTTGGACTAAGTCCGTGCAGGCCCCAGGTATGATGTTTCTGGATGGATAGTGTGACTTTTCTTATGATGCCTACACAAAGCAGATTCTGCCCTAGACAGTCTTCCTTTTAGAAACTGTTCAGTTTACATTTGTTCCCTGCTTCACAGTAAAGACTGTTGCTCTTAGTCTTCTAATGTATTTGTTTATTCCCATGTATTTCTGGCATAGTTTAAATTAAATCCTGGAGTTCAGTAAAACTCTCTCTGGCTCGAATTGTGTTTTGTTGTGTGTGCAATGATTCCATAACTCTCATGTGGACTGACTGCTTCTCCTCTGAAAGGAAGCAGATATTGTTTGTAAGGCTCTATGTTAGTTAAAAAACAACCATCCTTTGCCCACTCCCTAAATTATTACAAAGTGCTTATGCTTGTAGAAGCCTCAAAGGCGCTCTCAGCTTATTAACAGAACAGAATTCTAATTTATAAGGTGCACCATGATCTGGCCCAGTCCACTCAGGGTCATTTGACTTTTATTGAATTAAACCTGCATCTCCTCATGTTAATTCAGGAGATAAAATTGTCTGTGTAAAGCTGAAGCACACTGCCAGTCTGGTGTTTCATACCAGTTTATGTATATGCTTGTGTAGGTGCTTTAGAGCTGCCTTTCTAGGGGTGCAAAGGTTGTCTTAAAATGGTTTTAAGTGTCTTGGGGGAAGGGGGAGGTAAGGCCCTCCGCATCTCACAGAAAATTAACTGATGACTGCCATTGTCAGGATCGAAAGTCATGTTCAAAGATCAAAGTTGCTTAAAACCTGAAATACAAAGGTGCACCATAGAACAAATTTTTTTTCTTGATTGAACAGATGGATGCTAAGCATAAAATAAGTTGTTTTTGTAAACAAATGTTTCTTGCATGTTTCTAGTTACATTTTAAAATAAGACCAACTTTCCGGGACTCAGAAAAATGAATTTCGGACCCTTTCTAAATGGACAAACTTCTGTGGTTTGCCTGTGTGTGTTTGTGTATGGAGCTGATTATCATGATCCCTCTACCCATGATTGCCGGTCTGTGTCAATCACATGTGGATCTAACGAAAAATGATATTCTGCAGCTGAGTCCAGCTTCTGATGAGTCAGTTGGCTGGGTGCAAAGCCAAGATATGTACCCTTCAGCTATATGAAAACCACAGCCCTTTTGTGGCAAGTAGGGCCCTTTTCCTTTATGTACAGGCAATGGAACAATTTAAGAGGGTTTGCAAAAGAGGTATGTTTTCTAGAAATGTGAAGTTGCTTTTAAAAAATGGTTCCTGAAGAAAATGGATTCAATCTTTAAGGAAAAGTCACTGAGAAAAATTAAGGAATCTTGGTAAATCTATTCTGGTTAGTTGTTGGTTTATGCACAAAGGAGATGAGAAATGTTGGAACATACGGTTTAGCAAGGTCTGACTGAAAACATTCAACTTGTACGAAAAGAGGCAAAGTTGGAAAAGCCAAACTCTGTTGTTCCAAGATAAGAAATGTGTTTCCTAGTTATTGACTCCTAAAACATGTAAAATGTCAATTTCAACATGGCTACATTAATGGATTCATTCAGTTTGGGGGATTGTTTTATTTATTGCAGCCAGATTTAAATAACACTGTAGATGTTGAAATGACTAATTGCTGGGCAAATCGGTAAGTCATCCTCTAAAAACAATCTCCATCAATTTTAAAATTATATTTCTAATAATAATGAAAGTAAGGAGTCATAATATGCCAGCGTTGGGGTTTAAAACAAAGCCATTCTTAAATTTTCTAAGTTTAGAATAACAAGCACGCACGCATGTGCACATGCGCGCGCGCACACGCACGCACACACCCCTTTTTCATAAGGTGGGGCCTTGGGCATGAGGGGCTTATACCAAGAATGGAAAGCTTTCACTTGAGGAGTACCAGTATGTTTGCTAAAAATAACTGGTTGAAAAAGAAGTTTTGAACAATAGTAATCCTTTCTTGGTCCTAACTATAGTCTTGCTTGTTAGAGGATCCGACAGCTATGTGAGGCCCTTGGGCAAGGTGGGGATGCTCCTAGAAGGAACAGGGCCTTAGGGGGAAGAGGAGGGTCAGTAAATGTGCCATGCCACCCCTCTCAGCCCTCAGAGCCACCCAGAGCACAGTGCCCCTACTCCAGCTCTTAGAGCTGCCTGAAGTGACCATGCAGTGCTCTGGCAGAGATTTAAAGGGCCCAGGACTCTGGGCATCGCAACCGACACAGTAGCAGTGATGGCAGCCAGAGATCGCCGGTCCCCCAGGGCAACTGCCCTCTTTTACTTCTTCCTCATTTCCCTCCTCCCCTCTTGTCAGCAGGCCTGGCTAGAGCAATATGACGCAGCAATACGGCGATGTATTGGCTCTCAGCCATTTCCTGCTCTCAGTGAAATAGATGAGAGATTTGACTTTGATTTCAGAGAACAGGCGTGTGCCCATTGGAATGGAACTTTTACTTTGCAGAGTAGGAGCTCAGTGCAGCAAGAAGTGCTTGTGAGGAGCGGCGTGTGCTTAGCTAATTTGAAATCAGTGGAAGCTGAAAGGCTGAGTGCCTACTCAGTTTGTTCTGTCTGAAGCACCTGGCTTTGGCCGCTCTTGGAAGACAGGATACTGAGCTAGAGGGAGCATTGGTCTGATCCAGTATAGCCATTCTTATGAGGTGATCAGCACCTTTTAGGATCAGGTTCTAATTTAGTAAATATGCGTCCTTAATTTTATAACTAATAACAAGCTATGGGAATCAATATCCATCTACAGACCGAAGCGGTGTAGTCTTGGAGATCATTCTAAGTGTGCCAAATAGGGATATGAACAACTAGTCAAGGAGTCAATTATCTGATATGCAAATGCTCATTGGATTGTCAACACAGTAGTCGATTAGTTGTTTCCCCACCCCTTGCTGTCTCCATCAGAAAGAGGCAGCAAGGGTGGGGGAAGAGGAAGGAGTGCTTCAAAGCAGCAGCACTGCATGCAACCCGGGTCCAGCTGAGGAGTCCCCAGGCTGCATGTGGCATTTCAAAGTGGCAGCATCTTGTGGAGCCTGGGATCGGCTGGCGACTCCCTCGTTGACACCAGGCTCCATGCAGCACTGCCATTTTGAAATACCACATGGAGCTGTGCTCCCCATGGCATTTCAAAGTGGCAGTGCCATATGGAGCCAGGGGTCAGCGGGGGAGTCCCAGACTCCATGGGGTGCTGCCGCTCTGAAATGCTGCAAGGAGCCTGACGCCAGGCTCCCTGCAAAGTTTCAAAGCGGCAGTGCCTCATGGAGCCTTGGGTCCGTGGGGAAGTCCCCAGCTGACCCCAGGCTCCACGTGGCGCTGCCTTGAAATGCCATGGGGAACACGGGGCCAGTGGGGGACTTCCCTGTTGGCTGCATGCTCCCTACAGTGCTTTTGCCTGGGGCTGTTGCTACACTTCAAAGACGGAGGTGCCCTTATCGATTAATTGAATAGTCAATGCAAATTAATCAAAATTTAACTTCCCTAGTGCCAAGCAGCAATTAACTTTAAATCTTAGGAGATTCAATAATTAGAGCACAAATAATTTATTTTTATACAGGTTACTGAGGATTTTTGGGGAATTTTACCCTGAGGATCTTTCATCTAGTTATCTTGTAGGTATTTCTGTCAACCAGACCTTTTTAAATTGAATTTTTCCCTTCTTATTGTGAAATAGCAATGTTAGTTTAAAGATGGAAACCAGAAACAGACACTAATGCTATCTGGATTGATTTATGTTTTTATATTTTAGTTCATTTTCCTGTTGTTTCTATCAAAGATTTGTTTACCTCCTGTTCCTTCTTTTTTCTATTTTGTACTCTTAAATGTTCTTATACAAGCTCAGGCACCTTTTAACAAAGCGATCAGATAGATTGGACTCTTCGCTTTCATAATGTACTGGAATGTGGCACAAATAGATTCTTACTCATCTTCTGAACTGTCAGCAAAGAAGATTTAAGGTCTTTCAATGAGGGTTTAAGTGGTTGGATTTAACACTCTCTCTGTCTGTCTGTCTCTTTCTTTGTCTTCTCCCCCTCATCCAGTTGATTCTGTAATATAAGGCTTTTTGGAGCTTCATAGTGAACCCACAACCAAACTCTTTCATTCAATATTAACAAAACACTTTTGAGATTGCAAACATCTTGGCTACGTCTAGACTGGCCCCTAATTCCGGAAAAGTCATGCAAAGCAGGTAAGTCAGAATAGGGAAATCCACGGGGGATTTAAATATCCTCTGCGGGATTTAAATAAACATGTCTGCCGCTTTTTTTCCGGCTTGGGGAAAAGCCAGAAAAAAGCATCTACACTGGAAGTAGGAATAAGAGATCCTCCGGAAAAGGGCTTTATTCCGGAGGATCACGCCAGTCTAGATGCTTTTTTCCAGCTTTTTCCTAAGCCGGAAAAAAAGCGGTGGACATATTTATTTAAATCCCACGGGGGATATTTAAATCCCCCGTGGATTTCCCTATTCTGACTTACCTGCTTTGCATGACTTTTCCGGAATTAGGGGCCAGTCTAGACGTAGCCCTTAAGTTTACTCAACACTTGATGATATTCTAGTTGACCTAAGAATCTCCTGGAAGCAGCAGAACTATAGTTGTTACATGTGAACTAAAAATTTACTATATATTTGAGAGAGTGAATCTGTCTGTTCAAGAACTTCTCCTAAATGGCAAGAGCTAGGACTATCAAATTCAGTATATACAGCTTCCTTTTTAACTTAAAGCAAGGTCAGGGTTTGGTTGCACCAAGATAACAGGATATGCCTGGAATGGTATCACTTCTCAGAAAACCATATAGAAAGGAGACAGAATCACCAGGCCGGTGAAAGGGGCTAGCTAGGGAAGCACCCCATCCCTGTCCAAGACTGCCCCAACCCCAAGTCTCCTACCTCCCAGGTGTGCCTTAGAGATGACAGGGGGAGGGGTAAGATGGAGTTCCCCTCCTTCCCCCCCCCTCCCCCGTGATTTGTACAGGAACTATGCTGACTGTTACCCTTTGTCAGGGAAGCAAAATGCAGGACAATGTAGCACTTTAAAGACTAACAAGATGGTTTATTAGATGATGAGCTTTCGTGGGCCAGACCCACTTCCTCAGATCAAATAGTGGAAGAAAGTAGTCACAACCATATATACCAAAGGATACAATTAAAAAAAATGAACAAATATGAAAAGGACAAATCACATTGCAGAACAGAAGGGGGATGCGGAGGGGTGGGAAGGGGGAGGAAGGAAGGTAAGTGTCTGTGAATTGCTGATATTAAAGGTAGGGAGAGTGGGATGTTTGTGAGTTAATGGTATTACAGGTGATAATTGGGGAAACTGTCTTGGTAATGGGTGAGAAAGTTCAAAGTCTTGTTAAGTCCTTGTTGGCAAGTGTCGAATTTTAACATGAATGACAGTTCAGAGGATTCCCTTTCAAGTGCAGATGTAAAAGGTCTTTGTAGCAGAATGCAGGTGGCTAAGTCATTTAGAGAGTGTCCTTTCTGGTTAAAGTGGCAAGAAACTGTTTTCTCTTTGTGATCTTGTCTGATATCTGTTTTGTGGGCATTAATCCTTTTGCGAAGTGTCTGAGATGTTTGTCCAATGTACATAGCAGACGGACACTTTCGGCACATGATAGCATAGATTATATTTCTGGATGCACAGGAATATGTGTTCTTGATCTTATAACTCACTTGGTTAGGTCCCTACCTTTAATATCAGCAATTCACAGACACTTACCTTCCTTCCTCCCCCTTCCCACCCCCCCGCATCCGCCTTCTGTTCTGCAATGTGATTTGTCCTTTTCATATTTGTTCATTTTTTTAATTGTATCCTTTGGTATATATGGTTGTGACTACTTTCTTCCACTATTTGATCTGAGGAAGTGGGTCTGGCCCACGAAAGCTCATCATCTAATAAACCATCTTGTTAGTCTTTAAAGTGCTACATTGTCCTGCATTTTGCTTCAACTACCCCAGACTAACACGGCTACATTTCTATCACCTTTGTCAGGGAGTGAGGGGAAAGTGCACAGTTTGCAGCCTTCCTCACTCTAGCTGGGGAGACAAACCTGGTTCTGCAGCTGGAAGTGAGCAGCCCAGGGTTGGTGAAGAGGCAGGACTGGGAGAGGGAAGATGGGAAGAAGGGGTTACACTTGAGAGGAAATATGCAGAAGAGTCTTTGCGCTCAGTAGAGCATGCCTCCTCCCAGAGTTTGGAGCTGGATGCAGTATTCCTGAGTCTCACCATTTCTCTGCTGTCAGTAAGTATCTGAGAAACCAACTGGGGAAGTGTGCCATCCCTTCTCTATTGTTGGTTCATAGAGGATGACAAAGTACTAGTGCTATCAATTATTCCATTTAGTTTGCTATCTGAAAAACCTGAACTCTTAAAAATTACATGAAGAGAACATTAAGTTCGTAAATTCAAGCATTCAAAAGCTAGGAAGTGCTTGAATTAAGATTGCCTCTGCAAGAAATTCAGCCCCCTTGAACATGTATGTTATAATAGTCTTTTGTTACATTACTTTTTCCCATCCAGAACATATGTCTCATACAGTAGATAAGGTGGCCAGTGCTCACTCAGTTAGCAGCTCTTCAATACTTTGGTGTGTTTTTTCTTGTGGTTCAAAATGTGCCCTCCTCCCCAAACTTATTTTCTGCTCTTCAGTCAAACCCTGCTCAGAAGATAGAATTATTTATTTCCTCAGACTTTTTTGTTGGTGCTCATAACTATAGTGTCTGGGTGCCTCACAAGCATTATTTAATTTTTCACAACACCCCTGTGGGGTAAAATCAGGCATGGGCAAAATACCCTCCACAGGCTGGATCCGGCCTGCCAAGCCACCAGATCCTACCCATGGACATAGTGGGGCGCTTCAGGCAGACTCACGGTTTGCCCTGCCCCTCCCTGTTTCATGTGCTGTCCCCACTCACAGCACAATCCCATTGGTCACTCTCTGGCCAATGGGAGCTGCCTGTTTGAAGAACAGGCAGTGAGCAAAGCACCACTCCCTCCTCCCCTCAGGCTATTATTAACGACACACATGGCTCCCTGCAGCCACGGTGGGCAGGCTGCCTAAGAAACATGCTGGGCTGCTGGCTGGGAGTCACCCAGGTAAGTCTCCCAGCCAGAACCTGCCTCTGGCACTCCAGCCCCTCTTTCCCCCACCCCACTGCCTCCCTACTCCACATACCAAACCCTCTGCCCCCCCCTATGAATCCATACCCCCTCCCAGACCCTGCACCCTAGTCCCCTGCCCAGGTCACAATCCAAACCCTTGTACCCCAATCCATTGCTCCAGGTCACATCCTCTTCCTGCCCTAAATCAGAACCCAAACCTTTCTACCCCCTCTTATACTCAGTCCCTTGTTCCAGGTCACAGTCCCTTCCTGCCTTAGGTCATAACACAAGTCCCTGCACCCCTCCTGCCCCCCAGTTCTGTGCCTCAGGTCAAACTGCCTTCTTCACCCAAACTCCCGCCCAGACCTCACAGGCCCTCCTGCACCCCAAGCTCCCTTCCGCACCCAACCCCCATTGCAAACACCGTACCTCTTCCATTAATATGGAAGAGTGCCCACTCCTGGGTAAAATGGTGGTATTATGGGAAAAGGAGGCACACAGTGACTTAAGTCAAAAGCATCCACTAATTTGGGTGCCCAACTTAAGCCTACGACCTGAGTTTTTCAGAGTACCTAGTAATGCACCAGACCTTCTATATTCAAAACAGAGCTCCCATTGACTTCAGCTGCAGCTGTGAATGCCCAGCACTTCTGCAAATCAGACCCCATGGTATGAAGTCAGGCACCCAGAAAATGAGGAACACACAGTCAGTGACTCTTGTGAAATTTTGGTTTAAGTGATTTGTCCACTTATCACATAAGACCTCTTGTTCAAGAGGCAGAGAGAGAATCCAGTTCTCCGGGGCAGCATTCCACTGCCTTACTGTGAGACCATCCTTTCTTTTCCTGCAGTTCCCTGCCTCATCTACTACACACCCTCTAAGTTCTGCCACAAATGAGGCAGAGGACTTGAACAGGCTTCTTCACTACTCAATCCTGATTCTTCCCCAGAACACGGTGCGCTATGTGCAGAAAGAGGCCGAGTGTCCTGTGGGGGAAAAAAATGTGTTCATGTAATTGAAGACTGTATCAAAATGCATAGGCCCAGGAGTGTTACCAGATTTGCCCAATACTCTGGGGTATGCTCATTTATCAGGGTTACCCTTATGGGACTGGGGGAAGGTTAACAGTTCTATCAGTGTGCTGTTGGTGCTTACTTGGGCTCTCATATGGAGCTGAATTCTCCCTGCTGCCAATTCCCCCTCCCATTGGAGCTCTCCTGCAGGAACTAGGTTCCTCAGGATGGGGTTCTTACCACCTTGGCAACACACACAGACACTCACACCCACTAACAGAGCACGTCTGAGAGGACTGGGTACTCAGCACTCACAAGCTGACCCCCTCATATGTCCCTGTACTCAGCTGGCTGGGTTTCACAGCAATGCCACACTGCACCCTCATGTGCCTTTGGACTCCGTGGGCTGGATTAAACAGCACTTTAAGCTGCCATCCTCATAAGCCCCTAGGTTCAGCACCCCCTATCCTCACTTTCACACCACAGTCATTCACTGGTAAACCACACGATGAGCAAACCCCACAGGATTTTGAGCACTACAGGGATCTTTTGCTTGGGTACAAGAAGCATTGTTGCGGAGCGAATGGGGAAGCCAAAACAACACCCCTTAAGGAAGAGTGAGCAAAAGAGAAAGAAAGAGAGAGAAGCAAGCAGCTTAACAATGAAAGTGATTTATTTCTGAGTAGTGAATAGATATCAAACAGTTACAATATTAAATCTAACAATTACAATATTAAATAACCATATCACAGTTTACATAAGGCAGGGTCAGGAGGCTATGCTTAGAGAGAGAGTTGATGAGAGAGAGAGACCTCACCACTCCACGGTGCTTGCACTGATTGGGGTTCCCAGGTGATGGTGGTGGCCAGGGGGGTCCAGAGGGCAGGAGACAAGCAAAGCCTAGCCCCCAGCACGATCAGACAGGAGATGATGAAGTCTCAATGGAACTGATGCAGTTTAAGTCCAGGTATCAGAACAGTTTTTTTGGGGCAAGGATAGGAGTTTTATAGAGATAGTCTCTATTGTCTCTCCTCTTTCTCTTTGAACTATCACCCCTGGTGTTATGGGTGATATTCCTTGAACGAACTCACCATGCAACTAGGCAGTTTCAGTATTTTAGGTGTCAATAGGATCGTTACTAGAATTGGTCTGATAATGACTAATTTGGGTGTGAGTGGGCCTAGGTTCATTAGCATCTGGAGCAGGGATTTCCCATCAGGCAGTGCTTCTTTGCTTTCGGTGTCCCATAGTTCACTGCGGTTCCTGCCTCGGAAGAGCTGCTCTCCATTCTGTATGCTAATGAGATGTCCCTCTGTTCTATCTTTAATGCAAATGAGGCTGGGGTGTTTCCTTAATTGTATCACCCTTGTCTGAAGCAGTTTAGGTGTGTCTTCCCCGGCCTTTTCATTGCTTTGTCTTTGATTCTAGCAGAGGCCTGAGGGAGGGGAATGGTTTTCCATGAATGTCACTCCCTGGCTCCCCAAGAGCACAAGGCTGACAGGTGACCATGTTCTGGTTCCCCAAGAATCACAGAGCTAGTGGGTAACAGGAGGGCCAAATTAAGCCTGCACAGGCCACTTAATTTCTGGCATTTCCTAACTTTTAAAGGGCACTTTACTTTGTAAACTTAACGTTCTTTGCATATAACCCTGTCTGCTTCTATAGGACATCTATTTACTATCAACTACTTTTTCTAGGAATGGTACAAAAAAGTTGGGTACAAGTCAAGGATTTGATTAGCCTGCAAAACACATACTAAACTTCTACTTTGATTAGGGTTGACAGGTTTCCTGTTTTTGCCTGGACAGTCTGGTAATTGCGTCTTCTGTCTGGTTTAAAAAAAACCCAAGGTACCGGACATGTAAAATGTATTTTCTGTTTTTCTCAGATGGAAGGCCGGCGGAGATCATTTTCCCCTGCTGCGTCTGGTGGGATTTTTTGTGAAGGTATCTGGCAACCCTAACTTTGATGTGTTGCCTCCAGAGGAGCCGACAGCCATGCTGGGCCCCTGGGCAAAGCATTGGGGGGGCGGGGAGGAGGAAGGCATGGATTCACGCTTCCAAAAGGGGTGGGGCCTTGGGTGGAAGGGGAAAGGCTGACACAGCAAGCATGCCACACTGTCCTCCCTCCAGCCCTCAAGGCTACCCCGAGTGGGTCCTCCCCACCAGCCCTTATTGCTGCCTGGAGCAGGCAGTGATCTGAAAGCCCTAGGACTCTAGGCACTGCTTCTGCTGCAGTAACAGTGGAGGTGGCTGGAGTCCCAGACTCTTTAGAATTGCTGGGCCCCAAGGCAACTACCCCCTTAACCCAGCCTAACAGCAGGACAGGTTGCCTTTTGAAATAATATTGATGTAAGACCATGGTAAGGGTCCAATTCCATGTTCTTATTAAGGAATAATCTTATCTTAATGAGTAGTTCTCTTTATTGTTTTTAAAAAATAACCAGTAAATTTTTCCACATCTCTTCATGTTGTCGTGGCATGGAGGGTGTGGAAGCAATGTTAAGTATGAGGAGGGAGAAATTCTAAATTAGACTATTTTGTTTAAGAGGAAGTTGCTACATACTATACATTTCAGGAAATCTAAAACGGTATGTGGGTGGCCAGAAGAAAAGGAAAAAGTAATTTAAAGAAAATGAATTCATGTTGGTTTTAGCTTAGCTGTGCAACTGGTATGCACCATGAAATTACAAAAAGATAATATTTTAAATAATAAGTGTCTAAACTAACTTCCATGATTTTGCTCATCTTTGCACTGGAGTTAATAAAGAAATCTGTTCTACTACAAGTGGCAGTATAAGAACTCAAATGGGAAATTGCGGAACTATTAACTGTGGTTTGTAACCTATCCTTTAAATTGGCTTCCGTTCTTAATGATTGGATGATAGCTAATATGACACCAATATTTAAAAAGGGCTCTAGAGGTGATCCTGGCAATTATAGACTAGTAAGTCTATTGTCGGTACCGGGCAAATTAGTTGAAACTACAGTAAAGAATAAAATTGTCAGACACATTGATTAATATAATTTGCTGGGAGGAAGTCCCAATATGGTTTCTGTAAAGGAAAACCATGCCTTACTAATCTGCTAGAGTTCTTTGAGGGGGTCAACAAACAGGTGGACAAGGAGGATCCAGTGGTTATAGTATACTTAGATTTCCAGAAAGCCTTTGATAAGGTCCCTCACAAAAGGCTCTTAAGAATAGTAAGTTGTCATGGGATAAGAGGGAAGGTCCTTTTGTGAACTGAGAACTGGTTAAAAGACAGGAAACAAAGGGTAGGAATAAATGGTAAGTTTTCTGAATGGAGAGAGGTAACTAGTGGGGTCCCCCAAGGGTCTGTCCTGGGACCCATCCTATTCAACTTACTTATAAATGATCTAGGAAAAGGGGTAAACAGTAAGGTGGCAAAATTTGCAGATGATACCGAAGTGCTCAAGATAATTAAGACCAAAGCAGAGTGGGAAAAGCTTCAAAAAGATCTCACAAAAGTAAGTGATTGGGCAACAAAATGGCAAATGAAATTTAATGTTGATAAATGTAAAGTAATGAACATTGGAAAAAATAATCCCAACTATATATGCAATATGATGGGGACTAATTTGGCTATAACTACGCAAGAGAAAGATCTTGGAGTCATTGTGGATAGTTCTCTGAAAACATCCATTCAGTATGCAGCGGCAGTCAAAAAAGCAAACAGAATATTAGGAATAATTAAAAAAGGGATAGAGAATAAGACAGAAAATATCTTATTGCCTCTCTATAAAACCATGGTACACCCACTTCTTGAATACTGTGTACAGATGTGGTCTCCTCATCTCAAAAATACATATTGGCATTGGAAAAGGTTCAGAAAAGGGCAACAAAAATTATTAGGGGTTTGGAACGGATCCCATATGAAGAGAGATTAAAAAGACTTGGACTTTTCAGCTTAGAAAAGAAGAGACTAAGCAGAGGAAATGATAGAGGTCTATAAAATCATGACTGGTGTAGAAAAAGTGAATAAGGAAAAGTTATTTACGTATTCCCACAATAAAAGAACTAGGGGTCACCAAATGAAATAAATAGGCAGCAAGTTTAAAACAAACAAAAGGAAGTTTTTCTTTACTCAGCATACAGTCAACCTGTGGAACTCCTTGCCAGAGGATGCAGTAAAGGCTAGAACTTTAACAGGGTTCAAAAATGAGCTAGATAGATTCATGGAGGGTAGGTCCATCAATAGAAATTGGCCAGGATGGGCAGGAATGGTATCCCTTGCCTCTGTTTCTCCGGAGGTGGGGGAGGGATCACGTGAGGATTACCTGTTGTGATCCCTTCCTCTGGGGCATCTGGTATTGGCCACGTTCAGCAGACAGGATATTGGGCTAGATGAACCTTTGGTCTGACCCAGTATGGCCGTTCTTATGTTCTTATATAAATGTACATGAGATGTTTGGTGCTACTGTATTTTCAAAGTACATTAACATTTCATTTAAACAGAAAGTGCTTTTTATTCATTGCTTAAAATTACCAAAAGAAGGTGACCTGTACTTTGTACTAATTGTATTTTGCTGTCTAATGCTGAAATTATTTTTATTGGAAGACTTAAAAATGCTAGTGTAAGATCTGACCCATCAGTCAAGCAAATTCTTAATTTTTTTTCACAAATTATACATTTCTAAAATACTGAGGTTGTACAGTATCAGGCTGACAGTCGTATTAAATGTAGGCTGATAATTATAACACTATGGATCTGGGGATCCCTTTTAGCAAAACTATGCCCATCTAGTTAAGAAAACCCCCACTAGATTTTTTTAAAAAATATTATGACTCTATTCCATATATTCTTCTACTTCAGTGGGTTGACTGTTATGGAAAACTGAGGTGTGATTCAGCCTGATGATCAGTTATTGTTCACATATTCAGTATTTTCAGGAGTGTGCCTCTGCTATAATATGTGAAACATTGAACTATGGAACAGTAACGAAGCATTGCAGCACAGGATAATGAAATACCTTACATCATAGTTTATTTAGAGTGGATAAACTGACTAGCATGCCACAATGAGTAGTATCCTGTTTTTGGCTGAGTCTGCTGTTTGCCATGAACTTATGAACCAAGGACAGTGTCTTTCTTTTAAAAAAGCCAAATTCAAAAGTTTTCTGGGCTCGTGCTTTGAGAGAAAAGAGCTGTAACATTTTCAAGACCACTGTTAGGCTGAAAAGTATTCGGGTGCATTCCTACTCATTGTAATTTTGCCATATGCTTAAATAGGAATAGCATTTGGCTCTTATCTCTTCAAGCCGCTTGTGGCAGGCCACACCCCAGGATTCAGCTTGCAGGACCCAATCCTATAAGGTAGATCTATTGCAATACTCAGATCAGTTGAGGTTTGAGTTAGCACAGCTGTTTGGGTTAGTGGATGCCATGTAGGATTGGGGTCATAGTGAACTTAAAGAACAGACTGCATGGGATGGCAAGGTGGGAAAGGATGGTTCTTTCATATTTTCTTCCTCCTTGTTAATAGCACTCTTCAGATCGCTAGAACATTTTAAAGGAGACCTTAATGTCTGCTGAATGGGCAGGACAGCAGCTGAAAAAAGAGTAATAGGTGCTTTGTAGTTTGGTCAGCATAGGAGCTGACATCTTTGCATCTGAAGCTTGATTGATTGTCTTTTCTGCATAAAATATATGTGGAATTTTACCTCCTATCAATTACTTCTTGCCAGAGCCCGAGGCAGGGAGAGGAGGGTCATATTTTAACAGTTCTTAAACTCACCCTTACTTTTTAATAAACTAATAATTTGCTTTTACCTATGGGTATAATAATTTTCTTATAGGAGTTTTGAGAAAGAACTGAGTGAAGAAAATCTTCAAGAAATTGGTGAATTGGTGAATGGGGTATTAGTGAAAGATGCAAGTTAGATGGTAAAGAAGACTGAAGTTCTCCTCTTATACATCAAATTGGTGCTACCAATGGCAGCAGTGCAAGCTTCTCTTCTACTCATCAATGTTCCTCAACTCTGCTCTGGTGTGTGATGACTCTGAGCTACAAAATAGTTACACCTCCTTTCCCATTTCATAGCTGACCTCCCTGAGCAGGTGGAGAGTAAGGGTGCTGGTTGTGATGGCACATGATAGGACCATTGTATCTTTTTAAAGGTGAATGCATAAACTTTGGGAGGGGATGTTGATAATGGTTGCTTCTGTATAATGGAAATTACATCTGAATCCTCAGTCAAAAAGACAAATACAATAATTGTTCTGAAAACTGAAATATAATTATAAGAATTATTTTAAATTTTATAAAAATCGTTCACATTATTGTGAGTGTTGTCTGAGCTGGAATTATGGGATGGAATTCCTGAGCTGTCTGAGCTGGAATTATGGGATGGAATTATGATATACATATTTTTTTAAGTCTTTCTAATTAAAATGAGTTGCTTTTTTCTGATAGTTGCCATATTATGTAGTTATTAAGTAATTGACAGGATTGCATCGGCTTTTCAGACTAAATTATTTTGATTTAGTATAGTTAGGGGATGGGATTTTTTTCCATGCAGATTAGTCCCTAACACTTAAAAAATAGTTTCAAAGGCCAGTCTTTTTTTACTGTTGACCTTTACCTTCTTAATCTCTAGGGGGAGAGAGGTTGGAAAAGCGGAGCTGACTTTTGCAGCTACGATAAACAGGCATTTATCAAGAATAGTCTGCTCAGACGTTGGGTTGTAGAAGTCCACAGCATCAAATTTCAGGTGAATAGAGCCCTTGCTGAGGGCTCTATCCACCAGAAAATATTTGAGGTCTTTCAGGCTGGTGAAGCCCTGGAAGTTTGCAGATCTTAGTGCCATGGGAGGCTGATTTATGCAGGGAAAATTGTGCAGTTGCAGACGCCCAGAAGCTGTCAGTCAACTTGCTCACATTTCAGTAGTGCCCCCCTCACATTCATTCTGTCAACAACACATTTTCCAAAATTCTCTTATCACTGGTATTTTGAAAGTGAGTTGGGTTTCCCAAGGCTCTTCCCCTTCTTAAAAAGACCAGATAAAGTGGTGGGTAGAAATGGAAGGAAAAGAGCCTGGGATACACACAGGAAAGGAGAAGGGAGGGGAAAGTGTTGTAGCTATAAACAGGGCAAACAAAAAATATAAAATAAAGCAAAAGACAGAAAGTGTTCTAAAGAGAAGAGTGAAAACATTAATGTCAAAGTGGGTAAATCAGGACATTGGACAAGAATGATTTTTTAAAAAATCAGGATACTGCAGGAAAAATGAGAAACTGGTAAGAAAAAAGAAGGCAGGGGAAAGTGTGTGGGTGTGTGAGAGAGAAATGTTTCTATACACACTAATATTTTATAGACTCTGATTTCTAAAACATACATAACTAGAGGGGGATTTGTCTGTTTCTAGAAATAAATCTAAATGTTTCTTGCTTTTTGGTCAGAGAGGAGACCTCAGAACCCATTTCCTTTGAATTCTATGGATCTCACTCATTCTCTCTGGAAATTTGCCATGGTCAGCCCCTTTCCTCCATGTTGGCAGCTATGGAGACTCATTTTAATATGGATTGAGACCTTAGGAAACATGTCTAGGAACATGGATAATATTTATTTTAGTTCTTCTAAATCTGCTTGATTGGAATAATAGAAAAATAGACTCCTTGATTCAGAGATAAATTGTTCTGTTTCACCAAGGCTGAAAGCTATTCTAAGTCGAAGAACTGAGTTATCTAATGAGAGCAATTGAGGAAAAAATGTACAAAACATATTCTTGGGTCAGAGAAAGTAGGTTTAAGAGGTGGATGGAATTAAACAGATTCAGTAACGTCAAATCAAGTACAGAATAAAAGTGCAATTGCATTGCAAAGTTCTAATTACAGCATAACCCACCCCAATGAAGCATCAGTGATTAATGTGAATAGTCTTGGGAAGAATTACAACCAAGTTATATCAGCCTTCAAAGCCTCATAAAAGATGATGGGCTGAAAAAAAAAATCACAATTCTGCCCTTTACCATGGTGATTGATAATGAAACTAAAGAAACTAAAGGTGAATAACTAGCCCAAAGCAAGTGGGAAAGTAGAGATTTTGGAAGGCTACAGTATGTGCACAATTTTTGGTGAGGGTTTTTTTGTTTTTGTTTTTTTGTGTATTGTTGCAAGGTTTTTATTGTGGCTACAGGTGGTAGAGGTAGCTTTTATTTTCTTCCAGTATTGTTTTTCTAAATCAGAAACCAGGAGCACATTATTTCCATGGTAGCACTATCCTTCTAGGAAGAGAGACAAATAAGTAATGTGTTGCCCAGAATGTTAAAGCAAGTGTATTGGGCTAAACATTTTAGCTAAACAAAGATTAGTTGATTAGAGCCCTGCATATCCAGATATCCGTGGACCTTTTTCACGAATAGTGGAACAGACTCCCCTGCAAGACTCCCCATCTCCCGCCCAGGACTCTCCATTTGGGGGGGGAGGGTCAGGGACGGACAGCAGGAGCAGAAACTGGCCCTCCCGTGCACGGGAATGGGGGGCAGCAGGAGGTTTTACCAGCTAACTCATTAATCAGATTTTACTTCCCTAATTAACATATGTTAATGCAAGCACATACTGTTTGATAAAAATGAAAAATAAAGGCATATTTTGCTCAGCTGTGCAATATACCAAACCGGACTTGCAAAAGGGAGAACAGTTTGGCAGTCCTGTTATTACAGAGTAAAGTTAAATATTTGCACGGTCTCAGTGATAATTTATTTAACTGCAAAGTTCTCTGATTTTACATTCCCTTCACTTTACTAAATCTCACGTTACATATTTTATAAAATGAAGGAGACTTAGGAATGCTGTACTAATACGTCATTGATAGGTGAAAATATCTGGACATGAACCTCATATTCTGCACTGGGACATAGGAGTTGCCATGCTGGGTTAGACACAAGGTCCATCTAACCCAGTACCATTTCTCTGATAGTGGCCAGCACCAGATGCAGCAGAGGGAGGTTTCAAGAGCCATGCAATAGGAAAACATGGCATAATTTGCCCCCTCATTAAGTTTTATTCTGATATTTAATCATTAGAGATTGCATTCTGTCCTGAAGCATGAGGTTTAATATGTCTTCCATAAAACCCATATTCAATTATGATACTTCTGGATATTCTTGATAGCTATTTGAATCACTTTTCTTGGAGCAGGTTGTTTTTGACTTGAGCAGCTTCATGTGGCAATGAGTTGTACTGTCTAATCACACACTGTCTGTAAAAGTATTTCCTTTTATTAGTTTTTAATTTCATTGCCCTTTTTCTTTTGTTTCAAGATAGGAAGAATAGAAATTCTCAGTTTTCTTTCTCTAAACGACACATGATTTTATATGTTTTACCATGACCTCTCTTACTAGTTACTTTTTCAAGGTGATCAATGACAAATTTTTCAATCTTTCTTCACATGAGAGTTTTTCCAGGCCCTTGATTGTTCTGTTTATTTTTCTTTGAACTCCCATCTCTAGTTTTGCACAAAAAAAAAAAGTTGCAATAAGGAGACAAATATCACTGTTTCAGCAGGTGGCTGCACCATTGGCTTGCATAAATGCATGAGATTGTTTATACTGTCATTGCATTTTTATGCAACCTAACACTTTTTTTGGAGGCTAGCTGCACATCTATAACCAATATAGTTAATGTAGATCTTTGTAAGGCATATTAATGATTTTTTTCTCACAAATGTGCATTTGTGATGGCTTGGGGAATCGCTTGTTTGTTTATACACTTTTAGCTATTTAAGATCCATTTTAGTCCACCTAATTTCACTCTTATTTATTGCCTGATATAATACCCCCTGAAGTAAATGGGAGCATTCCGTTCTCTTTGATGGATTATGGATCAGGTTAAATTAATTGATATTGCTTCTCTTAGGTTACTGAATATTGCTCCAGTGGAATTAAACCAGGATGGAATTCTTTGACCCAATCTGACAATTCAGAATAAGTTCTACTGATAGATGGATTCATTTTTCTTTTTTATGAACAAAATATTTTCCCTCCCTTCCCAAATTAGGATACTTCTGTAAAAATATAATGACACTAATGCCCAGGGTGTGAGTGGGTAACCTTAGCTGTATTTATTAAGGATAGGCTTTTACACTAAGTGCAGAGTTTGCCCCATACTTTGGGAAAGGAAAATGGGAAAGTCTCAAAATTAAAGAGACATTTGGACATTTTAAAAGACAAAAGGCCTTCAAGCTCTTTGTTTTGGAATTATTGCAAGGTTGGGTAAATGTGAGAGTGCTACAATTGGGTAAATGCATTAGAATGGAATGCCAGGGAGTAGAGACTGAAAGCATGATGGGGTCCAACAACCTGTAATGCTTTCAAAACAATCCTGCTGTGTTGTTCTGAGCTTTGTACACATTCAGTTATATTTCTGAAGGCTCTTTCTAACTGTATTAATGCAAGCCATTGGTGGTGTCTGAATACTATTGCAACTCTTTCCCCTTTCCAATGCAGTCTGTGATCATTGAAATAATTAATCTCCAAGTTGGTATGTTATGTTCACTTCTAAATGTGGAATGCATTTTGACAGACATTGGCACTAAATTCAGGCTGAGTGTGAACTCTAGATTCCATTATAACCTGGACATCCTAGTCCCTCACTGAGAATTAAACCAGATTAATTAGGAGCAATACACTCTCTAATTAAATGTCATTTGTGTTCTGCCCCAAGAAAATTAAAGATTTTCACAAATACTGCTGTTCTCACTTGATGAGGAGTTGTAAAATGTTAATGCATGATATGCTCCAGGTTTTGTACTCTGAGTCTTTCTCTGAACTGTAACCAACATTTTAGGATAAGGGAATATAAGTGGTGGTTCTGGATAACTAGTCTGGCTAGCACCAGTACAGAATTTAAGAGACACATTCATGAGACAGAAGAATTTATATATGATGACTTCATTTGTTCTGGACTTTCGGAAGAGAATCCTAAGGTCAAATCTATTTTGAGCCTGAGAAATCTTTTTTTTTTTTTTTTTTAAGTGCTGGATCCTGAAGGGTTCTGAATGCGTCCTGCGGTGTGCCAACTAGCAACCTCATCTCTAGCTCCTCTCAGGGAAGTGCTCTACATCCCGATGGGTCATGCCGATGTGTGTGGCAGGAACTTTGTTTCCTCTTTCTCAATTACTCATTTCTGTGATTCTTGTTTTGTTTTCTGCTGCCTGCTGTACATGTAGGACCATAACGCCCTGACTAACGAACTGAGGAGCGAAAGAGAAGTATTACTTCCTAAAAAATGATTTTCTCTGGGGCCGTGTCCAGACTCAGGGGTTTTTTCGGGAAAAGTAGCCTTTTCCCGAAAAAACTTCCCCTGCGTCCAGACTCAAGCCGCATTCTTTCGAAATTATTTCGAAAGAACGCGGCTTTTCTTTCGATGGCGGTAAACCTCGTTTCACGAGGAAGAACGCCTTCCTTCGAAAGTTCCTCTTTCGAAGGAAGGCGTTCTTCAATGTAAAAAGGCCGTCTTCGAAAGAGAGCATCCAGACTCGCTGGGTGCTCTCTTTCGAAAAAGCGGATTTCCTCTATCGAAAGATCCGCCTGCTGTCTAGACGCGATCTTTCGAAAGAGGCTCTTTCGAAAGATGCTTTCGAAAGAGGCGCTTTCGAAAGAGGCTCTTTCGAAAGAAGCCTGCAGTCTAGACATAGCCTGGGTGTCACTTAACACTTTTTCCTTTCTTGAATGAGAAGACGACATGTGGAGGATACCATTCAGTGTCTGACTCTTTTCTACTTCTGAGATCTCCTTCAGAGGGATTAAACCCACAATGATGCTAGGACTGGCTGCCTGGAATAGTTATTTTATGTGAAGAAATGTCCTTTTGTTCATTTTATTTAATAGTTTTGGAAGGCAGGATGATGCACCAGAATTCAAAAGTGAGACTAGAGGTGCTATTCCAAACACCAAGTTCTCATTATTTCTGGGGAGAGAAGGGAGTAGGAATAGGATGGACATGGGCAAAGAGAAATAAAACATTAATGTTAAAGCATCAATAAAATCCTGTTGGGAGAGGGCAGTGGGGTTTGTTGTCATCTCTCCCCACCCAGACACCACTACTGGCTTATCTTCTACATCCTGCAACAAGGTAATGTCAGTATTGCTTAGTTCATGATATGATCCTGGCCCTATAACTGGTTGGGAGTTTTGCCATTGATTTCAATGGGAACAGTCTGGCCCTTAAGGGAGAACTTGGAAGAACTATATTTTGATTAAAGGTCTAAACCATGTGAGTTGTGTCTTTTTACACCAGTCAGTCAGAAGATCGTAAATATGGACTCAGGAATAATATAGAGTCTAGACTCATAATTGTATTTTTTTAACATTGTAGCTGGAGATTAGCGAATGGTGGTAAAAGCAGCTTTGTGTTAAGCCAGAAAATGTTACTAGTTCTGTTGGAATTTTATTTATGCTGTACTTGGTAGATGTCCTGATTGTCAAAAATGAGTGTGCTGAACACGTAGACAAGGTAATAAAAAACCTCTAAGATCTGGAGAAGAATAGAAAAATACCAGTAAAAATATTTGAAAGGGTCGTGAAGCAAACAAAAAGCCAGACAAGCTGTTTTACCACATCGTACAGTGTCTCACTGATCTCTTCAGTCCAACGTAATGATATATTATGGAGCATCTGTGCCCAAAGGCCACTTCAAAGGCACCCTATTCATGTTTAAAATGCTAGAGTATTGCAGTCGACTCAGCTCCTCCTCACTTTCATTTTGGCAGAATTGCAAAGAGTTGCCTGCAAACTGCCCTCACAAGATGTCACAGCAAACAGACTGTAGAGGGAAAGCAGTAAAAAAAAAAAAAAAAAGAGTATTTTGAATGGAACATAAATGTGGGAAAATATATGTGATTACAGAGCTTTCTTGGTTGCCATACATTTTATACGGCCACTAACACTGAGTTCTTTCCAACATTGTAAAAGCAGTTCCTTAACTCTTTCCTTTAACTCTCGCCCTTCTCAGACAAACTAATGAAGGAAAATTTCTTCCCCAAGATTATAAGCCAACCAGCAAACAGTCTCCCTGGTTCTGGGTCAAACTACTGATGGCTTGGCATTTGTGTTTTGAAAACCTGAAAGCTTTCAGGTGGTGCACACCATGAATTGATGCCATGCTCTGACTAAATCTCATTACACACACACCCCTTCCTCCCTCCCTCCCTAACTGAAATAAACCTTTTCTTTGAAGAAGCACTATCAGGTAAGTGCTCATTTCCTCTTTTAAGCGTTACATTAAAGGGGCAAAGACAGGTGGTCTGATAAGAAGGAGATAAGGCTTGTTGAGTCAGTTTACCAACTGATTTGGCAAAAAAATCAGTTTATTGTTTCATGCAATTTTCAGCGCCTATATCACACGTATTTGTTGTATGAGAGATCAGGTGTATATCTAGTGGAGTCATGAAATGGTTTTGTATGCACTTGGCAAATTGATATATTTACATATTTCCATGATTTGTAATGTCACTAAGATAAGATCTCCTCATGTACACAACACTGCCCCTGCAATCTCATTCTAATGCTGCATTTCTCTCTAAATCCAGAATCTCTAACTTTTGGTCTTTGGGCCATCTCTATCCAGAGTGATTGCCTAGTCCAGCCCAGGACTCCTGGTGGGTTATTACCAGCCTCCAAGCCCCACCCTTTCCCATCATCACCTCCCCCTTTCTCCGCTATGGTACCCCGTTCCTCAGGATGTGGCTTTGGATATTACCAGGGTGGCCTGGCGCCATGTAGCAGCAGTGGTCATGCCCCCCCCCATGATAGCAGGAGCCACAGGACCGCACCAGGCCCCCGTTTATCCCCCAAATCACTTTGTCAGGGATGAGGTGCCATGGGGGAGAGAGGGTTGGGTGATGGCGGGAAGGGATGGGGCTTAGGGCCTGGTAATGGACAGCCCCCACAGCCTCACCCAAAGTCCTGGACCAGATTGTGCAATTTTGCTGGCCAGGCATGGCCCATGGGCCAGGCATTTGAGACCCTGAACTAAATGGGTCTCTTCTCTAATGGAAGTGAACCTAAGAAAAGCTGCAGCTGATAATCCAGACGAGGCAATTATTTAACTGTTGATATTATTATTAATTATTGGTATTGCAGTAGTACCTAGGAGTCCCTATCATAGACCAGAATCCCCTGGTGCTAGAAGCTATAAAAACATATTAGAAAAGACTTTTGCTTTGGAATGATAGCAAAAATACATGACATGAAAAATTGTATGTATAACTGTGGAAAAGTTCTAGCTGTGCCCCTTCGGTCTCTCACTGTTGGTGGATAATATTAGCCTCAGAGACTCGCTGTGGTCCTATACACAACCCCTGTCTCTTTACAGGAGGCAAGGTCCACAGCTTAGTGAGCCATACTCCTCACAGGCTAGTCTGTGGTTTTGGGGTAGTCCTGGTCTCCCTTCTTAGGACAGGCTCTGCATTTGCATGGGAGGAGGTTTAGGGGGGAACCCAGGCCTGCCCACTACTCTGGGTTCCAGCCCAAGGCCCCTAAAGTACCAGCAGCTGTAAAGATTGTTTTTCCTTCTCACTTGGCAGCTTTTTCCCTGGACTACTTCCCCAAACAACCCCTCCAAAATGTCTCCCTCTGGTACTTGTTAACCTGCTCTCAGCTCACGCACAGCTTCTTCTTGTTCCTCCCTTTGTCCTTCTGGTCCCTCACTCTTCGTCTTCCCCCTCTCTTTACTGAGGGGAGGTCTTTTAAAGCAAAGCTGCTGGCTGTAATTGGCTGCAGGTGTTGAATGACATGCCTGAGGGAGCAATCTAGTTAGTTAGCCCCAGGTGTTTTCCTGCCTTCATTTTATTGCAGCAGGCTCTAGTAGTTTACTCTGGAAAGAGAAAACCACTTATCCTGTGCCCTGTATACTGTCTTCCATCAGTGTGTGGCAGGCTGCTGGCTTTGGTCTGTCACACAGCATACCCATTTCTCATATTTTCTTAAGATAAATGCTTGGGCAGGACTATGTTATTGGCTTGAAGCTCCTGCACGTAACATTAAAAACTAATTACATTGTCTCAAAACTAAGTGGTGCACTCCTGTGTGCTGATGAGACTGCTACCTGCACCCCTAATGCTGCCTTCCCATTTTCTCAGAGAATCTGTATTTTGAATTGGCTTTTGAAATCTGTGCCAATCTATCTAGGGGGTTCACATCTTCTCTGCAGATGGGTGCATAATTTTGTGTGGAGATTAGAGTGATGATGCCAGAGCAGATTAAGGAGTTAATAAGAGCAGCCAATTATTAACTCCTTAGCATATTATTTGTAGTTCAGGAGTTCAGCATAAGTGCAGAAAACTTTTGCAATGACTAGATTTGGTGGCTAATTGAGACTCTGATAGCTCAGTCACTTTGTTTGCATTTCCTACCCATCTTGAGAGACATTAAGGGCATGTCTATGCTAGGAAATAATTTCGAAATAACGAAATTGAAATAGCGCATACAGGTTACAAGGCAGCATCCAAATAGCATGTCCACACTGATTGGAGCCTGTCTCAGACTTAGAGTCCCCGGGAGCACTCCATGGAGGGCACCATTAGGGCGGACACTTCCTGTGGCTGCTTGGTCAGGCAAGCTGAGACACGTGCTTTCAGGGGCTTTATGGCTGCATCTCACATGCTGTTCTTACACTGCCGACCAACTCTTGGGACACCAAACCAATTCAGTGTGCTCTGGTTGCCCTTCCAGAGGCCACAGCACTCACCTCATGGAGCCGGAGCAACTGACCCATCTGTGAAGAAAAGTTACAAGAGCAGTCATCCCAGGAGACACTATGTATGAAACCTAGCCCTGATCTCTGAAGCCAACTCTGAAAGTCTTGGTTCAGATGATGGAAATGTGCTTTGAGCATGGCCATTTGTTGCCTAGACAATGGGCACTCTCCTGCACAGCCACAGATGTCCCAGGGGAGCATTGCAACACCCACAGCCCAGGGACAAGCAGGCATGGGACGGTGCTGGCTAGGCCTGGAGCCTGCGTGTGGGAGGAGGAAACGGGGAGGCTTGGCCTCCTTCTGTATCTCGCACACGCTGGGTCTGGCACTGGCGGTGTCTCACAGAGGGAGGAGGGATTGTGGGGGGAAGTGTGTGTGAGCAGCAGAGGCTGCTTGCCAAAGAGAGTGCTACTGCGGTCCCTTCTTCCTCTCCCTGGCAGGTTCCCACGCAGAGGATCACTCCTCTCTGCATTGCTGTGCTTGACCAGGAGCAGATGCTGTCCAAATGTGGGCATGAGCCTGTGCTATGTGCAGCACTGCTGCTTGTTTCTATGACCCCAGCCTCCTTAGTTGGCTTGTCATGGGCAGGTGTCCCACCTTGAAGTCCAGATTAAGGCAGGCCTGTACAGGGACCTCGTGAGAAGGAGCGAGGGGTTCTCCTGTGAGAGTGTCATGGAGCTGAGTGCTCCAGACTGGTGCTCCACATGCACCCCCATGCCAGGCATGGTTGGTTAGCTGGCCTGCTTCTCCTCCATAGCCCTGCCCTCATGGAAGCTCACGCTGGGTGTGTCCTGGCCAGACTCAATGATGACAGAGAGAAGGGAGGTGACTGACCACCCTCCCAGGATGGTATCGAGTTGTTTGTAGTAGCAGCATACATGTGGTGCCACCCTAAGAGTGTCCACACTGCTCTCTGGCCTTATTGTAGGCCTGTCTGAACTCCTTAATTTTTATGCAGACCTGGTGAAAGGGGTGTGTGTGTGTGTGTGTGTGTGTCTCCCTTCTAGGCCAAGCTGGCAACCTTCCAGCTGTAGACATTGGCATTGCGCTGTCCGGTGCAGAGATCCTGGAGGTTGGTCTCGCCCCAGACCTCGGTGAGATCCAGGATTTCTGCACCAATCTAGGCCATTGCTTGTATGCGTCCCTGACCAGGGGCAGCCAAGGGTGTTGCAGGAGTGCTGGCAGCCTGGGGGGCTCAGAGGGCACCCTGGGGTTGGCCATGGCTCCTGTGCTGCTGCGGGGATGTCAAAGGTCTGCATGTGCCACAAGCCCTTTTCCTGCAGCTTTTTGCTTTAAAGAAGCAGTGGAGATGGCAGGTGTGGCCAGAGCAGCCACTAGTGCAGCTGTGAGGGGCCTCTGGAGGTCAATTATTTCGAAATAGTGTGGATGCTCAGCTGCTGCTAACACTATTTCAAAATAACAGTTTTGAAAAATGTTATTCCTCCTGGAAATCAGGAGTATGGATTTTGAAATAACCAGCCCGTTATTTCAAAGTAACAGGCTTGGTAGTGTGGACTCTCCACTTGTTATTTCGAAATAACCTCCTAGTGCAGACCAGGGCTAAGTGCAGTATTCCAGAGACAACAACTATGAAGTTGTCAGGAAAAGGAACACCGAAGAGTCCTACAGTAACATTTTCTGGAGTATGTTGTATATATTAGGCTAGATTCCTTTGTTCTACCCATCTAAAGACTGTAGTGGGGCTGCAAGAGTGTAAAGATACAGAAATATACAATTATGTATGAGCCTGATCCTAAACATTGAAAGCCTGCTCTTGATTTGAATCTAATGGGCTTAGATAAAGTCCTAAACATACAAGATGCTTTACAGATCATAGGGAAAAACAATACTTAACTTTTCTAGGAAAGCAAATGCCCTCAAATAAACCTCCCCCAATGTTGAGATTACTAAGACTCCAAAGAAACAAAAGCAATCTGAGGCTATGTCTAAACTACGCCCCTCTGTTGGCAGAGGGATATTAATTAGACGTATTGAAAGTGCAAATGAAGCTGGGATTTAAATATCCCACGCTTCATTTGCATAATGGCAACTGCCGCATTTTTCAAAATGAGTCTTTTGAGGAAAAAAAACCAGCAGTTTACGTAGGGCATTTTCGACAGAAATGCCCCGTTTCGAAAGATCCTGTACTCCTCCTTTATCTAATCCCACTAGATTAAAAAAATGAGGAGTACAGGATCTTTCGAAACAGGGCATTGCTGTCAAAAATGTCCCATCTAAACTGCTATTTTTTCCAAAAAGCCCCGTTTCGAAAAAAAGCGGTGGCTGCATTATGCAAATGAAGCACGGGATATTTAAATCCCGCGCTTCATTTGCACTTTCGATGCATCTAATTTACATCCTCTGCCGACAAAGGGGTGTAGTTTAGACATAGCCTGAGAGTTAGCCTCTCTGAGCTTTTTATAACTGGTCACAGTGTAGTACATTTAGGATTGTTTACACTTGAAAGAAATATGAGGCATCATCTTCACTTGGCAAAACATGGGAGCCTCTAGTCCCACCTCCTCATGCTTTCTTGCCTAATTTGTGGATGTTGACACCACCTTCTCCCAAGAAGTCTGGAATCACCTGATTATGAAAAATGCCACTAAACCGCTGGGTAAACGTCTTCAACACTTTCCCTTAACCTCCATTTAAAAAATCTTCCAGATTTTCTGTGGGTCAGTATGACTCCTGCTTTAGAAGATGTGAATAATAAGGATCCCAACACTTTTCATAGTTTTTTTTTTTTTTTCATGAGAAAATAATAATCAGCTTTCATGAATTTAAGGATAAATTCAAGTTTCCATCTAAAGATTTGTGCATATAATTACAAATGAGACAATTCTGATGTCAGTCCAGGAAAAATCTCCCTCACAAATAGGAAAAAGAATCCTCCACTAGTTAGTACTTTAATCATTGTCTACACTAGGGTAACTTTCTAAAATGTTACCAGCATTGCTAATACCATTTCATCTCCACTGGTGTTTCCAGGGTTGGGGCACTGGTATAGAAATGTCATCCACTGTATGTTAACACTATCTTGAGATTAGCAGGACTAAGAGCAAAACTGTGGCCTCATTGAAGTCAAGTAGGAGTTCTGTCATTGACTTCAATAAGGTCAGGATTTCACCTTGCACGTTATTACAAACCAGCTGCCTGTTCACACTAGGGCTCCCAGTGTTGTTAATAAAATTTCATACCAAAAAGTACTACATACTAAAAGCCATAGTTTTTTTTCCCCCAAAGACTATGCTATTGATACTAATGTTGCACCAATTTCTGTGTAGTATGTGCATCATTAGACTCAGTACAGGCAGTCCCCGGGTTACGTACAAGATAGGGACTGTAGGTTTGTTCTTAAGTTGAATCTGTATGTAAGTCAGAACTGGCGTCCAGATTCAGCCGCTGCTGAAACTGATCAGTTTCAACAGCGGCTGAATCTGGACGCCAGTTCTGACTTACATACAGATTCAACTTAAGAACCCCAGGCGTCCCCAAGTCAGCTGCTGCTGAAACTGATCAGCGCTGATTCCAGGAAGCCTGGGGCAGAGCAACTCTGCCTCGGGCTTCCTGTAGTCAGCGCTGGTCAGTTTCAGCAGCGGCTGACTTGGGGACGCCTGGGGCAGAGCAGCTGGGGTGCTGCTGGGTTGCCCCAGTAGCACCGCTCCTCGGCGCTACTGGACCAACCCAGCAGCACCCCAGCTGCTCTGCCCCAGGCGTCCTGATTCAGCCGCTGCTGAAACTGACCAGCAGCGGCTGAATCAGGACGCCTGGGGCAGAGCAGCTCGGGTGCTGCTGGGTTGGTCCAGTAGTGCCCAGAGCGGCGCTGCGGGACCAACTGGCAGCACCCCAGCTGCTCTGCCCCAGGGTCCGGCAACAAAAGCCTGGTCTGCTGGAGGGGGAGGGGCACACTAGCTGCGCCCCCCCCCCCCCCCCCAAACAGACCAGGGACACGGGGAGCAAAGCCGCAGTGGCAGCGGGGTGCCAAAGCAAAGCCTCAGAAGCGCGGGAACCCGCCACTGCTGCGGCTTCGCTCACAGTGCCCCTGGTCTGCTGGAGACGGTCTCCAGCAGACCAGGGGCACCGGGAGCAGCTTTTCTCGCCCCGGAGGTCGAGGTGGCGGATCGCTGCCTGTGAGTTCAGGGGCGAGAAAGCCCCTTTCGTAAGTGCGGATCCGACATAAGTCGGATCCGCGTAAGTCGGGGACTGCCTGTATTGGACTATGATGGATGCAAATAAAAATGTGCAAAATCAGAAATGATTTTCTCTTTTTGACAGACTTTCTTTGTAAGGTTCGTTAGCAAAATATGTGCAGGACCCACCGTTTCCTGTTACGTTACTTGTTTTCTGTAGTGTGAAAAAATGAAATTGTAATTCGCTACCTAAAACATTTACATTTAAATATTTATAGTAGTTTATTTTTTATTTTTATCCCAACCCTCAGGAGTTGATAAGGTCTTTCAGCACCTATTATCCTGAGTACTAAGTGTGGTAGCCCAATTTTAAGATCATGGTACTGCAATGTCCTGCAAACTATAGGAATTGGTCTGACCCAGTACGGCCATTCTTATGTTCTTATGTTAACCGTTGCACAGTGTTTCTTGCGTACTGCATTGTAAAACTGTCAAACAATGTTGTAACTTTGTACCTATTTGTGTGCTATTCTTTTGCATTCCACTCATTTTTCTTCCATTCTTTCATTCCTTATAATAGATCAGGTTGCATCCAAGTTTACCTCCCCACCCCCAAGCCACCAGTGCTTTTACACTTGTCAGCTGCTGGGAAAAGAGAGGTTGTTTGAACCATCACTAACCCTGTGGAGTGCTCCATTTTCTTTTTAAAGTCTGCTAGGTGTCTGATAAACTTTAAGTCCTCAACACTTTTGGAAACTAGAAGGAAGTAGGAGTATTCTCCTGCTCCTACTTCCCATCTGTCTGCTGTGAGAATTGTGGCATTGTTTTAATTACTCTGACCGCTCCTGTTCTCTGTGTTTGAGTTCCCCTCCAATAAATAGATTTCAGTACCAGCCTCTTCTGCTGGTACTCGGAACTTTCCCGAGCCAGCAATGGAATTCAGTTGATGATAGTGGTTGTGAGTTTCACCACTGTGACCAGGGATACTAGTGGTAACTGACAAGATCCTGGTCATTGTTTACTCTGCTGCAGCTTGTGGGGAGAAAAGTTATGAGAACCAGCAGCAGCATTGGAATGTTGTGTTCACAGATTTAGGAAGCCAGCACTGCATCAGACTATTCTCCGCTTATATTGGAAAGTTATCTTTATAACTATAAGAGCTAGATCCTTCATAGAGAGAGACCTTAGTTTCTGCAATACTTGATGGCACCCTTCAGTTAACTGGAACTGGTAAGCATTAGGGATGTTAAATTGCATTTAATTAGCTAATGGATTAGCTGATGGAATTTCCAACGACTTCTCAATTAGTCTATAAGGGGAGAAACTGCAGAACTGCAGTGGGGTTAGCTCCTGGCCCCGGCGGCTCTTAATACATTTAAAAACAGAGGAGCAGTGTCTGAGACTGGGTGTGAGCCTGGTCCCACTCTGCCTCTGACCCCTCACGGAGACAGTGCTGGGGAGAACCGGCTTTTAAGCCGGTTTCCCCTAGCATTGGCTCCTGCTCCCCCCCCCCCCCCCACCGCTTGCTGCCTCTCTCTGATAGAGGCAGAAAGGGGAGAGAGGAAGCGACTAGTTGAGTAGTGACTCAACTAGTCACTTACATCCCTAGTAAGCATCACCCGTTAAGGTTAACATTTCACATACCTAAACTATTGTAGATTGTCTGTGGGGATATTTGCTATTTTATACTTTCTGGCATAGGTGAATGGATGAAATTGGAGGTTTTGATTCTTGTAGAGCAGGGCTATTCAAAAACGTGGTCTGTGGGCCACATGCGGCCCGTTTGTTTGCAGCCCATGGGTGGGAGCTAAAACAAAAAAATAGTCAATATGGTCTTCTGTTGATATGCATTTTAGTAAGTTAAATCCCTGGACTGTCATTGCTCATTAAAAGTGCTGACATATGTGTGGAAATCATGTAAATATTGCATTTTATTAATATCAGCAGAACTGACTTAAATGGGGCCTGTGTGTTGTGTAGTCTTTCCTTAATTTTTGTATTCATGACCCTCAGTGTGAAAGAAGCTATTTGCATATGTATTTGCATGTAAATGTAACCACACTTAAGTTGTGGCCCTTGGCATGTGCTGTGAGCATCATTGTGGCCCCCAGGGCTTCCAAAGTTGAGTAGCCCTGCTTAAGAGTCCTGAAGCTCATGGTGTATTTTATCTGAAAATGAAATTTATTGAAAAGCAAAATAGAAGGAGGAGAAAAATGTTGAGCTTTTTTCTTCTTCCCAGTCTTTTCCTTATAAAAGGGAGGGAAAGGACTCTTGATAAAAATATTCTGATGTGTGCAGGTATCTCAGTGTAAGGGGACTGTTACCCCTTACTAAAACTCTGTGGGAGTTTTTTGGTTTGCCAGCTCCCAGCTTCAGAAGGGAAAGGGTTCATTAGACTGACAGACCCCAGAGACAATGGAAAGCAGTCAACACTCCAGCTCAGCCTGACTGACAGGTTGTAAGCCGGGATTGTTCTGGCTCTCTCTGAGCAAACAGAGAGCTGAAAGAGTAGTGCAAGCTGTGTGAAGAAGTCCTGCAGCGACAGAACCAGACACAGACAGCCCAAGGACTGCAAGCTGTGTGCAGAAGAAGTCCTGCAAAAACAGAGAGCTGAAAGAGTAGTGCAAGCTGTGTGGAGAGACAGTCTTGCAACAGCAGAGCCAGGCATACACATCTCAAGGAGTACAGACCCTGTGTTGAGCAGCATACTGGCAGTGCTCAGAGAGCCAAAAGGAACAGAGAAGCAACACAAGGAGCTGGAACTGGCCAAGCAGCACAGCCTGCAGCTGGATGTGGTGAGCAGCTGGGAACTGCAAAGTGTGGGGAGAGGCTCTGGACTGGGAGAGGGGTCTGGCCACTTAGAGCTTGAGGCTGTGTGGTCACTGCCAGAGTATCTAGCCTGCAGCCCCCCCCCCCCCCTGCAGCACATCCAAGACCTCTAAGGGGCCTCTAAGGAAGAGACTGGACTGTCCTTACACTCTGCAGGCTGCTGTTTTGATGTCCCTGTGCTACAGAGCAGGGCTGTGTGTTCTCATTTAACCATTCTCATTGTTTCTTATTCTATTCTCTTTAATCAGTTGATGTTTAATAAATTGTATTTGCTTTGAACCTTATGAAGTGATCACTGGGCCAAGAAGGCCTGCAGTGTAAAGAGAGCACCTCAGAGTGGGGACACCCTAACTCCTGCCCCTAGTGACTACAAGGTTGGGGATTAAGCCCCAGGAAACCTGGGCCCAGCCTTGTTGGGGTTTCGAGGGCTCTGCTACTCAGGAGAGTGGAGGGGGAGCCCTCAGGATCAGGGAGGCTGTGGGGTAAAGGAAGTGGGAGCGGGAACTCAGATCCTTTCGCTGGTCCATTTCACCGGGGTGGTATAGAAGCCAGGAAAGTTCCCCACAATAGTGGGACCATTCCCCCGCTTACATCAGCATATTCAAAACACTGGAATCTTTGTCAGTAAATCAGAACTTTTGCTCAATCCAAACTACTCTGTGAAAAGAGGTTGTGTCCTATGGAATGTTTGCTACATACTGTAAATCTGTGCCATCTAGTACTAGATACATTCAGAGCAGATGGGAGAGCTTTTGTACACACCTGAGTTTTCTTTTTGAAATAGGAGGAGACTTCACACCTTCTGAACTTTATAAATTACTAGAGTTTTATTTTTAAATCCTAGGAAGTTTGATTTTAAAAAAAATCTTAATATCAGACGACCCAAAACAAATATTTTAGTTTTAAAGAGTTTGTACCTCCTGCTTAGTAAACAATTTATTCCTTTCCATAAAACTACTGTCATGCCCGAATTGTCTAAAGTCAGAAACAGCAGACAAACAAAAAACCCTCATGAGCAGGTTGAGTAAAAATATTAGTGTAGTTAGTAGTGTTTTTGCATTTTAAAATTTTCACTGAGGCCATTTACTGTAAATATGGCAAATGAGGTGTACTCACTTTAAAGGGCCATTTTATCATGTTTATCAAGTAAGTATTATAATATTTACAATGTTGTATTCAGTAGGATAAAATCAGAAGCTGTTTTGTGTATTTTCCCCTCAAGGTTAATGCTTTGAATCATGGGATAATGTGTGATAGCTCTAAGGCTTTATTGAAACAGTTCAAGAGCACCACGAAAGACTTGTTTGTGCGATATTTGTGTGGAATTTAACACAGTGTTCTTTTGGCTTGTGAGCAAAGATGAAGATACCAAGGAAACTTCCCTGTGTTTTAGAACTGTAGCATAGCTTATTCCCCCTGAAAAGAGCTATTTTATGAGATGTTAGCTACTTTCACACCATTTTTCTCTACACATTTTTCCTTACATATGCATGTCACACAAATAAAAGGAATAGAGGAAAATGCACTTCAAATTAAAAACTTTCACTTCTTCAGCTAACATTAATTCTTTAAACAAAAAAAAGTTTGCAAGTGACTTATACTTTGGAAAGTTACAGTATTTAAACTGGAAAATCTTTTTCACATTTAAATATAATTGGCTGTTTAAGCAGAAATCATTATTTCAATGTTTTTAATTAAAACTGTAGATGCTAACAGTCATTAATATCTATTGAGGAAAAATAAGCTTATATTTTAGCTCAGAAGACCCATGATGAACTGTTAATGTGAAGTTCTGCAATGAGAATTATGCTTGTCCTCAAGCTAATTACTATTTCTTGTTTAATTGTTGGGTCATGCAAGTGCCCTTGTGCTTCCATTAGTAAGCAAGTTAGATTTGTACTATTTAGTTTCACAGCAATATTTTATAATCTAAGTTTATGGCCTATTAATTTTAACTGTGTTCAGCATAATGGTAATCAGGAGCGGCCCTAGATGAGCTGCCGGCAACTGGTGCCTTAGATGAAACGCACGATCGGCACCGCCACTTCCAAAGCCCTCAACGACCGTTTAACTTGGCACCTTAGGCGACTGCCTAGATGGCCTGTCAATACAGGCTACCACTGATGGTAATTTTCACTGTATTCCAGAATGAATGTGATCTTATGAATTAGATGTGACCGATGGGGAATATTTAAGGCAGGAGAGGTGTATTGGTAAGGTATAAGAATATAATAAAAACAAAACTAGATCTCTGTCTTGCAGATTTGGAGGTATCTGTTAATGTGACCAAGTATTTACACAAGACTACTTGATTATTCTGCATCATCATCCAGTTGTTACAGATCTTGTATGTAAATACTGTATGCATGTAAGCACATTTCTGCCACTGGTATTATGAACAGACAAATTGCCCATAAAGTAGTGAGGTTTACATTTGTAAGGACATTCCATGCTGAAGCTAGATATGTAGCTTCACTTCAGCTCCTTATGTAAGTTTTTGAACATTTAAGCAATGATATTGTCCTTTGCTCTTCAGATTAATACATTTATCTTGGCATTATTGCCATTTTGTTATTGCCTTTTAATTATTTCTGCATCTGATAAATGTGCTAGTTCTAGGTATTTTAGATATTTCTGCATCTCCCATTACTGTAAAACCTGAGCTCCTCATCATCTTGATCCCTGGTTCTCCAGCTTGTAGGCTAATACCCTAATCACTGGGTGGGCCAACTTTCCTCTAATTACTGCTGTGTATCAAATCACACGACTTTCACTAAATGCATGTTGTGTTACTGTGTGTGTTCTATAAAAATGAGGATATTTTCTGACTGGATTTCCATAGCACTGGCATCTACAGATCACATATTTACCTTTCTGCTAGGTGGTGTGGGTACCTCAGACAGCCCCCAGAGTTCTCATTAATTCCATGTCGCTGTGGTTAATGAATGAGGAACTGTGTCAGACTCAGCCTTCCCCGTCACACAATCAGGAAACTGGAGTTTGGAGCATTTTAATATTCCTTCCTGTCTTTTCGTTCTGTTAATTTTCTCTGTTAAAAATACAGCCATAGTAAAATGGCTGTTCTCATTGTCTTCCATTCTTACCCATTCAATGACTGTTCAGAAAGGGCCACATCTGGATGTGAGTCAGTCCTTCGGCTTTAATGACTGGGCAATCCTTAGCCTCTGAGATGAGATTATTAACAAAGATTCCATTGATGGAGGTAGATTTTATAATGAAAGCAAAGCGTGCCTCTACTAAGAACCCAACTATGATCAACAACCAGCTTGAGCTGAACATGAACTGATGACTTGTTTTATATCCATAACCAGTCACCTTTTCTACCCTTTCCATTTCAATAGGCTGTTTTGTGGTGCAGTTAAGAGTAAATTATGACTGAGATGTCTCCATACACAAGGCCGCACAAAGCATCTAGCAATACTCCTGTGGGCAGTTCCTCAGCTGGCAGAGATGTCATAGTTCTTTGACTTTGATCAAAGATTATATTGCTCTGTACTACAGTTATGTGACATAATTTCGTGTACACTTTTTCTTTACTTAAATTGTTTCAGTTAGGAAAGTGTTGTTCAAACCACTTCCAGAAAGGCATCTCCTGTAATTGAGCCTCACTTTAATTGGATTTTGATTTTTATAATGAATGGTATGAAGACGCTTGTTTGCATAATATTGTGTTTAGATCATGGGGGATGTTTTAATACAATGTCAGGTGTGTGTATAAAATGTATTTACCACTACTCTGCACCATGTCCTAAAACCAAGGACTTGGGATATTTCAATATTTCAAGTGATTAAGTATCTTTCATCCTTCTAATACTAAAATATATTTCACTTGCTCAACATTTGTAACATTGTTTCCCTCTGGGTTTGAATTCTTTCCTTTGCAAAAACAATGTGATTTTTCACAAATGTGGAAAACAAAGGTAGTTTTTGGAAATTTGTTTTTCCAACATGCAAAAATTAATGCCTGTTTATTCTTACACTGAGTGAAAAACCCAAAATACTGTTTCTGAACTCCAAGATCCATTTTTAGAATGCTGTCTGAGAATGTTTCAGAGGATTTAAAGTACATTTGCAAGTGACAGCATGACATGCCTACTGATTCAATAGTGTCATTACAAGCTTGTTATTGACCAAGTTATTTTTCAAATATTTTGAAAGGCTATTAAAAATCCTAAAATATTCCTCTAGTCTCAAGAATGAGAGCTTTGAGTGTAGGAGGGGGCTCCGGCTTTGGGGGGCCAGGGCTGGGCAGGAGGGGTTTACCTTGAGCAGTCAGTGGTGCAGGACTCCATGCACTGTCCTGCCTCTCCTGGCACCACAGATCACGCTGTACCCCAGAAGCCACCAGCAGCAGGTTCCCAGCCAATGGGAGTGTGGAGTTAGTGCTCAGGGGCAGGGGTAGGGGCAGTGCATGAAGCCCTGTATTCTCTCCTCTTCCCCCACCTAGGAGCCAGGCCTGTTGCTGGCTGCTTCTGGGGCACCGCACAGCCTGCCTTAGCACCCCCACTGGTCACCTGATCACCCCGCAGCCAACGAGACGCAGTCCCTGACATTCCATGACCTAGTACTGGGTTGTGACCTGTAGTTTGAAAACCACTGCCTTAACCTCTGTACCACCCTTTCTCTCTTATAGGTATTTTCCATGACGCAGTCAGAGAATAGACCTCAAAGCATAAAATCTACCCCCGACTTGAAAGAGTTAAAAGCTAATATAGACAAGACAAACAGAACTGAGACAAGGCAAGGGAAAAAAGTTAAGGAAGGGAGATGCAGTGGATTGTCAGTGAACAGGCGAAGGAACTAAAGTTTCCCGGAGGAAATGGACTTAAGATGAGTTTGAGAGAGGATATGCTTGATGAAGAAGAGCTTGACTGTTTCCAAGAGCAGGACACAGGATGATGGGAGGCACAAAGCTGAAAATTTGGTAGTAAGCAGAGAAGACTGGGGTAAGTGAAAGGAGCACAGAGATGTAGATACTGCTAAAAGATTGTAGGATTTTTAACTGTAGGATAGGTACTAGAATGTGAAGTTGTAAGTGATGGGAAAACATATGAGGGACTCAGAGAGGAAGGTAATTGTAGCAGCTGCTTTTTTAACTGAATGGAGGAGGAACAGTTGAGAGGCAGAGAAATCAGACCACAATGGGTTAAAGAAATCCAAATGAGGATAGGCCTATGGAGAAGGGTTTTAGCTGTCAGGAAAGAGTAGATTTTGGTGCTATTAAAGAGGAAGAAGTGACAGGACACATCTAGAGACTGGGTATGGGAAAAGAAAGGAGGGAAAGATTGGAACTTAGGGTACATCTAGATCCTAACATCTGTAGACATCCGTCGACAGAGCCATGTAGATTTCTTTGTTCAGCAAAGGGAAATGAAGCCACAATTTAAATAATCGCGGCTTCATTTAAATTTAAATGGCTGCACCGTGCTGCCGATCAGCTGTTTGTCGGCAGATCGGGGCAGTCTGGACGCTCCCCTGTCGATATGAAAGCCCTTTATCGACCTCCCTGGTAAACCTCATCCTACGAGGCATAACGGGGAGGTCGATAAAGGGCTTTCAGGTCGGCGCGGGAGCATCCAGACTAGCTCGCTGAGCCGACAAACAGCTAATCAGCGCGGCAGCCATTTAAATTTAAATGAAGCCGCGATTATTTAAATCGCGGCTTCATTTCCCTCTGCCGATCAGCCTAGTCTACATGGCTCCATCGATGGAGCCATGTAGTTTAGACACACCCTTAGAGAGGCTGTAAGGATTCTGTTACAGTTCATGGAGATATCAGAAGGGGGTGGAGAAGAGACAAGAAACTGAATTTTGGAAGAACTGAATGGGAAATGGCAGTGGGATATGCAAGACCGAGGTAGAGATGGTATTGTGGGGAGAGAAAGAGATTATGGAATTATCTGCTTAGAGTTGGTAGCTGAACTGGGAGAGCAGATGAGGTTGCCAAGAGGGAAAATATAGAGGAGAGAATCTTGAGCAGGGTCATGGGATGCCAACTTTTTACTTTCACAACAGAATTCTCCTCCAACTCCCTGCCTCCTGCTCACTCCATCTCTCCTGAGTCACTTGCTCTCCCCACCCTCACTCGCTCATTTTCACAGGGCTGGGATAAGGAGTTGGGGTGTGGGAATGTGAGCCATGGTGTGGGGCTGGGAATGAGGAATTTGGGGTGCAGGAATGGGCCCCCAGCCTGGGCTGAGGAGTTTGGAGGAGGGGAAGGGGGATCCCAAGTGAGTGCAAAGTCACAAAAAACAAGAAGGAGAGGAGAGGAGAGTGCACAAGTGTGTCAGAGGCAGAAGACGGGTCAAGAATGAGAGAGAAAAGTCCCTTTGATTTGTCTTGGAGAAGGCCAAGGTATTTGACAGAGTAGAGAAGGTGGAGGTCATCACTGGTGAGAAAGTGATAGTGTGAATAAACTATACTGCTTGGGATGATGGAGGGAAAAGGGACAGTAGTAACAGAGGTGTGATCAAGGGAAGAGGGAAATACATAAACAGGTTTTAAGACTCCAGGAAATGAACTGGAGAAGAGGGGTATGTCTATACTAGCCCCCTAGTTCGAACTAGGGAGGCTAATGTAGCATTCGAAATTGCAAATCAAGCCCGGGATTTAAATATCCTGGGCTTGATTTGCATGTTCCCGGCCAGTCGCCACTTTTTTAAATTTATAAGCCCGGACTAACTGCCCACATCTGCACATGGCAGGGGAACGGGCGTTCGAAATAAAGCCCTAAATCGAACTACCTGTTGTTCCTCCTGCAATGAGGTTTAACAGATAGTTCAGTTTAGGGGATTTATTTCAAACGCCCGTTTCCCTGCTGCATGTAGACGGAGCAGTTAGTCCGGGCTTGTAAATTTCAAAAATGGCAATTGGCTGGGAACATGCAAATCAAGCGTGGGATATTTAAATCCTGGGATTGAATTGCAATTTCGAATGCCTACATTAGCCTCCCTAGTTTGAACTAGGGGGCTAGTGTAGACATACCCGAGGGGGTGATAATCTGAGATAACAGGAGCCTGAAAAATGGAGAAAAGGGGTAGCATGAGAAGTTAGTTGTCCAAATTTGCTTACATTAGCAAATCCCTGCAATAACCTCCAGTTCTTAATAGAACTGTATCAGAAGTGAGAGGTTTCAGTTTAAAAAAAAAAAAAAAAGCTAAAAATGCACATTATATAGTACTAATGTCAGTTCTCAGACATGTAAAATAAAATGGCTTTCATATGTGCTAGTGTCCAGAGTGGATCAAATGCTTTTTGAATTGATCATATATATAAAACAGAAGTTTCATGAGTCTAGGATGATCAGAGGTAAGGAATTACTTTATCTTTTCATTTAGGATAATTGTTAAAGGTTACTGATTCATGTGCCAGTTGAGGGAAGCAACAGTAGGTCAGGAACAGTAAGTTGTAAATTTTACTATTATTCTTTGTAAAATACAGATGGTAAACACCTGAAAGGTTTTGCTTTCATTTTCTAAGCATAATAGAAAGCTCATTTAGTTTTAGAGTCAAAATAGTAAAACCTCACTTCTTCAGAAGAAGCCTCTGAATTCCAATCCTGACTCAGTTAAGCCTGGTTTAAGAGTTAAAATCCATATTTTTAAAATAAACTTTGTTCTTTGCTTATTATGGTTTAGGTAGGAGGACATGGCTGAATGAAATCCAGCTAGATCATGCAAAAGACTTCAGTCCTGCATACAAACCTACAGAAAATTTTGTGCAAATGTTCAGAATTATAAGAAACCACTTCTCACATTGTAAGCTAAAGTCACATATGGTTTCTGTAGATTGCCCTCCCATTATGTAATTGTGTGCAAAGGACTAAGAAAAGCAACACTGTAGTTTTATATTCGGAGATTCAAATGGCCAGCCCAGCAACTAAGCAACAATTTAATGTTTGTTGACTCAGTAAAGCTGAGTACAGGCACCAATTCAAGTTTCTCATCCTGTAGAAACACTTGTGCTCAGAGGAAGGAAAGGACCAGCGCTCTCTGTAAGCTTTGCACTTCTGCAGACACTCAGGAGAGATTCAAATGCTGCTCAGCTGATTAGCAGAATGCCCACAACTACGTTTTTTGTTACTACTGGTGGTTCATATTTGCATATACCTGGTTGCACATAAATATTTTTTTGTCACATAGATAGAAAAAATCAGCACAGGCATGGAAAAGATAGAAGGAACATTGGAAAGGAACACCTGCTAGAGAAAGGACATTATAAGATGAAGTATAAAGACGGTAAAAAATGCTACAGGTTGGACCTCGCCGGTGCGGCACCCTCAGGATCTGACTGGTCCCGAACGAGGGGATTTGCCAGACCAGTGAAGGTCCCTCCTCTCATGGACTGTGCTGTCCCTGGGCTAGAGCTCCAGCCTGCCCCCTCTGTTGCCTCAGTCCCCCAGGGCTCTCCCCAGCCACTGCAACTGCTGGGGCCGGAGTGCCACAGCCAGAGCTGCATAGCTGGTACAGAGCTCTGCAGCTGCCTGGCTCCACAGCTGGGGCTGGAACTCTGCAGCCGGGACAGGGCCAGAGCTCCCTGACTGGTGCTGGGGGTGGGACTAGGGCTGGAGTTTCCTAGCCCCTAGAGCCAGAACATAGCTGGAGCTCCATGGCCAGGGACGGGGCCAGAGTTCCCTGCTTGCTGCTGGGGTTGGAGCTCCCTGGCTGGAGCCAGAGGCGCATGGCCATGGTTGGACTAGAGTTCCTAGGCTGCTGGGGCCACAGCTCCTTGCCCTCTTTCCCCCCTCCCCCCTCCCGGGCACCTTATGGTGCTCCTGCCCCGCTCCAGACCTCCCTTTTCCTGGGCTCTGTGGTCCAAGAACATCGGTCGTTCATGCCAGATCACAGATGTTGCTTGACCAGGGAGTCCCAGTTAAGGGAGGTACAACCTCAGAATGGAATGGAAACCCTCAGAACACACCTGCATTAGCCGTTACTGGCACGGACATGGATAGAGGGATGGAAACTGCTCCAAATGCCGGTGATTATGCACACACCTCAATGTTGCTAAATAAAGGAGTAGAATGTTTAAAAAAATTACACGTCATAATCCGTTATTTCAAAATATAGACCTTATGTTCAGTAATTCCCCTGATCCAAACAGACATTGTCTTGTGATCTCTACATCACTGAGAGACGTGCCTTCTCCACTAGAAAACCTAAGTAAGCAGGGCAAACAAAAAAAAAAAATTGCCATTATTTGCCAGAGGAGTGAGGCTCACATTTTCAAAAGCATCTGCCAATTTTGGAAGTCAATTTTAAGTCAAATAGGGCATGTTTTTCAAAGGTGTTGAGGACCCACTTTGACTTCCTTTGAAGGCAGAAGTGCTAAATCTTATAAAAATAAAGGTAGCCCAATAGTGGACCCCTTTTGGGATCCATGCTTTTTTTTTCTTGTATCAACCATCAGGCAACTGACACAAGTAAAACTCAGATTATTTGGATATAAGTAAGGCATACAGAAAGCTTAGTCCATTGTGTCTCACCCAAGACTGCTTATTAATTTTAGGAATATTTAAGCTTACATGAGGGCGGAAATATATATCTTGTTCTAGAAAGGAAATGTACAGATAAATGTACATACCTTAAAAATGTTATCAATGTATGTTTGTTCAATGGTAAAGAGCAAACGGCCTGTTTTACAAAATGGAATTCTGTAAATGAGCTGATGGGAAGCCCTTTCCTATATATTTTAAAATAGAATTAAACATATTTCAGAGATGTTAACCAACATATGCTGTAACATATTGCCATTATTCTAACAGGCAGAACATTCTATTTCTAGGTACCAGGCCTGATTTGCTTCTCATTTGGCTGATGTCAATAGAATTCCTTCTTTTTTTAATGAGAATGTTTGTTAGGGTTTTTGTCCCCGCAGAGCAAGAAAAGGATTTCAATCAATTGAAACACAGAAATCAAACCTCCTGCCTTAACTTACATTGTAATGTTAGGTCAAATATTGAAAAGTATCTGGGTGCCTAAAATGCAGATAGTGTCTAATAGGATTTTCAAAAGTGCCTGTCTGGTACATAGGCACTGCCCATGGGATTTAGATGTGTAGGCACTTTAAAAACGTTTTCTATGCCTAAATGTCTTTAAAAGTCAGGCCCTATGTATGTTCAGTTAGGTGAGTCCAGCTATATGGATTAAAATTTGCTGACTTTTGAATAAACTCTAATTCACCTAAGCCTTGATTATAATGCCATATCTGTACTGCAGCTGTGGGCAAGCCTCCCAGCCAGTATAGACACACACTAGCTCTGCTCATACTAGTGTGCTAAAATGAGCAGTGTGGATGGATGGCCTGAATACAAGCCCACTCAAATCCTGTGGTCCATGCTGCAGTGGCTAGCCTGTCCTTTTTTTTTTTTTTTTTTTTTTTACCCACTCCCAGCTGCAGTGTAGACATATCCTAAGCTAACATCAATACAGATTCTAAGTAAACAACAAAGACAATTTATGCTTTGGTAGGACACAAATCAGTTCTTTCTCTTGAGTGTTATGTTTTACTGAATCATCTTCTGGATTGTCATATACAGTAATAGGAAATTTAACTATGATTTTTTTCTTGCAATAGTTTATTGGTGTTTTTAATAACCATAACAAGCTCTTACTATCTCTCTTTTATTTTATCATGGATATTAATCATTAAACACCTCCACTTCATCTGCAGAGGGGATTGGTGAGATTGTATGCAACTGGTGCCTTGTACAGAATATATAGCATTGGTCATTGCAAAGCTAAAGTGTCAGGAGGTACCAGTAGTTCAACAGCAGGAGAACAAGCTTCTGAAAAACAGTAAGAGGAGTCTCTTCACCAACTAGCTGCTAGTTAATAGTTGTAGAGCCTGGGATTTGTTGTAGCTGGGTTAAAACCATTCTTCTAATTACAAAAGATTTCCAACTGCTGGGGTTTTGCTGTGTTCTGGAAGGAACTCTAATGGCTTCAGAGTTCTAAGTACCTCACCATCAAATGGAATATAGCATCCTTTACTGCCTGTTTGGTCATGTCTCTTTCCGACCCCAAATATGTCTGAGGATTTCCAGTTCATCACTGCCTGTTTGTCACTCAGGGTACGTCTAAACTACATGGCTCCGTCGACGGAGCCATGTAGATTTGTTTGTTTGGTAAAGTCAAATGAAGTCGCGATTTAAATGATCGCGGCTTCATTTAAATTTACATGGCTGCCGCGCTGAGCCAACAAACAGCTAATCAGCTGTTTGTCCACTCAGTGCGCTAGTCTGGATGCTCCCCTGCCGACATCAAAGCCCTTTGTCGGCAGCCCCGTTATTCCTCTTGGGATGAGGTTTACCGGGGCTGCCGACAAAGGGCTTTGATGTCGGCAGGGGAGCGTCCAGACTAGCACGCTGAGCGGACAAACAGCTGATCAGCTGTTTGTTGGCTCAGTGCGGCAGCCATGTAAATTTAAATGAAGCCGCGATCATTTAAATTGCGGCTTCATTTGACTTTGCCTATGTGTCTAATCTACATGCCTCTGCCAACAGAGGCATGTAGTCTAGACACAGCGTTAGAGTCCATATTCGGTTATTGGCTGGTTTTGTCAAACTTTTCCTTTTTGCCTTTTTTACCGTCAGCTGTATCAGGCTGTTGTTTGGGGGGGAGGGGCGGGCTATAGTTGGGGTTTTGTTCACTTGTTTAGAACCAGTTGTCTGTTGTCACATAATACAGGTTGGGTTTAGGGCTTCATGCAGTGTAGCCAGGTGTCTAGTGTTGACCCGGACAGTCTGGTATTTTCGCCTCTTGTCCAGTAAAAAAAAAAATCAGAAAGTACCAGACATCTAAAATGTCCGGTATTTTCTGATTATTTTTTTTTCCTGCCAGGAGGTGAAAATACCAGACACCTGGCAACCATACACATGCTCAGCAACCGGGCCTAGCCCCCGGACCCTACCTCCCCCCGCTTACCTTACCTGGTTTCACAGTTGAGCTTTCTTCCAGCACAGAGTAAGAAAACAAGATGGCCACTGACCAAAAAAAAAAAAAAAAAAAAAGCCCCAAAGGTCTTAAAAGAGCCATGCTGGGGTTTTTTATTTTTATTTTATGTTTTTGCTCAATAACTGTTGGGGTCCTTTTTTCTTCTTCTCAACAACTTTGCTCTCCCCCTTTTTTTTCTCAAAGGTGTTTTCTTTTTTTGGGGGGGGTGTCTGGTATTTTTGGTTAAACCATCTGGCAACCCTCCATGCAGACTTAGTTTGCCTTCCATGATTTTACTGTGAGCCCTGAGCAAAGGCCATTGTGGTGTTGTGCAGTCCCTGGAGTAGACTAGGAAGCAGAGGGCAATGAAGTGACACCAGTGTTTTGAATAGGGATATGTTCCATATGGCCTTCTTTGACATGCCTCTGAAAGCAGAATTCATAATAAACTGCACACAAGCTGTGACAGTGACTGATGCTTTCTCCTTTTTTCCCAAGGAAGACTTTGCACGCCATTCCCTCACTCCTGATATCCTCAGTCCTTCTTGCCTGAAGCATATCCGATTCTTTTTGGAATGGCAGTGGCTAAATCCAGCGCTGAGGGTCTCATTGCATTTGAGTCTCTCTGTTCCAGAAGACCTTTAACACCAGATCTTGGGAGTTATTTGCTGTCAGCATGGCTTCTGGGATAGAACATTTCCATCCACGTGGCATTTAAATGAAAATAGGAAAAGGAATTATGAACACTCCCATAAAACCTTTTTCAAACTCAGCAGTCATGATCAAGAGGTGGTGGTAGTAGTTATGACATTTTACTGAGCACGCCAAGCATGTAACACTCAGAGTCTTCCTAGTTGTTCAGGAAAAATATAGATCTGTTAATATTAAAGGGTTGTCATTTGTCACCCAAGTAGTTCCTTTCACCTGTTTCACGCAGAAACATCATAACTAGCTTCTTCTCCTAGCTGTGTATGGGTTACTAACCTCATCTTTCCGATTTCATTTGGCTGCTAATTTATTTTGGCTTTTCATGAATATGAAGGTAGACCGACTTCTGCTTAACCCTAAAAATCAGGATAATGAAGAAGATCTCTTTCCTGTGCAAAAGAAGCCTCTGGTTTAATAAGATATTTATGTAGAATTATGATGTTGACAAAAACCTCCTGTTATACTCAGATTTCTTCCATGGAAGGTATTTTTGGGAGTGAATGAGCTCAAAGCTCTAATGTTAATTAATCCTACTTTGAAGTTTTTTGAGGATTGGTTTCCAGTTCCACATAAACATGCTGGCCTGAGTTCCACTGTATTTAATTAATCATCTTGTCAACTTTGACCTTTTGGCTTTATGATGGAGCAGATGGAGAACTGAACTATGGAAAATTTTCATGCAAATACTTTTTTTTAGTGAAAAATGCAGATTCAAGTTGACTGAAACAGTTCATGAATACGGATTGATTTTTTTTTAATTTCTTTTGGATAAATAATTTTTAAAAACAGCTAATAATGAAATTCTTTGGTTGGCACTTCTGAAATGAAACATTTAAACTTAATTTCAGAAAGATTTTGCTTGGAAAATGTTTGCATCTTGTTTTTTAAAAAATAATTTTAACAGCCCCTCAAATGAATTGTCCGTTTTTTCTCTGAATACGTTGGTTCAGCCATTGAAGCAAAAAACTGATTATTTGTACAGCTCTCATTAGGAGGTGCAAAGCCAGTGCTAGGCATAAGCCAACCAATTGTTTAGGGCCCCAAGCAACTCAGGTGGACCCCCATTTGCTTTTTATTATCAGCACTTGCCTGTTTTAGTATGGCGGGCAAATATGCCTGCTTAGGGCCCCCAATGGGCTAGCAATAGCATGGGCTAGCATTGGCTTAGGGCCCCCAATGGGCTAGCATTGGCAGTTACTTCCAGCTTTGTTTCTTTTGACCCTGGCACAGTAGATGAAGCTGTCTCCAAGGGAGGTATGTGTAAATGACTGGCTGAATACCTTTCTCAGTGTTTCCCTATGGTGCAGGACTACAAATTATAAATCATGCTAAAGCACCCACTATCAGTGTATCCTACAGTGGTACACTGGCATCTGTTGTCAGCCTCAGATCTGTTTTTATGCAGAAGATTATCAGGGTAATAATATGGGATACCTAATACATCTCTGCTATTACTTGTAATACAGCCTTGAGCGAATCAACTTTTGTCTAAATGATGTTTTCATAGCTTCTTTCCAGGTTGAGGGTGCTCCAACTCTCCTTCACACTAGATAATTATTTTTTGTCTAGCTTGGCTTTGTACTCATTTGTTGATTTATGATATTTTTATTCTTCACAGATTTCAAAGCAAAAAGTTGTCCCTTCCATGAGGTGATCGCTCACCATTGCCACAGTTTAAGCTGATTGTTCCATTTGCTAGGTTTACTCATTGGTCTGTTCTGACACTCTTGGAATATTTTACTCTCCAGGAGTGGCGAATGAGTATATTTAAAAATAGATCAGGAAAGCAGGTCAGAGAGGGGCTGTTAAAAGGTGAAATAGAAGCTGTACAGTGGTGCAGAGCAATGGGTTGGCACAGATTTGGGGGTAATTATTTACCATTGTCCTGCAACATGCAGTCAGAAACAACTCGCTTTGAACCAGTATAAATAGGAGGAAAAGCATATGCCAAACACCAATCCTCTGCAATACATTTAGTTTGGTGAACCCAAGACTGGCCTGGGTGGAAGGAGCTTTCCAGATTTTGAACAGTTTATGCCAGAGAACAGCAAAATACAAGTCAGCTTATCAATTCATGCGGTGAGGAATGATGCTGAAAAGAGTCATCAATCATTTGCCCTAGTGGAAGAGAAGTCATCCTCCGTATCTTTGGCTCCTAGCTCTACCCCTTTTGCACTGCGCACACAGCATAAAGTCAGATGCTTTTTCAGGGAAGTTCCTTGAAGAGGGAAATCCCTAGATATATATGGACAGTATAGACCAGGCATGTCCAAAGTCCGGCCCGCGGGCCAATTGCGGCCCGTGTTCCGGTTTAACACGGCCCCACAGGTAATTTGGCAATATCTATTTTTTAAGGCCCCCAACGAATCCATATGTATTGAGATGAATACATTGTAAAATCTCAGTTAATGTCAGTTGGTCTAAATCAGTTATAAATATATTTGGACACTACATGTATACTTGGTGTTATGTTCCTGTTCATATTTTTTGAACTTAAAAGTTGACAGACAACCTTTATTACCAATAATATGTAATGTACTTTACAATGTTCCTGACATATATTTCAGCTTCCTGGCCTTCAGATATGAAAGGCAGAGTGATTTAACACCTGTTTAGATTTGTCATCCATGTGACGAAATGAAAAGTATGCCGTTTGCAATAAACTTTGCATAAAATAGTTAATTTGCATTTAATTTTAATGGTTCAAAGAATGTCAGGCAAAATGGTTGGCCCTCACGCATGTTCACTTCATCAAATCTGGCCCTCTTTGAAAAAAGGTTGGACACCCCTGGTATAGACCATTCTGTGCCATCCACTCCCACCTCTGGCTTCCTGTGGAAGGGACTTACCGGAGGAGGTGAGCGACGTGTCCAGAGCATGCTTACGCTGTGGTAATTTGGGACCAATGGGAAAAAAAACCCCTCAGGGCTGGTGCAAGTTAGAGCAGCCCTGTGATTGCTCTGGCTAAACTAGCTCCTTATTACTTCTTGATCAGGAGGGTGTAAAGTTGGGGACAGTTCCCTCTCTCAGGCATCCCAAGCATATATGGCCTGTCTGAAACTCTAATCCATAGTCTCTAACTTAACTGGTGCAGCAGTATTCTTGTCATTAGGTGCAAGCAAATTCCACTCCACCATGCAAATACTGTAATGACAGCTTTTAGCCACAAGACCTTCTAGTATTATTAGTGAAATCAATGAAGATTTCCCCAAAGTGTGTTGCTTGAGAACACTTATTTTATATTAATGGAGTGATGACAGCAGCTCATGTTGCCCATCTGTTTACTAGCTGTCTCTTTCCCCCTGCCACTCAGACTGTGGTCCCACCCATTCTGTGTGGAAAAATTCTGTCTCTGTATCATTTTTGTTAATGCCTAATCAGAGGGTTTGGGGAACTCAGGTAATTAGTTGGTTTAATAGAAGCCGCTGTCTTTAGAAAGCTGTTTTAGATTCAGCTCAGTTTAGTTGCTCACTTTTGCCAGGCTGTTGTAGCATATGTGAAATACATTAGACTATTCCTACAAGACAGATCATCTGCCATCAGCATTAGCTCTGAGTTTCTGCATGGAGATCGTAGTTGCCTATATCTGGAAACTGAGCAACCTTCTCATCTGTAGAGGTGGTCTCTTTGGGGCGGGATTGTGGCACATTGTCAGAGCAGTGATGGGAAGCATGCACTGCCAACCCTCATGCTGGGCTTGCTGTGTGGATAGATAGAATATGTCAATCTCACTTCTGTCAAACTTTAAATGCAAATGAGAAATCCATTTCCTTTACATGAATGGAATATATCCATGTTTCCACATGAAATTCTGACGGAACATCATCTATGCACATCTATGATGTTTATGTACTATTTGTTGTGTATGTAATCTATACATGATTTAGGCTCCTCTCCTCCCCCCCCCCCCCCCCCCCCGACTCTCCTTTTGCACATTATTTTTAAAAAAAGAACTGAAAAGGTAACAGGAGCTCACAACTCTCCATAGGAAGAAGGAAATCTGATTGGATTCCAGGAACAAGAGACCCCCATCCCAGAAAGTGGATGAGGGGGAAGAGGTAGATATAACTAACCCAATTTCTCCTTATTACCCTCCAGCAGTGTCAACATTTTCCCCCTCCCCCTGTTTCAGATTAGATTTCAGTGAATCAAAGCTTTAGAGAAGAATTGAGCCAAAGCCAAGGCCAGGCTCTGGCTTAAGTCCACCAATGAAAAATGAGCAAAGCTTTTGAGTCTGACTGGAATCTCTTACAAAAATAAACAAACAAATCCTCCCTCACCCCATCCTTCCTAATTTTTTACCATCTCTTTCTTTATTTCCAGCTTTTCTAGGTTTCTTTTCTCTCCTTTTTGCTCTATTTTTTTCATGTAGATGTTTTCAGTCAGTTGTGGAAAAGTGTTCCTTTTTGTGGTGTTTTCCTTGAGACAATCAGGGGCAATGTTCTTGTGGCAGTGCCAGGTCTAATACCACAGGAAGAACTGTGTCCGCTGGAAATACCACGGAAAGTACAGAACCCGCAGTATTTTCTAAAAACATAAAATGGTTTTGAAAGCAAGTTGAGTACTGCAAGGTCAGCTCAAATTAATATTTTGCTTTGTCTTGTCTGTTTGTTTTTGATGGGTGCTAGGGAATCTCAGTTACATTTTAAATAAGCATTGCTGTTGTGCCTTTCTATTTACAAACACTTCTGTATGTTAGTGGAAATGTAGTTAGTGTTTCATCTCATGCTCCTTTAGTGATACATAGTTCAACTAATAACTGACAGGCATCAGTTGCGCTTGAGCTCTTTTTTGACAATGTGATGTTTCATTAGTGTATATCTTTGTCTCTGGTCCCGCAAACACTTGGATGTGGGAGTTAGTTGTACTGAAATGAACAGGGCCACTAAAATGTAAGTGACTGCTGGGGTTGCCAGTTTTGGTTGGATGTATCCCTGGATGACATAATCTTTAATTAAAGATTAATCTTTAATTCCTGTAGACTCCAATCCACTACTGGAGGGTTGGCAACCCTGGTGTTTGCAGGATCAGGGCCATTGAATATAACCAGTTATGCCAAGATCAAAATGGCTACAATAATCTTGACTGCCGTAGAGTGTGGTAATGAAGATAATACTGTAAGTAAGAGAACACTTATTTCAAATCTGTGTATAATATGGCTGTTTTTTTGAACTTTTGTGGCCACTGTGAAGAGTTCAGGAAAGACACACTATACTTTTACAATCCTAAGTATTTTGTTTTTTGCTAAGCCATAAGCAATCATATTGAGAACTAGAAACCAATTTCACCCATAAAAGTCTTCTTAAAAATAGAATAGGTTGGAATAGAGATCGAATCCTGTTTAAGGACCAATTTTCTTTTTGCCTAATGATAATAGCCAGTTACACATATTAAGTCAATGATTTCTCAGTGACAATGAGTTAACAATGGCTGTTACACAAAGGTTAACGTATGGCCCTTGGAGTGGATACACTCAGACCTGTGCTGACTTTGTAAACCATAAGGATGTAGCACAAGTAATTCGTGAACAGCAACAGAACTGCCAGCATGAGTTCTCTGCAGAACGGCCAGTGCTTGTTATTGTAGACAGAGTATACAACCGAACTCTCAAGCATCTTACTTTGAATGATTAACTTTAAAGTTAACTTTAATCATTTAATTTTCACTGTAAGTTTTGCTACCCTTGCAGATGCCAACAACATGTTATTACTGGATTATATCAATGTAGATTTGAAATCTGCTCTTGTTAATGTGTCAAATACTGTCATATCCATCAACGTGGCATTAGATCTATTCTTTATATTACAGCTTTAAAGAAACAGTACCTCTCTTTAGAATATGTATGGCCCTCTCACTGAAAAGCACACAAACGGGATGTTTTTACAATTTATTGCATGCTGTTTTTAAGGCACCATTCCCACAGGGGAAGAGGTTTGTAGCAATGTTGAAAGGATAGAGGTCACAATTGCATAGACGATGTCCAGGTTCCCGAAACTCAGGGAAATCTGTATCCATCCCTGTAGTTAGGGCATCTTTGCAGAGAATTAATTCCCCCCGCTTGTTTCCTTAAATTTGACAGGATGGCTCACTCAGGAGAGCCCTGGGACTCAGCTGCAGCCCTGGGACCTTTACATCACTGCTGGAGTTCCGCATGGTGGTGCAGAAGGACTGGCGGGGGAAGGCTAGCTCCCAGCCCCATCCCATCCTGCCCCTGCGGCTCCACCCCTTCCAGAATTGTGGAGCCAAGCCTCAACCCATCTTGTCCTGGGACCCGGCAGTTCTTTCAGCCCCCTCATTAGGGACATCAGTTATGGATTCGACATCATTGCTGGTCTTTATTGCCAGTGGCGTCTGATGGGAACTGCACCCCGAATGGTGCCGATTTCCCAGGGACCAGTGACTTTTTCCTGGCTCTGTCACAGTCCAGACCATCAGTCTCTCCCAGGTCCTCCAGGAACCCACTGTGATTGGTTCTGCAGGCTTGAGGACTGTGCTTACTAGCCTGTCTAGCCAGTATTTGTGCTCATTGGATCCCATGCTTCTCGGCGGAAGGGATGATTTGTCTCTTTAATATTTTATTAAAACCCAATTTAGCTGTCATGTATTTTCTCCACATTTTCGTTCCCATAATCACTGATTAGGAAGCTGCGTGTACAAGCAGCTTCTTCCTTTCTAATTAGTTTATTCCTAATGCCGGTTGATTCACTGTCATAATCCAGTTTTTATGTGACCTCACAGTCTGCTCTCTCTCATTTCTGCCCAGCTGCTACATTGTGTCCACCCTAGACAAAGCACACCACACTCACACTGCTGTTCACAAAACTGCATTTATTATACATTTCAAGTTGACCCCATGTCTGCAGTAAGTATCTCCCTCCCCTCCTTCTGCGCAAGCCATAGAACATAAGACATTTACCATTCCACCCTCCCCAGCCCACATCTTAGAGAGTCTGAGAAAACAGGGTTTGCAACCTGCCCTGAAGGTCAACAAAACAGGCTCTGCTGGACAAATTAAACAGAATGGAAGAGGTTTTCAAAATCCATATGCTATGGAACGGAGACAGTCTGAATGTGTGAAAATAGGCCATGCATTTCTGATGCAGTTTTCTTCAGGTACTGAGGGTTTAAAGATAATTATTGCTGTTTATGATTTTCTAAAGAAATCCATAAACAGTGAGGCAAAGTCACCAAAGTGAAATCAGGTTAGAACATGGCCATTTGTGAAACGCTAGGCAGCAAAAAAAACAACAACAACAAAAAACAACTCAGTGTGCTAAGTCATGGCTTAGTGTGACTTCAGAGTGGTTATTTACCACTGCTACATCACATGTACTTTTGTGCAACCAGAGCAAAGCTCCCTTTGTCTCAGTGTCTTGAATTGATGGCCTCCAGAAAAAGTGTGATACAAATTTGGAGAAAACTGGAAATCTGTAGCACTCAGCCAGATTGGAATTCCATGTTCACCAAAACAGATTGGGAACTTGAACTAAATCTGTTGTCTGTTATTAGCCTCAAATCTTTCAGGATTTCAGTGTAGTCCAAAGCATTTAAGATACAAATAAGATGAAAATGGTGGTAGTACTGTTTAATTCTTCTATAACAAATGCCAGTGTTCGTATCTTTCAATAAAGAATTAAAAACCCCTAAAGCTTTGGTAGGTTGCAGATAACTAAATTTTCAATAAAAAAAAATATTATAATGCCTGTTGCAATGTTTCGTTCGCATTATGCTGTGTTAATTCCTGTTAAAGAAAAAGGCTGAAGAATCAACTGAGGAGCCGTGAATCATTTCTGTGAGTGTAGAGCCTGGACACGTATCGATAATAATGTACAGGCTGTTAAAACTGACTTACCATCTATTGCAAGTGTTGAAGTAGACAGGAGTGGCCCTAGATGAGCTGCCGGCATCTGGCGCCCTAGGCGAAACGTGCTGTTGGCATCCCCACCTCCAAAGCCTTCAACGGTCGTTTTTCTTGGTGCCCTAGGCGACCACCTAGGTTGCCTGTATTGACGAGCTGCCACTGGAAGTAGAGCTGTAACCTTCACACCACTTTGGGTGTACACACAAAATGGTATTGTGTGCTATTCTCAGAGGCTGAGACTTTGTTTTGCAGAAAGGTTATAAACTGAGAGCCAAGCCATGTAGAAAAGAACAAAGGAAGGGGTATAGCTGTCATGTCAGTGGCACCCTGCTGCTGATCAGACCCCACTGGTGCAATTCTTGTCCCTGCCCATTCCTGTGGCTCTTCCCTTGTTGCATCTGAGTCTGACCTCCCCTGCACACAGGCATTCCCATTGAATTGGGGGTGGGGAGGTTAGGACAGCTCCAAGTTGTGTTAATGTAATGTACCATGCTAAATTATGGAAGCCTTATCAGTGTCTAGGGATGGACAACTAAAATGCATTGTAAGTCACAACAGGCTTCAAAGGGAGCATGCCAGGAAACCCACCTCTTCCTGATTCTTCAATCTGACCACATCCTCCTCAGTATGTACTGGTGAGCTCAACAGCAGCAGCTATCAGGCATTGGGGGTAAAGGTGGCTGATTATGTGGTAGAATAAATTGAAGGACCGTCCTGGTGGTTAGTCAGAAATTCTTGGCAGTCCTGTGAGCAGAAAGTCGGCAGACTCCTCAGCTGGAGCATCACAAACCAACCTGGACCTTTATCCATCCTTCTGATCAGCTCTCCTCCACCCCTGTGGGTGGTCGACTGCACTTGGGCAGAGAGGGAGCATGAGAACAGATGGGAATGAAGAGTGGAAATGATGGACAATGAGGAATGAATAAGTGGGGCAGAGAGCCTAAGGGGGAGATAGAAGCCGAGTGTAAGGGTGGGAGGATGAAAGGAGGAGGAAGATTGAAGCACAAGACAGGAAAAGGAGAAAAGGTCAGAGGCAGGGAGGAAAAGAGGAACCTGAAGTATAGACCACAGTAAGAGGGAGGAGTGATCACTACTAGGAATGTAAAATCCCAGTTAATTGGTTAAATGGTTAAACCTTAGGTTTAATTGGTTAACCAATTAAGTGGGCTCCTGTTCCCGGTTTCTCCACCCCCCCTGCTTGGGGCTACTGCTGCCACCTCTCCCCCCCCCCCCCCCCCCCGTGCTTGATGCTGTCACTACTACCTCCTCCCCCAGTGTGCCGAGTGGCCAGCTCCTGCTCCCAGGTACGGGTTAACCAGTATCCAGTAAGCATCACTCAGTAAAGTTAACTGGTTACCCGGTCATATCTATTGTCACTCCATTCTCCCTCCCTGGTCCTGTTAAAAATATCCTTCCTGGCCCCATCAAAACAGCTCTCAATGAATTGCCCTCTATGAGGACAAGACACCTGCCTTGTCACTTTGGCCATCCCACTCCCTCTGTCTCTGTCAATGCAGGGGGTGTAAGTGCTGCGGGGACAATCAGTGTTCCATGGCCTCATACTTCCTTTTTTCTTTCGTAAAGAACCAACCCCTCACAATGTGACAGTGCTTTAGGGTTTCTCGTGTGTCTGTTTCCTGTGTTCTACATTTTCAAAATTGTGAAATCCTTTGAATTACAACGTAGGCTGTTTGGATTTTTTCATAAAATGGAAATAAGTGTGGCTTAGGTTATTGGAAGAAGATCGGGGGGGGGGGGGGAGATCTACTGTGTCAAATGTATAGTCTGTGGAGCATCACACTCAGTAAACAAGCATATACATTCAGAAGGCTCGCTCGTCCCTGCTGTGACCCTTCGAGTGCATTAGAGTTGGGTGTGAATTGGATCCCAAAAACTTGCTTTTCAAATACTGTAACTGAACTTCAAAAGATTTTGCAAGGGGTTTTAGTGTCCATGGGCATTAGAAAGGTCCCAGCCTTCCTGAATAATTATGTTGGTCTCCTCCCATTTGTCCCTTAACTTTGGGAGAGAGGTTCTGGCAGCATGAACTTTGCTGGGGTTGCAATTGATTCTTCTTCCTTACGCTGGCTAGTTCTGGAGGAAGTTTTCCCCTCCCTCACAACACATTGCTTTCCCATTGTCAGTGGGGCATACTGGACCATGACTCTGATTAGTAAGCTGTCATCATCAACTTTTGGAAGTTGGGCCCCATAGCACATGGCTCTGCCTCCCATGGGCTTGTCTAGAGCACAGAACACATTGTTGTCCTTATTTCTGAGACCTTATTAGCTTTGCTGCCTCTATGGAAAGGACTCCACCTGCACCACATCTTTGAAAATGTGACCCTTCAAACACCAAACCGTCATATTAGTTTAGAAGCTTCAGGGGGAAGCCGAGTTAGTCTGTACAGGATAAACTTAAAAAACAACAAATAGTCTGGTAGCACTGTAAAGACTAACAAAACAGGTAGATGGTATCATGAGCTTCTGTGGGCACAGCCCACGAAAGCTCATGATACCATCTATCTGTTTTGTTCGTCTTTAAAGTGGTACCAGACTATTTGTTGTTTAGTTTAGTTGAATTTAGTAAGAGGTATAACTACTGCTATGCTGAGTGCCTGGGCACTTGAGTGCCTTTTTCCAATTAAAACTACCACTATGTTAGCAAAAAGTCTTTCAAAATAAAATTCAATACCAAACTGCCCCTTGCTTCCTGCTCATTAAAAATAATCTAATAATCAATTAAACGCTTGGCCAAACAATAACATAATAATTCATGTACTACTGAGATGTGGTGTTTGGTCCATACTTTGCCAGAGACAATTAATTGAGTGTCTGTTCCTGACCGGTGAGGAAGTAGGAGAGCCCTGCATGTTGTTATCTGGTGATGCTAAGCCTGCAGTTTGTATCACACAATCAAGCTTTCTTTAGATCCTAGAGAGTGCCGCATGTAACTTGCTACACTGCAGTAAAGGTAATTTCATCCTCCACTGTAAATTGGTTTCCAGGATTAAACTAGGGACCACTTTCTTTATTAAGGGGCACAGTGTCTGGACTGTGCTGCTGAATTTGGGAACAGTTCCTTGTTTTAAATAATAATAATTAATAATGCAAGAAGATAGAGAGAACCAGGTTTGAGTCAGCTTGATTAAAGTGACTAGAAATATGGAGTTATTCAGACCCAAGAAAAGATGAAAAGGCAGCACAAACTGTACCTAGGCCTCTGAGTCATCTCTCCTTTGCTGGCAAGGAATTCTTAACCCTTTAGCAGAATTAGCAGAAAATCTTTTTCAGGTAGGTACAAAATCAAGAAGAAGATGAGCCCTTTGGGGCTGTCTGGAGAGATTGGCTGGGGCAGGAAATGTTTATAGCAAGGGTGGGGAATCTTTTTTCTATTGGGATTATTGATCCACGGGGGGGGGGAGGGGGGGGAGGGGGATGAGTCCCGGTCAGCAGCACAGCAGGGTGAAGGTAGGCTCCCTGCTTGCCCATCCTGGCTCAGCGCTGCTCCTGGAAGTGGCTGCCATTAGGGATGTAAGATTTTGATTATTTGGCTAATCGAATCATCGATGTAATTTCCATCAATGATTTGATTAGTCAATAAGGGCACTTCTGCCTTTAAAGTGCAGCAACAGCCCCAGGGCTGTTGCTACACTTCAAAGGTGAAAGCACTCTGGGCAGCACAGGGCCAGCAGGAGACTCAAGTAGTCCCCCGCTGGTTCCATGCTCTTTCTGTGGCGTTTCAAAGCGGCAGCGCTGCACGGAGCAGGGGTCAGTTGGGGACTCTGAGTCCCCAGCTTACCCCAGGCTCCATGCAGTGCTGCCCCTTTGAAACACTATGGGGAGCCCAATGTCAGGCTCCATGCAGCATTTCAAAGTGGCAGCATTGCATGGAGTCCAGGATCTGGCCCCAGGCTCCACGTGGCGCTGCCGCTTTGAAGCATCTACTAGTGTACTAGGCAACACAGTATGAGAAGGAGATGGGCAGCCCTCCGTGCAGAAGGAGCAAGTTATGAACTATTTAGAAACGCTGGATATACACAAATCCATGGGGCAGGATCTAATGCATTTGAGGGAGTTGGCAGATGTGATTGCAGAGCCATTGGTCATTATCTTTGAAAACTCAGGGATGATCGCAGGAGGTCCCAAATGATTGGGAAAAAGCAAATGTAGCACCCATCTTTAAAAAAGGGAAGAAGGACAATCCAGGCAACTACAAACCAGTCAGACTCACCTCAGTCCCCTAGAAAAATAATGGAGGTGATGCTCAAGGAATCCATGTTGAAGCACTTGGAAGAGAGGAAAGTGATCAGGAATAGTCAATATGGATTCACCAAGGGCAAATCATGCCTGACTAACCTGATTGCCTTCTGTGGATATGTGGAAGGTGGTGAATGTGATATACCTTGACTTTAGCAAAGCTTTTGATATGGTCTCCCACAGTATTCTTGTCAGCAAGTTAAAGAAGTATGCATTGTATACATGGACTGTAAGGTGGATAGAAAGCTGGCTAAATTGTTGAGCTCAGTGGATAGTGATCAATAGCTTGATGTCTGGTTGGTAACAAGTGAATGCCCCAAAGGTTGGTTGTGTTCAACATCTTTATTAATGACCTGGATGAGGGGATGGATTTCACCCTCACCAAGTTCGCAGATGACTCCAAGGTAGATATGCTAGAGGGTACGGATAGGGTCCAGAGTGGAGGACTGGGTTAAAAGAAATCTGATGAGGTTCAACAAGGACAAATGCAGAGTCCTGCACTTGGGACAGAAGACTCCCCAGCACTGCTACATGCTGGGGACCAACTGGCTAAGTAGCAGTTTGGTAGAAAAGCAGCTGGGGATTACAGTGGAAGAAAAACTGGATATGAGTCAACAGTGTGCCCATGTAGCTAAAAAGGCTAACGGCTTATTGGGGTGCACTAGCAGGAGCACTGTCATCATATCTAAGGAAGTGATTATTCTCCTTTATTCAGCACTGGTGAGGCCACATCTGGAGTATTGCATCCAATTCTGGGTCCCCCATTACAGAAAGAATGTGGATGCATCGAAGAAAATCCAGTGGAGAGCTACAAAATCGATTAGGGGGCTGAAGCACATGATTTATAGAAAGAGGCTGAGGGATTTGGGCTTACTTAGTCTACAGAAGAGAAGAGTATGGGAGGATTTGATAACAGCCTTCAACTACGTGAAGGGGTGTTACAAAGAGGATGGGGAGAGGCTGTGGTGACAGATGACAAAATAAGGAACAATGGTCTCAATTTGCATTGGGGGAGGTCTAGGTTGGATTAGAAAAAAACATTTCACTTAGGAGGTGGTGAAACACTAGAATGGGTTACCTAGGGAGGTGGTTGAATCTTTATCCTTAGAGGTTTTTAAGTCCCAGCTTGACAAAGCCTTGGCTGGGATGATTTAGTTGGGATTGGCCCTACTTTTAGCTGGGGGTTGGACTCTATGACCTCCTGAGGTCTCTTCTAGCCTTATGATTCCTTAGCAAAACGGGCTTTGCGAACAGGGGCAGCTAACAGGGCGTTTTGAGAGGGAGTTCAGAAGAGGAGTTGGAAGGGGGTAATATACACTTGCTATTCTTTAAAACTTCTAAACTAAACTAAAAACAAAACTTCCTGATTTAAATAAAAACCCTATCAATAATCTAAGTAGCTGTAGGAAAGAATGCAGGCAGAAGCCCAGCAGCAGAGTGGGGACTATCGTGTTTATTGCACTCAGTGTAGCATGTATGATTACCTTCCCTGTGGACAGGTGGCATATGTGTGCATTCGGTGCAAGGAGCTCCTGGCCTTCAGAGACCGCGTATGGGCTTTGGAGGCCACGTGGCTGAATTGGAGGAGCTAAGGGAGGCCAAGAGGTACATAGATGAGGCTTTCCGTCACACTGTAGAACTGTCCCACCTCCGGTCAGACAGCCCCTGTGCTGTTAAGGAGGATGAAAGGCTCAGGGAAGGAGAACATTCAACTGGAGCAGAGGGAAATGCTCCCTCCTTCCAGAGGATGTTATCCTCTCGCACTGAGGATATATCTCCAGAGAAGGGAACTCCATTAGGAAAAGGCAGGTGTTAGTAATGGGGAATTTGATCATTAGAAACTTACATAGATGGGTTTGTGATGACTAGGAGAACCATATGGTGACTTGCCTGCCTGGTGCGAAGGTTGTGACTCTCTCGAGACATCTAGATAGACTTATGTGTAGTGCTGGAGAGCAGCCGGTGGTTGTGGTGCATGCAAGTACCAATGACATAGGGAAGGGTAGGAGAGCGGTTCTGGAAGCCAAATTTAGGTTGCTTGGAAAGAGATTCAAATCCAGGACCTCTATGGTAGCGTTCTCTGAAATGCTTCCAGTTCCACCCGCAGGGCCAGGTAGGCAGGTAAAGCTTCAGAGTCTCAATGCGTGGATGAGATGGTGTTCTTATGCTCTTAAACACTGTTATCAGTTGTTGGAGTACTTAAACTTATTGCACTAAAATGTTGATAAGAATACATTTGTTTACATCTGTGCTTAGTAAAAAACAAAGGTTTCAGTGCATTTCTGTGTTAATAAATGAATGCTTTTGATGTGGTAACACTGATATTTAATGTAATTATTTTTATACAGTTGCAAATAAAGGATTGCGTGGAGTATTCTTATCATAGGGTTTGCTTCATTTTCTAGTTTTCTTCATTTTATAGTCTGGGTAATAATGCTCAGAAGGACAAAAACCAAAAGCATCCATTTATCCAAGGTAAATTGTGATTCTTTTGTAATTAACGTAAATTAAATTTAATAGAAAACAGCCTTAAAATCCTGAATTACTAACTAAATTGGCAACTTCAGACTGAAAGTCACAAATATATTTGGATTTTGAAAGTCAATTTCTTTTCCACTTACCTGCCAAAAGTCCCAAGTTCTCTTGCACAAGCTGAGATCACAAATCCCCAAACTGGAGCAGAGAGCAGCATTGCTCTGTGTATCTGACATGTCCAAAGAGATTTGCTAGATAAGAGGTTTTGTTATTGTTTTTTTTAAAAGACCAAAAATTTCAAAACTGAATGCCTACAAGAAAACTCCTGATTTGTATATTTAGTTGCACGAGATACAATTTTTAAAAGCCTGTAAGTCAAGATTTCCCCTAGAATTTAGGCTGATGTATTAAGTGCCTTTGAAAATGAGGCTAAGACATGTTTGAAAATTTTCCCATAAATTCATTGTATATACTTGATCATAAGCCTAATTTTTTGGGGGTAAAACATTCTACAGTAAAGAGCAGGAGTTGACTTATGAATGGGTCATTGCATTTTACCAATGTTTTTAATGGGCGGAGTGGGGAGTTGGCAAACTTCAATTCCCAGCTCAGTAGGGCAAACTGGCACGCGAGAACACTTTATGTACATGGAGTGACTGCAGGCACAGAGTCCCTCAACTCCCAGTGGCTGCTGTTTGCTGTTCTGGGTCAAAGGGAATGGTGGGAAATGGCAGCCAGCATGTCCCTGCTTCTCGCAGCTCCCATTGGCTGGGAATGGCAAACAGCAGCCATTGGGTGCTGAGAGGCACCAGGCCTGCAGACACTCTAGGTAAACAAAATGTCCCACTGTGCCAGTGGCTTACGTGATGATGAGCTGGGATTGGAAGTTTCCCAACCACCAATATAGAATCGGCTTATAAACAGGTCATTGCAATTTTTTTAACTTGGGGGAGGGTTCAGCTTATGATCTGATGGGCTTATGATCAAGTATATATGGTAATTTGATCTGATTTTCAAATTAGAGGTGCTGAGTACCCACATTTCCTCTGACGTCAATGAAAACTTCGGTATTTATCACTTTGAAATTCAGCTCACTCTCAGTTGGGTGCATAAATATGGATTTTTGGAGCCTAAGTTTAGGCATGTGGGTTTGAAATGTTGTATAATACTTACTTGCTAGTACTAAATGGGATTTTTTTCCTGAGTGAATGAAGGGCCTAAAGTCATCAACTTTTGCAGAATCTAAACCGCATGCTGCAGCAGAGTGAAAAGTGATCAGACTCTTGTCCATTTTTACTACGGCTGTGGAGTACCCCCTGAGCCACAGTGAAATTTACCATGATCACAATTTTAGTTCATTGCAAGAGACAGCAGTAAACAGTTAAGTGCACAATATCTTTGAAAGTCAAGTTATAATAGTGCACATTGGGCATCCAAAACAAAGGATTAAAAGTCACCTTCAGAATGTGTCCCCCAATGCCTAATTGGTAAGTGCCCTATGCTTCTAAGCACACTGTACAGTAGAGCTCGGAACTCTGCATTTGTGAGGGGAAAAAGAATTGGAAGAAGCAGAACTATAAAAACTCAGTGCTATAAACACTCTAGGTGATTTGTCCTCTCCCTACACTGTGCACATACAAATCTGAGACCACAGTGCCGGCTGACATATGTCTCCTATTTTACTGAAAATCAAACATGGCTTTTCCCCCGTTTCTCTCTCTCCTTGCAGTTGCAAATGTTTTGCTTTTTTGTACAGAAGGCAAATGTGTGAGAGGAGAAAAAATACAGTAACATACTGTGCTTCAAGATATACATGTTTTATGGGGAAAGCAGTCACTTTTTTCAAGGCCCAAAACTCACATCTAGACTTTTGAGATTGCCTTTCAGTCAGGGCATGGTTGTAATTATTTTTAATTTATTAAAGGCCTAAAGAGCCAAAGTCAATAACTTTTATGACCTGTTTAATGCCAAACATAAAACCAGAAGGCTTGATTTTTTTTTTTTCAATCACTCTTGCATTCATTTTGCTTCTGAGTTAGGAATGATAGAATAAGGAAGTTAAACTGAACATTAGTTTTGATATATTGACTTCTAAATTTTTGTGTAATACTTTTTAAAAGAGTATTAACATGTTGTTCATGAAGTCCACTGGGCTACCCAATAGGCTAATTTATAATAAAAGAGCAAGCAAAACACTCATTTGTGCAAAGGAAAAACAAAATGGGCATTTCTGCTTTTTTTATTATATATATATATAAAGAAGAATGAAAGTTTTGCCTTTCTTTTTATACCCTCTTTCTCCAGATAAGAGTTCTTCTTTCAGATTAGAAATCCAAATTTTGGTTGCCATTGAAGACTCTGCTAGGAATGGTTTTATCTGGTCTAACGATTTTTTTTTTCTGAAAAAATTTCCTCTATGTCAGTGAGGGAAACCTAGGTTAGTGAGTGGCTGCATGAGTGGCCTCCTTCATCTCAGTGGGCCGCAAGATTGTCATAGTCAAAAGGATCTTCTGGGATAGGGTAGTTTTTCTAACTCACTTGCATACCTAGAATTTGTGGCCTGAGACGACTGAACCGTAACAGCACTTTGGATGTAGAGGGAGCGCACAGCTTTCACAACGTTGTGTGCTATCCGCCTGCACCTTTCTTCACATGTCCTTGCTTCACATACGTATTACTTTTGTGATACCAATAGGGAAAAAAACTATGTGGATTAAAACCAGCAGAATCTGGTAACCCTATGCATAAGCAACAAAATGTTTCATGGGACACACATAGAACCCCAATGGGCTATATGTGGCCCTCAGGCTGCTCACCAAAGCCCTATGTTATCATTGGTACAATTCCCCTATAGTTGGAATGCTAGACAAACTTGACAATGGTTAGGCTGTGGTCGCAGCACACCAGCTGCCTATCATACTGACTAGTATTTTCCCATTGTTTCCTGTACTCCCCCATCTGCTTGTCTCCACCTGTTGTTTCTTGCCTCATGATTAGGGCTTGTCTTCACTATCTACACTGCTGTAATTGATGTAGTGGGTATCCATTTAGTGGGTCTGTTGGAGACCTGCTAAATGGAGGGCGGAACACTTTCCAGTACTCCATCGCTCTGAGGGTATGTCTATGCTAAAGAGTTTTGTCAGAAAAATGGCCGTTTTTCTGACAAAACCGAGGAACGTTCACATTGCAATTGCGTTCTTCTGAAAAAAACCTGAAAGAACAAAGGAGTTTTTCCAGCATTGGTAATCCTCATTCTGTGAGGAAGAAGCCTTTTTGCGAAAGAGCTCTTTCACAAAAAGGCGTGTGTGTATGGGGAAGAGGAAATTCTTTTAGAAGAGGAGGAAAAAGCACAGGTGCCTTAGTGGCCATTCTGTCCTTAGCAATCACAGCTTACATGCGAGTGAGTATCTAAATTACTCATATAACTTAAGTTATGCTGCTAACTTACTCTGGTAGTGAAGACAAACCTGCATTTTATAAGCTTTTGTGGGCAGTAATTATCTTTTTTATTTTGTGTTTGTACAGTGCCTAACACAGTTGGGTCCTAGTCCATGACAGAGGCTGTTTGGTGCTACTGCAGTACAAATAATAAATAATAATAGCAGCAGTGGTGTGAGAACTGGTGTGGACAAGGTGCTGGTGCTCACAGGAAGTCTACAAGCTATGACGATAAGAAAGTCAGTAGCTGCTGGCTGCAAGAGAGGTAGTGTTCCCAGTTTCGAAACCAACGATGTACTTGCAGTAAGGCATATTTTCATAGTAAAGCCAACTGTGGACAAGTGATTAGATGGCAGGAACACTAGTAGAATGATAACATCACAAGAGGGAAGTGACAAAACTGGCCAGTAAGGAATTGTGGGATTTTTAGATTGTTGAAAACACTTTAGGTTTGTTGTAGGGCTGTCGATTGACATGTGTTAATGCCTGGGATTAATGCAGTCCAGGATTAACACGTTAATCGCACATGTTAATGCTGTGCTGCCCCTTTGAAGTGCCGCTGTGGTGCTTCAAAGGGGCAGCACAACACGGAGCCTGGGATCAGCTGGGGACTCCCCAGCTGATCCCAGGCTCTGCGTGGCATTTCCCTAAAGGTGGCATTTTAAAGGGGCAGCCGTGGAGTCTGGGGTCAGCTGGGCACTCCAGCTGATCCTGGGCTCCTAACATGCTGCCCCTTTGAGGCACTGGGGTGGCGTTTCCAAGGGGCAGCACAATGCAGAGCTGCCCCTTGGAAGTGTTGCACTTCCCCTTTGATGCACCACCACGGCGCTTCAAAGGGGCAGTGCTGCATGGAGCCCGGAGTCAGCTGGAGAGTCCTTGCACTGCCCCTTGGAAACGCTGCCCCAGCGCTTCAAAGGAGCAGTGCTGCATGAAGCCCATGGTCAGCTGGGGACTCTAGCTGATCCCAGGCTCCATGCAGCGCTGCCCCGTTGAATTCCCGCGGTGGCGTTTCAAAGCGGAGATGCATGTAATTGTGCGATTAATCACGATTAAATTTTTTAATCACGTGATTAATCACAATGAACATTTTTAATCGCTTGACAGGCCTAGTTTGTTGTATTTTTTATTAGCATCCATTTAACTTCAATGACCAAACAGCTTGGAGAGCAAACTACTTTGTTAATATTTGAACTGCACCATCCTTTCAATGAAGCTACCAAGAGCTCCAGTAACCATGCTTTGAAACCTCCAGTAAACCAAGGAAAGCCCAAGCTTGACATTCCTGGAATGTGGGTGTGGACGTAGTGGGGGTGCTTGCTCGGCTGTGGTGACCTCTGCTGTCTGGAGCAAGACCCAGCAAGGAAAACCTCACTATGCAAAGGTGATGCCAAACTTGTTGAACCAGACACCCCCCATGGAGAGGAACAAAGGAAGGTGGAGGCTTCCCTTGCTGGGGGGCAGGGCTGGAAGAGGGTGAGTTTAGTTGCGGGCTGGGAGCATGGAGGAGACAGCCTAGGGAAAGGGGCTGGAGTTTAGGGGCCCAGTCTCCCCCATCTCAAGGGGGCCTGAGGCATCCTAGCCCAGCTCTGTGACCAGATTACATCTGTGCTGTGCTGTACCCTGGAGAGGCAATAAACTTCCTCTATTCCACCGGCTGGTGCAGTCTGTTTGTGCCATTTCGGGGTGCAGGAGACGGGGGACCCCCAACGTGCTGTCACAGTGGGAGAGAATGGGGGCATCCTACAATGTCTTCTTTATGCACTAGAAACTGGAAAAAAGAGCAAAATGCCAGTCTTGGAAAATCCTTTGGTGATCACCATTAAGACATAATCTTTTGGATCTCCTGCATTAACTGTTTCTTTAGGGCTTGATCTTGTGATCCTTACATGTAATTTCAGTGGGCTATTTAGGTGAGTAAGGACTGTAGGACTGAAGACTGCAGAATATTGTGGCAGGGATCAAGTTTTCTGTAGTTTGTACACAGCATCAGCGCTTAACAATGAATATGTTACAAGAGTAATGAATAATAATAGTCATCTTGTTCAGGTCATCTTTCCTGTATGTGTACATTGTGCCAGGCCAGCCAATTTTATTGTCAGTTACTAGCTAGCCAGTGATTAAAAACTGTCCAGTGTTAATGCAATAACAAGTTTGATTACTACCTTTACCCCCTCCACACAAACCACTGAGAGTACTTTTTCATGTTCCAGTGTCATTGATTTATTTCATGCTAGCTTCTTTTTAACTTGCTGCACTGTTACCATGGAAACCAAAATGTAAATAATATAAATGAGTAATAGTGATAAGGAATTGTTAGCTGGCAATACATAGAACACATTTTGATGAAGTTTTTGTTGTTGTTTAAGAACAAGAACAAAAGAAAGAGAAGGATTCCTTTTTTCATGGAACAAGGTTCAGGAAGGGAATATACTGCACTATCAAGAGGAAGGATCACCTCAGTGACATCCCTACACCAATGTATCCTGTATAAAAGCACTGGGCCTTCAAAAAGAAATATGCACAATTTTTGAATAAAAACCCAGAAGTCATCAGTATTAGCCTATTTTGTAGCTGGAGTTTCTTAGGCCAGACTGCTAACATTAGGAATTTTGTCATCTGTGAAATTTTTGCTGGAATTTAACTCCCCATTTCTGTTTATCTGATTCATCTCCCTACTATGCTCCACTGCCCTGAGATTCAGTGCTCCAGAAACTTTCTCATGCTGTCATGCTGAGATTGTTACACTCCTCCAAACAAAGCAGAAATAGTCCCATGACACTAGTTACAGTCTCTATAGCTTAAACCCTATGCAGTGTAGCTCAGACACTCATGGTGAGTTCTCAAATTACACACCTATTCACGATCAATCCACAAAGTTTGCACTTTGGGGCCAGGGCTTTAATTTTATGTTTGTACGGTACCTCACACAATGGAGCCTAGACCTGTTTGGCCTCTGCAACATAAATGTTAAATAATAAGTGGAATTTAAAAAAAGAAAACTTGATGGAGTGAAAACAACAATGTGACTACGGACATCTTCCATGAACAGGAAAGAATGCTAAATCCACAAGAGCAAAATCTGCAGGTATAAAACAGTGAAGCTTGATTGACTTCAGTGTTTCCGCACTGAGAACCTGATCCCTAGAATAAATTGTTTCCCTAGTTCCACCATACATTCTCCGTAGTTTGTGGGAACTGCTGGGAAAATGTTTTGAGATGATATCCTTAATTACAGTAGTACAGTGGCTTTCAACTTGATTACTAAAGTTCAGGGGTAAATGGGTGGTGGGCTTGGGGGTGTGGCCTTTTCTCTTCTGTGGAGGTTTATGTTGTTTTAGTCCCTTCAATGAGTGCGTTTCTTTGGCCATGTAATACACCTATAGAGATGTGCACAATGGAATTTATTCAAGTAAGCACTTCTGGGAAAATTGTAACTCAGCAAGACATAGAACATAAAGGGGCACATTTTCAGGTGGTTTAGTTCCTTTCCAGAGGAGCTAGGCTGGGTTCCACCAGCTGGGGATCTGACCCTTGATGTAATACTGATTTCAGCTACTGGCCATTTGGATTAAGGTAATAACAGTAAATTGTAGATGTACCAGAAGTTACTTTCTGTCTGTAAGAGATGATATTAAAATTATCCAGAAATTCAAGATGACAAGACTCAAAAGTCACTTAAGGTAAATACATGCAAATCAAAATGGAAAAATTGGCATATTTTTCCCAAATAAAATGTTTTTAACAGTACAGACTCTAGTGCAGATTCACCCCCCTTTGGTAGAAAAAGTGCATGTGTCAATAAAGTCTATGGGAGTGACACCAGAACTAAATGTAGTTCTTTGTTTTTGGATTATCCCTTTGAATAGCGGAAGAAGCTGCCAGGAGAAACATTTTATGTACCAACTCTCCTGAGTGAGATTGAGGCTAATAAGCCCCTTCCCTACAGACTCTGATGTTGCATGTGTTCATGCACATGTGTGTGCAGAAACTTGAGCTGATTAAAAAAGATGCTCACCATGGTATCTTTCCCACCTCCTCCAACCAATATACTTTTACTGAGTTAGAACAGAATTTTGAGATGCCAAGGAGCTGCTGGGAAAACATTCTCCAGGAGGGTCCCTCAGCTTTAGACAGGGGTGGATATAGGGCAGGGCGAGTGGGGCAGCCGCCCTGGGCCCCGCACTTCAAAAAGCCCCACGCGTGCACCTTGGCGCCACCGCACATGTGCCATGTCAAAGGGGGGCCCCGCGAAATTGTGCTGCCCTGGGCCCTGCAAAATCGTCATCTGCCCCTGGCTTTAGATTTCACTTTGTAGGAAATAGCCCACATTTGCTGGCATTCAGGGTATGCTAAAAGGTCCTTATGTTTCAGTAGCTGTGGGTATAATGAGGATAAGGTTGAGGTATATGGGAAGTTTTATTTATTTAACATTCAATTTAAAGTCTCAGTGGGGTTTGACACTTCTGTGGTATCTGGGCAGTTTTGGTTTTAAGGCTGAAAATTAGTTGTTTTGGTGTGGCCACTGGTTTGCTGTTACTATTGTTTTTATGGGCTGTGATTTCACTCCCATCTGCTAGGGCAGTGGTTCCCAACCTTTTTTAGAAAGCGGACCGGCAAACCCATTCACAAACTTTTGGTGGACCAGTAACATTTTTTTTGCATGTTCATTATGCAAATAATGAATATGCAAATATGCAGATAAAATATTACTGATCTGCCAAAAGCCCCGGCCCCCAGAGTCGCCACAAATAGCTGGCATCAGCTCCACCAGCCCCCTGTCTTTTAAGGTTTGGAGCTTAGGAGAGTTGTTTTTGGTATTCAGGTGGGGTTCTTACAAAGAGCAACATGCTGAGTTTCCTGAAGATGAGTGGCATTGTTTCCTGGACACACAATGTAGTGCACCCTAAGAAAAACCAATAGCTTAATTTTCTCTAGCTCGTTGCATACACCAGGTAGCCATAAGACACCCCACAATTCAGCAGCTCAAGGGACAGGTACAGAGAGCTGGGAGAGGGGAAGGAGGCTGCTTGGAGTGACCCATGCAGGGATTTGGGTGCAAAGTGGCAGATCCCAGGGTGTGGGAGCGGTTACACAGGGATTAACGGCTTGGCGTTTGCCCAGCTATGGCCCCCGGCAGCAGCACTACATGGGAGAGTCGTGCCACCAGTCCCGGGCCACTCCCATCAGCCCACACAGACTCTGGGCCCCTCTTCACCCTGCCCACTGACGTAAACCTCGCTTTCCCCCTCCATTGCCTGGCTGCGGCATGACTGGGCCGGCGCTGCGCGGCACTAGCCACGTGACCCCTCCCTGAACTGCTCCACAGGAAGGGTCTTGCCGAGAACAGCCGTGGTGGGAGGGGAGGCGCTGAGTGGTGTACTCCAGCCCTGCCCACATAGCAGCTGCATCCTGGCAGCCAGCAGTTCGCAGACTGGCATTTGTCTGAGGACCAGCAGTTAGGAAGTGCTGTGCTAGGTCATCTTAAGCCATTAGATAGGCATTTTTGTTTGCTGACCTTAGTGCGTGTTTCAAACAACAATTAAGAAAATAAATTTTTTTTCTGTATGGAATTTCACAAAATGTGAATTTTAAAAATAATAAAATAGGGAATATAGCAAAGAAATTGTGGCAATTTCCTTCTTAATGCAATAGATTTGCTATTGCATGAAAACCAAGAGAGAAAGAAGGTGGCATATGAATTTGATGTTATCAGAATTGCTTTTGCTCTGCTAGTTTGCTAGTCCCATTTGGACACTTACTATGATTCCCTTGACTTACTTGCATGTAAACAAGATTTAATACACAATTAATTACTTTTGTGCTACAATGTTAAGCCCACAGCTTTCCATCAAATAAAGCAAATTCTGTTTTCAGAATGGTTAAAAGAGTAGCTGATACTGTACAATATGTGCACAAAGCTTTTAGAATATTTAGTTGACTTTGGACCTAATTTGCTATTTAAGCTGGGTCATACTCTGAGCCATTCCTCTCTAACAAGCCAAGATAAAAGGAGAAGCCGTTTTCCATTCTAAGCAATCATTAGGTGTTACACAACAATTTTCTTTATACTTTTTGGTCTGCCAGAGCCTCATTCAGGTTAAAGATAAGCATAGCCGATTTTTCTTTTCAGTTAAGTAAGCTTTTTTCTCTCTTGCAAATCTTTGCAAACTTCTTTAACAAGCTTATACTCTCTAAGGACTGGTTTATGCTTGTGTTTCATGCTCTCCTATCCATGTGGAATATAATTATACAGAAGCCCTCTAGTCCTCAGATCTCTAGTGTGTCTAATACAGTATTTAGTTAGTACCAGGTAAACCGACATGGCAGTTCTCTTTTAAAGGCTCTCTGTCAAAGGCAGTCCTGTTGCTGCCTTAAAGGCAAGATGTACTGCGTATAAACCTGAGCTGATTCTACTAAACATGGATGGATAGTATCATCCTTGTGGCACATAAGCCCCAACTGAGGAAAGCACTTAAAGTACATACTTAACTTTAAACTCTGTGGACTTCAGTGTGACTCAGGCTGTGTGCTTTCGTGCTGTCCTGAATTGGATGCAACCATGAGTTAAGGCAGGATTGATTAACAGTGCCATTTTTCAAAGTGGCAGTCCACAGTCGTGTGCAGTTGAATACCTAATCTGGATGTACATATACTACACATTTGTCTACAATTTAAGGTCTGCACACCCATGTAGATTTCATATGACTAATATGCTTGCATATTCAGTCATACTACATGTCTAAACAAATTAAGAAACTACCGCACACCATCCAGGCCTCTTGAAAACCAGACACTACATTGCTAACTCATAAAACATGTAAAATGCATAAATTCTTTAACTGCTCAGAAGGGGGCTGTGCCCACGGCTCACTACGCTCCTCAAACCCCTGCCCTCCCGCCCCCTTTCATAGCTAGAGAGCCTGATGACGTCATTCTGTTGTGCAGCAGGAAAAACGTTATATATAGATATACAGAGAAAAAACTATTATCTGAAAAGGAAAATGAAGAGTCCTTTATACCCGCTGTCTGAAAACTGCCCTGGTGAAAACATGAGCTCTTTTTATCTGTCCTTAAACCCCAAAATTAATCAGTCTCCTTTCTCTGACTGCACAAGATAATCCACATCTCTATCTTAATTTTATTCTTCCTATGGTATCTTCCACAGGGTTACCATATTTGAACTGTCAAAAAAGACGACACTTCTGAGAGGTAGTGTATCTGTATCAGTAGCTACCCACTCACGTTGTATTAATACGATATATAATACATTAATCAGGGCCAGACAAAGGCAAGGGCAAGCCGGGCAGCTGCCCAGGGTGCCAACTGATGACGAGTGCCTGATGGCAGCTGTAAGGAGCGCGCGGTGTCCCTTTCAGCTGCCATTAGGAGCCATGCGCCCAGCTCCCGCAGCACTGGCCCAGTGGTGCCAGCCAGCAGCGCCCTTCCCTCCACGGCTGCGGGGCCCTGCATGGCCCGACGCGTGTGCCAGCAGTGCTAGCCGGGCCAGGTTGGGCAGAGCATGCGCCGTGCGCCCCGGGGGCAGTGCCATGTACGTGGGCCCAGGGCGCCAAAAGGGCTCGGGCCGGCCCTGACATTAATATAACACAAGTGGGTAGATACTGACACAGATACACTCCCTGTCAGAAGTGTCCTCTTTTTTGAAAGTTCAAATATAGTAACCCTACCATAGTAGGTCATGCAGGAGAACCTGGTCTCATTGAGATTCTTCAGCCATTGTTTATGTATATTAGGCCTTGCTGCTGATGTTCTACTGCAGGGGTGGGCAAACTATGGCCTGCAGGCAGCATCCGGCCCGTTGGGTCTTTTCATGAGGTCCCCAGGGAAATTATTTTAAAATAACTCCCAAAATTATAATTTCAAAATTACATGTCCACATTATGGGTAAGCCTCAAAATTAGCTCAAGGCAAATTCCGTTAATGTGGACGTGTTGACTTAGAGCCCCAGGAAGCACTGGGGAGTAATTAGTTTGAATTATTCTGGAGAGTAGTTATTTTGAAATAGTGGCCCCAGAGCGTCCACACTACTGCTATTTTTAAATAACTATTTTGAAATTAGCACTATTCCTCATGGAAAGCAGGAGTTATTTCAAAATAACCAGCCCATTAATTTGAAATAACGGTATTGGTTGTGTGGACGCGCCAGTTGCTATTTCGAAATAAGGGGAATAATTTTGAAATAACTCCACAGTGTTGACCAAGGCCAAGTTCCCTCTAGGGAAAGTATGGTTGGGGACTTGCCATTCTCAGCCCACTGATACAGCCAGGGGAAGTGTGGTCAGGGGCTTACTCCACTCTGCCTGTTGCTCTAGCTGGGAAAACTGCAGTCAGGGGGTTTCCCTACTGCCCCGGTACACCAGGCAGGGGGTCAGAGCTGGTAGCAGTGCAGGGAAACCCATTTTTCTGGGTCTCTCCAATAGGTTGGGGACCCTGGACAGACCCTTGTGTCCCAGTTGCTAGTCAGACACTGGGAGGAGGTTGAACCAATGAGCATTTACAGCCTACAGTATAATTTCCTACTCAGATGTGGCCCTTAGGCCAAAAAGTTTGCCCATCCCTGTTCTACTGTGAGACAATCCATTGCTCTGATTTCTCATCTCAAAAAACCCTGGTGATTCAGCATTTCCTTTGAAAATACTGACTCAGGTTTTCAAATTCAGGTGCTAAAAATCAGGTCCCTAAGTATGGATGCAAGGGCCTGACTTGAGTCATCAAAATGTTAATATTTTGATCCCTACCTTTTACCTTTTCTTAGTGCTTAATCCATCTCTGATTTAGATTCCAAGTCCTAAAATGTTTTTCATACATTTTTGCTAAATGAACACAGCATTGCCGGCTTCAGATGTTTTACAAATCATGAGTTAGGTCCTTCAGAAGTCATGGGATAGGCTTGAGGCTAATGAGTTAAAAGAAAGACAAATTTTGGATTCTTTCTGTTTGCCTTCTGGGTTTTGATCCTTTTATGATTACATTTACAAGCTTTTTTTCTGCAACCACGAGGGCTAGAAACTTACTTACTTCCTTTATTAACGCTGATAGTTTCATGTATACCCATGATTCCACAGACTGAACCTTTGAGAAGAAAAAAGTCTAATACCATAACACTTATTAAAAATCTCTAAAATTGGTTTTGGGAATTATTTATGAGGATTTGGGAATGAAGAAGGAACAACTGTAGAGTCAAGTTTTATTAAAAGAAATAATTAATTTCCTCTAAACTTTATTTAGAAGACCCTATCTGAGCATTTTACAGTGCAGTACTTCCATGTTCTGCAAAGTTAAAGAATTTGCTGGTGGCGGGGTTTAATACATATGAAGGTTCAGAAGAAGTCCATATAAAAGTCCTGTTTTCAGAGACATCCTAACCCAAGAATAGAGCTTAGTGATGTGTTGCTTATTCAAAAATATTCTGCATGATTATTTTGAAATCATATGTCATAATTTTTCATTGCTATGAACTACTTCAAGACAGACCCAAAAGAGAAAATAACAGAACTCCTCTTGTTGCTACCTATAGTCCACAACTCAGATCCCTTGAACGCATTATACACAATCTACAACCCATCTTGGAAAATGATTCCTCACACTCAGAGGCCTTGGGAGAAAAACCTATTCTTGCTTAAAGACAACCCCCTAACCTGAAATGTATTCTTTCAGTGCCCCACTCCTATACAGGCAGTCCCCGGGTTACATGGATCCGACTTACATCAGATCCCTACTTACAAACGGGGTGAGGCAACCCCACACTAGCTGCTTCCCCCCAGCAGACTAGGGAGACGCGAAGCTAGCGCCTCCCCCAGCAGACCAGGGATATGTGGAGCAGCTTTTCTCAGCAGACACCTCAGCTTGAGAATAAAGGACTGAGGGAAGTGAGGTGTGGGAGAATAAAACTGAGCTCTGGAGAAATGTTTGGCTAGAGTTTCCCCTACAATATGTACCAGTTCCGACTTACATACAAATTCAACTTAAGAACAAACCTACAGTCCCTATCTTGTACGTAACCCGGGGACTGCCTGTATATATTGGACAAACTGGACAGTCTCTGTAGCACTTTAAAGACTAACAAGATGGTTTATTAGATGATGAGCTTTTGTGGGCCAGACCCACTTCCTCAGATCAAATAGTGGAATTCTCCAACCAGAGTTGAAGGCAGCAACTTAGTTTTCTTCATTTTACTGTGGCCTTAAGTCTTGTCTGTCTCTTAGAATTAAATTTTAACATAGTATTCTATACAAATTTCTGAATTTCCAGAGTCAAAATAACTGTGATTACTAGAAGGTGACTTCAGTAAATACAATCTCTAAACTCATTTTAGTGTGGCATGGTAGCCTTTTTGGTGAAAATAGTAAAATTAAGAAGCAAAAGACAATGTCATCTTCTTATGATCCATTTGAAAAATAAAGTTAGTTTTTCATTTATAATTTTTTACTTGCTATCTTACCATGGTCATTCTATTAAAGCTTGAATAATGAGTATTGAATATTAGTTTTCCTTTTGAAATGATTTTAGCACCGGAAACAGAAGTCTTTTTTATTTATCAACAGAATAGGAACTCCATAGGCCTCAGCCAGGCGAGATTTTTCAATACATTTCCCTGTCAACAAACTTTGCACACTTTCCAAAGAAATGGCCTCTAAGGAGGAGAGAGCTTTAGTCCACAAAACCATTTAATCTTGGGCATCTTGGAGTTGATTGCCAAGTGTGTCAGTTTTGATAAAGTACACTGGTTGGATTCCTATCGTGTGAAAATTGACTCAGTGACTAAGGATGCAGCTTTAAATGTATCCATGAGGAAACTACTAAAACACACAGTCACCTAGGCCAGCCATAGATGTTTAATTGTAGTATGGACATACTCATAGAGGTCAATTTCTATATCTCAATGACAATCCTTTGAGCTATTTTTTCCTTTTTAAATAAACAACTTTTATAATCTACTATGAATACCAGCCTCTGCCATCTATATATTTGTCTTCAAAGTGCATCAATGATTTTCTTCTGAAACAAGTATGCCAGCTGCATTTTACTTAGTTTGATGAACAGATAACTAAACTATTTTTCATTTGATACCATTGTGGTTAACTATTTTATTAACAAATATATCTTTTTTCAAAATATTACATTTTTACAGATATTGCTATTCTCTCATTCATTTATCTTAGAGTTTATATCATGCTCACACAGTATTCTCCACACACCTCTCAAATAGTTTATAATTATACCTTGCTTCATGGCAACTGGATTATATGTGTATATGAGGCTATACGTACACAAAAATTTCAACTAGGACACACACCTCAGGATATGTGTGCGCTTAAATTTGGCACATATGTGAAGATTTGACCTATATGTTTTGAGGTATTTAAATTATTCTCCAGCCCTTTCCTTTGTATTTCATTCATTTAAACAGCAAAACTTATTAAAACCACGAATTGCATATAAAAACATCTCTAGAAATGGGAATACATTTTCAAACACACATGCACTGTTGTCTTTCCTCATAGGATATGCAGACAGCTACAGACTTGTCACTCAAAACTCTCATCACAAGACAGATTTCCCAACACTCCAGAAATTTTGCTTTTTTTTTTTTATAAGATGTCTTTGCATTCTATATTTATCTGTTTGAAATTTTGCTACCTAGGCAGCATTCTGGAACTGGAAAGAACAAAATAGTCAATCTTAAGAATCAGTCTAAACCGAGAAGTATGCTTTCTCAAGAATTGTATCAGGCTTGTCCTTAATGCCAGTAAGATTGAGGGTGTGTTATTTTGTGTCACTATGTGATGATATTAACACTGACACAAGGCTTTGTGATTCTTAGTTGATTATGAAATGTAAGCTTTGTTGTTTCATTAAGAATTTTCCATTCTTCTCCTTTTTTTTTTTCAGTTTTCTGCCTTCCTCTCTTAATCTGGGGCAACTCTCCCCATTTAACTAGAAGTCTCCATCCCCACCTTCAGATAACCTACAATTATCTCCTAAGAAGCAAATCTGTCCACCCAGCTGGTAGAAATACATTGAATTGTTTTCAGCATTTCCAGGCACTTCTGAAACGAAGTATACATTCTTATTTTATGACCTTTTTGGCTATACGGTGATTATTAATCATTACAGAAGCAACAAAGAGGAAATGACATCAGTAGAGAAGATGAACTATGCAATAGCAGAAGCTTTATTCACATTGAATACACTATTCATTTACACAAAAAGATCATTTCTCAATTCAAAGAGGAATATTCTAATTTAAGGTCTAACTTCGGCCATATGTCAAAATCTCTATGGAAACAAAGCATACTACTGTGTAATGATCCCATAAGAAACACATTCCCCTTTGTAGATGGGCTAGTAGTAGGTGCATCTTAATCTTTGGAGCTTTAGATTTTTTTTCCAGACAAGCACTATGTTTTAACATCCGAAAACATTCTTTTCCATTTTAATTTGCTTTTACACAGATATAGCTGAGATTTTTGTTTTTGGACAGTTTGCTAATCTGGTATAAAATGATCAAAAAATGTGGTGGTTTTTTTTAAAGTTAGGACACAAAATGCTGAATGGCTGTATGAGACTTCATCTTACATTCTTTGATTTAAATACATTACACAGTCAAGTACATGAAACTTTTAAAGATTTCAGAAAAATCATTAAATAAAAGGTGTATGTAAAATTTTCAAAATAATATAAGTGATAATGACAAACATCTACAATATACAATATTGTATATACAATAAATTGGAAAAGGAGGAATCCATAATAGCGTATTTGGAAATATAAGGTGGAAGGATATAGCAGTCTTGTATACAAAGTGTATACATCTCACTACTTTGCTACAGTATAGAAAATTGGAAAATGCTTGACCATGTGCATTTTATTTTATGTAGCACCGTCCAGCCAAGAATTTCAAAGTACCTTAGAAATATTAAATAAGCTTCACAAGTCATATTGCTGTATAGGGGGAGGTGTGTGATTCAGCCATTTTACAGATGTTAGTCTGAGGCTCAAAATGGTTGAGTGACATGCTTGAGGTTACAACATAAGTAACTGTCAAGAAGAGAACCTGGGCACATTTCCCTCCACTCTCACTATGGGACTGCAACATCTGCAACACCAGAGTTCAAGAAAATATTTTTTGTATAAGTGTAAGGGAAAATTTGAAAGCCTTTTCCCACGAATTCTCCTCCAATTATAGCTATCTCCGTTTTTTCACCTTAGATGTATCTATGATGGGATAATCTGCAGAAATGTAAAGGGGGGGGGCGGGGAGAGTGGAGGAAGAAGGTTCCTTACAATAGATTTGACAAGGAATTTTTAAAATAAAAGAGTAAACTCTTATCAGCAGATTGGTCAACACAGCCACCCACCCTTCCTATGCTGTGCTGGCCTTTGTGCTTTCAAACAATAGGATGCAACAGCTTCCCTCATATTTAAGGCAGTACACTCACTGCTTGTCCTTAGTCACCATGTGCAACTGCCATTGAAATAAATCAGAGTGAGGTGGTTGCTCAGTGACAGTTGAAGCCCTAAATAAATATACACATATAGATAAGAGATGTCTGGTCATCTAAAGTACAGTGGTTTTAGAAAGCCATCAGATCACGACCTCTTCCACTATCTGTATTTGTATACCTGGGTTTAAAGGCCTGAAAATAAAAGCACAATGTTAGTGAAGAATGGTGATCCAATTACAGGTACAAATGTTTTGCAAAAAGCCAGACTTCTGATAAGACATGTTAACTTATTAGACTGGTTGACACATTAATTTATTAGACTTGTTGACACACCCACATGCATATTATTCTCTGGTAAATATTTTGGAGTTTCTCCAGGATAATCTGCTTATTTTTGTAAGATCGGTTAGCAATATTTTTTTGGAATTTTATGATTCAGTCAAAATGAATGGAGGGTTTTGGGCACTCAGCATGCCATGAGAGCGCACCCTTAATTTAGAAGGCTCTTTGTTACACTCAAAACAAGAGAAATGAGAGCTACATCCATCGTTGGTGTGAAGTGGTAAAACACAATGGACTTTAGTGGAGCTATGTTAATTTATATCCTCAGAGGATTTTGGCCTTGAGAATGTTATGTTTATAGATACAGATGCCCATGTTAATCTTAAGATTTAGTTCCACCAATGGAACTAATTTGGACTTTTTATTACATAGCCCACACATAGACTTTATAAGCCACCCTCAAATATAAGAGAATTCTTACATATTCAGCGCTCAATATAAAATGAGTTGGGGGTTCATGTTCTGGTTCATAGTAAATGTATTGCCCAATATAATCAAACCTCTGCCTTGGTTTTCATGAAATAGCACCCTTGTTAACCGACTCAGCAGAGAGGCTAAAGTCTTGCCTACAATACAGAGTATTGTGAATGCAAGTTATGCCCACAACCAAAAGACATTATAATTACATTATTTATGCATGTTCATATGAAGGATGTTAAAATGCATTTGATTAAATAAACTTGGAATCGCTGAAAATTTCAGCAGATCCATGTTCGCATGCAGGACAGTAGGCTCCCTGGGAGCCAGTGCATTTTGGGAGCCAGTTTTTAAACTGGCTCCCCATGAGCATTGGCTCCTGCCCCCCGCTCCTCTCCACACTGCTGCCTCTGATACAGCTGAGATGGGAGGTGGTTCCCCGTGAGCTGGTGTGCACTGGAGCCAGCTTTTAAGCCTGTTCTGTGAGAGTACCAGTTCCAACCTGCTCTCCCACCCCGTGCCACTGCTGCCTCTGATACAGAGGCAGCAGCGTTCGTGGAAGCTGATACTTGCGGGGAGCTGACTTAAAAGCTGGCTCCTCATGTATGCTGATTCTTGCCAACCTACCCACTGCCCCCCGTTCTGCCTCCGATAGAGGTAGCAGTGCATGGGGGGCCTGCATGTAATTGTGCACATTAACTGATGAGCCTGGTCTCATCAGTTAACTTCCACATCCTTAGTTCACACAAAGCTTCTTCTGTTGATGCTCGAGCACTGCGGGTAGCTATCCCACTGTGCTACTTGCCACCTTCTGCAGTGAACAGTTGTGGGAAGTAGAGTGGATCACAGTTCTCCTGCACCACTTAGCCACAGAGGGGAATGTGGAGCACACCCAGAGACAACTAGTTTTGTATATTTCTATCCCTTCACCCATATCTAAAATATACCGAAAAAATGACGTCTCTGTCTCATAAAACCGAGCACCATCAACTCAGAAATATAGAAATAAAACCATCTCCAAGAGCACTTTGGATGGTGTAAGGAAGCTTACACATCTACAATCTGGTTAGAACATTCTCTATTGGCAGAGGTCTTCTAACTTGCTCCCCAAGCCAGCACATTTCCAAATATCTTTGTGAAGCTTCCCTGATGCCTTCACTCTTCTTACTGTTGGTTGCTTCCCTGGAAAGCTGCATGACAGCTAGGGAAAGGAGCTAGCAACATTGAATTGTGCTTGAACTATGCTAACTCCAGATGAACGCCAAACTGGATATCCAGATAGAGCAAACTATCATCCACAGCTTCTTCCACATCCTGCCCAGTCTCCGAATGCAGATGGAGCCATGAATTTATAGCTGGTGTGTTTGGATTGTAGAAAGGGGAGCATGATTAGGCAAAACTTTTATTTTTGTCAATGGTAACTCCACTGAAACCGCAAATGAATGGAAATCAAGAAAATTCTAAGGGGAGAGGTAAGGGTTGAGTCACAATTTGTATGTATGTATTCATTCATTTATTTATTTTTGAGGGGGCAGGCACATGCGGGTCTTTGGCTGTTATTGTCTACGCATGTGTGATCTCTTAGCTGCTTGCCAGCTTTAAGAACAAATTCTACTGAAGTCACCAGAGTTACTTCAATGCCCTGGGCCCAATGTGTTTACGCCTTGTCGCTTGAATGCAGTGTTAACATGGATATTGTCTTCCTCTCTAGCATTACATGCTATATTACATTTTCCCTCTGCAGGCAGAGGAAGAATTTAGTCAGGTGACCTGAGGATCATCTGGCTCTTTCCTGTTGTTCCATTTTCTGTTATTAAAAATCAGATGATTTTCTAGACTGTTCCAAATTTAGCTACTGATCTTCATCTTAAATTACGATTGGGCCTATTGAGAGAAATGTAGGGCCCTGGTATATCATTTTCACTGTTTATGGATGGGTTTTTGAAGGGGCTTTTTCCCATCCTCATCAGTACTGGCTAAAGGGAATATCTAGATGACAGGAGAGCTCTGAATTTTACTCACTGAATTCTTAGCCTTGTGGGAAAGGTCCCTGAGTCTCTAGGAGTTTTCTCTGAGATTCCCAGAGAGATTATAGTGTCCGGTCTCTATCAGTTGGATAGATTAAATCTCATAACAAACAGTTAATCACATCTTCTGTCTGTTTAAAAGAAGATCTAATTCTTTATATTTGTGGGGTAGCTAATGCTCAGTGGTAGCTAAGAAGGCAGAATAAAGGACTAGCCTCAATACCCTCTTTACTGACCGTTAGCCTGTTTTGCTGGACAGAGGAAGAGATAGGAGGATGCTGCCTTTGTTTCCAGGGGGGACGGAGGGGAAGGGCACCTTTTACTAAAACATGATGCTATTTGGGAAGTGAGAATAAAGCTCTGTCTTTATGTTGAATTTTTTATATAATCTTTCTGTTAAATGGCCATCGTTCTTGTCTGTCTGTCATGGGATTTTCAGCTTACTGCCCATGCCAGCTACTGGCATGCACCACTGTGGCCTGGCTCAGTGCCGCACACGTGGCTCCATTCGCGGGGAGACAGTTCCTCACGGGCCGACGCAACAGGCTTGCTCTGCTGCCTGGCTCATTGCCACACAGTGCGGTTCCACTTGCAGGGAACCAAATGCCAGCTCGAAGAGACCAAAGAACAGAGACAATCTTGTCTTCAGCACAAATCAATTTTGTGACCTAATTGATTGGGAAGGGAAAAGACCAAAAAGACACAAATTTAAAAAATGAAAAAAACTTTTTAAACAAACAGACAATCTTTCTAAAAGCACACCCAAAGACTACAAATAATAAAGTGCACCAAAAGTCAAAAATAAAGTTTTCAGCTAGCAATTTAGGAGAAAAATTGGATGCAACCACCGTGAATTATACTCAGCTATCCAATCTTTCTCCTAAATTGCTAGCTGAAAACTTTGTTTTTGACTTTTTGGTGCACTTTTTTTTATTATTTGTAGTCTTTTGATGTGCTTTTAGAAAGATTGTCTGTTTAAAAAGGTTGGGTTTTTTTAATTTTTTTTATTACAGTTTAATGTTACGGGTTGTCTAAGCCAGCGATTTTCAAACTTTTTCTCGTGAACCAGTTGACGAATATTGTTGATGCCCGCAACCCAATATAATTTGACTCCAGAATGAGGCTGAGGATGAGAGCCTTGGGGGCTCCAGCTTTGGTGGTTTCAGGGCTGGGGCAGGAGGGACTTGCCTTGAATGGATCCCGGTCAGCAGTGCAGAGGGGATGCTTAGGCAGCTTCCTGCCTCTCAAGGCACTGCAGACTGAGCTGTGCCCCAGGAAGAGCCAGCAGCAGGTTCCCAGCCAATGGAGTTTGGAGCTAGTGCTCACGGAGCCCTGTGCGCTCTTCCCTCCCTCACCTAGGAGTTAGGCCTGTTGCCAGCTGCTTCAAGTGCGCAGCACAGTCTGCCATGCCAGGACAGGCAAGTACCTTAGCACCCCCACTGGTAACCTGATCCCCAGCAGCAGTGAGACCCAGGGCCTGACATTCCACAATGCAGTGCTGGGTCACGGCCTGTAGTTTGAAAACCACTGATCTAAGCTGCTTTGAGAAGTGCAGCCTGGCGTTACATGGGAGCAAAAATTCTGTCCTATGTATTTTGCCTCTACCTGCCTAATAGAACCTGGAATTTGAGTCATCTCCATGTCTAGTTAACAGACTGTTCAGACTCTAGCTGTCATTTGCCTACTGCTAAAACATATGAAAGCAGATTTTACAAAACAAACATTGGAATCCAGAGAGGAGTGGGGCTTACCTGCTGCACTATCCCACAAAGCGCTCTTCTTGTTTGATATTCAAATATCTCAACATCCTATATTTTAAGATTGACACAGTATAATGTGATCATATTGAAATGTCACCTACATTCCTGGTATTTGCCACGCATGCACCGATTGGAATTTACAATTAAATAACTTTCTAGTCAAAGGAAATGTGTTTCCTTTAATTTAAATATTTCAGATCTGGATCCTGCAGCAGTGTAAATCAGCATAGCTTCACTGATTTCAGCTACTCCAGTTTACACCAGTTGAGGATCTAGCCCTATATTACTGAAACACAAATTTTCATGCAACACACACCAGACATCACAGGATTCCAGTAGTTCCGGCCCATTTGTCTGCTGCTGCTAGGAAGTTGTTTACTCTTTGTATCACTCTCTGCTGACGTCTGCTCACTGAACAATGTCATCAAATTTCCTGTTTTTTGGCCTGTGGAAAGTAGCTCCCCCATCTTATGTGAAGGCTTTGCTACATGGAGATCCATGGAGCCGGATGCACCCAACAGACAGGATGTAAGGTTAAATGCAGCATAGCTAAGTAAATAAAGTAGGTGTTCAAATGTGAATTATAGTTGTCTGCTTACCATGAGGATAGAAAAACTGACAGCTTTAAACATTGAGCTAGGTCATAAAAAACCCACCTTTGTTTCACTGATTTTCTTAAAAATCAGAAATATAAACTTTGCTTCTGTTTTTCTTTTATTAATGAAGTTTCTCTGTACATTCTGTCAGCAGATTTCTTCCTAGCACAGTTTGGTTTATATAATGCCACTGATTGAATTGTTACAAAAATACTGGTAGTGCCATATAATTCTGCAGGCAATGGGATTTTGTAGACAATGGAACAGCCATATTGCAGTAATCAGTATCTTGTACTCAGAGTGGAAATTGTTAAGAATGTTGCCTGGGGTCTTACTCTTCCCCGCCCTCTGCCCCTTTTTTAGCCAATGCCATGTGATTATTAACCTCCTCTTGGAGAGCAACCAGGAGTGAGCAGAACACACTTGGGTTCAATGTACACCCAACAGTCACAGCTGTACTTGAAGTTCAAGGGGTAAGAGGGCATTACCATGCCCCAGAAGAGGTGGAGTCTCAAGGGGAAGGAGCATGGCCAGCCAGTCCTCAGCATGCCAGGAGCACATCAATTTAAAGAGGCCTAGGGCTCTGGCCACTGCTGCCACCCCTTTGAATGCTCCAGGGCAGTTGCCCATTCTGTCCCCTCCTTGTGGGTGGGTCTGCATGCCTCCCTGCCTCTGCTGGGACATGTCTCTTGTGTTGCTGAAACCAGCTGTTCCCCACATCCCCCTCACCTTATTCTGCTCTCCCATATCCTGTTTTCTCCTTCCTCCAAAGCAGCTTCTGTATTCTGCTCAGAACAGATCATCACTTTATAAAAGCAGTTTTTGTGGGGAGTATTTTATAGCCCTTTCTGTAAAAAAGACAAAGTTTGAAATATGTGAAATATGCCCTAAATTGCAGTCAGACAGTAACTGGAGGGCAAAGGAGGATTAGGCGAACACTAATGTAACTGCCATGTGAGTGTTGAACTGTCTATAGCATTTCAGAAACTGTTCCATCAGTCAGGTGTGTTTTCCCTTGTTTTGCTTAATTGTTTGTTAAGCAATAGAAAGAGCACCTCGTGCAAAACTAACATGTTGGTTTTCTACGCCGCCTCCTGCTAGAATTAGAACTATGGTGCATACACATAGTGGTTTTTGTGAGTGGGGCTGTTCAGAATTGTTGAATTACAGCCCCGGTGGCCTGGAGCATGTTCTAAAATCCCCTCACTACCTTTCCCAGGTCTGAGGAAGAGTGCAGTGTAAGCTCAGAGGTCATCTCTCACCCAGATAACATAGTCCAGGAAAAAAAAAAAGGTTTTACCTCACCCACTCTCTCTAAAATCTAGTGGTGTTCACCTCGCTGCAATGAGATAACTATTTCATTTGGATAAGTCAGAATATAAAAAAAGTTGGTTCCCTTTGACTAGCTGGCTCCCAAAGGCAGAAAGTAGACTAACTGTCCCTCTTCTCCCCCCCCCCCCCCATCCCCTGTATGATTTGCACCCAGTTTGGAAGCAGAGAAAAATGTATCGGGCACAATATCCAAGTGAACACAGTGAATCCATAGGCCACAGAAAAACACATGGTTAAGTCAAATCAGAACAAAAATGGGAAAACATTTATTGCCCCTCATTTTTTGTTGCATTTGCCCTTCACCTATGCACAAGTAAATAGGTTATTGTTTCATAACTATCATTCAGTCATCTCTGTTCATTAAGGGCCTTATACAAAGCGCATTGATGTCAAGGAGTACTTCCACTGATTTCAATAAGAGTTGGATCAGTCCCTAAATGGAATGCCCTCTGATATAGGCTGCTTGGCTAAAGCTTGGTTCTTCAGAGAAATTCAGCTTATAGTGTAATTAATTAAAGCTAGACTAGGATGCTTTGCATAGGTCAAAAGTAAAAACACACTGGATGATCTAACCCTAGCTCCAAGTGGATATTTGTCTGTGCATCAGAATCTCACCTTTTGCTGACTTTTTTCCTTTTACATCATTTTCTTCTTTTTCCCTGTGGCTCCTCCAACAATGGGGAGGGGGAAATTCTTTTATCCAGTGCTGGACAGCTCTCCCCTTTTCTCTGCTATGATTCCCCATTTGCGTTCTTGTTGTGCCCTTTCTTCTGTAGTTTGAGTTTTGCTCTTTTGTAGTTTTTAAGAAAGAATGTGTGGGTAGATTTGACCCCTTTGTATGAGCAAGGAGGGTAAAACTCCATCTTCACTCCACAAGGCAAGGGACTTGGGGGTCAAGAGGTGTATCTTCACTGCCTCCCCCTCAGTGGGGGGATGGGAAGTGAGCGGAGGCAAGAGCTGTCTGTGTAAGGTGCTGAGCTCCACAAGGGTCAACACATCATATTCCCCTCCGTTGGCAAAGGGGAGCGCCAGGCAAAGAGTGCCTCAAGAATGTCTCTGAGGTATAGTCCCACCCAGGGTCCCCATTGCTTAAATGCTCGATTGAGCCCTTACAATAAAATCTATTCGCAGCCTGTCTTCAAGGAAGAGATTTATATATACGCAAGTGCATAGTAAAACTACTAAAAAGAGATGGTTTATTTTATTTCTGACAAATAAATTCTGGATGTTGTCCTCTGTATACTGGAGCTGTCAAAGCTTGAGGCTATACTTGTTCAATCTGGTACTAGATGACAGAGTAGAGAGTAAAATGAAGAATACCATCATCACTAGTAAGCAGCAGTCAAAGGACAGGCAAGGCCTATTTTTGCCCAGTCTGGTAAAATACAAATTGAGGGAATCATATATAAAGAAAATAGTCCATTCACATTGCAATGTGAGGGACAGAAAGAAATAAATTAGAAAGAGTAAATATGTAATCACACTTCATGTAAGTTAGAAATAATGGATCATGTCATAATGAAAAATGTAGAGTAATGTACTGGTACTTTTGAAAAAATGGGTTTATACTTTTTAGAGTTTGGTTTTCCTATACACTATGCCAAAAACTTCTTCTAAGCTGGAGTACTTTACTTTGAATAGTGTCAATTATCTAAAAAGCTGTGTGAGAACTTAGTTGTCAAATTCCGAGCAACACAACACATTTTTTCATTAGCTTCAGACACAGATTTATGCTTAGTTTTATAGTGCCTATTTTTTACAATGCTATTGTGACTTTAATTCTTAATTTTAAAAAATGTAAAGCCATGAATACTATACTTACTAATCTTCTATTAGAAAGATGGGCTGAAAATGCAAAACAATCAGTGACTGTTCAAATTATTAATTGATCTTTAAATGCAAAATTGAAGTATCAGACATTGTGCATAGTGCGCATACAAAAACATTGGTATGTTTTACTTTGTTTAAATATAAAATCAACGATTGTTGGTATATGAGATTATGGTATCAAAATATTCCCAAATTTAGCATGATATTTTCTAAATTATACTAATTTAGGACCCGTTTCTGGCCATCTGACATTTAATAATACCTTACTCCATGGTAGTAGGATTGCATTCCTAAGTAATGAGGAGAGACCATGAGACGGAAATACCTAACACAGCTGGTATCCAAAATACATTTCATGTTTTAGTACAGATTGAACCTGTCTCGTCCGACACCCTTAGGATCTAACTAGGGATGTGAATATGTACCCAAATACAAAGTTAACCAATGAGCCTGGGGTTAACCCTGTATCAGAGGCAGCAACACAGCGGGAGGGGGAAAGCAAGAACCAGTGGCTGACTCCTTGTGCTGGCTCCCGGGGAAGCTGTGTTCCTCTGCTCCCCATTCACTGCCTCCCATAGAGGCAGTAGCACAGGGAGAAAGAAGCAGGCATGAGCACCGGTTCCCAGAGTCACCTGCTCCCCTGCGCTGCTGCCTCTATATCAGAAGCAGCAGCAGGTGGCGGGAGGGATGGGAGCCAATGCTCACAGGGAGCCAGAATTAAAGCTGGCTCCCTGCAAGCATCAACTACTACTTCTCCTACCCCCACGTAAATGTGTAACCACTGAAAAACTCAGCGGTTACACGTTTACATAAATACATGCATTTTAACATCCCTAGACCTGACTGGTGCCAAGCCAGAGAATTTGCAGATCCATGGAAGGCCAATGTTGTCTAGCAGCAATACCAACAGTTTCACTACTTACTGGGCTCTTAGAAGACATTTAGAGGTAAAGTAGAGCTAAATAACAGCAGAGGACACTGAGAGCCAGGACTGGTGGCTGTAACTTTATGGGACTGTGGGAAACCTGGCTACACGCATGATAAGTGGGCATCCGCTAATGTAAATCATGCCAGACCACAAATGTTGCCAGACTAGAGAGGTTCAACCTGTACTTCAAAATAGTTACCTGGAAAAATTACCCACTTATGGCTTGTTGATTCAAAATCAGTTTTGCAAAATGGAGCGAATAAACTTAGAGAGGTGATGGAGGGAAATGTGGGACCACATTCACTTAGGGACGTGGGTCCATTTTGAGAGAGCTGCTAATGGGCAGCTCTGGTTTGTGTACTTACCGGCTCCACAACCACGGAGCTTCATGGCTTCCATTGGCTCCGGTTTCCTGTTTGCAGCCAAGAGGAAGGCTCTGTGCAGGGGTTGCCCGTGAGTCTAGGGAGACTAGGCAATTGCCTACGGTGCCACTGGCCCAGGCGCCCGATGATGATGTCACGGCCATTGACGGCCATGCAGGCAGGGGCGCCGATCGCGCCTTCCGCCTGGGGTGCCAGCTGCTACAGCCGGTTTCGGGCCGTTCCTGGCTCTGTGGCTGTGGTGCCATTAAGTAAACAAACCAGAGTGATCTGTTAGCAGCTCTCTCAAAGAGGACCTATAGGCCCTCTTTGAGAAACACTGACTTATGGGTTTTTTCAATTTTTTTTAACTAAAGAAAAAGGAGGATGAACACATGGAAACAGAAAGAGTGCACAAAGTGATAATCTGGTCCATGGCTCCTACGTAGCCTTCCAAAAGAATAAAAGTGTTGAACATGTGGCGAAACCACAGTAAGCCATACTTGCTTCACCCAGAAAGTATTTCTGGACACACCCTTATTAGATGGCCTGCAGATTGTGTTGATTTGTTTTGTTGACAACATCCTGTGAGCAATTCATGGTTGTGCAATTAATAGTACAGCTAATGGTGTGATTGTTTGGGGCCACCCCTATTTTTTTTCTGAAATCTTACGGGAGGTAATATATTTATACAAACCATTTATTGCTTTTTAACAAATTTACTTTACAGAATATAACTGGAAGAAATGATGCATTTCTTAACAGATTCTGAAGTCACCCAGAATATGACCTATTGGCTCAAATAAAATAGGAAAAATGAAAAAGTTATAAAACTGCAAAGAATGTCCAAATCCCAAACTGTCAGGCCCTTTGTGCTCATTGCTAATGCATGTTGTTCCTAAAGTTGTGGAGCAGCTGAGTAGCCCATACATATTACTAATTGTAATAGTTAGTCAAAATATATAAACGATGCAAGGTAGCACTACAGAATGGAAAGTAAAACAGTACAGAAGTCTACCATGTGTTTTGTCTTGTGTAAGAAGGACAGAGTGATCAAGAAAACAAACTGCCAATATCCATGGAGTCAGGACATTTCTCCTGGCTCAGAGAAATATACAAATGCGTAAAATATATCAAATGACATTTTTCATTATTAAAAAAACCTATCAAAACACTTTTTCTTTTCTCTGTTCATGTTAATTATTAAAGCTTCGTGTTTAAAACTCATAGCAGAAGAAGAAAAAAATGAGCTGGTGACACATCTTCCATCTAAGCAGAAAAACTCTCAGAGTCTCATCTAGGTCATTCTTGAACAGGTCTGTAGATACATTTTTCTTTTAACTCTTCAAAACAGCACAGGAGCTAGGCAGCTTCAACCGTGATTGGGGCTGGTGATAAACGCCCAAGTCTTGTCTTAGTTTTTCTTATTCCTTGACTTGTGACATAGGACTTCCTTCAGGAAAGAAAACTCTTTATTTATCCCTAGTATCTGGGTAGTTCTTTCATGTTATAATTACCATTTCCTGCAGACTTCTTTCCCATTAAACAGGCTTATAGAAATGCATTAATATTTTTATGAAAGCTCATGTACACAAATGGGCCTCCTTTTCTGCATCCAGCTGAAGAAATGTCACATTAGGTTTTGCAGTATGTAGAATCAGGTCTAATTCTTCATTACACAACAGAACTCCACTAGATGTGGGTATGTTGGGAACAGAATTGCTGGACATGCTCTATACACTGCTGTAATATACCATTGCTTTAAAACACAGAAATCTGTACAGCTGTTATCTCACCCAGCATTACTAGAGAGATTTGAAAGGGTCTCCTTTTGTTGCAGGCAGATCTGAGCTGCTTTGATTCTGCTATGTTCAGTGGGGCAACTATAACTTCTGTCTTGCCTAAGGGAGGACAACTGAGGCTTACAATATAACGTTTCCTGCAAAAATTTCTGGTAAAAGCTCCTGCCAGAGCTATCAGTAGTCTGGATCACTGTCTGGGAAGAAACAGTTGGTGCATGGGAGGAAGGAGGAAATGGTGCCTGTGAACTTCTTAATGGTGTCACTAGACAGGACTTTAAAGTCTATTTTCTCATGTTTATTCTTATAGTTTGGTGTCATTCTTTCCCACTTCCAGAAGAATGCTTAGAAACTCATGGCATCTTGACTTTATAAAAAAACAATCAGCAAAGTGAGACAGTAACGATGAGTGTGGGAAAATACTTTGGATTGTCTCAAAATTGTCAAAGTTCTTCCATTTTATCAGACTCCGTAACCTCAAAAGGAGATGGACGCTGGGCGGTTGCCCTCGTCACCAAAGCTAGACATGCATTGTATTATGTTGGAACCATTTATGCTATGCTGCATGCTGAAACCTCTCTCTAATGTTTTTTTTTCTCCTCATTTATTATTATTTGAACTAATTAAACCTTGTTAGGCTACAAGGCAGGATGGAATTCTGTGGTGCATGATAGAATTGCATTGACTTTTCCTAACACATTGGTAAATGTGCAGTCTGAACTTTGGAGTGTGTGAGTTCATGTATTTTGGCTTTTGCATGAGTGCAGGAGCTAGTTTCCAATCTCTCCTAATATGTAAAAATAGCTTAAGACCCAACCTTATACATTTAGTAAAAGCGGTCAAGATTTTTTGTCAAAATGATGTAGGTTTAGTCAGAAATGCTGATTTATTAAAACCGAACTTTTCACAGACATTTGTTTTAACAAAACTTTAATTGGGAAAGTTTAGGCAGTTTCTGGTCACAGACAGGGCCAGCTCGAGCCATTCCTGCACCCGAGGCAGCAGGCGTGCAACGCATGCGCAGCTCTGCCCCATGGCGCACAGTGCATGTGTGGCCCCGCCCCATGGCGCGCTGCACACCTTACAGCTGCCATCAGGTGCACGGTGCCTGATGGCAGCTCTAAGGGGCGCTGCGCAGCCCCCAACCCCGGGCACATGGTGCCTGATGGCAGCTCTAAGGGGCACCACTTACAGCTGCCATCAGGCGCCCCCCATAGGTTGGCACCCCAGGCAGCTGCCCGGCTAGTCCCCCTCTTAATCCGCCCTGGTCACAGACGGTGCGTCTACACTGCACCCGTAGTTCGAAATAAGCTATGCAGTATCCCAAAATAGCACTGCTGTCTAGATGCACCCAGTTATTTAGGTCATTCATGTGGGATGAGGGTTGAGTTTCCTGCTCTGACTCAGACTTGAACATGGTTCTAAACCCTAGGTGAATGTCCTAACCATTTGGACATTGGTTATTCTGGGGAAAATAGCTTTCTTTTTCTTGTTTTGTTGCAAAGCATTTCAAAGGGGTCTCAGTTTCATCCCGATGTGGAAAGAAAACAAATTCCAAAACTGTGAACTTTTTGACAGAACAGAATGGAATTCTTGGTTCTCAGCTAGCCCTACAAACTAGACATTTTCAGACAAATGATTTTATCGACAAGATGTTGACAAAATTGTGCTGAAGGCAGTAGGCAGCAATAATAAGTTTAAAAAGCTGCCTTGCTGCACGGTTTAGTCTAGGAAATGACAAGAACAGATATTATAGCCCTCCCACAGGGACATAAAAGAAAAAGCCCATTTTATAAAATGGAGGGTTTAACTGAGCCAGTCTGTTTTGAAAAGAACCTCTGGCTGGTTCAGGTGGATTCACAGCTTGGAAAAACTGATAAAGAATCTAAAGGAATATTTCCATGTCCACATATTAACTCTGCACACACAAACACATGTTAGGTCTCTTGCACACCTACTTGCATCTGCAGTTCACATGGGTGCAACTGAAATTCTCTAAATTCAATAGTGGAATCAGTTCATCCCAGTGAACTGGTCCTGTGGCAGGTTTCCACACACTCTTGGGGGGAGGGTGTAAATATATTTTATTTCCTTTAACAGTTTTAATGTGATTTTCCCATATAGATGTGTACCTCCATGGAGAGTCTTTGTGAAGGTTCTGGTCCAACACTGGGGGCAATCCTCTAACACTATAGTGCATGGATAGCTAACTCCAGATTATTCAGGCTAGAAAATTGACAACACCTCTTTTTCGCTCAAGAATCAATGCAATGTTTTATAATGGGGTAGCCTATAAATTAGATCAGTGACATTCAGCAGATCTATATTTTTATACACTTATTGTATATGTTTACTATGGAGAACACAACAACAATTTAGAGCAAATCCTAGTCCTGTTGCACTCAATGGGAGTTTTGCTATTAACATCAGTGGTAGCAGGATTTCACCCATAATCTTTATTGATATTTACTTGGCACTATTCAATTTTATTAGCTGAATTTGTTTCTCAGAGTACCAGTATATAGTGTTTTAAGTGTTTCTTTGCTGATGGCTTGTTTAGTAGAAAGAGGGGTCTACAGGGAAACTAAGTCTGCTGAGAGCTGAGTTGCTATAGATACAAGTCCTTCCGTGAGGCTTCACCAGGAGAATGGCAACATATTGGCCAGGTAGGCATTTGTTTATTAGAAACTTACTACATAATATATCGGTTTATATGAGTAGCAACTTCTGTAGATCCAGATTTACAAAACACATACCCACACCCCCCTTGGAAACAGAATCTATAGAAAATAGTTACAAATCAAAAGTTACATAGTTAAAGCATTTCTTCAACAAAGTGATTTACTGTTAAAAGTGAAACATGCCTATGACAAACTCAAATAGAGTAAAATTCTGTTTATAAGAGCAGAAGAAAGTAAATCCCAACTGGCTCTTGCCCCAGTAGTCTCCAAGCAGGGGGCAGTTTTCTGCTGCACGTTTTTTTCTTTATAGGGACATACTAACGGGTTTTCTTTTAATGTACTGAGTGCCTGCTTTTCATATATGCCACGTACCCATTTACTTCAATGGATATTCACCACCTTGGGGGAAATCAGGTTTATCCCTTTGATGAGAAAAGCTTCCTAGTTTAGGACAAATTAAAGATGGCAGCAAAAGAGCCTAGCTGATTCAGTCAGCTTTGACCAGTATTTATTTTCTTTCTTTCTCTTTCTTTCTATGGCACTATTGATGGATTAAGGCATGACAAGTATACCTGGCATAAAAAAAATAGAAATTTCCCACATAGACTTGAAAATGTCTTTGTAGTCAGCAAAGCCCATTCAAGTGCAAGTGCTGTGACAATGAATGCCATAGAAATGCATATAAATCAATAAATGAATGCCTTAAAACTCATCAGGAGAGTAGCAGAGGCCTTTTGTATTCTGGCATCTCTGTGGTCACCCTCAAAACAGAACTAGCAAGTGATCCCCATTAGAAAGAAGAAATGGCTGTGAAACAAACTAGAACTTGTTGTTGTACTCCAGGATCTTTGGATGTCTGTGGAATTACAAGAGGGTAAGCAGTTTTAATAATATCAAACAATAGAACTACTGTGACATATTTAAATCTCCCAGAGTGCAGTGCAGTATAACTGTTAAAATGCAAGCAGCAAGAATTTTCCTCTGGGCCAATGGAATGTACTATTTGTACTGAGAATCTGCAAAAATAAGAAGGATAGGCAGTTCTCAATCTGCCTGTAAAATTAATAAACCCCGGGGAGTGGAAGTTGAATCAAAAGTATGGTTTCAGGTAGATAGAAGTTGAAAGAGCCATCACTGGCTTGATTCTTCCCTGTTCACAATGCCATGGCCCCAAACCTCTTTAGTGGTTTTCAAGAGTTTTTGGTTGATCACTAGCCAGACTAGACACAAATCTCTCTTCAGTTTTCTCTCCCTATCCAGGTAGTTGGATACTGTTCCTTCTCAGTACATTAGAGGTTTGCCAGCTCCAAGAGCTCAGTTATGTCGGAGCCTTGAGCGTCTGTAGGGGAGGAAAAAGAGAAGGAAGTAGGCCTCAGACTCCTATTAGAATTAGGGATGTAATAGTGTTAACCAGTAACCATGAACTTATTGGTTACTATAACAGTTACACACTGGCTCCTGGCCCCACTCTGGAGAAGCTGGCCCCACTCTGGAGAAGCTGGCTGCCACCCTGCACTGCTGGCTCTGTGTCAGAGTCCACAGACTGGGGAGGCAGCCAGTTCTTTGGGAGCAGGGTGGCAGGCAGGAGCTGGTGCATACCAGAAGCCAGCTTAAAAGCTGGTTTCCAGCATGCATGGGCTCCCAGGGAGTCAGCTGCCACCCTGTGCTGTGGGCTCTGTAGTATAAAGCTGGCAGCCAGGAGTTCCTGTTCCTGGGGAGCTGGCTGCACCGCAGTTTCTACAGTATAAGATGTATATTGCAGAGCCCGCAACATGTAACCATTAAGATTTTTTCACAGTAACACAATTACCTAATTAGCTGCTTTTTAAATATCCCTAATTGGAATTTCTAGTCACATACCACTATCCATCTGCCTCTGAAGCGTTACATGAGACACACACAGCTGGAGAGCTTTTGGTCCAGCATGCAAAGGAGAAAACAGAGAAGGGCTCGGAGTTACAAAAGAATAAGAGAATAGAGTTCTTAGAGCACTAGGAAGGTTTTCCAGCCACATACAGGTAAGCAGCTCCTAAAAGATGACCACTTGATAGAGGTCAACAACTCTAATTTGCTCCTGCAAACAGTCCCTATCTACCAAAGATGCCTAGATGCTATGCAGATGGATACTGTTATAAAATAGAACAAATTTAGCACATTCGATAGCTGGCGTTCTTTCAGCAAGATCTAAATAAGGTGATAGCACTTCTTCCCATATGTCCTTTTTTCCTCATTTAAAATAATTACATTTCTATGTATTGTGCATTTTTTTGTGCAGGGTACCATTACATCTTTCTAGAGTCTTCAAAGATTTTTTTAACCTGAAGAGAATTTTTACCCTGAAGAGAAGCATACTTGACTTTGCAGAACTGTGAAGAGTTAGAAGTGTCCTTATAGGCTGTTTTTGTATTGATAATGGTAGCTATGTGTAGAGAATGATAATGGCAGCCTGTGTAGAGAAAACCATTATTATAGGGTTTTAAATTTTCTTCTAAAACATAAGCCAAATCATTGAGCTGGGGTTGTTGTTTTTTTTTTCTTTAGCACAGGATATAACTTCAAATACTTTACAGTATGGCCTGACCAGATAGAAGTATGTAGCTGAAACATACTTGAGAATTCCAGGGATCCAGAGAGACAGAGAGCCCTGGTCTACATTAGGGAATTATTTCGAAATAACAAGCAGAGCGTCCACAGTACCAAGCCTGTTATTTTGAAATAATGAGCTGGTTATTTTGAAATAACTCCTGCTTTCCACAAGGAATAGCGCTAATTTCAAATAGCAGTAGTGTGGATGCTCTGCTGCTGCTATTTCAAAATAACTACTCCCCAGAGTCATTCAAAGTAATTACTCCACAGTGCATCCTGGGACTCTAAGTCGAGGTAGCATAGCCACATTATAGGAGCCTGCCTCGGACTAATTTCAAGGCTTACCCATAGTGTGGGCACAATATTTCGAAATAGCTATTTCAGGAGTTATCATCTTGAAATAAGTTATTTTGGAAAAATTTCCGAGTGTAGACATGTCCAGAGTGTGTGTGTGTGTGTGTGTGTGTGTATGCACATGTGCAAGTGGGCGTGAGTGTGTGTGTGTGATGTTGCATGGTAGACTTGTTTTGCTTTACATGCAACAATGTTAACTTGTTTGAAAAGGCAGCAGAAGAAATGAAGAGTATGGTGCGCTGTAAGCCAGCTGGCTTAGTCTTGGGCCCCTGACCTGTACTCAGGTTTGTAAGTAAAGGTCCAGCAGCCCCTTTCAAACCACAGACCCTGAGGGCAGGGCAGGCAGCAATGCAAATAAGGCAGGGCAGGCAGTCAATAAGCCCCCAGGCCCTGGTTTAGGGTGGGGCACCAAACCAAATACAGTTCCCCAGGCAGGAGAGGGGAGGAGGAGATTGCCACCTGGTATGTGTGGTGGCAGGGGAGGGACACAGAACCTCCCTACTCCACTGGCTATGTCTACACTCGCGTCTTCTTACGCGAGTAATATGCAAATGAGGCTAAGCGTTGAATATCGCCGAGCCTCATTTGCATAACTGAGCCGCCATTTTTGCGGAAGAGGTTCTTGCGCAAGACGGAGCTGTCTACACTGCCCCTTCTTGCGCAAGAAAAAACCTCTTGCGCAATGCCGTTATACCTATTACTTTAGAGGAAGAATGGCATTGTGCAAGAGGGTTTTTCTTGCGCAAGAAGGGGCAGTGTAGACGCTCCTTCTTGTGCAAGAGCCTCTTCTGAAAAAAATGGCAGCTCATTAGTTATGCAAAAGACGCGAGTGTAGACATAGCCCACTGTGTCCTGGCCCAGGGCCCTAGCAGTGGCAGGGATCCCCCCCACAACATGCTGATGCACTCTAGATCAGCCTGACAGTTGTTGGCTTCCCCATGGCCACTTCCTAACTCCCCCTCCTCATCTACCTGGCTGCATGCTGGCTGCTGGTTCTCAGGGGTCATGGCAGTCTGAACCCTTGAGTAGGGTGTAGAAAGTCTCCTCTTGGGAGCATGGGCCTGGGAGTTCATGCCAGTCCTCAGAAAGGTCCTCTAGGCTCTCCTGGCTTGGGAGCTCAGGGCAGGGCTCTGCTTCCTCCAGTGGTGGGACCTTACTGAGCTCCTGGGCTGGGTTTTTATCCTCTCTCCCCTGCCCCTTGGCTTCTAGGGAGTTAAAGGGGCAGGACATGGCTCAACCCACATGGCTCAGAGAGGGATTCTCTCCCCCCAACCCAGGGTCAGTGAGCAGCCGCCCCTGCTCACTACATGCACAAATAAGTTTTCTCCTCAAAAAAATGTCATCGAGCTTTTGTTTCATATTCTTCTTGTATTAAATTCAAAGTACTAATTAGTGTTTAGTGGAGTATAGCAAACAGCTCAGTAAAGGACTGCCATGTAGGGCAAATGCTGAAGCAAATTCAGCATTTAATCTGAACACTGCTATTTGCTGCTCAACATCATTGCTGTTATATAGAGAGAAAATCAATGTTGTTCCTTAAGGCTAGTTTGTGGCTTTGGCTACATGCCCACATATAGTAAGGGAGAGTCAGAAGTCCCACTGCTGTCATATGAACTACCAGGATCGTGGGTCCTGTAGCACAGCAGTAAGCAATGCATTACGAATTAATATTCCCAGGGGAGGAAGGCGGCAGTGGTGGGGCAGAGGGAGGAGTCTATTAGCATGAAAGAGGCCTAGTCACCTTGCTACAGCACAAATATCGGGTTACAACAGAAGCATTTTGGTAATGCTAAGGTCTTTGGAGTGACACTGGTGAGAAACTGCAGTAGTGCAGCAAGGAATCAGGTATAGAATACAGGCAGTCCCCGGGTTACGTGGATCCGACTTACGTCGGATCCCTACTTACGAACGGGGTGAGGGAACCCCCTGCAGACCAGGGAGACGCGGAGCAAAGCCGTGGAGGACGTGGGCGGCAGGACCGCGGCGCGTCTCGGTGGTCCCGCCGCCCGCGTCTCCCTGGTCTGCTGGGGGGGCGCAGCTAGTGCGCCCCCCCCCCCAGCAGACCAGGCTTTTCTCGCTGTGGAGAACGATACAGGCAATCCCCGGGTTACGTGGATCCGACTTATGTCAGATCCCTACTTACGAACGGGGTGAGGGAACCCCACACTAACTGCGCCTGCCCCCCCTCCCCTCCAGCAGACCAGGCTTTTCTCGCCGCTGGTCAGTTTCAGCAGCGGCTGACTTGGGGACACCTGGGGCAGAGCAGCTGGGGTGCTGCCGGGTTGGTCCAGTAGTGCCGAGGAGAGGCACTGCGGGACCAACCCAGCAGCACCCCAGCTGCTCTGCCCCAGGCGTCCCCAAGAGCAGCTGGGGTGCTGCCGGGTTGGTCCCGCCGTGCCAAGGGTCGGCGCTACCAGACCAACCCAGGAGCACTCCAGCTGCTCTACCCCAGGTGTCGCCAAGTCAGCTGCTGCTGAAATTGATCAGCGGCTGATTCCAGGAAGTCCGGGGCAAAGCAGCTCTGCCTTGGGCTTCCTGTAGTCAGCCGCTGGTCAGTTTCAGCAGCGGCTGAATCGGGGACACCTGGGGTACAATATGTACCAGTTCCGACTTACATACAAATTCAACTTAAGAACAAACCTACAGTCCCTATCTTGTACGTAACCCGGGGACTGCCTGTAGTTAAAAACAAATGAAAACCTTTCAATATTTAGAATGCATAAGATGTTTCATGTGGAGAAGGTGAAGTATAAGCACTGACTCACTAAAAACATTCAGTTGGACTGCCCACAGTTTATTAAGAAATGTGTGTTAAATCAGCTTTTCAAGTCACTTAGGGCCATATTTTGGCTCAGATTTATGCACAACTCCCACTGAATATTCCCTCCTGGCACATTCAAGAAATCTGTGTTTCTGACAAATCTTCCTCTTTGCCTTATCACTTATTGTTAAAGATGTACTAGTGTGTCAATCTGAGACCAGAATTTACCCCTCCCAATCTAAACAAAACTAAAAGTGTCTCTAAATTGTACATAACATTTTTAAAAAATGGAATAAGTGAACAGCAGTGAAAATTAAATCAGGGCTTGTCTACACATGCAAATTAATTTTGAATAATTATTTTAAGGTGGATTAACTATTATTCATGGTTAACTCCATGTGTGGACATTCTTATTCTAGAATAAGAGTGCATTATTCCAAATTAGCTTAATCTATGCTGAGGCCAGGTCTACACTAAAAGGGAACGTCAAATCAAAATATGCAACTGCAGCTACATTAATTACATAGCTGGAGTCAACGTATCTTGTTTTGAGTTTTCTTGCCATATCCACAGCATCCCTTACTCCTTGCAAAAGCAGGAGTACCGGCTGCCCGCACCTTCTGAGTTTGATTTAGTAAGTCTTAACTAGACTCACTAAATTGAACTCCGGAAGATCGATTGCAGTAGCATTGATCTTCCATTTAGTGAAGACATAGCCTGAGTGTCCACATATAGGATTAATCAAGAATAGTTAATTGGAAATAAGTCCTCATCTAGGCCCATACTCTTCAGTTTGTTCATTCATCACCCCGCCTACATTGTCTTTTATGTTGCTAAACAGTAATATCAGTATATGTTAATATAAGAATTGATTTAAAAATATTTGTTACATGAGAGAGAAAAAGACATGGGACCAGACACTCAGCTGATCCTCAGATATTCAGCTGATATTGTTCTTTTGATGGAGCAGAGTCAGCATAGACCAGATGGGGAATTGACCAAGCTAATGTTAATTCTGGATTTTATCAAAGCCAATGATACTGAGTCAAAATATACAGTATGAATATTTGAGATTCCATATAATTTGTCTAAGTCTTTTGTAAAAGATACAGGGAAGATAAATTAAGTGCTGAAATAAACACATTATATCTACAGTACACTGAATAGAAGATTTTTGTAAACTAATTGCCTTCCAGACCTCTGTGTCTGGAATTTTATTAAGAATAACTGACAATCTTCATCTTAACTCCCCCAAGAGTTCTTCTTACCCTGGTCTGTTCAGCAGAAGTAAACAACCTTGGACTTTTTGTTCCCTTTTTTTTTCTTTCTTATGAACAGAGACTACATGCATATGGCCAGATTCTGACCTCATTTAAAGTGGTGTAAGTCTAGCGTAATTTCATTTTAGTCTGTGAATTTATTCTAGATTTACATTGTTTCAAATGAGATCAGAATTCAGCCAATGTATTATAAGGCTCCTTTTATACTAATAAGCACTATTAGTGGTGTTTGAAAAAATCTGCTCAGCCGGAGTTGGCATATAACTTTCATTAGTATTTTGTATTTTGCGTATAACTTTCACTAGTATTCTATCATGGATTGCAATGCACATTATAGTGATGTTAAATATTTATCAGAATGAGTACAAAAATAGTAGGACAAATATTAAATTCCCTACACATTTAAGCAAAGTTGCTATTGAACAAGGAATGTGCAAAGTTCAGGATATGACCAATATACATAGGTATCAAAAGGTGAGAGAGAAATATTATAGAGGAAGAAAAATGGGGTAAAATTCAAGAATCAAAAGCTATAGCTAGTCCCAACCATGGAAAACTGCTTGCCAGGAAGTGTTAGCTGCAGGACCTATAATGCCTTTTCCACTTCCAGGTACAATCCAAATGATGGGATGCCCTATGTAGTAGGTGTCTTAGTTGTCTGTAGAGCTCCATAATGTACTATAATATCACTTGAGGAGAGTTATTCATGCAAACAGACCCATGAAGCTGCAAGTATTGGCTGAGCTTTTTCATGGGAGGGCTCTTGACTTTGGAACTCATTTCACCCTCTTGATAGATCTGGATCAGTTGACTGTCAAGGTGTGACGTGAAGTCTATCTGTTTACATGGGCTTTTGCTTGGTGGAATGGGTATATCTAGGCTTATTAGAGCTGGTTTAAAGAAAAGTATAAATAAGAGTTCATGTAAAACTAATCCTGTTTTTTTAATTGAAAAATCAAAATTTGAAACATTTGAACTGGCCCTGATGCTTAATTTTGGGATTGGGTATTTAAGTTTAGCTGAAATTAGTCAATTCTTATTTTGAATGATTGATAATGTACATATATATACACAGAGGAATATTCAATAGTATACGTCAAAATTGAAGAAGGAGGGGAGATTACCTGTAGGGCTACGTAATACACAAGGACTATAGGGGTGAGGTGCCAAAGAATAACTTCCATTGGCTGTGCAGCCCGATGTTGGTGGAGTGTCTGAAAGGAAGTGATGGAGTAGTTGCAGCTTGTGGAGGATTCATTTGTATGAGTGCTCTTTCTCCCCATTCCTCTGCTGCTCCACATCTTTCTCTGCAACAGGCCTGCCTCTCTGGTACAGGTTGGTTTGTAGCAGAGGCATCAGCCATGCCTCTGAAGACCATGGATATATTGTGCTGGCCAAGGGCCTGGAGTTTGGATTAAAGCATCACACAAGAATTTAAGGAAATATTTAGAAAAAATCAGCCTGCAGAAGTACTGTATTTGCTTCCCTTTAACATAAATACGGTTCCATAGTTAATAGCCAAAGGCTTTTTTTCCAGCTGACTCTGCCTCTTTTGAGGGTTAGCTCTGCCCTCCAATTAGTAACAGTAACAGAGGCATTTTAGACTAAGCCAAAATATGAGAAGTCTGGTAAATAGGAAACCTAGGGCATGTAGCCACTTTTGATGTGTCCTGTATTCCAACCAAGTAGTATATCACCATAACTAGCACATAGAGAGAGCCTGCTCTTTGTTCTTTACTATAAGTATTCCATGAGCAAGTTCATATAAGGTTTTTCTCTCTGTAGGAATGAAACAACATGAGTAGGTCTTTCCTGTGGATTCTGCTCTGGCTGAGTTGTGAAGGATGACTCATAGTAAGGAGAAACCTGAAATGTTTTAATAGGTTACGTAAGGTCGCTTTCTAGTTGGTTGTACTTTAATCAGAGCAGTCACAGTTGTTTGGGCCAGTCCATTTTAAGCCTATTTCAGTTGTTATTTACCAAACATTCACTTACCTCTGAATTATTTTACAGCAGTTTCAGTGACATAGCAATTTAGGGTTTAGATTTTGCAAACCCTTTGTAACAAGCACAGTGCATAGTACAGCACAAAACCCTCAGTATGGTTCCCACTAAAGTCAATTGAAAGACTCCCATTGGTTTTAATGTTCATCAGGTCATGTACTTATTCCCATTGACTTCACTTGTGCCAGGGTTGTTTGACTGTAGTGGGAACAATCTAAACCTTCTAGGTGTTTATTTTGCCCTAGTTACTATAATATGTAAAAGCCTAATGCCACCAGCCTCACTGATTGGGAGGTGGGAGGGTAAAATAGGGCTGTGGGAACAGGACATGCTGCACCTTTAGAAGGATGATCCACTGTCAGAACTCACCAATGCCTCCTCATTCTCCATCTATGGTGGGCTCTGGCTCAAAGCCACAGTCTAGTCTAGGCTACGTCTATACTGTAAGGCTTTTCCGCAAGAGGAAATGCAAATGGAGCACTCATTTGCATATGTCGTACTCGCAAATGCCTTTCCTCTTCGGATCCCTTCTGCGCAAGAGACTTTTGCACAAAAAAGAGCTGTGTAGACGGCTCCTTTTTGCACAAAAACCCTCTTTTGCACAAGAGCCATTCTTCCTCATTTTTTCAGGAAGAACGGCTCTTGCACACAAGATGTGTCGCCTGCTCGTGAGATTCACACATGGGTCCTTAGCAACGTGTGGACAATTCCAAAGCTTGCAGGTAGCCTTATATTTTGTTCTTCCTATATGGTCTTGTAAAAAATATTTGCCCCTGCCTTGACACAGCTGTAAGTTGCATGAGTCAGAATTGCCAATATAAACCTGTCCCGATTGCTCTTTTTAGAGTAGGATGATTGTAAAAAAATAAATGGCAAAACATACAGCTGAGTAAAGGTGTATTTGTACAATTGTCACACATATCAGCTTGAGGGAAAGGGGGATTAATTGTAGTTTTTAGCTGTGTTTTTAAAGTTTATTTAATCCAACCAAATGTTGAAGTTTCTGTTTTAGTATTGTATTCAATCCTTGTTGAAGCCCATACAACAGGTGTGAGCAACCTGTTGCCCAAGGAGCCACATGCAGCCCACTGGGGTTCTGTGTGTGCCCATGAGACATTTTGTTTATTGTTGCCCTTGCACAAGTTTGCCAGATTCTGCTGGTTTTCCTCTGTATAGGTTTTTTTTTCCTTACCAGCATTACAGAAGTGAAATGCACTTAGAACAAGGGCACATGAAGTGAGGTGTGTGTTGTGTGCTCCTTCTGCATCCGTTCCAAATGTTGGTATGCTTCAGTCTGCACACCCTGCAAATTCTAGGTAAACAAGCACAGTTAGCAAAACTACCCTGTCTGGGGAGAACATCTTGGTTACGACAACCTTGCCGCCCACTGAGATGGAGGACCTCTCATGTGGCCCACTCACGAGCTTAGGCTGCCCCTCGCTGCTGTACAGTGACATGATTGACAGTGCTTAACCAAAACTTTGATTCTTGAGACTGACAGCTACATAAGTAGAAGTGAAATGATTAATCAAGGTATTTGAACAGATTTCAATCAGATTAAGAATTAACCAGACTGCCACCAAATTTTCCAGCTGCGATGCAGAAGAGTTAACTTTCTTCCACCTGGGACAGGAAGTTAACATGTAACAAGATCACATGCAGGCGTTGGATGTAAGTGGAGCTAAAACGTCACATTGGCAAAAGACGTATTTTGTAGACTCAGCAAACCTCCTGTTGGGCAATTCCTGCTTGGCTTATTCCAGCGACTAGCCCCATTGGTCTCATGAAACTCTCTGTGTGAGCAGAGTCAATGGGGATTGGTTCCATGCATGCCCATTTGAAAACTACAGTGAAATAGGACATAACTGGCCGCAGTTAATAGTGTCTACTTAAGGGAAGTTTTGGTCTGAAATAGCCGGGGGTTTCAAGTGAAACTGATGTAGTGGATGGAGGGGGGAGGTCTGTATGGGGAAAACAGCACAGAACCTGCCAACACAGTCTCTTTATGCCTGGCTCCAACCATTGCTATTAGGACCCAATCCTGCTATGTGCAGAGCTCTTACTGACAGATGCTGGGCTTCTTTTACCCTCACAGAAGTCAATGGAAATTGAGGGTGCTTGATTCCACGCAGGATCAGACCGTTGGTCTTTCAATGCTTCTAGGAGCAAAATTCTCCCACAGACTTATAGAGGAAAGGAGCAAGTGAAAAAATAGCCAGCTGCAGTAATTACATCTTACTGCTTAATATTAGATTTGGCACTGGTTCTAACTACCCGTAAACTTTAAAAAGTTCAGTGCTGGGTCTGAACCTTACAGCTCAAAGTCATTGTTAGTTAAAATTAAAAGGTCTTTCTCCTGGCAGCTTGAATGCACAAAAAAATAAATATTTCAAAATGTGATGTTAAGTGTGGTTATGGTCAGAAAAGTGACTGTTAAAATGGCAACTCTTACTCTGTAGATATTCTCCTTGTATGTCCGCCAGGCGTTTCTGCTGACTTTACTGATTAAAACCAAGTTGTTACTACTGTTAGCACCACAAAGCCAGTAAAGCGATGGCAGAGAAAGATGGATTTGCATCTACCTCATGCATCATCAACTAAATTACCGGCTAATTTCTTTGTGCAAAATGTTTATCAGGTGTGAGTGGCATAACAAAGCAGCTTGATTTTTCATGTCTCATGAAGAATTTTCAGTGTTGGTAATAAGAAGAGTCACCTTTGACGAGCATTTAAAGTGAATAAATCTGATCCTGGAAGTTATTGAGAAAGTAAATCTGGAATCTTCTCCATGTTGATTTTACAGTCACTGTTAGAGTCCCACTTTAATAACGAAGGCATAAACTGTTCCTGTATTGTTTTCTCAGGTGTTACACTGGCATTTTCCTTGCCTCATATTTCTTTCACATTTAAAGTTATATTGATGATTTCCAAATTGATAAACAAATACAAGCTCACATGAAGAGCCTTATGGGCTACGCAATGGAGCAATAAGGTCATAGAGAGAAAAGAGCATGTAATTTTAAGAGGGTTTTATGTGGTATATGGGACGTAATGATGGTTCTTTAAAATTACTAATTGGAAAAATTGTAGACTGCAAAGGATTAAATCTGATCTTAAAGTGTGGTTTTACTCTGAAAAAAACAATGTAAAAATGCCACCTTTGTACTTGACAGATCTGTTTCTTATATGTATATGCTCCTGAGTCCTCTTTGTTTACTATACTGCCAAAAATAAGTTTCTTCTGTTTTTTTACCCAGTTAGCCCTGCAACGCCTGCACAGCTAACAGAGTGCCAGCTGGATGTTAGTTCCTCTTTTCCTTCAAGAGAATTCTTTGCTCATTGCTTGTGTTCTGTCTCTCAGGGTACAACAACAGAGTTTCCCCTGGTTCCCCCAAAAAATCCCCTGGGGCAGTGAGTCTGGCTTGCACTGCAGAGCTAAAAATAGCTCTATAAATGTTAGGGCTCATGCTGCAGCCAGGGTTCTGAAACATGGCGGGGAGAAAACCTTGCAGAACTGGCTCCAACCTAAGTCTGAACATCTACACTGCTGTTTTTCATCCTTCAGTCAGTGGCCAAGTCAATTCACCCAAGCTTTGAGACTTGCTGCCATTGTGTATTGCTTTTGCTTTATAAAGGCACCCTCAGAGACCAAAAATTCGAAAGGCCAGATTTTGTAGGTATTTAAGCCCCTAAATAGGCAGATAGGTGCCTCGGGGGATTTTCAGCCCTGCGAACGTCCCTGTATACCTTTGAAAATCTATCCCAATGCTGTTTAAGAGCCATTCCATTGACTCCTGTTCATGTCTTCAGGCAAATCAGTAATGCCTTATAGTCAATGGTGACAAAGAGAGTTTGTTGGCAGAACTAGCAATAGTAGCCGACGTTCCTGATCATCGTTACTTGCAATGATGCGAGGGAAAGAAAGAAAGATCCTAACTTGTCTCTCGGATACCAAGCTAAGTTGGCACTTAGAAAGAGTCAATTCATACATAATCCAAACAGTCTCACGATGGAAATCACTGACACACAGTGAGCTTGGCCCACCACAATGTCATTTTACATTTCAAAGTAGAAGAGCATTTTAAATATACATGCCTTTAAATGCTTCTCTCAGAGTTCCACAGCCTTCGGTTTGAGGGGCACTTGCAGTCTCTACCAGTATGGCCTTGGGAAGTAGTGCATCAGAGCATACTGTGGGAAGTGAAGGGTGTATATTTATTTGTATCGCTTTCAAGCACTCATCATTATGTAGTGAAATTTACTGCTGATAAAGCAGAGCATGAGGAGGCACACCACTCATGGCTCGTCTGGCACCTCCTGCTGGCCACACAGTCTGATGCTCATTCCTGCACTTGTGGGCTCTTACACTGTCTCTGGCTATGTCTACACTACAGCGTTTTTGCAGAAAAATGGCTGTTTTTCTGCAAAAACTCACAGAGCGTCCACACCTTAAGCGCGTTTTTGCGCAAGAGAATCAAAAGAACAGAGGAGGTTTTGCGCAATTGGTAATCCTCATTCTACGAGGAAGAAGCCTTTTTGCCAAAGGGTTCTTTTGCAAAAAGGCGGCGTGGATGGGGAAGAAGGGTTTTTGTGTAAGAAAGAGGAAAAAGTACAGGTGATTTGGTGGCCATTCTGTGCATACCAATCAGTGCTTACTTTTGAGAGAGCATCCATACAGTCTGGATGCTCTTTCGCAAAAGCCCATCACCTTTTCGTTGCGCTTTTGCAGTGTGGGCGTCCTTGCGCAAGAACTTTTGCAGAAGATCTCTTCCGATAAAAGCTTCTTGCGCAAGAAGCCTGCAGTCTAGACATAGCCTCTCTCTCAGCGCCTCTTTTGTCCCAGGAAGCACGGCATCCTCTTCATGACTCAGACTTCTGGTCAGGTCACTCAGCATTTTTCCCTTTCTAATAAATATCAAAATCTTCCTTCACCAGCCCTATGAGTATTCCCATTCACTGCTCATTCCCACAGTTCAAGGCTTTACTCTCGCAGCCCTCCAGCCCTCATTGCTTCTTCTCTAGACCACTTCCCCTCACTTGTCCCCCCACTTTCTCCATGCAGAGAGGACTGGTGCCTGCGGGGTAAGGAGGGAGTATGTGAAGGCGCCTCATTTAGCAATTAAAATTGTGGTGGGGGCACAGGGCATGCACCTCCTGATTGCTACTATAAGTTACCAATGTCTCTGGATGTACCAACTCCAAACCCTCCTCCTACAGCATAGGGAGCAGTGGCTCCTTTTCAGCAGCCCTTGTCTGTTGCCAGCTTCCTGGCTTTCTAGGCCCTGCCCATTTCTGAGCCTGCTTTCCATCAGTTCCCTGCTCCCTAGCTCCGCCCTTCAGGTGCATCCTGTGGTGTTAATTATCCTGCCTGGTCATCTTAACTCCTTACACTCCTGTGTGGGGTGCACACCCCATTGTACTGAGTGATGTACGTCTAGCTTTCTTTTGTGAATGAAATGCTTATTTACATGTTTTAAAATAAAGCAATTTCTAAACATTTGCCAGTGTTCTGGAACAGCTGAAGTGATACAGCTTATTATTTTATATTCTCAGTCTAGCAAACTTTTTTTCTCATGACCCAATTGAAGAAAATTGTTGATGCCCTGGACCCAACATAATCTCACTAGAGTGTAGGCTCTGGGATGCAGCTGAGAGTGAGCGCTTTGGTTGTAGGAGGGGTCTCCTGCTTTGGGGGTGTCAGTGCTGGGGCAGGAGGGGCTTACCTTGAGCAGCTCCAGGTCAGCTGTTCAGTGGGGGGGTTGTAAGGGAGGTTTCCTGTCTCTCCAGCCCTGCAGAACATGCTGTGCCCCAGAAGCAGCCAGTAGCAAGTTCCCAGCCAATGGGAGTTTGGAGCTAGTGCTCAGAGCAGAGCCCTGTGCACTCTCCTCTCCCACCCCCAGGAGCCAAGTCTGCTGCTGGTCGCTTGTGGGGCGCAGCACAGGCTGAGGTGCCAGGACAGGCAGGTAGTCTGCCTTAGCACCTCCCACTTGTCACCTGATCTCCCTGAAGCAATGAGAGTGGGTGTCTGACATTTCACAATGCAGTACTGGGTCATGACCCGTAGTTTGAAAACCACAGGTCTAGCATACTCATACGACTACTACATTGCTTTATGTTAGAAATTACTGTGACCTGCTTGTTGCTTTGTAACCTTGTTGTTATTGCATTGAATAGAAATAGCTAAAAGCAACACAAAATCCTCATAGACAGAGGAGCTGATAACAATAGCAATATATTTGCGACCCCATGGTAAATAAAAGATAACTTCCTTAAGAAAGCTGATTTTCCTTCCTGCATGGGCACGTATGTATTTATAATATTCTCTTCTTGTTTGTAGGCAGCAGTGACAGATGTGCAGTTTGGCCCTATGAGACTCCACCAAGATCAACTTCAGGTAACACTGAAATTTCCTGAAATTCAGGAAATACTGAAATTCATGTGTAGTTTCATGACCATCACATTGCTCTTGTCCTGTAATTTACAGTAAGCAGGTTGATGTACAAACAAATATTCACAGCTGAAACTAAAGACCAAATTGTATTTGGATCTGTTTTGTGTGCAAAGCCTTTCCACAGAGCATTTTGATGTGCTAGGTGACAAGCATGTTATTTAACCGACAGATACAGCACTCTGTACATTTTCCCAACCTAAAATAAATCCCACCTTATATCCAGCCTCTCTCCCTTCTCTCCTGCAGCTCTTACGTTTTTGAACGTGTCAGCTTCAATGATTTTTCCTAGTTTCTGTATTCCACTTCCACCTATATTCCAGTCCAATCTGTTTCGCATCCGCTACAATTCACTCTGCTGAAAGTTCTCTGAACAAAGTTGCTTTTTAATGATCCAAATGGACCAATCTCAGACCATCTATTCCATCCTCATCCTCTTTGAGCTTTTGGCAGCCCAAGACATTAAGCAGAGCATCCTTTCTCAGCTTGTGCAATTCCATCCTCTCATAGGGTACATCTATACTGCATCCCTAGTTCGGACTAGGGATGCAAATGGAGAAGATTGAAGTAGTTAATGAAGCGGGGATTTAAATATGCCGTGCTTCATTAACATGATCTTGCCGGCGCACTAGTTCGAATCACAGCTGATTCGAACCAGGAAGTGCGTGCCAGGACGCGTTAGTTTGGACTAAAGCCCTTAGTCCAAACTAATGTTACTCCTCATTTTTTGAGAAGTATTTAAATCCCCGCTTCATTAACTACTTCGATCTTCTCCATTTGCATCCCTAGTCCGAACTAGGGATGCAGTGTAGATGTACCCTTAGTTCTTCTTCGGACTCTCTGGTTATTCCATCGATACCTCTCTTGGGTATGTCTACACTATAGAGGGGTTGTTTTATTTTTTGGAAAAACGGCCGTTTTTCAGAAAAAAACTTCAATTACATCTACATTGCAATCGCATTCTTTTGAAAGAAAATTGAAAGAACAGAGGGGGTTTTCCGGCATTGGTAATCCTCTTTCTGCGAGGAAGAAGCCTTTTTCCAAAAGAGCTCTTTCGGAAAAAGGCACGTGTAGACAGGAAAGAGGGAGTTCTTTTGAAAGAAAAGGAAAGAGGAAAAAGCACAGGTGCTCTGGTGGCCACTCTGTCCATAGTAATCACAGCTTAAATTGGAGATAGTGTCCACTCAGTGTGATGCTTTGGCAGTGTGGACGCTCTCTTTGGAAAAAGTTTTTTTGGAAGATCTCTTCGGAAAAAGCTTCTTCCAAAAGAAGCCTGCAGTCTAGATGTAGCCTTGGTGAAGCCACCTCTTCACCCCTTACCCTTTCCATGGGTATCCCAGAGAGGTCCATCAGTGTTCCACTCATCTTCTCCCTCTACATCCCATCTCTTAGCAATATTATCCATGCATATGGTATGTAACCCTGTCTTCCTGACTGATTCATAAAGCTGTCTCCCTATTCCTGATCTCCTTCCCTACTGTTTTTCTAACATCTCCTCTTGGGGTGTGTCTAGACTACATGGCTCCGTCGATGGAGCCATGTAGATGAGTTTACTCGGCAAAGGGAAATGAAGCGGCGATTTAAATAATTGCTGCTTCATTTATATCAAAATGGCCGCTGCGCTGTGCCGATCAGCTGTTTGTCGGCACAGTGCGGCAGTCTAGATGGGGATCTGCCGACCCCAGAACCCTTCGTCAGCAGATCCTGTATGCCTCGTGAAAATCCAACCTTAATTTAAATGCATCCATTGATGGAAATGTTGAATTTGTTTCACTTCAATTTATAGCCATTGGATCCAGTTACATTTTTACTTCTAGACTGAAGAACCCTCTACTATCAATTTCTGTTCCCCAATTTGGGATAGTCTACACTATGAAGAAGATCAACCTTCTGGAAGTCTATCTTCTAGTGTTCAATTTAGCGGGTCCAATGTAGACCCCTAAATCAAATGCTGGGGGCAGCCCCCACCAGCGTCCGGTACTACTTGTTTTGTGAGGAATAAGGGAAGCTGACGGGAACATGTGCTCTCATTGGCCTCCTTCTGTGTGGACACTGACATGGCTTGGCTTAAGGAAGCCAACTCCAGCTACACATTTTGCATAGCTGGAGCTGTAAACTGATCTGTCTTGGTATAGACCAAGCCTAAGGTACTTGACAGACTGTGATCAAGTCCCTCACAACCATACCTTGGATAAACTAAATAGATTGAGCTCTTTGAGCCTTTTGCTATATCATATTTTTCCATCCTTTAATCATTGCCATCGCTCCTCTCTAAAATTCTCCAGTATTTCTTGAACAACGATACAAGAACTGGACATATTATTCCAGTTGTGGTCACACCAGTGCCAAACAGAGGGGCCTCTCTACTTGTACTCAATAGTCCCCAATTCTTATACATCCAACAGATCACGGTAGCTGTTTTAGCTACCGCATTGCAATGGGAACTACCATCATGAGTCTGAAAAATAACTTGAGGGTCACCACTTTGCAGAATGAGGTTCCCCATCCTCTATAAGTATTACCTGCATTCTAAGTGCCTAGATATATACATGCACATGTAGCTGTATTACAACACACATTATTTGCTTGTGTCCTGCTTATGATCCAGATCACTTGGTATCAGTGATCTGTCCTCTTCATTATTCACCACTCCCTCAATCTTTGTATATCTGCAAACTTTATCCAGGATAATGTTATGGTTGATTCCAGTTATGGCTTCTTCATTGATAAAAATGTTAAAGAATGTGGGACCAAAGCCTGCTTGTTTTCAGTCCCGCTAGAACTACACGCTCTTAATAATGATTCTCCATTGAAGATTACATTTGAGACCTATCAGATAGCCAGTTCTTCATTCATTTAATGTGTGTCATCTTGATTTTGTATCATCATACTACATAGCATTTTAATTAAAAATCTAGGAAGTCAAATGCCTTGCAGAAGTCCAGATATATTACATCAACACTATTATCTTTGTTGATTCAATTAATACTCTCACCAAAAAAAAAAAAAAAAATCAAGTTAGTTTGATATAATCTGTTTTCCATAAACTCATGCTAATTGACAATGATTATATTACTCTCCCTTAATTCTTTATCAATTAATTCCTGTACCTGCTATTCCATTATTTTGCACAGGTGCAGTGTCAGGCTGACAGGCCTACCTCCCAGGTTGTCCCATTTACCTCTGTGAAATATTACCACTGCATTAGCTTTCTTCCAGTTCCCTGCAACACATTGCAAATCTGCATTAATGGTCCAGGGAACTCTCTAGTCATCTCTTTTTAAACACTTGGATGCAAGTTAGCTGGACCTGCAATTTTAAAAGGCCTAATGTTCAGGAACTGCTGTTTAACATCCTCCTTAGTGACCGTTGGACTGAAGAGTGTTTCATCCTTAGATAAAATGAATACATCATCTTGCTTTTTCCCCAGACTAGGGCAGAAGTAAATCAAGTCTCATAATATCCATGGGAGGTAGCTATGTATTACTACACCCATTTTACAGATAGGAATACTGAGGTACAAGGAGGTTAAATGACTTCAAATCTGTGGCAGAGCCAGGAATGCAACCGAAATCTGCTGATTTGCTATTTAGTGCTTTTACTACAAAATGATCCTTCCTCTCTTAAGAAAGCACTATAGCACTAAAAATAGTGCAAACTATGACATGTTTTACAGAAAGTTTAATATAAACTACTATTCGTTGCTATAAAAGGAACCTGAGCTAAATGAACACACAGTCCTTCACTCTTACAAAAATATGCAGTACATGTAAATGTTAAGATTTATTGGTAGACATTCCACCAACTGTGTCCGAAGTGTAGATACCTCTGGGATTCTTAAAATAGCCCAGAAGTATAAAGTTCAGAAGGATGTGGTGTGAGTTGCAGACACTAAACATTATTGTTTGACCAGAGTATATATATTTTATTGTAGTTTGATTAAATTACTGAAAGTTTTGGTGCTGTGTGACAGTGGCCAAATTTGGAAGGTGTCTTTATTACCCCTCTTTCAAACATGGACACACACTGAATTATCTCAAAAGCAGCATCCATATTCTGTCTGCAAACCTCACAAAGAAAGCCTCTTCCTCACTCCCTCCACCATGTCATCCTGATGATGCAAAGCTTAGTGCAGGCGATGGCAATTTTTCTGTAGACTTTAATGACCTTTGGATCCAGCCCCCTTCACCTTCTATAGCACCCTCTATCATGGTTCTCTGAATACTGTACAAACATGAAGGAATGTAAGCCTCCCCACATCCATATGAAGTAGGTAAGCATTAGTATCCCCATTCCAAAGAAAAAAAAATGGAAGCACAGAGACATTAAGCTTGCCAAAGTTTCTGGCATGTAACCAAGCCAACACTAGGTCCCAAAATTCCTCACTCTCAGGTTTTTATTTTAACCACAGCACACTCCATCTGAAATAAATTGCAAGACAGGCTCTGCCTAAGAGTCCTAGCTGGGGCAAGCTGAACACATAGGAATACCACTCATGACCTCACAACCTCATGAGCTCACCCGGTTCCCAGAATTCTTGCTATTCGCAATATTTCTGGGGAGTCAGGATGTGGTGGAAGGCATGGCGTGTTTTCCATTATGCTGCTGCAGCATCTGTGCAGATTTTCCCACAAATGAGTTAGTCTGTGATTCCAGAAGTGTTAGCAAGTGGACATCCTGTACTAAAGCCCTGTCCAGCAAATCCCTTAAGCATGTGCTTGGGACTGCTCACATGCTTATGGTGACACCCATTTTAAGTGCTTTGCTGGAACACGATCAAAAAAAAATGAAGGAAGGTTACTTGTATATCTGTAAAAGGGCATATTACAGAATATTTCTATGATAAACCATATGTTTATTGTTATTACACAGTCTGTATTCTAGTTTTAATAGTGTTCTTGTTAAAATATGCCTTGGCTGTATCAAAAACAGTTTTATTAAATGTTGTATGTAAAACTTGTAAGCGGACTTCACTAAGGTTTTCATAAAGTGGCTTGTGACTTGTAGAAGTAGCTACGGTGCTGTATATTTAAAAATCTTTTAAATAGGATTGACTCTGTTTCTTTGACTCAGGTACTTTTAGTGTTTGCCAAAGAAGATAACCAGAGTAACGGGTTCTGCTGGGCCTGTGAGAAGGCTGGGTTTCGGTATAATATTGCCAGGACACCTGAATCTGCACTAGAATGTTTTCTGGATAAACAGCATGAAATTATCATTATTGACCATAGACATTCCAAATATTTTGATGCAGAAGCTCTATGCAGGTAAGTTTCATAACAATGGAATTTTAAAAATAGTATTTTTCGTATAAAGGAATAGATGGAAAGTTCAGAATGTGATTATAGGCAGGAAGAAAGTAGAAAGTTACAGTGAATCTGTTTCCATAAATGTGGTGTTTATATACTGTATTAGCTTTCTGATAAAAATCTAGAAATGTGCAAAAAAAAAAAAAAAAACCCCAAACCCAATCATACCTGAGGGGGGTACACAATTGCTTTGTCATTTGCAAAGCAATAAACAACTGCTGAGACTTATTGCCAAAGTGAGGCTGAAGTGCTGGAGTTTTAAACACCTAGGACCACACTTCCATTCCTAATTTGCACACAGAAATCTGAGCATTCTGTACTAGGGGTGTAATAGTGTAGTTGATTAACCAATAGGTTAATGCTAGAGACTACATGCATTTCCCTTCCTCCTACTTTGCCAGCAAAATTTTTTAGCAGGCTGGCCAGCAGCCTAGCTCAGTCCTGGGTTGCAGCAGGTCCAGGACCTACTCCTGGTGCGGCTGAGCATTTAAAATGTATTAGGAGCCGGGCGGGCAGGCAGCCTGGCTCAGTTCTGGCTCATGCTGGATTTAGGAGCTCAGCCCAGTTCCGGACATGGGCTGCTGCCACCCCGCATTGCTACCTCTTTATCAGAGGCAGCAACCTAGGGAGACAGGCAGCCAGTCCACGAGGGGAGCTGGTTTTTAAACAGGCTTCCCTTGCGGACCAGCTCCCACTTGGCACCTTGTGCTGCTTCCTTTGATACAGAGGTAGCAGCACAGAGTGGCAGGGGGCTCCTTATGAGTGAGGCAGGAGCACATTGGCTGCCAGCTGAGTATAGACTCGTCGAGTAACGGTCTGATAAGAATTCATGAGGTAACTCAACTGTTCAACTCTCTGATATTTAACACCCCTATACCGTACACAAATTAATTTAAATAGCCATTTGTGTGCATCGGAGCTGGGACTAGAGTGCTAGGCAGAGCCACATTATGGAAGGGGCTTTAGGGGCTGCAGCCCAGGGCCACAGTCTAAGGAGGGGCTGTTAACCTGTGGCCTTTGGATACTGCTACTAAAGCCCCTGCATGCTGCATTCCTGACCAGCTGTGCCTGGAGGCGGGGAGGGGGAGAAGCAGCTCTGTGCACTGCCATTCCCTCTCCCGCCAGGCAGGATCTGCATCACCATGAGCACAGGGAAACTCTGACCCTGCAGGCATTCCCCCTGCCGCTCCCACTGGCGGGAATCCTGTCCAGTGGCAACAGCGGGGATGGTATCTGCAAGCGTGCGAGTTGTGGAACCACCGCCTCCCCCTGCCAAACAGGAGCCACACCAGGAAATTGCCCCAGTCTCCCTCTGGCAAACTCCTTCTCTACCAGACCCAGCATCCCACCCCCAGCCTGCTCCTGCACCCTACCTCCCACCCATACGGTAACTTCCATCACACTAGAATTTCAAAAATAATATTTTTCACATAAAGGAGTAGAGGGAAGGCTCAAAATGTGCCCCCACCCCCAGCCTGCTCTTGCATCCTCCCTCTTTCCCAGATCCCACACTCCCACACAAAACCCCTCTCGCACCTGACCCTGCACCCTCTCTCCCATCCAGACCCTGAAACCCCACTCACAGCCAGCTCCTGCACCCTAACTCTAGCCCGGATCCCACTTCACCCCCAGCCTGCTCCTGGGAAGCCCCCTACTGTACACTAAGCCCCTCATTTTTGGCCCCATCCCAGATCCTAGGAGGGCCCCACAAAATCTATCAGTCCCAGGCCCATCTAGCCCTGATGTTTGAGGTGCACCTGCACCACCTGGCTTAAAGTGATTTTCATTATATAGAGGGTTTACAGTTTGGTGCAATGGCTCTCAGCACCCTCTTTATACAGATTGTTCCAGCACTTTGCTATGCTCATTTTCTTGAAATATCCCATGCAATTACACGTGCAACATTTGTGTGGACAGTTGCACACCCACAATATTTGTAAATCTGGTCTGAAATGCATCATCTTTCTCAAAAACCTTGTATTGCAAATTGACTCCAAAACCACCCCCCACAAATTACTATAGCACATGAACAAGGGGGAGATATTCTTTCGTATCTCTACGAGGACTTAAAATGCAACAGTGCCTTGCTTCAGTTTCTAGTGATATACTCCCTGGGTCCGTCTAGACTGGCAAGATTTTGTGCCAAAGCAACTGCTTTTGCGCAAAAACGTGCCAGCTGTCTATACTGGCTGCTTGAATTTGCGCAAGAGCACTGACGTTCTAATGTAAGAATTCGGTGCTTTTTGTGCAAATACTTTGACGCTCCCGCTCAGGGATAAGCCCTCTTACCAAGAATACTTGCGCAAGAGGGCCAGTGTAGACAGGCACCTTAATTTTTTGCGCAAGAAAGCCCAATGGCTAAAATGGCCATCAGAGCTTTCTTGCGCAAAAGCGCGTCTATACTGGGCACGGATGCTTTTGCACAAAAGTACTTTTTGCGCAATAGCATCTGTGCCAATCTAGACGCTCTTTTGCAGAAATACTTTTAACGGAAAAATTTTCCGTTAAAAGTATTTCCGCAAAATCATGCCAGGCTAGACGCAGCCCCTAAGAGCATGTCTAGACTAAATAACCAATAGGGGTGTGAGTGCTGACATCAGAGTACTGACTACAGGTGAGTGTGGTGGGGTCAGGGCACTGTGACAAAGGCTTTATTCCTTGTTAGAATAAAGGAATTCGTTTAAGATCTGTCAGGAGAAGCAGGAGAGTATTGGTGTTCCCCTGGTTACATTTTTACTACTCCATTCCTGAGCACAGTAAAATACTCATTAACTGACTGAGGACAAGTCTGAAAAGTGTATAACTACTTAGGAGATGGCTTCTTTTGGAAAGGAGCATTGTGAATGCAGTGTAAATATTGGTTTCATGTTGTTTGTGTGGGAGAGATATTTGCTATTCCATCCCTTACATTGGCTAAAATCTAGACTAATCTACAATTTTCATGTTGTTTTTTCCATTGACACTCATTAACTACTAACCCTAGCTGTCTTTGTAATTACCAAACAAGTTAGGGACTTAGTTTTTATTTGTTTTTGTTTTTTTAAATTAAACATTTGAGAAAGATTTTCTGAAGACACAGTAGGATTTCTAACGGTGAACTACAAAAATGTTAAGTGATCTTGTTGATGTTTTTATTTTAAGGGCTATCCGAACAACTAAACCCTCAGAAAATACAGTCATAATTGGTGTAGTACGAAGGTAAATTGAAAATATCTTTATTTTCCATTATAAACAATCACATGAATCTGTCTCGAATCATTGCAGAGGCAAATACTAGAATAACAGCTCTAAATTAGGACACTTTATTGTACTGGTGACACTATATTTTTACTGTGTGCTATGTTCACCATCATCTGCTGTAGGAGGGGTGCAGCCTTTCCTGTTGATTTCTGATTTCCACCAGATATCTCCACCCCAATCACAGAAGCTTTTGAGAGCATGACTTGACCCCAAAACATAACCCTGTGTGACAAGCTATGGGGTCTTCTCAAGATTGAATGTGTGAGCACCTATGGAAGCCCCTTATTGAAACCATCATGTTCCCTAGATACATAACTGCACCCACAGTCGGCCTGACACCTCTCATTCCTTCTCCATACCCTCTTTGAGTGGATGCTTTGTTTGCTGCTGTCTCTAGGGAGAGCGGTTGTCTCAGTTTGCCAGGATTGCTCCTGTATCAAATTCCTGTCCTACTACAGGTTGAACCTTTCTAGTCCAGAACACTCTAGTCTGGAAACATCAGTAGTCTGGAATGATTTTAGTTAGCTGGATGTCCACTTTTCATGGGTATGGCCAAGTTTCCTGCAGTCCCATAGTTTGTTTACAGACACCAGTTCTAGTTCTTAGTGTTTTGTGCTGTTATTTAGCTCTAATATACCCCAAATGTCCTCTAACAGCCCTGTAAGCAGTGGAAGTGTTGGTAGTCCTGCTAGACAATATTGACCTCCCGTGGTCCAGAAAATTCTCTGGTTCAGAACAACTCAGGTCCTGAGGGTGCCAGACAAGAGAGGTTCTAACCTGTAGTCTTACTTATTCTGCTACTGAAACTAGTTTTGTTGCTGTTTCAGTGAAAGCCTCTGGGAGAGTTGTCCAGTTGCCTTTACTGGTCACCCCTGTTCTGGTCTCTCCAACTCCTCTCTCCACTACAGATCCAGCTGTTTGTATTCCTTATCTTTCTGCTGAAGTCAGGCCCAACCAGTGCCTCTATCCTGGCCTAATGAGTTGCCTCCCACTCAGCCAGCCTTGATCTTGGCTACATTCTCATCTTTTTCCCTGGTTTGATTTTGCTTCACTGTGTTTGGAGTCCAGTCTTAGCAAAAGAAGCATTGGCCAAAAGAAGGAGAAGCTGGCAGGTGGCACGTTAGGCCAGAGCAAGGGAAGCCACTGGAAAATCTTGACTGTGCCAGCAAAACCACATCCCATAGCCATGACAGCCCTTAAAGCTGGATTGTCTTTTATTAGAGTAATTTAAAGGGGGGGGGGGAGAAAGTGAGGGAGGATGGGGGAGAGAGAGAGAGATAATGGAATCTGCCTCAAGAACTTCTTGTCCCACACCAAAAAAAGAAAAATACAGCATACCCTTGGTAGCGAAGGCCAGCTGGGAATTTTTTTTTGGGGGGGGGAGGGGTTGTGTGCGTGCGTGTGTGTGTGTGTGTACACACCAATTTGAGCCTGCCTTGCTAAATCATAGCTATGGTAGGAAAGAGGTTTTTCGCAGTTACTTTTTTAAAGAAAAGTTCACATTGTGAATGCTGTGATGAGGATACATGCTTTTCAAGAGAAGATCTCATTAGCTTGCACTCTCCAGCTTTTCAGAACACTCACTATCCCAGCCTGGTGTAAAGTTTAAATTTGCATTGCACTGGGGGTATGTCTACAATGTAGTAGGAGATGTGACTGCAGCTCAGGTGGGCATACTTGTGATAGCTTAAAAATAGCAGGGATGATGCGGCAGCATGGACCCTGTCACAGGCTAGCAATGCCAGTACCTCCTCACGGTGCAGGGCAGGCTCATAGAGATCACACTGAAGCCTGTGCTGCCACATCTTCACTGCCGTTTTTAGCCATCCTAGCTAGATTAAAGCAGGCATTGGTTTGCCATCCCAAAATGCAGCACACCTCCCGTTGCAGTGCAGCCACATCACAGTTATGTCTTCACTGACCCAATATAAACATGTGTTTTTACCATGGGGTAACTACCGCCTATTAGCTCTCCCTCTGTAAGAATGGAGTGGAGACAAAGCACTGTGGTTTTAGCGCAAGGTAAATCGAGTGAGCCAACCACAGGCAGGGGGTGAAGCGTTGACCTCACTTAGCAACCTGATGGTGAAAGCAAATGCCTTGTGAGTGTTACTGTGAGATAACAATCATGCCAATTATCTATAGAAAAACCACTTTTGTGTCAGGGAAGACAAAGCCTGTGTTAGCTGACACTTTATGGATGTTCTTCTGTTGTGTTTAGGATCATTTCTCTAGAAGCAGGTTCCAACAGTTCATTTAGTTTTCTTGCCAGTATCTTACATTTATTTCTTTGTACTCCTGGGATTCAGCGTACAGGCAGTCCCCGGGTTACATGGATCCGACTTACATCGGATCCCTACTTACAAACGGGAAGAGGCAACCCCGCACTAGCTGCTTCCCCCCAGCAGACCAGGGAGACGCGAAGCTAGCGCCCCCCTCAGCAGATCAGGGAGATGAGGAGCGGCTTTTCTCAGCAGACACCTCAGCTTCAGAATAAAGGACTGAGGGAAGTGAGGTGTGGGAGAATAAAACTGAGCTCTGGAGAAATGTTTGGCTAGAGTTTCCCCTACAATATGTACCAGTTCCGACTTACATACAAATTCAACTTAAGAACAAACCTACAGTCCCTATCTTGTACGTAACCCGGGGACTGCCTGTATTCTGTATTCCTGGGATCAAATCATTAGGACAGGATACACTGCCACTGACTTACTGTTTGACTTTGGGCAAGTCCCTTAGTTTGGCTATGCCTCCATTTCCCCATCTATGAAATAGAGATAACCATACCCACTTATGTAGCATGCCCAGAGGTTTTTAAATCAGAAGAGCTATTTAAAGTCAAGCTATTACATCATCTGCATCACAAGCCTCTGTTACCTCTGAGATAGTTTTTAACCAAACCTAAACAATTGCCAGTCCTCCAGATTTCCCCATCTCAAGTCATATACAATTTTCTTTAACTTGAAAATTTTCAAAAATGAGTGATTTTGATATCTCATTTTATGGGTGTCTGCATTGTCACACCTTAAAGAGTCCTGATATTCAGGCCCTGCAGGAAAACCAGGCCCTATTGAAATATCTCAAGTTAGACAATCAAGATTTGAGGCATCCAGAATCACTAGTCACTTTTGATAATCATATTGTGGCCACATCAACTTTCAAGTTTGCTGTATTTTCCAATAACCAAGGTTAGCAATAATGACAATGATTCCAGTATAGAAAAATACAGACCAGTCAACCGATTTCTTAAGTCTGTTTGCTTGAAGCATTGATTTTGCATTGCATAAAAATTAGGGAGGCTACTTAAAAATGGAAATAATGCAAAATAATGTCGATGTAACGTTTACTGAGAATTCAGCTTAACATTCAATACGTTTATCAAAGCACAAGAAGTGTATTTGATTCACAATAACAAAACTGTAATGCTTGGTTACACAGTATGTAGGTTTTAGGCCCCAGTCCTACTAAGGATTATTTTGTGGGATCAGTATTGAATCAGCAAGAGAGACATTTCTGACTTTGTCATTCTGCTTTGAAAGGCATGCTGATCGTGAGGAGTCATCAATATTGCCACTGATTGCAGCAGGCTTCACAAGGGTACGTATGTATTGTCATCACCACGATCATTCTGCAGTGTGTGAACTGTGATGTGATTTGGCTTTCTGTGATCTGGTTTATCAGTAGTCCAGTGTGTAAAACCTCACCTCCTGTAGTCCATTGTTATATATTGTCTCCTTCTGTGCTAGCTTACCCCAATGGAATCAGAAACACGAGCACTTCAGAGATCATCCTAACTATGAGAGATTCTTGTCTACTTATTTTAAAAGAAATGTAAAAGCATTAAGCTTTATCTTATATGTATACATGGTTGGGCCAGACTGACCTGCAAGCTCTACTGGCTTATACAAGCTAAGTAACTTATGGTGAACCACAGAACATCCTGTGGGAAATTTATGCTATCAGACACAAATTCTCACCTGTAAACAGGCAACAGACATTATCAGGTGCTATTATCTATCGTTTAGAGTCATCTAGAATACATTACTCTGAATCTGTTCCCTGGCAACTATCTCAATTAAGCAGACACGGTGCTTATTAGTGTGTCACTTAGGTGGATTCCTCAGTACATTAAGCTTAGGATGGAACAAAAGGTTCACGACTTACAACTGAGATGCACGGTGCATGTTCACTAGTTTGTTTACCACCCCATTGTAGCACATTTGCATCCCTTTCCTTATTTGAAGTTGGACCTCAGTGCTGCAAATCCTTAAATGGGGGAAGTAACTTGATTCATCTGAGTAGTTCAAGTGACTTCAGAAGGATTTCTCTGATGAGTAAAGTTATGCAGAATGCTGTAGTATTTGTGGGATTAGGGTCCTGATAGCTTTGACATTATCTTTCCAGGGCCCATTCCTGCAACTCTTACTTCCAATCAACTTCCCTTAACGTCCATGACACTTTATCATGAGTGAACATCCTAAGGGCTTGTTTACACTTGGAAGTTGTTTCTGATTAAGGTAGGAGATGTAGTTGAAGTACAACAGCTGGTCCTGAATAACTCCTCCATGCATGGACAGATTGATTGTGCAATAAGAGTTTCTTGCACCTGTTCAGTTTTAACCGACTTTGGTTAAATTAAATAGGAACATGGAACTCTTACTACAGAATGTGTGTTCACACAGTGAGTTATCAGGGAACAGTTAATCAGGAATAACTCCATGTATAGACAAACCCTTTGGCCAAACACATGAAGGGTATGAATCAAAGCCCAACAAATTCAGGAAGTCTTTTTGTTGACTTCTTTAGGCCTTGCATCAGGCCCAAAATGAACACATTTTGGCTAAGGGATAATATTTTGTCATGTAACAGTTAAAAAAAGTATTGTGTATTTCTATCCATGAAATTGTAACTTAGAAAGCTAAAACCCATGTAAAATAGTGTTAACATTTGACTTCTTTGATTAACAATATGACTTGTTATTTCAAGTAAATCGCATGATGACAAATAACTTTAACAATTTAGTTTGATTTTATTTATTGACTTTGTTGATTGCCACATTGATACTTGATCTCATGGAAATTTGTTCATTTTATGCATCTCTGCTGTCATTCATAATTTCTTTTTTCTTTAAAACAGCATATCTTTATTTACAGGAAAGTCAACTACTGAAATATTTCTAACTTTTCATTTACAGAGATATGTAGAAAATTCCAATATCATGGCCTGTTATAATGAGCTAATTCAGTTGGAATTTGGAGAAGTGCGGGCACAATTTAAACTAAGGTAATTTTTTACCTTTTTCAGGAAAACATCAACAATAAAGAGGGCCAAATTTATCCTCATCCAAAAAAGAATATTTCTTCTTACTCTATGGACGTCATTATAGAGTTTGTTAGCCAAAGAAGTATGTCACTTTTAATATTTAAGCAAAACTTCCTACCAGAATTTGTAGCTTGTTTCTGTTTTATGATATGTTATGATTATATACTTCAAGACACACGTGCATTAAATCTAATCCATTGGGGTTTTTTTCTGTCTACAAGGGCTTGTAATTCAATATTTACAGCACTCGAGAAAAGTCAAGAAGCCATTGAGATCACAAGTGAAGACCATGTAATACAGGTTTGTTCTAGTTATTTTATAGGAATAAAATATTATTCTGTGGATTCACTAATTTTTAGTTAATCTACAAATATATTCCTTCTTTTAAAAAGATTCAAGCATCTGACCTAATAATTTTGAACAGACGAGTCTAATTTAGTTCTCAGGTATAATGTCCTGAGTTTGAAATATCCTGTATAAAACCCTGTATCTTTTAAAAAATAAGTAATCTTTGAGGTTATGCTGTGGCTCTGACCATCAGTCTTTTTGTAATGCTTATTGCTTATGCTGCTGCTAACTGCTGGTGAACACAGCTACTGTTTTATAGACTTTCTTTTCCTGCAGTGTTGCGAATTAATTTTATTTTTCTTTCAAACCTAGCTGTAAGTGAAGCTAATTCCAAGTGCAGACAAGGCACCCGAGAGTACATCTACATAGCAAGGCTAAAGTCAAATTATGCTACACAACTTCAGCTATGTCAATTGTGTAGCTTAAGTCAAAATAGCTTAACTCGGTTTTTGGCACTGTCTACACAGCAGGAAGTCAAAGGAAGAACACTTTTCCTTCAACTTCCCTTACTCCTCATGAAATGAGGGTTACCATGAGTCAGAGTAAGAAGTCCTCTAGCTCGACATTATTTTGAAATAAAGGCTTGTAGTTTAGATACGCACTATATTATTTGGGAATAATGTCGGTTATTCTGAAATAACACTTCTGTGTAGAGTACCCTCAGTGTGAAGTTTTAACAAATGTCTACAAGGGACTAGAATAAAATCACTAAACTCATTTTCTCAAAGCTCATTATCCTTGAAGACTTAAATACATCCCTCTGTACACACTGGAACTCAGGCCGTCTTAAAGAACAGAATTTAAACCAAATTTGAACATAGCTCCAACTAAACTGTTTCTGTGATGTTATGGCCAGTTAGTGTGGATGAAGCCAAATCATATTGGAACTCTGTGTAAACAAGAGTAGAATAAGTTTTTTAAATGTGGTTCTGAGGTTGTTTGCTCCATCTACAGTCATTCGTCAAACAGATTCAGGAACTGAGTTGGTTGGAACCACGTTTTTAAATATGGTTCTCTAATTCCCAAAATAAGGTCAGCACAGATGGCATGTAGGGCTATGCTCCCAAGAGGCTAACACACTAATCCAGTCTGTACAGTAGTAATGAACTTTTATTAGTGAACAGTTTAAATGTAAACTTCTCTCCATTACAAGGTGAATGTTGAGTTGAGTGCTCTTGGCACAAATCTTAATCCATGAAAATAAAATGCAAAAAGATGGTACATTATCTTCTACTTAAGAGTTACTAGAATTTGGCCTCAAATGGTCTGAAAACACCCTTTTGAGGGGGGACCAAATGCCACCCTCCAGAAAAGGCTTAAACCCAGTGGAACCACTCTGCAGAGGGTTTTGCAACCCCAGTGTGTGCGCCACAGCTGTGCAAAGAGGAGATTCTTGGGGAAGAGGAGAACTAGTAGATCTCTATGTCACAGAGGTACTATGAGGATAAATACATTAAAGACTGTGCAGCATTCAAGTATTATGGTCATGGGAGCCATCTAAGAACCTAAGATAGGTATGTTAGAATGAGTGATCCATCACAAGTGTAACCCCCCTGTGTGGGCAGCATGTAGGGATCCCATAAAATTGGAGTAGCAGTGCAATCTGCAGCTTTCCTACCTCCCAGCTTTCTTAGATTCCCCTTCACACAGCCCATTTTTTTTTAGCTTTGTGGGGACGAAGAGGTCCCTTCCTCCATCCTTGGCTGTTTCCATTAAAATATTACTGGTTAATACTCCTCGACCCTACAAAACCTTCACCCTTTCCCACACTGAGACTGAGAGTAAAGGATTGAGACTGAAAGGACTCAATTTTCAAGAGTATTTATTGTCTATTATCACTCCTTAGAAATGTAAAACTGTTGCATTTCCATAATAAAATCTATATTTCCCCTCTCTCTGCTCATGCGTGCACGTAGGCTTGCTTTGTAAAAGTGCAAGGCTTCTAGAATGGATTTTGTTTCGTTTTGTTCTGATAAAAATATAAATAATGCATACACTTAGCTTAGTAAAAAAATAGGTTTAAGAATGTAGGTCAAAATTCAGGTCTGTCTTGACTTTATTCCTGTAATTTTTGTGTTTAATAAGCTTTGGTTTTATTTCACAGTATGTAAATCCTGCATTTGAAACAGCGATGGGCTATCAAATAGGTGAATTAATAGGAAAGGAATTAACTGAAGTGCCTATAAATGAAAAAAAAGCGGATTTCCTAGATACTATTAATTCCTGCATAAAGATAGGAAAGGTAAGTAGCAGTATATCATTTATCATTCCATGATGTTATTAAACCCTACCGGTATGAGTGATAATTGTCCATGCATATAACCATAACAAAGACTTCATAAGCATGTAGCATGGAAGGCTTTCTTACATAAGTAATCTCATTGAAGTCCATGAGACTATTTGAGACAAGCAGGATTTGGCACATAGCATACTAACCTGAGGTCTAATCCTGTTCCTACAAAGTCAGTCACATTCAACTTACTGACTTCAGTGGGAGCAGGTTTTATCGTGTCCTTTCTGCTGCTTTAATTATGGGCTCGATCCTGCAAGGTATGAAGGAGAGTCACATACTCCTCATCTCCCACTGGTACTTTGTTACATTTGCTCTTGTAGCACTGATATTCACTGTAGATTTAATTTTGCCTACATTGAAAAGCAATCTTATGGTATCTCACTCCAATTGCCGTAACTTCAGACACTAAATTATGGGTCGGAGGATGCGGACAGCCCTGCTGATGCTGAAGAAATAAATCCCACATTCAGACCTTGTCATCCAATTTGTGCTTGTATGTTTATGCCCATATGTAAGTCTCCTCCCCCCACCAGAGGATTGCGGCACCAGAGGGAACCACCAGCTGTTCAAAATGGCCATATGTACATATGCACATCTTCATTGTATCTCGTATTTGGGATGCTCAATAATGGTGAAAAACAATTTAAAACTCTCTAACTGAGAATCATAAATATTCTATGTTTGTGGGGAAATTCAGTGGTAATTTTTTTGACATTATCAAAACATAAAGATGTGTAAATATATTTTAAGAACGTGCTAAGGTGGAGTAATAAATGGAGGTGAGTTTAAAGAGGTTTGGCTCACATCAAGAACAACATTCTCCATTTTGTAAAGGTCACTTTCAGTTAAGTTGCATGGCAAAATAGGAGAATAAAACACTCTCCTGTGTTGTTCTCTGTAGCATGTGTACAGCTCACTTTACATACATAGGGCATATGCTGCATGCACCAAAAGGTGAGAAAATCTTAAAGGAAGGTAGAGAGTAAAGAGAATAAGGTAGCTTGGTATGAAAGAACAAGTCCAGTGTAAAGTAGATTAGAAAAGAACCACACTCGGGTTTCAGCATGGTACATTGTAGCTAATTAATAAGCTCAGAATTTAGAAACCTCTGGAGGAATGCTTGTAATGTCTCTTTAGGGCAGGGGTGGGCAAGACAGCATCCGTGGGCCACACCTGGCCCACCAAACTGCTTGATGCAGCCTGCGGCTGCCCTGCCACTTCCCCGCCCCCAGGCCAAATCAAGACCAGTGGATGGGGGAGTGTGTGAAGTCTCCTTCTCCTGCCAGGGGCTTACGGCACCAGAGGGAACCACCAGCTGTTCAAAATGGCCAGTCAGGGTCTGTGGGCGGGAGAGCATATGAAGTCTGCTGACCCCACCCCTTCAGCCTGAGGCGCCGCCTCTTCTGGGGTGGCCTGTGACCACTTCTGAAATTTGTGAAGTAGCCCCCCTTCCAAAATTATTGCCCACCTCTGCTCCAGGGTGATAGCACTGTTAGCTTCCAACTGCCAGGCCCTTTTCTTCCACAAGAGTTGTCGTTCTCTAATGACCAAGGAACTCTCTAGTGGATTTCCATTAGAAATATTTGTTGCATCAAGGAAATGAAGGGGAATCCAATAGCCTCAAAATGCAGATATGGAGGTTAACAGATTTTGCAGGCTGTCTCATGGCACTGTAGTGTTCCTTTTACTGCATTCTTGTTGTGGCACTGAGTGAGCGTGCATGGTAATATATCTCAGAGGTGACACTTGCATCTTGACAGCAAAGTGTAAATGCCCTCTGAGACAAGTGAAAAGATGTGTCATGGTACCTGTATAAGGAGACACTGATCATAGCAGTAACATGAGGAAGTTTCTGAATCAGCTGCATTTGCAAAGATTTGCCATGGCATCTGCACAAGGCTGAGTCAGGGTAACTAATTGGGTCATACTGGTTGTCTGCTGGGAAACACCACCTTATTGACAGTGTGGTGAGATGCTAAAATTAATCACTAGTGTTGTGTGCATCTAGGCGTCAATGCATCAAGGCACCAACACAAAGATGTCATTAGTCACACTGTGTACGTCAAAGTAGTAACATGAGTATTCGTCTGGAAAGGCAATGATGTGTCTCTGTATAGATGGAATGTGCATCTGAACATGAAACTGTCAAGTATCTGGATGTTGACTGAGGTGCTGGAACAGATCCAAGAGACATCCAAGGGCTGAAATGATGGCGCTTCACAGGTTTGTTGCCTGTGTGAAGGTGCATCCAAAGAAAAACACATGGTACAGGTCTGATGCCATTATGTGGTGTTCATTAAGTTAAGACTATAAATCAGTTAAGTCTATTGGGCCTCATGACAACAGCATCCAGTTTTCAAGATATTCAATTATTACAATTTCAATTATTTTAATGTTATGAAAAAATGTCTCTAATAACAGAAAAGTATTTTTAGACTATTCATAGTAAACAACCAAATATTGAGTAATTTTTTCCTCAAAGTATGGAGCTGTCAAGATTTTCATGTTTTAGTACTCTGATTTCCAGACACTACTCTGTGAAAATTAGTGAGATATTAAACTTTAAAGTGTACATTTCTGGAAGGTCTTATACTGTCCTCAATGTCAATCTTATGTGTTTGTTCCATATGTCTTCTTATTTGCCTTTGGGGCACTTAGCAGTTGGTAATCTATAAAGATTATAAAAATGTAGAAATTTACCTGTTAACACAAAAGGAGTTCTTTGGGAAAAAAATTGCAAATGCAGTTTTACTTTGTGGCTCAACATTTCAAAGATTGCAGTACTTTGAAAGTGTTTTTACTGAATTGTTCCAGGAGAATTTGAAACTAACTTGCTTCTGGAAGGAATAACATTCTCTAAAAAGTTTTGGTTGTGTCAAGATAAATCTGATCTGATTTATCTATGTCCCTCCATGTTTGTGATTTCTTGGTACAAATGAACAAAGACTGCTTCCCGTTAGTAACCAAATATGTGGGCATTGTAACTTGATTACACTGGGTTATAATATACCAAACAATTTCTCTAGCCCAGACAAAAAACTGTGCAGTGATGTTTTCTGATCATCCAGCACACAGTAGGAGTCCTTATCTCATGATGAGACTAACCCTTCCCAATTTGAGACTACATAATGTCATAACAAATATAGTAACAAACCAGAATTTGATAGAGCTGTTCCAGGGATTTTTTTTTAAGTGCTTAGTTGTACACACTGATCCAAGATGGATCTATGCCTGTTCATACACACCTGTAGCATTTTAATTTCTGTATTGAAACATTTATCTGTGACCAAGTTCAGCACTGGCAAATAGCATTTGATTGGCATTTTACATAGCAAAGGAAGGGATTGCTTTAGCAAATAGACTTGGACAATCCATGTAGTATACTCAGGAAGGATAGTGTGGAGCCAAGCAAAAAGATGTCTTTGATTAATGTATGCTGGCTATACTCACGAGAAACCAGCACTATCAAATGGCATTTTCCTTCTTTTCAAATTTAAGATATTAGAAAGCAACAGGTGTGTTCTCAGTGTGAGAAATCCATTGAGGTGAAATAGCTGATCACATCTGGCTAGAAGTTTTGCTACATCTGATCCCTGTGATCTGAGACACAACATATCTTTCAGATAGTTTTACTGTTCAGAAAAAGAGGGCAAATCTACACCACTACATTGGCTCAGCTGTGCAGATGCATTATGTCAACAGACAAGCACTCTCCTTTTAGCATAATTACTCCGCTTCTGTGAGGGGTGGAAGCTATGTTGGTGGGAGAGCATCTTCTCCTGACATAGCGACAGTGCTTAGGTGGATATAACTTAAGTCACTCAAAGAGACCTCTTTTTCCCATCTTTGAGCAAAATAAGTTATGTTGACTTAAGCAGTAGTGTATCAGCCCTCATGAGAAGTCTACTGATAATTCCGACAAGGCACCTAATTTCTCTCACCGCTTGGGAGGTTAGTTGGCAGAGGAATATATATCCCTCAGACTCTAGGGACAGTTATTTAGTTACCTAAGGCAAATGAGTAGTGTGTAAGAGTGCTCACTGAGTGCAATACTATATGAAAAAAGCCCCAAACTCAGCAGCCCTTCCCTGTACTCAGATTACGTTTGGAAGATGCTGTGCTTGACATTTATTTTTGCAATGAGCTTTGGTGCCTTACTGTATCTGTGAACCCATGCTTCCAAAGGTAGCATTAAGCATTAGATTATTATATGCAGGATTATATTAATGATTCTTTCTCTTCTGCTTGCACCAGACACTCTCGGTCTCTATTTTAACACCAGAACATTAGGCCACGCTGAAGTGACCGTGGCACTGTATTTCTAGGACTATAATTCACTCGTAAGGATGACTCAGTTGAAGGCATGTTCATATTCTCTGTTTAGCTAGCTGAGCGAGGTTCTGGGAGAGAGCATATGGAGTTCTTAAAATATGTTTATGTAATATCTTTGTGAGAATTTTACATAATGGGTGGTGTTTGGCTTAGACCAGAATTGTTCTGACCCTTCTCCTCCACACATTGCATTTCAAGGTTTTCTTGTGGTTTTTTTTCAGACATTACAGCTGTGAATATTTGCCTATTGAATATGAAACCAAATCCATTAGTGACTACTTCTATCCTGACATGATCAGGAGGCAACTCTAGAATTATTCAATCTGTGCCTTATGACTTCATCTCTTTATGCATATTCTGACCTTATTATCTGGGTTTTGAGATTGATTACTCATCTCTCCCTTATCCTGGTTGTCAGGGAACTATTGCTGTGTATCATTTTAATTCCAAGAGCATCAAACTATGTAATGTTTGCTTACTCATTTGTATTCCTCATGCAACATATGGAAGAAGATATGATACTTGATTCCCAATTTGTTGTGCACAGTTCTTTTCTCAGATAAATGGAAAAATCTTTCAGGTTTTTTTTATTCCTCCCCTTCATCTGCTTGCCCACTCTCCACCCCCTTTGTGTTATTATGCAGTCCTGTTGCATGCTGAATTCTTTCCTTGTTGGTTCTCTTTCCCCAATGCAAATTACATTAGCATATAGGGCAAATCGTACCCTCAGTTATACATGTGCCATCTTGGTCCATCTATCTATTGGCTTCTCTCTGATATAAAGATAAATGTATGTACTATGTGCATACTGACACAGATACACAAATGCATACAACTGAAAGACTCCCTGTGTCTTCATTGGGCCTGGATGAAGCCCATATACAGTAAGCAATCATTTTGTTCATCATTTGGCGCTCTTGGATCCAGATTTTCCAGACTCTTTTTCTTTTCTTTAAATTTATGCTAGGATGAATAAACTTGTGGGCATGTCTTTGAATTCACTCAAACATCGCGGGTCAACAGACTGCTTCATACTGCATGTTATTGGTTTTGCAATATACTATAGAAAAAAGAAACGAAAAGAGAAGAGAGGGAGAGAAGTCAGGTGCACAGTGGAACAGAAAGCAGACAGAACAGGAACAGGGTTGTGGGAGAAGACTAAAGAAAACTACAGAGAGGGAACAAAGAATCCTACTGGGAAAATATGTGATGCACATGTGTTTGTGCCATTGTCACTTGTGGAGTTTCTCCTATTCCACATACATAGCACTGCCTCTGCTTTAATTGTTGTGTTAGATATCTAAATATAATAGTAACTAGGTGAAATCTGCCACTTGTTATACAGGAGATCAGATAACAGACCCTTCTGGGTTTAGAATCAATTAATAAAAACATTTTAAATAGGATGTCCTTTGAAAATATAGGTTTAAAACAGGAAGGAAAATAGATTTTTAAAATCATATCCACAACTAACAAAAAATGTTAGGTCTAAGCTATTTTTTACAGAAAATTGGGTTTCCAAGTAACTGCAACTGTCCCTAGAAGTTTCTGCTTTCCATAGAAAATATTGACTATCGAAAAAGACAAATTCTGAAAACCAAAAGCTTTTCTGTCTTTAGATTTTCAAAAAAAAAAGTTGACATTTTTGGCAGAAAAAAACGCCATGCATTTTCTAACAAGCGCTACTCACCCATTAGCCTGAATCCCCAAATGCATGGATCTATTATAACTAGAGTGCTAACTTCAGATCCCGAGAAGTATACATGTTCCAACCTCTCCAGATTTGGACTCCTCTGGGCTCTATAAACCAAAGCTCTCCAGTTGGCTGATCAGTGCACTACTGTATACGGAGGAAAATGTCTCATGTTTTCTGTCTCTGAAATTCAGGTTCAAATGGTGTGAAACGGTTTTGGAATTTAAATTACTATTTTTTTATGAATAACATATTGGGGCAGAGAGAGCAGCTGTCTGAATGTTCTGGAGAGATGGATAATTTCTCCAATGAGCTAAAAGAATGTGTCACTTGTACGTGGAATAAGAACCCACAATTCTAGTCTTCAGTTCCTCTTCTTTCGTATTCTTCTTTCTGGGTCCATGTTTCCCTGACACATTCACAGCCTCTAAGGCCCCTAAGAATGAATATCTAGGTGTGGGACTGCAAGGCAAATTTCAATGAAAATATATCAAACTTAGATTTATTTTTTATTGTTTCCTGGCTCCCTTGACAGTAATAAAGGAAGAGGAATGTGTAGAAAATAGCCTTAGATTTGTAAATTTCTTAATTGAATGGCATTATCCTTGGACTGCTCTTGCAGGAATGGCAAGGAATGTATTATGCCAAAAAGAAAAACGGAGACAGCATACAACAAAATGTGAAGATAATACCTGTCATTGGACAGGGAGGGTAAGTGCAAAAGTTAAGTACCTTGTCAGTATGTATTGAGGTCTGATGCAATGTTCAGGGAAACCAGAAACTCCCATTGGATTCAGGTTTCAGGGGGGTAGCCATGTTAGTCAGTTTCAGCAAAAACAACAAGGAGTCCAGTGGCACTTTAACAAATATGTTGGGGCCCGTAGGGCACAGTGGGTCTCCCATCAGGCCTCTATTACTTTCTCAGTGAAATTCATCCCTGCACAGTCTGCAATGAGAGCTATCCATAGAGCCCCACAAATCCACAGATCGCCTCTTCTTATCCACGAATATCTGCATCCACAGAAGCAGCTGTGGATATCCATGGCTCATTTACAGATACAGATACAGATACACATTTTGTATCCATGCAGGGCTCTGTCTGTCCACCCACTTAAGCCCTTATGGTAAAATCTCCTTTACTCTCATAAGGTATGTCTACACTACCCTCCTAGTTTGAACTAGGAGGGTAATGTAGGCATACCGCACTTGCAAATGAAGCCCGGGATTTGAATTTCCCGGGCTTCATTTGCATAAGCCGGGTGCCGCCATTTTTAAATCCCGGCTCGTTCGAACCCCATGCCGCGTGGCTACACGCGGCACGGACTAGGTAGTTCGGACTAGGCTTCCTAGTCCGAACTACCGTTACTCCTCATTCCACGAGGAGTAACGGTAGTTTGGACTAGGAAGCCTAGTCCGAACTACCTAGTCCGTGCCGCGTGTAACCGCGCGGCACGGGGTTCAAACGAGCCGGGATTTAAAAATGGCGGCGCCCGGCTTATGCAAATGAAGCCCGGGAAATTCAAATCCCGGGCTTCATTTGCAAGTGCGGTATGCCTACATTACCCTCCTAGTTCGAACTAGGAGGGTAGCGTAGACATACCCATACTGCTCAGCTAAGTGCACTGTATGCAAAGGAAACGAATACAACCCTTGATGCAGAGCCAAGCTTCCCTGTGGGCTGGAGTGGTGAGTGGTCCCAATGTGCCTGGTGTTGAGGCCCTTGGAGGAAGCCACATAAACCTGGAGTCTGTGCCTTACCTTTGTCTCCTCCCATCGTCCCCATCCATGCTGACCAATGCAAGGTTGATGTACCACAGCACTGGGCAATGAAGAAACATGAGTGGGACGCATGAGTGGTCTTTCCCCCATCTCAGTGGGCCACAGCAACTCGCAGCCCACTGGGGTTCCACCTGCAGCCTGCGGACCTCTATGTCTGCTCCTCCCCCATGGGCCTCTCATGTACTAGAGCACTAGAGCCCTGCACTTCCTATCCTTCCCCCTCCCTCCCAGCACTTTCAGTGTACCCCAGATCACCTGATTTGTGCCCCATCTCTGCTCTTCCCGCTACTTCTCAGAGCTTGAACAGTCGTGAACAGCTGATTCACCACGTTCCAGCTCTGGGAGGGAGGGAGGGAGGGAAGGAGAGTGTGGATGGAGCACGAATCAGTGGATTTGTGGCATTCCAAAAGGGCTGAGAGAGAGGGGGAGGAGTAGGAAGTGGAGGCTCCAGTGCCCTAATGCGCAAAAGGCACAGCCCCAGTGGGCTGCATGTGTCCCACCACAGACTGGTTCTGCAGTGCAACTGCTTCTTCTGTGTTGCTCCTTTACACTTCCATCCCAGGTGAATTTCACTCAAAGGGAGATAACATTCTGCACTCAGCCAGAACTCCCATTTTCCTTGCCCTTCTCGGCCACTGACTGGGATGTTTAGAGCAGAATGGTAAATATTGATTATTAGGACATGTATGCTAAGTCTCTCTATGCAAATTCAGCAAAAAAAGGGAACCAGCTAGCATATATTGCAGCAGTCCCTTAACTTCCTGAGAATTTTCCAGCTATGCACCTTAGACCTTAGTTAGTTCCTCATATCCCACTGAACCATCAGGCAGTCCATTTCCTCCACTGATAATCATCACTTGCTGGTTGTGATGCTTCTTCCCGGGTGATGCCAATGGAAAACCTGCAAAGTCTTTAAAATAATACTGGCTTGGTGTTATATAAGAGCACACGTTCCTCTTGAAATCCCCTTTTATATGTCCCTTCCCTCTCAGGTTGATCTATTTTATCACGGAGATAGGGCTGAATGAAACTTCTTTCTTGTCCAACAAACATTATAGGTTACTTAAGTGAGGGCAGAAAACCCCACTGCTCATAGGCATCACTTGGGAGTAACTCATGCTTTCTATTCTCCATCAGTGGAGCAAAAGAATTGGGTAGCCTGTGATACAAAGCAAGGAAGATGGGCCCATACTCATGTATACAATACCTGAGTACAAGCAAATGTGCTCAGCACAGGAAATGTCATGGCAATCAGGATGCACATAGGATGGTACTAGCTAGGAATGGCAGCGGCTAGTCGGCTAACTATTTATCCAGTAAGCAATTGCTTGTCAGTTAATGGTCCGGTTAATCGCAACATCCCCTCCTACCCACCACCCAGATGCTCTACATTTTCAATTCAGGCTGGCTCAGTCCCAGTCCATTGGTCCAAGTTTTAAATGAAGATTATGCAGGAGGAGCTGCTTGCTACCTCATGCTGCTGCCTCTGATACAAAGGCAGCAGCATGGGGTGGCAGGCGGCAGCCGGTCCTTGCGGGGAGGCAGTTTAAAAAAAGGGCTCCCACGTGCCGCCCTGTGCTGCTGCCTTAGTTTCTGGCATCCCACAGAGCAGCCTTTGTCCACAGGGCACCCAGGTGCTCCCTGGACAGGGACTTCTACCATCCTACATTACTGCCTCTCTATCAGAGGCAGCAGGCAAGAGCCGGGATGGCAGAGGTCTCCTCAGGAGTGGGGCCGGGAGAGCACTGGCTGCTGGCCCCGCCCCGGAGAAGGAGCATTTTAGTAACCATGTAATTGTTAAAAACTGTTGTGGCTACATGATTACAAAAATTAACTATTTCTAACATCCCTAATACTAGCATAGGTGACTGTTCCACCCCAAACTCTGTTATCTTCTGTCTGGACCTACATCATTGCAGATGCACCAGCCACATCATACACCTAAACTTCCCCCAGCAGCAGCAGAGAAGGAGCCCACATAGATCATGGCTTTATAGCACGTGCATCCCAGTGCAGCTGAACTGCATTGGTTCCATACCCTGCAAGAGCAGGATTTGTCCTGGATGGGTTTATTGCTGGTATGGATCTTATAAATTTAAAATGCTGCTACAGGTAAATTAGAGCTAGAAATCAGAGACAGTAACACATTGTTTCTTTGCCTACAGAAAGATTAGACACTATGTGTCAATTGGTAGACTGTGCAGTGACAACAATAAGGTAAGAAAAAAGGTGATTTGTTCATTTTAGCTTAAGCAGAAAATATTACAGCATGATCAGTTAATTGATTAACTGGATTTCTAATATTGATTTGTAGGCAGAAAGAATATGTGAACGTGTTCAGGCCGAATCTCAAACAGGTATGTTGTTGCATTTGTGTCACAAGAATCGTGGGATTTATGCAGGAAAAGATCAGATAGGTCGTTCTGATCAGACTCAAAACGTGGGTTGCACAGTGCAGTGGAAACAACAATATTTAGATAGCAATAAAATGGTATTCCTGGGGGAGACTAAATAAATGCAAGTTATCTGTGCTTGGCAAATTTGTTTCAGAAGTGATCAGACAAACCTTGAAAATTGAATGTGACTATGTTAGAACCATGAGTGGGTACCACATTTGGTTCTATTTCACATTCCAGTGATAAGCAATGCAGCTGATGCAATCTCTAGGACTAGATTAGAAATGCCAAGGACACCGTCTAGATGGAATTACGTCATGGCTAGTATAATTCATGACATGCTCCTTTTGCTGTTTTATTAAAGATCTGTTGCTTTTTCTATTTTGGGATATTTGCACGTGAATTGATATATGATGATGATTGCATCATCTAAGGATTTGTCCTGATTGAAGTTCATGGCAAAACACTTTGTTTTTTTGAGCCTTAGAGTTCCAGCATTTACAGCATTATTTCAGCCCCCAAATCAATCTGTTTATGTTATGAACAATTATCATTAGGGAACTCTAAGTTACATTTTTATTTAATGTAAATTAAAACCCAGATAACTCCCTCCTCCCTTTTTAAAAAAGTATTAAAGTATTCTAGTAGGATTTGCCCCCCAAATACTTCCAATAGTGCTACTTCAGGATCTGGGGCCAGTGCTGCAGCAGGCAACAGTATTTTTAAATAGGAGACCAAGCCTGTCTCTAGGCTCCTTCCCACCTGAAGCAGGAGATCTTAGGGACCAATGTATTTTTTCTGTTACAAACAGAAAAGTAGTGGAAACAGACCCCCACTGTGCCTCTGTTGGAGGCCATCTTCCATTGGAGAGTGTGGGGAGACAATGAGAAAGCAATATCCAGACCCGCCAACAGAGGCAAAGAGGGTAGTTGCCCCAGGGCCTGGTGATTCAAAAGGGCCCGGGGCTCCCAGCTGCCGCTGCTGCTAAGGCCTGACAGGGTGGCTGCGGCACACTCCAGGCAGTACTTGAGGGCTGGCTGCCCCAATCCCGCCCCTTCCAGGAGCAAGCTGTCACGCTCCCCCCACCTTGCTCAGGGGCCTGGCAAGTCTATCAGCCCCCTGACAATACCTGGATGCTCCAGGGAGTTCTGTACAAGCAGCCACTTATGATTTTGCTGTTTCACTCTGCTCTCTCCTGCTTGGCAGTTTTCAGGCACACATTGCCCATCAGTGCTGAGATTTGCCCCTCCAGTATTGGCACTTGAGGGGTATGTCTACACTACCCCCCTAGTTCGAACTAGGGGGGTAATGTATGCATACCGAACTTGCTAATGAAGCCCGGGATTTGAATTTCCCGGGCTTCATTAGCATAAAGCCGGCGCCGCCATTTTTAAAAGCCGGCTAGTGCGAACCCCGTGCCGCGCGGCTACACGCGGCACGGACTAGATAGTTCGGATTAGGCTTCTAATCCAAACTATCTGTACGCCAAACTATCTGTGGAACGAGGTGTACAGATAGTTCGGATTAGGAAGCCTAATCCGAACTATCTAGTCCGTGCCGCGTGTAGCCGCGCGGCACGGGGTTCGCACTAGCCGGCTTTTAAAAATGGCGGCGCTGGCTTTATGCTAATGAAGCCCGGGAAATTCAAATCCCGGGCTTCATTAGCAAGTTCGGTATGCATACATTACCCCCCTAGTTTGAACTAGGGGGGTAGTGTAGACATACCCGAGAGGACTCAGAATAAAACTTCTGTCCCTCCTCTTGTCCCTACCAAACCCTTGAGCTCTGCTCATAATTCAGTTCCCTTTATGATCTTCACACCCTAAACTAGTTCCTTTGAAGGGACGAAGGAGTTTATCTACCCACACTTACAGTCCTAGGCTGAGACTCTCTGGCTGCGCCTTGCTGTTGTACTCAGAAGTAATGCCTCCTTCTCCTGCCATAAGCAATCTCCGCTCACTGACAAACACTTAGAAACTAAGAAATTAAAACTAAGAAAAACAAGCAACGGCCTAAACTTTGTCCTCAGTTATCCTTCTGTTAATATCTTCTGTGCTAATTAACATATATGCAATGGGACTGTGGGGCCTAAGCAAGCTCAGAAATTGCCCTGTTGACTTAAGTAACTGTCTCGGCCTTTCATTTAAAACAGGGAGAACAAATTCCTCCCCACAAGCTATTCTGAGGATTAAATAGTTAATGTCTTTAGCATAAGTCAGTGATTTTCAAACTGCAGTCCATGGACCACTAGTGGTCCGCAGCCACCTCCCAGGTGTTCCGTGGCTTGAGCTCAGCCCTCCCTCTTCTCCCCACAGCAGGGAGCCCACGTTGGTGCTCTAGCCTCACCCTCCCTCCATGGAGTGGTTAGAGCACCAGTGTCGGCCCCCCACTGGGAAGGGGCGGGGGGCAAGCCTCACTACACAATCCAACTCGGAGGAAAAAAGTGCACCGCCTCCCCTGCTGGGGGAGCAACAGTGCTCGGGCACACTGCTTGGAGGCTTTCCCTGCTGCTCCCATTAGCCAGAATCTGCCCAATGGGAGCAATGAGAGGTAGTGCCTGGGACCGGCATGGGCTCCCAGGCACACCCTCCCTCCTGGCTGGGCACCTACCTCCAGCCTGCTCCTTCCCTCTCCCTCCTACCTGGTCAGACACCCTACTCCCAGCCTGCTCATGTACCCCACTTCCCACCCAGACCTTGCACCTTTACCACTCCTGCACTCCTCCACCTGCCCAGATCCTGTACCCCCATCCCTCTTGCTGGCCTCCCTGTCCCACATACTGAACCCTTCATTTTTTTCCCAACCCCAGAGCCTTGGGGGGGGGGGGTCCACAAAATCCACTAACCCTGGAACTCCAGAAAAGTTAATCTGGCTTATGGGAAGCCCTGAACCTCAGTCCTCCCTGTCCTTCCCCCTCCCCCGGTGGGGCTGGAGAGCCAGAGGAGTGAATTGTCTCACTTGGGGGCCACATCAATGAGGGCAGGGGATTTTTGGAGAAGTTGTGTTTTGGGGGGGGGGGGTTGGCTTCTCACTTGTGTGGTCCCCAACTGATTTTTTTTTTTTTTTGTTGGCCAGTGGTCCCTGACCCAAAAAAAGATTCCCCATGCCCACCATAAATAAAGAAAACATGAGAACTTTTTGTGTGGGGCATAAATTAATATTTTACTTTATTTAAAATGAAGTTTGATCAACTAACATGAGAATGTTAAAACACTAATCTAGTTAATTATTTAAATTAATATTTCCTTACAGGTTAAATTAAACCCTTCTCCCTAGCTGCAGCATTACCAAAATGGCTCAGGTGTAATTATGCAATTAACAGAGAGTTTCCATTAGCAACTGGTGGTCCATGGAATGGTTTGCATTGAGCCAGGTACGCCAGGGGCCAAAGTCTGAGAACCACTGGCATGTGTCAGGGTTGGCTTATTAAGTATTAGTAATTATACAGTTCAACAACTCTCATGAAGCCACTTCATGGTGATTTTCTAAGATGTGGAATATTCAGACAACAAAGAACTCTTGTCTACTGAAGATTCCATCTTGTCTGAGAGTCAAATGCTATCTGCCTCTAGTCCAAAACATCTAATATGCTGTTGGATAGCCTCGAAGACAATGCAGAGTTTGAGGGGCTGGTAAGGGTGGGAAGGAGAAGTGGTCAGTGGCTCCACTACAGTGGAGTCCCACAGGACATGATGAAGAGCTTGTTTCTCTCACCAATAGACATTGGTCCAGTGCAACATACTACCTCACCCAGCTTGTCTCCCTAGATCTATATGAGATATTCAGGGGCCACTCCTACTTCTACAGTTCTAGAACCTTTAGTGTTGTAGTGGAACTGCCTCTCTGCACCACGCCTGTGGGTTGAGGGAGGACTCTAAATTCTCTTAGATCCCATACACAAAGGCCATTTACTCTTGCGTCTTTGCTTGAGGCAGAAGCAACATTCAGAGACTATGTCGTGAGAGCATACTCTGGTAAGGCCAGTGTGAAAACAGTTCTAAGAAGCTGTTGTCCAATGTTTTCCAACATTATGCATGTTGCTCTGCTGTTATCAGGCCTTACCTATGTTTTGTTTCCTTTAACATATAACCTGGGAAGAGCCTTTGTTGCAGTCATTGTATAACACTGATGTCTCCACAGATATTCAAACTTCCCGACACAAAGATAGGAGGAAAGGATCACTCGATGTCAGATCCACAACCTCACGAGGAAGTGATGGTATGTCAGATAAGTGGATGTTTATGTATTTTTTCACATGGCTTTTTAAAGCCCTCTAGCCATGAATGATGTCTTATTTATGCAACTAGCCCATGTGTTTTATCTCTGAACAATATTCTTTATCCTACTTCTTTGAAAAACTTATAAATGAAAGGCAAGATTCTGCTGCCCTTACTTACATTGGGTAGCACTTAACATCATGAGTAATCCCAAGGAATTCAATAAAGCTACTCAAAAAGTAAGTTATTCTTCATCATTAGTAAAGGCCGCAGATTCAGGGGCCCCCAAAGTATTGGCGGTTGTTGTAGTTTTCCTATCAACTCTCTCCACGAAAGTCAAAGTTAAATTTCTTTAGTTTTTTGTTTTCTTTGCACTGTGTTGTGTCACACCTCAGAGAGTTATGCTTCACTATTGCATGTCACCCTTCACCTTAGTATGTAGTTCACATACTCTGGGGTTTTGCTGGTGTTCATAAAACTTCTATTAAAACATGGATCCATACTTTCTAGGCAACAGTCAAAGTCTGGTGAAAATTCGAAGTAACAGATTTACTTCTACTTTTCACCAGACGGTGATCACTGCTACAAAAATAGTATGGATTCTGATCCTGAAGATGTGCTCAGCTCAAAGGATAGCAGAGAAGTAGCCACATCTTACAGGTAACAAAACATGAGATATCCTAGTTTGGCCTTTGCTGCCAGGAAGAAAAATTGCTAATTGACACAAAAGATGTATGTTTTCCAAGCCCTGATTACTGACATCAGTTGTTATGGGCTAGAACCCCAGCTCATGTTGCTCATCATTACTTCATTAAGTTCCAAGAACCTACACTAATTTACAGCAGCTGATGGGCTGACTCACTGTGTCTTGTCATTACACCCTTGTCATGTAACAGGCCCCTCTCCCACAGACAACATACATATGGTGCTGAACATTTGTGGCTGAACATTTTATAAAATATTTAACATGCAAAAACAGCAGCTATGTTGCTAGGCCATTATGGTCACTTAGCTCTGTTCTGTGGTGTTGGTGATTCAGCATGCATCTATTTGTGTGTGTGTCCCTATTGACACAGCAGGACAAGTGTGCATATGCATGTGGTTCTAGGCGTGGCAAAGGAGGAATTCTTGTTGTGCCTTGTCTGTTCAGCCAGGGTGCTAACTCTGCTTTGTTTGCTGCACAGGCAGTTCCCAACGGCGACACTCCTCCATGGCTAGGATACATTCCATGACTATTGAAGCACCCATTACCAAGGTAATAATGCATCATTGCAGGTGTTCGTGATGTCAGGCAATCAGACCCTTCTGATAATTTACCTGGATTTTTTTCTTGGAATACTGTTACAGAAACCTTCTGCACTGCACCTGGCCTGAGTAGCTGGGCCAGATGCAATGGCTATAGACACGTATGCTGGCCCTACCACCATTTTTTCCCTTTCTCCCATCTCCCACACAGTGGCTGGTGAAATGCATGAAGAGGCAAATGCTGTGTTCCCAATCCTCCTTTGTCTGCCCATACTGTTCCCTGCCTGTCCCATCTGCAAGCCACTTGGGGGGTGCACCCTCTGCATCTCTTTCCACATTCAGCCCCCTCTTGTTTAGTACAATCACCCTAGTTATGTTGCCTGGAGGCACACAAAGGAAGAGACTGGATTTCCCTTATTCATTGTGATGCATAGATTCTGACATTTGTTTTTCCTCAGAGGTGCTCAGTATGAAGGCCCCATCCTCAGTCTGCTTCCTCCTGTCTCCACTCCACCCCCTCTCACGAGGTCCCACTCTCACTCCACCTCTTCCTGCCTCCATTTCAACCCTCCTCTGAATCCCCCTCCTGTCTGCTGCTCCCTGATCTCTGCTCTTCCTCAAGCTCCTCCTCCAGCTGCCAACTGAGCACCCAGTTTTGGGTCTTTTTTCTGTCAGTGTGCAGATTCCGGAGCATTCACAGACTCAACAGCTATGTTGTAATATGTCTCAAGGAAACAGTTAAGGGACCAACAAATATCAGTTTCTTAATAAAGTGACCATCTGATAAAGGTAGAAGAGAATTATGCTGACTCTAGCTGAAGATACTTCTGGCCAAAGAAGTTGTTTAATAAGAAGGGGCCTTTAAAACCTCGCTCATGGTCCCAAAGTAAGTAACAAGCCCTCGGTGTTTCATTATCGATCCCCAAGAGAGTTCCCTGTAGTTCTGCCTGATCTGGATTAAACACTGATGTGTTTTGTCGTTAGGATGTCTCATATTAGTCTCTGAGGATCTTTCTTTTCTTTACTCGTTTCTAAATTTCAAGAATTTCTTGTCTCAACGTAGGTAATAAATATTATCAATGCGGCACAAGAAAGCAGTCCCATGCCAGTCGCAGAAGCTTTAGATCGAGTATTGGAGATTCTAAGAACCACTGAGTTATACTCTCCACAACTTGGGACGAAAGATGAAGATCCACATACAAGTGATCTCGTTGGAGGATTGATGACTGTGAGTACATATGATGGCAAATGATTGCTGACATAAATGCTGGGGCCTGCATTTGCCTTTCCCTTACTCCAGTTTAGATCAGTGTAGCTTCAGTGTAACTCCATCCATTGAATAGAATCACTCCTGATGTACACATTACAAGTGGAAAGAGGATCAGGTCCCTTGATTTTTTTATAGAATACCCAAGCATATGTATTCAAGTTCTGTGCAAAAGTTGGGATCCTAAACTGCATCATATGATGCAGACAGGAGAGGTTATGTGGGAGGTAGAGAGAGTTAAACTTCTGGGGAAGGGTGGGGGTGATGCCTATAGGAGTCAGGTGGGGACAGGGGTTGTGAGAGAGGCAGAGGAAGGATGCTGGATGCCTGCAGGAGGTTGGTAGGCAGGGATGCTCTCAGTTCAGTCTCACGTCCTTTTGCAGGTTCCCAGCCAATCCCTCGTTTCCCCTGCCAAGCCTAGGGAGACACAGGAGGCTGCTCCCCACTGTTTCTTCCCACCATAGTCTGGCTTTCCTGTAGTGCATGTGTATGAAGGCCTCTGAGCCCAGCTGCCTTGACCTGAACAGACTATATGTAACTTGCGCCAGCAGGATCTTCCTGGGGCATTAGAGCCCCACACATTAGCACGTAGTCTGGCCTGCAGCCCCATGTAAAATCACTTCTCCCATACAGCTGCCACCCTGAGGCAGTTGTCCAGTTTGCCAAGAGCTTAAGTGGCTTTTGTATCTACCCTCTGAATTGCTAAGTGTCACGCATGCATTGCTCACTTCATTCCCTCTGAACCAACCTCTGTGTGTGTTCTGACCCCATACAACCCGTAAGTCAGTCCACGATCACATGGCAAAAGGAGTCACAGAAAGGGCGGGCACTGTAATACACAAAATCCTTGCTGGAAATAGAACAAAAACTACTTTTCCAAAGCAATGGGAAAGGGAAGTTTCAGAGGGTGAATGTATAGTATATATTGATTTTTCAAATGATCTACAAGAAACATTTCTTCAGCAAAGGATCAGCTGAAGATTGAATTAAATTATTCCATCTCATGTACAAGAGAGCATCTCTGTGTGTCATGAGGGCATTCAGAATCCGAATATAGATTTGCCAGGTGACATTGGATCTGATATCTCAACAGTAACAAAATCTAGTCCTTTATTTTTGAGGACACACTGCATCTGGTGTCCTGAATACTTGTGTCACAGCAGTGCTGTTGAAGAATTTTTAACATGCTTTAACAGCAGGACAGCCTTTCCCATAAGTCACAAAACTCCAGACTAATTTACTTACAGATCTTAAAATAGAAACTAGATGTAATAATTCTTAAAAGTGCAGACATTACACAGGTCTGATATGGCATGCAGATTTGCTTCTGCTGTACCCTAGACATGTAATGTTATTAGTAAGTTAGAAGGGTGTGTTTATAAAGGTTTTTTTTTAAACAACTAGTTTATACATACAAGGCTAACATTAATTTACTGCATCTAAAAGATGTTGGGCTAAATCCCGCTCTCATCTGTGAAGCAAGCAAAATTGGTCCAATATTTAGACTGATACCTTTAAGAGTAAATATCAAATGCATAATTCTATTTATTTTAACCAGTAAGGGCAAGATTGTGCCTTCAAGCACCATCCCAGAATAAAAGCAGGGAGGTATTGACTCACAGGTATATCTCTGAGGCATGTTTTCTCCCTGGTTTCTCCTTCCCAACTGTAGATTGTTATTGGCCTGAGCTAATAGCTAGTCAAAAGAGCGGCTGAATGAGGCTATTGAGAGAGGTGGGTGGAGCCAACACTCCTGCTATTGCCTGCTGCGACCCACCCACTTGTTCTACAGGTAGTCCAGACCCATGGTCCAGGTAGCCCATTCTAAGATGTTTATGTTCAAAGCCCATATAAAGCAGAATTCTTGCTGTGAACATGTTGTCTCAAACCACAATCCTAGGCTTAACAAATTACTGCTCAGATTAGAACCTAGTTTATTTTGTGACCTGTATCTTTCTATCTCCCTTCTATTAGGATTTACCAAGAAGGTGAAACATTTGCCTAGGCATAGCAAAAACATTTAGATATAAACAAAGACAGAGAAAGATAAGATAACTCTAAGGATAAAATAGGACATAGTCAAGCCTATTAGTCAGTGCTATGGTAGATAACATATACAGTGCTTATGAATTTGGAACAGAGAGTACGAGAGACCTTTTCTGATGATAATTTTTATTTAACAGGATGGTTTACGAAGATTATCAGGGAACGAATACATATTGTCCGCAAAACGTAAGTTTTCTCTTTGCAGTTTTGGGGGATGCTAAAAATTGCCATCTAATAGATTTAAGAGACATAGTAAATGTTTTGATAAATGTTCCAAGGACTTTTTAATTTTTTTATTCATATCCAATTTTCTAATACATTGCAAACAACAGTGGGGGAATTGCTAAGAATGTTTAAGGTTTTGCAGAGAAGAGAAGTAAAAGTGGTATTGCGGTAAATTAAGCTTATTAATTTTATTTCCCAAATATATGCCGTGACAGAAACTCATCAGGTTCCTGGCAGTCTGATCTCCCCTATTTCCCTTAATGACATCCCACCACGGATAGCACAAGCAATGGAAAATGAAGAATACTGGGACTTCAATATCTTTGAACTGGAGGCTGCAACTCATAAAAGGTTAGTAAGGCAATTGAATTGTAAGTTAAATCTATCGAGAATTTGGTGCTGCTTTATCATCATACTCAGCATTTCAATTTCAATATCTCTCCTTTTCAATTTGGAATCCCTTTTTGCAAAAAGGATGTGTAACTTCCTCATTTGTCCATGTTTCTTGCGTTTTTACTTGCTTCTCTTACTTTTAAGTACTTTCTGCATTGGCACAAATTTGTTTTCTGCTGATTTCTACAAAGAAATATTGGCTGCATCTAAAGCTTTCATATATCTTTCAGTGTGGCAAAGAAAAATGCACTGTCATTTTGAAAGCCTTCCCTTGCTTTTCTCATTAAAAGAAAATCTTGACAAATCTGGCTGTTGGATTCTGGGGATCCAATTTACATCGATTTTCAGCCACAAAACTTGAGTTGTCAATTTACTGAGCTTACAGTAAGGCTTGATAGATCACATCTTTCGTTCTGCTACTTGTAGACAGAGTGTATTTATTTCTAAAACATTGATTTCGGATGAGAGTAGAAGGGTCCAGTTCTATAAACTCAACAGATTACACGTCTGTTCACACTGCAATGTACAGAATTCTTATCTGTTATTGCATTGATGTAGACCAGAAATTGTAACAGACTCTAATATACTTCAGTAGCAGCAAATGCCATAAATAACTCTATAACTCCATTATAAATTCCTGTTTTTATTCATTGATACCTGTTAAAATTTCATTCGGGGTTGAAATTTTCCATGCTTTGTCTTGGCCTAAAGGTGAAATATACTTTTGGAAATCTGTTACATCTGTTCTGTGTTTCTTCTGATATACTTTTTTATTCTACAAAATCATAATTTACAGGTCAGATCCTGCAAAAATACTGATTAACTCAGGCTCTGATCCTTAATAGCTTTGAATAGATCAAAACCATTTGTAAGCAAGATGCCAAGGAATTCATATTGCCATTTACCCAGTTTTATTTGAGTTCTTTGCTGCATAAACCACACACAAAAATTCCAAAAAACACATCACAACAAAACTCCCCCTCCCAAAGAACCCCTCCAAAAACAAACTTATACATTTGGAAGTAATCTGATTTTTATTATCCCTTAAAATGACATTCTAACTTTAGATTTTATTGCAAATGGAGAAACTTATCTCCAAAAATGTTATGCCTTTTTTCTGCCTCATGTTCCCATAAGTAAAGAGATTACCTATAAAAATGGTAGTTAGTCCATGTGAATTATTATGTTAAATGAAAATTTTTCAGTACATGAAGAGTTTATTATATCACAGTCAATATGGCTAGGCTAACTAGATAATTTCTGTGCTTCTGTTGGGAAGAGGCAAAAGCGGATAGCTTGTAGTTTTCTCTAATTAAAAGAATTATAATTTAGATCTCTCACATGTTCTTTCATGTCTTTTCTAGGTTTAAATAAAAACTAACCATTTGTTAAAGAAATTCCAGTAAGCGTTCTGTGACTCACAGTGTGAATAAGTTATTAGTGCTCTTTTCAAGTCCAAGTAGTCATATGGAAGTGGCGCCAAGATAAAAAGCTCATTAAATCTAAACACAGTGCTGTGAGATGTCAGTTCCCTGATACAGAAGCACAGTGAGAATTTTGCCTACTAATGCAACATAGTAATGACACTGTCCTTGCTTCCACACGTGAGGACAGTTTGGTTTGAAGGCCAGATGTTCTAGCATGTTATGGTGGCAGGATTTAAGCAGACCAAAGCTTTCAAACACACCTACCTAAAGGTAAGGTGGGTGAGACAATATCGTTTATTGGAACAACTTCTGTTGGTGAGAGAGAGAGAATGTCTTCACGTCTGGGGGTAGTTCGAACTAGGAGGGTAATGTATGCATACCGCACTTGCTAATGAAGCCCGGGATCTGAATTTCCCGGGCTTCATTAGCATAAGCGGGGAGCCGCCATTTTTAAATCCCCGCTGCTTCGAACCCCGTGCAGCGCGGCTACACGGGGCTCGAACTAGGTAGTTCGGACTAGGGTGCCTATTCCGAACTACCGGTACACCTCGTTTCACGAGGAGTAACGGTAGTTCAGAATAGGAACCTAGTCCGAACTACCTAGTTCGAGCCCCGTGTAGCCGCGCTGCACGGGGTTCGAAGCAGCGGGGATTTAAAAATGGCAGCTCCCCGCTTATGCTAATGAAGCCCGGGAAATTCAAATCCCGGGCTTCATTAGCAAGTGCGGTATGCATACATTACCCCGCTAGTTCAAACTAGCGGGGTAGTGTAGACATACCCTGGGAAAGGTGCTCCCAGCACCACAGCAAATGCAAGGGATTTGGATGGGTTGGGGCTAGAAACTAGGGCACACTAGCTGGATAGGAGGGCTGAGTGCTGGGGAGCACTCCTTGGGGAGACTGGACACTGGGGGGCAGTCCCTAAGTGGGAAGCTGGGTGCATTGGGAGCAGTTCCTGGGGGGGGGGGATTGTCCTGCCCTGCTCTGGTCAAACATTGTCCCTGGCTGGGGTGAGGTCTGGTGAAGGGCTGGGGAACAGCCCGAGTGCAGGGGCAGCTGGGTATATGGGGGTGCATCCCTTGGCTGGGGAACACACCCCACACTGGGCAGAGCTCCCCATCTTTGCAGGCAGGTTTTTCAGCCGTGCTGTCTGGGCACTTAGCCCAGCTGCACCAACGGCAGCGGCATGGAACTGACAGTGTCAATACCCCATGCCATGCTACCCTGACAATAAATTGATGTTAATGTTTTGGCTTATTTTGCCAATTTCAAATGCTCATGGTAGACATTTGCCAGTGTTGGGATGAAAGGTGTTATGTGGCTTTGAATCATATTATTGCCAGATAACAAATACTAAACCTTATATATAGTGTCTATATGGCCCACATAACACAGAGAGATGAATATGTAGCACACAGTGGTAAATGGGCTAAGTGCTTACAAATGATCGTTTAATAACTTCTTCGAATACCTCTCCAGGTATCAAAGTTAGACTAACAGATCTAAAATTCTCCTTGTCCCCTTTATACCCCTTTTAAATAAGTCCCATGTTAGCCCTTCTCCAGTCCTCTGAGACTTCACCTGTCCTCCATGAGTTCTTGAATGTAGTTTTTTAATGGTGCTAAGATTGCTTCAGCTTGTTTTTTAAGTACCTTAGGATGAATTTCATAAGATGCTGCCAATTGGAATATATTTACCTTATTGAAATGGTCTTTAATCTGTCCTTTCGCTATTTTGCCTTGTGTCCCTTCCCTTTGTTAATATTAATTCTGTTGGGTATCTGATCATCATTTATCTTTTTTTAGTGAAGACAGAAGCAAAATAGACATTAAACATCCTTGCCTTTTTGATGTAATCAGTTACTGGTTTTCCTTCTCTGCTAGGCAGAAGACCTACACTTTGCTTCATCTTTCTCCTGCTCCTGATATATTTAAAGAACTTCTTGTTAGAACCTTTTATGTCCCTTGCCATTTTGTGTCTTAATCTTTTGGATTTTGTCCCTACATGCTTGTACTATTCTTTTGAACTCCTCCTTAGCTATTAGTCCATATTTCCATTTTTGTAGGAATCTTTTTTTTTTTTTTCAGTTCATTTAAAGGACTCCTAATGGAGCCATGTTGGTCTGTTAATGTTCTTCCTGTCCTTCTGTCAGATTGGATAGTTTGTAGTTGTGTCTTTAATACTGTGTCCTTGGGAAACTGCCAGTTCTCTTGAACTCTTTTATCCCTTAGATTTTCTGTCCATAGGACCTCACTTACCAGTCCTCTGCACTCATTAAAGCCTGCTTTTTGAAGTCTGCTATTGTTTGTATTCTGCTGCTCTTACTCCTTCTTTGCTTAGAATCATGAAAGCTATCTTTTCATGCCCACTTTCACCCAGAATCCCTTTCCCCTTGAAATTCACAACCAGTTCCTCTTTGGTGGTCAGAATGAACCTTCAAATATCTGTCCTGGTTTCTTCCTCCATTTTCTGAAACAAAATGTGTCCCTGATACAGTCCAAGAACTTAGTGGAAATGTCATATTTTGCCATATTATTTTTTCAACAGCCATCTAGGTAGTTAAATATCCCCATTACTATACAACCTTGTGTTTTGGCTCTTTGTCCTAGAAAGTCTTCATATACCTCCTCTTCTTGATTTGATGATCTATAATAGACCCCTATTGTGATGTCATTATTATTTCCTTTCCTTTTTATAATATTTTCCCTAAGAATTTCAACCAGTTTGCCTCTCACCATCTTCTGGACCTCAGAAAACAAGCATATATTCTTGATGTATAATGCAGCACCTCCTCTCTTTGTTCCCTGCCTGTCCTTCCTGAATAGCCTATTCCCTTGTATACTAATATTTCCTCTCTGTCGGAGCAAAAATATTGCATGCTTTCTGTTTTGGGATTAAATGTTATTCCAGGCTGTGTTTTTTGTTCTCTAGTACAATATGAGACTTGATTCCTACATTCCAGCTGTTGCTTCCTGACCTCGTCTGCATTGTAGTTTTTAGTTTTAGTCTCTACATATTTTTCCCTCCAAGGGTACGTCTACACTGCACAGCTATTTTGGGATACCGGATATATCCTGAAATAGCTACCCCACATCTACACAAGCCTCGCATTATTTCGAAATGTGAGGCTGTGTAGATGTTCCAAATTTCAAAATAAGCTTTATTTACATAGATTTGAAATTAGGTACATAATTTGTGTAGCGCAAACTGCGTATCTTATTTCGAGTTTGGGGTGCTGTGTAGATGCACCCTGAATATCCCACCTTTGCACTACCACTGCTGTAGCTCAACCAACATTAGCAAGAGTGGGAGTCAAAGGATATGTCTACACTACAGTATTCTTTTGAAATAGCTTATTTTGAAATAATGCATCTACACACAAAATGCATTTTGAAATAGCTTTTTGCTATTTCGAAATAGCGCGTCCACACTGAGCAGACTCTGAATCGCATTTAAGGCTGGCTGGAACCAGTTCCAGCAGGGCATCAGGTCAGACTTACTGTGTGGGGCTGCTGCCTGAGGCGATCTGAGGTCTGTGCTTAAAGGGACCCCCCCCCCCTCCGGACTGGAAAGCCAGTTCTCAGGTTTCCCTGCTTGCTTGTCTACCTCGATGAGGGACAGCAGAGCATTTTGTCTCTGCATGCTCTGGTTGCCCTCACTCGGGACACCACAGCACTCTGCAACATGGAGCCAGAGCTGCCCCCGGGCACTCTGGTGCTCTCTTGGATGCGTTGCTACGAGCCTGGCTGCACCTTCTGCAGGCTGCCATTTGGGAGGTCCATCAGGGGGCTGCCAGTATCCAAGAGGCCCTGCAGGAGAACTTCCACCCTGGTCTGCCCCAGTGGGGTCTTGTGCCTCATTCCTCCCTCACGTCCTTCCACTTACCCCTCCCTAACCCCCCTTCCTGATGTCAAATAAAATACATCTATTTTCATGAACACAAACTCTCCTTATTTAACAAAACTGGTGGGGGGTGGGGAATGAAACTCTGGTGAAACTGGGGAAAGGAGGGAGGATGAGAGAGGAGAGAGGGGAGGGGGAAACCTGGGAGGAGGGAGCTGGAAGGGGGAAGCAAGGGGAAGAAGTGGGAGGGGAAGCTCAGGGCTCAGGGTTGGGGGGTCTCGCCGGACCAACTTGATTTTCATGCAAACCTGCTCCTGGGTTCGCATGTGGCCTTTGGCGTCCAGGCTGGAAGCTATCCTGCCATAGATGTCTGCATTCCTCCGTCTAGTGTGGAGATCATGGACGTTGGGGGCATCCTCCCCAATCCTGAATAAGGTCCATGATCTCCACCCTGGATCAGGAAAACACCCGCCTTCTCCGGGCTCTGGCAGGCTCCTGGGAGCTGGCAGACTGTTCCTGGAAAGCAGTGGAGGGCTGTCTGCCAGTGGCTTGCTGGCTCATGTTTTGGGGCCACTGGGTCGGGGCAGTGACTGCTGGCTCTGGGCTGGCAGGCTTGGATCTGGCACAAGCACTGTGGCCAGAGTCTACCCCTTTAAAGGCTCCAGGGAGGGAGAGGAGTGTTCTTGGTTGAGGCCAGAGTGGCTACCAGGGCACCCTGGGAAGGCTGGAGGCCCCCTATTTCAAAATAAGTGTCTACACAGCACTTACTTTGAAATAGCGATTTCGAATTTGGTGTTATTCCTTGTAGAATGAAGTTTACCAAATTCAAAATAAGCGCCTCCGCTATTTTGAATTTATTTTGAAACAGCAGTTTGGCTGTGTAGAGGCTAGGAAAGTTATTTCGAAATAAGGGCTGTTATTTCGAAATAACTTTGCTGTGTAGACATACCCAAATAGAAGCAAGGGACAAAGGACAAGGGTGTGCGTTAGCCCGCCCTCTGGTGGAGCTGTAACACTGATGCAGCAGTGGTAGGGTATTTGACGAACAACATGAATGTAGACTGGAGGGCAGTGAGTAGTGTCCTCTTCTCCCTCAGCAGGAAGCATTGCTTCTGCAGGCAGGTGGATGAGCCGTGGAGTCTCACAGATAGGCTGGCAGAGGTCACAAGGCCCTGAGAGAGACTGACAATGCCTTACAAAAAAAATTGCAAACGGATTTGCCAGGATGATAGAACCTGTTTAGTATTTGAATAATTCTCAGGAACTTCCAGACATAAGTGACACCAGGAGGGGGCAGAAGGGACATGTGCTCCCCTAGATAAGCCATATACCTACCCTTCTAGATTTTAATTGCTGAAGTTGGGCATCCTCGCTCTGCTCCCTTCCCTGTCCTTCCCCCACAGGGCATGTGACACACCTGCTTCCAGAAGTATCAGTCCCAGAAATTGTTCTTAGGTGGAAGCTTTTTATAAATCTTGAGTATATTTCTATGACCAGTTGAACTGTTGTACTTCATCTGACATCTCAACAGCGTAGAATGCTGTCTCTGCTGGTCTCATTGGCTCTGTCTAGTTTTCCTTCTAACTCGTTTGTTCTAAGACTTTTTGTTTGTTTTTCTCTCCAGGCCTCTGGTTTATCTTGGTCTCAAAATGTTTGCTCGCTTTGGAATCTGTGAATTCCTAAACTGCTCAGAATCAACCCTGAGGTCGTGGTTACAAGTTATTGAAGCCAATTACCATTCCTCCAACTCCTATCATAATTCTACTCATTCTGCAGATGTCCTGCATGCCACTGCCTATTTCTTGTCCAAAGAACGGGTAAAGGTAAGTGTTGGCTTATTAGAAATACAGTCAAGGTGAAAAATCCATGAGTGGTGGGAACATTAGCAGAAATCAACCCTAATTGCTGATATATGGAGGCAGATCTTCAGCTGGTGTTAATCACTTGTGAAGTCCAGGCAGATGTGCTGATTTCCACCAGTGGAGGCGCTGATTTATAACTCAGATAGATAAGAAAAATGTCTTTTAGTCATTTCCAGCACCACAGAGCTGGGCTGTCCTTGGAAGGAGGTAGAGAAAGCCTTTTTCTAAAAGAAAAACAAACTGTGACAGTCAGCCTAGCAGTGTGAATGTCACATGGGTGAGCAGCATTTTCTCACTGGGAATATACTCTCCAATAGGTCTTTAAAATAAAAGCCCATTTATTGACATGCCTGGCAGCTATTTTGCACCCCACCGCCAGAGCAAAGCAGCTTGGGACCTGGCATTGCTACTCCCAGAAGGATCACCCCCATGTAGGGGATACCCAGGAGTCATGGGAAAAGCACAGTAGCTTCAGCACCAAACCTGCCATTCACTATTGCCCACATCAGTGGTGGGGCAGCAAAAAAGGAAGCGTAGGTGGGCTTTCCTTATTTCCTGTGACCATATTGGTCCAGTGGGGCTTGAGATGAGGTGTGTAACTCCCTTTCCCCAGGCTCTGAAAATACATCTATTTTCTTTTATGGCTTTTATGGGCCTCAGAGGAGCCTAGTTGTGAGTGGAGGGAGAGGCAGGATTAACTGAATATGGAAATCAGTTGGGCAGGAGCTGATGATTATAAAGCCAGGATATTTGCAGCAGTCACTCTCTGGGAGAACAGAAGAGGTAGGAAGCAGTAAAACGAGTCATCAGGAAGCCTGAGGGAGAAGAACTTGGCTTCTAGCAATATGGACCCTGGGCTGGAACCCAGCATAGAGGGTGGGCCTGCATTCCCCTACCAGCCACTGAATAAGAAGGGCTTTAAGGGCTGTGGAGCACACAAGCCGAGAACCTGGGTTGGACTTTTTGTTACTCCCAAAAGGACTAAAGTGTAACTGGCTGGAAGGCCAAGTTGCAGGAAGAGAGACCACCGCAATGACAGGTGAGGTGCCCTCTGCATGACACCCTCAGCAGGGGCACCTTACAGGGAGACAACTGCTATGCCATGATCAGCCAGCAGCGATGCTTCTGCGGGGAGGGACTCTTTTACAGGGCCATTGGCAGCTAGTGTAAATGAGAACTGCTCTAAAATATAATGGGGAACAGACTGGGACACAGTAGGCCTGGGATCTGGGGAGTGCAAAGGTAAACTAAAGCCACGCTTACCTATTTATGCCCTGGAGTGGCATTGGGTGCTTTTCTGCCCCAGCTGTGGACCAAACTTCCTATCCTGAATTGGTCTCTGAGCTACTGCTAGTGGTAGACCCTTGCTCAAAGGGGACATCATTTGTGATTGTAAACAAGTTTCTAACCTCTCATTAAAACTGGTGTGTGTATTCTAACCTGGTGCTGCAGCTCATTATCCTACTCTCCAGAGGCCATGTCTCAGGAGGAGGGAGAATTTCACTGGAAGTTTTCAATCCTCAAGTTGCCAAGGCTTTGGTAGCCTTCCCATGAATATCTATGACAAACAGATGTGATCTGGAATCATTCCAGCGTCAAAGCTGTTTGACTGCCTTTCCATTTTTCAAGAGTTTTTTTTTTAAATTCATCTGTAGGTATATGAGAACAGAAAACTTGTTATAAACAAAAGCAAAGGAGATACCACATGTATTTGAGCAGTGACAGCCTGGCCAGTTTTGTTAACTAAGCAGCTCAGTTTAATCTTTAAGGACCAGGGCAGGGTTTCTGGTGATTTTTCCAGGAGATCTAAATGTCCCTGACTTTTCTTTCCAGCAAACTCTGGATCCAATTGATGAGGTTGCTGCTCTCATTGCTGCCACTGTCCATGATGTGGATCACCCAGGAAGAACAAACTCTTTCCTGTGCAACGCTGGGAGTGAACTAGCAATCTTGTACAATGACACTGCAGTGCTAGAGAGCCATCATGCTGCACTGGCTTTCCAGCTCACCACGCGGGACGATAAATGCAATATCTTTAAAAACATGGAGAGGTGAGTTGAAAAGTTGGGACATTTATCAGTCCATTAGCCACAATATTCTGACTGCATATCTTACATAAAGAACTGCCAGTAAGCACACCACAGGAAAATCACAACTTTTGGAGGAGTGGAGTTAGCCACTCGGTAGGTTTGCTCATGAAACCATAGAGATTTCTCTCATACTGCAGAGAATGCCAACATCTAAATCCGTGGTATCCGACATGCTAGCCACTAGCCACATATGACGATTTGGCCAGTTGAGTATGGCTAGCTCGCTATAGCAGTGGCCCCTATAGTGGCTACTGCTTCAGACCTGGTTCGACAGCACAGATCTAAATGATAATGTTGATGATGATTTGTATTGCCATACAGCATAGGAGCCCTAGGCCAGGGCCAACACCCCACTGTCCTAGGCGCTGCGCAAACACAAAACAAGGAGCTTACAATGTAACTCTCGACATGAGCACCTTTGCTGGTTTTATAGCCTGAAAATCAGGCCAAACTTGCTCGCTTGTAAACTGGTGCCCCTTTTACAAATCAGTGCCCCTTTTACAAACCCATTTTATATCATTAGTCATCTAGGCCCACGCAATGGCTGACTGTGCACCAGATAAGTTGGCCCATGTAATATGACTGGGCTGATGGCTAAAGGGAGAGGCTTCTGCAGTTTGGGGTGGGAGCATGACTGTAGCTCCACCCTCCCTATTCACCCAGCTGTGTTAGCAAGAATGTGATGGGGGAAGCGTGGCTGGCGCAAGACCTTCTCAACGTGAGCTGCCAGAGCACTATGGGAGGTGTAGTAAGATGAAGGCCTAAAACATAAGCCCATGAAGCACAGGCCTGGTCTGAGGCCTGAGGCCTAGCTTACAATGGACAAATATGGCTACCATAAAGCAAAGCTAAGCTGTGAGCAAGAGGCAGGCCTCTGCTGACAGAACTTGGCACAAACAGGGCTGAGAGTACAAAACACTAATTGGTAATAGGCCCAGGTGCAGAACAATAATTGGTACTGGTCATAAGTTGAAATCATATGGTAGCACCAGCTCATTAAAAAAGACCTTGGTACCCACTCCTCACAGATACAGACCCAGGTTCAGAAAAGGGTCTAAAATGACAGCAGGATGGATAGAAATGATCTAATCAAACCACGAGGTACTGGGTGATGGGTGATATCTAAGTGGCATCAGAGGGTGGTAACCTGACAACGTCAGAGGGTGGCAACCTGATACATCAGCAGTGAAGTGTGATTTGTTTGTACTTGTATATAAAGTGGTGTCTTGGGGGGGAACAGTCTTTATATGACCTAAGGGGCAGTGAAAATTTCCCACTGATTGAGTCATTCCATTGTGGCAAGTACATATGCGTAGTGGTTCAGTATAGTCTACTGACAACTGTTACTGTCCTTTGCTTAACCATAAACCTGGCCTGGCACCTTCCATCCTTATCTGGTCTGTGGTCTTTGGGGGCCCTCTCAGGGTTTGCTGTGGTCATTGGGCCCACATCATTGAGCACACACACAAACAGCCTTCTGGTTATCATTGATGGAGCCAGAGACCTGTGAGGACACCACGGCAGTAAATCCTCCTAACTACAGGAGGCATGTGCCGACATAGTGTCTCTAGGCTGCACTGCTGAGGAGTTGGCATCTCCTTTCCCATCCAGCATGTGCAGTTCTTAGAGACACAAAACTGTGTCCCTAGGGTATAATCCTCTGTGCACCACTGTACAAAAGGAGTGTGGTTGTATAGCATCGGGGCAGGGAACCATTTTTGGGTCAGGGATCACTGACTCACAGAAAAATCAGTCGGGCTCTGCACACAAGTGAGAAGCAAAAAGAAAAACCAAATGTTCACTGATGTGGTCCCAGACTAAGAAGGAGAAAAACACTCTTCATATTCCCCTTGCACAGCAGAGCCTGCGGGGGCTCAGGCGAATGGATTTTGTGTGCTCCAGCCCTATGGTGGGACAGTGGGGGAGCTGGAGCGCCAGAGTGGGCTCTCCAATGCTAGGGGAGAGCTCTGAACCTTGGGGGCCAGATCCAGACAAGCCGGGGGCCGCATCCGGCCCCTGGGCCTAAGTTTCCCCACCCGTGGATAGAGTCTGCCTCCCAGCTCCCTTCTCTCTTTTTCCCTTCCCTGACCTGACTCTGGAACACCAGTGCTTTATAGTATTTAATTAGTTTAAGCAAGTCTTAGTGAACAAACCCTCCTGTCTAATTGTTTCCTTCTTTGAACAGGAATGAATATCGAACCCTTCGCCAAGCCATTATTGACATGGTCCTCGCAACAGAAATGACAAAGCACTTTGAGCATGTCAACAAATTTGTCAACAGCATTAATAAACCCTTGGCAGCACTAGAAGAAAATGGGGTAAGCAAACCAGCAAATTGTCCTTAAATTAAGAGGCAGACAAAAGGGGGTTGAGGCACTCGAGACTGGTAAAAGGGTGTACCTAGAGAGTATGGTGATTGGCCCAATGGAAACACAAAGAGTCTTTCACCTCTAAGTCGCTGGTCTGCATGCACATAAGTCGAGACTGGTCATCACATTTTTGGAGGTTAATCGAACTAATTCAGACATCACTTACATTGCAGTGTGATGATATTTTCCCAAAGACAGCAATGTGTTTGGGACCCATTCCCTCATCAGAGTGCTTATGGGAAACAGATTATCTGGTTAAAAATCCAAGAAACCTGAAAGGGTGGTAATCCAAATACCTTTTAGCTACTAACATTTGGTGCTTACATAGTAACCTTTATGAGGGTATGTCTACACTAGCCACCCTAGTTTGAACTAGGGTGGCTAATGTAGTCATTCGAACTTGCAAATGAAGCCCGGGATTTAAATATCCTGGACTTCATTTGCATGCTCCCGGGCGCCGCCATTTTTAAATGCCCCGTAGTTCGAACTACTTGCCCGCAGCTACACGTGGCATGGGCTAGATAGTTCGAATTAAAGCTCCTAATTCGAATTACCGTTACTCCTCATTGCAGATACTTTTATTCCTCAGTGCTGCATGTAGCCACAGCAGGTAGTTCGAACTACGGGGCATTTAAAAATGGCGGCGCCTGGGAACATGCAGATGAAGCCCAGGATATTTAAATCCCGGGCTTCATTTGCAAGTTCGAATGACTACATTAGCCACCCTAGTTCGAACTAGGGTGGCTAGTGTAGACATACCTTAAGATACTAAGCGGCTACACCCGATGCTCACTAAACTCACCAGCCCTGCTCTCTTTGGCAGTTTTCACGGCCAGAGAGCGTGATGATGTCATTCTGTCACCTGGCAGTAAAAACTTTTGTATACATAGAGAGAGATAATGGGGGTCTTGCTCCAGCCCCCACTTGAGATGGCAAGCTTCCCTTCTGGAAACCCATCATCACAGTAAGCAGTGACTGGTATCACTGTTGGCCTTTTCTGCGAAAGGGCCAAGGACCATTTGACACAGTAAGCACATGCTGAGGGCTGCCAGTATTCTACGAGTCCCTAAAAATCAAACGTTGCTGCTCCTGGGTCCCAGCCGGGGCAAGACTGGCTGAAGGGTAGATGGACCCATACAGCCCTGCTGGAGTGCTCCTCGCTCAGCCTGGCAGTCAGTCACCTCCCAGTGGGTTCAATGAGCACAGTCAGGGGACAGGGCTTAGGGAGAGTCTCTGGGGAAGTTTGTGGGGAAGCTCCAGGCAGTAGGGGCATTGTGGGGTATGAGGGAGGGTTGTATGTATTGGGATGCTAGGCAGTGGGGGTGGGGAAGCACTGTGTGGGTTGGGTACTGGGCAGTACGGGGCAGGAGGGACTGTGTGTGTTGGGGCACTGGGCAGTGGGTGGTCTGTGTGGGGCTCTGAGGAAGTTGTAGTGTGTCCATGTGAGGGCTGCTGGGCAGTGAAGAATCTATGGGCAGAGATCTGCTGGCAGGGAGGTAAAGGGTTAACCGGTAAGCACCACACTTACCAGATGATGCTTACTACATAAGTGGTTAACCAGCGGCCGGCCAAGGCCCATTGTGCCGTGGGCCCGGATGGACTGGAGCAGCCCATAGCACAGTGGGCTCAACCCAACCTGGCCAAAGCAACCTTTGGCACAGTCGGCCTAACCAAGCTGCAGCAGCCTCCCACTCACATCACAGGAGCTGCTCCAGCCTGGCTAGGCCAGGCCCATTGTGCTGCACTGCCTCATTTAGCGTGGACCCTTTAATTGACAGGGTTTTTCCTTTCTTTCTCCTCTTCCTCCCTCTTTTTCTGCTTTATATTTCAAACTCTGTGCCTCTGGCTTCATATGTGTCAGCCGAAGAAGTGGGTTGTCCCCATGAAAGCTCATGATACTATTTATGTATTTTTGTTAGTCTCTAAAGTGTTACAGGACCATTGTTTTTTAAGGAAAAACAAAACTATTCACATGTAATTGACTTGATCACTGAGCCATCAAGTTCCTAAAGTGTCACAAATGGCTTTTACTGGAATATCCGGATTAATAAAACAGGTTCTCACTTAACATTTCTAACTTCACATACAAGAAAGATAAAATGTACACATTCAGGGGATCTCAGTCTCTTGAACAATAAGTTACATGACCTGTTTTGCATAAAGTGTCTTTGAGTTACGCGTGTTCATATTCATAAGCCAATTTTCAGCAAGCATGGGAGCTTGTGATACAATTACAAGATCACATATTGTTGCTTTTTTTTTGATCCAATGTTCCTCCACCCCCAACTCCTATTCCAGTAGGGATGTGAGCTAGTGTGTAATTGCATAGTCGTGTAACCACATGAAATCTTAGCAGTTACACAACTATTTGATAGTCCCCGAGGTGGACCTGGCAACCAGTGCTCTCCCGGCCCCACCCCTGGTGAGCCCCCTGCAGCCCTGCATTGCTGCCTCTGTATCAGAGCCAGTTTAAAAACCAGCTTCCTGCACACACTAGCTGCCTGCCACCCTGCGCTGCTGCCTCTGATACAGGGACAACAATGCGGGGTGACAGCAGCTCCTGTCCGCGGGGGATCCGAGCTCCCCACGGACACAGGCAGCAGCATGGGGGAGTGGTGGAGGCAGGGGAGGCTGCTGCACAGCAACTCCTGACCACGGGGAGCTCGGACCCCCCGCAGACAGGGGCTACTGCCGCAAAACAGCCTCTGTCTGCAGCAGGCCCAGGCTCACCACAGAGGCTGCTTTGCGGAATATGGAGAAGCCTCTGTCCACAGAGAGCTCAGACCCCCCGTGAACAGAGGCTGCTTCGCAGCAGCCTCCCCTGCCCCTTCTGTCTCTTCCCCCCCCCCCCACGCCACACTGCTGCCTCTGAGACAGCAGCATGGGGGGGGGGGGTTAAGGCAGCTCCACAGAGCTAGTGTGTGGGGGGGCTTTTAAAATGGCTCCTCCCAGCACCAGTTCTTGTCTCCACCCCTCTCCCTGCTGCCTGTGTAGAAGGCAGCAAAGGAGGGGCAGGTGGGTCTGCGGGAGCCTGTATGTAAGGTGAGCTGACTTGAAAGCCTGAGTGTATTGGCTCAAGCCCTACCCCCTTACCCTCCATGCTGCTGCCTCTCATTCAGAGGCAGCAGCGTGGGGTCGGGGAGGTTGGAGGGGGGCAGGCAGATCTGGTGCTCATGGGGAGCCAGCTTTTAAACTAGCTCCTCCCAGGCACCGGCTTCTGCTCTGCCCCCCTCACTGCCTCTGATGCAGAGGCAGCAAGGGACGGGGGATGTGTGTAGTCAACAAGATTAACCAATAAGCCCAAGTTATTGGTTAATCGTGCAGTCATCTACACACTGACATCCCTAGTCATAGCTTCCTTGCCTATCCCTCCCCAGTTCTTCCCTCCCCCGGCTTCTTGTCTCCTCAGAAGATTTACCTTCCCTCCCTGCCCACTGTTTTCACTCACTCATTGGTTCTTAGTCCCACCAGTTCCAATCTTCTCTGTCCTCGCCTACTCCCAATCCCACTCTCCTTGTTCAGCGAGTCCCAGTTTCCCTCTTCCTCCACCTGCAGTTCCAGTTTCTCTCACCCTGGATCTTGTCCCAGTATGATCCACACACATACACACACACACTCCATCCCAGATCTGCCTCTTGTCCCCTCAGCATTTGAGTCATGCAGTTTTCTCATCCATACTGCCCAGCATGGGTGAGCAGTGGGGGTGTCACTGGCGGCAGGGGACAGGCAGCAAGGACAGAATTTTGAAAGAGCAGGAGGGGCAGCAGCCACGCGCACTGGGATGCAACTTGCTTTTCTTCCCATTCATCTGCCGATAGGGAGCGAAGGGAAAGTACTTAGATTCCGTGGTTTACACCTCTGCCCCCTCCCTTCACCAGCCAGGAGCAAGAGGCATGCACAGAATCCAATTATTTTCCCATTGCTCCCTTATCACCAGGGGAACAAGAAGAAAAGCATTCTGTGTCCCAATGCTGCTGCCCTCCCGCCTGCTCTCTCCAAACTCTGTCCTGACAGGCAGGCTCCCTGCTGTCAGTTCTGGGCCTGGATTTGGACTTGAGCAAGGAACTTCAAAGGACAAGGAAAGACCTGCTTAAACCCAGGCTGAAGCAAGGTCATTTTGCTGGAATCTTTGAGGAATTAAACTGTGAAGCTCTAGCAAGTCTCTGCTGAGCTTGTGCAAACTGTCATTTTTTCCAAATGCTTATAACTTCATCAGTTTGGATGGATCTTTACAGGGACAGCAAAGGCATATTCTTGATGCAAAAGCCCCACCTACTGTCAAATTTCAAGTCCCTACTCCAAGCGAGGGCAAGAAGGCACTAGAGATTCTCAAAGAAAAGATTGTCAGAATTTATGAATACAGTAATTCCTCATTTAACACTATAGATATGTTTCAGAAAATGATCGTATAAAGTGAAAACGTGTTATGCGAGATCAATTTTCCCATTGAAAATAATGGGAAAGGTGGGGATTGCGTTTCAAGCAGTGGTGTCTGTTAGGACTGGAACATAAGGTTGGGGGAGAGAGGGGACTGGGTTACAGCAGGGAAGGGAGGTGTTTTGGCTCTGGGGAAGGAAAGGGGAGGAGAGGGAAGGGGGATTGGGTTAGGAGTATGCCCCTGTGACGGGTCTGCCAGGACCCGCACTGTGTCCTGCGAGGGGGGGTCACCAGGGAATGGCGCGGTGAGCGGCGAACCCTCTGTCGCTTTGCAGGGAGGCGAGGGAAGCCCCGCGCAGCTGCCGGCGATGGGCCAGCTGGGGAAACCCAGCCGCTGGCCTGCAAGCAGGGGCGCAGGAGTGGGAGCAAGGCGTCCAGCGAGGAGGAGTCAGCGGGGAATGGCGCAGCAAGTGGCGAACCCTCCACCACTTTGCACGGAGGCAGGGGAAGCCCTGCGCAATCGCCGACAACAGGCCAGCTGGGGAAATCGTTTTATTCCAGGGACAGTCGTGTAATTCAAAAAACGTTCCCTAAAAAAAATCGTGCTATCGTGAAAACGTGTTAAGCGGGCACGTGTTAAATGGGGAATTACTGTATTGGCAAATCCAACAATTTGTCCTTTACCTTATTTTTAGAAATGGCTAAACTGTTTTGGATGAAATTTTCCAAAACATTTAAGACTGAAGTATACGCCAGATAGGAAAATTTTCAGCCCAAACTATTGAAGTTTGGTGAAGTTACAAATAATTGAAAACATAGGGTTTTATAATAGATAGTACTGTATCAGGCAGTCTTAATAATAGGCAGCAGTATCAGCCCAGTCTAAAATTATATTTTTAAACTATCAAATGGTCTCCTTTCAGTTTTGACTTTTACTTCATTTATTTAGTCGTTTATGTTTTGCACAAATGTTTTTTATCAGAATTTATATTTTACTAACGAACTATGGTAAAAAATAATCAAATTCAATAACTGTTTTACTAAGAAGAGGCTTATAGATATTCAAATGGAAACATATGGCCATAAAACCAATGGAGAGTTTTTAGGCTAAACTCGTCTATTCAATTCCAGGAATTTAATGATCATGCAAAAATAACTTACATAGAGTATGTCTACACTACCCTGCTAGTTCGAACTAGGAGGGTAATGTAGGCATACCGCACTTGCAAATGAAGCCCGGGATTTGAATTTCCCGGGCTTCATTTGCATAAGTGGGGAGCCGCCATTTTTAAAACCCCGCTGGTTCGAACCCCGTGCAGCGCGTTCCACGAGGTGTACCGGTAGTTCGGAATAGGAATCCTAGTCCGAACTACCTAGTTCGAGCCCCGTGTAGCCGCGCTGCACGGGGTTCGAACCAGCGGGGTTTTAAAAATGGCGGCTCCCCGCTTATGCAAATGAAGCCCGGGAAATTCAAATCCCGGGCTTCATTTGCAAGTGCGGTATGCCTACATTACCCCGCTAGTTCGAACTAGCGGGGTAGTGTAGACAGACCCATAGACTTTAAGGCCGGAAGGAGACCATCCTGATCATCAAGTCTTATTTGCTGAACATTGTAGTCCAGAGAAACTTGCCCACACACTCCTTTAATAGACCCAAAACCTCTGCCAGAGTGACAGAAGTCAAAATTGTAGCATCAAGATATAAAATACACTTCTGCAAATTGATATACAGCACAGATTGGGTACTGGATACTATTTCGTTCCTCTAATAAAAGGGTTTGTGAACAGGTTTTGGGCAATTGCAGAGTATTCTTGGATAATAAAGATAATTATAGTAAGTACTCAGAACATAGGGGTCTTTTTGACTATACAAATAAAAAGATAAGGAATTTTTAAAATAATAACACAACCCCAAAATGGATGTTAAATAAACACCTGTGAAATGTAAGCCAGACCCTTTATCTGTTCAGCTACACAATGTCCTTCTGAATTTACAGGTGTTCAGTTAGCTTAGAATGCCACAGAACTATAACACGGATGGTTAAGGGCTAGTGGAAGTTTTGCAGGGCTGCTCAGAGAAAGAGAAGTACAGTAAAACTCCAATTGTCCGGCATCCAGTGGTCCAGCACTCCCAATAGTCCAGAACCAACTGGAACCCGGAAGTGCTCTAGCCAGCCAGACAATTGGAGCTGCTGAGAGCCCCATGGGCGCTTGCGGCTGGGAAAAGGAAAGGGAGAAGAGGGAAAGGGGATTATACCCCTGTGACAGGGTCTGCCGGGACCCGTGCTGCAACTGTTGGGGGGTGGGCGGGGAATGGCGTGGCAATGGGCGAACCCTCTACCATTTTGCAGGAAGGTGGGGGAAGCCCTGCGCCGCCGCCAAGAGTTTCCGGGTAGGAAGCCCGCTCTCAGCAGCGGCGCGGGGCTTCCCCTGCCTTGCTGCAAAACAGCGGAAGATTCACCCGCGCCACGCCATTCCCTGCCCACCCCCCATACGCAGTGTGGGTCCCAGCAGACCCGTCACAGCCCCCTGCTGGAGTACCTCCTGATACTCCAGCATATCCGATAATCCTGCACCACCTAGGTCCCAAAGGTGCCGGATTATCAGAAGTCTACTGTATAGCACACAGGTACATGGTCTCAGGAGCAGACCAAAATAGAACAGACTCACAATTCTTCTCTGGCTGCTGCTCCTTTGTTCTGAGGAGGAGTAAAATACTTCACAGCTCTGCATGGAGCAGTTCTCATTCTGTGAGCCTGGCCCTGCAGTAAGCTAGAACTCCACTGTGCTCTCTTCTTCTGCAGCTACAGTCTGGATGTGGAGAGAGGGCTTAACGTGTCACATTCCTCTATGAGATCAAGCGGCCTCTGTGACAAGCCCTGCACAATACAGGTGGCCAAACCAAGTCTAAATGTTGCCCTTGCTTTTCCACGTCCATTAACTTCAGGGGCAAAGCCCGTGCCAAAAGGTCTGGTCTCATTTCTAACAGTTTGACCTGCATGCAAATTTTCTGGAGAAAAATAGGACTTAATTTTCTGTTTTACTTAAATAATCAAATCAGAGTGTTTGCCTTATCTGAACTGTGCATTTCTCCATAATGCAGTCTCCTGTAGAAATGTTTGCGGTGTCTGCGTGGGTAAAGCCATACATTTGCAGTGTTTATCGGCAGGACTACATACCAGCAGGTGAACCTTGAGTTTGGTCCTATATTTGGTAGCGATGGCAGCGTGCTTCTCTGAGCGTGGCTTTGGATCACAGCTGTGACTCAATGGCATGTTTGTCGGCAAGCTGCCAACTCTTAGTTCCATACAGGACAATTCCCCTTTTATAGTCCTTTCTGTAGGTATTTGTTCAGTGGGGCACGATGAGAAGTAGTTAGGTTTGCTCCTCGTCGTCTTTTGTGTTCTAAACTGGCAAAATCCATCCAAGCTCCAGCACCATTTATCCTCCTATTTCCCTTAATGATGTCACCAGAGCTATGACAGAAAGCTTAGATCTGGCCTGCGAAGACACCTCTGTGCTCTCAGAGGACACTGGAACTAAGCTCTATTAGTCTATTCCCAAGACAGCCACATCCTCTGATTAGAACCATAGCTTTGGTTTGAACAGGTTCCAGATCACAGAAGCAAAAATCCTTTCTCAGTTCCTGGAGATGTACCTATTGATTTCTACTGACATTTACTGAATGATCTCTAATTGTTTTCAGCAGTTAAAATGTCTATGTTGCCAGGAAGAAGTATTCTTATCTTCCATCATTCTGCTTTGCCACGAAGTGCAAAACTAGAATGTCACAAGTTTGGGTCTGTCCTGCTCATTTGCTTTTACTGATTCATGTAGTTGTGCATCTGAAACAAAACAGAGAGAAGAGAGATTTATCTGAGATGCTTTGTTTTCTGGGGACTACACAACAGGCGGGTTTCTAATTTGGTTTTGTTGTGGTTTATCATTGTGACTCTGCAGGAAGAACTTTCTCCCCTGTAATTAGCAAAGTGCACTAGTAAAAGCTCTGAACAGTGGAAATTCAGATTCCACCCTGGCTGACCTCAGTGTGCTGTTTACTTTTGTGCAATGGAGTGTGGAATTCTGCCGAGCTGCTACTACTTGTACAGATAGACGTAGATGCTGGCTGCGTTATTAGTGTTGTAATTGTCCTGACTGCCATAATGCTAGACACCACCGGAGAGACCAGAACCCCACTGTGCTAGAACAAAAGATGGCCCCTGGTCTAAGAGCTTACAATCGAAATATATGGTCAGATATAAAGATGGATGCAGATGGGGAAGTATAAGGAAACAGTACTGAGCAACATGATAGACTGTGGTCTTTTCACATGAGCAGTCTAGCCATTATCAAGTTTTTTGGAGGCATCGCAGCAAAAGAGCATATTAAAAAGGGATGTGATGAAGGATGTGCTATCATGCTTCCCATGAGCATTCCTCACAAAGGGCCTCATCCAACTCTCACTGAAGTCGATTCCAGTTTGGATTGGGTTGGATTGGGCCCAAAGTGCAATTAGGTCAGTGAATGAGGACAGTGTACAAAATTGGGGAAAGAGAATGAAAGCGTCTGTGTTGGGAGACACGAACAAGTGATTGATTCTGGACTGCAGGGGCAAGGGGGCAGCTCCATGCTCCCAGAAGGGGTGGGTCTTGAGTGGAAGGGGAGGGGCCAGGGACAGCCAGCCCGCCGCACCACGGGGAGTGCACCATACCAGCCCCTGCCAGCCCCTACAGCTGCATAGAGCAGTGCTTCAGAGGTGATTTAAAGGGCCCAGGACTCTGGCCACAGGAGCAACAGCAGTGGCTAGGAGCCCTGGGACCCTTGAATCACCAGGCTCTGGGGCAATTGCTCCCTTTGCCTCTCCCTCCCCCATATTGGTGTGCCTGTTGAACTGGGAACAAAGGTAGCTGGGTTCTATTCCTAGCTCTGCCACTGATCTGCTGGGTCATCTTGGGCAAATCACTTCACCTTTCTGAAGCTTAATTTCCCCAGCAATTGATGGAATATACTGTGACTCCCGTTCCTTTGTGAAACACTTAGCGCTTTAGGCAGGGGAGTGATATCTCAATGTTACATGGTACTGATGGCACCATGTTTTAATCCATTATCCCCAGCTAACCCAGGGTACACCTACTACCCGCAATAAATAAAGAAGTCTCACAGAAGTGAGTCTCAGCATCTGGATTAACTGACGCGGGCTAATGTTACAGTGCTGAAAATAGCAGTGCAGATGACCGGGCTGCAGACAAAGTGTGAAGGCCTACACTGTGCTATTTTTAGCCCTGCAGCATCAGCCCAAATCAGTTAACCTGGGCTCTGAGACTCACTGCTGCAGGTATTTTTTGCAGTGTAGACATAACGCCCTAGGCAAAAACTCAAGCTGTGCTGAGCTATTTAAGTGGCTTTTTAGGCATCTCAGCTTTGATTCCCTGTCCTTGGAAATGTATTTAATCAGAGCTCCACAGTTGTGATAGCTTCAGCCCTAGCTCATAAAAGGTAGACCCAATGTTGCGGCTCTCATAATGTGAATTGTCCCACTGGACAGAAACCTACGTAGTGCAGACTGGGGTCCAAATATAGCCATGTATTCTAACCCTTTGCCATCCTCTTTGTAACTGCAGAGAAGGATAAAGCTCATCAAAAGCAGATTTTTAAATGATTTATCTGATAGTGATAAAGTCGCCAAAAAGCAGATAGTTAGCATTATTAGCCAAGCAAGCCAGGGTCTGATGGAGGAGAATGGAAAACCAGGTTCATTGAATGGAAAGTTGGAGCTGTCCCTAGGAGGTGTATTGCTGTCTCAGTAGCTCAGGGCTGTTTAACTTTGGAAGCCCTGGGGGCCACAATAATACTCACAGCACATGCTGAGGGCCACAACTTAAGTTTGCTTGCATATATATGCAGATATATGCGAATAGCTTCTTTCACACAATGCCCTGGCACACCAGGCACCTCCTCCCTGGGTGCTAGAAACACTGACATCCTGTTACCATCTGTTCCAGCCAACCTGTCTGCTTGTGTCTTTCAATGCTCAGCCTGCCTGGGAGACGCCTCACCATTTTTTGGAGAGTGTTCCCAGTGGAGCCCATATTCAAAGGATCCCACCTACGGCCACACATTGGGCCCTGCGTAATCCCAAACTGCACCGTGGACCGCAAACAGAGGGGCTGTGGGCTGCATGTTGAGTAGCCCTGCAGTAGCTTGTGCTCGTGATAATGAAACCTACCAGCACTGAAGAGGCATCTAGTCCCAACCTTTGCTGAAGAGATGTTTGCTGCACTGTTAACATGTAACTGTGTTTGGGTTTGGGATTTTATTTTCAATTATCTTTCGCAATGGAAAATTATATACACCTCTCTGTGCAATTCCACACCCTTTGTCAACGTACTCTCAGCACTTCAATGACTTTACCCTCACAGCACGTCCTGTAGTGGGAATGGACGCACAGGGAGACTGAGGGACTTAGCCATGCTCACAGTCTAGGTCTGTGACAGCACCAGGAATGGAACCTAGAGCTCCAGGGGCCCAATCCTGGGCCATGACCACATAACCATCCTTTCTCTTGATTTATTGCATTTGAGCACCCAAAATGGTCTTCAGTGGAGCATGCCAGGAATGCAGGGCTGGATCCCTGCAGGATACCCTGGATGCATTCCCAAAGTAGAAAATGCTTTAATGCCTATTTACAGAAAATGCTGATTACGTTGTGTGTAATTTTGAAATGTTGCAGAGTAATAATGGTGATGGAGATTCGGTCAAAAACGTGCTCACGTCTCCTGAAAATCGCATACTTATCAAACGTATGTTGATAAAATGCGCTGACATTTCCAATCCATGCAGACCTCTAGAGCAGTGCATTGAATGGGCTGGTCGCATCTCTGAGGAGTACTTTGCACAGGTAAGGGGGCTGGAGAGAACTAGAAATTCTACCCAAGCGATTCTTTTGATGGGAGAGGAGGAATCAGCAAACGGGCTCTACTAGTATCCAATCAAGAACTTAAAGCTACACTATTCAGTTTGTATTTTATACTAGAGAATTTACCTGGCATTGCTTGGGTCTTTAACTCAATTATTTTTTGTTTTTCTTCGTTAGAATCATTTCTCTGGGATGGAGATAGGGATAAAGGGTTCAGTGTGCAGGCTGCCCCAGGGAGAGAGCACAACCTCAGCCCTTTCTCACCACTGCAGCTTGGGGCCAAGTGAGAAGCACCTCTCCATGGCCACTGCAATGGGCACAGCTGGGGGACAGAGGGACACACAAACAGACAAACTCTCTCAAATATATAGTAGATAGCTGCCCCTTTCTCTGCCCTTGTCCCCTGCTGTCCCAGTGGGGTTATAGCTGACCTGGTCCCCATCTCGGGCCTCTTGCTGCCCCCCTGTGATCATTATTCAATATAACTATCCCTCCTAGCAGACCCCACCCTTTCTGTTTTATGTGAAACAATCACATTTCAGGCACATTCCATTGTCCTGGCACAACCCTGACCTTGTTTTAAATTGCCAAATTTGATGGTCCCAACTCTTACCATTTAAGAGGTGTTCTTGAGCAGACTAACCGATGAACAAACAGACACACAAATTCTCTCAAATATCTATAGTAGATTAGCTGCTTATCAACAACAAACAGTAACGCAGAATGCAGTATCTGTGAACACAAGGAAGCTGGCTTCACTGTAGTGAAAAAAATTATGTTTCCAGATTATTTAATTTGCAGTTTGTTTTGCTTAAAAATATACTACATTCACAGCCTGTGGAGGAAGAGGGCCTTATGCATGAGTGTCTCTCACGGATATGATAATAGAGTACAGGAAGTCCCCGAGTTACGCGGATCCGACTTACGTCAGATCCGCAGTTACGAACAGGGTTTGCTGCCAGTCTCCCTGGTCTGCTGGAGACCAGCAGACCAGGGAGACGGGAAGCAAAGCCTCTGAGGACGCCGGCAGCGGGACAGCCGCGGCGCGTCTGGGCTGTCCGCTGCCCACGTACTCCGCGGCTTTGCTCCACGTCTCCCAAGACCAGCAGACCAGGGAGACCGGGAGTAAAGCGGAGCAAAGCCGCGAAGCACGCGGGCAGCGGACAGCCCAGACGCGCCACGGCTGTCCCGCTGCCGGCGTGCTCCGCGGCTTTGCTCCGCTTTGCTCCCGGTCTCCCTGGTCTGCTGGAGACCAGCAGACCAGGGAGACGGGGAGCAAAGCCACGGAGCACGCGGGCAGCAGGACAGCCGCGGCGCGTCTGGGCTGTCCCGCTGCCCCCGTTCTCCGCGGCTTTGCTCCAGACGCCTGTGGTACAGCAGCTGGGGTGCTGCCAGTTGGTCCCATAGCACCGCTCTGGGTGCTACTGGACCAACCTGGCAGCACCCCAGCTGCTCTGCCCCAGGCGTCCTGATTCAGCCACTGCTGGTCAGTTTCAGCAGCGGCTGAATCAGGACGCCTGGGGCAGAGCAGCGAGTTGCTCTGCCCCGGGCTTCCTGGAATCAGTCGCTGATCAGTTTCAGCAGCAGCTGACTTGGGGACGCCTGGGGTTCTTAAGTTGAATCTGTATGTTAGAACTGGCGTCCAGATTCAGCCTGTTGAAACTGATCAGCGGCTGATCCCAGGAAGCCTGGGGCAGAGCAACTCTGCCTCGGGCTTCCTGTAGTCAGCCGCTGGTCAGTTTCAGCAGCAGCTGAATCTGGATGCCAGTTCCGACTTACATACAGATTCAACTTAAGAACAAACCTACAGTCTCTATCTTGTACGTAACCCGGGGACTGCCTGTACTGGTGTTAGTGAGGGAGCACATAAGAAGACAACAAGGAATAAAGTGATGTTGGCACAAGCCCCTATGAGGCTGCGTTTTTGGTGGGATGTGTCTGGTCTTCTACCATTACAGATCATGGCCAAATTCTAAATTTAGGCCTGCATTCCTCTGAAGTAAAATAAATGTTTTGTAAGAAATTCCTGCCTTTTGTAAGAAATGTTCCCGAGACTCCATTTCTAGTGGAGATTGACAATCTTTGACTCCAGCACAGCTTTTAAAAAAGTTTAAAAGTGCCACAAAACTAGCTTTGTGATATGTGTGTCACTTTGTGGGAGCCAGTGAGGGCATTGTTCAGTGTTCTGTTTCTCCTGACCATATACATAATTAGATCCAATTTGCCCATACAATGCTACTCCTTTTAGTCAACAGTTGCATGCACCAGTTGGTGGCCAACATTTTGCTGCTTGCTAATGGGAGTTCACTGGTAGAACGTGTCAGCCAATAATTGCAAAATCTTTTCTTTGCAGACAGATGAAGAAAAGAGACAAAATTTACCTGTGGTGATGCCTGTTTTTGACAGAAATACTTGTAGCATCCCCAAATCCCAAATATCCTTCATTGATTACTTCATCACGGATATGTTTGATGCTTGGGATGGTAAGCAAGCTTCTACAATGTATTTTGTATCACAGCATCCTATGAGATAAAATCACTTCATTGTGACTCCAAATGAAAAAAGTAACATGGAAACTTGCTACATTTCAATAGCTTAACTAATGCTAACATGTACTTTGACACTGTAAGTCATAAGAATTATTCATAGCATTTAATAGGTGAACATCAAGCAAAATTTCGTTTCTTCTCAGCTGTTAAATGACTAGCTTGCTTTCCCTAAAGGAGCAGGATATGTTAAATGAGCTCACTTTGTTACCACACTGTGCATATTCACTTTGCCTACATATTTTTAATTATTTTGAACAATTTTCTAATGCTTAAAAATGCTATAGTAAAAACAGGTTGAATTCTTTTTGAGAAGTGCTTGCACCATCAACCATTTCTTCTCCTTTACTCTCGTTAGTGATACAAGTAGTCAGAATTGTGACACACTCAGGAATGGCAAAGCAGCTGTGCATATAACCGGGATTTTATCAAGCATAAACATTACAGTCACAATATCTATGTCCTTTGCAGAAAACTGGGACTTTCCTGATTTCAATACAGTTACCAAATGTACTTACAGTATTGTGGTAACTTTCCTGGGAAGAAGTAAGAGAAATGATGAGAGCTGTAAGACAGAATCCTTTTCAATTATCAATGTAACAGATTTAAACCATCCTGCTTAATGCAGTTCCTGGGGCATTTCAAATTTTATTTAAGCAAGTAGAATCATGGGACCATTTCAGTTCCGCTGGCTGACCACATTGTGACCTTTTTTTCCCAGCATTTGCAGACCTGCCAAATTTGATGCAGCACCTGGACAATAACTTTAAATACTGGAAAGGTCTAGATGACAAGAAGCTACGGAGCCTTCGACCACCACCTGAATAGCAACTATTGCCACCGTGTGTAACTCACCTGTTCAGATGCATATTTACTCAAGCTCACTTTTGTTCATGTGATTTCAAATTAGTTTTGATCCCTTCAGTATTACAGTAAGGCTAACCCATGTGCTTGTGGACCTTTTGCATTGAAGAGAACATGAGGTCAGCAGCTGACTGCTGCAAACTGCCGTGTATGGACTCAAATGAAATGAACTTATCAAGCTGCATTACACTGGATTGCTGCAGTACCTGTACTGAAGAGGGTCTATTAGTGAACATATTTTTGTGTTATCTTCATACCAGTATGTGAAGCTTGAAGACATCCTTATGAAAAGGGATGTCCTATAGAAGATTTTGCTTAGTCCTCAACTGCAAGTGAAGGAGAAGTGTCTGTTAATAGTGACTCACAGCTTTTATGAGAAAGCTCCATGCTTTTTATAAGCACTTAAGAACAGTTACATATACCAATCAGACATTTAAAATGCAACTCTTCATGAAGGAGTTTTTGATCTATGAAAAATAGATGTACTCTATTTTTTCACATCACAGAAGGTGCAATCATTCACTTCTGAGCACTACTGAAAGTGAGTTCTCTTAAAGAAATTTAGTAGCAAATGTAAAATATAACACAAGAATTTTTGAAGTTGATCGTTAGCATCTATTATTAAAATATGTTTTATTTATTTTATTAGATGTTCAATATTTTCTATGAATTTATAAATACTTAAAAGCCAAAGCCAACTTTAGATGCATTACAAATTTACATGATTCATACTCATCAATATACAGTTAATTGATGTACAGACCTTTTATTTTCATAATGCAAATACAAAATACTATACAATGACACATTTTTATTGCACTGTAAGGATAGATGTGTATGTTTAAATATTGTCTGATTTTATGTTAATTAAAATAAGTTTTATTAAAAGGTCTCACTGGAGAGTAGTAAAATAAACAAGACATGCATACTGTATAAGCACCAGAACTCCAGCAATTCTCTCTTACTCCCTACTGGTGACCACAAGATCTTCCCAAAGTTTTTACTCTTGCTAAAGAATAAATTATAATAATGGGATATTAATTTTGTTTTCTTCCCTGTAATTTTTTAATTAAATTCCCAATCAAAAGTCTGCCTTATTTTATACAGTATTTCTACAAAGCATTCCACCATATAGATGGGGGTGGGGGGGGGGTGGGGCAAAACTAAATATTTCATGAATTTCAACATTTTATAGCCTATGTATTTTCCTCTGCAATGAAAAAAAAAATCTTTAGCTCCAGAAGTTTGTAAAGGTTCTGTACCTTCACTATTTGAATGAAACATTCACAGCAAACACCAGAAAATAAAATGTATATTTTAAGAAGTGTCAAAGTTCTAGCAATTTTATTTGAAACATTTTTTTTAATTTGCACATGGCCAGATAGATCTGTGAAATTAAACAATTTCTTTTAAGTTAGTGCATGCTGGGTTTGGGGAGGTTTTATTTGTTTTTGGCTTGCCATCTAGAGTCAGAACTTGCCATGGAGAACTGTGAGTCTGAGCTCTCCCCTTCAGGGCTTTCTGAGAACACATGGGCTAGGTCTACACTGCAGAGTTTTGCACAAAGATGGCTGTTTTTGCGCAGAAACTTGCGGAGCGTCCACACCACAAGTACATTCTTGCACAAGAAAAAGTACAGTAAATGGTAAGAACACAGGGCTTTTTGCACAAGAGTTATTCCTCTTTCTATGAGGAATAAGCCTTTTTGTGCAAGAGCTGTTGCGCAAAAAGCCATGTGTGGACGGGAACGGGGTTTCTTGCGCAAGAAACTCCTATGGCTAAAATGGCCATCAGAGCTTTCTTACACAAGAAAGCGTCCACCCTGCCATGGACGTTCTTGCGCAAAAGCACATGGCAGTGTGGACGTGCTCTTGCTCAAGAGCTTTTTGTGTAAGAACTATGGTGCAAAAAGTCCTTGTGCAAGAAGCCTGCAGTGTGGACGTAGCCACGGTGTGCGCACTAGTTTTTATGCCCCTATAAAGTAGTGGATTTCAAACTATGGGTCGTGACCCAGTACTCGGTCGTGGAAAGTCAGGTGCTGGGTCTCATTGCTGCAGGGTGATCAGGTGACCAGTGGGAGGTGCTAAGGCCTGTACTGCACCCAAGAAGCAGACAGCAACAGGCCTGGCTCCTAGGTGAGGGAAAGATTGAGTGCACAAGGCTCCACACACTGCCCCTGCCCTGAGCACTAACTCCACGCTCCCATTGGGTGGGAACCTGCTGTTGGCTGCTTCTGGGGCACAGCATGGTCTGCAGTGCTGGAGAAACAGGAAACCTGCCTTTGCACCCCCTGCACCACTGACTGGAAGCTGCTCAAAGTAAGCCTCTCCTGCCCCAGCCCTGACACTCCCCAAAGCCAGGCCCCCCATGCACCCCAAAGTTCTCATCCTCAGCTGCACCTCGGTGCCTACACTCTAGTCAAATTATGTTGGGTCGGGGGCAAGAACAATTTCTTTCAACTGGGTCGTGAGGAAAAAAAGTGTGAAAACCACTGTGCTAGAGGACAGCCCCCTGTTCAGGGTGATCACTTGCACAGGAGAAGACCTAGTTTCAGTTCTGCCAGGGTTTGTTCTGAGTGGCTGATGGTGACGTGGAGCTGTCTGCTGAGACGCTATGAGCAATAGAGCTAGTATAATATTGGTGTGCTGTAGGGTGGAGAAAACAAGGGTGATGTGTGGAGTATGCCATGGAGGGAGGAGACAGGGACTTGCTGCAACGTATGCCCTGCCAGATAGCCAAGCTTTGGCAGCAGAGGCAATGACTAACGTCAATACAGTCTGCAGTAGGCACGTAGCCCAAAGCAGAAATGCTTGGCACACAGATGTTCAGTCTGCAGTTGGTGGTGGCAGGGTGCCTCTTGGTCCTAATGCTGGATATTGGATATGTTGCCAATTGGCTGTTGCTGTTCCTCGTTGGTTGAAGATCCTGTAGTTGCCTGTTTCAGGTGAGGGACGGTAAGATATGGGTAGAATTGGCCCGAAGCACCCTGTAAGCAGGTGTTCATCTGGCAGGAAAAGGTTAATCAGGTTATGCTGATGCCTATCCTGCCAGAGCTGGTGGAGGCAGGAGTGGTGCTGGAGGGCAAGGGCTGAAAAGTCCAGACGGTGGCATTTGGGAGCAGCCGGGGGGCAAGGGAGGCCTTGAGCTGAACATCGTTACGTTACTGGTGACATTTTGTTTGTCACTATAATCACTGCCCAAAGACGGGGTGAGATTTGACTCTGCCCCAGGGGTGGGCAGACTCTATTTTGGAACAGGCTGGGAAAGGCTCCTGCCCATGCTTTTGAAGTAGGATATTTTGAGCTGCAGAGAAGTATAAAGGGGATCTGGCTCATCGCTTCACTTCATGCACCCCTTTGTGTCTTGCCACTGCATCCCCTTCTCCTCTGCATAAACAGGCTCCTGCATTTTGCCTTTACAGCCCTTTGTCAGTTAGGGTACATCTAGACTACAGGCTTTTGTCGACAGAGGCCTCTGTCAACAAAGAGCATCTAGACTACAGCCAGTTCTGTTGACAAAGCAAGCCGCTTTTTCGACAGAGAGGCTAGACGCTCTCTTTTGAAAAAGCACAGTGTGGATGCAATAGCGCCTTTTGTCGACAGAACTCTGTCAACAAAAGGCGTTATTCCTCGTAGAATGAGGTTTATCGCCTTCAGCAAAACTTTGTCAACAGAACTCGGCGGTAGAGTAGACGCAGGTGTAGTTTTATCGACAAAAGTCCACTTATGTCGACAAACCTTTTTGTCTAGACACACCCTACCTAAGGCTTTGTCTACATAGCTGTTAGCGACACAGCTGTGTCGACGCAGTCATGTCACTAGAGGTCGGGCAGCGTCGCTGCTGTTTGTTGGCAATTATGTTGACAAAATACTTTCATCCCCAATAGGGATGTTAAATTTCGTTTAATCAGCTGATCAACTAGTCTGTGGATTTTCCACCAACTAGTCGATTAGTCAACAAGTGGGGGAGCCCCGAGGGCTAACCCCGCTGTGGCTCTGCCTTTTAAATGTATTAAGAGCCTGTTGACCAACAGGCCTTTAATACATTTAAAAGGCTGAAGAACAGAAGGGGGACCTTGCGTGAGCCGGGATAGCTGATTCCTGGTTCATGCTGGGTCTTCCTCCCCCGCCGCCACGCTGTGCACCAGCCCTAAATGTAAAAGGCTGGAGCGCAGCAGGAAAACCCAGCATGAGCTGGCAATGAGCCATCCCAGCTCGTGCTCAGTCCCTGCTACGCCCCAGCAGGGCTGGACAGAAGCGCGGGTGAGCAGGGCAGCTGCCCAGGGCACCAACCGATGAGGGGCGCCTGATGGCAGCTGTAAGGGGCGCACGGCATCTCTTACAGCTGCCATCAGGAGCCGCGTGCCCAGCTCCCGCAGCGCCGGCCCTGAGGCGCCAGCCAGCAGTGCCCTTCCCCCCCATGGCTGCGGGGCCCTGCATGGCCAAGCGCGCATGCCAGCAGCACTACCCGGGCTGGGCTGGGCAGCGCATGCGCCGTGTGCCCCAGGGACAGGCCCCAGGCTGCGCACCAGCAGCCGTGACAGGCCTGCGCATGCACCGTGTGCCCCGGGACTGGGCCCCAGGCTCCGTGCCAGTGGTCGTGGCCGGCGCGCACATGCGCCGTGTGCCCCGGGGGGCAGGCCTGCGCACCCTGGGGGGGCCCGCACATGCACCCTACGCCTGGGGGCGGCACCGCGCGCCCAGGTCCAGGGCGCATAAAAGGCTCGGACCGGCCCTGCCCCCCAGCCTCTTCTGCCCCCTGTGGAAACAATGCTGGGGGAACCAGCTTTTAAGCTGGTTCTCCCCAACACCGGCTACTGCTTCCCTCCCCCTTGCTGCCTCTGAGTGAGGCAGTGGGGGCGGGAGGGGGGAGGAATGACTAGTTGAGGGACTATCTGATAAGCTTTTGCTTATTGGATAATCGACTAGTTGACAAGTCACTTACATCCCTAATCCCCAATGAGCAGAATTCGCATTTTCGACAGGAGAGTGCCGAGGCCCTGTGCCCTCCTGCTTGCCTGGGGAAACTCCAGTCAACATCAATACTGCTTCCACCTTGTTCTCCTTAAAACCTGCCTTTGCTGTGATGCCTACAGGTCACTACCATTGGGCAATGGCTAGGCAAGGGAAGAGCTGTGACTTCTGCTTTGCTGCTAAATTCTGCATTATTGTCATGGCTTCCTCCCAGCCTGCCCCTGCCTATGTGTGTGTTCCACCAACTGCACATGCAGACTGTGACCTGCCTGGTGTGGAGATTGTCTTCTTTGTTATATGCCAGTACAGTGCCTGGTATCAGGAGGGCCCTGAGCCTTGACTGGCGTTTCTAGATGCTAATAATAATAGTCTTGAATGATTCCATTCCTTGTAAGACTTGCTGTCGATTCCAGAATCCATTATGCAGTTTAAGGGCCAGAGATGCTTCATGCAGAGGGGTCAGGAGTTGTGTATCTTATTTTCTCTGCAAGTTCCATTCATCCACATTTGCACAGAGAGCCTGGAAGGAGCCATAGGGAGATGGCCATTCAGCTCCTGGATGATTTGTTTTCCTGGCAATATTGCATCTTTTCTTTTTCACATAAAAGTTTCTTTTGGTTCTGTTGTGCTTTGCCATCAAATGCTGGCCTAGTGTGAGTGATTTAGCAAAAAGGCTCATCCTGACTACACTGGCAAAATGACTGATCATGGTTTCATCAGATCGTCTGCGGTGTGGACGGGGTGTGGAGGGAGTAATTGCAGGGAAATAGCAAGAACAGTACATGTGTCAACAGCATCTTACCATGAAGGTCCAGTATTTCTTTGTAAGCACAGTTAAAGCACTGAGTTGAATTCATGTTTGGTAAAAGCAATTCACTTGCTTTCCTGTTACAAATGTATGATACAGCCTTGCTGAAATGATCTGATCGATACATTTAATTCCCTGAAATTCACACTGAGTCATTAACACCATTACCGTTGTGTGTGGACCACGCTAACCAGCCTACATAGATTTATAGCCATACCATGTACAATAGTTCAATCTGACATAAAACAGCCCTTCACAATCATTTAATTGGCAGCCGCTGAATGCAGCTCTGTTCAGTCCTTTGCCCAGCTACGATTTACTGTCACCAGGAGTAGGTTGCAGCTAAATGTGACTCAGCCACCACTATGTTTGACCCTCCCTTAAAACATTTTCCCACCCCAGTAGGCCCCCACTGAATACGGTCTCCTTCCCTCACCATCCTACCAGCTCATGCCGTCCCTACATCAGCCCCAACAGTTTTCTCTTCCCCTCTGTTTCTGCAGTACCCTCTGCTCCCTACCTTGACAGCCATCTGAGTCCTAGAGACCAGATTTCAACTGGTCCTTCAATGCAGGGGATGCATATAGAGTGCTCCTCCACTCTGGCAGTCCCCAGCTGCTGGGTGTTCTCTTAGGACCACAGGTAGCTGGACATTCTGAGGCTGCGCTAGAAAGTTGTGCCAGAAGCCCCCGGATCAAAGACATGCAAAGAGAGCACAAAACTGCCTTGGTCTACCATGTCCCACCCCTTCTTTCAGAACTTATGGCAAGCGCAGCTCAGCCGGACCCAAGAATCAGGGCCTATGAATGAGGACTATTTCTAACTCTTTTTGGCCCATTGCTGCAAGCTCTCTTCCCCCTTCCCTTTTCAGCCTCCAACCAGAGATTTTTCTCCCTTGTCTACTGCTAAGTGATCTGGGAAGCCCAATCCTAGAAGAGGTGGCCTTAGGTGTATTAGAAAACAAGAGGTGAACCTAGCTGAGTCTTTTGTAAAAGCAGGGCAGACAGTAGTGATTGGTTAGCTCTGGAGGGGCAAGGAGGAAGGTTCATTGGTTGGTTTACTAAAACATGGACTCAGAAGAGGGCATGAGGCCAATTTTATTTTAATTTTAAAAAGAGGCGGGGTAAAATCAGCATCTTCCTAGTCTCAGCTTCTGCTTTTTTGGCATCTCCTGATAGTGCTTCTCTTTCCTACTATCTCTATTTCTTTCTGGTTCTACAGTTTAAGCTGCATCATGCTAAACTCCTTCACAAAAGGAGAAAATAATTACATCCGGGCATCTTTAAGTTCAGCATGGTCCTATCAGAAAACCAAAGACACATTTACTGTCCTGATCACCACTGCATCATCCAGGAACAAACTTTCAGTGTTGGCAGAAAAGATGTCTGACAGTTGCATCATGTGTTTGCCTCTGGGGATGTGGCTTGAGGTTCCGAGGGATGTTTGAAATATATATGGTGCAAAGAGTATTCTGACAAACGTTCGTGTCTTATTCCTTATTGGATGAAAAAGACTGGATTTTGTGCTGGGGAGACTCAAGCTGAAGGGCAGTTGGAAATCCTCCATGTGAAATCTCTGGCAGATGATCACTTCTTGTCTCACTAACCTGAGCTAGCTTGAACCTACAGGTGAAAAAGCTCTGCATCCCAATGCTAGTTCCTCAGCCAGCCAGTTGCCCCTTTTCTTTCTTGAGTGGCTTCCCCACATTACACAGCAGCATTGCAAACTCCATGGCTTCTGGACTCCATTGAGGCTGTGACTGCTCCACTCTCTTTTCCTGTATACTTTGCCATTGAGGTTTGCACTGACATTTCTCCACTACTGCTGGCAATGATGCTGATGTTCTAGATCTCTGTTGTTGTTTTTTAACTGGCATGGGTGTGTGTTTACATTGGAGTAAATTCAAGAACTTGTTTGAAATTATTCCCAAATGTGGCCAGGCCTGCCGTGAGCAAGTTTAAATAGTGTAGAGTCTGTCTACATTGAATTTTCACCCATGATTTAGCACATGTTAATTTTATCGCGACTGGAAATTCTAGTGTAGGCAGAACAATGAAGGGTTCTTTTGATGTCTTCTGGGTGTGGACCCTTTAAGGGTTCATGTCTTCAAGAAGGATGTGGCACAAATACTCAGTGAATAACTCAGCCTTTAAACATGATTTGGTCAGCATGCAGGATGCAGCTTTCCAGTCTTACAACACTGCTGCTTATGCCTGAGTTAACTTTGACAAGCCACTTAAGGTCCCCAAGGATAATAAGGCAGAACAGGAGAAACTATTATGTTCTATGTAGTGAAAATATTGGATCCATCACTGAGCCAGCCTAGAGGAAAATCACAGACCTACCAGTAGGCAAGTATAGTAAGGTGAGTATACAACAAAAGAAACAAGGCAGAAGTTTGTCCATTATGGACAAAACAGTCCTTCATGCAGCAGTTTTTCAGTGGCTGAGCCTAAATTAAAAAGCACCTGGAATGGAATGCATGCCTGGTTTTGCTCCATTGCCTTTCTGTGTATGTGCTAATTATCTCAATAGACATCAGTGTAGCTACACTTCAAGAAGACATGGTGTGAGCAAGAAGGCATTCAAGCAATAATCATGCTGCTCTTCTGTAAGGAAATGTTAATGTTTATATTTTCTTCTATCCACTAACCTTAGGGGTGGGAGGCGCAAAGAAAGAAATTAGCAAGAGATTCTGCAGCCAGCTAGCCTGTGAGGGTCAGAGGGTTTGATTTATCCTGTGCGGAGCACTGTGAAATGTTGTCTCAGAGCTAGTGACAAACCGCAGAACAAATAAGCTCTTTGCTGATTTGTGACATCCTGCCTCCCAGGTCCGGCGATCCCAAGGGGTTCCTGGAAACAATACCAGCAAGGATTGCATTTCATTCCGACAATGTTTGGGGGGCAGAAAACAAGCTTTTGCATTAGTGCTACACTTCTGTGTGACCTGTGAAGTTGGAAAAAGGATTTCCAAGGGTTTCGGATAGCTTTGTCTTGTTAAAGCTGTGGGCCAAAGGCATCCCTGGTGTAACTCCACTGATTGGCAGCTGTACTGAGTAAGTACAAAGCATCTCCATCAAATTAATACGTATATTTTGCCCTTATTTATCATCTTCCATCTAAGATGCTCCAAATGACTGACAAATCTTACTGAATTTAGCCTAATAGCGCCCTTCTGAGGTAGAGATGTGTTATTTACCTATTTACAGATGAAACACCTGGGATGCAGAAATGTGGATTTCAATGGGAGTTAGCATCTAAATACCTTTGAGTAACTGCGCCTGTGTGCCTTGGACAGAGACAGAAAATCAGATGTTTTTTATTTTATATAATGGAGATTGCCTATCTCCTAGAACTGGAAGGGACCTTGAAAGGTCATTGAGTCCAGTCCCCTGCCTTCACAGCAGGACCAAGTACCATCCCTGACAATGTGTTCTGACTTTCCAATCTGGGCCTCCAGAACAATTTTCTCCCTCAGTTTCTCTACTAGCTATTTTTACTTATATGGCCTGATTCAACTCCGTGGAATGACTCCCAGTAAATTTCATTGGCAGCTGGCTCAAAACTCAGTTATCCTGATGTTTTCTTAGGTCTAAACCCTGCCATCCAGTATGTGGTACACACTTCTGTGAGCCTGCAGAAGTCAGTGACAGTATAAGCAGAGGCGAAAGTAAGTGGGTGCGCCCAGGTGTGCAACTCTGGCAAAAGCTGGCTGAGCTGCAGCAAAATCCAGCAGGAAGCTATTTAAAGAGCTGGCAAAAACCCGGGTTGCAATAAGTTACATTCACCCCTGGGTACAAGTGTGTGTTTTGGCTTTTGATTTTTATGTGCAAGCTATAGCAAGGATGGAGAAAGGCCACATCTTGGGTGGGAGCTCTAAAACTGGAATGGGGGGGAGAATAATTCATGAGCAATTTATTGTCATTGATCCGTGTGTGCATGTTGGGGTGGAGGATGGGAGAGTCTTTGAAATGACCCTCATGTATGGCATTCACGAAGGTAAATCTGAGTGAGTTGTGTCTACTGATTCTTTCTGATAATGCGATAAAGGTGATAATGTGAAATATTAAATATTGTGAGCCCTGGGCATTTTTTGAAGTCTGAATCTGAACCTGATTTCCTGTCCTCCCCTTTAGTTTTTGTAATGGGAAGGCTCAGTGTAATTATTATTGCTAGGAATAATATAATTCAGCTTTCATTCCACAGTAATTACAGTAAACTTCCGATAATACGGCACCTTTAGGACCCAGGGGGTGCCGGATTATCAGATATGCTGGACTATCAGAAGGGGGGGCTATGAGGGGTCTGGAGTGGGGTGGGAGGGGATGCCACCTCAGACCCCTCATAGCCCCCCCTTACGATAGTCCGGCTCTGCCCCAGGCATCCCTGATTCAGCCGCTGCTGGTCAGTTTCAGCAGCAGCTGAATCGGGGATGCCTGCAATAGAGCAGCTGGGGTGCTGCCGGGTTGGTCCCGCAGCACCGAGGGGCAGCGCTACGGCACCAACCCAGCAGCACTCCAGCTGCTCTTGGGGATGCCTGGGACAGAGCAGCTGGGGTACTGCCTGGTTGGTCCCGAAGCGCTGCCCCTCGGGGCTGCGGGACCAACCTGGCAGCACCCCAGCTGCTCTTGGGGACGCCTGGGGCAGAGCAGCTGGACTGCTGCCGGGTTGGTCCCGCAGCGTCGTCCTTTGGCACTGCGGGACCAACCCAGCAGGACCCCAGCTGCTCTGCCCCAGGGGTCCCTGATTCAGCCGCTGCTGAAACAGATCAGCGACTGATTCCAGGAAGCCCGGGGCAGAACAGCTCTGCCACGGGCTTCCTGGAATCAGCCGCTGATCTGTTTCAGCAGTGGCTGACTTGGGGACCCCTGGGGCAGAGCAGCTGGGGTCCTGCTGGGTTGGTCCCACAGCGCCGAGGGGCAGCGCTACGGCACCAACCCAGCAGCACTCCAGCTGCTCTTGGGGATGCCTGGGACAGAGCAGCTGGGGTACTGCCCGGTTGGTCCCGAAGTGCTGCCCCTCGGGGCTGCGGGACCAACCCGGCAGCACCCCAGCTGCTCTTGGGGACGCCTGGGGCAGAGCAGCTGGAGTGCTGCAGGGTTGGTCCCGCAGCGTCGTCCTTTGGCACTGTGGGACCAACCCGGCAGTACCCCAGCTGCTCTGCCCCAGGGGTCCCCAATTCAGCCGCTGCTGAAACAGATCAGCAACTGATTCCAGGAAGCCCGGGGCAGAGCTGTTCTGGTGTCCCCAAGAGCAGCTGGGGTGCTGCCGGGTTGGTCCCGCAGCCCCGTGGGGCAGCGCTACGAGACCAACCCGGCAGCACCCCAGCTGCTCTGCTCCCGGCTTCCCCGATTCAGCTGCTGGTCAGTTTCAGCAGCAGCTAAATGGGGGAAGCCTGTCCGGCTGCCCCAGCACTTCCAGGTTCCTGATGGTGCCGGACCATCAGGAGTCCCGGAGCATTGGATGCTGGACTAATGGAGTTTTACTGTAATAGGCTCCCACTGTTGTACTGTGTGTGGCCTATGAGACATTTTGTTTACCATTGCCCATGTGCAGGGTTGCCAAATTCTGTTGGTGTTCATCCACATAGTTTTTTTCCTACTGATGTTACAAGAGTGACACGTACCTGAAGCAAGGGCACATGAAGTGAGGCGGGTGCTGATTTGAGAGCCAGGCACACCCTCTTCAGCTAATCAAAGAGCTGCTCCAGTTCAGTCAGCTCACCCCACAAATCCTAGGTACATAAACATGGTTAGCAAAACTACCCTCTCCTGGGAGATTGTCTTGGTCATGACAATCTTGTGACCCGCTGAGATGGAGGGCCACTCATATGGCCCATTCACTAGCCTAGGTTGCCCCTCACTGCTTTAAGTATTCTGATGATGATGTTTTAGTGTGGTGTTTAAATTATGCCCTGGCTCCAACAGCAGATGTGGAGATGCTGCAAGATTCATTTGGTGAAATTCACTGGCCTATGTGATGCAGGATGTGTTAGGGGTCTCTTCTGGCCTTAAAATTTATAAGCAAATGAGACTGTACAAATGTACCTGTGCCTGCAGATGTCAGGAACAGAAGCAGGCTGTTCAGGTGATCCACTGTTTTTCTTCAGTATAGTGTGTACATCATCAGAAGAGCTGACTTTTGATGTTACTTTCAGGTAAATACAAAAATCCATTTATCTGAATAGAAATTTTCCTATGAATTATCACAGCAGATTGAAATTTTGCTCACCCCAAAATCTTTGCAGGACAGTGTGAATGTACTCTCCTGTGCTATGACTATGACATATCTGACATGCCAAATTCAGAAAGCTCTCCCCACTCCATCACAGGCAGAAGGGGGAAAATCCTGAATGCATTTTAAAATAAGCTATTTAATAGCAAACGTTCTTTGAGCCACATCAGAGTACTTGCATAACTGTGTTTTGTTAGTTAAACATCAGTGACATATTTAATGCTGGCTCAGTAAATCTTAACAGTGTGGTATTTGCATTGCCCCTGCTGAAACCAGAGACTACAGTGTTCCTAGCTGTGAGGTTGAAAATGTATCAACATAAGAAGTACACGTACAATCCCAGGTTCCTCAATCAAAATACCTTCCCAATTATATCAGACCGTATTCTGAGCTCCGTCACATGGGTAATACCACTGATTTTAACACAGACAGTCCGCTTTTATAGCTGGGCTCAGAATCTGATTCATGGGCATTGTTACTTACCAATCGATCCATCTCTTAGATCTTTTTGGCTTCCTAGGGTAAATCTGCTATTAGTCAGATCCCTGGCACACAGACCCTACCTTTACGTAGCTATGTCCTGAGCCTGCAACTGTCCCAGCTGAGTAAAATTCAGATCCATCCATTCTACATTCCTATTAACTTCTAGGTTTTTAGCCTAGGTTTGTACTCCCAGATTTCAGAATTGGTGTTTGTCGAATCAGTCCCATTGTGAACTCATTAAATGTGTAGTCCATAAACCGGTCTCAGAACTTTGGGACACTTTCTAGGGAAGAAAGTCTTCAAAGGAAGTACAAAGTCTGGACCTGATGAAATTATGCAGATTTTCTATGGCTTCAACTTCAAAGTACCTGGGACATGTAACTTTACTTTACTGCCCATTGCCTCTGTGGTATCTCTGCACTAGCAACGACTAGACCATTTTAACTATTGGTGCAGCTTCTTTGCAATGTTCCCTCTAATTTTTTCCATACATGTGCAGAATAAATTTTATGTGCCCCAAGGCATGTGCAGATGTGAACTAGCAGTAGAAACACATGCTGCCAGCTGTGCGTGCTCTGCTAATCAGCTGGGCAGCATTTGAATCTCTCGAGTGACCCGAGCGCTCACTTTACAGGGAACACTGCTAGTGTATTCACTGCCATAGGGCTAACAGAGTTACATTGGTACAAACACTTGGGTTCTTTCTACTTGGGCACGTCCCAGCCTGATATCGCAGGTGGTGCTGCACCAATGGTGAAATACGGGTCCAGCTTTTCCTGTGGCAGACAAGGTCCATTTACAAAAAGGGCCTTATTTTGTTAGTTGGGTTTTGTGTTTGCTTTTCATTTAAGAATTAGTTTTTCACTTATCACACAAAAAGGGCACTGGGATCATATTACCAGGGCTCTGACATATCCCCAAGCCTATGGACATTTTGAGATAGTTTCTTATTAACAAGTTGTAGAATTATTGTCCCCCAGACAAAGGTAGTCCACAGTGCTAGAGAGAGCATCCAGAGCCTTCCACTCCATAGGACAAATCAAGGCAGTTGCCCCAGGCCCCGCACTTTTGGGGTCCTGCAGCAGCTGCCCCAACTGTGCTATGGATGGGAGGGATCCCGGGGATTACAGGGCCTGGCACAGGATAGCAGTGTGGGTTACTCCCCCCTGCCCACTCACACTGACCACGTGAGAGCTCGAGCAGCCTGCTCTGCTCCCCACCTCCCTCCCGCCCTCTTCTGGCCAGCTGCACTTGGCTTCTCATTGGTGGCAGGAAGCAGAGCGCTCTGGCTCCAGGGCAATCCGCTTCCTGCCACAGTGGAGAAGTGCAGCGCAGTGGGCTAGGCAGAATGGGGAAGGTGGCCAGGCCACTCTAGCTCCCACCACCCCGGGGAGAAGGGAGATAACCCCTGCTGCCACTGCACCAGGCCCCCTGTAATCCATCAGGCTGCATTGTGTGGGAATGGGGGGAAAGGAGTGGGGACAGAGTAGGGGCGGGGCTTGAGGAAGGGGTGGGGTCTGCAGTGAGGGGGTTGTCCTCGTCCCCACCCCTTGGGATGGCCCTGAGCACATCTCAAAATCACAAAAGTTTCTCCCTAGGAAGGTACTTTCTATGGTGGTGTTACCCCCATGCAATGTTTGCTTTTGACTATCCAAAGATTAGGACAAACCTTAAATTAATAGTAATCTTCCTTCCTCTTACCTCAGGCTTTTTACCATCCACAATCTGACCTTTTCTTTTTTTATTATCTCCCATCCAATTAAAGCGTAACTGCTCCCTGATCTGCCATTTTCCTTCAGAATGCATGTTACCTTTGGTGAGCCATTTAAAAAGTATTGTATATGTCAATACTTAATATCAACAAATAAAACAAAGGACTTATGACTAGGCTTTCTAGGTGCCATAGTATACAAATCATAACAATAAAATATCCCATTTTCTCCAAAATTGTCTATAAAAGTACAGTTGTATAGACAAGTTGAACTCTTTGCTTTTGCTACAAATAAAGGTAACAGCCTTCAACCAAAGCTTGAACTACAGCTATTCTTTCAGGCTACTAAATTAGTGATCCAAACAGTGGCCTTGAACACTGGATTAAAATCATGAAAAGGCATTGGGAAGATGAGAATCCCAAGTCAATTACCAGTATGTCCTGAGTAAAACTAAGTATCTTAAGGAAGGCAACCAATTAAACAGACACAACTTAGCCTCAAAAATAAAGTGAATAATGCCTTCTTCACTTGTGGCAAAAGATAAAAATATTACCTCTATTGCTAGTTAGGGGGAGGTGTCCTTTTTGCCTGCAGGGCATATTTAAGAATATGTATCAAATATGTATCAAATTGATGGTTAACATGTATTTGGCTGCACAGCAAGAGAGTGTGTTGGAGCCATCACAATGCTAGGCCTAGAAAATGGTGACTGTGAAATTCTGGGAGCCAGAAACATGTTTTCTTTTAAGACTGAAGGACTGGGAGGAAGTTGGACTGCATCTGACAGCCCTTTCCCATGTGTCAATGTGAGGGATTGCTCTGAGCATGCTCAGAAGAATGGGGGTGTAGTGGAATTGGCATAAAATCAGCATTGTGGGCCCTGCGCTTCCATATATGACAATGGGAGAGATGTGACCTTTTCCCCCATGCTACTCAAGGGGTGTTGCTGAAGAACAAAGTTCAAGTTCTGAGGGATCAGAGTGGAAAAAGCTATAGCTCGTAAATCAGACATAGGCTTCAGTGAAATCAGGCCACTGACGTTACATTTTGTGCAGGCAAAATGATGCACACATTTTATCTTCAAGCAATGCCATTATCTCTCAATACTATGGCCTTTTTCTCTTCTTTAAAGCTTTAATATCAGAGCAATCAAAGCCCCTGACCTCTCCACTCAAATTGCCACAAGTTAATAATAGAACAGTCAATAGTTAGCACAAGCTTCAAAGAGTTTTTGCTCTTTGATAGGCTAGTATATAGGCTGGGTGGCAAAGTATTTACAGTATCAGGTGTCAGCAGCATATGAAGCAGCAGACATTTTTCAGAAGGCTGATGAAGAGCTCTTCTTTTCTTCCAATGCAATTTGTTATAACAGGGCCTCAGGTGAGCAGCACCAAGGTCTAAAATTTAAGTTAGCCTCGCTCGGGTGTAAGCGGCCCCAGTGCAAAGTCACATTGCAATTACTCTGTCCACACTGAAGCTGCACTCACCTAATGTGTTTCACTAGGACTTCAGAGGGCATATCCCATAGTTCTTTGTGCTCGGTAAGACGACCTGCCCTATGATTCTTTCCTAGTGAACTCTGGGAAAACTTGTCTGTCCTCCAGGGACCTGGGGAATTGTGGGAAGACACTGATGGGGCTACCAGCACTCAAGAGATTTAGCCTGCACTTTCATTCCAAAGTGGGCATATTATTAGTTCCAATGAAAGCTGACCTGAGATTCTAACCCATAACTCCCACAGGGAGTCTCCTGGAATTAGGCTCTATTTCCTGGAGGCTACCAAAGCCAAACCAGGAGATTTTAGACCACCATGGCTACGTCTAGACTGGCATGATTTTCCGGAAATGCTTTTAACGGAAAAGTTTTCCGTTAAAAGCATTTTCAGAACAGAGCATCTAGATTGACACGGATGCTTTTCCGCAAAAGCACTTTTTGCGGAAAAGCGTCCGTGCCAATCTAGACGTGCTTTTCCGAAAAAAAGCCCCGATTGCCATTTTCGCGATTGGGGCTTTTTTGTGGAAAACAAATCTGGGCTGTCTACACTGGTCCTTTTGCGCAAAAGCTTTGCGCAAAGGGACTTTTGCCTGAACAGGAGCAGAATAGGATTTCCGCAAGAAGCACTGATTTCTTACAGTAGGAAGTCAGTGCTTTTACGAAAATTCAAGTGGCCAGTGTAGACGGCTGGCAAGTTTTTCTGGAAAAGAGGCTGATTTTCTGGAAAAACTGGCCAGTCTACATACAGCCTAAAAGTCCAGTGGTGGCACAGGATTAAGGCAGGTTCCTTGCCTGCCCTAGCCCCATGCTGCTCCTGGAAGCAGATGGCATGTCCCTGTTGTCCCAGAGGTGGGGGGTGTCTCCATGTGTTGCCTCTGCCCTGTATGCCAACTCCATAGCTCCCATTGACTGGGAACTGCAGCTAATGGGAACTGTGGGGAAGTACCTGCCCTCCCGTACCCCCAGGGGACACAGGGATGTGCTGTTTCTGGGAATGGCGGGGGGCCAGGACAGGAAGGGAGTCTACCTTAGCCCTCCTGCACTTCTGACCAGGAGCTACGTGAGGTAAGTGCTGCCTGGCTGGAGTCACCACCCTGAGCCCCCTCCTGTACCCTGAACTCCCTGCCCCAGCCCTGAGCCCCCTCCCAGGCCCAAATTCCCTTCCAGATCTTATACCCCTCGCCCTCTCTGGCATCCCAACCCCCCTGCCCTGAGCCCCTCTAGAACCCTAACTCCTTCCCAAAGCTTGCACCCGTACCCTGCACCTGTACCCCAACCTCCTGCTCCAGGCTCAGCTGGGAGCTCTTGCCCACACACTAACCCCTCAGCCCCAACCCAGAGCCTACACGTATCCCCCCCCCCCCCGCATCCCAACCCTCTGCCCCAGTGCAGTGAAAGTGAATGAGGGTGGGGGAGAGTAGATGATGGAGGGAGAGGTGGAGTGAGTGGGGTTGGACCAGGCCTCAGAGAAAGGGCAGGGCAGGTGTGGGGCCTCAGGGTAGGAGGTGAGGCAGGGGGCAGGACAAGGCTGTTTGGGTTTGTGAGACTAGACAGTTGGCAACTCAACACTTAGTCTAGCTAGCGAAGATGTACCCATCAAGCCCCAGTCTGATCAGATCTATCCAAGCACCAGGCTCTTGTCCAATTCAGTTTCTTTCAGCTGGCTCTGCACTCCCAGCAGATTTCTAAGTGAAACTTACTGTGTTCCTGAATTTCTCTTTGCAGTGGAATTGGTGGCAGGATAAAATAACACAAGAGAACTGGACAGAGCCACTCTGCTACTAACCCCCACTAAAAGAAAGTTTTACAAATCCAGACTCTAAATACGAAAGCACAGTGTTATTGGGACATGTTTATCTGAACAAGAGTTTTACTACTTAGGAAATCATGAAATATTTCTGACTCTGCTGCACCTGTACTATATATAAATGGGTTTACTACTGCAATCTACTCACAGCTTGCAGTTCAGCATCAGAACAAAGACCTAAAATGACCCTCTACAATTTTATGACAAAGAAAATATTGTAAATATAACAAGGGAATTCTTCTTTCAGGGTCTAAAAGTATCATCAAAGGCTTGATTGCTCTGATATTAAAGATTTAACTAAAAGAAATTGGAAGGAAAGGTTTGTGGATCTAGTCACAGAAGAAAAAATACCCAAAGTTTAAAAATAACATCCAAATGGTCTTTAGCTCCCAGTGCACCTGAAACTGTCAGCAGTTTTGGAGACTGTGGTCACACCGGTTTGGGAAGAATGAAAAGCATAGCCTGCCAAGGAAATGAAGACCTGAAACTCCATGGTGATCTGTGTTATGAACACTGGGGCTGCTCATAAGAAGGAGTTTACTGATTCAGATACTCTTGCATCACAAAGTTCTTTGGATCTCATTCATCTATGTGACAGTGAGTGGTGGGGGGGGCAATGTAACTGATGGGGGCTGAAAAGTTTTCTGCTTAAATCTTTATAGGCTCCAACCCTAAATACAGAAAGGAAAAGAAAAACAGACAGGCCAAGAGGCAAAGTGCAAGGGGTACCCAAAAGATGGCGAGATTGGGGGAAAGAAGGAACACTAGTGCAAAGAGTAGTCAAAACCATGGATGGCTGGTATCCTAGAGGGAAGAAACTGCCAGCCTGGCCCCCGCCCACACTCCACCTCCAGAATACCTACTGTAGGCAGACTGGGGGCAGAGTATTGCTGCCCCTGAGTGCCCGCCCTCCCTGTGCTCTGGGACTGGGGAGGCTGGGGACATGCACCCTCCTGCCTCTCCATGCTCCTGGTCCAAGGATTCTGGAGCCGTGTGCTCTCCCTGTGCTCCAGGACTGGGGAAGCTGGGACATGCACACATGCCCACCTACACTCCCCTCCTTGTGGTGGTGGGGGTGCACATGGTGCACTGCTCCGCCTCCCCATGGTAGGGAGGTGGCTTGGCTCCTGTGAGGGCAGAGCCTCAGGGAAGGGGCAGGGCTGGAAGTGGGGCTGGAGGCTTGTCTTCTCCGGCTCTACCCTCATCGACCGCTCATGGTCAAAACAATGCTTAAGACCAGGTCCTCAGCAGGGGTAAATAGCCAGACTTAGCTGAGCCTACAGCCACCCTTGGGCCCAGGGCAACGGGAGGCGGTTCCCACCCTCAGACGGGGGCACAGCTTCAGGTGGAAGGGATGGGACTGGGCAGCCTGGACTATGGTGTCCCCCCAGCCCTCATAGCTGTGTGGAGCAACACTCCACACAGGGTAAAAATTTCTGAGACAGGCTATGATATTCTGTTAAGAACCCCTATTCTAAATTTCAAGTCTGAAACTATCACACAAACCCAGTACATGATGGTTACCTTCCCACCCCGCTTAGCTCATCGGAGGAAGGTCATCATGGAGCTAACGATCCAGACAACGGTGAGAGACAGGACATAACACATTCAATGGTGCTAGGAACAAATGCTTATTGTCTCTGCTTTAATCTCCAGGTGCAACACCAATGGATCACATCCTTGCAAAGATACCTTCCTGAAGCTAACAGACACATCGCCACTTAATACATAACTGATAATTGATGTCTGCTTTGTTTAAATACTTGTTTAACTAGATATAAGGTATTCTCTAACCTATGGGTAGAAAATACTATGGAACCTTTAGATTATTGCTTCTTTGTGCCTTACGATTAGCACCTATCCAGGGGTCCTGGATTTCTCCCTCTCTCCCCCCCCCCCCCATCACTTCATCCGTCCATTAAGCATCCTATATACAAAAGGGAAAACTACCAGTATGTAGCACTTTAAAGACTAACAAGATGGTTTAATAGGTGATGAGCTTTTGTGGGCCAGACCCACTTCCTCAGATCATATTCTGGAAGGGTATGTCTACACTACAGCGCTAATTCGAACTAACTTAGTTCGAATTAGTTAATTCGAACTAAGCTAATTCGAACTAACGCATCTAGAACTAAAAACTAGTTCGAATTAGCGTTTTGCTAATTCGAACTAGCATGTCCACATTGAGTGAACCCTGAACAGGGCTTAAGGATGGCCGGAAGCAGTGCCAGCAGGGCATCAGAGGAGGACTTAGAGCGTGGAGCCGCTGTCTCAGGCTAGCCGAGGGCTGCGCTTAAAGGGACCCGACCCCCACCCCGGACAGACAGTTCTCAGGAGTGCCCTGCTTGAAAATCAGTCCTGGCTTGGAGTGCCCGGAGTGCCCACACTGGGCACATCACACCACTCGGCCATCAGCCCGGCTGCACTTGCCGCAGGCTGCCATCTGGGGAGAGGGGGCAATTGGGGGGCTGCAGGAGAGCTTCCACCCCCAGAAGCCCGCAGAGCCAGCCCAGTCCTCCCCATCGGGGGCTCGAACCCCATTCCTCCCTCACCTCCTTCCACTTACCCCTCCCTAGCCCCCCTTCCTGATGTACAAAATAAAGATAATGTTTCTTCCAACATTGACTCTGTCTTTACTGAACAAAACTGGGGGAGACTGGGAAAAGGAGGTGGGAGAGGGGAAGAGAAAGGCTGGGAGAGGGGAGGGCAACTAACATGATCAGGGGTTGGGAACAGGTCCCAGATGAAGAAAGGCTACAGAGACTGGGACTGTTCAGCTTAGAAAAGAGGAGATGGAGCGGGGACAGGATAGAGGTCTCTAAAAGCAAGGGTTGGGTGGAGAGGGTGCATTGAGAAAAGTTCTTCATGAGTTCCCATAAAGAAGGCCTAGAGGACACCAAAGGAAAGGAATGGGTAGCAGGCTTCAAACTAGTAAGAGAAAGTTGTTCTTCTTCCCAAAGCAAATAGTTAACCTGTGGAACTCCTTGCTGCAGGAGGCTGTGAAGGCTACAACTAGAACAGAGTTGAAAGGGAAGTGAGATCAAGTCATGGAGGTTGGGTCCATGGAGTAGTCTTAGCCAGGGGGTAGGAGTGGTGTCCCTGCCCAAAGTTTGTGGAAGACTGGAGAGGGATGGCACGAGACAAATGGCTTGGTCACTGTCTTCGGTCCATCCCCTCCAGGGTCCCTAGGGTTGGCCGCTGTCGGCAGACAGGCTACTGGGCTAGATGGACCTTTGGTCTGACCCAGGACGGCCATTGTAAGCTCAGGGCTCAGGGTCGGGGGTCTCAGTGGACCCCCTTGATTTTCATGCAAACCTGCTCCTGGGTGGCCAGGCTGGCAGCTCTCCTGCCCTAGACAGCCACTTTCCTGTGCCTAGTGCGGAGATCGTGGACGAGGTCCACGATGTCCGCACTAGCCCAGGAAGGTGCCCGCCTCTTGCGGTCCTGGGCAAGCTCCCGGGAGCCGCCAGCCTGGTCCCGGGAAGAGGGGGGTGGGCTGGGGGACATCGGGTGGGTGGCTCTGTGCCGTGCCAGGTGCAGGGTCTGCTGGCTGGGTGCTGGCAGGCTTGCACCTGGCACGGGCACCGTAGCCAGCCTGTGCCCCTTTAAAGGGTCCGGGGTCGGGAGGGGGGCAATAGAGTTTCCCTGGTGTTGGCCAGAGTGGCCACCAGGGAAACCTGGGGAGGGCTAGCCTCCCACTAGTTCGAATTAAGGGGCTACACACCCCTTAATTCGAACTAGTAAATTCGAACTAGGCTTAATCCTCGTAAAATGAGGTTTTCCTAGTTCGAACTAAGCGCTCCGCTAGTTCGATTCAAATTCGAACTAGCGGAGCGCTAGTGTAGCGCCTATGAATGTTAGTTCGAACTAACGTCCGTTAGTTCGAACTAACATTGTAGTGTAGACATACCCGAAGAGAATTGGCATGACTATATATTGGTCATGCCAATTGGTCATGCCAATTCTCTTCCAGAATATGATCTGAGGAAGTGGGTCTGGCCCACAAAAGCTCATCACCTATTAAACCATTTTGTTAGTCTTTAAAGTGCTACATAGTTTTTCCTTTTGTTTTAGCAAGATCAGACTAACACGGCTACCTCTCTATTACTATTCAGCATCCTATATAATTAGCTGTAACCTGGCAGTGTTCACCAAGCCTAACAAGCGAAGTGACACTACACCAGCGCTGTGTGTTAATAAACCCTTCTGCTTGCTTCATATATGGTGTCCAGATTCTTTCCAACAGTGACAGTGGTGGCAGCTGGAGCCCTGGGTCCCTTTGATGGGTCCTGAGGCAACTACCCCTTTTGCCCTGCTCTCCTCCGCCAAAGCTCTGGGCCCTGTCAAAATCACTTCTCAAGAAAATTTATTTTTTAAACTAATGTAGGTCCCAGAAATAGGAATGTGCATTTGTCTGGCTCTTACTCTTCCCTGTCTGCTTGAACCTGCGCAGTCCTTAATGAACTGTGTGACTACCCTTTGTCTTTCTCCAAATTCTAAAGTTAGCTGCTTCTTTCTTTGCAGCAAGAGATTGCTGCTGTGCTCCACTGTACATCAACTTTTCTAATTACTAGCTGTGGTGAATCTGAACAGTAACAATTTGGTACGTGGGCTCTGTCAGCCTCCCACAGAATGTGATAAAAGGAGGAAGGAGTGAGGTCTAAGCAGATGCTTGTCAGAAACCCAGTGACAATGCTGCCATTGAGAATCAGCATGAAGTGTATAATTATCCTGCCTGGGGAACGTTTTACATTAGTTATGGGGTTGTATGAACGCCTTTCTCGATAAAAGCACGTGAGCAATGGTTGTAAGGTAACTTCCTGCTACAGGATCTCATTAATTACTGTGCAGTTTGTGGCCAACCGGCTAAAACACCAAAAAATTGCACATAGAAAATGGTGGCTGCTGAAAATATCGTCTCTCCTGACAAAATCTAATCTCCTATTAAAAATATATGACGTTTAATCAAAGGCTCAGTGTAAACTGTTTCACCTTTGCGCTGTAGCAGCCTGGTCAGTCAAACTGCAGCAACAAAGACAAGAACTGTAACTATCTAGATACTGGAGCCCATCACTATAGTTAGCACCCTCCCAAATTCACAGCCATGCAAAATGTGTCATGGACTGTGAAATGTGGTGTCCTCCTGTGAAATCTGGTCTTTTGTGTGCTTTTATCCTGTACTATACAGATTTAACAGTGGGAGAACAATGTTTTATAAATTGGGGGTCCTGACCCAAATGGAAGTTGCAGGGGGAATCACAAGGTCATTTTAGGAAGGTCATGGTATAGTCACCCTTACTTCTGAGTTACCTTCAGAGCTGGACAACTGGACAGCAGAGGTTGCAATACTGGCCTGGCGCCCAGCTCTGAAGGCAGCACCCCACCAGCAGCTGAAGAGTGGCAGCTGCTAAGGCTTCAGCTCTGCAGGCAGCAAAGCAGAATGAAGGGTTGCAACACCATAACATGCATCCTTCCTTCTATGCTACTGCCAGCAGGGTAGCTGTGCCTTCACAGCTTGATTCCTGGTCAGCAGCCACCACTCTCCAGTTGCCCAGAAGTAAGGGTAATAGCAAGTCACAACCCCCATATAATAATCTTACAACTCCCACTTAATTCCCTTTTGGGTCAGGACCACAATTATATCCCCATTAAATTTCAGATTTAAATATATAAAATCATGACATTTACCATTTGAAAAATCCCACGACCATGATTGACCAAAATGGACCATGAATTTGGTAGGGCCCTAACTATAATAAATAGTTGTCATGCCTTCACTGTGTATTTAAGGCAAAAATTTCAATCCTAAATATCTAAAATTAGGCTGCTAAGCCAACATTTTCAAAGGTGACTTGTGATTTTGGTTCCTCACTTCAACAGTTCCTGATTTACAGGGGGTTGGTCCTTAGTGTTGTCTAAGAAGCCAGCTCCTTTAGGGTACTTCAAGCTGGATACCTAATATTGTGGAATCCAAAATGGCTATTTTTTTAAAAGTGACCCAAATCCATATTTAGGTCACCTTTAGCCTGTTTATTCTGCATTTGCACAAAATTAAGTATGTGTGTTTGTAGGGCCTTAGGAACCGCATGCACAGTTCCCCCTGAAGTTACTCACTGCCCTGTGGTCCGCACCTTTTGAAAAATCCTTGAGACAATCCAAGTTTAAAAATCCTGGCCCTGGTGCATATGCATTTCTATTGATCTAACTAACCCTACCACAAGCTAGAAGAGAGACACTTTTTAAACATTTCAACTGCGTGTAAAACAAAAACAACTTTCCCCAAACCGGCAGCGATCGCGATTAACCGGTGCGAACAAGCCAACCCAGACACTGTACTGGCCCTGGGGGGTTTTAGGGACAAAATTCCCCCGGGTCCGAGTCCGCCGCCCTCAAACAGCGGGCGATTGCGGCGCGTTCGCCACCCTCCCTTCCCGAGTGCCAGTCCCAGCGTGGCGGCCCCTGCTGCACGCCGGGCGGGGACACACGAGTGCGTTGCATCGCTACCCGCAGCAGCCACGTGCGGCCCGGCAGGGGGAGCGGCAGGTTGCGCGCTCTAGGCCCGGCGGCAGGAAGCCGCTGCAGCGTGCGGCGCCCGGTGCAAGTAGCCGCCCGTGCAGCAGGGCGAGCTGCTGCCTGGCTCACGCCGTCGGCCGCCCTAAGCGCCCGCGGCCCTGCTCGCCCCGCCTCCCAGGATCGGACGCTCTGGATCCGCAAGGGCTGGCTGAGCGGCTGCAGAAAGGCCTCGCCTCTTCCCCCCCCCTTCCAGCCACGAGGCGGGCCCAGGCTCCCTCACCCCTGCTGGGCTGTCTCCGCAGGCCGAGCCGAGGCCAGGCTGGATCTAGGTAGGGAGAGGAAGGGGCGAGCGAGGCTGCCCCGGAGATAGCCCCCGGGTCAAAGAACGGGTCCAGCTCCGGCCAGGGATTTCTCTTGGGTCTAATCCGGGTTGCTGGTATTGGAGCCACTGGAGAGCAGCTCGGAAGCCACCGGCTGGCGTTAGGGCAAACTGACTATTGCACCCCGGACTATCTTGCCTTGTGCAGACCGGACTGAATCGTGTGCTAGCAGGTGGGGGAACTAGCAACCCGGCCTTCCCATCTTTCAGTGCGCTTCTAAGTGGCAATAGTGCAGAATGTGGCGCCTCGAAATGGTGAATTGCAAGAGGTAGGCGCTTGCTAAGGAGAAGGGAAATCTGCTTTCATGGAGTCTTGTCTTAATTTTTTCCTATGTGCTCTTACCTTCACAGTGACACACAAAGTTTGCCTTTGCTAATGGTGGGTGGGCTAGTAGAAGAGCTCAGAATCCGGAGGACACAGAAGGCCTCCCTGGACTGTGATTCCTGGAGAGACAAACTTGGAATCTCAGCTGAAAAATGCTGAGTGAAAAGTAATGTTGCCATGTGATTCACTCTCTTTACAGGTTGCAAAGACCGACCCTCTCTTGAGTTAGCGTCTGAATTAAGTTATGCACACAGCCAGGAAATCCAGAAATCTGTGTGGGTATTTTTGTTTTGTTTTGAAATAAGCAATGAAAAGACTGAACTCTGCTTCATCACAAGTTTGATAATGCCAGTGTATCCAGCATGCATAGGTGTAACTATATTTTAATATGTTGCTCTGTTAAAGGAACATGCTTAGGAATTGTGTGTTCTGCCCAAAGATTATAATTTTGATAAGTGCCTAGGTAACCAATTCCTATTTTCAGCTGTCCATTGGGAACCTGAGTTCCATTGACTTTCAGTAAACCTTAGACTCCTAAATCACAGAAGGTGTCACAACAGCATCTGTCTTAACTCTGCAGAGTTGGGATGATCTCTTTGTTTCGCTGGTAGCCTGTCCATAACAAAAATATGTGGGTATAATTGGTGATACAGCAACAGGGACACAAACTGATCATAGGAAACATTTTTGTGCTAATTTTAGTAGAAAATTAATAGGGCATTAAGGTACATAGAGGGTCATCCCAATAATTAATTGTCTTATCCTGTAATGGGGAAAATGGTTTGGATTTTTTTTTAACCTTTCTATCCATAAGTAACACAAAAGGTGTATGTTTTTCTTAGGCATGACTGAAACTGGCCCAACATAACATGACCTTAGAGATAGTGATGATAAGCAGCCTTGAATCTTCCACAGAGCAACTCTGCTCATCTGAGGTAGGTCTGTAGAAAGGTAATGGCAGGCACATAGCAATACTGTAAAAATTCTGGGCTCTCTCCATAGTTCTGTGGTAATGTAAAAGCCATAAGGGGTTCCTCAGTGAATATCTTCCGTGGAAGGGCCCCTGTGTTTGTTCAGGGCCAGCCATGAGTTATATGCTGCCTCCACAGCAGCCCTGGGCATAAGAGATGTTCCAAGGTGGAAGTGAGTTATGGGCAGGTTAAAGGAAGGAAGAGGCATGGATGGGGCCTGCACTCTAGCAGTTTGCAGAGTCACAAAGGCACCATTGAAGAAGGAACTTCACTGAGGGATGATCTGGTCCTCCAGCTATAGAATAAGACTGGTACAGACTCTCATTCTGTCCCTTCCAGCACAAGAATCAATATTGTTCTTCACAACTTACTCCTCCCATCATACTCTGCTATTAAAACTAGTCTTCGTGTGAGTTACAGAAATAATTACAGTTTTGCAGGTCGGTTGACTGCTATAGAAGAAGAGCTTGAAAAAGAACCACTCTTTGAAAGTCAGATCGATTTTGCTTCAAGATTTGGCCTTTTAAGAACAGTGAAACTGCATTTAGCTAGCCCGTGAGGCAGATGGTGCTACAGACTGCGCAGCACTCACCCTCTGGTGTGGGTTTGGGGCTGTGTGTGATTGTTAAGTTTGCTACATAGTAAGGTTGTGACTTCAAATACCTTCTTATTTGTAATGATCCATCTTCATTATATACTTTCATTCTAGGTGCATCAGTTGATGAGATTTGCCAGCATGACAGATCCCTTTTGTCACTTCTGTGCCTCTGCATCGCTTTCAGCCATGGCTGCACTGGCTCTCTTGCCATTTAGGATAGAACCTTTTCTGATCTCTGTGTTTTCTCATGTTGGAAAGGTAAGCACGGCAGTAGCCAATCGTTCTTCATGTTGTCCACTGGGTTCTTGCTCTTGTGGGTGCATTGGTTCAGACAAGCACTCGTAAAGGCCAAAGCTGTGTCAAGTAGGGATGTGAAAAGTTAACCGGTAAGCATCACCCTAAATGGGTGATGCTTACTGGTTCCGGTTAACCAGTAAGATCTGGAGCAGCTTCTCTTCCTCCCCCACTCCCACTGCAGGTTACACGCGCCTTCCCTGGAAGGGGGCTGGCAGGGAGTCGACTAGAACCCACAGCAAAGCCTCCCCAGGAGTAGAGCTGGCAGCCCCTGCTGACCCTACTCTTGGGAAAGCAGCTTCACTGTAGCCTCTTCCCCGGGAGCAGGTCCAGCAGCTCTCACCGGCTACATGCTCTGCAGTATAAAGCTTATTTCACTGCATACTGCAGAGCCCACAGTGTGTAACCATTTAACTGCTAAGATTGTTTACTGGATACACGGTTATCTTTTTAAACAAATTTTTACATTCCTAGTGTCAAGGGAAACTGAGACTGGCTTGGTGTCCATGCAGTCCATTACTGCATCATTTCACAGGTTGCAGCTACACAGGTTTTTGTGAACATTGTGTGGTACTAACTCCATTCCAGCTGCACTTGTGGTAGCAATGCAATCTAGTGTAAATTGGCCTGTGGTGTTTTCACCATCATAACCGTGGCTGTAACTCCATAGCATGTGCCGGTGACTCAGTGAGGAAAAGATCTGATCCCTATGTACATTCTAATAGCACCACTGGAGCTACACTAGTGCTAATGTGACTGAAGAAGATAAAAACTTCAGTGTAGACAGGGCATCTCTTGTGATCTTGAAACTGGTTCAGTGAAAATTATGCAGCCAGCTCTTAGTGGGATGCAGACTGTGGCTAAGTCTGAATATGAAATAAGAATTTGTTTCATTATTCTGCCGCTTTCTGCATCATTCTGTGCCTGCTTTAATACATCTCTCCAATGCATAACACTATAATATGGTTATCAGTGGTAAACATTATTGATCAAGAGCCTAAAATAGGGTGAGTATAAAAATGCCTGTGGGCTTCAAACCTATTAATTATTTAATAGAAAGAAAGGAGGATTAAGTAATTGCTCCCACGGGGAGGGAGGAATCCTAGTAAGTTACGGAAATGGACTCAGATGCAGAAGAACTGGATTCAATTTCTGGCTTTGCCATGAGGCATTTCTTATTGATGTTCACCTGGAGGACTAAGAAAGTAGAGCCAGTGAAGTCAAGTTGACTCTACTGATACTATCCTCCTAAATTAAATGGTAGAAGAACAGGGCCTGTCTCAGAGATGGAGTCAGGACCTACTTATTTTATCAACAGTGACTGTTTTATTTTGGAAGTTCTTATGGCAATAAAGGGACGCTGCCAAGTTAAAATGTAACTAATTCTCTTGTTAAAACGGAATAAATTTTACATTTCTGTTTACCTTTCAACTCCTTTCACCAGTGACATTGTGTGTTAAGCCCGTCACCTTGCACGTTACTAAAGTCACACTATTGACTTTTCGTGTCTTGTGTAACATGGATTTGTTTGCTTATAGCATTCTAGAGCCCTTCATTCCAAGCACTTCTTTTGACTGGATGGTGACAGAAATGGGATGGAAAAAAGATTGGTAACTGGTTGCAAGCTGTAATTGTTTCCTTATTATTTAGTGACTATCTCTTGGACTTGTCAGCTCTGCAGCTGATGGATTAATGCTGCCGTTCGTGGTGTCCATAAAATGCATTCTTCTAAACCAGCATCATTTGATGCCCTCAAGTGGTGACACTGTGTACTGGTGCTTGAAATTAGCAGTGGACAAGAGGAAATAGCAACAGTTATTGTAGATTGACTGGCACTAAACATTTGGTACGAGTGGTGACAAAAATATCTAGCACCCTAATGTGTTTGGCAAGGGCAGAAAGAGTCTTTTGCAGGTAGGCACTGTTCTGAGATTCATGAGAGCTGGGTACAATCCCCTGCTTTTTCATAGTCTTTCTGTTTGACTCTGGGGTAACTTATTTACAATTATTATTGGGCCTAGGACCTCTGTGTTTCACAGTTTTCCATCTGCAAAATGAGGTTTGTATTTCCTTACCATGGAGGGTGGTGTTGAGGATAAATTTGTTAATCTGTGTGAAGCATGAAATAGTCCAAAGATGGGGAGGCTTTACAAACAATATATCATGGGGTAGAGGGAAGGGGAGAAATTTGAGGAAAGAGATTCCCCCATATTTGTTGGTTATAAATATGCTTTCTTACTTACCTAGTCCTGTATTATGTGCATCCATGTCATTCTAGAGTAATTTAGTAAATTAACCTGGTGTAAAACAGAGAAGAGAAATCTAAAAAAGTAAAAATTATTTAACCTTCTTTAAAATCTTAACACTCACTTAACCCAAATACTGACAAAGGAAGTCATTTGTTCAATAGAGCATTTATTGCATTTCAAGAGAGATTGGATCCAGCTTGCTCTTTAGCAATTACGGGCAGCTTCTAATCTAGTCAATTAAAGAATAAAGTAGCAGCTTTGGGTGTTGTTCCTGCTTCTCAACCTCCTTCCAAGGTTTGTGGCCTTACCATCATTTTTTCTACTGATCAAGATGGGTTTTCTCTCCCCTCTTGTGCTGCAGAGCCTCTCTCCCCTCCCCCCGGCCCCCATGCAAAGCAAAAGGGAAGCTGAGCATACAGTGACACTGCCTACTCACAAGGGGCAGTCAGTATTGTCCTACAATCTCTTGCAGTATTTGCATAAATGGTCTGTACTCCTGCCTCTGGTAAACAAGAGCAGTACAAGGGCCTCTGGGCTACTCTGAAAGAAGTTCTCTGTTCAGGGACATTCTGGGTGGATCTGGGACTGGCCAGAGGTGAGACGAGGCCGGGATGGTCCTACACTCCTTTCCTGGCATATTACCAGAGAGTAAGTTAGGGTAGCCTTTGATGTTGAGCCTAGTCTGAGGAAAGGCGGAGGAGGGGCTACATCAACCCTTAAATACATGAATAGCACAATCCACCTTCCTTCGGTGTTGAGCTGGTGTGAGGATAAATTTGGTTTTGTGCTGCCAAATGCTCAAAGTAAACTGGTGGTATAAAGAAAAATACCAGAGGAGCTCAGGGGATTTTAGTGTGTTACTGTGATGGAAGTGGGCAAGCCATCCAGAGAGAAACCTGACTTGTTTTACGTTTGCTGGTGTCCCTGAGGTGGTCTACTCTGATAGGGAGCCAAACTTTCTTTCGTCAGCCCACAGGGGAGAATTGGTTTTGCTTTATTCAACTCTTCCTGCCCAAAGGAATAGCTCAGACACTTAAATCAATAATTAAGCAAATGTTCTAACAGTTTCATTCTTCTACTGAAAAAAACTCTGGATGGCAGTGGTTAATCTCCTGTGGAACTGCCAGGAATAACAAGTACAAATCTACTCTAGCTCCAGTAGGAAACTCATCCATTATTTTCAAATGCAGGTTTCAGTCTGTAAGGGGTTGGGCCCTCATTATCTTGAGTAAAGATGCACTGAGCTCTCTCTTCTACAGTGAGCACACATGCAAAAACTCTGGGCTCATGTCTTCAATACTGAGGACTGTGTTTAAGGATAACTCATAGTGACAGCTGGTTTAAAAAATGCAGGTTGTTTGTGCCTCTTCTGCTTTATATATATTTTAACAAACAACAAGCTTTGGATTCCCTAGAAAGATGCTTGGGCAACAGCCAGCCAGAGACATTTTTGTTAAGCAAATCTCTGCAAACTCATTTCCTCTGTTGTTTGTAACCTTGTAGTTAATCATTGTGTATTTGTTCTTTTTTAGATGTTCCTGTGGCTGTCGTTGCCAGGGATCTGCCATCCCCTTTAGTGAACACAGAGTCCTGTTGTGGTCAGCTCCCAATTCAATAGGAAACCAACAGACTTACTCTGACAGTCATACAGCAAGCAACACAGTGACCTAGGGACGGAACTTTCACAAGCCCCTGTTGCTATGGCAACTGAACCCCTCCCAATGATATCATGTGTGTATTCTCATCACAGCCTGGGGAGGTAGGGAAGTGCTTGCCAGGTGGAATCTATTGTGGGCCAGGATCTTGGTCCTGGTGGACTATAGAATAAGGGAATGGTGCAAAAATGTGTATATGCATGAAGGAAGATGTAAAGTGATTGTGGGGAGTGGCATCATTCAAATCTAGGACAAGGCGAACACCTGTGTCTGGTTTCAAGTATCAGAGGGGTAGCCGTGTTAGTCTGAATCTGCAAAAGCGACGAGGAGTCCTGTGGCACCTTATAGACTGACAGATTTATTGGCCCATGCATCTGACGAAGTGGGTCTTTACTCACGAAAGCTTATGCTCCAATAAATCTGTTAAGTCTATAAGGTGCCACAGGACTCCTTGTCGCTTTTGTGTCTGGTTGGAAGCCAGCAGTGATTTCGGATACATAGTTTGGGAAAGCGTCTTCCCCTTCAGCCTTAAGTGACATAGTTAATCCTGCCTCCTGGGAAGGTCATTCAGTTGTCTTAATACTCATGTTGTCTTTTTTGTTTTGTTTTTTCCTCCTTCCAGATTTTGGTTCATTATTCCTTCTACATGAAAAAAGATTCCTGCTTGCAGGGGACTTTAAATTGGCAGATAGAAGCATAACAAGGTCCAATGGCTGGGAGTTAAAACAGGACACGTTCAAACTGGAAAGGAGGCCCATATCTTTAAGTAAGGGATATGTTCTCAGCTGTGTCAATTGTCATAGATCTGACATCAGTGGAGCTAAGAATGTTTACAGCAGCTAAGAATTTGGGCCATTTTTACATCTTTCTACAATACGTGCTCTTGGCCAACCACAAGCTATTTGGCTCAATGCCGGAATTGCTGGGTCAAATTCTCTGGCCTGTGTTAGACAGGGAGATTAGATGATTGCAATGGTCCCTTCTGGCTTTAGAATCTGTGAATTGTTGCTAGGATAAATTCTAAAAGGTGATACTGTACCTTGATAGATTTGTATTACCAGACATCTTGAAAGAGAAGGTAGCTGCAAACATTGCCTTCATTTTAAAAGTCAGCACCCCCATGAATTTTCTCCTATTCCTCTAATGCTGGTAACTAAATTTTCAATGCCTGTGTTCAGTGTTCTTTGTAAGCAAACACCCAGGAAAGATTAAAGTGTTGCCCAGCTGATTGTCAGAGTGCCCACCTCTGCCCTAAACTGGCAGCATGTGTTTCTATTGGTGATGCATATCTGCACATGCCTCAGTGCGCATAACCATTTTTTTCCCACACACAGATGGAAAAAATTTGAGGGAACATTGCCTTTGTTTATTCCTGTGGAATGTGTGTTTTGCAGATTTGGTTCATTCTTGAGCATCTTCTGACACGTGAGGTTGTACTGATAATTTTGTAATGTGAATACTAAATAAAACTTCATTGCTGCATCTCAGCTAATTATTCTTCGTTTAATGTATATAGCTTTGATACATTTGAGTGAAACTGTCTGGAATCCCTCCAGGCCTGCCAGCTGGAATATAGCAAGCACACTTTAAGGTTTTGGAAGGCCTGATGTTATCCCTGAGGGTGTGTCTAGACTACAGGGTTTTGTCGACAAAAGTGGACTTTTGTCGACAAAACTAAACCTGCGTCTACACTACCGCTGAGTTCTGTCGACGCTGGTAAACCTCATTTTACGAGGAATAACGCCTTCTGTCGACAGAACTCTGTCGACAGAAAGCGTTATTGTATCTAAACTGTCCTTTGCGTCTACACTGCCATGTCGACAAAGCAAGCTGCTTTGTCGACAGAACTGAATGTAGTCTAGACGTTCTTTGTTGACAGAAACTTTGTCGACAAAAGCCTGTAGTCTAGACGTACCCTAAGTGACGTGCCAACAAATAAATTGGAACTGAAATCAAATACTGGGTCGGAATACTTCAAACTTGAGTTGGGAAGCCCTCATGCTAAAGGCACAGGTCCTCGATTCTATTCTTACTTGCTGCAGGTGTGTAAATATGAATAGATTTGTGAGTGGCAGGACAGTTGGCTCCTAAGTATGTAAGTGGGAAAGTAGCACATGCTAAGAATGAGGTCTGTGACTGTATTTACAAGCAGCGTAAGAACGGTCATACTGAGTCAGACCAAAGGTCCATCTTCCGACAGTGGCCAATACCAGACGTCCCAGAGGGAGGGATCACAACAGGTAATCCTCACGTGATCACTCCCCTGTCAAAGATATGAAGGTACCATGAAGAGCCTAGTCTGCAGTTCTGCTGAAAAACTGAATGAGAAGCATAGACATTTTGTGAAATGACTTTTATGACTGAGCATATAACATGGTTGATTATTTCACAAGGCCTCTCCTAGTGGTAAAAGTGATTCACATGACAGTGAGGCGTATTTGATTATTTTGTTCATAGACTTCAAAAAGTCTATAGCAGCTGCAAAAAATACTTTGAGATCAGCTTTATGGTACCTGCGTAACTTATGAGCATTTTTGGCTTCATCTGACAACTGTGTGGTGATAAAGCCCTTTGCTTTTCTGGTCATTTTTGTATAGCTCTTTCCTAGCTCTTAGCCTTACATAAGCGAGAATAGAAATCACTTGGTTTTTTAAAACAATGATCATCAAAATATATTGGCGTTCCTTATGCAGTCTGCCCCATCCTCACTCTGCGTGCCTCTGAGTTTGAGCTGGGAGGCATGATTCCCACCATACCTAGATGTAACTGGGGTAGCATGGGTGGTGCCTCATATTAGCCACCTTGCGACATACCCACGACATCTCATTCTCAGCCCTCTTTCTGTGAACACTTGCAAGCTTACACTACAGGTGGGACTGAGCTCCCAGTTCAGAAAGATTCCTGCTATCTAGACCTGAGGACTGGCCCACCGATGAGGGAAAGCAGGGGGCAAAGGGAGCAATTGCCCTGAGGCATGGCGATTCAGAAGGGTCTGGGTTCAGGCTGCCTCTGCCTCTTACCATGGATTCAGTGGCTGTGAGAGCCCAGCACCTTTTCAATCACTGCCGGAATGCTGAGTGGCTCTGAGGGCTACTTTGCGGAGGTGGAGAGCTGGAGCACTGTGCTCTGGGCAGAGCTGAGGGCTGGCTGCCCAAGGCCCCGCCCCTTCCACCCGAGGTTCCGCCCCTTCTGAGAGCATGGACTCGGCTCCCCTGCCTCAGAGCATAAGTTTCAGCCCAAGCCACGCTGTCCACACTGCTATTTTTAGTGCACTAGTACGAGCTTGTCCATCTCCAGCAGGGTCAGAAACTTTCTGAACTTAGGAAGCCTGTGAATGACATAAGATGGATATATCAGTCTATGGGCTTGATCTTGCAGATCTTCAGCTGGCAAGGTCTTCCATAGGAGTTGTGCATGCAGTACTGAGCCTTGAGAGATTCACTGGCGTATAAATGATGTATACATAAAAGGGAGAAAATGATTGTGATGGATTTTTGTCAGTGTGCTGGGCACAGATGTACCATGCTCTTCAGCTGCCCCTCAAGCCATTGATCATAAAAGAGTAATAGATGTGGGCATCGCGATGCCATTTCGTATCCTTAGTTTTCCAGGCTTTTCTAAAGAAAAACAGGGATGCACATAATGCTGGAAAGGACCCTCGAACGTGTAAAGGTGCTGTGCAATATCCAGGTTAAAAAAGGACAGTTTCCAGCTTTCATAATCCAGCAGGATGCCAATCCTCTTCGGGGGAACCGTAATCCTAATGTCTGGCGTTGTCCCGCTGTGCAAAAATTCATACTTATGCCTGCAAGTTTAAAATAGGAAGAAATGAACAATTGTCTGCACTCTGCCCTAGGGATGTAAGGGACTAGTCGACTATCCAGTTACATAAGAACGGCCGTACTGGGTCAGACCAAAGGTCCATCTAGCCCAGTATCCTGTCTACCGACAGTGGCCAGCACCAGGTACCCCAGAGAGGGTTGACCGAAGACAATGATCAAGCGATTTGTCTCCTGCCATCCCTCTCCAGCCTCTGACAAACAGAGGCCAAGGACACCATTTTATCCCCTGGCTAATAGCCTTTTATGGACCTAACCTCCATGAATTTATCCAGCTTCTCTTTAAACTCTATTATAGTCCTAGCCTTCACCGCCTCCTCTGGCAAGGAGTTCCACAGGTTGACAACACGCTGTGTGAAGAAGAACTTCCTTTTATTAGTTTTCAACCTGCTACCCATTCATTTCATTCGGTGTCCTCTAGTTCTTCTATTATGGGAACTAATAAATAACTTTTCTTTATCAGCCCTCTCCACACCACTCATGATTTTATAGACCTCTATCATATCCCCCCTCAGTCTCCTCTTTTCTAAACTGAAAAGTCCCAGTCTCTTTAGCCTCTCCTCATATGGGACCCATTCCAAACCCCTAATCATTTTAGTTGCCCTTTTCTGAACCCTTTCCAAGGCCAAAATATCTTTTTTGAGGTGAGGAGACCACATCTGTATACAGTATTCAAGATGTGGGCGTACCATAGTTTTATACAGGGGCAGTAAGATGTTCTGGGTCTTATTTTCTATCCCTTTCCTAATAATTCCTAGCATCCTATTTGCCTTTTTGACCGCCGCTGTACACTGTGTGGAAGTTTTCAGAGAACTGTCCACGATAACTCCAAGATCTCTTTCCTGATTTGTCGTAGCCAAATTAGCCCCCATCATACCGTACGTATAGTTGGGGTTATTTTTCCCGATGTGCACGACTTTACAATTAGCATATGCTTATCGGGTAGTCAAGTAGTGACTCAACTAGTCACTTTCCCCACCCCTTGCTGCCTCTATCAGAGAGGTAGTGGGGGGAGCAGGAGCCGGTGTTGGGGGGGAGGGTGCTGACTTAAAAGCCGGTTCCCCCAGCACTCTCTGTGGGGGGTAGGGGAGGCAAAAGCATCCCAACTACTGCATCTCTCCTTTTAAAATATACAAGAGCCACCCCCAGGTCTTGTACTTTTCAAAGGCAGAGGTACAGCGGGATAGCAAGCACCCCCCCTCCCGTTATTGACTGAGTATTTGATGGAAATTCCATTGACTACTTAATTAGTTGATTAATCAAAATTTATCATCCCTACTCTGCCCCTTGTAGAGAGAAGCTGCTTTCCATAGTTATGCGTGCAGCCCTGTCCCACCCAATACTGTCCCTTTCTGCCCACAGGATAGTTGTGACCTAGCCCTGTTTCACCCACAATGTACAGGCAGTCTCCCCCTACCCAACTATGAGCATTCTAAAATGGTGGGCTTATATAGTTGGTGGCTGCAGCCTTACTCATAATAGTTATATAGGCCCAGATTCTCCCTTTCAGGGAAAAATGAGGGTGGGGGCTATGACCTACATTTCCCCCCATCCCTGCTAAATGTGCAGAGTTTTGGCCTGAAATGAACATGAGAGCTGAGCTTCATGAAGCATCTATACAACTTCAGAAGCCACCTCTCCTCCATATAGGAGTTATGCTGTACCAGCTACCTTTCCTTCCAGTTGCACGTAGAATCCACTGGGAGTTAATCTTGCCTGGAGCAGCTTTATCCCCTGCTCAGAGCTGCAGTTTGATCGCTGCAAGCTCTGGCAGGGAAATACGCTATAAAGAACAGCCACTGTGCTATTCCACCCCCTCAAGATCCAGCCCAAGTCCCCAGAGCTCAAGTCCTGTGGCAAGAGCTCTAAGGGATGTAGATACTATTAAACCATCTTCCCTGAGCCTTTGGGGGGCACTGACACTGCTCGCGTCTGTCAGCAGATGGGGAATGTGTCCCATTGAGCAAAGACTGTCTAATTTAGTGGAGGGGTTGATGGCCTCCAAAGTAACTAGTTTTGGTTGTAAAGCTGTATTTTCTAAATTGCATCTCTGGCCCCTTGTCCCAGAAGCACTCCTAATTCAACCACCGTGGTGCTGCTGAGACAAGCCAGTGAATTCTAGCTATGCACATTCAGTTACTAGATGGTGCTCTCTTTAAGTCGAGACTCCCAAGACGCAACTAAAAGTCACACGTGAATGGCATTCTGATTTCAGCGCTGACTGCGTTAGGTGTTTGTAATGGAGTTAGACCTTGTCTCCTTTATTAACTCACAATCAGGTAAAGGAGACTGCGAGTTGCTCAGATGCTCATATTCCACCCCCCCAACCCAGAGCGCTGCAGCCAGAAACAGGCCTTTTTGCAGCCTGAGAACACGCAGCCTGTGTTCCCGTGGGAGCACTTTGGAGCGAAAATGGGAAATGTTTTTCAGCAGCGGCAGTGAAGTGATCCAGCATTTCACAAGGGACAGCTTCCTCCCTCACCACACGCTCATCCCAGCCTGCTCTCAAAGGCAGCCTGCTTTCCCTAAGTGTTCCCAGAAGCTGGGCTTGGAATTGACTCAGAAAGAACCTTGCTCGTGTCAATTTATCTCCTCTCTCCCACCAAAGTCCTTATTCATCAGATTCCTCCAGAGTCACTAATTGTGTGTCTCAGCCACAGTTAGCTGGAAAATCAAACTAACCTTCCTGCAGGGGCAGAAGGGGTAATAAGTTTGGTAGCCTGGCCTGGGGGTGAACAGCATCCCTTCCTGTGTAAGAAATGAGTCCAGTTATTAATAGGGCTGTCACCTAGCCAGGGTCCAAACAAAACTCTTGTTGTATTGAATGGTGGTGAGCATGGAGCCTCCCTCAGGTGAGGCACACTGGGATAATGCCTCAGGGAGAATGCTTTTTACATTAGCCACAGACCAGTGCAGTGCGTGCTGCATCTCCCACCTCCTCTGGGTGTCAGTAGGAAGGCAGGGGACTTGGGGATGATTTATGGAACCTCTTTATGACTTACGAATTCTGGTTGCTATGACAAAGTTCTTACTGTGAAAACTGCTGTTTTGTGGATGCCCCGCTGTTGCTATGTATCCACCTCTGGCTGGCAGGGTTATATTACGTGTCCACCAGGCCAGAGGCTATGGTGGGTCAGTAAAACCCAGCCACCACTGAGTCAGAATGAAGCAATTTGGGGGAGTGGATTTGTTAAAGTGGTTCCCTGACAGAAGATGCTTCATACTCTTATCTGAAAGAAAGAGGGAAGTGAAGAGAGTGGAAATTTCCCAAGTAGGACAGAGAGAGAGGAGATGAGACAAGGGCTTGCAGGGAGAAGACTCAGAGGCTATGTCTACACTGCAGGCTTCTTACGCAAGAACTGTTTTGCACAAGAGTTCTTGTGCAAAAAGTCTGCCACAAGAGCATGTCCACACTGCCATGTGTTTTTGCACAAGAGATGTGCTTTTGCGCAAGAGTGTCCATGGCAGTGTGGACGCTCTCTTGCGCAAGAAAGCTCTGATGGCCATTTTAGCCATAGGGGTTTCTTGCTCAAGAAAATCATGTTGCCTTTCTACACTGCCTTTTTATGGAAGAGCTCTTGCGCAAGAAAGCTTATTCCTCGTGGGAAGAGGAATAACTCTTCTGGAAGAAGCCCTGTTTTCTGATGCTATACTGTAAATTTACTTGCGCATGAACACATGTGCAATGTAGACACTCTGCAAGTTTTTGCATAAGAGCAACTGTTCTTGCGCAAAAAGCCTGTATTGCAGACGTAGCCAGAGAGACATACAGAGGAAAGTTTGAAAAGGAGATGGGAAGGGGACAGACTGGCCACAGTCAGAATAGGTATACGGGGGCCAGAAGGCTCCATGTTTCAGAGCCCCAGGCGCACACTGCAACAGAAGTACCTTGGATGACCACAGCCCAAAGAATGCTGTGGACTGGTGAGTAAAAATGAGGCAGAGAAATGTAAGAATTATTATTTTTCTGTAGATCTTATTTGTTGTGCTATTCAGAAGCAAAAGTGCTGTAGATTCCCATGCAAAGTTTTTGTATTATATGCTACCATATCATGTGCCACCTTGAAGATGTAAACCAGAAGCTCACACCTTCAGGTGGAAGTCTGGGAGCCTGTTTAATCTGTGGAATCAAATACATTCTGTATTTCTGACTTTAGCCAAATACCTGTATCATTTACTGTCTAAATGAATCCTTCACCTGGGCTGTTTCTGGTTGGGATTTGAATGCCCCGAAAGGGGGTCTGACACCCACTTTGACAACACAGGTTTTGTTTGGATTTAAATATGGGATAGCCCATTTCATGGGGAGATGCCTGCCGATGACTAGGACTCTTAAGCAGCTTAAAAGCCTTTTGTATAATGTTTCCATTATATCCATTTCCAGTTCACAGAGTCTAAGCTGGAAATTTACAGCCACACAGTTCAATGACTGGCTCAGGCTTTGTTCATCTGCCCGTCGCATAGGGCCACATACAGCTCTCTTAGCTATGGCTCCTGAGGGATCTGGAGTGCTCATGTGTTTACCTTGCTGGTGTGACAATATGCCTCATGCACCAGGATGAGTTGTTTGCCCCCAGGTACCCGTGTCTGTGAGTATTTTCAAAAGCCACGCCGACCCTGTATTCCATATTTTCATCAACTTCCACCTCCCAGTAATGTTTCCCTTGGAATGGTATCATGTTTCCCAGGATAGCAATGCATCTGGGAAAGGAAAATCAGAGCATGTAATTGTATATGCATAGTATTTAAAATGCTTCGGTCTTGCATGCAAACCTTAAATATTTACAAATAGAAGTGGAGCTAGCTGACTTGTTAACAACGTGGGTTGGTTCCTTCGTGATCATTAACTGTTATAGCTCCCCTGAAGTCAGTGGGACTATGCCACTTTACACCAGCTAAGGATCTGGCCTAGAGAATGCAAAGGAAACATTTACTCAGCCTGTTACATCTAATGAAATTCTAAAGGTTTATGTCTGTGTTTTATTGCATAGAAGTGTGTGCTGAGCTCTTACGGGAACAGAGAATAGCTTCATATATTTTTGGTCGTTGGTTAAATAGTAATTTGCTTAGAAAGAGACCCAGAGATTGCACACACAGTTGTTATATATCAGAGTGAACAGGACGAGTTTTAACATACCATAGCTAAGAAGCCAGATAAATCAGGCTTGTGAGAGACACTGTTTTAGTAATAAGCTTTAGTTTCTGTTCAGTGTGCATTCATTCCAACAGCGCAACCTGCAAGCAGCACGGAGCTAGACAAATATGCAGCAGTAGGGGCTTGACCTTGCACTTATTGAAATCAATAGCAAAACTCCTGTTGACTGCAGTGGTGCAGCATCAGGCTTTATAAGAGCCCCTGTTCCATCAGCGTGTTTTTAACTAAAAATTTACGTTGTAGAAAAGGCAAAATCTGCAGAAGCCCAGAGTCTAACCCTCTGATACGGCACAGCCACCTTGTATCATGCTGCCAGCAAAATCGAGTCTTACATCTGGTTAAATGGCCCTGAACAGTCGTGATCCATTTTTGCATTAGCAAGAGTGGGGCCTTCCAATACTCTCCCTGCTGCCAGTGTAGCAGGGAAAAGGGGACATGGCCAAGCCAACCCTTAGGTATTAATGTGTGTTTCTTCCTATGCAGCCAGGGATTTACTGTTACCTTCCAGTTCATCCACCCACACAGACAACAAAGTGTTAGAAGTAATGGGGCTACTTAATGAGCAGGATAGACTCGGTGTGAGTAAGAGTAGCAGACCATCCCCATATTTGAATGCAGCGCAGGATGAGTGCCAAAACTGCTTCTGAATTTGTACCCTCGTCACTTGTCTCTATATCTCATTGGTCTATGGGGCCTTTAGAAAGAGACTTGAGTTGATTTGTTTAGTGCCTTAAGCAAGTTGTATGTTGCTTAAACTTCTCAGCTACACTCAGGGCAGTGAGCCCTAAAGGTTAACCAGTTACATTCAGTCTTGCCCTGGGAAAATCCATGCTACAGCCCTCTTCATGTCAATGTCACAGAGGAGAGCTGGTGATAAATCACACAAATAAGTTTTAATTGCGGATTTACAGGCTGTGTTTTTATTCTGTGGAAGTAAATTACAAAGGCTTAGCTGGCAACAGTGCTCTGCTGCTTCTAGGCATGATTAAACTCCCAGCCTGCTGGGAGCTCAGTGCATGTAGAAGGGCACAAGGAGCAAGAGACAGTTCCTAAGCCACACAACACCTAAGCAACAACCACTTAAATCAATTCTGTAGTTCATTAGAAGCCCAAGTAAATGTCTCAAGACCAGAGAAAGAGAGAGTGTTGAAATTTGAAATAAGATAAAAATATTGCATTTTTTTATGAGTTGAGAGAGGGGAGAATGGGAGGACATGCACAAAGATGTGCAAGCATCCGGTAACAAAGTATTACCATAGTAATTAAGGTTGAGAAGCCAGCATGGCAAGCCTGCATCTGATTGAGAGGGTTAGGAAATGCATTATTTGTTTTCAGATTACATAAACTTTCAGAAAAAAGTTTGCTGCGTAATTTCCTTGTTGTACGTGTCTTAGTGATTTTGGCACAGGAGCTGTACCCTGACATAATAGAGGGTTTCAAAAATTAACAGCAGCTTCCAAAACTCAGTCTCAGCATTCAGAACTATTAGTGTGCCAGCACCAGCTGTTCATGTGCAACATAAAAGAGCCCCCACCCTCCGCGAATAGGGGTAGGCAATGAGCGGCCCACATGCCGGATGCAATTCGCCAGGATTAGCCCCTGCTGGGCTGCCAAATTGTTTATTTACCTGTGCACTCGCAGCTCTTGTTGTCCATGGTTTCTAAAATTCCCAATCTGATTAAGGATGTGTCAGTCCTTCTAGGCACATATCTTCATCTGCAGATGCTTAAATACCTTTGTAAACCTGGCTCTTAGGCTACTGAATTGCACCAGTTACAATGATTCTTAGGTTTCTAAGGGCCAGACTTTAAAATATATTTAGGCACCTAGAGATTTTGAAACCAATGGGAATTAGACACCTATGGACTTTTAAAAAATATACTAGAGGGCTATGTCTAGACTGGCATGATTTTCCGGAAATGCTTTTAATGGAAAAGTTTTCCATTAAAAGCATTTTCGGAAAAGCGCGTCTAGATTGGCCCGGATGCTTTTCCACAAAATCACTTTTTGCGGAAAAGCATCCGTGCCAATCTAGATGCGCTTTTCCGCAAAAAAAAGCTCCGATCGCCATTTTCGCGATCGGGGCTTTTTTGCGGAAAACAAATCTGAGCTGTCTACACTGGCCCTTTTGCGCAAAAGTTTTGCGCAAAAGGACTTTTTCCTGAATGGGAGCGGCATAGTATTTCCGCAAAAAACACTGATTTCTTACAGTAGGAAGTCAGTGCTTTTGCGGAAATTCAAGCGGCCAGTGTAGACAGCTGGCAAGTTTTTCCAGAAAAGCGGCTGATTTTCTGGAAAAACTGGCCAGTCTAGACACAGCCGAGGACTCTGCATCTTTAGGCAAATTAATACAGGTTGGACTTCCCTGGTCCAGCACTCTTGGAACCGTACTTGTCCCAAAGGAGGGAGTTTGCTGGACCAGGAGAGGTTAGCTCCTCTGCTGACAGACTCAAGGCTCTCCCAGGGTCTGTCAACAGATTAGCAGGCTTTGCTGCCCCGAGCCGGGGCTCTCTGGTCCAGGGGCTCTCTAGTTTGGCGACACCATGGAGATGTTCAACCTGTACTTTAAAAATCTGGCCCTTATGCATCTCAATACCTCTGAGAGTCTAGGCCTTAGTACCTAAGTCACTGTGGAAAATGTGATTTAGGCTCCAATGGCAAAAGCAGGGTAGGTATTTTCCTTTCAATAGCAACAGATAAAAACAGCCCCAGCTCTCACCATCCATGAATAGAGACTCATGGACACATCCCTGTGTTCCATTACGTGTGAGGAGGCATTGCCATGGCAACTTTGGCAGCTTTTAGTAATAGGAGCAGGAGGAAGGGAACTCCCACTACCTCTTGAAGCCTATGAAGTATGCAAATGTTGGATCACTGTATTTAAAAAAAAATCTAGTAATTATGCTAATTTTAGAATCCCACTGCTGCCGGATTAAGAGCGTATGGTTTTGAGCTGTTTTTGTGACATTCATCTTTGGGCTTTGAGCGCTGTGCCGAATTAAAAGACAAATGAGTTTCCAAGGCAAGAGATCTGGATATGTGCACATGGGCCGTGCAATAAGAAGGACAATGTAATTTATATAACCCAAGATGAAGCCACCACAAAGGAAATTCTAATGATGCTACAAAGTGAACTGCAAGCAATGAAATACGACGTCAAAGAACAATGCCCTCCGAATGGGTGGGGGCAGTTTTGGTGACAAAGCAGCAGCACCTGAAAGCTTATTTAAAGGTGTTTGGTTCTAAAAAAGGATTAAGTAAAAAAATAGTCCTTTTTGCTAATGTTGGAGAGCCACGAGCCTCCATTCTCAAGCTATGCTGAGCCCATGCCTGGTGTAAAGGCAAAGATGGCTTTATATTACCTGTGTCCCTAATCTGGGTGTGCTGGGGAGCTAACCCTGAAGTGAATTGAAAACTACCACCTTTGCAATGAAACTGAGGGCACGTCTACACACTAGCCCTTCAGTAGCACAGCCGCAGCTCTGCGGTCTATGTAGTGAAGATGCTCTAGGCCAACAGGAGAGTGTTCTCCAGCCTGCTTAGCTCTGTACATGTAACTTATGCCATTGAGGTGTGGCTTACTCAAGCCCCTGAGTAGCATAAATCATACCAATATAAGCTGAAACGAGGACATATCATGTGTGGGTAGTTTCAGGCTTTGTTTACACTGGCAATTGAGCAACAAAGCTTTTGTCATTCCCAGCAATGTTCCCTCTCATCCACTGGGTCTCAAACTTTTTGGCCTATTTATAGCCCATCTTTCTGTGGACCACCAGTTACTAATGGAAATTTGCCATTAATTACATAATTACGCCTGAACCATTTTGCTAATGCTGCAGCTAGGGAGAACGGTTTAATTTAATTGATAAGAAAGGAAATATTAAATTATTAAAAAGCTTAAGAGTTTTAACTTTCTCATGTTAGTTTATCAAACTTCATTTTCAATAAAGTAAAATATTAATTTGTCCAACTCAAAAGGTTTCCATGTTTTCTTTATTAATGGCAGGGGTGAGAAACCTTTTCTGGATGGGGGAGGGGGGGCACTGACCCACAGAAAAATCAGTTGAGGACCACACAAGTGAGAAGCAAAACAAACAAAATAAAACAAAACAAAAACCCTCTGAAAACCTCCAACCCTCATTGATGTGGCCCCAGTAGAGACACCTCACGTCTCTGGTCCTCCAGCCCCATAGGGGAGCAGGGAGGACTGTGGTTCAGGCTTCTCATGGCTGGATTTACTCTTTTGGAATTTTGGGGTTACTGGAATTTGTGGACCCCCCTCTAGGCTCATAAAAACCAATATCACATCAATGAACCTTTTGAAGAGGATTTCAAGTTCTTGCAAATAAACAGAAGCAGTAAGCTATAACTGCTAAGTGCCTACATTTACCTTGTAAAACCATTATCCCGGAAGGGCAAATCACATTCTAAGCTTTCTATTTCACTGCAAGCAATTGTTAATCCATCTTCTAGAACAGACAGCAAAGGATGGGCAGTGTCCTCATTAAGATAAAAGTAAGTGCCTACAAGAGAACAGAATGGTTGTAATTTGTCGCAGCACCTTGAAGCTGCATTAAGTAACATATACATAAGCTGCAATGGGGCTGGAGATCAGTGTCTGGAGCCAGAGTAGGGTTAGAGTCCTGGCAATGGGCTAGCAACTGATTTTGTGAGTTTCCTTTATTACAGGCCAAAGCTTATCACCACATCTCTGTTCCTAGCCAGTCTGATACACAGAAAAGGCTTTGTCTGGCCTAGGACCAAAAGCCAACCGTTAGTTGGGTTGCGAACAAAGTATTAAGATGTTACACGCTCTCAAAAATACAGTAGGGTGGGTTTTGATGTTCCAGTTTTGTCTCATCTAGATCATAATCTAAAAAGCAGTTTAAAAAAATATTGACTTGGGAAAGGGCTTTAAATTGTGTGCTGTGGCCTCAATCCTCAGCTGCTGCCTATAAAGGCTGATTGCAGAAACGGCAATGGGGCCATATGCAGCATCCCAATCCAGAGCTGAACAGGGGTCTTTTCGGACCCTAGCATAGGGTTCCACCAAACTAGCTGTGGCCTGGCTGGATCAGTGTGGCAGCAAGAGAGTACCAGATCATGTCACACATGCTGTCCTGTACCGGAGAATCTGGAGCTAGAGGGTGCACTGCTCCAGTGTTTCTCAACCAGAGGTCCGAGTACCCTTAGGGGTATGTCAACACAACTGAAATTTGGAGAAAACTGAATTTTTGTTTTAAGTTTTACAGCGCTTTGTTATTTTTGTACTTTTTACACCCCCAAAATTTTATCACCCGCCCGGCTGCAATTAAGATGTTTAAACAAATGTGTTGCAATGGTAGAAAAAAATTGTGTGTGTCTGAAAACTGTAGGTACTGGGGGTATTTATAATTTTTTTAAAGGGGTACTTTATAAAAAAAGGTTGAGAAACACTGTACTATCCGCCTCGGGATTCTCCTATGTAAAGAGACTTGCCTGGTGGGGAGCTTCACAAACAGCACAAAGGGCTCAGGAATTCACAATAGGGTCAATATCTTTGTGTGCTAGAATCTTGCTGTAGGTAGCATGTAAGACCTGCTGGGACATTGCCATTGCACAGATGACACACTAACAAAATTGAGCACATCTGAAGCTGCTTGTCCAGCAGAAGCAACAGGACGCTTTTCTTGTATTTATGTTTATGCTGTTAGCAGCAGTAGAGAAAGAGAGAAACATGGGGCCCAGTTCATTTTTGCAGTGCAGTTACTAGTGTGTTAGTTCCACTGATGCAAAGTCACTATCAAGCCATAGTAAGTGCTTCAAGAGAACTCCTACTTGGAGGCGGTACTTGCCCAGGCAATTACAAAGGCGGCATAGCTGGCTGCAGAAACATGCCGTACAAGGGACATGCCAAGGTCTTTTAGGGAGCCTAGAGGGATGGGGAAATGTTACTAGCACCATGACACCTTGGCTACGTCTACACTGGCAGCTTCTTGCGCAAGAACTCTTCCACAACAGAGCATCTACACTGGCATGTGCTTTTGCGCAGGAGATGTGCTTTTGCACAAGAGCATCCATGGCAGTATACACGCTCTCTTCCGCAAGAAAGCTCTGATGGCCATTTTAACCATAGGGGTTTCTTGCGCAAGAAATTCACGTTGCCTGTCTACACTGGCCTTTTCTGGAAGAGTTCTTGTGCAAGAAGCCCTGATTTTATACAGTACAACGTCAGTTTACTTGCGCAAGAACACGCAGCCAGGGTAGACAGGTGGCATGTTTTTGTGCAAGAGCAGCCGTTTTCGCGCAAGAATGCGCCAGTGTAGACACAGCCCTTGAGTTTATAGTAGGGGCTGCTAATTTTGGTTGCACATTTTGCTGGACGCTTTATTACATAACATCTCTCTATATATTAAAAAAAGTCTTTCCTGCGGCATGACAGAGTAACGTCATCATTTCACTCTACAACCCATCTGCTTCCTCCTCCTATTCCTCCTCCCCTACTCCCAGCTCGAGGCCAACCTCACTGTTTCCCCTCATCATTTGGAATTGCTATTTTAAACTTGGTTCCTACTCCTCTTCCTCCACCCCACAGGACTTTCTATGCCAAGAAGCATAGCACAGTAGCCAGGAGACTCCCTCCCCCCCCCACACACACACATCACAGGAGCAGGGTGAAGGAGGTTACAGTGCTTGGGACAGCAGCCCGGGGAGTGGGCTAGGAGTGGGACTGCCAACCAGACATATGTGCCAGCAGTGGGCTCTTGGGGGCTCCCCCGCCGCCAGGCTCTCGTGGTGCCCGACCACCCGGTGCAGCTGCCCTCACAGAGACTCTCTCCCTGCCCAGTGGCTGCACTTACCGTGGCTGCCAGAGCACCCCGGAGCTGCCTAGGGGAGCAGTCACGCCAACCTGTCTGCTCCTTCCCGTCCACTCCCAGCAGGTGGGCTGGCTGCCCTGGTCTCTGTGGGCAGGGCTGGGGTGCTGAGCGGGGCAGGCAGGACCAGATCAGGAAGAGGTCGGGACAGCGGCCTCCTGCACTATGGCTTTCCCTACCTCAGCAGGCTGCAGTGCCCCAGAGCATCAGGTGCACATGGCACTACCTGAACCCCACACAAGGCGGTCAAGCCCCCCTGCACCTCCCCAGCTGCCAGGGTTAGAGCTGGGCCAGGCACATGCCATGGACAGCAAAGGGGGGGGGGAATGGAGGGGTGGGAGAAAGGACCTGGACTGGCCCGGCTGCAGGCTGGCCTACCCTGCCAGCAGGGAGAGCCAGGGTTGCCAACACCCCCACGAGAGACGGGTTGGCATTCGCGGTGAGCAGGCCCCTCAGCCCCCTAGTAAGCTTTAATTAAAGTTCAATCTTTAATGCCTGAAAACTCCAGGACAATCCCGGAAGGTTGGCAAGCTTAGTTTATAGGCAACTGGGTGTAAATTAGAGCAATCCTCAGGCGGTTCTAACGTCACTGGGACCCAAAGCAGCTTTGGGCCAGCCCAGCAAAGAGAACACACATAAGCAGCATAAATTAATCTTTGTCCTTTGTCCTTGTCTGCCATGTGCATGCTTTAATCCTGGCACTGGTGCAGGGATGCGTTGTGCCTACAGCATGCTGGAGCCCAGCAACATGTGCTGCAGGGGTAATAATGAACGTGTGTATTTCATCCCCAACAATAGCACTTTCTGATGATAATCCAGAGCATCCATTTTAACTGCTGATGAGATTCCCAGCATTCTAGTTTTGTGTTTACCATTCCCAGTAGTATCAGGAGTTTGCATAATGTCGACTTTGTGAAGAGAAATCGCTTGGCACTAATCCCAAGGGAAATCAGCATAATCAAAATGCAGTTACTTCAATGCAAGTACAATACAAACAACAGCATGGCAATTATTGGCATGTGTTACCGAAAGCAAACATATGCAGTGCAAGCAGACGTCAAGCAGCTGTTTGTAATTTCAAACACCTAGATTGATTTATGCAGGTTGAAATGTCACACACTTGAGATAATAGCATGATTACAACTGTAGTGGAAAGGGAACCAGACCACATAATCATCCTCATAGCCAACAATAGAAATTCGGTGCGGGGGGATTTTTGTAAGTATTACGAGAAGTGCAGATTGACTGAATCTTCCATAATTCCCAGAAGCGCTATCTTTACACAGCAGTAACGCTAGGAGTAAAGTAAAATTACCAATGGTGGTTGTAGCTGGGCAGCACCCACAGTTACTGGGTTGATTTAGTCTCTCAGCAGCATTTCGAAATAGTATTTTTAAGCAACACATATAATGGCCAGTAATAGAGATGTAGCCGTGTTAGTCTGGGCTGGCTGAAACAAAAGACAGGGCTATGCAGCACTTTAAAGACTAACAAGATGGTTTATTAGGTGATGAGCTTTCGTGGGCCAGACCTACTTCCTCAGATCAAATTGTGGAAGAAAATTGGCATGACCATATATACCAAAGGGATACAATAAAAAAAAAGTGAACACATAAAATTGACAAATCAGATTTTAGAACAGAGGAGGGGGCCTTACGAATGGGCCTTAACAAATATGCTAATTATCTTATCCATTACAAAGATAGCTTCCCCAATTATCACCCCTAATATCATTATCTCATAGACACTAACCTCCCCCCTCAGTTCTAAAATCTGATTTGTCAATTTTATGTGTGTTCACTTTTTTTTTTTATTGTATCCCTTTGGTATATATGGTCATGCTAATTTTCTTCCACAGTTTGAGCTGAGGAAGTGGCTCGAAAGCTCATCACCTAATAAACCATCTTGTTAGTCTTTAAAGTGCTGCATAGTCCTGTCTTTTGTTTCATATAATGGCCAGGCCTCATTCAGAACTGTAGAGTTAAGATGATATATTTACTACTCAAAGAAATTCAGTTCACAAAAAGTACCACACGTGTAACTAGACAAGAGAGAGTTTGGGCCAGATCCAGAGCCTGTGGAAATCAATGGCAAACTTTTCCATTGATTACAGTGGGCTTTGAATCAGGCTCTTAAAGATGCCTACAGATTTATCACCGCACCTGTGGTATGGATAGAAATAGGCTCACTTCTCTCACTGGGACCACCCATGTTTACAGCTCTTACAGAGATAAGATAACTTTGTCCTGGCTGCAGCTGAATTAGAGCTTCACAGTTAGGAATTCCAACAATAGATCTGTTGAATATAAAGAAATGGAAAACTGTAACATGCAAAATAAAGGTACATTCTTGTCTGTAAACTGAGAGCAATTTATTTTACTCTTTTCATCTTAGTTGCCAGCACAGTGAACATGGGGGGATGCCTGTTTATTCAGATTTTAAAATTACTGCATGTCCGCCACATTTCAATCCCTTGTAATTTAAATTGCGCATAAAACATTTGTACAATCAAATTTACTAACATCACAGAACGTGAGGTCACCCTTATGTGGAAAGCAAATTTTTCAGTTTGCTTTCTGAATATATTCACACCAAAATATAATAGGAATAGAACTTATCCAATCAGGGAACATGCTCATCATTCTCCAACGCTTGTGCTATGCATCATCCACATGTGTATTTCAGGGTATATTGTCTCATCTTTTCAACCTACAAGTGCTTTGAAATATACAGCATGCCATATAACAAGGGGTCGTTTTGGATCCCCAGGCGGTGTGATAGAGGACTGACTCACTCTGTAATGATATCTCCATTCTCTCCATTTATTAGTTTGGACAATTCAACTGTGTAGGAGTCAACAGGATTCATGTTTCCAGATTCCCAACACACCAGTGCTGCATTTTCACAGCTTCGGCTTTCTTTTCTTTTAAGGATAGGAGGTGAAGGCGCTAAAATGCAGATAAAATAGAGTCTAAGCCATTTTGTTATGGGATTTGCTATTTGTTTGAAAATAACGCTCTTAGGTTGTTATTGTTGTTGAATTTCCATAGAACTGATGTGATATTAAACGGTAAAAGGAACTCATTCATGACTTCCCCAGTGAACAGAAAACTCTTGGGCTGATAAATGCTAGTGCTACTCAGATATGTTATTGAACTGTTAAAGTCATATAGCAACCACAAGGCAGTAGATCAGAAAGAAATGTGAATGCTCACTGTTCTTTTTCATGTCGGTTTATCCTGGCCATTGACGTTTATCTTCACTATATGGATTATTAATTTAAAACAGCTGAGCATCAGACAGCTATCCTGAGGTCCAAGGAGATCTGGCGAGAGGACTTCCTGCTCTAAATTGCTCTTCAGAAGTTAGATGCCAATGTGTTAGGAAAGAAAACAGCAAACCAGGGACTGTGCTTGATTCTAATGCATTTCAGATTTTGTGATGTGTTCTGTGGACGCTACTTAAATTGTCTCTCATCCAGAGATGGGCAACAACAAATAGTGGGTGGGTCGCATGAGCAGCAGCAGCCCGTGGCCCACTTGAGTTCCACCTGTGGCCCTGTGGCCCACTGGCTATCCTCCCACCCCGGGGGCTTCTCACGCACTGGGGTATCAGAGACCTGCACTTACCTGCTCCTCCCCCTGCCTCCCAAAGCTGGAATGCCATGAACAGCTGATTTGTGGCCTTCTAGCTCTGGGAGGGAGGGCGAGGAGTGGGGAGGGAGCACAAATCGGGTGATTCATGGCTCCACTGAAAATGCTGGGAGGGAGGGAAGGAGCAGGTATGTTCAGGACTCTGATACCCCAGTGCGTGAGATGTTCAGGGATCTAGTGCACAAGGTATATGGGGAAGGGATGAAGTCAGGGGGTCCATGGGCCACATGTGGCCCACAAACTGCAGGTTGCCCACCACTACTCTAGTCTGACAGCACTGCCTGTTCAAAAGTGCTCTTTGCACTCACATTTACCAATACATTAACCCTGAGGATTCCTGAATGTTGGTGGAGTTTGGAGCCAAATCCAGCTATCATGACTGGCCCCCCTCACTCTACAATGGAACCAAATCCCTGGATCTGAACATACCAAAATATAGGGGATGCTGAGATCTGGATCGGAACCTTGCGACTCTGGCTGATCACTAATCAAAATCTAATTTACTGCCCTGCAATTACAAAGAGCTCACTGACGGACAAAATGGCAAAACCTGTGCAGAGAAAGTAGTATTGTCCATTATTTGGAGATGGAAACCAGCAGAGCTGCAGACATTCCAGTCCCAGCTTAGTCAAGACCTTGTTTTGTGTCCTGGAATAAGTCATTTAACCTCCATGCCTCAGTTTCCCATCTCTAAATGACCATAATGGGCCTCATGCCCTTTCTCTATTCTAATATAAATCAGGGTAACCCCACTGAAGTCAATGGAGTCATACCACACTAAATTCAAACTGATTCTGCTGGCTTGGTGCTTTAAGTATTATTATTATAAAGTCCAGAGAGTCATCATTATGATAAGTCACTTACTCATATTATAGTCATGAAAAACATTTACCTGTCACATAAACTGCTCGTTCGCTCACTGGACTGATGCCGGCGGCATTTAAAGCACTGACCCAAAATTCATATTGTGTATTAGGCACCAGGTTCATTACTGTGCAGTATGTTTCTTTCACTTTCAGCATCAGCTCTGAAATGAAAAAAACACCAGGTATCCATTCCGCAGTTCCTTGGACATTCCACCTTCCGACTCACCATCCCAAGTGAAGGAGAACATTGCTTTTTGTTGCCTCTTGTGAGAGGAGTGTTGCATCATTCTTCTGTCTTGTTCATTCAATTAGCTCTGAGATCACATTGCTCACTCAGTCACAGTACAGTTGCTGATACCTTAGTACCTTTAGATCCCCTAGTACTTCATCCATCATAAACGGGGACATAAATGCAATGAAGCATCCTCTTCTGTAGTATTAATACTACCCAAACAAAACAAAAATGAATGGCTACATCTTGGTCACCTGTCACTGGAGTTTCTTCAAAACGGATGCTGCATATTCCACAATTTATCCCAACAGTGGAAACATGCAAAGACCATTCAAAGATTGTTGTTTTCATTATTTGAATCTTATAAAGTTCATATGGGTTCTGCTTTCCTTTCTAACCAGCCCGTTCAGGCATGCTCAGGCCTCCATCTATGCTGGGAAATGGACTGGGCTCTGGAATTGTTTTCAACAGGAGCACATACAGATAGTATGAGCTAATGCCGTTTTGTAACTGGGGTGGCTGGCAGGTGGGGAGAGTTGCAGCCTATTATTGGCATTGAGCTACACTGCAAAGTGAATGTAGTTTTTAAGTTGGCACATAGATAATATAGTGATCTATGTTCTAAAATACCTCAAGGTAGATCAGCTACCCATCCCCAAGCAGTAGCAGCAGCAGGTACAAATGTATTCACTGAAGCCCTTTGTGAGACCAGTTTCAGGAGCCAGTTGCTTTCTGAACTGGAGCCTATGGGTATCCCTGGATCTGTGCCTTCTTACCAGCTTGCTCCTCACTAGGTGTGTCGTCGCTGACTTGTTTGTAATACAGCTGGTAGAATTCGACGGTGTCGTCTGAGAACAGGCCCCAGCATATTCTCACGGAGGTGCCAGTTGCTGAGTTGGGAGCCTGGGGATTTATCACTGGAGCAGAAGGAGCTGAAATGAAGACAGATGTTTTTGTTTATGAACACACGTCAGCAAGGAGAGGAACAGACACCCTCTTTAATAGAGTATTACATGGCATGAGGGTACTTTCCCTCAGTGGAAGCATGGTTTGTTATCCCCAGTTGAGACAAAATACACAAAGGTATCTAGTGTACACTGACAGTCCCATTTCAAACAGTGCTATAGTAATGTGGAAACCTTTCAGAGCACATCAGCAGGGAGCACATAGAGCTGTTAGAATACACAACATTTAGGCCATGTCTAGACTGCAAAGGTAAGTCGGAAAAAGATACAATTTGCAAAAATCCACAAAGATTTTTTGTGGTTGAAAGAGGCATTTCCCAAATTTGGCGTGTCTACACGGCACCAAATTTCAGAAAAACATGCTTTTTCGACACATCCCTTCTTCCTCGTAAAACAAGATTTACTGGGATGGCAAAAGAGCGTGTCCGCTTTTTCAAAATTTTTTCCAAAAAAGTGGACATGTTCCTTGGGTGCAGAATTGCTTTTCTGGGATGCCTCCGGTACCTCTATGCTACACATTACTGTACTTCATAGGCCACCCGCATATTAACACAGAGCCCTGTTTCCACCCTCATGCATGCTAGTGTGCATCATAAGTAACACCACTAAAATCAAGGGTCTAAAATGGGTAGGAACCAGATTTAGATCCCCTAGTACTTGATCCAAACTCAGCCACTACCTGGGATTTGCTTTCAGGCAACAAAAACATAAACCTCTCCTAAACTTGGTTGTCCCTAAGAGTTAGACTGAAAGCTGCTGGCCTAGTGCATATAGGTGACTTTGAATGAGGGAGGGAAAACTGGAAACTTCACAAGCTGCCCAGTTAACAGGATGAAGGATGCCGCAGCAGAGAAGTCTGTAGTGATCTGCACTATTGCCAACAACAGATAAAGCTTTTAGTTCCAGTATTAAGAAGCCACTGGTGATAATGCTGAATGCACAAACTTGAAGGAAGAACATGTCAAGCACTTGGCTTGCATAATGTTCAAGGGCAAACAAGTTACATAGCAAATAGTTCATTGCACCAGTAAAACTTTTTAAAGGTGACCAGGAAAAAAGAAAAAAAGCATAATGCCTTTTCTGGGTCTTTGTGCTATATAAAGGAGACCTGAAAGATCTTACTTTCTATGGGGATTTATCTCTCTCTCTCTCTATCTCTTTTTATTTTAATAATTAGAAAACCAAACTTTATGTACCCTCTTTTTCTTTGAGGACTCCAAGGATGACTGGAGAATTACAGAGTCCTATCAGGAGAGCAAGCAACTAAAATCTGATTAATTGAGAGAAGTAGTTCAGACTGTTTTAAACTTTGGGGTTTTGTTATTTATTAATCTCTATTTATACAATGGTCTAGAAGGAAAGACAAGCTTGTTATAAAGGACAGGTCTGAACCCACTTCTCTGAGTCTTCCAAAAAGTCACCCAGCAAACCTAGGGAAGACCACACTTGACAGTGTTGATAATTCCAAGATTTAAAAAAACCAGCAAAAAATCTATGGGTATGTCTAGACTAAATGGCTCCATCAACAGAGCCATGTAGATGAGTTTACTAGACATAAGAAAATGAAGCGGCAATTTAAATAATCACCACTTCATTTACAAAAAAATAGCCACCGCGCTGTGCTGATAAGCTGTTTGGTGGCACAGCGGGGCAGTTTGGATGCACCGCGGTCGACAAGGGAAGCTTTTGTCGACCGCTCCGGTAAACCTCATTTCACGAGGCATACCGAGCGGTTGACAAAGGCTTCCCTTGTCGACCGCAGGGCATCCAGACTGCCCTGCTGTGCTGCCAAACAACTGATCGGCACAGCGCAGCGGCCATTTTTATGTAAATGAAGCGGCGATTATTTAAATCGCCGCTTCATTTTCCTATGTCTAGTAAACTCATCTACATGGTTCCATTGACGGAGCCATGTACTCTAGACATACCCTATGAAAATAACTTCGAAGCTAATTTTATCTATCTACTATATATTATGGAAAGCTTTTGTCTGTCTGTCAGTCCATCTATTTGTACATCTGTTTGTTCAAGAACGCCCCCTACAAAGTAAGAGCTAGAACCACCAATTTTGGTATGCAGCTTCCTCTTTTCATAACTTAAAGGAGGATAAGAGTTTGGCTGTGCCAGGACAATGGGATGTGCCTGCAATCCAATTGTTTCTCATCAAATGGAAAGGGAGAGGGCCTGATATCAGGGACAGTTATACTCCAGAATGACCATGAAGGGGGGCAGCAAGCACAGCAGAACAGTTATATTCTAAAATGACCACAGGGGCATCAAGCATGCCAGCCCCAAAGAGCCACCACTGCCTGGCTCCTATACCCCCCTACACCTCCAGCTCCCTGTCCTCAGCCCCCCACATCCCAAAGCCCTGCCCTGACGCCCGCATCACCCCAACCCCAGACCTCTGCCCTGAGCCCTCCTTAAGGACCTAGGCAATGCCAAGTCAATGGGCTAGTCATAAATATACAAGCAAAATATATAAGCAAACAACTTTGTGTCCTTGCAAGTTCCCTTTAAAAGAAATAACAGGCTTCCATTCACATGACACTAAACGTGAATTGTAAAAAGGATTGAAATGGTGGACAAATAAAACAAATACCTGACATGGTATTAATGGAATCCATTAGTTGCTGAATATCAGCGAAATCTATGACTCTGTCTCCAAAGTCTGGCAGTGCTGAAAGCTCTAAATCTATATCTTTTTTTAAGAACTCTCCCAGCCTGTAAGTGTAAAAGAGACTAATTCATATAAGACGACAGTACCATCCTCTCTAAGAGATCCTTCAGTGAATAACGTCAGTGTTAATAAGAAGAGAGAACTCTTTATTTTATTATTCAATAGAGGCTGCATTTTCTGACACTAAAAAGAGAGCAAAGTCCTTTCTTAAAACGTCTAGATAGTTGCACAAGACATATTTTGGCTTCCATTTGTCACTTAGCTTATATCATTTATTCAGAAATGTATTTCTGGGCATGCATAAGATTATTGCTCACATTTTCTTATATCCAAATTGGGCCAAATCTTGCCACTAGTCCTTCAATCTAGTCCATCCCCTAATCATTCTTCAGCTTGCAGTGGTTTGACTGGCATGTAATTCTAAAGGAAGCACATTTTGCCTCCATAAACTGTCTTTGTGTTTATTATTCATAGTCCAGTAACAAAGTCAGGCCCCTTTGTACTAGGTGCTGCACAGTTATGAAAAAGAGGCTCTTTTTCTCCTACTTGTTTTTATGATGAATTGAAGTGAACTAAATGTACATTTTGCAATTGATTTGTCACATCCCAGGGCTCTTTCCTGACCATTACTACATTTCATGCTATCAGTTTTGAGGACCCTCAGCTGCATTTAGTAAATCTCCTTATTGCTGTATGTATAAGCTTGTTACTAAGCTATGTATTTAGAAAGCCCAGCTGCAGCGGATTTTGTATCCAAAGCATTTCTTTAAGATTTTGAAAGCAATCCTGTTTTTCAGTCATTCCAATCATTTTTCTATCACTAAACCCAGGTGACATTGGTTTAGTTATGCTCTGTCTCTTAGATCTGTGCTTATTAAATTAGTTCTGAATCAGTTTCAAGCTGTTGAACTTGTTTCGGAGACTTTTCCAGTTCAAGTTTAAATTAGAATGATGAAAGATTTCAAGAGTTCTAACTCCTAACTTCAGTAATCTTTGGTGTGCCCCTATCAAAATCGTCACAAAATTAGTAAATACTTGAGAACACAGCATGCTCACGATTAGCATTTCAGATTATTTTGGATGTGTGAAAAGCAAAATAAAATATTATTGACATTACCTGTCCACCACAGGTACTGCAGCCTGCAAAAAAAAAAAAAAAAAAAAAAAAAGAGAGAGAGAGCAAATAAGATAGAAAATCTTCCATTTATGCAGCACAATCAGGGCCGAATTAAGAGCTTTAGCGGCCCAAAGCACTGAAAAGATGGTGTCCCCCCATAATTAATTCAAAATAAAAACAATACTATACCGTAAAATAAAATTTTATTTTTTGAAATGACACAAAACTTACATGTATGCTGAAATTAAAATAGCTTCTTTCTAGATTGTCTGATTGCAAAATTCTGGCTAAGTTCATCGAAGCTGACTCGACAAAGCATGTCCGCTTCCATACACAATAGGGAAAATGAATCAAGTATGTCCTGACACATTGTTGTTCTCTGAGGGTTTTTTATTCTTTTCAGCTGAGAAAAAGAGCGTTCTGCGGAGTTCTGATTTTTCCCATGATGACTACTTTGATGCTTTTTTTGGAATTATCAAATATCAAATTTTTTGATAAGCACGTGCTTAGTCTGCCTATTGGGTAACCCAGCCCTGAGCACAATTTAGCTTATTAATCCAAATGCACACTATGCAATATCACACATGTGAGCAAAAATGAAGCTCTGGCTTTCTCTTATTTTCAGAAGTTTCAGGGAGTAGCTGAGTTAGTCTGTACAGGATAAGCTTAAATAACAACAAATGGTCTGGTAGCACTTTCTAGACTAACAAAACATGTAGATGGTATCATGAGCTTTCATGGATACAGCCCACTTCTTCAGAAGACCAGAGTTTTGAGTTTAGGATGTGCAGGCCCAAAATAAATAGGGGAGAAGGGAGGGAGAGGGGGAGAAGGAAAAAAAAGGAGGGGGACGGGAAACATGGAGCAGAGGGTATGGAAATATCAAAGGGAAAAACAAGAAGGCAGAACTGGGAATCAGTAAGCACCTGAAGATTGGGTAGTTAAAACAAAGCAGATAAGAATCAAAGGAAATGCCAAACTGCTCTGGACTATTTCCAATGAGGCACCTGAAAAGGGGAATGTCATGAAAAGAGCTCAATAGACCAGACCAAAATGATCAAAGTAGAAGGGATCCATGAGTTGCACTTCAAGTGATACATGAGTGTTTGTTATGTTTTGTAATGTCCAGCTCAGACATAGCTGCAGCTATGCTATGGAATTGCCCCCTCTCCCAGTGGACCTCCACCCACCAATCATGGGACAGCTCAGGTAAGAGTGATCACTCACTGACTCTGAGAATGCCTGATATCTTCCCAGGGGAAGGCACCTGTCAAAGAAAAATATTTCTCTGAAGTTGCTTCAATGTCAGGTTTCATTAATGATTTTGCAGCTGTCCCTAATGGATGGAGGTGGGGCCGGCTGTTTAACTGCATATTTGAACTTCCTGGAAAAATGAGCAAAACAGAGCAAAGGGAGACAACATCCTGGTGCAGCAATTGTATTAATCTGCCTGCAGACTAGAACATGAACACGAAAATTGTATGAGCCAATAAACACCACCAAGCCCTTCAAAACTTTCCCAAGTGGTTAGACCTGGGGAACAAACAGTATTTTCTCCAAGTCAGAATGACATGTGTGACTCATGAAGTTTACCAGGGACAAACCTCTGCTGATGTGATGCTAGTAATGTTGAACTGACGGTGATAGAGTCTCAGAGGGGTAGCCAAGTTAGAGACTAACCAGACTGAGTCAGTGCCATGTACACAGCACCTAGAGCACTAACATCAGGGCTGTCCTTAGGATGTATGGGGTCCTTCGCAGACCTATTTAACTGGTGACCCTATGCCCTATGGCAGCTGGGGGGCAGTGATGTTTTTTTAGAGAGATGATTTTATAATCTATAGCAACAACCTAATGAAATATTTTTAAAACAAATTTTACACTTAGGTCCTGTAGGCTAACACAGTAAATTCAGAGACTGACAGGCTGTGTCTAGACTGGCAAGTTTTGATTTTGCGGAAAAACTTGCCAGCTGTCTACACTGGCCGCTTGAATTTCCACAAGAACACTGACGATCTCATGTAAGATTGTCAGTGTTCTTGCGGCAATACTGTGCTGCTCCCGTTCGGGCAAAAGCCCTCTTGCTCAAAACATTTGTGCAAGAGGGCCAGTGTAGACAGCACAGTACAGTTTTGCGCAAAAAAGCCCTGATGGCTAAAATGGCGATTGGGGCTTTTTTGCGCAAAACCGCATCTAGATTGGCCACGGACACTTTTCCGCAAAAAGTGCTTTTGCGGAAAAGCATCCTTCCAATCTAGACGTGATTTTCCGAAAATGCTTTTAACGGAAAACTTTTCCGTTAAAAGCATTTCTGGAAAATCATGCCAGTGTAGACGTAGCCACAGTGATTAGCACTTGAATGACTCTTTCACTGGTTCGATGTTCTGTTAATAGGTCTGGCTGGCTTTTTCATTTTTAAGTTAACTAAATACTCTCTGGAGGAAGCAGAGCCACAGAACAGAGATAGGAAGAGGCAGGGGGTGGACATTAAGGCCCAGAAATGCCTCAAATTTACAGGTGCCCTATGCAACCGTGTATTCTGCATATGGGTTTGGATGGCTCTGACTGGCATCATCATAAATTTGGCAAGTGGAAATTAAGTCACTCATTATCTTAATGCCAGATCCTTCTACTCTTAACTGGGCAGCCTTGTGAGGAAATGGATCATCCCTGAGGGGTCTTCTCAATGTAATTTCTTTACCTCTATGAAATCAGCTTTCTCCTTGTCTTTGTACACTTCCTGGATTGTTTCCATCAGCTCCTTACAGATGTCCAGATTTTCTCCGCAACTGACCAATTGCCCATACAGGGCTTCCAGCTTCTGTTTCTTCTCTTCCCCAAGGGCTTCTACCTTTTCTTCATATCTCTGAGCTAGGGTTTGCATGACTTCATCATAATGCATCTCGAAGTTCTGCTCTTGCCGCCCAAAATTTTCCTGGAAGGCATTTGGGTTTTATTTTATTCATCTAAGGCCTGAGCCAAAGCCCACTGAGGTCAGTAGGAAGGAAAAATCATACTGATACCAAATCAATGTGAAACAATTATGTTACATATAGTTACTAGCCTCAGCAATATTATCATTAGCTTATAAATCAGGATCATATTTTATAACTGCTATTGATGAAGCCCCCAATGAAGGCACTGGGAATGCTAGACAATCATTCTAGATATCATACAAACATAGTAAAGTGCAATACAAGCAATAACATGATGAATTAATCCTGCCTCTCAACTAAAAACTAGAAACACAAATAGATGCACATTCCAGTTATAAGAATTGGCTGATTCCACCTATATATTGCACTGGGGAAACCATCGCACCCCACTGGGGATTCATCGCATTCACTCTAGGGGAGATGAGCAGCTAGTACTGACATCCTCTCCCTCCCTAATGAGGAGGTTCATTAGGAGTGTAGATATAAGTGGAAATCTGGTCTTCCTTGCCAGCAGCTTTTCACTTTTTCACTGTTTCCACTGCCTGGCTGTAGCCACCCTCAGTTATGTCATAGAATCATAGAATCATAGAATAATAGGACTGGAAGGGACCTCGAGAGGTCATCGAGTCCAGCCCCCCGCCCTCAAGGCAGGACCAAGCTCCGTCTACACCATCCCTGACAGATAACCTGTTCTTAAATATCTCCAGAGAGGGAGATTCCACCACCTCCCTTGGCAATTTATTCCAATATTTGACCACCCTGACAGTTAGGAATTTTTTCCTAATGTCCAATCTAAACCTCCCCTGCTGCACTTTAAGCCCATTACTCCTTGTCCTGTCCTCAGCAACCAAGAGGAACACATTTTCTCCTTCCTCCTTGTGACACCCTTTTAGATATTTGAAAACCGCTATCATGTCCCCCCGTAATCTTCTTTTTTCCAAACTAAACAAGCCCAGTTCATGAAGCCTGGCTTCATAGGTCATGTTCTCTAGGCCTTTAATCATTCTTATCGCTCTTCTCTGTACCCTTTCCAATTTCTCCACATCTTTCTTGAAATGTGGCGCCCAGAACTGGACACAGTACTCCAGCTGAGGCCTAACTAGTGCAGAGTAGAGCGGCAGAATGACTTCACGAGTTTTGCTTACAACACACCTGTTGATACAACCTAGAATCATATTTGCTTTTTTTGCAACAGCATCACACTGTTGACTCATATTCAACTTGTGGTCCACTATGACCCCTAGATCCCTTTCCGCCATGCTCATTCCTAGACAGTCGCTTCCCATCTTGTATGTATGGAACTGATTGTTCCTTCCTAAGTGGAGCACTTTGCATTTCTCTTTATTAAACCTCATCCTGTTTACCTCTGACCATTTCTCTAACTTGCTAAGGTCATTTTGAATTATGTCCCTATCCTCCAAAGAAGTTGCAACCCCACCCAGTTTGGTATCATCTGCAAACTTAATAAGCGTACGCTCTATCCCAATATCTACATCATTGATGAAGATATTGAACAGTACGGGTCCCAAAACAGACCCTTGCGGAACTCCACTTGTTATCCCTTTCCAACAGGATTTAGCACCGTTAACAACAACTCTCTGACTACGGTTATCGAGCCAATTATGCACCCACCTTATCGTGGCCCTATCTAAGTTATATTTGCCTAGTTTATCAATAAGAATATCATGTGAGACCGTATCAAATGCCTTACTAAAGTCTAGGTATATGACATCCACCGCTTCTCCCTTATCCACAAGGCTCGTTATCCTATCAAAGAAAGCTATCAGATTAGTTTGGCATGACTTGTTCTTCACAAACCCATGCTGGCTATTCCCTATCACTTTATTACCTTCCAAGTGTTTGCATATGATTTCCTTAATTACCTGCTCCATTATCTTCCCTGGGACAGACGTTAAACTGACCGGTCTGTAGTTTCCTGGGTTGTTCTTATTCCCCTTTTTATAGATGGGCACAATATTTGCCCTTTTCCAGTCTTCTGGAATCTCCCCTGTCTGCCATGATTTTTCAAAAATCATAGCTAAAGGCTCAGATACCTCCTCTATCAGCTCCTTGAGTATCCTGGGATGCATCTCATCAGGACCTGGTGACTTGCTGTCATGCTACTGCAACCTCCTGCCAATGAGATTTTCCACCACTGGGGCCAGGTACCTTTGGATGAGCTGGAATAAGCTAAGAGCGAATCTACAGTGTCATGTTACATTTTGCTCAAGGTAGCCAGGGCCTCTATTTCTGTGTTTGCTCACCCACGAAATACTGCAGTCTTGTCAAAGCAGCTGTGTACTCAGCTGGTCCCACATTGCTCTTAACCAAAGAGTAAATTGCTTACCTCTACAGTGCTGAAAATTTCCTCCAAGTGACTGGCAAAGTTTTCCATTTGAGTAATCTGTTCTTCTAATTTACACATGCTTTTATGAATCTCCTCCTACCAAAGAGAGCATTACTATTAATAGGCTCATGTGCTATTTAACAGATACACAGAATAATGGAAGAGTCCCCTTGGATTATTCTTACCTTTGCACTTGTCACTGCATTGGCAAGCTGGGTCACCTCATGGTCCTTATGAGCACCAAACAACTTGTCAAATGCTCTAATGGGAAACTTGCAGGTAGCACAATAAATATCAGCATCTTCCTCTTCACTGTTTGGCTGAATACTCTGATCATCTTGCTCACCAGAACTCCTGAGCTCTTCTTTGGAACATGCCTGATTCAGCAACTCATCAGCTGCTGTGGTGTTGGGTAAGTGCTGAGATTCATCTTGAGAATCCTCACCAGGGAGCGTCTGTTCCTCTGGGCTTTGCATGTGATTTTGAGGCTGAGCGCCATTTACTGGTGAGCTGCTCTGTTCCTCTGGGCTTTGCGTGTGATTGTGAGGCTGAGTGCCATTTACTGGTGAGCTGCTCTGTTCCTCTGGGCTTTGCGTGTGATTTTGAAGCTGAGCACCATTTACTGGTGAGCTGCTCTGTTCCTCTGGGCTTTGCGTGTGATTTTGAGGCTGAGCACTGTTTACTGGTGAGCTGCTCTCCGGGGCATATGATTCTGCAGCTACTGCTTCCTTGTTATAAGAAGATGTCTCTTTGCTCTGTAAAATCCCAGCCATAGCTTTAGTCCCACGAAGAAGCTCCTGTTCTATTTCTGTATCGTCATCAAGTCCATATAGTTTTGCTAGTTCATCAACTTCCTTTTCCAAGTCATATGGATTAGGGTCTGAACTGCAAAAATCTTCACCTGGCTCTGTTGACTCTTTGCTGGTTTCTCCCAAATCCCCATTGCCTCTTCCAACAGGCTCATCAGGAAAGATTTCTAATCTTTCCTTTGATTCATAGAGATCCATGTGATAAAATGTAAAGCCTTCAGGCTCATATCCACTAGATTCTGGAACCATGATAGAAGCTGATGGATCAGTCACTGGACCTAAAGCGTCTGTATCACTACTTAAAAGAAATTCACTCTCCATTGCAGTGGTAGGGCTAGATGGCAGCAGGTCTGTATCCCTCGTAAGGCCTTCTATATGTGCAGTGGAAATGTGTCTTAGTCCATCAGAATAAAAAGAAAAGAATTAGTCCTGTGTTTGTTTTACAATGCGCAGACAGAAGAGCTTGTGTTTAGGACTGCTGGGGATCTGGGGTTAGGCCCTGTCTGGAAAATACCAGTTAGTAAATGGATTTTCCAACAGGACTTTTTACTTTTATTCTTGGATCCGCCATAGCTGATCCAAAGCTCACCTAAGGCCTGTTGTGTGCATGGGGACAGAAAGATAGAAACAGAGAAATATGTTCTGCAGAAGTGGCTAGTGGAAACCAGAGTTTCCAACAGAACAAGGGGAAGAGCAGCCTAGTCAAGGTGACATACGGGAGTGACACAAAATGAACATCTTAAAAAGCAGATTGTCGTCTCCTTCTGTTATTATATTGGCTAATGGTGGCAATGTGTCAATCACCAGGTGGGGCCAAATACCAGGGACTAAACTAGGGAACTTCCAGAGCTAAAAGTATAACTCTGCAGTTCATGCTAATGAACCAAGGTCTCACACAGAGATGCTGGGCAGACTTCTTACATTTTAGCAACTAAATGCTCTGAAGCTTCCATTGACTCTGGTCATGCTGAGGATGCAGGATTTCCCTGCAATTGCAGCTCTCTGTCCCAGAACTGAGTGCAGGGAGGGAGCCTGTCTCTCCTTGCTCTTGGTGACGCCTATGCTGGGCCCAGGCAGCCCAAAGGAGAAAACTGCCAGAATCAAATGCAGAGGGCAAAAGATGGGAGGGATAGACTGTGTCCAGATGAGGTACCTGGTGGAGACTGTGACTAGCTAGACAAGAAGACTAAGACTGAGAATTAGTGGGACAAGGGGAAAGAAGTGAAGGGGAAGGAGAGGCAGACCCAGTAAGGAGCCAGGGATTGAATGGGCAAAGAAACTGGGAGAAAGAGCTTGAGTGACACACTGAGATTGAACAAGGAGCCTGGAGATTAACCTTGGACCTGGCAGCCAATGCAGCTAAAGATTCTGAGCAGGTGTGGGATGCCTGGAGGCCAGGGGGGTGAAGAGAGAGAGATTGTATGAAGAACCAGGAGGGAATATCTGGGACTGGAATGGGAAGCCTGAGGAGGAGAACTATCTAAGTGGGGGAAAGAGAGGCCTGGGACAAAGACATACTGGAGGAGACTAGGTAGAAAGGGGTTGTGTTTGGAGGGAAAGGGTGCCCACCAGAGCATACTACCCTCAGGAGTCTTTAATGGAACCTAAAATTCCTGCATCTTCCCATCTCTCTGCGGTCAGCAAAGAGCGTCTCTTAGTGCTGGTCCACCCAGACCAGGGGTGAGCAAGATACCTCTTGCAGGCCGAATCTAGCCCACCAAGCCACCAGATCCGGTCCGTGGCCACACACCACCCTGTCGGGACCCTCAGGCACACAGCAGCCATTGTTTTAAGCACAGGGCTGCTCTATGTGACTCTCTGCTCTGGAGGGAGGGGAAAGCTTCATGTGATCTCCTCACTCTCGGCCCAGTCTTCATCTCCTCTTGGCTGGAAACAACCAGCCAATAGGAACTGACCTCAGCCAATCTCTCAACGCCTATTGGCTCGAAAAAACAACCAATAGGATCTGAGAGATTGGCCTGGGGGAGGGGGGCAACACAAGCCTCTCCCCTCTCCCATGGTATGTCTAGATTACAAGTCTCTTTTGAAGGAACTTGTCTAGACAGCCACAAGGGCTTTGAAAAAGTGATCCACTTGTTCAAAAGAGAGCACCCAGGCAATCTGGATACGTTCTTTCAAAAAAACCCTGTTTGCATTCAAGAATGCCTTTTTTTGAAAGAGCTCTTTCAAAAAAAGGTGTTCTTCCTGGTAAAAGTAGGTGTACCAATTTCAAAAAAACTGCCGCGTTCTTTTGATTTAATTTCAAAAGTACGCGACGGCAGTCTAGATACAGGTGAAGTTTGTTTGAAAAAAGGCCACTTTTTTCAAAAAAACTCAGTAGTCTAGACACACCTCCAGAGCTGAGAGCCATATGGAGGGAGCAACCTGCAGTTTTAAGCAATCTGGGGCACAGTAGGCAGAGAGCCTACTAGGGGTGGTGCAGGGCTGTTGGCCAGGCGACATTTAGAGTTCCAGCCAAAGCCTGACTCTGGCACCTGTGCCTCTCCTGCACCCCACTCCCTCCCCCAGTCACCATCCAAACCCTCTGCAATCCCTGTCCCAAGTCACAACCCCCTCCCAAACCCTGTATCCCCTGTTATACCCCGTCCCCCAGGCCAGAATCCTCTCCTGCACCCAAACACCCTCCTAGACCCTGCACCCCAATCCCCTGATCCAGGTCACTTCCCCCTCCACCCAAACTCCCCCTCAGACCTCGCTGCAACTCCTGCCCCCCAGCTCCTTACCCCAGGCACCCTCTGCACCCAGCCTCCATCCTAGAGCCCACATCTCCTCCACAGAAAAGTGCAGCCCTTGACCACATTGCAAAATCTTGGAGTGGCCCCCCATCAAAAATTATTGCCCAACCCTGTTCCACACCCAAACTCAGGATGAAGGTCTCATGTTGGTGTCCTAAATATTTCCCTATCTAGGGACAGACATGACCAAATAAGTACTACAGAGAGCCCAGTCTGCACAGGCTCGCTCTACCTGTTTTTTTTAAAGTCATAAACTTCTAGTAACGATCACACAGATGGGAATGTGAAAGAATGTAGTAAGGCCTACCACAGGCGGCTCTTACTGCATTTAAAAGGCTGAGCCGCAGCAGAGTAGGTCCGGGATCCAACGCGAGCCGGGACTCAGCAGTTCTAGCTCACACCAGGTCTGGGACCTACCCAGGAGCGGCCCGAGGCCGGCAGCAGCAGCTGGTGCCCCAGGCAGAATGCGGGATCGGCGCCCCCTCCTGCATGGCCATCAATGGTGTGATATCATCATCGGGTGCTCCGGGCGCCCTGTGACGTCATCATCAGGCGCCCCAGGCGCCCCATTAAAGCCAGCGCCCTAGGCAACCGCCGAGTCTGCCTATACTCATGCGCTGCCCCTGGACCTATCCCCACTGCAGCTTTGTAGTGTAAATGTACTAGGAGCCAGGCTGCCTGTGTGCACGGCTCCTACTACGTTTCAACTACAGAGCTGCAGCAGGGCCTTTTATCGACTAACTGTGTACTCAATACAAGTTGTATTAAATACACAATTAGTTAATTACCCACTTCTTAACATCCTTAGTTACAACTCCCTCCTTCACCCGAACTCCCTCTCAGACCTCACACTGTCTCCTGCACCCCATTCCCTTACCCCGGGTACCCTTCTGCACCCAACCTTCATCCTAGACCCTGCATCCCCTCTACAGAAAAGTGCGGCCCTTGACCAGTTTCCAAAATCTTGGAGTGGCCCCGCACCAAAAATTATTTCCCACTCTGACTCAGAGGATGGCTTTTCAATGCTTGGCTTTACAACCTTAATAATGTTATTTTAAAATAGGGTTTTTTGGGAGGAGGGGGAATTGCATGTAATTTAAGCATAATTTTCTCAATACATATGTATAGATTCCTATGTGTGTATCTAACTACTCTCTGTATATTCATGTACAGGCATGGAGACTCCCAATTACTGAAGCTGGAATGTACAGTACATATATTTCATCATGGCATAAATGCATGAAGTTTTACTGAAGAAATGAACTCTACCTCACTCACTCCTGAGTTTTGCAAAAGTCCGCTCACCTTTTATTGAACAGTCCCTACTCTCAGCCCTTCTAGCAAGCCAATTAATGCCAGAATAAGAATTTATGTTAATATTCAGCGAACATTTGGTGTGCACTGTCAGACTGGAAAATTCAGTATGATACCATACAGCTTATCAGCGCTAATGAGATCATGCCTATTGAGTGCATAACTACTTTTGGTTTTGTATCCAAAATTTTATTACTATGGTTAAAGGGGTCATAGAAGTACTTCAAGTATTAGTTCAAGTATTTCAATTGTGTGTTAATGAACATACATCATAGTTATAGTCTCTATTTAGTCACATTTTAAGGCTTCTAAATGACAATGTGGGTTTCTTTCTCTCACAGAATCAAAACTGTCGGTCATCACTAAGCATATTGAAGCCATTTTAGACGTTGTAACCATTGGTGTGGTTTCCAAATTGCCATTTAAAGCTCTTGCTGTTTCTGTTAGTTCCTATCCGGTCACATTTTTTCTGTGATTTTATTGATTTCCTGGCAGTTAATTGTTAAGCTAACAACATTGTATTAAGAATATTTTCTCATTTTTTTACCTTTTCAAACGTATCAGGAACAAACAGCCAATTTCCAGCAAGATGATAGGCTCACTGGCCTCTTGGTTTAACAGACATCAAATAGAGGTGAACTGCAAGAAATTTTGTGAAAAACATTCCATCCTCCAGAGTTATATTTGTGTAACTGAGAACTCAGTCTAGCCTTCTGCTTTTACACACAAACACACAGTCACTGAAAATATGAAAGTGGAATTTAGACTTAACACATTTTGCTGTAACTAAAAATATTGATAAAAGGCAGAAAATATATATGCCACAGGCAATAAAATATATCATGTTTATATCCCGAGTGTCATGAAATATTAAAACATTAAACAGGACAATAGTCTTGAAACATATTGAAAAAAAGTCTAACTCTTTCATAATTTAACAACCAAAAATTCTGTTTTACACACTATAAATTATCTGCTACTAAATCAAAAAATGAAATATCAAGTATTTTGCCTAGAATATTGTAATTCAATTACAGAAATTAAAACAAGTATAATTAAATGTGTTTGGAACACTCCTGCCAAAAAAAGAGTCGGGATTATGTGGTATGTTTAATTTACAAACATAGATACAATTATAATGCAGTATGTCTTGAGCCCTTGAGGTTCAATAATCCAAAACACATAAAATCAACTCATACTGCCTAAAAACTTGCCTTATCTTAAGAATCCATACATTCTTCTTATAACCCAGATGAACCAAACTTTACATCTATTTTTCCTAGCACAAATGAATTCACATGAAGGTAATTCCCTGCCAGTTTCCTGTGACTGCAGCTGGAAAACTTATTAAAGTAATTCTAAACAGTTTCTCAAATGACATGTCAGCTGTGAGCAAGAATGACAAATATAGATCTGTCCTTCAGCTTCACACTACTTAAGTGTCACCAGGATGAATGTCATACACTGAAAAAAATGACTCCAAAAGTTTGTGGGGTTCCCAGGCTTGATGTATTTTAAACAGACATGGAATGCCCCCTTAAAAACAGAGAACTCTGTGCAGATATTATTAAAAGCATCTGATGTGTCCATCAGCGAATCTAAATATGATGTTTTGCAAGGTTGTGAGTCAAGAATAAGCAATATTTTTTGTACCTTATGTAGGGTGCATAGTCCCTCTCTCTCTTTCTCTCTCTGCCTCTCCCTCTCCCTCTCTGTGACAGGCAGGTATGCACTGACCTAGTTAAGTTTAAATATCTGTTATCTTCTTCATAAAAGTTTAAATGGCACAACCCTGCTCCCACTTCAGTCAGTAGAATTACTGCCATTTATTTCAATGGAAGGCAAGATCAGACTCTAGAAAGCATTATGGTAAAAGTAATTAACTTGTATCTATATTTTTAATTGCAATAATTTATATAAATATCAATATATACAACTTCAGACTACCTGGGGGCTGAAAATAATAGAAAAAACAGCTGCTAGCTAGGTAAATGCACTGCTCATCTGATTAAAGAATAGCCCCCATATTATTAATAATAATTATAAGAAATTATTTAGATTGCAGTAGCCCTTGTGATGTATGAGTCCACACACAAATCCACTGAAATTGAAATATGTAATACTCTGTAGCTTGCAAACAAGCCACAGAATGAGCATTAACTGCAGGTCTTGAATGCCATTCAAATTATTCACCTGTTTCCTTTCTTTAACTGGCATAGTTTTGTGCTTAAAAGGACAATGAAGTTATTGCAGCTTCATAAATATCTGTTGTGTTTCACTGACCATGCAGTCCCACAACGGAAAATTCTGTACCTTGTGTTATTTTTTAGTTTCCTCCTTTCTTTTTCTCGCTCCTGCTGTGATCCTCCCAAGTAATGAATTATGAACTAACTGCTAGTGTGTCCACGCTCATTCTGCATAGTCCCCTGGCATTTCCTCTTATTGTTTAAGTCAGAGAGGAAGTACTTCCAAATGAATGATGCAGCCAACCTCAGTATTTTGTCTAAGAGTGTCTGTATTCATTTTCAAATTAGAAGCAAATGTTGCTGTTATCTTGCTGCAAATCTGCAAAGATCTCCTTAAGGTGCCCTGATGCAAAGCTGGCATACATGGCACATGCCCTTATTTTGTAAGGCCACAACAGACTATTGGGTGAAATTCACTGTTGTACGGTGCCTGAAGCAGGGTTCTGGACCACCTAAGTCAGGGGTCTCCAAACTTTTTAAGCATAAGATCACGTTTTGAATTTAAGTGCAATTCAAGATCTACCTCAAACCCAAACACCCTTGCCCCGCCTCCTTTGTGCTCCTTGCCCCGCTCTCCCTGAGGCCTCACCCCTGCTCACTCCATCCTCCCTCCCCCATCCTCATTCACTTGTACCAGGCCAGGCTAGAGGGTTGGGGTACAGGTTCTGGTCTTGGGTTACGGGATTTGGAGCTTGAGGGACTCTGAGCTGAGCTTGGGCTAGGCAGTTGGGGCGGAGGAGGGGTTCTAGGTTCAGGCTCTGGGAGGGTGTTTAGATGCATTGGGGCTCAGGATTAGGGCAAGGGCTTGGGGTGCAGGAGGGGGTTCATGACTGGGGTAGGGTTTCGGGATGTGGGCTCCAGCTGGGCACTGTTTACCTCAGATGTCTCTTGGGTGGTGATGCAGTGGGGCTAAGCCAGGCTTCCCCCTGCCCTGGCCCTGCACCACTCCCAAAAGCAGCCAGCAAATTATATCCCAAATCCTGTTGTGCCCCCCCTCCATTCTGTGGAGATAGGATAAAGAGTGGGAGAAGGGGCAGATTGACATCAGTGCCACCTCCTCTCCCTGCCCTGCATAGAAAGCAGGAGGCTCCTGGGGGAACAGCTCCAAGGCAAAGGGCCGGAGTTGTGCAGCAGTTGGAGGAGGAACAGCTGACGTGCTGGCACTTGATAGCCGTGTGGCCAAAGCAGTCAGGATCACCTGTCAGAGGCCCCAAGATCTACCAGTAGATCCCGATTCACTGGTTGGTGACCACTGATTTCCTAATTCCTACTTAACCCCTTAAAAAAGGAGCTATTCATGGGAATCAAGCCTTGTGCCGATCCTCTACACAGAGCTGCATTTCACCTGCAGTGTCTCTGATTAGTTTTTTGCATGCTTCAAGTTGCTCAATTTGAAGGAAAACGTGGTGTTTGCTTATAAAGTGAGTGTATCGGTTTGAAAGTAAGTAAGTTCTATACTTGCAGCTCTTCTCACTTGATACCTTGACTGTTTTGTGTCAAAGATCCCAAATGATAGCACCTCATTTCAGGGCTCAGACTGAGTTTTTATGCATTGGTATGCTATACCGTCACTTTTCTAGTGACCCCATACGTTTCTCCAGCGGCAGATATAGGGCAGGGCGAGTGGAGCAGCTGCCCCGGGCTTCAATAGGCCCCGTACACGTGCTACTACCTGTCGAATGTGGCCGTGGCGCATGCGCAAAATTATGCTGCCCCGGGCCCCGCAGTTCAATAGGCCCCGCCTGCACTCTGGGCCCCACAAAACTTTCATCCGCCCCTGTGTTTCTCTATCATTTTTGCTCCCCTTTTAAATTAAGAAGGCTGAGACAATCTTCAGAATTTGAACTGTTGCAATGTTGGGTCTATAGATTGGGACCAGTGTTCCTCATAAGCTGACCTCTCAGGTTGCCACTTAGGAGAGATTCAGATGCTGCCCAGCTGATTAGCAGAGCACCCACCACTTCCCATATCTGGCAGTATGTGTTTCTAGTGGTGGTGCACATTGTGCATGCTTTGGCGCACAAACAAAATTTATTCTGCATGTGGATGGAAAAAATTAGAAGGAACACTGATAGGGACACTAGCTTTAAGAGAGATGTGGGTTTCCTCCTTTACCTGAAAGGGGTATTAATGCTGAATGCTAATAATTACAATTTAAATATCAATGTTGTTAACTCTTTTTCCGCTGATTTTGGCAGAAACATTTAGCAACTCTGGTGTTGAGGGCAAAGTACTATCACCTTTTCTTTCATTGTGACCCCAGCTCAGTATGATCTTTCATCCAAAAATTGCCATTTCTAGTAGCGGCATCGTCTTAATACCATGCTGAGAGAAAATAGTGCTGAATTGCTACTACATCATTGTAATCTCCCATCCATCAAATGAACCTCTCCAGACTGCCTTAATTTATAAGAGCTGATACCTTTACAACAGTATTATATGACTGCAACTGAAGATAACCTTCTGAACATCTTACTAGTGTTATTCTTTCCAGAATCAGGTCCTAGATTTGCTATATACTGTACACAGCTCTGTATTTCTTCTTCTGCATCTAAATGACAATGCCTTTTGAGTCAGTGGTTTTTATTAGTAAAGTATCGGTTATCTATGCAATTATATTTGTCACATATCCCGGATAACATGTATTGATGTCTTTCCATTCGTGACTTAACCAGGGGCAGATGACCGTTTTGCGGGGCCCCGGGCAGCATAATTCCGCAGGGACCCCCTTTGCCATGGCGCATGCACAGTGACGCCATGCGCATGCGCAGCGGTGCCACGGCGCATGCGCGGGGCTTTCTGAAGCGCGGGGCCCGGGGAGGCCGCCCCGTTCACCCTGCCCTATATCCGCCCCTGGACTTAACAATTGCTCTTGATTTCATGCAGAAAACTCCTCAGTGGTATCTAGATGCCTCACTATCACTGAAATCAGTGACGCAGACAAGACGAGCAGGGCTTTAAACTAGGTTCTAGAGCAGATGACCAAAGTCCACAGGTAAAGTGAAAAATGTGACGAAGGGTCAGAAACTAGAGGGAGATGATCTGTAATAGCAGAGATAAAGGAGAAACAAGGCAGAACTCGGGGGGGGGAGGGGGATCAACCCAATACTTTAGTGGTCTGTATACCAGGGGTGGGCAAATTTCAGCCCGTGAGCCAGATCCAGTCTCCAGAGTTAGCCCATGGCAGCCCCCCACCTCCATGTTTATCTGTACCTCCAAAGGTATCGGAGAATCGCAGCTCTCATTGTCCACGGGTTGCCATTTGCAGCCAATCTAAGCAGTGGGAAGTGGTGTCCTGGTCCGCAACACTTTCTGCCACTTGCATTGTCCACGAATGGTGATACACAGCCACCCAGAGTGGCAATCCTCCAAGACCTATTGAGACATAGGTAAACATGGCGGTGGCAGCCCACCAGGGTCTAACTCTGCAAGCTTCTGTTTTTATATTGCCCAACCCTGCTGTATACAAATGAAAGAAGTATGGGGAATAAGTAGGAAAAACTTGAAATGTTAGTAAATAAACACAACTATGATATTGTTGGTATCAGAGACTTGGTGGCATAATACACATGATTGGGATATTGGTTTAGAAGGGTACAGCTTGCTCAGGAATGATAGGAAGGGAAAAAGTGAGGTGTTGTTTTATATATTTAAAAATATCTATTCTTGGACTGAGGTTGAGATGGACATAGGAGACAGACTTGTTGAGAACTATGTAGACGGAGCTTGATCCTGCCTTGAGGGCGGGGGGCTGGACTCGATGACCTCTCGAGGTCCCTTCCAGTCCTATTATTCTATGATTCTATGATTCTGGGTAAGGTTAAAAGGGGAGAAAAGAGTGATGTCAAGGTAGGGGGTCTATTACAGATCACCTAGACAGTAATAAGAGTTGGATCAGACTTTTTTAAGCAACTAACAAATCATCCAAAGCACGGGACTTGGTGATGGGGGACTTCGACTATCCATATATCTGCTGGAAAAATAAGACAGCAGGGCACAGATTATTCAACAAGTTCTTGGAATGCACTGGAGACGTGTTTTTTTTTTGTCTTGTTTTTCAAAAGGTGGAGAAAGCTATTAGAAGAGAAGCTGTTCTAGATTAAAGGTTTGGAAAACATGACCTGTGAGGGAAGACTAAAATAATTGGATTTATTTAGTTTGGAAAAGAGAAGAATGAGAGGGGAACATGATAACAGCTTTCAAGTAAGTAAAAGAGTGTTACAAGGAGAAGGGAGAAAAATTATTCTCCTTAATGTCTGATGATAGGACAAAAAAACAATGTCAGGGTAGTTAAGTACTGGAATAAATTACCTAGTGAGGCTATGGAATCTCCATCATTGGAGATATTTAAGAGCAGGTTAGATAAACAGCTATCAGGGATGATCTAGATGGGTCTTGGTTCTGCCGGGAGTACAGACTTGATGACCTTTCCAGGTCCCTTCCAGTTCTAGTATTCTATGATTCTATGAGTCGAGTAATATTTTTTTACTGGACCATTATCTGTGGGGGAAGAGACACACTTTCAGGGTTAGCTTATTCTTTAGGATAAGATTTTAAAAAACTTGTATATTCCACCACCAGCAGTTGGTCTAATGAAATATATTATCTGACCCACCTAGTAGATCACATCCTGGGCCAACATACCTACAACATTAAAAGCAAGGGGCGTTAGGTATCTAAATATATTTGAGAGTCTGGGTCACAATACTAGAGTGATGGGCAAACAGATTAGAGAGTTTCTGCTAAAAAGCCTATTACTTGTTATGATACTGTATATTTTATGGACATATTATTTTGACTCTGAATCTGAATAACTTGAATATGCTGTATGTAAACAGGGCAAGGCAAGTAACCTGTCATTCACGAGCTTTTGATCCCCTGAAAGTGTAAACTGTATCTGTGTGCATATATTTTTCTTGTATGTGACATTAGAAATAGGAAGTCGGAACCTGCTTATCAGTCTAGATCTTCTGGTGAAAACCATTATTGATACAAAACCTTTTATCTGGAATAAGGGCTACAATGACAAATTATTATTTTTAACAATTTCTCTTAGGCTGCGTCTGGACTGGCATGATTTTGCGGAAATACTTTTAACGGAAAAGTTTTTCCGTTAAAAGTATTTCCACAAAAGAGCATCTAGATTGGCATGGGCGCTTTTGCGCAAAAAGTGCTTTTGCGCAAAAGCATCCATGCCCAGTATAGACGCGCTTTTGCGCAAGAAAGCTCCAATGGCCATTTTAGCCATCGGGCTTTCTTGCGCAAAAAATTAAGGTGCCTATCTACACTGGCCCTCTTGCGCAAGTATTCTTGCACAAGAGTGCTTATCCCTGAGCGGGAGCGTCAAAGTGTTTGCGCAAGAAGCACTGAATTCTTACATTAGAATGTCAGTGCTCTTGTGCAAATTAAAGCGGCCAGTGTAGACAGCTGGCAAGTTTTTGCACAAAAGCGACTGCTTTTGTGCAAAATCTTGCCAGTCTAGATGCACCCTTAGGCTGCGTCTAGACTGGCATGATTTTCCGGAAATGCTTTTAACGGAAAAGTTTTCCGTTAAAAGCATTTTTGGAACAGAGTGTCTAGATTGGCACGGACGCTTTTCCGCAAAAGCACTTTTTGTGAAAAAGCGTCCGTGCCAATCTAGATGCGTTTTTCGGCAAAAAAAGCCCCGATCGCCATTTTCGCGATTGGGGCTTTTTTGCAGAAAACAAATCTGAGCTGTCTACACTGGCCCTTTTGCTCAAAAGCTTTGCACAAAAGGGACTGTTGCCTGAAGGGGAGCAGAATAATATTTCCGCAAGAAGCACTGATTTCTTACAGTAGGAAGTCAGTGCTTTTGTGGAAATTCAAGCAGCCAGTGTAGACAGCTGTCAAGTTTTTCCGGAAAAGCAGCTGATTTTCCGGAAAAACTGACCAGTCTAGACATAGCCTTGGGCTACATGTAGATTGCATCCTTTTTTTGTAAATGGGATGCAAATTAGACATATCGCAATTGCTAATGAAGCGGGGATTTAAATCTCCTCCGCTTCATTAGCATAAAAATGGCTGCCGATTTTTTTCGGCTCGGAGCTTTGCCGGAAAAAAGCACCAGTCTAGACTTGTATCTTTTGGAAAATAAAGCCTTTTTCTAAAGAGCCTTTATCCCTCTTAAAATAAGGGTTAAGGGATCTTTCGGAAAAGGCTTTATTTTCCGAAAGATCCGCGTCTAGATTGGCGCTTTTTTCTGGCAATGCTCTGAGCCGAAAAAAAGTGGCAGCCATTTTATGCTAATGAAGCAGGGGAGATTTAAATCCCCGCTTCATTAGCAATTGCAATACGTCTAATTTGCATCCCTTTTACGAAAAAGGGATGCAAGCTAGATGTAGCCTTAGTGTATTAGGCTTAATTGGCATATTTTATTTTGTCTTAGTAAATTTGATCTATCTGTCATCACTTGCAACCACTTAAATCCTACTTTTTATACTTAATAAAATAACTCTTGTTTATTATCAAATCCAGTTTAAATAATTGTTACCTGGGGGGAGATGAATATCTGTGCCTATCTCTCCTTCACTGATAAAGAGAACACACTCTATGAGCTTTCTCTGTGTAAAACTTTTTACAGAGTAAGATGGAATCCTTCCAGGGAAGGCTGTGCTCCTGGGTGATGTCAAATGTCTGTAATTGAGTCCTCCTAGAAGTGAGCTTTTAGCAGTGTCTTTGTTACTCTGCTGGGGGGCTGTTACCCCCAAATCTGTGCCTTTGCTGTGGCAGGACAGAGCAGAGCTTCTGGACCAGCAGGACAGGGTGCTGGAGTGCCCCCAGAGGGTAGGTAGATGGGTTTAATGGTATGATCAGCACATTGAGATGGGTGACAGTCTCAAGAGGATATCTGTGATCCAACCCATCACACTTGTTTTACAGGGAAAACTGGTAGAATACTAGAGAGGAAAACAGTGAGATGGCAATCCAAGGATAAACTGAGGCAAGGGATGAGCCCTGAACCAGATCTGCCTGTGTTTCAACAGTGGGCAAAATAATACTGAGAGATTGTGATAATGGAAGTGACTGTATTTCATGATTCTTGAGTGAGCATAATTTCTCAATGTTACATTAACACAGTTCTCTGTGACATACTACTTCACATGCACAGCATGAAAATCTCATTTCCTCAACTGACTATTGTTTGTGCTCAGAGAAACTGCAGGTGCCTGAATTATTCGTGTGAACTGCATTTTTATAGTGGTTTAACTCAAAGAACGCTAGCATTTAGGAGGGACAGAGGGAGGGAGGGAGGGAGGTTCACATGCATATGTGGAGTTTTTTCATATTCAGCTAACTATCCGATACCCGAGCGCCTCTAGTCCCCTCCTTTTAAAGGCACAGGCTGAACACCACTTCCAGCAGCCATCTGTTCGTCAACGCGCTCTACTTCCTGGGGCAACTCTTTGGCTCCGCCCCCAGGCTAAGAAACCAATCAAAAGCTGAAGCTCTGGTGACGTATATCACTCCCGAATACATCTCCCCCTCCTCGCGCTTCCCTTTAAGACATGTCACTTTCCCTTTCGTTCCGCCTGATACAAAGTAGCGGGGGGCGGAACGTTGGGCACAGCTGGGGGAGCAGCGAGTGGCGCCCGCGGGCGGCGGTCCCGGCAGCCTGGCTGAGCTCTGAGCCGCCTGCCCCGGGCTGGGCCATGGAGGCCGAGCAGCAGCCCGACAGCCTGGAGGGCTGGGTGGCTATCCGGGAGAACGCGTTCGCCGAGCCCGAGCCCCACAAGCTGCGCTTCCTTGTGGGCTGGAACGAGATCGAGAGCAAGTTCGCCGTGACCTGCCACAACCGCACCCTGCAGGAGCAGCAGCGGGAGGCGGCCGGCCCGGCAGCCGGAGGAGATGGCGAAGAGACGCAGCAGCAGAGCTGGGCTGGCCTGTTCTCGGCGCAGGCCCTGCTGGGCGTACACCGGCAGCTGGCGGCGCTGAGCGAGCGGCTGGAGCCCTGCTTCCCCCAGCTGCCCCCCGTGCTGCCCGGCCAGAGCAGCGGCAGCCTGTGGGCGCTTCTCTTCCCCAGCGGGCCGGTGCTGGAGGAGGCCGAGCTGGAGGCCCTGTGTCGCGGGCTGGAGCGCTACCTGGGCTGGGCGCTGGAGCTGTGCGGCCGCAGGGTGGTGCTGGACTCGCTCTTCGCCCAGGACCAGCAGCAGGAGGCCGAGTACTTCGAGAACCTGCACGAGTTCCGCAGGAAGGCCCTGAAGGGGCAGCTGGTGGGGTCAAAAGAGGCCCTGCGGAGGGTACGGGCTCCTGGGCTGGGTGTTTGGGGATGGAACCTGTGGGCACAGGCATCCTGAGGGGCTGGCCCTGAGGATCCCTGTGCAGGTGCCCAAGCCAGTGGGGGGATGTGCTCTATGCTGTTGACAAGCTGTGTGGCACGGTACATGCTGTTGACAAGCTGTGTGGCACGGTACATGCTCTGGGGGCACTTCGTGCCAGGTGCCCCTCCCAGCTCTGAAGGTGACAGCATAACCTGGCATGAGAAGCCTGAACACGTGGGCAAACCAGAGTCTCCATCATGGAATGGCCCTGGGGCTAGAGAGAATGGGTCTGCACCACGTGGTGGCTTTGGTAGGGTTGGTACAAGTCACTCTTGTTTGGATTTCAAGCTAAAATTGACCATTAGCCAAAATTGCCACTTTGCTTGGTGTGGACTGAGGAACGTGAAATATGATGGCTTTTGTAAGGTCACCATCTGAACCCAGGAAATAGCCATGCAGTGTTCCCTGTAAACTGAGCGCTTGGGTGGCCGCTCAAGAGAGATTAAAAGATGACCCAACTGATTAACAGAGCACCCATAGCCACCTACAGCCAGTAGCATGTTTCTACTGCTGGCACACATCTGCAGGGGCCTGAGTGCACATAACATTTGTGCTGCACACGGATGGAAAAAACTAAAGGGAATATTGGAGCCATGTGCACTGAAAGAGATTGCTTTTGAACATTTTACCCATCTCCAGACCAGTATCCTAATGCACTACAGTGCTTTGAGCTTTTACAGGTCTAATTCTTTTTTCATAGCACTCTCCAGCCCCAAAGTGCTTTTACAAGTTAATATAAAAACTATGCAGAGAGGCTACTTACTCCTCATTTCACTGGCGACTAAGCTTCCTCCATGAGACAAGGATCAGGACTGCTGCTGGTGGAATCTTTAGGGCTCCTGCTAGAAAGTTAAAGTTATATGCCAGCAGGAATGGGAGAATTCATTCTACAAACACCCACTGATTTATGTGTTTCTGATTAGTTAGCGTGACTGACACTGAAAGCACCACACTGTCCCCAGTTCTTCTTGAACTGCCTCATTTGGACCCCAACCCTTCAAACTTGTACATAGCACTACAATAGATTTACATTATCGATCCAACCACCCTCTCTTGAAGATGCTAGTTCCCTAGTTTGGGCTTAGTTATCAAATATATTCGCTGTTTTAGTAGATCTTCAAATTATGGTGACTTCCTCATTAATCAGTAATGCACCCTCTTCCAGCCCATCATCTAGTCTGATGCTAGAATGCCATTTTAGAGTGTGAGCAAATATAAGGATACAACATTGTGGAATATTGGACTAGTATGAAGCTTTGTGTTTACATGAATAAACACGTATATAGCCAAAAATAGCTGACACACCAATATCTGAGTTTATATCAGTCATTCCAAAGGCTACGTCTATAAGGATATGGAATGAAAATGAGTTGCAGGTGCCCTATAAAAAGTAGTGTGCAAGATACTCAAGGCATTATTTTTTAAATAAACCTCAACTAAGAAAATCCACCGGTGTACCCATAGACTGTACAATATGTTCCAAAAATAAGAGCACAAAATAATGTTGCAAACTAATCAGCCCATAATCTTAAAACTACCTTCTCGCTAAAAAGTCTGGGAGCACCTAATTTATGTAGAATACCAACTGGTACATGCTACTGATGTTAGCCTGTAGTCATTTACACGATTAACTGATAAATCTGGGCTCATCGGTTAATCCTAACGACTACACACATCCCCTTGCTGTCTCTGTGTCAGAGTCACCAAGGGTGGGAGCTGGTGCCAGCTCCCACGGAGCCTCTTCCCCCCCTTTGCTGCCTCCTACAGAGGCAGCAGCACGGGGAGGGGATGTGAGATGGGAGTGGGTGCTTGAGGGTGGAGCAAGCCAGCTATCAAGTTGGCTCCCTGCACTGCTGCCTCTGGATCAGAGGTGGCAGGCGGGAGCTGGGTCTTGCGGGAGCTGGCTTAAAGCCAACTCCCCATGAATACCAGCTCCTGCCTGTCCCCCTTCGTGTAAACATGTAACCATTGAAAAATTCAGCAGTTACAATATTTACAAAAATCAGTGTTTGCTAACATCCCTAGTACTTGCATACAGCTTAAAATTTCAGTTTTTACTGAAGCGATCCTATGCCTGTGCCAAATACCTTGTTATGGATGCCTAAGGGTAGGTCTACACAGCATGCTTATTTTGAAAAACTATTTTGGAATTTTTTCTCCAAAATAGCTATTCTGAAATGGGCGTTATTCCTAGTGGAATGAGGTTTACAGATTTTGGAATAAGCTGTCCGTTATTTCAGAATTATTTTGAAATAACAGAATTGCTGTGTAGATGCTCGCATTGTTATTTTGAAATAACAGCCATTTTTTCCAAAATAACCGTGCTGTGTAGATGCACACTGAGCATGAGCTTTTGGCTTAGTAGGTGTATAAATTAATTGTGATACAAGCTCTTACTTCCTGTGTGCATAAATACACTTTCTGAAAAACTGCCAATTTTCATTCGTGAACAGATAAAAAAATAATCTACTTCAAGGCAATATGATTGAAAGTCTGTTCATTATTATGTTAGGGGCATCTCTCTATTTTCAGCAGTGTTAAGAAATCACTTTAAAAATAGTTCCTAGTAACATAAGACTGACCATACTGGGTCAGACCAAAGGTCCATCCAGCTCAGTATCCTGTCAGCCGACAATGGTCAATGCCAGATGCCCCAGAGGGAGTGAACACAATGGCTGCATCTAGACTGGCAAGTTTTTCCACAAAAGCAGTTGCTTTTGTGGAAAAACTTGCCAGCTGTCTACACTGGGCGCTTGAATTTCCGCAAGAACACTGACGATCTCATGTAAGATTGTCAGTGTTCTTGCGGAAATGCTATGCTGCTTCTGTTCGGGCAAAAGCCCTCTTGCGCAAATGCTTTTGCGCAAGAGGGCCAGTGTAGACAACGCGGTATTGTTTTGCACAAAAAAGCCCCGATGGCGAAAATGGCGATCAGGGCTTTCTTGTGCAAAACCGCGTCTATATTGGCACGGACGCTTTTCCACAAAACATGCTTTTGCGGAAAAGCGTCCGTGCCAATCTAGACGCTCTTTTCGACAAATGCTTTTAACGGAAAAACTTTTCCGTTAAAAGCATTTGCGGAAAATCTTGCCAGTCTAGACGTAGCCAATGGGTAATCATGTTATCCCTCTCCTGTCATCCATTTCCAGACAAACAGACTAAGGACACCATTCCTACCCATCATGGCTAATAGCCATTGATGGACTTAATCTCCATTAATTTATCTAGCTCTTTTTTGAACCCTGTTAAAGTTCTAGTCTTCACAACATCCTGTGGCAAGGAGTTCCACAGATTGACTGTGTTGTGCATGAAAAAAAACTTTCTTTTGTTTGTTTTAAACCTGCTGCCTATTAATTTCATTGGGTGACCCCAGTTCTTGCATTATGAGAACAAGTAAATAACTTTTCCTTATTTATTTTTTCCACACCAGTCATGATTTTATGAACCTCTATCATATCCTCTGCTTAGTCTCCTTTTTTCTAAGATGAAAAGTCCAAGTCTTTAATCTCTCATCATATGGGATCTGTTCCAAACTCCTAATCATTTTTGTTGCCCTTCTCTGAACCTTTTCCAGTGGCAATTTTTTTTTTTAGATGAGGCAACCACATCTGTACTCAGTATTCAAGAAGTGGGTGTACCATGGTTTTATATAGAGGCAATAAGATATTCTCTGTCTTATTCTCTATCCCTTATTTAATGATTTGTAACATTTGCATTTTTGACTGCCGCTGCACACTGAGTGGATGTTTTCAGAGAACTGTACACAATGACTCCAAGATATCTCTAATGAGTAATTATACAGGCAGTCCCCGAGTTACACGGATCCGACTTATGTCGGATCCGCAGTTACGAACGGGGCTTTTCTCGCCCCGGAGGACGGGAGCGGCGGGACGCCCAGATGCGCCGCGGTCCGCCGCCCCCGTCCTCCGGGGCGAGAAAAGCTGCTCCCCGTCTCCCTGGTCTGCAGGGAGATGGGGAGCAAAGCCTTGGAGCACGCCTGCAGCGGGACAGCCTGGGCACACTTGAGCTGTCCCCCTGCGGGCATGCTCCAAGGCTTTGCTCCCCGTCTCCCGACCAGCAGACCAGGGAGATGGGGAGCAAAGCCTCGGAGCACACCCGCAGTGGGACAGCCGCGGCGCGCCTGGGCTGTCCTGCTGCGGGCGTGCTCCGCGGCTTTGCTCCCCGTCTCCCTGGTCTGCTGGGGGGGGGGGGATGCAGCTAGTGCCCCCCCCCCCAGCAGACCAGGCTTTTCTTGCCTACACCTGGGGTAGAGCAGCTGGGGGCTGCCGGGTTGGTCCCGCAGCGCCGCTCCGGACCAACCTGGCAGCCCCCCAGCTGCTCTGCCCCAGGCATCCTGATTCAGTTTCAGCAGCGGCTGAATCAGGACGCCTGGGGCAGAGCAGCTTGGGTGCTGCTGGGTTGCTCCAGTAGCGCCGAGGAGCAGCGCTACTGGAGCAACCCAGCTGCTCTGCCCCAGGCGTCCCCAAGTCAGCCGCTGCTGAAACTGACCAGCGGCTGACTACAGGAAGCCCGAGGCAGAGCTGCTCTGCCCCGGGCTTCCTGGAATCAGCCGCTGATCAGTTTCAGCAGCAGCTGACTTGGGGACGCCTGGGTTTCTTAAGTTGAATCTGTATGTAAGTCAGAACTGGCGTCCAGATTCAGCCACAGTTGAAACTGATCAGTTTCAGCAGCGGCTGACGCCAGTTCCGACTTACATACAGATTCAACTTAAGAACAAACCTACAGTCCCTATCTTGTACGTAATCCGGGGACTGCCTGTAGTTAAATTAGTCCTCATATTGTATGCGTAGTTGGGATTATCTTTTCTAATGTGCATTACTTTACATTTATCAACATTAAATTTCATTCGCCATTTTGTTGCCCGATCACTTAGTTTGGTGAGATCTTTTTGAAGCTCTTCACAGTCTGCTTTGGTCTAAACTATCTTGAATAGTTTGGTATCATCTGCAAATTTTGCCACCTTACTGTTGACTCCTTTCTCCAACATGTTTGTTGACACCTCAAAGAACTCTATTAGATTAGTAAGGCATGATTTCCCTTTACAGAAACCATGTTGACTTTCCTCCAACAAATTATGTTCATCTATGTGTTTGACAATTTTAGTCTTTACTGTAGTTTCAACCAATTTTCCCAGTACTGATGTTATTCTTACTGATCTGTAATTGTCAGGATCACCTCTGGAGCCCTTTTTAAATGTTGGTGACACATTAGCAATCTTCCAGTCATTAGGTACAGAAGCCGATTTAAAGGATAGGTTGCAAAACACAGGTAATAGTTCCGCGTTTTCACATTTGAGTTCTTTCAGAACTCTTGGGTGAATGCCATCTGGCCCTGATGACTTGTTACTGTTAAGTTTATCAATTTGTTCCTAAACCTCCTCTAAAGACACCTCAATCTGGGACAATCCCTCAGATTTGTCACCTAAAAAGAATGGCTCATGTTTGGCAGTCTCCCTAACATCCTCAATCATGAAGACGGAAGCAAAGAATTCATTTAGTTTCTCTTCAATAACTTTATCATCTGAGTGCTCCTTTAGCATCTTGATTGTCCAAGGACCCTACTGGTTGTCTAGCAGGCTCCCTGCTTTTGATGTACTTAAAAAAAACATTTTGCTATTACTTTTTGAATTTTTGGCTAGCTGTTCTTCAAATTCCCTTTTGGCTTTTCTTATATTTCTACAATTAATTTAATAGAGTTTATGCTCCTTTCTATTTTCCTCGGTAGGATTTGACTGACACTTTTTAAAAGAGATGTCTTTTTATCTATCACTGTGTCTTTTACTTGACTGTTAAGCCATGGTGGCATTTTTTTGGTTCTCTTAGCTGCAGATAGGATTTAACTCTGAAACAGTTTTGAAAAATAATTTTCAAGACTAATTTTACTGCATCCATACAACCATGTTTGCTGTAACTAGATTCCTTTTCTTAAAAGCAATGAGGTGAGTGTTTTTTAGGACAACATAGCAGCTTTATAAGTGGCTGAATAGTCAGTTTTTGGCCTCATTTTCATATAGCCTGCTGTATTTCCTGGTATATCTACACAATAATCAGATTTTTCCTGAATGACAATAAATATTCATGCAGGGGATTCTATTTACATTTTAATAAGGTAAAAAGACTGTAACTGGATCCCCAGAGTAAACATATATGACTCCTGACCCAGTTAAAGCACTGTTAAGTCTTTCCATGTACGTGGGATTTCACACAGTATGAAACTGGCCCTGAATCATGCAACAGCCTGGGACTTTGGCAGGCCTTTAGCACACTTTGGGAACATGATTAAACCATGGCCAAGCTCCATCTATTCTGCAATCTGGGCAAATTATTTAGCCCTGTCAGGGGATGCCTTTCACAGCCCTGTTGTCTACTGGCCTCTTTAATGAATGCAACTGTGAGTTGTTTATATTCATTTTAAAGGTTAGAAAACTGAGGTTCTGTTACTTTCCCCCAAAGTAACATGGGACTGCTGGGTCAGAGCCATCAATAAAATTGTCATCTCCTGACTGGTTTTAAATACAAGATCATCCTTCTGGTGTTATAATCAAGTCCTTCCATTAATGGTGACAGTTCCAGTGTAAATTGAACTAGAGGCAGTAATAAATGGATTCTGCTTGCTTCTCCCTACTGCACCATATTGAAGCATATATCTTTTTTTTATAGTATAGACTAGGCCCAACAGAGACATATAGAAATATATAGAGATTTCATCAATTTTTATTCCAAAGTGAAATTATAGCAATGTAGTTGCAGTTATAGCAACGCCACCTGAACCGTTATAGCTAATAAGGAGTCAGATTTCTTGTGAAAGAAAATTAGGTCTTATAATGGAGGGTTTTACAAAATTTAAGATTAATTCAAATGTTCTCATGAGTATTTAATATTTAGTGATTGGGAGGAAATAATGATAAATGTTCACCAGTTAAGGTTGCCAGGAGTCTGGTTTTGAACCGGACAGTCAGTATTTGAGCTTTCTGTTCAGGAAACAAATTGAGAAAATATAAATATCTGGTATTTTCTAAATAAGATGCAATGTAGATTGTAATATAATGTCAAGTGTCCGGTATTTTTGTTGAAACCATCTGGCAACCCTATCACCAGCAGTGACATGGAACACTTTCTCTCCCCCCCGCGCCCCATTGTACATGAGAACCAAAAATGAAGCAAATCACTGTGCTTTCATTCCAACTTCATTGTTCCCTTGCCTTGTACAATGGAAGAAACAGATCATTAAATTGCCTCAAGTTGCTTGTGGGGGACCCAGCTTAGTTACATCAGCCTCATGGGGCAACCCTATGACCCCCAGTGCTGCCTGAAATCTCAGCAATGCTGTGCAGCCTAGCCTCTAATATGCCTCACCTGTGTCAGGACATGCGGTGTGCATTGGGAGACTTCTCACCTATCTGAAACTGGGGCTTTTTAGGGCCTGTTGATGGTACTCTTGCCCTTTTAGCCACAATCAAGCAGTAGAGGGTGAGGCTTTTCACCTCTCAATGGCAACACGATCAGGTCCAAATTTCCCATTTATTTCCCCTCCCTGCAGAGAAAACTTCATTTCCCTGTCACGTTCCACAGTATCTGCTCTTTTTTTCCTCTTTCACACTTCAAGGCTTGGTGTCACAACCAGCGTCCTCCTGTGTAAGGATGATGATTCTCTGTGTAGTTGGCCCCGGCTTAACTGGTACATAGACCGGGCTGTTGTCAGTTTCTCTTTCACAACACATAAAACTAAGAAATTTTTGTGATTTTTTTTTCTTGAACACCTTGAAATAACAAGAAATGGGTGTCACATGGTGCCATGAAAATGTCATGATTTTGTTTCCATTTTGTGACTAGCAACTAATATGCATTGATCTAGTGGTATTCTATTAAATTTGCAACTTTGAAAAAAAAAACATTTATATTGCAGTAGCACTTAAAAGGCCATAAATGAGCCTGGGTTACCCATGCAAGGCACTGTACAGACATAGGAAGAGAGAGTCCCTCCCTAAAAGAATTAAAATTCAAAATACGTATTATTGGCATAGTTAAGATTGAGTTAAAAGATACATGCAGAGTAAGAATGGCATGTATCTTTAAGAATAGAACTATACAGGCAGTCCCCGACTTACGCGGATCCGACTTATGTCGGATCCGCAGTTACGAACGAGGCTGCCCCAGAGTACACGGACTGCGGGACCTTGCGGTCCTGCCGCCCGTGTACTCTGGGGCTTTCTCTGCATCTCCCTGGTCTGCAGACCAGGAAGACGCAGAGCAAAGCCGCGGGGGGGGGGGGGGGGGGGGGGGCTCGGGCAGCGAGGCAGCCCAGGTGCGCCTGGGCTGCTCTGCTGCCGGCTTCCCCGAGGCTTTGCAAAGCCGTGCGGGGGGGGGGGGCGCTCGGGCAGCGGGGGGCTCTCCAGCAGACCAGGGAGACTGGGAGCAAAGCCGCGGAGGACCCAGGCAGCGGAACCGCGGTGCGTCTCGGTCCGCCGCCCGTGTCTTCCTGGTCTGCTGGGGCGCATCTAGTACGCCCCCCCCCCCCCCCGGCAGACTAGGCTTTTCTCCGGACGCCTGTGGCAGAGCAGCTGGGGTGCTGCCGGTTGGTCCCGGAAGAAGCAGCGGCTGAATCTGGACGCCAGTTCCGACTTACATACAGATTCAACTTAAGAACAAACCTACAGTCCCTATCTTGTACGTAACCCGGGGACTGCCTGTAGTATGCTTCAGAAATTATCAGGAATAAAAGCCTGTGTCTGAACTGATATTTTTAAATTAAAGTTTGTATCTTTGTGCCTGGAGTCACAAAGACACAAAATCCACTTTGCATTAGTAGGCTTTTAGTAGTCTTGGGGGAGGAAGAGAAGATGCAAGAATGAGATTTTAAGAAATGCTTCTTTGTCCTTAGTGTACATAGTGTCTTACCTAGTTACTGTGCAAGCTAGCCATATTTATAGTAGGCGATGACAAAATCATTTGTGCAAATTATTACAATTTTTTACAATAAAAAGTAAAATGCCCTAAGCACCATTGTGTAGTCATTCTTCTAACGTAATGTTCAGCAATTAGTGCCCTTACACATTTGTCATTGGTGATACTTCCTGCTCAAGGTCATTGCTGAATGCCTTGAGTACATCTCTTGTAAGTGGAAGTCTTGACTATTTCAACTAATGCTAAGTGACAGGTGCTTTCTACTCACATATGTCAATGGTGACAATATACCCAAATACAAAATGCAGGCTCTGAGGCATAGCTGTGCTGCTGTTCCTGTCCATTCTCCCAAGAAATGTGCACATATTGCAGCTAACGCTAACTTACACACCTTTTTATCTCTTAGGTTCTACAGAAGCATAAAAATGCTCACACAATGGTGGCTTTAATGAAAGTTTATGAAGAAGAAGATGAAGCTTATCAGGAATTAGTTACCTTGGCAACACAATTCTACCAATATTTACTGCAGCCGTTTAGAGATATGCGAGAATTGGCAACATTATACAGACTGGAAATCCTGGTAGGTTTTCCTTTAAAAGATTTAACTCCCTGGCTTGTGATATGCTCCACCTGCCCCTAGTGCCATTTAGCTTCTGAGTTACTGAAGCATGTCCAAGATTTATGTTCCCTGGCATTATTCCCCAAGTTCATCAAACATGAGTACCATGGTAAAAATCTGAAAAATTCCAAGATATAGCTGACCTGTTGTCAGTAGCCTGTGTAAGATCTATTTGGTGATAAAGGCTTGAATAGCGTCTCATCCCCAGGCTTCAGCTAGCTTTACCTCAGATGCTCTGTTTTGTTTCTTTCATTGATGATGGTGTGTTGGGTTTTTTAAAGCAAAAAACCCTTCAGCTCTGGCATTTTCCTGGTATTCTGAGTTTTCAGGGACTTTAGCAACAAAAGAACACAAGTGGTATTAACTTTCAAAAGGACTTGTGCTCTTTTTTCACTTTTGAAAATTCCAACCATCAGTATTTTATGTTTTTTCCATCAGATGTACCCTCCAATTGTATTAGTATGCTTTTCAGGAGGGCAGTCATGCTTTGCTTTGCTTTTTCTTTTTAATACACTGTTAAAGAAGTGCTAAAATGATGTCTTAGGTGAAATTAACAGAAGCAGAGTAACACAGAGTTAAAGCTATAGCATCATGATTAATTCACTTTATTGAGCCTGCAAATTAAGTCTAAGATCAAAACACAAGTTGTTACAGTAGCCTGTGTGTTGCTTTATTTACAGAGGACCAAACTCTGAAATGTTTTGGTTCTGTTTATATTAAAATCTTAAATATGACACCAGATTTACTCCTAAATGTCTTCTAAGAGCCCATTAAGCAGTTGAAATGTTGGTAATGCTGCTAGAGAGTATTGACCCTGTAGTTCAGCAAATTCTCTGCTTCCGCACCTGTCAGGTCCTGAGTAGGGATGTAAATACCCATGACAATGTTAACTGGTTAAATGAGTTAATTTCTATCATTTAACCAGTTTACTCCCAGTGGGGGCTGTTCCAGGCAGTGGCCCCTGCCGCGTGGGGTCCTGCTGGCCACCCTCCTGTGGGCAGGGGTTTTCTCCAGCCCAGGCTAGCCCTACTGCTCCTCAGCCAGGTGGGTGGGCAGCTGCTCTCCAGCCCATCCCTCCATAACTGGTTACCCCATAAGCATACTGATAAGGTTAATGCTTATCAGGTAACTGGTTAACCGGTTAACCTTTTATAGCTCTAGAATGCTAGACTAGTGAAGTTGAAACTGTATATTTGAGTTTCTCTTGGTCACAGATAAACCTTTACAGACACAAACGATGAAGGTCAACACTGCTTTAAGAAATAAATTAATCCATTGTTTTTTCTAACTAGCAGTGCTCAAGCCATTGTTACAGAGCAAAAGTGGCTCTGAAAACGAGAACAAAAAATAGGGTCTCTTCAATTAATTGTAGTGACTCACTTCACTGCAGTAGAGTAGAGATCACGGCAGCCATCGTGGTGTGCCTTGGCTCAGTTTCCACTGTATTGTGCATGCTGAGCTACAACACTGTTGGGATTGACGTGTCGAAGAATAACATGTCTCTTTGTAGAAATCTTTACAGATGGATAGGCTGGGCCCTAAAAGAATAGAAGCCTTGCAGAAAGAGGCTGAAGATTGGACTAAGCAGGCCGAAGAAGCGGTGTGCTCCATTCAGGACATCACTGTGAGCTACTTCAAAGAAACTGTAACAGCTCTGGCAGGTAATGAGGGAGAGCTTACTAAGAACTTCATAAGGAGTTGACTTTAAGGCTGTATGTCCTTGTGTGGCTGAGCTGTGCTCAGTACAAGAGAGCAGATAGGAAAAGAGCACCCTGGAACCACTTTGCATTCTCACCCACCTGCAGATCCTGGGGCCAGCATGAACAATCTCTGACATCTATGTATTTGAGAGTGAGAGTGAGAGTGAGAGAGAGAGAGAGAGAGAGAGAGAGAGAGAGTGCGAGTGCGAGTGTGTGTGTGTGTGTGTTCAAGAATGCCTTCTACATGCTAAGAGCTAGGATCACCAAATTCAGCATACGGCTTCCTCTTATCATAACTTAAAGCAAGGTCTCTGTTTGGTTGTGCCAGGAAAATGGGATTTGCCTGGAATCATAAAACCAGAAGGAACCTCGAGAGGTCATCAAGTCCAGTCCCCTGCCCTCACAGCAGGACCAAGCACTGACTACATCATCCCTGACAGATTACTGCCTAACCTCCTCTTAAATATCTCCAGTGATGGAGGTTCCACAACCCCTGTAGGCAATGTACTCCAGTGTTTAACCACCCTGACAGGAAGTTTTTCCTAATGTCCAACCTAAACCTCTCTTGCTGCAATTTAAGCCCATTGCTTCTTGTCCCATCCTCAGAGGTCAAGGAGAAGAATTTTTCTCCCTCCTCCTTGTAAAACCCTTTTAGATATTTGAAAACCATTATTATGTCCCCTCTCAGTCTTCACTTTTCGAAACTAAAAAATCCCAATTCTTTCAGCCTTCCCGAATAGGTCATATTTTCTAGACCTTTAATCATTTTTGTTGCTCTTCTCTGGACCTTCTCCAATTTTTCCACATCTTTCTTGAAACGTGGTATCCAGAATTGGACACAGTACTCCAACAGAGGCCTAACCAGCACAGAATAGAGCGGAAGAATGACTTCTTGTATCTTGCTCATAACACTCCTGTTAATGCATCCCAGAATCATGTTCTGAGATTGCTTCTCATGGAGTGGAATTGCTTCTCAAAACCATACAGAAGAGAGACAGAATCACCACATAGGTGAAAGGGGCTGGCTGGGGGCACCTCCTTCCTACCCCCATCCAGGACTGTCCCAACCCCAAACCTTCCACCGCCTCAGGCATCTTTTAGGGAGGGGGGGAGAACTAAAGCTCCCTCCCCACCCATTTGTATGGGAGCATTGCTGGCTGTTCCCTTTCATCAGTAAGCAAGGGGAAAGTGGACTTTCCTTCATTCTTCCCTCTATCTGGGGGAGTGTAGGGAGCAGATGAATCTGGATCTGTCCCAGCCGGGGTATGTGCCTCCCTCCCTCAGCTGTGCTTGCTGGAGCTGTAGTGGCCATGGACAGGTGCTTTTCACCTAGCCCCAAGTTACTGTGGTGAAAGAGGGCTGGGGTTAGTCCTCTCTCCCCGCAGCTGCCTGCGTACTGAACCCCTCGTCCTCAGCTCCTCCCCAGAGCAATGATTCAAATGAAGAAAAACAAAAATTAAGTGAAGGACCCAAGCATGCCATGTAAGTCTTCTAGTCAGTAATAAAAGTGTCTGCATGAAAACTTTCATCGGTTTGATTAAATGGGTTTAAATCCCACCACTGGTTACATCGGTGCAAGTTTGTGTGTAGACAAGGTCTGAGATTTACAGCTGACAAGCCTCTCAACAAACAGCACCTCACGCACATATATTTTACTCTAATTTTTTTCTGGTGCAAACTATTAAGGAGATTTCATCCCATTAATTACATTAGAGAATTTAATGTATTTAAATTATGTGCATGGTGGAACTTGAGACTTTTATTATAATAAAATGCATTAGACTTTTATTATAATAAAATGATTCCTGCCTTGCTAGTTCTAGGATTTCAAAATAATACACAATAAGTACATTAAAGTAATTCCCTCAAAATATTGAATACCAGGCAGCGTTCATTGGCACTTCATTTTCAGCAGGACCTAAAGAAGGTTATCAGTGCCACAGCATTTATGACACTTTGTTGCAACCCTTTCGTTTGGCAGCAATGCACAAACAAATGGAACAAGATCAGAAAAGGTTTGGCCAAACCACCTGGGCATCGGCTTCTCCAAGACTAGAAAACCTGAAGTATATGTTAGCTAAAGAGACTCTTCAGCACATGAGAGCGCGGGAACTATGCCTGAATCACAAGAGAGCTGACATCCGGAAAAATGTAAGACTTTAGCAAACTGTGACTCAAATTCTTTTCTGTGATTCCAACATAAGGACCTCACGCAAAGCCCACTGTAGTCAGTGGGAGATGTTCAGGGGAGATGTTCAGGGCCAAAAGACCCATTTCAGAAGAGCAGTAAAGTGCCATGCGGAGTAGGAGAGTGGTCTAATTGTGATGAAAAATGTCTTTGTTTAAAATAAACCCAAACCAACCAGGATTTCCTCAGACCATTTTGGGAGGAGGTAGGGAACCTCCCACTTCTAGACTTATCTGATTTTTTTAAAAATTTATTTTGGGGAAGGAGGTAATTGAAACAAAAAAGGCTCGTCCCCCCTTCTCCTTTTTTGATATTGCGGGAAAATGCACATTTTCTCATTTTTTAAAATTATTACTCAGCCCCTTCCCCCCCAGGTGTGCATGGGATGGGAAAAGATGAATGTTTAGCAAAAGGTTACAAATTGAAGTGTTATTTTACCTTTTTTAAAGCATGTCCACTTGTTAGTGTTAACACTGAGAAATAAGGTATTTTCAGGTAAAAAGGAATCACTTATAATGATTCAGGATATATTAACTTGAAATAGCATTGCATCAGAAATGGGAAATATTGAGCCTTGACTAATACAAGAATTCTAAATGATACTGTGTCTAACCACTACTATATTGTGTCATTTTATTTTCCAAGGACAATATATAACATTGTCTCCAGTTACTCCTAAGTCCAGTGCATTATATTTTATATAAGGTCCTTTGTAATCAATTTCTGCATACTGGAGACCTGTTATTAATGTTATCCTTTCTTACAGAGGGTGGGAGGAGAATTGTGTATGGCACAATATTCTGTTAATTAAAAAATAAATGTGATGCAGTGTCATGAGACAGTATTTTTATTGGATAAAGCTTTTCAACAGTAAAATCAAACCACTGGAAATAATTACTATTGTGTCATTTCTGATCTACTATTGTATTATCTCTGATCAGTTTGTGACACACTCATTCATAACACTTGTTTGGCCATTTTTGTTGTATTTCATTTTGAAATAACACAGACTTTGGGTTTCAGTCCTAGATCAGGATTCTACCTTGTAAAATCAAATGCTGCACATGAATGTCCAAACAATGTGGCACTGGCCCTCATGAATGGAGATCACATACAGACCTTCAAAATTCAAAGCTTGGCTTTTTAAGGACGTGATCAAATACTTGACTTGACTGTTACCTTTTACAGGAGGCCTTAAGAAACGTTTTGTCTTTAAATGAACGGTTAACAGAAACTCCTGGTTAATGAGGGCCTATCTAACCACATTCACTTTCTGCTGCCTTTCATTCTAAAGCATTTGTTGTGCTCATCATCTTGTCAGCTAAGGATGTGTCACTGAGGTAAAAATTTTTGCATGCCCAGTCATGCCCTATAGATCTACACACTATGCAGTTATTTTTAGTAGGCATTAGCATTAAAAGCAATGAACAGTCCAACTAAACATCCCTTAATTGCTCATCATTCAGTCTCTTGGAACTTGTGATGTCTCCAGTTGCCACGGAGTTGTCCTGGAAAGATGAGATTTTAATTACTAATGGAGAAAAAAAAATCAAGCTTGAAAAAAAAACTGTGTAGGTGTTTTTTATCTATATAATAAGATTACAGGTTTGTCACTGTGTCCCTCTGAAACCTGAAATGTCTGTTGAGTCAGTGTGAAACAATGGGAACGGCTACAAGCATGGTTGAGAGTTCTTTTAGTTCAGAATATACCAGATTCAATCACCAATGGGATTTGTTATAATCCAGTTTAAGTTCTCAGCCATTTTCAGCTTTCCTTTATCCACCACTTGACAAATTTTAGCCATGCACCAGCACAGGCTTTCAGCTATTAGTTTGTTTATATATTGCACACAATTCTTACTGGTGGTTTTCATTCATTCATAAATAAGTGCCAAAAAAGGGCGCACAGCTATGTCTCATGTCTCTCTTTTACTCACCGCAGCCATCTGTCCTTAGCTGAAATGGCGAAGTAGTCAGTCTGTTGTTTTTACTCCTGCTGTTTCCATCTGCATTGCTTGCTGGGTAGAAAGCTACCTTAGAGTTTGTGTATGTGTCTGTGTGCACTTTCCTGATTCTTTGTTGTTGTTTTTTTTTCTCTTTTTCGGAAACGTGCAGATGGAAAACCTAGATGAACAAGAGGAGAATGTAGCTCTAGTAGAGAAGCTGGAAATTGAGTATTATGAAACCCAATTGGAATTGTATGATGTTCAGTTTGAGATACTTAAACATGAAGAAATGCTGCTTATTACACAGTTGGAAACTTTAAGGAGACAGATCAAAGGTAAGAAAGAAAAGCATTATTTAAAGACAAATAATAAAGCCAAAAGTTCTTACAAAGAGGTGTACACATCCTACAGAAAAGTAGATCACTCTTACTTGGCTTTTGGTGCCAAGAGAGAATTGCTAGATTTTGTTAGTGCCGAAGCAACTTTTGATTTGTTGTCTTCCTGAGCAACTTTGGTAACACTGTTTGATAAACGGACATTAGGGTTCACATTGACAACATATTTTCTTAACTGCCTCTGTGACATGCACGTGTATTTGTTTTGTATGTACAAATCAAGAAACATGTGCGTGCGTGTCTCTGTCTGGTCCTACAATTACAGTTTAACCTCTCTAGTCTGGCACCCTTGGGGTCTGACTGATGCCAAATCAGAGAATTTGTCTAGCAGCATTACCAACACTTCCACTGCTTACTGGGCTCTTAGAAGACAGTTAGTGGTAAATTAGAGCTAAATCACAGTACAGAACACAGAGCCAGGACTGGTGGCTGTTAAACTTTATGGGTCTGCAGGAAAGTTGGCTACACGCCTGATAAGTGGACATCTGGTCAACTAAAATCATGCCGGATCACAGATGTTGCCAGACCAGAGAGTGCCGGATTACAGAGGTTCAACGTGTACCTGATTTGTGCATCCAAACTGATGTGCCTGCAGGTACTGTGACACAAGGAAACCCACTAATAATTGGATCCTAAGATTGAAAGTTGCAAAACACACACTATTTAAGCCAAAAAGAAGCGATAATAATTTGATGCATAAGTATTGATCAGGGCTAGCAACAGATTTTTGGCAAGTCCCGGGCAAAGGCGGGGGGGGGGGGGGAGAGAGCTTGATTCCGGGTCCACCAGAAGGGGTAGGACTGAGAGCTAGCCGCCCCTTCTAGCCCTCAGCACCACCAGCCCACACCACATGGGGCTCCAGCAGTAATTTAAAGGGCCTGGGATTTCTGGCTGCTGCTTAACTCCTGGGCCCTTTTAGATCGCCAAGCCCCAGGAAAAGCTGCTCCTTTTGCCCCTCCCCTCATCATAAGCCCTGGTACTGATGCTTCCTTGTTGTTTTTCTGAACTCTTGTATATACAGGCAGTCCCTGGGTTACATGGATCCGACTTACATTGGATCCCTACTTACAAACGGGGTGAGGCATCCCCGCACTAGCTGCTTCCCCCCAGCAGACCAGGGAGTCGTGGAGCGGCTTTTCTCAGCAGACACCTCAGCTTGAGAATAAAGGATTGAGGGAAGTGAGGTGTGGGAGAATAAAACTGAGCTCTGGAGAAATGTTTGGCTAGAGTTTCCCCTACAATATGTACCAGTTCCGACTTACATACAAATTCAACTTAAGAACAAACCTACAGTCCCTATCTTGTACGTAACCCGGGGACTGCCTGTATTTGCCATATAGTGTTGGACATTTCTCATATTCATACCAGTCCACGTTAAGTATGCACCATTATTTGTAAATGTGACAACAGATGAAACAAACTGCTTAGCGTTTGTCTCGTAATTCCTGTCAGTTTGCTGCGAGACTCCAATCAGTGAATAAAAAAGTTAGACAAGTTATTCCAGAAAAGAAGACATTTTTAATAGGAAACCAAATGATGGCAAGTGTGGGTGTATAAGCGTGACCCTGCAGACATGAGTGACTTTCCTCATCCTTACGGGATTAAAGTGACAATGTGCTCGTAAGCGTTTGCAGGGTCAGACTGAGAGCGTGTCAGAGGAACCTGCCTTGTTTAAAATTGTACATCCAACAACTTGGCTTATTGGCTTCTGTGGTTTTTAAGGTGTCATTAGCTCTCCTAAGTGTTTAAATATTTAAGGAACTCTGGAGTTCGTGCGCTGTTTAAATGCCGACTGCCTTTCTAGAGAAACAGGATGAAGTTGTTTACTATGATACCTGTGAAAATCCCGAGGAGCTCCACGTCATTGAGCAGGCAGTGGGACAACATTGTACCTCCTCATCAGAAATCACTAAGCTGAGGCTGAAGACTCAGCACCTGGAGGCTAAACGTGGGACTATCTGTGCGAGACGAGCCTACCTCAGGAACAAAAAAGTAAATGTGCTCCCAGAGCGGTGCAGCTGCTTTCACTCATACCTGCTGGCTTGCGACATAGATAGAAAACAGTGGAGGAATCTTGGGAACAATATACAGGGCAATATATATGGGACTAGGTACAGGAGGAAGGGGTTGAGGCAGCTTCACATGCCACTGGTCCTGGCTCAGCTTCCCACGATACCTTAGAGTTGCTCTAACTTCTTCTGGTTGCTGGAGACTCCTGGGATTGATAGACACCAGGGATTAGTAGAGTGCAGGGAAGTCCCGGCCAGATCCCTTGCCAGCAGCTGGAGGGAGCATGGGCTAAGAGCAGTAATGCTGGCTCTGTACCACCAGAGGATCGCTCCTTGGTTGTTATGCTGGGTTTGGCCCTTGCACTGTGGCAGAAAGCATTGACAGGCAGGGGAGACTGTGGCCCAGAGTGTAGGAGGCTGCAGGTACAAACAATTAATGCAGTGCAGCGGTTCCTTCTTTGCCTTTGAGGGCGATGGTCGTTTGGAAGGGAGTTGTTGCTGCAAATTAGTCCAGGCTTTTCCTTGCGGTGGGTCTTTCGTTTACTCACTGTTTTGTGCTTGTGGGAGTTGCAGTCTGAGAGCAGCACAGTGGAAAGACAATACAGTCACAGTTGGCCCTTGCAGCCCATGAAGCTTGCTGGGATGCTTTCGTTTACACCCCGGTAACCGCACTGAATTAAATTCAGAAAGCAGAGTTTGGCCTGTCTCTCCTGCTTCCTACCTCCCTCTCATAGGTTCTGGAGCTAGGGGTGCGGAGGGTATTGCAGCGCCGCCTGATCTGAAGAGGGTTCCATTGTATACAGGTTTTAAAGCTTAGGTCAGTGGTGCTCAGTATCCCCACTATACAAACTATTCTAGCCCCCCCGCCCCGTGGCTCCCTCTAGACTGAGCTTTCTAGAGGAATTAGAAGAGTCTCATGGGAGGCACATCTGGAACACAGTCAGTCATTCTGTCTCTAGTGACCACTTCCTCCTCAGAGAACATGTTTTGCTTCTGACTTCATTCACTTAATTGTTTAACCCTGAAGCCAAGCACCCGCTGATTTGTGACTGCCTACGCACGCCATGGATAAAATCCTCCATGTGGATGGTGACGAATAAACACTGACTGGTGACTCAGGCAAAAATATAATGAAACCCATGTCTTCTCTGACCTGTTCCTGTTGAAGAGTTCTGTACTGTTAGACGTTCCCCAGGCTGTCTGTTGCATGATTCATCTGTAATTCTATACATGAGAGATACTGGGTGGAGGGAGGGAGAAATCAAGTGCAGGGAGTTTCCACGTAACTTACAATGCCCACTTTTTTCCCTGTGTCTCCTTCCTCACGTCTCCACCATCCTTCTTGACTGAGGCTGGCTCTTTAGCACTTATGAATGCTGCTTTTGAATGCACTGCAGGGGAAGAAAAGCGGTGTCAGACAGACAGACAGAGACACGCCCCTCCCCCATGAAAGGCCAAGCATCTTCCTTTATAGCATTCCTAAACCCAGTCTGCCAGTCTAAGACTGTGAACGACTAAGACCCCAATCCAGAGTTCTCTGAAGTCAGTGCAAAGATTCCTACATGTTTCCATTCTTAGGGCTCATGCATTGTATGTTGAGCGCAGGACTTCTACATCGCAGGACAAAGCAAGGCCACTCTGTAAGAGACCTTTCAACTGCTTTAACAGCACAGATTCACACACGCACTTTCAAAGTGAACCAACTAAGGTTTGCATGCGTTATGCTGTTCCCTCAGGATCAGTGTGAAGAGAGCCACCAGTTTAGACTACAGCAGGCACAGGAAAGCATAAACCGCATCCATCAGCATCACAGCATCCAGCTAGTGAGTATGCACAAGGCGCATTTCTTGTGGAGATTGTAGCTGACTGACTAGCATGCACACTTGTTTACTGGCTTGTCTTTAAATGCAGAAAAGAGACAAGAGGAAAGAGGAGGAGAAGAAGAAAAAAGCGTGGATAAGCCAGGAACGCCAGAAAACACTGGAGAGGCTGAAAACATTCAAAGAGGCAAGTACTGAAAATAACATACGAGCATTTTTAAAAGGCATCTGACTGAAGATGTCATGTGAGTAATAGGGTTAATGTGAGCACGGGGGCTGAGGAAAAGGGAGAAGAGTCCTTCCGTTGAATTACTGTTTAGTCTCTCATCCTTTCCAAAGTTCTTGAAATATCATTGAGCCACTTTTGGACCACTACTGTGGACTCTGGTACTTTCCCCCAAAGAGGTAAGAATAGTATCACAGTGGCTTGTGCTCAGAACAGAATTTAACAGCTTTTCCTTTCGACCTCATATGCCCTAAGACAACCTTCACAATCACGTCTTTGGATCTTTGCATAACGAGTAGCCTTATAATTGTCTTGAAATGCTTTGTGTGTGGGGAGGGTAAGGTGCCCTCAAGAGGCAGGAGTCATTCCCATACACGCCAATGGGCACTTGGCAGACAGAGTGGAGACCTAACCCTTAGTGAAGACGGTAAGGTTGATACAGTTGTGGAGAATTCAGGTGTTAGGAAAAAAAGAAATGTGGCACTTATGCCTCTCCGCATATGTTTTTCATGGTCAGGTGTGCACATATGCCTGCTGTGTGTATACATACACAGGTGGGCCTGTGAGTTTGAAAATCTGGACCAGAAGGTATTATCTATCTGGTGATTGTAGCCTCAGTTGACCCAGGACAGGTTTGAAGCTATAAATGTTTCCTATTTATACCTCTATTCTGTTCAATGGCTGGTACACAGAAGCACAATAAACTGTTTAAGACTGAGTTACAACTTGAGGATTTCTAAACCCTGGCTTTCAGCATTTAAATGGGAAGCCCAAGAGAAGCACGTGGTATTTAGCATTTCTGAGCATTGACTTCCAAGTGAAATCATTAAGAATTAATCCAGTAAGGGGCAACGTAAGCTAGTGAGTGGGCCACATGAGTGGCCCTTCATCTCATTGGGCCGCACGATTGTCGTAACCAAGACAGTCTCCCTGGATACTGCAGTTGCGTACCTAGAATTTGTGGGTTGTGTCAATTGAATCGTAACAGCGCTTGGATTGGATGCAGAGGGGGCGCATGGCTCTCACAGTCAATGTTGGGTGCAATCGGCGCGCACCTCACTTCACATGCCCTTGCTTTACATACGTGTCGTAGTAATATTGGTAGGAAAAAAAACCTAGCTGGACAAAAACCAGCAGAATCTGGCAACCCTGCACATGGGCAATAGTAAACAAAATGTCTTATGGGCCACACATATGACCCCAATGAGCTTTATGTGGCCACAGGTTGCCCATCATTGAATTAATTCATCATGATCCATGCCGAGTGAGGTGAAGAATAAAACATTCGTACATGTGTGTGCACACAGATTCTTGCAGTGAATAAATTAAAGCGCAGCTCACCTTGTTAGGTTTTTTGTTTTGTTTTTATTAAAGAAAGCTAATCAGAGTTTTCCTTTTCTTGTAAGAACCTGAAATCTCATCTTATCACCCCCCAGATGGAATCATATCATGTAATTACCCTTTTCAGTAGTTTTCTTGTGGTTACATAAAACCTAGCAAAGAGAAAATAGTCTTCCCCAATTTGCAAATCAGAGTGTTTAATTAGAATGCGTGGACCATACTTCTTTCCGCCACTTGTGGGAGGCTAGGCAGGAAATCCAGGCTTATGTGTCTAATTTAAGTCTCACTCCTTTTAAAACTATAAACACGTCTTCCATAAAAAATAGCAAAGATAAAAACTCTTTGTGACACCCACATTAGTTTCCATAGCAAGAATTTTTGCTATCCAAGTGGTTATTATTGTCCACATGTATGATTTAGCACAAGGTTGAGAGAGGAAGGCCGGAGAACCTGTGACAAGCACTAGTGTTATAAAGCAGTTCCTTTCAACTTTTCTAGACTTCAGTATCCCCTTTCTGGAGTCTGATTTGTCTTGCATACCTCCAAGATACACCTTACACAAAAACTACTTGCTTACAAAATCAGACATAAAAATACCAATGTGTCCCAGGCTACTATTACTGAAAAATTGCTTACTCCCTCATTTTTAACATATAAATTAATAGGAATATAAATATTGTACTTACATTTCAGTGTATTGTACATAGAGCAGCATAAACCAGTCATTGCCTGTATGAAATTTTAGTTTGTACTGACTGTGCTAGTGCTTTTTATGTAGCCTGTTGAAAAACTAGGCAAATATCTAGGGCCATGTCTACACTACAGATAAGATTGAAGCAGCTGCAGTCGATCTTCCAGGGTTTGAATTAGTGGGTCTAGTGAAGACACACTAGTTCGAACCATCGATACTAGTAGCCCTGTTTCTATGAGGAGTAAGGGAAGTAGAAGGGAGAGCATGTGCCCTTCGACTTTCCCCAGTGTGGACAGTGCCAATATTCAAGTTAAGATACTTCAGCTTAAGATACATTCATAATTAATGAAGCAAAAGTTGCATCTCTTAATTTGACTTTATGCCATAGTGTAGACCAGACCTAGATGAGTTGAGTACTCCCGAGGAGATATCTGCATGTAGCTCAGGTTGAAAAGAGACACAGCATCATTAAGTCAAGAGAGCAGACCCACTCACACAGTGGTCCCTCCTGCCAAGACTTGCCATCTCAATTGCAACCATGTTTGTCCTTTAATCACCTCCCTGCTTTATCCCAAAGAGTAACAAATCAAACAACTCAGGGTTTTTTCTTGGGCGTGACTTGTGTGGCTGGTATTGGTTCCTGCCAGCAATCTTTTCCTTAGACTGGGACCGGGGGAAAACCATCATAGACTGGGATTTTCTAATACAGAAACATTAGCATCATTTTAAAAGACAGTTAAATGGATGTTCACCAAGTGGTTAAGGATGTTTGGCCTTTCTGATCCATTAGAACTGCCTATTTAATTCCATTCTCACAACAGGACTAATGCTCCACTACTCTTCTGTCTAAACTGAGTGCTTAGAACCTCACACTTGTGAGTAGTTGGCATGATTCAAGTCACATTTGTATGCAGTGAACATAGGGGAGGAAATCCACTAATAAAAGCAGATTTTAGTTTTGGGCTATTGTAAAAACTAGGAAGTGGGGACATGGTTTTGAGAACGTCTTTGATACTCTTTTAAATCAATAGTGGGGAACTTAAGACCCAGGGGCCGGATATGCCCCCCAGCTTGCCTGGATCTGGCTGCCAAGGTTCAGAGTTCCCCCTCATGGCGCAAAGACTTACACTGAGCACTCGCTCAAGTGGGAGAAGCCAAGTGAATCGATTTGGGGTGTGGAACCTTTTTTTAGATCGGGGGCTGCTGAGTCTCAGAAAAATCAGTCGGGGGCCACACACAAGTGAAGGGGCCCCTCACTGAGCAGGAGAAAGACACTCTCCACTTTCTCCTCACACCCCAGAGCCTAAGGAAGCCCAGCCTAGTAGATCTGAACGTGCCAGCCGCGGGGTGGAGACTCCCCAATGATGAGGGCTCTTTGCACTGTTGTTTTGACCACCATTAACTCCCGGCTTCTCGTTTTCTTTGCAGAAGTGTCCAGCTGAGTTTGTGCTGAAGACATCTCGGTCGCAGCCTCGCAGCCCCAAGCAGCCACAGGCCACTTCCCGTCAGACTCTAGCATTGTCCCCTCAGCCTGTATCAAGAACGAGTTCATCCCATAAGCAGCTGAAAAGCACTCGGCTGGCACAAGCCAGAGGTTTAAAAGCAGAATGTGGGAATACCCCAGCAGACATCCCTGTCCAGATTTTTGTCCCTGCTGGTGACCCCAAGCAACAAAAGCACAGCGAGGGGCTGATTTTACCACCACCACCACCACCACCTCCACCTCCTCCGCCGCCGCCGCCAGTCTGCCAGCCTCTGCCCTTAAAGACACCAGTGACAACCAAAGATCAGCTGCTTTCCCTCAACAGTGAAAGTGCTGCAAAACAGAGACTAGATGACTCATCCAAACGATCTGTGAATAATTATACAGGTAAATACATTAATGCTGACTGATCTCTTCCTCCTCTTTGGTATTCTGACCTCTTGCCCACCCTCTTAAAAATAAAGAGCGTTGTTGCAGGAGGCAGAGTTTTCCACAGCTACTCTCTTTGCTGGGGGCTAGGAAAATCTTCAATAACTCTGCTCTGAGAGACAAGGGCCATTACCACTGACCTCTCAGTGAACTCAGATGTCAATATAGGCATTTCATCTGCACCTGTCAACACAGCCCACGATTTTCAGCAGTGGCTAGAGATTTTGAGGACTCTGACGCTCAGAGAATGGGTGCTCAGTGTTTTTTGGAAATCACTGTCAAACGTGGGACCCCCAAGATCACTAGTTACTTGAAAATAATGTTGTCTTATGCTAGAATGATAGTTCAAGCTTTCGCTTCTCATGCTAGAGGTGTAACTATTAACAGCTGTTACAAAATAACGTAAACAATTCCTGGTGCCAGTTCTGCAGGTCAGATATAAGTACTTGTTCTTGCCTTTCTTGTGAACCCAAACTCCCATTGGCTTCTAGGGAGTGGTTCTGGATGTACCCCGAGGCACTTATAGCATCCTACAATGGGCAGAACCCTTTTCTCCTGAACAAACTCTTGCCACAAACTTAGGAGAGGGAATGTGCGAGTTAAGATTCGTGACACACTCAGGCAGACTGCAGCATCGGGCAACTTTGTCGTCACAGGATTCCTGCACTTTAATGTTGACTTCAGGCAATATGAATGTTCCTGTCCCCCGACTCTGAGATTATGGGGTGCCATGTTTGAAGGGTCTGATGAGATTTACTTGGCTTCTAGGTTAGAATTACTATGCCTAGGATCTAAAAATCAAGTTGTTTGTTTTTCTAGATAGTTCAGTGACCACAGGAAAAATTCCCGCAGCCAAGTTCTACTTTGTCTCCCCCTTGTTGGGGTTGTACAGGTGTAACCAAAGACTGACTTTTGCCATTGGCACTTAACTAACAGTTACTCCATATGTATGAGAACAGAGCTCCGCAAATCTCCCATAACTGTGTTGTCCACTACTTTTATCATTAAAGAAGTAGATGTGATCTTCTGAGTACTCCATGGGCTCGTCTACACTGACCCCTTTTCCGGAAGGGGCATGTAAATTTCACCTATCGTAGTAGGGAAATCCGCGGGGGATTTAAATATCCCCCGCGGCATTTAAATAAAAATGTCCGCCGCTTTTTTCCGGCTTTTAAAAAAGCCGGAAAAGAGCGTCTACACTGGCCCCGATCCTCCAGAAAAAGTGCCCTTTTCCGGAGGCTCTTATTCCTACTTTGAAGATCCTACTTTTAGATCCTACTTTGAAGTAGGAATAAGAGCCTCCGGAAAAGGGCGCTTTTTCCGGAGGATCGGGGCCAGTGTAGACGCTCTTTTCCGGCTTTTTTAAAAGCCGGAAAAAAGCGGCGGACATTTTTATTTAAATGCCGCGGGGGATATTTAAATCCCCCGCGGATTTCCCTACTACGATAGGTGAAATTTACATGCCCCTTCCGGAAAAGGGGCCAGTGTAGACGTAGCCCATGGGAACAGATGTAGGTAAGAAAACAGTTCTCAGAGCTGCACTGCAGTTTGAGTGAAGTGATTCCTTAAATGTGGTGCATACATTTCCTTTCCCACAGTACATTTGTCCGACCATTGTAATCACAAGAGGCAGGACTCCCAGTTCGGTGTCTTCAATTCTTCCAAAATGCTGTGAAAAGTAGTCTTAGCTGCATATCCATAGACCAGAAAGATAAGACTTCAATCAATAAGGTCATGGGGTGAATGCTGCCCATGGATGCACGTGCTGTGACTGACATCAAGAATTACACGCAAGAGCAGAATTTTCATCTCTTTCTGCAAGAACGGCTTTGCAGAAATCATTCACAGCTAATAAAAAATGCTCTGCTATTATTTTTGCATAAACAAAACCTTGGGTTTTCCAGCCTTAACCCCTCAGAACAATACACTTTGACACTTCCAGAAATTAAAATGCAGAAAAGTTGTAGCTTAGAAGTGGTTCAGTCTTGGATTTCTTTAAAGAAGCCTCTCCCCCTGCATTTTAATGGCTGCAGGAGTATCCAAATGAACACCAGGGTTCTGGTAAAGTCACACTAACGTGTCTTGAAGCAACTTGTTTATGAGGAGCCACTTAACTATTCAAAACCTTTGCATGTACTTGCTGTTGGCATAAACTCTTAGTCTGGACGGCTTTCATACAATATATACAGATTTTGGAAGGGAGTATTCTGATTTGTTTGCAGCACATCTGTTATTTGCACTCGCACAAATTAGCTCTAAAATATTACCATATATCCCTTTTAAATAGCTAATAATTAAATGAGCACCTGTCCAAAAGGCCTTTGCAATCAAGCAGCATTTGCAGACTTCATTTACATTTGACGTAGCAAAGTGTGTACTAAGTAAAATTAGTTTTTGCTGAGCCCTTACCTGGCATCTACAGTTCAGTGTCCCCCAGGACTGCACAGAGTTCCGTATTGTATTACATTCTCAGTACTGTGTGCGAAGAATTAGTCTCACAGCCGTCACTGAAGTGCACATGAAAAGGTATTCTCGACTGCACAGCTCAGCAGAGGGCATGGGCCTATTGATGTCTGGAGACTGCTTCTCTTCAGTGCTAGACAAGGTGACCTCCCCCTTGCTGATTGCATCTAAGGGACATCCACAAAGAGTCTGACAAAAGAAATGAAACAGGAGCTGATGCCAGAGTACTTTAAATCCCCCTTTTCCCCCTACACACACACAGTGGAGAGAAGCATGTAGCACAGTGTGGTGTTTCTTAGATTCTTAAGTTCAGAAGCTAACACTCAGCCTTTAAACCCATGGTTTCACTGAGATCTGAATTCTTTTCAAAATGAACCTGAAAAAGATACCCCTGTGCATGCCAAGAACGTGATCTAGCTCCCACCACGGTCAATGGCAATGCTCCAGCTGACTTCACAAGTGCAGGACTGTCATGCCCTTATTCTGTAACCTTCATCTCTTCATTTTTATCTTCCTTGAGGAAAAATATACTTGACAGTCACAGCAGGCATCTAAGCACGGGGGGGAAAGATTGGCTCTAATAAGGACTGTGTGGTAGCTTTTTTTGTGTTCAGCCATATTTTTTAAAATACACGTAGACATATAAAACTAATGAAAAATGTGGCCTCCTTTGTGAATCATTACTTCTTGAGCACAGCATACAAGCTTGTGTATGGATCAAGGGGTCTGGATATTCACTTCAAGAGCTTTCGCTGCCCAGGTCTAAATATTGCGTGTTACATGGTTGAATCCCGTGACAATCTGTGCCAGAACTGACAATCCTTTTTCTTTAAAATCTCTGCTAGAGATAAAAGAAAATAACGTAACCACTCTAAAATGGTTTCATACTGCTCGACTACCCCTTAAGCTTAAGCTTATCGTGTAGTCAAGTGGTGTACAGGAAGCCCCCGACTTGCGACCACCCGAGTTCTGACCCGTCCCTCCCACACTTACCATTTTTGTAAGTACGGAAGGGGTCAAAAACCCCCGACGTTCATCGTCAGCCCACATTTACTATGGCACACGGCGCCTGTCATAAATGAAGGTTCAAGTTACAATGCCCCCGACTTGCGATGCTTCCCTCGGAACCAATTGCGTCACAAGTCGGGGGCCTCCTGTACTCAACTTACTTCTCCTCCCCCACCTTTGCTGCCTCAGTACAACCCTGCTGGAGCAGCCTCTGTCCGTGGCCAGCTGAGGTGCTGCAAATATAGGGGCTGTTGGATCCCGCGCGAGCTGGAACTGAACAGTCCCACCTCGCGTGGGTCCAGGACTGCTGCGCCTCTGCATTTTAAATGTAGTAAGAGCCACTGGGCTCTTACTACATTTAAAAAGCAGAGGTTCAGCAATCCCAGAGCGAGCCTCCCTTATCAGCTGATTGTGTAGTTAATACAAATTGTATTGACTACATGATTAGCAAAATACCCATTCCTTAACATCCTGTTTTCATAACCAACTCTCTAGCTATTTTTGTCCTTCTGAGAATAATAATTTCTTTCGGTTTGTCATAGGATCCATGGACGAAGTTTTGGCTTCTTTAAAACGTGGTGAAATTCTTCTTCGTAAAGTTGAACAGCCCAGTTTGCCACCTTCGAATGCCTCTATAAATGACAGCATCCTCTCTGCTATAAGGCAAGGAGTTAAGCTAAAGAAAGTGACTCAAGATCCCAAGAAAGATATTAGTAAAGGATCCGACAGCGAACTGGAGAGAAGCATAAAGGCAGCCATCCAGAGAATTAAAAAAGTGTCTGCTGATTCTGAAGAGGATGAAAATAGTGATCACAATAATGGAGAATGGGACAGTTAATTGATGTAGACCCAGAGATATATTGGCTGGAACACTGTTTTTGCCAGTTTGCACACTTTGGGAACTGAGTTCAGTCTTTGGAGAAATGAACGAGTGCACGTCTATGGGAGAACCAATCCCATGATAGTTCAAAAACTCCTGTATATTATTTTAAACTGTCCTGTTGATTCTTTGCAGAGGTTAAGTATTTGAGATACAGGCAAAGCATAGTTTAAAATATATTCTTACGAGGTGAAAAGAGATTCCAGCTCACCCAGACTGACTCAGAGCTCTTCAGTGTAGCTGCCGCAAAAGTGGGCTATAAGTTCATCGGGGTTAGCCCCAGTGGGCTGCTGGCACTTTATTTACCTGCATGTCCACAGATATGGCTACATGGAGCGACAAGCAGCTGTACCTGTGTACCTGCCGACATGCAGGTAAATCAAGAGTCAGCATCCTGCCAGGGGCTAACTCCTGTGAATCATGTGCAGCCCATGGGCTGCTTATTACCCACCCCTGAGCTACAGGAAGCTAAATCCAGGAACACAATTTCCAAATTACTTTGTGGTGCTGACTTCTGTATCGTTAATGAGAGAGCTACCACCAACTTTTATAGTAATAAAAATCAACAGAAAATCTGTTTCAGACTTAAAAAATAATCCTGGCATTAAAAAAGCAAAATCAAATCCTGAGAGAGCTTTTTAAAGGAGTTTGAAATCCTTTACATTGCTATTTCCAGAGACTGTTTTCCTTGAACTCTGTACTGCCCATAATACAAATTACTCTCAACATTTGTGAATAAGGGCTTTGCTACTCATTAGTAAATAAATTACCATGACATTGTAAGGCCTGCACTGTGGATGAACTCAGTACTCATGAAGAGAAATATTGTATATTGAAATAAGCACTACTGTATTAAAGTCCTGAAAGTTTGTTTCAGATATGAGCAGGGAAACTAATGGGCTTTCCAACTTACATGGATTGTGATTTTTTTAATATTTAAAGTGTTTTCAAGTACAGTGTCTTTATTAACACCACCAGCAGTCATAGTGAATTGTTGGCATAGGAGAGGATGCCAAAATATTTTATGTTCTGCATTTTCTGGGATCCAGAAGTGCTGGATAGAGTGCTGTTACACTTCTATGTGGGGAAAATGAGATTTCATATCTGTGCTCATAATTTTATAATAGCCCAGACAGCCTTATAATATGTGACAAGTATTTACATTATGCCTGGAACCCAACTATTAAAGTATACAATTAAACTGTATTTATAGATCTTATTTTATCTTTTCTTGAATTGAGTGATACATATAAATGAATCTATATTTTGTTCTTTGAGTTTATATTGACCTTTGATTTAAAAAACAAACTACCTTAACACTATGGATGGGGTTTTTTTATTCTCATTTTTAAAACTGTCAACAGTTTGGTTTTAGCTACTGATTCCTTCTTATCTTCAATGCAAAACTTCAAGTCCTTGTCTCAAAAATCTTGACAAGTGCTTTTTTTTGTTAATAAGCTGCAACCTTACAGTGATTGTGCTCTGCCACAATAGGGGACCTTGCTTTCTCAAAGATTTTTATATTGTAATTTGGTAGCAAACGTGAAAGGATGGTAGCTTTAACTCCTTGTTCTTCTATGGTGGAGCGTGGTGATGTAGATCTGAACAAGTGCCACAGAACATCACATTAATGAAAGCTGTTGATTCAGCAGGGCAAGACTAATGAAAGTGGGATTGAAAGTGTGGGACTAGATGCATCAACCAGAATGTTAAGGGAGGGAGAAAGCGGAAGAAGTGTGAAGTTTCACAAATCTCTTGCATTTTTTCAAAAAGTTCTTAAGAGTCTAGGTCAGCTGTTCCCAACCTTTTCCAGATGGGGACCCATTGTGACAAGTCAGGAAGACTTGGTGACCCAAGGCAATTCAAAAACGGGGGGGAGGAGGGAGGGTAGAGCCACCTGGGGAAATACTTGGCCATCCTTTTGAAATGTAATGGTGACCCTTATTTGGGTCCCGACCCATAGGTTGGGAAACCCTGGTCTAGGTGGTTTTTTGAGAAGCAATTTACATAACAACTCCCCCTTATTAAAAAGTTACAAGTTTTTGAATTAGAACGGTCTAAATCTGGGTTTCCTCTTTGACAGAAGATTTGTTAAGATCTAAAATCGTGGTACAGCCAGTCTTTGGAGTCTTGTGGGTATGGATTGGTATATTTTCATCCGGCATCATGCGACTGCAAGAGAGGCTGGCTCTGTGAAACCTAGCCCTGGTCTGTGTATATAATGCAGCAAAGTACAACACCTTAGTGGTGATGGGGGAACTGTGCAAAAAGCAATTGGTCATGAATCTTTAGCTGACGAAAATATTGGCATGTCACATGTATGCAGATGAGTGGGCTTTTTTAAATTCCTATTACGCTAGACAAAAAGGTACCAGCTTCAGCTTAATATTAGAGGCATTGTTAGGAGCACCTGAAACTCCCCTGCTGGAGAGCTTCTTTCACCTAAGTCACTTACACGCTTCAGGTCATAGATTTAGCTCGTGTGAGCTGATGTCACACCACTTGATTTCAGAGAGCTCATCGATTTGCAGGGAACTTGTCTTTTGCTTTTCTTATTAAACTAACAACTGTGAAAGTTGCTTTAGTCAGTGGTTAATCATATATTCTTGTCTTAGCCTTCTTCCTTCACTCTATTATAGCAAGCACAATCTCAGCTTATATTAAAGGTGGTGCTTCACTAAGACTTGTATCCCACACTAGTGTTTGATGCTGCTTTAGCACTTTCATCTCTTGCCCTGTGCTTTATTTTTAGTGTAGTTCCTTATGGGAAGCAGGAGAAGCTATTCTGATACAACTGCACCTGCACTAGTGAGACTTCGCAGTATAACTACACTGGTACAACTTGTGTGTTTGTAGACATCACTTATATATCTTTGAAACACAATGGGGTTTAGGTTCCACAGTCAATTTTAGGCACTTTGGAAAGTTTTATCCCTGAAGTCACAAAGACTGACTGCAATGAAACATAGTAGCAACTCTTCTATTCTGAAGTGATGGACCATAGTACCCAAAACACATTCAAAACATCTATCACCCGCTTGTGATTAAATTTCCACTTAGGGGACATTCCTATCTGGGAGAGAGAGAAACCTCAGTTACTTTTTTATAATGGGCATGGCTAGAATTCCGTGGGCAGGTGAGGCTATGTGTTTCTAAAATAAAAACGAGTCCTATGTTACAAAGCCAAGCATTTGTTTCATAGGCCAAATCCTGAGGTGAGTTTTGCAAGTGTAAATCACGAATCATTCCACTGATGTCAAAAGTGGCAGAACTGGCAACTAGAGGATCTGACAAAACTGGGCCTTTCTGCAAGGGGGCATGAGGAGAAAGGTGCAGGGCTAGAGCAATGAGCCCTCCACCCCACCCTCCCCCAGCCAGCCCTCATAGCCACCCGGAGTGTGCCACAAAGTTGGCTCCTTTTCTTCCCCAGGTTGGCAGGTCTGCTGCCAACTGAACTCTAGTGGAGCATTAGATAGGTCAGTCAAGTTGCTGCTGATTTAGGAGCAACTATCCAGTGAGCAGATGGTTGATGTCTGTGTTATGAAAAGGCCAGAGTGAAGCAAGGGCCGTATCATTTTTGTCTAGAAGTGCTGAGGTTCATGGTCATTTGATCTCTTCCAAGAGTGTATTTCAGCTTCACTAGAACACCTCAGTCCTCATCTGGTACATCAGGCACAAGGGCCTGCCTATGTGATTATGGCCTTACAGGCCAGCTCTGTTCCATAGACTACCCAGCACTAAAAACCCACCTCAAGAATAAAACATGTCACAGAAATCCATGACTACAGTAATGCAATAGTAAGAACAAAGCCAAGTTTTTCAGTCACATAGTTTATTTACTAAAACTTGCAAAAAAACAAATTGTGGGGTGGGAGGGGGCACTTTGCTAGAAGTTTTGTAAATGGTATCTCAGTGGTTGACTCTCACTGTCAGAAAACTGGGTTCAAGTCCCTCCTCCCCATCATCTGTAAAAGGGAGGGGAACTTGGATCTCCCATGTTCAAGGAGAAGACTCAGACCACTGGCCTATGGGCTAGCTTTGGTGGGGGGAGGTGCACCCTTTGTCTATCCTGTTAAAGCAGTTCCATTTTGTATAAATATTCACTAAAGCACAGATTTGGACTTGAATCTCCCACATCCTAGGTGAGTGTTATATGCACCAGATGATCCTATGATTCTCTGAATCTTTCCTAGCACAATGACTGTTCATTTTCATGACTGTTTCATTTCATAGTGGCCATTCATTCATTCGAGTGGTCACCTCTCATACTGTTTGCCAACTGTTGGACTGGGCCCTACTTTGCAATCCCTTGTGTATCATGTTCAGACTCTGCAATTCTGTTTTTTCCAGGGAGCAATCGCGGTAGTAATCAAACTGCTCCTTAAAACAAGGTGGTGGCTGCGTCACAATCTACAGCTGAGAAGCGCTAGATACAAGCTAGGCATTATTTAGAACAAAAAGATTTCCATGAAAACTCTGCAAATAATAAACCAGACTGAATCTAGCATTTATTGGTGGCTTATCAGTCACCTGCTTGGGAAAAACCCAACTGGTCAAAGGCCTGCTGCAGTCTCTCTGAGTTACCTTTCTCTGTGCTAAAACAGTGGTTCCCAATCTTTTTCAGCAAACCCATTCACAGACTTTTGGCAGACCAGTAACATTTGCCTATTCATTATATTAATTAATTTTAAGAGGAAACATGTTTTACATCTTGTCTGTACATCACACAACAGGTGTCTTTGTAACAGATCAGACTGTCAGTATCTACACACTTAAAAAATTCTGTTAAAAGAATCCTTTCCTTTCTTATCTTGAGCTATTAACACCTATGAAACTTCGTTGGAAATGTAATCATGCAAATGTTATGAGCTAGGCCTTTTGTTCCGCACCTGCACCCTGGAGGGAAACAAGTTCGACACCCCAGACTCCCCTCTGTCCTCACCTCACTGCACCAGTGCCCACCCCTGGAGCAAGGGAGATGCTCACAGTGAGGCCCCTCCCAGCCTGCATGTCCTACACGTGAACTGGGCAGAGTGGCTCGTGTCTGGTGCCCCTGAGGAAGGCAGGATGCTCCCACCCACCTTTAGGACTGGGGGATGCTCATGAGGAAGCAGGAAGGTCTCACAACTCCGCTGTCAGCAGCCATGGCCCCCTGGTGGTCCCTCTGCGGCTCCCTCAGCAACAGTGGGGTCCCATCCTGACCTGGCCACGCCGCTGCTCTGTGCCGGGGGAGAGGAGCTAGAGTAAACACTCGGCCGCAGGAGCAGACCTGTGGCAGCTAGTGCTCTGTGCAGCAGGCAAGGTGGTCTCCTGCTTGTTCCCCCCTGGCAGCCCCTGCCCTCCGCTGAGCTGGGAAAAGGAGGGAAGGTGGCGAAGGGCTTGGCACCCCCATAAAGCCGTGGGTGAGATCAGCACAGGGACCCTGGGGGAGGACATTTGTGTTCCCCTTCCCTCCCCCCCATGTATGGGCCTGTTAAGGCATAAGCATGGCCTGGCAGTGTGCCGCGGCCCAGCACTGGTCCACAGACTGGGAACCACTGTGCAAAGGGACCCCACATCCTAGGTCCCTGGGAAAGGCTTTTCACTGTGTTACTGCTTTTTTGACCTCTAGCTTCTGCAGCTTTAGCAACAAGGTTGTTCTCTATTGGCAACCAGCCACAAGGGGCATGACACTAGCAGCTTCACACTGTGGCTTTCAAGTGCGGGTTGGGATGGTCTTGGCAATGGGGTTGTTTCCTGTTAGCACTGAGCTGTTGCATGGGGGCTGTTGGAAGACCAAGCATACAAGACATTCTTATGACCCAATAGACAGGCATGTCCCCTTGCTGGCCCCTCAGCATTGCTAATCCTCTTACATAGTGTCTGTCCCATTCAGGGCCAGTACAAACCTCTCCACACCTGCTCAAAGTGAGTTTCTTAAATGGGTGGGGGGGACATATAAGGTCGCGTGACTTTGCCCCTCCCCCTATTCTCTACCAGGCAGGGTTCACATTGGAATTTGGCCAGCAGCCGTCTTCTGGCACCGTGTCAGAGGGTAGGGATGGGAGCTGCTTCAAGCTGCAGGGAAATGTCCTGGCCTGTGTCTTTCCAGCGCTCATCTCTTCTCCCCCTGGCTGGAAGCAGTTTGTTCCGTCCCGCCCACATAGCATCAAAAGGCAGCTATTACCTCCAGGCCACCGACATAATCCGGGGCGGTAATAATTTTTGATGGGGGACTACAAGAATTTGGTATGTGGTCAAGGGCCATACTTTTCTATGATATTAACAGAGGAGATGCGGGGTCTTGGAGAGAGGTTGGGTACAAAAGGGGGCTTGCAATAGAGGTTCTGGGTGCAGGAGGTGGTGTGGGATTTGGGAAGGAATTTGGACTAAGAGGGGTTATGACATAGGGCAGGGAATTGGTGTTGGGGGGGGAGGGAGTGAGGGAAGAGGGTATGGGTGCAGGAGAGGATTCTGACCTGGGGGAGGTGTGCAGGGTCTTGGAGAGAGCTGTGACTACGGGCAGGGGTGCAAAAGAGGATGCAAGAGGTTGGGGTGTTACCTGGGGCAGGGATGCAGAGCGTTTGGATCGTGATCTGGGTGAGGGAGGGAGGGGGGTGCTAGGTGTAGGCTCTGGCAGGGAGGTGCTTACCACGGTAGGCAGCTCCCGGCCAGCAGCCCAGCCAGACCCTGTACTGAGGGCGGGAGCAGCGCACAGAGTTCCCTTCCCCTCCAAAGAGCGCGCTGTGCAGAGATGCATACACTGGTCCCAGCAGCCAGCCACTTTGAGTGGAGTGTGGAGGTGCAGCAGCCCTACCTGAGGGTCCCGCTGGGTTGCAAGACATTGGTAGCCCAGAGGATCGTGGTGGGTTGCATCCAGCCTGTGGGCCATATTTTGCCTGCCCCAGAACATAACCCAGCCACCTTCTGTCTCCCCAGCTACAGGCTGAATCCCCCTGAGCAGGGATCTGGCCTGCAACATGACCTGCCAGTACTGATGGGGAAGAAAGCAAATATGAGACCATTTGCTCTGTTTTAAGAGACAGTCAGGATGCCTTCAGAAAGGCATAAATATGAGCCTTTCCCTTTAAAAGCAGGATGTCTGGTCACTCTGCTGATAGAGTGAACGAGCCACTGTGAGTAGATGTTCATCACTTTGCCTGGCGCACTACAGGAGGGAGTGCTGATCACACAGCAATGACATGAGAACCTATGCAGAGCAGCTACTTAAGGTTGGCGGTTTCATATATCAACTGAGTGTCCCAGTTCAATTTGAGCAGTCTGATGACACGCCCTGCCCTCCAACCCCACCTCGCAGTCCTGCACTGAAGGCCACATTTCTGCTGCTTCATCGGCTCCTCCTGTTCCCTTATCACACAAAATATTGCCATTGGAATAACTGTGTTTTAACCTCCACATTGTGTACAAGCCTTTGCACAGCTGGGAAAGGGCTTTGCTGGTGTGATTGCCTTGCACCAATATGTGGTTCCCAATGCATCTGACCAGCTGTTCCACAGCCAGCTGCTGCAGGGCCTTGTGCCACTTGACAGCAATAAAAGTTAATAGTGTGTCACCCTGTTGCCTGGTATAGTAGCACACATGCAGCTAGGCACAATGTGAGCTCCACCTTAACCCAAAAACCTCTGGCGTGCCATTTATACATAATCTCTTGCGTGCCTCCACTTAACTGCTGGTCCCACTTACTATGCAGAGCCAGAACATGCTATGCTCAATGTATGCTGCTATTTCATCCTTTCATTGGATAAACCATAAAAGCTTTCCTCCATTTAGCAAATCTAGCCATGCAAGGGCAGGCAGGCCTGTCCCAAGGTGGCAGCAGTAACTCTGGGTTTATGAAGCCCTGCTAACAACAGCTGCAGCTTTGTTTAACTTGCTTCCTCCTCTTAAAGTAGGGCTGCATTCAGCCCATGCTGGTTGTCAACAGTACAAAGTCTCCTTTGCCTGTCCGATTACATACTCTCTCTCTCCCTGCCACCCCCCACAACTTTCCCCCTTTCAATGTGCCCCTCCTCATTTACTTTTTGTTTCATTTTCCTAGGATTTCCATGCCCTGATTATCCCCTTGCTTTCTGTATTCCCACCCAGGCTGTAAGTGTTCTGTGCCTGCAAGTACCTGGTGTATCAAGATATTGTGAGTTAAGCAAAGTGACTGAGTGACTATGAGTTGGGTTCTAATGTATGAGATCACCCCATCTTGGGATGCAGTGTGCACATTCAAGCCACGAGGCTCTGCTACGCCTGTTTGCTGAATGTTCTGTCACACTATTGCTTAAATAACTGCACTTTTAAAAGGCATGATTTGCCAAGGGTTAATTCCAGAACAATGTCAGAGTCTTACCTGTCAGCTGTCATGGTGGGTGTGATAATCAGAGTCCCAGGGAAGCCAGCTGAGGTCACTCAATTAGGGTGCACTACAAGAAATAGGATGACCAATCCCCAAAGATGGTGGTTAGTCCAATATTTATATTTACCACACCAGCACAAGGCACATAAATGTTAATGTATTGTCTTATTGATTAATCGGAAGTCCAAACAATGCAGTTCCCTTAAAGTACCAGCCTCAGACTTCCACCCAGACACCCAAGTCAGATAAAGTTCTACAATCCCAAAGAATCAGACACATTAACTTCCAAGTCAATAAATATTTCAGATCTTATCCCAAATGCACACTTATAGCCAATTCTCATTACCTAAACTAAAATCTATTTAAAAATAGAGAGTATTGGTTAAAAGATCCATATACACACAGACATGAGTTCAATTTTCAAAGTTCAGATACATAATAAAGATGGAAAGCTTGTAGTTGCAAAAAGTTCTTTTAGAATTTAGTCTATGGTTCTAGTCCAAAATCCAACATCATATTCAGGGTGTTTTCAGTCAGGATCCAAGATCTCAATCCATATGGCTTAGGTTTCCCCCGTATGAAACCTCAAAGAGATTGGAGATGGAAAAGGAGCCTCTTCCAAAGGACTTTATACCTTTGCAGCAGCCTGTAGGCCTGGGAGAACACGATAGGCTTTGACATAACCTTCTGTCTCCCAAACATCAGGCAAATAGCACAAGGTAATGTATCCATTAAACAGTTCACCACAATTCTCACAGAGACATATAAACAATAATACTGTTTCAATCAAGTTTCATCATAAATGTTAATATTCCTTTTTGATCTTGAATCAAAGTGATAGTAACACACAAGAACTGTTTGTTCATATCCCAAGACCTGAGCAAATACCTACCATTCTATTGCTCTAACAATGCAAATTTGCATTTCAGAGTTCTATTGTAACAATGAAATAGCTCAACTATCATCTAAAGATCTGCCCAACATGTCTTCAAATGTCAGCCTTGGGTCAGTCAGCCTATGAGCTGGTTAACCCTTTACGGCCATTTGCCACTTTTTAATCAGATGTCTAATATTTCAACAGATGATGTCACAGTAGGAAATAACATGGCTATTTAAAATGCACATGGGGCAACCTGACTTCAGTTACCCCCTATAGACAACCCATTCACAGGTTGAACATCTGCAACTGTACCCAGTAACAGAGGCCAGAGAAATAAAGTTATTGGCTAGTTAGTGTAGTCCTGAGCATTCTCTGACCAAAAATGCTACTAAAAAACATCAACAACCTAAATATAGCAGAGGTCCACACCAATCCATTTTTTTTTAAAAAATTATTCAGAAAACTAACACACACATATGATCTATTCCAAGCTCATTTCTCATTTGCTGGTCACCCATTGGCAAGAAGATTCCCATATGAAAATGTACTGACACCTATATGTATGCGGACTAATACTATTTCATGGTAAAATCTATCTAATAGCCTTATCAATTGATTTGTGTGTGAATTGCAAAGCCAACTGACAGCAATGGGAACTGCAATGGGTGAGCACCCAAAAAGGGATTCATCCAACACTTCAAAAAATTGCCATCTGAAATTTTCCAGTGTCTGACCATTAAACACCTGCTCAACAATGGATTCAACAGCAGTGTTGTCTGACAGATGTTGGTGGTTTGGGATGCTCAGGAGCAGGATTTTTTGTTTTCTGTATTGCGAGTCTGGACAATCGACAAAGGGGGACAATCGACAAAGAGTCTGAGCAGCTGGCTGCATTGCTAAGGAACATCTCTGTGGGAGCACCTTAATATTAATTTCCATAGCTTCTATGTGGGACCTTTTTGTAGTTTAAAACCCATCAATGTATTACAACCAGGTCTTGTAAATGAACCCTTTTACATGAATGGATCTTTGCCCAGGCTGTGCATTTGCACTTGCTTTTTTTAACACAAGGAAAACCTAACCACACAGGATTACAGTGTGAATACTGTACACAAAAATCTCTGGTTTACCAAGTAATGAGGTTAAAAAGGCCAATTTCTGTTTCAGCATCTGCACTCTTTGCTTTCGATCCCTCTAACAAGGAGTGGGCAGTACAAGCTTTAGCTGATAGTATTTGGGGTAGGGGGAAGGCTTAAGGTTAATGTATTCACAGAGTGTGGTTTGACTGTCACGGAGATAATTTCACTTTGAAATCTGAATGCTTTGATTGCAGCTGGGGAGACTCACAACAGCTTTAGCTGACACAATGGGGATTGTAGCAGTTCCTGGTACAGCAACATGAGCATGAATGCAGATTTGTCACCATTTCCGTAATCAACTCGCATTTTCAGGCCGTACTAAAAATCTACAGTAAATGTATCCATAGTTCAATCAACAGAACTAATTCACAGGCTGCATACCAATGTTTTGATGCAAAATGTAATTGACTCAGATTGCACTTTTTTGAGAGAGAAAAAAAGTCGGAGTACCAGCAAATAAAAGTAATGCAGCCCAGGAGCCTGCAAATACAATTACCTGAATAATTTTACTCTTGCATGTAGGCCCATTGACTTGAAATGCCATTAAGCATGTTCTTAAACGTTTGCTGTGAATGTCTAAGTTCTACCATTTAAAAGTTGCTATTGAATATATTTGCACAATGTATATTGGATCTGCTATTAGTGGTCAGCCAACATAGAAAATAACAGCCTGGTATAGATAATTCTTACCTCTTTGGTTCAAGTTGTAGAGGTGTTTTGGAGTAGAAAGCCCTAGGTTTAGCTCTACTGTCAATCTATGCAGCCTTGTTATTATACTTGCACTGCTGTGATATTCTTATCATATTCTATGATAATTTTCTGAATAGTGCTTCCCAAATTACCTACATATTAATGAAGCTATGGCTCACTCCAATGAGGGGCAACCTAGGTTAGTGAGTGGGCAGCATGAGCGGACCTCCTTTGTTTCAGTGGACTGCAAGATTTTCGTAACCAAGATGGTCTCCTGGGATGGTTTTGCTAACAGCACTTGTGTACCTAACATTTGCGGGGCGTGCCAATTGAACCATAGCAGCACTTTGATTGGATGAAGATGCAGTGAGTGGTTCTCACAATGTTGCGTGAACTCAGCATGCACCTCGCTTCACATGCTCTTGCTTTAAATATGTTACTTTTGTGCTACTGGTAGGAAAAAATTACGCAGACATAAGCCAACAGAATCTGGCAACACTATGCATGTGCAATGGTAATCAAAATGTCTTGTGGGCCACACATAGACCTCCAATGGACCACATGTGGCCCGTGGGTCATAGATTGCCCACCTTTGGCTCATTCTCACAAATGGATCTGCAACATAAAGAGCTGTGACATGCCAAGACCTTCAGCCAGCCAACCAGGTTCACTTAAAAGAAATATGCAATGAACAAACTTGATCAAGTATACTTAGCAATGATCTTCATCAATGATTTAGACAATGCCACAAAAAGTAAACTTACAAAGTTGGAGGACAATATCAAGCTAGGAGGGATTGCAAGTTCTTTGGAGAATTGGGTTAAAATTAAAAATGATCGGGGCAAACCTGAGAAATGATCTGAAGAAAACAAGATTAAATTCAATTAGTACATATGCAAACCACCTCACTTAGGAAGGAAAAATCAGTTACACACATACAAAATGTGAAATGACTGCATTGGAAGGAACACTTTGGAAAGAAATCTGGGGGTCATAGCAGACCAATAAGATGACTGAGTCGACTGTGTAACACTGTTGGAAAAAAAAACACCACACCAACCAAACCATCATTCTGGGTTGTATTAGCAGGAGTGTGGTAAATAAGACATGAGAAATAATTCTTCTGCTCTACTTGGCACTGATTAGGCCTCAGATGATGTATTGTCTCCAGTTCTGGAAGCCACATTTCAGGAAAGATGTGGATAAATTGGAAGAAGTCCAGAGACAAGCAACAAAATGATTAGAAAACATGAATGTCATTCTTATAAGGGAAGATTAAACAATCTGGATTTGTTTTGTCTGGAAAAACAATGACTGAGAAGGGAAATAACAGTTTTTGGGCACACAAAAGGTCGTTGCAAGGAGGAGAGAAAAATTTGTTCAATACTCAACCTCTGCGTATTGAACAAGAACCAATGGGTCTAAATTGCAGCAAGGGCAGTTTAGGTTGGACGTTAGGAAAATCTTCCTGTCAGAGTAGCTAAAAGCACTGGAATAAATTGCCAGAGAGGTTGTGGAATCTTCATTGTTAGAGATTTATAAGAGCAGAGCTGGCCAAACACGTGTCTGGGGATGGTCTAGATCAGGGGTGGGCAATAATTTTTGCCCGGGGCCCACTTCAAAAATTTTTGAAGTAGCCCCAGGCTACCCTGGAATGGGGGGGCCTAAAATAGGAAGGGGCAGAGCTACCCACTCCTAGACCATAATTGGCCCCTTTGCTCCCCCTTCCCACTAGGCAGCCATGCCCTGGAAGAGGCATGCCTGGAAGAGGCTTGGCATGCTCCCCCACCCCCAAGCCAGTCAGAGCATGGGGGCGGGGGAGTGCAGGAAGCCTCCTCCTGCCCTGTGAGAAGCACATGGCACTTTGAAGTGCTGCAGGCTCCTCACAGGGCTGGCGCAGGGCAAAAGAAGCTTCACGCAGCTCCCCCACCCCCAGGCCCTGATAAGTCTGGGGGTGGGGAGCACGCGAAGCCTCCTCCGCTCATCCACCCCACCCTGTGAGCAGTATGCAGTGCTTCAAAGTGCCTCATGCTCCTGCCAGGGTGGGAGGAGGTTTCCTGCACTCACCTGCCCCAGGCCAATTACCATCTACTAGTGATTGTGAGGGTTGTAGTAGGTGTTATAGCAGCGTTTCCCAAATTATGGGCTGCAGCCCAGTACCAGGCTGTGGGGAAAAAATACCGGGCCTCAGTGTGGCTGCTGGGAGGGGAGCGGGGCGGGCTAGAGGAGATGGGTGTGTGGGGGAAACTGGTCGCCGGGAAGGAGGGTGGGGGCAGCGGGGCTGTCCGGCGGAGATCGGGGGGAGGCGGCCAGTGGAAGCAGGGCTGGACGGGGGGATGGGAGGGGACTGGCTGGGAGAGATTGAGGGAGGAGGACGGGAGAACCAGCCACCGGAAGCAGGGCTAGACGGGGGCAGCGGGGCTGGCCAGGGGAGATTGGTGGGGGATGTGGGGATCCGACCTCCAGAAGCAGGGCTGGACAGGGTAGCAGGGCTGGATGGTGGAGATCGGGAGGAGAAGTGTTGGGGGGGGGGAGCGACTCGGCCGGTGGGGAGCGGGACTGACCCGGGCACATGCAGACCCGGGCACACTGGTGAGTCCGGCCCCAGGGATTCCATTTTGCCCCCCCCTCCCCATACCCTCTCTCGAGTAGGTGCGAACTGCCTGGCTGGTAGACACACACACACAGCCTGAGCACATCTACTAGCCAGGCAGTTCGCAGCTACGGACTGATACACCTAATAAAAAAACTTGCCTAATTAGAAAATACCAGATATTTTATATGTCTGGTATTTTCTCAATTTGTTTCCCGGACAGAACCCTCAAATACCAGACTGTCCGGTACAAAACCGGACACCTGGCAACCCTACCCCTCATTGCACCCTCCCTCCTAGCCAGATACCCTACCCCCAATCTGCTCCTGCCTCCTGGAGTGCCCATGCAGCACCCGGTCCCCCCCAAGTCCTGGCCCAGGCAAGGCGGAATATGCAGCCAGGTGAATCACTGAAAATGTATTCATTTTTAATTCTTTTTTTATATGAATTTATATTTTTGGGCTATAAAAAACAGTACTGGAAAAAAAACAGGTTCCAACTAAAGTAAAAAGTTTGGGAAATCCTGGTCTAGCCAGCTTTCTATCTTACAGTCCATTTAATCCAATCCATATTCCCTTAACTTGCTGGCAAGAATATTGTGGGTGACCATATCAAAAGCTTTGCTAAAGCTGGCACTGGAGCTTTGGAAGGAACAGAAACAACTTATTTGAATATTCATCATTTGCTTAATGAATATGCAAATATGCAAATGAATGTTACCAGTCCTCCAAAAGCTTGTGAATGGATTTACTGGTCCCCATGTCAAAAAGTTTGGGAACCCCTGTGTTATAGGATGTCCAGAGGCTGTTACTTTCCCATGTGTTGCCATATTCAGTAGTGTGTCTGGTGGCAATGCCATATCTCAGTAATAAAATACCCAACAGAAATGGAAAAAAATAAACAACTGTAAGGTTTGACAGAATCCAGGATTTCATTTGGCTTTTGCAGCCTGTGTGTCATGGTAATGTCATCTGAGTCCCATTTGCCTACAACTAAACTTTGAGAGGAAAGGAATTTTTTTTAGGGAACATATAAATACATGGAAATTTTTTTAGGGAACATGTATATAAATACATAGGAAAGCCAAGCGGGAACTAATAGGCCCTGTTTGTAAGCTCCTTTAACAATAGCTGGTGTTTGTGGTTTGCATTAACACATGCTGCACTGTGCACACTGGCAATGCCTTCCCCATCTGCCTGCATATTAATGACATGTAAAATCACCTCATTTGCATATCTGTCATTTATCTGTCATTGGGAAAGGGAAGTCAGCCAGGTAATATTTTTCCCAACCTGGCACAGACTAGAAACCTCTTCCCTCTCCCTTCTTCTCTGAAAAACCCCCCAATTGTGAAGGAGGCAGGGCAGGATGGGGTGGAAGTGAGGGAGGAGGCCAGGGCTGCCATCTCAGACACAAATCTGAAGGGGTGGGCAACTGACCAAAAGAAAATCCAGCAAGGGGCACAAATATACTTGCTCTCCCCCTGCCTCCGGTGGTAAACTGCAAGAGAAAGGCTATTTAGAGCTTATTCAGGTGGCTGATTCATAGGCTTGAACGAGACAGAAGTACCCACAGGACGGGTTGAGCATGTAACAAAGCAGATTACTATGAGCTAGAGCAGGGGTGGGGAACCTCAGGCCTAGGGGCCGGATCCGCCTCCTGAGGCTCAGGATCCTCCCCTCCCCCCCAGCACTGGGGAGCCAATACTGGTGCTCTAGCCTTCCTGTTGCGCCCCCGGGACCTTTACCGCATGATATCTACTTGGCTGGGGCCCTTCAGGCTCTTATGTGCAAAGGGAATGTGGGGAGTGTCTGTGTTCTCCTCACTTGGGGGCCACAGTGAGGCTTCCCCCCTCCTTCTCACTTGTATGTGGCCCCTGACTGATTTTTCTGTGTGTCAGTGGCCCCCAGGCACAAAAAAGTTCTCCACCCCTAGAGGACGTGTTGTACTTTATGTTCTTTCAATCTCTGGCCTCTGTGCTGAGATTGCCAGTAAATCAAGGTCATCAAGTGGCACCAACCCGCAGCACCTGTCAATGAGAACAGGACTGAGACCTCCAGCTTATTTCAGGGAGGTCACTGACCACCTATGAGATTGCAGTCAGCATTGAAGATAATTAAACTGGGCTGAATTTGAACTGCAGAGCTGGAGGTGACAGATTTGTGTGCCATCAGTTCCGTATGTCCATCCCTGTTCTGTCTCACAGCCTCTTTTGGATTTTCTTCCTTCTGCCACCTCAATTCATTGTTTCTTTTTAAAAATGCAGTGTGTCTGGTCTTCTATCCTAGAAGACTAGAAGCAACAGAGACAAAGATGATCAAAATGAATTTATTCATTAAAGTGATAAAACTAAAAAAGAGATGGTGTGTTGTTTTTTGCAGGAGGGGGGTTTAGACCTACACTATAAATAGGAGATCAATAGATATGCACACCCATGTTTGAGAAAAAGGACACTTAAGATTTCGTATTCTCTAGCTTGGAATAGCACTTTTTGTTCCAAAGGTTTCCTTTTTTAAAAAACAGAGGGAACAACTGTACACTGGATATCCTGATAATACATTGTGCAGAAGAAGTTGCATATTATTTCTACTAAATCCAGCGTTACTAAGGAAGGTGAAGGGTATTGTGGGAATCTGTTTTTAAATACCACTTGCAGTCACTGGTAACAAGTACAAATTTAGCACAATATGTGAAGAATCCCTAGAGCAAACATATGAAAGAAGTTTATTCAGCTAGTGAAGAAAGGGTGCGTGCTGGGCATTCACACAACCCAGCTGAACATCTGTGAAAGCACCTTGGCCATAAACTACAGAAATTGATGGTGATGGAAACTGAGAAAGATACAGAGCTTGAATATTTATCCAAAACTATGTAGACCCCCCCCCCCCACATGATGTCATCTTCTTTCATAGCTCCCTTCTTCCCAACTAACCCTATATCAGATTCTCCTCCAACACCTTACTTGGAGGGATCTTCCAGAAAGTCCTGGTTGCATGTTATTTCTGTTGGCATTGGGAGTGGTCCATTTGCCACAGTCTGGTACCTTCAACTGTTAGGAATGGCTAACGCCCCCCTAAGCTCCCCTGGAAGGAGACTGAAGTGACTGATAAACAATGCTCCTGCTCTCTAGAAACATGACACAAAACCATTCCTTGCTGTTGCTGCCAGGTTGGTTTCTTTGTTTGTTCTGACTGGCTCAGAAAGGGAACTCAGGATGTGGATCCACAAGCTGAGAAAATACGTCCAAATGGGTTCTACTAATCAGCCCAATCAACATACGGGTAGGTTCAACCAATCAGGGAACTCGAACCACTCACATGTGACTAGCCAAAACTAGCCTCGCTCCAAATTACAAAAAAGAGCAACATGAAAAAAAGCACTGGCAGCAAAATCCATAGTCATCCTATAAACAGAGAAGGGGGAAAGAATGGACAAAATGTTATCACAGCATTTTGAAAATTGGCTCCACTTCTGAACCCTTTAGTGAGCTCAAACCCATGGAAATAGCAAGAGAAGATTTAGTTCTACACACAGCACTCCCGCTCTATTGACATCTTTGCATTCTGGACAAATGTAATTGCACCCAGGCTACCAACTACTGTTACACAGTTACTGGAAGAAGGTATCCACAGACCCTTTTCCTCTTCTCTTCCAGTGTAAGGTTATTTTTTATTTTGTTAATTAATAGGAGACCATATACTGATCTCTTGATTATACTCCAAACAAAAATTGTATGTTCTCCATCTTTCCCCCACAGAATTATTTGGGCAGAATAATTAAAACCCACTTCAAACTGGTAGGGAGGGAAAGAAACCAGCCCCCAGAAACTTTATGCCATAGCTCCGTGTGGATGTAAAGCATATGAATAGCTAGATGGGGAAACCAATTTGTTCTGCTCCTAGAAACATAGTTACAGGTTTATAGAGGGAACCTATGCTAATATTCATTTGGGAATGAGTCTCAGCCATTTCCTAGGTCTCTACTCGCTAGACCCAGGTGGCTTAGAAAAGGATAGATCAGCTGCTAGCACCTAGGTTTGTTTTCACCTTTAAAGAAAACCCTCACTGCCTTTGTCCTACAGACAGCGCTCAGCTAAACTAGCATTCAAACTCATGTAGGATACATACAGCGAGAAACAACAATACAGGCAGTCCCCGGGTTACATGGATCCAACTTACATCAGATCCCTACTTACAAACGGGGTGAGGCAACCCCGCACTAGCTGCTTCCCCCCAGCAGACCAGGGAGACGCGAAGCTAGCGCCCTCCCCCCCAGCAGACTAGGGAGACACGGAGCGGCTTTTCTCAGCAGACACCTCAGCTTGAGAATAAAGGACTGAGGGAAGTGAGGTGTGGGAGAATAAAACTGAGCTCTGGAGAAATGTTTGGCTAGAGTTTCCCCTACAATATGTACCAGTTCCGACTTACATATAAATTCAACTTAAGAACAAACCTACAGTCCCTATCTTGTACGTAACCCGGGGACTGCCTGTACATAGAGGAAAATAAAGACTAGAGATGGGTGTGAAGAGTGTATGTGCTAACAGAATGCTTTGGCTCACTCTCAAAGTTATCTGGAAGCCCAATTCTGTCACACCATTTCAAGCTGTCTTTATTTTGAGTGGGTGATTTGGTATAATGCCATCAGGTATGTGTTACAAAGATGTTACTGTCGCCTACAGTACACTGTTGTATCCATGGTAACACCGGTTGCAAGGATTCCTTCAACTCTGCCAGTTGTATCTGTGATTAGGGTCCACTTTCTGATGTTTCCATTTACATTCCTCAAAGGTTCTTTCCATGGTTCATAAAACACTGCTATTGCATTAGGAAGATGTTAGATTTCTGGCGTATTTGGCAACCTGTGACACTAAATAGCATGTCATCTCAGCAGAACAGGTAAGTATGAACTACAGGCAGTCCCCGGGTTACGTACAAGATAGGGACTGTAGGTTTGTTCTTAAGTTGAATTTGTATGTAAGTCGGAACTGGTACATACTGTAGGGGAAACTCTAGCCAAACATTTCTCCAGAGCTCAGTTTTATTCTCCCACACCTCACTTCCCTCAGTCCTTTATTCTCAAGCTGAGGTGTCTGCTGAGAAAAGCCACTCTGCGTCTCCCTGGTCTGCTGGGGCGGGTGGGTGGGGGGGGGGCGCTAGCTTCACATCTCCCTGGTCTGCTGGGGGGAAGCAGCTAGTGCGGGGTTGCCTCACCCCGTTTGTAAGTAGGGATCCGATGTAAGTCGGATCCATGTAACCCGGGGACTGCCTGTATCTGTGTGCAGATAAGAGATCATATACATACATACAAATGTATATAGGTATGTAAGGGTCTGCATACATTTTGCATTTTCTGCTTTAAGGGAAAGCCAATATGTATGTGTTCTGTAATTTTGAATGCATGCCGAAACTCTTGAGGAACAAGTCAAAGTCATCAGAGGGGTAGCCGAGTTAGTCTGTAACTGGAAGAACTTTAAAAAACCCAAATAGTCCTGCAGCACCTTAAAGACTAACAAGACATGTAGATGGTATCATGAGCTTTCGTAGGCACAACCCACTTCTTCAGATGAATGGAGTTATTAAAGGTCTATGGCCCCACAATATGCCAATGTCTTTATGGCTGACCTTGAACAATGTTTCCTCAGCTCTCACCCTCTGGCACTCTTACTCTACATTGATGACATCTTCATCATATAGACCCACAGGAATGAGACCCTTGAAGAATTTCACAGGGATTTCAACAACTTCCACCCCACCATCAACCTCAGCCTGGATCTGTCCATATGAGAGATCCACTTCCTTGACACTACAGTACAATTACATGATGGACATATTTCCACCACCTTATACCAGAAACCTACCGACTGCCACACTTACCTTCATATCTCTAGCTTCCATCCCAGACACATTGCTCATTCTATTGTTTACAGCCAAGCCCTAAGATACAACTGGATTTGCTCCAATCCCAAGAGAGAGACAAACACCTGCAGGATCTATATATAGAGCATTCTCAAAACTGAAATACCCACCCGGTGAAGTGAAAACACAGATCGACAGAGCCAGAAGAGTACCCAGACATGAACTACTCCAAGACGGGCCAAGAAGAGAAAACAACAGAATTCCACTTGTCATCACCTACAGCCCACAACTTAAACCCCTCCAACACATTATCAACAATCTACAACCCATCCTGGAAAATGACCCTTCACTTTCACAGGCATTGGGGGTAAGGCAATCCTGCCCCAACCTCAACTGAATTCTTTCCACTAACCATGTAGCACACCTCCATTATAATTATCCAGGAACCCACCCCTGCAATCAGCCCTGTGCCAACTTTGTCCACACATCCGCACAAGCGATTTCATCACTGGGTCCAATCACATCAGCCACCACATCAGAGGCTCATTTAACTGCACATCCACTAATGTGAGCTATGCCATCAAATGCCGGCAATGTCCCACTGCCATGTATATTGCCAAACTGGACAGTCTACAGGAAAGAATCAATGGACACAAATCAGATATCCGAAAAGGCAACACACAGAATCCTGTTGGAGAACACTTTAACCTGCCCAGGCACTCATTAATGGATCTCAAAGTCACAGTGTTGTTTTAGGCCAACTCTACAAGCCAAATACACAGGGAAGCCTTGGAACTTAACTTCATTTACAGGTTTGGGACCCATCTCAAAGGTATGAATAAAAATATTACCTAGCTAGCACACTACTTCCACATCCTAATGACTTAAAAACGAACAATGGGTACTTAAGAACAATTTATACCTTCTCTATCAGCATCATGTAACATGAACACTCTAAATGATTCCCCCCCCCCTTTTCCTTTCTTTCTTCCCCGCCCCCATTCCCTATTTATTTTGGAACTGGACCTTTAATAACTCCATTCATCTGAAGAAGTAGGCTGTGCTCACAAAAATTCATGATATCATCTACATGTTTTGTTAGTCTTTAAGGTGCTGCTAGACTATTTGTTGTTTTTTAATATTTTCAAGTCAAAGCCATTCAGCCAACATAGGCAGGTGGAAAATATCTGCAAGAAAACTAGCTTACTGAAAACTAAGTGCAATTATTTCTCTTTAATCTCAAACCCATTCATGTAAATTACTAAGGCAAGAACAATTGTACAGAACCATTGGTTGAAAAAGCAAGATTTTTTTTCTCAGTCTCTCTGGAAGGTGCAAAACTCAAGCTACAGATGACTATATTCTGACTCCAGGAAACAATGGTTTGTAGGAGCCAACCTATAGTATAATACAGCCTTTGTTTATGGCCCCTGTGATAATTCTTAGTGTCTACTAATACTACTCCCTGTGAAGAAAATGTTTTGTTTACAGAAGTTGGGTTGAACTCACTGTGTAGACTTTGTCAGCAGAAATTATGAGTCTGGGTCAAAGCCACCAGGAAGCAAAGACTGTGAAAAGTTCTTTACTAAAGGTAAAAAACTATAAAAGTATGTTTTTAAAACATCAGAACAATGCATACAACAAAAGCTGTGCAAGTGATAAAATATATAGACATATATAATGCTGCCATCTTTTGAGTAAGTGAATGTTGACATCCACAAGCTGATAAAAAGAAATTAAAAATGAAAATTAAAGTAATAATATATTCATATGCAAGATGGCTACCACTCAGATGGAGCAGCATTAATCATTACTTCCAAAGTGAAAAAATCACTTATAAACTGGAACCAACTTACTGCAAGTATACATTCAATATAGAATACATGACAATAAAAATTACAGCAACAGACAATTATGATGAGACCATAGATCAATTCTATGATTGACTACAAATTTTGATTGGGTGTGTTTCAAAGCATGACATTTGCTTAGTAATGGGGGATTTGAATATCAAGATTGGGAATGACAACAATAGAAGAGGAAAAGCAATGGCCAACAGTGCTTTGTTTCCCAGAATAAGAATGGTAAAAGACACAGAGAACCATTCAGTATCAGAACACCTAATTGGTGGAACAATATTCCTGCACAAACATGCCCATAAAAAGTAACTTAGAGTTCTACAGGTGGAGTCACCAGGAACCAAACTAAGTACTGCAAGGAAGCTTCCAGGAGGTCAGAGCATGTAGAAGCGCTGACATAAGAAGTGACCCATAATGCATGGCTAGCTAGAAGATTCAACTTAAGAAAAACAAAGCCCCACAAAGCATGGAGAAAATTGATGAAAAAAGGATAACAGATAGAATATTACAGCAACAATTACAACTTGGCCTGAAGAACAGATTTCAGGTGATACAAGACTTAGATCCACCACAGGAAGTCAAAATTGACATGTGATGTTCCTCTAGGCATGACAGTATCACCGATTCTGCAATAACTATGCTTTGCTCTTCTTTTCTCTCCCCTTTGGTGTGTATTTGTCTTATTTTATCCTTTAGAAAACAGAAATGACTTTAGCAGTAAAGACAGCTCCAGCTCATCATAAGTAATTTCCTCTTTCCCCCAAAAGAATAATTATTATTACCATATTTGATACCATTTAAAAGACTGTGAAACAACAAGGGTTTTTTTCCCCTTCTGAAAACTCTGTTCAGCTAAAGAGAAAGAAAACAAGGAGTGCTATTAAAATGAAAGCCATTCTTAATATTTTATATTTCAAATCTTTATGGTTTTCCTTCTTTTCTATATCTTTTATTATAGGTTTAAAGTATTTTAGTGGTTTACCATTGTCAAGCAGACTGAAGTCTCCGTGTGCCAACCTCAAATACTTTGTTAAAACTGTTTAATGCAGCTCAATGACTGGTCATTACATCCCATTTTAATTAATTCAGCAGATTTAGTTGATCGCAATGGTAACACTCCTTTTGGTGACAGGAAATGTCTTCTGCAGTACCATCTTAAGCAGAATGAAAGGAAACAATTGAGGCAAAGCTAAGGATGGATTTCAGCTCAGAAGAGCACATCAAACAGATTTTCATCCTGAGAACAGTTATCAATGAGAGAGAGAGAGAATGACAAAAATCTTCATGAACTGATTTTAAAAAAGCATCTGACAGCTTCCATTGTGATTCACCTTGGCACATATTGAAGTATTATGATATGCCCATAAAAATAATGAACATCAAGGCTGTGTATCAAGGTGCATTTTGCATAATAAATGTAGACTTGAGTGAATGGTTTAACAAATAGTAGTGTCACAGAAGGATTCATTCTGTCACCTCTCCTCTTTGCCATTGCATTCATTATGAGAAAAAGTGTAATCTGATACAACACACAAACATTGCCTGGTTTAACAATAGTCCTAATGACACATAGCATGTCTAAGTGTCAGTTTGACCAATATGCAAGCAAAGACTGAAAGACAATATCCAGCATTCCAAAAACGATGAGGTAATAATCAGTATGAAAATAAATCTAATGACAATCCCAGGAATGCAATAAGTGAATAAGTTAGTATACCCTGGCAATAACATGCAAATAGGGAAATCCACCAGAAAATAATGTCAGGAACTGCTAAAGAGGCAGCTTCATTTGCCAGCTTAAACCACATTTGGTCTTCAAATATATACAAGTTAAAGACCAAACTAGAAATCTTCAACTCAAATGTTATTTTCATCAGATCACATGGATGTGAAAGCTGGAAATCCATCAAAGATGAAGAGGGACAGCTAAATGATTTTGAAAGCAAATCCTCCAGGAAAAATAAAATGAGTTAATTATAAATTCTGAGATTCAATAATGAGTTCAACAATGTCTTATCTCCCAAGTTATTCAGAAAAGATGATGGAATTATTTGGGACATGCGTAAGGAATGAAGCCAAAGCATCTGCCATGGGCCATGCCATTCCGCAACTGGAGGGACATGTAAAAAGAATCCCTCTCCCCCCCTCCCCCATAGAACAGTAGTCCGGGAGAAAAATATATGGACTTAACTTAGAGAGCACTCAGAGAGAAGTCCTGAACAGACAGAAATGTCAGAGACTTATTTGTGCCTTTAGCACAGGAAGGCACAGGGAAAGATTCAGATAGTGGTGACAACTATATTTCAAAAATCAGGCACAGTCTGTGTTCCTCTTTTGGTCTCTTGTATTCTATTTAAATAAAAAAGTCCAGCAAACTTTTGCAGTTCATCTTTAAGCCAGCAAACCATGCTAACATGAGCCCTTAGAGAAGGGAAGCCTATTACTAATGAGGGTGGTAAGAAACATCAAGAGCTGAAAACTGGACACATTTACAAAAAACTGAATTACACAGTACCGTAAATAGGGCTATATGCAACAGTTCTATTTGTATTTCCCTGACTGTTCAAAATCCCTTAATATATCAAACAAACCCAATCCAGAAGACATACAACTAACTAAACCCAATGATAGCAATTTGGGAAAAGGTGAGTCTTCATTGTTTTTTGATCACAAAAAAAGCACAGCTCAGATTTAGTTTTTTCACCATCTGCCAGTGTTAATAAAAGGTCACAAGGAAAGAGAAACACACCCCAGTAATAGAATTAAAAAGATTTGATTTTATGTGTTCCTTGTACCAATGGTTGTGCCTACTTACAAATTTAATTTATTACCTGCACAGTAGAGTTAGGCGACAAGGAGTCGTGTGGCACGTTATAAACTAACAGATGTATTGGAGCATAAACTTTCATGGGCAAAGACCCACTTTGTCAGATGCATCTGATGAAGTGGGTCTTTGCCCACGAAAACTTATGCTCCAATACATCTGTATAAGGTGCCACAAGACTCCTTGTCGCTTTTGCAGATCCAGACTAACATGACTACCCCTCTGATACTAGAGTAGAGTCAGGAAATTTTTTGAGGACATTTAACTTCTGAGAACCGGTTCCTGTTGTAATTTAGTCATATGGGGGAAATAGAACTGAAGAGCTATATGACATTTAATGCTGTGTATTACTGAGTATAGAGATTTAATAAATGGCTACAAGGATCCAAGTGTTTATATGCAGAAGCTCTTTGTGTCAACAGAAGGACAAACCATAAAACTTTAGCTTGAACAGGACTCAGTACAATATATGTAGCTGGCACTGCTATGTCATAAGGGTTCGATCCAAAGCCTATTGAAGTCAGTGGACTGAACAGATGTCTTGGCCCTTGACTGACACCATAGAGAAGCACTAGAAGAAATGTACAGTGAATTCATGCATCTTTTTCATCCCATTGCTTTCAGTCCACACAGGTAAGCAAATGGGGATTATTTGATTTGATACTTCTTGTGACGGGGTGAGGCAACCCCGCACTAAAGGGCCCCCCCCCCAGCGAGGCAGGGAAAAGCGGCGCGGCTTTTCTCGCCGCCGCTGAGGACGCAGCCGGCGGGGTAGCCGGGACGCATCGCTCGGCAGGCGGTTTAGCCGGCGCGGCCCCGAGCAGCGGGGGGGAGTGACGGGCTGAGGCAACCCCGCACTGAGGGTGCCCCCCCCAGCGGGGCAGAAAGGAGCGCCGTGGCTTTTCCCGCCGCTGCCGAGGACGCGGTCGGCGGGGTAGCCGGGACGCGCCGCCCAGCAGACGGCTTCACGAACGTGGTCCCGAGCACCGCGGGAGAAGGACCCCCCGTGCTAAGGGCGGCAGGGGCAACGGGGGAGGAACGCTACCCCACCAGCCTCGGGGCGGGCGGCCCCGCAGACGCCCCCAGCCAGCCCTATTCTCCACTGCTGCTGGAGGCAAGGAGGATGCCGGGGGTGAGTAGAAACAGCTGGGGAGCTGCAGGTGAATGCAGGTGCGGGTGCTCTGGATGGGCAGGGGCAGCACCCTCCCCAGGTATAAAGCCAACAGAGTCAGAGGAAGAGGGGGAGGCGAGGAGGAGGACGTCAGAGGAAGGGACTGAGAGGCACGAGAAGGCAGCAGGACAAGCTGGCTGGTGAACGGACGAGCGAGGGCGTGAGGAAGCAGCCCAGGGCGGGTGTACTGGAGCCCGGGGGCTGATGTGTTGAGGCTCCGTGCCCCATCAGCCAGGTTGGGGGAGAGAGGAGCATCTCCCCCGCCTTAGGGCCCTGGGCTGGGGTCTGGAGAGAGGGAGGGCCCGGACCCCCCTCACCTCCTCGCTCGAGGGATTGTCTGGGCGACCGAAGGGAGGGTTGACCGGGCGCCACTTTATGAAGACCGGGAGCATCCGGGATGGCAACCGGGGCAGCGGGGCTGCCCAGGGCGGGGTGAGCCTCGGTACCCCGTAACACTTCTCCTAAAAACCTATTGAAATCTCATTAATTTCAAGAGGAATGTGTTCTGCAGAACTTGAAAACACAAGCACCAGACATCAAAGACAAGAGAACCCACCAAACGTAGAATTTCTTGCTAAAAAATTCACAACAAGCTTAACTGTAGTGGCATGTGATGATTTGTAAAATGTTCCCTGCAAGGCATTATGTTATTAACAGTAGTGGGGTTGTCTTGGAAAGATATGTCGGCTTTTTGTAATGTACCATTACTAAGATCTTTACTTCCTAAGAAGGCCACACAGCTGTACTACTCTGATAAGTGCTAAATAATAAAATCAAAACACACCTTTGAGCAGCTGCATTGGGCTTTCATAGAGCTAGCATAGGAGTTGTTTAAAGGCAACTTTTGACAGTATAATTGAGCACAATTTGGCTTGGTGGTTTGTAGATGGTTCCTCATGAAAGACATGTACATTTTCACTCTATTAATCCTGTATCTGAGGTATAACAGGACCACCACTATGGGCTCTGAATAGGGTCAACACTTTACCGTTTCCTGCCTCCTTGCATTCAAAGATCAGATATGTGCAACTAGCATTTCCATATGCTATTTTTTGTATTGGTCCAATTTGTGTAGCTGATATGCGCAGAGGTTCTGGGCTATAATGGCTGTTCTAGAAAGGATATTTCACATCCCTTGTAATTTTTAATATTTATTTACAAGCTTCTATAGTTGAGCAAAGTACTTTTAAGAGCGGAAAAATAAATATATGCACACAGATTCCTCTACACATCAAAGATTAATGCAGCCTGTGTTTGGACCTAAATCAATAGCAAAACTTCAGTGTATTTCACCCAGACCAGTATTTAGGCTAGAAAGAATAAAGGATTTTACTTATGACATTTTTTGTTTTCAAATACGGACAGAAAGGAGAACTTATGATTAAGTTCTTGGTTATCAGATCTCCTAACAAATGAAGATAAAGCTAAGAGATTCACCATTGTATATAATTAAAATATGTATTTTGGTCTCCGATTGTCTTTAGAGCAGATTTGCTTTTAGATGACAGTATATAAAAGTGCTTGGTATACATGGGAATAGAGCAACGTTAAACTTTATAAAGCTCAATTATGTCACCAACGATGGGAATTAAACAGAAAAAAGAGTATATACATATATGCACATCTCTCACACACACACACACACACTCCCTCGCTTTAATGGAAAGGGCAAGGAATTAGAATTTAGCTGTTCCTTTTTTAACAGAGTATTATAAAATGAACTACATATATGGTAGTTTCCTTTGGAACTTCTGATTACACTTTAAAAATATGTTTCCCCTCCATTTTTAGTCTATATGATCACTAGAAATCCTGGGGGATATTTTATATTGTACAACTGGATAAAAATGGATTAATAATTAGAAAAATAAGCAACTACAGAAATACAAAACATGCTGATAATTCCATTGAATTGTTCTAACAAAAATCCATTAGAATATAAGATTAAGGTATTAGGCACACCTTTCAAGATGAAAGTTCCTTATTTATATTATGCATGTGTTGTTTCTATCAAGTCAAATTCTTTGTTTTTGAATGTGTTTATATCCCACATTCTGAAAAGTTGTTAGAGAAATGTTTTTCCATATAAGGTTACCCCAAAACTAATGATGCTTAGAGTAATTCTAGTAAAGACTCTGTCAGGTGAAACTGACATTCAGAAGACTGTCAAAATAGGGGACTATTATTAACAACTGTCATGTTTATCCAAAACAGCTCTAATTTCAAAACAGTTATTTTTGAGTCCTTGACTGCATCTTCAAGAAGAAATTCAGAGTTACCCTAACTGCCACCAGGGGATGCTCTATCAGTTGTGAACATTACATGTAGTTTTTTTTTTATTCTGGAAAGACATGGAAAACAAGCCAAGAACCTGAAGACAATTCTTAAGTCTTCCTCTAAAAAAGGCCTTTCCTCCTACAGAGCAATAAGCACAGCTGAAGATCCCAATTCTACAAGTATCTACATATTGGCTTAGCTTTAAGCATAGGTGTATGTGTCTGTAGAATCAGGGCCATACAGAAAGATGTCTAGGTGGTGTTTTTCAAATTTAATGAATACATTTAGGACCTAGTCCTGCATACATATATAGACCTACTTAATTTTACCAATATCAGTGATACTAGTCATTGTAGTAAAATTAAGCAAGCATGTAAGAGTTTGCAGAATCAGAGTTTTATATGATCACGTGCTATGGAATATTTCATAGCTAAAATTCACCAGTGGTGCAAATCCACTTGAGATAGTAATGGTAGAAGCTGCAGTGGAGATAGAGCTCAGGTGTTTTTGCCATCATCTCATCTTATGAAACAGAAACACACAGATTCATAAATCCAAATAAACTATTTTGAATGAAAAACTTCCCTGCATTTAAATTCTTAATGACAAGATTATGCAACTGAAACAAAGGACACTCATTATTATAAGTTAAAGCGAGACAAGAGGCTTTTTTACTTAAACTATATATTTTTACATAAACCAAATGTATATGATACAGTAAAATCAGATAAAAATCACAAAGGTATAATTTCATAAAGAAAAATTAATTTTAATATATAAAAAACAGCATAGACTGCTAACAGGAGAGAGTCCAAATGTTAACATTTACGATTTACCTGTCATTTTAAAAAGTACTTGTTCACAGTAGACAGAATGACGAGGTCAGAGACATTTTTACAACAAACTGTAGTAAACACTTCAGCTCCATTCATCATATATTAAATCAGGATAAAAATATACATTTAAAGCATTGCAGTGTTTTCCCACAGTTGTATATCAATAGAATTGCCATTCACTAAACCTTACTTGAATCAGTAAAAACAGATTGTGTGTTTATCCTTATTACTGAAGACTCAAATTCTAAATATTTTGGTATATTAGACCACACTAAAACACTTCCATAACTGTTAACTACAAATAAGGGATATATTTAAATTTGAGTTTAAAATAATGTGCTCTATCATACATGAATTTTATAACAGATTCTGTATTTATCACTATTAGGCAAATAAAATAAAAAACATCTAAATGCTGCAAGATACTTTTGTTGTTGTTGTTGAGCATATCTCTGCTTTCAGCCCACACAATGTACTGCACCTTTAACAGACCTATTCACAATTCTTTTTCAATATCAGTCTTCTTGGCTGGTATATGGCTAAAATAATTATTGCTGAATAGTGGCTAAAAACAGAAAATACAACAGCAGATAGATTTTTCTCTTGAGTGCCTAGATTTTATGTGCCATCAGCATTTTTTAATTAACTAAATGATCAGAAAAGGAAAACAGTATTTAAAAACATGCATATAAAATTTTTGGATGTATAGGCACCATCATTTGAAAGTATTCTTAATTTAAACTGTTTTTCAAAAACTAGTGCTAACACAAAAAGTATAAAGTCAAATTGCTTAGACATCACAAAATATTCCAATTACATAAGAACATTTTTCTTAATCTAGCAGCATCAGACTCCAAATATTCTTCAGTCTGCAAGAGAACAGTTTTGGGAAATATACCTAAAATTCTGCAATACATTCGTTACTGTATATTTCACTCCAAGTGCGTTGTTACTGAGTACAGAACATGACATTTAAGACATTCAAACTTTCCAGATAACTGTCATTTATATCCTGAAAGGAATAGGAAATGTGGACACAAGCCTCAAATTGCAAGACTCTGAAAATGTGCAGTTCATTTCTGTATCAGTAAATGGTGGTTCTCTCCATTTTAAGGTGTATCTGGATCAGTAGCTTGTGGACTTACTATGCTGTGGATGACTTTTTTTTTTTTAGTGGATTGTTTCACACTATTCACAAAGAGGGAGTTACTTTGCGGCTCTGTGTGTGTGTTTCAGCCTCTATGTCATGCCTATAATAAGATTACATGTTCTTTCTCCCACCTAGTAGGAAGTAGAGGCAAAAATAATTGCCAACACAGGCAGCATAAGCAAAGCCTAGTGTTTTTCCCTGGCAAGCTGGACCTAAATTATGCTGCATGATTTCTGTTGTGACAGACTACAAATTTAGAGGCAGCTTCATTTAAATTTATCTGCAATTTGTTAATAAATGGGAAAATGTACAATTCAATCAGTACAGTAACCCCACTGTTATTTATGTGGATATAAAATTCATTTTATTTTCCTCTGTCCGCACATTCAGTTTACAGTATGCCAGATATTTTTGTATTTATAATTCATAACTATCACACAAACAGGGACAAAGTCAGATGTTTTGGCAGTTGTGTAGGGGATAACTGAGACTTTGGGCCCATAAGTAGGTATGGAAGACTTGTTTGAGATTGTGGGACGATCATGTTAGTTCACATTTCTGCTAAAACAGTCAGCAATGGAATAGTTCATGTTAACATCTAAATTGTCATCTGTAAAATTCACCAACAACAACTCATTGAGATGAATGGAGTAGTTCAACCCCTTGAAAGATTTTGTTTCAGGCTGACTGCAGACTCAGGAAGACAATATGGCATAACTTTACAAATCATTCCTGGTTTCCAGGCTTTTGCAACCATAAGGGCTAGAAACAGTTTAAGGGGAAAAAAGAGCTTGAATTCTGAAGCACAATTCTGAAACCCAGGGGAAAAATCCACAGCTGTGGAATCATGGAGCACAGAGCTGCTTTGAGAATAAGTAGGCAGACTCCACCAGGTTTCCTGGATAGTGAAGACAATAAACAGTCATGACGGCAAAAATCCAGGAATTCAGGGTAAACACAGAGAATGTATACAATGAACAGAATTACTAGTCAACAACGTTACCTTCCTATGCAGTCCTGCTTCCATCTATAAGATTCCAGAAGTGCAACTTGTGCAGCCATATGGAAAAAGTAGACATGGGCTTACTTTGACTAGCAGTTAAGAGTGTTGGGAGCAAAGGCATATTTAGGCCTGACAGAAGCCCTCTGTGGATTTTAAGAATCTGTTCTGATACCATTTAACAGCGTAAGCATAAATAGAATTGTGTATGTGAAAAAAACTGCAGAACAATCATGTTTAGTGCTTTGTATGTGTGAGAAACTGCAGAGCAATCATGTTTGTAAAAATAAGAAAAAGTAACTGAAAAGCTAGAAAAGCCTGTTGAGAACGAACACTAAGCCTGTACTGATGGGGGTGGAGAGATTGTTTGAAAATGCGACGGACAGAGAACAAAAAGTTATAAATGCATTTGTGTAACAAAGGGAGGTTGAAGCTGCATCATTTCATGTTGAGTGTGACTGATGAAATTGTCCTGATGGACTTCCCACTCATAACTGATTGTTACGCAGGTTTTGCCTCAGTATTTGTTAGACACATCTGCTGAGCGAGTGAACCTCAATCCAGCAAGAATGCTGACCAAGATCTACTTTTGTATCTGCCTGTATTGAACAATAAAGGATTGAGTGTAAGGGCAAGCAGCAGCCCCAATATAGTACAGCAGTTAATTCTTAGGACCTCTCCATAAATAATGGCAATATTTCAAACAGACAGCAGTGAAGAACTGTAAAAACTCTTTATATTCCTTTTAATCCACTGAACAATGGTGGCTTAAGGAGCTTTATTCTAAATTTTAGACATGGAATCAAAAGTATATATTTTTAAAATACAGTCAGAAGGCATTACCCAGGCTAAATAAAATGTAGTAACCCTCCATCTCCAGACTTTATTTTCTGGGCATAGGAGGAAAGTGAGAGATTAAGAAAAATAAGAAATTTTGAATGATAAGAAGCTGTGCACGGGAGAAATGAAATCTGAAATCTTTACACAGAAGGCAGTTCTATTCTAGCGAAATCTCTGATTCAGGTGGCAAAGGAGATGCCAATATAAAAGGCTACAATGGCAGAAAACAAAAGAAAGACTCTTCCCCTGGGTCTTAGAGAAGGCCAATATATCATCTTTAAACAGTGGATGAAACATTGTTCTGAAAGTAAAGTCTACAAACCAAATGCTCCATAAACAAAACCCTAACAGGAAAGGGATCTGGTGGAAAGGCACTCTCCATAGGACTTCAGGAAGTGGAAAAGGCAGCCACTCGCACTCAGAGGGATGAGCACAAGACGCTATTAACAAGATATTCCACATAAAAGATCAAGTGATTTTGGCAGGATATTTCCTACCATTAGCCACTTTAGGGGAGAAACCCATGTCTACAAACTGAACCCTTACACTTTCTGAGCTAAGATTGAGTACACTTGCTGGAGAAAAACCATGTATTTTCCAATGTAAACCTAATCAAAGATAACTAACCAAATCAGATGGATGTGGAGAATTCATGTTTGGAAACTATTACTAATAAGCAAAACCAAATCTGCAGACTAAGGTATGGAGGCTGAAATTCTGGTTTCAGGACTGTTTGGACTCTGGTCCCTCTTTGGCCACATTGGGATTGTCCTGGAACAAATTAGAGCCCTGGAGGGGCAGGGTATAAAAGTCAATTCTGTTTGTGCAAGATTCACCCCTTGAATAAAAACCATGTTTGACCTTCCATGGCTATCCCCATATATAGCTCAGCAATCAGAAGGGGCATCACTGAGATGGACAGTAACTTTGCTATTTATGGAGCCGAGCGCTGAAGATATAAAAATCAGGAGAGATGGACCAGCACTAATGGAACAGCATTGGTTGTTTTTTTTTTAAGTGCTGCATTAGTAGCACTTTCCTGTAAACAGCATACAAAAGTAAAAAGAGTAGTCAGGGAATCATAAGAGATCACCATCTTTGAGAACTCCCATATTTCCATTGCAACTTTAATATGAAATACTCTAGGCATAATTGAGATATGACTAGGCCATTGACAAACAAACCCATTCTCAAGATGCAAACACCTTGAAAAAACATGATCGAAGGTCGCACTGTTGTGTTCAGGTAATCTCTTCAAAATATCCACCTTGTACCCTGACAGTGACATGTTTTTTTCAATGGAAGGCAGCCTCCAGGAAGTTATAGATTTCAGAGATTCTGAATAAGACTCTCTAGTCACGTTCCCTATGCAGGAATTCACCCTCGCGTATCATCAAGTTTTCATCCTGCAAGAGCAGAGCCACAGAATCATCTTTCCCCCAAAACAAAGTGAAGCATGGGGCAAAGGGCTGGAAGGGATGCTTAGAAGTTGGACTGAGCCGAGAATCAAGGAGGGCAGAAGGAATGGCTGTGGTCGTGAAAAGAAAATAAGATGCAGGACTGACTGGGCAGCGTATTCTGTCTAAGGCAGGCAGGCACTAAAAGGACATCAGATAATGGGTGAAGGATTATGAACAAGTCTCTTATGGTAACCAGTCAAGCTTAAGAGCTAAGGAGGAATCTCTATGGCAGAAAGACCACTGAGAGCTCTCCAAGTAGCTCAGATAGCATGGCAGAAATGAAACAGAAAAAGCTGAGTGTAAACCTGTTACTGAAGACCATGCAAGGGGAAAACCAATTACAACTTGAGGGAGAATTCAGCAGTTGTCACTCCAGAAATAGAGGGCCTGACTTCTAAGGGCCCAATACCTACTGAAGGATGAAGGTGACTAGAGAAAGCATTGCTTAATCTTTACTACCACCATGCCCACAAAGAGAGTGCTTGGTTTCCCAAGGTCCTGCATTCACAGTTTGCTGGAGGAAGGGGAGAGAGGAAAGGTTTTTGTACCACATCAAGTCCCTCAAGAGCTAAATAAGATTTACATATCTGACATTGTGAGCTGACTGGTGGGCTGCAACAGAGCTTCAGTTATAAATAAAATAATTTTTACTATCATTTTTCATGCTAGGAACTCAATGCAGTTTACCAACATGGATTTATCCTCACAGCCATCCTGTGACATAGGTATGTGTCAACCACTCAATGACAGAACCTGCCTGGTAGGGATCAAGACACAAAGCAGAAAAGCTTGTAGGTATGCAAGAGACAGAGGTATTCACTTTCTTTGGACTGGGAGCCTGCAACATTTCTTCCAATCATCTCCTCTAATTTCTAAGAGAAGACAAGTGGCAAAGGTGAGAGAAGACCAATGTGCTGCATAACCCTTACAGATAAACAGGGCTCTGAAGTCCAGGGCCTAGTATTTCCATTTTGTTACAGAGAATTAAGAGAGAAGACATTAATTAGACTGGGTTTTCACTTTAGTGCAGGAGGGAGGCAGTCAGAATCCCTGAGCCTGCAAGTTGTATGTGGAGGTTCCTCGAGTCTCAACCACTTAAGAATTGACTACACCTGCCACAGGAAGGAAGGAACATGAACACTGCAGTCCTGACTACAGGAGAGAGAACAGGGATTGCTTGAAGAGTATCCACCTTATTCCTCTGGTTGCTAAGACTTGTGCAGAATAAATGGAAGGTCCAAAAATAAATACTTTCCTTTCTAGACTCTGCCGCCACACCTTTTCCTCTTATCCTTATTTCTTCTTTAGGAGGCCTTGTGTAGATCAGAAAATTGCCCAAGTTTTACTTAGTCAGTTTTTAAACTAAATTTAGTTTAAAAAATGCAAACCTGTGTGTGGACCCTTTTATTTTAGTTTAAAGGGTAGCTTATTTCATTTATCTTAATCTGATTCCTAAATGGTTTAAAATAAACTGAAATAACCAGATTAACCAAAATAAATCTGGATTAAACCAAAATAAGTGTTTGCACAGCCCTCTGCACCTATTTTTCAAAATCACACCTTAGGCAAATTGATACAACTCTCATGCAGACAAGGTCTAAGTAAAAATGGGGAGGAAAGAGGGAGAAGTGGGAAGAAAAGCAAAAGAAACAGAAGATTAAGCAAGGTTCTCAGTGTGACTGAGGTAAACACATTACAGGCAGTCCCCGGGTTACGTACAAGATAGGGACTGTAGGTTTGTTCTTAAGTTGAATCTGTATGTAAGTCGGAACTGGCGTCCAGATTCAGCCACTGCTGAAACTGACCAGCGGCTGACTACAGGAAGCCCGAGGCAGAGTTGCTCTGCCCCAGGCTTCCTGGAATCAGCCTCTGATCAGTTTCAACAGGCTGAATCTGGACGCCAGTTCTTACATACAGATTCAATTTAAGAACCCCAGGCGTCCCCAAGTCAGCTGCTGCTGAAACTGATCAGCGGCTGATTCCAGGAAGACTGGGGCAGAGCAACTCTGCCTCGGGCTTCCTGTAGTCAGCGCTGGTCAGTTTCAGCAGCAGCTGACATGGGGATGCCTGGGGCAGAGCAGCTTGGGTGCTCTGCCCCAGGCGTCCTGATTCAGCCGCTGCTGAAACTGACCAGCAGTGGCTGAATCAGGACGCCTGGGGTAGAGCAGCTGGGGTGCTGCTGGGTTGGTCCAGTAGCGCCCAGAGCAACGCTACGGGACCAACCGGCAGCGCCCCAGCTGCTGTACCACAGGCGTCTGGAGCAAAGCCGCGGAGCACGGGGGCAGCGGGACAGCCCAGACGCGCCGCTGCTGTCCCGCTGCCAGCGTCCTCAGAGGCTTTGCTTCCCGTCTCCCTGGTCTGCTGGTCTCCAGCAGACCAGGGAGACGGGCAGCAAACCCCGTTTGTAACTCGGGGACTGCCTGTATTGGAAAGTACCATGGGGAACCTGGCAATGTATGCTGTTTGTGATTGACAGTTGTTTTAGTTCCCTGCTTTCCCAGTTGGTGCTGCTAACCTTAAGAGTACAGTGAACTATGTAGATGCAAACCAAATACTAAAATTATTTGTTTAGAAAATACTCTGTTTCCTTTATCATTCTCACTTTTGTGTAGTGTGATCACATTATCTAAGCCCACATTACGTACCATGTGTATATTCTACACTGGCAAAAGCTTATTTTCACATGCCAACATTCTATATTATGTGTCTAGATACCTGATTTTTTTTTAATATAATACAGGCACTCTGCAACAATTTTTATAAAGACCATCATAAACCTAAATGGCCCAGCTTCATAATGTCAGTTGTATAAAAGGATTATAAAGCATAAGTACAAAAAAGGCAAGGCTAGATAGACAATATTTCAGCAGAAGAGGAGATCTAAAATTAAAGAATTATTGCAGATAGAGTATCTCTACAGACTTCCAGCGTCTGATTATAATATGTATGCAAAGGTATTCAATGTACTATTCACTTACCTTATTAAAATGATTTTAAAAAATCCTTGATTATAGCTTTACTAAGGATTAGAAATATGTGAAATTAATGTTATGACATGGTCATATTATTTCATCCTGTTGGAACACAATAATTTCCCACTTCAGTGGCCTTTGCCATATTTAAAAAAAAAAAAAGTAATACCATCAATATGTCAGACATAAACAGAACTTCTTGCCTAAATTCTATTTGCATGGGAATTCAGAATAACTTTATAGCAGGTTGTCTCTTAGTTTTTTAAAAACAAAAAACTCTTGAAGGTAGTTATATAGACAAAAGCTGAGTGACTGAATTCTGCTGTTGCTGTGTATGTCACTGCCTGTAGTGAAGTAAGCTTGCTTCTTATTCTTGTGGTCCTAGAATCGCATCCATTCTCTTGCTTTACTCAGAATGTGTTTAGAGCTGCTGAATAATCAAATACAAGTTACAATGTGTTTCTGCAATGCCTTTCTTCTTGTTAGTCTAAGTGGGCAATTTGGTGTCTAACTCATGCCCTTGAACAGGTTGTAAAATCGACATGTATACTTCAAAGAAAAGGGTTTTGCTTTCATGTTAACTCAACCCTGGATGTCTCCTGAACAGAAACTTGCATTTGTACAAAACCATCCCCAGTGGTTCTGTGAAATGAACTCATGGTTTTTTAGATTAACTTCTCTGAAATCACTTCAGCAGATATCACAGCACATATTAAGTTACACAGATAATTAGAGGGCACAGATGTAAATGTGCAACAATAACCTATCCTTATTGACGTAGATCTGATCCCAGGAAAAGTGTGGGTTTTTTTTTCAAATATGTAATGATTTACTTAATTATATGAATGTAAACTCTAGGGGTGAGGAAAAAGATGCTCTTGTTAAATGAGACAAGTTGTCATCAGCTGTTGTATTTCAAATCAATAAATAAGAGAGCTGAGAATCTGTAATGTTGCAGTCAAAGTGCTATATGTGCACATACATTTACATGGTAAACCCCATATCAAAGGTCACAGGAGTATAAACATGTTGGTTTCTTTCTGCAAATTTGATTTGATTTAGGCTTTATTGATTTGTTCCTAATATCTACTTAGAACGATTCGCTACACTTGACTGCAGCTCAGACACATTTTACCAAATTGCATTGCACACGGCAGAAGCCCCCTCTAATCTTAACTTCACTATACTCAACAACAAAAATACAATTGCATGTTGCTAGGAATATTGATAGTCAGGACTAGAAAATACTTGTTTTCTGTTTCTATGGTTGCAACAGCCCTTAAGAAAGATATAAATTTCCCTGCAACAACTAACTGCATATTCATTTAAGGTAGATCTAGTTCCAGATTCCTGAGCCAGAATCCTCCACCTGTTCACTAACCCACAAAGCCAGAGCTGCATACAAATCATTTCTCTTCTCAACAGAATTCAATGAGCAGCACAACTGGTTTGAAAAAAAACACAGCAAATTTTCAGCCTGTATATACAAACACAATGCAAACAAGTGGAACATTCTAGTCATATTTTGTAAACACACATTTGGGATCAATGGAACACCAAACATTCAGGCCCTAGATTACAAAACTATGTCGTCATCTAGTTGTCAGCTCCCAGTTTAGACAGTCCTTGTCGGAAATCATGTAGTTCATCTATCTTCCCATCTAGTACGTCTAAAAAATTCTTTAATTCAGTTTTAAGGTTGTTCTGTCTCTGTTTGTTCTCTTCAACATTTGTCCTTAGCGTTCTCACTTTCTCCTCAAGCTCTCTGTTCTTTCTTTCAGCAGTCTTAAAAAAAAAAATTGAAAAGAAAAGAAAAAGAAAAAATAGCATGAATCTATAAGACAAATGAACAATATTTACTAGGGCAAAGCAAGAATGTCTCACAGACTTCAAACATTTTGCTTTGACTTATTAGTCTGCCTAATACAAGCACCTCTAGAAGCAATTTTGACATGATAGGGCTACATTTGTTTTAATCTGACTAATGCAGGGAAGAATACAGATTAAGTAGAAAAGATGCTTTGCATTAGATTTTGTCATTTGGTTGATATCTTTAATTTTGTAACTCTAGCAATATATGCACAGCCATATATGCATAATTTAAATCCAGCTGAATTTAGTTTCTCTGCCACGTTCTCTCTGGTAGTGTAGCTTTGAAAAGTAAGCTTTTACAAAACATTGCCTGAGACATAACATTGCTTTATTAAGTTCTGCAAGATCTCTTTTGAACTACTTGAGTTATACTTTGGCTGAATATTTAAGCATATTGTCATAGTTGAAAACAATGTTCCCCACTTGGGATGTGAGCTATCATGTAATTGAATAGTCGTGTAACCTCATGAAATTTTAGTGGTTACATGACTATTTGATAGTCTCAAGGGGCAGGGCCTGTGCGTTTCCAGCACTACTCCCAGGGAGCCCCTGGCACCAGCTTCTGCCTACCCTTCTCCCACTCTGCTGCCTCTGTAGGAGCTAGCAAGCAGGGAGCAGGCAGGTCTGCGGAGCCAGCACGTGCAGAGAGCTGGCTTGAAAGAGGGCTCTCTGTGCATATCTGCTCCCATCTGTCCCCCTCACCATCTGCGATGCTGCCTCTATCAGAGGCAGCAGCACGGGGGTTGGAGGGACAGGCAGATCTGGTGCTTGTGGGGAGCCTGCTTAAAGCCAGCTCCTCACGAGCACCAGTTACCCACTCTCCGCCTTGCTGCCTCTGATACAGAAGTGGGGCAGGGGAGGTGGGAAGAGTGTGTGTAGTCGACAAGATTAACATAAGCTCAGGCTTATCAGTTATTTGTATAGTCAACTACACACTGACACCCCTAGTCCCCCCACTGCAGTTTGCTCTAGTAAGTGTATTTTCTTAGAAACCCATTTCTCATTTCATGAGTTTTTCTTCTGTTTTTCTTCATTTCACAATAGTGTAAATGACAATGGTTAGACAGGCTTACTTTTGCTTATCAGACTGACTGTTATCTCACTGTTTCCTTGTGTTTACCCCATGTGTTAGTGGCATCCTTTGGTTAGTCATGTGTGGAGCATGTGATTTGGTTCAAGAGACAATGATCGCTAAATCACTAATAGTCATCATACTACAACCAAACTTAACATCCTTGTACAAGGACACAGAAACTAGGAGTTCAGGGGGTGTAGTAGCATATACAAAATTTACAGTTTTGTTCAGTGGCTTTCAGCATGCCTACTATAAAAACTTTTCTAATGACACTGTCCTTGTAGGATGGAAAAAAACCTGCAAAATCTCACTACAGTAACATTTAATTATAAAAGGAAATGACACAAAATTAGTACGCTTGTGAGATATAAATTAAAAGGAAGCTGTCACACGCTTTAAATGCCTGCAAGCAGCACGGGGACTATTTAAAAACACTACATTAGCGACTCTGACAACATGTACAAATCAAAAGACGACAATAAAAGGATCAAAAGGATGCCACCAGGGCTCAAAGCACAGTAATGGAGGCTGCAAAAAGACATCCTTTAAAATTTGGAAGTCAAATCCTACTGAGGGTAACAGGAAGGCAGGAGAAGGGCAAGAGTATAAAAAGGCAGGTCAAGAAAGCATTTGAGGAACAATTTGCAAAAGATGCAAAAAGAGTAAGAATTTTTTAAGTACATCAGAAATAGGAAGCCTGGGGCCACTGGACAATCAAGGTGTTAATAGAGCACTCAGGGAAAACAAGGTCACTGAAGAGAAGCTAAATGAATGCTTTTAGTCCATCTTTGCTGCACAGGATGTGGGGGAGACACTCACACCAGAGCTATCCTTTTTGGAACAGATTTGAAGAACTGTCCCACACTGATGTGTTAGTAGAAGAGATTTTAAAACAAACTGATACATTGAATAGTAATAAGTCACCAGGACTAGATGGTATTCATCCAAGAGTTTGGAAGGAACTCGAATATGAAATTGCAGATCTACTAATAGTAGTATATAACTTATTGCTGAAAAAAGGCCTCTGTACCAGATAACTGGGAAGTAGGTATTGTAACATCAATTATTACACAGGGTTCCGGAGTCAACGTTTACAATTATAGGCTAGGCAGCCTAACTTCAATTCCAGGGAAATCAGCTGAATCTACAGTAAAGAACAGAATTACCAGACAAGCAGATTAACAAGATTTGTTAGGGAAGAATCCACACGGCTTTTTCTTTTTTTTTAAAAAAAGTGAAGACATGCCTCACCAATATAATAGAGCTCTTAGAGGGAATCAACAAGCATGTGGACAAGGCTGATACAATGAATATAATGTACTTGAATTATCATAAAGCCATTGACAAGGTCCCTTACAGGAAATTATCATGGATCAGTAACTGATTAAAAGACAAGAAGCAAAGGGTAGGAATAAGAGTAAGTTTTCACAGTGGAGAAAGGTAAACAACAGGGTCCCTAAAGGATCTGTCCTGGGACTTGTGCTGCTCCACATAACCATTGGTGACCTGGAAAAAGGGGTGAACAAGGATATGACAAATTTCATAGAGGATACAAAATTATTCAAGATAGTTAAGTCCAAAGCAGACTGTGAAGAGCTACAGGAAGATTTCACAAAACTGGGTGAGTGGACAACAAAGCTGCAGATGAAAATCAACTCTAATAAATGAAAAGTAATGCACAATGAAAAATATAATCTCAACTGTACATAAATAAGTCCTAAATTAGTGGTCACACTTAAGAAAAATCTTGGAGTCACTGAAAATTTCCATTCAATGAGCAACAGTGGTCAAAAAGGCTAATAAAATATTAGGATTTACCTATATTAGGAAACTGATAGAAAACATGGCAGAAAATATCATAGTGCCACTATCCAAATCTATGGTGAGTCCACAACTTGTGGACTGTGTCCAGTTCTGTTTGTCCAATTTCATAAAGGATATAGTGGGACTGGAAAAATTTCAGAGAAGGGCAACAAAGATGATGAAGCATATGGAGAAGCTTCCATATGAGGAAAAACTAAACAAATTAAGACTGTTCAGCTTTAAAAAAAAAAAAAAAAAAAAAAAAAAAAAAAAAATGACTAGGAGGCCTATAAAAATGAATAATGTGGAAAAAGTGAATAGAGAAGGTTATTTATCCCCTTCCCACAATGCAAAACAGAGGCTACATCTACACAGCTTCCCTCTTCTGCAAAAGCTTATTGAAAGGAAGTGCAGATTAGCATATTGCCACGCTTCATTTGCATAATTAATTAAGTCAATTTTGTGCAAGAGGTTTTTGTGCAAAAAGGCATTGTATAGACAGCGCCTTTTTATGCAAAAACAGCTCCTAATTATGCAAATGAAATGTAGCAATATGCTAATCCATGCTTCATTTGCATAGGCTTTTGTGGAAGAGGGAAGTGTGTAGACATAGCCATAGTGTCATCTATAAACAATGCAATACAAACAAGGGAGGAAGTACTCCCCGTTCCTCACACAATTAACCTGTGGAACTCATAGCTGCATTCAAAAAAGAAACAGGTAAGTTCAAGGAGTGTGTGTCCATCAATGGCCATTAGCCAAGATGTTCAGGGATGCAACCCCATATTTGGGCAATCCTAAACCTCTGTTGGAAGAGGACGACAGTTAGATAATTCCTGCTGGCCTGTTCTGTGCACATTCCCTGAAACGCCAGAACTGACCATTGTTGGAGACCATGTACAGAGCTAGAAAAGCCATTGCAGTTCTTATACACCTGTTGTCTGAATTCATACTTTTATTGCACAGGGTAGGGACTATCTCTGTGTTCTTTGTTAGTAAAGTAGATACCTCGGTGAAGACTGATCCATGACAGGGACCACCCTCACGTCCAAATTCTTGAATGAGTCATTTTGATATATACAGAGTTCTAAAGCTTTAAAACCAACCAGATTAAAATATTTTGGTGATATTTAGTAAATATTAGCCTAAAAATATAGACAACATATTGTATTTAATAAGATGACCCACCTTTTTGTTTAAACTTCTCACCCATATTATGTAACTAGCTTTTTTTTCAACTAGTACTTTTTCTTCTTTTCTCTCTTTTATAACAATTAGCTTTAGCTTTCATCATAATGTTAAACTGAGTTGAATACTCAAGAAGGCCACTTGAAAGGAGACTGGTAAATGTTTGGCAAACTCTGTATGTGAAGCAGTCACTTCTAGTAGCATTGCATATGAAACAAGGCAAAGAAAGGGCAGCATAAATGCTGGATATAGACTATGCTGGAATCTGCCAGGTGACAGTTGCAATATGATCCCAGTAACAACTTCTTCAGATAACCAGGCAGAGACAGGAAGGATCTATAATTACTTCTAATTTGGGAGCAGCCACAGTACATTTTGCATGTAATCAGCACTCACTTTTATTAATTGGGGGTCTCTTATCTTTATCAGTAAAGGTACAAACAGGAAAAAATATATAAACATGAGAAATATATATTTCCTTTCCACAGTGTTGAGATTAATTTATTTGCTGAACAGTACCTGTAATTTCTGAGATACAGATTCACATTCTGACATTAGCTGGGGTATAATTTCACCCTGTTTTCGAAGATCCTCCAATTCCTATAAAAAAGCCAACATGAAAATTAAAACAAGCTTCAGTTTTAAAATAAAGTAATTTGAAACTGTGAAATAACTTTGTACAAGTACATCATATGCCACACACCACTGGGATTTAAAAGAACTGAAAATGTTTTGACTTTATAATAGGCAGTTTTTAATTTAGTAAATTAAATAAAATAATATTCATTTTTGCACTACACTGAATTAATTATTGCTTGACTACATGGTTATACACCCAAGCATAATCTAATCTCCAGCTAGTTATATTTAAGAATTCTCACTACACATGGACACATTCAATGAGAGAGACACATCTGAAACACAGTAATGCTAGAGAGACCTATGGGTGATAGCACACAGCAAATTAGATACAAGTTAGCAATGATACATGGCAGCAAAAAAGGTCACTGGATTTTTTAGCTGCATCTATAATATCTCACAGCACAGAAATAACAGACTTTGAGCAACACCACCTGGGATGCCGTATTCAATTCTCAGCGTCACATTCCCAAAATGGTATGAACAAACAGAAGGGAGTTAGAAATGAGCAATGAGACAAATAGATGGCTGGATTTAAGAGGAAAGCTTTAAAAAGTTTGTAGTTCTGCTAATAGCAAAGGCAGTGGTGACTTGGAGAACGTATTTGAAAACTGTAAATTACCAAGGGCCAAATAATTCCCTGCAGCCTCATTTAAAGCTGCAGAAAGGGGTTTTCTGGATGAAAACATCCACAGAGATTTGCTCCTAGTGATTTCCCCTAGGATCCAGGAGGAGGCAGGCTGTGATCTGTGGCGCAAGCCATAGGATCTGTCTCAAAACGTGGGATTATTATTTTTTTGGCTAGACAGACTAAATAAATAAAATACTGTTGTATCCAGCCTTATCAGTCCTCAATCTAGTCTGATATAGGCTAGCAAGTAAAGTTGTGGGATATGTGACGTATTCTGTTCCAGCTACCTGTGATTTCACAGCAGAATAAGAATATATAGGAATAGTACCTCATACTCTGTTATAAAATTACGCAATAAAAAGTCTCTATGTCTCCAGATTCCATTTCTCCAGATACAATACCATGTCTCATATTTCAGTTATAACCCAACTTTCAAAAGAATCCGGTCTATTTCACAATGGGTTTATATTTGCTTCCAAAATTTTTGCCAAAAATACCACTCCACCCAAAAACTGAGCATTCTCGATGAGCAATTATATCATCCAGGACATCTCCAAGATTGTGTGTTCTTCTCCAACTTTGTGACCATTATTTCACAGGATTAACGTAAAGGGTCAAATTGCTTGTTAGCATGGACTGTTTCTGACCACCATGTTGAAATCAATTAAAATCAGCATTTAATGCAAGGGTACCAGGCACGGACCCAGATATGCAAAAAAGATGTTAACTGACACAGAGACTCTACTACTCTGTGTCAGCAAGTCTTGTCAGGCCTGACATATTCACTACACCTCCCATGGGGAATGTGGGGGGAGAGGGAGAAAGAGTCATGATATTGATTTAAAAGTGACACATAACAGATTGATTGAACTCTAATAGCACAATGGTTATTAAGTAATAGAGATGTAGCCGTGTTAGTCTGGTCTAGTTGAAACAAAAGACAGGACTATGCAGCACTTTAAAGACTAACAAGATGGTTTATTAGGCGATGAGCTTTCGTGGGCCAGACCCACTTCCTCAGATCAAATTGTGGAAGAAAATTGGTATATATGGTCATGCCAATTTTCTACCACAATTTGATCTGAGGAAGTGGGTCTGGCCCACGAAAGCTCATCGCCTAATAAACCATCTTGTTAGTGCTGCATAGTCCTGTCTAATGGTCATTAATGTTACTGCAAACGCTTTGTAATAACTCTGTAGATGAAATTATGGATACTCTCTGATATTATGGCCTAGAAACTGTAAACAGGCAAAGATGACAAAACAGGTTTTTTTTAAATATACAAGATAATGAAAATATTGCAGAAGATGCTCTGTCAGGAAGAGGACTCTGACTTGCTGGCTCTGGGTCAGCCAGTGACTAATCCTCCTGCAATTTTGTAAGCGGGAAGCTTTGACCCAAAGAGCACCTCAGTACAGAGGGTAAGAATGTGTGTTGGTATTAGGAAATGAATTTCAGTTGTCCTGACCAAATCAGTGTTCCTCTAATATGGTTATAAACAGTATCTAATACATGTCAAGAAATAGGTCATTGGAAAACTAATAACTCACTGATCATTAAAATACTTATTATGTATGCATGAACATGTATTAAGAGTTAAGTATAAATGATAGAATGATTTCAAAAATATGTTTAAGCCAGGCATGTCAGGGGGAGTTGATAAACAAGTCTATCCTAGGCAAAGGCTAGGGTGCAAAGTCACTCACTAGGGTGTAAAGTCGAACTAAGGTACGCAATTCCAGCTATGTGAAAAGCATAGTTGGAGTCAACATACCTTAACTTGTCTTACCACAGCATCCCCACTGTAAGGAGTTGATGGGAGAAACTCCTCCATAGACTCACCTTACTCCTTGAGACCCAAGGCAATGAGAACTCAATCAGAAATTGATTTACTGGGTCTTTACTAGACCTGCTAAATCAGCCCCTGGGAGATTGATCTCCGCAGTATCAATTTCTCAATAAGTATAGATAAGGCCAAAGGAATGTTTGTTTCTCTGACCAGCCCCACCATCAAACCAAGACAATGAAGATCAATTTACATATGAAGTAAACAAAGCTATCAAGTAACAAATAGGGGAAAAGACAGCAGGGCATTTACATCCATCAAGAGAGAAAAGCTTGGTTTATTTTTCAAAGACTACTGGTTTATAAAGACAAGGGGTCTGAACCGCATGTGATAAGCAACTGAATCAATTGATTGAGAGGTATTTTAGAAAAGTCTATGATACACTGGTGATAATATCATAAAATGTTTGCATTAACACTATATAAGGAGTTTTGTATACCTATGGAAATTAGGCATTAGAGTATTTCAAAAGGAAGGAACAAGTGTCTCTTGTACAGGAAGGAACATAGCAGCTATTTATCTGCCTCCTACGTAAATTAAGTATGATGGAATCAAAACAATGAAAGCCTTAGATATACACCAAGGATGGGAAGTCCCACAGTATGAGGTCATCCTGCCTCTTTAAACAAGACTGTTGAACTTTGGAGTTTATAAGCCAAGACAGAAGCCATCTTTAGCATCTATCACTCGATGGACTCAAGTGTAGACCTACCCTCACGGTGTAACCTGCCTACTTGTAAGTTGGCTGTGAGCATGTGCAGTTGGAAGCTACAGCAGCAAAGCACTGTGAGGCATCCAACATTGCATGGCAAACAGTGACACAGTATCTTATTGGTCTGGATTACACCCCAGAACTCAGAGTAACCCACTACATTTATTTTGAGAAATGAAACCCCCATTCATCTTTAAGCATTCAGGTGCTATTATATACGTCTGTGGCTTATATTTTTTTTGTCCAAATGCCTCTGTGCCACTGTCCAACCCTTCATTTTGCTCTCTTCCCTTTTCTGTTCCTCAAATGCACAAAATTTTTTTGCTTTTTTTGCGGCTGCATTTGTGAGCAGGCTTCATGCTGGTTTGCCTTACAAAGCCAAGAGCAGCTTATGTATGGTGGTTTAGAGATAATCAGAAATCCACTAATGTACGAAAGTCTGAAATCAAGCTGATATAGTTCATTCTCAAAAAGGAATGGAAGCTAGGCCTGTAATATTCATGAGTCAATCAATTTTCTGGCTGATTTGGTGTCTGGAGAATGTGAACCTCAAGGAAAATACTAGCACAAAATAGGTGTTATTACCTATGCTATTAGAATAGAAAGGTTAGGAAGAAAGCATGATATTTCCTTTGAAACTCAGTGCTGAAAACTGTATTATATTTTTAACTGCGCACCAAAATCCATCTCCCTAACCAGTTTCTTGTACCATCTTAAAAACTCCTTAATAGCACTGCTTTTTAAGAGCATCAACTGAGACGTTATAGTGGTACTAGGTAAGTTTCACTACACCTTCTGTTTGTGTTTGCTCTTGAATGGGCACAAACATTTGCTTTCTACAGTGGTGGTGGGGAAACCCAAAGATACCATGACTTTTCCCCCATTCAAGGGCTATAAGTTTTCAACAGCATTTGCAGTAGGTCTAATCTACATCCCCCATCCATCTACCATGATACGCAGCTTCAGCTACCTGAAAAGCATAGCTGAAGTTGATGTTTTTAACCACAGTGTCTTTCATGCAATCAGGTCAGTGGCTGATGCTCTCCCGACGACTCTGCCTAACCTTCCTGTCCCAATGGAGTACTGGAGCTTACGAGAGAGCATTTGGAAGTCGATTTATCACGTCTAAGCAGAGACAATAGGTGGATCGACCATTGGTGGATCAATCACTGCAGCGTCAATCTACCGTGTAGTGGAGATAAGCCCTGAGCTAAGATGACAGATTTAGGAACCATGAATGAATCTTTAAGTAACATTTTCTAATGTTAATATCAATCTTGGACTTAATTATTAAAATCAGAAGGTATGGCTGGCAAAATAGTAAAATATAAGATCCCACTGAAAGACAGCCTCACTTGCCTTCATAAAGATATTAAATACTCTTGTAAAGGATGCCTTTTTACAGACGAGCATCTGAAAGTCAACCACTCCCCTCCTTTCAAATAGTAAAGCGATAAGAGCAAGGGACTGAGAGTAGTGATTCTGAGATTCTGTTCTCAATTTGCTGTGTGAAGTTGGGCAAGGCAAATAACTTCTTCAGCCCATTTCACCCACCTGTAAAATGAGGACACCACTGTTTACCTATCTCATCAGGTATTACGCTGCTTAACTAACCAATGGTTTTAAGAGGCATTGAGATCCTTGGAAGTATAAAGTATCATTTTTATGAACTATTATCACACTCAAATGCCACATCAAATTAAAAAGTCAGAATCTACATGTTGTAAATGAGTGCTTAGGGAGCACAACTGAGCTAGGTGGTCAAAATTGTCTTACAACAGCTAGAAAGAGCAGAAACCTAAAATGCTGGGCTCCCTTTGACTATGGGTGACACATTATGCAAAGCAACACATACAGAGAAAAGCAAGCAGGCCCACTCTGACTTTGAAGAATTTGTGCCATTTCTAAGTTTATTTTACTTACTAGTTCTTTGTCTTGAAGTTCTGATTCCAGTTCCTGGAGGCGCCTGCTCAGCTGTGCATTTCTCTCTCTCTCTTTATTTATTTCATTGCATTGTTCTTCTAGCTCTTCAATCTTTAAAAAAAAATCAAGCTCCAGTTCTCTGCAAAGCCAGGGGAGATCCTCAGCAGGTGTAAATTATCCCAGCTCAATGGAGGTATGACAATTCTCATCCGCTGAGGATTTGCCCATTAGAGTGTATCAGTTAGTACAACAGGTCAAAGTTACCACTGTCATATTTGAAATTAAGAACAAAGTAACCCATTTACAGACACTCTAGGGAGCCTCACAGGATGTGTTTATTGTAGCTCACATAGTGTGTTATGCAATTACATGGGACTGTGCAAAGCACTGGAATGTTATAATTAGTAACGATGAGAAATGAATGGGGACAAATTTGCACTCCCATTTTTATGCAAGTCTGAGCCAGTAATCTACAAGGAGGGGGTTTTAAAAAAATATGGTATGGGGAAGAAAGCTCTCTGGAGATCCCAACATTGTCTCCTCAAGACCTATCTATTATTCCAGAAGGAATAAGAGGGTTGGATACAGCATTAAAACTTAGCCAGAAGGATTAGTACAGAGTGACAGATGGTGCTTTGTTTCCTCACACAGGGAATGTGCTTACTGATTCCACACTTCTTCCATCCATCTCTGGACTCAGATCTTGTGTGCGTGTGCTGCTCCTAGGCTACCAGGCTCTCTCCTTAACTTGTGTTATTTCATTCTCAGTGTTTGGCTACTCTGAAACTGTACTTGTCACCATGCTATGTAGATCAACATGCACAAATTTTTATAACCAAATTAACACAGGAGAGGGACCTTCCCAGCAGCCCATTCTGGTGCAGCACCAATGCCTATTGAGAAACCTATTTGAAAGAGGAAACATAGAAAAATCTCTTTCTCTACAGGAACATCACAACGCCATATGCAGGCAGTGCAGCAATACAAACCACAGAAAGCATGTGTTTCACTATAGGTACCTTAACCACTGAGCCAGAATAAGGAAGTGTTTTGTGAACCTGTTCATTTTGGACAACACAGAGAAAAGTGGCACATTTACACCTGATCATGTCAATGAAAGCAACTTTTCAATGCAACATTACACAAAAACAAACCAGGAGTAAATAATGTATGTTGCGCACTATGCTGTTTAGCTGTAATTTACTATTTCAACAAGTCATTTCTCCCTTATACATGAAAGAAACCTTCACTGCTAGCCTTTATAAAGAACTATTAACTCTTTGCTCTAGGAACCAGATTTATCTAACAACCTAATGTTACCTTGACACTAACAATTAGTGCCAGGAAATCTTGACACACAGCATGGATTAAGCAGTCCTCTAAATACAGAGGAAGCATGTTGAGAAGCACTGATTTGCTCTACTGGAATTATCTTTATATTCTGAGAGTGATGTCCCCAAACTGTACACAAACAGATATAAAATCTTCATCTTGCAAAGACAAAGAGAATTCCATTAGGTATTTTAGTGCCCTGACAGACAGGGAAGTTAGGAAATATCTGTCTATCAGCAGCATTCCCACAAGCTATATTATTCACCCGGACAGAAGTGGCATGCAAAAATGAAAGAAAGGCATACCTAACTCCTGAAAACAATAGAAAATTAAAAATTACTTGCAATGAGCTTTATACATGGACTGCCCCAGTGAGCTGAATGTGTGAAAGGCAAAAACAGCAGCAACAACGGGACCCAGCTTTTTGGAAAGTTGCTTAAGATCAATAAGCTGAAATTATCCCTACAAGCAGCATTCTCAGAAACAGAATTCCACTGTATTCAACAGACTTGTACCAGTGCATGGGCCAATTACAAGCTTTTGATAGATAGCACCATATTATTTCAGTGACAGTGTAAGCTACTATTCTAAGCTGGGCTTTTTAAAAATCTAAATTTACATCTCCCAAGTGTTCTCTCTTGTGGTTCACATTCAATTCCTATACTGCAGTACTGTGAAATTACACGTTCGGTAAGAATGGGAAAAGGCTTTTGGCAACAATCTCCAACAGGCTTACGGAGTTGAAACATGCTGCTTTGAAGCTGGTGGGTCTGATTCTCAGCCTGGCTTCTCCTCCTCCTCCTCCTCCCCCTTTTAGTGCTTACAGTATTGAGCATACAACTTGTGTTATTACATAGCTGTCTGATTTTGAGATCCGATTAGCATTATTGAGTTTTTAAACCAGCCACCTCATCACAAGGTATGAGCACAGGGCATTGATATACTATAGTGAAATAAATTAGGAGAAGAGCACGCTATAGTAATCATCTTGGTTGATGTTCTCTTTCCCTTCATCCTACCCAACAGCACAGACAGTATTGCAGCTCCCCCAACCAGGTAGCATGGAATCTTGGATGATATGAAAGTCCCTGGTCACCTACTGACTTCCAGTTCTTTACCTCCTGCATGCTGGAGGCAAGGAGTAGCAACTCTCTCAGGCCAATCTATACACAAACCCAGAAAGTCGGCTTAAGGTACGCTACTCCAGCTATGTAAACAATGTAGCTAGAGTCAACATACCTTAAGCCGAGCTTGGTGCTGACTTTACAGTGGGAGGTTGATGGGAGCAAATGTTCTGTTGGCTTCCTTTACTCCTTGCGACAGAGGAATACCACACCAACCAGGGAGCCATTGGTATTCGATTTAGCGGGTCTTACAAGACCCGCTAAATTGAACATCAGAAGATTGATCTTTGGCATGTAAGTATTCATGTAGCTTCAGTCTCCTCTACACCGTACTTCCTCTCTAGCACAAGAAAAAGACAAACCAGCAGAGAAGCCAGGATACATAGAGAACATCACATGAGTACAAAAAAAGATGCCACTGCTGTCTCTTCCTCAGCTGTGAGAAGAGGGGCATTGGAAAAGATTTAGAAATATTATAGATTTTTTTAAAAGCTTAATTTCGTAATATTATATTGAATTCATGTTTTAAAATAATAATTCAAAAAAGTTTGGCTCTGGATTTTATATAAATTTGGGTATGGTATGACTGAACTTTGTTTTTTTTCTTCTCACCTTTGCTGCAGCTGCTGACTGACTTCCTCTACTTTGTTCAGTGCTTGGCTGCAGATTCTTCAGTAGCTTTTGGTTAGTATTTGAACAACTTACTGCTAGTTATGTTTGTAAATCTCATACAGCACCAGCTTTTTGTGGGAACAGTAGCTTGGGGTAAGGAAAGAGAAATAGGAGAGGAGTCTCCAGGCCAGGGTAATCTGACATTTCAAATGGTGCTTGGGGGGTTTATTTTATTCTATCCAGCCCACTGGTGTTACCTTGTTCCTGAGTTGATCATTTTCTTCCTTGCATTCTGAAAACTGCTTTTTCCAATTCTCTACACTGGCAGCAGATTCTTGGAGCGCAGAGGTCAGCCTAGCATTGCTCTCCCTCAGAGTCTGCAATTCTGTTTCCCATTTCTTTACATTGGAAGAACTGAAAACAACAGGCTAGAGTTAGATTTACTAATGCTTTAGTTCCGTTTATTTCTCTATGAAAACACCTGATTGCAGAGGTGGATGGGAAGCTGAATTAAATAGAGCATCCCAGTGGAATGACCATTCCACACTGACCCTCTGTCCTAAGAGTACATGATCACTCATCTTCAATGAACTGCCCAAAGACAAAACTACTATTGTCGGTGCCAGATGTGATGTTTAGTTGATAACTGCGATGTGTGCTGTCTGCAGTCATGAATTTTTACTGCATTCTTTACTTCCTGTCCTAAACTGTATTGAAAGGTAGCTGTGAATTGTTAAAACAGTGGCTGCATTTCAGATGGTACTTGCACATCATGTATGTATAAAGCATATTGGGATCTTTCAGGATGAAAAATATTATATAAAATACCATAATATTAAGCCAAGAAACATATATATATATACACTCTTTAGGTAAAATACACTTTCACTTCTTTTGTTCTGTTTTAAACTCTATAAAGATATCAGGATACTACTACTGAAGAAATAAACATTCCAGGACCTTACAAGCTCCTGAAGTAAAGGGTGAGTGATGTGCCTTTTAAGGAGGTGAGGGACAACGGATGGAAGAAACTGAAAGCTCCTGGTATCTCAGTTACTACATGTTACTAGCCAGTAAAAGTGACCTCAGCCAGTAAAAATAAAGAATTACCCCATTAAAATTAAAAGGAGAGTTTGATATTCTCCTCAGGATTGCTTATTGTATCCTATGGCTTATATAGCTTTTGAAAAAACCCTTAAAAAGGCATTCATGACACTGATGTTATTTTCCTTTCTACTCATGGGCGTATTCAAATGCTGGAGGTAGAGATGGCAAATAAGTTCCAAGAAAAGAACTATGGTATTTTAATGTCGCAGCTTAGAACATTCCAACTTTTTATTTTACTATGGCTACAAATTATAGGGATTTGCCTTGTCAAATAATTTATTAAATCAATGGTACACAATGTGATTTCAAAGCATATAAGTATATTTTTCAAGTGGTGCACAAAAATTTTTAGAATGCTACATAAAGTTACCTTTTTTCCATTAATATTTTATGGTGAGCTAATAATTCGCTTTTGTGATTTTACATACCCTCACCTGTTTTTGCAGATAAAGAACACACATTGAAACCAAAAACAGAAGAGAAGATTGGCTTCATACATCAACAGCAGTAATTGCTCCCTGATGGCCTAAATGTTATTTCTGCATTCATAGAACCACACATCCACGGTCAACAATGTGATCTGGTATTGCTAGAGTAAATGAGAGTTTACTTCATCATACACCAAATCAGAAAGAAACTAAGTGGTAAATCTCCCAATTTCACAACAGAAGTATCTACTAAAGTCGGCTCATTCACCCATCCTTCACGGAGTGATTGTGCAATCCAGCCCAGGACTCCCAGCAAGCCACGGGGGGTAAGGGGTGGGAGGGGCCTATGCGTTACAGGCCCTCAAGCCATGCCCCTTCCTGCCATCACGATACCCTTTCCCCTGTCCTCAAGGTCGTGCCTAACAGCAGTACCAGGCAAGAATAAAATTGTAAGACGCATGGATAAACATAATTTGTTGGGGAAAAGTCAACATGGTTTCTGTAAACAAAAATCATGCCTTACTAATTTACTAGAGTAGACAAAGAGGATCCAGTGGATGCAGTATACTTAGATTTCCAAAAAGTCTTTAACAAGGTCCCTCACCAAAGGCTCTTAAGTAAAGTAAGTTGGCATGGGATAAAAGGGAAGGTCCTTTCATGACTTGAAAACTGGTTAAAAGACAGAAAACAAAGGACAGTAAGTTTTCTGAGTAGAGAGAGGTAACTAGTGGGGTCCTCCAAAGGTCTGTCCTGGAACCAATCCTATTCAACTTATTTATAAATGATCTCAAGAAAGGGGTAAACAGTGACGTGGCAAAATTTACAGATGATACCAACATGCTCAAGACAGTTAAGACAAAAGCAGACTGTGAAGAGCTTCAAAAAGAACTCACAAAACTAAGGGATTGGGCAACAAATTGGCAAATGAAATTTATGTTGATAAAATGTAAAGTAATGCACATTGGAAAAAATAATCCCAGCTGTACATTCAATATGATGGGGACTAACTTAGATACAGTTATTCAAGAGAGAGATCTTGAAGTCATTGTGGACAGTTCTCTGAAAACATCCACTCAGTATGCAGTGACAGTCAAAAAAGCAAATAGAATGTTAGGAATCATTAAAAAGGGATCGAGAATAAGACAGAGAATATCTTATTGCCTCTATATAAAACCATGGTTGCCCACTTCTTGAATACTGTGTACAGATGTGGTCTCCTCATCTTAAAAAAAAAATATTAGCAATGGAAAAGGTTCAGAAAAAGGGAACAAAAATTATTAGGGTTTTGGAACAGGTCCCATATGAAGAAAGATTTAAAAGACTTGGACTTTTCATCTTAGAAAAGAGGAGACAAAGGGGGGATATGATAGAAGTTTATAAAATCACGACTGGTATGGAAAAAGTGAATAAGGAAACATTATTTTTTTATTCCCACAACACAAGACCTAGGGGTCACCAAATGAAATTAATAGGCAGCAGGTTTAAAACAAAGAGAAGTTTTTCTTTACTCAGTGAAGAGTCAACCTGTGGAACTCCTTGCCAGAGGATGTTATGAAGACGAGGACTTTAACAGGGCTCAAAAATAGCTAAATAGATTCATGGAGATTAGGTCCATCAATGGCCATTAGCCAGGATGAGTAGGAATGGTGTCCATAGCCTCTGTTTGTCTGGAAATGGATGACAGGAGAGGGATCACATGATGACTGCCTTTTGTGCTCCCTCCCTCTGGGGCATCTGGTACTGGCCACTGTCAGCAGACAAGATACTGGGCTAGATGGACCTTTGGTCTGACCCAGTATGGCTGTTCTTATGCCATCCCTCCCCCACACTCACCGCAGGGGAAGAGGGTGGGATGATGAATGGAAGGGATAGGGCTTGCACAATCGCTCCAGCCAGGGATGGCCTGCAGGCTGGGAGTTTGAGACCCCTGTTTTAAATGAATGCAACAACATTTGAATAATTATTGCTAATACTATTATAATGTACATATAGTAAGCTATAATAACTATGCCTATTCAATAGTCAGTGATCTAAATTGTATAAGTGAACCTTTGGTGATTTATTAAGAGATATATATATATATATATATATATATATATATATATATATATATATATATATTTTAAAACTTTAAAGAGGACACATTTTAGCAGTGAATCAGAATTCCTCCTAAACTGTCAGCAGTTAAAGTTCACATGTGAAACAGCTGGTTTTTTTTTAGGAACACAAGTACATTAGAAATTCAGGAAAAGGTTTAAGAGATACATGCAGTACATTCTTGTGTACGTAAGCACCTTAGTGCTAGGACACCAATTATTTTTATTTCAGTTTACAATAACTCTCAGGCAGGCAACAACATGGATCCTATTACCACTTTTTTTATCCTCTTCACTTTTTTTAATATAAGCTGTTTTTATCTATCTTGGTCTGCCTTTTAAAAAGTATAGTAACTATTAGGTCAGCTAGCTGTTTCCTTACTGAACGATCCCTGAATATGTATATGTATATGTACCCACTAGCGAAGCATTACCACACAGGCATTCAGTGCAATTTAAATATTCACCTTTGGGCTAAAGCAATTTTCAGTTTGTCATTCTCGCTTTTAAGATGCGCATCAGCAGGGCCACCATGAGATGCCTTCTCATCGTCTGTTCCATTCACGCTGGATGCCCGAGTAGAAGATGGTGTTTCACGTCCAGATTCCTGCAGCACAATCCACAGATTAGTATTAACATAAAATTTAAAATTATAGAAATGTAGGGCTGGAGGGGAACTTGAGAGTTTATCAAGTCCAGCCTCTGGGCTGTGGCAGGACTACATAGATACAGACTGTCCCTAATGGGCAGGTGTTTGTTCAACCTATTCTTAAAAATCTGCAATGATTCCACAACCTCCTGGGAAGCTTATTCCAGAGCTTAACTACCCTCTTAGTTAGAAAGTTTGTCCTAGTACAGGACTGGGCAAACTCAGGCCCAGTGGCTGGATCTGGCCCATCAGGCATTTCTCTGGACAACCCCACTGATTAGCAGAAGTGCATGCTTAAAGCTGGCCACCAGCATGGTGTGTTTAGCTACCCCTCCTTGCACCTTGCTCCATCCTGCAAGCCCAGCTGCTTTCAGGAGCTTCCTGCCAGCTGTGCAACAGGATGAGAGGGAAAGGGGAGGGTTCAAGTTCAGATGTTCCCCTGCCCCTATCTTTACAGATCAGGGGTTTGAGAGAAACACAGTAAGGAGAGCTGCTCCAATCTGAAGCACATGACTCAGGGGAGTGCAGAATGGGAGTAGGGGGATGAGGCGACAACAGAGCAAGACAGATTTCCCTTAAAGACACAGAATGCAGCTTCTCTCAACCAGCACACACAACTAGGGTTGCCAGATGGTTGAAACAAAAATACCAAACACCCCTCCCCCCCAAAACAAAACACCGGGAAAAAATGCTGAAGGGAAAAAGGGGGGGGGGAGACCAAAGTTGTTGAGGGAAAAAAAAAAAGACAAAAAAAAGCGCCAAAATAATAAATAAATAAAACAAACAGCATTAAAAGAGCATGTTTAAGATTGAGTGCAGGGATAGGAACAGGGGAGCGATTGAGCAGTAAGACCCAGGGGAAAGCATTGCTTCCCCTAGGTCTTTTGGCCGGCAGCCATTTTGTGCCGGCAGCCTTGGGGAACCAGGTAAGCATGGGGGCTGGGGTCGGGGTGCTGGAGGTGTTGGGGGCCAGGAGGAGGCTTGGGGGGGAGGGGGAGAGGCCGGGTGCTGAGTGTTTGTAGGGTTGCCAGGTGCCCGGCATTTTCAACTCCGGGCCGGGGAAAAATTCAGAAAATACTGGACATCTCAAGTGTCCGGTATTCTCTGAATTTTTTTTACCGGACAGGAGACGAAAATACTGGACTGTCCGGGTGAATACCGCACAAAAATTATTGCCCACTCCTATCTCAGTAACTAACTTAAGTCTTTAAGCCCCCAGCATGGCCTGGAACATGCTGTGCCTCCAACCACTGCCAACAGCTGGGAGCCCTGGGCCCTTTTGAAGCAATTCCGCCTCAATTGCTTCAATCAAAGCCGCAATTTTTCGTTGAAGAGCCACATGCGGCTCATGAGCTGTGGTTTGCTCACCCCTGACATACTAGATATGTGGCAGAAAATGCAATGGCTTAGTTAAGTAATGTTGCTGGTTGCAGCCCAGCCAAAGGAGTAAAAAAACAAAAACAAAAACAAAAAAACCCACCAAAAACTCTTCTTATCAATCAAAATGTACTCCTATCTGTATCAGCACATTTCCAGTAAAGCCAAATATAAGCATCATAAGAGGTCACATTATATACCATGTCATGTTATGTATTTGCACTATGCAAAAACATTTCTGATTTCCTTTAAATAATGACAGATAGTGCCTTATCTGAGCTAGAAATACCATCAGTGTGCTCTAGTAACCACTCAAACTAGTCAATAGTGACTCCTGACATTCACGCTTTTTGTAACCTTGTCCCATGTCAAGTCAGTGAGACCAGGAAATAGAGACCAGTCTCTTACCAGTTCTCACGTGCATCTCACCTTTATGGCATAACAAACTATATACAGATTGCAACGTAGAGAGAATACTTAGAAAGAAACACTGAAAACATGTAACAGTAATAAAAATGTAGTCTCTTCTCAAAGAGAAAAATTATGATTTTCTTAATTGAAGTCTGCAAAATTTTCCAGAAGAATGTTTTAAAATCAGTTTAAGACACTGGAGCAAAGAAACATGAGCAGAAGTTGTGAAGCAAAAAGACTTTCTTACTTTTCAGCAGTGGTCAGTTAGCTTCCTTCGCTTTTCATTAGAGTCAATAGCCAAGATTTTGTTTAAGTCTCTAAAATCAGGCTTCCAAGTCTGGTTTAGGGTAGGGATGTTAAATATTGGTTAACTGAATAGTCAAGTAACCTCATGAATTCTTATTGGTTAGTCAACTATTCTGTAGGCCCCGGGGGCAAGGCCAGCACCCAGTGCATTCCGGCCTCACTCTTAAGAAGCTCTCTGCCACTCTGCGCTGCTGCTTCTGATACAGAGGCAGTAGTGTGGGGTGCCAGGCAGGAGCTGGTCCGCAAGGGAACCCAGTTTGAAAACCAGTTCTCCTTGCAGGCAGGCTGCCTGTCGCCCAGTGCTGCTACCTCTGATAAAGCAGCAGCAGCACAGGGTGGCAGCAGCTCCTGTCTAGGGGACGTCAGAACTTTCGGACTTGGTGTGAGCCAAAACTGAGCTTGGCTGCTTGCCCATGCTGCTCCTAATATACTTCAAACGTACAGCTACGGCGGGGGGTAGGTCCCGGACCCAGTGTGAAGCAGAACTGAGCTAGGATGCCTGCCTGTCCAGCTCCTAATACACTTTAAATGTAGAACTGCAGCAGGGTAGATCCCAGACCCATCGCAAGCCAGGAGTGAGACGAGCTGTTAGCCAGCCTGTTAAAACATTTACTGGGGGAAGGGTAGTCTATAACATTAACTTATAAGCTTTTGCTTATCAGTTAATCGACTACACTATTACATCCCTAGTTTAGGGATCTAGCACTCAGCAGTTCTCACTGATGTCAAAGGTTTTTCTGATCATGCAGCTGAATTCATCTCTAAATAGAATACCTTTTCCTCCAAATGCCAACACTTTTATGCAACACACAATGAATGAGTTTGCATTAAACGAGGATTAATTCTTAGCTAGCTGTAGACTTTATGGAATTATAATGAATTACTGTAAAGGACGATGACAAAGCTTGTGATAAAACTTGATTTCAGTATGTTCTGAAAAAAACTGGGTATAATGGCATTTTTCTAAACTAAAGTGTCCTAGACAGCTGTATTATATGGACATACATTGTAAACTCCCTTCCCGCTAGTTACCTGAGAGCAAGGAATGATAAAGCCTTGTCTACAAACTATAGCAGTGTTTCTCAACCAGTGGTACGAGTACCCTTAGGGGTAGTCGAGAGATGTCTAGGGATTATATCAACACAACTGAAATTTGGAGAACAGTGAATTTTTGTTTTAAGTTTTACAGCGCTTTATTATTTTTGTACTTTTTACATCCAAAAATTTCATCATCCACCTGGCTACGATTAAGTTGTTTAAACAAATGTGTTGCAATGGTAGAAAAAAAAAATGGTGTGTCTGAAAACTGTAGGTATGGGGGGTACTATTTTTTTTAAAGGGGTACTTTATAAAAAAAAAAGGTTGAAAAACAATGAACTATAGCATCTATGGATCACCAAGTTTAGACAACGAAACATACGAGAACTTTAAAACCAAGCAAGCTATGTGACGTTGTACAAACTCATCTCCAACACAGCCCCAACCACATATAAAAATAGGCTGGGCAAGTGGCACTAGCAAGTGTTACATCAGATTCCATTTATTTACTGCTGAAATACTGCAGTGAGGCAAAGTCCCCAGTGACCAACACAATGAAGAACTATATCAAAGAGAATACAGGACTATGTAGCACTTTAAAGACTAAAAACCATTATTTAGTCCTTTGGTTTAATTGTAACCAAAGGACACAATTAAAAAAATGTATCCTTTGGTATATATGGTTGTGACAATTTTCTTCCACTATGTGATCTGAGGAAGTGGGTCTGGCCCACGAAAGCTCATCACCTAATAAACCATCTTGTTAGTCTTTAAAGTGCTACATAGTCCTGTATTTTGTTTCAGCTACACCAGAGTAACACGGCTACATTTCTATCACTATATCAAAGAGGGCCTTGCTATTTTTAAATAACTATTGTAAGTCAAGAACAGCTTTACAGACTATTATATTTAAATGAAAGAAAGGTGTAGAGAGAAAAAAAGAAAAAGAATATTCCTCGGGCAATGTGAATGGCCACTAGCTAACAATGCTATATCACCATCTTCTTTGTTGTCACTTTAAACTGGCCGCCAGAAGTAGGTACATTCCAGTGTCAAATCTAGTCTCAAATAATTTTTTTCTGCATGTGTGTATACATAATTTACAGATAAGTGACTTACTTGGGAATGATTGCTTGAAGTCTCAATTTTCTCTTGAGATCTGTCTCTTGCTAGTTGTGCAGCTTCTTTTACTTCCTGGAATTTCTCTGCAAACTGCCAAATGTATGAAGGATGTTTACTAAAATTATTTAGGACACATTAATTGTGTAGAATGTTGCCTTTATATGGCTTCTTTGTAGTTCACAAAACACCATGACCATACAATCACTTATGGCAATTTTTAAATTTTAGATATGAAACATTAAACGTGTGTATGATTTGAATTAAAAACAGATTTCCTCAGAAGGGATGGTAATTTTGATCTTTTATGTGCAAACCCCACTCATTAACACAACCATTTCATTTGGTGGGTTCTACTCCAAAAGCAGTTTCAAGGGGCAGGCAAAAGGCAGTTAAATAAAAAGTATTCAGTAAAAGGGAAGGTGTCTAACACCCTGACTGAATCCCTCACTTCTGCCAAAGGCAATTCAAATTTACATAGATTCATCGTGGGAAAACTTCTAATATTGGAAAAGGAAGACAACATGAAACTTGCTCATGCTTCCAGACAGCTATATTCCCCATCCTGAATGGCATCTAAGATGCAGAACCCACATTTTATTACTTCAGTATAGCTCACACAGGGGTGGATATAGGGCAGGGCGAATGGGGCAGCCGCCCCGGGCCCCGCGCTTCAAAAAGCCCCGCACATGCGCCGTGGCACCACCGCGCATGTGCCGTGGCGTCACTGCGCATGCGACGTGGCAAAGGGGGGGCCCCGCGGAATTATGCTGCCCGGGGCCCCGCAAAACGGTCATCTGCCCCGGAGCTCACGTACATGCATTCCCACTACTTCCAATGTGGTAAAATATTGTTTAAAAAAAAAATCTGAATACATCAATGTATTAAGCACCTCTTGACTAAAACAATTGGGCATGGCAGAGTCTAATGGTTCAGAATAGAATTAAAACACTACAACACACGTTCAAATGTGATAAAAGCTGCACTTAAATTAAAAGCCAAGAACAGAAAGAGGAACTATATGCATGAAAGGTACAAAGGAAGAATGGGAGGGAGGGGGAGAAGAGAGAGGAGTCTCAATAAAAACAATATTGCTTAAAGAAGGGGTGAGATGGATTATAAAGAGGGAGTACCAAAAGGAAATCTCAGTCTTCTGTGAAGCGTAATGGTGAAATGCCTAAAAATTGCATGTCAGAACAAAAGCACCCCTCAGAATGAAGGTCAAAAGAGGCTCAAATATAGTCATAGAACACAAGACTAATAAAATCAAATTATTCAACTCTTTAAAATCCTATCAATTATATTATCATCAAGTACAGGTTGGCCCTTTCTCATCCAGCACCCTCAGGACCTGACCGGTCCCAAACAAGGGAATTTGCTGGACCAGGGGAGGTCCCATGCTACCAGTCCCCTGGCCCACCTCCCCCACCCCGCTGCCAGCCCTGGCCACCCCCACTGCCGGGCTGCCACGCTACTGCAGCCCTGGCGGCCCAGACTACCACATCCCCAGCCCCGCTACCAGGGCTGTCACATTCCCATCCCCACTACCAGGACTGCTGTGTCCCTGGCCCTGGCCCTGCTACTGCAGCTGCTGCATCACCAGCCCTGCTATTGGAGCTTCCATAGCCCCGGCTATGCTACTACGGCTCCGGTAGCACAGCTTCAGCACTGCCAGGCTTCAAGCCACTAACCTTCTTGCCACTGGGGCTCCCAGCCAGGACTCCCTGGTCCCGGAACATCTGTGGTCCTGCTGGACCCTTGATGTTGCTGGAGGGAGTCCTGGTTTTTGGAGGACAGAAGAACGACCAGACTGGGTCAGACCAAAGGTCTATCCAGCCCAGTATCCTGTCTGCCGACAGTGGCCAGTGCCAGGTGCCCCATAGGGGGTGGACCAAAGACAATGATCAAGCAATTTGTCTCCTACCATCCTTCTCCAGCCTTTGACAGAGGCCAAGGGCACCATTCCTTACCCCCTGGCCTTTTATTGACCTAACCTCCATGAATTTATCTAGCTCTTTTTTAAACTCTGTTATAGTCCTAGCCTTCACAGCCTCCTCAGGCAAGGAGTTCCACACGTTCACTGTGCACTGTGTGAAGAAGAACTTTCTTTTATTAGTTTTAAACCTGCTACCCATTAATTTCATTTGGTGTCCTCTTGTTCTTATATTATGGGAACAAGTAAACAGCTTTTCTTGATTCACCCTCTTCACATCACTCATGATTTTATATATCTCTATCATAACCCCCCTCAGTCTCCTCTTTTCTAAACTTAAAAGTCCCAGTCTCTTTAACCTCTCCTCATATGGGACCCGTTCCAAATCCCTAATCATTTTAGTTGCTCTTTTCTGACCCTTTGCTAATGCCAAAATATCTTTTTTGAGGTGAGACCACATCTGTACGTAGTATTCAAGATGTGGGTGTACTATAGTTTTATATAGGGGCAATAAGGTATTTTCTGTCTTATTCTCTATCCCTTTTTTAATAACTTCTGACGTTCTATTCGCTTTTTTCACTGCCGCTGCACACTGAATGGATGTTTTCAGAGAACTATCCACGATAAATCCAAGATCTCTTTCCTGATTTGTTGCAGCTAAATTAGCCCCCATCATATTGTAAGTATAGTTGGGGTTATTTTTCCAATGTGCATTACTTTACACTTATCCACATTAAATTTAATTTGCCATTTTATTGTCCAATCACTCAGTTTCGTGAGATCTTCTTGAAGTTCTTCAGAGTCTGCTTTCGTCTTGATTATCTTGAACAGTTTAGTATTGTCCGCAAACTTTGCCACCACAGTGCTTACCCCTTTCTCTAGATCGTTTATGAATAAGTTGAATAGGATTGATCCTAGGACTAACCCTTGGGGAACACCACTAGTTACACCTCTCCATTCTGAAAATGTACCATTTATTCCTACCCTTTGTTTCCTGTCTTTTAACCAGTTCTCAATCCATGAAAGAATCTTCCCTCTTATCCCATGACAACCTAATTTACACAAGAGCCTTTGCTGAGAGACCTTGTTAAAGGCTTTCTGGAAATCTAAGTATGCTATATCTACTGGATTCCCCCTTGTCCACATGTTTGTTAACTCCTTCAAAGAACTCTAATAGATTAGTAAGACATGATTTCCCTTTACAGAAACCATGTTGACTTTTGCCCAACAAATTATGTTCTTCTAATGTCTGACAATTTTATTCTTTACTATTGTTTCAACTAATTTGCCCGGCACTGATGTTAGCAGGGCGGCCTGTTATAGGCGGACTCGGCCACCGCCTAGGGCGCCGCCGCCCGGGGCACCTGATGACGACGTCACGGGGCGGCCGGGGCGCCCGATGATGACGTCAGTCCATTGACAGCCCTGCAGGCAGGGGCGCCGATCGCGCGTTCCGCCTGGGGCGCCAGCTGCCGCAGTCGGCCTCAGGCCACTCCTCGACGTTAGACTTATTGGTCTGTAATTGCCAGGGTCGCCTCTAAAGCCCTTTTTAAATATTGGCGTTATGTTAGCTGTCTTCCAGTCTTTGGGTACAGAAGCTGATTTAAAGGATAGGCTACAAACCACAGTTTCTCAATTTCACATTTGAGTTCTTCAGAACCCTTGGGTGAATGCCATCTGGTCCCGGTGATTTGTTACTGTTAAGTTTTTCAATTTGTTCCAAAACCTCCTCTGACGACCCTTCAATCTGGGACAGTTCCTCAGATTCATCACCCACAAAGGACAGTGCAGGTTTGGGAATCTCCCTAACATCCTTAGCTGTGAAGACTGAAGCAAAAAAATCATTTAGTCTCTCCGCAATGGCTTTATTGTCCTTGATTGCTTTGTATCTCGATCGTCCAAGGGTCCCTGTGGCTTTTTAGCAGGCTTCCTGCTTCTAATGTACTTCAACATTTTGCTATTACTTTTTGAGTTTTTGGCTAGCTGTTCCTCAAAATCTTTTTTTGGCTTTTCTTATTACATTTTTACACTTAATTTGGCAGTGTTTATGTTCCTTTCTATTTACCTCACTAGGATTGGACTTCCACTTTTTAAAAGATGCCTTCTTATCTCTCACTGCTTCTTTTACATGGCTGTTAAGCCACGGTGGCTCTTTTTTAGGTCTCTTACTATGTTTTTAAATTTGGGGTATACATGTAAGTTGGGCCTCTATTATGGTGTCTGAAAAGTTTCCATGCAGCTTGCAGGGATTTTACTCTAGTCACTGTACCTTTTAATTTCTGTTTAACTAACCTCCTCATTTTTGCATAATTCCCCTTTTTTAAATTAAATGTGCTGAGGTGTTCTTCCCAGCACAGGAATGTTAAATGTTATTATATTATGGTCACTATTCCCAAGCGGTCCTGTAATAGTTACCTCCTGGACCAGATCCTGCACTCCACTCAGGATGAAATCGAGAATTGCCTCTCCTCTTGTGGGTTCCATTACCAGCTGCTCCAAGAAGCAGTCATTTAAGGCATCAAGAAATTTTATCTCTGCATCTCATCCTGAGGTGACATGTATCCAGTCAATATGAGGATAATTGAAATCCCCCATTATTATAGAGTTCTTTATTTTGGTAGCCTCTCTAATCTCCCTTAGCATTTCAATGTCAGTATCGCTGTCCTGGTCAGGTGGTCGGTAATATATCCCTATTGCTAATTTCTTATTATTGGAGCATGGAATTACTATCCATAGCGATTCTATTGAACATGTTGATTGAGTTAAGATTTTTACTTCATTTGAGTCTACATTATCTTTCACATATAGTGCCACTCTGCCACCCGCACAACCTACTCTGTCCTTCCGATATATTTTATATCCCGGTATGATTGTGTCACATTAATTGTCCGCATTCCACCAGGTTTCTGTGATGCCTATTATGTCAATCCCTTCCTTTAATACAAGGTACTCTAGTTTACCCATCTTCTTATTTAGACTTCTAGCATTTGTGTAGAAGCACTTTAACAAATTTTCACTGTTTATTTGTCTGCCCTTCCCTGATGTATTAGATTCTTGTATATGTGATTGTTTCTTGTCTGATCTGGCCCATACTTTATCATCTTCCCTCCTCTCTTTCTGACTAAAACCTAGAGAATCTCCATCAATGGACTCTCCTCTAAGAGTAGTCTCTGTCCGATCCATGTGCTCCTCCGCACCATTAGGCTTTCCCCCAACTCTTAGTTTAAAACTGCTCTACAACCTTTTTAATGTTTAGTGACAGCAGTCTGGATCTACCTTGGTTTAAGTGGAGACCATCCTTCCTGTATAGGCTCCCCCTCTCCCCCTCTCCCAAAATTGTCCCCAGTTCCTAATAAATCTAAACCCCTCCTCCCTACACCATCGTCTCATCCATGCATTGAAACTCTGAAGCTCTGCCTGCCTACCTGGCTCTGCACATGGAACTGGAAGCATTTATGAGAATGCCACCATAGAGGTCCTGGAATTCAGTCTCTTTCCTAGCAGCCTAAATTTGGCCTCCAGGACATCTCTCCTACCCTTCCCTGTGTTATTGGTGTGACGTAGTGGAGGTACCTGGCTGGTTTCTATGCTGCTGGCTCTAGGGTAACCCCCACTGGCTGCCGTGGGTACCAGGACCCAGCAAAACAGGATGAGTCACTATGCAAACCAGTATGGCCAGACACCCCCCATGGAGAGGAACAAAGGAAGGTGGAATGCTGCCCTGGCTGGGGGGCAGGGCTGGAAGAGAGTTAGTTAGTTGCTGTCGGAGAGCATGGAGGAGACAGCCTAGGGAAAGGGGCTGGAGTTTAGGGGCCCAGTCTCCCCCATCTCAAGGGGGCCTGAGGCATCCTAGCCCAGCTCTGTGACCAGATGACATCTGTGCTGTACTGTATCCTGGAGAGGCAATAAACTTCCTCTATTCCACAGGCTGGTGCAGTCTGTTTGTGCCATTTCGGGGTGCAGGAGACGGGGGACCCCCAACACGCCGTCACAATTGGTAACCTCATATACCACGACCACCAGCTCCTCCCCAGCACTCCACATAAGTCTAGATGCTTCGAGAGATCCGCAACCTTCGCACCAGGCAGGCAAGTTACCATATGATTCTCCCAGTCATCACAAACCCAACTATCTATGTTTCTAATGATCAAATCACCCACTACTAACACCTGCCTCTTCCTAACAACTGACGTTCCCTCCTCTGGAGAGGTATCCTCAGTGTGAGAGGTTGCCATAACATCCTTTGGAAGGAGGGTCCCAACTATGGGATGGCTTCCTTCTGCTCCCATTGACGGCTCTCTTCCCCTGAACCCTTCATCCTCCTTAACAGCACTGGGGCTGTCAGACTGGAGGTGAGACGGTACTACAGTGTCCCTGAAAGCCTCATCAACATACTTCTCTGCCTCCCTCAGCTCCTCCAGTTCAGCCACCCTGGCCTCCAAAGCTCGAACTCGGTCTCTGAGGGTCAGGAGCTCCTTGCACCGGGTGCACACATATGCCACCCGCCCACAGGGCAAGTAATCATACATGTTACACTCGACGCAATAAACAGGATAGCTCCTGCTCTGCTGCTGGGCCTCTGTCTGCATTTTCTCCTATGAATAAGTTTGATTATAGATGGGGTTTTTATTTAAATGTTTGGGATATAGATCATAAAAGTTTTACGTTTAAAGAACGTCAGAGGGCACTAGTTACTTCTAAGCGCCCCCTCTCAAAACTCCCTCCTGTTCGCAAGCTCCCTGGTCGCCTCCTCATAGGGTTTATAAAGCTCTGGCCTTCCTGATAGCTCCTCCCTCTGGCTACAGCTCAACCAATGAGCAGAGAGTTTTAGATTTCAAATCCTAATTAAGGCTCACAGCTTCCAACTGCCAGCCTGAACACACGGCCTTTCCAATCTGTATATTAAAAGACATTACAATGGCTAACACTCAGCACTTACATCACAGATTCCATGTGAAGACCTCAAAGCTCTTGCAGATATCCATGAACTCAGTCCTATGACAACTCTATCAGGTAAGCACCTACTGTCACCTCAAATTTACAAACATGGTAGCTGATGCAGAGAGAGAGAAGTTAAGCAGCTTGATCAAAATCACACAGTGATTCAATGCATGCTTCAGCAGCTGACAGATTTACTGTGAGGATGTAAAAACTGCCCAAAATTGTTAACTGGTTAAACTATTGATTAAATGGTTTAACCAGTTAACAATTCTGGGCAGTTTTTACATCCCCATAAATGGTTTAACTGGTTAACCACTGCCTGGGATTGTGAGTATGAGTGTGAGTGTGGGTATCCTCCAGCCAGGACACCATGGGTAGGGAGGCACTGGTGAACCAGTTAGGTGGTAAGTAGTCCAATAAGGCATATGCTTACCAGTTAACTGGTTAACCTTTAACATTCCTAACTGGGGTTCTTACACTTTTTTCTGGTACCAGCCATCGTCAGAGACAGGATACCAGACTATACTGGACAACATTACATACATTTATTGTATTATACGTACACTCAGACAAACGTGCAGATTGCTGCTAGAACATTAGAAGACCATTAGTTTTATCAATTACCATAATTCAACTCTTAACGCCTATCAAACATAAATCTCTGAGAACATGAATAAGTAAGCACACAATGACCCTTTTTAGAACAGAACCAAGTAGGTGGTCTTAACTATATGTGTTGCACTGTATGCCATCTATAATAAGAAGTCTAGATAAAACTGTACCTGTACTCAATATATTATATAAAAGTGTGCATGCACACATAGTGGAAATTACCATTAAACATATAAACTTAAAAAACAACAAATAGTCCAGTAGCTCTTTATGGGAATGTACAAGTAGCATATCTGTATACATATAAAACTCACTGACTACAATTGCACTTTATTTTGTCCTTGAGTTTTGAAAACCTGGCCTGTCTAGGTAAAATACATTTTCTGTAGCAACTGTTAGACCAGAACATCTATGCCAACCAGATTATTTCTAATCTATTGAGTCAAAAATAGGCTCCACAAGTGTGTTTGCTGAAGTCAGCATGCAGTTTATATTAATGTTATACTGAGACACGCTCTTACAATGAATCTTATGTATCAAAATTCTTATGAGTCTAAGTGAACTAGGAAAAAAATGTTAAAATCTGGAAAAAAGTAATCTTTCAAATTTGATTTCTGAAACTATCCTAATAATGGGAAAATAAGTATCTGAAAAGTATGTGCTGTGAAGAGAACATTTTCCAGAGTTCCATATAAAACACATTATAGGTGAATATATGAAACTCCTCCCCCATTCTTTCAAATATTTCCAACAATCTTAGTCCAGTTATGTAGCATACAAATATATTTTATTTAAATAAATATGTTTCTAGCTGCAAAGACAAAGGCATTGTCCACCAACATAAAGGGAGATCTTCACTTTAAAATGGTCATATTTCTGAATTATTTTTATCCACTACTGTAACTACTATTAAAGGTTACTGCAACTGAAATTATAATGAAAAATAAATATTTGCTATTTTTCCAATTTGTTTACTTTATGCATTTGTTGTTTACACTATATATATATATATATATATATATATATATATATATATAGCTTAATTTACACCTGTAAGATTTCACTAAACAATCTCTGATTTTCACACATATAGGTGCACTTAGCTCTTGTGAGAAATGAAAGATGTATACCTGATTGTTCTTCTAACTACATAGCCATTGTAGTGGCAGACCAAATTTCTGCACCACTTAGCCACAAATAAGGTATTTTGAGGAAGGTTATAGAGAGTCAATGGCATGTCTGTGGCATTGGTAACGTATGTATATACAATTCACTGTTCGTTGTAGAATCATGGGGACTTTTTCTAATAACTTAATATCTTGTGCTCCCACGCGATCGGTGTCCCCCATTGGCATTAAAACCTGTACATCATTTCTGTGATCTGGGCATGCCACAAGTCATTAAACCAGCATAACCACTGGTTGCTTGTAATGTGTATGTTAGAATTCAAATAGTTAATTGTAAACTTAGCAAGATCCTACTTAAATATTTTTAAAATAAATGTAAGCAGTGGGATTTTCTTGCGGTAGGAGGCATGTTTAATTATTTAAAGTTTTCCAGAAAGTTCTCTCACTGCCAGCCTCTCTCTCTTTTTGCCCTATGTCCACTTCTCAGGCTATTTCACATTAACTTTTTTGGGCTGACAAACCCAAACAAAACTAACAAAGAAAGAGAGAAAGGGGAGGTGATGAAAGGAAGGGAAAGCAGCAACTAGCCATTGGCATAGCTTTGAAAGTACATTTCAGAGCCAGCACCAGCTTCTGTAGTCAGTTATGAATTATGTATGACACATCTCAGTACTCCAGCAAATTGTGGGCACAGGCTGCATAAAAGGAAAAAATTGTTGCTACCAAATCTTGGTCTTGGGATGGAGATGCATTTTTGGTGATGAATCTTCCTTGCTGATATTTAATGGGGAATTTGAGACACTAATGGGTGTCACATAATAGGAATTATTTGAAAGTCATTTGAATCTGCAGATAGTTATCCACGGAAATATATATTTTATAGAGCCTACATTTTACTTGTTTAGGTTTTAAATTTGTAATGTTATGTTTTATTCCTCCTGAACACAAATCATACTGGTGCCAGAGCTGTAAAGCAGTTCCCCAACCAGACTCATTTATATTTAATTACCAGCTCATTTTGCAGAATGCTCTTGGAAACTAGGCTGCATGAATTTTGCCATTTATGTTTTGTGAATGAATTAAGATAATAGTCCACAATTCATGAGAGGCTCATTCTGGCGATTCTCTTTGATGTGCCAGTTTAATCATGGCATGTTACATGTCCATCATCAAATGGACTGGCAGAGAAGTTAGGCAAACCAGAAAAGAACTTGATAAAAAAAGTTCTTGTGGATGGAAGGAAGCCATTAATACAACACACCTCACTATGGTTCTTTATGAAGATCACCAGCTTAGAAACTAATGGGCTGAAGTAAAAAACTTGCTGCCAATATCCAATAAGCTTCTTAGGCAAACAATCCTGAAATAGTTACAAAAGAACTGTATGTGAGGAAACTGAAACTGCCCTCTGATAAGAACAATAAAGTTATGTAGATAGCAAGAATATCTGATTCTAAACAAAGTAGCTGGCAATTTGCACCAAGTAACAGCTATGCTACCCACAGCAAGCTCAGATAACATAATCCACAGCTGAAGGTCGGCCTCACAAGGAGGAACAAAAGATAGCTAAACAAAAGCAGAAGACAACAACTCTGTTTTTAGACAGCTGATCTAAGTCAGTTGACACTAACCCCTGTCATGTTACAAGTTTATTAAAAACTTTTGTAACTGTGGCCTAGTGTCAGGAGACTAGGGCCAAGAAATAAAAAGGTTTCTTTCTTTATTATAAGGTCCACAAGTAAAAAGTATACAGGCTTGGGAGGAGTATATCTGCACATTAACACTTCTGTGATCCACAAAACAGGCATTTTGCGCGTGAGTACATTCAGCATTTGCATAGCATGTTTACAGGCTGGACCTTTATAGTTTGGACTTGCAACATCTGTGGTCCAACTCCAAGGATTCCAAGGGTGCTCCCAGATTGGAGCATTCATGGGGAAAAGCTGAGCCTGGAGCTCAGAAACTCCTCCTCTGCTCTCCCAGAACTTTTAGAGCACCGCAAATAGCTCATTCACCATGCTCAAGTTCAGGGAGAGAGGAGGAAGAGTAGGGATGGGGACACTCAGGGGAAGAGGCAAGGTGGCTGTGGAGTAGAGAATATAACTATCGTTTATATGCGTAAATGTGTAACTGCTGGAAAATTTAATGGTTATTCATTTACACACTGGGGGGTGGGGGGAGGAGAAGTGGGAGCCAGTGCTCTGGGGGAGCCATCTTTTAAGCCAATTCCCGCCTGCCTCCACCTCTCTCTGATAAAGAGACAGCAGCTTGGGGGGGAAGGAAGGGTGGTAGGTAACTCTGCAGAAGCCAATCAGTGGGGAAAGCTGGCTTTAAAGCCACATCCCATGTGTATTGTCTCCTGCCTGCCCCTCTGTGCCCCCCATGCTGCTGCCTCTTTGTTTAGTTCCTAGGGTATATCCTGTAAGCTATTGTCCTTCATATAATTATCAACAAGGTTTTTATTTTCATTTAATTCAGTTTCCAACTTTTATTAGTCCTGAACTGTACTTTATTTTCATGAAAACAGGAATGCAGTCAGAGATATTTCATTCTAACATTAAGATTTCATGTAGGAAACCTTTTGATATAAAAAGATAAATCAAATCTGTTTTTTCTCAGTTTCATAGAAAAAAAACCAAAATCCAAAATATCCATTGTGCTCCATTCTTTATATGCTTGTTCTAGTATTTGTGCTTCTTTAGACGGACTTTCTCTCATCAGTCATTTAACTCACACCATGAAAAGTAAGCTGCTACGATCACTTTGGAATTCTGGACCATTGTAATCACTCAATAATTATTTCTGAAAAAAAGATATTGTCACAGTCCATAATTATTACAGGTTTGCTCTCTGCACACCCAACAACAAACTCAGCTGCCTCCTGCATTGGTTTTAATCCTTTTGCATTCCCATGCTACTTACTAAAACACATACCTTTTAATATTGATTCTTCTGTTTTGAGATATGTTTCCTAAAGAATTACCACAGACATGTTGTCCTTTTTTTAAGCAGGAAACTTTTTGTTTTGTTTTACAGGATGGCTTAGTCCTGGGAACATTTCAGGAGAATCAGATTGTGACCAGGACGTTTTTCTAGTCATCCCAATTGCAGAAACAATTTTTCATGAACATTTGTGGAGATGTGAAATATTTGCAAAGAATGCAATGTTCTGGGAAATACATGAGCTCAGTAAGGCCCAATGTAATAAAAATAAGTTCACAGAGAATTCAATCAGCCAACTGACAAAGTAAACACTCAACAGACTTTTTTTTCCCACTGCAATGGTCTTTGCTGTTTGCTAGTACCGCTCAGAGAAAAACATGCAAGAAGACAGAGTGAGATTAATGGAGACTTTTTGGAATGTCCAAGGTCATAATATCTGTAAACTGATAAAACATAGTGCCAATAAGGGCAGAGTGTTCATGCTTAAAATGTCAACTAGGTGCTAGATAAGTACCTTCTTTTATTTTGTGAGCAAACATTCTCATTGCTTGACTTGTGTTTGAAAAGTATTAATCCAATCACTGTGAGAACATATTATTTACACTATTGGCTACTCATTACCAGAGTTGACTGGATATTTTACAGCCTCCGCTGTATCCAATCCCTATTCTACAAACAAGAGACAAGGGAGAGATAGAACTACAGTCCTCAGCCTTTAGTTCCAAAAGACAGGCTTGTACTTTAAAGTGAGATAAAGGAGACCTCTTCTTTATAGTTACTTGTAGTAATAGTTGCTTTAACATCAGAAGGTAAGATGCTCAGATAAATATGAAAAATCAGGATAAGGTGTGGGAGTAACAAAACTATGTAAGAAAAAGATGGAAATATTGGGACTGTCCCTATAAAATTGGGATGCCGTTCACCCTACCAGAGGGCCTGCACTATGGGTCAAATTCACTCAACCCACAAACCAGTCCATCACTACACTACATCCAGTCATATTTACTTCACAGGACAGCAATTTTGCATTATAGCACAAGCCTAATACAGTAGACTTCCAATAATCCGGAACCTATGGGACCTAGGTGGTGCCGGATTATCAGATATGTCGGACTATCAGAAGGTACTATAAAATGGTTATATATATATATACAATGTATACATTATATACTGTATATAAAGTGTTCTTAACCCTTTTTATTGTACATACTGTATACAGTATACTGTAATGTTTTAGTTTTTTAAAGCCTTTTTTACCCTTTTTGCTCAGTTCAGCTGCTGCTGCTGCTACCTTGTGACTCATTTTTTGCCGAAGCTCACTCACTAGGCTCTTGCCATTTTGATGCCGGACTATCAGGAGTGCCGGACTATTGGAGTTTTACTGTAGTTGAATATCACTACTAAAATGAGAGAGACTTCATTGCAATGTAGATGCAGGATTAAGCATGCATCGGCATCCTTAACTTTGGCATTTCCTGGCATTTTAGTACTTCACCGTGCATTCTTAATGTTCTTTTAATGTAGTTTTTGTATAAAACTAACATGTTATCCAGGAAAAGAGATGCAAAGAAACTGCTTAGGCTGTACCTGAAAACATCTAAAAACACTGAGCGTCAAAAATCTTATATCCCTTAGTTTTTATATAGGGCCACAAGTGATCAAATTAAAATATGTCCTTTTATCAATGAACTTTGCAACTTCCATTAAGGCTGCATAAATAACTACTGGATAGTTAAGGGAGTAAACAACTTGCATATACATGAGAAGAGATAATTAATAAACTGCAAAGAATTCAAATTGTGAAACTCCTACCAGATTGATACTATCAGTGCAGCACAGTCCCTTAATTCAGAGGAACCACTTGTGCTGTTTCAGAAATAAAATGGGCCCAGTTACCTTTGTTAGATGCTGTTCGGAGGAAAAACCCAAACCAAACACAGTGTTTGCTCTGCTGTCCGCCCACTGACCAAACTTCTGCGATGTTTTAGTAAAGGTCATATTAGGTGTGATTGTGCTGTTTATAATCACCTGTTTAAAAGAAGTTTAAAAAAATAATTAGTTACAGAAGCAAAATCTGAAATGTTTATTCTAGCAACAGCATTATCCAGCATGATCAACACATTCCCAGTCTAAATTTGGAGTTTGCTATAGGCATAAAGGATTTTACCTACTAATGAAATATTTTAATATCCTGTCTGTAACTTGATTCAAATGCTCAATAACTTTTTATTTTAAAAAGCCCACTGTGGTCCAGAGGTTTAATATTTCTGCACTATTTATTTGAAATTAGAATTCTACCATAATCAAAAAAATAGATTACTTTAGCAATGATTTGAGTGAAAATGTTATTCCTCTGTAGATGGCAGAATCCAAATCCACTACTATTAAAAGAGAGATCATGGAGCACCAGGAAAATGCTTCCTTTGAGGAACTTATATACTGATTGAATGCTGGCCTAGCAGTATTGAGAGTTACAGGAAAGAATCTTTGGACATAAAATTTAGGCTATGACTACACTGGGAAGATTTGGTGACAAAAGTACTGTTAATATGCAAAAGTTGCCATAAGTGGAAACTGGTCAAACCTGGTTTTTTGCCTTCCGTTATCGACATTTCATGGCCACATTGCTAATACCCTGCTGTCATCAAAGCAATGTGGGTAAGCATCCCATAGTGCAGTGTTGCAGGAAAACATAGCTGATCAACAGGGCTAGACAAATAATGTAATCTACTCGCCACAGGCGAGTAGATTACGACCCGGAAGAGCCGGAGCAGAACAATCCGCGCATGCGCAGAACGGCGTGAAACAGCGCAGCTGGCGAACGGGGCATGCCGCCGCTTGGCGAGCCCTGCTGATCACTGTGCTTCTTGGGATTCCATTGTAGCTCCGTGAGCTCTCTGTGTTGAGAAATGTCAAAAAAGCACAGCAATCTTTCCAGCCCTCCCCCTGCAGCAGCAGTCTGCCTGCTTCTGTGTTCCTAGCAGAGCAGAACAAGAACATTCCAATGATTTGTTCTGTTTGTTCCCCAAACTGAAAAGCTCACTCAGCTGTCAGATACTTCCCAGAGCTTTGAAAGGGAAAGGGTGCATGCCTGCAGGGCAACAGAGATCTCAAGACACTGAGCACAGCCATCAGGGCAAGCATTGAGAGATACTGGCAGAAGCCAGTTTTCTTGACAAAACAAACAGCAGAGTCCACACTAGGGATGTAATAGTGTAGTCGATTAACTGATTAACCAATAAGCAAAAGCTTATAGATTAATGCTATAGACTATATGCATTTCCCCACCCCCCACACTCCTGCTAGTAATTTTTTTTAGCAGGCTGGCCAGCAGCCTGGCTCAGTTCTGTCTCACACTGGGTCCAGGAGCTCAGACCACCCCTCAAAGAGGGGCTACTGCCATCTCTGTATCAGAGGCAGCAGCGCAGGGCAACAGGCAGCTGGCCTGTGAGGGGAGCTGGTTTTTAAACTGGCTCCCCTGGCAGACCAGCTCCTGCCTGGCACCCAACACTGCTGCCTCTGATATAGTAGAGTGGCATGGGGTTCCTTGGGAGTGGGGCCCCACCTCTAGGGTCTATAGAATAGTTGAGTAACCGATAAGAATTCATGAGGTTAACTGACTATTCAATTAACTGATATTTAACATCCATAGTCCACACCGGCTCTGTCAACAGTAAAGGGATGGAAAAAGAAAAAAAAAAGTCTTGAGCAGGGCTGGAATTTTTTTTTGTGTCACCAAAACTGGGTGTTTTTCCTGACGAAAGTTGCATTGCAGTGTAAAGGCTCACACTGTTTTGTTGCCAAAAGGCAGATTTGGTGACAAAAACGTGTCAGCATAGTCAAGGTCTAATTCAGACAAGGAAGAGCTATAAGACTAGTCCCCGCAATTTCTACAGGAATGTTACAGACTCCTTACAGCAATTTCTTTTTCCTACTTTCTTCTTTTCCTACCTTCATTTTGTTTGAATATTTTCCGCAATATTCTGATTTCCAGGAATTTCTTTTGACCTAAGTATTTTGCCATATTTTATCATTTCTTTGGTAAATGGTAACATCTGTTTCCAAACGCATTTATTAGATGCTTTCATAGAACCTTCAGGAAGCATTATAATAAATAGCCAATCAAAACACCTCAACATACACTATTAACAGCTTCCAATATCTGGTGTGAGGGCCAGGCGCATCCAAGGCCAAGAGTTCTGAGCTGACGGGCAGAGTATTTTTAACATTTCGTAGGCAGTAGGGACCTAATTCTCTGCTGTTTAGTACCTTGTATGGGCATGTATCTACTCAGCATATATATAATTGACTATACGAGGAGTCAGCCAGTGGAAAGTCAGGCACTAAGGTTGGGAAGAATGTACTTAGAGAGATTTTACTTACTTACACACACACGCACACACACACACGATAATAAAAAAAATATTTTGGTTGTCATTTCTCTCTCTTTTCCCATCTTCACATTTTTCTCCTCCCCACCATTTTTTAACCTCTTTTCTCAGACACTATCTGTCTTCCCTCCTGTCCCCTGTCCTTTGTTTCCTTCTTCTCAATGACTCCCTTGTCCCTTTTTCCTCCATAGGCATGCACGCTCACTGCTCCACTGGCTCTTTTCTCTTTTCTCCTTTGTCCTGGCTGCCTCTGTCATTGCAGTGGAACAGCTCTTGCAGCATTTGATCCCTGCTGCTAAAGCATCTGGCCACAGAAAGCCGATCCAAAAAGCATTCTCCACAAGTAGGCAGAGCAAGGAGCTTTCTTCTGATCAGTGCTCTGCGCCTCACTCTGTCACTTCAGGCAGACATGCAAGCCAATCCAGCAAGGTTGCTAGTCCTCCCGGTTTCATCGCAAGTCTCCTGGAATCAGGCTCAATCTCTCAGAGGTTACTGCAGCCAAACTGAGAGATATGAGGTTCTAAAAAGTCAGGCAACACAGTGGCCAGCACATCTGTGGGCCCTGGAAAGTGGAAGAGGGCAGAAGGCCTCCATGCACTGCTCACATCCTGAGCACTAATACTGCAGCTCCCCTTGGCCAGGGACTGCATCATATGAGAGCTGCGGGGGCCATGCCTGTGGGTAAGGACAGAGTGCAGAGTCATCTGACTCTTCATCCCCAGCCGCTTCTGGGAGTGGCACAGGGTTAGAGGAAGCAGGGAGTCTGCTTTAGCCTCCCTGCACTGGTGACTGGCAGCTGACCAAGGTAAATGTCACCCAACCGGAGCCCACATTCCTCACCCACTTGTGCACCCCAACCCTTTGCCACAGCTGCGAGCCCCCACCCAGGACTTGCAGTCTGCACCCCCTTCTGCACACCAACTACCTCCCTGCCACAGGCTCAGCCCAAAGCCCCCTCCCACATGATGTGTAAAAGGGAAGTCAAATCTCCCGGAGCCATTGATTCCCCTATGAGGGGCACGTACAATATACATACATTGCTAATGCTTAGATATATTTGCTATTTGTATAGGAGTAAGACATGACAAAGGTCAAGGCCTGTCACAAGTAATAACTTATAATAAGGAGACGAGGGGAAGTGAAACCAGTCTTCTGTTAAGTAGAGATATGGATAGATTCCACATCCTTTAAACTTGTGACCGGCTCAAGCAGGAAAGGAAAAAGGGAAGTATGGCTCGCCCATTGTTCAGCAAAAGTGAATGAATGTATCACAGCTGTAACCGCAAAGTCAGCAAGTAGGCACTGTATTTAACCTCATTTGGAAAATTAACCTGACCTATAGGAACGCTAAATGTCAAAAATGAAGTAACCTATCATGTTAAGGCACCTCAACCAGGAAGGATGTTAACCCTATAAGAACCCCTGCATATGAGATGTTGGGGGTCGGCTCTGCTTTGAACATTGAGTTCCTTAGCCGTACCTTGGTTGCAACCAATAAACTTGAGTTGGACCCAGCCTGAAAGTGTGACTCTCTTCTTGGGGTAAATCAGACTAGCCTCCAAGGGGACGAAACCAGCAATTTATGCAACACACATTCCAGTGATAGTGAGTGAGGTTGGGGGAGAGCAAACAAAGGAGGGAGGAAGGATGGAATGGAGGCGTGGGCAAGGGCAGAACAAGCGAGTTTGGGTCTGTGAGATTAAACACTTGTCAACCCTATGATCCAGAGGGTTGTTAACCGCAGAGGAGGGAGCCCCAAATGAGCAGCACAACCATGCTTAATTGTATAACTGTCCTATCAGATCTGGAAGAGTTGTAAGCTGTAGCATTAGTACTGTCTGTAATCATATTTTCAAGAGCCGGAGTCTGCCTCCGTTGTTCAGTTTGATTAGTACCTTACTCCACAAGTAGTACCATTGTAAACAATGGTGCATCTCATGAAATAAGGCACTGTTTGACAAAAGGAAAGTTATCAGACTCAGGCCTCAAAGGAGGATCTGGTGAAGAATGTGCTGAAGCTAGCAAAAATACCATCTTACTACAGAGGTTTAGACATACATCATTTCATTAGCACAGATCTTAATCATTTGGTGGCAAAAAAAATCCCCACAACAGTTATGTCTAAAGACATTTTCCTTTGAAAATGGATCTGTGTAAAATGCCTACTAGTAAAGAGGAGCTTTCTTTAGCAACATACACCATTGTGTCCAAAATGCAAATTATACACTAATTAATCTATATCTGCAGGACAGTTTAATTAATACAATCAGGAAGTATCCTGGCAACACCATTTACGATGTATTTCAAGCAGAATTTTTTTTCTAAACTATAATTTACATTTTGCAAGAAGTAGTTTATCCTAGAAATGCAATTCACAATTTTTCCTTCCCTCCCTCCTTTCTTAACTTTTATGGCCTTGCCATTAGTGCTCCAATTTTTTTTCTTATAATCCATTAAATTTTATTCCTCGTAGTTTCCTCTTCTGAATACACACCATAATGCATTGTAGTATGCATAGATATATTTATTACCTTCCTTCATGTCATGTGATTTGTAACAAAATTACTTCTTAAAAAGCAGTGCACAGCAATACAGCTCCAAATAGCCACTAAACATTTCCTACAACATTTTGGCAAATGGAGTAAACTAGAGAAGGAGCAGGGAAAGGCTACTCTTCTGAGGCTTTTTGTTTGTTTTAAAAGAATCAGGATGGCAGAGGCCATGGCTGACACACATAGTAAGTACATAGCTGCTCTTTAACTCTACAAACATTTTTGAATGGCTGACTCATAGGTCCAAATATAAACAAAGATGTCCAGATATACTCTATCACAGAAGTAGTACAAGGAAATAGATGCTGCAATTCAAAAGAAAATCCAAGAGTAATGTGAAATATTCAAGCAACTTCATTTAAATTCAAAGGAGAGCAAAACCCTAAAGATTTTAGTTAAGTGATCTATATAACTAATAACTAACGCACTACAAAGGCAATTTTCCCGCCTTTGATATTTGCACCTCCACACCAAACACTGTGAATGAGACATATCCAGTCCACCCTGACTTAATTAGTGTCACTAACACTGGTCCTACAATTGACAGGCAACTTCTTCTGCTCTTAAATATACCCCAAATTCTGCAATTTCCATGACAACTCATCTGTAACTGTAAAACAAATAGTTGCACCTTAAAAAGTAACAGACTACCACAGCTATAACCTCTGAGACTTGTATCACTAATTGCCAGTGCAATAAAAATATGCCATCTAGATGAGATGATAATTCTGAAAAGGACTGAAAGAACCATTAGAACCATCTGAAAGCCATGAAAACCACCATTTTTAAATTGCTTATGGGAAATACTGTATTTTTAAACATAAAACATTTAAGGTAAGTGATTAAACAAACTGCAAATGAAATAAAATGAAAGTTTTTTAAGTTATAGAATTTATTTCAGAATTCAGAAAAGCTCAACATTTCCAAGGCTTCAAGTGATTAAAACTCTTCTCTCTCATCTACTCTGTACCTCAAACTGGGCTCCCATAAGAAAGTATTAATAAAACTAGCCAATTAGCCCGTCATAAGATGGGATTTTCAGGTCTCTCCTCCACATCAGTCTTTTCTCCTGCGCCTCTGGTTTCTGGTTTCTCCTTCTCCTTCTCCCTCTCCTACTGCTTCCCTCCTCCCCCTCTCCCTTCCCCTTCCTCTCTCCCTCTCTCTCTCAGCTCTCCTCCGCCTCCTGCCTCTCTTCTCTCTCTCTTTCTCTTCTCCTCCCTCTCCCACCTCTCACTCGGTGGATTGCGGAGCCCAAACAGCCGTTTGGGCACCGCGCTCCCCGTATTGCATGGGGAGCACGGAGCCCAAATGGTCGCTTGCGCCACTTGCTCCCACACTGCGGCCTGGCTGAGAGGCGCAGAAGTCAGCCGAGTTCCACTGCGGGAGGTGGGGCGGTGATGTTCACAGCCAGGGGGCAGGGCCTGGAGCCCCTGTCACGCCGCACGTCACCGCCCCACCCCCCTTCGCTTTCCGCCGTGATGCTCGGTTGACTTCTGCTCCACTCAGCCAGGCCGCCACGGGGGAGCAAGCAGCCGTTTGGGCTCCCCCGCAGTGGCCCAGCTAAGCACCACAGCGGGAGGCGAAGGGGGGCGCAAAGGGGGGAGGGGCCTGGCCATGTACGTCACTGCCCTGCCCCCCTTCGCTTCCCACCGTGGCTCTCGGCTGACTTCTGCGCCACTCAGTCGGACCGCCACGGGGGAGCAAGCGGCACAAGCGGCTGTTTGGGCCCCGCACTCCCCATGCAGCACGGGCCACCCAGAGAGAACAGCCAGCATTTCAGGCAACAGCACCCTCCAGAGGGAACAGACAGCATTTCGGCGTTACAGACTCAGACACTGGGCTACTCTCTATATATATGATGGCAGCCCCTACTGGCAGACAAAAGCCCCATTCATCAGACAGAAACTGAAAGTGCAATAAATGAAAACGTTCTTCAATATATATTTAAATTTCCTAGAACTAGAAAGCTAGATGTATCTTGTATGATAATATGTAATAAACTATAAATGGACTAAGACTATGAGTTGTAGACAAGTAACACCACCTTCCTAGGAAAGGAAAGGAAAAACATTAGGTGCTATCTGTTAAACATTGTAAAGGTTAGTTTTTTCTGTAGCCAAAACATAAGAAAATGTTGCTCAGCAATCAGCTATCTTCAAGAAACTGACAGTTCATCTATTTCTTATAAATTACAATTAAGATACTACCAGGGAATAGTAATTAACTTAATTAATTTTTGCTTTTTTTGAGAATAAAATGAAAATGTACATGTTTCATGTAAATCATTGCTCTGGGGTGGGGCTGGTGATAAGGGACTCATATCCAGGCTGCTCCGGGGAGAGAGGACTATGTAGCCCTCTCTCACTGCAGCAGTTTGGTGCCAGGTGAGAAGCGCCTCGCCATGTCTGTTGCAGACTCTCTCAAATATATAGTAGACAACAACTAACCAACTGCCAATAAATTGCTTTCCTTTTGTTCTTCAGAAAAAAAGAGAAAAGGTTGGTTCAGAGAAGTTAGGGTGCCATTTTAACCAGATCTACAATATTTTACTACCTGCCTATTCTTCCTATCCATCTCCTTCTAGTCAAGTAGCTGGATAAACAGTGGTCAGGATTCCAATAGAAAAACAATGAGGAAAAGTCCACTTTAAAAGAGATTGCTGTGTTAAAGAACATAAGAATTCAGCCTACAGGTTCACTCCATTATCTGAACAGATTTCCATCTGTGTTTTTGAAAGCAGAGATGTTATTACTGTGATGCAGGACTACTCAACATGTGGACCGTGGTGCAGTCTGGGTTTACACAGGGCTCAACACATGGTCCGCGGGTGGGATCCTTTGAACATAGCCTCCACTGGGAACACACTCCATAATGGTCAATGTAATGGTCTTCTGCTGATATATGTTTTAGTAGTTAAATTCCTTGACTGTCATTGCTCATTAAAAGTGCTGTTAAATGGGTGGAAATATTGCATTTTATTAATATCAGCAGAACCAACTTAAATGGGGCCTGTGTGTTGTGTAGTCTTGCCTTAATCTTTATATTCATACCCGTCAGTGTGAAAGAAGCTATTTGCATGTATTTCCATATATATTTGCCTGTAAATGCAACCACACTAAAGTTGCAACCCTTGGCATGTACTGTGAGTATCATTGCAGCCCCCGGGGCTTCCAAAGTTGAGTAGCCCTGAGGTAATGAATTATCCAGTCAACTATGGATATGATTGGAGTGTTCTTAAAAAAAACCCAACACATTGGAGAGGAAGGAGGCATGAGGCCTTATTATGTATTCACAGCTACTCCTAACAGCTCCAGCTCAGTGTCTCTGCATTACTAGCTTAGTTACAGCAAGAGTGGTTGTGTCGAAACTGTTCTGGCAGTACACTTACAGCATGCAATGCACAGCTAGGAGCAACATTTTGCATATTATTTATCTCTTGGAAAAACAGATTTAAAAGGCAGTTAATTTTATTTGGTTTTGAAAGAAAAGTGAGAACTGGAATTCGAATGTGACATGCAGGAGGGAAATTGTGTTTACTTATGCTAGTGCTCACTGAGGTAACCTCCTGAGATATCCATGTTGTTTTTATGTGGTTCCCAAAGGAACAGCAGCCATGTATTAGTGCTCAACATTACTGCTTGGATTATTCTAGGAGTGGGTGGGTGAGATTCTGTGGCCTGCACTGTGCATGGGGTCAGACTAGATGATCATAATGGTTCCTTCTGACCTTAAAGTCTATGAGTACAATACAGTATATCATAGGATGCAATTCCAAAGAGACAATCCCAAATATCACTAATTCCATTCTTTTGCAGCGAGCAGGATAGTTAGAAGACGGAGAATAAATTTCTTAAATCCAGACATTTCAGCATCACATAGTTAAACAAGAAGCAAACAACCCCCCACAATCCTGGAATATCCTGTCATTTAATATTTAGAGATGAAAAACATCCCTAATTTCTGTGTTTCGGTAGCCTATAAATATTTAAAAGCTATAACCAATAAGAGTAGAAAGGACAAGTTATAAGAATAAAAGGTGCACATTAAAAAGAGAAAATTTAGGTTGAAAATCGTGAACATCTTTCTGACCATTAGCTCCATTAGTTTGCAGAACACTCTCCGAAAGGGAAGTGATGGGAACATCATTACTTGGGATTCAGAGCTAAATTACCCACTAGATTAGCAAATTCATTTCTATTTAAATAAAATCTGCATAGGCAGTATAATCTGACAGGTCTTTTCCATCTGTAACTTCCTGGATATGTTACTCTAATTCTGTAAAAAAAATAATAAAAAAAAAAGATGACCTGGCAAATCCATCAGACATGTGTAATAATTTTAGATCTGGGCTGCAAATTATAATACAAGCAATTATGACCATGCCAGAAACTTGAATATCATCTTTTTTGTCCTTTAATCCAGAATTGAAGGTTCAATGAACATACAGCTCTTGGCAGAATAATCTAATCAAATATGATCAAGACCAGAGATATTTAGGGAGTTTTCCTTAGAGACATGGGCAGGACAGAAAATAATATAATCAGCACCTTATAGAAGCATAAACTCATTTGTCACACAAATTAAGTTCTGTACGTGTGGTAAAAGAAAATCTCGTTTTACTGTCATCTATACTGAGTGTATCAACAGTTATTGCTCCTGAAAAGTCTATATATAACAACTGTGCCTCTTTAGCAAGAGAGAAAACACTAATGTATACTCTATAATAAAAATAATTTAAAACACATGATACAATCTGTTTTGATAACAGCTTAGTGCTACACTGCCCAAATAGCAAGTTCTCAAAGTTATATTTGACTCTAGATATTTTAACAGGGTGGCTGAAAAAGGGAATGTTTGCTGGATAAAATTTAACAAATATGTTGGAAGCTATGAACACACAAATAATAGATGACATTCATGGTAATGCAGACAGACTCCACCAATTGAGTAAACAGTATAGCGTACAAGAATGAATAAACCTGTAGAAAAAGAGAGAAACTGTGGGTGATGTAAGTTGTTAACATGTTTGTGAGATGCATGGAGAAATTTGAAGTTGTAGGACTTTACATTTAAGAAGTCTGAGATCTGTGTAATACTAATGCATAGTACTATCTCTTGATTTATAGGTATATTAACAGTCCAACTTGTAGAATCAATTGAAAAATGTCAACACACTTCTTGAAAGCAAGGCTAAAGAGAACAAATAAATACAGATATTTCAGGTTCATTCATTACCTTCTGTATTGTCACTCTCACAAAAATGGGAATAAGGCAGGGAATTTAAAAACAAGCTAATGTCAGTTAGCTGAATATCAACAGAGTGGAGCTAAGGTATCTTTGGCTATGTCTACACAGCAACGTTATTTCAAAACAACGTAGTCCACACGTCTACACAGCAGGCAGTTATTTCAACATAAACGTTGAAATACTGTCAAGCTGGAGGACTTATTACTCGACTCCTATAACCCTCATTTTAAAGGAAAGTTGGAGGAAGAGTGTTTTATTTCAAAATAAGTGCTGTGTAAACAACACCAAAACTAAAATAAGCTATTTTGAATTGAAATAAGCTACACAATTGACATAGCTCAGTTTGTGTAGCTTATTTCAAGTTAAGCCCGGCTGTGTAGATACACCCTTAAAGAGCTCAGCACAGCTTGAGTTGTTGCCTAGGGCATTATGTCTATACTGCAAAAAATACCTGCAGCAGTGAGTAGCTCAATGTGTTTACCTTATTTCGTGTTAAGCCCTGCTGTGTAGATGTTCCCTTTGGGATCTGAGTTCCATTTTTAGGTTGGCTTCATGTTGAACATATGCCCTGGTGGCATTAGCCACTCTTTGCCAGATGAGCATTCCCCATTGCTCCTATCTAAACAAAGGATAAATAATTCTATATCTGCCAGGTCTGAATAACATCCAATTCACCTGTTCCAACCAAGGGATTTTCTACATATGGAAATTAAATGGAATAAGAACTGCAAAGATCTTCTACTTTAGCCAGTGTATTTTGGAAGTTCATTAAGCTAAACTGGAAAAAGGCATTAAGAGTACTTTATCCACATGGGAGTTATCCCAGAATAGCTACTGCATTTTAAATTCATATCCTTAGTCTGGAATAACTTCTGCACGTGGACTTCAGGCCTGTCTTGACAGGAGTAATTGGATATGGGGGAAGACTAATTTTTTGAGAGACAAGATTAGGCAAGGAAATGGTTCAGCAGCCTGAAAATAGAATGTCTGTAAAAGATATGATAACAGGTAACACCCAGGGAATAATTTACAATGGCTAAAATAATAATGGATAAGATAAGAGTGGAACATAAATTAAGGTGAAGATTAAGCTGTGGGTGGACAGAACCTGCTGTACAGGTTCCCTCAAATTGACCAACTCCATCCAGAACATGTGATGCAATGTATAGATAATACAATATTATGTTTAAATATATATAAAGGGAAAGGTCTGCTGTATAAATTTAGATGTGTGGTTTGTCTTGTACTGCCCCTTATACTTGAGCCTGACCAACTTAGCATAACTTTCACATATGCCAAATAAAGGAGCCTAATGAGACTGGAGTCAAACTGAGCTCTTGGAAAGGTGGAAGATATCTCAGATGACCCTAATATGGCAAAGCCCTACATAATGAAACTGCAGTAACTGAACATTAAGTACATCACTAAGGTTACTTAAACATGCTGTTAATAATTTCTCAATTTCAGATTCACACCTGTGAGTGTCCCTTCCACTAAAATTTCATTTCCCCAGCACTCAGCTCCAAATCTGTAATAAGGACAAGTCTCAGGGCTTGTCTAAATCATGGGGAAACACTCTCTACCAGAGTATGATTCTAAAGCACATGGTTGTGCATTAACTGGTCTGTGTTCTAGCTGATGGTGCATTTTTAACACAGTGCTATGTGAAACACAGTACAGGCAGTCCCCGGGTTACGTACAAGATAGGGACTGTAGGTTTGTTCTTAAGTTGAATTTGTATGTAAGTCGGAACTGGTACATACTGTAGGGGAAACTCTAGCCAAACATTTCTCCAGAGCTCAGTTTTATTCTCCCACACCTCACTTCCCTCAGTCCTTTATTCTCAAGCTGAGGTGTCTGCTGAGAAAAGCCGCTCCATGACTCCCTGGTCTGCTGGGGGGGGCACTAGCTTCGCGTCTCCCTAGTCTGCTGAGGGGAAGCAGCTAGTGTGGGGTTGCCTCACCCCGTTTGTAAGTAGGGATCCGATGTAAGTCGGATCCATGTAACCCGGGGACTGCCTGTACTATGCTGAAGTGCACTAAAGTAACTATAGTGAACACAAGTAAGATCTATGATAACTAATTAATGCACAACATGTTACTGCACTTTAGAAATCACTCCCCAGTAAAGCGCTTTACCTCACCAGCTAGACAAGCCCTCAGTTTAAAAATCAAATGAGAAAGGGAAATAAACAGCCATTCCTCTGGACATAGCTAGAGTCTTCTGTTTCATCAAGGAAATTAGAACTGGAGGTACTTGCTATCCTGAATGTGAAGAGGAGCCAGGAATTGATATACAGGGGGAAATTCCCCTTCTCCCTTCAAATGTTCAAAACTTTCTTATGCTTTCCCCCCCCCCCCCCCCCGTCCCATATTTCCGCAATTTGTATTACTATTTTCTAAAAATGTTACATCATTTAATTTGGTTGGCTGCTTCAAGACCTATAAATGTCTTTTCCCTAGGAATTTCACCAGTAAACCACTGGCTAGAGAAATATGGTGCTGGGTACTTCACACAAGAAACAAAAAATGTTAAAAGATATTCCTGCACAAAGTAGTAAGGAGAAGCATGGGGAAAGGAGGCTATGACTTGCCCATGGTATTGGCAAAATGTTCCAAAAATTCAGACTTCAAAGGTGAGGAATGTTGCCTATCTTTGCAGGGCATCTAACCCTAGAACTCTCTCATGCTTTTCAACTAAAAAGCAAACAAATCCGTTTTGGCACATGCCTACTGAGTGCCATCAATAAGTAGCTTATCAATAGCTAAGCAATACGGTTCATCTCCTTGACAGTCTTAGAAAGCCAGTCATATTGAATATCCAGAGTATTATTCCTTACTGTGATTCTTAAAGCTTTTTTTTAAATATACATGTTAGTGGAAGATGGCTATTAAAAAGAAACACAGAACAGAGGAGTAGAGCAAAGAAACACAATGCAATAGCAACTAAGGAGTCAGAAATTGGGAGCAGTACTCCAACTCAAGCAGTGAGTCTGTAAGGCAGGAGAATTAATTATAGTTGTTATACTTGCTGCCAGTGAATGTGATCAAGTTTTTTTCCCCCCACCTGTTCTGTAAAGTCTTTATGGGAGACACGTCTAAAAATTTCTGCAACACCCTGAGAAATACAATCTGACACACCCATTCACTGAAAGTTGGATGTAGCAGCTTTCTGCATGCATTAGTTTTGCTTCATCTGCAAATCTTGCCCCACACAATGTTTGGTTTTTTTTTTTTTAATTTGAATGAACTGAAGATTAGAGATATGCTCTAATTCAAGGATGTACTTTGTAATTCCTCTCTCTTCACATTCCTCTTTGCGCCTCTCCATCATTTACAAATGTCTGAGGTGCTGAGAGCATTATTGGGATAATACTTGAGACCAGACCTTATTTTATCACCAGATAAGTAGTTACAGGTGCTGAACAAAAGACCCACATTTTAGCCCCGTGTATCTGACAAGGCTGGTTATTTGGACATGCAGACTTCTCTTGAACATGCAACTGAACCAGCAGGTTTGGTATTTCAATACTGATCATTTTCACATGACTTTGCCCTAAAGATCTACCTCACATCCAGTCAAATTAGTCGAGTGATGGAGGTGAGTTTTTAACCCGGAGTTAAATAAAACAAACAAAACCCACATATGATTTACATCTGGAAATAGCTCCTAACCCATTTCCTGAAGTACTAATCAAAAAACAAAAACAAATCAAAGAAAAAAAACAAACCCTGCAGTTCCCCTTAGAAAATACTTTTGTTATGAATTTCTTACTGAGACACAAGTCTAAATTCAATGACAAACATTTCTGGTCTATGCAAATTCTGCTAGTAATTTGGCAGTGACACTTATACCAAATGCAATACTTTTCCAAGTAATTAACATCTTCAATGGTTTTGCAAGGTTTGTTTGTTGGTTTGGGGGGAAAGGAAGATTTCCTCCTAAATCTCCATTCTGCTTTGACATCTGATTAAATTTTTTCCCCCACACAAGCTAAGTGTACATATCCAGCCACCCCACACTATTCAAAAGCTCAATCCTGTTTCATGTAAGAAATCAACAACATGTCATTGTTAATTACTGAAATGAACTGTTACTTATCCATTTAACATAATATTTTTAAACAGAAATATAAAAAAAAGGTTTCTGTTGCTCTTTTAACCTGCAGAGAAGGGGGCCTTCTAATCTGTCTGCAAGTGGTTCAAGGCAGATTCTTGGGGCTAGCTTTGTAAAGGAATTGATATGCTTAAATCAAAAATCTAGAACTCAAAAAACTCTCACTCAGCTCCCACCTAATCTTGTAGGCACCTGCAGTCTCACAAATAAAGTCCCAAAGATACTTAAATTTCTGCTGGCGCGCATAGGCAAAGCCTAAACCTCAGTGAGATTCACAAACTAGGAATGTCACAGCCATATATTCTATAGCCCTGTTATGAAGAAGGTGGTGGACCCAGGTTCCACTCTGCCTGAGAGCAGCAGGGATTTGAATCCAGATCTCCCACCTGTGAGGAAATGCCCTAAAAACTAGACTACAGGTCAGCTGTGTGGCTTCTGCAGGGGGGGGGGGGAAGAGGAAGAGGCCTGATCTGGCTTAAGTGTCTGTGGGTTCATGGCTGGGAATCCCAGGTGAAGACAGGCACCTAAATCCTAGCTAACTAGCTCTGGCAGCTCAGGACACAGTCTTTTGTGGATCTCATTCTTAGGTGTCTACCTCTTCCCATGCATTGTATAGGGAGCCTGGGTCACCAGCTTGGGGCTGCAGATTCCACTCGTCATCTAGAATTCAGCATTGAAGCACTGAGCCTGACTTTGCTTTGTGGATCTAACCCTTTTAGGATTTCCTGGTGACTGGAAATGAGCATATGAAAACACTGTAATTATGTCACAAAAATAGTTCATGATTACATAATGCCCACATTTTCTGTACCTAATAAAAGCAGATTGTATTTTGTGCAACCACCATATTACAGACAAATACTGGAATATGGTCTTATAAAATCTCTAATATCTTCTACACTAGGGTTGGGCAAAATATGGTCCAGGGGCCAGATTCAGCCCACGGACCACCCAGCTGGGACCCTCAGGCACACAGCTGCCATGAGTTTAAAGCACAGCGCAGCTGCTCTCTGATCTGGAGGGAGGAGGAGGCTTCATGTGATCTCCCCTCCCTCAGCCCAATCCTCAGCTCCAATTGGCTGGAAACAAGCAGCCAATAGGAGCTGAGAGATTGGTCTGGGGGATAGGAACAGTGCAGGCTTCTTCTCCCTCCAGGAGCTGAAAGCCACATGGAGAAAATATGCTGTGGCAGGCAGGGAACCCAGCCTGTTTTGGGGGGGGGTGCTAGCCAGGAGACACTTAGGTAAGTGCCTCCTAGCCAGAGCCTGCCTCTGGCACCTCTGCCCCTCCCATACACCAACTCCTTCCCCCAGGTCACCATCCAAACCCTCTGTACCCCCTGCCCCAGGTCACAAATCCCTCCCAGAATGTGTACCTCCTCCTATATTCCTCCCCCAGGCCAGAATCCTCTCCAACACCCAAACACCCTCTCAGACCCTGCACCCCAATCCCCTGCCTCAGGTCACTACCCCCACCACACAAACTGCCCTCAGACTTAACACCACCTCCTTCACCCCAGTCCCTTACTCCGTGCACTCTTCTACACTCAGACTCCATCCTAGATCCCGCACCTCCTCCATGGAAAGTGCTGCCCTGACCACTTTCCGAAATCTTGGAGTGCCTCACCCCCCCCCATCCCCACCAAAAATTATGCCCACTTCTGTTCTACACCCAGCCTCAGGATGAAGGCGTCGTGTTGCTGTCCTAAATATTCCCCTGACTTGGGACGGACTTGACCAGGTAGGTTCTACAGAGAGCCCAGTCCACAGAGGCTCTCTAGTGGTTTGTTTTACAGTCAAACTTTTAATAATGATCACACGGATGGAAATATGAAAGGGGGAGGAGGTACCATTAGAGGGCATGAGCTGATTTAGTCATCACTGCTGAGTGAAGTCTGCTCTAGTGTGGCTTGACACTGCACATCTCCACTGCACTTATTTAAAAAATCCTATTTTGAGCACTTACACTTAATTTTTTTTAACTGTATGTAGGTTGCTAGTTCTTCCCCTGCCCTGACCCACCCACAAACTCATGACACCTGTTAGAGCAAGATCAGCTGGAGCTTCTTTTGAAGCAAGTCAAGGCCACTCCTTGAATCCATTAACAGAGGTATCAATGCAGCTCTCAAAGGCTGAACTTGTAATCCCATTCAACTAAAAAGACTATGGGTATGTCTACACTCCCCCCCCCCCCCCCCCCCCCGTTCAAACTAGGGGGGTAATATAGTCATTTGGAGTTGCAAATGAAGCCCGGGATTTGAATTTCCCGGGCTTCATTTGCATGATGCCGGCCGGCACCATTTTTAAATGCCGGCTAGTTCAGACCCCATGCCGCGCGGCTACACGCGGCATGGACTAGCTAGTTCGGATTAGGCTTCCTATACCGAACTAGCTGTATGCCTCGTTCTAGGCGTACAGCTAGTTCGGAATAGGAAGCCTAATCCGAACTAGCTAGTCCGCGGCACGGGGTCCGAACTAGCCGGCATTTAAAAATGGCGCCGGCCGGCATCATGCAAATGAAGCCCGGGAAATTCAAATCCCGGGCTTCATTTGCAACTCCGAATGACTACATTACCCCCCTAGTTTGAACTAGGGGTGTAGTGTAGAAATACCCTATCTGTGTTGGGAAAGCTGTTCTGGTGGGTAGATAGTTGGTATCTGACAGACTGGAGGGCCAACAGACTTGCCAGGCCCTTGGGCAAGACAGGGGGCCCCAGGACTCTATGCTCTTGGAAGGGTGAAGCTGGGAACCACTGGGTCTCAGAACCATCCAGAGCGTGACACATGCTAGAAGAAGCGTGACACATGCTACGGCCCCTAGAAGAAGTATCCTACCTGGAACGTGCCACGCTCCTGCCTCTCCTCCCACCAGCTCTTTGTTTAGATTTTTTTTAAAACAAACTCCAGAAATCAGATGTGCTTCTCCTGGTTTCAGGTTTTATTATTGGAAACTCACAGTTTGGCTAACCACCTGGTACTAGCAGTCTCGGAAGATTCCAATGACCAGGGTAACACTTGAATCTAGTGATCAATCTCTATAAGAGGTGATTATGAACTCTGATTATTTTTTCTTTATTAAACCATAGGTGTTCTCACCAACTTAAATGTGATCTTCAGCTTGAAGAAACAATTTTCTTATTCCCTAGGAAATGGTGCAGTTAAAATGTATCTGCAGGGCTCTATGCTTTAGGACCAACACACTCCACAAACAATCTGAAAAGTGATTTTTGCAGCATCGAACTACTAAATGCAGTGCTCTTTTCACCAAATCAGCAAGAAGCAGCTGTGCTGGTCACAGGGATAGAGGTACAAGCTGCAGAGGAACATAATCAACAGCAGGGCTGGTCCAGCTCATTTTCCCACCATGCTGCTGCTGCCAACTACAGGCAGTGCCCAAGTTACGCGGATCTGACTTATGTCGGATCCGCAGTTACGAACGGGGTTTGCTGCCTGTCTCCCTGGTCTGCTGAGACGGGGAGCAGAGCCTCTGAGGACGCCGGCAGCGGGACAGCCGCAGCGTGTCTGGGCTGTCCGCTGCCCGCGTGCTCCCTGGCTTTGCTCCCCGTCTCCCTGGTCTGCTGGTCTCCAACAGACCAGGGGGACGGGGATCAAAGCCGCGGAGGACCCGGGCGGCGGGACCGCGGTGCATTTCGGTCCGCTGCCCGCGTCTCCCTGGTCTGCGGGGGGGAGGGGGGGGCTTTTCTCCGGACGCCTGTGGTAGAGCAGCTGGGGCACTGCCGGTTGGTCCCGCAGCACCGCTCTGGGCGCTACTGGACCAACCCGGCAGCACCCCAGCTGCTCTGCCCCAGGCGTCCTGATTCAGCCACTGCTGATCAGTTTCAGCAGGGGCTGAATCAGGACGCCTGGGGCAGAGCAGCTGGGGTGCTGGTGGGTTGGGTTGGTCCAGTAGCACCGAGGAGCTGAAACTGACCAGTGCTGACTACAGGAAGCCCGAGGCAGAGTTGCTCTGCCCCGGGCTTCCTGGAATCAGCCGCTGATCAGTTTCAGCAGCAGCTGACTTATGGATGCCTGGGGTTTGTAAGTTGAATCGGTATGTAAGTCGGAACTGGCGTCCAGATTCAGCCTGTTGAAACTGATCAGAGGCTGATTCCAGGAAGCCCGGGGCAGAGCAACTCTGCCTCGGGCTTCCTGTAGTCAGCCGCTGGTCAGTTTCAGCAGCAGCTGAATCTGGACGCCAGTTCCGACTTACATACAGATTCAACTTAAGAACAAACCTACAGTCCCTATCTTGTACGTAACCCGGGGACTGCCTGTATTTGTCACCAATATCAGACTAGGTTTACCAGGTTGCTTTTGAAGAACTTGTATCCTACAAGTCAAAGGGAGGGATGTTGGATCTTGCTCTTGAATTTCAGTAAGGTAAAAAGAGATTTGATGTATTTGTTCAAACCACAGAGCTCTCCACACAATGGCATTTTACTCTGAAATATAACATGTCTTGGACAGATGTCAGAACTCTTAGTTAGCACATACATAGTCTCAAAGGAGCTATCAAATTTTCTGAAGCCAAATCAGGACACAACAGAGCTCACTGTTTCATTTCCCAGGTTCTAACCAATTTAATGTTCCCTTCACATCCTCAGGTCTTGTCTAGGACAAAAGCATTGTTCAAAGTTTTCCCTCCATTCCCCAGACTAGTTCCACTCAACCAGCAATTCTGGTAACCCTAGTATAAATAGGCTGCTGCAGCTATTTCAAGCCCCAATAGGTGGTAGTGGCCAAGGATCTGTAGTAGATATGCTAAACTTTTAATAGCTAGAGATAAACAAATGCTCAAATTATTTGAGGTCACCAGACCACTTTGTACCACAAATACTAATAACTTTAAGTTACTACTAACCCAAGGCAGAACGAGGTTAATAGATTTTAAGGCCAGAAGGGATCCGTACAATCGTCTGATCTGACCTCCTGCATAACAGAGGCCAAAGATTTTCACCCAGTGACTCCTGTATCAAGCTTCTGGTTGAAATTTAGCACAACATCGTATCTTGATTTAAAGACCTCATGTGATAGAGAATCTAATACATCTTTTGATAGGTAGTTTCAATGCTTAATTGCCCTCCCTGCTGAAAATTGGTGCTTTATTTCCCATTTCAATTTGTCCAGCTTCAACTTCTAGCCATTGCCAACTTTGTTATGCCTAGTAGAGGGCTCTTTAATCTAGCATACAATCAGGGATCTTCTCCTGTGCAGGTACTCAGAGTCACCTCTTAACCTCTCTTGATAATCTAAATAGATTGAGCTTCTTAAACCTCTCACAGGAAGGTAGGTTCTTAATAACTTGCATCATTCTTGTGACTCTTCTGAGCCCTTTCCAATTTTCAATATCTTTTTACAAGTAGTGTGCACCTCACAACTATTCAGCAATGTCTTCCACTGACCTCACAAAATGATTATTATTCTGTAGATTTCATTCATTGTATCTTATTCCAGTATTCCAATTTAATCAGAAAATAATGCTAAGAAACAGCAAGGTCCATTTTTTTGATGGTGGTAACAGACCAATTCAGATGTAGGACAAATGTTCCCCTAAGCTCAATTTGTTCATCATGCAAAATAAAGAACTTCACAACAAAACCAGCAGCTGCCTCTCAGGCTGTGAAGCCCAATCCATTTTCATTGTTTACAAAGAGGGGAAAAAAACCCAAAGCAAAAAGACGACAAGCAGCAACTCCAGATTTTTCAGTGAGCGTTTAAAGTACATTGTTTAAAGACACTACTACTAAGACAGATCTTTCTATTCAAGCATTTTTCTTTAACATATGCTATGGAAGTCTCAAGCTATGACAGTCTAAGTTACAGCTGTCTCAAAGCTCAAACTGCTTGTTCTGATGAGTCTGACAAAAGGCTGATTACAATTATAAGAGAAAGAGTGGGTTTCCAGAAGCTTAACATATCAGTTTCTAAACCCAAACAGTATTTAGAGTGCATGCATCACTACATACATAAGAAAACTTCAGGTAATAGGCATGCATTAATGTGTTTCTCCAATCTAGAAACAAAATGTTAACAACAATAGATATAGGGATGCACAATACACATTGGAGGACAGAAATGAGTTCTACAGTTACACATTATATAAGTTCAGATATTGCTATTTTCACCCTATGCTAATCTTGTCCTTAGTTACAAATTTTGTGTCCAACACACTAGCCACTTGTGGCTATTTGGCCATACGAGTATGGCTGCTTGGCTTGAACAATGTGGCTATTTGGCTGGTTGAATGTGGCTAGTGGCTACTTCTTCAGAATTGGCTGGACACAACAGTATTAGAATCATAAAGCAGACTAAATTCTGGGTCTATAACCATGCCAGATTTAGCAGTTTTGATATTTCATGGGTAAAGAGATTAAGGTTATCAAATACGTTCAACTTCCTACTGCAGCACTCCCAACTACTCCAGTACTGAGGGGTTTGGCTCAAAAGAACTGTGCTGAAGTTTCTTCATTGTGAACAAATCTGCACAGGAGTCTAGGAAAGCAAGTCAACCTTCATTTGAACTTAGGTGTTCAGAGGGAAAAGCTACTGATCTTACCACTAAGGTGGCCAACCTTGATTCACCTTACAGTTAACCTTCAAAGAGGTTCATGCAATGTAAAGAAGAACAGAAATGTTTTCTTCCCATTGAATTTGTATTTGTTTTTTTATGTTAAAAATGTAAGTCAATTCTTCCCTTTTTTGCTGGAGTTCTTTATTGGAGGACTCACATGTGGAGAATCTCTCTCAAGTTCAGCTCCTATGCAAATAGGTGAGAAGAAATGCTGAAGAAAACATTCCCACCCACCAAACTATTGATTCAGAAATTTGAGTTGTTGGACCAAAAATATAAATATAAATATATATTTCCAAAAGTCTGAATCATCTTCTGCTCATTTGATCAGGTTTCACTGGCACAAGATCTCTGGATGTTACAATCTGACTGGTTTTGCTGTCACTAATGGATATACAGGGCAGGGACCCATGTCATCCTCCATGTCTGCAGAGTATACTGCACAATAGGACCTTGACTCTGGATGTTATCTCAGTACAAACAACTGACAACAACAACAAATGACAGCAAATAAAATTCATCTAGACAAAATATCAATTTCTAAATGTAAAAAAACTATGGAAACAGAACCCTTTCCTTGCAGATGCCTCCTACCCTCTCTCTTTTTGAATATGTTCCAGGCCTTTTTTATACAAGCAAAAAAGGGCAAAGCACCACATTTTTTCAGATCATTTTTAAAGTCTCTTGAGCTTCTTCTGCCTCCTCTTTGCATTTCATGACAATAAAATATCAGCTTTACAGTTGAATGACCAGCAAACAGAACAGAAATGTAGTTTGGAACAAAGGGGAATCGCCTATTATAAGCATATACATTTTATTTTTAGTAGGTTACATGACCAAAAACTTTGACAAAATGTACAGTCACTGTACAATATATAATTGCAGCTAACACACATTTCCCTTAGGGTCCATAAGCCAGCAGGAGCAAAAGCAGGGGTGGGAAGCCATTTGCCTCTCAGCAATCTGTTCACAATGGAGTTAAATGCTGTGAAATCTATAAAGGGTATGAAAAAGTAGGGCTTTATGCATGTCAGCACTGTCATAGTCACAGCAGCAGGAAGTAGCAAGGGAGGAGGAATCCATTAGCAATTCTCACAGTTATGTTCAACCATATTATACATATCCCCAGCTAATTAATCTGTTAAAACAGAGTATCAATATATGTTCACTTGAAATATGCTCATAAAAATATAAATAATTGCAACCAAATCATGCTACAGATCAGACCCACCAATTCTTAGATGTAAAGTTAAGTGTTATGATGAATGTGCAAGCATCTAGCAAAGTAATTTCATATCATGTGGTCTGAAGGCTTTATTAGGTACCAAAAAAATGTAGCAGTACAGAACCACTTCTCATCTTCACTCTAAATATTTTTCTTAAAAAGACTGAATTCCCTAATTTCAGAACTTTAAAGAAAAAAGAGAGGTACAAGCCAAAACAAAACCTAGAGGAAGGCATGTTTCTCTCCGATCCTCTGATAGCATTAACCGGAAATTCCTCAAATCCGAATACACACCTTTTGGCAGGTCATCCCAAAATGTTAAAAGTCTCGAGGCTTTCACAACCAGTTTACTTTCATCCACAAAGAAAAGTATGCGGATGGTTTACTTGAATGGTAACTCTAGAGTTCAGTTTCCTAAATCCACCCCCTTTTCAGTGTGTAAACATTCAATAAAGAAATGTGTGTTCTGTGCAGAGATATTACATTAGCTAGCAATGCAGACTGGTGCAAGGCTCAGGAAGACAAACATCCTTCTACTATCTCCAGAAGTAGAAATCTCCTTTTCAACATATGTTACTTACTAATCTCTCATATGACAGGATATGAAATTTAGGCAAAGTGTTTTGCAGAGAGGCTCATTCATTCTGAGGAATATACCTCAAGGACCTGGTTCTGTCACCTTTATTCATTCTGAGTTGCACATTACTCCAAGTAGGCCCACTGACTTTCATCCCCAGGTCTGGCAGCTGACAAAACACTGTACCTGGGACTTTTTCTTCCTATATATAGTATTTTAACGAAGTTATCACCAACTTGGCCATTGCCAGTTATTTTTCAAGGTAACTTATGCTGCATATTGTTTTATAAAGGGTGGAAACAAAAACTTGGGCTCTGCAAATGAACAGCCAATCTGTAGTTGGAATGAAAGCTGTCCTAAAAGCACAGAAGGTTATCATTCTGTAGCATATATTTACAAGAGCCAGTCTTGCAACATGCAGGTCTTTTCCCTCTGTGATCTTGCTTCATTGCTCTTCTTTCCTCCCATCTGTCTAATCATCCTTATAGAAATACCTTCTCCAGTTTGTCACAATCACAACAGGAGATGTCAGATTTCTCCATTGGACTGGTCTCAAAATATCTGTTCCATCCCAAACTATCACTATGTTAATCCTCCCTGTAATTTTTTTTCTTGAAGTACAGAATGGAATTGTTTCTCAAAAGATTAACTTAACTGATGTAGTACCAGCAGATTGAAGTGCAATATTTGTTTTTCCTTTCAGGTTGGGTGGAGCTTTAGCCCTCACTTATAGTCATGACTGCTTTGCTTCCATAGTTGTATAGGGGTTAAAAATGACAACTTTAATTCTCAGCTTCTCTATGCAAATACTTAAGTTCCTACTTTTCCAACCTCAGTTTTCCTTGTTGAACAAATATTTCCTTTTGGTTTTTGTTTTGTTTTGAAATCAATCCCAGTAATACCACGCATAATTAAGGCAATGAAAGGTACTGTTCTATTTGATTTTCATTCTTTTAGATCTCTATTTTTCTATAGATAAAATAATGTAGGTTGATTTTAATGAGGAGTCTGGTGTATGGTTTCTTCTGTCCACTGTACAGTAAATAGCTGCTTTTATGAGCTCATGCTTTTTCCTCAATTTAAGTTACACTCTGAGGGGTTTGACTTTTGCCTATAACATTAGGGGCTTTTATATGGCAGAGACAACGGGGGTTCTCTCATTGAGTATGGAACATTCCAAGTATCCACACTATCACTTCCTTTGGCTTTCTGTATCTTCCCTATGGTGAACGATTCCTTCAAGAATTATGATGAAATTACTTTCTTAAAACAGATACATGGAGCTCTACTCCTTTGCTTGGTAATGGTGTGTTCAATAAGATTCCTAGGTTCACACTTGCACAGTCCATGATATAAATACTAAGAGCCTATCCAGAAAGGAAAATAGGTCAGCTATTTTTTCTATGAGAGGATACAGCCAAGGCACCATCCTGGTCTCCAATGACTAAGGTAGGAGTGTGTGTGAGTGAGCGAGTGAGCAAGCGAGCGCTGTTTTGGGGACATAAGCATGCATTTTGTAACCAGGTGAGTGCGGTGAGCTGGCTACAGAAGCATGGCTGTAAGTGTTGTGATCCATAGGACTGCCAACTTTAAAGTCGCACAAAACCAAACACCCGCACCCCTGCCCCGTCCATTCTCTAAGGCCCTGCAGCTCGCTCACTCTATCCTCCTCCCTATATCGATCACTTTTCTCTCCCTCCCTCATTTTCACTGGGCTAGCTCAGGGGGCTTGGGTATGAGAGGGGGTGAGGAGTCCAGCTCGGGTGTGGGCTCCAGGGTGGGGCAAGGACTCTAATGTGAGGCCAGGGATGAGGGATTTGGAATGCAGGAGGGAGCTCTGGGCTGGGACTGAGGGGTTCAGAGGGCAGGAGGGGGATCAGGGCTGGGACAGGGGGTCAGGACATGGGAGGGGATCAGGGTGCAGGCTCCAAGGGAGGCTAACCTCAAGCAGCTCCTGAAAGCAGTGTCATGACCCCCACCAGATTCTACACTGAAGTGCAGCCAGGCAGCTCTGCCGTGTATGCTGCCCTGTCCACAGATGTTGCCCCCTCAGCTCCTATTGGCCATGGTTCCCAGTCAATGGGGGCTGTGCCGGCGGTGCTTGCAGTGGGAGCAGTATGCTGAACCCCTACACTTACAAGCTGTGGGAGGGGGGACATGTCAGCTGCTTCATAGGAGCCACACAGCACAGTGGCTAGCAGGAAATCTAACAGACCCTACTGCTAACCGGACACTCAACAGCCTAGTCAGTGGTGCTGACCAGAGCCACTAGGATCCCTTTTTGACCGTGTGTTCCGGTTTAAAACCAGAAACCTGGTCACCCTAGGATCCACCATGTAGTTTAACTCATCTATGCCATACTTATAGATGACGCATTACCACTAGTGAACATTCTGCTGGAAGGGACAGATACTGGTCAGACAGCTGGAGAGGCCTACTATTCACAATTCATTTTCAAGCCTGTTTTACATCATTTAACTACTTGTGTTCCCTATGAATGTACGATGCACTTCCATATAGAGAAAACTGCAGAGCCCTCTACAGACAAACTGTGCACCCCATAAACACTGGGTAATTATTAAAAGAAAAAAAACCATGATTTTCTTAACAAGCCATTCAAGGAGCATGACCTGTGAGACTGGAGGCATGTCAGAAGGGTAACAAATATTCATTAAGTTAGCATTATGCAACCAGCCCGACTTTATGAATGACAACAATAATAATGGGGTTAAAGTGACCCTACATCGTTTTCCATATTTGCAATTCAACATGCAGCCTCACAGGAACATTAAAGGCTTTAAAAAAGTAAAATGAGTTTTAACAACCCAAGTAACAAACAACGTTGAATGAGTTGCACGGCACTCTAGAGTTTCCATAATATTTTTTTATTCCTACATAATGTTAGTGTGATGGAGCAAAACCACAGCAAATGTGCTGAAGTGGAATTTCAATACTTTTTATATAGCACATTCTGGACTGGATTGTCTAAGTAGAACAGGGGTCTCTGAGATCTTGCAGTTAAGGCATAAGGTTGGGGGGTCATAAAATCTAAGTTCTTTTCATCACAGACTTCCTTACTCAACTAGATGAATCTAGCCATACCTCAGTTTACCTGTCTTTAAAATGGGGATAACAGCACTTATGCACTGGGATGTTATAAAGTTAAATTAACTGATATCAGTAAATGTGCTGAGATCCTTGGATGGAAAAAAGTTGCTATAAAAATGAAACATACTGGCTGAATCTAGCAGCACAACACCAGCGCTTACATTTCCAGCCTACATTCCCAAACAGGGTGAACCCCAGCATGGAAAGACTCTGCAGAAGGGATAACGAAGGATTCTCAAGGCAGGCCAGGGTGAACACTATGCTGCTCCTCAGCCAGCACAGGCCCACTATTCTGGAAAGAGAAAGGATAATCCAGAGGTTGGTGAACCTGCTGAACATGTCTCTGGAGATTTTTAGTTTTAAAAAACTCAGATTAATTTGGTGCACGCTAACACCAACAGGTTTTTCACTCTCTTTTTAGTGTCTTTTGGTGAACTATGCCCAGGTTCTTTCAAAAGACACAAAGCACCACGGGGAAGCACACAAGCATCAAGAGATGTATCCTGCCCCAACTACAGTAACTGAAATGTATGTGGGCTTCTATTAATGCCAAAATAAAACTTCACCCCATAATCTATTTTAAAGAGATAAATATTTTAAATAAAATGGTCACTGAAGTTATTCCACTTTTAGCAAGACTAATATAAAAATGAAGAAGGGGGAAAAATACAACTTAGAATACAACCTATGTTTTGCTAACACTGGCCACTGAATTAGGTGGTAAATGCTAGCTGTTCAAGTTTAGACCTTTCTAAGGATACTTGCAAGGGGTTAAATTCTAGTGTCAAATGCACATTGAGGCTCCCACCGAGAAGATATCGATATTTTTGTAAGGACACAATAAATCCCTACCTATTTATTACAAAAGAAAGGGGAAGAGAAGAGCTGCTGCATTGTGTAGTTTCTTCAGTTTTTCACACTGTGCTAGGAGGAATGTTGCATGGGGCTGAGAATTACAACAGCAGACTATGTCTTGCAAACAGGAAAAAAAAATAACCAGCAGTGTGACAAGTTTATCAAGGAAAGGCTGGAGGGCATAATTTCTCACTGAAGTTCTATTATTTTATCCTCAGGGTGAGCAATCCTTTCCCTTCAAAGCTAATCGCTCCAGTCTGAGTGTGTGCCTCTCACTGTGCCCTTTAAAAATAGGGGTTTGCCACAAAAATTCAGATGCATCTTTAATAGATGATATTTTAAGGCACAATCAGAGGGCCCTGGCTCTGCCAAATACTAGCCAGAATATCACACTAAACTATTGGCCTGCCAAGATGTCAATAGTGTTAAGCTATTTTAATTGCCATAGACTTGCCTCCACAAATACGATTGTGTTCAGAAAGCCACTTATTATTCCACACACCCCCTTACATTTCTGCACTCAAAGCTTTAACAGTAGAAACAAACAGAGTGAATTACATACAAATTAAGTATTTATTCAATTGTCTCTGTAGGCTGGCCCCTCCATATCTATTACCAGTTAATGCTGAGCAGCATCACACGATGCTCTCCAATCAATAAACATGCCAGATGTATCTGTCAACCTCCTACCTTGGCTCCATCCACACTGATAATCCGATAGCTGTTTCTTGTGCTGTCATAGAAGTAGGAAACAGTTACAGCCTGCTTGCTTGCAGGAACCCAGTTCTTCTTGGTGCTGGGGTCAATTTGGAAGACATGTGCTCTGGTGGTGAAGATGGGCTGTTCTCTGGAATAGGGAGGGACAGGAGAAATGGATGCATGAGTTTGTGGAAGATGAAATGTTGCAGAAGTCCACTCTTGATCAACCATGTTGAAAACAGAAGGCCTAACCTTACAGTTCAAATGAGATAACTCTGGAATTCTAAATGGAAAAAAAAAGACTGCACTAAAATTACTATCTGAATCAGCACTCTAGTGTTCTATGCCTATTCTTAGCCTTACAGTGTGACATTTAGCTCTCTGAACTTACTGACCTTGATCCTTTCTTGTGCCACTAGTACAAATGCAATTTTAGTTCCCATGTTCCTATAACTGGACACTATTAAAAACATCAGCACCTTTTTCTGCAAATTAGCACATCATTTCAATTAAATTACACTGACAAATGTCTTTGCCAGAATGATCTGCTTTTTCTAAAAACACATGGCTTTCTTTCCTCATACCACTATATGAATCATTACTTCAACTCACTGTCTATTCTCCTTAGAATGTTATCAAAGCAAGTGCCCAATATCACTATTTACATACTAAAATCTCAGCCCTTTGGTTTGTTCTGTTCTAGAGCTGTGCATGAAAATTTCATCAGACGCAAAAATAGCCAACCACGATGAAAAAAAAAATATTACATTTTAGTTCAAAAAGCTGGATTTATGGGTGATGTATCTGGTGTAGCACTCCACAACTTCATTTCCTAACTATAACACTGTTGGTTTTACCCAACACACAGTACAGGCTGCTTTGTTTTAAAGGACGACAGTAGTGTTGGAAGAACAGTATATGTGATACACAGGAAGCTATTTGGATTGAAGACTAAAAAGTGAGGCTTTATTAAGGGAATAGTGTCAGTAAATATTCTATTTCAAATTCAAATGTACCTTTCCATCCAAGTTAAATTTTAAATTGTAAAGCAAACTCAGCTGCATTTGTATAATCTTTTATTCTTTGACTCTGAACACTAACAGATTAATAGGTTATATAAAAAACCTGGAAGAAAGATTTCTACAAGGAGACATAGCCCATCATAGTAAAAGTAGAAATATAGCTGCCATTGTGAGAAATGTAGGAGGAGTTAACAACACTGACTACACAACTAGCAAAAACTTAAAAAATAACAAATAGTCTGGGAGCACTTTAAAGACTAACAAAACATGTACTGGTATCATGAGCTTTCAGAAGCACAGCCCCTCCTACTGCTGCAGCTACCTTTCTATATTTTTTGTGCACTAGCTCCATCAGAACTAGGGTGTGTGTCCTTGGGTTGGAAATTACACCTCCAGCTCAAAGGTAGACCTATCTCTAGGCTGTAAGATCTCCAGGACAGGCACTTTCTGCTCTGTTTGAATAATCTGGCTGTACATGTAATGACACTGGGCAAATATGATCCTCTACTTGTAGAATTAACTTAGCAAAGATGGTTTGCTGATGAAAAGACCATTGAGACCCCAAAAATCGGGAAGGGGGTGAAGAGAGTGCAGATTCAGAAGTAAAGTTTTATCCTTGTAACACATAGGCAAAGTTTTAAATTTTTTAGGAGTTGTTGAGGAAGTAACTGGATGGATGGCTGTGCCAAATTCAATAAATTTAATACTCATGAGGAAGACACTTCAAATAAAATCGAACTCTCTCATGTCAGTGAAGGATTATAATTTATTCCAGTTATTTCTTATCGGTAGCTCTATGAGACTAATGTTATATGCAATCCTAGACGTGTGAATTTGGCTCTCATTTCATATGCTAATATTTGTGCAGTGCTTAGCGAGAAAAAGGGGATATTTCTCTGTACTATACATAGCTTACTTCAACCATAAAATACTCAAGTTCAGAGGCCTAAAGCCTACTCAGTTGTCAAGGTTTTATTATGCAAATACAAGCGTGTCTATTCTCAGCCACACCAATAATCACTTTCGTAAAAATATGTGAGAATACCACCTGAGTAAGCAGCTAAGTTTTATCTGTAAAAGAGGAAGTCAGAAATTTCCCCTTTAAAATACTGCTTTTTGACTTTTCAAAAATATTAAAAATAGCTCAGCAGACAGGGAAAAATATTTTCCCCTTTGCCTGGCTCTATTTTTTGTAGGCATCACAAACATAACACTGTCACCTTTAGTCTGCACATTGACAGCTTCAGTATCTCTACTGCTGCTGTTGGTCATTTTGCCATTCTTACCTATCGCGATTCAGAAATCTCTGGGGAGTAATCAGACTAGCAACAATTGTGTTGCAGGTTGAGAAAGCCTAGATCAGACAAATAGACACTGGAGTTGTTTACTGATAAGGTAAATACCCAAAACAGAGGGTCATAGCCCCAATCATCTCCAGTATTCAGGTACCTGGAAATTTGGGGGTGAAGGAGGAAAGCCTAGAGAGAAAGATCCTTCCCTGGTGCCTAGGGTGCTCTGTGTGTGTGGGTGGCAGGGAGCATTTCAGTCATTTAAAAACACCTTCCGGTATCTACAAAAATAACATGGAGCAGCCAAAAAATGTTTAGGGGCAGCAACCTGGTAGAAATCCCAGCAGCTGGGGTGATGAGTAAGGTCTTGCCTTTTCAAGTAGCACTGATTTCTGAACACTGGGACCCCTCACTGAAGTTTAGGTCTCTGTATATTAAGATGCTCCATGCACTCCACTGAAGAAGGTGCGTATGCAACATGAAGTCAAGGTGGAAGGTGTGTAAGAAGGTGGATGTTGGGTGTGTAGGGAGGAACAGATTGATGGGCCAATTTAGAAAACAGGATTAGAAAAGATACTGGGGAACGACTTGGACCATAAAGAAATAAAGAGGAGTACATAAGTAGAACCCTGCAAATCCACAGATATCTGCAGGTATCAGCATACACGGATATGGATGCAAATACCAATTAGTATCTAGAACCCTGCAAATTTGCATATATCTGCTTTATAGCCGTGGGTGTGGATAGCTCATTTTTGTGAATAAAAATGTAGATGCGGATACAAAATTTTGTATCCTTGTAGGACTTTATACATAAGAATGTCCATGCTGTCTTAGACCAATGATCCATCTAATCTCATATCCTGTCTCCAACAGAGCTTCAGGGAGAGCATACAAAACAGGGCAGTTCTGGAGTGATCCAACCCTAGCTTCTACCTCTAGCTTCTTGCAGAGGTTAAGAGCTGCCTTGGGAAAGGGGTTGCATGCTGACCCTCTTTGCTAATTTCTGATAATGTCCTCCAGGTATATAACAACATCTTTGGTGAACCTGAATTTACTTTTAGCCTTTGCAGTATCCCAACGCAATGAGTTCCACAGGTCGATTGTGTGTTGCATAAAAAAGTACTTCCTCTTGTCTGTGTTAAATCTGCTGCCTATTAATTTCATCAGGTGACCCTTGAATTTTGTTATGTAGATAAAGCATACAATGAAAGAAAAGGGGGAAAAAGGAGATATAGAGGTGCAAGGACTGATTTGCACTTCCACAAGAGCCAAATTCTGCTCTCACTTACAACTTTTGAAACTGTCATGGATGTAAGGGAATAATTCAATCCCATTACAAATTAAGGTCTTGAAGATTTTTCATGCATAGATAATACGTATTAGACACATTTCATGTGCAAGTGCCCTGCAACTAACACAGAATTTGAATCTGCAAAACCAAGATCTGTTTTATTTAAACATACCGTAGTTTGTACTTGGTACACCATATAGAGCCACCATTGTACCAAACACCTGAATGGAGTGAAATGTAGTTATTTTATGTGCCCTACAAAATGCCTACAACAGCATAGTATAGCATTGGCACTCACTACTATATGGTATGAGGAAGACAAGTCACAGAGGCTACATCTACACTACAGCAGAAAGCTGCAAGTGCATACTTTAAGTTGACTATCACAGAATCATAGAATACTAGGACTGGAAGAGACCTCGAGAGGTCATCGAGTCCAGCCCCCTGCCCTCATGGCAGGAACAAATACTGTCTAAACCATCCCTGATAGACATTTATCTAACCTACTCTTAAATATCTCCACAGATGGAGGATCCACAACCACCCTGGGTAATTTATTCCAGTGTTTGACTACCCTGACAGTTAGGAACTTTTTCCCAACCTAAACCTCCCTTGCTGCAGTTTAAGCCCATTGCTTCTTGTTCTATCCTCAGAGGCCAAGATGAACAAGTTTTCTCCCTCCTCCTTATGAAACCCTTTTAGATATCTGAAAACTGCTATCATGTCCCCCCACAATCTTCTCTTTTCTAAACTAAACAAACTCAATTCCTTCAGCCTTCCCTCAGAGGTCATGTTCTCTAGACCTTTAATCATTCTTGTTGTTCTTCTCTGCACCCTCTCCAATTTCTCCACATCTTTCTTGAATTGCGGTGCCCAGAACTGAACACAATACTCCAATTGGGGCCTAACCAGCGCAGAGAAGAGCGGAAGAATGACTTCTCGTGTCTTGCTCACAACACACCAGTTAATGCATCCCAGAATCATGTTTGCATTTTTTGCAACAGCCTCACACTGCTGACTTATATTCAGCTTGTGGTCCACTATGACCCCTAGATTCCTTTCTGCCATACTCCTTCCCAGACAGTCTCTTTCCATTCTGTATGTATGAAACTGATTGTTCCTTCCTAAGTGGAGCACTTTGCATTTCTCTTTATTAAACTTCATCCTATTTACCTCAGACCATTTCTCCAATTTGTCCAGGTCATTTTGAATTATGGCCCTATCCTCCAGATTAGTCACAGCCCCTCCCAGCTTGGTATCATCTGCAAACTTAATAAGCGTACTTTCTATACCAATATCTAAATCGTTGATGAAGATATTGAACAGAGCTGGTCCCAAAACAGACCCCTGCGGTACCCCACTTGTTATGCCTTTCCAGCAGGATTGTGAACCATTAATAACTACTCTCTGAGTACGGTTATCCAGCCAGTTATGCACCCACCTAAGCTGTATTTACCTAGTTTATTGATAAGAACGTCATGTGAGACCATATCAAATGCCTTACTAAAGTCTAAGTATACTACATCCACTGCTTCTCCCTTATCCACAAGACTCGTTATTCTATTAAAGAAAGCTATCAGATTGGTTTGACATAATTTGTTCTTTACAAATCCATGCTGGCTGTTCCCTATCACCTTGCCACTTTCCAAGTGTTTACAGATGATTTCCTTAATTACTTGCTCCATTATCTTCCCTGGCACAGAAGTTAAACTAACTGGTCTGTAGTTTCCTGAGTTGTTCTTATTTCTCTTTTTAGAGGTGGGCACTATATTTGCCCTTTTCCAGTCCTCTGGAATCTCTCCTGTCTCCCATGATTTTCCAAAGATGAAAGATAGAGGCTCAGATACCTCTTTCTATGTTATTCATGTAGCTGGAGTAGACATACCTTAAATCAAATTACCATGGAGTCTACACTCTGGTTAGGGGGATCAACAGGAGAAACTCTCCCACTGACTTCCCTTACTCTTCTCATCCAGGGCAGAGTAACAGGGTCGATTGGAGAGCCATCTGCAATCAGTTTGGCAGGTCTTCACTAGGGATGTAAACAAGTAGTTGACTATACAATTAACTGATAAGCCTAGATTTATTCAGTTAATCTAGTCTACTACTCACATTCCCTCCCCCTGCCCTCACCTTGCTGCTTCTGTATCAGAGGCAGCAAAGGGGGGGGGGAAGCAGGAGCCAGTGCTGGGGGGAGCTGCCTTGTCCCCCCCCATGCTGCTGCCTCTATTAGAGGTAGCAGTGGAGGGGAGGGAGAGAGGCAGAGGCTGCTGAAAAGCATCTTCTACCTTGCAGCAGGCCCAGGCTCATTGTGGACAGAGGCTGCTCCGCATCCCACAAACAGAGGCTACCACCACCCCACACTGCTGCCTCTGGGGCAGCAGGCAGCCAGTCTGCACAGGGAGCCGGTTTTTAAACTGGCTCCCTTCATGGACCGCTCCCACATGGCATCCTGCACTGCTGCCTCCAATACAGACGCAGCAGTGCAGAGTGGTAGGGGGCTCCCTGAGAGTGGGCCTGGAGCACACTGGCCGTCACTTGCCTCCAGAGAGTATAGAATAGTCAAGTAACCCACAGGAATTCATGCAGTTACTCGACTATTCAATTAACCGATATTTAACACCCCTAGTCTTCACTAGACCCACTGAATTATCACGGGTATATTGATTTCAGAGCGTCAATCACTGCAATAGTGTAGATACAGACTAAGATGTGATTAAGTGTTGATTTGGCATCTTTGGCTCCTGATTGTTAAAAATGGAATGTGTATGTTAAACCAAGATGTGGCATCTCTCCAAACTCCAGTAGGGGCTGTTGACATCTGAAAGCATAGGAAAACCCCGAGTCATACAGCTCTTTTCATTGGGGCTTTACGCTTTCCTTCTGATGTTCTCCTTTTTGTCTCACTTCCAGGTTTGCTCAGATCACTGGGCAGGAGGGAAGGGAAAAAAAGCCAGATACAATCCACCTATCCTGCTCTGTCTCAATCACCTCAGCCAAACTTATTTCTATATCAAAGTGACAGAGTTTTCATTTCACAAGACAGATCCCTATTAAAAGTAGTGAAAACACAACAATACTCAGGTCCAGTCATAGGACTACCAGACAGAAAAAGCTACACCATATCTTCACTCTCTCGCCACTTGAATTTTGCACAGCTTTAAGAGTTTTCAATTCCAACACAACTACACTTTTATTATGTGTAAATTAAATACACTCAAGACTAAATATACTTTCAAATTTCAATTTCTGAAGCGCACACTGTAATTTAAATTAACTCTCATATACCTCGGAGATAAAAAAAACTTCTTGTTGTTGTTTTTTAATACAGGCAGTCCCCGGGTTACATGGATCCGACTTACATCGGATCCCTACTTACAAACGGGGTGAGGCAACCCCGCACTAGCTGCTTCCCCCCAGCAGACCAGGGAGACGCGAAGCTAGCGCCCCCCCGCAGCAAACCAAGGAGACGCAGAGCAGCTTTTCTCAGCAGACACCTCAGCTTGAGAATAAAGGACTGAGGGAAGTGAGGTGTGGGAGAATAAAACTGAGCTCTGGAGAAATGCTTGGCTAGAGTTTCCCTACAATATGTACCAGTTCCGACTTACATACAAATTCAACTTAAGAACAAACCTACAGTCCCTATCTTGTACGTAACCCGGGGACTGCCTGTATTGCACTGTTGGATATTTTAAAAAAAGGTCTCTGTCCATATTCCATGAAATCTGATAAGTGTGCTTACTGCATATTTTGTTTATTTACAAGCACAGTTGCATATACTGTACAAATATACAGTGATGGAACAAACACTCCATTCATGTACACTGCATATTTGGAACAACATAAGCATAGGCAAAATAATGGCATTCAGAACAAGGTTAAAATGTAACTGAACATACTCCAGGAAATTATGAACACTGTGGAAGCAGAATCAGATCAGATCAATAAAATTACCAAATCTGTGTTAAATAATTGGTATTTTTCAAATACTTTCTGGACACAGATTTGACCATTACTCTAGCCTCAGTCCAGTCAGAGGGTACGTCTACACTACAGCGCTAATTCGAACTAACTTAGTTCGAATTAGTTAATTCGAACTAAGCTAATTCGAACTAACGCATCTAGAACTAAAAACTAGTTCGAATTAGTGTTTTGCTAATTCGAACTTGCGCGTCCACACTGATTGGACGCAGGGGCGCATTTAAGGGTGGCTGAAACTGGTTCTGGCAGGGCATCAGGTCAGTAGTTGCGTTGTGTGGCTGCTGTCTGAGGCTATCTGAGGCTCGTGCTTAAAGGGACCCCCCTGGACAGCCGGTTCTCAGCTTTTCCTGCTTGCTTGCCAACCTCGCTGAGGGACAGCAAAGCGTTGGTCTCTGTGCCCGTCTGTGTCGGTGCTTCCCTTCGGGGCCGCTGCCGCAGGTGGCAACATGGAGCCAGAGCTCGCCCTGCACCTTCGGGGACGCCGCCGCAGGTGGCAACATGGAGCCAGAGCTTGCCCTGCACCTTCTGGTGCACTTTCTGGACTTGTTGCTGCAAGCCTGCCAGCAATGGCTCGAGGCTGCCTGGCACCACCTGGTGCACGTCAGCCACCTGCCTCTCCACCTGGCCGCCCTGGGGGCCGTGGAGGAGCCGCGGTGGCGCCCCGGCACTGGCGTGCCCCGCCGCATCTGGCGTCTGGACACCAGCAGCGACTGGTGGGACCGCATCGTCCTGGAGCGCTGGGAAGACCGACAGTGGACCCAGAACTTCAGGATGAGGAGGAACACCTTCCTGGAGCTCTGTGAGTGGCTCGCCCCTGCTCTGCGCAGAAGGGACACTCGCATGAGGCCCGCCATCCCCCTCCAGAAGCGGGTGGCCATCGCCCTCTGGAAGCTCTCCACGCCGGACAGCTACTGATCCGTCGGGAACCAGTTCGGCGTGGGGAGATCCACCGTCGGAGCGGTGCTCATGCAGGTAAGGCACTCGTCGGCCACTGCACCGGGGGAGAGGGGGGCTGCAAGGAGGGGATGGGCCGCTCCAGGGACAAAGGGGGGGGGCGGGAGGAGGCAAAAGTGCCCCGCACCGGAGGGGTCGGTCTGTCCCGGCAGTACTACACGCCGCCAGGGGGGTTGCTTCCGGGAGTGAGGCGCGGGGCACTGCCAGGGCACGAATGCTCCCAGCCACCCGGGCGCCCCACTGATTGGCGCTTTGCTGTGTCTCTCTCCGCAGGCGGTCAAGGCCATCAACCAGGTGCTGCTCTGCAGGGTGGTCCGCCTTGCTGACCCGGACGCCGTCATCCAGGGATTCGGCGCCCTCAGCTTCCCCAACTGCGGGGGGGCCATCGACGGGACGCACATACCCATCCGTGCCCCGGAACACCAGGTGTCCCGGTACGTCAACCGCAAGGGGTACTTCTCCATCCTCCTGCAGGCCGTGTGTGACCACCGGGGACAGTTCACGGACATTAATGTGGGCTGGTCCGGCAAAGCACACGACGCCCGGGTGTACCGCAACTCCTCCGTGTGCCAGCGGCTGCAGGCCGGGACCTTCTTCCCCAACCGCCACATCAGGGTCGGGGACGTGGACATGCCCGTGTGCCTGGTGGGGGATGCTGCCTACCCACTGCAGCCGTGGCTGATGAAGCCCTACACAGGGCACCTCAATCCCTCCCGCCAGGCCTTCAATGCCAGGCTGACCAGGGCCCGCATCGTGGTGGAGGGGGCCTTCGGGCGACTGAAAGCCTGCTTTCGATGCCTCCTCACCTGTCTGGACCTGGCCGAGCACAACATCCCTCCCGTGGTGGCAGCATGTTGTGTGCTCCACAATTTATGTGAGAGAAAGGGGGAGGCTTTCCTGCCAGCCTGGATAGCTGAGGCTGACCGCATGGCTGGCCACTACGGTCAGCCCCGCACCGCCGCTGTCCGGGAAGCCCAGCGGGGGGCAGTCCGGATCCGGGAAGCCCTGCGGGAGAGCTTCCTGGTGGAGGAGGAGGACTGACCTCTCCCTGCATGCCCCACTGTGGCCTTCTTCCACCCTACCTCCTTCCCCTTTCCCCTTCCTACCTACTGTCAAATAAAGACACCTGTTTTTCAAACAAAAACATCTTTTTATTTTACATAACTGGGGTGGGGGGAGGGAGGGAGGAAGGAGAGTGGGAGAGGGGAGGGGGAAACCTGGGACGAGGGAGCTGGAAGGGGAGGGAAGGGAGGAAGGGAAAGGAAAGCTCAGGGGTGGGGGTCCGGCTGCCTCTCCTGTCTCACAACACTGCGGGTCCGGGGGCGTTGGTGGGGAATGGTTGTGGAGGGTGGGGCAGGAGGGACGGGGGGTGTGGAGGAAGCAGGAGCGGGAGCAGGAGGGGTAGCAGGGGGAGGAGGAGGAGGAGCAGGGGGAGCAGGAGGGGGAGCGGGGGAGCAGGGGGAATTGGGAAGCGGTCAAGCAGGCTCCGGAGGTGGCCTCGCAGGGCACAGCCCTGCTCCTCCAGTGCCTCCAAGCTCCTCCGGCGCAGCCTCAGGTCCTCCTGGACCCAGTGGTCCTGGAGACAGAGCTGTTGCTCCAGGAACCGGAGGTGCCACCTCTGGTACTCCTCCTGGTTCCTGGCTCTCCTGCTTGCCCGGGCGCGGGCGGCTGCTGCAGGCGGGGTGGTGCGCCCTGCAGTCCCAGGTGCTGTGGCTGTGGTGAAACAAGAACAGCGGTCAATTTCCCCAGGGGCCCAGGTGTGTGAAACCTAGCTCCCCTCTGCAAGGCCAGGGCCCCTGCAGAATCCCCAGCTGCTGCTCCGTGGTGGGCAAGGCCCAGGCGCATGGTCCCGGGGCTCCCTCTCGCCCCAGCCCCCCGTACACATAAGGGGAGCATGATGGTACTCACAAGTGGATGCCTCCCCGGCCTCGGACGACACAGGCGAGCGGCTCTGTGGGGTGCCTCGGGGGTCCTGGGCAGGCTCCTGGCTCTCGGAGCTCTCCTCCTCCTCCATCTCTTGGAGCGGTCCCTCTGCCCCGGGGTCTATCACGTCCCGGGGGGCAGGGACGGAATGAGCCCCCAGGAGGCAGTCCAGAGCCTGGAAGTGGGGGCACGCCTCCAGGTTGGCCCCTGGCAGGCAAGCCCGGGAGTAGGACTGCCGCAGGTCCTTTATTTTCCAGCGCACCTGCTCCCGGCTGCGCTGGTGGCCGCTGGCGGCCAGGCTGGCAGCCATGCGACCATAGACTGCTGCGTTCCTGTGGCTAGTGCGGAGATCGTGGACATTGGAGGCTTCCCCCCGAACCTCGATGAGGTCCACGATCTCCGCACTAGACCACGCGGGCGCCCGCCTCTTGCGGCCCCGGGCAGGGTCCTGGGAGCCTCCAGGTTGGTCCCGGGAAGAGGGGAAGGGCTGGGTGTCATCGGGTGGCTGGCTCATGGGTGTCAGCTGCTGGGTGTGCTGGCACGGGTGCTGGCAGCCTTGCAACTGGCACAAACTGTGTAGCCAGCCTGTGGCCCTTTAAGGGCTCTGGGGCCAGGAGGGGGGCAGTAGAGTTTGCCTGGTGTTGGCCAGAGTGGCCACCAGGGCAAGCTGGGAAGGGCTAGCCTCCCACTAGTTCGAATTAAGGGTCTACACAGCCCTTAATTCGAACTAGTAAATTCGAACTAGGCTTAATCCTCGTGGAATGAGGATTACCTAGTTCGAACTAAGCGCTCCGTTAGTTCGAATTAAATTCGAACTAACGGAGCGCTAGTGTAGCGCCTATGAAAGTTAGTTCGAACTAACTTTGTAGTGTAGACATACCCAGAGTTATCAAGTCTCTGCTAGTGTTTGAAGAAAGAAAGAATCCCAAAGATGGCTTTGTTTGCAATCAAATAAAATAAAACAGTTGTGAATCCTGTAGAGGAATAACGCAAACAATTCATGATAAATTGCTCTGCCAGGAGAGTAAGCATTCTTGTGTGACAGATAACTATGATCACTGTAACTGTATCCTTTGTTCATGAACTATAAATGAACAAGTAAGTGCAAAAATAGTGTGTGTGTATTGGTTTGGGGATTCTATAGTCATGGATCATTTATTTCATTATCAAGACTGGTTCTGTTTCCTTTCAGAAGAGTTAAATAAAAATTTCAATATGAGCAACAGCATCATCATCTCATGATTCTATAGAGTCCTGTGATATTTGGTGTATTTCTTATAGCCCCTGTACATGAAATAATCTCATTATGGACAAATGTCCATTTTAATTAAAAAAATACATTCTAGCTATCACAGTCAGGGAGAAAAGCCTGAAGAATCCAAATGTTAAAATCTAAAAAATTTAAAAAAAAAAAGACAACAAAAAGATGGTAAAATTTTAAGTGTCTCATGAACTTAAATGGTTGGGGTGGGTAAGACCACAAGAATGGCCTGTTGTCCACTCGCAGTTTCTGGTAGTCAAAGGTTTAGCAACACCCATAAGAATGGCCACACTGGGTCAGACCAAAGGTCCATCTAGCCCAGTATCCTGTCTGCCAACAGTGGCCAATTCCAGATGCCCCAAAGGGAGGAAACACAACAGGCAATTATTACATGATCCCTCTCCTGTCATCCATTTCCAGGCAAACAGAAGCTAGGGACACCATTCCTACCCATCCTGGCTAATAGCCATTGAGGGACCTAACCTCCATTAACCTATCTAGCTCTTTTTGGAACCCTGTTAAAGTCATGGTCTTCACAACATCCTCTGGCAAGGGGTTCCACAGGTGGACTCTGCGCTGAGTGAAGAAAAATTTCCTTTTGTTTGTTTTAAACCTGCTACCTATTAATTTCAATTTCATTTGGTAACCCCTACCTAATTCTTATGTTATGGGAACAAGTAAATAATTTTTCCTTATTCGCTTTTTCCATACCAGTCATGATTGTATAGACCTCTATCATATCCTCCTTTAGGGTACGTCTAGACTACATGCCTCTGGCGACAGAGGCATGTAGATTAGACTACCCAGCATCGGAAAATGAAGCAGCGATTTAAATAATCGCTGCTTCATTTAAATTTAAATAGCTGCCGCGCTGAGCCGATCAGCTGTTTGTCAGCTCAGCGCAGTAGACTGGACGCTCCGCGGTCAACATCAAAGGCATTTGTCGACCTCCCAGGTATGCCTCCTGGAATGAGGATGCATCTACATCCTTTCTGTAGTGGGGCCCAGAACTAGACACAATACTCCAGATGTGGCCTCATCAGAGCCAAATAAAGGGGAATAATCACTTCTCTGAATCTGCTAGCAATGTTCCTCCTCATGCATCCTAATATACCATTAGCCTTCTTGGCTACAAGGGCACACTGTTGACTCCCATCCAACTTCTCATCCACTGTAATCCCCAAGTCCTTTTCTACAGAACTGCTACTTAGCCAGTTGGTCCCCAGCCTGTAAGAATGCTTGGGATTCTTCTGTCCCAAATGCAGGACTCTGCACTTGTCATTGTTGAACCTCATCAGAGTTCTTTTGGCCCAAACCTCTAATCTGCCTAAGTCACTCTGGACCCTATACCTGCCCTTCAGTGTATCTACCTCTCTCCCTAGCTTAGTGTCATCTGCAAACTTGCTGAGGGTGCAATCCATCCCTTCATCCACGTCAAATAAAGATGTTGAACAAATATGGTCCTAGAACAGATTGTTGGGCACACCGCTAGAAACCGACCACCAACCTGACATCGAGCTGTTGATCACTACCCCTTGGGCCAGACAGTCTAGCCAGCTTTCTATCCATCTTACAGTCCATTTATCCAATCCATACTCCCTTAACTTGCTGGCAAGAATATTGTGGGAGACCATATCAAAAGCTTTGCTAAAGTCAAGGTATATCGCATCCACTGACTTTCCCATGTCCTCAGAGCCAGTTACCTCATCATAGAAGCTAATCAGATTGGTCAGGCATGACTTGCCCTTCGTGAATCCATGTTGACTATTCCTGATCACTTTCCCCTCTTCCGAGTGCTTCAAAATGGATTTCTTGAGGATCCCCTCCATGATTTTTCCAGGACTGAGGTAAGGCTGACTGGTCTGTAGTTCCCTAGATTGTCCTTCCCTTTTTTAAAGATGGGCACAACATTTGCCTTTTTCCAGTCTTCTGGGATCTCCATGAGTTTTCAAAGATAATGGCCAAAGGCTCCGCAATGACATTTGCCAATTCCCTCAGCACCCTTGGATGCATTAAATCCGGGCCCAGGGATTTGTGTATGTTTAGCTTTTCTGAATAGTTCCTAACTTGTTCTTTCCCCACCAAGTGCTGTCCACATCCTTCCCATACTGCGTTGCATAGTACATTAGTCTAAGAGCTGACTTTGTCTGTGAAGACATAGGCAAAGAAAGCATTGAGTACTTCAGCTTTTCCCACATCATCTGTCACTAGGTTACCTCCATCATCCAGTAAGGGCCCCACACCCTCTCTGATCACCCTCTTATTGCTAACATGCCTGTAGAAATCTTTCTTGTTACCCTTCACATCCCTTGCTAGCTGCAATTCCAATTGTGCTTTCACCTTCCTGATAACACCCCTGCATTCTTGAGCAATATTATTTATACTCCTCCCTAGTCATCTATCCGAGTTTCCACTTTTTGTAAGCTTCCTTTTTGTGTTTAAGCTCACCAAGGATTTCCCCGATAAGCCAGTCTGATCGCCTACCATATTTGCTTTTCTTGCTGTGCATCGGGATGGTTTCTTCCTGTGCCTTCAATAAGGCTTCTTTAAAATGCTGCCAGCTCTCCTGGACTCCTTTCCCTTCATGTAAGCATCCCAGGGAATCCTGCCCATCAGGACCTTCCCTCTTATCCCATGACAACTTACTTAAGAGCCTTTGGTAAGGGACTTGTCAAAGGTTTTCTGGAAATCTAAGTACACTATATCCACTTCTCCCCTTGTCCACGTTTGTTGACCCCCTCAAAGAACTCTAGTAGATTAAAAGCTTCAGAGGGGTAGCCGAGTTAGTCTGTAATAGGAAAAACTTAAAAACAACAAATAGTCTGGAAGCACTTTAAAGACTAACAAAACATGTAGATGGAATCATGAGCTTTTGTGGGCATCGCCCACTTCTTCAGATGACAGGACTTCTAAGTAGATTAGTAAGGCATGATTTTCCTTTACAGAAACCATGTTGACTTTTCCCAACAAATTATGTTCATCTATGTGTCTGACAATTTTATTCTTTACTATAGTTTCAACTAATTTGTCCAGTACTGATATTAGACTTATCAGTCTGTAATCGCCAGGATCACCTCTACAACCCTTTTAAATATTGGCGTCACATTAGCTATCTTCTGTAACCAGTTGGATGTGACCACCCTCCCTCCTCTCCACTAGCATCTAGCTCAGTGTTTCTCAAACTGTGCTCTGCGAAGCCCCAGGGCTCTGAGAGACAGCTCCAGGGGCTCCGCGAGGTTGACAAACTGGAAACATCAATAGGTACAGCACATACAATCAGTGGACCGCTGGGGCTCTGCATAAATTTTTACACATGTAAAGGGCTCCGGAGCCCAAAAAGTTTGAGAACCACTTATCTAGCTGACTGAATATACTCCTCTGCTTCTCCCTCTTCCCTGACCTTGACTCTCTTAGTTACACTCTATGTAAAGGTCTTTTTTCTCGTTCTTGTGGTCAAGGCCACGAGGCCCAATTTTGCCTAGAAACCATGTTGCTTATGTATATGTATGTAACCTGTGGAATGTGTGACGTGTAAATGAGAAATACCCAATCAAAGGCAGTTTAGGATCCCTGACCTTTTAAGGCAAACAAAGACCCCGCAAGCAGATAAATTAACTGAGAAATGGCCAGAAAATCTCTCTCACTCTGACAAAATGTAACATCACAGCAGAAACCTGGAACCAACCCAGAGAAAGTAAAGCCTTCTGCAGATCCGAAAATCTTCCAAGCAGGGTTACCAGATGATTTCAAAAAAATACCAGACACACTTGATCTCAGATTCCAGGGGGGGAGGTACTGGCCAGGGGAGATCGGGGGAAGGAACCAGATGGCGATGGAGCATGGCTGGCTGGGGGGGGTTCGGGGGGATCAGAGCTGGCCAGGGGAGATCGGGGGGGGGGAACCAGCTAGCGGGGAGCAGGGCTGGTTGTGAAGGGGTCAGGGGGAGCGGGGCTGGCCAGATGAGGGCGGGGGGGGAGGGGGAGAGAACCGGCCAGTGGGAAGCAGGGCTGGTCGGGAGAGGGTTGGGGGAAACCAGCCAGCAGGGCTGGCCCAGGCGCACGCAGATCCCAAGGTGCTGCCCATCCCGTGCACAGTCCCGGCAGAGCACACGGGCGAGTATGGCCCCGGGGATTCCATCCCACTGCTACCCCCACCCCTCTCTCCACGGTGTAGTTGTGTACTGCCTGGCTGGTAGACATGCTCATGCAGCATGAGCGTGTCTACCAGCCAGGCAATATGCAACTACGTACTGATACTCATGATAATAATAAAACGTAATTAGAAAATACCAGATATTTATGTGTCTGGTGTTTTCACAATTTGTTTCGCGGACAGAAAGCTGAAATACCGGACTGTCCAGTTCAAAACTGAACACCTGGCAACCCCACTCCCAAGGAACATCATGGTCAAGTCTCGGAGAAGCTGATGCCTAGCCAGCACTCTGGCCACCTGCAAAATCAAAAGTAATCTACATCGCACTTGCAGCCTGCCTCCAAACTACGAGCGAGCGAGAGTCACTTTACTCTTAAGAATCTGTACCAATAAACAACCCCAAAAGCAGTAGTGCTCCACCCACTCTTTGTCTGGGTTTGTTCCTCGGCAGATCTGAGGAAGTGCAACATCTTTCAGTCACTAGGTACAGAAGCTGGTTTAAAGGATAGGTTACAAACCACAGGTAATAGTTCCACAATTTCACATTTGGTTCTTTCAGAACTCTTGGGTGAATGCCATCTGGTCCCACTGACTTGCTACTGTTAAGTTTATGAATTTATTCCAAAATCTCCTCTGATCAGGGGCGGCCGTGAGCCTAGGCGAGCGAGGCAGCTGCCTAGGGCGCTGCTGGCCTAGGTGCCCGATGATGAAGTCACAGGGCACCGGGGCGCCCGATGACATCACAGCCATTGACAGCCATTCAGGCAGGAGCACCGATTGCACCGCCCTGCCTAGGGCGCCAACTGCTGCAGCCGGCCTTGGGCCGCTCCTGCCTCTAATGACACCTCAATCTGGGACAATTCCTCAGATTTGTCACCTAAAAAGAATGGCTCAGGTTTGGGACTCTCCCGAACATCCTCAGCCAGGAAAGAACAACAACAACAAAAATCATTTAGTTTATCCACAATGACTTTATCATCTCTGAGTGCTCCTTTAGCACTCAGAGAGCATGGGGCTGTCCCCCCAGTGCTGGGCAAATGTGGGGAGGGCTCCCCTCTGGGCCTCTGGAAAGGGGCGGGGCCTTGGGCAGAAGAGGCAGGGCTAGGAGCAACTACCCTCAGCACTGCCCAGGCTATGCTGTGCCTCCCCAAGTCAGCCCTCAACAACCCCTGGTCTGTGCAATGCAGGGCTCTGGGGGCAATGTAAAGGGTCCAGGGCTCCAGCTGCTGCTGCAGTAGTGGTGGCAGCAGCCCGGAGCAGAGGGTCTTTTTAAATTACCAGGTCATAGGGCAATTGACCCCATTCCATCTCCCCCTACCCCCACTGGCAGCCTTGTGTGTTCCTGACCATCTTGGCTAATAGCCATCAATGGATCTATCCTCCACAAACTCTATCCTCCAGTTATACTTTTGACTTTAACAATATCCCCTGGTAACAAGGTCCTGAGATGGACTGCATTGTATGACCGACTTCCTTATGTTTGTTTTAAACTGGCTGCCCATTCATTTTATTGTCTTGTGTGAAAAGATAAATAAAACTTCCCTATACCATTCATGATTTTATTGACCTCTGTCATATCCCCGTTAATCGTCTCTTATCTCTCATGAGGATGCTATTCCATACCTCTAGTCATTTTACTTGCCTTTCTGTGCTCCTTATCCGATTCTAATGTATTTTTTTGAGAGAGAGAGGGTGACCAGAACTGCATGCAATGTTCAGGACTGGGTGTACTATGGATTTATATAGTGGCAATATAATATTTTGTCTTATATACCCCTTTCTTAATGCTAATCCTGAAATAACGTCAACTGTGGTTTTATTCCAGGCACAGAAGCTGAAAACCAAGTCCTGCTCCATCAGTTGATTACATGTGGGGACAACAAACTACTGTACCCACAGGTAGTTGCAGTGACTTGCATGGTTGCCGGGAATCAACTTCAGGTTCAGGAATTAAGGTACCACACCCTTGATCATGCAAACACTTACAGACAGCTCAATAAGGCCATCGAATGGGCTTAAATTATAGCCTAAGAGGTTTAGGTTGGACACTAGGAACAATTTTGAAATTGTCAGGGTGGCTAAGCTCTGGAATAAATTCCTAGGGAGGTTGTGGAATCTCCATCACTGGAGATTTTTAAGAGCCAGTTAGACAAGCATCTTTTAGGGATGAGCCAGGTGCTGTTTGGTCCTGCAAAGAGTGCATATGACTGGACTTTGTAATTTCTTGATGTCCCTTCCAGTTCTAGTATCTATGATTCTCTGATTCACCTGGAGTAGGTTTGATTGTAGCATCAGGGCTCAGGTTCATAAAATGCATAACATGTATAAAAGAACATTTGGCAAAAGGGTTCCAATCTAATGTTTCCTATGGATCAGATAGTTGGTCAACTTCTTACAGCAAGAAAATGTGCCCTTTAGTGGTCTCTAGTCACTTTCATTTTATCTGCACTGACACAGAAAACATTATCTGGAGATTCATGTTCAGCTATGAGCCAGGCTTTCATAAGGCCTAGAGCTCAATCATGAACCAGATTCCCATACCTGCTTATGGTCATGCTAAGAAGGGAAAAGCATAAACTTGCTAAATTTGTTAAAGACAGTCTTCTTTTAACATAGAGCCCTGGTCTTTTGACTAAGAAAGCAATGTCTTAATTGCAGTAGAAAGGAATGTATATATTGAGCCAACACCAAATCAATGAGTAAGCAGCAGATATTAATTCTGCAGTTGGGACATTTATGAAATGACAGTCCGAAGATGTATTAAAAACAAGATATATTTGGGTAAAAAGAAAATGACTAGTAACAGAAACTGCACACATTCTAAGAAATTAGGAGTATAATTGTGAGACACTGTAAACAGCGGGCAATCGGAACCAGTGTGTTGTATATGCCATGAGCTGCAAACTTCAGTTCCACAGGCTTGGTAATGCATCTGCCTTGCACTGTGCACTATACTAATAATTAATAAATGCCAATCAAGCTTGGACATCTGAGGTTTCTTTCAGTACTTCATGAGTTTGAACCTGCATTGGTAATACTCACTAGTATACCATCAATCTAGTTTTCCATTATTTCAATTGCTAAATTATACTATTAAAGTATAATTTGCATTTGGTACAGAATTTGCACTTGGTACAGAATTTGCACATCTAGAGAGAGCATGTAAGCTCAGGATTTTTGTTAATATATTGCTTGCTGCTACAGGCCATCTACATACACAGGTTACTTATATTTGCTGATAACCACAAAAGATTTGCAATGATACACAATAGAAGTACTAGATAAAGAGAATTTTCTATGAAAAAAAATCAATAGTAATAAAGAGCCACCTAATACAATGTAAACCTTCACTGCTACTGCTGCTTTGTGCTTTGCAATTATTTCCTTTTGATAAATATGACATAATAAATTTGATATAAATAATTAACCGGATTCACGTACTACTACCACTGACTTATTGATTGTATAACAAACACAAAGAACAAATCAACATCCATGTGTTTTGTGGCATCTGAAATGACATACATTTATGGCAATCTAATATGAAGCAAAAAGACTAAAAAGAAAAATTGTGTTTGAATGTTGTAAACACTTAGCTAACTGTGGACATACAGAACTCCCATGAGGTAATAAGATTCACACATTGTTCCTCACATGGCAAAGTGACAGATGCAACAACTCTAGAAGCATCAGAAAAAAAAATTTCCCTGTGTCATATCTAGCGACTGCATTAAAGGGGCCCGGAAGCTAACAGCATACATACCAAATAGTCATATGTATAGCCATAACCACAACAAATAAAATGAACTCATACCACATTTCACAACCCACATTTTTTCTTCCGAGTAATGATTTCTGGCACCTGAATCAAGAATCAATTTTTCCATTTGCCATTCTGGCAAAACAGTTATTGTGCTGCTGAGGAGTCTTTTAAATAAAAGGCAGATTGCAAGAAACAACCATTTGCTGTGCTATGCTCAATATAAAACTAGAAAAGCATTATGGAGTATTCAAGAAATGTTATTTTCTTAAGAACATGTTTTAAATGGGGGAACTCCTTTATTTTGCTGAAACAGAGTCCTGGATAAGCAAAGATTGCCACAGCATTACATGGGATCCTGTGGTGACTAAGACAATCCCAGAAATAACCTATTTTTCAGAACCAATCGATTAAAAAGGAAAAAAAACCCAACAAATGGCCTGGTAGCACTTTATAGACTAACAAAACCTGTAGATGGTATCATGAGCTTTCGTGGGCACAGCCCACTTCTTCAGATGACTTGAGTTATGAGTTTAGGATGTGTATACCCAAAATAAATAGGAGACCTCTGTTATCCAGCTCTGCACGCTGACTGCCTTACATGCCTGTTCAGCTGGTGAACAACTGTTCAACAAAAGTCTCTTCTGTATCTTTGGCTACTTCAATCTCCTTATATCAAATGCTAAGTTGGACAAATATCCACACACAGAATGATGTATTTAAAACAAATAAAACAAATAAACGGGTTTAAAACAAATAAAAGGAAGTTCTTCTTCACACAGCACATAGTCAGTCTGTGGAACTCCTTGCCTAAGGAGGTTGTGAAGGCTAGGACTATAACAGGGTTAAAAAGAGAACTAGATAAATTCATGGAGGTTAAGTCCATTGATGGCTATTAGCCAGTATGGGTAAGGAATGGTGTCCCTAGCTTCTGTTTGTCAGAGGGTGGAGATGGATGGCAGGAGAGAGATCGCTTTATCATCACCTGTTAGGCTCACTCCCTCTGGAACACCTGGCATTGGCCACCATCAGCAGACAGGATACTGGGCTGGAATGACCTTTGGTCTGACCCAGTATGGCCATTCTTATGTTCTTATTTTCATGACTCTTTCATCCATATTTCACCCAGGCACAATAATGCAGAGGGATGTTCTGATACTCACATACACAAGGTCTGCTATCAGTAGTAGTAATTTTTTGAAGATCAAAGCACTACCCTAACACAGTTGCTTTAGAAGAGAACTACAACTCTTTTTTCTAAATCACAGGTTTTTCTAAAACTTGAACAAAGATTAAAAAGAAGAGATAATCCATCATCTTCCAATCACTGACTATGATTAAGAAATGGTGCAAGTCTTTTTACTGATTCGTATGGTGTAGTCTTTCATCTCTGGGAGCCAGGGTTCAAGAGCCCAGCTCTAATTTTACAGAAATCATTAGTCAATCTACTATTTGCTTTCTAAGACAAGATCAACCTATGACACTGGCCATGAATTAAATAGGTTTAATGGTCTCAACCTACTTTTTCTGGACATTATGAATGCAACACACCAGCATGGTTCCAAAACTGTCTGTTTGCTGCCAAAGACTAGCAAAGCAGGAAGTGTGTCAGGTCAGTATGGAGATATATTGGAAGGGATATGTGGGAAAACATGGCTGCTCCTTCTTGAAATTCATAAATCTACCACAGAGCTCTTAAATGCAGAAAGAAAGATGTCTTGCTTAACTTGACTATTTATTAAGACAGATTTGGGAGCCTTTTGCTTTTTAAGAATATCTGACAATCTTAACCGAATTGTATTTTACACTAGAGATTTAAGAGAGTACAGGCCTGTATGCAAGAATTTCTGTGGGTTTTTTTTTTTTTTGTAAATGTGGACCACAAGGGTTTGAATGCACCCCCCCCCCCCCATAGTTCCCTAAGTAAATGGGGGAAACAGCCCCAGCCTTCCCCCTGGCTGCTCAGACCATGGGGGAGGGAGGCTCGGGCAGCATGCTGCTCCTGCCTGCCTCTGGCTGGCCAGAGCATGCTCACTTGGGGGACCATAGGGGTTGCTTTTGCACCCTTCACCCCCCCCCCCCCCACCCGCATACAGCCTGGAGTAGTCAACTACCCAATAAGCGTAGGCTTATCGGGTAGTCGAGTTGACTACTTGCATTCCCCGCCCCCCCCTTGCTGTCTCAGAGGCAGCATTGTGACAGGGTGGGGAATGGGAGGCTGCCACAAAGCAGCCCCTGTCCACAACAGCCCATGGACAGGGGCTGCTGGATCCGGCATGAGCCAGGATTGACCCAGACTTGCTCAGTCATGGCTTGTGCCCCTGTTGCATCTCTGCAGTTTAAATGTAGTAAGAGCCGGGCAGGCAGTTTCTTAACATTCCTATTTTATACATTCAATATTTCAAGTTAAATAATATGAAAAAAGTCTCTAGAATTCAGCCCAAGATTTGTTTTAAAATTCCAGAATACAAAATGCAACAGCATAATGAAATCTATACCCTTCACATCAGGAATGCAAGTCAACAGTTTGTTACCATCTCTAAACTAACACACGCCAATTAAGTCAGTTCAGATTCCATCAGACACTTCATGCAAGTTACATAAATCTGCTGCCAGCATGTTTAACAATCAAATGTGAAATACACGTTTAAGCCTGTAAGATTGCAAAATATTCTATGGCACAGAATAAGAACAGTCAAGAATATCAGATGGGTGGGACAAATAAACACACCTTTAATTTCACTCCAAAGCTCTTACATGTTGCTAATATCTCCATTGTACATCTGGGAAAACGGATGCAACGTAGTGAAATTACCTGCCAAGGGTAACAGAGAATCAATGGCAAAACTGGAAATACAACTCAGGTCTCCCAATTCCTTGGTAATATTTACTATTGCTAAGGCTACAGGAAATTTAACAAGTTTCCCTAAACCGGGAAAATGTTGGTCTGAGTTAATTTAACAGAGGCCAGCGCATCATTAAAATATTCCCCGCCCAAACAACTAAAAATTTTTACAAATAAGACTTACTAATCAGCAGCTTTATTGAGTACTTCAGCATGATTTACTCAAAGCAAAGAAACAGACAAGGCAGAGGGGAAGCGGAGAGGGGAAACTTTTAACTATGCACACTTGTATTCTTAGACAACCTTTTTAGATTTGCTTCAAGTTTTCTTATCAGGCTGCAGTTCCCTCCAGTGCTTCTGAACCAAGCTCTTCTCCTGACCCAATTAGCTTCTATTTGGTCTGAAAAGTTGACTAGCCTTCCATTTAACAAAAAGAAAAGCCTGAGAGAGAGAGACTCGAGCATGGAAAAGAAGAGAAGGAAGGAGAGGTAAGCAGGGAGAATGAGAATGAAAAGGGGAAGAAAGTACTCTATATCTGTGCAACCGGAAGAAACCAGAAGAAGCGGAAGGCTCTGTGTGTCAACCAACTAAGTTGAATGTAAACTCAATATTGAAAATGCATTAATCGCACCTAGACATGCAAGTACACGATCTGTGAATGCAAGTTCTTAGACATCTATGTACTACAAAGTGTGCCCACAAGGAGTCATTTTGCACAAATAGTGCAGAACTGAAGGGCACATTGAGGTGCTTTTGAAAAAAATCAAGGCCACAAGCAGAGGGTACTGCATACACAGAAAAGAACAATAAGGGGAGAATCCTAGTTTTTCATTATTTTAATCAAGCTTATTTGAAAGTCCCTATTCGTGATTTTTTCAGCTGCTCACATTCAAGTGAATCTGCTACAGTGGTCTATATGCTTATTAATGATGGCAATAGGGTTACTTAACTGAAAAGAAGTTATGAACATAGTAATAGCATTAATTAATTGCACAGTCATATGACTGGTTCAAAATAACCACAGTCCAGAATTCTTTAGAATCCATTTTATAATATTGTCATTGCTATTAACTAGCAAGCTGACGATATTAAACCCATGCAAAAAGCCAATTTACACAGCTCCATATTTTTAGCAGACAGTATTATTGTAACAGAGGGAGGACCATTAGGATAGGAGCTACTTGCACGTGCAGTATCTATAATAGCTCCAGCTGACACTGAGGTAGAAACAAGAAATAATATAGAAAGAGAAAAGCCAGATCAGCTAGAGGCATTTACTGCTAACGCAAGCAATGATAACCAAATGCATTTTAAATTAGCAGCTTATAAAAAAAAAAAAAAAAAAAAAAAAAAAAAAATCAGCAAGCACAGTTCTTCAGGATAAAAATCAGGGTGAAAAATCACTGCAGAGTGAAAAATCACTGCTGCATCTGATCTTACTACTGCTGCTTCAAACACATAGCTAAATGTAAACATCTCAATTCATATACTGGCTTAATTATGAAAACTCCTCACTTTGCCTAGCAGGCTATTTCCAATACAGTGATCCATTTTTTCAAGAAATTATACATATATATAAAAGTCAGAGGCAGGAAACTAAAGCAGTCTTTTCTAAAGATATGATTCCCTGTCATAAAAAATAAACTAGTTTGAGACAGCAAAAAAATTTTAAAATATTTTTATTACTTGGTGAACGTGTGTGTGAAATTGTGTGTACCTTTGAAAATTCTTACAGACACAATAGATTCATAATCTTGAGAAGAGAAACTACTTCTTTAAAAGCTCTATCCTTTGGTTTATTGATACAGATCTGTGGAGTATTCACACAGCAGTCTATTGACATGGGAGACAAACTCAAACTCCAAACAGCCAATGAAGAAGGGATTAGGCTTTACTTTTGTCTTTAGGGTTGCCAGATGGTCCCGACAAAAATACTGGACACACTTGACATTACATCACAATCTATATTACATCTTATTTAGAAAATACTGAACATTTATATTTTCTCAATTTGTTTCCCAAAACGAAAGCTCAAATACTGGACTGTCTGGTTCAAAACCGAACACCTGGCAACTGTATTTGTCTTTCCTCTTTATTAGTGCAGATACAGAATATTCTACCAAGACTGTCTTATATGGCAACTGATGCCTGTTAACACGTTAGGGATGGTAAGGAATATCTGCAATTCCTTGTTAAGTCGGCAACCATGTCTATTAGATGGTCTCAATCCTGAGAGTATAGTCTCATCTGTGGCACTGTGATGTTGAAGTTACTATTCCTATTGTCACATTTCATTGCAGGGTATTTTGTCTTTAAATTAGAAATGTATCATCTTGACCTGACATCACAAGGAGGTAAAAGAATGGAACCTAGCTTTTAATTGTAATTGGTGCTATGATGTCAAGACCACCCTAGTCAAAGAGAATCGAGACAACATCCTCCTTGCTACATTCCACGACTGTTTGGCTCAGCAATCTTGTCACATACATCAAATAAAAGCCACGAGCTGTCAAGACTATTAATATGTGGGATGAGGATACATTATTCCCTTGAACTCTCCACCTTGCAGACTGTTCTGTAATGCGCTAAGCCTTGTTCTTTGCTGCAGCTCAGGTCCAGTTGGGCGGTAGAGGAAGGTCCACAAGGGAGTCAATTATAGCTGTCTGAGTCAAGCAGATTATACCAACTTCATGCCAGCTGGGAACAGTGTTATGCTAGTTAACCAGACAGCCACATTCCAACTCTTTATACTGTTGGAGCAGGTCAAAGAGACCAAAACTGGGGAGAGAATCTGGGACTATACTTCAGAGCTGCAATAAACCTCACTTGACAAGTGAGCAAGTAATTTCCCTTGGTAATATCCTCCCCAAACCAAACAAAAAAAATAGACCAATAGTAAATCACAAAGCTACAAACTAGCTTGCTAAGTTCCTGAAACATAGCTCACTCACATCTCCTTAGGCTGAGGCATGGCATGTCAAGGTCACCCTAGCCAAACAAGGTAACCAGATCCATCTACATTTTTAGGCTCTCATCCCTCATGGACTCTTTAGGATGCAGGCACATCTAGATTTTACTTAGGCACAAACACAGGGGCTGAACAGCCCGATATGCGCATCTAGAATCTCTCACAGCACTTTCCACTTCCTCTCCACTAAGTATAGTGATAATTAGAAGTTCAAAGTCCTTCCAATTACCGTACACTTAATCTGAAATTTTCCCAGAGTTGTTAACTATGGTGGAAGCACTGGTGTAGACAAGGTGACAGTGACTGTCGGTATATTTACCACAACCTTGTATAGACCAGCTCAGAGCAAGCTCAGACAAAAACACCTAGACCCTTAGCCACACACTCACCATTACTAACATGGGTGGAGCTGCATTGGCATTTGCCGTGATAGAAAACTTTTAAACAAAAAGACTAAAAGAGGCACAGTACAGCACTATGTAGCACTTTAAAAACTAACAAGACTAATAAACCATCTTGTTAGTCTTTAAAGTGCTACATAGTCCTGTATTTTGCTTCAGCTACACCAGACTAACACGGCTACATTTCTATCACTATTCTAGAGAAGCAAAATACAGGACTATGTAGCACTTTAAAGACTAACAAGATGGTTTATTAGATGATGAGCTTTCGTGGGCCAGACCCACTTCCTCAGATCAAATAGTGGAAGAAAATAGTCACAACCATATATACCAAAAGATACAATTAAAAAAAAATGAACACATATGAAAAGGCACAGCATTCTATGCCTGGCCACCATTAAACAGCAGGAATGTCCTTTTGCAGGCTTGGTGAGTCAATCTGATGAATGCTCATTGCTATGCAGAAAGACAGGGAATATTTGCAGGTTGTAGGTACAGTTACTGTTTGGTGTTTATTAAAAACCAAATAAAATCCAGATTAAACTTCAGAACAGAACCCAAAACAGTTATTAACATTTGGAAGCCTGAAAAATTAAGATGTGAGTAGGGAAATTGAGAGAAGCCAAATCCACTGATATTCCCTAATGCCACATACTGATGATGTCTGGAGTGTTTTAGTACCTTTGGTTGTTAAAAGTTAAAACGTTAGAAGATGTTACCTTTGCATAAGTGAATCTGAAAACTTGACTTCAAATCAGTAATACAATCAAAGTACTGCTACTGCAAAACAATATAATCAAATGTTCAACAATTTCAAATGCCATGAAACTAAACAGAGCCTTGAAAAAAAGATGTACTTTTGTGCATTAATCCATGCATGTAATTACTGATATACTTTTCCATACATTATTCAAATATTCTCCCTCAAGGCTTGTCTTCCACTTATATTTTTAAAAATGACTGAATAACTCATCCAGCTTACAGTTTAAAGAACAAGCTAGGTAGCTCTTTTTGAATTGCTGCCTAAAGCACAACATAAAGAATTCTATCAACCATAATTTAAAAGACCATTATATGGAATTCCTCTTTTTGGTGGTCTCTGATGAGTAGAGCTCTGTGCGAATACAAAAGTGTGGATCTGCATCCAATCCGCATCCACAAGGCTCAACTCATCATCTGATTTGCAATCCAGATTTTACTTCCATCCACCAGCAAACCATCTGGGACCGGGCAGGGAGCACAGACCAGCAAGGAGCGGCAGGGTCATGGGAGAAGGTAAACAGCTAGAAAGCAGGGACTGGGAGTAAGAGGCAGCAGAGAGCAGGAGCTGGGACTCTGCAGGTTAGTGCTTACCAGAGGAGGAGGGAGGCCGGGCAGGGCCAGCATTCGTCTACTCTTGCAGGGAGATTTAGGATGAAGTTTGTGGTGTGCTTTCCCTGCCAGCAGTGCAGGGACCTGCTCTAGTGCCCCCGATCTCTACCTGGTGGCTGGATGGGGGGAGATGGGGTGGTGAAGAGCCCTGCATTGGTATCTGCTCCACTATCTGTGGACATGAAGTAGGGATGTGAAGGACTAGTCAACTATCCAATAAGCAAGTCCTTATTGGCAGGGCTCGCCGAACCGCGGCGAGCCCCACTCGCCAGCCGCGCTATCCAGCGATCCGCGCATGCACAGATCGCCCGAACCCAGCTCTTCCGGGTTGTAATCTACTCGCCACAGGCAAGTAGATTACATAGTTTGTCGAGCCCTGCTTATCGGATAATCAACAAACTTGTCAACTAGTCCCCCCCCCCCCCACCACCACTTTGGTGCCTCTATCAAAAAGAGGTAGAAGGGGTGGAAAGAAGGAGGTAATTCAAAGCGGCAGCACCATGCAGCACTGCTGCTTTGAAACACTGGGAGGAGCCTAACGCTGGTCTCCCGCGGCGGCATTTCAAAGCGGCAGTGCCACACGGAGCCTGGAATTAGCTGGGCACTCCCCAGCTGATCCTGGGCTCCACACGGCACTGCCGCTTTGAAACACCAGGAGGAGCCTGACGCCGCCATTACCGGCCATTTAACATTCCTAATATGAAGTGGATATCTGCAGATATTCAGGATTCTACTGATGAGGAAACTGATGGCCAGAATGAATTTTCAGGGCACATGACTGCTGAAAGCAGAACCAGGATAGTTACAGTGCAGCCTATTTATGCATGGCTGAAAGTAACAGGAGTCTTCCAGCACAGCTTATTTAGAGGACAAAAATCCCTAAAAATAATGTACACAAAACCAACCTAAGGGGGAGGAGAGAGCAAGGCCAAAGGTACACAACACTTACAGCCATGCTTCTGTAGCCAGCTCACCGCACTCACCTGGTTACAAAATGCATGGCTATGTCCCCAAAACACACACACGGCTAAGTCCTCAAAATAGTTCCCCCAACACAAACACACACACACACACACACACACACACACACACAAAATTTGTGCAGCTGCATTGACAATGCTGCCCAATTGCACTTGCATCAATGCTTTCTAGGAAAATCTGGGCAACAATCCTCAAGTGCCTCAGGGACAGAGATCAGTGGAACTAACAGTACATGAAATGGCATACTAGTGATGTAAAATCCCGTTTAATTGGTTAACCAATTAAAGGGGAGATGGGTGGGGAGCCACGCCCATGAACAGGGGGGCTGCTCCAGCCCCCATCATTTGACCAGACTTAGTAAACCTCACCTGGTCCTTACCAGTTAACCATTCACATCCCTACAGCATTTTATAGGGTATTGTACCATGTGGAGATCTGAGAGAAAGAAGAACCACCCATAGACACAGACTTCCCGTCCATGCAGCAAAAAAAAAAAAAAAAAAAAGCAACTTACAACAACATTTCACTCTCTTTCTTCCCATTACATATTAAAAACAACTCGAAACTTCAAGCAGTTAGACATTAGTTTACTCATCAAAGGATGATAAACTTTAAAAATGTAAGACCATCTGGTCCCATCAGATCTGCACTGGAAATTTCTGAAATGTGATTTATTTATAAGGATTGCCAACAGCATTTGCACATAACTGAGGAGCCTCTAGAATTCTCCTGATCTCCAGAAAGGGTGGGCTGTCAGAGATCCAAGATCTCCATGCCTTTGCTGATAGAATCCCAGTGTGACATAATGGAAAATTAACAGGAAAAAAAGAAATAATTAATTTGTATACTTACCAATGGAGTTAGGTGCATCAAGGAGAAAACTGAGAACTCAAGTTATTACCAGAAATCATTTTATTCATCAGAGATTAAAAAAAAACCACCTTGTGTGATTTTGAGCACCAAACTAAAACACCTCAAAGCAGGGGGTTGGGAACCTTTTTTTGGGTCTGGGGCTGCTGATTCACAGAAAAAAAATCAGTCAGGAGTAGCATTCAAGTGAGAAGCAAAACAAAAAACAAAACCCTCACTGATGTGGCCCCTAACTAAAAAGAAGAAAGACAATCTACACATTCCCTCCACACACCAGAACCTTGGGGATCCCAAGCTAGTATATTTTGTGTGCTCCAGTCCCGTGGGGTAGGGGACAGGCAGCAGGGGTGTGGAACACCAGCGCAGGCTCCCCAATGCTAGGAGGGGAGCCCTGAGGGCGAGATCCAGGCAAGCCTGGGGCCACACCCAGACCCCAGGCCTTAGGTTCCCCACCCCTGCCTTATAGGATACATCTATTTCAGGGGTGGCCAACCTGTGGCTCCAGAGCCACATGCAGCTCTTCAGAAGTTAATATGTGACTCCTTAATTAGGTACCAAATCCAGGGCTGGAGCTACAGGTGCCAACTTTCCACTGGGCCAGAGGGTGCTCACTGTTCAACCCCCAGCTCCGCCGTAGGCACTGTCCCCTTCCACCCTTTCCCCCTAGGATCCTGCCACTTCTTACCCTCTCCACTGAGCCTGTCACATCCTTGCTTCCCCCTCTAGTGTCTCCCACTGAGAGAGAGCTGATCCCAATGGACAGGAGGAAAAGGAGAAGGAGCCACTGACGGGTGGGACTGCCAGTGGGCGGGATGTGCTGAGACTATTGGTGGGGAAATGATCAGGGCTGGTGACCTAGAACTGTTGCTCTTTGGCAAAGTGCATTGGTAAATTCTGGCTCCTTCTCAGGTTTAGGTTGGCCACCCCTGATCTACACTCTAAGCTTGGTGGTGAGATACCCTGCATGGATAGATAGATACTTACCAGCTTAGCTCCAGCTAGTCCACTGAAAAGAGCAATGTAAATATGAGCACACAGACATGATAAAGTAACCGCCAGTGGACGGATCACTGCAACATTGAGCTATCCTATAAAACAGACAAGCCCTAAGAAAAGAAAGAATCTGTTCACAGTTTTTAAAACCCAAACAAGACCCCTTGAACAAGGGCTACAACAAACTTAAATACAGCCCTACATTCATGGTGGTATTGACCACACATTTCCAACCAGCAGATTTTCCAATTTTATTCACTCAATTAACATGGCTGAAACTAAATTCTACTGTTCTACATAGCACAGAGGCCTGTTGATACTACATGGCAGTGAATTTTAAGTTGAAAATAAAATTAGGATTTCTTTTATAAAATTAGAAATGCATTAGTACATACAAAGATCGATACAAGTCTACATTCAAATATTACCTCAAGCCCTTTTACATGTATGCAGATTTTTTTTTCTTCTGGCTAAGGTAAGGGACACTTCAGAAATGTTTTACATTTCATTTACATATTGATTCCAATAGGGACAGGCAGGTAGATCAATGAGAACATTAATACAGCCATCAGCAATACTAGGACTATGAACATTGTCACTTACAGATTGACAGACTACACAGACTAATTGTCTTAATGTGCTTGGACAGATGGCAAATTTTATAGCCATATGGTAATTATTTCTATCCTGTTGAAAGTATATTAACACTTACCCCAAAATGTTTAAAGTGAAATTATCTAAAATAATTTTTTCTAGGATGCCCAGAATAAATGAAAAACTGAGGTGCTAACCTGCACATTAGAAAGGACGGATTTTCGCCAGGAATCCTGTTTAGTGTAGACTCCATGGCCTTAGAACAAAAAACTGTTATTGATCCAACTAGGCTACTAGCTTTGTGGACTGGGTCCTCAGCAGCAGTACAACGGGGTTGGTGTAGAGCAGCGGTGGGCAAAAGGGCCTCCGCGGGCCAAATCAGGCCCGCCAAGCAGGTGGATCCAGTCTTCAGAGGCCCTGCTGCTCCCCCGCCCCCTAGGCCAATTAGGGCCTGGGGAGCACACAAAGCCTCCTCCCGTCCTGCCAGGAGCACACAATGCTTTGAAGCACCACTCGCTGCTCGAAGGGTGGGGGCAGAGCGGAGAAGGCTTTGCACACTCCTTTGCCCCCAGGCCATATTTGGCCTAGAGGCAGGGGTGCGTGGGAAGTCTCTTCCCATGCCAAGGGCATGGGCACGTAGGGGGAACATGGTGGGGGAGGGGACAAAGGCACTCCCTCATCCCCAGACAAATCCTTGTTTGCGGGTGGGGAACCCGGAAGGATCTTGGCCCCACCCCTTCCATTTGATGCCCCCCCTCCTCTTGATGTCCCGCCCCTTCCTGTGCAGCCCGGGGCCACTTCAAAAATTTCCGAAGTGGCAAAAAATTATTGCCCAGCCCCAGTGTTGAGGATAATGTTGCCTTGTTTTTAACAGGGATACGTTTTCTTTGGTTTAGTTGCCACATTTACTACAAGATACGTATGCCGTCCTCATTTAAATTTATTTTCTCTTCCTGAGAATTCTTTCTAAATCCTCTCATCTTGAACTGGATTTTAAACTCAACCAAATTATTTCAGTCCTGTTTCTATTTTTAAATGTGCTAAGGGCCAAATTGTCAGTTCTGATGAGCTACATCAGCAGGGCAAACGTGATGGAAAGCCAGCTGGAAATTCCTCTTGCATGGGGATCTCCACTTCATCTGTCCCTGCCCTCACCTCCAGCACAAGAGCCAAGTAACAAGGTGGGGGACTGTTGTTCTAGTAAGCCCAGACCACTGAAAGAGCCTATAATTGGGTGTTACTGCCAGCATATGCTAAATTGGCCACTATGGGGGATCAAACTAGCACCTGGGGGCATTTACATTCAGGAGGCCAGAATGGTAGCAAAAAGCAGCTTACACCTGCCTCTCTTCTTCAAGTGCAGTTCAGGCACATCTCAGTATCTGTACACAGCAGAATTGATAAGCCATAGAACTTAATTCAGCCTTAAGTGTTTTTCTTATCGTACTACCAAGAGTAACGTTTTTCCTGGATAATACATCAGGATGATATTCAGGTCATCTCCTTTGGAACGAATAAGACCTTATCTACAATTTTATGCTTTTATTGTGGGGCTTATATAATACATAGGATATATTATATGCCTCATGCACTGGAATGAATTTAACCCCTAAACACAAGAGCGCTAAACAAACAGTGCCTGATTCTCCTCTCACATCAGCTTTACACAGTTGTAACTCTGTTCACTACAGTTAATTGTTATTCACACCAGTGTACATGCAGGCAGAGTCAGGCCTGCAAATTCTATATAGGGCATGCTTTATGCTAAAACAGTAATGCTACATTATATAATATAAGAGAATTTACATGTAACGTTTCAGAACAAACTTTTGCTTGCTTCATTCTTCTGAAACAGATTTGGAAATTCAGCAAGTCCTGTGCAACAGCAATGATGTGTTTGGACAGTGCTAAACATATACAAGAGTTCTTGCTACTTAACAAGTGGCAGCAGATGTTTTCCTTTGTCAAAAGAGCAAAGTTTTATGCACCATTTTCCTCATTTCCCATGAGTGGATTCTAGTAAACCGCAAGCTAAAAATCTGTGCCCATGATAGTCACTATGATCTAAAATTACTGCCTGGTGTTAGAATGCAGCTACACAGTCACTACGGATGAAACACCAATTGGAGAGACAGTCTGACTGTGCTTTTTGCAAAGTCAGACTTTAGTACCAAAATTAAAAATTAAAACAAGACAAGAAACATGGAACTGGATGGTCCCATACATTCAGACTTTTAGTGCAGTATTACAAATCATCATCTACCTTTCAGGTGGATTGCAGTACTTTGAAAGTTGTCAACCCACAGACTCAAATATTCAATAGCCTCTTTCCCACCACTGGATTCATACAACACGGGCAGTAGCAAGGACTGTTTCCCCAAGCCATATTAATGATATCTCTCAGTCCTGTCCTCTATAGATAGCTCACCTCCACAAATAGGAGGGTGGTTTGTGGCTCATTTAGTCTTGGTTTCTCTGCTGGAATTGCTACCTAGAATTAGCAGTTATGATGTGGCTATATCCATTAGGAAATTAACTAATTCCTTGTCTATACTTACCTAGAGATCAATCTCCCAGGGTTTGATTAAGCATGTCTAGTAAGGACCCATTAAATCTACCACTGATGGCATCCCTGATGACCCTGGTGCTCCATGGGGCCATGAGTAGTAAGGGAAGTTGACAGGAGAGTTTCTCCTGTTGTCCTCCTGCAGTGGGGACACTGTGGTAAGTTGAACTAAGGTATGTCAGCTGCAAATACACTATTCACATAGCTGGAGTTGCATATCTTAGTTCAACTTTCTCCTTCAACATCCTTAATACATCTCCTTTCTCCTTAATACATCAACATCCTAGTGTTTGCACACCACTGAAAAATTGGCAGATGGTGGCCGTTCTCACCCATTACCAATCGGAGCCACATTTACACCAGATCACCTAGAACAGGCATGTCCAAAGTCCGGCCCGCGGGCCAAATGCGGCCCGCGGTCGGATTTAATACGGCCCCCCACTTCTCCTGGCTCCCCGGTGCTTTTTTTAACTAGCGCGCTCAGCGCGCCGCTTCGGGCCGCCGCCGCCGCGGCGGTCCCAAACCCTGCCCCTGCACTCCGCTTTGGGGCTGAGAGTGCAGGGACAGCCCCCGCTTCCTCCCCCTCCCCTGGCTCCCCGGCGCTCCTCTGACTGGCGCCGCTTCCGGCCGCGCCGCCGCCGTCCATGGCGGCCGCTGCGGTCCTAAAGTCCTCCGTGTAGGGCACGTCCGCAGCCCCGCTCCCCCGCTTGGCTACGGGTTCGCCCTGCCCCCGGGCCGCCGTGAGGCCAGCGTGCCCTGCGCTCTCCGCCCGCCTCTGACCCTGCAAGCCCTCTACCTTGGGGCTGAGAGTGCAGGGACGGACTCCGCAGCTGCTGAGATCAGGGACTGCCTTTGAACCAGACCTAGCCTATGTACTGCAGTCCAGATCTCAGTTTCACCCTTCACATTAGTGTAGGCAAGTTTTTTTTTCAATTGAGATGAATACATTGTAAAATCTCAGTTAATGTCAGTTGGTCTAAATCAGTTATAAATATATTTGGACACAACATGTATAGTTGGTGTTATGTCGTTTGCCGTTTGCAATAAACTTTGCATAAAATAGTTAATTTGCATTTAATTTTAATGGTTCAAAGAATGTCAGGCAAAATGGTCGGCCCTCACGCATGTTCACTTCATCAAATCTGGCCCTCTTTGAAAAAAGTTTGGACACCCCTGACCTAGAACTAAGAAGCTACATAGGCCCAAAATCCTCAGAGCTATCTGGGCACCAGCCTACTACAAATATGTTAATGTATTTGCAGTGGTCACTAGTAACACTCCAGGGGGTTACAGAGATTTTTTTTAATGAACTGAGATTAAAATATTTGTAACACTTTCTCCGTATAGCTCTCCTTCCTCAAGCTGCCTACTCTCCGAATTAGCAGAGATTTTGGGTGTATTTGTGGCTCACCATCCCTGTGGCCTCAACTTTGCTTGTTGACAATTTAGCAGAGCATGCTGAGCACCAAATTCAAATTTCAGTTACATCAGCACCTGTCAGGGGTAATTCCAGTTAAATGAATGGATTTATGCTGTCACAACATTTGCATTAAGTGAGAGGCGAATCAGGCCACTGATGTTGTTAGTAAAATGATTGCAAGCACAGTCTGTCACTTCGTTAACTTTGTAGTTAACATCTGGGATTACTTCAATACTACAGGATGGTAGGACAACGATCTGAATACCACTGGTATGAGATAGGTTTTCAGTTATTTGGGCAAAAGACCAGCACTTCCTTTGTGTTCTGTATAGCACAACAAAAATCTTAGCAGTTACATGTGCTGCAAGCTCTGCAGCATACGACTTATACTGCAAAGCCCGCAATTCAGCCAGCTCCCCGGGAACAGGGCTGGCAGCCAGTGCACGCCGGGAGCCAGTTTACACGCACTGGCTCCTGGCTTCTAGCCCTGCTGTGGGCTCTGAAGTATTAGCCTTATACTGCAGAGCCCACAGCGCAAAGCAGCAGCTGGCTCGTGTTGGCAGAAGAGTTTAACTAGCATCATCTTACTGGTTCCGGTTGCAATGGGTTAAACAGTTAAAACTCTTACATCCTTAGTACCAACTTCTGCTATTAACAGAAATCCAGTACAGTCCTCCTCCTGTTTTTCTGAGAACTGATCAGTCTTAATGACTGTCCTGTGCCGCCCTCCTTCTTAGAGCTGGCAATAAAACATTGCAAAAAATGTGTTTTAATAGCCATCATTTCTTCACATTCCCAAGATTATTTGAAATACCATTGAGTGGCATCTGCAAAGATTTTATGCAGATCACCACCACCAAAATAACAGAGGTTTTATTCCTATGCCATACCTACAACATTTTGATTCACATTTTAAAATATAGCATTTTATTTAAAAGAAAACGGTCTAATAAAATAATGTCTTTGCTGGAGTTTTTCAGGTTAAACAGACATAGCCCAATGTTGTCCCAGGCCAACTCATAATGTCTTACACATAACTTAGAACCGCCCATAATGTACATTTTCTCTAATCAAATACTGTACATAATCAAATCCTTTTAAAATGTGATATTTTATCACATCTTGATCAGCTTCAAAATCAACCACCACCATCTGGTCTTTCTTCTAATGATAAGACTTAAAAATTAGAAGACAAAGTCAAGTTAAGAATAATATTCCCTCTAATCTTTTCCATCCTTGTGTAGATTTTTTCCATCCATGTACAGAACACATGTTTATGTGCACCAAGGTATGTGTGAATGTGCACGACCAGTAGAAACAAAAAAAATCTAGCTGGGAACACTTTGCTAAGATGCAGGGCAGAATCTGAATCTCTCCTGACTGCTTACAGGGAACAAGGCTGGATTACCCAATAGGCAGACTAAGCACGTGCTTAGGGCACCAGCAAAGCAGAGGCACCAAAAAAAGAGATTTTATGGTATAGTATTGTTTTTGTTTTGAATTACATATGGGGAGGCACCATAATCTTTTCAGTGCATAGGGCCTCTAAAGATCTTAATCCGTCCCTGGGAACATTAGTTAAGACATGGGGCTCACAAACAGCAAAACCACCCAGCACGGTGCACGCTTGCCAGGTGGCCAGTATTGACCTGGACAGTCCGGTATTTTTGCCTCCTGTCTGGTAAAAAAAAATTCAGAAAATACCGGACACCTGAAATGTCTCAGTATTTTCTGTTTTTTCCTGGCCAGGAGGCAAAAATACCGGACACCTGACAACCCTACAACACACTCAGCAACTGGGCCCAGCCCCCGGAAACCACCCTCCTGGTTCCGCAGGGAAACTCCCTTCTGGCTCGACCAAAAAAAAATCAAGATGCCTGCTGTCAAAACCTCAAGACCTGAGCAAGGGGAAACAATGCCTTCCCTGGGTCTTAGTGCTCAACCTCTCCTCATCCTATCCCTATTCTGACTCTGCATGCAATTAAAGAGGCCATACTATTTTAATGCTGTTTATACTTAATTTATTTATTTAATGCTTAACTCTTGGGGTCTTTTTCCCTCCCCCCTCAAAAACTTTGGTGCCCCCCCAACAGAATTTTTTCCCCAGTGTTTTTTTTCAGGGGGAGAGGGGTCGGTATTTTTGTTGAAACCATCTGGCAACCCTATGAGTTTCCACAGCAATTAAAATGTATAAAAAATATAAGTATTCTACCTCGTAAACATATGAACTTAAGTAGACTTTTGGGAAGTTAGAGTTTTAATAAAGAATACTGTACTTGCAATCTAAGAAGTACAGATTTCACATTTTTAAAACCATACTATCCTTCTCCATTAACGTTTTATTATTTATTTTGATTTCAACATAATAAGAATTCCTATCCCACACTCTCAGTACTCTTGACAAGTAATTTAAAATTATTCAAGGCAGATAAACAGCACAAGCAAAACGACCCCTTTTTCTGGACCAAAGAATCTATCCCAGTTATCCAACAGCAGATCTGAGTCTAACTAGGTCCTCATACAGAGTACTTAACCAGCCAGTAGTGAGCACATGGCCTCAGAGGGGAGAAATATAATGTTTGCTACATTTTCTGACTTTCTTCCTCACATACCAACAAGCTCCAAACAAGTTCTACTCCACACCCTAGTTGTTTTCATCAGACATGTGTTCTGGGTTCCATGACACAGGACAAATGAAACATACCTTATGTCATTAGCATAATAAAAATATTGCAACCCATAGCTCCTAACTGACCCTTCCAATGGCCCACATACACTTTGGAAAGAAGGAGTGATCAGTGGGATCTTGTGCAGGAGAATGTCTAGGGGAGGAAAAGCAATTACCAAAAACTACCTTCTAAGATCTTCTGCTAGAATAATAATAAAAGCACAGCAAGGCAGCCCTGCAGAAAGAGACAAATTGGAATAGAAAAGCTTTCTAGTATTTTAGACCATGTTATACACTTTGGAAAGAAGGAGTGATCAGTTGGAATCTTGTGCAGGAGAATGTCTAGGGGAGGAAAAGCAATTACCGAAAACTACCTTCTAAGATCTTCTGCTAGAATAATAATAAAAGCACAGCAAGGCAGCCCTGCAGAAAGACCCAAATTGGAAAAGAAAAGCTTTCTAGTATTTTAGACCATATTATACTGGTCTGCCTCCATCAGGAATGTCTTTGCAATCAATGTGTTTAGAATATCACATATATGAAACCTTATTTTAGAATCCTGTAGTATATTAATTTATGGAACCTATTCATTACATCATAAAACAACAGGCAACATTTTAAGCAGATATTTACTAATTCATCTTAAATCATTTCTAATAGTTTTTCTGGAAAATAATTTAAAGGTTATGCAGTACAGCATCTCAACCTCTTTTCGTTACAGTCCTGAGTCACACGATCACTTATGCTGTGAAATGGGTATCTGAAAATTTGTTGCTAAGCACTGCAAGATAATATTTACAGTTCACAATAGAAGTATATTATGGGTTACACAGAGTTTCTATATACTTCCTTCAGACAAAGATTGCAATTAAAAACTTAGGGGAAGGAGGTTTGGCAGGAAATGCAAAATGAACGAAACATTTCATTTCAGCTTCTGACTTGAGTGCCCTAATATGAAGTTTGAAATAGAAACTATTCCTCCAAAAGAATCTGAATTTTTCTTCTCTAAAATGTCAGAGAGAAAACTTCCAAGAAATGATCAATTGAAAATACAGTCATGCAAGCATGATGCATTAAGAGGTAAAAACGCTTAACAGGCCCACTCAGCACCGGAGTCCATGATGGCATGGAAGAGGAAATGCTAGATCTCAACAAGTTTTTTTTACAACAATCTTTATGAAAGAAGTTAAAGTACCCCAACTCTGAAATAGCTAATGCTAAAAGCTCGGAAAGCTGGATAGTTTCCAAAAGAGGCTTGGGGAAAGCTGAGTATTGTGTTCCAACATCTGGAGAGCCATCAGATGCTATTTGAACAAGACCTTAATTTAGTCTAGACAGGGTTCTTTTGAGAAAAAAAAAACAACAACCCTTTTTGAAAGAACCCGTACTCCTGAAAACATGAGGAGTATGGGTCCTTTTGAAAAAGTGTTTTTCCCTGAAAGAACTCTGTCTAGACTGCGGGTTGTTTTTGTTTTTTTCCAAAAAATGGTTTTCGAAAAAGCGCTCACGCAATTATGCAAATGAAGTCCAAGATATGCAAATCCATGCTTCATTTGAATTTTCGATCTGCTTCATTTGCATTCCTCTTTCGAGAGAGGAATGCAGCGTAGACATAGCCTGACACTTTCTCTCCTTTGAACTGAGTTAAACACAGTCTGACATTATTCATTCCCCCAATAACTGCAAGCAATGGTGGTCATATCTTAGAATTCCTGCATTTAGTGTTAACGCTGTTTGTGACCCGCAACAGACAAATTGGTTACAATGGGAAAAACACCATTCTAACAGTTGAATATCTAGCAGCCTAAGCAAACTGAGTGGACTGTATTTACATAACCACACCCAGGATTTCTTTATCATTTCAGTTGGCTGTAATGGAAGCATTGATTCAGACCTTGCTTACATATTATAGAAACATCTAACAGCCCCAGTCAGTAAGCAGGGCCTTTCTATGCTAAGTCATGGACAGACATAAAAGTTGGGATTTTGAAGTGAGTTATGCACCCAACTCTCAATGAATTTCAATGGGGTTTGAGCTCTGTTGTATTAATTTACATGGCATAAATAGGCCAAAGAGCCAAAGGTGGCAGCATAAGCCAATCACTGTCCAAAGTTCAACAGTATTAAACATGGCTTGGTAGACAGAAACTTCAGCCAGCTTTGGACCATAACAAAGAAGCAAGAGGAAGACCAAGGAGAGGGTAGGCCCACTGGTCAGTGAAGAGGGAGAAACAGTAACAGGAAATTTGGAAATGACAGAGATGCTCAATGACTTGTTTCCATCTTTACCAAGAAGTCTGTAGGAATGCCTAAAATAATGAATGCTAGTGGAAAGGGGGTAATTTTAGAAGGTAAAATAAAAAAGAACAAGTTAAAAATCACCTAGAAAAGTTAGATGCCTGCAAGTCACCAGGGCTCGATGAAATGCATCCTAGAATATTCAAGGAGCTTATAGAGGAGGTATCTGAGCCTCTAGCTATCAACTTTGGAAAATCATGGGAGACAGGAGAGATTCCAGAGGACTGGAAAAGGGCAAATATAGTGCCCATCTATAGAAAGGGAAATAAGAACAACCCAGGAAATTACAGACCAGTTAGTTTAACTTCTGTGCCAGGGAAGATAATGGAGCAAGTAACTAAGGAAATCATCTGTAAACACTAACAAAGTGGCAAGGTGATAGGGAACAGCCAGCATGGATTTGTAAAGAACAAATCATGTCCTACCACTCTGATAGCTTTCTTTAATAGGATAACGAGTCTTGTGGATAAGGGAGAAGCAGTGGATGTGGTATACCTAGATTTTAGTAAGGCGTTTGATACGGTCTCGCATGATATTCTTATCAATAAACTAGGTAAATACAACTTAGATGGGGATACTGTAAGGTGGGTGTAAACTGGCTAGATAACCGTACTCAGAAAGTAGTTATTAATGGTTCACAATCCTGCTGGAAAGGCATTAACAAATGGGGTTCCGCAGACGTCTGTTTTGGGACCGGCTCTGTTCAATATCTCGATTTAGATATTGGTATAGAAAGTACGCTTATTAAGTTTGCAAATGATACCAAGCTGGGAGGGGTTGCGACTCATCTGGAGGATAGGGTCATAATTCAAAATGACCTGGACAAATTGGAGAAATGGTCTGAGATAAATAGGATGAAGTTTAATAAAGACAAATGCAAAGTGCTCCACTTAGGAAGGAACAATCAGTTTCATACATACAGAATGGGAAGCGACAGTCTGGAAAGGAGTACGGCAGAAAGGGATCTAGGGGTTATAGTGGACCACAAGTTAAATATGAGTCAGCAGTGTGATGCTGTTGCAAAGAAAACAAACATGATTCTGGGATGTATTAACAAGTGCATTATGAGCAAGACACGAGAAGTCATTCTTCCGCTCTACTCTGCGCTGGTTAGGCCTCAATTAGAGTATTGTGTTCAGTTCTGGGCACCGCATTTCAAGAAAGATGTGGAGAAACTGGAGAGAGTCCAGAGAAGAGCAGCAAGAATGATTAAAGGTTTAGAGAACATGACTTATGAGGGAAGGCTGAAGGAATTGGGTTTGTTTAGTTTAGAAAAGAGAAGATTGTGGGGGGACATGATAGCAGTTTTCAGATATCTAAAATGGTGTCATAAGTAGGTGGGAGAAAACATGTTCATCTTGGCCTCGGGGGCTTAACTGCACAAGGGAGGTTTAGGTTGGACATTAGGAAAAAGTTCCTAACTGTCAGGGTAGTCAAACACTGGAATAAATTGCCCAGGGAGGTTGTGGAATCCCCATCTCTGGAGATATTTAAGAGTAGGTTAGATAAATGTCTATCAGGGATGGTCTTGACAGTATTTGGTCCTGCCATGAGGGCAGGGGACTAGACTCGATGACCTCTCGAGGTCCCTTCCAGTCCTAGTATTCTATGATTCTAAACACAGCATTAAAAATCCTTTCAACTTTTTATTAAGCATACAGAGAAGAAAGAAAAGTAATTAAAGCCTTGGAAATTTAATATTTTAAATGAAGCTTTGATTTTAACTGCACCATTTGTTCTTTTTAGCTAGAGAGAGAACTACAGATGCTAATAACTGTCCATGCTGGGGAAAAGAGAAAGTTAGATCTGGAATTGCTGTTGCTAAAGTCTGATTCCATTTCCTGGAAGAGAACACACACACAAAGCATGAAAGAAAATAATAGCGAATATAGAAAATGCAATTTCTGTCTGCTTTTCACTCTCATTTGCAACCTCACAGCTGGAAAAACACAGGAAAAAGCACACTGTCTTATCAGCCACTTGAAGACCTGGCAAACTTCATACCAGCACCGTGCTGTTTAGGCCATTGCTTTTAGCTGCCTGTGTCTGGTCACAGGCTTACAACAGTGTTGCAAAATATAGTCTTGGACAGCTAAACCAGACTCTTTATTAGACCAAAGGGAAAAGGAGAGCTTGGAAAGAGAAGAAATAAGATTGGGGAAGGAAAAGAATGCATGAGGGGGAATGGAAGAAAACAAAGCCTCTCATCCCCAGTGATGTTCGGGATTCAGCCAGAGCTAACAAAGGCAGCATCTGGGTCCCTCTCTCTGGTCAGGACCTCTCTCAGGATTAAGCTGAAGAAGGTCTGGGGTGGGGATGCCAGTAGAATAAACACCTTTGAAACAGCCAGCACACACACACCCTCTCCAACAAAAAAAACCAACAACAACAAATGGTCTGGTAGCACTTTATAGACTAACAAAACATGTAGATGTTTACCAGACCATTTGTTGTTTTTTTCTGTAACATACCAACTCCGCTACCCCCTGAAGCTCCTCTCCAACAAGATCAGCTCAGCATAGCTCCCCATCCCCAACTACAAAGCAACTCTGCAGCCTGAGCCTTTCAACAGCCATTTATAGCATCTAGAGAGATTACACACATAGACAATATTGATCACATTGTATGTCTCCTCACTCTAGAGTGACTCAGTCCCCCAACACACACACACACGCACACTGCACTTGCATATTCATGGGCAAACAGCTGCTGTATTTTCAACCTTTTTGATCTATCACCACAAACTACAAAAGTGAGAATGCAGCAGCATCTTTAGCTGGACACAACAATTTTTAACACTAGCTTTCCCAGTGTATTGTGATAATCATGAAAATCTTCAGAGCCACGTAAAAAAACCCTGGAAGATTGAATAATTTTTCTGGCATCTGGTAAATCCATAAAAAATGGCCAGGCTGGTCAAATACAAGCTAGGGGGTAAGCTAATGGAGGAGCTTACTCCCATAGCCAAAATTTCTCCCCAAACACTCTTCCTTTAAGGGAGTGAAGGGCAAAATAGCACATCTCCTTGTCATTTTGTCCATCACTGAAGCATAATTCCAAACACACCAATTTTGAATCAGTGATTTCAGATCTCGTTTCTCTCATTACCAGGCATGATCTTAACACAATCCTTGAGTTATATCAGTGGGCCTTTTGGATTGGACTAATCCAACCAGTTTCCCTTTTCCCCACCAATTTTTTCTTATAGGCTATTGTGACATTTTATAACATTTGACTCACGCCTTGCAGTTGAATTCACAACCTCGCAACAGAGTACATTTGTAGGCCCATTTATCCCAACAGCCCCTAATTCCTTTAGCCTCCTTTGAAAAATAAAAACAATAAAAAAGTTCCCCTGCAAAAAAGCTTACACTCTTCTATTTTGTCAAACAAATGGCTGAAAGCAATCAGACTTAGACTGGGAGGGATTCAAAAAGGGAAGAGAAAGATAAGTTAACAGCAAAACGAGTGAGTTTTGCATGGTAAGCTGTAGGGATGTAATAGTGAAGTTGACTAACTGATTAATCAATAAGCAAATGCTTATAGGTGAATGCTATAGACTACACACATTTCTCCCTGCCCGCACCAGTAAATTTTTTAGCAGATTGGCTAGCAGCCTGACTCAGGCCTGGCTCACACTGGGACTTACTCCCTCTGCAACTCTGCATTTAAAGTGTATTAGTAGCCAGGCGGGCAGGCAGCCTGGCTCATTTCCGGCAGAGGCAGCAGCGCGGGGCATCAGGCAACTGTTCCACGAGGAGAACTGATTTTTAAACTGGCTCCCCTTGCAGATCAGCTCCCACCTGGTACCCTGCACTGCTGCCTCTGATACAGAGACAGCAGCACAGAGTGGCAGGGAGCTCCCTGGCAGTGAGGCCAGATTGTACTGGCTGCTGGCCCCACCCCCGGGACTATAGAATAGTCAAGTAACCGATAAGAATTCATGAGGTTAACTGACTATTCAATTAACTGATATTTAACATCCCTACTAAGCAGTAGCCCCTTTTACGCCTGCCTTTATTACCGGACACTGCTTTTCTCTGTTTAAAATCCATTCCCTCTTCTCCATGCCACTGTTTTCCAGCTAACACTCCCAGTCCTGCCAGCTTAAAGCATGAAAGGATAAAATTACCATCAAACCTGCAAATCCTATACACCTACACAGCAGAGCTGGTGCTCTTGTCTGAGTCATCAAAGCAGACCAGCAACAGCAACGTCATCCCCCAACATCTCTTTAAAAAAAATAAAATAAAAAAAACACACACACACACACACACACACACACACAGAGCACTATCCTTAACTGTGGATTATTGCAAATAGCTTGCTTCCTTTTACTCCTGATTCTAGTGGTCATATTAACTGTACAAAGTAACTCTGAGTGATGCAGTGGGCATAGTGGTCCCTAGTAGTTTCTGTGAGAAGGTCAGAGATAAATGGAAGGCCCTAGCACAGGAGTGGCTCTTCAAAGGAAAAACTGCAGCTCCCGCACCCACGGCTCTTCTCACTGTCCCCTGCTCTGCCTTTTTTGCCTTGTTTGGGCAGGACGTCGCTTGGCGCAACAAGATTTGACGCTGTGGCCGACGGAAGCCTGCTTGGGCCACATGCGGCTCTGAAAGGCGGGGAGGGGGAGCACTTTTTTTTTTTTTTGCTCAACAACTTCTTTCCCTCAGCTCTTTGCGCTGTATCCACCACTATTTTGGCTCTTCATCTGTAACAGGTTGGCCACCCCTGCCCTAGCATCACAAATGCTAAGCAGTGTGACATGCCAGCTGGCAGCACTGAAGAGACATTCATTCTACAGAAGCTAGAGGACAGCTAGCGTAAATCATAGAAATATTAGACAAGACCAACTGCATCGTCCAATGTAATCATCGCCAGTTTGCAGAAGCATTACATGTAATCCCTCCTCATGCCTTAGCTAACCCATTCTGAATGATATGCAATGATAGCACTTCAATAACCCTTCTTGGGACTAATAGCCTGCATTCCTCAAGCACGTGTACATCCTAAAAGTCTGATTCCAAAATATAATTCAAACCACATACTGTAGCTGCAGAAAGGACACACATATCTACAAACATGACTGACAATACTCAAGGGTGAAAAACAGTGGGAGATGTGATCATATATTTAGCAGCCTTCATAAAAATTGAAGAACTTCCCACACAGCATGCTTCCTACCAAAAACAAAACACAGCAGCTGTTTCAAAAAATATGTATATTTCATAAATTTAATTTCCTGGCTAAGGCTATTTAGTCGAGGTATTACAATAAATGTGATTATCTGAACATAATATAAAATGATAACGAAAATCCATAAACAGAGACACTATAATGTCCTCTTATCCTGATTTCTCTCCAAACTAATTGCTGCTCTTTGCCCAACTTTGAAATAGAGAGACTATATTTTGAGAAATTAAAGTGACATTGTCAAAGCTTGACCTAGTTTAAGACTGTTTTGTGCTGAAAGGAGTGCTTTAATATTTTAAATGGCCACTTGCCTTCAGCATTTCTTTCGGGGTTTCATTTTTGCCCAGGGACCCTCTCACTTTCATCCTTTTACACTAGGGGAAGGATTTGAGGGATATTCCGTCTTTTGGAGAATATTTTATTTAGGAGCTACTGTCAGATGACAATCATATTAAAAGTGGTAATTAATTAGCCTGGTAGCTAAAAAACTCAGCTATGATCTCACTCTCAAATTAAATTATTTCTCAATTGCTTTCTTCTCCGTCTTCATTTTTTTCTATGGCTTTATCTACACTAGTGGGAATATTTGCTAAAATCCCCACCAATGCAGCGGAATTAGTGGTATCAGCGGTGGGAGTGTTTTGCTGAAATTCTGTACTGCAGACACTGCCTATGGTTCATTCTACTCTGCCCTCACAGTCCCTCCTCCCCCACTTGCATGTCTGAATAGCATGCACTCACTCCCTTTCATTTTTTTTCTGCTCATTTTATGCTTTTTTATTTCAACATCTTACCCATTTCAGGTTTCTCCATTTAGGGCTTACCTAAACTGAGGGTTTTTACACTGGTGTGGTAACAACAATGTAGCTGCACAATCACAAACTACTAATGTTAGATATGTTGCACTGGTGCAAAGAATAGCCTGCGCTTGAAAGAAGAGTAAACCACACCAGTGCAAGTCAGCTTTCACTTTTGGTGCAGTGGATCTGCATTAGGGAACAGATAAATGCAGCTACCTTCAGGTAATAACATCAGTGCCAAAATCCCAAACGTAGACAAGCCCTTGCTAAGACTTTCCTGCTCTACCGATTATTTTTAAAGCAATTGTAATGCTCCTGAAAGTTGTATAATCCTTGGGTGAAATTCTGGGCCCCAATCAAGACAATGGGATTTTTCTCATTCCCTTCAATGAAGGCAGGATTTTACCCCTAGATATTACAGTTCTCCTTTGGCCTGCAGTTTGTGTAGTTATTTATGTGTGTGCAAAGTGTGTGTAAAATACTCCATATTAGAACAGCAGTAGTTTTAGACCAGGAGTGGGGAGCCCAGACCCACAGAAAAATCTGAGGCAGCAAGAGAGAGGAAGGGGGGAACAGGAGCTGGTGGGAGCAGGCTTAAAAGCCGGTTTTCCCCAAGCAATGGCTGTGCGATGCCACCTGTCCACCATCCCCATCCCTCTCCTCCCCCTCGCGCGCTGCCTCTATCAGAGGCAGCAGATGGGTATAGGGGAGGCTGCTGCAAAACAGTCTCTGACCACAGCGGGCTGAGGCTGCTCCAGCAGCAACCCCCGTCCGCAGGGGTCGCAGCAGGGAGCTGCTCCCAACCCCATGTACAGGGGCTGCTGCCGCCAAGCAGCCTCTGTTCCCAGCAGACAGGGCGAGGCATGCACAGAGGCTGTTCCAGCAGTAGCTCCTGTCTGTGGCCAGTTCTGGCCACCACAAACGGGTTGGTGCTGGAGCAGACTCTGTTCGCGGTAGACAGGGGTGGCCTCAGCAAACAGGGGCTGCTGAACTCAGTGCAACCTGGGACTGAGCAGTCTCAGCTCGTGCTGGTCCAGGACTCTGCACCTTTGCATTTTAAATACAGGAAGAGCCTGAGCCATAGCGCAGGTGGCTCCTGGAGCCAGCACGAGCTGGGAATACTCAGTCCTAGCTTGAGCCTGCTCCACAAGCTACCCCTGCTGTGGCTTTGCAGAGTAGTCCTTATCAACTAATCATGTAGTCAATGCAATTTGTGTCAACTACACGATTAGCCAGATAACTGCGATTGAACATCCCCAGGCACCCATTCAATCTTTGGAGGACCCAAACTGAGAATGGAATTTAAGAACACACACACTTCTACTCTTGCACAGATGTGCAGTCTGGAAGGATTACAGCTCCCATGTACCAATAAGGGAAAATATACTCATAGGAGGGTTTTTCTAGGCAGCCACTTTCTTTTTTCCGCGGAATGACATAGTGACATCATGAATCATTCTGTGTCCTGCAGCACCTCCCTCCACCCTCAGCCATGTGGCCTCCCCGCATCCCCGTGCTCCAGGGAGCCGGGAACCGTGCTCCAGGGAGCCTCCCCCCATCCCATGCTCCAGGGAGCTGTGGCTTCCCCCTTCACCCCTCTCCTGTGCTCGGAGCCGGGGGAAGAACCATGCAGCCTTTGGCTGGACCTAGGGTTGCCAGGTGTCCGGTATTGACCCAGACAGTCTGGTATTTTCGCCTCCTGTCCAGTTTTTAAAAAAATCAGAAGATACTGGACACCTAAAATGTCCGGTATTTTCTGATTTTTTTTCCCTGCCAGGAGGTGAAAATACCAGATACCTGGCAACCCTATGACACTCAGCAACCGGGCCCAGCTCCCAGGCCCTTCCCCCCAACCCAGCCCCAGGGCCCCTCCCGGACCTTCCTCCCCCAAACCTCCCCTCCTCTCCACTTACCTGGTTCCGCAGGGAAACTCTCTTCCCGCACAGAGTAAGAAAACAAGATGGCTGCCGGCAACAAAAAACCCCAAAGGCTTTAAAGGGGACATGCTTAAAGGGGACATGTTTGTTTTCTTGTATTTTTGTTTTTTGCTTAATAACTGTCTTTTTTTTTTTTTTTTGCACTCAACAATTTTGGTATCCCCCCCTTTTTTCCCCTCAACAGTGGGTGTGTGCGTGTTCAGTATTTTTGGTTAAACCATCTGGCAACCATAGATGGGTCTGATCCAATCCTTCGGCAGCCATGGGGAGAGCCAAGCCCAGCGCGGCTTAGGTCCAGTCCCCTCTGGTGGCCAAGGAAGGGAAAGCCAGGGCCAACAAGGCTTGGGCCCGGCCCCTCCCAGCAGCCGGAGGGAGAGAGTTGGGACTGCTGAGGCTGGAGGGAATGGGAAGAGCCAGGGCTGGTGTGGCTTTGGTCCTGCCTGAAGACTGGGAGCGGCGGGGGGCAGAGCCAGGGCTGGCCCAGCCCGATGGCCGGAGGGCGAGCTGGGGCTGCCTACCTCTAGAGAGAAGGAGGTTTGTGAGTGTAGCGAGCAGGAGGCACAGCCCCCTAGTGACTATGCATTAAAGCCGTGGTCCCTAACACGGTGCCCGCGGGGCATGCGCATTTCCATGCGCCCGCCAGGTGCTCGGGGCTCGCCCGGCCCCGGGCGCGCGGCGCATGGCGGGGGGAGCGCCGGCCCCGGGCGCGCGGCGCATGGCGGGGGGAGCGCCGGCCCCGGGCGCGCGGCGCATGGCGGGGGCCGCCCCCGGGGCGCAAGTGTCCCCGCCCCCTGGCGCCCAGCGGGCGAACGGCCACGCCCCCTGGCGCCCAACAACCTTGAAAGGTTGGGGACCACTGCATTAAAGATTCAGAAACTCATATTGCTTGCTTCAAGTTGTCTCTGTTGCAACGTGTTGTTATTTAGGGGGAGGTTTACTGTGAACATGGACTGATGAGCAGGCAGTGTAACCAAAATTTATTTTCTGTTAGGTGGATAGGAGCCAGAAACAGATGACGCTGTGGAGAAGAGGGGGTGGAAGGCCCGGGGGGGAGGGGGCGGAAGAGACAGGAAATGAGGACAATTTGTAGGGCAAGCCTTGAATTGCTTGTTTGAGAAAAATCTGTGTTTTACTAGCCTCTAGCTGAGAAGAAAAGGGAAAATGGCTCCCTTTTTACCTCAGATTTATGCAGTGTTTCCAGAGATTTGGTGGAACATTTTGGAACTGACAGCACAGATACCCTGACTAGTGAGGGAAAAGAAATACGTGTAATGCCAACGTTATCAACATGTGGATTTTTAGATCAAAAGGATACAAAAGATTGTGGGAGAGCAAAGCGTACACCATGACATGGAGACTGCTTACTACAGGGATGTCTGGGTGGAGAGAGGTGGCCTGCACTGACATCACATTTGTCCACTCTGCAGCGTCTCACCAGGTGACTTGAGATGTTGACATGGTAGTGATTCACTTGGCTGGAAATAATTTGAGCATACATCTCGTACAGATTTGGACTGCATAAGAGATCTGTATCCAGGAACAGAGAGTGTTCTTGGATTTGGCAGCGTATCTAACTGCTACAGCAACAATATGAAAGCTATTAATAAGTGCTGGAAGAACATTAATCAGAGGAGAATTCATTGGAGGGTTCTGGTCTGCCTCACCAGCAATTTTACTGCATGGCATAAAAACAAGGTCTGACACCACTGTTTCTTGGAAGTGGGGTACATCAAAGGATCTTTCTCTCAAACATGAAACCATCAGCATTTTGAAACAGAGAGGCTGTTTGTGATATCTCTCACCCGCCCTGCTACAAACATTACCCTTCAAACATCAGAACGTAAGAATGGCCATACAGGCCAGACCAATGGTCCTTCTAGCCCAGTGTCCTGTCTTCTGAGTGGCCAATGCCAGGTGCTTCAGAGGAAAACATCACAACAGGCAATTAGGGAGCAATCCATCCTCTGCTGTCCATTCTCACCTACTGGCAGTCAGAAGTGAGGAACACCCTGAGTATGGGTTCACATCCCTGACCATCTCTTGACTAATAGCGATTAATGGATCTATCCTCCATGAAGTTATCAAGTTATTTTTTGAACCCAGTTTTTAGTTTTGGCCCTCACAACATCCACTGCAACGAGTTCCATAGATTGACCGTGTGTTGTGAGAAGTAGCATATCCTTTTGTTTACTCTAAACTTGCTGCCTATTAATTTCATTAGGTGACCCCTGGTTTTTGTGTTATGTGAAAGAGTAAACAACACTTCAGGCCCGTACACAGGAATTTGGGGGGGGGGTTGCTTTTTTTGTAAATGTGAACCACAAGGGTGTGAATGCACAGCCTACGGTCCCCCAAGTAAGCAGGGAAATCAGCCCCAGCCTTACCCAGCAAGCCAGAGCATGGGGAAGGGAGGCTCAGTCAGCTTGCCACTCCTGCCTTCCCATGGCCGGACAGAGCATGCTTACTAGTGGGAGCAATGGAGGGGGGGGTGCTTTCACGCACACTCCCCCCCCCATGTATGAGCCTGCACTTCCTTACTCATTCTCTCCACAGCATTCATGATTTTAGACCACTATCATCTGCCCCCTCCATTGTCTCTTGTCCAAACTCAAAAGTCTCCCTTTTTTTAAAAGCTCTCCTCGTACAGAAGCCATCCCTAATCATTTCTGTATCTTCTATATCTTTTCCATTTCTAATGCATCTTTTGTACAACCCATTCACACTCTCTCTCTCTCTCTCACACACACACACAGAAGTTTGTCCATCACTACTAAAGGACAAAAAGGAAAGAAAAAAAAGGCTGTCTATGCCACTTGCCAATGGAAATTAACTGCATGCCCTTAAGGGTCAATCAGTATTTTAGGTTTTAAGTGTACATACACTAAACAGTGGAGGCAGTAGTTAGGCCTGTTTAGGAAAGGTGTACTGATTGGTGATATGAGGTCATGTGTGGATTACTTGGAAGTGTGTGACAGACCCATGATTAGAATATGAGGAGATCTAGGTTTTGCACCATCAGAGGGCTGTGAGCAAAAGCAAGAACTCCATGCATACCTTCAGGATCCAGTATACCTCATTATAATGCAGATTTGTGCACTAGGCACAGAGGTTTTATTACAAAGGGTATTGTCACTAGTGAGCTGGGATACGAGAGTAGTCTAATCACTTATAGTTTCCATGCACTCCAGGAAAAGTGACTGTGGTCGGTGTCAGCTATACTGAATGGTTGAAGCAGTAATTATCTCTGTATGGCAGAGGTGTTTTGGCAAGATCTGCAGATTACTTGGAGATGCATGACAAAGCAATGACTGTGATGTGTGATCTATGTTTTTCATCCTCTCATTGAGTGAGGAAGGGGAAATAGTGCATGAGTAACTTCAGGATCCAGTATGCATCACTTCTACGGAGAAGTGAGCAGGTTACGTTGGTAGCAGGGCATAGGACTTTCATTACAAAGGATATTGTCAGCAGTGAGGTAGAATATGAGAGGACTGTAATGCTTTAATGACAGTTCAGTGAAAGAGTAGGTTGAAATGGTAACCTGTGAGTAGATGTAAGGGAGTTGTTAAAGGCTGTTAAGTGGTTCTTAAATTTCACACGTTAGTCTTTCTGGGAAGTTAGCTAAGTATGAGAGTGAGCTCCAGGATCTTTGACCCTCCTGAACTTTTCAGTTCACACTGGCTTTTGGCATATGTACTATCTGCATATTGCTTAAGGAGGGTAGAAGGAAGATGGTGTGGGAAACCTTCTCTCCCTCCCCTTCTTTTTTATCCTTTAGTGCAGTGTTTCCCAATTGGTGCTCTGGGGAAACCTGGGGTTCCGCGGAGCAAAACTAGGGGTTCTGCGAGGAGCCGGCACTCCCCTGACCCCTCTGAAAAAGAGAGCCAGCCAGCCAGCTAGCGAGCGAGCAGAGGCATGGGCAGCGAGTTGTGTGGGCTCGTGGTGCCCATGCTCCAGAAATATTTGGAGCTGGAGCGGGTCCCACCCCTGTGCGTCTCTCCCCCATCCCCGTCCCCATCCCGGTCCCGTCCCTGCCGTGCGCAACCTTTTCTGAGCTCCCCCTTGCTGCCTGCTACTGCCCTGTGCAGCGCGCTCAAATCAGCGGGTGGGGAGACGCCCGGACGTGACATAACGTCACGGCCCAGGATTTTAAATCTGCTGGGCGCTGAGTTGCTGGTTCCGAGTCCGGGGACAGAGCACAGACTCTGGCCCCGCAAAGTGGAAGGCAGAAGGTACGGGAGAGGGAGGGTAGGGGCTTGTGCAGAGGGGAAGGGCTGGGTGAGGAAGGTGCTTGTGCAGAGGCGGAGGGGACGGGGAAGGCACCAAAGGGACAGAGGTGGAGGAGAGACAAATGGCAGGGGACCAAGTGCAGACAATGAGGAAAAAGGCAGGAGGGGAGGTGTCAATGGGAGGGGGAGAGGGTAAGGGTATTGGGGACTAGAGGGAGGAGGGGGAGGTGCTGGGAGAAGGCTTGAAAGAAGGGGTGGGCATGAGGAAGGCCGGGATGGAGCAAGTCATGTGAGAGGGCACAGGGGCATGAGGGGAATGGGGGCAGAGGGTGGTGAGGGATGGGCATCAGGGAAAAAGGGGGCAAAGGGAACAGGGGAAGTGAGGGAAGGGGGAGGCACCAGGAGGGTGCAGGGGTAAGAGAAGGTGCAGGTGCCAAGGGATTCTGGGGGTGAAGCAGAAGGGCAGACACCTGCAGGGGAGGGACCAGCACCAGAGGAGAGACGCAGGGCAGGTTTATAGAGGGAGGTGTTAGAGGGGATGAGGAGGAGTAGCTCACATGATCAGAGTGGGGCTACTGGAGGAGTGGGCACAAGGAGGAGAGAAGGGCTGGTGGAGGGGGGTAGGTTGCAGGAGGGCTGAGGACAGTGAGAAGGGCAGGAGTCAGGACAGCAGAGGATGGTGAGGAGTGGGGGGGGGGGAGCAGCAGGCACCAGGGGAGCTGACATGGCAGCAGAGGGAGAAGGTAGAGGTTTAAAAATATTTATTAATAACTTGGGCGGCACATCCAAACAAGCCACATTAACTTAGTACTGGTGCACAACACAAAATTCATTTTGCTCATGGGAGGAAACTCTTAGGCTATGTATACACTGGTTGTTTCTTGCTCAAGAACATCTTGTGCAAGAGTTCTTGTGCAAGAACACATCCACACTGCCATGTGCGAGCTGTGCTTTTGCACAAGAGCATCTATGGCAGTGTGGACGCTCTCTTCCCCGAGAAAGTGCCAATGGCCATTTTAGCCATAGGGCTTTCTTGCTCAAGAAATTCATGTTGCCTGTCTACACTGGCCTCTTGTGCAAGAATAGTTGCGCAAAAGGGCTTAATCCTGAGCAGGACCATCGTAGTTCTTGCGCAAGAAGCCCTGATTTCTTACATTAGAACATCAGTGTTCTTGCGCAAGAACACACGGCCAGTTTAGACAGGCAGCAAATTTTGGCTCAAGAGCGGCCGCTTTGGCGCAAGATCGTGCCAGTGGAGAGACAGCCTGGTTCAGCAGTTTTGGGAGCTTGGAGGAGGTGCAGGGAAACAGGGCTCAGCTGTGCTGTGGGGGAGGCATGCATGGAACCAGTGCAGGGCTCAGCTGGGCTGAGGTGGATGGGGGAGGGCATACAGAACAGACGGGCAGCTCAGCTGGGCTGTGAGGGGCTGCAGGAAACTGGTGCTGCACTCCCTTGGATTGTGGGGGATGGTTTTGGGGAAGGTGCAGGGAACCAGCAGGGGTGGGCAGCTCAGTTGGGTTGCAGGGGATAGAGGTGCAAAGAAGCCTAGTGGGGAAGAGGGGGAAACCAGGAGCCCTGAAATGACCTCCCCTGGTCCAAAAATTCCTCATCTGGGACCAGTCAGATCCAGAGGGTGCCAGATCAAGGAGGTCCAACTCCTACTCAAGTCCGCTTCTTGCACCCTACCCCCAATCTGCTCCTGGTCCCTCCCCCTGGCCAGACACCCTACATCCAGCCTGCTTCTGGCACCCTACCACCACCCAGACCTTGACCCCTTCCGCCTCCCACCTCCTTCCCAGATCCTGCACCCCCATCCCTATCCCGCTCCTTGGCAGCCCTGCCATCCACCCTAGCACCACCCTGGCCCCAGCACCTTGCCTCACACCCCAGGACTCAGCACCACCCTGGCTCTGGCCCCAGCACTCTGCCATCCACTCTAGCACCCAGCAGCACCCTGTTCCTTGTCCCAGCACCCTGCCAGTCACCCTAGTGCCCAGCAGGACCATGTCCCTGACCACAGCACCCTGCCACCTGCCTGCCCTAGCACCTTGCCCCAGCACCCTGCAACCTGAGCCAGCATCCTTCCACCCAGCAGCACCTTCTCCCCAGCCCCAGCTCCAGCACCCATTAGCACTCTGTCCCCTACCCCTACCAGCGCATTTGGGACTACATTGGTGAGGCTTAGGCGTTTTTGGAGGAGTTTTTTTTGTTTTTCGCATCTCACTTGTGTGGCCCCAACTGACTTTTCTGTGGGTCAGTGACCTTTGACTCAAAACAGGTTCCTCACCGCTCTCATAAATAAAGACAATGCTAAAACCTTTTGAGTTTGACATATTTTATTTTAAAAATGAAGCCCCCAATTGGGACCAAACCCCCATTTCACTGCAGCATCATAACACTCCTGCACCACCTGACCCCAAATCTGAGCCTATCATACACTGGAACCCCCTGTCCTGAGCCTCTTACATCCCCAAACTCCTGCATCCCACATCCTCAGTCTTCTGCCACAACACTCCTGCACGATCCACACATCACAAATCTGTGTCCTGATCCCATCATACTCACAGCCTCCTTGCCCTGAGTCCCTCACATATCCAGCCCAAACTCCTGCACCCTCACATCCACAAGCCCTGGCTTGCTCAGCACCCCAACCTTCCACCTGAGCTCAACACTCCCCAGCCAACAGCCCCTTCTCCTGCATCCAAATTCCCTCCCAGAGCTTGTACTTCTCACCTCTTTCCACATCCAAATCCCTCATTCCCACCCCACACCTCACTCTTACTAGGTTGAGACAGGTATAAGGGCTGGGGATAGCCAGTGATGGAGAGGAGGGGAACAGAGCAGATGCGGCCTCATGGAAGGGAGTTGGAGGCGGGTCTCGGGGAAAGAATATGATTTTCATGAATTGGTGGGTCCCTTTCTCCCCCCCCCTTTTTTTTGCTTGACAAACCTAGGGGTTCCTTGAAATTCTGAAAAGCTGAAAAGGGTTCCTCAGCCAAATAAAATTGGGAAACACTGCTTTAGTGGTGTTAGATGGAATTACGTGGGCAAGAAGTGTTTTGTAAAAGGCGATAAAGAGCTTGTGCCTTTCAACAATTGTAGGATTGGCAGAATGAAGGGGTGGGTGGGTGGGTGGGTGGGGGTGTGTGTGTGTGTGTGTGTGTGTGTGTGTGTGTGTGTGTGAGAGAGAGAGAGAGAGAGAGAGAGAGAGAGAAAGAAAAAACAGGGCATAACGGGGCATTGCTTGAAAAAGGGCAGAATTATAAGGTTGCCTGGGCAATCTTCACTGCATTGCATAGTTTTCAGAAGACTGAGTTTTGCTCAGCTCAGCATTCCATAAAGGAATAGCGTGCCACACCAAGCAACTCTAAACTGTGAGGCTGTGTCTACACTGGCGCGATCTTGTGCCAAAGCAGCCACTTTCGCGCAAAAACATGCTGCCTGACTACACTGGCGGGGAGTTCTTGCGCAAGAACACTGACGTTCTAATGTGTGAAATCAGTGCTTCTTGCGCAAGAACTATGATGCTCCCGCTCAGAAATAATCTCTCTTGCGCAACTGTTCTTGCGCAAGAGGCCAATGTAGACAGGCAACATGAATTTCTTGCGCAAGAAAGCCCGATGCCTAAAATGGCCATCAGAGCTTTCTTGCGCAAGAGAGCGTCTACACTGGCACGGATGCTCTTGCGCAAAAGCACATGCCAGTGTAGATGCTCTCTTCTGCAAATACTTTAAAACAAGAACTCTTGCGTTAAAGAGTATTTACACAAGATAATGCCAATGTAGACATAGCCCTAGGTCCCTTTTTTTTTGGGGGGGGGCCAATGAATTCTATATAGTATGGCAGAGCTCCGGTCATACCCCTGGGTCCTGCGCTGCCTGGCGGATTTTTGGTATGCCTCAGGCTCATGGTGACCCTTCTACTCTGCTTCTTGCTTCTCTCAGAGGCAAGAGTTCGCCTCTTAGGGTATGTCTAGACTACAGGGTTTTGTTGACAGAAGTTTTGTCAACAGATACTGTCGACAAAGCTTCTGTCGACAAAGAGCATCTAGACTACATCCAGTTCTGTCGACAAAGCAAGCCACTTTTCGACATAACAGTGTGGACGCAAAGGACAGTGTAGATGCAATAATGCCTTCTATCAACAGAACTCTGCCAACAAAAGGCGTTATTCCTCGTAGAATGAGGTTTACAGACGTCGACAAAACTCCTGAGTTTTGTCTACATTATGTCGACATAACTCAAAGGCAGTGTGGACGCAGGTATAGTTTTGTCGACAAAAGTCCACTTTTGTCAACAAAACCCTGTAGTCTAGGCACACCCTTAATGAGTCAATTTCATCATAGGCAAGTCACTAGTTAAAAGGGGAAAATCCTTCTATGAACCAAAAAGTCCCCTCTCTCTGGTGGCAGCCCACTGGTTATAAGGGGAACCTGGTCCTACTCATTTACTCCGTCTTCTGGCCCTGGGCCCTAGGTAGCAGCCCTTAGTGGGGCTTTTGCCCTTATCCCCACTTCTCCAAACGCTCCCCTGGTACTCTCTTCCAGGCATCTAGGAGAAAACCTCTCCTGCTTGCAATCTCTGGTTTGTCTTCACTCTGCACTTCCTCCTTGTCAGTCAATCCCTCTTCTCCTTTCCCCTGCCTTACCTGAGGGGGAAGCCTTTTATGGTGGACCAGCAGGCCCTAACTGGCTTCAGTGTCCAATTAGCCTGCTCCTGCAGGCCAGCTCTTAATGAGTCCCAGGTGCCCACTTGTCTAAATTGCTAAGAGTAGTCTCTGGTAGCCTACTCAGTGAACAGGAACCCACTCATCCAACATAACTCCACTAAACTCCTGCAGCCCTACTGCCTCTGGTCTGCCACAATAGATTCTTATCTGAAGCTCATCACTGAAGCATCTGAGCACTTTTTCTCAGCTACTAATGTCTTGGGAAGAAGTTGAACTGTATCCTAACTTCATATGCCCTGGTGATTATACCACTTGCCCCGTATCTGTCTGCCTCCACTTGCTTTAGGTTTTTTCCTCCTCTTCTTTCTTCTCCCCTTCCATGTGTTAGATTTTTTCCTTTAATCGGCTAAAGAACAATTTAGAGGAAAGATGTAAGAGCATATTGCTTGCAGAGGGGGAAAATGCAGATCAGTGTTCTTAAATGTCATCACATAATGAAAAAAATACAACAGGGCCAAATTGTACCCTCTTTCAGATGTAACAGAAGAGGGAGAAATGTAAAAAACTAGATGAGGTTTGCTTCTTGGAGTTTCCAGCTAGCTATCCTCTGAAGTGGAAGAGGGCTTTTGAGGAGCAGGAAAAGGGCTAGAGGGTGCCAGGTTCACAATATCACACAGCAGGGATTTTCAGGGAACCAGAATTTACATTAAGTTCCACTAATGGTAGGCCAAAGGAGATATGAGGAAATAACTAGTTTTATGGTTGTCTAGCCATTCCAGAAATAATTGTTTCAGGTTGACCCAAAACAAAACAACAAAAATCAAAGCATTTGGTAATTAAGAATCAAAAATAGTTTGCGGTTAAATAAAACATTTTAATTAGACTGAGGATTTTTATGCATTACATTTTAATACAACTGAAGGAAATTTCAAATGAAAAGTTTTCTTAAATTTAAAATGTCAAAGTTTCATTTCAAAATGTAGAAACAAAAAGCTTTGATTTTTTTTCTAAGGTTTTTTTTTTTTTTTTAAGTACTTTTTCCTGACCAAAACAATTTAGTGAAATTGACACACAAAAAAAAATCACAAAATGTTTTGGTTGACCCAAATCTGTATATTTTATGCACAAAAAACTGGCTGAAAATTTTCATGCAGCTCTATACTCAACCCCCTTAATCCTCTGACTTCTCCATCAGTCATGGCAGTATGGCACTCCCTGCTAGCCAAACATCCCGGGCCTTCTCTCAGATGGGTGAAGACATGGAGCCCACATTAATAGAGATTCAAATGCATTACTCAGACACAGATATCTGCTTGAATATCAGTGGAGTTTGGGGAGGAGTGAACTTTGGAGAATAGCTCCTCCCCGCATAAATGCAACCTGACCTTCACTCACCTGACTAATCTCAGACCATAGAATTTCAGCAAAGGGACTTCCACGAGGTTCCAGAGACTGGAGGAAGAAAAAAGGGCTGCCACTCTTGCTTCCTGCTTTACCCTATGCAAAATCCAGCCCATCAGTCTGCAGAAGCAGGTTTAACAAGTGGCCCTATATTAACTAAACTATATTAATTCATCATTTATTTTGTACTAGTACATTTACCTGGCATTCCTTGGGTCATTAAGGAGGGCCTCAGGGAAGGAGCTGAAGGGGGTGCAGGAGTCAGGGCAGGGGCTCAGGACTCAGTTTGGGGGGCAAGGAGGGGCTTATTGCAAGGAGTGGTGTGTGCAGGAGGCTGGCTGATCCCTGGGGCAGGCCAGAGCAAGGGGGGCCATGCTGCCCAGCTGCTGGCTCCCCAGGGTAATAAGGGCCATGCTGCCTACCCGCCAGCCCACCAACAGAGGAACCTTACCTATGTATGACAGTCAGCCACTTCCAGAGCCCCAATCCCAGTCACCCATTCTTTTACCAGTGTGCCTGCCCCCGTGATCATTCTGCAGTATAACTGTTCCTGCTAGCAGACCTCTCCCTTCGTGTTTTATGAGAAAATAATATTCCAGGCAAATCCCATTGTCCTGGCACAACCAAACCCTGACCTTGCTTTAAATTATAAGAAGAACAAGCTACATACCAAATTTGGTGGTCCTAGCTCTTACCATTTAGGAGGAGTTCTTGAACAGACTCACAAATAGGCAGGCACACAAACTCTCACAAATATATAGCAGATATAAATGTTTTGTATTTAATTCGTATGGTGTTTTCTTGCAGTATGTTTTAGTATTTGGGTGATCAGTTTTCATTTTGATATAAATGATGTATTTAAAAGGGCTTTAAACTTTTGTTTTATATTGAAAATAGGTGTTGAGTTGAATTTTAATCGAACAAATCTGAACAGGCCATATTCAGTCACAAAGAACTTGATGTACAACTAATCCAAACTGGGTACCTGCCACTTCCCTAATAACAAGCAACATTTTGTAACTTAGGGATACGGAAAATTAAAGGAAACTGCTATTGTACTGCAGAAATTAAAATGGTAAAAAGAGTCTAAGATCACAGAAAGGCAAAAATGTGGCCTAATCCCTTTTAAAATAATGTGAATAACTAAAATGGTGTCATCTTTACCAGAGAATGTTAGCTTTTGTTATTAAAAATGGACATCACATTGAAACAGGTATTCTTCATTAGATTATTAGCAGATATAGCTCACAAATCTGAGCAACAAATGAGCTAGCCACTTTATTTGTTTTGTTAGTTTTCTTTGCTAACGTATGAAAAGATAACTCAAGAATTTAGATTTTTTTAAAAAAAGGTCTTGGAAATTGGAAGCCTGATATACAATGTTTTTGGAAAGTTTATTGGTCTGAATATTGAAATAATAGTATCTCAGCTGTAGGATTTCAACGACTTGGAATTTGGCTTGTGGAAAAGAGAACATTTTTTCTCCAAAGCAAGCAACTTTAGGGCTAGACCCAAAGCCCAAAGAAAGCAACAAGACTTGACTTTGCACTGACTTCTCTGGACTTTGGAGTCAAGCTTTCTTTATTTAGGGGACATTTTATACAATAGCATTCTCATGACTAGTTGAATATACATTTTCAGTAATTTTGTTTAAGAATTTGAAAAAAATCTTGCTATATAGTAAACTGAATTAATCACCACATGCTTCTTTAGATCTCTCACTTCACAGGAGATTTACACTAATGAGCTAAATAACAAGTTTTGCACAGTTCAGGTAGCTGTCAGTTTTCATACTTCTGTAGTGCTACTCAATGCCAAACCCAGGGACAGTATCTATTAGTAATGGCCAGCCACACAAAAGCTATGTTAAATGTTATGAGCCAAATTCTTCCCATGCTTTACACATAAGGAACCAACGTGGAGGACACAGCTGGGGAGATGGGTTAGCACCTACACAATTAAAATACAACGGGGAGGGGAGCAATGTGTGTTTCCACCTCTCCCTTCCCTATGTTTTGGCCCCCCACAATATTTCACAGAGGTGAGAGTAGGACCCAGAGGAAGGATTGGAGTGGCTGATGGCGGAATGTGATATCAGGCTGGCAGGAAAGGAGGCAGCCGTAGCAACTCTCCACTATTAACCTTCCAGCCACTCTGGCAAGACACTGGATCAGGGGTGGGACAGAAGCACATGCACCAGCCACCAGGTCAGTGGACAAGGCACAGCACCTGGGCAGAGAGGAAGCACAGAGCAGTGGGCAACAGCAACCAAAAAAAACCTGCTATAGAAGCAGCAGCAGAAACTACCAGGATGCCCCTTCCCAGCCAGCTTCCTCCTAGGGATGTAATAGAGTAGTCAATTAACTGATTAGGCATTTAAAGCATATTAGGAGCCAGGCGGCCAAGCATCCAGGTTCAGTTCCGGCTCGTACCAGGTCCGGGAAGCTTAGCCCTCCTCCCGCTCCCCACCACAGGGGTAGCTGCCAAACCACACTGCTGCCTCTGACTGGAGCTAGTTTTTAAACTAGGTCCTGCCTGGTACCCTACATCAATACAGAGGCAGCAGCACAGAGTGGCAGGAAGCTCCTCGGGAGTGGGGCCGGAGAGCATTGTCTACTGGCCCCACCATGGGGACTACAGAATAGTCAAGTAACCAATAAGAATTCTTGAAGTTAATCGATTATTCAGTTAACTGATATTTAACATCCCTAGTTCCTCCACACCCAAGTTCCGTCAAGTCTCAATAGCTCTCTTAATTCTCCTCTCCCACATTCACAGAAAGCTTCCACTTGCTGTATGGAACCTCCACACAATCCGGAGGTCCTGTGTAAAATCTGCCATGTTACTGGATCTAGCTGGAACAAGTAGTGTTCTAAGCACTCAAAGCTTGTTCTGGCACCACAGACAGAACTGAATAGAGTTCTCAAGCCAGACTATCACCCTGATAAACAGCAAGGAAATACATTTTTCCAATACAAAATTGCAAAGTATGTCTCAAAGCATTGTACAAAAATGGATAAGCATTAATATGTCAATTTTCCATATAGAGAAACTGAGACACAAAGCTGCTAAGTGATTTGCTCAAGATCACCCAATATGCCAGTGTCAGAACTGGGAATAAAATCAAAGTGTCTTCACTCCCAAGTCTGTGTTTATGTCACAAGACCTGTATTTCCCAGAATGTGAGTTGTGATACACAAGACCATCCCACTTTGAGCAACAAAACCTTATCCTCAAATCTGAGAGGCCAGTTGCCAAGTTGCAATGCCCAGAGGACAGAGCTGAGCTCAGCCAGCCCTTCAGGACAAGTGTCACTGCAGAGTGAATGCAAGGTGAGCTCAGTTTGCAATCCCGCACTCTCATGAGCCTTCCAGAACTTGGGGACAGCACTCCATTCCAACCCAAACCAAAGGGCGCTGCACCATTTACAAGTTTGGGAACCACTGCATTATGCCACAGCTGCCTTGGCATTATTTGTAACATGGTTCAACCCTGTCTACACTACAGAAGTAAACTGAAGTTTAACTGTGCCAGTCCCTACTAAGAGATAACTATATCCGAGACCATGGGTTTTGATAATATAGAAGGAATCCTCAGTCCATAAACACCATGAAAATGTAAAATTCGGGGCATGAGTCATTTCTCAATTATACTATTAGAAGTTATTTCAGATTTACTTCTGACTTGCAGTGGTATAAGATTGGGTAGAGAATAAGGCAAACCACTGAAGACACCTTGTATTTATATAGGCTTGCCTACAGCAAAATATCCCAGGTAAGATTACGCACAAATAATACAAAAAGAACTCCGCAAGTGGATCAGCAAACTTCAAATAATCCTTTGGAATTTATAATAAGGGTGGAGAGGGTTGGAATATGACTTCCCCCAACCAGAGTAGTTTTTTTAAAGACAGGTTTTTTAAATCTAACTTCTACTCAAGATCTCATCTCAGAATAGCTAAAATATTCTGCTAAAGTTAGTTAACAAGGATGACATTGAAAAAATATTGTTTGGTCACCCATTCAACTCACAAACAGGACAGCTCCTCAGACACATTTTTTAATCCATCTCTACACTGAATGAGACAGCATTGCTTTTCAAATTATAAACCTAAGGTTCAGAATGTGAATTGATGCAAGATGCTATCTTGTTTTTATATTAATGTTTATTTAATGAAGAAACTGATGAACCTATGGTGTGGCATGCTGGTTAATATCGACTTTATCACCCTATACCCCAAACCCTGCCCCCACACTTTCTTTCCAAAAGTTCTCTGCATCAAATTCCGTCACATTGACTGCATTTTTAATTTGATCATGTTTATAGTATTTACCTCTAGCATAACTGTTGCAAATTATGCCACTTCAGTGACACTAATACAGTCTATACTGGGAGCTTGCAGAGTTACAAAATGGCATCAGAAATTAAAGAATGATTTCCCCATCATAGAGGGGTGAAAAGAGGAAAAATGAAAGAGAACATACAGCACACACACAGCAAATTATGTTGTGTGAGAGTTTTGGAATCTCCCAATAATATCACCTTCCAGTCCTGTTAAGAAGATTAGAAGTCTGCATAGTTCACACTGAAAATAAATGCTTTTCTAAATGAAAATTATTCTTGATAGCTAAAGTTTTGGTTTACAGTTTCCCTAAACCACAGTATTTACCTTCTATCCTCCTGTTCAAGTTACAAGATATGAAAACAAAAATTACTACTAGTTTGTTTGTTTTTTGAAATAGCAAACTAAGTTGTCCAGTTGATGTTCTCAGACCAAAACCTTGTGCATTTAAACAGAGAAAACTTTCAATAAACAATTATCTAAATAGAACACCCAATAATGTTTGGATACGTTAATTGTGTACTTTCTGACTCAGTGCTTTGTCTAAATGACAAAAGCCTCTGCTTTGAAGTGAGTTTAGCTATATGAACATATTACTCATTTCAAGATCAGAATCTTTCACATTGTATCTCAAGCACTTGTTCAGTCATTTTAGCCATTTAAATTATACCCTGGTGTTTATCTGCTACAGTGACACAACACTCTTCCAGTTTTATTCTACAGCAAAGTTAAAGTCTTCACATTGGCTTCTTTTCTTAAATGTATGCTTATTTTGGTTATCCACATTATTTGTATGAGATCCTATTTTATCACTTACAGCATGAAAATCAATTACAACTTTAAAACGTTAAATTGAATAATCATACTTTACACATGTGAGGATCTCAAACCACTTCATGAAAGTGTTTTAATGAACAAGAAGGCTTTAAAATAAGAGTCTTAAAAACATAACAAATGACATCAGATCCGGAGTCACATCCTGGGATCAACACAGCACCAGCCACATTGCAGACACCTGTTTAATTGGGAACTCGAACACAAAGATCTCGAGAACATTAACAAATACAACAAACAAGGAACCCAAAAGAACCCATGATCCAAGCCAAGTCTTGGAGCTAGTGAAAACGCCCCCGGACCCAATGAAATCCACCAGGCAGCCGACAGCCAGAAATGAATCTCTGCTGCGCTACTTCAACCACAACTACGAAGCCCCAAAGGCAGAGCGCACAAAGTACTCGGGACCCGCTCGGGCTCCAGCCAGCCCCAAGCCCTCTCCCACGGTTCAGCTGGCTCCGGCGTTTCTCGGGCTGCGCCTTTCCCCGCCCTCGCAGCTGGCGCCCGAGCGCCTGCCCCCAGCTCCACGCTCCTCTGGAAGCGCCGCGGGTGCGAACAGCACTGTCCGTGGCAGAGCCGGGCTCTGTCCCTGGCGAGCCCCGTGCTGTGCAGTGACTCAGCCCCCCTGAGGGAGGCGAGCTCGGAGCAGCGCTGCCCCAGGTTAGCCGAGCAGGGGAGCTGGGAGCCAGCCACGGGCGCCTGACACTGACCCACGCGGTACAGCGCTCGGCCGCGCCCCGGGCTGAAGTTCACCCCCAACCGCGGGTGGCGGGACACACACACCCCCCCAGGGAGGGCGGCAGGTGAGGGCAGCCCGTGCGCCCGCGGGGCGAAGCGGGAGGCAGCGGCCGCGGCGGGCTCCCGGGGACACTCACCCCATGTCTCGGCACTTGTCCCCGGCGGCGCCCGCGGGGTTCTCGCCTCTGTCCCCGGCGGGCGCGGGGCGAGTCCCAACTTCACACATGCGGCCGCCGGCTGCCCGCGCGCTCAGCTCCTGCGCATCCCGGGCCGGCCCCGGCGGCGGCTGCAGCGAGTCTCCCGAGAGCCGGGCGTGCGGCGGCGGCGGCTTCTCCCTGTGCCTGCTCGGCAGCGGCAGCAGCCGTCCTGCTCCTCCTCCTCCCCTTACATAACCTCCTCTCCCGGCGGCGGGGGCAGCGACCAGCCTCCCGCCGACACTGCGCCGGGAGCCGGGGGGTTCGCCGGGAAGCTCCCTCGCACCGCGAAGCCGGGGGCGGAGGCGAGTCCCCACCTGGTTGGCGCAGCCGCCTCCCACCACAGGCGGGGCGGCGGGCAGAGCCACACGCTGCTGGCCATGCTCCCCCTGCAGCGGCTGGCCGGGGCGCCCTCCCCAGGAGGCAGCGCCCCCTGCCGCCACATAAGGTCCTGCCCTGAGCGCTCACCCTACTTGCTTTGCGCTAGGAGGGCTTGGATCAAAGGAACCTGGAGCCAATCCCGTCCAGAGCCTCGCTTTGCGGAGGGAGCGCAGCACTGGCCCCAGCATCCCAAGACTCAGAGAGAGAGATCTACTCAGCAGCCTGACACCCCAGCTCCGCCATATGAGCCAACTTCTGATCTCTGCGCCCAGGATTTGGGGGTCGGGGAGAATCAAGCCCCCAACAATGCCACCTGGCACCACTCTCCCTTGGATCCCAGGTTGTACATCCCAGCGTTTGGGAAGATCCCTTCTGGATTTGAACGTTTTGGCCTTTGCACAGATGGTACCACTGGACAAAGGAAACGCCTGTAGTCAAACACCACAGATTTTGGAAGTTTCAGCTCCATTGCTGAGCAAGTTGACCTCTACCTTCAGGGAATGTGCTGTGAAGACTGGACCTGAACCCGAGAAATGTGGTGGTTTGTGTTGGTTCTTGGTTCGATAAAATGGCAGGAGTCCTAGAGGCTTAAGGCCAAATACCCAGTGAAAATACAGAACGATGGCAAGACAACAAGTTTTACTAAAGAAGGAGTGATTTATTAAGCTGAACAACTTCCTAATATTTACTTAACATTTACCTAATATAATGAACTACCTAATATTTACCATACAACAACTTTTAAACCCTAAGTCAAATATCTGCACACTTAAAAAATTGTTTATTTAACACTGACAATAGCAAGGGTAAAACCACAGAGCAATATTTTTTCTAACCTGGCTCTTTTAAACAACTTAACAACAGTGGGGGTAAATTAAATACTTACAAACTCAGCAGCAGCAACAACAATACAAAGACACACAAGGAAACAGAGCATGAGATTCGTATATCCCTTTTTAGATCGGTGGGTGGAAGGTGGCCTTTGGGTGATCAGTCCTAAACCAGAATAAAATTCTGTCTTCCAATATCCAGGAGTCCTTCCTGAGCTAAGGGCAGAGAGGTTTTTATGTTCTTGCCTATTGTCATATTTGGTGTTGTTTGTGCTCTGGGAGTGGCATGGGTGTGGTCTGGGTGTGGTGTGAGGCCCATATATGGTGTTGAGTGCTGGACTCTAACAAGGTCCATTTTATTGGTAGATAAGCCTTGTTGCTATCCATGTGAGGTGGGGAGGTTGCTGAGGTAGATCTGGCTATACCAGTGAGGCCTGGCCAAGAGAACCCATACTTGACAGTTTGGGGTTTTGTTACAAACTTCATAGATCTAGATATTTTCCAAGTGATCTTGGGCCCTTCCATAGCAATACTGGGATCAGTTTATAGTTCTATTCAGTTTCATCTGAGAAACCAGATTAAAATTACCAGTTTTCACTGAGCCACCCATTTTAATCAAAACTCATCAAGGACGAACCCACTTGAACAGGTGCACCAACTGGGGAGGCAAAGGAGACAATTGCCCTGGAGCCCAGCCATCCAAAGGAGCCCATGGCTCCTGGTCGCTGCTACTGCTCCTGCAGCATCAGGATCAGCCAGAGGCCCCAGCCCTTTAAATCTAAGCTCTAAGGCAAAGGTATGCAACCTATGACTCTTGAGTCAAATATGATTCTTTTGTCATTCTCAAAATACAAACAACTTTTTAAATTAAATTTAAAAAATGCATAATTACTCATGTCATGATAATTTTTGTCTTATTTCACCTTCAACTGTTCATTTTAACAACCATCCATTCTCCAACTCATTGGGGGTCTGTATAGTCTCTTTTTATTTTATTGGTCAAGAAAATTTTCCAGCCATCATATGTGATGGTGAATTCTGTAACCCCCTAACAGTAAAAATGACGGTGAGAAAGAAAAATGGCAAGTACCAACATTTTCAAAAGGAGTGGACAAACTTGTATGCATTTGTAGATAGGTCTCATTTGTAGTGAGAGACTGTCCTCAAACAAACAAAAAAGTGAATTTCATGACAAAACATGCAGCATTTGCTACAAAATACCCCAAGGGTGATGCATAAAAAAAAAAAAACTGTGAGGAGCTGCAGCAAAAAAATATTTTTGGATAAAATAGCCTGCAGGCATGCTCAAAAAAAGGTGGGAGTTTAAACTCTGCAAGTTTTGTAGGTTCATACAGCATTATTTGAGAGGGAAAGGCTTTCACAGATGGGGATTACTTGAAGAGATGCATGCTAAAAATTGGTCATGAACTATTAGATAAGTTTCATAACATGGACAACATTTTACAAAAAATTCAAGATATGCCATTTTCAGCAAAAACAGGCATGAAAATGTCCCATCAAATCGACAAGGGATAAATGCAAAATTTGAATACAAAGCTACTTATTTTTCATTTGCTTTGGACGAGACAACCAACATATGTGACGTTAATCAGTTGTGTATTCTGGAGTGATATATTTGTGGAAAAGCTGTGCACAAAGAAATGATTGGGATATTACCAATGAAAAATCAAACGGGGCAAAGACATCCTTAAAACTGTGATGAACTTTGTAAACAAGAAAGAAATACAGTTGGATAATCTTGTTTGTGTATGGACGGTGCACCTAGAATGGTTTGCGAATATAGGGGATTCCTTACTCTTGTCAGAACAGCTGAACTGCCCGCTTTTGAACTTTCATTGCATTGTGCATCAGGAGGCACTTGTGCACAATCTTGTGGAACCAAACCTGGAAGTGTAATGGGTCTGGTCCATCACATTGTTAATTGGATTCTTGCCTGAGCCATTAATCACCGTCAATTTCAGTCACAGCTCAAGGAAGTAGATTCGAAATACCCCGATCTACTAATGCACAATCTTCTAATGAAATGTTATCTTGTGGCAACGTTTTGTCTCATTTTGCTGCCTGCATTAATGAGATTGACACCCTTCATATTAAAAAAAAATGACAAACACACCAAGCTTTCAGACTGTGACTGGTAGTTCAAGTTTTACCATCTCCTCAACATTACCCGTCGTTTGAATGAGTTAAGCTACAAGGGCAAGGGAACACAGTCCTGTCTCTGCAGCAGACAGTGTTTGGATTTGAGTCAAAATTGACTGTTATCAAAGATATCGAGATGGGCAGATTGGCACATTTTGAAAGATTATGAATGTTTTATGATTCTTATCAGAGGGAGAATCCAAATAACAGCTTTGATTTGCAGCAGTTTGCTGGATTTGTTTCTGAGATCCTGAAGACATTCAAATCTTGTTTTGTTGACTTTTGTAAACATGGTGCTCTGTTTAAGTTTATGATTTGTTCACATAAAGAATCTGTTGAATTAGTGGATTTAACATTCATTCCAGGCATCTCAGTCAGAGATTTGGAAATGGAAATAGCAGATTTCAAGGAGTCAGATATCTAGGTAGAAAAGTTCATCAAGCTGAATTCTGATTTAGAATGCCTTGCTCGACAATGTGCAGAATTGGCAAAACTGCACAAATGGTCTGACATGAAGAAATTGGAGCACAATGATAATCTGATTCTGCAAACTTGGAAATAACTTCCTTTCACGTACAACACCGTGCAGAATGTCACCTTGGCCTTACTTTCAATGTTTGTCTCAACCTATATGAGTGAGCAGCTTTCACGTATATCAAAGGTAATTTGCACTCAAGATTGACAGAAGACAACATGAATACATGCTTGCAGCTGAATTTGACCAGTTATGATGTAAACTTCAAAGAAATGTGCGAAAACATGCAGCAGCAGAAGTCCCATTAAACAAAGTCCTTGAGTACAATGTTTCATTTATGCTATTATTAATCAGGTCAATTGTCAGTAATATTAAGTTGTATATTTTCAGTCTGCAAATGGGCATTCTTATACTCGCTCTTTGTTGACCACTTGTTCTGAAATGTGATGTAGTTTGGCTCTTTGGTTTGAAAAGGTTGATGAGCCCTGCTCTAAGGGCTGGAGGAGAGGAGACAGCGTGGCATGCTCCAGGTGGCAAAGAGGGCTACCTGCCTCTGGCCCAGCCCCTTCTGCCTGAGATCCCACCCCTTTCCGGGAGTATAGAACCAGGTTCCCCACCTCCCTTGCCCAGGCTTGCATAGGCTGCCAGTGCCCCTGAACTTAAATCACAAAATGAAAGAAAAGAAGTTTGAGTTAACCCCCATATATATCATGGATTTACATTGGAATAGAATTTTCCATCCAAAAAGCTCAATGTTTTACAAAGGTTGGTATTTATTTTTATTTTCTGGACAGAAAGCTGTCTGGGGCAGGGACTGACTCCTGGTTATTTGTCTGTACAGTGTTTGACACAATGAGGCATTATTGGGGTCAAACCTGCTGCTACTCTAATACAAAGAAATAACAATAGCATTCTTTTTTTGAATGGAGAAGTTAAAGCACATATAAGCTAAGTGCTTATTAATTAGTCAGTGAGTGACAGGAGTTGACACCAGGTTCTAAATTGATTCTTCTGTGGCATTGCACTCATTTACACTTGGCCTCCCCATCTTTCTGAGTTTTGCAGAGTTTTAGTAGTGTGTATCCCCTCCTTTCAGAGTGCTTCTGTTGTGAGTTTGTTTTGGGCTCATGAAATTGTGATTTTGCATCTTAATTATGGTTTGACAATGTGATGATCTCTTGCAGCCCCTTAACAGATTTGGGATGGCTTGTGGGATACACAATCACCTTGTTAAAATCAAGACAGTCCCAAAAATACATAATCCTGCTTGCATTATCATTTGTTAATTACATTATACTAGATATTTCAGTTACCTGGTCCTGTCATTGTGGTCATACTGTGACTTCTACTCTCCTGTCCTTACCTCCCCTCGCCACATATAGACACTACTGTCTATTAATTCTAAAAATAAATGTTCCCTTTGCAAATGTAAGTTTGCAGATATGTTCTAAAGCTAATTTTCTCTGTTTTACCCTTCCCCCCACACACACATTCATTTGTTGTTACTGTGTTGTGCACACATGTTGTTATGCTGGGAAAAGATACCCAGTCATTATATAAGATTTTAATTTCCCCTCCCATTCCAAATTACAATTGATTGGACAGCTTAGATACATACTCTTGTTAAGAATGGCTACCTTCAATATTTTATTATTGAACATTAATTTTATATTTAAATCTCCCCCCAAAAACCTAGATATTAGAGGTGTAGGTAAATTATTTAAATTTACTTATTTTAGTGCTCTGCCTGATGGTTGTTTTGTAAATGTGATCTGGCATTAACTCAGAACCAAGCAAAGAAAAAAAACTTAACCAATGACTTAAAGGACAATGTCTCAACTGTGCAAAATAAGGCTGACATTCCATCTAGGTGTTCTGGTAATATAAGCCACTCAAGTGAAACTTGAGTCATTTACTAATGTCATTAAAACCCTGAGATGGAATTACAGCCGTATGAGCCTAAGAAGTTTTAAGATATTTCCAGCATTAAAAAAAATGGAAAAGGACATTTTAAAAAATTAAAAGCAAATTTTTAAAATGTCGTGAAGATAAGTAGCTGTATCAATCTAAATTTTGGGATGGCTGTGCACCAAAGGATTTGCTCACTGTCATGAGGTTTATAATAACGACAGCCAAATGTGCTACCACAGATTTTAACTCTTATTGTTTTGTAAGGGCCAGAAATTAAACTTACTTGAAGGAGATTTGACAGCTAAAGCCTAAAAACTTCATAGATCCTTTTCTGCATTCTCTCTTTAACCCTTCATTCCCAAACTCAGATTAAGAGAAACTCTCTAGTTCCTCCTGGGTGATCATGAAGACAGTATAAATTTAAATTCATCCTGGTATTCAGATTTCACCACAATTCAAGGTTCAATTTGAGATTCTTTTCTCAGTTTATTTTTTATATCTTCAGCTCATATCCTTTCTGCTATGAACAATCCTGCAGATGAAGCAATGCTGTCACATTCTCCCTATTCAAAGAGTTTGTTTCAGTGAACAGTTACATTTTATGAGCTACTGTTACAGGTGGCTCAATGGGAACTTTTACAGATTTCCAATGGAATTCGAATTTAATATAGTAAAGCAAGCCTTTATTAAGGCTTACTTTTCTAAGTAGAGTAAGTGTTTTACTATCAAAAGGCAATTGGAATTGCATTTGTCTTACTGTAAAATTTTCACCTTTTCTAACCCGTCATCTAATGCAATATAAGGCATGAATCAGGTAGTGCTGCACTACAGTAACAAATAAAACAAAACAAAAAAGGCAAGGTCACACAAGCAAATTTAGCAAAAGATGTGACAACATAATTGACTATTCAGCATGTGTTACAGGGTCCAATCTGCAGAGGAACTCTAGTGTGTTAGCCAATCGGGCTACCATTGCAACATCATTATAGAATCATAAAAGATTAGGGTTGGTACAGACCTCAGGAGATCATCTAGTCCCGGGGTCAACAACCTTTTCAAACCAGAGCTAAACTACATCAAAATTTAGAACAAGTGGTCCACAAAGAGTTGTATAAGAATGCCTATTTGCATGACTGAAAATATACAACTTAGTAGTATTGATAATTGACTAATGATTAATGAGAGCATAAATGAAATACTGTACTCACAGACTTTATTTAATTGGATTCTGCTGCTCCATCTTTTTTGCACATTTCTTTGACGTTTACATTGTAACTGGTCAAATCCAGCTTCATGCACTCCCTTGTCTTCTGTCAATATTATAGCAGGGGCTGAGGATGTGGGGGTGTAGGAGTTTGGGTTGGAGTGTTTGAGGGGCTCAGGGCAGGGGGGTCGGGTGTGTGATACACTCAGGGCACAAGGTGGAGGGGGGTACAGGAGTGTTATGGCAGGGGGCTGGGGAAGTAGGGGTGCAGTAGTCTGGAGATATGAGAGTGCAGGAGTTTAGGGAGGAGGGTGTATGAGGCGCTCAGGGCAGGGGGTTCAGGTGTATGATGGGTTCCGGGTTGGGGTTTGTGGGGGGGTGCAGGAGTATTATGGTGCTGCAGCCAGATGGGGACTGGGCCCACTTGTTGGCCAGGCTTCATTTTTTAATAAATTAATTATGTCCAACACAAAAGGTTTCAACATTGTCATTATTTATGGCAGGGGTAGGGAACCTTTTTTGGGTCAGCGTCCACTATGCAACAGAAAAAAAATCAGTCAGGGAACACACAAGTGAGAAGCAAAAAAATAAATAAATAAATTTAATTAAATTAAAACAATTCCTCCAAAAACCTTCAATCTTCATTAATGTGTCCCCAACTGAGACACCTCACTCCCATGGTACTCCAGCCCTATGGAAGAGGAAGGGCAGGGTGGACTGAGGTTCAAGGCCTCAGGTCAGATTAACTCTGCTGTAGACGGGGCCAAATGGCAGGAAAGCCTCTTCCAGGGGAAAAAAAACAACGGAAGAAGGTATGCAAATGCAAGCGCTATTTGCATACCTCTTCCGAAAAAAAAAGTGTAGCTGTACCTTTAGAGTGTCCATGCTAAAGAAAGCTGATAAGAGTACTTAGTATCCACTCTAAGCACCCTTTGGTTGTTTTTTTATGTCATTAGATGTGGAATATAGTAGGCCATCCAGCCAATATATATGATTAGACTTCTGTTGTAGGTATCAAACTTGTAAATGAAATTAAGTTCTGTAGCTTCCCTGCTGAGCTGGCTTTTGAAATTGGTTTGAAATAATATGGTAACTTTGAGATCTGATCCCTGGCACTCATTGGATGTCAAAAGCCAGCTCTAATTGACAATTTCTTCTCCCCCCCCCCCCTTCTTTTTCCTTCTCTCCCCATCCTCCTCTCTCTATGCTATTCATGTGAAAACTGGACCCCTTAAATTCCATTCATCTGAAGAAGTGGATTGTGCCCACGAAAACTCATGATACCATCTACATTTTTGTTAGTCTCTAAGGGTACATCTAAACTACATCCCTTTTTCGATAAAGGGATGTAAATTAGATGTATCAAAATTGTAAATGAAGCCGGGATTTGAATTTCCTGCACTTTAAAAAATGAAGGTTACAGGATTTTTCAAAACGGGGCATTTCTGTCGAAAGATCCCTGTCTTGACCATGTTTTTTTTTCTTTCCAAAAAGCAGCTTTTTGAAAAAAGCTATGGCCACCATTATGTAAATGAAGCACGGGAAATTCAAATCCCGGCTTCATTTACAATTTTGAAATGTCTAATTTACATCCCTTTATCAAAAAAGAGATGTAGTTTAGATTTACTCTAAGATAATATCTACACTGCACGGCTATTTTGGGATACCTCTGGATACCCTGCATCTAATGGGCAAGCCTCCCATTATTTCAAAATAATTCTCGAAATAACAGGCATGCTATTTTGCCATCCTGGTAAATCTCGTTGCAGGAAGGTTAAGGGATGGCTCAAAATAGTGCGTTATTTTGAAACTTGGCACTGTGTGGATGCGCCAAATTTCAAAATAAGCTATTTCAAAATAGATTCAGGATAAGATATGCAATTTGCATAGAGCTGTGTTCGAGTTTAAGGTGCTGTGTAGATGCACCTGAAGGTGCTGCAGGACAATTCATTGTTTTTTAAGTTTTTACATATTACTGTAGTTGAGAAGGGAAGTTAACTCCAACATTCTGCCCAAATTTTAGTTTGGGAAATGGCATTATCTTCCCCTGAAATTCCTTCTCCCACTCAAACTGAATAAGATATTCCTGCTTTCTAGTCTTAGACAGTCAAACTATATAGCTTTGCACTGTAAAACAGACAGGGTAAAATCCAGCCTCTGTTGAAGTAAATGACAAAACTGCCACTTTTTTCAGTGGGGCCAGTATTTCACCTGGAATATTTAAGGTAGAGGTGGCTACCTGTCAGGGATGAATTAGGTAATTTCTCAATATTGAGCCAATTCTGCATCTCTTTACTCATCCATATGGTGTTTACCCGCATGTAATTCTATTGGCAAATTACTTTCCTAATTAAAGACCACTTGCATGAGGAGAAGTCTGCAGAATCAGGCCCATAGTTCTTAAAGCACTTTGGGATCTCTTGAAATAAACACTATAAATCTGCTATCATAATTAATTAGTTCCTCAACTTTCACATAGAATGATATGGCTCCTATACAGGATGAAGATAATTCAGGAATGAAATATTATTCATAAGAGTGCCCTTACTACTGTGGCAAGATTCAAGAAAACTCAGTGCTAAAAAGTGGAGAAGCACCCTGCACTATACAAACTGTGAAATAAATTAATCCACATTTTACAAAAGGAAAGTACTTTTTAGAGGACTAATTTCTGTTGTTCCTTGGAGCCTGCAAAATATATTCTTTCTGATTCTGTCAACCAAGATAAACATGTGCTTCATACAAAACTGTCTGCAAAAATAAGTCTATGTAGTCAGTCTGTTTTGCATGAGCTCAGAGATTGCTTATCCCTTCTGACCTCTCAATATTTGTTTTATCCTCCTGTTTGTTTAACTTTTACTATTGTCGTATTTAACTCTTTTGCTTTACTTTATTTTACTTCTCATGTATATTTTATGCCATAAAATATGCTGTTGGATCTTTTCAACCTATCTATGTATTTGGCAACAAATTTTCTCATTATTTTCCAAGACAAACAACTTAATACTACATAAATTAAGGTGTGCTTTGACTTTCTAAACTAGAGTTTTATAAGGTTTGCATTTTTCACCATGTCAAATAACCAACCTTATTATGATGTATAAATATGACCTGAAAGATTTAGTAAAAGGTTTTGGTGGGGAGTTTGTTTTTTATTGCAGAAATTGAGTTTTTGTCTCCTATAGAAAAGATTCTTGGGTGAATGGAGAACAACTGAAATTTGAACACCACAAAATAAAAGAAGACTGACTGAAAGTTAAACAACTGAGAAAAGAAGGAATTTTAAATCAGATAGTTTTACACATTTTGATTTATGATTGAATTTGTTTATATATATATATATATATATATATATATATATATATATATATATATATATATATGCATGCTTTGTTGGTTTTGTCAATATCTATTTAATCCACTAGCTACAAATATTTTGGAGAAAGGATGTATTTGTTAAGGATTCAACAGCCTTATCCTTTCAATTAAAATGTCAGAGCCCATAATAAACAGCTGAGACCTTCAACAGCCAAAGTACAGAAAACCAGACTTGACATTCCTGAGATTTCTAAGGTAAAAACAAGCACTAAACAACACACTTTAAAAAACCAATTATTCAGGCCTACTATCAAAGCAAAATAAATAAATAAATAAATAAAGGACAATCCTGTTTTTTAAAAGCTCTTTGCAGGTTATCCTTAAAAGAGCAAGTTAAAGATTAATTGTGGTGTAACATTTAGTCTCAGGGGGGAGTTTTTTTGTTAGAGTTCAAAGAACCTGGGATACAGGGAGATTATTAATTGAGAAGATTTTCATTATTCTTCAAATCTTATCCTGTATATAAAATGGTTTGGCACCAGCCATTTCCTGATTCAGAGCGCTAATACAAAGTGGTTTCCAGCTCTGTGCAAAAGCTAATGTTGGAAAATGTACAAATATGCAAATATCAGCTCAAAGCAATTTTATGTAAATATAAAGAACTGCAATCACCCCACGGGACCCTATGCATTAGCTGTGAAGGCAAATCTATGATAAAAAAAAAGAGATCTTCAAAACAAAAATGACACACACAAAATAACCCACTAACTCCAGAATAATGCAGATTGTCCGACACAGGTCTTTAATCCCTGGAGTGTAACTACACAATAAAGTGTTAGAGGATGCAAAATGTAAGAGTCTTCCAATCAGCATTAATAAACAATTCAATACAGGTCTTCCAGGCATCGTCCATCCTTTGGCCTAAAAGAAAAATCCAGACTGAATCATATTACAGAGAACATGCTGAACTTGGTAGATCTGAAAGCTGAATGCCACAATTCTTTCTACTCTTTTACTTAAAAATGACATTAAAATGATACAGATGCAATATTTTCAATATGAGTTTTTATCTCTGTGAAATGTATCCTCTTTTGAGAGAACATAGACATTGCTTAAGTTTTACCATTTAACATTGGGGGAGGCAAAGGACTAGTTCTTCTGATCAAACTTCCTGACAAAACATGGACATGCAATGCATACTGTATAAAACAGGTCTACAAAACATTGTTCCTAGTGCTGAAAAATCAACAAAGAGCATTTAAAAGGCGGTTCAATACTTAGAGAGAGCATTGTGCTTTGCACTTGACTGTCTTTCTCTCCATGTGGTTTATGCTCACATGCCAGAAATGGGGTGCACTATAATACAGATTGATGAGGTCAGAGAGAGTTTCCAAGTTTTTTATCAACTCACTTCTTTCTAGGGCATGTACAATAAAAAAAAAGAAGTGTATAAATGTTACTATTATGCTATTTACCAAGGACAGCAGAGGAAGCTATGGCATCTGAAAGTGAGTAGGCAAAAGCAATAGACAGTTTTAAACCCTGTTTTAAAATATACTCCTGTATTTGATTAAAAAACAGGGGAGTAAATGAACTCTTCTCCCTGGCTATCTTGAAGAGCCTCTAGGCAAGGGTAGTAATCATTATATTAGCTATCAAATGCAGCTCTTTGTTCAGAATCTGAAGTATCATTTGAAAGTACATAGTGTTTCCCAAATTACTTGGTCCATCTTCAGCTGTTGCTCTCCAAGGATTTTGATTCAAGGTACTGTATTAGTCTGAATGCTTTGTATTTGAAATGACCCATGCAGCCCTGATAAAATGACTGATGCAGCATCTGTTATTTCTTTAGTAACACAGGAATTGCCATTATGGCTCAGATCGATGGTCCAATTAATCCAGTATTCTTTCTCTGTTAGTGGCCAGCACAAGCTGCTTCTGGGGAAGGTGCAAAAAACACTTCCCTTACAGCAAGTAGATGTGGGATAATCTGCTTCCATGAACTCCTCCTGACCCTCAATAAAGATGATTGAGATCTGACATGTGGTATAATAACCATCCACAAAATATTGTTAACGTTATTAACTATTAGAAGTCTAAAGTGTTCAATCCATATAAATGTCCAATTCCTCCCTAAATCTTGCTAAATGTGAACATCATGTGGCAATGAGCTGCAAAGTCTAATCATACGTTGTGTAAAGGTATTTCCTTGTATCAGTTTTGAAATTTCCAACTTTTGATTTCATTGAATGTCCCTGTGTGAACAGAAATTCCTGATCTATCTTCTCTATACCATTCATTATTTTTTATATTTGCATCATAGCCACTCTTATGAGTCTCCTTTGGGAAGTAAAGAATCCCAAACTTTTCAATTTCTCTTCATATGACAGATTGTCCATGACCTTACTTGTTGCCCTTCTCTGTCCTCTCTCTAATTCTGCTACATTCTTTTTTAGATGAGGTAACTAATACTGCACACAGTATGCCAGATGAGGCTGCAACATTGATCTACATAATGGCATTATATTTTCCATATTATTCTCCATCTGTTCCTTATACATGCTAACATCTTGCTTGCTTTTTTGATCACTACTTCACATTGGGCAGTGGACTTAGTTTTGAACTGGACAGTCCAGTATTTTAGCTTTCTGTTCGGGAAACAAATTGAGAAAACATAAATGAGAAAATATAAATGTCCAGTATTTTCTAAATAGTGTGTAAATGTAGATTGTGGTGTAATGTCAAGCGTGTCCAGTATTTTTGTTGAAACTATGTGTCAGTGGTTGTCATTGAGCTATCCACAAAGATGCCCAGGTCCTTCTCCTGAGTTGATACAATTAATTTAGAATCCTGTAAGGAGTCTGAGTAGTTTCATGTTTTCCTTCCCAACATGAATTATTTCTCATTTCATAACATTTGTCATTTTTAGGCTGGCAGCATTTTAACTCTACAGTTGTTTGGGTGAGTTTATTTTCAAATCCACTGAAATAGCAACAAAAAAGGGGGGGGAGAGTTAGCCTTTTGAGTTCAATTCCAGTTTTATACTCATGTGACTCCCATTTACACCAATGTAAATTAGAGCAGAGTTAGAAACTAGTTCCTCAGCTAGTGCAATAGTTTTCTTCTTTACTTAGCTGAACTAACATTTTTTCCCTGTCAGAACAAACTATTATAAGTCAAAAGCAAAATGTAACAGCCATTAAATTCTGGTAGTCTGTATTGTAGATATACCCTAGTATAGTGGAATAACTGTGGTGGCACGAGAGTCGAGGTTACAAATAGAATCATAGGACTAGAAGGGATCTCAGGAGATCATCTAGTTCAGTTCCATGGGCTCATTGCAGGACTAAGTATTAGCCTCCATTCCTGACAGGTGATGGAGAATCCACAAATTCCCTAGGCAGCTTATTCCAGTGCTTAACCACCCTGACAGGAAAGTTAAAATGTCCAACTTAAACTGCCTTTGCTGCAGTTTACACCTATCGCTTCTTATCCTATCCTTAGAGGTTAAAGAAAACAATGTTTCCCTCTCCCCCTTGTAACTACCTTTTATGTACTTATGTACTGTTATCACATCCCTTCTCAGTCTTCTCTTCTCCAGACTAAACCCAATTCTTTCCATTCAGTTCTTTCCTCCATCGATCATGTTTTCTAGACTTTTACTCCTCCTCTTGCTCATCTCTGGACCTTCTCTAATTTGTCCACATCCTTCCTGAAATGTGGTATTCAGAACAGGGCACAATATTCTGGTTGAGGCCTAAGAAGTGTAGAGTGGAGTGGAAGAATTACTTTTTGTGTCTTGCTGACAACACTTCTGCTAATACATCCCGAAATTATGTTTGCTTTTTCTGCAATAGTATTATACGGTTGACTCATATTTAGCACTGTGATCCCCATACTCCTATCCAGAGTAGTCCATCATATGCAGGTATTTCCCATTGTGTATGTGTGCAACTGATTGTTCTTTCCTAGATGGAGTACTTTGCATTTGTCCTTACTGCATTTCATCCTGTTTACTTCAGACCAATACTCCAATTTGCCAGATTATTTTGAATTTTAGTTCTATCCTCCAAAGTACTTGCATCTCCTTCCAGCTTGGTATCATCCTCAAACTTTATAAACAAAATCTCTATGCCATTATCTGAATCACTGATGAAAATATTGACCAGAGCTGGACCCAGAACTGATCCCTGAGGGACTCCATTCAATGTGCCCTCTCAGCTTGAGTGGGAACCACTGATAAGTACTCTCTGGTAGGGCCAGTCCTAACCAATTGGCAGCCCCGGGCCAAGTAAAAAAAAAAAAAAAAAAAAAAGGTCCCGCTGAAATGTGGTCGCAGCTAACACCCGCTCAGTCGGTGGCCCCTTCAAAATGGCCCACCCCTAAAACAAGCTCTGCTCTCTGGGAATGGTTTTCCAACCAACTATTCACCAAGCTCATGGTAGCACCATCAAGGATGTATTTCCCTAGTTTGTTCATAAGGAGGCCATGTGAGACCATATGAAAATCCTTACTAAAGTCAAGATTTTAGTGAAGTCTTGAAGTTTTAAAGACTTTACTGAAACAATGAGATAGTGAAGACTATGGAAAGAGAAAGATGTTCACATTTTTGATGCAAGCAGTTTAGTTTTCAGACACATTGAATTTCAGGATCATTCATTTCAATAAAACATTTTTCTCGCATGTAAATTTTCATGTAGTTCAGATGTTTTAAATTCTCAGATCCTCACCACCATCTGTAACTCTATTTCTTAAAAAATTACAGACATCTGTTTAAATACCCATCTCTTCCTTCACACAGAATATCTGATTCAGAAACTGATCTCTAAAATAATACCAAAGTTGGGTTACATTTCCAGGCAACCATGGGAGACTGGCATTTAAAATTCTGTTGGATTGGCTGAACTGCACTCCACACTACATTAGCCATTGTCTAATTGATATCAAATATTAATATTTAATGGAACAGTCAAGTCATTCTTTTAATTTTTTTAACACTGAGATGTTCAGAGTGGAACAGTCACATTTTTGGTTCACAGCTTTAAACAGTCAGTCTGTTTTCTTAAAGGTCATTAATTTGCTCAAATCTACGCTATAGTGACCGGCTGCATCGGTGGAGATAATCTATAATCTCACCCATGTTGATGGAAAAACATATTCTGTTAGGTTCTCCCTACAGAGTTTCTTTTCAGTTCTTCCATTAGTGGAGAGTGGGAATAAGACCCAATTCTCTTCCCTGCCTCCCACACAGAAAAAAAACCGGAATCCCTATGTGATGGGGTACGGTCACAGATGACCCCTCGGGGGTGCCTCCCGGGGTGCTGAGATGGCCACTGCCACTCGCCTTCCCGCTCTCTGGGGCTCCTCACCTCCCGGTCCTGCTGGGCCAAGTCCGCTGGTCTCCCCAGCCAAGGCCCTGAGCTGAGGTCCCTGCCCCCACTGAGAAGCAGTACTGACACTGAACCACTCCAGGTCCAAGGAGAGTGCAGTTTAGGGCCCAGCCTCCTAAGAGAGCACTCCCCGGATGGGATCAAACCCCAAAGAATTAGGTAAGCTACCTTTAGCAATGAAAGGGGGAATGTGCACACTGGTTGCCCCCCCCCCCCCCCCCCCCCCCCCCGGTAACAATCGCTTACACTGGGTTTGATAGAAAATAAAAATGGTTTTATTAAGTTGAAGCAGTAGGATTTAAGTAGTAATAAGAGAAAGTAGGCAGAGCAAAGCAGGTTACAAATCAAAAGAAACAAAACTGCTTGGCTAATTCTACGCTGGAACCTCAGTACAAACTTAATCCAACTCACCCTAAAACCTCTTTTCCAGCTGCCCCTCCAAACCAGGGCTCTCTACCCCCCGGGGCCCCTGGCTCCTTCCTTCAGGTGCAGCCCAGCCAAAAGGCCCAGACCTCTCCTCTCCTTTTTGTTAAAGGATTGAGGCCACTCCCTACCAACCACTGCTCAGGCTGAAGACAAAAGAGATAATTTAACAGTTGAGGGTAACACCCTCCTCCATCTCTCTCATTCATACATTTGAAACACACAAATTATTCCCCACTCTCTGGGTCTAATTTTACACACACAAATGATACATATAACAGAGTAAGCTAAAGAGAAACAGTGGATCATGACATGGAGATTGATGGGTTACACAAAACAATTTGCTCTAAACACTTTTGAGATATGTATATTCATGTCCATAAGTCCAGTTCATAAAAGCTGTGTTTAAGGGTCCCAGTGAGGCAGGCGTGGGCTGGATCCAGTGGCTTGGTAAGCCGGATCCAGCCTGCTGGCAGCCTCTTGCCCACCCCTGATCCAGACTCTCTGCCAATGTTACCATGTTTTTGGGCAATAGCACCTGGAATAACCCTCCACTAAAGGAACCAGTCTGTATTAACTCCTGAGTGGATGCCCTGCAGGACTGGGTGATGCATGCGTAAGTGCCATGGGAAAAGTGACACAAGGGTCAGATTTTCAATGTTAGCTTCAAAATTCATATGAAGACACCGGCCTGTTTTTCAAAGATAGTCAGCATCCAACAGCTCACATTTAAAATCAGTGGGGATGTGACTTTCCCCTCCTGGCAAAGACGAAGAAAACAAATGTGGGGTAGGGCACATCAAGTCCAGGAATATCTGCAGGTTAGTACTCTCCATGAATAGAAATAACTTTGATTTGTAAAGCTAAGTACTGCCTTACTCTTAGGGGGGCTGACAGAATTGCCCCACCCCTGAGCAAGTTGAGGGGGAGGCACAGCTCCACATTCCTCAAAAGAGCAAGGCCTCTGGCAGAAGAGGGGGGGTCAGGGGAGCCATCCTTCAGCGCCGCCTGGACCAAACTTTGTCCCCCCCAAGTCAGCCCTTAGCATCACCAGGATTACAGGCAGTCCCCGGGTTATGTACAAGATAGGGACTGTAGGTTTGTTCTTAAGTTGAATTTGTATGTAAGTCAGAACTGGTACATACTGTAGGGGAAACTCTAGCCAAACATTTCTCCAGAGCTCAGTTTTTTTCTCCCACACCTCACTTCCCTCAGTCCTTTATTCTCAAGCTGAGGTGTCTGCTGAGAAAAGCCGCTCCGCGTCTCCCTGGTCTGCTGGGGGGAAGCAGCTAGTGCGGGGTTGCCTCACCCCGTTTGTAAGTAGGGATCCGATGTAAGTCGGATCCATGTAACCCGGGGACTGCCTGTATAGTACTCAAGGCTCTGGTGGCGATCTAAAGGACCTGGGGCTCCAACCACTGGTGCCACTGCCACACTAGTGGCAATGGTGGCTGGGAGCCCCTGGGCCTTTTGAATTGCTGGGCCCCAGGGCAGTTGCCCCTTCCCCCCCCCCCCCGCCCTCCCCGTCAGCAGGCCTGCTTACTATAGGATCCACACTTTTGTGCACCATTCTGTGAAAAGGGGCTTGATTTTCTTTGATGACTCATGCGCCTACTCTTCGCTCACAGGTAGTTGGATGGAAACCAATATAGACCTGTTTGAGAGGCAGAATATTTCATGCCTCCAATAAAATATAGTTGGAAAAAAAAAAAACATTGCTCAGCTGACTTACACATCAGTCAAATAAAATTAAAACCTTTGACTTAAACAATTCTTTGAGGCCATCCTCTGCCTAACTACAATTAATTATCATATATATAGTAGCCCATTGTCTGTAATGCTGACGTACACGGCTACGCCCCCTGGCCATGTATGTCAGCACCCCATCCCCCTTCCCCTCCCTCCATGGCGCGCTGCGCCACTCAGCTGGGCTCCGGTGGGGGAGCAAGCGGAGGCAAGCGGCAAGCTGGGCCCTGGCGGGAGCACCACTCAGCTGGTCCCCGGGCGGCAAGTGGCCATTTGGGGTCTGCATTCCCCACACGTGGGGAGCGCAGACCCCAAACGGCCACTTGCTGCCACTTGCTCCTCCGCCAGGGCCCAGCTGAGCGCTCCCAGCTGAGTGCACCACAGAGGGAGGGGAAGGGGGGCGGGGCTGTCCGGGAGGGGGGCGGGAAGCAGAGCTGGGGGGGGAGATCAGGGGCTGTGGGGCTGGAGGGGAGGATGGCAGGGCCTGGAGGAAGGGGGGCAGGAAGCAGCGCTGGCGGGGGGGGTGTCCGGCAGGAAGAGGGGGCGGGAAGCAGAGCTGGGGGGGATTGGGGGCCATGGGGCTGGACGGGAGGAGGGGGACAGAGGCAGGGGGGCGGGAAGCTGACCTGGTGGGGGGGTGTGCAGCCACTGGCCGCAGCCAGAGTCCTTCCAGCCGCACCCCTGGCAGGCGTTCCCTTTACTTGCCAGCAGAAGGCTCCCAACCAGAGGCTCCCAGCTGAGAGATGGGCCACGACTGGCACTGGGAGCCTCTGGTCCCGTGCAAAAGCCGGGCCTGGGGTCGGGGGTGGCTGGGAGTCCTGGCCCCCGCCCCACCCGGCTTTTGCGTGCGACCACAGGGCTCCCAAAGCCAATCGCGCTCCGCCTCCCAGTCACTCCCCCGCCCACGCCAGGCTTCCCTCCGGTGCCTGGCTGGAAATTCACAAAATACCGGATATTGCATATGTCTGGTATTTTCTGAATTTTTCTACTGGACATACGGTGCAAATACCAGACTATCCAGTAGAAAACCGGACACCTGGCAACCCTAGCCCCAGCGGGAACGCCGCTCAGCTGGGCCCCGGGCAGCAAGTGGCCATTTGGGGTCCGCGCTCCCCATGCATGGTGGTGCAGCTGAGTGGCACTGGCGCTGCGACGCTCAGCTGAGCCCCAGTGGGAGGGTGGGGCGCTGACGTACACAGCCAGGGGGTGGTGCCATGTACGTCACCACCCCCCTTCCTCCTCCTGCCATGGCGCTGAGTGATGCACCCCTCAGCCGGGCCACCGCGAGAGAGGGGAAGGGGGAGCGGTGACATACACGGCCCGACCCCCTGGCCGTGTACGTCACCACCCCGCCCCCCTCCCTCGCGGCAGCCCGGCTGAGCAGGCAGCACTCAGCCAAGCGCCACGGTGGGAGGGAAGGGGAAGGGGGGCAGGGAGAGACGGAGGGGAGAATGAGGCAGGAGGAGAAGAGAAAGGGAGAGTGAGAGGCAGGAGAAGGAGAAGAGAAAGAAAGAGACGGAGAGAGAGGCAGGAGGCGGAGGAGAGCTGAGAGAGAGGGGGATAGGCAGTAGGAGGAGAGAGGGAGAGAGAGAGAGAGAGAGAGAGAGAGAGATGGCACGAGAGCGCTCAGGAGAGAAGACCTGAAAATCCCGTCTTATGACGGACTAATTGGCTAGTTAATAATAATAATAATAATAATAATAGTTACAAAGCCATTAAGTTACGTGCAGCCCATGCAGAATTTGCACTACTTAGACTTCACCAGTCGAATCCAGGGAAAAACAGGAAAGTTGTTATAGACAAAAGCACAATAAAGATACAAACATCACAATCACATGGAACTATTTTACATGCTTCAACAGAAATGCACTACTTTTAGAAAATTCTGTAGAGAACCATGCAACTGACTTCCCTCTTCAACTAGCAGCTTCACTGGATTTCTGAACAACATATCATCAAAATAATTTTTAGAGACATATGTGATACAGAAGAAGCCAAAGATGCTATTAAGAACACAAAACCTCATAAAGACCTTGCCTTATATGGCTTCCTTGCTGAATTATACCAAACATGTGTAGACCAAATACACTCTTTTGTTACTTAAGGTGATAAGCAGAAACTAAGACTAGGAGAAAACTGCTTCCTATGTTCTAAATGGCCCTGATTACTGTCTTTTTAAAGCCAGGTAACTCTGCAAAACACTAGTAAAAGTCTTGCTATAAAGGCTAGAAACTACAGTACTCTACTTAATATCACTCACTCTAACCAAGAGCGATCAGTCCACAACATGTGTAATTCAAGCAACCTAACTCCAATCTCATTGCTCTAATGACTCTCTACAAAGACTCTGTTGACCTCATTCATTAGTAAATCATTTGATGCCGAAGATACACTCAGTAAAGCGAGCTAGGACTTCCTTTTCATCAGCTTGGAGAAATATGGTTTCACTATTTACTTTGGCTAAAACTATGTACAGAATCCAAAGCATCCATCAGTACAAATAGCCTCGTCTCAATTTTTTTTGCCCAAGCTATGGCATGCAACAGGAGTGCTTTTTTCTTTTGAGTATTTTATATTGCCAGAGTCCCTGCCTATGGTGCTTTATGCCCACCTTTACATATAACTGAAAGCAAAATCCATCCATGTGAATGCAAAACAATGATATCAGGTAAGGTCGATTCCCCCACAATTTCTTTACAGGTATTCAGAGCAATGTCAGGATTAAAAACTATTTGGGACAGATCTGACATTCCCCCAATATTTAGAAGGCAGAAATTCTGTTTAACCAGTTTACTTTGTAACCAGGACTTTACATCCCTAAAATGGTCAAGACCTTGCTTTTTCTCTCCAATAGGAGAGATGACACTGCTAGCAGTAAAGCATCTGCTCACACCCTGCTATTGCATCATTTTACTGCTGAATTACGAACATCACTTCCAGTGACATCTAAGTGTTCTTTGCTCTTATCCAAGTCCAATGCCCGAGTGAATTCCTGGCTTCATTAAAGTCCATGGCAAAACTCTCATTGACTTCAATAAGGCAAGATTTTCACCTGCAGCATGAAACTTGTTGGATCTGACAGTGACTTTTCTCATGACTGTGAGATCTTTGTCATTTTTTTAGTAACTGAGATCCTTAAATAATATTTATAACTAGTTTATAACATTTTATAACTTTCCCCCCCACTTTAATTAGAATCTTACTTCATTGTTCAGGTTAGCAAAGTCTTGTCTTTGTAATATGCTGTGTAGATTCTAGTGCTCTGAGATTTGCTTTCTAACTGAAGTGGTTACTCAGGAAGTTTGCAGTATTCCCAAAGCAGCATTTAAAATAAAAGTTCCTGTATTATTTTTAGAATAAGCAGCTACAGCATGGTCCAAAGGAGCAATCACACTCAAAGCATCACCAAAACCCTGGTATATATATTTTGTATGTGTGTGCTCTTTTGTCTGCTTGTTTTTTAATGAAGTCAGCTCCATCAGGACTTCACCACTTGTGCTCAAATGTAAAGTTTCATCTTTTGAAAAACTTAGTACTCAGTACAAAATGGAAATGGTGCTCTGCAGTCCAAAGGAAGCCTCCTGGGCTTCTCTGCAGCTCAGCTGGTATATTTATATAATTCCTAACACGGAGAGATTTCAGTCCTGATTGGTCCCTCTGGAGAGTACTGTAATACAAATATGATTTTTTTTAAATGGAACTATTTCAGATTCAGAAGGCATGTAGCTCTCCTTAGCTACACCAGGTCAACTTTAGCCCTCTTACTATTCTTATAAAAATTAGGACTGCATAAGAATGCTTAGGAAGTCTCCCTCAAATACATACAAAGGGATGAGCAAAAAGAAACTCAAATTTTAATGCCAACAGTATTTGCCAGTGAAGTCTGCTGGAGAGGGCAATGTTTACTTGTCTGTGTAGGCAGCTTCATTCAGACATATTGAGTTCACAATAAGGATTTTAAGAGGCGGATAACTGACTGACTGTGTAGTTGATCCAATTTGGATTAGCCAATAAGGGAAGGTGCTCTGTCCCCGCTTGCGCCAGTCCAGGAGCTACCTTGGCTGTGGTTCTGCTGTTTAAATGGGGAAGCAAGTAGTCAACTCGACTACTCACTTACATCCCTAGTTCACAATTGTTCTCCCATTTAAGGCCCTGGTTCGGTTAAACTCTTAAGAACGTGCTGAAGTCCCACTGTCTTCATCTTACGTGATTAAGCACTTGGTGGGGTTAGAGTCTATAGCAGTTTGAAGCAGGTCCATAACTAATCTTGCTACTCATCCGCCTGCAGGGCCTATTTGTAGCAGGGGTTCTGTTAATAAAATGATCAAGTCCCACATTTAAATCCTCAGATCAACATCTTGGTGGATAAAAATGTGTTTAAGCAGTGAAAATCTGAAGGTGAACTGGGTGACTAAAATGCAGGATGAGTGTCTGAGGGGACTGTTCGATGTCCAGCACACAAATTTCTAATGTATCTGAACTAGGAACAAGAACAGGAATTTATAAAGGATCCTGTTTATTAAGCAAATGTAATTTCAGCTGACACAAAAAGAAATGGATTATAAATGTCACTGGGACACTAAAATATCAAAGTGAGAATAATTACAGGCAGTCCCCGGGTTACGTACAAGATAGGGACTGTAGGTTTGTTCTTAAGTTGAATCTGTATGTAAGTCGGAACTGGCGTCCAGATTCAGCCGCTGCTGAAACTGATCAGTTTCAACAGCGGCTGAATCTGGACGCCAGTTCTGACTTACATACAGATTCAACTTAAGAACCCCAGGCATCCCCAAGTCAGCTGCTGCTGAAACTGATCAGCGGCTGAAGCCCGGGGCAGGAGCTTCCTGTAGTCAGCCACTGGTCAGTTTCAGCAGCGGCTGACTTGGGGACGCCTGGGGCAGAGCAGCTGGGGTGCTGCTGGGTTGGTCCAGTAGCGCCGCCGCTCCTCGGCGCTACTGGACCAACCCAGCAGCACCCAAGCTGCTCTGCCCCAGGCGTCCTGATTCAGCCGCTGCTGAATCTGACCAGCAGTGGCTGAATCAGGACGCCTGGGGCAGAACAGCTGGGGTGCTGCCCGGTTGGTCCAGTAACGCCCAGAGTGGCGCTACGGGACCAACTGGCAGCGCCCCAGCTGCTGTACCACAGGTGTCTGGAGCAAAGCCGTGGAGCACGGGGGCAGCGGGACAGCCCAGACGCGCCGTGGCTGTCCTGCTGCCCTCGGGCTCCGTGGCTTTGCTCTGCTTTGCTCCCCGTCCCCCTGGTCTGCAGACCAGGGGGACGGGGAGCAAAGTGGCGGAACACGCGGGCAGCGGACAGCCCAGACGCGTCTGGGCTGTCCGCTGCCTGCGTGCTCTGCGGCTTTGCTCTGCTTTGCCCCCCCCCCTCCCCCTGGTCTGCAGACCAGGGGGATGGGGGGGGCAAAGCAGAGCCAAGCTGCGGAGCGCCCGGCCAGCTGACAGCCCAGACGCTTCTGGGCTGTCAGCTGATCGCGCGCTCCGCGGCTTGGCTCTGTTTGGCTCTGCTTTGCCCCCCCCCTTTCCCCTGGTCTGCAGACCAGGGGGACGGGGGGGGGGCAAAGCAGAGCCAAGCCGGAGCGCGCGATCAGCTGACAGCCCAGAAGCGTCTGGGCTGTCAGCTGGCCGGGCGCTCCGCGGCTTGGCTCTGCTTTGCCCCCCCTCCTCCCCCTGGTCTGCAGACCAGGGGGAGGGGGAGGGCAAAGCAGAGCCAAGCCTCGGAGCGTGTGGGCAGCGGACAGCCCTGTCCGCTGCCCACGTGTTCCGCCGCTTTGCTTCCTCTCCCTGGTCTGCTGGAGACCAGGGAGAGGAACCCCGTTCGTAACTGCGGATCCGACGTAAGTCGGATCCGCATAACTCGGGGACTGCCTGTACTGTAATTTTACTATAAAAGAAAAAGCAACTAAATTCAAGTGCACATGGCAGATATTTCTCTGTCATGCCACAGGAAGCACAGTCTGGCCATGTAGTACATGACTGGAACCCGGATCTCTTGGGTTATATTTTTGGTCCTATCATTGGCTCATTGTGAGTTGCTGGAAAGGTCATTTTAACCATGCTCAGTTCTGCTTTCAGGTTTAATAAATTAATTGAATATGGGTGAACTCCTCTATGATTTATTAAAATAATAATGTGAAGTATGGTTATAGTAATCTGAAAGTTCCTATATCCTAAAACAGATAGTTAGGATTTTTTGGTAGGACCTAAGTAACACAGACCAAAACATAGATGGTCAGGTCTAGGGGGCAGAGCAGGAGCTAGGAAACAGAGATCAAATAGGGAGACAGAGTCAGAGTCAAAGGTCAGAGCCATAGTCAGGGATCAGGGAAGAGTCAGTAGCCAAGGGTGGAGCCTTAATGGAGAGATATGGAACATGGGAGGAACCTGGATCAGGACTGGACCAGAGCAATAAGGAGTCAGGTGAGAAAGCAGGGTCCAACGGGGCAGCCAACCAAGAATTCAGCTAGTTTCTCAGAAAACTTCCTGTGCCTCTTTCTGAATAGCAGTGGTGTAGCAAGAAGGGCTCGCTTGGGCAGGCCCTGCCTTCAATGGAAAGGCGATGCTGGAGGTCAGGGTTAAGCCCTAGGTCCCAAACCGTGCTCCCCAGCTGCAGAACAGAGTAAGCCCCTAACCTTGCTCCATGGCTACAGCGCCAGGTGGACCAGGGCAAGCCTTGGCCCCAGCCCCACACCCCATCTGGAGCCCTTATTGGAGTAGGGTAAGCCTTACCACCTGCCCCAGATCCTGGGTTGGAGCTTCAAGCAGGGCAGGATGAGCCCTGATGCCCTGGCCGGAGCACCATACTGGAGCAGAGTAAACTCCAGTGCCCCAACACCGCTATCCGACTGGAAGCACTAGGCAGGCTGAGGGGAGGGGGCTGGAAGCAAAGTGTGGGCCACGGCCTGCTCAGGCCAACCCATGGCTATGCCTCTGTAAAATAGCAAGCCTGAACCAAATGGAGAAGTTGGATGTCTCCTACAATTGGTAGCTTTGTGGGCATTGTCTGTGCTGAGGTAGGATCCACCATTCCACACTCCCTCATGGCTATAGTCTGTGACCTACTAGTAGACCCACAGAATTGTGCTCATGAGCTCTCCCACACAGTTTCTCATTCAAGTACACCAGAAACCTTCTTCAAGTATGAGGGGGAATTTTCTTTTAATACTCACAGATGTAGATTGATACCATCAACCTGGCTCTAACAGGAATGTCAATATTTCCATATTCTAACAGAGCTGCTGAATTATTATATTATTAAATTGTTTGGATATGGATATTAGGCATAAGCCCAAACTAAAATCAGCACTCCAAATAAAAACAAAAATTGGGCAAGAACAACATCTGAATCCAGATACCTTTGCAAATGTCTCCCACGCTGATCCAATATCATCAAAAAATAAAAAAACAAGTCAGCCCAACCTTGGGTTTCCCCAAAATCTAAACTGCAATTGGAACTTGATTTTTGGAACCTGAGCAAATCTCTGACAAATATGGTAAGTCTGGCTTGTAGACATGCTACCATATTTCCTAACTTTCAAACAAATTCTGCATAGTGCTTACATGAATATCTGAATACTACTCCTGCTCAGTTTCCTTTGGACTGTCTACATTTCATGAAGTATGCACCAGATTTGAAGAACCCTGCAAATTTGCACATATCTGCTTTATATCGATAGGTTTCTGCATCCTCAGCTCATTGTTGCGGATACAGGCGCCGATACAAATTTTATATTCACACAGGGCTCTACAGATTTTCTATGGTGAATGCTTTTTCTTATCCTTCAGAGACACAGCATGCATATCAGCACCAGCTGCACTGGAGCTAATCTACCTCCCTCTCATATGAGCAACATATGGAGCAGCATGAGTGGCAGCAACAGGGAGGCTTTTTGAACTACTTTCTTTCTGTCAAAAACTCATCTTCTTGCCCTGGTCTTCACAGCTCCACTGAACTACTTTCTTTCTGTCAAAAACTCATCTTCTTGCCCTGGTCTTCACAGCTCCACTGAGTAATGATGAGGAATTTAACATTTGGAAAAGTCTCATAGGGGCAAATTCATCTGTAGTGTAACTCTGCTGAAGTCACTGTATTGCATCAGAGATTAAACTGGCACCATAATATTAAGAAAAAATAAGGCAGTGTGCTACAGTGTGTAATTACTGTCTCAGAAAGCAAAAATAATAAAAATGAATCATTCTTAAAGAACTAGGAGGGCACAGCTGGCTTAGTCATTTTAAAAACTGAAAATAAGAGAAGGCAGCAAGACTTTGGTGATATTCATAAAAAACTGACAGCAGGGTAATACCAGAAACAAGATCCAACAATACCAATTCTAAATTACCATCATGTGAAGAAACTGATGAAAAAAAAACCCAGCCCTTCTGAAATCAAGGGTAAATCAAGAGTAACTTCACTGAAAGTCAAGAATTATAGTATAAATAATAAGTGTAAAACTTGTGGAAAAGGAATCAGTTTCTCCAAAAGCCTAAATGGGTTCTTTGTAACAAAAGCTGACATCAGGAATTGCTTTGTGTGTGTGTCTGTGCATATGTTTGTTTTACTACAAAGGCAACTTTTTTAAGGCAGTTAACATTTAAAGGTCATTGTTACGGGAAGGAAGTGCCCTTTTAGAAATGTTCTTGTGCTGAGCATAGTTGGGAACCATGCATTCCGTTCCTTTGGATGCTCCACATTACAATATCATATGGAGGTTTGGGAAGGACATTTTAAGCTCACTGGTAATACAAGATAATGGCACAGACAACAGAGTGATCTAATAGAATAACTATACAACCTTTGACACATCAGTCAATATCTACCATATTTCAACTTTTCTTGTTACTTAAATGAGAATCATCCAGGCAAAGATCTTTTCTAACCAAGGGAATAATATCCAACAATGAGAACCCATCTTGTAAGTGCAAAAGGCTCTAAAGAAAACAATTCTGAATACTTTTCTGGTATTGGACTACAGAGTTGCATTACTACTGATATCTTTCAGTGTAGTTATATCATTTTAATCAATAACTTATGGTCATTTATTCACTTAGTCTTCTTATGGCATCTCATGCAGAAACCCCAGACTCTCTTAGCTCATAATCAGCAAGAAGTTTCACTCTTACCTCTTCTACTTGCATCGCCAAAGCACAAGATCACATTCTCTTACATGTCAGACACTGCCGTTTCTCACAGTAAAATAATTTAATGAGTCCACTTTTGATGTTACAAAAGAGATAAACTTTTAACGTCAAATAGACAACAGAAAAAAAGCAAAGAAAATACAAGCATTTAAACAATTAACATGAAATCTGTGAAAAGATTTGGAAAACAAAAGGAAATCTTAGTTTTTATAATAAATAAACATACAATACAAAAATATTTGATAGAAGAAAATGCTGCTTCTTTCTTCTCATACCATAATGATCTATTACACTTTCCTTGTAGAAATCTCTACTTACATGGATTTGCTCATATATAAGGAAATTCTCCTTTGATCAAAGAGGACACAATTGCCAGTGATATTAATTTTTAATTGATTTCTCAAAGTACATGTTATTCTTGATTAAAAGGATTCCTCCTGCTGGAAGTTACAGAAGTATACAAAAATGGCAATTTCCTTTTTCCTGGTACCAAGTTGACATTTCATTAGAATGCCTGTTCTAAACATACTAACTATTCCAATATCATGAGTCAGAACTCATATAAGATTGGCATAAAAACCATGATATTTTAAACAAGTAACATTTTAAAATCATATTTCAGGGTTTTTTTTATTTGCCTTTGTAGCATTTGAGTCATCAGGGCATGTTTAGATCACATTTTCCAGATTTTCAACATGGGCATGACATGAGAGTTAAAAACTTACTTTTTCTTTAATTGAAAAATGAGAGCCTTATAAAATCACATAAACAATAAGGAGTCCTGTGGCACTTTAAAGACTAGCAGATTTTTTGGGGTATTAGCTTTCTGAGCAAAAACCCACTTCATCAGATGCATGTATTGGAAATTACAGAGGCAGGCATAAATATACTAGTACATGACAAGAAAGGTGTTACCTAACTAGAACTTATCTTCAACTTGATATGGTAACTCCCTAAACAGCTTGGCTACGTCTAGACTGGCATGATTTTCCGGAAATGCTTTTAACAGAAAAGTTTTCTGTTAAAAGCATTTTCAGAACAGAGCATCTAGATTGGCATGGACACTTTTCCGCAAAAGCACTTTTTGCGGAAAAGTGTCTGTGGCCAATCTAGACGCACTTTTGCACAAAATAGCCCTGATCACCATTTTCGCGATCGGGACTTTTTTGTGGAAAATAAATCTCAGCTGTCTACACTGGCCCTTTTGCGCAAAAGTTTTGCACAAAAGGGACTTTTGCACGAACGGGAGCAGCATAGTATTTCCGCAAAAAGCACTGATTTCTTACAGTAGGAAGTCAGTGCTTTTGCAGAAATTCAGGATGCCAGTTTAGATAGCTGGCAAGTTTTTCCGGAAAAGCGGCTGATTTTCCGGAAAAACTGGCCAGTCTAGACACAGTCCTTCTGAAGGTATAGTCTTTTTTGTTATTATTGTTGCTTGTTATTAAAGACCATTTCATTATTTTTCTACACAAAATGGCCTCTATTTATACTTGCAATTATAATACCTGTTGGTTCAAGTGAAAGATGTGCAGAGAGGAAATAAAAGCCTCAGTGCTTTCTGTTCAATTAAAAGGGCAGCCACAGAAGTAAGGATATAATCTTTCAAATTAAAATTCATCCTTGCTTAGAGCCACAGACCTACAGGCTATTTGGATCCTGGTCATCCTCTTTATTCTATGACTGAGTGAGCAATACTATTTTGATTCCTGCAGGACAGCAACATATGACATTTCTGTTTATATTAAACCACAAACAGTTTTACTGCAGTCTTATCTTTCTGGAGGACAGGTGGCTAATATCATTGTTGGTGGAGACTTTTTAGATACTATATGTTGTTATAAATTTTTGTGCTTTATTACTGTGGGAGCAATAAAGAAAAGTCTCAAGTGTAACACTCTTGGGACTATGAACTTATAGAAATCATTGAGGGGATTTTCTAATCCCCCAACACTTTCTCAAATGGAGCTTGAGAGAGTGGAGGGGGAAAGAATCTGGGAAAAAGAGTAATAGTAGATCAGAGTGATGTGGACACCTGTGGCATGGGCACAGTTTCTTCTGTAGGGTTGCCAGATGGCTGAAACAAAAATACCGAAGACCCGCCCCCCCCCCCCCCCAAAAAAAAACACCGGGGAAAAATTCTGTTGAAGAAAAGAAGACTCCAAGACTTAAGTAAAAAAAAAATTAAAATAAAACAGCATGTCCCCTTTAAGAGTGAGTGAGGGATAGGAACAGGGGAAAGGTTGAGCACTAAGATTCATGGGAGTCATTGCTTCCCCTTGGTCTTTTATCCGGCAGCCATTTTGTGCTGGCAGCCTTGTGGAATCAGGTAAGCATAGGGTCTGGTGATTGGAGGTGTTAGGGGCCAGGGAGGGAGAGGCCAGGTGCTGAGTGTTTGTAGGGTTGCCAGGTGCCCAGCATTTTTGCCTCCTGGCCGGGGGGAAAAAAAATCAGAAAATACCAGACATCGTAGGTGTCTGGTATTTTCTGAATTTTTTTTACTGGACAGGAGGTGAAAATATCAGACTGTCCAGTGAATACCGGACACCTGGCAACCCTATTCTTCTGTCTTACAGTCTCGGTTAAATCATACATTTAGAAATAGGGAAGTGAAAGTGTAACCCTGTACCTGGTTAATCAATAAGCCCAGGCTCATCAGTTAACATGCAGTTACACACAGGCCCCCTCGCTGCCTCTGTATCAGAGGCAGCAGTGCAGGGAGGTAGGCGGGAGCCTATGCACATGGGGATCAGGCTTTTAAGCTGGCTCCCTGCACACACCAGCTCCCGCAGAGCCGGCCCCCCCCCCCGCCGGCTCTGTATAAGAGACAGCAGCATGAGGTGGCAAGGGGGAGCTGCCTGCTCACCTTGTGTAACCACTGAACTTTTCAGCAGTTACATGATTGCTTAAACACACTTTAACATTCCTGCTTAGAAGGTGGGAGCAAAATCAAACCCCTATATTGCAAACCCTTAGGGGGGTAGGAAGCTGTGGTCATTGTGGCACTAACTTACTGTTGTACAGTCCAGTGTCAACGTACAACACTTCATACATTAGTAACAATAACTTTACTTGAGCTGCAGCTTCTAAATAAGAGAAGGATTAGTTCTCTGCCTGAAGTATTTATGCAATTAGGACTAAAGTCAGGAACATACTTAAGCATGTGCCAAACTTTAAGTACACTGAAGTCAATGTGACATCTCGCAATGCTTAACTTTAGGTTGTTTCGTAAGTAGCTTGCTAAAGCAGGGTCATGTACACAACAAACAGATTCTACTGTGCTAACACAAAATTAGCCATCAAACACAAATCATGCTTCACACAATTTCAAAAATTTCTATACATAAACCCTTTGAACTCTGTAGGATTGAGCAAAAGGATCAGTTCTTTTAAAGATATGCAATTAGAATTGTTATAAGTATGTTTTGCTAATTTTATCAATCTGAATATTTTTTTCTGGTTAAAATCAAGCACTGTATATTACCCTTTAAAGAAATTACACTCAAATAGTCCATAAAAAACAACATTTCCAAGTCCTATTTGTATTAGGGATGTAAAAGACTAGTCAACTATCCAAGAAGCAAATGCTTATTTGATAGTCAGTTGACTAGTCAATTAGTTGATTCCTCCTCCCCTTGCTGCCTCTATCACATAGAGGAAGCAGAGGGAGTGAAGGGTACTTGAAAGTGGCAGCACGACAAACTGAACCCGGGGTCAGTTGTGCGGCACTGCTGCTTTGAAATGCTGAGGCAGCATTCAAAGGGGCAGTGCCAAACAGCTGATCCCCGGCTCAGCTATGTGGTGCTGCACACGTGGAGTCTGGGATCAGCTGGTGACTCCTCAGCTGATCCCGGGCTCCAGTGTGGCATTTCCGCGGAATACGGGATCAGCTGGGAACTCCCCAGCTGACCCTGGGTTCTGGGGAAATGCTGCGTGGAACCCGTGGTCAGCTGAGGAATCCCCAGCTGATCCTGGGTTCCGCTGAAATGCCGTGGCTCCTGGGATCAGCTTGGGACTCCCTAGCTGACTGCGGGTTCTGCAGAAATGGAGTTCCCAGCTGACCACGGCTCTGTGTGGCATTTCACAGAGGCAGCGCAGCAAGGAGCCTGGGGTCAGCAGGGGACTCTTATGCATTTCAAAGCTGGCACTTGAGTGCAGCCCAGAGTCAGCAGGATTTCCTGCTGGCCCTGGGCTGCACGTGGACTTCCACATTCCTCCTTTGAAATTACAAGAGCCCCAGCGGTCGTTTGAAGTCGATGAAAATTCCATTGACTTCTTGACTAGTCAATTAACTGCTAGTTAACATCCGTAATTTGTACTTCACAGTATTTCAGATCAGGCCCATAGTGCACAAATGTTTGCAGGATTGGGGGCTATTTTCTCCTGTGAGTAGTTACTCCAATGTAGAATTCCATTAACTTCAATATGTCTCCACGTGTTGGTATGTGTGTTATCCACAAGCATAACTGTTCACAATTTGATCCCCGTTATTTGTTCCCATCTCTTAGCGCGATCTCAAAATATGCCAAGACAACAAATATTGCACTTTCTTCTAGACCTTACATGATAAATTACATCATCCCACCTCAGCCTCAAATATATATTCATTCTCTAAGTAGTAATGAATGTCCTTTGATATAATGTAAGCTGCTAAAAGGGGTTAGCCTCTCAAATTCTCAGTTCAGAGAATTACAAAACAGAGTTGGAAAATACTAATGTTTTAGTCATTGCTTTTTGTTTCAATCATTTTTACTATTTTACAGAAGATGGACAGACACGTGCACTATTGCTATGCTGATGTAAGACGGGTACACTAAATGAAAGCTAAACATTAACATATGGTTCAGAGAGGTAGCTGAGTTAGTCTGTAACTGGAAAAACTTAAAAAACAATTAATAGTCTAGTAGTACCTTAAATACTAACAAAACATCTATACCTTACCATGAGCTTTCATGGGCAAAACCCACTTCTTCAGATGACTGGAGTATTAAAAGTCCAGATTAATACTCCAGACACCCGAAGAAGTGGATTTTGCCCTTGAAAGCTCATGATACCACCTTCATGTTTTGAGTCTTTAAGGTGCTACTAGACTATTCATTGTTTTTGAAGGTTTTCCATTACATAAGAACGGCCGTACTGGGTCAGACCAAAGGTCCTTCTAGCCCAGTATCCTGTCTACCGACAGTGGCCAGCACCAGGTGCCCCAGAGAGGGTGGACCGAAGACAATGATCAAGCGATTTGTCTCCTGCCATCTCTCTCCAGCCTCTGACAAACAGAGGCCAAGGACACCATTTTATCACCTGGCTAATAGCCTTTTATGGACCTAACCTCCATGAAATTATCTAGCTTCTCTTTAAACTCTATTATAGTCCTAGCCTTCACAGCCTCCTCTGGCAAGGAGTTCCACAGGTTGACTACACGCTGTGTGAAAAAGAACTTTCTTTTATTCGTTTAAAACCTGCTACCCATTAATTTCATTTGGTGACCTCTAGTTCTTCTATTTAGGGAACTAATAAATAACTTTTCTTTATCGGCCCTCTCCACACCACTCATGATTTTATAGACCTCTATCATCTCCCCCCTCAGTCTCCTTTTTTCTAAACTGAAAAGTCCCAGTCGCTTTAACCTCTCCTCATATGGGACCCGTTCCAAACCCCTAATCATTTTAGTTGCCCTTTTCTGAACCCTTTCCAAGGCCAAAATATCTTTTTTGAGGTGAGGAGACCACATCTGTACACAGTATTCTAGATGTGGGCGTACCATAGTTTTATACAGGGGCAGTAAGATATTCTGGGTCTTATTTTCTTTCCCTTTCCTAATAATTCCTAGCATCCTATTTGCCTTTTTGACCACCGCTGCACACTGCATGGAAGTTTTCAGAGAACTGTCCACGATAACTCCAAGATCCCTTTCCTGATTTGTCGTAGCCAAATTAGCCCCCATCCTACTGTACGTATAGTTGGGGTTATTTTTCCCGATGTGCATTACTTTACACTTATCCACATTAAATTCCATTTGCCATTAAAATAGGGGTTACACTTGCTATTCTCAAGGAATGCTGACGTGAAAACTATCTTCCTTAAGCGCATGCAACTAGCTGCCTACATCAGCGCTCTCCTTCACGTACAGTTCACACGGTGGCGGGACTGGCATGAGAAGTCCCACATCACACAGACCCAGGGGAAGAGTCAACAGCCAAGCGGAGACGCCGCTGTCTGTACGGGGCTATCCCGGGGCTGCCCCGCGAGCTCTGCAGAGGTAGGTGACGAGCCGTGTAAGTGCCGCAGAACTGAATAATGACCCAAGTCACGGGAGTGCAGAGAAAGTCGCGAGCAGCCACGCCCGCTGCGGCGCCTCCACCCCCACCCGCACCGGGGTTTGCAGCCTACGGGCGTTAGGAACCGCACAGCGCGCCCCTAAGGCCTTTCCACTTTGCGGCCTGAGCCGGGCGCGCCACGGACAGCCCCGCCCGGCCGCGCCCCCCTCCCCTCCCCTCCCCGCGCTGCGGCGGAAGCTGGAAGCGGCGGGGGCGAGGCCGGGCCCGGAAGAGGAAGGGCTCGTGCTGCGGGAAGGCTTCGGACGGGGGTTGCTGCGCGCTCTGGCTGCAGGGCCGGCGGGTGAGCGGGAGCTGGGCGGGGGGACGCTCGTTGTGTCTGTGGGCGCTGGGGGGGACTGGAGCAGGCGGGGAAGCTGTAACGGGAATGGGGGGGCAGGGTTGCAGAAAATTTGAAGGTGCCTAGAGCTGCCTACGGCTCTGGGAGGGAGTTTGGGTGCAGGGGATCGGGGTGCAGGGGATTGGGGTGCAAGAGGCCTGCGGGCTCAGGGAGGGAGTTTGGGTGCAGGGGATCGGGGTGCAAGAGGCCTGTGGGCTCTGGGTGGGAGTTTGGGTGCAGGGGATCGGGGTGCAGAGGATTGGGGTGCAAGAGGCCTGTGGGCTCTGGGAGGGAGTTTGGGTGCAGGGGATCGGGGTGCAAGAGGCCTGTGGGCTCTGGGAGGGAGTTTGGGTGCAGGGGATCGGGGTGCAAGAGGCCTGCGGGCTCAGGGAGGGAGTTTGGGTGCAGGAGATCGGGGTGCAAGAGGCCTGCGGGCTCAGGCAGGGAGTTTAGGAGCAGTGGATCGGGGTGCAGAGGATTGGGGTGCAAGAGGCCTGTGGGCTCTGGGAGGGAGTTTGGGTGCAGGGGATCGGGGTGCAAGAGGCCTGTGGGCTCTGGGAGGGAGTTTGGGTGCAGGGGATCGGGGTGCAAGAGGCCTGTGGGCTCTGGGAGGGAGTTTGGGTGCAGGGGATCGGGGTACAGGGGATTGGGGTGCAAGAGGCCTGCGGGCTCAGGGAGGGAGTTTGGGTGCAAGGGATCGGGGTGCAAGAGGCCTGTGGGCTCTGGGTGGGAGTTTGGGTGCAGGGGATCGGGGTGCAGGGGATTGGGGTGCAAGAGGCCTGCGGGCTCAGGGAGGGAGTTTGGGTGCAGGGAATTGGGGTGCAAGAGGCCTGTGGGCTCAGGGAGGGAGTTTCGGTGCAGGGGATCGGGGTGCAAGAGGCCTGCGGGCTCAGGCAGGGAGTTTGGGTGCAGAGGATCGGGGCGCAGAGGATTGGGGTGCAAGAGGCCTGTGGGCTCTGGAAGGGAGTTTGGGTGCAGGGGATCGGGGTGCAAGAGGCCTGTGGGCTCTGGGAGGGAGTTTGGGTGCAGGGGATTGGGGTGCAAGAGGCCTGCAGGCTCAGGGAGAGAGTTTGGGTGCAAGCTCTGGCTGGGGCAGATGGCAGGAATGCAGGAGAGAGTGGGAGGGGCAGGCTCTGTGACGGAGCTGGGAGAAAGGGGCAGTCTGTGGGAGGTGTGGCACTTACCTGGAGTACCCCCCTCTGGAAGTGGCTACTAGGTAGGGGTAGGGTTTCTACATGTTGCTGCCCACAGGCACCACCCTCACAGCTTCCAGTGGCAGCAGGGATACTCATGGTGGGGACAGCGCATAAAGACACACACACCCCCCCATTGGGGCTGCAGGATGCATGTGTTGGCTGGCATGCAGAGCAAGCACTGCTCTAGCCCCGCTGTGCTGCTGACAGTCGTGGCTGGGGCCGCCAGGTTGTTTTAAATCACCTCAGGGTGGCAAGGAGGCAGCGGGGTGCACTACGAGAGCATGTGAGGGCAGCAAGTGGGCCCAGGGCAAAGACCCAGCCCTGAACTTTGGTAGAGCAGAGCTCCCAGACCAGGAATGTTCCTGATGCCTGGGCACCATGGGCCCATGTAATTCACTTCCCCTGATGGGGGATTCTGTGGCTGTGGGGTTCTAGAGGGAGCAGGGGGAGGTTGTGTGTGCGGTAGGGATGTTAAGCATGTAATTTGTTAATTGTGTAGTCAACAAATTTTGTGGACTACACGATTAATCGATAAGGGTTAGCACTGAAAGTATTTGGTCCTGGCTTAAGCTACCTCCACTGCAGCTTTGCAGTAAAAGTAATTTAGGAGCCGGAAGACAGGCAACCCGGTTCAGCTGCAGCAGGGGTAGCTCCTGGGACCCAACACAAGCTGGGATAGAGCCAGGCTGATGGACAGCCATCCAAAAAATTTACTGTTAGGAGGAGGGAGAAATGTATATAGTCAATAGTATTAACTGATCAGCTTTTGCTTATTGGTTAATCGTTTAATCAACTACACTATTGCATCCCTAGTGTGGATACTGGAGGGGGGGATATGGAGGCTGTGGACTGGCAGGGGCATTATGTCTATGGGGATTGGAGGGGGTGGGCAGTTCTGTGTCATGGGGTCTGGTGGGAGGATGCTGGGGGGCATGAAGAGGGATCTCTACCTAAGATCTGCTATTGGTTTATGTACTCCATGCATTGCTAGCTGTGGTTGTCTCAGCTTGACTCCTGTTTCCCTCCCCACACTTCTTACTGTGGGCTGGTCAGAAGTGATGCTTGGAGCCCACCAGTTTTGAGGCCTTTGACTGATTGGAATACAACCCAGGTCAGAAGTGATCTAAACGTTAGGAATGAAGCACTGGAATGGGTTACCTAGGGAAGTAGTGGAGTCTCCATCCCTAGAGGTGTTTAAGTCTTGGCTTGACAAAGCCCTGGCTGGGTTGATTTAGTTGGGATTGGTCCTGCCTAGAGCAGGGGGCTGGACTTGATGACCTTCTGAGGTCTCTTCCAGCTCTATGGTTCTATGGTTAGATATTGGGTAACTGAATAGTTGTGTAACTGCAAGAAATCTTTGCAGTTACACAACTATTTGATAGTCCCTGAGGGTGGGTCTGGCAGCCAGTGCACTGCCTGGCCCACATCCAGGGAGCCCCCTGCTATCCCGTGCTGCCCCTCTGTATCAGAGGCAGCAGTGCATGGTGGCAGGGGAAGCTGGTCCACCACAGGAATTAGTTTAAAAACCAGCACCCCATGCAGACTGGCTGCCTGCCAGGGTGGCAGCAGCCCCTGTCCGTGGAGGGTCTGAGTTCCACACAGAGGCTGCTCTGAAGGATGAGGAGCAACCTCCATCCGCGGGGAGCTCAGACCTCCCACGGCCAAAGGCTGCTTAGCAGCAGCCTTAACAGGTGCCCTCCCACTCACCACTGCTGTCTCTGATAGAGGCAGCAACGGAGGCACTGTGGAGCCAGTGTGGTGGGGGTGAACCGGCTTTTAAGGTGGCTCCTGCTTCCCTTGGGATGCATGTAATCGAGAAGATTAGCCAATAAGCCTAGGCTTATCAGTTATTCATATAGTCAACTATACCTTGACATACCTACTAAACATACTGCTATATAATAGTTGTTCCTATTAGGTGGCTGAGGTGTAATAAGTTGGTTTCAGTTCTGTTTCTAGTAGATTGTTGTCCCTCAAAAACCTCTCATTATAGTTGGAATGTTTGGTAGCAATCCCGCTGTAAGTGGCAAAGCTTATAAACCAGTAGTGAGCAATCTATGGACTGAAGGCCTCATGTGACCCATTGGGATTCCATGTGTAGCTCATGAAACATTTTGTTTACTGTTCCTCATGTGAAAGGTTGCCAAATTCTGCTGGATTCCGTCCGCATCATTTTTTTTCCCCTACTCATATTACTAAAGTGACACACACATAAAAAACAAGTCATGTGAAGTGAAAGCTGATTGTACACATTGACTATGAGAGCCATATGCTCCCTTTGCATCCAGTCAAAGCACTGTTATGGCTCAGTTGGCATACCGTGCAAATTCTAGGAACACAAAACTACCCTAGCCCTGGAGATTGTCTTCTTTACAACAATCTTCTGCACCACTGAAATGAAGGAGGGACATTCATGTACCCCACTCACTAATCTAGGTTGCCCATTGCTATTGTAAACACATGGAGACTGGACTACTCTTTCCGTCTTAGAAGTGGTCTGTACAATACAAAGCTGAGGCAGTGAAAGGAAATTAATACTTACCTGAATTTTAGATACTTAAGACAATGTCAATCCAATACACAACTAATAATTTAAATTTAACAAATTTCATTACTTCAATTTTCATTAAGTGGATTTGGTCGCTGTCCATTTCATGTGTTTTTTAAGCTGCTGCAATTGCATTTTATGTCTAATAGGATTTCAGAATGACTTCCACTCTCGAAGTTCCTCTGAATTTTGAAGAGATGTTTTCCCATCGATTCACACCGGATGATGAGGACTATCAAGAGTATCTGAAACGCCCAGCAGATCCACCTCCTTTAGTAGAAGAATGGAAAAATAGATCTGGTGGTAACCAGAGAAATAGAGATCGGTACTAATATTTAAAATTTTTGTTAGTTTCACAAACCACTCTGATGTCATAGCTAGAATTCTAAGATATTTATCTGCTTCTGAGTAAAAAGCAGGTTTGCTATATATACCAGATTATTATTTGGCAGGTTTCTTGATCTGAAAGAAATTCATCTCTCTCCAGGGTAACAGATAGGATTTTTCTAAAATGATACTATGTTTTTTTCATTCTATATAAGAGTATGAAGCAGACTGCTATTCTGTAAGGAATGAGCTGGAACCACTTAAATCATTGCCCTTGGGGCCCACAAACTGTCCACAAACTGATTTTTTTTTAAGAGGAAAGATCAGAGGTTTGTTTGCTCAACCACAAACAGCTTGTCTTTGGGAAGTATAATTGTCAACAGAAAACAGTCTGCCAACTAACACACCAGAGACACGATAACTCTTTCTACAACTAGCAAAAATATTATTTGCAACCCAGATAATAGTTGAAATATTGTGACTAGGCTAGCTTGCATTTCATGTATATATATTCTATAGACATCTCCCTCTTGCAAGTGCACTGGAAGGTCATATTATATGCCTACCAAAAATGTTTTGAATTATACTGTTTTTCTTCAGGCTGCGAGAGTTGCTTTTTACTCTTAACTTAATCTTGGATACTGACATATGATTTGGGGTATTGAAAAAAGTATACATTCCTGCATTTGATGTTCAGGCAATTTTTTTAAAGTTCTGCTGCTATTGGATTTCATATTAAGTTACCCTAAGTGTTTGCAGACCTGGGACCTAAGTATATCTACACTGCAGAGCTTTTTTCGTAAAAATGGCCGCTTTTCTGAAAAAACTTCACTTACGTAACACACTGCAATTGCATTCTTTCGAAAAAAAATCAAAAGAACAGAGGGGGTTTTCCAACATTGGTAAAACTCTTTCTACAAGGAGGAAGCCTTTTTCCGAAAGAGCTCTTTCGGAAAATGACATGTGAACAGGGAGTTCTTTCAAAAGAAGAAGAAAAAGCACACGTGCCCTGGTGGCCATTCTGTCCATAGTAATCAGAGCTTAAATGTGAGAGTGTCTCCACACTGAATGGATGCTAGCTTTCGAAAAAGCAGATCACTTTTTTGATGCGCTTTTGCTGTGCCGATTCTCTCTTTCAGAAGAAGTTTTTTGGAAGATCTCTTCCAGAAAAGCTTCTGAAAGAAGCCTGTAGTCTAGGCATAGTCTTAGACACATCAGTGAAATTTCTCATATGCATTAAGTGCTTAAGTGTTTGCTGAATTGGAGCCTTATTTTTCTAACAATAAATCCAACATTTTCATTATTCTACATATTTGTCATTGTCTTCACATTTAAGTCGTAAATTACACTTTACCCAAACTAGTGATTGTTGAAGAAATTACTTTTTCAAAATCTGTCTTATGAATTACTTGTGAACTTTTATGCTAAGTTTTAGTAAATCATTACTCCTCTGAGACTTTCTTTTTAATTGTTTATTTGAAAGCTAATATTTTTTCCTCTACAAGACAGCCAGTAATTTGTTGTGTAGTATAAGTAGTTGATCTGTCTTCCTATCTTGGGTACTAGGATAGCTGTGAATAATTACATCTTAGACATATGTTTTGTCCTAAAGAGAATTAGCAGTTGTTAGTGGATGCAAAGAACAGGAGCCAGATTTTAGAAATGCACTGAAATAGTTTGTTTATGAAATTCAGTATCCTCTCTCTTTAAAATCTCAGAGCTGGTGTTCATGCAAGTTTTTTTTTTTTTTTTTTTTTTTACAGGTTTCAAGATGGCAGGCAATTTAGAGGCAGAGGGGACTGGCAAAGTGGTAATAGACATAATCAGTGGCCGGGAAGAAGCTGGGGTAACAACTACCAACAGCACAGACAAGGACAGTCTTACTACCCCCAGTATGAATATGGCTACAACTCCTATAATCCAAGGCCTCATTATGGTCGCTATTAATATTCATTGAAACCATTTCATTTGAATGCCAGATTGCTCAATTTTCTTGTATTTTCTCTGTAACTTTAAATAATGGTTATTGGTTTTAGAGAGCCTGTTGATGTCATTTTGTAGTTCAAATTAACACAGATGTGACCTTTGTTGTGAGTAATAAAAAAATTCTATAAATAATCTGTTGAGCCCACAGACATGATTAAATTTTTCCTCCAGTTCTTTTGGGTAGGTGCACATTACAACAGTGTCTTCCTCTACCTTGTTTTGAACATCATCTCATTATATTACATCTATTAAAATTAATAGTTCAGATAAACAGATGTTTGCTTTGTGCATAAAGGACATGGCAATGACTGTGCATACATACCAGGGGGGTCTTGAAATTCTGATGCATATTGTGTCCTTTGCTTTGGAGGAGTATTGCTTATTATGGTCATCCATAATAAAAGACAAGCATGCAATCTGGGTGGGATTTGTTTTTCAACTGTTAGTACTACTGAGCTAATTAACAGTGTGGGAGTTCATGTAAGTTCAAGGAAGACATTGCTGTTTGTGTTTTAACTAATGTTGACCAAAAAAGCAAAGAAGAGGAAGAATTGTAAAAGATGTGAAACAAGACTCTTTATATGATATGTATTTCTCCCTGCTGAATCCGTAGTTTAAAGTTGTATCCAGTGTTCCTCATCTATTTCTTTAAAGCACTACCTTTCTGCAATATTTTTCTGCATGACAGTGCTTCCTATGGCACACTGATGGAGAAAATACATAGACCTAAAAATTCAGCTCCATTTTAACCTTTGTTATATATTTTCAATGGCATAAGTATTTTCTTTAAAAACAGCCTAAAATGTGAAATGAAATAACTCAGTTTGGATGTATTTGTTTTCTAGTTCCAATAGATCATCACTGAACTATTTTTATATGTACTTTAACCTTTTACATCCTTACTTTTAAACAGTTACCTGGTAAGCATTAGCCTTACTGACATGGTTACCAAAGCAGCCTCCCTCAGTTAACTGGTTAAATAATTTAGGCAGTTTTTACATCCCTACTTAAAAGTGACATATCAATAATGAGTTGACATACTTTTAAAATAAACTCAGTAGGTGTACAGGTCTCTTTGGGAGTCTTGTTTCCTTTAATGTCAACTATGAGATTGTGATGGCTATTTTAAACAGTTTTTTCCCTTCTGTGTGGTTGTCCTATCACTTTTGTCTGTTCTTGGTAGTTTTCTTTTATGAATGCATATGGTCTTTTGCATGAGAAAAAAAAGCAAGTACAATACAAGGAAGTATACTTATTACACTTTTTTATTAATTGAACTCTTGTATTTGCTGAAAAATGGATTATAACAACAAAATAAACATTACTTAAGATTCAGGAATTGCTATGAATAATATTTATGAAACCTGCTCTTAGAATACTATTATGTCATAACACTGGCATTTTAGATTGACAGCTACACAAGAAGTGACATTTACTGATGAATGTTTCATACTGGGCAGCGGTTGATTGAAAGAAATGGTTTACTAATTAAGGCAGACTTACCATTAAGAGGATGAGACATTGTAATTGATTAGAAGTCTGGAGTGCTAATCTACTACCTTACCCTGTATTATACTAGGGTCACAACCCTTCAGTTTATCTGATAAGCACATGTGTTGGGAGAAGAGTGGGTTTTCTTTATTTAACATTTCACTGAGCTATTCTGCAGAGTTCAAATCCAATCAGGCCACTCTTATCATACAAAGATACACACTGCTTTTAAACTATTGTGATATTTAGTAATAAGAAAAAATATTAAAGCCTCTTGATAGAACATAGAGGAAATGCATAATTCATACTAGCAAAAAAAGTCATGCTTTTTACATTATTTTAAAAGTAATTTTATTTTTATCTACAATTTTATAAATCTGAACTGTGGGTAATTATATAAAATTAAGGATGGAAAGAAGCTATGGACCTCAAATGTCTAGCACCTAACTAGTAAGCATTTATTTTTATTTCTATTTTATTCCTCTATCTTTTTCCTTTCCTTTTCTGGTGCAAACTATTAGTCTATTTCCCATAATAATCATCTTGAATTTTATTTCTGCTTGTGTAATCTCTTACCCATTCAGTTCTCTAGCATCCAGTTTAGTTTAGACCTCAGTCCTATTCATAAAATATTTCAGAAGGTAAAATTAACCTCTATGTGGCCTGCAGAAAATTCTCCTCAAACATCAAATCATCACAGCTGTCAGTGGAACAGTTGCATGGGAAAGGGGGAAGCTGGGAAAATAAATGGAACCACCTTGCTCTCTGCATGCTGCAGATAAATTCTCAGCATTTGTTCTGGAAGTCACCAGCAGTACCATAGGATTCACTGTTGTATAGATTCACCTTGTGCAAGATTCTTAACATCCAGAACTCAAAGTTAATGGGAACTAAGATGTGTCTCATCTGCAAGGATCAGGCCTCCATAGTGCAACTGTGGGCCAGGTTACTCTTCTATTTCATAGGCTGGTGTGGCATGTCAAAAAGGATACACTGCAGCCTGAGTGGAGGTAGTGGATTATGCATCATCTGTTCTTTGTCTGAGGCCCACCTACTTTATTAGGTGGAATTACCCAATTTCACCTATAGTAAATAAAAGATTTGGGTAGGGGAAAATAGATAGCTGTGACCCAGTTGTAGGTGGAATTAGTTCAACTGTTAATTGTGTTTATTCTTTCATTTTAGTGGAAGTCTGTTTTGATTTTAAATGATTTAGCAATCCTTTTAGTAATAACTTTTAAGCCAGGAGTTACTTGGTTAAAAATGTTATTAATAAACCCTTTAACTGGATTCATGTGCCAGTAACTTTTTTCCAATTTATAGAATAGTTCTGCCCATAATCCCTATGAACCTGAACATGTTTAAATTTTTCAAAGTTTGTCACACCAGCTAAGACCTCAGCCCTAACTGTCGCATCGGAGGCGAATAGATGTCCTGATACTTACCATGGTTAGATTCTGTCTCATTGACAAAGTAAAGAGTAGCTAACTGCTGAACCTGCTGCAAAAGGTAGGTACTTTCCACCAAACTCTGGTCTCTTCTGAGCCTTGTACTCTCTCACCAATTAGCTTGCAGCTCTTCCTCTTTAAGAGACTGGAAGCTTTTCTAAAACGTACGCTCAAAATTTGGTCTCTTCTGGCTGTGGAATCTGTATAGAGAATCCAGCAAGGCCTAGAGTCTTTTTCTATTCCATGCAATTCTCTCCTGACACTATGATCTGCTCTGTGAGTAAGCAGCAGGCAAATTTGTTGAGGGGAGCTGATAAAGTCTCCATTGTTTTTTCTGGTGCTTCCCCCCTAAGAATTAGATGGATTGATTTCAGAGGATGCATCTACACTGTACTGTGATGCGAAATAATATATGCAGTTTGAGCTACGCAAATTGCATAACTTATTTTAATGCTATTTCAAAATAGCTTATTTTGTCATTTGGTGCTGTCTACGCAGCACTGAATTTCAAAGTAAAGAGTTATTCTGAAATGTCCCTTACTCGTCATGGAATGAGGTTTACAGGGATGTCAGAATAGTGAGCCCAAAATTACGCTGCTGTGAAGACGCGGGATAGCTATTTCAGGATACTTCAGTATCCCAAAATAGCGTTGTTGTGTAGACGTAGCCAGCTAGACGTAATTCATGCAACACTCATTTCAATATAATTTGAATGTATCAATCCGTAACTTCAAGTGCTTGAATAGTTAAAACATACAGAACTGTCTATTGTTCATCTACATTGTAAACTCCTTGGTCCAGTGAAGAGACTGTCACTATATAATGCTCTGAACTGATAGTACTTTACTTTGTCAAACAGCTATACCAACAGTTAACCCTCACAATATTCCCTATTAAGTAGGCAGGTAGGTAGCTGCTATTACACTATGTTATAAATGGGGAAACAGAGACCATGTGATTTGTTTAAAGATCACCCAAACTACTGGCACAGCTCAGGAGTTCCCAGGCACAGGACTAAAATCCAGTCCCCTAGACTCTGTTTTCTCCTTGTTCTTGCAAGTCTGAATAGTGTTATTCATATAACCTTCTTCAGCATTAAAGCTTTTGCTGCGTCTCCAAAGTCAGAGTAGAGAGTAAATGTCTGCGTGCTGTGAAAAGCTTCTGTAAACTAATAGAGCTGAAACCTAATTTTGTGCATGAATAAAACATTTCAAAACAAATCTAAGCTAGCCTCACACTGAACTGAAATATAATTGGTCCTCATCTAGGCCGTGGCATCTTGAGATTAGTTTATTGGCAGCCAGGGTTGCAAACATGAGTGAATGTTTCTGACAGACTGCACTCTCTCGTCGTTTTCGTTCTCTATCACGTTAAATCCATCTAGGAAGTGTGCACTGTGACAAAAGCATTTCTCCTCTGCTTGGGGTTATTGTTACTGCTGATGAAACTCGAGTCTGGCATTTTTTAACATGTCTTGCAACTTCAGATACTAAAGATACATAGTGATTAGTGTTTATATAACACTTTGCCTTTAATATGCCATAGGGTTAGTCTGAAATACCAGTGTCTGGAATCTGATTTTGAAAGATGCCTGCCCTATAGACCTTTGTTCAGATGTCTGGGAGGAAACTAAATAAAAATGTTCAAAATAAAACACTTATACATAACTTTTTATTGTTAGTGCAAGTGCCTTAATGCCATATTATAAAGGATTTAGTTACAATAGGCAACTGGAAGATCCAACTGTGGCTCCTACACCAATTCTAACTGCCCCTTTGCACATATGTAGTAACTGGAAAACATTTATTCTCCAAAATATTGTATAACTGACATGATGCCCTATTATAGATGTTGAGAGACCTATAACGTTGACTTCTCTGTTCTTTGTACCTGTCAGTTCTTGACTGTAATATTAAATATAAAAAATGTCTTCAAAGTTTTTCCAAGCTGGAAGAAACTGAAAAACATGAGAACACTTGTAGATGCAGAGTTCACATTATGCTTTGTGAGTTACAGTTATACAAGCATTCTTTGATATTTAGCCTTTGTTGATTCTATATTCTTTGGTTTAATTCTTCAAGTGGCTGTTGTAATATGCAGACATTCCTGGAAGATTTAGCTAAAAGCTGACTTACTTTTAAGAGGCACAAGAGCCTCTTAAAAGATATGGATGATGGAAGTCATTTTTGTTCCATACAATTTCTGTGTAAGGATGCACTTCAACTTCTAGCCCAGAAAAATGTATTTGAATTGTAATACAGTGGAAGCATTAGTTTGCTGTTTAAGTGTTCTCTTGTTAATGTATTTATTAATTAGCTTACTAACAACGTCTTACGGTCTTTATTAGAGTAGGTGGGGAGGAAGAATAACTTCAACTTCATATAAACAAATACAGTAATTTAAGATAAATTGTGCTGGTGTTTTTCTAGGTGTTTCCTAGCTACCCACAAATAGTAGACTGTTTGGTCTTTGTGAAAAAGTTGCAGTACTTCTAGCAATAATTAAAAGAAATTCTCTTGTGAATGGAATCCTTAATTTGCATCATTCTTCAGAACGAGAAGTTAAGCGAGGACACCTCTGTTTAAAAATTGAATTATGAAATTGACAATGACATCAAAATTACCTTCATTGTGAAAAAACTGAATAGTTTATGAAATAATTTGACTGGCCAATAGACAAATGAACATTATTTTGTATATTTAAAGTTGTTGTTGAAATTAAGCAGTATGTAAATCAGCCCACCACTAACATTTTTAGTATTGTGTTCAGTTCTAACTATAGAAATTCAGTGAATAATGACTTAATGTTCCCTGGCAATCAACAATATGTACTATATCCTCATGTCTCTGTTTAAAGCAGAGCTGTATAATCCCTATTTAAATTAGGCATATCTGGTATTCTGCCACTCACCAAATAAGAAAGATTATGGACAGCTTAGGAGTCCTTCAGAGTGCTTAGGAAAAATGCTGCTTGATCCAGGACATATGCACGTAAATCCAAATGATCAAAACAAGGGCCACTGTCTCTGGAACTGTCAATACTGTATTATCAATGGTAACGTTAGTGATGCATAATGGTCTCTTTCCTCTCAGGATTATTTTTTCATTATTCCATGCAGACCTGAATTTATTTTCATGTTTTCCACAGAATAAAACTTATGCCAAAGCACTGACTCTTGATTGTCGGGCTCATTTTGTTCTGCTTAATGTAGATACCAAAATGCTATTTTTATACAACTGATCCTTTGACCTCTTAAGTATATCTCTGTTTTATTAAATGCAAATGTACTAAAAAGGGTGGTGAAAAAAATTTCAAACACATTTGCCTTTAGTCTGCTCATAACACAAACTAGTATATATCAGCATTTTTTCCTGTCTGGCAACATGTTATTTTATATTCCTCTTTTGGAAAAGGAATATAAATTTACAGGCTAAAAATATTTAATATAATTTCCCTCTCTCCCCATTTTTAAAAAAAGTCCTTTATTAGGGAAAATGGAAGCTGTTGATCCAAAATGAGTTTGCCTGTGCAGGTTTTGGAAAGTGTTTTCTGGATGCATTTGTTAAAGGTGCATTATCTTTAAGTACAGGCAGTCCCTGACTTACGCGGATCCGACTTATGTCGGATCCGCAGTTACGAACGGGGCCCTCTCCCTGGTCTCCAGCAGATCAGGGAGAGGAAGCAAAGCGGCAGAGCACGCGGGCAGCGGACAGCCCAGACGCGTCTAGGCTGTCCGCTGCCTGCGTGTTCCGCCGCTTTGCTCTGCTTTGCTCCCCGTCCCCCTGGTCTACAGACCAGGGGGACGGGGAGCAAAGCCGTGGAGTCCGAGGGCAGCAGGACAGCCACGGCGCGTCTGGGCTGTCCCGCTGCCCCCGTGCTCTGCGGCTTTGCTCCAGACACCTGTGATACAGCAGCTGGGGAGCTGCTGGTTGGTCCTGTAGTGCCGCTCTGGGTGCTACTGGACCAACCCGGCAGCACCCCAGCTGCTCTGCCCCAGGCGTCCTGATTCAGCCACTGCTGGTCAGTTTCAGCAGCAGCTGAATCAGGACGCCTGGGACAGAGCAGCTTGGGTGCTGCTGGGTTGGTCCAGTAGTGCCGAGGAGCGGCGGCGCTACTGGACCAACCCAGCAGCACCCCAGCTGCTCTGCCCCGGAAATCCCCAAGTCAGCCGCTGCTTGAAACTGACCAGCAGCTGACTTGGGGATGCCTGGGGTTCTTAAGTTGAATCTGTATGTAAGTCAGAACTGGCGTCCAGATTCAGCCGCTGTTGAAACTGATCAGTTTCAGCAGCGGCTGAATCTGGACGCCAGTTCTGGCTTACATACAGATTCAACTTAAGAACAAACCTACAGTCCCTATCTTGTACGTAACCCGGGGACTGCCTGTATTGATAATTTTAAGTCTACTATCTGATTTCTTTTCAATTTCACTTGATTCATAGCATGAACTAAATTAAGTCTGAAGAATATTGTTTCAGCAGTTCTAATGGCTTGAACATTTGCATTCAGCAAATGGAAACCTTTAGGTGCTTAGATCTAGTCAGTGCCCGAGATCATTTAAAACACTGGGGGCTGTGAAATAGGGTATCTTTGAATTGATCTAATCTATTGCTGCAGCTAGACTTCTCTATGGGTACATCTACACTGTGGAGCTATTTCAGGATCCCAGAAGTATCCCAAAATAGCTATTCTGCTTCTATTGAAGCAGCCCATTATTTCAAAATAGATTTTGAAATAACAGACAGCTTATTCCGACATCCCGGTAACCCTCGTTCCACGAAGGTTAAGAGGCATTTTGGAATAGCGAGTTATTTCAAAATTTGGCGCTGTGTAGAAAGTGCCAAATTACCAAATAAGCTATTTTGAGCTAAGGGTGCTGGGTAGATGCATCCTATGAGGCTTATCCTTGAATTGCTATCAAGGGCAAATCTTATATTTCTCTCCCTGTGGTTGCAGAGGGCACTCCCTGCAACAGAATTGCAGTACAAGTTGATCCTCTCTAGTCTGGCACCCTCGGGACCTGGCAGATGCTGAACCAGAGAATTTGCCAAACTATGGGATAAATGGAACTAATAAAGAGAGACAGGTTCAAGCCTGAGTTCCAAATCAGGAAGTGCAGGGCCTAGAAACTTGTGTGTTTCCCAATTGGAGGCAGTGCCCTAATCACTGAGCTATTGGCTGTTCTGGAGATAAGTGTGTTTGTTCTGTCAAACATATCCTGGACATATGAGACTTCCAACAAAATTTCAGTATCAACAAAACCAGTTAAACATTTCCCAATTAATTTTTCTCTGTGGTGATAAAGGGGAGTTTTAAACCTCATGCAACTGCTTTGTTCTCCCTGCTTCATGGATCAAATGGCCATTTCTTCCAGCATCCTGAGCCTTTTACCAGAGTGCAATGTCAGTAGGTAAGTGCAGGGGCCCCCAGTGTGAGGCATGGGGGAAGGAGGCAGAGAGGGGGTGTGTGGACCACATATGAAACCCCATGGGGTTTGCATGCGGCCTGTCAGCTGTTCTAGGCCATGCTCTTCCTGATTTGGAACTGGATCTTTGAATCACTGGACTATAGAGCCAGTCACTCTTTTTCTCTGTAACCCAATGATGCCTTATCCAAATTAGTAATAGAGATGTAGCCATGTTAGTCTGGTCTTGCTGAAACAAAATACAGGACTATGCAGCACATTAAAAACTAGCAAGATGGTTTATTAGGTGATGAGCTTTTGTGGGCCAGACCCACTTCCTCACATCAAATTGTGGAAGAAAATTGGCATGACCAATTTTATATATGGTCATGCCGATTTTCTTCCACAATTTGATGTGAAGAAGTGGGTCTGGCCCACGAAAGCTCATCACCTAATAAACCATCTTGTTAGTGCTGCATAGTCCTGTCTTTTGTTTATACAAATTAGAACAGCTCAACTGATTCTATTGTAGATGTAGGATTTTAAAACTCTAAAAAGATGACTTCATAACAAGGCAAGTTATCCCTATTCTATAAAAGGGTTAAGCAGAATATTGGTCACGTAATTAAAGCATTGGACTGGGGCTCTGGGCTTAATTCCCACTTCAGCCACAGTCTTCCTGTGTGACCTTGGACAGGTCATGGAATGCCTTTGTGTCTCAGCTTCCCATCTGTAAAATGCTGATGATAATCCTTCTTTCTCCCTTTGTCTGTCTTATAGATTGTCAGCTCTTTGGGACAGCAACTGTCCCAAAGGTACAGAGTTTGCCACAACTGATCCTAATACTAATTAGGGTCTATAGGCTACACCATAAAACCAGGAGGGAAATTTTGGTGGGGGAGGGGAAAGGAAAATCACTACCCTGTATTTCTCATCTCCTAACTGAATGCAGACCAAGGATTTGATCTAAATGCAGCCTGTCTTACACAACAGTATGGCATGTAACTTATAGCATGTGCATGGCAGATAAGGCTTTGTGCAGCCATGATTCTGTAGCCAGTAAATTTACTGCAAAATGTATCCCCTCCTGCAGAACTGTACCACTGAACCAGGCTTCCATTAAAAATAACTATGAAAATACCTTAACTACCATACTGTATGTCAGGGTGGGGCTGTCTTGAGGCATCTGCAGACAGCCTAAGCAGTAGCAGAGAGGCAGGAATGGACGTATTGGCAGTCAATTGAAAACTAAAGCTTGACTATATTTCATGCTAGTCATTTAAGCAGAAATATTGTTGTAGCAGTGAATATCCCACAAACCCAAACTGTCTCCCCAGGTGCCAAAAGTCCCAAACCTCTATCCAGGGATGAGTGGGTGCCTGTGGGAGAAGGGGATGCAGGGAGGACTACCCAGAGAGGCAGGGAGGGGGCACGAAAGGATACCCCATTTAGCAATTAAAATTTTGGTGGGAGCATACGGGAGCAATGCACTTTCCAAGTGCCAGCATGAGTCACCAATGCCTCTTTCTTAGCTTTGCATCTTCATTCCCTCCAATGAAGAGGAGATGGAATAGTGGCCACTCTAATTCAGCTCAGCATTGTCAATACAAACAAATGTGACGTAATGCAAACTAGAAATGTGACCAACATAAACAAACTGAAATTAAGATAAATGGAAATAACACAGACTATTTCATTGAGTCTACTATTTATTTTTATTTTAAATAATTTAAAAGTTATATGATGCTGCTGCAATCTCTACAGTCCTCACCACTGAGTATAGTTCCTGCTTGTTGCAGGGAGTCCTTGACTAAAACAGTGTCTAAGATTCTTATCTGTATTGCATGAGTTATGACAATTTTACATAATTGGATGCAAAGAAAGCATGTAAATGCAACATGTTAAGTTTGCACAGTTACACATTCAGGTGTCAGCGGTGTGAAAATTAAGACTGACCTTTGTCTCCTTGGCAAGCAGAAAGAAGAGCTAATCTGATGGGTGAGGGAAAAATTGGCCCAGGAGGAAGGGAAAGGAAGTGAAAACTGGACAAGAAAGGGAGGGCGAGGGATGATGGAGCTCCAGCATGCCTGAAAAACTGCCTCTTGCCAGAAATAAAAAAAGTCCTGTCTCTAGAAGAGTCTATAGCAAGGTCAAAGAGTTGCCAGGAGCAGTAGGGAATACGGAATCGTCTGATTGACTATAAAATACAAATCTGCTTAAAAGCCAGATATGTTTAATGAGAACTGGAAGAGAAAGGGATGGCGTCACGCTGCCTTGGCATAAAAATCCTTCCAGATTGCATCTGTTTTTCACGAACGCTCTGGGGGAGGTTCCTAGACCTCCCACCCATTCCCTCTGTGATTTGGATTCAAAACCTTCCACAAATTCAGCTGCTCTTTGGCACAATTCCACTGATTACTTACACACACACACACACACACACACACACACACACACACGACAGAGTGCAAGTTGTTCAAATGACCTCAAAGTATCCATTTCTGTATTTCCAGGCCCTACCTCAATACACATTTTTAAAGGCAGTAGCCTGTAAATATTCCTTGGGGCTCCCTGGCTAGGAGGTGAGTCTCCCAGTGCATGTTCTAGGGAGGCTGCTCGGGCCCAAGTGGGACTCCTCGAGTTTGCACAAACACTATAATTAATTATTAGAAAAAGCACACAAAAAAGAAACCAACAAACTAATATTTTGGAGTCTCATCTCCCGAATTATGTCCAAACTTTTCAGAAAACTTCTAACCTGAAATAAAATCCAGCTCTACATGTCAGGTGTCTTCATTTAGTTTGGCAATGATAGTGCAGGATTTTTTTTTAAAGCTTATATTTGAAAGATTTATATACCCAGAGAGAGGGACTAATGAATCAGTAACTTCTGGTCAGTGATGGACTGATCTAATGGGCTCCTTTGCAAACACAATTTTTAAGGCAGTATATAGGTGTGACTTCAAAACAATTTAGTTTAATTATTGCAAACGGCTGAGTTTAGGCTATTATTTTTATTTAAATCGAATTTCTCATGTCCTCTAGTGGATTTCACTCTTAAAATGAGTTAGCTTCCTTGCAGAGTTATAAATTACTGGTGTTCCTGCAGCGGACTGTTTGGGAGCAAAAAGGCATTTTCATAGTTCTGGGTTTTTTTCCTTCTAGTGCACAGGGGCCATGATATGACACAGAATCAACCTCCATCTGACCACTCCTCCCAGAGGAAAGTAGAATGGTTGTCTTCTTAACACATAATCAAATACCGCTTTAAAATCTATTTTGTATTTATGTTTGCTGTAGCTGGGTCCGGTCTTCCCTTTTGCATTCCCTGCAATAAAAGACATCTCTGAAATAAAGTACTCTTTGTATCTCAGGCTATGTCTATACTACAGCCTTATTGTGTAAGAAGCTTTTTGTGGAAGAGATCTTCCATAAAAACTTCTTGCGCAAGAAAGCGTCCACACTGCACGGATGGTCTCTCAAAAGAAAGCGCTTTTTCCTCTTTCCTGTTTTTACACAAAACCCCCGTTGCCCATCCATACACACCTTTTTGCACAAGAACTCTTGCGTAAAAAGGAGTTACTCCTTGTAGGAGGAATACTTACACCAGAAAAAAACCTCGGTTCTTTCGTTTTACTTGCGCAAAAACATGCTTGAGGTGTAGACCTAACCTCAGGCTGGCTCTATTGCAGATCTCCTCAGATAAGGAAGAAGCATGTGTTCATGGGTCCTCACAAGAGTATAGCTCTAAATCTAAAGTTGTGGGGCACCACAATAACATTTAAAAAACACACACACACAAAATTGAAGTTACTAAATGAAGCTTGAAGAATCTACTGACGTTTAAAGAAAAGCCTCTTCTGCCTAAAATGTCCCCCTCTTTTTAATGTTCTTAAGCACCTTAGTTCTATGAGTCTAAAGTTGTTTGTTTAAAAACAAATAAAAATGTCTGAAGAAACTGTCACTATCACATCAATGAGATTTGTCTGATTTCACATTGGCGGTACCTGAGAAATCACCTGTTTCAAATGTGCCTATTATAATGGTGTCTATGTGTTAAGAAAACCCAGAGTGGTCTAAGTAACCCAAAAGTGGCCAATTTGTTTTCCCTATGATATCCATTACTGCAGGAACATTATGCTCATGTTCCCGACTATTTCTTTTCTCATGACACATTCCCAGTTTCTTTAATCTTTCCTCAGAGGGAAGGTTCTTTTTGTCTCTTATTTTTGCTATCAGTGTCAGCAAGATAGATATTAGAAGCAAGGGTGCTATTTATGGGGGACTTGGTGGGGAGGGAGCAGGATTTCACATTGGAGGTCTGCTTAAAGCCCATGTCCTGACTCCAGAGGCCTCTTCTAAATGCAACAGAGTTTGAGGTGCTTGCAACTTTGCCTTTGGGGCAGGGAGTTTGTTAATAAAAAGAGGAGGGCAGATGATTATGAAGAGCAAAATGCTGGGCATTCAAGTTATTGAAGGATTGTTAGATCATCATGAAAACATTTCTGGGTACTCCACTTAAAAGATAGGGGGAAAAATAGAGTAGGAATGAGTGTTCTGCTGCTGGGATTTACATTTGAACCATTGCTGTTAAACTTATAAACGCTCTTGAAAAAGTGGTAAACGGTGACTAATCCAAAGCTGACTGCAGAGTTACAAAGGGATTTCACAAAATTGGGTGATTGTGCAGCACAAGGGCAGATGGAATTCAGTGTTTACAAATGCAAAGTAATGCAGATGGGAAAATACAATCTTAACTATAGATACAAAAATGATAGGGTCTAAATTAGCTGTTACCACTCAAGAAAGATCTTGGAATCCTTGGGCTCGTCTACACTGGCCCCTTTTCCGGAAGGGGCATGTTATTTCAGCTATCGTAGTAGGGAAATCCGCGGGGGATTTAAATATCCCCCGCGGCATTTAAATAAAAATGTCCGCCGCTTTTTTCCGGCTTTTAGAAAAGCCGGAAAAGGGCGTTTACACTGGCCCCGATCCTCCGGAAAAAGCGCCCTTTTCCGGAGGCTCTTATTCCTACTTCAAAGTAGGAATAAGAGCCTCCGGAAAAGGGCGCTTTTTCCGGAGGATCGGGGCCAGTGTAGACGCTCTTTTCCGGCTTTTCTAAAAGCCGGAAAAAAGCGGCGGACATTTTTATTTAAATGCCGCGGGGGATATTTAAATCCCCTGCGGATTTCCCTACTACGATAGCTGAAATTAACATGCCCCTTCTGGAAAAGGGGCCAGTGTAGACGTAGCCCATGTGTATAGTTCCCTGAAAACATCTGTTCAATGTGCAGTGGCAGTCTAAAAACTAAAAAGCTGACAGACTATTGGGAATCATTAGGAAAGGAATAGATAATAAGACAAGATACCATATTGCCTCTATATAAAGTCATTGTATGCCCACATATTGAATACTGTCTGCAGATCTGGTCACTTCACCTAAAAAAAGATATATTGGATTTGGAAAAGGTACAGAAAGGGCAACAGAAATGATTAGGGTTAAGGAACAGTTTTCATATGAGGAGAGATTAACAAGACTGGGACTTTTCAGTTTGGAAAAGAAATGACTAAAGCATGAGGGCCGGGGAATATGTTAGAGGTCTACATAATCATGAATGGTGTGGAAAAGTAGAATAAGAAAATGTTATTCATTCCTTTGCTAACATAACACAAGAAGCTGAGCCAATTACATTTATGGGCAGCAAAATTAAAACAAATACATTACATGATTTTTTCAGTCAACTTGTGGAACTCTTTGCCAGGAGAGGATGGACAGGTTCAAACCATAGCAGGGTTTCAATAAGAACAAAATAAGGAGGATAGGTCCATGAATGGCTATTATCCAGAACAGGCAGGGTTGGTGCCCCTAGCTTCTGTTTACCAGATGCTGGGAATGGGGGATGGGATGGATCATTATGATTGCCTCTTCTGTTTATTCCTTCTGAAGCAACTGGCATTGGCCACTGTTGGAAGACAGAATACAGGGCTAGAAGGACCATTAGTCTGATGCAGTATGGCCATTCTGATGTTCTTGTATAGAGCCCAAATATATCTGAGTTGTAACACACTAGACTTCATTCCCCTTCCAGAGCTGAGATAGAGCGCAGGAGTCCTGACGGAGACGCTGTCTCTCCAGAGAGTTAGTATCAAAGTAAGAATATACATTACAAATGTAAGGCCAACCACTGTCCCTCAAGTGACTTGTCACACGATGTCAGAACATGTTAGTATTAAAGCTGAGTGGGTCTTTTATATAATTTTCTTTCTTTTATATAGGAATTAAATACAGTGCTCCTGTCAGTTAATTGCTAAGTTGTCTGCCCAAGAAAGTTGAGCTTTCTGGTTTCTTAGCAGCCCCTGATAAAGATTATGTATGTAGGGTGGGAGGGGGAAGGAGGGAAGATGGGTTGGTTCTCCCCCACCCCGATTTGGTGCTCGGCTTGTACTGAGCATGCTCAGTAACACTGCTAAAACCTCTGTCCTAAGTCTGCCCCCCATGCTCTCGCTCTCTTCTCCTCCCCCATCACTGAATGCACAGTTCTCTCTCCCCCCCCCCCCGACCAAAATCTGAAGAGGTTCCCCTGATTAGAAGGGGTCCCAAGTTCAGAATTTTATTATTTTAATTCTGATTATTTGTAAATTGCTAAATGAAATTTTTCAGTAAGACTAGAATCTTGAATATGTAAGTACTATACACAGCCATACTTAAGTCAATCAGCCCAACACAGTCTCCTGGATACCTAAATGAACATTACAATGCACTTGATTGGGCTCTAGGGCCATCAGCCTTGCCTGGCTTCCAGGATCCCCTGAGATTGCTACACTCCCAACTTCATCATGAAATTGTAGGACAACACCCAGGCTAGCTGCATTACTCTACCATCTATTCTCAGCCCTTCAGCAAACTATTTAATCACACTGTCAGGTTACCTTGTACGACCATTCACTCTGAGCAGCTAGGGATTCAATCTTGAGAACATTATTGAAGGGAAAATGGCATGGCTCATGGAGTGAGGCTACAAGTAAAAGTAGCATCTTGCAAAACATATGTTCAAGACTTTGACATAGTTCATCATTCTTGGGTCCAGGCAAAACAATTTCCACTCCATTCATATGCAGTCACTTGTGTATTTCATGTAAGGGCTGCATCACAGTTTGGGATGGGAAGTACCACACAGGCAATACCTTCTTACTTAGACTAGTGATTGCCCTGCTTACCTGTCTTATGCTGATGGCCTGGAAGCAGCACTGTTGACTGGAGACTTATATAATGGAGCCAATTACCAGTGAGATGAAGCTAAATGAAGAATTCCAGCACAATATGGGAAACTTACATTTTAAGCTTGTGTGCCAGAAAAACATTTGAATAGAATGGTGTTTATTTTTATGATTTAATCCAATGAATTATCTTTTATCTTGCATCCTTGACTTACCTAGCTTCAGTTTCATTTTATTATATTACCTGAGATAGAGACCTGAATACAGGCAAGTGCTAAAATGGGGTTAAATTAATAAACAACTTTATAATTCCTCTCCACTGGCCTGCTGCCATAAAACTCCAATGTAAAACATTGAAGAGAAGGGGAAATAAAATTAACTAAAAAGCCCAACCCTACTCCGCATGTTTGGAGAAGCCGTAATAATGGACATTTTTGATTAATAGAGGTAACCTCCATGAACCCTGAAGCAGCACAATCTTTAAAGAAAAAACGGAAGGAAAATAAAATAGCATTTTCCATGTTTGCCATGAGGCTGCTCTTTTAACTGTGCAGTGCAAGGTGTGTGCAACATTTCTAACATGCTTATTGCTATCCTGTGGAGCTTGTTTCAGCTTGTGCACTAGAACAGTGTTTCTGAAAGTGTTCCGCAGAATCATTCTCAGAAACACATTAACTGGCTGCCCCGCTTTGTTTATTTACTGGCGCCGCAGCCATGGAGCCTTGCGGCTCCCATTGGCTCTGTTTCATCCTTTGCAGCCAAGTGGAGCTGCAGGAAGTGGTGGCCTGGCCCATGTGTTTCTGAGAGTGATTCCGTGGAACACTTTCAGAAACACTGCATTAGAGGATCAGGGATCCAAACCTTTGTTCTTACAAAAAACCCTTCTCGTGGGATGGAGATGGGAAGTATTTCCTTACACACGCTGTAGAATAAGGGCCTGATCTATTTGAGGCTATACAAGACAGATGGTCTGTGGCCCACTCAAGAAATCCCCTAGGATGATACTAATTTTGAAATGACTGAACTGTCCAAGGAAAATCTTATCCTTAGAACATGTCACTCAGCGAACCCCCCCCCCCCCCATAGAAGAGGTGAAGAGAGGAAGGGTGCAGCAATGCTACTGCTTATTTTCAGGTATCTGCCACCTGGCACCAAATCTGGCACTCCATATCCTGCAGGAATTTCTCTACCTCTAGCAGTCCCTGACAGGCCTGAGTGGCATGCTGGGTATTTCCTGGCAAGCCTTGCAGCAAGTAGTTTCTTTCATTTTACAGAAGGGGGAAATCTCCTTTCTGCATGTGCATGTGAATTTTAAACTCATGGCAGACTTGCCAGACTGAACTGCTGCCATGGAAAGAACAGCCCTGGGACCAAAAGCAGTTCAGTAACTGCATACCCCAGCCATTCCTTGGCACCTCTGGTGAGACTGCAATCAAGGGTGCCAGTTAATTCCTCTTTTCTGGACCAGCAGGTTTTCCAATGTAGACAAAGACCAAAACAAACGATTGCAGTGACCCATATGAACAGCTGCTGAGAGAAATGATTTTTTTTACCACCAGCTCGGGATGTATTTGAATGACCAGAGCCTCAAGTTACAAGGCTTTTATTCTATTACCAAGCACTTGAACCAGCCAGCCTCCAAGTTAGAAACCACCCATTTTAATACCTGACTTCTCTCATCCATGAATGCCAGCATGTCAGTACAGGCAGTCCCCGACTTACGCGGATCCGACTTACGTCGGATCCGCACTTACGAACGGAGCTTTCTCGCCCCGGAAGTCGGGGTGAGAAAGCCCCGTTGGTAAGCTGCTCCGGTGCCCCTGGTCTGCTGGAGACCGTCTCCAGCAGACCAGGGGCACCGGGCGGGTTCCCGCGCTTCTGAGGCTTTGCCAGAGCAAAGCCTCGGAAGCGCGGGAACCGCTGCTGCTGCCACTTGGGTGCCGGTGCCTGTGGTCTGCTGGGGACCGTCCCCAGCAGACCACAGGCACCGGGACCCAAGCGGCAGCAGCGGGCAGGTTCCCGCGCTTCTGAGGCTTTGCTCTGGCAAAGCCTCAGAGGCGCGGGACCCCCCCCCCGCGGCTGCGGCTTCAGTCCGGGTGCCTGTGGTCTGCTGGGGGCCGTCCCCAGCAGACCACAGGCACCCAGACTGAAGCCGCAGCCGTGGCGGGGTCCCTCGCCTCTGAGGCTTTGCCAGAGCAAAGCCTCAGAGGCGCGGCACCCCGCTGCCGCTGCGGCTCTGCTCCCCGTGTCCCTGGTCTGCTGGGGGGGGGGGCGCAGCTAGTGTGCCCCCCCCCCTGCAGACCAGGCTTTTGTTTTGGACTCTGGGGCAGAGCAGCTGGGGCGCTGCCGATTGGTCCTGCAGCGCCCGTGGGCACTACTGGACCAACCCGGCAGCACCCCAGCTGCTCTGCCCCAGGTCCTGATTCAGCCGCTGCTGGTCAGTTTCAGCAGCGGCTGAATCAGGACGTCTGGGGCAGAGCAGATGGGGTGCTGCTGGGTTGGTCCAGTAGCACCCCAGCTGCTCTGCCCCAGGCGTCCCCAAGTCAGCTTCTGCTGAAACTGACCAGCGCTGACTACAGGAAGCCCGAGGCAGAGTTGCTCTGCCCCGGGCTTCCTGGAATCAGCTGCTGATCAGTTTCAGCAGCAGCTGACTTGGGGACGCCTGGGGTTCTTAAGTTGATTCTCTATGTAAGTCAGAACTGGGGTCAGTTTCAGCAGTGTCTGAATCTGGACGCCAGTTCCGACTTACATACAGATTCAACTTAAGAACAAACCTACAGTCCCTATCTTGTACGTAACCCGGGGACTGCCTGTATTGAGGGCTGGGTGAAGCTGCAGTTCTATTGTGGAAAGGAATGGTCACCAGTTCCATCTATCAAGAGGTAGTGCAGAAGGCACCACTTCCTGACTTTGCGATTCATGTTATAGGAGGAACAGACAGGTATTCAGCTTGACAGACCCTTCCATCCTCTCTCTGGAGTTGGGAGACACATATGTCCCAGCCAGGCTAAAACTGAGTTTCCCTGACACAGTTGTTTAGGCAGTTAATAAATAACTCCCCTCTAATAAGGGCATTGTAGAGTTGCCAGTGTTGGTTGGATGCTTTCCTGGTGATTTAATCACATGACAATCATTAATTCCTAGATGCTCCAGGCCAATCCTGGAGGTTAGCACCCCTAAGGCACTGAGGGAGTGGCTGGGACTTTCTGATACTCCAAATAAACATACAGAAGAGTCTCGATTTTCCGACCTTCACTTATCCAACATTCCATTTTAGCCAACGTGACAAATTGACGAAAAAGAACCCCACACGTACAATAGCCAATCACAATCAGTGCCATGCATCCACACCGCGCATGTGAGCGCAATCATACTTTTGTTTGATGACACCAGTACTGTATTCTTACAAAATACTGTAGATTGACATTTCTTTATCAGCATAGCAAGTGAAAAGAAAAAGAGAGTAGTTGTTTCAATGGAAACTAATTTACGTTGAGCAACAGTGGGAAGCGACCGCTACAGACTTACTGCTGTTCAGACACTGGCGTGATCTTGCCGCGAAGAAAAGTAAGGATGGCCAAAAACAATTCCCGATCACTCATTTCTTTAAAAACTAAACTTTTTTATATTCACAAAAGTGTGGAAAATTCTATTTTTGTTCGATGAAATATTCTATTTTATTTTTTCATTAGAATTAGTAACACATTGAGTTCATACATATTTGTACCCATGTTTTTTATTAGTATTCCGTATTATTTGACATTTCCTATATCTGACCATCCTCTGGTCCCATTTAGGTCAGATAATTGAGACTCTAGCGTATCTGGTTCTTAAGGCAGAAGGAGGGAGTCCATCATATTAAAAGAGGGATTATAAGGAAGCTATTTAATCTATTGCTCTACAGCAGCATCTTGAAATAAGGAGCAGTTTCACATCTGTGATTCTTTCTTAACTCAGCAGCCTCATGGTCTTGATCTGGCTATATCAACTCCATAAAGCAGTGTTTGACACAGCTTTTAGCTCAGACAGCAACAGGACATTAGCTGTCAACCTACAACTGAAAAAAGCCGGCATAATTTTGTGGCCTCCATTTAATTTTTAGCCTACAATGAAACAGTTACTCTTGTCATTTCCAAACCAAAATCTAATCTCATGAATGGTTTTATTCACTCTAAATTGAAGGAGACATTGAATTGCCACAGGAATTAAGATGAACATCAGGAAGGATGTTATAAACTGCAGGAACATTTTGTTCTATCTGATGCTTTACTGCACACGAACAATTTGAACAATTGGATTATTTTTCTGTTAGATTCACTTCTTTTCCCTGCTAGTTCTACAGCATAAATACCAACCTGGAAAGGCCCCAAGCTCTGCAACTAAAACTGAGTTGTGTGAAAGGCTACAACACAGGGTTCATGAATTCCATGGGCTAACTTGGTATAAGTATAAGAGACAATCGCAGATGAACACAAGAGAATCTAAATAGAAGTAAACTCTACACAAGCCTGTTTAGACTAGACCTTGGCAGGATCAGAATCCTTAAGTACCTGGCTTCTAGGTGCCTACCTTTCTACACACAACACATGCAACGAGTCTCTAATTCCCAACATAGCTTTTGCAAAGTAAGCACATTTTAAAAACCTTGTTTAAGGATAGGGAGAAAAGCAACCACAGTGACAGCCTTCAGCTAGCTTACACCTGGCGCAGGACCAATGGTCTTCAACATCAAAGCGGCCAAGTCAGTCAAACTTTGTAATGAAGACATGGCCTCAGCTGTGTAAGGTCAATAGTTACACAGAAGTCTTTCTATTTTCAAAATGATTTTTACCCTGGGCACTACTAAATGCAGCCAGAGACAACTGCTCCCAGAATACTAAGAAGTAGGAAGGCATTTTTGAGTCATCTGTAATCCTTCCTTGTCAGAACAGATTAATATCTCCCAAGTGAATAACCAACTGTATTTTGTTCAATCCCCTTGGCCCAGAATACAGAAGAGTTAATCTTGGCTCCAACCTTTTGAAAACGATTCAAGGTTATTTTCCAGGCCATGCATCCAATGTGCGTGTAATAGAAGAATGCCAAATAGGAATTTCAGCTCCTTCTTAGAGTCCTATGATTTGCATTCACTTATTTTCACATTCTATTTAATGGCATTATAATTACTGTAAGTCTCTAATGTTCAGCATTCACGCAAAACTAATACAGCCTTGATTATGGTGTCATTATTAATAATTATTTGTATTACACTTGTGCCGAAAGACCTCAAAGCCATGCTGTACACAAAAAGAACAACAGCATGTCTCAAAGTGATTACATAAGGGGGTATAACACTCTAGAGAGGAACAGGGATAGGAAGTCAAAGGGGACAGTGGGTTGCCATCCATTTTATATCCTCTGATCCTCTCACTGCTGACTTTTTAAACCCTTCTCTGGGAACAATTCCATCCTTCATGAAGTTGGAAACAAAGCGGATCGACAGTACCAGTCTCTGAAACCTGATTGCTATGTATTGTTTAAACAGTGGTCTCCAATCTTTTAAAGCACAAGATCACCGTTCGAATTTAAGTGCAACCCAGGATCTACCTCAAACCAAATATCCTTTCCTTGCCTCCTTTCCCACCCCGTATCCTTGTCCCCCCCCCGCCCCACTCTTTCTGCAAGGGCCCACTCTGCTCACACTGGGTCAGGAAGTGAGTGTGAAAGACAGAGTGTGTGTGTGTGACAGACACATACACAATGTGTGTGAATGACAGAGATTCGCATTGTGCTCAGCATACTTAAAAGGGGCATTCAGACATAGGAGCAACTGCCAGCAACCTCCCTCCATCCCAAGTCCTGTCATGCCCCCTCCCCTGGTGTAGATGGGGGACAGGGATGGGGAGGGGACACCTAACATCAGCTCCCCTCTCCTCTCTGCCTCTTCCACCCTGCACAGCAAGCAGGGAGTTCCCAAGAGGCAGCTCTAAGGCAGAGAGCAGGAGTAGCACAGCAGTGAGGGGAGGGAAGAGCACCTGAAGAGCCAGCACTCAGAGCCTTCCCGACAAACCAGTCGGGATTACCTGTAGGGTTGCCAGATAGTTTCGCAAAAAATACCGAACATGGCGGGAAAAAAATTGGTTGAACAAAAAATAAAAAACCCGCACAAAAAAAGAAGTCACATCCCCTTTAAATCCCCACACACTCCCACACTCACCCAGCCCCCACCACACTCAGTCGGGGGAGAATATCCCAAGCACCTTCCGTCTGAGAAAAACCGACAATACCAGACATTTTACATGTCCAGTATTTTCTGGGGGTTTTTTGTTTGTTTGTTTTACTGGACACATGCGGCAAATACTGGGCTGTCCGGTCCAATACCGAACACCTGGCAACCCTAAACCTGTCAGAGGCTAGATCCCCATCTAGTGGTGCTGACTACTGGTTTAAAACAAGCCCCCCTTCAAAATGCATAAACAAAGAGTAATTGGCGCTGCTGCCAATCAACAGTTTACAATAGACTCATAGTTTACTATCTACTGCTAGTTCTCCCTGCTATTGTCACTGTAGCTCAGCCGGTCTGAGCCTTTTCCTGGAGCCAAAAAACCCTGGCTTAATTTCCCATACACAGATGTGGATGCCTACTCAGAACCATGCTGAATCACAGAACGACAGGGCCTGCACTATGGGCTGAGCAGCATTTTGGATGGGGCACTAAACCAATGTCATTTCTGTTGCTGTCTAAGTGGAAAACAGAGTGAAAGACATGGTCTCTGATCTTCTCTTGGGCACCTGGGATTATTTAGAGACACGAATTCATCCCAAAACCTGAGGTTACCATTCCTCCGGGACTTCACCTTAACTGTGCAGCGTAGTCACCTTTTGCTATTTACTCTTGTGATGGGGGAGGGCGGATTAATATAGTAAAAAGGGTGGATCTGAAACTGATTGGTTGAAGGCAGATTTGTGGTAAGATTCCCCGTGCTCTGCTTTATGAGTAGGGCTGTAAAGCTGTCTTTTCACAGATCCTGAAATGAAGGGTGTTCCCATGCTACAGCAACTTATTTGTACCATTGTCCAAGGCTATGTGCCCTTTGCTGAACAGGCTCTCCCAGTGTCCACTGAACGGAATCAGCATGTCAGGAGGGAGCTCTTCCCTCTGCCAGTGGCTTGGGGCGCTTTTCCCAGAGTTGCCAAGTTAGCACAATGGGAATCTGCAGAAGCTTTCACAACACTTTGCTGGCAGCTCTGCTGATGAGACAGGACCCTAGAGAGAGATGCAGAGGGCAAGCTTGTGCAGCAGAGGGATGTGCCAGTGTCTCACAGCAATTACAGGGGCTTAGACTTGCCTCGCTGGGAAAGATAACAGTTCAGCCAGGAAAAAAAATGGGAAAAACCTTAGGTTATAGCAAGATTCAAGCAACTTAGATCAGGTGGGGGAAATATTTCTGAGGGGTTCATAAACCATTCCCCCAACCCCTGTCATGTAAAACACTCTCTCCTACAGTAGGGCAACACACGAAAATGGCCTTTTATTGGTACAGCTACATTGCCCCAGATTGTGCTCCTATCTGCCCCTGCCCAACATTTCCCCTTATAATACTCTGTTTTCAGTTGCTTATAATGTAGCCAAATATTAAGTGTTTGCATTGAAATTTCCCAAGCCAGGTGTTTGCCTCAGGCTGACTTCTTCTGGAACATTTCAGCCTGAATGGTGCAACCATTTCTGAGAATAAGACTAGGCTAAAACACATTGTTTTGTCCAGGTTAAACAGTTATGGAGATCTTCTCTGAGAAGCTCTAGGACCTCTATCCTGCATTGGAGCAGGGACTCGAGATTTGGCAGGGCATGGCCTTTTGTTGTCCCTGTGAAAATCTACCCAAATCCAGCGAATGTATCATCCTTTGAAAAAAAATCAGTTTCCACCTGCTCAGTAGAGACTTGTCAGAACATCACAGCTTTAAATTCTCCAAAAGTGATGTCCCTATCTCCTGCCAGTTCTTGTCATTGTTGCTCAGCCTGTCAGGCCCTTTTCCTGGAGCCAAAAAGTCCTGGTTTAATTTGGGATTATGCTGTTTTGTGAATGTGTCACAGGGTTGTACACTCACCCCACCCCGGGAGAAGTACTTGATTCCCAGGACTCTTAAAGTTACACCGCAACCCCCAGCCCTCCTGTTACAACCATAGGGCCTAACTGCAGCAGTTAGTACTCAACCTGCTCACTGGGGCAGCATGTCCTAGAGGTCAGAGTCACGAATTAACACCCTTCTCACTGGGGCAGTGTGGCCTAGTAGCTGAAGTCAGTAACAAATACCTGTCTCGCTGGGGCAGTGCGTCCCAATAACAGGAGTCACTAATAAACCACTCTTGCTGGAGCAGTGCGGCCCAGTAGCCAGAGTCACCCCTCTCACGGGGCAGTGTGGTCTCATAGCCAAAGTCAGTATAAACCAGGTGCAGGCCCCACTGGTTAGGGCAATGAGGCAAAGGGGGTAGGGGGACCCAGGCCCTCCCTATTCTACCACGTCCAAACCCAGGGCCCTAATAGCAGAAGTGCAGGCCACTGCTCACTCAGTGGAGAATCCTACCACAACACACTGACCTTCTCAGGACTCTCCTGCCCTGGGCTACTTCCTACCGTACTCAGCTGAATGCCCTCCAGGGTCCTTCCTCCAGCCCTTCCGTAGCACTGGTGCCCTGCTGGCTGGATTCCAGGGCTGGTCTCTCTGGTGGTTCACCTGCAGGAGTTCTAGCAGTGCCTCCTTCCTCCTAATCCTCGCCAGGGACATGCATGTTTCGCTGGCTGGTTCCCAGCCCTGGTCCTGCCTCCTCAGTAGCCAGCCCTGACTGAGCTTTTCTCCAAGCTTTTATGCCTGGGCTGCAGTCTGAGCATACCCAGCAGGGCTGGGGGGCAGGGCTTATTCAGCCAGGTGAGCCTGACTTTCCCAGAGTGGGGCTGGTACACCCCCTCACAGTATGCAATAAATAAATACCCTGGAAGTGTGATAAAAATAGTTGCTAATAGGATCCTATATCCCATAATACACCTGAACAAATATCTGCCAATCAAAAAGTTAAATTAGTGTTTTCCCATATTTATGAGGTCACTGTGATTCAACTGTTTGAAAGTGAAGGGCATTGAGATATGACATTGTGTGAGCAAAGTGTTCTATCCAAATGACTATATACATGGGATATTAGCATTTTAATCACATATCCATAGAGCCAGTTGAGCTGCAGTAAAAAATTGACTTTTCAACACAATTGATCATTATTCTTTTAAAATGGAGAACATGTACAAAAGCAACTTACCTGATGCTGAACTGAGTTACTAGTCTTACAAGGCCACTGAAAACATGACTAGAAACATGTTATTCCTGTGACACGTTCTTTTTCTTCTACTCTGACTTTATTGTCCACCATGTCATCTGTATGGGGCAGATTTCCTTCTGGCACAGTGCAGCCAAAGCAACATGCAGCCAAAGCTATCTCCAACCAGACACCCAGAACTGTTAGCAGCTCAATCACCTGGGAGTTGGGGAGAATTCCATCCACCCTAATAAGCTATTATATTTCTTTAAATCACACACTCCTGCATTAAGCTAGCACAAGCAATCCAAAAGCAGATTCTTGCTATAAAGCCTAATGAAGTTAACCCTTGCTGGGTACAACATACTGCAACAAGAGCCCATAAATCAATCAGGGTACATCTACACTGCGGCGCTATTTCAGGATACTTCTGGTAACCCGAAATAGCTATTCCACATCTTTTGAACAAGCCTGTTGTTTTGAAATACAACAGGCTCGCTATTCTGACTTCCCTGTAAATCTCATTCCACAAGGAATAAGGGATGTTTCCGAATAGTAGTTTATTTTGAAATTTGGCACTGTGTACACAGTACCAAATTATTAAATAAACTATTTCGAAATTAATTTGAAATAAGCTATGCAATTTGTGTAGCTCAAAATGCGTAGCTTATTTCAAGCTTAGGGTGCAGTGTAGACGTACCTGAAGATTTTATCTAGACAATGAAGAAATATTAGCATCTTTAATTAGCTTTGATCAGCATGTTTTTATCCCTGTGAGCAGTTATTGCTCAAAAAAGTGTCATCATTTGGCCATCTTAATGCCTGGGGATTACTTAAATGAGCTCTTTGAATAAAGGTTTGCAGCTCTCAACCTACATTATTAGTGTTAGCAACATGACTAGATGCAATGGACAGAGCAAATGTCTCCATGTCCAGATGAATATTCTACTCTATTAGTTATTGATGTCAAACATCCAACTTACTATGGAAAAATGATTATATATAAGCACTTCTTAGATGGCTTTGGTAGGATATAATCTGAATCATTTACCTTCACAATGTTTAGGCTGCCAATTTGTGAGAATTAGTTAAACACTAGAATAGCAAATAAAACCACCTGAGACTGGAACTAAGAGTCTTGGTCTGAAATCTGGACAGTCTTCAGAGCAGTATTTCCAAACACCACATTTCAAAACTGTGTATGGTTTTGCTGATACCTGATTGTTTTAAAGTGGATTTTAGCTCTTGAGAAAGGGATTTGAAAGTCTGGAGTCTCTCTTCAAAGCTGTAAAAGGGGAATGATAGTTACCTCCTATCGGAGGCTGCTAACATCTCAAATCCAGTGGCTTTTTTCCTTCTTCTTCCAGATTTCACCCCTGGTAAATCTCATCATCCCCGTTTTCCAGATGGGAAGACCATGATTTAGGGAGATTATTTGCCTTGGCTAGGGAGCACTAATGGAGCATGTATAGGGATGAAAATCAGAACTAACCCTTTTTCTGACAAGAACCTTGGGCACACACAAATGCTCTGACTTTGTTTCCCCATCTTTAAGCATGGAGATAGTAATATTTACCTGTCTTGCAGAGGTGTAATGAAATCTAACATTGTCAAGGGCTATCTAAGCGTAAATCATTCTGAAGGCCAATGAATGACAGAGAAGAACTCCCAGCCCCTCTGTTTTTCTTTCAGATTACCTGGACTTTAAGGAGCTCCTACTGCCTTCTCAAACTACTGTACAAGAGTAAAGTTTCTTAGCAAAGGTGGCTTTCAGTTCCTCTGGCAAGAGCAGAGGTGAAAGTAAGCAGGTGTGCCCAGTTGCGCAGCTCTGGCAAGAGCAGGTTGAGCTGCAGCAAAAGCCAGCAGGGAGCTCTTTAAACAACTGACAGGGACCTGGGTTGCAACAGGACAGTACCTGTAAGAAATTTTAAGTTACTTTCATTGCTGGGCAAGACAGAAAGTATTCCACATGAAACTGAAGCAACTTTTTAAAATGTGCTCCAATGTCCAGGAAGATTTGAGAACAGACCAACTTTAAAAAGGGGCTTTATCTTTTGCAGGAAATCTTTGCCCAATTATGGTAGCCTTGGCATAAGCTGTCTTTACTGCATCTCAAATGTAACTTTTTGCAAACTGATATTTGCTCTTTAAAGTAAAAGTGGGTAGGTCTCCTCTCCCCCGTTCCAATTCCTAAAGAAAATACATAACAACATTGCTTTGTTGAATGCTAGAGACAGAAATGAAGGTTTCCCAGACACAAAGGGAGTGGTTCCCTAGCAGTGTGGGTAACCATTAGTAACTAGTTCATTTCACAAGTTTCTTTCCTTTGCACTAACTGCTTTAAAAAGGCTGTTAACAACCGTAAGATTAAAATTCCCAGATGAATATAGTGTTATGGTCTAATGACATCTCAGCATAGCACCACCTAATGAACATCTGTGTGAAAGCCAAGCTTCCTAGCTTTCATTTTAAATATTTCAAAGGGTACCTTTCAACCTCAAATCACATTGTTCTAAAGACTTTTTTTTAACCTGTAACTGTTCGTAATGTTTAAAGTAACTATAAATGAAGGACAGTAGAATAAAATGTCTTTTACCCCTCTACTTCGTTCCTTTACTGACACTTCATAGGCTCAGTTTTACTCTTCTCGCTATATAGTAGAGATGGTCAGAAAATGGTTCCTTTCCTGCAGAAAATTTCTGCTTCACACTGAAAAAAAGTTTGTTTTCAAGTGTTTCGCCTTTTAATTAAAAAGCAAGTGTTTTCCATGGACAGGAGATACTTTCCGAGAAAAAATATTGTGCACAAAAAACACCCAGTTTTCCATCTAAAATGATTTCAGTGGCTATACTGCAGCCAGTCCTGCTGTAAAGTCAGGTCTTGTCTATACTACGGAGAAAATCAACACAACCGCAATTGATCTTCCGGGATTCAAATTAGCGGGTCTAGTGAAAACTCGCTAATTCAAACTGAGAGGGTGCTCCTGTCGGTGCTGATAGTCCTGCTGTGTGGAGGGCACCAAAACAGGAGTTAAGATAATTCAACTCCAAGTAGGTAATTATCGTAGCAAGAGTTGCATATTTTAAGACAACTTTCCCCTTTAGTATAGACTAGGCCTCAGTGAGTTAGTCAGTTTCCCCTGTTGTTTGAGTGTCTCTCTGGGTACGTCTACACTACAGCGCTAGTTCGAACTAACTTAGTTCGAATTAGTTAATTCGAACTAAGCTAATTCGAACTAACGCGTCTAGAACTAAAAACTAGTTCGAATTAGCGTTTTGCTAATTCGAACTAGCAAGTCCACATTGAGTGGACTCTGACCAGGGCTTAAGGATGGCCGGAAGCAGTGCCGGCAGGGCATAAGAGGAGGACTTAGAGCATGGAGATGCTGTCTCAGGCTAGCCGAGGGCTGCGCTTAAAGGATCCCGACCCCCACCCCGGACACACAGTTCTAAGGGGTGCCCCGCTTGCAAAGAAGTTCTGGCTTGGAGTGCCCGGAGTACCCACACTGGGCACATCACACCACTCGGCCATCAGCCCGGCTGCACTTGCCGCAGGCTGCCATCTGGGGAGAGGGGGCAATTGGGGGGCTGCAGGAGAGCTTCCACCCCCAGAAGCCCGCAGAGCCAGCCCAGTCCTCCCCATCGGGGGCTCGTACCCCATTCCTCCCTCACCTCCTTCCACTTACCCTTCCCTAGCCCCTTCTTATTGATGTACAAAATAAAGATAACGTGTCTTCCAACATTGACTCTGTCTTTATTGAACAAAATTGGGGGAGACTGGGAAAAGGAGGTGGGAGAGGGGAAAAGAGAGGCTAGGAGAGGGGAGGGCAACTAAAATGATCAGGGGTTGGGAACAGGTCCCATATGAAGAGAGGCTAAAGAGACTGGGACTTTTCAGCTTAGAAAAGAGGAGATGGAGGGGGGACAGGATAGAGGTCTCTAAAAGCAGGAGTTGGGTGGAGAGGGTGCATACAGAAAAGTTCTTCATTAGTTCCCATAAAGAAGGACTAGAGGACACCAAAGGAAAGGAATGGGTAGCAGGCTTCAAACTAGTAACAGAAAGTTGTTCTTCACAAAGCAAAGAGTCAACCTGTGGAACTTCTTGCTGCAGGAGGCTGTGAAGGCTAGAACTAGAACAGAGTTTAAAGGGAAGTGAGATCAAGTCATGGAGGTTGGGTCCATGGAGTGGTATTAGCCAGGGGGTAGGAGTGGTGTCCCTGCCCAAGGTTTGTGGAAGGCTGGAGAGGAATGGCATGAGACAAATGGCTTGGTCACTGTCTTCGGTCCATCCCCTCCAGGGTCCCTAGGGTTGGCCGCTGTCGGTAGACAGGCTACTGGGCTAGATGGACCTTTGGTCTGACCCAGTACGGCCATTGTAAGCTCAGAGCTCAGGGTCGGGGGTCTCAGTGGACCCCCTTGATTCTCTTGCACACCTGCTCCTGGGTGGCCAGGCTGGCAGCTCTCCTAACCTAGCCGGCCACTTTCCTGTGCCTAGTGCAGAGATCGTGGACGAGGTCCACGATGTCTGCACTAGCCCAGGCGGGTGCCCGCCTCTTGCGGTCCTGGGCAAGCTCCCAGGAGCCGCCAGCCTGGTCCTGGGAAGAGGGGGAGGGCTGGGGGGCATCGGGTGGGTGGCTCGATCCGTGCCAGGTGCAGGGTCTGCTGGCTGGGTGCTGGCAGGCTTGCATCTGGCACGGGCACCGTAGCCAGCCCGTGCCCCTTTAAGGGGTCCGGGGCCGGGAGGGGGGCAATAGAGTTTCCCTGGTGCTGGCCAGAGTGGCCACCAGGGAAAGCTGGGGAGGGCTAGCCTCCCACTAGTTCGAATTAAGGGGCTACAGAGCCCTTAATTCGAACTAGTAAGTTCGAACTAGGCTTAATCCTCGTGGAATGAGGATTACCTAGTTCGAACTAAGCGCTCCGTTAGTTTGAATTAAATTCGAACTAACGGAGCGCTAGTGTAGCGCCTATCAAAGTTAGTTCAAACTAACTTTGTAGTGTAGACATACCCTTACAGAGAGAGAATAGTGAGTCGGCTTTACAACCTTAGCTAATAGCCAGCTGGCTTTTAGCTCAAGCGGTAGAGCAGGGGTGGGGAACCCAGGGGCTGGACGCAGCCCCAGGTTTGCCTGGATCTGGCTCCTGAGGCTCAGGGCTCCATTCCAGCACTGGGGAGTCCATTTTGGTGCTTCAACTCCTACACCGTTTCACCATAGGGCTGGAGCGCACAAAATCTACTAGCCTGGGCCCCCCAGGCTCTGGTGTGTGAGGGGAATGTGGGGAGTGTCTTTCTCCTTTTCAGTCAGGGGCTATGTCAATCAAGGTTTGTTTTGTGTTGTTATTAATTAATAATGATCTATTATCTATTATCATTATTTTGCTTCTTACTTGTGTGTGGTCCCTGACTGATTTTCCTGTGGGTCAGCTGCCCCGACCCAAAAAAGGTTTCCCACCCCTGCAGTAGAGGTTCATGCACTAAGCTCCAGAGGTCTCAGGTTTGGTCCTGCCTACCAGTATTGCAAGTGGGGGCTTGTCCGGGATTTCAGCTTGGATGTCTCTGAAGCTGGGGATGCATTTCCTCAGCTCGGGGAGATATTAGAGCTCTCCCTTGCTTATTGCACACAGATATTTGGATACTGAATGACCAGCCTTAACTGTTATCAATGTACACAGCATACTGAATTGACAGCTATAATCAAATTAGTGTTTTCAAATGCTCTGATTTAGCAAATCTCAACTTGTGGGTCAGGATTCAAAGTGGGTTGCAACCCAATTTTAATGGGGTTGACAGGGCTGGCTTAGACTTGCTGGCACACAAGTAAAAGCCAAAGTCTGAGAACTTCAGCACTGACCGGCAAGGATGAGGCTACACGCCCCCTACTTGAGACTGAAGTCCTTGGGTAGGGGCAGTTGATGAAGCTGCCGTTTGGGGAAGCAAGCTCCCCAGCCTATGGCCCTGCTCATACTTTACCCCTGCTCTGCTCAGGCCCCGCCCCCTCCCACTCTCTTGCTTTTCTCTTTCTTCACCCTCCCTGCTCATCCTCTTGCAGACAAATCCCTGAACCCAAATGTAGAAAATAACATCTGAAAAAAACCACTCATCTATAATTTCTTTCTAAAGAAAATGGAGCATGTTTTCCACTGCATGCCAGATTGTGAAGACCGGATGTGCAGAAGGTATCTAATTAAAAGCACTAACTTTGGGAATAAAAAAAATGTCAGTCACAGGGTTTTTGATATATCCTGAAGTTTGTCAGAGATGTATTTGCAAAAACTTTGCAGTAAGGGCAAGTCAGTTGTCCTGCTGAATACAATGTTAAATATTATGGAATACATGATGCCATTCTTCTCTGTTTTACATTTTCTTAAAAGTATTTCTAAGCTGATTTTAAATATACTCTTAAACCTTCATAAAGTAATCATTTCAGATTACTATATATTTAATGAACTGAAACAAAACCATTGTTTTAAATTAGAGTGATTTAGTGATAACAAAGTTTGTTGCTTTTAGAAAAAGGTAATTCTAACTTATTTTGTGTGATCTCCATAACAATAAGCATGTTCATGAAAATTCTCCATCTGTTTATGTTAAAAATGGGTTTCCAAAGAGTTTAGGCATGACAAAGACTTTTCTATCTTAATAAGGCACTGATTTTGGTGGAGGGTTCTCTTGAAACTAGGTCATCAAATAATCAGAAGTAAAGAAAGGGAAACACATCCAGCTATCCGGAAAAAAAAGGAATGTTGTCCCTTTAATAGTTCTCTTCAAAAGGGAGGGTGAAAGGAGAGAAAGGATGAATAGAAAGGACAGAGAGACTTTGGAAGCAAGTTCTTGTATTATAATAATTAAAATGTGTATTTTAGATAAGGATGGGGTTTTGAAGAATTTATTAAAAAAATTATATGTCTGAAGATCCAAATGTTTAAGGCTAGAGATGAATACTCAGACTGTGTATCTAAAAATGTATGCAAGGATTTTGAGAGATGTGATTGTATAATATTCAGCAACAAACTAATGGAATAATTAAAGCAATTTTTAAACTGAAGGTCCTGTAGACATAGTAATGCACAACTGTTTCTGTCCATACTTTCAGGGTTGGTAGATGCCTGATAAATGGCTTCATTACCACTTAATGGCTCTTTCACAGGTCCAGTGTTATGCTAGTAAGTCTGGCAAGCTGCAAGACTTCACTTTTAAGTTAATAGATCCACTTCTGGGAAATATCTACCAGTCTGCACTAAGGATGTAAAAAAAACATTAAAAAAGTAACCAAGTAGCCATTAAAATTCCTAGTGGTTACATGATCACATGAGCTGCAAGTGAGCCTGCAGTGCAGCTAGCATCCCAGGAGCGGGGCTAGCAGCCAGGGCATGCCAGGAGCCAGATGATGCTTATGGTTAACCAGTTAAACTCTTACAACCCTAGTCTGCAGCAGCCTGCTATGGGAGCCTTCAGGAACAGTCAGAACAGAAGACTTTGACTCCCTCAGAGAACTGATGCTAACATGAAGGGGAAAGGAGAACTGGCAGTATTTTAAAGAAGCCTTATTAAAATAGTCACAGGAAGAAACCATCCCGATGCGCAGTAAGAAAAACAAAGGTGGTAGGTGATCAGCTGGCTTAGCAGTGAAAGCCTTGGTGAGCTTAAATACAAAAATGAAGCTTACAAGAAGTGGAAACTTGGATTGATGACTAGGGAGGAGTATAAATATATTGCTCGAGAATGCAGGGGAGTAATCAGGAAGGTGAAACCACAATAAGAAATGCAGCTAGCAAGGGATGTGAAGGGTAATAAGAAAGGTTTCTACTGGCATGTTAGCAATAAAAGGGTGACCACGGAGAGTGTGGGGCCCTTGCCCTTACTAAGTGAAGGAGATAACCTAGTGACAGATGATGTGGGAAAAGCTGAAGTACTCAATGCTTTTTTTGCCTCTGTCTTCACAGACAGGGTCTGCTCCCAGACTAATGCACTAGGAAAAACAGTGGAGGAGGAGGTGGGCAGGCCTTGCTGAAGAAAGAACAGTTTAAAAACTATTTAGAAAAGCTAGACCTACATAAAGCTATGGGCCTGGATTTAATGCATCTGACAGTACTGAGGGAGTTGGCAGATGTCATTGCAGAGCCTTTGGCCATTATCTTTGAAAACTCATGGAGATCGGGAGAGATCCCGGATGACTGGAAAAAGGCAAATGTTGTGCCCATCTTTAAAAAAGGGAAGAAGGACAATCTAGAGAACTATAGACTGGTCAGCCTCACCTTAGTCTCCGGAAAAATCATGATGGGGATCCTCCAGGAATCCATTTTGAAGCACTTGGAAGAGGGGACAGTGATCAGGAATAGTCAATATGGATTCACCAAGGGCAAGCCATGCCTGACCAATCTGATTAGCTTCTATGATGAGGTAAACTGGCTCTGTGGACATGGGGAAGTTGGTGGATGTGATATAACTTGACTTTAGCAAAGCTTTCAGTATGGTCTCCCACAGTATTCTTGCCAGCAAGTTAAGGGAGTATGGATTGGATAAATGGACTGTAAGATGGATAGAAAGCTGGCTAAACTGTCGGGCCCAACAAGTAGTGATCAATGGCTCGATGTCAGGTTGGCGGTCGATTTCTAGCAGCGTGCCCCAAGGATCAGTTCTAGAACCAGTTTTGTTCAACATCTTTATTAATGACCTAGATGAGGGGATGAATTACACCCTCAGCAACTTTGCGCATGACACTAAGCTACGGGGAGAGGTAGGTACATTGGAGGCTAGAGATAGGGGCCAGAGTGACCTAGACAGATTAGAGGATTGGGCCAAAAGAAATCTGATAAGGTTCAACAAGGACAAGTGCAGAGTCCGACACTCGGGACAGAAGAATCCCAAGTAAAGGTTGTGGACCGAATAGCTAAGTAGCAGTTCAGCAGAAAAGGACCTGGGGATTACAGTGTATGAGAAGCTGGCTATGAGTCAACAGTGTGCCCTCGTAGCCAAGAAGGCTACTGGCATATTAGGGTGCATTAGGAGGAGCATTTCCAGCAGATCTAGATAAGTTATTATTCCCCTTTATTCAGCATTGGTGAGGCCACATCAGGAGTACTGCATCCAGTTCTGGGCCCCTCACTATAGGATGTAGACACATTGGAGAAGGTTCAAGGGGAAGGCAACCAAAATGATTAGGGGGCTGGAGCACATGACCTATGAGGAGAGGCTGAGGGATTTGGACTTTAGTCTGCAGAAGAGAAGAGTGAGGGGGGATTTGATAGCAGCCTTCAACTTCCTGAAGGGAGGTTCCAGAGAGAATGGAGAAAGGCTGTTCTCAGTGGTGACGGATGGCAGAACACAGTCTCAAGTTACAGTGGGAGAGGTCTAGGTTGGATATTAGAAAAAACTATTTCACTAGGACCGTGGTCCCCAACCTGGTGCCCGCGGGTGCCATGGCACCCGCCGGGCCCTTTACATGCGCCCGCGGAGCAATCTGGGCTGGCCCCGCCCCTGAGCGTGCGGCAGGTGCCAGCCCCGGGCACATGGCCGGCCCCGGCCCTGGGTGCGCCGCGCGTGCCGGTGCCGACCCTGACCCCCGGGCCCAGCCCCCACGCGTGCCCTTGCCGGCCCTGGCATTGGCCTTGGCCCCGCCCCCGGGGGCGCTGCGCCAGCCCCGGCCCTCACACGTGCCCTTGCCGGCCCTGGTGCCGGCCTTGGCCCCGCCCCCGGGGGTGCCACGCGGAACCTGGGCAGCCTCTGCCTGGGATCGCGGCACATGACAGTGCCGACCTTGGGCGTGCGGCTCATGCTTGGCCACGCCCCCAGCCACGTGGCCTGTGAGCGGCTCCGCCCCCATACGCGCAGCGTGTGAGCGGCCCCGCCCCCAGGCGCCCGGCAGCCCCAAAACGTTGGGGACCACTGCACTAGGAGGATGGTTAAATACCAGAATGGGTTACCGAAGGAGGTGGTGGAATGTCCATCCCTAGAGGTTTTTAAGTCTCAGCTTTACAAAGTCCTGGCTGGGATGATTTAGTTGGAATTGGTCCTGCTTTGGACAGGGGGCTGGACACAATGACTTCCTGAGGTCTCTTCCAGCCCTAGAATTTTATGAACAGGGATAGGAAGGGGTTGAGCACTAAGATCCTGGGAAGGCATTGTCTCCCCTTGCCTTGAGGGATGGAGAGGAAGGGTATCATATAGCCAAATTGTATTATCTTCAAAATCCACTTGTCGGTGGTGATGGCAGCCCATTGATGGTAGAATGGACGGAGGCGGTGATGGAACAAGTGGGTGGGGGAATCGGTTCGATGAGCATGTGTGACTGTTTGCGTGCTCTCGACCAAGGAGTCAAATCTGCTGCTTGTTATTGGGCTGGTTCTGCGAGCGGTTGTTCTGGTTGCAGCGTCTCTGCAGTCTCTGACGCAAGCATGACGGATCAAAAGGACGCTGCTGTTGCTGCCACTGCTGCCTGCTGTTGTAACATCTCTGAAAGGGGGTGTAATGTCTTCTCCTGCAAGGTGGGGTGTACATTCCCAGGGTGCGTAAGGTTGTTCTTGAGTCCTTGCTGGAGTGAACTACTGTATCTCTCTTCTCTGCAAACAACTTGTCTTTATCAAAAGGTAAATCCTTTATCTTTTTTGCAGGTCCCTAGGAACTCCCGCTGACTGGAGATAGGACACCCGTCTCATTACTACAGTGGTGGCTGTAGTTCGTGTTGCTGTCTCTGCTACATCCACAGCTATTGCAAACCAGCTCTCATGGAGGCGTAGCCTTCTTGTATAACTGCTTTTAAGATGGGCCTCTTGGACTCAGGCAGGGACTCCATTAGTGTTGTCAGTTTTGTATAGTTATCGAAGTTGTGATTCGATAAATGCACCAAGTAAATAGCTATCCTGAGGAGGAATGTGGAGGATGTATAAACTTTTCTACCAAATAACTCCAAACTTTTAGTATTCCTGTCTGCTGTGTGGTTTCTGTACTGTGGCGTTTTTGCTCTCTGTTGCGCCATGTCCACTACCAAAGAATTTGGCTGAGGGTGTATAAATAAGAACTCAGAGCCTTTGGGTGGCACAAAGTACTTTTTATCCACTCTTTTGTTGGTGGGTAGAGCAGATGCTGAAGTTTGTCATAGCTCATCAGCGACCTCGAGAATAGCCTCATCCAATGGGATGGCTAATTTAGAGCTCTGTGATATCTGAATATTTTTAAGGAGGAGATGTTGTTTCTCCTTTATCTCCATGAGCTGTACCTCCTGGTTCACTGCCACCCAATTAAATAACTCCTGAAACTGTTTAAGGTCATCAGAAGGAGGAATATTTCCTGCTATGACAGTTTCATCGGGTGATGAGGATGATTGATCTGTGGGAGATACATCTGGTGGCTGTACTTCCACTACAGAGGGTTCCTCTGGTTCGGATTGGGGAGGCTATGGGGATGCAGGGTTCTGGTCCAAAGTGGGTGGAGATGGAGCAATTGAATGTCTAGATGTGCATTCACACTGAGATGTGTAGTGATAGGAGTGGTGGTATGGTGAATAGCACCTGCGGTGATCATGGCAGTCATAACGGTCATCATGGTGATAATATGAACTATGTGAGGGGGAACATCTGAACATGTGAGATTGTCTGTTATTCCCCCCAATAAGCAGATCTCGGTGATAATGGCGAGGAGGAGAGGGGGTGTAAGACCTCCTTGGAGGTGGTGATGGAGAAACAGAGAAACGTCGGTGAGAATAGCGAGGCTGCTCCCTGAGTGGAGTGAAAAAGGGAGATGGTAATCTTTGAGATCAGTGCCGTCTGGTCAGCTGGGGTGATATCCTTGGTGACATCAGTGACGGTGGCAAAGGTGACAGTGCCAGCGCTGGCGAGAACACCGGGGATGGGGAGCATTGTGCAAGACTCAAGTGCCGATGCGTTTTTGGAAGTGCCTTCCTCAGTGTCGCCTGTTCCGGTGCCGAGGTCAGTGCCGGTGAGGGCGATTCAGTGTGTATCAGTGCCGGCTGTTTATGCGGTACCGATATTGATGACGGTGCCGGCAGTTTTGGTGCAGGAACCAGTGGTGCCATAGTCTTTGTCAGTGCCGGTGAAAGGCATGCGGATGGCACCTCTGTGTCCGTCTTTTTTGACTTGGAGGCCACGACTGAATTGGTATGGGGAATGGCCATGCCAGACATGCCAGGCTTGCTGCCAGGAGCGGCCCGAGGCTGGCTTCGGCAGTTGGCGCCCCAGGCGGGTGGCACAATTGGTGCCTCCCCGCACAACCAGTAATGGCTGTGACATCATCATGGGGTGCCCCAGCGCCCCGTGACGTCATCATCGAGTGCCCGGGCCAGCGGCGCTTTAGGCAACTGCCTAGTTTGCCTAGGCTCATGGGCCACCCCTGCTTGCTGCCAATACTCAATCTGCTCTGAGAAATAGCAGGCAGAGATCTCGCCGGAGACGGTTTATTTTTTTTGACGAAGCAGCAGTCTGGGATGAGGTTCTATGCTTCTGACCCTGTTGATGTGACCGGGTAGGGGGCAGGGGGAGGCTGATCCCTCTGGCTTAAGAGTCTTGTCAAAGAGGATCATACATATACATGCCAAGTGTCCGTCTGAGGCGGGCATGGCCTCGCGGCAGGCCTCGCACTTTTTAAACCCGGGGTAGCCAGGCATTTTTTAAAAGTTGGTTTCCTTTTTTTTTTTTTAAATATGAGGTTATCTATTGGTAGGGATCAACTATGTACACTAAGGAAGAGAACTTAAGACTTAACAATGACTAATTAACATATATACACATATATATTTTAAATAACTCAGAACCGTCGGGAACAAAGAACAAGAGAAACAATGATATTAACAGACTAAAGAGTTGGAATTCTCTCACAAAAATGTTGACTTGAGAAGAGCAGTTCACTAAGTCTGCAGCCTGAGGTGGTTGAGAGGAACTGGCTAGAACCGGACCGCATGATGCAAAAGAGCGCAAACGCTGTGAGACGTCTCCACACATGCGCAGTCTGGCCAACTACTGCTATGAAAAGTCTCCGATCTGCCGCGCTGGGGCAAGCCCAGCACCTACAGTGGAGCACCCACGGGGACATTACTCAAAGAAGAACTTTTGTTGTCAGAAGGACACCATGGTGCAACGAAGTTTGAGAAGCCCTGCTCTAATTTCACAACGGAGACTCTGGTTGCCAGTAATATTGCATGGCACCACCATGTATAGACAGTGACTCTGATTTGTAGGAGTCACAAACATCATGACCTTGGAGAAGCAGGCAGGCCAAAGCTATCATTATAATCTGCTAATTATCTCTTTAAAATGTCCTTCTTAAAACTCTGGGGTTCCTTAGGTCTGCTTTACTTTCACTAGCTTGACCTAAACTTGGCAATGAGGTGACTGAGCAGAATGAGACATCCTTATTAAGCAACAACTACCTAAGTACAATTTGCCTAACTGGTCCCATATGAATATTAGCGCTGATGCTTTTTCCATCTGTGATGGGCTCACTTATGGCCTTCAAAAGAAATGAAAATCCATCAAGTTTATTAAGAGCAGACTTGCATTTTCTCTGTAAAAAGACTACCAAGAACCAACTAAAATACTGAAGAAAATCTCTGCTGAGAAGTTAATCATAGTAGCTAAGAGCAATTTTTCTCACTGCAGGAAACTGACCTCCCATGAGCTCAGGATTATGGCTCTGAGAATTACTGAAGACAGAAGGAGGTATTTTATTAAAAGGACAAATGCGAAGGGGGCTGCAGATCCTTTACATGACCAGACGGTGCCAGAAGGAATAAGGCTGCCCTGTGTTTGTAATGAATACGTTGCATGGAGACTTCATCTTCCCGTAGGCAAAACATTTCAAAATGCTGTTGGGCCTAGAACACTGGATAGCAAAAATAACCTTTAAAATATATAAACATCTAGAGGGCCTGAGCATCACCTGTAATATTGAAGAAACAGGAAAGAATCAATGGAAAGAGCTACAGCCACTTACAATACAATAAGAAGGCAGAGGGTGCTTTTACCTGTAGCAACAGGAACAGGAGCAAAACTGAAGAGGTGATAAACAGGTATGTGCTTCCTTAAAGTAGGCACGGTTGGGACCTCATTGATTGACATTGTTTCTCTAGGAAATGCACAACCTCTGTTAGTGCCCTACTTCCTACTGACTTATAATAATGCTCAGGGTTCACCACACCCACAGGGCCAGAGTGCCGTGTTCCAGGCCCTCTCTCTATGGTAAGTAATGGGGGAGCGGTAGACACAACTGTCAGGTTTATACTAGGGTCCCTTATTGTTCCTTTATTTAGACTAACTTTCCAGCTGTCTTACCCAGCAGCACAAAACAAGGTTTGGCCATTTTTTTTAAACCTCCCTCTCACCCCACAAACCTTCATCTATTGTTACCGTGATTTATCTTCACTGCATCTGTAGAGATTGACTACTCAGAGGAAAGTCTAAACATTTCTGTTACTCTTTCTGGCTCTTATTTGGGTCTAGGATTCTATGAAAAGCTAATATACCATTTAAGCAATGTTCCAAAAAGGTAGCCCCAAATTACATCTGCCTGGCATTTTTAGAAATAGCCCATGGTTGGGCTTCTTTAAGAATCTCCCTCTCAAAATATTTCACTCAAGGTCTCCCAGCTTTTACACAGACATATAAATCAACACCACTTAAATACAGTATTTGAAGATTAAAGAGCTATATAAGACTCCTCAAACGACTAAAAACCAAAGGAGGGAGAGGAAAGGAATTCACAACAGCAGTATCAGACTCCCACATACAGCAAGTGTTTCATTTCTTAAATGTTGCTTACAATGGCCCGGTGAAGGACTCTGATAAAAGGCTTCTGCCTTTTATAGCAGAGAGTAATAATAAGCAACATATGCTTTACAAACAAGGAAGGCACTGTGCTCCCAGAGGGAAACTGAGTGGTGCATCTTCATACTGGCTAATATGGCAATGGATCATCTGCCTGAAATAAAAGTTAAAAACATGAAGAGGAGAAATACAGTAGGTTGGGATAACAATCAGGTCTCAGCTGGTTCAGGTTTTACATGCACACCAAAACAGCAGGAGAGGGGAAATAATGAGGGCAAGAGGAGTCTGAAGTAATGAGGAGAAATATCAGGTGTGTCTATCTTCCTGGAGGCTAGAAGAAGGAAGATATTAAACTGTGCTTTCTGGTAAATTGCCACTGCCAGTTATTGACAAAGCTGTCAATTATACAAGACTATTTAGATTGATGAAGGTGGAGGGAATGTGGATTTAGAGACACATGGGATTATGGGAAGGGTAGAAATGAGTTGCAGATGATAAATAGACTGGACTTCAAAGGAAAGGAGCAAACAGGCCAGCTAGCTAGTGTATCATTAAATATCCTTAATTAGCAGGTTAGAACAGGGTAATATAATCACACAAACCCCTTCAAAGTCAAATTTCAGAAAGTAAATCTTATGAAATCAGAAAACGGAGAGTACATGGCCTGGAAGACAGAGTCTTAGCAAAAAAACAAGACAGCTGTATGTAGCAGGACTGCTGGCATGGCACTCGCTCAGGGAATATAATCTTTGCGTTACATCCATGTTTAAATAACTTATTTGAAAATGCAGTTCTGCAGTAGCTGGCCAGCTCTGTAACTGCTAAAATACTATTTGGCACATGATTGTCTGACATATCTGATACTCATTTTTTCTCTCCTACTAGTTGACAGGTATTTACTCAAGTGCATGCCTAACTTTAAGCAGGTATTCAGTCTTATGGCTTAAATGCTCATCTGAAATGGGGACAGACACGGTTAATCCTGGATAGTAGCAGCTGTGCAAATTTTACAAGCTGCTTCAAAGACATGTTGGGACAGTATTTATAAAGTCTGTAAAGTCCTTGAATGAACAATTTTATAGAAATGTAAAGTGTTACCCTTTTGAAGAATTTACCCTGCTTAGGGACGGTTAGGGAAGGATTGCCACTCCTCCGCCCCCCAAGGGTAATGGAAGGTGTTTAATTTTGGTAAAGTGGGTATCATCTCTTTTTTCACACACAAAGTTTGATACTGCAAGGGGAATAGTGATAGAGATGCAGCCGTGTCTTTTGATACTGCAAGAGGCTTTCATCTATGAGAAAAGGTGCACCCACACTTCAATGTACAGTATGTATAATACTGATTTCTAAAATATGTAATTTCATTTACTCATGCCAAAGACATTTTCTATTTACAGAACAAGTACGGGGTAGGTAGCCACAGTGCAAGCTCTCCCACACCCTCATCATGGGCATCTCAATCTTCGGCAGAAGACAGCAGTGTTAGGGAAAAGTGAATTTAATTTCCATGCCTCTGCTGAGATGAGGTGTCATTTGTCATGGCTCTGAGACACTAGGACCTGTACCAAGGCTGTCAAATATTCTGCAGTTGTGTGGGGCTGAGAGCCTGGTAGGTGTTAAGTACACGCAAACAAGGAGATTCAGAAGGAAAGGAGGAAATGGATCAAAGATCGGGGCAGAATGCTCATTTCCCAAGAACTAATAATCTTCCCTGCTGGATAGGGCAAGTCTGACTAACATCAGTGATCAACATGTCAGTAAGTGTCAGGCCCATATTACATAAACTGGAGTGCGGTAACTAAGGCACCTTTGCTGTATTCAAGGCATAGAAGGCAGAGACTGAATGATTGGGAAGAAACAATGCAGAATGCCAGCTTGAGGAGTTCAGGACACATTAATTCTCCACAGTAGAAGCTGCTGACGCTCTTAGGACAGAATAAATGTATCTTTCAGAAAAAAAGTATGGAGGCTTATGTTGGCTAAAGCTGCAGTGAGATATCTGTTAAAAGATCAATCGTGTATATATTAATGGATTTGATCTCCTTCCAAGACTAAACATACCTTTGGGGACATAAAGTGGTAAAAAAAAAATGTAACATGTTAAATGTGGAATTTTGAAATAATGGTGTAGATCTGCTGCCTGGGGAGAATTTGGTCCCTCTTTTAAAACAGCATGTATGTAGCTACCTGCAACTGGAGAAAATCATATAACCAAGATGTAAATCACTACTGCAAAGTTTTTTGTGATAGAGTTCTTTCTCTGATGGAAAACTCAGACATAATACATTTAGCAAGATAAGTAGCTGAGAGTTATGCAGAGGGAACTCCCTAATTTCTTTCTAGGTAGGGCATTTCCACTTCACTCTAGCAAGTACTTAGCAGCACCCAGAACATAAGTATGTATCACTGAGGACTACAGATGAAAGCAAACATGTATCTGTTTTAAATTTCCCCTTGAAGAAGCCTGTGATGGACAAAGTAGTTGGAGCAACAAGAAGCATCAATGTAAAGCTAAGGAGTAGAATGCCAACTGGGCTAGGAAAAAAGCAAATGATCTCAGCTGAAATGACACAGTGTGACAGGACTGCAATGTGGGAAATGAGGAGATGTATGTCGAACAGTAAATATATGGCCAGCAGCCTGAGGAAGCAAAACATGAACTCAGCAGTATATCATATTTACAGCCTTTATTCCTGTAGCAACTAACCTTAGTAGCACATACATAGAAACATCCTGACAGAACCATTAGCAATATCCTTTTACATTGCTAAAAATGGAAGGGGGTGGGAGAGACTGTTAAGGTGAAAAGCAGTTTTTTATCATAGAAAATTGAAACTTGAGATGTGTAGCTTGTTGCATTATGCACAGCAGGCAAACCTTATTAAAATAATAGAACTGTATTTAAAATGTGGATTTTTTCCAGTGAAAAACACAGAACATTAGTAGGGTTTTAGACCTGTTTATTGACTTTTAGGCATTAAAATTACAAAATCACATTTACACGTTACAGCTGTTGGAGAGAAACAAAGTAGAAAATAATACAATCTAACCCATTACAGCTGCAACCTAGAAGGATTGCTAAAGCAGCTCCATACAGTGACACCATATATATTAGTGGGGAACACAAGCTTGCAGTCCAGTACTTTGTCAAGAGTTATTAAGACATTACATCTACTTTTCCCATTTCATCTCATGTACAATCTTTGCTCTCTGTACCATCATCCCAGGTTAAGACTTAATTTCTATGGGCTAGAAACTGATTCTTGAACACATCTAATTTATTTAGATCAACACAAGATCATCAATTTTATTTTGTTCTTGGTAAGACTGTCTAAAAAACACAATTATGTTTTACTAATGAAGTCACAGCCAAAAAAATCCACTCTTATTGAAAATACAAAAAAAGTTGATAAAGTTTAATGCTCAGTGTTTTTTTATTAAAACAAAACAAATAGCTAAATTTCACACATAAGGTAAAGATACCACTTTTGACCATTCTATTAGAAGTTCTACCTTTATTAGGCATTCTTTGATTATAGATTCCTAGTGACTCAAAGCAAGCTTAAATACTGTATCAGTTTCTCATATTGCAGGCTCAAATTATTCTGATTATTTAAGGGGAAAAAGTTCTGCTCCTATGTAAATCCAGGGCAATGCCACTGGCATCAAAGGCATTATTCTGGATTTACAGTGGTGTAGATACAAGTAGAACTGCACCCTAGGCATGCCACTATACATTGCACTGATTGCCCTTTTAGACTCTCTCATCTAAACTGATTTTTCATTCTGCACCATATTTCTCTTGACATTGTTCCAGTGCTTTATCATAAGCCTGTCACTCCAAGCCTTTTACTTTGTGAACCAAAAATAATTATGCCTGCATTCAAAAACACTGCCCAAATACTCATCAGGGCTGGATTTATGCGTCAGATGCTATTTTGAAGATAACTCTGGACAAAGAGCCCATGAAGTCATGCTGAATTCATGATGTAGATTCAGCTATCAGTCAGGGTAAAATGGCTTTCCTATCCAGTGATAAATCCTGCTTCAGCTTCTAGTCTGGGCCTCACTCTTGTGGGATTATTTAAACCAAAATTCAGAATAGGGAATAATAGGGAAGAGATTCATAATTTACAATGTAGTTAAATGTATCAATACATTTACACAAAATAATCTTTGTTTCTCTTAATGTATGCCCTCATTTAAGGATGTGCTTCCTCCTCTTTACATGAAAAGCATTTTTCCAGTGCCTGCTTTTGTTTTGTCTCAACTGGTAGCTTCTTTTTTCAGTTTTTCTAAAACCTCATCTGGAGTCATCGACACCAAAATCTTCACCACTTTTTCCCGAGATTTACCACCCTGTTTCAACACAAAAATGAATTCAGAGAACTATTTCTTTGCTTCCAAGTACACAGTTTAAAACTATCCAGTCAGTCACAATAGTGGGTACTTTGTAAACAGTACTAATCTTATACCCAACCAACAATAGTGAAAAAAGGTTATTTACCAGTAACTCTAGTCAGTTATTTCCTCGGTATAGTCACATTTGTGAAACATTCTCTAGTGCAACAGGGCTTCAGAGACTTTATGGAAAGTGTGTGCACCCTCTTGTGACACCACACTTTCTAAGTTGAGGGTTATAGGAGGGCCATGTAGTTGCAGCAGCCACAACTTCCATCACCAGAGCTCTCAGAGGATGATGGACAGTTAGTAAAAAACGCCACAAAAAGCACTCTCAAAGTACTAGATTTTATTGCTAAGTAACATTTTTCTTCTTCAAGGTGCTGCTGCCTGACTTATGCAAGTCTAACAAGCAGCAGACTGGGGTGTGCAATTCAACAAGAATGGCAGAACTACTCTTCTCTTCTGAAATAAACATTGAATCTAGATGACTAAGTGTTCTAAGTAAATGTGTGAATGACATGCAGGCAGTAGCTCTGCAATGTCTAAAATTTTTCTAATGTTACAGAAGCAGGCCTTGGATGCCAGCTTGGCCTTAGCAGAACAAACTTCAAGACAGGCTTTAAAAACCCACTTATGTGCTTATCCAGGGAGAGAAGATTTTCTTTCTGGGTAAAGGGGGCTGAATAGGCACAGGGACCCAATGTCATTGTTAGTTATTCCGAAGATGGGAAGGAGCAGAGTTGCTGCATCTGTTACATATTTTGAAGCAAGCAGGCAGGCTTTTTAGAGTGAGAAATAGGATGATCTCCAAAAGCTCAGCAATGCATCCTGCATGTGGGACTATGCAGATGTCACCTACAGATGCATATACTGAAATACCTGAGTTTATTTTTACCCTGAGGCTAGGGTGGCCAGATGTATGGCATTCAACTGGAATGCCTGGTCAAAAATGGAACCTGATGAGACTGGTCAGCATTGCTGACTGGGCTATTAAAAGTCTGGTTGGTGGCCCCGTGGGGCTGCCTAAAGGCCAGCTCCCTCTCTGCTGCTCTGGCTTTGTGTAGTTCCAACTAAACATCCAGCAGGTCCCTGCAGCTCCTAGGCATACATGGGGGCCAGAGAGACTCCACACACTGCCTCCACCCCGAGCATCAGCTCCATAGCTCCCACTGGCTGGAAACCACAGCCCTAGGCAAAGCTCTCATGCCTCACCTCCCTGCATCTCAACCCGTTGCCCCAACCCTGAGAGCCTCCAAACCCTTCATCGCTGGCCCAATGCTAGAGCCCACACCTCCAGCCAGAGCCTTACCCCCTTCCATGTCCCAATCTGGTGAAAGTGAGGAAGCAAAAGGGAAGATAGAGGAAAGGGGGAGGGCCTCCGGGAAGGCACAGGACAAATGTTTGGTTTTGTACCATTAGAAAGCTAGAAACCCTACTTTGAGAATATACTTCACATATACTTGTTGCTTTGCATCTAAATTCTCAGTTTGATATATAAAAAAGAACTGCATTGTATGAAATATAGAAACAAGCTAGGTTGTTTGTGTGTAACTGCTGCCTTAAATCAGAGCAGTTAAGTTGTGTGCATTATTCACATCCTTTCTGTACAAATGCATTGAATAGCTCATGCCAAGTTAAAATTTATTACAGGTGTACACATAGAGCTCTCTTCACTATCTTGTAAACAACTAAAAAAGTAACCATGCGAAAAGAACACAATCTCATGACATCTTTAGTATGAAATTTTGTTTTTACATTTCTAAGGTGCTTGTCCTTTTGACTTTGATGAGGCATTATTTAAATAATAGAATCATAGAACACTAGGACTGGAAGGGACCTCGAAAGGTCCTCGAGTCCAGTCCCCTGCCCTCATGGCAGGACCCAGTATTAATAGTTTGGCCAACAGATGTTTATTTTTTATAAAGATTCTAAATCTTGTATAAAAGTTCAATTGAAAGTACAAATTAGCAGTTTTCCATCTTAAAGAGACTGCCCACAAATCTACTGAGTACAATTTCTTCCTGTATGTTAAGATAATCACTGTTGAGAAACTGAAAGCAGTTTCTCAAGTTGTGGCTTAGCCATGGGGAGTTATAGGATAAAAGTTCTGTTTAAGGTAAGACAAATAAGGGCAACAAATGTACTTCTGCATTTTCAATTTTAGCTTGGACCTACTTTTCCAGCTAAGAATGATTATACAATAGCTGAGAGGTAAGAGAATGCTAGGAAGCAATCTCTCTCTTTTCTTCTCTTGGCGATCACTTAATATTGAGTAGGATGTCTTCCTGTCACCCTCCTATTTGTGGATCCGTTGATGGCTGACCAGCCCGATTCTGGAGCCACACATCTCATCACAGAAGGAGCAGGTGCTGGTGGCTATTGGAGAAACATGGGGCAGTTTTTGCTGCTCTTTTCTTCTTCTCTGCCTCTCCTCGTCTGTGCTGCGGTGGGACCTCTCAAATTGCTCCACCCCCCTCACAGTTTACCGTTCTCCCAAGTGTTGACACCGATGCCATACTGCTTCATGTTTGCCTTCAACATGTCCTTAAATCGCTTCCTCTGGCCCCCAGCGCTTCTTCGTCCTTCCTTCAGCTCAGAAAACAGTACTTAGGTAGCAGTATTCATATGGCATTAGCCTGTTCACATAGGTTGAAAATCTGGCTGAAGTCACAAGACCAACACACTTCATAACTTAGACACAGTTCAGAATGATTGAAGGTCTGTGGCTGACAAGTCCAAATTTAAAATAGCCTGAGTGCTGCAGGCCAGACTAGAATTACCAGAGATGACTGGAAAAGGTTGAACAGTGCTGCTCCTCATTATGCCTGATGCTGCTTAGCAATTATATAGTGCTTTTCAAGTGTAATCTAATTAATCCTCAACATGGCTCTGTGGTAGATAAACAAGTGTTATCCTCTTTTATGGATGGGATAAACTGAAATAAAGGTTAAGTATCTTGTCCAGCCTGCAGCAAAGCCAAGATATAAATCTTGGAGTTTCTATCTATCAGCCAAGTAGTGCTCAGTCCATTAGACAATGTAGCCTCTAATAGCTATTTAAAAAAAATCTTATGTATTTAGGTTTAAATACAACATAAAAAAGCATCCATTCCAGGCACTCTCTTTATCTTCATGACACTATAAATGAATACATTTAGTTGATAGCTCATTCTCCATCCACTTTTCATACAAGACTAACTGGCAGTCTTCTCAAAACAGGACACAGACTTTTCTATTTCCTCTCAATGTCCTATCTGTTGCTGCTACCCTAACTGAACAGTTCATTATTGGGTGGTAGAACAATAATCTTCCTAGCATGACTGCAACAGAAGTTAACCTCAATTCTACTATTTGCTATTTTCTTAATTTATTTGTATACTGAAGTTCTACTGCCTACAATGGGTTAAGATTCAATATTTGTTGTTTTCAAAAGATAATGAATTTAATCTTTTCAGTCACAAACATCTACATCAATATGTAATTCATAGAGTAGTGGTTCCCAACCTTTTTTATACAGTAAAACTGCATTGGTCTGGCATCCAATGCTCCGGCACTCCTGATGGTCCGGCACCATCGGGAAGTTGGAGGTGCTCCGGGCAGCCAGACAATTGGAGCTGCTCTGTGCCCGGCTTCCCCGATTCAGCCGCTGCTGAAACTGACCAGCAGCTGAATTGGGGACGCTAGGGGCAGAGCAGCTGGGGTGCTGTGGGGTTGGTCCTATAGCACTGTATCCCCCCCACTCCACCCCAGACCTCTTATAGCCCCCACTTCTGATAGTCCGTCATATCTGATAATCCAGCAGCCCCTGGGTCCTAAAGGTGCCAGATTATCGGAAGTTTACTGTACCATGTACCGGCAAACCCATTCACAAACTTTGGCAGACCAGTAACATAGTATTTCCATTATGGTAATTTTAGGAGGCCTTTTGTTGTTTTACGTCACATCTGTACACACACATATGTCCTTGTAGAGATCTGCAAACTCTGATCTCTTACAACACTAAAAAAAAATTTGTTAAAAGAATCCTTTCCTTTCTTATCTTGAGCCATTAACACCTATGTAAACTTTGTGTGAAACGCAATCATGCAAATGTCATGAGTGAGGCCATTTGTTCTGTGTCTGCAGCCCACAGGGAAACAAGTTAGACACCCCAAACTCCCCTCTGTCCCCACCCCTGGAGAGAGGGAGATGCGCACAGTGAGGCCCCTCAGCCTGCATGCCCCACATGAACCAGGCAGAGGGGCTCCAGCCTACCTGATGCCCCTGAGGAAGGCAGGAGCAGTTGCAACATAAGAAGGCAGGATGCTCCCACCCACCTCCAGGACCGAAGGACATATATGGGGCAGGCGGGAAAGTCTCACATCTCCATGGGGAGGAGCTGCTGGAGTAAAGACTTGGCCACAGGAGCAGAACTGTGGCAGCTAGTGCTCCACAGTGCAGGCAAGGCACTGCGAGCCGGCCTCTCGCTTGTTTCCGCCCCAGCAGTTCCTGCCCTCTGTTGACCTGACCAAAGGGGGTAAGGTAGCCAAGGGCCTAGCACTCCCATCAAGTCAGGGGAGAGACCAGCACAGGGACCACGGAAGGCGTGTTCACACCCACCCTGCGCACGGGCCCGTCAAGGCATGGGCATGACCTGGCAGTGTGACACAGCCTGGGAGCCAGCAGTTCATAGCCTGACACTTGTCCACAGACCGGTGGTTGGCAGAACCACTGGCATAGAGGACGTCATTGTCCAAATCTGATCTTAACTATAAAAGAGAGAGAGATACTGGAGAAAACTGACTTTAAACAAAAGCTACAGTGGTAGAAACAAATGCATTTTCTGTTTAATCATGTAGAGAAATCAATATAGAAGTTCTGATGTTACTATCATTTTCACAACAGAAGCAGAGCTATCAAAGAATTGACATGCTGACCACTGTGGAATTGAGTGACTTGGTAGATACCTTTTACTTCAAATATTTAAAAAAATCTTTCTAAGATAAAGAGAACAAAAATCATTTGCAAAGGTGTTCTGTGCAAGATGTCCTCATTTTCTAGGAAGTTAGACTAAGTTTGAAGAAAACTTTAAAGGTCATAGATCACATGAACCACACACTGACTTAGAAAATACCATGTAGCAGCATGCTTGATCTGAAAAACTGATTGAGAAAGACTAAAATAGGTTATTTTCCATAACTGAGTTACATACCTTAATGTCCTCATGCTTGCTTTCTGAAAGCTAAAAACTTGGTCTGCTATAGGTGGAAACGTCTCTATTACAATACCTCTTTAATCCAGCAACTCTGGGAAACAGGGTTTGCCCAATAAAAGATTTTTCTGGGCTAGGGAGGGGGACAGAAGTAGGGCATGTACTTGGTGCTCCACATCCCATTGCCCCCAGGCATAAGCCCTCCATGGATATTGGAGCCGTGGGGAAAAGCCTCTGGCAGGGGGCTTCACTGCAATCCTGCTCTTCCAGACGGGGAGAGAGCAGCAGCATGCAGAGCCACTTCCACCTCTGCCTACCAGGGTCCATACCATGGGTGTTCCCATTAGGGACACCCGGAATAAGGAGCTTACAATGCATAAGTTTCAGAAATCTAACTGTAGCAGAAAAGAAAAAAGCTTTGTACCTTGTCTAAAACAACTTCGCTCTTCTTCACTTCTAGAACCTTAGAAAGGTAGCGACACAGCTCTGCATTTGCCTCCCCTTCTGATGGAGGTGCAGCAATAGCTACACCTACTGCCTCAGCTGTCACATCTATAACAAATATTTTAGGATTTTTATCTTCAAAGCATTAACAGACTTTTGTAATTTATAAACAAAGGCTTATTTGAAACCAAGTAGACAACTCCTAGAACACTCCAGCTGATGATAGATCTTACGACTTCTATTGTATCAGAAACAACCACTTAATTCTACTGCCTGTTCTTTCCCTTTACAAGCAAGCCTAGTTAATTCCTCAGAAGAATGTATTAATAAGCAGTCCTTATAAACAGGGAAGAGCGAGTGATCTGATGGTCCTAAGAATTGACAAATTTCTTGTTGCAGTTATCTGTAATCCATTCTAGGAGTCTGTAGGATACAATGAGGCATAGCCAGGCTGCAGACGCTGCATAATTTTCTTCCAAGTGTGAATGCGGGGTACTGGACCCTTCACAGCCACTTCTACTGCTATTCCTACTTCCCAACTTGAGTTCAATCTACAATTTGATTTTGAAATATTAATATTCCAGTAGCTTTTATAATTGCATTAAGCTTTGATTTTTATCATCTTTTTTGTGACAATACCTACTAATGTCCATCTAAGTAGGATAATCAGCATATGTTTTACCAAAGATAATGGACCTATCTAATGAGTGTAGTGTGTGCACTCTTTATGTAAGTATGCTTCTTGTTTGCCTATAAGCATGAAGATGATGGCCAGTCAGACTTCTATTAGTTGCTCCTTGGATTGAAGCATTTAAAGATTTTAAAAACATATTTTGAGCATTTAGTCAACATAACTAAGCATGCATCAGGCATCAAAGGTGATCTGCAAAGGAAAGTAATTTGTCTTGTATTGTTTATTTTAAAGAAAATGTGAAGCATATTTTCTGTTGTTTCTAATTCCTTGCTTTTTTCATTGCAGAAGTTCAAGTTTTGACTACTTTGGGGAACTTTCCAATTAAGATCATCATCTGGCATGCTGAATTTTACTTTATTTTTATCAGATTCTTCCTGTATGTACAGTGGGAAGGGAGGGAAAGAATGGGGGGGGGGGAGAGAAGAGAAGGAAAGAAAGGAGAATGTGTGTGTATACCAACAACAACAAAGATCACAATGCTTGTAGTTTTTTAACAAAGCATGGTTCACTACAAAGAGATCAGGCTTGATTGAGTTTTGGGTTTTTTTTGGTTTTGTTTTGTCATAAATGGTAAGTAGGCTCCCCCTGCTGAACGGAAGAGAAAAAGAACAAGAGAAATGTTCCTTTGTTGTTCCAGAAATGCCTGTAGTGCTCATAAGATGGCACTAGTCTATTTTATACATTTTTATATATAATTTATTTTCATTATTCATTTAACACACTTGCTTACACACATCAGCTTTAAAAAAAACAAAAACAAAAAAACCTCTAATTCCTACCAATATAACTAGTCTTTTTCTTCCTTTGCCCTCCTCTGAAGATAGGTGAAATATTCCAATAATGCAGTTTAAGGAGTTATATTGGAATATAATTAAAATCAAGTGATTACCAGGAATTACTCTTTGTGCTTTTAAAAAGATTAATTTACTCCAACACATCTTTCCAGTTTTGTCAATGCAATCCACTACACCTAGTCAAATGGAGTGCAAGAAACATCAATTAATTTACTGGTCATGAAGCCACATTACACAATCACTTAGACCTTTAGAGGAACAATAATTTGTACAAAGAAATGGGTGTAGGGAGAAGAGGAAAATCTTGCCTTCCTAAATAACTTTATTTGTTTAATTAAGTGAACTATTTCCCTCATAATTACAATTTTCATGGGGGGGTATACCTGTTATAGCATTTTGTTTGGATCCAGGTTTGGCATGAATAGCAATAGTGATGGAACCACTTTTGTCGGTTACAACTGGACCTGAAGGAACAGTCGGTTTTACTGAGTCTTTACACTTTTCTTTTCCCTGATCAAACAAACAAACACACCAGCAGCTGTTAAAGCAAGACTGTACATTGGAAATCCAGCCAACCAATGCAGAGATTAAAATTAGTTTCAGCCACTACTCCTGCTTCAGAGTCTTCCCTTGGCTCCCAAACAACAATTACGCTTTTAATTGTTAATATGCTTTTGTTTTCCAAGAGGCTTCCTTCCAGATGCTGTGTAATCAACCCCACTACCAGTAGGGAAACAGCTAGCCATGTCACCTGGCTGGAGTTGCCAGGTGTCCGTTTTTTTATTGGAACACTGGGTCAGAAAGGGATCCTGGCAGCTCTAGATAGAACCCTTAAAAGTTTAGTTGGCAGTACAGCAGGTCTAAGGCAGGCTCCTATTTGTCCTAGCTCCAAACAGCTCCCAGGAGTCACTGGCATATCCCAGGTGCCTTAGGCCAATGAGAGCTGTGGAGGTCCTGAAGTGCACAGACCCCTTTGACCTTCCACCTAGAAGCCAGATATGCCACCCACTTCCTGGAGCTGCATGGAACCAGGAGCCTACCTTAGCCCCACTGAACCACTGAGTTAGAGCTACTGAGGTTAACTGCCACCCAGTTGGAATCTGTGTCCAAATCCCCCTGCCACAACCTTTGCACCAGCATGTAACCTTCTCCTGCACCATAACTCCTTCCCAAAGCACACATGCTAACTAGGGATGTAAAATCCTATTTAATTAGTTAAATGTTTAAACAGAGCAACAACACTGCATTTAACCAATTAATTTGTGAGTGGATGGGTCGGGATACAGAAGCCCTGCCACAAGCAGGGGCTGTTCCAGCCTGGCTGCTCCTGGGCACCGGTTAACAACCGTTAGCTGGCAAGCATCATCGGTTAAGGGTGATGCTTACTAGGTAACCGTTTCACCATTAACATCCCTAATGCCACCCCTCCCCCAACCTCCCTTCTGGAACCCTCACGCTGCACCCCCTCATGCAGCCCAGCCCCGAGACCCCCTGTACCTCAAGCTTCACGTCCCCATTCTCCCCGTCTGCAGCCCCTCCCCCACGCCACCCCCTGCCCTGCCCAGCGAAAGTGAGGCGGGGCCTGAAGAGAAAGGACGGGTCGGGGCGCCATTAGACAGCTGGCAGCCCTACGAGACAGGAAGCCAGGCCGCCCGGCCAGGTCTCCGAGTAGCAGACTGAGCGAATAGGAAGGTCCCCGGCGGAGGCCCCGGGCCGGGCCGCCCCTGCTGACTGACCCTCCGTGGCATGGCCCCGCTCCGCACGCAGGCACTGGCGGCACCCTGCCTCCAACCGGCGCTCCGACGGAGTCCGATCAGGGCCAGCAGCATCCCAGACCAAACTGTGGGCGGCTCCGAGCTGCACTTCCGGCCTTGCCTGTGCCCCGCGAGACCTGCCTGAAAACCATTCGGCTTCCGGGGTCAGGCAGAGTGCTGCGCACGCGCAAACCGAACAAGCGAAGCAAGATGCTGTAAGTGCTGTTGCTCCGCTTGGTGGTGGCGGCTTAGTCTGGCCTCGACCTTAGCTGGAGGCCACTCCCCGCTGTCGCAGCGTAGAACGTGTTTTCAGTAGGGATGTGGCACGAGGAGCAGTGACCGATGTTATGGGGTATAAGACGCTGTTACCTGATGTAGCAAATGGTGAGTGGACAGGAAGCCACGGGGGTCGGGCTACAGCAGCCCTGCCACAGGCACGGATTTATGGAGTATAAGACACCGTTACCTGATGCAGCAGTTCTCCTACCCTGGTATGTGTAAAGTTTAGCTCCTGCTTCTCCCCCGTCGCCGATTATGCTCTTCAGCCCGTTTAACCCTACCCCGAACTGCTTGATCCCATTGACCAATTTTCAACCTGTGCACACATCCGGTGCCTCCTCCATTTAGCTCTCCAGCCGCTGTAAAAAGCAGTCATCAAATATTTAACAGCAAAATTAGGGCATGGTGAAGGGCAGAGGATTGGCCAGGCCTTTTTTAAAAAAAAAAAAAAAAAAAAAAAGATAACTGATTACTTTCATATGAGAAATGACTTTCCACATTTGCTATTTTCTGTATCAAATATGTACTCAAGTAATTTATCACTTGTCAGACAGGAAGAGAGCAGAACTATTTCTAATATATTATCAGAAAAATAGGCATTGAAGAAAATACATTACTTTGTCAGCATGATAGAACTAGATATTTCTTTCCACTTTTCACTGATTTAATAGCTTACTACATTTCAAGGTACACTAGTATGGAATATTCAACATTATCCCAGGGTTCTATGCAGATGAATTTTCTCTAGTCGTGCAGTATACACATCAATGATTTATCCTTTGAGGTAATAAAAATAGATAAAAGTAACACTAAGGAGAAAAGGCAATTTCCAACCTGATTATTAGGTTTCTGTAAGTTCTATACCCATCTAGATAGTGGTAACATTGTTTTCCATAAAACAGCTGAGAAGGAAACAGTTTTTGTTAATGTCTCTGCCCCTACACAGCAGGTTGGCTGCTTGCACTTTTCAATTATATTTTCCTCTGCTAAAATTAAGATTAAAAGATCTTTCCGTTTGAATGAGGCTTTAGAGAGGGAGTTCTCGAGGTAGAGGAGAAGCAGATACAGGAGTCTTGGGGGAAGTGGGTGTTGTTTTTGGGGCTTTCTTGCTGTGTGCTGAGCTTGTGTTTGTGAGTGAGGGTTGTGTGTGTGTTCTTTCTTGTTTATTTATTTATTTTCCCCTGTGTTTGAGAGTGAGGCTCCCCCCCCCCCCCCAAGGAGTTTGTGCTGTGATTGGCAGGTGGAAACTGTTCTAATTAAAGTTTGAATTATAGAAACCTCTGCTGAGATTGGCTGAGCCCTGGTAGGGGGAGGGGCTTTATAAGACAGTGGGCAAGCAACCAAGGAGCTTGCAAACAGATGAGTGCTAACCGGGAGTTGGGAAGGGTGGCAGGTTCTCTTGCCTTTCTTTTTAAAATCCCTTTTCCAGGACAGTAGCGATGGTTTGTGATGGGTCTGCTGTTGTTACCTGCACAGCATGTGCCATGTTTGTCTTCCTCCCGGATGAGAGGAAAGTGATTAGGAATAGTCAGCATGGATTCACAAAGGGCAAGTCGTGCCTGACCAATCTGATTAGCTTCTAGGATGAGGTAACTGGCTCGGTGGACATGGGGAAGTCAGTGGATGTTATATACCGTGACTTTAGCAAGGCTTTTGATACAGTCTCCCACAATATTCTTGCCTGCAAGTTAAGGGATTGTGGATTGGATAAATGGACGGTAAGATGGATAGAAAGATGGCTAGAAGGCCAGGCCCAGCGGGTAGTGATCAATGGCTCGATGTCAGGATGGCGGTCGGTTTCTAGCGGAGTGCCCCAAGGTTCGGTTCTAGGACCGGTTTTGTTCAATATCTTTATTAATGATCTGGATGAGGGGATGGATTGCACCCTCAGCAAGTTTGCGGATGACACTAAGCTGGGGGGAGAGGTAGATACGCTTAAGGGCAGAGATAGGGTAAAGAATGACTTAGACAAATTGGAGGATTGGGCCACAAGAAATCTGATGAGGTTCAACAAGGACAAGTGTAGAGTCCTGCACTTGGGACGGAAGAATCCCAAGCATAGTTACAAGCTGGGGACCAACCGGTTAAGTAGTAGTTCTGCAGAAAAGGACCTGGGGATTACAGTGGATGAGAAGCTAGATATGAGTCAACAGTGTGCTCTTGTAGCCAAGAAGGCTAATGGCATATTAGGTTGCATTAAAAGGAGCATTGCCAGCAGATCCAAAGATGTCATCATTCCCCTTTATTCAGCTTTGGTGAGGCCGCATCTGGAGTATTGTGTCCAGTTCTGGGCCCCCCACTACAAAAAGGATGTGGATGCATTGGAGAGGGTCCAGCGGAGGGCAACCAAAATGATTAGGGGGCTGGAGCATACGACTTATGAGGAGAGGCTGAGGGATTGGCTCTGTTTAGTCTGCAGAAGAAAAGAGTGAGGGGGGATTTGATAGCAGCCTTCAACTTCCTGAAGGGAGGTTCCAAAGAGGATGGAGAAAGGCTGTTCTCAGTAGTGCCAGATGGCAGAACAAAGAACAATGGTTTCAAGTTGTGGTGGGAGAGGTCCAGGTTGGATATTAGGAAAAACTATTTCACTAGGAGGGTGGTAAAGTACTGGAATGGGTTACCTAGGGAAGTAGTGGAGTCTCCATCCCTAGAGGTGTTTAAGTCTCGGCTTGACAAAGCCCTGGCTGGGTTGATTTAGTTGGAATTGGTCCTGCCTAGAGCGGGGGGCTGGACTTGATGACCTTCTGAGGTCTCTTCCAGTTCTATGATTCTATGAAATAAAAGGAGATCTAGATACGGTTTTCTATATTCTCTAATAACTCTGGAAGAAAATGTATGTGATCCCTTATTAACACCAAACTAAAGAACTACCAGGCCAATAGCAGCCTATTGGCACAGTGGAGCTCTATGGTGAGGATCAAGGACTGAATATAGTAAGTCTCAGCTCAGGTGTATTTATCAGTACACCATTTTAACAAAAATACACAGTACAGTTTGAAAGTAAGAACTGTAAAATGCTCTCTCCAGCTCTCTTTCACACCTATAAATATAGGTTGTACCAAAAGAAAATTCAAGAGCACAAAGCTAACACAAGCCATGGTTTACATGGTAAATGTTGCATTTCTCTTTTCACCTAATATATACTGATACTAGCCAATTAGCCCGTCATAAGAAAGGATTTTCAGGTCTTCTTCTCCTGAGCTCTCTCGCTCTGTCTCTCTCTTTTCCTACTGCCTCTCCCTCCCCCCCAGTTCTCCTCTGCCTCCTGCCTCTCTCCCCGTCTTTCTTTCTCTTCTCCCCCTCCTGCCTCTCACTCTCCCTTTCTCTTCTCCTCCTGCCTCCGTCTCTCCCCACCCCCATTCCCCTTACCCCCACCGTGGTGCTTGGCTGAGTGCTGCCTGCTCAGCCAGGCTGCCATGGGGGGGTGGGGGGGGGGGGGGGGGACAGTGACATACACGGCTGTAGCCATGTACATCACCGCCTTCCCTACCCCTCCCACCTGGGGGAGCCCAAACAGCCCCTTACGCTGCTGGCTCCCCTGGCAGTGTGGCTGAGAGGCACAGCACTCAGCTGAGTGCCACAGCAGCAGCAGCAGAAGGGGGGTGGTGACGTACACAGCCCCGCCCCTTCCTGTCCCACCAGGCCCACCTGAGCAGCGCTCAGCTGGGCCCCGGCAGGGGAGCAAGCGGCACCAAGCAGCCTGTGGCTGCAACACCGCCCCCCCCAACCAGGTCTGCTTCCCACCCCCGTTCTCCCCTCCAGCCCCACAGCCCCCGATCCCCCCATCCTGCCCTACAGCCCCTGATATCCCCCAGCTCTTCTTCCCACCCCTTTCCGGCCAACCCCGCCCCCTTCCCCTCCCTGCGTGGCGCCCCATCCCCCTTCCTTCCCATCCGTGGCACACTACGCTGGTCCCAGCTGAGTGGCACTCCTGTTGGGCCCCAGCGGGGGAGCAAGCAGTGGCAAGCAGCCCCAAAAGGTGGGCCTGGCGGGAGCGGCGCTCACCTGGGCCCGGGGCGGCAAGCAGCCGTTTGGGGTCTGCGCTCCCCACACGTGGGGAGCGCGGACCCCAAAGGGCCGCTTGCCACCGCTTGCTCCCCCTCCGGGGCCCGGCCGGAGCGGAAGGGGGCAGGGGGGGTGGAAAGCAGAGCTGGGGGGGATTGGGGGCTGGAGGGGAGGATGGGGGGAGGCCGGAGGAAGGGAAGCTGCACTGGCGGGGGGGGGGGCCTTCGGGGGTCCCTGCAGCTGCTTGCTGCCACGGAGCGAGGGGAAGGGGGCGGGACGCTGACGTACACGACCAGGGGGCATGGCCATGTACAACTGTTTATTACTATATTGCATGTCACAAGGACTTCAAAAATCTGTATCTATATAAATGGCACTAGGAAGAGCAATCTAAGGAAGCTTAAGTTTCACCGACACCTATTTTCACTTTAGTTATCAAAAAGCTTATTTTAAACTAAAGATTACAAGGTTTTCTGAAGAACCATTTTTTCTACATAACTTAGATACTTTGCTATTAATGCCATTTCAACCTTAAAGCTGCTCCAATTCTACCTCAGTGGTTATTATACACATTTAAAAAATTACAAGGCTGAAATGTGCAAGCAAAGAATGGTATAGGATTTTACTCATTTTAAGCTCACTTTAAACATACTATATTATCTAATTACTTATTTATCTGCTAACAGTGGCATTATAAATAGTGAAAAATAACTGTATACCTGGTACCATAGGTATGCTATCAAGGTTCCCTGTAAGATGCACACCTGCACAGGCGCGCACCAAGAATTTCATTCCTGCCCAACCCCCTCAACAGAGCAGCACAGTTACAGCCCAGCTGCTCCCGAGGGTGGAACTGCAGCTGTGTGGCAAGTGATCGCCCACCCCAGGAGCAGCTGGGCAGCCACCACGCAACCTGAGTGGCAGCTGCCAAAGCTGAAGCCTGGGCCATGGTACTAAAAATAGCACTGTGGCCCGGCTCCAGTCCTGGCACACAGGGCAGCCAGCTGCTGCATGACCCAGCCCCTGGGAGTAGCTGGGGCCACAGATGCGTGGTGGCTGCTGGGGACGGGACCGCAGTACTTAAAAAAAAAAAAAAAAGGCAGCACTGTGGCCCTGGCTCAAGGCCCAGCACACACAGCAGTCACCCACCATGCTGCCCCACCCAGCAAGTGCAGGTGTAAGGAAGGCAGAAGGTGAGAGAAGGGGCAAGGGGATAATTAAGGGGAAGGTGGGGGTGAGGAGACAAAAGGGTTTGTGCAGAAGAGAGGGGAGGAGGCCAGGGCAGGAGAAGAAAGGGGAAAGAACGAAGGGGCAGGGTGGGAGGAGAGACAAATGCCAGGGGGCCAAGAGGAGACAATGGGGCGGGGGGGGGGGAGAAGGGGGGTGAGAGAATGGGAAAGTGTCCATGAGGGTGGAAGAGGGGAGGGAACAGAGTGATGCTGGGAGAGGAGAGGGGAGGAGTAGGTGACAGGAGAAGAGGGGTTGAAAGGAGGGGTGGGCATGAGGAAGGGAGGGGACAGAGCAAGTCATGTGTGAGGGTGCACAGGGGTGTGAGGAGAACTGGGGCAGAGGGTGGTGAGGGGGTGGGCATGAGGGAGAAGCATGAGGAAAGGGGGAGGCACCAGGAGGGTGCAAGGGGTAAGGGAAGGTGCAGGTGCCAAAGGCATTGTGGGGATAAAGCAGAACGGCAGACATGGGGAGGGGAGAGATGGGCACTAGAGAACAGAGGAGAGAGACAGGGCAGGTGGGTAAAGGGAGGTGTTAGAAGAAGGGATGGGGAAGGGAGCTAGAGGAGAAGCGGGGGGGGGGAGGGTGGAAAGGTGGGGTAAGACCCAGGAGGGCTGAGGGGAGTAAGAAGGGCAGGAGCCAAGACAGCAGAGGATGGTGAGGGGAGGATGGGAAACACAGCAGCAAAGGGGAAAAGGGAGAGGTTTATAACTTAGGTGCCACAGAGGCACACGTCCGAACAAGCACGCATGACCTCAGTATTAGAATCATAGAATAATAGGACTGGAAGGGACCTCAAGAGGTCATCGAGTCCAGCCCCCCGCCCTCAAGGCAGGACCAAGCTCCACCTACACCATCCCTGACAGATGTCTATCTAACCTGTTCTTAAATATCTCCAGAGAGGGAGATTCCACCACCTCCCTTGGCAATTTATTCCAATATTTGACCACCCTGACAGTTAGGAATTTTTTCCTAATGTCCAATCTAAACCTCCCCTGCTGCACTTTAAGCCCATTACTCCTTGTCCTGTCCTCAGAAACCAAGAGGAACAAATTTTCTCCTTCCTCCTTGTGACACCCTTTTAGATATTTGAAAACCGCTATCATGTCCCCCCTTAATCTTCTTTTTTCCAAACTAAACAAGCCCAGTTCATGAAGCCTGGCTTCATAGGTCATATTCTCTAGACCTTTAATCATTCTTGTCGCTCTTCTCTGTACCCTTTCCAATTTCTCCACATCTTTCTTGAAATGTGGCGCCCAGAACTGGACACAGGACAAAAATTCACAAGTGCACAAGACAAAAATTCACTCCACTCATGGATGTAAAAATTTTAAAGAGGGAATGCTGTACACTAGTACAGGTTAAATCTCTCTAATCCAGCACCCATGGAACCTGCCCAGTGCCAAGCTTACCAAACCACAGGAAGTCAATATTGTCTAGCCACATTACCAACACTGCCACTGCTTACCGGGCTCTTAGAAGACGTTTAGGGATATAATAGCACTATATAGCAGCACAGAACACTGAAAACCAGGACTGGTGACTAAACAAATTTTATGGGTCTGCAGGAGACTTGGCCATACCCATGATAAGTGGACATCTGGCTATCTAAAACCATGCTGGACCATGGATATTGCTGAACCAAAGAGTGACAGACTAGAGAGCTTCAACCTGTAATGTAGAGCATTAGAGAAATAGTCAGTGCTTTCAATTACATACTAGTTTCTTGTGGTTATGGTTTATAGGAGTGTGCAGGATTCCGTGGGATGAATGGAATTTTCACATGTTGTTTAAACAATTGCACAGAATGCTACAGAGTACACTGTATATTCCCTGCACCTTTCAATGGACTGCATTGCTTCAGACCATTTGTAGATATTCTCTGGAACTAAATGCACAAACAGAAAAAGTTAAATCACATCAAGATTTTAGTGTTAATGCTTGAGCATCCAGGTCCTAGAATACTATTAACGGAAGTCTTGCATATTCATATCGTCACATTATACAATGTTGCAGACATATTTATAAACAATAGTCATCACCATACCAACTTACACGCATGCTCTAGTGCATTACTGTAAAATACACATTTCTGAATGAAACCAAGGGCATTCAAATATTGTACATTGCAGATCTCAACGATAAGTGTGTGCTATATTTCTTTAATACAATTCCAGGTACTGTTTACAGTTTTAACCCACATATTTCTTCATGGCTCATTTAAGAAAAAGAATATAAATCCAGTTTTGTTGCTGTAACTAAAGTTGTCAATTGAGTCCATATTTTAGAAGGAAATGCAATCTGGGACAAAGTAATATAGATATTGCATATTTAAAGGAAAAAAACCCAAAATTCCATAACAAACTCAAAGATCTAAGGATAATTTCACCAACTGCTGAAGACAATGTAAGGAGTCAGAAAGTTTAAAAAAAGACCAACAACAAAACACAAGAAAATGTTTAAAAATACCTTTACAATAGAGAGTACTTCTTATTTTCAAGGTTTTGTAAAGGTAAAAGGAATTACATCTGTTAGCTGACTGATACCCTGCCAATCATGCAGAGAGAAAAATAGATTTTTCTGATATCTCCTATAAGAAATTTTCTAATTCTTATTACACATGGAGATTATATATTTATGTTAATTTCATAGAATTTAATAACTGCCCCCAATAGAAAGTACTTTAAATCAATATCAGTCTATACATTGCTGCTGTATTATAGCAGATGTACTATACTGTGTAATTATGTATAAAATATTATTTCTGGTATTTGTCCATCCTCTATCGATGTACCATTGTTGTTACCAGGTGAACTAGAGAAAGAAAAGCAGGTTTTGCTAGCAGTGGGAGATTCATGGATTACTTTCTTCAATCCTTTCGTACCATAATGGGAATCAGGACCCTAATATAAACAACAAAAGAAGTTAGCTACATTTTCTCCACTTTAGTTATTTAGTGAGCAGAAAGATTTAATTTATATAAAACTATCACACACACACAAATTTTAATGACATCCTATACTAGTACTATTCAAGATTCTCCACAGGTACCACAGAGTCCTGGAGCTTATTATAACCTTTGAAAGGAGAATTCAAACACACTTTGTCTGCTCTTTATCTGGCAACTAATATGCCAAAATTATTGTATTGTGTGTATTCACTATATAAGCCTGTACTAATCTTTAAAGTGTTAGGAACTTCTGGTACGCAGATTTGTTAAAAACTTTTTATTTTTATTATCCTTCCCCCCCCCCACCAAAAAAACCCCTCACAACTTTCCCCCCCAAAAAAACAAAACAAAACTCAGGAGCTTTTAATAATGGACAAAGCAGCCCATTATGTTTAATGGAGAGCTTTTTTTAGTAGAAGTAATACAGGTAACAGTTAAATCTGAGCTTAAGAAAATTTAAAACATTTTTAAGTATATAATTGATTATTGAGGAAGATATCTACAGCTAACACAAAGGATAGATTCAAGTTTTGATGCAAATTTAACACTATTGCAAATGCACATTTCCACCGTTGCAAATAAACAGCTTCAAAATTCTATCAGGTAGTAACATTTTTTGAAAGTAAATCAGCCACTAAAGTTATAAAACTCTGCATCTCAAAATTTGTCTACTTACAAACGGGACACTCCATTAAACTTACAGGAAACAACTACCACACAATAAAAAAGAAGCATCCCATAGGAGATTTCCATTTTTATTCCAGCCCTAGTACGCCAGGTAGAATTGTGTAATAATCCCAGCTTTGGCCTTGAGGAGAATTTCTCCAATGCAGGCACGGAGGAATAGACACTGGCTCTCTTTCAAGGGCTCTCTCGCAAACTCTAATATAGGGGACATGTCACAGATGGGCTGAGAGCAATAGAGAGAAGAATTGCAATGCTGAAAAATGTAGGAAAAGTTGTTGTCCATAGGCAGCAGACAATAGTTACAGTGAGATTTGCTCCAATTCCTGGAACAGCTCAGCACTCAAAAGGCATAAAGTCACATCAGCTCCACCATCCCCTTAACAGCCTACTCCAAAACTAATTGTCTAGTTTTGCTTTTGATGTGCTTTAGAAAAAAAAAAAAGAGACTTAGAGGATGTTTCCCTACCAGATAATGGTTTAAAGCTGGGTAAAACAGATTCCAAACAACTTTATTACATTCATTTTACACTCTTACTCTTAAGGTATGCTTACTTTGAGTGTTGCACAAGCTGTGTAGGAGATGGTTGGCAAAATTTCTATAGGTTCTTTAAACATAACTCTGAATGTATTAGCAGTTCCATCACAACTAAATCCAGTATCATTTTGTCCCAGTGTTTGATTTTTTTCATATTCAATTATCTGTATTAAAATAAAAAATAAAAGTGTGTCCTTTTCCTTGTTAACTAGCTTACAGTTTTGAAGAAAACTCTAGTCACAAAAAAAAAAAATCCAACCCAGCATCAACATAGGTAACTGTCTCATTCTGGGATACAGTTCAAACTAGCAAGAGGTTTTGTTGTTGTCCACCTCACAATGGTTTGTTGTTGTAGCTCCCAACGTAGGCCACTTCCAAACAGCTTACCAGCATGCAGGTCACACCCGCAGTGTCTGTGTATACCTGTAGCTTAGGGATGTTAGACAGAGTGTAACTGCACAAAATTTTAGCAGTTACACAACTATTTGATAGTCCCTGAGGGCAGGACTGGCAGCTAGTGTGCTTCTGACCCCACTCCTGGGAGACCCTGCCACCCCACACTGCTGCCTCTGTATCAGAGGCAGCAGTGCAGGGTGGCAGGTGGAAGCTGGTCTACGAGGGCAGTCGGTTTAAAAAACAGCTTCCTGCCTGCTGCGCCATGCTGTCCAGGCTGCTCCCCACAGGCACCAGCTCCCGTCTGCCCTATGCTGCCCCTGATACAGAGGCAGCAAATGGAGGAGGGAAGGGTGAGTGTAGTTGACAGGATTAACCAATAAACCTAGGCTTATCAGTGAATCATGTAGCCGTCTACATGCTGACATTCCTAATGGAGCCATGATCCAACAGCTCTTCAAATAAGTGATAAAGTTAGAAATTACTACAAACAAATACAAGTGAAAACATATCTAGAGAACTAAAACTTAATCTAGAAGTTTTTGTTCAAGGCATTTTTTCAAGACTGCCATTGCCCCTTGCAAGCAAGATGGTACCTGACCCTTTCCTTGGTCAGGTTTTCTCCTAAAGGCCCAAAGTTGCTTGTGCCTTAAGAATCTGGGTTCCCTATTCCTTTATTTTATAGTCCAGTGAACCTTGGAAATAAGATTCTTCTGAAGATTACTATTCAGAGTAAAATTTATCCAAGCAGTAAGGAAGGCAACATGGAGTTTGATGATGAAGGAAGATCAATGCTTTCTTCCCCACTTGTTTTTACTGAAATGCAAATTGTTCCATTTCCTGTCACCTCTTTCTCCTGCTAATGGGCCTATTTAATAACTTATTGCCTAGGCAGGGGCTTTCTGGTTTTATCTTATGCTAAGAATATCATACAGAGGGAATTCATAACTTTACATGTACTGTTGCTACATATATTTCACTATGATATTATGAATAATGAGTTATTAGTTTTCACATGTGACCCTATAAAACACATTTTGTACAAAGATTATTACAAAGGTGTGTAAGATGTGAATAAACAGATGCTTTCACTCCAAAGAAGACTATTTACATTAGAATAAGCATTACAGGTTCCCTGTTCCATCCAATTTAACACAAAGGGTAGTACAAGCTCAGTGGGGGAATCTGCTGATGAGACAATTAACAGATCTGGAATTTTAATGAATGGGATAATTCAGCCTGTCGTGCTGAGAAGCAAGACCCAGGAATATCAACCTATTTAAAAAATTAAAAATGTCCTGGAGAAATATTAGGACTTAAGTAAACATATACTGCTGTCCAGGACACCTTTAAAGAATACATATATTTATAAACAAACAGGTGCTCACTAGGGCTGTGTCCAGACTCCATGCCTCCGTCGACGGAGGCATGTAGATTAGCCAGATCGGAAGAGGGAAATGAAGCCGCGATTAAAATAATCGCGGCTTCATTTAAATTTAAATGGCTGCCCCGATCTGCCGATCAGCTGTTTGTCGGCAGATCGGGAGAGTCTGGACGCGATGCCCCGACAAAGAAGCCTTTCTTCATCGACACAGGTAAACCTGGTTTCACGAGGCTTACCTGTGTCGATGAAGAAAGGCTTCTTTGTCGGGGCATCGCGTCCAGACTCTCCCGATCTGCCGACAAACAGCTGATCGGCAGATCGGGGCAGCCATTTAAATTTAAATGAAGCCGCGATTATTTTAATCGCGGCTTCATTTCCCTCTTCCGATCTGGCTAATCTACATGCCTCCGTCGACGGAGGCATGGAGTCTGGTCACAGCCTAGGGGTGTAAGAGACTAGTCGACTATCCAATAAGAAAAGCTTATCGGATACTCAAAAAGTGATGCAAATAGTCACTTCTCCCCCTTTGCTGCCTCTATTGGAGAGGGGCAGCAAGGTGGAGGAACAGGAACGTTTTTCTCCAGCACTGTCTCCATGGGGAGCAGGGAAGGTAAGAGGCACAGCGGGGAACGGCACGAGAGGGGACTAAAGCAGTCTCTGCTTGTGCCGCTTCTGCTGCAATTCTGCTTTTGAAATGTACAAGAGCCCTGCTGGGGCTCTTGTACATTTCAAAGTCTGAGGTGCAGAAGGGAGCACGGGGCCAGCGGGGGTCCCCGACTGGTCCCACGCTCCCTATGGGGTTTTCGCTTTAGAACTGTAGCAAGAGCCAGCAAGAGCCAGGGAGGGTTCTTGCTATAGTTCAAAGGTGGAGGTGCCCTTATAGACTAATTGAGTAGTCAATGGAAATCCCATCAACTATTTGATTAATTACCTAATCTAAATTTAACATCTCTAGTACACACTGACAGATCTTCAAGCATATCATTGCATTCTTGAAAGAATGCAGGAACTAGGGACGTAAAATCCCACTTCATCAGTTACCTGATTAAATGTTAGTTTGACCTAACATTTGACCAGGTAAATAACTAAAGTGGGATCTGAACTGGGGACTACTCCAGCCCAGCTGGGGCTGAGGCTGCCACCATCGCCTAGAACTGCTCCAAACGAGAGCAGCTCCTGTCCATGGTGGGCCACTTGTGGGGTTGGAGCAGCCCCCTGCCCACGGCAGGCAGAGAGCTGCTCCATCTCCCACCAGTTGCCAGTTAACCTTTCACAACCCTAGTAGGAACAACTGTTTCAGAAGGTTGAAAAAGCTACCAGAGGAGAAGCTGTTCTGGATTTGATTTTAACAAATAGGGAGGAACTAGTTGAGAACTTGAAAGTGGAAGACAATATGGGGGACAGTGATCATGAAATAATAGAGTTCATGATCTTAAGGAAAGGTAGAAGGGAGACCAGCACAATTGAGGTAATGGATTTCAGGAAGGCAGATTTTGATAAGCTCAGAGAACTTGTAGGTAAGGTCCCATGGGAAGCACGACTGAAGGGAAAAACAACTGAGGAGAGTTGGAAGTATTTCAAAGGGACGTTGTTAAGGGCCCAAAAGCAAACAATTCCGCTGTGTAGGAAAGATAGAAAATATGGCAAAAGATCAGCTTGGCTTAACAAGGAGATCTTGCATGATCTCAAAATAAAAAAGGAGTCATATAAAAAATGGAAACTAGGACAACTAACAAAGGATGAATTATAGGCAAGCAACACGGGAATGCAGGGGCAAGATTAGAAAGGCAAAGGCACAAAATGAGATCAAACTAGCTACAGGCATAAAGGGAAACAAGAAGACCTTTTATAAATACATTAAAAGCAAGAGGAAGACCAAGGACAGGGTAGGCCCACTGCTCAGTGAGGAGGGAGAAGCAGTCACAGGAAACTTGGAAATGGCGGAGATGCTCAATGACTTCTTTGTTTCGGTCTTCACCGAGAAGTCTGGAGGTGTGCCTAACGTAGTGAATACAAGCAGAGAGAGGGTAAGTTTAGAAGATAGGATACACAAAGAACAAGTTAAAGATCACTTAGGAAAGTTAGATGTCAGCAAGTCACCAGGTCCTGATGAAATGCATCCCAGGATACTCAAGGAGCTGATAGAGGAGGTATCAGAGCCTTTAGCTATGATCTTTGAAAAATCATGGAAGACAGGGGAGATACCAGAAGACTGGAAAAGGGCAAATATTGTGCCCATCTATAAAAAGGGGAATAAGAACAACCCAGGAAACTACAGACCGGTCAGTTTAACGTCTGTCCCAGGGAAGATAATAGAGCAGGTAATTAAGGAAATCATATGCAAACACTTGGAAAGTAATAAAGTGATAGGGAATAGCCATCATGGGTTTGTGAAGAACAAGTCATGCCAAACTAATCTGATAGCTTTCTTTGATAGGATAACGAGTCTTGTGGATAAGGGAGAAGCGATGGATGTCATATACCTAAACTTTAGTAAGGCATTTGATACGGTCTCGCATGATATTCTTATTGATAAACTAGGCAAATATAACTTAGATAGGGCCACAATAAGGTGGGTGCATAATTGGCTGGATAACCGTAGTCAGAGTTGTTAACGGTGCTAAATCCTGCTGGAAAGGGATAACGAGTGGAGTTCCGCAAGGCTCTGTTCTGGGACCCGTACTGTTCAATATCACATTTGCTGATGTAGATATTGGGATAGAGAGTACGCTTATTAAGTTTGCAGATGATACCAAACTGGGCGGGATTGCAACTTCTTTGGAGGATAGGGACATAATTCAAAATGACCTTAGCAAGTTAGAGAAATGGTCAGAGGTAAACAGGATGAAGTTTAATAAAGAGAAATGCAAAGTGCTCCACTTAGGAAGGAACAATCAGTTCCATACATACAAGATGGGAAGCGACTGTCTAGGAAGGAGCATGGTGGAAAGGGATCTAGGGGTCATAGTGGACCACAAGTTGAATATGAGTCAACAGTGTGATGCTGTTGCAAAAAAGGCAAATATGATTCTAGGTTGTATCAACAGGTGTGTTGTAAGCAAAACTCGTGAAGTCATTCTGCCGCTCTACTCTGCACTAGTTAGGCCTCAGCTGGAGTACTGTGTCCAGTTCTGGGTGGCACATTTCAAGAAAGATGTGGAGAAATTGGAAAGGGCACAGAGAAGAGCGACAAGAATGATTAAAGGCCTAGAGAACATGACCTATGAAGCTAGGCTTCATGAACTGGGCTTGTTTAGTTTGGAAAAAAGAAGATTAAGGGGGGACATGATAGCGGTTTTCAAATATCTAAAAGGGTGTCACAAGGAAGAAGGAGAAAATTTGTTCCTCTTGGTTTCTGAGGACAGGACAAGGAGTAACGGGCTTAAAGTGCAGCAGGGGAGGTTTAGATTGGACATTAGGAAAAAATTCCTGTCAGGGTGGTCAAATATTGGAATAAATTGCCAAGGGAGGTAGTGGAATCTCCCTCTCTGGAGATATTTAAGAACAGGTTAGACAGACATCTGTCAGGGATGGTGTAGGTGGAGCTTGGTCCTGCCTTGAGGGCGGGGGGCTGGACTCGATGACCTCTCGAGGTCCCTTCCAGTCCTATGATTCTATGATTCTACAGTATCATATGCCTACACAATTCTGGTTTTATTTTATGTTCATTTTAGAGATAATACTCTGGACCATAAATTCCATGCATCTCACATAATTCTTGTGTTAGCTTGCTAAAACTATTCCTATTCTCCCCTTAAAAATAAGAAAGTAACACACCTCTAGGATTCTTGCTCTCCTTGACAGTGGCAATTCCTGATCCATATAACTGGGACAGTTCTTGTAGAACTTGGCCAGCAAAATATCAGGATAATATGCCTACCTAATTTTTCTTGTACTAGCAACCACAAATCTCAGTTGGCAACAGGACCCTATTATTTCTCATTGTGTAATATTTAACGCATGAAAGAATTGCAATAAAAAAAAGTTTGCACAGAATAGGGCTGAAAAAGCTTAGTTTTATTTCTCAGTCATACTCAAGGGACAAACAATAGAATCATACTGTTGTAGTCAATGCACATTTTCATATATGTCATACTCTATCTGGACTGAATAACTGCTCAGCCCACATCAAATTCATAGTAAGCCTTATTTAAGTATTGTTCCTTGTACCAAATTTAGTTTCTACAAAGCGAATTAGTGAAAAATTTACTATACCTGTATATTGACTTGATAATCTGTGGGTCCATGAATAGATCCATACAATCCAAATCCCACTATGGAAATCCTTCTATTAACTGTGAACCTGACACAGGACAAAGGCTAGTTATATGCATCACATTTCAACAATAGTCACAGGGGTCGGACCTTGCTCCCAACTCAGTCAGTGGAACATAGGGATGCCAGCGTGTAGTCAACTACATGATTAACCGATAAACCCTGGCTTATTAGTTAATTCTGTCGACTACATGCACTTCCCCTCCCCATTGCTGCCTCTATATCAGAGGCAGCAAGAGGGAGCAGGGGCCGGTGCCCATGAGGAGTGGGCTTTAAGGAGACTCTCCCCCCAAGCACCAGATCCTCTGATAGAGACGCAACAGCATGAAGGGTGAGGGGGGCAGGCTGTAGCCGATACGCGCGGGGAACCGACTTTCAAGCGGGGACGTGTCTGCCCCCTCCCCTTGCTGCCTCCTAGAAAGGCAACAAAGTGGGGAAGGCAGGGGCTGATTCTGTGGGGAGCCAGCTTAAAAGCCAGCTCCCCCCAGCACCGGGTCCATGGTGCCACCTGCCTCCCTCTCATGCTGCTGCCTCATGGACAAAAACTGCTCTGCATCCCATAGAGCAGACTCTAAACTGGCTCCCCTGATAAACCAGTTCCTGCCTCCCACCCCACACTACTGTCTCTGTAAAAGAGGTAGCAGCGCTGTATAGCAGTGGGCACCATGGGAATGGGGCCAGGAACACTCGCTGGCTGCCGCCATATCCCCAGGGACTATCAAATAGTCAATAGCTGCCAAGATTTCATGCAGTTGCACAGCTATTCAATTACACAATATCTAATGTCCCTAGTGGAACAACTGCCCTGGATTTAAAAGGTGCTGGATCAAGCCCAGGATCTGGTCCTATATACAATATAATACAGCAAACCAAGAGATGGCATCCTAAGACCTCAATTTTACTGTTAAAAGCACCAATATTCCACAAGATTCATTCTGAAGGACTCAGCATCCTGAATCATAAAAATACCTCTACTTTGAAGAGCTCTGAAAGGAACATTTTAACAGTTGCCATTTAAAATGTGACAATATACCTCAATCTATTCTTCAAGAATTGGTCTTTATTCTAAAAGCTTTTATCTATGCATATGCACATAGAGTGTACTTTTTTGTAATAGACAGCAAATGTTGTATCCATGCTGAATCAGTATGTTGCTACTTTCAATACCACAAAGCAGTATTTGAGTCACATGTTTTCTTCTCCTTGGACACCTCATGACAAATACCTGATTCGGTCACTTGTTCCGCTGTACCCCCAACGGCTCTCCACTTGCTGGAACCTGTTTATGCTGCATTCTTTTCCTCTGAGGCAACATCTTGGTCGGTCAATATAATCAACTCTAGGTTTAGGATTGACCGTAAAATGCAGAAAGAGATTTACCACTTCCCGATCTGACAAAATTCCAGACTGAGCAGGACCTAGGAATAGAAGAATCATGTTTCTGAGAAAATGATACGCTTTAGAAATTAGTTTTCAATTGTCATATAGCTTTTTTTTAAATAAACCATGCAAAGATTATTATGATTATCTCAAACTAGTGCTATTTTTGCAAGACGGACTACTTTGACAGCAGGGTATGAAATGCATGTGTTACTAACCCGGTAGTTATGAAAAAGGACTAAACTTACACCTGTTAGTAGATCATATTTCTCCAAATTACATTAACATATTAGTAAGATAAAGTAGCCCACAATTACCTGCTGCAAACTCTTCAATAGTCATTAGTGGAAAACGGATTAGAGATAAAGCTTTTCCAAGCACTTTCTGTTTGTTTCCTGATGTCACAGGCAGCTGCTGTCTTTGACACTCTGCTTCTGCCCAGCGAACAACAGCTCCAAAGAGTCTATTTTCTCGAATACTAAGTGTGTCTCTTTCTAGTACTGCACATAGTGTGTCTGAAGAAAAAAAGTGATTAATAAATTTAAGTAATTATCTCCTCTCATAGCAATTTCAGTCTTTACAGGTTAAGTCATCTGAAAAGTAGTTTTTAAATTATACAACGTAAGTTAAGAATAAGCTACTTGATTAAAGAGCCAAAACTACTTTAATAGAACAGAAAACTGATTAAATACACATGTAAGATCTGTTTAAGGACTAAATAAATGTACTGAAAAAACAAAAAACCCACCACAGATAAGACAATTTTGTCTTACGTGTAAATCAGTCTTCTGGGACAGTGTACAGCATCCAATCCAACAGGTTTTGTCCTGCCCGCCTCCTGCTATAAAACAGCATATGAACTTTCTTCTTGATTCCTGAGACTAGGACTACATATCTATGTATAGTGCCAAACTGCAGCTCTCATTGTCCCAAAGAGTATTTCCAAAACTAGAGCAAGATCAAAAAAGGAAGTGATCGAGCAGATTGGTGAATGTACGACTATAGAAAAGCCAAATTAATTATAATGTCCTCATTTGAGTGTCCATCTGCCAATCTGGATCAACTATTGAGATGTAAAAACCAGCAGAATGCACAAAAAGAAAAAAAATACAGTGTAAGGATATATTAAAAGCAACCTTTTAAACAGACAGACATAACATCTGAAAAATGAAAAGCTGCACTAGGTGTTCCAACTCTTTTATACATACACACACACACACACACACACACACCAAATTTTAGTGGGATCGTGTAAGTCATAATTTTACAGACCTCTCCACATGAAAGTTTTGTTCTTCACACAGAACCTATTAAAATAGGCACAAATCTATGCCAGGAATGCTGCTGATACTAGAAAAAGCTTCAGTAATGGCCATCTAATAGGTGACTATAGATAATTTGTCCTTCTTTGGTAACCTCTGTAAATGTGACCATATCCATTTTCCTAAAAAAAATTGTTCCTGTGGAAAAGAGTAATCACTTCTGACATTCATAGATTGTAATTGCATCTACTTAGACTGGGAAATGTCCTGATTTAAGTGGAAAGGCAAATTAATTATTATATTTATTCCACAGTTGCACTTGCTAGCCCTAATTATGGCCCAGTACCCATTATGCTAGACACTGTACAAACACAGACCAGTTCTGTAGAGAATTTCAATAAACATTTTCCTATAGCCTTGATATGATCTAAGCTATGAACCTAGCCCCGCCAAGAATAGCAGCAGTAGATGACATTCCAGAACCTAAAGATGACTAGAGGTGTTCCTGAGATTCTTCTGAACTAGTCACCCAAAGTAAGGATTTCAGGATCCCAATCAGGAAGGGAGGGTCTCCTTGCACTCAACTGGTCAGCCCACAAAGACTTGAAAAGGGTACAGAATAGACAATTGGACAATGTCTGCACCTGAGAACATAACACTGAAGGCCCCAACTGTTAGGTATGAATGATGTAGGAGTTCTCAAACAAGGCTAGAATGGTTGAAAAAGCTCTGTCTAGAGAAGATGATGAAAGAGACAATGATATGAAAACCAACTCCTGGGGAAGAATGCACTATGGCAGAACAAGGGAGGGTTTTTTCCTAAAGTAATTCACACAACACATTTTATGATTTTAAAAATAATTTAAATATTTTCCCCTTGTTTACCCATCATAGCACTTTCTGAATAAGACCTGTGAATATTTTCTAATAAAATATTTGAAAGTGTGCCCAGCTCTACTAGCCTCCCCATTTATCAAAACACACACCAGGTATGCAGAACTGATGTTTTGAACAAGATATATTGGAGCTGTTTCTAAGTATTTGGACCAGAAACTTATTCAAATAGTGGAAAAATCGGATTACCTTCCTCCTTAAGAGCTGGTTACTGCAGTACTCTGAATATGGAGAAAACACTGTTGGTGCCAGATGGAAAGGATCATGTACTGGAAACAGTCCCTATCCAAGTAGAATCGAAGAAACTTGTGAAACGTGGGGATGAGCACAGACAAGCAGTTATACAAATCCCAACACAGGAAGTTTAAGGAGAGGGTGGTTCAACTTTCTTTTTTTGTAAACAATATCCAGAATATCCACCCTCAATCTGAACTTTCTTCTTTGCATCCAACTGATTTTGAAACAAGTTTTGGATATAAGTTCCATCATGACTGTGTCTCAAACTGGATTGACAAAGGGACTGGGTCCTGAGTGAGTACTGAGATAACTCATTTCTGTCCAGATCATGAGTGCACATGGGAGACCATAGGCCACAAAAGGATACATTTAAACCATAATATACACCCTGTCTTAGCTGAACTCCAGTCAGCAGACCCTGTATTTGTTAACTTAGGTCTTAAGCATTTATTTATAACCTCAAGTTAGGAATTGCTGAATCCTGGGTCCCAATTTGAGGCTCCAGCACCTGTGCTGCAGTATGCAGGCCCAAATTCAACCATCCATATTTCAGATTTCCTAACAGATCAGGAAGTATAAGGGCCATACCCTGCACCTCAGTTGGGTTCACGCCAGAAAAGAAACCAGATATCCTTTCCAGAGAGCTGAACTCCCCATGGAGCCTATGGTTAGCTGCAGTGGACAATGATGATGCTCCTAAGCCAGCCTGAAGAAAAGCAAGTTGTGGCCACAGAAGATGAAGGATAGAGTGAGCTTGGCAAAGAGCTGGGGAACCAGGCCCCAGTGACTTCAGAAACCAACCTAACCAGATGCCAGTAAAAAGAAGCTAAGAAAAATGAGACTTTGGGACTGTTGTGTTTCCAAGACAGTGACCTCATGTTTCCCTGCTGGCCCCATCTTGGACTGTTGTTCCAAGACTTTGGTCTGGAACCTGGTGGAGCAGAATAGGCCAGGTCCATGTACTCCCAGTCCCAGTGGGGCTAGGCAACCACTAATTTCTAGATTAAGGAACCTGGGCCATTGCCTGTTTGTTTCTCAGCCTAGGCCCAGAAGGTCCGACTCCTTATCTATCACTTTAGCCTTCAGGAAGGAGCCCCTAGACACGGACCTCTTATTAGTCCAGCCCCCATCCAGGAAGCTTAAGCTACCACATGCCAAGGGGCTCAAATGCAAAGAAGGATGACTGGTTGCCCCAGTCAGGTATAAGCACCAATTCCCCACCATTCAAGGTGGTGCCCTAGAAGTCAGCATGTGGGACTGTGGAATATTTTTGGCAGGTACTCAGAGCACCAGTCCAATGGGGCTGCATTTTATACTGTAATGCAACAGAGCTTATCCCAGCTTGAGTCAGGCTCAAACTCTTCACCCCCATGGGGTCCAGGCCCCTCAATGAGAGTTCTGAGTTAAGACTATTTAAATGGATGGAGTGCTAGATTTGAACTCTGAATGTACACTGCAGTGTGGATGCACCCAAAACGTAGGGAAGAGAAAAAGACAATATTAGTAAGATAGAAAACTCAGTAGCTGAACGTTAGTAGTTTTCTGAAATAGTAAGCATGCATCTGCACTAGCTGCAAGGAAGGATTGTATGTATTTTGCATTCAAAGGCATGCCAGGTATTTTACAAACAGAAAAGAGGAAAAGTTCCTGTCCCAAACAGTCAGCAGCTAAAAAAGAACATATAAACTAGGGACAGTGGATAAAAAGATGCAAATTAGCATATTATGCTCTTAGCACTCATTTTCTTGTTTATAATTTATCCTTTAGTTTTATATGTAAGGGCAATCTGAATCAACTTGAGCCTAATTTATTCACTGTTTAATCCTTTTCTGAATTCCAATTCATCCCACTGTCACCCGGCTCCAAGACAAATACATGAATTAATTTTAGTATAGAATTCTATTGTTTCTTCCTTCCCTGGCCTCCAACAAAATAAGCTTCTGTCCCATTTTTTATTGTGTATTTAAAACCTCATATTATTTCCTCCCCCTTACCTCTACACAGACACTCTTCCTAACACTAAAACATTACTGAGATTGATTCTCCTGCCAATAATCTGTTCCCTCCTGGGAGTCTAGGCCTGAGCCCATTCACAGGCTGGAAACTGCTGTCAGTTTGTGCTATTTACAGTAATATGTTTAATCAAGAAGAATACACATATGCTGCTTTCATAGCTGAAAGTAGGCAGGACCTACTGGATTGGCAAATGGACACTCGAAGAAGAATAATTAAACCATAATGCTTCAACTGTAACTCAACATGCCACAAAGGAATTTACAAAACCAATTTCTCTTTTTTTGAGAGACTGACAGCAATTTGTTGTAAACCCAATGACAGGCAGTATCAGTCACAGTAGTGAACTAAAGCAAAATTAGAGGCAGCTCTATAAATACGGCATCTATAGTAAACAGGACCAAGCCAGAGGAAAACACTCCAGACTTCTAAGTCAACAGGTATTCAAGCTTTTTGTTTTATTTTAATTTTATTTTCCCAGATTTAATCAAACATCACACACAAAGTATTATTAGAACAGAAATGTATAGCCAAATCTCAGAACAAATCTTCAAACATGCCTTGAGGATATGAAAGTGTAACAATCACAGCAAGGTACATCTGATTTTAATGCATTTAGATCTTGTATTCAAACTTCCTAATTTATAGCAAGTGCTATAAAATTAACTGATACTAATGTTAGTGTATGTTTCTTCTGCCACGATAAAAAATGAGTACACTATAGTAGGGATGTAATAGTGAAGTTGGTTAACTGATTAGCATTAATCGATAAGTTTTTGCTTTAGACTACAAGCAAATTCCTTGCATTCCTTCCCCTACCAGTAATTTTTTTAGCAGGCTGGCCAGCAGGCTGGCTCAGTCCCAGCTTGTGCCAGGTCTGGGACCTACCCCTGCTGCAGCTCTGCATTTAAAGTGTATTAGAAGCCAGGCAGGCAGACAGCCTGGCTCGGTTCCGGCTTGAGCCGAGTCTGGGAGCTCAGACCCGCCCTGGACAGGGGCTACTGCCACTCTGCACTGCTGTCTCTGTATCAGAGACAGCAGCACTGGGCGATAGGCAGCTAGTCTGTGAGGGGAGCTGGTTTTTAAACTAGTTCCCCTTGGGGACCAGCTCCTGCATGGCACCCCATGCTGCTGCCTCTGATAAAGAGACAGCATCACAGAGTGGCAGAGGGCTCTTTGGGAGTGGGGCTGGAGCACAAGTAATCGATAAGAATTCATGCGGTTAATCAACTATTCAATTAACTGATATTTAACATTCCTATACTATAGTGGCCCAAATAATAATGTACCACTAAAATTCATAATCTAATTAGCCAACATAGACTAGCACATAAAAATGTTTGCTTCATCTTTTAAAATGGTACTGAGGTAAATTCCTTGCACTTTTGTTCTAATCAATGTGAGCATACATTTTAAAAAGCTGATCATAATCATGGTCAAGTTAAAACACCAGTTTCAAGACTCTAATATCCTGAAACCCACATGATGAGAAGGATTTATATGGTCAAGTTAAACAAGTCAATCAGGACTAATTTATTTTTTTAATGGCTAAGCCTTTGGCAGTTCTCTAATGTGGAGATTTTTATATATGAGAATCTTTTAGAACCTATGCCTTGTACATGTTTCAGTGCAGGCTTTGAACAAAAGGTAACTGTTTAACAGTGCAAGTCAGTAGAGTTCTTTTACAAAGATTAAATACATATTAAGATAATAAAAGGCAACGTACCTATGTCAATATCAGTAAAACCTTCTGCACTTATTGCATCCATTGTGCTTTTGTCTATAGTATCAAGACAAAGACTTGCAAGCTGAGGTTCATCAAATAATCGAGCCTATGGAGAGAATATATTGTTTGCAGACAAACGGTTTGAATTTGGTGTTATAACCAACAGATTTATGAAGTAACCCAAACAACTACTTTTTTAACTCCACAACAATGGATACATTCTATTTAGACAGCCTCAATTTACCTTTCAAGTATTCCTTGAATGTGTGTCAAACAGCTCTTGAATGATGTACTTCATTAATAGATTTTGTATCAGATTTCTCCAATTCTCCTTCCTGAATATTATTATTACACTGCCAAAGACAAATCTCTATATTTGAAATTGCAAGTCAAAACTACAATACTGGATCAAAATAGACAAGGTTCTCAGAGAGCCTTAGATTCATTCATTAGACTATTAATGTTAATAGCACTGAAAAGAGAACAGGCCCCATATGTTTATGATGTTCCAATAAATATATAAAATAAGTTTATTTACAAGGCCCTTTTCCTTTATGTTATTTCCTACTCAAGAAGCTGAGACACATGCAAGCTGAGTGACATTGGTATGACACAGATTACTACACAGACTATACTACCTAGAAATCTAACACCATGTAAAATAGTAACTCTTTGGTGATGATTTAAACAACATTTTCATAATAAACCAAAATTTTATTTGAGTTACCTGGGTAAGAAGCATAAAGGCATTATCTGCTCTAAGGTGTTTAGTGAGAAAATCCACACAATGTGCTTCCAGGGCTGGGACTGCATATTTCTTGGCAGTGTAAAGAGTAGTCATAACAGTTTCAGGACCAATCTGCACTTCATCTGAATAAAGAAACCTGGAAATAGTACACAAACACCAAAGGATAAAAGAAATGTATCTGAGGAACACCTCAACATACCAACTACGTTTAAAAACAGGATTAACAGCCTCTTTGTACTGACAAAACAAATTAAAGAATTGCACTAAAAATTGGCACTACAGGCAGTCCCCGGGTTACGTACAAGATAGGGACTGTAGGTTTGTTCTTAAGTTGAATCTGTATGTAAGTCGGAACTGGCATCCAGATTCAGCTGCTGCTGAAACTGACCAGCGGCTGACTACAGGAAGCCCGAGGCAGAGTTGCGCTGGTCAGTTTCAGCAGGAGCTGAATCAGGACGCCTGGGGCAGAGCAACTTGGGTGCTCCTGGGTTGCTCCAGTAGCGCCGCTCCTCGGCGCTACTGGACCAACCCAGCAGCACCCAAGCTGCTCTGCCCCAGGCGTCCTGATTCAGCTCCTGCTGAAACTGACCAGCAGTGGCGGAATCAGGATGCCTGGGGCAGAGCAGCTGGGGTGCTGCCGGGTTGGTCCAGTAGTGCCCAGAGCGGCGCTACGGGACCAACCGGCAGCGCCCCAGCTGCTGTACCACAGGCGTCCGGAGCAAAGCCGCGGAGCACGGGGGCAGCAGGACAGCCCAGACGCGCCGCGGCTGTCCCGCTGCTGGCGTCCTCTGAGGCTTTGCTCCCCGTCTCCCTGGTCTGCTGGTCTCCAGCAGACCAGGGAGACGGGGAGCAAAGCCTCTGAGGACGCCGGCAGCAGGACAGCCGCGGCGCGTCTGGGCTGTCCGCTGCCCACGTGCTCCCCGGCTTTGCTCCCCGTCTCCCTGGTCTGGGGAGACGTGGAGCAAAGCCGCGGAGCACACGGGCAGCCCAGACGCGCCGCGGCTGTCCCGCTGCCGGCGTCCTCAGAGGCTTTGCTTCCCGTCTCCCTGGTCTGCTGGAGACCAGCAGACCAGGGAGACGGGCAGCAAACCCCGTTCATAACTGCAGATCTGACATAAGTCGGATCCACGTAACTCGGGGACTGCCTGTAGTTAAGATGCAGCAGCTAGAGAAGTTAAAATGTAGTTATTTGTGTAAACAGATAACCGCTGAAAAAAAATTCAGTAGCTACATGTTTATGCATGGTGGGGGGAAGGTGGTACTAATGGGAAGTGGGCTTTTAGCCATTTCTATGCCAGCACCCGCTCTCATCTCCCGCCTGCCTCCCCTCCCCCTCTGTGCTGCTGCCTCACTGAGGGGAAGTGGGGGGCATGCAGGAGCTGGCATGTACAGGGAGCTGGCTTGAACTTTCCCCTCACTCCCAGATGAAGGGAAAAGCCAGCCATGTTCCCATATAAATGCTGCGGGGGGGGGGGGGGAAGAGAGGAAGGGGAGGAAGCCTGGGGATGGGAGGCATTGAGCTGGGGTAGTCCTGGACAGGGGTAGAGGGGAAGGAGGGAGTGCACCCAGCCAGCTCCTTTCACCTGCTGGGTGATTCTGTCTCTTTTCTGTATGACTTTATGAGAAGCAATCCCATTCCAAGCTGCAATGGACAGGAGGAGTGCTGACCAGCACCCGGTGACTAAGGAGTTAAGCTCAGGTAGCTAGCAAAGGTTTTGGGGCCAGGAGAACCAACCAAAATAGAGTGTTGAAATTTCAACTGGATATAGGTGTCTTGCCTGTTTTGTGTAGGAGAGAGAAACCGGGGGTTGAGACACACAGAAAAATTTAAACCCAGGCAGGACTGACATGTCTCCAAGTAATTCAGGGTATGGGAGAGGGCTGAACAAAGAGAAAATCAGAAGTAAAAGGGAAAAGTGAATCCAGTCGCATTCAGGGTAATTTTCTTTATTTTGTGGTTTGGTTTGAACTGCTCTGTGTGAATCTATGCCTCCCCTCCCCAATGACTACCCTGCATTGTGCCCAGAGACTTTTCTTTGAGTTTTTTTAATTTCTTTTCCTTAGCGCTCTGTAACATCTAGCAACCAAGTATACTTTATCAAGTTTATCTTTTGTTTTGTAATAAAAATCACTTTTTTTAAGGTGAGGATTTGATTCTTGTGTCCTGGAAGGTCTGTGTGTACCTGCATGCCTCTGACTGAGGGGTCAGCTACCAGAGACTGCAGCTTTTTTTCCCCCCTCTTTTCAAGTTCTTTTGGGGCAAAAGAGCTTGGGATACCCGTGGGGGTGATTTCAAGTGTTCACCCCTGGTTTTTAGGGACAAAAAGGAATTGATGGTGGCATTGATTCCCCAAAATCTGTGGATTATGAGTCTGGGGGGAGTTTTTGTAACCAGTGCCTGTAGAGGCAAGGTTTTGAAGCTCTCTTGTGGGCCCTCACCTTCTGCACTCCGAGTACCAGAGTGGGGAACAGCCCTGACATAAGCACATCCCATTTTCCTGGCACAGTCAAACCCTTACCTTGCTTTAAGTTATGATAGGAGGAAGCAGTATACTGTATTTGGTTGTCCTAGCTTTTACCATTTAGGAGGGGTTCTTGAACAAACAAACAGACAGATGTACACAGACACTCACACAGACAAACTCCCTCAAATATATAGCAGAAGTACAACTAGTGAAAAGCATCTGCACTGGCAGAATTACTTTTAACTTATTAAATAGTTTTTGCCATTGAACCAGATCATCTCCAATTTGATCCTTTAGTTCTATATCATTGTTCTCAATTCACAGAAATTGTACACTATCCTTCCATCCAGAAGAGGAAACACATCAAGGACTTCCACTGCAATAACACCTTAATTTCAAGTCAGCATTTCTCTCTGCAGGAAATTAATATTTCAACCAATAACCTCAAGTCTCTCTTTTTCTGCCACAAGCTGAAACTCTGGTCTGCCTCCAGTGTTTTGGAGTATGCAGGATAGGTTGGGGTTTTAATGATAGCAGTGAATCAAAAGACAAGAAGTCTGCATCAAAGGCAACAAAACTAGCTTTTCTGAAAGCTGTTACTTGTTGAGACCAGGGAGTACTGATTCTAAGGTACCAATCACTGGCGGTTGGAATTGTTTTTAAACCTGTTGTATCCCTGAAGCAAGTATTTCCTAGTCTGTCACTACTTACTCTCTAATTTCCAGGAGAGCTAATCAAAACTTACAGAAATACACAATAACTTGTAATATACATAAATCTTTAAAACATAATATTGTTGAAACATAACAAATAATACTAACAGAGGCAGGGATTCCAATGTCAAGACTAAAGATTAACACTAGAAGAGCTTCAGCAGCATAGATGCAACAATACAACTGGTGTTGCTGGAGCACCATGGTGTCCAACCAGTTCTGAAGCCACTATACTGGTTACTGCTATAGTGAACTACCACACTCAACCTGCCAAATAGCCACATATGGCTAGTGTCTAGCATGTTGGACACCACAGCTGTAGCGCATTTGGTGAAGATGCTCTATGCCAATGGGAGAGAGCTCTCCTGTCAACAATGCATCACCCACACTGGCACTTAGGCTAAGAGGGACAACAATATATTGTTTAAGAGGGACACAATGTTGATCTTTAAACAAGATTAGATTCTGAGAGCGCCCAGACATGAAGTTAGCTACTTAAATTGCAGGTTTAAATTGAAGCACCTTGATGTGCCTCAGTGTTGAGGGGTCTCAAAACAGTGCCTTTGCTAAAACAATCAATACTTAACAATACCAAAGTAACAAGAGGGAAAAAGAAGGATTAGCACTTATTTTATCTAGAGATTATGTCAGTATAGCTTATTGCCCAAGAGTGTGACTAAGCCATAAGTGGTGTAACAGAAAGGGAAAAGTCTGCTAGCAGGGCCGGTTATACTATATAATGACAACAGAGGACAGCAAGAGGCCAGAGACAGGGACCTAGATAGCTATAACCCCCCTGGCGTAGCAGGGGGCAGAGGTGGAGAAAAAGATACAGCTATATACAATTTATTTGAGACAGTTTGTGTCTTTGTGTGTTTGTTACCTAGCCAAAGGACATGCACTCCTTTGTCAACTGTGCCTGCTGCAGCAGACATGGACAGGCACTTCTCACCTGGCCCCAAGCTGCAGTGGTGAGAGAGGGCTGGGGATGTCCTCTCTCCTCAGAGCAGCCTGCATACTGAACCCCTCATCTCCAGCTCTACCCCAGAGCAACGACTAAAATGAAGAAAAACAAAATATAATTTAATTAAGGAGCCAAGCAATGCTAGATAAATCCTCTAGTTTTGTATAATAGTAGTATCTGTGACACCCCTCAAATCTCCCAGACCAGATCATTTCCTGACAGAGAACAACTGCCCTCCCCAATTTTTTTTTCCCAATGAAGTTCATTAGGCCCTCAAACAATCAGTTCTGTGGGCACTGGTGATTTTATTTTCTTAGAAGGCAGGAAAATACTTAAATACTTCCATAGACAAGAATGAGAAGTATGAGCAACTGTTTAGACTGTTCAATTACTGATGGGCATTAAGTTCTTAATTTTCTGTATACTTTTTCCAGAAAACAGAGCTGAAAATACAGTTTCAAATGGAGTGGACTAATCTTCATGCTTATTTCCTCCGCTTAAATGTGTTATATGCAAATAAATGTAACTTTTTTACCTTTTTTATTTTAATTGCTCCTTGTCCCTAATATTAAAAGCAAGCAGAGAAGATAGAGGCAGATTTTCTTAAATTTTAAAAACGGATGTAGATTCCAGTTGCACATGTAGACAGACCTACCATGAATAGCATCTTAGAAACAGGGAGGACTGACTTCCTGTTTTTATCTGCTGATTTCTGAGTTAAGTAATGTGTATTTCTGCAGGAATTGATAGTCATCACAAACTAAAGCAGTGCAGAGGAGTGTTTTACAAAATACTGAAAACTCCTGTCTTGGTAGGTAGATAAGAGGGAATTATTTTCCATGTTTAAGTCTTGTATATTTCCCCAACAAAAAACCCCTTCAACCTTAAAGTGATAGGTTGAAAAAGCAGAGTTCAGAATGATCTGGGGATCTTCTGTGAGATTGTTCTTAAAGGCCTCCTAGATTCTTAGAAAGTTTTGCTGGCATATTGTATATCAGTTAGAGATTGTTTCATTGGTTGTGGGGGGTTTGGTCAACATTAAAAAAAAGGATACAGAGATGGCAGTGTGACAACAATAATTAGCACTGTTGTCACACTGCCAGCCAGCTCTGTATCCTTTTCTTTCTCTCTCTCATATCTGAGGAAGTGGGTTGTAGCTCATGAAGGCTGATACTCTAATACCCTAATAAATCTGTTAGTCTTTAAAGTGATACCAGACTCTTCATTGTTTTTACATCTATATTAAGATTTGACAGTATAGGGGTTAGGATTAGGGAGACTTTCCAAGGACACAAAAGTGCAACTAGGTGTCCAACATCAAAGAGTTTGGAAATTCTCACTTATGGTCTCAACAACAACCACCTCTTCTTTACCTGCAACTCATTTGCTATACATAGACTGGAGATCACAACCTGCATCATATTCTGCTACTCAGCACTCATTTTTGTCCCCTAGAACATTTATTACAATGCAGCCTTGTAAAAGAACACTAATGCTCGTAAATATGCCAAGGAGTGTGACAGGGCAAGAGTCTGGACTTTGAATCGAAAGACATTATTTTCTAGCCCTATATTTCTTGGGATTTTAATTGGTTTTTATAATCTAATTGAACATACTGAACAGAATCTTAAGGGTTACCTGCAGTTGATTCAAGTTAATGTAACCTTTTTCCCCTCATGTAAATTGCCATTGACAATTGCCACAGACAAGACATTTACCTAAAAATTGGCTAGTTTTGTATAGGTTTGAAAATGGTTAGATGAGCACTTCCCTGTGAAATCCCTTTGAAATCTTTGGAATGCCCACTTGTCATAGCTAGCATATGGGTAAGTTATCACTGAATAAACAAGAAAATCAATTCTCTGTCCCAACTAAGAAAAATGACCCAACACCAGGAAACATTTTTTTTGTTTACTTAATCCAAGAATCATAACAAATAAGAATCAAATCAATAAGAGCACAGTACAGGAGATTCAATTCTTCCTTTATGCATTATTTGGAAGTAAGTCGTTGAAACACAAACAAAAGAGAGATCTATTGTTAAACTATATCTCCTACTGTCTTATTTCAAAGGTACATCCCTTTGCAAGGACACTTAATTGTCCTGAGGTATGAATTTTCTTCAGGGAAAATGAAGAGGAGCACAACAGGAGACTGAAAAAAGACTAAGGAGGGTACAAAACGAAATAAGAGTCCAAAATCACAAAGTTATTGAGCAGAGCAGTGGCAGTTTGACCTTCTTTGCCAGAGCACACGGTGGCTGTGCCTGGTTTCTATCTGTTTTGTGCCAGGTACGAATAGGTCACGAATACATTAAGCAGGCTGAATCAGTGACAAAAGCACAAAGGTGTAGGGGAGCTGGGGAGGGCGAAGGAAAATGCAGCAGCAAGCAAGGGGCAGGAGTGAGAAATGGCGAGAAGGTCAGGCATCATCAGCCCTGAGGGGATATAATTAGGGCTCCTCCACCCGGCCGGCTTACAAGCGCTGGCACGCAGAGCCAGGCACACAGCGACCAGAGGGGCAAGGGCAAGCGTACACGCAGCAGCTGCTGTCGGGCTGCGCAAGGGCAGCAGCTTAAGATGCAGAGCCAACCCCAGCATTTGAGTAGGGCAGGCCCCCGCCTTTTTCTCCCCCCCTTCCCCCAGCTGGGGCTTCTCTCCCGTGCCGCCCTGACCTGAGCAGTGCCAAGAAGGCGGCGGGCTCTACGTCGGGCAGCTCGATCTCGGCCGAGGTGGTGGCCATGCCACCGTTGAACATGGCGTCGAAGACGGCGCTGCCGGCGGCCAGCAAGAAGCGGTGGGCGGGGATGCGCTGCTGGCCGGGCCCGCCGCCGCTGCCGGGCTGTCGCGGGCCGCCCTTGCCCACGACGAAGCGCACGTCGCTGAGCAGCTCGTTGGTGAAGAGGAAGGCGAAGCGCTCCTGCAGCGAGCCCTTGGTGGCCTGCCAGTTATACACGGGCTCCCGCTGCAGCGCCGCGGGGGCCGCCTCCGGGGGCCCGCCCGAACCCCCCGCCGTCGCCATCGTAGCCCCGCGGGTCGCTCACTCCGCCCGAGGCGCTCGCATCCCTGCCACCGCGGGGGCCTCCGACGCGCGTCACTGTCCCAAACGGTTTCCCGTTGGCGCTAGTGCGCATGCCACTCCAGCGAGCTGCGCATGCTCGGTATCAGCGGCTGAAGGCCTTGCCCGGACCTTGCCCTTCCTTGCCGTCACCATCAGTCTCGGGAGCGGCCAGGCGGCAGTTCTGTCGTAGGGGGCAAGAGGGCAGTAGAGGGCGGCACCATAGGGTGGAAGAAGCGGCGGGGGGGGGGGGGGGGGGAGGAATAGGGCAGAGGAGAGAGACTGCAGGAGACGGGACCGAGCGGGTAAAAGGTGCTGTGCGGGCAGTAGTGCCCGGGATAGGGCCCACGTGGCACAGGGTTGCATTGCTCCCTGCACGGTGGATCGTAGCCAGCGCTTAATTGCAGCGGGAGAGGGCCTGAGTGGAGGCCCAGTAACTGGTTTCAAGCCCCCTGGCGGGTTTTGGGGGTTCTTGTGGGTTATTTGCAGTAAGTCGGGGAAAGGAGCACTAATAAGCTATGCCCCCATGCCAGCATGCCCCTCTACATCTGTATGTAAAAAGGTAGAAAGCACAGATGAAGCTGCTCTAACTCAAGCAATATACTGAGATGCCAAAAAGAACATAAGAATGGCCATACTGAGTCAGACCAAAAGGTGCATTTTGCCCAATCTGTTATCTAACAGTGGCTAATGCCAGGAGACCCAGAGGGCATGACCAGAACAGGTCACTCTGAAGTGATCCATCACATGTCACCCATCCCTATCTTGACAGAAGCTAAAGCCATCATCCCTGCCCAGCTTGGTTAATAGTCATTGATGGCCCTATCCTCCCTGAATGGCTCTAGTTCTTTTTTGAACCCTATTAAAGTCCCATCCTTCACAATATCTTTTGGCAAAGAGGTCCACAGGGTTGTGCTTGTGTGAACACTTCCTTTCATTTGTTTTAAACCTGCTAATTCCATTTGATGACACCCCTGGTTTTTGTGTATGGGAAAAAGTAAATAACTTCTCCCTATTTACTTTCTCCATGCTAGTCATGATTTTATAGACCTATCATATTCCCCTTTAGTCATCTCTTTTACAAGCTGAAAAGTCCCCCTATTATGAATCTCTCCTCCTGTGGCAGCTGTTCCATACCTCTAATTATTTTTGTTGCCCTTTTCTGAACTTTTTCCAAGAAACTTGATTCAGTGAAATATTTCACCCTCACCTCTCCAAATATTGGAGAGGATGAGAGAAAGAGTATACACACAAGCCATATATTAGAACAGATAAAATATAGGATTGCTTTGATTAAGAACAAATGCTGTTATCAGTTAACATATAGGCTACGTCTACACTGGCCCCTTTTCCGGAAGGGGCATGTAAATTTCACCAGTCGTCGTAGGGAAATCCGCGGGGGATTTAAATATCCCCCGCGGCATTTAAATAAAAATGTCCGCCGCTTTTTTCCGGCTTTTAAAAAAGCCGGAAAAGAGCGTCTACACTGGCCCCGATCCTCCGGAAAAAGTGCCCTTTTCCGGAGGGTCTTATTCCTACTTCAAAAGTAGGAATAAGACCCTCCGGAAAAGGGCACTTTTTCCGGAGGATCGGGGCCAGTGTAGACGCTCTTTTCCGGCTTTTTTAAAAGCCGGAAAAAAGCGGCGGACATTTTTATTTAAATGCCGCGGGGGATATTTAAATCCCCCGCGGATTTCCCTACGACGACTGGTGAAATTTACATGCCCCTTCCGGAAAAGGGGCCAGTGTAGACGTAGCCATACAGATTATTCTACTATGTCTAAGGATCAGGCTTGTGGGGCTGGATTACCCAATAGGTAGACTAACCACATGCTTAGGGCACCAGCAAAGCAGAGTCATCCCCCCACACCCCAAAAAAGTTACAGTATAGTATTGTTTTTATTTTGAATTACATATGGAGGGCACCATAATCTTTTCAGTGCTTAGGGCAGGAGTCTCCAACCTTTTTAAGCATGAGATCCCTCTTTGAATTTAAGTGGAATCCGGGATCTACCTCAAACCCAAACACCCTGGCCCCACCTCCTTTGTGCCCCTTCTCCGAGACCCCACCCCTGCTCACTCCATCCTCCCTCCCTTTCACCAGGCTGGGGCAGTGGGTTAGGGTGCAGGCTTTGGTCTTGGATTAAGGGATTTGGAGTGTGAGAGGGGCTCTGAGCTGAGCTTGGGGCAGGTAGTTGGAATACCCGAGAGGGTTCTAGGTGCAGGCTCTGGGTGGGTGTTTGGATGCAGGGGTGCTCGGGGCTAGGGCAGAAGCTTGGGGTGTAGGAGGGGTTCATGACTGGGATAGGGTTTTGGGATGTGGGGTCTGACTGGTCACTGCTTACCTCAGGTGGCAGTGCAGTGGGGCTAAGGCAGGCTCACCCCTGCCCTGGTCCCGCACCACTCCCTAAAGCAGCCAGCAAACTCCATCCCAAGTCCTGTTGTGCCCGCCACTCTGGAGATAGGATACAGAGTGAGAAAGGGGGCACCTTGACATCAGCACCCCTCCTCTCCCTTCCCTGCCTTGCCCAGCAAGCAGGAGGCTGCTAAGGATGTGGGGAGGTAGCCCCAAGGCAAAGGGCAAGAGGTGTGCAGCTTTTTGTGGAGGGGCAGTTGAAGTGCTGACATTTGATAGCCTCTTGGCCAAACCGGTCAGGATCACATGTCACAGGCTCCAAGATCTACCGGTAGATCCCAGTCTACTGGTTGGTGATCACTGGTTTAGGGCCTCTAAAAGTCTTAATCCGGCCCTGCTTGTGGTAATACAGCCACATGAATAAATCTCTCATACATCTAGTAGCACCATAATGTGATTATAGGTTATAGCCAGCTAGAAAGTGAAATTCACAGAAATTAACTTCAGCCAATGTTTGTGTATGACTTAAGTTATAGTATTTTTGAATAACTAAGAAATTAAAAGTTTCAGAGGGGTAGCTGAGTTAGTCTGTAATAGGAAAAACTTTACCACACCAGCAAATAGTCTGGTAGCACTTTAAAGACTAACAAAACATGTAGATAGTTTCATGAGCTTTCATGGGCACACCCACTTCTTCAGAGGATACCATAATAAATTAGAAAAGTAGTTAGGTCTCATTTTAAGGTAGCATCTGACTCCTGCAATTGGTCATGTGTGTTCTCTCTTCCTGGGGAAAAGAACTGAAATATCACATAAGGGAAAAAAGTACAACTGCACAAAGTGTACAGTTGTGATAGCTACAGAAATGTACATTGCAATACGCATGGGCCTGAACTCAAATTTACAGTTTAATAATTTTAGTTTAATTTTTTTTTAGTTTCTTGAAAGTCTGCAGGTTTACCAAATGATATTTTAGTGCACTTGTGACCAAAAACATAAAACTTCAAGTTTAACAATAAGTTTAATTAAAATTTATTTACTTACATTTTTTAAATATTGAAATGACATCTATTATCCTCTTCTGAAATTTCAAGTTGACAGAGAAGCTCCATCCAACAGTTGGTGACCCCCTGGATCAGGTATGTGGAAAGGTACGGTGCAGCAAATTCTGACAAAGACCATCTCTTTATTATCCTTAATTCTATGAAAAAGGGAATGGAAAAAATGGTACACTGTCAGTGTCAGTTTCTGAGAGGAAACCATTTCTGACACATCCCATGTTCATTGTACTGAAGTGCAGCTGAACTCCACATGAGATGTCTCAATGGAACTGTGATGGACAGGAAGGTGGAGGTAATTATAATCTGCCTTCTTACTATTTCCTGCATAAATTCAATTATATAAGATGTCCTTTGCAACATACCCAACTAGAAAGATAAATATCCATAAGAATATAGAATAAATTTGCAAGAAGTTGTATGAATGCAAGTTCATTAGCACAGTAATCTGGATCCTTTTGCCATCTGCTGGAGTTTTGCTGTAACTACAACAGCAATCTTAAATTACTTGATGACATTAATCATCTCTCATGGCTTCTCAGGCTTTGTGGAAGCATGTGCCTATCATAGGAAAATAATATGTCACCACCCCATGTGCAGGTTTATAATTAGGACAAAACTAAGAACAAGAATGGACTGATCCTCTGAACAGAAGACACTGAAAAAGGCGGAGGCAATTTCATTGTGATAGGCAAAAGCAGGACACAAGGGGTGCATCTATACTGCACTGTTATTTCGTGATAACTAGCATTATTTCGAAATAATGCGATTGTCTACACAACTAGTCCATTATTTTGAGATCATTTTGAAATAATGGATGGCTTGTTCCGAAATCTGTAAACCACATTCTATGAGGAATAATGCCTATTCCGAAATAGCTATTTTGAAATAAGGCATGTGTAGCTGCTCCACTGCTGCTATTTCGAAATAGACCCTCACCAGGACCATTCTACATTATACCTCCCCAGTGCCTCTTGGGGATCTAAATAGAGATAGCACATCCACATTAGGGAAGCCTGCGTCGGACTAATTTTGAGGCTTCCCTGCAGCGTACAAGTGGTATATTGAAATAAGCTATTTTGAAATAGTTTATTTCAAAATAAGCATGCAGTGTAGATGTACCTAAGGAAAAATAGCATAGCAGCTGCTGGCCAGAAGTAGCACTGAACAGGAGATCTGTGTTGAAAATGCATTCACTCTACTCACTTGAGAAAATACAGCTAGAAAAATCACCATCCTTGTGCTTCTGATCTTTGGTGCAGCTGGAATACACACAGGCCTCCAGAGAGTAGCAGTAGGGCTGTAAATGCAGCTAACAGCATTATGCCACCAAAGATCAAGAAGGTGAGGATTCCTCCTCCTCCACTCCACCTCACCCCACTGGAACCATTCTAGTCGAGCTTATGGAACCAATACTGTGCCCTTATTGGACAATTCATTTATGGGAGTCAAGTGCCAGATTTAAAGGAAAAAAAGAAGTTAGTTGCCATGAAAAGATGTGACAAGCCATGGAGAAAAAGAGGGAAGCTGCAAATTAGAGAACCACGAGGTTATCCAGGAGACCAACCTTTATTTTCTAGAGATGCTATTTCAAGTCAACAGGTATCTGGGCGTCATTAGGGGAGGAGGTTTTGGGTACTTATTTCCTCCCTCTCCCTTTATAGAAAGAAAACCTAAAATTCACCAGAGGATACACAGTCCAATAACTGGGCCCTACTAGCCTCTGGGACTCCTGATTATTAAAATAATTATCCTTGGTAAAATGTATGCAAATTGCATTATGCACCAGGAAGAGAGGAGAAAGGTCCGTGAACTAAGGTAAGGAGAGTGGAAGGGGGGGGGGGGGAGAGAAAAGAAAAAAAAAGAGGACTGGGGCTGGAATATAGAGAAAAAGAGACAAGGTGGATTACTGTGAAAGAGGGGAGAAAGTTATGCTGGAAAAACAGAAGGGAAAATAATTGAGAAGCACAGAAGGAAAGAAAATAGATAAGAGATAGAGGAAAAGGAATGAGAATGAAAATAATGTTAAAAAAAAATCACAAAAATACACAGAAACAAAAGAAAAGAGACACTGAAAGGAAAATAAAACATTTATGCAGCAGCAATCCCAGGGACATGGATGCCCAGGTTGATCAGCCACAAACTGGAGACACCAACTCAGAAAGTTTGGGAACCACAGGGCTAAAAAAACTATTATCACAGCTGTCTTTGTCAAACTTGGCTTTCCATATGTGAACACTGAGGATCAGACATTTGTGTTACCTTGTAATCTTTGTGCCAGCTCCCTGGTTCAAAAATGTTGGCTAGTTTTCTTTGGCAGTATCAGTATGTGGATCACAGCCATTTTTAAATGTGATGTCATGGGATTGTACTTACCCTGCACAACTTAGAAATAACACACAATGTTTCCCAAAATGGGTACAAAAATCCTTTTCTTTCTTAGCACACTCAGTGTATCTAGGAAGTTCAACAAAAATTAATAAAGAGGAAAGTGTTTGAGACATACAGTGTTAATTGACCAAAAGCAATTTCCATTTGGTCTCATTTATATATGTGAATATATGGATAAAAAGACTACAGACAATGTTCAAATGGATTATATCTTATGTCTGAGAAGGTTTTGCTGATCACTAGCAAGCCCCACAGAAGGTCAAAGGGTGGCAGAGCTTTTGTGAAGCAAGCTTCTGAAGTTTGCATGGTAAATTGAGCCAGCATAGGCTGACCATAGTGACTTTCTTGTTAAGAGATCAATTTTTCTTCCACTATTTGATCTGAGGAAGTAGGTCTGGCCCACGAAAGCTCATCATCTAATAAACCATCTTGTTAGTCTTTAAAGTGCTACATAGTTCTGTATTTTGTTTCTTGTTAACGAAATCCTTGGGAATAGGCAAGTCCCACAATGGATTTACCTTTGAATCATATCTAGGTTGGGGTGGAGAAGGAGGTCTATTGGCACAGGATATAGAAGCAGAGGATTCAGCTCTCATGCTTCAGAGATTCCTGAGATGCTTCTGATTCTTAGGGGTCTACCAGAAGCATGAGGATGTCTGCCCAGAAGCCTTGTTCCACTTTACTAGCAAGTCAGGGCCAGCTCTGTAACAGCGATCTCAGAAGGTTGCTACTGAAAGAGGAGATTGTTTTCAGCCATTTGTTGCTGGAATTACTTCATTCTCCTTTCTTATGAATCCTGTCAGCATCTCACTTTCCCTAGAAGGGTTCAGTTTCGTGTGTGTGAACACTCAGTCAGCCTTAGCTGGTCTGATATGAGTTTTGGAACACAGATGTATTTTTAAAATGATTACAGATTGTTCTGGTAAACAGTCTGCATATTTCCCCCATTACAAAAATAGAGAATGCTTCATAGCAAATAATGTATTTATAGCTTATTGTGTTCCATGGACCATGATTAGGAATAATAATAAACCTAGATTTTATATGTTGCCTTTCATCAGTAGATCTGAAAGCAGTTTACAAAGGAGTCAGTATCTTTGTGAAAGATTAGTGTCTAGAACCCTATGGAGTCCTTTCCTTTTCATTCTCCATTAGATGTTTATAAACATCCATGTATCTGATGGATAGGCTGTAACTTGCAAAGTCACTCCTGTTATTAGCCACACTACTCCTATAATACACAATTCCCACAAGTTGTGAATTTGCAACAACAACTAAAAAGTGATGAAATCTCCTTTAGAATGCTCTGTGTGTCTTCTGAATCTTTTCTCTTACAGTTTGTCTATACTGCAGGGCTTAACTTGAAATAAGCTATGCAAATTGAGCTATATCAATTGCATATCTTATCTCAAAATTGGGAGCGTCTACAGAGTACATTTAGAAATAGAGCACTCTTCCTCTGACCTCCCTTATTGCTCATACAATGAGGCTACATCTACACTGGCGCATTCTCATGCAAAAACTCCTTTGTGGAAGAGTTCTTCTGCAAAAACTCTTCCAGAAGAGAGCGTCTACATTGGCATGTGCTTTTGTGCAAGAGCATCCATGCCAGTGTAGATGCTCTCTTGTGCAAGAAAGCTCTGATGGCCATTTTAACCATAGGGCTTTCTTGTGCAAGAAATTCATGTTGCCTGTCTACACTGGCCTCTTCTGCAAGAGCTCTTGCAGAAGAGGGCTTATTCCTGTGCGGGAGTGTCAGAGTTCTGGTGCAAGAAGCCCTGATTTTATACATTAGAACATCAGTTTACTTGTGCAAGAACATGCGGCCAGTGTAGACAGGCAGCAAGTTTTTGCACAAGAGCGGCCGCTTTTGCGCGAGATCACGCCAGTGTAGACACAGCCTGAGAGTTACAGGAGTCGGAGTAAGAAGTCCTCCAGCTTGACAGTATTTTGACACTATTTTGAAATAACTTAGTCCGCATCTACACAGCAGGCAGTTACTTTGGAATAGTGCTAGTTATTTCATAGTAGTGTTGCAGTGTTGCAGTGTAGACATACCCTTAGGCACTGTTCCTCCAACAGAGTCTGTGCAGGTAGCTCCCTGCAGTTGCACAGAGCCTAAAATTAATTAGCCTAAATTAATTCTAAGACTCTACTTGTGAAAAAATCCAAATGTTTAATCAGGGCCTAAGCTTTAAAGCTCATAGGTACAGAGATTGATTTTATCTTTGTATATTGAAAAACACCAAGCATAGTGTTGATACTTGGCATGTTATCTGTTCCCAGTTTGGATGAGTATAGTTCTTGCAACTCTGTTTTTCAGTTAGGGTTGCCAGATGGCTTCGACAAAAATACAGGACACAGTTGACATTGCATCGCAAGCTACATTACATCTTATTTAGAAAATACTGGACATTTATATTTTCCTCAGTTTGTTTCCTGAACAGAAAGCTCAAATACTAGACCGTCCAGTTCAAAACTGGACACCTGGCAACCCTATTTTCTGTGAGAATATTCATGTTTACAAGTTGTGTAATATTTACTTACCATAAATATGTTGTGATATTTCCTTCAAATTCATGGATCATTGATACTCAATTTAACAATGAAATGGACTTTTATCATTGCCTCCTCTTTGCATGTTGTGTGTGCGTCATGAGTGGCTCAATAGCGCATACATAATGTGGCAAGGTCCTCACTCAGGCCCCTTGCCCTGGGACATCTTCTGGTCCACAAATCAGCTGGAGACCGCTTCTGCTGCACTCACCCATGCCTTTTATTGTCAGTTTCCTACCACCTTCTATTTAGGGTTGCCAGATGGTTTCAACAAAAATACTGGACACACTTGACATTACAGCACAATCTACATTACATCTTATTTAGAAAATATTGGACATTTATATTTTCCTCATTTTGTTTCCCAAACAGAAAGCTCAAATACTCACCTGCAACCCTACTTCTATTTAGAGAGCTTTTGGATGACTAGCAGCTAACTCAGCCAGACTCTCCTTCTGGCTTGGGAGCACACTCAGCCATACTCTGGCTCCTCCCTTTACTTCCCCTCTGGCTAATGAGGCCCATAGCTGCTTCCGTTAGCCCTTCAGGCCTCGGCTTGCTCAACTGACTGTAGTGGCAGAGCTCTGGTTAACCAGCAGCCTGTCACATACCTCCCCTCCTATGAACTGCCAGGTTCAGGCCTGTCCCGGCCCTCTCAGGGTCCCCTATCCTGATGCCTCAACCCCTCCTTCAGCTGAGTGCTTAGGGCAGCTTGCCAGTCCTTAAAACACCCCAAAGGGTGGAGAGACTTGTTCCTCTTTCTTGGGGCCCTCCTTGGGGAGCTGTTCCTTGCTCTTGGGTTCCCCCTCTCTGGTCCTTGCCAAGGGAGTCCCTGCAGGGCAAATTCCCACTTGTGCCCAAGCACTCCCTCGGGGCTTCTTCAGGAGGCTTTCATTCCCTCCCTGCAAAAATTGAGTAAAGGTGTGTGCCCCCAGAGTGTGAGATTGACAGAGAATTTTGTGCAGGTGTGTGCCCCCAGAGTGTGAGCTTGACAGAGAATTTTGTGCAGGTAACACCCAAAGTTCCACAGCAGGACATTGACAGAGCTGGGAATAGAACAAAGGTTTCCTGACTCTCAATGCAATGTCACATCACTGTTTCAAAAACTGATGCTCCATATTAGACAGGATTTACAACATTATTTGTGAAATGTATAGTCTCTGCTCACAAGCGCTTCAGCAATCCCATAGGCTGGATTGAGGATTGTTATAGCTCTGCAATGAGTTATGTGGGGAAGCTTATGAATCACTTTGCTTATTGTTATAATTTACATATATACCTGTTTACTTTCATGAGCATCACAGAGCCTAATACTGAGATAATTCTTCCCCCCTCCCAACGCTACTATATAGCATTGATGTGCAAAGTCAAACAGTTATTGTGTAATACCCACAAGTGGTTGCATTCTCACTACAGAATTACAAAGTTGCTATTTCGTAATCAAATATGTTTTGCAACATTAAAATGACAAATTTCAATGCCTAAGTGACAATAAATGGAAAGATTACAATTCTCATGGCAACAACAACTCACATTCATTGTACATATACAATAGCTTTATTATTAGACTGTTAAATGTATTGTAAACCTACCCTTCTTTATATAATAAACATTATAATTGTATGTGTCACCAGATGGCATTGTTACACATAGTCTTCAAAGTTTGTTTTCTTCATGCGCGAGCAAGTTTTTAAATTCTGGAAGAAATGTAGGTGGTTGTGTTAATATGGGGATACACGAGGGTCTAGGCAAAAGAGTGACAAGACAGTTTGCTTTCTGCCTTAGTCTGTGGTTTTGAGGCAAAGTTACTCCATGGGTGTGTCTACACAGCACCCTTACCTCAAACTAAGCTACGCAATTTGTGCTACACAAATTGTGTAGCTTATTTCAAGGTTATTTTGAAATAATGCACTATTTGGAATGAGGGTTACAGGGATGCCGGAATAGCGTGCCCTTTATTTTGAAATAATGGCATGTTTAAAGATGTGTAATAGCGATTTTGGGAAACCAGAAGTATCCCAAAATAGTTCCGCTGTGTAGACATAGCCCATGATAGCTGGTCTCTGGTGTAAAGGAACATATTGCCAATATATTTGCTCCAGTAATAGAGCAGATAGTGTAAATGAAGCTAGTTACACTTAGACTATTCTTGTTATTAATTTCTCCTCCACTGAGAGGTGTGCCTGCATCCGCTACTGTGTGGCATAGGGGCAACATTGTTGTCATAAAGGGACAAGTGATGGAAGACGAGGCAATAGTATATAGAGTACTAGCAGACGTAGCTGGCATTGCCTTCAGGGCAGGGCCTTGGGAATATGGGTAGAGGATGTGCAGGATGCTGGGAGCCAGGGGAATGTTCTTTCCCTCACCCCACCCATCCGGGGCCTGTTTTCCCCCCACCCCAGACCACACCCCCATATCCTGCCAGGGCCAGCTCTTTCCTTCCCAGGCCACCCCCCAGCCTGCCCGGGGCTTGTTCTCTTCTCCTCCCTCCAGTGCCTCAGCCAAGGGCTGGGAGAGGGGGGAAAGGTTTGGGACTGGGGGCCAGTGTGTTAGTAGGCAAGATGGCAGAGCCAAGCCCTGCTGGCCACTCCCTTAGTGGTACATCTGCCCCTAGTGGACACTCTGCAATATAGCTCTCCTCTGTGGGCTCACAGCCCCCAGTGGCCACTCTCATAATGCATCCCTTCCCTTGGCATGTTATGGAAAACTGTCCCTTTCCTGGGGCTTCTGGTTGTCCTGGCACAACCAAACCCAGAACCTTATTTTAAGTTAAGAGAAGAGGAAGTGGCATACCAAATTTGGCGGTTCTAGCACGTACAATTTCAAAGCAGTTCTTACACAGATGGACTCACAGCCACTCTTATAGATATGCAATGTCACTGAGTTGTGGGTGCATACATAAAAGGGAATAGAGAGAATGGTATTCTCTCTGTTGCAATTAAATGAACAGAACATTTTGGGAAAGGATGGTATGCTGGAGTCAGAAGGGTCTGTAGTTGGTGAGAATGACCCTTTAGAACCTCTCTAAAGGAAAGAATGGGATGTTGAAATCTTTGAAAGATCTATGCCTGTTAGTCATGACATCTGGGACTCCTTTGAGAGGAAAATGTGTACACAGCAGTATAACAAAAAGTGCATCTACACTACAAACCTTTATTTTGAAATAATGTCGAGCTGGAGGACTTCTTACTTCAACTCACGGTAACTCTCATTTCATGTGGAGTAAGGGAAGTCAAAGGGAAAGTGTTCCTCCTTGGACTTCCTGCTGTGTAGACAGCGCCAAAAGCCAAGTTAAGCTATTTCAACTTACGCTACACAATTGACGTAGCTGAAGTTGTGGAGCTTAATTCGTCTTTAGTCCTGCTGTGTAGATGTACCTATAATGAAATACTGGAGGCAGAAAGTTCTTTGACCATTGGAAATGGCAAGTGGAGCTCCTTTTACCAGAAGAAAGAATGCAGTATTGGAAAGCTGGTAAGTTCTATGGCAATAGGACCCTGTAGCTGTAGACAGGATGGAATTTTTGAAGCTGAAGGTTTGATTGTGGTTGAGAAATCAGTTGGAATTCTCAGTAACAGGAGAAGGGTAGAATTCTCACTTCTTCACTCCTTTTATCACTTTCATTCTTATCTCTATGTATTCATCTACACCAAGAGATTCCCAATCCCACTGTGCCAGGCACTGACCTACTCTTTTTTGAAATCCAAAGTCAAAACTCATGTCTTCTGTTAAGGCTGCTAGTACTAATCCATATCAGTAAAAGGCTGCCACCTTCCCATATATAAAATGTAAAATTCCTCCTTTAAAATAGAACCTCCCTCATCTCACACAGGGTGTGGTTGAATTCTGTTGTCTGATTATACAAACTGCAAACATCTGAAGACTTGTGTATAATACTGAGCAAATTTTTGAGTATTGGCAAATAATAATTAATAGTGATGGTCACCATCTTGTGGAGTGATAGGGAATACAGAGAAAAGTCTGAAAGATGCCTGAAAAGTGCATTGTAGAGAACAGAATTGTGAGCCAGTAGGTTGGCTAGGAAACATGCAAAGAAAAACAGAGATGGAGACTTTGCCAGCAATGAGGACAAGACTTGCCTGGGCTCACAAGCAGCTGTCCCTCACAGCCACACACATAGGCTGTGTCTAGGCTGGCCAGTTTTTCTGGAAAATCAGCCGCTTTTCCGGAAAAACTTGCCAGCTGTCTACACTGGCTGCTTGAATTTCTGCAAAAGCACACTGACTTCCTACTGTAAGAAATCAGTGCTTCTTGCGGAAATACTATTCTGCTCCCGTTCAGGCAAAAGTCCCTTTTGTGCAAAGCTTGTGTGCAAAAGGGCCAGTGCAGACAGCTCAGATTTGTTTTCCGCAAAAAAGCCCCGATCGCGAAAATGGCGATCTGGGCTTTTTTGCGGAAAAGTGCGTCTAGATTGGCACGGATGCTTTTTCGCAAAAAGTGCTTTTGCGGAAGAGCGTCCATGCCAATCTAGACGCTCTGTTCCGAAAATGCTTTTAACGGAAAACTTTTCCGTTAAAAGCATTTCTGGAAAATCATGCCAATCTAGACGCAGCCATACTGTTGAACACATGCCAGATAATGGAATGGGCCATTACACAGAAAATCTAAGCACTATTATGGTGGGGGAGAAGAAGAAAGATTCATTGGAGTCTGCTAAATTTCACTGCACAAAAATTTAGTTATGGGTTGGTGTAATTTCAGGACAGCTGTTTCACCAATACAGCTCTTCATAATAGGTAAGGGAGATTTTCTAGGGAAGACAAACAGAGGTACTGCCACAGGAGACCTGCTGGAAGAGGTTGCCTTGGGAGGTGTACTGATTCAAAGCTTCTCCTGGGTTCTGTGATCCTGTTTCCCTGGGTAGCCCTGCTGTAACTGTATTGTGCAGCCCCATCTGAGTGGAGTTGTGGCCAGTCTGGGTTACTTGCAACCACACTCTGGGTGGATTTTTTGCTACCAGACAGATACACACAACCTGGGTTTTTCTGGCAAAACAAAAGTCAGTGGATCTCTCAGGCAGTGAAACTGCTCTCTACTCTTTAGTGAATATTTGCTCACCACACTTTGCCACGGTTGGGACTCTGCTCAAGGGTTGGAAGAGGGCTGGAACAGCACAGAATGTTGCATTTCACTGATAGTAATAAGATTCCTTGGCAGAGCAGTGATGGGAAAACTTGTTTGCAGTAAATCTGCCTCTAGCCATACCCATCTATTAAAATTCACACAATTTAAAATAAAAATGCTATACAGTGATTTATTTGTACATGATAGTAAAAGCCAAAAAAATTCTTCTTACTCGCAGAAATCTGTTCTTTGAATCAAAATGGTCATTAGCTTAAGAGCATAAGAAAAAGAACATAAGAATGAGTGTAATGGTACAGATCAATGGTCCATCTACCCCATTCTGTCTTCTGGCAGTGGCCAATGCCATATGCTTCAGAGGATGGGCAATTATCTAGTGATCCATCCCCTTATTGTCCAGTCCCAACTTCTGGCAAACATAGGCTTAAAGACACTCAGAACATGCAGTTGCATCTGTGACTCACTGGCTACCAGCCAGCAATGGACCTATCTTCCATGAACATGTCATTCTTTTTTGGCCTTCACAACATGCCCTGGCAATGAGTTCTACAGGTTGACTGGGCATTGTGTGACGTACTTTCTTATGTTTGTTTTAAACCTGCTGCCTATTAATTTCATTGGATAAGCTGTGGTTCTTGTATTTTGGGAAGGAATAAATAACACTTCCTTATCACTTTCTGCACCATTTATTCCAAACTAAAACTCCTAGGCTACGTCTACACAGTAGGCTTCTTGCGCAAGAACTGTTTTGCGCGTTTCTGCACAAAAATACTTGCGCAAGAGTGTGTCCACACTACCATGTACTTTTGTGCAAGAGATGTGCTTTTGTGCAAGAGCATCCATGGCAGTGTGCATGCTCTCTTGCGCAAGAAAGCTCTGATGGTCATTTTAGCCTTGCGCAAGAAACCCCTGTTGCCTGTCCACACTGCCTTCTTGCACAAGAGGGCTTATTCCTCATGGCGAGAGGAACAACTCTTGTGCAAGAAGTCCTCTGTTCCGATGCTTTACTGTACATTTACTTACACAAGAATGCACATGAAGTGTAGACACTCCGCAAGTTTTTACGCAAGAATAGCTGTTCTGCGCAAAAAGCCTGCAGTGTAGACGTAGCCCTAGTCTTTTTAAACTCTCCTCAGATGAAAGCTGTTGTATATCCCTAATCATTTTTTGTTTCACCTCTACCTCCTCCCTTTCTATTAAGTCTTTTTTGACACATGGTTTCCAAAACTGCACATGGTATTCAAGGCGTGGGCATACAATGGATTTATATAATGGTACAGGTTGAACCTCCAGTCGAGCCTCCTTGGTATCTGACAGGTGCTGAACCAGAGAATTTGCTGAACCAAGGATATCCAGTATTGTCTAGCAGCTTTACCAACACTTCCACAGCTTACTGGGCTCTTAGAAGACATTTAGGGCTAAATTAGAGCTAAATACCAGCACAGAACATTGCCAGGAATAGTGGCTGTAAACAAACTTCATGGCACCGTGGGAAATTTAGTCACACCCATGATAAATGGACATCCAGCTAACTAAAATCATGCTGCACCACAGATTTTGCTGGACCAGGATGCCAGACTAGAGAGGTCCAACCTGTATTATGATATTTACTGTCTTATTTTCTATCATTTTCTTAATGGTTCTTAGCATTCTGCTAACTTTTTGACTACCACTGTACATTAAAGCAAATGTTTTCAGAGAACTATCCACAATGACTACAAGAAATCTTTCTTGAGTGGTAACACTAATTTAGACCCCTTAATATTGTACATATAGTTGAGATTATGTTTTCCAGTGTGCACTAATTTGCCTTTTTCAACACTGAATTTCAAGTACCACTTTGTTGTCCAGTCACCAAGTTTTGTGAGATCCTGTTTTAACTTTGCACAGTCAGATTTGGACATAACTATCTTTACTAATTTTGTATCTTCTGCAAACTTTGACACTTTACTGTTTACCCCTTTTTCTAAATCAGGGGTTCTCAAACTTCATTGTGCTATGGCCCCCTTCTGCCAAAGCAAAATTACTATATTTTAGCGCATATAACCTGTGGGTTATATGCGTTTTTACAAATCCTGCACCCTGCCCCCCCTTGGGGTATACTCAGGTGGGGGGTATACAATATTTTTTTTACTCACCTGGTGAGTTCCTGCGCAGCTGCAGGAAGGGGTGGGGGAGCGCTCATTCCCCGGTTCTTGCGCAGCCCAGGAACCAGTGGATAAGTGCTCTCTCGCACAGGGCCAGATTAAGGCATGGGCTAGCTGGGCAGCTGCCCAGGGCATCAACCTATGGGGGCGCCTGATGGTAGTTGTAAGGGGCGCACAGCGCCCCTTATAGCTGCCATTAGGCACCGTGCGCCCGGCTCCCGGATCGCAGGCTGTAGCAGCTCCCAGCGGCCACCCTGCAGCGGCCGCCCGGGGCGGGGGCTGTGTTAACCCTCACAGCGCCAGCCATCAGCGCTCGTCCCCTCGGCACTGTGGGGCCCTGCACGGCCAGGCTCGGCCTCCCCCGGGCTGAATGCCAGCGGCAGTAGCCAGGCTGGGCAGGACCAAGCATGTGCGTCCTGCTGCCGCCGGCTCCGCATGCCCTCCCCTGCGTGCTGGGCGGGGCCGGGTCTGCGCATGTGCCTTCTCCCAACCCGGGGCGCAATTAAACTGTCTGCCCGGGGCACTGGAATGGCTTGGTCCAGCCCTGTGTCCCACCCGGAGGTTGAAGGCTGCGCAGCAACTGGGGCGGTGAGTGCCCACAGGAACCAGGGCGTTTAGGCTGGCTAATTGCCCCCCTCCCCACTCTGTAAATTAGCTAATATACCCCGGCACAGTTTGAAAGAAAAGTCTTGTATACCCTGCGGGTTATACTCGTGTGTGGGGTATACAAGATTTTTTTTACTCGGAAAAACCGCAGGATATATTCGGGTGTGGGGTATATTCGCTAAAATACGGTACTACATAATTCCAGGAGGGGAGATTGAACCATGAGCCCACACAAGTCCCACTGCACCAGGCCAAAGCTGAAGCCTACGTCCCACCACCCTATGATCAAATATAAAGTCTGGGGGCTTCAGCCCTATGCAGATGACCTGTAACCAGAGCCCCACCACGCTGATGTTCTTTGGCTTTGGCCCTGGCCAGTGGGACTTCGGCCCTGAGTTAACCCCGTTAAACTTACTGTTTAACCAGTCAACTTTTCAAATGGGATTTTACATCTCTAGCGGAGAGGCTTGAGTTTTGGCCCTAGCAAGTCTAAGCCGGGATCACTCAGCTTGCTGGTAGAAAACAGGCAAGTGGTTTTCACTTTTGTTTCTAGAGCAGTCAGACATGTGCTGCAATCACAACATTGCAAAAAGTCCAACCCGGGTTGCCAGGGCGGCCACATAACTAGCCTGGGACAATAGAAAAGTGATTTTTATAGGCGTCCTCGCCCTGATTCCTCCCCCACCCGGCTCCCTCCCGCCTGTGGCTGTGCTGCCGGGTGATGACTGCCTCTTGGCTCGCTCCGGCCAACCAGGTCACAATAGCTTCATGCCGCTGCTGGCTTCGGCCGCAGGGAGCGTCCCGGGCGGGCGGCTGTGGAATGAAGCGAGGCAGCCGCAGTTGTCAGTCCCGTCACTGCTGCTGGAAGAACAACGGGGGGCTCCGGTTTCTGCCGCCGCGGCGGTAACCTTTGCGGCGCGCCGCCTGCCCGGCCCGGGGGCTCGCCCGCCCCCAGCCAGCGAGCGATGAGCGGGCTCGCCGGGCTGAGCCGCGGAGGGCAGGTCTAAGGGGCAGCCTGGCGCTGGGGCCAGGGTGGGGAGACTGTCTCGGGCGATGCCAAGCGCCCGGTGAGCAGGGGCAGGGAGCCGCGCTGCTGCTGGGATGAGCGCCTCGGCTGCCACCGGCGTCTTCGTCCTGTCCCTCACCGCCATCCCCGGCACTTACCTCTTCAACTCCTTAGCCGCTAACACCAGGTGAGGGGATCCCCGGGCTGGGCTGGGCGCGGGGCCAAGGGCTGATCCCGGGCTGGGCTGGGCGCGGGGCCGCTGGAGGAGGCTGATGGCCGGGCTGGGCTCGGGGAGCCGAGCGCCCGGGGCACGTTCCCCGGCTACTCGCTGTGCAGCGTATTTTTAGCAGCTGGACAAATGGGGACCTGCGGGAGGTTCAACAATAGCCGGGCAAGGGAGCGGGCGGGCAAGGCCGGGCCGCAAGGGCCCCGGGGAGAGCGGAGTGCAGGCGGGCGGGGTGGAAGCTGAGAGCCTGGAGGGCGGGAGAGTTAAACTGAGACCAGAGCAAGTGATTTGGGCGGGGAGTGGGGCCTGGAGCGGGGGAGCAAGAACCTGAGCTCCGTTGGGGCAAAGGAGCTGAGGTAAAGCGCTGAGATCAAACAAGAGGCATGAAAGGACAGAGAGATCCTGCATCGGAAAGGGCTTGAGGCGAGATCTTTGAATCACAGGGGTGCCCTAGGGTTGTCCCCCAAGCCACTGACCACTGCCTTCTTGCCCTCTGGGCTCCTCACCGCCCTGCCTGCCAAAAGCTCTGGTCTCCCAGCCAAGGCACAGAGTTGGGGTAACTGCCCCCTGCAGGACAACTTAAACACTGAACCAGCTGAGATCTGGGAGAGCTTAGTTACAAGGCCATTGGCGGCGCTCAGGAACGCAACCTCCCAAATGGACCAAAATGCCCAGTGAATCCTCTGTATGGACGTTTTACACAGAGACCACTTATATGTTTGCCCTCTTTATCAATGAAAGAGAAATATGCACAGTGGTTGCTCCCCCTCAGATAACAATTAGTTACACTGGGCATGATAATAAAGAAAAGTGTTTTTATTAAGTACAAGTAAGATTTAAGTGATTGCCAGTGAAAAGCAGACAGATGGAAGTAAGTTACTAAGTCAAAATAAACAAAACAGGCCAGCTAATTCTTCCCCTAACAGTTGTAATCAACTTTTTCACAAGCCTCTTAGGTTGGGCCTGACCCTTGCACCAGTTCAGACTTAGATTTTAGGTGGTAAGTGGGGGTCTCCTTGTGTCTGGTTACCTCCTGTTGTTTGGTTCCTCCCATTTTTACCCTCTTGCCCAAGGCAGGAATTCTTGTGTTCAGTTCAAATTTTGCTCACCTTGAATTAAAAAGTACCAGATCCAAAATGGGTTCCAACATCAAGTGGCCTGACAACATGTCTTGGTAGGACCACCCACAGTTTGGGCTTACAGGAAAAACAAAACCATTCACAGGTCATTGACTTGTAGAATATCTGGACTAATAAAATGGGTTCCCACTTAACATTTCTAACTTCACATATAAGAAAGATACATGCACAAAAATAGAATATACACATTCAGGGGATCACAGGCTCTTAAATGATAGGTTACATTACTTGTTTTTCATAATACATCTTTGTGTTATGCATATTCATAAGCCAATTCTCATAAGGCACAAGGCGACCTATGACACTATTGAAATATTTTTTGCTTGGGGAAGCTAATGTTTTTCTTTTTTCTTTTTCCCATGAAAGCTTATGCTCCAATAAATCTGTTAGTCTATAAGGTGCCACAGGACTCCTTGTCTTTTTTCTCTGTATACTTGAGGATTTCCATCAATTTCCTGCCAACTGTTTACATACCCTCTGAAATGCATCCTCCAGGCTTTGCATAGTGTTCTTCATCCTTATGGAAAAGGAGGTCTTCCTGTGCAGAACCCATCAATTCTATTTGCAAAGCTTTCACCATGAGTCATACAGAGCACTCCTCTCTAAGCCTTCATTTACACTACGTGTTTTTTCCAGCAGAAGAAGTCGTGATCTCATTAGCATATTTTCTGCCATTTCCTTTTGCGCAAGGGGTTTTTGCGCAAAAAGAAGCAGTGTGGACTTTTTTTTGTACAAAACCCTCGTTTTGCGCAAGATCCTTATGCCTGTCTGGGACCCTTTGCGCAAAAAGAAATGGCAGAAAATATGCTATTGAGATTGCAACTCATGCTAATGTGTCCCTCATTAGCATATTTTCTTCCAGAAAAAACTTGTAGTGTAGATGTAGCCTAAGAGTCTGAGAATACTTCTCTAGCATTTCCTTACATTGGCAATCAAGGGCCTAGGAGGGAGTCCAGAAATTAAACCCAGAGCTATCAGGTTACTGCACAAAGCTATCCCTAGTTCACCAGGGTGACTAATTTGGTTTTTTTTTTTTTTGTAATTTTACTTTGTAAACATGTCCTTTCACACATAGGTATTTTACTGTAGCAGTTCACTAGATGTTCATAATGGTCCTTTCTGACCTAAAAAATGTATGCATATCTGACTTTCACAGCCTATTTGTTCTTGTTTTTGCTAATTGCTGAATTTAGGCAGGCAATCTAGCTTTCTGGACTACTTGTTTATCAAACTATTTTAGTATTTTATTTTTATAGATGATCACATGTAACAAGCGGGCACGGAAGTTCTGCAAAACAGTAAAAATGTATAATGTAAACTCCGCAAGGATTTTAAAAAGCAAAAAAAAACATTAACAATTGCAGTTAATTTAAGGGTGCGTGCTTTCGCTTTTCAAAAGCGATCTCTTGAAGTTAGCTATTAAGAAAAACTGCAGAGTACAAGGGAGCACGTAGGCACATGTTTTTTAATTCCCTATTTTTTTTTTTTAAATAATTTCAGTTCCTGGGCAATTGTAGCAGTCGGATCCCTGATTTTGATTTTTGTTGCTCTAGTAGCTCGTACTCTTGTCAAAAGAAAACCACCAAAAGACCCACTGTTTTATGGTACGTATTAGTATAAGCAAAGCTAATTAAGAGTTTATTCATTTTTTGAAAGTTACATCTTACATGGATATACTTTATGACTGTTACCATTTGTGTCTGTAAAAAGGGTAATATGCATTTAACTTGATAGGAACCTCTTAATAATTTTGGGGCCAATGCTGTAGGATGATAAGTAGGTCTCAAGTTGAAGGAGTGCAGCAGGGGTTGAAATATGGAGGGGGAAAAAGTATTGTAGTACTGCTTTTCAACCTTGCCAACCAACCAACTCCACTGTTTGAAAGTCAAAATGAGATTCACAGAGGCCTGTGGAAAAGTTAAAAATCTGCTCTGCTGGGCCCATCCAGTTTGGTTCCTCATGATGACACAGTGGACCTTATTGAACATGTCAGGCCTGATGCCTGCTCATTGGGGCCCATTTTCCTGCTGGACTCTGTGTGCTTCTTTGATATTTGTGACCCTGTAGAGGGAGAGGGGGTTGGATTACCCATCGGGCTCCACAGAATTGGCTGCCTTCTAGATGGTACAGATTGTTGTAATCTGATCATCTCTCTTCATACTTATACAATAAATGTTCCACTAATAATATCTAGTAGCCATCATTAGGCTTCAGTGTTAACACCAAAATGTGATGAACAGGGGTCATTCTCACCTCTCAATGCTACCATTTTAGGCTCTGCAAAAATCTAGGTAAGCATCAATACGCTCTGGCTGCATCTAGACTGGCATGATTTTGTGGAAATACTTTTAACGGAAAAGTTTTTCCGTTAAAAGTATTTCTGCAAAATCTCGTCTAGATTGGCACGGATACTTTTGTGCAAAAAGTGCTTTTGTGCAAAAGCATCCGTGGCCAGTCTAGACGCGATTTTGCACAAGAAAGTCCTGATCGCCTTTTAGCCATCGGGGCTTTTTTGCGCAAAACAGTTCTTCCCTGCCTACACTGGCCCTCTTGAGCAAGTATTCTTGCACAAGAGGGCTTTTTCCCGAGTGGGAGCGTGAAAGTATTTGCGTAAGAAGCACTGATTTTGTACATTACAAAGTCAGTGCTCTTGCGCAAATTCAAGTGGCCAGTGTAGACAGCTGGTAAGTTTTTGCACAAAAGCAGGTGCTTTTGCACAAAATCTTGCCAGTCTAGACGCACCCTCTATGTATATTTGAAGGCTATTGTCACAACCATAAGACCGGGGAGATGTAATTGTTTTTTAAGTGAAAGCTTAGATTCTGGAATACCATATGGCAATCTACAGCAAAAATTACTGACTCATTTAGCTGCCTCATGCTGCAGCCATTGCAGGATGGAGCCTATAGCACATACATACTATATATTTTTATTCTCTGCTACTCATCTTATTACCATACACCTTTATTCTCCACGGTGCTACATATGTTCTGAGTGGTGCTGACTCTCAGTTCATAAAAGGTTTTCCTCATGGGGTCATTCAGCATCTTGCAAAATAGGTCTCCTATGTGGTCATGGCTTATGATGGCAAAGCAGGTTCACTCTGTTCCACTCCTGAAAGGGCAAGTCACGTTTTCCTTTCTCTTTCCGCCAGTCCTCCCCCCTTCTTTCTTTTGAGTATAGTTCACTGTTCCTGAAGGAAGATTAGATGTTTGCAATTGAGACTGTCTACATTATATGATTGTTTCTATGGGCTTACCTAGTCCTCTTCCTGGGATGCCAGTCACCAAGGTCACTGGGAGCTGGGCATATAGAAGTACATGTAATTAAGTGTAGCTATCTTGAGGGGCACACTTTGTGGCAAAATATTGGTATCTTAAAATATTTAAACTGTGTATTGGTAGGTAGCATGTTATATTGTCTATTAGATATCTGTCTAGACATTTTCCTCACAACAGATAAATCTCCCCCTAGTTAGATGCTAATCTCATAACAGTTTAATATTGGCAGATTGAGATTTGCAAACCTTTTTATTTACAGTTATTTCTTTTCATATTACTACAGTTTATGCTGTATTCGCTTTTACCAGTGTAGTGAACCTTATAGTTGGACTTGAACAGGATGGAATTATTGATGGATTCATGACCTACTACTTGAAAGAGGTAAACAATAATTTTACTTATGAATTTAAATAAAATCTTTATTATTGATGATTGGATACATCTTTATTACCAAAATGCCCATGACAGAAAAAAGTCATAGAAAGTTAACAGAATAGGAATTTCAGTCTTATAATTTATTTCATATGCTTTGGACATTAAAGAGGAAGATACTGTAATTTATGTTTTCATAGAGGCGTTTAAATATATTTACTGCTGCTATTTGGCTTTTCTTCTAATTAAATATGAGTATTTATGTGTCTGAAAGAATCTTCTTGGGTTTGATTCTACTCTTATTAAAAAGTGACTTATGGAACTTTCATTAACTTCATGCCCCAGCATTATTATTTCATTTAGTTCCAATAATAATGCTCATAGTTGACTTATATGACATTACTGTAGTTAATACACATATTTCTACTGAACTAGTTAATGGATACATTTCTATAGAGCTCAATAGAAATTCAGCAATCACTAATGGAGAGTTACAGTGAAATATTACAAAACCTATAAGCTTCACTTAATCCTTTTAGTAAAAACAAAATGGCAGAATTCGTTCCCTGCGGAATCTCAGGGTGCATCTACATTGTACCATTATGTCGAGATAACTAGCGCTATTTCAAAATAACAATGCAAACAGCTACACACCAATTCCATTATTTTGAAATAATTTCAAAATATCGGACGGCTTATTCCGAAATCTGTAAACCTCATTATACAAGGAATAACGCCTATTCCGAAATAGCTATTTTGAAATAAAGCACGTGTAGATGCTCCACTATTTCGAAATAGACTCTTACCAGGGCCATTCTAAGTTATTCCTCCCCAGTGCCTCCTGAGGTGCTAAATCGAGATAGCATGTCTACATTAGGGAAGCCTGCCTTGGACTAATTTTGAAGTTCCCCACAGTGTAGATGTGCTATTTTGAAATAAGCTATTCTGGAATAAATATACTGGAATAGCTTATTTTGAAATGTGTGCAGTGTAGACATACCCTCAGTGTCCACTCAAAATAGCACATTAAGGGCCTGACTCAACATTCACTGGTGTAATTTAAAAGACTTTTTAGACTTCAGAGAAATAGTTGGGCCCTTTGAGCTTACCTTGCTCAGCACTATTGTTGAGTCTCTAGATTGGTAAATATCTGTGCTGAATTAAACCAACCAGTCTTCAGATTTCATCACTGATGTATATGTCAAAACTGAAGATTTTTGAACTTTTTTTTAAAACAGGAATTTTCCATAATGTTGCATACCAATGATTGTTGTTTCAGTAGCCTGTTCCCAAATACTGAAGAGCAAGGCATAACCCCCATCCCACCAGAATGCACCTAATTTTGCAATACTATATTGTAAAGTAGGGGTCGGCAACCTTTTCAAACCAAAGAGCCAAACTACAGCAAAATTCAGAACAAGTGGTCAATGAAGAGCCATATAAGAATGTCCATTTGCATGACTGAAAATATACATCTTAATATTGATAACTGACATAATGATTAATAAGAGCATAAATGAAACATTGTACTCACAGACTTTATTTAATGGGACTTCTGCTGCTGCATCTTTTCGCACTTTTCTTTGAAGTTTACATCATAACTGGTCACATCCAGCTTTGTGCACGCATTCAGGCTGTCTTCTGTCAATCTTATGGCAGGGGACTGAGGATGTGGGGGTGCAGGAGTCTGGGGATATGCGGATGCAGGAGTTTGAGGATGTGGGGGTATGAGAGGCTTAGGGCAGGGGGTTCAGGGATATGATGGACTCAGGACTGGGGACATGGGGGGAGGGTGCAGGAACGTTATGGCTCTGCAGCCAGATGGTGGCTGGGCTCCAACTGGGGACTTGTTGGCCACGCTTCATTTTGAAATAAAGTAAAATATTATGCCCAACACAAAAAGTTTTCAACATTGTCTTTATTTATGGCAGGGGCGGGGAACCTTTTTTGGGTTGGGGGCCACAGACCCTCAGAAAAATCAATTGGGCACCACACAAAAGAAAAGTGAAAAAACAACCCCTCCACAAAATCCCAACCCTCATTGATGTGACACCCAACTGAGACACCTCACTCCCCTGGTGCTCCAGCCCCATCGAGGAGGGGGAGGCAGGGAGGACTGATGTTCAAGGCCTCAGGCCAGATTATTTTTTCTGGAGTTCTGGGGTTAGAATTAGAATCATAGGGTTAGTGGATTTTGTGGGCCCCCTAGGCTCTGGAGTGGGGCCAAAAATGAGGAGTCCAGTGTGTGGGACAGAGAAGCTAGAGAGTGGGATAGGGATGCAGGGTCTGGGTGAGAGGTAAGGGGTAGTAGCAGGGTGTGGGTGCGTGTCTGGCCAAGGGGGAGGGGCAGGAAGGGTGCAGGAGCAAAGTGAGGGTGAGTGTCTGGCCAAGGGCAAAGGGCAGGAGCAGGGTGGGGGTGCAAGGTCTCAGCGCAGAGGGGTGACACTTTTTCCCCCCAGTGTCTGTAATAGGGTTTATTCATTGTAATAGTCACTCCCACACCAGTCATGGAATAAGTTAGCAGCCCAAGGGCTGAGTGTGGAATGGAGGCCGTGCCTCGCCAGGAGTGCAGGGAGTCCAGCCAGCAGTTCCGGGCAAGCTGGCCAGGATTCAGCCCACAAGCACCAGGAAGAAGGTGCTCAGGCTGACGACGGATTTCAGCGGCCCCATGGGACTCTCTAGCAAGTGTGAGAGCATGGCACACACAGGCAGTGTGAGGCAGGGGTGGAGTAGCGTGGACAAGACTGCGGCAGCAGCAGGTCCTTCATGGGTAAGATGGTGGCCGGGTCTACTTTTGCCCCTCACACTGCTCTCAGACTCCCTGTTCAATCCATGGCTCCCAGCTGCTCCAGTGGCCAAATTCTGGCCACTGGAGCAGTGGGAAAAGCCTGCAGGCAGTGCGCCTGTGCACTGTATTGTTCCTCCAGCTAGGGGAGGAGGAGGAGGATGGGGAGCACACGCTTGGAGTCATTTATTGCTCCGGCTTTTTCCCTGATCGCACAGCAAGGCTCAGAGCTTTCTCCATCCTCCTACCCCTGCAGGAAGCCGGCTCCACTCTTGCATGGGGCATGAGGTTGGATCACCAGTGCAGGCTTCCCATTGCAGGCGGGAAAGCTGCGGGACTGAGCTTGAGCCATGAGCCATATTTGGCTCCTAAGTGAGCCATAGGTTGCCGACCTCTGTTCTAAAGGGTGAGTCTGTATGGAAGTTATTTCATCCTAACCCCAGATAATGATATGGATGTCTTGAAATATGAGAGCTGACAACCAGAAAAAAATGGATACCTACTACTGAATGAAACTGGTCACTTTACTCCAGCCTGTTTACCTGCTATGCCTAATACACTTCTAAGGTTCACTGAATCTCCTTTGCTGTTGCACTGATTTAAAATCCATTTTCTTTAGGGCGAGCCTCACCTGAACACTGCGTATGGCCATGTGATCTGCTATTGGGATGGCTCTGTGCATTATCTGATGTATCTCTTAATGGTGGCAGCTATTGCATGGGAGTAAGTCAGTTTGATGTGTGTGTACCATTTCTTTAGCTTTGCACATCCTGTGGAAGCCACAAAGGAAATTCATTTCCTGTAGCTATGCCATGTTTAGATTTTGGAGTTTTTAAAATATTATTTTGTGCTGTGTAAATTCCTTGGACCAAATTAAGCCCTACTGAAATTCCATTACATTCTGTAGTTAGATTACAACTGGATGTGGCCTCTAGTTTCAGATGCACAAGAGGGAGCAGATAAATCAACCTGCATTCTCTTGCCTTTGCATTATAATTCAAAATGGATGTAGTTATTTAGTTTGGTTAATTAGTATTTTGGTGGTGGTGATGGTGGTGGTGGTGGTAGTTTTGTTTGACAAAGTTAAAGAACATAATTATTTAAGTGCACATTGCAGGGAAAATATTTCAAAATATACTATTTTGAAACATGAACCTTTTGGCAACGCTAACATTAAAGCAGTGGTCACCAACCAGTAGATCAGGATCTACTGGTAGCTCCTGGAGCCTCTGACAGGTGTTCCTGACTGGTTTGGCTAAGAGGTTATGAAGCCCAGCACTTCAGCTGCCCCTCCCCCCACAGCTGCTCATCTCCTGCCCTTTGCCTTGGAGCTGCCCCTCCCCCTGGGGAGCCTCCTGCTTTCTGTGCAAGGCAGGGGAGGAAAGGGGTGGTGATGTCAAGGTACCCCCTCTCCCACTCTGTATCCTTTCTCCACAAAGCATAGAGGGGGCACAATAGGACTTGGGATGGAGCTCGCTGGCTGCTTTAGGGAGTGGTCCACAGCCAGGGCAGGGGGGAACCTGCCTTAGCCCCACTGCACCACCACCCAGGAGCCACCAGCAGTATCCAGCATCCCTAACCCACATCCCACATCCCTATAGCCCACATCCCTAACTCCTACGCTAGTCATGAACTCCCTCTTGCACCCCCAAGTTCCTCTGCATCCAAACACCCTCCAAGAGCCTACACCTAGAACCCCCTCCTAAATCCCAACTGCCTGCCCCCCAGAGCAGCTCAGAGCCCCTCTCACACTCTAGATCCCTTAATCCAAGACCACAACCTGCACCCCAACCCTCTGCCCCAGCCTGATGGAAGTGAGGGAGGATGGGCAAGAGAGGGAGGATGGAGTGAGCAGGGGCGGGGCCTTGGAGAAGGGACAGGAGGGAGGCAGGGACGGGGCCTTGGAGAAGGGACAAGAGGGAGGCAGGACAAGGGTATTTCTATTTGAGGTAGATCTTGGATTGCACTTAAAATTAAAAAAGTGATCTCGTGCTTAAAAAGGTTGGAGACCACTGCATTCAAGCAATTGATTTTCAAAGCCTGTGCAACATGTTCCCACTCAGCCCTTTTAGAAGTGTGAGTAAGTGTGAGTAAATCTTCCCCAAAACAGGTAATTATCTTGTTTATACACAAAAATGGAGAGTGCCCTTTCACCAGTAGGTTTGTTTCCACTGCTCCCCTGTGTCCACCATTCGCAAACACGTTAGGCTCAGATCTTCAGACGGGACTAGGTGCCAAATATCTTTGAGGATCTCACCTTCTACAATGCAACTAGCAGAAATCAGCATAATCTTTGAGGACAGGTTTTGATAATAGCATTCTAGGGATGGTGCATTAAATCCATTATTTCTGTTTCAGAGAAAGTTACAGAAACATTGGCCTATACTGGTTAGGATCCATTGTCATGAGCATTATTGTCTTCATACCTGGAACTCTTGTGGGTAAGGAGATAATTCATATACCCAACTTTCCCATGTGAATCATGAAAATTGTTTTGTTTTCTACTTCCCATATTGGGTTAATAAAATATAAGGCTACATAATCTCATAACCAAAATATATATTGCTCTTTATTTTTATATAATCTTGGAGACACCTCAGGAACGGATCAGTTAACCAGATACAAAGGAAGTATTGTATGCGGATTTACTGTTCCATGCTACCAAAGAAGTTTATCATCTTATCTTGCCATTGGCAATAAGGCCCTTATCCAAAGCACACAAATCAATAGAAGATTCCCATTGACTGAATAAGTATTAGTTTGGGATACAATAAAATAACTATATCAGTATTTTAAAATTGTTCATCTAGCCCTGGTCTACACTTGGACTTTATTTCGAAATATGCCTCCTCAAGCATGAATAATTTATTAGCAGAGCATCTAAACTACCACAGCATTTGAACTCTGTACTCCTGCTTTTCATCAGGAGTAATGCTAATTATGAAATAGTTATTTCAAAATAATGGTAGTGTGGACACTCCAGTGCTGCTAATGTGAACTCCCCAGACGAATTACTCCCCAGTGCTTCCTGGAGTTCTAAGTCCAAGGTAGCGTGTCTACATTAATGGAGTCTGCTTTGGACTGATTTTGATGCTTCCCTGTAGTGAGAACATGCTAGTTCAAATTTGTTAAATCAAGAGTTACTAAATGAAATTTAGTAATTTCAAAATAATTTCCTATTGTAGACATAAAAAACACTGTGTAGCACTTTAAAGACGAACAAGATGGTTTAATATGTGATGAGCTTTCGTGGGCCAGACCTACTTCCTCAGATCAAATAGTGGAAGAAAATTGTCACAACCATATATACCAAAGTGGGTCTGGCCCACGAAAGTTCATCACCTATTAAACCATCTTGTTAGTCTTTAAAGTGCTACACAGTCCTGTTTTTTGTTTCAGCTGCACCAGACTAACATGGCTACATTTCTACCATTATTGTAGACATGGTCCTATAGATTAGCATAAAGAACACATGTTTTAGAGTACAGATGTCAGCGAGCAGGCAAAAGGCTCTTAAAGGCACTTTTATAGATTTACTCTGGAATGTATTCTCTTCCCAAATGAAACTTTGCTTTCCTGGAGTTTTGGATAGATGAATTTACAGCTGTTGGGGCTTGAGATGTTGTTATTAAATCATGTTTATGTCATAAAATTATTGACTTGAAATGCTTTACACTTTCCCCCTAAATAAATGATTTCCTTCTTGCAAAAAGCCTAAAATCATGATTTTCCAAAGATGAGTGGGGGGAGAGAGCAGCTAGACACACTACTACCATAACCAAATATGAATGTTTACAATCACTAGTTGGCTTTGCAAATCTCGGCCCAGGTATTTATAACTGGGATGGAGCATTTGTGGGTCAGCCTGATCATCAGTTGCTCGCTCTCTAGCTCTCTCTTTCTCTCACTCACGCTCTCTCTGGGTATGTCTATACTACAGCGCTAATTCAAACTAACTTAGTTCGAATTAGTTAATTCGAACTAAGCTATTCGAACTAACGCATCCAGACTAAAAAACTAGTTCGAATTAGCGTTTTGCTAATTCGAACTAGCATATCCACACAGGCTACGTCTACACTGGCCCCTTCTTCGGAAGGGGCATGCTAATTTTGAACTTGGGAATAGGGAAATCCGCGGGGGATTTAAATATCCCCCGCGGGACTTAAATAAACATGGCCGCTGCTTTTTTTCCGGCTTGGGGAAAAGTAGGAATAAGAGATCCTCCGAAAAAGGGCTTTATTCCGGAGGATCGCGCCAGTCTAGACGCTTTTTTCCGGTTTTTCCCCAAGCCGGAAAAAAAGCGGCGGCCATGTTTATTTAAGTCCCGCGGGGGATATTTAAATCCCCCGCGGATTTCCCTATTCCCAAGTTCAAAATTAGCATGCCCCTTCCGAAGAAGGGGCCAGTGTAGACGTCGCCACAGAGTGGACCCTGAACCGGGGTTAAGGATGGCCGGAAGCAGTGCTTGCAGGGCATCGATGAGGACTTAGAGCATGGAGATGCTGTCTCAGGCTAGCCGAGGGCTGTGCTTAAAGGGACCCGACCCCCACCCCGGACAGACAGTTCTCAGGGGGGCCCCGCTTGCAAAGCAGTCCTGGCTTGGATTGCCCAGAGTACTCACACTGGGCACATCACAGCACTTGGCCATCAGACCGGCTGCACTTGCCACAGGCTGCCATCTGGGGAGAGGGAGCAATTGGGGGGCTGCAGGAGAGGTTCCACCCCCAGAAGCCCGCAGAGCCAGCCCAGTCCTCCCCATCGGGGGCTCGTACCCCATTCCTCCCTCACCTCCTTCCACTTACCCCTCCCTAGCCCCCCTTCCTGATGTACAAAATAAAGGACAATTGTGTTCAAAAATGGAATCTGTCTTTATTGAACAAAACTGGGGGAGACTGGGAAAAGGAGGTGGGAGAGGGAAAGAGAGAGGGTGGGAGAGGGGAGGGCAACTAAAATGATCAGGGGTTTGGAACATGTCCCAAATGAAGAGAGGCTAAAGAGACTGGGACTTTTCAGCTTAGAAAAGAGGAGATGGAGGGGGGATATGATAGAGGTCTATAAAAGCATGAGTGGAGTGGAGAGGGTGCATACAGAAAAGTTCTTCATTAGTTCCCATAATAGAAGGACTAGAGGACACCAAAGGAAAGGAATGGGTAGCAGGCTTCAAACTAATAACAGAAAGTTGTTCTTCACAAAGCAAATAGTCAACCTGTGGAACTCCTTGCTGCAGGAGGCTGTGAAGGCTACAACTAGAACAGAGTTTAAAGAGAAGTGAGATCAATTCATGGAGGTTGGGTCCATGGAGTGGTATTAGCCAGGGGGTAGGAGTGGTGGCCCTGCCCGAAGTTTGTGGAAGGCTGGAGAGGGATGGCACGAGACAAATGGCTTAGTCACTGTCTTTGGTCCATCCCCTCCAGGGTCCCTAGGGTTGGCCACTGTCGGCAGACAGGCTACTGGGCTAGATGGACCTTTGGTCTGACCCAGTACGGCCATTCTAAGCTCAGGGTCGGGGGGTCTCAGTGGACCACCTTGATTTTCATGCACACCTGCTCCTGGGTGGCCAGGCTGGCAGCTCTCCTGCCCTAGACGGCCACTTTCCTGTGCTTAGTGCGGAGGTCGTGGACGAGGTCCATGATGTCTGCACTGGACCAGGCGGGTGCCCGCCTCTTGCCGTCCTGGGCAAGCTCCTGGGAGCTGCCAGCCTGGTCCCAGGAAGAGGGGGAGGGCTGAGGGGCATCGGGTGGGTGGCTCGATCCTTGCCAGGTGCAGGGTCTGCTGGCTGGGTGCTGGCAGGCTTGCACCTGGCACGGGCACCGTAGCCAGCCCGTGCCCCTTTAAGAGGTCCAGGGCCGGGACGGGGGCAATAGTTTCCCTGGTGTTGGCCAGAGTGGCCACCAGGGAAAGCTGGGGAGGGCTAGCCTCCCACTAGTTTGAATTAAGGGGCTACACACCCCTTAATTCGAACTAGTAAATTTGAATTAGGCTTAGTCCTCGTACAATGAGGTTTAACTATTTTGAACTAAGCGCTCCGCTAGTTCGAATTAAGTTCGAACTAGCGGAGCGCTAGTGTAGCGCCTATCAAAGTTAATTCGAACTAACGTCCATTAGTTCAAATTAACTTTGTAGTGTAGACATACCCTCTCTCTCTCTCTGTTCTTTGTATCAGGAAACATGCAAATGACACCTAGCTGATTAGCAGAACTCCCATGACTAGGCTACTTCTACACTGCGCTGTTCTGTGCAACAAATATGCAAATGAGGCAAAGCATGGAATATTGTCATGCCTCATTTGCATAATTTATGAGCTGCTGCTTTTTTCACAAACGGCTTTTGCGCAAGAGCCATTCTTCCACTTTTTTCAGGAAGAAAGGCTCTTGTGCAAGGGTGTTTTGTGCAAAAAGGAGTCGTGTAGATGTTTTCTTTTTGCGCAAAAGCCTGTTGAGCAAAAATGGAGCATCATTAATTATGCAAATGAGGCATGGCAATATTCCACACTTTGCCTCATTTGCATTTTTTTTTGCACAAGAGAGGGCATTGTAGATGTAGCCTTAGTATACATTTTCACATGTATTGGTGCACATAAAAATTGTTCTGCACATGGATGGAAATGATTAGAAAGAACATTGATACACTCACACAGACATTTTGCATATTTACTGTTCCACAGATGCACTTTACCTCTCTAGGGCATCCTCTCTGCCACTGATTTTGATATACGGACCAGATTCTCAGCTGATCCAAAAGGCACAGCCTCCAATGATTAGTGACCCCTTTTTCCAAGGGTCCCTTTTTCCACTGCCCTGCCTTAGAAATTAAGATTTAATAAGAAGAACACAATATCAGACTTAAAAGTGTCAGTTTTTCCTTTGTGAAAGATGCCTTTCTCTAGAGCAGACTATATTAACAGCTTTCTGAGCTTCCAGCCCTGTGGGTATGTAGAAATGAGGTCAGTGGCTGAGGCAGTTGACTGTCACAAACAGAAAAATCTCATCTTTGAAACAACACACTCTATTGTATCTCGTTGCTACCTGCTTTTATGTGGCTTTTCCATTTGCCAGCTCAGGCTTTTCCACCAGATTTGTATGCTGGGTCATAAGCATTTAAAACCCTTTCAACAGCCAGCATTATTGTAGCTATTTGGTGTGGATGCTCCATGGGATATGCTGTATTTTTCTCCATATAGTATATAAATTTAGTATATAAATTCTTCGTGTTTTCTGATTATTTCTTTTAATAGGTAAATATGGAGCAAGAATGTGTCCTGCTTCGTTCTTAAATGTACCATATATTTGTCTTCCTATATGGGCTGGGTTCAGAATTTATAATCAGCCTTCAGCGACTTACAATACCCCTGTCAAGGTACTGTTATTGTGTTAAATGTAAACTGCTTTTGATGTTATATATATACACTATGGATTCTGTAATTTCCACTCCAACTCATCTGATGAAGTGGGTTTTACCCACAAAAGCTCTTGATATAATGTCTGTTAGTCTCTGAAGTGCCACAAGACTGCGAGTTGTTTTTACTGTATTAATGACATTAAAAAAAGACTAAAAACTTGCTCATTACTCCTGCAGAGTTTTTATGGAGTACACGGTAATTATTTTTTATTAGCAGGTGAGGCCTGTCATTGACCAGGCAGTCATTTTGTGTAGATTACACTTATAGGAAAGTTCAAGAAATTAAATATATGTAATAGAATTTTTTATTACTGTGCTTGCAAAAGGCAAGTAAAAGAACAGTTTTAAATTTGTAGGATTTCAACTGCAAACATCATTCATTTTATTGAACAATTACCATACATAGTAAATTTGAATCAGAAACTCGTAAAGCTTCCATTACTCTTTCTGTAACTAATTTGAATTATTTTGTGATTTGTAACAGTAAAAACATTTTTTGCACTAAAATGACAGTTGAATAGGCAACTCGATTTTAATTTTGTTAGCAAGTATTTTTTTATGAACTGTAATTATAACAGCCATGACTTTTTTCTGATGAAAAACAAAAATAATTATTTAAATCCGTGTTTCTCAAAGTGGGTACATGGACCCACTCTGAGAATGCTGCTACTGGGCCACTCCAGTTTGTTTATTTACTGACTCTGCAGACACAGAGCCTCGTGGTTCCTATTGGTTGCAGTTTGCCATTTGAGAAACACTGATTTAAACCTTTCACCCAGCATATTCCGGTGTAAAATGTAGTGCATTCAGCTAATTGAAGTGGCAGGATTGTTTATGCAAAATTTGGTATCTGTAGGTAATCACAAAGTGTGACTTTATTTTGCACAAACAAATCCACAAACAAACACTTAAAAATCTATAGTAGATGTTTGTAATGGAGATTGATGAAGTATCATGCATGCATGGTGAAAATATTTCTGCTGCATTCTTCATATAATATTTTAGTTAGTTCCATTGTGGTGTGTAGAGGGAAGCAAGGTCATTAGAGTGAAGGACTAGGGGTAAGGATGTGTGTATTCTGTTCCTGACTATCATTTACTCAGGGCAGATAGATTCTTAAAACACTGTAATGGTGCACTGTAGTGCTTCTGTGAAGATGCTACCACGCTGATGAGAGAGTCTTTCCTGTTGATATATTTAATCCACCTCCTGCTGACATAATGCTGTCTACACTGGTGTTTAAGTCAGTATAACTGTGTTACTCAGGGATGTGGATTTATACATAGTTATACATTTATACATAGTTATACCAAAGTAACTTGGTAGCACAGACTTGGCCTCAGGGTATATGACCTTTATACTCCCTATGTCTCAGTTTCCCCCTCTCTGTAAAACAGAGATAGTAATACTTCCCTAGATTAGTAAAGCTCTTTAAGACACTTAGATAAAGATGCTATATAATGGCAAGATGTCGTGTTATGTAGATTACTGTGTGATTTCCTATAACTGAACACCTGCTTGCTTTTTAAAATGTTTGCATTTCTTGCTCTTGGATTTTTATAGGCTCCCTAACCATGTCTACAGTACAGAGGTTTTGTGCAAAAACAGCTATTTTAGTGCAAAAAGCCATGGAGCATCCACACCTCAAGTGCTTTTTTGCGCAAGAAAATTTACAGTAGAACGGCAGAATAAAGGGCTTTATGCGATGTAGGTATACCTCTTTCTACAAGCCATAACTCCTTTTTGTGCAAGGAGTCCTGTACCACCTTATCGACTAACAGATGTATTGGAGCATAAGCTTTTGTGGGCAAAGATCCGCTTTGTCAGTGCATCTGACAAAGCGAGTCTTTGCCCACGAAAGCTTATGCTCCAATACATCTGTTAGCCTATAAGATGGTACAGGACTTCTTGTCGCTTTTTCAGATCCAGACTAACACGGCTACCCCTTTGATCATTTTTGTGCAAGAGTTCTTGTGTAAAAAGGTGTGTGTGGATGCTCAACAGCGGTTTCGTGCGCAAAAAGAGTCTATCGGAAAAAGCACAGGTGCTTTGATGGCCAGTCTGTTAATGGCAATCAGAGCTTTCTTGTGCAAGAGCTTCCATCGCTTTTGCGATGTGCTTTTGTAATGTGGATTGCTTTTGCACAAGAAGTTTTTGTGGAAGATCTCTTCAGCAAAAAGCTTCTTGCACAAAAAGCCTGCAGTCTAGCTCTAGCCTGTATATACAGGTGATATTGCAGAACACAATAGGTGTAGAAGAGATACTGGAAGATTTTCAAAAAGCTTGTGAAAGACAAATCAATAATGGTTCAATTACAGTAAAGGATTTTGAGGGTAGTGAGGTGGGTACAACTCCTAAATCTGAGTCTCAAGAGGCCTTTCTGAATAGCTTCTGCCTTACTAATTTAGGGTTCATTTCCATGGAAGCTAACTAGGTGAAAGCTCAGTGCATCTTCCAAATTGCATCTGTAGAGAGGATTTGAGTACTGTGTAAACAGAACCCTCAGAAATCTAATGAAAGGTATGAAAATGGGATAGAGTAAAGCTATCCGGGCCAATAGTAAAGCTATTTGGTCATGCTAATGGTGACTTCTTATGCAACAACATTTATTCATGAGGTGAATATGGTGTTTGTCTTGTGTAGCAGTGTATAAAAGTTTTGATTTTTCTTCTTAGTCCCAGGAACATTACAGAACTGCTGCCTATAGCTAAAATATGGCAGTTTGTCCACAGAAGCATGGCCAAGCTTCTTATATTTATGAGTTTGGTAATTACTACTACTTTGTTAACCAGATTTAATGTGTCACATTGATGCATGTTTCAATCAAGTTTAATTTCTACAAAAATGTGTTTAAAAAAGGCAAATGCATAGAAAGCAAGTGTTCTGAACACTTTTTAACTTCAGTTTTTACTGAACAACTAACTCTTTTTTGTGTAAAAATTGAAGCCTTTTAGTTTCTATTCTTTGAAGGTCATAGGAAAGTCCTCAGTATAATTCTAAATATAGGATCTTTTCCTCTAAGCGTTCAATTTTTTTAAATGAAATTGTCTTTCCTACGGGAAAATAGAACTACATCTTCACAGCCAATTTAAGATCCGTAGAAGACAAGAATAGCGGAGCACCTAGCACACATACTTACATTTAGTAACTTTAAAGTTCTGTGAAAATGAAATAAAACCAATTCTAATATTTTAGGCAATCCTAAATGAATTCTAGTTTTCAGAGGATAGTTGTGTATTAATATTGATCTGTTTAATTAATAATTAACCATACTAAATCCTACAAAGATTTGCTGCCTTTTCAGAAGATCTTTTAAATATTTACAATCAGCTTGAAAATCCAATTGTAACTTTTGAACTAGCATTGGTAAGAAACAATAATAAGGGATTTAGGAAACAAATGGCATGACAGTTCTTAAAAATGTACACATATATACAAAGTATTTACATTAAAACATTATTGGAATTAATTTATCTGGTGCTGAATAAGTCATTAATTATTATAGACTTAATGTAAAATACATATACTTGGATTACAGACAAGCTTCAGTTTTCAAAGCAGAAGTAGAGGCATGGGGGAGTTTTGCCACCGTTTAGAATCAAACGGAGTTGCAATGTGGTATTTACAGGGCTTGGTGGATAGGTCTGTAAATGTACTAGTAACACGGAATAGTCTCAAGTAATTTAAACTCAGGAAATGTTTATGAGGTAGAGGGCAAAGCATACTTTGCACATAGCTTTGCACATGAATGCTGGTGGGACTTGTTTTGTTACATTCAGCCTGTTGACTCTACTTGACTGTTCTGAACTGTTAGAGCCTGAACCTGGGAGGTACCTTCAATAAGGCTAGGAAAACAGGAGAACATTCTAATTATGCCTGCAGATTTCCTTCCGCCATACAAAACAGCAGTGGCAGCACGACTTGTGAGGAGTTGGTTTGTTGTTTTCAGCATAAAGGAAGCCAATAATGGATCAACTTTGACCTGACAGAAGCGGTTGTTGCATTTAATTTACATCAGGGTATGCTGGTATGACTTTGCTGTATTACAAAAGAGAGAGATGGGCACAATAGCTCAGTAGACAAGATATTTCAGTCCAGCACTAAGTCTTTGCATAACATGTTGCCTTTCAAATTGTTGGCCTTTCTTTCTATTTTAGTGATTTACATTTTCATTGCCTTTATGTAAGTATATTCATAAAGAAAAGAAAAGGCATGAGTTTTCTGTAGCCTACCTATTGAGCTAGCATGAGGAAGCAAAAAGATATAGCAGAGCTGCCTCAGAGATCTGTTTCTGAAAATGTACCCTGTTTTAACGATTTTATGAAATAACAGCTCTACATATTAAGGATGTTAAGAAGCGGGTCATTGACGAATCATGTACTCAATACAATTTGTATTGAGTACACAGTTAGTTGATAAGGGTCCCCACTGTGGCTCTGCAGTTTAAATGTAGTAGGAGCCGGGTGCACAGGCAGCCTGGCTCCTACTAAATTTAAAAGCCAAAGGTGCAGAGTTAGGGACCTGGCACGAGCTGAGTACTTGCTCACGCTGGATCCCGGACCTACCCTGCTGTGGCTCTGCCTTTTAAATGTAGTACGAGCTGCATGGCAACTACCACATTTAAAGGGCAGAGGCACAGTGGTCAGGGACCTGGCACGAGCTCTTACTATATTCAAAAGGCAGGCAGCTCTTACTACATTTAAAAGACAGAGCCACAGCGGGGTAGGTCCGGGACACTGTGCGAGCCAGGACTCAGCAGTCTCAGCTTATGCCAGGTCCCTGACCCCTGCGCCTCTGCCTTCCCTGCCCCTCCCCATCTGTACCATGGAGATGGTGCTAGGGGGAACCAGCTTCTAAGCCGGCTTCCCTCAGCACCGTCTCTCACTTTTCCCGTGCCCTTGCTTGCTCCCTCTGATATAGAGGCAGCAAGGGGAGGGGAAGCGACTAATCGACTACTCTTTTACATCCCTACTACATATAAGAATTGGGTTGGGTTTTTTTTTTGTTAAACTATGAGCCAAATTCTGTAGTCCTTGCTTACAAGTTTTGCCCAAACAATATTTTTTCCTGCTTTGTCATGTGAACATTAATGTTTATAATCAGGTTATTGTACAACATATTTTGATACAGTAATGCAGTAATATAACAATAAGGAACTCCATTTTGTAGGAGGTCTTTTTGTTGTGTGCCTCTCAATAAATGGATTATTGTTAAAAAGAGAAGTGGAAAGGAATGTGTCATATAAATGAAGTGCTTATATATGAGGAAGATGGCTTGTTCTCTCAACTGGCAGGAGATTGTGTCTGGTATGTGCATGCTGGGCAAGAGTGCGTAATGCTGAAAAAAACATGCATCCTGGAATGAAGCTTTGAGTAAGAAGTCTGCAGTGAGTGAGTTCTCTTGATTGCCGCAGACCATTTTTTAACTGAGCTACTTATACAGCATGCCTTGCATAATTACCTCACAACATTCCTTGGAGAGAGGGATTATCTCAGTTTTATAGTGAGGGAACAGAGATTTATGACAACTAAAACCTCGTCTACACTATCCCCACTGTCAATCTAATCTACGTGACTTCAGCTCTGTCGACAGACTTACTGTGGTGTCTTGTGTGCAGTGGCGGCCCGTCAATACAGGCAAACTAGGCGGTTGCCTAGGGCGCCAAGATAAACGGCCGTTGAGGGGTTTGGAGGCGGGAGCGCCGATCACGCGCCAATTGTGCGTTTCGCCTAGGGCACCAGTTGCCGGCAGCTCGTTTAGGGCCACACCTGCTTGTGTGAGGTAAGGTCAGTGGGGGCTGCTCTCCTGTTGAGGCTGGCTACTCATATCATCCTGGTGGAGTACCAGCATCAATGGAAGAACGCTCAGAGATCGATTTATCGTATCTAAGGAAACACGATAAATTGACAGTCAGTGGATCAATCGCTGCAGCGTTGATCCCCGGCGTAGTGGAGACAAGCTCTAAGCAACTTGCCCAACATCGCACAGGAGGTGCGTGTCAAAATAGGGAAGTGAACCTGGACTACTGGTGTTTTAGGCTACTGCCTTAGCCACTATGTCATCCTTCCTTTCCTTTACTAAATAAATAAATATCTGATGTATATTTATGATTACATGATACATTTTCTTATGGACCCACACAAGTGGGTATGCACTGCAGTTTTTAGAATTAAAAAGGGCATACATAAAATAGTGGAGCAACTAGAATGGATATGACAATGGGTATTTTATTATCTTTGCATAAATTACTATGGAAGGTGTCACCAACTGATGAAAGGTAACATGAAGATCAACACTGATCCTCTCTTAGGCAGATCATTAGAGAATCTTTCTAAAGTGTGGGTTAGCTTAATTTTGAATGGTAAAGGCTTGATTCTTCTTTCTCTTATATCATTGCTCTATGTTACTTCTTCCACATAGAAATGCTGCTTCTCCCCCTTATACACTCAAATCAATGGTGTGACTCTGCATTTACACTGGAATAGCTAAGAGCAGATGTCCCTTTGTCTTTGTCAGGGTGTTTCACCACTTTAACTTTCTTTAGAGACAGATTTGAAATTAAAATACATTTAATGAAGAATTTGTGATCTGTTCTTAATCCAATATTGTATTATAGATGGTTCAGAAAGTCCAGAAGAAAGGACTCCTGAGAAGACCATTAGATCTAATGTTGGCTATATACCTCATCTTAGCAACTGGGTTTTGCATATTTAGGGGCATGGTAAGTGTAATGGGCAATAACAATGTGGGGTCTCAATAAGTTTTATTGCCAAAGCTGTTACATCTGTTTATTTTCAAAAGGAAGATTTTGTGTGTGTGATAAACAGTATGTACTATATGCAAACCAAGGGCCCAGTCAGCTCCCAAGTAAGTAACTGGAAAACTTCTCACTAGGAGCAGGAATGGGTCCTAATAATATAAATGAGAAATAAAGTGTCTCTGGCATTAGAGAGACCAGTTGCGTGAGGTAATATATTGCACCAACTTCTGCTGGTTAGATAGAGAAGCTTTTGAGCTCACCAAGAGCTCTTCTGTAAGCTTCCCTTTCTCACCAACAGAAATTTATCCAATTAAAGATATTACCTCACTTACCTTGTGTCTGCAGTCACCTGGGACCAACAAGGCTACAATAGTGAAATGTGGCATTTCTGTAATTACTGTTGTTTTACCTCCCTGTTTGCACTTTGTGAAATTGTTTTTTGAAAGAGACTAGCTATATGACCACCAAAAAGCAACAGAGTAATAGAAGTACATCATTCATTGTTTTTTGGTGGTATAGTTAAAATTTTAATGAGCAATAAATAGTATGGTTGCACATAAACTAAATTAGATCTGCATTCATGTCTTTCTAAGACATAGACACGTAACTAAACTCATAGAAAAACATGCAGCTTGCATTATGAGTGTCATATGTTTATCAAATTTAGATGTTTTGAATTAACTTTATTGATTTATAGCACATTTTTGATAGATTTGAAATTTCAGAGGGAATCACACAATTTAAAATAATCGTTTCTTGGAGAAGTGGTAAACCTAGTCCTAGTGTCAGCTCTGAAGTATTTACTGCCCGGGGCAAAATGGAAATTGCACACCACTCAAGTAAACAATCACTGCCTTAGACAACTCCCAGGTCTGCACAATTGGTGGAATTGACCCTGTCTAGACCATAATTCATATATCACATGATCAGATGTAACCTTAGCAGCAATTTATTCTACTTAGTGCATGTCACTCTTTTCTAGTTCTGCTGGCTGGCATTACTGCTCTATTTTACTCTCTGATCATATTTCTGAGAAAATTTGGCTTCCCAAGTCTTTTCATGTCTTTTCACTTCTGTCTTGTTATTGCAATCTTCATTTGTGGTAGCTGGGGATACTCCCTAGTACTGTTGGTGCTGGCTAACCAAATAAAACACAGACAAAGCAACATGGAAAAGAGCAAACACATTTTTCACAGGGTAGTCTCTTGCGCAAGCACCCAGCTATAGGGAGCAATGCCACTTCCTCATTTTTTTCTGAGCTGCTTTTATCCAATTTCACTACCCAGTTCCTCTCTCATCATAGAAACTGATTCAATTACTTCATTTTCTTAGCCATCAAAGGAGTGAACAGCTTTTTATAAGGCTCTAGTAACTGCTGCTCTATGGATTGGCAAGTAAACTGTGGTTTCTTCGTATAGACATACACCCGTCTCTCATATACCATGTGTATCCTTCTCCAAAACATGTTGTTGGCATGTATAAATGGGAATCTTTGTATTTTTCACAAAGCCAGACTTACACATGCCAGTGCAGCAGGCTGCTACAATATATCCACCTGGGCCTTGTCAGTAATTTAGACACCACCAATGCCTCATGGGAAAGCTCTTATTAAACTACTGTCAAAACTGATGAATCGTTTTAGAAAAATACCGCATACTTTGTAGTCATTGCTGTTTATCAGGAATTCAGTGTTTTAGCACAATAGTTGGAAGAGTTTATTGGCAAGTTTGTTGGATTTTATCTAATGGTAAAGAACAATCTCTTTTTTTCTGATTACATTTTTATAGTAGCTGGTTTAGCTTAGTTGTCAGTGCAAATAAAAGACTGTTACACACTTATCACAAAGTGGACCACACATACCTGGTATGCTAGCTTAATTACTTTCCAGCAGAAAGACTGCTGTTGGCACAGTAGTTAGCATCCTGAATTCACCCTCAAAAGCCCTAAGTTCTAGTCTGGCTTTTGCCATTAATATACTGGTTGACTTTAGGTAAGTCATTTCCCCCGCTCTGTGTGTCAGTTTTCTCATCTGTAAACTGGGAATAATGATGCTTACCTTTAGTGCCTTTGAGATCTACTGATGAAAATGCTATATAAGATAGTCTGTCTTATATAGATAATATAATCTTGCTCTATGAATTGTTTAAGGGGATAGGAGGCAGGCAAAGGGAGAATTACATTTCAACAGTGATGGCAGCTCATTTATATGGTGGTGACCAAGTGAACCTCCTTAGCAAAGGACCCAGTCCCTTCTGGCCTGTAAGCAAGTCTTCTGCGTGGCAACAGCGAGCACAGTTGGAAAGCCCAGAAGGGCAAGAATCAGGTTGATTTGTTTTTAGTGTGACATTTTGATAATGTGCAATTTTTAACATCTCTGTAGATTGCTTTGGATTGCCCTGCTGAACTCTGCCGATTATATATTCAGCTTCACGAGCCCTATATCAAGGATCCTGCTGCTTATCCTAAACTTCAGGTAAAGAACTAGCAATTCAGTATGGGATGGGTGAACAGGCACAACTGTGAAGCCATAGGGTTTATGGGGCTTACCAGTGCAGAGGGCTAATTGTGATGTGGCATCTGTCCACTGGGAGTGAGACTGAGACCATTGAGCGTTTCACCTCAGCCTCATGACAAGATACCATTTGTTCATCACTGAACTGGACTGGAGTCAGAAAGGGCCCCCGCAAGGATGAGTTACATAGTCTATCATTTGACCAGCCAGTCTCCTTTTCATATATTCCCAGGCCAATCCTTTGCCCCTCTGTAGCCTCTTTGTGCTCCTCTGGAAATGCAAAGTGGACTTAAACTTGCCTTTGAGGCACCAAATGAGGATTCCTCTAGGGTATGTCTACACTACCACCCTAGTTTGAACTAGGGTGGTTAATGTAGGCAACCGAAGTTGCAAATGAAGCCTGGGATTTGAATTTCCCGGGCTTCGTTTGCATCTTGCTGGGCGCTGCCATTTTTAAATCCCAGCTAGTTTGGACTCCGTGCCCGTGGCTACATGCGGCACAGACTAGGTAGTTCGGATTAGGCTTCCTATTCCGAACTACCGTTACTCCTCGTTGAACGAGGAGTAACGGTAGTTCGGAATAGGAAGCCTAATCCGAACTACCTAGTCTGTGCCGCGTGTAGCTGCGCAGCACGGAGTCCAAACTAGCCGGGATTTAAAAATGGCGGCACCCAGCAAGATGCAAACGAAGCCTGGGAAATTCAAATCCCAGGCTTCATTTGCAACTTCGGTTGCCTACATTAACCACCCTAGTTCGAACTAGGGTGGTAGTGTAGACATACCCCTAGTGACTAGCATCCTCAACTGGTGCAAGGGTGGTGTAGATAGTAGAGTTGCCAACTTTTTACTCAATCCAAACACCCCTGCCCTGCCTCTGTTCCACCCCTCCTCTGAAGTCCTACCCATGCCCAGACCCTTCTTTTAGGCCATACGCCCACATTGGGCCTTCTCTGAGGCCCTGCTCTCTCACTCCATTCCCCCACCCTCTGTTGCTTGATTTGCCCACTCACCCTCATTAATTTTCCCTGTCTCAGTGGGCTGTGGTATGGGAGAGGGTGACGGCTCCCAGCTAGGGATGCAGGCTCTGGGTTGGGGCAAGGACGAGGTGTTTGGGATGCAGGATGGGGCTCCCACCAGAGGGGTGGAGACAAGGGGCTCAGAATATGGGAGGGGGCTCTGGGCTGAAGCAGAGGGTTGGGGTTTGGGCTCTGTGCTGGAGGTGTGGTTTCTGGGGTCTGGCCAGAAATGAAGCATTCAGAGGGTGAGGGGGAGCTCTGGCTGGGGCAGAGGGTTGGGGTGTGGGAGGAGTGAGGGCTCTGGCTGGAGGTGCAGGCTTTGATGTGCGGGTGACAAGTTTGGAGTTTGGGAGGTAGTGCTGGGCTGGGGCAGGTTGTTGGGGTGCAGGGGAGTATGAGGGCTCTGACTCTAGGTGCATATTCTGGGTTGAGGCTAAAGGGTTTAGGGTTCAGGAGGATACTCCAGGCTTGGATTGAGGGGTTTTGGAGGACAGGGGAGGGACCAGGGCTGGGGAAAGGGGCTGGGATCCACGGTGAGGGCTTCAGAATGGGGCTGGGTTTGGGATGCAGAAGAGTGCTGAGGGGTTTGAGATGGAGGAGGGTGCTCCAGGCTGGGATAGAGAAGTTTGGAGGGTAGGCAAGGAATCAGTGCTGGGATTCGAGTCTGGGAGAGGGTCAGAGTGCAGGTTCCAGGCTGAACTCAACTCAAGCAACTCCCCCCACTTGCTCCTACACAGAGGCACGGCCTGGTGGCTTTGCAGGTGCACTGCCCTGTCCACATGCGCTATCTCCATGGCTCTCATTGGCTGCAGTTACTGGCCAATGGGAGCTATGAGGGTGGTGCTTGGGCGGGGGTAGCATGGGGAGCACCTTAGCATGAAGCGAGAGGGGGTATATGCCAGCTGATTTCCAGAAGCTACGCAGCACCAAAGCTAGCGAGAACCTGCAGCCCTGCTACGTGACATCACCAGCTGATCAGTCAATGGCTCAGGCCGTGCTGCTGTCCAGAGCTGGCAGGTTCCCTTTTCAATCTCATGTTCCAGTTTAAAACTGAGCACCTGGTCAACCTAATAAATAGGAAATCTAGTCCTACATTTACCATTCCTCTTTCCTGGAAAACCTCACAGCAGCCCTTGCAAAGCCTGTTTACTCGAGCTTCACTTGAGGGTGGGGGATGACCTGAAAGTTCTTAATACCCACAAGATTTCTATTTTTAAAATGACAATCACTGAAGTCCATAGTGTCCTGAACAGTGAGGCAGCCATATGAGTAAACCTCAAATAAGGGATTTGACTTTCCTATGAGAAATTCATTCTGGTAACAAATTGAATGAAAGAACTTCACTCTGAGGTGGTGGGATTCTGGAGTATTGGTTGTACTAACACAGAATCTGTTCAGAATGTTCTATTTATCTAGTGCAGGGTGGGGAAATTCTAGCAGGCACTTCTGCAGGGTTAGTCGCTGGTGGGTCCCCACCTCCATGTTTACCTGCACCTTCGCTGGTATCGGAAGATCGCAGCTCTCGTTGGCTGCAAATCGCCATTTGTGGCCAATGCAAGTGGGGGAAGCGGCGTCCTGGTCCGCAACACTTCCTGCCGCATGCATTGGTTGCGAATAGCGATTCACAGCCAGCCAGAGCTGTGCTCCTCCAATACCTGTAGAGGCGCAGGGGAACATAGCAGCGGTGGCCCGCCAGGGACTAACCCTGCAAGCTGCCATTTTTTTTTTTAATTACCCACCCTGATCTACAGGGATATCTTTCATCATTGGCAAACATCTCCTAAGGTACGTCTAGACTGCAGGCTTCTTTTGGAAGAAGCTTTTCCAGAAGAGATCTTCTGAAAAAACTTCTTCTGAAAGAGTGTCCACACTGCCAAAGCGCATTGAAAAAGCAATCTGCTTTTCGAAAGATAGCATCCACACTGAATGGATGCTATCTCACATTTAAGCTGTGATTACTATGGATGAAGTGGCCACCAGAGCACATGTGCTTTTTCCTCTTTTCTCTTCTTTCGAAAAAACTTCCTCCTCCACGTCCACACACGCCTTTTTCCAAAAGAACTCTTTCAGAAAAGGCGTTCTTCCTTGTAGAATGAGGTTTACCAATGTCAGAAAATCCCTGTGTTCTTTCAATTTTCTTTCAAAAGAACGCAATAGCAGTGTGGACGTAAGTGAAGTTTTTGCTGAAAAATGGCTGTTTTTCCAGAAAAAAAAAGCTGCAGTCTAGACGCACCCCTAGAGAACATAATTTTGGAATATTTCAGTCTCTCTGTCAGCAATTGGCTGATTCCTAAATAGACCTCTTGGAAAACACAAAACAGCTAATGTTTTTGTTTAAAATGCAGATGCTGACATACATGTTCTACTCTGTGCCTTATTATATGATTGCACTGTATGGCCTACTGGTGCCTGGTTGTTCTTGGATGCCCGACTTAACCCTTATACATGCTGGAGGACTAGCTCAGGTATTATGGATATTTCTTTGTAAAGATATTCATTGGTCTGGTGAATTTTCAGCTGATAATGCTGTAACTAGAGAAATATCACATATATAAGAAGCCCCAATTCACTTCACTCTCAATCCATCTCCTTAGGTTGGTTTTATGCCAAAGTAATTAATTTGACTTCAACAATTACGCCATCATAAAACCAACATCAGTGCATGGAGAATCAGGCTCAATACATGTCTCTCAGGTATTACATCATTGTCTTGTAAGAGAGTTTTTTTCTTTAGCTGCATATTGTTATATGGCTTGTTTGTATTATTTAAACTACATTTTCCCAAAGAAAGAAATATTTGGGATAGGATGAGGTGAGGGTGTTAATTCACAGCACCTATCCACTTTTTAAAGACACAGTTAAATACTCTCATGGAGCCACTTAATGTTTTGATCAAGTGAATGGCTTAAAAAGAGCTCTAGTGTGAGCAGCTATTAGTCACATGGTGAAGAAAGCTGGTTATTTTCTTAGTATGACAGCTACTTCTATGGCACAGAAGAGCTCCTAGTGTCATTTCTAACATATTTCTGTTCATCTCTAAAATTTCATATTCCTCCCAAAGCCCACACTTACACAACTCCTGCCATCCTGATTTTATTAAATAAACAGCTATGATTAAATGGTGACCTATATAATGATGTACAATAATTAATGGGCACTGGTGATGTAAGACACAAACTGTAAGACAAAAAAAATTGTAAAAAGAAAAATCCTCACAGGTAAATTGACCTGGTCTACAATGCACATACAGAGCAAAAGGAAATCTAGGTACCTAGGAATGGCTTATTCCCTGATGATATATGATTATAGAAATCCTGCACAGCAAGGCAGATCTTAATCTAGTTATAGGATTGTCAGTCCATTGGCAAAATGTGCACATCTGCTGGATGTCCCAGTTAATGTACTGCAAACAACTAGTTGAGAGCTAAATTTTCATATATATTGGCAATGCATCTTACCCTTTGAAACAGGATGCTTATAGAAAGTCCAGTATAACACAGCTAATTGATTTGTGCTATATGTGGTGAAATGAAGGATCCCTAAACATTTAGAGGATGCAGACAAATTGGGTCTGAAGCTGTAACTATAACTTGAGGATACTATGAGAACACGAGGATACAGAGATAAATGTCATGCTGTTGGACTAATTGAGATTCTTGAATGTACTGGTGCATCTAGGCTATAGATACAGATCTGTGATTGCTATACATACAGCAAGTTGCCAATATGTAAAAGGCATTTCCTTTAAATGGTTTAGTGTACTACAGAGTGAACTCAAATCATTGTCCAACTAACAGCAATTACACTGATTTAGTCTAGTGCCCATGTCTGTTAAGTACTCAGAAAGAAAATGAGGGAGAGAGGTTGCATTTTAAAGGAAGTTAGAGGAAGGGGGCAGACCAGGGTATAATTTTCAGATGGGGGGGGGGGAGGGCTTTTTAATACAAGTGACACTATTTCTACAATTGTATTTGTTCAGTTTAAAACAGCTGTAGTTACTGATTAAAACCTATGGTTTGTGTTCTGTTATGGACAAAAAGCCATGCCCCCTCACCCTCCAGCCAGGAAACTAGAAATTGGAAGATGGCAAGCCAAAGTATTGTATCCAGTGAATGTCTCTAGTGAGAGCTACTTAAGTAGGAGACTTTTTTATTTCTGCCTTTTACAATGTATATGTTTTTGCAAATGTCAATTTCTGGATAGTGTTGTTTTTATTAAAAAAAGAAAAAAAAAAGGAAAAAAAATTGGAAAGGACCTAGCTAGTAGCATGGGGAGAGGAGACCTATTGCTCAGAACCCTGCCATTTTAAAGTTTACGAGTGCAGCACTGTAGGACTCTGGATTTTACAAAGACTTTAGTTATCCTCTACAGACCCTACTAAACCCAGCAGTTATCTATCCAGAGAAACTGAAGACAGGACTTACATATGAAGTGACAAAGGGTTCCGTTTCAATGGTGAAGCAAAAGAATTCCCTTTCTCATCCCATATAGACATAGCTCAAAGAATTCTCCCTCCCCACATCTGCAGGAAGTTTCTCAACAGTTGCTAACCAGGCCCAGCTGAGAAATCTAGAGGGCAGACCACATCCTCCCTCAGCTTGACTAGTTCAGTGAAACATAGAAAAAACTGGCTCACTCAACCCCCACTGCCTGAGTGGCTAGTCTAGAGAGATTCCTACCTAAATGAGAACACAGTGTGCTCAAAAGGGCTTGCTTGGTTGCCATATATCCCCAGATTTTCCTTAATAACTTTCCTTGGCCTCAGAGAGCTCAAAGAGCCTGATGCAAATCTCCTGGAAGCACAGCTGACTCATGGTAGCACCTGGAAGGGGCACCACTCCCCATATCCTTGCCATAATTTTAGTTGCTAAATTGGGGGTGCTCCTCCTTGCCCTTTTGGGTGGCCCTCCCTGTACCCGCACGGGCACCACTTGCCTATGCTTGGAGTTGCAGGACAATATAAACACTGAGACACCCTCAACCAGCAGTCGTAATAGGTCTGCAACCAAAATGGGGTTGAAAAACCTTTGTGAACAATGCCTGCAAACTAGAAGGGAGTGATCAGGCAGGACAGTACCATCCCTGGCATTTAGCAGCTTAGAAGCTGCTGAGTTACCCTGAGCTTCAGTGACTAGCAGATTAGTAAAGATTGAGATAGGGGCTTCTTGGCAATTGATTAGCAGCATTTCAGTGGTCCACAGGGGGATCAGATGTTTTATAGGGATGCTCCCAATATTTGGGGCTTTTTCTATGTAGGTGCCCTCTAGTCTATATATTATTCCCTCCCTCCCCATGCTGATTTTTCACTTTGTCTGGTCTACCTGATGGTCCCAGCATGGGCTTCAGCTCTAATGAGTTATCCTGTTAAAGCCCTGCATTCCCCATTCTAAAGGTTCAATATCGGAGGGCACCTGGGAATGGCTTGCTAGTGGTATATGATTGATTATAGCTCTCCACAGCCGTGATGGGCAACCCAGGCTAGTGAGTGGGATGCACGAGTGGCCTCCTTTATCACAGTGGGCCACAAGATTGTTGTAACCAGCACGGTCTCTTGCACTAAGGTAGTTTTGCTAACTGAGCTTGTGTACCTAGAATTTGCAGGGTGATCCAACTGAGCCACAGCAGTGCTTCCATTGGATGAGCACACAGCGTTCACAGCCACTGTTGTCTCATGTCCTGGCTTTACGTGCATGTCATTTGAGAAATATCAGTAGGGAAAAAAACTCCTCAGACAGAAACCAGCAGAATCTGGCAACCCTGCACGTGGGCAACGGTAAACAAAATGTCTCATGGGCCATACATAGAACTCCGAAATTGCCTACCACTGCTCTACAGGCATATTACATGTTCATCAAGGGAAACCCTTTGTGAACTTGAGTGTACCCCATAAAAATGAGACTTGGCACAGGGGCACTCAGCCTCTCTCTGCTGCTTCTCATTTTCCAAATCTCCACCAAAGGATTTTCCCCCATCCAGTCACTCCTAGTTCCTTTCTCACTAGCCTCTGCAGAACTTTCACCTTGTGTGCCATAGTTTTGTTAGCATGATATGAAAATCCTTGTCCATAAATGGAAATCTGCCCCAAGCAACTCTAACTTTCTGGCCAGTTTGGTAGTAAAGCAGTTACCTAAAAAGTATTTTACCCCTGCCCTGACCCCATTTCTAGTTAAGACAGCATGAGTGAACTCTGGACCCCAATGGAGTGAAGTCTCCCTTCCTGCAAACGGGGCTTCTGCAAAACTCGTAAAATAGTCTGGACTAGCACATCCCTTGCCATCTGAGCACTGATCTGGCTCCCAGCTGAAATCAGTGGGATTCTATCCATTGGCTGTAATGGCAGCTAGAGCAGGCTCTGAGTGACTGACAGGCAGAGAATTCCATTGTTTGAACTGATAGCAGAAATAGAAAAGGCCCAGAGCAGAGCAATGCAAATGATTAGCAGCATGAGCCAGCTTCTAGAGGAGAGAATATAATGGCGCTGAGGAAGTTGAGGAAGAAGTAACACAGAGGAGGCATATAGGGTAACAAATAAGGAAAGCGGGTCTGTCAGAAGTGCCTGTGGATCCTCTTTGCTAATACAAGAAACAGAGGCTCCATAATTAAATTAAAAGATCACAAACCTGAGACTGATAGAAATAATTCATTTCACATGATGCATAATTAAGTCAGTGAAACTCAGTCCATGGAAATAGAAATGAGGCCAAAGATAGGATCCAAATTCTATTTTTGTGACTAATAAAAATAGCCAGTTTCATTAGCTCGGATCAAACTGTAGAAGGGTTATAATCTTTTATGTGCCCAGCACTCACGGCCTGACATAAAGAGTGATATTCTCCTATAGAGGTGAGTGCATAGCTGTTCATTACAGGCACCATACACTGTGAAGCACAGAGTACTGTCACAGATAGGATACTGGATTAGTGGGCCCCTTGGGCCACCCTAACATGGCAATTTGTAGGATATCCTCTCCATCGCCAATGTTCTTCTCTACACCCCTAGATATTTTAGGGTGGCCATACGTGCCTAGACAGGCAGGCCCACATTAGACAGCTATGAGCATTCTACTCCTTACCTCTGCTGCTGGTGTTTTCAGCACAAGATGCTTTAGGTTCCATTCCAGGAGGTCCTTGTCTTTGGAGTTTGCTGTCTGTCTGAGCTGCCTGTCCCAGTGTGAAACGGGGACTGGGGGTGGAGGTCCCAGGAACAATGGAAGGTTGAGTCAGGTTCCCAGCAGTAGTGAGCTGAGAGGGGATAGGAGCTAGGAGTATGGAGGAGACCATCTGAGTTACTAGTCCCTTAAAAAATGCAATTTCTGGTGTGCCACTGAGCTTTGGCTTGTTGAGTAACAGATACTTAGGGAAATGCCAAGTATCACTCTGGTCATGTGGGTTTCCATTTGAATTCTTTCATTTCTATGTTTCCTGGCTTTCTAGAGCAGCGCTCTGGTTATAGATACTGAAACTACTAGGTCCTTTCCTATTTTAATGTACATTCTCTAGGTCGGGGTGGGCAACTTTTTTGGGGTTGGTGGCCACTGACCCACAAAACAATTGGGGGCCACACACAAGTAAGAAACAAACAAAAAACCCACCTACACCCTCACTGACATGGCACTTGAATGAGAAGGAGAAAGGTACTCCCCACATTCCCCCACGCACAGCTAAACCTGGGGGGCTCAGACTAGTAGATTCTGTGTTCTCTAGCCCTGAATGGGAGGAGCTTGAAGGGCGGCTGGAGCACCAGCGTAGATTCCCTAATGCTCAGGGTGAGCCTTGAGTCTCGGGAACTAGGTCCAAGAAAGCCAGGGGCCACCTCTGGCCCCCAGGCCTTAGGTTCCCCACCCCGGCTCTAGGTGACCTCTTTGCAGAAGATGGTATATTAGAACAAAGCACATAGGCCGTATTCATCTTGTGCCCTTCTGTGGGCATGAAGCAAAATCTGTACACTCGAAACTGCATTGGGATCTATTAGTGCAGACCTCTGTGCTCATGAGGACTTCACTGGGACTTTACATGGCCCCTGCTACATGAATGGGGTCTGGCAGAAAATACTGAACTTGTTCACAAATACAGGGGCTGCTATCACGTAGGGCCAGAGATTCAAAGGGTTTGGAGCTCCCGGTCACCGCTGTTGCTACTGTGGCAGTGGCTGGAGCCTTGGACCCCTTTGAATTGGTGCTGGAGTGCTGCTCTGCACAGCTGTGAGGGCTGAGGGTGGGACATGCCATCGTCTGGGTGGTGCTGAGGGCTGACTGCTTCTGGCCCCGCCCTTTCTGCCTGAGGCTCCCCCCACACCTTGCCCTGGAACCTATGATGGCTGTTGGTCCTGCTGCACATGGAAATTTATTTGTATTATATCAAGGCAAAGACTTCAGATCAGAGAGTATTTTTATACTGAAGTCCTAAAGAATGATGGAGGATTGGGATTCAAGCATAAAGTGTGTTGCTCAAAAATGTTATTGATAATATATGTATGTGATCATAGTAATGTCATTCCAAAATATATATCATGCTTACCCAGTCTTTTATATGTATATATCTGCCACAGGCTCAGTTTTCCCATATTGGTGCTTCTCTTCATGCTCGAACGCCTTATATCTACAGAGTCCCCGAAGAAGCAAAATTCTGTTTTCTAGTACTAAATATAGTATATGGACTCCTTCCCCAGCTGCTGGCTTATAGGTGTGTCAACAAACCAGAGTTTTTTATGAAAGCAAAAGAAGAAGAAGAAGAAGAAAAAGCTCAATAGAAAGACTGCTTCCACTTCTTCCTTTTTGCTATGTATATACTTGTTTTCTGATGTAACTGGAGTCTCTTACAGAATCCAAATGACATTTGGCTTATCAAAAGTGTGTGTATCCTTAATGTAAAGAGAGAAAATAAAGGCAACTGCCTTCAATTAATGCTTCTCAACAGTTTGCTTTTACTCTGTCCTGGAGATAATTTCTAAAGCTATTCTTGAGAAGAGTAAGCTTTGTGGGGTTTTTTTATTACAACCACATGAAGTTAAGTAATAATTACTTCAATGTTCTGCTTGCACAGACTACTCTTGGAAAAACTCAGCACCACTGCACAATGCAGAATTTTGTAGAAATTAATGGGAGGTGTGCAGAATTTCCTTTTTCCCCCAAAGAAATGGGCTGCAGGACTGTTCACCATCCTTAGGGGGGCTGCTGGACCCAACAAAGCCCAGCCTATAAATAGAAGACAAGAGTGGAGGGAGGAGGAGGGAACTGGAGGCTTCCCAGCAGCTACATGCCCGAAGGAAGAAGGCAGCAGCATGCAGGAAATGCCATACAAGACCAGGAGATGGGTCCCAGCATCAGGCTGTTTCTCCTTTTGAATGTCTAGGGTGTATGGGTAAAAGATTGAGTGTCTGAACCAGGGGAGAGGCAGCCCACGGCTGGGCTCTGGAGGGGGGAAGGAGTGTGTGTGTCTGCATTAGGGAGGATGGCTGGGCTTGGTGTATGCTAGGGGTTGTGAGAGTCTGGACCCATTGGGCTCTGTGGGGAGGGAGCAGAGAAAGAGGAACCAAGTTGCCTTAGGAGTTTCTTTAACTCTCTACTCCTGTTACACATGTACTTGCTGACAGGTATGTCGAAATAAATTATCAAAATAATTGAAACTGGCATGATTATATAGTGTTATCTGGACAAAGAAAAAATGCCACATTTTGCAGAATTTTTCATTCTTTAGCATAGAATTCCCTCAGGTGTAACAGGCTGAATTATTTCAGCATTACCAACTCTCATAAAATGATTGTGTATTGTTTGAGTTAATATTTGTATATGTAAACAATTAGTGTACATAACATGGTTATGTACACATGTTTTAATGATCAAAAACTATTTCTTGCAGGTAAGCCCTGTTAAAAATCCCAAGACATCTTTTAAAGACGACTCTCTATATGTGAAAGGCAAATCATGTGATTGTGGAAATGCTGCTTAAGTATTCAATCTGCTCCATGCTGAGCACTCCAGGTCTCATCCAGCAAAGCATGTAAGCACATGCTTAATCTCTGAAATTGACAGGACTGTTCATATGCTTAACTGTAAGCATATGTTAAACTGCATTGCTGGAGCGGGGGTTTGAGTGTGCAGCTCTTTGGAGAATACAGGCCTTAAATCAGGGGTGGGCAAATTCCAGCCAGGAGGCTGGATCTAGTCCACAAGGTTAGTCCCTGGTGGGCCCCCATCTCCATTTTACCTGCGATCCTCTGATACCTGAGGAGGTGCAGGTAAACATAATGGCAGCGGCTCACCAGGGACTAACCCTGCAGGCTGCCATTTTTTTATTGCCCACTTCTGCCTTAAATACTTCCATGTGTTTTCAGAGAGGAGTTTTTCCACTGTACTTCTCTGCATTGCTGCTTTTGCTTCTGATATTTTGCTATAAAAAAGCAGCAGCTAATATAAAATTTAATAAGGCCTTGGTTGGTGGAGCTTATGTTTCTATTTGCAGTTAGAAGTATTTCTATTACATCTGAATATCTTTATACTAAAAATAGAACACTTCTGTCTCTTTTATGGGTGAAAATAGAGGGTAAACTTAACTGGAAACATTTCATGCTTGGGTGTTTCAGAAGTTCTAAATTTGCAGGGTTCTTTTTTCTTTTTTATAGTCAGTGCCGGCTCCTGTATGTGTACGTTTCAACCTAAATGGGGAGGGGGACTTTCAGAACAGAGAGCGGTTCATACTTTAAGGCTACGTCTAGACTGGCCACATAAGACGGAATAGGCATGCAAAGCAGGCAAGTCAGAATAGGGAAATCCGCGGGGGATTTATATATCCCTTGCAAGTAGGAATAAGAGATCCTCCGGAAAAGGGCTTTATTCCGGAGGATCGCGCCAGTCTAGACGCTCTTTTCCGGCTTTTCCCCAAGCTGGAAAAAAAGCGGCGGCCATGTTTATTTAAATCCGGCGGGAGATATTTAAATCCCCCGCGGATTTCCCTATTCTGACTTGCCTGCTTTGCATGCCTATTCCGTCTTATGTGGCCAGTCTAGACGTAGCCTAACTGAAGAATGTCAAACCCAGAGGGGCAGTTCACAGAAGTAGTCAGAAAAGGGCATCTACACTTTTACGCTTTACAGCTCTTGCCAAAGGGGCAGGATGCACAACTACCATAGTATGTGTTGGTTGCAGTGTTGTTGTAGGTGGTGTGTTGGTCCCTGGGTATGACAAAGATGGGTGAGGCAACATCATTTATGGGATGGGGAGCTCTGTGGAGCTTCAAAGTTGGTCTCTTTTACCAACAGACATCGGTTCCATAAAAGATATTACCCCACCCACCTTGTAGCACATGTCTGACTGGGAGAAAGGAGTTCATAACATTTACCTCCTGGGTGTGAAGTCCTCCCTATACATCTGAATTCAGGTCAGCCAGTTCCATCCAGCACATTCTCCCCAAGAAAACAAAACAAGAGCTGTTCAGCCATAGTAGGATATACTGTCTCACAAACAGGTATCATATTCCCAGTGTGCTTTCTTCTAGTGCTTTCAAAGAAACTTTGAATATGGTCAAGGTGAATTTAATAAGCTCCTGTTTTCCAGAGGAAAAAAAAGCAATGTACAGGGGAAAAAAAAAGATCTCACCTAGACTTGTATCTATTATTGTCAACTCAGTGTTAACAGAATGTTTTGCTTTAATACTTGAGTTACATTAATACCTCACATTATTACACGTATGAAGCCAAATATGACGCTAACTTACTTGCTTACAACCTCAAACCTTACTCCCAATACACATTCCAATAAATTTATTCTGTAAAAACAATACATTTTTGTTTTTGTTTGTTTTTTGTTTTGTTTTTTACAGTAAACTTGTCAACTACAAACCTTGAATACGCAAAAGATGTTCCAAGGACAAGCATAACAAGGATTGATAAAACCAGACTAAATATGTTTTCACAATAAAAGCTGGCATAAAAATAAATAAAATTCTCTATTATCACAATAGCAACAATAATGTACACAGAATAATGGTTTTGGAATGCTTACTTCCTAGTCTAGGTCTATTTCCAAAATTAAAAAAAAAATCCCAAAACAGAAGAATGACAGGATCATTTTTTTAAGCCTTTCAATACTGAAAATTTGATGTTTTGGTTTGGTTTAATAGGGTTTCTGTATCACAATGAGCTTAAAAATGGAAAGCATCCAAATGAATGAGCTCAAATTGTGTTGACATTGGAAAAAATCTTTGAATTAATGTAAAGAAACACAAAAATACTTTCACTAACTCCACATATAGGTACTAAGCCAGATAGTGTACATTACATCGTGATTTTGAGAAATATTAATGAGTATAACTATCTAGGTAATTCTAAGAAGGAAAGATATTCTATTACAGTATTGACCTTTGCAATGATCTCAGCTGAAGAATTTTTCTTTCATTTCGTAGGTGAATCAAAAAACAAGAAAGGTGGATATAGTGTAATTTAAAGTTATGTTTATAGGTGGAATAAATTCTTGTGGGCTTGCATGTAGGGCACTCTCAATTCCTAAGGTTTGCTTGTTTTACAAAAAAACACAGATTTTGGGCAATTTAATTTGGAGTTTCTGCCTTTTCTCTTTAGAAAAGGTTTTTACCAAATGTACAACTCTGCAATGTCTCCATAAACCTCAGTCACGGGAAAAAGGCAACTCCATGCAACCAAATAACATGAAAATCAAAAGATATTCCTTAGAAAAAGGATAAAATGTAATTTCTGCAAACACAACAGATAGGAATGTGAATAATGTGCATACAAACTGGGATGTTGTTGATGATACCAATGAACAGATGTGCTGACTCATATCAAATCCAAGAATATTAGACAACCAAACACGTAACCTTCTTGTGTTTTCCCTTAACATGTAGAAGTCATTATGTTGGTTAAGTCTGAAAAAGAGAAAAAATTGTATTTAATTTAAGACTGAATGCATTAAGCTATAGAGTACATGATTCAAACAAATGCCTTATCTTTACATTTCAAAGTTACAGTTCCACTAACTGCACAGTACATTGCAATGACAAAATTTTTTTTAAAGGAAACAGTTTGTATTGCATCATAAAAACACACTACCACAAAACATTAAAGAACCAGGCTTGAGCATTTAGGGCTTTATTCAAATCAAAAGCTTTGTTCTACTAATGTTAGATTTTGTTTCTTCCCCACAATTTCATTATGAAAGGTGTAGGATACACCAAACACAACTATGTTCTGTCATTTTCTGTTTCATCAAACCTTTGATCATGCATCACACAAAAGGTTAATCACTGCTCTGTCCACAGGAGCTCCTGGGCCTTGGCAAGAAGTCACTAGACATGGCTATGTGTTCTGCTCAAGCCAATGGACACTTGCCCACACAGAAAGAAATACAAACACGGAGGGTGTGTATTGTTATTGCTGAAGATGGAACAGTCTGGCTTGGGGCTCTCTTTAGGGTGAAAAACAGAGGAGGAAGAAACTCCCATGTTACTACTGAGGTAAGGCCAGCTTGTGTGCCCATTAACATGAACAGCAGCAGAATCAGAGCCCCCGTGTGTAGCCATGGCAGGTCTCTTGTCTTCATGCCTCAGTTTCTCCAAGTAAAATGGAGTTAGAATACCTACCCACCTCACAGGGATCCATTCACATTTGTCTCTCTCTTGGAAGATGCTGTATGAATACTGCACCCTCAGGTGAGGCTTCCCTTTGGAGGCTGCTCTGAATCCTTTCTTTACAAGGGATTTCTAAAGTGTTACCTGACGTATCCACCCACCCACAAATTACTATGGAAAGAAACACACCACACAGTCCAGGTGAAGCAATCAGCAATGTATTTGTTTCTGTTCATGCAGAAAAAAAAATCAACAGAAAAAAAAAGGTAGCAAGGGTAAATCCACAGGGGACACTGTAGTTTTCATTTTACACAGGATCTGGAAGAGAATAGGAAAAAGAAAACATTTTAACACTGCAGCACTTGCAACTCCCCTCCTGAGCTTTTGCCCTGCACAACCCTGTGGGAAAGTGTTACTTGTCTCACCACAGCTGTGGGGGAACAGCTCTCTGACTCAAGTGGGCCAGCTGACAATGGGCCCCCAGTCTGGCTTATGGCTCTCGGGGACAGTGACCATCTTTTTGTTTATATAACACCTATCACAGTGGGGGCTAAGTCTGTGACCAGGGCTCCTAAGCACTACTACAGATAAGTTTCTAATTAATAGAGGTCTGTGATTTTATTGCTGGTTTTTGTCCCTTATACGTGCTAGGGGTTGTTACAAAATACACTCCATACCACATGTGCAATGTCCTTCATGGCCCTACCCCCTCAGGCTTCCAGGGTGGCGATGCTCTGCTCTCCACTGCTCCCCCACTATCCCTCTCCTCTCTCCTGTGTATGCGTCGCTAAGGTTATACTTACAGGGGTTTTGGGGATGTTGCCTGGAGGTGCTCTCATCACCGCTGTGCTTCCTTCCTTCCCGAGGGAGGTGCAGACACCCGTTAAAACAATTACAGAACGATTAGTTAACCAAACCCTGGTTGCCTTTTGCTACAAATCCCAACAGACACGGTCCTTCTCCCGCATTCACAAGAGAGGCAGGGGCTGCACTAGTCATTCCGTACAATATAAATGTTACGTTCCACATACAAAGCTGCCCCACCATAACGTGCAGGCTTAGCGCTCACCATGAATAACGTGCTCAAGGGGTTGAACTGAGGGGGCAGTGGTGGCCACCCAGCATTAATGTGTGGCTCAGTCACACATTAATGCTGCAGCCCCCCTGCCCAGAATGACAACCTACATGCTGGGCCAGAGCTAAGCATATGAAATAGGATAAAAACAAAAGGGTCAGCTCACTACCTACATGGCTGCTGCTGCACTAGTGACAGAAATTCAGTTTGATATCCCCACTCCATCACATCTCGCTTACTGGCTGATGTAGAAGGGGGGTTGGCCTCCAAATCAGCAGCTCCCCTGATGCTCTACACTGCTCCCACGAAATCCACAGTGACCCCGTGCCTCTGCTCAGGCTCCTTGATCTACCCACTCTTCCTGCTGAAGCCACGGTGCCAAGTTCCCCCACTGGCTGCTGCCCCAGAGTTCACCTTCTAGAACTGCTCCACTGCAGGGATGGGGCAGAGGTGACAGCTGATCCTAGCAGTGTAACATATTTGCTACTGTCCTATGGGACATGGGGATTGGGATGGGCAGGATGCTGCATGGAACAGCCCGCAGCATTGAAGTGAGCAGGAAATCCCATCTGCATGGAATTGATAGATGGGGGTGGCGATGCTGGGGGGATGGCTAGCCCCCTGGCTCTGCCCCAGATCAGCACAGGTTTCATCCCTTCCACTATATGGCATCCACAGAAAGACAGCTACAACTCTGAGTGCCTTGACTTGTATTGCGTTGAGTCACTCTGCTTCCGTGCCAGAGTGGTTTTGCACTGTACTAGCAAGATAACAAAACTGGCCTGAAAACCAGGGACCTGAAAGCAGCTCCTTGCAGCCCTGTTGGAAACTGGGCACAAAAGACTCTGGCCACCTGTAGGTAAAAAATATGTGGGGAGTCAGGAAAAGTGCAAATGGAATTATGGCAGAAAACTAGAGAGCCCAGCCAGAGAGGAGGCAGCGGCCTGGACATAGGACTACTACCAAGTTCAAATCCTAGTGCTGACACTGTGTGGTATTAGATAATTCACCTAATCTCTCTGAGCCTATTTTCTCTACCTGTAAGATGGGAATAGTGGTATTTGTTTATCTTCTGCATTCTCATGTTGTGACAATCAGGGATCAATTCTGAGGTCACAGGGATTGCAGGAACCAAGCCTTCCTAAACATGTGGATACAAGGTTATTATTGTAGTGGAGAGAGCTCAAGAGCTCTCCTGGCAGCTATTGCTGCAGTCTAAGGATTTGCTTTTTTTCACAGGAGTCACTAGAGATGTCGCTCTTCCACAAAAACACCAAAGTCTCAAACACAAGCTGTTTTGAATATGTTCTCTCAGTAGTAGCGGTATTGGATGGTAGCCACTTTGCTCACACCGGCATGAGCCAAGAGTCATTTCCAGGAGTCATTCCACTGCCTTAAATCAAAGTCTCAGATCACCACGGTGAGTAAGGAGATCACAATCAGATCCTTGGAACCATGAGAATCCCTGGGCTGTGTTGGGGAAAACCACGGTTGCTTTACTTTAAACTCCATTATGCATTATTTTCAAGAGTTCACAGAACTGTCTACCCCCTGAATGATAATTAATTCATCCTCGCACAAATGACAGTATGCAAAAACAATACCTATTATGTTCTAACATCATGGTGGTGTTTCTCTAGCTAAACAAGGATCAGTCAGGCAGGGATAGTTTTTAAGGGGTGCTATGACCCAAAGACATATATTGATTTCCTATTTCTCAGTCAAAGCAATGATGATTAAAAGATAAACCTTGTCCCCTCTGAAGATGAAAGTGGTTCCTTTAGCACAGGAGGGGTGCATTTACACTGCACCATAACTTGAAATAAGATACACAATTTGGGTAGCTTAAATTGCGTATCTTATTTCGATACTATTTCGAAATAGCTTATTTAGTCAGAGCCACATTTCAGAATAAAGCGCTATTCTGAAACATCACTTACTCCTCGTAGAGTGAGGTTAACAGGGGCGTCGGAATAGTGAGCTCGAAATAACGGCATTGCTGTGAAGACGTGGGATCGCTATGTCGGGATACTCTGGTATCCCATAATAGCGTTGCAGTGTAGCTGTACCCTATAAAAGCATCTAGACCCTATACAGGCAGTCCCCGGGTTACGTACAAGATAGGGACTGTAGGTTTGTTCTTAAGTTGAATCTGTATGTAAGTCGGAACTGGCGTCCAGATTCAGCCGCTGCTGAAACTGTTCAGTTTCAACAGTGGCTGAATCTGGATGCCAGTTCTGACTTACATACAGATTCAACTTAAGAACCCCAGGTGTCCCCAAGTCAGCTGCTGCTGAAACTGATCAGCGGCTGATTCCAGGAAGCCGGGGGCAGAGCATCTCTGGAGCAACCCAGCAGCACCCCAGCTGCTCTGCCCCAGGCGTCCTGATTCAGCCGCTGCTGAAACTGACCAGCAGCGGCTGAATCAGGACGCCTGGGGCAGAGCAGCTGGGGTGCTGCCGGGTTGGTCCAGTAGCGCCGAGGAGTGGCGCTGCGGGACCAACCCAGCAGCACCCCAGCTGCTCTACCCCAGGTGTCGTGGGCAGAAAAGCCTGGTCTGCTGGGGGGGAGGGGGCACTAGCTGCGCCCCCCCCCCCCCCAGCAGACCAGGGAGACGCGGAGCAAAGCCGCGGAGGATGCCCGCAGCTTTTCTTGCTCCAGAGAATGCAGGCGGCGGGACCGCGGCTCATCTGGGCGTCCTGCCGCTCCCGTCCTCCGGGGCGAGAAAAGTCCCGTTCGTAACTGCGGATCCGACAAAAGTCGGATCCGCGTAACTCGGGGACTGCCTGTACAAATGCAGTGACTACTGTGATATTATTAAGATGAAAAGCATTTTGCGACACTCATGAATGGCCACAGAAGGATGCATGCTGGGAGCACCAGAAACAAGGGTTCTCACCTGTGAGAGCTCTGCTCCCCCAGATAGCACTGCAGTTAGGCTGAACTGAATGTTTTTAAGCCACCCACCACTCTAGGAGGTTTCCATGGCTTTCTACAGCTTGAGAGGCCATGAGGCTAAGCAGGGATCCATGCATTGTTCAGCTCCATGCCAAAAAGGCAGGGCTGACCAAGCATATTCCAGACTAGGGATGTTAAATTTAGATTAATTAACTAACTGAATAGTCAGGACTGCCATTGACTATTCGATTACTCTATAAGGGCGCCTCTGCCTTTGAACTGTAGCAAGAGCCTAGCAGGGCTCCTGCTACAGTTCAAAAGTGGAAGCCCCACAGGAAGCGTAGGGCCAGCTGGGGACTCCCCAGTGGGGCTCCTCCCTGTGGGGCTTCTGCTTTTGAAATGTACAAGAGACCCCACTGGCTCCCCCCGGGGCCTCTTGTACATTTCAAAAGCAGAATCGTAAAAGAAACAGCACAAGCGGAGTCTGCTTCAGTCCCTGCTTGCGCTATTTCCTGCTGTGCCTCTACCTCCCCTGCCCTCTGTGGAGATGGTGCTGGGTGAAACCGGCTTTTCAGACCACTCCCTACAGCACCGGCTCCTGCTCCCTCTCCCTGGCTGCCTCACTCTGTTAGAGGCAGTGGTGTGGGAGGAAGCGACCAGTCGCATCACTAGTCAACTATCTGATTAGTTTATGCTTAGTCGACCAGTCGCTTGCATCCTTATGCTAGATAGCCGCGTTAAAGAGGCTGCTTGTTATTTATAATTAGAGGTGCAAAAGTCAGGATCAAAACCACCGATTTCCTATTCCTAGTCTTGCACGGGATCCTGCTGAAACAAGAGCATCCCTGAGATGGAACAAGCAGCCCAAAGTATGTGTTTGTATTATGTTCCTGGCACCTTCTTATGACCAGATGAACCCACTGAGCTTGATTCCTCTCACTCCCACCTAAGCCAGGTCTATCTTTTCTGAGTATGATGGGGGTACGTGAGAAGAGGAGCAGGCCCACTCTGTTCAAATGCTCTTTCATGGATCTCAAGGCCAAATGGGACCATTAGATCAGCTCGTCTCACCTCTGGGTGAAATTCTTTGGTTTGTGACGTATCAATTACCCCTGCCTTGAGCCTCATAACTTGTTTGACTAAAGTGAATCTTCCAGAAAGGTATCCAGTCTTGATGAGAGGACATCAAGAGATGAAGACTCCACCACTTCCTTGGAACAGGACTTTAAAAGGACAACTGGAAAACTCTAATGAGAAATCCTGAGGAAATATACCCTCCGTGTGCAGGGGCGCAGAAGTCCCTTAGCACAGCAGAACCAGTGGTTATGCTACATGCAAGGTGGGTAGCCACTAAGCAAGCATAATAGGGATGCCATGCCCTCAAATCTCTACATCAGCCACTCAGAAACTGTGGAGTGGCAGCGTCTGTGGTGTCCTGGAGTAGTGACAGCAAGTGAACGATTGCCTGGAGTCAGTGCTTATGAATCCCCTTGGAAGAGGTGTGCAGGGATTGTACACCCCTGTTCCAGCACAGGGCCTGGAAATGCTGACGAACAGCCCCTCTCCCTGCGTGTGGTGTGGGAAGGTGAGTTTCATCCCACTCCAACCTCCGTGCAGTTAGAACTCTCACACATTGGGCAGGAGGGAGAGGTGTATGAATTTCATCCTTACATGAGAATATTACCATGGCATTTTATGCCATAGTCGCTCACCAAAACCAAACAATCATCATTTCAATCCTGACCTGGAGACTATCCTGAGCTTTGAAAATTAATCTGGTCTATTATTAAGAGCAAGCAAAACTCTAAGAAGACAGCACTTTCCGACAAACTCTGAACATGGGAAGTAATCTGCTGCGATGCTACTCTCACGAATGTGTGTCTGGGAGTCTGACCCAAGCATCTGGCAGGCACTTTGCACCAACACCGTGCCTGAATCAGTGCTGACTTAGGGTTCTGCATGCAAGAGCGAGGGCCAGCCAGCCCCAGTGTACATTTCAGTATAGGACTCAGTATTTAGAGCAGTAAAACAATGACAACCCTCACACAACCATAAAGTACTGTGATGGGGGAGATCGGAAGATACATTTGAGAACATGGGGCAAATCGCTCCCCACAACTAGACCAGTTATCTGTGCAGAGTGAACAGAGTACGACAATGCAGGGTAGGAGTAGTTGTTTTTTAAAAGGTGGCTGCAGTTCACCCATTTGGACACAAACACACCACGACACAGTTCTCCTGCCCAACACTCTCCCTGTCTATTGCTCGGCTCACAGTAACAATGGCAGGGAGTACCATGGGCACAAGCGTATGTGGATCAGAGTTCTGAGGGATGTAGGTTTCATGCTCTACGGTAGAGGTTCCCAATCTTTTTGATACTGGGGACCAGTAAACCCATTCACAAGCTTTTGGAGGACCGGTAACATTTATTTGCATATTTGAATATTCATTAAGCAAATGATGAATTTGCAAATAAATTGTGTCACTGGCCCCACTTGTCCAGCGGGTTGTTCCACCCCCCCCCCTGGCCCAAATCCCTGCCGCTTTATCGGCCTTCTCCTTGGATCCTAGTGCCCACCGGATCTAGCCCCGCTGCACAGGAGCATGCCCGGCAGAGACACTGCGGCGGTGGGCTCTCTACCAAGAGGGCCATGCCACTGCACTCGGTAGTGCAGGGTGCTGCTGCCCCATCACACAAATTAATAAGATCATGCGCGATAATTTTGCTAAGAACCAGTATTTTTTTTTCAAAGGACCTGTACTGGACCACAAACCACACTTTGAGAAATGCTGCTCTAGGGCAGGATGCCATTACATGCCCTCTTCAGCACAGTGAAACTCAGAGTAGGATCAGCCCAGAAAGCTGCACACGCACAGCCTGATTCTCCTCTGACTTGCCGTCTGTGTCAATCAGAAGCAGCTCCAAAGAATCTGGAAGAATATTGTAGGTGTGAATCATGCGGGAGAATGAGCAGGCCCACTGCATGCAGCAAGCCACAGTGCACAGGCCCTGATTCTGGTCTCATGTCAGTTTTGCATCAGTGCAACTTCACTGACTTCAGTGGCACTACTCCTGTTTTATGATGGTGTCGGTGAGAGGAAAAACCATGCCCACAGTGTTTACTACAGCTCGCTCACTCATAAAGGGTGAAATTCATCCCTGTGTAAGGCCAACACCACTTGCACCCTCAAAGCAGGAGTTGAGCAGGACTTAGGTAGTGTATAGACCTCTGCACAAGATGCCCTTCACCGATGAGTCTGAGGTTCTGTGATAACAAACGGCACACAAAGGGAATGGAACGGAAGATTACCCCTTCACTGGTTTTCTGCAAATCTGAAGTGTTTCTTGTGTCATTGCCTGCGTCTCCAGCATCAGAGCCGCTCTTATTTTCTTCCTCTTTGCAGTCCTTATCATCTTCATCTCCGGGAGATTTCCGTGACTGCTTGGAGGATTTCTAAACAGATCAACAACACAGTTAACAAACAAAAACCAAACTTCAGAGCGAGAAAGATGTAGCTTGTGTATCCTAATGCGCGTGCGATTCCATTCTTCTTGTTCTAGCTCATAGGCCCATTTGACGCTCTTCCTAGATACAGTCAATGGGGATGGAAAGCATATTTTGGTTTCAATATTCAGAGTTACAGCAACTGACGAAACAAGAGGAGAAAGTAAGTAACAACGGATGTATGTGGATATCTAATCAGAGGTAGATAAGGTAACAGAAAGGTCATCTGTAGGTTTGGTTAGTGAATGAAATGTTGGTACCAGACTGACAACAGTTTTGATTGCACACAGAGATGCAAATCAAGAGCAAAACTGGCAGAGCTGTTTTCCATTCTTTCTTAGTGCTTTCAGTTTTGATATATTAACATTAAAGCCACATGGAACCAAGACATCTTTTCTCTTCCTTTATGTTATGCAATTCTCCAGAACAAAGGGATAGATTGTGGCTTTAAGCCACCATCCTACTATTCTCCATTCATCCAGAGTCTTTCAGAAAAAAGTGGTCGATAAGACCTAAATTTCTAATGTGAAACACACAGAGGGAAAAAAAAAATCTTTTAAAGTATTTTTTTGTAAACCGACAAGTTCCGGAGCGTTGAGATCTAGGGCCTTTGTTCAGGCCCCAGCTCATCTCTAATGCAAAGCTCAGCAAATCTAAAACTAGCTCTCCAAAAAAATTAATTAATGGCATATTTTTCAATGATATTGTAAGAGGCCAGATTAGTAAGACAAAGTAAATCAAGCACTAATTCCTACAGGGGATTCTTTCCCTTGATTTCAGAGGGCTTCAGCTAAGGCTTATGATTAAACCAGGTTAAAAATTAAAAAAAAGAAAAGCAAAGCCATCTTGAGCAGTTCTTGGGAGCACATTAATCAAAGCATGACTCTTCTGGCAGTTTCATCACACATGCAACTGTGATCAGTGCCCATGTATTCCACAATTTTACAGTCACAGATGTCACCCCTTGTTGCAGAGTCATGCTCCAGAAGCCAAGATTTCATTAAAAGAAGAATATGGGCCATATTGTGCTACCAATTTTCAACTCCTTGGGAGCTCTTCTTAAAACCCCCGGCCTGATATGGCCCTATCTTTCTAGTCCTTGAAATGTGAACTGAGGGTAAATCAAAGAGAGTTTGCAGGCAGCTTAAAACAAGAACTCAGAGAGAGGCAAGCTGCTTCATTCAACCCATGCAGTGTGAAGTCTGAAAACCAGATGACAATTCAAATGCTGACCTTGTCAAATGTTTCATTCATCTTTTATCTTTATGTAAATGTGCTTGTCTCACCACCCCAAGCTGTCTGGGGCCCAACTCAGCTGCCAATGCTTGAAATACCCATTACACAGCTGCCAACTATCCACCTTCCCTTCACCACCACCAGTGTCTCTGACCTCATAAAATGATGATCCGTGATAATATGTTGGGGCAGATCCATAGCGGGTATAAATTAGTATTGCTCTGTTACCCTCTCCACCCCTCAAGCTGTGCTGATTTAAACCAGCTGAAGATTTGGACTGCTGAATAAAACACCAGTGCCACTGCACTGATAGACAGGCAGAAATAGGAAATGAATAACAGGATCTCAAGTACCTACGCAGCTCCCATTATCACAGTGCCTGAGTCCCTGGCAAGCTTTAATGCACTTATCCTCCCAACACTCCTGTGAGGTAGGGAAATGCCTTTAACCCCATTTTACAGAGAGGGAAGTGAGATGCAGAGAGACCAAGTGTCTTGCCCAAAGTCATACAGGAAGTCTGTGGCAGAGCAGGAAATTGAACCAGGTCTCCCATATTTCAAGTTAAAGTCCTAACCTCTAGACAAGCTTGCCTCCCTAGTTCAATAAACCCCACTATTTTGGAATAGGAATCTAGATGCTGCACAAAACAGAGCTAAGCTGCCATTACAATGCGCATCAGTGACAATGGAAAAGCTCCTGGATAACCTTTGAAGTGTAGGATTTTTTTCGTTTTGAGCCGGCTTTTTCATTCTTTCTTTTGCCTTTTCCATCCTCTTCTACCCGATCACCTTCCTCCTCGCTGCTCGCGTCAGCCGTATTTCCTCCTTCTCCCTCAGTTTCTGATGAGCTCTGTTGCTGAATTGCCTTTGAAATAATAAAGAATAAATATCAACCAAAATTTCCCCCAAATAATTAATTTTTGCCATGTCTCATACTGCACAGTTAATCATTTTATTCATGAACAAATTAGCCTCATCTACTAACCATCAAAATAGAAGGCTGGCAGAGGCAATTTCATCAGTAGCCACTTGAAAATAGTTCTCAGATGCACATTCTGAGATGCCGTACTCAGAAAGGTTTACAGAGAAACAAGAAGTGCTGGTGACAGCAATCTGCACAGTGAAGAACTAATGACTCTGTTCAATAGAATCTGTCATTTTCCAGGTTTGTGTCATGCAGTGCAAACTCAGAGATCTTGACTGAATGGAAGAGTGACCTAATCAGTAAAAAGTGTGGCCCCCAAAACCAACATCTACCAGGAGGGAAGTTTCAGATTTGACTAGGAGATGAAGAATTTAGGTCCTGGAAGGTCAGGTTAAGGTATACAATTCCAGCTGTGTAAAATATGTTGCTGAAGTCAGCTTACTTTAAGCCAAGGTTGGAACCATCTTCACACAGAGGGAGGCCGATGGGAACAAATGCTTCTGTTGGCTTCCCTTACTCCTCACGACTGTCAGGAGTACCATGCTGACTGGGTCCGCCCTCAGCGTTTGATTTAGCGGGTCCACAAGACTGATCTCTGGCATGGCATGTGGCAACGTTGCCTCAGGCTCTTCTCCTCCTGCAGTCAACAAGCTCCCTAACCCCTACATACAGATGATCTTCATACACGGTACTTTGAAGTACTCAATGGATAACAGCTGTCCTCCATCTTTTGGAGGTGGCTTATGCTCTTGAAGGACCATATAAGATATTCTGGACTTCTATACCTCCTTGACTGTTCCTCTCTGCCTGACTGATTCTGTTCCTGACCCGATAGGGACAACTCTTAAATTGAAGTTACTGTCCCTGTCAAAGCCTCCTGCTCTGCCTCCTCCCCTCCAATTTCTATTGTTGTTCTGCATTGCCAATGCAAAAATCTTTAGCCCATTGACAGTGTCAAGTCAGAGGGCAGCACACTGCTATAAAAATAAACAGCAAAGGAACTGGGCACCAAATATTCATGTTTACATTGAATTCAAGAAGTAGCCTCCATTTTTTAATTTGTCTAAACCTGCTGAATTTTCAAGAGAACTGCACAGACCGAGGGGCTGTGCTGTACAATTAAGATCCCATTTGTCACAGAGGACAGGACTGTGCTGATCTTTATGTTATGCAATTACATTCTCATTACCAATTCAGAAACCCGTCAATCCCGCCCAAACCAGGGCCTCCTAGCATCAGCGATACAGTAATTACACAGATAAGATACCCTCAAAAGGAATATATGTAAAAATAAGGAGGAACAAAAGAGAAGTTTTCATTTACCTGGTATCCAGTAAACTTGACTCCTGGGTTATTTTCTATTTCCCACAGTCCTTCATTAAATCCTTTTCGTTTGTTCGACTTCCCAAACTTATCTTTATATTCTTTGTAAGGGAAGAGGTCTTTGGGCCCCAGGAATGCACTGCATTTTGACAAAAGTGACATTCAAAAATATTTTTAGGATTTTTCCCCTGCAAATTAAGCATATATTGACAATATGGTGCCTGTTCTTTTGTTCATCGCATTACAACATTACACACTAGCTGATTTTGTGGTAGCGCTGTGAATCTGAGTTCATAGATTTTACAGCCTCAGTTAGGACCCCAACTTCTGAGGTTACAAAATCATGCTGTGAAGCTCTGAAGACAATTATTACTTAGTCTCATGTATTATATTAATCACTTCTGAGAATTCTGCAAATTGGGAAAGGTCTAAAAATAATACTGTATAAAAATTGAAGTGTATGGAGAATTGCTAGAACCCAAGAGCAAAAATCTACCCCTTTGTTATGTGGCAATAATGGGTATGGGATTTATTATTATTGCCTCAGGAGCCCATTGTGCTAGGTGCAGTACAAACACGAACAAAAAAGATGGTTCCTGACCACAAACACTTATAATTAAGTATAAGACAAGAGACAACAGGCTGAGACAGACAGATGGGGGATAAGGTTCCTGGTATCCCCCATCAGGGTTCCCTCTAAGCTGCACGGGCAGCATGGCCCTGCAGCTGCTTAAGGAGTCTTGCCCAGCCAGGGGCTCAGGGCTCCACCCATGGAGCTTCTTGGCTGGGGAAGGAGCACTTCTCCCTCAGAGACAGCAGCAGCTCCCTGCTAAGGACAGAGCAGCAAGTCTCTCCCAGCCAGTAGGAGAAGAGCCCCTCCCCGAGTCAGGCAGCTCCATGTGCAGAGCCCTGAGCCCCTAGCTCAGCAAGGCTCCTTAAGCAGGTGCAGGGACATGCTACCATGCAGCTTAGAGGGAATCCTGACTGAGGATACTAGGAAACAAGGGGATGCTATTGCTCAGCATCTAGCAGTGCTATCAGCAACCCAGGTGCCTAACTGTTGCCAAGTGATTTTGTAGGCATCATAGCTAAGAGACTTAGCACTATCCCCCTTTATAAAGCAGCTCTGTTCAGGTCAACCAGTCCCCAAAATGCAGAGGGGAAGAAATAAAATTAGCAAAAATTTACTTCCAAAAAGCATAGCTATCACGATTAAAAAATCCTACTCACATTCTATGTGCTTCCTGGCATGCACAAACTTTGGAAACTATGCCATAATGTTATACATAAAACCTAAAAAAAATCATTTCTTCTTCACCATTTCTTGGAGACTCGTATTTTTACAATTCCATAGCCAGTCATAATTTGTATTAAGAATGACGGAGGGAAAAAAATCCACTTCACTCCCATTAGACAGCCTCCTGCCCCCACCAAAATAAGCTCATAGCTACATAACCACTTTATCTTTTACTGTAATTCTTTTCCTTCCTTTGGTAACTAACTTGGGCACTTTTATGGCCCTCGTCATGGCAGAGTCTCAAAGCTCCACAATCTTTACCCACACAATAACTTGTGAGATAAGGCAGTGTTAATATCCCCATTTCACAGATGCGAAACTGAGGCAGAGAGACACTAAAAGACTTGCCTAAGGTGACCGAGGGATCTGTGACAGAGCAAGGAATTAAATAAGGATCTTCATCACACCATGCTAGCACCTTGACCATTGGACCATTCTTCTTCCCACTTGTGCCGCTTCAGTTAAATTAGGCCCTTGATCCTGTTGTCACTTATATGGGAGAGTAACTTTATTCATGAGTTGTGCCTCAGGGGACAGAGAGCAGGGAGACAACTGCAGTACTGAGGCCTTAAATTGTAAGCTCTTTGGGGCAAGGAGTTGCTCTTACTGCGTATCTGAGAAACAGTTAACACAATGGCACCTGAATCCGATGTGGCTGCTGAGAAATCCAAACTTAATAATAATGTGGAGAATAAAGGTGCAAATAAGCTGGTGTGCCCCATTGCAGCGCACTGATGAAAGACTGGCTGGCTGGGGACCATGGGCAACGTGGCCACGGCACATCAAGGCTCCACCCCCAGTGATTGGGTGGATGGACAATGCAGTCTCTGCTGCCCTAGCCAGCTCTGCAGATCTGGTGGCCAGGCAAGCCTGGTCATCACATACCCATCCCGAGCTCCCCCTACACATCCCCACCCCCTGCCCTGAGCCCTCCACCCAGCCCCACAACTTCCTGACCTGACTCCTGCAGCCCTCCACACTTGTGCTGAGCCCCATTACCCCTCACCCCTGCCTTGACTCCTGTACCCCCACCCTGAGACCTCCCACCTCCCAAACCCTGCCCTGATTCCTGCAATCCCCAACACCCCTTCCCTGAGCCTCCTGCATTTCATCCTACACTTATATTCCTTACAGTTACTGTACTATAGAAACCCACCCCCACCCTCTCCTGGGCTGACCCCCCCTCACAAGGTGAGGGGTAGCAATACAGCAGTACCTGTAAGAAATTTATTTCACGTCTGGTGGAGAATGTACATTTACTTAAAAGCTAAATAGTGATCTCCCAACAGACCGATGATAAAGGTGACAGGAAAGTAAAGAACCCCTTTCCTCTATCTCTAAGGGTATGTCTACACTACCACCCTAGTTCGAACTAGGGTAGTTAATGTAGGCAACCGAAGTTGCAAATGAAGCCCGGGATTTGAATTTCCCGGGCTTCATTTGCATCTTGCCGGGCGCCGCCATTTTTAAATGTCCGCTAGTTCGGACTCCGTGCCCGCGGCTACACGCAGCACGGACTAGGTAGTTCGGATTAGGCTTCCTATTCTGAACTAAAGGTACAACTCGTTCCACGAGGAGTAACGGTAGTTCGGAATAGGAAGCCTAATCCGAACTACCTAGTCCGTGCCGCGTGTAGCCGCGGGCACGGAGTCCGAACTAGCGGACATTTAAAAATGGCGGCGCCCGGCAAGATGCAAATGAAGCCTGGGAAATTCAAATCCCGGGCTTCATTTGCAACTCCGGTTGCCTACATTAACCACCCTAGTTCGAACTAGGGTGGTAGTGTAGACATACCCTAAGGAAGTATTCCCTAATTTTGTTGTTACAGAGACATGGCCAAGGGCTCCAAATAAAGCTACAGAGAGAACAATTAAAGAGGATCACACCATGAGACACCTGAATTTATATCACCCACAACATATGGAAATTTTAGGTCAGTTTTTACAGACACAGTAAAAAAACAAAAATAATCCCAACTTGGGTTTGAGATCTTTGCATTGTCCTTGGTGGAAGAGGATAGTTTTCATTGCTCTGCCATAAAGAGCTAAAGAGATGCACATTGCTGTTTATTACTAATTATTCTTTATAAAATATGGAGATAACTGCACAGTTTGTTTTTGTTCCTGAGGTAAAAACCAGATCACAGGCTAATAATAACTCTTGAGGCAAACAAGTTCATTAACCCCAAATTAAGCCACTGCAGAATTAACTGTAAGCAATGTCTAATTAAAATTATTCTAATTCTAAAATGTGGTAATTAATTATTTTGAGACTCTTTACTCCCACTTGTTTCTCCCCCTCCTCCGCCATGGTTCTACCCATACTGGTCCTTCTACCATTCCTGCTGCTCCATCCTCCTCCACTGCACAACACAGAAGAATATTTATTTTAAATGCTAAGTGGAAATAATGTGAAACTCCTGATTCATCTTGGCTCTTCTTCCATTTGCCTACCCCCAATCTTCTCACTCTGTCCTATTCTATGTTTATGTATAAATACGAGTTTACAGGACCAGATTAAAAAAAAGTATTTTGGTAGCTCATAGGATTTTCAAATGCATCTTGGTTCCTACGTTCCCATTACTTTGAATGGGTTTTAGGTTCTGACAGGCTTTTGAAAATGTCATAAGGCACTTAAATATTTTTTTTAAATCTGGTCCATGATCACCAGAAAATCTTTGCTTTTTCACTGGCTTTGAGTCAGTTACTCCCCCAATGTACAAATTAGATGCACTCAAGTTTCAATTGAAAAACAGACACTTTCTAAACCCCTCTTGATTACTGAAGGAACAAATTCTGACCCCTGTGAAGTCAATGGGATCAGACTGGGCCCCAAAAGGTGCTTGAATATAATACATTCATTATGGTTATTTCAAGTACAATGCACTTTTCTCATAGATCTTGCTCCTGGTGATCCATTTACATTGTCATTTCAAAATATGTACATGGAAGAAACATGGGGCCTATATACCATTGACACACTAGCCCCAGTGCACCATTTTGGTACTAAACAGTGGTATTCACAATTACACTCATGTTAAGGCTTCTTTACACTCCCAGAGTCAGATTCAGGCTCATAGTATCTAGCTCTAATGTCACACTGGTTTCTGTCGAGACCTACTCTGAGAGACACAGGAATAAGAATAATTTGAGTAAAAGGAGATTCAGCCACACAATTCAAAAGAAACTACCAGGTTCATTCACTTACGTTTCATGAGTCCCAAAAAAGAAGATAGGGTACTTATTTGCTGGAGGCTTCACAGCTCCCTCGGGGAGTTCATCAATCTGTGGGATAGAAAGGGACACAGGATCGTTCTATCACATTCCATCCAATCTCAGAAGCCAGAAAAACCACAACGGTGTGATAGGAGGTTTCACAACTTCTCAGAGGTCCCATTCTGTGCCTGGAGCTTATTTTAATTAGTTTATATGTTATGGCAGGTGTTGGTGTTTGCGAAGCACCGCAACAGCCAATTTGAAGAGTTAATTCCTCTATTTAGTCACAGAACAGGTACACAGGAAGCAGCCATAGGGCAACCTTCTACCACCACGCACTGCCTACATATCTATATGTGGTATTTATATGCCCTTCATAAACACAGTATCTGAGAGCCTCACAATCTTTCATGTTTCTATCCCCATGATACCTGCTAGTTAGAGAAGCACCATTATCCCCATTTTACAGATGAGAGACAGACTAACTTCTCCTGTTCACCTGCACTGAGAACAATAACTTCATCTCCAGATGGTGCTTAGTCCTGCTGTGAAGGTAGGGGACTGGACTTGATGTCCTCTCGAGGTCCCTTCCAGTTCTAATAGTCTATGATTTTGTGATTCTATGATCTCCATGACAATTTGGTCCCTTTGTCTCTGCTGAGGCTACTGTCAAGGCTACAGAGGAGTGTCCCTTGTGGGGTGGGTTTTTGTGATGTGTGCACTTATCTCCCAAGAACGGGACAAAGACCACCAAGATCATGTCACAGGTCACCATGTAGATAGAAGGCAAGAACCTTCAGTACAGATCTTAAGGCCAAATCCTCAGCTGGTCTAAATCAGCCTCGGTTCACTGACTTTAGCCCAGTGGTGTCACATTATATCAACTGATGAGCTGGCATGTCATGAAAACTTCTGCACAATTTTATCTGTGCTAATGTAAGTGTTAAGGATCTTATTTAAAATTCTATAAATGAAGAGTAAAGAGTAACTGAGGGTTCAGACTAGCAGCACGTCCTTAGCTGAACTCTGTAAGGACACAGACAGGAACAACTTCACAAGCTATTCTGTGCATTCAGAAACAGATGGAGGGAAGATTGTTCAGGATGTTACCTGAGCCCTAGTTTCACTGAAATTCATTGTGTGAAATGAGGGCCTGCCAGTCAGATTATTTCCCAGTTAATTCCTATTTTAAATACAGGTACCAGAATAGCTGCAGGAAAATAATGGAAAAGGAAACATTCAGACCCTGCCACTCACTTACAAATGCACATTAGTAGCAAGGGTTTCCATGGCTTTCAGATAGCAACCAATATTATGCTACTTAAAGCTGGAAGCATCTAAAACTTCACACTAACAAGGTCTACAATGACAATTTAGCAGGAATCTGGGGGATGAACCCAATTTGCAGGCCTGGGTCATACTGCAGTCATCCTCATCTTCAGTATGAATGGGAGAGAAATTAGGTTCAGAATGGGCCAGACAACACTGCTAAAAGGATTGCAGTGGCAGTCTCTACAAGCCACACCTCCATATGGAATCTGAAGTTCAGCCAGGGACTGCATTGGAGATGGATGCGGTGTACAGAATACAGTACCTGTGGAGTGTTTAGTCTCTCAGAATAAAACCAACAACTGCAAATCGTCAGTAATACAGGGGAATGAAGAGATGCTTAGTGTGGACTGCTGATCAGAAGGAACATTTCTTACACAGAGTCCAAAGGAAGGAAATTCACGTGACCCTGGGACTCTGGGCTGGGGTGTTATATGAGATGATATTCTGGACTGTGAAGGAGTAAGGGACCTGGCAGCCTCTGTTGCTTGCTGTGAGCAGCACCGAAGAGGTATGGCACAGGGAGGTGTGAAGTTCTTTGTCTTACTGTCACCTGTTCTCTATTCCTCAGTCCCTCCATCCATTGACTGTCCACCCCACTGCCTTTGTGTCATCCTAGGAAGTCATCAACGAGCTTTTCACTGAACACCACAACCTTTCTGAAAGTTTTTAACATAAATCTGCACTGCACAGCCCCAGGATGGACTTTTAGAGTTCCCACTGCATCACACTCTAACCTCCCATTGTGTTGCGAAGTGTTGTTACCAGACGCTTCGTACCTTCTCTGACAGGGCTGCGATCTAAACTCTACAGAGTTACGTCTCTCAGGGTATGTCTACACTGCCACCCTAGTTCGAACTAGGGTGGCTAATGTAGTCCTTCGAACTTGCAAATGAAGCCTGGGATTAAAATATTCCAGGCTTTATTTGCATGTTCCCAGGCACCACCATTTTTAAATGCCCAGTAGTTTGGACTCCCTGCCTGTGGCTACACACGGCATGGGCTAGGTAGTTCGAATTAAAGCTCCTAATTCGAACTACCATTACTCCTCCTGCAACGATACTGCATGGGGGTAGAATCAGCCTTTAAAACTATGTCTACACTGCAATAAAACACACATGGCACCAAGTTTCAGAGCCTGGATGGATTTGCAGGTATGAGGTTTCAGGGCTCCAAAATTGCAGGGTAGATGTTTAAGCTTGGGTTGGAGCCATGCAAGGGGGAAGGTCTCAAAGCCCAGGCTCTGGACCAAACCTGAACATCTACACTGAAATTTTCTAGTCAGACAGCAGGAACCCTGTGACCCACGTCAGCTGTGGTCATTCCATGGGTCTTTTATCACAGTATAGGCATGTCCTTAGTGCCATCAGGACCCCATCCTGTTACTATTGAACTCAAAGGCAAAACCTCCCATGAGTTTAGGGGAAACAGAACTCGACCCTTAGTAACACAGAAGGTTTGCTGTTATTTTTCTCTGTTTTATAAGACTCTGTGCAGACTGCACATGTGAGACTATTAGGAATAAACGTGCCTTACCTTACATACTAAACAGGAACATGTCAGGCCCCTTTCAATTGACTACTGAAGTTGTAGATGCCTATTATTTGACTAAGGGTACATCTACACAGCAGGGCTAAAGCCAAAATAAGCTACACAACTTGAGCTATGTCAATTGCGTAGTTTAAGTCAAAAGAGCTTATTCTGGCTTTTGGAGCTGTCTACACAGCAGGAAGTCCGAGTTAGAGCACTTTTCCTCCAACTTCCCTTACTCCCCATAAAAGGAGGGTTACAGGAGTTGGAGTAAGACTCCTTGCTGTGCAGATGCGGGCCATGTTATTCTGAAATAATGCTGCTGTGCAGACACAGCCTGAGTAATCTCAGTGCTCTGAAAACTACCACCATTTTACACAAAGGGATACCTAAAAGGACGGCAGCCATGCTACTAGCCTCCAACTCCAAATTACCACCACCCTGCATGATGTTTTGGTTAAATCCACTAAGATTTGGATCTGATATTTCCCTCACAGTCAGCAAGATCAAAGTGAGGGGGAAAGTCCTGAATGGCTCAAACCAGGAACAAAAGAGATAAATGCACTCACACTAAGACAGCATGCTGTAGTCAGAGAAACATAGCTAATGACTGAAGCATCTGTCTACTACACAGCCTCACTGCCGTTTCATTTTGTTTCTGGAAGGAAACAAACAGATTTTAAAGGGCCTGCTATAACCAGCAATCAAATGGGAGGTGTTAGGTTTTTTCTAAAGCTCTTGCTCCAGCTGGAGCTAAGCTGCCGTGTGTGTGAATCTGATCTGTGCATCGACCACATCATAAACATGTATTTCAATTACTGCTAAAATAAAGCAGGTGGTTTCAGATGTCCCGTTTTCCTCTCCTTTACTTCCGTTGCTTTCTTCCGCTTAATGAATAACAATTGTGTTCTTACCAAACAAGCTCAGCACAGCAGTGGTTCACAGCTTTTGTTTGCTAGCCGAATGCCCCAGCTTTAGAGCCCCTTTACTAGATTTGTGGTAATTAAATGCAGTCTTTGAAGTGCAGGTCTGCGAGGCGAACACACACTCCCCACATCATTAGTTGGCACAGGGATTTTAGTAAAGCATGTTGCTAAGGCCAACAAACATGAATAACAGCTCAATTTCCTGCCATATCCTTGAAATGCCTTATTATATTCTATATATGTATTATTGTGGGCTCGGATTGTATGTAACTTCTGTTTTCACAGTACTGAGAATGTGCCAAACCAATATGGAGTTTTGGGACAGTAAGTTTTAAATGGATTTCCTGGGAAATTCATAGGGAAAGGTTACTTCCAAAAACTAACCATTTGATGCTACACCCTCAGGAAAGGGTCACTGTCTGATGATTAACAAAGAAGAAGAGCAGAGACCCAAGCTATGTGAAGTAATGACTGGTCTGCCCAGCCTTTGTTCTGAAGCAAAGATGGATGAACTTGTAAACAAAAAGGAAAACATCACTGTGGGGTTTGAAGGACTAACATCTACCAGAGCCTCAGGTTGATGTTGGGGGGAGCCTGGCTCGCTGGTGAGATCACAATGCCAATTAGGAAGCAGGGCAACCTTAAAATCCCTGGTGAGGAGGGTGTGAAACACAAATTTCTACATAGAGGAGAGGCGACGGGTGGGATCTGAAAACCTGAAGTTGGTGGGCTGTGGAGAAGGAACACAAGGTGCAGTTGATCAGAAACTGCAAAAACATGCAAAGAATAATGTAATTTTTCATACACAAATCCTTTTAGTTTATAACCAACCTCAAGAAGGGCCCAGCCTTGTGGCTCTTAGTGCCACTGCACAACATACTCCTCATGTAGTACTCCCAACTGTCTCCTAAAGGCTGGATTCTGCAGCACTTAACCCCCAAGTAGCTTCACTGCAACTAAGGAGACTGTTTGGAGAATGTGATACTGACTCTATGGAATATACGGTGGCTTTTAATCCACAGCCCTGTTTGGGGGTAGTGCCAACATGCATAATCTTAGGAGAGGCACAGGTGAGACTCTGCGTCAGAGAAGCCCAAACCCGCTTAGTGCTGCTTCTCACACATGGGAGAGATGCAGTGTGCTCTACCCACTAGGAAGGAAGCAATTATTCCATTGTAGGGCTGAGGACAGACTTTGCCAGGCCTGGGAAAGGGCAGGCCTCAGGCAGAAGAGGCAGGGCTGGGGGCTAGCCTCCCCCATCCAGGCCTTCAGGATTGCCAGGAGCATGCAGCTTGGGGCTTTTTTTTTTTTTTTTTTTTTTGATCTGAGGAAGTGGGTCTGGCCCACGAAAGCTCATCATCTAATAAACCATCTTGTTAGTCTTTAAAGTGCTACATTGTCCTGCATTTTGCTTCAACTACCCCAGACTAACACGGCTACATTTCTATCACTATTCTTGGGGCTCTGGCAGTGATATAATGGCAGCAGCAGTGGTGGCCAGGAGCCCCAGGCCATTTTAAATCACCGGGCAGTTGCTCTCTCTCCCCTACCCCAGCTCTGTTCCCTTGCATGTGATGGCCCCAGTAGAACTGCCAACTTTCTAATTCCAGAGAACTGAACACTCTTGCCCCCACCCACTTCCCTGTCCCTTCTCTGAGGCCCTGCCCTATCCCACCCCTTCTCAAAGCTCAGCCCCTGTTTACTCCATCTCCCTTCCTTCTATCGCTTACTTTCCTTCAACCTGTCTCACATGCTCGTTTTCATTGCAAGGCCCAAACAGGCATATTATTATTCTGATAGAGGTGTTATGCTAAGTTAAGGTTTGATTTGTTACAGGACACTAGAGCTAGAAACAAGAGTCAGAAGGGGCAATTTTAAAAAAAAGAAATTTCACAAAGGTTTTCATGATTTTTCCCTGCCTTCTTCCCATTTTTTGTAACCAGCTACATGTTTCTTATTCACTAAAGTTATCATAATTTCATGTTTGACCACATTGTCACAGCTGCAACGGGTGCACTAAAGGCCCATTCCTGAAACCCAAATACAAATCCATAGAACAAAACCACAGAAATGCACACCTATCCAAATACCTACATAAATAAATCTGTCAAAACAAATTCCCCACCTACATGCAGATACACACATGTATTCATGTGTACACATCTGAGCATACACTAACACTGAGGGTATGTCTACACTGCAGAGTTTTTCTGGAAAATGGCCATTTTCCTGGAAAAACTACATTTAACGTCCACACTGCAATTGCATTCTTTCGACAGAAAGTCAAAAGAACACAGGGGTTGTTCCGACAGTGGTAAACCTCTTTTTACGAGGAAGATAAATTTTTCCGAAAGATGGGGAAGAGGGGTTTTTTTTGAAAGAAGAGGCCTCCAGGAAAAAGCACATGTGCCCTGGTGGCCACTCCGTCCATAGTAATTACAACTGAAATGTGAGATAGCATCCAATCAATGGACGCTATCTTTCGAAAAAGCAGATCGCTTTTTTGACGTGCTTTTGCTGTGTGGACGCACTCTTTCTAAAGAAGTTTTCCAGGAGATCTCTTCCAGAATGGCTTCTTCTGAAAGAAGCCTGCAGTCTAGACATAGCCTGACATTCCTCATTATTTAATATTGTCATTATTGTTTAGGGCCTAGAGACCCCAACTAAGATCAGGGTTCCACACTGATAGGTGCTGGACATACACATAAAAAGAAAGAGTCTGCAACAAAGAGTTTATGATACAGCTAGACAGAGGCGAGGACAAATGTATGATACATTGGCTCTATTGGAATTACTAGTCAACAACATTGATTTTTAAAAGCTTGTTATGAAATGCATACACACACTGTTACTACTTTTTGTGTGTGCAAGCCAAGCAAAAGGAATACAAGTCAAAGAGTTAGGCCACAAATTTTAACCGGACAGGCATGAACACAGGTGGGAATACATGCACCTTTCTATATAAAGGCAAAGTCCCTTACACATATATCATGCATGCACACACTTAGCTACATGGAAACACTTTCCCAAGGTCTGCCTAAATCACCCAGCTGGAAAGGGAGGATGAGCTGAAGGGGAAAAGATGGAGGGTAGGGAGGAAAGAAGATGGAGAAAGAAAGAGGCCACGGATGAGAGCAGGGTAGGGATGAGAGAGGCAGAATAGGCCATCAATTTCCAGGCCTGTTGCTATAAGGAGCACAGGAGAGCTATGTATGCAGCTCCCAGCAAAGTCCCAGCCTGGAGTTTTCTTCCTGCCCTTCTGCACCAAAGGGGAGAGGCTGAAGCACTGCAGGGGAGAAGGCACCTGCGGCAGCCCGCTCCCCAGCCTCCTGGCAGCTGGGCATGGGCACTAACAGGGGGCAGGAAACTGTAGCCAACAGCCCCCTCCCCCTAAAAAGGGCCCCAGGAGCGTCCTGAGCCTCTCAGATTCATCTACCCCAGCAGGGTCCTGCACTGCAAGGCCTCATCCAGGGCAAGCCCCCCCCCCCAGCTCCCACAGCGTGTGCCACCCCTCCAGCAGCTCACCAGACCCACTCCATTCCCAACTCAAGTGACCAGCTCCACAGCACCACGCCCACTCACCCCGGCCCCGGCTGCTTGTGGGCACATCATTGGGCTCTGACAATTTCAGCCCAGTTGGCTCCCAATGCCTTCACTGAGCAATAAAGCACATTTACACACACCCCCGAGCCACCCCCCCTGCCCATGCCACATATTTTCCTGCCAACTTTACTGGGGATTTGTGCCTCTCCCAATGCCCCCAATAAAATAAAAATGGGATGCAAACCTGTCAGCCATTTCAGATCTCTCCTTAGGGAGCACCAATCCCTTGTAGGAGGTGGGAGGCTGGAAATGCCACCACAATCGCCCCTTCCCTAGGTGAGTATAGGGGAGGGAGGCAAGATGCTGGGGGAGTGAGGCTGGCAAAAACTTGGGGGGGGGGGTGTTTCTTTTACCTTAGACCAGCTACTGGCCTCCATTGTTGGAGAATTCAATGGCATTGACACAGCCAAAGTGGCCCAGGGCCTTCTTGTAGAGATTTCTGCAGCCCCGCAGGCATCTCCTCTGAAAGTCCTGGGTGAGCAGCAGATCCCTCTGCAGGCCCCGCTGGGACAAAAAGCCCACCATGGACCTCACATGCTGTCCCCCAGCCCAGGTCTCCTCTTCATGCTGCTGCCTGTGCTGCTGCTCTCCATCGTCCCCTCACTTTCTGCTTTCTCCCCTCCCGCTTTGTTATAGTTATGATGATGTTTTTCTTTAGCCAGTCATAGTAGCAGAGGGAGATGGTACAGGCTGTACCTCTAAAAACCGGCATTCTCTGGTCCAGCAACATCCATGGTCTGACAGGACTAGAGAACCTGGGACCCTAAGGGTAGGAGGGACAGCTGGGGCTGGGGAAAACAGGGTCAGCTGTAGGCAGCGCAGAACCAGGGCTGGAGCCCCTGGAGCCCATAGTGGTGCACAGCCAGGGATGGAGTTCCCTGGCAGCCCCCAGCAGCGTGGGGCAGAATCTCCTTCCAATTCCCAGGAACACAGGGCCAGAGCCTGACAGCAGCCCGTGGAAAGGTGGGGCTGGGATTGGAGCAGCGCAGGACCAGAGTCCCCTGGCAGCCTCCAGAAATGTGGGGCAAGAGCTCATTGCAGCATCCCCTGGAGTATGGGGCTGTGACAGGAGCCACATGACAGTCCCTGGGAGTATGGGGCTGGGCTGGAGCCCTGCAGCAGCCTGCAGCAACAAGGGGCTGGGGCTGGAGTACCTGGGCAGCCTGTGTCCTCAGAGGGCCAAAGCCCTGCAGCAGCCCCTGGGAACATGGGCCCTGGGGCTGGAGCCCTGCAGCATTCTGGGGCCGAAGTCCCCTGGCAGCATCCAGAAACGAGGGGGCAAAGCCCATGCAGCAGCAACCTGGAATGTGGGTCTGGGACTGGAGCCCCACGGCAGGAGCCAGTGCTGCTTAGGGAGCTGGAAGCAGCTAGACAAGCCTCCCAGCCTGTTTTGGGTGGGAGGGCGAGGCAGGGTGCCTAGGGCAGCCTGCCAGCAGCAATGAGGGGAAGGAGGGCCTATTACTTGCTTTCATGTGCTCCCAACACAATGCTCCCGGCAGCACCTCCAGCTACTCCTATTGGCTGGATTCCGGAGCATCCGGAAAAGACTTCAGGAAGTGTCCCTGTGCTCCTGTTCCCCCAACTGGGGAGAAGGAGAACAGCAGCGCGCAGCCATTTCTAACTGTGTTTTGAGCCTCAGGGCTTTCCAGGACATTTCACTGCTTCATGGGGACACGAGATTTAAAATAGGGACTGTCCCAGAAAAACTGGGACATATGACAGCATAATTATGGCTGACAAAGTATTCTACAGTGCAAACATATTTTGCTATGGAGAAAACATGGAGCCAACAGGAAAAATTAAGTTGATTGTCCATAAATATGTATGTGGATGTAGAAATCACAGGAACAGGGAATGTAAATTGATTGTTATGATATGCAGTAAGTGCCTTTGACTAGCAAAAGCATTGCAGAGATCCACATCTGCCACTGAAATGTCTGGAGTCAGAGCACAGCAATCAACTGGTTAAAGTTGCTTATTATTACCAACAAAGACCAAGCGTGTTGGTATTTTGCAATTAGCTAATTATAAAAAAGAATGGCTAAAAGCAACCTCCTTCAGAATTGATCACTGGAACAGATTACTTGTTTTCCCCCATGCTGGCCTTTTTTACCTCCCATCAACTTACACATTTTAGCTAAAGATGGAAAGTACATGTTTTTTTAAATACAGTAGTATAGGCTATTGGGAGGCACCAGAATAAATAGATCCTTTTTACAGCAATTATTTACAATAATACAAAAAAAGCAGTCATGTAGCACTTTAAAGACTAACAAGATGGTTTATTAGGTGATGAGCTTTTGAGGGGCAGACCTACTTCTTCAGATCATATTCTGAAAGACTAAGACTTTCAGAATATAATCTGAAAAAGTGGGTCTGCCCCACGAAAGTTCATCACCTAATAAACCATCTTGTTAGTCTTTAAAGTGCTACATGACTGCTTTTTTTGTTTTACCACAACCAGACTAACAAGGCTACCTCTCTGGTACTTTAAAATAATACATAATTCAACAAATATCTAATATCATGCTTTTCTTCCCAAAGTACTTCATAAACTATGAACATATTGTTTTGGCAAAATGCAGCCACCACTACCGCTCTACCAAATGTAGCCTTCCTTGCACGTTGTGTAATGGAGGATAGAGTCTGTTTACATGCAAATACCAGTTATGCATTAATATAATTTGCATGCCAAATACTTTGCATGCAGACAGACACCTCCACTATTTGAAACTTTGGTCCAACAAACGTTTTCCATCGCTAGTGTCTATTATCCTAATCCCGTGGCACTTAAATCAAGCCAAATTTCCACCAAAGTTGCCTAAGAATTGCAGAATTTGGCCCTTAATTTTCAGGACTGCATGTCATTTTAAGTGCAGCATAATTCTTCCTCTGCTGTACATCATACCCTAAAACTACAAGTGGGCGATGCTGACACATGCACATTTTTTGACTAATTAAAAAAAAACTTGACAAAAGGGTGGAAGCAGAAGCAAACTTAATAAAAATAATTGCTCTGCTCTAAAAGTGAAAAAAAATGAGTCAAGGCATTTGAAAGTAGAATCAGAAAAAAAAGATGAAAAAGGTCAGAGAGGCATCTCTAAGCACTGCTGTAAGCGACAGAAGGACATTGAACAGACAGCAAGAAATGACAGTATAAAGGCGTCAATCCTTCTCTTGCCTCTGTGCATGCTCAGAAACAGAACAAGATTTAAAGAAGACAATAAAGAGTTAACTGAAGCCTGAACAACCCTGGCAGGCCCTTGCTAAGGAGGAGCAGCCATCCTACAGCTCAATACAGCTCTAATTAGCAGCATTCTGAAAAAAAAAACCACCACCACCCAAAGCTGATTTATGGCGGGGCTGCCCATGTCTTCAAAATGAAGCTGGACCCTAGAGCTAATGAGTCTGATCCAACAAACCACTTAAGAGCATGCATAACTTTGAAGCCAATGAGACTATATGCTTAAAATTATGCATGTGCTTAATTTTTTTTTTTTTTGCTGGATCGGGACCTTCTCTTCCCAGAATACAAAACTGCACTTTGAGCCAGATGGTCACATAAAGGTATCTGCAAATTGCTCCATTTTCAGCTAACAAAGTGTATCCCTGACATGCTGAGGGCTTGTCTTCATTTCCAGGAAGACTGGAGCTCTGGAGGTCAAACTTTCGGCATTTGATTTAGCGGGTCTGGAGAGGACCCACTAAATTGAACGCTGAGGGTACCCCTGTGGATCCTGGAACTCATTGATGGGAGAGTTTCTCCTGTCAATCTCCTGCTGTGGGGCCACCCCAGAAAATCAATGAAAGGTACACTGATTCAGCTATGCAATTCACGTAACTGGAGTTGCGTATCTTGCATTGATTTTCACTGTGGCTGTGTCTACATTGGCACCCTTTTCCGGAAAAGGGATGCTAATGAGACAAGTCGGAATTGCAAATGCCGCAGGGGATTTAAATATCCCCCACGGTATTTGCATGAACATGGCTGCTGCTTTTTTCCGGCTCGGGGCTTTGCCGGAGAAAAGCGCCAGTCTAGATGGGATCTTTCAGAAAATAAAGCCTTTTCCGGAAGATCCCTTATTCCTCTTAAAATCAGGAATAAGGGATCTTCTGGAAAAGGCTTTATTTTCCGAAAGAGCCCATCTAGACTGGCGCTTTTCTCCGGCAAAGCCCCGAGACGGAAAAAAGCGGCAGCCATGTTCATGCAAATGCCGCGGGGGATATTTAAATCCCCTGCGGCATTTGCAATTCCGACTTGTCTCATTAGCATCCCTTTTCCGGAAAAGGGTGCCAATGTAGACACTGCCTGCCAGTGTAGACCTGGCCTCAGTGAAGTTTCTGCAATATTATTATCAGCCACCAGATGGTACTACTGCTAGGTCTGTTTCTCGGAATGCATAGGGAGTTGAGAAATCTTATTGACAACTTTGCAGTTGTTTGAAACAAGTAAGCAGAGTAGAATTTGTTGTGCCTGAATTTCTCTGACTGAATAATTCCTTAGATGCAGAGATGCTGCCTGCAGATTATATCAACCCAAGCAAACCAAACTCTACATGTTGCCAAAACAGGATTGTCTTTGAATGGACAAAATTTGGCCACCCTGGTTTGTGATCTTACCTTTAAGATATAAAGATTTGTAAATCCTGAGTAAAGAATAAATAAGCTTGGTACTGGTCCATATAAAAAATAAAAACCAATTAAATAAAGTTTAATAGTTGACACAGCAAATGAGAAATTTTAGGGGAGGGCAGCATTAGCACAAATACCTCAGGGTATGTCTACACTACAGAGTTAGTTCGAACTAACTGAGTTCGAATTAGTTAATTCGAATTAAGCTAATTCGAACTAACGGATCCAGACTAAAAAACTAGTTCGAATTAGCGTTTTGCTAATTCGAACTAGCATGTCCACATTAAGTGGACCCTGAACCAGGCTTAAGGATGGCCGGAAGCAGTGCCGGCAGGGCATCAGAGGAGGACTTAGAGCGTGGAGATGCTGTCTCAGGCTAGCCGAGGGTTGTGCTTAAAGGGACCCGACCCCCACCCCGGACAGACAGTTCTCAGGGGTGCCCCGCTTGAAAAGCAGTCCTGGCTTGGAGTGCCCGGAGTACCCACACTGGGAACATCACACCACTCGGCCATCAGCCCGGCTGCACTTGCCGCAGGCTGCCATCTGGGGAGAGGGGGCAATTGGGGGGCTGCAGGAGAGCTTCCACCCCCAGAAGCCCGCAGAGCCAGCCCAGTTCTCCCCATCGGGGGCTCGTACCCCATTCCTCCCTCACCTCCTTCCACTTACCCTTCCCTAGCCCCTTTTCTTGATGTACAAAATAAAGGACAATTGTGGTCAAAAATGGAATCTGTCTTTATTGAACAAAACTGGGGGAGACTGGGAAAAGAAGGTGGGAGAGGGGAGGGCAACTACAATGATCGGGGTTGGGAACAGGTCCCATATGAAGAGAGGCTAAAGAGACTGGGACTTCTCAGCTTAGAAAAGAGGAGACGGAGGGGGGACAGGATAGAGGTCTCTAAAAGCAGGAGTTGGATGGAGAGGGTGCATACAGAAAAGTTCTTCATTAGTTCCCATAAAGAAGGACTAGAGGACACCAAAGGAAAGGAATGGGTAGCAGGCTTCAAACTAGTAACAGAAAGTTGTTCTTCACAAAGCAAAGAGTCAACCTGTGGAACTCCTTGCTGCAGGAGGCTGTGAAGGCTAGAACTAGAACAGAGTTTAAAGGGACGTGAGATCAAGTCATGGAGGTTGGGTCCATGGAGTGGTATTAGCCAGGGGGTAGGAGTGGTGTCCCTGCCCAAGGTTTGTGGAAGGCTGGAGAGGGATGGCACGAGACAAATGGCTTGGTCATTGTCTTCGGTCCATCCCCTCCAGGGTCCCTAGGGTTGGCCACTGTCGGCAGACAGGCTACTGCGCTAAATGGACCTTTGGTCTGACCCAGGACGGCCATTGTAAGCTCAGGGCTCAGGGTCGGGGGTCTCAGCGGACCCCCTAGATTTTTATGCACACCTGCTCCTGGGTGGCCAGGCTGGCAGCTCTCCTGCCCAAGCCGGCCACTTTCCTGTGCCTAGTGCGGAGATCGTGGACGAGGTCCACGATGTCCGCATTAGCCCAGGCAGGTGCCCACCTCTTGCGGTCCCGGGCAAGCTCCCGGGAGCCGCCAGCCTGGTCCCAGGAAGAGGGGGAGGGCTGAGGGGCATCGGGTGGGTGGCTCTGTGCCGTGCCAGGTGCAGGGTCTGCTGGCTGGGTGCTGGCAGGCTTGCACCTGGCACGGGCACCGTAGCCAGCCCTTGCCCCTTTAAGGGGTCCGGGGCCGGGAGGGGGGCATAGAGTTTCCCTGGTGTTGGCCAGAGTGGCCACCAGGGAAACCTGGGGAGGGCTAGCCTTCCACTAGTTCGAATTAAGGGTCTACACAGCCCTTAATTCGAACTAGCTAGTTCGAACTAGGCTTAATCCTCGTAAAATGAGGTTTTCCTAGTTCGAACTAAGCGCTCCGCTAGTTCGAATTAAGTTTGAACTAGCGGAGCGCTAGTGTAGCGCCTATCAAAGTTAGTTCGAACTAACCTCCGTTAGTTTGAACTAACTCTGTAGTGTAGACATACCCTCATTCTCTGCTTCCAGCTTCATTCTCTTGAGTCTATGGGAGAGTCCTGTTCTCCGCTATGCCCAGTGAAAAACGTCCTGCCACATTCTACATCCTCTCCCCACAGATGTTGGAAAGGGTGGACCCGAAGGCACAGCAAGCTCATTCACCAAACTGGGTTTGTTACTGTTGGGTCTTACAGTGGGGAAACTGGAATTTTATTGCTTTATGGGGGGTAGGAATAAAGTGGGAAATGTCAAATCAGGCCTGAATTCAACTATTTGGGCTTGTCAGCGAGATCATAACCCTTTCATCTACAATTCTACATCTAGGGTGCTGAGAGTGTAGACCTTTGGCCAAATGCACTCACCCAAATTGTTTAACCAGAGCTTCATGTCTTCCACGGTGCTATGTGCTCCAGAATCCAAGCCTTCATTTAAAAACAAGAAAATGTTGCCAAAAGTAACCGCAAAAACGTGAGCCAAATGTAAACAAATCCTGAGCTGATTTCTGTGGTCCGTAGACTGACTTTTACTAGTCATTTTCAGATTTAATTCATTTTTTAAAAATTCCCTCCATTTTTAAATATGGGTCTGTCACACCATTTCCAATCTGCCACAGCAAATGTCAGGAATCTTGCTACAGAGTTTTGGTTCAGCTTTCTGCAGAGTACACAAAGACTAGTTTATTATATGGCCCAGGACCAGCCCTATTTAAGAAAAACGGGACCCAGGAAGACTGCAGATACCAAATGCAGAAGGGACCTGGCAGATACTAAAAGATGTAATACTAGAACTAGAGGCTCAGCATCAAGCTGTTCTGAGGCAGAGGAACGATAAAAGCCACAGGAGGCCAATGTGGCTGCACAAGGAGGTATTCAGCTATTTAAACCCAAAAGGGATACATACAGAAAATGGAAGGAGGAACATGGCATCAAGGAAGTATACATGGAAATAGTGCGAGGTGTAGGGACAATATTAGAAAAGCCACAGCAAAGAATGTTACAGCTGGCAAAAAATGTAAGAGGGTTCTTCAAATGTCAGACAAAACAGAAAGATAAAGGATGGTGCAGGCCAACTGCTCAATGGAGAAGGTGAGAAGGTAACATAAGATGATAGAAAGGCAGAGCTGCTCAATGACGACATTGCTTCCGTCTTCTCACAAAAAATAACACGACCGAGAACTATCAAAGTTACCATAGACAATAAGGGGAAAGGGATGCAGATCAGGATAGGGGAAGAACAAGTCAGAAACATCCTGACCAATATGAATGAATTCAAGATAGCAGGGCCTGATGTCACAGGTGCTGAAGGAATTAGATGAAGGTATTTCAGAACCATTGGCAATAATATTTGCGAACTCATGGATGATAAGAGAGGTCCCAGAACACTGGAGAAGGAGGAAAAAGAGGAGCTAGCTTGACCTCAACACTGGGGAAGCTACCAGAATAACATATAAAACACTCAATTTGCAAATACCTGGAAGATGAGGGGTGATTAAGCATTGACTAAGAACCAACCATGCCAAACCTGTTTGATTTCCTTCTTTGACAAGGTAAGTGGTTTGGTGGATGGGGTAATGTGGTGGACATAATCAGGGCTCGACAAATTCTGGAAAACCCTACTCGCCAGACAAAAAAGGGACTCGCCACTCTCCCCCCCAAAAAGTGTTTTTTTAATAGCATAAATTCCTAATAAGAATAAGAACAGTAATTACTAATAAGTTATTAATAAATATCTTATAAACCTCTAGCTTTTCCCTCTGCTGCCATGTCTCCTCCCCTTGCTCCATCAGCTCCCCTGGTGCCTGCTGCCCTCCAACCCCTCACCCTCCTTTGCTGTCCTGACTCCTGCCCTTCTCACTGCCCTCAGCCTTCCTGAGACCTGCCCCCCTCCACCAGCCCTTTTCTCCCCCCTGTGCCCAGTCCTCCAGTAGCCCTACTCTGATCTGATCCTCATCCCCTCTCCTAACACCTCCCTCTACACACCTGCCCTGACTATCTCCTCTGGTGATGGTCCCTCTCCTGCAGGTGTCTGCCCTTCTGCTTCACCCCCAGAATCCCCTGGCACCTGCACCCTCCTGGTGCCTCCCCCTTCCCTCACTGCCCCTGCCCCCTTTGCTCTTGTTTTCCCTGATGCCCACCCCCTCACCACCCTCTGCCCCCATTCCCCTCATGCTCCTGTGCCCTCCCACACAACTTGCTCCATTCCTGCCTTCCTCATGCCCACCCCTTCTTTCTAGCCTTCTCCTAGAACCTCCCTCTCCCCCCCACCAGCGCCCTTACTCTCTCCTCTCCCAGCATCACCCTCCCACTGACACCTCCCCTCCTGCTCTTTACCTCATTGTCTGCACTTGGCCCCCTGGCATTTGTCTCTCCTGCATCCCTGTCCCTAGGTGCCTTCCCCTTTCTTCTTCTTCTCCTGACCTCCTCCCCTTCCCTTCCCTTAGCACAAGACCCTTCCCCATATTTTCCCCCTCCCCTCCCCACAGTCCAGTCCAGTCCAGCCCCTTCCCTTCCCCCAGGGCCAGCTCTAGGTTTTTTGCTGCCCCAAGCAAAACATTTTGCCCTCCCCCCCCTTTTTGTTGTCTTTTACACGTTTGCATTTTGCAATGGGGTTTTTTTTTTTTCATTTTTGTCCCGGCATTTTAGCCCTATAAATAGCATTTTCATTTGTTTTTTTCCATAAAGGCAAAGGCGCTTCAAGTGAACTCCCCCTTTCACACCCTGCTGGGTCATAGTAGCCTTTTCTCTGGCCTGTCCAGTCCCTCCCTAAGGACAAGCACCCCTCACTCCCGACCCACAGGGGAAACAGGGTGCAGGGACAGCACAGAGCCAGAGGGGTGCAGGGAACAGTGGGCGGGGGGAGGTACAGGGGTGGTGTGGGGTACAGGAGGCACAGAGCCAGAGGGATGCAGGGTGCGGGGTAGGCACGGAGAATGGGACGCGGGGAACGGGAGGGGCACAGGGATTGGGGTCTAGGGGCAGTGCAGGGAACGGGCAGCACAGAGCTGGGGGCAGGGATCGGAGGGGAGCAGAGTGCAAGGGCAGCGCAGAGCCAGAGAGACGCAGGGAAGACGGAGAGCAGGAGGTCCAGGGTACAGGGAAGCAGGGTGCAGGGGTGGCTTGGGGAACGGGCAGCACGGAGACAAAGTGGTGCAGGGCAGGTGCAGTGAGCTGGGTGGTCGGCTGGGAGTGGTCTTTCACCGGCGAGGGGGTTGGGGCCATGGCAGGACTGGAGCCGGCAGGGCGGGGCCTGGCTGCACCACAGCCAGCTCCGGGGGCCACGCAGCCAGAGCCGAGCTGCTGCGCCCTTTAAAATCAGCGGGGCTATGTCATGCCAGAATCCTGGCGTCTGCCGCCATCCCGCCACTGGCCCCGCCTCCTTGCGCCGGAGCTGCACACGGGCAGCCCGGCGCTGAGAATCACTGCGCTTCCCCCTTCCCGGCGGCACTCCACTCCTCCACCCGGCCAGCGGATCGGATTGGGCCACACCGGCCATAGTGCGGGCTTTGGCCAGCCCGTCACAACTGCCCACCGGGCCAGTCCGCCCCTGCACTCGCCAGCTGATAAAATCTACTTGCCACGGGCAAGCGGGCGAGTGCATTTGTCCAGCCCTGGACATAATATACCTGGACTTTATCAAGGCTTTTGACACAGTCCCACACAACATTCTCATAAATAAGTTGGAGAAAGACAGGCTTGGTATAACTACCATTAGATGGATACATTATTGATTAAGAACTTCAACCAAGTGTAACTCTTAATAGAATGATGTCATTCTGGATCGGGTGTTACTTAACATCTGTATTAATGACCTAGAAGTACAAATAGGGAGCGTACTGATCAAATCTGCAGATGACACAAAGCTAGAAGGGGCTGCAAACCCCTTGGAGTATAGAGCTAAAATTCAAAGGTATCCTAATAAATTGGAAAACTGGGCTATCGACAGGAAACTGAACAAAGACAAATAGAAGGTGCTACACTTAGGGTAGAAAAATCAAATGCACAATTACAGAATGGCAGATAACTGGCTTGGTGGCAGCACTGCTGAGCAGGATCTGAGAGTTGTGATGGATCACAACCTCAGCATGAGTCAATAATGTGGAGCTGTTGTGAAAAAAAAAAAGCAATCAAACAAACAAATGCAATATTGGATTGTAGTTACAGAGGCATAGCATGTAGGTCACAGGAGGTGATAGTACCATTCCACTTGGTGCTGGTTAAGCCTCAATTGGAGTACTGTGGCCAATTTTGATCACTGCTGTATTAGAAAAGGTTCAGAGAAACTGGAAAGGATCCAGAAGCGAGCGACAAAGGGACGGAATGCAGCTATATGAGCCAAGGCTAAAGGAACTGGGGATATTTAGTTAGGAAAATAGGGGTAGGTCTACACTTGGTCCCTAGTTCAAACTAGGGATGCAAATGTAGGCGACCAAAACTGCTAATGAAGCGGGGATTTAAATATCCTACATCAGGTAAGGATGTTAAGTAGCGGGTAATTGACTAATCGAATATTTTTAGTCGACTATTTTGCATGGTGTAGGGATGGTGTAGGTAGAGCTTGGTCCTGCCTTGAGGGCGGGGGGCTGGACTCGATGACCTCTTGAGGTCCCTTCCAGTCCTATTATTCTATGATTCTATGATTAGTTGATAGGACGCCTCCACCTTGCTACACTTCAAAGACAAAAGTGCCTCGTGGAGCTGAGTCCCTTGCTGATCCTGGGCTCCATGTGGTGCTGCTGCTTTGAAACGCCGCATACAGCCTGGGGACACCCCAGCTGGCCCTGGATTGCAGAGGTCTGGCCCCAGGCTTCAAGTGGCGCTGCTGCTTTGAAGTACCCTCTCTTCTTCTCCCCACTTGCTGCCTCTTTCTGATAGAGGCAGCAAAAGGGGGGGGAGTGACTAGTCGACTATCTGACAAGCATTTGCTTATCAGATAGTCAATTAGTCCTTCACATCCCTACCTTCGGGCAGGCAAACAGAGACCTCCTGCTTCTCTCAGTCAGCCCCCAAACTGAGCCTTGCTCCCCTCTCCAGGCCTGGTGTTGGCTGCAGATATAAGACTAGCTGAGCTCACAGGTTTACTTTAACCCTTGCTGTGCCAGACAACAGTTTCTCTGCTCCTTCACAGGCTCTTAGTCAAACTGTCAAGAGCATCCTAGCCTGGGTAGTCACTGACCTTCTCCTCCACAACAGACATTTCTGAGCACACATAGGAGATAGAATTAGTGTGTAGAAAAGGCAAACCAACAGTCTGCCCCAGTGGTTTTCAAACTTTTTTCCGCATGACCCAGCTGAAAAAAATGGTTACTATCCGCAACCCAATGTAATCATATTTTTTATTAGAGTGAGGGTTGTGGGGTGGGGCCAGATGGGGCTGGTGCGTGGGAGGAGGAGAGGGCATCACCTAGGTGTGCAGGCTCTGGTATAGGGTAGGATGAGGGCTTGGGAGTAGAATATGGGGCTCCAGGCTGGGGACAGAGCAGAAGGGTAAAGGGGTGAGAGGAAGGGGCTGAGGTGGTGATGGGTTTCAGGTTGGGTGCAGGTTCTGGGGTGGAAGAGATGAGGTGTTTGGAGTGTACAAGGGGGTTCAGAGAAGCTCAGGGCTGGGGCAGGGGATTGGTGCTCGGGTTTTGGGCATGGGCTTTCCTCTGCCAACTCCCAGTTAGCAGCACAGCAGAGGTGCTGAGACAGGCTTTCTGCCTGTCCTGGCACCGCGGACTGCACTGTGCCCCATAAGAGGCCAGCAGCAGGTCTGGATCATAGGCAGTGATGCACAAGTGGCTCTGCTCACTGCTTTCACCCACAGGCACCAGTTCCTAGAGCCAAAGCCCAGGGTGGAGGCAGTGCAAGGAGCTCCATCAAGCCCCACATAGGAGCTGGACCAGCTGCTGGCTGCTTTTGGGGCACAGCAGGGTCTACAGTGCCAGGACAGTGAGAAAGCCTTCAGTAGCACCCCCTGCTGGTCACCCTACTGCAAGACAACCCAGCTCCTGACATTCCACGACCCAGTACTGGGTTGCGACCCTTAGTTCAAAAATCACTGGTTTACCTCAAGGTTCTGTGCTAGCACGGATACCTTTCAGACTACATAAACAAACTTCTGCGTAAGGGGTCCTGCGTATTCATGTACACAGATAGCAGTTGCCCCAGGTAACCCAGCACTGTCACTTGCAGAACCTGAAGATGCCCTAAACGCTGATTTGATAAGGTGGCTGAATTTGGGGGTCAGTGTCATTTATAACCAAGCAGGACCAAGGCAGTTTTGAGTTCCACCTTCACAACTCCAGAGCAGCTCAAGAATTGAATATCTTTCTCAACAAACAGGCTGTGACTACATTGGCATCCCTTTCCGGAAAAGGGATGCTAATGAGACACTTCGGAATTGCAATTCCGCCGGGGATTTAAATATCCCCCGCGGCATTTGCATTTACATGGCTGCCGCTTTTTTCCGGCTCGGGGTTTTTGCCGGAGAAAAACGCCAGTGTAGACGCGATTTTCTGGAAAATAAGCCCTTTTCCGGAAGATCCCTTATTCCTACTTGTAAGGGATCTTCCAGAAAAGGGCTTATTTTCCAGAAAATCGCGTCTACACTGGCGCTTTTCTCCAGCAAAAACCCCGAGACGGAAAAAAGCGGCAGCCATGTAAATGCAAATGCCGCGGGGGGTATTTAAATCCCTGGCGGATTTGCAATTCTGAAGTGTCTCATTAGCATCCCTTTTCCGGAAAGGGATGCCAATGTAGACACAGCCACATTGTTTGAGATCTGAAACATAAGAACATAACATAACATAAGAACGGCAGTACTGGGTCAGACCAAAGGTCCATCTAGCCCAGTATCCTGTCTACCGACAGTGGCCAGCACCAGGTGCCCGAGAGAGGGTGGACCGAAGACAACGATCAAGCGATTTGTCTCCTGCCATCCCTCTCCAGCCTCTGACAAACAGAAGCCAAGAACACCATTTTATCCCCTGGTTAATAGCCTTTTATGAACCTAGCCTCCATGAAATTATCTAGCTTCTCTTTAAACTCTATTATAGTCCTAGCCTTCATAGCCTCCTCTGGCAAGGAGTTCCACAGGTTGACTACACGCTGTGTGAAGAACTTTAGCTGATTAGTTTTAAACCTGCTACCCATTAATTTCATTTGGTGTCCTCTAGTTCTTCTATTTAGGGAACTAATAAAAAAGGGTATGTCTACACTACCCCGCTAGTTCGAACTAGCGGGGTAATGTATGCATACCGAACTTGCTAATGAAGCCCGGGATTTGAATTTCCCGGGCTTCATTAGCATAAAGCCGGCGCCGCCATTTTTAAAAGCCGGCTAGTGAGAACCCCGTGCCGCGCGGCTACACGCGGCACGGGCTAGATAGTTCGAACTAGCTAGCTATTCCGAACTATCTGTACACCTCGTGGAACTAGCTAGCTAGTTCGAACTATCTAGCCCTCTTCACACCACTCATGATTTTATATACCTCTATCATATCCCCCCTCAGTCTCCTCTTTTCTAAACTGAAAAGTCCCAGTCGCTTTAACCTCTCCTCATATGGGACCCGTTCCAAACCCCTAATCATTTTAGTTGCCCTTTTCTGAACCCTTTCCAAGGCCAAAATATCTTTTTTGAGGTGAGGAGACCACATCTGTACACAGTATTCAAGATGTGGGCATACCATAGTTTTATACAGGGGCAGTAAGATATTCTGGGTCTTATTTTCTATCCCTTTCCTAATAATTCCTAGCATCCTATTTGCCTTTTTGACTGCCGCTGCACACTGTGTGGAAGTTATCAGAGAACTGTCCACGATAACTCCAAGATCTCTTTCCTGATTTGTCGTAGCCAAATTAGCCCCCATCATACTGTATGTATAGTTGGGGTTATTTTTCCCGATGTGCATTACTTTACACTTATCCACATTAAATTTCATTTGCCATTTTGTTGCCCAATTACTCAGTTTGGTGAGATCTTCTTGGAGTCCCTCACAGTCTGCTTCTGTCTTGACTATCCTAAACAGTTTTGTATCATCTGCAAACTTTACTACCTCACTGCTTACCCCTTTCTCCAGATCATTTATGAATAAGTTGAAAAGGATTGGTCCCAGGACTGACCCTTGGGGTACACCACTAGTTACCCCTCTCCAATCTGAAAATTTACCATTTATTCCTACCCTTTGTTTCCTGTCTTTTAACCAGTTCTCAATCCAAGAAAGGACCTTCCCTCTTATCCCATGGCCATGTAATTTACACAAGAGCCTTTGGTGAGGGACCTTGTCAAAGGCTTTCTGAAAATCCAAGTATACTAGATCTACTGGATCCCCCTTGTCCGCATGTTTGTTAACCCCTTCAAAGAACTCTAATAGATTAGTAAGACAGGATTTCCCTTTACAGAAACCATGTTGACTTTTGTCCAATAAATTATGTTCTTCTACATGCTTCACAATTTTATTCTTTACTATTGTTTCGACTAATTTGCCCGGTACTGAAGTTAGACTTACCAGTCTGGAATTGCCAGGATCGCCTCTAGAGCCCTTTTTAAATATTGGTGTCATGTTGGTTACCTTCCAGTCATTAGGTACGGAAGCTGATTTAAAGGATAGGTTACAAACCACAGATAATAGCTCAGCAATTTCCCATTTTAGTTCTTTTAGAACCCTTGGATGAATGCTATCCGGTCCCGAAGATTTGTTAACATTAAGTTTTTCTATTTGTTCCAAAACCTCCTCTAATGACACTTCAATCCGGGACAGTTCCTCAGATTCATCACCCACAAAGGACGGTGCAGATTCAGGAATCTCCCCAACGTCCTCAGCCGTGAAGACTGAAGCAAAGAAATCATTTAGTTTCTCTGCAATGGCTTTATCGTCCTTGATTGCTCCTTTTATAGCTCGATCATCTAGGGGACCCTCAGGTTTTTTAGCAGGCTTCCTGCTTCTAATGTACTTAAAAACATTTTGTTATTTCTTTTTGAGTTTTTGGCTAGCTGTTCCTCAAAATCTTTTTTTGCTTTTCTTATTACATTTTTACACTTGATTTGACAGTGTGTATGTTCTTTTCTATTTATCTCACTAGGATTGGACTTCCACGTCTTAAAAGATATCTTTCTGTCCCTCACTGCTTCTTTTACACGGTGGTTAAGCCACGGTGACTCTTTTTTAGGTCTCTTGCTATGTTTTTTAATTTGGGGTATATATTTAAGTTGGGCCTCTATTATGGTGCCTTTAAAAAGTTTCCATACAGCTTTCAGGAAACTCCTCATTTTTGTGTAATTCCCCTTTTTGAAATTAAATGCCAGGGTGCTGGACTGCTGAGGTGTTCTTTCCACCACAGGAATGTTGAATGGTATTATATTATGGTCATTATTCCCAAGCAGTCCTGTAACGGTTATATCCTGGACCTGATCCTGCGCTCCACTCAGGACTAAATCGAGAATTGCCTCTCCCCTTGTGGGTTCCTGCACCAGCTGCTCCAAGAAGCAGTCATTTAAGCCATTGAGAAATTTTATCTCTGTTTCTCTTCCTGAGGTGACATGTATCCAGTCAATATGGGGGTAATTAAAATCCCCCATTATTACAGAGTTCTTTATTTTGGTAGCCTCTCTAATCTCCCTTAGCATTTCAATGTCAGTATCGCTGTCCTGGTCAGGTGGTCGGTAATATATCCCTACTGCTAATTTCTTATTATTGGAGCATGGAATTACTACCCATAGTGATTCTATTGAACATGTTGATTCACTTAATATTTTTATTTCATTTGATTCTACATTATCTTTCACATACAGTGCCACTCCGCCACCCAGCCGGCCTGCTCTATCCTTTCTATATATTTTATATCCCGGTATGATTATGTCCCACAGATTTTCCTCATTCCACCAGGTTTCAGTGATGCCTATTATGTCAATCTCCTCATTTAATACGAGGTACTCTAGTTCACCCATCTTATTAGTCAGACTCCTAGCATTTGCGTACAAGCACTTTAAAAATTTGCCACTGCTTATTTGTCTGCCCTTCCCTGATGCATTGGATTCCTTTGTATGCGGTTGTTTGTCTGCTCTGGCCCATGGTTTGCCCTCTCCTCTCCTCTCTTTCTGACTAAAGCTTAAAGAATCTCTATCAATGGATTCTCCTCTAAGAGAGGTCTCCCTCTGATTTACGTGCATCTCCGCACCAATCGGCTTTCCCACCTGGTTTACCACAGAGCAACCCCTAGATAGATCTATTACATATTTCACAACCTGAGGAAAACTGCGGCCGAAGTGAGGTTGCATAATGACCTTCTAAGCAAACTGGCGAGCACTTCATGGGAAGCAATTGTTCAGACTCTCCAATTATTCAGTTTACCTAACTCTGTGGCTCTGCAGCAGAATATTGTGCTGCATTCCGGTTGACTCTTCTCATGTCAAGTTGGCTGACGCCCAACCATGAGCTCCAAAACTGGGATAATTTGACCCACACCAGTACCAAGGCTCACAACATCAAGCGACATCATTCCCCCCACATGCCGTGAGGCTACTATCGGCAGAATGGCTGGGAAGTTCAGGGCAAACCCACACCTACTACTATACACAGATCTCTTCTACCATCCAAAAGCACACCTGTCATTGAGGCACCTATGGTGGGCCTACTTGTCCTGCCAAGATTTCTCTTTGACATCAATGCAACAAGAAGAATGTTCCGCAGCTGATGTCAGAAACCAGTCTCTTATAACTGATCCAACTATGCATGTACCAGGCTTTACATTGCTATGGTGCTCAGAGACCCTTCTGAACAGGCTAGGGTCAGGGTGTAGGCAGCCTTTACACGTGGGGCCCACAAGCGGATTCCAAATGCGGTTGATCACTACCCTCTGACCTGATAGTGGGCTGAGGCCTGTGCACTTTGCTACTGAGGATACCACAAATAAGCTCAACAAGCTCTGATCTATCAAGACGATGACAGATTACAAGATTCTTTAGTGCCTGGCAATGCAATATTGTTTTGATCTCAATTCTATTTCAACAGTACAGTGTATTCCTGGGTGGTATTTGCCATTCCAACAGGAGTGGACAGATACTTAATAGACACATGATGGATGGTGTTTTGCAAGTGCTGGTGCAGAGATCACTGACTTAAAATCACTGATGCAAATGCCCGTAACAATGTAGCTGTTTGCAAGATCTGGGCTACTGTTAAGTTTCACTGTTAAATTCATCAGCTTGGGTCACATTCTTTATGCCTCTATTTACTAATGTGTGTGATATCTTTCATAGAATAAAGGTGTTAGTAGCCCAGGGTGGAATTCACACTGGAGACAAAGGCACTTTGCACAAGATGGAGCTTTGGGGAGTAAGTCGAGTGGCCATGCAATGGGGTGGCTTTTGCAGTCCCTGGATTTAATGAAGAAAGTCTTTGAACTGGTCCGACACAGAGTTGTATTGAAGGCAGGATAGGAGAGGGGGCATAGGATTCGTGATGACATGGGTCTCATAGTCTTAAGTGTCCAGCGTGAATGGTATGGATAGACTGTGGCAGTTAATTCAGCCAGAAGGCTCCAAGGAAAGAAGGAGCCATATACCATTGTCTTGAGTCCTAGCTTGGGGGGGGGGGCGGGGGAGGGGGTTGCAGATTGGATTTTGCCTTCCAAATTAAAGTCTCCCCCATAAAGCCCTGTTACTCTTGGTTGGATGGTTGGTTTATTTTTGCAAGTTAAGTGAATTGCATCAATATGAACTCAACCAAGAGGAAATATTATAAACTGTAACTGAATAACAGTGGAATTGTAGAATGAAGTGTGATTATGTTTAGCTTAGATCTAACATTTCTTTCTCAACCCCATGGTAAACTCTAGTGGTAAAAATTAAGCACAAGATCAATTATTTGCTGTACTGGGGCTTAATCTGTAGGTCCCTCTTCTCCAAAAACATTAAAATATTTATATTTTCCCATATTAAAAACATGTTATGTTACATTTACGCAACCTGACTTAATGCAGCCTTAACTAAATCTAATTTGTTGTTTTTCCATTATGTTAATATTAAATATTGTAACCAGTTTTTTCTTTAAAACAGAAATGACATACATAGAATGCAAGAGACTTTGGTTTTCACCATGCTGCTACCATAGTACTTCATTAAAAATGTTTTACATCAATTTACTATTTTGTTTTCCACAGCAGCTGTGAAAAAACAGCACATTGCAGTGACTCATCTTGCACAAATGACTAGGCAAACGTGATTAGATAGAGAAGAAGACATGGTTACTAAGATCTATGTTTGGAGCTGATAAGAACACCAGGGAACACTAAACGTACATAATTCATGCTGGGATCCAAACACCTAGCTGAAGTAGACCTCAATCCTCTCCACTGAGTTCAAACATGGGCCTGTATTGTCTGCTTTTCCCGTTTCAACTCCATGTTTCTTGTTTTGCTATTGTAACCCACAATAGTGAAACAGAGAGAGTGAGAGTGTGTGCGTGTGTATGCACGCGCGCATGCATTTTTTACAGGTCTTCCTCCTTTACAGTGTATATAGAGAGCAACACCTTACCTTATGCTATAGCAACTTAAACTTTGTAACTCTGAAGGTCCCCAGTTCAGTTCTCAGTGTGCAGGACAAGATGACGACCATCTTGTTATGTGGCTCTTCCATACTATAGACTACATTATATTGACATTTGTGTCACATACAAGGCCAACCCTATTGCTGGTGCGTGACAGGTAACTAACAATAACGGCACTCATCATCTAGCTGCAGCTGCTGTAGAAGCTAATTTCCAATGTAACCGACTCTTCCAACAGTTCTAAGGAGACCACCGTTCTGGAAGATGAGATGTAAGTAGAGCAGTGACGTGATGGGGTTCATCTCTCCAAAGAGCCTGACCTCTCATCATCATCATCATCATCTTCATCTTCTTCCTCTACCTTTAGTCTCATCTCTGTGAGGTTGGCTCTTTGAATCCTCCATTCCAGTTTGCCTTGAAAAAAGGGTGTTGGAAAAGGTAGGTGTAACAAATTCTCCTGGCTCAGGGGTGGGAAAACGACAGCCTGCAGGCCACATCCAGCCCATAAGACCTTTTCATTCAGCCCTCAAGCTCTCAGTGGGGAGTGAGGTGGAGGCTTGCCCCACTCCGCTCACTGCTCTAGCTGGGGAGCACTGTCACAGAGGCTCACCCTGCTCCACTTCCTTTTCCCCTGCTGGAACACTGAGCAGGAGGTCAGAGCTGGGGGTGGCATGGGAGAGCCTATTTTTCTAGGGCTCCCCAATTAACTGGAGCTTCTGGGTATGCCCCTTTGGTCCAGTGGCTAAATCCACCACTGGGAAGAAAGCAGGCTAACAAGCATCTCTGGCCCACCATACAATTTGCCTACTCTGATGTGGTCCTCAGGACAAAAAGTTTACCCACCCCTGTCCTAGCTCTTCAAGATCCATTTGCAAGTCTTCCTCCCTCCTCTGCCCTCACATTTCTGCTTTTCTGTGCAGGATCCATTTAACCAGATTTGGGTTTGCTCAAACTGTATGCTCTGTATGCATCAACCTGTTAGTTAGTAAGAATATGCAAGATCAGATCCCCTCCAGAATAATAATGTGGCCATCACAGTAAGTGAATGAATTCATTTAAGAGGTATGCTATTGTCTAAGAGGCCTTGTAAAAATATCAGGACAAAATGTTAACAGTGTTTTAATGAGGAGCCCTGTCTGATAAATACATCCTTTCTAATTTTTCACCTCTTAATGCAGGACTTTTTGTCATTTCAACAGATGTGCCAGTTTTAAAAAAGCTCCTACAGAAACCTGACCCAAATCCCCCACAAAAACAAAAGTCCCAGGACAGACTCATTCCAACAACTGCAGGCAAATCGGTTCAACCTCCAAAAGAAGCTTGGTGTCAGGGTTACATAAATTGCCATTTCTCAGTTTTCAACAACAAGACTTAATAACTTTCTGCTACCTGTGTCTTCAAGCATGGGGCAAAGAAACAGGCATTTGCGATCAATAGGACAAAAATTCCCATTCACATCTCATCTTCCAGAACTGATAAAAGATGGAAGACCCTGAAAAAATAGCTAGTGATAAAGAGCTGGAAAAGGAATACTTGAACAATGTGAACATGTATGAATTAGGGATGTTAGAGTTTAACCGATTAACTGTTTAACTGATAAGCTGGTGCTTATCGGTTAATGGTATCAATTAAACTCTGCTGACTCCCAGGAAGGTGGCTTCACTGCGGCAGGGCAGCAAAGACACCTCCATGGGAGCTGGGGAGGCTTCATTGCAGGCTCTACAGTACTATAAAGCTAAGCTTTATACTACAGAGCCCTCAGCATGTGTAACCATGTAACCGCTGAGATTCTTAGAGGTTACATGGTTACCAGATTACATGATTTGTAACACCCCTAGAATGAATCAGTTGGTCCAGACAATACACAAAGGGACTCACCATCCGTGGAATCTGCTGGACCACTGACAACTACTTTTAAAAAACCTCAAGTAGTTGGAGAGGTACTGGAATAAGCAAATATGCTGATTTGGGAAGATGGGTGCACTTTAGGCTCCAGCTTTGCAATACATAGGCAGAGCCTAGCACCTGCATGCAGCTCTACCCACTTCAATGGAGCTCTTCACAGGCAGGGCAGTCTGTTCATGCAGGCAGCACAAAAATATCAATAAATGTTTGATGGGATAATGGAAAAATGAGTAACACAAAGCATGGGACTATGACAAGCAAAACAAACATGAGCCCCTAATATTGCAAATGCTTCCACGTATGCGCAATCCATGAATGGATGTAATCTGATTTGATTTCAGGTAACAGCATCTCATAAAATCCTTACTGAAAAAGGGATTCACATTGGCTCAGATAGAAACAGCATCATCTGGACTGAAAGCTGATTAACAACTGACTGATTTAAGCAAATGATCATGCTGAAAAATAACATCATATATTATTTGCAGGAGATGTCTGGTTTGTATGGGTTCGCTGTTAGCACCAGCATCTTGTAATAGTTTAACTGGGTTCTGGAAGAGGGAGTATGAGATAGTACACTGGGAAAGGTTGCAAACACAAGTGAGGACAAAGATTTGATTTGGCTCTCACACCATCATAAGCACTGAGAAACCTTTATTATAATAAATATTACTACACATCTGCTGAGGCCTTCTGACAAAGAAACTGTCTATCATCTAGTAAGATGTGGACATTGCTTTAAAGAAAATGTATCTATAAAAAACATTGGCATAAACCCTGGATGGAAGTCATCAAGCCTCCAAAGTACAGCTGAGAGTCTACAAGAAGCCCACAAGCAAAATAATTTTTTTAAAAATTTATAATTTTTTATATTGTCCCAGATAAAAGTAAGAAAAAGACATTTTAAAATGAGACCCACGCAGAAGACAACTGGAAAATTAATAAAAACAAGCAAGAAATAAAACAACTAGAAGGACTATTTTATTTTGTTAATTTTTGGTCTGTCCTTGAGAGCACTTTTACTAGTCCTGCTGCTTAGGCAATGCAAGATATTTGAGGGGTTTCTCAGTATCAGTCCTATGTGGAAAGGAAGCTATCAAGATATTTCTTGTATTTTTTGACTGCCTAATATCTTCCCCCAACCCTGTAATGGCATATTAGAACAACGCAGTTATGTTTTGCAATTTTGCCAGAATCTGGGAATGAGCAACAGGGGATGGATCACTTGACAATGCCTGTTCTGTTCATTCTCTCTGGGGCACCTGGCACTGGACACTGTTGGAAGACAGGATCCTGGGCTAGATGGACCTTTGGTCTGACCCACTGAAGCCGTTCTTATGCTCCTATGTAAACTGCACTGAGGCCAAAGGCATTAAGAAAGGAGTGAGAGTAGACAGAGAGCTCTTGACCAATTAGAACTGAGGGCTGAAATGAACAAACAGAAATGTTGCTTGGAAAGTGAAAGCAATCGGACATCATGCGAGGGAGATATCTGGGAAGCAGCAATGCTGAACAGGCCTGGGCAAAATACAGCCCGTGGACCATATCCAGCCCACCAAGCCACCAGATGCGGCAGGAAGGCTCTCCGCTTGCCTTGCCCCACCCACACGCCACTCAGAAACGCACCTGCGGGGTGGTTTCATTTTAAAAACTGAGCCTCAGTTTTTAAGAGGAGGGGGGAAGTTTTAGGAGCTGCTCCTGAACTCAGCACAATCCGATTGGCCAGCTTCTTCCCAGAAGCTGGCCAATGGGAGCTGCCAGTTTCAATAGGCGGCAGCCTGGAAGCACAAGGGGCTTGTAGTTATTCACAGAGCACATGGCTGTAGCCTGTGAGGGGGCAGGGCTCTCAGGGAGGCTGATTCAGGTACAGGCTACTGACTGATAAGTCTCCTAGCCAAAACCTGCCTCTGGCACCCCCACCCCTCCCTTCCCCAAGCCTCTGCCCCCCACTCTGGCCTCACTACTCCACATACCCAAATCCTCTGTCCCCCTATACTCCTTCCCAGATCCGGCACCTCAATCCCCTGTCCCAAATCACAGTTACCTCCTGTCCTAGCATACAACCCAAACCCCTGAACCCTCTCCTGTACTCCAATTCCCTGTTCTAGGTCATAATCCAACCCCTTGCACACAGTCCATTGCCCCATGTCACAACTGCCTCCTTCACCCAAACTCTCTCCCTTACCCCGAGCTTCCTTCTGCACCCAACCTCCATCCCAGACTGCACACTTCCTCCATTAATATCATGGAACAGTGCAGCCCTTGACTACTTTTCAAATTCTTGGGATGGCCCCCCATAAAAAATTATTGCTCACTCCCGGTCTAGAGAAATAGTAGAGTGCAGGACAGACATGAACGGGCAATGTTATATGGCTACAAAAGAGGCCAGCAAAATCTGGGTTCCTTATGCAGACACACAACCTGTCACAGAGCATGGAGTATGATCAACCCTGCACTGGTGAGACAAGGGTTAAGGAGCTGCTCTGGATGAAGGAAGCCACACTCGCTCGCCTCTGCTGGGCATGCTCCCAGTGGTACAAGCATTTAAAAGGGAGCCGCTCAGCTCAGTCTGGGTTGGCTGAGGACAGCAGTGGGGTGCAGCAGTCTCCTGCCAACAAGCCACTGACACGCCAAGTCGTGAGGGCCGAGCCTCCTAGCCAAACTGCTGGAAGCAAGTCAATTACGAGAGCCAGTGCTGGTGACTCTTTATTGCCAGGTGTGACAGGGTGCTTGCCCTGCACAGGCCCTTTAAGGGCAAACCCCAGCCCTGAGCAAGGGTTGGGAGTAAAGCCCCAGCTGAGGCAGGCCTTGCTGATTAGGGCCCAGCTGGGAGCTATATAATGAAGGACTCCAGGAGGCTGGTGGGCTGCTGCTCTGGATGTAAGGCAGTAAGGACCTGGCTGCCAGAGAAGCAGGCGGCTCCCTGGTGCTAAAGCAATGCTGGGGAAGCAAGGCAGGGCTAGGGGAGTTCTGGCTGCAGGGCCTGAGACATGGCATGCTGAGTAAACAACCACTCCCGGAAGGGGGACTCAGAGATTGATGTGGGTCTTGCTGGAGGGCAGTGTCCCAAAAAGGATGTGGTGACTGGGAGAAAGAGGGGAGACACCACCAGAAGGAAGGCACCCGGCTGGCAAGAAAGAGCTAATTCCCAGGACTGATGGCTGGTGGTGCTGTAGTGGTGAGTTGGTCTCCTCACGCCAGGGTAGGGGCTCCAGAGATGAACCAGGGAGGAAGCCAGATGGGATCCCAAGTCTGAGCTGTAGCACCAACAGAAGTACAGGAAACAGGTAGGAAATGACTCAGAGCATAAGAAAGGGCATCAGACCCTAGGCCGTGTGTATGGCCTACTGCTTTATAGCAGTCATGATTGAAACCTAGTGGAGTAGGGTGGGCCCTGGGCATGCCCCTTTGGTCCAATGGCTAATCCACCACTGGGAGGAGGGTGGATCAACAAGTATTTATAGCCCACCAACAATTGGCCTACTCAAATGCAGCTCACGGAGGGGGGGATGTTTGCTCACCTCTGTCCTAGCTTTTCAAGATTCATTTGCAGATCTTCCTCCCTCCCCCACTCTCACATTTCTGCTTTTCTTAGCCTACCATGGTCTCTAGCCTTGCGCTCCCCCTGTGCTGGTTCCCATTTAACCAGATTTGGGTATGTCTGAATCAAAGCACTACCCCACCCGAACTCTCCTTTCAGGTTAGGATTTATACATATTTATGACTGGATTTCTCTGTTATTTATACTTGGGGAGCTTTCTAGTGTCCTGGCTAGTAGTAAGAGACCTCGAAACCCACCTCACATGCTGGAGCACTACAGTGTAAGCCAGTAAAAGAAAGGTACCCATGGCTCACCAAAAGACTCCACATACTTTGTGCTGCATCAGTGGCAGAACACTTGCCAGTTTGGCTTACCTGGCCAGCTGGCTGAGTAATGGCTGCTGTGTGTCTCAGAGCAATGTAACACTTGCAGCGTATACCAGTTAATCAAGGACAGCAATCTCCACAATAATGGCCCCTCAAACTAATGTTTCTTTTAATCTTTTTCCATCCATGTGCTGGATTTTTTTTCCCATTAATGTGCTGAATAATTTTTTATGTACACTGGGGCATGTGCACCACCATTAAAAATTAGCAGAGAGCTTTGTTAATTAGCTGGGCAGAATCTGAATCTCTCCTGAGCAGCTGCAGAAGTGCTCAGCTTACAGGGAACCCTGGCTGACACCCCTCAGCCCACAAGTATCTTTTCTCTAGTCTGAATGAAGCCTCTAAGCACATTTGTTCTCGTTTAAGGCCCTTTGTCAGTGAGAGGCTGAAAGAAGAGGGCATGTGAGGTCCTGGTGTGATTCAAAGGATTCAAGAGCTGCTAGCCATGCAAATACAGATGGACCTGGCAGTGCAAATGGTCTCGCTGCCTTGCCAGCTGGCCTCTTGTGTAGAGCATGCATGGGGACAGAAAAGAACCCATGTGGAACTCCTTGCAAGTGAGCCTGTGGGCAAATATGCTATTGCCCCAACACTAATCTCTAGGTCAGGACCTCTCTGAAAGAAAAGAACATTGTAACATCTCTTGGTTACAGAGAGCTAGGGATCTGCAGAAGAGAGAGTATCAGAACATCAGCCCTCAGGCCAGAAGCTCCCTGTGCTATCTCACTGGTGTTTCATGAACGGAACTGACCAAGAGTTTCGCCTACTGAGATTGTTCCTTGTGTGTCCCTTGTAAGCTCTTGTGTTTAACTAGCTGCACTGGTGCATGCTGAAAATTTGCTATGCCTTTTAAAAGACTTGTTCCTCACCTGCCCCCCACTGACTGGCAATACATTCTCAGATGTTTGACACAATCTCCTGCACTCCCCAGTACATGCTGGGAACTGCAGGAGATTTGGCCCTGATTCTGCCAACATTTATGCATATGTTTAAATTTAAGGATGTGAGCAGTCCCACTAAAATTAACTCAAATGTCTGTAGGATAAAGGCCTTTGTTTGCTGGCTGGCGCTACTATGTATCTCTTTTTGGTAAAAGTAGTAACACACTCTGATATGGGTCTGCTTCCCAGAAACAGCTTGCATTAACAGTGTGTCTCTTTCTTAGAATTTCTTTTACCCACTGTCTCAGCATGTTTTTGTGCAATTGCATTACCAGGTCCTAAGAGTGAACATAAATGTATTGGTTTCCTAAGCTCAAACAACCTTTTATGATGATCATCCCTGGCTTCCTACCAGTCCCAACCAGGTCACTGCAGTCTGCTATCTTTTCTCCATGTCATGGTTCATCTATTTTCCCTTTCTTCCTTCCCTGCTCACTTGGGCTATGTCTACAGTACAAGGTTTTTGCGCAAAAATGTTGTTTTTGTTCAAAAACCGGTGAACGTCCACAACTCAAGCGCATTTTTGCGCACACAAAAAGTTACAATAAATCGACAGGACAGAGGGCTTTTGCCGATAGTTATTCCTCTCCCCACGAGGAATAACTCCCTTTTGCACTACAACGCTTGTGCAAAAAGGCATGTGTGGATGCTCTGCAGGGATTTCTTGCACAAAAAGAGCCTCTCAGAAAAAGCACAGATGCTATGATGGCCATTCTGTTAATGGCAATCAGTTTTCTTGCGCAAAAGCGTCCATGAAGTATGGACGCTCTTACGCAAAAGCACATCACTTTTATAAAGGGTGGACGCACTTTTGCACAAGAAGTTTTTTGTGGAAGATCTCTTCCGCAAAAAGCTTCTTGTGCAAAAACCCTGCAGTGCAGACAAAGCCTTGCTCCAGCTGGGTGTCATACATACGTTCCTTTAACTTATGGTCTTAAAGAAATTCCTTGGTGTATATAACATTCATGGCTTGATTTCTTCTCTCTGGTGTTATGTGGTGCCTTGGTTCCAACAGCTAAAATGAAGCTGGCAGCTAGCTTCTCTGTAGGCTTTTCCATACTGCTGCAAGGCAAAATAACCTGTTGCTTCCAATTTGTATTTTTAGGGCTGCAGCTGTATGCTAATCATCTCTCCACTCCAGTGGAAGAGGCTATTTAAAGGGATTTATGGATATACTACATTTTCATAAACCAGGAGATATATTCTGCAGACTTCCACTCCTTTAACCTTAGGGCTTTGTATTGAACAAAACACTGCAGCATGTTGTGTCCAAACTTTTATGCTGACTTCTGAAGGCATTTCTAGACTTTAGGAGGTCTTACCAAGCTGGGAGATGAGTATTAAATCTTGCTGAAATCCAAGAACATTTTACATCTTTTGAGAGCAGCAGAGATGCAAAAGATAGTATTTGGGTTGACCCAGGATCACTTAGAAGATGTGGGACTTTGGAATGGAGAAATGGGAGTTAGAACATGGCCATGCTTGCCTGCTATTTTATGTTACTGTCGTATTTATTCTAATTAGTTTTTTTGTTTATTTTCAGCACAAGGAGAAAAACCCAACAGGTTTGTGTGTCCTTCAGCTTCTCTGCCAAACATTAAGAGAAAAAACAAAGCAAAACTGGAAATGAATCTGCACTTTATTTCAGATTTCTGTATCTGATTTAGAACTGGTACAAAAATTATGTAATACTGAAAAAATCCAAAGTCACAAATGCAGAGCCTTTTCTGAAATTATGAAATGAGGGCAGCTAGATCCATTTCGTCCTTTAAGTTTTAGCAGGTTTACCTCATGAAATTACCTCTTCTGCCAAGTATTTCTTGGACTTCTTTAAAGTACTGTTTATTCTAGTGGCTCTACTTATGAATCATCCAAACTACTGGAGCCTTTTTTGTTGATGCTGCCTCCGTCAGAGTGCACATTTAAATGGCATGCTTTCATTGCAATGTGCACATGCTTTCATTGCAATGTGCACCATCTAGGTTTTAGGTTTCTGTCTCTTATATAGTTCACAATTTTATTTTTTCATAGACTCAGACTTTAGAGACAAATGATCCATTAAGTCATCTAGGGGACTATTGTTAAGGCATTTTGGTCCCTAGAGATGCAACTAGGCTTCCAGGCACTTTTGAAAACTCGCTAGGTGCCTATCTGAATCCTAAGGCAGCTGAATATCTTTAAAAATATGCCCCCTCATCAACATTTTGCCAGTGAAGAAAGATTGCCTACACTGTATTTTCTAGTTATTGCTACTACTTATGTGCATTTCAGTAGCACTAAAAGGCCACTATGCTAGCTTACATGTAGAAAAGGTCTCTGCCCACAAAGGGCTTACAATTCAAATCAAGATTTAAATCTCCAAAGAAGGTGCTTCTCTATCTCCATTAATCCATACAGCTGTCAGGAAGTCCTTCTGATCTTTCCTCAAAGCACAGTGACATATAGTGTGTATAGTCACCAATCATATTATTAAAAGATATTATAAATATACTAGCTGGAGATACCCAGCGTTGCTCAGGAAACCGCAGGAACAAAAGGTAGAAAAACGGTAGTCCATTATCTTTTTTTTGAATGGTAAAAAAGTTGCACTGATTTCTATAGAATTAAAATATAGGTCCGTGTCATCTCCGGAGGGGGTGTTACACATGAGGGGCACCCCAGCTTGTGCCCAGGGTTGCAGGTGCCATGGGGGGCAGGGCTGGTGCCCAAGCCATTGTGTGCATGGGGGGTGGGGCACTGTGTGCTGGCGCGGGGGGGGGGGGGGGGAGAGAAACAGGGTGGCTTATGTAACCTCACAGGTGGGAGGGGGCGAGTCTTGGACGATGCTGGGGGCAGCAGGCATGGGACCTAGGGTGGGTGGAGCAGCCCTTGCAGCGCAGCACAGCAGGTTACTTTTTGATTTTTACAGCTTGAGCTCAGACCTGATACGGTCAAAGTACCTTAAAACGTTCTCCTGGATGAAAGGTTATCCCATGCAAAGTTTGGTTGCAGTAGCTCTTATAGTGTCCAAGTTATTAGTGCACAAATTTACAAACATTCTCCTTTAAATATTAGATATTACTAGAACACTCCTCTTTCTACATTGAGCGTATGTTTACACTATGGGCTATAACTGAATTAAGATACGCGACTTCAGCTACGCAATTATCTTAACTCGACTTTTATCTTAACTCTTCCACACAGCAGGAAGTCAAAGGGAGAAAACTCTCCCTTTGACTTCCCTTCTTCCTTGCAGAAGCAGGACTACCGGCATCAACCGGAGTGCCCCTTCCCTAGACCTGCTAATTCAAACACTAGAAGATCGACAGCAGCAGCTTCGAAATCCTAGAAGATCGACAGCAGCTTCGATCTTCTCTATAGTGTGGACATAAAACAACATTGAGTGCTTGGTTTCCTAACCTTAATCAGGAAATGCAAACAATGTTGAAAGCACAAACCTGAGCATTACTATCTGCATTTACTTTAGTTTGTATTGTCCCACAGAGGGCAAATCTCAATTGGAGCCTCTAAAAGCTACTTTAAATCATATAGAGTAAGAAAAGGAATGTGTACACTGCAAGTATCATGCTCTATTAATGGACAGAGTGTATGTGTCAATTATAATACAAACTAGCAAATTTTATACTTTATGGGGTGCATTACAGTTAAATACATACAGGTTTCCCCCACTTAACACGTGCCCACTTAACACGTTTTTGCGATAGCACGATTTTTTTTAGGGAACATTTTTCAAACATGACCCTAGTCCCGCAATAACACAATTTCCCCTAGGGCCCACCGGTGGCCTGCAGCTTCACGAGGCTTCTCCTGCCTCCCTGCAAAGCAGCGGAGGTTTGCCGCTCGCCGTGCAGTTCCTCAGTGACCCCCTCTGGCCAGATGCCTTGTGTCCGGCCAGCGAGGGTCACCGGGGAACGGGGTGGCGAGCAGCAAACCTTCACCGCTTTGTAAGAAGGCATAGGAAGCCCCACGCAGCTGCTGGTGACTGGCCAGCTGGGGAAACCCAGCTGCTGGCTGCAAGCCTCCTCCCCTGTCCTTCCCTTCCCTTTTCCAGAGCCAAACACCACCCTTCCCTGCTATAACCTAGTCCCCTTTCTCCCCCAACCTTATGTCCTGGTCCCAGCTACTAACAAGTGTAGGCTGAAGCTGTGAGCGCACGTGCTCTTGAAACACAACCCCAACCTTTTCCATTATTATCAATGGGAAAAATTGACCCCTGCATAATATGTTTTCACTTAACACGATCATTTTCTGAAACGTATCTACCATGTTAAATGAGGAATTACTGTACAATATTTAATCAGGGGAAAGATTCACTACTAGCATAAACAAGATTTCCACAGGATTGTGTCCACTTATAAGAATGGTTTTGAGCTGAATTGCACAAAACAAGCAGTGACTGAACACTAGTACAGTAGCATTAGTTATGAGGGGAAAAAAAAGAAGCCCAACAGAAAAACCTGGTGCTTATGCGCAAAAAACTTTCAATTCTCATAGCTTCAAAATTACTGAATCAATCCCCTTCATCCTTGCCTATTTGTTAAATTCACTTAGATTTACAAAAAACATTCTGTGGTTACACAAAATATGTCCAGCTACTGATATTTATATACAAAACTCTTACCTGAACAATTGAAGATGGTAGTTTAAAATAATAACCAACAAAAAACTAAGAAAAAGATTAATTTTGCTGTAATTTCCCTGGAACAGTTAGTTATGTCTGGGCTGAGTCCAAGCATGGAATATTTCAGCCCATAAAAGAATTTGTTTGCCAAGAGTTATGAGCAATTGAAATAGAAGGTTTAATGTAACTATGACCCTCAGATGAATTCTATTTTAAAAGACGCTGTACTTCAAAACAGAGCACTAAACAGCAAAATTAGAGAACCCCCAAATACCAGGGAAATTTACATTTCTCATGATTGCTTTTAGAAAATGAAGAAAACAGAACCAATGTATTCAGCTAACAATTTTAACTATTAGTGCAATAAGCCAATGCAGTCAATGAATGAGCACTCTCTTACATCTGCCCCAATATCTGCAAATAAAGTTTAAGTTCAGATTATCTAAGCAAAATATGATAACTCAATGCAAAATAATTATTTCCTCCAAGGGCTTATCTCAGTACATTTCACATACATAACATTGGCTGAAGTCATAGGAGCTTTGCATTAGGGATGTTAAAATGCAGGTAGCTGTGTAAATGTGAAAAACTCAGAAGATACAATGGTTACATGTGCCCACAGCTGATCCAGAGGCAGCAGCATGAGGTGGCAGCCAGCTCCCCAGGACAGGAGTGGTAGCCTGTCTAACTGTGAACAATAACTAATAAGCCTAGGCTTATTGGTTAACTGTTTACTTGGTTATACGTTCACATCCCTACTTTGCATGCAGAACCCCTTTTGAAGCAGTAACAGATTGATCCAATATGGGAAATTAATGCAGAAAGCCTATGCACAATTCTGAGAGTGGCCAAGCCCCAAAATAGTGTGAAAAGGTAATATTAGTAGCACCCTTGTCACTGGGTTTGCTGCACATGGGGAAGAGTGCAGACTTAATTGAATTCCAAGCCACTGTGCAATGCAGGATTTTGCAGAAATTAATGCTGCGTGTACTGATTTTCTCCCCACAGAAATAGGCTGCAGAATTGCTGGCCATCACTAGGGGCGTCTGGACCAGGCAGAACCCAGCTCATAAACAGAAGACAAGGGCAGGGGAGAGGGGGTAGGACCCAAAAGGGATTAGGGATGTTAAACAGTGGTTAGTAAGCTAATGGAGTAATCAATGGAATTTCCATCGACTACTTGGTTTGTCAATAAGGAGGTTAGCTGTGAGGCGGCACAAGTTGGGACTGAGCAGTCCTGACTCGTGCTGGCTCTGGGACTGCTGCGGCTCTGCTTTTTAAATGTAGTAAGAGCCTGGCAGCAAGAAACTCTGTGTGAGCCCAGGACCTAGCATCAGGCTTTCTCTCACTCTGTATCCTTGGGCTCTGGTTGGGGGGGTAGAGGATAGGTCTAAGTTGAGGAGGCCTAAGCTAGCTTCTGGGAAAGCAGGGATGTGAGGGTCTTGGCTTGGGGGACACAGCTGGGCTCTGGAGGAGTGGGAAGGTGAATATCTGGACTTGGGAAAGCCCATGGCTGGGCTCAGGCAGGGCGGGGAGGCAGAAAAACAGAAACTGGATTGTCATAGCATTTCTTGAACTCTACTCTTGGGGGGGGGGGGGGGGGAGAGAGAGAGAGAGAGAGAGAGAGAGAGAGAGAGAGAGAGAGTGTGTGTGTGTGTGTGTGTGTATTGTTACAGACATACTTGCTGACAGATTCTGAAATAAATTACTAAAATATTGAAACTGGCATGATTACATAGTGTGATTTTGACAATCTGAAGAATTTTAAAATAATCTGAGGAGAACTTTAAATTTTTGATGCAGAATTCGTCCAGGAGTAAGCCATTTATACATTTTCAGTCCAGCGATTGTGAGCACCTGAGGGTAATCACTGGGCTAATGAGATATTTGGGAGGATCAACAAATAATGAGGAGGAACAGGAAGCAAGCGTCAGCTCAGAGTGAAGGTAGTCTGGATGCCTCTACTCACTGCATGCCCACATTACACTATCTTACTTTGTAAGAAAGGAATAAACATGCACCTTGGTAAAAAGATAGCCACTTGGTGTATGTTTGTGACCATGAGACCACGTAAATTGGCCAGGAAGTGGAGTACAGTAGGGTACATCCTGTTTTAGGAGGGATGGTCCCTTTTTTTAAGCCCTGTGCCAGCCATCATGATTTCTCTGCCAAAAGTGGGTGTTTGTCCTGTTTGCTCTTGCCAGCTGATCATAGAGGGGGTAAACAGAGATACCAGCCCAGTACAAAGGGGAGGAAAGGTTCCTGAGTGTGGTGGGGAGGGAGCTGGCAGAGTTTGAGTGACCACTGACTGTCTGGGATATGTTGGGCGAGCAGCTTGGATCAGTGCATGGAGACCTGCCTTGGGCAAGCAGCTGGGACCAGTGTGGTGGCCAGTTTTCCCTTTGGGAAATATGGTTGCCCTTAATACCCGAGGTAGAGGAAGACACACCCTGTGACACTTGTGGGCTTGTCTGGGATGAGTAATTCCAGACTTGAGGGTGACCTGTGCAAAGGGCAAGAGATCCTGGCAACAAAGACGAGATGCTGCGCTGGCCAGTGGTACAACAAAAGGAGCTGCAGAACACTCAACAGGCAGAGGTTCAAGCACTTCTGAGTTAGCAGGCAGAGCTCCAGCAAACAGAGCTAGCATCCATCAAGCAGCAAGATCGGGTACAACAATAGCTCCTGTAGAGGCTGGTAAATTTCAGTGAAGGGACTGGAACTAGAATTATGGGCCTGGTACTATATAAGAAGGAACCAGGGGATGACCCTGATGCCTTTTTACTACCTTTGAGCTGGTGGCTATTAATTCAGGTGGGCATTTCAGCCAGCCCCTTATCTGGGCAGTGAGGCCCTCAGGCAGCCTACTAGGACAAAGACAATGTACGCTAAAGACTGTTATTTTGGACAGGGTTGCCGTCAGATTAAAAATCACAGAACGTGAAAGAACCTCGAAAGGCCATCAAGTCCAGTCCCCTGCATTGATGGTAGGGCCAAGCACTAACTAGACCATCTCTGACAAGTGTTTGTCAAACCTGCTCTTAAAAATCCCTAACGATGGAGATTCCATAACCTCTCTAGGCAATTTATTCCAGTGCTTAACCACCCTGACAGTTAGGAAGTTTTTCCTAATATCCAACCTAAACCTCCCTTGCTGCAATTTAAACCCATTGTTTCTTGTCCTATCATCAGACATTAAGAATGATTTTTCTTCATCTTCCCGCTCCAACCTTTTAGGTACCTGAAAGCTGTTTTCATGTCCCCCTTCACTCCTCTCTTTTTCAGACTAAAGAAACGCAATTATTTTAATCTTGCCTCACAGGTCATGTTTTCCAGACCTTTAATCATTTTTGTTGTTCTTCTCTTAACCTTCTCCAACTTGTCCACATCTTTTCTGAAATGTTGTGCCCAGAACGGGACACAATATTCCAGCTGAGGCCTAACAAGTGCAGAGTAGAGCAGAAGAGTTACTTCTTGTGTCTTGCTCCCAACACTCCTATTCATGCATCCCAGAATGTTTGCTTTTTTTGCAGCAGCGTCACACTGTTGACTCCTATTTAGGTTGTGGTCCATTATAAGCCCTATAGATCCCTTTCTGCAGTACTCCTCCTCAGACAGTCACTTCCCCTTCTGTATGTGTGAAACTGATTGTTTCTTCCTAAGTGGAGCAGTTTGCATATGTCCTTATTGAACTTCATCTTATTTGCCTCAGACCATTTCCCCAGTTTGTCCAGATCATTCTGAATTATAATCCTATCCTCCATATCACCAAAAATTCAGCACAGTCAGCTGGAATGATGGGATATGTCCCAGAGCTTTTGCACAGAAGTTATCAGACTGGGTCACTTGATGATTGCATATGGCCAAATAGACAGGACATCCAGGCCCCAGTGGACTAGGGACGTCATCGTGACTGTCGATGACTACACAATTAACTGATAAGCCTGGTCTTAATCTATTTGTCAACTACATGCATTTCCCCTCTCCCTTGCTGCTTCTGTATCAGAGGTAGCAAGGGGGGATGGAGCAGCAGCCAGTGCCTGGGAGGAGCTAGCTTAAAAGCCAAATTCCCAAAAGTCCTGGATCCACCTCCCCCCCCACACACACTGCTGCCCCTGATAGAGGCAGTAGCATGGAGGATGAGGGGGGTAGGTTGGAGCCAATATGCGCAGGGAGTTGGTTTTCAAGCCAGCTCCCCACACGTATAGTCTTCCACAGACCTGCCCCCTGCGTTGCTGCCTCCTACGGAGGTGGGGGGAGGGAGGCAGGCATCGGTGCTGGGGAGACTGGCTTAAAAACCAGTTCCCCATTGCACCAGCTCTGCAGTGCCACCTGCCCCTCCGCCCGAGCTTCTGCCTCTATCAGAGGCAGCAGCGTGGGGGCAGGGGAGGCTGCCACAAAGCAGCCTCTGTCTGCGAGGGGTCTGAGCTCCACATGGACAGAGGCCTGCTTTTTGGCAGCCTCCCCTCCACTCCCCCAGAGCTGCTGCCTCTGTCTGTGGGGAGCTCAGCCCCCCTGTGGACAGAGGCTGCTGCCACCCTGCGCTGCTGTCTCGATCAGAGGCAGCAGAGTGGGGCAGTAGGCAGCTGGTCTGCGTGAGGAGCTGGTTTTTAAACTGGTTCTCCTCTCAGAACAGCTGCCACCTGGCACCCCATCCTGTTGCCTCTGATGCAGCAGCAGCAGCAATGCAGGGTGGCAGGGGGCTCACCGGGAGTGGGGCTGGAAGCACACTGGTTGCCAGCGCCACCCACGGGGACTATCAAATAGCTGACACACTGCTAAAATTTCAGGCAGTTACACAATTATTCAAATACACAATAACTAACATCTCCACAGTGGACCCCATTATTCTGGAGCAATTTACACAACACCTCCCTGAGAAACACGGGTCTAAGTCTGGAGGCACCAGCCAGAGTCATTACAGATGGCGGTAAAATTAACAGAGGAGTTTGGAGGCAGACTTTCCAAGGAATCCTATAATCCAGGGTATGAGAGAGAAGACTGAAGAACCTCATCTAGCAAAGCCTGGGAAGGGACTGAAAAAGGCAAGCAATGATGCACTAGCCACACGTACTGAACTCTGCTACCAGTGCAGGGGTAAAAGAGAGACTGCCCCTACATGGGCGGTGGGTTTGCAGAGTTCTGTGTGTGGACAGGCATAAAAAGGCGACCAGAAATAAGATCGATTCCCACTGAAGTAGGCCAAAGAACAACATGGAGCATTATGAATTCCGCAGCAATTTGTTCCTGCCTATGGAATATCTTGGTAAGGCTGCAGTGGCAACTAGCAGGGTCGATAACTATTTATTGTATACGTGTGGAAAAGAGCCCTTGGCGGTATCCCCTTAGAAGCAGAAGGAAAGTGTGGGTGGTAGTGAGCAGGGCTAGTAAAGTTTTTGCCTTACTGGGTAGTGTTAACAGACTGGACCCCAATCCCTTTATGTAAAAATGGTTAATGATGGAGGAAGGACCCCAACTGTGAAAAAAGCTCATGAGTGTAGACCTTGCAGGCTCAGTATGTGATTACAGACAGATGGTAACAAGCTTAGAAAGATGAAACACACTGGAGGACGTGTGGGAAGAAGGGGAAATGAAGCAGGGAGTGCTAGATCAGGGACACCTAGAGGAGAAGGAGGATGGAGGCTGAGCCAACTCCCAAAAGAAACAAGTCCTGGGCAAGGGGCCCAACAAGGAAGCCTTGGAGAGTGAACCTACCCAGACAATCTCAAACCCAGGGGCAAGATACAATGGAAAGACAAGGATCCTGAAACTATGCCTTTAGAGGGAAATTCATGTAGGTAGATATAAACCAAGAGCCAAGTAATTTGGAGGAGGGGTCAGTGAGGTATGACTGGTTCAATGACCAAGTGAAGAAGTGGGGAAAACCTCCACCCCAAACAATGTCCTCTCTACTCTTATTCTTCCATGTGCAGAATAAATTGTATGTGCACCACCTAGGCTACGTCTACATTGGCATGATCTTGCGCAAATACTCTTTAACGCAAGAATTCTTGCGTTAAAGTATTTGCGCAAAAGAGCGTCTACACTGGCATGTGCCTTTGTGCAAGAGATGTGCTTTTGCGCAAGAGCATCTGTGCCAGTGTAGATGCTCTCTTGCGCAAGAAAGCTCCGATGGCCATTTTAGCCATCGGGCTTTCTTGCGCAAGAAATTCATGTTGCCTGTCTACACTGGCCTCTTGCGCAAGAACAGTTGCGCAAGAGGGCTTATTCCTCAGCGGGAGTATCATAGTTCTTGCACAAGAAGCACTGATTTCATACATGAGATCAGTGTTCTTGCGCAAGAACTCCCCGCCAGTGTAGACAGGCAGCATGTTTTTGCGCAGAAGCGACCACTTTTGCGCAAAATCATACCAATGTCGACACAGCCCTATAGAAACAAAAAACCCAGTTGTGGGTGGTCTGCTAATTCCCTGGGTGGAATCTGAATCTCTCCTAAATAGCCACATAAGTGCACATCTTACAGGGAACACAAAGTGTACTTTTTGTGGATGGAGGGCAGGAGACCATTAAAAGAACAGGGACACCTAGCAGAATCCAACCCCAAGAAGATGGTGGGGGCACAGGGAACAAAGAAGACTACTTCCAGAGACAAGGAACAACCTCAGGGGAAATAAATGGGAAGGTGTAAGACAGGTTACAACTTGCAGCACAGGGGTCACTGGGTTTGCTGCAGCACTGGGAACAGTAAGGCTGGAATGAAGCCAATCATACGCTTTGTGTTGGGGGATTGGAAGTATCTGGATGGTCATAACTCATAACTAAGCTAATGAGGCAACTTGGAATACACTGGGTAGCAATATTTATGCCCTGAGACAAACAGTTAGAAAGGGAGGAAAAGTAGGAATAGGCTGGAAGTGATGAAGGAAGAGAAGGAGATATGAGAAATCCAGATTTAGCAGCAGGGCAAAAAGTGATAGAAGACCAGAGCAACAACGAGGAAAGCTGGAGAAGCAGCACAAAGTGGTCTTTAAACAAATGAGAAATGATTAGACAGGTTCCAAAGGGCCAAAGAGACTGCAACTGGCTTGGGCATGAAAATATAGAGAAAGATCTGTTGTGTGCTCTTAGAATCATAGAGCTTGAAGAGACCTCAGAAGGTCATCAAGTCCAGCCCCCTGCTCTAGGCAGGACCAATTCCAACTAAATCAACCCAGCCAGGGCTTTGTCAAGCCGAGACTTAAACACCTCTAGGGATGGAGACTCCACTACTTCCCTAGGTAACCCATTTCAGTGCTTTACCACGCTCCTAGTGAAATAGTTTTTCCTAATATCCAACCTGGACCTCTTCCACCACAACTTGAGACCATTGCTCCTTGTTCTGCCATCTGTCACTACTGAGAACAGCCTCTCTCCATCCTCTTTGGAACCTCCCTTCAGGAAGTTGAAGGCTGCTATCAAATCCCCCCTCACTCTTCGCTTCTGCAGACTAAACAGACCCAAGTCCCTCAACCTCTCCTCATAAGTCTCATGCTCCAGCCCCCTAATCATTTTGGTTGCCCTCCGCTGGACCCTCTCCAATGCGTCCACATCCTTTTTGTAGTGGGGGGCCCAGAACTGGACACAATACTCCAGATGCGGCCTCACCAAAGCCGAATAAAGGGGAATGATGACATCTCTAGATCTGCTGGCAATGCTCCTCTTAATGCAACCTAATATGCCATTAGCCTTTTGGTTACAAGGGCACACTGTTGACTCATATCTAGCTTCTCATCCACTGTAACCCCCAGGTCCTTTTCTGCAGAACTAGTACTTAACCGGTTGGTCCCCAGCTTGTAACTATGCTTGGGATTCTTCCGTCCCAAGTGCAGGACTCTACACTTGTCCTTGTTGAACCTCATCAGATTTCTAGTGGCCCAATCCTCCAATTTGTCTAAGTCATTCTGTACCCTATCTCTGCCCTTAAGCGTATCTACCTCTCCCCCCAGCTTAGTGTCATCCTCAAACTTGCTGAGGGTGCAATCCATCCCCTCATCCAGATCATTAATAAAGATATTGAACAATACCGGTCCTAGAACTGAAACTTGGGGCACTCCGCTAGAAATCAACCGCCATCCTGACATCGAGCCATTGATCACTACCCGCTGGGCCCGGCCTTCTAGCCATCTTTCTATCCATCTTACCGTCCATTTATCCAATCCACAATCCCTTAACTTGCTGGCAAGAATATTGTGGGAGACCGTATCAAAAGCCTTGCTAAAGTCAAGGTATATCACATCCACTGACTTCCCCATGTCCACTGAGCCAGTTACCTCATCCTAGAAGCTAATCAGATTGGTCAGGCACGACTTGCCCTTTGTGAATCCATGCTGACTATTCCTAATCACTTTCCTCTCATCCAAGTGCCTCAATATGGATTCCTTAAGAATCCCTTCCATGATTTTTCCAGGAACCGAGGTAAGACTGACCGGCCTATAGTTCCCTGGATCATCCTTCTTCCCTTTTTTGAAGATGGGCACTACATTTGCCTTTTTCCAGCCATCCGGGATTTCTCCTGATCTCCACGACTTTTCAAAGATAATAGCCAAAGGCTCCACAATGACATTTGCCAACTCCCTCAGTACCTTCGGATGCACTAAGTCCGGACCCATGGATTTATGTACGTTTAGCTTTTCTAAATAGTTCCTAACCTGTTCTTTACCCATCACGGGCTGTCCATCTTCATCCCATCTTGCGTCACTTGGCGCAGAAGTCCAGGAGCCGACCTTGTCCGTGAATACAGAGGCAAAGAAAGCATTGAGTACTTCAGCTTTCCCCACATTTGTCACTAGGTTACCTCCTTCATCCATTAGGGGCCGCACACTCTCTCTGATCACCTTCTTCTTGTTAACATGCCTGTAGAAACCTTTCTTGTTATCCTTCACATCCTTAGCCAGTCGCAATTCCATATGCACTTTCGCCTTCCTGATAACCCCCCAGCATTCTCGAGCTATACCTTTAAACTCCTCCCTGGTCATTTGTCCAAGTTTCCACTCTTTGTAAGCTTCCTTTTTGTGCTTAAGTTCACCAAGGATTTCCCCTGTAAGCCAGTCCGGTCTCCTACCATGTTTGCCTCTCTTGCTACGCGTCGGGATGGTTTCTTTCTGTGCCTTCAATAAGGCTTCTTTAAAAATACTGCCAGCTGTCCTGGACTCCTTTCCCCTTCATGTTAACATCCCAGGGGATTTTGCCCATCAGATCTCGGAGGGAGTCAAAATCTGCTTTTTTGAAGTCCAAGGTGTGTATTTTACTACTCTCTTTTCTTCCTTTCGTCAGGATCCTGAAATCTACCATCTCATGATCACTGCTTCCCAGGTTGTCACCCACCTCTACTTCCCCTATTAGTTCCTCCCTGTTTGTGAGCAGAAGGTCAAGCTGCGCACAGCCCCTGGTTGGATCCTTCAGCACCTGTGTCAAGAAGTTATCCCCAACATTCTCCAAAAACTTCCTGGATTGCCTGTGTACTGCCATATAGGTTTCCCAGCAGATGTCAGGGTGATTAAAGTCCCCCACGAGAACCAGGGCCTGCGATCTGGAAGCTTCGCTCAGTTGTCCGAAGAAAGCCTCATCTACCTCATCCACCTGATTCGGTGGCCTGTAGCAAACACCAACCACAACATCAATGCTCCTTTAAACTTAACCCATAGACTCTCAACAGGTTTTTCTCCCTCTTTATACTGGAGTTCAGAGCAATCGTAGTGCTCTCTTACATATAGTGCTCTTTGAAGTTTTCTGGATCTAAACTGATTTCATCTGTCACTTTTTGACCAAAAGGATAAAGCTCTGCCAGGGAAATCCTACCTCTTCTTGTCTTCTGTGCAATAAGAAAACAAATGGTCTCTTTGATATTTTAAACACTTTAAAACAGTAGTGGGGAACCTAAGGCCCAGGGGTCAGATATGGCCCCCATTTTGCCTGGATCCAGCCACTGTGACTTAGGGCTCCCCCAGCATTGGGGAGCCCACTTGGATGCTCCATCACACACACACACTATCCCCCTACAGGGCTGGAGCACACAAAATCTACTAGCCTGGGTCCCCCTAGGCTCTGGTGTGAGAGGGGAATATGAGGTGTTTCTTTCTCCTTTTCTGTCGGGGGCCATGTCAGTGACGGTTTTGTTTTTTGCTTCTCACTTGCTGGCCCCCAACTGATTTTCCTGTGGGTCAGTGGTCCCTAAGCCAAAAAAGGTTCCTCACTCCTGCTTTAAAACGTACAATCTTACTTCCATGGTTGTTTGAGGGACTGATGAGCACTGTGACCATGCATAGTCCTATAGAGGTTCACATTAGTGGATCCCAATTCAACATCAGGGCCATAGTTCATTTCTAAAATGTCTATGCTTGTGCCTTAAATGTATTTTTCCACACAGATCTTCACTGTTTTATTGAAGAGTAAAAATTAAACTGCTGGAATTATTTCACACTTTGATAGTATTTTTTTAGGTTCTTTAATATGATAGTACTGTAGTAACAGTGTTACTCTTCTAGGCAACAATCCAACAAAGCATATGCTTAACTTTAACTTCAGTTCCACATTTGGATTTCTCATGTGCTTAAAGGGCTTGTTAGATTTGGCCATAGTTAACAATAGGGTTACAATATGTTGAACTGGAAATTACGAGCCTACACTTGTATCTTATTTAGGGAAGTTAAATGACATTTAATCAGCTAATTGACTAGTCAATGGAATTTCAATCGACTACCTGATTAGTTTGATAAGGGGAGAAAACTGCAGAGCCATAGCCATGCTCTTAATACATTTAAAAGGCTGAAGCGCAGCGGGGGGACCAGGCGTGAGCCGGGAATCAGCTGTCCCAGTTCACGACTGGTCCCCTCTGCTGCATTTGTGCTTTAGAAATGTATTAATACATTTAAAATTAAGGCCCTCCGTGCCTGGTCCCCTGATACGCCTCTGCATCCCCTGCCCCCCTGCAGAAATGGTGCTGGGGGGAACCAGCTTTTAAATCAGTTCACCCCAGCACCAGCTCCTGCTCCCCCTACTTGCTGCCTCTCTCTTTGAAAGAGGCAGCAAGGCAGGGGGGAAGTGACTAGTTGAGTCACTAGTCTACTATCCAATGAGCATATGCTTATCGGAAAGTCAACTAGTCGCTTACATTCCTAATCTTATTAAAGTAATTTCTTCAGCTGAACATATTACAGACAGTGATTCTCATTACAATGCCATCATCTACTAAGTTACTGGCAAGATGTATCAGATCATACACTGATTCCCTAAAATGTATAAATAGCTCAGAAAACCATTTTGTGGTAATTACCAGCAAATGTTGCCTTCTTTAAACATGACTCTTCTACGTGTACCAGACAGCACCACATGTGCTTTCAAACTTCTCTAACAAATATTATATATAAGGGAATGTCAATCAAAAGCAGCAGCATGGAATTATAAAGGAGAAGGAGAGAGAGGTGGGTCTACAAGTGAAGAAATTCAGATTCCCAAGAGACTGTACACTTTAATTACTGGTGATTCGTTAATGTAACATAATCACTCTAAGAGATATACTCTCATCTGAATGAGACGTGAAAAGCATCTAAACCTTTTGTGCATGGCAAATTAAAGTTCACTGCAATACTTCTGTAGATCTCTTTCGTACTGTTCCAAGCCAACATAACCGTCCTTGCACAAACTATCTGCAGTGTCTTCACGCTGCAGAAGATCGCCACTGCTGTGATCGATCATCCAGAGTTCGATTTAGCGAGTCTAGTTAAGACTCACTAAATCAAACTCAGAAGGTGCCCCCACCAGCATCCCGTACTCCTGCTCTAGTGAAGAGTAAGGGATGATGACAGGAGCATTTGCTCCCATTGGCCTTCCACTATGGGGATGCCACAAAGCTCAGCTTAAATTAAGCTGACTCCAGCTACGTATTCTAAATAGCTGAAATTGTGTACCATAAACTGAGCTGCTGGGTCTAGTGTAGACCTGGCCTTAGTCTACCCAAATCACATTCTCTTATCCCAAGCCACATTATCTTACATTTTATTCAGTGAACTGTATAAGTCACTTACCTGGGCATACTTGTAGATTATTCAAATCATTCAGAATTTTGTTCCTCTCTTTACATTTGCCTTAACAGTCTTTTTCTTATTTGTTAATCACCTGCACATTGTGTCATCTAATTGCATATTATGTCTTCAGAACCACTGATGAAATGAACACAATTATTGATTTTTTTTTCCTTTCATTTAACCTCAAGTGGCTAACCAATGGCCAATATTAAAGCTACCAACAAACCAGAAGAATATGTCTGGAAGATGAAATGAACATTTTCCTATGAATCTAGATAATGATACAGCCCCCATCCTGGTAGCAGCTGAGCAAGTCACAAATGCTAATTAATGTACTGACACTCACCCTTGGTAGGTAGGAAAGTGTTGTTGTTCCTGTTTTACAGTCAGTGAACTGAGGCCAAGAGAGACAGTAACCCATCGTTGCACAGGAAGTCTCTAGCAAAGCTGGGACCCAAACCTATATTTCCTGTCTCAATCTAGTACCTCAGCCACCCAAGCTTGCTTCCTGTATGCACACTTAAATGCCTCTTCTGTCTATGCAATCTATGTATTGTCAGGGCTGGATCCTCAGCTAGAGTAAATCAACATAGTTCCATTTACATGAATGGAACTTTGCTTATTTACCCCAGCAGAGGCTATGGCCACTTAGAATTTCTCTCGTGACTTTGAAAAACATCTTTGGAAAAGGGATGTAAGCGACTAGTCGACTATCCAATAAGCATATGCTTATCAGATAGTCGCTGCCCCCCCCTCCCGCAGCCTCTATCAAAGAGAGTCAGCAAGGTAGAGAGCGGGGATCAGGAGCTGGTGCTTGGAGGAGCTGGCTTAAAAGCTGGTTTCCTCCCAGCACCATCTCCATGAGGTGCAGGGGAGGCAGCGGCATAGCAGGGGGTTGTGTGCAAGCCAGGAATCTAGCTATCCTGGATGCCACAGGGGGGACCAGGTATGAGCCGGGAATCAGCTGTCCTTGCTCACCCCAGGTCCCCCTTCCGTTGTCTGCTGCGCTTTAGTCTTTTAAATGTATTAAGAGCCACCAGGAATTTCCATCTACTAGTTGATTAAACACCATTTAACATCCCTACTTTGGATGCATGAAGTATTCAATGTGCTACCTGCATCTTATTACACCAAACTGCTACTCTTCCTTTTGACACGAGATAGTATTTGATCCAGTCACATAAAAGTCACCTTGGAGACCAGTGTTCCCTCTAATTTTTTCACCTATGGGCAGGGCATTCTGCACCAAGCCATATGCATATGTGCATCACCAGCAGAAACATGCGATGCCAGCTGTGGGTGACGGCGGGCACTCTGCTGATCAGCTGAGTAGCACCTGAATCTTGCCTGGGTGGTCACCTTACAGGGAATACTACTGGACACCAAACTTACTGACTTTGGCTCAATTCCTGCCATCCTTACTCAGCCTGCATGATCAAAATGGAGAAGTCTTTCAGATCAGTATGACTTCAATGGCATCTTTCATATCCCAACTATCTAAAAGAGCGTTACAAAGACAAGTGTTTTGTAACGCAAGTCTTTTTAACAGAGCATGGAGACACCTGAGTGACTATCAAGTAGAGTCTTGACTGAAGACTGCAGGATTTGGTCTTTGGTAAGTTGTTAATTGGTGAGACGATGCTCAATATCACAAGGTCTGTGAGGTTCTACAGCTGTAGCATGCCATTGGTTTTTAGGCATTGGTTTCCCTATTGGTTTCCCAGCACATCAGCCACTTTCCACTGTGCTGAGCATCTAAACTTTGATTATATAAAGATCTTCCACCTAAGCAAAACCTCTTGATAACTAAGGTTCAATTAATCAGGAGAGCTGACCTGACATGTCATCTGCAACAATCTCGACTTCTCTCCTCACTTGCATACCACAACAGACTCCTTGGAGCACAGTGAGGACTACTATAAACCCTGTGGCCTAGTCTTCACAAGGAAATAGGCATGTTGTTAACTTGTGTTCACTAATACATGATACCTAACACAAGGTAAAATACTACTGAAGACAAAGCAATCCCATAGCCTTTACCTCAAACTGCAAAACCTCATGTTAAAATTATAGATAGATGGCTTTGTCTTCACTGAAGTCTTCACCTAACACATGTTAGCTAACACAACTTTTTCCCTAGTGAATCCATATCTTGAGGGTCATAACTTTGACTAGCCAACTAAACACATAATCAAAGATGTGCCCATCTGCATTCTGTGCATGATAAAAAAAATTAAGAAAAGTTTACTGAAAGTTTTCCAATGACTTCAATTAGTCGCCACATTAGCTAATATGAGTTAATATTGCACCCTTTTTTACTCAGAAGGACAAGGCCACAAGCTTAGTCTTCACTGCACACCAAAGATAATGTTGCTGCATGCAAATGAGGAGAAGAGAAGAGATTTTAGCAAATCAAAGAGTTATGCCAATGACTTCAACCGGAGCAGGATCAAACCCAAAGCTGGAATGATCTTGAGGTGTTAAAGTCATCTGCTGATCCATTTTCAGATGAAATTAAACCATTATTGATGTCAGAAAGAAATTGATTTACAATAAACTCCATTGTTCTCTGATGTAAATCATCACCTTTAATATGATGTTGGCCATCATAAAGAGATATAAGAACATAAATGCTGATCAGACACATTAATTACAAATGCAATGTAAAGTTTAGACATGGATCACTTGAATTACTTGTTCTGTTCATTTCCTCTGAAGTACTTTGTATTAGCCTGTCTTCCAACAGTGGCCATCGGGTTAGATGGACTTTTGGTCTAATCCAGCATGGCCGTTTTTATAGGCTATGTTCTTATGCTCTTATGGCTATTCACAAATAAATTTCAGCCTGCTCTGCCAAAGCAATTGAGCGTACATCCTTATGTCTGTTCTACTTAACATTTAGCATCCTCTGATATTGCTCTTCTCTATCAATCTTAATTTAAGCCTTTGATACTGGTGTATCAAAGGCTTGTACTGTACAGTATCCTTGTACTGTGTCTACAGCTCAACACTCTGTCACATTCACAATGTCCACTTTTCACCACTTACATGCACCCTTTTTTCATTGCCTTGACCCCACTTCCCTATGCTTCCCTGCAAAGTGTGTTCCACGCTTTATAATCTTCAAGCTCTCTCAGATTATAAACAACAACTTTCTTTTACTGGTGACTGAAAACAGAATGTAGCATTGAATAGGTGTGATTTTCCCTAGCAGGATGGAATGGACAATGAACAAACACTCCTTCAACAAAGTCCATTATAGTGACCAAAAAAAGGGAAGGCTGTAAGTATGCTATGGTATCAGAACACAAAGCCTTGCTTTGTTAGTGGGCCTATACTGAATATGGACATTAAAGATACCATAGAATGCCTATTAGGTTGCCAAATACCCATGATGCTTTTCCAACTCAGTGATTTCAAAGCCATTTATAATCAAAGATGGGCAAGGAATAATAATAAAATAAAAAGCTCACAACCCCCAAACCACCACAAAATCAAACCAGTCACTGATTCACAAGCCTAAGACTTCTCCACATAATCAGCCCCTGAACGAAAGCCAATGTGCCTGCATTTAGAGAGGTGTATGGAAGAATGGAAGCCAGGGATCCCCAACTCCTCCTCCTCAAGGAATAACTCGCATCCCTCAGGATTGGGTCCATGTTAACACTAATCTCTTTACAGCAGACCATGCCCCCTCCGCCCACTGCAGCCCCAAATATGGTCTATTCTGTGTATCAGGCACCTTGCAAAGAGTTGCTGCCTGAATTCTAGGCCTTGCTCTCCTCCCAAGCGTGTTTCCCAGGCAGGAGGCACTTCCTGGGCTGAGTGAGACACAGATCCGGCCTTGTGATGGCTGTGCCTGTTTGTCTCTCTCCCTCTCCGTGGCTTCATATTGTGGCTAAAGGCAGCTTCTCTGCCACCGCCTGCCTGGCAATGTGCATGCGGGGAGGCAGGCGGGTGCTCTCAGTAGTGTGTGGGGGGGAGAGAGGCAGTGAGAGGGGAGGGCGTATAATAAATAGCATCATTTTCATGCAGAGCTGCCAGTTCCCCAGGCCTCTTCCCCACACTAATAATTCAGGTACAATCCACTCTCACCCCCTCCTTCTCGCGGAGGGGGGAGGGGGAGAGAGAAATCTGCACATCCCAGCAAAGATGCACAATAACCGAGCCGGGAACAGCCCCAAGCCCGAGCTAGGCTCCTCGCTGGAGGAGGCATGGAGAGGGAGGGGGTCTGCGGCTGGGCTTGCAAAGGACCCGGCCGCGGGGAAAGGGCCGCGCCGGGCGCTGGCTGAGCGGGCTCCCTACGTTCCCCACCCCCACCCCGGTACTCACGCACCCTGGCCGGCCAGTGCGGGTAGCCTTTCATCTTGGCGAACACCAGGTCTCCAGCCTTGTACTCGCGGGGCCTCGGACGCGCCATCGGCAGCTTCCCTCCGCCGCCTCCCGCCTGCCCCGCGCCCCCTGCAACCAGCGGCCCCTGGCGGGGCGCGATCCGCCCAGGCGAAGGCAGCCGCCGCCGCAGCAGGGACGGGCCCCGGGCACCAGCCGCTTCCCTCGGCGGCGGGAGAGGTGGGGGGCGTGTGCAGCGGGGAGGGGGCGGCCTTGCCCGCGGCCCCCGGGCCGAGGCCGAAATCCCGCTGCGGGCGGAGAGAGCGTGGCCGAGAGGCGAGCCCGCTACATGGCCCCGCGCTCCATCCTCGGCGCCGCAGCCTCGGCGGCAGCAGAAATATGGATCCTTCTCCTCCAAATTCTTCCTCGGGCAGCGACCGCAAACAGGATCTTCGTATTTTCCCCCCTTTGCTTTCCCCTTCCTGTTATTTTCTAGGTCCACGGATCGGTTTCTAGGAAAAACAGCAGAGCTCAGAGCGGCTCCTCGCCGCCTGCCTGCCTCCCCAGCTCGCTTTATGCACCGTTTCCACGGGGGGCTGAGGGCAAAGGGAAAAGCCGGATCTACATGGATCCTGCCAGATCCTTGCACCCAACCCCCCACTCCCAATTCCACTGTTTAAATACAAAACACGTCCAATCTTTTCCTACCGCTCCAGTGTGCCCTAGTGCCACAAAGACCTGGAGCTAGGACATAGAGGCTGTTGGCGTGTCATTGTGCCTGAACCCCCAAAGTCCACCTCTGATGGAACACATGCAACCACTCCTACTGCACCAAAACCTCAGCACCTTAGGGCTACAAAAATCTGGATCCAGGGCATGATGTAAGGCACCCTTGCCCCCAAATATAACCACTTAAATTAATAAGAAACCTAACCCATTGTAACACACCAAAAAAATCCCAGAGCCCAATGTGTCCCAGCTCAATAGCACTACAAAAGCCTAGTTCTGGGGCATGAAGTTTTGCACCCAAACCCACAGATCTAGTAACCTAACTACGGAACACATCCAATCCTAAGTAGGGCACACACACAAACAGAAATTCTAGAGTAGACCATTCTAACTTTCCAGCATATCATGCTACCAAGTCCTGTCTCTGGAATCCTGCTATATCTTGCTGATTTTTGTGCTGAGACCCCCAAATTCTATTGCCTGATTACAGAACAAACCAAGAAGTCTTACTTCACTACCGAGTTCTGGACACCAACGTGTCCTAGTGCCACAAGGACCCAGAGTGGGATATGGATCCTTGTAAATTGTAACTGTCGCCAGTATCCTACAATCTTAAAAACCCATGAAAATTAATATGTAAAAATCTTCACTGTAAAGAAGTGAGGGTTGATATATAGATGCCTCACTGCAAGGAGAAGGACTAGATGACCTCGAGGTTCCATTCATCCTACATTTCCATGATTCTATACAATATTACCAACACACACCCAAAAAAGCAAGAAAAGTGAAAAATGAAGTCACCTCTACTATTCCATCTATGAGCACATCTCTTATGATTACAACTATCATATACCACAAACCTCACTACAATCTGAACACTGCACCCTTTGATCCTTCTGCACACACCCATTTGCTAAATTACAACTACTAGTGTGTGGGGGGGAATAATTTGGTAAAAGGGTATCAGCAGGAGGGCACTTAAAGAGGTCAATGGGAGGTTGGCATCTCTAGGGGCAGTGCCACACAGGTTGTGTGGAAAATATTTTAGCCATCAGAAGTTGTGTAGGTATACATCTCAGTAAACCTTCTTGAAGCTGTGGGTGAGACGTGGTAGGGATGCAGTAATGCCAACTAGTGGCTATAGTATGCATTGGTTGGCAGGATTTTGTATTCTCCTCCCTGCTCTGCTGTTGCTTGCTGACTAAGCCTGCTGTCACATTGTCTGGGGTGGCTCACAAGTATCAGTGCCTACCTCAGGACAGACTGTCAGAAAACAGGGCAGGCACCCAAGCTAGTGATAAACTAACTAAAGGTTTATTCACTATAAAAAGGAGGTAAGAATTATTGAGAGGTTAAAGCAAGTAAAATATATGCACAGGTGAGTCAGAGTTTGTAATTTCAAATAGTGGCAGTGATGTAATAAACTGCTAGTTTCCTAAAACTCTTTTTAGGGCACCCAGATTGTCTCTGGGGATCTCTGCTTTGCATCTAGTAACTTATCTGGATGAATCTAAACAATCCAGAGATGCTGGATCCTTCCTTGAATCCATACTTACAGTTTCTTCTAAAAGAAAACAAGCTGACAGCATCACTCCTCACGTGGGCTTTTCCTTTGATGATGAAGAGGGAGGAATGCATTTTGAGTCTTGACCTCTGATCATCACACACAGGCCACTTCTATACTGATGGGAAGATCAACGTGATGGCAGTCAATCTTCCAGTGTTCGATTTAGCAGATCTTTATTAAATCAAACACTCAGGGCACCTCCGTCAACTGCAGTACTCCTCACTGTCACAAGGACTAAGGAAAGTTGACAGGACCATTTCTCCCAGCGAGCTCCTGTTGTGGGAATGGCACAAGAGTTCAGTTTAAGTGGTCAGTGTGGCCAGATCTATAACACAGGGGAAGGTCAGCTTAATGTACGTCAACTCCAGCTATGTTATGTACATAGCTGGAATTGCATACCTTAAATCGACCTTCCTCTGTAGCATAGACCTGTCCACAATGACCACTGGCTTTGAAATTAGTGTGTTTCTGTTGAAGTTCTTCATTTGCATTCCATGAGGTTTCTGTCTTTTTTGATGTGATATTTAATTATAGGGATATACACCACACAGATGTTTGCTGTTACATTATAACAGCATACAGATAAGTAAGAACAATAAATGTAACATTTCATTAGTTTTCATGAAGTTTAAACACCAAATGCACACTTCTACATTTAACAATCCCATTCTCTGTTTCCTTGGTACGAATTATTTCTATCAAATTTCTGTAGACCTACACTCCAATTGGCCAGACTTAACTGGCAAGAATGTGTACTCCATTCCAACTTCTGGGCCCTGCTCAGTCCTAGCAGAGCATACTGGGCAAAAGGGGAAACATAGAAGCAAATCTAGGAGGAGGTAGAGAACATGCTTGAAATCACTAAGTCAAAAAGCTGCTTGGCATCACCTATTGCAGTGGTATCAAAAATGCAGAAAACCATCAGATTTTCAATGGATTATAGGAAACTAAATACTGTCACCCAGCCTGGCCCAAACCCTACATCCCAAAGAGAGGACTCACTGGACCTCGGTGAGAGTGCTATGGGAACAATTTCCAGATTACTGTGTTGGAGTCTAGCCCTACAGGAATTTGATAGAAATCTATAAATATATTTTAGAGATTTCTGCATGTCTGTGTGTCTGTCTGTGAGTTCGTTTGTTCAATAACTCGTCCTAAATGGTAAGAGCAAGGACCACTCATCCTAAATGGTAAGAGGAAATTTGGAATGCCATTTCCTCTTACTATAACTTAAAGCAAGGTTAGGGTTTGGTTGTTCCAGGAAAACAGGAAGTTCCGGGAATGGGACTGTTTTTTATTACATGGAAAGGAAGAGTCAGGGAAGAAGGACGCGTTACTGAGAGTGGCCACTGGGGGCAGCAAGCCTGCCAGGGAGAGAGAGAACTGCAGAAACCACAGAAGGCAGCCATACTACAGAGGGCATGTCTATACAGCAGGGCTAAAGCAGAAATAAGCTATGCAACTTGAGCTACGTCAGTTGCATAGCTTAAGTCAAAATAGCTTAGTTTGGCTTTTGGCGCTGTCTACACAGCAGGAAGTCCGAGAAAGAACACTCTTCCTCTGACTTCCCTTACTCTTTATAAAATGAAGGCTACAGGAGTCAGAGTAAGAAGTCCTCCAGCTCGACATTATGTTGACATTATGTCGAAATAACTGCTTGTAATGCAGACACAGACTGTGTTATTTTGGAATAACGTAAGTTATTCTGAAATAACACTGTTGTGTAAATGTACCCCAAGAGAGTGACCAGCACAGTTGGGACTCTGCCACCTTGCCTGCCACCAGACCAGGTAAGTAGCCCCTCTGCCCCTGGCCCCTCCACCAAAGACCCCGGGGCCCACCTAGGAGGCCCCACCAAGAGGCCCTGGACAGGCGGCAGGCCTTCAGGCTATGGGAAGGGAGGGTGCTGGAGGCAGGGGCCCCCAGAGCCTTTCCCACCCTTCCCAGGCTGCAGGCCATGGCAGGGGGAGGAGCTGCTAGAGGCCGGGAAACTGGCTAATGAGAGCTGCCTGTTTTCAGGGCAGGCAGCATGCAAAGTACCCTCCTTCCTGGGCTCACAGCACTCAGAGCAGCATGTGGCCTCTGCAGCTGGCTGATTTGAGTGGCATGTGGGGGCAGGCAGGCAGGGAGCCTGCCTGAGAGACCTGCCAGGCGCTGGCTAGGAGCCATCTAGGTAAACGCCTCCCAGCCAGAACCTGTCTCTAGCACACAAGTCACTCCCTGCCTCCCTCCAACCCTTTGCTCCCCCTCCTGCACTCCTGCCTCACATAACCCAAACCCTTTGCCCCCCCACTCCTGCACACATACCCCCCTCCCAGAGCCTGCACCCAAGCCCCTGCCCCAGGTCACAACCCAAATCCCTGCACCCCTTCCTGCACCTCTGCCACTGGTCACAACCCCCTCCCAGACCCTATACCCCTCCTAAACCCCTCCTCCAGGTCAGAATCCTCTCCTGAACCCATACCTATACCCCTTCCCAAACCCTGCACCCCTTCTGCACCCCAGTCTCCTACTCTGAGCTCTCTTCTGCACTCAACCTCCATCCCAGGCCCTGCACCTCCTCCATTAATATCATGGAAGAGTGTGGCCCTTGACCACTTACCAAATTCTTGGAGTGGTCCCCCCTTCAAAAATTATTGCCCACCCCTGGCACTAGGGACACCTTTCCTGTCCATTCTGGCTAATAGCCATTGATGGACCTATCCTCCATGAACTTATTAAGCTCTTTTTTGAAAGTAGTACTTTTGCTTATGTCTGCATAATTAGTCTGGGACTGAATTGGGATTAAACTGTTGGATGCCACCAGAAAATACCCTCCCCCACACACAGTCACCTCAAAATGCTTTGTATCACTGCTGGTCAATGTCCTATCCTGGACCCTTTATAGACCCATACTCACTGCGATCCCAGATAAAGCAGAAGATCTGCAGCGTTGTATCCCATTTTGCATGCATATGAGTAAGTGCAGGCCACACATCTGCTCTTTGGCTGTGATGTTGCTAGTTTGGGCTGTGTGTTCCTGCTGTCTTGTGACATGGCGCGGCCCACAAACAGGTGTGGGACATGCCTGTCATTTCCCATATGTGCATGAACCATGACACAAAAGACCAAAGCCTTTTCACACACGGTATGGATGATTTTTTTCTATTCTGCTGTTTCATGTCACACAAAGAGCCAGATTCACTCTTCTGAAGCATTGGGATGGGAATGGCACATCTTTATGACAGTCTGGCCCATGGAGCCTTATGGGATATTCACCCAAGGGATGGCAGGCAGTGGTCTCACCTCCTGCCTTTCTGTAGCATTTCTATTAAGGTAGATTTCATCTCAGAGAGGCCTACGTAGGAGTCCTGCTTGTAGACCTGGCCTAAGGGCATTTTTTTTGCTCCTGCCAGTGCACAAGCAAGAGTGGGAAGAAGAGCAAAGGGATCCTTTTCTAGAATGCAAGGAGCAGGGTAGGATCATACATATGCAGGGCATTTGCTAATACTCTGGCCTGACCGCAAGCCCTTTGAAGTCAACGGAGATTCATTCGTATGCACCTGTGGAGAATTTGGCCCTATTGCTGGTTGAAAATTTCCATCAAGAAAATTCCCACTGACTTCAGTAGGTTTTGGGTACATCTTAAGAGAAAAGTGTACAGCCATAAAAGGCTTGACTCCAAGAAGCAGCATTTGAAGTCATAACTAATTTTAAGCACACAGATTTGTTTTGTGCATGAAATGTTCCATGGTAAGTTTTATCACATACCCCTTGGATATTTTGCATACAAATTAAGTAGCTACTATTGTGACATGGAACTACCTAGCCCCTATGCCCAAGTTCCAATATAGCATAAGCATATTGGTAAATACGATCATCTGTGAAAAGTTAATGAGTTACAGGTTTTAAAAATTATTGTCCTACCACCTGAAATTTTGTTTGTCCTTAGCCATCTCTAAGTGGCTGGCTACCACTCACCCCTTCCCACTGAATACTTTCTGAAATGATGCTGTAAACTCTAGCGTGGGGACCAGATTATTTACCTTTGTGGAAGGTGCTGAGATGCAACAAATAGTAACACTTTTCTTTTAAAATAACTGGTAAGTGCCTCTGCTAGAACTGTCTAGCCCTGATTTTATTGTCTTTCTTCCTCCACCTCCTTTCCCTACAGAGAAAAATATGTCTGTAATGACAGAGATTGCAATGTTTAGTCTTTTGCCTATGTCCACAGTAAGTTACTGATTGTCTGATAAATATTTTAATAGGAAATTGGTCTGGACCACAATTGCACCATTCCCTTGTGCAAGGCCAGTCTGAAAGCACTATGTGCAATTACAGAGCAACTCCATGTCAGGCAGAAAGAGTTCATGATGTTATATGTCCATCTCGACATGCACAGAAAGGCACTTACCAGGCCCATTAGGATACTCTTAATTACTGGAGGGAGAGGAAGTTCACCAGGAGACCTCAAATATTCTTCTGTAAACTTGGGAGAGAGAAGGGTGCATATCACTGCAGGCACAAACTTATGGACTCAGCATCTTCTTATGTTACTAGTGCAATCTACTGAGTATCCTACAGGCTGATGAAAGTGGTGGCTTTGCATGTTACAGATTTTGTGTGTGGTTCTGTCTACACTAGGAGCGAGGGGCATGATTCCCATACTCCCACTACTTGATCGGGGCTAGTGTACTAAAATAGTAGTATGGCTATGGGAACATGACAGTGCCAAGTGGTGGCATAAGCTCGCTGTGCTGGGTATATACTTGGGGGGGGGGGTCAGGCCGGTTGTACCCTGCCTAGCTAGCACATGCCATTGCTGCCTGTGGTACCATTTTGGGGTGAAGAGCAGAGTGGGATAGGAACAGGGGGAATTAGAACAGAGAAGGACAGGCAGAGTGGGTCAGGCTAGGAGAGAGGGGTAGAAGATGGGTGGACAGAGGCAGAAGGGGCTATAACTACCAACTGTGCACTGCCTTTCAGAACCTGGAATATAATCCAGGATTTCTATATTCAAACTTTTTTTGTTTTGTTGAAACACACTGACAATGTGTGCATCTCCCTCAGTGACCTGATGGGCAGGATTCCCTGGGGGGCTAAAATGAGGGGGAAAAGGAGTCCAGGAGAGCTGGCTGTATTTTAAGCAAGCTTTATTGAGGGTACAGGAACAAACCAGCCCAATGTGCAGAAAGAATAGCAAATATGGTAGGCAATCAACTTGGCTTAACTGAGAAATCTTCATTGAGCTTCACCACAAAAAGAAAGCTCACAAGAAGTGGAAATTTGGAGAGATGACTAGAGAGGAGTATAAAAATATTGCTCGGGCATGCAGGAAAGTAATCAGGAAGGCCAAAGTGCAATTGGAGTTGCAGCTAGCAAAGGGATGTGAAGGGTAAGAAGAAGGGTTTCTATCGGTATGTTAGAAATGAGAATGAGGTCCGGGGAATGTGTGGGGCCCTTAATGAATGGGAAAGGTAAGAGATTATGTGGGAAAAGCTGAGGTATTCAACACTTTTTTTGCCTCTGTCTTCACAAACAAGGTCAGCTCCTAGACTGCTGCACTGGGCAGCACAGTATGGGGAGGAGGTGAATAGTCCTCAATAGTGAAAGAGCGGGTTAGGGACTATTTAGAAAAGCTGGACATGGACACATCCACGAAGCTGACTGCAATGTATCCAAGGGTGCTGAGACACTTGGCAGATGTAACTGCAGAGCCATTGGCCATTATCTCTGAAAACTCCTGGCAATAGGGGAAGGTCCCAGGTGATGGGAAAAAGGCAAAGGCAGTACCCATCTTTAGGAAAGGGAAGGAGGAGAATCTGGGGAACTACAGGCTGGTCATCCTCAACTCAGTCCCTGAAAAAATCATGGAGCAGATCCTCAAGGAATCCATACTGAAACACTTTGAGGAGAGGAAAGTGATTAGGAACAATTAACATGGATTCACCAAGGGCAAGTCGTGCCTGACCAACCTAATTGTCTTCTATGATGAGATAGCTGGCTCTGTGGAGATGGGGAAAATGGTGGACATGATACACCTTGACTTTAGCAAAGGTTTTGATACAGTCTCCCACAGTATCTTGCCAGCAAATTAAAGAAGTATGGCTTGGATGCATGGACTAGAGCAGGGCTACTCAACTTTGGAAGCCCTGGGAGCCACAATGATACTCACAGCGCATGCCAAGGGCCACAGCCTAAGTGTGGTTGCTTCCACATGCAAATATATGCAAATAGTTTCTTTCACACTGACGGGCATGAATACAAAGATTAAGGCAAGACTACACAACATGCAGGCCCCATTTAAGTCAGTTCTGCTGATATTAATAAAATGCAATATTTTCCCAATTTCCACCTGTTTGACAGCACTTTTAATGAGCAATGACAGTCCAGGAATTTAACTACTAAAATGCATCTCAACAGAAGACCATTATTTTGACTACATATTTGTTTTGGCTCCCACCTGTGGGCCACAAACAAACGGGCCATGGGCCATGTGTTGAGTAGCCCTGGACTAAAAGGTGGATAGAAAGATGGCTAAGTTGTCAGACTCAAAGGGTAGTGGTCAATGGCATGATGTGTATTGGCATGAATGCCCCCGGGTGGGTCTTGGGACTGGCTTTGTTCCATATCTTCATTCATGATTGGGATGGGTTGCATCCTCAGCAAGTTTGCAGATGACACTAAGACGGTGGGAGAGGTATTTATGCTGGAGGGTAGGGTAAGGGACCAAAGTGATCTGGTCAAATTGGAGGATTGGATCAAACAGAATTTTGATGAGGTTCAACAAGCACAAGTGAAGAGTCCTGCACTTAGGACAGAAGAACCACATGCACTGCTACAGGCTGGGGACCAACTGGCCTAAGTGTCAGTTCTGCAGAAAAGGAGCTGGGGATTACAGTGGATGAGAAGCTGGATATGAGACAATAGTGAGCCCTTGTTGCCAAGAAGACTAACAGCATATTGGGCTGCATTAGTAGGAACATAGCCAGGAGATCGAGGGAAGTGATTATTCCCCTCTATTCAGCACTGGTGAGGCCACATCTGGAGTACTGTGTCCAGTTCCCCTCTTCCTCCTGCCCCACTACAGAAAGAATGTAGAGAAATTGGAATGAGTCCAGCAGAGGGTAATGAAAATGATTAGGCGGCTAGGGCACATGACTTATGAGAGGCTGAGGGAATTGGGCTTATTTAGCTGGCCGAAAAGAAGATGGAGAGGGGATTAAATAGCAGCTTTCAACTACATGAAGAGGGGCATTCCAAAGAGGATGGAATAAGGTGATTCCCAGTGATGGCAGATGACAGGACAAGGAGCAATGGTCTCAAGCTGCAATGGGTGGACGTCTAAGTTGGATATTAGGAAAAACTATGTCTCTAAAAGAGGGGTGAAGCATTGGAATGGATTGCGTAGGGAGGTGGTGGAATCTCCATTCTTAGAGTTTTTAAGGCCTACCTTGACAAAGCCCTGGCTGGGATGATTTAGTTGGACTTGATCCTGATTTGAGCAGGGAATTGGACTAGATGGCCTCCTGAGGTCTCTTCCAACCCTAATCTCCTATTAGCTCATTCTTGTTAAGTGGCTACTTCACACAGAGGATAGGAGTTCACTGATCTACTTACACTTATCTATTAACCTGAAGAGGAAATGGTCTGTGCAGTGGATCTTGTAAACCTCATTTCACGAGGGATAAGGGATCTTTTGAAAAAGGTTTTATTTTTCAGAAGATCAGCCTCTAGCCTGCCGCTTTTCTCCAACAAAGCTCCGTGCAGAAAAAAAGCGGCAGCCATTTTTATGCTAATGAAGCACGGGATATTTAAATCCCTGCTTCATTAGCAATTTCGATGTCCTTAATCTGCATCTCTCTGTCAGCAGAGAGATGCAGTCTAGACACACCCTCAGAGCATGAGGAATACATGATTAGTGACTCCTGATTAAAAGTTTGGCGTAAGTGACTTGGGCAACACCACGTAAGAACTCCAGGGCAGAGGCCGGGATAGAACTGGATATATAAAGGGTTAACCAGTTATCCGGTAAGCATGCACCTTACTGGTATGCTTACTGGGGAAACCGGTTAACCAGCTGGGCCTGGCCTGGCTAAAGCAGCCTCTCCTCATCCATGGCATGGTGAGACAGACTCAGCCAGGCCTGGCTGGAGCATCACACAGCATGGTGAGCCTGGTGTGCTGGAGCAGTCCCTGCCTGTCACACAGTGCAGCGGGCCCAGCCAGCCTGGAGCAGCCACCCGCCCATGGTGTGGTGCTGCTGACCCAGCTAGGCTGGAACAGCCCACCTGCCTCTGGTGGGTCTGGTGGGCCTTACCTGGCTTGGCCAGAGCAGCCCCATGCACAGTGTGGTGGGCTCAGCTTGGCCGGAGCAGCCTGAAGTGCAGCGGGCTAACTAGGCCAGAGCAGCCCCCCACCGCAGGATCACAGTTAACCGGTTAAACATTTCATTTAACCAGTTAACTTTTTAATCAGGATTTTACATCCCTAGATAGAATCCAGTTCTACAGGGCAGCATTTCATTGCCTTACCCAGAAGGCCATGCTCCGTTCTCTCCCTACAGTCCCATGCCTTATTCATTACCCACATTCCAACATCTGCAACAAATGAAGCATGGGTCCCAAATAACAGTCTCCACACTGGCTGAGACAAGGAGTCTTTGGAAAAAGCAGTATGTGATCATATAATAAAATACTGCATCACAATGCGTATGCACAAGAGGACTGAATTAAAGTAACAGAGCTAACATTAATTCTGGCCTTTCATAACTTCTAAGTACTTGACTTTATGAAGTTAATGTTCTTTTAATATAATTTATTCTGAATATAATACATGTTAGTAGGGCATTATCATTATACATTTGTTGAGAAGTACATACCACAAACTGGTAGCTTTTACTAATATACCCTAAATAAAGTGACTTCTGCTACTTAGATTATCTTGGACATCCATTTCCTTCAGCATCCCTGCTGCCTTCTTATTAACTTTCTGTTGGGTAAAACACATCATTCACTAATGGGAATAGTCTGATCTGCTTTTGCTACACCAATCTAAAATGCCTTTTAAAGCAGTCCTACCTATAGCCACGTGACACTTCATCCCTAAAATTACAAAGCCACAGTGCCTAGGAAAGAAAAATGGCAATAGATGTTCCTCCTCAAAAGAACAATTTTTAAAATGTGCTATCTAAAGCTATGAAAATTTACAAGGTGAGAAATATGTTGAGAACTGACAGGAACAGTAATTTAGTGCCAGATTCATGACACTTGCCTGATCATATGTTCCTCTCGTAAATACTAGTGGAAAGCATTTCTCTAGTCTAAAAAACCCATGGTAAAACAATCCAAGTGACTTTCTAAATGTGACTTAATGAGTAATTATGCCCCAAAGAGGACAACACTGCATATTTAAGAAGTGCTGTAACTTCCCTTTTACTTCACCCAAACATCCATACCAGATGATGGGAAATAAGAAGAAATTGTATAATTTGCACATAGCCCCTGGGATTATCTTTGTGTCACTTAGATTATAAAACAATGGTTTGGGATTCGAAGCTAGCTCACCTACATTCATTCCTAGATCTACAGCATCCTTCATCCAATTCTGCATCTCATCATTTGTACAGCACACAAGACTAGGTAATTATGGTTGTCAGGAGCTGCCACAATATAAATGCTGAATGATACTATTAATAATAAAATAAATAACAACAACAACAACAAATTTCATCTGCTACCTGTTCTTTGATCTTGTGTCATCAGTGTAAATTTAACACAGCCAGAATGGAGCTGCTGGATTGAAACCCTGACCCCATTAACTTCAGTAGGGCCATGCTTTCATTGCTATCTTTCCTCACCGATCTGCTCCACATACCCATTCTCTGTTGTTGTGGACCACACCACCATCCCTCTTTCCAGAACTCAAGCCTGTCACAGGAGTGTCATCCTCAACTCTCCCTTCCTCTTGCATCACGCATCCAGGTCTTGCCCAAAGCTTGCTGCTCTTTTTCTCAAAAGATTTTAAAGCTCTAACTTTTTTTCTCCATCTGCACCCTTATTCCCCATTATGAGTGCGATAACCTCCTCCTTTCTGATACTCATATCACCTCCCTGGAATGCACACAAACCATGGTTGTGGAGATCCTCTTCCTCGCCCATTTGTGTGACCATTGCACTCATTTTGGAATCCCTCCCCTGGCTCCTCCATAACCACTACATCAAGGTCAAGCTTCTTGATATGCTTTGCAAGGTCCTACATAGCTCCACCATTTATCAAATCTTGTCTCTTAGGCTGCGTCTAGACTACATCCCTCCTTTGAAAGAGGGATGTAAATTAGGCAGATCAAAAGTGCAAATGAAGCACGGATTTAAATATCTCGTGCTTAATTTGCATAGTCGCATCCAATCGCTGTTTCAAAAAAGGGTATTTCAAAATGAAACCGCAGTCTAGATGCAGTTCTTTTGAAAAAAAAAACCCTTTTTCGAAAGATCCCATACTCCTCATTTTTTCAGGAGTACGGGATCTTTTGGAAAAGGGTTTTTTTTTTAAAGAACCGCATCTAGACTGCAGTTTCACTTTCAAAATACTCTTTTTCGAAACAGCAATCAGACGCAAATACGCAAATGAAGCACAGGATATAGTCTAGATGGATGTAGTCTAGATGAGCCCCTAGCATGCTGCAGTCGCAAGCTGTTTTCCTCTTTACCAACATCCTATTTGTCCACTTCACCCAGAGCCGCCTCAGTATTTTCTTCCACACCACTCTTCTCCTCATGCACTGTCCTTCCCGAGCGTCTCCTCAAAATCACCACCTTAAATTACTCCCAGAGGCATGGTTCTCCCATGATACCTGTAAGAGTTGGCTAAGCTATCTACTTATCCAGGGTTGAAGTGTTGCTGGGTAAGGTGTGAGGAGACTGGAAGGAGAGCTGGAGGTTAATGGGTCAGGGAAACAAAGGGGATGAATGGGCAATGGTGGAGAGAAGGAGAGGAAATTACCATGTATTACTAATAACAAATAACTGCAACATGTAACTAATATGATACGTATCCATTAGCTCCCTGATCACTTCTGTATGCTGTATCACTTTCCCTTGCCTGTAATCTGACATTGTCTTTCTACCCTTGTACATTCTTCAGGGCAGAGATTGGGGTTTTTTGTTTCTGTTTGAAAAGTCAGACAATTATAAATAATAAATAAAAGTAATCATAATAAATCAGGGCCTCTGCACTTACAAGCGAAGGGCCAATATACACCCTAAAAGGGTAAAGAGCTCTATGCTCTTCTTGGTTACATCCTGTTAACTCCTTTGGCTACAGTGAAGTTGCTCCTGATTTACACCATTGTGAAGCGAGATCGCCCCCATACCATGTTTATAACTTACTGAGCTGATAGAATAGCAATGTTACTAAATAATACACACACATTTGAATAGATTTTTCAGACACACTATTACAAACAGGAATTGTAGATGTCACCAGAGAAGTGATGGCATTACTTTTTAATTAGAATATAATGAGTTGGTGAGGGCACAGCTTGCTGTTAGTGGTGGGTCATTTGGGCTATGCCTACACTTCAGTGCTATTTCGGGATACCAAAGATATCCCAAAATAGCTATTCTGCGTCTTTGAGTGTGCCCTTTATTTCAAAATATAACAGGTTCACTATTCCAATGTCCTTGTAAACCTTATTCTACAAGGAGTAAGGGATGTTTGGGACTAGTGGTTTCTTTCTAAATAAGTGCTGGGTAGACAGCACCAAATTTTGAAATAAGCTATTTCAAAATAAGGTACAGAATTTGTGTAGCTCAAGTCATGGAGCTTATTTTGAGCTACGGGTGCAGTGTAGATGCACCCTTGTTTAGTTCCTTTTTTTCTTCTGTGGTAGTGATGGTTTTGTTTATGATTAAATGGATCCTTGCTTATCAAAAATCCATATTATCTCAAACTTTTACCAAAAAGTTCTCAGGGCTAGAATGTTTCAGGATAAGCAGCAGTGCAATACCCATCTTCACAGTGAGTGAGAGCAAAGGACTTTGCAAGAGGCTGCAAGGCACATGTATAAAATATTTAGTCTGGTTGGTATTAAGAAAGTCAAAGGATATAATGAGATGAAATGTCAGAGAGAATTGACAATGACAGGCCTTGTGATAGGCTGGTGTTTATAAACTGTGCCCTCCCACTGGATCCAGTCCTGCAGGCTTTATTTAGGCAAAACTCCCATTGAAGTCTTCAGTGAGAATTTCGCCTGGCGAGATGCTAGGTAAAACTTCAGGACTGCTGGATTCATTATCTGTGTCTTCAGCCTACTGCAGGCTATTTCAGTAGGCATCTTAGTTTGTTATTTACTACCCTACATCTGCAAGTCCATGGAAGTTGAAGCACCTAGTAAAATCTGATCCTATGTAGACTAAAATAGAAGTTGATGGCCTCTCTTCTATAGAATGCAACTCCTATTGACATGTGTGGCATACTGCCCACACAGAAGAAAATAGAGGAATGGGATGTGTAATGTAGAGGCAACAAATGCTGCACCTATTAAATTATCCCACCCCATATGCTTCCGCTTTGAGCAGAGAGGTGGGTCTATTACAGCCTACAGCATCTCTGGCATCTTGGAGCAAAAACTGCCCTATGTGCAGGACAGCAGCAGAAAATATGCTCCCTTTATATCCTTGTGAAGAGCAAGTCTCACATGTCTTGCAAGTTGTGTATATGCAGGAAACTGAGATGGTTTATATTGCACACACATGGCCGCTCTGCACACAAGCATTTCCTCTCAGAGTACTTTTACACAACGCACAATTAATTCACTTGCCCAAGACCTCGCTGAAAACAAGAATTTACCAGGATGCCAAAGGAGATTAGCCATTTATATGAATACTAAGAATGACCACAGCTTCAGCAAAGACCAGTCACATTAAAGAAAAAAAAAGGAATATAAACCCTCATGTTTCAGGGCATAAGCCAGCCACTAACAGATAGAATCACAGAATCATAGAGCTGGAAGAGACCTCAGGCAGTCATCAAGTCCAGCCCCCAGCGCAAGATAGAACCAATCCCAATTAAATCAATGCAGCCAGGGATTTGTCAAGCGGAGACTTAAAAACCTCTAGGGATGAAGATTCCACCACCTCCCTAAGTAACCCATTCTAGTACTTCACCACTCTTCTAGTGAAGTAATTTTTCCTGATATCCAACCTAGACCGCCCTAACTGTAACTTGAGACCATTGCTGCTTTTTCTGCCATCCGTCACTACTGTGAATAGCCTTTCTCCATCCTCCTTGGAACCTCCCTTCAGGAAGTTGAAGGCTGCTATCAAATCCCCCCTCACTCTTCTCTTCTGCAGACTAAACAAACCCAAATCCCTCAGTCTTTCCTCATAGGTCATGTGCTCCAGCCCCCTAATCATTTTGGTTGCCCTCCGCTGGACCCTCTCCAATGCATCCACATCCCTTCTATAGTGGGGGCCCCAGAACTGGACACAATACTCCAGATGTGGCCTCACCAGAGCCGAATAAAGGGGAATAATCACTTCTCTGGATCTGCTGGTAATGCTCCTCCTAATGCAACCTAATATGCCATTAGTCTTCTTCGCTACAAGGGCACACTGTTGACTCATATCCAGCTTCTCATCCACTGTAACCCCCAGGTCCTTTTCTGCAGAACTGCTACTTAGCCAGTCGGTCCCCAGCAGCCTGTAACAATGCTTGGGATTCTTCCGTCCCAAGAGCAGGACTCTGCACTTGTCCTTGTTGAACCCCATCAGATTTCTTTTGGCCCAATCCTCTAATCTGTCTAGGTCACTCTGGACCCTATACCTGCCCTCCAGTGTATCTACCTTTCCCCCTAGCTTAGTGTCATCTGCAAACTTGCTGAGGGTGTAATCCATCTCCTCATCCAGGTCATTAATAAATATGTTGAACAAAACTGGTCCTAGAACCGATTCTTGGGGCACGCCGCTAGAAACCAACCACCAACCTGACATCAAGCCATTGATCACTGCCTGTTGGGCCCAACAGTCTAGCCAGCTTTCTATCCATCTTACAGTCCATTTATCCAATCCATACTCCCTTAACTTGCTGGCAAGAATATTGTGGGAGACCATATCAACTGCTTTGCTAAAGACAAGGTATATCACATCCACTGATTTTCCCATATCCAGAGAGCCAGTTACCTCATCATAGAAGTTAATCAGATTGGTCAGGCATGACTTGCCCTTCGTGAATCCATGTTGACTATTCCTGATCACTTTCTCCTCTTCCAAGTGCTTCAAAATGGATTCCTTGAAGATCCCCTCCATGTTTTTTTCAGGACTGAGGTAAGTCTGACCAGTCTGCAGTTCCCTGGATTGTCCTTCTTTCCTGTTTTAAAGATGGGCACAACATTTGCCTTTTTCCAATCATCCGGGATCTCTCCCGATCTCCACAAGTTTTCAAAGATAATGGCCAAAGGCTCTGCAATGACATTTGCCAACTCCCTCAGTACCCTCAGATGCATTAAATCTAGACCCATGGATTTTTGTATGTTTAGCTTTTCTAAATAGTTCCTAACTTGTTCTTTCCCCACCAAGGGCTGTCCACCTCCTTCCCATACTGCGTTGTTTAGTGCATTAGTCCGGTAGCTGACCTTGTCCATGAAAACAGGGGCAAAGAAAGCATTAAGTACTTCAGCTTTTCCCACCTTATCTGTCACTAGGTTACCTCCCTCATCCAGTAAGGGCCCCACACTTTCTCTGATCACCCTCTTATTGCTAACATGCCTGTAGAAACCTTTCTTGTTGCCCTTCACATCCCTTGCTAGCTGCAATTCTAATCTAGGTGACTCCAAAGCAGAAACTCAGAAGGCGGGGTCAGAGTTCTAACCTTCCACTGATCAGAGGACAGCCCTACCCATGCCATGAGACGCAGGGATCGCAGGCCCCGGAGGCAAAGCCTGCCGAAATCCCGCATAATAAGGTCCAGGTACAGCGGGAGAGCAATCAGCATCTCACAGGACAGGCCCAGGAGGGACGAGATCCAGTGCTGCCTGGGCCATGCCAGTGCAGTGAGAATTATGGAGGCCCTGAACTCCCAAACCTGCAGAAGCACTCTGTGGATTAGCGGGAAAGGCAGGAACACATAAAGTAGGCCCTCAGGCCAGGGAACCAGTAGCATATCTACCACAAAGTCCCACCGCATCCCATGAGGGAGCATAACCTCAGTGTTCTGGGACCCCAGGAGATAGGAGGCAACTGGGTGAATATCTGCCCCAGTGCATAGTTCCCATAACTGAAAGGCTTCCCGACCAGGGCTGGATTAAGGGGGGGGCTAACCGGGCAGCTGCCCGGGGCGCCAACCTATGGGGGGTGCCTGATGGCAGCTGTAAGGGGCACTGCACACCTGGCTGCGCGGCGCCCCTTAGAGCTGCAATCATGTGCCGTGTGCCCGATTGCAGCTGTAAGGTGCGCAGCGCGCCGGGGGCAGGGCCGTGGATGTGCCGTGCGCCCAGGGCGGAGCCATGCATTCGTTGCGTGCCCGGAGTGGAACCGCGCATGTGTCATGCGCCCGCTGCCTGGGGCACAGGAATGACTCGAGCCAGCCCTGTTCCCGACACAGGAGAGGGGATCGAGCCCTGCCCTGCCTGTTGATATATGAGATTGCTGATGTGTTGTCGGAGAGAATGAGGATTGTCCTGCCCATGAGCTGAGAGAGGAAAGCCACACAAATGAGACGGACTGTCCACAGCTCCTTGACATTGATATGCAGGGAGAGATCGTCCCATGACCACATACCTTGTATCCATGTGTCCCTGAGATGGGCCTCCCAATTGGTGTCTGATGTGTCCGTCACTAACTGAAGGGCCAGCAGAGGCCTGGAGAACAGGACTCCAGCGCAGACCGCCTCCTCCTCGGTCCAGGGAGTGAAGGACATTGGGGGAAACGGTTACCACTCTGTCCCATGGATGGAAGGATGGGTTGTGGGTACGCGCAAGCCACATCTGCAGTGGGTGCATGCGAAGCCTGGCGTGTTGGATGACGTAGGTGCTTGCAGCCATGAGACCCAGGAGGTGCATGCAGACCCTGGCTGTGGTGATCAGGAACGCCTGCATGTCCGGGACAGCCGCCTTGATTATCAGAAAACAAGACCTTGGTAGGGAAGCCCTGGTCGACATAAAGTCCAGGCTAGTACCCACAAACTGTATCACCTGGGTGGTGACCAGGGTCAACTTGGTCACATTCAGGAGCAGTCCAAGCTCCTGATAGAGGCCTTGCAGTAGAGCAGTGTGAGCCCATACCTGGTCCGAGGAACAGCCTTGAAGAAGTCAGTTGTCCAGGTAGGGGAACACCTGGACACCCTGTTTTCTCAGTGTGGTGGTGATGACAGCCATGCACTTTGTGAAGACCTGAGGGGCTGTGGAAAGGCCGAAAGGGAGGGCCGTAAACTGATAGTGGTCCTGGCCCACCATAAAGCAGAGGAACCGCCTGTGGTGTGGTGCAACGGAAATATGGAAGTAGACATCTTTTAGATCAAGGGCAACATACCAGTCTCCAGGACTTAGGGAAGGGATGATAGAAGCCAGGGCCACCATCTTGAACTTGGCTTTGACAATAAAGGTGTTGAGGTACCTGAGGTCCAGGATGGGCCGGAACCCACTCTTGGCTTTAAGTACCAGGAAGTACTGGGAGTAGACGCCCCTGCCCAAGAACCTTTGGGGAACTGCTTCGGCCCCCTAGGGTCAGGAGTTGATGATCCTCTTCCCGGAAGAGATGCGCATGAGATGGTCCCTGAAGAGGGATGGGATAAGGGGATTGGGGGGGGGGGTAGAAAGGAAGGGGATGGTGTACCCCTTCCTACCATTTCTAGGACCCAACAGTCCAAAATAATGGAGTCCCATGCCTGGCAGAAAGGGAATAAGCAGTCCCTGAACAGGGGGGTTGAGGCTGGTAAGCTGTCCTGGGGCATACCCTCAAAACCCTTGGTGGGACCCTGGGGACTTGCTGGATGGGCCCTGACCCTGGTCCTGGACTGACTAGGAATGACATTGGTTATTCCTCCCATTGCCATTTCTACTGCAATGGCAGAAGAAATCCGGGTGCGTGCCTTGCTGGGAGGGCCTAGGGGTGTTCCTGCCTGACAGGGAGCACAGTGGGGTAGCAGGAATATGTACACCTAGGGACTTTAAGGTGGCCCGGGTATCCTTGAGGCCATGTAGACGCTGGCAGGTCTGCTTGTAGAAGAGGGACAGGCCCTCAAATGGCAGGTCCTGTATGGTGTTCTGGAGCTCGGGGGGCACACCAGACACCTGCAGCCAGGAGCTGCCGCATAAAAACAGCCCCATGGCCATAGCACGGGCAGCTGCACCGGCTGCATCCAGGGCGGCTCAGAGGGCGACCCAAGAAACTACCCTGCCCTCCTCCATGAGGGCTCTAAACTCGGACCGAGAGTCTCTAGGGAGCAGTTTGGCAAACTTGTCCATGGCTGCCCAAGTGTTATATGCAGAGCAACTCAGCAGAACTTGAAGTTGAAAGCCCGTGGATACATAGGCTTTTCTGCCCAAGAGATCCATTTTCTTGGCATCCCTACTTTTAGGGGTAGTGCCCAGCTGGCCCTGCCTCTCCCTCTGGTTCACCGCCTAGAAGACCAGAGATTCAGAGGCAGGTGGGAGAAGAGGTGCTCATTCCCCTCTTGTGACACAAAGTACCTCTGCTTGACTTTCTTGTTCGTTGGCAGGATAGAGGCTGGGGTTTGCCAGAGAGTCTCTGTGATTCCGGTTACGGACTTGTTGATTGGTAAGACCATTCCGATTGGGGTGTCAGGTTGTAGGATATTGACTGTGGGGTCTGAATCCTCCAACATCCTTTCTGTCTAGACCCCCCAGACTCTGGGCCAGGTGGTGAAGGAGTTCCTGGTGGGACCTTGAGTCCATGGAAGACATGGAGGGGAGAGACTCACTGAGTACCTCATCTCGTGAAGAACACGAGGACCCTTTCATGCCACCACCTCAGGATCATGGGCTTGAGAGGGGGCCTGTGAGGGATGAGTGGCAGGGGTCCCCTCTCTGAATGGGGTGTCGGGGAGGCCTGGCCTGGGGGAAGGGACCACCCTGATGTCAGGGACCGAGTCAGTGGGGTCGCCGAGGGAGGCATCCTAGGCCCAGAAAAGATCGACTCCAATCTAGGGGACCTGCAACCTGGCTCTGGTGGTAAGCCCAAAGGGTCAGAAAGGGCCACTGAGCCGGGGCCTGCATTTAGGCTTGAGTGCTTAGCTCTAAATAAAACACTTAATACCTACTTAAGTAGCTAGATAAGAACAATGAACTGTGAAACTTTAACCAAGAACTAGAAGACTAGTTAAAACTGCTAAGAGGCACTAGCAGAGCAAGAGCAAAAGCCCATTCCAACGACCCTTGTGTGGTAAGAAGGAACCGAGGGATTAGAGGGCCAGCAGGGGTATATATTAGCCTACATGCAATGGACATGAGCAAGCACTTGAAGAAGAATCCTCCTTCACAGAAAAATGTCCTGATTGTTCTGGACCAAGACTAGTCCAGATTAATCAGGATCTTAACCAGAATTTATGGCCATAGGACAGGGGACTGTTTTAAAGGCACAATACTGCTCCTGGGTTTAGTTTCCTTCACATGCCAAAACTGATCAATCCAATATCTTTAGCCTTCCACAGACATTATTTCCTGTTGTATATAAACAAAATAAATGTTTCTAACCATTGTGTGATACTGGAGCTTCATGATCAGCACACTGCTTTCTGCCTCTTTCATGATGCACAGATTGCAAACTATCATAGATTAACCAGCCAACCAAACTTTGCTTGAAGGCTAACATCCCCACTTCCCGAGAAGTCTGTCCTGCTCTATCAATCGCACTGAAACTTTAATGATCATTCTTTATACACGTAGCCACCAGCATGTTCCGCTTACAGTTCATTTCACACTATGGAGAGTTGCTTGTGGGTAATGAGTGGATGTGATACCCAGTTTGGGAGAATGTGTTAAGAAGCCATTTTCTAGATGAGCTGAAAATCACTTGGGAGGTCTTTCTTTACGACATACACTCATGCTGTTTGGGCTTGGTCTAGACACCTCCATTATCGTTATCATTTGGGGGAAAATAACGAAGTGCTGCTGTCATTCCGTCAAAGTGGAACCCCCTGTATCCTATTGTCATGAGACAAATAAAAGACTCTTTAAGTCTGTACCTACTGAACATGAAATAACCCCCAGGAGAAGAATTTGCTGCTCTCTTAATAGCAAGGACTGCATCAGAAAGAGGTTTTAAGACAATGCAGTACTTCTTTTGTTTGGTAGCCCAATGGGCCAAATCCTGCTCTCCCTCGACACAGCCTGCACGGAGAGGAGAGACCGGTGGTTTGTTTCCAGCCAGGCACCTGAAACAAAAGGCACCAAACTAACAAGCAGAGTCAGAAATAATAAGGAAGCACCCTGCTTTGCAGGGCTCAGGGAGGGAGACTGCAGCACATTCATCCTTGGTTTTTGCTGTTTGTAGTTCTGAAGCCAGCACATTCTGCTGAGAGCAAGGTAATGTATTAGCCATCTGACAGTCCAGACTCATCCTCCTTCCCATTAACCATGCTCCTTGGGGGCCATGGTGTGTGCCTTTGAGCAGTGGACAGCCTTACTTTCCCTGTTCTATTACGTGCTGTTGGGGGGGACATATGCCCCCCCCCCACACACACACAGTGGCTCACTAGCACACCACGGGCTTGGTGTGTGGTTTCTATTGCCATTGGCTGATTAAAGTGGAGGGTTACAGTGGGATGAAAGATAAAAGAAATCCATTCAGTCCAAACTGAAGCATTTACTCCCTAAAAAGGAGCCATTTGAACTGACAGCAGAGAAACAGAGAAAGACCATTTACAGCCTTTAATTTAATCTCCCTAGGCTTGTGACCTTGCTTCCCAGGTGGGGTTCCAAGATCTTTCAGCTCCATTGTACAGTGATTGTTAACAGGTGTGGAAAGTGTCTCGTAGTACCGAACTGTGCCCAGCAGAGGTCTCTGCCTACTAAGAATTAAAGGAAGCAGTGCACAGTAGATGGGGCAAAAATCCTGTTAAATCATGTCCCTCTTGCCAGGTCTGAATGTAATTTTACTGGGAGAAGCAAAACCCGGATTTCATGACTGCAGGCGCCTGTAGTTCTGCTAGGAGACAACAATTCACAATTGCATGTTACAGTGAAAGAGAGGCTCCCTCTTTGGGAATGGATGATTGTACAATGGCTGCGTGTCTAGGTTCCGGCAGAGCCATAGTGCATGTGGTATTGCAGCTACAGAAAGCAATACACAACAAGCGGTTTAGGGGTTGAAACAGCTCCTATGGCCTATCTTAGGTCCACAAAGAAAGGGTTACATTGTAAAAGGTCACACTCCTGGGTGTAATGCAAACAGGTTCTTTTCTTCCAAGGAAAAGTCTACTCTTCCCTCTTTCTCAGAGCAGAAGCAAAACTCCACAACTGGGACTGGAAGGAGCGGCTGAGAAACAGAGACATGAAAGTCTGTCTACACAGCAACTGGACAGCTTGCAAGGGCTGGCCTGTATCAGCTGAGCTGGGCTTGTGGTAGGGCTGGTTCCTTAACATGTGATGTCAGAGCTCGGGTTGGATCCCAAGCCCTAGGATTCTGTAAGGCAGGAGGGGGAAACTCCTTAGTTCTAATCCTGGCTTGTCTGACTGCGAGCAGAGGAATGGTGTTCTGTGCCTCAGTTTACCTGTCTATAAAACAGGGATAATTCCTACTTATCTACGTCCCAGAGCGACTGGGGAGGGGACTCTGAAAACACAAAGTGCTAATGATGATTATTACACAGTTCCTCCTTTCTGTCTGATCACTGACTGCTCCTTGATTGTTCCTGCTCTGCTGAGAAGCCTTAAGAACTTTGAAAGGGAGGCTCTTTCCTTCACTGCTGACAGATCAGATAACATCTATAGGGTGACTCAGGGTCCCGTCCCATCACACAGGAAAAGAGATTAATTCTCTCAGTGCCAAGCCCTTTGCTAGCTACGTACACTAGGCTGCAGTCTGGCAGGGATGTCATGTTACAGGACTCCCACAGCATGGGGAGCCAGCCCGCCTGAGAGTCAGGCAGTGCAAGGAGCCAGCTGGTGCCAGAGTCTTCCAGCTGCAAGGAAACTGGAAACCTTGCAATCCCGGGGTTGAGCTGGGCTCTGACAACTTCAGAGATGCCAGGCTCCCAGTTGTGCAGCAGGGAACCTGGGAGCAAGGGCTGAAGCCAGCACTTGGCTCTCAGCACTTCCAGGCCCCAGGGACAGTGGGAACCCAGAGGATTCAGCTCAAGTTGGGGCTCCCAGCTCTATAGCAAGTCATGCTGGAAGCCTGGCGCCCAGCTTCAGGACAGTTCCCTGCCCGTGGTTCCCTGCCAAACATTCAGTGGCCCCAAACTGTTTTCACAAAACATTTCGGGTTCAATGAGTCACCATTTTTTAAAATCAGAAAACCCTTGTTGGTCAGAAAATTTCTGATCAGCTGTAGCTACAAATCTGTCCCTGGTTGTTTCCTGCCTTCTCTGCGTCTCTCTGTGGAATATTTATTTTTCCCTCTCTCCCCACAGCTACAAACCAATTAATCCCATGCATTTATCAGACCCCAGGCAGGAAGTCTTGGGCCAGAGTCCCTAGCTCTTACTCCAGCTTGAAGGGCACCTGTTACACCCACCTGACCTCCTGCATAGCAGCAGCAATTAATAGCACAGTTACTGCAGGCCAATGGCTGCGCTTTCCCTGCCTAGCATCATTGTACTCATATTTTACTCCACACGCTATTTTGCTTTGTCTGAACTACTCCCAAGATCTTTTTATTGTAATTTAAAATATTTAAAGACTATCAACCGCCGCAACCCCATGGCTACCTCTACACTGCGCTGTTTTGCACAAGAAATATGCAAATGAGGCAAAGCATGGAACATCGCCATGCCTCGTTTGCATAATTAATGAGCGGCCGCTTTTTGCGCAAGAGACTTTTGCACAAAATCCCCCTCTTGCGCAAGAGCTGTTCTGCCTGAAAATAAGTGGCAGAATAGCTCTGGTGCAAGGGGGAGGAGGTTGCACAAAAGGAGCAGTGTAGACTGCAAAAGACCCTTGTGCAAAAATGGTGGCTCATTAAGTATGCAAATGAGGCACGGCAATATTCATTGCCACACCTCATTTGCATATGTTCTTGCGCAAGACTGGGCAGTGTAGACATAGCCCTTGTGTATTAATATCACACAAATCCTGGTAGAAGGACAAACTGCTATTAATTGTCATCTATGTTAAATGAGTCAACATGAATGGTTTAGCCAGTCCCTGCATTGCTGTGTGTAATGCACACAGCTTCCCCTTCAAAGGCACAGCACTAGGTCTGAATTTGTTCGAAGTCCAGAGACCACGACAGCCTCCCTCAGTCCTCATCATCAAGCTTTGCCACAACAATCCATAAAAGGGTGAGTTAATTTCCCAGAATACTAGGAGAAAGCGTGATATGTTATCCTGGCGAACACACACTAGTATTGTATAGAACCTCATCTTTTTAACACACCAAGAGCAGAGCCTTTCATCTGTAACACACCACACACTATTTAATAGGCTGTCTCCCTACACTCCACAGTGGTTCTAACTCTGCTCTCAATTACATCTCTGAGACAGAAGGAAACGTAACCCTGGTGGGGGTTAGATAGGTGTAACTGAGGGCCAAATTAGGGCCCGGTGTAGCAGATTTCTCACCACAGTGTAACAGCAGGATAATTCTCAGCTTCAAACCTTCACACTAGTGCACAAGTGCCCAAAAGATGCGCATCCAACTCACAGATTTTGTTTAAGTGGTAGCTATCCACTCTCAGCCCCCTGCTGTTTCTGAGCCGGTGAATTATATGCAGGGGTCTCTTGCAGCTGGAGTAAATATTCACTCCTGCTTCAGAATTTACTTGCAGGTCAGTACTTTGATTGGCAAACTCTTGGGTATGTACAATTTGACTCACTCCCTTTTTCCTCTTTCTGGCAAATATCTGTGCAGCATCAGCCCCAGGGTTGTTCAGGCAGGATTGCCTCAGTCACTACAATGCATAGTGGGGCACTTTGGTTATGCATAACACGCCAGTCTCTCTTTTGTGCGTAAGTTCCCACATGCCTGTCTGGAAATCAGTGTGGGTATTGGATAGCAGTGACACTGCAGGCAACAGTCAGACCTGCCTAATCTCTGGCTTTTTGGTCTCCATTCCACTTCCCTGATAATGTCTCTAGTTTTTGTCCGGCTGCCACAGTGGACAGAGCCAGTTCCATTTCTTCTCCTGCTTTCTGATTGGTGGAGCACTGAATAGCTACCCAGCAGATTGACCACTGAAAAAGCCTGTAAGAATCTTGAGGGCAAGAGTAATTGATGGAGAGAAGGGGGAATTGATTTCACTGGGAGGCGTGGCTGCTATGCACCTCTGAAATCTAGTTTCAAGGGCCCAGATCCTCAACTGTGCTAAGGCTCCCAACTTGCATTGGTTTCAATGGAACTTTGACACCTAAATACCTTTGCGAATCTGAACCAGGGTGTCTTGGTTTGTCACCTAACATCACAGCTTATTTCTAAAGATGTGGTCCATACTCTCTGCACCTCACTTTCCCTGACTCTGAACGCGGACAATAATGCTTCCCTCTGTGATGGGGGTGTTGTGAGGGCTATTTCATCAGTTCTTAAGAGCACCATAGAAATGTCTGTAGATATATTTTCTCACCTGATCCTTCTTTCTCACCAGGCTGAGGTTCTTACCATCCCAAGAGAATCTTTCCATATGGTCCTGTGTTTTCCCCAAGTATTATATAAGGACAAGATTCCTGTGCTTGAGATCATGCTTGCGCAATTGGTACACACTTTGCAAAGGCTCAAGAAGGGGAACGAAAAAATGTTCCTATGCATCTACTTCAAAGGTACAGTGGTCATGTTTGGCCTTTCTTTGCTTGCATTTCTACAGTTAAAACTTGTCCCACCTGGGAGGCTGCTGGCACTTATCATTAAAAAGATTGTAGAGCAGTTTTTAAACTAAGGGTTGGAGGAAAGCCGACGGGTGTGGAGAAGCACATGGATCAGACAGAGACATCTCTTAGGGGAGAGTCTATTAATAGAGATTCTCCATGTTCTAGTTAGGAGGATTGGATGGAAGTATGGGTCAGAACAGATGAGACACAATCAAATGAAAAAGGGTCTAACACATCATGAAATGGCAGACAACCAGTGACAAATTTTTAAAGGGCTTTTACACAAATGCTAGAAGTCTAAGTAACAAATTGGGTGAACTAGAGTGCCTCGTATTAAAGGAGGATATGGATATAATAGTTATCATGTAAACTTGTTGGAATGAGGACAATCAATGGGACACAGTCATACCAGGGTACAAAATATATCAGAAGGACAGAACAGGTTGTGCTGATGGGGGGTGGGAATGGGGATGGCACTATTCATGAAAGAAAATGTAGAGTCAAATGAAGTAAAAATCTTAAATAAGCCAAAATGTTTCATAGAGTCTCTGTGGTTAGTAATTCCATGCTCTAATAATAAGAATATAGCAGTAGGGATTTATTATCAACCACCTGATCAGGACAGTTTATAGGGACTATGAAATGCTAAGGGAGATTAGAGAGGCTATCAAATAAAAAACTTAATAATAGTGGGGGATTTCAACTATCCTCATATTGACTGGGTACATGGCACCTCAGGGTAGAATAAGGAGATAAAATGTCTTGATATCTTAAATGACTGCTTCTTGGAACAGTTGGTTCTGGAACCCACAAGGGAGGAGGCAATTCTTAATTTAGTCCTAAATGGAGCGCAGGATCTGGTCCAAGAGGTAAATATAACTGGACCGCTTGGAAATAATGACCATCATCTAATAAAATGTAACATCCCTGTGGTGGGAAAAACACCTCAACAGCCCAATACTGTGGCATTTAATTTTAGAAAGGGTAACTACAAGAAAATGAGGAGGTTAGTTTGACAGAAATTAAAAGGTACAGTGACAAAAGTAAAATCTTGGCAAGCTGCATGGAAACTTTTCAAAGACACCATAATACAGGCCCAACTTAAATGTAAACCCCAATTAAGAAACACAACAACAGAACAAGAAAAGTGCCACCATGACTTGACTTAACCAAGTAAAAGAAGTCACTGGGACCAGATGGCATTCACCCAAGAGTTCTGATTTGAGACTATAAAGATCTGTAAGGGAAAATATTTAGTAATGCACTCTTCAGTCTATTAGACACAGATATAATGTGGCTGGAAGTTAACATTAGACAAATTTACATTGAAATATGGTGTTAATTTTTAATATTCAGTGTCTTTAATCTTTGAAACAAAGTTATGACGGTTTCTCAATACTGGCCATGACTGGATATTTTGTAAAAGCTCTGCTCTAGGAATTATTTTTGGGAAGTTCATGGCCAGTGAAATAGAGAAGGTCACACTGGATGATCACAAAGGTCCCCTCTGGCCTTGGAATCTATTAATCTTTGAAATGTGACACATTATATGTTAGAACATACACATTTGGATAGAGAGGTGGCATTTGCTACGGATTAACATATAGGACTAGGCAACAGGTGTGTAAAGATGCAGATTCTATTGGGATTTTCAAGATATCTAGGTGCCTAACTCTCATTGACTTAGGTACCACACTGCTTTTGAAAGTGATTATCTGCCACTTTAAATATCTAAATTGCCTTAAAAATCATGCCCCAGGATTCCTGAGTTCCATTATGGGTACTCCCTTTGTGACCTTGGACAAGTCATCCAGCCTCTCACTACCTTAGTTTAACTAGCTAAAATAGTATAAAATAGTTATATTGCCTCCTATTAATGTGTGTAAAGTACTTTGTGATTCTTAAATAAAAGTTGCTAAAGTGTTCTAAAGCATTAATATGGTTACAAGAGTGGTGACAGTCAACTGATTGGAGAACCAGCATCAGTGTCTGTAACTCCAATTTTGGGCTGAAATATGTTTATTTGTATCTAAAACCTCCAGCCAACACGTTTTCTTTTAAATTAAAAATCTGCAATGCAGAATGAGGGTGAATCTACACAGCACCCTACATTTGAAATAAGATACACAATTTGCGCTATGCAAATTGCATATCTTATTTCAAAACTATTTCGAAATAGCTTATTTTATAATTTAGCGTGTCTACACAGCACCAAATTTCAAAATAACATGCTATTTCAAGCTATCCCTTATCCCTCGTGCAACAAGATTTACCGGGATGATGAAATAGCGCATCTGTTATTTTGAAAAATATTTCAAAATAACAAGCGGCTTCAGTAGACATGGGGTAGCTATTTCGGGATACCTCTGGTATCCCAAAATAGATGTACCGTGTAGACATACCCTGAGAAAAAAAGGTTTCCTGCTGAAGAATGTTTTGCTTGCATGTCCATGACAACAGGATTAATTTAAGACACCATAACTATAATGGTTATTTACAGCAAAAAGGGAGGATTCACACTTTAAAAATTCCCCATATCTATCCATAGATAGTCTATTGTGTACAGAAATCCATCTATTACAACTGATATATTAATATAAGAAAATGTTTTATCTACCCTAAAAGTTTCCATAATATGTTCGGAGAGTATTGGCCTAGTTGCTAATTACTAGATGAATAACTAGGATTTTCATAAACCAATTATTTTACCAAAATACACATTCAAATACCTGGAAAAGCTGAGATGCAAACTGAAAAAAATGCAGCAAATTCAAACCATATGGGTGTGTCATGACTTCACTGTCCATCCATAAAGAGACACCCAATCAGTCCTATGAAAACATAGTTTATGCTCTGGGAATATGGGCATTAGAGTCAGAAAGTTTATGGCCAGAAGGAACTGTGGGATCATCTTGTTTGACCTTCCATGCGTCACAGGCCATTAAATATCACCCATCCATGGAGAAACCAAAGTACTCTTATATCTGCCTGCTTTGTCTTAGGGTACGTCTAGACTACAGGCTTTTGTCGACAGAAGTTTTTTCGACAGTATCTGTCGACAAAACTTCTGTCGACAAAGAGCGTCTAGACTACATTCAGTTCTGTCGACAAAGCAAGCTGCTTTGTCGACAAAACCCTGTAGTCTAGACACAACCCTACATGCAATAGCACCTTCTGTCGACAGAACTCTGTCGACAAAAGGCGTTATGCCTCGTAAAATGAGGTTTACCAGCGTTGACAAAACTGCTGAGTTCTGTTGACGTTATGTCGACAGAACTCAGCGGTAGTGTAGACGCAGGTATAGTTTTGTCGACAAAAGTCCACTTTTGGTCGACAAAACTCTGTAGTCTAGACACACCCTTACTGGGAATCAACATGATCCCTTAACATTAATTGTGGCTGCCTTATTTAAGGACATATCTCACCTTTAGGCATAACCCAAGAGTGTGTGGATAACGCTGAGCCATCCCACATCAGCCCAGTGGGAGTGCAGAGAGACACCATGCCTTGAGGAGCTCCCTCATCAGTAGGGAGAATGTACTCAACTTCCCTATCAATGTTTATTCACTCTGACTGCCCCAGAGTCATCTGCCTAGGGTCATTAGGTGGATTTCAGTAGCACCTTTCACAAGAATCAAGGATCCTTACCACAATAAGAGAATCAAAATCAACCATGATACGTAACAAATGGAGAAAAATGTAGAGATCCTAGGGGAGTCCCTGAAAAAATATCTGGATTTTAATATAAAATTGCTACATATGAAGGCTCAGGTAGGTCACTGGAAGTCAGAAAACCAAAGTTTTGTATCTTTCTTTGCCTTGGACTCTGAATTTGGTATTTTTGTTTATACTCATTGTACAGACTCCACTTTCATATATTAATGTCCAGAAATTTATTCCTGAGGATCCCCACCATTATTAAGTACTCTGAGATCCTTGAATTAGATGCGCTATTTCATTGAAAGTGTTTGGAACAGATCCTCACCTTACTGATGTAACTCATCAGAAGTCAGTGAAACTGTGCCCATTGCTACCAGCTGAAGTTCTGCCCCTAATTTTTTCATAGACAATGGCATCACATTTATTTGGAATTAAAAGCATTTCTTGGTGTGCTTTTTAGAGAATTTATTCCAAAACTAATCACAGTTGCTTTGAGCCTTTTTTCAGCTTTGAAGGGAAAAAAACCTGGAGCTTCCTACAGACAAATTTACTGAAGATTGCAGAGGTCGTGAGCAGGACATATGGAGAGCTTTCAGTACAGTATAAGCCTTTATGATGAAGGTGAATATCTGGGAGTTGTTGCAAAAGGGATCAGATCTGACCATGTAGTCAGAATGAATAAGAATATTACAAATTTGATTTTCATACTATGCTTAGCACTAGGGTATGTGAATATACAATAGGGTAATAATGAAGGGCACCCACAATATGGCTATTTTAAACAAGTAAGAATGTATATATATATATATATATTAAAAAACAAGGGCGAGGCAAAGGAAGATAACTGCTCAGGGTGCAATGCTCTGAAAATCTTTCTTCCATCATTTGGAATTAGGACCCTGACAAGATCAGTCTTGCTTTGTTCATGTGAAGTCACTTAGGGCTTATCTAGACTACACGGACCAGTCGAAAGATGATATGCAAATTCCTCAGGTCAAAAAATGAGGTTTACGTGGATTTACGACAAAGGGGCAGTTTGCCGAAAAAGCCGTGTCTAAACTACTTTCACTTTCGAAAGCTCTGCTTTCAAAAGTGTGATCGGAAGAAGATTTGCATATCCCCCTAAAGAGGATAGACAAATTCTGCAGGAATTTGCATATCTTCTTCCAATCACTTTTTTTAAAGTGGATCTTTTGAAAGTGAAAGTAGTCTGGACACTTTTTTTTTGTTGAAAAAAACCCTTTTTCGAAAAAACCCCTCTCTTCCAAAAAAAAGGAGGTTTACACGGTTTTTCAAAGAAGACTACTTTCCAGACTACTTTCACTTTCGAAAGACCTGCTTTCGAAACAACGATCGGAAGATATGCAAATTCCCGTGGAATTTGCATATCCTTTTAAAAAAAAACCACGTAGTTTAGACGTACCCTAGATTATTTAGAGGAAAACATCCAAAGGTACTGTTCAGATCATATCTTAAAAAGGAGCATGGATTCATGTATTGAAGTGTTCACAGTGCCTTGAATGTCTGACCAAATCTGGGGGTGCCTTCTTCCCAGTAACATTCCCACTGAACAGGGCCACAGACAGCCATCTAGGACCAGTAAAGTAAGAATCAAGCCAGTGTTACCACTTCTATTTGTTACCCAATGCTCAGCCCTCTGGCCTTAGAGGCTGCAGGCCCGGAACACTGGGGAGTTTTCTCTTTCTGGTTGGCTTATTTCACTCGAGGATACTTTTTGTATATTGGATTAAACACTTTTATCTTGATTTGAAATGCCTTGAGACTCCCTTTGATGTTGCCAAGACTGTACTCTCTTGCTTGCTCTGTAGAGTGGATTTTAAAAAAAGTAATGATGACAGTAGCAAAAGGAATAATTTTTGCACTTGAGAAATACTTATAGCTAATGACTGCAATTCATTGACTATTAGAATTTAGATTGTAAGCATAAAAAAGGGGAAGCTAACTGAAGCTCAGAATGGGATTCTCTTGTTCTCTCTCTGTGCAACTGGACAGGTGCCTTGAAGAGTATTTGATTTTTCTCTAAAGAATCTGTTATCAGCTGGATACCATTCTAGATGATAGTAATGGTTTATTCTGCTCAGGTATGTTATGTAGGGGTTTCAGTGTATGGGCACTTACATGCCCACTAGTTTTACATTAGAGAATTGGCAAGTTGTTAATGTTGCACGTGCTGATGATCTTTTCCCCTTATCTGGTATTTTCAATATGTATTTATAATGTTAGTAAAACATAGCATTTCAAATTGAGGTTGGCACGTTTTAGTAAAAGGCTCTGCATACTTCTTGAGGATTGTGGCATGTATTTCAATGCAAACCTATGTGCTTGATTTCCTCTGGGTGTTAACAGTTGATATTACTGACCTGGAAATGATTCCACTTTCCTTTATCTTGTGTGAGCATTGTTTTGTCTGGATTGTACCAGATGTGCAGTACTTGAGTGCTTTCTGAACCACATGGCTAATCTTTACATTGCACATTTAATTTACCTTGTGCAGCTCCGAGCACAACTACATTAACCTGAGTTGCATGTTTGGACTTGTTTGCTTAAAATGACCAATAAATCCAGTAACAAAACAGACACTAAATGGTAACAAACCTATCACCATGTTGACACTACACAGCTGTCTTTCACATGAAACTCACCACAAGCGTGAGATCTTAGAACTTAGATCTTCCTTCTTCAAGAACATAGCCATCTACCACAGGATAGAAAAGAGAATCGCTATTAGTTGGTAAGCAAGGTAAGGCCTGATGTGGGCAGCTCTGAAAGCACACACATGCCCAGCTCATTACACTATTACCACTAGGGGATAAGTTCAAATTAAGATACACAACTTCAGCTACATTAATTGCGTAGCTTACGTTGAAGTAAATCGAATTTTGGCGCCATCCACACTGCGGGAAGTCAAAGGGAGCACACTCTCCCTTTGACTTCCCTTACTCCTTGCAGAAGCAAGATTACCAGCAGCAACCAGAGTGCCCCTCTCAGTTCGAATTAGCATGTTTTTCACTAGACCTGCTAATTTGAATCCTGGAAGATTGATTGTGGCTGATTCGATCTCATCTGTAGTGTAGATGTGGCCTTAGACACAGAAGAAAGATTAACAAACTGTACCAACTCCTGGCTAGTGAAAATATGACATTACAAAATTATTTAATTGTAAGTTTAATGATAGCTTCCCAGCCCAGCCCATCACGCCATGGAGTGAGTGAAGGGGAAAGCAAAGATCGAATATATACACTTGCCAGTTTACCCAGTAATTTCCCCTGAAAGCATCACCCATGAAATACTATCCCCCACCATTCAGTCCACACCCTATTAATGTTTATGTCCCCCATCCATATCTTCCAACTTCTGCTGTTCCCTATAGCACTGGGCCCCAACTTCACCCCCAGGAGAAATGGGACCCAGCCTGCTGTCTACACACACAGACACACACACACAGACACACTCTCTCTCCCTCTCCCTCTCTCCCAGGAAGAGTCAGGAGCCCCGGCATTGGGAACTGCAGGAGAGGAGAAGCCGAAGAGCCAACTGAGGAACCAGACTGAACAACTTTGGTGGCTCTAGCAGCCTTTAGGATAAACAGCTCAGCCTGCTTCGCATAGTGAAAGAGGAAGAAATTCTCTCAGGATACGGTGCAGCTTGGACTGGCTGTCCCTTGCCAGGAGGCTTGGGAGTGAGGAAGGGAGCCAACTGGAGGGTTTCCACATAGATTTACAGGTACTTCTCTAAACCCTATGGTAGGGTGTGAAAAAACTCACACTACAGAAACCCCATGGAGTTGGCAGCCTGGCTTAAACATCTACTAAGGATAGAGAAAAAACAGTTTGTGAATGTGGTTATGGAGCCCTGTGCTAGGCTACAAGGGATGAGGATACTAGTAACACTGGAGAGAGCTCATCCAAGCTGCTTGCTGTCTGACAAATCTGTATACACCCAGGCTACGTCTACACTGGCATGATTTTCCGGAAATGCTTTTAACGGAAAAGTTTTCCGTTAAAAGCATTTTCGGAAAAGCACGTCTAGATTTGCAGGACGCTTTTCCGGAAAAGCACTTTTTCTGGAAAAGCGTCCGTGGCCAATCTAGACGCGCTTTTCTGCAAAAAAGCCCCGATCGCAATTTTTGCGATCGGGGCTTTTTTGCGGAAAACAGTACTGTGCTGTCTACACTGGCCCTTTTGCGCAAAAGTCTTTCGGAAAAAGACTTTTGCCCGAACGGGAGCAGAATAGTATTTTCGGAAAATCACTGACGATCTTACATGAGATCGTCATTGCTTTTCCGGAAATTCAAGCGGCCAGTGTAGACATCTGGCAAGTTTTTCCGGAAAAGCAGTTGCTTTTCTGGAAAAAGTGGCCAGTCTAGACACAGCCCCATTGTTTGCAGATGGCTTCTCTATGCTCAGGAATCCTTGGTAAGGTTTATATCCTCCCACACCGAGGTGCGGATGTATGCTTCCCGGAGCAGCAATAACGTGTCTCTTCTCTAGTAACTTACAATTTTGCTATAATCTCCTCTGAAGTAGTTATGGCTGCTGCCAATTCTCCCATACTTCCACAGGCCCCATACTCACAGGCCTGTGCTCTGTGAAGATTGTTTTGAACATCTTTGGCTGGAGACCATTTTAATACAAGAAAAAATGGGCCAGATCCCTAGGTGATCTAAACTGGTACACCATCACTGAAGTTACAGATGCTATGCCCTAATCTATCCAATGACATCCCACCAGAAAAGCAGTTTTGGCTTTTGTTTAGGATCTCAAACCATTTCTTGCACTAGTGGAAATTGCTTTGCATTTAATTGCATAGGCCATGGGACAATATGTCTCTAAACTAGTTCTTCTATGGGGGGGGGGAGGGGAAAGGGGAAGAAATTATGGTAAAATTTGCATTTTCAAAATGTTGTTTTTCAACAGCTTGACTCGGCCAATGTTTTGGGTGAGTCTGAACATTCTACATTTAGGGTGAAAAACTAAACAATGCACAAAGTCCTGGTTCTGATCACATTTGCCCTTTGATTAAAACAAAAGATAAAATACAAGTATGACTCTACCGATGTCAGTATAACTACTCCTGATTTACACCAGTGTAACAGACAGCAGAGTGGAGCTAAATATGTGTAAACAGCCATGCAGATCTGTAGTAAATCTACATGTTAAAAATGCTTGTGAATATTTGCAAGAGTGAGCATCTATTGCAGCTGATGAAGTGGTTTTTCCCATGAAAGTCTATACCCAAATAAATCTGTTACTCTTTAAGTTGCCACAGGACTCCTTGTTGTTTTTGCAGATACAGACTAATATGGCAACCCCTCTGAGATGTGACTATTTGTATCGTAATATACGCACAAATACAGCTATGTGCAGAAATATGAAACTAATTTCTAGTGTGGAATAAATCTATCATTTTTAAAATCTGGCAAGTTTAGTTAAAACCCAAAACAAAATAATTTTGGTTGCAAAGGAGCAGAGAAAAAAAGACTAAAATGATAAAGCCTTGTTAGGTTGGAATAGCTATCATTTTAAAATAATCACACTCATTGTGACATACAATGACAAGTCACAGCCAGAGCTTCAGGAAGAGTGCTACTGACCCACAGGAGGAGATGAGGTACAATGTGGGCTGGTCAGCACAGTCACTAGCCATAGTGCAGGCACAACTCATGAACCTCTGTCTCGTATGAACAGAAGAACATAAGAACGGCCAGACTGGGCCAGACCAAATGTCCATCTAGCCCAGCATCTTGTCTCCTGACAGTGGCCAATACCAGATGCTTCAGAGGGAGGGAACACAATAGGAAATCCTTATGTGATTCCCTGGAAAGTTAGGTTAATATTACTTACCTCCTGTTCAGCAATTTTGTGGGTTAATTAATTTGTCTGGTCTAAATTAAACCCTGATCTGCAGTCACCTCATAGAGAAGTGTGTATGGAGGGATGCTAAGTCTCCCCCACCTCAACATGGTCTTGCCTGGATTGTGACGGAGCACAAGGGAGAATAAAGGCGTAGGCCCTGAAGTGAGGAGGAAAGAGTATGGCTGTCTAGATCTTCAGCTGAGTGGAGGAAGTATGGTCTACCCTATACAAGGGATGCAAGGTCTCCATAGCTCACTAAAGAAAAGGCTCCCATTGACTTAAATGGACTTTGGATTCAGCCTGAAGTAATTTTCTCCCTCCCTTAACTCACCTGAGGGGCTCTTTCTAAGGCAAAATGTCTTCTGGGTTTCCTGCTCTGGCAATGCACTGACAAGTCATTACTGACTCAGAGCTGTGACTCAGTGCTGTAACCCCACCTGATCCTTTGTACTGCTACTGGACGAGTCACTCTTGGGGCGTTGCTAGGTTCTATGTTACTGGGTTGGACGTTCCAACTTTTGTGAAGATGATGAGAGCTGGATGCAGAAAGCACCAGTAACAGACAAATTACACAGGAGACAAAAGTAGAAGCTATATGACAAAGAGGTGACAGACCCAATATTTAGCAGTTTTCATCTAAGGACCTTGTTCCTATTTGACATGTCAGTGGAAGCAGGATTGGGCCTTCATGTATTACAAATGAAAAGTGAAATAAGAATTGCAAAAGGATATTACTGGCATAGTATGGACCAACCTGCTCCTAGTGAAGCTATTAATATCAGCAGGGGCAGGCAGGGCAAACAATGTGGATAGCCGTTGGTGCCAAATCAACATCTGGGGAGGAGCTCTATCATTTTTCCTCCCACAACTGTTCACAGCGTGCTGAGAAAGTTTTCTGCCCTGTGCGATAAAATACTTAAGGCCAGCCCTGGGAGAAGATCAAATACCATGCAAGTGGCATTTATATACATAGGTAGTTGCCTGCATCGCTGAGCAGGAGCCCAGAGCAACTTCTCTGCTGGCAGCCTACATGCCCCTTCAGACAGCGATAGCCATGCAGACTACGATCTGTTTGACTTTTGAGGATGGCAGCTACTGAGGCACAATGTGTCCAGTTCTCTCCTGGCTGAGCACTTCTCCAGCACTGTAAATGGATGCAGAATTAGTTTGCTAAGATCCTCACTGAACAGGCATTGCCAGTGCGGAACAGAGGTTTTGAACAAGTAATCAGCTTTAATGAACAAACACAAAACTTATAAGGATTCCACTGGGCATGGAGTTGGGCTGCTGTGCTTAGAGCTTAGCAAAGTACTTCTGCAAGTCAGCCAGTGAACTAATCCAAGGTTCGCCAAAGGAAACGTCAAAAGAATGAAAAGCCAAAATCTGCCATTGGTATCTAATTAGGTTAGAGAGATCCGAGTGCAACGATGGATCATTTTAAAAAAAAATTACAGTATTTTCAAAGTCTAAAGCTGGGACTAAAGAAACCCAGAATCACTGCACTTCACGTTGCTGCCCCACCCTCTATAATCTTTCCTGCAAACTCTGCCTCCCAAATTCCCTCCCTCTTAATTCTCCTGCAAACAGAACCTTTGTCTTGCTTTTGTCTACAGACTCCTTGGTCCAGTCTCCCTTCTCCCTTAAAATTATTGGCTTCTTTCCAATTCACTGATCCAAACCCATTTTTGCCTGATGCAAATACTGCTTCCCTCTTTGGCAGGCCAAGTTAGGGATGTTAAATTTTGAGTAATTGACTAATCGAATACTCGATGCCTTTTTGCATGGACTATTCGATTAGTCAATAGGTTGCCTCCACCTTTGAAGTGTAGCAACAGCCCTAGGGCTTTGCTACACTTCAAAGGTGAAAGCGTCGTGTGAAGCCCAGGGTCAACTGAGGACTCTCCCGCTGACCCTGGGCTCCGTGAGATGCTGCCACTTTGAAATGTCACAGAGAGCCCGGTGTCAGGCTGCGCGCAGCGTTTCAAAGTGGCAGCGCTGCATGGAGCCCAGGGTTAGCAGGGGAGTCCCCAGCTGGCCCCAGGCTCCATGCAGCACTGCCACTTCGAAGTACTCCCTTCTCTTTGCCCCCCTTGTGGCCTGACAGAAGTGATTAGCCGACTAGCCTGTCGACTATCCGATCAGCATTCGCTGATCGGATAGTCGACTAGTCATTCACATCTGTAGGCCAAATTGCAACCCCGAATGAATGCACCTCAAATGGGGGTACTGGTATTGAAACTAATTTTGCAGTTCAGATCCATTTCTACCAACTGAACAACAGTTAACAGTGAACCCGCCTAGATTTTGAAGGTCTCTCAGTACATTTACATGATGCAATTTTAACTGGTTTTTAGGCTCTTAAATCAATACAAGAAGGCTAAAAGACAAAGGGATTACCCCCCCACCCCCTTGGCCACAGATACTTCATATTCCTGTGTAATATGTACCCCTATTTCCCCCTGAGCCTGTAGGACAAGAGCCTGGAGAAAGGCAAACCCAGGACCATGGAGGGATGAGGTCGGGGTACCCACTGGCAACAGGCCAATGCCCAGGGGCCCTGGTTGAAGGGCAAGAGTAGGGTCCCAGTCCCAGGCCAGGCACACCCTTTCACTTTGGCTGTAACGTTCTCTGACCTGGAAAGTGCCAGGCACAGGGGTATTGTTTAGTGGCCAGTCAGCATAGAGGGAGCCAAGGATACTGTAGCCGGGATTAGACCGGGATCCTGGGGCACAGCTGGATAATATTGTGAACCTGACAGAGGTTCCATCTGGATAGCGGAGCCCACCCCTCCCCGCATAGAAAGCAGGAGCTGGGCACATGCAGGGGTGAAGAGCATAGGGGACAAGCTCATTGGGGAGTCACACCCTGTCCCTCTGGACCTCCCCTAGCTCTTCCCTTGTCCTTATCTTCTTTCCAGCTCCCCCACTACCCTCAGGCCACCTCTTCAAAAGGGGCATAGGGAAATTAGTCCCATCTGTACTGACCTCTGTTATACGGCAGGCAATCTGGGCATAAATGCCGGAACTAGGGATGCTGGGGGTAGGACAGCATTCCTGGCTTGAAGTGGTCTCCATCATGTACAGGGTGCACAGTCTGGTTCAATGGCTCTCAGCACCTCCCCCCCCCATCAATGTTCCCTCTTATTATTTCCAACTATATGTGGAATAAATTTTATGTGCTCTGAGGCACGTGCAGCACGAGTAGAAACAAAAGCCTCGCTGTAGGTGCTCTTGGGCAGCATGTGAATCTCTCCTGAGCAGCCACACAAGCACACAGCTTATGGGGAACACTGCTCCCCTCCCCTACACTTTGTTCCAGTACCCCTGAATCTGGGCTCCTTCCTTAAGAACATTCTGGTTATGCCTCTTTCGACAGGTAGTTTCAGTGCCTGTTTCTCCCCTTCACAACATTACCAGTTTTACATCCCTGCACTGCACTGAAGACTCAGGAAAGCTACGTCCATCATAGCGGCCCGAGGTTTGCTGCAGTTCTTGGGCCAGATCCACAAGATGGGGGGTAACTTCAATTGAACTACACCAATCTACACCTCCAGGGAATCTGGTTTACTTATTCCAGCAAAGATTGTTGCAGGATACTCCTGTGTACATTAGAGTGCACACATGGTCACAGATGCACCTACTAAACTGTTCCCCTCCCTGCTCCCCCTCAATAAACAACCCCTGCCTACTCTGATCAGATCAGCTGTTCAAACTTAAACGTTGGCTATACAGTAATTTTCTTGAATGCTCCTTCTTTGGGAATCCGAAAGTAGTGACCAGATCTAGTTAAAAAAAAAAAATAAAGGCAGTGCACAGTGGAAACTGATCCAGAGGAAATATATTTTTTTATTAGGGCTAGTATGTACAGGACCAGTTCAACTCCCACACAAGGCTTTGATTCAGCAAATATTTACAACACACTTTTCTTTTCCTCTGAGCAGTCTCATTTAAATCAAGGGGAGTGCCTATTCACAAATTTAAGTGTGTTGGTAAATATTTGCAGGATTGATTGAGCTCTCGTTTGAAGGAAGGATTTTCATTGACTGTGTGGTTATGCTTGAGTTAGGCCCCATAAGATCAATATATAAGTTTTATAAATATTTGTAACAAGCCACAAAAATACTAGCTAGGACTACGGCTCTGCCATGATGTTAGTTCCCTGACTTCTATGCTCAGTAGAGGACGCAGGCCATTCTAAGCACCATATATTTCTAAAACTAAAAGATGGCAGTCTTCTTAGCACGTGTGCAACGTGACTCAGCTGGCACTAGGGTTGTCAATGTATACTCTACTATGCAATTAATTGATAAACCTAGGCAGGGGGCAGCCAGCTTAAAAGCCAGCTCTTCCTAACAGCGGCTCCCGGGGTGGGGGGCGGAGGGGAAAGGAGGAGGAATTGGGGAAAGGGGAGACTGCCGTGAAGCAGCCTCTGTCAGTGACAGACCCGAGTTTGCACCACCCACGGACAGCGTGGAAGGGGGCTACGCAGGAGTGGGGCTGGGAGCGCACTGGTTGCCGGCCCCACTCTTGGGGACTATCAAGTAGTCGTGTAACTGCTATGATCGCATGCGTTTACACAACTATTCAATTACTCAATATCTAACATCCCTAGGTGGCACGTAACCAGGATTCAACCCCAAATTTGGTCTGGGTACCAACAGCGTGTACAACACACACAGCTTCATGCCCTCAAGCATGGCAGTGTGGAGACTTAGGGTATATTTACACTGCATAGCTATTTTGAATAAACTGTTCTGGAATAGTTATTCTGAAATAGCTTATTTCAAAATAGCACGTCCACACTGCAGGGAAGTCTCAAAATTAGTCTGAGGAAGGCTTCCATAATGCAGATGCGCTATCTCAATTTAGAGACCCAGAAGGCACTGGGGAGGAATAACTTAGAATGGCTCTGGTGAGGGGCTATTTCGAAATAGCACCAGTGGAGTGTCTACACACGCCTTATTTTGAAATAGATATTTTGGAATAGGCATTATTCCTCAGAGAATGGGGTTAACAGATTTTGGAATAAGCCATCTGTTATTTCAAAGTAACCGAATGGCTGTGTAGATGATCACATTGTTATTTTGAAATAACAGTGTAGTTTAGACACACCCTAAATGAGTTTAAGAATCTTAGGCGATCTTTCATCTTGTCAAAACTGTGAAAGTAAACAACGAAGAGTTTCAAGATAGATAAAAACTTTCCCCATGTGTACATATTTAAGATAAAGGCCAAAATATTAAATTCAAACAATATTCAATACTGAGTGATTTACTTTTGTGTACTGTAGATGAAACCATATTTAAATGAATTGCACATTACAAGGTAAAGAATCAATGAATGATCTGGTAACATTTACTTCATTATTTATAACAGCTTGCTAAAGTAATTATGCTTCCTTTTTGTGGCAGCACTTACTACAACTGTCAAACCAAGGTTTTTTTACTAGAGAGACCGTGCTTAAAGGATTATTTAAAAATAAAGTGGCAGAATGATAATTTTCCAGTTATAGAAACCTATTTGCTTTGAATCAAAGACATTATTATATGTTTTTATTAACACATACAAAACTCTTAGGGTATACAAATTGTGTTACTGTTTTGGAAACAGTGAAAAACTAAATAATTGGGCATTACAGGAATCATTTACATCACACTGGGTTCTAAACAGATCCTTAAATTTTAAGCCAGCACACATATATATAAACAGCACACCAAATAGTTGACAAGTTATTTGTGTGTGCCACCAGAAGACTGGGCTCTTTTGTAGCATCCAAGATTATGCCATTGTTTTTTAAGCTAAAATCTCTACTGATACTAATTCTTGCTTAAAAAGTGAGGGCATAATCTGGTCTCAGCCTAACAACATTTTTTCCTAACCGCTTCAAACCCAAATTGTTTTTGTGTTTTAATATCACAGACCTACTGTAAATATAAAATAAGATTACTGTACACAACATATGAAACCTATTTTTAGGAAGCACAAACATGTACAACACTGCAAACGTCATGGTTTTTTCTTGTGTGCACACACACAACCAGATTTTCAAAAGAATAAATGAAATATTTAGTCCACTTTAACTTCCTTTATACAATATAAAATGGTTACATTTCTGTAGTATACTTTAGAATAAGTTAAACATCAAGACATATGGCAATAGCTTTGTACTAGTCTTCCTAAAACCTAAATCCAGAAATTTAGTTTAATCTTGTTCAGTCACAAAAATGAATAAAGACTAAAACCCAGTTACACTGGAAACCCAGACTTTCCTAGAAACCACAAACACTCTAAGCACTTTGGTATAATTATGCAGCTATCATCATGCTTGCCCACTATTATAACTCATGAAAACTTGGTTCAAAATAGAAAAGTTTACTAATTTTTTTAATAAGTGGTTTATGAAGCCTGCTTTAGCATTTCTGGTTGCTATTGAAAAATGATTCAGTCAAGCACACTGTTGCACCAAATATACACACACAACATTGGTATGACACAACTACAAATTAAATATTATCAAAGTTCTTTTAAATACAATGCAAACCAGTTTTTTTAAGTGCATAGAACATAATGCAGAATACTGTTAATTACAGTGACAAGTACAAGGATATTAAATATTTTAATAGATCTTAAAGCAAGGTTCGAATATAAAAAGTGTGTGAATCAGAATAAATGCACTCTTTCTTACTCTAACACAGATCATTATGGTCTTCCCATAGATAAAGAAAATCAGCAAATGAACACCACCTACTGCAGGTTTTTAAAGTTGTTTTTTTGTCCACAGCTCCCACAGAGTTGAAAATATACCTTTAAAATTATGAATAATTTGGGTGATTTTCTCCCAATAATCCACTTTTTATGAAAGGAAAGGTCAAAATGCATTAAAATATAGGATTTTCCCCCACTTCTGAGATATGTTTGCTGCAGTTCTTGAACCAACATGCTTAACTTTCATCTGCTGATACATATCATGATCTCTCAGATTTCACCTAGAGACCCTCTTGCATGGAAAGGAATATTTTCTTGTTCTAAATCTAGTTCTGGCCTATGCTCAAAAAGCCAGAATCCTGTAGTCATTATCCAAATAAAATTCCCATTGAAACCAAGTAGTAAGGACTGTAGAATTTGGAGAAAATTTACATCTCATCCTACAGTCTCCTAAATTTGCATTTTGGCTTTTGAAATTCAGTGAAAACTAAACTGAACACAAAGATAATTTAATACTGCAAGTGAGCTTTGGACAATGGCCTCAAGAATGAAACGACAGTTCTCAAAACCCCAACCCAACCAAGACCCTCCATATTTATTGACATTCTAGAATACTGATCCCATTTAACATGTAAACATAACAGGATCCAAAGAGATGGAGGTTTCTCCTTTGAACTTCATACTGTAAGTAAATAATACTTTGCCAACTACCAAAAAGACCTCAGTTAATGGTGCCACATTCACCCCAATGTCGCACATTCACCCCAATGTCAATACTGCTTTCTTTTCCTTAAAGAAGTTCGTTATTTAACATCAAACAAAATAATGATTTAAAAATATGGCACCACATTTTGCTCAGTGAAGTTGCAGAGCATCTGTGTAAGTGAGAGCAGAATTTGTTCCCATCTGTGAAACAGGTCCAGCCTCAAATGAGGTTGGGTTTTTTTGTTTCTGTTATGGTTTAAAAACCATTTTAAACCCTCTATCTGAAATGGTTTACACTTAGCAAAAAGTCAATTGAAATTAATCTGATGTTACTGGAGGCTGTTTGGTGACCTCGTCAAACTTCTGTGCAAGTTGGGATTCTGACTATGCCTGTTTCGACTGCGAACAGATGAAAACATTGTGTTGCACCCTGGGACTTTACATTTGTGGAGCTGGCGGAGATGCACAGTTTTGTAATGGGCCCTGAAGGTTCCTTTATTACTGTAGTTTTTTTGGCATATATGACAAGTTATTGGCAAATGGGAAGGTAAATTTGTAAAGCTCTGATTAGCCTTCTCAATGACAGTACAGTCCTGGTAGAGCTCTTCATTGGATATGAGGCTTGGTCCTTCACAGCTTTCATCACTATCATCCAAAGCCATGGTGCACTCTTCGCTTCCTCCGTCAGAATCCCAAGAGGAATGGGCACTGCTCTCAGACTTAATGCTGGAAGTAGTGCTTAAATCCAGAACAGCACCATCATTCACTGGATCGTATCCATAATTCTCAGAACAGGGTTCCCTGATTTTGCTCAGTGGAAAAACCAAGCTGCCTGTTCTGTTCATTCCTTTGAAGATGACAGAAGTCTGTTCAACATGTTTTAAAGACACATCTTGACAAACCTCTTTAGCCATGTCTTTCAAGAGGTACGTTGCATTGAAATGGTTGTCCTTGAATTCCAGTGTATCTTTGGTCAGAAGCTTATGATGAAGATTTAAATTTGAACTATGTCTAGAAGAACAAAGATAAGCTTAGCAAAAGTGATTTTTTCATCAATACCTAACATCAGTTGTTTGAAAACTATTAACTAAGAATTAGTAGCCACTATTTGGTAGTTGCTGTGAAGTGTGTATGTTTAATCAAGTGCCACTATAAAGATTAAAACAGATAAATATCGGTACAGGTATCTGGCTTGACTCAGATCTGTCTTGTACCTGTGTGAATCAAGAATAAATGCCATGGAAGTCAGCAGCCCAGATACTCTCCTATATGTGTTTACTTGATGTAAACGGAAGGTGCAAGCCACTGAAGACTCCTGCCTGATATGGTAAAACAGGGGCCCTGCTGCAGCTGCACCCCCCCTATGCATCTAACTTCCCAACAAGCACTCAGAATGTTTTGCTATACCCACAATAAAATTTTCAAACAGGCAGCACATTGCTCAATATAAATCAATTTTCATCACGTATAAGCTGTCATCACTCGTCTCTGATCTTAGCTTCCAAACTTCGGCCACTTTCAATATATAAAAGAAGAGGATTTTTTAGAATACAGATACCTATTTATTACTTGTACCCTTATCTAACTCAAAAAATGGCCTCAGGTGTATCACTCAAACTTTAACAAAAAGAAAAAATACTTTCAACTATCATTTTCATCCATAAGCATGGATTATTCAGAACATTATCAGCACATGAAAACAAGGCTATTGCTGAAAACTTTCTCCCCTGTAACTATAGCATTCCTGGTCCAAGTTATTGCAGGAGAGATCTAGTTAATTCTTGTCCTGCATGGAATTTAGGAACTTTCTTGTGTGATCGTTTTGTTTTTCTCTTTTCAAACTAGGTGCTTAAGGGTGGCAGAATTAAAGTTAAAACGGCACTGTGGCATAGAAAGGAATTTGCAATATGTGTGTATGAACTGCAGAACTGGGCTTCGTTCACCCACCCACCTGTTGTCATAATTACATGGGAATGGAATTCATTGCAGGGAAAAGAGGAAGAAGCATGGTCACTGTCCTCCCTTGGGACTCTGCCACTTGGGAGAAGATTTCATTTGTGGTCAGGACATCACAGAAGCCCTACTAGCAGCAGATTAATTCACTGCCTCTCCAGGCTGTAATGGCCACACCACTCCCAGTCTGTCCTTGTCCACTTCCTGGACTGCACTGACTGGCTTCAGGGTGGTCTCCCAGCAGAATATTGGGTCCTGGTACCTCATGTCACTATGGGCTCTGTCCAGGCAAACATTCTACAACCAGGGCCTGCAGCCTGAGTTATGTAGTGTTATACAGTGGAACCAATCCAATGAGTCAAGCTCATAATCTTTAACTGTATTACCACAAACCATGTCTCAATAAAATATGCAACACTGAGGGTTTCAACAGTACAGTTAAGTTGCATATATAGTAGGGATGTGAACGACTAGTCGACTATCCGATAAGCAAATGCTTATTGGATAGTCGAGTCAACTAGTTGCTTCACCCCCCACCCCGCCACCTCTATCAGAAAGAGGCAGTGGGTGGGGGGTGGGAGTGGAGTAGAGAGGGTACTTCAAAGTGGCAGTGCTGCATGCAGCCCGTGCCCAGCTGGGGTATCCCCAGGCTGCACATGGTGTTTCAAAGTGGCAGTGCAGCATGGAGCCTGGGATCAGCTGGGGACTCCCCTTCTGACACTGGGCCCTGTGCGGCACTGCTGCTTTGAAACACCACATGGAGCCTGACGCTGGGCTCCCCGCAGTGTTTCAAAGTGGCAGTGTTGGAGGGAGCCTGGGGCCAGTGGGGGAGTCCCCACCTGATCCAAGGCTCCACAGGGTGCTGCCGCTTTGAAATACCGCAAAGAGCCTGACGCCCGGCTCCCCACGGCATTCCAGAACAGCAGTGCTGCATGGAGCCCAGGGTCATTCCTCAGCTGACCCTGGGCTCCATGTGGTGCTGCCACTTTGAAATGCCATGGGGAGCATGGGCCAGTGGGAGACTGCCCCACTGGCCCCATACTCTCTGCAGCACTTTCACCTTTGAAGTGTAGCAACAGTCCTAGGGCAGAGGCACCCTTATCGACTAATCGAATAGTCGATGCAAATTGCCTTGACTATTCAATTAGTCAATTACTCAAAATTTAACATCCCTAATGTATAGAGCATTTTCAGTTCTTGTTTTTGTATTAATATATACATATCAGGCCTGAAATTAATGGATATAGGACAGAAGTATCATCAGTAACTTGGGTCTATGGCTCGGCCTTTTGGCTAAAATCAAGTGTGATCTTGTAGAAAAGATAATATCATAACATGTACACAGAAAGGGTAGTTAATATTGCATGTTCACCTTTAATGTTTACATATGATGACACTGGAATGCACAATATTAACTTTGTAGTAACTCGAGGGAAAATCTTGTTGTCCTTATCCATTTTTTCCTCTCCACTTGATTTAAAATCCTTCAGTGGGACTATACTTGCATAAAGCAAGGACAGAGTGAAAACTGAATAAGGTTTTGATGAGCTGGCCCCATATATTTTGCATTTAAAAAAATTAAGTTATACACAAGTACATATTAAACCCATGAATCCAGAAGTGCATATGCCAGAAAACTGTTGAATTCACAAACTTGTGCATTTTCACTGATGTTCTAAAATATACTTTCAATTTATGCAATCTTTATTAGTTATGACATTTTCAAGGCTTTATTTAAAATCTTGCATAGGTGAAAAGAAAATATTTCTTTCAATGGATTTTCATTCTATGGACGCAGTTAAGTCATCATACCTGTTATAGATGGATGCACACAAAAATCTACAACTTTATGTTCCTCAAGCACTTATTTAAAATTAGGCCCCCATTGTGAAAATAAAAATAAGTCTGTTTATAATTTTCTTACCTGTCTCGGCTTCTACGAGAAGGGAAAGCAGCATTACAGCCCTCAACTGTGCAAATATGCATTTCTTTCAGATGTACATTTTTATAATGCATTTTTACACTGTAAGGGTTTTTAAATGTCTTCTTACAGATGTCACAATGAAAGCGGCTTTCTGCCTTCTGAGTCCCTAGTGCTTGTTGACTGATATCCATATCTTTAGAATCTTCTAAACAAGGAATGGCAGCACCCCTGTTTGACAAAGCACTGAAAAGGCCCCCAGTTAGCAAGTGGTGGTACAATTCAGCGCAATCATTATTAGGAATCCTGTGTGTGGTCTGCTCATTAATATAAAGAGAGGATGTAGTCACTGGTTTTATAATATCACTGTGTTGTTTTTTTGGATCTTCAGACACAATTTCACGGGAAGCTATTTTTAACACTTGGTTTTCTTCTGGCTTAACCTCTCTCTTAGAGTGATCCAATTCATTCCCAGAAGTTTCCTTGATGTATTTGTTATTTGGCTCAATGACAGAATCAAAATATTTTGGGCCCTCTACCCCAGAGAGAGATGTCCATGAATTACCTGTATGGGGGGGCTTTTCCATACTGTCGCTCATCTGCTTTTCTAGCCTATGCTCACAGGTTTCCAGCTCTTCATCGCTTACCACCTGCAGAGGTGTATCATCTTCTGAGCTGGCCAGGTTGCTGTTTTCATTAGCTGTTTCAACAGCTTCTTTCTCTATTTTGATGGGCATGCTTGATTTACGGGATTTCTTCTTGGGTACTGCATCAAATGGCAATGTATTAGCAACCAGCTGCTCAGGTACTGATGAAGAAATGAGAGGTAGAGAAGGAAGTATGCCTGGGGTGTTAGCAAGCTCAGCTGGTGTGACTGGACTGCGATAAAAAGGAAGAACTGGCTGAACTGTCTTTAAATTTGGAAAGAGAACACCATTCTGTCCAATACTGGGAAAACTGGATTGTACCTTTGAATCTGCACAGGAGCTGACATAACTGGTAATTGGTCTACTACCTGGGGTTAAAATGGTAAAGTCTGTCCTTTTTGTTTCTTCAGCTCCAGTGATAGTCAAACCATTCCTCAGGTCTTTATCTCTGTTGTTTCTGTTCATTGGCATGTGGAGTCTTGGATTGGGGTTTGCACTATGACGATTTCGACTTCGCAAAGAGCTAAACACCATATTGCAGCCTTCAATTGTGCATTTGTGTTTGATCTTCAGATGAACGGCATTATAATGGATCTTCAGGGTGCCTTTGTCATAAAATGTCTTTTCACAGGCAGTGCAGAAAACACGTCCTTTCCTTGGCCCAATGCCATTTTTTTCAATTGATTTAATTTTATTTTCTGGAGATAACTGTGTCCTTTCAACTTTCGTTACTGTATTATGTGAACTAGAATCGCTTAAAGGGGCATCATCTTCTGTTTTAGTAGTGACATCTGGGCTGTTCACGTGCCTTTCATTTTCAGCTTGAAATGAAGTAGAACTGGAACTTAAGAAGCTGCTTTCAGAAAATGGTATCTGAACATCTTGTTTAGTTTCACTGCTTCGGTCTTGACCTTGCTCAAGCAAATGTCTTTCTGGTGGTGAACCTATCAAAGGTGGAGGCACTGGACTGAAAAACTGAAAAGGGAGCATGAAAGCCATATTATTTACAATGTTCTCAAAGTGATGAATATTGGCAGGGCTCATTTTGTCCATGGATGAAGAAAGACTAGGGCTTCTTTGATTGCAACTTTCTATAAATGCCCTAATATCCAAATTAGTTGTTGTTGTAGGTACTATAATTGACTCCCCTTCTTTCTCTTGAATTGCCATTAGCTCTACAATGGATTTAGTTTCTCCAAAACGAAGAAACTGCTGCAGAGTAGCCAGTTCTTCTTCATTAGTCATTATGCTCCAGTGATCCAGCACCTTTCCTGACGCATCCTAAAACAGAACATATGTAAGAGTGAGACATTCATTTAAACATATTGCAGACTCCCCTTTCTTTAGTAAGTCTGTAAAATTACTCTGCTTCCAGACAGTTTTATGGCAATTTTATGATACTGTCTTTTTGAGCTTCAACACAGTGGTGATCTTATTTGTTTCTGAACAAATAGTAATACAATCTAATAAGCTATTTTATAAGTTTTTCACAAAAATTAAGACATGTATAATATGAACAACACTTAGCAACAGGAGAGTACAAAGAGCAGAGATGGAGCAATAAGACCAATATTTAGCTACACATTTAAGTCAAGTATTCTTCCACTGCAAGTTTAATAATCTTCCAAGCCACTAAGATCAGAGAACAAATGAACCTGTATTGATCTATCACCAGTGTTCACAGAGCACAGCTGTAATTACACTAGAGTGTTGGAGTTCTTTCAAACTCTAGCTATGCCTAACTTTTCCCAATAACTACAATAAATATTTTATCACAGAACATGTATTTGATGGTCTACTGAGATTTTTCACAGTGCATGTAAGAGTTTCTAAGATGATGAAGAATGTAACATCATAAATTTTTCATGTGATAGAGGTTCAAGGTAATTGATTCCATATTTTTAATCCTAACACTAAAAAGCAAGATTATCAAGACCATTAAATATTGATTTGTGTCATAATATAAGATCATAATTCTACTTTACATAAAAGGTAAATTGTAATTTCCAGACAGTAGTATCTGCATAAGCACATAAGGCCAACTTCATATTTGGTGTAGCTCCACCAAAGTGAATGGAATTAAATTGGAGAGAAACATAGGCCATGGTGTTTAAATTTGAGTTTAACGTGTAATTATATTATCCACAATGCAAAAATAAAATACAAATTATTGTTAAATACTACTTTGGGTCAATTCTTGAGGTCTTTACTCAGACTGCTATTGACTTCTTTCTCCTTAGGCTAGTCAATTTCAACATATGTTTATTAGAGTAATAACTAAATAAAAACCGAGTCAGGGCCAGATAATTTGGCCCTGCTGTTACAACAGTAGGCTTGCACAAGACTACAGTTGTGTTAGTCATATCATGCAATCAACTTTTTAAGCAGAATTCCCATTGAAATCAATTAAAAATAGATGACACAATGTGGCCATAGGTACTAAGATTAAACTGGAGGACATTTTAAAATTATGTTGAGTAACTGTTTTTTTCTGGATTGACAAGACTTTCACTATAATACCTGTAGCACGTATCCACGTATATAATCCTGTAGTGTCCAATCCAGTGCATGGAGAATCTTTATCACTTCTTCTTGCTTCAGGACACTGAAGAGACGATCCAGCAAGATTTTAAGGCGGACAGGAACGGCTTGGGTTCCATACAGCATGAGGCTACTAATATCAAAGACCACATTGGATTGTACTATCTCTACCTGGCTTGTTGGATACAGGTTGGGGATCCTTAATTTGCTTAGGGCTGAAAATAAAATTAATACAAATTAGAAAAGACATGAGCAGCAAGAGTTATAGAAAACTGAGTGTGACATACATTAAAAAAAAAATCAAGAAACTGAGATACTATGGTGAGGAGGGCTATACAAGAATCGTGAGAGAGAGATTTATAAAAGCAATATTACCATGTGCTACCCATCCATGTCGGCACTGGTTACATTGTCGTTGGTTTATTTTTCCAGGTTTGAAACACAGACAACTACAGTTCACCAGAGTACATCGGATAGCCTGGAAATTAACAAAACAGGTTTACTGGTAATGAGCAACATCTGGAGCATGCACACTAAGTTTATATATTCATGCAGATTTTTATATGAGGTATAAAACATATATGGATAACGCATATAGCTCACATATGAATACACATATAGCTATAGCCAGGCGGACAGCCCAGTTACCACCCATGCTATGCAAGTCAACAGGGCTTCTGATATCACCTGGCATTACTGGTCACCTTCTAGGGCAGCAGAATATGATCGGCAGCAAAATATTCAACAACGCTTTCATGTGTGTTTTAAGGCTAGTTGGTGAGTAGCAGTAGATCTCGTAGCTCTGTCCCTAGATATATGTCAGATAAGTAACTTAAATGCACCATTAAAATTGTTGTTATCCATTAGAAAAATTATGATATGCTTACTTGCAGCATGCAATCCATTTTTCAGCAGACTTTAAAAAGAGAAATGAACACAGAGATCTAAAAAGTTTAATTCCATGAGGTTTTGCTGAAAATACTGCTGGGCCAATAATGCATTTTTTTGGTTTGAAAAAATTTAGGGTCAAATGAAACTTTTTAAAGACCATTTAAAACATTTTGATTTTTAAAACTAAAGGAAAATTGTAAATGTAAATTTTATTCCAAAACAAATTGACATATTTCATTTTTAAAATGTTAAAACAAAATGTTTCTTTTTTTAAATTTTAACTACAACAATTTGGCAAAACTGAAGTGAATTTGAGAAATGTTTCAGTGTCACAGATACTGCATCTTTTGAAAAAAAAAAAAAAAAAAAAAAGATCAGCTAAAACATTTCACCATTTCTAGGTGAAAGCCAGTGACAACTGGTACAATCCGGTACATCATATAAAGAACCTATTTGCTATACAGATCATCTTTAAGATCCAGGGATAAAAGTTATCCCAGGCAGGGATTATTTAGCAGAATCCATATGGAAAATGTGGATACAGAAGCAAAATAAGTCCATCATCCCATTCTCAGTATTAACACTGCAGTTAAGAATAAGTACTACAAATCCTCATTAAATGAATGATAGAGGCTGCATTTTGTTTGTTCCAAGTAGACAATACATTGGATAGGCAAGTTTAATATTAGGTAATGTAAGAGAATTTTTTAATGGTCATAGATGAAACACAAAGTGCAAAGTAGATTAGCAACCTGCCACACGGTTTAATGGGTGTAACATTTTGCTTTCACTGGGGACATCTATAACACAGTTCCAAAACAGTATTCAGATACCCATATGTAACAGGCCAATGCAGCGGTGTTCCTGGAATACTAACTTCCCTCTGCTCAGACCCATCTTGTGCAGGAAGTGAACAGACAATTTTGAGGTCTTGGTTAAATCTCCACAGGGACTGCTACAGAGCACAGCATTTGTATGACCAAGTCTGCTTAGCGCTGTAATTCTCAGTACAACACTTAGTATCCTGAATATACTTTTTACACAAATTAAATATTTATTAAGGAGAAGTTCATGGAAGGAATTCATGTATCAGAAAGTGCACTGGAATATATAAAACACTTCATAGTGACTGGATCTATCCTAAAATATGTCTGAATTACTCTATTTAAAGTACCTATTTATAATAAATAGAGGATATACATATTAAAACAAAAGATGTTAGTATGAAATAATGAAGAAGGAAACAATCATATTGATGATGTACATCAAAAAAGGACATTAAGAGCTTCAGCAAGAGATATAGGGAACAGGAAGAGGTTTAAGAAATTTCCCCAGCTCTTTTAAAGTAAATTCTGATTTTGGATGTGGCTTCTTTAACACCAAATCAGAAAACAAACGAACAGCCTTTTGCCCCTAACCCAGAAAAATTTAGATCGTACTTACAAAGAGTTACAGAAATCTCACTCCAATTCTAGCCCTCCTATATGTATGCATATAAATGTGATCAGGCTGCATTTCCTGTTGCAGTTCTCAAAAAAGGTATCCCAGAGATTCCACAGATATCCAAATCACATTGATGGAGATTTTGAAACCTTTTCAGTGTTTCACAGTTGAAAATACCATCTGACTGAGGGTATGTCTACACTACCCCGCTAGTTCGAACTAGCGGGGGTAATGTAGTCATCCGCAGTTGCAAAATGAAGCCCGGGATTTGAATTTCCCGGGCTTCATTTGCATGAAGCCAGCCGGCACCACTTTTAAATGCCGGCTAGTTTGGACTCCGTGCCGCGCAGCTACACGCGGCACGGAGTAGCTAGTTCGGATTAGGCTTCTAATCCGAACTACCTGTACACCTCGTTCCACGTGGCGTACAGCTAGTTCGGATTAGAAGCCTAATCCGAACTAGCTAGTCCGTGCCGCGTGTAGCCGCGCGGCACGGAGTCCGAACTAGCCGGCATTTAAAAATGACGCCGGCCGGCTTCATGCAAATGAAGCCCGGGAAATTCAAATCCCGGGCTTCATTTGCAACTGCGGATGACTACATTACCCCTGCTAGTTCGAACTAGCAGGGTAGTGTAGACATACCCTGAGAGGGTGGAGAAACCAAATACCTCGGTATGTCAGACCAGAAGTGGGGTTCTTTTCCATGTGCATTTCTCACAGTGGAGGAGAAACCTACCTTAGAAGCTCACATCCAGGGTTCTCTAGCATACAATGCCTTATGTTGTGAGATTTTGAATTTTAAATCTCAACGGCCTGAGAATCTACCATCTTTATCCTGAAATGTGATGACTATTAGTGTGCATGCAATGAACAGGTTCCAGTGACTACAAGCTGAAATTCATTCTCATTTGAAGGCCTGGAGCAGGTGGCAACATGTCCATTCAGCCAACAGAACAATTTTTTGCTTAATCCCTTACAGAAGCCATCGCAAAATGCTAAATACTTGAGAGAAGTTTTGAGAGCTCTGTAAAGTCATAACATACACACCAGCACATGAAGCACTGTGAACTGCTTCACCATAGCGCAGAATATATTTAGCTCAGATGCTGACCTCTTAACAAAACAGTAAAAAGCCATACATTTATTTTATAAGGCTAAAAAAAAAAAAAAAAAGCATGTTGTGCTAGGCTGATGATTCATTTACATCACAAGACGTCCAACTATAAAGTGTAATTCAATTCTTCTGCCTCACTATGCCATGATCTACTGAAACTTGCATAGATTTCACTTTCTTCCCTAAGGCTATTCTGTTAGACCCATAAGCTAGATCAGAATTTCACAAATGTCCCCTGAGCAGCCCCTCTGAACAAGCTCAAAAAGAGGTACTTCTTTTACTGTGAGGAATAATAGAAAAACATACAATAGAAACTGCTGTCATTATTGTAAGTTAATTGAGGTACTTCACAAGCGTTCACATTCTTTTTTCCTCCGTTGTATTCTGTATGCCATTCATCTCTAAAACCGTTGTTTTAATTCTTTTTGTATGTAGTTAACTAAGATAAAGTGCATTTAATTTTGCATTTCCTAGGTGTGCATACAACTTTCCTGTTTGACACATGTATCTGTTTTGCTTGTCCTCTTAGTATACAGATGATATGTAAAAATGTCTTCAATGAAAAAAACTGGAAAAAGAAATAGGGACATATACAGGCAGTCCCCGACTTACACGGATCCGACTTATGTCGGATCCGCACTTACGAACAGGGCTTTTCTCGCCCCGGAGCTCACGGGCGGCGGGTCGCCACCCGTGTCCTCTGGGTCGATAAAAGCTTCTCCCGGTCTCCCTGGTCTGCTGGGGGGGTCCAGCGGCTTTGCTGGACCCCCCCACCCCCAGCAGACCGGGGGACAGGAGCAAAGCCGCCCAGGTGGCGGCTTTGCCCGGGTGTCCCTGGTCTGCTGGGGGGGTCCAGCGGCTTTGCTGGACCCCCCCAGCAGACCAGGGAGACAGGAGCAAAGCCACACGGGCGGCGGAGTCCCTCCGCCTGTGCGGCTTTGCTCGGGTCTCCCTGGTCTGCTGGGGGAGAAGGGGGCGCAGCTAGTGCACCCCCCCAGCAGACCAGGCTTATGTTGCGGGACGCCTCGGATGAAGCAGCTGGGGTGCTGCCAGGTTGGTCCTGTGGGAACCTACCGGGGCAGCGCCCCAGCTGTTCTGTCCCAGGCTCCAGATTCAGCAGCTGTTGAAACTGATCAGGCTGATTCCAGGAAGCTGGGGGCAGAGCAACTCTGCCTCGGGCTTCCTGTAGTCAGCCCCTGGTCAGTTTCAGTGGCAGCAGCTGAATCTGGAGCCAGTTCCGACTTACATACAAATTCAACTTAAGAACAAACCTATAGTCCCTATCTTGTACGTAACCCGGGGACTGCCTGTATTACTTACATGCATGTAAAAACAATTAGAAAGGGGAATATAATTCCCCCCTTCCCAAAATTAATACTATATTTAAAAAAAATCCAGATATTGCTGCTTCTTGGAAGCACACTTAAATGTGGCTAATTCAGGAATTGGTCATTCATCCAAGAGCAATTCTTAAAATAATTTTAATTTTTTTTTAACATTCCAGTTACTACAATCATAAGAACATAAGAACGGATATACTGGGTCAGACCAAAGGTCCATCGAGCCCAGTATCCTGTCTACCGACAGTGGCCAGCACCAGGTGCCCCAGAGAGGGTGGACCGAAGACAATGATCAAACGATTTGTCTCCTGCCATCCCTCTCCAGCCTCTGACAAACAGAGGCCAAGGACACCATTTTATCCCCTGCTTAATAGCCTTTTATGGACCTAACCTCCATGAAATTATCTAGCTTCTCTTTAAACTCTATTATAGTCCTAGCCTTCACAGCCTCCTCTGGCAAGGAGTTCTACAGGTTGACTACACGCTGTATGAAGAAGAACTTTCGCTGATTAGTTTTAAACCTGCTACTCATTAATTTCATTTGGTGTCCTCTAGTTCTTCTATTTAGGGAACTAATAAATAACTTTTCTTTATCGGCCCTCTTCACACCACTCATGATTTTATATACCTCTATCATATCCCCCCTCAGTCTCCTCTTTTCTAAACTGAAAAGTCCCAGTCGCTTTAACCTCTCCTCATATGGGACCCGTTCCAAACCCCTAATCATTTTAGTTGCCCTTTTCTGAACCCTTTCCAAGGCCAAAATATCTTTTTTGAGGTGAGGAGACCACATCTGTACACAGTATTCAAGATGTGGGCGTACCATAGTTTTATATAGGGGCAGTAAGATATTCTGGGTCTTATTTTCTATCCCTTTCTTAATAATTCCTAGCATCCTATTTGCCTTTTTGACCGCCGCTGCACACTGTGTGGAAGTTTTCAGAGAACTGTCCACGATAACTCCAAGATCTCTTTCCTGATTTGTCGTAGCCAAATTAGCCCCCATCATATTGTACGTATAGTTGGGGTTATTTTTCCCCGATGTGCATTACTTTACACTTATCCACATTAAATTTCATTTGCCATTTTGTTGCCCAATCACTCAGTTTGGTGAGATCTTCTTGGAGTCCCTCACAGTCTGCTTCTGTCTTGACTATCCTAAACAGTTTTGTATCATCTGCAAACTTTACTACCTCACTGCTTACCCCTTTCTCTAGATCATTTATGAATAAGTTGAAAAGGATTGGTCCCAGGACTGACCCTTGGGGTACACCACTAATTACCCCTCTCCAATCTGAAAATTTACCATTTATTCCTACCCTTTGTTTCCTGTCTTTTAACCAGTTCTCAATCCAAGAAAGGACCTTCCCTCTTATCCCATGGCCATGTAATTTACACAAGAGCCTTTGGTGAGGGACCTTGTCAAAGGCTTTCTTAAAATCCAAGTATACTAGATCTACTGGATCCCCCTTGTCCGCATGTTTGTTAACCCCTTCAAAGAACTAATAGATTAGTAAGACAGGATTTCCCTTTACAGAAACCATGTTGACTTTTGTCCAATAAATTATGTTCTTCCTCATGCTTCACAATTTTATTCTTTACTATTGTTTCGACTAATTTGCCCGGTACTGAAGTTAGACTTACCAGTCTGTAATTGCCAGGATCGCCTCTAGAGCCCTTTTTAAATATTGGTGTCACGTTGGCTACCTTCCAGTCATTAGGTACGGAAGCCGATTTAAAGGATAGGTTACAAACCACAGATAATAGCTCAGCAATTTCCCATTTGAGTTCTTTTAGAACCCTGGGATGAATGCTATCCGGTCCCGGAGATTTGTTAACATTAAGTTTTTCTATTTGTTCCAAAACCTCTTCTAATGACACTTCAATCCGGGACAGTTCCTCAGATTCATCACCCACAAAGGACGGTGCAGATTCAGGAATCTCCCCAACGTCCTCAGCCGTGAAGACTGAAGCAAAGAAATCATTTAGTTTCTCCTCAATGGCTTTATCGTCCTTGATTGCTCCTTTTATAGCTCGATCATCTAGGGGACCCACAGGTTTTTTAGCAGGCTTCCTGCTTCTAATGTACTTAAAAAACATTTTGTTATTTCTTTTGGAGTTTTTGGCTAGCTGTTTCTCAAAATCTTTTTTTGCTTTTCTTATTACATTTTTACACTTGATTTGACAGTGTTTATGTTCCTTTCTATTTATCTCACTAGGATTGGACTTCCACTTCTTAAAAGATACCTTTTTGTCCCTCACTGCTTCTTTTACATGGTGGTTAAGCCACTGTGACTCTTTTTTAGGTCTCTTGCTATGTTTTTTAATTTGGGGTATACATTTAAGTTGAGCCTCTATTATGGTGTCTTTGAAAAGTTTCCATGCAGCTTTCAGGGATTTGGCTCTAGTCACTGTTTAACTAACCTCCTCATTTTTGTGTAATTCCCCTTTTTGAAATTAAATGCCAGGGTGCTGGACTGCTGAGGTGTTCTTCCCACCGCAAGAATGTTGAATGTTGTTATATTATGGTCACTATTCCCAAGCAGTCCTGTAACGGTTATATCCTGGACCTGATCCTGCACTCCACTCAGGACTAAATCGAGAATTGCCTCTCCCCTTGTGGGTTCCTGCACCAGCTGCTCCAAAAAGCAGTCATTTAAGACATTGAGAAATTTTATCTCTGCTTCTCTTCCTGAGGTGACATGTATCCAGTCAATATTGGGGTAATTAAAATCCCCCATTATTATAGAGTTCTTTATTTTGGTAGCCTCTCTAATCTCCCTTAGCATTTCAATGTCAGTATCGCTGTCCTGGTCAGGTGGTCGGTAACATATCCCTACTGCTAATTTCTTATTATTGGAGCATGGAATTACTATCCATAGCGATTCTATTGAACATGTTGATTCACTTAATATTTTTATTTCATTTGATTCTACATTATCTTTCACATACAGTGCCACTCCGCCACCCACCCGGCCTGCTCTATCCTTTCTATATATTTTATATCCCGGTATGATTGTGTCCCACATATTTTCCTCATTCCACCAGGTTTCAGTGATGCCTATTATGTCAATCTCCTCATTTAATATGAGGTACTCTAGTTCACCCATCTTATTAGTCAGACTCCTAGCATTTGTGTACAAGCACTTTAGAAATTTGCCACTGGTTATTTGTCTGCCCTTCCCTGATGCATTGGATTCCTTTGTATGCGGTTGTTTGTCTGCTCTGGCCCATGGTTGGCCCTCTCCCCTCCTCTCTTTCTGACTACAGCTTAGAGAATCTCTATCAATGGATTCTCCTCTAAGAGAAGACTCCCTCCGATTTATGTGCATCTCCGCACCAATCGGCTTTCCCCCATCTTTTAGTTTAAAAACTGCTCTATGGCCTTTTTAATGTTTAGTGCCGGCAGTCTGGTTCCACCCTGGTTTAGATGGAGCCCATCCTTCCTGTATAGGCTCCCCCTCTCCCAAAAGTGTCCCCAGCTCCTAATAAATCCAAACCCCTCTTCCCTACACCATCGTCTCATCCATGCATTGAGACTCTGAAGCTCTGCCTGCCTACCTGGCCCTGTGCGTGGAACTGGAAGCATTTCCGAGAATGCCACCATAGAGGTAAATCACTGAATAGCATGGCCTGAATTTTGTTTAATTTCTTTCATCATGTTTCTCAGGGCTTTTCTGCACTTCTAGCTGAAGTTTCCTTGCTGAAAAGTCCCTTGTAATCTGACTATGGTCCTGTGATGAGGTTCCCTATCACTAGCTAAAGAAGGGAGAAAAACTCCCATTGGAGACAGACATATGCAACTCCTATGGGTGCTGTGGTGGCACAGCTTGGTGATGATTCATTGGACACCTGGACCTTATAAGTAGTATAAAGGAACTCAGTAAGGAGAGGAACTGCAGAAAAGGCAGGATTCTCCTGCAAGGAGAAAATCGGGGGTGGGGGGAGGTGAGGGGAGAAAGCTCTTGTAAGGTAAGGCCTGTGAGAGAAGCTAACAATCTTAGTGCAGGCCTGAGAAGGACCTTTCTGTTTATGCTTGATTAGAACTTTAGTGTTGCCAAGTGTCCGGTTTTGGACTAGAACACCCAGTTGAAAAGGGACCCTGGAGGCTCTGGTCAGCACCTCCAATCAGGCTGATAAAAGTCTGGTCAGCGGTGCAGCAGGACTAAGGCAGGATCCCTGCCTAGTGTGGCGCTGTATGGCTCCAAGAAGTAGCAGCATGAACCTCTGTGGCTTTTATGTGCCGGGGCAGCCTGGGACCTCTACATGCTTCCCCTGCCTCAAGTGCCATCTCCGCAGCTCCCATTGGCTGGGACCTGCGGATAATGGGAGTTGTTGGAGTAGTGCCTGTGGACAGGGTAGTGTGCAGAGCCTCCCGCTGCACCTCTGCCTAGGAGTTGGAGGGAGTGGGAAATGCAGATGCTTTCTGGAGCTCCTTGAGGTAAGTGCCTCCCAGCGCTTGCACCTTGATCCCCAACCCCAGCGCTGATCCCTTTCCCGTACTCCACTCCCACCCTCTTGCACCCAAACCCCTCATTCTCAGACTCCTCGCAGAAACCACACTCCTAGCTCCCTGAGCTGGCCTGATGAAAATGAGCGAGTGAGTGAGGGTGAGGAGAGTGAGGCTATGTCTAGACTGCAGGCTTCTTTCGGAAGAAGCTTTTCTGGAAGAGATCTCCTGGAAAAACTTCTTTTGAAAGAGAGCGTCTACGCAGCAAAAGTGCAATGGAAAAGTGATCTGCTTTTTCGAAAGATAGCGTCCACATTGATTGGACGCTAACTCGCATTTCAGTTGTGATTACTGTGGATGGAGTGGCCACTAGGGCACCTGTGCTTTTTCCTGGAGGCCTCTTCTTCTGAAAAAACACTCTTCCACGTCCATACGCCTTTTTCAGAAAAAGCTTTTTCGGAAAAAGGCTTCTTCCTCATAGAATGACGTTTACCACTGTTGGAAAAACTCCTCCGTTCTTTCGACTTTCTGTTGAAAGAACGCAATAGCAGTGTGGACATAAGTATTGTTTTTCCGGAAAAACTCTGCAGTGTAGACATACCCTGGGTGATGAGAGGGGGCAGAAGGAATGAGTGGGAGTGGGGGTCAGAGAAGGAGCAGAGCAGGTTCATGGCCTTGGAGGAAGGGCAGAGCAGAGTTTGGGGTAAAGGTGTTTGGTTTTGTGGGAGTAGAAAGTTGGCAACCCGAAACTTATTACATTGGATTTTGGATATCCTGGAAAGGGACAAGAGTGGGGAAGTGAGCAGGCCGTGCCACAGAACACAGAAATAAAGGGGAAGCCAGTGCAGGGCAGAGTAAGTAGTCAGAAAGGACACTAGAGGTGCAGATCAGTGCGATGCCAGGCCCCGATTCCCAGGAGGCATATGTAAACGAGAAGGAACAGTGACACACCTCAATCTTGCATTCACATAAATGCTCAGCATGCTGGCAAATGAACAGATGATAAAAAAAATACAAATAACTCCCATGAAAAAGAGCTCTAGCACATACTTTTTCCAGTTATGTTCATCTTTGAATTATTTGTAAATACACCAGGTATAGCATTTTCAGACAGAAATGATTTTTAAACTGTTACCTTTAATTTTGAAAGGCTAAAAATGGAAAGTTTCCAAATTTATTTATAATATATTTGGTCTGACTTTCTACTCAGTATGAGTACAATCATGATACTGGTTTTTCAAGTATCTAAAAGGGTGTGACAAGGAGGAGGGAGAAAAAAAGTTCTCCTTGGCCTCTGATAGGACAAGAAGCAATAGGCTTAAATTGCAGCAAGGGAAGTTTAGGTTGGACATTAGGCAAATCTTCCTAACTGTCAGGGTGATTAAACACTGGAATAAGTTGCCTAGGGAGGTTGTGGAATCTCCATCACTGGAGATAATTAAGAGCAGGTTGGATAGACATCTATCAGGGATGATCTAGACCAGGCCTGGTCAAAATATGGCCTACAGGCTGCATCTAGCCCACCAAGCCACCGGATCTGGTCCATGGACACAGTGGGGAGCCCCAGGCAGGATCCCCTGCTTGACCCACAGATCGCTCAGAAAAGACTGTTTCCTCTTTCCAAAACTATGATCCAGGATGGGAGGGGGAAAAGGCTTCAGGTGCTGCTCCCACCCCCAGCACAATACCATTGGGTGGTTTCTGACCAGAAACTGGCCAATGGGAGCCTCCTGTCTGAGCAACAGGCAGGCAAGATGTAGCATGCCTCCTCCCCTCTGCTTAGTTATTCACACAAGCACATGGCCAGGCAGGCAGGGAAATGTTTTAAGCTCAGCAAGCATTTAGCTCTGCAGGCAGGTTTGGTTGCTGGCTGCTAAGACTCCTGGCCAGAGCTTGCCTCTGGCATTCCAGCTCCTCCCTTCCCCAATTCACTGCCCCCCCACTCCACATACCCAAACCCTCTGGGCCCTCCTGTACCCATATCCCCTCCCATGTCTGGCACCCCAATCCTCTGCCCTACATCACAATCCCCTCCTGCCCTTGTTCACATTCCAAACCCATGCACCCTAGTCCCCTGCCCTGCAGGGCTGGCCTTACCATGAGATGAACTGAGGTAGCCACCTCAGATGCCAGACTGGGAGTGGGGGGCACCACTAGGACCCAGAGAATTGAGACCTTTCAAAGTTTTGGCCTAAGAGAGGGGACTTGGGGGCATCATTTGAGCTCCCCACCTCAGGTGACAAAACGTTGTGGCCTGGCCCTGCTGCCCTAGGTCACAACCAGCTCCTTCACCCAAACTCCCTCCCAGACTCCAATCTCCCTCCTGCACCCCAATCCCTTACCCCCAAGCTCCCTTTTGCACCCAACCTCCACCATTAACATCATGGAAGAGTGTGGCCCTTGACCACTTTCCAAAATCTTGAAGTGGTCCCCGTCTAAAATTATTGTCCATCCCTGATCTAGATGGTGATTGTTCCTGCCATAAGGGGAAAGAACTGGACTCATCTCTTGAGGTCCCTTCTAGGTCTAGTATTCTATGATTCTATTGAGATTAGTTCTAAATTAACAAATGTTAGTAAAGTTTAATGACCAAACAACTTACCAAGGATCTAGAATGATAATATAATATAATATAATATAATATAATATAATATAATATAATATAATATAATATAATATAATATAATATAATATAATATAATATAATTCTAGATCCTTGGTAAGTTGTATAAACTTTTCAGGGGTTTGTTTGTTTGTTTATATATAAACAAACAAACAAACACATACACCAATTACAAGGCTTTGTTATCACACTAGCTACAATGTACACAGAATGTCTATAGACCAAAAGAATAACTTTCTACATTTAATACATGTAAAAATTCAGAGTATTAATTAAAGGACTGAAAGTGCAGACAGAAATTAAAATGGAAAAAAATTAAGTGTAATCCTTTTGCTCAGATCTTTACTATTTTGTTCCATTTCCCAGAATATACATCAGAGTTTAAGTCTTTTGGTCTTATCAAAGATATTATCATTGCTTTCAAGTTACCCCTTCTTTCCTAAACTCATCCTTTCCAGAAGTATCGCCACTCATACAGATCCTTTTAAAACTAATATTGAAGATTTGGATCCAAATTTGCATCTTGGTTATATTAGCACAACTGAGACAACAATCTGGCCCATACATCTGTAATAAGAATCCATCCTTCCCACTGTCACAAGATGGATAAATTTATTATTAGACTGAATACTTAAAAGCCAGCTAACAACTATCACTGAAAAGGCAGAGTTCATTGTCAAAACACGGCACCTAAATGTAATGACCTCTGACTTTTCTCTCTCAAGATATTGACATGGCTGTGATTATGCTTTGTGAGGTTACACTGAAGATCTCTTTCATATCCCTGTCTTTAAACTCTGTAGCTGAAGAGAGGCAGAACACAGTAAGTTCATTCTGATACTCTGCAAATACCTAAGATTTGTTTCCTGAAATTAATACTAATTGTTTGTTTATGAACTCATCTAAAAAAAGTGATGAGTTTAAAATAAGAACAGCACAAAATATAATAGGAATAAAAACCACACCTGTGTATATGTAACTGAGAGAAGACGTTTCATCTTTCTCAAGATTAATTGCACAATCAGAATTAAAAGCTAAAATGTATCTAATTCAATGAGGTTTAGATTTGGAGGAAAAGGAATTCAATATAGTAATTCCTCATTTAACACGTGCCCACTTAACATGTTTTCGCGATAGCATGACTTTTTTTTTAGGGAACATTTTTTTAATTACATGACCGTCCCTGGAATAACATGATTTCCCCAGCCGGCCTGTTGCTGGCAGGTGCACAGGGCTTCCCCCACCTCCCTGCAAAGCAGCGGAGGGTTTGCCGCTCGCCACGCCGTTCCCCGCTGACTCCCCCTCGCTGGACACTTTGCCCCCTCTCCCCCACCCCTGCTTGCAGGCTGGCGGCTGGGCGGGGGCTTCCCCTGCCTCCTTGCAAAGCGGCAGAGGGTTCACCGCTTGCCACGCCATTCCCCGGTGACCCCCCCTCGCCCGATGCAGTGCGGGTCCTGGCAGACCCGTCACAGGGGCATACTCCCAACCCAATCCCCCTCCTCCCCTTTCCTTCCCCAGAGCCAAAACACCTCCCTTCCCTGCTGTAACCCAGTCCCCTTTCTCCCCCAACCTTATGTCCCGGTCCCAACAGACACCACCGCTTGAAACGCAACCCCCATCTTTTCCATTATTGTCAATGGGAAAATTGACCCCGCATAACATGTTTTCACTTAATACGATCATTTTCTGAAACATATCTATAGTGTTAAATGAGGAATTACTGTATGTGCAAGATCTGTAATGGATGAGGGACAGATTCTCAGTCCAACCAGCCAGGCTATCTGTACTACTTCATAGTTGTTAGTGCAGGATTGGAAGAAATTTCAGAATGGAGGTCTCTCATACTCCCACATAGTTTGGCCTAGTGGATCTCTATAATGCACAGGACAAAACCATGGTTTGCACCCCTCTTAGCAAAGCTTTGGACATCCATCAAAGAGATTTTCTCTTTGGCATAAAGCTACTTATGAGCTTTCTGCTTGGTGTTCTAGATTTTGGCTCTGTATCATGACTATTTGTCATCCAGATCACTAACAAAATGGTGTTGCAGATGAAGTGCCATAGCTTACAAGGCACCAATATCTCTAGTAGCTTCCACCTTGATCTCACGGGAGGTGTCCTAGTGGTTTTTACATGAATGACACTTCATTTGAAGGAAACTTTCAACATGTGAATTATGAATTTCAGATCCAGTGCTCTGTGAACCCAATGGAGAGTCTTCTAGCCACAGGACACAATCCCCCAGAAAAAAATCCCACTAGATCCATACAGCTCTCTGTGGAGCTGGGCTCCATGGAGTACTGGAGATGGCCTTATATGTGGGGGTGAACTGACACTTGCTCAACTTCTGTCAATAGAGCCTCACCAATCCCACTGCAAGAGAGACACTTCTTGTACCTGCAGAGAAGGGGTTGATATTTACAAGAGAAACATACGCTGATCATTTTGTAAATCATCATCTTTTTGTTCTCCCTGTGCTTAAGACATGAAAGTTTTTATACCTTCATATTAGAAACTGGATAATAATTTGATCACTACTAAAAAGGATACATAGAGATTCAGTTCCCTTTTTTGACTTGTAAAAGTAACACTAAAAGTAGGATATGTACCTGGTTATTAGGAAATATTTTCCAGCTTACATGTTAAACGATTTGCAACATTACAGGATGTACACATTATACTGTGCTTTTAAAGTAACACTGTAGAATGCAAAAATCAAAGGCCAATTCGGATTCAGAGATGATGTCTCTCTCTCTCTGATTGTAATGAGGACTATATACGGGGATGTGAAGTCATAATGGGGCCTCTTATCTAGTTTTTCTTGTCCTGTGTTGCAGATCTCTCAGGTTACCACCACCAAAAAATTTAAAAATCTGTTTTTTTTCTCCTGTTTATAGCTGTTTACTTTGACATTTCATTCAGTTTGGACAATCATTAAAATTAGAGGCAAGCAAAGCCCTATTAAGTTGTCTAACCCATCTTCTTGCCAATGCAGGGTGGTTCCCTAAAGCACATTTTCCAAATCTCTGTCTTATCAACGAGGGTTCTACCAGGACATTTTTTCCAGATTGAGAGATCGCACTGTCAGAAAGCTTTTACAAATACTCAACCTCCAATTCCCTTATCTTACGTATACCTCCCTCACCCCGTTATTACCTTATCATACTGCTTCCTGCGCCAGATAATTAATATCCTCATATTTGTAGGTTTTTATCTCATCTGCTCTTATTCAAGCTTATGACTAGAAATGGCCAAACTATTTGTAGGGTGTAATATAAATTAACTTAATTTCACACATTTTTCTATTTGTTAATCATCTGAGAAGAGATGTTAGTGGTTTATCTTGTTGCCTCTTCTTCAGTCAACACTTTTTGTGAAACTGACTCTTAAGAAGATCACAATGAGGACCATGCACTGTTCTTGTGTACACTTTACCTGGTATATAGGTCTTCGGTTGGTTCTCTGCACAAGGGTAAATTTTACGTAATATTGCAGTCCATGGGTTGTTTGTGAAATATTTGCACAATCTATGTCATCGACCATCTACTATTTATAGTATGTGACTGGTCACCTAAGTTACATGGTATTCTTGTTGCTTCTAGACTGGATGGCTGAAACTTTTCTATACAAGAGAAAGAATCAAAAAAATTGAGACTCCTTGTAAGTCATTAATTGAAGGGTTTATAGGTGGCTACAGGAATTAAAATGAGTGGACCAGATCCTGATGTAAATTGGTTTATCTCCATCAAGTCCATGGTGTTATGCTGATTTACACTAGCTAACGAACAAGCCTACTAGGATCAGACTTCATATAGATCTCTGTGGTACTCCTCTGGACACTCAGCGTTTGGTCCCTGGATGAGATTTTGAGAACAAAGCCTGGAATTTAGTTACCTATATGCCCTAAATGATAATCGTCTAAATTGCTCTTAAAATCTCTGCACTGAAATCAGTTTCCAGTTTATGATGTGCCTATATCCAAACACAAGTATACTTGTCCATTTCAGATTCTAATATTCATGCACTGGCCCCATGTTATATTTAGGTTCAACATTATGCTAAAGAATATGTAGACTAAAATAAAGCTATATTCCATTGGGGGGAAAAACAATCTTTAAGATTTCTATTTATATTGGCCAAACACTGAGGTTCCAAGCCCTGAAGGATTTGACCCATTAGCTTCTTATTTTATAAACAAAATCTCTTTCTGGGGAAGGTATTATGATAAACTGACAGTTCATCTTGAGCATGGACCCTTTAAGACCCACCAAAAATGTTTCACCCAGGCATAATAAGAGTACTTTTCTTTTAATGAATACAAGACAGAGTAAAATAAAATATCTCATGAAAAGCCAGTGAACAAATATTGGCTTTGGTCTACACTAGGACCTTAATCTGAAATAACTCCCCCAATTTACAATTTATAAGCAGTGCGTCTATACTGCCAAGCCTGTTATTTCAAAATAACAGGCCTCAGAATTCGAACTCTGCACTCCTGCTTTTCATGAGGAGTAATACTAATTCCAAAATACTAATTTTGAAATAATGTGAGTGTAAACACTCCGGTGCCGCTAATATGAACTTATTGGATTCTGGGAGGCCTCCCGCAGCTCCCCAGAGTGCTTCCTGGGGCTCTAAGTCCAAGGTAGCACATCCACATTAACAGAGCCTGCCTCAGACTAATTTTAATGCTTCCCCGTAGTGAGGACACACACTAGTTTGAATTTGTTAAAATCAGGAGTTCTTAAATCAAATTTTAGTAATTTTGAAATAGTTTCCTAGTGTAGACATGGGCATAGAGTGTTTTGGCCTGAGAAGATACACATGGATACTTTAAACATACCCAGATTTTGAGTAACACTCTTTATGATAGGAAAGTGTTTTTGCAAGGACACTCGATGGACTGCATGACTCAAGAACTTTATTACATATTGAACTTCTCTGAATATCAGTTCCAGCTGACGGAGGCCATTTCTGCACATAGCTCAGCAGCAGAAGGATTCAGTGAAATTCTGGCCCCCCCACACAAAGGGTTTTATGCAAGAGACCTGCATGGAGGACAGGGATGGGATAGACTCCTCCTTCCCCAAACTAGAAGCAGGCCATGAAGTACATGCAATTTCAGTGAGTGACTTCGATGTCAGCAGAGTTCCTTTGAAAATCCCACATACACACAAATATTGTCATCTGATACCTGGGGGCCTACAGGTGGGTTCCTAAGTCCATTATTAAACTCCTAAATAAATTACCTTGATTTCAGAACTGCTGAACAGCTAAGCTCCCAATGAAGTCAGAGGGAGCACCAGGTGGAGAGCACCTTTGAAAATCTGGGCAAACAGCTTTCCTGTATGAAGAGAACTATGGATTTGGAAGTGTAACTGAAGGCATTCAAGTTTGATAATTGAGGCCACTCTCGTGATATCACTAAACTTGGTGTAAATGTGCACTGTGGGATGATTATACCCCTCAGGCCTAAACCTTTCATGTAAAGACCTCAATGTTTACTAGTTCTGAGTATACTTTATCCAAGACAACCAAAGAGAACACAGTTAATGATCTGAATCCCTAATGTATGCAAACAATATTGTTCCTTTTTGTCAGAGGCTGGAAATGGGTGACAGAAGAGGGACCACGTGATGATTGCCTGTTCTGTTCCCTCCTCTGGGACACCTGGCATTGGCCACTATTAGAAGACAGGATACTGGGCTAGATGCACCTTTGGTCTGATACAGTATGGCCGTTCTTATGTTCTTCTAGAGTCGGATAATCGAACCTGCCTTCCCCTTATGCATCCACAATTTGAGGCTACAAGTACATGGAGGTACAATTTATATAATTTGAATGCCTATCGAACAAGTTCTGCAGCCATTTACATCTGATGCTACCCCACTGCCTTCTGTTGACTTAAACAAGGTATACATCAGTACCGAATTTGACCTCAGTATCTCACCTGAGGGTAAAACCCAGTGCTTAGATCCTGAAATGTTTAATTGCCTCTGCAATATTTTGCACCCATACAATTGAGGATGCAAAAGAAACCCAGCTCAATATGGAGTTAGTACGGTCTATATATGTTTCTATATACAAGCTTAATATTGATGACACCACTCAAACCACCCACATACATAAACTTCAAGGGTTGAAAATGGACCTCAGACCTATGGACCCATACAGTCACTTTGTTAACCTTATCCTGATAAAACATTGCATTAAAAGCAAATGTCCACAATAAAGGATTATACAAAGTAAAGACTTTCCAAATGTAATGCAAGCATTCAGTCTTGCTTAACAGCAACACTGGTAGCTGACAGATAGGTGTCTGGGACGGAGAGCCTCAGCCAGTGCTACTGTGAGAGTAAGTGAATGGAGGAGTTTCTCAAAAAGGTAACATACCAGAAAGCCAGACCTTAATGATAACAACTTGTGGGATGAAACACACTCCTCAAGAAAGTCATTTACCCTCCAGGGCCCCTCCAGGCAACTTCTGTTAATGGCCACTGTCAAAATAATTACTAACAAAAAAGAAAGAGCACACATATACACACAAACTGGTATTTTTAAGCAAAATGCATTGGACAATAAATCCTAAATTTGCTGTAAGACAATATGCTTACAGATATATGATCTTTGCAGTTACTCTTACATATTTTTAACAGGTGTGTGCATTGACCGATGGTTTTCTCAAACCAGGAAAATGATTCATATACTTCAAGTGGAAATTAAGGCTAGCAACTGTCTCAGTGTCATCATCTCATGGGCATTACTTAAATAAACCAAAACTATTCATTTTTTAACAAAAGTTAGTCAACCAAACTGAAATTATTTTCATACATACCAAATCAGTAACAATCTTACAATGCACATTATGTAACTGTCCACAACAATGGACTGCACAGGCTATAATTCCTTGCAAAATTTAAGGAATTATGTAATACTATTACAGGAAGTAGAGAAGTTTCTTTTAAAGTAAATTTGTAAAGCTACCTATTTCTGGTAGCATAGGAAAATTTCCCACTATCTATTCAACAATGCATAATAGATCACTGGATAGTCATTGGACAAAACAGCTGTATAACAAAGTTTTTAATTAAGGATTCTGAGGTAACTGAATTTGAACACTGAAAGGTATTAAAATAAACTCAGTGCTCTTCACTTATTGTTACATATCGGAAGTTACACACATACAGTTTGTACATATTCATGTGTACCCTGCATACATACATACACAATTCCATGTTACACATTGAGGCTAGAGAATCACTGAAGTTTAAATAAGCAAAAACAAACCCTGTGCAAACACAAATATAATGTTTCAAATTTACACACACCAGGAAACAAAAATGTAAACAATTTTAAGTTACCCACATTGCACATAAATGCGTACTTTTTCAAGTATAGCAACAATCTTACTAATATTAAAAAGCAGCAATGTAGGTGAGTTAATGTTGCAAGGGGAATCTTAATTTTTTTTGTCTTCACTTCACTCTTTAAGTCTGCTGCCATAAATGTTGTGTGGATTTAATTATTTGCATTTAATTTTTCTCTCTCTTTTAAACATTTCTATTTTAAAAACAAATAAGCATTAGTCTGTGGAGCATAGTTTACACAGTTTTTCTTTACGCAATTCCATAAACTTTAAACTCAATCATTCTGTGCGAACACAGTCACACACAAGATGCTGTTGAAGATGCTACAGATTTATGTAATATTTTATGCAAATCCACAGCATTGCAGGCAGATACACAATTTAAAACTAAGTAATTTTTTCCTCAGCATGAGTGAAACCAATTTTTAAATTACTTCTAACACTGCAATTTAATGTCTATTTTCAAATACACACAGTGACAATTTCTCATTGTGGGCTAGCCACATGTGAAATTTGAAGCATTAAAATCTGACCATTTTTTAGTTACCCGTCTGTTTGTTAAATAAATGTCTTAAAGTGATTTCAAGGTACAGAATGGATATTCACTGTTCATAATTCTAAAATGTCTATGGAGATCTCTTTCCCCTCCAAAAAAATCATCTATGGGCAGAGCCCAAGCATGGAAAGGTTTAGACCCAAGAGAAAAAAATTGGGGGGGGGGGGGGGCAGTTATGGGCAATTTCAAACAGAAGGGCCTGTAATGAAAGTTGTTTTACAACCTACCTTTAGCATTTGCTAGGACAAAAATGGTGGCTGCAGAGAGAGAACATAACAGAAACAGAGGGCCTGTACCTGCACATTGAAGGCAAATGGAATAGGATAAGGCCCTTACTGCAATCTTTACTCACTGTTTTGGCTGAGTAAGAAGTTCAAAATTCAGTCCTGAATTTCAGCATGTTAACTGCATGGCAACATTTACTATATACCAGGTTATATATAAACTGCTCTTTTTTTAAAGCATTTTGCAAAAAAGCATTTTTTAAATAAAAAAAATTAAGATCTGCTTTCATCTGATGTATGTTTAATATTTAAGATAAAATACTCCAGTGCTATCTTAATGCTGAAATTATCAACTTAATCTCTGGATTATCTGATTAGAAATGAAGTGATACACTCGTTATATGAACAATATTATTAAAAAAGTCTGTTCAAGTCTGCTTTATTCAAGTCATTTGGTACCAAAAGGCCCAAACATATTCTTGCTGGAGTAGGGTAAGATTTCACCTCAATTTTCAGTGAGTACTTTAAAGATACACATACTTATCATTCTTGTTAAGATTTGAAGGAAAAGTGTTATAGATTAAATAATTTGAAAAACAATTAAACATTCTAGTCAGGGTTAGTTTTGCTGGGAGTTTAATTTGGGATCTTTGGGGGGGGAAACAGAATTTCCTCATGCATAGGATTGTAAATGCTTTTCACATCTGTTCACTTATTGCTAAAATATAACTCTGCTTTTCAAATACAGTATCTTTTAAAGAATACTAAAGATTAATTCTAATAAAAATGTACAATCATAGCATTTGTTTGGGAAAACTTAGTGGAATCATAAACCTAGTGGCACACAGACAATGTAACCGTACAGGGTATGCTCTTTGAAAGTCATCTAAATATTCTAATGATCCTTTCCAGCTGAAAAAAGAGGAGAGCATTCTTCAGCATATACTGTTCTCTCTCTGTCACCATCACTTATGAAAACACAAACACCCCCCCCCCCACACACACACACCCACACACCCCTGACATTATTGTCAGGAATTAAAAATCTCTCTGGAACCCTTCATCACTCCGAAACCAGAAATAACGTAGGGGATCCCTGAGTCATATTTCCTGAATGTTTGGAGCTGAACCCCCGTTTCAGTATTTTAAAAGTCTTGACTATAAAATATTGAGATTCTTACCTGAATCAAGTGCCTATGTATTTTTCAGTATATTGAACTATATTTTTGAAAAGATGTTAAATATAGGAACTTATGATCTTGTTTCCACCTAGAATTTTATCCTTACAATTAAAGGCTATTAGCTGGCATCCCCTTTAACCATCAAACTCAGACAGTGGCAGTTTCATAGCCACAAAGAGAAGCAGTAAATGAGAAGAACATGTTACTACACTGCATTTGAGAAAGTTTGGCTCCAAGCTATGCACTGATTAATATCAGATCTCCTTCTTTACTTGCCTCTTGACAATCTTGTCACATCTGGCTGACAAATCCTTACAAGCTTATCCAAACCAAGGCAACCCAGATCATGCTCGAGGACTAGCTTGAAGGAAGCGGCAACACCAGCCATGCACTGATGTGCCATCATGAAACTAATGAAGCTGATTTCACTTGCAGACTGCAGGAACACGAAGAAACACAACATGCCTGAAGGTTTTGCAACATAACACAGAGTTAGCTCACCGAAAGATAAGACAAACAATCAGCTCTTGAGGTTCAAGAAGCCAAGTAGTTATAGGATTTTTTAAAAAAGGGATTTATGAAACACTTGAACAGCACACTCAACCAAATGAGCACAGTACAATTTGCCACTACAGATCTGTTGTGAAATTTAAGTGCTAGTTGCCTTTCAAATAATGATTTGTTGTAAATTAAAACAATGAAAAATAGTTATTTTTCTTTTTCTTTTCCCTCTTCCTTTCAAATCCCAAATACCACAGTCACCCCTGAGTTCCTTAATTATCTAACCTAAAAGAATTTTTTAAAAAGCAGATGTCATTTACTACTCACAGCATTTTAAAACAGGATAACCCATAGTCTGTATATATCAGAACTCACTCCATGGGTTAGCAATCCGCCGACTCGTCATTTTTAAAACAAGTATTTGTTAAGCTGGTGGCTAGCGTATTTGACCAATTAATAGAGCAGAAAATAAACTGTTTTCTTTAAACACATCCAACAAAACAGCATTGGGTTAAGTTGACAGTTAATGCTACATTTCTTTTGCTTCATGGCAAAAAGTCGTAAGAAATAAAACGTGTCTAAATTCTGATTCACTACTGAAGCCTTCTAATTATTTAAAAGTAAAAAACTGAAATAGATATGCAGACTGGATCTTTAAGAAAAGATTACTGTCTTAATTCACTGCTGACTATTCAGTGTTCAGGAAAATGTATGTAAAGGGCATACGTTAGGCTCCGCTTTTGTGCTAATTCCACTGGAACTTCATAGTGAAATGATATTGTTGTCTGGTCTCCCAGTGCATGTATATATCACAAAAATAATAATGTGTTTGCTTAAAGCACTTGACTCAGAATACATTTAAGTCACAAATCACAGATTTTATTGCTATTAATGTATATTCAGGACTTGTGCAATTAAACCTTTGTAAGTATTTATTTACTTATTTATGACATCACTACTTCAATAAGAAAACAATTATCCAAATAGTAGTTCAGTTTTATTAAAGCCTTCATATGATTTTTCATTATTTATTTTCAAAGAGTCATACAGCTGTTCACTGTGTATTTCAGGTGGAATAACAGGATTTTGCAAATAAACTAGCCTACCACCACTTCCACAATTTCTTTTAGTAATTAAGGCAGAAATGGAGAGCACATATCAAGAATCATTAAAGCCATCATCCAAATCAATACCACCCCTAATTTTCATTTTTCCACTGTACATACCTACAAGTAAAAGTTGTACAGTGAAAATAAGCATTCAGTTGTAACTGCAAATAACTTTCCTTACCTCAGACATTTCTTACTGTGCATATGCTTCCAGAGCTATAAAACAGGTTCCCATTCCCTCAGCGAGTTGTACAAAGAAGTACTGGAAACACTCCTGTCTGTACAAGTACTAAAGCAGAACCATCACACGCCTCTTTACTCTTGTCTGAATCTGAGCACCTCCAGGTCTGATGTATGCTCAGACTGTGCACAGGGGAGTGAAATAAGATCCTCCCCCTTGGTGTTCTCCAGACCTACAGTACTAAGTTGTGTCTGCCTCTCACCTCTGCAGCGAGCTCTCACCTCAGTGCCCCAGAGTGGTGTGTTCCAGCATGCCCCTCCAGTCACAGGGCAGCCCCCTCACAGCTGGCCTGAAGAGGCCATGACACTCATCTTTCACAGAGATTTGATCAAAAGGAGTCAGAGGCTCGAGGCACTCCTAATGCAGTGTGAGGAGATTCTACCTCTGCTCTGGCAGCCTAAGTAAATGCACTAAATCAATGCAGCTGACCTAAGGTCTGATACAATTTTTTTCTAAAAAAGTACAACTATCTGCAAATAAGCATTAAGATTCTTTAAATTAATTCTTTTTAGCACTGATATAACAGAGTGGAATCCCCCCCAGACTTGGAAGTTTGGGTTTCGTATTTTTATTTATTTATTTATTTAGCATTCACAGATCTTGAATGTTAATTCATTTTAACAGGAGTATTTTTTGTATAAAAAGTTTTATTGATTAAAATTTCCCCCTGTCAGCTTACATTTCGGGAAGACTAATTGAGGTTTTTTTTTTTTTATGAACACAACATAAATGTTTAACATATTTTGATAAAAATATACCAATTGGAGATTCCTGCGGGTAAATTATGAGTAATAAAGAGGAGCAGAGAATTAAACTACCAGTAATCGGGCCAAAATCTACTTTCCTTTTCCAACATGTGGGCTTGCATGTCGGTGACTTAGAACTGAATTTAGCCCAGGTTCTCTCTCAGTCATCCCTCATCTGATACATTTACTTCCTTGAGCTGTTAGAATTCCAACTGTCAAGAAACAGGAAGCAAAACTAAATGAAAATTAAACAACATAAATAGTCAAACCCTTTCTTTGGGTCCCTGTTCAGCCTCTTTTATATTAGTTAGTATTTCCTATGTGGCCAAATTGCGATATCCATGGATAATTCACAATGAACTCAATGGGAATTCTTTATGAGCATCTGAGTATAATATTTGCCCACAAGGAAGTTTGTAATCCCATACTAGAAACAGCAGGAAGTAGAATGGTTGGCAAGAAAAGTCAGCAAAGGCAACTAAATTGCTGACAGGAATTTTCATCTTTTAATTGTATTTGTTACTAGCCCTTAAGAAGGGACTCACAGCAAGGGGGTGCAGGAATCAAAGCTGGGGGATGAGGAGGGGCTCTGGGCAGGGTACTGTGGGGGGTATGAGGGGAGAAGTAAAGCCACCACCCCACACTCCCTGAAATTCTTACCAGGACTGCTTGCTCTTCCCCTTCCTGCCCTGTCAGGGAGCGAGAGCAAAGCACAAGCTCATCTGCCCCCTGTGCTCTCCAGACAGAATGAGGAATTCAGCAAACTGTGCACTTTTCCCTCGCTCCCTGATGAAAGCGAAGAGACAGCAATGTCCCCCTAAGAATTGGGAAAGGGGAGCTCAGAGCTAGGACAATTCTGGCTGGTGGGGTGTATCCTCACCCATCCCCTTTCACCAGCCTGGTGATTCTGTCTCTTTTCTGTTTTTATGAGGGGCAATTCCATTCCAGGCACATCCCATTTTCCTGGCACAACCAAATCCTTGCCTTGCTTCAAATTACGATAAGAGGAAGCTGCACACCAAATTTGGTAGTCCTAGCTCTAACCATTTAGGAGGAGTTCTTGAACAGACAGAGGGTATGTCTACACTAGCCCCCTAGTTCGAACTAGGGAGGCTAATGTAGGCATTCGAAATTGCAAATGAAGCCCAGGATTTAAATATCCCGGGCTTTATTTGCATGTTCCCGTCTGGTCGCCATTTTGAAATTCCACTAGCCCGAAGTAACTGCCCGCGGCTACAAGCGGCAGTGAAACGGTAATTCAAACTAAGGCCTTAGTTTGAATTAACTGTTACACCTCATTCTAGGAGCAGTAACAGTTAATTCGAACAGTTAGTTTGAATTACCGTTTCACTGCCGCGTGTAGCCACGGGCAGTTACTTCGGGCTAGTGGAATTTCAAAATGGCAACTGGACAGGAACATGCAAATAAAGCCTGGGATATTTAAATCCCGGGCTTCATTTGCAATTTCGAATGCCTACATTAGCGTCCCTAGTTCGAACTAGGGGGCTAGTGTAGACATACCCAGACAGACAATCTCAACTATATAGAGGATTTGCTACAGATGTATATCGTGTTTTATAGACAGAACCTGATTCTGATCTCACTTATTGGTGTAAACCCAGCATAACTCCATTGCTATCCATGGAGTTAAACCAGCATAAAACCAGTGTGAGATCAGAATGAGCCTCAGGATCTCAGAGTACATACTCCCCTACATCTCTGCTTTCTTGACCCTATGATTTTTCCACACTAAACTTTAACAAAAACAGAAAATAGCGAGGGACATTCAGCTTCATGCGTCTGCCTACCAGACATTTCTGACAATGACTGTGGCTGAACAGTCAACTTCTTAGGACTACATAAGCTGCTTGTCTTCACTTTCAGGGCTCTTAACCATCTATTCCTCTCTACCTAACTTCTCTCACTCACCAGTGAGATTTCAACTTCTGCCTCTGCTTGTCTCGTGATGCCATTTTTCCAGCACTCACTCTTTAGATTTTCAAACAAGAGCCTTCATGTTTTCTCTCCAGCTGCCCCTCGTTCTTGGGAGAAGCTTCTCATAAACATCTGCAGAACATACACATTATCTTCCTTCACATTCCTTCTCAAAACTCTCCTTTGCTTTGATGCCTATAAAAACCTTGATGACAGTTAGGCTGCTAGTGCGCTGGTACCACTGCTGGTCATGCTGACAAGCGTTATCTTATTGGGTAGGTCTACACTACAATTAAACGCCTGTGGCTGGCCTATGTAAGTTGATTTGGGCTTGGGCTATGGGACTCTAGGACTACATACATCTGTATACATCTGACCCTGCATCGGGGCGTGTCCCAGAGCCAGGCTGCAGCCTGGCAGCAGAAAACCTGTGAACTCAGCTGATGGAGGCCAGCCTCTTGCTTAATGCAATGCAGATGTATCCATTGTTTCTTTGTACTCCCCCATCTGACTGTATCTATCTGTAGTCTCTTGTCTTACTGTAATTTCTTTGGGGCAGGGACTGTCTTCTTCCTCTAAGTTGGTACAAGACTAGGGGTCCTAGGCATATGGTAATAAAAACAATAATAATTAGTCTTGAACTGCCATTGCTCTTCATAGAGATCCCTCTGGAACCTCAGTCCTTCAGAAAATACTTTCTGATAATTACTGTCAACATCTCTAAGCTTGTAAACTGTGTGGGAAACCAATTTCTTAACCAACACAAAATAGCAATCACAAAGTTGTGGTTAGCATCCTGTTAGCAAACCTGACTCTTCAACTACTGTTTTTTAACATGGTACAATTCTGTAGTGAAGATAAAGCCCAATCACTCACTTGCTGTTGTGAGAGACCCTCTGAAACCAATGGCAAACCCTATTACTATGACCATATTCCATGCTTAATAAGCAGCCATGTAGAATGTCATACCAGGGATGTGTCTACTGACAATTCTTCACCAAAAGCTATAAGAGTGGTTCAAGATTATATGAACTGCCAGGTGGGTTGAATTTACTCCAAAATGATAAGTGATTAAAATTCAGATCTGTGGCAAGCTGTTCTCTCTGATAGTCAGTGCTATTTACCACTCGCCTAGCAGAGATTTAATTCTCATTAGAAAATGGGCAAAGTAGTTATGGTGAACAATTTATTTGACTAAGTTAGTTCTCTGTAAGTACATTATGCACAATCAGACTGATATTTTTACACAGTTTTTTCATTATTCAAAATCATTCAATGAAGACTCAGTGTGAGCATATTCCAGCCCCTTTCCATGCAAACTATCCATTATGATTAGGTCAGTGGTTCTCCAGCATGCTGGTGTCTGGCCCCCTTGCAGTCTAAGAACATGAGCTCTGACCCCACCTTCACACATGCTAGCGACAATATTAACTGCTATATCCACTTCTATTGGAATGATAGAACAGTAACATCTAAACATTTATAAGAGTTTCTTTGTCCATGTTTCATGAGATGGACAAGGAGACCTTCATTTTAATCTTGGCTCTGCTACTGAACTGCTGTTTAGCCTTGGGTAAGTTATTTCACCTATTTCCCCTTCCCCCTTTTGATTTGTCTATTTGAATTGTGAGCTCTTTGCATCCAAATAGACCGCCCCACCTTCACACAGCCCAACCCAGGGGGTAGAGGTCTTTAGGTGCCCACAGAATACAAAAGTAGTGATATTAAGTATGTGGAATCAAGGCATAATGGTGGTACAAGGGGAGCTCCTTTCTTTCCAGCCCAGTCTCTTTGAGCCTCTGCCTTAGCCTGTTTCCTCTTGCACCCTAGCCTCTTCCCTATCCTATGTCTCAGCCTGTGCATTCAGTTCAGCATAGGATTGTCTATGAGTATGTAGGTCAGAAGGTGAAGTGTTTCAACTACTTATGTATAACAAAGGGAACAGCTCCTGTTAGGGTATGTCTACACTACAGAGTTAGTTCGAACTAACGGACGTTAGTTCGAACTAACTTTCATAGGCACTACACTAGCACTCTGCTAGTTCGAACTTAATTCGAACTAACGGAGCGCTTAGTTCGAACTAGGAAAACCTCATTTTACGAGGATTAAGCCTAGTTCGAACTAGCTAGTTCGAATTAAGGGGTGTGTAGCCCCTTAATTCGAACTAGTGGGAGGCTAGCCCTCCCCAGGTTTCCCTGGTGGCCACTCTGGCCAACACCAAGGAAACTCTTCTGCCCCCCTCCCGGCCCCGGACCCCTTAAAGGGGCACGGGCTAGCTACGGTGCCCGTGCCAGGTGCAAGCCTGCCAGCACCCAGCTAGCAGACCCTGCACCTGGCACGGCTCGAGCCATCCACCCGATGCCCCCCAGCCCTCCCCCTCTTCCCGGTACCAGGCTGGTGGCTCCCGGGAGCTTGCCCGGGACCGCAAGAGGCGGGCACCCGCCTGGGCTAGTGCAGACATTGTGGACCTTGTCCACGATCTCCGCACTAGGCACAGGAAAGTGGCCGGCTAGGGCAGGAGAGCTGCCAGCCTGGCCACCCAGGAGCAGGTGTGCAAGAGAATCAAGGGGGTCCACTGAGACCCCTGACCCTGAGCCCTGAGCTTACAATGGCCATCCTGGGTCAGACCAAAGGTCCATCTAGCCCAGTAGCCTGTCTGCCGACAGCGACCAGCCCTAGGGACCCTGGAGGGGATGGACCGAAGACAGTGACCAAGCCATTTGTCTCGTGCCATCCCTCTCCAGCCTTCCACAAACCTTGGGCAGGGACACCACTCCTACCCCCTGGCTAATACCACTCCATGGACCCAACCTCCATGACTTGATCTCACTTCCCTTTAAACTCTGTTCTAGTTGTAGCCTTCACAGCCTCCTGCAGCAAGGAGTTCCACAGGTTGACTCTTTGCTTTGTGAAGAACAACTTTCTGTTACTAGTTTGAAGCCTGCTACCCATTCCTTTCCTTTGGTGTCCTCTAGTCCTTCTTTATGGGAACTAATGAAGAACTTTTCTGTATGCACCCTCTCCACCCAACCCCTGCTTTTAGAGACCTCTATCCTGTCCCCCCTCCGTCTCCTCTTTTCTAAGCTGAAAAGTCCCAGTCTCTTTAGCCTCTCTTCATATGGGACCTGTTCCCAACCCCTCATCATTGTAGTTGCCCTCCCCTCTCCCACCCTCTCTCTTCCCCTCTCCCACCTCCTTTTCCCAGTCTCCCCCAGTTTTGTTCAGTAAAGACAGATTCCATTTTGGAAGACATGTTATCTTTATTTTGTACATCAAGAAGAGGGGCTAGGAAAGGGTAAGTGGAAGGAGGTGAGGGAGGAATGGGGCACGAGCCCCCGATGGGGAGGACTGGGCTGGCTCTGCGGGCTTCTGGGGGTGGAAGCTCTCCTGCAGCCCCCCAATTGCCTCCTCTCCCCAGATGGCAGCCTGCGGCAAGTGCAGCCGGGCTGATGGCCGAGTGGTGTGATGTGCCCAGTGTGGGTAGTCCGGGCAATCCAAGCCAGGACTGCTTTGCAAGCGAGGCACCCCTGAGAACTGTCTGTCCGGGGTGGGGGTCAGGACCTTTTAAGCACAGCCCTCGGCTAGCCTGAGACAGCATCTCCACGCTCTAAGTCCTCCTCTGATGCCCTGCCGGCACTGCTTCCGGCCAGCCTTAACCCCGGTTCAGGGTCCACTTAATGTGGACATGCTAGTTCAAATTAGCAAAACGCTAATTCGAACTAGTTTTTTAGTCTGGATCCATTAGTTTGAATTAGCTTAGTTCGAATTAACTAATTCGAACTAAGTTAGTTCGAATTAACATTGTAGTGTAGACATACCCTTAGAGAGCTGGCTGGAAAGCTGTTGCTTTTGCTTTCGTTTTTTTCTTTTTTAAAGACCTCATCCTTGCTTCTGGGACTGTATAAGTGCAACAGACCCATCACGAAATCCCAGACACCAACACCATGTAATCTGGGGCTGCTTGAGATCAAGATCCAAATCCAGATTTGAATTTTGTGGTTTGACCCCACTGATAGAAAAAAGCCTCGCCGAAGCTTTGATTACTACAAGAGGACAGGACTGGTCTAACTGCTGCAGCTACTTCCAAGCAGCATCTATTTTCTCATCTGGCCAACTGCCTCTTTCTCATTCCTACTGCTGATTGCTGCAGCATGATGGCGACCTTTGTGTCATGCTTGCTTGACCTAAATTCCATCACATGCCTGGTGTCCCTCTTATTTAACTCAATGCTGGCAAAGACCCTGGCATTCATTTTATGGTTGGTTGACTTGCTGCCTTGGGGACTTGTGTGGGTTAGACATTTCACCTCAAAACAGCCATGTGGACCAGTCTGAAGAATAATGGGTCACCTTGAGGGCAGGAAACTATGACAAAGATAAGAGAGTTGTCACATTACAGTGTGGTTCAATACTGAGGGAGCACAGGAAGTAGGTGAAAAAATATTATAGTAGGCTACATCTACACTGGCCCCTTTTCCGGAAGGGGCATGTAAATTTCACCAGTCGTCGTAGGGAAATCCGCGGGGGATTTAAATATCCCCCGCGGCATTTAAATAAAAATGTCCGCCGCTTTTTTCCGGCTTTTAAAAAAGCCGGAAAAGAGCGTCTACACTGGCCCCGATCCTCCGGAAAAAGCGCCCTTTTCTGGAGGCTCTTATTCCTACTTCAAAGTAGGAATAAGACCCTCCGGAAAAGGGCACTTTTTCCGGAGGATCGGGGCCAGTGTAGACGCTCTTTTCCGGCTTTTTTAAAAGCCGGAAAAAAGCGGCGGACATTTTTATTTAAATGCCGCGGGGGATATTTAAATCCCCCGCGGATTTCCCTACGACGACTGGTGAAATTTACATGCCCCTTCCGGAAAAGGGGCCAGTGTAGACGTAGCTGCTGTGTACAGTGAAGGATACAGGAGCAAAGACAGTGGAAAGTTTTTTGTGTAACAGGAATCTATAATAATTTCCAGAATAATAAAATTTGTCTGCTTCTTTAACCCTCCCTCCTCACCAAGGCTACGTCTAGACTGCAAACTTCTTTTGGAAGAAGCTTTTCTGGAAGAGATCTTCTAGAAAAACTTCTTTCAAAAGAGACTGTCTACACAGTAAAAGCACACTGAAAAAGCGATCTGCTTTTTCAAAAGATAGTGTCCAGATTGATAGGATGCTATCTAGCATTTAAGCTGTGATTACTATGGACCGAGTGGCCACTAGAGCACCTGTGCTTTTTCCTGGAGGCCTCTTTTCAAAAAAAAAAAAAAAAAAAAAATGCTGTCGGAAAATCCCCTGCATTCTTTCCACTTTCTGTCAAAAGAATGCTATTGCAATGTGGACGTAAGTGTAGTTTTTCTGGAAAAACAGCCATTTTTCCGGAAAAACTCTGCAGTGTAGACATACCCCAAAAGAACACAGAGGAAACATTCCAAAGATGGCAGTTGTATCACTTCTACTTGAAATTTTCACTTGAAATTTCACAACATTATTTCCCTCCCATTCATCTCTAGTTTTATTACACAATTTTCTAAAGCACCAAAGTTATTTAAGAGCTCAAGTTCAATTTTAAAAGGTGTCTTAGAAGCTTCTAAGTGCTTAAGTCCCATTGACTTGCAATGAAATAAGGACTCCTGGTTTTTTTTCACATGCTTTTGAAAACGTTGTCTCCAAGATAGTTTGGAGTGATTGGTCAAACTGTGTTCACAGCTCTCATAGCAAGGATCAATTTAGATGTGGTTCTTTCTTTAAAGTCTTGTATAGATGGAGCTCAAGAACACGAGGAAAATAAGGGAGCTTGTTTAAAATTGAGTTGATCTTGTCCCCCTCTCTGTCTATGATTTCAGGGAATTGTTTGGTACATTAATTTGTATTTAAAGTAGTATTTTAAGTGTGAATTAGCTAGTATGGCATTTAAAGAAGAATTAGATCTGGTGCCTAATGGAGGGCTAATATAGTATTTAAATTCACACACATTTGGCTAACCTGAAAACATCCTGTTAGAGTGATTTTTCAGTTGCCTGGTAGTTTGGGGGGAAAAAACCCCAAGCAGACTAGAGACAGTGTTCCCTCTAATTTTTTCTGTCCATGTGTGGAATAAATGTTATGTGCACCAAGGTATATGCAGAGGTACAATATCAATAGATACACATCCTGCTGGCTGTGGGCACTCTGTCAATCAGCTGGGCAGCACCTGAATCTCTCCCATGTGGCCAGCCAAGCACTCAGCTTACAGGAAACACTGGCTGGAATATGATTTTTGCTCTCTGGCTCAATGGCTAGTCAAGTATTTTATATTTAATAGGGATATGAAAGGTTAATCAGTTAACCAGTGGGGGCTGGAGCAGTTCCCCGCCTGCTGTGGGCAGGGGGCTGTTCCAGCCCTACGGAGTCCATTGCAGACAGAGACTGTTACAGCCCTCCATCTGTTTTATTGGTTAACACGTTTAACCAATTAACTGGTATTTTACATCCCTGATATCAAGTGGAACAGCTTCATCAGGATAGCCTTGCCACTGGATATCCCATAGTTCAGAGATGGGCAAACACCAGCCCACAGGCCAATCTGCCAGAGTTAGCTCTTGGCAGACCTTATCCTCTATATTTACCTGTACAGCCACAGGAACTGTCCAGATAGCAGCTCCTGTTGGCCACAGATTGCTGTTCCCAGCCAATAGAAGCTGTGAGAAGCAGTGTCCCAGTCTGTGCCACTTCCTGCTGCACATACCTTGCAGGAACGGCGATCTGTGGTCAAAAGGAGCTGCGCAGGTAAATATAGTGGTTGCGGCCCACAAGGTGCTAACTCTTGTGGACCACTGCCATGTTATTTGCTCACCCCGTCATAGTTCAATGTATAGAGAATATTCCTACTCTACAGGAGGCCTACATTCAAATCCTTGCTCCAAATCAGGCAAAATGGGAAACTGAACACAGTTCACATCCTAGGTGAATGCTATAACAAGTATAGTAAGGGTATAAGAAATACACCAACTACTTCCCCAGCTGGTTTGTGATGGCACCTAACTCCCAGAAAATGGGTGGAGGGAGAGTTTGACCAAAGCTCTTTACCCAATTTGTGTCATATCTGTGAATGGTTTCAAGTCAACCAAATTGCATTTTTTTCAGCAAGTCAATTATTCATCTGAAAAATCGACTCCCCTCCACTATCAATTAAAACACCCCATTTTCCCATTCTTCTCTAGTAGCCCATCAAAAATTAAAAGTACTTTAAAAAAAAAAAAGAAAAAAAAAAAGAAGAGCAGAAGTTACACAATGGCATTTTTGAGAGGACAGGAAGAGGAAACTAAACTTATGCTTTTTGCATTTCCCTTTAATGTGCTCTTTTAAGAACTGCCTTCTCACAAATCTTGTAATTTTAAAATTTACAAAATGTAATTGTTAACAGTATTATGGAAGAATCTACTTTATTGAACGGCAGCTTCCAACAATATATGGCTCCTGCAACAAATCAGTTCTGATACTGACATTTCCCAGAGGCACGGCATTTAATCCTCAAATTACAACACAAGTTTTAACAGGCAGGATTTGTCTGTCAGTAAGAGTTTAGTAATTAACAAAAAACTTCTAACGCTAATGGTCTATCAAAAATACCAGTAAAATCAGGCAGGAATACACTACGGACAGGCACTCGCTTGACGATACTTTTTGCAGAATTTAATTAACAGCAGCTTAAACAGAATGCCAGATACACTGTGTTGTCATAAAAGGAAGAGCCATTGACCATGTTTATATCTCTGGTCCAAAAGGTGTGACATGGCACTTGTGGGTGTGCCGAAGTCTGTGCACAAATTTTGCCACAACTGGGAGCAATCAAGGTATAGATAATTTAAAAAAGAAGGGTGGGTAGTACAGTACCCTGAAACATTGATATTGCACCAGCAAAGGTGACACAATTACAACCAATATCGACAGACACCATACCTACAGAAACAAACCTCTCATTCATTTTCACAGCCTCCAGCATTTCACTGGGATTTTCACTCTGCTTCCTACCAGTTAATGGTTTTATTACATGTTTAAAGCATGGAATAGAATAGCTGGTGAGTAAGATGGTAGGTATGCCAATGGTGGCAATTTTGCTTGGTTTCATGGGAGTGTTAGAATTTTACACGAATGACTATGATGTGGCCAACTGACAAAATGAATAAGACAAGTATTTTGCCTGCCTAAAGGGTTGCCAAAATTTGGTCATAAAATCATGTAGACTTTCTTCTAGCTACAGGTTAAATGTTTGTTATGTAGGAAGAAAAAAGAAAGCACACTGTTAAACATTACTTTTTAAAATTAATAATTTTGGTGGAAAAAAATGTTACTATGAGAAGAACTAAACAAAAATTGCAGCAAATTTCACATTTTAATCTGAGTTGGTTGCAGTGATCACATGGGTCACATCATTCTGATTTCCTGATTGGCCAAGCCTATCAACTATTTTTTACAATCAGCATGTATTATGGATGGGCATTACCAACTCCGCCACACAATGAACACCAATCTTCCTTCAGCACAAGCATTGTGCTTGTGCCACGGCTATTGGTCTTGCTTCCCCTCTCCACAGCAAGTCTCTATCCAGTTCCACAATCCTTCTCACAGGTTAGGCAGCAGACATCTTTTAAGGAGTTTTATGCATACTGATAGAGCAATGACATTCACACACTGATTTTTTCAAAGGAGCCTAAGGGAGTTAGGTACTTGAGTTCCATTCAGCAGATTCTTTTGAAAATCCCAGATCACTAAATCCACACTAAGCACCTGAAGCAAGTTGTCTACTTGTTTACCTCTAAAATACACATGGATCTTTTAAGTTTACTCAATGGTGAAAGAAAGAGGCACAGTGCTCTCATGGTATATCATCCCCCTGAGAATCAATTGTCAGTGTTACAATGCTTTTCAATAAGTTAAAAAAAAACCCAAAAAACAGAGAGCTTCCAGGTGTCACTTGGCATGCTTGCCGCAGCCCCAATACCATAGATCCTTGACTGAACTTTAATTAATCTTCCAGACTGCCCAGAGTCTGTGGCAAAGTGATCCACAGCTGCGGCTACAGCCATACCACCACCTTTTGTGATTTTTCCCTTTTTCATTATGTTTAAAATTTGACTGAGCTTTATTTCAAGCTAGTAGCTTTAGGCAATGGACAAAGATAAGAACACAGAAAGATACTACATGGGGCACAGTGATAAAATCATATGCTGAGCTGGTGACATCTCTGAACATACCTAAATAATGCATGTATTGTAAGCATGCTGCATAGGGTTGGAATCCCAGCTAACCTATTCCTGTCTGCGTCAAATGACTTAAGCCCACCCCTAACTTTGTGTCAAAATTCAGAATGTTTATCTAAAATTCCATTGCACATAACTGAATTTATTTTATTACCATGTTGTACAAATCCCAGCAGCAAATTACAAACAATGCACTGTCTAAAAATGGCGATAGTCACAACAGAGTCAAAACTGAATTCCAGATCTTACCTCTCAAATTCTTTACCCCTAACAACTCCTGTCACTGGATTTACCACCACCAGAAAGGCAAACAGGGTGTTATTTTTGCCTCCTCCCTTGATTTCTTACACCAGTGGTTCCCAACTGCTGGTCCATGAACTGGTGCCGGGCTGTGAACTGCTGGCTGCCAGGCTGAGGCACGCTGCCAGACCATGCTCATGCCAGCTGCTCCAGGCCAGGGGCTGGAGTATGCCCTGGGTATGTGGCTGGCAGCTGCTGGGTCTGAAGCTGACTGTTTGCAGTGGCTCTGGGAGCCAGGGTTGGGGTACACCCCAGCTCCCTGAGCCGCCGCAGCCCAGCTGGCTTCAGCTCCAGCAGCAATCTTATGGTGTTGTAGATAACTGCAAACTCTAATCTTAATGATTTTATGCAAATATATTCACATAATAAATAGGCAAATATTCAAATAAAATGTTGCTGGTCTGCCAAAAGTTTGTGAATGGGTTTGCTAGTCTGTGATAAAAAAGGTTGGGAACCACTGTCTTGCAAAATGCTTCCAGGCTGATATTTCTTCTTCCTTAAGAATTCTAGAATGTAGCCTTTACTTTTAGTACAAAAGCTAAAACTCTTGTCCAGGCCCGCATGATCTCTGCCGCAACCTCCTCTCTCTGGCTTCCCTGACGCCACATCACTCCCCTCCAATTTATACCTGCTAAGATCATCTTCCTTTTCCATCGTTTAACATATCACCTCCCTTTCTGAATCACTCCACTGGTTCCTCTCTTCACCACATCAAGTTCAGGCATCTTCTCCTTCAAATCTTTTCAACAACTCTACCCCTCCCAATCAGTTTACTCATCTCCTCCATGTTACTTCCTGTGTCTCCTCCATCACTGGTAGCAGCCTCAATCACCTGCTTGTCCACTCCTTCATGTTTTCTTCCACATGCATCAAACACGGTTCCTGACTGGATCTGTAGAGCAGTAGTACCCTTTCCTCTTTTAAAACCTCTCTCAAGACTCACTGCTGTCACCAACCTGCAAGAAAACAACTAGGGTATGTCTACACTGCCACCCTAGTTCGAACTAAGGTGGCTAATGTAGGCATTCGAAATTGCAAATGAAGCTCGAACGAGGTGTACCGGTAATTCGAATTAGAGAGCCTAATTCGAACTACCTACTCCGTGCCGCGTGTAGCCGCGGGCATGGAGTCCGCACTAAGGGGGATTTTAAAATGGCGGCGCCCGGCAACATGCAAATGAAGCCCGGGATATTTAAATCCTGGGCTTCGTTTGCGCTATTTCAAAATTGAATCCGCAGTCTAAACGGATCGTAAACAGGATCTTTTGAAAAAGCGCCGCATTTTCGAAAGAACTGCATCTAGACTGTAGTTTCAATTCCAAAATAGCGCTTTTTTGAAAGAGCGCCATTACGTGATTATGCAAATGAAGCACAGGATATTTAAATCCTGGCTTCAATTGCACTTTTGAAGTGCTTCATTTACATCCCTCTGCCAACAGAGGGATGTAGTCTAAACATAGCCTATGTTGACCTATCCATTGAAATGCTTAGTGTATTAATATATTGATTTAGTTTAATGGGAGTCTGTAATGAAAAGCAAGCAAGTAGGAAAGGTTGGCCCAAGGATAAGTTACTTCTCATCAAACAGTTGAGAGCTGTTAAGAGATAACTCCTGATCTGGAAAAGGCCTCAGAACTAAAAGATCAACAGGAATGTGACCAATGTAAAAGAAGAAAAGTCAGCAGTTCAGGGGAACTGGGCAACTGGACTGTGAGAGAGGCACATGCCAGGATATCTGAAGAAGTTAAGTTTACTTAGGTAACCATCAGGAATAGTAAACATTTAGGTAAGGTAGACATGTATATAGACAATCTGTTTTACAGTCCATTTTTCCTCTTATGCTTGTCCTTGCTGTTAAAATAAACAATATGTAAGTGTTTAAGAAGGCTATATGCCATTGGCCACACACTCCCAAAGAGAATAACAGCTGTGACCTGAACTCAGTCAGACTTGGTGGGCAAGCATGGATGATACACAAGGTTCTGTGGTCCAAGTCCCAGTATAAAAGTGAGTTAATTGTGGAATTCCACCCAGGACAGTAAAAGACATGAGGTCAACTCCTGGGGAGGTCTACTCACAGACAAGGAAAGGGACAGAGGTGCAGCTAGCTCTGTAACTATGACATAGTTTAACTGTTTTTTATGTGGAACTGTAAATGATGTGTACGACCTCCACAAGCAGAATGCATAAAGTGATTTAAAAGATATGCTGATTGTACTGCTTTAATCTGCTTTCAAGAGTGATCTTTCTGTTGTACTCTTTCAGCCAGTGCTTGCTGGAAGGCATAACCACTTCCAATTCATGCTCTCAGACTTCAACTAATGCTGCTAATCTACTTACATGGTTACAATTCTTTGCTTACAACCACAAACTCAGTATCCATCTTCCCTACTCCAGTCTTACCTATTTGGAGGCAATAAAAACATTTGATGTGTAGCATTGGCTCCCTTCTGCACAGCTTGGGCCAAATTTACTCCCTCCCCTTGAGTTACCTGTATGCAGCCCTGGTTATTGAGTTCAATTAAGTTTCACCTGTGTAACACAGGATAGAATTTGTTCCTCTGCCTCTTCAGCTTTTTCTTATTATAGAACTGTGCAGCATTTTATTACTTACATAGAGTCCATAAATATGTTATGCACCTGCAGGTATGCATGCAGACTAGTCTTTGCCCCCAGAAGGGTTACATGGGCTTCTATAGACACATGCAACCTTATGTCCAAGTTTCACTTTTCTGGTTTTTTGCTGCTTGCTGTTCTTCATCCCTGTTTTGAGCCCTCTCCTTTTTGATCCATCATAAAATGGCATCTTAATCTGCTCTCCCAGCAACCTCTCCATCTTTTCCCATCCCTGCTTTCCTCTCGTGAGTCCTGTGCTGCTACTTCACCATGGACAATTCTACAATATCATTCACCACAATAACTGAGTATTTCATTGACATTCTAACTTATTCTAGGTTCTTAGCATCTGCTTCTTCTGTTCATAACCAATAATCACCACACTATGGAATACAAACAAGAATATACCCTGACAAACATTGGAGCTCCAAAGAGATTAATGAGAACTCAAGACTACTTCTATAATGCCTTCTTCATTGAGTCAGACAAAAACCCCTGTAACAAATAGCCTCCTTAAATGAAAAAGAACCAATCCTGCTTCCACATAGGCCAATGGGAATTATGTACCCTATTGTAAGAAACTAACCCTTTACACCAAGAGGACAAAAATCTAAATAGGGTTAAATCATTACACTGAACATAATCATAATTTTGTACTCTCCTCCGTTTTGAATATCATAATGAAATTAAGCAATTTCAGATTTGTTAGAACCATCTTTATTTAAGTGCATTTGAAAGAGGGGGATTAGAAGGTATTAAGCTAATATTTAGGCTAGATTTTACTCCCCCTCCTTCCCCCCCAGATAAAAAAGGTATAATTAGAAGGGAAAATGTACATGTTAGAAAACACACATGGCCAGATATTCTGATTTATGCCAACTGAGGATCTTCATTTACAGATTGGTAAATTAAGTCTTAGGGTGCATCTACACTGCGCCCTTAGCTCAAAATAAATTACACAATTTAAGCTACACAAATTGTGAAGCTTATTTCGTGTTAACTTCAAAATAACTTATTTTGTAAATTTCAAAATAAACCGCTACTCTGAAACATCCCTTAATCCTCATGGAACAAGGTGTGCAGGGACATCGGAATAGCGAGCCCGTTATATTTCAAAATAACGGATTTGTTTCAAAGACGCAGACTAGCTATTTCAGGATACTGGAAGTATCCCAAAATAGTGCTGCAGTGTAGATGTACCCTTAGAGAAATCTGGTGATTTCTCCAGGCTTACACAGCAAGTCTGTGACAGAGGTAAGAATAAAATCCAAATGATCTATCTATCAATATTGTGCTCCAGCCATCTTGCTACATGATACATTTTTCTGATAAATCAATGATCAGTGTAAAAGGTTACAATCATTATTTCTGTAAATAGAGTATGAGTACGAGTACAATCTTTGCCCATATGGACTCGTCCTCTGTGCAGACTTACAACTCTGTGTATTCTTCAAACATAAATCATATTTTACAGAACCACCCTATTATATAAGCCAGTAAACAGAAATGCTAGTTCTTTTGAAATGTATTCACCTTTTTTTAAAAAAATGGCTTCTTTAGAAAAAGCTTTAAAAGCTCAATTCTCTCCTTAGAAATTGAATGCACTGTTTTATCAAAATGTTTCCGCTATATTCCAAACTATCTTATTTTGACACCATTCACTTGGGAGCACCATCACCACCAAGTACTTAAGGTATGTTTGCAGGAGAAAAGGGATGCAAGATGTTTTTATATAGAGTTTTTTGTGATGTAAATAAGCTGTTGCAAAGCCAGACTATGAAAATGTCGATATTTTGCATTGCTTTAGTGTAATTAGCAGCTGCACAACCTCAGCTATTAGCAGTGGATTATGCTGCTAGTTTTACTTACCAATTAAAATGTTACATCATCACTAGCCAGTCATGATTGGAAAAACTGCTACAGTGAGCATAAGTAAATATAAATTGTGAACAAGAGTGTATCAGAAGTCTGCTTACATTACTAGAAAATAAGTACAGTGTGAAACAACCAACGGGCATCAAAGAATTCTATGTTGTAATCTCCTTAGTGACAGACAATTGTATATAGAACTTTAAATTATCAATTGGCCTTATACCATCTATTACAAGCTCTGAATGCTCAGCTAACTTTGAAATATGGTTGAAAAAAATAAATCTGAAAAAATAACAGTAATCTTGGAAAAAGACAGACATCCATATTTTAAAAAATGACCACATTCTAAAAAAATCACTAGGTTTCTTTACTAAGGACTATGAGAATAACTAACATATTCTAGGTATCTAGGCCAATGGGAATTTTGAGTTTGTTATCCTGCCTCTGATGCAGAGGAAGATAAACCCTATTGCTACCCATAATGTACATAGGCAGTTGTGAAATTCCACATGCTGTATGAGTTCATGTGAGAGTGATCCTGCACTGGTCCATTTGTCACAGAAGAATTAGTTATCCCCCCCTTTTAAAAAAACTTGCATCAGTGCAATTTTTAAAAATAACTTTCAAATATTTTTAAGGGTAAAAAATTATCAACTTATTTTTAAAATCTGATTTTCTGAGTTTCTACTGCAGTGAAATCCGTGGGCTGACTGCAGAAAGGGTAAAGATTTCTAATTTCTTTAAGATTATTTTATTTTAGTCTGAACTCATTCTGAGTGAAAACACCAAATGGAAAGTCCTGGATGTTGAGGTCCTCTGTTTATTACAGAACATGTACCAGCATGAGCAGTGACAGTCCACGTTTTCCCATGTTGCCAAGTGTTTAAATCCAGATCTGAAGCGACAATTCTCAGAACATGAAAGGATAGTTCCCTCTCTATGAAGCATTCAAATCCTGACCTTTCCTGAGACTGTCAAATATGGTGTCATTTATTAAAAATTGTGGTGCTGATTTCGGTGATGTGAACTTCTGTGCAGTGGGAATTAGCCTGACCCACAATATCACTTCTGTACACTGGAACAATTTACCAACTCAAGTGATATGGACTGGATTTAGGAGAATATCCTGAAGAAAAGAGAGAGAAAAAGAAAAACACTGACTTCAAATTAAATGTATTAAGACTAGTGAACTTTTTGCTTTGTCATGTAAGGATCTTATGTAGAATAATAACGACCCTAGGTGAAGCACTAACGGCCATATTCTGTCTCTGTGGTGGTTTGTGTTTGTGAAAGATGGATTATATCACATCATGTACAGCATCACAGACTGGTTTCTAATCTTACTGTCTTCTGTTTCTTAGCATGCAGATACAGCCAGGGGAGGGGTTTGTCTATACACACTTTTATCAAACATGGTTCTAGTTTCATACCTGCAAGCCCCTTCCATGTCCAAATGTATTCTAGGTTTGTGTCCATTTCAGGTGGGCAGGGAAAGCAGGGAAGGGATTTGCCTCAGCACTGGAAGGGGTTTGGCATGTAACAATTCACCAGATGTTTATAGTATCTTATATCACCATCTGCAAGGGAAACTGTAAGCATCTAATCTCCCTAATCATTGTATCACACATTATCACTGCAAGGGTGGACATCAGATTGGAGGCCAGTGTTGACCTTAGAATGTCAAAGGGCTCTGTTTGTAGCTTGTAGCCTCTATGAGCATAAAGCTCCACTGCTCAGGTCTATTACTGGTTTTCTGTTTACTTCCTGGAGCCATCCAAGGGGTTGTAAAATTCGTTCAAGCCTGGAATGGTCCTGGACCAAATGATCAGAGAGCCTCTCACCATAAACAATAAAGATCAACTAGGAAGCTCTTGCTGTCAAGTTTTAAGGTAAAATCCCTTAGGGCTGGCAGTAAGATTCTCTCAACTGATGGCCCCCACCTTTGGAATTTGCTCCTGTTGGCAGTTTGCCAGAACCCCCCCCCTCGCCATCTAGTGACCTAAGTGCATGATTCACACCTTATTTATTTGATTTTGTTTCTGTGTTGATTGTCTTTTCTGGGGAAGATAGTGATGGGTGCGGCACAAATTTTGAAATATAGCAACTTTAACGTTGCAAATAAGCACCTATCTGTTAAGGAATAATTTGTCCACAAAATATCAGATCTCAAATAGATGCCATATTGTCCAATAGCTAACTTTTTTGAACAATTCTTTATACAAGGTCTAGAAATCCAGAGGACACCAGTTTGGCTCAAATACTTTTGGTTTGCACTGCTATCTTCCCTTAATTATAGTTTTTCAGGAAATGTGGTACAGTGGATAGACTAGGAATGGAGACAACTGGTTTCCATTCCAGCTATGCTATTGGCCTGCTGGTTGAGTTGGGGAAGCCACTTCACTTCTCTGTGCCTCAATTTCTTCATCTATAGAAGGTGCCAACCTTCTAAGTCAAGGAATTTAGGACCTATTGATGATGAAGGACTATATAAGAGTATTCTTTTTCTAGTTAATTTTCATGTCAAACAGTAAGTCATTCTTTAAATGAAATAGGAAACGAATTCAAAAATCTTCTAAACGGTTTCCTAACTTCTTCTCTTAATAGTTCAGTCAATTTCCACAAACAGGCAGTCCCCGGGTTACGTACAAGATAGGGACTGTAGGTTTGTTCTTAAGTTGAATCTGTATGTAAGTCGGAACTGGCATCCAGATTCAGCCGCTGCTGAAACTGACCAGCGGCTGATTCCAGGAAGCCCGAGGCAGAGCAACTCTGCCTCGGGCTTCCTGTAGTCAGCGCTGATCAGTTTCAGCAACGGCTGACTTGGGGACGCCTGGGACAGAGCAGCTTGGGTGCTGCTGGGTTGCTCCAGTAGCGCCGCTCCTCGGCGCTACTAGACCAACCCAGCAGCACCCAAGCTGCTCTGACCCAGGCGTCCTGATGCAGCCGCTGCTGAAACTGACCAGCAGTGGCTGAATCAGGGCGCCTGGGGCAGAGCAGCTGGGGTGCTGCCGGGTTGGTCCAGTAGCGCCCAGAGCGGCGCTATGGGACCAACCGGCAGCGCCCCAGCTGCTGTACCACAGGCGTCCGGAGCAAAGCCGCGGAGCACGGGGGCAGCGGGACAGCCCAGAAGCGCCGGCTGTCCTGCTGCCCGCGTGCTCCGCGGCTTTGCTCCCCGTCTCCCTGGACTGCTGGAGACCAACAGACCAGGGAGACGGGGAGCAAAGCAGAGCAAAGCTGCGGAGCACGCGGGCAGCGGACAGCCCAGACACACCGGTTGTCCTGCTGACCGCGTGCTCCGCGGCTTTGCTCCCCATCTCCCTGGTCTGTTGGTCTCCAGCAGACCAGGGAGACAGGGAGCAAAGCCGCAGAACACGCTGGCAGCAGGACAGCCGGTGCGTCTGGGCTGTCCGCTGCCCGCGTGCTCCCCGGCTTTGCTCCCCGTCTCCCTGGTCTGGGGAGACGTGGAGGAAAGCCGTGGAGTACGCGGGCAGCGGACAGCCCAGACGCGCCGCGGCTGTCCCGCTTCCGGCGTCCTCAGAGGCTTTGCGCCGTCTTCCTGGTCTGTTGGTCTCCAGCAGACCAGGGAGACAGGCAGCAAACCCCGTTCGTAACTGCGGATCCGACATAAGTCGGATCCGCGTAACTCGGGGACTGCCTGTATTCTGTAATTCTTTCACAATAAGTATTGAGTCAACACGGTTTTCTTCACTATGATTCACTCTACTCCACACTGATTAGGTCTCAACTGGAATACCGTGTTGTAGACCAATGGGCAAACTTACCTCTATTATATTCACTACTTTGCAATATATTCTGCTTCATTATATTCAGCAGTAATGCAAGGTACCTACAGGTCTATATCCTGTAAGATATTGGATTTAGTAGTTAATATGAGCTTTGAGGCCTATAAACTTTAGGCACAGATAAATGTAAGCAACTTATAAGTTATGGGGAACTGGAAGTAGGATGTAAGGGGCAGTTTTGTTCATATGACATCAGCTGACCACAGAACATGAGCTGACACCAACTTATGGAAGGTTCTGAATGAAATATCCAACCAGAAATATGCCATGGCAATGAACTAATGTATGAAAATGGGGTGAAATCATAGATATCCTGACCCATAGAAAAAGGACACCTTAGCATTGGTAAAAGGAGGAAATACAAATAAAGAAGATGGGACAAACCCCTATTGAATATGCATTAGGCATGGTAATGTCAGCATAACAGGTTATATCTTATATTAATAGGATGATGGTCATCCAGGTGAAGGCAAAAGAGTCTGAGTAGGGGCCAACATCAACCCCGTCTTTGCATAACTATTATTTTATCTGTCAACAGGAAATGAATCCATCCTCCATAGCGAAAGACGCGAGCCTCCAAAATCTCAGCTGGAGGTCTAAATCCTTTGCTTGGCAGTTATTACAGACTTATAGCCTCTATGGATCAGGTACAGAAAGGGAGATATGTAGCATTCATTGAATGGTGAGGTTCCTGGGTCTAATCCTGACAAGTGCTCAGCATAGTTTACCATGCTATAAATGTAACTCAACTCTTTGCAAGCTTGATTTCCAAAAACATAATGGAGGGCTGGTCTCTCTTCCTTTTCATGATGGCATGGGGAGTTGATCAACCAGTGGTGGGTATAAATGGTAATGTCCCTTCTGTAGCAGGTGTCTCTACAATTCAATTCCATGATATTTTCAGAGTGACTCTAATGATTTATTATTAATTGATAGGCATTAAGTTCTAAAATTTAGAAAGGAGTAAAACTGCACAATCCTCAGTTATAGGATTATACTGAGTTAGACTGAGCTGCAGCACCATTAATTTGATCATAGATGTCAGAATTCGTAAGCGGACTGATTTATACCACTTTACACAGTTCTGTTCAAAAAGGAGAAAGAGTTGTGACAAATGAAAGAAAGAAACCTCAGAGACATATAAGCAATGCTTTATCATTAAACCAGCCTACAGATTATCAAATCAACCCTAAAGTTGAATGATACCATAAAGAACTGTGGTAGCATCATTGGCTCCAGATGGAAGTATTGGAAGCACATTGCGATTTGCAATGAAAACTAGACTAGAAAAAGTAAAATAAGCAGCAAATTCAAAAATCATGAGCAGATCTTCAGTGGACGGTAAATGGTGTAACACCACTGACATCAACAGAACTATGCCAGTTTACATTAACTGAAGACTTGACCCTATGTTTTTGTGAAGGAAAGTGATCACAGAGCATTACTTTGGAAAGTAAAGTCTTGGCTGATCTGCTAAGGAGTTTGCTGCTTAACTTTTAGATTGCATATACATTCCGTGGCTCCCCCCGCCCCGTTTAAATAAAAGGGACTGGAAACCCCACCTGGATGTTATCAGTCTTGTCTAAGTAAACAGTAATGACATTAGTGTTAGCCTGCTGACTGGTACAGGTTAGGAAGGGTCACACAAGGAAAATGGTGACCAAACTTGCCTCAAGGTAGAGATGTTCTGGAATCTGTCACAAAAGGACAGAGATGAAAGTTCATTTTCTTCTAGAAATCATTTGGTTTGGGAATTCAAAACAATTAAAGACATTGAAGAAATGTGGATTAGTACAAGTCTAAATATACAAAAACAAACTTATTTATAGATACATAAATATGCACTGAGCTAACACAGCTACATGTGTAAAGAGTGATGAGTCTGAATCCTTGCAACTCTGAGATAGTGCATTAAGTTAGTTCCTTAAGACATCAAGAGAGTTTACAGAAAACCAATATGGGTGGCACTTCATCTCCACAGCACCAAAATAAAGGAGAGGGGGAAATTAGCGGTATGCAATATGAGTCAAAATTATCTCCCTAAAAAAAGGCCAACATTTTCATAAAGGCAAATACAATAAAACCCCTAAACAAGTTAGCCTTAACACCACCTACTTTTCCAGTTCCCAGCAGATTCAATAGACAGAAAAGGATTGACACTGTAATTAAACTCTTAATTTAAATCTGTAGAAAAATTCAAACTTCACTGGATATTGGTCATCACTCTCAAGTATCCCTGTTGGGAGGAAATATTGAAGCATATTGCGTTCATGGCAAGTACTTCTACATCCTAAGTGGCTAAATGTAGTGACATTATTTCACGATCCCATTAAGAGAAACTTTCTCCTGAATTTCCAACAGGACTTTCAAAATCTGTAAACTAAGAAATAGTCGTTTTACAAATTAATCATTGTGCTTTCACAACATTTAGCAAGCATTTTCTTCCCATACCAATAAAAATTCTACTTAAAAGAAATAGCCTGAAGTAATTAATCACTCAGGTTTACCTATCTTTCTTTCCCCACATCTGAAAGTTCAGCTGAAAACTGCAATTCCTGAAAACATTTCAAATAGCACTATTTTCTGTATTAAATTTAGTCTTGGTTTTTCCAAAATACTATATCTCCCTTCCTCCTCCTCTCCCTCCCCATTTACGCACAAGCTTTGCTAGGTACCAGAAAACTGTCTAAATGTTGGTTTATATTTGGTTATGGTGTCAAAGATCAAAAGAGTCAACTGTTACGTATTTTTTAAATTGTTCAAACCTGTAACCATGGTGTCAAGATGCAACTAACTCAGAAGAGAAATAGTTAATGAAAACCTAGCTAGTGATCATTTACCAGGCCAGTCATTTATCAACTGAGTAAACAAAACTCAGCTCTATAGTTCTGAACTACTTTTACCTCTCTTACTGTGTGCCAGGAAGTGTATTGAATGCCATTGGCAAGACACCAAACTTGTGACTCTATGGGGATGACTTAAGGAATCCTCACAATTCTACATCTTGGAAATGAATTCTATGTTAGAAGGAAAACTACCAGATGGCAGCTGGTCCCTTGGCCTTCTTACATGGAAATGATCTAGCCACAGTGGGTCAAATATTGCTGTTAGTAGCAATAGTATAAACCACCAAATATTTCTACTGATTTCTCCTACTTGTAGTTACAGCTGTGTAAAAAAACAGATAACTTAACTGATGCTAACAGAGTTATAAGAAATGTATACACATGCAATACTTACAGTAGCATTTGGTCTATTGACTGCAATAGAACATGTCTAATTGCATTCCAAACAAAAAGCATCATATTTATGCCATTATACTGCATTCCGGGTACTGTGTTCTTGACTATTTACTGCTTGTCTTTTTTCCTCTGAATACTGAAGTGTTTCTCTTTCTCAAAACAGGAAAAAAATCGTAACTTGCTTTTAAAAATTGAAAAACAGTCCCTTATATGATTATTTCCCACAGCACCAGAAGTAGTAAACCAAAACATAACTGAAGTGCTTTAGATAAGTATATATGGAAGAGAAAATCCAGGTGATGAAATATGTAAGAAAGGGTATTTCAATGGTCTTTTCAAGAGGAAAGATTTTATTCCTTTACAATAGGCTTAAATAGTAAAATACTCAGCAAAATATGTGAAGAGCTGCTCCTCTAAAATTCCCATTAGTCCCAATTCATGTTTGTCATACGGATTCTGTGTCTGAAAGGACTACAAAGCAGCTTGAAACAGTCCCTAAAGAATTCCCACAGACAGCAGCATTTTGGGGGCACAGCTTGAGCATTTCTACACCTAGCTCTTTCCAGCTTTTGTAATGGCCGAGAGGGGCTAGCAGGCACCAATCTTTGGTTTCAGCAACCCTCAGGCTACTCCAACCTTCAGCAAAGACCAAACTGGCCCGTCTGGCAAACAATACAGAAAATCAGCCTAATCTGACCTGAAGCCCTGAATAGAACTCAGCTGCTGATTTCATCATATGGGACAGTGCCTATGTGTGCAAATGGGAATTTTGGATGATCAATCCCTGTTAGGTCAAGAACAGGTCTCGTATTAATAACAATAGGAAATCGCCAGCATGACAAAATCAATAATTTCTGTTGAATCAGGAGGTTCTTGCAGTACTATGGGATCCATTTAATTCAGATTAGGGCATCAGAGGGTAATAAGTGAGCAATGTTACTATAATATACATTTGTATAATTGCTGTATTAAAAAACCCAATCACAATTCATTCAATGCAAAATTTAACTCCGGTTAATATTTCACAAGGTGTTACCCAGCATGTGTTTTAGCAAGAAAGCAGAACCCAAACACTACAAGTAATCTTGAATAAACTTTTAAATTTGAAAAACTTTAACAGTCCTGTATTAAAACAACTTAATTTATTCTAAATCTCAGTTTTGAATGCAGCACCTGCAGAGATAAAAACAATTCAATTAAATTTCGGGTTATGCATTTTCTAATCATGGGTAATATTTGTGCATTATCTTTCTGCAGCAATGCATTCACAGAGCAAGTTATGCAGTCTGCGGTAGACAACGATAAAATTTTTAAAGAATTCACAACATATTTCAAAGTCAACTGTTATTTCCCGTGACATGCTTCACTGAAATAAAGTAAATTAAAATATTTCTCCCAATGAAAGTAGTGCAAAAGGCTGTTTAAAAAAAAAAAAAAACTTTGGCACTCTGTTTACAATGTTGGGCAATATTGTATTAGCCTTGTTTATGTAAGCAGTTTCACTAAGGACAATGGGATTGCTTGTCAAAGTATAAGGAAAGCAGAATCGGTCCCTTTGTCGTTTTGTGAAAATGCTTTGATCAGGACTCTCTCAAGACATTATATTAAACTACAATGTAATTGACCGGTATTGCACCATATGTTCCTTATGTGTGAGCTCTGTCTGTTCATTAATTTTTATGCCACTACTGTTGGAATTCAGCCAGTGTGATGTGGAGGCAATTAGCAATGTTAGTGTGCTCATGCCAGCATATAAACACGAGGCAGAGATTATGCTTCCTGCTATAGGCAAAGGTCCTCTTCAGAGTTTTTTTATGCTTTTTGCAAAGTAAAAAATGAAGTAAAAACAGACAGGTGACATGAAATACAAATATAGTTACAGAAGTCAGATTTACTCAGATAATCCTTCTCCCTTCTAATGTCCTCTAAAATATTATTTCAGAAAATAAAATTACAGGAACTCGGTCACCCAGTGACCTTCTGCTCTCATGCAAAGTTTCAGGATGATAAGCTGGATTTTAGGACATAAATGTATACTCAATAAAGAATGTCTGTATAAAGTAAATTATAGAATCAATGATTTTTTTAAAGCTCCCTTCAGAGTTCCTGGCCTCATAGTTGTAAGACATATGCCATTTTTGTTGCCATTTGTGCTCTTCAGTTCTCAAAGATGAAAGGAGCAGAGACGTGCCTGACGTTGGTGCATGTGTACATGCACAGACTCTCTCTCCTTTCAATGAGGTTACTAATTCCAGAATGTAACCTCCCTCTGTCTTATCCCAGGAAGACTCGTGGAGCATAAAAGCAGCAAAAATCCTGCAGAATTAAAACAACTGTAGTTGAATTCTGCTCTTCATTTTAGATTTAGACTTATGCCAGTCACTAGATTATCCTATTGAGCTCCCTCTTCTCGTGTACTTCACAGTATATCCAGGAAACCAATATTGAAAACCACAAGCCAAGAACAACATATATATACGCACTAATTTCCTCACAGTCCCAAACCCTTGAGAGAATTTTAAAGTTTCCTTGTTACCAGCCCACCTCAAAATCTACAAATCATTATGCAACTTTGTACTTCTGCAAAAATATTGCAGAGCAACATCCTATTGTAGACATTTAATACAGTAACATGCATGTGCTTGTAGTGAGGGGCTGGTGGTCTAATGAGTTACTATACCAGCCTATCCCTCTTTGAAAGATTAGGTGAAATGTGAAATGAGTTTGATTAACTCCCTTTAGTTCCTACTGGGCATCTGTCTACATCACAAAATCACCAGTGTCTGAGGCAATTTTAAATTGAGCAGTCTTGTTTAAATAAGCCCAGTCATAGGACAACAAGGCTGCTGCCAGGCTCATCTGAGACATTAAGAACATGATCCAAAGCCCATTTCAGTCATGACAATCTTTCTGCACAACTGAATAGTCCCTGGATCAGGACTTAATAGATCTGTGTGGAAATCTTTGCATAGTCTAAAAAATGTAATTTAGTCAAAAATTGAATAATTACCCAGAAACATGTCTATTTCAACTAAATTTTCAATGTGAAAGTAAGATAATTAGCTTTTAAGGCTGGTATGCACCATTACATCTTCTAGTATGATTTCCTGTACATCGTAGACCATCAGCATCACCTAACAACCAAAATGAGATCTGAGTATTAAAGCCCACAGAACACTAGACTATAACACTGCCAATCTGATCTGGGGCAAAACTGATTTCTGACCCCACACAGAGTCATCAGTAAGACCCTGAAGAACCACCAATCAGCCAATCACTTAAGATAAGTGCTTCAGAGCTTTAGCCTGCCCCATCCTATACCTTCTCTCCAGCAGTGGTGATTCTTAAAGCTTCAGAGGAAGGAGAATAAGAACCGCCCCCCCCCCAAATATACCAAAGGGGGAAAATCTCTTCACAACTCCTGCATGTGTCTAGCTGAAACCTAAAGGATACACAAACCAAAGGTGAGCCCCAGGGCTGTTGAGCCCCGCCTCCAACAAATCACAAGCAACTCCATCCTGCAATCACCTTCATAATTTCTCCATCTCTCTCTTGAAACTAATTAAGTTGTTTGTTCCCACATCTCCTGTGGGAGGCTGTTCCATACCTCACCCCTCTGATGGTTAGAAACTGTCTTCTAATGTCAAGGCTGAATTTCTTCAGGACTCGTTTATACCCATTTGTTCTTGTGCCCATGTTGTCCTTTAGCTCACACAGCTTTTTACTTTCACTGATATTAAACCCTCAATATATTTATAGAAAACAATCACATCTCCTGTCAGCCTTCTTTTTGCTAGACTAAAAAAAAGACAAGCTCTTCTAGCCTCTCATAAGACAGGACTGACATACCCCAATCATCCTTACAGTTCTTCTCTGCTCCTATTTCCAACTGAGTTCATTCTTCTTGAACATGGACAGCCAGAACGGTACACAACATTCCAAATTAAGTCTTACCAGTGGCTTATACAAAGCTATTAATGCTTCTCTCTCTCTACTGGAAATATCTTATCTGATTCTTTTAAACAATGCAGTTTTGGATGCATCATTTCACTAATGTCAATAAATTCAAAACTCAATGTTTAGACTTTATTATTTCATACGATTTTGGACTTCTGTTTTACATTGTTTTAACTTTAATATTGTATATAATCTTAAAATATATTCAATACTGTAGCAGAGAAGTTAAATGAAACATATTGACATTAGTGAAACACTTCATAGAAGAGCGACAAGAATGATTAAAGGCCTAAAGAACATGACCTATGAAGCCAGGCTTCATGAACTGGGCTTGTTTAGTTTGGAAAAAAGAAGATTAAGGGGGGACATGATAGCGGTTTTCAATTATCTAAAAGGGTGTCACAAGGAGGAAGGAGAAAATTTGTTCCTCTTGGTTTCTGAGGACAGGACAAGGAGTAAGGGGCTTAAAGTGCAGCAGGGGAGGTTTAGATTGGACATTAGGAAAAAATTCCTAACTGTCAGGGTGGTCAAATATTGGAATAAATTGCCAAGGGAGGTGGTGGAATCTCCCTCTCTGGAGATATTTAAGAACAGGTTAGATAGACATCTGTCAGGGATGGTATAGGTGGAGCTTGGTCCTGCCTTGAGGGCGGGGGGCTGGACTCGATGACCTCTCGAGGTCCCTTCCAGTCCTATTATTCTATGATTCTATGAATTCAATATTATCAAAATAAAATGATTTGGTGGTCCTGAATGAACATTTTTTTCTTTTGCAGTTAATTTTGGTTTTTTGTTCCCATTCGAAACAAGTTCTAAATTTCCTACAGAACAGAAATTCCAATTCCACACTGATCTATATCTGAATGTATTGTATCCATCGAGAAGAACCCAGTAATGGGCCCAACCTGCTGCCACGGAAGTCAATATAAAACTTCAGACCAGGAGGAGGAGGGTCCATGTCTTACAATTATTGGAAATCTTTACTGGTGTAATTCCCTCCTAACCTAGGTAGAGGTTCCTCGTTCATTTTTATGTTGTCTGTAATAATAAAGGACTGTTCCACCGTGACCACATGGCACGGAAGGAGCAGGAAAGAGAATTCTTAAAGGCCGGTCATGGGATGGTTAAATGGAAAAAAAACCCCGAAAAACAAAAAATCCCAAAACACGTGATCTACAGTAGCTGGGGAGCACTTTAGCCAAATATTATTAATAGCATTAATATAATCCCGCTGCAAACTAACAACCATTTCAGTTCCCTATACATCTTTAAATAGGTTAGCCTATTATAACAAAATGTGTGTTAATAGCACCATCGTTTTAATGATCTGTATTCTAGTTCTGCAGGAATCATGCATCATCAGTTATATTTCAGTAATGTTGCCTCTGAACAAACTATTTCTCTGCTAGGCAGCATTTACATTGCTGTTTCTACATGATGTAGCAAGTACATCCCCCTGCTTTTCTAATAAGCCTAGAACAGATTATGACGCCCTGTTTTCATTCAGCTTGTGCAGTTGTCTGCCCTGTGGCTCTCCTCCCTAGTAATGACTTCTGAGGATCTCCTCCTGCAAAGTGTATAATGCGTTCAGACACTGGGGATGCAGAGAGAGACCGCAGTCAGCATGAGGCATGGCAGAAATGCCATCTACAATCATAAACTTGCCTCAACCAATTCTGCTTCCGACATAAATTATGTCAGGCACAGAGTTGGCAGGAAGCGGTTTCCCAGGCAGTCAGCGAGGATGCAATAAGAGAGTGTGAGCCAGCCAGTCCTATTAAGGAAGACAATTGTGCAATTTTTCTACCCAAATGTCCCTATTTCTAACTTCCAAACATTGATGGCTAGATACACATGGACCAGAAAGCACACAACACATTGCAGATGGGCATGTGGATGGGAGCCTTCCTCTTCTTGCACCCATGTAGAGGGGCTGGATTTGATCTTGGTAAGATGTGCAACATGCATTTTTACCACCTCCGGGGCTGGATTAAGGATCCCAGGCTTGAGGCTCACCAAGAAATGTGTCCCTGCCTCATGTGGAGTGACAGTGACAGAGGATCCCTGTGCCCATCCCAGAGAGAGGCAGGGTAGAGGGTACAATGCTTCACCTCTATTCCCAAAGTGGCACTAATGGTCCCTCCTCTCTCCTTCTGCCTACTCTCAGAGCTATTGTCTCAGACTCAGGCAGACATACCTGCTGCATAAGTTTCACTCCAGTCATGTTTTCAAGTTTTTCCTCACAACCATCCAGGCTAAAAATTCATTTTAAAAAAAAGAAACTGCTATTCGGTAATTATGTGACATCATGGTTTATGCCTAATCTGATCCAGACTGCCCCATGTTGTCCAGTGGCTGAAAAACAAAATTTTGAGATAGAGTGCCAGAGTAGGCTCTTTTGCCAACAGTATTCTCTCAGGGTGTGTCTACATAGCAATGTTATTCCGAAATAACTATACAAGAATCTACACAGCAATTCCATTATTTCAAAATAATTTTGAAATAATGGACGGCTTATTCCAACTTCTGTAAACCTCATTCTATGAAGAATAATGCCTATTCCGAAATAGCTATTCCAAAAAAAGTAGTGTGTAGAAGCTCCACTTCTGCTATTTTGAAATAGCCCCTCACAAGGGACATTCTAAGTTATTCCCCTTGGGGCTCTAAATCAAGATAGCATGTCTGCATTAGGGAAGCCTGCCTTGGACTAATTTTGAGACTACCCTGCGGTGCGGACGTGCTATTTCGAAATAAACTATTTCAGAATAACTATTCTGGAATAGCTTATTCCGAAATAACTGTGCAGTGTAGACTTAGCCTCACTGTGTCAGCAGGGAACTAGACATCAGTTTTTGTCATGGATTTACCGTGTGATCTTGGGCAAGTCACTTAAGTCCCTCTGTGGTTTAGTGTTCCCATAGATGAGATGAATAAAACATTCTTACGCACCTCATGGGGCTGTTGTAAGGCTTACTTGATATTTTCCAAATTATCTTGAGATCCTCAGACAAACAGTAGGGACACAGAATAAGTTATTATTATTCCTCTCTAATCGCACCTCTAGCCCATGCTAGGAAAATGAGCACTTACCTTGAATTTTGTTTCACATAAAAATGGAATATTTTATGTTTAAAGTTTAAACATTTGAGGTATTTTAAAAAGAGTAAGAGAACCAACTTCAAGTGACTGAGGCAGTTCTCCATAGAGAGCCTGCTGACGAAATTGATCCCTGAGCTATGCTGGCTTCTGTTAATCCAACTCAGGGCACTTGGAGAGGTCACACCACCAGAAAGAACATACTGCCTTCTCTTTGTACCAAAATAAGACCAGTATAGCACATGGCCAGGGCAGGTTCATTCCCATGGCAGGCCAAGATGCCCTAATCAATGCATCCTTTGCTGCAGCTTCTACTGATCAGGTTCTTCTAGATTTTCAAGCTGTCCTTGGCAGAATCATCCAGAGGGGAGAGTGCTGTCAGATTCCCCCAGCAATTCAAGGCATGGACATGTCATTTGCAGGTGCAGGGATGACCACAGCTAAATAGATGGAATCCATCCTAGATGTTGTCTTTCATGTTCATAGCATTATCTGTGGTTTTGTCTTACATTATAGTATAGTACTTAATGTATGATCAGATGAAGCAGAATACCTGCTATTCGACTGGGAAACAGCTGAAATCACTTCTATGATTTGGAGGTGGAGTAGAGCAGTGTGTACAGCTGGGGGGCCTCGTTTCTCAGTGGACCCAGAGTGACAAAAGTATCAATGCATATCCACAATGCCAACTCTATTACTGCCGAGCAGAAACTCCCATTTAGCAAGATATGAAAAGAGCTTAGTAAATATGCTAATACCAATTAGGCTCTACTGTGCACTTAGCATAATTGTAGATTACTACCACAGATAGCCCCAAATCAGAATTCTGAATCAACTCCCCCCCCCCCATCAAATTTAAGAGGAATTTGAATTCAAATCTTTCTCCAAATCCAAATCTCTGGCTTCAGTACTGGACTGAATCCAAGACTGGAAAATACTTATTTTCTGGTTCAGATACTGGGACATCATTATGGAATTTCTGTCATTTGCCGTTCAAATATAACAAAGACTTTGTGACGTTTTAGTGACATCATATCTGAACCTGAAATCTGATCTAGCTTCATGCCTCAGATCCATGCCTGAAACTAAAACTTATCCAGATCTCCACACTGCCTTGTAGGCAATTGTAGGTACTACCGTGCTGGGGGAAAAGTAGTCTATGAAACACCAAGCCAAAAGCATTCCTTGTGCAACTCCATTAATTTGATGACTGTGGCCCCAAGTTTATACTGTAGCCATACACATAAATCTAGTTTTATGGATAGTTAAGATTGTGAGTATGGGTGTGATCGTCTTCTCGTGGTCCCCATTGGAATAGATCCCAAAACTACCACTTTGACACTGTTTATTACATTTGGCAACCTCTGTTCAAGCTAGGTGGGTGCATTGGCAGAACTTGTAAGGAACCTCTCCTCTTTAATTGGTGGGAATGTTCTTGTAAGACTAAGCAGGGTTTGGTAAGGCTAAGCATTCCCGCAAGGGAAAACAAAGTGAGACAATGCATTTGGTGTTTAGACTTCCAAGAGACAGAAGGACTAAGGCACTCTTTCAAATTACCCAAAGGGCCCTTTTAATACTTTCTGTTGGTTTACTCTGAAACTGTGTCCTTTGCCTCAGTTAAAGCAGAACTTGATGAAATAGAAATCCAGCCCAGAAGAGTTCTTCCCAAGCTGTGTAGGGAAAACTTGGACAGGGCCCAAGTGAGGCTACTGCTATTATGCTCTTATGTACATGCACTCCAATTCACTCTCAAGCTTTTTTAAAGAAATAGGTTTTGAGAAAACTCTAACACAAAAAAATTCAGAGTTACAACTGGCACTTGACCGGTATGTTTATTCCATATGAACAAGCGAATTGTGCTCAAGAAGTGAAAAATTAAATAGAAATATTTTGGGATGTTCATTTTGTTTAATGTCTGCCCTGTTTCTTTTGTGTATTTGACTGGAATTTGTGATGGTTGTTAATTTCCTAAAATTAAATATAAATGTCACACACTGAGCTGAGAGCCCTCTGGCATACAAGAGGAATAAAGAAAAGAAAATGGGGAGAGAGGAATTTATTTAGGTTGTATCACAATTTTAACATTAGTAAATCAAGAGTGAAAGAACTGGATACAAACCCCAGTCTCACTTTAACTATTCACAGCCACATAAATGCCATTGTGTGGCTGTGTGTAACAGAGCCACATGAACTCTGCTGCTTGAGCTGATGGAGAATCTCACATCTAACCACTTTCTTGTCTTCCAGCAGCTACAGGCTAAGGTTGCCTCAAACTGAAACATACGAACAGGTGGTATATATACACATGCTCCCCCAAAATGTTACTCTATGCAGAAGGTACCAGGAGTTGTGAAAGTAACATGCTTAACAGATGGAAATAAAGCTATATGTGGTTAGTGCTTAAGGTCATGCCATTCTGAACCCTTCCTTTTACAGTATGATGATCTGATCCTATGAGGGACCACATGCCTTCTAAGATTCTCCCAGTAAAGCCAATAGGAGATGAGGGACCAAGTTATAATGGCTCCAAAAGGCAGCCAACACGCCACAATTTTATCTACCCACACCCTGCCTCCTTTCTTTGAAGCAATCTGGTCACACCCTGCAGAGAAAGAAGTTGGTAAAGCCTTGTGAATTGTGGACAAGTGATTGATATTATTAGGAACTCCACAGTGCAGCTGTAACAGAAATAAAAATAATTTAAAATGTGTAGCTATGAGAATTTAACCAGGTTATAGGGTAATGTAAAAGATTGGGGCTTTGAACCCTACCACAATAAAATACACCTATTCCCAAGTGTATGTCAATGAGAAAAATCTCTCTTTAATAAGCTAATACTGTCATTTAACATATTCTGTCAAGCAATTTTTTTTACTATGATTTGCTGAAAATATTGAGAGAGAGAATTTAGTAGTGACCACTGCAGTTGGGTTTGTATAACAGTTTCAGTTAAAACACTCTGTTTTCATTCTCACAATAAAAAGGGGGGGGGGGGTGGAAAGGAGGAATAAAAAGGAAAAAAAGGAAAGTTTCCATACTTGGTCATACTCCAAATGTCAGTATGTTGCTTTTAAAAAGCTGAAGGATTTGTTCTGCAAAGGTCAAAAAATTCACCTTTTTTAAAAAAAAGTTTATTTGAACACATTAAAAAATAGCTATACTTTGGGATATGACTTGTGATCTGTAGTCAAGGAGGAGGAGGTGCCTTTGGGAACTGGTTATAAAAATTAGTGGTGATGGTGAAAGTTATCAAAGTGAGTGAAAGAATACCCCTTGGTATGCTCTGGAAGGAGTTTTTAATGAGTCTAACAAATCCCTGACTACCAGGTAAGATCACACTATGCATTCTCCATTCTTGGCCCTATTAAGGGGTTCAGGCAAGTATTAAATTTGACTGCTAATGCCAGTCTGCTGAAATTATATTTTGCAGGATACGGTGTGTCTGAGATGAAAACACAGCAAAAGTTCTCCATGAAACCAATACATTAAGATCAGGGGCAGGAGAAAAATTGACAGATCCAGAAGGTTAGGGTCTCTCTCACTACAATATTTATTTTGCAAATTCTCATTAATTCCAGGCTCTCTAGTATGTAAACAGTACACACCTTTTTAATGCTCAGATACAGCCAAAACACTGATCTCCGTCCTACCCTCATGGACATTAATGGATTTTTTGAGCTCAATATGAACAGGTGAAGCTGCTGCCCTATTAACCCCACTTTGTACAAAATATTTCCCTTCATTATGCAGGATTAGGGTTAAAATTGCTTTTCAGGAAATATAAAGTTCAAACTTTCTTACAGCAGTATTAACTTGCCCTGTTTGCACATCTTGTACTCGATATTAATTTTTACTTCAATATCAATAACCTCTTAAGCTATGTATTTAGCTAGAAACTATTACATATGTGCATACAACATATATGGGATGAAAGTGATGTACAGACATAAACCTTAGCATTTATTGACTGTAATATTTTAAATTGCAATCCTAATGTTGCATTTCTATAGGGTTTCTCATCTTCCTTCCCCTCTCCTGTCCCACAAATTAAACATTTTAAGACACCTGAGCTGAACTTATGGCTGGATTAGAAATACTGAAAGTGGAAATGCCGACATAACTTTAACTATAGCCATGTTAACAGAAGACTATTTAATGGAAAAAATGAAGAAGACAGTTTCTTTTGGCTACACTTTCTTCATTGCTGTTAAACAGAATTTTCACTCATGCCCATTAATACGTAGAGGATTTCTTCATACATAGGAATTATTGTGTACATATAAGAAATACTGTGATACACACTGAATGACAAGAAGTATTGTCAGTTCACAAAGAAAAATCCTGTTATCAATAGGCATATTAAAAATTAGATGTTAATCACTTTATGGGTGACTTCCAATATATGTTAGTTACTGTAACATTTCTAAAGATCAGAAACTGTTATATCAATTGGGGGTGTGGATTGAACAGTTTTCTACCAGCTCATCCTGATGTATTATTAATTTGCTTACTTCAGTGCAAAGCCTTGACAAAATATCCCTCAGAGCCATGTCTGCAGTTTTTCCTTCCCCACACCTGCCTCCTCCCTTCCACAACTCCGTGGACTTCAGATTTAGCTTAGGCTGTAGTCTTGCCAGATGGCCTAATCTATGAGCTGCGGGCTTTATATCTGTCGAATGACAGATCCTATCAGCAACTCCCTAATGATAGAGGGTTACCAAGAGGGCCAAATGGCACCAATTTATGTTACCCCCTCCTCCCTCAAGAGCTGTGGAAAAATAGATAATTGTAAATAACGTTTAACTTAAAGCAGACCTCAAATGTGTAATTTGTTAGCACACTCCATGCAATTTTAAACCTTAACAGCATGTAAAGGGTTCTAATACTTTGGGTAACATTTGACCCAACAGAACTTTACTTGGAATGAGACAGTACATGAATGAAATACTAGCATTAAAGGGGTTTTTGTTATTGTTTTTTTTGAGTGCACATATAAGTAGAGTAGATGGGTGCATTTCTTATAAGCATTTTGAATAAATTAAAAACAAATAATATACAATATGAACAAATAGTAGAACTGTTGAACTTGGCCAAGTATAATTGAGATAACTTACTTTACCCATCGTTAGTTTCTGGTAACTGAAAAAATAAAAATAAACCCGAAGGAAGAGATGACTAGAAGGAATGACACATTTAGTTGTAAGTAAAATGTATCCGTTCTTCTATCAGCATGTGAAAGAACATGCCTGCCAGCAGACTGGGGCAATATTAACGAGAACAGGGGTACTCAAACTTCATACACTGTCACCCCCTTCTGACAAAATTTACTACACAACCCCAGGAGAGGGGACGGAAGCCTGAGGCTTCTTGAGCCCTAATGCTCTGAATTCGGGAGGGGGGCCAAAACTGAAGCTCAGGGGCTTCAGCTCCAGGCAGGGGGCCTGCAACCTGAACGCTGCTGACCAGAGCAGATGCTCTTGGGCTTTGGCTTCAGTCCCAGGCCCCAGCAAGTCTAAGCCAGCCCTGGTCAGAGCCTTCCTGTCCACAGGATGGCTCAGAGTGGCTGCCTCAGGCCCCACACTTTTGGGAGCTCCATTGGTGGCTGCCCTAACTGTCCGTAAGACAGGACCCACAGGATTACCTGAGGCTGGGGGCTAGTATGGCAGCAGCAGGAGTCTCTCCCCTCCCCCCCACACCCCACATTCACCATGGCAGAGGGAGCCAGGGTGGCCCCACAGTCTGCTCCGCTCCACCACTCTGCACCACCTCCCCAGCCCGCTGCACTCGGCTTCTCCACTGGGGCGGGAAGCAGAGGGCCTTGGCCCCAGGGCACTCCACTTCCTGATGCTGCCAAAAAGCAGGGCACAGCAGGCCAAGAGGGCGATGTGGTGGGGCTGAGCAGAGCAGGCTGCCAGGCACTCCAGCTCCCGCCACCATGGTGAGTGCGGGGGGTGACTGCTGCTGTTGGCGAGCCAAGCTCCCCGTAATCCCCAAAGATGCGTTGCTCAGGGCAGGGGACAAGGGGACAGGGCGGAGAAGGGGTGGAGCTTGGGGAAGGGAGACATAAGGTAGGGGGCCTCATACCTGGACTACTAAGGGGTCTTCAGTCTCGAGACCTCCTTGGAATGGCCCTGGCTCGGGTAATTCCAACACACAGTTTGAGAATGGATGAACTATAAGATCATCTTCCTAAGAGGATGCGTGGAGTTCAATTTTACTTTCAATGATCGTGTGTAAGTCCCCATTAGTATGCTAAGTAATAGCCTATTTGTATTTTGTAAAATATCTGGAAGAAGGACCTGCAGGATATCAAACACTGAAGGGGCTACTTGGTGAGCAGGTGCCGTGGTAGCAATTATCTGCCAGGCCCTTCTCTAGAAAATATTAACCACCAACCCTTCAGGAACAATATGCCAAACAAATATTTATCTGTTGCCTTGACGCTCCTGGAACAGCAATGCAAGTGTCTCCCAGTCTGTGTAATATGAGCCCCATTGTGGATTTCCTGCCAGGTAGAAGGGAATCTGCCACTTTCTTTATAAATTAAAGCTGCTTTTTTTTTTTTAATCTCTTCAGGTCACACATCTAGCCATCAGGTCAGAGTGAGCTTTGGCACTGGTCAAGATACAGAATGCTTGCACACACAGCTAGCCTTTGAGGGAAAGTTCACAGTCTCCATTGCCAAGTATATGCAGCAGGCAACCTGCAGCTGTCTGGGCCAGTCTGGAGCTATGTAAATGGCTCAGTCTTGATCATCTTGATCTTTTTAATACTCTTGTGCATCAGAAGACATACATCTTTTCAACCAAGGATTTCAAAAGAGCTTAGCAGTTACTGGCAGCAAAAGCATCCCAATCACACTTTAAAACATAGTGGGTCAGGTTCTGCCCTCACTACAGTAATGTTAGTCCAGAGTAGTTCCAAGGAAGTCAATAGATTTATTCTAGATTTACACTGGTGCAACCGAGAATAGAATTTAGTCCACTAGTTTTTCATTATAGCCTGTGACCCTTACAAATATGGCACTTCTACTTCTTTAATCTTCCAAATGTTTCATGGTCTTTTTTGGGGGGGTAGGGGAAAAAGGATGCTTTTGTTCTGAATTAGATGAAAACTACACAAAATGCAAAAAAGGGAGAGATTTCAAATATATTTTCAACAAAACTTTCATTTCTATCACTTGCATTGCTGCTGTTAGCCCAGCCCCCTAAAAGGCCAGCTGCAATCCATTATACATCTGAAGATATGAAGGGGTTAATTTCCTTTCTTGTAATTTTCTGTACCAGACCAGATGCTTAGTTGGGAGGAAATGTAATCCAAGCATCTGGACTAGTACAACATATTGAATAATGAAAATATTTTTATGAACTATGCTTACAAAATGCTCTGCTCACTGTGCAATAACTAGTATGTTAAGAGCCTTCTTTCAAGGCTTTTCATTTCAGACTGAGAAATAGATCCACATGCTCCTTGTTAAATTGCAACTACCCTGTAAAATACCTAAATTTCTTTGTGAATACTGATCCTTAGCTGTTGGTCTATGGATTTACTGTACCTTAAGCTTGCACATTAAAAATAATAAACCAAGGTGATGAAACTCAGAGTATTTAAAGTGCCACTTTAAACTTCAGTGTAAAGTTTATACATCAAGTGCAGTGCATTCTTCTGTTTCTTTCTGATGACAAGTTAATGGGTGATGAGATGGAAACAAAAAGCAAGAGAATAATCTTGATTCAAAGAGGTTAAACACAAACAGCAGCAGAGAATATTATTGAAGGAATGCACAGGTTCTCTTTGCACAACACTTCCTTCAGCCAGTTATTACAACTGCTGTCTTAAACAATGACAGATTGTGAAGGGTCAAAGATAATTTTTATTTATCAGCCTCTTTGGCAGGTTTAATCATGTCACTTGGAATGTAGCATGAGGGGTCTGATGAAATTGGAAAAGCATGTGGAGATAAAAATCACTCTCAGATGAATTCAGACACTTCCTGCCACTCTGCAGATGCCACAGTGCTGCAAGCCACCCTCCCAGGAGAGATGATTCACCTGGAAGGAGGGCCAGGCTCTGCCAGATGTGTAGGAAGCTGCCTGAGACCGACATGCTAACACAGTCTCAATTGTATGAAGCATATGCTTTCAGTCAAGGGTGGAAAATACAGGCACCAGCACATGCCAAAAGTCTTTCAAGCATGGCCCACCAGTCAGCCTGAAGCTTAATGCGCTGATCCATCGAGTCAGCAGATGTGTGTCACCACAGTACAAGTTGAGGCTGGTTACAGCTATACAAGAGCAAAGTGACCTAATCCAGATATTTAAGCCATACAAAGAAACGATCTTCCTGTCCCTCGGAGGGTTTAATGCAGGTTTAAGGTTTTCAGTGTTTACTCTTAAAAAACAGCTTTGAAAGTGCAAACCCTTACCTGGAGTTACACTTGTATGTATTCAGAGTTAATCAAGGCATAACATGGCTTTCCTTTTAACCATGGCACACACAAAATGAACATCTGCAGAATTTTATTGCTGAAACTGTAAAGGCCCCTTATCCACTTGGTTTGAGGCATCACTCCAAAAATACCTGAACAGAAAGTTTATTTGCAGAGTACCACCATGTACTTGGTAGAACCAGTGAGTTATACAAGCTATTCTTTTACTCCCAGCAGAGTACTGTTAGTGTCAGCAGGAGCCCAGCAGCTGGCTCAATGCTGCTTAGGAGCTCCTCCCTCTTTTCCATTTAATAATCTTTTAGGGAGGTACTGTGTTTCCTGGCACACTCAGAACAATGTACCACTTAACTATCTCCCTTCTCCACACAGAGAGGAACCGGTTTAAAGAAATCTAAACTTTTTGCCATCCAAAGATCAATATAACACAGTGCAGGAGTGCAGAGCCTCTTGACAGCAGCAGTCATTTCAAATAGATGGTTCAGACATTAGTGATAAGATTCAGCTCTCCCTGGGCAAACAAAATTAGGCTGATGTGAAGCCTTTTCTTAAAAGAATGTCATTTCTATAAATCACATGGAATCCAGTTCAGAAAATGCTTTCTTAAAATGTTTCTGTTTGTAAATACTCAGACCTTTGGAAGAACACTGATATTTCACAATGATTTCATTGTGCTTTGACTTGGTTCCCCTGTGTGAGACTGCCGCAGAAACCAGCTCCATGGATGCCCCATACACCACAAAAAGCATACGGAATTTACCTCAATCCATGTTTAAACTCAAAACAATAAATAAAACTCTTTTGCCTTGGAAAGCACCAGCCTTCTATTCTGTTCTTTGGATAAACTTAAAAAATAACAAATGGTCTGGTAGCACTTTATACAATAACAAAACATGTAGATCAGTGGTCCCCAACGCAGTGCCCGCTGAGACATCTGGGCTGACTCCGCCCCCGACACACGGCACATGCGTGGGTCCGGCCCCGGGCGCATGGCGCATGGGCGGCCCCTACCTTGGGTGCACGGCACATGCATGGTGCTAGCCCCAGGAGTGTGGCGCATGGGCGGCCCCTACCCCCGGCGCGCGGTACATGCGTGGTGACGGCCCTGGGCTCAGGGTGTATGGTTGGCTCCTACCCCTGGTGCGCGGCACATGCACAGTGCCAGCCCCCGGGCGCAGGGCGCGTGGGCGGCCCCTGCCCCCGGGCGCGCGGTACATACGTGGCCCCACCCCTGGAAGCGCAGCGTGTGAGTGGCCCCACCCCCAGATGCCCGGCACGTGAGCGGCCCTGCCCCCTGGGCGCCCGACAGCCACAAAAGGTAGGGGACCACTGATGTAGATGGTATCATGAGCTTCCCTGGGCACAGTCCATGAATTCAATTCTCATGCGAATGGCCTCAATCATGATGAGGGATGGTTGGGACACTATCAACTTAACCATCAATGAAGGTGCAAACAGCTCTTTGTGTAGATTCCTATTATTGCCTTTGATTCGTATCTGCTTTGTTTTAGCTACCCAGTCAGGTGCTTACTGATTCCCAGTTCTGCCTTCCTGTTTTTCCCTTTGATATTTCCATACCCTCTGCTCCTTGTTTCCCGCCTCTCCTCCTTTTTTTCCTCCCTCCCTTCCTTCTCCCTTATTTATTTCAGGTCTGCACATCCTAAATTCAAAACTCCGGTTATCTGAAGTGGGCTGTGCCCACGAAAGCTCATGACACCATCTACATATTTTGTAGTCTAAAAAGTGCTACCAGACCATTTGTTGTTTTTTAAGTTTATCTTGTACAGACTAATTCAGCTACCCCCTGAAGCTTCAGTTCTTTGGAATTAGACATTTAAAATTGAACTGCTGAGCAGTTAACACCACATCAGATTTAAGGGTATGTCTACACTACCACCCTAGTTCGAACTAGGGTGGTTAATGTAGTCATTCGAAGTTGCAAATGAAGCCCAGGATTTAAATATCCCGGGCTTCATTTGCATCTTGCCAGGCGCTGCCATTTTTAAATCCCCATTAGTGTGGACTCCGTGCCCGTGGCACGGAGTAGATAGGTCGAATTAGGCTTTTCCACGAGGAGTAACGGTAGTTCGAATTAGAAAGCCTAATTCGAACTACCTACTCCGTGCCGCGAGTAGCCGCGGGCACAGAGTCTGCACTAATGGGGATTTAAAAATGGCGGCGCCCGGCAAGATGCAAATGAAGTCCCGGATATTTAAATCCCGGGCTTCATTTGCAACTTTGAATGACTAAATTAACCACCCTAGTTCGAACTAGGGTGGTAGTGTAGACATACCCTAAGAAACTAAAGATTTGTTGGTTTAAGTAGGAAACTCACTGGACAAAGATATTTTTCTATCACTCATCTTTTTTATTTAAAATACTTGTACAGCTACTTAGTAAATGTGTTGCAGTAACACCATACACACGTAATGAAAAGAAGATCCCTGACCCAAAGCATGAGAGACAGGAAGACACACAACAGGAGAATATAATAGAAAGATGATAGACTGACAGTATTGCCAGCTCCAAAAGTTTAACAAAATTCATTATTTTTGAGAGGATTACATTTTTAGTTGTTTTGATTTTTGAACTTTCCCTGCCTACCCACATTGTGCATGTTTGTGTGTGCACACACATGCATCTACAGAGAGAAATACAATATTGCCCATCATTCCCCTTTCAATTAATTTTCTTTCCTCAGTTCCAAATCTACTTTGCACCGCTACTCACACAACCCTCATTTGCACCTCCTTAGACGCCCCAGTTTCATATCTGCTCTTGCCCAAGCACACCTTTGCTTCTCCTGCAGCAATAGGGGGGTTACACCTCTCTCCCTGGCCATAGCATCTCTCCATCTTTCCAGGCCTGGTTTTGCAGCACAAGGAGGAGGGATTGGGGGGAGACAGGTGTACATCAAGGAGCAGAATGACCCATTTTTCACTGGAGGACACTGGGGAAGGAGAGAGCAGAGTTGCCCCAAGATCACTCCTCCACTATTGTGAAAACAGTGTTGGCTGCTCCCTGAATCCCACAACCAAAACCTTGTCTCTGCTTCTGAAAATCGGGAGGGGAGAATGCTGTATATCACCTACGCAACAGCTGTAATTGGCTGTTCTTCTCCAGGAGGTGGGAAGTAGGAGAGTCAGCCAATTGAGAGGCATTTCCTTAGCCCATCCCAAAATTGCTCCAGGTCTGGAGCTTCTTGTATTATAGCAAGATTAGCCCCCGCACCAGCACATGTCAATATATTCAGGAAAGAATTGCCAGCACTGCACACAGGGGTGGGGACAAGGTCACAGTGAAACAGCCACAGCCAACCAGGAGGAGAAAAGAAAATAGTTTTCTGTTCAAGTTTAGGTTCTAAATGGGGCATCAAGCATCTTACTGTCTAGATATCAGAGTAACCTGACAGTGTAACAGATATTTACAGTTGTATTATACGAGTGCCCATTTGTTTTTAAAAGGCAGCACACATTCCAATCCTCCTTTAGAAGATCTCCACCAACGTCCTGTTAAATTACACACGTCGCTAAAACCAAAACATATTCCTTTCCTCTTCAGAGAATAAAGTCAAGAAATTGAGAGCTCTTCAGGGCAAGAGCTGTGTCTTGTTGCCCAGCATGTTGTATCCTGTTGGCACCAAACAACTGCATCAGTTTATGTTCCCCGTGAATTTAAGGGAGCACAAGAAATGTTGTGAGGACCACAAATACATTAATTAAATTAACAATGTAATTAATTCAATTAATGTATTTAAGCATTTGAAAAATATTTGTTTTTATTCAGATAAGCTGTTCTGAAAGAGTTAAGCTACTCCATATGTGTGGGCGAACTGCTTTCTGTAATTGCTATCTACAACAGATCTGATGGGAGATGTTGAGCTTCTGAAATGAAGTGTATAAATACAGGTGTTTGTAAACCTCCTTAATAAAAATACCAACTTTTTTTTGCCATGGATCTTTTGTGTACAAATTGCTCAACTCCAGATGGAAAATTAAACCCCTCTCCTTAGATAAGTACAGGAAGTCCCCGAGTTACACGAATCCGACTTATGTCGGATCCGCAGTTACGAACGGGGCTTTTCTCGCCCCGGAGGACGGGAGCGGCGGGGCGCCCAGATGCGCCGCGGTCCGCCGCCCCCGTCCTCCGGGGCGAGAAAAGCTGCTCCCCGTCTCCCTGGTCTGCAGGGAGATGGGGAGCAAAGCCTTGGAGCACGCCTGCAGCGGGACAGCCCGGGCGCGCTTGAGCTTTCCCCCTGCGGGCGTGCTCCGCGGCTTTGCTCCCCGTCTCCCGACCAGCAGACCAGGAAGACGGCGAGCAAAGCCTTGGAGCACACCCGCAGCGGGACAGCCCAGGCGCGCTTGGGCTGTCCCGCTGCGGGCGTGCTCCAAGGCTTTGCTCCCCGTCTCCCTGGTCTGCTGGGGGGTGGGGTGCAGCTAGTGCCCCCCCCCCAGCAGACCAGGCTTTTCTTGCCTACCCCTGGGGTAGAGCAGCTGGGGGCTGCCGGGTTGGTCCCGCAGCGCCGCTCCGGACCAACCCGGCAGCACCCCAGCTGCTCTGCCCCAGGCGTCCTGATTCAGCCGCTGCTGGTCAGTTTCAGCAGCGGCTGAATCAGGATGCCTGGGGCAGAGCAGCTGGGGTGCTGCTGGGTTGCTCCAGTAGCGCCGAGGAGCCGTGCTACTGGAGCAACCCAGCAGCATCCCAGCTGCTCTACCCCAGGCATCCCCAAGTCAGCCGCTGCTGAAACTGACCAGCGGTTGACTACAGGAAGCCCGAGGCAGAGTTGCTCTGCCCCAGGCTTCCTGGAATCAGCTGCTGATCAGTTTCAGCAGCAGGTGACTTGGGGACGCCTGGGTTTCTTAAGTTGAATCTGTATGTAAGTCAGAACTGGCGTCCAGATGCAGCTGCAGTTGAAACTGATCAGTTTCAGCAGCGGCTGACGCCAGTTCCGACTTACATATAGATTCAACTTAAGAACAAACCTACAGTCCCTATCTTGTACGTAACCCGGGGACTGCCTGTATATTAATTTGGACTTACAAAAATACATGGCTGAATGCAGAAATCACATCTAAATACAAGAAAAATGCCCCTTTTGCCAACAGAGGAATTGATCGTATAATTCATAATTGGAATTTACACATATGCATGTTTAAAATTAATTATTAGTAAGAACTGCTCTTTTGGATCAGTAACATATAGCAAGACAGAATGGCCTCCAAACATACTTTTGCTCAACTTTGTACCTTGGAGAACCTCATCCCTCAAAAGTCTGTTAGTTCCAGTTACCCAAATGTCTTAGCCTCCTTTCTAGAGACAATATGAAAAGTCATTATACTAATCCAGAACATGCAAGTCTGTGAGTCACTGTGCATACAACTTCTTGTTTAGTATTGGCTGTGAGATATATTTATTCCAGGAAACTGGAATTGTAATGGTGAAGACAAGAATACATATGGCAAGATGTGTATATGACTGTATTATCTTTCATAATACAGGGATTTTATCTTTAAATTCCTAAGACCATTAAAATATTGTATTATTAATTATTTAATAGTTTCCACAGCCTTAGATAATATTTAATTATTTTTATTTATTTAGCCTTAAAGCATACCATAAAACATTACTGGATTGCTCCTGTCAAGCAAAGATATGCACTTGTATGTATTTTATGCACACCTGTTATTTTAAAGATTTTTCAACAAAGGTTTGGGTCTATCCTCCCTTCTCCCACTCTCACTTAGAAATAAATACCTTATTTTGCAATTTGTCCCATTGATTTCAATGGGGCTGCTCTTAGAATTAGGCATCAACATAAATAGGGGTTTCAAGACCTGGGCCTAAATGAATTTTTACTAAAAATCCCACAGTCAGTGATTGTTTGGCTTGTGCAAGGACTGAATAATGACTCAAGGATTTGGTCCCTATTGTATGAGTGAGATACAAAGCTTTTAGCATAGATCCTTATGGACACAGAGACATTCCAAGGCACTAGTAAAAGGGAGCAAATGTAGAATTCTGGGCATGAAGGCATGACAGTGTGTTGTAGGCATAGGTCTCTACCCAGGAAGAGCATGCAGTAGTGCACAGCACTATCCCAAAGGAAGGCCAAAAGCATTTTGCTTCAGGATCTCCATAAACTGCAGAGTCAGCATGCCTGCTACTAAAACCTTCCATTATAGGATGCAGGATTACCTCCCCATGAGGCATCAGCAGGCTCAGTGAGCCAGAGTATTAGGGTTAGCAAAGATATGGCTTAATCTCCTGATCAGCCCTTTGGAGCAATGTGTACCATAGGATGATGCAGTCCTACACAAAGGAGTGCAGTGTGCAATTCCACCTGGCCTTTATGCTTGCTGGTTCCCCTTTAGCACACATTGTACCTGTATGAAGTCCAAGCAGAAACTGATCCTGAGGTTTGGGACCTTATCACCACAGTGCTGTCCAGGCAAGCAGGTCAGTTATTTAGCAATGTGTAATTGCAAAAAACCAGCAGAACTTAGGGGCACGCCAATCCATAGATTCAGTGATGTTCTGTGCATTTTGTTGTGTTCTCAAGAAGCAGGGCTTCCCCGTAAAAGGCTGATTTTTCATTCTAGATGTTATTATAGAAATCTTCACAACCCCATTCCCACAATCTGATGTCCCACAGTCATGTTGTTCATGCAGCCAAAGTACCAGAAACAAACATTTTCCATGTACATTAATCACTAAAGCCTAATTAGGATTACCTAGATGCCAAAATAGTTAACACTTGTAGCAAGATGGCTTGCCTTTTAAGGGCTGATGGCCCTGGATACTCAAGATGCTGGATCAGGTCATTTCATATAAAGGGCAGCAGTAGCTACAGTGAAGGGGGAACACAGGAAACTGCAGAAAGGTGGAAAGGCTGTTGGCAGGCAGACCCTGATAGTAGGGTTTCTGCTAACCACAGAATCCAGTAACATAGCTTAAATCATCTATTTTCGGGTGAACTTATGCAAATTACTTCTGTCTGTAGTCTTTAATTACTGCACAGTTTTAGTTCACTACTAATTTTGAAATAGTGCTTTTAAAAAATGTTATGACAGATTTGCTCTTAGAACTAGGCTATGTCTACACTGCAGGCTTCCTGCACAAGAACTTTTTGCACAAGAGTTCTTGCACAAAAGTTATTGTGCAAGAGTATGTCCACACTGCCATGTGCTTTTGCGCAAGAGCATCCATGGCAGTGTGGACACTCTCTTCTGCAAGAAAGCTCTTGCACAAGAAACCAGTTACCTGACCACACTGCCTTCTTGTGCAAAAAGGCTTATTCCTCTTGGGGAGAGGAATAACTCTTGCGCAAAAAGCCTTCTTTTCTGACGATCTACTGTAAACTTTCTTGCACAAGAACGGGCTTGTAGTGTGGATGCTCCACAAGTTTTTGTGCAAGTATGCCCATTCTTGCGCTAGAAGCCTGCAGTGTAGACATAGCCCTAGTCTTTTTACCTCTTTGATTGATCTTCCCATTCTCCTTTTACTAACAACAAACCTAAAATACAGAACAGAGATCCAATATAAAAAGAAATCCCTGCAACTTTACTCCCTGCCTCAAATAATTAAAACAACCCAGTCTGACTCTCAAAGAATCATTTATTGAAAGGACAAAAACACACAAATTGGTTACTGAAATAAACTTTAAATGACTATTTTTGTGTAAATGTGGAGTTCTCCTAGAGAAGAGGACAGACTCATGGAAATGTAGTGCTGCAAGGGGCCTCAAGAGGTCATGGAGTTCAGGCCCGTACACTGAGGCAGGACCAAGTCATCCTAGAACCCATCCCTGACAGGTGTTTGTCCAACTTGCATGATTATTCAGTGTGGACTCAAGAACAAACCACCACCATGTAATTCTGTTTCTTGTCTTATAACCCAGCTTCTTACACATAGTTCAGCCGTGCAGTATTTACTTGATCACTTCTCATGGGGCATGTGAGGGTACTCTTGTCTTTTAGCACCAGACACAGGAAGCATCCAGAACTATTCTAGACACATAGCACTTTACACAGGAAATGCACCATTAACAATTCACCACTGAATTCATTACACTTTCTAAAGCTGATCTCATAGACTGCATAATATCTTCTCTCAGATGATCACTGAGCTTATACCATTGGTGGGCAATAACCGGCCTGGGGGGCCCAGACGCAGTTCTCCAGGATTAGCCATTCGTAGGCCACTGCAATTTATCTATGCCACCACAGGTATGGTCTCTTGCAGAACTCGTTGGCCATGGATGACCATTCCTGACCAATGGGAGCTGTGGAAAGTGGTGTCCTGATGCATGCACCTTCCTGCAGCTCCCATTGACCAGGAACAGCACTCGGCAGCTAACGGGTGCTGCAAGCGCCAGTACCTGCAGATGCACAAGTAAATAAAGTGGAGGTGGCCTACCAAAGACTAACCCTGGCGAACCACCTCCATCTTATTGCCTACCCCTGGTTTATACCCTTCTTACATCTGGCTCTTTCTCTCCCGCTTGCCTACACTGCAAAGACTGGGAGCATAGTATCTTCCTTAGAGGGAGAATTTATATATGGGGGGAATATTATGGCACCTTTGTAGCCAAAAATGAATAGCAAACTAGTGGTGGAAACGTAGATGCCATTGCTATTTAATGAGTCAAAGTCATGCTTATAACCATTAGGCTTTGTAATGGAATAGTTACATAAACTCTCTGTTTGAAGTGTAATAGTTCAATATTGTTGAGGAGGGAGAGAGGAAAAAAAACATGTCCATAGGCAACAATTTATTGCGTAAGTTAATCTGAAATTTCAAGATGTTTTTCTTATGGAAATCACATTATTCTGTTAAAGATTTCACATGTTTAACTACCTACTGTTTTGTTGCATTGATGTTAAAAGGGTAGGCATCCAGCTATTGGACAAAGGTACTCTAAATGTGGGCCTAAATCCTCTTTCTGCTGTAGGCGTAACTATCCTCTCCTGCTAGAAAACGCACTGGCAGTGGCTGACGGGAAGGAAATCCATAGTTTTTTCTTCAGAGATTTACTCCATTGTTCTGTTGGGAGCATGTGTGTGAGTAAATAAATGAGTGTTGCCCTACCCACAGAACCGACCATGGGAGATGGCCCACAAACTCTGCAGAAGCACATGCATTAGCGGTAGAACAGGCCCATGGAGCCCTGTGTGTCTGGTCATTCCTACACCCATCCGGAATGCAATTCCATTGGAGCTTTGCTATCAGGGACTCTGTTCTTAGAGGCTGCTCCAGGAATCCCATTTAAAGGGAGGTTCTCCACTGTGAAGGGGCCCACTGAAAAAATAATTCAAGTTCAGGCTAAATTAGGTTTCCTTCCTGATCTCCAAAGGCAAAGGGTGTGTAGGTTTGTGTGTGTGAGAGCGGAAACAATGCATCTCCCTCAGACCAACCTCCCTTCCCCAGAGTGTGGGTCCACAGAGCGCCCTCTGCATTGTCCATGGCAGGAGAGAGGGCAGGCAGTTTTTGTCATGGAAGAGTCAGATTCCCCTGTACATACGGGGAGGGTATCCAATCACAAAGAGCTCTTGCTGGGCTAAGAAGCATACAATCAAGCTTTTGGTGTAGATTTACACCAATATACAGCATGGATCCCAGGGGAGTTACTCTGAATTAAAAATGGAGCATCATCTGACCTAGCCTCTCTGCCAACATTAACTAAACATAGCATATTAATTTTCTACTCTGTGCAGATAAACCTTGTGTGCACTAAATACCACCTCTATTGCAAAAATATAATTTAAATCCCTCAGAAGAATAATTTTCTTGGCTTAACTTTGAAATATTCTTTGTTACTGCTTTTAAAGTTGGACATTAAAATAACTGTTAGAGAAGTGCATCACTAGAGTCTATTTTTGCTTTCAAATGCAGTTTACTAAAAAAGTCTAATTGGGCATCAGAGTGGTCCTTAGATTTTTTTGCTTTGAACTGCTCAGGCAGAGCATGGTTTTATCATTGTTACCAGTAGACAGCATCTGGTCTTTCAGATCAAACACAGTATGTAGTCCAGATGTGTTAACTGTCACTCTAAGAGTAAACATTTCTGATGGACAGTGTGTTAACAACAGATTATTACTCATGATGTTAGATGGTTACCAAAAGTTAGTCAAAGAATCAGAGATAACACCACTGAGGACTGCTCCTAGAAATTATGCAGACTGAAATGTTTATGGATATGTTTACTTTTTTTTAACCTGCTCTTAAAGGCAGATTGAGACATTACAGACTTCAACAAAAACAAGTGACTTTATACAGCTTGCACACGGGCAGTAAGGTGCTATAAATTCTGGGGAGGAGAGCAGAACTGACAATAGACCAATAGCTACAAAGGAACATTAAGCAGCACAATATTAAATTAACAGTTATCCAGTAGAAGTACTTCACACACATGTAAGCTTGACGCTAGCGCTAGACAGCTTATCATTTCAGACTCATCTATTTACATTTTAAAAGGGAATCTAATGTTTGTGAAGTGTGCCAGATTGACAGCCCTTTGGTGTGGGGATGGATAAATATCTTGCCTCTAGATACAACATAAACAATAGTATTTGGCATGCAAGTTTCAATGCAACTGACCTCCCTCTTGATGAGGAGAAACTTTTGCAAGAGCAAGACAATTGTTCAGTTTTCATGCCCATTCAGACTTCTCCTCTGAGACCTCCAATACTATTTTGTGTTGTGTGTTATGAGCACGACCTCTGAGAATTGGACTGAGATAGTCAGTACGTTTCACATAGCTCACCAAACTGCCATCAGTGGTAATAATCTTTCATCACTAAGCTGAACCTGAGTCAATTCTAATTATTTTGGTTTTTGCTTGTTAGGTTATGTGGCTGTTGTCAATCTCAGAAAGATATGTTACACCTCAAGAGAACTTTAGGAAGCTAAAGGCTTGTCTACATGGAGATTTATTCTGGAATGGCTAGTCCTGATCAAGTTCTTATGTGGACTTCTTATTCTCAAATAAGAATACCTTATTCCAATTTATCTTAACTCATATTGAGAGGATTTATCTAGACAGCAAGATTGAGAGTAAATCTACAATGCCGTACTGTCACCCAGAAAACACATTCTGCACAGCGAGCCACCTTCTTGCCTGGAGGCTTTAAGCTGGAAGTATGATACTAACCCCTCTCAGCTGTTCAGTTTTGATGCCACTGGGTGATGTCACACGAAGTATAATGAAACAGATAGAATATAGTATTTAGTGGATCCCAATGCAGGATCAGATCTCACATACTCAAGTCACCAATTTCAAAGAGAGAATGGACTTTTGCCTGACACTCTAAAGTTGTTATGGGAGCTGCCTCGCTTTGCCCATTAGGATCGTTCATGTAAGCTCAGCTTGCCCTCTACACCCTCTTATGCAGGGGGACAGTACAAGATCTAGGCAGTACTTAAAAGCCAAGGTTAACATTCAAAATAGGGATTAAATGGGATTTCTGAATCTCAGCCACACTCAATATTGTTAAATTAGGCAGCATTCAATCAAATAAGTTATATAAATTAACATAACTTATACTTTGGAGAACACCATTTTCCTGTGCACTGAAAACTAGAAGCTCCCAAAAGTCATCACACTTCATGCAAATTAACATAGCTGCACTGAAGTCAGAGTTATACGGATTTACTCTAGTTGAAGGAATAGCTTATCAGTCCCCACCCTACCATAGTGTCCTTTACAGATTTGAATAGGAAAACATTTTAAATTGAGAAACTATCAGAGAGCATAAAAGTCACTGCTTAGCAAAGGAGATATCAAACACATACTTTTGATTATAGGTGTGTGCCAGTTGTGTTACAATTAGAGGTGTGCGGTCACTTCAATCATAAATCCTATTGTTCTGTGTTTATTAAAAAAAAAACTTGCCATAGGCTGAAAAGTCTTATAGAAGTTGTCAGCTAGGGATAAACATATACCCAAGATTTTGAAATAAATTGAATGGGCTATTGCTAGTATCAGACTTTGAATGTGTTTTGTGTTTCTAGAAATAAGCCATTTAAAAATGTTTTGTAGTTATAAATCTTCAGTGCTGATAAGGCTGCTTGCTGGTTTCTCACCACAAAACTACGAAGGAATTCAGCTTAGAAAATGTGTGATTTTTGTTGTTTGTTTATTGTGTTGAAACATACAAAATTTTGAATTTACTCTTTTTGACAAGTGCCCGCCTGTCTGATAACTAGAACTGGTAGAAAACACCAACCAAAGCAGTAGGGTTGCCAGATGGTTGAAACAAAAATACTGAATCTCCCCCCCCCCCAAAAAAAAAAAACACAGGAGAAAAAAAGAGGGGAAAAAAGAGGGGAGACCAAAGTTGTTGAGCAAAAAAAGAAAATAAAAATAAAACAGCATTAAAACAGCGTGTCCCCTTCAAGATTGCGCGCAGGGATAGGAACAGGGGAGCGATTGAGCACTAAGACCCAGAGGAAAGCATTGCTTCCCCTAGGTCTTTTGGCTGGCAGCCATTTTGTGCCAGCAGCCTTGGGGAACCAGATAAGCATGGGGGCTGGGGTCGGGGGGCTGGGGGGGGGGGGGGTGAGGCCAGGCGCTGAGTGTTTGTAGGGTTGCCAGGTGCCTGGCATTTTCGCCTCCTGGCCGGGGAAAATTTCAGAAAATACCGGACATCTCAGGTGTCCGGTATTCTCTGAATTTTTTTACCGGACAGGAGGCAAAAATACCAGACTGTCCAGATGAATACCGGACACCTGGCAACCCTACAAAGCAGTAATAGGCAAGGTTCGCAGTCTAGGGTAATGAAGTCCACTAGTTAGCCTGCGTAGTATCTTTTTTTCAGGGTATGTTGGTGACTTCTTCACCTTATCATGTGAATTTGCTTCCAGACTCATTAGCAGGCAGCACCCCTTAATTAAGGAAGAAAAATGTTCCATGAAAACTCATTTGTTGGTCTCTCAACTGAATTTATCAAGCATGCTGGTCCTTTGGTCATGTGGAGGTCTGTTCCCTATGAAGAGGGCCATTCAATGAAGTAATACCGTACCTCATTCCTGTGGCATTGGCACACACTGAAGTTCTCATTCCAGCACACTCATATTCATTCCACCCTGCCAGTTGCGAAGAAGCAAGAAGAAAATGCTAGCAACAATTCTGAGACACATATAAGCAACTTTCCTGTACCATGGGAAACAGGAATTGTCAAATGGGCACGTGAATTTATTCTTTTTATTTTAAGAACTGCAAGACCGGGAACAATGGAGTGAGGTAACGAGGGACAATGCTGATTATGCATTCCTCAGTGTGGCAATGAATTTCAAATGCATACCTCAATGTACTTACTGAGGAGCTGACATTCTACAAAAGGTAGCAGAGATATTTACACACTGGATTATTGAATATACCAGCTAAACAGAGGAAGTGAGGTTTGAAAGTCGGAAGCATGCATCTCAGCTCAGAATGATGAGTGATAGATGGTTATAGACAAGTAAAATTTTAAAAAAACCTTTCAAGTGTAGTACAGTTAAGCACACTTCAGAAAGTTACTCCATACCCACCACATCTTACTGTGTAAAATGCTGACAAAATCCCAACGTCAGAGTAATCCTGATGGAGTCAGAAACCAAACTGCAGGATAATTAGAAATCTGCAGTGTTAAGGGTGTTCCAATAAATGGGAGAGTTGTGACTGTGATTGCTGTAGGGTTGGGGAAAGTCAAAGAACCTGTCCTTACTTGTTAAATTAGTTAGAAACAACCAGGCCCACAGCCAGGTAGATTTCTGAGTGTCATGGGTTTCACATAATGCAGAAGGGACAATGATTGGTAGCAAACTACAAGATAATGCTGCACTACCATTTTCGGAAACAATTTATGTATACCACAATGCAGGAATACTACTATTAAGGAATCTGAGTTACATGTGGCTCTTACCTACATCAGTTTTTGGCTCCTTCTAGTTTCTAGTTTCTCACCAGGATGCCCAATTTATTGGTAGTTTCCTCTGGCACTTTCAGGAATGGGCAGAAGGTTCAAACTTACCCCCTTAGGGTATGTCTACACTACCCCGCTAGTTCGAACTAGCGGGGTAATGTAGGCATACCGCACTTGCAAATGAAGCCCGGGATTTGAATTTCCTGGGCTTCATTTGCATAAGCGGGGCGCCGCCATTTTTAAAACCCCGCTCGTTTGAACCCAGTGCAGCGCGGCTACACGGGGCACGAACCAGGTAGTTCGAACTAGGCTTCCTAGTTCGAACTACCGTTACTCCTCGTGAAATGAGGAGTAATGGTAGTTCGAACTAGGAAGCCTAGTTCGAACTACCTAGTTCGTGCCCCATGTAGCCGCGCTGCACGGGGTTCGAACGAGCGGGGTTTTAAAAATGGCGGCGCCCCGCTTATGCAAATGAAGCCCAGGAAATTCAAATCCCGGGCTTCATTTGCAAGTGCGGTATGCCTACATTACCCTCCTAGTTTGAACTAGGAGGGTAGTGTAGACATACCCTTAGTTCTTGTTCAGTGGGTTTGGTAACAAAGCAGCCTCACGAATCTGCAGGGTTTCTCTCTTCTGTCTCCCCCAACCCTCTCCATGCTGCTCACTCTGAACAGATAATGCTGCTGGTGACCACAGGCAGAGACTCAGCAGTCATTTCCTCCTCTTGCCACCCTGAGCGGATTTAATGTGTATCTGTGACTAGTTTGTATTTTGACACATTCTGTATGCAGTAATTTCAAAAGGTAACACACACACACACACACACACACACACACACACACACACACACACACACACACACACACACACTTTCAGTTCTAGCCCCACCTGCAACTTTCTGCATCATAGAGGAACCCTGAGATGGCATATAGCCAGCTCAACACTACCTACGCTTTCCCATATCTAGCTGTGCAGAAAGCATTCTGGGGTTGAGCTCCTGGCACTTTGCCTCATATCTGGTTGGCACAGTGGTTTCCGTGAGACCAGAACAGGTGGCATCATTTAAAGATGTCCCTATCTATAAATAAATCTTTTCTTAATGATTTTCTAAGCCAAAGACGTCTGATGCAAATCATTGCATGTTTTAAGATGCACCCAAACTAGATAATGAGATAGTCGGCCAGAATCTGTATTAATTTATGCTGGTGTAAATCTGAGTGCAGCCTCTGGCCCATTATAATCACCCCTCACCAAGAAAGGACAGGTCCAGTGTACGGTGCTGCTCGAAAAGCAAAAGACTGTAGTTGTTTTGTAGGCACTATATTGTTCAGCTTTTACTGGCATTTGAGACTAGGCTGCACTAAACCTACTCTACTAGGGTTGCCAGATGGTTTCAGAAAAAATACCAAACAACAACAAAAAAAACATGCCAAAAAAAAGTTTGAGCCACTCTCCCTCCCCCCCCCCCAAAAAAACACCACCCTCCCCACACAGTGGCCCCTTTAAAAACCACACGGTGAGGCTTTTTTGACCCCCCGGTAGGCATTGAGTTGCCAGGCTGCCTCCGTATTGAACCGGACAGCCTGGGATTTTTGCCTTCTGGCTGGGGGAAAAAAAAAAAAAAAATCAGAAAGTACTGGACATTTTAGGTGTCTGGTATTTTCTGAATTTTCTTTTACTGGACGGGGGCGAAAATAACGGACTGTCCGGTTCAATACCAGACACCTGGCAACCCTATAGTCTACTATATAGTTGAGAGAGTCTATCTGTGAGCAAGCAAGTCTTTCTGTCCGTCCGTTTGTTCAAGAACACCTCCTAAATGGTAAGTGCTCGGACCGCTGAATTCGGTGTGCAGCTTCCTCTTACCATAACTTACAGTAAGGGAAGAGTTTGGTTGTGTGTGTAGGAGTGAGGGGGCTGAAGCTCCTCCCCCCCCCCCCCCCAATGCATTCTAGGATGCACTAAATCATACAGAAAAAAAGAGACAGAATCACCAGGCAGGTTAAATAGGCTGCCTGTGGGTGTGCCAGTCCCGCCCACCTGGGACTGCCCCGGCTCTACACTTTCCACCCCTCGAGCAGCTTTTTGAGAGAACTGGGAAGGGCTGAAAACCCCTTCCCTAATTCATATGAGAACATTGCTGGCTATTCCCCTTCATCAGGGAGTGAGAGGAAAGTGCAGAGTTTGCCACACTCCACCCTCTGGCTGGGGAAGACAGGGGGCAGATGAACCTGGACTGCCCCAGCTGAGGGACATGCACCCCTACCCCAGCTGGGCCCACTGGAAGCTGCTGCAGTGAGAGAGGGCTGGGGTCTGCATACTAAAACCCCTCATCCATAGCCCACCCCAGATCAATGATTCAAATGAAGTATGTACATTTTCATTTTATTTAATAAAAAACCACACACAAAAATTAATTGAGTTAAGAACCCTAGCAACTCCCAGTAAATTTTCTAGTTAGCAATAACCATCAAAGGCCAAGTGATTCCCTGAAGACTAATGACTGGTTAGGAGGATGGATTGAGATCTATTTACCCCAGCTGGCCCTTAAACTTCGCAAAGGCTTTTCCTAAAACTGATTATTGTTATAAATTGAAAATAGTGGGAAGGGCTAGTGGTTTCATCTGTACAGTACATTTCTATTATACAATAATATACAAACCCTATATTAGCCAAACTGTTTGAATAATTAAAATATCTGCTCTTTACAAGTAAATAACTCTTTTGTACTTCTATAATCACTCTCCTTTGTAGCCAATTAATTAAGATGCAGCACCTCTGCAAAGACCAAGACAAATATAGGGATCACTTCACTCTTCAGTGAAATGCAACTGAAGTTTAGGTGGAAAGTAATATCTATTTAACAGCTGACAGCACCCCTGCACAACATCTGAAGGCAGAGAGCCAAGAAGGTCATAATCAGCTTACATGGCAATGGGATATAGGTAGACAGGATGTAATTGCTTGAGCAGAATATGGCCAGGGAACTGAAGCCAATTCCTTACTCTTGCAAAAGGTAGTGTGATGCTTTAGGGACAGACTATGAATCCCTTACCCCTACTGCTGAGCAATTACTCACAAAAATAGTTCCCTTGAACTTTAATGGGACTATGATAGTGAGTAAATATTCACCAACATGAGTGAAGGTGTTTACAATCTGACCCTTACCACAACAGTCAAGAGTGTATTAGATTAGTGGGGTTCCCCAAAGCCTGTATTTTGTGATTTAAAAGTACGAAAATCACCCAAGTATGTTGGACTATAACAGGACACCCTTTTTAATAAAATTACAGCTAGTTAAGTGAAAAAGTATCATAGATACTATATTTTACCCACAGCTTAACTGCATATCAAACTATGGAGCATTAGTAGTAATTAGCCTAAGGCGGGGACAGATATTTTTTTAATTTAGCACAATGTGGCAACCAACTGACAGGTCAGATTTAAATCTCAGAGGTGTTCCTTTTAATTGTACAAAGGTTGGCAATCATGTCAAGACTTGAAGTAGACTATATACCATATTTCGCACTGTATTTTCCCACAGATTTAATCTAATCAACAATAACAAAAACAACTTGTCTTTAACATTATTATAAAAGGCAAGATTTCAGGCATTCAAAATTAATCGCTTGACTCAGACAGTTCATCTCTTTTTGGAGGCTCACCACAATAAATAAAGTTAAACAGACTCTCATAAGAAGGTTTAATCTAAACCCTGGAAGAACTGTAGAAAGAATTATATTGACTGGAATGGGCTTTGGATCAGACCCAAAGCGATATTCTACAAGGGTTTAATCTTTTGATCATATACCTGTACAAATATGCATCACTGCATGTGGACAAGATTTAGAAGGGCAATTGTCAATTAAAACACATCTCTTCTTACCCCCAAATGGCATTCTCCATCCCAACCTCCATAGCCAAGATGATTAAAAAATACAGATTTTCCACACTGGCCTTCATTCTACTTGGTGCAAATAATAGTGTAATTATTTGCATCTTCAAGTTAGACTTCTGAAATGTTTAAACCCTTCATTTCCAGGCACAGAGAGTTAGTAGCTTAAGTGAAACAAAGTCTGGGAACAAATAACTGTACATTTTACGTTTTATCCACAGTTATTTAAACCCACAATAATGGAGGTACACTGAAGGCCAGTGGGAAAATTTGCTCCTAAACTTCAATCTCTTTTCAGCATAACTTTTTAATGAAATATTTTAAATATAGTGTTTCAAAAATGCAATGGAGGCTGAAACCCTGAAGTGGTGCACTTTCCTCCAAACTTTTTTAAAGCCTACATGTAAAGAACTCTAAAACTGATATAATCTTCAAAAGCTGAGAAAACTTTACATTCAAAAAAGCTATTTTCTGAATGCACAAACAAATCTCAATGTTTATTAGAAATTAATGAAGAGCTCTCAATGGAGATTAACTCAGAAACCATACGTTTATAGATCTCTCTGCTAGGTGATTTTTTATTCACAAAGTACATTTCCTTGTATGAAATTGTATTGTGATACAACTGAATTCATGAAATTTCATATTTTGCACCAGATTCTAATCTTACTTATTATATAAATACAGAGCAAGTCCAAAGGCATACAGTTTACACTCTTGTAACTGAGATCGGATGCTGTTCTTTTTTTAACTTTAGTCAGTAAGTAGATCTCTGAAAAATCAGAGTCATGGGAAGCAGATAAATTACTTCCTTCGTAGTCAATGTTCCTTTATTAAGAATAGCTAACACAAGTTTTGAGCACTCAATATTTCTAACATAGATAGTAAAATAAGTGCTTCTGATCTACTTGTCTCCATTAATGAATTAAAGCTTCATCCTTGAAAACTGGGCAAATAGCAGTCTGTGTATTACCATTATGTGACCACTTGCTCCTTTCCTTTGTTTGTTTCACTCAGCTGCTGTGTCTTCTCTTAAAATAACCACTGATTCTGCATTCATCAATTTCAGTGGAGCAGAATAATACCCTGACATTGTAAAGTATCTGAAGGGACAGTCTGTGGTTCTACCTTTACCAAATGAGGAATAAATGAAAGGATTTGTAAAAGGACAACCTCAAACACTTTTAATTCCAGGTGGGTGCCTAGAGATCCTGTCCTATAGTTATATGGCCTTGAAAATCATGACTATCCCCTACCCTCAGGCTTTCTAGAGCCAAGAGAAGAATGAACCTTCAGCTCAAGTAACAACTTTTAGAGCTTGGTCTAACATCTCTCCCAAATAAAAACATCCATCTTCCTTAAATGCAAGAGAAGCTGATCTTATTTTGCAGGCAGGTGTGATGCAGAAGGGCACAATTTGATTATTAGGTGTCCATACTTACAGGGGAAACACTCTTTGGGAATTAAAAAGGGATGCTGCCTGATCATGACAAGAAAGAATCGACATAATTCATAAGCACAGTTATGTGTGGCATTTCATTCAAATATGGAACTGTGAAGGACCTATTTGAAATCATGGGTGGAACTGTGAAGGATACAGAACAGGCCAAAAAGAACTTTGCTTGCACATGCCTCCCAAACCCATTTTCCTATATGTATTTGGGGAAGCAGCAGAATAACAGAAGTGTGAAAATTAGTGAATCTGGCTTGGTTTTGAGTTTATGAAACCATGCCAAGACAGATGGAATGCTGACATTTTTTGGCCCATCACTGTGTGATTTTATATACTTTACACTTTATTAATTTTCTGATGTACAGGCAGTCCCCGGGTTACGTACAAGATAGGGACTGTAGGTTTGTTCTTAAGTTGAATCTGTATGTAAGTCGGAACTGGCGTCAGCCGCTGCTGAAACTGATCAGTTTCAACAGCGGCTGAATCTGGATGCCAGTTCTGACTTACATACAGATTCAACTTAAGAAACCCAGGCGTCCCCAAGTCAGCTGCTGCTGAAACTGATCAGCGGCTGATTCCAGGAAGCCTGGGGCAGAGCAACTTTGTCTCGGGCTTCCTGTAGTCAGCCGCTGGTCAGTTTCAGCAGCGGCTGACTTGGGGACTCCTGGGGCAGAGCAGCTGGGGTGCTACTGGATTGCTCCAGTAGCGCAGCTCCTCGGAGCTACTGGAGCAACCCAGCAGGACCCCAGCTGCTCTGCCCCAGGCGTCCTAATTCAGCCGCTGCTGAAACTGACCAGCAGCGGCTGAATCAGGACGCCTGGGGCAGAGCAGCTGGGGTGCTGCCGGGTTGGTCCAGAGCGGCGCTGCGGGACCAACCCGGCAGCCCCCAGCTGCTCTACCCCAGGGGTAGGCAAGAAAAGCCTGGTCTGCTGGGGGGGGCACTAGCTGCACCCCCCCCCCCAGCAGACCAGGGAGATGGGGGTGGTGGGACCGCCCAAGTCCTCCACGGCTTTGCTCTGTCTCCCTGGTCTGCTGACCTGGGAGACGCAGAGCAAAGCCGCAGAGCACGGGGGCAGCGGGACAGTCAAGGCGGCTGTCCCGCTACGGGCATGCTCCAAGGCTTTGCTCCCCGTCTCCCTGCAGACCAGGGAGACGGAGAGAAAAGCCGCGGAGCACGCCCGCCGCGGGACAGCCCAGGCGCGTATGAGCTGTCCCCCTGCGGGCGTGCTCCACGGCTTTGCTCCCTGTCTCCCTGGTCTGCAGGGAGACGGGGAGCAAAGCCTTGGAGCACGCCCGCAGCGGGACAGCCCAGGCGCGCCCGGGCTGTCCCGCTGCGGGCGTGCTCCGCGGCTTTGCTCCCCATCTCCCTGGTCTGCAGGGAGACGGGGAGCAAAGCCTTGGAGCACACCCGCAGTAGGACAGCCCAGGCGCGCCCGGGCTGTCCCGCTGCGGGCGTGCTCCGCGGCTTTGCTCCTGTCCCCTGGTCTGCTGGGGGGGTCCAGCAAAGCCGCTGGACCCCCCCAGCAGACCAGGGACACCCTAGCAAAGCCGCCGGCTGGGCGGCTTTGCTCGTTTGCCCGGGAGCAAAGCCGCCACCGGCGGCTTTGCTCAGGTGTCCCTGGTCTGCTAGGGGGTCCAGCGGCTTTGCTGGACCCCCCCAGCAGACTAGGGAGACCGGGAGAAGCTTTTCTCGCCCCGGAGGACACGGGTGGTGACCTGCTGCCCGTGAGCTCCGGGGCGAGAAAAGTCCCGTTCACAAGTGCGGATCCGACATAAGTCGGATCCGCGTAAGTCGGGGACTGCCTGTATACACAAATAATACATTTGTTTAGTTCCATCTTTTTTGGCTCAGAGTCAAGCCAAATCTCTTGGCTTTAGGCTACTTCCAAGTGTCCTGTGACCTGTTTTTGTCATTCTAATTTACCTATGTGTATGACACCTCAATGAGGAAGGGATCTCTCTCCTGCAAAATGCAATTAATATAGAATCCTAGCCCTGGAAGAGACCTCAGGAGGTCATCAAGTCCAGCCCTGTTCCCAAGGCAGGACCAATCCCTACTAAATCAACCCAGCCAGGGCTTTGTCAAGCCAAGACTTAAAAACCTCTAGGGATGGAGATTCCACTACCTCCCTAGGTAACCCATTCCAGTTAAGCAAACAGAAGATCGATATTCTTACATTACAAGAGACTCACTTATCAGACAGTGTAAAAGCACTGAAACATCATATCCCAGGACATCACTTTGCAGCCAGAAAACACTACCCAAAACATGGACTTGCAATATTTGTGAGATGAAAAATCCATAACATCTGCTCTATGGACTCTAACTCATCAACACCATATGCCATCACACTAGAACTCATGAGTTTACAATCACTGATATCATAAGCCACCAAAGGTTGTCTGGCTCACACTGGTTTTTACCAAATCACAGCCATCAATTCAATATGGATTGGAGACTTCAATAGCATTGTACATCCTGAGGTTACCATGATACCGTGGGTGACATTTTTTTTGAATGGGCTTTTAACCAAGACAAGCACTTATTGTTAGATTCTGATAGAGATGTAGCCGTGTTAGTCTGGGGTAGCTGAAGCAAAATGCAGGACAATGTAGCACTTTAAAGACTAACAAGATGGTTTATTAGATGATGAGCTTTCGTGGGCCAGACCCACTTACTCAGATCAAATAGTGGAAGAAAATAGACACAGCCAAGGAGGCAAGGCGGAATGTGCCACATCTACTGTATTCACCACAAATAAGAGGGACACATGGAAAGCACCAGGGAAAAGGTTCCTGCCAGGCAGGGAAGCAGAATGAGGAGCAGGAAGGCATGTGTGATTTCACACACAGCAGGAGTGACAAACAGGAATATCAACAGAAGAGAAATGCTATGCAGCTTTAATATACCCTCTGAGCTTATTGGGATTTTCACAAGGGCAAGACACAATGTGGGAGATTAAGGTCACCACATTCCAGCTGGCCAGGACTAGTGATGGGAAAACCTGACAGATGCACCTAAGTATCTAAACAAACAGACACTTCTGCAAAGATTCTGTACCCAAAATTCACACACCCCTCTCATCTCTTTCCTGCAACTTTCCTCCAGCTATCTTACCCATTACAAAGATAGCTTCCCCAATTATCACCTCTAATACTATTAACTCACAGACATCTACCCTTCCCCACCTCTAATATCATTAACTCACTGGCTTTCCCCCCCCCCGCCCGCATCCCCCTTCTGTTCTGAAATGTGATTTGTCCTTTTCATATGTGTTCATTTTTTTAAATTGTATCCTTTGGTATATATGGCTGTGACTATTTTCTTCCACTATTTGATCTGAGGAAGTGGGTCTGGCCCACGAAAGCTCATCATCTAATAAACCATCTTGTTAGTCTTTAAAGTGCTATATTGTCCTGCATTTTGTTAGATTCTGAGCATCCAAAAACCTTTCATTCCACAAGATGAAGAAAAGACTACTTGGCCAGGCTGGAGCTCCATGTTCTGTGACCCTGCATTCCAGTCACTTTTGGCAGAACAAACTATCATTGACAATTTTCCACAAAGCCAATACTGTCCTATCATCACACAAGTTAGTCTTCAAGTCCTCCTAATCATATTGCTACCAAAAGAGCATTAGAACTTTAGGAAACTGGAACTGCTATAAGAAAAAGTGATAGGGAATAGCCAGCATGGGTTTGTGAAGAACAAGTCATGCCAAACTAATCTGATAGCTTTCTTTGATAGGATAACGAGCCTTGTGGATAAGGGAGAAGCGGTGGATGTCATATACCTAGACTTTAGTAAGGCATTTGATACGGTCTCACATGATATTCTTATTGATAAACTAGGCAAATATAACTTAGATAGGGCCACGATAAGGTGGGTGCATAATTGGCTGGATAACCGTAGTCAGAGAGTTGTTCTTAATGGTTCTAAATCCTGCTGGAAAGGGATAACAAGTGGAGTTCCTCAAGGGTCTGTTTTGGGACCCGTACTGTTCAATATCTTCATCAATGATGTAGATATTGGGATAAAGAGTACGCTTATTAAGTTTGCAGATGATACCAAACTGGGTGGGGTTGCAACTTCTTTGGAGGATAGGGACATAATTCAAAATGACCTTACCAAGTTAGAGAAATGGTCAGAGGTAAACAGGATGAGGTTTAATAAAGAGAAATGCAAAGTGCTCCACTTAGGAAGGAACAATCAGTTCCATACATACAAGATGGGAAGCGACTGTCTAGGAAGGAGCATGGCGGAAAGGGATCTAGGGGTCATAGTGGACCACAAGTTGAATATGAGCCAACAGTGTGATGCTGTTGCAAAAAAAGCAAATATGATTCTAGGTTGTATCAACAGGTGTGTTGTAAGCAAAACTCGTGAAGTCATTCTGCCGCTCTACTCTGCACTAGTTAGGCCTCAGCTGGAGTACTGTGTCCAGTTCTGGGCGCCACATTTCAAGAAAGATGTGGAGAAATTGGAAAGGGTACAGAGAAGAGCGACAAGAATGATTAAAGGTTTAGAGAACATGACCTATGAAGCCAGGCTTCATGAACTGGGCTTGTTTAGTTTGGAAAAAAGAAGATTAAGGGGGGACATGATAGCGGTTTTCAAATATCTAAAAGGGTGTCACAAGGAGGAAGGAGAAAATTTGTTCCTCTTGGTTTCTGAGGACAGGACAAGGAGTAATGGGCTTAAAGTGCAGCAGGGGAGGTTTAGATTGGACATTAGGAAAAAATTCCTAACTGTCAGGGTGGTCAAATATTGGAATAAATTGCCAAGGGAGGTGGTGGAATCTCCCTCTCTGGAGATATTTAAGAACAGGTTAGATAGACATCTGTCAGGGATGGTGTAGGTGGAGCTTGGTCCTGCCTTGAGGGCGGGGGGCTGGACTCGATGACCTCTCGAGGTCCCTTCCAGTCCTATTATTCTATGATTCTATGATCTATGATAAAACCATTAAAAAAGTTAATGTAGTCAACAATGACAATTTTCATTGATCTTATGGAAGTAGAAATAACCATTCCCCCCATGGATGCAGGAACGTGTGTGCTCCCTGCTGGCTGGCAAACAGTGAGGCACTCCTAATGGAGCGCAAGACAACAGAGAATCCTGTTGCTGCAACTGCACTCCTGGAATCACTGAACTCCACTATATGAGAGCAATGAGCAAAAGCTATACACAGTCTAGATTTCACCCTGGAGGCTCTCTTATAATTTTGGCAGTGCTAAACCTTCCCAAAGCAGTTTTGCCACATATCAAAGCTGATGCCATTGCCATCCAAATATTCCTGAATTCCCAGGCCCACACAGATAGTCATCACAAAAGAAAAGTGAAGAAAGCCTAACTGCTCCCTATTCAACTGTCTAGCAACATCAATTCCATCAAAGACATGTACTAGAGAAGAAGTGGACAAAGCCATAACTCTTACCATACCTGGCAAGGTTGCCATCCTAGAATTTCTGAAATACCTAGATCTATGTGGCTGCAACTGATTGACATGATTCCTTACCAGCATCCATGCTTCTGACAAAATGCCCAAGGTATGGCATCAGGCAAAGGTCACCACCGTCATGAAACCAAAAAGCTACTGATCATCAGAAAACTGCTAGTGATATCATTACTGTGCATAATATGGAAACTTTTGGAAAGAATGCTAGTCCAAAGACTTATGCCCAGCATTGAAGGCTACATCCCTAAAGAGCAATCTGGGCTCAAACCAGCACAACGCATCTGTGAGCAGGTAATTGTACTGACAACCCACATCAAAGTCAGCTATCAATATGGACTCAACAGTAACCTTTGTGGACCCTTTTTTTTTTTTTTTCAGGATGCAACACAGTTTGGAGGGATGGCGTATTACCGAAAGTGATGAGAACTGTGCATTTCAGAGCAGCATTGCTCTTACCGATTTGCAGATAAGTTTAACATATATCTAATAGAACAGAACAGAAGATCTTGTCTACTGAGCAACTGGCTCTCTTGGTGCTCCATCTTGGCACCATCACTCTTTAATACCAGCAACATGCACTGAATACACAGATGGTCTTGCACTCGCCATTCTTCACCCATACAGAACACATCCTCAAAAAATATCTGAAAAAAATGGAGGCTTACTATTGGTGACTAGCCAATTAGCCTGTCATAAGATGGGATTTTCAGGTCTCCCTCCACGTTGGTCTTCTCTCCTGAGCCTCCGGTCTCTCGCTCCGTCTCTCTCTCTCTCTCTCTCTCTCTTTTTCCTCCTCCTACTGCCTCCCCCTTTCGCTCTCTCAGCTCTCCTCCGCCTCCTGCCTCCTCTCTGTCTCTCTCTTTCTCTTCTCCTCCCCCTTTTGCCTCTCACTCAGGGGACCGCGGAGCCCAAATGGACACCGCCCCACCCCTCTTTGCCTCTCGCCGTGGCGCTCGGCTGACTACTGCGCCGTTCAGCCGAGTCACTGCGGGGGAACAAGCAGCACAAGCGGGCTGCACTCCCCATGCAGCATGGGCCACCCAGAGGGAACAGCCAGCATTTCAGTGTTACAGACTCTCAGACATTGGGCTACTATATATATGATGGTGATTTCAACAGAACATGCAAAAATAACTTTCTCTCTGTTCCACTTGAACAATCACATGCAAAGCAGCACTTGTATAATACCTGCTGTAACCACAAAGTCTGGTACCAGGACATTTCAGGACATCCAGAAGTCGTTCTGGATACTACCACCAACACTGCTGCCAAGATAAAGGCTAGGAACAAAATAATGCACAAACTAGCAGAGACCAGTTGGAGAGCAGATCCTTTCAGATTCTGATCTTGGCCCTTGTCGTCTTAGCAGATGAATACTGCACACCAGTATAGGGAGGGTAACATGCACATGAAACTTGTCAACATGCAGTTAAACACTGATGAGAGAAATGTCACAGGAATGCTATGGTCAACACTGAAAATGTGGCTCTACAGCCTCATACGGATCTTAACACGGTCTCTCCAAAGAGAAACAGCAATAATATATGAACACCACTGCATGATAATGAACCCAGACTTGTCAGTCTATAGCATCAAAGAATCATAGAACACTAGAACTGGAAGGGACCTCGAGAGATCATCAAGTCCAGTCCCCTGCCCTCATGGCAGGACCAAACACAGTCTATATCATCCGTAACAGATGTCCGTCTAAGCTGCTCTTAAATTCCACAATCTCCCTGGGCAATTTATTCCAGTGTTTAACCACCCTGACAGAAAGTTTTACCTAATGTCCAATCTAAACCTCCCTTGCTACAGTTTAAGCCCATTGTTTCTTGTCCTACCACCCTTTTAGATACCTCACCATATTACTATGAAGAGCTCCAACTCCTGCTCAACTCTAAATGTTGCCTTAAGTTCAGGAAACCCTTCTGATTAGTGGCAAAAGCTCTGAAAATGTGAGGACAATCAGTCACCAAAAGATAAGTAGTGGAGACTATGGGAAAACAAACAGGATCACATACCCACAGACCAACCATCCATCTTCACCATATTACTTAAGATATGGATTACAGCAAACTGCATCAGAATTTCACCAGGGTATTGCAATTACCTACTACACAAATAGAAAATGCAGGACAAACCAGATATGTGCATGAAAAGACATCCAAAGGATGGAATGTCTACTAAATATCTACTCTCTAAGGCTGTGTCTAGACTACATGCCTCTGTCGGCAGAGGCATGTAGATTAGGGTTGTAGGCAAAGGGAAATGAAGCCGCGATTTAAATGATCGCGGCTTCATTTACATTTACATGGCTGCCGCGCTGAGCCGACAAACAGCTGATCAGCTGTTTGTCGGCTCGCGCGCTAGTCTGGACGTTCTCCGTCGACATCAAAGCCCTTTGTCGGCAGCCCCATTATTCCTCATGGGATGAGGTTTACCGGGGCTGCCGACAAACGGCTTTGATGTCGACAGGGGAAACGTCCAGACTAGAGCACGAGCCGACAAACAGCTGATCAGCTGTTTGTCGGCTCAGCGCGGCAGCCATGTAAATTTAAATGAAGCCACGATCATTTAAATCGCGGCTTCATTTCCCTTTTCCAAAACAACAAATCTACATGGCTCCGTCGACGGAGTCATGTAGTCTAGACGTACCCTAAGGGTATGTCTACACTATCCCGCTAGTTCGAACTAGCGGGGGTAATGTAGTCATCCGCACTTGCAAATGAAGCCCGGGATTTGAATTTCCTGGGCTTCATTTGCATGAAGCCCGCCGGCGCCATTTTTAAATGCTGGCTAGTTCGGACTCTGTGCCACGCGGCTACACGTGGCATGGACTAGCTAGTTCAGATTAGGCTTCTAATCCGAACTAGCTGTACGCCTCTTGGAACGTATGAACGTATGATGAATGTTCCACGAGGCATACAGCTAGCTCAGATTAGAAGCCTAATCCGAACTAGCTAGTCCGTGCTGCGTGTAGCCGCACGACACGGAGTCCGAATTAGCCGGCATTTAAAAATGGCGCCGGCTGGCTTCATGCAAATGAAGCCCGGGAAATTCAAATCCCGGGCTTCATTTTGCAACTGCGGATGACTACATTACCCCCGCTAGTTCGAACTAGCGGGGTAGTGTAGACATACCCTAAGACAGAGGTCACCAACCAGTGGATTGGGATCTACTGGTAGAACTTAGAGCCTTTGACAGATGATCCTGACTGTTTTGGCCAAGAGGCTATCAAGTGCCAGCACTTCAGCTGCCCCCTCCCCTCACTGCTGCGCACCTCCTGCCCTTTGCCTTAGAGCTGCCCCTCCCCCAGGGAGCCTCCTGCTTTCTGTGCAGGGCATAAGAGGGAGAGGAGGGGTGCTGATGTCAAGGTGCCTCCTCCTATTCTTCATCCTTTCTCCACAGAGCAGGGCGGGGGGGGGGACGGGACACAACAGGATTTGGGATGGAGTTTGTTGGCTGCTTTTGGGAGTGCTCCAGGGCCAGGACAGGGGTGAGCCTGACTTAGCCCCACTACACCACCACCCAGGAGCCAACAGCAGTGCCCAGCTGGAGCCCACATCCCAAACTCCTATCCCAGTCATGAACCCCCCTCCTGCACTCCAAGTGCCTGCCCTAGCCCCGAGCACCCCTGTATCCAAGCACCCTCCCAGAGCCTGCACCTAGAATGCCCTCCTGCACCTCAACTGCCTGCCCCAAGAGCAGCTCAAAGCCCCTCTCACACTCCAGATCCCTTAATCCAAGACCAGAGCCTGTGCCCCAACCCACTGCCCCAGCCTGATGAAAGTGAGTGAGGATGGGCAAGAGAGGGAGTATGGAATGAGGAGGGGTGGGACCTTGGAGAAGGATGGGAAGGAGGTGGGGCAAGGGTAGATCTTAGATCCCACTTAAATTCAAAAAGTGATCTCATGCTCAAAAAAGTTGGAGACCACTGCTCTAAGATTCTTTTCCAGAGGGATAGCGGTGATTTCTTCTGGAAGCCACGGTGCACATGGCTAACTGGGACATCAAACTTTTGTATAGCTTTTTAAGTAGGGATATTAACATTTGCGGGTTTTGTAAACATGTAACCACTGAAGTTTGTAAGCGGTTACACATGGGGGGATGGAAGCAAAGCAGTTCTGCAGTAGCTCTGCGGTAGCCAGTGTGTGTGTGGGGGGAGGGGGGGAGGAAAGGGGGGAGGCAGGCAGCTCCGCAGGAGCTAGTATGTATAGTGAGCCAGCTTTTAAGCTGGCTCCCCAGGTGTACTGGCTCCCACTTGCCCCACCCTGCCCTGCTGCCTCTGTATAAGAGGTGGCAGTGTGGGGGAAGGAGGGCAGATGGCTCCCTGAGAGCCAGTGCTTGCGAAGAGCATGCTTAATACACAACTCCCCATGAGCACCGGTACCCCCGCCTGCTCGCGTCCTCCACACTGCTGCCGGGGGGGGGGGGCTTGTGTGTAACTGTGAAGGTTAACTAATGACCTCAGACTCCTTGGTTAACTGTGTACACTAACACACACTATTTTAAAGTGCAGTTCTACCTTAAAATGTAGCCATAGCTATGCCTGTGCAATTCTGTTGCCTTCAAATTATATTCTCAGTAATGGCTATGCCCTTAGCTCTAAATAAGTGTGAAAAGGGTATCACTAAAGACAACAGGTTGCACAACTGTAGCTCAGGATATAAATTGACCTGCAGAATCTTTATGACTCATACAGATGACTGAGTAATAGAAACAGATTACAAATAGAAATAGAATAGAATACAAATAAAAAGAACCCAGTTTGGCTGTCAGAGATCACATTGAATTTGTGGATCTATTAAACACAGGGATACAAATTTTACTTTTGAACTGAGCAATTTGATAAGGGAAAAGTGAGCACACTGCATTTGAAACCTCAAAGAGTCATATTTAGAAAAAAATCATGTTACGTTTTTCTTAAATAGGATTTAGAGCCTACTGCTGTTCTTGTTAACATCAATAGCAGTTTTGCTATACAGTTAAGTAAAGTAGAATTAGTTGCATAGATCCAATTTCTGCTTCTAGTTACACTGATGCAAACACAGACTAATACTCTTAAATGCAAGTACACTTGATTTGTACTAGTGTAAAAGTAGAGATTTGTCTTTAATTTATATTTGAATATGTTCAAGCAGACTGCTTATTTGGAACTTGCCCATTCAAGGTCAGATTCTGATCTCAGTTATACCAGTATAAATTGGGACTTATTCTGGCAGAAGTGGAAAACACACAGTATTTACTTCTTAACTTGGAAAATATTCATAAAACAAGCAACATTTTAAACATTGGAGTTCAAGCGCTACAGTATACATATGTATGTTCATCTGGTTAATATACAAGTTGTCTATTAAGACTTGTGGAAGTAAGGCAAGCAGGAGAGAACACAGTCCAATATATAACACTTACGTATGATGATATAAGAAAAGATGCAGCTGTTAAAGATAATATTGACATCTTTAAGCATTAGAAGTTTCTATCATCATACATTCATTCTATCACCAGAATCACCTCTACCATCATTCTTTAAGAAAGCAGCAAAAGGAAAATCATTGTGCAGCAGGAGAATATTAAGTATTATCTTTTGCATTAGACTTTTAATACTTAAGAGCTGTCTCTTCTTTACTATTTTAGTCCTGAGAAGTAGCTAAAGATATTGAGAAAAGCAAAAGAATATTTAAATTGTTTTAAAGAAAAATTTAATTTAAATCTACTTTGTCAAAAGAACAAATTCTTAAATTTACCTACTGAATAGCTTATTATATATAGACCCATTGATAAAAATTCATGGCATTTTCTGCTCAGTGGCATAATCAGCCATTTATGGTATGCGTCACTGTGACAGAAAATTGGAGAAAAATTGAGGCTTATGGAAAAGTTTAATGCAGACTAGCATAGCGTATTTTCTGCCATCGAGTTACAATGCGGAAACTTAATTTCACTTAAATTTTTCATGCTTTCAAGATGTTAAACCATGAACATGATATGCTTATAGCGAAGCTTAATTAATTAGCCAAACTGTGTTGAAGGAGGAAAATTAATTCACTGTGTAGTAATTGTGTGTTACATGTGGTTTCCACTGCAAGACCAGAGTTCAGAACATTTAAATGTTTCATTTACAAGTACTTTTCATGTACTTCCACATTATCTATTGTAATATCAGTGTATGCCTCGATTTAAATTGTTGCCATCATTCACCCTTGCGCACTAATATATGTAGTGTTTTGAATGCCAAAATACCGTAGTCTTTTTGTGCTACATACCAGATTTTGTAAATATGTGGAATTGCCTCCAATGCTTACAAGTTGTGAGCAGAGGCCAAAAATGAGCCTCCCCAGACACAAAAAAATGACTATTATGATTTAGTATTTCACATTCTAACCACAGTTTCAACATCCCGTACCCCGTGACATTAGGGAAGGATAAATCAACAAGCATGACAGCTCCCTTGTAGAGACTGGTACAGACCTGGGATCTGCCACAGCCAACACCCACAGCTTCTGCCAGATGTCTTTAAGAGTTTTGTGGTATTAACCCCTTCAGAAAGAAATTGCATTCTTATGCTGAAATCTTATGATGCAGAATACTTTAAAAAAATAAGTGTAACTGTTTTGATCAAGTTAATTCAGCAAAACTAAGCTAACCAAAATAATAGGTATGGGCTAATAATGATAATGAACAATTAAATTTGAGCCATTTAAACTTTGAAATAGAGTAACTTTTCCTTAGACCAATACAAGAGCTTGCACATTAGTGCTACATTATATTACCACAGTCTGATTTGATTAGTGTAACATTGTTTATGTAGATTACTCAACTACAAGGTAATAAAAAAATCAGAGTAATATGTTAGAATTATTACATTTAGGATCCAATTCTGCATTCCTTGTATACACACAGAACTTCTATTAATTGGACTCAAGCCAAACAGCTCTTTAGGGACTCAATTCAGTAAGGTTTTTGATTCAATGCTCTCTGAAGCCAATGAAAGCACTCCCGTTGACTTCATTGGGCTCTGGATCAGGCCTCAGGGTACTTTAGCATTAATGCACAACTTTAATCATGTGAACAGTCCCATTGGCTTAAAATTACACATATGCTTAAGTACTTTGTTGAATGAGGACCTAGGACTGCTACGTAACTCTGGAATGAAATGGAGGTTATTAAAGAATGAGCTTTTGAAAAAAAAATTATTTTAAAATAGCATCTTAATGCAAAATATGCAACAAAATATACATTCTGCATCTTAAATTGCATGGTGGCTAGTCACAGGGTAAACATTAGCCAAGAAGCTATCAACATTGATGTGTGTTATTTGATTGAAAGGAACAGAGTTTCCTTTTTTTAAAAAAATCACTTTTCCTCTGAAATTCTTCCACTCAGTACTATAGATAAATGTAATTGCAAGTATAGGTAACACCCATGATGACTTAAATGTCAGAGGGAAAAAATGGTCCCTTTAATTAATTTAGTTTACTTGTGTTGTGACAGCACTACTGTCTCTTTTGCATTTTATTTGTAGTCTCGTGTGTGTGTGTGTGTGTGTGTGTGTGTGTGTGTGTGTGTGTGTGTGCGCCCGCGCGCTTACACAGCAATAGGGAGAAAAACATAATTAAAAGGAAAATGTGGTAAAATGAACAATATTGACAAGGGAACTCATGAGCAGCATAGTTAATGAACTGATTCTAACACACTTCTTAGATTGACTAGATTTCAAGTTGACAATATCCCTTTAAACAATTATCCCGTTTCAGTTTTCTGCCATTTGTGACAGGAATTGCATATCAAGAGATCTCTAAAAACTATTAGTGCCATGTTACTGAAAGTAAATATGTTTACAGTCATTAGTATTGGACTCAGTCATAAAAATTAAGTTTAATACTTAGTCACTATTTTTAATTACAGTGACATGCCACTGACAGTGCTAAAGCACTCTATATAATTTCATATATAAAAAGAAAACTTAAGCTGTTTAACCTCCTCCCTCCCCCCCCACACACACTAGTATTGGTGGATTATGGACTAATGTTTAACATCTGATTGGCTACTGTTCATTTTAAGCTGCAGAATCTGTATTTCATTGCACATTCTGCATCAAGTTGATATTTTGAGAGGCAAATGTATTTTATAAAAGTTGTCTCTTTATACATCTTCTATTGAATCCTAAAGGGTTAAGTAGCTATAGTATTCTAAAGAGCAAACCGTTTGCCTTAGGGCCATCTCCTTCTTGTTCCTGATGAATTGCCTGACACTTCATGCATCATGCATTACTTTTCATTAGGAAGTAACATTTGGTTCCAGTCATGGTGCAAGACCTGGCCTTGGCGATGTGAAGCAATAAGGAATTCGCCAGAAAATTAAACTCTTTAGCGTCTGCTAAGCAAGCTGTTCCTGAAGTGTAAACTTATTTATAAATGTATGTATTCATTGGTGTGTATTTTAAAAAAAAATACTGACATAATAGTATTTAAGGATAAACTCTACATGAAACAAGACAAGGCACATCACAGGGAAACATTCAAATGGATCACTATCCAGCCACCAGAGTTTTCCTATGACTACAAAGAAATAAACACAAAGAAATATGGGCTTGGGGTGGAAATATGTATTAAATACTATTAAACCTAGGTAAATCCATTTACAAGTATTTTTTTTTTACAGAATTATTTCAAACAGAAGCAGAACTAAGATTGAGATGTAAACTGCACAATGGTTAACAACTAAGAACCAAGTTGTGTGCCTATGTTAAGATATAGTAAGGTCACTGTAACACAAAATAAAGCTAAGAACTGTCATTGCTCATCTGTCACAAAACCTTTTAGATCCGGATACAACCAATTAGGCCACTTCTACACTTACCGGAGAATCGACGCTCTGACAATTGATCTTCCAGGGTTTGATTTAGTGGGTCCAGTACACACCCACTAAATTAAACACTCCCCCATCGGCACCAGTACTCCTTGCTGTTGCAAGGCATAAGGAAAGTCAACGGGAGTTTTCTCCCATCAACCTCCCTCTGCGGGATGTAGATGTAATTTCATTTGCTTTTGTTACAGTGTGCTATGAACGTGAGTGGAAGGCCATGACACTGGATAATTTTCATCACAAGAAGACTAGTCCATTTTTGTAATACATTCATATAAAACTATATTATTCAACATAAAACAGGTATATATTAGTTTCAATTTTAACTAGAATTTAAAATACAGACTCTAGCAGTTTGCAGAGACATTTAAAACATTTTATAATATAATGTATAATGTGTATTTTATTTATATCATCTATAAATCTACTACATAAAATAAGACTGCAAAAAATCTTGCCAACTTTTTTTTTTTTTTTACAGAAAGAACAGTTTGAAATTTTTGTTTGTTGGACAATCAAAGATTGAATCTTGACAAGTTTGGACTCCGTTGCATTTCCTTGAACTTTAAAAGTATTTTCCTTCCTGCTGTGCAGTATGAGTTATGCTAATGCACTTTACAGACATTTATGTGATCTCGTTACTTTCTTTTTGCAGCTATGTGCTCCAGGATGTAAAATTCATCTATAAAATTATTCAAAATAAAAAGGGTAGATTCAGCTGAGCAGGTATGAAATTGCATGAGTTTTCTTCTGTGCAGGACAGTCACATATACTCCTGGGATTTGAGCTCCAGAGAGAAAAATATGATTACAGATGCAACGAAGAGTCCTGTGGCACCTTATAGACTAACAGATGTATTGGAGCATAAGCTTTCATGGGCAAAGACCCATTTTGTCAGATACATGCAAGTTCTGTGCTTTTGAACATTGTGCATGCATCTGATGAAGTGGGCCTTTGCCCACGAAAGCTTATGCTCCAATACATCTGTTAGTCTATAAGGTGCCACAGGACTCCTTTTCGCTTTTGCAGATCCAGACTAACACAGCTATTCCTCTGATACATGATTACAGATGTAATTTTACAAAGCCCAGGCACTAGCTATCAAGGAGTATCTTGTGGCTAAGGCACAGGACTTGTCTTCGGGAGATTCTGGGTTCTGCTCAATGCTCTGACACAGCCTTTCTTTGTGGCCTTACACAAATCACTCATAAGGGCACAGTGTTCAAAAGCACAGAACACTCATTGGAATTGCCAGTGCTTAGTAACTGGGAAAAACAAATCAGACCCTCAACCTGATGTGTCTTGTTATCTCCTATTTTATGGATTAGACAACTAATACTTCCTTACATCACAGGGGTGTTGTAAAGGTCAATTCACCACTATTTATCAAGCATTATTAGAAAGAAGGTGCTACAGATGTGTAAAATCCCTGGACTACAAATAGGCTTGGAAGGATTAAATGTGGATCAGTAAATGTTGATTTCATTGTCACACAAACTGAAGACCAAAATATTCCCAGCCATTAAAACTAAAATTTACAAATGAGAAAGTAAGAAAAAAGCTCCCTGATAACGGAGACAAAATCCTGCGATTTAGACACTGAATTTGGCTGGTTACAAATGGACTACCAAATAATAGTAAAAACAGATATGATTTGTTGAGTTAAGGATATTTGTTTTGTACATTCTGACATGTGATACTGACAATTTATGTTTTACTGGTTATAGAGCTTTAACTTTCTCCATCTCAGAGTCTACTGTCATGAAATCTGACCCCGTCCCCCCCCACATAATTTCATGTATCTCTAAAAGTTTAGCTCTATGTACAGAACAGAGAGACTGTCTCTCCTATGCTCTCAGTACTCCCCCTGTTGGTACCCAAACAGTGTGAAGGAAAAAGTGGAAGCATCTTGACTTGCTTGAATACAGAGAGATGAGGAGCTGGGAAAAAGGATAGCAGCAGACTTAAGGGGATACAGGTCAGGAGAGAAAAGAGCTGAGGAGGACAGGTTTAGGTGGTGTATTGTATATACATAGGTGCAGATAACCTTCTCAGTTTTTTTTTGAAGCCTAACACTTGCTGGTTTGGCTTTAAGAAGAGTTATGGCAAGGTTTCAAGCACAAAATATACTAGGGCATAAAGCAAAAAAGCACAATTTCAAAGTCTATGTCCACTTACTTTACAGAGGTCTTTATTTTTGGTTTCTAGACTTTCCTACATGAAAAGGTCCTAGTCACCAAGTAATAAATATCATCAGAAAGTCTGTTAGCAAATGAGAGCTCATCCTGGTGCCTGACTCCCTGTAATTGTGGGGGACACTCCCAGCATGATGAGATGAAATGTTTTAATACAGCACTTTACTCATAAGACACAAACCTTTGCTGTGACAATGACTTTTAAGGAGCTAATCTGAGGATATAGCTGAAATAGCAGGCAACCACTAACGTGATGCACAGGATCACTGGGGATTACTATTGGCAAATCGATAGCAATTATTGTTGAATTTTTAAAGCACCATTCAGATTTTTTAAACCCGTCTTTGTGAACTAGGAGAATATTCTGTCCCCTCTTCCTCAAGACCCTCGTGTCAGATGGTTCTTGGAAACAGCACAATTCCAAGATCTAAATAAAGTGTAGTACCTTTGCAAGTCACCACAAATGTGGTCACGTTGGTCTGAGAGGCCCTGGCGCCTGAGAGGGTCAGCAGCACAAGAGAGATCTTCCTCACAGATTCCTCCCCATCCCTTATGTACCATAGGAGGAGACGGCCCACCCCATGGACACCGTTCCAAGAGGAGACCTTTATAGTCTGCATGATGCATCCTTCCCGCCTTCCCCCCAGTAGTTTTCATTTCTTTCTTCCATCCATCCAGCTACTGCAGTATCATAGGAAGCCCGTTTGCTCAAAGCACCTCTGCCTATCGGCCAACACGTCAAGCTGAAAAACACCCCGCAGCCAAATGAGAGCACGGTAGCCGCAGAAGCCACAGTCGGGCTGCAGCCTGAACTGTTCCGTCTCCGCTGGGGCCGCCTCCGCCCTGGGGAGCAGCTGAGCGCGGTGACCGCACCCTGGGCTGTCCCCTCCCCGCCACCCGCTCCCTGAGATTTCCCCCGGGCTCTGCAGCCGCTCACGGAGAGCAGCTGAGAGTGGGACCAACACCCGTCGAGGCGAGGCTTCCCCGCGGCGCTCTGCGGAAAGTTCCCGGCGAGGCCCTAGCTTCAGCCCCATGCTGCAAGCAAGGTCCCCGCGGAGGGCTCCCCGGCTGGGCAGCATTTCCCCCGAGGGGGGCAGCTGGGACCGGGCCACACAGCGCTTTCCTCGCCCCACGGGGCGCTGCTGCCTCCCCTGCCCGTTGCAATCAGGCACCAGCTGGGGTAGGGCGCGGCTTCCGAGGGGGCATTGCAGCCCCCCCGGCCCTTGTGCCATGCTCCATGCCCACCCCAGGCTGAAGCGCCTGGCAAAGTCCTCCTGCCCCCTCCCCCGCTAGGAGCCGTCCTCAGCCAGCTTTGGGCTGCACGCCAGAGGGGCCTGACACCGCCCCCTGCCCGTCTCTGCGAACAGCAAGGCTGGACCCCAGCCCACGTGTCTGCCCTAGCGGCCTCCGCCAGCCGGTCCCGCCGCCGCCTGCATGCCCCGGCCCGGAAAGTACTTACAGCCTCCATCCTCCGCGGGCCCCGGGGGCTTGGCTCCGAGTCCAGCAGCTCCCGTGAGGGGCGGGGAAGGTGCGCGAGTGGCCCCGCTTTTAATGGCTCTGCCCGGGCAGCGGGTGACACGCTGATTGTCACCTGCCCCAGGTCCCCCTGCGCGGGGCGAACCCGCCCAGCCGCACCTGGGAGCGCTGCGTGGGGGCTGCCGCCTTCCCGGGGCGAGGGAGCAAAAGGCGCCAGGCGCACGCTGAGAACGCGGCAGCTGGCCTAGGACTGGGCAAGCGCCCCTCATGGGCAGGGAGGGACCCGAATTGAGCCTGAGGAAGGGGCTAGCTGGGAGGAGGGGGCAAGGAGACCGACTTTTTATTGAACGGCCCCGCTCTCTCGGGAGCTCTCCTTCCACTAAACTTCTCTGCGAGCTGTTAGCTTCGCCCTCGGGTGTTCTCACACAGGGACCTGCTGAGCCCCGTGGGCCGAAAGGCAAAGACGGGCTGATGGGGCACCCAACAGTGGAGCTGCTTTTGGAAAGCTGGGCTGTTGCAGAAGGGTTTTACAATTCAATCTTCAGGCTCAAGGCAGCCCACAGAATTCTTCAGCATTGTCCTCTATTGGGTTAGTAGCTAGCACAGTCTTTTCTCTGCCCTCTTCTCCCTAATTATGGAGACTGCACCTCTCAGGATCAGTTCCCCAGGGCCCTTTTTACAAGGCATGGATAAAGTCCAGCCTGGATACAAAATTGGTAGCCACGTCTGCAAAAATGATCCACAGATACCTATATCCAAATCTGTAGATGCAGTTACCCCTGGATATCTGCAAATTTTCAGAGTTCTAGATATAAAATATGTATGCACATCTGCATTGGTATCAGCCAAAATGAGCTATGGATATCCACATCTGTAAATGCGGATATGTGTGGATATGAAGTGGATATATGGGGATTTGCAGGGCTCTACCTGTGTTGTCCAGATCTACCTTTGTCATTACTGGGCCCTGAGCCCTCTGGTCCTGATTAGAAATTTACAGATTAAACACAAAGTCTAATTCTGTTCTGTGAACCATCTGTCATTGCTAGTAACAAGTATTCCCAACAGCTAGAGGTGGGACACTAGTTGGGGAGGACTCTGAGTTACTATAATGAATTCTTACTCAGGTGTCCAGCTGGTGGATCTTGCTGACACACTCAGAGTCTGATTGCTCTGTGTGGGATCAGGAAGGAATTTTGCCCCAAGTCAGATTGGTAAAGACTTTGGAGGCTTTTTGTGAAGTTTTTTTTGAGCGAAGAGAGTCTCAAGAGATTCTGATGTATTCTTCTGGGAGGTGATATTGTACAGGCACATATCTACCATTTCAATAATACACAGTTATAACATAAATTGGTTTTAATTTATATGGAACAAGTATACTATACATCACAGAGACAACAGCTGATGAATATGATTAAGTACTTTTACTAAGTCCAAAACTGCAAATATTTATACCTGAGTAACTTTATTCATTCTGTGGTCCCATTGATTTTCCAATGGGAATATTCAAGTAAGTACAGTTAATCACATGAGGAAGCATCTGCAACATCAGAGTATTAATCAGTCACACAGAAACTAATATTCAGATAATGAATTAACTAAATTAAACAGTAAAATAAAAGCAGGTAAGCTCAGAGTAATATATGGTTATTGCTTTAAAAATATCACTGCAATTTCTTCAGCTATTAGCCCTTTTTCAGTTTGTGCATTTTGTATTTGTTGCATATTTCTCCCAGAGCTACTACAATGAATATATTTTAGAAAAAAAAAAGAAACAAGGTGTCTATAATATCTACACTCCAAAATTTTAAATAATATTGTGTATTGTAATAATGATTGAACAACAGGGGCAACTTTTTTGGTAAACTCTTCATAGTAATATAGTACCGTAATCTGAATTATTACTCAATATATCTTCTTTAATAAGAATTTTGAAATTAACACTGCCACAAAGATGTTTGTTAGGATTTAATTTTTATTGACATTTGTGATATTAATTATAGGACACCTGAATGAACATTTCTTCTGCTTTGAAAATATAGAAAATTAGTCTTTTACAAAGATAGTGCATTTAAGCATTTACAAGGGAAATTGAAAACTTGTAATTAGTTCAGTTTTACTGTATATAAAGTAAAAAATTGTAGTACCTATGTATTTTTAAAAGTCGCCATACAAATGATTTGAAAAAATCTAAATACATACACAAATAAACCATGATTCTGGATTAAATACATTGGATACATTGGATAAATACATGAATGAAAAAGTTTTAAGAATTTTATTATTGCTACAGTTTTGTAAATAGGAATTTAAAACATTTGTTTTCTTTTAGAAGGTGAATTGAAAGTGAAGGGCTGAAAGACTAGCAGATCAATGAGCCTTAGAGAAGCTGCTGAATTCAGTCCTGGCATAGGAGTGTGCAGTTTAGGGATGTTAAATATTGGTTAATTGAATAGTCAAACAACCTCATGAATTCTTATCAGTTAGTCGACTATTCTGTAATCCCCAGGGGCAGGGCTGGCAGCCAGTGCACTCTGGCCCCACTCTGGAGGAGCCCCCTGCCATCAGCGCGGTGTATCAGGCGAGAGCTGGTTTGCCAGGGGAGCCAATTTAAAACCGAGCTCCCCTCACAAGACACAGTGTGAGCTGGGTCTGGCCCACGAAAGCTCATCATCTAATAAACCATCTTGTTAGTCTTTAAAGTGCTACATTGTCCTGCATTTTGTGAGCTGGAACTGAGCCTGCCTGCTCACCCAGCTTCTAATGCACTTTAAATGCAGAGCTGAAGCGGGGGTAGGTCCCAGACCCAGCGTGAGCCAGGACTGAGCTGGGCTGGCTGCCTGCCTGACTCCTAATACATTTTAAATGCAGAGACGCAGCAGGATATAGGTCCCACATCTGTCACAAGCCAGGAGTGAGCCGGGCTGCTGGCCAGACTGCTAAAAAATTTACTGATAAGGGGAAATCTATAGTATTAACCTATATACTTTGGTGATCATTTAATCAACTATACTATTACATCCCTAGTGCAGTTCCTACTGAATTTGGTCAAAGCATTTGAAATTGAATCAGTACCTCCTTGAAGCTTGCAGGTCAAACACTAGGCTACTCGGCCAATCTTCTGAACACTTCTCAGCGCAGTGAGCTTAAGTTCAAGACCATGACCAACTGTGTGAAATCTTCCACAAGTAGAAAGTCCAAAGCAAAATGCAATGATTCAATATGCTCCTTTGCCCATCATTCTTTCCAACTTTCCATTTCCTAGAGTGCTGGTTACTGAGGGTATGTCTACACTGCATGACTATTTCGAGATACCGGAGGTATCCCAAAATAGCTACCCCGCATCTACACAAGCCACCCGTTATTTCAAAATGTTTTTCAAAATAATGGGCACGCTATTTCGCCATCCCGGTAAACCTCATTGCACGAGGGTTAAGGGATGGTTCGAAATAGCGTGTTATTTTGAAATTTGGCGCTGTGTAGGTACACCAAATTTCAAAATAAGCTATTTCAAAATAGTTCAAAATAAGATATGGAATTTGCATAGCGCAAATGTGTATCTTATTTTGAGTTTAGGGTGCTGAGTTGTAGAACAAAGAGGAAAGATTTGGGAGCATGTGTGTGTCCTGAAAACTTGTTTACACTTTAAAACATGACTGGGATTCTGCTTTGCACAGGTGTGAATAGAGGGGTTGAGCCTTCCCACACTTGTGCAGCCTGCATATGAGCTAGGCACCATTGTAATCCCTGCACTCAAGGAATTACAAGGATGCCTCTTGCTACGCCTCCATGCGGGGCCAGCTTTAGGAAGTGCGGGGCCCGGTTCGAACCACTTTGGCAGGGACCTCCCACCTAGGATTTTTTGTTGAGAAAAAAAAAACGCACCACACAATAAACCACAACCACACACAAATATCACATCGGAAATAGATCGGATCAAAATGTAGTTGAACATTTTCAAAAAAAAAAATGCCATCCTTTATTATGCAAAATTTTAAACAAAATTAAATCAATTGCCTTAAGCATAGGTCAAATATTTTCAATAGCAAACTATCCAATTTTTTCAATAAAGTTTAAAGTTTGATTTTTAAAATGTTACCAGAAGGCGTTACAGTTTTCTGTTACATTGATTTACTTTTTAAATAGCAAAAATTGAGTCTTTGTTAAGAAAGTGTCAGTTCTGTGGTCAAATTCCTTAGTGATTTCAGCACCAATGATTTCACTAGGTAATATGGTACCTCACCACCATTGCCTCCTTTGCATTGCTCTTCAACACATTGCCTGCATGTGGAGTCCAAAATCAGTCTAGACAAGATTTTATGAATGATTTTGCTCAAGCGATCACTGAGACAAGACAAGGATTCTCAATTGATTCTAGTCAGCTCTGCCTTTAAACACTGGGGCTACGTCTAGACTGGCATGATTTTCCGGAAATGCTTTTAACGGAAAAGTTTTCCGTTAAAAGCATTTTCGAAAAAGAGCGTCTAGATTGGCATGGACACTTTTCCGCAAAAGCACTTTTTGCGGAAAAGCGTCCGTGGCCAATCTAGACGCGCTTTTCTGCAAAAAAGCCCCGATCGCCATTTTCACGATCGGGGCTTTTTTGCGGAAAACAAATCTCAGCTGTTTACATTGGCCCTTTTGCACAAAAGTTTTGCACAAAAGGGACTTTTGCCCAAACGGGAGCAGCATAGTATTTCTGCAAAAAGCACTGATTTCTTACAGTAGGAAGTCAGTGCTTTTGCGGAAATTCAAGTGGCCAGTGTAGACAGCTGGCAAGTTTTTCCGGAAAAGCGGCTGATTTTCCGGAAAAACTGGCCAGTCTAAACACAGCCTGGATGTAAAGTGTCAGATATAATTGAGGACTCCCAAATAGACTCCACACCACCAGAAATAAAACCTGTTTCCATCTTTTGTGATGCTCAGTTAGATGTGACTCACTATCCTCTGCTTAGTGTTCAAGTTATGGTAGACCCTAAGCCAGGTCATATTAAGTTCAGGTCTTTTAATCATACAATATGGATAACAACATGGATTTCATTCTCCCAGCTCCAAGTCTTAAGTGAATTTCAATCTAAAAGAGCCAACATTGATCACCTTGACACAGCAAGTGTGTCTACTGATCTCTGTGGCAAAGTAAGTTGTCTATATAAATAAGGTCTGCTCCTGAAGCCTTTTCCTACAGTTGATTAACAGATGGCAGTAGATAGCTCATTCAGACCACTGGCTGATAATAATAGTTAGTCACCCTGACCAGTCATTAACCATAGTCATGGACTCACCCTACTCTCCATTGTCTCTATGATTCTCTGATCACCTGTGACAAAAAAGGAGCGTTGAAAGGGAAACTGAAGGGAGAGACCTCTCTACATTCACCAATCAAAGAGCAGTATTGCCAAAACAAAAATCACAAGGAACGCCTATACAAAGTTATGAGAATGGTCTACAAATCATAATATATTTTAAAAATAAAACAATGTTGGATTTTTATTGGCCTTTTGTTTGAGTATTTAGAGTTCATGTTTTAAAGCTTTCCTCCTTAGCTGTAAGGCCCAGAAGTATAGAGACCTTTTTTTAAATGAAAGCTGAGATTCCTACATAATCAACTGACTCCACAGGCCTTTAAAAAAACACCAAATGTTTGGAGACTCATGGTAAAACAATGGAGGAATTCTTGTGAGCCCATGCTTTGCCCACAGTATAAATAAAAAACAACAACAACAACATCTTCTCTACTAAACATCCTAATGAGATACTGCAAATGGTGAACTGAATTAAACAACTCCTGATATGAACAGGTATTAACCTAGTTTTTCATATCTGAGATGGGTTAGCAGGAATCATATATGATAATATGAAATCTTTACACTCTGAAGTCAACATATTCACAAAGCACCCCTTCTTTCAAGCCTTCTCCCAGCCCCCCAAATGCCATTCCCCTCTCCTCTCCTCTCCTCTCCCCTCCCAGCATCACTCTTTCCCCTCTCCCACTGTCACCTCCCCTCCTGCCCTTGGCCCCCTGGCATTTGTCTCTCCTGCACCCCTGTCTCTTTGTGCCTTCCCCTCCCTCCGCCCAAGCCCCTTCTCCTTCCACCCCTCCCCCTCCAGCCCTCTGCCTCTGCCCAAGCTCCTTCTCCCCCACCCTCGCCCCCCACCTCCGCCTAAGCCCAAGCCCCTTCCCTTCCCCCCGCCCCGACGCCGCACAAGCCCGTTCCCTACCTTCTGCCTTCCACGTTGTGGTTGCAGGGCCGGGGCTGAACCCAGAGCCAGCGAGGCCCCGCAACATAAGAACGATGCTCTTTTGCGCAACAGATGCTCTTTTGCGCAACAGAGCGTCTACATTGGCAGGACGCTCTTGTGCAAAATCAGGAGCCTGGAACCATTTTGGAGAGAGCAAAAGGGCACCAGCCCTTTCCAGGGGTGGGGGCTGGAGTGCCTTCGAGACACGTGCTTAAAGGGATCTCCCCAGACAGCTGTTTCTCTCCTGCTGCCAGCATTAGGACCTCTTGCAGGGACTGACAGCCGTAGCAGTTCTACTTGTGGTTGCCACAGCCTTGTGCCTTAGTGCCATTAGCTGATTTTTGGATCTCAACTCTCTTTTTGTGCCATGGAGCCAGGGATGGCCTTGTGCCTGCTCTGGCCCCTTCCGGCCATTTTGGAGTGCCTGCAGCTGCTGCTCCAGGCTGCTGCACTCGTCGTCCAGGACCTCGAGGCGCAGGTCACTCTGGATTCCCTCACCAGGGAGGCGGTGGTGTCCCTGTGGCATCCCCACCCCACCGTAGAGAGGCCCTTGTGGAGACTGGACACCAGTACTGACCGGTGGGACCGGCTGGTCCTGGGGCAATGGGAGAACTGCAATGGCTGACCAGCAATGGCTCTGGAACTTTCGGATGCGAAAGCAGACATTTCTGGAGCTATGTGCCTGGCTCGCCCCTGCGCTCCAGAGAACCACCGCCCAGCTGCAGGCACCCATCCCCGTGGACAAGAGGGTCGCCGTCGCAATATGGACGCTGGCCACCCCAGACAGCTACCGATCGGTGGCACACCAGTTCGGGTTGGGCAGATCGACTGTTGGTGCCGTTGTCATGCAGGTAAGTCCTGGGGGGGGAGGAAGGAGAAGGTGCTGCACTCCATGCCCAGAGGTAGGCAAGACTCCAGGCTGGGGCGATGGGGAATGCCCCATCACCAAGGGGTTTGGGCCATCCCTCCCTTGCACAGGCCTGCTGGAGGGGGGAGACCCTGGTGTGTGTGAGTGTGAGGGCAGAGGGCATCACAGGGGGGATGGGAAGCCCCCAAGGGAGCACACACTCACCCTGCCTTATGTGATGTTCTCCCCTGTGTTTCTGTGTTCTGCAGGTCGTCCATGCCATCAACGATGTCCTGCTCCAGCAAGTCATCCACCTGCGGAACATGGAGGCTACAGTGGCTGGCTTCACTGCCCTGGGGTTCCCCAACTGCGGGAGAGCCCTGGATGCAATCCACATCCCCGTCTGTGCCCCGGAGCATCGAGCGGACCATTTTATCAACCGAAAGGGGTATTTCTCCATCGTACTCAAGGCCTTTGTGGACCACTGTGGCCGCTTTCTGGACATTTATGCGGGCTGGTCCGGCAGGGCATACGACACCCGCATTCTACACAACTCCAGCCTGTTTGGCAAGCTGGAGGCGGATACTTTCTTTCCCCAGTGGGAATTTACTGTCGGGGATGTGTGCATGCCCACGTGTGTTGTGGAGAATGCGGCCTACCCCCGGCTGCCCTGGTTAATGCGGCCCTACACAGGGCGGACAGACCACAACCGGGCATAGTTCAACGACCGCCTCAACCGAGCCCGCAATCAGGTCGAGTGTGCATTCGGCTGTCTGAAAACCCGGTTTTGGTGTTTGCTCACCCATCTGGAGATGGGTGAGTGGAATGTCCCCGAGGTAGTGGCCACATAATGTGTGCTCCACAACATCGTGGAGCTGAAGGAGGAGGCCTTCCTCGCGGCATGGATGGCAGGCGAAGGCCAGGCCTTTCAATGGCCCCACACAGCTGCCATCCGCCAGGCGCACTATGATGGGGTGCGCATCCAGGAGCCCCTGACAGAGATGTTCTCCCAGGCCCCACAGTAGGGTTGCCTCTGTCTCCCTTGACATCTCCCTCCCATCCCCAACCCTTCCCTCTTCCCCTCCCCTTACCTCCCAATAAACAACAACACAGTTTTTTTTGGAACACAATGTTTAGAACTTTTTATTTACAATGGATGGGGGGATGTAAGATGGGAGGGAGGAAGAGGCTCTGAACTGGGGGGGGGAGGAGGCTCTAAACTGGGAGTAGGGAGGGGGCTCTCAACTGGGAGGGGGGAGCTACTGCTGGGAGGGGTGGCCCCTGCGAATGCCTCTGCGGGGGCAGACCTGGACATGGGGGTCAGGCCATGTTGGGGCAGGCAGCGTGGGAAGCTGGGCAGGAGGGGCAGGAGGAGGAGGGGGCATGGGCATTGCTATGGGAGGGATGGTGGGTGCATGGGTCAATGCCATGCCGTAATGTACGGCATGGCCAATATGCGCGGTGAGGGCAGTGATGGCATCTGCCATGCGGACACACTGGGCCTGGAAGGGGCCCCAGGCCTGCTGGTGCCACTCCAGGTCCGCCTCCACCGGCCGGGTGATGGCTGTCTCCACACGTTCGACGGCCTGCACATGCCACCGAAGCAGGTGGTCCCGCTGCTGGACCCGCCGGCTTGGTGCTTGGGCGGCTGGGGGTGCTGCCACAGGGCTGGAGGGTCCCCTGCTCCTGCTTGGTCCCACTGCATGGAACAGAGGAAAGGATGGGTCAGTCAGGCAGCCTGGCCACCATCCCTACACCCCATGCCCTCTGCCCCTGAGCCCAGGTGACACCACAGTAGTGTGGCTTGGGCCTCTCTCCTTCCCCCTTTGTCTCCCCCCCCCCCATATTGTATGTTTGCATACAGGACCGCCCCTGGAGTAGGGTCCTCCTTCATGTATTGTAACCACCGGTCTGTGTCCTGGCCCCTTGGGGGGTGGGAGAGCACGTGTGTTGTGTTAACCTGTGGAACTCCCTGCTGGTGGAGGCTCTGAGGCTTTGGGCCAATCAGTGATGTTTGACAGGGAGCAAGATGAATCCCCACACAGTGCCTGGAAGCACATATAGCAGATGTGGTGTGGGCGCTCAGATCCCCATCACGTGGGATGTCTCCTGGACGGAACCAGGAGAGTGACTGGGGAGTCTACCATCCTTGGAGCAAAACTCGGGTGGCCCTAGGGCCGGCCCCAGCGCTTCTCCCCTCCCCCTCCTGCTAGCCCTCACGTTCGGTAGCCCAGGGACATGTGTGGCCGCAGTGGGGACTTCCCTCGGGGGGCCCGCCAAGGCATCGGGAGCAGACGAGGGACTCAGTGGGGGCCACACTCACAGGGCTGTGACGCTGCGGTTTTCCCAGCAGCAGCTAGCTGTGCCTCACAGCGAGGCATTGGACAGTGTGCTGTTCTGTGTGCTGCACCCTTGCAGAGCTGTGGGCTGTGGCCTGAGCTCCTGGTGCCCTGGCTGGTTCCAGCCAGCAACCACCCTTCCCCCCTGGTCCAGACGTGAGTGAGCAGCACAGCCCCAGGCGTGCCCTGGAGCTGCCTGCCGCGGCCATGTGCCACTCGGTCACCAGGCTGCACGTGGCTGCACGTGCTGCATACTGCTAATGCTACACAGCGTGCAGCTCACGCTGCCTAAGTGACGCTCCCTCCTCCTCCTGTCCCCCCCGGGCACCTTGCTCCCCCCCGCCCTTGTGAGTGCAAAATGCAACACTCACCACTGGATCCTTCCCCGGCCTCCAAGGGCGCACGGGAGACATTGGGGCTGCCAGAGATGACCTCGAGCTGCAGGGTCATGCTGCTGCCCTGATCCTCCTCCTCATCTTACCTGCTGGCTGGCTCGTCTTCCTCCCCCGCCTCCCTGGGCCTGGTGACGGAGGGGCGCCTGCTCGTGTCCACGGGTACAGACGGTTCGTGGGGTGCTGCCTGGCCCTGGATGCGGTGGAGCCGCTGGTAATGGGGGCAGCTGTCAGCTCCTGCCCCCTGGCCCTCACTGGCCTGGACATAGCCCAGGCGCAGCTCTTTTACCTTAGCCCGGACCTGCTCGAGGGTCTGGGCTGGATGTCCCTGGTGTGAGAGTGCCTGGGCCATGTGGCGGAAGATATCCGCATTGCGGCGACGGGTGCCCCAGGGCCTCCTCTTCCGCCCACAGGTCCAGGAGGGCCTTGAGCTCCCCTGGGGACCAGGATGGGGCTCTCTGTTTCCTGCCTGTTGGAGCCTCCTGCGCTGGGGGTGCGGGTGGCTGTTCCCCCCCTGGAGCAGCCATCCTGGGCTGGTGGGCTGGTGGCTGTTGGGGAAGGCAGCAGAGCCGCGTGGCAGAGCTCTGGCAGAGGCAGCAGAAGGGCTTCTGCCTCATGGCCTCTGCAGGCTGTGTTTGCCTTTAAGGGGGCTCGGGTTACCAGGAAGTCCAGGAGCTGCCTGCAGGTACGGAGCATCCAAGCGGCCACTAGGGCTTTTTTCCGTTTAGACTGCTTTTGCACAAAATGTCTTGGCTGCCTGTCTACACTGGCCTCTTGCGCAAGAACACTTGCGCAAGAGGGCTTATTCCTGAGCGGGAATGTCATAGTTCTTGCACAAGAAGCCCTGATTTCATACATTAAAACGTCAGTGTTCTTGTGTAAGAACTCGTGGCCAGTGTAGACAGGCAGCAAGTTTTTGCGCAAAAGCAGCTTCTTTTGCACAAAATCTTGCCAATGTAGACGTAGCACTGTGTATAAATTCCTTAGAATGAAAAATAGCTTAAAGGAAAATGGCATTTGGGCATTAAAAGCAATTTATCCAATATCATGGTGATTTAACTCACACATAACCATGTATTCTGCTTTTGATATTTTAGTCCACCCTGCTGCCAGCAAATAAGTATCATACATGTCCATCCACAGAAGAACAACCAGTCTAATTGTACCCTTGAAAACGATGTGGTACAGCTTCACTTCTGGCTCTTCTTGTGTCTTCTTGTACCTTTATTATGGGTTTAAACTTGAAAGATTTTGATGAGCCTCAACTCAGTTTTTGATTATTCATGCCAGCCTCGCTAAAGGCTTAACGCTGCCACCCTTACTCCAGCTGAGTGGTTCCTCTTCTTGTGACACCTGGAATGTGAGTGGTGGTAGTGGCAGAATCAGGATCTATGTGTTCAAACTCTCTTTTTTTAACTAAAAGGTTGGCGGGTGGTTTCTGTGTGTTCACATAATAGGTTGTCAGGTCATATAATGTACAACATAGATACATGATATAAGGAAAGTGGTAGAAAACAAGGAAAGTGCTGCTGTTGTTAGCTAAAACTTATTGAAAGTTTGATTGTGTCTTGTAGATATTGCCCTGTATTGTGGGCAGAGCCCAGCTGCCATTCCCCCGAGGGAGCGCCAGGATGAACTCTGTGCACCCACTACTCTTCTATTTATGAAATACAGCAAGCTGCTCCACACATGGCTGGCTTGGATAGTGTGCAGGGGACGTATATATGTCTCCCTTCTTTCCCCACTGGGGATCCATGTGCCTATGGGAGTAGGGTGAGAAAAATCTGGAATTCTGCCATCACAGGCTATGCAAAAGTGTAGTAAAACTTCTTATGGCCACTTTTCTGGCCATCCACATAAGGGTCTAGCAGAATCTGGTCTTAATTTGTGAGAGATTCCTGCAAGTTGGCCAATGGTCACTATAATTCTAAAATTTAAGAGCAGACAAGAAAGTCTGAGTCACTTTGAAATACGGAATCTTTTTTTATGCAAGCCAGTACTTCTCTGCCCCTACTACAGCTGCAATGGCAGCATAACTGTGAAACCTTCCCAAATTATATGTTCTTCTGTATCATTATTTTCTTTCACTGTAAGCCTTGTTTAATAAAGTGCTTAGCATCTGGAATTACAGACCAGTTAGCTTAATTTCAGCTGTAGGGAAGATATTAGAAAGTAGTTTAACAGATTAAGAGGAGGAGTATGCAGTAAAGGCAACTTTCAGCCTGATTAAGGATAGACAACATACTTTAGGAAAAGAAAGTCACGCTTCACTACCCTTTTGGAATTCTTTGAAGATAACACTGCCAAGAGAGGGTATACAGGGGACAGTATATTCTTAGATTTTTCAGAAGCTATTTGACAATGTTTTACATGGGAGATTAATGTTTAAGGAGAAGAGGGTCAAGGTGTAGGAGAATGTTTGGCTCATTAAATTGAAAAGTAGCTATAAGGCAAGAACAATTAGTAGCTGAAAATGAAAAGCTTTATATTATAGAAGAAATATAACTTATGAGCCCTCCCCCATATATCTATGCTGAGTTAACTTATTTAAATACATTAACTAAGTGGAGGTTCAGTACTGAAACTGAAATGGCATGAGGATTATTTCTTTATAGTGCCTGGAAGTGCCAAATGAGATTGTGGTGGTCCCACCATGCTAGGCACTGTACAGACACATACTTAGGCTACACCTACAGTGTTCATTAGGGATGTGATTGCTAGCTTACACAGATATACTTGCACTAGCTCTTATCAAGGTAGTGTGCTAAAAACTGTAGTGTAACTGGGGCTGTGTTCAATGTTTCCTCTAATCTTTTCCATCCATATGTGGAATTAATTTTTTATGTGCACTGAGACATGCAAATGTGCACCTCCAATAAAAACAGAAAACCTAGCTGTGGATGCTCTGTTTTTTAGCTGGGCAGCATCTGAATTTTTTCTGAGTGGCCGCATAAGCGCACAGCTTCAGGGAACACTGGCCGCAGCAGCACAAGCTAACCATGCCATCTATATACCAATGAGTTTAGGCAGGTTTATAATCAGTGCCCCTAGCCTTTGCCAACATTTTCTACTGATCATGGTACCCTCACTACACTACTACTTTTAGTGGTCTAGCTAGATGAGAGCCAGCAGGAGTGTGTCTGTATGAGCTGGGAGTTACCCCTAGCTCCAGGTGTAAGAATACCGTAAGAGATGCTCGGAAAGGATTAGCATCTTAAGTACACAATACAGAACAAGAGTAGGAGAAAGGAAGTATTATTTCCTTCATTTACATAGGAATTTCTGAAGTGCAGAGAGTTACGTCTATACGGCTTCCTTCTTGTGCAAAAGCCTATGCAAATGAAGCACAGATTAGCATATTGCCTCACTTCACTTGCATCATTAATTAGGAGCCGTTTTTGCACAAAACCCTTCTCTTGTACAAGAGCCATTCTTCCTAATTTTTTCAGGAAGAACGGCTCTTACGCAAGTGGGGAGTTTTGCACTAAAAGGCACTGTGTAGACGGCTCCTTTTTGTGCAAAAACCTCTTGCGCAAAAATGGTTCCCAATTAATTATGCAAATGAAGTGTGGTGATATGCTAATCTGCACTTCATTTGCATAGGCTTTTGTGCAAGAAGGAAGCAGTGTAGACGTAGCCTAAGTGTCTTGTCCAAAGTTATCAGAATGAGGAATTGAACCCAGACTTCCTGAATCTCAGTCCAGTGCCTTAGTTACAAAACCATCCTCCCCCTGAATCACAGCTATTATAGTTTGCAGGTGACATTTTATAGGGAACAACAGAATATTCTGAGGAAGAGCAAAGCAGCCCAGTGGTGCTGAAACTAGAGGCGCTGGGGGTGCTGCCACACCTTTGGAATTGAAGTAGTAATAGCAAACACCAAACATATGGTTTTCTTCATCAGCATCCCCACAATAAAAATTGTTCCAGCACCCCTGGCAAAGCCATACACTGAAAGGAAAATATCCCCAGTTCAACAGATGTCAAATGTATTTCCACACAGATATTTTGAAACTTTTTTAACCAGAAAAGAGACTTGGAGTTTATTGTAAAAGAATATCTTGCAGTGTCACCTCAACATGCAGCTGCAGTTAAGTCTTTTGAATAGAGGTTAGACCTCGCTGGTCCAGCACCCTTGGGACCTAACTGGTCCCGAATGAGGGGACTTGCCAGACCAGGGGTCCCTCCCCTCATGGCCTGTGCTGCCCCTGGGCTAGAGCTCCAGCCTGCCCCTGCTTCTGCCCAAGCTCCCTTGCCCTGGGGCTCTCTAGGTGCTGCCAGCTGTGCTACTGCCAGGGCTGGAGTGCCATGGTCAGAGCTGTTCAACCCGGACAGAGGTCAGCAGCCACCTGGCTCCATGGCTGGAGCCAGAGCTCCAGGGCAAAGAGATGGGGCCAGAGCTCCGTGGCCTGGGCCAGAGCTTCCAGGCTGCTGCTGGGGCTGGGCTTGGAGCTCCCCGGCCACTGGGGCCATAATGGGGCTGGAGCACCCTTAACTGGGTTCGGAGCCCCACAGCCGCTGCCACGTTAGAGCTCTGCAGCCTCTGGAGCAGGAAGCTCCCCTGGGGCCAGCCAGACCTCCCTGTTCCTGGGCTCTGTGATCCAGGAACATCCGTCGTCCATGCCAGACCACAGATGCTGCTGGACCAGGGAGTCCCAGTTAAGGGAGGTACAACCTGTACATTGAGTAACTTGTGAGAGCACATTCAAATTAAGGATATAAAATCCCATTTAATTGGTTAACCAGTTAAACGTATTGTATAACTGGTTAACCAATTAACAGAAAGGCCGGTGGTGGGTGCTCCAGCCCTGGCCCACCATAGACAGAGGCTGCTTTGGATGCTGGAGCAGTCCCTATCTGCAGTGGGCCCTGCAGGGCTGGAGCAGCCCTCTGCCCGGCAGGCCGGGAGATGCTCTAGTCCTTACCGGTTAACCGGAACCGGTAAGCATCACCTGTTAAGCGTGATGCTTACTAGTTAACATTTCATGTCCCTAATTAAAATATGTAGTTAGCACTCTTTGGGGTTAATCATGTTGCAAAAATGATACAACGTTCGTAATTAAATCTAGCTTGAATCATATATGACTAAGTTATAACCTGAAGCCTTGTCTTAAATATCATGCCTGTACAAAGGAACCAAGTTGTACATCACTTATTTTGTTCCATTATATTATCAAACAGCACAACAAAGCAAGCAGGAATGGGAACAAATACGTCTTCAGCTTGGGTCTGCATTATAAAACCATGCAAGAGGTGAACATGACAGCACACATATTCCAAATATGTAGCTTTCCCACTTGTGCCTAACTCCTAGCACACTATGCTTGAAATCTAAATTAGGGATCCAGTTTTCTAAGTGGGTACTTAAATGAAATGTAAAAATCATGTGTTTATATGCACAAATGGATGTTTTAGATTTGGATGCATTTTACATGCCTAAGTGTCTTTTACTGCACACAGTTTAGGTGACTTGAAAATCAAGGACAGTGCCTTTGATCTAATCCTGCTTTTGTCCTGCCCTTAAGTATCCCATCCAAGAATCCTGCCTGCCTATGCAACTGGTACTGGAGCTGGCTCTCTTCTTACACTGGTATAATTCAGGAGACTTCAGATATTCCTGATTTACAATGGTATTAGTAAGATCTGATTCAAGTCTATTTTGTTTAGAATTGTTGCCACCTTCTCTGCTCTTCTGCCTGTCTTCCCCCAGAATACTGTCAGCTGTGCAAGCTATCTGACAAGGCTTTATTCAACATAGTTGATAGTTGCTGCTTTGCTACTTGCACACATATGATGGTATTCTCTAGGGCTGCATCACAGAAAGAACAGTGATCTGATACAAGGAGCAGGGAAAGGAGTTTCACTTTAATGCAAGTAGTAGAGGCCAATGTTTTGAAGCTGGGGAACAATGCTTCTAATCTCATGTGTGTGAGGGTGGGATTTGTTACATGTCAGATGAACTACCCAAATTAGCACTGCTATGGCTGACATAGGGGCCACTATAAAGCAGACAAAAACACAGTGGATTGCCATAGTTGGCACTCCAGAGAAGAGAGGGCCTGATTTATTATTCATTTACATTGGTGTAGATCAGGAGTAAGTCAGTGGAGTTACATTGGAGTGAGGGAAGGATCAGACCTGGAGATTTAATCCAAACTACAGTGAAATTTATTCTGTGTGCAAGATGTCTACATTAGAGTCTTCTAGGGGGACTTCAATATAAAGTGCAGCTGTGCTTAGGTTAGGAGTGCCACACCTCTTATGTGGCATAAGTATCTAAGCCAGCAAAGCTGCTCAGTGTGCTGTTATTGCTTGTGCTATGTCCTAAAGGAACATGAGTCAATCAATAATTAAGACATAAAGTATTATTTGTTGACATGGCAACCTGTTCACAGAAGTGATGTGAACTTAATGTCCTTCTTTCATGTCTCATATGCAAGTAAGACTCATGTGGAACAAGTTGTACAAATGGAATATATTCTGCTGGGGAAAAGGACAACATGTAAAATCAGGCAATTTCTTTTACACAGTAATCCTTGGGAGAACTGAGGTGTTTTTAACTTTTAGAGAGTTGATTTTGTAGACCCCATATGTTATTGCTAATTTCCTTTTAGAAATTTGAAAGCAGCTTCCCTCTGGATTTTTAACTGATTTTCTAAATGGCACATAAATGAACCCCACTTTTTAATTTACATCACTGTTTAGGCACCAGATGATGTCAGGAAGAATCTGCACAGCTCAGAGAATTTTAGTTGACAGTGGGTTATGCTCAGTGTTGGTGCTTAGTTCCAGATGTGGAATTGTCATCAGCAGCAGTTGTCTTTCATGCTGAAGTCTACAGATTAAGCAGGAGGGTTTTTGGAATTGTAGATTGCTAAAAGACCCCTCAATTTCCACAGGTAGCCCAGGAATACAAATTCATTTTTGTTGCTTGCATCTGCAACTCCTGTACACTCTCCGTGGATTGCCATTTATCCTCTTGTTTGTTGATTTGTTTTGCTTCCAAGCATTCTACACCAGACATTATTTTAATCCTGTGATCCAAAATGATTCATTTGCCACTGCAACTTCATACATGTTGCTATCTGTGTCGCAGTGGGCGAGGTCCTTTTTTTTTCCAGGGCATTTTTGTATTCCTGCTTGTATCAATCCCTTGATCTTTTACACAGTTAAAAAGTTTCCAGATTTTTTTTTCTTTCGGAGCCTTTTGTCCTTTATGTAAGGGACATGTCTAGTCCAGTTAAAGCTGTGCTTTTATAAGATTGCTTCAATGCTGTTTGTGCAACATCTTTGCAGAATTTTTTTATTCATGATTTTATCTTTCCACTTAATATGCATAATAACTCAAAAGTGCTGTTGATTAATTTTTTTTCCCAGAGCTTACATGTGCCAGTGCTACTGTTTCCATGTTTTCCAACTGTAAAGTAGAAATCAGTGGATCTGATTCTCCTTCAAAACTATATAAATCAGGAGTAAATCAAAGAAGTCAGTGGAGTTACATTAATTTAAAACAGTATAAAAATAAGGAGTTGTAGACACCGCATTCCAATTTGGCACACTTAAACCATGCTTTTTTAAAATTCAAGTAACAAGTTTTAATCAATAAGTCAGTTTTTGACAACATTCCTCGCAGGTAGGTGAAATGTGTTGCCTCGTAGGGTTCATCACTACTGATTGCTATACTCAGAGTAATGCATTCCCAAGATGTGGGTTGCTACACTGCCTTTGTTGTTTTCAGATTATTGGGAGAAGTCTATAAATTTTAGCTACCTAAATTTTTAATGATAAGCTCAGTTCCAATGGAATGTGTGTAACAAGAGCACTGTCATTGGCAAACGAGGGATGTAAAATTCCATGTAACCAGTGAACAAGTGAAATGTTAGGTTTAACTGGTTACCCAGGATCCTGTGGGTGGCGGGCTCCTCCAGTCCAGCTGGGCCCACCACACTGTAGCTGATTTGGTGAGGCGGGGCTGAGCTGGCCTTGAGTGGGGGCTGTTCCACCCAAGCTGGGCCTATCGCATTGCAGGTAGGTGCCTGTGTTATGGAGGGCTTGGCCAGGCTGGAGCACCCCACCACTGATTAACTGGTTACCAGTAAGCATCACTCAATTAACCGGTTTTATCCCTGCTTATAACTTCCTGTTAAGGAGGTTTCTGTGCCTTTCTGTCTGCTCAGCTTTAAAATCTTGTCAGAATGTCAAAATGTAAGAACTCCTGGCATAACCTCTCTCATCATTGATCATCGCTCCAAAGAAAAGCTATAGTGAGGGATTTGGTGCAAAACCACACTCTTCCCCAAATCTATTTTGCGTCACAAATATAGCCGATAATGTGTCGTCCATAGTTTCTATCCAGTATTCTGGTACACAGATGATGGATGAATTGTTCAAATATCTCTGAAAAGGCAAACTTTTAGGGGAATTTCTAAAATCTTAGGGCCTGATCCAGCAAAGCACTTAAGCACATGCAGAAATTTAAGCATGGGAAGAGTCTCACTGACTATGCAGATGCTTAAGAGTTTTAGTCAGCTGACAGCATGAAAAGTTTTGTTAGTCTGTGGGCCTGATTCTGATAATATGAAGTATATTTACTCAGCACTTTCAACTATAACTGTGTTTTCTTCCTGGAAGAGTTTAAAATTAAAATAAGAATAGATAACATTACAATAGCTAAGACTGTAAAATACTCAAAGCCAGGGACTATGTTCTCATGTTAAGAGCATCTCATGTCATCTTCTCGTGTTAACAGCTCCTTGCAAAACAGGGCACCAATCCCAACTGGAGACGCTTGGCACTGCTGCAGTTTAACTACTACAGATGGAACCTCTGTAGTCCAGCACTCTCTGGTCAGCAACATCTGTGATCTGGCATGATTTAAGTTTGCCAGATGTCCACTTATCATGAGTGTGTCCAAGTTTCCTGCAGTCCCATAAAGTTTGTTTACAGCCACCAGTCCTGGCTCTCAGTGTTCTGTGTGAAAGCAGATTATTTATCTCTAACTTATCCCTGAATTTCTTCTAAGAAAATAAGCAGTGGACATGGTGGTGATACCCTTAGACAATATTGACAGCCCAGGATACGTTAAATTGTCTGATTTGGCACCGGTCAGGTCCTGACTGTGCCAGACTAGAGAGGTTCAACCTGCACTACATAATAATAAAAAAATCTAGAGCAGGGGTCTCAAACTCTCAGCCTGTGGGCCATCCCCAGCTGGAGCAATTGCACAATCTGGCTTGGGAGCCCTGACAAGCCACAGAGAGGGATTCAGGCCATTACCCTCCCCCAAACTCCAATTCTTCCCACTACCGTCCTGCCCTCTCTCCACTATGGCACCCCATACCTGGAGATTTTGGGATCACTGGAGGGCCTGGCATGGGGCAGCAGCAGAGGTTGGTCCCCCCATATCGTGTGATGGCAGGAGCCACAGGAAAGCAGAGCAAGTGCACCTGCCCAGTGCTCTCTGCTTCCCCATGGCTCCTGCCACGGCAGCGTGGAGGGGTGGGGCAACCACTGCTGCCACCCCATTGCCAGCCCTCTCACCTAGAGATCCCCGAAGACCCATCCTCTGGGGACAAGGTGTGATGGGGAAGAGGAGAGGTCAATGAAGGAAAGGGGAGGGGTGTTGAGAACAGTAATGGACAGCCTCCCTCTCCTTCTGGCCTGCCAGGACTTGCAGGCTGGATTGTGCAATTAATCTGGCTTGGGATGGCCTGTGGGCTGGGAGTTTGAGAATCCTGATCTCATGGGTGCCATTTGGGGTGGGCTAAAGGATCTGCAGTGCAGTGCCCTTCCCCCCCGCAAATTTCCTGTGTAGCTAGACACTATCTCCTGCCTCCGGTGGCTGGACCTGTGTTGGTGGCCAGAGTTAAAACTACGTGGCTGGAGCTGCATGGTGGCGTCTAGGGTGGGGACTGTGTGGTGGTGGCCAGAGCTGGGGCTGGAGCTGGGGCCGGGTGGCAGTGGCTGGAGCTAAAGCAAGGTGGCTGGGGCCAGAGTTGAGGCCGTGTAGCTGGGGCTAGACCGTGGCAGCCAGAGCAGAGGCCGGAGCTGTGGTAGCAGGCTGGGATGGGGACTAGAGCAGTGTCCGGAATTAAGGCCGCGTGGCTGGGCCCAGAGCTGGGACCCCATGGCAGCAGCAGGAGCTGGGGCCGTGAGGTGGCGGCTGGAGCTGGGGCCACGTGGCAGCAGCAGAAGCTTGGGCCACAGTCGGAGATGGGGCCATGTGGCATTGGCATGTGGTGGCTGGAGCAGAGGCCAGAGCTGGGGTGGCAGCCGGAGTTAAAACCGTGTGGCTAGGGGCAAAGCTTCAGCCATGCAGCAGTGGCAGGAGGTGGGGCCGCGTGGTGACAGCAGGAGGTAGGGCCACATGGCAAGGGCTGTAGCTGGAATGGAATCATGGTTTAAGCTGCTCCTCCCAAAATTTGAAATGGCGCCCCTGCCTGATCTAGAGGGAGACTGCACTGCTATGCAGGGCAAGATGCTTATAAAGTGCATTAATATTAGTGCCTTTTCCTAGCTGGTTATAGTCTGAATCTGCATTTAAACTACCAACGAAACCCCAGTCACAGGCTGATGCACAATCTGAATCTTTTGGGGGCTATATTCCCTTGCAGTCTTCCTTTTCCTCTTCCAAACATAAGATATTTAAAGAAATAAGATACATATATCGTTTCATAAGGAAACAAGAGATTGCTAAGACAGTATGTGACGAAGTTGAGATTTTATTTGCCTTGTTATATAGCATTGTTTCTTAAACTGTATTCCGAGGCAGTCGGAGGTGTGCTGCGGAGAACAACAGAATTCAAAATGGCCGCCTTTTTCTTTGTTCAATAACTTTCCCCTGACCCCACCCCTTTTTTATTTTTATTTTTTGCTCAACAAAAAAATCCTTAGTGTTCCCCATTAAAAAAATATTGTTTGGTGTTCCTCGGTCTTAAAAAGTTTAAGAAAACACTGTTATATAGCATGTTCTGGCCTATAGTAACCCTGTGTGTGTGTGCCTCAGTTTCCCGGGGCACTGCACCAATAACTAGATGGTGATAGGAATTTTGGGTATTACTCTCACTGAGGGAGGCTACCTCAGCCTCAGCATGGACACAATGGCCAATGCCCTTTGTAACCTGAGCAGGGAAAAGGTGCAAGCAGGTATCACCTTTTGCCTGGTCAGCCGAACAAAGGCCAGAGGAGGGGCTTGGGCCCAGGCTTCTGGGTGTTATTCTCAGCTGGTCTGGGGTGCAGGAAGAGAGTCAGGCCATTGGCTGTATGTCCCCCTATCCTAAAGATGGATTGTGCTGACTGCTTCTGGTTACTGTGCTTACAAGTCTGTTCTATGCTGTGCCCTTGTTGACTAATAAACCTTCTGTTCTACCTGCTAGCTGAGAGTCGCATCTGACTGCGGAGTAGGGTGCAGGGCCTGGTGACTCCCCACTTCTTGGTGACACAACATGATTATAATAAATCCTTAGCCAGGCCACTTATGAAATTTCACATACTTCATATTCACTCCCTACTTTCATTACCCACTACTTCATATTCACTTCCTCTTTCATAAGGGAAAGCGTGTCCGATCTCTAGTTATTCACTTTCAATTGTTCACTACAGTACCTTGGCAATTTACTTCCTTGCATACTTGAACTCTTTTTAGGAAAACTTCTTACTCCTGCTATCTGTGCTGGAGTTTTGGGCACAAAGCTGCAAATTCAACTCAAAAGTAAGGTCCTCAGAATGAGGTTGAGCACTTCAGGTCCTTAGCTATATTCTTGGTTATCTGGGTATACTTCAAAAAAAAAAAAAAGACAGGAGACACTTGAAATGGGTTTTAATCAGGGCACAACTTTAATATACAGATCTCAGGGGTTAGCCGGCAGATAAAATGTACAGTATAGGTCAATTCATGTTACTTTAAATAATTACCTAGTGTAGTAAGATGAGGGCCTGAAACAAAAGTCCATGTAGCACAGACCTGGTTTGAGGCCTGAGGCCTAGCTAACAATGGACAAAACGTGGTTAATATAAGGCAAAGCTGAGCTGGGAGCAAGAGACAGGCCCCTGCTCACAGAACTTGGCATGAACACGACTGAGAGTGCAAAACACTAATTGGTAATAGGTCCAGGTATAGAATAGTAATTGGTACTAGTTACGGACTATAAAACAGAAATTGGTACTAGTCATAAGCTGAAAGTGCATTCCAGAAGGATGGTACCAACAGCTTGTGAAAAAAGACCTTGGTACCCACACTCTCCACAGCAATGAATCCAGGTTCAGGAAAGGGTCTAAAAAGACAGCATGATGGATAGAGATGTTCTTGTCGAACAACAAGGTGCAGGATGATGGTAGGCAGTGCTTTTTTTGTGATGGTACTGCCCGGTACGCAGTACCGGCACCTACAGATGCAGTACCAGCACCTCCAGACAGAGCTCAACAACTTTTCCCCCGGAGTACCGTCACTTTTTTTTTTTTTTTAAACAAAAAAAGCACTAAGTAGCATCAAAGGGTAGTAACGTGACATGTCAGGAGTGATGTGAAACTTGTTTATATCTGTATGTAAAGTGGTGTCTTAGAGGGGCAGTCTTTGTCTGACCTAGGGGGAAATGGGACTTCCCACTGTTTGAGCTGGGCCTTTGTTACAAGATTCGTATGCGTAATAGTTTGGTAGAGTCTACTGACAACTATTGTTGTACTTTGTTTAACAATAAACCTGGCTGGGCGCCTTTGATATTTATCTGATTTGTGGTCTTTGGGGGCTCTCTAGGAGTCTGCTGTGTTGACTACTTGCACAAGTCAACACTGCACACATGACTGAGCACGCATGCACACAGCTGACTGGTTATCATCATTGATGGAGCAGGAGACCTGTCAGGACACCACATCAGTAAGTCCTGACTGCTACACCCAGGGCTCCACCAGCCACGCTTACTTTCCATCCAGGTCTCCCAGCGAACCCATGGCTTAGACCTTACCATCTGCTACCCTTATTGGAGGGTTAAGGTGGGCAATGAGAACAAGAGGGGTGGGGGAGATTAGCTTCCTGCCATGTCAATCAGAGGAGCCCCAAACCACCTCCCCCTTTCTATTCCTTAATCCAGTACCTCCTTTTAAGTCTTTTATCAGGCCATTTATCTGGTCCTTGAATGCCTTCCTCTGTGGAGTACCTGCAATGAATATCTGCCGAAACTTATGACTTAAGTTGCAAAATATGGCCTACCACCTTTTCTTATCCAAAAAGAATCTCTCTGACTCTTGCTGTGGGGAAGATGAAAAAAACTTCACTCCACCAAAGCCAATCTGGTGGTGCAGGAAAAATTCCTTTCCAGTGCCCCTTAAAAAGGAGCAACTAATGTAATGCCCACAGTAAGTCCTAACCCAACCTGATGTTTGGCTCTACTAGGGGAGAGAAGTGGATGCTGGCTTTGCTTGCTGTGTGTAAGAAAGAGACTTCCCCCACCCAGTACTTGTACCTATATACCTTTTGAGACCTCACATTCATGAGAAGAAGAGTCAGTGCTGCAAACTGTCTGCAGTCCACTTCTTTGCACCAGTCTCTGACCTCATTCAACCTCTCCCCCCCCCCCCCCCCGCCCCCGTTATACTCCCTACAGTCATAAAGCAAAGCCATCTTTCTCCAGTAAGTCCAGGCAATCCCTCTCCTACTTAGTTGTGGTGCAGTCATTTTAGGTCTGGACAAGATGTGCAGTCGCATAGTGCATCTCTTGCACCCTTAATAAATAAACTGCCTCACTGGCTGCTTTGCAGACAAACTGGCAACTCTTAGGCATTGCTCATGTATCTTTGATAATGTTTGAAAGACTTCTACTGAGTTGTTTTATTAAAAAACCTAAATGTTCTATGTTATGGCAGTTATGGTATTGCTGTTCATTTAAAAATAATGTTTTAAGATGCCATACTTCTTGACGTGGAATTTTGCTCTGACTTTGAACATGTAAATCAGTATATAAACCATACAATCCCGGTAATTTATAAACACAAACTAAAGATATTTAATGGGATTTTTACAGGCACCTTATAATTACACCGGAACAACAGTATGAGGAGGGAGTGACCATAGCCACATTAGGAAAAAAGAAGCATGACTGCTTTCTATGCAAGACTTAACTTGATGGAAATCTAAAATATTCCCATGGTAATTCCAAACACCGGAATTATTTGTGTTAGTACTTAGTGCCCAATCACGAAATCTTTATTCTTGTGTGTAGTCCTTATTTGAACAAACACGACAGTGAAGTAAATGCATGAATGAGAATGACTCAAGTGCATAAACATAGCCCTGACATATTTTAACACATGCAGCCTTCTCAGACCACTCTCTCTCTGAAAAGTGTTTTTTGCTCATGATAAGCATTTTTCTACTTCATGCATGTAACGTTAATACCTAACCTAGTGGGAATAATTTAGCACATGCTTCTGAGTGGCTGTTTTAACAACATTTTTGTAAACTTTTTACTGAAGGAATTTTGGTTTCCTTCAGAGGATGGCAACCTACGGACAGATATAGCTGTCCCATAGGCATAGGGCTTACTTATTTTGTTTTTGACTTAAATGGTTGTTTACTATGCCAAATGAATGGAAGATAGGACCAATTTACCACGTGCTTTGGGACCCTTCTGGGAGGAATGTGCTGCGTAAATATAAAATACTAATAATTATTATTGACATCACAGTCAGTTACATGCATGAAATATGCTGCAGAGATCCCCTGGCTAAGAATGCAGCAATGCAGCTCTGAGAGATGTGGTGGTTTAGTGAGTGTTAAATTCTGCTAAATTCATAATAATAGAAGAAAAGGCTGCTAGACAAGACAGAATTTCCCCTTTAGCTGTTGCTCTGAATGATGTAAATGAGTGATAGTAATATGCGTTTTTAAACATGTGTTTTGCTACACATATTTATTACAGTTAAATAAAGTTCCCTACCTATGATAAATGAAAACATGTATTGTACACCATGGATTTTAACCACATGTATTCATTCTTTTTTGGGGTCTCTTCTGTAGGGATATTTTTTCTGTTAGATTCTAACATGTATCTCAAGTTTTAAAATTCCTGCAAACCAAGAAGTTCCCAGAGTCCAGACTGCAGCCTGAGCCCAAATGTCTAAACCACAATTAAACAGTCCTGCAGCCAAAGCTCCTTGACCTGGCACAGGCCAGATGCAGGTTTTTAACTGCAGTGTGGAGAGTCTCCCTTCAAATTGCAATACTGCAGGGGATTGCTGCATGCTAGCAGTAGCTTGCACATTCCAAATGAGGAGGTAATTTCCTGAATCCACAACATAATCAGAGTAATATGTGATATCAACAAGACAATCTGGTGAGGAAAACTTGAATTTGCTTAAAAGTTGCTAGGTCAAATTTCCAAAAGCCCCTAGTGAGTTAGAAGCAAGAGTTTCTATGAAAGTCAGTGACAGCTTGTGCTTCTAAGTAACAGGCACTTTTGAAAATACCACTTGTTATTCTTGCACTATAATAGCTTGCACCTGAGGCCATATGATATCTTTCTGCTGAAAATCAGGCATAATTACTAACTACAGGGGAAATGTCTAAATCACCCAAATGTACAAGATTATCATTTTCCACTAAGTAGCAGTGCTCATCTAATATCTTTGTAAGTGTATAAAAAACTTCTTTTTATTCTTCCAAATGTGTATAGCGTAGTGATTCAGGTAACTCCATCCTGGCGCAGTCATAACTTACCCTGCAGTTCTCCTTCTCCAGCAATGTTCTATAATGCATACATATTTTCTGATCATATTGGTCTAGGTGCCCTTTGCAGTACTCAGTAACCACACTAGGTGTGTGGGTTACATACTTCCCCTAGGTGAGAAAGCACTTCCCGAGCTTCCGAGACCCAGTTGAGATCCTGGACGAGCCCCCACTTGTAACCACCACCAAGGCGGAGTTGAAACTGGGACCTTGGGAGCTGACTATAGGAGCCTCTACCCTCTGAAAGCCAGCTGGTCATAGGTCGTCTACCATTTCTTGCCTCTATGCATCTCTTTATGGATCTCCCTAAGTTTTACAGGGGAAGCAGCCGTTTACATGCAGTGAAAGAATCTGATGCAGCAATGGGACTACTTAGATGCTTAATGATTACTAACATAACTAACTAAAAGTTAGCAGATCAGCATGAAAATATTACTCTTCAAAAGAGGGAGGGACCATATGAGCATTTTTTGCAATTTCAGAAGTAGTGCAGGGAATTTAGTCATGCATTAATTTTTAAATTAGTGAAAAATGTGTAGCTAAATTTCCTAATCAGTTCTGAAAATCTCAAACATCAACCAGAGTATTTTCTCGGGAGATGCACAGAGCCTCTACGAATGGTTTAACCTCCTAAATAATCATTCCACAAGGACAGATTGAGACATAGCCATCTGAATAGCAACAGTGAAAAATGGCCACTGCAGTTTAGTTGGATGTGATCTGCAGCTGAGCTAACTAGACCATTTTTACTGCTACACAAAAGTCTGGCTATCTCCTTTCCCTAGGTTAAACCATGTCCTCTTCTTCAGGAATAGTAGTGTACTCTCCTATCTCTGTGTGTTCATTTGAGGAACAGGTGGCTCAGATCAGCCAAATAATCCTGGCAGACCTTGAATTTAGTGGAATGGTATTGCTGTTTCAACCAGCTTACAAGTTCTTTTGTTTTCCTGCCATTGCTGTGGTAAATGCTCCTTCCATACACAATACATGCACACAAATTAGAATATACATAAAACAGAAAATCTAATGGGTTAAGAAAAGAGAAATGAGTCAGAAGAGCAGAAGCCATTCAAGAATTTGCTGCTTTTTTAATGTATGTGTTTGAGGGCTGGGGATGTGTATTTTTAGTTAAGGCAAAGAAGAGTTAATACTTTGGATAGTCTTGTAAGTCAGAAACAAATGCTCCTCATTATCCATTGATTAAAGGAAAAACAGTTTCCTAATCTAGATCCATGAACAGCTGGAGAAATCACAATACTTTTTAGATAAATTATTGCCAAATGTTTTGAAATGTACTATGTCCTCCCTGTCCTGAGCATTCAGACTGAATGTTTATACCATTTGATTATCTGAGATGACCAATTTGTTCTTAGACTGGGACAGAGCCTAAGACAACACATCTCTTATATCTATCCATACTCTGTAATTATTTCCAAAATCTAAACTGCCCACCATGCAGCTGGAGTGCTGAGACCACTTACAGACACTTTTCCAAATTATGACTCATTACATTAAGCCTTCTCTTCATGAAACTATGCTTAACTGTGCATGTGCTGATTGTTTTCTTTGTCATCTGACTTTCAGACTGGTTACTGATCTCCTTTGATATACTGTATATGACATCCTAACAAAACCAAGTCTTTAATCAAAATGATGAGGATTCAAATGAGTGCCACTGTCAGACGGCAGGCTAAGGCTAACATCCAGCAGATGTGTACTTGTAGGTCAGATGGAATGAATGGATTTAAGACATACAATTGGTAAAATCTTGAGATTAACCCTAGATCTGATTTTAAAACTCAGCTGGGACATTTTTGCAACGCTGTATGTTGGTTTTAAATGTCATTTAGAGAAAGACCTAACAAACATTTTATAAGTTTTGTTTGGTATAAGAAATCTTACAAGTGATAATCTATTAGGGAATGGGAATTTGTCCCTGGGAATGCAAATTCTTTAATGGCTCTGACTAAATGTCTTGATGCTAGAAATGTATGGATTGTCATAAATTAATTATTTTAGTGCTATTACAAAAATTAGTTTAGTTTTGATATAACTAGTCTACAGTATATGGAAAAGGAAAACTAGCAATCCAGGGTGGTTTATTTTTAACAGACTTTGTATGAAAACAGGTACAAAATACTAGATAGCTATAGACTTAATTTAAGCAATAACCCCAAGCATATCAGTCCCTTATTACTCACATAAGTACTTGTAAGAATCAGAAAGCACACAATGCAACTATGCCTCTATACTGCTTAGTATGATGTCATATTCACTGCCAAACTGGGTAAAAGTAAGGCATGTGGATTTCATTTTTTTTAAAATTCCTCAGTAGAACATTGCGTAATGAATCTTCTGTCCCAAGTAAACAATACATTAGGAAGGGGCCAATCCTGCCACTGTGCTAAGCACATTCTCCAACCCTAATGAGAGGTATTCTGCACATTGCAAGATCCATTCCTAAGTGACAAGTTCCAGTGTTTAAGCTTCAGTGTACTATTTCTTTTTTGAATTCCATAGGGATGCAAAGGTTAGAACTTGAGAAGAAGCTATTTAGCACAAAGTATTTCATTAAAGAAAATGCTACACGGTATTTATTTTAACAATTTTGATATGTTCCAGGGAAATACGGTAGATATAATTAAATATAATGCAGAGGAAAAAGCAGAAGAGAACTGAATATGCTATATGGATGGCTACAGCAAGATAGCAACCTGGGTAGTGACCTTCATTTCATAGTGATGAGAATGAACTCAAGAGCACCCTCTCATTGCTACTTGGCTTTGTCTACACTACATGTTTTTGGAGCAGAAAATATGTTAATGGGGGAGAGGCATAAGGATTTTGCATGAAACGGGTTTTTTTTTGCAAAATGGAAGCGACTACACTGCTTCTTTTAGTGCAAAAACCCTTTGCGCAAAAAGAAACAGCAGAAAATGCTAATGATGTTGTGACTTATGCTAATGAGTCCCTCATTAGCATATTTTCTGACGCAAAAACAAGTAGTGTAGACAAAGCCATTGTGTATGCCTACAATAGGTGAATTCAAGCTTTAATGAGCACTGGTTCATTGTAAATTCACTGAAAGTTTCCCAAGAAATACTGATGTCAATCATAAACCAAAAAAGCTTTAAGCACATCAAAACAAGATATCATGGTGAAGAGCACTGCATATATGCCCAAGACAGGGCCTAAGACAACACATGGGTAGATAGATTGTTCTTGGACTCAATTCTGACTCCTGCTACAATCCATGTTCAACTTTGGTGGCTCCAAAAGGCCAGAAACCTGGAGATTCCTCTTGAATAAGAACTATGGCATCCTCCTACACCATCCTTTCTCTGCCCCAATGCAGGAGTGTGCTAGTACAAGGAGTGGATGTGGCTAGAGCACACCGTGTTCTGGTGAACCCAGCTGATACACCAGCAACTTGGACATAATTTAGAGCAGTCCTGAGGGTATTCTTATTTATGCCAAGGAGTAGAATGGCCCCTGGGAGTTCTCAGGTTCAATTAACCCCTCAGCTGACCCCAGCATTACTGGGCATAGCTGAGAACTGAGGCTCTTCTCTTGTTCCTAATTAACAGCTCAGCCCTGTAACCATTATACAAACAGTCCTTATTCATGTAAGTCCCATTGAGGCCAATGAGACTATGCACAATGAGGCCCCACAGAAGGAATGATTGTATTCTGTCTTATTACATGGGGTATGATTTGTATGGTCATAGATTTCACTGGCTTTAGAGATAATACCACAAAGATAACATTTTTAAAAACATTTGATAAGACAAGAGCCAGTCAACTGTTCTGTTGGGTCTGCTAAACTGTGAAGCATACATTACAAAAACTATTTTTCGATTTGATTATTTTCTAGATTATTCTTACTGCTGCAAATACAAAGAAAAGCATTTGCACCATGTGTCGTCTGTGTTGAAAAGATATGGGGCCTAATTCTGATCTCATCCACCCCCCTATAAATCAGGAGTAACTCCGCTGAAGTTAGCAGAGTCACACCAGTGTAAAACCTGCGTGAGAGCAGTATGGTATGCTTCCTAGTTCCCAGCATACTCCACCCAATGAGGAACAGGCACATCAGACAATCTTGTCATGTTTCCCATCATAGGGGAAAATATTATATAAAAGTTTTTATAATTATGGAAATAAAGGATAAGAACTGAAAATGTACATTCAGACTTATGATCTTAAGTAGCACATTTTTCTTCATTATTGTTCAGCAGGCTGTGAAAACTAGCCATTTGAGGTCAAGATGAGAATATCCACTGTTGCCAAAGCAAAGCATAACATGCCAAGTACAGAATATTGTAACAGTTGAAGATATTAAATTGAATTCTCTCTGCATGAACATGACCATTGCAGTCGGTTAGTTTTGTTTACTAAAGTAAAATAAATGCTGTATAACTTATGTTGCACATTGCTAGAGAGGACTTGACTTGGATGCTTTCTACATGATATCACAAAACATCATGCTGTGTCAATGTTAATCAGTTAACTTACTCTGGTGTGTTATGAACAGTGACAACAAGAACCTATATAATTTAGTAGTTAACTTGTATCACCACTGTACATGGTGTTCACTGACAGTAAAGACTAGTGGGAAGTTTTGTGTTGCTGTTGCAAAACTCTTTGGGGCCAAATTCTGCCCTAGAATATATGCAACCACCCAGTTTTTATAAAGGTACAGCTAAGGCAGATTTTGTCACTGTAACTGGCATCATAGCATATTATCTTTTTATATTACACTGTAAACATGCTGCAGTAAAGAAACTCTTCTTAGTGATCTACACTTTCACCATTCTTGACAAGTAACTCAGAATAGCTCCAGGACTGTGAAAGACTGATACCTTTCTTTGCCCTAAAAATCAAAGAGGAGTATACTTTGTGGTCTGGTTGTCTTTCTTAAAAAAAACAACAAAACTCTCTCTTGTTGTGACAAAGAGGCTTTAGGCATCACAACAATCACAGCATGTTCTCCTCTTCACCATTCCTTCCCAAGATATACAATAGACCAGGAGACAGGGGTCTAATAAGGAAGCTTACTTTAATGTTATTAGCAAAGCTTCTCTGTATCCAGACCAGAAGGATCCAAGTTAGTATGTAAATTTCCCCTTTGATTAGCACAAGTGAAAAAGACAGCAATGTTTTCATAGTGCACTGATAACCAATACATAGACTGAGGAATTAAATACTTTCCTGATTTCCTAGTTTCCTGCACATAATGCTGCCCCAGGACTGGGCACAAAAACCCCCTCACTCATGAGCAAACACCCACAGGACAGTTCTTTCCCTGTTTTGCACCATGGCACAAGTGCTGAGTGCAGAATCAGAAGCCTTATGCACCCTTTGCTTTGCTAGACTGATGCAAACGCATGGGGAGAAATCCTGGAGATATGAGAATTTTCTTCAATAGGGCCAAGATTTCACCTTTAGTCTCTAAAGCAGGAGCGGGCAAGATCCGGCATATGGGCCAGATCCAGCCCACCAATCCTTTTGATTTGGCCCCTGGCCTGCTCCGCAGAGACCCTGAGGCAGGTTTTCAGCTTGTTGCAGCCTGAGGCTGCCCAAAACAGCTGGTCGTTCCTTTTAGGCACCTCATGGCCCTGTCATGGGGGAGACTTTACATGCTGTCTCCACCCCCAAGCCAATCATTGCAGCTTCCATTGATGGCACAGAAAGTCTCCACACCCTTCTGCCAGGGATGTGTGGTGCAGAGTGGCACCTGGAGGGAGCCTCCAGCCATTTTGAGCAGCCTGGGGCTGCGGCAGACAGGGAGCCTGCCTCAGAGTCTCTGTTGGGCTAGTGGCTGGGAGCTGTCTAAGGTAAGTGTCTTCTGACAGAGCCTGCTTCTGGCACCCCACCTCTTCTGGCTCCCCAATCTCTGCCCCAGGTCACCACCCAAATCCTCTGCACCCCCTCCTGCCCCAGGTCAGAACTCCCTCCCAGACTCTGCATCCCCTCCTACAACTCTTCCCCAGGTCAGAATCCACTCCTGAATCCCTACCCCTCCTGGACTTTGCACCCCAATCTCTTACTCCTGGTCACAACCATCGCCTTCACCCAAACTCCTTCCTAGACCCCACACCCTCTCCTTACCCCAATCTGCTACCCCAAGGTCCCTCTGCACCCAACCTCTGTCCCAGGCCCAGCACCTTCTCCATAGAAAAGTGCAACCCTTAAAATCTTGGAGTGGCCCCCATAAAAAAAATTATTGCCCACCCCTGATCCAAAGGAAGCACAATTATTTCCAAATTTGTCATCATTGTTGTTAGTTGTTCTCCTTAACTTCTTAACTATTAGTTGAACCAAGATCAGATGTGAAGCATTATACGTTTATGATCAAGTTAATTTATGAATACCCTTCTTGTAGAAAAAGCTCATGGCTTAATTTATTATAAATCCAGAAGTCTTATGTCAACAGGAAAATAGTAAATTTATGTGGACAAAATGGGTTAAATAAATCTCTGATGTAAATCTGTTGCAGTCAATGGAATTACACCAAGCATGAATTTGGTTCATTATATTCAGCCATTATTTTAGCATCTATACATTCTTTGAATCATAGTCTGAAAGTCCTCATTAAACTTCTCTTCAGTATCAACACACTAATGTAACATTCCAAGCTTAAATTAACTCAGCTATGTAAATCAATTCAAAGAGATTCCAGCTGTGAATTTCCTTATGTAACATACATTTGATGCACTAGTTCACCAATACAGGAGTTACCAGTCAATATCTGAATTACATCACTTTGTCATTATTTTAGTTTATTTTTCAAGTCTGAAAGTCAATATACAGTACAGCATTTCCAGCTGAACTACAGTGCCCTTGTGGACTTTTTTTAACAAGAGGGTTAAGAAAATAATGTTTTATGTCCTCCAATCCAAATTCAGTTTGTAGCTAATTGTATATCATTTTTACTACCTGTAGTGAACCCATACTTTAAAGTTACTTGTTTTTTGGTGAGAATTGTACTGCACCTATAAACTTAATGTTTCTATCATCTTTCATGAAAAAAGCTCTTTTCAAACTTTATTACTTAAATATCACTTGGATCAAAACAACCATAACTAAAGAAGAGCCTTGTTCTGAAAAGCTTGAGAAGATGCAAATTATTTAAGTCTAGATTGTGAACCACTTACATTCATGAGCAACTAAAAACATGGTTTACTATAATGAGGCTGAGGTTAGTTAATACTGAGGTATTTCTCTTCCTGATTGTAGTTCCTTTATTTATAGGGTTTTTATTCCAAACAGGCAGAATCTGTGGTCATGTATTTATGGGAACTTTCTGCTATCAGAATGGTTTGCTTCATATCTCCAACACCATCACTCTCAGAATATATGACTATGATCTATTTACTTATAGGCCAAAGCTTTTGATGCCCCACTATTTTGAAGGACTATGCAGCACTTTAAAGACTAACAAGATGGCATCTTGATAGTCTTTAAAGTGCTGCATAGTACTTTCTTTTGTTTCAGCAAGATCAGACTAACATGACTACATCTCTACTACTATTTTGAAGTAGACTAAGCATAACTTAGATTTTCTGTAGTCAAATTTCATTTCATTGTTTACTAGAGAAGGTAAAATTAATTAAATGACCAGATCACATAAAAACCTGAATGAAGGCAAGAATTCATCAATTCCAAATTGCTATACTTGTCTTTTAAATACATTAACGTATAATATTTGATATTTGCTGGTTGCTGCATGCTTTCACCGTCTGTCATAATATCACAAAAGAAAAATAGTAGAATGCTATTAGCTTAAAAGATTTAAATTAGTAATTAATTAGATTGGGAATAAAGAGTTTTTAAAATCTCATGCTAAGCTATCATCCTGTAATTTATAAAAACCAGTGTAATCTGTGTTACATTATCAGCGACATTCCAGCTAGGTCTGTGCTGGCTTGTTTGTTTAGTGTGTATAATGACTGTACATATATTCATCCCTTTGCCTGTGGGTCTTTAGCCTTTTGCAGTTCATCGTTCAATGAGTGTGTCTGTTTGCTTTTTTGTCTTGCTGAAAAAGAATTTCAGGCCTTGATGTTATCTTAGGGTACTTTGTCTATAAGACATTGATTATAAAAAAATTGAGATAATCATTAGGAATATAGAAAAAATGAGGTTGCACACACTGGAATTGTTAAATGCCTTTGGGGCAAGGGCATACATTTCTTTTGCTTATATTATACAGTCGCGAGGAACTAACAATGTAAGTATGGATCCAGACTTCACAACAGGTTCCTCTCTGTAGAATAAGCCAAATCAAAACTCTTGAGATGATCCAAAACTTCTGTGTTTTGGTAGGAATAATTTCCTGGATTTAAATTCAAAACGGGTTACCAGCGTGTCAGGATCTGATTTGTTTTACTGTAAACAGGAGGCCACCAACCTAGAAATCTCTCTTTTTTTGTATCTACAGCAGGGTCTGTTTGGATAACCTGTGTTACACTTCAAACCTTTAGAGCAACAAAATCCTGGGATCAGCATTACAAGGCCCACATCTGGAATTCTGTGTTGCAGAAAGAGACATTTAGAGCTGGCATCCCAGTCCTGCTAATGACTTAGAAAAGAAAAAGCTTTGTTAGTGCTGAGGCAATCGGAGTGACGCTGCACTTGCTTTAGTTTCTGCGGGGCTTTGAGTGATCTTTGGAACACGTGACTATTTTTAAAGTTTAGGAAGATTTGCTCATTATTGTGACTGAGAATGTGACAGTGAATTTAGTTGTCTATTGAAATCCATTAGCTCTGCAGCTCAAGTTAGTTTAACAGGCTACTTAGGGATTCACTGGATAAATGACTCCTATATTCCCTACCTCCTAGCTAGAGTGTAGGAGAGTAGCCGGGCAAAAGAGTGTGTGGCCAAGGAACTCCATGGCCTGCCTGATTCCCAACTTCCAGAAGAGCCCCATAGTCTGGAGCAGTCCTGAGGTTGCTCCATCATGTTATTTCCAACTCTCAAGGGTTCATAGCAAGTCTCATAATATTTGGTGTTTTTGCAAAGCCTCGGCTTTTGAAATCCTGTGTTTAGGTGAAAAATTCAGCTTTCACTTAAAAATAAAAGTTTCTAGCCTCCATGATTGCAGAGAAAAACTTGGAAATGTGACCCAAGAGTACCCTAAAGGCCAAGAAACCAGAAGGCAAATAAAAAACTAAAATTATATTTAAAAAAATAAATATTTTGATTGTTTTAAAACAATCTTGGGGACTTTGGGGAGCCTGAGTCATGTATTTCAAGCTGTTGGGGTTGACTGTGCTACGGTCTTGTGCTGAGACTTTAGAGCAGCAAAACTACATCTAGAAATGTCTGCATTGCTATTAAAAACCTGCTTCTACCAGCTGACTTGAGCTCATGGGCCCAGGCTAAGAGGCTGCTTAACTGCAATGGGGACCTTCAGGTTTGAGCTGGCATCCAGGCTCTGGTATCCTGAGGGATTGGAGGATCCCAGAACTTGAGGTGCAGCCTGAGCCCGAATGTCTACACTGCAATTAGGCATCTCCTTCACCCAAAGCCCACAAGCCAGAGTCAGCTGGCAAGGCATCCAATTGTACTGTACTGAGACCCTTAGAGCCATTACATCCTCCCCGCTTGCTCCGGGCATTCCCGTGAATCTAGGCTACAGTATTTAGGAGGATGTTTTAGTATAAAGGTGGACTGAAAAGCTCCTAAAAATAAACACCAATAAGGGTCCAAATCAGTAACAAAATATTTGCAATCTCAATATTACAAACATGTTTCTAGTCTCAAACATCACTGAAAATGAGTTTCCCCTTCACTTACCTGGCTAACTGAGTTTGATTCCATGTGTCAACAGCAGTGGTTGAGGGACACTAACTAAATATGGGATTATAAATTCCCATAGTTAGAGGGGTTTCATGTTCATATTAAGACTCCATGATGGTGTTATATAATGGTGCTGAGAATGTAGGAAATAAGCCCTGGCTTAGGACCTTGCTGCCATCATTTGTGGTAGGAAAAACAATACAAGACCGATTTATTAAACTTGTTCTCCCTTTTTGTACTTGCAGTTGGTGGGCACAAATTATTGCACTTGCATTTTGCACCCACAGCTATTTGCTCAGAGAATTAAGACCTCTGAGGACCTAAATACACCCATAAATCAAACTCTTGGGGCCTGCAAGGTCCTGGAAGTTTGGATCCAGATCCATAGGAGACCTTTAGGATATGAAGTTAAACATGTGCTTAAGTGCCATTCTGGATTGGGATCAGAGTGCAGCTCAGCCTTTGCAGGTTTGAGCCCTCCATAACTAAATGGCCTAAAGTGTGTAGTAGTTATTTGCACCCCAATATTTCAGACACAAAAAGGAAGACCCAGTTAACACTCATGTGCCAAAAAGGATGAAATTTTCAAATACTTGGTTTTAAAACATAATTAGTTCCGTGTCAGGCAGCTGGCTTAGTCCTGGGCCTCTGACCTGTGTTCAGGCCTATAAATAACAGTCCAGCGGCTCCTCTCAACCGCCAGGGCCTGAGGGCAGGGCAAACAGTAATGCAAATGCAGCTCCAGAGTCAGTGCAGCCCAGGCCCTGGTTCAGGGCAGAGCAGCCAAATAAATGCAGTTCCACAGGCACAAGCGGAGAAGGGGAGACTGGCACCCAGTAGGTGCGGTGGCAGGGGGGACACAGGCCCTCCCAGCTCCACTGCACCCTGGCACAGGGCCCTAGCAATGGCAGCCTTTGGGGTCAGCGGGGATCTGATCCGCAACACACCAACACACTTTAAAGTTTTAACTTAAAAAAAAACAACAACAAATAGTCTAGCAGCACCTTAAAGACTAACAAAATGTGTAGATGGTATCATGAGCTTTCGTGGGCAAAATCCACTTCTTCAGCTAAAGCCCATGATACCATCTACATGTTTTGTAAGTCTTTAAGGTGCTACTAGAGACTATTTCTTGTTTTTTAGACTACTCCTCTGAACACTTTAAAGTGTTATTAGATCAGCCTGACAGTCATCGGCTTCCCCTGGGCCTCTTCCTAACTCCCCCTCAGTCTCTACCTGGCTCCAGGTCAGCTGCTGATTCTTGGGGTGCTGTTGATCTGCACTCTGGGGTGGGGTGGGGTGGGGTAAAGAAAGTCTCCTCTTTGGAGCATCAGTCCCAAACCTTTGCCAAGTCCTTAGGGCCTTCCTGGCTTGGGCGCTCAGGGCAGGCCTCTGCTTCCTCTAGTGGCTGGGCCCTGACTAAGCTCCTGGGCTGGACTTTTATGCTCCCAGCCCCACCCCTTAGCTTCCGGGGCGTTAAACGAGCAGGTCCCAGCTAAGCCCACCAGGGCTCGGAAAGGGGTTCTTCCCCCTCAGGGTCAGTGAACAGCCACCCCTGCTTATTACATTCCTCTTTTTGGCTGTGTCTAGACTGGCAAGTTTTTCCACAAAAGCAGAACTTGCCAGCTGTCTACACTGTCCGCTTGAATTTCCACAAGAATACTGACTTCCTACTGTCTGAAATCAGTGCCACTTGCAAAAATACGATGCTGCTCCCGTTTGGGCAAAAGTCCTTTTGGGCAAAAGCTTTTGCGCAAAAGGGCCAGTGTAGACAGCTGAGATTTGTTTTGCGCAAAAAAGCCCCGATCGCGAAAATGGCGATCGGGGCTTTTTTGCGCAAAAGCACGTCTAGATTGACATGGATGCTTTTCCGCAAAAAGTGCTTTTGTGGAAAAGTGGCCATGCCAATCTAGACACTCTTTTCCGCAAATGCTTTTAACGGAAAACTTTTCTGTTAAAAGCATTTGCGGAAAATCATGCCAGTCTAGATGTAGCCTTTATGTTTACAAATAAATGTTATTAATTATTTAATTGAAGTAATTTAATTGTTTGAAAGCTTTTCAGTTCACATCATGTGAATTTAGGAACTCCTTCAAATGCCTATTCAAGTGTTAAAATATACTTTTATGAGGCTTAGTATGAACTCAGACCATAATGATTCTTTCAGAAAAGTTAAGGTCTATCTGGTAAATAAGTACGTAGGGATTTCTTAAAATGCCTATTATTTACTCTGTAGACTATAACTGCTTCTCTAGCACTAGCATACCAATACCTAGAGACTTATACTCCTAGGCTGTGTCTACACTGGCCCCTTCTTCCGAATAGCCATGCTAATTTAGAACTTTGGAATAGGGAAATGCGTGGGGGATTTAAATATCCCCCGCGGGATTTAAATAAACATGGCCGCCGCTTTTTTTCTGGCTTGGAGAAAAGCCGGAAAAGAGCGTCCAGACTGGCGCGATCCTCCGGAATAAAGCCCTAGTCCGGAGGATCTCTTATTCCTACTTCAAGTAGGAGAAGTAGGAATAAGAGATCCTCCGGAAAAGGGCTTTATTCCGGAGGATCGCGCCAGTCTGGACGCTCTTTTCCGGCTTTTCCCCAAGCCGGAAAAAAAGCAGCGGCCATGTTTATTTAAATCCCATGGGGGATATTTAAATCCCCCGCGCATTTCCCTATTCCAAAGTTCTATATTAGCATGGCTATTCCAAAGAAGGAGCCAGTGTAGACGTAGCCCTAGATTATTCAGCTGCCACATGTAAGAACAAAATCCATGAGTTAAAAACTTATGAAATTTTGATTTAAAAAATTGTGTATGCACTAATCAGGGGTATATCTAGACTGTCCTCTAAAATCGAAATAAGATACTCAATTTGCGCTAAGCAAATTGAGTATCCTATTTGATTTTATTTCAAAATCGGCTATTTCAAAATTTGGCATGTCTCAATGGTGCCAAATGTTGAAATAAAGCACTATTTCAAGACATCCTTTATTCCTTGTGGAACAAGGTTTACAGGGATGCCGAAATAGCATGTCCATGATTTAAAACATTATTTCAAAATGTGGACTCATTCCTTGAACACAGGGTAGCCATTTCGGGATACTTCTGGTATCCCAGAATAGCCTTGCAGTCTAGACATAACCTCATGTTGCAAGCTGGGGTATTCCACCAAATGTTTTTCTAAAATGCCAATAGGTTGTTTCCCATTATTTACTAACGACATGCAATATTTTATTTAAAACACATTACTATTTGTTGAGTTATAAGAGCACAAAACTGTAGGAGTGGTTGGCTCAGAAAATTGGTAGTGAGATATAAAGCCCTTTACTTCTGTCACCAGTATGAATTTGACTCAGTTTAGCAGTGTCCGAGAGCCATTACCAGTTGGTGACCTATGTCAATAAACTGGTGGTCTCACTCTCAATGTAACAGTTCATGGCTTTATACACAAGCACTGGTGTCCTGAACTAAAACATAGGTAGTGCCTGGAACGGCCCATGTAACTCATGACTGACTCCTTCAAAACAGAACCTGTTGCCACTTGATTCAAAAAATGCACCTGTGTTAGAAATTAATAGTGGCAAGTCTTATCCTGTGACAGCCACAGGGGACAAAACAGTCACAAATATTCAGGCAAGTCTGTTTCCTTCTGCTCGGACACTGGAATGCAAACCTACTAGCTGGAATGTTATATTGTACTACAAAAATACTAGATATACCATGTTAAGTATAGTTGTAGTTGCCAAGTAAATCCCTCACTCTGCCTAGAGTCTGTGAGCAAAAACTCAGTGAAAGAGAAACAGGGAACCAAAGTGGGGGCAAGGCTAGCTGGAGCAGTAAGATGAGGGAATGTTGCTGGAGAAGAGAGAGGAGAATATAGAAAGCAAAGGTGGCAAAACTAAGCAAATGCATTGAGGAGGAGGCTATGCTTTGAGAAATATCTGGGCCTCTTCTAGTTTTAATTCATACCCTGTAATGCAGATTCGTAGTGAACAGAAACCTGGGCCCAAGTTCAGGAAGGTACTAAAGCATGTGCCTAACTTTAAGCATGTGAGTCATCCCCTTGACTTTTGTGGGATGACTCACATGCCTCATGTCAGGTATGTACATAAATACATCAGTGGATTAGAGCCTTAGAGGTTAGTGATCTTAGTGGCCTGCCCAAACTAATGAACTTGGGTATGATTTTGAATGGTGGCTTAACTATACCACAGGATGCTTCATGACAACTAGGAAGCTGGCAAGGAGCGACAAAGGGAAATGAAAAGCCTTCCATGAACTGCAGCCTTTAAAAAGGGTGGGAAGGTTTTTAGAACTGGAACATGCTGGGTCAGGAATTTTTTCAAATTGTTTCACCCAATCTTACATTTGTTATTAAATATCTGTGACATACATGGGTTAATTCAGTAGTGAAAGGCTTAAGGATCAGGCCTTGTTGATATTTTTCTTGTAAGGCTCAATATCGTGAAAGCATTTGAAGGGTAAAGTGCTGCAGAACTGGCTAGTTTCACATGTCATACTGATGTTGTGTGGCTTGGTAAAAGAACTGATATACTTTGACGCTGTAGGCCTGAAGCAAATACAAAGCAAAGGACTTCTGAGCATGTTAAGAGACCGTGAAGCAGCAGCACAAAGTACCAGGTAAAATCAGATTCTGGCTGTCTTCCATATCTCTGTCACCCTGTGTATGCCTAATACACTGTTTTGCAATAGTGATAAGATATGACTGCCACCTGCATGATACGTAATATATATACACTATGTTGTAAGCACATTTAGCAGCTGCGAGATATTACCAGTTAAACTTAGAATATCTAGGTGTACTTTCATGAGCTTGCCGCTCTCTGAGCTGTGAAAGTGCTTAATCTGTGTGTCACTTTGTATTAATCTGCAATTTAATGTTATCAGTGGCTTGGCACAGGGGCATAACCAAGGGCAGAATCAGGCCTATCATTTTAAGTAAGATACAGTTCTTCAACCAAAAACAGTACAGGCCTATGCATGCTTATATTCTGCTTTCTTTCCACATTTCAAAATCAGTTAAGAGTGGTTCTTGCTCCTTTCAGAGCCGTAATGGCTAGTCCCTTAAAAAACCTACAAACCCATTGCTGATATATGCTAATCTATAGAGGATAAGACTATAGACTGGTTTCTGAAGAACTACAGGCAGTCCCCGGGTTATGTACAAGATAGGGACTGTAGGTTTGTTCTTAAGTTGAATTTGTATGTAAGTCGGAACTGGTACATATTGTAGGGGAAACTCTAGCCAAACATTTCTCCAGAGCTCCGTTTTATTCTCCCACACCTCACTTCCCTCAGTCCTTTATTCTCAAGCTGAAGTGTCTGCTGAGAAAAGCCACTCCGCGTCTCCCTGGTCTGCTGGGGGGGGGGGGGGCGCTAGCTTTGCGTCTCCCTGGTCTGCTGGGGGGAAGCAGCTAGTGCAGGGTTGTCTCACCCCGTTTGTAAGTAGGGATCCGATGTAAGTCGGATCCATGTAACCTGGGGACTGCCTGTATAGGAAAAATAACCAACTATAATTGGTTGTAAGCTGCTTTTTTTGTCTGACTGATATTTAGATTGCAAGCTCTTTGGATCAGGAACCCTCTTTTATTCAGTGTTTAGATGGTATCCAGCACAATGGGGCCCTAATCCTGATTATGGCCTCAAGCTATTGCCACAATAATTAATAACAGTTAAGTGTACTGTAAGGTCTTAGGCCATAAGACATTTGCTTTAGGGTGGGCTCCAAGAGACTTGTCAATGGCTCTGGTATGAAAGCTCCTTTTCTGTCCTTAATTCTTTCCTATTTTGTTATACTTTTTTGTCAGCTTCATTTGTATCACTTCATTCTTCTTTATGATTTATCCTGAAATACCAGTAAGATCTGCTTTGCTCAGAGGAAAATCTTTATACTATAGATATGCCAGAGGATTTTCTTGGTGTGTTTAACCCTTCACTGCAAACTTGTGATTTTTGTTGCTTCCTATTATCCGGTTGGCATAGCAGCCTTAAGTCTAGCTAAATTATAGCTATATTTTGTCTTTTGCATCCCACAATTGCCAATAAGAAATCTTTCAAGAGTGGGGAAAGCATCTCTCTACTTTCCAATAGGTAGCCACTGGTACTTCGTATGTAACCATTGATTTTCTACTCAGGGATATGCACAAAGAGCATGAGTAAGGATGCATCTAATAACATGTCAGACTTTTGCTGTTTCCACACTTGAATGCTCAGTCCAGAATACTGATCTACGCACCAGAGAACAACCATAGTTTACAAAGTCAATATATACTGTATGAAGTGGCTGTATAGTGATGATAGCTACCACAGGGAATGAAACCTAGAATTTTTAGATGCAAGCACAGAGCATAGGCAGGATCTGACTTTTCTCTGAAGTAGATTCAGCTAGAGGAAAAGTATTGATTTTCACCACAGCCATCCTTCTTTCAAAAGTTATTTCATGTTAGAAAGGAATATGTGAGGTTGTGGAGGAAAAGTCAAAGGGTGGGATATTATTTTAATTTTTATCATTATTTTATTTGCAGTCATTTTATTTTTGATCCTGCGTAAGAAGAAACAAATAGTGTGGAGGGTTTTCCTTTACTGAAATGCATATTGCAGTACTGTGCTGTGAGTAATGAGCATTACCAGTTACTCCAAGTAGCCTTAGCAATTAATGTGTGGGTAGACTTTAATAGTTATTTTTTCTTCCAACTAGATGCCATGGACAAAATGAAAAGCATCAATAAGCAAATCATGAATGGTTTGGGTCCATTTGGGTAAAGTCCCAAATGACGAGGTACTTCTCCAAATCATTCAAAAGTCTTGAGCCTGCAAAATAGGACAAGCATTTTTCTAAGGCTCTTTGAAATCTGCTAGTTTCAGTTCATGTGCGGTTCACAAATGAAAATCAGTATGTTTGGTCTGTAGACCTTCAGCTGATACTGACCACTGTGAGAAGCAGGATTCTGGACTAAATGGGCCACCAATCTGACCCAGAATGACAGTTCCTTCATTCCTATAGCTAGACCTGCTGTGTGAATGAGAAAAAATTATAATAAAAATTACTTATAAAAGAAACAAAGACTAATCCATGCAACTCTCACATTTTGACATCTTAAAGGGGATAACTATAATTAAATGATTACCGACGAGTTAGCGTGTACTGCCTGTGATAACATAAAAATAAAATTAAATGAGCAAGTGTACAATGCACAAATTAAAATATAGCCATGGTACATATATTCTGGTCATTTTAATTCTAATATGATTCCTGTCCCCTTTTTAAAAACCGTAACCCTGATTTTTTTTTTAAATGAAGCTGTTTCATTTTGTGTTCTCTTTGTACATTTTTCTGAAGGTCTGCCTGAAGCACTATTCCAGTATACTCAAACAAGATCTCAAGATATCAGCATTCTCCTGTATTCCAAACACTCTCTAACATTGCTGTGCAAACAGCTGAGACTGCATTTTTTGCAAAGTGAGACTTTTTATATTCTTAAAGAGTTGAAATATTTTGTAGTTCAAGAGCTCAACCCTGAACATCCTTCTTGGGTGGAACTCCAGCCAGTAGTTAAATGGGAATGGTATAGAAGGAAGGCACACAGGTTCATGCCCCAAATCTCTCAGAAATAGGTTGTAAAAAACCAAACAAACCACCAATCCACAATTCAACACCACCACCACACACCCAACAGCTTTGCCTATATTAAATGCAGCTCTTCTTTATAAAAGAGTAGATTTTTTTTTAGTGTATGGGAAATACCCGTGGGATTAAAGTACTGCAATCTAAATCAAATGCCTGATCCTGCATTCTTTGCCCACTCCAAGCTTGCACTGACTTCACACAGCAACAATACAGATTTTGGTCTATATACTATAACTATACTATCAACTTATATCAATGTAAATACATTGCTCAGGTGTGTGAATTGTCTGATCTAACTCCTAGTGTAGACAGAAGAAGCCCTCCTATTAATATAACTACCAACCCTTGGGGAGGTGGAGTAACTACACCATTGGGAGAGTGCAGGCCTGCCGATGGAGGTGGGGGACATAAAGGGGGCAATTGCATAGCAGATGGCATTTCAAAGGGGTCCGGAGCTCCAGGTTGCCACTGGTGGTACTTCGGCAGTGGCAGCAACCGGAGCACCAGGCTCTTTTGAACTTCCATGGGAACACCGCTCTGTCCAGCTTTGAGGACTGGGAGGGGCCCAGCACTGTGGTTTGGACCAGGGGCGGATATAGGGCAGGGCGAACGGGGCAGCCGCCCCGGGCCCCGCGCTTCAGAAAGCCCCGCACATGCGCCGTGGCACCGCTGCGCATGCGCCGTGGCAAAGGGGGGGGCCCCGCAGAATTATGCTGCCCGGGGCCCCGCAAAACAGTCATCTGCCCCTGGTTTGGGCAACACTAAAGGCTGGCTCCCTCCTCCCTGTTTCTTCCATGGGTGCAGAGCTAGGTCCCCCTCCCACCTTGCCCTAGGGCCTGCAATAGCTGCCATCCCCACTGGGAGAGTGTCTCCTGACTGCATAGGCAGTGTCTTCACAAGCACTATAGTGGGCAGCAGTACCAATGCAGCTGCACTGCTGCAGTGCTATAAATGTGGACAAGCCCAAATCTGTATCACTGTTATGACTGTATTTTTGTCTCCTGCAGAGACTAGCAACCATTTTGTGTTCCCTTCAGTGAACACTGTTATTACAGAAGAGAATTATGCACTAAACTTTCATGAAAACATCGTTTTTGTTTTCTGCTCTCATTTCCTCAATCCAGTCTGAAAGTTATTTAAAATGACAGTGCGTGTTTGCACTGTGTAGATGGTAATATTTACATTGTTAATTCCCAATAGAATTAATAAGAGAACATACCCTAAATGTTCTGAACATTCCTACTATATGATAAAGGGTGAAAGGTCAACTATAAAATATACAGGAAACATGATCCACATTAATGAAGTTGTTATAAGGAGTTATTTATAATCAGGTAATTATAAATCATATCAAGTGTACAATAAAAGGTTATGGACCTGAACTGAATCTACATGAAAATTGAGTGATGGTTTTTGGCAGATCCTGCTAAGGAACAGCAAGTTGCAAATTCACTGAGCCCAGCAGAGAGAATTAGATGAACTAGATACAAGATCATTCATTCCTCTCATTGACTCTGAAGTAAAACACTTCTGTATGAAATAGATATACTAAAGCTTTCAGCACTTACATATACAGTGGCTTATTTAAAATATCAGACACTGGTACATTATAGGAAAATTGGTGAAGATTTCTACTAGTTTGACAAGAAGCTTTAATACTATTACTTGTGCTCAGAAACCAGGTTCAAAAGTTTTGTATGCTGATATATGACAATGCCGTGAATGTCTGTCATTAAGCTGCATTATATAGCACATTCATAGTAAAAGCTGCAGAAATATGCCTTCAATTCTTTTATGAACAAGGTACATTTCTTCTGTCAAGCCATAGCAGTGTGTAAATTCCAAGAGAAATTGCAGATAATACAGTAGTAAAATGAGAAGGGTTTAATTACCTCATAATTTAAAATATGAATATATCTGGTATTTTACTTGCTTAGCATTGTTAAAAGAGATTTTTATAAGCAGTATTATCAGTATCCTTTAAATATACTTTAAATGAGGTTATCAGTTTGGGAGGGAAACTTTCAAAAAACAATAGGGTCCACACTCCCATTGGTTCTTACTAGGGATGTTAAAATGTGTGTAACTAATTAACCATGTAACCATGGGCAGTGGGTGAAGGTAGGGCCGAGGGAGGCAAGCCCCCAGCCCTGCCCCTTCTGCCAAGGCCTCACTCCCTATAGGAGCCAAGAAGCCTCCCTGCCCTACACCACGGGGAAGCGGGGTAGCACACTGCCCCCTTGCCACTCCAAGCACTCGGAAGGCGGGCTCATGGCCCCAACCTTCCTGGCCCCACAGCAATGGGGAGGGTGCGCAGCACATGACCCCAGCCTCCCCAGCCCCAGAGCACAGGGATGGTGGGAGCTGGGGGTAGCAACACTCTTCCCCCAGTACGCCTACAGTGGCCAATACCAGATGCCCCAGAGGGAGTAAACACAACAGGTAATCATCACATAATCTCTCTCTTGTCATCCATTTCCAGACAAATAGATGCTAAGGACACCATTCCTACCCATCCTGGCTAACAGCTATTGATGGACCTAACCTCCATGAATTTATCTAGCTCTCTAACAGGGTATTTAAAAGTCCCTAGTCTTCACAACATCCTCTGGCAAGGAGTTCCACAGGTTGACTGTGCGCTGGGTGAAGAAAAACTTCCTTTTGTTTGTTTTTAACCTGTTACCTATTAAATTCATGTGGTGACCCCTAGTTCTTATATTACGGGAACAAGTAAATAACTTTTCCTTATTCACTTTTTCCACACTAGTCATACTTTTATAGACTTCTATCATATCCCCCCTTAGTCTCCTCTTAAAAGTCCAAGTCTTTTTTAATCTCTCATCAGATGGTACCCATTCCAAACCCCTAATCATTTTTGTTGCCCTTCTCTGAACCTTTTCCAATGCCAGAATATCTTTTTTGAGATGAGGCGACCACAGCTGTATGCAGTATTCAAGATGTGGGTGTACCATGGTTTTATATAGAGGCAATAAGATATTCTCTGTCTTATTCTCTATCCCTTTTTTAATTATTCCTAATATTCTGTTTGCTTTTTTGACTGCCATTGCATACTGAGTGGATGTTTTCAAAGAACTATCCACAATGACTCCAAGTTTTTTCTCTTGAGTAGTTGTAGCTAAATTAGTCCCCATGATATTGTATGTATAGTTGAGGTTATTTTTTCCAGTGTGCATTACTTTACATTTATCAACATTAAATTTAATTTGCCATTTTGTAGCCCAATGACTTAGTTTGGTGAGATCTTTTTGAAGATCTTCGCAGTCTGCCTTGGTCTTAACTATCTCATTCCCTGCACAAATCCATTCCATATTACATGTTCATATGGCCCTTTTCTCGTCTCTTCTCTTAGGGTGCTTGGTCACAGATCCACAGTCCTGTGTTAATTTGATCCAAACCCCAGCCCTGATTATTTTCAATCCATAAGAAAATGGATGAGCCAATTTAACAAGATGTTTCTACTTAATTGGAATAAAGTGTGAGTTTCTGGAGCTGCTCAAGGGGCATTCAGAACAGAAGCAGTGTGGGAAGAAAAACATTCTCATCTGTCAAAACAGAGTAATTTCTAGTCCTACTGTATTGTTTCACAAATTGAAAGAAACCCTCACTTTTCTTAAGGCCAATGGTAACAGATTCCACAATATGATAACAAAGGACTTTTTATCTATAATTTGCAGAGAAGGCTTTCTAGTGCATGGTAGTTTCAATCCCATAATGGAACATAAGTTATCAGCTGTTGCACTAGACCTCACTAATTAAACACCGGTGACTGGGAACACAGATATAAATTACTACATTTGCAAATCAGTGAATTGGCAAAAAGTGTTGCCAACTCTTGTGATGTTATTAATCTAATGATAGTTGGTGCTTTTTCTGAAAGCCCGAATCTGGGAGTCGTGATTACATGTGTGGTGAAAGGGGGGAACAATACCTGTTTCTGGACATTTCAGTCATTCAGTTAACTACATTGTCTGTAAGTTTTAAAACCATAAACAGTGGGTCCTAGAGAGTTTACAGGAATGCTAGGGAAGCAGGAGGTGAGTTGGCAGGAAGCCAGGAGAGCCAATGACAACCAAGTGTGGGTTTTTTAATTGGAAGCAGTGACCCTCCTGTTCCAGTCTTTGTGTGACCTGAGGAGAGCAGGGAGACATGAATTAAACTAGAGAGCAGGGCATAGAGGATCCAGTGACATTCATGCCTAGGAAAGGGCAAAACATTTGAACAACAGATATGAGAGTCGAACAGGGAATGTTTAGTCAGACACAATCAGGCAACAGCATGGGGAAGGAGGGTTGCATGTAACCATGGTTAACTGTTTAAACATGTATACTAATACTAACCCATGTCTAGCTTCAGAGCAGATTGTCAAAACGCAGCACACACACCTCAAACCAGTGATATGTTCTATAATTAGATTTAATCAGTAACAAATGTGAACTCCTGAAGCACTATAATAGTCTTACTCTCGAGTCACAGACACAGAAACAGACTTAGGCACTTCAGATAATTGAATGCCTAAAGCAAAAGTTTGGGAATCAGGGAACATGTTCTACCTCCAGTTTTGTTGTCGATACTCATTGTGTTCTTGGTCTACCCAATCAATGTCTCTCTCTCTCACACCCTCATAAATCTTCATCTCCTCAACTTCTTTGGTTATCAAGGACTGTACTTGGTCTGTCACATCCATTTCACCACATTTTTTAAAAGAATTTAAAGTCAAAGTTTACTATGGAGATCTTCCTATATAAACAAATACACGCAAGGAACAGAATCTCTCTGGGCATTATTCTAAAAATACATGCTAGAATATTAAACAGAAATTTATATAGACAGAAATATAGAACTCAATAAAATTTGAGAAGCCATGTTGTTTTAATAGCTACATCTGTAGAAGGCAGCTCTATAAACCAGAAATCTATGAAAACCAATTGATTTACACTGGTAAAAACTGGTGTAAAGGAGTTCAGAAGCAGGGACCAATATGTGTTTTGTATATTATGTGCAGTTTTTCTGGTTTCTCTAAGGAATAGATGTGTCAGTCAACCAAAGAACAGGACACTCTTGCATTAGGTTTATAGGCGGGACCATCTGATATTCTTGGTACTCATCCCATTTATGGAAAGTGATTTCAGCAGAGGCATTGACTACACATTGAATATGGACTAAATTCCCAACATGGCACTCCGAAGATGCCAAAGAGGAAGGGCATTTTTAAATCATCCTGTGGGAACTGTGATTAGCCTGCCTGACTCTGGAGGTCAGAAGACATGAAAATCTCCCTTAGGTACTACAAAGGCAATTTTGTAATAAATCAAGCCTTTAAAGACAAATAGAAGGTGGAACAAGAGCAGGTACCAATGGGATTCTGACATTGTACCTTAAGTCATGTTTCATTAGTTTGCTCAGCAAACTTTCACCAAAGGTTGCCTGGAATTCTGTATATTGATTCAAGTCATGCTTCAATAAACGTTCAACATTACTTCAATGGATGAATGAGTTTATATTTGTGGCTGCTCAGTTTACTAGCAGACAATGCTTCTAATCCCTGTGGAGATGCTATTAGCCATTGGTTGACCTGAAATTCACATGAGTTGGCTCAAATTCCAACGTTGGTCTGCTCTGCATGGTTTGCCTAATTTTTTTTTGACCAGTGGCTTAAGTAAGTGATGTTTGAGTTTAAAAAAAAAAAGTGGAGAGAACCAAACATGTTTTTAAGAAGTTTCATCAGAGTCTTCACTAATGACTGGTAGCTTGATGGGGATATAGGTCTTAAAGGACACTGAAGAAGTAAATACTATGGACTTTATTTCAGACCCATGTATGCAAATCATCCCACTGGCTGGAACTGAGTTTCCTAACTCTTCCATTCAGTTTTGTAGGCTTTGCATTCAATAAAATTATTAGATACCAATATAAAACACTTTCTTTGCAAAGGGACCGAGCAAGGCAGACTTCTATTTTAAATATTGGGGACATGAGCCGATATTACACTGATGGACCACTGTCACCAACATCTCTTGTCTCCTCATTGGTCACACAGCTCACTGGGAAGAAGGCACTACTTAGACTGAGAATAATAGAGGGGTGTATTTTCCAGAAAATCTGTAGCTTTCAACATCTCTCTTTAGAGATTCATAATAACTACAACAATGATTTTTTACAGAATCCAAGATTTCCAAAAGTGACTAATGATTCTGGGTACCTCTGCTTTTGAGTGCTCAGCCTAACATGACTTCAAGAGGCTTGATTTGCAGAAAGTGCACCTGTTCTTGAAAAACAGACCCCGTTAGCTTTCTCAGATTGGGCATACCAAAAAACCCTCCAAAAACAAAACACCTTGAGACACTCAAAATTACTAGTTCCTTTCTTATCCAGAGGGAAAATTGAATTAAACAAAGGATTGTTTGGCTTAATTCCATCTAAATTTACAGTTCTTAAAAGCAAAACTAGGTAGGTCTTTTCAGCGTAGTTACAGAAAAGTAGCAGATAGGAAATTTCTTTCAGGAGATAAGCTTTCTCTGATCCTTACGGCCAGCCTCTCAGTATCATGCTGTTGTCCATATAGCAACTTCTTTGCATCCGCAGATCTTTCTTTATCAAACCCTTGTGGCTGGGTGAACTTTTGTGTTCTGTCCCAGCTCCCTTGATCTAGGGTAGCTACCTCTCACTTCCAAGTTCCCAGTTTTCTCTTGTTATTTATGCACACAATAGCATTTGGACTCACCATTTTCTGTTGGAGATGGACTACTGTAGGTAAAAAGACCAATTAACAGTGACAAATATATGACTTTTGAAGGCTTAATGAACTCTTCAATTACATTCAGGCATCTTGTTAAAATCCCCTAAACATTTTTTCCCCAAAAGGAATGTGAATTAAGGACCAAACCCTTTGTCATAACTATAAAAGTATTTAACTATATAAGTATTTAAATAGACGGCTACAGATAGATGTGGTGCTGCACTGTTAATTTGGCCTTGTAGAAGACAGTTGACAGGCAAATAGCAACAACAGCAAAAGTTGAAGTTTACCACTTCCCCAGTCTTGGTTGTTTCAAGTAGATGTAACCTTCAAAGAGATCGTCTGCACAGGAAAGTTATTGCAAAATAAACTCAGGTATGAATTTAAAGTACAATTGCTATTCTCTGCTAGCTTACATGTTATTTGGCATTTTGCACTTCAGATCAGTCCACTTTCAAAGTGGATTAATCCTGCACTAACTATTCTGGACTATCTCTCTCTGTAGATAAGCCCTCAGGGTATGTCTACACAGCAAATTTATTTCAAAATAAAAGCCATTATTTCAAAATAACTTTCTTAGCGTCTACACAGCCAAACCACTATTTCAAAATTAAATCGAAATAGCAGAGTGCTTATTTTGAATTTGGTAAACCTCATTCCACGAGGAATAACACCAAATTCGAAATAGCTAAATCGAAATAAGTGCTGTGTAGATGCTTATTTCGAAATAGGGGACCTCCAGCCCTTCCCAGAGTGCCCTGGTGGCCACTCTGGGCACAACCAGGAAAAATCTTCTGCTCCCCCCCCCCCCCCCCGAACCCTGGAGCCCTTAAAGGGGTAGACTCTGCACACAGTGCCTGTGCCAGCTGCAAGCCTGCCAGCACAGTCAGCAGTCCGTGCACCTGGCCCAGCATGAGCCAGCAACCCAGTGGCACCCAGCCCTCCATTGCTCCCCAGGAGCAGGCTGGCAGCTCCGAGAAGCCTGCCAGGGGCCGCAAAAGGCAGGCGCCTTCCTGGTCTAGTGCGGAGATCGTGGGCCGCATTGAGGTTTGGGGGGAGGCCTCCAATGTCCACAATCTCTGCACTAGATGTAGGAACGTGGCTGTCTAAAGGTGGAAGGCTGACAGCCTGGCCATCAAAGGCCACATGCGCACCCAGGAGCAGGTACACATGAAAATCAAAGAGCTGCAGCAGGCATATGCCAGGGCCTCAGGGGGCAGCTCCCAACCAAGGACTGACCCGGACCCCTGCCCCTATTATCATGCCCTGGACCACATCCTGGGGGGTCAGATGGTCCGTGCCCCCAAGGTGGTCATCGACCCTGGGGCAGAGGGCCCTGCCCATGACACGGAGGAGGAGGAAGAGGAAGAGGAAGAGGACGGCCAGGAGCTGCAGGAGCCTGGAGGGAGCATACTCCGCACCCAGGACCTCCGAGCTGTCCCAGCAAGCCTGTCGCTGGTGTCATCCGAGGCCAGGGAGGCCTTGTCATGTGAGTGCCACCACTGTCCCCTTATGCAAGGCACATGGTGATTCCAATTTTATTGTGCATGTCCATCCTAAAATGATGCATGGTTGCCTACCCCAGTGATGGACAGGAAAATAGCAGTGAATGAGAAGAAAGTCCTTTCCTCATTCATAAAATCATATTTTATAATGCATTTTATTCATGTATTGAAATTAGCAACACAGGGCTACCTTACAGTCCTGCAGAGGGGATGTGATCAGTGTTCCCTCAAAGGTGCGTGCCTGCACGGCTGCACACAAAAAATTCTAAGCCTGCCCACCTGTTTTGCAGAGCTGCGCAGCAGCACTCACCTTCCTGCTGGTCCTGGAAGGTTAGTGGCATGACTGCTCTGGTGTCTGGGGCTATGTAGCAGGTGGGGTGCTGCCAGGGGTTGGGGCCACATGGCGGGAGGGCAGCTGCTGCTAGGGGTTGGGAGTCACAGCCCTGTGGTCCTCTCCTGGACTAGGATCTCAGCACAGGCTGGCCAGGTGCCGACCTGACCTAGAGGACTTGAGTGCTGAACCCAACTGTGCTATGTGCCCCGACTGAGGGTGCACTCCCAGCATGTGCCTCAAAAAAGATCTCTTCCTCAAAAAGCTTCTTGAGCAAGAATCCTGCAGTGTAGACGTAGCCTGGATGTGGTTCTGCATAATATGTGTTTTTTTCTACTTTTTTGTACAGTTTGGAACTTTTAAAATAACTTTGAATATACCCCAAAAGTCATATAATTGGTAAGTTCCTTATTAGTAACTTGTACAAATCTTTTATAAATCTTCAATGCATGTAGTTTTCTAATTTGATTTAAGCACAGAGAGTTAGTAATAAAAAACATGAATGTTTAGACTACAAATACTGGTAAAAAAAATCATTGAGAAGAGTAAAATTGTGAAGCAATGCCAATGAATTAAAAATAATAATTATTTAATGTAGTGATAGTCAAATACAGCCATTATCTTTGCCTTGTGGTACATCTCATAACTTTAAGAAAAAAATAATCTGAACATTCAGAAGTAGTTGAACCTTTGTATCTGCTCATGGGTGACATTTTTGGAAGGTTTAACACAAAATACCTTAACACTGTGCCCCCATGTGTATACATGTCTGCTGATACTTTATTCCCTTTATCCATGCAGAGATGTGAGGGGGTCACTCACCACCATAGCGGGGGTCCATCGTCTGTCCCCCGGAATCAGTCCATTCCACCCGCACCGGCCTCCGCTTACGTGGCGTTTCCCCTCTGGAAGCTTCCAGTCGCGTTGCTCTCTTCGCCACACTGCCCTCCGGCAGTGCCCAAGTCACTCGCTCTGAGCCCCCCTTCCGGGGGTTTGGTGTCTCTCCAGCAGGCCTTGCCGTAGGCCTAGCAGGCTGGCCGGCTGTCCAAGCGCCCTGGCCCAGCCTGACTCTCTCTAGCCCGCCCTAGCTCCGGAGAGCGTCCTGCTCCCTCGGCAGCCAGGCTCACAGCCTTGCCACAGGCCTAGCAGGCTGGCCGTCCAAGCACCCTGGCCCAGCCTGACTCTCTCTAGCCCTGCCCTAGCTCCAGAGAGCGTCCTACTCCCTCGGCAGCCAGGCTCACACTCCCTTTGCTGAAGCAGCCCTTCCCTTTTATAGCTCCCAGCTGGGCCTTAATGGGCCAACGCCGCCCAGCTGGGCTGAACTCCCCGGGCCTGCTCCAGGCTGGGGTTTGGCTCTTAAAGGGGCCAGTACAGGGCAGCTGCCCTGTTACACACCCTCCCCCTTAAATATCTTCCGGGGGGGGGGGTTCCCCTGCTGCCTGCCCTGTTCCACAAGTCCCAGCCCCCATCCCGCTATGAGGCGGGGTCACAGTTCCAGGCGGGTCCATATCAAGTCCTCCTCCCGGCGTGGACCCGGGACAGCCCCGGGGGGGGAGGGGGGCGCAGGCCCACCCGTCTCACTGCGCCCCGGCCCAGGGACCCTGAGTGCAGCTGCGTTGCCGCGATTGGCTCAGTCCGGGCCTTGCTGGCCGTGGCGGCTCTCCCGCCTGAGCGATCCCTGGGCCTCTTCTTCCCCCCCTTCCCGGGTACCTGTAGCCTCTGAGGGCCCGTCAGGCTGTCGAGCTGTCCCAGTCGTCCTAGGAGGGTCCGGGCGGCCCACTCCAGGGGTCCAGGGTTGGGTCCTGCGAGGTCCCGCCGGTGGTTCAGCCACAGCGCTCCAGCACCCATCGGGGATTGAGCTGGTCCAGCCCGTCAGGCTCATCCTCAGGGTCCAGGGTCGGGTCCTGCGAGGTCCCGCCGGTGGTTCGGCCACAGCGCTCCAGCACCCATCGGGGATCGAGCTGGTCCGGCCCGTCAGGCTCGTCCTCGGGGTCCAGGGGTGCTTCTGCCGCTGGTCGGGGCCAGGCCCCCGTACCCCATTCTGGGAAGTTTCGGCCGGCCTCCAGGAACCCAGCCGGGGTCAGCCCCGCCCGGGCCTCGGCCTCCCCAGGCAGGAGTTCGGGGTCTGCCTCCCGCTCCTCCAGCGGCTGGGCCCTGACTGCCCTCTCCCGCCGTCTCCTTATCCTTCCCGCCCCGCCCTCTGGGTTCCGGTCAGGTGACGGGGTGGGGTCCGCGTCCGCCCACCCGGGTGTCCTGAGGGGTTCCTCCTCCTCTGGTTCAGTGGGCGGCCAGTCCGCCCTGCTACTTGCCCTCCCCCACAAGTCCAGGTCCCCCACCCCGGGGTTGGATCCTGGCTCCTCAGCCAGGCGGGACAATGCGTCCGCATTGGCGTTGGCCTTGCCCGCCCTGTGGCGTATGGAGAACACATAGGGTTGAAGGGCTAAATACCACCTCATGAGGCGGCTATTGGTGTCCCGCATAGTCTGTAGCCACTTTAGCGGGGCATGGTCTGTCCATAGCGTAAACTCACCCCCGAGCAGGTAGTACCTGAGGGCTTCAACCACCCATTTGATAGCCAGGGCCTCTTTTTCTATTACTGAGTACTGGCGTTCTCGGGGAAAGAGCTTACGGCTAATAAAGACCACCGGGTGCTCTTCTCCATCGACCTCCTGGGAGAGTACGGTGCCCAGTCCAGTGGCGGAGGCATCTGTTTGAAGACAAAATGGTTTATCGAAGTCTGGGCTAAGCAAAACGGGTTCGCTACACAGGGCTTCTTTAAGTTGTTGAAAGGCCGAGTCACACTCTGTGTTCCACCTCACTCTCTGAGGTTTGTCCTTTGTGAGCAGAGTGGTGAGGGGCGCCGCTATGCTAGCAAATTGGGGGACAAATCGGCGGTAATACCCCGCCAGGCCCAGGAATTGTCGGACCTTCCTTTTCGTGGTCGGTATGGGGTAATTTCGGATGGCCTCCACCTTCCCCACCAGGGGCCGGACTAAGCCGTGCCCCAAATGATAACCTAAATAGGTGGTCTCTTGCGCACCGATTTTACACTTTTTGGGGTTGGCCGTGAGACCCGCGTCGCGGAGCGTTCGTAGTACTGCTGCCACTTGGGGTATGTGGTCCTCCCAGTCGCGCCCGTAGATGACCACGTCATCCAGGTAAGCTGCGGCATATTCCAGATGCGGGGCGAGCAGGCGATCCATCATCCGCTGGAAGGTGGCGGGTGCCCCATGGAGTCCGAACGGCATGCGCACGAAATGGAAAAGCCCGGACGGGGTGGTGAAAGCTGTCTTCTCCTGGGACTCCCGATCCAGCGGGATTTGTCAATAGCCCTTAGTCAGGTCGAGGGTTGTTATGAACTTGGCTTTTCCCAGGCGCTCCAGCAGCTCATCTGTCCGCGGCATCGGATAGGCGTCAAACTTCGATATAGCGTTCACCTTTCGAAAGTCGATGCAAAACCTAATGCTTCCGTCCGGTTTAGGGACCAACACGATCGGGCTCCTCCACTCACTTCTGGATCGCACGATCACTCCCAGCTCCAACATGGTGCGGACCTCTTGTTCCACGACGTCGCGCATCCGTCGGGGAAGAGGTCTGTTTCCCTCCCTCACGACCTGACCGGGCGGAGTTCGGATGGTGTGCGTTATCGCCGAGGTTCAGCCTGGCCGCGAGGTAAAGGTCCTGGCGAAGGTTTCGACAAGCACCTGGGCTGCATGCCGTTGGTTCTGCGACAGGGTGTCCGCGAGCTGGGGTGTCACCTCCTCCTTGGCATCAGGGACCCTAGGACCTAACACGGGCTCGACGGGTAGGGCGCGACCAACATGCCTTCTCGCCCTTGCCAAGGTTTGAGGAGGTTCACATGGTAAATTTGTTTTTTTCTTCGCCGGTCCGGCTGATAAACTTCATAGGTGACTGGGCCCACTCGTCGGGAGACTTCATACGGCCCCTGCCAGCGGGCCAGCAATTTTGACTCCTCGGAGGGGAGTAACAGCAGCACCCGATCCCCGGGTTCAAACACTCTTTCCTGGGCTCCCCGGTTATACCCTCGCTCCTGCGCTCCCTGGGCCGCCTGTATGTTTTCTTGAGCCAAGGCCCCCACCTGCGTGAGTCTCTCCTGAAGTCGGAGTACGTATTGCAGGAGCCCAACCGAGGAGGAGGGGGCCCGTTCCCAGGTCTCTCTGACCAGGTCCAGGACGCCACGAGGTCGTCAGCCGTACAGGAGCTCGAAGGGGGAAAATCGCGTGGAGGCCTGTGGCACCTCCCGTACCGCCATCAAGAGCAGAGGGATGAGCTGGTCCCAGTGCTTCATGTCCGCCGGTGGAAATCTTCTCAGCATCCCCTTCAGGGTGCGGTTGAACCGCTCGACCAGCCCGTCGGTTTGGGGGTGGTAGACGGAAGTTTGCAGCTTGTGAATGCCCAGGATGTCGCAGACCTGACGCAGCAATCGGGACGTAAAGTTCGTTCCTTGGTCTGTCAGTAATTCCCGAGGTAGCCCCACCCAGGCAAAAATCCGAACCAACTCGTTCGCGATTGTGCGGGCCCGGGTGTTTCGAAGGGGGATGGCCTCGGGGAACCGGGTTGCATAGTCCATGATCGTTAAAATATATCGAAATCCAGCTGCGCTCCGCGGAAAGGGCCCCACTATGTCCAAGGCAATCCTTTCGAAGGGGGTCCCTACCACGGGCAAAGGGACGAGGGGAGCCTTCGGCACCCCGGGGGCTGCGGCGAGCAGGCAGGCTGGACATGACTGGCAATAGTCTTTGACCTCTTTGTACACCCCGGGCCAGAAGAAGCGGGCCAAGACTCAGGCCAGGGTCTTCTCATGCCCGAGGTGCCCGGCGGCAGGAAGGTCGTGCGCCAACCTCAGCACGGTTCGTCGATGGACCCGGGGTACCAACAACTGGGCCTCTTCTTCCTGCGTCTGCGGGTTCCGCCCGACCCGGTAGAGCCGGTCGGCTCGTAGCTCAAACCGGGGCCAGTGTGCTGCCCTCTGTGGATCCACCACCGTCCCATCAACACAAGCAAGCTGGACGTAGGCCTCCCATAGGGTGGGGTCCTCCCGCTGGTCGCGGGGAAAATCCGCCGAGTCCAGTGCAATCGGCACATCCTCCGTGTCTGAGCGCCCTGGGTCGGCCGGGTCAGATGCGTCGCGCTCGGCGGGGCCCTCCCGGTCGAGCGACCCCTGCGGTCGGCCTGCCTGGAGTTCCTCCCCCAGGAGTTCCACATGGGGCTCGGTCGGCGCTGGTAAGTCTGTAATGAGAGTTGTAAGATCTGGCCAGTCGCGACCCAGCACCATAGGGTATGGCAGGTGTGGCACCACGCCCACTCGCATCATTCGGGTGACCCCCCGCACCATCAAGGGGAGCCGGACCTGAGGATAGGTCTTCACATCCCCATGGACGCACCGCAGCTGCAGCTCCCCCTCGGGCGCCGCGGTGTCAGGCAGTACATCGGGGCGGATAAGCGTCTGGCTGCCTCCCGAGTCGAGGAGGGCAAACACCGCAGGGTCCCCCGCGGGTCCCCGCATGGTCAGGGATGGGGAGCTAGCCGGTGGAGTCGGGGCGGCCCCCACACCGGCCTGGTCCTGCTCCGCCACCTCCTGAAGATCCTGGCGGTACTGGGCATCCAGCTGCTGTACCAGCCTCTGCTGTTGTCGGAGCTGCGCCGCCAATCGTTGGGCTTGAAGCTTCACTGGCGGCGGTCGCCCCTTAGTCAGTCCTACGGGCATTGCCTCTCCCTCCATGGCCCTCCCGCCCGAGCTCACCGAGAGGGGAGGAGGGAACCCCGCAAACTTCTCTCTCTTTGCGTGGTTTTTTTTTTTTTTTTTTTTTTGTATTAGGGTCCACTGAGGGACACGCGGAGCCCTTACGTCAGGGCCGGGATCGCGTATCTTCAAGTGCCCACATTCTCCACCATCTGTGAGGGGGTCACTCACCACCATAGCGGGGGGCCGTCGTCTGTCCCCCGGAATCAGTCCATTCCACCCGCACCGGCCTCCGCTTACGTGGCGTTTCCCCTCTGGAAGCTTCCAGTTGCGTTGCTCTCTTCGCCACACTGCCCTCCGGCAGTGCCCAAGTCACTCGCTCTGAGCCCCCCTTCCGGGGGTTTGGTGTCTCTCCAGCAGGCCTTGCCGTAGGCCTAGCAGGCTGGCCGGCTGTCCAAGCGCCCTGGCCCAGCCTGACTCTCTCTAGCCCTGCCCTAGCTCCGGAGAGCGTCCTGCTCCCTCGGCAGCCAGGCTCACAGCCTTGCCACAGGCCTAGCAGGCTGGCCGTCCAAGCACCCTGGCCCAGCCTGACTCTCTCTAGCCCTGCCCTAGCTCCAGAGAGCGTCCTGCTCCCTCGGCAGCCAGGCTCACACTCCCTTTGCTGAAGCAGCCCTTCCCTTTTATAGCTCCCAGCTGGGCCTTAATGGGCCAACGCCGCCCAGCTGGGCTGAACTCCCCGGGCCTGCTCCAGGCTGGGGTTTGGCTCTTAAAGGGGCCAGTACAGGGCAGCTGCCCTGTTACAAGAGACAACACACGTAAGAGACTCCCTGCTGCAAATCATCAAACTACCTTGCAAGCTGTTTTTTAATTATTGTGAAGGTGTAGAATATAGCCATGCCCAGAGTCCCTACTTCCAGTGCATAGCATGGTGGCTGTGGATGTAATTATTTTAAATTATTATTTACTTGCATGACTGTAGTTTCTAGAAGACCTAGTCATGGACGAGGGCACATTGTGCTTGGTGCTTTACAAACAGAACAAAAACATGGTCCCTCCCACTAAGAACTTACAGTCTGGAGCAGTGTTTCTCAAAGACGCCCAACGTTTATCTAAAGGGTCCATAACCATGGAACTTCATGGCTCCCATTGGTTCCAGTTCACTGTTTCCAGCCAGGTGGAGCCACAGGAAGCGGTATAGCTATGGACCCTTTAAACAAAGTGTCAAATGCCATCTAGCAGCTTTCCCAAAGCAGGCCCACTGACTGCTTTGAGAAACACTGATCTGGAGCCTTGTTCCTAGTGCTCTTTATTTCAGTGGTTTAGGGCAGGCTCTGTTTGCTCTAAATTATTGTGTATTGTAACAGGAACAAACAGTTGCATGAAGCCTCAGCAGAAAGATCAAGAATTACATGTAAAAATAAATAAAGTTCTCTCTTACCTTAAGCCAGGGATGGGGAACCTTTTTAGGGTCGAAAAATCAGTCAGGGGCCACACACAAGTGAGAAGCAAAGTTAGAAGCCCCTGGATGAGAAGGAGAAAGACATTCCCCACATTCCCCTTGCACCCCAGAACCTGTGGGGGACCTAGGCTAGTAGATTGTGTGCTCCAGCCCAGTGGGTGGGTGGCAGAGGAACTGGAGTGCCAGCATGGGCTCCCCAATGCTAAGCCTCAAGGACCAGATCCAGCCCAGCCAGGGGCCACATCCAGCCCCCGGGCCTGAGGTTCCCCACCCCTTCCCTAAGCTGTCCCTGGAGGCCCCAGTTAAAATTTATTTGCAGGGTAGCATGGGGAAGTCTGCACTGATACTGTCTGGGATTGTTTTGTGGACAAACTGGAAACTTAATGCCAAACTATTCCTTAGTGCTAAATTCATCTATAAGACAACACACTTACTTGTGCAATGTCTACGGGAGGGCTTCTAAAACTTTGACACAGTTTTCCCTACAAATTGTATAGCTCCTATCCTGGTATTGTTTTATCCACTTTAGTGGGAGTTATGCATGCAGAAGGAATGCAGGCTCAGTAAGTATATCAGTTCCAAAACATACCAGGCCAGGCAGTTTGCGTCTTGAGATTGATGGTGAACTGTAGTGTCTAACAATCCTGACACATTAGCACAAAGGAAAACGATGACAGTCAGCTTCACTCCTTCTGTCCTATTTTGCAACCATATACGAAATGTAGTAATAGTACTACTGGAGATACTTGTTTGCATTAACCTTGGGTGACAAAATTCACTAGGAGACAACTGAACATGTTAATTTATGTTCCAAGAAAGCTGAATTACTTAGATATGCTTCAGGGGGTAGCCGAGTTAGTCTGTACAGGATAAACTTAAACAACAAATGGTCTGGTAGCACTTTATAGACTAACAAAACATGTAGATGGTATCATGAGCTTTCGCTGGCACAGCCCACTTCTTCAAATGACCGGAGTTTAACTTATATATGTATAAACTTAGATATGTTTACTCAAATTTATATGTTTTTTAGAACCTTGCATACCCATGGATATCTGCTTCATATCCGAGGATATCTGCATCCATGAAGGAAGGGCTACCGGGGAGGACTCTGTGCTATCGGCAGGAAAAGGATGCAAGAAGCCACATCCTAAATCATCCTAAATCTACCCCCACCTGGTGAGCACTGACCTGCAGCACCCCAGCCTACCTCCTGCCTCTTTGTTGTGCAGATACAAGTAAAATCCAGATAGCAGATTACAGATCGCATAAGAGTTGAGCCTAGCAGACACAAATCGGATAAAGATTCAATTTTTGTATCTGTACGAGGCTCTACATATTTCCTCTTCATATTTTATATGGCAGCAGGCCACCCCGAGCCACAAAGTTCTTTTAATAGAATAGAACTACATTGTTATCTATTTTCCCTACACCCCACAACTAATAAAATAAACCAGATACTCAAGTGTGCCAAGTTATCTGCATGTGGCTGTGTTTTACTGTCAATGCAGAGATGCACACACAGAGTAGGTATCTAGTCACTGGAAATTATCTACTTCATAAAAAGCAGTGTAGATGGCATAATATTGAATTTGAATAAGGTTCTTTTATTGCATTAAAAAAATCAAAAGGAAATTGGTACCTTGGTGGACCAGATCGACCACCTGCAATCCAGTGACATAACCGCTTCAGAGACAGCTTTCTAGTGTCAACAGCGATGTCTGTGGAAATGTTCAGTGTAAAACTGGATTTTCAGCTAATTACTTTTTCACTAAATGGTCTGCTTTCCACATAACACTTTATTTTTTTTAAATACCGAAGACCTGAAAACTGAAATATTTTGATCTGCAACGTTCTTGCAAAGCCTCTTGAGAAGTATAGTTTGAGTGCTTCATGTTCCTGTTTTCCCTTATGGGCTGGGCCCCCCAGTCAGACTACATCTCCCATGATGCACTGTGATCCTGTGATTGACTTGGTGCAGGATTTTCCAAGAAAGAAGACTGGTGTTATCATGGGAGCTGTAGTCAACCAGGGAGCCCCACCTATAGAGAATAACAGGAGCTTAAGACATCTAAACTACAAGTTACATAAGGCACTATGTCGGCATTTCAGAATAAAAATATAACAATTTTCAATATTTCATTGAAAAAATTCTATTTTCTGACTGGCTCTGAATATGGTGGTATGACATAGTTGAGGAAAACCATGCCCAGTGCGGGGCAAGTGCGCCCATCTCCCTTGTGGAGCACATGTGCAGTTCCCTGCTTTGTTCTTCCCAACCAGTGTCTATAGGTTCACCTTCAGTTGTGTGGTGCTATGGCCTAATAGCCCACATCAGAAAACTCACCCCAGTTCACTGGGAGGTGCGGTTCCCTGGTTAGGGTCAGGAAAGAGGGGAGGGAGTTACATCCCCCAGTAAGAGGATCCATGCCTTTCTTTTCCTCTAGACCTCAGCCCAAGGCCCTATTAGTGGCTGTAACTCCAGCCACTGAGTCAGCAGGGAAAAACTCCTACTGAAACACTCTGACTCCCCAACATCAATTCACTCACTGGTTAGCCATCACCTTCCCTTGGGCTACTTCGTGCTGCCATCCCCACAGCTGTGGGGAGGGCCTCCATCTCACCTTTCTGGTCTATAGGCTTTTCCTCTCCTTAGTGCCTGTGAACACCATGAGGCTCCTGGAAGTGTTCTATCTTCAATCTGGTTTGTGGTGTCTGTGTGCATCGGTTTGTGCAGCAGCCTGCCTGGAGTAGGCAGTGCATGTCCTCTTCCTCCAGCAGTCAACTGAGCTGCTCTCTTTTATACCCGTGCACCTGGGGCATGCCCAGTAAGGCAGAACGGGTGTGGCTTTCTGCACCCTCAATACAGGGTTAACCCTCTTTCACCCAGTGCAAGACAAGCACATAGCATCACAAGTGACCTGTTATCCTGTTACAAATGGGTAAAGAAAGGGTAACTGGAAGAAATGATAGCCTACACAACAGAAGTATCTGAAAGTCCCATTAATTCTATTGGGTTGTCCATTATCTAGAGAAGGAACCATCTCATGGAAACAAAAAAACATATTCTGATGGAGAACTGCCAAAAATGTTGGAGACTTTAAACTGTAATCTCGAAGTAGAGTGGATAATTTAGTGGTTATGGCACTAGATTGGCATTCAGATCAGAATGCAGTTCCTGGCTTGGTGAGTCACTTAATCTATTCTGTGTCTCAGTTTCCTATCTGTCACATGGCTTTGATCCTTACTTTGCAGGGATGTTACGAGGATAGAATCCATGAATTATTGTTAGGTGCTCAGATTCTACTATAAGGAGATCCATAGAAGTATTGACACAGACCAATCATGGAAGTAGAAAATGAGCTGAAGACAGTGTATATTAAAGTGTGTGTGTAAATGTATTGTCGTGGAATTAATCAGAAGAGGCAATATGAGAACAGAAATGAAAAGAGGTAGAACAGGAAAAAGGATAAACACAACTCAAGTGTGACAACAGAGAGCAGGACCAGGCACCACATAACTTTATTTGAGACTAAAAGTAATGATGTGTGTGTATATGCACGCTCATGCACATACACTTTAAGGACTCTGGTGTATTAAACAAATTATTTGAATTAAATTACATTAAGATGTTTTGCAAACTAACAAATTTACCAGATTTCCCTCTGAAACATTCACTGTGGCTAAGAGCATCTCCCAGAGATAGGACCAGCTGTTATTTCAATGCCATCTAATGTTTGTGTTTTGGGAATGTAGGAAGTTAGTTAATTGAACCTGAAAGTAAGTTCTTTCTACTAGATTAGTTTTTTAGAAATACAGGAAACAATTTGGGCACTGGCAATGGATTCACTGTGGTTTATTTTTTTGGCTAACAGCACGAGAGAGAGGGAGATTGTGTGTGTGCAATTAAAGGAGTGAAGTCTATAAAGAAAGGTCATGACTTCTCTTTTTGGAAGTCCTCCTTGGGGATTATTTGGGGAAAAGTGGTGACTATGTGTAGTACATCTAGTGAAGATTAAGAGATTGCTCCTCTGACAATTAAATGTAAGAGGTTCATTAAAAAGCACATCCATTTTTAGGAATTTACAAGGCATGTACAAACGCGGTGGGGAAGGGGAAAAAGAAGTGCTGTTCCTTTGCTTGATTTTGACTTCATATCTGCCATGTTCTTTTGTTTGTAAATGAAGGCCAAGGACATAGAGGCCTTGGATAGGCACCCTTTGGTGAGGAGTTTGCTAAGACCAAGATCTAAATAAATAAGTCCCTTGCTAGTATCATTTTTTATCCCATGTAAACGAAGCACATTAATAATAACACTGAAGTCTATACTAATAGGCTACGTCTTTACTGCGAATTTTTGAGGTAGAAAATATGCTAATGAGGGACTCATTAGCATAAGTTGCAACTTCATTAGCATATTTTCTGCCACAAAAAACTTGCAGTGAAGACAAAGCCATACAGTAATACTAATTCTGAGCTGTGTGTAACAGTGACTTCAATTGAATGACTCAGGTATTTAAAAGTTGTGCAGGAGCTTAAATGCTTTGCTGGATTGGGGCTTAAGTAAACATACTGAATCAATACAACTAATCTTCATTTCAGGAGGAATACAGAAAGAAAGTGGGAAATCCTTTCTTTGTTTTACAGTCTATAATATTTGAAAGGTATAACCAGTAAAGAAGGGGATGTTATTTAGCATAGCAAGAGGAGATGACAACTAAAAGTAACTGGATGAAATTAGGAAAAGGCAAATTTAGGTAGAGTATCAGGAAAAACCTCAAGATACTGAGACCTCTTAGGCTACCAGTAGGAGTGCTGATAGAGATGTAGCCGTGTTAGTCTGGGGTAGCTGAAGCAAAATGCAGGACAATGTAGCACTTTAAAGACTAACAAGATGGTTTATTAGATGATGAGCTTTCGTGGGCCAGACCCACTTCCTCAGATCAAACAGTGGAAGAAAGTAGTCACAACCATATATACCAAAGGATACAATTAAAAAAAATGAACAAATATGAAAAGGACAAATCACATTGCAGAACAGGAGAGGGATGCGGCGGGGGGGAGGAAGGAAGGTAAGTGTCTGTGAATTGATGATATTAGAGGCAGGGAGAGTGGGATGTTTGTGAGTTAATGGTATTAGAGGTGATAATTGGGGAAACTATCTTGGTAATGGGTGAGATAGTTCAAATGTTTGTTGAGTCCTTTTTGGAAAGTGTCGAATTTTAACATGAATGACAGTTCAGAGGATTCCCTTTCAAGTGCAGATGTAAAAGGTCTTTGTAGCAGAATGCAGGTGGTTAAGTCATTGAGAGAGTGTCCTTTCTGGTTAAAATGGCAAGAAACTGTTTTCTCTTTGTGATCTTGTCTGATATCTGTTTTGTGGGCATTAATCCTTTGGCGAAGTGTCTGAGATGTTTGTCCAATGTACATAGCAGACGGACACTTTCGGCACATGATAGCATAGATTATATTTCTGGATGCGCAGGAATATGTGTTCTTGATCTTATAACTCACTTGGTTAGGTCCAATAATGGTATCAGCAGAATGAATATGTGGACAAAGCTGGCAACGGGGTTTGTTGCAAGGGAAGGTACCAGGGTTGGTATTAGTGTGGTATGTCCTGTGGTGGTTGGTAAGAATCATCTTGAGGTTAGGTGGTTGTCTATAGGAGACTATGGGTCTGTCTCCCAGAGCCTCTTTGAGTATGGTATCCTGTTCCAATATAGGCTGTAGTTTATTGATAATGTGTTGGACAGGTTTAAGTTGGGGGTTGTAGGTGATGACAAGTGGTGTTCTATTGTTGGTTTTCTTGGGTCTGTCTTGAAGTAGATGGTTTCTAGGTATTCGTCTGGCTCTTTCAATTTGCTTTTTTATTTCTCTGGGTGGGTAGTTGAGGTTTATAAATGCTTGGTAGAGATCCTGAAGCTTCTGGTCTCTGTCAGTGGGATTAGAGCAGATGCGGTTGTATCGAAGGGCTTGGCTATAGACGATGGATCGTGTGGTGTGTTCTGGATGGGAGCTGGAAGCATGTAGGTAACTGTATGAGTCGGTGGGTTTTATGTAAAGAGTGGTGTCTAATTTTCCATTGTTGATTTGTACGGTGGTGTCCAGGAAGTGGATCTCTCGTGTAGAATGGTCCAGGCTGAGGTTGATGGTGGGGTGTAGGTTGTTGAAATCTCTGTGGAATATCTCCAGTGTTTCTTGGCCATGCGCTGGGAGACACTATTACTTCAGTAATATGAGAAATGCGAGCCCCACTCTACACTGCCTTATATTGGCTGAAATTCACCCGTGTGTAGAGTGCCAGCAAAAGTCTATGTATCATTTAACTTCCACCTAAGCACTCAAAAAATATCTTAAGTGATGCATAGATTTTATACAGGCTCTCTGTCAAAAATCCAGTTGACTGCAATGAGAGAAGTGCAGGCCCTATATCTACATCTTAGCTCTACTGACATGGCAGAGACATTGCTATGTGGACAGACAGAACAGTATAATTACTAATGACCCCGGAAGAGTCTGACTCAGTGCATACATTTTTCATGCAGTTGCTAAGGCAATAGAAATGTCTCAAAAATTACTCATCCTATGATAGCTAACACGCGTCCTGTTTAAAACCATCGTGGCCTTTTACCACTGGCTTAAAAGCCGATGGGTATTTTTTTCCTCTTTTCAGTGATAGGGCAAAACTTCCAAAAGCACGTAAGTGACTTAGGAGCCAAATTCCATATTCAAAAGTGATTTAGACACTTAGAGGGCATATTTTAAATGTCTTTAGGAGCCTAAAGATGCAGATAGGCAGCCAGTAGGATTTACAAAAATGTCTACACACAATACCAAACTCCCACAGAAGTAAATGCGAGTTCAGAATCTAACCTGCTTAAGCACTTCTGTAAGCTCTACATGCCACCTATCTGGATCTTTAGGTCCTAAATACCTTTCAAAATCTGGCCCTCAGTGCCTAAGTGAGATTCAAAAATGAAATTTAGGTGCCTGTGTTACTTAGGTACTTTTCCAAAATTTTATTGTCGGCTTTTCATGATAAGAAGCTGTATTTTACAATCCTGCAGCCAGATGGATTTCATCACTGTCATATTTTGAAAATCTTCTCAAGCAGTCATCAGGGATGGAGATCGAAGAACAAATACTGGGATGTGGGAGGAGAAAGGCACCAAAAAATGGCCCCAGGCAAGACCCAACCCCACTAAGAATTCCTAATACATGAGGCTTGAACTAAAGCTCACCGAAGTCAATGTTAAGATGGTCTTTGATTTCAGTGGGTTTAAATGCACCAGCTAATTACACTAGGAACATTATAAACTTTCAGTTTATCTTTTATCTGACTGGATACTGAAAACTAATTTATTACCAATATAATAACTATTGAGAGAAATGGCTGAAAATAAATGCAGGTGATTAGCTTCTAATTTAAAATCATTAAATCGGAGGGAGCAGAGCATCAGCAAAACACTGAACGAAATATATTTCAGTTAATAAAACAATGGCTCAGATAAACACATGAGAAGGAGATAACTCCAAATCAGGTTTCTGATAACATTAATCTACTTGTATTTCATTCTCTGGATTATGTCACCATCTTTTGATAGTCTAACTTGAAGAAATTAAATGTATAATTATTAATGGCATTATTTCTGTGGAATAAAAAGGCAATAATAATTTCCCATTTCATAAAAGAGACAGCAGATATTAGTTCTGGTATTCATTCTTCAAGTATAAAAGCTCGGTTTACAGTATTCACATTGGATCCAACATTCTTACTATATATTCATTTTTGCATGTTTTTTAACTTGCATACTTTTAAATTTGACTTGTTTTTACAAATCGATATGGCATATTTTTGAGTGTATTATTTTTCTAATCCAATAGTGGAAGGTCACTGCCACCTATGGATTGGAATTAGTATCTCAGTATTAGTATGTACTTTAATGAAAGATATGCAGCAATATAAAAGGTCTTTTGCCCAGAGATTCTGTCCCATTTCCCTCCCTGCTTCTACTCTCCCCTTCCTCTACTCAGCTGCTCCCTATCTGGAAAAAACAAAAACAAAAACTTACAATATGATTCTCCCTGTTTCCTGAAGGAACACCATCCTCGACTCAGCTTGTAGGAAAAGTGCACTGTGTTTACTGTGCCATACAGTAAAGAGCCTAGAAAACCTTGAGAAGTTTCATGCCCAGTTAAAAAGTCTCCCATGAACTTTACTGTAATATCATGTGAATAAAAGCCATTATGAATGAAATTTTCTGAAGGGCCTTTCAAATAGTGACGACAAACTTTGTGGATATTTGTATATTTGGTTGTGTAAATGGGCACCTAATTCCATAAACAAGACCCTAGCTGTATTTGCAATATGATGCACTTGCAAAATGTGGTGACAATTTTAGAAGACCTTATAAAAATCTGGAACTATAGACTGAAAGATTGCCATATTCTACCTTTTTCCCCCACCATGAAAATGCAAAGTAAATTCTGGAGTAAATTCTGGTGCATTTTTAAAATATTGCAACAGAACAGTGATGGGCAAATACCAGCCCATGGACCAGAGCTGGTTTGCCAGGGTTAACCCCTGGTGGGCTGCCTCCACTGTATATACCTGTGGCTCTACAGGTATAGGCGACTGCAACTTCCATTGGCTGCACATCACAATTCCCAGCCAATGGGAGCTGGGGGAAATGGTGTTCTTGTCTGTGCAGCTTCTCACACGTCCCGTTGGTTGTGAACAGTGATCCATGGCAAACAGGAGCTGCAAGCACCTGTACCTGCAGAGGTGCAGATAAATATAGTGGTGACAGCCCACCAGGAGCAAACTGCTGCCATCTTATTACCCACCCCTGCAATAGAACCTTACATATCTATGTCAGATAAAAGCCTATTATTCTTTAAGATAGATAAAGTCTAAAAACAATTGTACAAAAGACCAAGAGTAAAAACATAAGTATTTCCATATCCAAGGGCTTAAATATGTAGGTGGAAGGTCAGCTTATTTGTCTACAAAATATTTTTCTTACACTTTTGTATCAATTCTTTTTTGTTATCTGAATGCACATTGGTTCCCCATATTATAGTAATGACTATTTTAATCTTTTCCATTTGTATGTGGTTTCACTGATTCATTAAATTTACTGCACATCTATGTCCCAAAGTTGCACAAATATACTATATATTTGAGAGAGTTTGTGTATCTATATGTCCATCCATTTGTTCAAGAACTCCTCCTAAACTGTAAGAGCTAGGACCACCAAATTCAGTATGCAGCTTCCTCTTATCCTAACTTAAACCAAGGTCAGGGTTTGGTTGTGCCAGGACAATGGGATGTGCCTGGAATATGATTGTTTTGCTTCAAATGAAGAGGGGTGTGATAGCAGTGACAATTAAACTGACGAATGACCACAGAGGAGGCAGCAAGCTCTCCAGCCCCAGGGAACAGCCACAGGCTGGCAGCACGAACCCTGCTGCCCCAGCCTGCTCCCGGGGAGCATCTGCCTACTGTGCTACGTGACCCCTAGGCTGGCCCCAAGGAGAAGCCAGTGGGTGGGCCTTAGACCTGGGCAATGCTGAGTAAGTCTTCTAGTTTTTAAATAAATCATAGATCAGGCATATGTAAAACTGTTAAAATTTTGTATGATTGAGGTGACATGAATTGTTAGTTTAGGCCCAAATCCAACAGCATTACACACAGAAGGAGTAAGGGGAGAATGTGAAGAAAGATGGCTAAACTCTCATTGATTTTCATGAGTGGAGGATTAGGCTCATTTAAGTTATTTTTCCTTTTGTCTCAGGTTGACAATGACCATCCAATTAGGATAAGAAAAACTCAATGGAATCTGAATCAAGAATGGAATCTGATCATCTAATTAAGGATAGCTGGATAAGAAATATGTGAAATTAAAAAAGGTTAACAGAGTCTGCATGTGTTGGAGAGCTTACCTGCCCATTCACCCTCATACTCTCCTGAGTACCCATCTGCTGCTTTCCCAAGTGAGAGACGCTCCCTGGCTCTTTTCCCTTACTCCTTGTGCATCAGTATAATATATAGTAGGGTAGGATTTTGCTTTGGCAATTCATTTCACCTTGATCATACAAATATTTAATGAGCCACATTTAGTGGTACAGTCTGTCGGCAATGGGCTGCTTTGGTGGAACAAATCAGCTATAGGTCTATTATAATGCAGGGTTGCCAGAGTGCAATAGTGAATCTACCCCAACATCTTTTAAGTGGCCTGATCTGTGTATATTTTAAAATATCTTATTTTAAAGTGCTTGCAGGAACTGTTCAGCACCTTCCAGAATTAGACCTTCAAAATGGGATTTTGAAAATAATCCTAAAGGAATTAGGCACTTAAATCCTATTGCGTTGCAACAGGATTTGGGTACCTACCTCCTTAAAAACCCTTTGAAGATTCCAATCTCAATGTACAAGTACAATTCTCAAAATGTAGAGGGTGAATCTTGGCCCCATTGAAGTCAATGGCACAACTGCTATTGACGTCAGCTGAGCCAGTGTTTCACCCATAGTGTTGACTCAGCTGTAACTTTAAAGGATACGCTGCAATAGTTTCCAGGTTGTTTCTATGAAAAGTCAATGTCAGGTGTGTTTATTTTTTTAAAAGAAATTGGATAGCTTAGGAAAATAAATGTTAAGGCTTCTAAAATTCAATTTAGCAAGCTACAAAATGCATAGAAATTAGCAAAATATAAACTTTAAACTTGTGAAATATAATTTTACCAATTTTATAATCTAAAATAAATTTTAAAGAATATCTGGTAATTATTGGGTGAAGGTGCTATGATGTCTTCCAGACTTAAAATAAAAAAAAATTCTCTGTAAAGCCAGAAGGTGGCATTAATAGTTTATAAAATGCCATTTCTTCTTTGCACATTTCTGCATAGAACTCTAGTAAAAAAAAGCACATAGAAGAAAAAATAAAGTTTTTAACATAATGTAATTTACACAGCTAATACAGTGGTTACTTTCATGTGCACAGAAACTTAATATATTTTTTTCATGTTGTAAGGAATGACAGAATTATCCAATAGCAGACAGAGTCCATCACCATTTCCAATAAGCAGGGACTTGTGAAATTGTCCTAATCTCACTGTACAGATTTAATAGTAAAAGTGCTTTAGCAATATTATTTTGTTCCTCCAAATCCACATGTTTTTTAATAATTCATAAACTCCAGTAATCTCCACCACTGTCACAAAGAGGTCTTCCTTCTGCTTGTGTTGCCTACATGAACTTGATCAAGTCAAAGAAGCCTAATGAGATTTTGAAATCTGGGGTTCCCTTTTGTGATCCAGTGGGTCTGTGGAATGCTGCCATATTTAACATCTGTGATCTATCAGACCTCTCCTGTTGCCTCAATGATCAAGAGACAACATGTGATGATTCCCAGATGTTCAAACTTGGCAGCTCCCAAAAGACCTATTAAATTACACTGAAAGGAAAACAATGTCCATGCTGTAAAACTTGTTAAAAGTAAGCACATGTGAATATTCACAAACTCCTAGCAAGATGCAAAAATGTTTAAAGCATCCAGAACATGCAGCTGTCCAATTTACTTTCAGCAGCATTACAGATAAAAGAAGTTCCATTTTACATGAAGTTGCATTTATATTATACTAGAAAATTTACCCAGCTTTGACCGGGTCCTTAACTGACTTAATTTTTGTTTTTTTGGAAAATAAAATGAAAATGTACATGCTTCATTTAAATAATTGCTTTAGGGTAGGGCTGGTGACGAGGAGTTCAACATGCAGGCTGTCCCGAGAAGAGAAGACAACCCCAACCCTCTCCAACCACAGCAGCTTGGAGGTCAGGTAAGAAGTCCCTCTTCAAGGTCACTGCAGTTCCAGCAGGTATAGCCAGGGGGAGGGGTGCATATCCCCATGTCTAGAGCAGGTCCAGGTTTGTCTGCCCCTTGTGCTTCCCAGCCAATAGAAGAATGCAACAAACTGTGCACTTTCCCCTTACTCCCTGATGAAGGGGAACAGCCAGCAATGTTTCCCTATAAATTGGGGGAGAGGGAAGCTTTAAGTTAGGGAAGGCATCACAAGGAGTGTTACTCCTAGGGGAATTCTGTATCACTGTGCATGTGCAGAATTCAGGTCCTCTGCAGATTTCTTTGCTTTTCCACAGAAAAATAATTTTCTGATGGGAGAAGCAAAGGGAAGCTGCAAGAATGTTCATGCTCCCCTCCCCGACAGAGTGGGCACATTGTTTCAGGTACCCAGAGCAGCTGGTGAAGAGGTAAATCACCATAGAGAGCAGGGCTGAGGAAGCCCCATCCATTGGCTCTCACCCTGGACCAGGCCCAGTGCTAGTCCCAGCAGGGAGGACAGGACTTCCTCTCCCCTTTCAAGGAGCAGCTAGGATCAGGTAACACCCATTCCCAGAGACCTCCCCTAGCTGCAGGAAGCACTGCACCCTCCTCTCTTCCTGCCCTATTGCTGCTCAGCTGCGGGGTGGGGGAAGGGAGGATCACTACAGTAATTCCTCATTTAACACTACAGATGCGTTTCTGAAAATGTTTGTGCTAAGCGAAAACGTGCTATGCGGGGTCAATTTTCCTCTTAAAAATAATGGAAAACGTGGGGGTTGCATTTTAGGTGGTGGTGGCAAAGTCAATTTTTTGTTGGTGCTGGGTCATCAACGTCAACATTAGATATCTAGTAACACAAGTTGCTGCAGTTTGTTAAAACACAAAAATAAACACCTGAGTGAGCGGAGGAGCGCTGTGACCACATGGGTTCATCCACTCATGTGTATTACCACTGTTTTTACCAACTTATACCACCACACAAAGCAGTCTGCCACTTGATTATTTTTGTGTTATTTTGGGGAGGGTCGTGTTATTCGAAAAAATTCCCTAAAAAAAATCGTGCTATTGCAAAAACGTGTTAAGTGGGCACATGTTAAATGAGTAATTACTGTGTATGGGGAGCTGCTCCCTCTGCCTGCCACCTGTGCATCTGGAACTCACCATATCCAGATCCCTCACTTAGCCTCCCCCTCCCCCGCATCTGGTAACTCCCACCCCAGTAACCAGACCATTCCTTGCTGAACTCCCACGCTCAAACACCCAGCCCACCATGCCCCACTCCTCCAGCACCCAGATCCCTCTGCTGGTATCCTACAGTCAATTCCTCTGCAGTGGCCCATCCCTCTATACCCAGATTCTCTGCCAAGTCCCGGCCACCTTCACCTGGACCTCTTTTGCACCTGGAACCCCCCAACAAGTCACTGTATATCCAGATTCCCCCGCACCTAGATCTCCCCACTTAGCTGCCTACATACAGATTGCCCTCCACAGAACCTCCCCAAATGTTGATCCCTCCACACTTGGATCCTACTGGGATGAACATACCTGGTCCACACCTGGTGTGTTTGATGTGGAGGGGAAGGGTCCTGGAGTGTTTCTGGGACAGGCCTGGCCCTGGTGTTATGTCAGCATCAGGTGCAGCCTCGTTGCTGAGTCTGCATACTGAGGTAGGGTCACCTCCCACCTCCCTGCAGCCAGTGGCCTATGCTCTCCCCTGACATGCTGAAGCCTCCACATTTCATTATCGACAAATAAAATGTGCAGAATTCTATAATGTAAAATGTACTTTTGGGGCACAGAATTTCCTCAGAAGTAGAAGTTGGGGGGGATGAAGAATGTTGGGCAAATGTCTCTGGACATAGGTGCTGGAGCTAGGAGTGGAGGGGGGGGTGCTGCAGCAGCCCCTTGCTTGAAGTGATTTCCATTAGACCAGAGGTGGGGAACCTTTTTTGGGTTGGGGGCCACTGACACACAGGGGAAAAAAAACTACTAGGCCCAGCCCATGGTGGGGCAGTGGGGGTGGCTGGAGTGCCATCACAGGTTCCCCACTGCTGAGGAAGGGTGCTGAGCCTTGGGGGTCAGATCCAGGCAAGCCGGAGGCTGCATCTGGCCCCCTGGCTGGAGGTTGCTTACCTCTGCATTAGACAAAGGATATAGAGTTTGGTTCAATGGCACGTAGCACCCCCACAATAATAATTGTTCTAGGGCCACTGTCACTGGAGGTGAGGATCAAAGGAGAGGAGGCTAGAACTTCGCTAGCATCCATTCAGTCAGCAGTTATTAGGCTCTTGGTCCCTATTCCCAAACAATCACCACACACAGGCTGTGTCTACACTGGCCACATAACCCGTAATAGCTATGGGAATGAGAGAAGTCAGAATAGGGAAATGCGTGGGGGATTAAAATATCCCCCGCGGGATTTAAATAAACATGGCCGCCGCTTTTTTCCGGCGTGGGGAAAAGCCAGAAAAGAGCGTCCAGACTGGCGCGATCCTCCGGAATAAAGCCCTATTCCGGAGGATCTCTCTTGCAAGTAGGAATAAGAGATCCTCCGGAATAGGGCTTTATTCCGGAGGATCGCGCCAGTCTGGACGCTCTTTTTCGGCTTTTCCCCAAGCCGGAAAAAAGCGGCGGCCATGTTTATTTAAATCCCGTGGGGGATATTTAAATCCCCCGCGCATTTCCCTATTCTGACTTCTCTCATTTCCATAGCTATTACGGGTTATGTGGCCAGTGTAGACACGGCCACACAGTTCCCAACAGACCATAATGTAAACTTTAAACAAGCTAAAAAAAATACCCCAAAAGACACACAAGCTGCCCACTCATGCCAAGAATTAGTGTTCAGACCTTCAGCTTGAAATATTAAGAGCCCCGCAATAAAATTACAAGAGTTGGCAACATAAGTCTGAAGAGTAACAGGGATGGGAGGAGAATGAGGGATTTGAGAGAGAGTCTGAACAGGAGCAAAGGGAGATGGAGTGCAATGAAGGGGAATGTGGGAGCAAAAGGGAGATTGTAGATCAGGAGAAAAAGAGGACAGGCATTTAAAATGTGGGTCACCCTTTTTAGCATACTCAGAGGAAGAGGTTCCCCAGGCACTAAACCAATATCTTTATCCAGGTTTTTTAAATATTAACCTGCTCCTTACTGCTAACATATGGTGTAGTTATATTAACATTTTATTGCAACTTTGTCTTAATTAAAATTAAAATTAGGAGAAGACAGTGGGAATAGAGATTGGCAGAGCAAAAAATGTGGAGGAGTGATTGTAGGGGCTGAACTGGGAACAGGGGACTACAGGAGATCAGGGGAAGTGAATGGTGAGGAAATTAGGTGAACTAAGGAGGGGAACTGAGGGGAAGGAGACAGGATAATGATAAGGGAGGAGGCTGGAGAGGGCAGAATGGTAAATGCCCCATTCTAATAGCTAAGTCAAGAAGTTCAATTCAACAGCCAGATCCCTTCATTTGATACTTTGGTAGGTATGTTTCAGGTTGAACTTTTACTTTGAAATACACATGCCTTGGGGATGAACAGCTTTCCCCAAAAGCTCAAACACCTCAAAGCAAATTACCCCTCCCTCTGAAAAAAATATTTAAATCTCATGACTTTTAAGATAGTCTTGTGATTTTGGGGGCCTGACTCATAATCTTTGAATGCTTTAAGAAGGTAGTACTATAATCAGCACTGTCCACCCCACGCATTTGAGAATCTTGAGTCAGATCCCACCAAATTATTCCTTCACTACTGGCACTGTTAAATTAAAGAACAGTGTCATTGCCATTAGTGTTACTAATAAAGTAATAATTTCTATTATTATTACAGTGGGTTTAATTCTGAATACACCAAATCTTGAACAGATATGTTGGTTTTGGCCATTACACAGCCCTGTATACAAAGTTTGGATCCCTGACGAGTTGAAATTTGGGGGAGTTCAGGTAAGGGGTTTTGCCCATTCTTTGATCATGATTATTAACCAATTCCAAAGCACTCTGGAAATACCTTGCTTTTCCTTTACTGTAGTCATATCTTCCAAATGCCTTGTAGCAATCAAAATCCTGTGCCAAACACAACAGTGAAAGGCACTGTACGAATGACATAGGCAGGGTGGGGAGAGACATGCCAGATCCCTGGGTAAGGTGGGAGAGAGCTCGGCTCTGTGCCCTGGGAAAGGAGGGGGCCTCAAGCAGAAGGGCAGGGCTGTGGATAGCCTTCCACAACCAGCCCTTCAGGCACTCCAGCAGCACTTCAAACCCGTCAGCGCTCCAGGAACCCCAGGCCCTTTTAAATTGCCAGGCCCCCAGTACAGCTGTCCTCTTTGCCCTCCTTCCCTTCCTACACCCCATCAGCAACCCTGAACATAGGCATAGCATAGCTAGAGAGTTAAGCAAGTCTTGTGGTATCTGTAGGTAGACAGACAGACAGACAGACAGATAGATATTATCTATTTAAATAGAAAAAAATAAATTAGGTAACAAAGATGAGATAAAATATAAATATGGGGAAATAAGATTAGGCTGTTGGTGTTAAGACCAGAGCCCTTCATGCTCACTAGTAGTGTTGTCACTGTTTCTTTCTAATCTCCAAACTGTCTCTTATGCCTCGTAAAACGAGGTATACAGGATCTATCGGAAAAGGCTTTCTTTAGCGATAGGTCAGCCTCTAGACTGCCGCTTTTCTTCGACAAAGCTCCGTGCAGAAAAAAAGCGGTGGCCATTTTATGCTCCTACTTTGCTTCCCCGCTTCATTAGCAATTTTGCGCAGCCTAATCTGCCTTCCTCTGCCGGCAGACTGGTGCAGTCTAGACATACCCTCTGAGTCTACCTGTAGTCTCTTGTCTCATCCTTAGATTGTAAATGCCTTGGCACAAAGATTGTCTTTTTGTTCTGTGTTTGTACCATACCTAGCACGCTGGGGGTCCTGGTCCAAGTGCTACAATACATAATGATACTAGAGCTATGGAGCAGTGGGTGAACCTGTGGAGAAGACAGAGCTTTTAGCTGGAGATGAGGAGAGGTAAGGAAAGAGACAGATTAGGTCCAGAGGCTGAAAAGGAAGTGGATTGGGGAATGTAGGGAGCTGGACAGCCAGATGGACAGAGGGACCCGTGGCCTCTGGGGGCGTGGAGAGGTGCACAGCGTGGGCGTGATGCCCCTGCCTGTATTCAGAGGCATCCCTGAATGATGGTAGCAGCCTGGCAGGGACCTCTCCGGCAGGCTCCGCGCGTTGCTGGAACCTCTGCGCTCCCTCCTGCTGCGGTCTCCATGCAACACGGCAGCGTGGGCGTCATCTAGTTCCCCTTCTTTGCATAGTGCTCGCCATTGGCCAATCGGCAGACAGCTGTGGCTCTCTCATTTGCATAGGCCTCGCCGGGGGCCAATGGGCTGGCAGCTGTGGAGCTTGTTTGGAAGGCGATGTTTCCATCCGTGCGGGGTTCCAGCGCGGTGCTTGCCTCTGAGAGAGCCAGCGGCCGGGCTGGTACTAACTGGCCGGGCGCTCGGCCTGGGCAGCGCTAGGAGCCGCCTATTGTTCGCTGCGGTGCAGGCGGCTGAGCCCAGAGCAGGGGGCGCCGCGGGGACAGGATGTCGGTGGCGGGGCTGAAAAAGCAATTCCACAAAGCCAGCCAGGTAAGCGAAGCGGTCCCTGTGGGGCGGGGAATGGCAGTGCCCCCTCCCCCACCCGGACTGGTTTTCACTTATCTCTGCACACTCCCGTGCCCCCTCTCACGCAGGGGTTTCCCTTCGCCCTCTCTATCCAGGTGACAGCTCTACCCGTTGTCACTTAGGGGTTACCCGCTCCCAGGGAGGGTTACTCTTTAACACTTCTCCGCTGGGGGTGGTTACCCACTCACCCAGGGTGTTACCTCCAAGCGCTCCCCTTCCAGGAGAGAGTTGTCAGACTACTCTTTTTACACACACATCCTTTACCCTGAGATTCATCCCTTTTCTCCACCCCTGTGCCTTCCAGTAGGATGACCTCCTTGATCTGCCCTTCCTGAGTCAGGATTAATCCCTCCCCCCCCCCCCCCAGAACATTACCCCCGTAGGCTTCCGATGGTTTTATTCCTGTTAATTGTTTGATGACACTGCCCCCAATCAAGGATATGCTAGGTGCTGTGCACAGTCTTGTTCATCCAAGCTGTTAGTTATAGCATATCCCTCCACAGATTTCCCCTTTATTAGCCCATCTGGGGGACTACCTTGCTCTGCTGATTTTACTCTTCTACACCATGTTGTCACCCCCATGTCTCATAGAGTCTACCAAACCCCAAGGGAGCTTCCCTGTTTTCTGTGTCATATGTCATCATCCATTTCTAGGGGAACTTCAGCACTCTCCGCTTCCAAGGAACTGCCACTTCTCTTCCCCTCCCAGTGCTTCACCTTTTTCAACCATCCTTTTCTTTCCTATTTATTTTCTACCCCCTTTATGTCATGTGACTCTCATACATACTATGGCTGATTTTTCTCCAGGTTATGAAATCCCCTCTTGTGGCAGGTGAATTGATTGCAGTGTACCATGAGCCGGCATGAAAATAATGTATTTTTGCTGATAGTTTCAAGAGCCATTCTCTGTATTTGAAATCAGTTCAATGAAGAAGCTGAGGTGCCCCACACATCTGTGCTGGATAGACTGTTTGTTTGTTCAAAATCCCCAAGAGCTGTGTAATTCCATTTGCCATAATTAGTGATCATGGCAGCACTGAATTCAGCTGTAACCTGTTGAGTCTAGTTAGGCTCACTTGTTCTTGCTGTGGATAGGAAAAAATGAGGATTCAGTGCCTGATTGCCTAGCTGTCATTTTATTGAGTTGTATTGTCTTTAGTGCTAGTATCTTAGGGTATGTCTACACTACAGAGAAGATTGAAGCTGCTGCAGAGCTCGAATTAGCAGGACTAGTGAATACATGCTAATTCAATCTGAGAGGGGCACTCTGATTGATGATGGTAGTCCTGCTTCCATGAGGACTAAGGGAAGTAGAAGGGAGAGTGTTCTCCCTTTGACTTCCTGAAGTGTGGACAGTGCCCAGAGTTGAGTTAAGGTACTTCAACTTGTAACTGAAGTTGCATATCTTAATTTGACCTTATCCCATAGTGTAGACATAGTAGAGATGCCAAATTGCACTTAATCAGCTTATCAAGTAATTGATGGAATTTCCACTGACTAGTTGATTAGGGGGGAAACTGCAGAGCTTCAGCTGGGTTAGTTCCCGGTCCCTGGAGCTAACCCCACTGTGGCTCTGTCTTTTAAATGTATTAAGAGATGCCAGGCTCTTAATACATTTAAAAAGCAGAGGTGCAGCATCTGGAACTGGGCACAAGCTGATTTCCCTCCCCCCCCCCGTTGTTCCCCTGCTGCACCTCTGCCTTTTAAATATATTAAGAGCCTGGTGGCTCTTAATACATTTAAAAAGCAGATGTATAGTGTCTGAGACCCGGTGCGAAACAGGAATCAGCTGTTTCCCAGTTTGCACCAATTCCCCCACTATGCCTCTGCCTCCCCTGCTCTGCCCCCCCACCTCCCACAGACATGGTGCTGGGGGGGAATTGGTTTTTAAGCCAGCTCCCCCCCATCACTGTCGCCTGTCCCCTTGCCACCTCTCTCTGATAGAGGCAGCAAGAGGGGGGAGGAGGAATCGACTAGTTAAGTCACTATGTGACTACCTGATAAGCATATGCTAGTTGCTTACATCCCTAACACATACCCTTTACAGTTTATGAACAGTGCACATCTATCATGTTTGGGAGTCATGTTCTTATCTTTCCTTGTAATATTGTCTTTTCAAAGGATATGTATATGTTTGGATGAAACAGTGTTTCAAATCTATATGCTTAACTCTCAGCATGCCCATGACAAAAAGTGGAGCTCCCTGGGTAAAAATATACAAGGGTAACTTGAAGATCATTTGGGCTTGTTTTGTACTTTGTATGTAAGATCCCTTATGAAGATAAATGGTACAACCTTAAATATGATGCCTTCATAATACAGAGAACAAAAGGCTCATAGCCAGGAAGTTAGAGTTGTAACCACAACAAAAGCAACATATAATGTAAAATTGCTAGTGAAGGTGTGTTGCAATCTACCCAATCCTGTGGGAGATAATGAACTTAACAGAAACCAAAGTGATATATGTCTAGAACAAGCTAATAGAAATGTAGTGAGATGTGCTATTGCATTGCTTCCTGTACTCAATACAGCATATAACCAGGAAATTTAAACAGCATATCATCACCCAGAGCTTGATTTTGGACCTATTGAGGTTAATGACTAAGCTCTCATTTCTTTCCGTGGTGCATGATGGAATACATATTACGAAGTAAAGTGACTCAAGACACACCTATGATTCTCAAGGAAAAAAACAATGTAGCTGAAATTCCAAGGTGGGCTGGGATTGAGGAAAGCGTATTACACTGTATTTTTAAAATTGCTGGGGGAAAAATCCAAGGTAGTAGTTTCAGAACCATTTTTGGAAGAATTTCAGCAGAGAGTATTGGGTGAAATGGAACAGGGTAAGGTAGTAGATGGACAGCAGACAAAATAAATTTGGAGTTTATATGTGGTTAAAATGTATGTGCTATCTATCTACAGTAATATGACTAATCCCCTCTAATCCATCCTCCCCACACACATACTTCTATACTTTAAACCAATTTATAGCAGACAAACATGGAGAGCAAAAAATATGCCAGAGCAATAAAGAGGTTATACCAACTGGAAATATTATGATGGAATTAAATGTAGAGAGTTTACTTATAATAATGACAAGAGAAGCAAATAAGGAACATGAAAGGAATATTGCTTTTATGGGCTTTTTTATTTGTAAGTGCATACAGAATAAGAGATCATTGAAGGAGGCATAACTATCTCTCTGTATATGGAATGAATAAGAGATGCTGGGCTTAAAGTGCAGCAGGGGAGGTTTAGATTGGACATTAGGAAAAAATTCCTAACTGTCAGCGTGGTCAAATATTGGAATAAATTGCCAAGGGAGGTGGTGGAATCTCCCTCTCTGGAGATATTTAAGAACAGGTTAGATAGACATCTGTCAGGGATGGTGTAGACGGAGCTTGATCCTGCCTTGAGGGTGGGGGGCTGGACTCGATGACCTCTCGAGGTCCCTTCCAGTCCTATTATTCTATGATTCTATGCCAAGGATAATTATTGACAGAAGAGGTAGGAATTGCTTGGCGGGGGGGGGGGGGGGGGGGAGATTAAATTAATTCTTTGCTTTAGTGTCCTCAAAGGAGGATGGGGGCAGATGACAGAAATAGGCAAATTTCCCAGAGGACAAGAAAATACTGAAGGGAATGAGGATCATGCCAGGCATGTGATAAAGAAATGAGAACATTTAAGAACTGACAGAACTTGAAGACAAGAATCTGAAAGAAAAAAAGCAAATGAGATCAGAGAGTCTACACTTAAACAAAATGCATTCATAATGTTGAAAACACAGAGCTCTTTTTGCATTTCTTAGTCCAGTTACTACAACAGGTATGATATTCTGTTCTGAAAAGCTCTCTGTTCCAGTCTTTTTACCCTCACATTTTATTAGTATCTGTCTCCATTTATTGTAAACATAAGTTACAAAATTAGTCATTGAACTACTTGCTGCTCTTGGGTCCACTTTTTTCATTATTTTTCTGTGCTGCAGGCTTTACATCACCTTTCCATAAGCTTCTTGTTCTTTAATTTTAATTTCAAGTTCTGAATTTCAGGGAAAAAAACAATTACAAAATGTCCAGGAGCACAGAGCCAACCCTCCCCTTGCCTTGCACAGGAGCCCAGCAAGTGTGCCAGCCCTTCAGCCTGTGCATTATCCAATGTCCACCTTATATTTAGCTGTGAAACTCTGGATACAATTCCCAGACCTGAGGAAGATCTCTGAGTAAGCTCAAAAACTTGTCTCTTTCACCAACAAAAGATAGTTCAGTAAAAGATATTCCCTTCCCACCTTGTATCTCTAAAGAGAGTTTATAATTATTAACAGAAACAGAGAATGTAGTAACCAAAAAAAAAGAGGCAATTAATATGTGTGAAAGAATCACTAAGTCTCACTATTGAAATTGAGAGAGAAACTCGCTTTGATTAAATAACACTTATATTTGTGCCAAGGGGCCACAGACTATCACAGAGTCCATCAAATATGAAAACATTTCAGCCACTACTAATTTGAGTTAGATATGATGAATCAAGAACTTAAAAGGAAAGCCATTGTATCCTGTAGCCATATATCAGAGCTCAGTTTGCTATTCTCTTTTGGGTAGCAGTAAGCAGAATATTGGATAGGACAGGAGAGTGGAGAAAGGAAGTTGATTGTTTCATCTATTATTTTAGGTTTGGAGTTGTTTATAATTATGCCTGGGGGACTATTACATGTTTTGAATATTTAAAAATAGTGTTGAGGAGGTCAAAACATCAATGTCTCTTTCTTCGCCAATGTAGACATTCAATCAGGCAGTGTTTACAGTAATCTATTCCTCTTCCACTCATATTAGATTATATGTGGTTGGAGGTTTATTTTCTCGGTATCTGTAGATTAATAGGTGTAATACAGTAAGTGTAGATTTTGGCTGGATAACTTCTCATTGGCAAAAGGTTCTAGGGAGACTCTGTAGGCATCTGTATATTTAAAAAAATAATTTTTGTTGTTCTCACTAGAGAAAATGGTCCTTGGAAAATGAGATGTTCTTTCTCCATAGATTTTGTTTCAGTAGAAGAGTGTAAAGGCCTGGGAGGAAGTATGGTCCTATGGTTAAGACCTTGGACTGGGACTTAGGGACCTGTTCTTTAAAACCTTCAGGGTATGTCTACACTACCCTCCTAGTTCGCACTAGGAGGGTAATGTAGGCATACCGCACTTGCAAATGAAGCCCGGGATTTGAATTTCCCGGGCTTCATTTGCATAAGCGGGGAGCCGCCATTTTTAAAACCCCGCTGGTTCGAACCCCGTGCAGCGCGGTTACACGGGGCTCGAACTAGGTAGTTCGGAATCCTAGTCCGAACTACCTAGTTCGAGCCCTGTGTAGCCGCGCTGCACGGGGTTCGAACCAGCGGGGTTTTAAAAATGGCGGCTCCCCGCTTATGCAAATGAAGCCCGGGAAATTCAAATCCCGGGCTTCATTTGCAAGTGCGGTATGCCTACATTACCCTCCTAGTGCGAACTAGGAGGGTAGTGTAGACATACCCTCAGAGATTTTTTAACCTCCTTTGGTAACTTATTTCAGTGCTTAACTACTCTTACGGTTAGACATCAGGAAAATCTTCCTAACTTAAATCTCCCTGGGTACGTCTACACTAGCCCCCTCGTTCAAACTAGGGAGGCTAATGAGGACGACCGAAATTGCTAATGAAGCATGGGATTTAAATATCCCACGCTTAATTAGCATATTCCTGGCTGGTCGCCATTTTGGAAACTGACTAGCCCGAAGTAACTGCACACGGCAGAGAAGTGCAAGTCCTAGATGAAACCCCTTAGTTTGAATTAACAGTTAAACCTAATTTAATATGCTTCATTAGCAATTTTGGTCGCTCTCATTAGCCTCCCTAGTTCGAACTAGGGGGCTAGTGTAGACATACCCCCTTACTGCAATATAAGCTTATTGTCCTGTTCCCAAAGGTTAAGAAGAATAATGTATCACCCTCTTCTTTAGAATGATCTTTTTCGTACTTGAAGTCCCTAAGCCTACTCCTGAGTCTTCTCTTGACTAAACTAACCCAATTTTTTTCAATCTCTTCTTGTAAGTAATTTATGTTGCTTTCCTCTGGACTTTCTCCAACTTTCCCACATTGTTCATGAACTGGCCATGGGGGGAGTGGGGCTGGTGGGGGAGATCCGGGGGGAACCGGCTGGTGGGGAGCAGGGCTGGTTGGAGGAGATTGGGGGAGGGAACCAGCTGGTGGTGAACAGGGCTGGCTGGGAGGAGGTCGGGGGGAGTGGGGCTGGCAGGGGAGATTGGGGGAACCAGCTGGTGGGGAGCAGGACTGGTCGGGAGAGGGTTGTGGGGAGCAGGGCTGGCCAGGGGAGATGTGGGGGGAGGGGAGGAACCAGCCGTCAGGGAGTAGGGCTGGCCGGGAGGTTGGGGCGAGCGGGGCTGGAGGGGGCGATCGGGGGGAACTGGCCAGTGGGGAGCAGAGCTGGTCTAGAAGGGGAGAGGGGGAGCAGTGCTGGCTGGGGGAGATCGGGGGCGGGGGAGAACTGGCCAGTGGGGAGCAGGGCTGGCTGGGAGGAAATTGGGGGAAGCGGGGATGGCTGGGGGGAACTAGCTGGCAGGGAGCGGGGCTGGCCGGGCGGGAAGAGCGGGGGAAGAACCAGCTGGTGGGAAGTGAGGCAGGCCCGGGCACATGCAGATCCCGGGGCGCTGCCCGTCCTGTGCACAGTCACAGCGAGCACATGGGTGAGTCCGGTCCCAGTGAATCCATCCCACCCCAGCCCAGCCTCCCTCCTCCACTGCGTAGTTGCATGAGTGTGTCTACCAGCCAGCGAGTATGCAACTACGTACTGATACTCATGATAATAATAAAACGTATTTAATTAGAAAATATCAGACATTTATATGTCCGGTATTTTATCAATTTGTTTCCCGGACAGAAAGCTCAAATACCAGACTGTCTGGTTCAAAACTGGACACCTGGCAACCCTACATACAAGTATGGAACTCTGGGCGGAAGGTGCAGGGCTGAAGGCTAGCTTCCACCAGCCAGCCCTTCAACGCTGCACAGCGTGTGGTGCCTGGGGCTCTGGCTGCTGCCATGGTGGAAGTAGCAGTGGTGACCAGGAGCCTTCCAGGCCCTATTAAATTGCCAGGCCCTAGAGCAGCTGCCTCTTTTGACACCTTCCCAACCATCAGTTGCTCTTGGGAGGGAAGGAAGTGCCAGATCCTACCAGCATAGCTGCAGATTGCGTGGGGGGGTGGAAGAGGCAGTGATGTTAAAATGCTGTTGCCATTCGCTATTTATGGGCTGGTACTGACAGCCACTTCTTACCGGTGTGCTGTATCAGTCAGTACCATTCCACTTTTACATATGACTATTTATTTCTCTCTCAATGTAGTACTTCATATTTGTTCTTATTGAAATCCATTCTGGTTTATTTTCAGACCATTTCTCCGGTTTGTCAAAATTATTTTGAATTCTAATCCTGTTGTCCAAAGTGCTTTCAACCCCTCTCAGCTTGTTATCAGTGTGTTTTGTGAGGATAAAACTATTAACCACTGAGACACTGAAATACTGTGGGATGAGTCTTGAGGTGGCCAGGATTACTTACAGCTGCCATAAAAATGTTTATCTAGTCTGCACAAATGCCGTGTTCACAAAATGTTTGCCAGATTTGTATGTCTGTGACAGCTTCCCCCTCGCTATGCTGCAATCTCCTAATTTTTAAGGGATTCATATGCACAGCAGGAAACTATGTGAATGGTGGATGTAAACTTTAAACATTTATAACACTCGGGCCCTATTGGCAGGACGGGGTGGGCAGGAGGGTCATTTGGCCCCAGCCTTAGCAGACAAAGGGACCTCAAATGTTGACATTTTTCTACCAAGTCATTTCCATTTATTATACCATTTTATAACAACAAAAACAGCGAGATATCTGCAAAAAATTGATTTACATCATTGTGGGACCTTGGGCATTTGCCAGTTTCAGTCACATCTGAATTTTCATCTGCATGACTGGAGTAGCTTCTGTGATTAGTGAGTCTGTTATGAAACACTGTTTACAGTCTTTGCATAGTTTAGAGCAGAGGTGCGCAATTATTTTTGCCCACGGGCCACTTCAAAATTTTTTGAAGTAGCCCTGGGCCACTCTGGAAGGGGCGGGGCCTAAACAGGAAGGGGCGGGGCTACCCCACTCCCAGACCATGATTGGTCGGGGGGGGGGGAAGTCCCTTTGCCCCCCTTCCCACTAAGCACCCATGCCCTGGAAGAGGCTTGGCCCGCTCCCCCACCTCCAGGCCAATCAGCTCCTAGGGGTGGGGGAACGTGGGAAGCCTCCTCTCACTGTGCGAGGAGCTCGTGGCACTTTGAAGTGCCGTGGGCTCCTCGCAGGGCCGGGGTAGGGTGAAGGAAGCTTCATGCAGCTCCCCTGCTCCCAGGCCCTGATTGGCCTGGGAGTGGGGGAGTGCATGAAGCCTCCTCCACTCTCCCCCCGCCCTGCGAGCAGCATGCAGTGTTCCAAAGCACCACATACTTCTGGCATGGCAGGAGGAGGCTTCATGTGCTTCTCCACTCCCAGGCCCTAATTGGCCTGGGGGCAGGCAAGCAGCAGGGCCTCCATGGGCCAGATCCACCCGCTTAGCGGGCCAGATCCGTCCCATAGACGCCTTTTGCCCTCCCTTGGTTTAGAGGTTTTGGAAGTCATAATTATTTCTGTTACTGTAAAGTGATTTTTGCATGGTCTGAGGGTGAGAGTAACCTTTAAGTTAGATGTTTCTCTGCATAGGAGATTTTCATATTCCTGTTTTTTCTTATGTGTCTTCATATGCAATAATTGTATGAGGCTCATCTGTAAGTGACCTCTTCGTCCAGTTTTAGGTTCACCTTTAAAGGCTTTTTTTGTGATAAATGTTTAATTCTAGTTGTTTAATAAACTTTATATCTAATCTGGGAATAGCCTCATGTTCATAATAATGCACCAGTTATTAGAGGAATTTAATAACGGGATCATGTTAACCGATGAAATTTCAAGACTTTGAATTAAGGCTATAAAGCTGTAGTAAATAACACCCCCAAACTGTTATAATATTGAGAAGTATTTACAATTTTGTATAGCCTTTAGTGAATTAATTTGTTACTGTGATTTAAAGGAACCCCTTTATAAAAATGAAGTGAAGATTTGAAAGTGTTGCATATAAGAGATGTCAAAAGCAACAGAGCGAAGCAGCTGTTTAGAGTTTAAAGCCAACAACATAATTTTTCGTTGTAAAGACGCCTCAGCCAATAGACGGTGACTATACTGACAGTGACACTTCCAGTTCTGATGATGAAAACTTTGTACCCACCAATGATGTTTCAATGCCGCTGCCTCAAAATGGAGGAGGTTATTAATCAAGACATAGAAATGCCAACAGTAGCAATAGATGCAGAACCGATGCTCAATTTAGAGACTGTGTGGCAGAAAAGGAGGACCTGGGAGATGGTGCACAGCAGAAGCAAAAACTTATGACTAGCACAGGTCTCAGTGTAACAATAGTGGCATCAGAACCTGATATTGGACTTCTTGATAACAATGTTGCTCAAATGCAGTCATTTCTCAAAGTTAGTTGTTTTCAGATTCCAAGTAATATACCGAAAGTCATGCTTTTCCCATGCGTCTGCTGACAAAAACTCTTCTAGATGGAGAGATCTACACAAGAGACTGGCTCTGCTGGAGGATGGAAAAGCAGGCTTTGTACTGTGTACCCGGTTTCATTTTTAACAGTAATACTTCAAATGCATCAGTACTGTCTGATCCATCTGGTTGGAGATTCAGTAGAGGTCGGAGGAAGTTGAACGACCAAATACCTGCAAAGAAACTTCAGTATCCCATAAAGATAACTGTTACATGGAAATCAGCTAATAGAGCAGCACTAGTTGACAGTTCAATTAAAAACTTACTACTAAGTGAAATAAATACAGAAACTGATAACTGGAAAAAACTCCTTGAGCACATATTCAACATCATTCTTTTTCTTTCTGAATGAGGATTGACTTTGTTTGGTTCTAGTCAACGTATCGGTGACCCTACAAACGGAAATTTTCTTGGTATACTTGAGCTTCTTAGCAAGTATGACCCACTTTTAGCAGGCCAGGCTAAGCATGTTCGTGAATCACAAGAGAGTGGAAAATGCATGCAAGTCTTTTATCTGCCTACCAGAATACAAAATGAGTTTGAGCTATGTGGGACATTTGTGCAAACAGTTCTTGAAGAGATACAACATGCAAAGTACTTTTCAATTATTATTGATGCAACTCCAGACTCTTCTCAAAGAACAGATGACCTTGGTTATGTTAATTGCAGGAAGTTCAAAGGTTTCAATTGAAGAATGATTCATTTTGTTTGATAGTTACACCAAAAAAAGGAAAAGAAATTGCTGCTTGTGTATTAGAAATTCTTGGAGGCTTCAAATTAAATTTTCAAGTCTGCATTGGCCAAGCCTATGATAGTGGATCCAATATGGATGGGAAGTACAACAGAGTAAAAACAGACTTTCAGGAGCAAAATCCAAACTTATTTTCTCCAGTTGTGGCAACCACACACTAAATCTTGTCTGCATTAATTGTGCTGAATCATGCTAGGAAGCAATCGCATACTTTGGAACAATCCGGCTATTGTACAACCTATTCAGTAAGAACAGTGTTCCCTCTAAGCTGTGCAGCAGCACAGTTTCACAGGTGATTGATTAGCCCCACCTAATCAGAGGCTCAGGGCTGACTGACTGGGCAGGGCTGATTAATCACCTGTGAAGCTCTGCTGCCATACAGTTTAGAGGGAACACTGAGTAGGAGTTCTCAAAAGTGTGAAATTCCAAAGCAGCATCTGCCTGTTTCCCTTCATGGCATGTTGATAACGAGATGGTCAGCATGAATTGATGATGTTAAACCAGTTGCACAGCTTTTGGACTCTGGAAGAAATGCTTTAAGTGAGCTTGAATCTCTTACTCTCACAGCACAGGCTCACACAGAGCTTAAGTCAATTCAGAAGTATACATCCACATTTGAATGCATTTCAATGTTGCTCGTGTGGATGAAGCGGCTAAAAATGATCCACGAAACTAATCTTGTAATTGAAGCACACCGTGCCACATTAGATGTTGAGAGATAATATTGAACAACTTCTTAAAGATATTCTAAAGATTCATGATCAATTGGATGCAATCCTTTGAGTCCAAAGCAGTAGCACAGAGTATTGACATTTCATCTAGGTTTTCCGCCAGTCACAGCCTACCTTCTCAGTCTGATGCAGAAAGGTAATAGAGTCAATTTGTTATTGACTCCATCAAATCTGATCTTACACATCGATTGGAGTCACTGACAAATGTGTACCCTTTTTGGATTCTTTCGGGAGTTCAGAGAACTAAGTGATGAAGATCTATATTCAGCAGCTGAACAGTTTCAACAAAGGTACAACAATGAATTTTGAAGAGATCTGTGATGATCATCTTCCTGAAACGTATATACTACACCAACTTTAAATTTGAGCTACACAAATTGTGTATCTTACTTTGACCTTTGGTGCAGTGTAGATGCACCCTGAAAGACCTGATTACACTCACAACTCGGGGACAATAAAAGGGCTGCAATCAAGGTGACAAGAAAAAAGGTTGAACTTGTGGTTGATCACCAGACTGAAAACCAGTCTGGAATCTAGTCCCACTATTGTCATGTACTACCTCGGTAACTGAAGGCATGTTGCTTAAATTCTTTGTGTGTCAGTTTCAACATGTATAAAGTGGTGATAGTAATAGCTATTTCACAGGAATGTTGAGAGGCTCTTACCCGAACATGCAAAAGGCATTATGATACCAGATGGCTTTAGAAATGCAAATGATCACAGAATTTGATGTCTGTGCACAGCTATTTCCAGTTTTAGGACATCTTTTTAGACTAGACATTTTCTAAAAACGACCTGGTCTCTAAAATTAGGGCTACCAAGATGTTTAAATCCCTAGGCCAGAACTCCCACACGTGGGCATGTTTCCAAAGGAAGCAGTTGTGAGTGACCATGCATTCCCCTTACAGATCATGAACTAGCTAAAGATGATGATAAACATATGCATTTATGATTTCTAGAAATGGAACTTTTAAGGCATGCAGTAGGTGTGGTAACTGAGTTTGGGAGCTGAATCTAATCTGATGCAAGCTGCAGTGTGGCAGGCCTGCAGGTGTATGTTAAAAATTCCCAGAAAATCCTTATAGCAGAGAAAATTTGCAATGAGGTGAGATCTGGAACTGTCTCCCTTACGTTGTGTAGGTGGCAAAAAACTGCAGTATGACCTCCAGTTATTTTGGGTCAATGTTACTGCTACATCCCCAGTAGTATATGTCCTTCCATTGATTCTCACCAGAATTACTGCAGGGATAAATTTGGCCCTTTTCTTTAAGATCTGATTTTAAAAGGTGCCAAGTGACAATGTAAGAGCCAGGATTTTCAGACAGTGCTTAACCAGAATCTGTCTAAGATAATGTATATAGGGTATCTGTCTCAGGTTGTTGCTCTCCTTCACAATTCTGCAGTTTTTGGCAGAGGCAGAAACAGAACTTTTGAAAGGTGACTCATTCTCTGAAATCGCAGAGTGCCATCAGTACATACTTACTTTCTGACTTCAGAAGAGGATATATCACTTCTCAGTCTGGCTTCTGAGATAGTGAAGGGGGGAAGAAACCACATGAAAGTAAATTATTAATCAAAGCCTATAACTTCATCCATTTCAGCACTGGCAGTTTCATTTTGCTTTCTAGAAATCTCTTCTAAAGAAAATCATGATAAGTTTTTAAAAAAGAAAACAGGTCAAATGTTGCTGTCATATGGTACAAGTCCAAAGTAAATTGCACAGATGTCACTAGTGGAGTGTGTTGTAAACACAGGGAAAAATCTGCACACAACCTCACTCAGAACAGAATTTACTAGCTTCTCTTTTTTCAATAGCTAAATATTCTCCACTTACTAAAAAGTTAAGCAAAAATAATAAGACCATAGCTGATTTAAGCTAGATAGTGGTGCAAAAAGTATGAAATGTAGCAAAGCCAAACAAAATAGCAGCAAAACTTGGCATTTTCCTCACCATCCCAGCTACCCAACACACATAGGCTATGGCTAAATTCTGCCATCAGTTACAACGTTGCAACTCAATGGAATTGATTCCCTCTTATTATGTAATTTATGGTGATGCTAGCCTGCATCTCCATGCCTCTCTCCTTAGTGTTTCATTTCCCCTTTTTATTACATTAATGGTACACAGTTGGAAATACTGGCAAAGAAACACAAGTGATGTTGATTTTCAGCTTTACAGTAAAAAAAGATCAACTCAAAGTTGACTGAAGGGACTCTGAAGGCTATTTTTTCTCTGTGATTGAGCGGAAAGAAAAGGTTATTTTTATTGAAGCCTTAATTTTAATGCACCATCAAAATAAATTAGTTTGACATTCATTGTACCGTCACTAGTTCTAATGCACTCATATTAAATGATATTGGCCTTTCTTTTACAAGAGTTCTATGTAATTCAAATGAAATTGTGCCACATATTCAGATGAATATTGGAGACTAAGAGCTCAATGGGTCATGCTCCATTTTATTATCAAATTAAAGATGTTCCAGAGTTACTTAAAACCTAACTCTACTCCTTGCAGTTGCTTGGAAACATCCTCTGGAATGTTGCCAAGGTTATCACTCAGGCTACTGAATTAGACAAATACAAAATAAACTGGGAGAAATCTCAATTTGAGGAAAATGCAACAGAAGTCCCCCGTGCTAAATGTAAATGTCTCTAGTGGATGCTTTTGCTAGTCAGAATTGTGGAGTACAACTGACTTCTTACTTTACATATTTGCTTTGTTCCTCTGAAGACAGTTTATAGTGTAGCTTTTGCCAGGTTCAAGAGTTAGCTATAAGCAGTGCTCCTTCTAAGATTTTCCAACCATAAGCGGAGTGAGTTTTGGCTTGTGCACCAATATTGAGGTCATTTGTGCTGGTTTGGATGTGTGCCACCATGGCACCCAATTTCTTAAGACACAAACGTTCCTGGCCTACAGAGCAGAACCACCCCACCCCGTCTTCCACCATGCAGCATGTCCCGTTCCAAACTGCCAGAGCGGACCCTGCCCTCCCCAGGCAATGCAGCAGGTCTAGGGTTACCAGATGGTTTAAAAAAATACCAGACACACTTGAGCTCAGACTGGGGGAGGGAGGCAGGGGAACCGGCCAGAAGGGGAGCGGGGCTGGCTGGGAGGGAGTTGGGGGGAGTAGGGCTGGCCGGAGGAAACTCGGGGGGAACCAGCCGGTGAGAAGCAGGGCTGGCCGGGAGGGGTTGGGGGGAGTGGGGCTGGCCGGAGGAGATGGGGGGGGGAGGGAGGAACCGGCTGGCAGGGAGTGAGACTGGCCGTGGGGGAAGAGCGGGGCGGGGGGGAGAGAACCAGCTGGCGAGGAGTGGGGCTGGCCCGGGCACATGCAGATGCTGTCTGTCCCACGCACTCTCTCGGCATGGCGCATGGGCAAGTCTGGCCCCAGGGATTCCATCCTGCCCTGCCTCCACCCCTTTCCTCCCTCCTCTCTATTGCGTAGTTGCATACTGCCTGCCTGGTAGACACGCTCATGCAGCATAAGGCAGTACGCAACTATATACTGATCTTCATGATAATAAAAACGTAATTAAAAATACCAGGCATTTATATGTCCGGTATTTTCTCAATTTGTTTCCCGGACAGAAAGCTCAAATACTGGACTGTCTGGTTCAAACCCGGACATCTGGCAACCCTAGGCAAGTCCCATTCCTGGCTACCAGAGCAGACATCTGCCACTCCCACCATGCGGCAGGTCCCATTCCCAGTTGCTGCCCTATTTTGTGTTTGTTTGTTTTGGGGTTTGTTTGTTTTTTGTTTGTTTTTGTTTTCCCAGTATTCACTGCACATTAAAAGCTTAGATGAATTCATTTAGAAAAATTCATTGAAGCTGTTTGCAAGAATGACTCAAAATAACATGTCATTTTAAAGTCTTAATTAATGAAGGACAATGACAAATATTGTACAATTGTTGTCAGCCTCCACAAAAATGTCTAATACCCGATTGAATGCTACTTCTCTGTGGCTGCACAGAGATGGAGGAGTAAACAAGAATCTTTCCTACCTCCACCACTAGTCCCACAGCACAAGAGCAGTACACCACCTCAGGGACTGCTTGCTCCTGGACCCATTTCCCTCCTTCCTGAAAGCAGGATATCAAAAAGGAGGCAAAGAGATGTCGAAACAGAACCCTGGCTGAGCAATCCAGGTAAATAAGATGAAATTCAATAAGGGCAAATTCAAAGTACTCCACTTTCTTTGCCTGCAGTCCCCCATGCCCTGGGCTCAAGCTGCTCAGGCCAGGTTTACAGTATAGCTGAAGGTTGGCTTAAGGTATGTAATTCCAGCTACATAAAAAACACAGCTGAATCAGTGCTCCGTAAGCTGGGCTGTGATGCCATTCTCACAGCCGGAGGTCAACAGGAGAAATGCACCTGTTGACTTCACTTACTCCTCGCAAGGAGTAGGAGTTAATGGCGTTGATGAGGGCGCCCTCAGCATATGATTTAGCAAGTCTTTACTAGACCCAATTTCTTAAACTGTGTTCAAGACAGTCGGAGGTGTGCCGCAGAGAACAGAATTCAAAATGGCCACCCTTAAAGGGACAGGCAACTTTTTTTTTGCTCAGTAACTTTCCCCGTTTCTCCCCCCCCCACACACACTTTTTTTTGGTGTTCCTCATAAAAAAAATTGTTTAGTGTTCCTCAGTCTTAAAGTTTAAGAAATGCTGCACTAAACCAAACAGTTGATTTTCTCTATAGTCTAGATGTGGCCTAAGTCGTCCTCCTTGTAGTTGTTTCTTTTTCTGGCTGCAGGTGTTGCCTGCTGGTTACTGCAGCGTCCTAATGCTCCTCTACCTCACAAGTGCCACTCCAGCAGACAGTCTGCAAAGGACAGCCTGATCTGGCCTCACCCCACCCTTCCATGCTTTGACCTTGGTGGGACAGACCCTTCCTTTTTCTGGTGGTGAGACTATGCACTAGCCTAGGGGACCCCCTTCTAGCACAAGTGGGTGACAACAGCCAGTCTCCGTCAGGGCCCCTCGCTCATATCCTAAAATTGGTGTCCCCCAGTGCCCAACATCTCCTCCTTCCTCTGCACTTTCTCTCCTCTCCCAGCAATGTGTGTTGGTATGGGTTGGGGGTCCCTTGCCACAAGGCTCCAGGCCAGAGGAAAGCCTTTATCTTCGTGAGCCTCAGGGGTCCTCCTTGCCTTTTTCAGCTCTCCAGTAGTAGGCTCCAGCCCTGGGGTTCCCTTCCCCAAAGTACCAGGACCTAGAGACCCACAGCTCCACTGCCACCCTCCAAGACTGGCAAATTAAAGAAAAACCACAGAGGGTTTCCACCATTTTATGAGCTTTAAAACTCAACCTTTCTAAATGCTCTGAAATCTGAATAGTTCCTCTGATTGATTAGGAATCTGCCTCCTGGGGATGCAGAGTAGCACCGGAGATTCAAATTTGGGTCATTTGACCAAAGGACCCCTGAGTTACAGGCTGCTCCCCAAACCTGTCTCCTGTTCTGGTAAACAGAGAGTGAAGTTCTATGTCTGGTTTTTTCAGTCAGACATCAGTGAGATAGATGGTGAGAACTCACCCCAGTCAGTTAACATAACTAAGGATAAGCCAATCACAACCCCATTAACAAAAAGTTTTGCAACAGATGCCGGTAGGGTGCTACAATTTGTGAATCATGGGTGCTGGCAATTTGATTTTTTGACCTCCTTGGGGTGAGGAGAGGAATTAGGCATGTGGGTGCTTCCTGAGCAGGGACTAGTATTAGGTGTCAGAGTGGAGAAATTAGAGGGAGAGTGGTGTGGGGCAAGGGAAGAGGGTATTGTGGGAATGGGGGATAAATGGGGATGGCTGGGAAGGGAGAAAGATTGGGGGTTCAGGTGAGGAAGACACAGCACCACCCAACTCTTCCAGTGCACCTCCAGACCTCTGTACTCATGTCTGCACTGTGCTGCTCCTCCAGACTACAAGGCACCCCAACTCTAGACTCCAGCACACATCCCTCATTTTTTGAGGAAGACAGGATCTTTCGAAAAAGGGTTTATTTTAGAAAGATCTGTGTCTAGACTGCTGTTTTTCAAAAAACCTCCATTAAAAAAAAAAAAGCAGTGGCCATGTTTATGCTACTGAAGCACAGGATATTTAAATCCCTGCTTCATCAGCAATTTCAACATGCCTAACTTACATCTTTCTGTAGATAGAGAGGTGTAGTCTAGACACAACCCCTGAGAGAACAAGTAATGCCTAGCCCTTTGGTTTCTTAAAATACTTGACTGTGCCTCCCCAAGCACAAGAAAAGCTGTAGCTTCAAGTGAGTGAAGTTTTTCCAAATTCAAAATTATTAAGTATCAGAGGGGTAGCCATGTTAGTCTGAATCTGCAAAAGCGGTGAGGAGTCCCATGGCACCTTATAGACTAACCGAAGTGTTGGAGCATAAGTTTTTGTGGGCAAAGACCCACTTCGTCAGATGTAAATTATTAAGAACCATCTACAGCCAACTATGTCTCAAGAGAGGCTGGATGAACTTGCTATTCTGCCCATTGTGAAGGAAGTAGCATCAAATCTGAATTACCATGATCTGAATGGCAGAATTTGCTGTAAGAAAGTTCAGGAAGATGGATTTCAGAATGTAAGCGGTGTGACACTGATCTAATGAGCAAGGGTTTTTTAATTATATGAACTTCATTATAATTATATAAAAGTTACAATATAACAACTTGATAACACCCAGCTATATAATTATACATATTTAACCTGCAGACAGCAGCTGCCCATAAAGTTCACAGTAACCAGATTTTACTTGTATAAAAAAAAATACTAAGGGGGGGGGCCATCCAGGTGATTTGCTCCAGGCCCCACATCCCCCTAGAGACAGCCCTCTTTCCAGTTCTATAATTCTATGTCTGGAACCATCCACACTTATGCTTAAGAATCACAAGCCAAGCATATATGTGTGCATGTAATAAAGTTGAGACAGTTGAACCACTGGCTTGCTTTGAGGTGTAGCAATAAAATAAAGAAAGATGAAGCAGTGACTTCGTCATCTCAGTAGCAGTCATGCTTCCCAGCTGAGGTTGGACCAGGGACAGTGATGCAAACAACACGCTTTATTTGTCTGTTTTTCTTTTGTTACTGAACTGTGCTGTGGAATGAATAGTCCCCTCAACAGTCACAGTAAAGATTGAGGCTGGAGGTTTTCTTTTTGTTAAAATAATAAATGAGAATTGTAATTAGCCTTAGGGCAGCTTCTGTACAAAGCGCAAGCATCCTAGGTTCCTTTCGGATTGACCGAGGGCCTCATCCAACTCCCATTAAAGCTAGTGGTGCTGTGAGACTGCCATTGACTTCACTGGGAGTTGCATTGGGCTACTGTCAGAATGGCTCAGCTGGATTTTTACTTTCAGAATCTTTTTGCCTATAAAACAATTTACTGCATGGTAAACTCAATTATTTTGTAAAAGGGCACAAGAGCAGAAAGAAGCACTACTTTATTGTTCGAACATTGCATGCTTGAACTGCAAGGTTATTTTGGGATTCTGAAAAAGGTCAGCCATTTTAAAAAGAAACGCCAAAGTAACTTTAAGCACTTGCAAGCAAAAGAGACAAGGAAGTCTTGATAATTCAAAGGGAGGGTTGGTTCTTTCACTCTAGCAGAATAGGTCATTGCCTAGGGCAACAAAATATTAGTGTCCATATAGAATGTACAGTAACAATATGAGTAACTGAGTGGTTAGGTAAGGGATGAATGTTTTACTAATCCCCTAAAGGCAGCAGAAATCCTAATGCCAGCCCTCTTTAAAAAGTAAGAAATTACACCTAGGTACATAATTACTGCTACCTCAACCAAAATAATGGGTAATGAAAATCATTTGGGAAGGGGAATTAATAAAATGCATGAGGTAAATAAATGTTGAAACACTTTTAATCCCGCATTATGGATTAAACCACATAAAACCATTTCTTGATGTTTTTAGAAGAGCAATATAAAGTTTGCCGGATAGCTTGTCAACCGATTATAAATTTTTCATGCACACAAAATTAATTTGCTGCTTGTTGCTGAACAGAATATTGGGATAGTTCTGGGGGAGTAGTGTTTGAATAAAGAAAGAAATTAATTCAAAATCTTTCAAAACTAATCTTTTTTTCCATTCCAAATTAATTAATTCACTGTATTTACTTGTAAATAGCTGCTACAATTGAATTTGGCTAGGCTCTATAGCCGTGGTCCCCAACACGGTGCCCGCGGGCGCCATGGCACCCGCGGCGGCATTTGAATGCGCTCGCCAGGTGCTCGGGGCTGGCCTGGCCCCAGGCACATAGCGCACGGGCGCTTGCGGGGAGGGGCGCTCGGCAGGGGGGGGCGCGCGCCGGCCCCGGGCGCGCAGCGCTCGGCGGGGGGGGCGCGCACGTGTCCCTGCCCCCTGGCGCCCGGCAGGCGAACAGCCACGCCCCCTGGTGCCCGACAACCTGAAAAGGTTGGGGACCACTGCTCTATAGAATCAAAGACACTAAAAGACTGTACTAGGAATCAGACAAAGTAGCATGGACATGTTTTTGACAGTTTTGCATGGTGAAAGTGTGGCACTTCATCTGGGTATACTATACCTGACAATTTTGGAGACATTTATTCAACAGTATCACTTAAATGGATGAGATAAAGTTACCCCTTTGAGGTGCAGATTTATCAAGAAGTTTGTCTCAAATTAAAAGCATACCAGCGGCACAAGTTCACTTACACGATGACTTTCAAAATTAAAAATGTCACTCCTGATTATTTGCAATGTTGAAAAAACCTCCATGTTTTCTGTTCTGGAGTACAGACTAAATTAGGCCTTGTCTAAGCAAGGAAATTCATAAGCTCTGAGTGGAGAGGTGGAGGATAGTGTTAGAAATGTATTATCTGGTCCACAGTAGTCCTCCCACCATTGTTGTTATCAATAGAACTGTACAGATAAAGAAGAACAGCACATAAGGCATATAGGGCTCAATCCTGCTGTCTGTTATGCCATATTTACTCTGGAATTACTCCTCTGACCTTAGAGAAATTGATCCTGCTTTACTTTGACATTATGGGAAACAATTAAACTAGCTCTGCCCCCTCACCCTAGTGGGAGAAATAATTTGCTCATTCAGCTTTTATTCAGTCCTTACTCAGGCAAAGCTCCCCCTGAAGTCAGTAAGATGTGGAAAAAAAAATAGTGTGGAGGGACATTAGGGTCTGGACATGCTGGCATTGGAACATGTCTGACAAATCATGCAAAGGAAGAAAGAGTGAGCGAGCAAAGGCTTTAGGGGGTGGTCCAATATTCCCCTGTTTCTTTTTATATTTTTCTTCCTTTTAGCTGCACTATTTAGACCAGAGTGGATTTTAAATGGCTTTTTGATATTCTGTGAAAACAGTCCAGTAAATAGGAATCTCCCTGCTCATGAGTATCACAGCAGGGAAACTGGGTTTTCATGAATATTGCCACATGGTTTGGTGTATTCAGGGATCATATAGGATGCAAATATTTTAAGTATTTTAGTTGCCCATTACTCACATGGGCCCTGATACAGATGCTATGTAATATTTCAACATTTAAACTAGTTTTTTTTATTAATAAATAAAAGCCAGCTTATAAAGAAAAATATTGCAGGTTAACATTCCTAATCACAACTCTGAAGTGTCCACGTGAGACTTAATGCTACACGTAGTATTTTTGATAGATACTCAGCAATACACTGGTGCATCACTATGGCCTTGATTCGGCAAGATGCTAAAAAGTGATGTGCTTAGCTGAAATCTTGTGCCTCGCCCTACTGACATCAATGGGCTTAAAGTTAGGCTATGTCTGGATCATGATTTCTCTGCTCGTGTAGCTATATTCAATCTAGCTCTCACTGAGGACAAACAGCAATGTAGTGGCATTTGCACATGGCAACTACAGTGAGCGGCATGAGTAAAGTCATGCTGTGTACAGACCTGCCTGAAACCAGTGACTATGTACTCAACATGGCAAAGCAATATTTCCATTGGCACTGCTAGTGAAATTACAGCTATCAATAAAAACAAGTCCTTGTATGTGTATGTGAGCTCTGAATCACACACCTAGCTTGTGCTGTCGTTATAGCCTTGTCATACACCTTGCTGAAATGGGGGACCGGACCTTTAGCATTCGGTAGTGTTTTAATTAAAATGTGAAGTAGACCCTAGTAGCCACCCTGTCCTAATAAAATATGTTGCTGCCGTGTTATGGCCATGTTGGTTCCAGGATACAAGAGAGACAAGGTGGGTGAGGTAATATTTTCCATTGATGCAGGAGAGAAATTTTCAAGCTTGCATAGAGCACTTCAAGGTCTACCAAAATTGTGACTTGACATCCGCTCGTTTTTTCTAAGACAAAACAGAGAATAAATATGCAGTAGATGGAGGAGGAATTGATAGCTGCCCTGTGCCAGTGACAGAAATGTAGAAATGCTGTTCAGGTAAGGGAATATTAATTTATTTTAAGCACCAACATAAAGGAGATAAACATCTCAAAAGCAGGGGTTTAAGTTACTGTTGTGCCCAATTATTTTTACTATGCAGAAAAAGTATAGGTGTTTTGAATCAGTAAAAAATATCAGAGAGGTAGCCGTGTTAGTTTGAATCTGCAAAAGCGACGAGGAGTCCTGTGGCACCTTATAGGCTAACAAATTTATTGGAGCATAAGCTTTCATGGGCAAAGTCCCACTTCATCAGATGCATGTGGTGGAAATTCCAGAGGCAGGTATAAATATACAGGCATAAGAAAAGGGTACTAATCAAGAGTAAGGCTAGAGATAATGAGGTCAATTCAGTCAATCATGTGCCAGCAAGGCCCCTCTGCTATATACATCGGCCAAACTGGACAATCCCTACGTAAAAGAATAAAAAGACACAAATCAGATCTCAGGAATGATAATATACAAAAACCCTGTAGGAGAACACTTTAATCTCCCTGGACCCACAGTAGCAGATTTAAAGGTAGCCATCCTTCAACAAAAAAACTTCAAGAACAGACTTCAAAGAGAAACTGCTGAGCTACAGCTCATCTACAAATTTGACATCAGTTTAGGATTAAACAAAGACTGTGAATGGCTAGCCAACTACAAAAGCAGTTTCTCCTCTCTTGGTGTTCACACCTCCACATCAGCTGCTAGAAGTGGGCCTCATCCTCCTGGACTGAATTGACCTCGTTTTCTCTAGCCTTACTCTTGATTTGGTACTCTTTTCTTATGCCTGTATATTTAGTAAAAAATATGTATCCTAATTTATGAAAGACAAGAATAAAAAAAATTTTAACCCAGTCTATAAGAGGCTACAATGTCAGAATAAAACTCTGTGTAGCAGAGATGAAATAGAAATAAACTCGGCTAAAGCTCTAACAATAGACAGTAGTCAACTACTATGACTCTATTCTTGATTTTTGTGGTTGTATAACCACATGCAAGTACACAGTACTTTGCAATGCACACAGAAAGTAAAATCCCTTCTGCAAAAAGCTTACAGTTTAAAGAATATTAATATAATAACTGGAACAACAACACCCCAGACATGGGAAAATAGGGAAACATTGGTGAGAACACATGAAGGCTACATCTATACTGCAGAGGTTTTGCGCAAAAACTTGCAGAGCGGCCAAACTACAAGCGTGTTCTTGCACAAGAAAAAGTAAAGTCGTAAGAACACAGGGCTTTTTGTGCAAGAGTTATTCTTCTTTGTATGACGAATAAGCCTTTTTGTGCAAGAGCTTATGCGCAAAAGGCATGTGTGGACGGGCAACAGGGGTTTCTTCCACAAGAAACCCCTAAGGTTAAAATGGCCATCAGAGCTTTCTTGCGCAAGAGAGCGTCCACACTGCCATGGACGCTTTTGCATAAAAGCACGTATCTTGCACAAAAGCACATGGTAGTGCAGATGCACTCTTGCATAATAATGTTTTGTGCAAGAGTTCTTGCGCAAAAACTTCTTGCACAAGAAGCCTGCAGTGTATACAGGCAGTCCCCGGGTTACGTACAAGATAGGGACTGTAGGTTTGTTCTTAAGTTGAATCTGTATGTAAGTCGGAACTGGCATCCAGATTCAGCCGTTGCTGAAACTGATCAGTGGCTGATTCCAGGAAGCCCGGGGCAGGGGCTTCCTGTAGTCAGCCACTGGTCAGTTTCAGCAGCGGCTGACTTGGGGACGCCTGGGGCAGAGCAGCTGGGGTGCTGCTGGGTTGGTCCAGTAGCGCCGCCGCTCCTCGGCGCTACTGGACCAACCCAGCAGCACCCAAGCTGCTCTGCCCCAGGCGTTCTGATTCAGCCGCTGCTGAAACTGACCAGCAGTGGCTGAATCAGGACGCCTGGGGCAGAGCAGCTGGGGTGCTGCCGGGTTGGTCCAGTAGCGCCCAGAGCGGCGCTACAGGACCAACTGGCAGCGTCCCAGCTGCTGTACCACAGGTGTCTGGAGCAAAGCCGCGGAGCACTGGGGCAGCGGGACAGCCCAGACGCGCCGTGGCTGTCCTGCTGCACTCAGGCTCCGCCGCTTTGCTCTGCTTTGCTCCCCGTCCCCCTGGTCTGCAGACCAGAAGGACGGGGAGCAAAGCAGCTGAACACGCGGGCAGCAGATAGCCCAGACGCGCGTCTGGGCTGTCTGCTGCCCGCTGTTCCGCCGCTTTGCTCCCCGTCCCCCTGGAGACCAGGGAGAGGGCCCCGTTCGTAACTGCGGATCCGACATAAGTCGGATCCGCGTAACTCGGGGACTGCCTGTACTTAGCCGAAGACTTTGCAGATAGTACATTTTAAGGTGGCGTTTTGGGTCTGATCCATTGTATAAGAGGCAGCATGGAAGGAGATCATGAGCAGTTAGAACAGGGGATCTGAAGGTAGTGGTGAATGTGATGAGAGCAGAGACTTAGGTAGGGAGAGATTTGTAAAGAGACTAGAAGATAACAAAAGGGAACTGAAACTGATAATTTACTAAGAGATGCCTCCAGAATGATCAGACACACATGTATGTTCATGCAGTCTAACCTTCTCTACCCAGTTGTTGAACAAGCTACAACTTTCTGGACCTGGTCTCCCCAGGATCTGAACCCTCAGTTGATAAACCTTCTGACCAATATCCCCAAAACCCCACACTGCATATTCTCTGAAAAGTAACTGATCCTGACATCCTTTCATCCTAATGAGTGAATTTGCAACACCATGCATTGCTTCTCCAGGTCTCAGTGAGGAGTAATCTGGTCACCCTTTCAGCAGAATGTGTAATGTAGACATGTTCCTTAAATATTCTTTGCACTGAAGAATAAGCTTATTCTAGGTACTCTTGGGCTACGTCTACACTGCAGGCTTCTTATGCAAGAAGCCTTTTACTCAAGAGTTTTCGCAAAGACTGCTTGCGCAAGAGTACATCCAAACCTCAAAGTGCATTGGGAAAGTGATGTGCTTTTTCACAAGAGTGTCCACACTGCACGGATGCTCTTGTGCAAGAAACCTCTGACAGCCATTCACAGAATGGCCATCAGAGCATCTATGCTTTTTCCCATAGGGGTTTCTTGCTCATGAAATCCCTCTGGAGCGTCCACACTTGCCTTTTTGTGAAATAGTTGAAGTGCAAAAGGGAGTTATGCCTCGTAGAAGGAGGTTTACCTACACCAGCAAAAGCCCTCTGTTCTGCCGTTTTACTGCTGATTTACTTGCGCAAAAGCGCATGAGAGGTGTGGACGCTCCACAGGTTTTTGCACAAAAACGGCCATTTTTGTGCAAAAACCTTGCAGTGTAGAAGTAGCCTTGGAGTAAAATTAAATCTCTTCAGGAACCTCTGAATACTGGTTTGTTCCTGTCCATAGTCACAAGCTTCAAGCTAGCTGCTGAGAGCCTTCTCAAATGCAGGGAGATGAAGGTCAAGCAAGAGTTGGAGGAGTTACAAAGATGAAGAGTTCTTGTGTGTATGGGGAGGGGAACAGAGTGCAATGCAAGTACTCCCCTTAAATAAATGAATGTTGAGGTTTGTGTTATATCACCAAACCAGCCTCTCAGTTTTGTTAAAGGACACAAAAGAGGATGTCAGAAGAAAGAACCTACATAAGTACAAAGTACATCTTGAAAAGATATTGTTTGTTTTAAGGCCACGTTGAGAGTTAGAACCTGCAATTGTGTCCTTGCCCACTCCGTTTTTGCTTCAGTAGTTGCTCTAGTTTACAGTAAAAGGAAATATTTAATACGAACACATTTACTCTGTGATGTGGAGTCCTTAAGGAGGGACTCAAGTCAGGGAGCTGGGAATGAGGGGTGTAGGAGTTGGGGGAGTGAGGAAGGGCTCTGCGCAGGGGACTTTGTGTGTATGTACATGTATGTGGAATGTGTGTGTAAAAGGATAGGCAGGGAAGGCAGGGTGGGGAAAACTCATATCAGGACTGCTTGCTCTTCCCTTCCCTGTTCTGGTTAGGGAGCGAGAGCAAATTGCACAGATTGTCTTCTCCCCACGCTCCCCATCCACAGTGAGAAATGCAGCAAACTGTGCACTTTGTGCTCCCTGAAGAACGGAATGTCCATGTACGAATTTGCAGGCGAGGGCAGCTTCATCCCTTCCACACTCTGCCCTTCCTAAAGGGCCCCTGGGTATGGGAGGCTTAGGGCCTGGGCAGTCCCAAACGGGATTGTCCTGCCTGGTGATTGTCTCTTTTCTATATGGTTTTATGAGAAGTAATCCCATTCCAGGCACATCCTATTTTCCTGGCTTGACCAAACCATTGTATTGGTTTAAGTTATGATAAGAGGAAGCTGCATACCTAATTTGGTGGCCCTAGTTCTTACCATTTAGGAGGAGTTCTTGAATAAACGAGACAAACTCTCTCAAATATATAGTAGATACATTATATCAGAAATCTCCAATGTAATTCCTTGCCCTGTTTTCATAAATCTAACTCTTTATGTAGAAAGCATTGACCATTTATTCTACCATAAACAAGACATTTGAAAGAAGTGCAGTAAATGTAGTGCCATGCTACGTACTTAGCATTAATCTCATTCCATTCTCATCCATCGTAATAAATGCTGTGATGTACTGCATTTCAGACATGAAGCATCTTTCTCTTCATAATCGTGCTTTACTGTCAAAGTGGGTACGGTAATATCTATTATTGGGCCAGCTTCTACTGGAGAGAAAGACAAACATTTGAGCCACACAAGTCTTCTTCAGGTCTGGCAGTTGAACCTCAAACCGTTCAAAGTTAGCTGACCCTATTGAACCTCAAATTATGTTCACGATTCAGGTGACCAGCTTAAACTTATTTTATCCAAACCAGTTAACCCAATCCTCATATTAATATTCATTAGCAGTCTCTGGTACTGCTGACAAGATCTTTGCTCTCCTACACAGCTATTAATGGCGCAGCCATGTTGCTAATATCCAGCAGTGAGAACACTGTAAAAAAACCGGAGTGGTGTTCGTTTTGTCAGCAGGAGATCACCCCTGCAGACAAAGCACTGGTTACACTAGTACTTGCCACAACGTTTTTATTGTTGGAAGGAGGGGCTGCTTAAGCACCTGTGAATGACAAAAGCTTTGTCCCTCAATTTCCAGTGTAGACAAAGCCTTAGTTAGCAGGATTCTCATTTATGTAGCTCATTTTAAAATTCTACATAAAGCCTTAGAAATGAGTCCATTCCTTTCATCTTTTGGCAGAGCAAGTGGAGCAGGTGATTCCCTTGTTGAAATGGAGGTTCAGCCTCTAGTTAGATGTCAAAATAACAATAAAACCAATGGAAGTTTCCTAGTCATGATTATGTGTATCCATTCCAGGGGCAGAAAGTGGATTGCAGCTGAGGAGGGTTCTGTACAACCTAGGAGTTGGGAATGAGATTTCAAACTGCCTTCTTGATACCCTGTTCCTGGGCCATCCCAATGCTGATTGCCAAGGATCAGCTGGATATAAAGGATCCCCAGATCCAATGCTGGACCATGAACAGTAGCCAAGAAGGGGAGAACCATATGATGTCTCTGTTCCTATAAGGATTCCCCATGCCAAGTGCATCCACTTCTGCCTTGCTATGCCAACTTTTCACCAGCAGAGTTAAATGTATATGCATGCAATGTCCAGTTCCTCAGTTACAGCACAGCTACAGTTCTTAGCAGGTAGGTTGGGTATGCAGCACTTTTATAATCAGTGAAATGGGAACTGATGGGTGTGTTTTAAAATAGTCCTATGTGATTTGTTCAATTGCACATTCATCAAGATTTTAAAGAAAAATATCCGTAATGATTTGCAAACAGTACCTATGAAATAAAAAAGTACTTCTGATTTTGGGGAGCCAGTAATTTACTGTATGCTGCTGCCCTTGGGCAGGAGGAATTTCAGACAGTCTATTATAAGCGCTAAGGGCAATGTCCTTTGACTTTTGCCATTGATTTTCACCAGAGCCAGGATTTCACCCTAAAATTAGTGCTGATTCCACTTTAGAGCAGGAAACAAATTATTTTGTTTATAAGCAGAGGGACTTCAGTTCTGTTCCTTATTACGACCATGAAGACCTGAGCGGCTACTGGTACAACTCTGCAAAGGAACAACATGCCTATGTCTGAGTATATATTTTGTGTCTGATGTGTCCGATTTATTTATTAGATTTGAGGTTTTAGACGGAGACTTTCTTTTTGGGATACCTGCCATTGAATGATGATTCAAATTATTAATTCATGTGTAGGCTTCAGTGCCAATTCTTTAGGGAAGATTTGTGCAAGTCTTGAAGGTTTCGGAATACTAAGTAGCTTTTGTTGTACTATGCATACGCTTAAGAGTAGCTTTAGCAGACAGATTGGACTAGAATGCACAGTATTGCTGTGACGTGTCACTGCCTGGTGCAAAGTGACTCACTCTATACAGAAATGCAAAATCACATTGTGTAGTCCAATATCTCCTATTTCATTCACTTATGGACAAAAAGTTCCTTTGTTCATGGTGTTGTTTTGCTTCAGTAGTCGCATGCTGTTAAAGTAATCCCATGTAGAGTACTGGACTTGTGCAGGGCTAGCCTGTTATGCACATTCCAGATAGTTGCCCTGCCAGGGAAAGGGGTTTGACACTTCGTGTCATGACCAATATTAGGACCAGCATCGAGACTGGAATCTGGGTGTCTCAGCGTTGATGGAAGCTCAGCGACTGGCCCACCCATGGTATGACTGCCATTCTCTTGGAGGCCAGTGTGCAAAAAGACAAAGCTTGATTGGAAGAAGGGATGTAAAATCCAGTTTAATTGGTTACTGGTTAACATTCCCCCACGCTCCACCCTGGCTGTGGAGAAAGGCTGCTCTAGCTGGCTCGACAGCCAGAGAAGCCTCTGTCTGCAGCATGCCACCCAGGCCAGTACCGCAACAGACAGGGGCTGCACTGGCTGGCTAGCCGGAGTAGCCCCTGCCTGCAGTAGGCCCTGCAGGACTAGAGAAGCCCCCTGTCCATGGTGGGCAAGGAGCTGCTCTAGCCTCTCTTCGTTATCTGGAACTAGTAAGCCTCACCCATTAAAGGTGAGGCTAACTGGTTAACCATTCACATCCCTAATTGGAAGATGTCCCTCTGTATCTTGAGATGGAGGCCCTGTTTAAGAGTAGGCTTTACTCTGTGCATAAGGCTGACCATTGCCACACATAAGAACTTTCAAGAGGGACTCTGTCAAGCCTTGAATGCCTATGAATTATGGACTCAGGAGTCAGCTCAGACTAGGGGAGGGTGCATCTCTGGACTTCGGATTTTTTCAGAGATCTGTAACTTTGAGGTATTTTAAGTGTAAAATGGTTGGTTAAGAAACGCCTTGATTAAGCTTGTGTTCCTTGTTTTTCTGCTATGTTCTCTCAAGAAGGGTCAAATGAATGAGCCCAGACTGCCTGCAAGCCCAGCTGTAGGCCTGAGGGAGCATGATTAAGTGACTGGGAGCTTTTGGAAGACTCATGTTAGTTTCTGTTTCTAGCACTAGTGAATTGAGGTGCCCCCATCCCAAGGAAGAGCACTAGACGAGGTCTGAGTCTTGGGTGTTTGCCTGAGAATCCAGGGCTAGAATCAGTGACTAGATTTGACCCAGACCCATGGGCTTGAAAGCATTTGGAACCCAATGATTAGGTCCACTCACAACAGAAGGGTGACTTTACTCTGGGTTACAGTACTGGTTTGTAACAAGTAAACCATTACACTCAAGTAGTCCAATTAATTCCAATGGGATTTATTGGTATGTGTGATATGACTCCACATGAGTACAGGCAGGACTGGGCAAAATATGGCCCAGGGGCCGGATCTGACCTGCCAAGCCACTGGATCTGGCCCGCGGACCCTCCTCACTGCTGGGACTCTCAGGCACATGCAGCTGCTGCAGTTTAAAACAGAGTCCCTGTGGCTCACTGCTCTGCAGGGAGGGGGAGGCTTCGTGCAATCTTCCCCTGCCCAATCCTCAGTTCCTATTGGCCAGAAACAACCAGCAAATAAGAACTGACTTCAGCTAATCTCTCAGTTCCGATTGGTTGTTTTTTCCAGCCTATCAGAACTGAGAGATTGGCCTGAGAGACTGGGGTAGAGCAAGCTTCTTTCCCCACCTGGAGTGAGAGCCACGTGGAGGGAGCAGTCTGTTATTTTCAAGCCCGCTAGGGCTGCAACTGGCAGGGAGATCAGCCTGCCTTGTGGGTGCTGCAGCCTGTTGGCCAGGAGACACTTAGGTAAACTCCTCCCAGCCAGCGCCTGCCTCTGGCACCCCAGTCCCTCCTGCACCCCAACTCCTTCCCTCAGGTCATCATCCAAATCCTCTGCATCCTCTGCCCCAGGTGACAGCTCCTTCCTAGACCCTGTACCCCATCCTACACCTCTCCCCCAGGCCAGAATCCTCTCCTGCACCCACAGTCCCTCCCATATCCTACACCCCAATCCCCTGACCCAGGTCACAACCCCTTCCTCTACCCAAACACCCTTTCAGACCCCACTGTCTCCTTCACCCCAGTCCCTTACCCTGTGTGCTCTTCTGCACCCAACCTCCAACCTAGACCCCGCACACTCTACAAAGAAAGGTGCAGCCCTTGACCACTTACAAAAATCTTGGAGTGGCACCCCACCAAAAATTATTGCTCACCCCTGAGTACAGGTAATAAAATCTAGTTTAGAGGAATTGGGTTTGACTGGAAGGCTGGCCTGATGTGTTTGTGCTCAGATATTAGAAAAGGTGGGTGAAGTAATATCTTTATTGGACCACCCCCCCTCTGTCTCTAATTAATACCCTGGGACCAATGTGTCTAACAATACTGTATGCTCAAGTGCTCTCCTAATTTAATTGAAGGCAGGCTGATTCTTTTGTTTAGTGATAATATTTTCCCCCTCTTTCAAGAGAGGGATGCAAATGAAAACATTTGAAAGCGCAAATGAAGCCAGGATTTAAATATCCCGTGCTTCATTTGCATATTAGTGTTATGGCGCTATTTCAAAATAGCTGTATTTCAAAATGAAATAACAGTATCTGTTGAGAGAAAACCCTTATTCCTCATACAATGAGGTTTACTAGTTATTTCATGAGAAGAGTTCTCGTGACATAACCACGTCTTAACAGCGTCTGATTTCAAAATAGTTCCATAATGCGTATATGCAAATGAAGTGTGGATATTTAAATCCCAGCTTCACTTGCAATTTCGACTGTCTTCATTTGCATCCCTCTCTCAAAAGAGAGTGCAAGTGTAGACATACCCCCAGAGAACTGATTTTTGTACAGTTTTAGGACAGAGGAAAAGCATATAATTTTGTTCAAATAGCAAATTACTCTTTTTACCAGAGTACAACTCATGTGGCCAGAATAGATTGGATTAGCTCACCCTGACAGTCTCAACTGAGACTGGCTCTTAATTCTCTTTATTGGGAATCCAGCTTCTGCCTGATGACAGCTGATCTTTCTCATCTAGTGTATAACCCATATTTTTTCCCCATTATTCAGCAGCTAGTGTTTAAATTCTGTGATACTGTTTTAAAAAAGAATAAAGGATGTATGTAATTAGAAAGCTGGAGTCGCTGTTATGTGTTAATGGGGAAGAAATTAAAAAACAGCACTTTTACAGCTGTAGCACACTGTCTTGCCACAGATATTTATGTACTGTTACTGATTGCTTAATAGTTTGCTACAGATGCAGATGAGAAATGGAAGCATTGTGCCCCACGTACAGTGTGTAGGATAAGAAAAACATGTAATCTCTTTAAGGTACAGATGGCAGAATAGACTCCTTTAAACATGGTTAATAGTTTCATGATAGGATAACATTAAGCATTTCACATGTTCCTCAGACTGTCAATTTGTCTTGTAATCTTATCTGGCAGAATTTCAGAGCCTGACCCGCTAAGTTGAAGTAAAAAAAATTTTTTGCCATTGACTTTAGACAGAGCAGGATAAGACCCTAACAAACAAGCTTTTCATGCTCAGAGTTAAAGGTTTTGCCCATTTAATAGCTAGTGATGGTGTTTTTGTGCAAGTGAATAAACTTTATAGGAATCCTCTGCTCCTGTTAGATGGTTGAAACATGAGAATGCAATCTTTTCCTAATCCCTGTGTCAGGGGGCTCCCCCCCTCGACTGGGGTTGCTGCCCTCATCCGGGCCATAGTTCAGCCCACTTGGGCCTAGCCCCAAAGTGCAGTGCCCCTCTTTTAGGGGAAATACAGCCCACTGGCCTAGTCTCCAAATGTCCTGCCCCTGTAGTAGGGGGAATGCAGCCTCCTGGCCTAGTCCACAGGCCCTGAAGCATCTTCCCAAAGTAAGATGCCCCTTTATTAGGGGAAATATGGCCTCCTGGCCTAGTCCTCTGTACGCCGGCTCTGCAGCCTAGTCCTCTAGCCGAGCTCCCCACTCGCCGGGGTTCAGGGCAGGAGGGCCCAGGACCTCCCTCTCCACCGGGCCCCAACCCAGCACCCTATCAGTGGCAGGTGGCTCCCACCACTGGCTCAGCAGGGGTGCCTCCCTGTAACGCACCAAGCCCTTCGGGGCTTTTCCAGTTCCCTGCCCCAGGTCGCTTCCTACCCCCTTCCCATAGTGGTCCCACCTGTTGGCAGCACTTCCCCAGTCAGCATCAGGGTTGGCAGTGTCCGGTCCCGTGCCTGGGTCACAGGGGATCGGCCGGCAGCTCCATTGTTGGGGGCAAGCCTGGCAGTGGCACGTGCAGCAGTCCTGGCAACTCCCTCTCTGGCAGTTGGGCACTAGATCCAGCTCAGGCCACAGTCTGCCCCTTCTGAGCAGGCCAGCAGCCTTTTATACCTCTGCTCCCCTCGGGGCATGCCCAGTAGGGCTGTGTGGGTGGGGCTCTCTCCGGCCCCAGCACCAGGTGGTTTCCCTGGGCTTGAGTGTGGGGCGGGGCTGCCCCGTCACACCCTGCATTACAGTAACAGAATAGGCTTCCTAATAGCTAGCTGTTTCCAGCAAGCAACAAGATGGTGGTGTTAAAGTGTCAGTGTGTTTTGTGGAAAAGTGCTTTGGCAATTTCAAGTTACTAAGGCCTGAATAATCAAACAAAGAATCATAAACAGAGCATATCATTATGATAGGGATTAAAGCTTAGAGTAAGCAACTTTTCCTTATGAAGTTTTATTTCAAATCTCTTCTTGAAAGCAGAAGAGCAATATTATATTTCTTTTTTCCTTGTCTTTCCCCTCTCCCCTCATTATTATCTGCTTCTCAAAATAATAACAAGTACAGTTTCTTTTCTGGTCTGTTTGCTACAGTATTTGTCTCCTAGGACTTTTTATTCTTTCAACCTTGAGTTTCAGGCAGCATTAATCAATAGTATAAACCAGGCTCCCAGTCTGATAGAAAAGCAGAAGGGTGAGCCAATAAACATTTGCTGAACAGAGCATGAAAAAAAGCAGTGCTATATGTAACCTATTTTTATAGCCTCCGTGCAGAGAGAGGGTGTATGGGTGATTGAGAAAGAAGGCTGCACAAACTAACATCATCATAAATAGAATCACTAATTAACTCTCAGTCTCTAAAACATCACAGTTCTTGTGTGAATATAACAAAATTGCCTCCTGTAATTGCATCAACCAAATGCTCTTGGCAGTGGAGGGTTTGTTTTTCTCTTGATACTAAGGGTATGTTTACACAGAAACTTAGACTGTGGGTAAGTTTTCATTGCTGTATTGACTTCTTCTGGGCTCTGGGACTTTTTCACCTTGCAGATTCCTGGAATCCAGGCTTCAGTCCAAGCCCAAAAGTCTACACAGCAATGAAACAACCCCACAATCTGCACACCAAAAAAAAGTCCAAGTTGGTTGGGATGGGCCAACTGTGAGTGACTAGTCCTTGTGTAGACATAGTATAAGTATGAAATTCATCATCGTGCAGAGAGCCAGAAAAAAAAAAAAAGCATTGACAACATTTAGGGTGGCCTTCAAGATAGCGTATAAGTGAGACTTAAATGACACTCTGACTTTGTGCTAGTGCTTCTAAGAGAGGCCAATATTTTTTTTCTAAGTGAAGATTAATTTTGAATTGGTACTAAGCATAGTACATTCTATCGATAAAACGAAGACAGTGGTATTTGGAGATAAGGATATAGGAAGGAAGATCAGTGTAGATGGGATCGAACTAGAGAACGTAGAGAAGTTCATGTTTTGAGGAGCAACATGATGTATGATCTAGACTGTAAGAAGGAAATAGCGACTAGAATAGCAAAAGCAAGAGCGAGTTTGAAGGAGATGGATAAGATCTGGAAAAGCAAAGTGATTAGCTTAGGAACGAAGCTAAGCATCTTGAAAACGTGTATTCAGGAGCATGTTGTATGGATGTGAGACATGGGTGATAACGAAAGATTCAAAGAGAAGGATATTGGCATTTGAGAGGAGTTGTGATAGAAAGATACTGAGAATAGGAAGGATGCAGAAGGTCAGCAACAAGAAATTATATAGGAAGATGCAGCCGAAAGAGAACTTACTGCAGACGGTTATGCAGTGGAAGCTACAGCTATTCGGGCATATCTGCAGAATGAACAACAAGCGAAAAGTCAAGACCTTGGTATTTGGCATAATGGATGGTTAGAATATGAGAGGCAGACCCCGCAGAGAATGGGTAGATGATATAGTAGATTGGTGTGGAGCTAGTCTACATAATCTAAGCCATTCTGCATTGGACAGGGAAAGATGGAAGGAAATAGTGAGGGAGGCATCAGACACCAACGGGTGTTGAGCCCATGGTTATTGATGATGATGATAGTAAATTCTGACACATAGTGTCAAAGGCTAAAAGACTTGCATATGATGATCTGGGACAGTTGTTTGAACCTTGATAGAATGTAGATGGATTAGAAACTTTGGGACAATCTTTGCATGAATAATCTCTTGTTTTTTAATTGGTCTACTCTGGTTAGCAAGAAATACTGTTGTACACAAAGGCCAGAAAGCTGGGGCCCTTAGATTGGAAATCTCAAATCTATTTTGAAAGCACGTGGTTTGGATAGTTTACATCAAGCTGTAAATTAATGATGGACAATTATTGTTGATGATTGAAAGCTAGGACATTTGAAAAAATTGAAGTAATCCACATAATGTTGTGTAAATCATATCTAATTGGCTACTCTAGATTTTCCTAGTTATGTTTCTATCTCTGTGGTTGCATTTGTTTTAATTTTAATTTTAAATCTTCCTTGTGATGCCAATAAAAATGTAGTACAACTTGTATGCAGCCATAAAAATCTCATGGGACAGGAGGACAGTAATAGTCACCTGACCAAGTCTGACAGTCTGCTGGGAAGAAAAAGGGGCATGGCTTTTCTTTAGGGTAGTCATGATAGGTCTAGGGTGTTATATAGTGTTGGTTTATCAGAGGAGTATTTAATTGTTATTGGTGTTACTGTTATCCCAAGGATGAGAAGTAGGCAAGTAACTGGTGTTTGAACTAAATCTAAATTAACTCTCCCTACTAGATTTGCCTATTAGATTTGTACAAATTGACAAGACCCCTAATGCCACATAGAGGAGACCACCAATTAATACTTTGGTTATGCAGCTCCTGCTAGATATAATGGTTTACAGCTGACACAAAATGTGTGTAAACCCTAGTATTTGTAGCTTCAGAAATATCCTATTCTCATGTCATAGTCTATCGAATACGTCAGTTTCCTATGGATTTACTGAGAGCTTTTGTTGTTCTTATATGAATAATAATTCTGAGGTTTGATAGCTTGTAATATGTTATTCATATTCCCTGCTCTTGGGAATAACAGGGCTGGCACATCTAGGGCATGTCTACACAGCAGGGCTAACCTCAAAATAAGCTACGCAACTTGAACTATGCTAATTGTGTAGCTTAAGTTGAAATACCTTATTTTGACTTTTGGTGCTGTCTACACAGCAGTTATTTCAAAATAGAGCACTCTTCCCCTGACTTCCCTTACTCCTCATGAAATGAGGTTTACTTAAGTCGGAGTAATAAGCTCATTATTTCAAATGTATTTTGAAATAACAAGCTTGCTGTGTACATATGCACTACGTTATTTCAGAATAACTGATCTAATTCCGAAATAATGCTGCTGTGTAGACGTAGCCCTAGAGAACAGGTGCATTAGTTTCAGCTTCTAACACTTAATAATCATTGAAATTTTAGGTCACAAAATAATATTCTATTAAACATCTATTCTATCATACTTTGGGAAAATACATTCTACACGATGACCTTACAGTAGATAAGCTAGAACTGGCTTCATCCATTACTTCCTCCTTAGTAATCCTCTCATCAGAATTAGCCTTTCGCCTGAGTATTATAATATTGGCTTGTTTGTGTTAGCTATAACACCAGGGGATCTGTCACATAAAGGGACACCCTCAATTTGAAATGTGGTTACTTTTGAAACCGTTGTATTTATTTCTGATACTGCCACTGCCTTGGATTTCTCCTGTTAGCTTCTGTGGAATTACAGTTTTGTTGTCAAGTTAAAAAATAAACAAACAAAACTGTCCCTGCTGCTGTGTGAAATACAGGAAGAGAGGATACTGAGTAACTGACTACGAAAGGAAAACAGCAGAATTGACTAGACACAAGAAGTTGTCAGTTGCACATAAAATTGGAAAAAGAGAGATTCTGTTCTGGCTCACCAGTCAGTCCCTCCTCCGAGTTACTTAAGGCAAATATGTAATTTTGAAGTTGATATCATCCCTGTAAACTGAATCCCTCCAGGACCAGTTGGAGTCGCGGTTAAAATTGCTGTCTCAATCATAAGATAGTAAATGAAGTGTGGATAGTGTAGCAATATTTATTTTACAGAGAGAGAGACAGAGAGAGAGAGAGAGAGAGTAAGTAAGTAAGTATCTATATGTTTTGTGATAGTCACTGCTCAGGAATGGTTAATCCCAATTCTGGTTATACCAGATAAATACATATGTAAGCACATGAATGTCAGACTCTGGTACAGTGTCTATTGCAAAATGTACAGACTATGACAAACCTTGAAGGAGTCCTACAGAAAAAACTAACATTTTGTTTCCATAAGCTACAAAATGAAAATATAAGAAACCATATTTAAGGACAGTTAGGATTCATAGTGACAGTGTAATAGCAGCAAAACTAAGGGGTTTATTTTTCTTTCTTGGTTTATATAATACCCCACTATGATCACTGAGTTCTACCTGCATGTGTGGGGAAAAGAATATATCCCTAAGTTTGCAGTGTCAGTTGTACAATGAAGAAGTGACCCACAAATCAACAATAAATATGTAAAACAGTTTAGATTTAAATCCTAATTTTGCTCATTCTATGCACCCAAGAAATATTACATTTTATTTTTTTCAGTTCATGTACATTTTAAAACCCCCTACATATTCACTTGTTTCAGGATCTAAGTATTTTCAGAAACATTTTGAAAAACATAATAATTTAAAAACTAGTCATTTACAGAAACAGTGGATACAGCCACCCACACTCTTCTATGATGGAAAAAGCATGGTTTCTAGAATCAGTTTTGAAGCTTACTCTGGGGCAATGCTAAAGATGCCTATTTCCCATTCTAATTCATTCTGGAGATTTCCCTTTTGTCCAATATCTGTAGTCTCTGGGAAATCAGCAGTGTGTGTTGCTAGGATAATATGGTAGAATGGGAATATTTGGCCCATAGATGTGATGATGATGAAATTTCTGTGTAAAATATAGATAGATAAATAATAATATGATCAAGTAGCTACTCTGATGACAGTCCACACTGTTTTTTCTTACATGACATTATTATGTCACTTGCCTAGAGTACAACAGAAAGCTTTGCAATCTATACTTTTAGTTTTCTTAAGCTTTTGCAGTGCAGAGGTGCGAATACTTTTTATACTTAATGTGAATGGAAAACCATTTACATGCGCTGAAATTTAAAACCACGAGAGACTGAAAACTATATGGCTGGAAAGTCATGGGTTTTTTTTATAGTAAATTGCAGGGGCTAAGGGAAATGATCCATATGCCCAGAGCATGTCCTTTCTGACGATGTGCCATCTTATTTGCTAGTGTGCATCTCCCTCTGTTTTAGATTTGTACCAGATCTGAAATAGTGCCTTTTTGTCCAGGAACAACTTGTTGTACTCTTCAGGTGAGGAGAGGAAACTGAGACAAAAGGAAAAGAGAGAGTAAATGAAGAGGAGAGGAAAGAGACAGAGAGAGAGAGAGCACAAACCACAAGGTGTGAGGTAGCTGAGACCAGACTAAATGGAGATAAAGTGCAAGACAGAAGGCAAGGAAGTGAGAGTAAGAGGTAAATAGTCTTATTATCATGGGGCAAAAAAAAGTGTACACATCAAAAAATATGGAAATCAGATAGGAATTCTGCCTGTTTAGTTGGGGGAGGGGAAATGTGGAGCAGGTAAAATCTAACACTGGGTTAAATGATATGCCAGTATTGTAGGGTGCTTGGCAGCCATCTCACATTCTTGAAACAAAAAAAAAACCAACAACAAAAAAAGGAGAAATATCAGAAAGCTACAGAGCTTGGTAGAAACACTCAAGAGAGATCTGAGAAAGTGACAGCTCTGTGATTATGTACTACAGTGTGGTTAAGCATGCAAATGGGACTGTCAAGAAAAACGGCCATAGCTCAGCCAGTTAATTCAACTGACTGCCATTAAAATGTAGCTGAAGCTAATACAATAGCTGTCAATGATGAAGTGACTCCCTCCTTCCCTGTGTTTTTAATTAGGTTTATAAGTATTGGGCCAAATCGTGATCTCAGTTTCTCAGTTACATCAGCCCCACTGAAAGGGCGGTGGTAGAAGAGTGCAGGGTTTGTCCTAATGCATTTAAACTTGTTTGGCATCAGTTCACCTTTGATGATACAAAGGAATTTAAATTGTACTGTTCTCTTCCCCTGGGGAGCTGGGCAGTGTTTGAACAGCCTTCCCTAAGGAGTCCACTAAGGAAAGAAAGCTTGAACTGTGGCTACATAAGAACTCTGCTGCCAGAGGCTGCCTTGGGAATATGCTGAGGGCATCTCTGACTCCATCCTTTATCACTTCTGTTCACTTTTGAAACCGTATTGTCTAATTACAGGCAGTCCCCGGGTTACGTACAAGATAGGGACTGTAGGTTTGTTCTTAAGTTGAATCTGTATGTAAGTCGGCACTGGCATCCAGATTCAGCCGCTGCTGAAACTGATCAGTTTCAACAGCGGCTGAATCTGGACACCAGTTCTGACTTACATACAGATTCAGCTTAAGAACCCCAGGCGTCCCCAAGTCAGCTGCTGCTGAAACTGATCAGCAGCTGATTCCAGGAAGCCCGGGGCAGAGCAACTCTGCCTCGGGCTTCCTGTAGTCAGCCGCTGGTCAGTTTCAGCCGCGGCTAACTTGGGGACGCCTGGGGCAGAGCAGCTGGGGTGCTGCCGGGTTGGTCCAGTAGCGCCAAGGAGCGGTGCTGCGGGACCAACCGGCAGCGCCCCACCTGCTCTACCACAGGCCCTGGGCTTTGCTCCACGTCTCCCTGGTCTGCTGGGGGGGGGCACTAGCTGCGTCCCCCCCCAGCAGACCAGGGAGACGCGGAGCAAAGCGGCGGAGGACCCGGGCTGGACTGCGGCGCTGATCTGGAAGCGGCCGCGGGTCCGGCCCCGGGTCCTCCGCCACTTTGCTCAGCGTCTCCCTGGTCTGCAGACCAGGGAGACACTGAGCAAAGCCGTGGAGGACCCGGCCGGACCCGCGGCGCTTCCAGCTGATCTGGAAGCGGCCGCGGGTCCGACCCCGGGTCCTCCCCCGCTTTGCTCCCCGTCTCCCTGGTCTGCTGGCTCCCCCAGAAGACCAGGGAGACGGGGAGCAGCTTTTCTCGCCCCGGAGGAGGCGGGTGGCGGGACCAGGCGTCCCGCCGCTCCAGTCCTCCGGGGCGAGAAAATCCCTGTTCGTAACTGCGGAGTCGGATCCGCGTAACTCGGAGACTGCCTGTAATGGTCACTTGTACAGCAACAGTCCTCCTGGGGTTGGACTTCTTGCAAGCTGGTGCCCTGCCCCCTGGGTTATGCTGGCAGAAACTGATATAACTCTAGGGTGAATTGAGCCAATTATCTTTTATTTAAAAATGATAGGGCCAAGTTCTGCCTATGGAGTTGTATACATGAAATTGGAGGTAGAATTAGAGCCATGTAGGTTGAGGATAGTAAATAAATACAAGTATTAAGCCATGTATTTCAGTGTACCAACTATACTGCTCTTTCATAGTAACATTTTCCACTTCTATGATGCCATTTACATTTTTTACATTTTGCTAGTGCTGTCATTAATGATACAGACTGGAAAGTTGTCTGGGAAATCTTTCTGATTCTGAAAATATCTAGTTGATCAATCCGTACTAACATGACAGAGAATGCTAATGGTTGGGAAGTAGTAAGTCAGGAAGAAGAGAAAAATTCCTAAAAGAAATAAATGAGTCCATAATAGAAAATAATTGTTGTAGGACTTCTGTTAATAATAATAATACTAATATATAATGTTTAATTAATTATTTTTGTCTGTGCCATTTTTTTTCATTTACATTAGTTTGGATGTAAATGCTCTTTGTCCTATTCTATACAAGTTTTATCTTATGTTCATCACTGTAGTATCTGATTTGCTTTATAAAATGTTATCCAATTATAATTATTATTTTATTGCTGTAGACCAGGCCTGGGCAAAATATGACCCACGGGCCAGATCCGGCCCACCAAGCCACCAGATCTGGACCCTGGAGGCAGCAGGGAACCCCAGACAAGCTCCCCTGCTTGCCCTGCAGCCCTGCGCACCATGCAGAAACGTGGCTGCAAGGCTCCGTTTCTGTTTTAACACTGGAGGAGAGAGGGGAAGTTTCAGGAGCTGTCCCACCCCCAGCACAATCCCATTGGCCAGTTTCTGGCCAGAAACCGGCCAATGGGAGCTGCTTGTTGGAATAACAGGCAACCAAGACGAACCACACCCCCTTTCCTTGGCTCAGTTATTCAGTGAAGCACATGGCCAGGCAGGCTGGCTGGGAAACGTTTTAAGATTGAAAGTAGGTATAAGGGATCTTCCGGAAAAGGGCTTATTTTCCGCAAGATCCCGTCTAGACTGGCGCTTTTCTCCGGCAAAACCCCGAGCCGTAAAAAAGCGTCAGCCATGTTCATGCAAATGCTGCGGGGGATATTTAAATCCCCCGCGGAATTTGCAATTCCGAAGTGTCTCATTAGCATCCCTTTTCCGGAAAGGGGTGCCAATGTAGACACAGCCCAGCTGACTGTCTTCCAATTGTTTTTAAGCCTTTGTTGTGAAGGTTTATAAATACTTTCACATTTACACTGTTCCTGTTGAAGAATTGATAATTTTCTGCCTATTTGTCAATTTTGAGTATTTTACATTGCTAAAGCCAGGCAGCACAAGATTCCCTTCTCTGGAACCAGTTCTAGACAAAATGTTGAATTTGAAGGACACAAGAATATTTTCTTTCTCAAAGTGCATGTCCAACACTGTTCAAGAAAGTCTTCAGTGACTCTTGCACAAAACAGGGAGGAGAAAAATGACTCCTTGGTGAAAGAAGTTGCACTGCATATTCCTACCCTTGAATATAATTAGCATGAGGCCCAGAGGAAGATTTGTCACATCACATACAAAGACCCTGGTGTAGTCTTTGGTTGAAGGTGGAGAAATTAGGGAATAAGAATTTTACAATGCAGTCGAGATTTTTATTCAATATCTCTGAAGTAGTTTGAACACTGGAAACCGGTCTTAGAGTACACAGAAAACTTGAGTGTTTCTTCTTGAGGATACTGACGTGGGATAATGTACAAAGCTGTCTTGCCTTTGCCACACAGGAATTCCCACTGTAGATGACTTGAGAATAGATGAGAACCAATTTTTTGACAAATGGACAAATACAAACCCAATAATAGATTGTCACATGTCTGACTGGAACACTCAGAAAACCCCCATTTCTGAAAGGAGGTGGAATATTTTTGAAGAGATGCCTTATTTCGAAATAGCTATTTTGGAATAGGGGTTATTCCTCGTAGATTTCAGAATAAGTCATCTGTTATTTTGAAATTATTTAAAAATAATGGAATGGCTGTGTAGACGCTTACATTGTTATTTCAAAATAATGCTAGTTATCTCAAAATAACAGTGCAGTGTAGATGCACCCTAACTGACATAGCCATGCTGGCAAAAGCCACTATTGTAAACTCGTATAATCATAGAAATGTAGGTCTGGATGGGACCTCAAGAAGTCACCAAGTCTTTCCCCTTGCACTGAGCAAGACCACGTAAACTTAAATAATTCCTGATAGATGTTTCTCCAACCTGGTTCTTAAAAACATCCAATGATTGGGATTCCATAACCTAATGGAGTATAGTTGTTGCTGTGCTTGCAAGGTTTTGCTTTTCCAGAATAGTTTATTTTGTTCTGGGCTAGTGAAGTGAGCTATACGCGTGAAAGCACAACATTGCGGGTGTAAAATGATCATTCATAAACAGAAAAGCCTTAGCAGACAACTCGTGTACAATGTGTTTTCCACAGTGATGTCCTTACAACTCTTCTTCCTGTTACTTGTCATTAGTTTGATTCGATAGCTGCACTTTACAGATGAACATTGAGTTCAAACGTTAGTCTATTAGGGTATGTCTACACTTCCACCCTAGTTCGAACTAGGGTGGTAATGTAGGCAACCGGAGTTGCAAATGAAGCCTGGAATTTGAATTTCCCGGGCTTCATTTGCATAAAGCCGGGCGCCGCCATTTTTAAATGTCCGCTATTGCGGACTCCGTAGCCGCGCGGCACAGAGTCCGAAATAGCGGACATTTAAAAATGGCGGCGCCCGGCTTTATGCAAATGAAGCCCGGGAAATTCAAATTCCAGGCTTCATTTGCAACTCCGGTTGCCTACATTACCACCCTAGTTCGAACTAGGGTGGTAGTGTAGACATACCCTTAATTATTCCAGGATCTCAGTATGGTGCTAGTTTAAAATGGACCTTTTCATAATTACAGATGATGTTTTACTATTTTCCCCTCCTCAAATTTAAAAAAAATCAATTTGCTGTGTTGTTTGCAGTAATGAGAACACACCACGAGTTATGCTTTGGATTCTATTCAAGAACAGCCTTTTGCACTGGGTGTAGAAAGTTTATGTTCATTGTGCAGTTTCATTCATTATTTAACAGTGGCTAACAGATGAGTGGGGTTAATGTTTCAGTTGGCCACTTTTAAAATGATAACGTTTAGGTAGACATGTCTGCAAACTGTTATGCTAGACATGGAGCACAGATATTTTGATATCTCTCCCTTTCACTCCTACACCTAGCAATAAGACTCTGAGGAATTACAGACTTTGTGGTTTCAATTCTCAAAGGTATAAAAGTGGCAGGTATTAAAAAAATTCAATGCCTCCTAAGTAATTACATACTTTCTTCTGCCAAGTGTCCCGTTATAACTGTTTATTTTCTCTTTTCCTCCTTCTCCGTATGTTATTTTTGCTGTTCTCATTTTTATGCCATAGTTAAGACTTTTTTAAATATCATGTACTTATAATTTCTGGTTTCTGGTTTTACGAAAAAGGGATGCAATCTAGACGTACGTAGCCTTTGTGTTCAGCTTCCCGCAGAACAACGTGAAAGGGAATCAGGGTACATCTAGACTACAGACTTTTGTCAACAGAGGCTTTGTTGACAGATACTGTTGACAAAGCTTCTGTCGACAAAAAGCCTGTAAACTACATCCAGTTCTGTCGACAAAGCAAGCCGCTTTGTTGACATGAGAGTGTAGATGCAAAGGACAGTGTAGATGCAATAACGCCTGTCAAGAAAAGGCGTTATTCCTCGTAGAATGAGGTTTACCGCCATCAACAAAACTGCCGAGTTCTGTCGACGTTATGTTGACAGAACTTGGTGGTAGTGTAGACGCAGTTATAGTTTTGTCAACAAAAGTCCACTTTTGTCGACAAAAGCCTATAGTCTAGACACACCCTAACAGTCTAACCTCTCTTGATATTGTTCCTATGACCAAGGAAGCAGCTTCTGTAAAAAGTTACGGTACATACGTGGAATATATTAGAAAGAATATAGGTATAAAACAGAGGAAGAGCTTTAAGTACTGTTGCCAAAGAAAACAGAACTCAGCACTGATTTATTTCATAGCTATGGTGTAGAACACATTGAGTACAAATAATACTGTATTAATAGTCATTATGACTTCCATACACTGTAGGGCCATGACTAGCACAATATGGTGTTTTTACAGCTGATGAAACAATTAATGTTGGACATTTCAAGTTTTTGTGCAGTTATTGATCTTCCTTAGAGCAATCAGGAGTCAGGTCCATTGTTTCTCAGTTCAACCATTTGAAATTTCAAAAGCACCTACAGATTCTCCAAAGATATGGCAGATATTTCCAGACCTTCTGCACATTTTTGTCCTGTCCTTATTTAAAAAAAGCAGGAATCAATAATGTTTTAGACATGTGATGGTTATGTCAGAATTACTTACAAGGCTGCTAGGATTATTAAAAAGTGGTCAGATATCCACATCTCATGTATCACATACCGGTGGTGTTACCACAAAAAAACAAAAAAACAAAAAACCAACCCTCCTTATCTTTGTCAAAACAGTCTGCAGTTATATACCCTAAAACTTTATTTACAAATAATACGTGCAAAACAGAAATCCTTGGTTTTAACCATGCAAAATGTACCCGTTTTAATTATTTTTTAAAAATCTTATTAAAACAATTAAAAGAACTTCTGTCCCTAACCTAATGTAACTAACATGGGGTATGTCTACACTACAATGTTAGTTCGAACTAACAGACGTTAGTTCGAACTAACATTCATAGGCGCTACACTAGCGCTCCGCTAGTTCGAATTTAAATCGAACTAGTGGAGCGCTTAGTTCGAACTAGGAAAATCTCATTTTACGAGGATTAAGCCTAGTTCGAACTTATTAGTTCGAATTAAGGGGTGTGTAGCCCCTTAATTCGAACTAGTAGGAGGCTAGCCCTCCCCAGGTTTCCCTGGTGGCCACTCTGGCCAACACCAGGGAAACTCTATTGCCCCCCTCCCAGCCCTGGACCCCTTAAAGGGGCACGGGCTGGCTACGGTGCCCGTGCCAGGTGCAAGCCTGCCAGCACCCAGACAGTAGACCCTGCACCTGGCACGGCACAGAGCCACCCACCCGATGTCCCCCAGCCCACCCCCTCTTCCCGGGACCAGGCTGGCGGCTCCCAGGAGCTTGCCCGGGACCGCAAGAGGTGGGCACCTTCCTGGGCTAGTGCAGACATCGTGGACCTCGTCCACGATCTCCGCACTAGGCACAGGAAAGTGGCCGTCTAGGGCAGGAGAGCTGCCAGCCTGGCCATCCAGGAGCAGGTGTGCATGAAAATCAAGGGGGCCCACTGAGACCCCCCGACCCTGAGCCCTGAGCTTACAATGGCCGTCCTGGGTCAGACCAAAGGTCCATCTAGCCCAGTAGCCTGTCTGCCGACAGCGGCGAACCCTAGGGACCCTGGAGGGGATGGACCAAAGACAATGACCAAGCCATTTGTCTTGTGCTATCCCTCTCCAGCCTTCCACAAACTTTGGGCAGGGACACCACTCCTACCCCCTGGCTAAGACCACTCCATGGACCCAACCTCCATGACTTGATCTCACTTTCCTTTAAACTCTGTTCTAGTTGTAGCCTTCACAGCCTCCTGCAGCAAGGAGTTCCACAGGTTAACTCTTTGCTTTGGGAAGAAGAACAACTTTCTCTTACTAGTTTGAAGCCTGCTACCCATTCCTTTCCTTTGGTGTCCTCTAGTCCTTCTTTATGGGAACTCATGAAGAACTTTTCTCAATGCACCCTCTCCACCCAACCCCTGCTTTTAGAGACTTCTATCCTGTCCCCGCTCCATCTCCTCTTTTCTAAGCTGAACAGTCCCAGTCTCTGTAGCCTCTCTTCATCTGGGACCTGTTCCCAACCCCTGATCATGTTAGTTGCCCTTCCCTCTCCCAGCCTTTCTCTTCCCCTCTCCCACCTCCTTTTCCCAGTCTCCCCCAGTTTTGTTCAATAAAGACAGAGTCAATGTTGGAAGAAACGTTATCTTTATTTTGTACATCAGGAAGGGGGGCTAGGGAAGGGTAAGTGGAAGGAGGTGAGGGAGGAATGGGGTACGAGCCCCCGATGGGGAGGACTGGGCTGGCTCTGCGGGCTTCTGGGGGTGGAAACTCTCCTGCAGCCCCCCAATTGCCTTCTCTCCCCAGATGGCAGCCTACGGCAAGTGCAGCCGGTCTGATGGCTGAGTGCTGTGATGTGCCCAGTGTGGGCACTCCAGGCACTCCAAGCCAGGACTGCTTTGCAAGCGGGGCACCCCTGAAAACTGTCTGTCCGGGGTGGGGGTCGGGTCCCTTTAAGCGCAGCCCTCGGCTAGCCTGAGACAGCATCTCCACGCTCTAAGTCCTCCTCTGATGCCCTGCCGGCACTGCTTCCGGCCATCCTTAAGCCCTATTCAGGGTCCACTCAATGTGGACATGCTAGTTTGAATTAGCAAAACGCTAATTCGAACTAGTTTTTAGTTCTAGACGCGTTAGTTCGAATTAGCTTAGTTCGAATTAACTAATTCGAACTAAGTTAGTTCGAACTAACTCTGTAGTGTAGACATACCCATGGTGTATTTCTATTCCTAACCCAATGTGTCTCATTTCTTGAACTCCGTGTCTTTTTTCCTTTTTGTTTGATGTGACTTTTAAGCCCAGGTCACTGGTCAAAATAAATGTCAAAGCTATTATTTTAGCATTTGAATCTGCAACTCATAGTCCCCCACACTTACTGTAGCTTACTTCTAAAGGGATTCTGTACCATTGAGCATGCACAGAAGTCATGCCCACCTTCTCCACAGAAAATACATTCTGCTGGAGAGGCGCTGCAGTTATGCCTTTCATCCACCAGAGGTTGCTGAGGCATCTGCACAGAGGGGAGCCACTCCTGGGTGGGCACAGCCCTCTATGGATAGGGAGGAAAATCAGTTGTGTTCCTCACAGCACCTACCCTTGGGTCCACTGAGGTGGCACAAGACATAGGAGGAACAGATAGCATGGCCATGGGGGACTTTTGGAGAGGTCATAGACTAGGATTCAGAAGGGCTAATGTGGGGACAGATTGGGGTGAGGGTGCACAATATGTGGGATTGTGGGAGGTGGGATAGCTGAGCGAGGGTGCATGGCCATATGGTAACAGGGGCAGAAGTGCCTGACTGAATGAGAGTGGGTAGGAGTCAACCAGTGTGTGCATGGGTGAGGCTCCCAAAGGGCATGTCTACACAGCAAAGTTATTTCGAAATAACTTGACTAGCGTCTACACAAGCCAACCGCTATTTTGAAATTAATTCGAAATAGCGGAGGGCTTATTTCAAAATTGGTAAACCTCATTCCACAAGGAATAACGCCAATTGCGAAATTGCTATTTCAAAAAAGTGCTGTGTAGATGCTTATTTCAAAATAGAGGGCCTCCAGCCCTTCCCAGGATGCCCTGCTGGTCACTCTGGCCACAACCAAGAAAACTACTCTCCCCCCCCCGCCCCAGAACCCTTAAAGGGGTAGAGTCTGGCCACAGTGCCTGTGCCAGCTTCAAGCCTGCCAGCCTGACAAACAGTCTGTCTTGCCCATGACCCACTGGCCCCAATATAAGCCAGCAAGCCACCGGTAGCCAGCCCTCCACCGCTCCCCAGGAGCAGTCTGCCTGCTCCCAGGAGCCTGCCAGGAGCCTTCCTGGTCCAGTGAGGAGATCATGGACCTCATTGAGGTTTGGGGGGAATCCTCCAATGTCCATGATCTCCGCACTAGATGGAGGAATGCTGCTGTCTAAGGCAGGGTAGCTGCCAGCATGGCCAGCAAAGGCCACATCCACACCCAGGAGCAGGTGCGGATGAAAATAAAAGAGCTTTGGCAGGCATATGCCAGGGCTACAGGGGGCAGCTCCCAGCCAGGGACACAAACAGCAAGCTGCCCCTATTTTAACGCCCTGGACCGCATTCTGGGGGGTGGGATGGTCTGTGCCCCCCAGGTGGTTGTCAACCCTGGGGCAGAGAGCCCTGACCAGGGCATCAAGGAGGAGGAGAGCCAGGAGCCGCAGCAGACCAGACAGAGTGTGCTGAGCAGCCAGGACCCCTGAGCTGCCCCAGCAGACCTGTCACCGGTATCATCCAAGGCAACAACAGGTGAGTGCCATCACTGTCCCCTTATGTGGGTGGGGAGGAGGGACAGAAACCAGGGACTGCACGTGTGGGCCTTGTTGTCTAAGGATCACGCAGATACCTGTGCATGTGCAAGCATGTGCCATGCTACCACTGGGCATGTGGCCCTAGCTGGCTGCCATACAGGGGTCTTACCCTGTTAGCCACACGCATGAGTGAAGAGGCATGACATTCTCATGACTCCAAGGTGGACACAGCAGGACACCCTCCCTGCACAAGGCCAGTCTACACAGAGGCAGGGATATTCTCCCCTCCCCCACACGATATACAGCACAGGGACATTGGTGCAGTCTCGGGGCAGCTCCCACAACTGGGGATAGCTGGACATTCCGAACATGGCCTCTGTGCAAGCACATCGGCTCTGATGGTGCAGGGAACTGTCATCCTCACCTTGCAGAGGGGAACTGGGCTTCATCCACTGTATCCTGAGGGATAACTGACCACTTCTCTTTGTTTCTCCACAGCTGTACGTGCAGGGTGCACCACACCACCCAGGACATGCTCCTGCACTCGAGGGCTCTACAGGACCATCCGTGCAGTGGAGGGGTACCAACAGCAGCACCTGGGGGCACTGCAAGTCCTGCACTGCACCCTCCGGCACTAGGTGCAAGGAGACCTGCAGCTCCAGTAGGAGCAGCTTGCCCAGGGCCATGCCATCTGCCAGCACCTGCTGACCCTGGTGCAGAGCGTGCTGCCTCCTGCTGCTCCAGCACCTGCTGCCTTCCCAGCTACCACTCCTCCTCCCACTCCCGCTTCTCCCTCCTCACCCTCCATCCCCTCCCCATCCCACCGGCGATGCCGAGGCCCCCGCACCTGCGGTGCTGGGAGACAGTTGGCCCGGTGAGAACCCTAACCCTGAGCCCTGAGCTTCCCCTCCTCCTTGTTCCCCTTGCTTCCCCCTTCCAGCTCCCTCCTCTCAGGTTTCCCCCTCCCCTCTTCCATCCTCTCTCCTCCCTTCTCCCACCTCCTTTCCCCAGTCTCACCAGAGTTTCATCCCCCCCCTTTTGTTAAATAAAGAGAGTTTGTGTTTATGAAAATATGTGTATTTTATTTGACATCAGGAAGGGGGGTTAGGGAGGGGTAGGTGGAAGGACGTGAGGGAGGAATGAGGCACAAGCCTCCAGTGGGGCAGACCAGGGAGACTGTTAGTGCTCCTCAGGGTGGAAGCTCTCCCGCAGGGCCTCCTGGATACTGACAGCCCCCCGATGGACCTCCCAGATGGCAGCCTGCAGAAAGTGCAGCCAGGCTCACAGCAATGTGTCCGGGTATGTCTACACTACCCCCCTAGTTCGAACTAGGGGGGTAATGTATGCATACCGCACTTGCTAATGAAGCCCGGGATTTGAATTTCCCGGGCTTCATTAGCATAAAGCCGGCTCCGCCATTTTTAAAAGCCGGCTTGTTCGAACCCTGTGCCGCGCGGCTACACGCGGCACGGGCTAGATAGTTCGAACTATGTAGTTATTCCGAACTATCTGTACGCCTCATGGAATGAGGTGTACAGATAGATCGGAATGGCTACATAGTTCGAACTATCTAGCCCGTGCCGCGTGTAGCCGCGCGGCACGGGGTTCGAACAAGCCGGCTTTTAAAAATGGCGGAGCCGGCTTTATGCTAATGAAGCCCGGGAAATTCAAATCCCGGGCTTCATTAGCAAGTGCGGTATGCATACATTACCCCCCTAGTTCGAACTAGGGAGGTAGTGTAGACATACCCTCCAAGAGAAGCATCAGAGTGCCCAGGGGCAGCTCTGGCTCCATGTTGCAGAGTGCTGTAGTGTCCCGAGTGAGGACAACCAGAGCATGCAGAGAAGAAAATTCTTTGCTGTCCCTCATCAAGGTAGGCAAGCAAGCAGGGAAACCTGAGAACCGGCTGTCCAGGGTCGGGGGAAGTCTCTTTAAGCACAGGCCTCAGATAGCCTCAGGCAGCAGCCGCACAAGATAACTCCTGACCTAATGCCCTGTTGAAACTGGTTCCGGCCGGCCTTAAATACAATTCATTGTCCATTCAGTGTGGATGCTCTATTTCGAAATAGCCAAATGCTATTTCGAAATGCATTTTGTGTATAGACGCTTTATTTCAAAATATCTCATTTCAAAATAGCTATTTCGAAAATTAGATATTTCGAAATAACACTATAGTGTAGATGTACCAAAACATTTTCCCCACCCAAAATAACCTGTTCAATAATTATCCCACCCAGCCCAGCAACCCTACAGGTTCACTCCCAGGCTCCTTCCCAGCAATTATTTCCTTCTCCTTCATTACCCCTAAATCCTCCAAGCATTTGCACTGCTTCTGAGAGGTGTAAGAAATACATTTCTATAGAGTGGTTTAGATGAATTATTACTCAAAGTTCCGTATTAATATGCCTACTTAGGAATTGATCCATCTAAAACATTTCCTGAATCTTTGTTCTTGTCTGTATCGCTACAGACATATTTGCTGACAGGCAATTTGAAATAAACTACCAAAATAACTGAAACTGGTGGAATTGTATTGTGCTGTGACAAATCAAATAGGCAGAATTTTAAACCATGCACAGAATTTTTAATTTTTTTGGCACAGAATTCTCCCAGGGGTAGTAGTTACAAGGAACTGCCACTAAAATGAATGGGGAGCTCTGCTGAAAAATAGCACTCTGCTTACAGCATTGAAATCAGTGGGCTCCTTGGCTGAGTAGGAGCGAAACTTTAATAGACACCTCATCATGCTATTGGTTTGGAGACAGAACTCCCAATTTTTTTTTGTTAGGCAGTTTTGCTGAATGACAAATGTCATGGTAATTGCCCATGATTATCTGTTGTGAGAGTTTGCATGTGCCTGGTTTGCAAAGAAGAATTTTGCCCTCAGCTCTGCTGTTAGTGCAATACCCATGTATATAAAGGCACATACAGAGACTTAGTCAGCCCAGCATGGACTGATCAAGCAATTTGGGCTTCCTTTCTAAATAAAATCTAGCTGCCAATTCTGACTCTCTGCCAGGACTGTGCTCCTGCAGTTCAACAGCTGTAAGCTGTTCATTGTAACTACCAAGCGCAATCAGACTTAGCATTCCAAGAGCTGAACCTTTTTTCTTCTTCACATGGTAGCATACAGTGGTTGTGGTGGACTGAATCCACCCTTGTTGTTGCTGGCAGCTGTAGAATTGATTCTGATTCGTCTCAGCTGATTACCTGGCTGGACTACCTAGGTTTTGAATCATGTTTAGTTGAGAAAGATTTGCTCCTTGTTATAATGGAGGTTTAATAATAATGATTTATGTAGATCCATATGCAACCCATTATCAGTAAAAATGTTTCAGGCTAACAGTGGTATAATAGTAGCTCACACAATACAACTATACAGGAAACATTTACATGGGGACAGTCTTAGATCCCTGTTCCCAAGGCAACTGGAGACCAATCTCATTGCAAACAGATTTTCCATTTTCCTTATCATAAGGCTCATTACTGTACACCCTCTTCTAGGCCTAAATTTACCACTGACCTTTTGTGCTCTTACTTGTATTACTGTTAACTGTTTGCTTTACAAATACTGAATTAAGATATGAAGCATTTATACAGGGCGGGCAGGCTGAACCCCAGACAGGCAATACATCCAAGCTCCCTCTGTTTTTTACTGAGTGGGGGGAGGTGTCTCTCAGATTCAGAACTATCTGAGCAGAGAAGACATGTTTGAGAAAGTGTGGCCCTCAGTATTCTTTAAATAGGAGTGTTAACTTTACCAGGCTTTGGGTTAGAGTTTGCAGGTCGATCCACTGAAAAATAGAGAAAAATACCTTGGAGCACAAGCCACTTTTTCTACATTCTCAAACAGAAATACAGTATTGCTGTGGCAGATGCCTTAGGTTTTGTTACGTCCCTATGCATGTATATACACCTAAAAATTAATGTTATTGATAATAGGATCAAGTCCCTTGTGGAAATCTAAGGCCTTTTAGACGAGTAATTGGTCTTATTGTCCTTTGTATGTAGAATTGAGCTTTAGTAAATTACAAGAAGAACCATGCATTATATGACCATCCCATTGTATTCAATATTTGTTTGCCTATATCCTCATGTAGCCCTATAAAAATGTATCTCTGAACATTTTGTGTAGATCATTCTTTATACTCTTTAGCATTTAAAAAAACTGAAAAAGTTTAATATAAAATGACAAGCGGATTCCTTAAATGTCCATGTGTTTGAATCAGAAATATTTCACCCCTCATGAAAGAAGAGAGCCATATTTGATTTTGGTCCACAACTTTTTATGCCTAGGATTCCCCATCCGCAAAAGTGCTGACTGCCATAAAACAACGATTTCTGGGGGGAAAAATAGCATAGTGTGTGACACAGAAATAAAATATTTGAAGAAACTTGTGGGCAGTATAAAATTTTTTTTTAAAATAGTTACACATCTGAAGATGCTTAAGGCACCTGAATTTCAAAAACAAATGTCCTCTGCTGTGAGGCATATGTTCTAAAGTTGGATGGAGAAACTAGCACATTTAGAAATAAGAACAAATTTGGCTTCCGTGTGTTTAAACTATTAATTTTTGCAATGGCAAGCAACTTAAACAGCACAAGAGCAGGAGAACAGAAAATAGATCTATAAATGTAAAGGGACCCAGTTCAGTTGCTTGATTTTTTTTTAAACAAAAGGTTCTATTCCCTTAATATGTCAGGAAATAATGTGACTATTTCCACAAATGTTAGTGAGAGTTAGTATTACAGCTGGCCTTGTGTTTAGTGGGAGAAGGGGCTCCAACGTATTCATTATGCAGGTGATGCCCACTGGGTGTTCGGTCTGATCTAGATCCATTAAAGCTCTTAAGAACATGATTAAATGATTTAGTTGGTCAAGATCAGGACTAAAACAGGACTAAAATAGATACTGATATTGCAACAGACCCTCTCTTTTAGGAGATCTGCCCGGCAAAGCAGAAGAAATCTTGTTCAAACAAATCAAAGCATGATGGATAGCCCTGCTCTTCGTATTATTGCAGCACTTTCAGCACTGAAGTGCTTTCACTAAATTTTGGTGCTTAATCTCTACAATCCAGGTTGTTGGTTTTCTTCAGAGCCCTGGAATAACATAGGTCTTCGGTGCTGGTGATTTAAGTTAAATAAAAGAACAGCCTCAACTGCTGGTACGCTTTAATTAGACTGTTTTGCTCTCCGTTATTTATAGATGTCTCTTGGAATCTTGAAAATCTCTCTGTGTATTTTACCTATTTGCATTGCCAGATAATTATTCCCTTGTTTATATTTTCTTCCATGGAGCAAAGTTGCTGGGCGTGCAGCAGCCCTCTTAACCCCGGCTTTGAAGAAGTAATAACCAAATAAATGCTTTTGTTTTCAGTACCCCGCTACAAAAATTGTTCTAGCATCCTGCCATCGAGATTCCTATTCAACTTCTTGGTTTGTTTATTTGTTTGCATCAGCTAGTATAAACTGAAGGCCTCATCCTTGTATTCAGTGGGAGTGCATAGTCCTAGTTAGTTAATAAAGGCTGAATTTTGGCTTTGCTCATTTGATTCCTCGCCCTCTGCTGGAACTTGTGTAGCAAAGTAACATGCATCTCGCTTGCATTTAGACTGATATTTTCAAATATGCTAATTTTGGACACTCAGCTTGAGACACCCACAGCCTGATTTTCAGAGCTGAGCACACAGAATTTTCATGGAGCTCTGGAAATCAGGCTTTAGTTGTCCTAACCTGAGCACCCAAAATTAGTGAATGCTTCTGACAATGATCTGTGTAATCAGACTGAGGACAGACTTGGCCTGGCCTGAGGGAGTAGAGGTGGGGGTTGGCTCTGGGCTCTCAGGAAGAGACGGGGCCTCCGGAAAAAGGAATAGGACTGTGATCTATCCTCCCCCAGCCAGTCCTTCCATGCTGCTGGGCACCCACCACCCAGAACTTGGGGCAGGCAAATGCTTATCTGGTTTACATTGTTATAGTTCCACTAAGGATCTGCTCATTTGACCTGTATGTATATTCTAAGTTACAGCTTTTTAAGGTGAATTGCATTGAAGAGTAAACTGGTTGATAGAGGATAGTGTTCTTAGTTATACTATTATACATCTAGAGTGCCTCCCAGAACAGTTGCCCTATTTTTCCAGTACATCAACTAACCTATGTGCAATATAAGAGCTAGGAAAGAGGAAGAGCAAACCGTGGTACATCACAGCACAGTAGTGGGCAGGATGTAAATCAGAATTTTTTTACTTTGGAAGATAGTTTAGCATCTCCGACCTCCCTGAACTGAGTGACTGCTCTGTCCTCTCAGGAGGGCTTTACTTTGTAAAAAAATCTTTTTTCACTCTGAAAATCCCTTTCCCAGACTATCTACCCATAGTTTATGAATGGGCGTTAAAGGGATTCCTCAGAAAGTAATGAATATAACCTCACCGCATTAAATCCTTGATGCATATTAATTCAATGCCAAATGAAAAATATAACGTGAGGACAGGTCTACAGTTGAGAATTGTTATGCTTCCCTCTTAAAAAAAGGCTACTGGACAGTTATACTGAAAGGTAATATTTTGTATTAACTAGTGTTGAACCTAACTCTTATACCTTAGTATATGTGTGCACTATAATGTTACCTTTCCTGTGGAAGACAGAACTATGTGTGTTTAATTCCCTGACTTTCTACATTTTAATAGTTTTGAATTAGTCTATTTCCCTCCTAATTGCCTTGTTTCATTTAAGAGGTGGAGGTGAGGAAGAGAAAAGAAGAAAGAAAAATGCTGGTATATATCATTATTTGACTGTGCCAGACATTTCCCCTCTGTGCATTTTCTATGTTTTGGGTTTGTGGTTTAACATTTAACCTTATGATAGACATCTCTGAGTCTTACAATGCTTAAACTTTCAACAAATGATTTTTTCAGAATAAAGAAAATGTTGTCGTGGCTATATTCATTAAAGGCAATTCAGCCTTTGGTAAACAGTGAATTCTTTTGAGCAGCCATTAAGTATATTTAATGACAAATTAGCGAACTACACACATCAATCATATTCTTGCTGAGTAAGTAAGGGCCTGATCCCAGACTCTGACATTAGTGGAGCTGGATCAGGCCCTAATAAAGGGTTGTCAGCTGTCCAGTTTTTGACTGGCACTCCTGGCTGAACTCTGGTGCCTCTGCTTGGCACTGCCTTCTGGTCAGTGAGGGACTGGGCCTAAGGCAGGTGGACAGGAAGGCTTCACATGCTGCCCCTGATCTGAGTGCAGACTCTGCAGTTCCCATTGGCTGGGAACTGTGACCAATGGAAGCTGCAGTGGCAGTGCCTGCAGGCGTAAGGACAGCACATAGTGCCTCCGTGTGCTTCAGGGCCTCAGACCCCTGGCGGCTGCTTCCATGGTAAATGTTGCCGGGACCCCGTACCACTCACCCCCTACACCACAGCCTTGAGCCCCCTCCTGCTTCCCAAACTCCTCATCTCCACTGCAGAGCCTGCACCCCCAGCCAGAGCCCTCACCCCCTTCCAAATCCCAACACTTTAACCTCAGGCCAGTTAAAGTAAGGGGGGGTTAGGGAGAGGGAGCAATGGAGGGAAGAGGGGTGGAGCAAGTGGGGGTGAGGCTCTAAGAACAGGCAGAACAGAGGCAAAGAAGGGGTGTTTGTTTTTGTGTGATTAGAAAGTTGGCAACCCTACTCTAATAGACCAGCTGAAGGACAAAAAAATTTATTGTGATTTGATCCCAAATTAGGATTATACCACAAGAAAGCCAGTACAGTTGAAAGATAAGAATGGAGCACTGCCCATCCTGGGATTGCTTGGCTCAGATGCACAGATGCATGTTGATATGTATTATAAAATACACCATGTATGTGTGGTACTTATCTGAGGGTTTTATCAAATCTCTGTTGTTCTGGGAGATTCTTGGTGATTTCTAATGCTCAGTAATCTCTGTTAGCAGTTTGAAGTAGGATTATGCTTTGAAATTGGGTTTACTTGGTGTATCGCTGATATTATATATAATTTTTGCAAAAGAAGGTTTTCTAAAATTCACATTACAATATATATATGACAGTGGAAATGAACGGTGCCTGACTGAGACACATAGATTATAATTCCTTAGATAGTCCAGGCAAAATGTTGAAAGGAAAATTTTATATTTAAAAAGCTACATTGAAAGATGGGCCCTGTTTACTGCAAAGAGCTAACAAGCTGTAGATTTTATTGCAAATGATCAATGATCATTTTATACTCTGGCCTGAATCTGGTTTCATTTATAATGTGTATATCAGAACTCCAATGAAACTGGAAAAATTGCACTTATGTAAAACTGGTACAAGATCAGATTTGAGCCCTATGGATGTTTTAGCTTATGGAAGAGCATTTTTTCCACACAGCAAAAGCCAGAGGATGCTGAAGGGGTAAATTCTTTAGAAGATGGATGTTTACAAGTGCTGCATGAAGCTGTACTACTGAAAAGTTTTTTATATTTTCAACATTAATTGCGCGTATGAAGTTCGCTAAAGCATTACAATGTTTTGTTTCTTTTCAAATCCCAATTGAATATTTTCTGCAAATCTGTCAATCAGGCACATTCCAGAGAGAGGCTTTTAGCTTGTGTGTCTGCAACATTGTATGTAATGTTTCAGTATGAAAAAGAACAGCAGGGTCTGGGAAGTGATTGGAGCCAAGAAGTGCTTATGCATATGGAAGTGCAGTATTTCTTTATGCAGAGACTATCCCCTTGTATGCTAGAGAGAATACTGGCTCTATTATAGACTGTGAGTTGTAGCTTGCAGTAGTATGTAATTATGAATAAGAACTAATCAGAGCAGTAATAGAAATGGTAAAAAGGGTTTTACTGCAGCAGGGACATAGCAGTGGCCCACCCACTTTTCATGCAGGCCCACCCACATCATCCTGTCTGATGCTCCTGCTGGGGGGCAGGGTTGGAGCACAGGGGCTTAACCCCACACACTAGCATAGCCTAGCATACCCCACACACTAGCATAGCCCACTTACTCACCCTTCTGGCTATACCACTGTATTGCAGTCATGTAATTGGGCTCAACATTGTGCTTTAACACAGCCACTTATTTCAATCCAGCCCTTAGTATACAAGCATATATGTTGTATTGCCCAAGAGGGATCATGCTAATTTGTGGAATTTGTATGTTATAATATTACAGTTCTTCATTCATTATTTTCAGCCTACTGTATAAAAGAGAAGGGAGCAGGGAACAAGTTCTAAGCAGTGAACCCTTCTCTGCTCCCTTCCTCTAAGACAGGAGAATTATTGTGGGAAGTGAAGAAAGGCTCTTTTCACTTTGCTCCCTGACAAGCTGGAGTGGCTAGATGTGGTGCAGAGTATTCAACAGAAGTTTGAGAGGCAGCCATCTTACCCCATTGCCAAACTGCGGAGCTCCTCTCGAGTCACCAGAGTAGATTACAGCCAGATTCCTGTCCCATTTAGGTCTGGAACTGCATTAACTTGACCACCAGAATGGCCAGTGAGTCCATAGCTACAATTCAGGCCCTGAAGATGAATGTGCAGAGAGGCCTTATACAGTTTGTAAGACTCTCAGATACTGGGCTGTGTGGTGGGGTCAGGATTTCTAAATGGCTGCAGTGCACAGGACCATGTAAGTTGTAGTAGTGGGTTCTGAACCTGACTGACTCATCAAAACTGGTTGACTCATCAAAACTGGGGTGGCCAAACTGTGGCTTGCAAATTGCATGCAGCACTTTTACAGGTAAAGAGTGGCTCACGGCGCTCCTCTCTCCCCCCCCCCCCCACCAGACTTGTGGGGTTGGGACTTGGTAGCTCTATCTTGCAGCGGGAAAGATGGTCTCAGGGCTTCAGCCCTGCGGGATATGCCTGCTAGGGCTTGGAGCTTCAGCAGAAGTACAGCTGCCATGGAACTCATATATTGAACCCCTGAGCTCCTGCAGGCACCTTCCAAGGGCAAAAGTCCTGAGCCCCAACTCCAGGTGCCCTGCTTTCAAACTTCTGAAGTTTGTCGTGTGTGGCTCGGAGATAAGTTTGGCCACCCTTGATATATAGCTTTATAATTACACGGGGCTCCAGTCAACCAGGTTCCTGTTTAATTCCAAACTAAGGATGTTAATGGTTAATCAGTTAACCAGTAATCCTCACCAGTAATGGTGAGGCTTACCGGTTATGGTTAACTGGTTGGTGCTGGAGCAGCCCCATGCGTGCATTGTGGGCTGGGGGCTGCTCCAGCCCCATGGAGCTCACCACAGGTAGGGAGCACCCAACCGAGCTGGAGCAGCTCCCAGCCATGGTGAGGTTGTCCCTGGCATGCCCCGGGTAGGGATACTCCAACCTGACTGGAGCAGCTCCCAGACCAGCCAGGGAACTGCTCCAGTCCAGCTGCCGTGACCCCGCCCACCCATCCTGTTTAGTCAGTTAATCGATTAAACTTAATGTTTAGTTAACTAATGAAATGAGATTTTACAACTCTATTTGCAAACCATTGTATTGAATACATGTAAATGTTGCTTGTCAGATAACTAAAACACAGCAGCCATTTCCTGGGGCATACATTCTCAATAATTTTTTGGGTATCCCATGACTTTTCTTTGTCAGATTAGCTGTGCTGCTCTAACAACTGTTAACTTCAATCTGACCAGAGCAGGTGCCACTGTTGGAGAATTTACATTTCTTAATGTGAGAGAACTAAAACTGATGCTGAGCCAATGTGAAATTGATTATATTAGTAAAATTTAATAATAACACACCGATAACTCTGAGGGGCTCAAAGGAATGAATAAGTAGCCTCTCTGTGAGGTAACTGAGGTATTAATCACATTTTACAGCTAAGAAAACTAAGGCTCAGAGAAGCTGTATAGCTTTACCAAGGTTACACAGGTTGTTTGCAGCAAAGCCAAGAACTGCTTTACTAGTTGATGTTTGAACATCAGTTTGAAGCTGTACAACTGGATTTCTTTTTTTATTCTAGCCAATTCTTTTGCGCCTGGAATGTGTTGTGAGCATGATGTAGGTCATTAAGGGTACATCTAGACTACAGGCTTTTGTCGAGAGAAGTTTTGTCGACAGATACGGTCGACAAAGCTTCTGTCTACAAAGAGCGTCTAGACTACATCCAGTTCTGTTGACAAAGCAAGCTGCTTTGTCGACGTGACAGTGTAGACACAAAGGACAGTGTAGATGCAATAATGCCTTCTGTCGACAGAACTCTGTTGACAAAAGGCGTTATTCCTCGTACAATGAGTTTTACAGCCGTCAACAGAACTGCTGAGTTCTGTTGACATTATGTCGACAGAATTCAGCGGCAGTGTAGACGCAAGTATAGTTTTGTTGACAAAAGTGGACTTTTGTCGACAAAACCCTTTAGTCTAGACACACCCTTAGATGTGAAGTATGTGATTGTGTCTGCAACTCTAGCCTTTAGATATGAATGCAGTTTATGTAGTTTAGACACTAAATTTTGAATGCAAAATTGCTGCTTTATCATCTGTAAATAGTAGAAGTTGGGTAAATATTTCTTCAGTTGCCCACTTTGATGATGATTGCTGCAGAGAAATCACTTAACTCTTCTGCAGTGTCTTGGTCTTTCTTAATTGCTCTCACTACTCTCTGGCAGTGCAGCAGGCCTGCTGATTCCCTCACAGTCGGTGATTCATTGTCACTGTAAATTTTCAATCCTTGTATCAGTGGTGTCAAACTACCACAGTAAAAAAGAACACAGAAAAAGTTTTTAACTGTGCGTCAGAAATGATAAGCAAAATTGAACCTAAAATAGTAATATATAAGTAGAAGAATATCTGATGCATGTGTAAAATGAATCATTCAGAGTTACACTGTGTATATCTGATGGTATTGAAGATGTAAACTTCACAGACCCAGTGAAAACACATTATTTCATAAGAAGAGAGGCCAGCAGATACAACAGTCACAAAAACATCAGCTGCCTTGTAAGCCTGTAGCTTTTTATTTTTATTTACATTGACTTTGTAATGTTGTGTTACATCACCCTGCGTTTGGCTCTCGTGGCTACAATGTCAAGTTTAACAGAGTGAAAGTCACTTCTGCTACTTTCTTCAAAATTAGAGTCGCTGACAACACACAAAGACCGAAGGTAGTGACCACGCATACAATAAGTTTTATTAAAATTACAATGAAAGTTATAATTACCCAAGTGTATCGAAATTTGATACAGACCAGTGCACAAGTTACAAATAGTTCTACTCTCATCCTTGATGAGTGTCAGGGTATTATGGGTCTCTCATGGCTTGATCATCAGTAGAGGGAGGGCTTCTGATGGGGTCTCCCAGAGGGAGCTCAGTTTTTCCATTATGAGCATCCATCTTTTTGTATTGTGATTCTGTCTGCACCTATGTAAATGTGTCAGCCCTTTTTTCTCTTATTGATCTATATCTCCCAAAAAATTAAGGGAACTCAATTTCGTATAGGCTGGGAAAGTTCCCTTTATTAATACTGACATGCAACCTGTGTCCCATGATTAAGACACACGTCTAAGACAGATGCATATTTATGAGCTTTTTTATTATCAAATACAGGTTGGACCTCCTCAGTCTAGCACTGCCTGAACCTGACGATCCCAAACAAGGATGTTTTCCAGACAAGGGGGAAGGTCAATTCTGTCCCCTCTTCATGGGTCCTTCATGCTCCTGGCCCAACCGCTGGCACCTCCAGACACCCTTGCTGCTGACCCGGTTTACATAGAGCGCTGGGAGAACTCTCTCCCAGCACTTGTTCCATGGCCACACTTCCAGGTTAAAGTGCTGCCAGTAGCAGCACTGCTGCGGCTGCATTTTGAACTCTTAAATGTAGACAAAGCATAAAATGTTCTCCTAATCTGTTCAAACAACAGGAAGAGCAAGTGAAGGAAGTGTGCAGTTTTGGGAAATGAATGCCCTTGTTGACTACTTTAGGAATGAATACAGTGCATCAAAGATGGCTGGGAACTGTCAAAACTAGAGTGGCTACAAAATTTGGATTAGGATCCCTTTGGGGGCTGTTAGAGACTGGGGTTTTAGTTCAAGCCACTGTAGAGATAAAGTTCCTTTAAAAAGTTAAGGTCTGGGCTTGATTTTTGAAACAATTCCCCAACCCTCTCAAAGTCTGTATTTTTTCACTCCAATATTTAAAGCCAGGAGAGGCCATTCTGATTATCTAGTTTGAGTTCTTGCATAATACAGGGCATAGAATCTGCATCAAGCCCATGACTTCAGCTTTAGCTCTAGCATACATTTAAAAATAAAATGGCTTGATTTAAGACTCCAAATGATGGAAAAATCAACATGTACCTAGACACGTCCTCACTGTTAACAGTTTGTACCTTATTTCTAATAAAAGGAGGAGTCCCATGGCATCTTAAAGACTAACAGATTTATTAGGGCATAAGCTTTCCTGGGCAACGACCCATTTTGTCAGATGCATCTTTGCCCAGGAAAGTTTATGTCCTAATAAATCTGTTAGTCTTTAAAGTGCCACAGGACTTCTCATTGTTTTTGCAGATACAGACTAGTATGGCTACCTCTCTGGTACTTTCTAACACAGTGGTGTAAGTGGGAGTCAGATTTTTCAAGAATGCTAACTCCCATTGTGACATTTATGACTAGATTTCTCTGGCTCTTTTGAGAGTCTGGCCATATGTGGACAAAGGGCTAAATTGCAAGTGTATTTAGAGGAGAAATTGGAAACTGATGGTATGTCTGCACTGCATGCTTATTTCAAAATAAGCTATTCCAGAATAGTTATTCCAAAATAGCTTATTTTGAAATAGCATGTCTACACTGCAGGGAAGCCTCAAAATTAGTCCGAGGCAGGCTTCCCTAATGTAGATGTGCTATCTCGATTTAGATCCCCAGAAGCCACTGGGGAGATATAACTTAGAATGGCCCTGGTGAGGGGCTATTTCAAAATAGCAGCAGTGGAGCATCTACACATGGCTTAAGTCAAAATAGCTATTTTGGAATAGGCATTGTTCCTTGTATAATGAGGTTTACAGATTTCGGAATAAGACATCTGTTATTTCAAACTTATTTTGAAATAATGGAATGGCTGTGTAGATGCTCACATTGTTATTTTGAAATAACACTAGTTATCTCGAAATAACCATGCTGTGTAGTCACACCCTAAGGCTATGTCTAGACTGCAAGCCTCTTTCGAAAGAGGATTTTTCTAAAGATATTTTTGAAAAAGCCTCTTTCGAAAAAAAGCGTCTAGACTGTAAGCGGAACTTTTGAGAAAGCAAGCCGCTTTTTTGAAAGAAAGCAGAGAGAGAGTCTGGATTCTCTTTCTAAAAAGCCCTGTTGGCATTCAAGAACGCCTTTTTTCGAAAGAGCACTTTCGAAAAAAGGCGTTCTTCCTCGTGAAATGAGGTTTACCGCCGTCGAAAGAAAAGCCGCATTCTTTCGATTTAATTTCGAAAGAACGCGGCTGTAGTCTAGACGCAGGTGAAGTTTTTTTGAAAAAAGGACACAGCCTAAGGGTATTTGAAAATCAAAGAGAGGATATTGTAATGGGTGCCATATGGCATGGGAAATAAACTGTGTTTTTAAGTGCTGTACATCTAAACTTTGTTTCTTTGTAATTTTCTTCTTGAATCTGCCTCATTTATATCTTTCATTTCTGTTCCAAAGAAGAGGAAGAAATTGTATTGGGGTTTAATGGAGTGCTGTAAAAACTTGTTATGTGATGCTCTCCTTTCCCTTCTGAAGACCAAACATTCATACTCCACTACATTTCACTCCTAAAAACGTTATAGAAAATTAAAATAAAAGTATTTCCTTGTTCAAATATCTGTTGTTGATTTAACATTGTGGTGTTGAGTTTTTCTTGTACAACTTCCCAAGTGACTGGATGTGTTACATGAGTATACTGTGGGCTGCATATGTTGCTGTGCACTGACTATTTGGAAGAAGCTGCCTCTCTAGCCAGAGGACCATAGCTTCTTTAGATGATATTTTTAGTAAATCATTCTTGATCAATATTGTAAGTATCAGGAAAATCATATAGATAACAGATACAAATGTGAATTTTTCCATACGTTATTCAGTATATCAAGAAGAGTTTATCTTGTGTGGCTTGGAGCCTGTGTATGTGGATTTTTCCTTGTCCATGCAGGTGTGGGAGGAAGCTAGCCTCACCCTGTCATCTCTTACACAGATATAAGATGTTGGCACCCACCTTTGCTGAGCAAGTGATATCCGTTTTTGATTGTCCACTTGTCAAATTTTACAGTAAGCACCTTCGCGCTTTCTCTTCTCACCGCACCCCTTATCTTCTGGAGAAGCTCCCAGCAAACACCCACAAAGCCAACACATTCTCCTACTTCAAATCCTCCCTTTAAAACACTCCTCTGCCATGATACCTACAAAGAACCACAGAAAGTTTAAGCCAAGAGTCTCAAACTCATGGCCCAGGGACTATCCGTGGTCTGAGCAGTTCCACAGTCTGGCCAACACATGAGTCCCTGTACCTCTGGGGGGCACATCTGTACCCTCCCCCCAAGTCCAGCCCCTGCTCTGCCCTCACCTCACCTCTTCCTGCCCCTGCTCTTCCCTCTGCCCCACCACATCACACCCCTCTTCTAAAACCCCCTCCCCTGAGGGATGCAGCCGCAGGGATTATCAGAGGGTCTGGTATGAGGCAGCAGTCGGGGAGCTGTGGGGAAGCGGAGCAACGCAGCAGCCTTTGCCCTGTCTGAGGCCAGGCTGGGCGCTTTGCTTCACCATGGTGGCCGTAAGTGGAGCACCCTAGCCCCAGCTGGCTTGGAAGATGGCAGCAGAGCAGAGCAGGCTGCTGCATAGCTCTGTTTCCCTGCAATGAGTGCGGGGAGCCCAACCCCTGCTGCCCCCCGCCCCAGGCTAACCTGCGTATGGATGACCATCCGATCCATAGGATGGTTGGGATGCTGCTGTGGGGCGCCCCCAAAGTGTGAATTCCATGGCAGCCACACTAAACCAGCCTATGGACAGGATGGCGCTGCACGTACCTCCCTCAGGCCACCGGCTATGCCCACAGTGCCTAGAACTAACAGCTGGAAGCTGCTCTGTTGCCAGGGACCCTGGGTGGGGGTGTTATACCACCCAGGGGTAGCAGGTGGGGATGGGGAGGAGGGCCCAGTAGTATGCAGGCTGGCAGCCAGTGCCAGGAGACGTGTGGTGAATGTGTGGAGACCCTGCCCACTGGAGCCCACTAGGAGGATTTGCAGACCGGCCCTGGCCCAAAGGTAAATTGAGTTTGAGCCCCCTGGTTCAGGCAGTTGGTGCTCTGTGACTGCTGCTCTGTGACTGCTGCTGACCCGTATCATCCCGTCATAACCTTGTGCTCTCTGCTCTGTTGTATCCCTCTACTGTCCCTCAGCACTGAGATTGTAAGAGTATTAGGGCAGAGAACATCCCTGTGTGTTATTTCTTTGTACAGTGCCTGGTATAATAGCATTTGGGCCTCTAAGTGCTTCTGCAATGCATGCAAATAAACAATAATTAGCAACATAATTCTCTCTTCATCATCACTTATTTCCCTAGGCAGGCGTCTTCGGGTGCCCGCACACAGCAGCAGTTATATGAACACAGCACCAGGTTCTCCTGAGCTCCTTGTCTTGCTTCATCACTCCTTAATCTTTTGCTTATACACTCCGTACTGCACACCTGTACCATGCAGAATCAAGCCATGAACAGAGAACAGCTCCGTATCCAGTATCTGTGACCCATTTTCAGATTCTACAGCTCTCCAACGTCTGTTCTATGTTGTCAGATATATTCTAATTTGGGAGGCTTTTGGAAAAGGGAGAATAAAACACTCCACTCCATTTTGGTGCTTTCTGCATTTATTTTTCAATGGAGTACTTGATGCCCAACTTCTTATTGTGCTCTGTTTTTTAACATTGTTGCTGTTTTCAAATGGCAGCAAAGAGCTCATTTAAACAGATAAACACCTCTGAGCAAATTTCACATTAAAAAAATTTACTGTTTTTTGGGTATTATTATTAAAACACTGTCCCAAGTACAGTGACACTCGGGTATACCCTTTAACACCAGCAAAGGATCTTGCCCTTAGGGTGAATCCACACAGCACCCTTACCTTGAAATAATTTGCACTATGCAAATTGCGTAGCTTATTTCAAGGTAATTTTGAAATAAAGTGCTATTCCGAAACATCCCTTAACTCTTGTGCAATGAGGTTTACAGGGATGTTGGAATAGCGAGCCTGCTGTATTTCAATATAACGAGCCTGCTCTTAAGACACAGACTAGCTATTAGTAACAGGGGTGAGATCTTCAATTACAAGAAGCAATGACTTGTGAGATGTCATATTTTTTTAAAGCACTGAAGTGAATTAGGAGCACAAATCTCATAACTTTTTTTTTTTATGAAGACCAAAAATAATACTGATGGGCTGATGTATCTTGCATATCAAAAAAATTAGCTGACATTCCAAGTATCTTGAAATGGTTCAAGTTGCCTGGTTGGAATCCTACAAGTGAAGTTGCTTCTGTGAGATACATAGTTTTGAAGATAGTGTACCTTTTTTTCTTTAAAAAGTATAAAAGATAGTGGATTGCACAAATATGTTACTCTGCACCATTTTTGATAAGTCTGCTATCTGACCAGAGTGTGCATGCATAGGACCCATTAATGTTACTGGGAGTGTTATGAATGCACTCGCAGGAATCCAGGGCCAAAATCTAATCTCATTGTAAACTGTAGTAACATTGTTGATTTGAAGAGAATTACTCCAGTTTTGTACCAATTTAAATGTGATCTGGCTGGTTGGCCTCTATATCTGAAATCTACAGTGTAGCTTCTTAAGAGTACAAATGTCTCAAGCTTGAGAAATTTTCTGATCTTCTAGATCACTTCAGTGATTATTTAGAAACTCCAGTTTGGGCAGTTCCCCCTCCCTAGAGATCAGTGAGGAACAACCTAGGCTAGTGAGTGGGCCGCATGAGTGGTCTTCCTCATTTCAATGGACTGCAAGATTGTTGTAACCACATTGGTGTCCCCAGAGAGGGTAGTTTTGCTAATTGCCCTTGTGTACCTAAAATTTGAGGGGTGTGCCAGTTGAACCATAGCAGCTACAGATTGGATGCAGAGGGAACGAATGGTTCTCAGAGTGTTGTATGCAATAAGCATGCACCTCACTTCAAGTGCACTTGCTTTAAGTGTGTATCACTTTAGTAATATAGGTTGGACCTCCCTGGTCCGGCACTCCGGGGACCTGACTGGTCCTGGGTGAGGGATTTTGCCAGACCAAAGAAGGTACTTTCTGGTTTACCTGCCTCACGGCCCTCTATGCCCTGCTACTCCACCAGGCTTCCCACCCTCATCTCCCACCCCAATGGCAGCCTAGCTGAGCTGTGAGCCAGGCTCCCAGATCTCCTCACCTATTGCATCACACTGTGCTCCCCTCCCCCCACAGAGGGGTGGGGTTCTCTGATCCTGGAACATTGTGGTCCTGCTGGACCATGCATCTTGCCAGACCAGAGACTCTTGGTTTATAGAGATGCAATCTGCACCTACAGACACTTTACTTACATTTCTAATAACTTTCTTTAACTCTCAGGTCTACATGTTCTTTCATAAAGTAACAATGTTTTCTTTTGTTTTTGCAGTTGTTCAGTGAAAAAATTAGTGGAGCAGAAGGAACAAAACTAGATGAAGAATTTCAAGAGATGGAAAGGGTAAGGAAGCCAACATAAGTTTTTCAAGGTTATGCCATTGATTAAATACATTTTTTCATTTAATTTCTTAGTGTAATATACTAGGCAATCCAAAAATAAGTATGCAAAATATCCATATATATTATAAGATCCAATCCTGTCCTTGCTGAAGACTATAGGGAGAAAATTCTGTGTACAGTAACACAACAGTATTGAATGTAATGAAATATCAGTTTTGTAACAGAGGGAAGAATTTGACCCTGAAAGTTTTGTCTATGAGTTTATCAGGAACAACATTGGTCTCTAACAGTTTAATTTGTTAGCATGAACAGTAAAGTATTTGTTTTTCAGATATAATCTTGGTAGAAGTGTTTAAAAAAATTGTAAGAATTTTAAAACTGGTAAGAATTGCCCACTGTGAAAGCATTGCAGTATGGTAGTTGAAACAATGTTACTCTCAAGGATTTTTTGTTCCTGCTCTTTGGTTCTCAGTCCTTCACTGGGTCTTTGTCTGCTATATTGTTACATGTATAGACCCCTCTCCATAGGCATAGCTTGACTTCTGTATTTCAGGAACAGCTCCAGGCAGGCCAGTGGGGCTTTGTGTGTGGAATTCTGCCTCTGCCCAAGGCTTGCAGTTTTTTTAGGGGCAAATGGCCCCTCTTCCCCACCACAAACTACATTCATACCTCTTTGTGAGATTTTGGTATTGGTAGATTAAGAAAAATTCATTGCATACATTGTTTTTTCCAATGTTTTTCCACTTATTTTTTTAACTTCAGTTTTCTTTAGTTCCACAATAATTGTCTGATTTATAAGGAGAAAACACTGCATGAGTCACAGAAGGGAAAAGAGAAGAAATATTAGTATATTTTAGATCAGTGGTTCCCAACGTTTTTTGTACTGGGTAATGGCAAACCCATTTGGCAGATTGGTAACATTATATTTGCATATTCATTATGCAAATGAATATTCAAATATGCAAATAAAATGTTTCTGGTAGTCACTTCCCCCCTTGCTGCCTCTATCAAAAAGAGACAGCAGGGGTGGGGGGAGAAGAAGAGGTGCTTCAAAACAGCATTGCCATGTGGAGCTTGGAGCCAGAGCCTGGAGCCGGACCTTGGGCTCCATGTGGCGCTGCCACTTTAAAATACTGCATGCAGCCCAGGGCCAGCTGGGACTCCCAGGCTCTGAGTCCCCAGCTGATCCCAGGCTCCATGCGGCGCTGCCGCTTTGAAACACCACAGAAAGCACGGGGCCAGTGGTAGACTGCTTGAGTCCCCTGCTGGCCCAGTGCTCCCCGCTTTCACCTTTGAAGTGTAGCAACAGCCCTGGCTGGGGCTCTTGCTACACTTCAAAGATGGAGGCACCCTATCAACTAATCGAATAGTCAACGCAGATTGTGTCAACTATTCGATTAGCTGATTAATCTAAATTTAACATCCTTAGTCACCGGTCTGCCAAAAGTTTGTTTGTGGGTTTGCTGGTCTGTGGAATAAAAAGTCTCGGCCCCCACAGCCAGCCCTAATCCCTAGATCCCCTCACCACTCCACTACCTGCCCCAGCACCAGCCACTGACCCCAGAGTCCCCTGCACCCAGCTCCTCCAGTGCCAGCCTCTTGCTCTCAGAGTTCCCTTGTACCAGCCCCCCTCTGCCCCAAACACTTCAATGCCAGCTTCCTGTTTCCAGAGCTCCACTGCATCTCCCCAGGTCACCCTACTGAGCACTGTGGGAGCTGGGTTCACGTGGTGCTTGGTCCCAGCTTAGTGCCACCAGCTGGTCCCCTGCTGAGTAAGTGCAGCTGCAGTGCTTAGCCGGGGCCAAGCACCATGTGGATCTCAGCTGCCACAGCACTCCGCTGGGGCCAAGTGCCACGTGGAGCTGGGCTGCCACAGTGCTCACCTGGGGCCAAGTGCCATGTGGAGCTCGGTTGCTGCAGTGCTCAGCTAGGGCCGAGAGCCACATGGAACCTGGCTGCCACAGCAGCTGCGCTCCACATGGCATTTGGCCCCGGCCAAATGCTGCAGCTGCCCATCACACGGCCCCACCAGCCGGGCCACATAGCAGCCAGTGGCACTGGAATTGAGGCCACAGTGAGGCTGCCCCAGTAGAGACAGCTTCATTGCGGCCCCAGCTCCAGCTGCAGCACACCCGATTGTCTGCTGGACCATTCACCCTGCTGCTGCGTGGGGAACCCCAGTGGGCGGGGTTCATTAGCAGCTGGGGGCATGGCCTGGCAGTGTGCAGCCTGTGGCCTGCTGCGGGTTCATGGACTGGTGGTTGGGAACCGCTGTTTTAGATACTATCAACTATAGCTGCTATATGGGTTCATGCACTAAAGGGCAGAGAACATAGAACTGGGATGAAGGAATTCCTGAATCAGCTTCTCAGGTACATGGTTGATATAGTAGGGATAAAGAGGGCTGGGGAAGAAATTGCGAATCCAAAATATAGCAGTGTTTTTCACGAAGAATGACTATTAGCTCTGAGGGGTTAATTATCTTTCTACACTTTGATGCTGGCAACTGGGCTTAATACAACACTCAACTTCCTTTCTTTTCAGCATCAATAATGAAAGCTTTGGCACAACAAAAATTAAAGTGGATAATGTTTTGTACTGATTTTAATTAAAACTTCTTAGCTTGCCAGAATAATATATTGTATCTAGTCAGAGGATAAAGGGTTGTGGTATTTAATGTCCTGTTACATTTCTCTACTAGAAAATTGATGTCACCAGCAAAGCTGTAGCAGAGCTTTTGTCAAAATCCACAGAGTATCTTCAGCCAAATCCAGGTAAACTGAATTCCTACAGTTCCTTTATTATGAGCTGAACTTGAATAGCATCTGTACCAGGGATAATATTGAACTCCTGTGGGTTGCTCATATTTTCAGGGAATATGAAACAGATCAGTGAAAGATAAGCAGGCCTGTCTCTACCTTTTTTAATGGCTCAATCGCCTTTTCTGAACACTTCAACAGACACTGGGGGAGTTAATTTACAGGATTTTTCAAATTTCAGTCTGAGAACAGAGAAAGGAGGGACATTGATGCTGGCCATTGGTTTGATTTAATGTGATTAAGGCATGGGGCATTAAGAGACTGATCCACTGTCCACTCAGTTGAATGGAAAGAGTTTCATTGTCTTCATTAGAACAAAAGAAGAGAGACTGATCGCACATTCCCTATGCAATGTCAGAGAGATATCTACCCAGCGTGGGTGCATGAAATCCATGGCTGGAGGGAGATTTCAATGAGTTTCTCTTGAGTAAGTAGTGTAGGATTAGGCCTTATCAAATCTTAATGATTTTCTGGGAGGCTCCAGATAAAGCCAGTGATGACGATTGTTAATCCCATGAATGCCCAGTACAAATCCAGTATTGTATTACTTGAAGATTTACCTGGCATTGCTTGGGTCCCTACCTCAATTAATTTTTGTTTTTCTTCATTTAAATCATTGATCTGGGGTGGGTCTGGGGATGAGGGCTTCCCCAGTGAGGCTATGTCTAGACTTCAGACTTCTTTTGGAAGAAGCTTTTCCGGAAGAGATCTTCTGGAAAAATTTCTTCCGAAAGAGAGCGTCCACACTGAATGGACGCTAGCTCACATTTCAGCTGTGATTATTTTGGACAGAGTGGCCACCAGGGTACCTGCACTCTTTCCTCTTTCCTCTTCTTTTGAAAGAACTCCCTCTTCACCATCCACACACACCTTTTTCCGAAAGAGCTCGTAGAATGAGGATTACCAATGTTGGAAAAACCCTCTGTTCTTTCAATTTTCTTTCAGAAGAATGTGATTGCAGTGTGGACATAACTGAAGTTTTTTCGGAAAAACTGATGTTTTTCTGAAAAACCTCGGTAGTGTAGACAAACCTTGGTAGTGTAGCCGTCTCTCACCATAGTGTCTTGGGGCCAGGTGAGAAGTGCCTCTCCATGGCCACCACAGCTCCAGAAGGCACAGCCACAAGGTACATGTCCCCTGACTGGGGGAGAGCCAGGTTTGTCTGCCCCTTGTGCTCCCCAGCCAGAGTGAGGAATGGAGCAAACTGTGCATTTTCCTCTTGTTCCCTGAGAAAGGGGAACAGCCCGCCCCTCTCTTCTGCACAACAGAACCCTTCCCTTGCTTTAAGTTATGATAGGAGGAAGCTACATGGTCCTAGTGCTTACTCTTTAGGAAGAGTTCTTGAACAAACAGATGGACAGACTCGTTCGCTCACAAACTCTCTCAAATATATAGTAGATGAAGCTATGTTGTGATGAAAATTAAGAGTGGCGAGAGGAAAACTCTTTAGAAATAAATGTCTGCTTTTGACACTGCTTATACAGGATATGGATAAAATCAGCATTTTTCAGCATTGCAGCCAGTCTAAAAAATTAATTCCCAGTGTCTTGGCTGGTGGACCTGAGCAGATATGCCAATGGAAAGTAGTTCTCCAAACGGTAACTCAAATAAAACCATGAAGTTGACTTTGGCTACATTCATATTCCTTTTGTGTTTGCTTTCTGTAAAAACTCTTGCTAGAATTGTCATGGGAATAGTAAATATTGAAATTTATTGATAATGGTGATTATTCAACTCTTAAGTGCAGTTATGGATACCATAAACGTATTACAGCTAAGCTCATCCAATCAGGGAACAGAACATATCATAGGACCCATATGAAAACCCCTCTCACATTTTAATTATTGAATTCCCACCACAAAATGCTTACTGATCAGGCCAACAGTCACTCACTGAAATGATTTGTCAAATCATTTTATGTAACATAACAATTACAAAAAATCAGGCCATAAATGAATGGTTTTTTCATATGATTTAAAATATTTCTAAGCATACAGAGCCAAACTGGGAATGCTGAACACTATGTCGAAGATCAGAGGACAGGTTAAAACCACAGGATATCCTCAGACAGAAGGGCTATTGGGGGATTGTATGCTGCGGTATGGCCGAGAACTTGGGGAGGATTCCACATTTGGTGAGTTTGTGTAGCTCCCTTATGCATGTCGCAGCATATGTTGTATGTGAAATAACACTACTTATACATATGTGACTGTTGCTTAGAAGATGGATTGTTGCTTAGAAGTGCCTGCCTCTGGCTGGTTTTAAGAACTTTCAGCCAAAGCAGTTCAGTCATTTTTTAAAACAAGGTTGGGAAAATGTATGTTCATATTAAAAAAATCATAGCAACCTTTTTTGTGAGTTGCTGGAAGGCCCTTGTGCTTTGGAGCAGGAACCTGGAATTTATTAAGGGAGGTAGCCTTTGTTTCAGGATTGTAACTCTTGAAAATCCAACCCATATTTGGCCAAATTTTCAAGGCTTTGAAAACATTGCAATAGAGACTTGCTGAGCATGCTCAAGCTGCTAGTAGCTCCCAGGGTTGACAGATCTACGCCTGTATCACCCTACAGAGCAACTGAGCATGCTCCATCCCCTCACAACTTCTACATGTGAACAAACTGCACATGAGCTACAGAGTGACTGAGCATATTCCAACCTAAGGATATGGGGGCTCCGAAGGATTTTCATTGTAATGGCTGCTCTAGGCTGGCACTGGGGTCGGCCCTGGAACTGTCAGCAGGTAGCCTGTCTCTGCTGTGCTCTGATACCACTTCCCTGCTAGTTCCCAAGGAGTGTAGAGGGGGATGCAGACTGCACATTATGTAGGACTGTATCTGCAGTGTTGCATAAGAAGGCCTTGCTGAAAGAGCAACAGCAAGTCAGGCACTGAAGACCTAGGACTCCAGACCGGGCTTAGCTTCCCAGGCTGTGAGACACGTTGTGTAAGACATGGTTATTCTCCTGGGGGTTGTTTATTCTCTTAGGAATGAGGGAGGTGGTGCAATACCAGCCACAAGCTGTGTATATTTGTCTATTTGCAGGTGCCAAGGGGATGCAAATTGGAACCAAGGCCAAAGAAAAAGAAATGTCAAACAAAATGTTTTGCACAGGCACATTTGAACATGTTCGGTTTGCTTAACAAACAATCAAATACCCAACTAACATGCTTAGAAGTTTTTTTGTATGTGGACCATATATTAAAAAAAATAATGGTAGCAATTTTAGCCTAAGACTGGGACAAATGAAGTGGTATATTGTAAAATTACATTTTTGTGGCTAACAGATATAGACATTTGGGGGCATTTTGTATCTAAATTAGCCATTTAGTTTTATTTTAAAATAAAAGATCACTTATTGTCTTCATGTTGTTCTGTCTGTACATCTCTTGCCCTGAGACCAAAAGTTCTCACACTTGTAGGTACTAATTGTGACACACATTGGGACCATGCAGGGTATCTTTGATTATGAATGGTTTATGTATCCCTTTGGGCCAGGGACTCTATCTGACTCTGGTGTGGAGGGAGGGTTGCATTTAGCTTCTGTGGGAGCTAAAAACGGGGGCGAGGAAAGGGATGATTTGAGTGAGGTTGTGGATAGGTCCAGAGAGGCACCACTCCCTGTGGATGCTTGCCATCTTCTGAGTTTTCCAGAGACAACAAACAAAAGGCTTTTTCTTTATAAATATTTATATTTTTACCTTAAGAATAAACATGCTTGCTTGAAAGAGTTCTGTGATAACTTGCAGCAATACACTTTTCACAGCCCTCAGAGAGAAAGCAAAGTGCAGGCACTGGCCTTTAGGCAGACTGGCTTGTTGGAGGTATCACACTGTGGGTATGTCTAGACTGCATCCCTCTATCAGCAGAGGGATGCAGATTAGGCAGGACGACATTGCAAATGAGGCAGAGATTTAAATATCCCACGCCTAATTTGCATAAAAATGGCCACCGTATTTTGCCGACTCAGCACCTTGTTGGCAAAAAGTGGCAGTCTAGAGGGGATCTGTCGAGAAAGAAAGCCTTTTTCGACAGATCCCTTCTGCCTCCTACAAGGAGGTTTACAGCATCTGTTGAAAAAGGCTGTCTTTCTCGACAGATCCCCCTCTAGACTGCCACTTTTTGCCAACAAAGTGCTGAGTCGGCAAAACGCGGCAGCCATTTTTATGCAAATTAGGTGTGGGATATTTAAATCCCTGCCTCATCTACAATGTTGACCTGCCTAATCTGCATCCCTCTGCCGACAGAGAGATACAGTCGACACATACCCTGTATGGCAGGGAGCAGTGCAGCCTTCAGTCCCCCAGGGAGAAGGAAGAGGGAATCAGGTTTTCCTGCAAGAGAAGTGGCAGGTGGGAACTGGAAATTCTAATGGGGGGGTCACGTTGGGGGATACCCATTGCATTTGCCCTAAAACTGTAACACTAGTTCTGTTAAAGTGACAAACTGTATCTTTGGGCCTTGTGATGTTTCCGGAGTTCTACCAAATGGAGAAGCAGCTCTAGAAGGAACTGCATGTCCTATTTTGAATAATCCAAGATGAGAGAGAATAATGCAAGCCAATGATAGTTTTCTTGAGAGGTGGTAGAGAACGGTGGAAAACATTACGACAAAATTCTTTCTAGTTCTGGAAACTCTCTAGGCAGAGGGATTGACAGCCCTGCTCCATGCCCCGGAAGGTGTAGGGCCTCAGGCGGAAGGGGTAGGGGTTGTGCAAGGCAGCCCTCTGAACTACCGAGAGAGGGCTGTGCGGCGCTCTGGCAGCAATGTAAAGGGCCCAGGGTTCCAGCTGCTGCCATTGTCATGGCTGGGCCTGTCTCTAGGACAAAAGACTAAGGGTGTGCTCTTATATTCTGCAGTCTACATCTTAAAGGGCCTCCAGCCAACTTTTTTAAAGATTTAGCTAATAAAAATGTCTCCTATTTTTATAGAAAGTACAATATACTTTGTATAAGGATCCCGTTCTTCCCTGTAGGCATTGCACTGATAGATGCTGGTGAATGCATGAAGCAGATGGCAGAGGTGAAGGACTCTCTCGATATTAACGTCAAGCAAAACTTCATTGATCCTCTACAGTTACTACAGGACAAAGACTTAAAAGAGATTGGAGTGAGTTTTTAAGGTTAAGAATTAGCCTTATGAGTCATGAGTATGAATAAACAAAGTCATTAGAAATGTAACTAGGGTTGCTAACGGGCTAATCCTACAAACCATAGCTCCCTCGCTCTACCCCTGCCCCATCACCTCCCTGAGGGCCTGCCCCACTCCTTCCATTTCCCCTGTCTCAGTTGCTCACTCTTCCTCGCCTTCAGTCACTTTCACTGGGCAGGGCTGGGGGGTTGGGATGCAGGAGGGTGTGTGCGCAGGGCTGTGGCCAAGGGTTTCAGACTGGGGGATGGAGCTCTGGGCTGAGTCTGGGGCAGGAAATTGGGATGTAGAAGGAGGTGTGAGCCCTGGGAGGGAGCTGGATGCAGGAGTGACAGGGCCATGACAGGGCTTGGTATCTGGGAGATGGTTCAGGGCTGGGGAAGGGGTTTCAGTGGCAGGAGGGGGTGAGTGGTGCTAGAGCAGGTGTGGGGTGCTGGCTCTGGGAGAGGCTCAGGGCTGAGGTAGGGGTTGGAGTGAGGGAGGAGGTAAGAGTGTGGGCTCTGGCTGGGCAGCTCTTAGTTCTGTTGGTTCCCAGTTGGCAGTGCAGTGGGGGCTAAGGCAGGCCCTGTCCCCACACCATTCCTGGAATCAGCTGGCATGTCCCTTTGGCCCCTGGATGGGGGTAGGGGACTCTGCATGCTGCCCTTCCTGCAGGTGCTGCCCCACAGCTCCTATTGGCTGCAATTCCAAGCCAATGGGAGCTATAGAGTGGATGCTGGAAGTGGGGGGCAGTGTATGCAGGGAAATGCCAGCTGCTTCTGGAAGTAGCATTGGAGCTGGTAAGGCAGGGAGCTTGCCTTAGCCCTGCTGTATCTCCAGGGTGTTAGTGGCCTAAAATCTCCCCGTTAGGCTTTAGTAACCTCTGGAAGATAGAACCTTGTTTCAGGAGGTTTCTGGTGACAGCAGTAGGGCTGGTGACCCTATTACATTTACAGGAACCTTTTATGCAGTATATTACATCATCAAATTTTAAGCAGAACTCTCCTGTGAAATCAGTGATGAAATGTACTTAAAAAACAGTGTCAAGGATATATAGCTCATGGGCACCTATTGTATTATATTTGCAATATAATAAAATTGAATGCAGTAATGGACAGTAAAGAAAATGAATATTAATATTTTTGTTGCTTATTTTAATATAATGTGTCATTAATTTTATTAGCACGGTAGGTGCCAATTATTTTAATTTATTCTGGTTGATTTTAATTCTGTTATTGAATTGCTTGCCTCTGGCGCTGCTGTGCTGGAGTTAGCTCTAAAAAGGAGTCAAACAAGACTGCTAATAAAAAACTGTTTAGGGCAATAACAGTGTAGTGTCATATGTGCCTAAAAGCAGCATGACAAATAACATGAACCATTGTGACAAAAAATAGAAAACTGGGGAAAGAATTTTTAGCCTTCAGAAAAACGCTTCAGTACTTTTGCTTATGATAGAACAACAGTCCAGAAAACCAGGCAGAATTTAAATCTGAGCCTCTGGATTCCTGAAGACTAGGGTAATAAGGAGGTTAAAACCCTGGTGAATCACAGAAATGGAAGTTATAGTTACCTTACACAAAACGGATTGAGGAATCCATGTACAAATTAAAGAGCAGAGAGTCAGTAAATCTCCCAGTGGCTGCCAATTTCTCATGTGCCAGCTGACTATATTCTCAGTTAAGATTGTCCTAAATTGATGAAAAAAGAAGAAAAATCATTTAACTATGTTTTAATAAGCACCTTGCACAGTTGCTTTCACTCCATTTTGGGAGTCTGCAGTAATTTTGGGGACAGGAAAACTTTGTGCAATTTGTTCATCTAGGAATGTCAGATTCAGGCCTGCTGACATGGGGGCAAAAGGGGCAGTTGCCCTGGGGCCCAGCAATTCAAAAGGGCTTGGAGTGCAACAGCCCTGGGTCCTTTGGTCAGTCCTGAGGGGCTGGTGGGGGAGGCTAGGCCCAGCCCTGCACCTTCCAACTGAGGCCACACCCTTTTTCTCAGGGCCCCACTCCTTCAGTCTCCCCCACCTTGCGCAGGGGTCCAGCAATTCTGTCATTCTTCTTTCCCCCCCCAGTCAGATTAATACGTGACAAAGAATTCAGGAATGAAGGGGTTGGTTGAGTTCCACTCCTGTAATAGGAGGAAAAAATAACCCTTTAAAATTTAGCAATCACACTGCAAATAATACAACAGCTAGAACTGAATAAAGCAAAAGGACATTTACTATGGATCTTGCTTCTAATTAGACAATCTGCACTTTTGTACATTTAGGAAAGTTCATGAGGTGGGATATCTTGTACAGCAAATGTAGGTAGCCAGTTTTCAAAATGTTCATATATGAATATGTATAATTATATAAACAATCAAAACCACTTAGAATCACTAAGATGCTTGTTTTGGGTTTGTCTCCATTTGATTTAATGGGATCAAATTGTCTCATGTAGCATCATCTCAAGAAGCTAGAAGGCCGTCGTTTGGATTATGACTATAAAAAGAAGCGTTTAGGGAAGATACCAGATGAAGAAGTTAAACAAGCAGTAGAAAAGTTTGAAGAGTCAAAGGAGCTGGCAGAAAGAAGCATGTTCAACTTTTTAGAAAATGACGTAAGTCTGTCCTGCTGCTGCATGTCTGCAGGGCACAACGAAGGGGGAGTTTTTACGTGTGATAGGATATGTCATCTCCTCTCCTTCCCAGACATGTCAGGACTTAAAAGCAGAGAAATGCCCCTAGTTCTGTGGCTCAGAAAGAGACATGCTGCAGAGTCCTGAAAGGAGACTCCACTGCCCTGCACTAATATGGATCGGCACACTCCGGGGCAGTAAAAACTTTGTGGGAGAGAGGAAATTGGCAGACTCATAGCAACAACTAAGCTCCTCTTGGGTATCTTGCTGCTGATTTGGAAAAGAAGATTCTATCCCCACCTGAGCATGTCCCCTGAATGAGATTTCTTCATCCTGGCTTTACTCAGTGTCAGAGTTTGCTTAGCGTTCAGCTACATCATCAGATTTATGTCTAAGTTAAACCAGCAGCTGTAGCCACTTAGGTTAGTCACCCATTCAAACCATAATGGGAGAGACTGTCATGAATGTCTAGATATCTATTGAAATGCACACATGAAGTCTTGTAAAATGAAAAAAAATGTGCCAGTTCCTCAGCTGGTGTTGGTATCTTGACTTCAGTGGAGCTACGTCAGTTTACACCAGTTGAGATTTGGCATGTTGAATGGCAGTGTTTTGCTTCATTAGAGTTCTAGGCAAGTTTTCAGAACACTTTGAAAAGGAAAAAGCAAGTAAAATATTGCATCAAATTAAAACATAAACCAATAATCTGATCTTAACAAATCTACCAACACACACTGTCTCCTGATCAGGCCCTGTAGAGGCCTGACAGAGTGATACACTGCATTTCATTTTGTTGGGACTCAACATCAAAATGTAATGTATTCAAAAAAAGAGAGAAGAAGAAATAATGATTACTTTATCAGAGTTGCTAGTCATGGATTGGCCAGTTTGCTGTGGGACAGAGTATTTTTACCATTTTAAAAAAATCTTTTTGTGAATGTGGAAGGGAACCGAGTTCCCCTCCTTCCTCCTCCATTTCAGAATGCAGATTCTGGAACACTTAGCAGCAGTTTTAAAATCTGAGCAGAGAAATCACATTTTATTTCCGTTTATAAATGCTGCCACCTAGAGAGAGATATTTGGACTGCAGTTTGTGGTCTAATGCAATTAGAATACATTCATTGGTTGTGTAATAAGATATGGCATAACCTCATGTTGCCAGACACCACTGATCTGAAATCCACTGCTACCTGATACGGGATCTTATCTATGTCTATTTCAGGACCTTTCCCAGTTAAGAAAGGGGGAACTATAAATGTATGTGATCAAATTACTTCATTTGAATAAGTCCCATTATAGACACAAGAACAAATATTGTATTATGGTCCTGATCCTGCAATGAGCCCCACTCGGATTCAGTGTAGTCACATGGCTCTGCCCACATGGAGCTCACTGCAAGCTATGTCAAATCCTTACTGTACAGAAATATGACCCTGTAAGATCCCAAGCTCTTATAAGATACCTGGTCTATTTTGAGTGTTTTCAACTGGAGTTGTTATTGTTTTTTTAGAACGCTTATAGTTGACTCCATAGCGGATATGCAGCCTTTTTTAAAGTCATTTTCTACTTTATACTTTAGATAGAGCAAGTTAGCCAGTTGGCAGTATTTATAGAAGCAGCACTAGACTACCATAAACAGTCCACAGAAATTCTGGAGGAACTGCAGAGCACACTGCAAAACCGGTAAGAATACACCTGATCAGAGAATTCTCCCTATTGTTTAGAGCTAACATTCAGGAGTGCATGATGACATTGAATTGCAGTTCAGAGCAGCAGTGTCTCACAGGTACATCACAGATGCATCTTTTTATATTTGTGTTCATTTGTTACATCTCTGTATCTTACAGACTTAATCACCTTAAATCTCCTGTTAAATGTGACTTTTTGATGCATGGTAGGCCTGTAAGGATTTACACCCTTCTGTATAATGAAATCTGACCACAAAACTTATGATCATGTCAAGCACCACACCCACATATGCCGGAATTAATCAGGAGCATCTCCACTTACCATTGTATGTTTTGTGTGCACAAAATATTTGTATCCTTGTGCACACAAGTAAACACGGTCACACATTTTCTGAGCCACATTTTTTGAAGCTTTGTTAAAAAAAACTGACCTATTCATGATCATGTCAAGCACCACACCCACATATGCCGGAATTAATCAGGAGCATCTCCTCTTACCATTGTATGTTTTGTGTGCACAAAATATTTGTATCCTTGTGCCCACAAGTAAACATGGTCACACATTTTCTGAGCCACATTTTTTGAAGCTTTGTTAAAAAAACTGACCTATTCATTGTACCGAGTGTTGTAGACACAAAATCCTACAGTGCATGAAGAAATTGCCATTTGTCTAGGACAGTTCTGAAGTGATGTGTTGACGATTAACCATAGAGACTTTGTGTGATATGGAGCAAAAAGAAAAATAATTATCACTCGTAATTATGCTTTCTGCTCTCCGAGTTACAAGCAATAAGGATTTGAGTTCTAAAACATCATGGGTGTGTCTAGACTGGCAAGTTTTTCCGCAAAAGCAATTGCTTTTGCGCAAAAACTTGCCAGCTGTCTACACTGGCCGCTTGATTTTGCGCAAAAGCACTAATGTTCTACTGTCCAAAATCAGTGCTTCTTGCGCAGATGCTTTGACGTTCCTGTTTGGGCAAAAGCCCTTTTCCAGAAATGTTTTTGCGCAAGAGGGCCAATGTAGACAGCTCAAAACTGTTTTGCACAAAAAAACCCCGATGGCGAAAATGGCGATCTGGGCTTTCTTGCGCAAAACCGCGTCTAGATTGGCACGGACGCTTTTCTGCAAAAAGTGCTTTTGCAGAAAAGCGTCCATGCCAATCTAGACGCTCTTTTCCGCAAATGCTTTTAACGGAAAAACTTTTCCGTTAAAATCATTTGCAGAAAATCATACCAGTCTAGACGTAGCCCACTAGTTTACTGGATTTGTTTCTATGTTTGTCACTTGTGGCCCAGTCAACACAGCTATAAAACTGTATAAAAGCCAAGACTGTGAAATATTACATTGGGTTCAAGCAGATGTGGATGATTATATTGTAAAATGTTTTTAAACCATCTGCCCTTCAGTTGTTAAAGCACTAAATCCAAGCAGAAGCACTATGGCTTCTATGACATTCCAGAAATAAACGTCTTGTCAATCTTTCTCTGTGTTTCAGAATAAATGGAGCATCTAGTCGTCCTAAGCATGAATTCAAGCCAAAACCTATAATAACTTCAGCTCTGGAAGTTAGCGATAACCAGCAGCACAATGGGATCTCCTACAGTTCTTCAATAAAATTATCAGGTGAGCCCACCATTGTGGAATCAGCATGTTGATGTATGCATGTTATGGAGGAATAATAAGTATAATGCAAGTGGTAAACCCATAGGGTGCATCTACACAGCACCTTAAAGTCGAAATTAGATATGCAAGTTGCACTATTGAAATTGTGTATCTTATTTTGGATTTATTTTGAAATAGCTTATTTTGAAATTTGACATGTCTACAAAGCACCAAATTTCAAAATAACATGCCATTTTGAAACATCCTTTAACCCTCATGGAATGAGGGTTACCGGGATGCTGAAATAGTGCGCCCGTTATTTTGAAAAATATTTCAAAATAACGGGTGGCTTGTTTAGATGCGGGGTAGCTATTTCAGGATACCAGAGGTAGCCCGAAATAGCTGTGCAGTGTAGACATACCCATAGAGTCTAGCAGTTATCAATGCAACTAAGATGCCTATTGCTACAGTTAGCTACTCACAGCTGAAAATGGTCTGATGTATGTTTTTATTCACTTTTAAAACCATTAAAGTACAAAACTCTAGGTGTAACACAGACAATTAAATATGATCACAACTTTTTGCTAGCACGTAACTGCTTCTGGGGCCACAAGCCAGATCAATAACATGCAAAACTTAGCGTGTGTGGGAAATACTGCTATACTTGTTAATGTGTATCTGTCACTACTTCACATGCATAGACCCTGACCTAATGGAAAAAAAGATGGTCAGCTTTTTTTGAAATTTTCTTCAAGGTGCTTAATATTCTTATCTTGTCACTGGTCATTGGAAAAGCTAAACATTGTGGCTGTGTCTAGACTGGCCAGTTTTTCCGGAAAATCTGCCGCTTATCCAGAAAAACTTGCCAGCTTTCTACACTGTCCGCTTGAATTTCTGCAAAAGCACTGACTTCCTACTGTAAGAAATCAGTGCTTTTTGCGGAAATACTTTGCTGCTCCCATTTGGGCAAAAGTCTTTTTCCGAAAGACTTTTGTGGAAAAGGGCCAGTGTAGACAGCAGAGATTTCTTTTCCGCAAAAAAGCCCCGATCGCGAAAATGGCGATTGGAGCTTTTTTTGCGGAAAAGAGCGTCTAGATTGGCCACGGACGCTTTTCCGCAAAAAGTGATTTTGTGGAAAAGCGTCCTGCCAATCTAGATGCTCTTTTCCGAAAATGCTTTTAACGGAAAACTTTTCCGTTAAAAGCATTTCCGGAAAATCATGGCAGTCTAGACGTAGCCAATAAGTAATTTAAATGTTGGATCAGACCATCTCATCTCTCTGATGAAAGGCATTTTTCCTCTGTCTCTCTTGTATCCTTAGGGTATGTTTGCATTGCATTCCTTTTTTGAGAGAGGAATGCAAATGCAAATGAATGAAATTGCAAATGAAGCGCGGATTTGAATTTCCTGTGCTTCATTTGCATAATCACGTCCGGGCGCTATTTCAAAATACCCTATTTCAAGAAAAGCAACCCTGTCTAGACGCGGTTATTTCAAAAGAAAACCCTTTTTCAAAATTACCCTTAAACCTCATTTTTAAGGAGTAAGGGTAATTGTGAAAAAGGTTTTATTTTGAAATAACTATGTCTAGACAGCATTTTTTTTAAATAGGGTATTTTGAAATAGCGCCCGGTCATGATTATGCAAATGAAATGCAGGAAATTCAAATCCGCGCTTCGTTTGCAATTTTGTTCATCTGCATTTGCATTCCTCTCTTGAAAGAGGAATGCAGTGTAGACATACCCTTAGTAAGTCATATGCAGAGGCAAATAGCGAAACACAAGACAAACAATAATAAAGCAAAAGGGAAAGAGTAAAGGTCAAGTCTACATTATACTTGGAAGGTTGGGATAAGGTACTTTGCTCCAACAATATAAAATATGTAACTGGAGTTGGCTTACCTTAAGCCAACTGTGGCACCATCTTCATAAAGGGAGGCCAATGAGAGCAAATGCTCCCGTTGGCTTCCCTTACTCCTTTCAATTGCGAGGAGTACCAGTGCTGCCCTCAGCATTTGATTTAGCGGGTCTTAACTAGACCCGCTAAATCGAATGCCAAAAGTTTGCTCTCCAGCGTGACAAGTGAAGATGTGGCCTAAGAAGCCACCAATACTTTTTCCGTAAGCCAGGATCTGAAAGAATAGGCCAGGATCTGAAAGGAAGACACAGCGATTCATAGGTCCCATCCTTCACTTAGCTTGAGAATTAGGTGCTGGCTGGCTGTTTCTCTGAGTCAGTTACTCTCTGGGCTACTTTTCTACCCTGTGGCTTTATTCATTCTTTCCAATTTCTGTTTTCCTCTGTCTTGTTTCTTTTTTTACAGAGAACTGGGAGGGAAACAGAGAAAAAAAGAATTAGACGTGGAGGAGGATGGAAATATGGGGCTATATTTCATGCTTCCAGCTTGAAGAGAGAAAAAAGACTAAGGGTATATTTGCACTACACTGGGAATGTACATGTAGTCCATGTAAATGGACTCTCAATAGCTCAAGCAGAAATTGGAAGGTGTGAATAAAGCCAGAGGATAGAAAAGTAGCCCAGAGAATAACTGGTTGAGTCTACAGCCAGCTCCTAATTCTTCTTGAGCTAATGCCCTAAAAATAGAAATGTGGATGTTGCAACAAGCACAGTGGTTTGGGTTAGCTGCCTGAGTCCAATTCCACTCTTTAGTCCAAGCTCACAGGGAAATATTTTGTAACTGATCTATAAACTCTCTCTCTAATGGCACCAAAAACCATAATGTGGTTACCTCATCTAGCACTCAATTTTTTTTCAAAGAAGCTGGGGACTTTCAGCAGGTGTGATCATCAGTAAAGCCATGGGTGTTTCTCCTCTGTCTCCTCTTTCCTAGCATTTGGGGGATGGGAGGGGAGCATTAATACTATTGACTTCTGTGCAGCATGCCAGCGATAAATGTGGCTCTGGATGTATAATCTGGGAAGCTTGCTGTGATTATTTTATATCTAAACAAGAATAATGAAACAGATTTGACTTATCTTACTGTATATTTTAGAAATGTGCACCTGTCTGTCTGTCCATCTGTGAGTCCTTTTGTTCAAGAACTCCTAAACAGTAAGAGCTAGGGCCACCAAATGTGGTATGCAGGTAAGTGTGAAAAATATTCATTTCCATCAAAAGTAGAGGAGAGTTTTTAGGAGTGATTTGAATGAGGTGACCATGCTGAACATGCAGTCAAGCTTCCCCATTTCCTAACATCTAAAACACTCGGCACCATTTTGCATAAATTGTCTGACAGTATTTTGTAAATCATATACAGGCAGTCCCCGAATTACGTTGGATCCCTATTTACGAATGGGGCTTTTCTCGCAGCGGAGGACGCGGGTGGCGGGACCGCCCAGACGCGCTGTGGTCCCGCCGCCCGTGTCCTCCACGGCGAGAAAAGCTGCTCCGCGTCACCCTGGTCTGCTGGGGGGCCCCAGCAGACCAGGGAGACGCGGAGCAAAGCCGCGGAGTAAGTGGGCGGCGAGACCGTGGCGCGTCTGGGCGGTCCCGCCGCCTGCGTCTCCCTGGTCTGCTGGGGGGGGGGGGGGCGCACTAGCTGCGCCCCCCCCCCAGCAGACCAGGCTTTTCTCGCTGCTGGTCAGTGACCAGCGGCTGAATCAGGACGCCTGGGGCAGAGCAGCTGGGGGTCTGCCGGGTTGGTCCCACAGTGCCGAGGTGCGGCGCTACCGGACCAACCCAGCAGCACGCCAACTGCTCTGCCCCAGGCGTGTCCGATTCAGCCGCTGCTGGTCAGTTTCAACAGCGGCTGAATCTGGACGCCTGGGACAGAGCAGCTGGGGCGCTGCCGGGTTGGTCCCCGCAGCGCCGCACCTCGGCGCTGCGGGGACCAACCTGGCAGCGCCCCAGCTGCTCTACCCCAGGTGTCCCTAAGTCAGCTGCTGCTGAAACTGATCAGCAGCTGATTCCAGGAAGCCTGGGGCAAAGCAGCTCTGCCTCGGGCTTCCTGTAGTCAGCCAGTGGTCAGTTTCAACAGCGTCTGAATCGGGAACACCTGGGGTACAATATGTACCAGTTCCGACTTACATACAAATTCAACTTAAGAACAAACCTACAGTCCCTATCTTGTACATAACCCAGGGACTGCCCGTACTACTAGATGATTTGCCCGGTGATGCTCGGGTCCTTAACTCAAATAAGACCAACTCTTTGAAATATATAGTGGATAGCTGTCCCTTTCTCCATCTCTATACTCTGTTGGGCCAATGGGGCTATAGCTGTTCTGGTCCCCATCTTTGGCTCTTTGCTATCTCCTGTGGTCATTCTGCAGTATAACTGTTCTTCCTTTTCCATTAAGAACATAAAAACGTAAGAAAGGCCATACTGGGTCAGATCAAAGGTCCATCCAGCCCAGTATCCTGTCTGCTGACAGTGGCCAATGTCAGGTGCCTCAGAGGGAGTGAACCGAACAGATAATGATCAAGCGATCTCTTTCCTGCCATCCATCTCCACCATCTGACAAACAGAAGCTAGGGACACCATTCCTTACCCATCCTGGCTAATAGCCATTAATGGACTTAACCTCCATGAATTTATCTAGTTCTCTTTTAAACCCTGTTATAGTCCTAGCCTTCACAACCTCCTCAGGCAAAGAGTTCCACAAGTTGACTGTGCACTGTGTGAAGAAGAACTTCCTTTTATTTGTTTGAAATATGAAAAACTATTGAATTCCAGGCACATCCTATTGGCCTGGTGTGACCTTGCTTTAAGTTATTATAAAAAGCTGCATACCAAATTTGGTGGTCCTAGCTCTTACTGTCTAGGAGGTGGTCTTGAACAAACTGACATACAGATGGAGAGGCAGGCAGGCAGGCACGCACACACACACGCTTCTAAAATATATGAGATATTATGCATTGTACATTGTAAGCTCTTTGGAATAGGGGTGGTGTTTTCCTTTGTACAGTTCTTAACTACAGTGGGTCTACTTCCACAAGGGAAGTAGCTGACAGGCAAACAGTGCAGGATCAGCTCCTTAAAAAAATTATTGTATGGAAAAAAAGTCCTGGATGATTAACTGCTTTCCTAATGAAATATAGATGACAAATCTATGTTTTGTTCTAATTTGCTGTTGTCCTAATTAATCAGCAGAAGCTGAGAGTATCATCTGGCTCATTATGAAACAGTTTATATGCAAAGCCACATCTCGCCATTCATTCATTTTGTTCATCAAAGCAAAGTAGTTCTGGTTAGCTGCCCTAGGTTTGAATTTAATGGGACTAACTCATGGGAGTAAAGTTACTTATGTACCTAAAAATCAGGCTGCAAGAGAGGGCTAAATGAATCCTACCTGCAGTCACATCTAGATGTGATTCTTTCTTTACTACAGATTTCTGCTACTGTATGTGTGCTTCGGTGTGCAGCAAAGAGAGCAGCAATGCCTACTGGAAATTCCTTTTGGGGAAAGATGGCATAGTTAGATGGTCATCTGGCATCAGCTGGTACAGTCCCAAAAGTACACGCAGTCTCATGCTTTACAGTCTCTATGTTCTATCACTATAAATTCAGTCTGCATTTGGTTGGTCCAATAGATCAGGCCAAACAGTCTTTCGATATGTTTATTTCTTATGCATTATTTGCATTACTCTAGCACCAAGGAGCCGTGTCATGGAGCAGGATCCCTTTGTGCAAGATGCTAGACAAGCATAGAGCAAAAAGACAGTTGCTGCCCCCAAGAGCTTACCATCTCTATCCATGAACGGTTGGCTTAACGCAGCAGCTGCAGTAGGTGGCATGTTGCTTTGGCTATAATTAAAAAGAGGCAGGTGTGGTACAATAAATTAACAGAAATGCTGCTGCAATTTCCCCAGCTTCTTAAATCTCTGCAACAATCTTTAGAGAGTTTGCACAGTGGAGGATGGAGCCACGTGACCTCTTGGCGTTGTTAAATTGTGCACTTTAAAACTGGCGACCAGCGCTGCCTCTCTTCTGTTCAACAGGAATGCTTTGTTTTGCCGGACTGTACAGCAGTGACATCAGATGCAGTAGATTAGCAGCAGCTGCATTCTTCTAATGAAGACCTTGACTGATGTTAGGTTCTGGAATAGCTGTGGCCATTACTTTAAGATCCTTCCATGTTGCATTGAGATTTTCCACCCTCTCCCCACTGCCCAGATATTTGGAGGCTAAAAGGCAAAATGTTCCCTCCCCCTTCTCAATATTTTTATCCCGCCTTGTTTTAAGAAAACAAAACCAATGTGATTTGTCTTTATGATCGTAAAAGGCTCAAGCTTTTAAAACAAACACATTCTGCACCCAGTGTTAGCAGCGTAATATCACACATCTTGCTGTGAGAAATAAACTGGTTGCTGGAGTAAATGTTGTCTGTCAAGCCCCTACCAGAACAGCTGGTGAAAACAAGAAATATTTCCCATTATTCAGACAGGCTTTTTCTGCTGTTGGCACTTCAAATGACAAGATACAGCTTCCATATTCTATATTGAGGAAGCTGCTGTTTGAAAACACCTGATTATTTTTGCCACTGTTCACCCTATTTCTGTGGTAGAATAGGACCCAGATCCTGGCCTGTATGGGTGCGTCCAGACTGGCAAGATTTTGCACAAAAGCAGTTGCTTTTGTGCAAAAACTTGCCAGCTGTCTACACTGGCCGCTTGAATTTGCGCAAGAGCACTGACTTTGTAATGTACAAAATCAATGCTTCTTGTGCAAATACTTTCCCGCTCCCACTCGGGAAAAAGCCCTTTTGCGCAAGAATACTTGCCCAAGAGGGCCAGTGTAGACAAGGAAGAACTGTTTTGCGCAAAAAAGCCCCGCTGGCTAAAATGGCGATCGGGGCTTTCTTGTGCAAAGTCGCGTCTAGACTGGCCACGGATGCTTTTGTGCAAAAGCACTTTTTGCGCAAAAGCATCTGTGCCAATCTAGACGCTCTTTTGCGGAAATACTTTTAACAGAAAAGTTTTTCTGTTAAAAGTATTTCCGCAAAATCATGCCAGTCTAGATGCAGCCCAACTGAAATGGGCTTAGCACAGATCAGGTCAGGAAGAGGGTAAACAAAAGTAGATTTAAACTGTCATCTGATCTAGGGATTGCCTGATTTCTCACTGTGGAAATAGCCACAGCTCAGCACATTCTGTCTACACCCTATTCCACCTCATTATGTCCCTGAGTGCAGTGGCAGTAAAGGCAGTGGTATAAAAGCACTCCATCTTTGCTTTGCAACATATAAGATAGGGGTGGGGAACTTTTTTTGGGGTTAGAGGCTGCTGACCCACAGAAAAAAAAATCAGTCAGGGGCCACACATAAGTGAGAAGCAAAAAAACCAAACAACCCCTCACTGATGTGCCTCCTGACTGAAAAGAAGAGACAGTCCTCACATTCCCCTTGCACACCAGAACCTGAGGGTGGCAGGCTAGTAGACTATATGCGCCTCCAGCCCCACGGCAGGAGAGAGCGAGCACCATGTGGGCTCTCCAATGCTGGTGGTGGAGCCCTGAGCCTTGGGGACTAGATCCAAGCAAGCTGGGGACCACATTCGGCCCTCTAGGCCTTAGATTCCCCATCCTTGATCTAAGAGAATCCTGTTTTGCTGAGAGAATTCCACGGATGCCATTTCTGTTGGGTTGTGTTTATTGCCTTTTTATATTGATAGAGTGGTATAAATAGGCTGGGAAGAATAGAGAATCCATCTACAAAGCAGAATGTTAAGATTTTGGAGCAAAATAATTTAAAGTAATGACAAGTAGGGGCACAATGTTAAACTTCCTTGCTAGTGTTTGTCCACAGATACAAGAGCAGCATTTACTGGTTTGAGTAGTTTTGCTTGCTCGAGATGCTTGTTCTGCTTCTTTAAAAAACGAGTAGTCCCATGGCACCTTAGAGACTAGCAAAAATATATATAGTATCATGAACTTTCATGAAGAAGTGGGTTTTGCCCATGAAAGCTCATGATTCTATATGTAACCCCTTCTGCCAGGTAGCACTGGCAGCAGCCAGGGCCGGGTTCAATATCTAGGGGTCCCTTTTCATCCATCTCACACACAACCGGCTCAAGCCCCCACCCATAGCTTAGGAAATTCATATACCCCAGGGCACCTCTGAGAGGCAATGCTCCCCCATTCGCAAGCACAGAGCCTGAGCATAGATAAGAAACTTTTAATGAAAGTGAGAAAGAGTTAATGGTATTAACTTGGGAAAATACCATAACCAGAGTGCATAACCAACCCACGAGTAACCGTCCCAGCTCAAATGGATTGAGCAGTGTCCTTTGCCTTCCAGGCTCACTAGTCCAACAATGTAAGGGTCCCATTCGCCTACCCAAACTTTCTCCATACCCCACTTACAACTCTATCCAGTCAGTGCGGCCCCAGACACATCACCATGATGACTCCACTCATTGAGCCTGAGGCCATGCCGCCTTTGTGCTGCTCCTGTGGTCCACTTGCTCCTGCCAGCCGCCCCTCTGGGGCTGTGTCTAGAGTGGCCAGTTTTTCCGGAAAGTCAGCTGCTTTTCCGGAAAAACTTGCCAGCTGTCTACACTGGCTGCTTGAATTTCCGCAAAAGCACTGACTTCCTGCTGTAAGAAATCAGTGCTTTTTGCAGAAATACTATGCTGCTCCCGTTCGGGCAAAAGTCCCTTTTGCGCAAAACTTTTGCACAAAAGGGCCAGTGTAGACAGCTGAGATTTGTCTTGCGCAAAAATGGCAATCGGGGCTTTTTTGCGGAAAAGCATGTCTAGATTGGCCACGGATGCTTTTCCGCAAAAAGTGCTTTTGCAGAAAAGCATCCGTGCCAATCTAGACGCTCTTTTCCGAAAATGCTTTTAACAGAAAACTGTTCCATTAAAAGCATTTCTGGAAAATCATGCCAGTCTAGACATAGCCTGGCTGTCTGCTCTCGCCAGTTGCCCTGCTGGCCTCCTGCCAGCCGGCTAGCCAATTACTCCTGCCAGCCACCCTGCTGGCTGCCTGCCCACCAGTCACAATGGGGCTGGCTCCAGGCCAAACCAGTGACTTTAGCTCTTAGCGATTTCAACTCTGAACCACCACCTAGGCTGGCCAAAAGATTCCAGCTTCCATTGGGACAACAGAGAGACTCCTTATGGAGTCTGCTTTAGGTCTATCCTTAGAACGGGGGGGGCGGGGGGGGAGGGGAGAGGAGGGGGAAGGTAGCAGACAGGTTGAACCAGTCTTATAGCTCACACCTGGCAGGCATGAATCAGGCTGGCTCAAGCCCCTTCCCCCTCTTGCTGTCCCCCCCAATTTATCCACTCAAATCTGGAAGGGGGAGTCTTGTTCATCTGAGACCCTGTACAAAGATGGTGTCTCTCCTGCAAGTACTGGTGTCATATTTTATAGTTCCTACATTTAGGGGTAGTATGGTTTGTGACCCCACAACCACCAAATTAGTTACAATACATCACATTCCATTCCAAAAATTCACCCTCCAATCAGCCCTGGCTGAATTGGATTTACATAACCACACCCCGGATTCCTTCTCCATTCCCACCCCCCCCATTAGCTATATTTACATATCAACAGTTGATTATCTTGCAGGGCAGAATTGGTCTTACAGCTCACATCTGGCAGGCATGAAGCTGGCTGCATTGCAAACAGTCATTCAGACCATCCTGCTCTCACATATATATTTGTTAGCTCTAAGGTGCCACAGGACTACTTATTTTTAGAGTTACAGACTAACATGGCTACCCCTCAGATTTTTCTGCTTCTTGTTGCTAGAAAAGGTGAGCAGCTACTTTTTAGGGCTTTCTTTCCTTATATTTTAAAACAATAGCATTGTGATTAACATTTGTTTTTAAATCTGCCAATGTGACATGGAATTTAACAACTTTGCGTTGGTTTTGAAAATCTGCATGTGAATTACAACATTGAACAGATGTACAGACTGTTCTAGACAGAAATGATTTCTCAATCTGATTGCTTGATTAACATAAGATAGCCAAGATTAGAATATTTGAGAATGATGAAGATTGAGCAAAAAGGATATCTAGAATAATTTAATATTTAAGAGCCTCATTAGCGGTTTTGCTGTATTAAAGTGAGCATTAAAAAGTTTTGTCTTGATATAATGCACTCTGCTAAATTAGCAAGAAGCAGCATGAAACCTCTCCCTCTCCCCATTTTCCCTTTGTGAAGAGACTTATTCCAAATCATTGGATTTTTATTTTAGTAAAGTGGGTATAAGTTAAAAATCAATGGCCATACGAAAAAAAATGAACCTCAGCTAAACCCAGAGGCAGGCAATAATGTTTAAACGGAAGGGGTGGGGCCTTGGGCAGAAGGGGCAGGACTAGGAAACTTTTTGTGCTTTCCCCCCCTTCCCAATTGGCCTGGGGTGGGGGAGCAAGTCTTCCTTCTCTCTCCCCCCAGCCCTGCCAGATGTTTTAAAACAGCTGGTGTTCCCTCTAGATGCCTAGCCTGCTCTCCCTGCCCCCAGGCATATCAGGGTCTGGGGAGCACGTGAAGTTTCCTGGCCTCGCAAGAGCATGCAGTGGCTAGAGACACACGCCGGCTGTTTTAAAAGAGCCAGCATGTCTCTCTAGCCAGGGATGGGCAAAGGGCCCTCTGTGGTCCGGATCTGGCACATGGCCACCCTGCAGCTCCCCCACTCTCAAACCAATCAGAGCCTAAGAGTGGAGGAGTATGCAAAGTCTCCTCACTTCTGTGGTGGCTAGAGAGACACGCTGGCTCTTTTAAATCAGCATGTCACTCTAGCCGCTGCACACTCCTGGTAAAGCGGGGAAAGGAAGTGAGAGACTTTGAAGCTCCCCATCCCCAGGCCCTGATTCGCCTGGTGGAGGGGGAGCGGCAGGGAAGCCACAAGCCAGATCCATCAGCTTGGTGGGCCAGATCCGGCCCGCAGAAGGCCCTTTGCTCACCCCTGGCTAAACCTATGTATAGCCTCTGCCCACAGAACTGATATCTAGAATATGAATAGCTGAGTAATGCTGTCAGAATAATTTACTATTCATAGGTTGAATGAATGACTATAATAATACATGATTCACATATCTTTAGCTGGCTTGCATTTATGACAACCATCCATACATGAGAATGTCTACACTGAAAAAATTACATGTACAAAGTTAGCCATTTTGGCTAGCAGTGGAAATCTCTTGTATTTTATTAATCATACATGTGTAATAATTAGCCACGTTGACTCCCCTCCCCCCCCCCTGAAAAAAGTTTAAGTACTGGTTTTAGTATTATGTATATAATGCCACTAATATTTAAACACAAAAGAATGTTTGGAATGAACATCTTGTAGTATAACTAAGCCAATCACAACATTCTAAGGTCATAAAGAAAATCAGATACTGTGTACGTGGGACTGCAATTAATCATTATCTAAAAATAGTTTTACAAAAAACAACTTTAAGAGGCACTACTGTTCCTAATTTAACTGCTGATCTAGTTGAGGTAAAAGGCAGATGCAGTGAGTGGTTTGAACACCAGAGTTGCCATACCAGAGCAGATATCTATACATGCAGCTTTGAGATAACTCTCTCTCTGCACCTGGTGAAGAGGATAGAACCTCATGTCTGCATACGGCAATTAAAGGCCAGGTCCTGAAAACATGTTAATATGAAAGTAATGCTGCTAGAAATCAATAGGACCACTCTCAGGCAAACGTATTTTGTAGGACTGGAGCTTTAAACTGTTTATAGTTTTGGTGCATCGCGTGCTTGTTGAATTCCTGTCTGCTAGTAGAAACAAAATACAGGACTATGTAGCACTTTAAAGACTAACAAGATGGTTTATTAGATGATCTTTCGTGGGCCAGACCCACTTCCTCAGATCAAATAGTGGAAGAAAATAGTCACAACCATATATACCAAAGGATACAATTAAAAAAAGTGAACACATATGAAAAGGACAAATCACATTTCAGAACAGAAGGGGGATGGGGGGGGGGAGGGGTAGAAAGGAAGGTAAATGTCTGTGAGCTGCTAGTAGGTTTCATGCAGCCCAGATCTTAGTTTTATAGATTGAATGATTTGTTCAGCTGTTTGCCAACCTGCTCATCCACTCACCTATTTAAAAAGAATCCTCAAGCCTCCTTCCCCCAAAATATGGTAACAGAATCTTGGTCATGCCACCTGTTAAAGCCATTCAGGTTTCCCAAGGAAATTCAAAGAGCAGTAAAAATATAGCTGCTTTTAAGATCCTCTGTGCCAGGGATGGAGAACCTTTTATGGGCCAGGGGCCACTGACCCACAGAAAAATCAGTCGGGGTCCACACACGAGTGAGAAGCAAAAAAGAAAAAAAACAAATCCCCACAGACACAGCCCTCAGCTGAGAAGGAGAAAGATACTTCCCACATTCTGCTCGCACAGCAGAGCCTAGTGGGGCCCAGGCTAGCAGTTTTTGTGATCCAGCCTCATGAGACTGGGAGGTGGGGGGCTGGGATGCCAGCCCAGGCTCCCCAATGTTGGGAGGGAGTCCTGAGCCTCAGGGGTCAGATCCAGGTAAGCCAGGGGCTGGGCCTTGGGTTCCCCACCATTGCTCTATGCCATTCATCACCCTTCATGCTGTACGTGATATTACATAGCAGAAGCAGACCTGTCGGCAGAAGGGATGGAAAACTAACAGCAACCACACTATGGGCTCTTTGCTGCTTACAGCTAAGTTTGTCTCCTTATTTTCATGTTCAGCAGGTAAGTGGAATACTTAAAGCTGTGGTTAAATATTTTCTTTTTCTGTCAACCGGGGCAGGTTCTTCGGCGCACATGGATCAGCCTTGCTGTCAAGCGCTGTATGACTTTGAGCCAGAAAATGAAGGAGAGCTTGGGTTTAAGGAAGGCGACATCATTACTTTGACCAATCAAATTGATGAGAATTGGTATGAAGGCATGTTAAATGGAGAGTCTGGCTTCTTCCCCATTAATTATGTCGAAGTGATGGTACCTTTGCCTCAGTGAACACCTAATTCAAACTGCGAACATAATTTCATGATTGAAATGGATTCACAATTGTTTTATCAGTGTGGCATTCTGTGAAAGCCTTGCTATTTGACTGACTGATTTTTGTATGCATCTTTTAAAAATGTATTTATTTTGTATTCCTTTAGTTTGTATACAAAAAAAAAAAAAAACACACAATCCTTCCTTGGCTACGTGAAAATGCAAAAAAACTCAGCCTCTACTGTTTTTGCTTTGTGCCTGGAAGATTACTGTCAGGTGTTTACTGGTAGCTCACTGTTGCTCCAAAAATACATTCCCTTGCTCTTACTGTAATGGAGCCTTTTTTAATCTCCTGGCTGCAATGATTTTACTGTTAAACTATTTAAAAAAAAACTGAGTCAAGCTAACTGTAACCAGTTCTTAAGAGTTACTGATGTCACTGGGCCTTTTTCATCCATCACAATGTAACTTACTGTGAACAACCTAATCTGTGTTTCACATTGTATGTTGACAAAAGGCTAACATGTTGTTGTACTAAGTACAAAGTCTTAGAATTGAATATTCCTCTAATTTACTGACCATATTTAATAAATATTACTGTGGGGAAAGCATACAGACTGCTGCTTACTACAGCTGGATTTCTGGCATTTGTTTTCAAGCAGTGTTTTTTTATGTTTCTCTCTAGACATACCACTGTTTTCAGGTGGTGTTACAGCCAGTGAGCAAAATGAACTGTCAGGAACAATTCCCTGACTCTTCAGCTGCTGCATTTTTAACATTGTGGTCTGACTTAGAACAAAAGAGCTCACTCATTCTTTCATAATGCCTGCTAATATTATCCTTGGACAGGATAGGCAAAAGGCAGCCCCTCTCTTCATATTCATTTGAGCCCAGTACATACTAATACTAGATCATGTCTTTTGGCCAGTGCTGTATTAGATAACTTAATGGAGATGAATGGAGAAGTGTATTTCTAGAGACTGGCTTTTTGAAAGAACAGTGCTAGTTTAAGGGAAAGAGGACACAAGAGAATGTGTAGCTGTAAGCCTTTTGTAACCCGGGAAGCACAAAGCAAGGCAGGGCAGAGACTTGGCCTAATTCGGCAATAGCTTGTTTGATGAACTGCTGAGGCCGAAAGGGAAGCTCTGAGTAGCAACAGCCAAAAATCGGCTGGGGAGAACTGATGAATTTTAGCCAAAATGGCTTCTGGCTAAGACAGCAGAGACTGTGATTGATTGAAAGTAGGTAGTACAATTCAGGGATGAATTTGTACCTTGGCTCTCTTAGCCAGTCTCTGTCTGGGGCATCCTTTCCAGCCAGTCTCTGTCTGGGGCATCCTTTCCAGCCAAAGGCCTACACCTTCACTTCTTCCACTATGGCATCCTGTGTTCTACTTCTACTCTGACTAAATCACCTGCTCACAGTACTCCCTTACCAACTATATTAACTCTGCAGCCCTAACTAGGTTTGGAAGAGAGAAACTATTTAAAATAATGAATAAACCCACTCATCTAAATTTAGCATTTGCTTCATGATTAAGCAGAGGTCTAGGCACTCAGGCCCTGTCTGTTTTGCCGCAGACCTTTTTCCCCCTCTTTCCCCCTCCCCCTGGCTCAGCTTCTCTCTATTTTCCATCCATGTGTGGAATAAATTGTCTTGTGCATCACCAATACAAATGCAGGCTGGCAACTGTGGGTGCTCTGCTAAGCAGCTGGGCTGAATTTGAATCTCTCCTGGATGGCCACCCAAGCGCACAACTTCTAGGGAACACTGGTCTTCTGCTGTGGTCAACAAGCAACAGAAACTTGAGCAGCAACAGAACAGCACCAGCATGCTTCAGATGCTGAGAATTGTATAGAAAAAACCCAGGATGCACCCCCAATGATTTGTTCTAGCAAAAAGCAGCTTTCAAAATTGACAGCAAAATATCACTCCCTCCAAAGTCAAAGTGATACTTGCTTGACCTTTATGCCCACTTCAGCCAGCCAACAGCCACAACACAGTGAACATCCCTATCGCTACAGTTGATGGATGCTTTCCAGAGGTATTTCACTGGGAAACAGGGAGCTTAAACTGGAAGCTAGTTAAAGGTGTTTATATTCAGTGCCTAAGATTAGAATGTTCTTCTTAGCTTCCCTCCTAACACAGGTGGTGGTAAATACACGCAAGCAAGGAGCTCTACCAAAAGCGAGTAGGTACAGCTTCCTGAGAAGAGCACCCATGGAGCCATTATTAAACATATGTTTAGGATTTATTACTTTGCCTATACTCAGAACAAGTTATTTTTGCCCTTATTGTATACCTGGAGAACTATCAGTACAGGACCCAGTACTTTCAGAATAGGTTAACTTTACTGTCTGTTTACCAACAGTTAGCCCCAGACCTAAGGCAGAGAGCAGGATTGCTACAATTCCTTGTGAAAGCAGTGAGTGGCAGAAGACCCACTAAGGGCAGATGAGAGCTGATTTTATACTTCCTGGGAGTTATGCTTGAGAAACCCCACTAAGCAACAGCAGGGATGAGATATGTCTAAGGTTGCCTAACACAGAGCTGCTATGTTGCATTAAGCTAGTCTGGTTTACCAAACATCAGAAATTGTACAGCTCCCACAGACAAGCTGCAACTGCCTGGTTAAACCTGCCTGTGGAACTCGAATCAGGTTCTATGGCAGTGAGACCAGATTGACAGCTACAGCAGCCCCCATCTGTGCATTCCACCCTAGTAGAGGAAGGGAGTTGGCTACTGGATAGATCTGAGGGTTTTATTTTGGAATTTTTTTTTTAATTCTGAACCAATATTTTTAAAGTATTTCTTTTAAAGTGGATGTGAGCATCATGTGCAAGGTTTAACCAGTTCATTTAGCTGTTCTGTGGCTTTTCCCTCTTACATTAAAGGCTTAAATTTCCTGGCCTAGACATTGCATTTTAATTTATTCATGCAGCCCTTCAATGGAGGTACAAAGCACTGAGAATAAAGTTTAACTGTAGGTCCCAGCAAGGTACAGGTAAGATTCAGCAGCCCACTACTCCTCCTGTGAGACATAGCCATGCTGGAAGGAGGGGGGTTGTCCTGAGGGGCTCAGGAGGGGTATACATTTTCAAGCAGAGCATGGAGGCAAAGTCCTCTCTCTAGGTGGAAAGACAAGGGAGAGGGAATGTTAGAAAAAGGGCCAAAAGTGTCTGAACAAGAGATAGTTTGTCTCCCTAGCTCTGTTTTAAAAATAGGAAGACAGACAGGAGACGTGATCCTGCTTTCAGAATTTCTTCTAGACATAAGAGGGCAAAGTTCTCATTTATTTATCTTAAATATGAGCCCTTGTCTTAAAGGCTATGGTCTCTCCCCACAGCGATTAAAATAAACCAAAATATTAACTAAGTGGCAGTTTATCTAGTTACACACAAAAAGCATTTTATTCCCCTTCATGCCTTCTGTGCTCAGGGATTACCAAAATTAGGATTAACTACAATGGGACTGGAATATTTATTTTTAAAGGAGTAGACTATTAGCTTACAGTGAAAAATTAGGGTAGTTTAGTTTTTAATGGTGCTGTTTACATCTTTTGAGAAGGTGGATTTGAAAATGAAAAACAATGTACAAGATGCTAATAAAGTAGAGAAGTTGCAATAGTTTGAATTGTAGTCATTTCCAGCATTTAATCCCCAAATGCCTGTAGCCTAGTATAATAGTAACAGTTGTTACTATTTGACATACAAAACCCCACCTTTTCTTGGTACACTAGATTCATTGCAATTTCAGCTTTATCCAGAACATGTAAAAATGTGAGTTGCATGCAATAGTTTCTAAAGCAGATTAGTCTATTGTAGGCGTCTATTTGCTTAAAATAAAGGAGACAAGGTGTTTTTTTTAGGTGTTGCTTAGCTACATTTAGAACTCAAGCAATACAAATTTTCTAATGCTCACTTCACTATACAGTTATAAATTTAAACATTAAAACCTGAGAATGATAATGTATAGGGATAATCTTTAATATTAAGAAAATCAGTTGAACCACCCAAGACACACAGCAAGATCATGAATAGTTAAATTTAATTTAATTCTTTTAAAGTGACAGTGCCCCCCTCCCTCTAAAAAAAGTATGGATTTGGGTCTACTAAAATATGGAAGGCCAAATTCACCCACCATCTAGGTGTCCAGTGTCTTAAAATCCTATAATTATTCTAATTGATAGGAACTCAAAAGCATTTCAAAAAGAGCTTTGCATGAAAAAGTATGGTCCCAACATGGGCCAGATCTTAATTCAGTCATACTATATAATTGAAACTTTTGGCAAGACAAAGAAAGCTGAAAACTGTTCCAGTGTTCTGAGAGCTGCATTATCACTTAACATTTTAGCAAGGAAACACTTATGTTGCTGAACTAGGGACTCTTGGTAGGCCATCTCCCACTTTTCAGGATAACTACTAACAAGAATAAAGGTAGCGGCTTACTGTAATGGCTACCTATGACTAAGTGCTATATGTTCTAGACATTTCAAGTAGATATACAGCATAGTTACAAGGTGAATTCAGTGCTAATCAGAAACATATCTAGCTATTTTACAAAACAGAAGTTGTTCTCACCTCAATTATGAATGTAGAAGTAGTGACAGTGTAAACTGCACATCCTTATTTCACATGTTTATTAAACATCGGAACTTTCTTAAAAGATATCAAGACATGGCAATCATTGGAGTATGTGATCTCTATCTATACCAAACGGTTTAAATTCTGACTCAATGTTTTGCTATGTAAGCAATTAACTTAGCAATACGGTACTGTGGTTAAATACATTACTACCTATGTTGGCATCAGACTTTAGTTCACATTTATAATACAAAGCTACTCACCCCAAAGTTTCAAACACTTTAACTATGTACAGTAATAAATACAGAAGTTTAGGTTAACAGGTATAGTCTAGAGAAACAGTACAATGGTTGGTTTAACTAAAAGTTAAAAATACATGTTTTACAAATAGCTTGCTCAGTTTTAAAAAAAATCTTTACACCAGTAGATTATTATATCATTTGGCTTAGCCCAAGTGTTTGTACTTCAGTATCAGACTTCAAACACTAAATGACTACTGGGGTTTTTGATGTTCAAGGGTAAACCGTTTCCTCTGAATTTCAATTCAAATAGAGCTGCACAAGGTGTAAGTCAAGGTAGAATTTGGTTCACTTAAATTTTTTAAATTGGGTTTGAAACTGCTTTTCTTCTAAGTCTACTTTGGAGAAAAAAATTAAATTAGAAGTTCAGAAAACTGAAGCCATTAAGTTTGTGAGTAGTTCACCATCCTTCGCTAGGATGAGACATGCCTAGCAGTATGTTATCAAAAATTATGCACGGTCCTTTATGGCAAGTTTGTTGCAGCTGAATAAAAATCACAATACTTGTGTGTCATGGAAAGAGACTTTGAAAAGGAAATACTTTTCTCTAATTTCATTGAAGGCAGGGCTCAATATCTGCCAGAATGGGAACTTTCTATTTGTTGATAATTTTTTCAAGCAGGTCTGAGGGGGAAAAAAAAAGTCCAAAGTTCATGTATTCCAGAAGCTGCTAAAAATTCAAGCAGTCTGAACGGTCACTTTGGTTTAAGGAGTGTTGGTAGGTAGTCACTACCTTGGTTTAGTTACATGACACAACAGCTAGGATCTTCATTTTGCTGGAGACTCTATAAAGAGAAATTAAACAGGTTAAGCCTGATGAACTACTGGGTATAAACAGTATAGCACCCCTGCTGTAAATAAGATTGAGAGAGAATGCATGAGAGTACATAATTAGGGGTTTAGTTATTTAGAACCATAGAGCTGGAAGAGACCTCAGGAGGTTATCAAGCCCAGACCCCTGTCCAAGGTAGGACCAATTCCAACTAAATCAACCCAGCCAGGGCTTTGTCAAGCAGAGACTTAAAAACCTCTAGGGATGGAGATTCCACCACCTCCCTAGGTAACCCATTCCAGTATTTACCTTCTAACTAATTCCCATGTGTTTATTCTTTCTAGAGAAGAACTATTTTGAAGGTTAAGCTTTCCTTATTGCAGAAATAAATTTAAGTCATAACATAGGAGATGGTTTCTGGATTGCAAACTGCTCAAAGCAATCATGTCAATTTAATTCAAAGCTTGTCTTACATGCATGCAGCATCATGCTTTAAGATTAACTAAGGTGGCATAGGGCAGAAACAATAGGAAAAAGTTGAACGAGAGAGATGACCTCATTAAACAGCACACGTTCTTTTCATGTACACCATGCAGCAACACAAGACTTCTTACAAATCTCTTAATTACCCTTCTTGCTTCCCCCTCCCACTCCTGCCGCTTATAATACAATGGGGCCTTACCACTCTCACAGTATGAAGTCTTGCAAGTTAAGTCGGTTTTATTAAGAGGTAGCAAAATAGATTGAGTATAAAACTTTTAATGCAGACAACAGTGCATTAGGATTGTTTTAGGCTGCTTACAAAGGTGTGTGGGCATTTTAAAAGAGTCTTTAATACATGCAATACAGGTTGATCCTCTCTAGTCTGTCACTCTCTGGTCCAGCACAATTTTAGTTAGCTGGATGTCCACTTATGGGCATGGCCAAGTTTCCCGCAGTCCAATAAAGTCTATTTACAATCACCAGTCCTGGCACTCAGTGTTCTGTGCTGCTATTTACCCCTGATTTATCCCTAAATGTCTTTCAAGAGCCTAGTAAGCACTGGAAGTGTTGGTAATGCCACTGGACAGTACCGACCCCCTGTGGTTTGGCAAATTCTCTGGTTCGGCAGCAGTCAGGTCCCAAAGGTACTGAACTAGAGAGTTTCAACTTGTATTTGGATTTCATCTTTGTTTAAGAGCTTAAGCAATGCCATCTTGGCCACAGTGCTTATCTTTTCTCTAGATTATACAGCTTCTCCTCGAGTTATGAACGAATTACGGACCAAACACTTGGCCGTAAATCGAAATGTTTGTAACTCAGACCACATTGAGTTACACTGTGACCGCGCTGTTCGTAAGTGCGGGTCATGTTCGTAGCTCAGAGATCGCCTTTACGACCGCTCAATGGGAGTTTTGGTCAAATGTGAACGGCTGTAAATCGACCAGTCGCAACTCGGGGACCAGCTGTATATATAAAAAATTTTCTGCAGGATGATAGAGTGACATCATCATATCACCAGTGTTGCCTCATGCCCAGCTTCAAGCAGCTCCTCTGGCCCTTACATTGCTCCCCCCAAAGGGGCCAGGGGGGAAGAGAAGGGAGTCATCTTAGGTTGCCACCACCACAGTTGGGGGAGCCCCAAGATTACCTGTGCACTGCTGCTTCTTACCCCTCCCCTGGCTGGGGAAACAGCAGTGCAGGGACGCACTTCAGGGAGGCTTTTCTTGCTGCTGTTCCCCCTAGCTGGGGGAGGGGTAAGGGAAGTGGCAGCGCATGGGGAGCCTCAAGGCTTCTCCCCCCCCCCCCCCCACCATAGGAAGCTGGTGCTAGTGCTTCAGCCTCATGGGGTGGGCAAAGCTGGAGTGCCAGCGTGAGCTCTCATGCTCCAGCTCAGCCCCTCCCTCCGCTGCAGCAGAGGGTACTGGGTATGCGGGGTCTCAGCAGGGTGGTGACGGGGGGGGGGGTGGAGGAGCCCCCCCCTCCAAGCTGAGAACCCACAAGCCTGGAGCACTAGTGCAGGCTCTCAGCATGGCCCCATCCCCCTCACTCACTGCTCTGAGACCCTGCACTCCCTGCCCCCTCACATCTTCCACCAAGACGTCACACCCCCAGTGCGCTCCTGCCCCTACCCACTGGCCAGACTCTCGGCCCCCAGCCTGCTCCTGCACCATTCCCCCTGGCCAGACACCCTGCCCTCAGGGAGAGGGGGGTAGGCAAGCATAGTGAGCAGGGGGCACAACCTCCTAATACATCAAACACTAAACAATTTATTGATGAGCCACAGCCAATGTGCTAGATTCAAACAGACTGCAGCAGACAGATTAGTTTTCCTTCCTCAGCTTGAAGAAGGGCTAATGAAAGCAAAGTGTTGCATATTGGATGCTCAAATAATGGGAGCTAGAATTTCACACAGAGCTGGATTGAAAAAGAAATGGAGATATTTTCCCAGAAAGTTTCTATTTTGTTCAAATTTATGAAGTTTGCCAACCCAGCAGCAGATAAGTGAATCGTGGGATTGTGGATGGACGTGAAGTTGCTAGTTCACAGAGCAATAACAGATGAACAACGTTGAGTCCTTGTATCGGATTTTGCTGATCCTGTTACGAGTAACTTGGGATATAGGGTGTCATTTTAATTTTTTGACTAAGCATTAGTTTAATTATTTTAGACTGTTTCAATTTAGAGAGATTGACAGTTCTTCATAATGTCTAATACGAAGTGTAAGTAGCATTTTCCAAATAGCTTAGGAGTGTAGACTTGCACTTGTATTTGCATTCCTCTAAGGAATGGCAAAGGTGTGTTAATCCACAGTTTTTATTCAGGAGCTCACCTACATGACATCACAAGCCACTCAAAGATTAACAGATTAATTAACAGGATTGATTAAAGACGATCAACTTTACCAAGACAAGACAGTTTTATTAGATGACCAATGATTCCGTATCCATCTGCTCTTAAAAACAATCCACTCACCCAAGACACTAGTAGAGAGAAACATTATCTTCGGACTAGCTGGTGGTCAGTTTGTGCAGATGCACAGATCGTTATCTACATCAATGGTTCTGAACTGGAGGATGAGACACACACAATGAGCCCTCCTACCCATGCAGGGGTCTTGTAATGCACTTGTAATTGAGGTTTGGCCCAGCTGTCTCTCCATGACAGAGGGGAGTCTGGGTCAGGTTTCAGTAAACAGTAGTTGTGGCCAGCTGAATGGAGTCTCAATGCCCCCTCGCACTCTGGCACTGAAATGGAGAAATATTGCCCTGAAATCTTTGTGGGTATTAGTGAGCTTAAAAAGGTTGCCTGGTCTACTCAGTTAGGACAGGAGGATCAAAGCTGAGTTATTTGAAAGTAGATTCTACATTAGTTTGTTAGGGGACTTCCAAGTTAAGGAAAGCTCACAATTAATGTGCCTCTTCTCAACATGTTGTAAATCAGAAGTTCTCAACATTTGAGAGTTCTGAACCTGGGTTGTGCACTGCAATGTTGTCACCAGCTAGCATCAGGAAGAAGTTATCCTGCCAAAAGCCTAGCATTGTAGTTAGCTTGGAGCATGATATTTTCCCCTTTAAAGCACCTAATTGTATACTGAACAGAGGGACAACTGATTCATTTAATCTCAACTCCTGTATCCTTGCTTCAAGTCATACGCATGGAACTGGTTTTGTACAGCCAATGGTTTTACAGATGAAAGACTTCTGCAGCCAGGTCTCATGGGTGTCTACAGTCGGCTCCATACTAGAGCCATGTACTGGATGGTGCAACTCAAACCAGTTTTATTCTAATCTCAATCTCATCTAGGTATCCCTCCTAACACAGCTAGTATGAAAGCAGCACTTGGAGTCTAACCTCCTGGAGTCAGCACTTCCACAGTCACAACACCAAAAGGGCTGCCAACAGAACAGCAAGGCCCTTGGGTAAGGTGAAGGACCAGCTCTGGGCCCCTGGAATGAGCAGAAGGGACAGGGCTGGGGGCTAGCCTCCTGCAGCCAGCCCTTTAGCACTGCCTGGCCTGTGCTACCCAGGGCTCCAGTTGTTATTTAAAGGACCTGGGGCTCTGGCTGCTGCTGGGTACCCTGGGCGCTTTTTGAAAAGTTTCCAGGACTGAGGGCAGTTGTCCCTTTTGCTCCCTACCCTCATCAGCAGAGCTGCTGATAAGCTATTTGGAGGTATTCACAGCTGTGAGCAAGAGATGCAATAAAGAAAGTCTTGGCACCAAAATGTTTGGTTAGAATTCACTTAAGAGATTAATTTGGGCAACCAATGCAAAAGAAATAAAATACACCAATTAATCTTTATCACTCTGCGTTAGTTTGTAATCCACAACTTTAGCCCCATTTGGAGGGTGTCTTCGTGGGAGACTATGATCCTTCAAGTAGCCAAGAGACAGTACTTAAGTTGAAGCCATAACATGCTTCAGCTATAAAAGTGGGTTTACTCTAATAGCATCACTTGTATCTGTTCTCCAATCCCAGCTGGAAAGCAGAATAAGGGGAAGAGATGCTAGCGGGAGGTGAGGATTAAGCTAGACGGATATAGGCAGTGGGTAAGTTTCAAACACATCTATTAAATAATGGCCTTAGGCACCCAAGGCACTTACAAAAGGGTTATCCAGGGGGTTTTGATACATTTTAGTGGGGGGAAAAAAAGTTATATAATCCAGATTTGAAGCTTCTAATATGAAACAATAGCAAGGACACACTGAGATCAGATATGCCAAATGAAGGCAGTCACTCCCCAGTCCCTTTTCTGCTCTGTTTCCACAATCATGCAAGCAACAAAAGATTTAACTGGTTACAGTACACAAGATGTCTAGCTGCAATAAGGTAGATGTACAATGATGACAAAACACACACCAATATTCTAGTCTTGACTCTTCATGACCAGGAACTAATTCACAAGCTGACTGTAGTATGAGACCGTGATTGGTTATCTACTGGTTCAGTGTATTTTTCACTGGTCAGAGTCTTAAATAGAATGCTAGTGTCTATCACAACATTGTACTCCCAGATCAGATGTAAAGCATGGATGTCAGCACACATGCAAAGTCATGCAGACTACACAGAGACGAGATTTCAGCACTATGAGGAAGCAAACAATGCTGCAAGAAAACAAGTACAATGTGTACTCGGAAACAGGGACAACGCTCACTCCAGTCTCACCTATTTTGTGATGCTCACTGGAAACAATCATGACACCAAACAACATTTCTTTTTTCTTCTTTTGGTCTAACATATCAGGGAGAAAAATGGCAAGAATTGTAGGCTATCGATAATATTTTGGGAGCATGTTTTAAGTACTGTTTACTACAAAAGAGAAGCAACTTATTCCTAGTATGTTCTAAATTCAGAAAGATTCTTACCCGACGACGCAACTCCGTTTCACTCCCCGTTATTTCTTCTTCGTCACACTCATCTTCCCGTTCACCACCACTTTCTTCTCTGGGTACACGTATGATTTTCCGCTCAGCAGTCTCCTACAATAAGTTGCCACCCCCCCCAAAATAAGCATAAGTTTGTTCTTAAGCAAGTTGGAGACTGGAAGAGGTGCAACAGGTTATTACTTCACTTACCTCTCCATCAGCATTTATAAGTGTAACACTAATGTTATCCCCAGTTCCCCAAGACTTCTGAGATTTCCAAACTAGATCACTAGGACTTTGGTTTACACCAGCATCAGCACCCCAGATCTCGAGAGAGAGAGAGAGAGAGACATTTAACTCATGAGCTTTAAAGTCACTTTAAACAGTTAGATCAGTATTTAAACATTGAAAGCCAAATTCAGTAAGTGTGTCTAACTCCCATGTAGTATTCTATCTAAAAGTGTGTCTAGTGTAGACTCAGGCCTGTTGAGCATCTAAGTGGTAAACTAGTGCAGATTCCATTAATTGCCTTGAAGTTGGCAGAACACCTCTGCCCACTAGGGTGGCAGCATGGAAGAAGTGCAGCAGGAAAAGCTGCTAATGGGAGACTCTACCCTCTGAGCTGTGGTCTACCCTAAGACCTTATTTCAAAATATGCTCCTCCCAGTTCAGATTTTAAAGTAGTGTGTCCACACTACCAAACCCACTATTTCAAAACAACAGACTTCAGGATTCGAACTCTGTGCTCCTGGTTTTCATCAAGAGTAATGTTAACCATATATATAGTAGCCCAATGTCTGACTAACGCTGAAATGCTGGCTGCTCCCTCTGGGCAGCGCTGTTGCCTGAGTCACATCCTTCACCTCATGCCGTGGCTCTCAGCTGACTTCTGCGCTGCTCAGCCCAGCCGCTATGGGGGAACAAGTGGCGCAAGCAGCTGTTTGGGCACCGTGGTCCCCATGCAGCACACCTGCTGCATGGGAAGCACAGGGCCCAAATGGCCGCTTGTGCCTCCGCGGCAGCCTGGCTGAGCAGCACAGAAGTCAGCCAAGCGCCATGGCGGGAGGCGAAGAGGAGCAGGGCGGTGACATACATGGCCAGGGGGCAGGGCCTGGACGAGCGTGCATCTCCCATGGAAACAGAGGAGAGCAGAGAGAGAGGGAGAGGCAGGAGGTGGAAGGCGAAGAGAAAGGGAAAGAGAGGCAAAGAAAGGCAGAAGGCGGAGGAGAGCTGAGAGAGAGGGGGAGTCAGGAGGAGGAGGAGAGAGAGAGAGAGAGACGGAGCGAGAGACTGGAGGCTCAGGAGAGAAGACCGATGTGGAGAAGAGACCTGAAAATCCCGTCTTATGACGGCCTAATTGGCTAGTTCCAAAATAGTTGTTTAGAAATAACTATAGTGTTAACTCTCTAGTACTCCTATTGCGAACTATTTACTCCCACTGTTCCCTGGGGCTCCAAGTCCAAGGTAGCGTATACACATTCATGGAGCCTGCCTCTAATTTCAAGGCTTCTCTGTAGTGTGAACCCACTAGTTCAAATTCTTTACATTGGGAGTTCTTAAGCTGAATTTAATAATTTCGAAGTAGTTTCCTAGTGTGGACGTGGCCTGAATGGAGAGTTCTTATTTCTGGCAAACCATTCCTCCCTCCCCATCCCTCCATTGAGACATCAAACTTTTGGGGTCCTTAAGCTAGAGCTAGAAAATATGTTCCATGCTTAGTAGTGCCTTGTCTATGCTAGTCTAACTGCATAGTTTTTTCGTTGGACAACTAGATCTGTTCGGAGCAGGATTTAGAAGCTGCAGAGCTTAAACCTGGATTACACTTGCTTAGAATAGACCCAACAAACATTGAGCCTACCAAGGTGATGGCAGCATGGGTTTAACATTGCTACCACTAGAGCAGCTGAACCACTAGCACTAAATTGTTTTTGGCAAAAAAAGCCCAGCCACCCATGTAACAGAGCAATGCTCAGGTTCAAATTCACTATCTAGCCAGTGGCCTACATTGCTTCAACTGCCCTTGAGCAAGGGGCTAGGGAGAAGACTTGAAAAGCCTCCTTTCCAGGCCATAGAGCAATTCGACAACTGCTACTCTGGTCTGAGAGCAATCACAGCCCTTGCTCTTAGTTGTGTGGGAAGGTTACAGGAAGAATTGTACAGGTTATAAGGCAAGTTACATGCCACTTCTGTTCTCCTAGTCCATTTCCAGCTTGTAAATGAAGAAACAAACTCTTAGGCTCAGAATATGCCCCGCTTCAACAAATGCAAGTGAGGTTATTCCTCCAGGGTTGGGAATCGGGCCTCAACTATTAAAAATAATACTAAGTCACTTCATTCCTAATGTTACACTTAAGGTTTCACCAATCTGGTCATGGGTCAGCCTTGCTAAATTGTTTCCCAGCATAGGCACCAAGTATAGTTTTCTTATCATGAGGATAATAAAATGACTGTTAAAGTCAAATAGAATTACTTGCTTGGCAAGGCAGAGTTAAGATACTTACTGTGACTACTTGGCCTCCCTGAAGGACAAACCGAGCAGGGAATCTGTATATTATTTCAGACAAACTTCCAAGTCTTCGTCTTAGTACGCATCCGTTTAGAGACTGATCCTACAATTGGAAAGGGAAGATACCATTGCCAGCTTGAAACTAGAGGAGCATCCTACAGGGGTTACACCATTATGCTATCACCATTTGTAAGTATAGGTTTCTTGACATTTCCTACACTCTGGTTTTTAAAAGGTACTGTTCCTTTCAAGATGGAGGTCATTTGTGAAAGTATACATTTAGTTTAGCACTATGCTAGCACCGAAGAGTCTGGTAGCAGTGGTTGATCCCATAAGAGCTCCAGAAAATTGCTTGCAACGATGATCGGTGACTGAGTCGTAAATAACTTAAAGACTAACAAAATATGTAGAAGGTGCTACTAGACTATTTGTTGTTGAAGTTTTTCCTGTTACAGACTAACTTCGCTACCCTTCTGAAGCTTTTAAGTAGTAAGTATTAGACTTTAAGCAAGTCAGATTGGGTTATCTTCTCCCATGACAAATGACCATGCACTGTAGGATGCCACAACTATTAGGCTTCTTTATACCATTTCAGTCAGTGTTCTCAGCTAGGGTTAGGCCAACTGATTTGTGAGGTTTTATAATGCCCAATTTTTAATTCTCAACCTTATGCATAGAAGAACTCCCTTTCTGAGTTAGAAACAGAACTATGATCTGACTCTTCACACTTATGCATTCCCTTGCCCTGGGAATCATGACTCTCATTTAAGAGCCCATCCTCTGAATCATTGTACATTTCAGTTTCAAGTTACTCATGAGTTCAGAAGACAGGTCTTAACAGTCCCAATCAATAAGGCAAAGAGATTCCAACCCACTCTGAATAGTTCTAAAGTTCTCTACCTAGGGTCAGAGCTCAGACTAAGATGCTTGGTCTGGAAATCTAACCTCTATCCAATCCTGGAGTTGTGGTTTGGGGTTAACAAAATGAGACCTATCATTCCTCATATACTGAAGTCAAGCAAGCCTGTTACGAGTTTACACATTTGGACTGCTGAACTTTTCTATACTTCAGATGCCATCTTAAGAACTAAGCATCAAGTTATAACCCCTCTCAAAGTAAAAGCTACCTTTGTCTGACTGTTAGGCTAGGTCTACATTGCAGAGTTTGTGCGCAAAAAACTCAGAGCGTCCACACTACAAGCACATTTTTGCGCAAGAAAAGGTCCAGTAGATCATCAGAAGACAGGGCTTTTTTCACAAAAGTTATTCCTCTTTCAGCAAGGAATAAGCCTTTTTGCACAAGGGCTCTTGCATAAAAAGGCATGTGTGGACAGAAAAAGCACAGGAGCTCTCCAGCTGTGTCTCGGCTCAGCGCGGCAGCCATGTAAATTTAAATGAAGCGGCAATTTAAATCGCAGCTTCATTTTACTATGTCTGGTAGCCTAATCTACATGCCTCTGCCAACAGAGGCATGTAGTCTAGACGTACCCTAAGTGTCTTGGGCTCTGCAATTTTGGGATAATACCATCAAGCCACTTATTTGCAGAATCATCCCTTCAAATCTATAAGTATTACCCCTCTTTAAGATACATGTTTTTGTACATGATTTCCCGTCCACCCCACCCTAAAGCAGATAGGAAGTCTGTCCAGAGAAGGAAGACAACTGGCATTATTGTACCTTAGGAGCCAAGATCTCATGGGGGGGGGGGGGGGGAAGAGGGGGAGGAAAGAACATTGTGCCAAGACCTACAGCTCCTTTGCAAACAGATATTATCGAGTTTGTTGGGAGTCTTGTGCCCATGTTTTCCACAGGCAGAGCAGCCGTACAAGTACTGCCCATTCCACCTGACTTCTCTAGAGTGAGTATGATAGAGTCAGAAGTTGAGAGAGTTTCCTGGCCTGTCTGACCAGTGCCATCACCTAGGTATTCTGCTCTGAACCATTCCCTCACAACCCAACTCATTCCTAGCACAAGTGAAGCAGGGATTGTTTATAGCAGCCTCTCGTTCTGGTTCAGCAAGTCAAGTTTAGAATGTATGAGTGACTTAGAACTGTGAATGTTGCCAAAGGCTGGACAAGTAGTCATTCTAAAGTTAACCACTAACTGCCCAAGATTGGGAGAATTTGTTTTGGACCACTGAGGCCTAATTTGGTAGGGCATTTTGCATATTCTTAATATGCCAGTTGAACACAGGGATACCACTCATGACTGGCTTGTGCTAGTCTTCCAGCACAGCGTGTATAGAACCCTCCTACAACACCACGCAATTAGACATTTGTAGACTGTTGGACAGCTTTTACGCAGTCTAGGGCTATGGAGTAAGAACACTGCCACAGCAAAAAACTGGATGCTATAAGGGATCTAAACAGCTATTGTTATTATCCAGCACACTAGGCACCTTATGTAGCTAATCAGAAGTGCTTTTGTCCTTAATTAAGCTGGACTGATCTGTCTGTGCATGCAGAAAAACCTACAACTTTAGAGAAGTCACAGGACAGTTTGTGGGAAACACAGTCAATGAAAGGTGTACATTTCTTGAATATACCCGTCTCCATATTCAACTAAACTGGTTCTTGAGGATCAAGAGGGAACAACCAGGAGGGTAGTTAAAAGCAAAGTGCTGAATCTGCTAGGTCTTATGATGCTGGGGTCAAGAGCACTGCTTAGTTTACTGAGCCTATATTGGTTTCATGTGGGGGAGGGGGGGAGGCCGAGTTTCTGTAATGGCTGATAGCCTGTCTGACAGCAGGGAAGGAAGGAGTACCTCATCCAAGTTGTTTTTAAGCTTGACAAATTTCCCTTCTGTGTCAATTTCTTCTATGGACACATTTCCTGAGCAAGACACATGCTGAACAGTCTTGAAGCTGACACTGTGCTCTCCCTTTTGGGATTCTTTCAGTTTTCTCTTTTTTCCATGCAGGAAGCGACGCCCGTGGCTGGTTGTTGCCTGGATTGCAACACTTTGGGAAGATGGACTAGATGGCAGTTTTAGTCTAAAGAGAGCCAAGTGGTCATATTAGATAAGTAAGTTATGAAGGAGGACATCATCATTTCTCCTCCCTTTCCCCAACTCTCACACTATGCCCAGACCTAGCGTAGCTTCCCCTCTGCCCATGCCTGCTTAGTGGAGTCTGGAATGTGGTATTATCTTTCGGCAAGGAGTCGCCCAGTGAACAGTTTGGAAAGCTTAGCATTCCAAGTTTTGAATGAACAAAAAAAAATTCAGAACAAGCTATGAAACTCACCACCATCCCTCAGTTATTGCATTTTCTCTTCTCCTTATGGGCTCTTCAAGACTTAAGATCTCTAAGCAAGCTATGGTAAGTGGTTACACAGTGAAGGGACTGGAAGGCTAACATTACTATTTAAGGTTTATAGAAAAGTTTGAATCCCTTAGCTGCCATTTTGTCACTTTATAATGTTATTATTGACATTTGATTAAAAGTTGTGTATCTTTAATGCATTTTAATCATTTAGAAGAGATTGCATAGACTGAAGTACAAAGGCCTTCTTCATTATTATATACCAAGGCCATAGTGTGAGTGGTTACCAGTTGGCTACTGGAAGATGATTAACTGCATATGTTTCTCCCTCCCATTCAGCACCTAGACTTATACCATGATGTTAGAAGAAAGTCTTCCTGTATAGCACTAGATTGCATCCTACCTCTGTTCTTCTCCTTCCAGCATCTTTCTGTAGGCATTTATTTCCAGATCTAGAGCTAGTTTCACATCTAATAGATGCTCATATTCTTCCAACTGTGCTTGCATCTGCCGCCGAGTTTGTGCCATTTCTTTATCTTTTTCAGCCATATGTCTTCGATGCAGGTCACGGTCATAATCCAGGGTCTCCTGTAACTCTCTTAGTCTGTTCTCGAGTGCAGAATTCTTAGATTTAATCAAGAGGTCTAGTTATCAGTGAGCACTTTCAATAAGAGATGGCAAGAACTCAGAGCAATTGGAGGGAAGGGAAAGCAGATAATGTGTAGAATATGCTAGTATCGTTAAGGAAAAAACCCCAACAATCTCATTCAAGTATGAAGCGCTACCTGGTTTTGATAATGGTTAAGCTGGGATGTCAGACTGTCAACTCTCATCTTTGTTTCCATCAGCTCCTCCCGAGCAGCATTGGCAAAGTCACTATTTTTGGCAGCAGAAAGCTGGGCATTCTCGATCTATGAAGAAAAAGTTGTTAGGAATATCTGATTAGGATTTTGGTGACCTTTTGTTTTAGTAAAAAGCATCAAGTGATTTACAGATACATATTTAGCCAGGTATAAAGATGTAGAGTACCTGAACACAGTTTTATATAAAAACATTTTCAAGTTGCTTTCAGTGGATATTGACTTGCCAAGACAAATTCAACATCACATAACCCGAATTCAGCTCTCCCACACTGCCTAAAACTAGTGAATTGTTCCCACTACACAGACTTATAGAAAAGTTAAAGAAATGAAGCCATTAGAGAAGAAACTCAAGTTCACTAGTTGTACCATGGCTAATGGGATAGGAAGTTGCATTGGGACAGTATAGGATACTACTACAGATATGCCCCTTTGAGTGTCAGCCTCCAAATGTTTAAATACCAGTACTGATACCAGAGCTGTGTGAACAAAGGGGGCGTAGCCATGTTTAACAGTGTATTCAGGAATCAAAGTAGTCAGGTCAAGCAAAATGTTTGGGGTGCTGTTCCTTTAAGAGAAGGGAAAAGCTGGAGAAAAATGCAGTAATAGTTGCAGGACCCCGGGGGGGGGGGGGGGGGGGGGAGGGAGAAGAGAACAAAACAAAAAAAACAGGCAAAGGAGTTAATACAAACATGGTAAAGCTAAAGTAAGAGAGAGTTGAAGACAAGAAAAACAGGAAGAAAGTGACAAAACAGATCAAGGTATTGACCCAAAAGTACAAGCACATGTTTCTCCACAACTAGAACAAAGGATTTTAATATTAGAAGTGTCTTCATTAATACATTTTTGGGACGAGATTCCAATCTCTGGTATTTCAGTGACATAAGTTATTGTAACTGAACTCATTTCTGGAATGTGGGGAGAGAGGGTGACACCATTAGTATCAAGGTACTTTTAACCTGGTAGGAAGGCTGCAATTACATCAGCTACCAAAACCAGTGGATTACATTAAATGTCTTTATAACGTGTACATTAAGTTTAACCGGTTAACTGATTAAGTGCGAACCCATAGGCAGGAGGCTGCTCCAGCCCCGCTGCCATGACCCCTGGCCTCAGGGGGCTGCTGGCCTGCCCTGTTAGGGGTCTGGCAGGGCTGGAGCAGCCCTCTGATTGTGGTAGGCCACAGGCAAGGGGCTGCTCCCAGGTTTGGTTAACTGGTTACTGCAAGCACCACCCATGGTTAATTGTTCACATTCCCAATTTTAGAGGAATAGTCAGTCTTGTTGCATCTGGTCCACAGTTTCAAATTTTTACTAGTATATTTCCTAGGAACAAAGATCATATTGGAAATATAATAACTGAGCAGAAATTAATCTACCACATTAACTTTGGTAGAAAGTTTAGATATTTGTAATAAGCACTTTAGAGCCAAGATTGAAATTTGTTGATGGTATGAATTATAACTTTAAACATTCCTAAGTACTCCCGTTATGGAAGATAGTACATATTTATGCATCTCAACCAATTTTACTGGCCACAGTTAAGTCACAGCAGATAAGCTGAACTAGCAGATCTTAGAGAGACTATACAAAGATTCAATTATTAGGATAGGGGCTCCTACTACAGAACAAGCCATCAGTTTCATAAGACTACTACTTAAAGCAGATGGACCAAACTCCATGTTAAATACGTAAGTCTGCTTGTTTAAAGGAAGTGTCAAATGCTTCTGTCATATGAAGATGCAAAAACCATGACAGCTAGTCCATTGTATTTGCTACTTTTGAAGAACTTACTTTGGCACTGAATGTGCGCTCCAAGCCATCTTTGTATTCTTGAATTTGGTCTTCATGCTCCTTTCTGAGTCCTTGCAAAACATCTGAAAGTTTGCTCTCAAATTCCCTCTGACGGCCAGATTCTATTTCTGCTATCCTGCTCTCATGGAATCTTTTGGTTTCCTTGAGCTCCTAGGAGGAGGAGGAGGAGGAGTAAGTATATTGCTTAAAGATCAAGTGAAATACCACCATTTCATTTAAAGCAGTTACATAATCCCAATTAACAGTCAACCCATGTAGCAAGTCAGTCACTCAGTTTAAAAGCAGATGTTTGTGATCAAGTACTTGGTCATCTGTTTCTGAATCACAAGAGATTGACACACAAAAAGGCCCATTAAGTCATCAAGTTCATCTGACCATGCTGGGTTATTTTCTCCCCATAGTAAATTATTGCTTTCCATTCTTGTAAAGATCTCCAAGCTATGGGCTTCTCATTAGGTGAAAGCCTTTTCCTGCCTGTCAAAAAGTGCGTTGACAGCATAATCTTAGTTACCCATCTAGCTAGAAAAGATCAGAGGGTTTTTTTTTTTAAATGAAGGGTCTTAATTTGAAATTGAGAGATTTTAGCACTTAAACATTTTTGAAAATTTCGTCCTAAGAAGCTCCATTCTGAATCTGAAGCGAGACTAAACATAGTTAATTCTGTAGTATACAGAACCTGATTATATAGAAAAAAAGATACAAAAGGAAATAGGGAACATACATTCTTGTTTCTGTGAAGCTATGAAGATAATGGCTTTGTTTTTTACATTAGACATACAAGCAATATTAGGACTGTAGTTATTTTAGCAGGTGTAAGCTGAATGAGAAAGCTAAAATTGTAAAGGTTTCCAGGATTTTGCAGAAAGCCTAAAGTAAACAAACTTCATACTCCAGCAGGACACGGATTAAAAAAAATAAGCATACACCTCTCCCACATGTATTAGGAGAACTACCTAAACCTTCTCAGTCTGATTTACACTGGCATGATAAAATAACTCTGCCGATTCTGAGGAGAAAGGACAGAGACATGCTCAAACATATTAGGAGACATTGATGATACCTGAATGTGTGTACATCCCTGGAGTTTACCCACCGAGGTGGCTTTTGTTGGCTGGCAGAGGGTCATAAGATTCAGCTAGTTACCTTTTTAGGAATCAAATGCATTTTCATATAGCCCCTGGATAACCTTACAAAAATCAATGGCAATTGGCATCCAGGAAATCCTTGCTAAAATTAACTTGGACATACATCTTCATGCAGGCGTTTCTGGAATGTCATTTGTTCTTGCAGAGTTTTCATTTGGTTTTCCAGGTCCACTCTCTTCAACATTTCACTATGGAGATGCTTTTTGGTATCTTCCAATGCCAACTTAAGCTAGGAAAGGAAAAAAATTGCGTGGTAGGTCAGAGTGTGAGAAAAGTGAGTTTTACGTTAATAGCAAAAGTTACAGTACTAGGGATGTAAGTGACTAGTCAACTACCGAATAAGTATAGGCTTATCGGGTAGTCAAGTAGACTAGTCTCTCCCCCCTCCTCCTTGCCTCTCCCCCGCCCCGACTTGCTGCCTCTGAAAGCAGTCTCCATGGGAGAGGAAGGTGGCAGGTGAGGCAGTGGTGCAGCAGAAAATGGCCCCATGCGGTTCTTGTTACATTTCAAAGGTGGAAGCAGCGCAGCAGGAACCTGGAGTGAGTGGGGACTCAAGAAATCCCCACTCACCCCGGGTTCCCTGCTGCGCCACCTCTGCCTTTTAAATGTAGTAAGCGCTGTGGGCAGTTCTTACTACATTTAAAAGGCAGAGGTGCAGCTGGGATAGCAAGTGCCCTGCTCCACCCCTTATCAACCAATTGATTAGTCAATGGAAATTTCATTGACTACTTGGTTAGCTGATTAATCGAAATTTAACATCCCTATACAGTACATTAGGTTTCAGTTATTCCTACAGCCAACAGCTTTAAGGAAAGAAATCTGATTTAGATCACTATACATCAACAGGATTCAGAATATCTGTGGTGCTCTTCACACAGAAGACACTCCCAATTTTGCCCTGAAAAGCTTAATGGAACAGGGCAACTTTCTACTTCAGAAGAGATCAGATCTCTAGCATGAACAAGGCTATTGAACAGTCACATATACAGAAGCCTCATTAATCACTGACCAGCTAGAGTTGTAGAACTATTGTTTCCTAACCCTACCCCAGACAAGCAACACAGTAGTTATTTGCCCCAGTAACACTAAGTGATCCAAGCCTCTTAATTTAAGACAACTATGAAAATTCAAAGGCCTGAAACCAAATAGATTGTTTGCATTTATTGTAATTAAGTCTCTTACCTAAAGTTCAGCTACATTCTGCAAGTAGAAGTCTTACACTGGGCCACCACGTCTACATTTCATGGTAGTATTTTAAATCATTCTAGTGAAAGACACTTAATCTCATATCCAGGGCTGGTGACAGACTTTACTGTGCGCTGGAAAAAGCAGCCAGCCCCCAGTGCTGCCCAGGCTCTGGTGGTGATTTTAAGGACCCGGGGCCCTTGCTGCCTCTGCTGCGACAGTAGCAGCCTGGAGCCCTGTGCCCTTTTAGATCACTGGTCCCCATGGCAACTGCCGCCTACTCTGTTGATGGCCCTGCTCATATCTAACAAACCCCAAACTGCAGTATAGTAGTCATCTCCTCCAACCCCTGAAGAACTCAAAATTGAACTAATAGAATCCTAAATCTGAAATGTACATTTCAGGCAATCTTTACAGGAAGAGGGACATGTAACAAAACAAAAACATGCTTTAAATCAAATGGATCAAAGGTTTCCCTTAAAGTTTGGGTAAAGCACTCAGATCCTTCGATCTAGGTAAACAGGAAGACATGAATTTTCCCTCCCAAATATCTGCCATTTCAGGGTATGTAACACAGGCTTGACACTAGCATGTAACCAGAAAGTTTGGTCTTGTCCATATAGAGGAGTCTGAAGAGTGTCATTCATTTTTATCAAGTCAAACTAGATACCCACAGAGGCCATTCTAGCATGTGTGTTATGAAGCAGAATTACAAGACTTGTAATGTGGTTCTGAATGTGTTTTGATCCATGTGCTTTCATCAAAATTCCACAAGTCCTTCTCTCCCAATCCTTACCTATTAAGTAATAGAGACTTCATGAATGTTTAAACCTTTACAGACTTTTTGGGGAAAAATAATATCAAAACAGCAACAGAACCAAAGGACTCCAGTGAGGGAAGTCATTGTGACTGAACTTCAGTATCGACATCCATGAAACAACGTAGATTCTATGCAATCTTACAGTGACTATTTGATCCTTTAACTCTTGAAGGTCACCCTCCAAACTTCTTTTTCCACTCAAAGCTGTTGCTAAGTCAGCTTCCTTGGAGTTCAGCTGAGCATCAAGGTCTCTTACACGAGCCTGTGCCAGGTTCAAGTCAGCTTCTTTTTTAGTGTTCCTGAAAGTGAAAGTTTTAAATTCATAAAAATGTATAGCAGGTGAAGAGAAAAACTTGCCATTTCTTTTCTATTTAGAAAAAAGAAAAAAGAGTAATATAGGAGTATAATTCACCATCCTTCATCACCACAAGAGTAAACTAGACCAAAAAACCCCCAACCCCCCCATCCCACCAAACATTAACAGCTATATTATTCCATTAGATGCTAGACTTACCAGCTCATTCTGTACATGATCTTCCAGTCCCATTTGATACCCTCCCACCCATCTAGTAGTAGTCACAGATTTCCATATCTCCCTTTGAGTGTTTTCTGAACAGATATCAGCCAGAAATTCTTTCAGTAGTCATTATGAGGAAGGTGAGAAAGCTAGTCTTTCAAGTTGCTAGAAAAGCAATCTTTAAAGTTTGGCATTGGCTAACCAGAGAGGGCAAAATCCTTGAGTCCCATGACAAGGTTCTTTTCTCACCAATGAGTGGGCATTGCCCCTTTGACCTTCAAGTGGGACCCTCAAAATCTTTTCTTTCACACCTTCCCCTGGGCTAGGTGGCTTACATCTCTGGCTAGCACATGTCTGTTAAGTTTCAAGTCAAATTTACAGTGCTAGGACAGCAGGGGAATCTCAGTTAGCTTAGCAGTTCAGTTTCCTCAGCTGTGTTGCACCAGCACATGCTTTGCTTTACTTTACTTGGCTCTGGCAGTCTGATAGGATTAACCGGACACTAACATTACGGATATGTTGCCTCAAACTTTAGCCAGACCCCTGGTAAAACAGCACTAGGTGTCCAGGAAACGTTTCTGGAACTATCTGCTAACCCAAAAGCCAGCAACCTGTAATGGAACTTTCTGTGAGAGGGAGAAATTTTGGCCCCACCTTCCTGGCTCTGCTGAGGTTAGGGTACAACTGTACAGATAATCCCTTGAGCATGCTCACTGGCAAATAAGCTAAGGCACAGGCCTCCGGGAGCATGGGGATCAACATAGTGCAGTTACATGGAGGGGGAGGGAAAACATGAGTCAGGAGAAGGGCCCTGGATGACCAGAAGACCTCTGCCTCAGGACTAGATGGGCTGCCAGGCTCATCCACTTTATTCCGAGGGAAACTTGACCTGGCATCCAGGAAGGGATTCTGGTAAGGTGATTGTGTGGGGATGGGGGAAGAAATCAGGACACAATGGGCAGCTTGGTGAAAGCCAGGAAAATACGTATTAGAAGGTATGGCATGCCCACTTTTCCCAAACAATAGCCATTTCTGCTTTTGACCAAGCACGAAGGAAGACTCACACAGAACACAGAACTCATTCAGAGGCACTATAATGTTTCTGGCCTCAAACAGCTACAGATAAGGATGTGACATAATGGTTAATTGACTAATCGAGTAGCTGATGGAATTTCCATCAACTAGTTGATGTACATTTCAAAGGAAGAATGCAGAACTCCACATGCAGCCTGCGGCCAGCAGGCAGTCCCGCTGACTCTGGGCTGCACGCAGCATGCAAACTTTGAAATGTACAAAAGTCCCCAGTGGTGGCTCTTGTGCATTTCAAAGTGGCAGCGCAGCATGGAGTCCAGGGTCAACAGGGGACCGCTGACCCCTTTGAATGCCACCTGATAGAGGCAGCAAGAGGGAGGGGGAAATCAACTAACCGACTAGACCATAAAGCAAATGCTTATCGGATAGCCAGTCGACTAGTTGTTAACATCCCTACTACTGACATGGATCTGACACTAGAAAGTGATGTTCCTGATTATCACACAGTCCTCTGCTCAAGTTTGAGTATACAAGGAACATATCCCTTATTTTATTGTGTTGAGATAACAATCTGTGAGTGAGTGATTTGTAATTAATACACCAGTTTTCCCAGTTGGTCACTGAATTTGTCCTCTCTCCCATCCCACAGTACAGTTTAGTTGTGCATTATTGCTCTTAATACAAAAGAGAGATGACAATCATTGGTTCCCCAGATAACAGCTACTACATAAATCAGATGCTTGTAACTAGACAAACAGTAAATAAGTAAGAGGACAGATGTTGTACGTCATCTGTCCTCAGTGTGGAATTTGTGTTTTGTGGATTTGAGACCATTTCCCTTTCTGGACCTATGCTATCTCCACCTATCTAAAAGTCTATATAATCCCCTTTAAAACCAAATTAAACATTACTCATTAACACATTTGTTAAATGTGTTTATGCTAACTTTTAGACCAGCATAAGCCATTTCGTAATTAGTCAACCACTAAGCCAGTCCCACTAATACTACAGTGCAGAATTATTTTTATTCTTCCTATTGTCCTCAAACCAACGAATTGCTCATGTTGACTAGAAGAGCTTAAATCAGTATTGTCAGAGCCTCTTAAAGTTAAAAACATAGGTAAGTGCAATATTCTTCAGATCTGAGAACATCCAAAAACCATTGATTAGCTTTTGAAGCCACATTTTACAACACATTTGAGGCGGAACCATGATTTCAGAATGATTTCTCTGAAAACAGTGGTGGGCAACGTGCAATCTGCCCATTGGGGTTGCATTTGCAGGTCATGCACCTCCTCTCTCCTGCCTTCCCCCATGTCTTGCGCACACTGGGGCCCTGCACTTATTTACTCCTCCCTCCCAGAACACCATGAGTCAGGTGATTCGTGGCATTCAAGTTCTGAGAAGAGAAAGGAGAAGAAAAGGTATGGGATGAGCTTGGGAGAGGATGTGGGGGATGAGGGATTCTCTTGTAAAGTAAGTTTAAACTTTAAAAATTCTTTGAAGTTGATGACAGTTCATTAATAGATGAATGATCAAATACATTAATACAGGACATGCTGGATATTTCAGAACAAGTAGAAATGGTTTAATCTTATCCTTAAGGTCTGGGCCCATGTGCAGGAATTTTTTTGGGGGGAGGAGGGTGAGCTGTGGGAGGAGCTGATGGCTGCCCCACCCCTGCAGCTCAGCCCCCGCCCCTAGCCTCACTCCTGAGGGAGGGGGTAGGGAAATCAGACCCAGCCTTCCCCCAGCTGACTGTAGCATGAGGGGTGGGGGAGAAGGGAGACTGTGGCAATGAGCCACTCCAGCCTCATGCTTACTTGGAGGACCATGGGAGGGGGCGCTTGCACCCTTCACAGGACTATGGTTAGTGCACATGACCAATTTCAATCTTGTGACCCACTGAAACAAAGGATAGCCATTCATAAAGCCTACTTGCTAGCCTTGGCTGCCTATCACTGCTCTAAAACCAGCTAGACCAAGAACCTTTCTTTGCCCTCCTGTTCTGAACCTTCTGCAAATGTGATGAGATGATGAGTGAGCTGGCATGACTATGGCTTTGGCAGTTGAGCCATAAACAGTGTAAAGCTTCAAAGGTCCTTAATCACCTCACCCCCCCAATCTGCTCTTGCAGGGGTTGGAAGGTTTTTGTTGGCAAAAGCGTGAGCAGTGTTTACACTCTTGGACATTTAGTTACAAGACTTGTCAACACAGCCATGTCCCTAAAAGCTGTGTAGGGTAGACATCCTGCAACTAGCCAGTCAGTCTTGTCACATATCCTGCACCTAGCTTTTTTAGTTACCACTATTCATTATAGTATGCACTTCCATCTCCCTTCCTTATGCTTTAAGAGTTATACAAAACACACTTTAGTAAAACAAGTTGAACAAGTAATAGTTATTGCTTCCAGGAAGAGAGTGTGGGATACTGTTCACCCCATAAGAGTTCTAAACTATTTAAAGCATATAGCAAATTCATGACATCCAAGAAGATAAGGGCGTTTCAAGTCTGGGATAACTGCAGTTAGCCAGCACAGAAACAAGTATCTCTAAATATTGCATCTAGTACATCTTTTGCTGTATGTACAGCATACGTAAAGCACTTTAATTTTACAGCCTCCTAAAAATGGTAGTTATTTCTAAAGACTAGCTGCTCAAGAAAGGCCAAAAAAAACCACACACCACATCAATTCACAGGATTACAAATCAGCCAAGTCTACGTTCTATAAACAAAGCCTGTGGAGTTAAACACTAGAAGTAGTTGAAAATTTTAATAACTGGCACCAACCCTCTTCTTGCTCTGCAGTCACAAAATGAGAGATGTTTTTAGGAAGCTTAAACTTCTGAACCAAAACCAAGTATGCAAGACAAGCCCAAGAGTTTTAAGCAGCTGGAAGTAGGAAAGTAAAGCAAGTATTTGCTCCAGCCCTGGAACACCAGAAACTTCATTCCAAGAGAGGGCAAGAATCTATTGGTACAGGTTTGAAATAGGAACACTGCACAGACCTGCTAGTAATACAGGTAGGAATCAAGTATCAGAGGGGTAGCTATGTTAGTCTGGATCTGCAGAAGCGACCAGGAGTCCTGTGGCACCTTATAGACTAACAGATTGCCCACAAAAGCTTATGCGCCAATAAGAGACCCACTTCGTCAGATGCATGTCAGGTAGGAATGTTAGTGATACTTGGGGTAGGATTCTTAACCTAACAAGCAGCTGTGGACAGGAGTCAGTTTTGGAGGGCATCCACCCCCTCCTCTCACCCCATGGGCCCCATAAGGCCCAGCTCCTTCATAACCTGGTTGAGGCCTGTCATTTGTTGACAGGTGCACAAATCCCTGTGTTTCTGTATTAGTCCTAGGACGTGCACTAGATTTGTTTATCCCTGGTGCTAAGCACCTGCCCCAGGCCCACTTTGAGGTACTCGCAGGAGCTGGGAAGGGCCACTGAGCTCCCAGAGGGGAGGCAGGACGCCTGCCGCGGAAGAGGGCCAAGGAGACATAAGCGGGGGGGGGGGGGGGGGGAGCGGTATTAGTAGCCGCTGGAGCCAAAGGATACTCCCCCTGCCATGTGACAGGCCTTGAAAACAGCTTCTCGCCGCCCGGCTGGCGCAGAGGGAAGGGAGGGGCCACCGACCTGGCGTGCAGCTGCCGGTGCTCCTCGCTGAGCTTGCCCAGCTCCACCTGCAGCGTGGCCCGCTCGATAGCGATGCCGTCCAGCGCCTTACGAGCATCGGCCAGCTCGGTCTCATAGCGGAGCCGCAAGTTGCCCAGCTCCCGGCTGCTCCCTTCCTCCTGCTCCGCCAGCCGCAGCTGCAGCGCGGATTTATCGGCCTCCAGGGCCCGCACCCGGTCGATGTAGGCGGCCAGGCGGTCATTGAGCTGCTGCAGCTCCTCCTTCTCCTGCAGCCGGCTGAGCCGGGTCGGGCTGAGCGGGGACAGGGCGGCCGAGCGGCGCAGAGCTCGCCCGCTGCCTGCGGGAGTGGAGGACACCGCCGCGGCCATGGCAGCGTCCCTGCGGGCACGATCCTCGGGGCCACCTCAGGCTGGGGAGGCACCTTCAGGCCCCTGCTACACGCAAGGCAGGAAGGCAACGCCCCTTTGCAGGTCACCTCCAAACCCAGCCCCCGCACAACCAAGCCGGCGCCTCAAGGAGCCATGGTCTCCCAGCGCCCGCCCGCTGCCTTTTCCTGTCCCCGCTGAGAGGCACAGTCGAGCTCCCGCTGCTCCAGCCAGAGTATATAGCCTGCAGCTGGCGTTCCCGAGCCCTTCCGGCACCGGCTGCGATTTAAAGGGCTCGCGCTGCGGGTTGGAGGAGAAGGTAGCATCAGCCCGGGGGTCAGGTCTCGTTCCCGTACAAAACGGGCCGGGCAAAGTTGGTGTTTGCTTTTCAGTGGAGCACGCTTCCTGAGCAGGCTAACACACGCCATTGCTGGGAGTGCCCCTAGGTACCGTTACTCGCAGTTCTGGAGTGTGTATAGGCAACATCATAAGGGGACAGACTGAAAATTTCCTATTTAAAAAAGCGTCCTTCCTTATGTTACCCATGGCCGTGTTCGGGTGCTAGGGCTGAGACCTCCTCCCAGGTTTGGCGATTCATAGTCCCGGCAATGAATTGCTTGAGCCCCGGCACATTTTTGATTACGAATTAAGCATTACTGTGTTCAGATTATTACAAACAAAAGACTCTCTCAAAGATCCCTTACCCTTTCTGGTTGGTGTTTTTCCTTTTGTTCACTGTTATTTAATTTTACCAATTTATTGATAAATAAATTGGTTAGTGAAAATAAAAGTCCTTTTCATTGTTTGTTTCTAGCTATTTTTAGCTTCCAGATCAGGTTTTGGTTCTCCTGCACCACAATGAACAATATTTAGAATGCAAATTGTTGGGGAAGATTTTTACATGCAAACAAAAATGTCACTTAAATTTGAAGCCACTGTGAAAACAATTCTATTAATTATAGGCTTGATAAAACTGATTTTTAACATTTAAGTTTTTGGAATGTCCCTTTCATAAGGAAATTCACTGGGGATTGGTCAATTTCCTTTATTCTCATTTGAGACTGACTCTTAATTGTTTGGAGGGCAGAGCTTGTGTTCTTTGCATATTCAAACCACAGGCAAATTTCCACAGATTTTATGAGGAGTTTGAGTAACATTGCAAGGAGGATCTTAATATGTTGTTATTAATATTATGTATCATTTGTATTGCAATAGACTGTAGTATTGTAGTAGTGACTTGCCCAAAAGTCAGGGCTGGCAAATAGCAAACCTGGGACTAGAACCCAGGTCCCCTAGGCCAGTGCCCTATACATACAATGGTGCTTCCCACTAGATTGGGCCTCAAGTGCAGAAAAACAGGTAATATTTTAACACAAATAAGCGCTATTCTCTATTTTAATGTGGTTCTGTTTCTCAGACTGCACCATGTTTTCTAAAAAAAAGTATTCCTACATCTTTTTTCTTTACTAATAATATGAAATGCTTTAGGGTTAGTTTGTGACTGGTACTTTCAGCTGTGCTGGCCCATGAAGGTGTTACTTTGAATGGGGTATAATGAGCTTCTTCTTTTGCTCTTAACCAGCTCTCCTAGGCTATGTCTACACTTGCAGCTTCTTGCATGAGAAATATGCAAATGAGGCTAAGCGTGGAATATCTCTGAGCTTCACTTGCATACCTAATGAGCCGCCATTTTTGCAGAAGAGGCTCTTGCACCAGAAGGAGCTGTCTACACTGCCCCTTCATGCGCAAGAAAAACCGTCTTGCGCAATGACACTATGCCAATTATTTTCACACATGGCCTTGCTCCCAGGACATCCCCCTCCTCTGGCCTGAGGACTGTTGGTCTCTGCTCACAAAGGAGGGCATGACCTCAGGGACAGTGTCTGCATGGATGACGGACCGCCTCTCCCTCTTTGTGTTCTCCACTGCTGGACCAGCCGGGGCTGAGGGGTGAGCTACCCCACCACAGCCAGCTGCCAGAGCCCGGGGGACCCAAAAGTGCACCAGGGTCCAGGAAGACCTCATGCACTAGCATGTCAGCATCCTGTGCAACATACAGCAGACCCTGGTGCAGAAGATACGTGACAACGCTGAGTGGCAGAACTGCGCAAGGGACCAGCTCATGCAGCGGTGTGACGTGTGCCATCGTGTTATGCATGATGGCACACCCGCCTGCTGCTGCTGCTCCTGGCTTCCACCCTCCTGCCCCCCTGCTATGCCCATTCCCCCTCTGCCTGCCCCTCACATGATGCCCATGCCCCCTCCTCCTGCCTCCATTGCCAACACTGACCCTGCTCTAGCCCCCGCTCCCTGTCATCCCTGGATCCACCCGACCCCTACTCCAACGAGATCCCTGCACCCGAAGTGGCACATCTAGCTGCCCCCTTCTCCCGCCAGGTTATGAGCCCCTCTCCCCCTGCACACCTTTTTTTAATGTAATATAAATACAGACTCGTTTTGTAACAAATCAGATAGGTGTTTTTATTGAGAGGTCAGGGAAGGGGGGAAGGAAGGGAATGTGGGGGGGAAGGGACAGGGCAGCAAGCCAGAGGCCCCTATTGGGGAGGCTGTGGGAAGAGTTGCTGTGGTGCTTGGGGCTACGTCTGGACTACCTGTGGCTTCCGAAAGAAGTTATGCAAATTAGGCACGAATTTGCATATCTTCTTCCAATCCCTTTTTTGGAAGAGAGAAAAAAAGTCTAGATGGGGTTTTCACGCAAACCCCCCCCTTTTTCGAAAGAACCTTGTAAACCTCATTTTTTCAGGAAGAAGGGTTCTTTTGAAAAAGGGGGGGGTTTGCGTGAAAACCCCCATCTAGACAGCTTTTCTTCTTCGAAAAAACCTCTTCCAAAAAGGGATCGGAAGATATGCAAATTTGTGCCTAATTTGCATATCTTCTTTCGGAAGCTGCAGGTAGTCTAGACGTGCCCTGAGCAACCCTCTCCCTCAGGGCCTCCCGGATGCTCACCCTGGCAGATGGCAGCTGTCTGCAGCTACTGGAAGGCTTGTCCTTTGCTGCCAGCTTCTGCCCCCCACCCTGGGAGGAAGGCCTCCCCCTTCCTCTCCACTATGTCGCGGAGGACACAACATGCTGCGATCAACTCGGGGATGTTGTGCTCACCCACGTCCAGGTGGGTCAGCAGCCACCTGAACCGTGCCTTCAGATGCCCAAAGGCGCACTCCACTTGGATTCGGGCCTGGCTGAGGTGGGCATTAAATTGGTTCCTGCTGGGGTCCAGGTGACCTGTGTTCAGCTTCATTAGCCATGGCATCGGGGGTAAGCTGTGTCCCCCACAATGCACAATGACATATACACGTCCCCAACTGCAAAGCCATGGTGGGGGAAGAATGTGCCCACCTCCAGCTTCCCATACAGGCTTAAGTTCCTGAGACATGGGCATTGTGTGCTCTGCCCTACAAGCCAACAAAAATGCCCGTGAACTATACACGGTGGTCAACCAGGGTCTGCAGCACCATTGAGAAGTAGCTGAGGGATTTGGGCTTATTTAGTCGGCAGAAGAAAAGCGTGAGGGGGGATTTGATAGCAGCCTTCAACTTCCTGAAGGGAGGTTCCAAAGAGGATGGAGAGAGGCTGTTTTCAGTAGTGACTGATGGCAGAACAAGGAACAATGGTCTTAAGTTACAGTGGGGGAGGTCTAGGTTGTTATTAGGAAAAACTATTTCAGTAGGAGGGTGGTGAAGCATTGGAATGGATTACCAAGGGACGTGGTGGAATCTCCATCCCTATGGCTACATCTACACTGCAGGCTTCTTGCGCAAGAACTGTTTTGCACAAGAGCATCAATGGCATTGTGATTGCTCTCTTGAGGAGGAAAGCTCTGATGGCCATTTTAGTGATAGGGGTTTCTTGCGCAAGAAACCCAGTTGCCCGTCCACACTGCCTTCTTGCGCAAGAGGGCTTATTCCTTGTGGGGAGAGGAATAATTATTGCGCAAGAAGCACTCTGTTCCGACACTTTACTGTAAATTTACTTGCGCAAGAACACAAGTGCAGTGCAGACATTCTGCAAGTTTTTGCGCAAGAACAGTTGTTCTTGCACAAAAAGCCTGCAGTGTAGACGTAGCCTAAAGGTTTTTAAGTCCTGGCTTGACAAAGCCGTGGCTGGGATGATTTAGTAGAGTTAGTCCTACTTTGAGCAGGGGGTTGGACTTGACTCCTGAGGTCTCTGCCAGCCCTAGGATTCTGTGATTCTATGACCTGAGCATGTATGCATACCTGTATAATTTACGAGAACTGTTTAAACAAAAATGAGGTTTCAGACAGTACGCAGGCTGGGTTCATTAATATAAAAATAATTTTCCATTGCAGATCTCATTATAGGAGTGGATGCAGAGTTTACATTGGTTGTGAAAAACCTCCACTATCAGTAATTTCCTTTCACTTACACCTCTCCTTTTTCATGAAAGAGGCTCCTTTCCTAAACCATTTTTGCAGACAAAACAGGACAATGGACAGCCTTCCATATTGTACAGTAACAAAACAGAACAAAAAACAGTTTACAGACTACTAGTGGATGTCTTTGAATGTCCAAATAAACATTTCTTGTTTCAGTCAGTGTATGGACTAGACACCCTGAAATCAGCTTGTAAAAAACATTCGAATGTTTCTAGCTCTGGCATTAGCCCTCAATGCTTCTGTCTCTGCAGAGCCTCACTGAAGTGGAATTGTGAGACCTGGCAGCTTGATAACGGCTTGATAATGACTGTGCTAAAGTATTACTAATAATAACTGGATGGGAGATGGAAACTCCTTGAGAAAGTTGAGAGTCTCTCACTAAGAAATCAGAGCAACAACAGTTAAAAAAGTAGTGTAAATCACAGTTAAATACCAAACTAGAGGGCTACGTCTACACTAGCATGATTTTCCGAAAATGCTTTTAATGGAAAAGTTTTCCGTTAAAAGCATTTTTGGAAAAGCGTATCTAGATTGGCAGGATGCTTTTCCGCAAAAGCACTTTTTGTGGAAAAGCGTCCGTGGCCAATCTAGACGTGGTTTTCCGCAAAAAAGCTCTGATCGCCATTTTTGCGATCGGGGCTTTTTTGCGGAAAACAGTACTGTGCTGTCTACACTGGCCCTTTTGCGCAAAAGTCTTTCAGAAAAAGACTTTTGCCCAAACGGGAGCAGCATAGTATTTCCGGAAAAGCACTGACAATCTTACATGAAATCATCAGTGCTTTTCCAGAAATTCATGCGGCCAGTGTAGAAAGCTGGCAAGTTTTTCCGCAAAAGCAGATGATTTTGCGGAAAAACTTGCCAGTCTAGACACAGCTGAGCTGTTTGGCCTTTAAAATGGATTTGAAACAGGGCTGAAAAAGCATTTACTGTTTTTATGTGTCTGATTATAATTTACATAAATAAGGATTTAACTCCCTTCTTTGCCTTTAATCATGCAATATATCCATAAATGAAATATCTATGTGGTATTATATACATAATATCTGACTTGTCTTTATAAATAAATCAGGGCAAGTTTCATAATGCTTACTGTGTTTTTTGTCTTCTGTCAGCACTACTGGCTTCTTTTAAAAGACTGTCTTGTTTCGCAATGGTCAGCACTAAACAAAGAAACAGCCATATCATTTAAACTATGAAATCTATACTGACATCATGGCCAGTTCTCTTCCATTATACTGCAGAATTGATGGCTCATTGTCAACTAGACATCACATATTTTTACTAATAGATTTTAAGCAGTCTGAAAAAAAAAAGGTTTTGGAACTGAAAAATTACTAAAACATTTAAAAGTGTTTATTTTAAAATAAAATGACTTTCAAAAGTTACTTTAGGACCCAGAAATGCAGCACTTTATATTTCTACTTTATACACCCAATTATTCTTGTCTATATTTCCCCCATATCTACATGAGAAAAGTATAAAAATAAAATAATTGATTTTTTTCCCTGACAAAATCTGAAGTAGTGTGTACCCAATAGTGTTTTGTCACTGATGCCTTTCCCTCCATAAAGTGTCATTCTTTCTTTTTTTACTAGTGTATTAGACTATTTTGCTTTCATTTACAAATGCAGAATATCTCTATCCACATGATCAAAGTCTGGAAGGCCATCTACCTCCTCATGCTCCCACACCCTGACATTTGCCAAGAACACTCATAGATGTCCATACAAGAACCCCCGTGGAATAAGAAAATGGGCTGAAATTCTGCTCTCAGTTACTCCAGATTTATAACAGTACTGACTTAAGAGATACCCTGTGGATTCATTCCAGGATAACAGCAGATTTTGTCCCATAGGTCCCAGTATTAGGTCATATTTGAATCTATGTTTTCACTTTGAAGAAAAATGGCCTAGGTTATAAGGGAAAGGAAGTCCCAGTATATTGGATAATAGTGCTGGTAGGAAAATTGCTATTACAATTTTTGACAAATATATATTGGAAAGCAGTCACATTTCTTTCCCCACCAACTGCATTTGATGGACAAGTCTGAATATCCAGAATTGTCAAGTAGTCTGCTTTTAAATTTTTTAACCCTACTAAATCTCTTCTACTCACACTGCTTTTTACCCCTCACAGGTCCTACTGATCCATCAATTATTCCTCACTTCTCCTTCATTATTTCTCTCTCCCCTCTAGGTCACTCTTCATTTCCCTCTCCCCATTCCATCTGCACTTCAGTAATTTACATAGTGATAGGACAAGTAAAACTACCATACCTTTCATGCCCTTCCTATCATCCTTACTGCAGAGTATCAGTGAGCAAAAGCAAATAATACTATTTACCTACTGTTGAGTTTTGTTTATCTGCTGTTGTCCATGGCTTATGACAACACTGATGTCCTCAGAGTTCTGGGCTAGTTTATGCTTGAGGTGGCACTGATGTACTCCAGAACACTTTATTCCTGACCACTGCAGAAGTCACCCAATGAAACTTTGGAGAAATAGATCAGACACACATTTGCAGGAAGACAAACAACAAAACACATGGACTAAGAAATTAAAACTTGGCATGTTCATAGTCCTCTGTAGGGATGCATTTTTTGTGATGTTTGAAAAAAAACTGGTTAAGGAATACAGATATTATGAATAAATAAACATAACATAGTTTGTCTCTGTGGTATACTTTCCCTTTGACTTATCTGCACACAGATCTTCATCTCGGCATGTTTACATGTTTTCAATTATGCACATAATAATCTCCTCAATCCCTCTGTAAAAAGATATCCCACAAAACTACATAAACAATCATGTACATGTGTTAAAACTGAGATCCAAATGGAACTCTGACCATTAAAGAACAATAAAAAATAAATGTATGCCATCTGAATCAAATTGTACATATTTTGGAGAGGAAAGTAGTGAAATTTAAGACATCTGCTTCTACTGTACAGGATCATAAATATGCAAATGAATCACAATTTTTTTCAGTGAAGACTGAAAAGGAATTTGACTAAGAAAGATGGACAATTTTTATTAAAATACTTGAAACAATGACGCTTTGTGTTCATTGGAAGAGTTAATTATATTAATTTAGCCATAAATTAAAATGCCAAACAAAGGCACCGTTTCTCACCTGCTATTCTGGCCAATAGCACTAGATAAGGGGCAATGTGGAGCCCAATGCCTTCTGCAGCTCCTTATGATCAAAGCTATGCAACCGTTCTTGAGCTGCACCCACTTACACTAACAAAGAATTTGGTCCTTACATAGTTCTGTACACTTGGGAGGTCTGTCAGTGTATAATCCCTGCCTCAAAAAAATTTGTAATTTAAAAAGCAAACACCAGTACAAGACAAAATCCAGAACAATTTGTAGAATAGAAGTGATGTTGGTTACATGAAATATTTTTTTTAACTAGTCAATCAGATTTAGCTCCTGTTGAGATCTTAGGGCTCTGAAGCCAACATTCAGTTTCTGCAGTTGCAGCAACAAGGCCTCTGCAGGACACCTGCAGCTTGATACTCATTAAACTTAATTTTGACTTATGAGCCAAAAGCTGTTCTGCACTGTTTCAGTGGAGCTCAGACTTGTAGCTTTGCCAAACATGCCCTCACTAGTGTAGACTTTCCCTATATAGTGAAAATGGCCCTTGTGACCTCTAACTGACTCAGCTGAGCATGCTTTAAGAGAACTATGTCATGAATGGATGGATATATCTCTAAGGGTATGTCTAGACTACATCCCTCTGACGACAGAGGGATGTAAATTAGACATACCGAAATTGCTAATGAAGCGGGGATTTAAATATCCCATGCTTCATTAGCATAAAAATGGCCACCACTTTTTGTTGCCATGGAGCTTTGGCGACGAAAAGCGGCAGTCTAGACATGGATCTGTCGCTCATTAAAGCTTTGACGACAGATCCTGTATACCTTGTTGTACGAGGCATAAGGGATCTGTTGTCAAAGGCTTTAGTGAGTGACAGAGCAGCATTTAGACTGCTGCTTTTCGTCGCTAAAGCTCCGTGGTGACAAAAAGAGGCGGCCATTTTTATGCTAATGAAGCGCAGGATATTTAAATCCCTGCTTCATTAGCAATTTCAGTATGCCTAATTTACATCCCTCTGGAAACAGAGGGATGTAGTCTAGACATACCCAAAGAGAGTGATAGTTTGCTCTTGCTCTTGAATATGATGTAAAAAATATTTTTATTTTCTGTTTTAGGTTTGCACATCTTTTTGCACATACCTAGGAAGCTGAATTTTTATGGTCAAAACTCACTTAAATTGAGCTATGTAAACACCAGTAGACTAACTAAAATCATTTTTTTTATCTTTTTTTCTTTTGCCTTTGGCTATGCCCCACAAACATCTCTTTTTCTCTATATTTTTCTTATTTGCACTGTCTGATTACATTTGGAAAATTCAGTAGTCAAATCAAGCCTAAGTCAGGGTGTCAGAAAGTGTTTCATTGCTGGGATCACAGGCAGAGGCCCGTGGTCTTAAGCTAACTAAAAATAAATAAAGGATAATACTATCATAGTTCCAACCAACTTCCTTGTAAGATCATGCCAGCTGCACAGATGGAGAGGATCATAACTGCAATAGTTCAATGAAATAACAAGCATAAATATTCATATTTCACAGTTTTATGATTTGAGGCCTCACAATTGCCATGTTTAATATTAATCTAAATGATACATATTTTACAGGCCAGCAAAAAGAAAGAGTATGTATAATGAAAAATGTAACTACTGACAGCAGATTAAAAAAGAAATTGTGTGAGAGAGACTTTGGAGTTTATAAGAGTATCAGAATTGTTTCCCACTACATAGAATACATTTAAACTCCACATAGTCAATGTGGGATAACACTGAATGTAAGATTTGCGATATCGTCATCTATGCAGTTTATATTCCAAATACATTGTTGATTCAAGGGGCTTTACTGCAAGAAGCAACAGTCTAATTGGAGAGAGTCAAAAACAGAACAAAAAGGGCGGACTGGAAAGGAAAGGACAAAAAACAGTCATTTGGGTGGTTCAGGTCAGGAACACTTCCTATCAAATATGGGAGCTGCCTGCCCCCATGTGCATACCGGCTCCTGCCTGCCCCTCTGCACTGCTGCCTCTGTATCAGATACAGCAGCACCCGGGGTAGGGTGACAGGCAGCTCCCTGGAAGCCTGTTTAAAAGCTGGTGCCCTGTAAGCACTGGCTCCCACCTGTAGCCGCCACCCTCCACACTGCTGTCTCTGATGGGGCGGTGGTACATATAACCATGAAGATTAACCGATTTCAGGCTTATTGGTTAACAGTTTGCACATTTACACAAACACATCCCTAATTATAACAGATGTGTTGTTTACAAAATACCAATAGGAGACTGCACCAATCCAAGTACAAGTAGTACAATTAAGTTCATGCTTACATTGCACTAAGTGCTCTAAAAATACTGAGATAAGCATCGTTTTTCCCCCCAAACACTTTATAGTCCAAGGCCCTGCAAAGATTTTAAGCACATGTAACTTTATGCATGTGAGTAGCTTAAGCCACTGGATATACTCACTTGTATAAAACTAGGATATGGGCCTTAGAATCCACTTTTATTTTACTGCATTAAACTCTCTGCTGTAAAATGTATAATCTATTTTATAATCTATTTTACTGGTTATTTCAATACTTTTCACCCTTTTCACAACTGTGTTGCAGAAAATGAACCAACATTTCTAAGATTCATATTTGGGTTGATAATTTTCTCTGATATGCAGGTTCTCAGTGCCACTGTATCCTGTAGAAAAATGTATATTGTACTATAGCTGATTGTGCATATCAGTTTGGGAATGGGGTGTCAGAAGCAAATGATATCGTTAGGCTACGTCTACGCTGGCATGATCTTGTGCAAGAACTCTTTTTCAGAAGAGTTTTTGTGCAAAAACTCTTCCAGAAGAGAGCGTCTACACTGGCATGTGCTTTTGCGCAAGAGCATCCATGCCAGTGTAAACGCTCTCTTGCTCAAGAAAGCTCTGATGGCCATTTTAACCATAGGGCTTTCTTGCGCAAGAAATTCATGTTGCCTGTCTACACTGGCCTCTTGTGCTAGAACAGTTACGCAATAGGGCTTATTCCTGAGTGGGAGCATCAGAGTTCTTTTGCAAGAAGCCCTGATTTCATACATTAGAACATCAGTGTACTTGCGCAAGAACTCGCGGCCAGTGTCAACAGGCAGCAAGTTTTGGCACAAAAGCAGTTGCTTTTGCGCAAGATTGCACCAATGTAGACACAGCCTTAGAGAAAGGATTTGGTTGGGTTGGAAGGTCAGAGGAAGAAGACTGAGAAGCATAGTTAGAGAGGGGGAAAAAACAATTAAAAACACGCAGACAAGCACTCAAAGTAAAATATTCATTAGAACCATATCTCCAAACCTTATGTGTTTCTTCACTAATTTCAATACTCTTCACCAAAATAAGAACAAATGGGCACCACCATATCTTCATACTGCTATACTCTGCCAAAATTAGCCTATTTAGAAACAGAATTGTGTATTCAGTTATTTACTGTAGGATAGCATAGCAAAGTGTTTTTTCCTACTCTGCAACTTTTATTTTGGGAACAGAGAGATTTTGGGATCTCTAAAGTGCTACACATTTTAAACATGTAGTTCTGCTCTAAAAATGATTATGTAACAAGGGCACCTTCTTATACAGGAGATGGTGACCTATCTGCATTTAGAGTCAGATTTGCTTACTTTAGTGAAAATACACTTTTATTGTTAGCCATTCAAAAATAGCAGAGCTCTGGGACAGTGAACTATTGGTATATATTTTCCTGGCTCCTGACTCAATGGAACTGATAACTAAATTTCAATGGTGCCCCCCCCCCCCAACCTGATTGACTTCAAAGTTTATTCTTGCTACACCTGTGCAACTTCACGGAGGGAAAAAGGGCTAACTGAAAATAATAATTTAAGGACAATAATGTTGGATATTTATAACTGTTCCCTGTCTAGGGCCGGGAAAGACCAACCTCTTCATTTTAGTTATAATTCCTGGTATAATACAAGCCTATTACTGATGGTAATTCATGAAGAGGAACGGACACAGCTTTTCTCAATAGACCTGAGTTTGCAGAGCTCAGAGTTAGAGAAGCCTTCTCTTTACTTGCAAACTAAGCACCTTTAATAAGGGAATGACTGAAACACAAATAAGCCGGGATCCCACAAAACTATTTGTACAAAGTGAGTAAAGTTCAACAGAACTCTTACTATAAAATATGTTATAGTTGGATTTGAGGAGCTCCCTCAACACGGCACCTTCAATTCACCTTCCTAACTTCGCAACTTCTTTGGTTCTCTTCTCAAACTAGTTGTTTCACTAGAGGGCGCTCCGGTCCTAACCATGACAGTGAACATATTTAACTTGCTTTTGACGACTCTAAACAAAAAGTTTCCAATGCAACGGAACAAACTCTTGAACAAACCCTTCCTCGGTTGTTTAGTTCACTGGTGAATGTTTTAACTTCAGTGGCACGGATAAAACAATAGACCGCTTTGCTCTCTGTTGAATACTAATGCTATGTAACTGGAAGACTTCTTTGGCCCGGGAGAGAAAAGCAACAGGGCAAAGGTAAAAGCATTTTTACAGTGTTCCAGTTCATCATTTTCTAGTAGAGGGATAAAAAGTTACCAAAGTGCTGTTTGGGGCACACTCGTGAAAGCATCTTAAAAGACAGCGTGACTAAAATCGTCTTTGGTGTGTAAAGAAATGTGCAGCTGTATTGAGAAGTTATCAGGACTCTTGTGGTTCGGGAGTCGATTAGCGACAATTTGCTGCCTAAATTACCCTGGGGAAGAACTGCCTGCTACTGCAGATCCCTTCGCACGTGGGCTAGGCAGCGGGTGAGTGTCGGCATGTGAGGACTGGAGGAGAGGCTTCCGGAGCAGGACTAGTGTGCAACTACCTGCGCAAGCTGAGAACTCCTGTAGCGCGGGGCTCCGTCAGCCTTGGCCCGGGGGTTGCAAGTGGGGGCGCCGAGGCGGGATCTTTTGCGTTGCTGCAGGAAGCTGGGAGGCGGCCGCCCCGTGCATTGGTACGGAGGGGCTGTAGGATGGATGGGGTGGGGGAACCAGATGCGGTGGGTCCTGAGGGGGGGCTGGATACCGGGTCCCCACGCAGCGGTGCCACGGCTGCAGGTAGTTGGGAGCGGGGCTTGCAGGCCAGTGGCACCGAGTAGGGGGCGGTTGGCACCCGCGCTCTCTAGGCAGCCGCTGGGAGCTAAGCGGGCTACCCCCGTGCGGCAGGTGGAGGCGCGCGCGCGCGCTCCCGGGAGAGGGGCGGCCCGTTTCCAGCAGCCCTTGGCTAACGGGCTGCGGTGGGCTGGGGCCTGGCGCGAGGGAGGGGCAGGCGCTTTTAATGCGGGATGCTGTAACCCGCGGGCGCTGACAGGCGAGGCGCCCCCTGGCCAGGCGGTGGGAAGCAGCGCCTGCGCCGCCCGCCCCTGCACACGCCGCCCGAGCAGCCGAGGGACCCCGCAGAAGGTGGGGGGAGGTCGCGTCGGCTTCTGAGGTGAGGACGCTCCGGGGAGCAGAGCGGCGGCCGCCGCCGCCCGCTACCTTGGCGGGAAGCGCCCCTGCGGGGGAGGGACCACGTCAGTTAGTCATGAAAGTTTTGACAGGGGCGCAGGGGGGCGGTGCACCTCCCGGGTGCTACCACGAGTCACCTGCGCGCCCCTGGCTACTACGGGGCTCCGCGGCACAGAGGGAAGCTGCCGTCCAGGGGCCGCTGAAATCTGGGGGGCGCTGAAGGGGTCGGGGGTGGCTCCAGCTTCAGGGGAGCCAAGTGAGGGCTGAGAGCGGGACCCTTCCCCGCGCGCCCGGACCCAGCCCTCGGCCGCGTTGAGAGCTGGCAAATCCAGCATTTGCGGGTTCCATTAGCCCCCGTAACTCGTTCCCCAGGCTGGACAAAGCGATCCACCCGAAGAGGCAGGTCCTGTTCCGTGTCCGCAGGCCCCCGCCCCGCCGTTCGCTTGTGCATCACGGGGCTCCCTTTGCTACCCCGGCAGCTCACTTGTTTAAAATAAAACCCTCCTGGGCAGCGGTATAGACCAAAGCGTGTCAAATGCACAGCGCGGCTCAGTTGGGTCAGTCGCAGGCAGGAGCAATAACTGCAGGAGAAGGGCAGGGAAAAACCTTCATTCTTGAAATGTTGAGGTTGATTAAAACTTTTGAATGACAAAAGCATACGGCAGCCCATCTGAACGGCAAGGAAGTAAACAGCCTGATTTCCGTAAGGAATCTAAATTAGGGTTGCTTGGTTGAGCAGTGCAATAAGAACTGGCTGCTTGGATAGGTAGTTTTCTTTTGGGATATTTGGCCTATTTAAAAAGGAGAAGGGAGGGAGGTTGTTCGTTTTGTTTAAAGACTAGATTGGCGTTTAGATCATTTTGGGCTTTGCACAATGTCTCTGGAAGCAGGAGGGTGGTAGCGGGAAAGCCTGCAATATAACCTTTCTGATGAGATCTCTTTGGTCATGATTATATATCCCACTCCAGCTTTAAGTAGCAGGCAAAAAGACAGATTTCCATTTAAGGTCAGTAAAATATAGTGGGTTTATTACACGATTCCTTTGATGGGCTTAAATGAAAGTTTTCAGTAAAAATGGCCTTTTAGCTTGGAGATGATCTCTAATAAATTGATGGGTTTATTTTTCTTCTCTTGATCACTTGCTTATAACTTGTGTGGAGCTAGCAGGTTTGGAAGGGGAGTAAATGAATGGCAAAGTCCAGGGACTAGACTCCCAGCTCTGAGTGGGTGAGGATGCTGAAGAAAAAACTCATCATAAATCTTCTTCTCTGAGAATTGGGATGGGAGTGGTTGCTGATTTGATAAATTAACTTACAGGCAGGACAGAATCTAACTCACCCTCTGTGGCCAATTTCCCCAAAGGAATTTATTTCCCGTTTTGGAACTACCTCACTCTGCAGGCTGTGCCTGTGGTGTAAGCTGTAAGTCTGCTTTGCTGGCCAGCACAAACCTCGGGTGTTTAAGTTGCATCTCTTCCAAAGCCTGATTCCCTGTCCTTGCCCAATTTGTTTTAGTCATTGAGACTCTGGCAGGAGGTATTTGAATTTGTTTAATTATAACTGAAACCTTCTCTCTTGGCAGAGCCAGGGACAGGATGATGGCCAGCCCCAAAGCCAGAGGGCTCTCCTGGGAGATTACTTGGCTTGTATTTGCCATCTGTACCCATCTACAGGTAGGTGATGATCATGTTGCGGTATTAATTACCATACATTGGTTCACTGAACATTTCAGGCACTTCCATTTATTATTTTAAACAGAAAATTGTTGAGGCACCTGTGTTCCCCAGCCAGTGGTGCCAAGAACAAGAATTTCCATTGTTGAAGCTAGAATCAAAGGAATTGATGCAGCCAGTAGCATTCTACCTGTCTTTACAACTTGGGTTTCATGCTCTTATCAAATGGCTTGGTCTGCTTCAAGTTGAGGCAGCGGCCTCTTGCCCCCAGGAGACTTAGGAACAGAGAGTGCTCAGTTACTATGGTGACGAGGGCCATATAAGTACATGAAGAGAGCCAAAACCATAGAAGTCAGTGGAAGTCTTTCTATTAACTTCAGAATAAGCTTTGGATCAGGTCATTAGTGCATTCAGGATCCATGGAGAAAAGCCTTGGCTGCCGACTGATCCCTTGCCTGACACATAAGTCTAATCAGTTCCAATACATGAGTAGTTTTAAAACTTATGGAGTGCTTCCATGCAGCATAGATGTCATCACAGTATGTCATTCTCTGCACTAATATTTCCCATAGTGCAGTAAATCTGAAGTGCTCTTTGAAGTTTTACATCCCTACAAATCAAGAAATTTTAGAAGAAGAAAGCAAAGTAAGTTTGACAATTTTGCAGAAACAATATTTTTACCAGTCTTTGAAGATAATACAGTGATGAAACTTTCAAAATAAATACCTGGTGAAACAATGATCTTGAATTACACAACCACAGATAACATTGCTGTTGTTATTTATTTATTTGTATTGTGGTTGTACTGAAGGCCTATAGTCACTGATAAGAACTCCATTGTGCTGTTTACAAACACAGCTCTTGAAGAGTATGCAATCTAATTCAATAGGAGTAGTGGGACAGATAGCCTAGTTAATAATAAAATTAATAAGGCCTGGTCTACATTCAGAATTTCACTTGTTTTAGGTAGGTCATTCAGGGATGTGAAAAAATCACTTCTTAGGAGATGAAGTTAAGTAAAACTAAGCCTCAATACAGGCAGTCCCCGACTTACGTGGATCCGACATACGTCGGATCCGCAGTTACGAACGGGGATGCCCCAGAGTACACGGACTGTGGGACCTCGCGGTCCTGCCGCCTGTGTACTCTGGGGCTTTCTCTGCGTCTCCCTGCTCTGCAGACCAGGAAGACGCAGAGCAAAGCCGCGGAGGGGCTCGGGAGCCCAGGGACGCCTGGGCTGCCTGAGCCCCCCTCCCGCCCCCGCCCCCCCCACCTCCCGCGGCTTTGCAAAGCCGCGGGGGGGCTCGGGTAGCGTGGCACCCCAGGCGCGCCTGGGCTGCTCTGCTGCCGGCTTCCCCGAGGCTTTGCAAAGCTGCGGGGGGGAGGGGCTCGGGCAGCGAGGCACCCCAGGCAAACGTGGACTGCTCCGCTGCCGGCTTCCCCGCGGCTTTGCAAAGCCGCGGGGGGGCTCGGGCAGCGGGGCACCTCAGGCGTGCTTGGGCTGCTCCGCTGCCGGCTTCCCCGAGGCTTTGCAAAGCCGCGGGGGAAGCCGGCAGCGGGACAGCCCAGACGCCCCGCGGCTGTCCCGCTGCCGGTGTCCTCAGAGGCTTTGCAAAGCTGCGGGGGAAGCCGGCAGCGGGACAGCCCAGACGCCCCGCGGCTGTCCCGCTGCCGGTGTCCTCAGAGGCTTTGCTCCCCGTCTCCCTGGTCTGCTGGTCTCCAGCAGACCAGGGAGATGGGTAGCAAAGCCGCGGAGGACCCAGGCGGCGGGACTGCGGTGCATCTCGTTCCGCCGCCCGTGTCTTCCTGGTCTGCTGCGGTGTGTGGGGGGGGGCGCAGCTAGTACGCCCCCCCCAGCAGACTAGGCTTTTCTCCGGACGCCTGTGGCAGAGCAGCTGGGGTGCTGCCGGTTGGTCCCGCAGCGCCGCTCTGGGCGCTACTGGTCCAACCCAGCAGCACCCCAGCTGCTCTGGTCCTGATTCAGCCGCTGCTGGTCATTTTCAGCAGTGGCTGAATCAGGACGCCTGGGGCAGAGCAGATGGGGTGCTGCTGGGTTGGTCCAGTAGTGCCGAGGAGCGGCGCTACTGGAGCAACCCAGCAGCACCCCAGCTGCTCTGCCCCAGGCGTCCTGATTTAGCTGCTGCTGAAACTGACCAGCGCTGACTACAGGAAGCCCGAGGCAGAGTTGCTGACTTGGGGACACTTGGGGTTCTTAAGTTGATTCTGTATGTAAGTCAGAACTGGCGGTCAGTTTCAGCAGCGGCTGAATCTGGACGCCAGTTCCGACTTACATACAGATTCAACTTAAGAACAAACCTACAGTCCCTCTCTTGTACGTAACCCGGGGACTGCCTGTATAGACATTGCTAGATTGATAAGAGGAATTCCTCCATCAGCCAAGCTTGTTTCTGAAGCATCACAGTACAAATATTTGCTACAGTAGCACAGATGCAACACCATAGTTGTGCTGCTACAGTGTAGAGGAGGGATGTAAAATTTCAATTAATTGATTAATCGAATAGTCGATGCAATTTGCATTGACTATTGAATTAGTCGATAAGGGCACCCGTGCCTTTGAGGTGTAGCAACAGCCCCAGGACTGTTGCTACACTTCAAAGGTGAAAGCGCTGTAGGGAGCATGGGGCCAGCGGGGGACTCCAACAGTCCCCCACTGGCCCTGAGCTCTTCGTGGCGTTTCAAAGCGGCAGCACCACATGGAGCCAGGGTCCGCTGGGGACTCTGAGTCCCCAGCGGACCTTGGGCTCCATGCGGTGCTGCCGCTTTGAAATGCCGTGGGGAGCCCGGCATCAGGCTCCATGCAGCGCTGCCACTTTGTAACATTGCGTGCAGCTCGGGGCAAGCTGGGGACTTCCAGCTGGCTCCGGGCTACACGTGACATTTCAAAGTGGCAGACCCTGGGCTCCATGTGGTGCTGCCGCTTTTAAATGCAGCATGCAGCCTGGGCAGCTGGGGACTCCTACCTGGGTCTGGGCTCCACGTGGCAGTACAAAGTGACAGTGCTGCATGGAGCCTGGGGTCTGGCCCTGGGCTCCATGTGGTGCTGCCGCTTTGAAGCATCCCCTCCTCCCCCCCTTCTGTCTCTTTCTGGTAGAAGCAGCAAGGTGGGGGAAGCGACTAGTCGACTAGCATGTCCTATCTGATAAGCATTTGCTTATTGGATAGTTGACTAGTTGTTCACATCCCTAGTGTAGAGAAGCCCAGAGCTTGATACATTTATTAATGGTATTATAAAATGAGATTCTTCTTTGAGGAGTGTCCCTCTTGGTGTTCTGCTTCAGACTTATTTCAAGTGCATGTGGGCTTTTGATCAGAAATGTTTTACTGTAGTGCCTGTTGACTGGTGCATGCATGGTACACATCCTTGCTCACAGAAATGAGGATACATATGGGCAAACTGCCCTCAGTTCTTCATCAACTGCCTTTTGCCTAAAAAGGAGAATAGAGCATGATTGTTCTCTTCACAACTTACTTTTAGGATATATAGTATTGATCAAGTTCTTGAGACATTTCCCCTTTTTTTATGACCCCCTCAAAGAGATTGTTCTGGAGTTTGATCTGAGATATGTCAGGATCCTAGAGCTTTAAGAGATGTCTTTCCTTACAGGAAGCTATCCTGATCAGTGAGAGGCGTCCATGGTAATTCGGCTGTTTGGGAGACACTGATTTCCCTAACAAGTGAAAAATCTAAATGTAGATCTCAACTGTCCCCTCTATTGAGACATCGAGTTTAAATTATCCTTGATAATAGAGCAAGCCTTATGTCTGTCTTCTGACCTGAATGTTCTACCCCCCCCGAACATAAGCCCGTGAGTACTGCTAGTGTCCATCTGCCTCAAGAGCCTGGTCATCAAGAGCCGCCCGGGCCATATGTGTTGCTGCACCATCCATTGCAGGGTCTTAGTCACCAAAGTATCAGAACAGACAGTTTCTGCATCAATGTCCATAGTAAGGAGGGCTGTGTTATCTACATTTCTGGATATGAATCTTGTGATCATGGACAAAACCTAAGTTTTATGTTTTTTCTTTTTTTTTTAAATTCACTGTAGAATCAAAGCCATATTGGCATGGTTCCCTCATCCCCACAAATGGTTTTGGCTTTGCTTCACTTGTTTTTCTCTTTTTTCTTTTTAAACAACACACTGAAGTAATCAGTAGTCCATTGTAAGTAGCTTCATGAACATTTAAAACCAGGTCAAATTTTGGTCTTGACCATCCTTTTTTATATTCTAATATATGATTATAAGGCATGAATGCTTATCTTAGCCTTGCAGGAAGCCCTTTAAATTCCTAAATGGTAGCTATTATTAAATATAACATTTCTGGTTTGGAATAATTATTCATTATTTAATTGGTTGCGTAGGGCCATACTCTATGGGCTACACACAGCCATTCTAGCCTCATATTGAACCATAACTTACAGTTGTGGTGTTTTTGGCTGCTAAAATGCTTATGTCTGGAGCTCAGCAATTTGAAACAATTGCATGCTGGGACTGGATTACTTGTCTGTAATTGATTCATTTTATCCTAGTTGAAGCAGGTACTGAATCAGATAATGCCCAGGTTAAAAGAATCTTATGGAAAGGTGGCATGAATATGATGCAAAGAAAACTGCAGCATGAGTTGTCAGAAGAAGGTAGCTATTAAGGAAAAAATACAATTAACTTGAGTTATAGGAGCTCATTCTGATTCTTGGATGCCATGGTGATGAGCACTGCATACATGTCTAGATATATTCTAACTCTGGAATTGCATTCCACAGGTTTTCAGTTTCTCTCTCAAGTTTCAGCAAGGCTAGTTTGTCATGTGCAGATTAATGGCAGACAGTATTATTGGCAATGACTCCACCTACGCTGGATAATCCAGTAAATATTTGGCTAATGAAAACTTTAGTGTGGGCTTCCTCTTGAAGAAATCCATGTTGTGATCAAGGGTTATAGCACATATTTGACCTTTTGGGACAACAGAATTAATCAATTGATCATTCATAAACTTGAGTCTAGACCCTCCTCCCCCCAAAAAAACCAACCAACCAACCAACCAACCAACCAACCAACCAACCAACCAACAAACAAAAGAACAACAAAAACAACAATACATAGAGCTGGCTTCTTAAGTCACAGGTGACTCTAATGAATTCAGTGAAACTAAACCAGTACGACATGCATCTGACTAAGTGGGTCTTTGCCCATGAAAGCTTATGCTCCAACGCTTCGGTTAGTCTATAAGGTGCCACAGGGCTCCTCGCCGCTTTTGCGGTATGAAACTGATGTAAATCAAAGTAGAAGCAGATCTGTGCAGTTTTCTTCAGCCATTTAAAATGAAAAAGATAGCAGAAGTGTCATTAAAGTGTTAATATTTTCAAAGATTGAGGATGATGAGTCTGTATGTACAGTGACTTCAGTATTCCAACTCACCCAGAATCAGCACTTCAATTTGTGGCCATTCACTACATTTTTCTGTGGGCTCACACTTGCCATTGACTTGGTTTTAAATACTCCCCTATATGTATCTGAGCACAAAAATGATATGCTCCCTTGTGTTGCTAGATGGCAGTGGTCCAAAGGATGTGTTGCAGATATGGATGCTGAGAATATAAATAGTTTGAAAATTAGTATACATAATAGCCAGAGAGAAGTACTTGAATGCTTTTTAGTTGTTTTTATGTTTATTTCTTAAGGAGGCCTGATTCTGCATGATGATAATGGAGAGAGCGTCTCCCTTTCATCATGGAATTGATCTCCTGATTAACTTCACATGGTTCCATTTTTTTAGGTACACAGTTAGACTTTTCATGAAATATGTGATTTTTCTATTCTTAGTGGACTATCCATGGTTACTAGTGATCACTAGCAAATTCAAATGGACAACATATCCATCAATAATTTCAAACCCAAATTTTATACTATACGTTCAGTTATTCTGTGTTACTTTCAAAGCACAGATAAAATTACAGTTTAAGATGCTTCTGAGAGTTGAATCCAGAGCTCTGCTTTTGGGGACCACACAGTGGCCTGCTCCAACATGTCTATGGACAGTAGAGACCTGAGGAATTATAGTTGTAAGCAGGGCCGGCCCGAGCCATTCTTGCGCCCCGGGCGGCGGGTGCGCGGCGGGTGCACGGCGGATGCGCGGCCCGGCCCCGGATGCGCGGCACCTGATTGACGTGTACGGGGCGCTGCGCCCCCAGGCGCGCAGACCCGGGCGCATGGCGCATGCGTGGCCCTGCCCCCAGGCGGCAACCTGTGGGGGCGCCTGATGTGGCGCCCCTTACCACTTCAATCAGGCGCCCCCCCATAGGTTGGTGCTCTGGGCAGCTGCCCAGCTAGCCCCTCCCCCTTAATCCGGCCCTGGTTATAAGGGCCTAGTGAGGCAGCAGCAGGGGTTGCCTCACCCCTGTCCTTGTGCTCACTATGCAGGCAGTGGGTGCTGGAGTGGCCCATTGTTGTGCGTCTTCTCAGCAGCGACAGGAAGTAGGCTTGCCAGATGGTTTCAACTAAAATACTGGACACACTTGACATTACATCACAATCTACATTACATCTTATTTAGAAAATACCAGACATTTATATTTTCTCATTTTGTTTCCCGAACAGAAAGCTCAAATACTGGACTATCTGGTTCAAAACCCTAACAGGAAGCAGAGTGCCCTGCCCCAAAGTGCTCCGGTTCCTGGTGCTCTGGCAAAGTGAAGTGTAGTGGTCTGGAAGGGCAGTGCAGTGGGAGGGAGTAGGTTGCCATGCCACTCTGTCTCCTACTGCCTGTGAGGGGACGGGAGGGAAGGTGAACTCTGCTGCCACTGTGCCAGGCCCTCCGTAATGTCCTGGGACATGTTGCTCAGGGTGAGGCAGGAACAGAGCAGGGGCAGGACTTGAGGAAATGTGGAGTGGGAGCAGGGAAGGGCACAGGGGCGGATATAGGGCAGGGCGAACGGGGCGGCCGCCCCGGGCCCTGCGCTTCAAAAAGCCCCGCGCATGCGCCGTGGCGCCACTGCGCATGCGCCGTGGCAAAGGGGGAGCCCCGCGGAATTATGCTGCCTGGGCCTCGCAAAACGGTCATCTGCCCCTGGAAGGGCAGGGGGTGGGAACGGGGCTGTGTCCCCCAGACCTCCCTTGGGATGGTCTTGTCTGAATCTAATAACTTTATTTTCTGAGAAATGGAATTGCTGATATCTGAGGATAGGGTAGCAACAAATGCATCTTTCTAGACATTACTGGCATATTAAACCAGGCTTTCTTTGGAAAAGTGAATTTCATAGGCCACATATAATTGGAACTAGTGTTAGCCTTTGCTTTAACTTATGTTTCTGCAATCCTTACATGTATTCTGTTCTTTTTTTCTAATCTGTAATATTCTGGACTCAAAAGGTATACATGTTGAAAACATCATTTTGCTCAAATTGATTCTGCCAAAAACTACCAACATATTGAATGTCTTTAAAGTTAGGTTGATGTTGCAAGTCCAAAAATCTGATGTCCATTATATGACATAGTGAACTGGGAGATCATCTTCATGGAAAATTTTTGGAATACTGTTTTACAGTAACTGAGTTTATTGTATATTAATGTTCAGAAACTAGATTATGATCCACATACCATATGAGAGTCAGGATACTTAACCACTCAAGATTTTTAATGAAAAAATGTCATGATGAGATTTGCAAATCCTGAGCCAAAAATACACAGTTTCCATGCAGGTTTAGGCACTGTGGGTAAAATTCTGGCCCCACTAAAGTCAACAGGAGTTTGCCGTAGACCTCATTGTGTACAGGATTTCATCATGTATGTCTTGAAGATAAACCCTTACCGTTCCCCTTCCCTCAGTCAAGCAGCACTTAAGAGACTGCATAATATACTTTGTCTTTAAATATCTGTTGTCACTGACAAACTTGTTATTCAGTGACAGCCTTACCAAGAATCTTAGGTAAATTCCTTTAGTGAATTTATGACTATTAGTGATTGCTCATAGAATAGTCATAGAATTTGAACTGCTGCTGCCCTCAATTTTACAATCCAAAAGAACCAGATTGCCAGATATTTTTATATGAATTTGAGTCTGTGAGGATGAGAGCTCATTGTTTTAAAATTTACTCTAGTCAAAAATAGACTAAAATCAATATTGGAAGATGACTGAGGGACTGGGTTGTCACCAGTACCAATGAAGTGAATTCCTTTAATATTTTAGGAAGAGTTATCAAGGGTTTGCTGTTAAATTGGGAGGACGTATCTAGTAGAGTCCCTCAGGGTCATTCTGGGGACTGGTATTAGTATTTTCATTAGTGATTTGGATAATGGAGTGGAGCTCAGAACTTACAAAATGTTCAAGCTTAAGGAGGTGTAAGCAGTTTTGAGGACTGGATTAGAATTCAAAATAATAAATTGGAGAACTAGTTTGAAATCTACAACATGCAATTAAATAAATATGACTGAAGTATTTCACTTGCAGAAAGAAAAATCAAATGCACAACTGCAAAATGGGGAATAACTGGTTCATTTTGTAATACTGCTGAGGAGGATTTGGAGGTTACAGAGGATCACAAATTGAATGAGTCAACAGTGTGTTACAGAAGTGAAAAAGGCTAGTGCAGTTCTGAGGTGAATTTATGAGTGTTGTATGCAAGAAATGGGAAGTCACTGATGAGGCTGGAGTACCGTGTCCGATTGTGGGCTCCCTTATTTAGGAAAAATGTGCACAAATTGGAGAGAATCGCGAGAACAACAACAACGATCAAAGAGTTAGAAAATGTGACCTGTAGGGAAAGATTTAAAAAATTGGATTGGTTAAGTCTTGTTAAAAGAATTGTGTTAAGGGCTAGTATAAAGGAGGTGATCACTTGTCCTCCATGTTAACAGAAAGTAGGGCAGGAAGTAATGGATTTAATTTGCAGCAAGGGAGATTTACGTCCATTATTAGGAAAAGCTTTCTAACTATAAAGGCACTTAAGCTCTGGAATAGGCTTCTAAGGGAGCTTGTGGAGTCCCCAACAGTGAAAGTTTTCAGAAGCAGGTTGGTCTATATCTGTAGTCTCCAGTCTTTTAAAGCACAAGATCACTTTTTATATTTACCCACTTCTAGGAGTGGCAAAGGGCTAGGGCAGGGAGGAGTCTGCCTTAGCTCCACTGCAGACTGTCAGTGGCCAATATCCCAATTTATCTGCAAGAGCTTCCAGGCAATCAAGCCCAGTGCCAGGAGAATCCTGGCGAGTGTTCTGCATGGTGTTTGGAAAAAAATGGAATGAATTTTGTTATGTGCACCAATATCGAGGTAATGTGCATCACTACCAGCAAATAGAAACCTAGATATATTTTTTAAATTACCATGGGGATAATTACTCCAACCATGGCAAGTTAGCATTTTTAGAACTTACTACTCAGAGAATTAAATTTAAGCATAAAGATAGAAATAAAAATTATGAAATGCACAAACCAGTGAAAAACCTAAAATAACACACTTTGAAAGAAGTAAAAAGAGTAACGACAACAGCACCACAAATATGTGTTGGGTCAGGAGATGAGAATGAAAGACAGCATGTTTGTGTAAGTGACAGACACACTGTGTGAGACTAACAGAGATTTGCATTGCCTCTTTAAATATGCTGAACACACTCAGACATAGAAGCAGCTGCCAACAAGCTCTCTCTATCCCAAACCCTGTTAATATCCCCCCTGTGGAGATGAGATACAGTGGGAGGGGGTATACCTTCACATCAGTGCCCCCTCCTCTGCCCCTTCCACCATGTACAGCAAGCAGAAGGCTCCCAAAGGTCAGCTCCAACACAAAAGAAGAATGGCAGTGGGGGGGAAGGGCAACTGAAGTGCCAGCATTTATAGGCTCCTGGCCAAACCAGTCAGGATCACCTGTCAGAAGCTCCAGGATCTACCAGTAGATCCTGATCTACTGATTGGTGACCACTGGTCTAGATGGTGATTGGGTAAGGTTTAGATTTACTTGGCCCAGCCTCATTGCAAGGGTCTGAATTTCATAACTTCTCAATGTCCTTCAAGTCTTCTATTTGTATGATTCCATGATTTTATTTTTCCATTTTTTGAGTGAATATTTTTATTGGAATAGTGGTAGAAATGTAGCCGTGTTAGTCTGGTGCAGCTGAAACAAAAAACAGGACCGTGTAGCACTTTAAAGACTAACAAGATGGTTTATTAGATGATGAGCTTTTGTGGGCCAGACCCACTTCCTCAGATCAAATAGTGGAAGAAAATTATCACAACCATATATACCAAAAGATACAATTAAAAAAATGAACACATATGAAAAGGACAAATCAAATTTCAGAACAGGAGGAGGGGGGGAAGAGGGAGAGGTAAATGTCTGTGAGCTAATGATATTAGAAGTGATAATTGGGGAAGCTATCTTTGTAATGAGTAAGATAATTAGCGTCTTTATTCAAATTTGCGTGTAAAGTGTCGAATTTAAGCATGAATGACAGTTCATGTGATCCTATCTGATATGTACATCCTGTCTGATAAGTGTCCGTCTGCTATGTACATTGGGCAAATGTCTCAGACACTTCACCAAAGGATCAATGCCCACAAAACAGATATTAGACAGGATCACAAAGAAAAAACAGTTCCTTGCCATTTCAACCAGAAAGGACATTGTCTCAACAACTTGATTACCTGCATCCTGCTTCAAAGAGAATCCTCTGAACTGTCATTCATGCTTAAATTCGACACTTTACACGCACATTTGAATAAAGACGCTAATTATCTTACTCATTACAAAGATAGCTTCCCCAATTATCACCTCTAATATCATTAGCTCACAGACATTTACCTCCCCTCCCTTTCCCCCCCCTCCTTCTATTCTGAAATTTGGTCCTTTTCATATGTGTTCATTTTTTTAAATTGTATCCTTTGGTATATATGGTTGTGACAATTTTCTTCCACTATTTGATCTGAGGAAGTGGGTCTGGCCTACGAAAGCTCATCACCTATTAAAGCATCTTGTTAGTCTTTAAAGTGCTACACAGTCCTGTTTTTTACTTTTATTGAAGTGATTGTGAGCGACGTCACATACATTATGGCACAGCCCAAGCCAGTAAAGCTTATTCATACTGTCCCACAAAGGAATTTTAAACTGCCCGAGAGACACTACCTAAATGGGGAAAAGGTAATTCCATCTGCATCACCATTTTGACCTTGGAGTTTGAGACTTTCAACAACGCTAGTTAGTCCTGATTTTGTTGGTAGTTTTATGATGTGGTCACACAAAGAATTGCACAAAGATCATCCAGCTAGTTACACACTGCCTTCCTGACAACCAGAATAGTAGCTCAGCTACCAGTATATCAAAACCTAGGAACCTCAGTAAGAATACTTTTTTGTAAATGAATAACATTATCTAATTCATCTTGTCAAAGCTTACAAACATAAGAATAGGTCTGGTTTAATATTTTTCCCCTGGTTGAGGAGACATGAAGTAGGGATGTTAAGTAGCGATTAATTTGCTAGTCGAGAAGTCGATGGAATTTCCATTGACTATTTGACTAATTACGGCAGGGGTTCCCAAACTTTTTGACATGGGGACCAGTAAATCTAGTCATGAACTTTCGGAGGACCGGTAACATTCATTTGCATATTTGCATATTCATTAATCAAATGATGAATATTCAAATAAGTTGTTTCTGGTCCTCCCAAAACCCCCAGTGCCAGCTTTAGCAAAGCTTTTGAGATGGTCACCGACAATATTCTTGCCAGCAAGTTAAGGAATATGGATTGGATAAATGGAGTGTAAGACAGACAGAAAGCTGGTTAGACCAGTGTTTCCCAAACTTTTTACTTTAGTTGGAACCCTTTCTTTTCCGTTCTGTTTTTTGCAGCCCAAAAATATAAACACATAAAAAACAAACTGAGAAAATACCAGACATATAACATGTCTGGTATTTTCTCCTTAGGTAAGTTTTATTATTACTAGTGTATCAATTTGTAGTTTCGAACTGCCGGGCTGGTAAATGTGCTCAGACTGCATGAGTGTGTCTACCAGCCAGACAGTTTGCAACTACTCAAGGAGGTGTGTGGGGGGCACAGTAGAATCCCCAGGCTGGATTCACTTGTGTTTTGCGGGGGGGAAGGAGGACAGCGCCCCGAGATCCGCATATGGCCGAGTCATTCCCGCTCCCCGCTGGCCGATTCGCTCCCCCTGCTGTGCCTCCAGCCAGCCCCATTTCCCCCAATCCCCTCCCAGACAGCCAGTTCTCCCCCGCTTCTCCTCCCAATCTTCCTTGGCCAGTCCCGCTGCCCGCATCCAGCCCTGCTTCCGGCGGCTGCTTCTCCCCTCTGCCTCCATCCTCCCAGGCCAGCTCCCTGCCCCCAACCTCGTACCCCCCAGCCGCCCTGCTTCCGCCAGCCCCACAATCTCTCACGGACAGTCCCGATGTCCCAGGCAAGCCCTGCTTTCAGTGGCCTCTTCTCCCCTACTCCTCCTCCCAATCTCTGCTGGTCAGCCCCCTGCCCAGCTCTACTTCCGCCGGCTGTCCCTCCCCCAATCTCCCTGGCCCACCCCGATTCTCACTTCCAGTGCTGCTTCTGATAGCTGGGTCTCCCCTCCTCTTCCCTCCCCTCCCCCCCCGACCTCCCCAGATACACATCTGCTGGGAGCTGGAAGATCCAGCCGCAGACTCCGCCCAGGCCGGCCAAGGGCTTGGGGGATCCGGCGTCATACGGGCACTCCAGTAGCCTGGAACACCCCGGCAACCACGCTGAGGCCCAGTACTTTTTTCCTGCGGCCCGGTATCGGGCCGCGGCCCATAGTTTGGGAAACGCTGTGTTAGGGGAAGGCAGTTACAATGCTCACTTCTGGGTCTCCGCACAACCCCTCCCCTCCGCTCTGCATTCTTCAAGGGACAGAGAGGAGCTAACATGCAAAGAGGCTAGATCAATCTCTGGTCCCCCGCCGGGTCTCAGGAGAACCCCTCCCCCTCACTGCCACTCTGCATTTTGAAAAGGACAGAGCAGTGGCAGCTGGTTCCACGCGTCTTTCTCAGCACAAGCACCCCCCACCTCCTGTTGACACTTGGCAATTTTAAAAGGACAGAGCAGAAGCAGCTGCTTAAGTTGTCGCTGCTCTGTCCTTTTAAAAATGCAGCTTAGCAGCTGGGGGGCATAGGAGCTTGTGCTGAGACCCACGGGACTGGCTGCTGCTGCTCTGTACCTTTAAAAATACAGAGTGGCAAGTGGGGAGGAGGGCTTGTGCTGAGAGAGACCCGGGACTAGCTGCTCAGTCTGTCCCTTTCAGAATGCAGAGTGGCAGCAGAGGGGGGATTTGTCCTGAGACCCAGCAGGGGGACCAGAGATTGAGCTAGCATCTTTGTGAGCCTCTCTGTCCCTTTAAGAGCACAGAGCAGTGGTGGTGGAATGGAGGATGACTGAACAGTCGATAGTGCTACCCAATAATCTTCTGCTTATCGGGTAATCGACTACTCGTTCACATCCCTAATGTGAAGGGTTAATCACAGATAATTACTCATTCAGCCTATATTCTGTGCAAATGGATATTTCATCTTCCTTACCAAATCAGTACATGTAAGGAAACCGTATTGAAGCTGCAGTTTTGCAAAGCACTTCAAATTCCATTCCTGCTCATGTCCCACAGAAAATCCAAGGCCATGATTCTGCTCATATTAAAGTAGTGTTGCCAACCTCAGCTTCCAAAATCATGAGTTATGTCCCCTAAAGTAATGAGATAAGCTTAAATGTCTTGTTTTAAAAAAGTTTTATTTTAATTTTAAAAATTGCCTTCTGATCTCTGAGCCACTTTCAAGCTTTTCTATGCAAAAATGTGGCCTAAAATCTTATTTTATTTTTTAAATAATGAAAACTGAAATTCTTAAGTAGTCAGTTGCTTGTAAGTTCTGCGGCTTAAAAAACACCAGCTATCATGAAGGTTGTAATAAAATCACAAGAGTTGGCAACATTCTACAGTCAATTGCAAAACTCCCATTAACCTCAATGAGAGCAGGAGTAGGTTCTTAACTGGGCCCCTTTAAGAGTGTTGGTTTCATAAGCAGGCCTGCAGACTTGGGGGGAGGAGGGGCAACTGCCCGGGGTCCCAGTGATACAAAAGGGCATGCAGTGTCTCTCCCACTGGCATAACTAAACCACCCCCATAAGCACCGGTAGCAGAGTGTCTCCTGCTGACATAGTAATGTCCATACCAGCACTATTGTCAGTGGTGTTTAAGTCAGTCAGGGGCATGGATTTTTTTTTCTGAGTTTTACTGACAAAATTGCTAGTGTATACAAAGCCTTAGGTTGACCTAAGTTATGTTTCTCAGGAGGGCGAAAAAGCACTAATATAGACATTGCTACGTTTATGGAAGAATTCTTCCATCAAACTAGCCACCACCTCTCAGGAAGTTGGATTTATTACAATACTAAAAGAACCCCTTCCATCTTTGTAGTTAGTGACTCCACTTTAACAGTGCACCTGCAGCATTGCAGTTGTGCCACTCTAGCTTTTCGAGTGTAGACATCAAGGATGTGAAAGGTTAACATGTTAACTAATATGCATTACTCTTAATGGGTGATGCTTACCAGTTCCTGTTAACTTTTGGAGCAGCTCCCCATCCACCACAGGCAGGGGGCTGCTCCAGCCCCGCGGAGCCTGCCAAGGATGTCTACAATGGGCCTGGGTGTGTCGCAGGCAGGGGCTGCTCTGGATGTCTGGAGCAGCCCCTGCCTGCGGCAGGGGAGGGGAAGCAAGGGCACTCCAGACTAGCTGGATTGGAGTGGCCCTCCCTCTCTCACACCCTCTTCAATCGGTTAACCATAAGAACGGCCTTATTGGGTCAGACCAAAGGTCCATCTAGCCCAGTATCCTGTCTACCGACAGTGGCCAACACCAGGTGCCCCAGAGAGGGTGGACCGAAGACAATGATCAAGCAATTTGTCTCCTGCCATCCCTCTCCAGCCTCTGACAAACAGAGGCCAAGGACACCATTTTATCCCCTGGCTAATAGCCTTTTATGGACCTAACCACCATGAATTTATCCAGCTTCTTCTTCGAGTGATGTCCCCGTGGGTGCTCCACTACAGGTGTCGGGCTCATCCCGGTGCCGCAAACCGGAAAGTTTTCGGCAGCAGTAGCCCCCTCCGGAGGACCGCGCATGCGCAGTGTCCCGCGGCGTTCGCGCCTTTTCTGTGTCGCGCGGTCCGACTCGCCAGTTCCTCCTAACCGTCCACGGCCGCAGACGGATTTGGAACACGCTCCTATCCTGAGGAGAATTCGTATTGTTATTCCTTTATTCTTTCCCAGTTTGCCCCTTCCTACGTAGCGTTAGTCAGTTATTATCTTAGTTAGTTAGTTAGTAGTTAATAGTTTAAAAAAAACCCTTTTCTTCTCTTCCCGTTATAACCTCTGAGGGCCGCTTCCACGAGCTCCTCAAGTTTGCTTTCCCCTGGAGACCGCTGCACTAAACATGCCCGGCTCTCCTGGGTTTAAGAAATGCACTTCGTGCGGTGAAGCCATGCCGGTCTCCGATGGCCACTCCCGCTGTATTTACTGCCTGGGAGAGGGCCACATCCCCCAGAAATGTGGTCACTGTGCTAAGCTGACCGCACGCACTAGGCGTGACAGAGAAATGCGCCTGAAGATGCTACTCTTCAATAAGGCTCTCCAGCCCCCGTCCGTAGAAGTAGGGGAAGCTCCGGGCGCGCATAAGTCCAAGGACGGAAGAAGCTCCGCTCTGTCCAGGAGTCTAAGTGCAGGAGAGGCACGAGGCTCGTCGGGCCACCCTCCCACACGGAGTGGACAAGTTACCGAAAGCCCGTAGTACATCAGCGCCGAGCCCCGCACTCTCAGTGCTCTCGGTCCCGGCAGGTCGCCCGGAATCGGCACCATCATCTACGGCACCGAGTCTCCGAGCGGCACCTCAGCCAGATACGGTGCGGTCCTTGGCACCGAGACACTCGGCACCGTTGCCTCATGAATGCTCTCAGGCTAATCTGGCACCGGCGGTCGACCCGGCACCGAGAGTCAACCCGGCACCGAAGCCTAAGCAGGCACCGAAGACTAAGCCGCAACCAGCACAGACACTGGAGACGGCACCGAGAAAACACTCGGCGCCTGGGTCATCCCGCCCCCATTCAAGACCTGGGGATACAGCTTCAGTGCACATACAGGGCACGCCTGCACCTGCCCGCACCGACAGAGAAATGCGTGGCTGAACCGGCTCCGTCCGTTGCTTCGGAGCCGGCCCCTACGGGCCCGCAACCCAATGGCTCTGGGGATGAGACGGTACCACCATCCCCATCTTCTCCACCTCGGTCGCCATGCCTCCCGGAGGAAGTCTCTGACTTTGCCTCAGTCGTCTCCATTCTGGGTAGCCCAGTCCCCAGGCCTCCCCCATCCACGGGGGTACCGACTAAGGCTCAAAGGAAGACTCACCATCCTAGTACGCCTTCCCCCAGTCCCGATAGGGCGACGTTTTCCCCTGAACCATCGCTCTCACCTCGTCAAAGACGGCGGGATCACCATTACGGTTATTCCCCTACACACCGTTACTACAGATCCCCGAGGCGATCTATTACACCGCCCCGTTATCACCGTTCATACTACTCGAGATCGCCGTATCACTACTCATACCGCTCACGATCCCCGCGATCTCCTCCTCGCTCCTGATACTATCACCGCAGGAGCATCGCTTCTTACTCTCCGCAATATTCACACTGTGGCTCTCGCCATTGTATGTACACCTCGCCACATTCTGATCGTTCACGTTAAATCACACGACGCTCACCCTCGTCCCCAGACCGGCAGTAATTACTTTCACCACGGCCAATTACTCAGGACTCTATCCCGCCGGCTCAACGCCCACCAACGCCTACCGGGGATGCGTCAACAGCCTCTGCCCCACATGACGATATCACTCAGTCACCTGTAGCAGAGCAACAGCCCACGGCCTCTCCGACAGATGCCTCTTCCTCTTCCCCGGACGACGCGGTGTTTAATGACAAACCCTCTCTCACGGATGATTACAAACAATTCCATGAGCTTTTCAAACGGGTAGCATATTCACAAAACTTACGTACCTCCGAGGCGCCACAAAAGCAACATGCCCTCCTCAGAAACTTACAACAAGCCAACAAATCGAAACTAGCTCTCCCGTTCGATGCCACTATTCTTGAGGTAGCTAATGACATCTGGCAAACCCCGGCATCTGTGCCCCCTACCAATAAATGCACAGACAGGAAATACTTTATTGATGCCAAAGACGCAGAATTTCTTTTTACTCACCCCGTCCCTAATTCCATCGTCGTCGACGCAGCCCAGCAGAAGGCAAGGTCCGCGCAAGTGAGAAATTCTGCTGCGGACAAGGAAGCTAAGCATCTGGACCTGCTCGGCAGGAAGGTATATTCGTCGGCAACAGCCACACTAAGAATGGCAAACTACTCCGCCCAACTGGCCAACCACGACTTCGATAATTACTTGAAGTTGGTGCCGTTGATACAACTTCTACCACACTCCAAAAGGGATGTACTGAAATCCATCGTGCAGGAGGGTTATACAGCAGCCCGTAATGCACTCCAGATATCTCTGGATATTGCTGACTCGGCTTCCCGCATTACGGCGACATCGATTGTCATGCGACGTGCCTCTTGGCTCCACCTGGCTTCTGTACCAAAAGATCTACAGCCCAAGGTGGAAGACCTTCCATTCGATCGAGCCTCCCTGTTTGCCCAGAACACGGATCAAGTGTTCCATTCCGGAAAAGACTCCCGAGCCACATTAAGAACCCTCGGGATGTACACTCCGCCGTTCAGGCGTAGGAGAGCTTGGCCGTATAACAGACAAAGGCCTCCTCCTTCTTCTTCTTATTCTAACCAACGCTTTAGGCCCTACGACCAACACAGACAAAGGCAGCGCCCCCAACGTCGCCGCCAACAGCCTAACAAGAATCAGAATCAACAACAACCTCGGCAGCAAGTTTGACGGACTTGTCGAGTGTCTGAGTACCATCCCCCTATTGGAGTCCCCACCACGAGTAACCAAGCTTTTCCACCGCCGTCTGAACCCTTATTGCCTCCGTTGGTTCGCCATCACCACGGACCGTTGGGTCAGGGAGATTGTAACCTCTGGTCTCACCATTCCCTTCTCCACTCTACCTCCTTGGGCTAATTATCAGTCTACCAAAATCTTCTCTGGTCCCCGCCCAGTCCATTGTTTTCATTGGAGCCAAACTAGATTCGACAACCGCTATGGCGTATCTACCTATAGACAGAGCCTACGCCATCCGAGACCTATCGAGCATCCTGCTTACTGCCCTGACAGTCTCATACCTTACCTGCTTGAAACTGTTAGGCCACATGGCCTCTACTACATATGTCATAGCCCACGTTTGCCTTCGCATGCGGTGCCTGCAACATTGGCTTCTCACGACCTACAGACCCGGCATTACCAATATCAACAGTCTCACGCCTGTCAGTGCCTGTGTCAAGGACTCACTCACATGGTGGCTCCACCCGGCCAATACTCTTGCTGGTGTCCCTTTCCGGGATTAACCCCCGCCAATCCAGTTTACCACGGATGCGTCCCTCATAGGCTGGGGGGCACATATGCTGCACTATCGGGTCTAAGGCTTATGGTCCCACCATGAATCCCTGCTCCTCATAAACTTCCTTGAACTCAGGGCATTTTTCAACGCTTGTCGCCACTTCGTCCACCAGATACAGGGAACCACACTACAGGTCCTTACGGACAACATATGCACTGTATACTACATCAATCGACAGGGCGGAGCCAGGTCCAGGACTTTGTGCGCAGAATCAGTGCGCCTTTGGAACTGGGCGATTCGCCACAGTGTCACACTCACAGCCTCCTATCTCCCTGGCAAGGCCCATACAATTGCAGATGAACTCAGCAGATCCTTCCAATTCCAACACAAATGGGAACTCCTCCGCTCCGTAGCCCGCAATCTGTTTCAGTTATGGGGCTACCCAGAAATCGACCTCTTTGCCACTCGCAGCAACAAGAAATGTCGCTCTTACTGCTCAAGAGTGGGCATAGGCAGCCAATCGATGGGGGATGCCTTCCTGCTCAATTGGGGAACATACCATCTCCTATACGCCTTTCCCCCAATTCCACTGATACCCCGAGTAATAGGGAAAATACTATCCGACGCAGCGACAGTAATCTTGGTGGCTCCTTTCTGGCCTTGCCGGACATGGCTGACGCAACTCATGCAGATGTCGCTATCCAGACCTCAACGGCTTCCACAGCTGAGCAACTTGATCTTGCAGCAACACGGCAATCTCCTCCATCTGAACATCGACCATTTGCATCTGACAGCTTGGCTCCTAACTGGCTTCAAGGCATAGAGCTAACCTGCTCCCAAGCAGTCAAGGATGTACTGGTACAAAGCAGGCGTCACAGCACTCAGCGATCTTACCTCTACAAGAGGCATCGCTTCTTTGCTTGGTGCCAATCACAAACCATCGACCCTCTCAAGGCACATATCCAATGCATCCTAGACTATATACTCCATTTACATTCGCAAGGCTTAGCAGTCGCTTCCCTAAGAGTACATGTGGCCGCAATTTCGGCCTTCCACGCTCCAATAGAGGGTTTCTCCGTCTTCTCTCATCCACTTATGAAGAAGTTCTTTAAGGGTATTTCCAATCTCTACCCACCGCATAGGCCTATCTCAGAACCATGGGTCCTTACCCTCATACTGGACACTCTTACCCGTCCACCATTTGAACCACTTGCAACTTGTGATTTACAGACTCTCACCCTTAAAGTTACCTTTCTCCTTGTGATTACTTTAGCCTGACGAGTCTCCAAACTCGCGGCACTCTCAGCCGATCCTCCCTATACAGTATTCACTGAACAGGGCGTCTCACTGAGATGTCACCCAGCCTTCGTGCCAAAGGTTAATTCGTCATTCCACGTCAATGAGCCTGTAGTCCTTCCCACCTTCTACCCCAAGCCACATGCTACACCTGAGGAAGCTCATTGGCACACATTAGACGTCAGAAGGGCATTGGCATTCTATTTAGACAGGATGCGTCCCTTCCGAAAGTCCCCACGATTACTATTATCACTGGCGACCCGCTCTAAAGGTCATCAACTGTCGTCACAGCGTATATCGTCGCATATCGTTAACTGCATCACTCGCTGTTACACCCTCAGGGGCAGGCCCTTACCCTGTCCACCAACAGCGCACTCAACCAGGAGTATGGCTGCCTCCACAGCATTTCTAAAGAACGTACCGCTACGTGACATATGCCGTGCAGCAACATGGTCGTCCTCATCCACATTTGCTCGACATTATGCCCTTGATGGTCTCAAAGCGGCAGACATAGCAGTCGCTCAGGCAGTTCTTTCTTCCGTGCACAGATGATTCCGAAGCATGACCAGCTGTTTGGATGACTGCTTCATACTCACCTGTAGTGGAGCACCCATGGGGACATCACTCGAAGAAGAAGAATTTGTTACTCACCTTGTGCAGTAACATCTGTTCTTCGAGATGTGTGTCCCCGTGGGTGCTCCACGACCCGCCCTCCTCCCTACTTCGGAGCTCTGTTTTTCTCTATTTCAGATGTTCCAGCTAGGAGGAACTGGCGAATTGGACTTCGCGACGCAGAAAAGGCGCGAACGCCGCGGGACACTCTGCGCATGCGCGGTCCTCCGGAGGGGGCTACTGCTGGCGAAAACGTTCCGGTTTGCAGCGCCGGGACGAGCCCGACACCTGTAGTGGAGCACCCACGGGGACACACATCTCGAAGAACAGATGTTACTGCACAAGGTGAGTAACAAATTCTTCTCTTTAAACTCTATTATAGTCCTAGCCTTCACAGCCTCCTCTGGCAAGGAGTTCCACAGGTTGACTACACGCTGTGTGAAGAAGAACTTTCTTTTATTAGTTTTAAACCTGCTACCCATTAATTTCATTTGGTGTCCTCTTGTTCTTCTATTATGGGAACTAATAAATAACTTTTCTTTATCAGCCCTCTTCACACCACTCATGATTTTATATACCTCTATCATATTCCCCCTCAGTCTCCTCTTTTCTAAACTGAAAAGTCCCAGTCGCTTTAATCTCTCCTCATATGGGACCCGTTCCAAACCCCCAATCATTTTAGTTGCCCTTTTCTGAACCCTTTCCAAGGCCAAAATATCTTTTTTGAGGTGAGGAGACCACATCTGTACACAGTATTCAAGATGTGGGCGTACCATAGTTTTATACAGGGGCAGTAAGATATTCTGGGTCTTATTTTCTATCCCTTTCCTAATAATTCCTATCATCCTATTTGCCTTTTTGACCGCCGCTGCACTCTTGTGTGGAAGTTTTCAGAGAACTGTCCACGATAACTCCAAGATCTCTTTCCTGATTTGTCTTAGCCAAATTAGCCCCCATCATACTGTACTTATAGTTGGGGTTATTTTTCCCGATGTGCATTACTTTACACTTATCCACATTAAATTTCATTTGCCATTTTGTTGCCCAATCACTCAGTTTGGTGAGATCTTTTTGGAGTCCCTCACAGTCTGCTTCTGTCTTGACTATCTTAAACAGTTTGGTATCATCTGCAAACTTTACTACCTCACTGCTTACCCCTTTCTCCAGATCATTTATGAATAAGTTGAACAGGATTGGTCCCAGGACTGACCCTTGGGGTACACCACTAGTAACCCCTCTCCAATCTGAAAATTTACCATTTATTCCTACCCTTTGTTTCCTGTCTTTTAACCAGTTCTCAATCCAAGAAAGGACCTTCCCTCTTATCCCATGGCCATGTAATTTACACAAGAGCCTTTGGTGAGGGACCTTGTCAAAGGCTTTCTGAAAATCCAAGTATACTATATCTACTGGATCCCCCTTGTCCGCATGTTTGTTAACCCCTTCAAAGAACTCTAACAGATTAGTAAGACAGGATTTCCCTTTACAGAAACCATCTTGACTTTTGTCCAACAAATTATGTTCTTCTATATGCTTCACAATTTTATTCTTTACTATTGTTTCGACTAATTTGCCCGGTACTGAAGTTAGACTTACCGGTCTGTAATTGCCAGGATCGCCTCTAGAGCCCTTTTTAAATATTGGTGTCACGTTGGCTACCTTCCAGTCATTAGGTACGGAAGCTGATTTAAAGGATAGGTTACAAACCATAGATAATAGCTCAGGGTATGTCTACACTACCCCGCTAGTTCGAACTAGCGGGGTAATGTATGCATACCGAACTTGCTAATGAAGCCCGGGATTTGAATTTCCCGGGCTTCATTAGCATAAAGCCGGTGCCGCCATTTTTAAAAGCCGGCTAGTGCGAACCCCGTGCCGCGCGGCTACACGCAGCACGGGCTAGATAGTTCGGAATGGCTAGCTAGTTCGAACTATCTAGCCCGTGCTGCGTGTAGCCGTGCAGCACAGGGTTCGCACTAGCCGGCTTTTAAAAATGGCGGCGCCGGCTTTATGCTAATGAAGCCCGGGAAATTCAAATCCCGGGCTTCATTAGCAAGTTCGGTATGCATACATTACCCCGCTAGTTCGAACTAGCGGGGTAGTGTAGACATACCCTCAGCAATTTCCCATTTGAGTTCTTTTAGAACCCTTGGATGAATGCCATCCGGTCCAGGAGATTTGTTAACATTAAGTTTTTCTATTTGTTCCAAAACCTCCTCTAATGACACTTCAATCCGGGACAGTTCCTCAGATTCATCACCCATAAAGGACGGTGCAGATTCAGGAATCTCTCCAACGTCCTCAGCCGTGAAGACTGAAGCAAAGAAATCATTTAGTTTCTCCGCAATGGCTTTATCGTCCTTGATTGCTCCTTTTATAGCTCGATCATCTAGGGGACCCACAGGTTTTTTAATCAGGCTTCCTGCTTCTAATGTACTTAAAAAACATTTTGTTATTTCTTTTTGAGTTTTTGGCTAGCTGTTCCTCAAAATCTTTTTTTGCTTTTCTTATTACATGTTTACAATTGATTTGACAGTGTTTATGTTCCTTTCTATTTATCTCACTAGGATTGGACTTCCACTTCTTAAAAGATACCTTTTTGTCCCTCATATTAAACTGGTTATCCTTTTAAATGTGATTTTACATCTCTAGTAGACATATCCTTATTGTGTGTATGTGTCCTAAAAGAGGTTTTAAATCCTCATCAGTTTAGGGATAAGAGTATTGTTTCTGTTTTCTCTTTTTGCAACATTTTCTATGGGCCTTTTTTTAGAAATGGATATCAAACAGCTTATAAAATTGAAAATACGGGCTTTACTTTTGTGGATCCTCTGCACAAAAGAGAATTTCATTTGTATATGGATATTTGTACAAATACGATAAGTTGATCTAACCAACACACACAAGATTCACAGGATTCCAGTGCAGCTAAGGAATAGGCCACATTAAAAACAAATACAAGTAATGTGCACCATATAAGACCTACCCATCCTCACAGGGCTGCATGTGAATTATCTAGTTTAAGTTCCAGAAACAGGTCTATAAATACATTTTCTTCTGCACACTTCCATCACAATGAGGGTTTTCTTAAATATCTGCTAAAATCTATATATTGTTGACTGCTGTAGAATTCCAGGGCCACATTTTCAAAACAGCCTCATTCTGTTGTTATATGAAGTTTTTTCTCACTCTTTGACCACTTAACTTCATCTACAGATAGATGATGAAATTGTGTACTTAACCTGTTCAGACACTCTTGTAAATTTTACTTTATGTGCTTGATTACTATGAATGAAATAGAAGTGCAGGCCTATTGGGATTTTCAAAAACATCAATCTATATCTGTGGGCACCTAGATACTTTTGAAAATCTGGCTTTATGAGCGTAAATTGCTTTTGAGTTGAGACTTCAGCTCCTTAGTCATGTAGTCACTTCTGACAATTTTATTCTTAAATCTAAAAAATAGGTTTGTGATATGTGCAGATATCAGCTAATACTTCAAAAATTGCTTATGCAAAGGTTACATGTGCACAAAAGGAAAATTTGGAATGAAATATCACTTCCAGACATTGTGTTATATAAATATTGTTTTGGAATGGTGTTATTTCTGTTTCTAATGTATATTTATTAGTTTTAACATTATTATGGAAAGCAAATGAAAACAGTACTCCCAGTCAGTTTTGAGTAATGTGGTTTCCAGGAATTGTCAGTTTGTCATGCTTCTGGATCCACTAGAAAAACGGTGAACCAAGTCAACTTGACTGAAATGTAAAACAATGTTAAAAATGCACTTAAGGGTGTAATTACTTGATTGCTGCTGCATGCTAAATGTTGTCATTACTGTCACAGTGAGAGATCTCTATTGTTTATCAATGTAATTTTATAGGACTAAGTAAGTGAAGCTTTTGTTTATTTGGGGGAAAAATGTCTTATTTTTCCCTTTGTACAATGTTCTTTCTGTTGTTAGTTGGTTTGTCAAAAACTGAGATTTCTTAAGATTTATGGGATGCATTCTCTTGTCAGTACATGCAAGCTGCTTCTAGTATGCCTTGTGGATGCCGGATGACCTACAGTGGTTGGCTGTCTGGACCATGGCAAACTTCAGGAGAATATTATATATTTGGTCTGTATGTTTATTCCTTATTGCAATGTTCTCATTACATGCAAGTGCAGGTAAGGCAGGGTATCCCTCTGTTTGGTAAATGTTTCCTGGCCTGCACCTTTCAGCAGAAGCCCTTGCAAGTTTGCAGAAATTGGCTCCACTCCCAGCTTGCAGGTTCAGCAAGAAATTAGCTAACTCCTAAAAGAACTGCTTGTTTATGTTTTGATTGTAGTTATTTTGACTTGTGTATTTGTTTGTGGATACTGCAAACCATATCCTGGCATGCACAGGAGATGTGAATGCAAATAATGCAAATAATGGCCTGTTTTAAGGCATAATTTTGCTTCCTGACTTCTGACATGTCCCTTTTTATAAAAGGTCTTGAAGCATTCTTTGTTCATTTGGGCACTCAAACCTCTCCCCTATATAATCTTAAACTGTAATTGGTCTGACTGACATGGCTGCTGGCTGAGATCAGCAAGGTGTGTAGTACAGCCGGTCCCGGAGTTATGAATGCATTGACTTATGACCATTTGTATTTACAACCAACCTCCTGTGCAGCCGGAACCTGAGTTACGAACGAAATCCACACTTACGAATGTGAATGCAAGTGAATGCAATCCGACTTATGAACAGTGAAAGCGCGGCTGTATGTAAGTGAATGTAATCCGACTTATGAACAGATCGAATTACGACCTAGTGTTTGGTGCGTAACTTGTTCGTAAGTTGGGGACCGGGCTAAATTGTCTTTATAGACTGCTAAATAGGGCAGTTATATTCTAGTTGGCCTAATTGGGATACCTTCATCATACTGCTGACCTCATCAACACTCATTCGAAAGACAAGACAGAGAGTCTACCTTCTACCTACGTTCTGTATGTGTTGTATGGGTTCTGGACACAACTTACATTCAGTTGTACCAGGTAATTTATATTTAGTAGTACTATGTAATTCAGTAGAACTATGGGTTCAAATAAATACCAGAAGCTGACGGACCGTTTGGGTGGGCTCTGATTGTACTTAACTCAAAAGCAGTCTGATTCTGTAACCCTTGCTGACATGAGGTGTTTTAATGGAGCCAGTGAGATTCTTGATGTGGTTAATGGCTCGGCTTTCTGTCTAGGAGGTACAGCCTGTAAAGCTTTCACTCTTGAACTGTTTAAAAATTTACATTTTTGTGTTTTCAATTTCAGACTTTCATTGCCAGTTTGTACCAGATTTTTTGATTTACAAGCAACTCTTTATTTGTTTCATATCCTTTTCTCCTTCTATTCAGCTCAAAAAGTCTATAGATCTTTTAGGTTTGCAGAGAGACTGACTATGCTGATTGATTGCTGTGGTGTTCTGCCAGGCCCACACTAATATTTCCTTGCTACTGAGGGAGCCCGGCAAAGTAATGGCTACCGATATTTTACTGTATAAGTCTTGGCATAATGTCAACTTTCACCATGTGATCCTGTGAGCAAGATGCACATATTCGAGGCTCCTTCTCTAGTTGACTGTTTGTTTTGCTTATCCTCAGGGTGATACTGGGCACTCAAACTTTACATTTTCCCTTCTCACCCTTTTAAATTAGATTTAGAATACAATAGGTTGGTTTAATACCATAACTAAAGCTTCAGAATTTCATCTTAATATACGTGTAGCTGTTTGCCGTCTGCTAAGAGGAAACTATAAATGTATTTTTGATGCCAAGAGTTAGACTTAAAATGCATTACTCACCCTGTGGGAATAGCTTGAAAATTAGTAAGCAATTAGATTAGTAGGAAAACACATTTTACTTAGTTTTGTTAGTCTCATGGGCCTTTCGAATATCCTGTTAACATCACCTTTTAAAATCGCAACATTTTAAAATATAGTTTTAAATAACAGTTCTTTCAAAGAGAAAATTATCCATATTTAATGGGTCTAAGTTGCCTCATGGAAACATGATTAATATACAATAGGAAATATGATTGTCTGTGTCCTGAGCCAGCATAGGCTAAATGTCATATATAGTTTTTTTAAGTCACACAGTTTCTGTAAGGATAACAGAGGTGTATTTAGAAAAAACTAAACTTTCAGAGGTGACACAGCTTTTTGCAGAGGGCTGGCACAGGGCCTGTATATTGCTAAGGCTTCAATTAAGCTCTTTTACATAAGTAACCACTGTGCTTTACATGGTCTTGTTCTGACCCTCTGCACAGGGGAGAATGTCAATCTCAGTGGGCACATGTGAAATGTTATAACAAAAATGCTTATTTTTGTGGCAGACTTTAGAATTTTGTGAGCCAGACATCATTTAGAAACCGTTATTTAAAAAAACGTTGCACAAAAAGAATTTGTAGCCAACCTTGCTTGTTATTTCAAGTTGTAATGCCAGTATTCCATTAGGGGTAAATAGAACACAAAGGAAGTCCCTCCTCTCTTTGACTGTTATGTAGGAGTGGTAAATAAGGGCCTGATAATTCATTGTGGGCAAAATTCCCATTTATTTACTTTCACTAGTAGTTTGCCTGCATGAGGACTACAAGCCTGGCCACATAAGACCAGATACTGGAATTGGATCCATATTTGCAGAGCCCCATACACTTCAGAGGCTGTGTGCAGGCATAAATTCCACAGAAGTTCCAGGACTGGGATTTAAATGTGTAAAGTTCAGGATTTCTACTTCAGTAGGACTGTACTATGAATTCTGTGTGCAGGCAAACATGCCAGTGAAATGAATGGGAACTTTGCCTGAGACATCAGTGGGAGTTTTTTTTTTCCTGAGTAAGGCCTACCCATAATAAGCAAATCTAAGCTGAATTGCATTTGTGTTAACCAGTTAGTTATAATATCCTATTTTCTCCATTTTGCTGCAAAAAATGGATGACATTTAAAGCTGTTTCCACAGCTGGTAGTTGTCTTAGAAATTGGCACTTTTTATTCCTTTTGAAAAAAAGATCTTTAAGAAGATAATTTGCGTATTGCTTATAACTCTTGCAAAATTTGAAGTGATTCCCATTTTCTACAGTCACTTTTTATTGTGTGTCATTGAGAAGCATTTTATCAGGTGTTCCAGACAATCTCTGTTGGCTGGGATTCCCCTGAATTACTGCAGAGGGAAATATCAGAAACAGTTCTCAGTGCGTGTGTGCTATTTTTCAAAAGAATTGAAGCAGAACATGGAAATTCACTTTTAAAAATTGATGTGGCTTTGTGCCACAGAAGCTCTATTTAAAAGATTCTTTTGAACCCTTTAAGGGGGTGTACTCTGTGGTGCACAGTGCATTTCTTCTGATGTAAGTAAAGAGGAAAACATGAGTCCATCATAAATAAAGAGGTTTGATATAGAGTTGAATTCTACATATAGCATTTTTGTCCATGCATATGAAAATTGACATCATTGTGCTGGAATGTTGATCGTGTTTTGCATTTTGCAAGCTGCTTTTACTGGAAAGCATGTGTTTCAAAGGGCATTTTTGATTTTTATAAGTTTCTGTCTCCAAAATAGCTCAGTATTATTTTGAATGTGGAATTCAACTATGAATAACATTTAACTCCTGAAATAGGAGTTTGCTCTGGCATTAAATAATTTTGCATTATTTATTCATTACTAGTAATATGTATGCCCTTATCAGAAAACTCAAAGATAATAATTAACTAGATGCTTTCACCCTTACTCAAAGTTGAGTACTACTTTATTCTGACTCCTGCCATTGATTTTTTTATGGGGCTATTCATGAAAAAGAGATCTCAGTATGATTGAAGTGTAGGGCTATAATCTGGCCCCTATAATTTAGTAGTAATTGTACAGAAAAGAAGTTTGCTATGTTCTGATATTAATGCACTAGTTCAGAGTAGATGCCTTTGAGCTGTGATTGTGATTTCCATCTCAAAGTGTAGACATACCCAGAGTTATTCCCTGGCTTTTTAAATCACCTGATTTTCAGCTGAGAAGTATGTGATAAATCACAGGTGAATGTCGGTCCAGCATCCCACAAGGGGCTTGCAACCCCGTGTCTGGGTTTAAGAACCAGGTCCTCAAATGTATTTAAGCACCTAACTCCCAGACTTTATGTACTTAAATATCTCTAAGGATCTGGCTTCAATCCCAGGAACAAAGCCCTGTAGGCTGAGATCCCCAAAAATATTTAGGTGTTTAATTCTTTGTTTAATTTTAACATTTTAAAAGTGATTTATGTCCAGTAAATCACTGAGGAAAAGAGAAAGGGAGAGATGTTTCTTTGTAGTATGTGTAGTCCCCTTCTCCTCCCCCCCAAAAAAATAAGGAAAAAGAGGAGACATTTTAAAAATGGTGATTTAGAAATTAATTCTTTCTTTATTATGTCAAATTTGGAAACTGAGTTCATTACTGAAGTGTGAAACAAAGGGATTATAGTCCTGTTTATGTAGTCTCACTGCAACCTTAGCTATGGATTCAGCACTATAGCCTCTGTAATATTCTTTTCAAAATAGACAAAACAAACACAGAATCAGGTACAATGTTCACCTGAACTTTATTATAGTTTGTCTGACAGATGTGGGCATCTTGATGATAGATTTGTATCTATAGTTAAGCTTCAAGATTATTATACAAGAGCAACATATATATATGGTTTTGTGGTTACAATTTTAAATAGAGAAAGTGGACAAAATTAGATGTCTTGGCATGTTTAAACAACTGCTGCGAAAAAATGGGGATTGAGAAGGAGTTTCATGCTCCAGGCAGCTTGAATATTTGTCCTGATTTGTGGCTTCATACTGAGGAATGGCAGGTTTTGTAAGAAGATAGGCCTGCTTGCTTAACTTGAATGTTGAACTAGAAAGAGCTCTTATGGTGAACTTGTATGGGGGGGGGGAAGAAATCTCTTCACTCCAAATAATATTTTATAGCAATTTTATTAAGTTTCAGTAAAATATATTAGGAACTGGTTAGAGTAGGCATATTCTAAGAGAACTATTATATACTTAGTCCTTAGGTAGAAAGGTAATGTCTCTTTAAATATGAAATTTAGAATGCACTCAAACATATATGAGCATGACAGATGATCATGGATATTGCTTTCACAAACCTCTAATATTCTACTGGTCTTAACTTTCCATGAAAAAGGAAAAGACTTCAGCTGCCATGGCAAGTGGAAGAACGGTGTAGTGGCCACAGATCGTGCTGCACTCTTATTTTGGGTTGCAGGAATAGATTTCAACCTTCTAACCCACAGACATTTAATCTCATACAGCTTGTTGTGCTTGCTTTAGGCAGATGAATTAAATGTCATCCTAGCTGAATACAATTCTGGAAAAAATATTCAAAAGAGATAGTAAACTATTTATACAGAACTCCTAGGTTGGGCCTCAGTTCCACAAATGTTTATGTCTATGATTAACTTTATACATGTGCATACTCTCCCTGAACTCATTAGAATTTACACATCTACATCAAGTTATTCATGCATGTAAACAAATGCAGGATCAGGGCCTTTCACTATACTTTTAAATGTGTGTCTGATTTAATTAGCACTGATATCACAATCCCATTTCTGTATCCTTTTTTTAAAAAAAATCTCTTTCTTTTTCTCTTCAGTATCTGAGGAAGTGATTTGTAACTGCAAAATCTTATGCACTAACACCCTAATACATTTGTTAGTCTTTTAAGGTGCCACTGGACTTGTTGTTTTGGCTGAAACAGACTATAACATGGCTACTTCTCTGAAACCTAGAGTATCACAGAAGCATTTCATTTTCCTGCTTTGTTAAAAATAAAAAAATAAACTTGATGAATAGAGCTGAAAAATAGTGATACAGCTGATGCTTCTGTAATTGCATGAGCTCTTTTACTGCCCTCAACTGCTCTGTAAGGGTATGTCTGCACTACAGAGGAAGATCGAAGTTGCTACTGTCGATCTTCCAGGGTTTGAACTAGTGGTCTAGTTAAGACAGCTAATTCAAAGTGAGAGGGGCACTCCAGGCAATGCCAGTAACCCAGCTTTCAGGAGGACTAAGGGAAGTTGACAGAAGAGTGTTCTTCCTTTGACTTCCTGCAGTGTAGACGGTGCCAAAAGCCTACTTAAGCTTCTTCAACTTCAGCTACGCAATTAACGTAGCTGAAGTTGGGCATCTTAAATTGACTTTGTCCTGTAGTGTAGACATATCCTAAGGGACTAGGATGGTGCTCAGCTATCCCAGGATGTACAGGGCTTGTGTAACCCACTCTGTTGGACAGTTCTGCTTTGCATTTTCCCATGAAAGGTAAATTGGGGCTCTAGTTGTTTATAGAGTAATATGTGAATCTCAAAAGCGACGAGGAGTCCTGTGGCACCTTATAGACTAACTGAAAGTTAGTCTATAAGGTGCCACAGGACTCCTCGTCGTTTTTGCAGATTCAGACTAACACGGCTACCCCTCTGATATGTGAATCTCAGTATATCCTTGGGAATTTCACTCGTTGTTGATGTTTTTTTTCTTTGGATGCTCCAGTAGAGGGCTTTGAAGTAAAAGATAGGGAAATGACATACTTTTAAAAAATAAATAATATATAATTAAAATTAACTTTTATGGATGATTATTGTTTATTTTTCAATCATAACAGGTAAAACTCTACCAGTTAATTTTACATCCCCAGCGTCCAATTAAAGTTGCCGTTTTAGCTACCTAAGACTTCTTTTTATAGGTTAGTTCAAGACTCCTATTTCAAGCATAGCAAGCTTTGTGCAAGCTTTATTGTTAAGAATGAAATTTAAGCTTTATTAGGATTAAGTGTTTAATAGCATAATTTGCTGCATATGTTGCACATACAAATGGCTATGAATAGATCCTCTGTGACAAAAAGTATTTAATATGTTATATATGGACTTAAATCCAGTATGTTATCTTTAACTAAAGGAAATTTATAAAAAGACCTTTACAGAGGGGCGTTTATTCTATCAACTTTAATTTCTTTAAAACTTCAATTCAGAACTTAACTTGAATTGGGTTAGGTTATTTAGATTTTTTTTTACAGAAGTGGTGCCACTATTACTGCTATTATTTCCCGAATAATAATCCAAGTAATAGAACAAGATTGCCTGTGTTTTACATGTTTGACAAGGGGAAAATATTAGTAGGGTAATAAGTATTTGTTATCTTGGATAGCACAGAGTTTTTTCAACCTGTAACTTCATTGAGGATTTAGATATGTAACTTACTGTAATGCTAATGGGAATCGTGCATATACATTTCATATGTGTTAATGGGGTAAAAATAAATACCCCTGTATGCTGCTTATCCAGGAAACTGAAGAATGAAACTTGTTAATTAAGACTGATAGTCATTTTGGCTTGGGGCTGAGGCTTGATAATCGAAGTATTCCCCAATCTACATAAAATATTAATTAATCTAGTGCATAATGCAAGTGACAGGTTTGATTATCTCAGTGGGTTTTAAGCAAGCTGGGCTGTTTCCTTGTTTGTAAATAGTGGTGACGAATGGCTATGTCTTATTTTGTGATTTAGAAACTTTATTAGGTTATCTCAACAGAGGGCTTTGACTTCTTGCAGAGACTTAGAGATTTTATTACTGCTTCACACTTCCTTCTAAAGTCTTTTTATTCAGGAAGTTATTTTATATAGGTGGGTAACTTTCCATTTTAACTTTCTGCTTTTTGAATTTGCTATGTTATTTTATAGAACTCTAAATAATGTATGTTCCTGCTGTCGTTATGAAAGCTGAAATAAAAAAGAAGGAAAATAGAGGCATGTAGGAACCTTGAGAGAAGAGAGAAATCAGAAGTAAAGGACAAATCCAGCTCATCTGATTCTCAAAAGTACTCTGCAACATGTTGGTGGCAGATTTCAGGACCCTGTGTGTAGATGCAGGACTCTTCTGAGTCCTTTGGATGTCAAATGCTTGAATCTGCATGAAGGTGCAGTGTAGTGAGTCAGAAGAGCAGGTGGGTTTTGTATAAAATGGATTGGAATATCTCTCTGGATAGAGGGAAATAAGATCTGGACAGAGAGGACATTTGGCTGCTATTTGAATCACTAAATCCCAGGAAATGTGTATGTTTGGATTTCATTTAATGATTTACTTTTATTCAGAGTGTGGTTGGAGGTATGCTGTTTACATAGCCCCAGTGAAGTCAAAGGGATTACTTACATGATTAAGGCCAGCAGGACTTGACTGTGAAAGTAAGAGTGTTTTATATCACTTTTACTTGTACGGCAACAAAAGATGTGGAGCATTATGCAGTTAGGCAGATCAATATGGGCATCTGATGGCATGAAATTCTGGAGTTTTATTTGCAAGGATACTTATTTTACTGTACAAGTCATAGCTTCAGCAGCTTCTGATGACATGAGCTCCTCCCACATGAGGTTCGAGATAGGATTAATCAATGGTATATCTTCATTGTAGTTAAAACAGGGATGAATTTGGCTCCTTAATGTTTTCATAAGCCATCCCTTGTGTATACATTCTGGATTTTGAAAAGTCTGAGAAGGTTAAGTGATAAACATAAGAATGTGGAACCACACTAGAACTTTAGACTTGAGCTTCTGTGTTTCTCATAGTTACATTTAGCTTGTGCTAGTAAACCAAGCACTGACTATGGATAAAAAAATCTTTAGTAAGTTATTGCCTTTGGTTGATCCAGACATACTAAGGAAGAACTCTTAAGAAGTATCCTGTCAGAATTGTGGGGAATAAAACTACTTTTTGCTTAACTTTTAAAATTCATAGAATCACAGAATACTAGAACTGGAAGGGACCAGGAGAGGTCATTGAGTTCAGTCCCCTGCCCTCATGGCAGGACCAAGCACTGTCTAGATCAGTGGTTCTCAACTCGTTTCAGTCCACAGACCACCAAGCCAATCAAAAATTTTGTGTGGACCACCTCCTTTTTGAGACATGATAAAAAAAGAGCAGACAACGAACATTTTGGTTTGAAATTTATTTCTTACTAATAGATTTTTGGATTCTCTTCTCACTGACATGCTTTTCAATGTTTGGAGTGATACTTGATAATTCACAATGAATTATCCACTGCAAGCCGATTCCTCTGTTTGGACTTAACGTGCAACAAACACGAAAATCCAGTCTCACACATATGTTGATGCAAATGGCAAAAGAAATCTGACTGTGTATGCTGACAGATTTGGGTAACTCCCGGTCACGCTGGCCCAAAATTTCTCTATGGTAGACTGCTGGTACACGTCTTGAGCCACAAAATCATTTTTCAGATCCAAGAATTCCTCCTGCAGACCCTCTGGAACACTATTAACATCTGTTGTAAATGGATTCCTGATGAAAGATAATCCATTCCTTGTCCTTTCCACCTCCGGAATGTATCATTGGAATTTGTCTCGTAGCTTCTGTAAATGATCGAGAATTTGCATCTGAATGGCTTCCTTTTCCCCGAGCATGGCATCCACATATAGAAATTGAACCAAATTATTGCCTTCGACTCTTACGATCCAGAGTTCCAATTTGTCAAGAAAAGCCTTGATGATGCTTTGGTGAGAGAACAGATTTGCACCTTTCCCTTGCAGCTGAAGATTCAGTTTGTTCAAGATTCCAAAAATATCAACAAGATATGCAAGTTCTAAATTTTACTGCATCAGCATATTTTGGAATTCCTCTTTCCTTTGAGCCTGGAGAAATAAATCCAACTCCTCTCTCTCAAATGAAAAACTCTGTTGAATACCTTCCCTGCTGACAACCACCGTACAGAAGTGTAGAACAGCAACACATCAAAGTCAGAACCCATGTCCAGGCAAAATCTTTTGAACAGCCTGGTGTTCAGAGTCGATAATTTGATGTGATTCACCACTTTCACCAATCCTTTGAAAACGGCGTTCAGTTGATCAGGCAGTGTTTTTGATACCAAAGCTTCCCTATGAATGAAGCAATGAATTCTGGTTACCATTGGAGCGCGCCGTTTCACTAGCGTTTGGAAGCCCGATCTTGAGCCCAGCATGGCAGGTGCACCATCAGTGGTGACACTCACAAGATTTACCCAATCCAGACCATGTACTTCAAAGAAATTGTTAACAATTTCCATCACATCCTGAGCCTTTGTGGTGGTATCAAGAGTCTTACAAAAAAGAAACTAGTCTTTGAAGTCTCCCTCAACCATGTATCGTGCGAACACCAATAGCTGAGAGCACAGTGCGACGTCAGTCGATTAATCCAATTGTATGGCAAACAATGGAGGCTTCTTTATTTCATCCACAACTTGTTCACTGATGTTCTGTGGTATCTCATTTATCCGTCTCGAAACTGTTGTTAGAGACAGATATATCATTCAGCTCCCTTGCTGCTTCCTCGCCAAGAACAAGCTGCACCGTCTCTTTTGCACAGGGGAGCACAAGAGCTTCTTGGCCTGTGCAACTTTGTATGCAACAATGTAGGTAGTGCGCACTGCATTGCTTGTCTTATTGTAGAATGCACTTGTTGAGTTGAGGTGCTGCTGTTTCAGACCTGATAACCGCCGCTCAAAGTAATCTTCATCCTTTTTGCAACAAGTTGGGGTGACACTTTTCGAGATGGCGTTTCAGCTTAGCCGGCTTCATTAAGTTATTCCCCAAGACTTTGAAACAAATAACACGTGGCAAATCCACGCCTTCTTTTTCTTGACAAGTGAAGCCGAATTTGATGTGGTTCTCCGAATACTTGCGCTTGACATTTCTTCCTGTCATTGCCATTATAAACAAACTACACCACACCTGTAAAACAGCACATAAAGCAAAGGATGAATGACGCAGCAACCGCTCAGCACGACGGTGGCAGTTACACTGACACTCAGAGCTTCAGACGGAAGTTACTGGCAACACAATTGCATCCTAGGTGACGATATGGATGACGCACTGCATGCTTGTGAACACGGTGTAAAACAGCCTAACGGCGGTGCCTGCTCATGCCATGTGACTTTGGACAATGTTCCTGTGGACCACCGAAAAAGTCACCATGGACCACCAGTTGAGAACCACAGGTCTAGATCATCCCTGATAGATGTCTGTCTAACCTCCTCTTAAATATCTCTAGAGATGGAGATTCCACAACCTCCCTAGGCAGTTTATTCCAGTGTTTAACCACCCTGACAGATAAAGTTTTTCCTAATGTCGAACCTAAACCTCCCTTGCTGCCGTTTTAAGCCCATTGCTTCTTGTTCTATTGTCAGAAGCCAAGGAGAACTATTTTTCTCCCTCCTCCTTGTTACCCTTTTAGATACTTGAAAACCACTATCATGTCCCCTCTCAGTCTTCTCCGTTCCAAACTAAACAAGCCCAATCAATTCTTTCAGTCTTCCCTCACTGCTCATGTTCTCTAGACCTTTAATCATTCTTTTTACACTTCTCTGGACCTTCTCCATTTTCTCCACATTTTTCTTGAAATGTGGTCCCCGGAACGGGACACAGGGCTAAACTAAACTATACTATCAACAATTCTTTTTGCCCAAGCAAGAGATACTATAGGAGATGAAAGAATTACCTCTCATATGCTATTGGTTATATGTCCTGTGCATATTCATAGAATTACACAATTCCCAATACCCCTGTGGTGTTAGGGTACCAAACCTTGTAAAGTATCAGAGGGGTAGCCGTGTTAGTCTGAATCTGCAAAAGCGGCGAGGAGTCCTGTGGCACTGTGAAGGGGCGGCCCCGCCCCGCACTCAAGCCCAGGGAAACCACCTGGGGCGGAGAAGGCCCCACCCACGCAGCCCTACCGGGCATGCTCCAAAGGGAGCCAAGGTACAAAAGGTTGCTGGCCTGCTCAGAAGGGGCAGACTGTGACCCAAGCCGGAGCTAGCAACCCCTGGCCAGAGAGGGAGTCGCCAAGGGAGCTGAGGGTGCTGCTGCCGGGCCTCCGCCGGGCTCGGCCCCAACGCCGGAGCCGCCGACCGACCCCCCCCCCCCCGTGACCCGAGCACCGGACCGGACTCCGTCAACTCTGCGGCTGCCAGGGGGAGTACCACTACAGCCAGTTGACCGACGTCAACAGGTGGGACCGCGGCAGGCTGCGAGCAGGGGGTAGGAAGCGACCCAGGGCAGGGAGCTGTAGAAGTCCCTGAGGGCTCGGGGCGTTGCGGGGAGGAGCCCCCTCCGAGCCAGTGGTGGGAACCACCCGCCACTACTAGGGCCCTGGGTCGGGGCCCGGTGGAGAGGGAGGGCCCGGGCCCCCCTACCACTGCTGCCCAAGGCCCTGGCAAGTGGGTACCGGGGTAACAAACACTGAACTGTGGACTAGGCCTCTGGGCCTGCAAACTGTGGACTAGGCCGGGAGGCTGTATTTCCCTTAACACAGGGGCACTGAACTGTGGGACTAGGCCTCTGGGCCTGCAAACTGTGGACTAGGCCGGGAGGCCGTATTTCCCCTAACACAGGGGCACTGAACTGTGGACTAGGCCTCTGGGCCTGCAAACTGTGGACTAGGCCGGGAGGCCGTATTTCCCCTAACACAGGGGCACTGTACTTTGGAACTAGGCCAGTGGGCCGTATTTCCCCTAAGAGAGGGGTATTATACTTTGAGGGCTAGGTCCAGACGGGCCGAATTAGGCCCCAGATGGGGGTGGCAACCCCAAGACAGGGGCGAGCCCCCCGACAGGCACCTTATAGACTAACTGAAGTGTTGGAGCGTAAGCTTTCGTGGGCAAAGACCCACTTCGTCAGATGCATGTCATCTGACATGCATCTGACGAAGTGGGTCTTTGCCCACGAAAGCTTACGCTCCAACACTTCAGTTAGTCTATAAGGTGCCACAGGACTCCTCGCCGCTTTTGCAAACCTTTTAAAGGCAGTTGGAAGGGTATGCATTTTCATTTAGGGTATGTCTATGTTGCAATTCAACACTGGTGCTTGGCCTATGTCAACTGACTTGGGTTAGTGGGGCTCAGGCTATAGGGCTGGTCACTTAGGGTACGTCTAGACTACAGGCTTTTGTTGACAGAGGCTTTGTCGACAGGTACTGTCAACAAAGAGTGTCTAGACTACAGCCAGTTCTGTTGAAAAAGCAAGCCGCTTTTTTGACAGCAAGTCTAGAAGCTCTCTTTTGAAAAAAAGCACAGTGTGAATGCAATAGTGCCTTTTGTCGACAGAACTCTGTCAACAAAAGGTGTTATTCCTCGTAGAATGTGGTTTACCACCGTCAACAAAACTGCTGTTTTCTGTTGACTTATTGTCAACAGAATTCGGTGGTAGAGTAGATGCAGGTATAGTTTTGTCAACAAAAGTCCACTTTTGTCGACAAAACCTTGTAGTCTAGACACACCCTTGGAGAGTAGACATTTGGGTTCAGGCAGGATCTCTGAGCTTCAGCTGAGGGCGTCAAATTGCAGCACAAATACATGCACAGGGACATATGCAAAATCTTTCCAAAATACAAGAAAAGTGGGCCAATCAAAATTACATGCACTACTTTAGTGGAATGAAAGAATTAGTTAAGCTATTAGCTAGGGATGTGAACATATAACCATGTAAACAGTTAACTAATAAGCCTGGGCTTCTCACTAAACATTCACCATTACACTCAGGTTCCTGCCCCACTCCTGGGGAGCTGGCTGTTATCCCCTGCTCCATCCTCTGTATCAGAGTTTGGGGTGGCAGACGAGCTGGTATGCACCGGGAGCCAGCTTAAAGGCTGGCTCCTGAGGAGCCACCTGAGGAGCCACCTGCCAGGCCATGCTGCTGCCTCGGATACAGAGGCAGCAGTGCAGAAGAGTGAGTGCAGGTGGGCTCCACTGGAGCAGGTATGTGCGAGGAGCAGCTTTTAAATCAGCTTCCTGCATGTACTGGATCCTGTCTGCTGCTACACGATCTGATACAGAGGCAGCAGCGCGGGGCAGCAGCTGGCTCCATGGGAACAGCAAATACTGACACCCGGGGAGCTGGCTGCTGGTGCATGTAACTGTGCAACTCCTGAGTTTTATCAGCAGTTACACGTTTTCACAATTACCCACATTTTAACATCCCTACTATTATCCTCATTATATAAAACTGCTTCTGAATAGCCATCCATCAGTTAGCTGCACCTTTTGAAGCACAATTACCATCTCAATGTGGTAGAAGCACCTGAGAATGTGAAAGAAGGGATGGTGTGTAAAAGATGTAGTTCGCAACCTTGATGAAGAACAAATGTGACAGAGACCATTAGGCACACATTTCAGTACCTTGCTGTATTGAAACCTATAGTGGCTAGAAAATCTGCTATAAAGGGAGACAGGAGACAGTTTAACTTACTAGCCCTCTGACATGCCATGATAAAGTTCACTGCACTAGTCTGAAGAAGTAAAATCATATTAACATTCCTATAGAAAGACAACACTAAGGGAAAACAATGCCTGACGTATGACACGTCTTAGTTCAGTTGTTATGGGAGCTATTCATTGTCCATACACATCTGCTTCTAAACACCCACGCAGGATCAGGAGATATTCAGCAACAGGAAAGTCTTCAGTTCCCTCAACATGAAGGTTGAATATGTTGCCAGATAAGATTTTGTATATAATAACCAAGTTCCAAGGATTGAATCATGCTGTGTAGTTACTGAGGCAATATGTCCTACATTAGCTTTTGAATTGGACTAAAAAGTGGTTAGGTGATTAGTAAGTAACACAATCTGATCACTATTATTTTATTTTTTTCCAAGATCTTAACTAAGGACACCTAACTCTGTATTTTGCCATCTGCAGTTACTGTTGGTAATCCTTAATCTTTGGAGATTAAGTTTATAATATAATTTCTAATTCCCCAAACATCTACAGAGTTAAAGTATAAAGATAAAATGAGACTTATAAGATCATCACACCAGTTTTAGTACAGACTAGGGATGTTAAATATCGGTTAATTGAATGGCCGAGTAACCTCATGAATTCTAATCAGTCGACTATTCTATAGTCCCTGAGGGCGGGGCCGGCAGCCCCTGTATCAGAGACCGGAGTGTAGGGTGTTAGGAGGGAAATGGTCCACGAGGGGAGCCAATTTAAAACCCAGCTCCCCTTGTGGACCAGCTGTCTGTTGCCCAGTGCTGCTGCCTCTGATAAAAGATTCAGCAGAACAGGATGGCAGCAGCCCCTGTCTAGGGTAGGTCTGAGCTCCTGGACCTGGCATGAGCTGGAACTGAGCCAGGCTGCCTACCTGCCTGGCTCCAAATAAACTTCAAATGCAGAGCCTCAGCAGGAGTAGGTTCTGGACCTGGTATGAGCCATATCTGAGCTGGGCTGCTAGCCAGCTTGCTAAAAAATTTACTGGCAAGGGTGGAGGAAGGGAAATTATGTTGTCTATAGCATTAACCTATAAGCTTTTGCAGTGTTTTTTGGGGGAAAGTTGTTGAGCCCCCCAAAAAAGGGCACGCTGGGGGCTGAAATGTCATCGCAGCCCCTTTAAGAGCCGCGTGTCCTAAGTGGGCTTCCGTTGGGAGCCCAGCCGCCCCAGGAAAAGAAGTACTGGTACGCCCAAGGGGAATGCAATTAATTTAAGTTTTGCAGGGAAAATACGTGCCGGTACGCCGTCCCAGGGCGTACCATTACAAAAAAAGCACCGATCTTTTGCTTATCAGTTAATTGACTATACTGTTACATCCTTAGTACAGAAATCCATACTTAAAGCAGCATAGGCACTTAGATAAGTCAGGGCCCACATTCTGAACTACTCAGTTTCTTGTGAGATGTTTTGCCTGCTAATGAATAACCCATAGCATATTCTGAGATGAAGGGGAGCATTCAACTTAAGTCAGAGGTGGAAAAACTTTTTCTTTCACTCTATGGTAAATCATTAGAGATGTGAAAAGTCAGACAAAGGTAATTTGGATATAATTTTTGCAGCTAAATTCTCATCAGTATTCTACAGACATCATAAATGTAGGTATTTATCACTCACAAGAAGATCGTGCCTGCTCTCTGGACACATAGGTTCCAAAACAAATACCTTAAAATTAAATATGAGCTGGCACATCAATGTCATATGTGGACATGGGTTTCAATTGGTTTCATGTTCCATACACACTACACAGCAGACAGGACACTGGTGTATATATAGAACACAGTGAGTTCTCTGCCATGTTCTGTGGTAGCTTTTACCACTCTCCCTGGTATTGAAACACTAGATAATTGCTCATCCATGGGTTATATACTATAAGAAGGCACAGCCATGTTAATAGGTTCTACATCCTTCTTTCTCCCCATTGGTCTCATTCATTGCCATATGGCTGTCTGTAGTCATCTGGGCATCAGATTTAGAATTGATGCCTTATTAAACATTCATTGCTGGCCACAGAACAAGAGCAGCGTGATAGTTACATTCAGATCACTCTGATTATCATTCTAGTAGTCACCTTGTTTGAATCAATAGACTTTTTCCATTTTATATATAACTACTCAGCTCTTTTTACTCTTTTAAAAAAATATTCCTGTTAATTCCCAAAGTCCATTTACTTGCTCTTTTCCATAGAAGATCCAAAGAAGCTATCTTTTGCTTCCTCCTATCAGAGCCCTTCTCCCCTCGATTCTGATTGTGATTGCCTCCTGTGCTTCTGAACTGGGTTTGTGAGGCCAATTTCAAGAGCTCTGCATGGATACAAAATTGGTATCCGCATCTGAAAAAATGTTCTGCAGCTATCTGCTTCTACATATGCAGATACCTGTGGATATCTGCAAAATTGCAGGGTTCTGGATACAAAACTTGTATCTGTAAAAATGATCCAATTATATCCACATTAGGGATGTAAAATCCAGGTTAAAAAGTTAACTGGTTAAATAGATTGTTAAGTATGACATGGCATGTTGGGCCTGGCTGGGCTGGAGCGTTTCTCCTGCTCCACTGGAAGCATACCACACCTGCCGTCTACAGTACAGCACAGTGGATCCAGTCGGGCTGGAGTGTCCTCTGTCCAGCTGGGCCTCTGGTTAACTGGTTACCAATAATCATCAGCCAGTAAAGTAAACATCCCTAATCCGCATCCACATCTGCAGATACCCATAGATATTAATTTTATTACTATTTGTGTTTGCTGTATTGCCTGTTAACATGAGCAAAAAGCAGGCATTTCCCCAAGCAACTGTTACTGTTAAATCTTACCAATATGTTTGGTGCAATAAAGGACACACAAACTAAAACCAGCATTCACCCAGTAAAAGAGACACAGAGAAGAAAAGTTTCAGTGGGTGATCCAAAGGAGAGTCTTAGCATAGCTTATTTTAAAATTCACTTAATGTTTGTGAAGTTGAAGAGGAGAAGGTGTTTGATGTGGCTTAGTGCTGGCTATGCTGATGTGAGTCAGAGGGATTTATTTCCGGAGAGGGTATGGGACTAGAGCTGAGAGAATTTCACATGTGTGAGATATATGGGTCATCATGGTAGGGGAATAGAAACAAACTGGACAGGGACATGGGGTGGAGTACTGAAATTAGGGATGTAAGCAAGTAGTCTGTTGAGTAGTCAACTAACTGATATGCCTAGGTTTATTGGTTAATCTAGTCTGATCAGTGGGCCAGAAAGATACTTCTATCAGCAACAGATTTGATGGGGATTATTTGGTTGTCAGGACCAGGAGAGGAAGGCATTACTGGAAGAAAGAAAAGATGAAGGAATGGACAAACTTATGATGTTAACATAGAAAAAAATAGTTTGTAAGGAACTAGCATGCTTCATAAGTCTCTTGCTTTGTTAGTATTTTTTTGGTTTTGTTTTTTTGCATTAGCATAGTCCAAGAAAGACTAGGCGAGTGGAGTATTTGTAAATATGATTGAGATGTATAGTGGGGTTGAATGGGTAATGGGTTGCATGTTGTGCACAGAGTTTCTTTGGAAAATGTCTTTTAAAAAATCAATGCTGAAAGAGGTGTGCCTGAGTGAAGGGTGATGGCTGAGAGGCATTTTCCTTACATGCCTCATTACTTGTCTCAATCCAGCATTCTTCCAGCAGAGCCATAATCAGTTAACTTCTTTTATTGTGAAAATGTGGTTGGTTGCAGTCAGTGGGCTAGACTGCTCAGAACATAATCCCTATAAGATACTTATTGACAGTGGAACCACTGACAGACAAAGAACAAGGGGACTCTTGTTAATATGAAAATAATTATTAGAATATTTTTGTGATGGAGTATTAGGTCATGGAATATTAGGAATGGGAAAAATTGAAAATATTCCCTTTGTGTTAGAGTTAGTGATGCTTTAAGCTGCCCATCGGTTAGGAATGGAGTGAACGCTGGGTTGGGACTTTCTTGACTCCCCACTTTCTATCTGGCAAGACCAGAGATTTGCCAGAATTAGCAGGATTAGCAGAATTAGTTTAATGATGAGATTAAGAGGTAACTTGATTGTGGTCTAGAAGTAATTGCAAAGGGAAAAGATTCCTGGTTGCAGGCACTCTTTAATATAGCATACAAAGCCATAAGAAGATTCAAAGGTTGAAACAGAAGCTGGACAAAATCAGTAGAAATTAGATGAAATTTTTTTGACAAGGAAGGTAATTAACCATTGGAGCACTACTTGGCATTTGATAGATCCTTCTTTACATGGAAATCTTTCAGTCAAGATGGGATGCCTTTCTAAATGGAACACTAGAGTAAAATTAAGGGATCAATGCAGGAATAACTTGGTGAAATTCCAACATGTTGTGCACAATCATAATGGTCCTTTTTGGAATCTATAGATGAAAACCTGCCCCTTTGAAATCAGTGGAAAATTCCCAAAGTCTTCACTGGGATCAGGATTTCATTCTGTGAATCTGTGCTTACAAGCTTGTACTTTCATCAGAAGCGAACATATGCAAATAGGACTAAAGTCCATGAAGTAGATCAAGAAGCAATCTAGATTGTCCTCACTGCCTACACAGTTTAGCCTCAATGGGTTGGTCAATTTTACACCTATGCCAGAAACTTATTCTTTGGCTCCAGTTGTGAATTCACGTGGCTCGACTAAAACCACAAGTCCTAGTGACCTAAGTGCGATCATAGATGATTGTTTGCTGTCTATATTAGCTGTCATTTCCTGAAAATACCATGCTTAGTTCTTACACAAACAGCTGTAGTTCATTTGATATTTACAGGAATTACTGAAGTTATCATTTATGGAGCAATTTTGGAGCCTCTATGGCCTCAGGCATTAACTGCTCAATACTTCTTCCTTCTTGAGATCTTTAAGTTACTGTGATGCATCTGTGCAGAATTCAGGTCCCAGATTTGATTTTTTTTTTCTGTATAGAAGGTGGTGGTGTCTTTCTTGCTTCAAAGAATATTTTTTCTTTTGTGGGAGTGTCCCAGTCTTTGAGGACTGAAAGTTTGCCTTGCACGTGGGTTGATATTTTTTTATTAGAATTTAAATTCTTTCATTATAACTGTGCCACTTCATCCACTTTTCACCTACTCATTGAATCTTATTGCCAGCGATCACAATTGCCTGTGTAGTTTTGATTAAAACTGAGTAGTGTCTCTGGCTGGTCTTCTGTCAGGATTGGAATATTTGCCATCCCTCCTCCCACCCTCCTGACCATCTATAGTTGTACCCAGGAAAATTGGCATTACCTAGTTCCATAGCATCTCATGGTGACAGGACTTTTCTTTCCCTAGCTGTTGTGGTTGCAATACCATTCTCCAACCTCACACTTTTCCTTCTGTTCTTTCATTATGCAATAAGAATCCTCTTAAAAATCTGAATTCTCCAGTAGACATAGCAGGTGTTTGGCAGCAAATGCTATGGAGTTTTTGCTTATATGGCTTATGGATGAGAATTTCAGTGCCCTAGGGCATTATTTCAACCCAAGTATTGAAAAGCATATTACTGTGTCAATTCAAATTATATCACTATTAAAGAAAATTGCCAAAGGAAATTAAATACAAATAATTATACTAATGTAACATTAATAACCTTAAGGTTATAATTTAATTTAAAAATATTGTAAAATATAAGGACATTGAGTCAGGTTTCCCATGTCAACTTTAGCCAGATTTTTTACCTATTGTAAAAATGAGGATAATGACACCTTTGTTAAGTTAATTGAGATCTACTGATGAATAGCACTATTTAAGGGCTAAGTACTCATTTTGTGTGTGTGATCTGTTCTCTCTCATCTGGGGACTAGTATGTATGTTGGTAATTAATTACTTTTAAAGTGCTCAGAATTGTGCTAGGAGCTTTACAGTACTCATACTAAAAGTTACACACTCTAATCATTTAATGTTTTGTATTACATTTATACTTGCATGTAGATGTATGGCTGTTATGAACTTGAAGATATCGCTGGTTAAGCATTGGTCCTCAGTCACACCTGTGAGGGTGAGTCCCTTGCCTTCTCCAAACCCCAGTGAAATCAAGGAGTACCAAGTGAGTGCAGGAGTCTGCCTGTGCACATTTGATTTGAGAATTATGGTGTAAAATCACTAATGCTCAATACCTAACATTTGTTTACTTTTAGCTGGTTACCCAGTGCCAGCAAAGCTTTTGGATATTTAGGCATATACATATCTTTCCATTTTCCCATCTCTTCAGTGCATTGGAGCAGTTAACCTCAGCTGATTTGGTGGTGGTGCAGAATCATACAGCTAGAAAAGGGCGGGATTGCTTTTAAGACCATTTTTCCCACTAGAGATTCCCACCAGATTTTTTTGTGGTTTCTTTCTCTTTCTTGTTTCACTTAAACTACTGGGCTGTATTCATTCCAGTGCAAGTATTAATTCATAGGATTTTATTATTCATCTACCTCTGAGAGTAATCCTACATAACTTTAGCTGCTTTCTTTCCTTGCAAAAATAAATCAGCTGCTTCCCAAGTATGCTTACAGCCTCCTTCAGAATATCACAGAGCAAACTGCAGTCATGTGCCCATAGATTAACAAGCAGGATGGTCTGTTTATATTTTCTACAAATTAGTCTGTTCAATCTGTGGCAGTTTGCCAGTGTGGTAAGAAGAAATTCTTTCATCGTATAATGTTGAACATTTAAAGGGCAATTTAACAAATCTTTTAAAAATATTGTAGGTTATCCTGATTTATTCGGCTAAAGTCACTGACAAACTATCCTATTTATAATATATTTTTTCTACAGAGACTATAAAGACCCTTAGAAAATATAACTGAGTAAGAGATAAATAGATTTCCAGGAGAACATGCTGCTAATAATGCTGAAGGGGCTTGATTTATGAGAAGAATTTTGCCAATTATTAGGTTACTAAATAAATAATAAAAAGGTGGTTTCTGTTTGGAAAGGGGCTGAACATATGGTGTGGGAAGGGAAAAAAACCCTCTTCAGAACACTTTAGTTACCTCTGTCTGTGTCTCGCTCACAAGATTTTTAAAACAAGAAAATACACAGGTTTTAATGAAATAGTATTTTCTGTCTCCTTTCCAGACTTTTTACAAGAGATTTCTTCCCTTTTACTGTTTTAAGAGTTGAGGTGCTTTCCACGGAGAGAATTTTCATCCAAGACTTCGAGAAAACCTAAACTTAATCTTTTAAATGAAACTTAGCAAGAAAATAGTCTATGTGAAATTTCACTTTCCCCATCCTCTTTTTCATTCAAAATAACGTGCTCAATTACATTTTCACCGTGCAGCAGATATATACTTTATTTACAATACTTTATTTGAAAAAGATTTACACAAACCAATTTGTTTTCTTCTGTGCAGAGGACAACACAATAAAATTACATGACAGAGTAGTAAAGTGACTTTTATGGAAGATAAAAATCTGTGTTCTAGTTCCAAAGAATATACTTTTTGAACACCTTTTAGAGAAAGTTTTTTCCTCAGATGAGAAATAATAATACTTGATTCTTATATTGCACTTTATCCATAGAGCTGAAAGCGCTTTCAAATTGAGGTAAATATCACTATTCCCATTTTACATTTGAAACTTAGGCTCTATGAATATGTATGGAAATTGTGTGAATGTTTGTTTTTTTTAAGGATAGAATCTAATCCACAATAATTTATTTTCACACTGATATGAAGCGATCTGCTCCAGGGCCAGCCTTTCTCTTGGAAATTACTCTGGGGGAATTGGAACACTTTGTACAATGGGGGTGCTAAAAGCCATTGAACCAAACTGTAAATCTTGGAGATGAGGCAAATCACCGCACGTCAGAGAGTGTGGCATCACCTTCAGCACCTGGGGATGCTTACAACTTACATATTTTTCACCTTTTTTATGTGTCTAGAGTTGAAATGCATTGGGTAACCATTACCAATTACAGCAGTAACGAACATGCCATTTGTTTTATGTAATGTTGTACTACAGAAAATATGTCTACATTTAAGTCCTGATTCTGCACCACTGAAATCATTGGGAACTTTGCTAAGTGAGAGCAGGGTCAACTGAAGCCCCTCATGCCAGTGGTTTAAATATAAGCATTCAGATTTGGCCGGGACAGTCCCCCTTTTAAAGTCCTGTACCTAATATCCTGACTTCTTTGGCAAAACTAGGCATTTGTCCTGTTTGCTTTTGGCAATCTATTGTCAAAAGCAAATGGGGCACATTCCCATGTTTGCCAAAGGGGGAGGGGGCACTTGGAGGAATGTTGAAAGGGGCAAACAGCAAGTCTGGCTGATCTTGTGTCTCTGTTATACCTTGCCCCTCCAGTTGGGGAGCAGTAGGGTATCATATGTCACACAGCAACCCAGTCAGAGGGCAGTGCAATATGGGGCCTGATTCAGAGTCTTCTGACTTGTCGGCCTTGGCCCTGGCTGCAACCTGATTGTTAAGTGCCTGATCGGGTCCTGCAGCATCCTCTTATGCTGGGGTACCGAGTGTGGGATGGCCCTCTGAGCAGTCCCTGGAGTCCCCATCCCATCCTCATGCCCTTCCCATCTACTGCCCTTTGGGTCTGATCCCAGGAGTCCTCTCCAACTCCCACTCAATCCTACCCCATCCTGTTCTTTCCCTTCCCAGTCTGCCTTCCATGATCCATTTCTGTCACCTCTTGGCAGGGATACCATTTAGGGAGGGCAGTGGGGGCACCTGCCTCCCTGAGTTTCATACCACCAACTGTGAGCAATCCCTCTGTTGCTCACTTCCCTCACCAGCTGGCAGTTGCCGGCCCCTATTAACATCTAAAACAGTGACTCTGCATCCTGACCTCTCTTGGGCTGGTCTCTAGAGCAGGGCTACTCAACTTTGGAAGCCCAGGGGGCCACAATGATACTCAGTGCATGCCGAGGGCCGCAACTTAAGTGTGGCTGCATATACATGCAAATATATATGCAAATAGCTTCTTTCACACTGATGGGCATGAATACAAAGATTAAGGCAAGACTACACAACACACAGGCCACATTTAATTCTGATATTAATAAAATGCAATATTTACCGATTTCCACCCATATGACAGGCTATTCAAGGTTTGTGGGCTGAGGAGCGTGTGAAGCCTCTTATCCCTGCCTCGCCAGGGGTACGAAGTGGCTAGAGGGAATTGCCAGCTGTTTCAATCAGGTGGAGGTTCCTTCTGATACTGTGCGCTGCTGGCAGGAGAGGAGACCTCATGCGCTCCCCTGTCCCCAGATCTCGATTGGCCTGAGGGCAGGTAAGTGGCAGGGTGGCCACAGGCAGGATCAACTGGCTTGGCAGGCTGGATCGAGACTGTGGAGATTGTCTTGCCCACCCCAATCTAACACAATGTTCAGAAGCAGCTCAGCTGGGGGAAACAAATGTAAAATTCTAGACTTTATTTATTCTGGAAAAATGAAACAGAGTTGAGAGTTAGGTTGGATTTTAAAACTAAATAATATTTTGGCTAAGCACTACTGAAGCGTTTCAGTGAAATTTTAAATCTTTTAGTCAGACTATATCAAGAGAAAACACAATATAGTTGTTGATAAATATCTAAAAGCTTAATCACTAGAATAATTTTAAAAAGCACAGGAAAAATATTCAAATGCATTTGATCTACAGCCTGCAGCAAACATTCTGCCAAAGGAAATGCATTTATATTTAATCAAGATGAATTTTAAGAAAAATAGGCTTTTTAAAAGCGCCTGAAAGAATGACAGAACCATATTTTTAAAACAAAATCATGTGCAGTGTCTCTCTTCCTTTCTTTCTTTCTTTCTTTCTTTCTTTCTTTCTTTCTTTCTTTCTTCCTTTCTTTCTTTCTTTCTTTCTTTCTTTCTTTCTTTCTTTCTTTCTTTCTTTCTTTCTTTCTTTCTTTCTTTCTTTCTTTCTTTCTTTCAGTTTTGAATAGAACAAATCTAGGGCAGTGGAAAAAAATCACTCTAAGCACTCTGTGTGCTCTGGTTTTGATCTAGCGCCCATTTAAGCCAATGGAAAAGCTCCCATTGTCTTCAATGAGCTTTAGATCAGGCTGTATCTGAGCAGTTGAACTTGTATCAAATGTTGCCTTCTCACAAACATGGATCTGGCTGTAGAACTGGTTCATAGATATTTTCTTAGAAGTAGTGTCCATCTATGGGTAGAAAAATTTTATCTAACGATACCTCACTCTCTTTTCAAAACTAAATGGACTCTGAGAAATAACCCTTGGTAGTCTTTCAGATATCTACACGTGAACTTCTAGAGCCACTGGGACATTTCCCCAGGGCATGTCCTATTTATATTTGGACTAAGGGAGCCTAGAAGGAGTTAGCTGATGAGGGAAAAACATTAGGGCTTCTAGTCTGACGTTTGCTTTCAGCAAAGTCAGAGGGTACATCTACACTAGCTCGTTAGATCGAGCTAGATAGGATAATTAGGGCAAGCAGAGTTGCAAATGAAGCCTGGGATTTAAATATCCTGGGTTTCATTTGCATGTTCCCGGGCTCCGCCATTTTTAAATTCCCCTTAGTCCGAACTCCGTGCCCGCAGCTACACGTGGCACGGAGCAAGTAGTTCGAATTAAAGATCCTAATTCGAACTACCCTTACTCCTCGTGGAATTAGGATCTTTAATTTGAACTACCTGCTCTGTGCCGCGTGTAGCCGCGGGCACAGAGTTCAGACTACGGGGGATTTAAAAATGGTGGTGCCTGGGAACATGCAAATGAAACCCGGGTTATTTAAATCTCGGGCATCATTTGCACCTCCGCTTGCCCTAATTACCCTACCTAGCTCGATCTAATGAGCTAGTGTAGACGTACCCAGAGTGAGTACTAGAGAGAGTTTGGAGAGTCACACACTGGAATACTGTTGATCATGCCACTGACCATCACTGTGGTTTTTATGACCAAGAAATATTTTAGTTTCTGGTATTTTTTTTTAAATGAAAATGCTTGATCTCTGTTACTGCATTCAGCTGATAAAGAAGACTCCTCCATTAATATTTTACTGATATGGACCTATAAATATTAATTGTAGTGGATATTTATAAAGTGAACTTTCAAGGACTTAACTATTAATTAAATCTTATTCAGTATTTTAAATAAGTGGTCTTGTTTTCATAAGTGCAGTACACCTGGCAGCTCTTATGGAAAAATCAGCTCACTTTTTAGGTGCCTAAATGTGGAAGTAATGGACTAAGTTTAGGAGTGCTGTAGTAGTGTGGTGGCCATTCCATCATTCTCCCTTCTGGAAAGGAGTGGTGCAGCTGGTGAGTCCTGCCTCTTTTCCATTCACCCAGATTATAAACAAGTCTAGACAGACTTTTAAATTAAGGAGCACCTCTCTTCTAAGGGTCTTATGTTTATGACTTTTGATAATAAATAAGTAGGCATTCACTAGGAGACATCCGGAGACATCTGTAATTTCTATCTCAGTTCAACTAACGGTCTATTCTGGTTTCTTCTGTTAGGAGATTATTCTTTCCTATTCTTGTAAACAGTCTCTATTTCTGGAACCACTCCTAATATCATTTCTGAGTTACTCTTTTTCAGTCCTTCTTTAAACAGCTTTCCTTTTAGGAGTAGTGCTATACTGATTTAGTCTCTTGGGGTATGTCTACACTGCCACCCTAGTTCGAACTAGGGTGGCTAATGTAGGCATTTGAAGTTGCAAATGAAGCCCGGGATTTAAATATCCCGGGCTTCATTTGCATCTTGCCGGGCACCGCCATTTTTAAATCCCTGTTAGTGTGGACTCCGTGCCCATGGCTACACGCGGCATGGAGTAGGTAGTTCGAATTAGGCTCTCTAATTCAAACTACCGGTACACCTCGTTCCACGAGGAGTAACAGTAGTTCGAATTAGAGAGCCTAATTCGAACTACCTACTCCATGCCGCGTGTAGCCATGGGCACGGAGTCCACACTAAGGGGGATTTTAAAATGGCGGCGCCCGGCAAGATGCAAATGAAGCCCGGGATATTTAAATCCCGGGCTTCATTTGCAACTTCGAATGCCTACATTAGCCATCCTAGTTCGAACTAGGGTAGCAGTGTAGACATACCCTTGTTCTTTCCTTAAACAGGATCTTCCTTTCCACCACTCTCTTCTCTGGAGCTAGGTTCTATTGATAAAACCCTCTATTCCTTCTTAAGCAGGAACCCTTAGCTCTCCTCCCTGGAGCTGAGTTCTGGTGTAGCCCATTTTTTTCCTTCTGCTCACCCCTTTCCTTAATTAGGCTTCAGTGTTCTCACAAGGCCAGCTTTTCTCTGCTGATGTTTCCTCGTGTCTATCCTTCTATGAGAGAGGAGGCAGCCATTGTATTGGTCCCCTTCTTTCAGCTCAACCTCCAGTAGGTTGGGTGAGAGGAGAGTCTTGGTCCTAAGTTGTCAAAGAAACAGTAATAGGATTTCCTCCTGAACACTTCATACTTCTGGGACTGCTTCCCTTCATAGGCTATGTCTACACAGGCGTGATCTTGTGCAAAAACTCTTTAGTGCAAGAGTTCTTGCGTTGAAGTAGTTGTGCAAGAGAGCATCTACACTGGCCGGGACTCATTGTCAGAGAGATGCATTTTTGCGCAAGAGAGCGTCTACATTGGTGGGACGCTCTTGTGCAAAAGCATGAGCCCGGAACCACTTTGGAGAGGGAAAAAGGGCACCAGGCCTTTCCGTGGGTGGGGGCTGGAGCTCCTTTGTGACATGTGCTTAAAGGGATCTCCCTGGACAGCCGTTTCTCTCCTGCTGCTTGCTTTAGTACCTCTTGCAGGGACTGACAGCTGTAGCAGTTCTAGCTGTGGTTGCCCTCTGCCTTGTTGGACACCACAGCTTGTGCCTTAGTGTCATTTGGTGATTTTTTTGCCGTTCGCTCTTTTGTTGTGCCATGGAGCCAGTGGTGGCCTTGTGCCTGCTCTGGCCCCTTCTGGCCATTTTGGAGTGCCTGCAGCTGCTTCTCCATGCTGCTGCACTCGTCGTCCAGGACCTCGAGGCGCAGGTCGCTCTGGACTCCCTCGCCATGGAGGCGGGTGGCGTCCCTGTGGCATCCCCACCCTACCGTGGAGAGGCTATTGTGGAGACTGGACACCAGTACTGCCTGGTGGGACTGATTGGTCCTGGGGCAATGGGAGAATCATAGAATAATAGGACTGGAAGGGACCTCGAGACGTCATCGAGTCCAGCCCCCCGCCCTCAGGGCAGGACCAAGCTCTGTCTACACCATCCCTGACAGATGTCTATCCAACCTGTTCTTAAATATCTCCAGAGAGGGAGACTCCACCACTTCCCTTGGCAATTTATTCCAATATTTGACCACCTTGACAGTTAGGAATTTTTTCCTAATGTCCAATCTAAACCTCCCCTGCTGCACTTTAAGCCCATTACTCCTTGTCCTGTCCTCAGAAACCAAGAGGAACAAATTTTCTCCTTCCTCCTTGTGACACCCTTTAAGATATTTGAAAGCCGCTATCATGTCCCCCCTTAATCTTCTTTTTTTCAAACTAAACAAGCCCAGTTCATGAAGCCTGGCTTCATAGGTCATGTTCTCTAGACCTTTAATCATTCTTGTCGCTCTTCTCTGTACCCTTTCCAATTTCTCCACATCTTTCTTGAAATGTGGCGCCCAGAACTGGACACAGTACTCCAGCTGAGGCCTAACTAGTGCAGAGTAGAGTGGCAGAATGACTTCACGAGTTTTGCTTACAACACACCTGTTGATACAACCTAGAATCATATTTGCTTTTTTTGCAACAGCATCACACTGTTGACTCATATTCAACTTGTGGTCCACTATGACCCCAAGATCCCTTTCCGCCATGCTCCTTCCCAGACAGTCGCTTCCCATCTTGTATGTATGGAACTGATTGTTCCTTCCTAAGTGGAGCACTTTGCATTTCTCTTTATTAAACTTCATCCTGAGAACTGCAATGGCTGACCAGCAATGGCTCTGGAACTTTCGGATGCGAAAGCAGACGTTCCTGGAGTTATGTTCCTGGCTCGCCCCTGCACTCCAGAGAAGCACCACCCGGCTGCGGGCACCCATCCCCGTGGACAAGAGGGTCGCCATTGCCATCTGGAAGCTGGCCACCCCAGACAGCTACCGATCGGTGGCACACCAGCTCGGGATGGGCAGATTGACCGTCGGTGCCGTTGTCACGCAGGTAAGTCCTGGGAAAAGGGGGGGAGAGGGTGCTGCACTCCATGCCCAGGGGTAGGCAAGACTCCAGGCTGGGGCAATGAGGAGAGTGGGGGATGCCCCGTCACCCAGGGGTTTGGGCCATCCCTCCTTTGCACAGGCCTGTTGGTGGGGAGGAAGGGGTGGCCCATGGGGCGAGGGGGCCCTGGTGTGTATGAGGACAGAGGGCATCACGGGGAGGGGGGTGGGAACCCCCCAAGGGAGCATGCACTCACCCTGCCTTATGTGATGTGTTCCCCTGTGTTTTTGTGCACCCTTCTGCAGGTCGTCCATGCCATCAACGACATCCTGTTCCAGCAAGTCATCCGCCTGCAGGACGTGGATGCAACGGTGGCCGGCTTCAGTGTGCTGGGGTTCCCCAACTGTGGGGGAACCCTGGATGCAACCCATATCCCCATCCGTGCCCCGGAGTGTCAAGCGGCCCATTTCATAAACAGTACAGGGTACTTCTCCATCATGCTCCAGGCCCTCGTGGACCACCGTGGCCACTTCACGGACATTTATACGGGCTGGTCCGGCAGGGCACTCGACGCCCGCATTCTATGACACTCCGGCCTGTTTCGCAGGCTGGAGGCGAGCACTTTCTTCCCCCAGCAGGAATTTACTGTTGGGGACGTGCCCATGCCAACATGTATAGTGGGGGACAGGGCTGGCCTTAAGCCGATTCGTCTGAATCGGGCTCCTCACGTAAGGGGGCCCCACGCCCCTGCACCTGGAAGACGCCCGGACGTGACGTCACGCCCGGGATTTTAAAACTGGAAAGTGCCATGCCACCACCGCACATGTGGTTCACAGACCAGCCCCGCAGAAGGTAGGGGAGGGGGAGCGGTTTGTATAGAGGGGAGCGGCGGGGGGGGGGGGGGGGGAAGAGGAAGAGGCTTGTGTGGAGGGGAAGGCACCAAGAGGCAGGGTGAAGGTGAGACACATGCCAGGAGGCCAACTGCAGACAATGAGGAAAAGGGCAGGAGGGGAGGTGTCAGTGGGAGGGGGGATAGGGTGATGCTGGGAGAGGAGAGGAGGGGGGAAGGGCATTGGGGGCTAGAGGGGAAGGTGCTGGGAGAAGGCTTGAAATAAGGGGTGGGCATGAGAAAGGTGGGGATGGAGCAAGACGTGTGAGGGCACAGAGGGGCAGGAGGGGAATGGGGCAGAGGGTGGTGAGAGGGTGGGCATCAGGGAAAAAGAGGGCAGGGGCAGTGAGGGAAGGGGGAGGCACCAGGAAGGTGCAGGGCTAAGGGAAGGTGCAGGTGCCAGGGGATTCTGGGCATGAAGCAAAAGGGCAGACATCTGCAGGGGAGGGACCAGCACCAGAGGAGAGAGGCAGGGCAGGTGTGTAGAGGGAGGTATTAGAAGAGAAGTAACTCACCTGATCAGAGTGGGGCTACTGGAGGAGTGGGCACAGTGAGGAGAGAAGGTGGAGGAGAGCAGGTCGCAGGAGGGCAGTGAGAAGGGCAGGAGTCAGGATAGCAGAGGAGGGTGAGGAGTTGGGGGGCAGCAGGCACCAGAGGAAATGATGGAGCAAGGAGAGGAGACATGGCAGCAGAGAGAAAAGGTAAAGGTTTATAAAACATTTATTAATAACGTGGTATGCTGCCCACGGCCAGTTTGCTTGCGCCCCACGCTGCAGTTTGGGTTTATGTGGGGATCAACACATGGCCGGGAGCCAAAACAAAAGTAGTCAGTGTAATGATCTTCTGTTGATATGTGTTTTAGTAGTTAAATTCTTGGACTGTCATTGCTCATGAAAAGTGCTGTCACATGAGTAGAAATTGGGTAAATATTGCATTTTATTAGTATCAGCAGTTCGAATTGGGACCCACACTTCCTAAAGCAGGCTCTGATGGGGGACGCGGCCAACCCCCTGCTGCCCTGGTAGATATGGCCGTACACAGGGTGGACAGATCACGACTGGGCCCGATTCAACGACCGCCTCAACCGGGCCTGCAACCAGGTTGAGTGCTCCTTCGGCCGTCTGAAAGCCCAGTTTTGTTGTTTGCCCACCCGTCTTGAGATGGGTGAGCGGAAAATCCCTGAGGTAGTGGCCGCGTGCTGTGTGCTCCACAACATCGTGGAGCAGAAGGGGGAGGCCTTCCTCTTTGGCATGGATAACAGGCGAGGGCCAGGCCTTCAAACAGCCCCACACAGCTGCCAGGTGCACCCTGATGGGGTGCGTATATAGGAGGCCCTGATGGAGATGTTCTCCCAGGCCCCACAGTAGGGTCGCCTCTGTCTCCTTTCACATCTGCCTCCCATCTCCAACCCTTCCCTCCCGCCCTCCCCTTACCTCCCAATAAACAACACAGTTTTTTGTGGAAAACAACGCATTGAACTTTTTATTTACAATGGGGACGTAGGGTGGGAGGAGGGAAAGAGCTCTGAACTGGGAGGGGGAGAAGGGAGCTACTGCTGGGAAGGGTGGCCCCTGCGACCGCCTCTGTGGGGGCGGACAACTGCATGGCGTTCAGGCCGCATCGGGGCAGGCAGAATGGGGAGGTGGGTAGGTTGGGGTGCATCAGGAGGGGGCATGGTGGGAGCAGGAGGGGCAGCAGGAGGGGGCACGGGCATTGGCATGGGAGGGATGGCAGGTGCATGGGGCAATGCCATCCCATAGTGCACAGGGTGCCTGATGTGCGTGGTGAGGGTGGTGACAGCATCACACATGCGGTCACACTGAGCCTGGAAGCGCCCCCAGGCCTGCTGGTGCCCTCCAGGTCAGCATCAACCCGTCGTGTGATGGCCGCCTCGATCCTTTCGATGGCCTGTACGTGGCGCCGGAGGAGTTGGTCCCACTGCCAGACCTGCCGGCTTGGTGCCTGGGCAGTTGGGGGTGCTGCCGCTGTTGCAGGGCTAGAGGATCCCTCAGTCCTGGCTGGTCCCACTGCAGGGAACAGGGGAAAGGATGGGTCAGTCAGGTAGCCCTGGCCACCGTCCCCACACCCCATGCCCTCCGCCCTGAGCCCAGGTGACATCGCAGTACTGTGGCTTGGGACCACTCGGTCGCCCCCTGTGTTGTATGTTTGCATACAGGACCACCCCCGGAGTAGGGTGCTCCTGCATGTATTGTAACCACCGGTCTGTGTCCTGGCCCCTTGAGATGTGTTGTGTTAACCTGTGGAACTCCCTGCCGTGGAGGCTGTGATGCTTTGGACTAATCAATGGTGTTTGACAGGGATCAAGATGAATCCTCACACAGTGCCTGAGAGCACATATGGCAGACGTGGTCTGGGCTCTCAGATTCCCATCATGTGGATGTCTCTTGGACGGAACCAGGGGTGACTGGGGAGTGTACCATCCTTGCAGCGAAACTCAGGTGGCCCTAGGACCGGGCTGAGTGCTTCCACCTCTCCCCCTCCTGCTAGCCCTCGCACACGTAGCCCAGGGACATGTGTGGCCACAGTGTGGGACTTCCCTCGGGGGGCCAGCCAAGGCGCCGGGAGCAAGCGAGAGGCTCAGTGGGGGCCACGCTCACAGGGCTGTGTCGCTGCTTTTTTCCCAGGAGCAGCTGGCTGTGTCGCGCAGCCAGGCATGACAGTGTCCTGTCTGTGTGTTGTACTCTTCGGGACGGGTGGGCTCTGGCCTGAGCCCCTGGGGCCTTGGCTGATTCCAGCCGGCATCCACCCTTCCCCCCGGTCCGGATATGTGCGAGCAGCACCGTCCCAGGCGTGCCCTGGAGCTGCCTGCCGCGGCCACATGCCGGTTGGTCACCAGGCTGCACGTGATTGCACATGCTGCATACTGGTACACAGCGTGCAGCTCACACTGCTTGAGTGACGCTCCCTCCTCCTCCATCCTGGGCACCTGGCTCCCCCCCCCCCCGCCCTTGTTAGTGCAAAATGCAACACTCACCAGTGGATCCTTCCCCGGCCTCCGATGACACATGGGAGACGTCCGGGCTGCCTGACAGCATTTCCAGCTGCAGGATGACAGTGTTCCCCTGGTCATCCTTGTCCTCCTCTGACCCGGTGGGCAGCTCCGCCTCGTCCCCTGCCTCACTATGCCTGGTGACGGGGGCGGGGTGGGGGTGCCTGCTGGTGTCCATGGGCACTGAGGGTCCGTGGGGTGCCACCTTGCCCAGGATGGCATGGAGGCACTCATAATGGGGGCAACTGTCAGCTCCTGCCCTCTGGCCCTTGCTGGCCCGGACATAGCCCAGGCGCAGCTCCTTTACTTTAGCCCGGATCTGTTCGAGCATCCGGACTGGATGGCCCTGGTGGGAGAGCACCTGGGCCATGCAGCGGAATATGTCCGCATTCCTCCGATGGGCACAGGGTTCATGGAGGGCCTCTTCATCAGCCTAGTGATCCAGCAGGGCCTCAATCTCCACAGGGGCCAGGAAGGGGCACACCTCTTTGTGCCCCTTGGGACCTCCTGTGCTGGGGGTGCAGGTTGCTGCTGCCCCCCTGGAGCGACCATCCTGGGTGGTGCTGGTGGCTGAAGGAGCAGAGCTCTGTGGCAGAGCTTGATGGCAGAGTGCTTCTGCCTCGTGGCCTCTGCAGGCTGCCTGTGCCTTTAAGGGGTTTCGGGATACCAGGAAGTCTGGAGCGGTGACTGCGCATATGGAGTGTCCAAGTGGTTAACTAGGGCTTTTTTCCGTTTGGACGGCTCTTGCGCAAAATCCCTTGGCTACCTGTTTACATTGGCCTCTTGCACAAGAACAGTTGTGCAAAAGGGCTTATTCCTGAGTGGGAGCATCAGAGTTCTGGCGCAAGAAGCCTTGATTTCGTACATTAGAATGTCAGTTTACTTGCGCAAGAACACGCAGCCAGTGTAGACAGGCAGCAAGTTTTTGGGCAAGAGCAGCCACTTTTGCGCAAGATCGCGCCAGTGTAGACACAGCCTTACAGTGTCTCTTTGGAGACAGGTTCTTATTTGTGTGTGTGTGTGTGTGTGTGTGTGTGTGTGTGTGTGTGTGTGTGTATACACACACACACACACACACACACACACACACACACACACACACACCTTTTAGCCTCTTAAATGGCCATGCTACGTGACTGGGTGGATTGACCATTAAGACCCACTATGCATAAGAGACATCACCCCATCAAACCTATTTTTGAAAATATTGGCCCTGACACATATCTAGCTTTAGTCATGATTACTTTGATATCTTATCATAATTAATAATCATAGAAATATTGTGAAACTGCAGATCATTAGTGTAATTTTTCTTTATTTATATGATACCTCACAACTGGATGATTTATGATACAGTTTAGCAATGTAGCACACCCAAAGTTTTTGTGCTAGATTCCTTGAAAGTGCATTAATATTAGCTGCTCCTTAGCTGGCATATTTCTTCTCTAGGGCACAAATCATATGCTACAACAGTTTAACAAACTGGAAGATATTTAACTTCAAGAATCAAATCAAAAGGTGCACACTTTTTTGGTATATGATTGGACTTGCAGTGTATAGTAATCTGACAAACATGTATTTTCAAGTCAATAAGAATGTGATTCTGTTTTTTTTTCTGTTTGCCATCTGATCATTTGTCCTTTCTTGGGAAAAAAAATTCTTTGGACTCATTTTGCAGACTAATAATTTTTCTAAGTTATCCTTTCTAGCCACTGCCAGTTCAAGGCTCATTAAGCTACAGGGAACTTGCTGCTTTCTCTTAGGCTCTTGTTTTATCATAGAATTAGAGATGGAAGAGACATCTAGTTCTTTCCCTTGTTAATGAAAGATTATTTCCTACTGCACATTTTCTAGTGTTTGAGGCCATGATTCAGCAAAGTACTTCTTTATACATAAGTATTTTGCTGGCTCAGGGCCTCACTGCTATTTCAGTTGTAGACTGAATATGCTGTGTGTCTTTGCCCTCACATGTAGAGGATTAAACCATTGCCAAGAGAGTGCTGGGAAATATTTTTCTTTTATGGCATAGATCTTGGGGCTTTTTAACCTTCATTTGGAACACTGAACACCAGTTACCTATTAGACTCAGAGGGGTGTTAATGTGCATTAACACCCTTGCATGAAGGTGAGAGACGGGTGAATGTTGATGAAGCTCCCTCTATTCTGTTGCCTTTTTTTTTGTTCTTAAGTATGCTGTCCCCCTATGGTGTATCCATAGCTGAATATTATATAATCAACTTATACAATATGTGGTATAGTAGTGCTTTGAATTTGTGGTCTTCTGATTAGATCAAGATACTGGAAAGCAGGAGTATCTTGGATCTAATGATGCCTGAACCACGTAATGACTCTTTTTTGGCAAGTCACATGGTTTCCTTGTGCTTCGGTCAACCCAAATATAAATTAGGTAAATGCCAGGGCCTCTTTGAAAGTCTGATGCTACTTTTGAACTGAGCTTTTCTTGGAAAATATTGTTAACTTGTGTAATTGTGTATACTATATCTTGGTTTCCCTAACTTTTGAAGCTGCTCATGGGTGGCCAGTAATGTAGGCAAGGGAAGGCACAGCCTTCCTAAAATTGTCTACATGTCCTGGCTGCCTGGGAAGGCTGGGTGTACGGTATGACAGCCCGGCTCCCTGGCTGCCAGGGAGGGTTGGGGCTGGGGTTGGGGCTGGGGCTGCAGCATGGCAGCCCTGGCTCTCCATATGGCCAGGAAGGATCAGGCTGAGGGTGGGCGGGGCTTGACTCCAGGGCAGGGTCTTGAGCAGAAGGGGCGGGACTGGGACTTGCCTTCCCAAGCTGAGTCTTCACTGGCTGTCCATGGAGCTACTAACCTTCTTCTGGACTAAGAAGTATTTTGCCACACTCGAATCTCTAACCTCAAGCTCAAGCAGGTTATTTGTTGTAATCACACCAGATATAATTAACTATATATATTGTCAAGGCTGTTCCCCACTCTGCTATTTCAAGTGCAGAAGGTGAGGGCCAGCATGAGACTTTAAAAATACCTTTTTGCTAAAAGCTTGTGTTAAAACTCCATGAGGTCATAGATTTCCTGGCCTTAGATTAGTATTGCTGACATCCCTCAAGTACAAAAACCTTTTGAGAGCCCAGAAGTACCTTTCTGTGGGTTCTTTAAAGCTCTTTAAACCTCCCTCTGGAGAGAGCATGAAAAACTGTAATTTTTCCAAGTAGTATGGCTTGCAGACTTAGGCATGTACACATAGAACCTCCTGCTTTCTAGGACACTGGAATAAAAAAGTAGGGATGTTAACTATCGTGTAATTGTGTAAACATGTAATGGCTGGAAATTTTAGCAGTTACGTGTTTATATGCACGTGGGGGCAGACAGAAGCCAGCACCTCACAAGCACCAGCTCCCACTTTCCTCTCCCTGCTGCCTCTGATAAAGAGGCAGCAGCGTTGGGGGCAGGCAGCTTCGTGGGAGCCAATATGCATGAGAGCTGGCTTGAAAGCCGCTTCCTGCATGTACCAACTCCTGCCTTCCCCCCTCACCTCACACACTGCTTCCTGTCTAAGGCAGCCAGCTCTCCGCGCATACTGGCTCTGTTGAGCCACATGCTCCCTTTCCTCCTCCCCCATGCTGGTGCCTCTGATATAGAGGCTGCAAGGGGGGGAGTGCGCTTAGTCATTAAGGTTAACTGACAAGCCTAGGCTTATTGATTAATTGTGTAAACGATTACACACATCCCTATCAACAAAACAAAGAAAACATACTTGGTTGCTAGAGAACAACAACAAAAAGATTAAAACACAGAGGATTGCTCCTCTGGAATTCAGTTGGGAAAGTTACAGTGTGAGTGGGGTAGTTAGATATGTTCAGAATAGTGACGTGTGACAAACACCAAAATAAAGAAAATAACCTGATTGTATCTGACTAAACATTCTCTGTTCTGCTCTCATGTCCATTGTTCCAAGATTTAGTCCTTCCGTATACATGGATGTCAATGGATACTCCATGCCTGGGTCCCTGTCTTAATTCATGTCACATTGGTTCTCCTCTAGTCACACACTAACAGGAACAGGAAGAGCTTGGCTTCCAATTCAAGCTCACACACTGTTTCCATTGGCTCTCGTGGCCTCCTGCCAATTCATTTCCTGCTTCCCTAGCATTCATGGGGATTCTGTCTGTGATTTAACCCTTACAGGCAAGACACTTAGGGTTAAGTCTTAAGATTTTAGTTAACTCAATGTCTGAAATGTCCAGAAAACCCATCCATTCAACACATATGTCAAGCAGAAAACTTGAATTACTAAGATGGTACAAAATTTGAGCAGAGGCAGGGAAGTATAAATTATGTATTCCCTTGTGTGAGTTTGGGTGAATCTGACTTTTGGTCTCCAAATTGGCCTTTGTTTTTAAGCATTTAATAAGCTCCAGGAAAATGTATAGTATTTTATCTTTGAAATTTTTTAAAACCTGTTTTGATTTTTCTCATTATCTTTTCATCATTATGTAGTTCAGTTTGCTTTGAGCAGAGTATGTCTTTTCTTAGCTAACATACCACATAGGCTTAGAAGGGTAATAGCTGATTTATCTTAAGTTTGTATGACGGGCAAATGCACTATTAATGAGCGTTTAGCTCTTAGAAACCTGTGCTAAAGGTCTAGAACTTGTCACCATACTCATGTCATAAGCAATGAAAGAATTCAGTGAGTTGTGCTCAAGTCATTTTGAGGTTTTTTTTAACCTCCATTTTCTCATCTTCTTGACCTTTCATCCATAAGAATTAACAGAAGTTAAATCCTAGTGCTCCTATGTTGATCCCAAGCCTCAAACTAATATCAGAAGACATGTTTATATATACATATGAAACAATTACTTTAGATGTTCAGTGTTTATAGTAAAATAGAATGGAGGCATGTTACGTAATGTTCAGTTGAACTTTGTAATAACCTTCTTCATTTATTTGAGAGAGACGTCCTTGTGGGTGCTCCACAGCAGATGTTGTGTGTCCCAGCACCATTGACTGGAGTCTTTACAGCAGTGCCCGGGGAGCCACACGAGTGGTGCCCACGCTGCATGGATCCAGCATGCTATGACTGCACATGTGCGGCCCCCCTCTCCCTTGAGTTCCTTCTTACCGTCCTGCCTTGAGATGGAGCTCAGCAGTGCACTTACTGTCAATAGATCCTGTAGATAAGTAATTTGTTCTTACTTCTTTACTTAGTTGACTTTTTGTTCAATCCAAGTTCTCTCTCTGCCCTTAAAAAAAAAAAAAGTTCTCGATTGCTGTTGGATTTAGTTAAGTTTCAGTTTGTTATGCTCAGTTCGCTGGGATTCAAACGTTGCTCTGTCTGTAGTGATGCTACGTCTGTATTAGACGGACACTCATTGCTTCAGATGTTTATCTATTTCTCCCCTTTCTTTAAATCTTCTTGATAGGTATAGTAAACTCTTGCCTAGCCCATATGTCCTGCTTTAATGTCCATCTGACATTTATTTTAAATTTATTTGTAAAATATTTTATGTGATTGCTGTTTTTATTATGCTTGCCTACCTATATTGTCACATACCCCCTTTCCACTTCATTATAGTAATGCTTAAGGACAGCATAAAATCTGGTTTAAAATGACTGTTTTAAAACTTAAATACGTTTTTAATTCAACTGACGTTTAATTTGAAGCTAATAGTTTAATACTATCTTTTAAGTGTACTAAGAACACTAGAATGGTGTATAATTGTTTTCTGAAAGTAGAGGCACTTCAAATCTTCAGCTTTCATTTAAGTAATGAGTTTACTGCAGACTAGCCAAGTCATTAAAATTGACTAAAAATGTGACGATCTCTCACAAAGTTCTGAAATTTGAATTATATCTAAGCAAAACATTCATAATAATAAAAGCTTCACAAAGAACTCTGAAACATCCCACACTGGAAAAAATGACCCAAGGAATAAAACAGGATTTATTTATTCAAATAAATAAAGTGGAAGAATGATTGCTATTGGGGCTGTTCAAATATTATTTGTAAAACTGGTAGAAAAAATTCTAATTTTGATTATTTTGATGAAGTGTTTTGTGTTTTTTGATTAGCTGTATTTGACTTTGAGACTTTTCTTGAAATTCTTTTGAAAGCTATTAATTTTTGTGTGTGTTTTTGAGAGAACGCACTCAATTGTATCTCAGTATTGGCTTGCCATTGCAACCGACTCATATTAGATGCTAGTATAGAATTTTTTTTTAATCCAAATCTTTGCTATATATCTGTCCTTCAGTTCTATTGGATTCTTAGTTCAGCAAACTAGTTTCCACTGTAATCCCCACATTTAACTTTCTAAAACACTTACCACTTTGAAATTTTCCATGATGGTGGCCAGAGTTTGTGTGCCTTAATCTAGTAAGTAGTCTTGTATTTCACCCAGTGGCTAATTTAGCTTTTGACACTTAAATAAATGTGTGAGACACACATATCAATTTCTCTTCTATCACTTAATTGTTATTTCAGCTTCAAATGTTGGCATTTATATATCCAAGCTTAATGATATATATCTGAATGCTTTGCAGTTTAAATATTTACCTCATGAAGATGGGAAACACAAGTTAGTTAATCACTGCATATCTTTCTTGCAAACTTGTTTATGAGAAATTAAGCAACAGTATGTTATAGAACTTCTTCTGGGAAGTGTGGTGGAATAATTTGAATTCTCTTCTATGAGCTCAGTAATCAAACTGTTAGCGATTCATAACATCAACACTTAGCACAGTTCACTTTCAAAATATTGTACAGATATAAATTAACCTTCGCAACACTGTTGTAGAGTAGGTCAGTGACTGTTATCCACAGTTTAAACTTGGGGAAATGTAGGTAGAAATAAGTAATTTGTCCAAGAGCACTGTTCTTAGCTACCAATACTTTGCTCACATCACTAGATCACACTCTTCTAATTTATTCCTATTTTCTCGTATAAGGCCTGATTCATAGCTCATTGAAATCAATGGAAAATCTCCCAGCAACTTCAAAAGATTCAGGATCAGTGTCATACTAAACATGTCAAGACTGTGAAGTTCTTTGGGCATATTGGGGCTAGAACCTCCAAACATAGCTGTCTTGACAGAAGCATTACTGAAAACTGTGCTTATTTGCGTGATGGACTTTCGGGTACGGATGTTAAATATCGGCTAATTGAATAATCTAGTAATATCATGAATTCTTATCGGTTAGTCGACTAGTCTATAGTCCCTGAGGGTGAAGCCTGCAGCCAGCGTGCTCCAGCCTCACTCCCGATGAGTCCCCTGTCATGCCAGGTGACAGTTGGTCCACAAGGGGAGCCAGTTTAAAAACCAGCTCCCCTCGTGGAATGGCTGCCTGTTGCCCTGTGCTATTATCTCTGCTAAAGAGGCAGCAACGTGAGGTGGCAGAAGCTCCTGTCTGGAGGGTGTAGGGGGGTTGAACTCCCAGACCCGGCATGAGCCGGAACTGAGCTGGGCTGCCCATCCACCCAGCTCCTAATATGCTTTAAATGCAGAGCAGCAGCGGGGGAAGTCACAAGCCAGGACTGAGCTGGGCTGCTGGCCACCTGCTAAAAAATTTCCTGGCAAGTGGGAGTGGGGACTAGGAAATGCATGTAGTCTATAATATTAAGCTATAAGCTTTTGCTTATCTGTTAATCGATTAATTGACTACACTATTACATCCCTATTTTGGGGGGGACACTGTGATGAATGTGACCAGCTAACACAGGGGTGGGCAATAATTTTTGTCCAGGGCCACTTCAAAATTTTTTGAAGTAGCCCTGGGCCATTCCGGAAGGGACGGGGCCTAAATAGGAAGGGGTGGGGCTACTCCACTCCCAGACCATGATTGGTCTGGGGGTGGAGGAGCCCCTTTACCCCCCCCTTCCCACTAGGCACCCATGTCCTGGAAGAGGCTTGGCATGCTTCCCCACCCTCAGGCCAATCAGGTCCTGGGACTGGGGGAGTGCCCGAACCCTCCTCCCGCCCTGCGAGGAGCACGCTGAAGTGCCATGGGCTGCTCGCAGGGCTACTCGCAGAGCCAGGGCAGGGCGAAGGAAGCTTCACGCAGCTCCCCACACCCCCAGGCCCTGATTGGCCTGAGGGTGGAGGAGCACACAAAGCCTCCTCCCCTCTCCCCCCCGCCACACCCCTGTGAGCAGCGCGCAGTGCTTCCAAGCGCTGCGTGCTGCTCACAGGGTGGGAGGAGCGTTTGCACGCCCTCTGCCCCCAGACAGTTAAGGCCTGGGTGCGGTGGAGCGCCCAAAGCCTTCTCCATTCTGCTCCAATTAAGGCCTGGGGGCGGAGGCAGAGTGGAGAAGGCTTAGAGTGCTCCTCTGCCCCCAAGCCCTTATTGGCTTGGGGGCGGGGGAGCAGAAGAGCCTCTGCAAGTTGGAGCCACTTGCTTGGTGGGCTGGATCTGGCCCATGGAGACCCATTTGCCCACCCCATAGCTAACATCTACACCGTCATGGCTTGCCCTATTCAGGGCCAGCTCTAGGCACCAGCAAATCAAGCATGTGGTTGGGGCGGCACATTTCCAGGGGCTGCATTTCCAGGTAAGTAGCCACCCCTGGCAATGCCTGGCCCCACCGATTTTAAAGGGCTGCAGGAGCTCGGCTCTGGCTGCGTGTTCCTGGGAGTTGGCAGTGGGGCGTGGCGTGGCCAGGCTCCACCCCGCTGGCTCCAGTCCTGCTACGGTCCCAGCCCCCTTCGCTGGCGAGAGACCGCTCCTGCCCTGTGCCCCTCTGTCTCCGCGCCACCTGTTCCCTGCTCCCCGCACCCTGCTCCCCTGAACCCCGGTCCCCCTGCTCTCCCTGTTCCCTATGACTCTCTGGCTCTGCACTGCCCTTGCACCCTGCACCCTGCTCCCCCCAATCCCTGCACCCCTCTGGCTCTGTCCCCACTCTGCACCCCGCAGCCCCTTTTCACTGCACCCCTCTGGGTCTGTGCCCCCCATTCCCCGCACTGCCCCTGGACTCCGATCCTTCTGCCCCTCCCGTTCCCCACATCCCATTCCCGTGCCTCCCCTGCACCCCCCAATCCATGTGTCCCTCTGGCTCTGTGCCTCCCGTTTCCCTTGCCACTCCTCTACCCCCACACTGTTCCTGCACCTCTCTGGCTCTGTGCACCCCAGCACCCCAGTCCCCCTGCTTCTCCCGGTCCCTGTGCACCTCTGGCTCTGCACCTTCCATTCCCCACGGTGAACCCTGCTCCCCCTTTTCCCCACGCCCCTCTGGCTGGACAGGGCAGGGAAAAGTCTGTTGTGACCCAGCAGCGAGTTAAAGGGGAGGAGGAGGAGTTTACTTGAAGCGCCTTTGCCTTTATGGAAAAAAATAATTAAAATTATATTTGCTATTTATAGGGCAAAAATGCTGGGACAAAAATGAAAACAAAACAAAAAAAAATCCATTGCAAAGTGCAAACGTGTAAAAGCCAATTAAAAAAAAGGTTGGGGGGTGGCCACTTTTTTTTTTGCGTGGGGCAGCAAAAAAACTAGAGCCGGCCCTTGCCCTGTTTACCTGAGATATGAAGCCCTGTTTAAAATCCTGTTTGCTAATGCAATTTATAGACATGCTGTTTTCAAACAATTTTTAGACATATGATTCCTTAATTTAGTTGTTTTAAATTAACTTAGCACTCCTGATACATGAGCCCAGGCAACTGTCATCCCCTCTTCACTGCTGAATGGGTTCATGGAAGGCATTGTCTGGCCATACTGGAATAAGGAAAGGAGACATTGACATGGGTTTAATCAGGCTGCAACATTATTAGTAGATGCCTGGAACTACCTGATAGCTAACCATGTACGGTGCAGGGCTGTTACCATTTCTCTCTCTTTTTCTGTCCCAGTCCTTCCAGCAAATCTATTGCCAGGACCTTATCATCCACTCCTGCCTCATGGGAGAAGTAAGAGGGGCTATAAGAATAGGGGGTGGCTCCCTCCTGTATCAGTCATAGGAGCCCCAACTGCCCCCCATTTGAACCTTATAACAAACACCTCTTTTAAAGTCCTTTTCCAAGCCATTTAACCAGTCACTGTACATCTTTCCTCTGTGGTACATGCACTGGACTTTCCTCCTACACTTAAATAATGAGTTGCAACATATATGGGCTACTCTATATATGCCATGCATTTAAAAAAAACATCCTGAAACCTACTGTGGAGAAGGTGGAAAAAAAACCCAGCTGCACCCAAGCCAAGATGTTGGTAAGGGAAAAATTCCTTTCTAGCCCCCCTAAATAGGGATAGTTAGTGTAATGTCCACAGCAGGTGTTGGCCCAACCTAGTATTTTACTACTGAAAAAATGGGAGGGAGGTGGGTCCTGCCTCACTCTGGAACCTTCCCCATCCTGATCTGTGTTCTCTTAAAACCTGGCATTCCCAGGTGATGAGTCAGTGACTCATTGCCCCTTTTTACAGCAGTTTTTGTTCTCCCCACCCCAGCCATAAAGCACAGTTGCCTTCATTCAACCAGGCCAGAAACCCTCTCACCCATCACTTAAAGGTGCAAGTGGTCATGGTCATACGGAAGGGAGAAAAGACATCAACATGGGTTTAATAAGGCTACAAATTTATTATTAAATGTCTGAGACTACCTGGCAGCTAACAGCGTAGGTGCAAGTAACCTGCATCTTTATTCCATAATTACTTGGGGCAGAGGGCTTTTACCAGCCCTGCCCCTCCCTGTTCCATCCCTGTCCCTCCAGCAAATGCATTGCTGGGACCACATCTGTGGTGAGGGGCTTATACTTGCTCCTCCTGTAGCAGTGCAGGGCAGTCAGTAGCAATGTACTGTTCTTCATACCATTTTGCTAATGATGGGGTCACTGCTATGAGACAGTGTGCATTGCTATGAGACCAGTTCCAATCTTCAGCCTCTTTGTAAGGGGTCATGTCTCTCTCCCATTCAGTCCAGAGAATTAGTGTTCAAGTTGTGTGGAACATTTTTGAATGTTGTAGACCATTATTATATGCTGAATGCATGTTTCTGATAGATCATTAAGGTTATTTTCCCTATAATTGATACTTCCTTTTCAAATCAACAGCCCAAAATCAAGCAGGTAGCAACTATTGGCCTGTTTGTAACATTCTCATCACATATGCTCTAGACCAAATGTTCAAAATCCTGTGCACAAAATTGTGCATAAAATACATCACATAATTTTCTCATATGTAGGCATACAGTCACTATAATTGTGCTTGCAATTGTGTGCATGTAGTGTTTGAAAATCGTGTCACTTGTCACCAGAACACATAAAGTGACCTCTTTTAATTTCTTACAGAGCAGAGCAGAGCAGGCGCAAGGTGCATACTTCTTGCCTGAGTTTGCACTTTCTCCACAGGGGAGTTTTCTTGAAGATACAACAGGAGAACAATTCCTCACTTATCGCTATGATGATCAGGTCAGTGTGGTGTATGTAAAAACTATAGAGCTTTGTCATATTCACCCCAATGAGACACTAGGAATTGTTTGCATTTTCTTGTGAAACAAATCAGTATTTTCTGTTGCCTTCAAATGGTGCATCGGGTTGGAGTACAATGACTCAAATGGTAACACATTAAACAAGAAACAAAATTAGAGCCAGTGATGAGTAGTTGGAGAAATAATAAAACAACACTTATGGAAATGTCTTACAGAGTTTAATAGAGAGGGACTCTCTAATGTTCTGAGGCTATTTAATAGGTTTCCATAGAAAGTGCTCTAAAATACATAAAACCAATAACCATTTGTATCCTTTTTGTGGGTCATTTGTACTATCTGAAAGAATTCTATAGCAGAGAAGGCTGGTATCTATTGATATATTTAAAAAACTTATAGAAATAATATTCTATTTAACATCTATATGACTTTTTCACAGGGAAAACTAGTTTGTGTGTTAATGGTTTACACTTGTTCAGCATATAGATAACACGTGATTTTTCATAGCACCTTGACTTAGTGACAGATATCTCAGTTATTCTAAGGCTATTGTAGAGCCAACATTAGAACTCCAAAGTTTTTTACTTCTGGTTCTGTGTTTAGTCACTCAAAGCTTGTTGCCACTATTCACAGGTCACTTTAAATCAGAAATATTTATTATTTAGAAAATCTATTTTTATAAGGAACAATTAGTGAATGAGGATTAGTGAATTCTTAGGAAATATTGTATGAAGAGTGAAAGAAGAACTGTTTTCCAAATGACCAAAAGAAATGAATTAACATTATGTGCTGAATAATATTAGAATATGAAGTATTGTATCTCATACATTGTTTACTTGGTATTTTGTATTTCTAGCTTTAGAGGTCAATGACCTAACTTGTATTTAAAGTGAATTGCAACGAAACAGAGAGAACTTCATAGTGGATAAAGCAGATTACCTGGAAAGTAACAAACTTTGTATCTTAGTTTAAAAAAAAGTAATGTTTTTTCCAAACCTTATAGATAAATTATATTAAATATGGAATACACATATACATGTACAGGAAGTGACATGAAAGAAACCCTGTTAATCTTGGCAAAAGATCTAAAGTAAATCTAGGAAGTGTGTGGCATGCTGTGGAAATTTACTCATAACACAATGTATTCCAGAAGCCCATTGAGCTCCACATCCAAACTGAGTTGCATCTGTAACAGTACACTTCTTAACGTGAGCAAAATCGGAAGATTTTTTAGGAAATAATGCATGTAAAGTGAAAGAAGAACAGTTTTTGCTCTCCAATCAGGATATGTGGAATACAATTGATTGCCAGTTTTCTTTTGCTGTTTAACCTCTGACTCTAGGGCAAAGACTGAAGTGGGCTTTGTAGCCTCCTCTTGCCTAAAACTATGTATCTGCTCAAGAAGAGAAAAGAGAATAATTTAGAATTTGAAAACATGCCGAAGTACTGAAATTATTTGAATACTTTTGAAATATATGTATAGTAATTCATATTTCTGTTACCCTAGAGGCTTTTGACTGATCTGTAGAGAAGGTACTTAGATGAGAGATCCCCTGGACTAAACACCTGAGAAAGCAATAACTTATGGAATAGTAAAACACAGCTGCAGCACAGGCTGCATTTAATGACAAACTTGTAAAAACCCCAATAAGGATTATACTCTTTTGATCAAAATAGCTTTCATTGAATGGAGCAATATTTAGAGAAGAAGACAATAAATCCAAATGTAATCAAGCAAGTCAGAGACTTTGAATCAGTCACAGTATAAGGTGAAATACTATAGCTGATTTCGGAAAATGCCAGTTCCAAAGCCCGTTGGAGTTGGTGGAAAGATTGCTATTAACTTCAGTGTGGTCTGTATCAAATCCTGCATGTGAATGACCTGAGTAGTTCTTCTACAGACATCATGTAGTTCTGGAGCTTGCTTGTAGGAAAAGAGCTTGTTTTTAGAATTAGTCTGATGCTATACTACTTACAGCTCCTCCCAAAAAATGAGAATTAGTCATAATGAAAATAACTTTGGATTCCTGGAACTCTTAAAATAGTAGATCTACAAATGAAAAGCATAAAAGTAAATACAAACAAATAAGAGTACTGTTGCTTTAGAATGGAAATTAAGTCATATGAGTTTTTTTAGGTAATATCAAACTGTGGAATGCAAACAGTAATTGCGATAAGTAAGTCTCCTGTGAGTGAATTAAAAAGTCTTTCATGATTGGGAACATTCTTTGGCTGAATTGGTTGGTGATATTAATCAAAGAATTTATAATAATTAAAGCTACTTTTACTATTGCTTGTAAAAGTATAGACACCTGATATGAGATAAATGATACAACACACACACACACGCATACATTTTCCCCTATGTCTGTTGGTACACAGAAATCTTGAAAGTATTAATTCTCCATATTTCATTTTGGAATGGAAGAAACTCTAAAGCAGAATATGAAATTTGTTACAAGGTAACTCTCTGAATTCTCTTGACTAGTTCCTCAGCTGGTATAAATCAGCATCAATCAATAGAAATACCCTAGCATAGCATCTGAACCATGATTATCTTGGTCAGATTCTTCATATTGGTTACATTGTTGCCAAACTTCAGGAGCACCATTTCCCACTTTTCCCAGCTATCTACGAAATAGTCTGTATCTTGACTTGTATTTATTTTACATGGTTTTAATGTTTAAAAAACACAGAAATTTCAACATTCAGTTGTTTCATCATCATCATCATCATCATCATCATCATCATCATCATCCAAGATTAGTTTCCTTATGTTCTCCGAACACAGGAATGTTTTAAAAAAGTTTTCTTTGGCTGTTTTGTGTGATATTTTTCAAACAATGAGCCAGTTTAATCTGGACCATTCATTCCTTTGTTAGTAAGTAATCTTGGTAAAATAGAGCTGTTACTTAAATATTCAATAGTATTTGCTATCTTAAAATACAAGCTTAAAGCAAGAATTAATGGGAACACATTGTACTCTATTCTAGTCTGACAGAATTACTTATGGGTATGCAACATAGTACGTTTTGTTCTGGTTTGGTCTGGCAAGAGTGTGCTTGAATTTTTCTACAAGATTACACTAAACCTTTCACATGTTGGGTTGCTGTGATTATACTAAGGAATTATAGGTGAATGAAGTATTTTTGTTAGATGGCTTCTAAAATCACTGTTATATACTGTATATTTGTCTTAGAAAAACCAAGTGATCAATCTATGATTGCAGAAGAAACTTTGTAAGGCCTGCCTTTGTAAGATAATTTTGTGACTATAAAAATATGTAACAGTTTCTAGAACATTTTCTCTTCAGGGGAAAAATGGAAACAGTAAACTAAAACAGGTACATTCAAGGGTTCCCCAAAAGCAGAAACTAGCTCAAACATAGGAGGGTGCATTTAATAATAGCTCCTGGAATGTTAAATAAGCTACACATTGCATTTATACACCATGTACCATAGTTATAAAATTCTGTTGAATCAATGTCATATAAATCTAACTTAGTATGAAATACATTTTGATATGTGGCCAAGATTTTGCTTATTCTGAGATATGCCAGACCAGAAAGAAAACTTTACTTCTTGCCCCTCACTCTCAATCTGCTTTAAAAATACAACAACCCCACATCCCATTTTGAGATGCTAACTGTATTTTGCCACAAGGAATAATTTACTTTGCTGTTTTGTTTTTGGCTTCTCAACTTTTAATCAATTACATGGAAATAATTTTTTTTCCAAAATACTAGTAGTACTGGAAAGTTTTCTTAAATGAAATGAAGAAATAAATGTTCTTGTTTTTTGATACTGGAGGTATTGCTTCCAAGTATTAAAATTAATCCTTTTGATAGACCACCATCAAAAGGCGGCAGTGAGCACTTGGTTGGTGAAAAATTGTTTGAAGCACCTTCCCACTTTGGTTGGCAGGAGAAGACAGATTTTGAATAAAAAAGGTATCTTCTCTTGTTAAGTGAAAAAAGGCTTCGCCTTTAGTGGATGTTGCATCTTAGTGTTATATCTGTCATTTTAAACTCCTAGCAAGATATCGTGATTTTTGGCATCAGATGGGGAGCTAAACTGTCAAATCTTAGCAAGGAAATAGTGTTTCTAAACAAATCTTTTAAAACTTTAAGAAGAAAGGGTGGTAAATTTTACATTCTTGAGAAATCACTCAGTGAGAACTTTAATATACTGGTAATGTAAATCTGCACTTGAAGTGTTGAGGTGAGATGGACACCAATGTGTTTGTTCCAGTGTGTTGCAATATACTAGCTCGGGGGCAGGTAAGATATGGCTTGTGGGATGGATCTGGCCCACCAAGCCTTTGAATCTGGCCCACGGCATGGCACACGCCACCCATCTGGGATCCTCAGGCATGCAGCAGTCCCAAGCTGCTCAAAGCAGCTGGCTGCTCCATGTGTCTCTGCGCCACATGCCAGAGGGATGGGTAGAGATTTTGCGCGCTGCCCCTGCTTCTAGCATAATCTTTCATCTTCTATTGTTCTAGCCAATGGGAGCTGAGAGATTGGGCTGGGGCAGTGTGTGAATCCTTCTTCTCTCCCCCTCCTTGTGTGGCACAGAGAGGCAAAAGGAGCAGCCAGTTGCTTTGAGTGGTCTGGGGCTGTGGCAGGCAGGGAGTTGCCTGAGGGGTCCTCCTGGGCTGCTGGCTGGGAGCCAACTAAGAAAATGCCTCCCAGCCGCAGCCTACCTCTAACATCCCTCCCCCTCTGGCATCCCAACTTGCTGCCCTAGGTGACCATCCAAACCCTCTGCATTCCCTCACTTCCCCAGGTCACAATTCTCTCCTAGATCCTGCATCTCCTATAATCCTCCCCCAGGCCAGAATCCTCTCCTGCACCCATACCTCCTCCGAAGCCTTGCATCCCAATCCCCTGTCCCAGGTCACAACCCCCTCCTTTGCCCAAATTCCCTCTCAGACCCCCACACTCTCTCTTGCAACCCAGTCCCCTATCTTGAGCTTCCTTCTGCACCCAACAGCTGTCTCAATCCCCACACTCCTCCATAGAAGAGTGCAGCCCTTGACCACTTAAAATCTTTGAGTGGCCCCCCATAAAAAATTATTGCCCACCTCTGTACTAGCTGATGTAGTTATGGTAATAGCTAGACTTCTTCTGGTTTTGCCAGCAAAAGAAATCTGCCATAGGGTACAGGTCAAACTAGGGAGATGAAAATAAGCCTGTGTATGCCTGGTCCTTCAAGAGGACCCATGTCCTAGCTGTCTTGTAAAATAAAACTTTAGGAAGGTTATGAAGAAAAAGGCCCAAAAAAACCCATGCAACTCAGGACCTGGAGGATCTCAAGGATATTAAGAGAAGCTCCTTTTAGTCTTCTAAGTACGCACAGTAAAAGCTTTGTTGTCCAGTGTGTTGGGAGAATGAGGGGGGGGCCAATTAATCAAATATTCTGGTTAACTAAGAATTAAATTTTACCATTGGAATACTGGGGTAAAAAAAATTAGAACAGAATAAAGTGAATAAAGTACAAATTGATATAAAGGTTCTCACTAATCCAATAGTAGTACTGCACTGCTTTAGATGTATGCAGAACTTTACCTGTATACCATAGGATATGTAATGATACTACATATCACTGTTGGCAGTGAATGGCATACATACATGTTCCTAAACATGCATTTAATACTAACATTATTTTGAACAGAGGGGAGCCGACAGTGTCTGCGGGCCCCTGGGCAGGGTGGGATGAGGCCTGGCTCCGTATTCCTGGAAGGGATGGAGCTGGAGCAGCAAGACTTCAGCACCACCCAGAACATGGCACATCCTCCCCCTAATCCCTCAGAGCCACATAGAGTATGTGGTGCTCTCTCAACAATTTAAAGGGTCCAGAGATCCAGCTACCGCCACTCTCCTTTGAATGATTGGGTCCTGGGGCAACTGTCCCCTTTGCCCCACTCCCTGTTGGTGGGCTTGACTGAACATAATTTAATCTTTGATCATTCAGAAGGCACTTGAGGATCGTACAATGCCTCAGGGTCATCATTGTCAATATCCATTATCACTGAACATATAGAAAGTGTAGGAGATTGAGCTGAATCTGGTATGACCCTGTGACAAACCCTGGAAACTGCTTTTTTGAATAAATCCGTGATTTCAGCTTGCTTATCTTCTGCCTCTTTTGTGTCAAAGCAGAGTGCAGAATGTTGCAATTGTGGTATGTGCTGGGCAGTGTACTAGTCTCTGTTACTAGTCTGAAGATTTATATAGGGAAATATCAGAAATAATGGGCTTTCTGTTTGATGATGTACCAGATAACACAGCTTTTACTATAACTAAGTTAAGGTTCTTGTAATAACACAGTGCTCTTAAGTTGAAGAACTCACTAGTAAAACACAGAAAACAATGTGATAGGTCTCATTTACTTCATTAGAGTTATTCTGGATTTTCACAGATGTAACCAAGATCAGAATGTGAGATCTGTGACCACAGCTTGTTCAATAAGCATAAGTATATAGTTTGAAGCTAACTATATACCTTTTGATTTTCATATGAAATGTAAGGAACTGATGTAAAACCTTGCCAGCTCTTACTTCCAATGTGTCCATTGGCAGTTAGCAACATATTTACTGTGTAATGTACAACATATATTGTATGCATTATTTATGTAGCTGTGCATCCCAAAATAGTAAAGAGATGAGATGGATGAGTTAGTATCTTTTATTGGACTAACTTCTGTTGGTGAGACAAATTTTTGAGCTTACATTAAAGTTCTTCTTGTCTGGAAAACTTACTCAAAGTGTCACAGGTAAACAGATTAGTTAGCATCCCTAGTTAACACATGTTTTATGGTAAAGTGGCCTGTTATAACTCTTACCATCATTAATAGGGGAAATGAAGAAGGGTGTGTTAGAAGGTCATATATTGTAATAAACCAAAAATCCAGTGTCTCTGGTCCATGGTTTTTAGTGTCTAGCAAAATTATGAATTTAAGCTCTTACCTATCTGTAGTGTTGTCATTTCCCTATGTGAGTTCATTCAAGAGTATAGTAATTGTCTGGCTTCATTCATGTAATTGCTACTGGGAGCATTTAGACTGCTGGATGAAGTATACCATATGTTTGTGATAGGCATGAATAAGATTCAGGGAGGTGTGTCATAGTGGGGATTGATCATGGTAGCAGTGAAGATATGAAAAGTGAAAAACTTCCTAACTGCCAGGCTGTTTAAACACTGGAATAAATTGCCTAGGGAAGTTGTGGAATCTCCATCCCTGGAGATATTTAAGAGCAGGTTAGATAGACATCTGTCAGGGACAGTCTAGACGGTACTGGGTCCTGCCATGAGGGCAGGGGACTGGACTCAATGAACTCTCGAGGTCCCTTCCAGTTTAGTGTTATATGATATGTCTGTAGATTTGCATCTGTTCTTCTGGCAGGATCTAGTGCCACTTTGAGTTGTCTGTGCGGTGCTTGCATCTGATGAGGTTGAGGATTTGTTTAAAGGTCAGAGATTTAGAAAATATTTTTTTCCAGGATGGAGTACCCACTAAGTATGGGTTGCAGTTGTTTGATACCTGGTATGGGTTCCAGTTTGGGGTTATAGGTCAGAACTAAGGGTGTGCAGTTCGAAGGGGTTTGATTTCTGTACTGAAGCAGTTTGTCTAAGGGTATTTGTGTGGCTCACTCTGTGATGTAATGTGCTTCTCTGGTCGAGTGTCCTTGCTTAGTGAAGGCAGTTTTGAGAGTATAAATGTGTATATCCTGGACTTTCTTCTAAGAGCATATTCTGCGGTAGCTGACTGCCTTGCTGTAGATAATCAATCGGTTGATTTGTTTGGGGGTGGTTACTGGATCTCTGAGGATAGGTGTGGTGATCTGTGGGTTTCTTGTCTGTGGGTTGAATTGTTGAAGCTCATTGTGGTGTCCAGGAAGTTGATGCTGGTGTGGCAGTGTTCCAGAAAGTGTTTGAGTGGATAGTGGTTGCTGAAGTTGTGGTGGAAATATATGAGGGAGTTGTCTGTTCAGATGATGAAAAATTCTTCAATGTATCCCAGATATATAATTGGTTTCCTGGTGCATTTGTCCAGACATTTTTCTTCAAGGTGGCTTATGAAGATGTTGGCATATTGATGGCTTTTCAGACTTCAAAGGGAGTTTAATAAGGTCATATGTTTTTAAAGCTGTGTAAAGATGGAAGCATGAATAGGTGTTTTGTTGTTTGTGAAATTTAATTAAGGATGATGTTAGGTACTCATTTATATTGACTTCTCTTTTCCCTTTCATTTGCTTTCTGTCTTTTTAGGTTTGTTTTCTGTTTGTTGGTCTCTAATGTTTCTGTGAATTTAAAGAAAATCATTTAAATATTCAAATAAAGAAATTTAGTTCCTTAATCAGCTGAAGTGTATTTTTTATTTGGAGAGTCAGGAGTTGAGGATGGGAGGCAGCAATGAAGGATTAATGAAAATCACTTCCAGTTCCAGGCAGATCTTGTCTCACAAGTTGATTATAATATAAATTAAACATTATAGCCATGTTTGAAATGTTAGATGTGTTTACGTTTGTTTAGGCTGACTGGGTTGGCTGCATTTCAGTTAACCACTTATGGGTAGTCTATAGATAGCAGTAGTCATATATCCTTTGCATAATATATTGAGCTAAATACTATTTTAACAAATGTTAGTTCTTTTTGACAAAGTGGATTGGTATCTCCTTAAGTACTGACTAATGTGTTTAGGTTCAGGGGTTTTGTTGTACAGTTTATACTATAACTGCCACATATGGTAGATAAAGATTTGGTTTGGTTTTGTTCATGTTACTTAGGCTTGGCAGAATTCAACTGTAATTTTTAAAATGCTGATAGATTATATTGATTGTTTTTAAGCATTTATTAATTTTAAATTTTTACAGCAACAGGAAGCTAAAGGGGATCACAAGGGAGAAATTACAAACCTAGTCTCACTGTAGAAAAAGATCTGGACAGTTAGACCCTTAAGGGTGGAAGCCAGTGGGCCTCTGCACAGGTCTCTTTGCAAGAGCAGTGCTGTAATATGGCATTTGAAGATTATCATGTAATTTGATAAGGAACACCACCCTCTGCCTGTTTGAAAATACAGCTATCCAGTTATAAACGATATTACTTAAAGTTTGGTTAGTTAAACACTTGCCACAAATAGCAAATAAGAGTTTGGTCCTTTTCCCATTGAAGTCAGTTTTGGGTCAGAAACTTAATCTTATTGTGGTTGAGATAATTCTGTGTACCCAGCTAGTGGGGGAGGTACAGCATGAAGCAGCCAGAGCTGATCTTGTATTAACTTTGTCCAGGTGCTTCCCAGAAAGGGCTTGTTTGGAAAGGAAGAAGCAAGAGCAAGGCTTTTTGTAACAATTCTTGGATGCTGAAAGGGTTCATTGGGTCTCTGAGGCTGGTCCAATTTGCACAAGGGACTTACTGACTCCAGCTGATTCCAGGATTCCCCAGGGGCGGGGGGAAGGAGGAAGAGTGAGGGTCACAAATGTTAGTTTTTTCCCATATGCCGTACCTTGAACTTGGCTGAGAACATGTGGGATGTAACCCAGGATTGGGTCATTGACTTCCACAAGAATATGATCAGGCCCTAAGATGAGAAGAAGCATTTTAGTTTTGACCAGGCCCACCGATTGAGGGGGAGGGAAAAGGGGAGAACTGCCCTGGAGCTCCACAATTCTAAAGGGCCCAGGACTCCCAGCTGCCTCTTCTGCAGTAGCAGAGGCACCTGGAGTCCTACACCTTTTTAAATCACTACTGGAGTGCCATGAGATGCTCTCCTGGCAGGCCTAAGGACTGGGGGGTAGGGGAGCAGCACAGTGAGCTCCAGGTGATGCTGTGGGCTGGCTGCCCCCACCCCTTCTAGGAGCATTGAGCCAATTTCCCCCACCCCCACCTTTCCCAGGGTCCTGGCATGGCTGTCAGCTCCTCCTGGTTATGACAGATTTTGAGACAAATTTTACCTTATTTTTAATAGTGTGTAAAGGGTCCCCCAGTCAATGGGTGGGGCACTGCTGACTCCCTGGCGTGCCTACAAATCTGTGAGGCACGCCTCGGCCTCACTGTTGGCCGAGCAACAGTTTGTGAGGCCCAGCCCTGGGTCAGGGTGGGCGGACAGACGGGGGTTAACACAAATAGTCAGTAGTTCACAATTTAAGGCGCAGCCCTGGGTCACGGCGACAAGTGTCTATTACCAGTGGTTCAGCGGTTAAAGCTCTGGCTGGGTCCCAGCGGGGCAGGAGGTTGGGTCTCCTCACTCCAGGAGAGCCGACAAGTGCAGGGGGTTTTGCCCCACAGGGGGAACCTGCCACCCAAAGGGAGAGGTGGTGGGGGGATGCAGGCCCACCCACTCTACTGCCTCCCGGCCCAGGGCCCTAATAGCGGCAGCCTTGCAGCCACTGGGTGGGGGGATCCAGGCTGTTACACACCGACAAGGTTGAGGGTCAGCGGGGTTTGAGGCTGCAACATGCTGCCCACCCAACTTCCATGCCCTTAGCCACCCGGAGGTCGGCTGTCCCTGGGTTGCTTTCCAACCTCCCTGTGGGCCTATTAGTTTCTGATGATGCTCTAGGGGGTCCTCAGGTGACAGAGGGGCTAGCAGGGTATCCATGGGCTCTGGGTCAGGCAGGGGTCCAGGTGGGTCGGCTCAGTCGTTGGTGCCTGGCGAGAGTCCTGGAGGGGTCAGCATGGGTTCAGGCAGCGGCCAGTGTGTCAGCAGTCCGGGCCAGGGCTCTAGGATTGGCAGGGGTCCAGGTAGCCCAACCCAGTCCTTTGGCCAGGGGCAGTGCTTGACTCGGCTGCCCAGCTCTGACTGAGCCTGTGGCTGTTATACTCCTAGACCCGCCTCCTGGCTTCCTGTGGGTGGGTTAGGTGTGGCTGGACCCGCCCACCAAAGGATCGTAGAGGGTGCTTCCTCTTCCGGGTCAGCGGGTGGCCATGTTGCTGTCCCAGGCTCATTACATAGGGTGAACACAATCTAAATATTAAAACATATTTGTTTCTTATATTTTTGTCCATTTTAGTATTTTCCTTGTTTTGTTAAAATTTATTGTTGAAAATATAATTATTTCTGAGTTGTATTTGAGGTCTAATTTTTTTTCAAAGTATGTTTGTTTTGTGTGTGGTATTCATGTGTGTACCTCTCTCTCTTTTGCCCTGTCTCTCCATATGGATTGATCCTGCAGATCCGTACTCATGCAAGTAATCGTACTGAAAAACATGAGTATCAAAGTACATGCGTGTGCATATATACGGACTATTCTCATAAGTAGGATTTATAGTAAGATGGAACCTTCATTTCTTGTCTTTCTGTTTATCTCTCCATCCTCCTCTGTTTACTATATACTTTTACTTATTTTTTCCAGGTTCAGGGAGTGATAACTCACAAATTGTTTTAAATTCCTTGTGGTATTTTTAGATTGGTGTGTTAATTTTCTAAGAGCTCCTAGAAAATGGTTCACAGGAAAATAAATCCATCCTGAAATTTTTTGTTTCTGTTGTAATCAATTATTAGCAGAGAAAATATCTGTTCTTCTTCGGGGATGTCCCCGCGGGTGCTCCACTATGGGTGCTGGGCTTGCCCCAGCGCCGCAGATGGAAGCTTGTGATGAACAGTGTTCAGCTAGACCGCACATGTGCTGCGGGCTCGCGATTTTTCGTGCTCTTTTGTGTCTCGCACAGTCCGGCCCCCTGCCAGTTCCTCTTCACTGCCTCAGGCTGCAGACACTTGGAACCGCGCTCCTTACCTCACTCACTGAACTAGACTCCTTCTGGTTCCCCCTTGTAAATACAATCCTATTTCCTCTTTTCCCTTGTTTTTTCTTATTATTTAAAAAAAAAAAAAAAGAAAGAAAGAACTACCGGGAGTAAGAACAGAATCTGCGTATTGCTCTTACCTCCCACCTCTCAGCGGTTCTCCTGTCCGCTCCATTGTATATTGTTGCGTTCACCTGAAAAAAAACCCCCACAAGTAAAGAAAAAGAAAAAAGAGACCAAGACAACAGAACAGAGACATTATCACTAAATTAACAACATTTAAACAACTAGCCATATCTCTGCCGGCAAAATGTCTGCGACCGGCTTTAAAAAATGTGGCTCCTGCTGGGAGGCAATGCCAGCCTCCAACGGCCATTCGGAGTGCATCCGTTGCCTGGGGGTATCTCACATCCCCCAGAAGTGTACCCATTGCACAAGACTCATCTCCAGGGCTGGAAAAGATAGAGAGAGGCGCCTGCAGACGCTGCCCTTTGACAAAACCCTGCAGCCACAGCAAGCTGACTCTGATCAGCAGCCACACAAACGCCAGGCTTCCTCCCCCACTACGGGACTCCAAAAGAAGGCAAGGCTGTCCCCACGAGATCCCTGTCAGCTGCCTTTAATGGCAGGGAAAACCAGGCAGGCACACCTGGGATGTCTGACAATGTAAAGCCAGTCCCCCTGCCTCAGTGGCTCCAAAGCCTAAGCGGCCATGGGAGGCTTCTCAAATGCTGGCTTCCCAGGCAGCACCAGCTCAGTTGCTTCTCTTGACTCCGGTGCAGAGCGCAGAGCTGGCTCCGAGAGCAGCCTCGGACCTGACCATCACGGCACTGGCGCCAGCACCACCTCCGAGTCACCGCATGGTGCCGGACTACATGGCGCCAACCTGTTCCGCTACCAGCGCGGCGCCGATTGCTCCTGCTCTTGAGCTGCCAGAGCAGAGCAATCCAGCGGCTAGTGCTTCAGTGCATGCCGCCAGACAACCACTGCAGAGCCCTGCTCCTCTCCTATCTCCGCACCGCAGCTGCTCTCGCTCCCGCCTCCTATCCCCGGCACCATCCTCTCCTCTGCCGGCGCTGCGATCTCCATGCCGGTCCACTCACTGGCATGGGTCTCCCCATGCTTCTTCCAGACTGCCTTCTCCGTTTCTAGCTGCTGCATCTTCTCATCGCAGGCACTACTACAGGCAGCTCTCTGTTTCTCCTGCTTCCTCCAGGGCATCAGACATCTGCTCCTGTTTTCCCTGCTCCCCGTACCACTATCGATATTACACCTGCTCTAACTACCATGATGACCGTTCACCACGACATGGCACACACCACCGCAGCGACCACTACTCCCAAGATTCTCGCGGCGGGTATTCTTGCCGATCACAATCCGCCTTTGACTACGCTCCATGCAGGCGCACTCTCCAACTCCAGCTCCCCTTACTCCTCCGCACCATTCTCCATAACCATCTCACCATCCATTAGAGCCGGAATATACCCCTTTGCGGATCAACCATCAGGGACTTCCATCCCAGACTCGTCCCGCCAGATGAGGCAGTCACACAAGGTGACAGCTCTCCACCAGATTACCTTAGTCAGTTCCAAGAGTTGTTTAAGCGAGTAGCTATCACACAAGAGATCCCGCTGCAGGAACTCAAGGAGAAGCAACACTAACTTTTCAGGAATCTCCAACCGCAGCATAGGTCAGCCTGGCCATTCCTCTCGATGAGAGCATCCTGGAACTGGCTGATAAAGTGTGGCATGCTCTAGCGTCGGCTCTTCCGACCAACAAATGGGCCGACAGGAAATATTTTGTACCACCAAAGAGTATGGAATTCCTCTTTGCCCATCCACAACCTAACTCTCTAGTAGTCGACGCAGCTCAACAGAGGGCTAGAGTAGATAGCGTCCTACACGAGATTTTCCAGTATTGGCGTACTCTCCGAGTGGACCTCTTTGCAACTGCTGCCAATACAAAATGCTGCAAGTACTGCACCAGGGCAGGCCTAGGCCATGCATCCCTGGGGGACGCCTTCCTTACGACTTGGCGCGGAACCCTCCTCTATGCATTGTCCCCCATACCTCTGGTCCCCAAAGTCCTCCAGAAGCTGAAGGCGGACAGGGCAACGCTAATCCTCATAGCCCTGGACTGGCCTCACCAGCACTGGTTTCCCTTCCTCTACCATCTCTCTGCGCAGTCACCGATCTGCCTCTCCACAATCTCCTCACACAAGACCGAGGATGCCTGAAACACCCCCAGATAGGAACCATGCTGTTAGGTTCAGGGTTTGTAACTGGCTGACTCCATTCAAATCCCTCTGCTCTGTTCCACTCCAACACGTCCTAGTACACAGTAGACGACAAACTACGAGAAAAACTTACCTTCACAAGTGGTGCAGATTCTCCTCCTGGTGTACCTTGAACCACCACGATCCGATACATCCATCAGTCCCCTCCGTACTGGACTACGTGTTGCACCTAAAGGACAAAGGCCTCGCATTAGCCTCCATCAGGGTATACCTCGCAGCTATATCAGCATTCACATCACGATAGATGATGTTTCTGACTTGCCCATCCTACTACTAAGATTTCTCAAGGGCCTTGCCAACATGGCCCCACCGCACAACCCAGTCCCACCGGTATGGAGCCTGGATGTAGTCCTCGACACCCTAATGAGGCCGCCGTTCGAGCCTCTGGCGACTGTATCCTTGCATTTCCTTACTTTGAAAACTGTTTTCCTGCTTGCCATAACATCGGCACGCAGAGTGAGCGAGCTTTCCGCCATGATGGCCACGCCACCATATACAGTTTTCCGTAAGGAGGGAGTAGTCTTGAGACTACTCTTCATACCCAAAATCGTCTCCCATTTCCATGTCAACATCCTGCCAGCCTTTTTCCCGAAGCCCCATGCCTCACCACAAGAAGCGGCCCTACACTCCTTAGACACCCGGAGGGCCTTAGCATTCTACATAGATCACACTAAACCTTTCAGGCGTACGGACCACTTATTCGTCTCCCTGGCACAGAGGTTGAAGGGTCAACGCCTGTCTTCCCAGAGGATTTCCAATCTCGTAACCTCATGCATAACGCAATCTTACACAGTGAAAAGCTTACCCCTGCCATCCCAACCACGTGTCCACTCCACTAGAGCCATGGCCCCATCTACAGCGTTCCATAGAGGGGTATCCCTGAAGGACATCTGCAGGACGGCGACCTGGTCCTCACATGAGATCTTCACCAAACACTATTCTGTTTCTCTAGTCACTCGTTCAGATAGGGCATTGGCGACTGCGGTGTTCTCAACAGTGGATAAATATGGACTCCTTGCCCTCCTTCCATTCTGGCAACTACTGCTGTGCAGTCACTCATAGTGGAGCACCCGTGAGGACATCCTCAAAGAAGAAAGCGAAGTTACTGACCTTTGGTGCAGTAACTGTCGTTCTTCGAGGTGGTGTCCCCGCAGGTGCTCCACTACCTGCCCTCCTCCCTGCTTCAGAGTCCTCTCTCTCTCTCTCTCTCTCTCTCTCTCTCTCGGAGTCTCGAGGAGGGCACCGAAGGTGAGTAACTTCGTTTTTTTAAATTAACAGTGTATATATCAGACCTTTTATGTGACATCTTTGGAGAAAAATGAAGAGAGTGAAATGTAAAAATTGTTAAACCCACTTTAGCATTTCACAGAAGTAGTATTTTCAGGTTTGTACAAGGTAATTAGTAATTTTTTACACACTGATGCCCAAGCATCCCCTTCAATTGGCTCACATACTTATCCAAGAATGTTGATATTGATAAAGGTTTAGCGTTTACCTTCTAAATTAAGACTCTAAAAATGACTGGAGCTAGCCAAAGAGATTTCTTGCTTAAGCAGCTCTGATGCACCATTCTCATCTATCTCTGAGAGTTCATTGAAATACAGTAGAGCAGGGATGCTTCTAATTCAGAAAAGAGATTAGTTCAAGTACTACAGGAAGTGTAACCTTTGGAGTGGTTATTACAAGAGGGTTTTTAAAAAATCATTCAGATGCCTCGGGCAGTACAGGTTTTTTGGTGTGTGTGTGTGTTTTTTTTTTTTTTTCCCCAAAACAGATGGTGTGCCCAGAAATGGCCTTCTACTTGGATGGAACATGGGGTTGGATGTGAAGTAACTTTCTTGGAAACTTTTTCATTTTAGTGGCTGCGGTTATTTTAGGACTTGAGCTAGCTAATAAAAGGGTCTCAGAAGGGTAGTTGTGTTAGCGGGTATTGCAAAAACAACGAGGAGTCTGGTGGCACTTTACTGACTAACTGATTTATTAGGGCATAAGCTTTCATGGGTAAAACCCACTTCATCATAAAAGTTTGAATGGAAATTACAGAGGCAGGGATATATATAAGAACAAAAAAATAAAAGGGTACCTATCAAGTGTAGGACCGCTGTTAATGAGGCTAATCAAGTCATGGTGAATGGATCTCATTCACAGCATTTGGTGTGGAGATGTGAATATTGAGAGAGGGGAAATTGCCTTTCTAGTGTGTTAATCAGTTAAGATCCTTTAGTCCCGTGGTCCCCAACACGGTGCCCGCGGGTGCCATGGCGCCCGCGGGGGCATTTGCATGTGCCCGCCAGGTGCTCAGGGCTGGCCTGGCCCCAGGCACATGGCGCGGTGGTTGCGGGGAGCGTTGGCCCCGGGCGCGCGGCGCTTGCGAGGGGGAGGGAGCGCCGGCCCCGGGCGCGCGGCGCTTGCGGGGGGGGGGGAGGAGCGCCGGCCCTGGGCACGTGGCTATGGGGGGGCCCCGGCCAACCCCCCGGGCGCGTGGCTATGGGGGGGCCCTGGCCAACCCCCCGGGCGCGTGGCTATGGGGGGGCCCCGGCCCCCCCCGGGCAAGCGGCTATGGGGGGAGGGCCGCCCCGGGCATGCGGCTATGGGGGGGGCGCCCCTGGGCGCGCAAGTGTCCCCGCCCCCTGGCGCCCGGCGGGCGAACGGCCACGCCCCCTGGCGCCCGACAACCTCAAAAGGTTGGGGACCACTGCTTTAGTCAATCATAAATTGATTGTATTGCATTTCCAAATGAACAGTTCAACTATCACCCTTTATAATTGGATTTTACAGTTCTTTTGTAGAAGACTGGCTGCTTAAAAATCCATTAGTTAGGGCATGTCTAAACAGCAAAGTTATTTCAGAATAATGGCCATTATTCTGAAATAACTATGCGTGCGTCTACATAGAAGCAGCATTATTTCAAAATAATTTTGAAATAACGGATGGTTTATTTCGGCATTGGTAAACCTCATTCTATGAGGAATAATGTCTCTTCCGAAATAGCTATTTCAAAATAGGGGCTGTGTAGCTAGGGTAGCTGCAGTTATTTCAAAATTTAGGAGTCTCCAGCCCTTCCCAAAGTGCCCTGCTGGCCACTCTGTCCACACTCAGTCAAATTCTACAGTCCACTTTTCCCCTGGAGCCCTTAAAACTGCAGCCTCAGGGGAAAGGGCTTGTGGGAGACAGGAGGCCCTGACTGCCCTGAGCCACCTTGCAGCAGCCACAGCTTCCCTTTGGGCGACATGAGCCAGTCTGCAGCTCCCCCCCAGGCCCCAACTGCTCCCAGGGAGCAGTCAGATGGGGTGTGTCTAGACTACATGGTTCCGTCGATGGAGACATGTAGATGAGTTTACTAGACATAGCAAAATGAAGCGTGAAACGAGGCTTACAGGATCTGATGACAAAGGGTTCTGGGGTCGGCTGATCCCTGTCTAGACTACCGCGCTGTGCCAACAATCAGATGATCGGCACAGTGTGTGGCCATTTTGATGTAAATGAAGCAACGATTATTTAAATCGCTGCTTCATTTTGCTATGCCTACTAAGCTCATCTACATGGCTCCGTCGACCCATGGCTCCCAGGTGCCTGCCCAGGGCCGAAAGAGACATGCACCTTCCTGGTCTAGTGCAGAGATCCTGGACCTTATTGAGGTTTGGAGGGACGAGACCAACCTCCAGGATCTCTGCACCAGATTAGGAAGGCTGATGCCTATAGCCACATGGCCGGTAGCCTGGCCATCAAGGGGCACATCCGTACCCAGGAGCAGGTGCAGATGAAAGTCAAAGAGCTGTGCCTGGCATATGCCAGTACCAGGGAGGGCAGCTCCTACTCTGGGGCAGAACCCCACAGCTGCCCATACTACGAGGACCTGGACCGCATCCTGGGGGCAGGGCAGTCCCTTCACTCCCCCCCCCCCCGGTTGTGGACTTGGGGCTCAAGATGCCTGTTGTCGTCCTCCCACGGGACAGAGACTAGGAGGAGGAGTAGCCGGACAACACCAGCTTGATGACCATCCTAATCCTAGAGCTGGTAACTCATGCTGTGAATGTGTCCCATGCATCATCTGAAGCCAGGAAAGGCACATCATGTGAGTGCCATGATGGTCCCTTCACAGAGGGGTTAGAGGTGGAGGGCGGCAAGGCGTAGCTGGGCACTCGTCACTTAGTCCATAAAGCCTGAGGATCGCACAGCAGCCTGTGCATGTGGGAGCACATGCCGCACCACTCCTGTCCACACTGCCCCAGAAGGCTGCCACAGAGGACCGTTGTGCTATTGGCCACAGGGTGTCTGGAGGCCTGCCATACTTATGACACAGGATGGGACACCCTCTCTGCACAAATCACCTCTAGAAGAAGGCTGGGGACACACACACACACACACACACTCACTCAGCAATCCCGCACATGGGCATGCTCACCTTCCTGCAGCAGCATTACGTTTTCTATACATAGTTCAGTCAGTTTTTCGTTAGTCGTAGTATAGTTCTAGTTACTTCATTATATTAAAAATCCCCCCAAAACAGGTTTTTCTGTGTTAAACATTCCTATAAAAAATGAAAGAACACAAAAAAAGTAAGTTAGTCTGGTTATCTGCTATCAGGCAGCAGTGACTGGCTCCTTAACCATGCTGGGTTCACCTGGGTTTAAAACATGTCACATGCTGGGAGCCCATGCCAGCCACGCAGACTATATTAAATGTCTGGGTGAATCTCATGTGCCTCAAAAATACACGCACTGTGCAAAACTTATAGCGAGAGCGTGGTGTGATGGAGAAATGAGGCTCAGGAAGTTCTTATTTCATAAAGCCCTGTAGCCCGCACATTCAGACTCGTTGAGAAAAGAGAAATGGAGAGCTTCTCCTCCTACAGCTGCTCCTGTTCATATAAGAGCTTCACCAGCCCACTCTTTACCACTGGCCTCCACAAGTACAATAAGTACTGGAGAGAAGCTGGGAACATCTGGCACCGTGAAACCGCTTAAAATGGGCCATCTGCGGCACTGGTAGCTACAGTACCGACAAAATGATCAGCACCGCCAACCTTGACAATGCAAGCTGTTGTACAATCTTCATCAATAACATCAGGATTGCACATAACAATCCAGTTGACACCGGACCAATGAATGCAGACATTGGCATCGATCCATGCAGTACAAATGCTGACAACGAGTATGGTGCAGACACCGGCACTGACACAACCAGTGCAGACATTGGCACCGACGAATTCTGCACCATTATTGACACATGAATGTTTGGCACCAAAGAAGGCAACTCAAAAATCCCACAGACCATGGGATCCGAGCCCGGAACCACTTATTTTTTTGCCTGTTCCATCATCACCATCACCTTCACTTCATTCACTACTAACAATCAGTCTCTCTCATGTGGCAAAACAACCATACCAGAGATACACCTCCTTATCATCTCTTCCATCCTCGAGGGGTTCCTTTAGATCACTCCACTCTCCAACTTTTTCTTCTCGTACTTACTGTCTTGAACGCGAATTGAGTGCTGGTTCACTATGATACCACTCTTCCAACAGACAGGAGTATTGACACAATAGCCATTCATACTGCTACGGCTACTCCTCACATTGGTCACCTTGATATTACCGTCGAAGACATGGCGTACCATCCATCCTGCTGCCGGGAACACCCGCCCATGCTGGGAACACCCGCCCTGCACCGCATGGACTGGAGCCTATAACGTCCTCTTCAAAACCCCAGCCAGTACACCAGTATTTTGAACCTGAGGAGGGACAGATTTCTGAGAAGGAGGAACAACAGAAAGATGTCTTGCCAAGAGACCAATCCTCCTCATCTCCAGATGAGGCAGTTATCCCCAGTGACCAATTACCACCGAATGTCCTCAGACAATTTCAGGAGTTTTTTAAGAGGATGGCTGCCAGCCAAGAAATACAGCTCACCGAGGACCAAGAAAAACACCATCACGTTCTTAAAAATCTCCAATCCTGTCAGCGTGCAAAAATAGCCATACCTATAGATGAGGCTATTATGGAGGCTGCTGACGAGATATGGCAGACTCTGGCACCAATAACCCTAACTAACAAGCGGGGAGATAAAAGCGCAGAATTTCTCTTCTCGCACCCGCAATCAAATTATTTAGTAGCGGAGGCAGCTCAACAGAGGTCAAAGCTTCTTCACTATAAAAACAATTCGGTGGATAAAGAGAGTTGTCAGCCTTGACAACTTTGGGCATAAGATGTACTCGTCAACCCTGCTCCTTAGAATAGCTAATTATGTGGCATTACTCTCTAACCATAATTTTGATAATTATACTAAACTTGCTTCTCTCATTGAACACTTACCAGCCTCGAAAAGACCTATACTGAAAGCAGTTGTACAAGAGGGGAATGCTTCATCAAGAACCTCTCTCCAGATAGCCTTGGATGTAGCTGACACAGCAGCCCGGGCCACAACAACTTCTGGGGTCATGAGAAGAGCCTCCTGGCTTCAGGCTGCTGTAATTCCTTGGGAACTGCAGACAAAAGTGGAAGACTTCCCTTTCAATAAAGAAAGATATATTCTCAGGGAAGACAGATGAGGTCTTACATTGCAGTAAGCAGGGCTCGACAAATAATGGCGAGTAGATTACTACCTGGAAGAGCCCATGCAGAGCAATCTGCGCATGTGCAGAGCGATCTGCGCATGCGCAGAGCTCAGAACCGCATGGCTGGCAAGCTCTGGCAGTAAGGATTCAAGAACCACCCTTCGTACCTCGGGTATACACCCCACTGTATCGACATAGACGATATGTACTATGTAAATGGCACTGAGGCTTTTCATATTCCAGATATTAGCAAAGGGATTTGATCAGTCCAGATCCAGGCAGCGACCACAGAAGCAATTACCTCAACCAAACAACCATAACCCCAGCCAGCATACGAACAAACAGCGGGTTTGACTTCCAGGTTGATTGCTTGCAAGAACTTCCCTTGTTCGGTCACCATGCTCAGTCTACTCCAATCTTCCACCATTGGCTGAGACCATACTACCATCATTGGGCTGCCATCACATCAAATCGCTGGGTTCTATAGATCATATCATCAGGCTACACCATACCCTTCCTAACCCTACCTCCCACCACCCCACCATCCCCGTCCCTCTTCAGGGACCCTTCTCATGAGGATCTACTCAAAACGGAGGTCCTCCATCTCTTAGACATCGGAGTAGTAGAGAAGGCGCCCAAAGAGTTCAATGGCAGGGCTTTCTATTCCCTCTACTTTCTCACAACAAAAAAGACAGGTGTATGGAGACCTATCCTAGATCTTTGCAAATTGAATCGATACCTACGGAAGTAATGATTCAAGATGGTGACCCTAGCATCAATTATTCCAACATTGAAACAAGGAGACTGGTTTGTGGATGTTGACCTACAAGATGCCTATTTTCATGTTACCATACATCTGGCACACAGACAGTTTCTACTTTTTGTGGTCGGATCGGAGCACTATCAATACTGTGTGCTGCCCTTCGGCCTGTCATCAGCACCCAGAATGTTTTCCAAGGCACTCGCTGTCGTAGCGGCATACTTACGTTGCCAATGAGTTATGATTTTTCTCTATCTAGACGACTGTCTAATAAAAGGGCCATCAAAGGTGGACACTCTATATATGATATCCATGACCAGATGCACATTCAATTTCTTAGGCCTCATTCTCAAAGAACAGAGGTCAACGCTTCTGCCTACAAAAACCTTAGAGTTCATTGGAGCCCTTCTAGATTCAACCACAGCAAAGGCGTACCTACCATTGCAACTATTCCGAGCAATCTAAGACCTTGTTTTTACCCTCACAAACAGCCCAGAGTTTCAATATTTATTTGTCTTCAGCTCATGGGGAATATGGAAGCTACTACTTACGTGGTTGCTCTTGCAAGGCTTCACTTTCACTGTCTTCAGCTTTGTCTCGCTTCCATTTACTCTCACAGGAAACAGGACATACGCAGACAAGTGTCCCTACCTGCGGATGTCATAACATCTCTGAAGTGGTAGACCAAGCCAAACAATTTACTGGCGGGCATCCCATTCCACTGGGACCAACCTACCACACAGATTACTACCAATGCCTCCCTCATGGGATGGGGAGCTCATATGGGAGACATATCCATACAAGGTCTATGGAAGACCAAGGAATCTTGTATGCACATCAACTTATTGGAACTCAGAGCAGTTGCAAATGCATGCAGACATTTTCTGCTGCACATCCGATGAACCATAGTGAGGATACTTACCGACAGCATCTCCACAATGTATTATATAAATCAACAGCGGGGGTGCTCGTTCTAGCTCTCTGTGCAGCGAAACGGTTTGACTATGGAACTGGTGCTCCCATAATGCAGTTACCCTGACAGTTTCCTACTTACTGGGAGTCAACAATGTGTTAGCAGACTCACTCAGCAGACAGTTTGCACCAGACCATGAATGGGAGCTCCACCAACATGTCCTCCAGCCGATTTTCGATCTCTGGGGTCGTCCACACACAGACCTCTTCGCCAAATACAAAATGCCAGCAATATTGTTCCAGGGCTGGCACAGATCACGGATCTTTGGGGGACACCTTTCTCCTCCACTGGTGGAGCCCCCTCTTCTATGCTTTTTGTCCTACACCACTCATTCCCAGGGTTCTCGAGAAGATCGACAGAGATGGCGCAACAGTGATTCTGACAAATGTGGTTCTCTTAACTTTATTGGATGTCTCCTCAGTCACCTGCTCATGTATCCCGATCTCCTAACCCAGAACAATGGGACTCTAATTCATCCTCAACCCCATACGTTACGGTTGACAGCCTGGCTCGTAATTGGTTCCAAGAACACGAACTCCAGTGTTCGCATAAAGTGAGAAATGTTTTATTGCATAGTAAAAAAGGGATTGCATTCTTTATTTCCAAGCTCTCAGAAGCTGCCATGTTACCTGTTAATACTGTAATACAGTAAACTTCCGATAATCCGGCACCTTTAGGACCCAGGGGGTACCGGATTATCAGATATGCCGGGCTATCGGAAGGGGGGGGCTATGAGGGGTCTGGGGTGGGGTGGGGGGGATGCCATCCCAGACCCCTCATAGCCCCCCCCTTCCGATAGTCCGGCTCTGCCCCAGGCATCCCTGATTCAGCCACTGCTGGTCAGTTTCAGCAGCGGCTGAATCGGGGACGCCTGCAGCAGAGCAGCTGGAGTGCTGCCGGGTTGGTCAGGTAGTGCCAACCCTTGGCGCTGTGAGACCAACCTGACAGCACCCCAGCTGCTCTTGGGGATGCCTGGGGCAGAGCAGCTGGGGTGCTGCCGGGTTGGTCCCGCAGCGCCGTTCCTCGGCGCTACTGGACCAACCCGGCAGCACCCCAGCTGCTCTGCCCCAGGTGTCCCCAAGTCAGCCGCTGCTGATACTGATCAGAGGCTGACTCCAGGAAGCCCGAGGCAGAGCTGCTGTGCCCCGGGCTTCCTGGAGTCAGCCGCTGGTCAGTTTCAATATCAGCTGAATCGGGATGCCTATTGTTTAACAGTTGCCGAGAGAGAGAATCAAAAAGTCTCTTCCTGAGCAAAGGAAAATATTAGAATGTACTGTTTCCCTGCAGAGATTGTAAAGGGACCCATTCACAGGGTGGGTTGAAGGATGGGCAACTGATTTCCTAGCTTATGAAGAGCAGGCAAGATAATTTGTGACAGGTTAAGCACAACAACAAAAATTTCCTGAAATCTGATATGTGACATCTTTGTAGCTTTCAAATTAACTTATAGAGGAGATAATCATGAGTGCTATAAGAAATCTATAGGCTTCACTTGGCTTGCTGATTCAGGCCTTGATTAAAAACTCCCATTGATTTTTAATGGGCTTTTAGTTCAGGCCCTACACCATTAAAGTCATTGATTTCAGGAGGGTGAAGATCAGGTGCTTAGGTGTTGCAGGTACACCAAGAAAAATATTGTCTACATGCCTGGTTAAGCAGTTAATAGAAAATTGGATAAATAGAAGAGAACATGAACACCCCTGTTGCTTCATTACTATTCAGGGAAGGACCCTTCTCTATAATATTTTCAAATCATTTGTAATGCAAAAAGCTGTATCACATAGAAAAACCTCACTAAATTGCACCAATGATGAACAGATTAATTTAACAATAATAGAATTTTCTGAATTAGCAAGTAAGTAACCAAACCCAAAGTGAATACATGCACATAAATCATGAAATAAGTTATTAGCTAGGATAGGTAGGAATGATGTCTCTAGCCTCTGTTTGTCAGAGGTTGGAAATGGGTGTAAGGGGAGGGATCATTTGGTTACCTCTGGGCTTCTGGCGTTAGAAGACAGGATACTGGGCTAGATGGACCTTTGGTCTGACTCAGAACGGCTGTTCTTATGAAATGTACTGTGCTTCAATAATTTTTGTTCTAACAATTTGCTGCTTCGTTATCTGTATAGTACTCCACAGCACAGCATGAAGTCTTAGCAAAATGGAACTCTCTTTAGACTTCTATTACATCTTTAATGAAAATGTTTATTTTGGGTATTATTTATTTATCCTGTGGATCAGTGAAGTTCTTCTGTGTGTTTTTAATTTTGTATGTAGTTAAGCTATTGTAAAAAAACCCCACTCCCATAGCCAGTTCTTCAAACTTCAGTCTCAGGCACTATATAACAAAATGCCTCTTGTTACACTACCAACAAAAATAGACTTGCTTCACATCTTGCTTACAATACAAAAATTAAATACTTAAACTATGTCAGTATTTGTAATAGGTTGCATTGGCTTAAAAACAGTTTTTACTACTTTGGCCTTTTGGATAGTAGTAGTAGAGAATACAAATTGTGTTCTTTTATGAGTAAATATTATGGCAGAATTGGGGCTTCAGAACATCCTTTGTTGATTTGAGTGGGGCAAGGGTGGTCTACTTGCAATAGGAAAGTAATATTTTAGGTGAATATACATTACAGAATTGCCCCTAAAGAAGTAATATTACCATTTGGGCTAATTCAAAGTCTGCCCTTCTCTTTTTAAAACAAAAGGGAAAAAATTATGTAGCACTTTAAAGACTAACTAAGGGAAGGTAGAAGGGAGAACAGCAAAATAGAGACAATGGATTTCAGGAAGGCGGATTTTGGTAAGCTCAGAAAGCTGATAGGTAAGGTCCCATGGGAATCAAGACTGAGAAGAAAAACAACTGAGGAGAGTTGGCAGTTTTTCAAAGGGACAATGTTAAGGGTCCAAAAGCAAGCTATTCCGCTGCGTTGGAAAGATAGAAAATATGGCAAAAGATCGCGTTGGCTTAACCACGAGATCTTGCATGATCTAAAAATAAAAAAGGAGTCCTATAAAAAATGGAAAGTAGCTCAAAATTACAAAGAATAAATATAGGCAAACAACACAGGAATGCAGGGGCAAGATTAGAAAGGCAAAGGCACAAAATGAGCTCAAACTAGCTACAGGAATAAAGGAAAACAAGAAGACTTTTTATAAATACATTAGAAGCAAGAGGAAGACCAAGGATAGGGTAGGCCTACTGGTCAGTGTGGAGGAAGAAATAGTAACAGGAAACTTGGAAATGGCAGAGATGCTTAATGACTTCTTTGTTTTGGTCTTCACCGAGAAGTCTGAAAGAATGCCTAACATAGTGAATGCTAGTGGGAAGGGGGGAGGTTTAGAAGATAAAATAAAAAAAGAACAAGTTAAAAATCACCTAGAAAAGTTAGATGACTGCAAGTCATGGGGGCCTGATGAAATGCATCTCGAATACTCAAGGACCTGATAGAGGAAGTATCTGAGCCTCTAGCTATCATCTTTGGAAAATCATGGGAGACAGGAGAGATTCCAGAAGACTGGAAAAGGGCAAATCTAGTGCCCATTTATAAAAAGGGAAATAAGAACAATCCAGGAAACTACAGACCAGTTAGTTTAACTTCTGTGCCAGGGAAGATAATGGAGCAAGTAATTAAGGAAATCATCTGTAAACACTTGGAAGGTGGCAAGGTGATAGGGAACAGCCAGCATGGATTTGTAAAGAATAAATCATGTCAAACCAATCTGATAGCTTTTTTTGATAGGATAACGAGTCTTGTGGATAAGGGAGAAGCAGTGGATGTGCTATACCTAGACTTTAGTAAAGCATTTGATATGGTCTCGCATGATATTCTTATAAATAAACTAGGCAAATACAATTTAGATGGGGCTACTATAAGGTGGGTGCATAACTGGCTGGATAACCATACTCAGAGAGTAGTTATTAATGGTTCTCAATCCTGCTGGAAAGGTATAACAAGTGAGGTTCCGCAGGGGTCTGTTTTGGGACTGGCTCTGTTCAATATCTTCATCAACGATTTAGATATTGACATAGAATGTACGCTTATTAAGTTTGCAGATGATACCCAGCTGGGAGGGGTTGCGACTGCTCTGGAGGATAGGGTCATAATTCAAAATGATCTGGACAAATCGGAGAAATGGTCTGAGGTAAGCAGGATGAAGTTTAATGAAGACAAATGTAAAGTGCTCCACTTAGGAAGGAACAATCTGTTTCACACATACAGAATGTGAAGCGACTGTCTAGGAAGGAGTACGGCATAAAGGGATTTCGGGGTTATAGTGGACCACAAGCTGAATATGAGTCAGCAGTGTGCTGCTGTGGCAAAAAAAGCAAACATGATTCTGGGATGCATTAACAGGTGTGTTGTGAGCAAGACATGAGAAGTCATTCTTCCGCTCTACTCTGCTCTGATTAGGCCTCAGCTGGAGTATTGTGTCCAGTTCTGGGCACCGCATTTCAAGAAAGATGTGGAGAAACTGGAGAGGGTCCAGAGAAGAGCAATAAGAATGATTAAAGGTCTAGAGAACATGACCTATGAAAGAAGGTTGAAAGAATTGGGTTTGTTTAGTTTAGAAAAGAGAAGACTGAGGGGGGACATGATAGCTATTTTCAGGTAGCTAAAAGGGTGTCACAAGGAGGGTGTCATAATAAGATATATCCTCATCTTAGCCTCTGAGGATAGAACAAGAAGTAATGGGCTTAAACTACAGCAAGGGAGGTTTAGGTTGGACATTAGGAAAAAGTTCCTAACTGTCAGGGTAGTTAAACACTGGAATAAATTGCCCAGGGAGGTTGTGGAATCCCCATCTCTGGAGATATTTAAGAGTAGGTTAGATAAATGTCTATCAGGGATGGTCTAGACAGTGTTTGGTCCTGCCATGAGGGCAGGGCACTGGACTTGATGACCTCTCGAGGTCCCTTCCAGTCCTAGTATTCTATGATTCTAACAAGATAGTTTATTAGGTGATGCGCTTCTGTGAGGCAGACCTACTTCTTCAGATCATATTCTGAAAGTGAATTGGCATGAAGTTCACTCTTCTGTGCTGCCTTAAGATTAAGGTCAGAAAATATTCTGTTTTTTTTCTCATTTTCAGCAATGTGTTCCAGTGAATATGAATGAAAGGGAGCAAGTGAGAGTTTTGTCTATGCATTGCCCTGTCATGGTGATTTGAATTCTTTTAATATACTACAGCCCAGAATTTATTTAAAATAAGGGTTGCCTCCCATCCCGTTTTCACCCAGACAGGGTTTGGCTTGTGTGTCTGGAAGCCATTTAACATCCCTTGATGTCATCCTAGGTTGTGGGGGGTTTGTTTTGTTTTATATGGAAATGGTGGCAACCTAAGCAGAAGGAAGGTTTCAGTGCAACAGCAGGAACCACTGCCATCTGCATGACCAGGCTGCTTGTGAGGTTCATGGTGGCACATGGCCCTGTGCAGTCTATAGGTAGTGGGCAAGGTGGCCTTGGCTATTTTGTTTAAAACTCTGTGAGTGACAGGGACGGTACTTGAGGGAAAAGAAGCAGAGTGGGGACAGAGTTTCAGGGAAGGTGAGGTTCAGTTATCACAATTATCAGCCATTAGAAAGTTGACAACCCTGTTTAAAAGATTGGGCCGCATATTCAGGTACAGTGTAAAAGACAGTTCAGAAAGAGTATAAAAATTGTCCCAAAGTAGGGAATCTTAGATCCTAAATCCTCCTCTGAAACATGCTTCAGGGCAGATTTAAAGACCGACATAAAGCAGAAAGGTTTTGCTGAAGTCTGTCAGAATATTAATTCTGCAAGTATTTGTTAGTACTTGAGTGAGTGTGGACAGGATGCTTTTAAGGTTGTATATAGAGCATATAGAACAGTTGGCTCTTATTCCCAACATCTCAGTCTGACCTGACCCTGAAAACACTTATGCACATGTATAACTTTATTCATTGACATCAGTGGGACTACTCACATAAGTTATACACATGGATAAATGATTCAGCGATCAGGGGGCAGTTCTAAATCCATTCCTTTTGAAGTACATGGCTAAACTCCCATCATACCCAATCATCTCAGGAGGTTCTTGCTATTGTCTGGAACCAAGCACGTTCTACTTATGTTGTAGCGAAAACTGAAATAACTCATCTTGCATGATTATGTCAGTCATGCTTTCTTTTAATAATGTATGGTTATTTAAGTATTCTCATAAAGCTTATAGTGAATCACAGTCATTCTAGCATACATTTTAAATGTTATACTCCTTTTTTTTTTTTTTTTTTTTTTTTAAAGAATCAAGGATATAAATTCCTGTTTGTGACAACATCAGAGGTTTTCTCCAGCTAAATGAAAAAATCCAAATGACTGTGTAATATTTGCAAAGAACAGACTGATGAAGATTCGTCTGTTGTCAAAAAAGCACTGTCAGAATTAAGTTTACTATGTTATGATTTAATTTAAAATTAACTTATGGCAGTTGACAACATTCATATTTCATAAAATAGGTGTGGGGTGCAAGTTTTCTGTATTTCCTACCACTAAGAAAAAAACCATTAATTCTGACATCTGTTTTTAACACTTTCCCTCATATTTTTGGAAGAATGCCTGGCAAAAACTGGAAAGTGACTGAGATCAACTAAAGATGGCCTAAGGGCCTGGTCCCAGCTGGTACAACATCTGGAATGTTATGTATAATGGATAAATTCAGAGTTGTAGTTTAATAAGATTGGTATTTAAGATTTCGGCCTACAGCATAAGAAAGGACAGTGAAACTGACCATACACAAAGGTATATAATTTGCTAGATTTTTGCTTTCATTTTGGCACGTCTCATGCATTATATAAACTTTCATCTAGTATTGTTTTGGAACTTCAAAGATACTCAATGAAGTCATTTTGGTTTTATATCCAGAATCTTATCTTTGCAGTGAGCTTAAGGTATGTTGGGATTTCTTTTTTTTTTCTTTTCTTTTTTTCCCTCCTTGTTTTCTTTCAGGAAAGTGCTAAAGCCTGCCTTTCATGAGTTGACTAGAAACAACTTAAATTGCTACCTTGGCAGATTTCAGGTCGATACAGTCTCTCAGCAATAAGTTTTACTGGATAGTTAACCATCATTCCATCTTGGAATCTGGATTTGTAGATTTCTGCAGTATGGAACCATACTTTCAAAACTTACAGCACTAAATTCCCATAGTTGTTCTGCTTAAGATTTAGTTCAGTCTTTTACCCTTCTAATCTCCAAACTTTAATTAGACATGTTAGACAAGACTAACAAGGCAAAATTCAGAGCCACAGATATCAGCTGAGAAGCATCTACTAAATCCAGGTATTAATTTGGCTTAGTATGTGCAATGAAAACAGTAATTCATTTGTCAGTTCATTTCTGTTTTATCTGTTTGCACGCCTGTGATTTTGTAATTTGGAGCATTTGGATAATTCCTCACATAATCATTATAGTTTTTACATTTTTATATTATTTATTTATTACTATGCAAGGCATTGTAGATAAGGACAAGAAACTTTGAAATAGCAACAAGTAGTCCTGTGGCACCTTAGGGCATCTCTACACTAGGAAACTATTTTGAAATTACTAAAATTGACTCAATAACCCCCAATTTAACAAAATGGAAATATGTCCTCACTATGGGGAAGCCTTACAATAAGTTAAAATTAGTCCAAAATAGCACATCCACATTCAACAGAGACACTTTCTGTGGCTGCTTGGTCAAGCAAGCTGTGATGTGTGACTCCTCTCTATGGGACACAAAACAAATGCAGTGGGCACATGCCTTCTCATGTTCTGGTTGCCTGCACGGATGCCACCACACTGCCACTATGGAGCCAGAGTTGCTGCAGTACAGTGCCAGGCTCATGAGCCTTGTGCTGCGCCTCATGGTACAGTACTTCCAAACTACCCACATATTGCTCCAGCAGGGAGAGGACCTGCAGGACAAACCCCAGTGCAGACTACAGGCCCTGCTTACCCAGGTCCTGGCGCTTCTGCTGTTGCTCATGCCCCTCAGTCCCCTGGATACTGTGGAATGCTGCTTCTGGCAGAGAGAGATGAGCTTGGACTGGTGGGACCACATCGTTCTTCAGGAATGGGACGATCAGCAGTGTGTGCAAAACTTCAGTATGCGGAATGCCACTTTCCTGGAGCTCTGCAAGTGGCTGGCCCCTGGTCTCAAGTGACTGGACACCCACATGTGACCTGCCATCCCTGTGCAGAATCATGTGGCATCGCCCGCTGGAAGGTCGCCATGCCAAACATTTACTTCTCAGTCGGGAACCAGTTCAGTGTGGGGAAATTTGTAGTCGGCCAAGGCTATCAACCACGTGTTGCTATGAAGGGTCATTACTCTGGAAAACATGGACGGCATCGTTGATGGCTTTGCTACCATGGGCTTCCCCAACTGTGGGAGAGCCATAGACAGCACACACATCCCTATCCTGGACCCTGACCACTGTGCCTTGGACTTTATCAACAGGAAAGGGGCTGAGTAGGCTGACAGAAGAGTTTGCAGCCCCTCACAACCCATCGCCTGCCCCCATGTGTAGATATAGGGAAAGTTACAGAACTCCCCTGAAGTGCCCTCCCTGGGTTCCTCTGAAGCCTGGGAGACATCCTGGGAGGAAGGCACTGTCTCTAGTGAGAAGCAGCTCCTGGCTTGCGGGCATGGTCGCCTAGTTGGCTGCCGCTTCCTCGTCTTTGTTGTTGTCCTTTGCCACTCTACCCTCCCGCAGACTGACACTGGGCGTGTACTGGTTGGACTCGACGATGGCGGGGGAGGTGACTGGCCCCACTCCCAGGATGGCATCAAGTTGGTCATAATTGCTGCAGGTGTGTAGTGCCACCCAGGAGTGTCTGCTCAGCTTTCCTTCTTTGTGGTAGGCCTTTCCACAGCTCCATGATCTTCATGTGGCACTGATCCAGAGTCCTGCTGTGCCCTTTTTTGGCTAGGCTGGCAGCAATTCAGACATAGATATCAGTGTTCCTTTTCCTGGTGTGGTGATCCTGGAGGTTGTGGAGATCCTGGTGATCCTCGATGAAGTCCAGATTCTTCTTTGGGTGATGTCCCAGTGGGTGCTCCACTGTTGATGTCCCTAAGGGTGCTCTGCTGTTTTTTACTGGTGTCCCCAGAGCTGCAGATCACAGTCTTTTGAAGCAGTTATCACTTGGGCTGCATGTGCGCAAAAGGCGCCTCGTGTTCTTCGTGCCTTGGTGCCTTGCATGTGCAGCCTGACCTCCCTTCCTCAGTTCCTTGCTTACTGCCCTTGATTGCACAAAGACAAGCCTCAGTACTGTCCCCTCTGAAACCTCAAGACCCAGTACCAGCAAAGCCATCAGCACCGTGAGCCAAGCAGACTCCTCAGCGGTCATCATCAAATCATGCAGCACTGGCTTCAATGTTGGCACCAGCGCCTGCACTGCTGCAAGACCGCCCATGTGGCTAGGGATTGGCACCATCACCATGCACTCATGAATCACCGGCACTGGACAGACATGACACAAGGTACGCTTCCCTTCTGCCATCCAGGAAACACTCCCTGGTGCCATTCTCTCCCTATGTTTCGCTGCTCCATCAGATCACCGATGCTGTCTGAGCACTCTCTTTTCCAGACAATGACCAGAGGAGTGTCTTCTTCTCACAGCACTCCTCCCCGATGACGTCTAGGCATTATTAAAGCCGTCGAGAGAGGCAGCATCATCCATCATACTACTTTCTCTGGCCATATCAGCCACCTCAGTACCCACTTTATTGGGGCCCATGGGAGCACTGGGGCCCACACAGACACTGTTCTATTGTAGCATACACCCCAGCTAGGAGGCCTCCACCAACTCCGCCCTCTTGTACACTCTTGACGACAGCCAATTCGGAAGAAGAGGAAGGCCAGATCCAAGATGAGACGCATGTTCCCAGAGATTCACCTACAGCAGAGGTTCCCAAAAGTTTTGACATGGGGACCAGTAAATCCATTCACAAGCTTTTGGAGGACGGGTAGCATATATTTGCATATTCATTAAGCAAATAATGAATATGCAAATACGTTATTTCTGGTCCTCCCAACGCCCCCAGTTCCAGCTTTAGCAAAGCTTTTGATATGGTCACCCACAATATTCTTGTCAGCAAGTTAAGGGAATATGGATTGGATAAATGGACTGTAAGATGGATAGAAAGCTGACTAGACCAGGGTTTCCCAAACCTGACTGGTCTCAGATGGGGGATTTTTTTGGACCAAGGGAGATCATTTTAGGGCTCCTTGTTCCCTCCCTCCCCTCTAGCTTCTTTGCACCTCCCTCCCGTGCAACCCAACTGAGCTGCCCACCCCCATTGGTTCCCTGGACCTCCCCGAAAACCATTCCCCATAATCCAAGGGAGTGCAGCACCAATTCCCTGCAGCCCCTCACAGCCCAGCTGAGCTGCCCTTCTGTTCCCTATGCCTTCCTTCATCCACCTCAGCCCAGTTAAGTCCTGCACTGGTTTCCTGAATGTGTCCCCCACAGCATAGCTGAGCTTCGTTTCCCTGCACCTCCCCCCAAGTCCCGCAAAACTGCTGAGCTCAGCTCTGATTTCCTCCCCCTTCCTCTCCTTGCGTCTAGCCCTGGGTTCCTGGCACCTCCCTCCTTCTGCAGCCCAGATGAGCCCAGTGCAGCGCAGCGCACCTCCTCTCCCCATCCCCGCCTACAGCCCAGGCCGATGCCCCCTAGCATCCGAGGAGTAGCGAGGGTGTTATGTGCCCAGGGGAAAAGCAAAATTTGCGCTCCTTCCTCTCCCTCTCCCTTTCCCCCTCCCCCGCTGCCATGTGCAGGGCTCTGAACCTGGCGCATGGCTGAGCCAGACCCTGAGAAGAGGGGTGGAGCTTGTACTGCATCTTCTCCCACCCCGTCCAGTTTGGGGCAGGCCCCTACATGCACTATCTACAACAACACATGGAGGGAATCGATCACCTCAGTAATGCTAACTCCTTTAGAATTGAGTCCCGGATTATCCAGCACGGGTTGAGGTAGAAAGGGCACTGTGTGCACATGTCTGATATATTTTTACCAAAACTGCTACCTGCCCAACTTTCCAAAGGAGAAAGGAAACAGGGAGGCCTACAGAAATGGTTTGGAGCAGTGTTTCTCAACCTTTTTTTTTTATAAAGTACCCCCCTTAAAAAAACTATCACTAACCCCAGTGCAGCTTTCAGATACACACAAAAATTTTCTACCATTGCAACACATTTGTTTAAACAACTTAATCATAGCTGGGTGGGTGATGAAATTTTTGGGTGTAAAAAGTACAAAAATAATAAAGCGCTGAGTAACTTAAAGTAAAAATTCAGTTTTCTCCAAATTTCAGTGGTGTTGATGTACTCCCCAGACTTCTCTCGAGTACCCCAAGGGTATTCATACTACTGGTTGAGAAACACTGGTTTAGAGCAGTGTTTTTCAACTTTTTTTTTAAAGTACCCCATTTAAAAAATTATAAGTATCCCCAATGCACCCACCCCTGCCCCAGATCCAGGCATCTCCAGCCCCCCTGCTCCAACCTAATGCCCTTTCTGCCCCAGAACACCCCCCCCCCCGCTCTAATCCAATGCCCATCCCTCAGAGCCAGGCACCCCCTGCTTCCCTGCCCTAGCCCAATCCCTCTCCCCCTTCCACAGAGCGAGGCAGGCACCCAGGGTAACCCTACCTTTAAAGTGGCTGCTCCTGCTGCTTGGCCCTGCCTCAGAGGCTTGATTGCACAAGGAGCATGTGGCCTGACAGCGCTCATGTAATGTAGAAAGCTGCTACCTTTTAGGAATGTGCTACTGGTAGCATTTTCTTGTCTGTATGATTGTAAGGAAATGCCCCTATAAGAAATTGATTTCAAGAACTTTTTAAGAGAGTATTCTTTTAAACTCCAGAAGGTCAAAGAAAAGCAACACTGCCTCCTGAAGAATGTCCATCCTACCTCACAAGCAAAGATTGCAATGCCCATCGATTAGGCAATTATGGAAGTATCAGGCGAGATATGGCAAAACCCTGCTTCAATCCAACCGATATTCAAACGAGCAGACAAATTACTTTGTTCCTCCTAAGAACCTAGACTTCCTCTTTTCCCACCTGTAGCCAAATTCCCTTGTCGTTGATGTGGCAGATTACCAAGCCAAGACTCCCCTATTTAGATCAACACTCAGTGATAAGGAGCATAAAAATGATCTATTTGGAAGAAAATTATATTCCTCTGCCACACTTCAGCTCCTCATTGTGAACTATTCAGCGCTCCTAGCCAATCATGATTTTGATAATTACTCTAAGTTGGCTGACCTAATGGAGCATTTACTGGATTCTAAAAGACCCATCCTTAGGTCTGTGATACATGAGGGGCATATTATTGCGAGCATGGCCTTACAGTCCTCACTCGATGTGGCGGACACAGCTGCCAGGGCAACAGCGACAGTGGTCAGAGTCCACAGAGTGTCTTGGCTTCAAGTAGCTGGAGTACTCAAAGACCTCCAATCTAAGGTGGAGGACCTACCATTCGAGAAATTGAAGCTGTTTGCCGCCAAGATCAACCATGTCCTGCACAGTAGTAAGGACTCACACACCACACTGTGTATGCTTGGCATCTGTATGCTACCATATCCATGAAAGTGCTACAGCCCATACAGTAAGAACAGGGACAGATACTACAATCAGCTGCAACAGAGGTTTTACAACTATAATTGACCCAGGTAATGGGCCCAGAGGAGGCATCCACCCATCACACTCTTCCACTACTCAGGCGACTAAGCAACAAATTTGAAAATTTGGTCGAGGGTCTCCCCAACCTCCCCATCAATCCAATGCCAGCAAATCAGAACCATCTTTTTGCCCACAGATTATGTCCCTTTTTCCACACTGGGACTCTGTAACATCAGACCAGTGGGTCTTGGAGATTATCTGTATGGGATACACTATTCCCTTAATCTCATTTTGCCCTACTCTTTCCCCCACCCCATCCCTCTTCAGGGACCCCTCCCACAAGATTCGTCTCAGAAAAGATGTTGACCACTTTCTTTACCTAGTGGTAATAGAGAGGGTCCCCAACGCTTATTGACCCAGAAATGCACAAGTGGCTGGAGACCAATTTTAGACCTCCACAAGTTAAACAAGTTCCTACGTAAACAGCGATTCAAGATGGCTACACTGGCATCAATTATCACATCTCTAGATGAAGGGGGCTGGTTCATAGCCCTAGACCTACAGATCACCATACACCTGGCCCATAGAGGATATCTATCATTCTCTATGGGTGAAGACCATTTTTCATGCCAGCCGTCCTCCCTTTCGGCCTATCCTCCGCCTCCTGCATTTTTTCAAAGATCCTTGCAGTGGTGACAATATACCTTCAGCAACAGGGGATAGTAATATTTTCTTATTTGACCAATTGCCTCATAAAGAGTCGATCATATGCAGAGGCAGCTGACATGGTTTGCAAGACCAAACTTTTATTTCATTGCCTAGAGCTCCTAATAAATGAGCAAAAGTCCTCTCTAGAGCCTGTTCAGGACATAGAGTTCATGGGGCTTGCTTCGAGTCTCTCTGCCCAAGCTTAATTGCCACAACAATGGTTCTTGGCCCTACAGGATCTGATAGCCATGTTATTTGCAAGTTCTTCCACCGCTGTTCGTGCCTGCCTTCGGTTGATGGGTCACATGGTGGCCACTGCATACATACATACGCACAATTTGTGTGTCTCCACTTTTGCATCATTCAACATTGGCTGCTATGTTTACATGCCATCCCACCATCCACTTCACAAACCAGTTATTCTAAGGAAGGTATTGGAGTCTCTCAGACAGTGAATATTACCCAAAAACCTCCTGGTAGGTGTTTCTTTCCACCAGCCTGAGCCAATGATGCAAATTACTACCGACATCTCCATATTGGGCTGGGGTGCACACCTTCAACAGTATACTGCTCAGGACAAGTGGTTGCCCCACGAAACCAAGCTACATATCAATCTCTTTGAACCTAGAGCTGTGAAGAATGTGTGTGCACACTTCACTCCCAACCTTACCAGCTCCGTTGTCTGCATACTTACAGTCAATATGACCACTGTGTTTTATATAAACAGGCAGGGAGGCACCTGTTCCTGATTCCTTTGTGTGGAGGCCATCCATTTATGGAATTGTTGCATTCGCCACCGAGTCACCTTGAGAGCCGCGTACCTCCCGGGGATGAGCAATGTCACAGTGGGCATGTAGAGTCACAATTTTTTCACCAATCATGAGTGGGAATTATACCCTGCGGAGATCGCCCGCATGCTCCATAGATCCTTCTGTAGACCACTTCGCCACTTAGCAGAATACCAAATGTCCCCACTTCTGTTCTCAGGTCGGTCTTGGCCTTGGCTCATTGGGAGACGCTTTCCTGATACATTGGAATCAACCCCTGTACTACACATTTCTCCCAATTCCACTCATCTCCAGGGTCCTGAGCAAGATTTGCTCCAACGGTGCCTGGATCATCTTGATAGCCCTGTTGTGGTCCAGGCAGACCTGGTTCCCATATCTCGGCTGCATGGAGTCCACCACCATACCTGTTTTCTCACCGTCACAATCTCCTCTCTCAGAACCGGGGGAAACTACTCCACTCTCAGCCTCGTGCCATTCACCTGCGCGTGTGACTCTATCTGGTTCCACGGAGCTGAGTCCCAGTGTTCTGAGCAAATGAAGTCTGTTCTCCTTAATAGTAGGAGGCCATCTACTGTATATAGTTACCTGCAGAAATGGAAGCAGTTTTCTTCTGGATACCAACAAGCACACCTTGATCCCCACACTGCTCTGCTTCCCTGTGTCCTGGACTACATTTTACCTAGGGTTTAGATGTAAAATTTTACATCTAAAGACTGGAGACCTATCCTTTTCTTCTGTCAAAGTGCATCTGCCTTTCATGAACAGGTCCCAGGATTGTCTGTCTTTGCACACCCTACTACAAGGAGATTTTTTTCTGGGGTCTCCTGAATCTCAAACCCCCTGCACAAGGCCCCAAGCACTCTCGAGGGTGATTGACTGGCTTATTTGACACCCATTTGAACCTATGTCTACATGCCCTCTTCCTTTCCTTCTCACGAAGGTGCTGTTGCTGGTCGCTACCACTTCAGCCAGGTGGGTCAGTGAGATAGGAGCATTGATGGCCGATCCACCCCACAAAGTCTTACCAAAGGACAAGGTGACTTTACGGCCACATACTACATTTATGCCAAAAATTGGTACTTCATTGCACATCGATGAGCCCATAGTTTTGCCCACTTTCTTCCTGAAACCGCACGCATCCCCCCAGGGACATACTTTATACTTTAGACATTCGATGTGTGTTAGCCTTTTACATAGACAGGACGTGTGCTTTTTGTAAGTCTTCACAATTCTTCATCTCTATCGCAAAGCAATCCAGGGGCACTTTGATCTCAACCTAGCGGATCTCCAAATGGATATTGTGCTGCATAGTATGCTGTTACTCCATCTGAAACAAGTCACTGATCTCTCCACCAAGAGCACATTCCACTCGTGCTACTGCCACCTCTACTGCCTTTTTGAACAATGTGTCCCTGAAGGACATCTACTAGGCAGCCACTTGGTCATCTGACTGCACCTTTGCCAGGCATTATGCCATCATTCCTCAGCTGGCAGCTCATACAGTGGTGGCTTCAGTGATGCTGTCTTCAGCTGCCAAGGAGTGACTCTGAGTCCTACCATCCACGTTGAGTACTACTATGAAGTCTCCAACAATGGAACACCCATGGGGACATCACCAGAAGAAGAAGAGGAAATTACTTACCCTGTGCAGTAATGACTGACCTTCTGGACATGGACGGAAAAGATTAGGGGGAACATTGAGCCAGATGTGTCTTTTTTTGTCATATTTGAATGAAAAAGTCTGTATTTAAAGAGAATCTTCTTTTCCCCATAGCTCCTCTATTAACTGATTTTGATAAAATTTTAAATGGAGTCAGTTTTTTTCTTTAGAGGTCCCTCATATTGTGTGGCCCTAAACTGTAGCTTAGTTAGCTCATGCCTTAATTCAGTAATACGTTCACTATTGATTGAGATACTTCCTATGTAACTTGTGAGCCCTAAAAATTATGAGGTTGGGGTACATTTTTCAAAAGTACCTAAGTGACTTAACAATGTAAGTATAGCTGGCCAGGAAGCTTGATTTCATCTTCATGAAAATTTTTGAAATTTTGGAAATTTGTCCTTCCAAACTGGGACAAAAAGCCAAAAAAGTGAACATTTTCAAGTCATGTTAAGAAGTCCAGTCAGTTTCATCACTGCCATTAAGTGGTGAGCAGCTGTGAAATTAACAAGATTCATGTAAGTTTCAGTTATCTGTTTCTAGAGTTTTCAGTCAGCTCAGGTAAAACATTCTTCCATATCTGTGAGCTAGTTGTTCTACTCAGAATAATTTTAATTTCTTTAAAGGTTATAAATGAGGTGCATTTAGAAAAACATTTCTGCCTGAATCAAAACATCATTTTAAGGAAGAATATGTCAGCCAAATACAAGGCGTTTCCACGTGGTTTTGGGCTTAAGTAATGTATTCCTGAGCCTTAAGCAGCTATCTGTTAAGTACAAACTGAAGTGAATTATATGGAGGAAAAGCGAGGCATCAGTGGAACTGGGTGTATCAGGGATTAAAGAACTGGACGTTTTTAAAAGCAAGACAGATTCACTGTGGATTTTGGTCAGGTTACTGTGAAGGGAGGACTTGGCCCAAAGACTCTGTGCTGGAAACACCAGGCTTTTCAACATCATCCCAGGAAGGGAGCACAGGAGAAGTCCTGAAAGCAAGATAGAGTGGCTGTATGGGAGACAACCAGTCATGGCCCAGGAGGGTCATATAAAAAGGAGTAGCAGAACAGAGCAAAGGACAGCACTGGAAAGAGTTGTTGGCTGAGCTGCTAGTAGGAGCTGGGAGGAGATGGACTGGATGTCTAGCTGCCTGAGGGAGCTGCAGCACAACCACAGCTAAGTGGGGGCAGCGACTGGGGGAGCAGAGGCTTCTTACTGGCTGCTTCGTCTGGGTGAGGACTGAGCCTGGGGAGGGCCCCAGGAAAATAATGTTTCTGAGGGGGAAGTCCTGGGGATACAACTCCATGCCTGGGCTGAGATTATTTAAAGACAGAGCCCAAAGCGGGGCAAGTAAAACTGCCTGAGGACCACTACAAGGAGGTCACCAAAGGATAGAATGTGGACACACACAATCAGAAAGTGTGCTCACAAGTGAATTTTCACCATCTCAGGTTCTGATCCTATGTTTCTGGTACAGACAGAACTCCCATTTGGGACCTATGTTATCTGTACGGCACTAAATATATGAAATAAGATAAACCATATAGAACAACTTTGTTTTGTTTTGTTACTGAGACTGAGGGCTTACTTAGAAGAATAAAATAAATAAATAAATGGATGTGCTTGATTCTTGGCTGGAATTTAATAATTATGATGTACTAGGTGTAGAACCACTGGAGGAAACCTATAGTTAGTGCTTACAACTTTTCTATTAAAGACCATTTTGTATAAACATTGATAACAAATCTATAATGTCCTGTGAAAACCAGTTGTGTGCCTGAATGTATAAATTGTTTAGTTAATGAGTTTGCTTTTCTAGGGAGAAACAATCCCTTGCAGTTTGAAAGTCCGGGATAGAACACCCACAACTGTTAGTTATGTGTTAAAGTGTTTTATGGTAAATGAAGCTCTTAAAGTGGGATAGAGTAGGGGTGGGCAAATACTGGCTCATGGGAAGATGCAGTCCCCTAGGGTTAGCCCCTGGAGGGCCACTGCTACTATATTTACCTGTGCCTCCACAGGTACGGGGTGATATCAGCTCCTGTTGGCTGCGGATTGTCATTCCCAGCCAATGGGAGCTGTAGGAAGTGGTATCCCAGTCCGCGCTCCTCTCTGCTGCTCCACAGCAGTTCACAGCCCATGGGAACTGTGCTCGCCAGTACCTGGATAGGTGCAGATAAATATAGTGGCCATGGCCTGCCCTGGTGAACTACTGCTATTTTATTTCCCTCCCCTAAGGCAGAGGAATTTAATGTCTCTTTAAATGTTTTGAGCACAAATCCTTCTCCAATGCAAACTCACTTGCACGTTGGTTCCAGTTTTGCTGCCTGAACAACAAAGCAGCAGCTGTAGCAGACAGTTGTTTCTCTCTTCTTATCTGCTGTGTCCAGGTATAATACATTCTACTGTAGGTATAAAATATTGTACCCAGGAGCAAAATGATGTACTCTTTCATATTGTACTCCTCTATATTGCTGATTCAGTAGAAATGTAATACAATACATTGTGAAATCTGTTTCATAATCTGTATTTACTGTGAACACATCATTATAGAGTATTATGTAGCCCACTTTTCTGGTTATAACTTGCAGCAGTGTAATAGTTATAATTTAAAGTGGAAATATTTGCTAGTTTACTTATGCATTTAAAAATACATAATAGCTACTTATCACTTATGGTGAGGCATAAATAAGACATATTTCAGGTTTTGAAAAAAACTGATTGTAGTAATAAAACAGAATGAAAATAGTTGTGTTAAAGTGCACACTATCTAGTTTTTTTGCGTTTAGCTTGCAGCAGCATTTTACATTGTATTGTATATACATTAATTAACTGTTATTTTATGAAGAAACAATAATTTAAATAGTTTTGAGTGATCGTTATGCAGGCACCAACAAGGTGCATTATACAGTGATTCACAAAATAAATGCCCTTTTAAAAATATTTTTTTTGCAATACACATCAAATTACAAGTGGAAAAAATACACATAAAAAGTTAGATTTTAGGAACATTTGTGGATGGCTGTAGGTGATAAGCAGTGTTCCCTCTAACATTTTTTATTCTTGGGTGGACTGAATTTTCTTTTGGGCAGGTTGAAATTTTTCGTGTAATACCAATATTGAGGTAATGTGTGGATGTACACCACCAATACAAACAAACACATGCACACATATATATAATGTGACAGGACAGGTTAAAGAGCTGGATAGAAGGGGAGAGAGGCAGCTCTTCAAAAAGGAAGAGCAAGGGCCCTGGTTAATCAGGGGCAGCTAAGACAGGGCTGCTATTAATCAATTAAGGGCCAGGTGAGCTGATTCAGGTTGCCACCGGACCTCTTTAAAAACTTTCTCTGTGTGGGAGAATAGAGAGGAGAGTGGAAGAGGAGCTTGGAGGGAAGTGGAGAGGAGTTACTACTGATAAGGTTAGCCTGGAAGACACTAACAAAGAGAATGGCAGCTTTGCCAAGGGAGGGGGAAGGTGAGGCGCTCCAACATGGAGGCTGTCTCTAGATTGCATCCCTTTTTCATAAAAGGGATGCAAATTAGACATATCGCAATTGCAAATGGAGCGGGGATTTAAATCTCCCCCGCTTCATTAGCATAAAAATGGCTGCCGCTTTTTTCCGGCTCAGAGCTTTGCTAAAAAAAAGCGCCAGTCTAGACGTGGATCTTTCGGAAAATAAAGCCTTTTCCAAAAGATCCCTTATCCCTCGTCATCTCTAGCCTGATTCTGGCCTGCATATTTATACCTGCCTCTGGAAATTTCCACTACATGCATCTGATGAAGTGGGTCTTTGCCCACGAAAGCTTATGCTCCAACACTTTGGTTAGTCTATAAGGTGCCACAGGACTCCTCGCTGCTTGAGATCCAATAGTTTCGTAGCATCTCACCAGGTAGCACTTAAGTGATTCGGTCATTCAAGATTAATGGCATCAAGAAAATCTTCAACATGTTCTGGACAGAAGAGAAAAAGAGTTGTGTTGACTCTAAGTAAAATACTGGACGTTATCACAGTACACAATCAAAGATGCCATCTTCAATGTTGCTTGTGCATGGGATCCAGTTAAGAGTCAAACTTTCAGGCGATTTTGGAGAAAATTATGGCTGAATTCTATATTCGCAGAGGGGTTGTCTGATGAAGAAGAAAATGTTGAAGGCTTCAGCATCAGAAGAAGAAAGACTGAAATTACAGGTATCATCGAAGTTCTGAAGCAAGCTGAGCCTAAAAACCCACTCAAGAATCTTAAAGAAGATGAAGTCGAAGAATGGGTTAACATGGACAACAACACATAAGTGACTCACAGCACTAGTGATACTGAAATCACAGAAAAAGTTTTCAACACAGAAACATCTTTGCCACCTGAAAATGATTCTGAGGAAGAAGAGCCTGAAGATAGAACTTCCTGGGCTGATGCAAGTTCAGGTCTTTCAACTTTGATCAGGTTTGCTGAGCAGCATTCTTCTTTTTCATCTCAAGAAGTAATGCAGTTGTATAATTTTCAGAAGAACGTTGTGCACAAGAGACAGCAGGCCTGTAAGCAGGCTGATATCAGGAAGATGCTGCAGACAGCTTCTGTATCCAGAGAATGACTAAATTTTTAGTTTTAATTTATGTTACCGTGCCGTATAATAATTACAGTACTGTTTCTTTTTAATAAAATAAATTTTACTTGTTCGATTGTCCCATACGTCCGTAGCATTGTGTTTATGTTGATTACAATATAGTTTACATTTGGGTAGATACCCAAAATTTGAGTTTTACTATTATTGTCCATTAGTTTTTTCTAGGTTGATGGGACTCTCAGATAACAAGAGTTTTTAGATAACCAGAACGCCCTAATCCCCGAGCATGCCGCATAACACAGGTTTTACTATATTAACCTTTTTTTTAAGTAAAATTCTTTCAGCTAAAATGACTACATAGGTGATATGTAGTGAAGGAAACAGTTTCTGCAGATTTTTTTTGCCAATGAGCAGTAACAGAAATGCATCCAAATACTATTTGAGTTGATTTGGAAATTGTATAGGTTTCTGTGCCTTCAAATCGGATGAATCCTGCTGATTTTAAGTATTATCTAGAGGACAGATTCTTCTCCTGTGAAACCATTTGTTTTAGTATATAGTAAGTCAAAGTATTACTTATCTAGTTTCTGTTACTGCTCATATAGAATGGCAAATGGAATGCACTTCCAAATGTGCGTGATTCAGTAAAGCTCCGATCATCCTTGCAAGTTTATGTAGCAAACCAGGGTTTTGCTTTCCTGTTTAGTGACACTGGCTTTGGTTCATACAATAGGCACACAAGCTTGTTAAATCACAATAAGATTAGGATGTTTCAGGTCAGAATGAGAACCAGCTCATTGATCAATGCCCACAAAACAGATATTAGACAGGATCACAAAGAAAAAACAGTTTCTTGCTATTTCAACCAGAAAGGACATTGTCTCAACGACTTGATTACCTGCATCCTGCTTCAAAGGCCTTTTAAGACTACACTTGAAAGAGAATCCTCTGAACTATCATTCATGCTTAAATTTGACACTTTACTCCTAAGTTTGAATAAAGGCTCTAATTATCTTACCCATTACAAAGATAGCTTCCCCAGTTATCACCTCTAATATTATTAGCTCACAGACATTTACCTCCCCCCCATACCCCTTCTGTTCTGAAATTTGATTTGTCCTTTTCATATGTGTTCATTTTTTTAATTGTATACTTTGGTATATATGGTTGTGACAATTTTCTTCCACTATTTGATCTAAGGAAGTGGGTCTGGCCCACGAAAGCTCATCACCTAATAAACCATCTTGTTAGTCTTTAAAGTGCAACACGGTCCTGTTTAATATGTTGTGGCTTCTTTCATTGAGATTTTGATGTAGTTATGACTTGAGTGTACCATCAGCGAAAACTTGAGGATCAATGTGTTTTAAATTTAGGACTCAGTTATGGCTCTGAAGCTGGAACTACTCCCGGGAAGGAGGAAATATCATTAAATGGTAGTACTTGGAAGTACTGTGCCTTTTGAGAGGCCTTGTGACAAGAATGGGGAGATGTGCTTTTCTTAATAGATGTAGTGAGGTGTGGCCAGAGCTTCCTCAATATAGCCCAGGGGGCAATCATCTGCCCTCACCCAGAAATGTGGACAGTGCTAGCCTGACCCACTGCTCTCCATTGTGCTCCTGGAGACAGATTTTGCACAGGTTTGCATTCCCTCCCTCTTAGTGCTCCAATGAAGAGAGGTGTGTTGTTTCACTATTAATGTGAAACTGATGTAGAGTAGTTTTTAGTGCAGTCATTGCTTCTAGGCTTCTGTTCAGAATTCTGAGCTAAAATTTTAAATGCTAATAAAACTAAGGAAAGAAAACACTGTGGAGTGGAAAGTGTAATTTTAAATTATTGGAAGCCATGTAATTTTATTTTAAAAATTACTAAAACACAATCCAGGGAAACAGGAAATGGTTGGCCAGCTCTAACTAATATTCTGTCTTACTACCCATTTAAAGAAACCCAGATTTGAAATACTGAATTACTGATACAGGCTATTTGTGAGACTGTCTCAGGGCAGATGACTTCCACTATTTGTCCCATGGTGTGTGTTGTGTTTTTTTTTTTTTTAACATACTCTGAGTCTAGAGGACACTGTGATCAAGATTAAGCAAAATAACCAGGGCTGTTTTATTTTCAAAGAAAAAAGAAAACAATAAGCAAAACAAAAAATATACAGTCAATAAATAATAAATTATTCAGAATTCAACATGATGACAAGCAATACATAATTATTGTGAATTCACTCTTTGTATCTTATTATAGATATCTGAAAACTTTTTATGTGTGATAAAAATATTTGTTTAAGGACAAATGGAGGCCATCAAGTTATTACCAATAAATTATTAGTGAGAATAATAACTGGACAGTTGCTTTTTAAAAAAATTTAATCCTTTGGCTGTGTCATAGTAACTTTCTCTCATGAATCCATGGTGTGGTGTTGGGGCGACTTTCTCAGTCTAGTTTCTTCTTGAGTGCTTTCTGTTCTTGGCTGTTGTGGCAGCTTGATTGTAGAAATATAGGATGAGTTGTGGAATACTTGCTTTTACGAAGTTAACAGGGGGAGGGGGAGTCTGTGTGTTTGAGAGAGAGAGAGAGAGAGAGAGAGAAGCTCTTGTCAGAGGTGTTATGTTCTTCTCCTTCCTGTTTCTGTGAAATTTATAGAAAAACACTTCTCTTTCAGGCTAGTTTAGATTCATAGTTGATTGCTATTACTCTTCTATTAGAGCCATGCTTCCAGGGTTGGCCTTGGTAACACCTTCAGCTTCTGAATATGCAACACTCTTCTACAGGTTGGACCTCCCTGGTCTGGCACGGTCAGGCCCTGACCGATCCTGAATGAGAAAGTAATAATAAATATTTTGTTAGCTTCAGTAAAGACGCATATAAACTTAGTGTCAAGTTATAACAGTTTTAATAATATCTTTTGCTTTAGTATGGAGGTGTGTCTCCATCTTTCATTTTTTTGTGTTTGTTGGTATCCCAAAATAGCCATGTTGTGTTGACATACCCTTAGTGATAATACTGTTACATTTGTTGTGAAACTCAAAACTGCATCTCTTTAAATACTAGCATGTGGAGAGAACTCATTAATAAAAAATGTCTAGAAATTAGTTTAAAATTTTATCTGGGATAAATTGCAGGAGAGTGCAAACTTCAACATTTATTGAATATACAAAGACCAAGTTTTCTCAAGCTACTCACTGTGCCTTTTAAATTATTGTTTAGAATTGAAACCAGGATGTGTTTAACTCTTCTGGTATTGATATTTTAATAAAATTAAAAGTCTGACTAATGCTTTATTGTGGGCAGCATTAATGAAATCATTGCTAGATTGATACCAGTGTCAACATGAAAACAAATTGGTAAATTACAAAGAAAAAACAAATGTAAAATATTTGTACTACAATATTGATTAATTAAGGACACTCTTGAAAGTACTTGAACTGACTTTCACTTACCCTTGAAATGGGACAAAAGTGGAGGGAACTTTTCTATTGACATGTTCTTTCCAGAATTATGGTCTGAGGCTGGGTGCGGTTTGAGGTCAAAATAAAAAGGATACAATGCTAGCTACTTAAATAATGCTCTACATCTTCAGTGTGCTTGTTCAAATCTTAATTACTTTTTTCCGTTAAGGAAGCTAACATTTGAAAGAGAAGATAAAGTCAGAGACAGAAAGTTAATTATCTCAAAAGAGATAAATAATTCTCCATTACTTTTATAAAGTATATAGCTTTTATTAAAAAAGGTTTAATTAATTGAAGTAAATATTCTCCAGTTGAGGTGTCTGGCACTTAGATTGTATATCATGTGCTGCATCATATATGTGAGGCCATGTCTGCAGTAGGAAACAATTTCAAAATTACTAATGTTGGAAAGTCTGGGCTAAGCCCCGTGGGTCCTGCGCTTCCTGACGGGTTTTTTGTGTGCCTCAGAGGCTTGCGGAGTTCCTAATACTGCCATGAAGGTGAGGGTACCCCGCTACTAGAGCCCTTTTCATCATTGGCCAGTCCAGTGTCCTTTATCCATTCCCTACTGGCCCTTCCAACCAGGGGGGAGGGTTTGGGGAAACCCGGTCCCACCCACTTGCTCCGGGTTCCAGCCCAGGGCCCTATGGGTGGGGGCAGCCCCGAGCGGGCTCTGTAACTTGGCCCTTGCCCCCTTGGCCACTTCCCCAACGCTTCTTGTGGTACCTCCTCCCTAATGCCGAGGAGCAAGCCTTGATGCCGGCTGTCCTGAGTCTGTTTCCTTGCGCTGAACTGCTCTCTTCTCCTTCACCTCTTCTCTAGTCCGGCCCTTTTCTCCTCCCCCCCAGCCTTGTCTGAGGCAGGTTTTTTTTAGTGTGCTCATCCACCTTAACTGGCCACAGGTGTTCCAATTAGCCTTCCCTTCAGGCTGATGCCAGATGGGCTTCAGATGTGGCTGGCTGGGCCACAGTCTTTAGCAGCCTACTCAGGGAACATAAAATCACGTACCCAGCTCCCCGCGTATCTGTCTTCCATGAGGCCTCAGCAGCCCCCTGCTCTGACTGCCACACTAAGGGTATGTCTACACTGCCACCCTAGTTCGAACTAGGGTGGCTAATGTAGGCATTCGAAGTTGCAAATGAAGCCCGGGATTTAAATATCCCGGGCTTCATTTGCATCTTGCCGGGCGCCGCCATTTTTAAATCCCTGTTAGTGCGGACTCTGGGACCGCAGCTACACGCGTCTACACGCGGCACGGAGTAGGTAGTTCAAATTAGGCTCTCTAATTCGAACTACCGTTACTCCTCATGGAACAAGGTGTACCGGTAGTTCGAATTAGAGAGCCTAATTCGAACTACCTACTCCGTGCCGCGTGTAGCCGCGGGCATGGAGACAGCACTAACGGGGATTTAAAAATGGCGGTGCCCGGCAAGATGCAAATGAAGCCCGGGATATTTAAATCCCGGGCTTCATTTGCAACTTCGAATGCCTACATTAGCCACCCTAGTTCGAACTAGGGTGGCAGTGTAGACATACCCTAACTTACTCAATTTGACTTAACTCCCGATTTAATAAATTTGAACTAGAGTGTCCTTACTATGGGGAAGCATAGACATTAGTTTGAATTAGTCTGAAATAGTGCATCCACATTGAATAGCGCCTGCCTTGGACTTAGAACTCTCGGAAGCACTCTGGGGAGGGCACCAGGAGGGCAGATGCTTCCTGTGGCTGCTTGGTCCAGTAAGCGGCAGTGCGTACTTACACGGCTCCTCTTTACATCTACGTCTCACAAGCCACACCTCCACTGTCTCCCCCCCACTTCACAGGACAGAAAAGGGATACTGTGGGTATGTGCCTTGTAGTGCTCTGGTTGCTGGTGCAGATGCCACTGCACTCACACCATGGAGCCAGAGCTGCTGCAAAGCAGTGCCAGGTTCACAGGCCTTGTACTGCACCTCATGACACAGTACTTCCAAACTGCGCACATGTTGTGCCAGCAGGATGAGGATGAGGAGGATGAACTCTGCTCACCCAAATCCTGGTGCTCCAGCTGCTGCGCATGCCATTAATGCTCTGCACCCTGCAGAAAGCCACTTGGACTTATGGAACCACATTGTCAGGCAAGGATGGGACAATCAGCAGTGGTTGCAGAACCGCATGCAGAAAGCCACCTTCCTGGAGCTCTGTAACTGGCTCACTGCTGCCCTCAGGCGACAAGACACCTGCATGAGACCTGCCACCCCATGCAGAAGTGTGTGGCCATTGTCCTCTGGAAGCTCGCCATGCTGGACAGCTACTGCTCAGTTGGGAACCAGTTTGGCATGGCAAAATCCACAGTCGGGACTGTGCTTGTGCAGGTAGCCAAGGCCATCAACCATGTGCTGTTATGGAGGGTTGTCACTCTGGAAAACGTGGACACCATTGTTGAGGGGTTTGCTGCCATGAGTTTCCCCAACTGAGGGGGAACCATCAACAGCATGCACATCCCCATCCTGGCCCCAAAAGGGGTACTTCCCCAAGGTGCTGCAGGCCATTGTGAATAACAAGGGATGCTTCAGCGACATCGTCTTCCAGAATTCCTGCCTCTTCTGAAAGAGTCAGGGAGGTGGACATGGCCATAGTGATCCTGGGTGATGCAGCCTGCTCCTTGCTCCCCTGGCTCACGAGCCCTGTGTGGGCAGCCTGAACCTCAGCAAGGAGGAGTACAACACCAGGATGGATAGGTGCCAAATGCTGGCAGAATGTGCATTTGGGCATTTAAAGGGGCGGTTCAGGAGTCTCCTCACCTGTCTGGACCTCAGTGAGTGCAATATCCCCTGTTGTGTGCCCCACAACCTCTGCAAAAGCAAAGGGGAGACTTTTCTGCCAGGGTGGGGAGCTAAGGCTGAACGTCTGGCCAGGGAGTTTGAGCATCTGGACACACCAATGCCATCAGGAGAGCACAGCCAGAGGCTGTGCTCATCAGAGAGGCCTTGAAGGAGAGTTGGATGCAAGGCCAGTTCTGTTCCCCATGCCTCTCCACAAGGGGCCCCTGCATTCCCTGTTTGTGTCTTTCATCCCTCACCCTTCCCTTCTGTGGCCCTCCCTTTCCTCCTCCTCTGAAAAACAAACAATAAAGAGAGTGTTGTTGAAAAAATGGAGTCTTTATGGAGGGGACATACACAAGGGGAGGGACTGGGGGGAAAAAACCTGGAATGGGGAAGGGAGTTCAGGGATGGGGCAGAGTGTGGTGCTTGTCTGCGGGTTGTCTGGAGGCTTCAGCTGCGCTAGAGGTGCCAGTGCCCCGTGTTCTGGGGCCCTGGCAGCCCCTGAGGAGCCTTGGAGGGGAAGTCATGAAGTGGGTTCTGCGGTGCCTGGTGGCTCATTCCATGCATGATGCCATGCGCTCCATCACCTAGGTGAGGATGGAGAATATGGTGTCATGCTGGTATGCCAGCTTCTCCCAGGTGGCCTTTCTCTGCTCCCGAAAGGCCTGTTGCTCCTCCCGATCTATGGCCCATTCCTGGCACTGTTCCTCAAGTCCTTAAATTAGAGACTGCAGGCAGACTACCTGCTCTCTCATAAGCTTCTCCTGGTGCATTTCTGCTTGGGGATCCCGCAGAATTGGGTAGATGGATTGGGAGGTAGGGGACACGCTGTCTGGGTTGTGAAGAAAAATTAAAAGGGCAGTCCTTTATAGGAGACACTGTGTATGAAGCCTGCCCTAATCTCTGAGCTGCCACAAAAAGTCTCAGTTCAGATGATGGCAATGTGGTTCAAGCAAGGCCATGTGCTGCTTAGACAGTGGGAGCTTTCCAGCAGGGGCATGGACACCCCATGGGAGCATCACAACACCCATGACCTAGGGACAAACAGACATGGGAAGGTGCCATCTGGGCCAGGAGCTTGCGGGCAGGAGCAGGGGTGGTGGCAGCATGGCTTCCTTCTATGTCTTGCAGATGCCAGGTCCAGCACTGGTGGCATCCCGCAAAGAAAGAACTTCTATCCCTGCCTGCTGGAGGAGGGCGGATGTGTACGGGGAGGTGTGTGTGAATGGCAGATACCACTCGCCTGAGAGGGTATTAATGGGTTCCCCTCCTCTTCCTCCTACCAGCAGGTTCCCATGCATGAGATTACTTTCCTCCACATCACCATGCTTGACCAGGAGTGAATGTTGCCTGAGTGTCATGTGTGGCACTACTATGTGGTTCCATGACCCCAGAGTACTTACTGGTGGCTTGTTGTGGGAAGGTGTCCCACCATGGAGGCCAGAATAAGGCAGGCCTCTCCGGGAACCTTTTGAGAAGGTTCATGGGGTTCCTGTGTGAGAGCATCATGGAGCTGAGTGCTCTGCACTGGTTCACCATATGCACACACGAACAGGCTGATGTGTGATCCTCCAGGTCGAATAGGTCGAGAGAGGATCATGCTGTCCCTCACAGCCCATCATCTGTCCCTGCTCGTAGATAGTGAACATTAGAAAAGTCACCTGAAGTGCCCTCCTTGAGTTCCTTAGAAGCCTGGGAGACATCCTGGTGGTGCGTCTGGGTCTAAAGTGAGGAGCAGCTCCTGGCTGGTGGGCATGGTCACCTGCCTGTCTTCCTCCTCCTCGTCATTGTTGTCCTCCTCTATCACCCCACCATCCTGCAGGCTGATGCCAGACGTGTTCTGGCTGGATTCAATGACAACGGCGGGGGAGGTGACCAGCCCCTCTCCCAAGATGTCATTGAGCCGCTCGTGGTAGCGGCAGGTGTGTGGTGCTGCCCCCGAGCATCTGCTCTGGTCCCTAGTCTTGAGGTACGCCTGCCGCAGCTCTTTTATTTTCATGCGGCACTGATCTAGTATCCCAATGTGCTTCTGGCGATCCTACCATATCTATCCACGTTCCTTTTCCTTAGTGTGGATATTCTGAAGGTTGGACTCCTCCCCAGACAACTCAATGAGGTCCAGAATCTCTGCACCAGTCCAGGCCAGAGCTTTCCTGCAGCCTGGTCACTGGAGGCTGTGGGAGCAGCAGAAGTACTGACAGCTGTTGGAGGGTCTGAAGGAGCATTGGGGTGGCTCCTCTCTGCCTCGGGTCTTGGTCTCTTGCACAGGGCTCACACAGCAGGCCACATTCAAGTCTCCTATTCCCAGGACTTCAAAAGCTCTGCAGGAGGAGGAGAGTAGTGGAGACACCTGGTGTGACCAGAGTAGTCAGAGCTGCAGTTGCCAGAAGCCATTTATTTCAAAATAGCAGCACTGGTGCATCCATACTATCGTTATTTTGTAATAACTATTTCGGATTTAGCGTTATTTCTGATGAAAAGCAGGAGTACAGATTTAAAATTAAGTTTTAATTAATTTGACCTGTTGCTTTGAAATAATGGGCTTGGTAATGTGGACGCTCTATTTATAAATTCAACTGGGGGTGGGTAGTTATTTCAAAATAAAGTTCTAGTGTACAGGTAGTCCCCGACTTACGCGGATCTGACTTACGTCGGATCCGCACTTACGAACGGGGCTTTTCTCGCCCCGGAGCTCGCAGGCGGTGGGACTGCCCAGAGCGCAGCGGTCCCGCCACCGTGTCCTACGGGGCGAGAAAAGCTGCTCCGGGTCTCCCTGGTGTGCTGGGGGGGACTCCCCAGCACAGCAGGGTGACCCGAGCAAAGCCGCACAGGTGGCGGGGTCCCCTGCCTCTGCGGCTTTGCTCCTGTCTCCCTGCTGTGCTGGTGGGGACTCCCCCAGCACAGCAAGGAGACAGGAGCAAAGCCGCAGAGGCGGCGGGACCTCTGCGCCTCCGCGGCTTTGCTCGGGTCTCCTTGGTCTGCTGGGGGCAGGGGAGGGGGCGCAACTAGTGCGCCCCCGCCCCCAGCAGACCAGGCTTTTGTTGCGGGACGCCTGGGGTAGAGCAGCTGGGGTGCTGCCGGGTTGGTCCTGCTGGGACCTACCTGGCAGCGCCCCAGCTGTTCTGTCCCAGGAGTCCAGATTCAGCCACTGTTGAAACTGATCAACAGCTGATTCCAGGCAGCCAGGGGCAGAGCAACTCTGCCTAGGGCTTCCTGTAGTCAGCTGCTGATCAGTTTCAGCAGCGGCTGAATCTGGAGCCAGTTCCGACTTACATACAAATTCAACTTAAGAACAAACCTATAGTCCCTATCTTGTACGTAACCCGGGAACTACCTGTATACCAGGGCTAAGTGATTAATTGTAGCAGAGATAGCCTCTACAAGATGCTTATCATATCTGTAGCAATGAGTCTTCAGAAAAGTCTGAAGGTTCACACCCCTTTTAAAGGTTTTCTTTCCCTCCTGCAGGCAGATAAGAAATACTCTAAATGGGACAGACCTACCTTACCCCTAGTCACTCCTGTTTTTTTGAAAGAAACATTTCTTTAGTTTGTCTGCATGGTTACTGTGTGTTGTTTAGTTTGTCTGTATGGTTACTGCATGGTTATTTTGTCTGTCTCCTGTAAGCAACAAAGAGTAATTATGGCTTTGCTAGCAGAGAACATCTTCAGCAGAGCAGGGAAGCTGGATGTTTCCCCAAAGCACCTCCTGTCTCTCCAAAGGTTCTTGACATAGTTTTGGGGCCTGACAGCTTTCAGCCAGGCCCTGTTGCTTCTCTGTTTTAACTTTAGTTGAGCACTTTCAGAAAGCCCCAGAACAAACAAAAACTGCTTAGCACACCTTGCCAGAGCCATTATTCACAGGAAGGTGGATCTTGAGCCATTGGTATCAGAGACTATTCTTAACACCAATCAACTCTTGCATCTGAATCTAATATTTTTGAAAAAAATAGTTTTTCACTGAAGCAGAGGTTTACTGACTTTTGGTCTATTGGGAAAGCTATACCTGTTACCGAGAGAACAATGGAAGTTGAATGCTTTAGTACTGTAGAAAATAGTGTGGTGAAAACCAAATGTCATTATCCATCTTGAGTACCTTGCATAACCACACTTCCTAAAGATCTGTCTTTATAGAGTTTTTTTATTTACATTTTTGCAACAGCTGGATAATGAGTTGGGACTTGTACAGTTAGGCCACATTCAATCATTTGTCAGCCACTTGGATTAGTAATTTCACAAAGGCAATTTTGTAAACAACATTCACTTACAGTGGATTTGTCACCCACTAATACCAATACCAATAAGAAAAAATGGAGAAAAAAAATCTCATTATGTAGCCCTTGTATGTTTGTACAGAACAGATCAGAACATGAAAAACGTATGAATTACTAATCTCACAGTTTACACTTTGTTTTTAGCTCAGACTTCCACAGCTCTAAACAACGTTTTTGTGGTTTGGGTTTTCACCACCACTGTTCGGTACATTCTTATGTAAGGAGGGTCTAAAATCAGTGTTCACTTTATTTGAACCTATAATTGGCCTATAATTTTGGTGTAAAAATCATAATAAAAGTTGTATTCATTTTATTCAAAATTTCAGTTACATGATCTGCTTATAATTCCTTGCATTATTAAAAGAAGAAACAGTTTAAAAATCTAATTCAGTTTTCACCTTTTTTTTCTGTTTTAGTTTTTAAATTTAAATTTCTTGGAACAGAAGAAGTAAACTAAATCATTCTGTCTTATGGATTTCTTGTGCATTCACGCAATGCTTGAGTTGTAAATGTTGTGGGGGCAACAATTGCTTTTTAAAATTAAAAATCTTTAGTAAACTATGCATTAAAAAAAACCCTAAACCTAATTTTTGTTCCTCTTTTACCTTTATGCATCCCTCAGAGTTATTCTAGCTACATTTATGTTAGAAATTGTTTTGCATTGTTTTTGAAAAGTAATTTTCTCTTGATTTTCCTGACAACAAAGACAGTGTATAGTGCATGTATTTTAAAAAATCCCCCAAAGTGATGCTCCTTTTTGAAGTCTTAAGGTATCAGTAACTTGTTTTCTAATGAAGACTTTAAAAGCAATTCAGTTATTCAGCAAGAGAGAGTGTTAGGTCAGATTTCACTGGGACAACATTGCTAAAATAACAGAACAAACAGTCCATAACTGTGAACAGTGCCTTAAACATAAATGTTGTGATTGTGCCAGGGCTAATGTTTGAATTTATGAAAGAATTTAGATAAGCAATATGATGCAATGCTTTCAGTATTTAGAAGAAAATAATTGGTTCCTTTGAAGCAAGGGAAACTTTCCAGATTCTAAATCATTGGTTTTAATATATCAACAGGAGCATGTATGCAGAGTTTGCTTTACCATGAGCTAGTGTTGCAAGTTTACATATAGAGGAAATGGTGCTCATTTAATACAGTTAATGAAGTTCGCAATCTTGGATTCCATCCAGATGATGGTAGTGCCAATTGTCCAAACTTTATGGGGAAGAACGTTGCAATTGCTTTTCATGTGCATACCTCACCAGTCTTATCCAGGCCGTTGTACTAGGGATGTTAAATTTAGATTAATTGGCTAATCAAATAGTTAATGCAATTTGCATCGATTAATCGATAAGGGTGCCTCCGCCTTTGAAGTGTAGCAACAGTCTCAGGGCTGCACATGGTGCAGTCTCCATGCTCTGTGCTCTCTGCTGGCCCCATGCTGCCTGTGGCATTTCAAAGCAGCAGTGCTGCATGGAGCCCAGGGTCAGCTTGTCCCCAGCTGACCCCAGGCTTCATGCGGTGCTGCCACTTTGAAATGCTGTAGAGAGCCCGGAATCAGATTCCATACAGCATTTCAAAGCAGCAGGCTGCATGGAGCCCAGGATCAGCAGGGGAGTACCCAGCTGACTCCGGGCTCCACATGGCACTGCCGCTTTGAAACCCTGCATGCAGCCCAGGGCCAGCTGGGGACTGCACATGGCGTTTCAAAGCAGCAGCGCCACATGCAGCCTAGGGTCTGGCCAGGCTTCACACAGTTCTGCTGCTTTGAAGCATCCCCTCCTCTTGTCCCGCACTTGCTGTCTCTTTCTGATAGAAGCAGCAAGGAGGGGGAAGCAACTAATCGACTGTTGTTCATATTTCTATTTTGTACCATCCAAATTAGCTTTTAAAATATAGTTTAATATGGTAACAGGTGAGATTGGACCTGGTATCTTAGGAGCTAAAGCCGTGTGCCTTATAAAGCCATTTGTGGCTCATTTCCAGTGTAATTTAGAGTACCATCTCCTTGTGTTCCATCTAGCACCTGAGATTAACTGGGAAAGTGGTGGTGGTGTCCTTCAGTTTGCACACATAGGGGCCTGGAGTTCTCAGTGGAAGGTTTTGAAAGACTGTGCTTCTCTGGTATATTTGTGAAAGCATGGCATGAACCTGGTGCATGGTTGAAGTATTTTTTTTGAGTACTTATATTTTTGCAAATGTGCCCATAGAATATGATGGACACATTTTAGACAGGGGGAGAAAGCAGAAAAGAATGTGATAACCTAGTGCCTGTAAGTAGAACAGCAATTTTAGACTGATCAATTGAATACTTAATGTCACACTGGAAATCTTTGGAAAACCTGTGAAATTACCTGAATTTAACTCATTTCTTTTATTTTGGCAGTCATTATAATTATTTCTAATTCATTACAGAATTGGTTCTCTTCTTCCAAAGTTAGTACTAGAGTAATTATGGGTTCTGTTGAAACATGTAGATACAGTCAATGTTCTGATGGGCTATCTAGGATAAAGTAGGAGAGAGAGGGAGAAAGGTATCACCCAGCACAGACCTGGAAACACTTGCTTTCTGTGCACTTCAGACTGTATCCAGTTACATCCACTTGCACTGAAAGAAGGTTAAGTACTTGCTGCATGCAGATGGAATGCCTTTATCTAAGTTTCTATTTAAGTAGGTACTGAAAAGAGGATTAACACAGGCAGGATATAAATGTGCAGAGTATGGCATGTCTTCCTCTAAGATTAGGGAGACTGACTTCTATACAACTGGGCATGCCAGTACTACGTTTCTCAAACTGTGGGCCAAAATTCTACCATCCTTAATTGACCAAAACGTCTTTTGAAGTTAGAGTTTTGCTTGATTAAGAACTGCAGAGTACATTCCTTTGTTTTGTAGCACATTAGAATGGACAAGGCATGCCCCGAGGCAGATTGGAAGGAAGGTGATCCTTGAGGGCTTCTTCTGTTCTGAAACAGTCCACAGAATAAGAATTTGGAAACTTCTTAGTGCACAAGTAATAAAACATTGAACTAAAATACATTGGGACGTGTTCTCTCAAAATCAATGAGTTATGTGCATACATCATAATAAGTCAAAATATATATTTAATTGTATGCTTTTTTTAAAGTAGGGGTTTTTATTTCCCCCCTGCAGAGGTGTTGAAGTTCCTTTTTAAAAAAATTCATACAGAATATGGAATGGTGCTACCAGTTGGTGATAGGTGTGGAGTCTTGAGCCAATTTTGTGAAAAATCAGCATAATGAGCTTTAAATCACTTATTAAATAAATGCTCTTTGAAATGGTAATTAAAAACATACATTAACAAATGTGTGTGTGGGGCTGGTATTTGAGGAGATTGGGGTAGGTTAACTGAGCATAAAATTTTTTTCTTTAGGTCTTTTCCTTTTGAGAAGAATTTAAGGTCCGTGTCTGAGACATATAGCCATATTAGAAAGAATGATATTTGTTTCATTTGATAGAGCCCATATGCTGATACACACATTTGCTAAAGATATCATTTACCAGCTTCCCATTCAGCTACCAATTCCCATTTAGACAAAGATACACTCCCAGACACCACTATACATATCCTTAACAAGACAGACAAAAAGTCAGACTATACTTTTGAGGGACTACCTGCATATGTGTGGAAAGTTTGTGGGTCTCTTTATGACACAAAGAGTGCAAATTACTTGGTAGTCTGTGCTTTTCAGATAATCTTTTTTTGGCAGGGCTGCCAGTTGGCAAGGCTAGGTATTTTATATCACATCACAAGAACTCTGAGGATTATTTTCCCACTATTTCATTACTGCTTTGTTTTTATATATAACAATGGGCTCAACGGAGACACCAAACCATGAAACATTATCGAAATCCTCCCATCACACAGAATTCTGTAGTCAGAATTCTACAGTCTATAGTCTGTATTTTTCTTATGATAGTCAATGTTTTTAAAAATAGATTTAAAAACTGTTAAGACATTTTTCTGATGTCTGATCAGTGAAATATGACTGACTTTTAAAAAGATAGTTTATCAGCTAGTAATTATCACTATATTAACACTATATTACATTTTGCTATATAAAATTCTGAAGCAAAGGCATTCTTTATGCTTAATGGAACAAACAATTACAGTGCTGACTTGGCACGGGTTTGCTCCTTTGGCTAATCTTAAACTGCTGGCTCCTAAGCTGGCTGCAAAACAGCCTATGGGTCTGATGCATAATCAGTCGTCTGTTGGCACATGGTTCTGGACAATTTTTCCTTTGACTCATCTGTGATTGCAGGGAATTTGGTATTGGCTACAGTGTATTTGAGAATAAGGCTATATACAAATTCCTTATATGAGCTGAAGGCAAAGCTCCTTTTATGGTAAAAGCAAATTGTTTCACTAATGTATAATGTGAAAATATCCACTATCCCTGTTTACTGCATTATTACCCCCAGAGTTTTCTTCCTGAATTAAGTGTTATGCCCTTTTTCCATAGAAATGATCACTTTCTAGTGTTTGAGATCAAAAAGTCACTGAGCTGTGCCAACCAGGACATCTGTTGTGCTAGAATATCATGCTGCAATAATTAAGAATGAGCTACATTCAAGAGCATAAAAGTGCCTTATAATTACTGTTTTATGACTAAAATAGTATCAATTTCACTGAATATTTCCTGTGGAGTTGGTGCATCTGATGGATGGGAATAGAAGTGGACAGGACAGTGTCATAGCAAACTTCTTTTCATAAAGGAGATGTATAATACATTTGCATATGGGGGATCTTTTATGCACAGACACTGGAGACCTAATTTGTTGCCATTTTGGTTATTAAATGTTGGCTCGGTGCTTGGTATCAACAGTGATGAGGTTATGTAAGAGTTAGTAATGTTGCTGCTCTACAATTTAGAGAGACGAGGTGGGTCAGGTAATATCTTTATTGAACCAACTTCTGTTGGTGAGAGAGCCAAGATTTCAAGCTAACACAGAGCTCTTCTTCAGATCAAAAGCTTGACTGTCTCATCAACGAAAGTTAGTTCAATAAAAGATATTATGTCTTTAATATCCTGGGACCGACACAGCTACCACATTGTATTCAACAGTTTGAATATGAGAATATTATTTTACGATAACTTTTTAAAAGTTAGGTACTGCCTGTTAGACCAATTTATCTTTGAGCTAGTTTTGTAAATATCATCAATATAGAACATAGTTTCATTTCATGCAGATGTTCTAGCCTAAGCTTTATAGATTCTTAATATTTCAGTAATGTAGAAAATAAATGAAATGATAACTTATTGGGTGGCTTGTGACATCCAGGGCTGACATCTGGTCATGTGTTATGGCAAATGAAAGTAGACTAGCATGCCCTATATTAAATTAGAGATTGTGGCGTTTAATAGTAGAGCTTTTATCTTAATAATGAAAGGTACAATATTTTCCTTCATTTTAAAGGAAAGATGCCAAATAGAAGAATAATCTGTGTTTATGCTGAGGGAAATTGTAATACCTTTGGTGTGCACATGTAAAAAGTCTGGAACTCTGTGTCTACATTGTTAGTGATTTTATGAACTTTTTAAGGAGCTAGCCAAGGAAATAGGGTATTATTGTGAGACAGAGGGATAAATCTGTTAATGATTACTCAAACAGAATACCCAGTGACTTCGGTGAAAGGTTTGCCCGAGCAAGGCCTGCTAGATTTGCCCGTTTTGTGCATTTGAACTTGACAGTTATGCTGGGGTGCTGATAATGTTCAGAGGATTGTCTGGGTGACATCAGCTTAGAAGCAGCTCAGATATTTGCTGAGACTACCCAGGGATCAGTCCTCCTTGTTGTATTTCCATACTTGTTAATTTTTGTTAACGTTAATTATTTTTAAAAATGTTTTAATACTATTTCCTGTAGTGCTAACATGGTTAAAAGGTGTGAAATATTCTTCACCTTTTAGTTGCATTAAGTAGCTTGCCAGCTTTTTCCATTATAAAACCTGTTTTTTTCCCTTGACGTTTTCTCTTGGCTGCAGAAATACATGCTCAGAACTGAAACTTGGCCTACCACGGGTCTGGCACTATGGCTCCTTTCTTTTCTATTTTTTTTAAGACTCAGATATTAAAAATAAAATATTTGGTTTCTGTTTAAAATTATAGGAATTTAAGATGGTTTCTTTTATTTTTTTCTTTTATGATTTTAGTACAATGTAATCCCCACTCTTGTTGTTTGACAATATTCATTTAGTTTTTACTAATGCTCATCCAGAAAGTCGTCATTTAAATCAATCATTTAGAACAAAATCCTAAGACTCTGAAATCTATAATTATATTCCTAGCTTTGCCACTAATGTGCTGTCTGATACGGAGCAAGTCATTTATCCCAAAGGAAAAATGCCAGTAGAAGTCTAGTAATTTAATTAGTGAAGCCTCACAATAGTTCTGTGAATATTATGTATTTCATTATCCCTTGCTTTTAAGAGATGATATGAATGGAACATACCTACCTCCCATAGGGTTGTGAGGAAGACACTGTAAAAGGTCAAAGTGGTGATAGTCATTATTTTATTTGGACTGGACCCATTAGAATTAAAAGTGAAAATGGCCGAGTTAATCATACAATCATAGAATACTAGGACTGGAAAGACCTTGAGAAGTCATTGAGTCCAGTCCCCTTCCCCCATGTCAGGACCCAGTACTGTCTAGACCATCCCTGATAGACATTTATCTAACGTACTCTTAAATATCTCCAGAGATGGAGATTCCGCAACCTCCCTAGGCAATTTATTCCGGTGTTTAACCACCCTGACAGTTAGGAACTTTTTCTTAATGTCCAACCTAAACCTCTCTTGCTGCAGTTTAAGCCCATTGCTTCTTGTTCTATCCTCAGAGGCCAGGAAGAACATTTTTTCTCCCTCCTCCTTGTGACACCCTTTTAGCTACCTAAAAACTGCTATCATATCCCCTCTCAATCTTCTCTTTTCCAAACTAAACAAGCCCAATTATTTCAGTCTTTTTTCATAGGTCATGTTCTCTTTAATCATTCTCGTTGCTCTTCTCTGGACCTTCTCCAATTTCTCCACATCTTTCTTGAAATGTGGTGCCCAGAACTGGACATTGTACTCCAACTGAGGCCTAATCAGAGCAGAGTAGAGCGGAAGAATGAATTCTCGTGTCTTACTCACAACACACCTGTTAGTGCATCCCAGAATCATGTTTGCTTTTTTTGCAGCAGCATCACACTGCTGACTCATATTCAGCTTGTGATCCATTATAACCCCTAGATCCCTTTCTGCCGTACTGCTTCCTAGACAGTTGCTTCCCATTCTGTATGTGTGAAACTGATTCTTCCTTCCTAAGTGGAGCACTTTGCATTTGTCTTTGTTAAACTTCATCCTGTTTACCTCAGACCATTTCTCCAATTTGTCCAGATCATTTTGAATGATGACCGTATCCTCCAAAGCAATTTCAACTCCTCCCAGCTTGGTATCATCTGCAAACTTAATAAGCGTACTCTCTATGCGACTATCTAAATCGTTGATGAAGATATTGAACAGAACCAGTCCCAAAATAGACCCCTTGTTATACCTTTCCAGCAGGATTGTGAACCATTAATAACTACTCTGAGAACAGTTATCCAGCCAGTTATGCACCCACCTTATAGTAGCCCCCTCCCAGCCAGCCTGGCTTCCCACCAGCCATTCCCCCTCCCCATCAGCCCCACTCCCCCCGACTCCTCCTGACCAGCCCTGCTCCCCTTTCCACTGGCCCCCCTCCTCCCGTTCTCTCCTCTCCCTCTGTGTGTCTGATATTTTTTTGAAAGCCATTTGGTAACCCTATATGTAGACACTGGACAACTTTACTTCATTCTGTACTAGCAGACTTAACCAGCATTGCCTGGGTCTTTCAGGGCAGCGGGCTGGTGGTGTGCAGGGTGCAGGACTCAAGGCAGGGCTTTGGGAATTTGTGGGATGGTGGACGTGCAGGAGGCTAAGGGCAAAGGAGGTGAGAGAATGAGGGCTAGGTGATGAGGAGGGGTTCAGGGTGAGAGGTCCCATCTCTTTCCCCCAATCTCCTCCAGCCTCCAGGGGGCTTTTTACTCCACTTCCCCAGAGCCCTCAGGCCACCAGCAGCCTTTTTTCTCCCTGCCTCATACTATGGCCAAGAACCAGAAAGGGTCTATTCACGCATTGTGTTGGCAGGCAGCATGGTGGAACCACAGCCCTCTGGCCACTCCCTTGATGGTACGGCTACCCCCAGTGGATACTCTGCAGGATAGTTCTCCCCTGCAGACTCACTGCCCCCCAGTGGCCACTCTTATATCATGTCCCTCTGAACAGCAGCCCCTCCCTTTGCATGTGATGGAAAACAGTGCTTTTCCCAGCGCTTTAGGTTGTCCTGGCACAATCAAACCCTGACTTTGCTTTATGTTAGGAGAAGAGGAAGCTGTATACTATATTTGGTAGCCCTAACTCTTACCTTTTTAGGAGGTGTTCTTGAACAAATGCACTCTCAGACAGACACAAAAACATACTGTAAAATGTATATATATTCAGCAAGACATACCTTTTTTCCCCCATCGGGTGAAGGCTCCACTTTGTAAAATAATATCATATGATCATATCAGCATCTAATTTGTTTCCTATATTTGGTGGATGACTGCTGTATGAGAATATGGCTGTTGTTATAGGTGGAACCAGTTGCCCTAGTAGAAAGCATATATGTTACAGGATGGGTAGAAAGAGCACAGCAATTGAAGAGGGTGCAGCATATGCTCTTGTCTTCATTAGCAACAGTGCTATCTTTAAGCAGTTCTTGTGCTCCCTCTACACAAAGGTTATTGTTATATTGCACTCCTGTGCTTCTTGGATACTTCCTCTCCCCACCCCCCATCCCTCCCTTTGCAGAAGGGTTGGCTACAGACTTGCCCTGTGAATTTACTGGAAGTACCATAAACCTGGTCCTCAGAAACAGGTCAAATCTAAACAAACCAATCTTAAATCCAAATGAAGACACTAAATCAATTGAAAAGCCCAAGTAAATTTTTCTTCTTCTGGGAAAGGGAATAAACATATTTTATAACATTTTAAAATACATACAGATATATTTTTTTAAACTGGTGATTTACTTCTATTCATTGTTGGCTACTTAATAAAGAGAAACATTATTTTTTATGTCAATCATCAGGAACGTAACCCAGATCAATTTTTTAGAGCACTGTTTTTCAACAAGCTTCTGGAAGAAACATTATTTGACATCCCAGTTTGTTATTTTTATCTCATATCTCTACTTCTGGTGTTCTGTCTTATGGAAGGTTTGCATTCAACAGAATCTTTGGTTGATGGGTTTCCATAAATGGCTTAAAAAAGATTACATCCATTTATATACATTAAGGCTAAGGCTACACTATACAGGTTATAGTGACATAGCTGCACTTTTGTAAGACATATGGTATACCTCCTCTTTGTCAACGGGAGAGAGCTTTCCTGTTAACATAACTAATCCATCCCCAACAAGCAGAAGCTCTCCTTCCAACTTAGTGCTATCCACACTAGTACTATGTCAGTGTAACTTATGTCACTGAGGGTTGCATATAGTAGCCTGGTAGTATTTGAAAATCTCCTTTCACCTGATCAGATTTAAGGGTGATTTGTCCTTGATAGATGTTAATTGTCTTTTATTCTAGGGATGTTAAGTAGTGTTTAATTAGCTAATCCCGTAGCCGATGGAATTTCCATTGACTACTCAATTAGTCAATATAGGGAGGGGGCACTCGCTACTCCTGCTGTGGTTCTGCAGTTTAAATGTAGTAGGAGCCAGGTGTGCAGGCTGCCCGGCTCCTACTATCGGTACATTTAAACTGCAGAGCTGCAGCAGGGTTAGCTTCCAGGAGTGGTGCAAGCCAGGACTGAGCAGTCCCAGCTCATGCCAGCTCTGGGACCTCTGCACCTCTGGCTTTAAATGTAGTAAGAGCCACCTGGTGGGTCCCCCACTGTGCCCCTGCAATAGGTAAGTAATGGATTTGTAGCTTATAGTGCAGTCATAGATAGTATTGGTAGAGATTTTCTTAGCTGAGTCTTTTATGGGCACAATTCGAATGTAGCAGAAGAACCTCTACCTCATCTCACATGGAGATAAAATAATGACTCATCTTCCTTCCTGCAAGGCTGTTGTGGTGCACTCAATTCATACATATGCACTCAGATATGCCCTGTTTGCAGAAAGACTCGATCTATCATTCACCAAGGGCACTCAGTATGTCGCTGTCAGATCAGAATTAGAATCCATGTGTCATAACTCTGAGGGTTAGCTAGCAACCTGGGTCCTAAGGGTTAACTATGTCCCTGTACCTAGCCAGGTAGCATTCAGCGAATAGAAATGCAGGTAGGTATTTCAAACCAAGACAAAGGAATTTGGGGGTTTTCCCTCCTTTGTCTCTTGACCCAGTTTGCTCTCCAGGTACTGAGAGGGACAGAGAACATGTCTCTCTCCAAGAAAAGACTCTTCACCATCTGTAAGTAGGGCACAGCCTAGATAAATCCGTAAGGTTTTATTGTTTTCTGGTTTGGGAATTTGGATCTAACGTCTGTGTGCTAGAAATGGTTTTTTTTTTCTCCCTTCTGTAACTCAGTCCTGAGCCCATGGGAAACTCCCGTGAGTTTATTAGTTTTTGACTCGTACCATCCAGTCACCTTAATCATGTTTGCAACTATAATCTTGTTTTGGTAATAAAGGGTTATTTTCTTTTTCTAAGTAACCGGTATTGGTTCATTTTTGTGTCCTGGAAGGTCTGTGTGTATATCTACTTGCCTGACAGAAAGGCAGCCATAACAGACTGCAATTTCTATTTTCTCTTTTCTTTTCCAAGCTCTTTGGGGAAAAGAACTTGGGGTGCCCTGGGATTGGTTTCAAGTGTCCATCCCTGTTTGTGGGTTCAAAAGCACTTGGTGGTTGCAGCAGATTTTATTCTCAAAATCTACATTTTTAAGATTTTGGGGGTAAGTGTTATATATCAAAACCTGGAAAGATAAGGTTTTGGGGTTGCTTTTGTGAGCCCCCAATTCTGCATTCATTGTGCCATAGAGGGGAATCAGCCTTGGCACCTTGTCTCCTGACTCTGAATCTTGTGTTCTAACCATTAGACCATACTCTGAGTGTGATTTTGGTAGGTCGTTTTCTCCAAGATGACATTTGGGCTTTACTAAGCTTCAGTGCCATTTACTGCTCTGTTTAGTAGTGGTATTTTTATTTTTTTTTAAATATAGCCTCTTTAATTTTGTTTCACTTTTTCTTTTGGGTTTATGGCCACTGCTCTGTGAAATTCCTAGTGATAATCATAGGGGTCTCTGTATATGCAGTATGCTGAAAAACTGTTTGGTTTCCTATTCCAAGTTCTTCATTACAGTCAGCATTATGCCAGGCTCCCTGGCTTTAAAAATGCAACTCCTACAGAGACTCAGTGCCTGCCTCAGATGGGCATGCCTCATGTATAAACTGCTTAGGTGAAGGCCATGTGGCACAGAAGTGCCCACACTGTCAAAGCATGACTGCCAGGGCCAAGAAGGATTGGGAGATGAGGCTCAAAAACTTGTTCTGGCAGAAATCTCATCAGCCACCAGAAGCCAAAACAATGATCTCTTCAGAACCTGTAACAATGAGAAAAAGGGCTAGCTCCTCTCCCATGAGGGATTCATGTAAGTCCTGGTCTTCTCCAGCACATTCCTTGCCTGCCATGCCATCCATCCATCCATCTCACGTGCTGAGCGCTCACCAGTGCCATCAATATTTGGCACATTGCATAAACAAAAGATGGCACCAACCAAGGGTGCTGAGCTGGAACCCCAAAGAAAGGGCACAGCACAGGTGCCAGCACCCACAAATATGCTGCCTCTGCTGGTGCCGAAAGACACCAAGACACCACAACCACTGGACTCTCTGCATCCAACGGTATCTAAACATCCTTCGATACCATAGCCTAAACTGCACCTATTCTGAGCAAATAACAATCTCAGCACTGGACACCACCATCATTGGTGCCCTCCTCACTGGTGACAATCGAAAAGATGCCTCCCCATTCTCCTAGGCTTGTGGAACCTAGACTGCACCCGTGTTCTTCCAAAAATATTCCCTTCTCTCCTACACCATCATCCCCGGGCACTGGACCCGGCACAGGACAGGACAGTCACTTTTCCTTTCTCACCAATGGCTTCAGTGAGCTCATGGGGCTCCAAGCAGACACAGACCTTCATACCATCCACCCCAATTCCCTTGGCTCAACTACCCATGGCTATATCTGCCCCATTAATACCAATCCCAGTGGCCATCCTGGGAACTCATGGGGCCTATACCACTCTTAACCAGCTTGCAGCGGGGTACACGTACCACCACAGCGCAACCTGCCGTTGGTTCTGGGAATTAGCTTGGCGGGCAGGTGGCGGGATCCTTTTCAGGACACTGCCCTCTGGCAGTGCCCACAACAGCCTCTACGCTTCCCCCCCTTACGGGGGACTGGTTGGTTGTAAGTCAGTAGGCCTTCGGGAGGCAGTTCCTCTGCCCCTGGTACAGTGGGCGGCTAGTCCGTCCTACGGCCCTACCGTGCTTTAAAATAGTCCGAGTCTGAGTCTATTCCCAGCCTTGTTTCAGGTCAGGCCAAGAGGCAATAGTTCAGGGGCCTGGCCTTGCTTCAGGTCCGGGCCACTGGGGAAGAAGTTCTCCGTATCCTCAAGTCTCTTAACTCACAGTTATGGGCAGGGCAACAGTTCTAGTCCTGGCCCCTTTAAAAGGTCCGGACCGGATCCCGGCCGGATACCAAAATGCTGTACGGAAGCCCAGGCCCTCTGGCAGGGCGGGATGACAACCAGTACAGAAGCCCGGGCCCTCGAGCAGGGCGGGGCGGCAAAGCACAGGGTGCAAGCCCGGGCCCTCGAGCAGGGCGGGACGGCAAAGCACAGGGTGCAAGCCCGGGCCCTCGAGCAGGGCGGGGCGGCAAAGCACAGGGTGCAAGCCCGGGCCCTCGGTACAGGGCGGGGCGATACACCCTCAATAAGCTGGTCCCAGGCCCTTGGTACAGGGTGGGGCAGCTAAACATAAATGGCGGCCAGACCCTAGTGCAAGGCGTGGCCGCAAACAAGTGGCTGGCCCAGCCCTAGCTCAGGGCGGGCAATAAATGGCGGCCAGGCCCTGATGCAAGGCGTGGCCGCAAACAAACACACAGGTTTGTAGAAGCTCCTAGTGCAGGAGCTGGGCAGATAGTGCACCTGCAGCAGTGGCGAGAGGGAGACTGCCACCTGGTTAGTGGGTGGCAGGAGGGCGCAGGCCCACCCACTCCACTGCGCCCCGGCCCAGGGGCCCTGAATGCAGCAGTGCAGCTGCTACTGGCTCAGCAGGGGCTCCAGCCCGCAACTTGCTGGCCTAGGGCTGCTCTCAGCCCGTGCTACCCCCTGGGCCACTTCTCGTCTCGCCCTTCGCAGGTACCTGTTTCTTCAGCAGGCTAGGGAGCCGAGGTCAGTGTCGTCCCAGCAGGGTCTGGGCGGCCCGATCCAGGCTTTGATGGGTTGGAACCCTGCAGCGTCCAGCGGGCTCGTCAGGCTCCGGGGTTCAGGCAGCCATCGGGGTTCAAGCCGGTCCACCGGCTCTGGCAAGCCCTCAGGGTCCCCGTCAGTCCGTAGGTCCTCTAGCTCGGGCAGGACCTTAGGGTCTCCGGGTGTCCACAGGCCTCGGGGCTTAAGCAGGACCTCCATCTCAGGCATGTCCTCAAGTTCACCAGGCACCAGCAGAGCCCCGTGTTCCTCTGAGTCAGAGGGTAGTTCTGCTGGCTGGCTTGGCCAGGCCTCAGCAGCCCTGGCAGGGCCATCTTCCCTGGCTGCGTAGAAGGCAGCTGTGGGCGGCCCCAGCCAGGCCTCAGCCTCCAGGTCAGGGAGCTCAGGACAGGCCTCTGTCTCCCTCAGAGGCTGGGCCCTGACTGAGCTCTCAGCCAGGCTTTTTCTAGTCCTAGCCCCGCCCCTTGCCTTCCGGTCAGGTGACTGGACGGGGCTATACTGCATCCAAAATGGCTTCCGGAGGGGTATTTTCTCCCTTCCGGTAGTGGGGCAGGTCTCTACCCCACTACACAGCTCATCAGCACCGATCTTACCACTTGACTACGCCTACTCCAATTCACACTCCAGCAAAATCTCCCCCACAAATGGTTCAGTCCTCTCTAGCTCACCCTCCATCCTTACCTTCAGTCACGATTCAAACTGGTCCAGTAAAGGAGGATGGTGACACACCACAGGCAGACTCAGATAGCCAGTCTCCTTTCCAGCAATCTTTCTCCTCCCCAGTCAAAGAGGTGTTTCCCTCCTTTTTGTCTTCTCGAGCAGACAACCTGAAACAATTTCAGGAGTTATTCGAAAGGGTAGCACAGTCACAAAACATACCCTTACAACAGGTGCAAGAAAACCGCACAAGCTATTAAGAATTTTGCAATCAAAGGAGGCCATCATTGAGCCCTTGGGAGCCATATGGTAGACACTGGCCTCTGTTCCCCCACCAACTGCAGAGCCGACAGAAAATATTTTATCCCAGCAAAGGACATGGATTTTCTGTTTTCCCATCCACAGCCAATCTCTAGTTATCGATTCTGTCTGCCACTGATCTAGCAAGCACAATATAAATCAACTCCCCAGGATAAGGAGCCAAAAGATTAGGTATCTATGAGTATGTCTACACTACCCTCCTAATTCGAACTAGGAGGGTAATGTAGGCATACCACACTTGCAAATGAAGCCCAGGATTTGAATTTCCCGGGCTTCATTTGCATGAAGCCGTCCGGCGCCATTTTTAAATGCCGGCAGTTCGAACCCCGTGCCGCGCGGCTACACGCGGCACGGAGTAGCTAGTTCAGATTAGGCTTCCTAATCCGAACTAGCTGTATTCCTCATTCCACGAGGAGTACAGCTAGTTCGGATTAGGAAGCCTAATCTGAACTAGCTACTCCGTGCCGCGTGTAGCCGCGTGGCACGGGGTTCGAACTGCCGGCATTTAAAAATGGCGCCAGACGGCTTCATGCAAATGAAGCCCGGGAAATTCAAATCCCGGGCTTCATTTGCAAGTGCGGTATGCCTACATTACCCTCCTATTTCGAATTAGGAGGGTAGTGTAGACATACCCTGAGTGAGTAAAGTCTATTCCTCAGCTACGCTCCAGTTTAGAATTTCCAACTACCTAGCCCTCTGGATAATTACAACTGTTCCAATTACACCGGTCTTCAGGAGCTGCTCAACAACCTCCCAGAATAAAAGAGGCCACAGCTGCACTCCATCATGAAAGAGGGCCAGTCCATTGCTTGTACAGTGCTTCAAACAACAATGGACATAGCAGACGTGGCAACCCAATCAACGGCAACTGCGATCGTTATGTGCCAAGCTTCCTGGCTGCAGTCATCTGGTGTTCCCAGGGAGCTGCAAACTAAAGTAGAAGATTTGCCCTTTGACAGGGCCCAATTATATATGGCCAAAATGGATGAAGTGCTCCATTCGATGAAAGACTCATGTACAACTGTCGGAACACTTGGAATGTGTACATGTTGCGCAATAAGAGGAAGAGATACTTACCATACCAGAGGATAAAAGACATGTCCTACCAAAGGCAGCATCAGAGACCTTTGACAACAGGTCCAAACCAAGGCCAAATAGAAGAAGGGCACAGCATGCCCAGCCATCTGCCATTGCTCCCAGGCAGCAAATTTGAAGCTTAGGTTGAAGGTTTGAATGACCACCCTTCCCCCATCCTGTGCACATCGTCCATCATCGATTTGAAGCCTTTCTACCACCAATCACTGCAGACCTATGGGTCCTTGAGATGATACGAACTGGTTACACCATCCTCTTCCTGTCTATACCCCCTTCTCAACCTCCTTTCCCATCCCTCTTCAGGGACCCCTCTCACAAGCCCCTTCTACAAGCAGAGGCTCAAAAACTAATCAGCTTAGGGGCCAAAGAGTGAGTTCCACCAGAGTTTCACAGAAGAGGGTTTTATTCCAACTATTTCCTCACGTTGAAAAAGACAGGGAGATGGAGGCCAATCTTAGATCTCAAGAAGCCCTACAAGTTTGTATGCAACAAGAAGTTCAGGATGGTAACCCTGGGGACTATCATTCTGGCACTGGATGAGGGGAACTAGTTCTCATCCATCAACCTTCAATTCCCGTATTTTCATATAACAATACATCCAGCCCACAGAAGGTTCCTTCAGTTTATGGTAGGCAAAGATCATTATCAATATCTCATCCTCCCCTTTGGACTATCAACAGCACCGTGCATCTTCTCCAAGACCCTAGCAGTAGTCACTGCCTTTCTCAGAAAGCAGGGGGGAGTCATATTCCCGTATCTCAATGACTGCTTAATCAAGGGGTCCTTTTGACAACATACAATGATCCTGACAGACCTTACTTGAGAAACTTATACCTGACTTAATAAATACACAGAAATCTACTCTGGATCTGACCCAGAGAATAGAATTAATCGGAGCACTTTTAGAGTCTATGGTGGCCAGGGCGTTACTCCCTCTGAGCTGTTTCCAAACAGTGTGCAACATCGTACAAACCATTTTACAGGCCCCGGTAACAGCCATCTGAACATGTTTACAGACCATAGGACAAAGGGCAGCAATAACCTTCATGGTGTCCCTGGTCAGACTCTACATGAGATGTCTACAAGCCTGGCTGGCATCCATATATATTCCCAACTGGCACAGCCTTGCCAAGCAAATTACACCCACACCACTGGTGCTCACATCTCTGAGATGGTGGACATCCCTGCACAATCATCTCTCCAGAGTTCCCTTTCATTGCCCAGATCCCTCATGGGTAATCACTACAGATGCTTCCATTCTAGGTTGGGGAACCCACTGTGGGCCCCACACGGTGCAAAGCAGATGGTCACAATGAGAGACGAGGCTGCACATCCATGTCTTAGAACTCTGAGCAGTCAACAATGCTTGCCTCCATTTCTTACCGCTGATCTAGGGCCATACTATGTGTCCTCATGGACAACACGTCCTGTATGTATTACATCAACAGACGGGGGGGGGGGGGGGGGTTAATCATGCTCACTATGTGCTGAGGCAATCACATTCTGGAACTGGTGTGTGAAGAACAACATTACACCAACTTCAAAGTACATACCAGGCCAACAGAATACCAGAGCAGATGAGCTGAACAGAAAGTTTTCCCAACACCACGAACGGGAACTTAGACTGACAATCATTTTACCCATTTTTGATAATGGGGGGTTCCCAGGCATAGACCTCTTTGCTATGAAAATCAATCACAAATGCCATCGATTCTCTTCCCAAGGGGGCCAGGGCAAACACTCTGCAGGGGCTGTGTTCACCATACCATGGACAGCTCCTCTTTCATACACATTCCCTCCAATTCCCTTGTTCCCCAAGGTAATCTACAAGATCTGAGAGACTGAGTGAAGTTCATCCTAATAACACCACATTGGCCAAGACAACATTGTTTCCCGTACCTCCATTACCTGTTAATCGCCAAACCCATCCAACTCCCCGTCACTCCTCAATCATTAACCCAACACAATGGGTAACCATATCACCTGGACCCTCAAAAGCTGAAGCTTACAGCTTGACTTTTCCATGGCTCCAGAATGATGAACTTATTCGCTCCCAGAGAGTGAAACAGATCCTCCTCAGAAGTTGACACCCTGCCACAGGGTACTCCTATCAAAACAAACGGAAGAGGTTCCAGGAATGGTGCAATCAACACAATCTTCTATAAGCACATGCCTCCCCAATACCAACCATAATGATGGACCTCATTGATGCGGGGCTCTCCTTATTTACTGCTTCAACTTTTGTGTGATATGCAAATTTTATTCACTTTGATTTTATATTTACTTCCAGATCATCAATGAAAATACTTAAATAGTGTGGGACCTAGAACCCTGCCGAACTCCACTAGAGATACCACTCCCACCCCTGTTCAGTGATTCCTTATTGCCAGCTGCATTTTGAGATTTGTTGACTAGCCAGTTCTTAATCCATTTAATGTGTGCTTTATTGGTGTTCTTTGGGACTAATTTTTAATTGGAATGTTGTACAATGCCAAAGCCTTAAACTTTGTAAGGTTTTCCTAAGAACACTACATATATGCAGTTACTTTTGTCAATCAAACTTGTAATCTCATCCAGGAATACAATTGTGTGTTTGATTAAGACCTATTTGCCATCAGTGCATACAACAAAATGTTCTTTGATTCTATGTTCACTCTTGGCTATTTGCAGAAAGTGCATGATTTCCTCTTATCTGTATGAAACCATTAAACTAGCTCAGAAAACAAATGCAATGTATTATTTATTTTTTTAAATGTGTTGTCAGCAAATCCTGTCCTGATCACTCTTGTGAATATGATATATAAGAAAATATTTGTTCGTATATTTGTGATTAATGTAGCACAACTGATAAAAGTTACATTGTTTAAATAAGTTTATAAATCGCCCTGTCTGTATGCTTACTTCCTGTAATCTGTCATTATGTTTAAATGTAATTGTGAAAGACACAAAACTGGCTAAGACCAACAACACTCTGGAAAAAATCGTGCTTCCATTTCCTTATTCATTGAAAAGAGGCTCAGAGCAAAATTAAATTAATGGAAGATAATACATGGTATGAAAGGATACCTCTGCTTTGTGGTTTTGAATAACTAATACGTGGTTCCCCCCGCCTCCAGTGTATGAACTATTCTTTTAGCATCACTGGGATGTATGCAAGTGTACCGAGTGGAGTGTTAGAGTCTCTGCGTGACTGTAGGGATCACATGGCTTTTCAAAGTCAATTCTTGTTCTCAGGTGGAGGTTACTGCTAGGGAAGAACGGGCCTCGAGTCAGTGCTGAACAGGGGCTGTGGTTCTGCTTGACAATTACTGGACTGGTGGATCTGTAGTATGTGACAGATTTTGATGTCTTTTGCCCCATTGCCAGTCAGTTCTGAGAAGAGTAGAAGGAGCTGAAGTCCTCACTCACTAGCTACTAGGCTAGAACAATGAGTGTGGCCAAAAGTCTCTCCTTTTCCAATGCCTTATGCAGTACAAAGAATAAAGAAGATTTTTGCTGAGCATCCCCCATTCAGCTCTTAAGTAACTGGGGTGGAATAGAGGCTTCCTGCTGCTCTATTACAAAAAAAAAAACTGTTCTAGTAGCTCACCATAGTAAAGGAGCACAGAATTGTGAAAAGGGGAAACCAAACTACATTTAATAATTTTGCCAACCCTCCAGGATTGTCCTGAAGTCTTTAAAGATGATGTCAAGTGATGAAATCTCCAGGAATACATCCAGCCAAAATTGGCAACCCGCACACTTCAGGAAACAGGAATGGCCTAAGAAAATGGGGGAAATAAAAGCAAACCCTCATATTGTAGATTGGTGGTGATATCAGTTCCTTTCAGCTGTCAGTCCCAATCAGCCATCATTGCTACCTGAATTGTTGGGAGAGAGTTAAAATGAAACCTTTCCTCTAGTGTTTTGGTTCTTCCTCTCCCCCCACACAATCTGAAACACTCTCTATTTGAAAGAGTTTAGCAGGAAGATCAATTGACAGACAACAATAAAATTAAAATCTGAATGGGGAGACCTAGAGCTAAATCCTTCCTTCATGTGTGAATGGAATTTGCAGTGAAGTCTTGGAGACCATCACCTGTGTGAGGACAGGATTTGACTCCTTTTGTACTGTATGATTGGAAATCATTCTTACGTAGCATCGGTTTTAATTTTAGGCCTGACACACCCTTGTTTGTCTAGGCCCCTCCTAACCTGAAATTCATGGTAATCCTTCATTGCTGCTGCTGCCAGGTGATTGTTTCACTGTAGAAATTTTGCTGTACTGTCCAATTTTTTTAAGACTTGACCTTTAAAGAACTCTGACCTACATAATATTGCCCTGTGAAGCTGGCACTCTCTTCTCCCAACGAAACCATGCCCACTGCGTTAGTTCCCGTTTTGTTTTCATTGGCCATCTATGTACTTGACATAGAGATTGTACTCTTCCTCAACTCCATTGGATAGGATGTATTGTGCTATGGCTGTTCTTCACAGTCAGTCTGCCTGACACTTGTGTGTAGTAATGGAAATATGGGACCTGTGAATCTTTTGTGCTGTTCACTTTGCTCCTTACCCCAGAAGCAGTCTTTCATCTTTATCATTTTATAAAAAAAGACTTGTATTAACATTACAACATCTCATTAGTGTGTGTTTGTGTTTGGAGGTTACGTGCTGGTTGCCTGAAAGAAACTGTGTGCTGAGCTTGTGTTTATCTGTTTGTTTTGTTTTGTTTTGTTTTGTTTGGAGATTCATGTGCTGAGCTGTTTGTTTGAAGGACTGTGTGCTGTGGCTGGCAGTTAGAAGCTGTGAGCTTAACGAGGATTTGAAATCTGGAACCATCTGTTTATTGGTGAAGCCTTAGTCAGTGGGCAGGGCTATCAAGAATGCCAGGGCTTTATAAAGCCTGCTAGTAAGCGATCAGGAAGCTTTGGGAAGAGGGGCAGCTAACAGAGTTTCGTGAGGGTGTTGAAAGGAGGAATTGGAAGGGGGCTAGGTACACTTGACATTATTTAAAACTTTTAAACTAAACTAAAAACAAAACTGCCTAATTTAAATAAAAACCCTATCAATAATCTAATTATCTGTAGAAGAGAATGTAGGCAGATGCCCAGCAGCAGAGTGGGGGCTATCCTGTTTATTGCACCCAATGTAGCATGTATGATATCTGCCCTATGGACAGGTGGTGTTTGTGTGCATTTGATGTAAGGTGGTCCTGGCCCTCAGGAAGTACAGGCTTTGGAGACCAGGGTGGCTGAAGTGAAGGAGCTATGGGAGGAAGAAAGGTACGTAAATGAGGCTTTCCAGGACACTGTAGAACTGTCCCAATTCTGGTCAGACAGCCCCTGTGTGGTTAAGGAGGATGAAAGGCTCAGAGAAGGAGAACAGTCATTTGGAGCAGAGGGAAATTATCCCATAATTGCAACCCTACTTCCAGAGGATGTTGTGGTATCCTCTCGCACTGAGGATACCTCTCTGGGGGAGGGAACACCAGCAGTTAGGAAAAGGCAGTGTTAGTAATGGGGGATTCCATCATTAGAAGCACAGATAGCTGGGTTTGTGATGACTGGGAAAACCGTATGGTGACTTGCTTGTCTGGTGTGAAGGTTGCGGATCTCTCGAGACATCTAGACAGACTTATATGTAGTGCTGTGGAGGAGCTGGTGATCACGGTACATGTAGATACCAATGACATAGGGAAGAGTCAGAGAGAGGTTCTGAAGGCCAAATTTAGGCTGCTGAAAGAGACTGAAATCCAGGACCTCTATGGTAGCATTCTCTGAAATGCTTCCAGTTCCACATGCAGGGCCGGGTAGGCAGGCAGAGCTTCAGAGTCTCAATGTATGGATGAGATGATGGTGTAGAGAGGAAGGGTTTAGATTTATTAGGAACTGGGGAAACTTGGGATAAGGGGAGCCTATACAGGAAGGATGGGCTCCACCTAAACCAAAGTGGAGCCAGACTGCTGGCACTTAACATTAAAAAGGTCATAGAGCAGTTTTTAAACTAAGGGCTGGGGGGAAGCTGATTGGTGTGAAGGAACACATGGATCGGACAGAGACATGTCTTAGTGGAGGGTCTATTAATAGAGATTCTCTGTGTTCTTGTCAGGAGAAGAGGATGGAAGTATGATTCAGATTAGTTGAGACAGTCAAATGAAAAAGAGTCTAACACATCAAGAAATGGCAGACAGATAAATAGTGACAAATTTTAAAGTGCTTAGACTTCTAGTGTTTGGGTATAAATAATATGGGTGCCTCATTTTAAAGGAGGATATTGATATAATAAGCATCACTGAAACTTGTTGGAATGAGGACAGTCAATGGGATACAGTCATACCAGCGTACAAAATATATTGAAAGGACAGAACAGGTCATGCTGGTAGGGGAGTAGCATTGTACGTGAAAGAAAATGGAGAATCAACTGAACTAAAAAATCTTAAATGAGCTAAAATGTTCCATAGAATCTCTATGGTAGTAATTCCATGCTCCAATAATAAGAATATAGCAGTAGGGATAAATTATTGACCACCTGATCAGGACCGTGGTAGTGACTATGAAATGCAAAGGGAGATTAGAGAGGCTATCAAAATAAAAAATTCAATAATAGTACGGGATTTTAACTATCCCCATATTGATTGGGTACACGTCAGCTCAGGATGGGATGCAGAGATAAAATTTCTGGATTCCTTAAATGACTGTTTTTTGGAGCAGCTGGTTCTGGTACCCACAAGGAGAGAGGCTATTCTTGATTTAGTCCTAAGAGGAGTGCAGGATCTGGTCCAAGAGGTAAATATAACTGGATCACTTGGATATAGTGACCATAACGTAATAAAATTTAACATCCCTGTGTTGGGAAAAACACCTCAGCAGCCCAAAACTGTGGCATTTAATTTTAGGAAGGGGAACTTCACAAAAATGAGGAGGTTAATTAAACAGAAATTAAAAAGTACAGTGACAAAAGTAAAATCTCTTCAAGCTGCACGGAAACTTTTCAAAGACTCCATAATAGACGCCCTACTTAAATGTATACCCCAAATTAAAAAACATACTAAGAGAATCAAAAAAGTTCCACTGTGGCTTAACAAGTAAAAGAAGAAGTGAGAGATAAAAAGACATCTTTTAAAAAGTGTAAGTCAAATCCTAGTGAGGAAAATAGAAAGGAGCATAAGCATTGTCAAATTAAGTGTAAAACTATAATAAGAAAAGCCAAAAAGAAGCTTGAAGAACAGCTAGCCAAAAACTCAAAAAGTAATAGTAAAATGTTTTTTAAGTATACCAGAAGCAGGAAGCCTGCTAAACAACTAGTGGCGCCCTTGGATGATCGAGATGCTAAAGGAGTACTCAAAGATGATAAAGTCATTACAGAGAAGCTAAATGAAGTCTTTGCTTCAGTCTTCACAGCTGAGGCTATTGGGTAGATTCCCAAACCTGAGCTGTCCTTTGTAAATGACAAATCTGAGGAATTGTCATAGATTGAAGTGTCATTAGAGGAGGTTTTGGAACAAATCGATAAACTTAACAGTAACAAGTCACCAGATAGTGATAGAAATATAGCCGTGTTAGTCTGGGGTAGTTGAAGCAAAATGCAGGACAATGTAGCACTTTAAAGACTAACAAGATGGTTTATTAGATGATGAGCTTTCGTGGGCCAGACCCACTTCCTCAGATCAAATAGTGGAAGAAAATAGTCACAACCATATATACCAAAGGATACAATTAAAAAATGAACACATATGAAAAGGACAAATCACATTTCAGAACAGGAGGGAGATGCGGGGGGGGGGGGGAGGGAAGGAAGGAAGGTTAGTGTCTGTGAATTGATGATATTAGAGGTGGGGAGAGTGGGATGTTTGTGAGTTAATGGTATTAGAGGTGATAATTGGGGAAGCTATCTTGGTAATGGGTAAGATAGCTTGAGTGTTTGTTCATTCCTTTTTGGAGAGTGTCGAATTTTAACATGAATGACAGTTCAGAGGATTCCCTTTCAAGTGCAGATGTAAAAGGTCTTTGTAGCAGAATGCAGGTGGTTAAGTCATTGAGAGAGTGTCCTTTCTGGTTAAAATGGCAAGAAACTGTTTTTTCTTTGTGATCTTGTCTGATATCTGTTTTGTGGGCATTAATTCTTTGGTCTGAGATGTTTGTCCAATGTACATAGCAGATGGACACTTTCGGCACATGATAGCATAGATTATATTTCTGGATGCGCAGGAATATGTGTTCTTGATCTTATAACTCACTTGGTTAGGTCCAATAATGGTATCAGCAGAATGAATATGTGGACAAAGCTGGCAATGGGGTTTGTTGCAAGGGAAGGTACCAGGGTTGGTATTAGTGTGGTATGTCCTGTGGTTGTTGGTAAGAATCATCTTGAGGTTAGGTGGTTGTCTATAGGAGACTATGGGTCTGTCTCCCAGAGCCTCTTGGAGTATGGTATCCTGTCCAGTATAGGCTGTAGTTTATTGATAATGTGTTGGACAGGTTTAAGTTGGGGGTTGTAGGTGATGACAAGTGGTGTTCTATTGTTGGTTTTCTTGGGTCTGTCTTGAAGTAGATGGTTTCTAGGTATTCGTCTGGCTCTTTCAATTTGCTTTTTTATTTCTCCGGGTGGGTAGTTGAGGTTTATAAATGCTTGGTAGAGATCCTGAAGCTTCTGGTCTCTGTCAGTGGGATTAGAGCAGATGCGGTTGTATCGAAGGGCTTGGCTATAGACGATGGATCGTGTGGTGTGTTCTGGATGGGAGCTGGAAGCATGTAGGTACATTGGACAAACATCTCAGACACTTCGCCAAAGGATTAATGCCCACAAAACAGATATCAGACAAGATCACAAAGAAAAAACAGTTTCTTGCCATTTTAACCAGAAAGGACACTCTCTCAATGACTTAACCACCTGCATTCTGCTACAAAGACCTTTTACATCTGCACTTGAAAGGGAATCCTCTGAACTGTCATTCATGTTAAAATTCAACACTCTCCAAAAAGGAATGAACAAACACTCAAGCTATCTTACCCATTACCAAGATAGCTTCCCCAATTATCACCTCTAATACCATTAACTCACAAACATCCCACTCTCCCCACCTCTAATATCATCAATTCACAGACACTAACCTTCCTTCCTTCCCTCCCCCCCCCCCCCCCGCATCTCCCTCTTGTTCTGAAATGTGATTTGTCCTTTTCATATGTGTTCATTTTTTAATTGTATCCTTTGGTATATATGGTTGTGACTATTTTCTTCCACTATTTGATCTGAGGAAGTGGGTCTGGCCCACGAAAGCTCATCATCTAATAAACCATCTTGTTAGTCTTTAAAGTGCTACATTGTCCTGCATTTTGCTTAAGTCACCAGACGGCATTCACCCAAGAGTTCTGAAAGAACTCATGTGTGAAACTGAGGAACAATTAACTGCGGTTTGTAACCTATCCTTTAAATCAGCTTTAATTCCTAATGACTGGAAGATAGCTGATGTAATGCCAATATTTAAAAAGCACTCTAGAGGTGATTCTGGCAATTATAGCCTGATAAGTCTAATGTCAGTTTTGGCAAATTAGTTGAAACTGTAGTAAAGAATAAAATTGTCAAACACATAGATGAACATAATTTGTTGAGGAAAAATCAACATGGTTTCTGTAAAGGGAAATCATGCCTTACTAATCTACTAGAGTTCTTTGAGGGGGTCAACAGACATGTGAACAAGGGGGATCCAGTGAATGTAGTACACTTAGATTTCCAGAAAGCCTTTGACAAGGTCCCTCACCAAAGCCTCTTACATAAAGTAAGTTGTCATGGGATAAGAGGGAAGGTCCTTTCATGGACTGATAACTGGTTAAAAGACAGGAAACAAAGGATAGGAATAAATGGTAAGCTTTCCGAGTGGAGAGAGAGGTAACTAGTGGGTTCCCCCAAGGGTCTGTCCTGGGACCAATCTTAGATATTTATTTATAAATGTATTTATAAATTATCTAGGCAAAGGAGTAAACAGTGAGGTGTCATAATTTGCAGATGATACTAAACTGCTCAAAACAGATTGTGAAGAGCTTCTAAAAGATCTCACCAAACTAAGTGATAGGGCAACAAAATGGCAAATGAAATGTAATGTTGATAAATGTAAAGTAATGCACATTGGAAAAAATAATCCCAACTATACACAGAATACATAAAACCATGGTGCACCCACTTCTTGAATACTACATACAGATGTGGTCGCCTCATCTCAAAAAAGATATATTGGCATTGGAAAAGGTTCAGAAAAGGGCAACAAAAATGATTAGGAGTTTGGAACGGGTCCCATATGGAAAGAGATTAAAAAGACTTGGACTTTTCACTTTAGAAAAGAGGAGACCAAAGGGAGGGGGGGGGGAGAGAATATGCTAGAGGTCTATAAAATCATGACTAGTGTGGGAAAAGTGAATAAGGAAAAGTTATTTACTTATTCCCACAATATAAGAACTAGGGGTCACCAAATGAAATTAATAGGCAGTAGGTTTAAAATAAACAGGGCACTAATGTGGTAGGCATGGTTTTGTTCAGGGAAGAGAATGCAGACTTCACAAGGCAATATTCTTTAGTTTATAGTTCTTTAAAGATCAGGTCTTAAAAAATGGGACAGTACAGCAACATTTTTACAGAGAAATGATCGCCTAACTGTAGCAGCAATGGTGGATTACCATGAATATCAGCTTAGGAGGGGCTTTGCCCAGCATTGTCTCCTGCTTTCCCCTGCCTTGCTGCCTCTGATACAGAGGTAGGGGGAGTGACTAGTTGACTACTCAACTAGTCGTTTACATCCCTTCTGTGAAGCCACTTATAAAAAGGGGCAGCTGTGCCTGATGAAAGCCAAATTCTTGAGTATGTTACAGGTGGTCATATTGGCTAGCATAGTAGTCTCTTCTGGCCTTAAAATCTGTGCATCCTGGAAATTAATCCCATTTAATTTATTAACAATTTAACACAGTAGTTCCCAACCTGTGGTCCGTGGACCCCTAGTGGTCCACGACAGTAATGCAGGGGGTCTGTGGAAAGTTTAAAAATAAGATTTGGGGCCATTGTGGTAGGCCAGTCCTTTTTTCTTTTCTTTTCTTTTCTTTTCTTTTCTTTTCTTTTCTTTTCTTTTCTTTTCTTTTCTTTTCTTTTCCACCCTCAGGGTGGGGAGTCTGTGAAATTTTAATACATTGAAAAGAGGTGCGTATGCTCAAAGAGGTTGGGAACCACTGATTTAGCACATTAGTAGCGTTACCTAATGAAGGTGGTATATAAATGCAAAAGATGTATTATTTTATTATTAGACTCTGCTGCTTTTGTACCACAATCAAGGTTAATTTGACTGGATTTTGCCATGCACTTTGTTTGTCATTCTGCTTAGGAAAAGCTTTTTGTTAGCTGTAAATTTAAGGAAGCTTTTTAAAGACCATAAGGAGCTTTATTGTTAACTTAGGAAATGTATTTTATTTGGTGAAGCTATTCATTGCATGTCTTATGCCAGCAGAACCTTACTTCCCCTTGGAGCATCTTTGACTTGGCGATATTTATGTATTTTTTCCCCTGTTTGAACAGACACACTTGAAATCTGTCTTTAATTACAGGATAGGACTTACATATAAATGTGGCACAAGCACACAGTACTGTTTATCGTACTGCAGGTCACATTTAGAAAACTGTCCAGGAAAGTATTTTTAGATGTCTTACTTGTATAGACAAGTAATGCAATAATTGTGTCAGTTTTTATGAGATTATAGACACTCTTAAACTGAAAAAAAAATCTTGGATTTAGCCAAAACTATAAAAAGGCATTGTTTCCTTATTATATAATACTTTTCCTTATTCTCTTATGAGAATGAGACTTAAAAAATCCATGTGATTGCCTGTGACTAGATCTTGCAACTTGATAACTTTAGCCAAATTACACAAAATAGGTTTACTTTCCTGTCATGTTTTCATGGTTTTATTTTGAAAACCCTTTATTGACATCTTATGAATTTTGTTCCTGTACAAGTAGAACCTTGCTGGTCCGGCACCCTTGGGACCTAACTGATCTGAAACGAGGGGATTTGCCAGACCAGGGAAAGTCCCTCCCCTTATAGCTGTGCTGCTGCTGGACTAGGGCTCCAGCCTACCCCTGCTGCTGTCTCAGCCCTCCTGGGCTCTCCCTGGCCTTGCTACTGCCGGAACACTGTGGCCAGAGCTGCACAGCTGGGGCAGAGGTCTGCAGCCACCTGCCTCTGCAGCCAGGACAGAGCTCTGCAGCTTCCTGGATCCATGGCTGGGGCTGGAGCTCTGTGGATGGGGCTGGAGCTCTGTGGTCTGGGACAGAGCTCCTTGTCTGCCACTGAGGTTGGGACTGGAGTTCCGGCCTCTGGAGCCAGAATGCGGCTGGCACTCTGTGGCTGGGGATGGGGCCAGAGCTCCCTGGCTGCTGCTGGGTCAAGTTCCCTCGCCAGGGCCAGAGATCTATGGCTGTGCTAGGCTAGAGCTCCCCAGCTGCTAGGGCCACGGAGCTCCACTGGGGCCAGAATTCCCTGCCATGCCATCCAGCTCCCCTTCCCCCCCCCCCCGGGCTTCCGGCTGAGTTGCCGGTGCCCTTTACGGTGCTCCTGACCCACTGCCAGACCTCCCTCTTCCTGGGCTCTGTGGTACAGGAATATCCGTGGTCCATGCCAGACCATGGATGCTGCCAGACCAGGGAGTCCCAGTTAAGGAAGATACAACCTGTATTTGTATAGTCCTGGATAGGATATAGATGGGCAAAATTGTAGTTGCCACCCAGTTAGCTGCATATGTAATAATTAGGTGTGTAAAAAGTTGTTAAAAAAGGAACTGTGTAACCACTAAAAATCTTAGCAGTTACACAGTTACATGCGCTGCGGGCCCAGCAGTATAAAGTTTTTAAATAAGCTTTATACTACAGAGCCCTCAGTGAAGCCTCCCTGAGAGCCAGGACAGCAGAGGCTGCTGCCTCCCCAGAAGTGGGATGGCAGCCCCTGCTGGCACCGCTCCCATGAAGCTGACTGTTTTGACTTGGTGCATGGCAGGATGGAGCCTTCCGGCTCCTAGTTAAACTGCAGAACCCACAGTAGGAAGGTGGGCAGCTGACTCCAGGCAGTCAGAGCTTAATAACATTAACTGATAAGCATCAGCTTATCAGTTAAGTGGTTAATCAGTTAAATTTTATATCCTTAGTAATAACTGATAGACAGTAATTAGCAGTAGAGAGATCAATAATCTTGATTGAATGAGATGACTAAAATACACAAGAAATATGGAAGATCCTGAAGGTCAGTTACAGACTGGCTGGTTACACAGATGGGATAGTCACATCCTTCTACTTAACAATTTGCTAAAGGGGATTTTTTTCCACAAAAATTACTGCTCCTGGAACAGGCTCATCATAACTTATAGCAGTATCCACCCCTGAGATATAGAACTTGTGCAGATGTAATTAAAATGGTAAAATATAAGGATAAGGGAAACATTCCTATGGCTAACGTGACATGGATTCTGTACAAAATAATGGAAATAATTAAGTGTTTTTTCCTGAGTTCAGTGCAGGAACCCAGAGGAAGAGTTTATGCCCATGCTTCGACAGAAAAAAGAAGGGAAAAAAGCTTAACGACTTGGACACACAATTTGTACTCTAGTATCTGGTATCTAGTACTACAACTGAAGTATTATAGTTACAATAGAATGTCCAAATTCTTGACAGTGTCAGAGGAAGCCAAAACATTTCTTGACATCCTACAACAGTGATTTTCAAACTAAGGATTACGACCTATTACAGGATCACAGAATGTCAGGCATGGGGTCGCCTTGCTGTAGCGTGACCAGCAGCGTTACCTCCAAGATTTTCCATTCATGAATGGAATGCGTTTTATCTTGTGCTCCATGTCCGCTTGTTCAGATGTGTGCCACTGTGGCACCCACCGTTATTAACAAATATCTTTGATATATGTTCTGAAAGAAAGAATACCCTCAACAAGGGATAATTAACACTGTGCTACAGTTATTCTCTGACCCCTCCCCACCACCACCAGTGCCCATAGGGAGCAGATGGGGGACAAGGTATGAGATAGACCCAAGGGGCTGGCTGGGTCCAAAGTGAAGAGCACTTGGAAAGAGAACCACAGCCAGGTGAGGGAGAAGTTGCACCAACCAAGGGAAGCATGACTCTTTCCTGAAGGTATCAGAGCTCGGGTTTACAAGACCTGTATTAATGGTGCTCCCCCAGCCTCACTGGGACACATGCAGTCTGCCTATCGAGGAACTCACACTGCCTTCCTTCACTCCACTATCTGACCACCTCACAATTGCTAATGCATGTGGTTTCACACCAATACAGAGGGGAAACGGAGGCAGCACAGAGAAGCTAAATGTCTCACCTCCATATTATTGTTTGCAAAGTCCAATGGTAACACCCTCACCACTGGCCCATCCTTTCTACCAACACCTGTCCCACTGTGGAAGGACTGGGGACATGGGAATATTTTGGTAGGCAACTCTTTGTGGCAAGGCTGGCTTTTTGTTTTGGGTCTGTAGTATCTGGCACCATGTGGCCCTGGTCCTTTGGAGTGGAGCTCCATTGTGTGACTAGCATGCCACCAGTTACCACATCTACTTGTTCTCCAGCATGGATCCAACAGTACCAGGTCCTATGCTCATCCTCACATTATCCCAGTCCCTTCCAGCAGGGGCCAGAACTGCATACAGGTAAAGTCACCCTATAACTAGCTTTATTCCATTTCTGCCTTGGAAACATTCATAACGGAAAAGCATCTGAATTCTCAGCCCACAGCAAAGCAGGCATGTGTTACTGCTGCACACATGGTGGTGGTCTGATGAACAACAGTCTTGTGTCTTCAGTCTCACTCTGTGTTCATTGGCTGTATATTAGATGTGTATTAGAATACAGTAGTGCCATGTGTTAGCATGAAATCATTATATGAATAATTAAACAATATTTATAAAAAAGCAACAAAAGAAAATGAAAAGAATTGTCTTTTTCCCCTGCTTGAGTGGGGACAGCCACCCCGCAGCCCCAGGAGAAGCTGCAGCCTGGGCCCAACAAGCTGCCCTGTGGCCCATTCTAGGAGCAGCCACCACTAGGCCTTAGTGTGGTGAGTTCCTGGCTGTGCCTGCCACATAGCCCTGGCCCCGGCCACTGTAGCAGCCACCTGATACATGGCCTCTGGCCCAGCCACTGGAGGAGTCGCCTGCCCCGTGGCCCTGCCGTGGCTGCTCGTGCAGTGGTCGTCCATGTGGATCTGGCCTCGGCCACTGGAGCAGTTGCCTGAGCAGCCACCCACCATGTGGCTCCAACACCAGCCACCAGAGCAGCCATCTGCCATAGAGCTTCGGCCCTATGCCCGGCCGCTGGAGCAGCCACCAGGTACATGGCCCTGGCTACTGGAGTTGGAACCCACCTCGCCGCTCACCTTCCAGGTCCCACAGAAAAGTGAGTGGTGCTGCGCAACTCTGCAAAGGAGGTGGGCAGGCTTAGAATTTTTTGTGCACAGCTGCACACCCTAGAGGGAACTTAGATGACTAGCAGGGAAGCTATGGGAGGCTTCCTCCCTGTCCTAGCACTGCAGATCCCGCTGTGCCCCAGAAGTGGCCAGCAGCTCCTAGGCAGGGCTGAATGGAACTCCCTGCACTGTTTCTACCCTGGGCATCAGCTCTGTGGATCAGTGCTTGTGGGTGAAAGCAGCACACAGAGCCAGTTGTGCACCTCTGCCTATGAACCAGACCTGTCGCTGGCCACTTCTAGGGCACAATGCTGTCCATAGTGCCAGGACAGGGAGAAAGCCTGCCTTAGCACCCCTGCTGTAGTGCTAGCTGGGAGTGTAGGGTATGTCTACACTACCACCCTAGTTCGAACTAGGGTGGTTAATTTAGTCAATCGAAGTTGCAAATGAAGCCCGGGATTTGCATCTTGCCGGGCGCCGCCATTTTTAAATCCCCGGTAGTTCGGACTCCGTGCCCACGGCTACACAGAGTAGGTAGAACGAGGTGTAACGGTAGTTCGAATTAGCCTAATTCAAACTACCTACTCCTTGCCGCATGTAGCCGCGGGGCACGGAGTCCGAACTACCGGGGATTTAAAAATGGCGGCGCCCGGCAAGATGCAAATGAAGCCCGGGATATTTAAATCCCGGGCTTCATTTGCAACTTCGATTGACTACATTAACCACCCTAGTTCGAACTAGGGTGGTAGTGTAGACATACCCTTGCAGAGGAAAGCCCATGCCTAAACTCTAAACACCCCAACCCTGGCTTTAGAACTGAGCCTCTTAAAACCCAGAGCCCCCTATACTCCAAACACCTCATCCCTGCCCCACCCCAGAGCCTGCACCCCAGATAGGGCCTGCACCCAACTTGAAACCTACCCCTTCCCCAGCCCAGAGCTTCCTCTCACACCCTGAATCCTTCTGTCCTGTCCCTGAGCCTGGAACCCCCTATTACACTCCAAAACCCTTATCCTACCCTCCCAAAGCCTGCACACCCAGATGGAGCCCTCTCCTCTTCCCACACACCATCCCCATCCTGGCCACACCCCATAGCCCTCACCCTAATCAAAAAATATGATTATATTGGGAAACGGGCATCAACAATTTTCTTCAACTGAATCGTGAGGAAACCACTGTCCTAGAGTATGTTCATAGGCAGGGTAGCCTCACATCGAAACTAAACAACCCTGCAGGCTATGCAACAAATTTTCAATATGGCTGGCTGATAAAGTCTGAATTTACTACTGAAAGTTTCCCCTGGAGGGGAAAGAAAAAAAAGTGTTCTATTTGCTAAAAACGTTAGATTAGAAGAATGGAAAAGTCTTTAGTTATCAGTATGAGCACATGGGAAACAAAATGCGGAAAAAGGGAAAAGTTTTATTTATTTATTCTTTATTTTTATATGGATTCTGCTCATGGTGCTAGATACACAAAGAAAAAGGAGATCAGGAACACAGAGGATTCTTTTTTTTCTCTTTCACAATTCTCTCTCTCTTAAACGATAAGAGATAAGTCTCTTCTTTATGCGTAACTGAAGGAGATGTGGTGTTTCTGTTGTGTTGTGTTCTGTTGTTACTATTGCAGGCTACCAGGTTATTTCAAAATAAATTATTTGGAAATAACTCCTGAAATAACTATTTCAAAATAGCACGCCCACACTACCAATCCTCATCAAAATAGTGCAGATTTATATCCACATAGCACATCCACAGTGATTGGAAGCTGAATCGCATTTAAAGCACCCTGAAAACACTCTGGACAGGGCATCAGGAAAGCTGTCACTTCCTGTAGCTGCTTCCTGAGGCTAGCGGAAACTCATGCTTAAAGGGGCTCCTCTCTACAGCTGCATCTCACTCTCCTCATCTTCATTGCTTATCTTCTCGAGGGGCAGCAAACTTTCACCGAGTGCTCTGGTCGCCCTTGCAGATGCTACAGCACTTCCACATGGAGCTGGAGCTGCTGCAAAGCAGTGCCAGGCTTAGACCTCCTGCTGTGCCCCTTGATGCAGTTCATGAAGACTGCCCACATGGTGCTGCAGGAGCACAACGACCAACCTCAAATGGGGGACTCCTCACCCAGGTCTGGGCACTTCTCATGCGCCACATTCACTGCCATCCTCCCCTGCACATAGTGCACCACCACTTTTGGTGCAGGGAGACCAGTTCCGACTGGTCGGACCACATCATTAAAGAGTGGTGGGATGACCAGCAGTGGCTTCAGAAGTTCTGCCCTTGGAAGGCCACTTTCCTGGAGCTCTGCAAGTGGCTCGCCCCTGCTCTCCAGTGATGGGACACCTGGATGAGACCCGCCATCCCCCTCCAGGAGCATGTCACCATCACACTATGGAAGCTCGCCACTCTGGACAGCTGCCGCTCTGTCGGGAACCAATTTGGCATTGGGAGATTAACTGTCAGGGCTGTGCGCATGCAGGTTTGACTCTTTGACTGTGTTTCTAGGAGGGTGATGAAGCACTGCATTAGGTACCATAAGGAGGGGTGTGTGACGCCGCGTTGGGGGTCCCCCGTCTCCTGCACCCCGAAATGGCACAAACAGACTGCCCCAGCCGGTGGAATAGAGGAAGTTTATTGCCTCTCCAGGTTACAGCACAGCACAGATGTAGTCTGGTCACAGAGCTGGGCTAGGCTGCCTCAGGCCCCCTTGAGATGGGGGAGACTGGGCCCCTAAACTCCAGCCCCTTTCCCTAGGCTGTCTCCTCCATGCTTCCAGCCAGCAACTAACTAATTCTCTTCCAGCCCTGCCCCCCAGCCAGGGCAGCATTCCCCCTTCCTTTGTTCCTCTCCAAGGGGTTTATCTGGTTCAACAGGTTTGGCATCACCTTTGCATAGTGAGGTTTTCCCTGCTGGGTCTTGCTCCAGACAGCAGAGGTCACCACAGCCCAGCAAGTACCCCCACTACCTCACAGGGTGGAAGTGGAATCTCTGTATCTCTGTCCCAAGAGGATTTTCAGTCCCAGCTTCACAAAGCCCTGCTGGGGATGGTTTAGTTGGGTTTGGTCCTTCCCAAAGGGGCTTGGACTTGGAGACCTCCCAAGGTCTCTTGCAACCCTGCAATTCTATGTTTCTATGATTCCATAGGTGGCCAAGGCCATCAATGCCATCCTGCTGCACAGGGTCATCACCCTGGGTGATGTGGACCCCATCATTGCTGGCTTTGCCGTCATAAGCTTCCCCAACCACGGGGGAGCATTGAGGGCACTCACATCCCCAACCTGGCCCTTGAACACCAGGATTCGGACTATATAAATAGGAAGGGGTACTTTTCAGTAATGCTGCAGGCCCCCATGAGCAACTAGGGTTGGTTCACAAACATTTACAATGGGTGGTCGGGGAAGGTACACAATGCCCACATCTTCAGAAACTCCAGCCTCTTTCAGAGGATGCATGCTGGCACTTTTCCCCCCGACTGCACCATCAGGGTTTGGGCAGTGGACATGCCAATGTGCATCATGAGTGACTCAGACTTCCTCTTGTTCCCCTGACTAATAAAGCCTTACATGGAACCAGTGGATTCCACAAATGACCTTCAACAACAGGCTCAGCAGTTGCCGCATTGTTGTGGAGGGTGCCTTCAGCCACCTCAGATGGAGGTTTTGGAGCTTTCTCACCACCTGGACCTTGACAACTGGAATATCCCTCAGGTGGTACTGGCCTATTGTGTGCTTCACAACCTTTGTTAAAATAAGGGGGAGACTTTCCTACCTGGGCAGAGGTTGAGGGGCTGGCCAGGGGTTTTGAGCAGCCAGGTACCACTGCCATTTGGTGAGCCCGTCAAGGGCTGTGCTCATCAGGGAGACCCTGACGGAGAGTTTCAGCCAAGGTCAGCTATGAGATTTTTCCCTGGACTTCCCCAGAAAGAGCCTCTGCCTTACTCCTGTGTGCCTTTCCTCCCCTATGCCTTCCTTCCCCTGTCCATCCTTCCCCCATTCTCCTCCCTCTGCAGACCAAATAAAACAGACCTTTTGTTTTGAAAAACAACTGTCTTATTTTTATTTGGGGAATATATGACTAGGGAGAGACCAGAGAAATAACCTGGAAATGGGGAAAAGAAGGGAAAAGGGGCTCTTGGAAGTGGGTTAGAGCTGGTGCCTGTCTCCGGCATCCTGGGATGTTTCGGCTGCCCAACAGGTCCCACTGCTACATGTTCATAGGCCCTGGTGGCCCCTCAGAGGGGGTTAGGAGGAAAAGCCAGGGGCAGGTGCTGGGAGTTGAGGGAGCAGGTGCCGGGAGTTTGGGGGAGCAGGTGCCGGGGGACCGCTGAATAGCTACAACCAGGCGCTCCACAGTGGTGGTAATGGAGGAGCACATGGTCTCATCCTGGCAGGACCACTGCTCCCATATCGTACTACTCGGCTCCCAGTCAGCCCGACCTGCTCCTGGTGCTCCTCCTCAAAGTTTCTGTTCAAGGAACGGAGGCACTCAAGATTGGGAGGATGACACGAGAGGTGTTGGACGTGCCATGCTCGCAGTTGACCCAGCTATGAAGAAAAGTGACAAGAGCAGTCATCCCAGGAGACACTGTGTATGAAGCCTAGCCCTAGTCTCGGAGCGAACAATGAAGGTCTCAGTTCAGACAATGGCGATGTGCTTTGAGCAAGGCCATCTGCTGTCTCGACAGCAAGCACTATCCACCGGGGCCACAGATGTCCCAGTGGAGCCTCACTGCCCCTGACAGCCCGGGGATAACCAGGTATGGGAAGGTGCTGGTCAGGCCAGAAGCTTGTGGGAAGGAGGGGGCAATGGGGTGTCTTGGCTTTCCACTGTGTGTTGCACAGTCTGGGTCTGACACTGGTGGAGAGCGGGGCAGGTGTTTGGGGAGGTGTATGTGAGTGGCAGATGTTGCTTTCTAGAGAGAGTGGTAATGGGGTCCCTTCCTCTTCCTTCCCCCAGGCTGGTTCCAATGCAGGGGATCCACTGCATCGCTGTGCTTCACCGGAAGCGGATGTTGCCTGATAGTGTGGGCATGAGCCTGTGCCATTTGTGGCACTGCTGTGTGTTTCCAAGACCCCAGCCTCCTTAGTGGTGGCTTGTCGTGAGAAGGTATCCGACCATGGTGTCCGGACTAAGGCACGCCTGTGCAAGAACCTTGTGAAAAGGAGTGAGGGTATGTCTACACTACAAAGTTAGTTCGAACTAATGGACGTTAGTTCGAACTAACTTTCATAGGCGCTACACTAGCGCTCCGTTAGTTCGAATTTAATTCGAACTAACGGAGCGCTTAGTTCGAACTAGGTAATCCTCATTCCACGAGGATTAAGCCTAGTTCGAATTTACTAGTTCAAATTAAGGGCTGTGTAGACCCTTAATTTGAACTAGTGGGAGGCTAGCCCTCCCCAGGTTTCCCTGGTGGCCTCTCTGGGCACAACCAGGAAAACTCTTCTCCTCTCCCCCAGCCCCGGGCCCTTAAAGGGGTAGACTCTGGCCAGACGGCACTGGAGACAGCCAGCCCTGCCAGCAGTGTCTACCCCTGAGCCAGTGGCCCCACCATGAGCTAGGCAGCCAGTGGCAGCGAGCCGTCCCCTGCCCAGTCCCTGAGCACCCAGGGGCCAGCCAGGGGCCGTAGACGGCGCGCGGCCCCCTGGACTAGTGCGGAGGTCATGGACCTCATTGAGATTTGGGGGCAGGCCCCCAATCTCCAAGATCTCCGCAGTAGGAGGAGGAACGCAGCCGTCTACGGCCGCATAGCAGCAGCCATGGCCCGCAAGGGACACAGGCGCACCCAAGAGCAGGTGCGAATTAAACTGAAGCAGCTGCGGCAGGGGTACGCCAGGGCCACCAGGGGCGGCGCCGCTGCAGGGGATGACACCTGCCCCTACTTCCCCGCCCTCCACCAACTCTTGGGGGGAGGGGCGGTCTGTGCCAGCCCGGGGGACAGCGAGCCGGGACTGGAGGGCCCTGACCTGGGCGCACCGGAGGGGCCACCGCCAGCTGTTCCAGCAGGGTCATCCAGGGAGACCGTACCGGGTAAGTAGTTTGAATTAAGTAGTTCGGGGGGGAGGTGGGAGGGAGACCAGAGACTGCGCGCGTGGGCCATGCCTTCCACGGATCACGCAGACACCTGTGCATGTGCGAGCAGGTGGCTCCAGCTGCGTGACACCCAGGGGCCATTGCCCAATAGGCACATGCTTGTGCAAAGAGACGTGACATGCTCCCGACCCCGGGGCAGGACCCAGCAGGATGCTTTCCCTTCACATGTCCCCTCTACATGGAGGCAGGGGACATCTCCCCCTCCCCCCCACCGCCCCGGCCACACTATACATGGCACAGGGACATGGGTGCAGACTTGGGGCAGCTCCCAGTCCTGGGGAGAGCCAGACATCCTGACCATGGCCTCTGTACAAGCACAGCGGCTCTGACGGTGCAGGACATGGTCACCCTCACGTTGCGGGGTGGGGGAGGGGGCTGGGCATCATCCTCTGCGTCCCCAGGGAGAACTGACCACTTCTCTTCTTTCTCTACAGCTGCATCAGCTGCTCGTGCAGGGCACATCACCCCGCCCGGGACATACTCCCGCACCTGTGGCCTGCTCCGGACCGCCAGCACGGAGCAGGAGTACCGGGACCAGCACCTGGGGGCCCTGCGAGCCGTGCACCGCACACTGCAGGCCTGGATGCGGGAAGACCTGCAGTTCCGCCACGAGCTGCTGGCTGAGGTCCGAGGGCTGAGCACCAACCTGCAGCTCCTGCTGCAGAGCATGGTGCCCCGTGCTGGTCCTGCGCCTGCTGCCCCCCCAACTGCTGTCCCTCCTCCCACTCCTGCCCCCCCTCCCACCTCTTCCTCCTCAACCCCCACAACCTCTTCCTCAATGTCCGCACCCTCCACCCCATACCCCCGGGGACGCCGAGGCCCCCTCACTCGCCGTGCTGGGAGGCGGTTGGCCCGGCGAGACCCCCACCCCTGATCCTTGAGTTTCCCCACCCCCTCCTTTCCCTTGCTTCCCCCTTTCAGCTCCCTCCTCCCAGTTTTCCCCCTCCCCTCTCCCAGCCTCTCTCTTCCCCTCTCCCACCTCCTTTTCCCAGTTTCCCCCAGTTTTGTTAAATAAAGAGAGTTTCTAGTTTTGACCACACGGTATCTTTATTTTGTACATCAAGAAGAGGGGCTAGGGAAGGGTAAGTGGAAGGAGGTGAGGGAGGAATGGGGTACGAGCCCCCGATGGGGAGGACTGGGCTGGCTCTGCGGGCTTCTGGGGGTGGAAGCTCTCCTGCAGCCCCCCCAATTGCCTCCTCTCCCCAAATGGCAGCCTGCGGCAAGTGCAGCCGGGCTAATGGCCGAGTGCTGTGATGTGCCCAGTGTGGGTAGTCCGGGCACTCCAAGCCAGGACTGCTTTGCAAGCGGGGCACCCCTGAGAACTGTCTGTCCGGGGTGTGGGTTGGGTCCCTTTAAGCCCAGCCCTCGGCTAGCCTGAGACAGCATCTCCACGCTCTAAGTTCTCCTCTGATGCCCTGCCGGCACTGCTTCCGGCCATCCTTAAGCCCGGTTCAGGGTCCACTTAATGTGGACATGCTAGTTCGAATTAGCAAAACGCTAATTCGAACTAGTTTTTTTGTGTGGATCCGTTAGTTCGAATTAGCTTAGTTCGAATTAACTAATTCGAACTAAGTTAGTTCGAATTAACGTTGTAGTGTAGACGTACCCTGAGTGGTTTCTTTGTGAGAGTATCATGGAGCTGAGTGCTCTGGACTGGTGCTCCATGTGCACGCACATGCACAGGCTGCTGTGTGATCCCCTGGCTGAGAAGGCTGAGCAAGGAATGCACAGCCCCTTGCAACCCACCGCCTGCTCCCACGTGTGTGTTGGGAAAGTGATAGAACTCACCTGAACTGCCTTCCTCAGCTTCACCTGAATGCTGGGAAACATCCTGGGGGGAGGAGTACCTGCTCCACGCAGATGATGACCTCCAGGCTTGTGGGCATAGTGTCCAGACTGGCCTGCTCCCCCTCCTCTTTATTGTTGTCGTTCTCCTCTTCCACAGCCCCACCCTCATGGAGGCTGATGATAGGTGTGTGTTGGCCAGACTCGATGACAAGGAGGGGGAGTTGACCGTCTTTCCCTCCCACCCCTGGTTGGCATCCAGCTGCCTGTAAAAGCAGCAGGTCTGGGGTGCTACCTTGGAGTGGGAACTTTGTTCTCTGGCCATTATGTAGGCCTGCTGGAGTTCCTTAATTTTCATCTGCACCTGATCCTGGGTGCTGCTGTGCCTCTTTTGGGCCAGGCTAGCGGCTATCCGGCTGTAGACGTTGGCATTGCAGTGTCTAGTGCAGAGATTCTGGAAGTTTGAGTTCTCACCCCAAACCTCTGGGTACGTCTAGACTACATGCCTCTGGCGACAGAGGCATATAGATTAGGCTACCGGACATAGTACAATGAAGCAGCAATTTAAATAATTGCCGCTTCATTTAAATGTACATGGCTGCTGCGCTGAGCCGACAAACGGCTGATCAGCTGTTTGTCGGCTCAGCGCGATAGTCTGGACGCGCGGGTGGCGACATCAAAGGTATTTGTCGACCACCCAGGTATGCCTCCTGGGATGAGGTTTACCTGGGTGGTCGACAAATACCTTTTATGTCGGCAGGGGAGTGTCCAGACTATCACGCTGAGCCGACAAACAGCTGATCAGCTGTTTGTCGGCTCAGTGCGGCAGCCATGTAAATTTAAATGAAACGGCGATTATTTAAATCGCCGCTTCATTTTACTATGTCCGGTAGCCTAATCTACATGCCTCTGTCGCCAGAGGCATGTAGTCTAGACGTACCCCCAGTGAGATCCAGGATCTCTGTACCAGTCCAGGATGGTGCCCTCTTTCCCTCTGGCCAGGGGCTTCTGCGGTGGCTATAGGCAGGGCTCGACAAACCACTGAATCTACTCGCCCATGGTGAGTAGATTTCAGCCGGTCGCTCCGTGCATGCGCAGTGCCGGTCTGGCGCATGCGCGTTGCGGGGCTGGCGAGTAGCTCTCACCGGGGTTTGTCAAGCCCTGGCTATAGGCATACTTGCAGCAATGTGGGGGAGGAGGCCTCAAAGGGAGCACTGGGGTCTGTCATGGCTCCAACAAAAGTTGCTCTGTAGCATGGGGCTCATAGGGATGGTGTGGTGCCACCAGCCCTCTTCCTTCTGCCTGCAGCTTTAAAGACTGCAGGAAAAGGGAAGCTTTAGAGTTTTCAGGGCTGTGGCCACCAGGGTAGCTGTAAGAAACCTCTAGAGGACAATTATTTGGAAATAATAGCAGCTGAGCATCAACACTAACCCTGTTTCAAAATAACAATTTTGAAATAGGCCTTATTCCTCATCAGAAACGGGTTATTCTTTCAAAATAATAAGCCCCTAATTTCAAAATAATTTTGAAATAACAAGCTTGCTGTGTGGATGCTCACCATGTTATTTCAAGTGTAGTTATTCTCCAGTGTAGACATACCCACACAGATATTTTCTTGTAGCTATGTACGGTATGTGGCTTTGTATATAAGAGAAAAATTTGTTTGTATGAAGCACCATAACACTGTAAAGAGAAAAATTGTGGGTGTTGTTCTCTGTGCTATACTGGAGTGTGAATGTAATTTAAGTGATTTCTGTATTGATAGGGAATGAAATGCAGAGCTTTATTTGTGAGGAAAAGAGATGCATCTGAAAGCTTAGGAGGAGGAGAGTCATTTTAGGAAAGATTACATGGTACTATGATGATGATGGGTGAACTTTGGTAAATCCCTGACCTGTTGTGTTTAATAGAATGGATAGTCTAATTAAAACCTATTACCTTTGTGGAAAATCTTGATGAAGAAAAGGATTATAGGGAAGAATTTATAAAATTGAAATGATTATAGTGATCCAAAGGCCATTGGGCAAGTTTTCAAGATTTGAAAACAAAATTGTACATATTCCATTATAATGATGAAATACAAACAGGTCCAGCTGATTTTTGATCATTTAGAAAAAGAAGCACTACACGAATTTTTCTGTTAAAAGAGTGGAGAAGTCTTTTGTTAGCTTAAAATTTTAGTGTAGTGGGGTAGCTGCCCCACTCTGGCAACAGAAGGATTAAAAGGATGGTGGAAGGAGTCTGTACAAACCCAGCCAATCAGGGCGCAGCTAGAGATGGCCAAGCAGGTCCAGGATGGGTTCTATATAAAGACTGCAGGGTGGAGAGGAGAAAACTTCAACTCTCACCAACAAGGGATAAGGAGATGGATCCCAGTAGAGGAGGAACCAGCTGCACCTTGGAAAGAACCATGCTAGACAGGCTCAGAAGAGCTGAATAGAAGCTCCAGACTAATATCTGATGGCTGTAGGCAGTTATACAAGGGCCAAGAATGTGCAAGAGTGGCTCAGGGAACGGGAGCAGTCAAGGGGAGAGCTGGAGGGCAGGAGATGGCTGCCACCATAGGGTCCCCGAGTCGGGATCCAGAAGAGTCGGCTGGCCTGGTCCTCTCCTCCCCCCCCCATTCTTCCTTGCACCACACCATGAGGTATGTCCTTTACAGACTGCAGCTTGCTCTGAGGCAGGGGCTAGACTTTGGGATTACAGTTGGACATTCAGGCAGGTGTGTGAACTGAGAACAGCTGATACACCCGGAAGAGGGGAGAATGGAATGATGGGTACTGCTGGAGGGCAGTGTCCTGAAACACATACAACAGAACAAGGGAACAACATGGGTCGAGCACCCGAGGGTGGAGACAAGAAAAGTACAGGAATGATGGGTGAGACACTGAGCAGGAGGCAGTGCACTCGATCGTCAGAGCTAGTTCCCGGATGAAACAGTAGGAAGCGCTTCATGGTGAGTTGATCCTACAACATGGAGCAATACCTCTAGTTGATATGCTTTTAAGAAACTAAAAGAAATGTAGACTTCAGCTGTGAAGTTTCCAGTCACCCATTAACAATTGGAAATATCATTCTTGAGAATGTGCCATTCAGACTTTTCTGGACATGAAGATCTTTGCAAATATACTAGAAATGAGGGTTGAGATGAACCATACATTGATTAATAACTATTATTTGGGCTTTATTATTGTAAGGTCATTCCTGATAATCTGAGACATACCTTGAACCACATCAATTTGGGCTGATTAGACAACCAGTAACTGATCTTTTCTCTTGATGCAAATAAAGCATTTGACTGAGTTAAGTGTTCCTTTCTTTTTGATGTATGGAGACACATAGTTTTGAACTCAAATTTAGATAGATAAAGCAGGATCCTTATAAATGTGGGACTGGATAGGAACTATAGTGTAGGGGAACAATTAGAAGGGGTTTTCCCTACTCCCCTTTGACTTTTCTCTAGGAATACAAGTATGGAATAAAATATGAATCTCTGGTTATATGTCTGGTTCTAGCAACTGATACAACACCCTCTAAAGCCAATGAGAAGCTTTCCATTGGCTTTAGTAGGCTTTGGATCAGGCTTTATTTGCCTACTCAGAAATGTCTTGCCAACTCTTATTTCTGTTTTAAATTAATTTAGGTTAGGAAAGTAAAAAGTTTAGCTACAGCAGTTGGGAGTTTTGCTGGTAGAGTTGTCCTAAACACATGAAAGCCACAATACTAATGTCATTTTTAACTAAAAGGGGAAAAAAAACCAAACCTTCACGTACTGGCAACCAGGGAATGATCAGAGTTATATAAATAGAACTCTTACTACTGCAGTAGAAAATTCTGCGGAAGTCCTTTCTTGGAATAGGCTATTCATTAGTTGGCTTGGCAGAAGGAACTCAATCCAAATGAATAGCTTGCCAAGAGCACTTCTAGTATTATATGTTGCCCATTCAAATCTTGGAAAAATTCTTTAGAAATTGGACAAACTGACCACTCATTTTTACGGGCTTTTGCAAGACCTAGAAGTAAAAAAACCTAACTTGTAGTAAGCATCAGTTAATGGAGGTTTCAGACTACAGAACTTCAGATAATATTGCCAGGCAGCTAATATAGTAACCATAACATATTGGACTGATAATAGGAAACAGTGCTACTCAATAGGTATGGAGATAGTCTATGCTAATATTCTGTATTCCTAGTTGTTATCCTGGACTAGTACTAAAGGTGCTGTAATTAAGTACATACAGTAGTAGATATTTGGAATGAAGTATTTACTACCTATTTGAGATAGATTGTCTGTGTGTCAGTCTGTCTGTGCATGTCTCTCTCTGTTCAAGAACTTCTCCTAAATGATAAGATCAAAAGTTAAGGACTAGGACCACCAGATTTGATGCACAGCTTCCTCTTGTCATAACTTAAAGCAAGGTCAGGGTTTGGTTGTTCTAGGAAAGTGGGATGTGCCTGGAATGGGAATGCTTCTTATAAAATCATACAGAAAAGAGACAGTCTCACCAGGCAGGAGAAAAGGTGGCATCCTTGAGCCTCCCAACCCCAGGTACCCTTAGCTGAAGTTCCCACCTGTCCCTGATTGATACGAGAACATTGCTGGCTGTTCCCCTTCATCAGGTAGCAATGGAAAAGTGCACAGTTTGCTGCATTCCTCATTCTGGCTGGTGAGTGCAGGGGGCAAATGAACCTAGACCTGCCCCACCCGAGGAACATGCTCCTTTCCCCCAACTGTGTACGCTGGAGCTGCAGAGGCCATGGAGAGGGGATCTTCACCTGATCCCAAACTGCTGCCCAATACAGCCTGCAGACTGAACTCCTCATCCCCAGCCCTACCCCAGAGTAAAGATTGAAATGAAGAAAAACAATAAAATTTTCAGTTAAGGACCCAAGCAGTGCTGGGTAATTCTTCCAGTACAGGTAGTCCCCGAGTTACGCGGATCCGACTTATGTCGGATCCGCAGTTACGAACGGGGATTTCCTTGCCCCGGAGGACTCGAGCGGCGGGACGCCTGGTCCCGCCGCCCGCCTCCTCCGGGGCGAGAAAAGCTGCTCCCCGTCTCCCTGGTCTGCTGCTGATCTGGAAGCGGCCCCGGGTCCTGCGCCGCTTTGCTCAGCGCCTCCCTGGTCTGCAGACCAGGGAGGCGCTGAGCAAAGCCGCGCAGGACCTGGCCCGACCCGCGGCACTTCCAGCTGATCTGGAAGCGGCCGCGGGTCCGGCCCCGGGTCCTGCGCCGCTTTGCTCAGCGCCTCCCTAGTCTACAGACCAGGGAGACGCTGAGCAAAGCGGTGCAGGACCCGGGCCGGACCTGCGGCGCTTCCAGCTGATCTGGAAGCGCCTCGGGTCCGGCCCCGGGTCCTGCGCTGCTTTGCTCAGCGCCTCCCTGGTCTGCTGGGGGGGGACGCAGCTAGTGCCCCCCCAGCAGACCAGGGAGATGTGGAGCAAAGCCCGGGGCCTGTGGTAGAGCAGGTGGGGCGCTGCCGGTTGGTCCCGCAGCACCGCTCTTTGGTGCTACTGGACCAACCCGGCAGCACCCCAGCTGCTCAGCCCCAGGAGTACTGATTCAGCCGCTGCTGATCAGTTTCAGCAGTGGCTGAATCAGGACGCCTGGGGCAGAGCAGCTAGGGTGCTGCTGGGTTGGTCCAGTAGCGCTGAGGAGCGGCCGCGCTACTGGACCAACCCAGCAGCACCCGAGCTGCTCTACCCCAGGCGTCCCCAAGTTAGCCGCTGCTGAAACTGACCAGCGGCTGACTACAGGAAGCCCGAGGCAGAGTTGCTCTGCCCCAAGCTTCCTGGAATCAGCTGCTGATCAGTTTCAGCAGCAGCTGACTTGGGGACGCCTGGGTTTCTTAAGTTGAATCTGTATGTAAGTCAGAACTGGTGTCCAGATTCAGCGGCTGAATCTGGATGCCAGTTCCGACTTACATACAGATTCAACTTAAGAACAAACCTACAGTCCCTATCTTGTACGTAACCCGGGGACTGCCTGCATATCAATAAATAACACTGAAGATAAAAGAATCCCTCTTTCACAATCATACATAATTAGGACTAGAAATTTTTATGCTCAGGGAATAAAAACAGGAAGCTAGATACAAAATAGTATAACCTCTTGCTTACTTTCTAATTTGTTTCAGAACAGAGAATGTATTGCATTACATATAATATGCAATATGGTCTTTATCCTGCTTCAATTGAAGTCAGTGGGAGTTTTGTTAATAACTTAATTGGGAATTGAAATACACCCTAAGATTCATGTGCAGCATTTCCCACGATGCCTATTTTTGAAGTTAGGAGATAGGAAATCAGTAAAGGAAAATATTATTCTCTAGATAGCAAGTAAGTTACACTAGACTGCATTTTATTTGAAGCAATAAAATAGAAAGAAATAACAGGAGAAATATATAAATGTCACAGAGCACCAGCAGCAAGAAATCTTTGCTGCATGCTCCTTGCTACTCCTGTAACCGTTGAAATTCAACAACAAAATGGCTGCCCAGCCTTTTAATGCCACAACAAAAATAAACATTTTTTTGTGTGTACAGCTTAACAGAAAATGCAGTCAGGTTGTGAGGCACTCTCCTGGGGCCTGGGCCTTGGTTCTACTCTCCTCCCTGAATTTCACCTAGCAGTCCCACATAGGAGAAGCAAACGAGCCTTCTTATTTCATCCGGTAGGTCCAGATTGCTTATGCCTCCTTTGCCACTTCTAGCCACTGGTGGGACAGTCCTGGTGGTTCTTTTTTCCAAGAGCCCAAGTGGCTTCTCTAGGTGGTGCTTATAGGTAAAAACTCACTGTCTCTCTTTCCCAGGGGACAGTTTTCCTTCCGGTGGATGCGTTATGGTGGTACTGCCTACAGCAGTGGGCAATGAAGGTCTGCTCCACACCCCCTCACACAAGAATACTATATTTTTTAAATCCCAAAGAAGACTTTTCTGTAAAATTGTAAGATTTGGATATAGTCCTTAATTCTGCAATTTTTGCTCAGTAAATCTCCCCATTGCTAGTTACACAGAGTTGGCATCACATATCTGCCCACCAAGGACATTATTTTGCTTTGACCCTTTCATATTTTTGACTTCTCTGCCTGAGAAATAGCCAGAGATGGGTAGTTTATGCACTTAAATTACATGAAGAGTGTATGGCTGTATGCTTTGAGATAGATATGTGTGGAAATCTGAAGGAGGATGGAGACAGAATGGATGCAAGCCTTTGAGTATGTGGATAGGCACTGGCAGCGTATACAAAAGGTACATCTTTCAAGCATTATATATGCAGTGTTGTGGTAGCTGTGTCAGTCCCAGGATGTTAGAGAGACTAAATGGGTGAGTAATATATTTTATTGGACCAACTTCTGTTTGTGAGAGACTCAAAAACTTGTCTTTCTCTCTAACAGATGTTGGTCCAATACGAGATATTACCTTACCTACATTGTTTCTGAAAGCATTAAATATGTCAGTAGTAGATACATCAGCATAGACAGAAGCAATTCATACATTCATTTTCCTTGACTGAAAATCATTTGTCATTCTTGCATATTTAACCACAGATAAAGGCTGACAACACTTTTGAGTCAGAGTGCCAACATGTAAAGGGGCAACTTTAAAAAGAAGGCCCAAATGCATGCCTGGGTTAAGTAGCAGCAAATCTAATAAAGGCAGTAGCGCTCAGCATGCTTGTTTTAGAGATGCATTTGGTCCTAAAACATATGCTGCTGCCAAATGGGATTAATAATCCCATTTAGAATCCCCAAAACTATGTTTAGATTTAGAATCCCTAAAACTATGTTTAGATTCTGAATCAGTCATGCCACATTGCCCATTACACATAGGACAGTGTGCAATTAAAGTGTCAACTTCTGCTCTTTCTTAAATAATGTAAATTGAGTTACTCCACAAAAATTAGTAGTTATTCTGGGCTATACCTGGTATAAAAGGCAGTATAATAGGAATCACAGATCTAAGATTTACTTTGAGCAATATGAAATACATTCAAACAACTCCTAAAATGAAGGAAAAAATAGCATTGTTGTTTATTAATTAACAAAAGCCTCATACAATTCAGTAGTTGCCACTACAAATTAGGTCAGAGCTGCAGTTAAATAAATGATTGCCTTGAAAATCTGTAATGGATTTTCTGAAATCTAATTTTTTTTCTTACTTTTATGGAAAAGAGAATTTGATTGTTAAAATTGCTGTGAGTGAACAATATGGCTTTTTATTATTTTTCCCCAATTTATTCAATTGCCAGGAATATTTGCTATTTGTTCTATGAGCTGCTTTGCATTGTTTTTACACAAATACAATGATTAAAAATTCTATATATAGTATTAAATAGCCAGATGAGTCCGGAGACATTGGTCACATCTCTATTTAGCTCACAAATGAAGAAGAGGTTGAAAATCTCATCTGAGTGATGTGGTATAAAAAGATGTAACAAAACTATCAAAATACAGTAAAACTCCAATAGTCTGGCATCCAATTGTACGGCACTCCCGATAGTCCAGCATCAAAATGGCAAGAGCCTAGTGAGAGTTTAAGTGAATAATTTATAGACTCTATTAGTGTTGAAGTGTATAATTTTTGTGTTTGTGAATAAAGTGTTGTATTAAGTGTTTTAAGTTACTGTATTAATAGTTTCATAGTTTAAATGATTAGCCAGTGCTGCACACTACTGTACATAGTATCCCCTGCTTATAGTATCTCCTGATAGTCCGGCATATCCTATAATCTGGCACCACCTAGGTCCCAAAGGTTCCGGATTATCGGAAGTCTACAGTAATTTGGATCAGCAATCTCTGCATTAGATAGTCACTATCTCTGAACTCACCCATACAAACCCAAAGTTCCAGTGTCAAAGAACCACCCACAATTCCCAGCTCCAGCAATTTCTTCTGCACGAGAGCTACAGCTCTGAATCCTTCCCACTGCCCTCACATACCTACCCCTCAGCTGTGACTGTCGTCTTACTCTCTGGGTGCATCTACACTGCACCGTAACTTGAAATAATTTGAGCTATGCAAATTGTGGATCTTCTTTCGATGCTATTTCAAAATAGCTTATTTCGTCATTTGGCACTATCTACACAGCACCAAATTTCGAAATAAAGAGCTATTCTGAAACGTCTCTTACTCCTCGTAGAATGAGGTTTACAGGGACATCAGAATAGTGAGCCCGAAATAACAGGCTTGCTGTGAAGATGTGGGATAACTATTTCAGGATACTCTGGTATCCTGAAATAGTGTTGCAGTGTAGACGTAGCCTTTGAGGAATCATCTTAGGCTCGAAGTTCTGCAGCAGGAGCTAAGCTCTCATTCCATCCTGCAAGGTATCAGAGGATGGTAATTCTGGCTGATCTGTCCCTTCCTTTTCCCATGCCAATCCACTCGACTTTGGGGATATCTCCGCTGATTCTTGTGCTCGTGGTGGACTGGGAGTTTGGGGCAGCTTGCATTGTTACCACTGTAAGGGCCCAGCAAGTGAATCTGGCTTCTTGACTCTCTAATTTATTTTCATTTCAGTTGCACTTTCTGTGTTGTACCAATATATAAAACTATTCAGAAACTGAACGTGAGGCACAGAATAAGTTGTGTGTATATGTATGGTTAAAATTAAATTATTTCTAAAAACTGTGAAAAAACAAACGTTTAATGTACTCGGACATTTGTATTAAGAAGTTGAATCTTTGTTCCACTGAATGTTAAACAGACACATATCCAAGTCTTATGTAATGGATGTTTGAATAATACTAAAACTATATAAACTGACCTTCATTCTTTGGCACCATATCTCCTTTGAAGTCTGCATGACCAAATTCAATACAATTATGTCATTCTTCATAATGGCCAAACAAAAGTTTGGCCAAATAACCATTTTTCTGCCACATTACAGCTTTGTATTTGACACTGTAATATATGTCCATGCAGCTATTATGACTACTAGAGATAACACTTCACAACACAATATCACTTTGTTTTATGTTGATCCTCAGCCCTGGAGACTATGGGCTTTTGTTTGCTTTTACAAGGGCCTGCTTCTGTCATGCTTACTTGCTTTGAATAGCACATTACAGTGCAAGTAGTCCCATCAAAATAAGTGAGGCTGCTTTCAGGATAAGGTGCTAAGGTAACAAAAGACAAATGAGGCCCCAGAATAGCAGGGGAGAAGCTGTCTTTTCGGTCATATAAATTCATATTTAATAATGTGACACTTTCAGTAAAATTTGCCAAGGGCTAGGCCTGCTTCACCAGTAGACCCATTTTACAGGCTATACTTAACTGGACCTGCACAAAACCTGACACCCTACTCCTGTTACAGGCATGTCTTTGCTGCCATCATAGGGCGAGACCAAAGCATGGTTTGGCATACCTGAGCTAGCTTTAGGGTTGCCAACACTCCTGGACTGGACATTTTTGCTACAAAGGGTGTCTGGTTGGGACTCTTGGCAACCCTAGATAGCTTTACTCTATCTTGAGTAACGGGAGCAGTGAAGCTACGGCAGCATACGTGTTCATGAAAGCTGTAGAAACCCCTCTGGAACCATTGGTACTTACTTGCTAAACTTGTGCTGCTACCATAGCCTCACTTTTCCTCGTACCTGAGCTTGGTAGATTAAAGCTCGCTTGGGTATGTCTACAGGAGCTGCAGTCACATCTCATGATTGCCATACAGACATAGCCATAGCTTTTGGAAATGGAGGGCACTAAGCACCTCTCAGCAGTTGCTCAGAAGCTTTTAGGATTGCGGAAAGCCATGCACAGGTCCTCTGAACTGGGGTGGGTTGTTGTCTTTTTTATTATTATTATTATTATTTTTTTAAGAATTGGTTATAGATGAAGTGCAAATTTTTAGTGAAATAGTAAAAAATTAATTACTACATATAATCAGGAGTGACGTTTTGCAACACATCATACAGGTTTTTGAAATAAAATTTGGTTAAATGCAATGAACATATCCTAATCCTGATTTTTCTAAAATGAATACATCATCTAGATTAGCTGGACTAAATGCAAGTGTGATGGCATGGGACCTCATGGCTATCAAACTCTACATAAAGAACAAACAAATCACCTAGGTTTTCCATGGACTTATATTTGTCACCTTTCTCAGTTACTGTGTCTGGATTTGCTACAGCCACAGTGATCTTATTCAGTGTCTCTGTCTTTCTTGCTCACATACACATGCACATACTTCTATACATAACATCTCATCATTTTAAAAAACATTGAAAGGGAAATCACACAAAACCGTCATTACCAAAGAGCACTGGAATCATGTCTTAAACTCCCAGAAGCCTGAAAATTCAGAGTTCAGATGCAAAGTATGAATATGGTCCTTATGCACAATACAGCTCTTCTGTGCCCTAGCTCTTGACTTAATTCCTAACAAAAAGCTTCCACGCTCTTTTTTATTTAAATCATTGGTTTGATCATCTTTTCTTTCTTATGCTTGACTTTGGTACTCTACTGTAGACAAATGTAATATATAGAGCTTATGAAAACTGACAGCTAGTAAATCAACATTATTTTGCTAGTAAATTACCAGGCTAGCTCAAGCGGCTTTTAACTCTTTCCCATGGGACAAATGATTTGAACTGGCTGAAGTTTAAGTCAACACTTTGGGCACTGATTTAGCTGGTGATTATGAAGAAGGCTTTGTTGGCATAAACCTATGCTTTGATCATCAGAGTAGTTGGAGTTTTTGAGTTCTCTACAGTTCCAGACAATAGTTTTATCTAAGCCATTTAGTAAGTGAACAACTGTACATTGTTTAGGGGTCTAGATTACATTCTGTCTGCTACTATCATGTGACTGCTTTAGTACAAATAGTGAAGTTATGACTATGTCAGATGTTATCACTACACTGACCAAAAAAGCCAGTTATTGTAAAGGGGGGAGAGGAAGGCTTGGCTTGTCATCTTTTGGTATCATTAGGGTTTTCACTTCTTTTAGTTTCTTTGTAATAGTATAAACATCATTTATCTTTAGATTAGATGAGGTGCATTCTGATTTAATGCAAAGATTTAAAATATTATATGATTCTTGTGTTCCTTTTGCCTTTCATTTGATTTTTTGCTTGATCTTATGTGATTTCCTAAGAGGTTCTGAGCACCTTTTACTCTCATTGAGCCTAGAGTTAAAGGACAAAAAGGATCACCAAATCAACTAGTCCAGCCTTTCTCTCCAGTTGACTTCTTTAAGTAATTCCTAAAATTTTCCAAAGTCTTTTGAAATTAAAAAAAAAAATCTGGTTTTGGTTATCGTTCCATTTAATTTAAATTAACCAACTCATGATCACTTGATTCACAGTTATTTCTTATGGCCAGCTCATGTGTGATGTCATAGAATCAAAGAATTGTTGGACTGGAATGGACCTTGAGAGGTGGCTTGAGAGGTGACAATTCTCTTAATTGTCCTTAGATTTATTTGTTGAAGTCAAGATTATTAAATTTTTTCTCTTTGAGTATCTAGAATGCTGCTTGGTTCAACAGTAATTCCTCACGGATATGTCTACACTGCAAAGTTAATTCGGAATAACAGCCATTATTCTGAATTAACTTCCATAGCGTCTAAACTGCTATTTCGAATTAAATAGCAGGGCGCTTAATTCGAGTTTGGTAAACCTCATTCTATGAGGAGTATCGCCAAACTCGAATTAGCTAATTCGGAATAAGCGCTGTGTAGATGCTTAGTCCGAATTAGCTGGCCTCCAGCCGTTCCCAGTTCCCTCTGGTGGCCACTCTGGGCCAAACCAGGAAAACTCTACTGCTCCCCCCTGCCCAACCCCAGAGCCCTTAAAGGGGCAGAATTCGTTTGGCCACAGGGCCTGTGCCAGCTGCAGGCCTGCCAGCCCAGAGCCTGCAGGAGCTGCCCCTGACCCAGGTGCCAGCATGAGCCAGCAACCCACTGCCAGCCAGCCCTCCACTGCTCCCCAGGACCAGTCTGGCAGCTCCCAGGAGCCTGCCGGGGACGGAAAAGGCGGGCGCCATCCTTATCCAGTGCAGAGATCATGGACCTGATTGAGATTTGGGGGGATGGCTTCAACTAGACCAGGAACGTGGCCCTCTGCCGAAGGATGGTAGACAGCCTGGCCACCAAAAGCCACGTGTGCAACCAGGAGCAGGTGCGCACTAAAATTAAAGAGCTGTGGCAGGCCTATGCAAGGGCTGCAGCGGGCAGCTCCCAACCAGGGGCAGACCCAGACCCCTTCCCGTATTTTGATGCCCTGGACTGCATCCTGGGGGATCAGACTGTCCGTGCCCCCCAGGTGGTCATCGACCCTGGGGCCAAGGGCCCTGACCAGAGCACGGAGGAGGAGGAGGAGGAGGACGATGGCCACGAGTCCCAGGATCCTGGAGGGAGCGTGTCGCGCATGCCGGAACCCAGAGCCTTGCTAGCAAGCCTGTCGACTGTGTCGTCCGACACTGGGGAGGCCTCAACATGTGAGTGCCATCACTCTCCCCTTATGTGGGGTGGGAGAGGGATCCCAGGGACTGCACATGTGGGCCTTGCTGACCATGGATCATGCAGGAACCTATGTATGTACGGCACCAGCCGGTACATGTGGCCCTGGCTGCCTGCAATACAGGGGCCCTGGCCTCTTACACCCACGCATGTATGTATGAAGGCACATGACATGCTCCTGACCCCGGGGAGAGACACTGCACAATGCCCTCCCTCCAAAAGCCCCCTCTACGCAGAGGCAGGGCACATCTCCCTTTCTTCCCCTCCCCCCCACACACCCACACTATATACAGCACAGGGGCATGGGTGCAGTCCTGGGCCAGCTCTCACTCCCGGGGATAGCAGGACATGATAGTGCAGAGACCTTCCGTCCTCATCTTGCAGAGGTTGGGCTGGGTTTCACCCACTGTGTCCCCGGGGATAACAGAGCACGTCTCTGGTTTGTCCACAGGTGCACCAGCTGCGAGTGCAGGGCACACCACCCCGCCCAGGACAGCCTTCAGCACCCGGGGCAGCAGGATGACCTGCCACCTGCAGGAGTACCACCGGCAGCACCTGGCACTATATGCTAGGTAGGTCTGCTGCCAGGAGCACTGCGTGGAGGAAGACCTACAGCTGCAGCGGGAGGGCTTGAGGGAGCTGCTTGCCCAGGGCCGTGCCATATAGGATCACCTGCAGACCCTGGTGCAGAGATTGGTGCCTGCTGCTGCTCCAGCCCCTGTGGCCGCTCCAGCTATCGCTCCTCCTCCCATTCCTGCCCCCCTTCCCACTTCTTCCTCCTCACCCGCCCTCCCCCACCTGCCATACCCGCTCCCCCCCGGGAACGCCAGCGCTCCTGCACGCACAGTGCTGCAAGACAGGAGGGCCAGCAAGACCCCCAACCCTGAGCTTCTCTTCCCCTTTCCATCCTTTGCCTCCCCCTTCCAGCTCCCTCCTCCCATCCTCTCTTCTTCTGTCTCCCGCCTCCTCTCCCAAGTCTCACCAGGGTTTCATTCTCCCTCCCCAGTTTTGTGAAATAAACAGAGTTTGCGTTTATGAAAATACGTGTGTTTTATTTGACATTAGGAAGGGGGGCTAGGGAGAGGTAAGTGGAAGGATGTGAGGGAGGAATGAGGCACAAGCCCCCAAGGGGGCAGACCAGGGAGGCTCTGAGTGCTCCTCAGGGTGGATGCTCTCCCGCAGGGCTTCCTGGATACTGACAGCCCTCCCGATGGACGTCCCAGATGGCAGCCTGCAGCAGGTGCAGCCAGACTGATGGCAACGCGTCCACAAGACGCATCAGAGTGCCCAGGGGTAGCTCTGTCTCCATGTTGCAGAGTGCTACTGTGTCTCGAGTAAGGGCAACCACAGCACTCTAAGACACAAATGATTTGCTGTTCCGCAGCGAGGCAGGCAAGCAAGCAGGGACACCTGAGAATCGGCTGGCCGGGTGTGTGTGTGTGTGTGTGTCCCTTTAAGCACAAGCCTCAGATAGCCTTAGGCAACAGGCACACATAGACACTCCTGACCTGATGCCCTGCCTGACCTGGTTCTGGCTGGCCTTAAATCCGAGTCTGTGTCTAGTCAGTGTGGATGCAGTATTTCGAATTAGCAAAATGCTAATTCGAACTGCATTTTGTGTGTAGACGTGTTAATTCGAATTAGCTTAATTCAAATTAACTATTTCAAATTAAGATAACTCGAATTATCGCTGTAGTGTAGACATATCCTACAATAGCAGTGTGAGAAAAAAGGTCAATGAGGCAAAGGTAAAGTAACATAGCATTGGTTAAATATAACAGACTAGACATTTACTTACATTCTGCATTACAGAACCACTTAACATTTTATTAAGAGCAGGATGATGATCTTTTTCAACAAACTGATATCTGACAAATGGACTATTACTGGTATGGTGCTATTTTAAACAGACTTTGTTCCTTTTGGCTGATTCTTGGCCTGTGGCTAGTCCCAGACGTACCTCTTCTTTTTAAATGTATTAAGAGCTGACAGTCTCTTAATACATTTAAAAGGCTAACGTGCAGCGGGGGAACCCAGCGCAAGCCGGGACAGCTGATTCCCAGCTTGCGCTTTAGCTTCCCTCTTGATGCGCTTTAGCCTTTAGGGGTTAGCTCCCAGGCCGAGAGAAAACCCCTCTGCGGCTCTCTGCTTATTGACTAGTTGATAAGCTAGTCAATGAGTTGATTAAGCTAAATTTAACATCCCAAATCTGAGACAAACTTTAAAGTAATTGAATAAACTGAAGAAGTGCTCTTGTGGCTCTTCAGAGAACTTCCCCTAATATGCAGTTGATCTCAGAAGTTCTGTGTAAATGTACTTAGTAAAGATCCAGGAAAGTTTGTTTGATATATTAAGAAGACACATGGTTACATATTCACTAGTTTTAGTGTTAAGTCGTGGCCTGGGTTTATTAATATAGCAGGAATCAAGGTAAATATTTATTTCTGTTTTAAGTGTTTCTAAACTGGAGTGGAGGTTTATATCATTTCTAATTTGTCTCGTAGTGATTATTGGAAATTCTCTCTCTCTCTCTCCCTATCCCCCCCCCCCCGCCCCCCAGGGAGACGATGAAATGTGAGAGAAAACGAGTGATTGGTTAGGGTTTTACAGCGCCTTTTGATAAGATGCACCATTCTTATATGAGGTGGTATGTTTCTGTTTAGATATTTGAGGCCTAATTTTATGCCCACTGAAATCAGTTGGGAGTATTACCACTGACTCTGTAGAGCTCTGAACCTGATCCTTAGTTTCTAGTCCAGAGATTTAAGGATCTTAATTATATATGCGGCTTTGCAATCGGTTAATTGGTTGAAATGATCTATCATTGAGAAACCAACTGAGGTTTTGATTAATTATTTTGATAAAGCTCTGATGAATGCTTTGTGTTTGGTCAATCTGTGATTGTACTGAGGCAGATTCTGGTTCATGTTTTATGTCATCTTATGGAAGTTATATCTTTCATTTCATTTTCATCCACAATATACCTTTCATTCTTTAGTGACATTAGTATAATTACATTAAGGCTACGTCTACACTGGCATGATCTTGTGCAAAAAGTCTTTAGCGCAAGAGTTCTTGCGTTAAAGTAGTTGCGCAAGAGATCATCTACACTGGCATGTGCTTTTGCAGAAGGGCATCCCTTGCCAGTGTAGATGCTTTCTTGCGCAAGAAAGCTCTGGTGGCCATTTTAACAATAGGGCTTTCTTGCGCAAGAAATTCATGTTGCCTGTCTACACTGGCCTCTTGCACAAGAACAGTTGCGCAAAAGGGCTTATTCCTGAGCGGGAGGGTCAGAGTTCTGGTGCAAGAAGCCCTGATTTCATATATTAGAATGTCAGTTTACTTGCGCAAGAACACGCGGCCAGCATAGACAGGCAGCAAGTTTTTGCGCAAGAGTGGCCGCTTTTGCTCAAGATCGCGCCAGTGTAAACACAGCCTAAGAGTGTGCAGCAGCTTATAGCTAAACATTTGCTTTGTGGATACATACAAATCACCTGATTGTAGTGTTCTTATTTTATGTGCAACTGATGGCTGCTGTTCCTTAAAGAGTGTAGGGCTTGTTGTTGTTATTTGTTGTTTTTTAATAAAATTTCTTATTTCCTTAGGATAGCAGTCCTATCATGTAAACACATTACCAACCATGGATTTGTCATCATTTGCCTTTAGTTATAGAAAATCTGCACAGTATATTTTTTTCTTCAAGGAAACATAGAAGGATAAAAATAGGCTGTAAACAGAATAGCCTTTAAAGAATAGTACTGAAAACAGAAGGGAATTCTTGAGAAAATTGCTATGTGATTTTCCCATTCCTTCATCCTGAAACACAGGTTGGATCTAGATCCAGAATAATGAACAGAGTCACAATTCTTTTAAACAGGATACTGTTAGCCCTTAATTCTGATTATATTACATTTTAACTGTGGCATGTTTTGATTAAAGAAGTGCCATATTCCAAAATATTGCTTTTTTTGATTTTGGATAATTACGTGAAATGGAAAAGCAGCATGTTTTGTAAAGCAGGGAATAAGGAGGAACATAATTTTGCTCATTTTTCATAGGGATCAGAATTTGTTGTGGTGAAGTTCACTCTACTATTGTTGAAGTTAGTGAGAGGAGGCTCAGTCTCCCTAAGTGGTTCAGTTTCAAAGAGCTTTAAAATTACTTCTCAGGTCTTTAGTCTTGGTCCTCTTTAAAAATTACTGGAATAATTCCCAGTGATTTCAGCACAAGAAGTTTGTTATAAAACTCACAACTTGATTCACCGCCAAGGTTGCAGTGCTTTGGGATGTAATTTGCAAATGCTTATGAGGCACATGGTATTGGGGACCACATAAGTACCTCAAAAAGAGGTATACAGAGAAGCACACTGGTGTCTAAGCTCATACAACAGTTTGAAAGAATTCAGTGTGTCTAAAAAGGCAGTTCTTTCACAGGGTGCCCAATTCTTGATCTATTTATGCATTTTATTTTGTTGTTGCGATTATTACTTCTTTCCTTCTACTTCTCTCTTTCCCATTTCCTTGTTTTGGGATTGGTCATAGCACTTATGAAAGATGTGGGTCTTTCATATATTCCTGAAAATTATCAAAATCTCTGATTTCCTTTGCAAAAGTATCCCACAGCAGAGCTCGCTCCTGTCCCGCCACACCACAGAAACAGAAATGCATCCATATACTTAAACACTCTTCTAAATGACAAAAAAGTACTTGGTCTTTGGTATGCCATGTTTATTTTCAACCAGACCAAGGGACTGCTCACTCTGGTCCTGATCCTGATCTGGGCTGATGAGTGACAGATGATCCTTGTGACCTCAGTGAGAACTGTGAATAATCAGTAATTTTTGAGGTGCCTTTGTATAGGAAAAGATTATTAACCATATATGGCATTTATAATTGAATCAAAGAGAAATTGTTAAAAGTAACCAAATTAGAATGCATTCAGTAACTTATACAAAAGTAAAAAATACTGTTGTTTTGCCAACAAAACCATTTAAGATCCTTCACATATCAGCTGGAGTATTGTGCAGATTGATATATTTCTCGACAGTCTGTAGTACTTTACAGGGATTATCATTTGTGTAACCTGCTAGGACAAAATGCAATGTGTTCATCTGCAAAATTTCAGACAACGAACAACTGTTGTTAATTATGTTTTAAATTCACTTAGCAGCAGTTCCAGCTTGGGGGCTTTATTAATACTGGGCAGAGAGAGGGAGGGAGGAAACTGTGCTTGAAATTTTGAAAGGTAAGCAGGGTTTGCTGGCTTTTTCTTTTACCTTTAGATCATCTTCCACAATTCTGAAACTCTTTAACTCTGTTAATGGATATGGAAGCTTTATTTACATTGGACTACTTTACTTTTACTGTTATTATTATTATTCTAAGTTGTTATTACTATTACCTTATATTATTTATAATAAAGTATTACTATTCTGTTTCATTATAGTAGCTCTGAGAGGGCTGAGTGAAGGGCTAACTTGTATGCTTATAATTTGATCAGAAACATTCCCTTCCAGGACAGATAACAGGAGGAGCTCAGATAATGAGGGGCGGGGGGAGTTGTCAGACAATAATTTAATGACAGATGCTGAGGTTCAGTAAGTTAGTTTTATAATCACTAACATACAAATTGTTAATATTATCTATCAACTATACAAAGTCAGAATCTTTTAAATTAAACTCAAATAGCATTTTTCTTTGTCCATCTGTACATTTTGATTATAGTGTACGGAAAATTTGTCATTGGTTTATGTGTGTACAGTGATATCAACATTTGCTGATAGGAATGGAAGGATTAGAGTTCTGCGAGTACCACAGAAAATGTAGGGAATAGGATTGCGAAGAAAAACCATGTACTCTTTATTTGCACTTTCTTGAGAGCTATGTTCCAAAGCACGTGACAAAGGGAGAAGTGGATGATGGACTTCAGTGTGGGGTTGGACAGAACAACTAATAGCTGTTTAACAATGGGCCTGATATTGAGGAAACTTCACATTTAAGTGGTCTGTTTCTTTTCTCGTTGTAGCTATCATATTTTTCATTAAAATATTAACTGAAACTGAAACTTAAATTTTTGAATGTGAAACTTGTTGCCTTGTACTAGAGCAGTTATGTTGTAAAGGTAAATAATGAGTAAAAGAATGTAATTCTAAACTCCAAGCAAATTCAGTTGTTATATGTATGTTTTCCATTTACAGACCTCCAGAACTGCACGTTCTGATGAAGATAAAGAAGGGGCCTGGGATGCTTGGGGAGCGTGGAGCGATTGCTCACGGACGTGTGGGGGAGGAGCCTCATATTCTCTAAGGAGGTGTTTAAATGGCAGGTTTGTCAGTTACCTACAGCTATAGTTTTACTCCTCAACAGCTATGCTCTGATTTCCTCTCTTCCCTCTCCTCCCATGTCATGTTGTATTCTCTTTGTGAACAAATTACTGTGCATGTGTATGAAATCCAGGCGTTTATTTTATTTTATTTTTTGTACAATGTATTCCTAGGGGCAGTCAGATAAAACAAATTTAGGTCCCAAGTCAGGAAAAAAACTTAAGCACATGGTTAACTGCTGTGCTGAGTAAGGGTCTTAAATGGCTAGACTGACTCATTAATGATGTAAAAAACACAAAAAATCCCCCTCCAGCAGGAAAAGGAATATGCAAACTAGCTGTGTACCATCACCCAGTATGTAAGGGGATGATTGCCTGTGACTGTCTTATAAACAAAAACAACTCATTCCACATGCAGAAGGGGTATCAAGCTGCTTCTGTCCCTTGAGGCTCCTGTTTTCTATGCCCTGCTGGGGCCGTGAAGGGATGTTAAATTTTATTATATTATGGTCACTATTTCCAAGTGGTCAAGTTATAATTCCCTCTTGAACCAGATCCTGTGCTCTACTTAGGACTAAATCAAGAATAGCTTCTCCCATTGTGGGTTCCAGAACAAACAGTAATTTAAGGTATAAAGAAATTTTATTTCTTCATCCCATCCTGAGATGATGTTTACCTAATCAATATGGGGAAAGTTGAAATCCTCCACTGTTATCGAATTTAAAAAATTCGATAGCCTCTCTAATCTTCCTTAGCATTTCATAGTCACTATCACTGTCCTGATCAGGTGGTCGATAATATATCCCTACTGCTATATTTTTATTATCGGAGCATGGAATTACTATCCATAGAGATTCTGTGGAACATTTTGGCTCATTTAAGGTTTTTACTTCATTTGATTCTACATTTTCTTTCACGTATAGTTCTGCTCCCCCACCAGCACAACCTGTTCTGTCCTTCTGATATATTTTGTCCCTTGGTATGACTGTGTCCCACTGATTGTCCTCATTCCAACAAGTTTCCGTGATGCCTATTATACCAATATCCTCCTTTAAAACTAGGCACTGTAGTTCACCCATTTTACTTTTTACAGTTCTAGCATTGCATATAAGCACCATCCCAAAAGTTTTCCCAGATCCTAATAAATCTAAACCCCTCCTCTCTACACCATTGTCTCATCCATGCATTGAGAGTCTGAAGCTCTGCCTGCCTACCTGGCCTTGCATATGGAACTGGAAGCATTTCTAACATCTGCCTTTTCCTAATGCTGGAGTTCCCTCCCCCGGAGATGTATCCTCAGTGCGAGGAAGAAGGGTCCTAACTATGGGATCATTTCCCTCTGTTCCAGTTGCATGTTCTCCTTCTCTGAGCCTTTCATCCTCCTTAACAGCACAGGGGCTGCCTGACCGGAAGTGGGGCAGTTCTTCAGTGTCCCAGAAAGCCTCATCTGCCTATCTCTTGGCCTCCCATAGCTCCTCCAATTCAGCCACCCTGGCCTCCAAAGTCTGTACGTGGTTTTTGAGGGCCAGAAGCTCCTTGCACCAAATGCACACATACGCCACCCGCCCATGTGGCAGATAATCATACATGCTACATTGGGTGCAATAAACAGGATAGCCCCAGCTCTGCTGCTGGGCTTCTGCTTGCATTCTCTCCTATAGATAATTAGGTTATTGATAGAGTTTTTATTTAAATCAGGAAGTTTTGTTTTTAGTTTATTTTAAAAGTTTTAAAGAATGGCAAGTGTACCTCAACCCCTTCCAACTCCCCTTCTGAATTCCCTCTCGAAACTCCTGTTAGCTGCCCCTGTTTGCAAAGCTCTCTGGCCTTCCTGATAATCCCGCCCCCTGGCTAAGGCTCAGCCAATGAACTGAGGATTCTAGATTTCAAATCCTTTTTAAGAAGCTCGCAGCTTCCAACTGCCAGCCACAGCACACAGTCCTTCAAACAAACAGTTCAGCATTTGAATCTACAGACAGACAGACAAACACAAGCTTAGCACACAGTTTCTTTCAGGCAACCAGCAACTAACCCCCAACACACACTACAGACAGCCATTTACCTCAAGGGTGCCGTATTTACTCCTCCTTCACCTGGAGAGCTCCCTCTCGAAACTCCCTGTTAGCTGCCCCTGGTCACAAAGCACAAAATATTTGATTGTAACCCTTTAAATTAAATAATTCTAGAAGTATAAAGATAGATTAATTTAGGTCCGATTCCTGACCTTGTCATTCTTTCACAAATGAGTAATCCAGTCGGTGTGTTCAGTGTGTTACTATAAGAACAGATTACTGCTGTGATTAAAGGTTCCACTATTCAATTCACAATTGTTTTTGTTATGGAATTCCTGCTGATTTCATTGTTCAAAACCTTTAGCAATTGTATTTCAAGTCCCATTTTGTTATGATTGTACAGTATGAGGTATAATAGCCAGAAAGTCAATTACTCTTAATGAAGGCTGGTAATGTGATATGCCAGTCAAGTCCCCAGCAGTATGTGGCTAAAGCTGACCATTGTTAAAATAGTTCCTGTTTCTCAGTGTATTTTGCATAGGGGTCTTTGAATGCATTGACTTTGCAGGAAAAAAAGCCAAATACTTTATCAGTGTGTTAGTAACTGTGAAATGAGTGCAATAAATAGTTGCAGTATAAATTCCAGTCAGTTTTCATTAATATTTTAATATATTCCCTTGTGGGAAAAAAACACATGTTTTCTGTATCTTGAGAAATTTATAATGTCCAGGTTTTTTTGTGATTTTTTTTTATTGTTATGTTCAGGAAAAACACATTGGGAAACAACATTTTCACATTTTTATATGCTGAAACCATAATTAATATACATCATCCCTTTGCAAAGTTGGAAACTAGAGGCAGCAAATCACTACTATCTTGAGCTAGAGGAGTTGCCTCTTCAGCACAGCTGGCTTTGCTCTTGCTTGAGCCTCCACTGACTGTTTCTTTTATAGTCGTGTTTTTTCACTTTCATATACATTTTATTGGACACTTTTCTAATTAAAAATAATGGAAATGATGCAAAAGAAGGAAATCCAGTACACTATAGGCAAATGGTTAGGTATCAGTCTTTTTTTTTGTCCCTGGAAGGCAGTTCTTTGTCCACACTAAAAGTATTCTGGGTTTTAGAAATAATGTTATTTTTCAAACTAATTACCTATCAAGTCATTTAAAATGTAGGTGTATCTATTTAATGCTAGATTCAGCCACCTGAACTCATGATCAGTAGTGTCTTATTCCATGAAAACTTTTAGCCAGTGGGACTGCTTATGATTAAGTGCTCTGTCTGTGTAAGATTGACAAACCTAGCCCTTACTCAGTGGTATGTGAGCCTCCACTGATCCATATATAAATACAAATAAGTTATAGCGTTTAAATGAAAATTCAATAATGTGACAATTTCTTTTTCAAATTGGTGCCATTTCAGCTTCCAACAGAAGACTGTGCAAAAGTCTTGAATTGTCTCAGCTACATGCATTTCATTTTATGATCGCTGTAGAAATGCATACATTAATTAGATTTATAGTATTTCAGACAAAATGAAATGGGTATGGGTGTGTCTAAACTACATCCCTTTTTTGATAAAGGGATGTAAATTAGACATATCGAAATTGTAAATGAAGCTGGGATTTTAATTTCCCACGCTTCATTTATATAATGGTGGCTGCAGCTTTTTTTCGAAAAGCCGCTTTAAAAAAAAACGCGGTCAAGACGGAGCTCTTTCAACAGAAATGCCCCATTTTGAAAGATCCTATAACCCCCTTTGTCTAATAAAGATGCGGGGTGTGTGTGTGTGGGGGGGGGGGGATGTTCAAAAAAAGCCACGGATGCCATTCTGTAAATGAAGTGTGGGAAATTCAAATCCCGGCTTCATTTACAATTTTGATATGTCTGATTTATATCCCTTTATCGAAAAAGGGATGTAGTTTAGTCATATACTATGAGTCTAGAGGAAATTTTTCCAATGCATTCTGCTCATTTGACTGTGAATCAGCAGAAATGCACACACCAATGAAGAAAAATGGGAGAGAAAAGAAAGAAGTTTGTGCTGAAATGCAGGCAGCTGTTTCTTTGTAAAACACAAAAATGATCAAAATGTGCAGAATATAGATTCTTTTCTGACTTGATGCACATATATTAGACATGCTTCTGGGGGGATTCGGTGCAAAAAAATTAAAATTTGGCACAAAGAAATTTAGAATTGTGTGCATAGTATTTTAAAATTCTTCATATTTTGTCAAAATATTTAATATAATACCACAGGACTACACACTGCTTCATTTATTTTGGCAAATTATTTAAACTATAGTACAGTGGATGGAAAATTTCAGTGGGTAGCATTGAAGGAAATCACCAACTCCCCTTTGTCTAATAAAGATGGTAAGAGGCAGGTCATTGGGTAATTGTATAGTCGATACAATTTGTATCGACTACACAATTAGTTGATAAGGGAAGGTGCTCAGAAGGACCTATGCCCACTGCGACTCTGCAGTTTAAGTGTAGTAAGAGCTGGGCATGTAGGCAGCCCAGCTGATACTGCATTTAAGCTGCAGGACCACAGTTAACCAGGTTAACTCCTGGACCTAGCGTGAGCCAGGACTGAGCCAGACTTGCTTAGTCCCAGCTCACACTGGGTCCAGCAGACCCTGTCTGTGGGGAGTCTCCGTGGGGAGTTGAGCCCCCCCGTGAACAGGGGCTGCTGCGGAGCAGCCTCTGTTTGTGGCCGGCCCATCTGCACCAACTCCTGTCTGTGGGCAGTCCCAACTCCCTACTGGGACCAGGAGCGGCCCTAGACCAGCTGCTGGCGACTGGTGCCCTAGGCGAAACGCAATCGGCACCCCCACCTCCAAAGCCCTCAACAGCCATTTTCTTGGCACCCTAGGCAACCGCCTAGGTCGCCTGTACTGGCTGGGACCCCCTGTGGACAAGGGCTGCCACCGGAGCAGTGGGGGAGGAGGGGGGAGAAGGGAGAAAGTGGCTCTACAGAGATGGTGCTGTCCCTCCATGCCAAGTATGCCATGGACTACTCTTTTACATACCTATTGTCTGATAGTAATGTATCTAGATTTGACCATTTATTTCTAGTTATTACTCAAAAATATATGTAGTCATATGCTCAGTGTTCCACCATAGGCTACTGAAGAGAAAGTGAGGACTGGGGAGTCAAACTCAGAATTTATTTTGGCTAGTGACCATCTCCAGAAAGATAAGAAATGGTTAATGGATCACATTTTTCTAGGAGGGTTTTTTTTTATCCAAAAATTTAGACCAGCTCTAATCACTAAAGCATCACAAGCATTTTAAAGGACATAATGTCTTTTACAGTACTCTGTCAATGTATATGGCCTGTTTTATACTCCTGAGGAAATTGACAAAGACAGTGGGAATAGTTCACTAAGCAGTCTGGCTGCTACATTCTGCTCTGATAGAGGGGACACAGCCTGCTCCATGTCTATGTCCTCAGAAAGACCCCAAAGATCTGTCGCTCCATGACAAGTGTGCTATAATAATAGTGAACAAGGAGTACAGTGTATCTCTTTCTCACACAAGACTGCTCAGTCCCTTCTCCACCCACAGGGTATGTCTACACTACAAAGTTAGTTCGAACTAACGGATGTTAGTTTGAACTAACTTTCATAGGCGCTACACTAGCGCTCCGTTAGTTCGAACTTAATTCGAACTAACGGAGCGCTTAGTTCGAACTAGGTAATCCTCATTCCACGAGGATTAAGCCTAGTTCGAACTTGCTAGTTCAAATTAAGGGCTGTGTAGACCCTTAATTCGAACTAGTGGGAGGCTAGCCCTCCCCAGGTTTCCCTGGTGGCCACTCTGGCCAACACCAGGGAAACTCTACTGCCCCCCTCCCGGCCACGGACCCCTTAAAGGGGCACGGGCTGGCTATTGTGCCCGTGCCAGGTGCAAGCCTGCCAGCACCCAGCCAGCAGACACTGCACCTGGCACGGATCGAGCCAGCCACCCGATGCCCCCCAGCCCTCCCCCTCTTCCCGGGACCAGGCTGGCGGCTACTGGGAGCTTGCCCGGGACCGCAAGAGGCGAGCACCCGCCTGGGCTAGTGTGGACATCGTGGACCTCGTCCACGATCTCCGCACTAGGCACAGGAAAGTGGCCAGCTAGGGCAGGAGAGCTGCCAGCCTGGCCACCCAGGAGCAGGTGTGCATGAAAATCAAGGGGGTCCACTGAGACCCCCGACCCTGAGCCCTGAGCTTAGAATGGCCGTACTGGGTCAGACCAAAGGTCCATCTAGCCCAGTAGCCTGTCTGCCGACAGTGGCCAACCCTAGGGACCCTTGAGGGGATGGACCGAAGACAGTGACCAAGCCATTTGTCTCGTGCCATCCCTCTCCAGCCTTCCACAAACCTTGGGCAGGGACACCACTCCTACCCCCTGGCTAATAGCACTCCATGGACCCAACCTCCATGACTTGATCTCACTTCCCTTTAAACTCTGTTCTAGTTCTAGCCTTCACAGCCTCCTGCAGCAAGGAGTTCTACAGGTTGACTCTTTGCTTTGTGAAGAACAACTTTCTGTTACTAGTTTGAGCCTGCTACCCATTCCTTTCCTTTGGTGTCCTCTAGTCCTTCTTTATGGGAACTAATGAAGAACTTTTCTTGATGCACCCTCTCCACCCAACTCCTGCTTTTAGAGACCTCTATCCTGTCCCCCCTCTGTCTCCTCTTTTCTAAGCTGAAAAGTCCAAGTCTCTTTAGCCTCTTTTCATATGGGACCTGTTCCCAACCCCTGATCATTGTAGTAGCCCTCCCCTCTCCCAACCTCTCTCTTCCCCTCTCCCACCTCCTTTTCCCAGTCTCCCCCAGTTTTGTTCAATAAAGACAGATTCCATTTTTGAACACAATTGTCCTTTATTTTGTACATCAAGAAAAGGGGCTAGGGAAGGGTAAGTGGAAGAAGGTGAGGGAGGAATGGGGTACGAGCCCCCGATGGGGAGGACTGGGCTGGCTCTGCGGGCTTCTGTGTGTGGAAGCTCTCCTGCAGCCCCCCGATTGCCCCCTCTACCCAGATGGCAGCCTGCGGCAAGTGCAGCCGGGCTGATGGCCGAGTGCTGTGATGTGCCCAGTGTGGGTACTCCGGGCAGTCCAAGCCAGGACTGCTTTGCAAGCGGGGCACCCCTGAGAACTGTCTGTCCGGGGTGGGGGTCGGGACCCTTTAAGCACAGCCCTCGGCTAGCCTGAGACAGCATCTCCACGCTCTAAGTCCTCCTCTGATGCCCTGCCGGCACTGCTTCCGGCCATCCTTAAGCCTGGTTCAGGGTCCACTTAATGTGGACATGCTAGTTCAAATTAGCAAAACGCTAATTCGAACTAGTTTTTAGTTCTAGACGCGTTAGTTCGAATTAGCTTAGTTCGAATTAACTAATTCGAACTAAGTTAGTTCGAACTAACTCTGTAGTGTAGACATACTCACAGTGATTTACATCTCTACCAGCTATTTCAGGTACCTGAACCTATGTGCCTGAGCTGCTAGAGAGGAACACGTAACTGCTCTTGTGGCATCTTTTTGCTTTCTTATCAGAAGTAACTTTTCTCCATGGAAGCAAAGAAATCTGTAGGGAACATGAATTCTGCACATGTGCGATGATGCAGAATTCCTCCAGGAGTAATCAGAAGTAATTCTATTGAAGTCCCTTTGGTTAGGCTTAAAATGGGACATAGGGAACCTATGAAACCTCCTCACAAAGTAAATTTGTCTTTCATAAACTTTGCAATAGGTTGTGATCATAATATAAATGATACCTAACAGGAAAAGCCAAACTGTTTCATAAGGTGGACAGCAGTGTAACCTATTCAGTTCCTAAGCCATATGATGGAGGTTTGTGTTTAAACCTTGTATTTTTGGGGAGAGATTATGTAAGAACTGTACTAATAATATTCCAGCTTTCAAGAGAATAAATAGTTGTAAAACATGCTGTTATTTTAACTATTACTTCTAGTCAAAGCCCTTTTTGTTTTTCAGGAGTTGTGAAGGTCGGAATATACGATACAAAACCTGCAGCAATAACGTGAGTCTAGCCTGTAATTCAGTTTTACTACTTTTCTTATTTCTTCACATCAAATAATATGTATAGTTTCATAAACTTTCATTCTTTTTTGAAATCTAACAGAGGATAGTTTTCTTCCCATTCTGTATTATTGCCCACTGTTAGAGATTTGACTCTACCTAATTGACACCATCAGGTTTTGAATTTACATTTCCTGAATGTACATTATTTTATGGAATTATAGTGCCAACTATGATTGAGAATGTTTTATTTGAATTCCTAGACTAATCTGGTTTTATCCTGAATTAGCTAATGTCTTTCTTGGAGGAGTCATCTCTCGAATGAGGCATAAACCTGAGTTCTTGACCACTTGTGGTCATAAAAGATCCCATAGCACTTTTCACAAGAGCAAGGATGCTAACCCCAATGCCCTTTTCAAATTTCAGTTTGGGTAATTACTACCATTATTTCCTCTGCATTGTTAGGCCCAGATTTTCTTACTTATAATATACAGAATTGTATGTGTATTGCATGCATAATTCTTACAATTGTATAAGCAATTTCAGTGAATGCATATCTGAGTGGATATCTGAGTATGCTGTTGCCATAACTGCAATAACTGCATGTAGAAATGTTATGTGCATTTTTGCACACGTGTGTTAGTGCTGTTAAGTATCTGCCATGTTTCTCCCAAAATTTGCTGCATATCTTTGACTTGTAGTTAGTAAAGCACTGTATTATCCCTCTGAATAGAAGCCTATGTGTAAATGTACTGTAAATTGTTATTGGTTGGTTTCATGACAAGCAGCCAACTCCTACCCTGGTTTACCTCCCAGAGCAATATGACATTGAGGTAATCTCACTTAAGAGAGGAAGAAAGGAGACTACAAAATTAAGACAGAAGCATGTAGTTTTATTATTTAAAAAGATCTCCATTTATGTTTTATTACTGTTAACTTGATTCAGGCCCACTAGTTCTGGGGAAAGGGCAATTATTTTCACACAAATACTCCTTTACCAGTGAGCAGTGCGGTTTTACCCAGTAAAATGCAGGTGATATTTGCAACACTGTCAGCCTCAGCAGCAGGCATCAGTATAATGTGACTGAGGCCTGAAATTGGCAACTACACAGGAGATCTGTTGAATTGCTCCATAGAACCCATTAATCAGTCTACAATATCTATTTTTTCTGTGTTGCCATTTGGCTTTCAAAGTCTGTGAAAGACCAGTCCTAGCACTTGGGACTTGGGCATTCTGACCTGGTGATCAGTGTGACGTTTAGGAACCAGAAGCGACTGGATAGACCCAGAGTCAGTAGCCAGTTTTTGGAGCTGAGGTCAGACAGGAAACAGGAACCAAAGCCAAAGAGCAACCATGAGTTGGAAGCTAAAGATCCTTCATATAGAGTTGGCACCAGAGCAATTAGTCACCAAGGTGACATGGTTCAGGGACAGTACAAGGCTGAGGGCAGGAACCAAGATGTGTCAAAGAAAAAGGAATGAAGTGGGGAGTTAGGTTGCAAATGGCAGAGCTTGTGGCAGCAGCAAGCTGGATTCCTCTTGTTGCCCAGATAACTTCCTAGAGCTCTTTCTGGATTAAATAATGCACCCAGCTCAATCAGGGAGTTCAGAGATCCTCCAGTCAGGCACCACAGGCAGTACCTATAGTGGAGTTTGACGTCTTAGGGCTCCCAATTCTCCCATCACTAGTAGAGTCCAGCAAAATGGGGCTCTCAAGCAACTTGAATTATTTTGCCACCACACCCTAGCTTGTGCTAAACTTTTCACCGCTGAAGCCAGGGTGCTGCCAACAGAAGCTAGTGGACACCATTAGAGTCAACCCCAGTAAATGCAAACATTGGATCCTGGAAATAAAGCCAGTCACTCACCCTTTCGAGAGTATGTCAGTGCTCCTACACGACAGCCAAGACCCCAACAAAGAAATACCATAAGCAGTTTAAACTGTCATAAATAAAAATGCAGCCAGCAAGTATTCAGGCTTTACAATAAGCAAACCACTAAATAAATTATACATTTGGTGCATTCTTTATCTGGATAAACTCTGTGCAGTGTATAAAGAAATAATGCCTTAGCTCATTTGAGCCTCTGTACAGTAACTCTACCTACACACTAATATACAAAACCCTCATAAAATCTATGACTCATCTTGCAAAAGCGACAACAGAAGAAATACAGACACAGCACACAGAAAAGGGGAAGAAACATTTGAGATCCAAATGTGCTCATCTTTATATAATAAGTTGAGGGTTGCTTTACCAAAAGTTTAAGCAATCACAAAGTTAGAGCTATTGCAGGCACTCTGCATTTAAAGAAAGATGCGTTTAAAGGATACATTTTGAGAAGTAACTTCCTTGTTTATAAAACTGAAGGTATTAAAGATTCAGAGTGAATTCCTAGTCCCACTGAAATGAATGGGTGTTTCGGTTTTATATTTTAAAATAACAGGTGACCCAAAGCTGGAACCTTGAATCCGAATCCCTTGGAATATTGAGCTACTTCATAGTCTGATTGCAAAGTCCAAAACTGCCTTTACAATTCTGTATCTGAGCCATCATGTCTGGAAGAAGCTAGTTTCCAGTTTCAGACGTGGCCAGAATCTCTCAAGGATGCTGTTCTTCTGAGCTTTCAGCATATTTGATGGAAAACTGCTACAAAGAGTTACTATTGTGAGATTACCACTTATTTTGTGCTGAAATCTCAAGAGAAGAGCTCATGGAATTTTGGTTCCACTGAATTAACACCTGAACTCCAGTCCTCATTTTACCTTGAATGCAACCATCCAGCCTACATATAATCCAGATCTGACTTTAAAATGAATTGTTATACCAATAGCATTATTTTTAAAATAATACTTTTTATGAGTAAAATTTTAGTTTGAAAATTAGGATTTTATACCAGCTTCTTTCTGTATTAGTAGGTGTTATTGTTAACCACATGAGAAATTCAGCATATATACTACATAAAACTGATTGTCTGCAAATGTAATTTTGCTACATGATACATTACTCCACTAAAAGCTATATTGAGGAGTACAAATGAAGCACAATTTAATATGTATGTGATTTTAATGAAAAGAACAAGAATCATTTTACCAGAAAATTGGTTTCATCTGGATTGCTAATAAAATATCAGTGAATTCACAAAAGTCAAGCACAGTACAGAGGTCCCAGAGTAATATTAATGATATTTCAATGAGAAAATGAGTTCGAACAAAAATGCACGAATTATTAATCTACATTATGAATCTGCTTACTTTGGTTGATCATAACTCTGATATCAGTTACTTAATTCTTTTAAAAGTGCATGTATGTGTCAAACTTTTTTATGGATACTTCAGAGAAATGAGCTATATCACTATTCATTATATGTTACCCAGTGAGATTTTTTACTCTTTCTTAAGCCCTCTGTTTTATATTTCCATTTTCATATATACTGTTAAATTCTAATGCTATCGTGTTCTGTATGTGGAAGTGTTAAAGATAATCCCGTAGTCCTGGTCTACACTAGGGAGTTATTTTGAAATGATAAGCAGAGCATCCACACTACCAAATAACCAAGCTGGTTATTTCCAAACCTGTGCTCCTGCTTTCCTCAGGTGTGACAGGGTGTACCAACCGCGCACTGGCCAGGGGGGTGGAGGACAAGCTTATTGGGTGGAGCAGGTCCCTCCCCCAAGCTCTGCTGGGTAGGCTCGCACTGCAGCCCTAGTATAAAGGCCAGAGAAGCTAGTCAGTTGGGGCTGGCCACTGGGGGGGAAGGAGCTCCTACCCTAACCCAAGAGCAGCAGCTGTGGGAGCAGCAGCCTGATGCCAAATCACGCCCTATGCAGCTGGACAGGAGTAGGAAGCAGCCCAGGGAAGGAAGCCAAGAGGCAGCCTGGTGAGTTTGGTGCATTTCGGAAGGATTCCCTGCTGAGCTGGTGGTTGGGAATGCACCCACCACCAACAGGGTCCTGGGCTGGAGCCTGGTGGAGAGGGCAGGCCCGGAGTCCCCTACCCCTGTGACCCTAAGGAGAGGGAACACTGGTCGCTGGGCCTGACCTGGAGTGACTAAGCTGCCAGGGACTACTGGTGAGGTATCAGTTTGCAGGAGTCACCCCTCAGAAGAGGCGCAGGGCAGGAGGCCCCGTCACATCAGGGAATAACACTTATTTCAAAGTAGCTATTTTGAAACAGAGTTACTGTGGACGTTCTGGTGTGCTGCTATTTCAAAATAATTACTCCACAGAGTAATTCGAAATAATTACTCCCCCGTGCTCCCTGGGCTCTAAGCCGAGGTAGTGCATCCACAATAATAGAGCATGCCTTGGACTAATTTTGAGATTTTCCCCATAGTGGGGACACGCTATTTTGATTTTGTTATTTTGGGAGTTATTAATTCGAATGTAGTTATTTCGAAATAGTTTCCTAGTGTAGATATGCCCCTAGAGAGCTCCAGCACAGAAATTGCTAACAGCTAGGAGCATAGCTGGCCCAGAAGAACAGAGGAGCCCATGGGTACCAGAGTTGGGAAGCCAGTGGTGCGCTAGAGCCTGCGAGGCAGGGAGGCAGCGGAGCTTGCTGTGGGTCAGGAAGCTAGTGGGGCCGTCTAAGTCTGTAGAGTGGGGTGGGGAGAGCCACTGAGTCCGCAGATGGTGGAACCAGCAAGTAGGAGCTGCAGAACCCATAACTAGTGAGGCTGTGAGTGCCTGCAGGGCTGCCACAGCCAGGGGGCTAAGGGCAATGGTGCCAGGTAGCTGAGGAGAGGAGCCCTGCAGAGAGACTAGCACCCCATCCCCAATCTTCCCTGGTCCAGAAAACTCCCTTATTATCTGGGATCAGTCAGGTAACGAGGGAGCTGGACCAGCGAGGACCAACCTGTAAAAGATTTGCTCATGAAAACTCCATTATTAACTTCCATTATGCACAGATAATTCTTATACCTTTGCATTTAAATCCTTTTCTTAGCTTTCACATATTAATCACTAAGCTATGTCAATCTTATTGTACCCCACTCTGAGCATCTTGGCTGACCTTTGAGTAGTTTTAGTCCAATAATCTATCTGTATATCTCTCATCTATGTCCCTGTATCTCTAACCTGTATCTTAGCTCTACAATCATGCTACTGAGGCACTCATGACAGTAGAATCAATGACCTGGGAGCCATATGCAGCTGATTGATAGGTTCCTTTGTGCATACAAAATTTGTATCTGTATCCGCAAAAATGAACCATGGATATCTGCGTTGATATCTGCAGATGTGGATACCAGTGGATGTAAAGCAGATATCCGTAGATTTGCAGGGCTCTACTGATCAGTTGTGTACTCCTGTACTATCACTTCACTACAGACCACCTTTGATGCCTACTTTCTGAACTTCTGAATGTTTTTCTATTCATATCTCCTCTCCTTTTCTTTCTGGCTATTTAATGATCCTCTGCCCCTAAAATTGGAACTAATGTTCGCAAACCATTGTATTTTTCACAACGTATCTTATTGTTCACACTACATCTCTTTCTTCCAACTTCTAAAGTTTCAGAGAGGTAGACGAGTTAGTCTGTAACAGGAAAAACTTAAAAAACAACAAATAGTCTGGTAGCACGTTAAAAACTAACAAAACATGTAGATGGTATAGTCGGTATTTTATTTTTAGATCGTAAGCTCTGCTCTCTTTATATATTTGTACTGTGCATAGCACAATAGGGCCCTGATCTTGGTTGGACTTCAAGTGCTGCTATAATACAAATAGTAAATAATAAATATGTAGTTCTGTAGGGTCACTCATAAGGTGCTAGTTGAGTTTTTAAATTTGAGTGTTCACATTCTAAAGCTGAATGTGAAGCAGAGAGAGTGAGCAAAGAAATGAGCTGCTTTGGTCCCTCATGTCCCTCCAAGTTGCCAAGAGAGAACAGGAGAAAAAAAAGAAATATTTCTCCATTCAAGCAGCAAGAAGTGAGTGGGAGGAAAAAGTAGCTTTTGGGTAGTATTGAGGACCTGGGAGCTACAAAACAACGAGTGAGTGCTATCTTGACATTATGATGTTTATGTCCTGACATTGCATCAGCACCTGGTAATAATGAAATGTAACAACATCATGTCACAGCCCTGTCTAATGACATCACTCCCTAGTTATTTTCTGGGTGTTTGTCTATGCTTCTGGATGATGGAAAAGTGGCTCTGCAGCTAGTCAGCTTGGGTGTCACTACTCTGTAGTCCAACAGGTAACTTCTAATTTTACTCAGAATTAACTTCCATAAATTATCCTTATCCTCTAGCTACCACTCCATTTAGTATGATAGAAGATAATCATGTAGTGCCCATAAAAACTTTAGGTTCTGTCAACTCCTCTCTGCTCTTTAGCCTCTCTTCTGGGGAAGGTAAGAGAGAGTTAAATTCTGTTCTCAATTATAACAGTGAAACTCCTGTGAATTAGCAGTGCTGCACATGAGAAGAATTTGGTGCAGCGTACATATAATCTCACATTTTAGGTACCTCTGCATATTCCCATTTGTAGGAATATGCAGTGACAACTCTCTTGAAGAGTTACAGTAATTGTTAAGTAACTTCTCTTTTTCATTCACGGTGTATTTTCAAAACAAATCTGACCCATAACTGTCAAATCCAGGACTGGGCAAAATATGGCCCATGGGCTGGATCCTGCCCACCACGCTGCTGAATCCAGCCCATGGACACAGCAGGAAGCTTGCCCTGCCTCTGCACACTGCTCAGAAAAGCAGCTGCTATTCCGTTTGTCCTTCAACAGGTGTGGAGAGTCTTCACATGCTGCCCCCATCCCCAACACAATCCCATTGGCCAGTTTCTCCTCCTCCCCTTCTCTCAGGGTTGTATCTATAAACCAACACACATGGCCCTTGAAGCCTGTGCAGGGGCAGGGCATCCAGGGATCCTGCCTGAGAAACCTTCTGGGCTACTGGGTGGGAGTCACCCAAGTAAGTCTTCTGGCCAGAGCCTGCCTCTGGCACCCCAGCCCCTTCTTCCCCCATTCCACTCCCTCCCACTCCTGTCCCCAACCCCACATAATCCAAACCCGTCCTGAACCCATACCCCCTCCCAGATCCTACAGCCCAATCACCTGCCCCATGTCACAACTCCTCTTGCCCTAGGTCACAATCCAAACTCCTGCACCCCAACCCCCTGTCTAAGTTCACAGCCCAAATCCCTGCACCTTCTCCTGCATCCCAGTCTCCTGTCACAGGTCATAACCCCTCCGTAAAAGTAGGAATAAGAAACCCTCCGGAAAAGGGCTTATTTTCCGGAGAATCGTGTCTAGACTGGCGCTTTTCTCCGGCTTATCCCCAAGCCGGAAAAAAGCGGCAGCCATGTAAATGCAAATGCCGCGGGGGATATTTAAATCCCCCGCGGATTTGCAATTCCGACTCGTCTCATTAGCATCCCTTTTCCGGAAAGGGATGCCAATGTAGACGTAGCCCATGTGTTTAAGATAATAGTAAGAGACTGCCTTAAAAGGGACTCAGAAGCAGTGTGGAACTCCTACCCTTCTCCTATAAATCTCTCTTCCAGCTATTGCAAATTGTAGCCAGTGCTGTGAAATGTAGTTGTAAATGTTTTAGTGTTTTCCAAAGAGGATTTAAATCCATCAATCTGAATGGCATTGATGCATTGTTCAGGTGCTGCACTGCTAGCTGACACTTAGTAACAAGTTCCTTGAATTTAGTTTACATGTCACAGTCTTTCAGTTTTATGTCCAATGAAAATAAAATTTTGTTGGACTCCTTCTCACATATGGTATATATGTGTGGTTAGAATTCTTGGAAGAATATGCATTCAGACTAGCATAGACTTTTTGACATTGGACATATTTTTAAATTGAGTCTTTAGTGAGAGATTGCTTGACACACTAATTGTTTTGTCAGATTCTTCCCAAAGTTCTTTTCACATTAATCTATGTTTGCCTTTACAGCTGCCGCTATAATTTGGGTTAAACACTTACATGTACTAAAAATTGTTTATTTAGATGTTTGCAAATATTAAATTCCCTATATTTAATCATTCAACAGTATCTGCTTGGGGAACAAAGAAATTGAGTTCTCCCAATAAAATTTAAATTACATAATCAATAATGACAAACTTGAGGGGTCTGTTTGTTTTATTTTTAAAACTGTTTTCTCATAAAAAAAAAGCATGTCTAGGACTAGGAATCAGAAGTTCTGGTATATACTTCTGAGTGCCACTTGCTCCCTGTGTGACAGAAGGCAAGCCACCATACTTCTCTGTATTTCCCTTTCCCTATTGGTAAAATAGGGGTAGCAAGCCATACCTTACAGCAGTGGTCCCCAACCTTTATGGGCTCCTGGGTGCCCGGGGGCGGGGCCACTCACGCGCCGGGCGCCCGGGGGCGGGGCCATGCGTCCTGGGGCACGCCAGGGCCGGGGCCACCCGAGCCCCTTGTGCCGTGGGCCCGTGGCTTGCGCCGCCGCCCATGCTGCGCGCCTGGGGCTGGCACCGGCGCCGCGCGCCCGCATGTGCCCCGGGGCTGGGGCCACCCGAGCACCGCGCACCAGGCGCCAGTGAGTGTCGCGCGCCTGGGGCCGGCGCCTCCAGTGCGCCACGCGCCGGGGGGCGGGGCCAGCCCGGGTTGTCGGCGGGCGCATACAAATGCCCCGGCGGGCGCCATGGCGCCCGCGGGCACCGCGTTGGGGACCACTGCCTTACAGAGACTGTATTAATCTTCTTGAGGATTGTAAAACAATGAGATCCTTAGATGAAAGGAGCTATGGAAGTATACAGTATTAACTATATTGTAGAACTCATTGATTCAATACGTATTCTTTTAAAGCCAATATTTAACACAGAACCCAATTTAAAGAAAACATTTTATTTGCTGTATGAATCCTTGTAAAAAAGCTAGTATGAGCAGGGATATGAACTTGTGCCAGTGAGGTCACTATAGTGGACCACAAGTTGAATATGAGTCAACAGTGTGATGCTGTTGCAAAAAAAGCAAATATGATTCTAGGTTGTATCAACAGGTGTGTTGTAAGCAAAACTCGTGAAGTCATTCTGCCGCTCATTCTGCCGCACTAGTTAGGCCTCAGCTGGAGTACTGTGTCCAGTTCTGGGCGCCACATTTCAAGAAAGATGTGGAGAAATTGGAAAGGGTGCAGAGAAGAGCGACAAGAATGATTAAAGGTTTAGAGAACATGACCTATGAAGCCAGGCTTCATGAACTGGGCTTGTTTAGTTTGGAAAAAAGAAGAGTAAGGGGGGACATGATAGCAGTTTTCAAATATCTAAAAGGGTGTCACAAGGAGGAAGGAGAAAATTTGTTCCTCTTGGTTACTGAGGACAGGACAAGGAGTAATGGGCTTAAAGTGCAGCAGGGGAGGTTTAGATTGGACATTAGGAAAAAATTCCTAACTGTCAGGGTGGTCAAATATTGGAATAAATTGCCAAGGGAGGTGGTGGAATCTCCCTCTCTGGAGATATTTAAGAACGGGTTAGATAGACATCTGTCAGGGATGGTGTAGACGGAGCTTGGTCCTGCCTTGAGGGCGGGGGGCTGGACTCGATGACCTCTCGAGGTCCCTTCCAGTCCTATTATTCTATGATTCTATGTTAATGTGCTTTTAACTGTAAACTTCATAGCAAATAGTGGATTAAGTAAAATATATTGTTTTAATCCTTAAAGTAGGACCTGTATTATGGGGCTATTTGTTAGGTTAGGTTAAGCCTTCTCTAAGCCAGCTTGGGTAGTTTCTATATAATTCATCAGACACTATGATCACACATGTGAGGTGTTTTCATTTTTTAAATGATTTCCTTTGGTTTGTTTTTAGGACTGCTCTTTGGATGTTGGTGACTTCAGAGCACAACAGTGTTCAGCCTACAATGATGTAAAGTTCCAAGGACATTTTTATGAGTGGCTTCCTGTATATAATGACCCCAATGCACCATGTGCACTAAAGTGTCAAGCTTTGGGGAAACAATTGGTTGTGGAGCTTGCCCCAAAAGTGCTAGATGGTACTCGCTGTAATACTGAATCCCTGGATATGTGTATCAGTGGAATATGTCAGGTATGTCCATATTTGTCTTAAACTTCCTTTGAGGAGATATTTTTTTTCTTTTATTATAGAATTTTAAGGCATGATGGAAGGTACATATGTTTAGGTTTTGCATATAAAATTGTTCTGTTCTGTTCTTGTTTATCTTTATAGGCTAGAATATGACCACTAACATTACTGTAGGCATTGCAGCAGTTCTTAAATGCAACCCGCCATAGAAAGATTTGTCTTCTACTTTTGTACATGACCGTGGATACTGTATTGGTTAATATTTACTGTATTCAGAGCGTGGTTCTCAGTCATCTATCCAACTATGATCTATGTAATCTATCAAAACTAGCTAGTTTGCTGTTCATTAGTATGACCATCACTGTGGCAGCTGAGCAAATTAGATAAAATAGCCCTTGTTTTAAAGGAGTTTTTTCTTCACCTTACCCTTTATGAAATACAAGACTATGTCTAAACTACATCCCTCCATCAAAAGAGGGATGTAAATTAGGCAAATCAAAAGTGAAAATTAAGAGGGTATTTAAATATCCCACACTTCATTTGCATAATGGCATCCGAGCGCTTTTTCGAAAAAGGGTTTTCGATGGCGCTTTCACTTTCAAAAAACCCTTTTTCAAAAAAGTGCTCAGATGCCATTATGCATACTACATCTATCTCCATGACTAGGCCTGGATCAGCAGGCACAGCCTCCTGGCCATCCATAGATATACACATCATTTCTGGCTACTGTTATGTGCATGCCCTGAAACAGTAAGACATCAAGAAGGACTCCAGAACTTTGAGCTACCTTGACAATCCAGAGACAGATCTCTGCCATGACTTATGGATTTGGGTCCAGTGATTCATAATTTCATCCAGACTTAATACAATAGACTTCCGATAATCCGGAACCTATGGGACCTAGGTGGTGCCGGATTATCAAATATGCCGGACTATCAGGAGGTACTATTAGCTGGTTATATATATGCTGTATACATTATATACTGTATATAAAGTGTTCCTAACCCTTTTTATTGTACATACTGTATACAGTATACTGTAATGTTTTAGTTTTTTTAAGCCTTTTTTACCCTTTTTGCTCAGTTCAGCTGCTGCTGCTGGTACCTTGTGACTCATTTTTTGCCGAAGCTCACTCACTAGGCTCTTGCCATTTTGATGTCGGACTATCAGGAGTGCCGGACTATTGGATGCCGGACTATTGGAGTTTTACTGTAAACTGTTAAGACGCTTTTTCTCTGTTCCTTATAAATTGCTTGTTATTGTCAAGGTATTTGTGCACAAACATTGGATTCTTTCTTTAGCCTGCTTTTGCTGCTCAAATCCTTTTGAGATGGCACAATCCAGAATGGGCGTTTATTCCTCAGAGAGAATAAAAATCTTTGCTGAGGTATTAAATGAATAGTTCGAAAGATTTGTTAACTTTTAGTCCTCGATTCATTAGCATTTGAACTTTTTTATTCAATAAGTTTGCCTAATCGATACCATAACTTCTTAAATCTTGAATCATATTTATTGTAATAATATCAGTTGTTGTAAAAGTTGAGAGTGTAATTTTTTTTGGCGGAGGGTAAAATGCAGGTCACTATAGTAAAAGGTAATATTTGGAGACTTCCTCAGAAGCTGACATAAATGTTTCTCCATAGCTCTACTTAAGTAGAAAAAATAAACAAATTGATATATAATCTTCCCTGCAAAACGTGGTTGAATAGTCAACAGCTGTTAAGGAGAGAGACAGCACAAGTTGTGATTCTCCACAGTTGTTGCTACAAGATCAGTCTGTTGACTCCTGACATCTACTTGGCATAGACTGCAAATACCTTGGCAACTGTTTTTACAGTTAACTCATCTAAATAAATATGTCACACTGCTGATGTGGAAATCTTTGTTTTTGTGCCTGGGAGTACCAAAAAACTAGTATGAGGAGATTGGCCTGCCTGATTCTCTTCTTCAACTATTGCTGGTTTTGCTCATTTAGTGTCTTAAAATGTTGGCAAGTTTTATAAGATTTCAGCCTTGTTAACATAAGCATGATTTCACTTCCATCTGTTTTCATATTCTTGGGTTGATCTGGTTCACTAATTCTCTCATTCAACTCAGATCCTTGTATACTTTCTCTTCTTAGTATAGTATATATTTACTGTAGCATTAAATCAGTGTTGCCCAGCTTAAATTCTCATTCAGTATATGTACTTCATTTAACAGATGGATTTAAACTAAATTAAGCACTTTACCAAACAAAAATATGAGACCACAAAACTGCTCTCTGGGTAAGAGAGATTTGGTGCTTCTGAGAGATTAAAAACCTAAGAGAAAGCAAGAAGGAAATCTTCTTGGGAAAATGATTAAGATAGTATGAGGGCTGCTTAAGGCTCATCCCAGCCAAACCAGTCAATCATGTCTTAGTTTGCCACTGCCATGCTCCTGTTACCAATGAAAATTTCTGGAGCTCTTATGTTAAACAGGAATGAGTCAAAGGTTTGCTGTCAGGAGGATTTTCACACTTAACTTTGGATATTTAGCAGGTCTCTGCACATGAGCAGAGCAGCACTACTACTACCTTTTTTCTTCCTATAATGTATTCCTGCTGTGTCCATCTGGGTGCGGTAGGTCTGTGGGCAGGGAGGTTTTAAAAAAAAAAAAGAAAAACCTGCATGTCAGAAACATGTGGTCAGTATTTAACCAGTGACAATCTCTGTACAAAGGCCAACCCTTTCAGTTTAATTTTTGTGCATGTGGTTTGTTTGTCTTTTTTTTTTTTCATTCATAAAGCCCTATTTTGTCTGCCAAACACAAAATTAATTCCTTATTCATTTTACACCCAGAACTGATAATCTTCCTAACCTGAAACAGGGATTTTGGAAGCATGTATGTATAGCCAGCGCAATTTTGTCACAAACCAGTCAAAAGTGATATAAATCTCGGCTATACTTTCCAAGTGTCAACCAGTCTGTGGTCTAAAAGAAAGACAGTTACTGTGCTATATTTTGTGGCATATGGTATAAATTTAGCTGTCATGTGGAGTGCCATCAACTTCTGTCATATTAATTCTGCTGTGGGTATGTCACTACTTTGTGATGTGCCAACTAGATACCTTTCACACTTGCCACATAATAATAATAATAAAAAAATACATTCTGAGCCTGGGCGTAAAGATTTCTTGATTTGATTTTTTACATATTGAAATTATAAGCTGTTTGATGACTGTCCTGCCTGTTTACTATGCTTAATTCCTAAAAGAAGAGTGACTTAGGGTACGTCTAGACTACATGCCTCTGTCGCCAGAGGCATGTAGATTAGGCTACCAGACATAGGAAAATGAAGCGGCGATTTAAATAATCGCCGCTTCATTTAAATTTACATGCTGATCAGCTGTTTGTCGGCTCAGCGTGGCAGCCGTGTAAATTTAAATGAAGCGGCGATTATTTAAATCGCCGCTTCATTTTCCTATGTCTGGTAGCCTAATCTACATGCCTCTGGCGACACAGGCATGTAGTCTAGACGTACCCTTAGTCATCTGATCTGAACTTGAATGTTCATTCTGAATGTTATTTCTTCAGAGTTTTAGTCTGAGGCATTTTGTATATGTTCCTTCTGAGTTAGTTTGTTATTGTGCAACAAACTATCTTCATTAAGGGGTTGTCCAAGATGCCCAAGAAGTTACTGGTTCAAGAACATTTGCTCTCCCTCAGATATTACTTTGTAGATAGGCATCTTCCATCACAAAAATTATGGGAGTGGTACATTCTTCCATCTATGTTTTGCAATAAATTGCCCTCAGGAAGTGGATTTCACTTTCAGATTTAACTTTCAAAGAATATTTTGAAAAGGGGCTTGTTTCTTATTATGCTTTCTTATGATGTCTAAAGAAGTACAGAAAATATTTTTTATACAATTTATTTTAATGGAGTTTTTTTCTGATTTTTTTTAACCTTAAAATATAAAGAATCTCTAGTCTGTTTTTCTCTGGGTTTGCTAGAGGACTTGACTGCAATCTGCATATGGCTACATTTTTCTCTCACTGTAAGTGAAAGAGAAATAGTGTTGAGGTTTCACCAAAAATGTCCTTCTCCCAAATATTAATTGGTCATAGTACTTAATTACTCTCAAATTAAATAAAGTTGCTTTTGGCTTTTGTGATGCCACTGGTTCTCCAGTCCTCCTAGATACTTGTAGACTGTAGAGAAGCAGGAGTTCTCATTAGGAAAAAAAGCGGGATATAAAACATTTCAGGTCCTCTTTATGCTGCAGACAGAAGGGAAAAAAGGCACAAGTCCACTTCCCCATCCTCTTCGCTGTTCAACTTAAAACAAGTTAGTGAAGGGAAGAATTTTTTTCATCTTGCTTTGTGCTAAGAGCTTTTATGCCCAAAATCATATTCTCTTCTAGCTGCAGTGCCACGAGCTAGCCACATGTTAGTGTATAAAGACTCCTAAAGCATATTAATTAAATGGATTGATATATAACAGACCTCAGTTAAAATACGTTTCAGATGTAAGTTTATTAAAATCCGATAAGAAAATATTGCTCCTGATATGCATGACAATCATGTCTATGTACTTCTTGTCTTTGTAATATAAATACTAACAGAAACAAATAGAAGTGTCAACTGTGATTAGGATCCCTATTATTCTAAGTACTGTACATCCACATAGTAAGACAGAGTCTCTGCCCTGAAGAATTTAAGGTCTAAATAGACAAAAAAGGCAAAGGCTGGCTGCAAGTTTATTAACTTAATTTTAACGTTTGGAATCAGAGACAATTGTGTATGGCCATGTAGGAAGTCTCTGAGGGTATGTCTACACTGCATTCCTCTTTTGAGAGAGGAATGCAAATGCAGCTGAGCAAAATTGCAAATGAAGCACGGATTTGAATTTCCCGTACTTTATTTGCATAATTGCGGCTGAACGCTTTTTTGAAATACATATCCTATTTCGAGATAAAAAATGCTGTTTAGATGCGGTTATTTCGAGAAAAAACCCTTCTTTTGAAATTAGCCTTACTCCTTATAAAATGAGGTTTAAGGGTTATTTCGAAAGATGGGGTTTTTTTTTCGAAATAACCCCATCTAGACTGTGTTTTTTCTTTCAAAATAGGGTATTTTGAAAAAGCTCCCGGACACCGTTATACAAATGAAGCATGGGAAATTCAAATCCGTACTTTATTTGCAATTTCGCTCAGCTGTATTTGCATTCCTCTCTCGAAAGAGGAATGCAGAGTAGACATACCCTGACAGAGTTAAGAACTCAACCCAAATCTGTTGAATTCCAACCCAGTGCTTTAAACGCATGACCATCCTTCCTTTTGTTTCTTTCATTCTTTTCACAGTGTGTAAGGGTTTGGGGAATCTGTAATTAAGGATGTGCTGGATGCACTCGATGCACTAGGATGCACTAGAGGTGTCATTCCCAGCTCAGGTAGGTGCACACATACCAGATTTGATAAAGCTATCACTCTGAAAATAGTGGTGTAATTGCAGCAGAATAGGTGGAGGCATAGATTGGCCATTCAAATGAGAAACTAAGATCTTGGATTGTATTGCACTTAGTGCAGTTACCCTTTCCCACCATAAGAACATAAGAATGGCCATACTGGGTCAGATGAAAAGGTCCATCTAGACCAGTATCCTGTCTGCTGACAGTGGCCAATACCAGATGCCCCAGAGGGAGGGAACACAACAGGTAATCATCAAGTGATCCCTCTTCTATCACCCATTTACAGACAAAGGGTATGTCTACACTACCACCCTAGTTCGAACTAAGGTGGTAATGTAGGCAACCGGAGTTGCAAATGAAGCCCGGGATTTGAATTTCCCAGGCTTCATTTGCATAAAGCCGGGCGCCGCCATTTTTAAATGTCCGCTAGTGCGGACTCCGTGCCGCGCAGCTACACGCGGCACGGACTAGGTAGTTCGGACTAAGCTTCCTAGTCCGAACTACCGTTACTCCTCGTTTCCCCTCCTAGTAAGAGGATTCATGTTGGCACTTTTTTCCTCGACCACACATGGGGTCAGAGAAGTGGACATGCCCATCTACGTTGTGGTCGACGCAGCCTACTCCTTGCTCCCCTGGCTAATAAAGCCTTATACGGGATGTCTGAACCCCACAAAGGAACAGTTCAACAACAGGCACAGCAGGATTGTGGAAGTTGCCTTTGGCCACTTGAAGGGGAGGTTCCGGAGTCTCCTCATCCATCTTGACCTCGGCAACTAGAACATCCCCCATTATGTGGCAGCTTGCTGTGTGTTCCACAACCTTTGTTAAATAAGGGAGACCTTCCTGCGAGGGTGGGTTGCAGAACCTGAGCAGCTCACTATGGCTTTTGAGTAGCCATGCATCATTACCATCCAGCAAGCCTATTGGGGGCTATGCTTATCTGGGAAGCCCTGAGGGAGAGTTTCAGAGAAGCCTAGCCATGAGACTCTCCTCCAGCCTCCACACAAGGGGCCTCTGCATTGCCCATGTGTGTTTTTCATCCCACATCCACCTCTTCCCCTGCCCTTCCTTCCTACCTACAGGTAAAATAAACCAGACTTTTTGTTTGAAACAATAAACCCAGTATTTTTTATTTGAGGAATATGAAACTGGAAAGGGGCTTGTGAAAGAACTTGGGAGGAGGAGGAGGGGCTTAGGGCTGGGGCTGGGATTGGTGCCTGCCTTGGGTGCGTTTGGATGCCTCGGCTGCCTAAGAGGTCCCACCACCTAGTGTGCATGACCCTTGGTGGCCCTGGGGCAGGGACTAGAGGGTGGGGGCAAGGGTAGGAGTGCGTGTGGTGCTGGAGGCACTTGGGGGGAGCAGGTGCTGGAGGCACTTGTGGGAAGTGGGTGCCGGAGGGACTTGGGGAGGAGCTAGTGCTGAGAGTTCAGGAATGGCAGATGAGGGAAGGTGGTTGGTGGACTGATTGATAACCATGACCGGGCTTTCCATGGTGGTGGTGATCAAGGAGCACATTGCCTCATGCTGGCGAAAAAGCTGCTCCCAGATCGTCCACTTTAGCTCCTGGTCACCCCAGCACTTCTTGTGTTCCTCCTCAAAGTTCCTGTTCAAGGAATGGAGGTACTCGAGGTATTCCTGCACCAGGTCATCTCGGGGTCGGAAGGATGGCACAGGAGGTGGTGGACACACCATGCTCGCAGCTGGCTCAGTTGTGAAGAAAAGTGAGAAAGACAGTCATCCCAGGAGGCAGTGGGGATGAAGCCTAGCCTTCATCTGAGAGCTGATGCCAAAGGCCTCGGTCCAGATGTTAGTGATGTGCTTTGAGGAAGGCCAACTGTTGCTTATACAGTAGGCACTTTCCACCAGGGGCATAGATGTCCCAGGGGATCCTCACTACCTCCGTGTTACAGGGACAAGCAGGCATGGGAAGGTGCCAGCCATGCCAGGAGCCTGAGAACAGGAATGGAGGGATGGGGAAGCTTGGATTCCTTTCATGTCCCGCACATGCTGGGTCTGGCAGTTGTGACATCCCGCAAAGAAAGAACTTCTATCCCTGTCCACTGAAGGAGAGGGGGGGAAGGTGTTGGGGGAGGTGTGCATGAGCAGCAGATTCTGCTTGCTGGAGAGAGTGCTACTGGGGTCCCCTCCACTTTCTCCCTATGGCAGGTTCCCATGAAGGGGATTGGTGTCTGCTGCATCGCCCTGCTTGACTGGGAGTGGATGCTTCCCAAGAGTGCGGGCATGAGCCTGTGCCATGTGCGGCACTACTGTGTGTTTCCATAACCTCAGCCTCCTTAATGGTGGCTTGTCATGGGCAGGTGTCTGTCCATGGAGTCGGGAGTAAGGCAGGCCTCTCCAGAAACCTTGTGAGAAGAAGCAGTGAGTTTCTGTGTGACAGCCTCATGAGGCTGGGTGCCCCTGACTGGCACTCTATGTGCACTCATGTGCACAGGCTGTTGTGTGATCCCCAGGCCAAGAAGGCTCAGCAAAGAGTGTGCAGCGCCTCGCAGCCTGCCGCCTCCCTCCATGTGTTGATAGGGAAAGTTATGGAGCTTACCTTACAAGCTGCCTTCCCCAGCCTTGTCCGATTCCTGGGAGACATCCTAGGAGGGGAGTACCAGCTCCAGACAGATGACAGCCTCCTGGCTGGAGGGCATGGTGTCCAGGCTGACTTGCTCCTTCTGTTCGTCCTCAGCCCCGGCCTTCCTGGAAGCTGACAATGGGCATGTCCAGGCCAGAGTCATAATAATGGCAGGTCTGGGATGCCATTCCAGAGCAGAAACTTTGTTCCCTAATCTTGGTGTAGCCCTGATGTAGTTCCTTTATTTTCATCTCCACACCAGTCCAGAATAGTGCCCTCTTCCACCCTGGCCACCCCTGCCTGGGCTGCAGAGGTGGCTGCTGGCATGCTTGCAGCCCCGGTGGGCTCAGAAGGAACACTGAGATTGCTTCTGGCAGCAGGGAAGGCAGAGCAGGGTACTGCTGTGTAGCATGGTAGTAGCAGGGCTCACGTCGAACCACAAGTCTTTTCCCTTCTGCCTGCATCTTTAAACCCTGTAGGAGAAGGGAAGCTATACAGTTTTGAGGGGCATGGACAGAGTGTCCACCAGGGCAGCTGTGAGAAGCCCTGGAGGCCAATTATTTGAAAATAAGCACAGCTGAGCATCCATACTCACCTTATTTCAAAATAGCAATTTTGAAACTGATGTTATTCCTTGTAGGATGAGGGGTTATTATTTCACTATAGCAAGCATGTTATTTCAAAATCATTTAAAAATAACGTGCTTGATGTGTGGAGGCTCGCCTTGTTATTTTGAAATAATGTGACTTATTTTGAAATAACTCTGTAGTGTAGACATGCCCCTGGTGTATTTCCTGCAGGAACTTTATTTCATATCATTTTAATTCTTCTTTCTATACAGGGGTCAAACCTGTAGTGGGTTCCCTCCGATCTCTAATTTCTCTCATCCACACTTTTTTCTTATCTGAGAGTCTGCTAATACTCAGTTTGCTGGGTTTTGTTTTGTTCTGTTCTGCTTGTTTGTGAGGTTTTTGCACTAATGTGGTTGTAGGTCCCAATTTAGTGAGGTACTTAAGCATGGGGCTAGAGACATTTCCTTCAGTGGCACAACGCCGATGCTTAAAGTTAGGTACGTGCTTAAGTAGCTTGCTGGATTTGGATCTTAGTCACCTTGAAATATCTCTGGGCCAAGTTTGCCTTAATATACGGTAAAAGTGTGTCCACCCAATTAGAAAAGCAGATGATAAAGTAATCTGATTCTGTATAATTACTTACTTACTTGACAGTATTCTTACAGATTAACCACATTGGGTCCACTCCTAGTGAGTTCTATCCTATATATTTTTGAACTGGAAACACTAGTGGATAGGAAGGGGCACTTGCTCCTATAATGAGCAATCCTATAATCTCAAAACTGCACATAGTGCTTTAATACATTTTTCATAACAATTGAATGTTTTTAAACACTATCTTTTATTTGATTGAAATGTATTTGCTATTCTGGAACACATTCTTTAGCTTCTTGCCTTAATATATAAAATACTGCAAAAAATGTGGGAAATCTTTTGAGGAGTCCCTGCGTATGAAGTGGCTATTTGATCTTGCATTTCTTTTTCTTCTGTTTTCTTCATTGCTTAACATTCCTTTGCTCTATAATGAGAACAGGGGATTTGGGTATCTGGTTATGTCTCCGATGGTAAACCCTATGAATTTGATTTAAGTTATGCTTCTATTCTCCAAACCTCAAATCTCATTTTTCTTTCCCTCACTTCTTTACTCCTCATCCTCCAGCTCCCTTGCCTCATACACACGACAGACCACACTGACACTTGTGAAATTTTCTTAACGTCCCACTGCCAGTAATGCCAGTTCAGTCCCACAAGTGGAAGCCCTAGAATAGACAGCCTGTTGGTAGCTGCAGCCAAGTTAATGCTGTGCCAGGTGTTCATGCCCAAAGCAGTGTGCCTTAACTGAAGGGTGCTGATATCTGAAAGCAGAGTATATTAACCTTGTGTCTGTCACTGAGATAATTCCCAGTTAAGCCAAAACCAAATTTTTAAAATGTCTGTGGCGCTAATGAGCCATCCACGCTAGGAATAACACTGGTGAAAGTGTTCTATTTTTGATGGTGGAAAGTGGTTAGCTCTTTTCCTATATTGTATGCTGGTCTTATCTCTCCACTTTTTTGTGTGGAACTGAGTTGCTGGTCTTCAGCATGGAAAAGGAGCTTTGTGAGCCTTTTTTCTATGCTCTCCTTGACTTTTCTTTCCCCCATTTAGAGCTAAGCTATCTGCTGGCTCCATCATAATTCAGAAGGCCTGGGTTATGTTGTGTATGAAGAGACACGCTTTACATAATAGACTCTGCAATTTACAACAGGGCAAAGATACATGGGAAATGTTAAAGTAGGATGCAGCATAAATTTCCCATGATGAATTTTATAATCATGCTTTTATGGTCATAAAAAGGAATTCCCATGACCATATTTAAAATTCACTATTTACTGTATAGATGCCAAAATCCTTAACATCTGCCTATCGTGTGATTTTGTTGTTACACAAATAAGGCAGAAGAAAGTGCAGTAGGTAACTCTCATTCAAGAGCTGTGCAGTGTACGTGCATATGTGATCATAAATTCGAAATGTAGTTTTGTTTTTTAGTTGTGTTTGTGGATTTTTTAGGGATTTGACATACACGTTAAAAAAACTACATAATGTTATGAAACATTATGACCCTTTTCAGCCTATTCAATGCCTGAAGCAGAGTTAATATATTCTGCTTTTCAGCCTATTCAATGCCAGAGACTGCCGTGGAAATGTTTTCTCTTGCACAGTTTTTGGTGCCTTTTGCAATATGTAGCTATTTTTCTGAGCTCAGTTTTAATTGCTACCATAGTAAGGTTGAAGTGAGAAAATGAGATGTCATGTCTTGGTTTCCTTTCATGCAGAGCCCCATTAAAAATACTTCGGGTGGGGAAACTGGTGGGGCAGATTTTGGAAAGCTGAAAGGTTAAAGCAGCATCTCTTGCTCTTTGTGATCACCTCCTCCTGTGGGGTTTTGGGGCTTGATGGATCCATAGTGTGGGTAGATCCACTGATTGCCTCGCTTTCACTAGGGATGTAAAATACATTTTAAAAAAGTAACTGTTTTTTCCGTTAAAAATCTTAGCAGTTACATGGTTACATGCACTGTGGGCTCTGCAATATAAGCCTCTGAAGTATAAGCCTTATACTACTGAGCCCGCTGTGCAGCTGGCTCCCTGGAAGCAGGGCCAGCAGCTGGTGATTGCTGGAAGCTTGCTTATAGTGTAAGCCACTTCTCAGTGCGCACTGGCTCTGGCTGCTGGCTCTGCTCCTGGGGCTTCGCAATATCAGAGCCCACAGCATGGGGTGGCAGCCAGCTTCCCGGGAGCAGGGCCGGCAGCCAGAGCTGGTGCATGCGGGGACCCAACTTACGTGCATCAGCTACCGGCTTTGCTCCAGGGAAACTGGCTGCCATCCTGCGCTGCAAACTGCGATACTTATCAGTTGGCTCTGGTGTGTGCTGGTGCCTAGCTGTTGGCCCCACTCTCAGTGTGCCAGTTGCACTATGGGCTCTGCAGTATAAGCTTCCAGGAGCAGGGTGCCAACTAGAAGCCCGTGCATGCAGACAGAAGAATTTAACTGCAACCGGAACTGATAATCTGATGGTTATCAGTTAACTGGTAAAGTGATTAAATTCTTAGATCCCTACTTTTCACACTCTGTCTACCCAAAACAGGAACATGGAATTTGCCATTCTGCATCATACCAGTGGTCCTATACTGCATTCTTTCACCAAGTGTGGCCAGTACTAGATACTTCAGAGAAAGATTTTTTTTTAAAGCTAACAAACCCTACGATAGACAGTTGGGGGATACCTGCCACCAGAGAAAATTTATTCCTAGCCTCTAATAACTAGAGGTTGACATATGCCCTTAAAAAATGTCTTCTGCCATGGTCTCATGTACAACACTTCTGCAGAGCTCATTTGAAAGAGAATCATACAATTACCCCAGGGGTTTGCAAACGTTCTGTCATGCCCTCCCATGCCATTCATGGTAATTGTCATGCCCCTCCTCCCTTCCATTGCTTAAAATCTGAAGTAAACCCTTATGTCTGCAATGCTGCTGGTGGCAGCACTGCCTTCAGAGCTGTGGCCAGAGTACAACGGCTACTTTTGTGGGTGTTCGTGTTGCTTGCAGAGCAGGACTATTTTTTAATCCTGCCCTGCAATACCCACTCTGTTTTTATCAGAGTCCTGCTATTATGGCAGTGAATCCTGTGGGATCCACAAGTTTCCATTTTCTTCACATATCCCCACAAGAATCTCTTGCATACCCCCCAGTATGCACCACTGGACTACTCACTGTATAGCCTGTCTGTGATGTTTCTTCTCATTTAGCAGAAATGTATTTCTTTTGTATTTCAACCCTTAGGTCTAAATGGAGAGTGTCAAGACTGTTCCTCACTCTGGTATTTTGAGTGCAGAAGGTGGGCATGCACAAGAGACCTTAAAAATACCCTGCTACTAAAGGCGTTTGTCATGAGTCAGGTCGCCCCTCAGGCTTACAGCCCTGTCATCATCGGGGCATACCTGCCTACCGCTCCCCTGCACCCGTGTCCTTTTAACCAAATTCCCACCATTCCGTGTCACTATGCAAGGTCCGGAGCTTGTTCAAGGGCTCCTTTAGTCTCGTTTTCCCAGGGCACTACGGAACGCCTGCAAGGAAGGAGGGGGACCCGGGCCCGCCCTCGCTCCGGGTTCCAACCCAGGACCCTAAAGGCAGCGGCACTCGGTCGCTGCCTGGTTGGTGGGGGCTCCCCCGTAACTCACCAACCGCCCGGGTAGGGTCGAGGCGCTGACGCCGCTTGCCGTCCCCGTCCTGGGTCACTTCTTCCTTCTTGCTGTCTGATCCGCCTCGGCAAAGGTCTCCCCCGTGCCAACGGATACTGCTCCTCACTCCCTCAGCCTCCGGCTTCCCTCTCTCCCGGCCGGAGCGTCCTTCCCCCTTTGCTCTCCCAGGGTGTCTTTTAAAATGCCCGCCTCCGTTGGCCCCGCCCCGCTCGTCCGGGCGTGGAGTGATGACTTCCCCCGGGAAGGGGAATCCCCTCCAGGTGCCGACTGCGTCCCTGGCTATCCCTGTGCAGCCGGGGCATGTGAGCCGGGGCGCCATCCGTGAGCGTCCGCACTCGCGGTTTCCGGGGCAACCAGACGCCGCGGGTTGCGCTCCCGCAGCAGTGCTGGCCTCCCTCTTGCCCCCCGCGGGCTCAGGAGTGCGGGGTGCCGTCGGTTCCGGTGCGGCCGGGATCGGCACCCCTTCACAGCGTTGCTAAAAAATAAACTCCCCAAGATCACAGACTCCCTGACCTTGAGTGGTACACTGCCACCACCCAACTGCAAAAACCCATTGAAAGCCAGGAAGAAGCACTTATGAACTTCTTCCTGTTGAGTAACCCCACCCTCCTTAACCTTCCCTTAAGAGAGAGCTTGAAAAAAAGAAACTAATTTCTTAATAACAGACCTTCAGTCACAAGCACGTGCACAAAGAACTTCCAGCTTTTCTAGAACACAAGAATTAGATCATAGTCTTTAAAAAGGAAATTTTATTGACAAAACAAAGAAGACATACTTGGTAAAGCATACTTGGTTCCTAAGTATTACAAAGCAACAACAACAAAAAAGATTAAAGCACAGAGATTTTTGTTTTCCTGGGATTCAGTTTCCATTACAGTGTTCAGGGGATGTTTAAAAAAAACAAGGAAAATAACCTGATCATGTCTGTCTAAACATTTTGTGTTCTACTTACATCTGTTGCTCCAAAGTTTAGGTTTCTTTCCTTAGGCATAGATATTGCTGGAAAATCCATGCCTTATTCCTGGTTAGCCTGTTTTCTCACACATAGAGGAGGCTGAAGCAGACAAATACTTATTTCATTTCAAACTTTTCCTGCTTTCTTCCCATTGGCTCTCCTGGCTCCCTGCCAACACTTCCTATATACCCACTGTTCTAGGTTTAACCCTTAGTTACTGAATGCTGAAATTTGTAGAAAAGGATACCACTCCTCCCATCCATCACAGAGAGGAAGCCAAGACTTTCCTCTAATTTTTTTTTTTTTTTTTTTTTTTTTGCTTTGAGAGATTTTCATTGCATTTTCACTGACATTTTCATGTTTCTATTTCTCATTTCTTTACCAGTGTTTTGCATTGGTACATATCTCTGTACAGCTTTCAAAATTAGCATGGCAAGTGGAAACTCAGTGGTGCTAATGTACAAGGAGAAGATTGAAATTTGATTTCAGAATGTATTATTTGGCTTGCCATAAATCTCTAGAGAGTAGAGCAATAATTGTGTCATTGTGAAACAAAGCTGAATTGGTTTTCTATTTCGGTTGTATTAAAAATCATCATGCTAAGAAAAAGCAATAGCCGCTGACATTCACTGCCCCGTGCTGAGTTGAATATGAACTATTGGGAAGCACAATGAATTAGAGTGTCAATTTTTTAATGAAACAGAACATGAATAATTGGCAGGCACATCCATTAAACTAGGACACTATATAATATCAAAGGAAGTTCAGGGCTATAATTCTTGTTTATTGTATATAACATCTTCCATCTTCAGTCCTGGAGTGTTCTGATAAGTAAAGTTGCCCCTGTGCTAAAGGGCTTAGTCTAAGACAACACAGACCTTGAACAAATTTAGAATGGAATTAGTGCATATTAATTGCAGTGATTCATGGAATGTATGTGCTCAAGACTCTTGAGTGCCCAAGAAGCATTTGTATTCCACACAAAGAAGAGAGCATTTTCAAGTAAACCGGGTGAGTGGGAAGCTGGAGGGGAAAAATAAAATTAAAGTTCTAAGAAATACAGCTCTTTCAAATGCCCGAAGATTTGAAGCTTGGAACCTGATCCTGCACTGAGCTCAGCATGGGCAAACTGAAGTGCCTGCATGGAGCCCTGTTGACTAAAAGAGGGCTTAGCAAGCAGTTAGTCGTTTCCTTGCAGAACTGGGGCCTTAATCAGTGATGCCTTTGCTACACAGACCTATCCATGTTCTCATTATAGTAAAACCTAAGCATCTGTTTAAAAAAAATGAAGATTCTTGAATTTGGCAGGCTGTATGTTAACCTTCACAGATAAAACAATAAATATCTTGTGTTCATGTTGTTCATTTTAATCCACTTCCTTGCTTAAAACAAAAGCAGGAAGACTAAGAACCATAGAAAAAGCTCTTGAAACTTCTGAGTGACTTCTGTATTCACATTTGTGAAATATTTATGAAGTTACATAGTCAGTTCTAATATAACCATTTCTTCTACATTTATATTACTGTTTTTTGTACCCTGGCCTAATGCTTTTCTTGTGATTCCTGAACTCAGTTGCAGTATTGCCACATAAAATAGAGTAAAATAGAGTATATTTAAGTTGTATCTTTTCTAATAACAGGAACAAAACAATTTTCAGCTTATATTAAATTTTGGAAAAGCTGTTGAACATTTGAGTCTATTCACTGTTAACAAAAACACATGCCACTCTGCCGGTTTATACCAACCAAGAATCGGGGTCTCTGCATATTTCTGAAAACCTTTTTAATTGTTTGTTTTTGTTCTTTTACTCTGAGAGATTATCCTAGGTTTTCACTGACATTTTCATGTTTCTATTTCTCATTTCCTTACTAGCCTTTTGCATGGGTGCATACCTTTATGCAGCTTTCAAAATTATCATAGTAAGTGGAAACTCAATGTTGTAAATGTACAGGGAGCAGTAACAAAATAATTTATTCAGACCCAGTCCTAAAATATTTTCTGGTTGAAACATTTTCTGAAAATAATTACAGTCTGTCCAAATTCGCAGGTGCCCAATCAATGCAGATATTGTAAAAACTTTATTACATACATTGTGCACCCATTTCTCAAAACCCTCTTTATTTTAAATTTCCAGTTATGTTACATTAAATTATATATGCCACTGATTCTCTCTGAAAATATACTACTCTAGTTTATCTGTTTGCAAGAATTTAATTACAACCTAGTCATTATATTTTCATCACTTTTTATAATCGTCATGTTGTTTCTTTTATAACTTAATATTGTCCCTATTCTTACATTATACAGCTTAAATTGTCACTTATTTCATTTATGCAATCTATGTTAAAATCACCTAATATAATTATTTCTGAATATGCCCTGAAAGCCTGCAGATGTTCTCCCAGTCTACCTATAACATTTATAGTTGATCCCTTTGCTCTGTAAATCACCAACAATATGAGGTAGATTAACCCTAACAAATGCCTTAATCATTAAAATCTTCAGACCTTTCTGGCTAGCTGACAGGGAGTGTCAAGCTGAGGAAGGTAATTCATTACTGAATATTGCTGAATTGCACCCTGAACTTCTCTCCTGAAACAAAATATAACACTAACGGTTTTAACTGTTTATCCAAAATTAGAGATTTTTTTACTATTTTTCAATAAAACCCTTGAACAAAATTTTCAAATCTGGGTGTGTGAAGTTAGGCTCCAAATTCCATACTTAGTCACTCAAGTAGAAGTAGCCTGATTTTCATAATTGCCAAGCAACCTGTAGCTTCCATTGGCTTCAGTGGGAATTGTTTGAGTAGACCAGTGTTTCTTAAACTGTGTTCCATGGCACACTGGTGTGCTGTGAGGCAGTCAGAGGTGTGCCACGGAGAACAACAGAGTTCAAAATGGCTTCTCTTAAGGGAGCAGGCAACCTTTTTTTCCGCCCTTCAATAATTTTCCCCCGAACCTTTTTTTTTTTTGGTCAATAACTTTTCCCCGCCTTCCTCCCTCCCTCCTTTTTATTTTATTTATTTTATTTTATTTTGTGCTCAACAAAAAAATCCTTGGTGTTTCTCATTTAAAAAAAATATTGTATGGTGTTCCTTGGTCTTAAAAAGTTTAAGAAACAATGCAGTTAACCATTGCAGCCTGTGGCATTACTCAGGTGTTTAAAATGCTTTGCTCATTTGGTGCCTAAATGACGCCTATATTTTGTGGTTTATTTGCTGTACTGTGTTCAAATGTATCTTTGCTTGATCTTTCTACTGGCTGACACTAATGCCATTTTATGAAGCAGTTGACTGAGGATATTCTACTACAGTGGAGAGCAATCATCCATTGCCTGTAGCCCAAACATGCCAGCTTGTTGGCAGACAAACCATATCTTGGATTCAGATTTTGAGGATGGCAGCTAGTTCTTGCTTTATTTTTTTGGCATTTGTATATTGTTAAAAGATAAGCAATAATCCTGGATTGAACAATCTTCCAAAGTATTCTGCTGTTCTGAATCTCTGTCTCGCTACATACACTGCTGGACACAGTACTGACTTGTGTTTGCACAACTGGGTTTTGGTTTTGGTTTGGGGGAGGAGGGGTTGGTTATATACACTAATAGTTTATTTTCATAGTGTCCAATGCCGTATGTAATAGCTCATCTATGCACTGTTTATTATGTCACATTGGATGTTAAGTGTCTAATCCTGCAAGTACTTTGTCTGCTCAAATCCCCTTAGGATCACTCCCCCTAGGAATGTACAGCAGCTTAAACTGATAATAATAACAAATAACTACTTCCATGCAGTATATCAAGTAGATGCGGTAAACAGCTCAATATTATCTTTGAAAATTAATTCATGAATCAATGAAAACATACATTCATAACACTCAAAAAATATTTCACTATTTATAAGTAAAGGGTATTTGTGGAATTTGGGGAGACATTATACCTGGTATAATTTTAATATCTCTTCCCTCCGCCTACCCCATGCAATAGTGTTATCTTTATGTGACAAGAAAAGAAGAATCAGTTGGAGAGGTAAAAACATTTAAAAGTCGAACCCTTCATATCTATTTCTCTGTGTTGAGTATGGCTCCCAATACCAGGTTTACTATAGTGTTAATGGTGCTGTTGTGCTGAGTCCACACATGGAAGGGGATCCTTTCCATGCCCCCTCCCAACCCCATTGTGCTTTTTCTGGACCCTGCCTTGCTCCAGGCACTGACTCTTAACCTCATCCCACTGGTGTTCTTGCCCCTGTCACACTATGGGGCCCACATATATATTTGGGACTGGGCCCACAAATGGTTAATAAAGCCCTGATGGCACCCTTCACTGAGCTTCACAATCTTTAGTGTATTTATCCTCACAACATACCGGTGAAGTAGGAAAGTGGTGTAATCCTGTTTTACAGATGAAGAACTGAGACCCAAAGGGTTTGTCTTCTACACTATGGACTTGTCCAAAGTCACAGAAGTAGTCTGTGGTGGAGCAGGGTATTGAACTCAAGTGGATCATCCTTGACCACTGGATCATCCTTCTTCTCAAGAACCATACCCGTTCTCTGCCTTATAAAACATATACATATGTAACATGGTAACACACTGTGGCTCTTTTTCCCTCCCTGGTGGCTGGTCCACATATTGAGGGTTATGAGTCTGATTCTCTCTCTGAGCTAATGAACCTTTGGTAAAATTTGCAAAAGGCCTAAGGACCAGATTCAGGCACTTAGGCCTGGCCTACATAACATGGGAAGGTTGATTACGTAAATTACATAGCTGGAGTCCACGTATCTTAAATCCCTACCCACACAGCAGGAGGTTGATGGGAGCAAATACTCCCATTGGTTTCACTTCTCATGAAGAGTAGAAGTACTGGCGCTGAAAAGGGTGCCCTTCGAGTTTGATTCTAGCAGGTCTATACTACATCCACTATATTGAATCCCGGAAGATCGACTGCAGAAGTGCTGATGTTCTGTGTAGTGTAGACGTGCCCCTACAGATACAGATAAGCACTTAGTAGAATTTATAAAAGCATCTTAGGCTCATTAAAATTTTACATCTGGGCTACGTCGACACTGGCCCCAAATTCCGGAAAAGTCATGCAAAGCAGGTAAGTCAGAATAGGGAAATCCGCGGGGGATTTAAATATCCCCCGCGGATTTAAATAAACATGTCCGCCGCTTTTTTTCCGGCTTGGGGAAAAGCCGGAAAAAAGCGTCTAGACTGGCGCGATCCTCCGGAATAAAGCCCTTTTCCTGAGGATCTCTTATTCCTACTTTCCAGTAGGAAAATCTACTGAATTTTTACTGAAAAATTTCCAGTAAATCTAGCCGGGAAGGGATGACTGGCTGGGTCCAGGGGATTATTAATGCATCTTTTAGATCTGTTATGGTTCCTGCCACCTTGAAAGAGGCAGTGATAAAACTCTTACTCAAGAACCCTTCCCTGGACCCACTTGATTTAAATAACTATCGCCCAGTTTCTAATATTCCTTTATTGGGCAAGGTACTCGAGCGGGCGGTGGCATTGCAACTCCAAGCTTTCTTGGAAGAAACAGATTATTTAGATCCATTTCAGTCTGGCTTTAGGCCTGGTTTTGGAATTGAAACCACCTTTGTTGCCCTGGTAGACGACTTACACCAGGAGATAGATGGGGGAGTGCATCCCTGTTGATTCTCTTAGACCTCTTAGCAGCTTTTGATACCATCGACCTGGCAGAGTTGGGTATTGGAGGCACTGTTTTGCAATCCAGTCCTCCCTGTCAGGACATTTTCAGAAGGTGGAGCTAGGGGGCTGCTATTCAACCACGTGGCGATTGTGCTATGGGGTCCCGCAAGGTTCCATCTTGTCCCCTATGCTGTTTAATATCTGTAAGAAGCTGCTGGGAAAGGTCATAAGGAGTTTTGGAGGACGGTGCCATCAATATGCAGATGACACCCAACTCTATTTCCCTGTGACATCAGAACCAGGTATGGTGGTGACTGATCTAAACCAGTGTCTGGAGGTGGTGATAGTTTGGATGAAGTCAAAGAAACTGAAGTTGAATAAAGACTGAGGTCCTGTGGATCAGGAGGCCATCTGTTTGGGAATGTGGCATGGTACCTGTTCTAGACAGGGTTACTCTCCCCCTGAAAGAACAGGTACTTAGCTTGGGAGTCCTCTTGGACCCTTTTTTAACATTTGAAAACCAGATTTCTTCGGTGGTCAAGAGTGCTTTTGGGCAGCTTCATCTGATCCGCCAGCTGTTACCCTTCCTGAACAAGCGTGACTTGGCCACAGTGATCCATGCTCTTGTTACATCCACACTGGATTACTGTAATGCGCTTTATGTGGGGTTGCCTCTAAAGAGATTTTGGAAACTTCAACTGATCTAGAATGCGGCTGCTCGAGTCTTAACTAATACTCGTTATACAGAGCACATTATGCCAGTGCTTCGGCAGCTGCACTGGCTTCCAGTATGTTTCCGGGCACAATTTAAGGTTTCAGTTATGACCTATAAAGCCTTAAACAGGTTGGGTCCGGGGTATCTGAAGGGATTGAGGTCAGCTGGGGAGGCTCTGCTTCGTATTCCCCCCACTTGTGGAGATAAGATTAACATCTACGCAGAACAGGACCTTCTCAGCTTTTGTTCCCAGGCTGTGGAATTCTCTTCCTTGGGATATTCACGTGGCGCCAACACTAGTATTTTTTCGGCGCCAAGCTAAAGCCACCCTTTTTACTCATGCTTTTATTAATGTTTGAGTCTGTATGTGTATGTTCCCCTTCTCAATGTTTTAGCAGGTTTTGTGTCCCTCTGGGGTTTCGTATTTTAAATTTTTATATATATTTGTATTGTATTTAAAAATTTTATAAGCTGCCTCAAATATTTTAAATAGAGAGGCAGGGTAAAATATTTAAAATAAAATAAATAAAATAATCAACATTAACTTACTTTTGAAGAACAAAAACAAGTGAAAGATAACATACAGGAACTAAGGGAGAAGAAAGGATAAGGAAAAGAGGGAGGAAGCATTGTGGTGGAAAAAAAGAGAAAGGGGGAGAGTGTAGGGAGATGCAAACTTTTCAGGACAATACACATTAACTCAGCATTTTGTTGCTAACAAAGCAACAATCAGTGTTTCAGGTTTGCTATTCCTATCTCTAGGAGGCTTATCAGCCTCTTCTGAATCTCAAATCATCCACAGCTGAAAGGAAGCAGCTCCAGAAATGGAACAAAACAACAGGAAAGCAAGAAGACTTCTCAGCATTAGTGCACTAGATTCTGTCCTCAGATTGTGATTTCCAGTCCCCCTGGAACAAAGGACAATTCCCCCTAAAGTCAGTGGCAGAACTCCACCAATTCATAGAATCACAGAGCTGGAAGAGACCTCAGGAGGTCATCAAGTCCAGCCCTCTGCCCAAGGAAGGACCAATCCCAACTAAATCAACCCAGTCAGGACTTTGTCAAGCCGAGACTTAAAAACCTTTAGGGATGGAGATTCCACCACCTCCTTAGGTAACCCATTCCAGTGCTTCACCACCCTCCTAGGGTATGTCTACACTACCCTCCTAGTTTGAACTAGGAGGGTAATGTAGGCATACCGCACTTGCAAATGAAGCCCGGGATTTGAATTTCCCGAGCTTCATTTGCATAAGCGGGGAGCCGCCATTTTTAAAACCCCGCTGGTTCGAACCCGGTGCAGCGCGGCTACACGGGGCTCGAACTAGGTAGTTCGGACTAGGATTCGGAACGAGGTGTACTGGCAGTTCGAACCAGGTGCACGGGGTTCGAACCAGCGGGGTTTTAAAAATGGCGGCTCCCCGCTTATGCAAATGAAGCCTGGGAAATTCAAATCCCGGGCTTCATTTGCAAGTGCGGTATGCCTACATTACCCCGCTAGTTCGAACTAGCGGGGTAGTGTAGACATACCCCCAGTGAAATCATTGTTCCTAATATCCACACTAGACCTCTCCCACTGTAACTTGAGACTATTGCTCCTTGTTCTGCCATCCGTCACTACTGTGAACAGCCTTTCTCCATCCTCTTTGGAACCTCCCTTCAGGAAGTTGAAGGCTGCTATCAAATCCCCCCTCACTCTTCTCTTCTGCAGACTAAACAATCCCAAATCCTTCAATCCCTTCTCATATGTCATGCGCTCCAGTCCCCCTAATCATTTTGGTCACCCTCCGCTGGACCCTGTCCAATGCATCCACATCCTTTCTATGGTGGGGGGCCCAGAACTGGACACAATATTCTAGATGTGGCCTCACCAGAGCCGAATAAAGGGGAATAATCACTTCTCTGGATCTGCTGGCAATGCTCCTCCTAATGCACCCCAATATGCCATTAGTCTTCTTGGCTACAAGGGCACAGTGTTGACTCATATCCAGCTTGTCCCGCCACCCCCGTCCTCCGCGGCGAGAAAAGCCCCGTTCGTATCTAAGGATCCGACATAAGTCGGATCCACGTAACTTGGGGACTGCCTGTAACTTGTTTCACGCTTTGCTTTTCTGAAGATTCTTTTTCCATAGGTAGAATTTGCATCATTATTAAGAAGTTTAGTTTGGTGACAGTGCCACACAAAATAAACTCAAATAAAATAAGTCTCAGAGGGGTTGAAACCTTTAGAGTTTTCTAAATCTAAAGTAGCAGATGTGAAGTAACTAACTGGGGAAAAAAGACTTGAAACGGCAATTTGGGCCCATAACATTTTGAATAACCAAGATATTGAATCATGAAAACTGACAAGTGTTTCTTAAATATGGATCTAAAACCAATGTGATTCTTTAATATTTAGGTTTGGTTGTGTAAATGCTCTTCTCTGAGACTGATTTTAGCAGGTGATGAAAGGCAAATTCTAACTAAAGTAACAGTTGATCCTTGTATTTTGTAGCGAGTTACACTCTGTTTTATACGGTTGGAAAAATAGTGGTAAAGTGACTCCTGAATTTCTGTGCTTGGATATCATAACATGTTAGATTGTTGTAGCTCATCATTAAAAGCATGGAAATTGCTTTAAAGGCCCTATATAGCTTAAATTTGAAAAGCAAGATATGCTTTGAAAGAATGAGGCCAGCTCATAAAATCAAAAGGATAACATAATAAATAAAATTCCAGAAACCTGAGTATGTCTACTATAGCTTTGCCCTCCTTCTGACTGTGGTGTTGATGTTGGCAGGCAGTAGGCTGTGATCGACAACTTGGAAGTAATGCCAAGGAAGACAACTGTGGAATCTGTGCAGGAGATGGTTCAACATGCAGGCTTGTGAGGGGACAAGCTAAGGCACATGTTTCACCAGAAAAAAGTAGGTTGCAAATTGATCCTATGTTTATTTATTCTTGATTATGTTTTCTGCTTGTATATTAACATAGACCTATCACAAAGTCTGACCTTTTCACTATATACTTATTTGCAGTTATCCAAGAGTACTTATTATAAAGTCTGTGCTAGATTAGGCTACTGAAATTCCATGAGGAATACCACACGTTCGAGGATAGCTAGGAAAGAATTTGAGAGATGCTTTTTTGCTCTTTTTTTTTTTTAAAGAATAAATTGAATTTCTCCTTTTTTTTTAAATCAGGAACAGCCATCAGGATAGGCATCTTATTTTATAGGGTATCCTCATGTTGCAACATATGTGATGCTGTGGCAACATTTTCAAATCATGGAAACATCTTGTGGATGGTATTATGGAAATTGCTGCATGTGATTGAAAATGCCTGCCACCTTTATTCATGATGAGTAATACCTTACTCTCTGAATAGTTTTATGGACCTCAGTAACACTATGTTAAAGGGGTAAGGTACTTATCAGAGTGAGAAAGGGGCAGAATTGGGCCATTTGGATTAGAATAGAGGAGGGGAGAAGCAAAATATAACTTTGGAGAGACGGTGTCAGAGGAGACACAGGCAGGATTTGTAATTGAGGTACTCCTTTGACTCTCTCTCTCCACAGTCATATTTTGCTTCTCCAGTTCAACCAAGTGCTTGGATGGACAAAGTTATGGCTTTGCCTGCTCTCCAAACCTCACAACTCCCTCTCTACTTCCATTCTCACCTCCTCCTTTCCTGCTTGCTCATAGTGGGTGAGTGAAAGCTGCATGGAGCCTGTTCTCCCTTCCCACTTCACACTCACCCCAAATGTTCCTGGAATCACTATGTGGATAAATCCTGTACAGTGCTGTGGAATGAGGCCCTGTTGGCTCCTTACTCACCTGCAGAGCCGTGTAGGACAGAGTGGCAATCTAGCCTCTCTAAAATCAGTGGGATCAATGCAAATATGAACAGACATTTTAGCAATGATGAAGAGTAGAAGAACTGCCCATGTTGGAGGGCTACACCAATTGTAGCACTTTTGGGTTAATAATTGTAATTCAGCCTGCAAACCGTTCCATATCAATAAGATTTGAGTAGAACAGTTATGCATAAAGTCATATGTTGCAGTATCTCTAAATACTCTCATGCCGTTTCTGTGTCATAGCTTGGATATTGCCTTTTGCTTAAATATGAATGTACAGGCAGTCCCCGACTTACGCGGATCTGACTTACGTTGGATCCGCACTTACGAACAGGGCTTTCTCGCCCCGGAGCTCACAGGCAGCGGTCAGCCACCTCGACCTCCGGGGCGAGAAAAGCTGCTCGCGGTGTCCCTGGTCTGCTGGGGACCGTCTCCAGCAGACCAGGGGCACCGCGAGCAAACCCGCAGCAGCGACGGGTTCCCGCGCTTCTGAGGCTTTGCCAGAGCATAAGGAGGAGGAGTAACGGTAGTTCGGAATAGGAACCTAGTCCGAACTACCTAGTTCGAGCCCCGTGTAGACGCGCTGCACAGGGTTCGAACCAGCGGGGATTTAAAAATGGCGGCACCCCGCTTATGCAAATGAAGCCCGGGAAATTCAAATCCCGGGCTTCATTTGCAAGTGCGGTATGCCTACATTACCCTCCTAGTTCGAACTAGGAGGGTAGTGTAGACATACCCTATGTAAGTCAGAACTGGCGGTCAGTTTCAGCAGCGGCTGAATCTGGACGCCAATTCCGACTTACATACAGATTCAACTTAAGAACAAACCTACAGTCCCTATCTTGTACGTAACCCGGGGACTGCCTGTAATTTGAAATACGTTGCAGTTTGTCTTGGTGATGCAATAACAAAAGACGCAGTATATTGTGGTGATGTAGACTGGGCTGTAAAATTTCATGCCAGAGCTTCCCCAAACTGTGATTTACATTTCATGTTATTTGACAGTTATGTATAACTATAACATCTTAAAAGGGACAATTCTGTTGCAATACTTTTAGAGTCATTGAATCTTTTTCTACAAGACAAAAGCACACAATTTATTTGATCTACATTGGTGTTACTAATGAACAATAGTGACACAGGCATATTTCAACTTATGCTACCTTTTTAATCAGTAGTGACACAGGCATATTTCTTCGAGTGGAGGATTTTATCAAGTAATTTAGTGTTCTGAATGTGTTAATCATAAAACTTTGAACAGTGTAATTCATATTTATGTTGTGGAAAAGAGCAACTTCAATGGTGTCTACACTCATTTGACTGTTCTCTTTACACTATACACTGCACATTATGCTGAGCACTCATTTCACTAGTTGCCTATGGTAAACAGAGCAGATTCTGCTTAATTTAGCAGGAAGAAAATTGGTAATTACTACAAAACCAAATATGTTTATGTAATCAAAACAGCACATTTCAGGTGTTCCCCAAAAAAATTCTTGGGACATTTAGACATCATGTAAAAAATCAGAATGTTTGGTCTCATTGTGCATGGCCAAACTTTGTTCTCAATTGTACCTCTCCAACTCTGTTCACTTCCATGGGGTTTGCAATGGATGTAACAGGGTACATCTACACTTCACCCTTAGCTCAAAATAAGATACGCGGTTTGCACAATGTAAATCTAATTTCAATTCTTTTTCGAAATGGGCTATTTCAAAATGTGTTGGGTCTACACAGCACCAAATTTCAAAATAAAACACTATTTTGAGACATCCCTTATCCCGTGTGTAAGGAGGTTTACAGGGCTGCCGAAATAGCACATCCTCTATATTTCGCAATAACGGACACATTCAAAAGATGCGGGGTAGCTGTTTCAGGATACCGTTGGTATCCCAAAATAGCATTGCAGTGTACACATACCCTAGAATTGAATTTGGCCCAACATTTCCAGATAAAGGCTTTTTTGAGTTCTGCACTGCATCCAAGCACAGCTCCAACATAGTGAACAGTGGAAGCCACAATGCCTAGGCTTCCTGATTCCCACTCTCTTAGTTCAAGTGGAAGTCCGTGTGGCAGGAAGGCCTACTCTGCTTTCAACTGCTGGCATAAGTTCTGTAATGGTAGAGCTGGTGTAGTGGATCTCTGTTCCCCCATGACCCTTCGCACTTCAGCCTTGTGTACAACATGCCTGACTCTGCCTTATCTCCACCTGTTATGCCAGGGATGGAGAGCAGTTGGTGTAGAAAGTGGCCACACCACATTTTAACCAGCAGAGATTTCCCCACATGAGGAGAATTGTCTAGGGGTAAAACTCAAGTGATTTAAATGTACTTTGTGCCACTCAGTAGCACACAGTAAATTTATCAGACAGAGGCATGTGGCCAGTGTGTGACAATTGAAGTAGAGGTTCAGTGTATATTTAGTACTGATAATAGAGTGTGTAGATAGTAGAGCTCCAGCTTTTGGAGGTATAATGTAAGACAGTTTGCAAATTATCCATGTAAATATTAGTTCAGTACTTATGATCTTGCACCATGACTAAGGATTGGGGGGCCTGATATAAAGTCCTTATGAGGTCAATGGAAAGACTCCTCTATTGTGTTTGACAGCTTTGGATTAGACTCAAAGCTCATTGTTTTCTCTGTTCTGTTATAGCAGTTTCTTAAGAAGGATTTGATTGAGAGCAGAAGACAAACAAAAGCTTTTTTCTTTGGCTTGGTTTTATCTCTCCTACATTTTATATTTCACTGAGGTGGGTTTGGTTATAAAAATGAATATATCAGACACATAAGCAATATAATACACATACAGATCACTCTTGCCTTGGCATTTTTGCTGTGATACTAGCAGACTTAAAACATTTTTTTGGCTTTGATTGTTCACATACCATATGGAAGTAATTCCATGTAATCATCCTGTATGTGAATGAAATGTGGAAATAAAGCTGTGTTTTTTATGATAGTGTATCAGTGAAGGCATACATAATAAGTGTAGCCCTTAAAAAAAACTTTGCCAGGAAAGTGTTTGTATCTTGGAATGTAATTAAGTTAATGTTGAGATGCATAAGATTGGCATGCTGAGAAAGAGAGCATGCAAGGTTGTGAATGAGATGTAAATTCCATTATACATTGAAGCAAATTTAAGATTTGGGAAGAAAGTGAGAGCCACAGTTTTATTATGGAAAAAGAGACATTTATCCAGACACAATATTTTAAAATATTTGAAAAAAATAATTGGTTTTAAAAATTAAAGAAAAATGTCTAGATATGTTGGACATAATTTTTATTAAATTGAGACATTGATAGCAAATGGTTATCCATAAATGGACTCAATATTTTATCATCTCTGTGTATATCTTTAACAGAGGTGATTTTACTTAGGGTCATAAAGTTCAATAACTGTGGCAAAGCTCCAACTGTGCCCCATGGTCCTGTGCTTCTACGCAGTTGTTGTATGCCTCAGAGGCTCACTATGACCCTCCTCACTGCCTCTTATCTTTTCTAGAGACCTGGGTCACAGATTACTGAGCCATTCTTATCATTAGCAAAGTTAAAGGATTGGGGTGAAACCCCTCTCTAATCCCAGCCTCCCTTTCCAGGAGCAGACTTTTTAGTGGTATGGTGTGGATTGAAGGGAACCTGGGCCTGCCCACTACTACAAATTCCAGCCCAGGTAGCAGCAACTGGTGGGTTTTTCCTCTAGCCCCAATACAACAGCCATTTCCCTGGGTCTCTTCCTCAAGCACTCCCCTAGTACCTTCTCCCTGGCACTTGAGCAAATCTTTTCTGTTTCAGCACACTTTTTTCAGTTCTCCAACAATACACTTCCTCCTCTCAGTCCTTCAGTCTTCTCCTTCCCCCCTCCCTTACCTGAGAGGGAAAACCTTTTAAAGTAGCACAGCAGGCCATAATTGGCTGCAGATGCCTAATTAGCCTGCTGCTTCAGTCAAGCTCTTAACTAAACTCAGGTGTCTGCCTGTATTGATTAAGTGGCCACAGTCTCTGGCAGTTCATTCAGGAAACAAAAAACCATTCACCCAGGTATGCCTGCCCTCCACCAAACTATTGTAGCCAGCTGCCATGGGTCCTGTCACACAACACTGAAAGAAAACATACAGTTTTGCAAGTATGAAATTATCATTTTAAAAATGGTTCCAATTTTTTTCAATAACACGTTATTGTCTTTGAAAGACACATTAAATTTCTGAAAAAAAAAGTCTAATGCTAACTTTCTGGTAAACAAAGAAAATTAAATGTTTAACTATCAGTATTCAAAGAAAAAGTATAATAGGTTATAAAAGGTATCATACCTTGGGAAATAGAATAGGTTGAGTCTAGTGTGATTGTTTCTCTATGCATAGGACTGTCATTGAACTGAATGTTTGTTGTACTCATAGAAAGCTTGCAGGATTGGAGCTTTTGATTTTTTTCTTCCCAGTGACTAGAAAGAAATGATAGAGAAATATTCCGGATCTATCATCAAAGGAAAAGAAAATATTCTAGATCAGTGTTTCTCAACCTTTTTTTATAAAGTGGCCCCCTTTAAAAAAAAAAAAGTACCTCCAGTACCTACAGTTTTCAGACACACACAATTTTTTTCTACCATTGCAACACATTTGTTTAAACAACTTAATCATTGCCAGATGGGCGGTGGAATTTTGGGGTGTAAAAAGCACAAAAATAATAAATCGCTGTAAAACTTAAAACAAAAATTCAGTTTTCTCCAAATTTCAGTTGTGTTGATGTACCCCCCAGATTTCTTTCAAGTACCCCTAAGGGTACTCATACCACTGGTTGAGAAACACTATTCTAGACCAGACCCTATCAGTAAATGGACTTTGAAATGGGTTAATGAAATCTGGCCTTATTCAGTTTATGAAAATTATTTGCTAGCTGCAGATTTTTAATTTATGCCATTTCTTCACTAAACATTTTATAAAAAAGATTTTAGCTGCACATTATTATAATTTAATGTTCTTAATATTGTCAATGTGCAATTTATCATTGGCCATTTATTTTCACTTTATTATTTCATCCCAAAACAGAATTCATGTAATCACAAAACTAATTTAAATTTTACCATGCTTTAGGTTGGACCGTTAGGCATTGGCCATTATTAAGATTGTCCAATACTTCCCTTTACAATACCTTGTTTTCAGTTGCTTATAACTTTGCCAACCTTTGACAATTAGGGCTGAAATTTTCCATCCCAGTTGTCTTTGAAATGGTCTAGTTCCTCCATGCTTTGAAGCAGGCACTTTAGATAAGTGGGAGGGGGAGAGGGGGGGGCTTTGCATCAGGGATCTCTTCTGCCAGCCATGTGAAAACCTGCCCTTATTTGACAAATGCATAAGCTGCTGAAAAAATATGCAGTTTGCACATGCCCAGCAGAGAATTCTTTGATTTTAGCAGCATGGTCCACCCTAGCACTGACCCCCACCTAGCCACCTTAGCATGCTACATCTGAGGGTTTTTGCTGCTCAGAAGTATTTTCCTTATAAGTGCTGCTTCCGGGAGCCCCAGGTCAGGATGAGGCTGGGCACTAAAATTGTGAGTAGAGAGCCTGTTTCTCCTGTACTCTTAATGACCCTCTCCCTCCCCCAGGTAGACAAAAGCCTGACTGGCAGGAGGGAAAGGAGTAGAGTGGGATAAGGAGTTTTATAAAACTAGGACTGGAGAAGGAAGAGAGAAACTCTTGGGAGCCATGAGAGGGATATGGGTGGGCTGGGACCCAGTTGATTAGTTGTAGGAAGAACAATGAGACTGAATGTAGCACTGGGTGGAGAGATGGAGATTGGGGCTGGATGGACAAGAACACTGGGACTATGAACTAGTGAGAAGAGCAGGGCCAAGAGTGCAGAGGGAAAGACAGATGTGACAGAGACCTGTGCATGGCTGGGAAAAGGAGTGACAGTAGATTTGGTGGGAGATTGAGATTGGATGAGGAGCCTGGGGAGGGAGACCAGGACTGTGAGCCAGTGGGTAGGGAGGGGAGAGACAGATTGAACAAGGGGCAGGGAGGGGGGAAAAACCCTGTTTGTACAAGGAGTCTTGGTCTGGGCATGGAAACGCGGAGAAACTAGGAATTGGATAGTGAGCCTGTAGGGGAAGAAGAGAACTATCTGGGTAGAGAGCCTGGTATTGGGATGAGAAGCAAGAGGAGTGGGGATCAATGTTCCCTCTAATGTTTTCCATCCATGTGCAGAATAAAATGTGTTAGGTGCACTGAGGTATGTGCAGATATGCACCACTAATTGAAGCACATGATGCCAGCTGCAGGTGCTTTGCCAATCAGCTGGGTGGCACCTGAATCTCTCCTGGACAGCCACCCAAGCGCTCATCTTATAAGGAACACTGGTGGAGACTGAGACTGGATCATCAAGAGGACTAAGACACAAATTCAGGTCTGAGGAGTTTCCTTCATGGCAGGTTTGATTATTGTGCAGCAAATAAGACACGGAACAATGAGGAGTACACAAAACTCAATGAGCACTGTCCATTGTGTGCACTGAATGAGGAAGGGATCTTTTGGAAAAAATAGTATGTGATAATGTAATTAAACACAATATCATAATGCATATTCACAAGGGCACCAAATTAAGAAAATATTAATTCTGGCATGTCCTAACTTTTGAGTTCTTGACTCATACAAAACAAACAATTGGCTTGGAAACATTGTGTCCTGGAATTCATTATGTATTTTCATTTTATAGCTCTCAAAAATATTCAGTGCTATTTGACCAACTCTCATTACATAGTCTGTTAGGCAGAACCTTGTGTTTCTGTAAGTGGTAGTGTGTGTGTGACATTTTAGAATGTGCCTTCTGTGTAATGCATGATCTGATTTCTTCTCTTCTTTATTCCCTTCCCAAACAGAAAAAAAACCTGTAACTGTACAGGGGAGAATCTATCCAGTCTTTTCTGACCAGCTATAGCTCTCTGAAGGAAGAGCAATCTACTTCTTTCTCTTCATTGGAGTTCATTTGGGTGATTGGTTTGGAATTACTCTAGGACTTATGAGATTTGCTCGCTTTCCTGGTCTGTCTTGGCTTGTGTACGAAATCTCCAGTTTATGGACATTGGCTGTCCCACAGTGTATTGTACATTTCATTTTCCTGAGATCCATTTGCCTGATGGGCTGCTAATTGTATGTCTTTATTCATAAAAATCAGTGAAAGAGTTTTGTTGATTTAAGTGACAGCCTGAGTTGTTCTGTTCCAAATTTTAACTGGAAACAATTCTTACCGCTAAGCTAAAATTCCCTACAAAAGAGTCTGATGATATTTCTGATAGGCCTAGAACAGAACTTGATCTCAAACTCAACAGTGCCTATCCTGTTTTTAAAATGTCTATGTATTATATATTACAGTAGCTTAGTATATAATTAATTTTTTTTTTTAGTCTTAGGCAATGGGGTCAGTGAAAGCAGATCCCTGTGTCAATTAAATTAACCATTGGTGCACAGATCTGCCTATGAAGAGTTCATTGCAGGCTCAGAGTCTGACCTCATATGCCAAACTAGTTAAGTGCTACAGAACACCAGAAAGGAAGAATTCTACAGAGACCCACAGTTTAATTTTATTTGAGTATGATTAATACTGTATATTCTGTTTATAGATCAACTTTTCATAATAATAATAAAATAAACAATCTCAGAGTGAAGGTGATATCACAGAAATAATAATACAATTCATTTTCCATATCATTGGTCTTTGTTACTGTATCATTTATAATATTGAACTGATGGGTGATTATCAAATATTTTCAAATAAAAAAGAATACTGAATGATTAGTGTCTTTGAATTAAGAGCTACACCAGAAGTTGTCTGCAAATGGTAGATATCTGGTACATTGCTAGAACTGAAAATAAAGGGCCAAATCACGGCTGGCTCTTGAGAATAGTCCTACATTACTCAGTGGCACTACTCACGTGAGTTGACTGAGCAGGATATGGTCTAGAAAGTAAGTCAGATGAGGAGACGCAAACACTTCTATATTTGTCCAGCTTGCCTCTGCAAAAACATGTCATGTACTTGAGTGGTAATCAGACACAATCAGAGCTATGTAGAAGGCATCATGTAACTTGGGCTATGTCTACAGAGCTTCCGTCTTCCACAAAAGCCTATGCAGATGAAGCACAGTTTAGCATATTGCCACGCTTCATTTGCATAATTAAGTAGGAGCCGTTTTGCGCAAAAAGGCGCCGTCTACACAGAGTTTTTTTGCGCAAAAACCCCCTCTTGCGCAAGAGCCGTTCTTTCTGAAAAAATGAGGAAGAACAGCTCTTGCACGAGAGGGGAGTTTTGTGCAAAAATGGCTCCTAATTAATTATTCAAATGAAGCACAACAATATGCTAATCTGTGCTTCATTTGCATAGGCTTTTGCGGAAGAGAGAAGCTGTGTAGACGTAGCCTTGCTCTGCTAATCTAATGGCCTCACTGCCCCTCCAAAGCAAAGTGTGATCCAAGCTAGGACATTGCTTAGAATACAGGGGTGTGAGTCAGGATTGATAACAAGTTGGACAGCACCCAGCAACAGCTTGTATCAAGAGAAAGTTGTTAGGAAAGTATTGAGGGCTAGTGCATTGCATTGCAACGAGAGCTGATACGAAGCACTTACACAGCTGTTAATGTAGGTTACGGCAACTGGATTAAAACCTGCCATAAAGGGACCATTTTCTCAGTTATCTTTTGGTTTTGATTTTGGTAAGATAATGGTTCCCTAACATGCCCTAACTGACGTTGACCATGAATGTACAAAGATACAATATTTCCCTCGTTCTTTTGTTATTTATTGTTAAATAGTAGCACTGAGAGTATGTCTACACTGCATTCCTCTTTTGAGAGAGGAATGCAAATACAGCCCTGTGAAATTGCAAATGAAGCATGGATTTGAATTTCCCACACTTCATTTGCATAATAGCGTCTGGGTGCTTTTTTGAAATACCCTATTTCTTAACAACAACAAAAAGCCATGAAACGGGGTTATTTCGAAAAAATAAACCTTCTTTCAAAATAAACCTTAAACCTCATTTTTAAGGAGTAAGGGTTATTTCAAAAGAAGGGTCTTTTTTTCCAAAATAACACCATCTAGACAGTGGGTTTTTTTCAAAATAAGGTATTTTGAAAAAGTGCCCGGACACCATTATGCAAATGAAGCACGGGAAATTCAAATCTGCGCTTTATTTGCAATTTCGCTTGGCTGCATTTGCATTCCTCTCTCGAAAGAGGAATGCAGTGTAGACATACCCTGAGAGGCCTCAATCAAGTTCAGGCACCCTTAACGTGTTAGGCTCTGTACTGATGCATAGGATGACGTGGCCCCTGCCCCAGTTAGCTTTCTATCTAAGACAAGATGCAGTATGAAAGAGAAACTATGACAATAACGGTAATAAGTGCACAATAATGTGGACTGATGATGTGCACACTGAAGCATCCAGATCACTGACTAGACCCTGACTATAAATTGATTGTTGGTGGACACAACTGGCAGTGATATTGTGGGTTTTCTTTGCCTTCATACTGTACTTTCAGGGAATAATTGTGGGTGTGTTTATAGCATCAGAGGACAACATGATCTTTAAAAAGCTATAATCCGGGGTGGGGAACCCACCCAATCAGAAGCACACCATCACCTAGGGGGCCCAGCCTAGTAGATTCTGATGCTCTTCCTACACTCTAGGTTGGGGCCAAAAATGAGAAGTTCAGTGTATAGGTGGGGACTGCTAGGAAATGTGGATGTGGGGTCTGGATGGGAGGGAGAGTGCAGGAGTGAGTTGAGGAGTTGTGTGTCTGGGAGTATGGTAGGGTGCAAGAAAAGGCAGGGGGAGGAAGGGTTGAGTGGGAGAGAGGGTTCTCCCCTGCACCTCTTCCTTTGAAATGCACAGGAGCTGCCCCTGGCTCTTGTACATTTCACAGGGAGAGGTGCAGCAGGACTGAAGCAGTCCCCACTTGTGCTAGTTCCCCATTGCACCTCTTCCTTTGAAATGTACAAGAACCATGAATGGTTCATGTACATTTCAATGGAAGAGGCACAGCAATTGGGATCGGCATGATCGGGGACTACTTCAGTCCCCTCTCGCACCACTTCCTCAATGTGCCTCTGCCTCCCCTACACCACCCCTCAGAGATTGTGCTGGGGGGAGCTGGCTTTTAAGCCGGTTCCCCTCCTCCCCCCAGCACCAGCTCCTGCTCCCCACCTCTTGCTGCCTCTCTCTGATAGAGGCAGCAGGGGAGAAGTGACTAGTCGAGTCACTACTCGACTACCCGATAAGCATATGCTTATTGGATAGTTGACTAGGAACTTACATCCCTAGCCTGGATCCAGCCCCTGAGGCTTGTAGACCCCCTCCCAACATCGGGGAGTCTGCATTGGTGCTCCAGCCCCTCTGCTGTCCCACTGTGGGGCTGGAGTACACAAAATCAACTAGCCTAGTGCCCCCCCCTGTGTCCCCGCCCAGGCTCTGGTGTGCAAAGGGACTGTAAGGAGTGTCTTTCTCCTTCCCAGTCAGGGGGGACTCATCTGTGAGGGTTTGTTTTTTCTTTTTTCCTTCTCACACAGCGGTCCAGACTGATTTTTCTGTGGGTCATCGACCCTGACTCAAAAAAGGTTCCCCACTTCTTCCCTAAAGGCAGCGGTATCTAAGGATTCCCATAGTTTGGAGAGTCCTCAGATAAGGTGGAGCTAGCTGTGCTAGCTCTGTGCCATCCTCTTTCCTTCTCTGCTTATTCCCTCTGTTATTAATAATATTACTGTAGTGAAAAGCCCTAGTCGTGGATCAGGTGCTAAGTGTTGTATAAACCCACAACACACACACAAAAATGTTCCTGTTCTCAGAGAGCTTACAATCCATAAATCCACGCTGCTATACCTTGCCAGCATTATTATCCATGATCTTAATATGGAATAGGAAGCAAATTACGAAGTCCCATTTTCTGTGGGCCTTCTCTGGTTAATTCATTGTTGTCTGGATACAGGGTAACCGCTGGTGTAGGCAGGCTCCCAGTGCCAGGAAAAACAGTCCCATTTGTGCAAACAAGCACTATGTATGGTCCAATGATATCCATGTGTAGCTGAGGGCCAGCAGAGAAGCAGCAGAGGATCAGCATCATGTTCTTTCCCTTCAGTCACCACAGAAACACTGATTGTCCTTATTACGCGACCTGAAATTTGCCTCTTACCGGTAAGAGCGATCTTGCCTGTGTTTCTGAATGCGATCTCAGCCTCTCAGAGTGTTCCATTGTCAAACTCCTCCATTTTTTCTTTGGCAGCTGGAAGTATTGTTCTGAGCAATAGTGGTGGCCAGGTTGATCCAGACGCATTGTTGGACATGCCCACTTTGTCTGCCATGAGGCAAGCAAACTCCTGCTGTGGTGCCAGCCTTTCCAAATAGCATGACAGCAAACTTAGCACCCCGACCAAAATGCTGCACCACACCAGGGAACATGGCAGCGAGTGTGAAATATGTCAGAGGCTCTGCTGAGGGAATGCAAAATGGAAACTTTGTAGGACTGCTCCGATTGAGATAGGGGAAGAACTTGCAGAACTTGAACACCCTCGTCCAGGAGGCCGCAGCATGACAATTCTGCCTGTCTGTTTCCACTGTCTTTGCAAAGGAACATTATGTCTTTGTGTTTGATACAAAGCCCACCTCTGGGCATAATTTATTCACATGCACCAATGCAATACTCTTTCAAAACCAACCTGGTTGGCTGGTAGTAAAACCAATTTCCAGTAGCCACCGTAAAGAAATCTTTTTCCTGTTCTCTCTCCAAAGACATCACCAGGAAGGTACCTGCCCCAGAATCAATAGCAACACTTCTTTTCAGTTTCCTCAGTCCCATTCTCTAGGCCTCCCTGACTAAAATTGGCCACTCAACTTCCTGCTGCCTTTAACTCAAGGCTTTAGGCCTCTTCATTCTGCATTCTTCCATTTCCCCAGACCTCCCTGCCTGGGAGTCATAACTCTGGTCATGGGATCCATCCTCCTGCAACAACCCCCTTGCTTCCAGAGTTGGCTTCTTCTGACCAAGATGGATCTAGTCTTTTACCTTGGATTCACTGTCCAATCTCCTGCTCATCAGGAGGCCCAGCTTTAGTTACCAGCTAACTAGCTTCCTTCAAGCTCCTCACTGTCAGCTCAGTTACAATTCTGTTTCCAAACTCAGTCACCTGCAGTCCTCCTGGCAGATCTTCCCTTCTGCCTCTCTCCTCCTTCTGTCTCGCGCACCTGTTACCTCCCCCTTCCTTGTTCGCTTACATTTGCTAGGTCTCTGACTAATCAGGTATCCTACTTTCTCAGACCCCTAGACCCACTTTTGAGCCCCAGTTGGGGTCAGCTGACCAGTCACGGGTACACTGGCTTGTTCCCCCTTAACAATCACTGTCAGCACTGTCATCCTGTGATCACTGTCATCCTGTGATCATCCATTGTCCCTCTGAAAAGACCAGAGTTACAGTCACTCCTACTACAAAACTGTATGCATTTGCCATTTTGAGACGCTTCACAGATTGGGCCCAAAGCCCCACTGAAACCAGACTTGGTGTGCTCAGTGCTTTCCAAGATCAAACCCCTGTTAAAGGCTGTGTGCCCTGACTAGGGACTGCGGCTTAAAAGGAGAGGTATAGTCATTGATTAAGTAAGGTCAGGCAGGCCCCTGGAAATCTATCTTGTCTTCAGTGCTGGAGGTTACTTATTCTTTATTATTTATATTATCTTAGTGCCTAGTCATGAATTTGGTAGTTATTTCATTGCACTTAAAGATATAGTCATTCATTATCTGTTGGCTATTAATTGCAGTTCAGCTGATGAAAAACCAAGAAACAAAGAGATATTATGTGACTGAGTAGTTAATGTGTTTTCCAGGACTTTTTTTTGCTGAATTATAGTTTTGCACTCTGATGGAATACTCATATATGAAATTAATAAGGATCATATTACATTATGTCCAGAATAAATTTAATTTGTTATATTTAAATAACCTTCATAGAGATTGGAAGTATAAAAACTGTAATGTAAGAAGGTGATTATTTCAGAAGAAAATAATTGCAGTATTTGCTTGATGTATCCCGAACATTTGGCAGTATTTCATACTTATGCTCAGGAGTAGTGAACCAGAAGCTGATAATTTAGCACCTATAGTTAAAAGGCCTGGTTTAACATAGAAAAAATCAACTATTTTTAGTTAAAAATCGTATTCTCAAACTACCATAGGAGCATTTCTGAAGCAATGTATCACTGAACTTTAGTTCATGGGCTAAAGAAAATATTGATAACCCATTACAGTGAAACCCACCAAATAAAATTAACACATAGCATAAGCGTAGACTTGACTACTGAATCAAATGATTGAATATGTGGCTTCTCTGTTCCTATGGGCATTTGTTTGACTGTAGCTAGTTGCATGGACTGTTTGTCCTTGTGTGTGTGTTTTTAAAAAGTGTGAATTGGGATTGCTTTGTTCCAGGGGGGTTTGAGTGGTTGATTGGAGGGAAGGCTTTGAATTGGGCATACCGCTTCAAGCCAGCAGCCTTATAAAAAAGCAGTCAGTTGTGACATGAGTAAGTGGTGAACAGATGACAGTGAAACTGAGGGAGTTTGCCTGGGAGGTCACCTAGGAGAGTTCCTGCAGTAATTTTTGCCTTTTCAGGCTTCTGTAAGCAGTAAATACAACATCTGAAGAGGATCTTAGAAAGTATATGGATAGTGAGCGATCAGCTGTTGTGACCTACAAAGGATGTGCCATGTTTGTCTTGTTTCCCAGAGGACCGAATCATCTTTGTCTGTATGAAGTGCAAGCTGGTCTCCATATTGGAAAGGAAGGTTAAAGGATGAGAGACCCAAGTATCTGCCCTGCATTGCATCAGATAAAATAAAGACTTTCTGGATGGAAGTAAGTGTTTGGTACTGCAGGAACAGCGTGCTGAAGAATCAGAGAGGACAGTGCAAAACAGGAAAGAAAATTGGCAGCATGTGACCTCCATAAGAAAAGAGAGTAGAACACATGTACCTCCAGTGCAGACAGTGGTAAGAAACTGTTTTCAGGCTCTCTACACGGGACTATGACGGAGAATGGTTTACAAGAGTTATCTGAAGAAAGGGAACAGAAGGAGATCCCATTTACTGGAATACAGGATGTGACAGTGTGCCTGCCAGACTGATTAAGCCATTATTGGACCATTATCCCTTTCTGCTTCTTCACGTGGGCACCAATGAATGACTTTGAAGTGGGTCACTGCAGGTCATGTGGCTCTGGGAAGAAGGATAAAGGAGTTTGAAGTGTAAGACTTGTTTTCATCCATCCTCCCTGTTGAAGGAAAAGGCCCAGGTAGGGGCCATCAAATTGTGGCGGTTAATGTATGGGTGCACAGGAGGTGTCAGAGAGAGAGAGTGTTGGATTCTTTATGGGCTATTGTTCTGGGCACAAGGATTCCTATGAAGAGACGGGCTCTATCCAACAGAAAGAGGAAAGAGCATCCTTGCAGGCAGGGTTGCTAACCTAGTGAGGAGAGATTTAAACTAGGTTCTCTGGGGGATGGTGACCTAAGCCCTGAGATAAGTGAGGAAGTGGAAATACTAGAAGGAAACACAAGGTGCAACAGGGGAGGTCTGTCAGCTGATGGTCAGGGCAGTGTGTGTGTGTCTGTGTTACACCCAAGTCTTCAACTGCTGGGAGGCAAGGCCCTGTCGCAGCGGGCAGCCTAGGAGGCTGAAGGGCGGCCCGAGAAGTTTAACGTCCATGTCTTTACCGCTAGGACCGGGGTCCCTTCGCGGAGGACACCCCAAGGTTTATAGGAAGAGCTTCTTACATCTCAGATTTTAACTGCTAGGCTACAGGATTCCTTCGCAGTGGGCAGCCAAGGGAAGGCTGAGAGATGCCCCTATGGATCTGTCCCCTGGAAGCGACATGATTCAAATGCCCAAGCTCTCCCTATACGTGGGTATGTCTACACTACCACCCTAGTTCGAACTAGGGTGGTAATGTAGGCAACCGGAGTTGCAAATGAAGCCCGGGATTTGAATTTCCCGGGCTTCATTTGCATATAGCCGGGCGACGCCATTTTTAAATGTCCGCTAGTGCGGACTCCGTGCTGCGCGGCTACACACGGCATGGACTAGGTAGTTCAGACTAGCCTTCCTATTCCGAACTACCATTACTCCAAGTGACAGCTTAATCTTTAAAGAGCTCTAAGTTTATGTGTACACTTAAGACAAAGGACCACACTCAGGTACAATTTGTATCCCCTTCTGTGCCTTTCGACTCCAGCGGGTCAAGCCAGGGCCGGTCCCTCAATTCCTAAGAAAGATGAATACGAGGTGGGCGTCCCCGTGGAACCTCGGGAGGCCAATCACCTACCCCAACCAGCAGATAGATGGTAGATTGACACTCAAAGTAAATGTGCTGCTGGACCCATCTTTATGCCCGTAGGGGCCCGTGTCCTCTTTCTTATCTAAGATGCCAAATTGTGTTGATCTGTCTTTGTGATGCCAGTTCTTACAAGGGAGTTTCAACTTAATTTACACTCGCAAGAGAGAGAACTAAATTGTGAGTACTGGACATTTTTTTACTGGGCGGGAGAGTCCTCCTCCCGGACAGTGTGTGTTCGTATCAATATGGGTTTCAGTCAAGGGCACTCCTCGGCAACCTCTAGGTCAACAATTGCTAACCTAGCAATTGTATCTCTGTTTACAGCCATCCAGGGTCATAGCAGCCTGCATATCTGGGCCTTCTGTTCAAGGCTTTTACTGCTCTGTGTGCCCTGTGTGCTCCAGGCAAGCAAAAATGGATGTTACGGGGGGGGGGGGTTCCTGTCTGGCTACAAGGTCTCATGATTCATACTAAGAAAGTACAGCAGTCAGCTAATTATCTTGGGTACCTGTGCATGAATTCAAGAAGCCTGGGAAACAGGAAGAATTGGTAGTCCTGGCACAGTTGTCAAGGAATAATGATGTGTATATAACAGAGACTTGGTGGGGTAACTCACGACTAGAGCACTGTTAGGGATGAGTATAAATTGTTTAGAAAAGACAGGTGGGGGAAAAAAGATGGAGGAGTTGCAGTGTATGTAAGAGAGCAGGATGATTGCTCAGAGCTCCAGTATGAAACTGGAGAAAAGCCTGTTGAGAGCCTTTGAGCTAAGATTAGAGTCAAGAGCAATAATAGGTGTCATAGTGGGCATCAGTTATGGACCACCAAATCAGGAGGATGAAGTAGATGAGGCTTTGTCTGGAGTACTACCAGAAGTTTCCAGATCACAGGTCCTGGTTCTCAGTCACTTCAATCACCCTGACATCTGCTGGGAGAGCAGTGCACAGATAATTTAGGAAGTTTTTTGAGTGTTAGGGACGATGTTCTAGTGCAAGTGCGGGAGGAGCCAACTAGGTGTTATGTTCCTCTTGATCTGCTGCTCACAAACAGGGAAGAATTGGTAGGAGAAATAGAAGTAGATGGCAACCTGGGCAGCAATGATCCTGAGCTGGTTGAGTTCAAGATTCTGTCAAAAGGAAGAAAGGAGAGCAGCAGATTGCAGACTCTGAACTTGAGAAAAGCAGACTGACTCCCTCAAGGAATTGATGGGCAGGATCCCCTAGAAGACTAATATGAATTGGAAAGCAGTCCAGGAGAGCTGGCTGTATTTTAGAAAAACCTTATTGAACACACAGGCACATACCATCCCGCTGTGCAGAAAGAATAGAAAATGTGGCAGGCAACCAGCTTGGCTCAACACAGAAATCTTTGGTGAGCTTAAACACAAAAAGGAAGCTCACAAGAAGTGGAAACTTGACAAATGACTGGGGGGAGTATAAAAATACTGCTAAAACATGCAGGGGTGTAATCAGGCCAAAGTTGAAGCTAGGAAGAGATGTAAAGGATAACAAAAAGGGTATCTACAGGTATGTTAGCAACAAGAAGGTGGTCAGGGAATGTGTGGGATCTTTACTGAAATAGAGAACAATCTAGTAATAAATGATGTGGAAAAATGTGAAGTACTCAATCTTTTTTTGCCTCCGTCCTCACAGACCAGGCTTTCTTCCAGACTGCTGTGCTGGGTAGCATAGTATTTGGAGGAGGTGAGCAACCCTTGGTGAAAAAACAATTAAGGATTATTTAGAAAACCTGGCATGTAGAATAGTGATAGAAATGTAGCCGTGTTAGTCTGGTGTAGCTGAAACAAAATACAGGACTATGTTGCACTTAATCCTGTATTTTGTTTTAGAAAACCTGGACATGTATAAGTCCATGGGGCCAGATGTAACGCATCTGAGTATGCTGAAAGATATGACTGATGTGTTTGCAGAGCCATTAGTCATTATCTCTGAATACTTGTAGCAATCAGGGAAGGTCCCAGATAACTGCAAGAAGGCAAATATAGTGCCTGTCTTTAAAAAAGGGAAGAAAGAAAATCCAGGGAACTATAGACTTGTTAGCCTCATCTGAGTCCCTGGAAAAATCATGGAGTCGCTCCTCAAGGAATCCATTTTGAAACATTTGAAGGAGAGGAAGGTGATTAAGAATGATCAGCATGGGTTCATCAAAGGCAAATAATGCGTAAACAACCTAATTGCCTTCTACGATGAGATAACTGGCTCTGTGGATATGGGAAAGGAGGTAGACTTGATATACCTTGACTTTAGCAAATCTTTGGATATTGTCACTCACCGTATTCTTTGCAGCAGCTTGAAGAAGTATTGGATGAGTGGACAAGAAGGTGGATAGAAAGCTGACTAGAACATCAGTCTCAGTGGGTAGAGATCAATGGTTCAATGTCTAGGTGGCAGCCAGTACCAAGCAGAGTGCCCCAGCGGTTGGTCCTGGAGCCAGTTTTGTCCAATATTTTCATTTATGATCCAGATGATGGGAAGGATTGAACCTTCACCAAGCTGGCAGATGACACTAAGCTGGGAAGAGAGGTAGACATGCTGGAAAGTTGAGATATGGTCCAGAGTGACCTAGATGAATTGGAGGATTAGGGCAAAAGAAGTCTTATAAAGTTCAACAAGGACAAGCGCAGAGTCCTGCAATTAGGATAGAAGAATCGTATGCACTACTACAGTTTGGTGACTGACTGATGAAGCAGCAGTTCTGCAGAAAAGGACCTGTGGATCAGGTATTTTTGTTCACGGGAAAAAATATTAATTGCACGCCCCTTCTCCTTAGGTTAGCATGCATCATGCTCTTTACTTTTGCAGCTTATTATTTTTACTTATTGTATCTTTGAGCCCCTGATTATGATGCACCTGGGGTGAGCGTCCTCCTTGCCCCACCCTTGTTATGGCCCTGCTGGGGATTACAGTGGATGAGAAGTTGTACATGAGTAAACACTTCGCCCTTGTTGCCAAGAAAGCATATTGGGCTTGTGATGGGGTGAGGCAACCCCGCACTAAAGGTGCCCCCCCCAGCGAGGCAGGTAGAAGCGGCACGGCTTTTCTCGCCGCTGCCGAGGACGCGGTCGGCGGGGGAGCCGGGACGCGCCGCTCGGCAGTCGGCTTAGCCGGCGTGGCCCCAAGCAACGTGGGAGGTGACAGGGTGAGGCAACCCCGCACTGAGGGTGCCCCCCCCCAGCGGGGCAGAAAGAAGCGCCGCGGCTTTTCCCGCCGCCGCTGAGGATGTGGTCGGCGGGGCAACCATGATGCGCCGCTCGGTAGGCGGCTTCACGAATGCGGTCCCGAGCACCGCGGGGGAAGGACCCCCCACGCCGGGATCAGCAGGGGCAACGGGGGAGGAACGCCACCCCACCAGCCTCAGGGCGGGTGGCCCCACAGACGCCCCCAGTCAGCCCTATTCCCCACTGATGCCGGCGGCAAGGAGGACGCCGGGGGTGAGTAGAGACAGCTGGGGAGGAGAAGGTGGAGCCGCGGGTGAACGCAGGTGCAGGCGTTCTGGAGGGGCAGGGGCGGCACCCTCCCCAGGTATAAAACCAGCAGAGTCAGAAGAAGAAAGGGGAGGCGAGGAGGAGGACGTCAGATGAAGGGACTGAGAGGCACGAGGAGGCAGCGGAACAAGCCGGCCGGATGGTGAGCGGTCGAGCGAGGGCGTGAGGAAGCAGCCGAGAGCGGGTGTCTACTGGAGCCCGCGGGCTGATGTGTTGAGGCTCTGTGCCCCATCAGCCAGGTTGGGGGAGAGAGGATCGTCTCCCCCGCCTTAGGGCCCTGGGCTGGGGTCTGGAGAGAGGGAGGGCCCGGACCCCCCTCACCTTCTCGCTCGAGGGATCGTCTGGGCGACCGAAGGGAGGGTTGACCGGGCGCAGTTTTATGAAGACCGGGAGCATCTGGGACAGCAACCGGGGCATTGGGGTGCCCGGGGCGGGGTGAGCCTGTGGACCCCGTAACAGGGCTGCTTTTGTAGGAGCATTGCCCGCAGGTTGAGGGAAGTGATTATCTGCTTCTGTCTGGCACTGGTGAAGTGACATCTGGAGTATTGTGTCCAGTTTGGGCCCCCATTACAAAAAAGGATGTTGACAAACTGGAAAGAGTCCAGTGGAGGTCAACAAAAATGATTGGAGGACTGAGGTACATGACTTCTGAGGAGATACTGGAACAGGGGATTTCATAGCAACCTTCAACTACCTGAAAGGGGACTCCAAAGAGAATGGAAGCTGTTCTCAATGATGGCAGTTGACAGAACAAGGCACAAAGGCCTAAAGTTGCAGTGGGGGAAGTCTAGGTTGAATATTAGGAAAAACTATTGCACTAGGAGGACAGTGAAGCACTGGACTGGGTTACCTAGGGAGGTAGTGGACTCTCCATTCTTAGAGGTTTTTAAGGTTAAGCTTGACAAAGCCCTGGCTGGGATGATTTAGTTGGAGTTGGTGCTGTTTTGAGCAGGGGATTGGACAAGATGATCCCCAGAGGTTTCTATCAATCCTAATTGTTTATGATTTGGAAATACAACAGTGATTTACTAGGAGAAATGTAAGGTGTGTTTATACAACATTATGTTCCTGGTTTGTGATTACTTTCCTGCAATTTTTTTTTTTTTTTTTTTGCACTGAGGGAAAAAACTGTGTATTTTGGGGGCTCTCAATGGGAAGACAGTAGGCTAGAAAGCTTTATCAGATTTTCACCATTGCTTCAGCTACATTCAGACCTGTCAACAGGGAGAGGAAAGGGGGTAACTGCCCCAGAGCTCAGCGATTCAGAAGGGTCCATGGCTGCTAGCACTTTAAATCCCCACCAGAGCCCTAGGGGGTGAGCACGCCAACCTCTGGGTAGTGCTGAGGGCTAGCTGCCCCAAGTCCTACCTCTTCCAGAAGTGCAGACCTGCCTCCCACCCCACCTTGCCCAGAAGCCAGGTGATTCTGTTGGCCTCCAGGGCTACATTATTTTTAAGTTTCGGAAGGCATATGTCTGTTTATGTTTTATCAAATGGCAAAATTCCTATCGAATTAAATGAAAGTACAATGAGTCTTGTCTTCCATCTCTTGCTACATTTCTTCATGCACTTTTCTTGTAGTAACCTACTTCAAGGCAACATTATAGAACCTAGGGTACGTCTAGACTACGCTGAAGTTTTGAAAGAGGATATGCAAATTCTGCAGGAATTTGCATATCTTCTTCCGATCTCATTTTTGAAAGTAGAGCTTTTGAAAGTGAAAGTAGTCAGCACATGTTTTTTCTGGAAACCCCCTGCCTTTTTCGAAAAGCCGCTCTTCCTCAAAAAATGCCAAAAAAACCATCCCAACTACTTTCACTTTTGAAAGCTCTGCTTTTGAAAGTGAGATCAGAAGAAGATATTCCATGGGAATTTGCATATCCTCTTTCAAAACTTCAGCGTAGTCTAGACATGGCCCTAGGCGTTACAGTAGGCAATTTATAGGATGATTTAAAGTGTTGTGGTATCTGCCTACAAAGACCATCTCTGTGTAGATATTGGCCAGTGTGGTTGATGTGTGAAGAAGTAGGTTTGTGGCGTTATGATTTTTGGGTTGGATCATGATGAATATAGGAAAGGACAGAGTCTGGGGTATGTCAGGTCTCTGTGGTATCATGCTTTCCCTCCAAAATACCTATGGGAATTTAGAACTCAGTAGAATGCCGATAGTTTTCAATATTGTATCTCCGATTCTAAGTGTGTGACACATGATGAAGTAGAGAGGACCCATATTCAGAATCATCAGACCCATCAGACCTTGGGTAAGTCACAGGTTGTCAGTCTATAAAATGAAGGCAGTAATACCCACATTTGTAAAGCACTCTGAGATCTATAGATAAAATTAGTGATGTATTTGTTAAGTATGATTATTGTTAAGGGACATTTAAGGGAAGAAAAAGCTTTTTACATTTGGATTGTCCTGTTTGATGCTGATTTAGTTTATAATTTTAACTTAGGACTGTTCCTGGAAGTAATGATCTTATATTGTAAGTTACAAGCAGACCTTGTTATAATTTGTTCTTAACTGATTTGTATAGTGTTATGTAGATGATTTATTTCCTGTAAATCCTGCCATTTATTGAAGTTATGTTATGCTCTAGGAAATGAGGTGGGTGCAAAATGAAACTGAAGGGCTGGGGAGCGGGTTTGCAAGAGTAAAACTCCATTTAGCAAATCCCTTAAGTCTTTCATATGATTAGAATAAAAAAAAGGACAATAAAGTATAAATATGCACCTAATGTACTACTGACATTTTAATTGTTTTTATTAATATAAAATAATTTACCAATAGCAAGAAGGGTTTACAAATCCATATGTAGGTCATCATAACTACATCATTTAGCAAATACTTTATGTATTATACTTAATAAAATAACATTATTTTAATAGAAACATTGTGGGACCCATTAAATATTTTCTGAGACGTATTTGACAGTTTTCAGTCTAGTTACTTGATGTGGTAATTCCCTGGTGCAAGATCATTTCTAAAACAGTTTCTTAATTTTCCTAGGGGAAGAAATTGTGATTGCTATACCTCATGGGAGCCGCAGTGTGAGACTTACACTGAAAGGACCAGCACACCTTGGTATGAGCAGTCTTATGTATTTTTAAACAGAATAAAACCAGACCTTTTTATTTAAGTTTATCTAAACTTTCAGGCTGTGTCTAGACTGGCATGATTTTGCGGAAATACTTTTAACGGAAATTTTTTTCCGTTAAAAGTATTTCCGCAAAAGCGCATCTAGATTGGCAAGTGCCTTTGCGCAAAAGCATCCATGGCCAGTCTAGACGTGATTTTGCGCAAGAAAGCCCCGATCGCCATTTTAGCCATCAGGGCTTTTTTGCATAAAACAGTTCTTCCCTGTCTACCCTGGCCCTCTTGCTCAAGTATTCTTGCTCAAGAGAGATTTTTCCCGAGCTGGAGCATGAAAGCATTTGTGCAAGAAGCACTGATTTTGTTCATTACAAAGTCAGTGCTATTGCGCAAATTCAAGCGGCCAGTGTAGACAGCTGGCAAGATTTGTGCAAAAGAGGCTGCTTTTGTGCAAAATCTTGCCAGTCTAGACGCAGCCTCAGTGTTTTGGCAAGATCAAGGCCTTGATTCCTCTTTCCATTTTTAATTCTCAACCCAAACTATTCTTCCAGAACATTAATATTACATTGAATTTGAATTGTTTTCAAAGAGATTTGTATAAAAATCACAATTGTATGAATATATGTGTAGATATGTTTTTATAATGCTGAACTGGAATGTTTGTGCAGAATATCTAAAATAAAGTAAATTGTTCATGAGACTTGGAAAAACTTCTATAAAAACTATGTTCAGTGGAGGACTGAATGGGCTTTAGATCATTGGCACTTAGATACACCAGAGAGAGGCACTACTTACAAAGCTTTGAAGGGGAGGAGGAAGCAGCAGCAACTGGAAATCAGACTTGGAGCTCCAGTTACCAGTTTAATCCAGAAAAATCTGGTAATGACCCAATATGGGTTCCATGGCCTATGTGAAATGAGTAACGTGGTCTCAGTCTAGTTCCCCCTAGATATGTATTACAAAACCTACCATTATGACTACTGGGATTAAAAGATAACTCTCTCTGCAGTCTCAGCATAGAAGCCAAAGAATGACTGACCATGGAGATCTGAAGGTTTAATCTTGCAAAAGGTGTTGAGCCCTTTGCACTTGATTCAACCAAGTAATTATGCACATGCTTAACTCTAAGTGTATGAGCAGTGTCACAGAAATCAATCCATATATCTACTACTCAGTAAAATAAATGTATCAAAACTCAGTCTGAGTAAAGTTAAAGGATGTAAAGCAGTAAACTAACCTACAAAAAGCCTATACAGGAACAAAGCCATGGCTCCCAGGCTAGCTTTAGTCCTGGGAAATGGAGGATGCTGGCCATGAGCACCTCTTTCCCCAGCTGGCCAGAGACTCCTAGGAGGAGACATTGTCTATTACTATTTGGTAAGTGTCTCCCTCCCTTGCTACTGCAACTGTCCCTCTTTCACCACCAGTCTCCACTGTTTCCCCAACCAGCTTGTGCAGGTGGGCACTTCTTCTTTAGTCATTAGATGTGTAAAATCTTTGGGTATTTTTCCCACCTTACATCAGGAGTTTGGTGCCTTTTTGAAGCATTTATTTCCAAATGTCATCCAGGTGGTTCTTGGTTACATTTGTGGTTATTACCTAGAGTTCATTTCTTTACTAACAATCATTTTTTCCATACAGAATTTATCATTTAAATAGAAAATGTGAACATCCTCAGAGACAACAAAATAAACTTTTAAATCTGATATTTCAAACAATATTTTATTGGTGAAATTAAAAAACTTTTAGGGCTATTAGTCTAAATCATGATAATAAAAAGACTTTTATTGATGTGAGAAGTGTAAACAGCAAGAATGAAATATATTTTGGCTCCATATATCATGTGTTTGTTCTAAAACAATGTCATCATTGTTTTATTTAAAAGAATTTTAAATTACATTAGCTTTAAATTTTACAGCTGAGAATGTTAAGGGAATCCCTACATGTAACTCTGAAAGATTTTATGAATGTAATAAAATTAGCTATTCTTTCTACCATACTGTCCACAAAACAAAAACTTCTATCAACTGGCTTTTTTAAAAATGTTGCAAAGTCTAATAGTTTATAGCAGAATTATTGTTCTCTGATTTGTTTTAGCCTTTTCTAATTATTAGTATTTGTGGAAGGGAGCTAGCTGATTGTTGCCTTGGCTTCAAGGAATCAGTGTAGCCAATGTTCCCCAACTACATGGCTCCTTTTAGCACACTAGCTCCAGTAAAGCTAGCCTCGGTCTGTGTACTCGTGCTGAGAGGTACTCTCCCAGCTGCAGTCTAGATCTACCCTTATGGGAGAAAGCTTATGAGATGCTCCTTCTTTCCTCTTACCTTCAATCTCACTAATTCCTCTGCAAATCTGAGAGGAGTCAGACACATTTGAACCATTATCTAGCACTCCAGATTCACTTAACCTATAATCTTAAAAATGATAAAAGTGGGAAAAAATGAGTGTTGGCCAGAAACAACAGTTTTTCTCACTCTGTGGTCAAATATTTACAATGGAGACACTTGGAAATATGCTACTGGACCATCTGTCTGTCCCCCTTATGTGACTGAAATATGTTCATGTTGTAAAGGTCACTTAATGACAGAGCCATATGCTTCTTTTATTTTCATGCAACCCATTGACTTCAGTGAGAGTATGTCAACATATTTAGGGGTGGACTTTTAGGAAGACTTATTTAAAATACCAGATGTTCCTCTGCTTGATAAAGAGGCTCTCTTGTTGGCTTGTTTTAGGCTAGAGTGTTTCTCTCCATCTTACAGTTTGAAACTGCTACCTGTGTTGGGCACCTTCTATGTAAAATCAGTAGCAGTTGCCATGTTTCTAGTGGACTTCATAGGGTATGTCTAGATTACATCCCTTTTCTTGAAAAAGGGATGTAAATTAGATACTTTGAAATTGCAAACAGTTTTTCTCACTCTGTGGTCAAATATTTACAATGGAGACACTTGGAAATATGCTACTGGACCATCTGCCTGTCCCCCTTACGTGACTGAGTTTAAATGGGGTTTAAATTTCCCATGCTTCATTTGCATAATGGCGGCCACAGATTTTTTTTTTCAAAAAAGTGCTTTTTGAAAGAAAAATGGTTGTTCAGACAGGGATCGTTTGAAAAGAAACCCTTTTTCGAAAGATCCTGTACTCATTTTTTCAGGAGTACAAGATCTTTCGAAAAAGGGTTTTATTTTCGAACAATCCCTGTCTAAACAGTGGTTTGTTTGTTTGTTTTTTTTCAAAAAGCCCCTTTTCAAAAAAAACGTGGCCGCCATTAAGCAAATGAAGTGCAGGAACTTTAAATCCTAGCTTCATTTGCAATTTTGAAGTGTCTAATTTACATCCCTTTTTCGAGAAAGGGATGTAGTTTAGACACAGCCTAGAGTCTTCATTTATGGGGTCAGGACTCTGGGGTACATTTTTGTGCAGAGAGAGAAATAATTGTGAGAGGTTTGGAAATAAAATAGGTTTTGAATTGGGGTTGCTACTTGTGGTGGAAAGGCTTTCACAAAGAAGGAGGCTTTAAAGCATTTCATAAAGATGATCAGAATTTGGATTTGCCTGATCTTCTCTGGACGGAAGTACCACAGCTGGATCTCCTTGGCAGAGAATGCTTTGTTCCAATTTTCCCATGTTTCATCCTACTCTTTGTGATCTGCATTGTCCCAGAGAAGCACAGCTGTCATGATGATTCATAGATTAACATATAATCTTTCATGTAGCAGATAGCAGATTCCAAACTAAAAAGTGCTCCAGTTAACTGTTTTTTGCCAGTATATAATCATGTTGAGAAAGGGTCTACTTAATATATTCATTTTATGGACAATGTAAGATGTAACACATATTATTAAGCAATCAGCAAAGGGCATTGTGCTAGTCTCTTTACTAACATAAGAAATCATAGTCCCCGTCCCCAGGATCTTAAAGTTCTCATCACTTCACATTTTAATGCCTGTGTTTTGTGAATAGTGCAATAGGCAAAAGCATTGTCACTTTGCACCTAATTGAATTTTGAAACAAAGTTTTTTGTTTTGTGATAAATTATGCATTTTCTAATATTTGTTTAAAGAGCTTTAGAATCAAAAGAGAGACAGAGTCCTCAGAAAATAAGCCTCTTGCAAAAACAAAAAACCAGGAAAACCAGAAGCTAATATTTTTACAAGTGGCTAATGCTTGATAACCAAGTTCATGAACTTTGAGAGAGTGAGCTTAACTAGAAGAAACTGAACGATGCTGTATCTTTTCCCCCGTAGCAGATTTTTATTTTAGTTTATGCTATTTGCATTAGTTGAAGAATTAAGTATTTAGCCATACATACAAATACTTGTTTTTGTTCTTGGCCCGTATGAAAAGAAGTAGTATGCAGCTGATCATTGGAAAATAATAGTTGCTTTTATCCCAGCAACCCGTTTTCTCCTATGTGAGAATAATCCATGCAGGGGGAGAGGAAACTCCATGAATGTAAAATGTAGTATTTCCTGCATATTCTTATTCTGGCCATGGGATAGCCATCAATTTTTTGGATTTCCCCTCATTTAAGTCACATATTCCCATAATATCTACACAAATGATGGGAGATACACACAGGGCTTCCTTGTGAACATCCCAAGCTACTGTAGTGCTGCTGAGATCTTCTGACTCCTGCACTGCTGAGCCTGATGGACTTCAGTCTGTCTCTAAAACCATAGGAATTCATTTTTCCAGGGGATCCTTCAGCACAGCTAGTCCCACAAATTCCCTTCTGGAAAGAGAGGTTGTACATTGTAAAGAGGAAACAGCATAACATAGCTCTGGGTCCTCACCATAGTTGATGACTCCTTTAAGGCACCAGAAGAAGTTAACTCAACCATAACCTGAAGTTGTATAAACTTGGTCTGCTTTCATCAAGGGTTTGTCAATGAAAGAATCTGTAGCAGCCCAGCTGGTTTCCTACCTAGTCTCACTCTGTGAAGTTGGAATTCTGGCACACATGTGCATACACACACACCAAAAGGCTTCTATGGGTCAGGGTTGGGGAGCATGCTCTGGAGGGAAGGTTTCCCATTTCTGAAGGAGCATAGGGCTCACAGTTCTTCTGAGTGCTTGGTGGGTGGTTTAGTGAACTCTTTTTCTGTCATACCCTGTGGGCCAGGTGGTGAGCTCCTTTCTTATCTAGCAATTACTTATTGCATTGAAATCAATGGGAGCACTTGTGTGGGTCACTATTTCCTAGTAGGAATAAAGTATTCACAATACAAGTCTGTGCGGGTAATAACTTTATACACATACATGCAGCTCTCTAGATGTGAATAGTAAACATATGGTTATTTTAATTTTTTTTCTCAGAGACATTTGCTGAAGCCCCCTGGCAGGTTATCTGTAAATATTTCCAGATGCATAGATGGTAGCCTACAAACACAAAAACACAACAAAAAACAAGCAAACAAAACTCAGTGACTTATATATGTATTTTCAGAAGTAACTTTATAATGTTACATGTTAGTGATTCGATTTTGTTCTATATGGAAAGCTTATGATAACAGGCAGTGGCTTAGGCTGAGTGAGAATATATTGCTGCTAAGGTTATCTATTGTGCTGTGGAACAGTTCATCTCATTGTGTGTGACACATTTCCTTGGAAAATCTGAGTAGTTGGTTCTAAGTTCAGCAGAGACCTCCCCCTGAAATACAGACTGTCTCTGCACAGCTGTATCTTACAAATTGTTAAACACATTAAATTCCTCCCTGGTGTAGCTCTGTAGACTTTAATTACATTCGCTGGCATTGCACCAAAGATGAATTTGACCCACTATATTTTCAGATTAATTCCTAGCCAGTATGTGCAGTTTGACCTTTTTTTGTAAATTTTGTTTAATTAGTTTATTAAGAAAAGCTTATAGATTGGAAATGTTAACATATTGGTTTGGCTCAGCTCCCGGATGGATTAACCTTCACGTGTTTCACACCCTTCTCTGAAACTTAGGTGTCTTTTTTTCATGCTCTTATTGGGCCAAATTCTGAGAGGTCCTAAACACCTGCAGTTCTCATTGACTAGATCTGGAGATGCAAGTGTTCAGCAATTTCCCTTAATGAATTTCACTGTTGTAAGCCATGTACTCAGTTCCTGAAAAATAAAAGTCACTGTTGCCCATAAATATTTTTTTGTCTTTTTTCATAGCAGAAATGATCTTCTAACTGTGCCAGTATCTCTTAAACCTGTGGCATACAAAGCTTTTCGTGTAATCATTGGAAAAATAGTCAGATAAAAATAATATTAGTTTCTCTCTCATGTTTTTTCACTAAGAGTAAAAGTACTATAAAATGTTTGTTGATGTCGCTGTTGTTATTTTATTATCTGATCAGTTGTATTTCCTTAGAAAATGGGGCACTTGAATTTCTGATTGCTTTTTGATGGCTCTCAAAAGAATTTTACTCAACTTTATGCTAGATTTCCAACCCATGATCATGATGGAATTATCTTTTGTAGGAGTTTCTTTTACTGACATTTCTCTTAAAGCATGTACAGGATCCTCTCACTGTTCTATCCATTAAAAATAGAAGACGTTGTTTAGGATGCATTTGGTGGGCATTGGTTAGATTAATGCAGATTTTATACAGGTTTTTATTTTTTTTACAGTTTTACAGCTGAAGTTGTTTAAGGAAATGGCTGATCCTTCTAAAGTGACAACCATATTTTTCCTTTTTCTGGCTAGGGATAGAACAAGCTAATTTTGAGTCTAAAAAGATTTTAGAAAATGAGAGGCTGCTTCGAGAATGCATCTTTGACATGAAAAGGAGTGTCCAATAGCCATTTTCCTTACTTTTGTTTATGATCTAGGTAATTCTCTAGTGTTAACACTTCAAAAGCATCACTGCCATAGAAATTAAATTGAAATTTACAGCTAGCCTATTAGTCCTCTCCTAGTTTGGTTTCAGAAGTTTGGCTTCTGCAGGAAATTCCTCTGAGACAGTGTTGGTCACATATTCAGGGTAAGTCCGAGAAAAATAGCAACACTTTAAATTATTTGAGCATAATAAGAACAGTAATGAAAAGTTTTATTGTATGATACAGTACAGAATTTATTGCTCCAAAAGACAACACTTTCCTGCCTTGTGCCTAGATAGCCGTCAAAATTTCACATCCTATAAAATTTCCAATACTTTAGACTAATCCTTTTAGTTCTAATTTAATATAACCCCATCTTTTAAGACAATTTTAGCATCATTTCAGCTTTCTTTTCTCCCATATAGTCTCTGAGAATCATTTAACATCCTTGGATCTTATTTCAGTAATGGGATTAGGAATTGAGGCCTGCTCCTGCTCCTTTTGAGGTAAATGGCAAAACTCAAACCGTTTCAAGGGAGCAGGATCATACACTGCCTATTTTGCATATTAAAGAAAATTTTGACCAAAATGCTTGGATCTGATAATATGTTAAAGTGCCTTAACAAACTAATTCCAGTTCCTCTTGAACATAGGTATGTATTTTATAAAATAGACATTTTTGGGGAATTAGTTGTGCTATAGGCAGCCTCTGATTTAAAAAAACACCTCTTTACACCATTCTGTTTATGTACTTCATGCATAGCCTAGACATCACTGCATTCCCAGGTCGTTATAGAATAGAATCTGAAAATGGATCTGAATCAGGATTTTTTGTAACAAGAATTCATTCAGGATTTTAATCCAAGGCTCCAGATTGTTAAGGATTAGTGTATTTACTGTGCTTTATAAACTGCATCTCTTCATGAATGCTAAAAGCTTTTGTCACAAAGAGGCATTTAAAATATTATTACTTTAAAAAATTATTTTTATTGTATAATGCATATCTGCTAGGCTCCAAAGTAAACACTGAATATAATGCCTATTTCAGAATCTTGAAGCTTTTCTTCATATTCACCCAGACTCCAAAAGGGCAGATTCTATTACATCATTAAGATTTAGAATGGCTCAAAAAGCTATCTAAATTACATGAATTATTTTTAAAGAAAGCTAACCAATTATTTATATCATTAAGCAAATATTTTTTATTTTTGATGTCTGAATGTAGTGAGTCAAATTCATTGTTCTAATTCTACTCCTTTCAGTGGAGTAACGGTAGTTTGAACTAGGACGCCTAGTTCGAACTACTTTGTTTGTGCCCCGTGCAGCCGGGCTGCACGGGGTTCGAACGAGCGGGGTTTTAAAAATGGCGGCACCTCGCTTATGCAAATGAAGCCCGAGAAATTCAAATCCCGGGCTTCATTTGCAAGTGCGGTATGCCTACATTACCCTCCTAGTTCGAACTAGGGGGGTAGTGTAGACATACCCTAAGAGTGTAACCAGTCCCTCATTCCAAAGCAAGCATTCAATATTGCTTTTCAGCACTGGGCAAGTACAATGTTATGGAGTAGCCAGAAATTTACCTTTCTTAATATCTTCATCTGGTTTCAGACACTATAGGACAGTAGACATGTGGGTGATTATCTCATAACTTATTTGTTTCTACCTTTTGGAAAGTGTTGTCTACTGTTTTATTCTGTTTCCCAGGAGTACAAAATATCAGTGGAAAGGTTTTCATCACGACCTATTCTAAGACTATGACATCCCTTATGCAGAGCTGCCATTAGAGGTCTTTGTTAACACTGTAGATATTCAGACATTATAGCTCTCAGATTCTTAGAAGAGTAAAGATATTGAGGTAGTTGTCTAGTGATAGTGAAAACTTCAAGAAATAAAGGAAACAAGCTTTTGAGAGACTGAATGAGGACACTGATTGACATGGGTTGCATAATAACATGAGTACATTTTTCTTCATGTGGAGTGCACTGTCCACTGTGTATCAATACCTGCAGTTTATCATACTGAATCTATTGCTTGATACATAATATTGAATTAATTGTTTTGGGTTAAACAGTATTAATAGTACTTCTTTCTGTATCCTATGGAAAGGAATGGTGTGATCAGGCAAATAATTATTGCATCCAAAGAATGCTCAGCGAGCTACTTCATGAATGTATGTATCGTCCTACATCACAAAAGCTAGTACAGTAAAACTCCAATAGTCTGGCATCTAATTGTACGGCACTTCCAGTAGTCTGGCATCAAAATGGCAAGAGCCTAGTAAGTGAGCTTTGGCAAAAAATGAGTCACAAGGCAGCAGCTGAACTGAGCGAAACCGGACGGGACCAAGTCAGTCTGCTGCTGGGATTGTGTGATGCTGGACAGTACTTGTGCTACAATAAAAAGGGTTAAAAACACTTTATATACAGTGTGTGTGTGTGTGTGTGTGTGTGTGTGTGTGTGTGTGTGTGTGTGTGTGTGTAACCAATTTATAGTATCTCCTGATAGTCTGGCATATCCGATAATGCGGCACCGCCTAGGTCCCAAAGGTTACAGATTATCGGAAGTCTACTGTAGTGTTCTCTGCTCATGCAGTTTTCCTATGCACATGCCCAGCTACTTCTTGTATGTCATGATTTGTTCAAATTATTTTCTGGCATACTTGAAAATAAATATATATTCTGTTTAGCCTAATCAATTATATGTTTTCTTTGTTAGTTATTGAGTCAAAGACACTGCAGGGAGACCAGGGAGAACACAGCTTTAATGCCCCTGGAATATTTGTTATAGAAAACACAGCTGTTGAATTTCAGAAGAGTTCAGATAGAGAAACTATGAAGATTCAAGGACCTCTGGGAGCAGATTTCATTATCAAGGTAGGATATGTGTTTAGCCATGTTGTAAGATGCCAATATATTAGAAGTATATTGGGATGGAACATAAAGGAGATATCATCAAACTTCTAAGTTCAGGCAGATGCATACCAGGAGATTAAAGACTACATTTTTAGGAGGGTGGGCAAAGTTTTTCCTACGGGAACTAAGTGTAAAGAACATTCTACCTGTATTTGTGCATTGGGTGAAAGGGTTCCATATTTTAAATATTGGTTCAAGCAGGGAAATATGAAGACGATGATGAATCTACTACATGCATATTTTCACACATTATTTGTACATTCTTATTTGGTATGTTCAAACATATGGCCTGTATCTGTAGTTATGGACTCTGATTTTAATTGCCTATTTTGTAAATGAAAATTAGATTTTCTAAATATTTCCTCTCCACAGTGATTTGAGCTTTATGGAGTTAATTAGAAGGTCAATAACCTTAATTATTAATAGTATGCACAGTGGCTGTAGTCATGTTTGTCCCATGACATTAAAGAAAAAAGGTGGGTGAAGTTAATAAAAGATATTGACTCGCTCATCTTGTCTTCCTAATTATTAAAACATTACAAATGTAAGATAAAATACAAAATGTTTCTTCTTTTGTCTGAATTGTTTTCTTTCACCGCACCTTCAGATAATTTCTTCTTAAGTTACCATTGGTGATTGGTTATCTGGAAATTTTCTCTTTCTTTTAGGGTAACAAAATGCCTTTCTGGGTTTAAAATCTTTTATTTGAAGAAAATGCCAAAAGTTATATGTGCATAACATGTAACTCCCAGGAGAGAAACAAAATTACCAAGCTTTAATACAGTTCATTTATGGTGTCCAATTATTTTTACAGTTATTACTATGATTTTTATGCACAATGGCATATGTACATTTGGGAAAAAACAGTTTACATTAAATATCCACCAACATAAAAATGTCCTCAGGAGCCATCCATAATTAAGCAAATATCTCATATGTTCCCATGCTTTGAAGATTGTTAAACTCTGTCTTTAGTTGATCGTGCAGGATAAGGATGTTAAATTGTGATTAACTGGCTAATTGTGTAGTCGATACAATTTGTATTGACTACATGATTAGTCGATTAGGGGGCCCTCCAGAGCCGCAGCAGGAGATGGCTGGAGTCGGGACTGAAGGGTCCTGCCTTATGCCAGCTCTGGACCGCTGCAGCTCTGAATTTTAAATGTAGTGAGAACCTCCGGGCTCTTACCACATTTAAAATGCAGTAGCGCAGCATCCTAGATTGGCGTGAGCCAGGAATACTCGGTCTCAACTTGTGCTGGGTCCAGCAGCCTTTGTTCGCAACAGCCCACGCTGTCCATGGACAGGGGCTACTGTCAGAGCAGCCTCTGTTCATGATGGCCAGGGCTGGTTGTGGCCTGGGCCACCACAGAGACTGCTCCAGCAGCAGCCCTTGTTCATGGTGGCCAAAGCTGGCTGTGGACAGTTGCTGCTGCCAGAACAGCATCTACCCATAGCAAGCCTCAGCCTGCTGTGGGCAGAGGCTGCTTTGCAGAATCCTCCCCTGTCTCCCCCCGCTGCCTCTGATAGAGGCGGGGAGCAGGAGGGACAATAGGGAGACAGTGCTGGAGGGTGGGGGGGGGCGGAACCAGCTTTTAAAATGGCTTCCCCCAGCACAGGCTCCTCTCCCATCCACCCCCCTTGCTGCCTCTCATACAGAGGCAGTAAAGGGGTTGGGGGGAAGTGAATAGTTGAGAACTCCATTTGACTACAAGATAAGCATAAGCTTATTGGGTAGTCCAATAGTCGACTACTCTCTTGCATCCCTAATGCAGGGGGAACCATATCTACAAACAGGGTCCCTGCACTGAAATTTCCTTGCCTTCAGTCTTTGACTGCAGAAGGAAATTGTGTTTTTAAAGCTACTGTTCAAGAGTGGTAATATAATTAGTATAGATAATTTAGCTCTCACCATTGGTGGCAAAACCTGCCTGCTATTAGCTTGACACTTTCATTTCTTTGTGAAGATTCTGTAGGTATTATTCTTGTGTGCATATAGGCCCATATAGGATTTAGCATTTTGACCTTTCTAATGCAGTCCTAGAAAAGCATTCAGTAGCTGAAGCAAATGACTGGAACCTGTTGTATTTTAATTTATAAATAGTGTCTTTCATTTATAGGCCATGTTCCAGCCCCAAAATGCCAAAGGACATTATAAATTAAATATAGAAAGCGGAAGCTGTTCTTACAGCACATCGCAACACAACAAAAGAGTTTAAGAGGAAAAGGGAATGAGAAATACTATCTAATTAAAGCTGTTGATGTAATTTACATGGGCAGCCAAACTGAAATTTAGCCAGACCCTGAGGTTAATACCTTTACTACAGTGAAAAGTACCATGGCTTTGTGAATAACCAAAGCAACCAGGATCTCAGGTCTAAATTTCATCCAAAGGCTAGTGTTACAGTACTCCCTAGCAAAATGATGTAGCATTGGTTTAGTATTAAATCAAAGAAAAGATTGTCACCTCCTGAAGTACCAGTCCCATTTTCAGCAGCTTGCTAGGTTTCCCTTACAGTATGTTTACATTTCAATAAAAAAACATAGCACCGTTTCTCATAGCCTGGGTCAACTGATCTGAGCTTAGAGAGCTTGGGCTAAAAATTACAGTGCAGGTATGTGGGCCCGTGCAGTTTTATAGTTTGATGGCCTGAGCCTCACAAGCCCAAGTCAGCTGATTCAGGACAACTATAGTCATCATGCTATGATGACTGCGTTTATGAATTTGGATTATGAATGGCCTTTATACAGTGTTCTTTTATCAGGCATAGATGCAGCCTTTGGAGCTGTCCATTCAAGTATTGATCATAGCTCATTATTTGGTATGAGTGCAAGTCCCTTCCAGTCTTATGATTCTATGATTAGTTATTGATCTGGCCACATCACAGACTGACTCTATGCAGCTTTTAAAAGTGCACAAAATAATCAATAATTTGTCCATAGGCAAGGAAATCATAGTTTTTTTAGTTGAAAAGGACAAATTTCTGTTTATGAACGAGACAGGAAATCATAGGGTTTTTTTAGTTGAAAAGAACAAATTTCTGTTTATGAACGAGACAGGTTTTCAAGCACCACAGAATGCTTCCCCAGGTTTCTCTCATATCCTGGAACCAATATGGCTACAACAACACTGCAGCTAAATGATCTTATATCATAACTCGTTTCAATAGAAGTTATTTGTTTTGTATGTTATAGAAATCAACTGATGCACAGTATTTGACACCTCAGATAATATGTTCACATCTAACTTGATCCTGATCTTAGCTGAACAGGAATCAATATGCCTGTACTCAATTAAAGTTCTACACCCATATACAGCCTCTCCTCTACTTACGAACCGGTTACGGACCAAGCAGTTGGTCGTAATTCGGTTTGTTCGTAAGTCGGACCCCATAGAGTTACACGCGATCGCGCTGTCCGTAAGCGAGGATCATGTTTGAAACTCGGGGTCCACCATTTACGACAGCTTCGGTCGTAAGTCAACTCTTTGCAACTCAGGGACCGGCTGTATTCACAACAGAATTTTGAAAATGTAGATTGTAGTGCTATAAAGCAGCAGGGCACATCCAGGAGCTTTGCCAGCAAGAGAAAAAAAATCACCAGAGGGACTTCTCAGCACGGTTACATAATTACAGGAGACTAATTTGAAAAGGCAACATACAAATGTTTGATTATTAGAAACTTCTGTTTTTGTTGCCCCAGATTTCTTTCTGGTTTTCTGCCTATTGCCATACAGCTCTCTACATTGTTATTTCATTTGAGTTATGTTGTGAAATTTCATGAACATTGGCATACAGTATACAAATGTGTTGTAATGGAAATCTCTTTAGACCAGGTATATTGCCCCAAAAGACAGTGTGGTTCAGTTCTTTTTCTATCAGCCCATAAGTCATCAGTGGAGACAGACCGAGTTCTTCCCGTGTACTGTAACGTGTGGAGGAGGTAAGTAACAGCTGTGGCTCAGGAGAGTTTACAACTGTGGATCATGAATGGCTTTCATACATTGTTCTTTTCTAAATCAATTAAATAAATTTATGATGTTTTGCACATTTGTTGTTGCTCAACTAAATGACGGTACAAAGTAATATCTGCAATTAATATAAACATATTCATTGAATTTTATTGTTTTACATACTATTGAATGTCAGTGTACAGATCATAAATAATCTTATAAAAAGATTTAGAAAAATAAAGCGAGGAGAGTTCAAGTGACATGGGGCTAGACATGAGAGAGAATGGATTGCAATATGAAGATTACAGGAAGATCAAATGTGAAGCTAGAGATTAAGAGACAGAAGAGAGGAAGAAGACATTTTTGGATATAGATTTAAATTTTAGCATGAGAACGCTAGAGCAGTGCTAATAAATAGGAAAGTCAGTAGATTGAAGTAAAGAGAGATGAGGTAGCTAAACAATGAGGCAAAATATTCACTGTTCACAATGGACCAAGTATTGTATCGGACCAAGAGAAATGGCCAAAGTCAGGATTTTTTGGCAAACTGCCATATTCTTCTGCAGAAACGGAGGTCAGGTTGTAAGTACATGGGTTATAGTTTTGCTGTATCCAAAGTATGAAACCTGTGAGTGCGAGAAGTGCTTAGAAGGTGAAATTTCTAATGTTTAGCAACCAGCAAAACTTGCATTGCAAAAAGAAATTGAGGGTCAAGGTAACTTTAGAGTTTCTAGTGGAGCCACTTGGAAAGATAAGAATATCATAGACAATGAAAAGCTGGGAAAGAGGGAGGGATAGAAAGAGAGTGATACAAAAGAAATGACACGGTACTTAAAAGCCACTTTTAAAGCTCACTCACTTGACTACAATTTTATTTGCTTTGCCTGGATTCTCCACTACAAGCGGATGTGGTAGACAGTGGTAGCTTCAGCCTAAACCCCAGCCAGGTGGTCACGGTGAAAGTCAGAACAGAAGGGGGCCTACTCCAACTTCCACAGATGGTTTAAACTCCAGAGTTTACACGACCAGTTATAATGCCCCCAGGGATTAGGATTGCACATCTTAGTTCCTGCTTTTGCCTTGCACTTATGACATCCTGTCTTTCCCTTGCACAGAGTTGGTGGTTGGGGAAGTAATGGTCATACTAGGGCTCGACAATCTATGTAATCTACTCGCCCATGGTGAGTAGATTACATCCTGGAAGAACCGGGTTCAGGCGATCTGCGCATGTGCAGAACGCCGGACAGCACGGCTGGCGAGTGGGGCTCGCCGCAGCTCGGCAAGCCCTAGACATAGGAATAGGTGGCATAATAATTTCCTCCTTTACTCCAGTGCAGATTCATTTGACATGGGGAAATTCTCCAGGGGGCAGTCTGATAATAATGCTCCTTTACTCATTCTCTTAGGGTGTGTCTGCACAGCAAGGTTTAACTCAAAATAAGGCTACGCAAATTGAGCTACATCAGTTGTGTAGCTTATTTTGAAATAGCTCAATTCAAAATTGGGAAAATCTTACACAGTGCTTATTTCGAAACAGAGCATTCTTCCTCCAACTTCCCTTACTCCTCATAAAATGAGGGTTACAGGAGTCGGAGTAAGAAGTCCTCCAGCTTGGCAGTATTCCAACACTATTTCAAAATAACTGCCTGCTGTGTAGACGCAGACTACGTTATTTTGAAATAATGTTGCTTTGTAGATATGCCTTAAGAGACTACACTACAGGTTAAACTTCTCTAGTCCATCACCCTCATGACCTGACCAGTGTCAAACTGGAGAATTTGCTGAATCATGGAAGGTCAGTGTTGTCTAGAGGCATTACCAACACTTCTACTGCTTACTATGCTGTTAGAGAACATTTGGGGTAAATTAGAGCAAAATAACAGCACTGAACACTGAGAACCAGGACCGGTGGCTGTAACCAAACTTTGTGGGACTTCAGGAAACTTGACCACACCCATGATAAGTGTACATCTGGCTAACTGAAGTCTTGCTGGACCACTGATGTTGCCAGACCAAAGAGTGACAGATTAAAGAGGTTCAACCCTGTAGTTTTACTCATGTAGACTTTAAAAATAAAAAAATATATAAAATTGTGCGCATTGCAAACAGGGAAAGCTCATCGAATACCTTACTTGCTAGGTTTATGGCTCACATCCAATCTAAGACAATGTTGTTTTGAAATTTACTACCTGATGGCTGCTTGTTCTCTTTGAAATTAGCTGGTGGCTTCAGTGCATTTCCTTGTGGATGGATATCTATATTAAGAAATCAACATCTTTATCAACGAAGTTTGGTGTTTCTGTTGGCAGTTCTGAGAGAGAGGCCAATGAATAAATGAGCTTGGAGACTGAGCCACACTACATACTGACCCCAGATAAAAGCAGTGTTGAGAACTACATGTTACTGGGGAAATTTGTACTGCTGCTGCCAAACCTATTATATTATATGGAAGATTTGGTCTCCATCTGAGCTCTTTTACCAGCACTACAATGACTCCAACATTTCAGATAGAAACAGTTCCACACACCAAAAAATTAGAAACAGCTGCATCACCAGAATATCATTTCTCAGTTGGATCACTCCATATTCAGTTCAGTAATCTTTGTGTAGGGGAAGTACGGGCTTCGGAGAGCAGAGAGGAGAGGTATGTAATTGGGAATGGCTCGTAAAATACAGTCAAATACAGATAAAAGGGAAATCTTTAAAAACATGAATGAATTTTGTTTGCACCTTGTAATTCTTCTGTGTCTCTGGATGCTTACAAGAACTGGTACCTGCAGGCTTTAAAGTGCTGGAATTAGTTAGCATTTCTTAATGGTTATCACTGTCATGCATGATGACACTTGGATCAGCCAAGAGACACATAAGTGTCACTATTGATATGTGATACTTTAGCATTTTCAGTAGACATATTTATGGTATTCGTTTGTTCACTCCATTTGGTTATTCATTCTTGTGGTTTCATCCTTTTTCTTTATATAGCACATACCAGAACATCCTTCTTGTCTTCTCTGTTTCAGTCAAAGATAATTTCTGTGAATGAGTCCTTTTTTTCTTAGCCAAAAAAGCAGCCTAGTGGTTTATTAAACTCAGTGGTTTATTAAATTCAGATCTTTTCTGTTAACCAGTGGTTTACGCAGATATTTGCACCAAGTCATTACTTCAGATTTTTTTCTTGGCTCTTTAACTAGGAATGTTCTTGAAAATATTTTTTGGTTTTCTACAGTTTAACTTAACAATGTCTTTGGACCTCATCTTCAATTCCTCTGGCTTTCTGTTTTAAGTATTTTTCTTCCCACAAATAACCACCTAATATACCTCTCAGTAGTGCACTTAGTAAACCTTTCTGTGTGGGCTTTATAAGTGTGGACGTACAACACACCAATCCACTTGTGCTCCTCAAGAAAGTGACAAGTGAAGTGTCCCTATAGATGTTTAACTTCATCTGTTAAGAATGTAGGTTATTTTGAATTTCTTCCTAAAACACTATGGGTATGTCTACACTACCCCGCTAGTTCGAACTAGCGGGGTAATGTATGCATACCGCACTTGCTAATGAAGCCCGGGATTTGAATTTCCCGGGCTTCATTAGCATAAGCGGGGAGCCGCCATTTTTAAATCCCCGCTGCTTCGAACCCCGTGTAGCGCGGCTACACGGGGCTCGAACTAGGTAGTTCGGAATAGGCACCCTAGTCCGAACTACCTAGTTCGAGCCCCGTGTAGCCGCGCTACACGGGGTTCGAAGCAGCGGGGATTTAAAAATGGCGGCTCCCCGCTTATGCTAATGAAGCCCGGGAAATTCAAATCCCGGGCTTCATTAGCAAGTGCGATATGCATACATTACCCCCCTAGTTCGAACTAGGAGGGTAGTGTAGACATACCCTATCAGAATAAAGGTCAAGAGTCTATTGATGTTAATCAGTACAGCTATCTTGACATCAGTTGCTTACGCCAGGTGACGATATGGCACTGTATGTCTGAGTACAGCTTGTCCTCATTTAAAAGAAAAATACAAATATCACTGCATTTAATTGTATGTATAATTCAGTATTTGAGAAAAGAAAGCTGTTTGAATCTATCTCCCTTCATCACAAGCATTAGCATATTCATCTTTTGCTCCCATGTTAGGTTATCAGCTTAATTCTGCTGAATGTGTGGATATTCGTTTGAAGCGAGTTGTTGCTGATCACTACTGTCACTATTATCCAGAAAATAAAAAACCAAAGCCTAAACTAAAGGAATGCAATATGGATCCCTGTCCTTCTAGGTTTGTATGACAAATATGTAAGTTGGATGTTATTTTTAGTTAATAAGGAGTAGGTAAAATCACATTTATTTGACTTTTGACACATTTTCATCTTCAAGACTGCTTAATCGTAGCTGTTCAGGAGATTAAAGAAAGTCTGGCAGTTGGCAGCAACATGAACAGACTTGTAACAACTTCCTCGGTCTTTTACAGTAGAATGGCAATGTATGATTTATGGAGATGGTTTCAGTAGTCCATTTGTTTTTGTTCATGGCTTACCTCTGCTGCAGATTTCTTGGAGAGCACTATGGATATGTTTACCCTACCATTAGAACAGCACATGTAAAACTACTCAAGATAGCTTTGGTTGAACTAGCTCACCAAACATAGCAGTATGGCTGCTGTGGCCCAGACAACAGTATGGGCTAGCCACCCCCAAAAAAGCACTTAGGGTCCTAGGTGAAATTGTACTCATGTGGCTAGTCAGAACTACTGCAGTTACATTACTGTTTTAAAAAGCTATCTTAATCAAAGCTAGCTTGGATATATTTATTCAGGCTGCATTTGTGCTTCTTGATTGTGATGCAGACATACACTATGGCTACGTCTAGACTGCAAGCCTCATTTGAAAGAGGCTTTTTTGAAAAATATTTTCAAAAAAGCCTCTTTCGAAAAAGAGCATCTAGATTACAACCAGTACTTTCGAAAAAGCAAGCCACTTTTTCGAAAGAGAGCACCCAGGCAGTCTGGATGCTCTCTTTCAAAAAAGCACAGTTTGCATTACATAGCTTCTTTTTTCGAAAGAGCACTTTCATAAAAAGGCATTCTTCCTCATAAAACAATGTTTTCTGCGGTCGAAAAAACTGCCACGTTCTTTCGATTTACTTTTGAAAGAACGCGGTGGCAGTGTAGACACAGGGGAAGTTTTTTTAAAAAAAGGCCACATTTTTCAAAAAGACCCTGTAGTCTAGACACACCCTATGACACTAGTGCATACATTTTGTAGGATTATGTGAACATGAGGCACTATATGTCTGCTTTTGGATTTAACAATGCTGTCATATGCTATTCAGGATTTCTCATTAAAGGCAGCTCCATTCCTCATTCAGCATAAGGTTCTTGCACGTGGTTTATCCTGGTTTATCCATCTGTCAGCTAAAAAAATTTCATTCACCATTTTCACTCTGTAGTTGGTCACATAAAAGAATCCCCCAAAAACTTCAATTACCATTACAAGATAGTTAGAAAAAGATAATTGAAAGTAAAGGTACTTCTGATGCAAATGCCACTGAATGTTATTGCCAAATTGTGAAAGCTACAGTATATATGAATTGTACAGTTATATTTAAAACTAACTTTTGGATTGTCTGGTGATGTTTCCTGGCTGTGCTGAAGTATCTTAAAATAACTTCACAGTGTCAAGTCTCAGAACCTAACATTAATATGCCATCTGTCTGGACTAGCATTATATATAAAAAGAGAGAGAAACATTCTCAATGGATTTAATTTCCTATAACTAAACTGTCCATTTCCTTTAATCCATGTTAAACATAATCATTGATGGTGACCTTCACTAAATATAGATGCACAGATTTTAAAGTTCTTTTCTAAAATGCCAGTTGATAAGCAGAATAGCAAGACTTTAATACAGTTTTGTCTGAAAAAGTTGTGGTATATAACAGGTAGAAAAGTATCATATAATCATAGAGGGCTAGAAGGAGGTCATCAGATCCAGCCCCCTGTCCAAAGCAAGACCAACCCTAACTAAATCATCCCAGCCAGGGCTTTGTCAAGCTGGGACTTAAAAACCTTTAGGGATGGAAATTCCACCACCTCCCTAGGTCACCCATTCCAGTGCTTCCCCACCCTCCTAGTGAAATAGTTTTTCCTAATATCCAACCTGGATCTCCCCAACTGTAACTTGAGATCATTGCTCCTAGTTCTGCCATCTGTCACTACTAAGAACTGCTTCTCTTCATCCTCTTTGAAACCTCCCTTCAGGAAGTTGAAAGCTGCTGTCAAATCCCCCCTCATTCTTCCCTTCTTCAGACTACATAAGCCCAAATCCCTCAGCCTCTCCTTGTAAGTCATTGCAGACTTGAGGAATATACCTCCCTTAACCTCAAAGCCCACTCCCTCTAGGTGCTCAGCAACAAGTAATTCAAGTAAGCAGCAGACGAGGGTGTTGAGCACTTTCCAGGAAGTGCTCAACGCTTCCATGGATTGAACCCTTACCATGCGTTTTTTTCATTTGCATGCACCTTCCACAGATCCCTTCATTACAGATTTCTTGGTAGTGTCCATTTCTTTGTTAAGAAATGACTGTACATCTCAGGGAAGTAGCACCACCTGGGAGGAGTCACACACAAAATGATTATTTAGAACTGTTTAGTGATCATTCCTTTTGAGCTTTTTCCATTTTTGTGGAATGAATTAAGGAGTTTCTAGACTGAGTGTTTTTCGGCATCTTCCGCAGGAAGATTCTGATCTCATCGTGGGATTTGTTCACGTTTTAACATCATTGTGCATAACATATAGGGCAAATAACATCTAGGATATGAGATATAATGATGCTATATTTGTTTTATTGACAGTGATGGATTTAAAGAAATCATGCCCTATGATCACTTCCAGCCTCTGCCTCGGTATGTATGGAGACTATATAACATGTAGGTCAGCATTAGGATGAGATTTTCACCAGAAATTCAATATTCAATTGCAAAGACTTATCACTGCATAACTTGGAATGTTATCTACTGTCTTTGCATACTGTCATGGTAGTTGATTTTCTAATTTATGCATTAGAGAGCAAATCAGAGAGTGACTTGAATGGTGCTGTTCCTACATAAAGCACTTTACATTTGTAATGTAAATGCTTGTAGGATTGGAACCTCTGTTATTGCAATAAAAACCCGTTAAGTGCATAACCGCTTAGTGAGGAAGTAATAGCTTGGCAAAATTTCCTCTAAAATGCATATATTTATTCATACAGTTCTATGTGAAGATATATTTTGGTTTAACAAAATATGTGTTACGTATGTAACACTATGTAACTATTCATGTAACGTGGCACTCTGGAAATTGATTATTTGCTTTTTAAACTATATTGCTTTTCTGTTCTTTTTGTTGTTTATTCCTACATACTGTATGTTCATACACACACTGCTTTAGTGGAACTCCCAGGATTCCATTAACTGGGGTAAATTGTCATAGCTCCATTGACTTGATAATTTACTGAGGATATGCTGTTCTCTGATGGTTTTTGGCTTTGTCAGATAGGTGGAAATGTGTTCCCCTGTGACTTAGTACTGAAGTTTTGTGATTATCCTGCTCCTATCTTTTCCCCTTTCCTCTTTTCCTTCTGCTTCAAGACTCTGCAGATGTCCCTGTGTTAACTGTGACACAATTTCATTACATCAGTGCTTTGTGTTCTGAGTTGCTCAGAATTAGGAAACCAGTTGGAATTAAGATTTAGTTTCCTTTCTGTGCTGTACTGTGCCTGTAGAGCTTGTTCAGCACTGTCCTTTGAGGTCATAACAAGGGTGAAAGCATGGACAATTGTTCTCATTTGAAGCATGAAAAACTGCACATAAAGCAGGAGTGGGCAAAAGGGCCATGGCCCGGATTTAACTCGCCAAGTGGGTGGATCTGGCCCGCAGAGGCCCTGCGGTTCCGCCGCTCCCAGCACAATTAGGGCCTGGGGGCTGGAGGAGTGCACAAAGTTTCCTCCACTCTGGCAGGAGTGCATGGCGCTTTTAAGCGCTGTGCAGGGCAGGGACAGAGCGGAGGAAACTTTGCACACTTCCCCGCCCCCAGGTCCTGATTGACCTCCCAGTCTCCTCCCAGTCAGCGGCATGGGCACCTAGGGAGAAGAGGGGGCAGGCAGGTAAAGGCGCTGCCCCACCCCCAGACCAATTATGGTCTGTGGGTGAGGAACCTGGAAGTATCCCAGCCCCGACCCTTCTGCTTGGGGCCCCGCCCCTTCCAGTGCGGCCCATGGCCACTTCAGAAATTTTTTAATTGTCCCCCAGCAAAAAATTATTGCCCACCCCTGACATAAGGGCTCACATCACTCTAGGTCAGTGCCAGCACATGCTGTCCCGATCCCTGTGTGTGACAGCTCACTGGAGGTTTTGTTGGTTTAAGGCAGTCACGACCACTCAGAGAGCAGCAAGCAGCCAGCACACACCCAAAAGTTGGTGGTATTGACTAAAGAAGGGGTGAGAACAAGGCTAGTTCAGGCTGATTCAATGTATCACTTCTCTAGCCTTCATTGGAAGCGCTCTTAAAGAGCCACAGTGGGAGAGGAAAGCTGCCCTTCTATAACAGAACTTAAGGAGGGCACGGGTGGAAACATCTGGCAACTTTGCACAGTCTTGCACCAGCTGGTAAATCTGGCCCAATCAGGAGCTAAATAATGTAGCAATTGTATCATTTGTGCACTCTGTACTTATTGCCTGTAAAGTCATTGCAGATGTTCCTCATTAATTATGCTTTTCACCTGAGCGGAGCATGTGCTGAGCATGGCTGTTCACACATCACAGGTATAAAACAAAGTGCTCTAGATGCTCTTCCCTAAAGCTTTACTGGCTTCCTCTTCTTGAGCTACAGTCACCTCCCAAGTAATGCAAAGGCCACATGCAGGGCTGCTTTGCAGTCCTGTGACATTCACCAACGTTTTCTCATTCAAATGAGAAAGTTGTGGGAAAGTCACGATGCCTGCAAGCTCTTGAAAGAGTTATTTTGCGGCTAAAGCTGTAAATGTCCTACTGAAATATTTCTACAGATGGAGATCTTTGAAATAAACAGAAAAATTTCCCAGGATAAAAATTTTCTTTTAAGGTTTTTGGAACACCTCCATATATCTCAGACTTGTTGGACTGTTGAGGATCCCTTGACAGTTGCGGGTTCTGGAAAGTGTCTCCTTGACTGCCTGCCCACGGCACTTCCCCTCCTCCCCCCAGTAGCCCTGGACCTCACTCCATCTTCAAAATGCTCATGAGAATATGGGAATTGGAGTGTGTTTGAAACTGATGAGATAAAGAAAAACAACTATAAAACTTTATGCTATAAACACTTCTAAGAGTAGTATTACATCTAGTACAGTCAGCCTTGTGCCTATGAATCTATGAGCTGCTAACTCATTGAAGAGCTAATTGCTCTTTAGTTCCTGATATTTTCAAATAAAATGAGTTGATTTTAACAATGGCCATTTGTTTAGGTAAAACAGTAAAAAGTATAACTGTGACTTTCTAAATGTTTTTTCCCCTCAGGTAATGTGAAATGAGGATTTAATCAGTCAGCTATATTTTCTCCATTTTTGAGCATGTATCCAACATTTAAAGTTCAAAGGAGGTTTTTGTATGTTTAAAATTGAGTCTGTGCTCTAGTGTTTGAACTTGATTGATATGTTTCTTGTAGACAGTTTAATGAATTATTTAAAAATAGGAAGTGTTCTTGAGTTACCTTCTGTATAGTAGGGAGTAGGTAGTACTTAACTAACGTCTGCCTTTGATTTATAGGCTTCTCCTCCATCTACTCTGATATTATGACTTCCTTTACAAAACCTATGTTACTCTTGATGAATTGATTTAGGTGGGATACTGCTGTACTTGCTGAGTCTATCATTCATAAATGATGTAATTTTTCACAGTTCTTTTCTGAGCCACTGCAGTTGTGATATTTAAAGGTTTTAGACTGGCCATAGGAAAATCTTTTCACTTATTTGCTGCCTTGATTTGCCAAAACCAAGATGTGTGATGAGCTTTAAGACAAGATGCAGGACCAAACCCTTTCCCCAGGTTTCTTTGTGGAGGTGAGTGGGTGGGGAAATGAAGGGTTGAGCAAGGCTGTGTAAGAGCCACAGGAAGAGCCCAAGATTGCGGTCTTGTGGCATGTAATTCATAGAGTATGATGCACTTAAATCAGGAATATCCTTGAATATGTCTTCAAGATTTGTTCACTGTCTTTTATGAAAGAGTAGATGCTTAAATGTGTATTTTGTGCTTTGATTATGAGAGAAAACCAATGAAAATTTTTAACTTTATTGTCATCCCCACTTCATATGTCACAGCAAATTCAGTCTTCAGTATGTTTATCTAGGCCTGTTAAATTTTCAGAGCAGGGCCTGTCTTTTATTTTTTTTATACAGATTCAAACACATGGGTGGGTAATAAGCAGCCCACAGGCCAGACACATTTCACCAGGGTTAGTCCCTGGCAGATTGCCAGATGCTTTATTTTCCTGCACATCTGCTGGTACGGCTGCTCATAGCCCCCATTGACCATAGTTCACCATTCCCAGCCACTGGGAGCTGTGGGAAGTAGTATGGTCTGGGCTAGGCCACTCCTTCCCACAGCTGCCATTGGCCAGGAATAGGAAACCATGACCAGCAGGGGCTGCGAGTGGCCATGCTTGCAGAAATTCAGGTAAGTAATGTACCTGGTGGCCTGCCAGGTGCTAATCTTGTTGAACCACAAAGCCGCTTATTGCCCACCCCTGCTCAAGCACATTGTTGGTACTAACCAAATAATAATAATGAAAAATTCCATATAATCCTGTACAGTAGAAGACTAAGTGTGGAACATGTTTTGTTATGCTGTTTCATAATAGATAATAATTCAAATAATCAAATACATGGTATTCCTGCTTTAACAATTCATAGGTGCAAACACTTCAGAAAACTTACCTGGTCATGTCAGTTCATTTCTTTGTGTTTTCTTTTTGTCACATAGGACAAAGGGAGCCTGAAATAAGGGCAAAATAGGTTTCTGATGCTATATACATTTTTGTACAAATGTGAGAAAATAGATCTGATTCTGCCCCCTTTTGAAATCAGTGGCAAAATTTCCATTCATCTTAGTGGAAGTAAGACTGGCTTCAATATTTCGCAGTGCTTTATAGATGGCTTTCTTTTTAACGTATTTGGGTTTTGGTTGTTGTTTTCTCCTAGCTGGGAACATAATCCTTGGACTGCATGTTCTGTTTCCTGTGGAGGTGGAATTCAGCGGAGGAGCTTTGTTTGTGTAGAGGAGACCATACATGGAGAGATACTACAAGTAGAAGAATGGAAATGCATGTATGCCCCCAAACCCAAAGTCATGCAAACTTGTAATCTATTTGATTGTCCTAAGTGGGTAGCTATGGAATGGTCTCAGGTAATTTGAAAAATTATTTGTACCTAATTTTGAAAGGCAGTCTCTAATTTTGTGCAGTCATAATTATAGGCAAAAATAATCACAGGCATATTTTGTAGCACTTGGAAGTATATAGTGTCTACCTGATTTAGCTTACAATTCCTGAAGTATGATATCTCTGTAGAATAAAATGCATGCATGTTTTTGTGCCTGCAAAACTGTGCTTGCAACTTTATGTGGAGGCAAAATAATAGCCAAAACATCAGAGTGAGCATCTCATTACAAATCAAGACTTTTGTCTCCCACTGTTTGATGGACATAATCTACCACAGCAGATAATTTACCAAAAGCATGGCTGTTTGGGAATTGAGAGGTGACTTATGGATGATTTTCCAAGCGCCCTTCTCACTTTTCGTTATGGTAACAGGAATATAGAGCCAATTTATCTTGGCTCTAGTTATCTGACATGGTCACTGCAATATAGTTGGAGAAACATTCTAATGTTTTTTCTGACTCAGTTTAAACCAAAAACCACTAAACATGTGAGCGAGCTTATTCTCAGTAGATTCCCAGCTCCTTTATAAACCATAGCTGTCCTGATAAAGCTTTGCAGAACCGAGAAAGACACCCTCCCAAGTCTTTACAGGTATAAGCTATCCATTCCTAGCCATTACTAATATACTTTGGTCACTTGACAAAGCAAGGTTAGATTTAAATAATGTTTATTTGAAATCTGATGGAACAGCTATTATAGTTTTTTCACTTAAGGCATGATGCCACATCCACTGAAGTCAAGGAAAAGAGTCCACTTTAGTTCAGTGGGCTTTGGGTAAGATCTTAAAGGTTCAGAATTAATATTTATGAATGGCAATATTTTAAAAATATTTTAAAAGTAAGATTATTATATCATCTCTCTTAGTGCACGGTGACCTGTGGCCGAGGCTTACGTTACCGAGTGGTATTATGTATTGACCACCATGGCCAGCACGTTGGGGGCTGTAATCCACAACTTAAGCTACACATAAAGGAAGAGTGTATCGTACCAGTACCATGTTGCAAGCCAAAAGGTAACTGGAACTTTATCTTCGTGTGTTGTTTTGCATTTTGGTTAACAGAAGTAAAGAGCCCCTGATAACCTCCCTGAGAAGCGTCAGAAGCTCACATTTATCGTGAATTGTTTCAGTGCTAGCAAAAGGAAATGATGTTGACATTGGTGATAGAACAGGTATCTGAGTGATATTTTTACCTGATGACATGTAATGAAAATAACAAGCTCACTAAATTTAAATACATAAGTTAAATAGGTAGAAGTGGGAGCAGTATATTAGGTGCTGGAGGATTGTCAATAACATTTTAAATGAGGAGAGTAGTTTGTTCATAGAGTTTATAGCTAAGGCTGTGTTTTAGTCACAGGTATTTTTAGCTAAAGTCATGGATTGGTCATGGGCAGTAAACAAAAATTCATGGCCCGTGACCTGTCCATGACTTGTACTATAAACCCTGGGAGGTGCCATACATGCTGTTTGAGGTGTCCTACGGGGCACTTTGGTACTGGAGGTGGATGGCTATGTGTGGGCTTGGATCCCCACTGGTGCTGAACAGGGAAAGGTTGGTGGAGCTGGCATGCTCCCTTTCTGGCTCTGCACCTCCCTGGAAGAGGCAACAACCTCCTTGCACAGCTCCTTGGCAGAGACATAGCCAGAGGGATCTGTACACTGCCTCTACACTGAACACCAGCTCTGCACCTCCCATTGGCAGGGAACCATGGCAAATGGGAGCTGCAGGGGCAGTGTGTGTAGTTAGAGGCAGTGTGCAGAACTTCCTGTTAATGCTTCTGCCCAGGAGCTAAGGAAGAGGGATATTGCTGCTTCTAGGGAGCTCCCCAGGTAAGTACTTCCCAGAGCCCTCACCCCCTCCTGAGCCCTAACACCCCCTCCCACACCCCACACACACACACAAACTCTTGTGGCTGCTGGGGGAGGGGAACATGGTGGCCCATGACTCCCCCAGCAGCATCCAGTACGACTGGCCCAGGAGCTGCCGGAGCTGCTCAGACAGTGCCTAGACCAGCTGCATTGGCTGCTGAAGTCACAAAGGTCCTGGAAGGTCACAGAATTTGTGACTTTGATAACCTACATGACAAGCTCACAGATTTATTTGTGGCATGTAATCATGACACTTGTTCCTCTGTGTCTACAGCTTGTGCTACAGAATTCTGCATGCAACATGGAAGAGCCTTAAATAATGTTCATGCTGATTTCTCTTTCCTCTTCCTTTCTTTTCCACTTTATTTTTTTAATAATCTTAAAATGCTTAATGACATGAGTTAATGAATTTCCTTTAAAAATTAATTGAGGAATGAAATGTAGAAAAGATGGCACAGAGAAATAAGAGAAAATGAAAAGCAAGAGGTCTGAGAAGATATAAAAGTAATGTTTCCTATTCTATTCCTATTTCATAAGAACAGTAGATAAGTAGGTAAATATATTGGTAAGTTTCTTTGTGCCCTATACCAATCCTCAACCCTGAACGTTAGGATTGGAAGTATTTTGTCTTTTCATATTTATTTGAAAACCTTGTTGGGAGTATGCATAACTCAACAGTAAGCTTTACATAGTAAAATGAACAGTAAGTGCAGTGACGTGCTATTGAAACTCAGTGACTTGTGTGATAGACCCAGGGCAGATGGCTACTATAGTTTGGTGGAGGGTGCTGGCCCCCAGCTGGAGTTAGTGCGGTGAGGGGCTGGTGGCAGGGCACACATATCCTGCTGGCAGCAGTGCCTACATCTTGATGGGCAGCCTCGACCTCCTCTAGTCTGGCAAACTCCATGTTCGGGACCAGGGAGATCCCACCTGTAGTATTCATTTCCAAAATCACAGTGTGGGATAACAGAAGAAAAAGTGGCGAGGAGTCCTGTGGCACCTTGTGTGTCAAACTTGAAGATGAACTGTAGCTCAGCAGTTTCTCTTTGAAGTCTGGTCCTGAAGTTTTTTTGCTGCAGGATGGCTACCAGACTTCAAAGAGAAACTGCTGAGCTACAGTTCATCTTCAAGTTTGACACAATCAACTCTGGATTAAACAAAGACTGTGAATGGCTCGCTAACTACAAAAGCAGCTTCTCCTCTCTTGGAATTCACACCACCAGATCAGCTACTAGAAGTGGGCCTCATCCTCCCTGATTGGATCCACCTCATCATCTCCAGCCTGATTCTGGCCTGCATATTTATACCTGCCTCTGGAAATTTCCACTACATGCATCTGACGAAGTGGGTCTTTGCCCACGAAAGCTTATGCTCTAACACTTCAGTTAGTCTATAAGGTGCCACAGGACTCCTCACCGCTTTTGAAGATTCAGACTAACACGGCTACCCCTCTGATAGAAGAAAAAGTGGCTTGAATTGCAGAGATGGACCTATGGGCAGATTCAGTTGCAAACTTCTCTAGAGTTTGAAAAAGCAATTTTGCGTCTGGGCTTTTGTTTTGGGCCCATCTTCATTCAATGTACTGTGTAAAAACCAATATGATGAAGTGACTAATGCAATATATATTAAATGCTTCTGAATCTGATGGAATGAATTGTGCTTTTTGTTTCCCGTACTAGAAGAAAGTCCTATAGAAGCTAGACTGCCCTGGTTCAAACAAGCTCAAGAAATAGAAGAGACTAGAACAGCATCAGAAGAACCAATGTAAGTTTCTCTTCTGGGTGGGAAAAAACTGTTTCTGTTATGTTGTAAAAGTCATTTGGAAATCCTGTTATCATGCAGATGGATTTGGCATTTGATGCTCTTTGGGACTAGGCTATGGTGGGTTATTATTCCTAGTTTTATATCTTGACAGTTTAGCTTTTGGAACAGCTGTCCTGAGTGGTATAGACTATATGGATCATATTGATGGCTTGCTATCAACAGAACAATTAAAGGAGACCTTAATTTGGCTTTGAAAGCTGTTCAGGATTTCCCCGTTGTGGAAGAGTCATCAGATGATGTAAAGCAAATGTAGCCTGTTTTAAGCTAACTATTCCTTCACTCTCAGTAAGGTAATGATTGTGTTGGAGGTGGAGAAGGGCATGTTGCTGGAAAGGAACATGTTCCCTTGACCCTCCGCACCAAAATATTACAAACCATGCTAGTGATTTGAGGTCAGTTAACTATAATTGTCTGAGTCGTTCAAAATATGTTATTTGGGCCATCCACCACTTCGACCCTGGGGCTGAGAAATAGTTTTGTTCACTGTATGTGCATAACTGACATTCCCTGGAGTCCAGCTCTGTTCACACCCCTATATTCCAATTCATATCTCAGATGCAATGAACATTCATAGAATCATCTGTATACAGAATAACTGTGGGTGGTGCTTATCTCCTTCATATTTTTTAATTCCAGCAGGTATTTACATAAAGCGTTCACTCTAATGTTTTGTGTTTGGGTCAAATTCTGCTCTTACTTATAATTTATGTAAATCTTAAATTGCTCAGATGAGCTCAAGCTTTTACACCACTGCACGTGAGAACAGAATATGGGCCCCTGACTTATTTTTCTTCTGTTGCTTAACTATTCTTCTACTGCTTATCTATTCTTTCTTTTGGCTCATACATATTAACAGGTGCCATCAAGAGTAATAAAGTATTTTGACACGTGCACTGGCTCAGAAAGGAAAACTTCTGCCGAACAGTTGTTAACATGCAGTAGTATACTGGTTGCCATTAGAAAATTTTCATTGACTGACATATATGCCCAAGTGTTTACTACATGTGAGTGGTTACCCTGCTCTCTAAATTGGTGGCCATGAATGCAGAGGTTATGTCTGTGTGTGAACTATGATTATTTAAGGTAGTAATGATAGCTGAATGAGCCTCTTCATGTTCAGCATCTACATCTGGGAATATGGACAGGTGTGAAATTGTCTCTGAAGAGGATTCAGCCTGAAAAAATAAAGAATTGCTTCTTTGGCCATGCATAATCAGGTGTGGTGGAATACGCTGATAAGAACTAATGTACTCTCCAGGTCCTTAGGTTTCTCACTGTGATATCCCTACAGAACAAGCAAAGAACACATTACAGGCAGTCGCCGAGTTACACGGATCCGACTTATGTCGGATCCGCACTTACGAACGGGGCTTTCTCGCCCCGGAGCTCGCAGGCAGCGGGACCGCCCAGAGCACAGCGGTCCTGCCACCTCGACCTCTGGGGCGAGAAAAGCTGCTCTGGGTGCCCCAGGTCTGCTGGGGACCGTCTCCAGCAGACCAGGGACACCTGGAGCAAAGCCGGGGAGGCGGAGGGGTCCCCAGCAGACCAGAGGCACCGGGAGCAAAGCGGCAGCGGCGGCGGGGTGCCGCGCCTCTGAGGCTTTGCTCTGGCAAAACCTCAGAGGCGTGGGACTCCGCCGCCGCTGCGGCTTTGCTCCCCGTGTCCCTGGTCTGCTGGAGACGGTCCCCAGCAGACCAGAGGCACCGGGAGCAAAGCCGCAGCGGCGGTGGGGTCCCGCGCTCTGAGGTTTTGCGAGAGGAAAGCCTCAGAGGCGCAGCACCCCGCCGCCGCTGCGGCTTTGCTCCCCGTGTCCCTGGTCTGCTGGGGGGGGGCGCCCCCCCCCAGCAGACCAGGCTTTTGTTGTGGACCCTGGGGTAGAGCAGCTGGGGTGCTGCCGGGTTGGTCCTGCAGGGACCTACCTGGCAGCCCAGCTGTTCTGTCCCAGGCTCAAGATTCAGCTGCTGTTGAAACTGATCAGTGGCTGATTCCAGGAAGCTGGGGGCAGAGCAATTCTGCCTCCAGCTTCCTGTAGTCTGCCCCTGGTCAGTTTCAGCAGCAGTGGCTGAATCTGGAGCCAGTTCCGACTTACATACAAATTCAACTTAAGAACAAACCTATAGTCCCTATCTTGTACGTAACCCGGGGACTGCCTGTAGTGGGAACAAGTCATCTCAGCTTAGAGATCTCAATATCCTCTGAGTTACCCCGCCTTCTAAAATACACTATGGCTGCGTCTACACAGGCAAGATTTTGCCGCCTGTTTACACTGGCCGCGATTATTTGCGAAAGAACACTGACGTTCTACTGTATGAAATCAGTGCTTCTTGCGCAAATAGCCTGATGCTCACGCTCACGGATAAGTCCTCTTGCGCAAGTGTTCTTGCACAAGAGGCCAGTGTAGACAGGTAACATCAATTTCTTGCGCAAGAAAGCCCGATGGCTAAAATGGCCATGGGAGCTTTATTACGCAAGAGAGCGTCTACACTGGCACGGATGCTTTTGCGCAAAAGCAAGTATTTTGCGCAAAGGCACATGCCAGTATAGACGCTGTCTTGCGCAAATACTTTTAACGGAAAAACTTTTCCGTTAAAAGTATTTGCGCGAAATCATGCCAGTGAAGATGCAGCCTATGCATTTACCTAGGTTTTCAGTGCATCCTCATTCTCCTGCCTTTGATCTTCCCTTCTGAGTAATCTTTATTCCTATCTTGGAGACCTAACTCCCACTCATCTTTAAACCACTTTACCATACCTCATCTAAAAGGATCTGACCACCATCGTCACAGCAAAAATGTCTGGATCTGTGTCCAAATGGCCATGTTAGCCCCTAACCACTAGTGACACCTCTTTACTAATTTTCCTGGTGTCGTCAGGAAAATTACTCTGAATACTCTATGCTCTCCTGGGACCCAGCTCTACTAACCCAGTCAGATCCCCCGTTCATCTACTTATTTTGCTGCTGTTTTCTCCTACCAACGCTAGGATGCTAGACCTGTTCTTGCCGTATTCTTCTGAGGAGGCTGGCAGGTAAGCAGAACTCACAAGCCATTAAATAGATCACAAGTAAAGCTGAGCTTGAACTAAAGTAGTTAACTGTAGTAGGCCACTTCCCAGTTATCCTCCTTATTTTAAAGAGACTACTATATGTAGTACTGCATTGTAACAGTTAAGTATGGGCTCAAATTCCTAACAGTCCTTGAGACTGGCTACTGCGGCTTCCTTTTCCAGCAAAATGGAATGATTCTGCCTTCGTTCTCTTTCAGCTTGCCCTTCAGTCACATGAAAAGTGTCTTGCCATCACAACAAACTGCAGCACCTTCTGAATTTTGTATTCTATCTGATCTCATCCTTTCCAGCTGGAATAAGCTTTTGGAGAAAGGGGGTGTCAAAGCATAGGGTCTAAAGGAAAATTGTAATACATGGTTGTTACTTCCCCCACAGTGAATAGTAACAATTATTCCCTCCTGCATAGTGTGTTTAACTTTGCTTTTGTAGTTTATATGTGACACAGTATGACAACTTCTAACTAGCATAGGGTTTACAATTTCCTTGATACATGGCCACATTTAATATTATTTATTCTTTTGACATCCAAATTAAAACCACAACATGAAATCTCAGCTCCTAGTTCATCCTTTTATTACAGTTGTCTTTTGTGTCTTCAGGCGATATTTTAGTTGATAATGAATAAGAGAATAAATGCAGCTGTGTTTTCAAATCCGACAAATAGGGGATGTGCCAAACCAGGAAGACAAATATCTCTGCTGCTGTGGTCTGCCACGACTGGTGTCCTGAATTTACATAGAGGGTGAATGTTCAAAAGCTTTTTTATTATTATTATTAGGAAAATTTAAAAATGACTGCTTATAAAGCAAGGCCAAGAAAAATGTAGGTTTGACCTTTTTAGTTTTTAGTTGTGGAATGTGATGACAGTTGATACCCATCATTATTTTAAATGTTTCTCCCATGAGCCTTCTTAGTTACAGTAGGATTCGCAGTGAGGCTTCAGCAAGATTTCACAGCCTTTTGTTTTAATAATATGTTAGAGAAATAGACACCTCTGCTGCCTTTTCTTTTAATAACTTAGAGAAATAGAGGATAAATTTAGAAAGCTTTCAAAAGCTGGTATGTTTTCTTAGCAACATGAGATCATCAAAAATAATTGTACTCTAGGTTTGTATAGAATTGCACTTACTAAAACTAAAATGTGATGAGGTCCTTGAAGGTTTGTATTCATTGCATTTAAAAAATCTCCCATTTGCATCCTTTTTATTGTAAGAATATGTATTTCAGACTTTCTTACAGCCTCTTCAGAGTAAGCTGGTCATGTACTTTGACTAGTATGTAACCACTCAACAAGATAGAATCTGTAGCTCTGGATTTTAAAGAGTGTTTCACTGATGTGCAGGAGTTCCATGTTTTAAAGATTATATTCAGATAAGCACCTAAATCATAGAATCATAGAAGTGGAAGGGATCTCCAGAGGTCATCGAGTCCAGTCTCCTGCCCTCACAGCAGGACCAATCACTGTCTAGATCAGGGGTGGGCAATAATTTTTGGTGGGGGCCACTAGGAAAGGTTTTGGAAAAATGGTCAAGGGCGGCACTTTCCTGTGGAGGAGATGCAGGGTCTAGGTTGGAGGTTGGGTGTAGAAGAGCAGGTGGGGTAAGGGGCTGGGATTCAGGAGATGGTGTGGGGTCCAGGGGTGGATATACGGCAGGGCGAGCGGGGCGGCTGCCCCGGGCCCCGCGCTTCAAAAAGCCCCGCACATGCGCTGTGGCAAAGGGGGGGCCCCGCAAGATTATTCTGCCCTGGGCCCCGCAAAATGGTCAACTGTCCCTGGTGGGGTCTGAGAGGTTGTTTGGGTGGAGGAGGGCATTGTGACCTGGGTCAAGGGATTGGGGTGTGGGGTCAGGGAGGGGGTGTAGGTGCAGAGGATTTGGATGGTGTTGGGGTTCAGGAGGGATTGGGGTGCCAGAGGCAGGCGCTGCCTGGGAGGAGTTTACCTAAGTGTTTCCTGGCCAGCAGCTGTAGCACCCCCAACGCAGGCTGGGCTCCCTGCCTGCTACAGCCCCAGCCTGCTTGAAAATGCAGGCAGCTCCCTCCATGTGGCTCTCAACTCTGGCTTGCACTGCCCCAGTCCCTCAGGCCAATCTCTCAGCTCCGATTAGCTGGCTATTTCCAGATAATAGTAGCTAAGCAATTGACTGAGGTCAGTTCTTATTGGCAGGTTGTTTCTGGCCAATAGCTGAGGATTGGGCAGGAAGGGGGGAGATAGCATGAATCCCACCCCCCTACCTGCAGAGCAGAGAGCTTCAGAGTCAGTGTTTGAAACCGTGGCAGCTACTACTTGAGGGTCCTGGCAGGGTGGTCTGCGGGCTGGATCCGGTGGCTTGGTGGGCCGGATCCGGCCCCCAGGCCATATTTTGCCCAGAGCTGGTCTAGATCATCCCTGGCAGATGTCTATCCAACCTGCTCTTAAATATCTCCACTGATGGAGATTCCACAACCTCCCTAGGGAATTTATTCCAGTGTTTAACCACTCTGACACTGAGGAAGTTTTTCCTAATGTCCAACCCAGGGACGAATATAGGGCAGGGCGAACGGGGCGGCCGCCCCGGGCCCCGCACTTAAAAAAGCCCCGTGCATGCGCTGTGGCACCACCGCGCATGCGCCGTGGCAAAGGGGGGGCCCCGTGGAGTTACGCTGCCTGGGGCCCCACAAAACAGTCATCTGCCCCTGGTCCAACCTATAGGGTTGCCAGATGGTTTAACCAAAAATACCGAACGCCCTCCCCCCTCAGAAAAAAAACACCGGGAAAAAAATTCTGTTGAGGGGGGAAAAAAGGGGGGGAGACCAAAGTTATTGACCCCCCCCAAAAAAGGACACCGACAACAGTTATTGAGCAAAAAAAAAAAAAAATCATCATGGCCCCTTTAAGAAGAGGCTTTCTTTTGCTGGTGGCTATCTTGTTTTTCTGCTCCAGCCACAAGACAAGCCTCTGCGGAACCAGCTAAGCAGGGGCATGCCAGGGGGCCTGGCGGGAGGGCCGGGGGCTGGACCCAGTTGCTGAGTGTGTCATAGAGTTGTCAGGCATCCGGTATTTTTGCCTCCTAGTAGGGGGGAAAAATCAGAAAATACTGGACATTTTAGGTGTCCGATATTTTCTGAATTTTTTTACCGGACAGGAAGCAAAAATACCGGATTGTCTGGGTCAATACCAGACACCTGGCAACCCTACCAATCTAAACCTCCCTTGCTGCAATTTAAGCCCATTGCTTGTCCTATCCTCAGAGACCAAGGAGAACAATTTTTCTCCCTCCTCCTTTTGACATCCTTTTATATACTTGAAAACTGCTATCATGTGCCCCCTCAATCTTCTCTTTTCTTAACTAAATAAGCCCAATTCTTTCAGTCTTCTCTCATAGGCCATGTTTTCTAGATCTTCATCATTTTTGTTGCTCTTCTCTGGACCTTCTCCAATTTCTCCACATCTTTCTTGAAATGTGGTGCCCAGAACCACAAATGTTTGGATGCTTCTGCAAACTTTATCCAGTCTCGTTGGAGCTGCAAAATTGGGCTAGAAATTTCAAAGGAAGATCCTTTCTTAAGGGATTTTGGTGTTCCTGGTCCCAACCCAAATTAGAAAGTGCAGGCATGGGAAAACGTAAAGTGAGAGAAGTCAGTTTTTCCAAGTCTTCTGAGACACAGAGAAGATTGAGTATGGACAACTAGTTTTCTCATCAGTAGTTTAGATCAGTGTTTCTCAACCCAGTAGTACAAGTACTCTTAGGGGTACCCGGGAGAAGTCTGGGGGGTATGTCAACACAACTGAAATTTGGAGAAAACTGAATTTTTATTTTAAGTTTTGCAGCGCTTTATTATTTTTGTACTTTTTACACCCAAAAATTTCATCACCCGCCTGGCTATGATTAAGTTGTTTAAACAAATGTGTTGCAATGGTAGAAAAAAAAATGTGTGTCTGAAAACTGTAGGTATTGGGGGTACTTTTTTTTTTTAAAGGAGTACTTTATAAAAAAGTTGAGAAACACTGATTTAGATCACAGCTTCTTTTTCCCAGCCATCCCAAGGTGGCGCTGCTGAACACCCCGTTTCCTCCATATTAGAACATGATTGATGGGCTGGATCTCCACTGCCTTGCAGTTTGCATTTGGTCATTTACATTTGTGTAAGGTGTGCCAAATAATAATAATAGCATTTATCCCCCTTGTGATTGCACAAGACGGCAAGGCAATGGAAAACGAGGCCTCCCATGTCTTGTATAAGTAGATTTTTCAGTGTGATTTGGCAGAATTTTTTTTTTAAATATTCATGTAAAACACTATGGCTGTGTCTAGACTGCATCCCTTTTCCGTAAAAGGGATGCAAATTAGACACATCGCAATTGCAAATTAAGCGGGGATTTAAATCCCCTCCGCTTCATTTGCATAAACATGGCTGCTGCTTTTTTCCGGCTTGGAGCTTTGCTGGAAAAAAGCGCCAGTCTAGACGCGGATCTTTCAGAAAATAAAGCCTTTTCCGAAAGATCCCTTATTCCTTATTTTAAGAGGACACAGCCTATGAATGTATATTAAAAACTGGAGCTTTGTCAATGAAATTCATTAATGACCTCAAAAAAACCCTTCAGAATCCTAAGCATTCCATTGTAAACTACCTGATGGCTTGTAAGGGACAATAACTTGAGAGGGGCTTTGATGCTACTTAATCCTCATCTAAACTCAGTCTTTTCATGTTACCTATGAAGTCAAAGGCAAAGTTGCCATTAACTTCAGTGGAGATGTAGTATTGGGCTCAATATGTTGCACATGCTACACAGTGCATATGCTACACAGTGAAAAATATAGGTCCTCTGATGTTGGTGGATTATTCCTTTTTACAACCTCAGTCAGACATTGAAAGCAAATGACCATAATTCCACTTCAGGCTGTGAATTTAGCTAATTAATACAAAACTGGTACCTGATCCAAATTCAAGATCTAGACAGAGTACTGTCCTGTTTCCAGAACTCTACATGCTGCCCAGTCAGCTATATGCACTCATTTTGTACTAGTAGTTTCCATTAGCAATCACTTCATTTTAGTTATTTCTACTACAACTTGCCTTTTATGAGGTCATCCACTTGATAAGAATTGCTGTAATATGGTATTGTTCTCAGTAACTGTACAATCATGGGATTTGGGTTAACAAATGACAAGGTAGAATTTTAAAACCCATGTTTTAAATTTTTATCTTGAACCTTATGAAATCCCATGCACTAATATTCAACAAGAAACCTATAGTACAATATAGGCCTGACATAAGTCCTTAGAATAATTTCTTAGAATATTCTGAGGGTTTTTGTGTGTGTGTGTGTGTGTGTGTGTGTGTGTGTGTGTGTGTGTGTGTGTGTGTGTGTGTGTGTGTAAATTCTACATATATGTAACATTACACAGCTATGGTTCTTTTTATGAAAGATGAGATCAGAATTTTGTCAAAGTATTATGCACAATTGCCTTGATACAACAAAGCGCATAAGCACCTGTTTAACTCTAAACATGTTATAGTCATGCTGATTTCAAGGGACAACTAAAGTGCTAGAAGTTAACCACATGCTTTATTGTTTTGGAGGAACAAGGCCATTTTTGACATAAGTATCTAGATCAGGTATGGGCCAGATCCGGTCTGCCAGGATTAGCCCTTGGTGGGTCCCCACATCACCATATTTATCTGTGCCTCTGCAGATATGGGATATCACAGCTCTCATTGGCTGGGGATCAGTATTCTTGGCCAATGGAAGCTGTGAATACCTGTACCTGTAGAAGTGCAGTTAAATGTAGTGACCGCGGTCCACGAAGGGCTAACTCTGATGAATCATCTCCATTTTATTGCCACCCTGATATAGATATTTTATATGGCTTCCTTTGGACTGTAAATTAGCTGTTGAGGTTATGGAGAAATGCTTTGTTAGCAGGTTTTCCCATTGCTGCGTATTAAAGCATTTCTCACTTATAAATAGGTGGCTGCTGTCAAGACAACTTGCTGGACTGGATGGACAACTAATCTGTGTCTGTATATGTGTCACTGCAGTATATGAGCACCTGTAACTGGTTTCTGGCAATACTCTTCAGTTGTAGAAGATTATTAGTGCACTTAAAATTTGTCAAACTTGTGATGTGCTGAACACATTCCATTCCTGTTGACTTCGATTGGAGCCGAAGGTGTTCCACACCTGTCTGCCTGCACCTAGCATCCTAAAGATCAGGCTAAAGTTTGAGGTGGTTCTAGTCAGAAAAATCCCCTCTCCCCCCCCAAAAAAGCCACCTAATTTCTTAACAACTTTGAAAAATCATTTTAAGGTAGGCAGCAGGGATGATCAGTTTCTTCCTAACTCTTATTAGCCAGTGCTTTTCAGAGAAGGGGAAAGACTCACTCCGCTGTCTTTTCCACAGCATTTGCTCTTTGGAAAATAGCCCAGAGGCCTAGTGAGACAATGTCTACAGAATAACTACTATGTTCTCTTGCCTCTCTCAGCAGTGGCAGAAGGCAGATGGATTCACATAGTAATCTGTCCACAAACTCTACTCTTCAAAGTTAGCAACACTGAGTTTGAGCACCAGTATCAATGAGGCTGTGTAGATGTTGTTTACACTTAGGCTACATCTAGACTGCATCCCACTGCCGGTAGAGGGATGCAAATCAAGCACTTCGGAAGTGCAAATGAGCCTGGGATTTAAATATTCTGGGCTTCATTTGCATACTCACGCTTGGGCGCTGTGCCGATCACGTGCCCTTTTGAAAGCGAAAGTAAAGTGTAGCCACGGCTCTGCTGACAAAGGAGAGCTTTTTCCGGCAGATCCTGTACTCCTCAAAAAATAAAGAGTACAGAGTTTGCTGAAAAAGCCCCCCCGCTGTTGACAGAACCGCAGCTACACTTTACTTTCACTTTCAAAAGAGTACGTGATTGGCACAGCGCCTAAGTGTGAGTATGCAAATGAAGCCCAGGATATTTAAACCCCGGGCTCATTTGCACTTCCGAAGTGCTTGATTTGCATCCTCCTGTTGGCAGAGGGATGCAGTCTACACACAGCCTTAGAGTAAACACATCAATGATTTTGTCTCAGTCTTCTATAACTAGATGCTTTTAAATTTAAAAAAAAAAAAATTCTCTGCGACAGGGCAATGGATTTTTTTTAACTAAAGAAAGAGGAGGAAAAGCTTTTGGAGAAAACAGATGTCTAATTTGGATCCTCCTGATATTTTAGATTATGATAAATAAATGTTTTTATTTCTCGTCACTGTTTCATGTAGACCTTCTCCAGTTGGAAACATTTTTTTTAAATCTGTATATTTTGTTCAAGTGTTTCAACCCTTTAAAAATGGCCTATGCTATTATGTATTTAACTTGTCAAATAATCCACAAATCCAGCCAAGATGATTTGTGGAATTCAGACCTGTTGTAATGGTCTAGTTTTGAACATTAGTATCTGATATAACGTCCCCTGAAGTAATGGAAGATTACATATTTTTACACTCTAGTCCATATATTAATGAGATGTGTACAATAAAATGTAATTATAGTTAATCAGGAGCACAAAGACACACTGAGGAAAGTGATAGTCCACAGAGCAAGTTAATCACTTCATCAAAGTTGGACCTAGTACAAGCTGAAATCTTAAGTAGTATCCTGTAATGTTCTGAACTGGAGGTGGAAATATTTGAAAAAGTACCTTTTACTTTATCTATTAAATCTCATTACAATTATGTCCTTTGGTAATCCTTCTTGGAGATGTGAATACAATGCATATGTGCTTTTGGCATATGTATGACATTGTATGCCTTGAGAGCTACTGTACCTCAACATATGAACCTAGATATCCAGCTTACCCTTTGGAGTACTCCAGGAATTTTGAGCTACCCTTTTAGGTATTGTCTTTTTTTTAAAATTCTATGTATGTTTAATATTACCCAAATATTATTCTTTTTATGAAAAGACTGTAAAGAACATGCTTCATGTGATTTTTTTTCTTCTCCCCTGCAATCTTTTCTGTTGTCTTTAGATTAGTTATGTGGAATTGTGAGCAGGCAGAAAATGAAGAGGATGTATTCCTGGAGTTTAATGATAAGTTTTGGATCTATTATGAAACTGTATCTCAGTATAACCCATATTATTCATCATATCCTTTATTAGCGTTTGGCCATATTTATGTTGTTGCATTTTATATTAATTTTTTGTAGCAGTATTTGAACTCTCTGCATACATGTGCACACACATATCAAGTGCCAATTTTTCCTTCAGTTTTCTTCTAAATTGTGGCATTATGATTCTTTGCAGGTTTATTCCAGAGCCTTGGTCTCCATGCAGTACTACTTGTGGCCAAGGCATTCAGGTGCGAGATGTGAAGTGCCGTGTTCTTCTCACGTTTACTCAAACTGAAATGGATCTCCCCGATGAGGAATGTGAAGACCCCAAACCTGAAACAGAACGAATATGTCACCAGGCATCCTGTGACAGTGATCCTGTCCCATTCACCCCAGAATTTTCTCGGGTGGAAGACAGCAGTTTGATTTATGATTGGGAATACATTGGTTTTACTCCATGTTCAGCCACATGTGTTGGAGGTAATTTAAACATATTTAACTATGGTGTTTAAATTTGACATTGTCAATAGCTTGATATTATTCCAAATTAGTTACATTGATGTTTAAAAGCAAAATCTGAATGTTCAAATTATGTTAATTCTTTTTACCTTTGATAGCATCTATATGTCCCTTACTTCTACATGCCTCATAAGGTTATAATAGAGATAAAATTGGTTTTCTTTCTGTAAACCTGAGAAACTGGGCTGTATTCAGTCAACCAAGTTACAGAAATTTTCTGTCAAAGTTGATGAAGCAGTTAGTCTTGTGTTATTAAAAGCTAAGTTACAAGGAATTACTTCAGTTGTCAGCCGGTATATGGGTTTAGATAAATGAAAATATATGTAACAAATCAATGCCAAATACGCCTAAACGCTCATTTTCCCCTATAAATTTGTGTATCGTTTCTGAACTGAAATTTGCATATTAACTATTCACTGTTTTCAAAATGCTGCCATTTACGGTACTACAAATGTGTGATGGGATAGCATAAGGAGACATCTATCCAGAAATGGCTGGGATGGAGCTCCAATAGGATGTTGTTTAGGATTTGATACAGCATATTTCTTAGTAGGAAGTCTGTGCCATACATCGGTCTCCAACTAGTTAGGCAAATTCCTCCTTTAGACATAATCTAATCTCTCAGCCATCTGAAGTACATATTGCTAGACAATGTTGCTAGTGTTGCTACTACATACTGTACTTTGGAACTGACCGTAGAAGTGAGTTAAGAAGTGCGGAGTGGAAGCAGTGGAATTGTGAACACACCTGTATATGAAAAGAATGATGACATCAGTGGGACATGAAGATAGTTGTACCCACAGAAGAAATAGAATAAGTAGAAAAGGGCTGAGCTGCAACAGTTTGGAAGTCAAGAGCCAATCTAGAGCTCATAGAAAGTGGCCTCCTTTGTAGTGTTCACCATCTGGAAGTTTGAACACAAGAGATGTTGGGAAAGATGCTCAGATCATTATCAGCATGATGGTAAGTGACCAATATAAAAGCCTCCCTTATCATTGAACATTCTTGTTTTTTTTTAATGGCATTGATCCCTAATAGTGACAAAATGTACCTTAAGGAAAGTGCTGCTTCCTGACAGCCCTAATTTGTTTCATTGGCCATAACACGAGTTTAGACCCAGAAGGATATAACTTGTAAGTATGGGAGTATGATTATTTTGCAGTTTTGACAATGAATATTATGATCTATTGTTTTATGTGCCTGATTTAAAAAAAATGAGAAAATATTTTAAAACATTAAGAAAAATGGTATTTTAAAATAGGAACAAAGCCTTTATTATCTATAAGGCTTTTTCAATTCCCTTGATTTTACTATCTCAATTTAATTTTGTAGCATATAATCATTTTATCTCCACCTTTAATCCATTTTGCTAATGCTTCTGGAGGGCTTCTCAACCAACATGTTTTCAAAAGGTATTGAATTCTCTCTGGTTTTGCATTTTGAGCACAGAGTGAAAAAACTTCTTCTTGAATTTTATATATCCTCTATATACTTTGTCAGTGTAAAAAACCTGCATGTGAAATAACCTACAAGTTAACGATTAAATTTTGGAGGCTGTGTTGAGGCCTACAATTTCACACATCAGAAAGAAAAAGGTTTTTTTAATGGGTAATAATCATTAGAATCAGATTCAGGGCCTGTTGTAGCCCAATGGAAATTTGGGAATTGACTTTATTGAGAGCAATACTGGTCTTCTGTGATTTAAAGAGGTGGTTCGACCAAACATTTGCCTCTCAACAGTCATGAATTGAAACCATTTCTTTGATGTAATGTAGAATTCTTGAAATGAAGAGGTTTTTCATATGTGTTCTCGAGATTTCAGAAATACCTCTAGCACCACATGTCTAGAGGTTCATACATGCTACTTCCAGGAAATGTGGGAAGTTTTGAGATTATTTTATCGAAGTTGAACAGCCTCAGCCATACCATTGCAGTTACTCTAGATAGACAGTCATGAGTTTGCTGTCCTATCAATGCTATGCTGATAGTTTAGCTGCCTTGGTAAATACTTTCAAACAGATCAAAATTAACCTGTGGATAAATTATTTTAAAGAAGCCAACCTTCTGTTTCCAACTTATTGCAGTGTGCTAACTAATGATCTCACTGTCTATTTTTTTCCATTTGTGTAGTTCAATGGATCTGGTCAATTTCAGTTCACTTTTAAATCCATATCTCATTTCAGTATGATGAACTTTTTAGTTAGGAATATCAAAATGTAATGTAAAGCATGAGAGCTTCTCGGCGCTAACATGCATGTATCTACCAAAGGCTTTTAAAATACATTCCTGAGGATTTCTATAGCCTTGGAACTTTTCTCTCGGTTTCTTAATGCTTGCTTTTCCCTGACCTAGAGAAGGTCTGCTCAGTCTAAGCCAAATGCAGACTTTATTATCACTATGTCATATGCCATTTGATCAAGGAATGAATCTTGGGTTTTAGTGCTTGTCATATTTATTATACCTCCCCTCCTCCCCGAAATCCTCATGTAGACCATGCTTTAATGTAAACGCTCTCAGCCCCTATCCTAAAGAGAGACAAAAATACAGGCTGTAGCATTATTTTTATTAGATATTTGAAGAAAGACCACTCTGCTACTCTCTTCCAATTAATTCTTTTAGCAAGGCTTTTTATTTTGTAAGGGCAGATGTATTGCCAAGAGGCAATGTTTCTTCCCTTAAGGGATTCGGAGGCAATAAGCACACAAATTGGGTGAAAGCTTAAAGATTTTACTAAGCAAATATTAGGGTAAAATACAATGCTTAATATTAAAGTAAAATACAATGAAGCAATCCTAGAATAAAATTGAATACTTATTAAGCCTAAGCAAATCTCAAAATAAAAAGCAATATTTACTAAAATAATACTATGCTTATTAAGCCTAAGCAAACCTTAGAATAAAATGCAATGCTTATTAAGAAAGTACAATACTTATTAAGTCTAAGCATATCTTAGAATAAAATGCAATACCTATGTGCCTTCTGCTGCTGGGAACCCCCTGGAGAAGGACAGCGGACAGATCCCAGTGGCCAGTGCATAGCACTGTCTGCTGCTTTGGTCTACGCCGAGATTCCAATGTTAGGAATATCCCTGGCACTTATATAGTGTTGGATCTACAGTAATCACCCCTGTTGTTTTTAGAACTTAACAAGATCGTTGATACATTGCATATTTTCCCACATCCAGTAATTAGCTTGTTGATACTTTGCATATTTTCCCTGGCCTGATAATTAGCATTATCAGGTGTAAAACATTCATCAAAGATAGCTATGTGATCTTTCCAAGCCCTCCTGCACTCCCATATCAGGTGTATGGCCTTGGGACCTGTCCCAGAACTTGTTGAAAGTCAACAGTGTATTCCTACACTGTACTATCTTGAGCAAACAGCTAACTCTTTGAGAATAACAAAAGAATAATAAGCCTAAATGTCTGCCTAGAGCATCCAGGCCTGAAGGAGATGCAGGCATAAAAGAAATGATTGTGGTACACCACCTAACTTCCTCGACTTCACAATAGTCTTCCGTATTTCCGCTACAGCAGGTCTACACTACCAGGACAGGTTGAGCTAAGCTACACAATTTGAGTTATGTTAGTAGCATAACTCAAATTGATGTAGGTTACAGCAGGGTCCACACTGTGTGGGATCGACAGAAAAAACTCTCCTCTCAACTCTTCTTACTCATCTCATTCTTTTGGAGTACCCGAGTTGACAGTGATCAGTGGTCAGTTTATTGGGTCGTTACTAGAGTCACTGAATCAATCACTGGTTGATCTGTTGCTTTATCAATCAGTTAATACAGTAATTACTCGCTTAACACGTGCCCGCTTAACACGTTTTCGCAATAGCACTATTTTTGGTGGGGGAATGTTTTTGAACAACACAATTGTCCCCAAAATAACACGGTTTCCCCAGACGGCCAGTCGCTGGCAGCTGTGCGGTGCTTCCCTGCAAAGTGGCGGAAGATTTGCCGCACTGTTCCCCGGCAACTCACTCTCGCTGGATGCCTTGCTCCTTCTCCTCCACCCAGCTTGCAAGCCGGCAGCTGGGTTTCCCCAGCTGGCCAGTCACCAGCGGCTGCACGGGGCTTCTCCCGCCTCCCTTCAAAGCAGTGGAGGGTTCACTGCTCGCCACGCCGTTCCCCAGAGACCCCCTCTTGCTGGACGCCTTGCTCCCTTACCTCCGACCCAGATAGCAGGCCGACAGCTGGGTTTCCCCATTCCCCACCGCTTGAAAAGCAACCTCCACCTTTTCCATTATTTTCAATGGGAAAATTGACCTCGCATAACACGTTTTCACTTAGCACAATCATGTTCTGAAATGTATCTACCGTGTTAAAGGAGGAATTACTGTACTCCCTTTTAAAAGACACCATCAGCTTAAGAATCTTGCTTGTCTCTGAAATTGTTTTACCTAATGTCTATGAATGGTGAAAGAACATTTCACAGTAGCAGGAGAGAGAGAAACATAGAGGGACAGACTTTGAACCTCTTTGCCAGCTTAGACACCTGAACACCTGGAGTCAAGCCCCCTAAAATCATGAGACTGGTTTAAAAAATACTGCGATAATATTGATAATTTGTATGTTAGTGATTAAACCAAAGTGGAAATATTTGCTTTTTGGATCTTGACTTTAAAGTACACTTAGGTTACATTTTTTAAGCTTTTCTCTGCAATCATGAGGGCTAGAAATGTATTATTTTATGAAACATGAGATTCTTACAAAATTACAGGCTTCCCAGCGTTGGGACTTTAAGTAAAGCACCAAGTATTACAGGATTCACAATAAAGTGATGAGAGTTCGCAATACTGTGCTCATGTTGGTGAGCAATTACTTCCATGAGTAGTCCCATTGGCTTCATTGAGAATACTTTAAAAAAAAAAACCTGTGCACTGTTGAGTGAACAATTTGCAATCTGTCCCTTAACAGAGGAAAATATGACTCTACATCTACAACTGGCAGAGAAACTCAGGCATGTGTAATATATGAAATTTCTTGAAACTCATTTTTAATTGACTGTATTTTAAAATGATTTCTCTTTAAGTTGACAGCAAAGCAAGAGTAATCTGAAATAAGTAAACTTTTTTCCCTTTTCTAGGTGTATGGTTGAGTGAAGAGACCATCCTTCTAGCACTTTATTTTTACTCCAAAAAGGGAAAATCACAAAGTTTGTATTTTGTAAATACTTTTAACACAACTTTGTGCACTGTATATTTCTTCTCACAGTAAAAAGTCAAAAACTGAGTTTGTAAGGGTTGTATGCTGGGTTAATATAGAAAATATTCAGTTGCACTGGTTAGTAGAATAATTACAATAATACTGTAGTACATCAAAATACTGCAAAATGCTTACTGTTTCATTGCAATCTACACAAGTATGCTTACCTTATGCTTTTGGGAGATTTTTTTTGGTTAAATGTTCTACTATGTTGTCATCACAGGACAAGAACTTTACATATGTGACAATTTGTTTGCCTGAAGATTTTATCACTTTTATGGTTTGCAAGATATTTCCCAAATCCTGCAATATGAGAAGTTTGTCACTGATTCACATTATAAGGCAATATTAAATTGCGGTTGCCAACAAATTAATAATTAATTACTCTCTTGCAGCATTTCAGTGGAGTGTAACTGTTTATTGGACAGCACCATAATTTACAACACCAAAACATTACAGCTTTTATTTTCTTATTTTCTTAAAGCAGTTGAAATAGAGAATTGCAGAAGTCTATGGCACTTGGAGGCTATGGTTACACTGCATTTGCATATCTTCTTCCGATTCTTTTTGCTAAAGAGGTTTTTCCAATAAAAACCCCCATGTGGACGGGGCCATTTGTCGGAAAAAAAACCCTCTTTCTCAAGACCCTGTAAACCTCAATTTATGAGGAATAAGTAGTCTTGTGAAAGAGGGGTTTGGGTTTTTTTTCGACAAATGGCCCCGTCTACACGAAATGAAAGACATCTTATACGCTAACCAAACAAACAGGGCATGTCACCACCAAAAGAAATTAAAAGGTGGATATGTTCACCACAACATTTTAATACAAACTGCTGTAAGGACAAAATTAGGCCTAAAATAATGACTGAGAAGCCAATTTTGTGTTGCTACACAGAACAAAGCATTTGAAGCAGAAACAAACCCCTAACGCTATCCTCTGTGCAGGCATGGGCTTAGCAACTGGATGAACAATCAATGTGTGATTGAGTGTTCATCTGAACACCTCTTCCATAGCTCTCAGAAAAACTGTGCATCTAGATCTTTTTTTCTGAGTTGTACATTGGAAGCAACATATTTTTTATTCAGGGAAATTGAAGGAAACCAAAATGTATGTTTCTTCTGAAGGTGCATGTATTCCACCATTCAGGAAGGTTCTGTAGTGTCCATGATTCTCTGGGATAGACCCTTAGAGCTCTGTAAAAACTCATGGTGTGCAGGGATTTGCTTTGACATGGTATTTTTCACCCTTGGATCATATTCTGAGGTCATTTGATGTAAAGAGTATTATGTAGCCCCTAGTGCGAAAGAACTTTTTAAATATATATATGCATTACAGGTAACCCCATTTTCAACACTTAATGACTTTTATTTAATAGAAGTGACTAGGCGGTCAGTTATGCACAAGGTCAGTGCTCCTGTTACATAAAAACTCAGCACTGTGCAGACCTAGTCAAAACAATTGCACAGAAAAGGCTTCCTGGAAAGAAAATCATCCACAAAAGGGATTAAGATGGAAACCACGGAAGGCCTAAAAGAAAGCTAGAATCCATGGTGTTGTGTACATCCATTCCTGCTACAGATTGAACCTTTCTAGTCCAGCAACTTTTGGACGTCATGGGTGCCAAACTAGAGAATTTGCAGAACCATGGGAGGTCAATATTGTATAGCATAGAGTGGGCAATAATTTTTGCCGGGGGGCCACTTAATTAATTTTGATATGTGGTCATGGGCCGGCTCCATACCCAGAAGAGGAGGGTCTTTGGCAGAAGAGGCAGGACTGGGGACTAGCCTCCCCCCAGAGTTCTGATAAAAACACAGCAAAGAGCTCACAGCTCTTGGCTCTGCTGCTACCGTATTGCTTGGCAGCCACTTCGGACTGCTACAGCTATTTAAAAGGCCCATGGCTCCAGCTCCTGCACAGGTAGTGTTACGACTGTGAGCTGAGAACCAGTCTAAACAGGATTCTGCTTCCTGAGCCACCACCTGGAAATATGGTGGCAGAGGAACAGGATATAAATAGAAAGCAGCCAAATGCAATCTGTGGGCCAGAACAGAGTGTTAGGTGGACCGGATTAGGTGTTAGGTGGCCCTGGGCTAGCAGAATTACCAACACTTCCACTGCTTACTGGGCTCATAGAAGATGTTTTAGGGGTAAAGTAGAGCTAAATAACAGCACAGAACACTGAGAGCCAGAACTTTATGGGACCACTTAAAATTTGGCCACACCTATGATAAGTGGATGTCCTGCTAACTAAAATCATGCTGGACTATGGATGGTGCTAGACCAAAGAGAATGCCAGATTAGAGAGGTTCTTTCTGTACATGTATGGTTTGTATTATGCTTGAAATTGTTAGATTGGTACCAGTATTGTCACAATGGTCTTGAAAGAATAAATATGCTGGACTGTGTTAAGACAATTCAGAGATGAGGCAATATTGGCTTGTGATAGGAATTGTCATTCTTCAGGAATTGATTGTATTAGTTCTTGACAGAACAATAATTGCAATAATGATTAACAGAGTAACTGGTCATCTGGTAGCAAAATATAATATTGAAGAAAAATAAGTCTTCTGCCTAACGTGCGTGATTCAGTTCATTTGCTCGTCTGTACCATTATGATGGCCAGTGATGGTACAAGTGCAAAATCTGAGATGAGAGTGGCAAATGAAAACATTTGAGAGCACATTATAAAATCATTTGTTACTCTTGCTAGGAAATAAAAAGACCAGCTCATAGACTCATAGACTTTAAGGTCAGAAGGGACCATTATGATCATCTAGTCTGACCCCCTGCACAGTGCAGGCCACAAAATCTCAACCACCCCTCCTAGAATAATCCTCTCACCTATATCTCAGATATTGAAGCCTTCAAATACTTTGAAGACCCCAAGATGCAGAGAATCCTCTAGCTGTGATCTGTACCCCATGCTACAGAGGAAGGCGAAAAATCTCCAGGGCCTCTGCCAATCTACCTTGGAGGAAAATTCCTTCCCGACCCCAAATATGGCGATCAGCTAAACCCTGAGCATGTGGGCAAGACTCATCAGCCAGACACTCAGCTGTTACCTGAAAGTCATAAAACATGCACCACTAACCTTAGGCAGAAATTTTTTCAACACAAAATATTTCATAGAGTCAGTTGTAATCATTTAGACTGTGATATAACTAACAAGTGTCAAGAAAAAATTAATGATATATGCATTTACGTAGAATCAAGGTTATTTATAACGATCATTGTCTAATGGTCATAAAATAAAACAGAAAAATGTGTGATGGTTTAATGTACTGTACATAAATAAAAAGAAGAATTCCAGTTAGAAGTACAAACATATTAGAAACCTTTCAAGATTTTACACTTAAGACAATGAATGTAATCTACCATGTAAAACAGATTTGTAGCTCTGGTAGATATCTTGGGAGGAAAGTAAATTAAAAGTAAATTTAGAAGGAAGGAAACAGATTCTCTGAACTGTGAATGTTAGCTGTTGAGTATTACATTATCCATTTCCATATGGTACTAACAAGAGTGCATATTAGAATGCATTTCATTGCTGCTGTATTCAGTAGGTTAATGATAATGACTGTTGTTTTCATTTCATAGACACAGAAAATTTCCACAGCACCTTACTAAGTTTTGTGTCCTTTATTTGTATGTGCATTTCTGCATTAAGTGAATAGGGTCTCCTTATTGAAGACATAATACTGTCTTGCAGAATAATCTAATATGTGAAACAGAATACACCATACAATTTTAAAATAAACAATGAAGCTCATTAATGGACAAGTGTTCACCAAGTTGTGTTAATCTAAACCAGATTTATCTGACATTTTTTCTGACTGGTAACATTTTAATTATTAATGTTCTTTTCATGCCTCAGCATAACTATGATTGTATCTACACTTTGAGGAGAAGCTGAGGGAGACTCTGTGTAAGGGAATGTTTTATGCACTTGGCCCAAGCAGAGAATATCGATGTAAGATACTTAATTCCAGCTACAACAGTTGTTGTAGGCTGGAGTTGACGTACATCAGATTTTTTTCTGGGATAGCCCTACAGTGGGAAGTTGATGGGAGAGTTTCTCCCTGCAACTTCCCTTATTTCTCGTGACTGAGAGGAGTCCCGTGATTGATGAGGGTGCCCTCATCATTTAGTTTAGTGAGTCTTTACTAAACCTGCTAAATCAAACCCTGGAAGATTGATCGCTGAAGCATCGATCTTCTGGTAAGTATAGAAGAGTCCTGGGCGTAGATCCTTAGCTGGAGCTGAGAGTCCGTTTGCCTTAATGGAGCTATAACTGAATCCATCAGTGACCTGCTGAGTTGGCTATTTTCTTTGCAGTAGTTTAGAAAGATGTATGAAATTTTTATCTTTTCAAATACTTAGCTCTTTGAAATCCCATTGAAATCAGTAGGAATGAAACAGTGTTCTGCTGCTAAAGGGTGAGTCAAGCTCTATGAAAAGGCATTTATTATACATTGACTACACTCTAATTGCCTTACAGTAGCACTATTAAATACAAGGGGCTTTCCAGAAGCAGATCATTAGGGTGCCAGTCATGGTGTCTTGGTTTCTTGGTATTATTGAGAGACACAAAATCTCTACAAACCAATTTTATGTTTTTCAGAGGGTCACAATAACAAACTGGCATCTATAAATATTGTTTATTTGTATCCTCTCAATGAGCTGATTTGAATCTAGAAAAAAAATCCTAAATTGGGACATTGCTGATTGTGAATAGGAAATCCCAGAAATGCCACACTGGAATTAACTTTTTAATTACAAAATGTCTTCTAGTTTCAAACATATTCTAAAATATTTCCAACATGTTTGAGTCAAATTGTTAATTTGGCATCCAGAATTAGTGTAGGTTGAGACTTGGGGGTGGGGGGGAGAGATAGGGCTATAAAAATTACTTTTCTGTCTATAGAACATCTCATGTGTGATTTTTTTTATTATTCTTATTTTTCAATCCAGGGACACAAGAAGCTATTGCAGTGTGTCTGCATGTGCAGACGAAACAAGCTGTCAATGATACCTTGTGTGACAGTGCCATGCGACCACCAGCAATGATTCACACTTGCAACATGAAATTGTGCCCACCAAGGTATGCCCTTAATAATAAAATAGCATTGTGGAAAAGAAATGGCTTAAATGTGGCTTAGAAACCATACATTGTTTACTGACGTTCTCGGACAAAGATCAGGTTGTACGATTGGGGCCTGGATTTTTGACGCAGTTTTACCATTTCTGTCAATGGAAGTTTTGTGTTACTTGTGTTATTCTGTTTGCTAAAATAGCAAAATTCATCACTGAAACAAATCACTATCTTCACCAGGTAAAAAAGTAACATCTTCTCAGTCAAAACAGCACAATACACAAGAATAACACTACATTACAAAATAAATTGTCCTTCATTTTTATAGAGAGAAATATTTTTTCAAACAGTGTTTCTTTTTTCTTAACCTGCTACATCCTCATGTACAAGGACTGACTGTTTATCCTTTCACTTGCAGAAATTAAAAACTCAAATGAAATCCTCTTTTTGATTAAATGTTATACTCCTGTTATAATGCTGTTTTCAGGAGCCATATAGTAGTTACAGTTTAATTTCTTTAACTGATCTGAGTTAGTCTTCTGAGGGAATACGGTGGAAAGAAAAAAAGACTTATGCCTTGAAAATACTGTGTGCATGCAAAATCTATTCAGGTTGTGTCTTATCTTATTTACTGTTTATTCCTAAAGTAGATCTGTTTGTTGGATTATTTTTCTTATTTTCAAACAGTACAATTTACTGTATGGAAAATACAGTCATCTCAGAAAGACTGGACAGGATTTAACAACTATATCAGATGAAGATATGATTATATACTGTGGCATACATTTTTAGCTTCACAAAGCAGAGGTCTTTGTGGAAACAACTTTTATACAAAGCTCTTCAGTAGACCTTGCATGTAAACTTTTTGGAGAAACTTTTCCCAAGAACCCAATTAAATAATAATTCCTTAGAGTTAAAAAGCTTACCCTAAGGCTACGTCTACATTGCTCTTTCTTGAGCAAGAACATATGGAAATGAGCTGCCATTTTTGCTCAAGGGGCTTTTGCACAAGAAGAAGCAGTCTACACTGTGAAAATAAGTGGCAGAATGGCTCTTGCACAAAAGCCCCTTGTGTGAAATTGGTGGCTCATTAAATATGCAAATGAGGCGTGGCAGTATTAATCGCCGTGGCTCATTTGCATATGTTCTTGCACAAGAAAGTGCAATGTAGATATAGCCTAAGGGTATGTCTCCACTGCATTCCTCTTTTGAGAGAGGAAGACAAATGCAGCCGAGAAAAATTGAAAATGAAACACGGATTTTAATTTCCCATGCTTCATTTGTATAATGGCGTCTGGGCATTTTTTTGAAATACTCTATTTTGAAAGAAAAAACGCAGTCTAGACGGGATTATTTCGAGAAAAAATCCTTCTTTCAAAATAACCCTTAAACCTCGTTTTTTAAGGAGTAAGGATTATTTCAAAAGAAGGGTTTTTTTTCTTGAAATAACCCCGTCTAGACTGCGTTTTTAATTTCAAAATAGACTATTTCGAAAAAGTGCCCAGACGCCATTATGCAAAGGAAGCACAGGAAAATCAAACCTGCACTTCATTTGCAATTTTGCTCGGCTGCATTTGCATTCCTCTTTAAAAAGAGGAATGCAGTGTAGACATACCCTTAGTTCAGAAAGTGATACATGTTTTGTGAAGGGGGAACTCTGATGCTCCCTTTAAATTATAAAATATAATTAAACTATCAAAAATTTGGAATATTGCATTAAATAAGAAAATTATGATTTAGAGGAAAAGGTCAAAGCCAAAGCAACAAACTTTCTCCTGCAAAACGTGGATTGGAAGTTAACCGGAGCAGAATGTGTGATGGAAAATGTATATAAATGTAATAACAATTCATACCCATAAGAAAAGTCCCCTAAAGCCATATAAATTTCAGCATGAAGCTAACAGGAAGCTGATTATCTTATGAGGAATGTTTAAATGTGAATACATACATTTATTTGGATTAGCTCTTAATATAGTATTTATAGTAAATAACATACACATTTTCCTTATGTTCAAGATTATACATACAATTTGTATTTTTTCATTATGGCAAATGTACTTGATTGGCTGACCCTTACTATATCAATATGCTTACGCTTCTACTTTCTTTTGCTTTGGATTGTGAGTATAAATTGTGCCTAGATAATCCCTCCCTCACGCACCGTTCTTGTGCATTGTTTAATTAGCGTGGATTTTTTTTGCCGTGTGTTTTTGGCACAGTTGGGAAACTGGCCCCTGGAGACAGTGTTCTGCTACTTGCGGCGTTGGGATACAGACAAGAACTGTGTACTGCCAGCAATCTGAGGGATCCATTGTTGCTAATGAAGAATGCAAAAATGAAAAGCCTCATGCTTTACAAGCTTGTAATCAGATTGACTGCCCCCCTGCTTGGCATGCTGAAGAATGGCAACAGGTACAACAGATTATGGAAATAGTTTAGTTGTGAGCATGTTTCTTCTGGTTAGTTACCTAATGTGCTCTAATTGGAGTAACCTGGAAGGTCACGCCGAAGTTTGTTGTTGTACCATGGTTTCAGCTGGACATAAAACATATTACACCTTGTATTCTCCCTTTTTCACTAGCTAGCAGTTTACTTCTGAGTGAAATTAAAGCTGTTAGTTAACAGAAGTCATGAATGGTCTAGATCCCAGTTAATCCAGTTAACTCCTCTCTCGGTTCCCCACAAGTGAGAGAACCTGCATTTGGAAGCAATGCTTAACTTATCTCTCCCAAAGGTGACATTTCCTGAGCTCCCAGCAACTGTGCACCTGAGCTTTGATTTGGCCGGTTCTACATGTAAAGTGCACATCTTTTTCTAGGCTTTCCACTAACTACTTGCACTGCAGTTGTCTGGCACTATGCTCATTAGTTAGGTTTTCCTGGCTTCTGGCCCATTAGCTAAATGAGTGCTACCAGGATTTTGGAAAACACTGCTCACTTTTTAATCTAAACCAGTAAAGTGTTCAAAGAAAACATGGCGATGGCTGCCTTATATATGACTGTATAAAATAACAGTATAAATGATTGAGGACAGGTGTGTGTGCAGTTATGCTTTTCACATTCTTATCTTTGTCTTAGTGTTCTCATACCTGTGGTGGAGGGACTCAGAGTCGCAAAGTTCATTGTAAGCAGTTGTTGACAGATGGAAGCTTTCTGAAACTCTCTGATGAAATCTGCCAGGAGCCTAGATTGCCTGCTCGTAAATCATGTGCCAAAGTTGATTGTCCTCCTCAGCTAGTTGCAGGTGAATGGTCCAAGGTGAGTGGCCCAGAGTAAGAGTTCACCAGACCTGCCAATACAGAGGGAACTCAAAGGATAAGTAGGTGGGAGACTACCAGATAATCATACCAGTACCTAGTGTGGGCTCCACAGGGAATGCAATTAGGCTAAAGGCACTGCCCACCCAAAGCAATTCTTGCAGTTCTTGGGAGGAAGAAGGTAAAATGCTCCTAGAGGTCTGGAACAACAACCCCAAAATATAGCTCTCTATCTGAGACCCAGCTAACCACATCTCCTTTCTGCACTCATGTTTAAAATAATAAATGAGAGGCCATAATGCTTCTTGTTCATTTTCAGTATGGTTGCATCTTGTTGAAGCATGTTAAGCTTCTAACCATTCTGATTTATTCCCTAGTTGGAATTTCTAAAGGCAAAATACTGCATTGATGCTATCTTTCACCTCCCCTTTAATCCAAGCCTCTCACCCTCCTCCTAAAAATGATGCAGATCCACTAAAAGGCATAAACATAGATAAAAGTTACAATTAAAAATCCTGCCCTAATTCAGTATGAACATGCAGAGTGACTTCAGATGCTTGGCCCTGGCAATTTAGAACTTGTTGAATTATACATCTGAGTCTCATTCCGCATTACACCCACAGTGGGACAGTGAGAAATACTCTCATTTTCCTATAATTGTTTCTGAACAAGAAAGAGTTAGCTACTTTATGTTCATATTGACTTAATGTCTGGGGAGCGCTTAGAGTTTTGGGTAGCAAAGGGATCCATATAAAACAGCAGCCTTTAAAAATTTACTTTAAAAGTAACATAAATGAGACAGGACACAAAATTCACTCTGACTACATCCTTCCTTTTGCAGTGCTCTCTCAGCTGTGGTGTTGGAATCCAGAGAAGGAAACTTGCCTGCCAAAAGCTAACAGCAAAGGGCCAAAATGTCACATTAAATGTATCAATGTGTAGCAGTCTCCCTACTTCCTCACTTGTAAGGTCCTGTCACATGAATGACTGTAACAGTAAGTGTGTTACTTTACCTAGTGCCCTGCTGATTTAACATGATGAAGTAAAACCTGGATATGTTCTGCTAACTTAAGTCATTTCTCTATCCTCACTACATTTCATAATGTTGACTGATCTGACAGCAACTTAGGCACTGTGGTCACAAGACAGACAATAATAGAATTCAGAGGGGTAGCCGAGTTAGTCTGTAACTGGAAAATCTTAAAAAACAACAAATAGTCTTGCAGCACCTTAAATACTAACAAAACATATAGATGGTATCATGAGCTTTCGTGGGCACAACGCTCTTCTTCAGATGAATGGTGTTATTAAAGGTCCAGTTTCTAAATAAGGGATGTGGGGGGGAGAGAAGGAAAAAAAGAGAAAGAAATAGTGTCTTCATGCTACATGAAGCTGATAGAGAAGTTGCAAATTGTTCTTAAGTACCCGTTGTTTGGCTCATTACTTCAAGAAATGTTCCCACAAAAATGCATGTGTTATAATTTGAGCATGGTCTTGTAAAAATAATTATTGTAACTGTGCTAATAGCACATGTGAAATCACCAGGTATATGTCTCTTTAGGTACAGGTACAGTAAATACATGTGTGACCATTCCCTCAATGTGGGTCTCTGTTTTGCTTCCATTAATAAGGAGGATATATATTTCTGTCTTTGAAAAGAAGGTTTTTATGAATAGCCTTATGTCAGAGCAGTGACACCCATTCAATTGAAAACATTCTTTCTAGATTTGAAAGAATTAAAACGTTTGCATTGTACAGATCTGTAAATATCTGATAACATATGCAGGCTTTTTGGTTTTGATCCAGTTAATGATCTTGTCCAGAAATAGCTACTTCGTTATGTTTTTTCTAGCATTGTATAAATGGTTATTCACAAAATAAAATAATAGAGTAATTACTGATTCATACATAATATGAAACTTCTTTTCCTGGACTTCATTTCAGATTAACATGCCAGAATCCTGAGGTTCAAAACACCACTTAAATAAAGCCCCATGGACTTTCAGGAATGTCCTTGGCGTAAGGTTTAATAAAATAGTTTGAGCTGCATATCTATCTGAATTTAATTAATTGTGGATAGTTGAATGGCAATGTGATCTGCAAATTGCTTAGTGGAGAGTGATGTTAAAGTAACATTGTGAGCTTCCATTGTTGGGAGAAGAGAGCAGCACATGATGACATACAGTAGTTAGTAGGGCAGGCAATGGGGTGCAGACCAAAATGATGAAAGGGGGCTAGTGACCAGCCTCTCCCTTCAAGTTCTCAAAGTATTCAGGACTAGGGGTTTTAAATTCATTAGTCTCTAGCCTCCCAATGCAGGATTCTGCCTGGCATCTATATGACTACATCAGGAGTGAGATAGGGACACACTAGATTCTCACTTTGGGCATATCTAGACTACGCTGAACAGTTGAAAGAGGACGTGCAAATTCCGCGGGAGTTTGCATATCTTCTTCCAATCGCATTTTCGAAAGCTGAGCTTTCAAAAGTGAAAGTAATTAAGATGCAGCTTTTTCGGTGAGCCGCCCCCTTCGTCAAAAAGTCACTCTTCCTTAAAAAAAGGAGGTTTACGTGGCTTTTCGACAATGTGGGGGGTTCGCCAAAAAAGCCGCATCTTAATTACTTTCACTTTCGAAAGCTCTACTTTTGAAGGTGCAATTGGAAGAAGATATGCAAATTCCTGTGGAATTTGCATATCCTCTTTGGACCGTTCAGTGTAGTCTAGATACGCCCAAATTTGCTTCTTGCTTCAGGGGCCTCCACGTACAATATCAATCATTGGATTCAAAAGAACATGCAAAGACTGTTCCCTGCTCCTACATCCAGAAACTCCACTCTGATCACCCCAAAAGGAGTGCATGGGAGACAAGAACATGGTATCACCCCAGAAAGTAAAGCCAAAGTCTGTACTGTTGTAAGGGGTGGTGCATCATGCACAATCTGTTGCCACGCTGGTTGTTTGAGAGAGGTGGTATCTCCCACAGCTTGCACAGAAGTGGCATTCTTCAATACCTTCTTGTATCAGGACTCAGTCTTCAGGGCATAATTGAGCCCTTAATTTTTACTAGCTGCTTATAGTGATGGGGCATATCTGGGCATGCTCTTTATGAAGGCTCAATCCAATCAGAAATATTTCTGACTTCTTAAATCCTGGGAAATAGCAGTCGATAAGCCAAAACTCTAGCTGATAAAAATGTGTGCAGCTCTGTTGGAGATAACAAAGCTAAACCAGTTTACGCCAGTTGAGGCCCTGTTATATCAGGGCAGGCTAATGTATTCAGCTTGTGTCATGAAAGCTTTCCCAAAAAGACCACCCCATTCAAAGCTACAAATTGTCCTGCTACCAGTAATCCAGATTGTTCATTGAGCCCTAATTTTCTGCAGCCAAGAAAACTGAATTCTATATCACTTTTAACCCTTCCACCAGTATGTACGTCAACCCCCCTACACACACACACACGTGCCCTCAGCTGCTGCACTCATAAGAAGAAATGATGTAATCTTTCTTTTTAAAAAAGTGAAATTGATCAGTCAGACTTGAATGTATTTATAAACATGAACTGTGTTTAATTCTGTATTGGAATAACTAGTGTAAACATAGCCTAGCACAAAGTATTTTGTGGGCATAAAGTTACACTTATTGTGCATGTATTCTGGGGTTTGGAAATTGATGATTTAATACTGGAACATTTTCATTAAAACAGATATTTTGAGCCCAATAGTTATTAAAAACAGGACAATATTTTAATAATCATAGCTCACTGCCTGAAACAGTTTATTTGTTGTACAATACAAAATAGTTGGTGAAGGAAATCATGTATCTGGAAAACAAATACTGACTTAAGAGCTATGTAATTATAAAACCATGATATCCACTTTGGTCAGAACTCATTAGCCAAAAAAAGGATAAAAACTATTCTGTTTTATAACTATAAAATATACTCTGGGGGAGTGTTTGAAGCATTTAGCTTTTTACCTCTTCCTTTACAACATATCCAAAGCATATGTATATGATATCTGAAGCATTCAAATTTTTTGCAATAACTTGCTGTCAAGGTTTGTCATTTTATTTATGTTCTCACCAAATGGCAGATTAGTAATGATTTTAGATTCAACCACATGCAGGATTGTTTTATTAATTTGTCTGTTTCTCTGGCTCATTCAAGTCATTCTTCAGCTTGCTGGGTTTTGTTCTCTGTCACATACCAACAGAATGGGTCAACGGTATAAACGGAATGTTCTCTAATACCTCTGTAGAAAGTTTTCTGATTCCTGTGGCTGTCCAGTTTCACCTTGCCTGACACAAAGTGAATGCCAGGCTGTATGCTTCTGCTACTGTCTTTCCGTATTGTTCTGTGTCTCAGCTACCTAATGTGTTCAGAGTAAGATTAGTTCTGCTGATCAGAAAGGGCCACAATAGTTGCCATTAATGAGTCAACAGAACGGAATCTAAAATACTGCAGTCATTTTTACAGTGTTCCTGTGTCTATCCAGCCACAGCTGGATTTAATTCTACCACTAGGAAGGCCTGTCTTTGGTTCTAGACATGGAGACAGCTCTTCAGAAACCTTTTCGGGTTTAAATTCCTGCTATGTAATGCAGGAGGTGTCTCACCATACTCATTCTGCCTCTGTATCTTCCTGCATGAAGTTCTGCTCAGTTTTCTCTTCAGCTTGGCAGTGGGCATCATCTGACTTACCAACCCTTTCAGGGATCTGACTTTTTCTCTCTTCACCTTCCATCTTGTTTCCATGACCCCCGCCAAAAGCAGGACTCTGTGACCAAAGTTTGTCCACTCCAGCCAAGGAAAATGACCGCCAGTCCAATGATAGATAGCATGGCCATTTCTGTTCCCTTACTGCACATTCATTGACTCCTGTTCTCATCTCTTGACCTGCTGTCAACTTGATCTCAATTTGCCTGCCAGCCAGTAAGGCTTTTCTAATGGATTTGGTGTTAACTAGGTTCCCTTGAGTTGCTGCAGTGTCCAAATGTAGGAAAAGTGATGTTGCATTGCACCTTTTATTTACTTTTTACACTCTTTACCCCCTTTCTTTTTTTCGCTTCAGCTGGGAGCAATAAGAATAGCATATATAAGCAAGCTTATCTTATTGCTGTCCTCCCGTTCTTTCAGATATTGTCCTCTCTACAGATATGTTATAAGTGTTTTCCCATTGATATGACAAAAGCTGCAGGAGATTTAGAGAGAAGCAGAATAATGCCTAAATTGGGGGCAGAAAATTTGACCATAGCATTGTTCCTGTGTGTGTCTATGTAACATAGATAAAAAGTCAGCAAGTTGTGAGCTGCCTTAACCAAGTTAGAGAAAATGCAATGACCAGCATTCTCAGAAAAACAGAATTTCTTAGGGAGAGTGCAAGTGATTCAGTCTTTTTCAACACTTGATTGCTGTTTCAGAGATTAAACAAGAAATTAAATCCAAGCTTCCAGAGAAATATGCTGCCCATGGACCTCAGATTGTCAGCATCCATCGAGTCTACATACAGACACGGCAAGAGAAACGCATTAATTTTACCATTGGAAGCCGAGCCTATCTGCTTCCAAAAACATCTGTTGTAATTAAGTGCCCAGTACGAAGATTTCAGAAGTCACTTATCCAATGGGAGAAAGATGGACAACGTCTACAAAATTCTAAGAGACTTGGCATCACTAAATCGGGATCATTGAAAATACATAGCCTCAGGGCTATAGATATTGGCATGTACAGGTGTATTGCAGGCTCTGTGCATGAAACATTTGTTCTCAAACTTATCGGCACTGACAATCGGCTAATAGAACCTCTAACTTTTAGAAAACATGCAAACGAGAATAGTGGTACAGATCACAATGAAGCCAACCGTTTTGGAGCCAAATGGCATAAAATGAGCAAAATGTGGCAAATATGGAGTAAAAAGAATGAGCTGTATCTGGGTGATGGACAAGTTAATGATCAACCTTTTCTGAGAAATTTTGGAACCCGTGTGAGTAATTCAGCAGAAGAATATAACTCTCATGAGTTCAAGAACAAACGTCTGGAGGCAGCAGTTCTTCAGAGTGCTTACAGCATGGATACTATACAGTTTGAAGAACTGATAAGGAACATGAGTAAGCTCATTGAAACTGGAGAGATCAGTGATGATTTGGCATCCCAAGTCATATATCGGTTAGTTGCTGAATTATCTAGACCATTACAACCTACCACTGAAAAATTGAAAGGTTTGCGTGAAGAAAAGTTAGCTTCAAAGATCACTGGTAAATCACCAAACATATCTGAAGATTTCAACACAAAACCCCTAGACAAGTTGATGTTTAGCCAAAAGAGACCTGGTATTATAAGGCAAAAACAAGTTCCCAGAATTTCCTTTAATAAAACAGTCACTGTACGAATTGGAAATACAGTTTTTCTGACTAAGAGTACTAGCACTGTCAATTTATTGTGTGAAACTACAGGCATTAGTGAGCCTAAATACACTTGGACAAAAGATGGTGAAGCATTAAAATCCTCTGAGAAGTAAGTAAATACGGGTTCTTTGGGTTTTATGTGTCTCTTGTTATGTTATTGGAAAATACTGAAATATGTTTTGCTGTGTAATGTTAAAAATGTATGGTGAGAATGAAGTAAATGTGAGCACTGTGATTTTCATTTTTTATTACAAAATTTATACTCTTACGTAAAATGTGTGCCCCATTGTCTCAAATCATTAAAAAAACACAGTGTGCATTTAGTTACATAATATTATATGGCAGGATTGATTTTTATAATACAAATGAGGCTATCCTGTATGTGTTTTATACTTTCAGTCAAAAGTAATTTATCTGCATTAGAGAATAAATAGGTATATACTAAACTAAATACAAGAGGGGAAAGTGTGAGAACAGAGTAGAGAGAATAATTTCCACAGAGATTATCAGTCAGTCAAGTTGGAAGGGCATAACAGTGAGATCCCTTAGAGTGTGTCTATACAGCAAAGTTATTTCGGAATAACAGCCATTATTCCAAAATAACTATGCAAGCATCTACACAGCAGTTCCGTTATTTTGAAATTTCTAAATAAGACAGGTTATTCTGACTTCTGTAAATCTCGTTCTACGAAGAATAACGCTTATTTTGAAATAGCTATTTCGAAATATGGCGTGTGTAGATTCTCCACTTCTCCTGTTTTGAAATAGCCCCTCATCAGGGCCATTCTAAGTTATTCCTTCTGGGGCTCTAAATTGAGATAGGACATCTACATTAGGGAAGCCTGTCTCCTTAATTTTTAGGCTTCGCTGCACTATAGACATGTTATTTTGAAATAAGCTATTTCAGAATAACTATTCGGGAATGGCTTATTCTGAAATAACTGTGCAGTGTAGACATAGCCTTAGAGATCAGTTCTTCTGGGCCTAGTGCTATTCAATATTTTCATCAGGGATTTAGATGATAGCATAGAGAGTACACTTGCAAAGTCTGTGGATGATACCAAGCTGAAAAGTGCTTTGGAATATAGCATTAAAATTTAAAAAGATCTGGAGAAATGGTCTGAAGTAAATAGGATGAAATTCAGTAAGGGCAAATGCAAAGTATTACACTTTAGGAAGCAACACTCAGTTGCAGTCATACAAAATGGGAAATGACTTCTTAGGAAGGTGTATTGCAGAAAGGGATCTGGGGATAATAGTAGATCCCTAGCTAAATATGAATTAACAATATAACACTGCTATACATAAAGCAAACATTAATTCTGGGATGTTGTAAATAAAAAGTAATTCTTCTGCTTCACTCAGCATTAATTAATCTCAACTGGAGTATTGTGTCCAATTCTGGGCATGTGTTTCAGGAAAGATGTGAACAAATTGGAGAAAGTTCAGAGAAGAGCAACAAAAATGATTAAAGGTCTAAAAGACATGACCTATGAGGGAATATTGGGGGAATTGGGTTCGTTTAGTATGGAGAAGAGAATACTGAGAGACAACATAAGTTTTGAAGTACGTAAAAAGTACATAAGGTGAAGGGAAAATATTGCTCCTTTTAATCTCCAAGGATAGGACAAGAAGCAGTGGGTTTAAATTGCAGCAAGAGCTAGACCATTGAACATTAGGAAAAACGTCCTAACTGTCAGGGTAGTTAAGCACTGGAATAAATTGCCTAGGGAAGCTGTGGAATTTCCATCTTTGGAAATTTTTAAAAGCAGGTTAGACAAATACCTGTTGGGGTGATCTAAATAACACTTATACCTGTCATAAGTGCAGGGGACTAGACTAGATAAGCTATCAAGGTCTCTTCCAGTCATATGATTCTATACCAGATGGGGATCACTTAGAAAGTTCCTTCCAGTTCTAGAGCTATTATCAATTCTAGTATTATTCACCATTTTATAGATAGGATATATCTCCTAAAATTTTACTTTCCCTAAAACTAGCATGAACTTTTAGATGTCTCCATTGGCCATAATTTGTAAAACATAATATTGTGTCTAAAAGAAACCACAAATCCTTACGAATGTTTTACTCCTTCATTACTTACATATTCTTCTATTAAAGATAATAGAATGCCAAAATTTAAAAGGACCTTATATTACAACCACAATATATACATTGGGGCTATGTCTAGACTGGCATGATTTTCCGCAAATGCTTTTAACGGAAAAGTTTTCCGTTAAAAGCATTTTCGGAACAGAGCGTCTAGATTGGCATGGATGCTTTTCCGCAAAAGCACTTTTTGCGGAAAAGCATCCGTGGCCAATCTAGACACGCTTTTCCGCAAAAAAGCCCCGATCGCCATTTTCGCGATCGGGGCTTTTTTGCGGAAAACGAATCTCAGGTGTCTACACTGGCCCTTTTGCGCAAAAGTTTTGCGCAAAAGGGACTTTTGCCCCTTGGTAATACACTTTTCTCTACATTTTCTCGGAATATATTATCTGATATTTGTTCAGTTTTGAGCAAATAGTATTACTCCACTGATGGTAATTGAGAAACTCACCTGATAATGTTAATATTAGCTTTATGATTTAGCCTGCTGGAATTATAACTATCCTTTGAGTAATGAAGAAATTATTCTGAAATGATAAAGGCATTTTGGATATTTCTCAACATATATGTAACTGATTTACCCCACTGCCAAGAAAATACAGTTCTATGAGCCAATCAAAGCAGGGATGTCAAATATAAGGTTATATTTTAAGAATGAAAATGTGTTGCGTCTGATGTTTTCATTTTTAGCATGTTTTGTTGATATAGCATGTTTTTGTTCTAACATAGAGACCCTTACCATTTTATGGTTTCAGTAACAACTGGGTCTCCAGCCCCCTCCTTTTTGTAGTAAGAAAAATAGCATATATATACTCAGAAATGTATGAGACGAATACTAATGTATTTGCACAATATGCTGTTGGGATGCGTGCTGCACTATACAAATATTAATTTGCCAGTAGATCGGGGGAGGCCAGTTTTTCTGCCATACATGAATTACACTTTTTTGTTTTCCACATAACATAGCTTTATTTTTTAAGTTTAGACAGGCAAGTAGGATGTCAGATCAGCAATTTATTTATATATGCATTGGTATACATTAGTATTAAACTTCCTAGCTGCTTGGAACTCTAACAAGGGGGAAAAGTATAAATACATCAGGCTAGCATTTTCAGACTCTTCCCACATGGTTTTAGGTCATGTACCTTGCTATTGAGATACTAGAAAAAAAGGTACAGATGGCATACAGTATTTTGTGGAAAGGCTGTAGCTTTATGATGAATTGGAAATATAATTACAAACTGTATCAGTATTCAAAGTGAAGTAGCCCTTACAATTGTAAATCCTTGATCCTTATTTCCTCCCCGTTCTGAGAACCGAAGGTCCCACCACTTGCCAGGCCTAAGCTTTCCATAAGTCACACCCTAGCCACCACACATTGTTCCCAAAACTGCTGGTTTAAGGTGACAAGCCAGCTATGCTCTACAGTGCTAAAGTAAATTGGGGTCTAAAGTAAATTGCTCATTTTTATTATTGTCCCACAAAAACTTGTTCATTTCAGGTCAAATTCTGCCCATTCCCCAATGATCATGGAGGGTTTCTTAGCAACAGAACCAGTGTTGTTCTGCTACACAGTAAGGAAGAAAGGTCTGGTGAGAACATGCAGATGCTGTCCATTTCCTGCATGGCGCAGACTGCATCTCCACTTTGCTGTTTGAGAGGAGAGGATGAGTTGGGGGAGCTATATCTTCACATGCTCTTTCATTGCTTCTCCTTGCCATCATAGAGGGGGCACACTTCAAGCATGGAGGGTTCTCTACTTATTGGACTAGGATAGTTTCTTCAGTGCGGTTCTGCTGCTGATCTTCAACATTGTTGGGAAGGTTCTTCCTCTTATATTCTTAAAGAGAGACTTGGTTTACAGCTGAGATGTGAGCTGGGCACAGGATTTGCTCTGACATGAATAACCCCTTTTCCCCTCTTTAACTATTCTTCAGAATGATTTTGGATAGCACTGGAAAAGTACAGATTCTCAATCCTACCCAAAAGGAGCTTGGCATGTATGGATGTGTGGTGGTTAACGACTTTGGGTCCGATATGGCAAATTCTTCGCTGTTGTATGCAGGTAACACTGATCATGGCATCTGTCATATCATGAATCATCTCTTTTCTTTAGCACTAACACCCACCCTCCACTTCCAAATCTGAATTAAATGTGATTAAGGTAGTAAATAGACTATAAGGTCTTCTGATTGCTGTTAAATTGTATTTCAACTAAAACCACACTATCCATAAGCCAAATTGGCTGATCCTTCCTACTTATCTGTACGTTTCTTTTCAAACTTATTTCTGCTTAAATTATGGTAATATAAAATATAAGGTCTATACAGCACATCAAATTTAAATATATTTTAAAATGATAATTTCCTTTTCTTTTGAAGAGGCTCCTGTCATTTTGTCCTCTGGAATAAATGTCACAAATCTGGAAGTTAGTAATCTCTCCATAATTGTTGGAGGTGTGATAGAGGCGAGAATTGGAGCAAACATTACAATTGAATGTCCAGTGACAGGTAAGCAAGAACATGAAAAATTCCTAACTGTCAGGGTGGTCAAATATTGGAATAAATTGCCAAGGGAGGTGGTGGAATCTCCCTCTCTGGAGATATTTAAGAACAGGTTAGATAGACATCTGTCAGGGATGGTGTAGATGGAGCTTGGTCCTGCCTTGAGGGCGGGGGGCTGGACTTGATGACCTCTTGAGGTCCCTTCCAGTCCTATTATTCTATGATTCTAGGATTCTATGATTGAAGTTCCTTGTATTGTTGGAATAAAAAAGCTCACCTTGAGTCTCCCAAGACACCTGTAGCAATGGAACATTATTCCTTTTTACTAGGCATGTCATTTTGCTCTTTTCTCTTAGACATACATACATACACAAACTCTCTGTCTCTCACTTTGTAAATTCCGAGAGATGGGTTGTGACTCATCACAGTGTTTAAGGACCACCAAATCTGATAACCATCTTACGTACTGGCTCGATAGCCCGCTGACTTGCCCATCATATATTTTGCAGCACTATTATAGTCTCTTGCCATTGTAGGAAATGCTCATGTGTGTGGACCATATAGAACTGCAAATAAAATCTCCAGTCTCATTTCCACATAACTGTAAAGTTGATGGCAAAATAAGTTTACCTCTTTCAACCAGCATTTTGCAGCTGCAAGACAGAGGCAAACAGGATGAGGCTCTTTAGATTCTATGACACACAAATGTATAGAGCTTCTTTAGTTCAACATCTCTGGAGTAGCATTCAAGTAGAAGCTACAGGTGTTAAGTAATTCAGTGTCTCATCTTACTTTTCTATGGGTAGATATTTTACCTATTAATCTCTTTATTACTTTGTTTTAAATTTAATCACCTTAAAAGTTAATTTGCCATAACCATAGTATAAGTATTTTTAATTTATTATTTTAATAAAGCATGGGCCAATATTTTGGAGTCTTGTTTAATTACAATCATAGCTGAATATTCAGCTAGCACATTGTCAATTACTTTGCACTAGTACTTGGAAACAACGAAAGTTACAGCTGATTGAAAATAAATTGTTAGGCAAGTCAGTGTGCCATTTCCATTTTTATTGTTTTTGGGAAACTATTTGCAGTTATCCAGAGAAAGATGTTGATATTAGACCAAAATAATAGTAGAAATATATGAATTTAAATAGTTCTACAAATAGCTTTAAATAATAGCGGTGCCAGACTGATGGATATTGGGACATGTAGCTCTGTTATTTGCTATTTATACCAAGTCTATTGCTTTGGGGAAGTAATATTTTCCAGCTATACTTTGGCAACTCTTTGTACAACTGACCTGCGTCTCAGTTTCAGCAGAGTTCAAGTCACACTGTTAGTATTAATTTTGTTAAGATGTGTGAGCATTAGTAATCTAAATATAAATTAATAGTCACACCAGAGACTTTTGATTCCCACACACTTTAGAGTTGTGTGTGTTAGAGGGGCAGGCTAAAACATATACCACTGTTGACTTTAAAATGATTTATCTCATTGCCTTATTTCCTGTAATTGCTGAGGAAGTAGAAGTTATTTGTGAATTAGAAATGTAGCCTGCCCTTTTTAAACTTCCATCAAACTAATAGCAGAAAAATGAGCTGAAAAATGAGGTAAAGGCACTTTTTCTGTCTTCCTTTCATTAATCAAAAATTGTATGCCACTGAATTGCTCCATCAGTAGAGTTAAAAAGCCTTATTAATCTGTGTTATTAAAAGAGAGGGGAACAAACCTGCTAGAATTTGCTTTATAACAAAAATGAAGACTTTTGTTTAAAAAGTTAGTAACACGTTATTTAGATTTCTTCAAACCCTGGTGAAAATGCAGGACACTTTAGTGCTTGGTCTCTGACAAAGTGCACTTGAAAAGAATTGACAGGCTACATCTAGACTGGCCCCTAATTCCAGAAAAGTCATGCAAAGCAGGTAAATCAGAATAGGGAAATCCACGGGGGATTTAAATATCCCCCACGGGATTTAAATAAACATGTCCGCCGCTTTTTTTCCGGCTTGGGGAAAAGCCGGAAAAAAGCGTCTAGACTGGCGCGATCCTCCGGAATAAAGCCCTTTCCTTGAAAGTAGGAATAAGAGATCCTCTGGAAAAGGGCTTTATTCCGGAAGATCGCGCCAGTCTAGACGCTTTTTTCCAGCTTTTCCCCAAGCCGGAAAAAAAGTGGCGGACATGTTTATTTAAATCCCGCGGGGGATATTTAAATCCCCCGCGGATTTCCCTATTCTGACTTACCTGCTTTGCATGACTTTTCTGGAATTAGGGGCCAATCTAGACGTAACCAGCATGTCTCTGTACTCTATAAGGATAGCACATTTAAATCTAGATCCTCCAGAGACTTATGTATGTGCATAACTTTGCTTATGTGAGTGGTCCCCATGGGGTACATCATGTGCTTAAAGTTGAGCATGTCCTAAGTGCTGTGTTGAATTTTTTACTAAAATTGCATTTCCCAAAGTGCTTTGTCCATTGGTGGGCAACCTGCAGCCCACTGAAGTTCTATGTTTGGCCTGCCAGACATTTTGTTTACTATTGTCCATGAGGGTTGGCAGATTTTTTTTTCCTACCGGTATTACTAAATTTACATTCATGTAAAGCTAGGGCATGTGAAGTGAGGTGTGCATGCTGATTACACACGAAATTGATAGTGAGAGCCTGGCACTCTCTCTGCAATCAAAGCACTGCATCCAATCAGCACATCCTGCAAATTCTAGGTACTCAAGTGCAGTTAGTAAAACTACCCTATCCCAGAAGACCATCTTGGTCACACCAACTTTGCATCCACTGAGGTGAAGGAGGACCCCATTCACTAGTTTAGGTTGAACATTGCATGCTTAGACAATATATGCAGAAAAAGGAAATATAGTGTATTGTCTTACGTTATTGACTGCATCTTTCATATCTCCTTGTGAATGGTTCAACTGAAGCTCATGTTGTAAATAAAACATATTCAATAATTTGATCCTTCATGTAGAATCTTCATGAGTACAAGTGAACTGGCCAGGAGACCTGAATTTATTCCTGATTCTGCCATTCACTTGTTAGGGGATTAATATGTGTCTGAAATTATTTTACCTTTTACTGGGATTGTCAATATCTTCTCATCTTTGCAAAGTGGTTCTTTGTCAAGAGGCATCCCTGGGGGTGCTCCAAATCAGGTGTTGAGCGCCCCAGCGCTTCTCGACAGATTTTTCTCAGCAATGTATCGGGGGCCGTGCATGCGCGGCGCGTGGTGCGCACAAGCCTCTCTCAGTACTATTGTGCATGCCCAACCCCTCCCCCTTCAGTTCCTTTCTACCACCCCCCGGCTTCCGACGGAACTCTCCTGCTCTCACAAAGATTTCTCCTCACAAACTTCTTTCTTCAAGTAGTGGTTTAGAGTTAGTTTATTTCCACAGTTCCTGTTAGTAGTTAGCTAATTTACTTGTTTAGAGTTAGTTTAAAAAAAAAACTGTCTGCAGTCTTGAACTGCGATCTCCAGCCACCTGGCTTTGAAAGCTGCGGGCTCTGCAAGAATTTAATGCCTGTCACCAATTGCGCTAAGCCAGACATGCGCAAAGACAGACAGCTGCGACTTAAAATGTCATTTTCTGACAAGGACAAACGCCATAGGAGATCTTCCCATTTCTGTCACAGCATGGAGGAATCCCCTCACAGACCAACCACTGGGTGCTAGCCCCTCTCTGCCATTACCAGGGGCAAACCTCAGAGGAGCGCAGCCTCAGCAGCTCAGGCAACTTGTTTACAGTCAGCAGAGTTATCCATGCTGCATACTCCCCTCATTAGCCACAAGGACCACAAAGACCAAGCAATCTCTCCCACTTTACATTCGCATAATTTGACTGATAACATACATCCTCAATCTCCATTCTCTGATTACTCTGACTTTCCCTCCCCCCACTCTGAGGACAAGGAGGAATGTTTACCGGTTTTTTCACCTCAGCCATATATGGAGGGCTCTACATGGTCTGCTTATCAGCAACAACCAGATTTTCTTAGAACACAAATGGCTGCCTGGGCTCTTTATTTTTGGATGCCACCGCCTATGCTTTGCCTCCCATAGTGGCAAATGTTCTATCAACCACCTCAACAATATAAAAAGAGACCATGTAAGACAAAGAATATGGTGAAACCCTGCTCTCCTTTAAACGTGTCACCGCACACCTCTATGAGGGGAACTGACAGTGAAAGCCATTGCTCTCTGATGTTGGTTTCTACATCTATATTACATTCATATGCAGCCTCAGCCATAGAGCGAGCAGGCATTGTTACCACCTGCTACTCATACCACCGATGATCTCTCCTCTTTCCAAGATTTATTTAAAAGAGTTGTTATTGATTTCAATATATCTATGGAAGAAGTTCAGGTTTCTCAGCATGAACTTACTAACAGCCACCAGCCCAGTACAGCAACAAAGATGGCACTTCCTATTAATCCAGCCATCTTGGAGCCCACTAAAACCCTATGGCAAACACCTGCATCCATCCCACCAACATGCAGGAAAGCCGATTGAAAATACTATGTTCCTTCCAAGGATTCTCAATTCCTCTTTTCTCACACTCCACCCAACTCCCTCATAGTAGATGCTGCACAGCAGAGAAACAAACAACAAAATCGTTCCACCGCATCCGAAAAGGACAATAAACGTCTGGACACTTTCAGAAAGAAGGTTTATGCCTCTGCCGCTCTTCAGATGAGAGTGGCAAACTATGCTGCTTTATTAAGTAAATACGACTTCAATAATTATACAAAATTCAATACTTTTATTGAAGATATCCCTGACAACAAAAAGGCACAGTTTCAGGCGCTTGTTTCAGAAAACCAGATAATATCACGAATAGCCCTGCAAGCCACACTTGACGCAGAAGACAGAGCTATAAGGACTATGGCAACAGCAGTCACTATGAAACGAGCCTCTTGATTCAACTCTTCTGCTTTTCTCCGCCAAGTGCAACCATCGGTAGAAGACCTTCCGTTTGATGGAGAAAAGCTATTTTCTGCAAAGATCAATGAACTGCTCCAATCGATGAAAGATTCCAGAGCCATATTGCGGTCACTCAGTATCTAAACCCCTGTGATGAGACAGAGACAGTACAGGTACCATCCATATCAGAGACCTAGGTACCCACAATTCACTTACCAGTACCAGAGACAAGACCATGCCCATACCAACAGAGGGGGTGCAGCAGGCAACACAGATGGCGCCCTCAGACTAATAACCCCAACCGCTCATCCCAACCCAGCAAACAAATTTGAAACAACAGTCGAGAGATGTAAAACTACATCACATGCACCAGAGCTTAAGATTGGTTCCAAATCTTTCCTATTTTGTTTATTACTTTTCCTTTCAAATTGGGTATCTATTACCACTGATAAGTGGGTAACTCAAACCATCTCCCTAGATTATACCATCCCTTTTCTCTCCCCCCTCCCAACCATCCACCCCGTCCCTCTTCAAGGATCCCTCTCACAAAATCATTTTACAACAAGAAATTGACCATCTTCTCGAATTAGGAGCCATAGAATCAGTAACCCAAGAGTTCCACGGAACCGGTTTCTATTCACATTATTTTCTTGTAGAGAAGAAGACAGGTGGTTGGAGGCAGATCCTTGATCTTCGGTTACTAAATAAATACATAAGGAAACAGAAATTCAAAATGGTCACCCTAAATACTATTATCCCAGCTCTGGGGTCTGGTGACTGGTTTTCTTCCCTCGACCTTCAGGATGCATATTTTTATGTATCCATTCGCCCCTCTCATAAATGTTTTCATTTCACCAAAGGTCTCCAACACTACCAGTATACGGTACTGCCCTTTGGTCTCTGCACTGCACCATGGATATTCACAAAGATGCTAGCAGCTATCGCTGCTCACCTCAGAAAACAAGGAATTACAATTTACCTGTACTTAGACGACTGCCTTATCAAAGCAAGGACCTGTCAAGACTGTTATCAAGATACCATCACTGTGATAACCTGCCTTCAGTCATAAGGCTTCCTAATAAATTACGGCAAATCAACACTCATGCCAACCCAAACAATCCAATTCATCGGCGCTTAGCTCAATTCGATCACAGCCAGAGCCTCTCTACCAACAGATTCACTCACATCAGTCAACTCGCAAAATTGCTTCAAGAGATGCCAGTAGTAAGGGTTTATGACTGCCCTCCACTATTAGGTCACATGGCATCATGCAATCCTGTGGTCCCAAATGCACGTCTCTTTATGAGATGCCTCCAAGGTTGGCTCCAACAGAAGCACAAGCCACATGTCCGTCATATGAACAAAATGCTCACACTACCACACCCAGTGAAAGCATCCCTACACTGGTGGACAAAATCATGCAACCTGTGCATAGGCATCCCCTTTCAAATCCTGGACCTCTCTGTAGTTGTCACCACAGATGAATCCCTTATGAGCTGGGGTGCCCATACAGAAAGCCGCACAGCACACAGCATATGGTGTCCGGCAGACCGCATGCTCCGTATCAGTGCCCTCGAACTCAGGGCAGTTCACCTGGCATGCCAAGAACTGTTACCCAATGTCACAGGAATACACGTAAAAAATATACACAGACAACACCACATGCATACATGAGCAAATGGGCTTGATTTGTTCACTGGGCAACCTCTCGTAACATATGACCACAAGACGCTCCACTTCCTGATATACTGTTCTATATAAGCAGGCAGGGCAGTGCCCGATAACACACTGTATGCCTGGAAATGATAGCCCTTTGGAATTGGTGTCTAGCCAGAGACATTCTCACATCCGCTTGCCACCTTCCTGGGGTCCTCAATTCAACAGCAGATGCCCTCAGCAGAGCCCTGCCACAAGAGCACGAATGGGAACTCAACTATGCACTCCTCACCGACATTTTCAACCAATGGGGTTTCCCAGATATAGATTTATTTGCCACCTCTATCAACAAAAAATTCCCAGGTTATTGCTCCAGGGTGGGGAGAGTTCTCCGAGGATGATCTTGTTATAACCTGGCATGCACTCCTACATTACACTTTTCCCCCGTTTCCTCTCCTCAGCAGAGTCCTCGTAAAGATTCTGAACAGCAAAGCAAAAGGTATTCTCATTGCACCCTGTTGGCCCCAATAGCCGTGGTTCCCCTCCTACATAGGCTAGCAATACATCAGTCATGCTTCCGAACGATCCCAACATTCTCTGTCAACCAGGGATCATGTATCCTCACCCATGATTTCACACACTCCATCTCAAGGTTCCTAGATGGTTCACAGGCATAGAACTGCAGTGCTCTCAACAAGTCCGTGATGTCCTCTTACAAAGCAGAGCACCGGCAACAAGAAAAATATACATGAGCAAATGGGCTCGATTTGTTCACTAGGCAACCTCTCGTAACATATGACCACAAGACGTTCCACTTCCTGATATACTGGAATACCTGCTATACCTCAAACACTCAGCTCAATCAGGGTCCACCTAGTAGCCATTGCAACCTTCCATGTAACAGTGGAAGACGCTACAGTCTTCGCACACCCAGTAACCAAGCAATTTTTGAAAGGTCTCCAGGCTCTATACCCAAAGGTGCCCCCCCCAAGAGCCTTGGGACTTACACTTGGTATTAACAACCCTCACAAAACCACCATTTGAACCCATAGTGACATGTTCCCTATGCCATTTATCCTTAAAGACGGCATTCTTGATAGCAATAACATCAGCCTGCAGAGTGAGCGAAATGGCTGCTCTGATGGCAGAACCACCTTTCACAATATTTTTTAAGGGCAAGGTCATGATGCGACTGCACCCAAAATTCCTCCCCAAGGTGTGCTCCCCTTTCCACTTGAATCAGACAGTATACTTATCAGTATACTTTCCAAAACCCCAGGTTAATGCATTTGAAGCCCAGATGCACACCCTAGATATCAGGAGGGCTCTTTCCTTCTACATTGAAAGAACAAAATCTTTCAGATCCTCTTCTCGACTTTTCGTCTCCATTGCAGGTCATAGTAAAGGAAAACAAATTTCACCACAGAGATTGTCACATTGGATCTCAGAATGCATTGCTACTTGTTATTCGCTAAACGACCTACGTTCACCAGTTCCGATTCGGGCACAATCCACAAGGGTAGTCACCACGTCCGTTGCTTACCTGAGGAAAATCCCACTGCATGATTTATGCGCAGCAACCATGTGGTCATCAGAAAACACCTTTGAAAAACATTATGCACTTACCTCAGGACCCCTCTAGCATATTAAACTAGCAAAAGCTGTACTACAAACGGCATACTTACCTGATCTGAAGTCCCTGCCTCCATAAGAAAATATTGCTTGTAGTCACCTGATGTGGTGCACCCCCAGGGATGCCTCTCGATGAAGAAAAGGCGGTTACTCACCTTCCTGTAACTGATTTTCTTCAAGATGAGCGTCCCTGGGGGTGCTCCGCTACCCTCCTTTCCTCCCCTCTACTTCAGAATGCCCTTATGATAACATCTTAATATATTATTTGCTGGGTTCCAGATAGAGAAGAAACTGAAGGGAGGGAGACTGCGCATGTGCGATAGTACTGAGGGAGGCTCCCGTGTGCCGTGTATGCGCGACCCCCAATACATTGCTGAGAAAAATCCATCAAGAAGCTCTGGGGTTCTCAACACCTGGTGTGGAGCACCCCCAGGGACACTCATCTTGAAGAACGTCAGTTACAGGAAGATGAGTAACCTCTTTTCTGAGACTTGAAGATGAAAAGTGATAAGCACATGTTGAGCTAGATAAATTCATGGAGGTCCATCAATGGCTATTAGTCAGGATGCGTAGGAATGGTGTCCCTAGCCTGTGTTTGTCTGGAAATGGATGACAGGAAAGGGATTACTTGATGATTATCTGTTGTGTTCCCTCCCTCTGGGGCATCTGGTATTGGCCACTGTCAGCAGACAGGATATTGGGCTAAATGGACCTTTGGTCTGACTCAGTCTGGCTGTTCTTATGTTTTATGTTCTTATGATGTTGTTGTTGTTGTTACCTTTGTATTTATTTATTTATTCATCCCCCAGGAATTCATTGGAGAAATATCAAATATAGGTCTGTGAGATTTGTGGGTTTACGGATTCTTTCTCCTCCTCATCAGTATCTACAGATAATGTTGATTAGAAGGTAGGCTTCTTCTTTTAGTATCTAGGAGACCCTGACTAGACCCATGGGCATTTTCCCGCATTGTCCTTTGTTGTAAGTAGGCTAAAAGAAGGATTTATTTGCTCTGCTGCAATGTCTGACTTCTTTTCTGTGAATGACAGCCTGCCTGTTTTGGCACATTATGTATTACCACACAAAGCTCAGCAAGATACGTTGAGGAGCGCTCAGCAAGGCCTAATCCTGCATGTAGGGTTGCCACGCGTCCGGTTTTGAACCGGACAGTCCAGTATTTTAGCTTTCTGTTTGGGAATCAAATTGAGAAAATATAAATGTCCGGTATTTTCTAAATAAGATGTAATGTAGATTGTGATGTAATGTCAGGTGTGTCTGGTTTTTTTTGTTGAAACCATCTGGCAACCCTACCTGCATGCTTTATTCATGCAGCTGAGTGACTATGGTTGCATGCAGGCCATTTATTTGCTTGCCATGCCACACAAAAAAAGGATGTATGAGGGAACAGAAAGTGTCTGTGTGCACACTATGGCATATTTCATGGTGCCATGTTCTTGGCAGAATCTTTAAATGCCTACACATTTTCTTGGCTTTGGTATTTTTTATGTTGAACCAGATTCTATATTCAGCTACAGCTGTGCAACCCAGGGATTTCTTTCTGGGAAATTCTTTACATACTGTACTTTTGCACTCTCTGTTTCACTCACTGTGCACACACTTGCCTCTCTCTTGGCAGTACAGTCCATGTGGATGAGCATGTAATAATTTTCTTACTGCACCATACAGAAAATATTAGTTATGGATCCGTACAAAAATTGACACCTTAGTGGCTCATTCAGCAGAACATTGTTCAACAGTGCAGAAGAGCTAGAGCTAGGAATGGCCTGCCATGCAAACTGGCAGAGATTATGTTGAGATGTGCAGCTATGAGGATGGAGGGAAGGGGAGTGTGAACTTTCAAGCATCCCCTAGTGGCTAGCTAGTGACTGTACAGTGTGCTCTTTCATTGAATGACTGGTGTCCAAAAAGCCTACAAAAATAATGTCTCTAGTCTGAACAGAATGCTTTGGGATTCTAGATTTATTAGACTGTATTACATGGAACAATTTAAGTCACCATTAACATCATCAAACAAAAAAGTTTTAATATGACATTTGTTATGTGCAGTTGAACATATTTTTCCTGTCTCACTATTTCATTAATTTCATTTTCTCTCTCTCTCTCTCTCCAAAACACTTTCTCTCATGTTCTAATCATCAGTTTCAAATTACAAAAATGGAGCTATATCATGTAAAGCATATACTCTAATAAGTAACAGACCATCAGGGCAATGGCTATGAAAATTATTTTTACTAGTTTGCTGAAGCTAATACTATAGATTTCTATTTTCCTTTCAATTTATAATAAGAATATTTTCCCTCAAATTGTAACAAACTCACTTTTATAGGTCCCAGAACACATATGTTAGGAGATATTCATAACATTCTGGAAAGATTCATATTCCACTGTTTTAGCCAACTATTTTTCAATCAACACATGTGGTATAAATATCAATAGCACTTGCTCCAGATTGCTCCTGGATAACATTTATTGTATTTGCAGAAAGGATCTTTTGTGATTATTACACAAAATAAACTAAACCTGTCAGACTCTATTTATTCTAAAAGGCTGAAAGTTCTAAGCTGAAGTAAAATGAGGCGGGATGTGTGTGTGTGTGTGTGTGTGTGTGTGTGTGTGTGTGTGTGTGTGTGTGTGGAAATGGACAAATATGTATAAACTGTGCATTGTGTGCCACCTTCTGGTGATAAAAGAGAACCACTGTGTTTAAATTGTATACATCACATACATCTTATTGCACTTCTGAATTTATTATGTAATGGAACCTTCTCAGAGTTAAGGGGCTGCCTTTTGATCCATATTTTGTATAGCACTGAACATACTTTTGCTCCTCTACGTATAGTAATATACTGTTAAAATCCATTAAGGATGCAAAATATTGACTCATTGTTAGCTTGTTAGATGTTCTCTTATTTATACACATTTAACAGATATGAACCACTTATGTACCATCAGTATCAGAGAAGCAGTTTTACACAGTTGAAATTGTTGCAAATGAAGCCAACAATTTGATCTTCCCTCAGTCCTTTTCATTTACTTACACTGTTCCAGATGTGCTTTTGATATTGTCATTCTGTCCTTTATATCCTAATTTTCACGTCAGAGAAACGTTATAATGGTAAAATCCCTGGTCTTAGGGTCATTCATGTTGTTTAGCTTCCCTTTTGTGCTTCTAAATGCGAATTAATAGTGGGTTTCAAAAGTCGGTAGAGGGCAACACTGTCGTATTTTGTAAAAGTATCAAACATATTAGCAGGAATACAGGACAGAATGTTGCTATTCTTAATTAACTTAATGAAGGGAAAGTGTCTTAGTCTTATTTTTCTTTCCTTTATATGAACTGATTATAAAAAGTTATCTGTTCTCATTGTTGGCTTTTTCTTTTTTGTGTGTCCTCCCCTGCCTCATTTGCCTCAACTTCTTTCAGAGACAACATTCTCCAATTAAGGAATCTAATTTCTGGTCTATTTCTCTTTTCATATTCTTTATATTTACTGTAGATAAATTGGTCATAAGTGATTGAGATATTAGCCTCTCCTACTGAAAAATCCGCTGCAGGGTACAAGGGATGAAAAAGTCTCTTAGGTTTTTCACAGTTAAATTGCTGTAATTATTCTGCAGTAACAGAGGGACTTGGGCAGAGGACTTGCCTTCCACCACTATCTGTACCTCCCCCAAAGAATGGCTGAAAACTCATAACACACCGATCCCCAGAAATCTGCCTGGATCTTGGAGGATCTACTGGATCCTCATCATGCCCAGATTTATGCTGACTCTGGACACATGGCTCACCAGTACCCTCCACCTCCTTCGGACAGGGCACCTCCTGCAGGCCATTGCCTCTGGAGACTCCCTAAAAAAGGGCCTCGAGGAATTGATCCATGACACTAGGGGATCTCCATCCTGAAGCTGCATTAACTTTTTAAGAGAGAAGAAATATGAATAGAGGCAATATAGAGGCAATATTGATCAAGGAGGAGGAGTCCCAGTGAGTGACAAGGATATTTTAGAAAATAAAAGCCATTGATGTGGACACAAAGGCAAAATTAGGACAGACAAATAATTGGCTGGATAACCGTAGTCAGAGAGTTGTTGTTAACGGTTCTAAATCCTGCTGGAAAGGGATAACAAGTGGAGTTCCTCAAGGGTCTGTTTTGGGACCCGTACTGTTCAATATCTTCATCAATGATGTAGATATTGGGATAGAGAGTACACTTATTAAGTTTGCAGATGATACCAAACTGGGTGGGGTTGCGACTTCTTTGGAGGATAGAGACATAATTCAAAATGACCTTAGCAAGTTAGAGAAATGGTCAGAGGTAAACAGGTTGAGGTTTAATAAAGAGAAATGCAAAGTGCTCCACTTAGGAAGGAACAATCAGTTCCATACATACAAGATGGGAAGCAACTGTCTAGGAAGGAGCATGGCGGAAAGAGATCTAGGGGTCATAGTGGACCACAAGTTGAATATGAGTCAACAGTGTGATGCTGTTGCAAAAAAAGCAAATATGATTCTAGGTTGTATCAACAGGTGTGTTGTAAGCAAAACTCGTGAAGTCATTCTGCCGCTCTACTCTGCGCTAGTTAGGCCTCAGCTGGAGTACTGTGTCCAGTTCTGGGCGCCACATTTCAAGAAAGATGTGGAGAAATTGGAAAGGGTACAGAGAAGAGCGACAAGAATGATTAAAGGTTTAGAGAACAGGACCTATGAAGCCAGGCTTCATGAACTGGGCTTGTTTAGTTTGGAAAAAAGAAGATTAAGGGGGGACATGATAGCGGTTTTCAAATATCTAAAAGGGTGTCACAAGGAGGAAGGAGAAAATTTGTTCCTCTTGGTTTCTGAGGACAGGACAAGGAGTAATGGGCTTAAAGTGCAGCAGGGGATGTTTAGATTGGACATTAGGAAAAAATTCCTAACTGTCAGGGTGGTCAAATATTGGAATAAATTGCCAAGGGAGGTGGTGGAATCTCCCTCTCTGGAGATATTTAAGAACAGGTTGGATAGACATCTGTCAGGGATGGTGTAGACGGAGCTTGGTCCTGCCTTGAGGGCGGGGGGCTGGACTCGATGACCTCTTGAGGTCCCTTCCAGTCCTATTATTCTATGATTCTAAATTAAGTGGCAGGCCACAACTTTATATTAAAGTCTAACCTGGGAGGGATGCTACTTATCCATCACCAATATTTTTTAATATCTATCACCAAGCATTTAATTGGCTCCAGTGTGGGGCTACAGGCTTCCTTACAATATAACCTGTAATTGGCACCAGGTTCCAGGGCTCCTAAGCATACAACTCATAATGTGGGGATGGCTCTCTCCACAGTGTACCCCCAGGACTTATTAATGGAGATTGCCTATCTCCTGGAGCTGGAAGGGACCTTGAAAGGTCATCAAGTCCAGTCCCCTGCCTTCACAGGAGGACCAAGTACTGTCCCTGACAAATTTTTGCCCCAAATCCCTAAATGGCCTCCACAAGGATTGAACTCACAACCCTGGGTTTTAGCAGGCCAATGCTCAAACCACTGAGCTATCCCTCCCCCAATACCATCTGTCCCTTAATCCTAACACCCTTCCCCATGCAGCACAGTGGGGCTCTTAGGGCTTGTCTACATTTCAAAATATAATTTCAAAATAGCAAGGCGAGCATCCACACTACCACGCCTGTTATTTTGAAATAATGGGCTTGTTGTTTAATAACTCCTGCTTGTGAAGAGGAATAAGCTTATTTTGAAATAGTTATTTGGGGAGTTATTATTTCAAAATAACTTATTTTGAAATAACCTAGTAGTGTAGATTCAGCCTTAGGGTGAGACCTTACAACCTTCATAGGCCCGTGGTCCCCAACACGGTGCCCGCGGGCGCCATGGCGCCCGCGGGGGCATTTCAATGCGCCCGCCAGGTGCTCGGGGCTGGCCTGGCCCCGGGCACATGACGCACGGGCGCTTGCGGGGGGAGCACGCTTGGCGGGGGGAGCGCCGGGCGCGCGGCACTCGGTGGGGGGGGCAGAGGCGGGCGCCGGCCCCGGGCACGCGGCGGGGGGGAGCGCCAGCCCCGGGCGCGCGGCGGGGGGGAGCACCGGCCCCGGGCGCGCGGCACTCGGTGGGAGGGGGGGAGCGCCGGGCGCGCGGCACTCGGTGGGAGGGGGGGAGCGCCGGGCGCGCGGCACTCAGCAGGAGGGGGGGAGCGCCGGGCGCGCAGCACTCAGCAGGAGGGGGGGAGCGCCGGGCGCGGGCGCATGGCACTCGGCGGGGGTTGGGAGGGAGCGCCGGGCGCGCGGCACTCGGCGGGAGGGGGGGAGTGCGCGGCACTCGGCGGGAGGGGGAGAGCGCCGGCACCGGGCGCGCGGCACTCGGCGGGGGGGGGGAGCACCGGCCCCGGGCGTGCGGCCCTTGGAGGGGGCCCTGCCCCCGGGAGCGTGGCTATGGGGGGGCCCCGCCCCCGGACGCGCAGCTGGGGGGGCCACCCCCGGGCGCGCAGCTGGGGGGAGCGAGCGGCAAGGGGGGACCCGCCCCCAGGCACGCTAGTGTCCCCGCCCCCTGGCGCCCGGCGGGCAAACGGCCAAGCCCCCTGGCGCCCGACAACCTCAAAAGGTTGGGGACCACTGTCATAGGCTATGATATCAACCCATGATCCATCACTGAAATCCCAGGTCTTTTATCTCTGGGAATTTACTCTTAACCACACTAGAAACTAGCCACAAGTTGCAACAAATAAACATCACTGCCTAATACTTCAGGTGCTAAGCGCATTTCTACTTAACCCACTCTGGCTTGGTGCTGTGAGGAAGGCAAAAAAACTCCTGAGTCCTTTGCCATTTGCCCAGTGGGAGAAAAAAATCCTACTGATCCCCTGAAAAATCACATAATTGGCTCAGCCCACAGAATCTGTCAGGCCCGGTTCCATTCCTAGCTCAAGTGAGTAGTGTAGGTGCTGGAACAAAGCTCAGAAAGCTCCACGTGATCACTTCACTGGGCTGAATCCAATACAGGCCAATTGGCACCCCTCTCATCCAGCTGGATGCTAGAGACACCTATGGGAAGGAACTTCCCTTGGCAAGTGCCTCCCTCCCTTGCTACTAAGTCACTGATCCTTTCACCACATGCCCCATTAATTTTCCCTGTACATTGATGCATGTGGATGGCATTTTCCCCCTGTAGTTTTTTGCTCAGGCAAAACTCTCTGAAGTCAATGGTATGTTGCATGATTGCAGTGTTGGGTTACACCAAAATCTTTATCAGTACCTCTGCTTGCACTAGCACAGACAAAATAATCCAACAATTGTCTGAATTACTGTTGCTGTGATCATTTTGGTTTGTAGGGACACAGTCCTATATTATGAATGCTTATATTGCCTCTTTAGAAATAGGTCATGATTTCAAAAATAACATTACACTCCTATATTATTATTTAGGTGTCTAAATAAGTGGCCTGACCTAAAGAAAACCCCACTGACTTCAGAGGGAGCTAATGAAAACTTAAGCACTAATGAACGTCTACTTATTTGGATGCCTATAAAAGGATTTTAACATCTATTTTTAAAACCTATTTTTAGAAATCTTGGCCTTAAATTTCAGTAGGTGGCACTGAAATTGAGTTATCTGTGAGTGGCTGCTAGAGAATCAAAAAGTGGGACAGATTTTGCTCCTTGTGAAGTTGGTGCTGGTTTGCAATGACCTACAATAAGATCAGTTACAGGACATCCCCGCTATAATGTGCCCCAGTATACATCTGTTCTGCACTAAATTCATTAATGCTTGTAAGAACTGATGCATTGTAAGTCCTCCCATTCCCTGCTCTTAAGTCACGCAAAAAATCCCCAATTTGCAAAAATGAAAGTCAGCCACAGGGAAGAAAATTCCCCACTTTAAGTTGTTTCGCTGTAAGTCCGAGTTTTTTGGAACATATCTTGGACTTATAGCAAGAACGGCCTGTATTGGGTCTAAAGAAGATTTGTGACCCAGCATTGATCACTGTGGGATAATTCAGGTGAGTACAGAAAGATTTAAGCCACTTCTGCTAGAGAAAAGAATGTTTGAAGTGAGCGCAGAAAGTTTCTTAGAAATAAAGTTTAACTCTGCTATAAATATGTGTTTGTAGGACAAGCAATATTCAGATGACTTTCATGGAGTAAGTTACTCAATCCATAATATTTCCTTCTTAACTTTAGAAGCTAAACTACCATGTCTTCTTTAAGTAAACTTTTGGGAAAAGAAAGTGTTCGGCAAAAAGTGATTTGTGCCAACAGAATTCTGCCTTGCTTTTGAATGAGAAATGCAGGATACTTTATGAGATTCTACATTGCCAGGGAAAAAAGTTCTGAAGAAATATCTAATGTTTTAGAGTCACCATTTAGTAAGCCAAGATTTTTTATAGTGTGTAATAATTCATAGGGCTTTCAAGATTGGGGAAAATTTATTTTTGAGCACTGAATATATTAAAGACACTCCATAGTAGAAAGTTTTTTGTAAAACCCACTTGTTTCACAGTCCCTCCAGAACTGGAATATTTTCCATAATATTTGCTGTCCTGGGGCCACTAATTGTAATTAAAAAAAAAAGAAAAAATAACTTTCTTTTCCTTCCATGGAACATTGAGTATTTTAGAGCTGCTCTGGTAATGGTGGAAAATAATCTCTGTTTGATGTCAGAGAAATAGTTTAAATTTTAAATTTAGTTTTATAGCTCCTTAGGTCTATAGGTCTAAATTTAGGTCTATAGCAGATAGTTTTAACATCAGAAGGTTTAGATCCATGCAGGATTAAAATTCTGGTTTTAAAAGTTTTAAAAGCTCATCAGGCCCCAGTTCAGGAAAGCATCTCTGTTCAGGAAGGGCAGTAATGCACATGCTGAACTTTTAGCATGGGCTTAATTTGTTTATTTAGCATATGCACAGTCGTTTATCCAAGTGATGTCATCTTCAGTGGCATGATGCAGTTCTTCTAGATCTCCACTGATCCTAGTCAGCAGGATTCATTGACAATGGGTGTCATCATCAGTGTTGCACTGCAGCTGCACAAAGGGCCATCATGAAGGCTCCAGCAATACTGGTTGGTTGCACAGAGGCCTTGCCCAGTCTGGGACCTGTTCAACAGGGACCATTGGCAATGGGACAACCAGGGGATTATAACAGCTATCCATTCTTCTTGCCAGTGTTTCCGCCCTAGCATCCTGACATAGAGGATGAGACCATAATTGGCAAGGTGACAGCAAACAAGCAGCTGGTGATTTTAAAAGGTCGTTGTTCAGGGGCTGGCTTAGGTGGCCGCATACTTTTTCCACTAACTTGCTAGTGGCAGCCTCTCATCTGTTATGAGGAGAAGCAGTGTTGCTCAGAACTAGAAGCCATGGCAATGAAGTCAAATAAATGGTGCGGGAGATGTTGTGCATGACGACATGTAACTACATATCCACTAGCTTGGTGTGTGACAAATCCATACTGTTGCACAGTACTTCACCACCAAATACGAGGTTGCAGAAGCTGACATCAATAGAGATGGAACACAATCCCCTTCTTCCCCCTCCCCCCCCACCCTATAACAAACCTGTCAGTTTGCTAAGAAGATTATTGCATGTCTTAGCTTTAGCTTATGTCTTCTTAAGTTGAGCATGGTAACTCAGTGTGCAGTCTATGGTCATGCCTAGGTCAAATTGTTCTCTTTCGCCTCTGGTGATAGGACAAGAAGCAATGGGCTTACATTGCAGCAAAGGAGGTTTAGGTTGGACATTAGGAAAAGCTTCCTAAGTGTCAGGGTGGTTAAACACTGAAATCAGTTGCTCTAGGAAGGTTGCATAATCTCCATCACTGGAGATATTTAAGAGTAGGTTGGATAGACATCTATCAGGGATGATCTAGATAGTGTTAAGCACTGGACTTGATGACCTCTCAAGGCCCCTTCCAGTTCTGGTATTCTATGATTAGTGTTATGCTTGACTTGGGTCCATTGCAGGCTTTGGGAGGTCAATGGCTTTTTTGGGGTGCCATATCTTCGGAAGCCTGCCTTCACTGATGATCATACTGAAGAACTGCGCAAGCCAAGATTTTTTGGGAATTCTGGAGATATGTTGTCATAGCCTACAGCCGTTCCATGCTTGATGCTATCCAGTATTTATTCTGCTCTGTTACAGTGAGGCTACATCTACACTGGCACGTTCTCACGCAAAAACTCTTTTGCGGAAGAGTTCTTCTGCAAAAACTTCCAGAAGAGAGCGTCTACACTGGCATGTGCTTTTGCGCAAGAGCATCCATGCCAGTGTAGATGCTCTCTTGTGCAAGAAAGCTCTGATGGCCATTTTAACCATAGGGCTTTCTTGTGCAAGAAATTCATGTTGCCTATCTACACTGGCCTCTTCTGGAAGAGCTCTTGCACAAGAGGGCTTATTCCTGAGCGGGAGTGTCAGAGTTCTCGCGCAAGAAGCCCTGATTTCATACATTAGAATGTCAGCTTACTTGTGCAAGAACACGTGGATAGTGTAGACAGGCAGCAAGTTTTTGCGCAAGAGCAGCTGCTTTTGAGTGGGATCGAGCCAGTGTAGACACAGCCTGAATGTTTCTCAGCCGCTTCTGATCTGGTGAACACATTTAAACATAAACTATTAATTCCTCACTTGTCTTAATTGCTTTCCTTCACAAGGATGGATTTAATAATATGTTTATGTAGTTTCTTCAGTTGAACCATAGAGTGGGATGACAGAACTCCCAAGAACATCAGTGGGAACTGGAATGTGCCCAAACTTTCACAGCCTTATGATTGTTTGTTTGGAGAAGAATGTGTGTTCCTGAGCTGCACTAGTCCCAGGGACAGTGATGGCAAGCTACTGCCTCCCTAAGATAAAGCAGTCACAGGGCCATTGATTCAGAAAGATTGCAGATTAGCCATGGGTAGTATGAGTGGTGATGCAAATTAACTGCACAAATATGTGCCCAAGCTATCTGGGCAAATTTGCATCCAGTTGGCTAGCCTGAGCTGCCACCCAGCTACTCCCAGCTATACAGCATGCTTGGTTGAGCAGAACTTGCATGCGTCTGTCTGCTCAAGCTGAAAAGCACACATCCAGCTGCAGTGCAGACATACGCTTAGACACTTTACACAACTCTGGTAGTGTAAAGAGGCCCTAAAATGGGAGTCGATATAATTCGTGCTTTTTTATGGCCCAATGTTAACAGTCCTTCATGGAAATGAGAATTAGGCCCACAGGGTGAAATTCACTCTAGGTACCATTTAAGTCCTACATAAGCAAATAGGATTAAATAACATTTTGGCTTCTGTTCAGTTTGCCGCTGCTAAGAGGTGAAAACTCCACATAGTCCTATTGCTAATTTGTTCTCTGTTTGGCAAATGAAGTTTAATGTTCATAAGAAAGCTTATTTATGTGAGCATTTAGAGGGTAAAACATAAGCCTTATCTATCCTTTCTATGAAAATCAGTTCTCGATTTGTGTGACATGCTGTGTACCACATCGTGAGTTTGTGAGCAAGTCCTCTGGGCAGCTGATTCAGTGCTTCTTAAAATAGTAGCATAAGAGCCATAGAATCATAGAACACTAGAACTGGAAGGGACCTTGAGAGGTCATCGAGTCCAGTCCCCTGCCCTCATAGCAGGACTCAGTACCGTCTAGACCTGCCCTCATAGCAGGACTCAGTACCGTCTAGACCTTCCCTGATGTCATGAGAGGAATGGGAGAAATAAGTATGCTTTGCCCTGCTGCGTAGATCATTTTGCAGCAAAAAAACAAAAATAAAGGCAGTATCTCAGCTAGTATTAATTAGCCTGAGTAGTTTTTAAAGTCAAATTAAATGGAAGCTGCATAATGAAAGGCTAATCAACTAAAGTGTAAAATTGTGGTTTGTGAATTGGCTCTGGCACTATGTAATCTTAAGAAAAGGAGTTGAATGTGACGCACTGTTCAAGGTTGGTAACGTACAAAACATAAATACACTTGTAAACATTGTTTTTCTAGAGTATTTTCCAAAAGTCAGAGTTTCTATTGGAAGGAATTTTGGAAAATACAGTGTGTGCAAGAACTTGATGTCTTGAGGGAGAGGCAGGGCAGAAATAGATCTGTCGTTGGAAGTATAAACAAATAAAGATGATGGAATCAGCTTGAATTGTGCATGCTTCCATATCCAAGAGCAAAGCCTGGTCAAGGGACAATATGAGAAAGTAAAGGAGCTGTTCAAAGGTTGCTTTACATTTTTCTTCTGACTTTTTTAAATTCATTTGTAGGATGCATCTCTCCACACCTTAAAACACCATAAACAAAAACCAAGTTCTGGACAGACTGCTTCATATCTCTGGATTCACACCTTATAAGGCACAGCCTGGAAATCTTTATGGTACTTTATGCTTCCCAGGTTCTGGGCTACTCTGGATGGTGAAGCACAGCAGCATGCAGCATACACTGGCCCTCTACTGCCCTGTCCCCACCCACTATCCTCTATGGCCTCTGTTCACTGCCAGAGTGGAGTAAGAGACACGTTGCAGGATCCTAGAGCCTGGACACCAGTCTTATCCCAGAAATATACATAGCAATGAAACAGTCCCTCAGCCTGAGCCCACGTTGGCTAGCATAGGCCAGCTCTAGCTTTTACTTTGCTGTGAGATGTACCGTAAGGCAGTGATTCTCAGCCTATTTACCATTGTAGACCATATTTACAGTTCTCTTGTGGGCCACATTCACACACTATATAGACCACCTGTATGGCCTTGAGGATGTCATATGAGCCACAGCTGTGTGCTGATTGAGTTGCTGTTGCCTGGGGATTGAGAATCAGTGTGTTGACTGTCATTAGTTTGGCTGTAATCCAGGTGTTGCCACTCAGTGGTTAAACTAAGGAAGAACAAGAAAGATAGCCCAAGGGCAAATTCGACCACCCTTAGCCAAATAGCCCAGTAGCATTCAGGGCCCTCCCTACACACACAAAATGATATTTTTTCAGCCAATAAAATGCTGCACTGTAGTGATTCCATACAATTACCATATAATTATGATTAGTGCATAATAGCATTCATTGTCTCACATTAGATTACATTTTTAAAGACATATTAGATTTTTTTTCAGAGAAGAATCCCTTGCACTTCATGGCATTTCCACATCCACCGCAAATGGCAAAATTCATGAATACTGGGAGCCCTGGCTGCCAGCCCATGTGGTTAGCTCCCCACGGCTCCTGAACTCGCCATAGCTGCTGGGAGCTAGAGTGAGTTCCCCTATGGTTCCCAGCCTCTGCTGCCTCCAGGACAGGACAGGAGACCTGTGAATATGCAGAACCACAAATAGCATTCCCGGGAATTGCAAGGGTCTCCTGTATTTTCCCTCTTGTGGTGACACTGCATAGTAGATTTAAGATTTATTGTGCATTTCTATTGGGAGTAAACTGCAAAACAGCCACATGCAGTTCTGTTTATTCCTTAGACCCATCTCCCTTCTGAGGGGCAGGGTTTGAAAAATCAGTGCTTCAATCTTTATTCCTGTGAGGTACTTGGCCTGCCTTTCACTCTGGGCAGTATTGCTTGCTTGTCTTCAACAAGGAGAAATTCACAGAGGCTGTTGACATAAAAAAAAAGATTATTTGCTAATAATTCAAACAGACTTTAAAGGGGAGTATGACAGGTGGCAGGATTTGTGACCTGCAGGGACAGGAAGAGCTATCCTTTAAACTCCTTGTTTATTCTGGAGCCCAGGCCAGAGAGCTCACTAGCTCCCGTATAGGCCCTAAAAGGCTTAGATGTTGTGGTTTGAGCTCTGAACACACAAACCTCTGGGCTTCAAAGCCCATGCCTCAACAAATACGCAGCTGTTTTTAGCATGGTAGCCCAAGCCCTGGCAACCCAAGTCTGTCAACCCGGCTCTGAGCTTTGCTGCCACAGACTACCACTCCCTGTGTAAATGTATCCAAAGAGGGTCAGAAGGAACAAGAAGCGGGGACAGAGCAACATTACAGAGAGAATCCCTAAGAGAGGGTAGTCAGTAGGCCGACTGCAGGCCAAATCCAGACTGCCAGATGCTTTTGAATGGATCACAAATAGGGTTGCCTGATAGTTTAACAAAAAGTAACGAATACATACACCCCCCGTCAAAAAAAAAAAGCACGGGGGAATAAAAAGGGGGGAAGACCAAAGTTGTTAAGCAAAAAAAAAAAGGGGGGGGGGAGCCAAAGTTGTTAAGCAAAAGTTCCACCACTTCCTCCAGTTTGAGACCACACACTATCCACCAATGCACCCACCCTTACCTCTGAGCCAGCCCCCCAGTCTCCTTATCCCAATGCACTCACCCCTGCCTCAGACCTAGGCTCCCCACAGTGTCCCCCATCCCAATGCACTCACCCTGCCTCAGATCCAGGCCACCCTAGTGCCCCCCCATCCTAATGCACTCACCCCTGCCTCAGACCCAGATCCCCCTAGTGTCCCCCCATCCTAATTCACTCACCCCTGCCTCAGAACCAGACCCTCCTAGTGCCCCCCCATCCCAGTGCACTCCCCCCTCCCCCTGAGGGAGGCATCCCCAGCGTTGGGAGCCCCCACTCCAATCAAATCTCCCCCCTCCCCCTCCACAGTGCCAGGCACGGAGGAACAATCTGACTTTTAACGTGGCTGCTCCTGCCGCCTGGCCCGGCAGCCTCGGCTCGCATTATAGGGAGAGAGAGGCATCACGTGGCTAGCTCCCCGTCTCTGCTGGTCACGTGAACCAGAGCAGCATGCGCTCCCCTTCCACCCCACCCTGGCGCCCCCCTAGCATGGCGCCCGGCAATTGCCCCCCTTTGTTAGACTCTGCCACACTCCTCATTTCCTGCCCCTGCCAGATGCGGCAGAGGAAAATTGTCCCCACCAGGCTTCCAGCCTAGGGAAACCGGAAATACCAGACATTGCACATGTCCGGTATTTCCTGGGTTTTTTTACAGGACGGAGTCTGCAAATATCGGACTGTCCAGGTGAAAACCAGACACCTGGCAACCCTAACCACAAAATCCTATTATTTTCATTATTGTTATTGTTATTAAAAAATAATTGACTGCCCCTGCCTAGGAACAAGACAACCTTGTAAGAATGTGTAGCCTATGCTTGATAGCTTATATTTAATTTAAGTTAAGAATACAGATAAACACATTTTGGACATTATTTGTGCATGTGTGTGCTGTTTTTAAAGCAGCGTCCCATAGGGCTTAGTGAACCAAACAAATAGGGCTCTCTGTGATATTAATAGGCCCATTGCTATCTGAGAAGGATTCATGTTAGCCAAAAAGATTAAATTAATTACAAGAGATGCTTAAAACAAAAGCTCTTCCTAAGTCCACCAGGATTTCTCAAAATAGTGTAAAGCTTCTTCTGGACAAGTTGAAAGATATCTTCTGATTTTGGAAACTTGTGCACTCTACAGACCATAGCTTGTTTTTGTGCTATTTTGTTCAGTGGTACACAGTCTTTTCTTTTTCTCTCTCTCTCTCTCTCTCTCTCTCTCTCTCTCTCTCTCTCTCTCTCTCTCTATGTATATATATATATATATATATATATATATATATATAAAGTTTTCCTGTGGGACAACAGAGTGACATCATCACATCACTCTGTGTCCTGCCTGCCTCCTCCCTCCCTCCCCTTTGCCAGTGTTTGGCTGCTCTGTAGGGTCTGGGGAGGCCCCAGAGCAGCCTCTCTCCCCAGAGGGGGCCAAAGTCACGAAGACCTTTCCTCTCCCCCAGCCCCTGGTGTTCTGGGAGACAGGGGGGCCGAAGCTGGAGCTCCGTGGCTTTTCCCCTCCACCCCCCAGTGCTCTGGTGGCCAGGTGGCCTTTCTCCTCCTCCTCCCTCTCCTCCTCCCCCCCCCCCAGTGCTCAGTGGATGGAAGCCGCAAGCCCCATGGCCTCTCCCCTGCCCCCCTTCCCGGTGCTCGGGGGTGAGCCATGCACCCTCTCCCCCTCCTCACCCCAGTGCTCCTGGCAGCCAGGGGGAGGAAAGAGCCAAGGGTTGGGTGGGAGTGGAAAGGGCCAGGGGGGGCAAGAGCCGGCGTGGCCTCAGGGCCAGGAGCAGTGGAGGGAAAAGCCAGGGCTGGGGTAGGCTCAGCCCCTACTTCAGCAGGGGAGAGCCTTGGCCTTGTCCCAACCCCGCAGCAGTCAGGGGGAGAGAGCCAGGTCAGCCTCCACCTGGCCCTACCCCCGGCAGCCGGGGGGGGGGGGGGGGGAGAAGTGCTGGGGTTGACTGGCCTTGGGCAGACCTGGTGCCCCAGGAGAGAGAGCTGGGACAGGCCAGAGCTGCCACACCTCAGCCTGGCCCTCCCCAGAGGAGATGGGGCTGCCTAGCCCCAAAGAGTGGGATGGCAAGCATAGCAAGCAAGGGACATCACTCCCTAGTGAACTTAAAAACAGTTACTAGTTACTAGTTTGTCTAGTTTAAATCTTTGATAATTTTATAGAGTGTTTCTGTCGGATTGCTTTCTAGAGAAATTGGTATGAGGAATATTTTCCTTCAGTGAAATAGCTGAATCCAAAAAATGTATCTGGTTCCTATTATACTGAAGGAAAAATGTGAGGTGTGCATTGAAAGTACTAAGCCAGTGATGGAATTGTTAAAGTTCTTCTTAAGGGCCATTCCACATCATGAAGACATAATTTGTAAGGCAATACTGCACAATGTTCTGTGAAGAAAGGGGTCTGAATTAGTATTCAAAATGGTTAGTATTTCCAAATGTTCTAATAATCAGATAGCTCTACCCATTATAATATCCTTAAATGACCAACAATAAGTGTTTTTAGTCAAGAAAACACAGTGTAGAATACAAAATAACTTTTTTCATGCCTGCTTCATGTGAATCATGCATAGTGCCTCTTTAAGCATGGCCTTGTGCCAGATATGACAAGAGTGATGCAGAGTGATTTCCCTGAACCTTTGGGACTTCAGAAGAATGCCACTGATCCAGCAGCTGGCGTGAAGGGTTGATAATAAAGTACTTTTAACGTGCTGGCATTAGTGGCTTGCAAAATTTTGATTTCAAGGCAGATGTTTGGGGATAAGATCAAGTTTAGAAAGTAGTGATAATGCTGTTTGATTAACAAATATCGCTCCTTTAAAAGAAAAAAGAATCCTAGTTTGACACTTGAGATGTTAAGTATCAGACAAGAGTGAATTCTTGGAAGTTAATGGTTTAATAGAAAAGATGACAGAATTTCACTTAAAGAGCAATTATAATACAGTTTGCCTTCTGCAGCACAATGAAAAAGAGTGTTGTGCGTTAGACTGTTCCTCTCCCTATCCCTTCATCTGCTGTAGAATTGTCTCTCCAGATCCCATCATGTGGAACAGCCTTCTTATACTCGGGGCACACACCAACTCCCTGCTCTATTCTCAAATCCCATATATGTGTGTATTTCTCCCACAAGTGAAAGCACAGTTGTCTATTGTGCCTCCTAATTACTCTGTCTTTCTCTGCTTCTATTTTAAGAATTTTGTAATTTTATTTTAGCCCGGGATTTAGTTTGTATAAAAGGTGCTATTTGAAATGGCCTGATCCTGCAAACATTTACATGAGTTGTCCTTATTCATCTGAGCAATCTCATGCATCCAGTGGAATAAATTATTTGAACATCGATTTGCAAAATAGGCTCTTGTTACTTTCTGAGAATTAATGGTCATTTGTAAAGCTATTCTGTTAGGTTTCCATGGAGTGTTTAACTTTTTATTACTGATTTGTGCTGAAGTACTGCTGAAACTGAGTGTTATAAATGGGAATTATCAATTTGAGGATATTTTGTTGTGAATGTAGAAATGTGCTTACATTGTTAAGGCTGCTATTGCTTTAGATTGCAATGTCAGCACAATATTACAACAACTCTATGCACTCTGATATTACAGTGATGGGCAACAGTGGAAAACCCTACGAGATAAAACCTAAGTTGTATTTAAAGTAATCATTGTTCTTATTTGCCTTTTTAAGGTGTTCCCCACCCGAAGGTAACTTGGCTTAAGAAGAAAGAATCCTTACGAAACAATTCTTTCTTGCTTTTGAATGAGTCCTTATTTCTGCAGAATGTTTCATTTGAAAATGCAGGCACATATAGTTGCACAGCAACCAGTGTTCTTGGGAAAGCAGTATCCACATCTGTCCTCCACTTATTTGGTGAGTGTAAAATCATAGTTCATCATTCCTAAGCAATGACAAACCATTTGGGTTATCAAGTGTTGTTCTTAGAATCGATAGGGATGTGTTTAGATAAATATTTAATCCTCTAATTGGCATGGATTTGGAATTTCCTGATGGAAACTGGCCCTTTTGAAGTATGTTTTTTCATTCTGTACTGTCTGTTTATGCTGACTTTGAGCACAGAGAATTTGAGTTCTGATGCTTCTTTCTTGGTGCTCCACCCACTTGCTACTAAGCAACTACAGGCAGTCCCCGACTTATGCAGATCCGACTTATGTCGGATCCGCACTTACGAATGGGGCATTTCTCGCCCCAGAGCTCACGGGCGGCGGGTCGCCACCCGTGTCCTCCGGGGCGAGAAAAGCTTCTCCCGGTCTCCCTGGTCTGCTGGGGGGGTCCAGCAAAGCCGCTGGACCCCCCCAGCAGACCAGGGACACCCGAGCAAAGCTGCCGCCTGGGCGGCTTTGCTCGTTTGCCCGGGAGCAAAGCCGCCCGGGCGGAGGGACCCCGCTGCCTGTGCGGCTTTGCTCCTGTCCCTGGTCTGCTGGGGGGGTCCAGCGGCTTTGCTGGACCCCCCCAGCAGACCAGGGGGACAGGAGCAAAGCCGCACAGGCAGCGGGGTCCCTCCACCTGTGCGGCTTTGCTCGGGTCTCCCTGGTCTGCTGGGGGGGAGGGGACGCAGCTAGTGCGCCCCCCCCCCAGCAGACCAGGCTTTTGTTGCGGGACGCCTCGGGTAGAGCAGCTGGGCTGCTGCCGGGTTGGTCCTGTGGGAACCTACCGGCAGCGCCCCAGCTGTTCTGTCCCAGGCTCCGGATTCAGCAGCTGTTGAAACTGATCAGGCTGATTCCAGGAAGCTGGGGGCAGAGCAACTCTGCCTCCGGCTTCCTGTAGTCAGCCCCTGGTCAGTTTCAGTGGCAGCAGCTGAATCTGGAGCCAGTTCCCACTTACATACAAATTCAACTTAAGAACAAACCTATAGTCCCTATCTTGTACGTAACCCGGGGACTGCCTGTATTCCATCTTTTGGACAGCAGCCTATAGTCTTTAAGCAAGATGCCTGGGTCTTTGGGAGCCTTGTTAACACTCTGTAGGAGATAAGCCCAGATTAAAGAATGCTTGGTGCGCTGACCTGGAGACAGAGGGCAGGCTTCCCAAGGAAATGCAGAGCAACCCACTTAAACTAGTGGAAGTTCTAATTTCAGAAGCTAATAAAACATACACAAGTGAAAAATAAAAATTACAAAACATGGGAAACCCACTCCAAGTGTCTTTATCTAACTCAGTAAGAAATAAGAAACTGAAAATGAAAAGCAAAAAATGGCTAGTTAATCAATTCAACTGAGAATATACTAGTCATGTTAAATCCCACAATGCAAGCTTGGCCCCTAATGTAAGCGGGGGAATGATCCCGCTATTGTGGGGAACTTTCCTGGCTTCTATACCACCCCGGTGAAATGAACCAGCGAAAGGATCTGAGTCCCCGCTCCCACTTCCTTTACCCCACAGCTCCCTGATCCTGAGGGCTCCCCCTCCACTCTCCTGAGTAGCAGAGCCCTTGAAACCCCAACAAGGCTGGGCCCAGGTTTCCTGGGGCTTAATCCCTGACCTTGTAGTCACTAGGGGCAGGAGTTAGGGTGTCCCCACTCCGAGGTGCTCTCTTTACACTGCAGGCCTTCTTGGCCCAGTGATCACTTCATAAGGTTCAAAGCAAATACAATTTATTAAACAACAACTGATTAAAGAGAAAAGAATAAGACAAAATGAGAATGGTTAAATGAGAACACACAGCCCTGCTCTGTAGCACAGGGACATCAAAACAGCAGCCTGCAGAGTGTAAGGACAGTCCACAGTCTCTTCCTTAGAGGCCCCTTAGAGGCCTTGGATGTGCTGCAGGGGGCTGCAGGCTGGACACGCTTGCTCTGGCAGTGACCACACAGCCTCAAGCTCTAAGTGGCCAGACCCCTCTCCCAGTCCAGAGCCTCTCCCCACACTTTGCAGTTCCCAGCTGCTCACCACATCCAGCTGCAGGCTGTGCTGTGTGGCCAGTCTCTAGCTTCTTGCGTTGCTTCTCTGTTCCTTTTGGCTCTCTGAGCACTGCCAGTCTGCTGCTCAACACAGGGTCTGCGCTCTTGAGCTCTGTGTGTCAGGCTCAGCTGCTGCAAACACTGCCCCTCAGCACACAGCTTGCTTTGCTAGTCTCTCAGCTCCCTGTTTTTGCAGGACTTCTTCACACAGCTTGTCCTCCTATTTCAGCTCTCTGTCTTTGCAGGACCTCTTCTGCACACAGCTTGTTTGTTCAGAGAGAGAGCCAGAACAATCCCAGCTCACAGGGAGGATGGGGCCTGGCCTCTCCCCTTCCTCACTGGCCTGTCCAACCTGTCAATCAGGCTGAGCTGGAGTGTTGACTGCTTTCCATTGTCTCTGGGGTCAGTCAGTCTCATGAACTCTTCCCCTTCAGATACTGTGAGCTGGCAAACCAAAAACTCCCACAGAGTTTTAGTGAGGGGTAACAGTCCCCTTACACGAAGTACCTCCCGTGCATTGATCTTCCATCTGTAAAAACTACCTCCCCAAACACTGTGGTCTGAGTTCTGTTACAAACCCTCATTGTTAAGCACACAAGTATTGGTTGGCTTAGAGATGGTGAGGGAGTGTTTCTGCAGGTAAAAAATTTGAGGGGATATGAGTCTCTGCATAAGAGCGGGATTGTGGAGCATACAGTAAACAGTGGCAAGAGGATACACACATGGTTTCCACCTCCCTCACTGAAGCAAAGGAGCCAGGTGTTTCTGAGGAGGATAGTATAATAAAAGATGTGTCGCAGGGCTGCTGGTTAGAGCCTCATCTCTATTTGTTTCCCAGTCACCTGATGCTGATTCAAATGAATTTGAAGTAGGTAATAGGGGCCAAATACTGCAATTCTTAGTCCATGTTCAGGCAAAATTCCAACTGATTTTAATGGAAAGGAACTTTTGTCAGTGTCAGGACTTGAAGATTGGGCTATATTGAGTCTTTGAACCCCCTACCAGTATTAGAGGGGCTATGAATGATCAGGAGCCTTAAAAAGCATTGTAGGTCAGACAGTAGTTCTGCCCCTCTCTGGCAAGTTATGTGACAGCATAAAATGTACATAGTCTTCACATTCATGGAGTAAAAGGACTAAAGATCTAGCTGGCCCCTGCTGAGGAGGGATGGAAATGAGTGTACTCCGTCTCCTCTTTGTGTCAGTGCAGGGTTAGCCATAATCAGGCCTTAAGTTGGTGTACATACCACCATGCACATAAATGCTTCAGTAGATACTTTGTTATACTGCAAAATAAAAAATGCAGAAGAGTTCAGCTAATAGGAGCAGCCTAAGAAAGTAGTAAAAAGCAATAAAAAAAACTAAACCAAAGGAGGAGGCAGAACCATGTATAATATGTACATTCATTAAAAATAAACTTGGATAAAGTAGTAAGAACTAAGTATGTTACTGACCTATTGACCATGTTTTTGGCAGTTACCGTATATACTCGAGTATAAGCCGAGTTTTTCAGCACATTTTTGTGCTGAAAAATGCCCCCCCCCCTTGGGCTTATACTCGAGTCAGCGTCTCGAGAACTGAGGCGGGCGGGCTCAGCGCGTCTCTGCCGCCGGCCGGGTCTAGCCGCGTGAGCCCGGAGCTCCAGCTCCGGTAACCGAGGCGCTCGGGGCGGGGGGCGCTGCCGGGAGTGGGCTGGGCTCCATGTGTCGGGGGCCATCGCTGCGCGGGGCGCTCGGAGCCTCTGCCGGCCGCTTGGGTTGCGGGTGCGCCCGCAGATGCTGCTCGGAGCCAGCGGCCTCGCCCCAGGGCCGCCGGCAGGGAGGCTCGGGGAGCAGCCGAGAGGGGCTCTGGCCTGGGAAAGGTCCGGGCGGGGGCAGCAGGGGCGGAGCTGGTTGGACCGAGTGTCCGAGCGTCTGTTCCCCTGTGTGACTGGTGCTGGCGCTGGGCGCTTTCTTGCAGGCGGCCCTTCAGGGGCTCATTGGATTGGCGGGAGGACTTTGAGCGGGAGTTACGGTATTTTTGATACCATATTGTTTTTGTTGACCCCCTTTTCCACTTACAGAGCTAGGTTATTGTTTTTCTTTGAAATAAATATTCATGTAATTTTATTGGTATCTATCTTCATTTTTTACATTTAGCAGTAGCTGCCTCATTTCCTACCCTAGGCTTATACTCGAGTCAATATTTTTTCCCAGTTCTTCGTGGTAAAATTAGGTGCCTCGGCTTATATTCGGGTCGGCTTATACTCGAGTATATACGGTATTCTGGCATTAATGTGAAAAAAAGATATTACTGTAGTGACAAACATGATTCCATCCATATTATGCAGCCACTACCATACAGAGCAGATTTTTAATAGATGTCTTATTATTATTTTAGCTATTTCTCATATTTCCATCAGAAGGAACCAAGTGATTAAGCTGACTCCAATGAGAGGATTTTAAAAATTGCTGCATATGACTATCTGATAATGAAAAGTTAAATGACATTGTCTTGAGAAACATTAAACAAGATCAAAGATTTACATAATATTTTATTGCACTGGATGGATAACAGGGTTGTTTTGTTAAGATGAAATTTCGAATGATGTTCAGTTACAAATGTTCCTCTAAAAAAACTTCTAAAAGAAGGAGGGTGTGTGTGTGTGTGTGTGTGTGTGTGTGTGTGTGTTTCAGTGCATTCATGCAGAGGTTTTCTACACTGGGTCATGGCTAGCTGGCCATGAGATGTTTTGTTTACTTGAGGCTATGTCTAGACTGCAAGCTTCTTTTGAAAGAAGCTTTTTCGGAAGAGATCTTCCAAAAAAACTTCTTCCGAAAGAGAGTGTTCACACTTCAAAAGCGCATTGAAAAAGCGATCTTTTTCGACAGAGAGTGTCCGCACTCATTGGACACTCTCTCGCATATAAGCTGTGATTACTATGGATGGAATAGCCACCAGGGCACCTGTGATTTTTCCTGGAGGCCTCTTCTTTCGAAAAAACTCCCTCTTCTGCGTCCACACATACCTTTTTCCAAAAGAGCTCTTTCAGAAAAGGCGTTCTTCCTCGTAGATTGAGGTTTACCAATATCGGAAAAAAACCTGCATTCTTTTGATTTTCTTTTGAAAGAACGCAATTGCAGTGTGGATGTAGTTAACGGTTTTTGGAAAACGGCCGTTTTTCCAAAAAAACCCTGTAGTCTAGATGCACCCTGAGTGTTCATAGGTATGCCTTCTTGCAGCCTCCAGAGGCTGTGGTTCACCATTCCTGGCCAATAGGAGCTGCAGGAAGTAATGGCTCAGCCCGCACCACTTTCTGCAGCTCCCATTGGCCAGGAATGGTATACTGCAGCCACTGAGAGCTGCAAGTGACCATACTTACAGATGCTCAGATTAAAAAAAAAGCATCTTGCAGCTAGCTAGCGGCTTATCCTTACAAGCTGTGACCCAAAGTTTGAAAACCCCTTCATTAATATACAAGACAATGTTCCTAAAGAATTCCAAAACATGGTAATCCTTCCGTTTCATGAATAGAATATTGGACAGTTTGATCAAAATCATCCTTGTAAGTATCTTTTTATCATGTATTTCAATGCATTGTTTTCCAGAAAAAATGGTTCCAGAGACTAACACAGTATCAATAAAAGGTAGCAGGAGGAAGCGTGTCCTGATGGCATCTGGAATTGGCACAAATATTAGTGTAATGCCTGGTGATCTATTAAGAATAGGTATGCTGCTTTGGCTTTGTTCTCAAAATTAAAAATTGTGTTAGTAATAACGGCTTTAAAATGGAAAGGACAGTATTAGGATGGTCATACAACAAAGATTAAAGCCCTAGGAATATCTGTTTTATCGCTAGAGAAACATCTGTAATCAGAAACTGGAAGATGTCCCAAAATTCTGCCTAGTCATCACATTCTAGCAGCTATGGTCCATTGTAATAGAACAAGCAAGAGTGCTATGTTATGGTCATCACTGAATTCTCCTGAATTATCATTAACTGCTGTTAAAAACTATCATCTGACAAACAAATGCATATAAATAAATATAGCTCTGCCAATATATCATGATTGCATGCTAAACTGATCTTTTGTTTTCAGCCTGATTTGGTCATTTGGAGACATTCACAACATTTCCTGTTGAAATATGGAGGGTTTTTCCTTTTTCTTATGGGTCTTCATCTCTTCTTCTGCTTTGATTTATCATAGCCCTGATTTGTCACCCATCAGAACATGCTATCTTCTCTCAAAGATTTTTACTGAAGAGGGAGAAAGAAGTGATGGAGTGTAATTTTTATATAAGGAATTATTTTAAAACAATTAAAAAATGGTAACTCTATATATCACATGGTCTATCTCAGTGTTTCTCAACCCTTTTTTGCTCATGGCCCCCTTCTGAGCCTCGTTTACCTCTGTGGCCCCCCTCATAGCCACTGTTAGTTGGAAAAAAAGGTACATAATTTACCTAATGTTCTGTTTTTTCCATGTGGCCCCCTAGAGGTAGGGCATGGCCCCTGGGGAGAAACTAATATTTCTGTTTCCATTTTTAAAGCTGGGGACCTCTGGCAGGAGGAATTGAATCTGTGACCTTAGGGGCCAATGCCATGTCCCTCTACAGCATGAGCTAAAAGCCACCTGGCTCCCAAAGCAATAGAGCAGATTTCACTCCCCCTTGTCAGTTATCTTTGTGCTTCTCGGTTACACATTCATGTCTGTTACTATAAAGTAATATGCAGTGATCTCTATCAGGACATGTATGTCCTTTTAAAAAAGGAATCCATATTTAAACATTATTCACAATCTTGGAATGAAATCCTGACTTTGTTAAAGTCAATGGGAGTTTTACAATTCATTTCAATGGAGTCAGGATTTCACTATAAAGAATATAGTAAACTCTTATTAAAGTGGAGGGAGAATGTAAAGAATTGTGGCAGCTGTACAACAGAGCCTCCACTTTAGCTTTAGTGGAAGGTAGCTTATCTGAGAGTACTCAGGACTCATTTTGCCTTACCTCAGATTTCTGTAAATTAATACAGACCCCTCTTTTTACTTACATGGAAGGAAGGTTCCACATACCTGTACACAAATAGAAAACACAGATACCACAATATATCCATTCAGCTTAGAAAAAAATACTAAAATGCCATTGATTTCTAGGTTGTCCAGTGCATCCTAATCAGAGAAACATGATTCACTGGTTCTTCAGAAATCATCCAATTGAGGAAGTTAAAGGCTTAGTATATAGAGCCCTGATTGGAGGACGCATCCTAGAGGTGAACACTATGGCTGGTCATTTTGATGGACAATACAAATGTCGGACTTCGACTAGTGTAAAACCATTGTCTGTTTGGGTAAATGTCAAGAAGGAAGGTTTGTGGAAAATTCTATGACAAATTCTTATTTTTAATCACGTTTCTCCTGAATGTTTTGAGAACTTTATTGCTCTTGTTGCTAATTTTCACCTATAAAGTATTAAGTCCCCACTTCTGTAAACACTAATGTGACACTCAACTTTAATTATGTGAGTTAAACAGATGTATTTGCAGGATCAAGACCTTGAATTTTATGTGAATGCTCATTTTATTCATTTATTTTATAATATATCAACGAGAAGCTACTCAATTCATTGTCTTGATATGTTACACAGAGATTAAATCAGGCAGGCAAACAGCCCAGCTCCTACTACATTTAAACTGCAGAGATGCAGCTGGGATAGGTTCCAGACCAGGTGTGAGCTGGGACTGAGCCAGGATTGCTCAGTCCTAGTTCATATCGGGTTCAGTAGCCCCTGTCCACAGGGGGTCCCAGTGCACGCACCACTCCTACCCTCCGCTTTCCCTCCCCTCCCACCGTGGACAGGGGCTGCTGCTAGAGCAATCTCTGTTCATGGTGCCGACGGGTGGTCACAAACAGGGCTGCTGCCAGAGCAGCCGCTGCCTATGGTGGGCCCTGTCCCCCCCCCCCACACACACACACACGCTGCTGCATCTGATAGAGGCAGCAGAATGGGAAGGGGGGAGAGAGTAGGTGGCACCGCATAGACAGTGCTGAGGGGAACCAGCTTTTAAGCTGGCTCCCCGCAGTACCAGCTCCTGCTTCTTGCTGATACAGAGGCAGCAAGGCAGGGAAGTGAGTAACCTAGGCTTCTCAGGTAATCGACAACTACTCACTTACATCCCTAGCCCAAACATTTTAAAAAATGCAAGAACTTCTTTGTTTTTTGTTGTGGTTTTTTTTGTACAGCAGGCAAATTAAGGCCACTGCTGCACAGTGTCATCATAGTTACACAAACAATACAGTCTCTCCATCACAGTTGCAGTCAGTAAATTTAACCATTTCTGCTTTGTAAAAAGCCCTTTGTATTATTTTAAGAAACCCAGAAGTAAGTAGGAAACACTGAAAAACAATAAATTAAAGAATTCAGTATATGCTGTAGCATTGAGACTGTGGATGCAGATGGTAGCTATCAATTATTTTTGATTATTACAGAAAAATCTGACTCCTTCTATAGTCACATAAAAATCTGTCAACATAGTACTTACTCTTTTACCATGTGTCAAAAAAAGGGAGGGCAGAGTGTGTGGAAAGGAAATCATTCGGATTTGTGATCAAATATAAGGGCTATAATTGTTGGAGATGATTGGTCTTTTATATAGTGGGTTCTTTTTTTAAAAAAAAATCCTTTTTCATCTTGTCAGGTGTTTTAGTGGCTAATTATTTATGCATTAGATGCATTTTCTATTGTTTATACCAGGCAAGATTATCTTAAATCCTGAAATGCAAGGAATCTGGAGTAATGATTAGTTCTATATAGAGCAGGCTTTTTACAGAACAGCAAGAAACATGAAGAGCATTATGTTACAGTTTTCTTTTTTTAATGCTCTCTGTATAAAGATTGCTATAAAAGCCTTTAAAGAAGTTCATCAGTTCCTACTATGAGCAGTTTCTGTCTTCTTGCACACATGCTAATCCTGTTGACTTCTTGGGAGGTCCATGTGAATACTTGAGGGCAAAATTTGACCTGTTAGACAGGAACTAAGATTATTTTTCCATGAGCATAGTAGCTGTCTGTCTTATGGAAACTGCTGTATCACAATACATTTGCTAAACAATTACTATCTATAATGGTTTCTCTCACTAATTTTTATTTGCATTTGTTCTATTAAAAGACTATAAATGGGAATATGCTGGCAATAGTCCTTGTTCTGCTACCTGTGGGAATTCAGGAACCCACTACAGAAGGCTACAGTGTGTGAATTCAGAACAACAAAAAGTGAATGAATCATTATGTGAAAACCATCAGAAGCCAGTGGTTAGTTATCAGTCCTGCAATGTACATGACTGTCCTGCCAGGTAAATCCCTTCCACTTGCGTTTCAATCTCTATTAATACTTTCTTTCAATATATGCTCACAGACCCCAGAAATTGTTTCCATTTCTTCTACTGTGACTCTGTAATATACTAGCTTTTGTGCAGTGATTGGTCCTAAGCCAAGGGAGATGTGAAGAGCAGCCATCAGCAACTATAGAAATACGAATTCTACTACACACAGGGCAGCATTCAGTCAGAATTTTAAGCAACTTGACATTGGAACAGCATGGTTCAGAGCTCTAAAGCAGAGGGGTTACCCTGGAGTCATTTTTAACTCCAAAGTGGACTCTCAAGATTGAATTGGTTTATATTTGTGGAATGGATGGTAAAAACCTTGTAAAACGTACTTGCTAAGGAAGTGTATTAATGGTAATACATCAAACAGCTGAAATATCAGTGTACTTGCTTATTACATTTAGATATAGTTGGGCCATGCATCCTGCCCTAGATAAATTTGTGGCCTTCCCAAAATTTCTGCCAGTTTCTGAGTGGAGTAGGGCCATCCCCAGGAGCTGACTAATCTGTTTATGAAGTAGACTCCACCTAGCTCTGCTCAGGTTCACAGGGTGTTTAGAAGCATGTGGTGCAAGATGTGCTTTTTTTTCTCTTTGTGCACTTGCACAAGAGCCAGAGCCTTGGTCTTTGGACTTGCATAGAGCAAAGTTAGAGTGTGTTTAGCATCAGCAGTGGTGCTAGACAGCCGAGTGCCATGGGCCATTGTTACACACTGGCTAGCAGAAAAAGGCTGATGCAGAGGTGGAATACTGACTGTAACTGCTTAGCTATATGATCAAACTATCACATTCCTATAGGATCTATCACCATAGTGTCTCAGCTTTTCAGATTGTGTTTCAGCTCCCTTTCAGCATACAGTTCCTCACTAATCTTGTTGACCTTCTGGTTAAAACAGTCCTGGGCAAAACTCCTTCAGTGGGCCAGTTCTGGCCCGCCAAGCCACCAGATCTGGCCTGTGGATGCAGCAGGGAGCCTCAGGGAGATCTTTGCCTACCCTGCACTGAGAGGTGCTGCTGTGGAGCTGTTAGAACAGATGTGAGCTTGCGGGAGGAAGGAGATGCTTCATGTGTTGCTTCCGCCTGCAGCACAATTCCATTGGCTGGTATCCAGCCAATGGGAACTGCCTGTTTTCAACACGGAGCTTGTGAATCATCCTCTTCCCCTCCCCTCAGGCTCCGACCTGTTCAAAAATCACATGACCCCTGCAGCCAGTGTGGGGGTGGGGCAGGCAGGGAGTCTACCTCAGAAGGCTGCCAGCTAGGAGTCACGCATGTAAATCTCCCAGCTAGAGCCTGCCTCTTACCCCCCACCCCACATAACCCAAACACTCTGCCCCCCCCTTCTGCCCCATATCCACTCCCAGATCCTGCACACCTGTCCACTGCCCCAGGTCACAGCCCAAACCCCTCCACCCTCTCCTGCACTCTCATCCCCTAACCCAGGTCACAACTGCTTCCTTCACTCAAACTCCCTCCCAGACCCCGCAGCTCCTCCATTAATATGGAAGAGTTCAATCCTTGATGATTTTACAAATTCTTGGAGTGGGCCCCCATCAAAAATTGTCCAACCTTTGGTCAAATCAACTGGAATGCCTACGGATTGCTCTTGGGCCATTATGTCTGTGCATATGTTCCAGAAAGACCAAAACACTATTGCAAAAAAAGCAAACCTGATTCTGGGATGCATTAACAAGAGCTTTGTGAGCAAAACATGAGAAGTCATTCTTCCGCTCTACTCTAAATTGATTAGGCCTCAGTTGGAGTATTGTGTCCAGTTCTGGGCACCACATTTCAAGAAAGATGTGGAGAAATTGGAGAAGGTCCAGAGAAGAGCAACAAAAATCATTAAATATCTAGAAAACATGACCTATGAGGGAATACTGAAAGAATTGGGCTTGTCTAGTTTAGAAAAGAGAAGACCAAGGGTATGTCTACACTAGCCCCCTAGTTTGAACTAGGGTGGCTAATGTAGGCATTCGAACTTGCAAATGAAGTCCGGGATTTAAATATCCCGGGATTCATTTGCATGTTCCCAGGCGGACGCCATTTTTAAATGCCCTTAGTTCGAACTGACTGCCCACGGTTACACGCAGCATTCAGAAGTTAATCCAAACTAAGTCCTTAATTCGGATTAACTGTTACTCCTCCTGCAATGAGGTATAACAGCTAATCCAAATCAAGGACTTAGTTCGGATTAACTTCTGACTGCCACGTGTAGCCGCGGGCAGTCATTTCGAACTTAGGGGATTTAAAAATGGTGCCGGCCCAGGAACATGCAAATGAAGCCCAGGATATTTAAATCCCGGGCTTCATTTACAAGTTCGAATGCCTACATTAGCCACCCTAGTTCGAACTGGGGGCTAGTGTAGACATATCCCAAGAGAGGACATGATAGCAGTTTTCAAGTACCTAGAAGGATGTGACAAGGAGGAGGAAGAAAATTGTTCTCTTTGGCCTCTGATGGTAGGACAAGAAACAATGGGCTTAAATTGCAGCAAGGGAGATTTAGGTTGGACATTAGGAAAAACTTCCCAAGTGTCAGGGTGGTTAAACACTGGAATAAGTTGCCTAGGGAGGTTATGGAATCTCCGTCACTGGAGATATTTAAGAGCAAGTTGGATATACATCTATCAGGAGTGATGTAGATGGTGCTTGGTCCTGCTGTGAGGGCAGGGGACTGGACTGAATGATCTGTGAGGTCCCTTCCAGTTCTAGTATCTATGATTCTATGAAAAGCTTTAGCTGTTACAGCCAAGAACTCAATTCCAGTTTCACTCTTCACTTCCTACTGCTTGTGAGGAACTTTCCTCTCTGTCATGGTTCTGTTCCCAGCCTACAACAGGAATACCTACAGCCACATGAATACAAGCACTTGGCATCTCCTGTCAGGAAAGAACATCTAACTGCCAGCAATGTAAAATTCACAAGGGAAGGAAAACTCATGCTTTGGAGTTTGCTGGCCATTGGAAAATTGTTGGAGGGAAGTGTTAAGTCCTTAACTGACATTGTGGAAGTATAATTGCCAGTGTGTGGAAGTACAATTGTCAGTGTGTTTTAAACTTTGTGTTCTAAATATATAAAAAATATAAAACATAGCAACAAATGAATACAAGTTGAACCTCTCTAGTCTGGCACTCTCTAGTCCAGTAACATCCATTGTCTGGCATGATTTTAATTAGTTGCGTCTCCACTTATCATGGGTGTGGCCAAGTTTCTCATGGTCCCATAAAGTTTGTTTACAGCCACCAGTCCTGGTTCTCAGTGTTCTGTGCTGTTATTTAGCTCTACATTACCCCTAAATATCATCTAACAGGCTAGTAAGGAGTTGAAGCATTGGTAATACTGCTAGACAATATTGGCCTCCCATGGTTCGCCAAATTCTCTGGTTCAGCACCGTTCAGATCTCAAGGGTGCCAGACGAGAGGTTCAACCTGTATAAGAAGAAATGTGTTTATATTTCAGTACTGAGAGCCAAAAATCAGATCACTCTAAATTGTGAGTCTGAACTCAGGCCATCCCATAACAAGTGGTTTTCCTGCCAATGGAAACACACTAAGAAAAAAGAGATAATAATCTAAAAGAGTTTGAGACACGTGGTCTCCACTGCAGGTTTCTTCTAAAATCTGGCCAGTTAACTCAGGTGAAAGAAAGGAAAGAGTAATGTAAATACATTGGGCAATAATGCGCCTCTGAGCACCATTTCAAACAGTGAACTCTCACACACAAGTTGGCAAACTGTGCTAAACTGGTCTCAGAGTATTACATCAAAACTCTCGCAGTATAATTCAGTTAATTCATCTGACAAAATATACAAAACATACTCAGCCAAGGTTAGGGGTCTATTTATTATAGGAGTGGGAGCATGGGGTTCTATGGCATGTAGGTCAGACTAAATTATCATGATAGTCCCTTCTCACCTTAAGTCTGTGAGTCTGTGAGAGCCATGTAGCCTGACCTCTGGGATAATACAGGCCAAATACATTCACACAGTAAGTTTCTGCATAAAGTCCATAACTTCTGTAAGGGCATATATTCTTAAAAGGATGTCTTCTGAAAATCATCCCTTTCAGTCCTGTCTTAGAAGAAACATTGCCTAGGAGGTCATAATACTGGCTCATGTTTTTCTCATGTTAAGGAGCTGAATTTGGGCAAACTTGCAGCTACAATATTAAGTTTCTGTAGTTTTTATTTTTAGAGAAGTTGCTGTAAGATACTATTGCGTTTGTATTACTTTCATATTTACTGTCCATTTATTCTACATCCTCAGTTGGGTGACTAGTCCATGGTCTGAGTGTTCTGCTTCCTGTGGTAATGGATTTCGCCAACGACAAGTAACTTGTCAACAAGCAAAAGCAAATGGCACTACATTGAGGTTGTCACCAGATGCCTGTGTCAGCAAGGATAGTCCATTGGAGAAAAAGAGATGTATAGTTCATTCATGTACAGAGTGGATAATTCATTCCTGGGGACAGGTAATATATCATCTGAAAACCTTGACTGGAAATACGCTGTAAATAAAGCTGTGCCATCATATCACAGTCTTCAGATTTATGTTCCCACCTCCATGCTTACTGTTGGAAATCTTTGTGGGTGTTCCTTTATATTCCCAAAGTTAATATTATTTGTTTTGTGGTGGTACCTAGAGAGCCTTAATTGGCATTAGGACTTGTTGTGCTAGTGCCTGCACACAGGCACAACGAAAGAATCCCAAAGGTATAGTCATTGTTCGCTGTCAGACAGTGTTTTACAAGTCTTGCTGCCTTTATTTTGCCATAGAAATAGAAAGTTTACTTTACCAGTCAAAGAAAAGATATTCTATGGAGACATAGGCAAGGTATATGCAGGTTTTAGCAGACAAGTGAGCCCTGCACAGAAAGCAAACATATGCTTTGAAATCCTAACATCAGCATTGTTTTATTTTACAACCTGGTTTGTTTTCTCTCCTTCCCTCCCCAGTTTTGGTACATTTGCGTTTATTTAACTTGTACTGGGAACCATAGCTGTCTCTCTAAAATCCACCAAAGGCAAGCATATGTGGATGTGCTTTATAAATAGATGATACGATATTTTAAGAGGAATTGTGATTTTTTTTACATTTGTGTTACAATGAATTAATAGCAAATTGCAATAACTTTTGAATTTACTTTTAAGAGAACTGGTATGGTGTTTACTGTTTGACGATAATAAACATTTCAGAAACATTTCCATAAATGCTTAAATATTAGCTCATATAAAATTGGCTTGGGTTCAGTTATGATGCTTTCCCTTTTATGTCCATCTCAGCAGCTCTTTTTTCAAGGGCATTTACCAGAAGAATTTGCTTGAAGAAATCATTAATTTTAAGTGAATTTTAGAAACTATTTGTAAAAAGAAAATTTTGAACTTGCATATGCAAATATTCATAATGGAAGTCTGATTCTGAGAGATGCATATAGTATAACCAATCCTGGAACAGATTCTCTTCAATGTGTCCTATGTGCCCAATCAAAATTCATTATTAATTATTTTCTTAACTGTGTTTACTACTGTATAACAACGACCACCCTGGACCTTTAAACAGGCTAATTAATGGGTTGGCTGGCTGTCCAAATGAAGGTAACAGTGCTTCAGGACTAGGGTGGTAAAGGAGCGGGTGGGGAAGGAGGAGAGAGATAAAAGCTACTGAAAAAGGCACTGGCATGATCACTGACTCTCATGCTCTAGGAAAGCAGGATTAAAAGGGACAATCCTACACCTGAAGCCTCCTTTTTCCAAGCAGCAGGCTGAAGCAGGTCCCATCCTCTCCCCCCTTATATGCTAAAACACCAAGTTTTGTCAGGAGCTGCTGTGAGCATTATACAACTTTCCCCCTTTTGCGGGGTGGGGAGATTGACACAGAATTTTTCCCTTACCACTAAATAGCTTGAGTGCAATTGGGTTTTTCGCCTTCCCCACAGGGTTCAGGAAGGATTTTGTTCATGCATCAATGAAGGGCAGTAGGACATATGTCACAACTCATTAGTTAAGTGTAGCATGGATGTCAGGTGCAGGTACTCCATTGGAAAGGTATACAGTGACCTGATAAATGGCTTAGAAAAGGACTTAAAAGATATTCATTAAAGGAATAAATGGGGGTGGTTGGGGATTCTTATGGCTGGTATGGAAGGAAACCAACCCTCCCCCCCATTCGCATAGCCCACCTTAACCCTCTTACTGGGAGGGTTGGATGGTAAGTTTCTAGCAATGGATTTGCTGGAGGAACTTGGATGGGAAAAGTGGAGGAGCTGATAAAGGCCCCTTGGGTAACTACAGAATAACATGGGTTCACCAGCACTAAACACTTTTGTCTGCCAGACAGCCCTAGACATCTATGAATAAAGTGGCCTGATTAAACCTGTGTTAAATGTCTTTCATCCTCCTTTTGGTATAAACATACAAAGAAACAATATTTTAATGGACCATGCTCTAGGATATCAAAGCAAGCAGATAACTTATATTTTAAGTGGACCTACATAAAGGTTATGTTTTCTAACATAAGGTATTTTTTATATTTTATTTTTTTTAGTGTTCTGGTCGCTGTGTAGGCCGTGCTGTGGGTTTGCAGCACCGCCATGTTATATGTCAACATCGCAATGGATCTCTTGTTCCAGACTCTTACTGTGATGAAACAAAGAGGTACGAAGTTTGAAGCAGGGCAGAAATTGTTCTGACACGTTAAATGCTTTAGATAATACTTTTTACATTATAATATCTGTTGTATATTGGGTTGTAGATATAGATCTTGTTGTTATGGTAACTGAGTAGGTCACTGGGGTCAGCCCAGCTAGTCTGGGCTTGTTCTAGTGAGTTCTGTGCTATGCAATAAAATGGACACTTGCACCTACTCCAGCTCTCTGCCTTTCCACTGATTTCTTCCTATACTCTGAAACTCCCCACGACATAACAAGTGGCGACGAGGATGGGATACCTGTGCTGCCTCCAGCAACAAAAGAAGTAGAAGTCAATGTAAGAAAACAAACTCTTTCTGGCTGTTCTGGAAGGTGGGGGTAAGAACTGACTGCTACCCTGTGCAAACTGAAACTAAGATCAAGGAGCCCAGAGACTGGAAAAGAAAAAAAAAGGGGGGAGTGCAGCAGCCATGGCTACACTTACAGGGCCACTGGGACCTTTTGAGGAGACTGTAGAGCAATGGCACGTATATACTGAGCGTTTTGAACTTTTTGTTATTGCAAATGACATTAAAGAAGAGAAGAAGGTGCCAATATTTTTAAGTGTTGTAGGGGCTAAGACCTATTCTCTGCTACGCAGTTTGCTGCTCCCTGTTAAGCCAGAGACCAAATCTTACAGTGACATTGTGGAAATCCTGGGGTCACATTATGCTCCAAAACCACTGGTAATTGCAGAAAGGTACAGGTTCCATAGCAGAGACCAAAAAGAAAGTGAAACCATTGTACAATTTGTAGCCAATTTGAAAAAGCTTGCTGAACACTGTGAATTTAAGGAGATGTTAAATGATGCCATATGTGACAGGTTAGTGTGTGGCCTGCACAGTGAAGCTATACGGAGGCGTCTGTTAACAGAAGCTCAGCTCACCTTACAGAAGGCCATTGATATTGCGGTCTCCCTGGAACTGGCCACACAGGAGGCACAATACCTTAGTGCACCCCCTGGGGTGCATAAAATGTCCCAAGAACCTACTCACAAAACAGTGGGGAGCCAGGAATGTTACTGCTGTGGTAAGACAGATCACCATGCCGCAGAATGCTGGTGTAAGAACCTAGTGTGTCGACAGTGTGGAAAAAAAGGACACATTGAGCGTGCCTGTAAACAAAAGAAAAAGAGGCCTGTGGCCTGGCGGAACAAAAAGGAAAATCTGCATACCATCGAGCAGATGCCTGATGATCAAAGCGACACCTTGTCTGAAGAAGAAGTGCCCTGCTATGTTTTGTCTTTGAAAGGGGGCTCCCATGAATACTGGGTAACCCCACTGTTGGATGGCAAACCGGTACGCATGGAAGTGGACACTGGTGCAGCAGTTTCATTGGTCTCAGACTCGGTGTATAAGGAAAAGTTGAAGCATCTTCCACTTAAGGCAACAAAGATCATTCTGAAGACATATACAGGAGAAGCAGTACCCCTATTGGGCACTACTGATGTTAAGGTGGAACTAAATGGACGGACTGCAGAATTACCACTGTTTGTGGTGAAAGGCCATTACCCAGCCTTAATGGGGAGATCATGGCTTAGGAAGATCCCACTGGACTGGGCAGAAGTGCACCGGATGACTAAAGAAGAAACAGGTCTGACTGATATATTAAAGAGACATGCTGCTGTTTTTGGAGAGGATCTGGGAAGTATGAGGGGAATCACCGTGAAACTGAACATTAAACCTGGTAGCCAACCAAAATATCTGAAGGCCAGAACTGTGCCATATGCTATCAGACCAAAAGTTGAAGCAGACCTGGAGCGCCTAGTCAAAAATAGAGTCCTAATACCAGTTACCCATAGTACATGGGCAACTCCAATAGTTCCAATATTGAAGAAAGATGGTTCTATTCGGATTTGTGGGGATTTTAAGGTCACTGTTAACCCTGTTTTATGTGCAGAGCAATACCCCCTTCCTCGCATCGATGACATCTTTGCGGGCCTGGCTGGGGGACAAAGGTTCAGCAAGATTGATCTGAGTCAAGCATATTTACAGATGCAAGTTGAGGAGGAATCCCAAGAGCTGTTGACTATTGTGATTCATAAAGGACTTTATCGTTACTGTTGCTTACCCTTTGGAATAACTTCTGCTCCAGCCTTGTTCCAGAGAGCTATGGACCAGATCTTGTGTGGCTTGCCAGGAGTTCAGTGCTATCTTGACGACATCCTGGTCACGGGTGGGAATGAGGAGGATCACCTTAAGAACTTAGAGGCTACCCTACAAAGACTGGAAGAGTATGGCCTACGAGTCCGTAAAGATAAGTGTGCATTCTTTCAGCCCTCTGTTGAATATTTGGGACACATCATTGATGCTACTGGTCTTCATAAGTCCCCTTCAAAAGTTAAGGCTATTGTGGAAGCTCCACCCCCTCAAAATGTTAGTCAACTTCGCTCATTTCTAGGACTATTGAACTATTATGGAAGGTTTATTTCACAGCTAGCCACACTATTAAAACCACTTCACGAGCTCCTTGGCCAGAACAAGGTCTGGAAGTGGACTGACGCCTGTGATGTTGCATTTAACAAGGCTAAACATGCATTGCTAAATGCAGAGCTCCTGACGCATTTTGATCCATCCTTACCTTTACAGTTGGCTTGTGATGCCTCCCCATATGGAGTGGGCACGGTCTTGTCACATGTTATGCCCTCAGGAGAGGAGAAACCAATTGCTTTTGCTTTACGCACCTTAAGCACAGCTGAAACTAACTATGCACAAATTGAACGTGACGCATTGGGAATCGTTTTTGGAATTCGGAAATTTCACCAGTACCTGTTTGGACGGAAGTTTACACTTCTCACTGACCATCGACCTCTGATGGCAATTTTTGGTCCACACTCAGGTATTCCACCAATGGCTGCTAGTCGTATGCAACGATGGGCATTGTGGCTTTCAGGACACACATATGAGATCAGATATCGGAAAGCCACTCTACATGGCAATGCAGATGGTCTCTCTAGGCTGCCTTTGCCAGTCAAACATCAAGATAGTGGCCAGAAGGAAATCTTTTACTTTGAGCAGGTAGAGAACAGGCCCATCACTGCTGCACAAGTTAAGAGAGCAACTCGTGTTGACCCAGTACTCTCCCAAGTAATAGAACTAGTGATGCGTGGAACATCTCTACGGAACTCTCAGGTCTCATCTGACCTTGTCCCTTACATGTCCAGGAGAACGGAGTTATCAACCCGTTCGGGGTGCTTGTTGTGGGGAATGCGTGTCATTATTCCAAAAATACTGAGACAACAGATGTTAGAGCAACTGCATTCAGGTCACTGTGGAATGGTGCGCATGAAAGAAATTGCACAAAGCTATTTTTGGTGGCCTGGTTTGGACAGTGACATTGAAAAGAAGGCAAGAGCTTGTATTTCTTGCCAGGGTGTGAGGAATGCACCTCAATTGGCACCTCTGCACCCATGGGACTGGCCTGAAAAACCATGGCAACGTATTCATGTTGATTTTGCTGGCCCATTTGAAGGTAACATGTTTTTGGTGGTGGTAGATGCTCATTCCAAATGGCCAGAAGTCTGTATAATGCCTTCCACTACTGCTGAGAGTACTATCCAAAAATTACGGGGAATCTTCTGTCATTTGGGTATTCCTGAACAACTTGTGAGTGACAACGGTCCACAGTTTGTGTCTCAGGAGTTTGGAAATTTTATGAAAGCAAACGGGATCCATCACATCACTTCAGCACCATATCACCCGGCCACAAATGGATTGGCTGAAAGGTTTGTCCAGACAAGGAAACAAGCTTTGAAATCGGTTAGAGAACATTCACACGTACAAAAGAGTCTGGACACCTTCTTACTATCCTACAGAAACACTCCTCACGCTACAACCAAAGTGTCCCCGGCTTTTCTAATGATGGGACGTCAGCTACGCACGTGCTTTGATTTGCTGAAACCTTCAGAACCACGACAAATTGTGCAACGTCAGCAGGAAGGTCAAGTTATCAGGCGTGCATCCAGAGCAAAAGACCGAACCTTTAGTCCAGGACAGACAGTTTTGGCTCGGAACTATGTTCCTGGAGCTAAATGGGTCCCTGCCACTATTATTGCTCAAACAGGACCTGTTTCCTATACTGTCCGGACTGCGAAAGATCTCATCTGGCGGCGGCATGTAGATCAGTTATTGACAGGTTATTCCTGCCCCCGAGGCACATCTCCAGTTGAGTTGCCCATCCTTCCCACTGCTGGTGAGCTACCATGTCAAGAATCACCTGCTCCTGACTCTCCTCCTCCATCACCACCAGCAGCGAACAATAACCTCCTCCCTGAGCAGGCTGATCCAACAGCCTCACCTGTTCCCACTTCAAGTTCCCAGCCCAGTGTCAGGCCTGCACCCATAACATCTTCGGGTGCGAGAACTCCGGATGTCCGCTGTAATCCACCTAGAGAAAGGAGGCCTCCTCAACGGCTGGACCTTTAGTTGAAATTAACTCACAGCTGGGAACTTGAGGCGTTCTACCCTCATTTCATAGTTAGTTTTTGTTTTCTTAAAGGGACATTTTTATTAAGGGGGGAGGAATATGTTGTATATTGGGTTGTAGATATAGATCTTGTTGTTATGGTAACTGAGTAGGTCACTGGGGTCAGCCCAGCTAGTCTGGGCTTGTTCTAGTGAGTTCTGTGCTATGCAATAAAATGGACACTTGCACCTACTCCAGCTCTCTGCCTTTCCACTGATTTCTTCCTATACTCTGAAACTCCCCACGACATAACAATATCTGTCATCCAATATCTTAATGCCCTTTTATAAACAAGGAATTAAGCCAATTCCCCAGGGAATTGGCAATTATTCGTATTCCAGTGCTACAGACCTAGTAATTTCAAGGCCTAGAGAAGTTAACTGACTACCTACCCAAGAGCACTCAGCATGTTAGTGGCAATGCCTGGAATAGACCCATGGAGTCTTGATTCCCAGTCCCTTGTTCAAAGCACAACATTTAACCACACAATAGGCAACATTATTCTGAGATAGGGGGCAGAGTCCAGAAATATCTAAGGATGATGGACAGGAAAGAGGAATGGCGAGAAAATATAGATGCAAACTTCTTAATTTAAGGTTAAAGATTGTATACAAGTTTTTCTTTTCAGGTATCACTTTAATTAACTATAACTGTTAATTGTAATGGAAGCTGAAAATCTCAGATATAAAACACGCCCCCTTCATTGTTTCTGAGTTGGTAAGGTAACAACAGCCTGTCAGACACCACGATACGATTCAAGCCCTACCTTCCTCTGGAACAGTAACAATGCCTTTTCACTATTTGAGTCCTAAATGGACTAACATAGGCCACACTGCATGGCTCTACCTTAGAATAACTTACTGACTAAATAGGCCGAGAGAAATGGGGACTTTTTTGCACTGGGCCACACATGTATTGTACATGATAGATTTTTACTTATCCTACTGTATGTTTGTGTCCAGAAAAAAATTAAAATCAACTAAGTCTACCTTCTGGCCTAAGTCCTGTGCTGAAGACTAAATTTTATAAAATTACAAAACTTTTCTGGGCATCAAAATATGCAGCAGATGGATCAATTTTTGTAAGCACTGAAATACGGCAGGTGTTTCTTTGAAAATACACACTATGGGTATGTCTACACCACAAAGTTAATTCGAACTAACGGACGTTAGTTCGAATTAACTTTCATAGGCGCTACACTAGCGCTCCGCTAGTTCGAACTTAATTCGAACTAGCGGAGCGCTTAGTTCGAACTAGGAAAACCTCATTTTACGAGGATTAAGCCTAGTTCGAACTAGCTAGTTCGAATTAAGGGGTGTGTAGCCCCTTAATTCGAACTAGTGGGAGGCTAGCCCTCCCCAGGTTTCCCTGGTGGCCACTCTGGCCAACACCAGGGAAACTCGTCTGCCCCCCTCCCGGCCCCGGGCCCCTTAAAGGGGCACGGGCTGGCTATGGTGCCCGTGCCAGATGCAAGCCTGCCAGCACCCAGCCAGCAGACCCTGCACCTGGCACGGATCGAGCCACCCACCCGATGCCCCCCAGCCCTCCCCCTCTTCCCGGGACCAGGCTGGTGGCTCCCGGGAGCTTGCCCGGAACCTCAAGAGGCGGGCACCCGCCTGGGCTAGTGCGGACATCGTGGACCTCGTCCACGATCTCCGCACTAGGCACAGGAAAGTGGCCGTCTAGGGCAGGAGAGCTGCCAGCCTGGCCACCCAGGAGCAGGTGTGCAAGAGAATCAAGGGGGTCCACTGAGACCCCCGACCCTGAGCCCTGAGTTTACAATGGCCGTCCTGGGTCAGACCAAAGGTCTATCTAGCCCAGTAGCCTGTCTGCCGACAGCGGCCAACCCTAGGGACCCTGGAGGGGATGGATCGAAGACAGTGACCAAGGCATTTGTCTCGTGCCATCCCTCTCCAGCCTTCCACAAACCTTGGCCAGGGACACCACTCCTACCCCCTGGCTAATAGCACTCCATGGACCCAACCTCCATCACTTGATCTCACTTCCCTTTAAACTCTGTTGTAGTTCTAGCCTTCACAGCCTCCTGCAGCAAGGAGTTCCACAGGTTGACTCTTTGCTTTGTGAAGAACAACTTTCTCTTACTAGTTTGAAGCCTGCTACCCATTCCTGTCCTTTGGTGTCCTCTAGTCCTTCTTTATGGGAACTAATGAAGAACTTTTCTGTATGCACCCTCTCTACCCAACTCCTGCTTTTAGAGACCTCTATCCTGTCCCCCCTCCGTCTCCTCTTTTCTAAACTGAAAAGTCCCAGTCTCTTTAGCCTCTCTTCATATGGGACCTGTTCCCAACCCCTCATCATTTTAGTTGCCCTCCCCTCTCCCAGCCTCTCTCTTCCCCTCTCCCACCTCCTTTTCCCAGTCTCCCCCAGTTTTGTTCAATAAAGACAGATTCCATTTTGGAAGACACGTTATCTTTATTTTGTACATCAAGAAGAGGGGCTAGGGAAGGGTAAGTGGAAGGAGGGGAGGGAGGAATGGGGCACGAGCCCCCGATGGGGAGGACTGGGCTGGCTCTGCGGGCTTCTGGGGATTGAAGCTCTCCTGCAGCCCCCCAATTGCCCCCTCTCCCCAGATGGCAGCCTGCGGCAAGTGCAGCCGGGCTGATGGCCGAGTGCTGTGATGTGCCCAGTGTGGGTAGTCCGGGCACTCCAAGCCATGACTGCTTTGCAAGCGAGGCACCCCTGAGAACTGTCTGTCCGGGGTGGGGGTCGGGACCCTTTAAGCGCAGCCCTCGGCTAGTCTGAGACAGCATCTCCACGCTCTAAGTCCTCCTCTGATGCTCTGCCGGCACTGCTTCCGGCCATCCTTAAGCCCGGTTCAGGGTCCACTTAATGTGGACATGCTAGTTCGAATTAGCAAAACGCTAATTCGAACTAGTTTTTTAGTCTGGATGCGTTAGTTCGAATTAGCTTAGTTCGAATTAACTAATTCGAACTATGTTAGTTCGAATTAACGTTGTAGTGTAGACATACCCTATGTTTCCTCTAAGTCAGTGGTTCCCAACCTTTTTGATCATATAAAATGACCTTTTCAATCTATTAAAATTTCACTGACTTCCCCCTCCCTGGAGGAGGAAAAAAGAAAAGAAAAATAAATAAAGAAAAATAAAAGAAAAAAAGTAAGGATTGAGCCCGCCTTATTTTTAAATTTTCCATGGACCCCCTGCAGTACCACCATGAACCACCAGGGGTCCACGGACCACAGGTTGAGAACCACTGCTCTAAGTACATGATGCCAAAACGGTACATGCTTTTACATTTAGGCTAAGTTAGAAAATTGAATAAAGAAGAGGTTGTAACTTTGATGATCTGTTCTCTAGAGTTATGTTCTCTCTAGGCATCCTTTTGTTTTGTTTTTAGCTTCTAAGTAGCTCCTAGCTTCTAAGTAGGAAAAGTACAGGTTTGACACACAACGAGATCTTAATTCCAGTAGATTATGTTGCCATATGTGGGATTTTTTCAAATGTGTTTAAGAGTTTTACTGAATGAGGGCATACATAGAGTGGACATAACCTCAAAAATTAATAAAACAATTTGCCCAGTATTAAAGACTGACTTAAATTGACCAGTGGGATGAAAAGTCTGTCCCACATGATATCAAATGTCTAGGTGGGTATGTGAACCCAATAATCAAAGGTATGGGAAGAATATGTAATCTGCACATACATGTTTTTATCATGTTTTCAGGTTAACGAGACCCAACGGTGAATATTTCTTTCGTAAAAATATTGTAGCCATGTTGTCCAGGGCTATTAGGGTATGTCAGTACTATCCTCCGGATCAATGGGCAACAATTGATCCAGTCAATTTTTCACATCTAATAAAGACCCAATAAATTGATTGTCATATCCTCTGCCATCTACCCAACTACTTCATCAGAATGAGAAGTGTAGTCAGAGTCAAGAGGAGAGCATCTGCCATTGACTCACTGCAGTGAAGACCCCATTATATGTAGATGTTAGTACATCAACTTCAGCTACATTATTCATGTAGCTGAAGTAGCATAATTAAGATCGATGCTCTTGGTAGTGTAGACCAGGCCTTAAAAAGACAAAGTGGGTGCTATAATATGCACTATCTTTTATTGGACCAACTTCTTTGGTGAGAGACAAGCTTCATTCAGTAAAAGAAATAACCTCACCCACCTTGTCCTTCTAAATTGTGAGCATTTAAAAAGCATTTTCACTAAATATTAGGGCTGAAATCTTTGCCCCATAAAGTAAATGTCAAAGCTCACATCCCTCTTTTAGATATTCAGTTTAGACACAATTCCTCCCTGGGGACCACGCCCGTGGATGCCACTGCCCATGCCATACAGTGCACAGTGGCAGTACTGGAGCCCATGGGCATGTAATTATAGGAGAAAGCACATCAAAAAGATGGACAAACAGCATGTGTCCTCCCCTCCACCTCAGTCTCCATCTCCTCAGAGGCACCAGAAAAATGCACAATATCAGCAAACCCGTGAATCAGGATCAGGATACTTCTCCTGATACCTACCAAATGAAGCAATAATGCCACCACCTCCGGCAATAGCCAATGACTTCATGTCCTTCCAGGACCTTTTTAAAAGGGTGGCAGTGGATTTAAATATTGCCACGAAGGAATTCTCCAACACTCAACATGAGCTTATGAACATACTAGAGGTCTCCCCTACTGCAAATATTGCTCTGCCCATAAATCCTGCTATCATAGACCCTGTGAATATAATTTGGCAGACCCCTGCAACCATACTGCCCACCTGCAAGAGAGCTGATAGAAAATATTACATTCCCCCAAAGGGTTCTGTATTTCTGTTCACCTACCCCCACCTAGCTCTTTGGTAGTCGATATGGCCACTAGGTCAACAGCCACTGCGGTAGTTATGAGGAGAGCCTCTTGGTTTAACTCTGCAGTGTTTCCCAGGGAAATACAGTCCACAGTGGAGGATCACGGGCAAGACGCTCTTCTCAACAGAAACCAAAAAGGTCCTCCATTCCATGAAGGACTCAAGGGTGACTCTGCACTCCCTGGGTATTCATACGCCTAAAACCAGAAGGAGAAAATATAGGTACTAATTATACCCAAGACCAGATATCCGTCATGCACTTACTACCAACAGATAGAAGATCACCAGGCTCAACAACAACATGGTCGGAGCAGGCAGCAGCACGGACATGATCAAACCAGTGCTATGAACCACTCACCTTAACAAAACAGGCAAAGTTGAGGCATTGGTCAAGGAACTGAAAACATCTTCCCCTGCTCCAGAGTCACTACCTTCTGACAAAATATTCAGTCGTTGGCTTCTGACCTTTCACACCGCATGGCAGGGCATAACATCTGACAATTGGGTGCTACAATCAATCTGTACAGGATATACTATCCCCTTTATTTTCTTTCCTCTCTCCACCTACCCCGTCCCCGTCTTCATGGACCACGCTCATAATTTTAGACTTTAGAGTCCTTAACATTCATCCTGTTCATAGGCACTTTCTCCGCTTTGTCCTAGATACGCGCCACTACCAATACACTGTCCTGCCATTTGGACTCTCCACAGCACCTAGGATCTTCTCCAAGATGCTCACTGTAATCACCACCTTCCTAAGGAAACTTGATGTCATCATTTTTTCCTGTCTCAATGACTGCCTGATCAATTGCAAATCAGAGGCACAGTCCCATCATGATATCCATTCTGTCATGACTTGCTTCCACTACTTGGGCCTACTAATAAATGAAACAAAGTCAGTGCTTACACCAGTAAAGCCCATACAGTTGAGAGGGGCACAACTCGACTCAAGGGTCAAGAGGCGTCTTTGCCTCTTGAAAGATTTGAGAAGATCAGGGACCTGGTTCAAAAGCTACGCATGATGGCGTAGGTCACGGCACATGATTGCCTTCAGCTGTTCAGCCACATGGTGATATGCATCCCAGTTGTCCCCAATGCATGCCTATTCATGAGGTGCCTACGAGGTTGGCTCAGTTTGGTCTACAGGCCAAATTACCATCCCCTCACCAGAGCTCTCTCCATTCCAGCCATGATAAAAAATGCATTACTATAGTGGACAAAGACACAGAACCTGTGCATAGGAATCCCATTTCAAGCACCAGAGTCCTCCCTCCATTGTTATCACAACAGACACCTCCCTCATGGGCTGGGGAGCACCCATGGAAAATTCAACAACACAGTGCCTCTAGACACAAAAAGAAAATGTCCTCCATATAAATGTATTTGAATGAAGAGCCATAAAACTAGCTTGCCAACACTTACTTCCAACAATAGCCTACAAGCATGTCAAGATATACACTGGGGCTATGTCTAGACTGCAGGCTTCTTTCGAAAGAGGCTCTTTCGAAAGCATCTTTCGAAAGAGCCTCTTTCGAAAGATCGCGTCTAGACTGCAGGCGGATCTTTCGAAAGAGAAATCCGCTTTTTCAAAAGAGAGCACCCAGTGAGTCTGGATGCTCTCTTTCGAAGACGGCCTCTTTACATTGAAGAACGCCTTCTTTCGAAAGAGGAACTTTCGAAAGAAGGCGTTCTTCCTCGTGAAACGAGGTTTACCGCCATCGAAAGAAAAGCCGCGTTCTTTCGAAATAATTTCGAAAGAACGCAGCTTGAGTCTGGACGCAGGGGAAGTTCTTTCGAAAAAAGGCTACTTTTTTCGAAAGAACCCCTGAGTCTGGACACGGCCTGACAGTGTTGCCAGCATGTTTTACATAAACAGACAGGAGGCATCCATTCCCACACCCTCTGTACAGAAGCTATTGCCCTGTGGAACTGGTGCCTCTCCCATGGCATCACTGTAAGTGCATGTTACCTATCAGGCGCTTTTACCATCACAGCTGATGTGTTGAGCAGATCATTACTTCAACAGCACGAGTGGCAGATAAATGAGGGGTTACTAGTGTTGCCTGGTCCAAGATTACATGTTAATTTCTAATGACCACATTTAGGGTTGACAGGTTTTTTGTCCCAGGATCAAGCCCAGTATTCAATTATTCTGTGGTTGGGAACCCTGATGTGCATGGTTGCAACTCTCACGCTATAGAAACTCTTATATATTTACAAATTTAGTTTATTAATACAGTTAGCACAATCAAGAACACCCCAATTTCATAAGACAGATAGGGAATGTACGTCCATATTTCCATACCATATACTTACATAATTCCTTCTAGAACAATCTTAGGTGTTAGCCCATCATCTTTCTCATTATCGTCACCTTCCCTCACCCCCAGTGGCCATCATTCTGGCCCTTCCCAGGACTACATCTTCTTCTCCTTATCGCCCCTTGGCTGGGGTCCCACTTTTATATGTTACGCTGATGCTGACATGTTTGATACATATTCTGTAGAGGATATTTCTAATGTTGAAGAGTCCTTTTTCTATAGGTCAGTGTATCATTGCTATCAACTTATTATCATATACATCAATTCATTACCATGGTCCTTTGTGGTCATCTATCACATGCCGTGTGCTGATTACTCAGTTCAGCCTGAACTAGTTATTATGGGACTTTTTATATAATGATGCATCTGCTGAGTATTTTCCTACCACCATCCTATTTGGGTGAAAGGTCCTAGACATAAGTTCCCCTTTGCAGTCCAGGAAAGCTACAAATAAGCTATGACCTGTGTCTGGGAGAGACCCATGTCTCAGCCACAGAAATCTGCTAACCTTAGCTTCTGCTATCTTGCAAACAGCCTGTTACAGCCTTTGGAAAATTTCTTGCGTTACGGCTCTTAACCATTACCTCTATACTATATTAATGAATTAATCTAAATCAACACAATCATATTATTAGCATGATAGGCAAGCAACTTAATAGGCTACACTAGACGTGATCATCATGTGATGGGGACACCCTCTAATAGACCTTTTCACCACAAGTGCCAACAAAAAGTGCCCTCTATCCTGTTCCAGTCACCGCCTCCTTTACGCCTTTCCCCTGTTTCCTCTCCTCCACCGCACAAGACTCAAGATATGGTGAGACAAGGTGAGAGTTATTCTCATAGCCCTAAATCGGCCCAGGTAGCTGTGGTTCCCCTTCCTCAACAAAATGGCACTGTTTCTGCCTATTTCCCTGCCATGCAACCCCAGGATGATATACCAGCCACGTCTACAGACCCAACACCAGTGGTTCCTCAGGCTCCATCTAAAGGCCTGGTCTGTGGCTGGGTCTCAGGCATAGAGTTACAGTGCTCTGACCAAGTACACAATGTGCTCTTACACGGCTGAGCAGCCTCAATGTGTAAAACATGTTCTGATAAATGAACACGTTTAACACACTGGGCTCTCCCTCACAGCATCTCTCCTGAGACTGCCCCATTACCTGTCATCCTTGACTACATCCTGTACTTAAAGCAGTCCAACCTTTCTGTCAGTTCTGTCAAGGTGCACCTAGCTGCTATAACCACATTGCATACAAAAATATACGATAACACAATCTTCACTCATCCTATAACAAACCACTTTATGAAGGGCCTCCAATCTCTATATCCTGACATAACTCCACTGAAGGAGCATGACAGACCCACCAAACCCCTCCCCCCCGCTTTTAGAAATGGATTTTTGGACATGAATATACATATCTCAAAAGTGTTTTGAGCGAATCATTTTGTGTAACCCATCAATCTTCATGTCATAATCCACTGGTTCTCTTTATCTTACTCTGTTGTATGTATCATTTGTGTGTGTAAAATTAGACATGTGGCGTGGGGAATACTTTGTGGGTTTCAAATGTATGAATGAGAGATATGGAGGGTGTTACCCTCAACTGTTAAATTATCTCTTTTTTCTTCAGCCTGAGCAGTGGTTGGTAGGGAGTGGCCTCAGTCCTTTAACAAAAAGAATAGGAGAGCAGAGGCCTGGGGGTCTTTTGGCTGGGCTGCACCTGAAGAAAGGAGCCTGAGACCCCAGGGTGGGGAAGAGAGCCCTGGGTTTAGACTGGCAGCTGGAAAAGAGGCGTTAGGGTGAGTTTAAATTTGCACTGAGGTTTCAGCATAGAATTAGCCAAGCGGTTTTGTTTCTTTTGATTTGTAACCTACTTTGCTCTACCTGTTTTCACTTATTACTACTTAAATCCTACTGCTTCAACTTAATGAAACCATTTTTATTTTCTATCAAACCCAGTGTAAGCGATTGTTACCCGGGGGGAGGGGTAACCAGTGTGCACATTCCCTCTTTCATTGTTAAAGGTGGCTTACCTAGTTCTTTGAGGTTTGATCCCATCTGGGGGAGTGATATCCCTGGAGGCTGGGCCCTAAACTGCACTCTCCTTGGACCTGAAGAGGTTCAGTGTCTGTACTGCTTCTTGGTGGGGGCAGGGACCTCAGCTCGGGGCCTTGGCTGGGGGAGACCAGAGGAGCTGGCCCAGCAGGACCGGGAGGTGAGGAGCCCCAGAGAGCGGGAAGGCAAGTGGCAGTGGCCGTGTCAGCACCCCGGGACGCACCCCCGAGGGGTTGTCTGTGACCTCACCCTGTCACACTATAACAAACCACTTTATGAAGGGCCTCCAGTCTCTATATCCTGACATAACTCCACTGAAGGAGCCATGGGACCTGCATTTGGTTCTCAACTCTCTCACCAAGCCCCCATTTGAACCCATGGCCACTTGCTCACTTATTCGTCTCTCTATGAAAACTGCATTTTAGTGGCAATTATATCCACCTGGCAGATGGGAGAAATGGCTGCCCTGTTGGCAGATCCTCCATACATCACCTTTTTCAAGAATAAAGTCACAGTATATACCCATCACAAGTTCCTCCCCAAAGTGTGCTCCTCATTCCACATAAACCAGACCATTCACTTACGTGTGTTTTTCCCCAAACCTCATGCCAATACTTTGGATGCAAGGATGCAGTCCCTTGATGTTTGCAGGGCGCTCTCATTCTACATTCACAGAACAAGGCCTTTCAGAGTTTCGCCCACATTCTTTATATCCACACTAGAATGCAAGAAAGTACAAAAGATATCCTCTCAAAGACTATCTCATTGGATCTCTGACTGCATAGCCCTATGCTACCAGCTCAACCAACTCACACCACGTACCTCCATTTGAGCCCATGCAGTCTGTGGCTCACCCAGTGGTGTAGCTCGGGGCACAGTTGCCCCTGGGCGCCACACTATGGGGTGCCAATTTAGCTGCTGGGCCACTTGCTCCCTGCAGACAAGCCGCCAAGGCAGGGCCAGGCGGCGGGAGTGGGCACTTCAAAGGGTCTGCCCGGGAGCCCAGCACCCCGGCTCGGGAGCCACAGCCGCCCCTATTGCACAGTTTGGCACAGTTTTGCCTTTGTCCTTCCCCCTCCGGACGCATAACACTCTCGCTATACCACGGGGCTTACCTCCGCGAGATCCCTCTGAGGACACATGCTCTGCAGCCACATGGGCTTCTGACCAAATGTTTGCAAAGCTCTGTGCACTTTCTTATGGACCACTGTCCTCAGTAAGAGTTGCCAAGGCTGTGTTATGTACAGCTTACCTGCCAGATCTGAAGTCCCTGCCTCCTTAGGACATATTGCTTTGCAGTCACCTGCTGCTGTGGAGCACCCACAGGAACATCTCGAAGAAGAAGAAGTTACTCACCTTTGGCAGTAACTGACGTTCTTTAAGATGAGCGTCCCTGTGAGTGTTCCACTACCCTCCCCTCCTCCTCTCTACTTCGGAGACCTTTTCTACAAGCAGAGTTTCTGGGTGGGGAAGGAACTGAAGGGAGACTGGCTCTATATGCGCGGTTGCACCATGTGGCACTCGCACACCCTGCTCACTGCGCGTATGTGGCCCTCCTAGGCACTGCTGTGAAGAATCCAGTCTGTGGCTCTAGACCAGCTGACACTGGCTGTGGAGCACCCACAGAGATGCTCATCTTGAAGGACATCAGTTACTGCCAAAAGTGAGTAACCTCCTCTTCCGGCCCAAGGTAATGGAGCAGCAGTTAAAATAAACTAGAATGTATTTCTTCTCATTGGTTGATGACTGATGCATAACAAATAACTCTAAGCTAAGAAGGAGCAAGCACAGAAATAAAAATTAACTGTCGTGTGTGTTTTTTTTTCTCCATAGATCAGCTGTCAGAAGAAACTGTTTTTCTGAGATGTGCAATGTGTATTGGCAGACAGGTCCATGGAGGCCCTGCAGTGTAGACTGTGGAAGTGGATTCCAGTCACGGCGAGTAAACTGTATACACAGGAAGAATAACAAACCTGTGGCTGATCAGTATTGCGGGTGGAGGAAGAGACCAATGACCTGGCAACATTGCAATGTCACTTCCTGTGGCAGTACGTAAACATTTATTTATATCTGAGCACGGAGATATTTGTAGTAGTTATATTTAGAGAGCAACTCAAACAGTACCCTAATGATTTTACAAGCATCTGATTGCACATCAAAGGTAAAGCCATTTTCTCCAACAAACATTTTATTGTCCCTGCTATACTTTTCTCTAGTTCTGAATCACTTTGATATTTAAGAATTAAAAGCACCAGTTAGAATCTGCCATGTTATAAGTTAGTCATATATAGGTTTCCCTACGCAGCCAGGCCAGCACAATTCATATATGAGACTCTGAACACATTGCTGATTTTACCAAATTGTGGAATAGCTTTGTGAAATGGAAAACAGATAAGTGGATATGATAAGATCACCAGTCATATTATCTGTGATCGCATTTGAACCCCTATTGCTAGATGGAAAATACCTTGCATGGCAAGAGTTACCATCAAACCATTGTTTGTGTAACTATGATGATTGTTTTTACTATTTATCCCTTATTCATTATAAAGCCTTTTAATGTTTAACTATATTTTTCAGAAGGCGAATGCAAGGATACAACTCACTACTGTACATTTGTAAAACATCTAAAGTTATGCTTAATAGATCTCTACAAACAAAGGTGCTGTCAGTCATGTCAAGAAGTATAATTCTTCTATGGAAAATTCATGATGGTGCAGTGAAGAGATGAGAAAACAGGTTCATTAAATCTAGACTGTTCAGAGAATATACTTGTAAATAAGACAGTAGGCGTAATAGTTAAATGGATACATGGGGCTGATGAAAACAGCATTGACAGCATTGTGGATTGATGTGTTTGAGGGGAAACTTTGCTGGAAACTCGTATTGTCCACTTCACTGCAAAGAAACTTTTAATCTTTTATACATTTTCATGTCTGGATTAAGAGGAGAATATCATGGTACATCATCTATAGAACTTCATAGGTCATTATAGTTCAATTTTATTGGGGGAAGAAGAACATTATCTAAAAAGGACCAGATAATGCTTACTGTCCTTTACTTATAAGAAAGCCAAAGTCACTAAATTATTTTCAAGAATTTTGGAATGCAGCAACTGACTTCCTTTTTTATTTTCATTGTGTTATCAAATTTAATAAGATATTTAAATGTATAGAAGCAGTGGCTTGTAGCTATAAAGATTTTGGCAGTGACTGCATTTTCATAAGCAGCCTGATCTTCAACTATGAATAAGGGTCAATCTCACAGCTAATAAGATTAGCTGTTAGTACATACACCACAGTACATTTAATTTTTCATTCCTATATGTATATGTATGCATTATAGATGCTGTCATTATTTTCAAAACAGCAATAGATCTGCTTTTGAATAAATGAGGTGTTGTTTTCCTTTGCTCCTATTGATTCTCACTGAAATATGATCAAAGTTGTGGCATGATTTTAAATTAGACTCAGGATTTCCTTATAAGAGCTGGAAATGAAATATTCATGAGTGCTATTCTCTTGCACATAGTCAAATAAGGAACAAAGCCAATAACTGGCCAAATGTGCCTGTCCGACTTTATCTCTTCAATAAATATTTTTATTTTTCCAGACATGAAAAAAGTAAGAGGAAAGAGTTGAAAATATGAAGATAGAAGCATAAGAAATCAATTTCATTTAACTTAATTTTTGTCGTGACCATTATCCATTCAAGGGTGGGGTTTTTTTTTTTTTTTGTGCATTAGTAAATTCTGACCATGACATCCTTAATTAAATCTTTTTCTGGACTGCAAATTATATGCTTGATAGGTCTAAACATTTGGCTTTACTCTGGAGAAGCCTGCACAAGGCTGAAGATGGCATCTCACTTTTGCACATTCCAACCATAGCACAAATTGGAAGCCTGAATGCATATTTTTAATTGGACCCTGCATTAGTAGACTAGACTGCATTGAATTGTAATTAGTAAACATATTGTAAAAACAATTTTAGTAATCGTATTCCTACACAATGGGTTCTCATCACTGAAAATCAGACTATCACTACTGTATAAAAAGTGTTTGACGTGGTCAGTTGTGTCCTAGATGACTGCAAAAGGAGGATATTCCTGATCATTATCTTTTTAATCAATAATGGGTTTTAATTGATTAAGCAGTTTTTTAAATTAAAACAACTGTAAAATAATTTTGTATATATTTATTGTCTGATTTAAAAGTGCAATATTTTGTTTTGTACAGTGTGTAATAAAGATTTTGGGACATATATTTTTCTTATTACCAAAATTTCTGTCATAGTTTTTTTGTTGTATTTAAAGTTTTCAAATGTTAACACATAACACTCCTTTGTTGCTTTTATTTTATCTTCGGTTAAATGTGCATGCTATTTTGAGATGGTGCTATAAATGGTTGCTATTGCAATTGGCAAGACATTCCTTTACTTTATTTTTACTGCCACTCCAGTAACCAAAGATGACTAACATTTATCTTTCACTGATATTTCTGAAATAAACTCTACTTGAGTTATTCAACTGCATTATTATACGGAGATTATTTATTAAGGTCATTTCCATAGAACCCATGTTATGGTCACTAGTATTATGTTACCATTCTGTTTCTTCGCTAGTTTTAATTTTTCCAAAAAATGGCAATATTTCTCATTTTTCTGGTTTCCGGAACAGATCTTCAGCCCCACTGTAATATGCCTGGCATTGATCTAGAGGTGTAATGCAGACTTAAAACTGGCTTACGTAAATTTCCATTACCAAAAACATTCATATCACCAGCTCTATAACACACTCACATGCTCCCATTCACACCTTGTAACTCCTGGTATATGGAACATGTCTGGGGTAAAGGGCAGGAGAGAGCAGGAATGTCACTCTGCTAGCAATGCCAGCGGCTGAAACAGCTCTTTGGATACTATTGCAGATGGGTGGGAATTAGAACAAACTTGAGTCTGCTGTAAATTGCACTGAGCATTGAACCAGAATGAGTCAGAATTGCATGTAAACGTGGTGTAGAGCCCTTCTGCTCTCCTCTGCACTGCTGAGGAAATAATGGTGTTTAAAGAGTAACCCTAGATGCTAATAATGAAATACTGTACATGGTCTGTGCCACCTACTAGCTCTTTTTCTGAATATCCTTTAGAAAGAAGGAATTCTACATAGCCATTGTACTGATCGTTATGGTGGTATGGTGTATAAAAGGTGTTCTAGAATTGTGACAGAACCTTTTAACACTCCCCTTTCCCATTTTTTTATTTCAGTGTGCAACTGTATTGAGCTTTTCCTGATTTCATAGAATCTCCCCATTGACTTGTAATTAAATTAGAACCTGGTAACACCACGAAAATCATGGTGAGATTTTATTATTGGGTCTGAGCTGTGCAATAGTGTTTGCATAAACCCAAGGTGGATGTTTCATTACAATTTTTTTCCAGTGGAGCTAAAGTTAATGTAGATATTTTGACCAGTTTGTGTAACATTCCGTTCTGCAGGCAGTACTCTGTAAATTTGCACCCATTTATTTAGCATCTCCCTGGGAACAGCACTAGCTACTGTGGCTAGCACATCCAACATAAAACTACAACTTCCAGTTTCACCATTGGTTGTGTTTAGTAGAGCACTACTAAGACAAAGCAAAATTATGTGAAGCCTTGTAGGACGACAATATAATTTACATTTGATACCAGCTACTCTCAAGGTTAATAAAACAAGACACTAACATGCTGATATATTAGATTAACTGTATTAAGATCCAGAGGGTAGCTGTGTCTAGTCTGTTTCAACAAAACAATGAGGAGTCCTGTGGCCCCTTTAAAAACAAACACATTTTATTTGGGCATAAGCTTTTGTGGGCTGGAGCCCACTTGCAGGTGATGAAGTGGGATCCAGCCAATAAAAGCTTATGCCCAAATAAATCTGTTCATTTTTAAGGTGCCATGGGCCTCCTCATTATATTAAGATCATATAGTCTGAATTTTGTTTTAACCTTTAAGACAATAAAAAAACTACCAAGGAGAGCATGCAGAGAACTGAGTCCATAACCCAAGATCACATCCCCACCAGAGAAAATGTTTATATTTACGTATCAGTTACCGGTATGTGTCAGGGCACTAGTGTGTGAAGACAGGCGCGTTTCTTCTCTGCACCTCCTGCAGCACAGCTACTCTTCTCTTGCTTCAGATTGCACTCAGTGGGGGGGGGAGGGGGAGATGAGGCCAGGGACAGTGAGGCAGTGAGCAGTAGGCAGTGAGCAAAATCTGGACAGTTTAAATCAGATTGTGGGAGTAGGGTGGGAGAGTATATGACTACAGCTGGATCTTGCAGGGATCTGTGCAGACAGAGCCAGTTACTATGGGAGTACCCTGCCATCAGAGCTGAGACACAACCATGAAATGGGAAGAGATGCCTAGTTGAATGCCCCCTTTGTGAGGGAGGCTGATTCCAGAGTGTGCACTTCTACTCATTTCCTGGTTACAGTGTATGCCCAGAAAAACCTAAATTAAACACAAAGTTGGTTCAATGTAATGTCCCTCCTTAATTTAATGCATAAATCCCCATGAGTTCTCTGGCTGTCGTCACTGTAGAGAGCCCTCCTGGGTTGTCTCCTTTTCCAGCTTTGTTTTCATAGCTTCCAGAGGGTAAAGCCAGAAAGAATCACTATGATCACCTAGTCTGGCTGCCTGCATTACACAGGCCATAGAATTTCACTCAGACTCTGTCTACACTGCAAGATTTTTGCGCAAAAGGCTTTTTGCAAAAGAGATCTTCCGCAAATACTTCTTGTGCAAAAGCGTGTCCACACCTCAAAAGTGCATCGCAAAAGCGAGCGTCCACACTGTATGGACGCTCGTGCTCAAGAAAGCTTGGATTGCCATTAACAGAATGGCCATCAGAGCAGCTGTGCTTTTTCTAATAGGCTCTTTTCCGCAGGAAATCCCTGCGGAGCATCCATGCGTGCCTTTTGCGCAAGAGCTGTAGCACAAAAAGGAGTTATTCCTCATGGGGAAAGGAATAACTCTACCGGCAAAAGCCCTCTGTCCTGTCGATTTCCTGTGTTTTGGGGAGGTTTTTTGCACAAAAATGCGCTTGAGGTGTGAACGCTCTGCCAGTTTTTTTGCAAAAAAGGCTGTTTTGTGCAAAAACTTTGTACAGGCAGTCCCCGAGTTACGCGGATCCAACTTATGTCGGATCCGCAGTTACGAACGGGGCTTTTCTCGCCCTGGAGGACATGAGCGGCGGGACGCCCAGATGCGCCGCGGTCCCCCCGCCCGCGTCCTCCGGGGTGAGAAAAGCTGCTCCGCGTCTGCCTGCTCTGTTGGGGGGGAGTCCTCCCCAGCAGACCAGGGAGACGCGGAGCAAAGCCCTGGAGCACACGGGCAGCAAAGCCACGGAGGATGCGGGCGGGACCGCGGCGCGTCTTGGTGGTCCCGCCACCCGCGTCTCCCTGGTCTGCTGGGGGTGGGGTGGGGCACAGCCGACGACGACGCCTGGGGTAGAGCAGCTGGGGCGCTGCCGGGTTGGTCCCGCAGCGCTGCTCCTCGGTGCTACTGGACCAACCCAGCAGCACCCCAGCTGCTCTGCCCCAGGCATCCCCAAGTCAGCCGCTGCTGAAACTGACCAGCGGCTGACTACAGAAAGCCCGAGGCAGAGTTGCTCTGCCCCAGGCTTCCTGGAATCAGCCGCTGATCAGTTTCAGCAGCGGCTGACTTGGGGACACCTGGGGTAGAGCAGCTGGGGTGCTGCTGGGTTGGTCCCCGCAGTGTTGAGGTGCGGCGCTGCGGGGACCTACCCGGCAGCGCCCCAGCTGCTCTGTCCCTGGCGTCCAAATTCAGCCACTGTTGAAACTGATCAGCGGCTGATTCCAGGAAGCCCGGGGCAGAGCAACTCTGCCTCCAGCTTCCTGTAGTCAGCCGCTGGTCAGTTTCAGCAGTGGCTGAATCTGGACGCCAGTTCCGACTTACATACAAATTCAACTTAAGAACAAACCTACAGTCCCTATCTTGTACGTAACCCGGGGACTGCCTGTAGTATAGACTTAGCCTCAGGGATTCCTTCATTCTGCCTAGCTGCTGATGACTGATCTGTATGTGTCTGTTAAAAGGAGATGCCCCCTACTACCTCAGGGTATGTCTATACTACCCCCCTAGTTCAAACTAGGGGGGGGTAATGTAGTCATATGGAGTTGCAAATGAAGCCCGGGATTTGAATTTCCCGGGCTTCATTTGCATAAAGCCGGCCGGCGCCATTTTTAAATGCCAGCTAGGTCAGACCCCGTGCCGCGCGGCTACACACGGCACGGACTAGCTAGTTTGGATTAGGCTTCCTAATCCGAACTAGCTGTACACCTCGTTCCACGAGGTTGTGAAGGCTAGGACTATAACAGGGTTTAAAAGAGAACTAGATAAATTCATGGAGGTTAAGTCCATTAATGGCTATTAGCCAGGATGGGTAAGGAATGGTGTCCCTAGCCTCTGTTTGTCAGATGGTGGAGATGGATGGCAGGAGAGAGATCGCTTGATCATTACCTGTTCGGATCACTCCCTCTGGGGCACCTGGCATTGGCCACTGTCGGCAGACAGGATACTGGTCTGGATGGACCTCTGGTCTGACCCAATATGGCTGTTCTTATGTTCTTCATTAATCTCACAATTTCAAATCTGCGTCTTTTTACTAACCTGCCGGTTTGATTTTAGTGATTCACATGTGGCAAGTGTTATACAGACAGTGACAGCAGAGCTTCGCAGGAATCCCCCAAACACCCGCCCATTGAGAGGGACTCCAGCCATTGTGAAGTCCATTTGTGAGTCCCACCACAGTGAGTGCACGGTGCCTTAGAAAACTAAATGGGTCATGCCAGCCCAAGGAGCTTGCACTGCCTGGATCCTATGGGTACGATGCCAGGTTAGCCGTCGATGCCAAATGGGGAGCAGAGTTAGGGTCCAATTTACTGGCAAAACCAATGAAAATGTCCAGCCCCTGTGCTCTGTGCTGTCCTCCCAGGCAAGAGGGAGCCAGAGAAGAAGATGCTAAGAAAAAGGAGATACAAAGTGAGCATCTGTGCAGCTGGCTGGGCTGTGACCCTCAGAACCTCTCAGCCATGGGAGCCCCTCCATGCTTTGGGAGAACCCTGACAGGTAAAGGACAACCTTATTGTTCATGATAAAAGCCAAGTTTCTAGTCCTTGGCTTTGGGGGAAGCCTGGAAACATGAACCCACAACTATGGCTGAGCCATTGATGTCTCCTAAATGTCACAGGCACTCGTGGTAGAGAGCTAGTGCTGCTCCCACAGGGTATCTGGGAGGGAGCTGCCTTTGCTGCCTGGAGTACTCATGGCGCATGGAGCAGGCCGCCCTTTGCCAGCAGTAACAGCACAAGTTCCCTTCCCCCCATGCCACAGTTCCCTGTTGGGCTGGCTGCAAGGAGCTCAGTTCAGCACTGCCAGCAGCAAGGATCAGCCTTTCTGCAGCCAGCTCTGTCAGCCCCAAGCCAGGACCATAAACTACATCCCGGCCTTGCCCCACTTGCTGGAGGAGGCGGTACATGTCAGGTTCCAACAGAGTGAAGCGGGGGGAGGGAGACACAGGCCCAACAAAGTAGGGAGATACCATCAGCATAGAGGGAAGCAGGATAGTGAGATCGGGGGTGGAAGTAGGTAGCCAAGGGAGGAGCAGGATAGAAGAGTCCCAGGTCATAGTGGGGCAGGCAAAGCAGGATTCCAGAAGGCAGGGAGACAGGTGGGGGGCCTGGAAAGGGAATACCTTGGCCAACTGGAATTTTAGCCTCCAGTTACTGACAGGTTTCCCTCTCTGAATGGACATTTTGGTCTAAAACAGGACACCAGGAAATCCTACTGCAGGGGTGGGGAACATGTAGTGGATTGGGGGTTGCTGACCCACAGAAAAATCAATCAGGGGCTCCACACAAGTGAGACGCTGGAGGGGGGCTGGAGTGCCAGCATGGGCTCCCCAATGCTGGTGTGGGGGAGTCCTGAGCCTTGGAGGCCAGATCCAGGCATGCCATGGACTTCATCCATCTCTGGGCCTTAGTTTCCCCACCCCTACCCAGTGGTTAGAGAACCGCTGCCCTTAGGATCTCTAACCCTAGCTCCAAGTCCCCCTACCTCTTGGAATCGTAACCCTATGATGGGGACTCCTGCCTATAGCAAATCTAAGCCTCACCCAAAGTGTCCCACTCATAGGAATGCTAACTCTAAAGTGGGACCTCTCATCAGAATCCTGGCCCTAGTCCCAACTCTTCTCTACCCCTGGAAACCTAACCCTAAGGCAGGGACCCATCCCATGCCTGATGCTAACCCAAATCCCATTACCCATAGGAACCCTAACCCAAGCCTGAACTCCCCTACCTATAAGAACCTTACTAGGGCAGCAACCCTTGCCTATCGGCTCCTTCATCCTAGTCTCAAGTATCCTACACATAGAAACCCTAACCTGAAGACAGAGAATTCTACCTATAGAAACCAAAACCCTAATGGACTTCAGGTTAGGGTTACAGTTCCTATGTTTAGGGGCCCTCATCATAGGGTTAGAAATTCTATGGAAAGGGGTCTCCATACTAGGGTTAGGATGCCTATGGATAGGGGAGTTGGGGCTACCATAAAGGCTTCTCTAGGGAGTGGACTTGAGGCTAGGGTTAGCATTTCTCAGGGCAGGGGACTTGAGGATAGGCTTACGGTTCCTATAGATAGGAACCCTAGGTTTAGGATTTTTGTGGGTAGCAGCCTCCACCCTAGGGTTAATCCCTGTGGGTAGGGCTGGCTACCCTAGAGTTCCCATAGGGTTGGGGTTCCTATGGATATGGGACTTGGGGCTAGAGTTAGAGTTCCTAAGGACAAGGTATGAGGTCCCCACGCTGGGCTTGGGGTTTCTATAGGTAGGGAACTTGGGGCTAGGGTTAGGGTTCTTATGGGTAGGGGCTTCCACTCTAGTGTTATAGTTTCTATATGTAGGAATCCCACAGTAGGGTTGGTATTCCTATCGGTAAGGGATTGGAGCTAGGAGCTAAGGAGTTAACCTTACCCATAAGGATCTCCTTATGGGTAAGGTTAAGTTTCCCTCACCTTGGATCAGGGTTCCTATAGATATGGGACTTAAGGCTGGGATTAGCATTTCTAAGGGCAGGGGAATTGGGGCTAGGGTTAAGGTTCCTATAGTATTCCCCTCCCTGTTGTTAGGGTTCCTGTAGGTATGAATCTCTGCTCTAGGGTTAGAGTTCCAGTGAGTAAGGGTCCCCGTTCTAGGGTTAGGGTTGCTGTGGATAGGGGACTTGGGCTAGGGCTAGGATTCTCCAGGGTAGGGTTTCCTGCCCTTGGGTTAGTGTTCCTATAGGTAGGGATCTTGGGATTAGGATTTGGTTTCCCAATGGCAGGGGTCCCTGCCCAAGCCAATCTATCCTTCAAATAATGAGTTTAGAGGCAATATTCAGGGCAATAAAAGATAAATTTTAAAAAATCCTCCATTATACCTGATCTCCAAAAACACCTGCTTCGAACTCTGCTAAAGCACATGATCCTATGTATTTTTGTTAGTCTTAGAGGTTATGTCTAAACTACACCCCTCTGTTGGCAGAAGGATGTAAATTAGATGCATCAAAAGTGCAAATGAAGACGGGATTTAAATATCCCACGCTTCATTTGCATAATGGTGGCTGCTGCTTTTTTTCGAAATGGGGCTTTAAAAAAAAGGCAGTTTAGACAGGGCATTTTCGACAGAAATGCCCCATTTCGAAAGATCCTGTACTCCTCGTTTTTTGAAAAAAAAAGCGGCGGCCGTCATTATGCAAATGAAGCACGGGATATTTAAATCCCCGCTTCATTTGCACTTTCAATACATCTAATTTACATCCCTTTGCTGACAGAGGGGTGTAGTTTAGAAGTAGCCTAAGCCATGATCTACGCTAGGGAGTTATTTCAAAATAACTTCCCTTATTTCGAAATAACAACTGGAGCGTCCATGCTACCAAGCCCATTACTTTGAAATAAGGGGTTGGTTATTTTGAAATAATAACTCCCGCTTTCCATGAGGAATAATCCTTATTTTTTTAAATAGTTATTTCAAAATAGTGGTAGTGTGGATGTTCTGCAGCTGTTATTTGAAAATAACTGCTCCCCAAAGTCATTCAAAGTAATGACTCCCCAATGTTTCCTGGGGCTCTAAGTCAGGTCACATATTCACATTAAGGAAGAGCCTGCCTCAGACTAATTTCAAGGCTTCCCTGTAGTGTGGACACACTATTTCAAAATAGTTATTTTGGGAGTTATTATTTTGAAATAAGTTATTTCAAAATAATTTCCTAGTGTAGACATGCCCGAAGGTGCCACAGCACTACTTGTTGTTTTTCTGTTACATGTCTGAGTTTGCTCTTCTGGTTCCACTCAGTATTTACCATTATAATTTTATATCTACAAAACAACAAATAGTCCTGTAGCCCTTTAAAGACTAACAAAACATGTAGATGGTATCATGAGCTTTCGTGGGCGCAGCCCACTTCTTCAGATAACCAGAGTGTTGTATCTGTGAGTGGAGTGGCTGGTAGAGTCATCAAGAAAAGCAAATGCTTAGTGGGACAATATATCTAGGGAGGGGCAAAGAAATTTGAGAGCTGCTAAATAAAAAAAGGGATTCAGTGGTCAGCCTCTGATTCAGGGAAGTGTCTGGTCAGGGCAGCAAAGCTCTTAAACACTTCACAGGAACATAACTACAACTAAGGCAGAATTCAGCAAGGCAGCACTGCTATATCGTGCCAGTCCAGCCCTAAACATTTAATGAAAAATCCAGTCAGAAACACCTCTTTAAAAATGGGAAAAAAATGCATGAACTTTAAAAAAATTTAATTGACCTGATTATTTTTCGGTTACAGAAAATCAAATTGACAGAGCACAAAGAGAATCAAGAACAGCTAAAACTAACCACACTTGTAACAGTAGGCACCTCGTGTAACAGTTACAGAAAATAAGCATTTCCAACAGTCCAGGTTTCTTTTTCTGCTTGTTCTGACTGGAGCTCATGTGACTCTGTTCCTGCTTTGAACATATGACAGTGCTTGATTCCAGTCCTTTTATTGGTGATTTGGTATACATACAAATACACGATCCTTCAAAGCTAAAATGGCTTTCCTATAGTAATGAGTAAAAGATAATATACTTATGAGTTAGTGAAATTCATATCAAAAGTGATAAGACAACATATTAAGTATTGTAAGGGATCACTGGAAATCCTGGATATATTGACTGCAACTGAGATAAAAATATTTGAAATGACACTTAACAACTCTTACATAAACACACATTTTAATGAACCATTTATTCAGTCTACTTATTGTAACATTAAAATTCTGCATTGGGAAAACTAAGGACCAAAGTTAAATCAGCTGGTTTCTGTCTCAAAAAAAAAAAGATTATTACATTTGTTTGCTAAATTAGCAGATTATTTCTTTTTATTTCATGGTCACTTATGCATCATGGCTGAGAATTGTACCTTTAGGCTTTGGCCATAGTAGACTGAAACTATATTAATAATAGCAAAGTTAAAGACTATAGTTAGCAATGTTCTAGCATACTATCCTGGACCATCATAAAAAGGGTATTTGTTTTCTGAAGTCCATTTAATGATTATGTTATAGGCTACAAGGGTGGCTAGTTTGTAATGGAGTGTGGCTATCAAGATTTCCAGAGGGGAAAAAATCCTTTTCTACACTGGTCACAGAAGTAACATTAAAACAACATTTCAAACGTAGTGTGGGCAGTGTCTACATATTTATTACAGATTATTATAGTTTCATTTGCTGTGTAGTGAGAATTAAATAAGTTGCAAGCAACATTTAAGGCATCTAATTGCTCCTGTACACATTCAATGATTACAAATTGATTTCTAGCAAGTCATAATCTCATTTAAATGTACACAGTATATGCTTGGGGTGGAAACAGTAAAATCTGAGAAGCAAAGTAATTATAAGATGCACAATTAGCAAAAACAGATTCCACACAAAATGTTCAGATGCATCTTATTAATAAAGATATTTCAATCTTATAATAAAGACATCTCACATTTTTTTAAAAAGTTATAATTATCTTAAGTGATTTAACAATTTTAAAATTACAATAATAACTTGTACTTGAACAACTTCTCATTGAATTTGCCCAGAAAAAAAATTAAACTACAGGCAGTCCCCGGGTTACGTACAAGATAGGGACTGTAGGTTTGTTCTTAAGTTGAATCTGTATGTAAGTCGGAACTGGCGTCCAGATTCAGACACTGCTGAAACTGACCGCCAGTTCTGACTTACATACAGAATCAACTTAAGAACCCCAGGCGTCCCCAAGTCAGCTGCTGCTGAAACTGATCAGCAGCTGATTCCAGGAAGCCCGGGGCAGAGCAACTCTGCCTGGGGCTTCCTGTAGTCAGCGCTGGTCAGTTTCAGCAGAAGCTGACTTGGGGACGCCTGGGGCAAAGCAGCTGGAGTGCTGCTGGGTTGCTCCAGTAGCGCCGCTCCTGGGTGCTACTGGACCAACCTAGCAGCACCCCATCTGCTCTGCCCCAGGCGTCCTGATTCAGCCGCTGCTGAAACTGACCAGCAGCAGCTGAATCAGGACCTGGGGCAGAGCAGCTGGGGTGCTGCCGGGTTGGTCCAGTAGTGCCCAGAGCGGGCGCTGCAGGACCAATCGGCAGCGCCCCAGCTGCTCTGCCCCAGAGTCCAAAACAAAAGCCTGGTCTGCTGGGGGGGGGGGGAGCACACTAGCTGCCCCCCCCCCCCAGCAGACCAGGGACACGGGGAGCAGAGCCTCTGAGGCTTTGCTCTGGTAAAGCCTCAGAGGCGAGGGACCCCGCCGCGGCTGAGGCTTCAGTCCGGGAGCCTGTGGTCTGCTGGGGACCGTCCCCAGCAGACCACAGGCTCCCGGACTGAAGCCGCAGCCGCGGGGGGGTCCCGCGCCTCTGAGGCTTTGCTCTGGCAAAGCCTCAGAAGCGCGGGAACCCGCCCGGTGCCCCTGGTCTGCTGGAGACGGTCTCCAGCAGACCAGGGGCACCGGAGCAGCTTACCAACGGGGCTTTCTCGCCCCGACTTCCGGGGCGAGAAAGCCCCGTTCGTAAGTGCGGATCCGACGTAAGTCGGGGACTGCCTGTATAGGATTCTAAAAAAAAATTAAATGTACAAACTACTAAAATTAAAAGTTATGAAGCAACAGCTACTTCTTTTGGCATATGATTACCATTTGGGTGGGAAAATGGATTAATTTCTGGAGTAAATCTGCGGAAGAATTTGTGACCACGAGAATCAGTGTTTACAAAGACATATCCTGGAGGAGATGGATAGTTTGCTGGGCAGATCTCTTGTGCTTTTGGAGTATAATCTGTACGATACATGGTTTCATCTTCAAAACGAGCTGAAGTAGGGACTACAACACGTAGAGGTCTGAAACTCTGAACTGGAATTATCTCATGTGGTATATAATGAGACTTGAATGTGGTCAATCCATCAAATTTTCCAACTGGTTTTGGAATTTCCTGATGTCTTCTAATAATGTCTTGACGACAGCTGTCCCAAGCTTGGAAGTCTTCTTTCATTGTGGTGTTTCCCTGAAAAGGGGCATTACTACTTCTTCCATAAGAAACTGGTCTTATGGGGGCAACAGGACAGATCATGTGAGGAACATAATCAAGATGGCTTGTGGAGTTTAGATCCATGTTACCTGGAGGTGGAACGTAATCTCTTATTTTGCGAGCCTCAGGCAAGAAGACTGGCCATGGTTGAAAACAATCCCGGAATTCAGTGTTTCCATCAAAGTGAGCATTAGACCCAATTTTAGTGTATTCAGGCTTGTAGCTTTTTGTAAACTCTCCAAGTAGCCCCTTAAAATCATTCCGGTGGGTTGTGAGATCTTGAAAGGGTTGGCTGCTTGGCTTGTATTCTTCCTTTGGTCTGACAAATTTTGGTTCCAGTTGATGAGCAATGTAAGAACTGCGATGACTAGTAACACTGTCAAAAGGTACATCTGAAAGCTTGGCCACACCTGGAGGCTTAAAGCTTTGTCTGGGGTTCAGCTCCCTAGGAACAAAGTCATCTTGAAATGTAGTAGAATTCCCAAATTTTTCAGTAGGGGGATGATACATGTATTCCAATTTATATGGCTCCCTTCTTTGAACTTCCCATAATCTATAGTCATCTTTAAGACAAAAAACAATACTTAATGATAGAAAGAAATACTGTAGGTTTATTGTCAATTTTATTGTCGAAACCTAGTGACCATTACACTTACCTACATACTTCTAGCTTCCATCCAAGACATATTTCCCAATCAATTGTTTACAGCCAGGATACAACCAGATTTTCACCAATCCCACAGACAGAGACAAACACCTATAGGATCTATATCAAGCATTCTTAAAACCAAAATACCCACCCGGCGAAGTGAAAAAAATAGATTGACAGAGCCAGAGGAGTACCCAGACATCAGCTCCTTTAAGACATGCCCGACAAAGAAAACAACAGGACACTACTTGCCGTCACCTACAGCCCCCAACTTAAACCTCTCTAGGGCATTATCAATAATCTACAACCTATCCTGGAAAATGACTCCTCACTCTCACAGGCCTTGGGGGACAGGCCAATCCTTTCCCACAGACAACCCCTTAACCTCAAACAAATTCTTTCCAGCAACCACACAGGACACCGCCATCATATTCATCCAGGAACTCACCCCTGAAATCAACTCCACTGCCAACTCTGTCCACACATCTATACTAGTGACATTATCACAGGACCTACACACATAAACCATCACATCAGAGGCTCATATAACTGCACACCCACCAATGTGATCTATGCCATCAAGTGCTAGCAATGCCCCTCTGCCATGTATATTGGCCAAACTGAATAGTCTCTATGACAAAGGATTAATGGACACAAATCAAATATTCAAAAAGGCAAAACACAGAAACCTGTTGGGGAACATTTTAACTTGACCAATGATAGAAATGTAGCCGTGTTAGTCTTGGGTAGTTGAAGCAAAATGCAGGACAATGTAGCACTTTAAAGACTAACAAGATGGTTTATTAGATGATGAGCTTTCGTGGGCCAGACCCACTTCCTCAGATCAAATAGTGGAAGAAAGTAGTCACAACCATATATACCAAAGGATACAATTAAAAAAATGAACAAATATGAAAAGGACAAATCACATTGCAGAACAGAAGGGGGATGCGGGGGGGGGGGAGGGTGGGAAGGGGGAGGAAGGAAGGTAAGTGTCTGTGAATTGATGATATTAAAGGTAGGGAGAGTGGGATGTTTGTGAGTTAATGGTATTACAGGTGATAATTGGGGAAACTGTCTTGGTAATGGGTGAGAAAGTTCAAATTCTTGTTAAGTCCTTGTTGGCAAGTGTCGAATTTTAACATGAATGACAGTTCAGAGGATTCCCTTTCAAGTGCAGATGTAAAAGGTCTTTGTAGCAGAATGCAGGTGGCTAAGTCATTTAGAGAGTGTCCTTTCTGGTTAAAGTGGCAAGAAACTGTTTTCTCTTTGTGATCTTGTCTGATATCTGTTTTGTGGGCATTAATCCTTTGGCGAAGTGTCTGAGATGTTTGTCCAATGTACATAGCAGACGGACACTTTCGGCACATGATAGCATAGATTATATTTCTGGATGCGCAGGAATATGTGTTCTTGATCTTATAACTCACTAATGACATAAATAGGCAAGCACTCGGTACTTAGGAGTACTTAGAACCCACTCTTTCAGCTTCATTTAGCATGGACACTCTAATTGACAAATTTTCCCATGTTTTCCCTTATCTTTCCTTCCCCATTCCCTCTCTCAGTTATTTATTTTGCAACTTGGACCCCTTAACTCCATTCAACTGAAGAAGTGGGTTGTGCCCACGAAAGCTCATGAGACATCTACATTTTTTGTTAGTCTCTAAGGTGCTGCAGTTGTTTAAGTTTTATTGTCAAAAGCTTACATTTTATCTCAGGACTGTGGATGAAACATGTATAAATGAAAGGTGACTGAACTGTGGACTATAATTTTGGAGAGAGATGTTGAGATCCTAAACAAATGTACATAAGATGGAGAATGCTAGCCAGTTCTTTACTTTTGCCACTATGCATTCTTACTTCTACCTACTCTTCCCCAGTTCTTCTAAATTCCTACTTGGGATAGCCTCATCCGATCTTCTTCATCTCCAGTGTCTTTGTTCTGGTCCAGTGGCCTTGGTCTTCCTATCAAAGCCTCTCTTGCCTTTCTTGAAGGCAACTCTAATAGGTTATAGTTCATAATCCACATTCAGGTATTTTAAATCTAGATTGCAGAGCAGATGTGCTACATTCAAATTATTATATATAACATCTCATATGTAAAAAATTATTTGTATACCAAGGTCACCTGTCTGGTTAATCTGCAGGGAAGCTGCTTAAGAACTGTTGCTTTGATGAATAACAGAAGATCATCTTGTTGAAACAGGTCATCAGCATAATGCTATACCAAGTATACAGTGAAGACAAATCTGAAATTAAGTTTGGTTCATCAGTCTATGTATAGAAACAGTAATTGGGAACTACACCATCATGAAAGCTAAGATGTGCTGAGACCTCAAAATTGAGAAGTTGATGATCTTAAAACGGGTGAGTAATAATTTTAGCCGGAGGCCACTTCAGAAATTTTTGAAGTGTTCCTGGGCCATCCCAGAAGGGGTGGAGCCAGGACACTTCAGTGCTTCCCTGCCCACAAACCTTGATTGGCCTGGGGGTGAAGGAAGCACGTGAAGTCTTTGCTCCCTCCCCCCTCAGAGAGAACTGCCATCTGTTCTGAACAGCTGGTGGTTCCCTCTAGCTGCCTGTGCCTCTGGCAGCAGGAGGTGACTCAGCGCACTCTCCCAGGGTATGTCTACACTACCCTCCTAGTTCGAACTAGCGGGGTAATGTAGGCATACCGCACTTGCAAATGAAGCCCGGGATATGAATTTCCCGGGCTTCATTTGCATAAGCGGGGAGCCGCCATTTTTAAAACCCCGCTGGTTCGAACCCCGTGCAGCGCGGCTACACAGGGCACGAACTCGGTAGTTCGAACTAGGCTTCCTAGTTCGAACTACCGTTACTCCTCATTTCACGGGGTAGTGTAGACATACCCTTTGCCCCCAGGTCAATCAGGGACTGGGGGCAGGAGAAACATGGGAAGTCTCTCACTCCCTGCTCCCGCCCTGCAAGAGGACGCCGCACTTAGAGTCAACTGGTAGCTGAGCAGCAGCTGGTGGTTGACTCTAAGCACTGCATGCCCCTTGCAGGGTGGGAGGAGACTTTGCACACTCCCCCTGCCGCCAGGTCAGTCAGTGCCTGGGGACAGAGGGAGCACACAAAGTCGCCTTCCTCTCTACCCCCATCCTGCAAGGGGTGCACCGCGTTTAGAGTCGACCGCCTGTTGCTCAGCTGAGGTGTCTGAGTAGATAAGGCAATCGGCTACTAATTCATTGTGCTCTGCACACATGGTTTCGAATCCCATCATCATCTGATGTTTATAGTCTTCTTCCCTGCTTTCCATAGAGCTCTCATCAGTTTAGTGGCAGCCCCCTCTGTATTGCTGCTTCCTATACACAAATCACTTCAAAGTGTATTGTTCTGAAAGGGCATGTCTACACAGCAGGGCTAAACTCAAAATAACCTACATAACTTGAGCTATGCTAATTTTGTAGCTTAAATTGAAATAGCTTATTTAATCTTTTGGTGCTGTCTACACAACAGTTATTTCAAAACAGAGCATTCTTCCTCCAACTTCCCTTACTCCTCATAAAATGAGGGCTACAGGAGTTGGAGTAAGAAGCCCGTTATTTCGAAATTATTTCAGAATAATGGGCTTGCTGAGTAGACGCACTGCTGTGTAGACATAGGCGAAGAGATAAAAGTCAGAAATCAAACCTCAACTTCAATATGGCAGTGCAGAATATCACCATCATTGTGTCCGTTTCTCTCTTTAAAAACGGCATGTGTTATTACCTCGATAGGTTGGTATAGTGTCGAATTTTCCTCCTTTAATAAGTTTTCTTTCTAAAGGTCTTACTAATGTCACTGGTTGTAATTTATGAAGATTAAAATCTCTTCTGTATGTTGTTCCAAGATCCATCTCTCCAAATTTTGGTTTATACTCTTCCTGTAACCGAAGAGGTCGACTTACAACATCATATGGGAGATAATCAGACCTGAAATGGAAAAATATGTAATACTGCTTCACAGTGTTAACTTTTTCTTATTGAGAAAATTATGACATTTGTTCTATACATCGAAACTTAGCAAAAACGAAATCATATCTTTTAGGATCTACATCAGTACCATCATAGGATCAGTAATGATAGAACGACTTTTTGTTCAACAGATACTTGGAATCTTATATATAGTGTATTCTCTGTCCTTAATAAAGTGGTAGAATCACTTTTTTTCAAACCTGACAGCAGTTTACCTTTATAATTGTACACACATTCTTATTAATAAACTCTTAGAAATAAAAATAAATGAGTCTTCTGTCATATTTCATATCTTATCTGACTGGAAAAATCTTCTTTGCAGTAATATAAAAAGTGATCAGTCAGTAAGTGGACAGAATCCAGGAGGGCAGGAATTAAACTTAATTCAGGGCCAAGTATTAATTCAAACTTAATTCAATACTGGTGGAGAAATGAAAGAAAAAAGAGACAACTTCTTTCCGTGTAACTGCTTTTGTATGTGTATATTGGAAATGTGGGCACCCAAATAGGTACAATATCTGCATGCAAAGCACTGTTTCAGCACATAGATGCTGACTTTTGATATATAAGCTCTTCTTCTTAAATACAGGCAAACAAGCTTAAAACTCAAGCTGTCCCATAGTACTTAATGGAACTTGGAACAATAAGGGTTTGTGTCACTGGACTCCCCTTCTTATTTTAATAAACTGAAAATACCCTCTCTCCCATTCCTTGGATGGTGTTTTTCTGAATTATTTTTTTAACTTGGAAATATCAGGAATTTCAGGTGTTGTCTTCCCTACTCTTACTGAAGGATGCTTTATATATAGATCTCTGTATCTCTGATCTTGCAAAGAAGTCCATGTGCCTAGACCTAGAGGATCACACATGGTCCTATTGAAGTTAAGTGGGCTTCATGTGGATTCAATAATCCAATTATAGAAAACTCATTGCAGGATTAGGGCCTTGGATTAAGTGATCCCTAGCTTTTCATTAAAAGGAGAAATATACTGAATTCTTAACAAAGCAAGCATTCTCCTGAGTCTTGTCTTCTGTTAACAACCATTTAATTTACAGATTTAAAATAGTATGAATATAAAATTGCTTTAATTCAGGTTTCATTTCCTCAGTATCTCAGGTTCTGTGAATCTACAATAGTAGTTTTCCAGCCATCCACAGTGTTAACCAGGTTAGATGAGACCTGGATTTCTTATGTATAAAACAAAAAGAAAAAACACAAAAAAACCTTTCAGATCCCCTTTAGAGATCAAAATGAATCCCCAAGGGACATTTTTCCTCCTTTGCATGTCTCCTGCCAACCCTAACACGATTGACATGTGCCATTTTATATTCAAACTTTATGTATATATACCCTTCAAGAGAATGAATAATCAAATTATTTCACAATAAAAATAATTGAAATAAACAGAACTATGCTCCCTAAATAAAAAACAGGAGGGCACTGTAGCATAAAATCAGCTCCAAAACACATTACTTCAAAATATTTACTTAAATGTTGTGATTCCTTCCATTCTTCCATGATGTGCTTGGTACACGTCCTTTGGCTTAAGACTCTGGGGCGGAGGGACATTGCCATACTGATGATATTTTTCAACATATTCCGACATGAGGAAAGGTTGTCCTCCAGTATCATAAATCCTTGTGGATTTATGAGGGCAACGATGGCGCCTGTATAAGAAATTGAAATGAGATAAAGTCAAATAGTTTTATCTGTGGCAAACACACCTCAAATATTCTATGAACATATAATGAGAAAAATAGCATTGTCATCACAGGTACCATCGACTTAGAAAAATTCCTCAGTGTGAAAAGGAAATTATTTTCATCTATACTTATGAAGGATATTACCAAATAGTACTGCATAGGCCACAATAGCACAAGAAGAAAGCACACTTACTTCATCTTTAGTCCAGAATAGGAAACATGTCAGTCTTCTGAATGTTAATCTGTCACCCATCCAACTCATTCTTTCCTCGCATTGTTTTCTTTCTTTCATACTATTATTTCCTTAATCTGTAACAATTACAGATTCCTTTTCTCATTCCTTTTCTCCCTGGCTACATCTACACTGAAGGTTTCTTGTGCAAGAGTTCTTGCGCAAAAGGTCTTGCACAAGAGCGTGTCCACACTGCCATGTGCTTTTGTGCAAGAGATGTGCCTTTGCGCAAGAGCGTCCATGGCAGTGTGGACACTCTCTTGTGCAAGAAAGCTCTGATGGCCATTTTGGCCATAGGGGTTTCTTGCACAAGAAACCCCTGTTGCCTGCCCACACTGCCTTCTTGCACAAAAAGGCGTATTCCTCGTGGGGTTAGGAATAACTCTGCGCAAAAAGCCCTCTCTTCTGACGATCTACAGTAAACTTTCTTGCACAAGAATGGGCTTGTAGTGTGGATGCTCTGCAAGTTTTTGCGCACAAGAAGCTTGCAGTGTAGACATAGCCCCTGTGTATTTCAATATTCTGTTCACCTTTTCTCAAAGCAGTACTGCTCACTTCCCTTTTTTTCACAATCTCATCAGATTAGGTACAATTGCTTTCTGATCTGCAGCTTCAGATCTCTAGAATAAACCTCCTGAGTCTATCCCTCCTCAGTTCTTATCTCAATTTCTTATTTTCCACATCTCTATCTCTGAAATTTTCTGTTCCCCAAAAGTACTAGCTTTATTTTTGTTATTTGGTTATACATACTGTAATATGTGTTATACTATTTAACCCTAGTAATTTTGGCTTATGATTTTCAGGAAATTATAATAAACAGTTGAAGATTTTCAAAGTCATCTAGGGGATTAAGACCCATTGGGCCTGATTGTCGTTTACATGAAGCTCTTTTACACCTTTCCAAAAGAATAAAAAGCCCTTGTTTAATTGAGATTCAACATAATCATCCATTATTCTTAACCACAGTTTATATACAAAATGCTGCTGGACTGTATAGAACAGTATTACAGGAACTAGTAAGTGCTTTCTGTCTCTTGAACTATTTATTAAAAATTACTTCTTCAGATTTGATTGTATGAACCACTGTGAAAGTCTCAGTAAACAAGAATGAATGGTCAGAATGTATTAATTTGCTTTTGCGATATGCAATGGAATTATGTTAGCCTCTTTCTGCTTTAGAAGACAGACTAAATGAAAGTAGATCCTTCTGTATCTACTAGCTGAATTCCAGCACTGGCTGAGACACAAGCTAATGAGAGGTTACTGAATGTAAAATGTTACGTGGTGAATAAGTGAACTTCATGAAAGACTGTACAAGAATCACAGACTCAGCTAAAGACCTGGAAGGGCAAAAGTGTATGTCAATTACTAGATAAAAATACATTCCAACTGCAGGAAACTAGATATTCAAAGAACAGAGCAAAGACCTGGGGAAACTGGGTTAGCAATGAATGCTAACAAGAAGAAAAAGCCGAATCAAAGTGAAATAAAAAAATTAAATAGACTAAAGAAACAGGCATATAGGATTCCAGCTGAGAAACGTAAAATAGCAAAACAGAGACAGGAATTATCAATGATTGGAAATCTCTAAGCTAGTTTTGGCTGAACTTTAGAGACCACATGATTTTGGGGGCTCACCAGTTTGATTTGTTACAGAGGGTTATTTAATTTACCATTTAATCTGTGTCAGTAGATGCCTCAGCTGGAGTGTATCGGGTGTTGGAGCCTCAAGCTGCCAATTAATTTTCAATCAGACTTGTCTACCAAAGGTAGAGCAATAACAACCTGAAACTTGCGCACTAAAGTAGAAGGCTCTGCTGTAAAAGATAATACTCCCATGTCACCTATTTTCCACTAATGCACCAGTCCCACCATTAACTGTGACCTCATGGCAGGGCAGAAGTAGTGAAAAATGGGAAGGAGAAAGGAATAGAGGGTTGAGTTACCTCTTATGTCAGAAGCCCACCATTTACCAGTGATCTGAACTAAAGATGTTAAATTGTGATTAATTGACTAGTCGAGTAGTCGATAGGCACTTCTGCATTCCTCCTTTGAAATGTACAAGAGCCCCCGGAGGAATGTGGAACTCCGTGTGCAGCCTGGGGCCAGCGGGAAGTCCTGCTGACTCTGGGCTGCACACGGGCATACCTGCTTTGAAATATACAAGAGTCCCCAATTGGAGCTTTTGTGCATTTCAAAGCCACAGTGCCCTCAAGGAGCCTGGGGGCAACAGGGAACTCAGAGTCTCCCTCTGACCCCAGACTCCATGCTGCCCTCTATGTATGGCTTTTTAGTGGAACCCGGGATCAGCTGGGGACTCCACTGAAGCCAGCTGACCACGGACGCCATGGCGTGTCAAAGGGGCAGCTGCCTCACAACTGATCTCGGGCTCAGTTGTGAAGTGCTGCCCCTTTGAAATGCCAATTATATAGCTTCAACAACCCTGAATTTTTCCAGGGATTCATCTATGCTGTTTAATATTCATTCAGAGTATAGCATGGACTCAAGATTTCAAATGTTAAAAACATCATTTTAAGCAGAAAATTGAAAAACCCTAAATAGAACTATCACAAGCTAGTTAACAAAACAGGCTATCAGGTGTATACATTATATAGTTGTTCCAAGTGGCACTTATCACATTAATGTTAAGTCTATAGACCAAGAAAGATTGAAAGAAACAGTATAGCATTCTCACCGATGGTAGCTTCATTTTTGCATCCTCATATCTTTTCCATCAACTCATTCAGAAAACCATGCCCCAACCACAATACCAATTCCTGGCGCACTTCAAAATTTATGGCCATGAAAAATGTGCCAAGGACTGTGACATCTTAACTCCCATCATGAAATCATCTTTTGTGTGCTTTTTCCCTACACTATACAGATTTCACAGGGGAGACCAAAATTCTCAAATTCTCCAAAAGGGAGCTGCAGGGGGTTGTAAGGTTATTTTAGGGGGATTGAGGTATTGCCATTCTTATGTCTGTGTTGCCTTTAGAGCTGGGTGGCTTGACAGTGGAGGTCATTGACTTGGTTCACAGCCCTGAAGGCAGAGCTACTGCCAGTAGCAGCGCAGAAGTAAAGGTGGCAATATCACACTATGCCATACTGTCCTTACTTCTGTGCTTCTGTCTTCAGAGACAAGTGGTTGGAAACTGGAGGCTGCTGACTAAAGGCCCTAGTCTGCAGGCAGCAGTGCAGAAGTAAGGATGGTATGGTATATTGCTGCTGGCAGTAGTTCTGCCTCCATGGCTGGGATCCAGGTCACCAACTGCCACTCTACAGCTGCCCAGCTCCGAAGGCAGTGCTGCCAATAGCAACAGTGCAGAAATAAGGGTAGCTACTACTGCAACCCCTCCCCCTGCAATAACCTAGCAAACCCACTCCAAACTCCTTTTAGGGCAGGGGTAGGCAATAATTTTAGCTGGGGGGGCCTCTTCAGAAATCTTTGTAGTGGCTCTGGGCCACCCCAGAAGGCGTGGTGCCTTGTGCAGAAGGGGTGGGATCAGGACACCAGTGCTTCCCTGCCCACAGACTCTGATTGGCCTGGGGGTGAGGGAAGTGCATAAATTCTTTGACCCCACCCCAGCCCCGAGAGAACCACCACTGTTCTGAACAGCTGGTGGTTACTTCTAAGCCCCTGGTGGCGGGAAGAGACTTCGCACACTCCGCTTGCCCCCAGGTTAATCAGGACCTGGGGACACAGGGAGTGTGCCAAGTCTCTTCCTGCCCCGTCCCTGTTCATTGAGAGTCAACTGCCAGCTGCCCAGCTGATCTGACTAATGAAAAATGTTACTTATAATTTGACTGAGAACTATTTGAGTCTTTGATTTATGTGCATTACCTACAAGTGTGCTACATACATTTCATTATTATCTCTTATGCCAGAGTTATTGTCTTTTAACGTACTTTGATGCGCATGTGTTCCTGACTCATGAAGGATTGATGTCTGCTCTGGTGGGTTATGTTTTTCTTCCATGAGCAAGACTCATAACTTATTGCTTAGATAACATGTTAACAGGTAACTCTCTAGAGACACCATTTGGACCAGGTCCTCAACTGGTATGAACTGGTGTTGCTTTGTTGATTTTAACAGAGTAATGCTGAGTTACACCAGCCAAAATTCTGGCACATAACTTGTTTTCTCATGGCAACACAATTTCATCCTTGGGAGCCTTCTAGAGCATTCCCACCCGTAGAATAAAATTTATTATGAGAAAGGTCTCCTTTAGGAGATTTTAAATCATTAAGAATTCATAAATAAAATAAGTATCTTAATAAGATTTTTAATTGCCAAGGAAAATATCACTATCTGAGTGAAGTAAGTTATATTTAGACACTGTATTACCAAAACTGTTCTGCTGCTTAAATGGTCTGAACTCCCTAGTGTTGCCAGGAAAAATAATCCTGGGGAGAACATAAATGATTATTGGACAAAAGGAGTCTGTCATTGAAATGCTTTTTAAGTAGTAAACTATGGAATGTGGAAATCTAGTCTTACTGACCAAAGCAAAATTAGTCTTGTAGCAAGTAAAGTTATTCTTTTACATGAATGTGCAAAGAAGATGTCTGTTTTTGGCTGATTCCTCAGTGTCCTTTATGATTGTGTCATGAATTGACTACTACTGTGAAAAACATACTGCATCTGCCTGCCAGAGGACAATACCTTGAAGCATTAACATTAATGAGTGTTATAAACACATTTTTAGTTGATAAGAGACTCTCTAAAGAGAATTTTTGTGATTATCATACCTCATCTAATGACATTTACGTATGGTTAGATTCTGGCAAATATGTCGAAGTGCTCCACACATCTAGATGATGCTGAATACCTGTAGGCTGTGTCTAGATTGCACCCCTTTTCCGTAAAAGGGATGCAAATTAGACACAGCGCAATTGCAAATGAAGCGGGAATTTAAATCTTCCCCGCTTCATTTGCATAAACATGGCTGCCGCTTTTTTCCGGCTCGGGGCTTTGCCGGCAAAAAGCGCCAGTCTAGACGGGTATCTTTCGGAAAATAAAGCCTTTTCCGAAAGATCCCTTATTCCTGATTTTAAGAGGAATAAGGGATCTTTCGGAAAAGGCTTTATTTTACGAAAGATCCCCGTCTAGACTGGCGCTTTTTGCCGGCAAAGCCCCGAACCGGAAAAAAGCGGCAGCCATGTTTATGCAAATGAAGCGGGGAAGATTTAAATCCCCGCTTCATTTGCAATTGCGCTGTGTCTAATTTGCATCCCTTTTACGGAAAAGGGGTGCAATCTAGACACAGCCGTACAGTCAGAAGAAATGTAACCTCTTTTCCTGCCTGCTTTTGCCCCTGGTGATGCTAGCTGATCAGTTCAGTGTTGGGTTGGATTGTAACATCAAAGGTAAGTCAGCCTCCTCCTTATCTCCTCTTTCCTCCTGGTCCTTTTCCTTTCATTCTTTCACACACTGCAAGACTCTATCTGAAAGTGTTTAAAGTCCTTTATTTTATTTTTTTGAAATTTTCCTTCCTTGCTAATTATTTTCCATTATGGGACCACACCAGTATAGGCATTCACCCCAATGCCCTGGGCAAAAGGGCTAGATAACCTAACTAGTATAGGCTCCTCATTCTTTTCTTTTCTTTTCTTTTCTTTTCTTTTCTTTTCTTTTCTTTTCTTTTCTTTTCTTTTCTTTTCTTTTCTTTTCTTTTCTTTTCTGGAATGTTACTGGGGAAGCCTGCCAGCACAGGGGAAAGTGGAGAAACTGGGGTATGAAAATCCCCCAGCAATCACTTGACTGACAGACTGACTGAAGGGGACTCCTTATTTATCCATATGGAGGGCAAACACAACCTGGAAGGATCACTGACATGTCATGTGGTCAGTCACCATGAACCAATGTGACTGGAGATAGGGTGGATAGGAAAAAACACAATTTGTTTTCTATACTAGTTCAACAGCAGACTATCGAGGATTCATACTTGTGTACAATAACAGATTAGGGTGACCAGGTATCCTGTTTTGGACCAAAACATCCAGTCAAAAAGGGATTCTGGTGGCTCTGGTCAGTACTACTGACTGGAACGTTGACTGTTTGGTTGGCAGCACCACTGCAGCAAAAAGCAGGGGCTCCTTGCTAGCCACTGTGCTGTGCAGCTCCTGGGTCAGGAAGTCTACACTGCACAGTTATTTCGAAATAAGCTATTCCGGAAGAGATTTTCTAGAATAACTTATTTCAAAATATCATGTCCACACACAAAATGCGTATCGAAATAGCTATTTCAAAACAAAGAGTCCACACTGATTGGACGCTAAATCGCATTTAAGACCACCCGGAACTAGTTCAGGCAGGGCATCAGGTCAATAGTTACCTCATATGGCTGATGCTTGAAGCTATCTGAGGCTCATGCTTAAAGAAATGCACCCAGACAGTCGTTTCTCAGGTTTTCCTGCTTGCTTGCCTACCTCTCTGAGGGACAGCAAAGCATTTTCTTTGTGTGCTCTGGTTGCCCTGCTTTAGGACACCATAACTTTCTCTGCTATGGAGCCAGAGCTGCCTCCCGGCACTCAGCTCTTACAGCAAGTCATGCAGCAGTTTCTGCATGCATCCTCTAAGGCTCTGCAGGAACCCAACCCCCAGCCCTTGTTGGAGACCCTCCTAGGATCTGTGTGGGCATGGCTCATGCAGTTGGATCCCTCCTGCCCTGCCCTGTCCTGGACACCGTGCCCTGTTGCATCTGGTGTCTGGACACCAGTGCAGACTGGTGGGTCCACACTGTTTTGGAGTATTGGGGAGACCAGCAATGGCTTCAGAACATTAGAATGAAAAAGGACACCTTCATGGAGCACCTCTGGAAGTTCTCCATTCCAGACAGCTACCGATCTGTGGGGTACTAGTTCAGCGTGGGGAGATCAACTGTCAGGGTCCTGGTCATGCAGGTATGGAATTCTTGGGCTATTGTCCCAGGAGGGGGGTAGCAGGATGGAATGGGCTTCCCTAGGGAAAGGGGGTGGAGGCAGCGGTGGGGCAAGCCCCCCTCCCAGGGGGTTTTCTTCAGTCCCACCCTCAAAAAGCCCTGCCATGGGTTGGGATGATTGGAAGGGGTTGCTCCTGGTGAGTGTGGGAGGAGGGGGACTTGGAGGGGAGACTGGGGGAACTCTCAGGGGCCCTGGCATCCCAGTGATTCTCTGTTTGTTTGTCTCCTTATGCAGGTGGTCAGAGTGATCAACACCATTCTGCTGTACAGTCATCTGCCTTGGAGATGTGGACGCCATCATCGCTGGGTTTGCTGACATGGGCTTCCCCAACTGCAGCGGGGCTATCGACAAAATCCAAATCCCCATCCGTGCCCCAGACCACTGGCCATCACTTTACATCAACCACAAGGGATACTTTTCAGTTGTCCTGCAGGCCGTGACAGACCACCGTGGACAGTTCAATGACACATATGTTGGGTGGTTGCAGAAGGCACACAATGCATGTGTGTTTCAGAACTTGACCGTGTTCCATAACCTGCATGCCGGAACTTTCTTCCCCGACCACACCATCAGGATCGGGTACGTGGACATGCCCATTTGCCTGGTGAGGGATATGACCTATCCCCTGTAGTCTTGGCTCATGAAGCCCTACACTGGCCACCTCAACCCCTCCAGAGAACTGTACAATGCCAGGCTAAGCAGGGCCCACTTGGTCATGAAGGGTGCCTTCGGCCATTTGAAGATATGCTTTAGGTGCCTCCTCACCTGTCTGTACCTCAGGGGAGCACAGCATTCCACATGTGGTGGCTGTGTATTGTGTCCTGCACAATGTGTGTGAGAGGAAGAGAGAGGCATTCCTACCAGGGTGGGGGGTGGAGACCAACCCCATAAGTAGGGCCCATGAGCAGCCATGCATGGCTGCCATCCAGCAGGCCCATCAGGGGGCTGTGCACATCCGTGAGGCCCTGACGGAAAGCTTCTCTCTTGGGGACCAGCGACACTCTTCCCTGGTCTGCCCCACTGGGGGCTTCTGCTTCACTCCTCACTGCTGTCCCTCCACTAACCCCTTCCTTCCCCCACTTTCTTTCTTTCCTGATGAAAAAAATAAAGGGCACATTTGTTTTTGAAAAACTAATACCTCTGTATTTTTATGTGGTGTCAAAGAGACTGGGGAAAGAATTTGGGAGAAAGGAGGAGAGAACTGGAAGGAGGAGGAGGGGTGAGGAGAGGCTCATGGCTAGGGCTAGGAGTGGCACCAGGCTCTGTTGATCCCACTTCTATGGGTGCGGGGGCCTCGGCATCCATGGCGGGGGGAGAGTGTTGAGGGAGAAGCGGGGTGGGGGGTGGGAGTGGGAGGAGGAGCTACAGCAGGAGTGGGAGCAGAAGCTGGAGCAGGAGCAGGCATCATGTTCAGGACAAGGAAGTGCACATCCGCGCACATGGAGTGGCCCTGCACAAGCAGCTCCTGCCAGCTCGCCCAATGCAGCTGCAGGTCCTCCTGGACCCAGCCATGGATGGTCTGCTCCAGGGATCAGAGTGCCACCAGGTGCTGCTGCTGGAACTCGTCCATGGGACGGTGGTGCCTGTGGATGCCTCAAGTGCGGGAGGCTATGTGGTGTCGACCGTCCTCCTCTCGTAGCTGGTGCAGATGTGAAAAATAAAGAAAGATGGTCAGTTATCCTAGGAGACACTCACCTGAAGCCTAGCTCTCATCTGTGAGCCAAGAGCGACAGTTCTTGGCTCTGTCGCAGGTGATGTGCTTGGAGTAAGGACATGTGCACTGTGGCCCATGGGCCCAGATGTTCCTGGGAGTGGGTGCTTCCCCGAGATTGTGGGCATGCCCGTGTGCCATGTGTGGGACTGCTGAGTGTGTGTGTGGATGTCCCCTGCCTCCTTCTAGAGGTGGCTTGTGGAGGGAAGGTGTCCCGCCCCTGGGGTCAGGAGCATGGCAGGCCTCTCCAGACAGCCTGTGGCCAATAGCACAAAGGTCCTCTGTGGCAGCCTCCTAGTGCTGTGTGCCCTGGAGCAGCATGGCACATGCTCCCATATGCACAGGTTGCTGCACGATCTGCGGATAGCAAGGGCCAAGAGTGGAGTGTCTTGCTCCTTCCCCGCCCTAGCCATTCCCTCCACCCCCTGTATGATGGGAAAGTGATGGCACTCACATGATATACTTACCCTAGCCTTGGATGACACCTGGGACACGTCCACAGGGAGGGTTTTGAGCTGCTGGGTCAGCTGGGTGGTGATGCTGGCCTCGTCTGGGTCCTGCTCCTGCTCCTCATTGTCTCTCCCCCCACGCGGACAATGACGGGCATCTCGAGCCTGAAATCTACAACCGGGGGAGAAGGGACTGCCCCACGCTCCCAGGATGTCGTCTAAGTCAGTGTAATAAAGACAGGTGGGGGGCTCTGTCCCAGAGTGGGAGTTGCCTTCCTTGGCCCTGGCATAAGCTTGGCAGAGCTCCTTTAACTTCAGCCGCACCTGTTCTTGGGTGCAGATGTGTCCTTTTATGGCCAGGCTGTTAGCCATCCAGCCATAGACGTTCATATTCCTGTATCTGGTGTGGAGAGCCTGGAAGTTGGTCTCATCACCCCAAACCTCAATAAAGTCCAGGATCTCCACACCAGACTAGGAAAGTGCATGTCTTTTTTGGCTTCTGGCAGGCTCCTGGGAACTGTCTGACTACTCCTGGGAGCAGTGGAGGGCTGGGTGAGAGCAGCAGACTGGCTCATTTTAGGGGCACAAAGAGACAGGTGCAGCTACAGGGTTGCTCAAGGCTGTCAGGCCTATTGTGAGCCACAAACCCTTTATATAGAGGCTGCAGCTTTAAGGGATCTGGGGGGCGGGAAGGATAGAGTTTTGCTGAGTGTGGACAGAGCGGCCAGCAGGGCACCCTGGGAAGGGCTGGAGGCCCCCTATTTTGAAATAGCAGCTATTTCCTGTCTACACAGTCCCTGTTCTGAAATATCTATTTCAGAAAAGGTGTTATTCTTCATAGAATGAGGTTTACAGAAGTCGGAATAAGCTGTCCACTATTTTGAAATTATTTCTAAATAGCAGATTTGCTGTATAGACACTTGCATAGTTATTTTGGAATAACAGATGTTATTCCGAAATAACTTTGTGGTGTAGACACACCCAAATTAGCCAACATGTCCAACTTCTAGCCACAGGAGTACCACAGGGCTGCACTTGCATTTACCGCCGCGCTTCCAAATATTGCTTCACTTCCATATACTGCTGCACTCACATTATGTCCTGATATACCCCTATTTACCCACATCCTCATGCAAATCCAATTAACCAATATTACCAGACATTTGCTTATCCTGAACATCAAGATTTCTTTACCTGAGGAGTTAACATAGATTGAAAAAATGCTTGTTACATTTAGGAACACTAAATATTTATATTTACTGAAACATGTAGTCATTTTATGTATATTGTTACATACATTCTGAGATTCTTCATAAAAATATCTGGACAGTTTTTTTGGTATGCATATGCAGCTTTACATGTAACCAGGTTTTTTTTTTAAGTTGCATTCTAAGTGGGAAATTGAATGACAGTTTTGGAAAAATATCTATTACTAGCAGACTTACCCCATGTTGTCTGGATTCTTTAGGACAGGGGTGCATGTGCAGGATTCAGAGCAAGGCTTATGGGGATATGGAGAGGGGCGAGTGCAGGAGGCTGGGAGTGGGAGGATATGACAGTGAGGTTTGGGGGATAAGGAGGGGCTCAGGGTGGGAGTCCCATTTGGAATGGGCCTTTTCTTTCCCCCAATGCTCCTCCAGCCCCTAGGGATGTTTTCTGTCTCCCCCAGCCTCCCGCAGCCACCAAGGGCATTTTTCTCCTCCTCCCCTTTCCCCCCACCCCCCGCCCACCCCTCTTGCCACCAGAGGCCTTTTTCTCCCCCCACTCTGGCATTGTGGCAAAGGGTTAAGACATGGGGGAATGGTTTTGGGCAGGGGAGCTACTTATTTAGGGTGCTGGTAGGCAAAATGGCAGAGCCCCAGCACTGCTGGCCACTCCCTTGTTGGTATGTCTGCCCCCAGAGGACACACTGCATGATAGCTCCCCTGTGGGCTCACTATCCTAATTGGCCACTCTTATATTGCGTCCTCCCTTGGCATGTTATGGAAAATAGTCCTTTTCCAGGGTTTCTGGTTATCCTGGCACAACCAAATCCTGACCTTGCTTTAAGTTAGGAGAAGAAGAATCTGTGTATCAAATTTGGTGGCCCTAGTTCTTACTGTTTAGGACGAGTTCTTGAAGAAACAGGTTTGCAGACAGACACAGAGAGAGATAGACACACTAAAAGATTTTTTGTGCCAAACAAAATGCCCATGTTGTCTTACTGATGCTAAGGTTATTAAGAATTTTCACCAAAGTCAGTTGCACCTTGAGTATGTGTTTAATATTGCTCTGGATACTGTATTAGTAGAAGCTCTGCAAATCCATGGATATCAGCTTTATATCTGAAAGAATCCTCATCTGTGGATATGGGTGCAGATATCCATCTCTCGTTTTTGCAGATATAGATGTGGATGCAGATACAAAATGTTTTATCCATGCAGGGCTCTATATATTAATCACTTTACCAGGTCTGATCCAGAAGTCCCCAGAGGACAAAACTTCCATTGACTGAAATGGAGACTATCGGCCATATTTTTAAAAGATATTTAGGAGCCTAAAGAAGCCGACAGGCACTTAATGGATTTTTCAAAAGCACCTCAGTATCTAACTGCCACACCCAACAGTCCTCCCCAGGTCCATATAACAGTCCCCCACTCTCCCTTGGCTCAGCTTCCATCACCCCTCAGCTCCTCTTCCCATTCCTGTCTAGAGACTGTCTCAGTCTTCCTGACTCCCCACCTTCATAGGCTCAGCTTCTCACCCTCTTTGCTTTCCAGTTAAGCTATTCCTCCACCTTGCTGCTGGAGTGCCAACAGTGGGAAGTGAGAATACCAGGGAGATAGTCTTCCTGCCCTCAGTTCTTGTGCCCATTACCACTGCAGTCTCTTTCTGCCAGTAGCAGCTATTGCAGGGAAAGTTCCCTACTCAGCCACTGTAGCTCTGGAATGGAGCATGCTCAGTATAAAGGGAATGTTAGGAGAATTTAGCTGCTAAACACTAATAAATATCTACTCAATGCATGTGAACTCATAATTTGGCCAAATATTCCAGAATTTTCATAGGCCCACCATGATGTTAGGGTGATCCTCCTCCAAATTTCAAGTCCCTGCTCTAAAACATGGAGATGCTAGAACATCCTGACAAAAATGATTATACCATTTTTTTTAAATGGGAAAATAAGTTATTTTTTCCCTAATATTCTGAGAAATACCTAAGCTATTCTTGATGAAATTGTTAAACAAGCAAACAAAAACCTACCTGGCATGGAAAAATTCAAATCAAATGGTTGAAATTTGGCAAAGTTAGACCCAACTGAAAACAGCGTTTTATAAAGTGTCATGAAAGCTACAATAAAAAGTAAAAGACTGCATAATTTACAGTAAAACTGTAAAACAGTAAAACTGTGTGAAAACTATGTAAGCCTCAGTCCTGCAAGGAATTCTGTACTAGCAGATACTAGGCCTGAGCTGAGCTCCATTAAAGTCAATGAGGCTTTGTATGGCTACAGGGAACCTCCCACAGGGCACTCCTTACAGTATTCAGGTCAGTTTGTTTTCTTTTTAACTGCTAGAATATCTATTAAATTGTTCTGATTATTTTAACTGAAAAATATATATTTAAATTCTCCATTTACCTGCTGAATGAAGAGCTCCTGGGGACTTTCTGGCTTATTCCATTTTCTTATGAACTGTTCTGTAGTGTGCCATTTGAATAATCTTTCCTGTTTCGTTTTCCGTCAGAGGACTAAACAAAGACTAAACGTTCTCTTCTCACGTTGCTCTAGTACTCCCTAATGCCATCTTTAATTTTCTGTTGGGTTTGCAAGCATAGGTGTATTGAGTATTGAGGATTAATAAACAAACTTCCTTAATCCTTTTATGTATAATTTCTTGAGAAATCATGATCCCTTTGGGGAAATTATAAGCATGAGGAGAGGGTGGAAGGACTGTAAGATTGACTAAAAGAATAAGTTTTAGTAAATAGTTCTATATTTTTATATACCAAAATTAAGATAAGTTAATGGATAAACTCTTGTATATGGGCAACTTTCTTGTCTATAACCAAATGTTTACTCTTATAGTCTGGGAGGTCATGTAACTACTGCACAGCTGTTCTCTGCTCCTGATGGGCAGAATTAATATCCTGTGTTTGCCAATGGTTAGACTTTTATATCACACAAGCAATCTGAATCCTGACTCTGTTCACTGGCAAGGATCCATTTTCTTTAATATTAAAGTTGCACTCTTGGAAAAGAAGAAAATAAAAATATTTGCTTCTTATTATAAATATTCCAGAACCTGTTGGTAGCTGATACCTGTTCCATTTCAAAAAATATTGTTTGGAAACTTGGAAGTAGGTCTAAAATATATGCCTGGGATACCAATAAAGGATCTAACCATGAGTCTGAACAAATGTAGTTACAAGAACATTTTTTGTGGTTTAAAAATAATAACTAAAACTCGCCTTTTAAGCAAACTAACTGGGAAATGATTGTTTGTACAATTTGGCACAGTCCTACATACACTGTTAGACACGTCTTAGGCTTGAGAAGCTAAGACATTTAGTGGTGTGTGTTAGACTGTACATGGAAAAGTCCACAGCAAAGACTCTATCCATGACAAGTGTTCAGCATTTACAAGCTGATGGGAGCTAACTCTGCTCAGCCCCTGCAGACACCAAGTCTGCGTCTAGATTGGCATGATTTTCCGGAAATGCTTTTAATGGAAAAGTTTTCCGTTAAAAACATTTTCGGAACAGAGCGTCTAGATTGGCATGGACGCTTTTCCGCTTTTTTGCGGAAAAGCGTCCGTGCCAATCTAGACATGCTTTTCTGCAAAAAAGCCCCGATCACCATTTTCGCAACCGGGGTTTTTTTGCGGAAAACAAGTCTGAGCTGTCTACACTGGCCCTTTTGCACAAAAGCTTTGCGCAAAAGGGACTTTTGCCTGAATGGGAGCAGGATAGTGTTTCCGCAAGAAGCAATGATTTCTTACAGTAGGAAGTCAGTGCTTTTGCGGAAATTCAAGCGGCAAGTGTAGATAGCTGGCAAGTTTTTCCGGAAAAGCGGCTGATTTTCCGGAAAAACTGGCCAGTCTAGACACATCCCGAGTCTTTTTGGCAGCACAATTATTTGCTGGAAAAAGCTGTTGAAAGCATAAACCTTTAAATGGCACTGCAAAGGGGATTCAACCTACAGAGAAGGGAGTCTACTTTCCATATTCTTAAAATACTCATAATAATGTTAATATGCAAGAAATAAGGGCCAGATCCTACAACCCTTAGCTATAATGATTAATTCGGGGGTCTCAAACTCCTCCTGGTCCACAGGCCAGTCCCAGCCAGAGTGATTGTAAGACCATACACCTGACTGTATTAATAACAGTAAAGATCCTCTGGATGTAAATCCCAATAGATTTTACCTCCTGAGTTAAAAGGGACTATTCATGAGTAAATGCTATTGGCTATGTCTAGACTGGCAGGATTTTTCGCAAATGCTTTTAACGGAAAAGTTTTCAGTTAAAAGTATTTGCGGAAAAAAGCGTCTAGATTGGCACGGACGCTTTTCCGCAAAAGCACTTTTGCGGAAAAACTTGCAAGTCTAGACACAGACTATTCAGTATGAGCAGAACCTAGCCTTAAATGCACTGTATATTCTGAGACACAGAAACATCTTCTGGCTGACATTCTTCATAGTATTTTTAGAGTTTGTGAAAATATTTATTCCCAGGATCTAACTAAAGGTACAAGAATTATTCCCTCTGTTTTAATATTCAGAATGAAATATAAACATACCTGAAGAAATTCAGAATTACAGTATGTAAGACTCCAGTGGATTGCGAAATGGAACTTGTGCAATATGTAACAGTGTTCTTGTGTATGCATCACAATGTCCAGGTAACACTGCCAAGCAACAACTCTTCCCATAAAAACAGAAATACTGTAATCTTTTAGGCAAACTCAATCTGAGCTGCCTAAAACAGTAACCTCTAGAGAAATTATTGACCAGAAAACCTTCAACGTGTACTTTACCCCATGTCTTCTGTATATTTTACATTAATTATTATTATACAATGTCTTGTCTTTGAGTTTAAAGACATATTTTTTCACTTGAGATGATATTTTTCCCTTCTCCAAAACGTCATGTCACACTATCTTTGTATTTGATTCTAGGCTGCATAGCTCTTATTTCTCTTCATGTGAACTATCAGTTCACTGTCTCCTGATATAATCTGGGTGACAGATTATATCTTGGAGGCAGGGCAAGACAATGTAAGTAGTCTGATTCTGCTCCTGTTCAACTGTTCACCAAGAGCCAAACAAAATGTGGCTTGTGACGTATGGACAGAATTGTCCATACGGGGTGAGAGGAAGGCAGCTCCTCTCTCTGCAATTCAGGAGGTGCTCAGGGAAACCTTGGCTCTGGATGGAGTAGACTTCAGGACTGTCCTAACGTGAAATTGTAACACAGTGGTCACTGCTAGGACATCAAACTATTAGTGCATTTGAATATTCTGACTTGTGATGACCCTGATCTACAATCACCAATTAATCTGCTCTGTCCTATTTGTCCTACTGTGGAACCTGCAATGCTACTTATATATGGGCAGTGATAGAGAGTAGGAAAAGTTGGTTTTGTCCCTCCAGTACATTGTGATGCCAACTGTCACAGTTTTATTTTTCGAAACAGGATATTTGATATTTAAGTCCCAGATCTAGGATTTATGTAATTATGTGAGCGACAAGGAGTCCTGTAGCACCTTATAGAATAACAGATGTATTGAAGCATAAGATTTCATGGGCAAAGACCCACTTCATCAGATGAATGTGATGAAGTGGGTCTTTGCCCACGAAAGCTTATGCTCCAATACATCTGTTAGTTTATAAGGCGCTACAGGACTCCTTGTCGCTTTTGCAGATCCAGACTAGCACGGCTACCTCTCTGATACTTGAAATTATGTGAGAATCTCAATTTGCTTGCTTGTTTTGTAAGATTTTTAGCCCTCATGATTGAATATAAATTCTAACATTTCTAATACTGAAAGCAAATAAAAATACCTAAAATTGTATTATTTTACATCTCATTAGTTTTAAGCCAATCATACACATTTTTGAAATCTGAGTCATGACTTTGAAATTTTATGAGGTAGGTAATATTACTTTCAGGTGTACTATCCCCAGAGAGAGGGAGTAATTTTCTCTATAGGGAATATTCTTGAGTTACCTTTTTGCCCCAGCCTTGTTGGCTCAAAAAGGTTGTAGGGCAATGATGAACTGGATCTCTTTCAAAGGATATGGTTGAAAGTAAGACAATGGCCAAACTCCACTCCATAATAGTGAGCAGAGCTAGCTGTGATCAGGGAAAGGATAAATCATGTTGCATCTATCGGAAAAGGATGATAGTGTGGCAGTATTTTCTACCCAGGAGGAAATCTGGATGAGTTATCCAGAATTGGTTCTACTACTGTGCAGCCGATCTGCAAACACATTAATAAAGGGCTTTGCTTTAAGGCACAATCTAATCTTAAAACCCAGTCTAAACTACATAAAGAGGTTTTTTATTTAAAAATCATGAATTAACATTTTAAAAGCATCTTTTTTAGTCTACACAATGCCTAAGTGTGTTACCTCATTTCTAAGAAGAATCCTCATTCTTTTCCTTTTTCAGAATAGTCCAAAGAGAATTGAAAATAGCACAGGTAACTTGTCTCTATTCCCTTTTCTAAAGAAAGCAGAGACTTTCTAAAAAAAAAGCTGTTTTTACTTCTCCAGAATTAATCAGGTCAGGGGGTACATTTCATAGAGCTTAAACAAAAGCCAAAGGCAGGGATTCATAGATGTATATTGTGTCCCCTTTATGCCAACTCTGCTAGTTTAAGAGACCACAAAACATCTGTATGGCCTTCTTTATGGGGTTTCAGAGGTCTTCTTGGGCAGAGTCAGAACTGGCATAACTGCTTCTGAGATGTCTCCTTTGCCCTTGAAAAAGAGTATGTTAGGCTATGTTGAGAACAGGCACAGACAGCTGTGAGTGGTAGTATGCAACCGGCTATGCTAATCCCAGGAAAACAATATTCTGTAGATTTTTTTCCTTTTTGGCTGTATCTACATTCAGAATTCAGGGAAATCTTCTACTTGAGGCATACATGAGATGGTGGTAAAACATATATGGCTTTAGAAAGGATCACAATGAAACTACACTTGAAGGCTGTGTCTACATTGGCACCCTTTTCCGGAAAAGGGATGCTAATGAGACACTTCGGAATTGCAAATGCCGCAGGGGATTTAAATATCCCCACGGCATTTGCATGAACATGGCAGCCGCTTTTTTCCGGCTCGGGGTTTTGCCGGAGAAAAGTGCCAGTCTAGATGGGATCTTTCGGAAAATAAAGCCTTTTCCAGAAGATCCCTTATTCCTGAATTTAAGAGGAATAAGGGATCTTCTGGAAAAGGCTTTATTTTCCGAAAGATCCCATCTAGACTGGCGCTTTTCTCCGGCAAAGCCCCGAGCCGGAAAAAAGCATCAGCCATGTTCATGCAAATGCCGCGGGGATATTTAAATCCCCTGCGGCATTTGCAATTCCGAAGTGTCTCATTAGCATCCCTTTTCCAGAAAAGGGTGCCAATGTAGACACAGCCGAACAGTATCTATGGGTTTGAAGGGAAGTAGATCCAATTTGGGCTACTTGGGAAAAGAGAATTTGGGGTGCCAAAGATTCAGTCCCTAGAAGCAGGGGATTTGAGGTGTGGGAAGAAAGTTCATGTTTAGGACAGGCAGAGGCTGATGCTCAGTGAGGTTTGACCTTGGGGATTAAGGAAGGTTGGTCTGTGGTGCTAAGGCAGTTTGGTCTAAAAAGTTTGGCTCTGGGGAAGGGAATGTTTGGCTCATGGTGGGATTTGCTCGTTTGGGTCCTGGGGCACAAGGGCTGCTACAATGGGAGTTCTGAGAGCCACAATGGGAGTTCTGATGGGGAGTCAGTTTAAAAACCAGCTCTCCTTGTGGACCTGTGCTGTCGCCCTGTGCCTCTGCCTCTGATAAAGACCCAACTGTAAACCCTGGACAGAATGGCTATGTCTACACTGCAGGCTTCTTGCGCAAGAACTGTTTTGCGCAAGAGTTCTTGTGAAAAAGGTATTCCACAATAGTGTATCCACACTGCTATGTGCTTTTTCGCAAGAGATGTGATTTTGCACAAGAGTGTCCATGGCAGTGTGGATGCTCTCTTGCACAAGAAAGCTCTGATGGCCATTTTAGCCATAGGGGTTTCTTGCGCAAGAAATTCATGTTGCCTGTCTACACTGCCTTCTTCTGGAAGAGCTCTTGCACAAGAGGGCTTATTCACGAGAGGGGAGAGGAATAACTCTTCCGGAAGAATCCCTGTTTTCTGACGCTTTACTGTAAATTTACTTGCGCTAGAATGTGCATGCAGTGTAGACATTCTGCAAGTTTTTGCGCAAGATCAGACGTTCTTGCGCAAAAAGCCTGCAGTGTAGACGTAGCCCAAGGGTATATATACACTACTGGACAAAGTCTAATTAAGTTATGCAACTTCAGTTATGCAAAGTCTAATTAAGTTAATTGTATAGCTGAAGTCAAAATAGCTTAACTCGGCTTTTGGCACTGTCTACACTAGGGATATTAAATATCGGTTCATTGAATAGTCAAGTAACCTCATGAATTCTTATTGGTTAGTCGACTAGTCTATAGTCCCTGTGGGCAGGGCCAGCAGCCAATGTGCTCTGGCCTCGCTCCCAAGAAGATCTCTGCCACTCTGCACTGCTGCCACTGTATCAGAGACAGCAGCAGGGCGTGCCTGGTGGGAGCTGGTCTGTGATGGGGAATCAGTTTAATACCCATCTCTCCTTGTGGACCTGTGCTGTCGCCCTGTGCTGCTGCCTCTGATAAAGAGGCAGCAGCACGGGGTGACGGCAGCCCCTATCTAGGGTGTGATCTTAACTCCTGGATCTGGCGGCACAAGCCAGAACTGAGCTGGGCTGCTGGCCAGTCTGCTCAAAAAATTACTGGCAAGTGGTGATGGGGGGGAATATGTGTAATCTATAGTATTCATTTATAAGCTTTTGCTTATTGGTTACTCAGTTAATTAACTACACTTTTACATCCCTAGCCTACACAGCAGGATGTGGAAGGGAGAACACTCTTCCTTCAACTTCCCTTGCTCCTCATGAAAGCTGGGATACCGGCATTGACCACAGTCCCCCTCTCACTTCTCATTAGCTGTCTCGACTGGACCACTAATTCGAACCCCGGAAGATCAACAGCGGCAGCTTTGATCTTCCTCTGTAGTGGAGACGGACCCTAAGTTACAAAGCTCCGGCACCGCTGCTGGATCCTGGGGAGTTCATGTTGGGGGGGGGGCAGCTGGGGTGGAGGTGGTCCCGGGCAGAGGAAGTTTGGGTCCTGTCACTGGGTGCTGCTCCCCTAGCGGCTCTGGTTCAGGGTCCCTAGGGAAGGGGGTTCGGCCCGCGGGAGGGCGGCTCCGGGAGTCGGGGGGGGGGGGGGTTGGTTCTCCCGGCGGTTAGGTTGAGGGGACTCGGGGAAAGGGCCGCTCCTCGGGGTCCCCTTTGCTTCTTACCCGCAGGTACAAATCTCGCACAGGCACTGCTGCTGCTTCATCCTCCCGCTGCCGCCGCCTGCCCGGCTCGCCTCGCCCTCCCCTCGGAGCCGCGGTAACCAGGGAAGCGCCCCGTCGCCTGGCAACCGCCTCGGCGTCCCCACAACAGCCCTCTCCCGGCTTCCGTCTGTCGTCACAAACGGGGTGGCGACGGAAGGGTGCGCGCAGGAGGAGCGACTTCCGGTGGTGGGCAGTTGGCTGGTGTCAAGAGGAGCGGGGTGAGTGCCCAGCCGGGCCCGGCCTGTGTCCCCTTCCCCCAAGAGAGGGAGCTGCGAGTCCTCCAGTGGCCTCACCCCCGGGTGAGGCCCAGTCCGGGTCAGCCGGGCTGGGCAGCTGCTGGCCCTGACTTCCGGGGTCCCATGGCTCTTCATCCCCCTTTCCCACGCACGGGACAGAGGGCGGGCTCCTGCCTTGGGCGGGCACGGCCCGTTGCGATAAGAGTTGGGCCCCCCCGGCCATACTCTGCTGTGCGGGCTGTTGTGTTGCCCTCCTCGTCGCAGGGGTTCGCACGCAAGGGACACCATTAGCTCAACAGAAAGTAGCTCTGAGTACCGCACACGTGCTCCCCAAGCCCCCCCGCAATCGCTGGGGTTTTACAATCCTCCTTTCAAAATGATTTTTCTGTTGCCCTGTTAACACTCACATGATGAAACTGCCGAAGGACCTTACTTACATGATACGATCTATATGTTTTGTTAGTCTTTAAAGTGCTACCAGACTATTTGTTGTTTTTTTAAGTTTATCCTGTACAGACTAACTTGGCTTACTTTACTCGTGAATCATCCCTCTGATGACACTGGTGCTAGTATAGTGTGGCATGCTTATTTTATTGTTTGCAGGATCAGCTGTCTGGGGAAACAATCAAGTGTATTAATGTATGCAGAATACTGACAGACACACAAAGAAAGCACCTGGAAAAAAGAGAGATCTATGAGTCAGAGTCACCACAGGGATTGTTTAACTATATTTTAAATAAAGCATGGAGGATGCTAAAGTTACTGACCCTTTTTAACTGCGTGTGTGATTCTGCTCAGTTTAGTGGACATTACATCTCGAATGGAAAAATTTCCATTCTGTTTGTAAATCTCTTTGGTATCTGATTTGGAGTGCATTGTGCTATAGAAACATAATTTATTAGCTATCTTAGTACTGCCTGTGGGTAGGTTTAGGCTTAGTGGCTATTTATATGTAAACTGGACTATAAACTGTGCATTTAAAAAAATCAAATGTTTGTTGAATCATGATGCTAATATAAAATGCTTTTTCCTTCTTCCCAGAAATAGGTAATAATGGTTGTCACTAATTTGGGGAAGATAATTGGGCTCCAGAATAAGCCTGCCAGTATCAGGAATATCTGTATACTGGCTCATGTGGACCACGGTAAGAGAGACTTTTTGCTATGAGCAGTTATTTAGAGATATGTATTTGTGTATTTGGATTAAAGAAGGATATTTTTGTCATTTTGCTGAAGATAAGTGTTTCAGTGCATTGATTTCTCTGGTGTTTAAATTAATGGGTTCAGTTCAGGGTTGATTTGACCCAGGGTGCAGAGCCCCTGCAGTCAGCATCCTGTGGTGCTGCTGAGACTGACAGGTAACATAGCCCCTAAAGTGGTCAGTAATGGCCAATAATAGGGCCTGGCAGCAACTGCTGAGTGATGTGCTATTAATTTCCCCCACCCTTTACTTAAATAGCTGGCTGTAGACCTCTGGTTATATCTTAAATGTTAGGTGGAGTGTGAATTTGCTGTGGCATTGATCCCTGGGGAAAGGTAGTATAAATCAGTGTTTCTTAAACTTTTTGAGATGACAGAACACCAAACAATAATATTTTTTTATGCACAACACCTATGAAAATTTTCTTTAAAAAAAAAATTGTCAGACAAAAAAAGACAAAAGAAGAGGTCGCGGCACACCTGCGAGTGGTCTGCAGAACATAGTTTAAGAAACACTGGTATAAATTGCTTCTCTCCCCCCACTCCTCCCCACCGAATGCACTCTGCACTAGTGGGCAGTGGTATTACTTGTCACAGCTGTGCTCATCTACAGGGCTCGCCAAGCGGCAGCGAGCCCCGCTCACCAGCCTCGCGGTTCTGTGAGCTGCGCATGCGCAGATTGCGCAGCACTGGCTGTGCCGGCTTGTAATCTACTCGCCACGCCTGCTCATCTATATTGCCTTGAAAAAAAATTGAAAAGGAATGCCGCCAAGTGAGGTCTTTTCGCTCAGGGATTCAACATACTTGTTTTGAAATCTGAAATGTCCCTTTCCTCCCTTGGTATAGTCTAACTGCCTTTCATTTATGTCAACTATCATTTATATCAAATTTCAACTGTCTTGTGGAGAGGCAGGGTGACATTAATGGGATTGGGATTGTTGCTACAATATGTGACTTAAGTGAGAGGAATACAATATAAAAATCCCACTCCTCCCTATTGTAATACATTATATTCTATTTCCTCTCATTGAAAGCCACATATTGTAGCAACGATTCCAAGCCCATTAATGCTCCAGAAAATGAAGAACTTTGTTTAAAGTAAAGACTATTCAAAAGCACATATGACCAATGCAACTATATAAAAGCCCTGAAATCCTTAGTTAAGCCGACAACATGAATTTACCATTTCAACTTCACCTCTTGTTTTCACCACTAACCTATGCTGCCTCTGCACAAAACATGCACATTTGAACTTTGATCATCTGGAGTAGTTAGAAATTAATAATGTTTTCTAGTTGTTTGGAATGTTCAGTTGGTAGTGTAGAAGGGAGCTTGGGGTAGGAGACTAGGGTGCAGAAGAGAGTGTGAGATCTGAGAGGGAGTTTGTGTGAAGCGTGGGGGAGGGGGGCTTGTGACCTTGGGACAGGGAATTGGAGTGCATGGTTTGGTAGGGGGTTTGGGTGCAGGAGAGGATTCTGGCCTACAGGAGGGCTGTAGAAGGGGAGTTGTGACCTGGGGCAGGGGATTGGGTGAGTGGGAAGGGGTGGGGTGCCAGAGACAGGTTTAGGTAAGCACCTCCCAGCCAAAGTAGCTCCTGGCCAGCAGCACATTCAGGCAGGTGTCCTCCCACCCAGCAGTCCCAGACTGCTGGCTGGGTGTGCACATGACTCTCTACAGTGCTGGAATGGGGGAGAGAGGGAAAAGCTTTCCACATTGCTGTTTTTGGCCAATAGTAGTTGAGAGACTTTGCTGGTGGTAGGTAGAGCAGGCTGAAGCCTTTTCCTCCCTCTCCGCACCGCAGAGCCAAAGGAAGCAGCTAGCAGATTTGAGCAGCGTTGCTCCCTGCCACGAAGGCGGGCGCAGGCTGGATCAAAAGGCTTGGGCAGGCTGGATTCGACCATGGGCCATATCTTGCCCGACTCTGAGTGATGGTCAGTTTTTTGTTGTTTTTGGAACATTTTTTGGTCACAGTTAAGGTTGCATTTTTTGGTGGAGATGGTGGAGAGAGGCATATCTTGTAAGAAGCAAATGGTAGGTGATCTTGAGTAACCTTAACTGGTTTTTAATAAAGCATTTTTATTACTTTTTAAAAGAAATCTGTATGAATGTTGATAGTTACTAGCTCGTAGCAAAATTAAGTTTGATATACCATTGGTGTGTTTGTGGTTTTTTTATGTTTTTTTTTTTAAAGTCACTTATTTTTCTTTGCAGGCAAAACCACTCTAGCTGACTGTCTGATATCTAGCAATGGAATAATCTCCAACAGATTGGCAGGAAAGGTACAGATATAATCCAATATCATTAATGAGTGGAGTTCTTAAGAGTTCCTATAAATTTTCTTTCCCTTTTCACATTTAAAAGAATAGTTTAAGAAAATGTCTCAATACAAATTTATCACTTCTTTTTTGGTCTTTTATTTTAGCTGAGATATCTAGACAGTAGAAAAGATGAGCAGATCAGAGGAATTACTATGAAATCTAGTGCTATATCACTGCACTTTGAAAAAGGTAATGTGAATATGTTACACAAAAATGTACAAACTAATGTGGGTTGTTGGGTTTTTTGCTTTCTTTTCTTTTCATTTTAGCTTTCAAGTTTTTTTCTGTGGTTAACTCCACTGGATCTCTTCCATGTCTTTGGTTCTGCAGAGATTTACATTTTGCAACTTTATGCTTTTATTCATTCTAATTAAAAACAAAACCACAGTTTTACCTGTCTGTGGTGCACATGTATTAATTAATTTAGTGGGACCCACTTGTGCTTAAAGTTCCGGATGTGAAAGAGTCTTTGCAGAATTAAGGTCTAAATCAGACAAATGTAAACATTTATAAGAAATAACATCATATAACCAGTGTTCAGCATATCTTTTTTCATTTTGTAGTCTGCTTTCCAAGTGAATTGTGGGTGAAAGGATCACTGCTTAATAACAAACAAATCCAATGTATGTGAATATGTAACACAGCGCATAAACTAACTGAATCTTCCTCACTAAAATCCCCTTAAAATTGGCATGTTTTCTCTACTGAATATTTCAAGAAGAATCATGTGGAACTGAACTGTTCTTTCTTTCCTGTGTGGTGGAAGCATGTTGGTTGGAACAGTATTCGGAAGTTTCTGCCTCTACTGTAACTGTTCTGTGGATAGTTGGAACTTCAGTTTTTATGCTACTTTTAACTGTATAGCTAGAAGTGGTAGATAGGATGATACGATCTCTGTTCTCAGTGTTGAGGAAACTCTCCATATGCAGAGAAATAATTTTTAATGAACCTTTTTATTTATCTAAGATGGCTAAATTCAGAAATAACATCAGATTTTTAATAAGTTGGCCACAGTTTAGAATAATTAACCTTTTGGTAGAATGGTCGTAGGCAAATTCTGCATGCGTACTACAGTACCCAGGGGGTGCTGGATTATCAGATATGCCGGAGTACCGGAAGGGGGGTTATGAAGGGTTGGGGGGAGGAGGTCGGCGGGAAACTGCGCAGCGTGTGAGAGGGCTGTGCTGCGGGACCAACCTGGCAGAACCCCAGCTGCTCTGCTCCTCGCTTCTCCAACTCCACCCCTGGTCATTTTCAGCAGCGGCTGATTTGGGGAAGCCAGAGGCAGAGCAGCTGGAGTGCTGCTGGGTTGGTCCTGCAGTGCCGCTCAAGTGAGGGGTGGCGCTGTGAGACCAACCCGGCAGCACCCCAGCTGCTCTGCCCCCGGCTTCCCCAAGTCAGCCGCTGGTCAGTTTCAGCAGCAGCAGACTTGGGGAAGCCGGGGGCAGAGCAGCTCCAATTGTCTGGCTGGCCGGAGCACTTCTGGGTTCCAGCTGGTGCTGGATTATCAGGAGTTCCGGACCACTGGATGCCAGACAATTGGAGTTTTACTGTATTTGATGGATATATAGAATTTTTCCTAATTGGATAATTAGGTTATATTTCACTAAACTTAGTTAATGTTCACCTATTCCGTAGTGATGTAAAATTTTGATTAATTAGCTAATCGAATAGTTGATGTGATTTGCATCAACTATTCAATTAGTTAATAAATGTGCCAGGGCTGTTGCTACACTTCAAAGGCAAAAGTGCTGTGGAGACAACGGAGCCCTCAAGCAGTCCCCTGCTGGCCCCATGTTCCCTGCGACGTTTCAAAGCGGCAACACTGCATGGCTCCCAGGCTGACCCTGGGTTCCATGCGGCGCTGCCACTTTGAAATGCCGCGAGGAGCCCAGCGTCAGGCTCCATGTGACATTTCAAAGTGGCAGCATCACATGGAGGGAGTCCACAGCTGACCCTGGGCTCCATGTGGCGCTGCTGCTTTGAAACATCGTGTTGAGCCCAGAGCCACCTGGGGGCTCTCAGCTGGCCCTGGGCTACACTAAGGATGTTAAATATCAGTTAACTGAATAGTTGAGTAATCTCACGAATTCTTATTGGTTACTCAACTATTCTATAGTCCCCGGAGGGTGTGGCCAGTACACTTGGCCCTCACATCGAGGAGCCCTCTGCCACTTCATGCTGCTGCCTGATAGAGAGGCAGCAGAGTGGGGTGTCAGGCAGGAGCTGATCCGCAAGGGGTGACAGTTTATAAACCATTTCCCCTTGGAGACAGGCTGCTTGTTGCCCAGTGCTGCTGCCTCTGATATAAAAGCAGCAGCACGGGGTGGCAGCAACTCCTGTTTAGGAGATGTCTGAGCTCCCGCACCTGGCGTGAGCTGGAACTGAGGTTGGCTGCCTGCCCGCCCATACTGCTCCTAATACACTTCATATGTAGAGCCATAGCGGCGGTAGGTCACGGACCCAGCATGAGCCAGGACTGAGCCAGGCTGCCTGCCCGCCCAGCTGCTAATACTCTTTAAATGCAGAGCTGCAGCAGGGTAGGTCCCAGACCCATCACAAGCCAGGAGTGAGCTGGACTGCTAAAACATTTACCGGGGGGGAGGGGAGGAATGTGTGTAGTCTATAGCAGTGTTTCCCAATTGGTGCTCTCCTGCCCCTTCTTAAAGTGACAGAGTCTGTTTTGTTTTGTTTTTTTCCTTCTCCTTCTCAACAAATTTTCTCCCCGGCTGTACGGGTTCCTCAAAATTCTTCCTAGTTTAAAAAGGTTCTGTGGCCAAATAAAACTGGGAAACACCGGACTATAGAATTAAGCTGTAAGCTTTTTCTTATCAGTTAATTGGTTAATCTACTACACTATTACATCCCTAGCTACGCACAGCATTTCAAAGCAGCAGCGCTGGATGGAGCCCAGGATCTGGACCCGGGCTCCACATGGCACTGCCGCTTTGAAGCACCCCTGTTTCCTTCCCTCTCCCCTCCCGCTGCCTCTTTCTGAGAGAGGCAAGCAAGGGGAGAAGTGACTAGTCGACTAGCATGTCGATCAGCATTTGCTTATCGGATAGTTAACTAGTTGGTCACATCCCTACTATTCTGAGTAAATGATGCTGCTATATTAGCATTAGAGTGATAAATGCTTGTGGAATTCTTTGCTGTGTTTTTGGATTTTTTTTAATAGTAAAAGCATGCCTGTGTCAACTGATTATAGATGAAGTTACTCAACAAAGCTTAGGCTTATTTTGAAATAATACATCTGCACTGCAGGGAAGCCTCAAAATCAGTCTGAGGCAGGCTTCCCTAATGTAGACATGCTATCTCGATTTAGAGCTCTAGGAGGAATAACTTAGAATGGCCCTGTGAGGGTGGCTAGTTCGAAATAGCAGAAGTGAAGTGTCTACACACACCTTATTTTGAAATAGGAGTTAGTCTTCGTAGAATGAGGTTTACATAAGTCAGAATAAGCCATTCATTATTTTGAAATAACAGAATTGCTGTGTAGACACTCATAGTTATTTTGGAGTATCAGCCATTATTCCGAAATAACATTGCTGTGTAGACACACCCTTGTAGTGCAGAGTGACCACAGGGAGGTGGTTCTACCAGGAAAAGAATGGCCGGCTGGGGCTGGGGCTTGGGCTCTCCATATTGCTGGCCACTGGCCTGGGTAAGCGCCAGATGGAGGGGAGTTGCCAGCTGGGGACAATGCAGCCCCGCTCACCCCAAGAGGTGCACCAGTGGGGCTGGGCACTGCAGCCTCCCTGATGGAGCTAGTGGCCAGGACTGGGCTACACAGCCCCAGCTTTGCTTCTTCCCACCCAAGGAGCTGCTGGCTAGAGAGAGACAGCTCAGCCTTGGGCATCCCAGGGAGCCACCGTTGCTGCAGAGCCCTTGAGGCCTTCCTGCCCTGAGCCCTCAAACCTGAGCCCCCACCCCGTGCTTACTCTTGCATCCCCACCTTAAGCCCCTCCTAGTCCCCTGCCCTGACTCTTGCACTCCTACCCATTGCTCTGAATCCCCACCCCTTGTCCTGACTCCTGCACTCCCCTCACATCCAACATCCTGCCCTGATTCTTGAACCCAACCTCTGCACTGACTCCTGTACCCACCACTCCCTGTCCTGAGCCCCTGCACAAGAGGCTAGGGCCTCTTGCCACCCTTTCCGTGACTCCTGCCCTCTCCACTCTCTTCCCTGAGCCCCCACAAATATCTGAGCAATCCTGAGTAAATCCTCTAGTCATAAATATATTAAGAAGAGCTGCATTATAGTGATATTAGCATCATTTGGGAGGTAGCTGAAGAGTCTCAATTGAGGTTGGGCTCAGTTTCCTTTAGAGGGCCATCTACCCTGTGACAATTGGTTTGAGCACTGTGAGACTGTGGAAATGTTACACAAAACAAACCTTAAGATTAGTTTCAAATGAAAATTATAGAATTTTGATGTGTCTAACTCCACAAAAATATTGAAAAATGTCTGAATAATGATGAAGAATATATGCTGCTAGTATACTGAGGAATTCTGAAATCTTTTTGGTAATTCTATGATATATATTATTTGAACATTTAAGTTCTGGCTCAAAGTTGTCTTGTTAAAAGGCACTTTAAAAATAAGTTTTCTGTTCATTCAATTTTGAATTTTTGGATATCACAAGTGTACTTTATCCCTGTAAGTGATAGCTACCTGTGTCTATCTTTACATCAGAGGTAGGGAAACTTTTTTGGGTTGGGGGCCGCTGACCCCCAGAAGCATCAGTTGGGAGCTGCACAAAAGTGAAAAACAAAAACACAAATTTCATTGTAGGGCTGTAAAATTTTGATTATTTGGCTAATTGAATAGTTGATGCAATTTGCATCGACTATTTGATTAGTTGATAAGGGAGCTAATCAGCCCCTTCAGAGGTGAAGGCGCTTCAGGGAGCACAGGGCCAGCGGGGGACTCAAGCAGTTCCCAGCTGACCTTGGGCTCCATGAGGCACAGCTGCTTTGAAACGATGTGTTCAGCCTGAGCTGCATGTGGCATTTCAAAGTGGCAGTGCTGTGTTGAGCCTGGCATCTGGTCTCAGGCTCCACACAGTGCTGCAGCTTTGAAGCACCCCCGCCTTGCTGCCTCTTTTTGATAGAGGCAGTGGAGGGTGGGGAGGAGCTACTCGTCGACTAGTATGTTGACTATCCCATAAGCATTTGCTCATTCACATCCCAACCTCATTGACATACCCCCGACTGAGAAGGAGAAAGATGCTCCTCACATGCCTGGGGGGGAGGGGCAGACTAGTATATTTTTGTGGGGCCCCTAGGCTCTGGGGTAGAGTCAAAAATGAGGGGTTCAGCATATGGGAGGGAGCTGTGGGGAAGCAAGCTTGGAATGCAGTGTTTGAGTGGAAGGGAGAGCACAGTAGCAGGCTGGGAGGGGAGCCCTGAGTCTTGGGGGCCACATCCAGGCAAGCCAAGGACGTATTCGTCTCCTAGGCGTTAGGTTCCCCACTGCTGCTTTACTTCTGCAGTGGCTATCTTGTCTCAGTTACAGAGTAATGTTTGTTCCATTAATTATAATTTAATGCAGTAATAGTTAACATGCATCACTTTTTAGCGAAACTTGTTCTTAAATACTCAGTCTGTTCTCTCTCATACATATTTCTGCAATTTTGGCCAAGCTTAAAAAACTAGTTAGGAAATTCCTGTAATTAAGTCAAAGTACATAGAGAGCTAGAAAATATACCTAGCATTGCCTGGGTCCTTCAGGGCAGGGGTCTGGGTGGTGTGAGGCGTGCAGGAGTCAGGGCAGGGCCTTGGGAATGTGGGGGGCTCCGGGCAGAAGGCCAGGGGCATGGGAGGGGTGGCCTCTGGCTTCTCCCCAGTGGTGGCCCAGGTTAGTGGTGACTGTGCACCCTGCCCACTGACTTGTCCCCAGGAACCACGAGGACCTCTCTCCCTCCCCCAGCCTGGCCTGGGGTGCAGAGGGAGGCTCTCCCCCATACCTCATAGGCCAATGTGAGGGTGGAGGCTCTCACTCTCTCTGGCCCCTCCAGAGGCAGGGGGAGGGCCGGCAGAAGCTGTCTCGTAGGCTGGGGGCCCTACTTACCTTATCTGCATGCAGGAAATATGGCAGGGCCCCTGTTTTGCTGACCACTCTGGTTGGTGTATGACTGCCCCCAGTGGCCACTCTGCAGGATAGCTCTCCCCTGCAGGCTCGCTGCCCCCGGTCATTCTTCTTTTGTGTTCCTCGGAACAGCAACCCCTCCCTTTGCATGTTATGGAAAATTGTCCCTTTCCCAAAACTTCTGGTTCTCCTTGCCCAACCAAACCCTGACCTTGTTTTAAGTTAAGAGAAGAGGAAGCTACATACCAAATTTGGTGGCCCTAGCTGTTACCGTTTAGGACGAGTTCTAGAACAAATGGACACACAAACAGACATATATGCACAAACACTCTAAAATATTATTATATATAAACAGCTAAAAGCCACTAAAACTAAGTATGCTAATTCTTTCAAGTGCAATTAACATTGTTCAGGAATAAAAGTGATAGATAAACCTAACTTTTTTCCTTATCAAGGCATGATAAAGATTCCTGGTTAACATATCTTGTTCAAAGTGGTGTTGTAGCTCTTGTTAGTCTCTTTAGGCTTATGCAGGAGTGTTGCCTAACTAATTTTGTTTACTTGGATGGTGTCTTCAGGGATACGTCTTATACTGGAGCCACTGCCTGAGAGTTTAAATTTGTGTTTGTTTGTTTGCTTGCTTAAGTATTAGTTCTGTTGCTGAGGAGTGTGGTTTGGATTTCTGTTTTACAAATGTAGATTTGTGATTTCAAATTTTTTTTGGTGGTCTTTCTCTTTCACTTGTCCCATTGAAGAGCCATAAAATGGGGTGGGTCAGGAAAGAGTTCATGAGTCCTTAATTAGAAAAACAATCTTTCTAGTTCAAGTTAAGGAAGGGTATCATTCATATCAGGGTAAATGTCCTGAGATCTGTTAGGCTGTGGAATAGTCTCCCAAGGCTTGTAGTAGAGAAGAGTTATCCTCCGAAGGCTAGTGTTAAAAAATTTTCTCTTGGGATGTGTGAAATGAAGGTGGGCAAAACACTGGTGGTGAACAGACCTATTCTACTGGGGAGTTGGATTAGATGGCGTTAATCCTTTATTTGCTTTTTTCTATCTAGTAGGAACATTCTAAATTAAAATGGCTGAAACTGGTTATAATATTGCACTATATATTTTCTTTCAGACTTTATTAAAAGAAGGTATTAAATATATTACTGTATCTAAAATAAAAATAAGGATGAGTAGGTATGGAATTTTAATGTTCAGGGTGACTTTTAATAGTGAATGACTGAAGTCTAATTTTTTTTTAATGAAGTCTAACAGCATCATGCAAATGTTTTCTTTAAGCTTTGAGGAAAACTTTCAGTTATTGTTATCGTAGAAACATTCTCATCCAGTATTTTCATACACATTTTAACTTGGTGACTGTACATGAAAAGTAGACATTAAAACTAACTTGGCTATATTGTCATTTCTCAGCTGAGAAGAGTGGAAAAATGAACGATGACAGTACATTTAATAAATTTTTCCTTTTTGATACGTTAAAGATACGTTAATGAAAATTGTTTTAAAAAAATGTAACCTCTACCTAAAGTGATATTTCAGCAATTTATCTTTCAAGAGTAAAGGATTGACTTTCAAGGAGAGCTGTTCCTAGTATCTTTCAAACACAGATTTTAATAGGGTTGTCCAGTGTTTTGGCTATGTGTATTCCAAAATTGGTATGCTTTTCTACTAAGCCACATAGGGCCAGATATTCAAGGGTACTTAGTGCCTAAAGATGCAGTTAGGCACTTATCGTGATTTGCAAAAGCATGTAAACAGGGATCATTGTGAGTTAGTTCCTAACCTGGAATTTTTAAAAGAGCCTATCTACTTTGTTGTCTAAATATCTTTGACAATGAGGTTCCTGGTGTCCTTGCTTATATTAATGGCTATAGCTAAGTGATGGACATAGAAACTTTTATACCGGTAAGTCACTTTCAGTATTTCAAAGTAAATTTTCGTTTGATTCTAGGTGATCAGGAGTATCTCATTAATCTAATAGACTCCCCAGGGCATGTGGATTTCTCTTCAGAAGTATCAACTGCTGTCCGACTCTGTGATGGGTGTATCATAGTGCTGGATGCTGTAGAAGGAGTCTGTCCACAGGTGATTTATTTAAAAAAAATGATTGAGAAAGGATGGAGATGAGAGACTAGACAAAAATGGTACTGTTTAGCTGTTTTAAATACATTTAAAGAGAAGAGACATACAAACCAATAGCCAGAAGTTCTGTAAAATGCTAAGCTCAGTCAATAAATTTATATATTGCATATGAGGTCTGATTTACTCCTGAATGACTGAGAGATTCGCTTTGTATCCATGAATATATTGAGTTAGTGTTGCCTTGGTATTGGAGATACAAATACATGCTCTCACTGGCAAGGGAGTATAAAGAAGAGATAAAAGTAAAGGGAGGGGGCATAGATTTTTTTTAAAGGTTTTTTTTATTTCAGTATATTTTAAAAAGAAAAATTATCCAAATAAAAGACTATCTCTAGTAAATTTATCCTCCTATTATTATAAGAAGTGTTTTTAAAATCTATATTATAAAAATTCTTTCTATCCCATAATTGTGTAACTATGTATTTTGGAATACAATCCATAAATATTTAGAATCAGAGGTTAAACATATATTTATTTACATTTTGCTTCCATACTTAGTGTTTTTCTCCTAAACTTTGTTAGATATTAATTTTGTGATCTTAGGGGTTTCCTTAACTGTGTTAACACTTTATTTTCTTTCTAAGACTCAAGCTGTTCTGCGACAGGCATGGCTAGAAAATATCCGTCCAGTCTTGGTGATTAATAAAATTGATCGTTTGATAGTGGAGCTTAAGTTAACTCCTCAGGAAGCATATTCTCACCTTAAGAATATCTTAGAACAGGTATGAGTCTTTGCACTGCAATATTAAGACAATCAATTTTGTAGTTTTTTTTTTTCTTTTTTTGCCAGTAGTCTAATAAGGATGCTGCCTCTTTCTATCCTTTTTTATTTGGAATAAATATGCTAAATGTAGTAAGAGGTAACCATTTCATTACCTTCTCATAATCATTACATTTAACCTTTTTACAGAAACATATGGTTATTTAATATCTATTTCTCTTTACCTTTCTGGGCATTTGTAACATACACAGTTCGAAAAAGAATATTGAATTCTTTTCTACAACCCAGCAGGAGGCATTCTCATGTTGTTAATGGAATATCTCAGAGATCTGATAGATCATGGGTACCCAAACTGGAGGGCATGCCCCCCTGGGGGGACGTGCAGAAATTCCAGGAGGGGCATGAAGTGACCCAGTCCCTCTCCCCCACGCCCCAATCAAGTTTTGCTGCCCCAGTCAGGTTTTTTTGCTCAAGTTTTGCTGCTTTTTTGGTAGCGGGGGGGAGAGGGAGTGAGGGTTTTTCAAAAATCAGAAGGGGCTGTGATGCCGAAAAGTTTGGGAACCACTGAGATAGATATAATACATTTTTGAAAGCCCCTATTTACTATGGATTGTTTGAGTTCTTTGGAGTTGAAATAACAGTATATGTATGATGTCAGAAATACTGACTTCTTGATTTGGGTTTGGAATTTAATCCACCAATAACATTGTTAAATAGTTAAAAAGAACTAAATAAATTCATGGAGGTTAGGTCCATCAATGGCTATTAGCCAGGATGAGTAGGAGTGGTGTCCCTAGGCTCTGTTTTTCAGAGGCTGGAAATGGATGACAAGAGAGGGATCACTTGATGATTAGCTGTTCTGTTCACTCCCTCTGGGGAATCTGGCATTGGCCACTGTTGGACGACAGGATGCTGGGCTAGATTGACCTTAGGTCTGACCCAGTATGGCCGTTCTTATGTACTTTAGAGGTGTAGGCAAGTAGTTGACTACTCGCTTCCCCACCCCTTGCTGCTTCTGTATGAGAGACAGCAAGGGGGCTGCTGGGCTCTTACTACATTTTAAATGCAGAGGCTCAGTGGTCCCAGAGTGAGCTTCCCCTTATCAGCTAATTGTGTAGTTCATACAAATTGTATCAACTACATTAATAACAAAATACCCGTTCCTTAACATCTTTTATGTACTTAAGTCATGTTGAAACATTTAATTCTAAATTGATTTTTCATTAAAGGTTTGATAGAGGTCATATCCTCCTTTTTGTTTTTATTTGTTACTTATTTTCTCATTGTGAAAAAGAATAAGGTTTTTTTTAGATGAGAACTAAATAATTAAATCCCATTAAGACTAGATATGATTTGTAAAGTATTCCACACTGGGTAAAATCCTGGCCCCATTGAAGTCAATGGTACAACACCCACTGAGTTCATTGTGGCTAGGATTTCATCCACCAATGTCTGTATATTAACTTTTTTTGCCAAGCTTATGCAAGCTGCTTTTGGATGTTTAAGCACCAATCACATGATTAGATAATTAAAATCTTCTTTTGAAAAGAGTGCACAAGTTGTTCACAGTCTTTTAGAGCAGTGTTTCTCAACCAGTGGTACGAGTACCCTTAGGGGTACTCGAGAGAAGTCTCGGGGGTACGTCAACACAACTGAAATTTGGAGACAATTGAATTTTTGTTTTATGTTTTACAGTGCTTTATTATTTTTGCACTTTTTACACCCAAAAATTTAATCACCCGCCCAGCTACGATTAAGTTGTTTAAACAAATGTGTTGCAGTGGTAAAAAAATAAAATTGTGTTTAAAAACTGTAGGTACTGGAGGTTCTTATAACTTTTTTTTAAAGGGGTACTTTATAAAAAACGGTTGAGAAACACTGTTTTAGAGCACAAACTATACATTTCTGTGGTTTTACATATTCTTCCCTAGGTTAATGCAATCACTGGAACTCTTTTCACCTCTAAAGTCCTAGAAGAAAGAGCTGAGAGAGAAACAGAAACTCAGGGGATTTCAGATTCTGTACATGGAGATCAAGTTTATGATTGGAGTGCTGGCTTGGAAGATACTGATGATTCACATCTTTATTTCTCGCCAGACCAGGGAAATGTGGTATTTGCCAGTGCAATTGATGGTTGGGGCTTTGGGTAAGTAAATAAGACTAGGATTTCATTGAAATGTCATTTACCATATTTAATACTAAGATATATTTAATTCTAAGGCAGTTGAACAGTCTTTTGAATTGGTTTAAGTATTTTTAGAGGTAAACATTTTGTATTTTTCAATTGGATGCGAGAGTGGAATAGTTTGTTTTTCCCCAACACTTCAGTTCATGTCCTTGAAATAATCAGTGTTTTGATTCTTGGCAGTTACAGTTCTGATGATTTTATGTTCTTTCAAAAAAAATTTTTTTCTACTGTGATGTTTAATTTCTGCCTTCTATGTTTCTGCATGCACACAAATTTCATATTTGTTCTCTTGTAACCTTCTGTGAAGTTTTCCTTTTCTATTTCAGCAGATACTTACACATCAGTTATATAGTGATGGCAGAAATATTACATTCAGTCATAAGAAATCAAGCATACAGCAGCTATAGAAAGCATAGAATTACATATTTCATAGTGTGTTGTTAAGGATATATGTGTGTTAAATTTCTTTACTTACTTATGTTAAATGCCTCTTTTAGCTTCTTGTTTCAGAATAGGTAGTAGGTCATAAAGATTTGTAAACATTCGGATTTCCACAAGGTGGAGTGCTTGTCTTTGTCTTTAACATGTACCTAAAGGGGTACTGCCCGTTAATTTCGATTCAAAATTTATATTTTTGACGATTTGACAAAATTAAATTCCAACGAGTTGTTTTTCTTTTAAAGAAAGAAAAGTTAAAACTGGTCTTTTGTTTAGATTTAATTAGTTCCTTTTGGAATTTGTGCTCTATGCCACTGCATAAGAACTAGAAAGCAAACTCACTGCTTTAGTTTCATTATTTACTCAGAATCACATGCGGGAAGTAAACTAATAGTATAAATGGTGCAAAGGACATTAGATTTTTTTCACTTCTCAATAATCTAAATTTGTGCTAGCCACGTTGCAAGAAATTTGTTAATTGTTTTTGAGCTGACTATCCCTCTGATTTTCACTATACAATGGAAATAACTTTTTTATTAGTAGTACTGCAATTCCAATATTTAATGGTAGGATCCTGGTGCTATGCCTCTTTCCTCTACACCAGGGGTGAGGAACTTCAGGCCTAGAGGCTGGATGCAGCCCCTGGCTTGTCTGGATTTGACCGCCGAGGCTCAGGACCCTCTCTGCACTGGGGAGCCTGTGCTGGTGCTCCAGCTCCCTGGCTGCTCCACCATGGGGCTAGAGCATACAAAAACTACTAAGCTGGGCCCCCCCTTGGCTCTGGGAATGTGGGGCGTGTCTTTCTCCTTCTCAGTTAGACTGTATCTTTCTTCAGCAGTTCTCAAAATACTTTATTAATATACCAAAGTAATTAAACAATTTACAGCTTTCATGGTTGTAATATTAGCAAGAATGTAAGAATTTTTTTTTAAAGATTAAAAATCAGGTTTCAGGTTTTTAGAAATAAGTCAACATAATTGCATAGTATTAGTATGTGTTAAATATTTTTATTCATAATCTTTTCAACCACTGAGTGGTAAATAGCAATGTAAAAATATGTTCCTTAAATAAGACGCTACAGTGGTTCGCTAACAAAATAAAAAGCTGAAAGTTTGAGCCATTTAAGAGCTTTCTCTTTAGCTCAGACTGCTTGTTGTTTCTAACTAGAACAGTGTTTGCTAATGTCTCATAAATTATGTAACCACTTTTCTGAAGCTGATTGTGATCATAAAGCCACTACGATTGTTAAATGGAAAGATGAACATGTCTTGTACATCAATGTTGGGTGAATGACGTGCTTTTTGATCAAATTAATGCTATATATGGTCTGATATTTTTTATTCTTCTGTTGCATTTATAATTCCTTTGAAGATGGTTTGTATGCAAACATTTCAGAAAAATATATGTATTTTATTAACACAAATAACTGTTATATGAATATGGGATGACCCCAGTCTTCAAGGTTTGACACAGGAAAAAAACACCGATAGACTTTCAGGGACCACTTGTCATATTTCATTCTTGATGTAGCATTGATTAATACACAGAGAATGTTGTCGAACCAAAGATTAGATGACATGAAGGGAAAGTGTTCATAACAATACATTTATGTGGGAATTTTTAAGGCTACACAGGATGGAAATAGTTTAAAGGAGTGCTGATTGAGATTGGAGCTACAGTGCATAATATTTTTTTCTCAGGTACTAGCTTGGTGTACGGTTTTTTTTGTTTCAGTTTGTTTCAAATCAGTTAACATTTGATACGTAGCAAAAAAGTATTTCTGTTAGTAGAAAGTTCAATGGGTTTTTACGCTTTCTTGGTCACATGCATGGTGATAAAATTAAATCTAGTCAGATAGGGAGAAGAGGAGTTGTGTTGGTCTGTGTTCACTTGGTATTTGTTATGGGCTTGTTCTTGTGTATGTTAAATATAAGTTGAGGTGCTCAGAGCTTTGGATGTGAGGGTAATGAAAGCCTGAAATGTAAATAAATAATAACAAGCTGATTTGTTGTTGTTTAAGCTTCCCAATATGACCTCTGCTCATTTTGTGCATTTGATACATTGTTATGTTAGAAAGAATAGAGAAGCTTTCTGATTATAATATGGCAGTATAATATAGGGATATGAAAGGATAACCGGTAGGGAAGTTAAAATGCTTTTTTTGGTAATTGTGTAACTGCTAAAATTTTCCATGGTTACACCTTTACACGTGGTGGGGGGGCAGCTCTACAGGAGTTGGTGTGCATAGAAAACCAGCATTTTAGCTGTATCTCCACATGTACTAGTTCTCGGGAAGCTGCTTGCTTCCGCAGCAGCAGCGGGGAATGGGAAGAGGAGCAGGTGGGAGACGGTGCTCACGAAGAGCTTGCTTTTAAGCAGCCTCCCCTCACGTACCGGTTCCTGTGGATCTGCCTGCCTTCCCTGTGCTGCTACCTCTGATACAGCATGTGGGGAGGGGGATAGGCAGGCGGCTCCCTGTGAGCACTGGCTACTACCTGCTTCTCCCCTTCCCCCCACTGCTGCCCCTGATACAGAAGCAGCAGCATGGAGGAGGGGCTTGTGTGTAACCATGAAGTTAACTGATGAGCCCAGCTTCATTGGTTAACTGTTTAAATGTGTACATGAAAATATTCTTAATGCTTACCAGTTCAGTTTGAAAAATAGTCCCAAGCTGGTTTGCAAAAGACAGTACAACTCAATGTTAAGATTCCCCACATATTACATTGATGGATTACTAAAATATAGAAACTTTTTCCTTCTGTTTTAAGACTTGATATTCTTAGTGAGTTGTATTTTGGATTCTCCATATACAGAACAGTCAGCCAAGGGAGCACTTCTGGAGCTCATGAGTCTCATGTTGGAATCTTATTTGATTTACATCATTTTTTTCTTTCTTATATCTATATATAAGTAATAGAATAGCTTCTGTTATTTTGTTCTCTGAAGTATACAACTTCCTACAGCTTAAACTAAACAGTGATGCTGTTGTCTGCAATAGTTTCCTGATGAATTGCAGCTTATTCTGTATTTCTTTTCTGTATCATCAGAAAAATGCTTATTGTTTTTGCTGAAGTTGGATGAAAACTGTTTGGATGAAAGGACCGTTTTTTGTGGGGGGTTTTAAACTTTTATTTTCTTTTTTTAGTAGCTAGCATGGTCTGGTTTAGAGATGGCAGTGGTAGAAATTCCATTAAATGAAAAAAGGAATGTTTTCTTCTTAATTAATCTCAGGAGAATCTGTCTAGGCTGCCAGCATGACCATCTGGTGAAATGTGGATCAATGAAGCATTTGCTTAATGAAGGCACGTTGGGGCTGTTATAATGTTTTGTGGTACTATTCCTAAGGAGATTCCATGTTTTCATGGTAGAGTAAATGAAGTCATTAGATAGCGTTAGCCTGATCCAGTGTTGAGAATGACACATCTGCTTTTCTCATCAAGTACAGGTTTTGAAAGGATGTAGTAAATCTATATACTGCAGACTTTGACATTCAACAAATTCTGAGGGGTTTTTCCGCTTCCAAAGCCTTAGGGTGAGCTTCTGGAAAAAAAAGTACATTTTTGAAATTTTTTCAGAGGCATAACTTATATGTTACTGATTTGGGCAGGTTATTAATGTCTTTCATTAGGAGAGTCAAGTCCTAACTAGCTAGCAGCCTTTATGAATTCCAAAGATAGATTATTGGATACTAGTATGGTATAAATAGCATTGCCCTCATCTTATACACATGTATACATTTGACTATGTCTCCTCTCTATATAAAATCTAACTCTTATTTCCTCTGTTTACAAGGATTAATATACAAACTACAATGTAGAAATGAAAGTTTTACAGTTATTTCTCTCTCCCTTCTTAGTGTTTAAAGTGTTTTTTATTGAAAAGATAGCCTTTTGGGTACAGTGGATCAAATTAGAAGTAGATTAGCAACACTCATTTGATGCAAAATAGATGTATCCTTTTTATTAAAATATATCAGGTAATTATTTAAGTCCTACAAATACCAGGAAAAACTGCCCCAAGTGTGAGGTAAAATGTGTGTTTTTGTGTGTGTTTTTTAATAAAACATGTTTTGTTTTGCCTTTTCCATGAGTGTACTTTTTGTATGATCAGAAAGTACAACAGTACTGTGCATTTTAAAAATTGGGAAGCATATTCCATAATAAATGCCAAGAGCAATTTTGAAGAATGTATGATAATGAAATATATACTTAAAGACAGATGTTTTCATTTTATGGCTGACAAAGCTTAACAAGGTTGGCGTAAATCTTCCTGTGAGTATATTATTCAGGTGATCTATGATCTGTAGTAGCTATTGTTTTATTTCTGAATGGGAATTAGGCCATTTAAGCCAACATCTTGCATCTTAAAATGTACCTGTCTGAAAGAGTGCCTCTAGTCTAGGGATGCAAAATCCCATTTAATTGGTTAAGCGGTCAAACATATTGGTTAACTGATTAAAGGGGGGGGGGAGGGGATGCTCCAGGCTGGCTGGAGTAGCCCTACTGCCTATTGCTGGGCTGGAGCAGGCATCCTTTCCCCGCTACCCCCCTTCCTCCACTGCTCTGGGCAGGCTTTGCACCGACTGGGCTGGAGCAGCCCTTGCCAACAGCAGACCAGAGCACCTTGCTGGCAGGGACTTCTCCAGTGTTCCGGTCAGAGCAGACGCTGCCTGTGGGGCACCTAGGCCCATTGTGGATAGCTAGAGCAGCCCCTGTCCACGGTTGCTCTCCTGTTGTGTGACAGTGCATTATACAAACATCAGTTACTTTAGTTAAGATATAGGTTCACACTTCAATTTGGCCTTTATTTTAAAAAAGGTTCAAACTAAGGCAGATGTACATTAAATATTATTTTAAAAATTAAGCATCCTGAGTTAAAGAAAAAACAGTAGAAACTGTGGGAGCAAAATAAAAATGCAAGACTACTTATCAACATATGCAATCGTGTGATAGCTAAGTGTAATGTTGTGCTTACATATTTGTATCAAGATAGATTTTTGCTTTCTTTTAGCATTGAACATTTTGCAAAATTGTATAGCCAGAAGATTGGAATCAAACAAGGAATACTTTTGAAGACCTTGTGGGGAGATTATTATCTAAATACAAAGGCAAAGAAGATAATGAAGGGTGACCAGGTAATATTGCTGGGTTGAAGTTCCTTTATGACCTTTTTTATCTTTGTTGGAAAGATATAAGGTTTTCTGTCAAATATCCAAGGATTATACATTATCTCATCTGTGGCCTGATATTTTCTAATTCTGTTCCCCAAAGTATGGTTTGAAAATTCTGATGTCAATATGGTTTTGAATTCATATTGCACAAATTGAATTAATAGCCTCCCCTTCATTGGGGCAGCTTTGCCTCAGGAGATTGGTGATAAATCACCTTTTGGAGGAATTCCTCTTGCACAAAGGAACTCTTGAGTATGAGCCAGCATAACACCACCTGCATGCCTCATTTCCATGCCCAATATACAAGGCACACCAGTAGGCAGGCATCAGGGTACAGAGATACTAGCCATGCCTCTATAATGCAAGATGACTGCTGGTGGGTGAGGAAGGGTGTGTAGACGCCACTATGACAGTTCTATGCTCTTTGTAGATTCCTCTAGCTTTAGAACTGTTTTGCTTCAGGAGAGCATCGTAAAAGTAGCCTCCCAGACTGAAGATTCTTGCCGTATGAGTAACGCCATTGCTTCACGGATTGAATATAGTTTTTTAGCCTATGGAAAGGGTCCATTGGGGCTGAGAATCTTGAGTTCTCTTGTATGAAGCATTTCCACTATTGTACCTAGGAGAACAGAGGAGTTTTTTCTCCCCACCCATTTAATATCATGATCAGTATTTCAGTCCTCTCTTCTTAAAAATTAAACTTTTGTTCTTTTACTTTTTTGATGGCATTTTGTCCACTAACTTTTCCATTCAAATTAGGGATGTGAAAGACTAGTTGACTATCCAATAAGCAATGTGCTTATCGGATATTTGACAGGATAGTCGACTAGTTGCTCCTCCCCCCTTGCTGTATCTCAGATAGAGGCAGCAAGGGGGGAGCAGAGCGGGGTACTTCAAAGTGGCAGTGCTGCATGGAGCCCTGGGTCAGCTGTTCCGTGTGGTGCTGCCACTTTAAATTCTGTGGGGAGCCCGACATTGGGCTCCTTGCGGCATTTCAAAGCAGCAGCGCCATGTGATGCCTGGAATCAGCTAGGGACTACCCAGCTGACCCCGGGCTCCTTGCGGCGCTGCCGCTTTGAAACGCTGCCACTGCGTTTCAAAGCAGCAGCGCCATGTGATGCCTGGAATCAGCTAGGGACTACCCAGCTGACCCCGGGCTCCTTGCGGCGCTGCCGCTTTGAAACGCTGCCACTGCGTTTCAAAGCAGCAGCGCCTCACAGAGCCAAGGGTCGGGGGGGAGTCTCCAACTGACCCCAGACTTCAGTGCTTTTCACTTCAAAGACGGAGGCGCCCATATTGACTAATTGAATAGGCGATGCAAAAATGTATTGATTATTCGATTAGTCAGTTACCCGATACGTAACATCCTGAATTCAAATTTGATTAAGGTTCTTGAATTACCTCACTTTTATATAAAGATAGCTTACCAACAAAGTTAATTTAATATGACTGGTTTTAAAAGTACTTACGGAGGTAGGTAGTTTAATTGTGCAGACCTATTCATTGTGAAACTGATCAATGCTAAGCTATTGTCTGTGTAATGTTTATTCAGGCTTCTAAATATTGTGTTTATTCTTCTAGTCAAAAGGAAAGAAACCTCTATTTGTGCAATTGGTTTTGGACAATATATGGAGTCTATATGAAGCTGTTATGAAAAGGTAGGAGAGGTCCCAATATTCTCTTGGAATCCTTTTCACATGCTGTGTGAAGAGATTAAGGTGGTTGACTATATTCTGATTATAACAATTGAATACTGTAGATGCTTGTTACATATCATTCTGTTTTTATCCCATAGAGACAAAGAGAAAATGGATAAAATTGTCTCCTCTCTGGGATTGAAAATTGGTGCACGTGAGTCACGTCATTCAGATCCTAAAGTTCATCTCAGTGCCATTTGCAGTCAGTGGTTACCCATATCCCAGGCAGTGCTCTGTATCCTTAAGTAAAAAGCTATTCAGTGGTTTATCGGCAGCTCTTAGACTTCAAAGAGTGGTTACCTATGTATTTGTGTAAAGTATTTTTTTCAAAATCTCTGTGTGTGTGTGTGTGTGTGTGTGTGTGTGTGTTTGTGTGTATATAATATATAGATATTAAAAAAAAAGGGATGTCAACATGTAAACAGCTACATGATTAACCAATAAGCCTGGTTTTATTGGTTAATCCTGTCAACTATACGCATCCTCTCCTTGCTGCCCCTGTAGCAGAGATAGCAAGTGAGGGAGGCAGAAGCTGGTGCTTGTGGAGAACTGTCTTTAACTTGGCTTCCCTTGAGCATCAGAACCACACCCCTGCTTTCACACTGCTGCCTCTGATAGAGAGGCAGCAGTGAGGAGGGGAAGCAGGAGCCAATTTGTGTGGGGAGCTGGCTTTTAAGCTGGCTCTCCATACATGCCAGCTCCGTGGACCTGCCTGCCCCCTTGCTGCCTCCCACAGAGGCAATGGGGGGGAAGGGCAGGTAGGAGCTGGTACTGGGAGGAAACCGCTTAAAAGCCAGCTCCCCTCAGCACTGGCTCCACAGTGCTGCCTGCTCTCCCTTCCTCCATGTTGCTGCCTCTATGAGAGGCAGCAGTGTGGAGGAGAGGGCAGGAGAGTCTTCTGCAGAGCAGGCTCTTTTCATGGGAAGCTCGCCTCCTCCCCCTACCCCCTGGTCAGAGGCTGGTGCCCACCCCCCATGCTGCTGCTATATGAGAGGCAGCAGCACAGGGTGGCAAGCAGGATCCGGTCTGCATGGGAAGCTGGTATTTAAACTGTCTCCCCTCGTAGACCAGCTTTCTCCTGTCAGTCTGCACTGCTGCCTCTCATAGAGGCAGCAGTGTGGGGTGGCAGTGGGCTTCCCGGGAGTGGAGTAGGGAGTGCACTGGCTGCTGGCCCTGCCACCAGGGGCTATCAAATAGTTGTGTAACCTCTAAAATTTGATGCAGTTACACGACTGTTCAGTTACACACTATCTAATATATATAGTCCTTTATACATCGTTTTTAACTAATAATTTTAATGTGTGTCATTATAAAAATGTAGTTCTCCTGAAGGCATTCTCCCTTGCATCCCCTTCTGCCAAGATTACTGTTCTTTATAGGTCTTCCTTTGGACACCTGCACAAGGGAAGCGGGAAGGTGTACTGAAGTTAACTCTTAGTTTAATGGGCCCAGTTTTCTACATGTATCACAACATGGACTATGATGTGTACTAGAGTCACTGTGCAGTGGAAAATAGAGTTTGTATTCATGCCCACTGTATATCAAACAGCTGACAAAAATTTATTTGAAAAGAAGTGAATAAGTTAATCCAGCTGGCGTTTTGTTAAAAAAGCTCCCTTTTCAAGAAGGGTTAATGGTTAGTCATATTTTGCAACTTAAACATTTGCTTTCTGATGCTGGGAGCACTTACTGATGTCAAAATCTGCTCCAGTCTTCCAATAGCTTGTTTCAGTGGATATCTTGTTGGCTATGTAGGATGTCTTGGCACTGCAATAAATTCCATTAGTTTCATCTAATAGTCTACTTTATCAATTTAATATCTTCTTAATTCTTTCTTTTCTTATTTTTTAATAAGCTGCATTTTTGTCAAGTCACTTTTCTAGACATTATTCATTAATTATTCATATAATTTTTTTCTAAATTCTTAATGTGCTCTGTTGTTGACTAGTTAGTGAGGCATGTGAACATGGCCTCTCTTCATGCAGTATTCTTTTCCTGCAAGCCTTTTATTTTTGATTCAGCTTCTCACCAGGGTTATACTCAGTATCAGTTCTGTTTTGTGACTAGGGATGTTAAATTTAGTTTAATCAACTAGTTGATTAATCGATAAACAGAGGAGCCGCAGTTGGGAGCTAGCCCCGCTGCAGCTCTGCCTTTTGAATGTAAAAGGCAGAATTCCATCAGCTCTTAATACATTTAAAGGCTAATGTGCAGATGGAGGGACCCAGTGCAAGCTGGAACAGCTGATTCCTGGCTCGTGCAGGGTCCCCCCCAGCTGTGCACTAGCTTTTTAAATTTATTAAGAGCTGAGCAGTTGTTACTACTTGTAAAATACAAAGGCGCAGCGGTCCTGGCTCTGTCCTATCTTTTGCTGGTCCAGGACCTACCCCCGCTATGGCTCTGCAGTTTAAATGTAGTAGGAGGTGGGCTGCCTGCACACCCAGCACCTTCCCTTATTGACTAATTGTGTAGTCAATACAAATTGTATCAACTACAGGCAGTCCCCGACTTACGTGGATCCGACTTACGTCGGATCCCTAGATACGAACGGGGTGAGGCAACTCCCGCACATGCACAGCAGCATTCCCGGGGCTCGCTCACCTGGGTCCTAGGATCCTCCTCCTCCTCGGGCCGGCTCCGACTGGGGTCCCGCAGAGCTGCCGGGCAGAGGAAAAGTGCCTCCCCCTGCCAGCAACAGGCTGCCCCCTCCCCTGAGCAACAGGCTGCCGAACAGACAAAAGCAGCCTCTCTGTCCCTCCTCCCCTCTATACATGCCGGGCTCCCGGAGCGCAGCAGCGTCCCCGGGGCGCGCTCACCTGGGTCCTAGAATCCACCTCCTCCTCCTCTTCGGCCGGCTCCAACTGGCCTCTGACTGCAGCAGCTGGCCACAGGGACAGGGATCCTGCAGAGCTGCCGGGCAGAGGAAAAGTGCCTCCCCAAGCCCTCTGCTGCCCTCCCCCCCCCCCCCCCCCCCGCGGCCTCGCATCCTGCACGCCTCCCCCCTCCCCCCCTGCCAGCAACAGGCTGCCGAACAGCAGACAAAAGCAGCCTCTCCGCCCCTCCTCCCCCTATACATGCTGGGCTCCCTGGGCAAACAAAGACTCCACCAAAACAAACAAAGTGCTGGCCTCATTGTGTTAGCAAAAAAAGGACCCTCCTCCTAGAACCCTGGGTGGTGTGTGGAAATAAAGCTATTAGCTCAAAGCATGGTGCAGAGCTGTTTGGTATTTGACGAGTTACTCCTTTAGTCCTGAGTTTGTCACAGGGACAGAAATAGATGTGAAATCTTCTGAACAGGGGAACAGACAGCAAAACAAACATTAGAGGGGAGTTAACCTTTCCCTATGCTATCCAAAACTAAAAAAAATGTTTGGCTAGAGTTTCCCCTACAATATGTACCAGTTCCGACTTACATACAAATTCAACTTAAGAACAAACCTACAGTCCCTATCTTGTACGTAACCCGGGGACTGCCTGTATTGTCATTCTGGTTTTGATGGAAACGTTTCTGCATAGAAGTCTTTGCAGCTATGCATGATTAGGAATGTTTTGATAAAACATTATGCAAAAATACATTTGTTGAAACTGAAACATTTTGAGAAAATTAAATTTATGCCAGGAAGGTTTTTTCAGTCCAACAATGAATATTGAGGGAGGTTCATAGATTCCGACGCACAGGTCAGAGACTTTCCCCGAAACTAATTCTTTAAAATACATTCTCATAGCTAATTACCCTTACTTTTTAAAAGTCTTGTACCGTATTCCAGTCTGAATTTATCTCTCTTCAGCATCCAGCCATTGTATTGTGTTACATCTTTGTGTGCTAGACTGAAGAGCCCATTATCAAATATTTGTTCCCTAAATAGGTAGGTATAAACTATAATTAAGTCACCCCTTAGCCTTCTCTTTGTTAAAATGAATAGATTGAGCTTGAGTCTATAACTATTACTATGTTTTCTAATTCTTTAATCATTTGCATGGCTCTTTTCTGAATCCTCTGCAATTTGTCAACATTCCTCTTGAATTGTCAACACTAGAAATGGACACAGTATTCTAGCAGCAGCAGCAGCAGCAACATCAATGCCAAATAGAGAGGTAAAATAACCTCTCTACTCCTACTCAGAATACTGCCGTTTATGTATCCAAGCACTGCATTAGCCCTTTTGGCCACAGCATCACACTGGGAGCTCAAATATATTTAAGTCACTGCTTTACTGGACAGAGCTCCCTATCCTGTAAGTATAACCTACATTCTTTGTTTCTGGATGTATACATTTACATTTGCTTGTGCCTTATTTACGAAGAGATCCAGTTTGCATTCTTTCATTGATCTATCTTCATTATTTACCTCTTCCTTAATTTTTAAATCATCTGCTAACTTTAGTAGTGATGGTTTTATATTTTCTTCTAGGTCATTGACTTAAATCTTAAATATTGCAACACCAAGAACTTATCTTTGTTAATTTTATCTGGTTTTAATTTTTTAATGAAAACGTTGTGCAATTCCAAATCAAACACCTTATCTAATGTCTAAGTATATTACAACAGTGTTACAAAAGTTTATCATCCAAACTTATAGGGTCATTAAAAAAAATCTAGTTATTTTAACAGGATCTATATTGCACGTGACCAGGCTGATTGACATTAATTACATTACCCTCCTTTAATTCTTTATGAATCTAGTCCCCTAACAGCTGTTTCATTTCCTTGCCCAGAAGTGATGTCAGACTGACAGGCCTGTAATTACCTGGGTCATTCTATTTATCCTTTAAAAAAGTGGTTTTATTCCTTTCTAATCTGATATTTGCTGATATAGGTCCTAATGAATTTCAAAGAATTTTACCTGTAAAATTTTCAGTCTTTTCCCTTATTTTGATACAGTGATTGAAATTTAAACCATTTTATACCATCCACATAGATATACTGATGGGCCTATTTTCTCCGTTCTAATATTCATTACATTTAAATAATTAATCTCTGATTTCTGCCATCTTGGTGATCTTGCATGCATGAGTGCATCTAATTTTATGCATTTTTTTGAGGTTGGATAGGCTTACAGTGTGCTTCTGTTTTGTCGTTTATTTGATCATAAGTATATATTTTAAAAGTCTGATGCAGACATCTAATTTCTAGTTAATTAATACAGGTATCTTAATTTCTAGTTAGTAAAGAACCATATATGAGGTTGCTATGCATCCTTAACAATGTGATTCAGCTATGGTGTGCAGTAAACTCCCCAGTCCTCTTGATATCACTGCTGAGAGAGTAGAAAAGTTGATGTGTGTTGGAGTTAGAACTTTTGAATCTCTACCCCCAGAAACTCAAGAACTGAAAAACGGTAAGTAAATGTTCTCTCAACAGCTTGAAAATAACATCATGGTTGGGTCTTTTTTTAAGTGCACTAGGCATGACTGTCTTCAGGCCATGATTATCTGTAAAACCTCTGCTTCGTTGCTTTCATTTAATGTACATACTATAATTTACCAGACCTTTGATTATGCTCTGCTAGAGTGTTAGGCATCTTGTTTTATCGTTCAGTGTATTTCTAAGATCTTGTTTGTTGCAGGTCTTTTACATGTCTCAAATCACAAATACAGTATGTTGAAGTCTTGAAATTATTTATACAGGGTTTTTGAGAGTAGGAGAAGTAGTATAAGCATTGTCTCCTGTTGTGTAGGACTAAATGCAAATGTAATGGAGAGGGAATTGAATGCTATATCAAATTAAATATATAGTGAGTAGGTATTTAAACTTACAGGTATATTAATCAGCTGTTGCCAGCTGACGATCTGATGATGTAAAAATCGCATTCAGTTGAGTTTGCTGTGTCTTTCCATAACCTTTGAGGTTGTGTTAAAACAAATTAGTCTAGTGTACCTAGTAAAGCATGAAAAGGTAGTCTAGCAGACTGATCTTCATTTTTTTCCATAGGAAACTTCTGTGCATACCAAAGGAAGCTGTTGCTTTGAGTCTTGGGTTATATCCTGTATTGACAATAACTTAATAGTAGAAAGCTTGAAGATAGCATTAAGAATTTAAACCATGATTATATATAGATTTATTATTGAGAAAATGCTTCATAATTTAAAAAAATGTGGAAATTAATTCTGGCATTTGAATAGGGAAACTTTTTTGTACTTAGTATTGCAGATGTTTATTAAGAATAGATATGATTTATCTATAGAAGTGAAAATTTGATCAGTTTAACTGTCCATTTTAGGAACTTTTTTTAACAACCTGCTGTAGTATAATATCTAAAAAACACAGTAGCACTATCACAAGGTCATTTCCAGCCAGACAGCTGCATAAGATTAGAAAATTCAGCCAAAAGAAAAAATAACGATCTGTGCATCATTTGTTTTCCTACATCTTAAACATTGTATATAATATTGGTGAAATAGTTACATAACTTTCTTAAGATGTAATCTCGATTTCATAATTTTACTGTTTTGGCAGAATTACATGAAAGATTACTTTTTTTTTTTTAACTTTCACATTTATAAAAGTCAAAAATAAAAGGTTAACTGGGCAACAACTTAATTTCAGTCCAATAGGAATTTTGCCATTAACTTCAGTGAGGCCAGGTTTTCATCTCAGCTACTGGCAGTACTGCCAGCCTCAACCAAACTATTTCTCCTTTGAAGAACCGTATCACCAATAACTACAGATCTTATTGATGGAACAGATGTTGGGTTCTTAAGCTCTGTAAGCAAAGCATATCAAGACTGATATACAGCACTGATTCAAATTATTAAAAATAACAGAAACTGAAATGACCCAAGATGAATAATTCTGCTCAGATGAAGGCAGTTATAGAAGAGCTATTAAGAGTTATACATGATTTTTTAAAGCTTCTACACTAATCATGAGCAAGCATATAGTGGTCCTAATCCTACAAGTACCTGTACATATACAAATCCTTCTTTGTGCATAGCCATACTGGAGTCAGTGGGACTCTGCGATTGGTGTAGGACAGTGGTGGGGAACTTTTTTTGGGCTGGGGGCTGCACACAAGTGAGAAGTCAAAAAAAACCAAAACCAAAACCAAACCCTCACTGATGTGGCCCCCAACTGAGAAGCAGAAAGACATTCCCTTTGCACACCAGAGCCTATGGGGGCCCAGGCTAGTATAGATTTTTTTGTGTTCCAGTCCCATGTGAGGACAGTCAGAGACTGGAGCACCAGCGTGGGCTCCCTAATGCTGATCAGGAGCCCCAAGCCTTGGGGGCCGGATCCAGGCAAGCCAAGGGCTGCATCTGGTCCTTAGGTTCCCCATCCCTGGCATAGGAGATCACATACATGGAAGCTTTTGCAGGATTGGGACTTGATTGTGAGGCAGTATGAAAATTATTTTGTACAGATAACGTTTGACTGCATACTGTTTCTCTTTGGGTATGTCTGCACTTGCACCCTAGTTCGAATTAGGGATACAAATGCAGGCATTCAAAATAGTCAATGAAGTGGGGATTTAAATATCGTGCACTTCATTAGCATGATCTTGCCGGCATGCTAGTTCGAATCACAATTGATTCGAACTAGGAAGTGCATGATGGGACGCGTTAGTTTGAACCAAACCCCTTGGTTCGAACTACCGTTACTCCTCAAAAAATGATTTCCTTACATCCTAGAAATTCTAAAGAAACTGTAATCAGATTTTTCAGATTTGTGTAAGAAAGGATGTAATCAAATAGGAAACCACACATTTTTGGGTTGTGTGAAAAGTTCAGTTTGCATTGGACCCATGTTTATTACAGAATGTAATAAAAAGAGCCCCAATATTCTATTTTAGGAATTATTCCACTAGAACTAAGAGTAGAAGGAAGATACATATTTAAAATGCTAATAACAGCTCGAAGTATGTCTGTGAACATTACTTAAATATTTACAAAACTTGATTTCCATAACAATGATATTAGGTTTGAGAGAATGTCAGAGCTCCATGCATATGGAGCTCATCATTGTCCAGTTAACAGTAAGGGTGTGAAAGTCCTATGCTCATCAGTTTTGTGCAGGGTTACATGCAGCCTTCCCTTCCCCCACTCTCCAACACTACTGCCTCTGTTTATGTTGGGGTGGGGGATCCAGTGCACACGAGAAGCTTGCTTATAAGCCATTCTTAATAAAGCAAGACATTAATATATTGACCTTCATAAACCAGATTGAAAATTATGGCAATAAAAATTCATCAGAGGAAATCTCCTTGTTATGTCTCTTGATTGTTTTCAGTTATGAAAATATAATTATGTTCCTTGCTATTTTAATGACAATGTTTTATTGTTTCATAATAATAGTTCTGTAGGTTGTTTGGCCAAATAATTACAGGGTGTTTTCTGACTATATCAAGTAAAGAGAAGAGTTAATTTTCTATGTTTTATAAGAAATTTCTCTGAATAACTGACTTTTAGTATTTGACATTGCTTTTTACCAGTTTAAAAAAAATATTGTGTTTATAAATATACAATAAATGTAAAGGCTGTTGTAGAATAATGAAGCTCATTTACAGTGGTCTCAAATATACAGAATTTGAGAAGAAGGAAATACTATACAAGCACCTCATATTGAGGTTTTATGTCAGTTGTCCTGCAAGGAGCTCTGTTTGCTCAACCTCCATTAAAATCAGTGGAGAATCATGCAGGCGCTAACCTCAGTGGAGAAACATGTAGGCTAGATGTATGGGCATTCTAGTATTGTTCTTTTCTTTTCAGTGTAATCTAATCTAAGGTTGTAATTTTTTTTAAAATATTTTAATATTTAAGAATTTTCATTTTCACAAATTTTCTCTCTTGATTTCATGTTGTGAAACGTCTTGAAAGTATAAGCAAACTTATCAAATATTAATGTTAAGTCAATGCCCCTATTGCTGTTAATTTACCCTTTGACATGTTCTGTACAAAATAGAAGGAAAAAGTAATGTATGTATAATGCATACAAAAACAGGACATCTTGTATCCACCATTTTTTGAAAATGACATATTGATTTCCTTTCACATTTTCTTAGTGTTCATGAAATGCAGCAGTGAAGATACAGCCCCAGTCATTGTCTTTGTATCCAAAATGTTTGCGGTTGATACTAAAACATTACCGCGCAACAAATCACGGTAAGAAAAATGTGCTGTATGGCCTTGTTACATTTTGATAACTAGATACCTCTAACTAAGGTTCCAATGCTCCAGTGGAACTAAGTTACAATGAAAATTTCAATAGATTGCTTTTGGTGAAAGAAAGTTATTCAGTATTCTTGTTTTAAATAATATCAAGTCATTCAAGCAAGGAGAAGGATCACTAAATAAATTTAAGACTGACTTTCTTGCTTCATTTTGAAAATGTAGTGAACATGTTCAAGATGAATGTAAATCTTTTTGTCAGAATCCAGAAAGTACTCTTATTATTTGGAAAACATCATTATTACTCAAAACCCAGTCCTGGTACATATATTGCTGCTTATTATTATTCAGATATCACTATCTGATGGCATATGTGTTTGACACCCTTCAGCTGTGACAGTGGAGTGCTTTAGATGAAACTGTCTCCAATAATTTATCACATTGTACTAAGAAGAAATAGATTTCCTTGAGAAGTGCATGATAATGTGATTAGTTATAAGCTTTATTCTCTAAGTCTCTAGGGCATTTTAAATAGTTTACAACTCTATTAAGTAGCCTCTTCATATCTATATGATTATGAAAACTAGAACTGCTTTTTAGAATGAATGAATATTGATAGGGAAAACATTTAAGAACATACTTGTCCTCTTACTGTGTTAGATCTTTACCTATTACTGTTTCACATAGTCTTCACATGCTGCAACTTGTTCAATGACTTGAAGTTGGTGTGGCTTGTTGCCATATTTAATATATGAAAATTAGGACAACTGTTTCTATAGGGTTTTTTTCTTCATACAGACAATTCAGTGATGCTAAATCTCACATGAATTTTCTTTCCTTTACATTTTAATCTAACAAAATCTTCTAGATAACATTTGAAGTCTTATATATTTTGCAAATGCTTTATGGTATATTATTTAGAGTGGGGATGTAAAAGAGTAGTCAATTAGTCTACTACCCGATGAGCCCAGGCTTACTGGGTAGTCAACTCCTGGGAAGCAGGAGCCAGTGCTGGGGGGAGATAGCTTAAAAGCTGGTTGCCTCCAGCGCTGTCTCCACGCTTCCACTTGTTCTCTCGCTCTCCCTCTTCCCCCCGTGCTGCTGCCGCCTCTGAGGGGCATCAGTGTAGGGAGGCCAGGCAAGGTGGTATGCTTACTAAGTATTTTTCTTTAGATTACGTGAATTTAAATAGTCATTCACAAATGGGAAATGATGTGTTGGATTTATGGAGAATGAATTTGAACACTAGATGGTGCTGTTCTGTTTATTTCATTGATTACAAATTATATCTGTAGTACATGACAACTGTTTGGATTTCAGCATGGAGTAATACTGATATATTTGCCAAAAACAAGTAAAAAGTGGTAGTTTATAAACAAAAAGCATGTTATTTTTCATGTTTGTGATGCAATTTACCACCTTTGTAGAACTCTTAGTCTTAACTTTTAATTAAAATTCATTGTGACTATTTTGTCTTCCATTCTGTGAGCAGGCAGGCACCTTTCTTGGCCTCGTTTATAAATAGTCTTCACACTATGTAGACTCCAAACATTAAATATTTTCTCCCTAGAGAGCCACTCATACTACTCCGATATCTGAATGGAATATTGAGCTAGAAGAGCCCCCTTTATTCTTTCACAGCAGCATCTAAATCTGTTAATGGAATTTGGGTGCGGGGGTCAGACAAGTGCTGCTAGCATTTATGTAAACTGAACACACAAGCCCAAGACATTAATAAATTAGTTTTTAACTAGCGGAGCGCTTAGTTCGAACTAGGAAAACATTTTACGAGGATTAAGCCTAGTTCGAACTAGCTAGTTCGAATTAAGGGGTGTGTAGCCCCTTAATTTGAACTAGTGGGAGGCTAGCCCTCCCCAGGTTTCCCTGGTGGCCACTCTGGCCAACACCAGGGAAACTCGTCTGCCCCCCTCCCGGCCCCGGACTCCTTAAAGGGGCACGGGCTGGCTACGGTGCCGGTGCCAGATGCAAGCCTGCCAGCACCCAGCCAGCAGACCCTGCACCTGGCACGGCTCGAGCCACCCACCCGATGCCCCCCAGCCCTCTCCCTCTTCCCGGGACCAGGCTGGCGGCTCCCGGGAGCTTGCCCGGGACCGCAAGAGGCAGGCACACGCCTGGGCTAGTGCGGACATCGTGGACCTTGTCCACGACCTCCGCACTAGGCACAGGAAAGTGGCCATCTAGGGCAGGAGAGCTGCCAGCCTGGCCACCCAGGAGCAGGTGTGCATGAAAATCAAGGTGGTCCACTGAGAACCCCAACCCTGAGCCCTGAGCTTACAATGGCCGTACTGGGTCAGACCAAAGGTCCATCTAGCCCAGTAGCCTGTCTGCCGACAGCGGCCAACCCTAGGGACCCTCGAGGGGATGGACCGAAGACAGTGACCAAGGCATTTGTCTCGTGCCATCCCTCTCCAGCCTTCCACAAACCTTGGCCAGGGACACCACTCCTACCCCCTGGCTAATAGCACTCCATGGACCCAACCTCCATCACTTGATCTCACTTCCCTTTAAACTCTGTTGTAGTTCTAGCCTTCACAGCCTCCTGCAGCAAGGAGTTCCACAGGTTGACTCTTTGCTTTGTGAAGAACAACTTTCTGTTACTAGTTTGAAGCCTGCTACCCATTTCTTTCCTTTGGTGTCCTCTAGTCCTTCTTTATGGGAACTAATGAACTTTTCTTGATGCACCCTCTCCACCCAACTCCTGCTTTTAGAGACCTCTATCCTGTCCCCTATCCTGTCCCCTATTCAGATCTAAAGTATTTTAATAGATAATTAGCTTTAATTAGCCAATTAAAGTGTTTAACTTGGTTGATAATTGTATTGTTAAATTACACCTTTATTTTTGCTAAGACTTCTTCTCATTATCAAAACATAGAGGATTAGTGAATTTACAGGTAAATTGATTTCACAGTGAAATAAGTGATCTGATTTAAACATGGAAGTTATGAACATTGGTGGCTTAGCCAATTATAAATTCTTTTATATGTTATGTCTTATAATTTAAAGCTAAAACATTCCTGAAGAATCTACAAATGAATGTGATTTATTTGTAAAGAGAAAAACATACCTAAATGAAGCAAAGTATGGTCCTTATAAAAAATGTAATTTTGCATAGATATATTTAAGAATCTGTTTGTGTTCTGTATACGCAGTTAACAACAAAAATATTCACACTTAACAACAATTTCTATAATATATTACTAACTGTGAGATTAAGAAGTCAGATCAAGAGTCTGATCAAGCAGTTCCAGTATGTTGCTCCAGCACTCTTAACTCGGCCACATTGCACACAGCACATCTCTGTGTGTAAAAATAAGAAGAGTAATACAATTTCAGAAGAATGGAAAAAACTAAATATATGTAATAGAAGAATGTTAATATTGGGACATCATTAACTGGGGGTTTTCTGGTGTTTTGCTGCTGGATCTTCCCACCTTAATATCTCATTAATACAAAGTTTTTTGTATTTAATTTCCCGGGTGTTTTAAAAGTTGGAGAATTTCTTGGAGATTTTACCCTTTTCTAAGATTTTACCCAAATGTTCCCATCAGGATAGTAGGGCGGTACTTTCCTAACTGCTATAGCAAAAAGGTAGAATCCTTCTAAAAGCAAGTCTTCTGTAGCTGTAACAGCTTCCCAGATTTGGGAAAGGGTTATGTGGATAAATTTTGTGGAGGAGACACAATTTGCAATCTCTCTGTCAACCGTTTTTCCTCCTGCACTGCCTAGGTCATGTCTTCCATTTTGGGGAACATTGATGCTGCTGCAGTCGATCTTCCAGGGTTTGATTTCACAGATATAGTAAAGACTACAGATGTTAAATTTTGATTAATCAGGAATTTCCATGGATTACTTGATTAGTTGATAAGGGGATGGAGTGCTCGCTATTCCAACTGCGCCTCTGCCTTTGAAATGTAGTAAGAGCTGTGGGCTCTTACTACATTTCAAAGGCAGAGGCGGGGAACCAGGGTGAGTAGGGACTCCTTGAGGTCCCACTTGCCCTGGGTTCCTACTGCACTGCCTTTGAAATGTAGCTAAAGCCCCATGGGGCTCTTTCTAAATTTAATAGGTAGAGGCATAGCAGTCAGACCGACATGAGTGGGGACTGCTTCAGTCCCCGCTTGCACCATTTCCTGCTGCATCTCTGCCTCCCCGACCACTTTCGTCCTCCACCACGGAAACGGTGTTGGTGGGGAGGAACCAGCTTTTAAGCTGGCTTCCCTCAGCACCAGATCCTGCTCCCTCCTCCTTGTTGCCTCTGATACAGAGACAGCAAGATGCTGAGGAAGTGACTAGTCGATTTGACTACCTGATAAGCCTATGCTTACAGGGTAGTCGACTAGTCGCTTACATCCCTAGTCAAGACTTGCTAAATTGAACCTCAAAGAGTGCCCCCGTCAGTGGCCAATGCTCCTGCAAGGAGTAAGGGAAACTGATGGGAGCATTTGCTCTTATCATCCTCACAGTGGGAGGCTGGTATGGAAACTTGAATTAAGTTATGCTGACTACAGCTACATAATTATTGTAGATGGAGTTACATATGTTAATTTGAATTTCCCCTATAGTGTAGACCTGGCCTTAGTCTCCATTCACTGCTCCCTCACTTACTGCAGTACCAGGTAGAGAAGGTTCTTCTGGGTCCAGGATACAACCGTGCTTCAAGCGTTGTTAAATTCCCATCCTGTTCAGAAGGAAAATGATTTAAATGGAGAGAACATGGTGTTGCTTAGGAATAGAAAGAAACAGGGTTGTGGAGAGACTTTAGATCTAAAGTTAGTACATTTGTTTAAAAAAAAAAAAAAGGAACAAAACTAAACTGAAATAATAAACTGGAGAAATTAAATAAATTAAAACAGGACTTACATAGGCTGGAAATAGACAAGACTAATTTGGCTGTCTGTCTATATCCCAAAGAAAGTTTGGGTACATCTACACTTGCTCCCTAGTTCAAACTAGGGATGCAAATGTAGCCGAACGAAATTGCTAATGAAGCGGGAATTTAAATATCCCATGCTTTATTAGCATAATCTTGCCTGCGCGCTGTTCTGCTTGCCAGCTGATTGGAACCAGGAAGTGCATTCCAGAACATGTTAATTCGAATCAAACCCCTTGGTTCGAACTAATGTTACTCCTCAGCTGCCGGCCTACAAGCGGGGCTGGAGGAGAGGGGGTGAGGCGCCCGGATGGCTGCGCAGGGCTTCCCCTGCCTCCCTGCAAAGCGGCAGAGGGTTTGCTGCTCGCCGCACCGTTTCCCGCCAACCCCCCTCGCTGGACGCAGTGCTGGTCCCAACTGACCCATCACAGGAGCATACTCCCAACCCAATCCCCGTCCCTTCTCCTCCTGTTCCCTTCCCCAGAGCCAAACACCTCCCCTCCCTGCTGTAACCCAGTCCCCTTTCTCCCCCAACCTTATGTCCTGGTCCCAAGGCAGCTGCCTGTGCTCAGCGGCTGGCTGCTAGCAAGTGCAGGCTGGAGCCGCGAGTGCACATATGGCTCACAGCAGCTTGGCTGAAAGAGCAGCTGACTGGAGCACTTCCGTGTTATTTCGGGGACGGTCGTGTTATTAAAAAACGTTCCCAAAAAAAAATCGTGCTATTCCGAAAACGTGTTAAGTGGGAATGTGTTAAACGAGTAATTATGTATAAGGTTCTTCCTTTTTTATGACTATTGCAAGTACTGTGGATCCCATAATATTCCTACCACTTTCCTCAGAATGATATGAAAGATACTTTCTGCTTAATCTGCATGAAATCAGCACTTTTCCATAGATATCACTATGAAATCTGTACTTCCTTTACAATTCTCCATGAAATTACTATGATAATTGCTTCTCTTTCTTCTAGTTGCTTGTTTGCATGTCTTAAACCTAAAGGTTGGTGTATACTTGAACTATTAATGCTTTCATTTTCCTGTCTGATTTTCCCTAAAGATTATAATTAAAGAAATATAAACAGTTACAATATGCTACAATTTAACTAACAACATTGCAAATGCATTTAATCAAAAGAACATTTATAAACCTCTATAGCCATGGTGTCCAACCAGTTCACTGTAGCAAACTAGCCACACTCTACCGGACAAATAGCCACACCCAACCGACCAAATACCCACATGTGGCTAGTGGCTAGCTTGTTGGACACCACGGCTCTAAAATATGTGAAAACTCTTCTTGTGGGTAAATTGATGTTTGGCTTTAAAGGGTTTTGTGCTTTGTAATACAGCTACATTTGTTGCTCTGAGCTAATCTGTTCCTGATTTGCATTTGTGGTTTGCTCGGGACCTTATTTAAGTAATTTTTAGCAATGAGCACTGACCCTATTTAGTTGATGATCCTATCAGAATTACAGGCTAACATTTGGGCATGACACCTACTTATATAATTAACAAAGTAAAATATAGTCTTGGAAAAGGGAAAAAATCTTTTTAATGTCTTTGCTTTGAAATAGATTCTTAATTTGTATGGAAACATGTGACATTTGGGTCCAAGTAAAACATATGGAACTGATTGAAGGTACAGTTTGTATTCATGGCTGGAATTTGGATCTCTTTTTTTGGTACAACATAATTGTGAGATTAGAAAGAAATAGTTTGACACTCTACAAATATATTACTGAAGCATTGTTTATTTTATTTATCACTGTGATGTTCATTCTAGGGATGTTAACTATCAGTTATTTTACTAGTCGCATAGTCGATGGAATTTCCATTGACTATTCGACTAGTCGATAGGCAGTTCCGCATTCCTCCTTTGAAATGTACAAGAGCCCCTATTGGAGCCCAATAGGGGCTCTTGTACATTTCAAAGGAGGAATGCGGAACTCTGCATGCAGCTTGGGGCCAACAGGAAGTCCCGCTGACTCTGGGCTGCATGTGGGCTGACCCCAGGTTCCATGCTGCACTGCCGATTTGAAATGCCACGCAGGACCTGGGGTCAGCTGGGAACTCCCCAGCTGATCCTGGCTCTGCGTGGCCTTTTCACGGAACCTGGGATCAGCTGGGGATTCCCCAGCTGATCCTGGGTTCTTCAGAAATGCCGTGTGGAGCCCAGGATCAGCTGAGGAGTCCCAGCTGACTCTGGCCTTCACTCGGTGCTACCATCTTGAAATGCCGCCTCGGCATTTCAAAGGGGTAGCACCGCACAGCTGAGCCCAGGATCAGCTGTGAGGCATTGCTGCTTTGAGGTGCCCCTTCTTCACTCCCTTTTGCTGCCTCTATCTGACATATTCCTTATTCTACTCTCATATCTACTCATGAATATTCCCTATTCTACTCACATATCTATCTGACAGAGGCAGCAAGGGAGGGGAGGGGGAATCGATTAGTCAGCTAGTCGACTAGTCAACTAGTCCTTAACATCCTTGGTTCATTAATGACACCTAGATCTGTGTCCTTCATTTGCTAAAGCATGTGAAAACTTTCTTGAGATTAGACTATTTGTCGGCTTCCTGCCACACTTCTTTATTACCACACTCCTCAAGGCTCTACTTGTCTAAACCTTGCCATGCAGGTAGCAATCAGTGAACCGGAATGCTCCACAGATATCTTTCGCTCTTGCTGTGGCACTTACAGAAATTAAGTTTGTGCGTCCTTAAAAGAGAGAGTGTACACTCTAGCTTGCTCAGTTAGCAGAAGAGTCACACTTCACAATAATACACAGAATTGAGAATAACAATGGATAGAATCATAGAATCATAGAATAATAGGACTGGAAGGGACCTCAAGAGGTCATCGAGTCCAGCCCCCCGCCCTCAAGGCAGGACCAAGCTCCACCTACACCATCCCTGACAGATGTCTATCTAACCTGTTCTTAAATATCTCCAGAGAGGAAGATTCCACCACCTCCCTTGGCAATTTATTCCAATATTTGACCACCCTGACAGTTAGGAATTTTTTCCTAATGTCCAATCTAAACCTCCCTTGCTGCACTTTAAGCCCATTACTCCTTGTCCTGTCCTCAGAAACCAAGAGGAACAAATTTTCTCCTTCCTCCTTGTGACACCCTTTTAGATATTTGAAAACCGCTATCATGTCCCCCCTTAATCTTCTTTTTTCCAAACTAAACAAGCCCAGTTCATGAAGCCTGGCTTCATAGGTCATGTTCTCTAGACCTTTAATCATTCTTGTCGCTCTTCTCTGTACCCTTTCCAATTTCTCCACATCTTTCCTGAAATGTGGCGCCCAGAACTGGACACAGTACTCCAGCTGAGGCCTAACTAGTGCAGAGTAGAGCGGCAGAATGACTTCACGAGTTTTGCTTACAACACACCTGTTGATACAACCTAGAATCATATTTGCTTTTTTGGCAACAGCATCACACTGTTGACTCATATTCAACTTGTGGTCCACTATGACCCCTAGATCCCTTTCTGCCATGCTCCTTCCTAGACAGTCGCTTCCCATCTTGTATGTATGGAACTGATTGTTCCTTCCTAAGTGGAGCACTTTGCATTTCTCTTTATTAAACCTCATCCTGTTTACCTCTGACCATTTCTCTAACTTGCTAAGGTCATTTTGAATTATGTCCCTATCCTCCAAAGAAGTCGCAACCCCACCCAGTTTGGTATCATCCGCAAACTTAATAAGCGTACTGTCTATCCCAATATCTACATCATTGATGAAGATATTGAACAGTACGGGTCCCAAAACAGACCCTTGCGGAACTCCACTTGTTATCCCTTTCCAGCAGGATTTAGAACCGTTAACAACAACTCTCTGACTACGGTTATCCAGCCAATTATGCACCCACCTTATCGTGGCCCTATCTAAGTTATATTTGCCTAGTTTATCAATAAGAATATCATGCGAGACCGTATCAAATGCCTTACTAAAGTCTAGGTATATGACATCCACCGCTTCTCCCTTATCCACAAGGCTCGTTATCTTATCAAAGAAAGCTATCAGATTAGTTTGGCATGACTTGTTCTTCACAAACCCATGCTGGCTATTCCCTATCACTTTATTACCTTCCAAGTGTTTGCATAGGATTTCCTTAATTACCTGCTCCATTATCTTCCCTGGGACAGACGTTAAACTGACCGGTCTGTAGTTTCCTGGGTTGTTCTTATTCCCCTTTTTATAGATGGGCACAATATTTGCCCTTTTCCAGTCTTCTGGAATCTCCCCTGTCTGCCATGATTTTTCAAAGATCATAGCTAAAGGCTCAGATACCTCCTCTATCAGCTCCTTGAGTATCCTGGGATGCATTTCATCAGGACCTGGTGACTTGCTAACATCTAACTTTCCTAAGTGACTTTTAACTTGTTCTTTGTGAATCCTATCTTCTAAACCTACCCTCTCTCTGCTTGTATTCACTACGTTAGGCACACCTCCAGACTTCTCGGTGAAGACCGAAACAAAGAAGTCATTGAGCATCTCCGCCATTTCCAAGTTTCCTGTTACTGCTTCTCCCTCCTCACTAAGCAGTGGGCCTACGCTGTCCTTGGTCTTCCTCTTGCTTTTAATGTATTTATAAAAAGTCTTCTTGTTTCCCTTTATGCCTGTAGCTAGTTTGATCTCATTTTGTGCCTTTGCCTTTCTAATCTTGCCCCTGCATTCCCGTGTTGCTTGCCTATATTCATCCTTTGTTAGTTGTCCTAGTTTCCATTTTTTATATGACTCCTTTTTTATTTTGAGATCGTGCAAGATCTCCTTGTTAAGCCAAGCTGGTCTTTTGCCATATTTTCTATCTTTCCTACACAGCGGAATTGTTTGCTTTTGGGCCCTTAACAACGTCCCTTTGAAATACTTCCAACTCTCCTCAGTTGTTTTTCCCTTCAGTCTTGCTTCCCATGGGACCTTACCTACAAGTTGTCTGAGCTTATCAAAATCTGCCTTCCTGAAATCCATTACCTCAATTGTGCTGGTCTCCCTTCTACCTTTCCTTAAGATCATGAACTCTATTATTTCGTGATCACTGTCCCCTATACTGTCTTCCACTTTCAAGTTCTCAACTAGTTCCTCCCTATTTGTTAAAACCAAATCCAGAACAGCTTCTCCTCTGGTAGCTTTTTCAACCTTCTGAAACAGAAAGTTGTCTCCAATGCAGTCCAGAAACTTATTGGATAGCCTGTGCCTCGCTGTGTTAGTTTCCCAACATATGTCTGGATAGTTGAAGTCCCCCATCACCACCAAATCTTGGGCTTTGGATAGTTTTGTTAATTGTTTAAAAAAGGCCTCATCCACCTCTTCCACCTGGCTAGGTGGCCTGTAGTAGACTCCTAGCATGATATCACCCTCGTTTTTTACCCCTTTTAGCTTAACCCAGAGACTCTCTACACAGCTATCTCCTACATTCATCTCCACTTCAGTCCAAGTGTGTACATTTTTAATATACAAGGCAACCCCTCCTCCCTTTTTTCCCTGTCTGTCCTTCCTGAGCAAGCCGTACCCTTCCATACCAACATTCCAATCATGCGTCCCATCCCACCAGGTTTCTGTAATACCAATGATATCATAGTTGTATTTATTGGTTAGCAATTCCAGTTCTTCCTGCTTATTACCCATACTTCTCGCATTTGTATATAGGCATCTAAGATACTGATTTGATCTTGCCTCCCTGTTGTGCCCTGACCCTCCTTTCTCCTTGCCATTATAGGCCGTAGTCCCCCCCATTTCCAACCCATCTCCCAGTCCCACACATGCAGCACTTACCTGTGGGCTTTGCTCACCTGCCCCCAACAAACCTAGTTTAAAGCCCTCATTAATAAAGAACAGATATTAAAGAACTGGTATGGTTACAAAAAAACAAAAAATAATGCATGCTATCTAGTGTCTGAAATTCAGCAGATTATAATCTTGGCCTCAGGCAATTTCTGACTTGAGTCTAGCTGGTTAGAAGATTTACCTTTCACAGATTCCAATGGCTCTTGTCTCTTTTGTCCCTTAAGTGATGAGTAACTCAAATGTCTTTTGGCTCTGCTTATATTCATCCAAATTCCATTGTCTCTGCTTCAAGATCCAAGAAGTTGGTCTGGATGCAAACTCTGTTGCCCAGCATGTTTACCTAGCTATCTCCTCTGCCACTTGTTAGCTTTGTTTACTTTATATGTAAATATACTTGTCTTATTCTCTGCTTATAATCAGATTGGTCAGACAGGTAAAGTTATATTCGTTTGTCTAGTCTGTCAGGCTTGATGTATGGGCTGCTTCCCAAACCAATTTAAAGAACATATTTCCAGCACAAATATATAAGTATTTGACCTGTCAAAGCTGTTCCCCACTCTGGCATTCTGAGTGCAGAAGGTGAGGGCCCTCAAGAGACTTTTAAAACATCTTGCCACTAAAAGCTTATGTTTAAAAACTCTCCAAAGTCACGGATTCCTGGCCTTTCCTTGGTATTGCTACCACCACCCAAATGCAAAAAACTCCTTTGAGAACTCAGGAAGACTCATTTGGGAATTTCTCCTGTGGGGTACTCTCAAGCTCTTTAACCCTCCTTCTGGAGAGAGATTGAAAAGCTAATTTTTCATAATAGTTGACTTTGCAGTCTTAAGCACACACACACAGAACCTCCTGCCTTCTAGGACACAGGAATCATATCATGGTCTTTAAAAAGTGATTTTTATTAACAAAAGAAAAAAACATACTTGGTGAAACATTATTTGATTGTTAGGTGTTAGAGTAATTGAAAAAAGAAAGATTAAATATAGAGAATTGTTTCCCTGGGATTCAGTTTGGGGAGTTACAGTGAAATGGGGGTAATTTACATGTGCTCAGCATAGAGAAGTCCAACAAACCCCAAAATAAAGAAAATAGCCTGATTGCATCTGACTAAACATTCCCTATTCTACTCACATATTTGTTGTTCTAAGATTTAGTCCGTCCTTATGTGAGGATATTGCTTAATCCTCCATGCCTGTTTTCCTGGCATAACTCATGTCTCCCAGGCTCTCTTCTGGTCACATAAAGACTGGAACAAGAAGGTCACTACTTCCCATTTAAAAACTCACACTGTTTTCATTGGCTTTCTTGGCTTCCTGCCAACTCATTTTCTGCTTCCTTAGCATTCCTGGAGACTCTCTAGAACTGTGGTCACCAACCAGTAGATCGTGATCTACCGGTAGATCTCAGGGGCTCTAAGAGTAGCTCTTGAGCCCTCTCTGAACTGCGCGCCTGCGCAGTACATTTGCATTAGATTTCCTCATTTGAGGAGCAGCTACTCACCGAGCAATAACACAGGTGAGTAGCTGTGAGGAATGGTGGAGCTGGAAGGTCGGGAGGGCTGAAACACCCCAGCCAGCTGACTGTGGCTTTCAGCTGAGAGAGGCTGCCCCCGCGCTCCAGGTGATTGGCGGCTTCTCCTCTGCGCCTGCCCACGTGGAGCTTGGTGCATGCTGGCTGAGCGCCATGGCCAGCTGGCCAGGCAGCCACTTCTCTTCCCTCCAGCCCGGCTGCCCTGTGCTCAGCCCAGGGAGGCTGCGTCTAGCTCCAGCTGTGCTGGAGCAAGCTTCTTGGGAAGCCGCCCGATCAGCCTCCTCTGGGCTGAAGGCCACAGCCAGCTGGTCAGGCAGCTTCTTCTCTGCAGCAGCCCACATGGAGCGTGATGCACCCTGGCTGAGCACCACTTCCAAATGTTGAAAAACCTCTTCCAAATGTTGGAAAACCCTTTTTTAAAAAAGCAGCAGAATAAGGATTGGGGATAGCAAGTGATGGAGAGGAGGAGAATAGAGAGGGTGGGGCTTCAAGGAAGGGGCGGAGCTTCAAGGAAGGGGCGGGGCGGTAGATCTTGGCTTGGTCTGTCATTTAAAAAGTGATCTTGGGTGTAAAAAGGTTGGAGACCACTGCTCTAGGACCCACTGTCTATGGTTTTAACCCTTGCAGGCAAGACAATTAGGGTTAGGTTTCAAGAGTTTCATCACTTGGAAAAATACTTTAGTTAACTGAATGGCTGGAATGTCCAGAAAGAGTATTACTCTCCCATTCATCACAGCACCCAATCCTTAAATACATCACTCAGTGGTTTTTGGAACCAGTGTGCTAACAGTTTACATATGATAACTTACATGATGACTTCTAGATACTTATTATGACAACAGTATGTTGGAGATAATAAGGGTGCCCGGATTGATATAAGCGACAGTGTGGTGGGCCCTCTACCAGTTGCCAGTAGGAGACTTTTAGGGCCACAATCACACATTTATAGTTTCCCTTGCATACTAATCATAGTTCATATATGAAGCATACTAATACTTTTCTATATGATACTCTGTAGCTTATTATTGAATTTTGAGATCTATATCTTAAAATTAAATTTAATGATGGCTGCTATACAAGACAACATGGGGAAATTGTTCAGTTCACCTTTTTGGTCTCATCTTTATAAGACTTCTGGTTTATGTTTCATGAAATACTAATTGTAGATTTTTAGTTGGTTGGTTTATTGTTCTACGCATATCTGCTCCAAGCTGTCTAGAATTTCTAGTTGTCTAGCAGGACAGAAAATTATTTTTATTACTATGTTCTAAATTATGATGAATTAAAATTGTTCTTATAATTTCAGCTTTTTTAAGGTGTTGTTGAATACAGCCAGTTTAGTGGGTATTAATTCATGATTGGGATATGAGCATTGTGTCCTTTTGGAGTCCCTGTATTTTATGGATTGGACTCGGACTGACAAATATGTTCTGAAGTTAAGAAGGGATAGAAAAACCATTCGGTCATGTCTGTGCACTAAAATTCAATTAATAGAATCTGCACTTGTGAGTTTTGTGTGAAGGATGCTATTCAACTAATGTTTAGAGTACTTCTTACCAAGCTTTTATGGGTTAGACTGAGTCACAAAGAGCATAATCATGAAGCACTCTATATGGCATTAGCACAGGACTTCATGGAATTTCCTCAGGGTTATGGATTTTTATAAAAGGCAGGTTCCAACTTAGACAAGATTTTGCTTATGTCCATGACTTCATGGAAGTTAAACAATTGAAAGATAAATTGGAGATGTGTTGCTGCAATTAGGGATGGTAAATGGCATTTAATCAACTAATCGACAAGTCAATAGAATTTCCATTGACTAGTCGATTAGTTGACAAGGGGAAGAAACTGCAGAGCTGCAGCAGGGTTAGCTCTTGGAACTGGGAATTAATTCTGTTGCAGCTCTGCCTTTTAAATACATGTAAAAGGCTGATGTACAGTGAGGGGAACCGGGTGAGAGCCAGGACAGCTTAGAAGCGCCGCATGCTTCTTGCAGGAGGAGACTTCCCCCATCCCCAAGCTCTGATTGGGGTGCAAGGAGTGCACAAAGTCTCCTCCTGTCCTCCTCCCAAACCCTGATTGGCTTGGGGGTGAGAGATGAGGGGGAGTGTGCAAAGTCTTCTCCCCCCACTAGGGACACAGGCACTTAGAGGGAACTGCTAGCTGTTCAGAACAACTGGTGTATTTCTCTGGGGCGAGTGGGGGCAAAGACTTCCTGCTTTTCCTCACCCCAGCACCAATCAGGGTCTATGGGCAGGGAAGCACGGAAGTGTCCTGGCCCCTCCCCCTCCTCCTGAAGCCACACCGGGGTGGCCTGGGGACAAATCAAACATTTTTGAAATGGCCCCCAGGTTAAAAATTATTGCCCACCCCTGCCTTAGACAGTTCAGTTTCTGTTTGTCTCCTTTCCCCCTCTTTAACATTAGATTAATAGCACGTTCTTATCTCAGTATAACTGGCACCAAACAACTCCTAAAATTCATTTTTACAGAGTATAGGTTAAGTTTGTTGTTTTCTGTCTGTTCCTGGACAACAAATAGGCCCACATGGGACCATTTCTAAGGGTAGGGCAGTTCTTGTTTATAATGACCCTGTTGCTCTTTTTCCATTCAACCGCACCAATGACTGATTGACTAATAGGCATGAGCAATGTCTTGATCAGAAATCTAGTCCAGCTTCTGGGAAAGAGGAGGGTGCTGGTTTTTGCACTAGAGTGTGTATGGAAGTGTACCTTTAGTATTAACCACTGATCAAATGACTACCGTATTTTCCGGCGTATAAGGCGACTGTGCGTATAAGACGACCCCCTAATTTTCTAGTTAAAACATAGGTTTTCGTCTTATACTCGCCGTATAAGACTACCTCCCCTTAAGAGGCCAACCGGCAGCGCCCCAGCACCCCTCCACCTCCCCGGCTTTGCTCCCGGTGTCCCTGGTCTGCTGGAGACAGTCCCCAGCAGACCAGGGGCACCGGGAGCAAAGCCGCAGCAGCGACGGGGTCCCGCGCCTCTGAGGCTTTGCCAGAGCAAAGCCTCAGAAGCGCGGCACCCCGCCGCCGCTTCGGCTTTGCTCCCGGTGCCTCTGGTCTGCTGGGGACTGTCTCCAGCAGACCAGGGACACCGGGAGCAAAGCCTCTGAGGATGCCGGCAGCGGGACAGCTGCGGCGCGTCTGGGCTGCCCCGCTGCCGGCTTCCCCCGAGGCTTTGCAAAGCCGCGGAGGGGCTCAGGCAGCGGGGCAGCCCAGGTGCGCCTGGGCTGCCCCGCTGCCAGAGCCCCTCCGCGGCTTTGCTCCGCATCTTCCTGGTCTGCAGTCCAGGGAGACACGGAGCAGCTTTTCTCGCCCCGGAGTACACGGGCGGCAGGACTGCGAGGTCCCGCAGTCCGTGTCCTCCGGGGCGAGAAAAGCCCCGTTCGTACCTGCAAGTCGGGGAGTGCCTGTATACCCGGCGTATAAGACGACCCCTGATTTTTGGGGGATGTTTTTTAGCATAAAAAGTCATCTTATACACTGGAAAATACGGTATATCTAATAAAGCTGCACTCTCTTAAGAGAGAAATGTAACTTTAACTCTGCAGTTCTTGGGTCCTTCCACATACACCTCCTTATTTTCCCTCCAGCAATAGCAGTTGGTTTTACACAGTGCTCACAAATGTGACCGATTGGGATTGGGCTTACATATACTTGATTAAAAGCTTGTGGGGATACGCACAACATTTTCAGATGAAACATTCTCTGTCAGGAGCTGCATTTTTATATCATACATTATTATACAAAAGGTAATGCACAAGGGTCCATGCACAGTTACTGGTGGCTAATATCTTCTGACAACAGAAAGCATATTTGACAAACTCACAAAAGAAAGGAAACAAAAGGTTAAATAACATAGCACTATATACCCTCTTCTCCGGCACCAGAAGACACACAGCAGCTTTACCACAATTATCGTACACTACAGCCCATGCACTGCAAACTTAACTCTGTCCCCCAAGGGTTTCCAGCTGTCCAGCACCTCCTTTAGCTTCTTGTCTCTATCTTAGTTACTTATTTGGCCCATTTTATCATAAAATCTGAGCATTTCAAAATCATATTCTTTCAACATCATGTGAGTTAGCTCAGTTTTAAAAAAATCTCTTTTGAAGCTGAGATTAAGCATGAAAAAAGCATGAGAAATTTTAGTCAGAGTAAAAGTTAAGCAAGTCATAAGTACCTTTGCAACCTTAAAAATACTACTGACTACTTATTATTTCTATGTAAGTAATCCAATACATTGAATATTTAAATCTTAAAAATCTAATACAGGTATTTACTCATTCCTTGATTAATATATTGGGCAAAGTTAATAGTTCCTTACTAGAATGTATTTTTAATAAACATAAAGTTTAATAAACCATAAATTTATCTTGAAAAATCTTAACCATTTTATCTTGGAATATATGAGTTTGAAATACCTGTCCTGAATACTGTAGTGCAATGTCTTAATCTTAGCATGGAATGCTTCATTCCAGAGAGGCAGAAAAGAAAATCTGAAGAGACTGAAAGGTCATCAAAAAAGCAGGAGTTGAAAAGGAGAAGGTTGATTTTTTTCTCTCCACCCTTCTTTACAAACATTCCACAGCTGAAAGTCAATAGATTGCTTCTGAGCTGCCTACAATAGAATAAACAAAGCAGTGGGTAGTGTGCTTTACCCAAAAGATCTGATGGATTTCCAAGCTAAAGCCTACTCGATAATAATTCAGTGAATGCTTTATGTTGGTTGTACACATTGTAACATTAGGTTTTTCATGACTTAAATTTTAACTTGCAGTGGAGCATGTATGTAACTACAGGGGAGTCAGTGACAGCATGACAGTGACTCCTATTAAGTAAGCAATGCTTAATTGCACTAGCTGAGCACTGGGTAGTCTGGGTCATGAGGATTTTCTATGATTGGTGGGATTGGGACCGAAGGCTCCTCGTCCTGCTCTCCTTCCTTCTTTCAGTCTTTCCTGTGCAATTTCAGTTCTCTTCCTGACCACTCCATTTCCAGCAGATTCCTGTTCTTGGAGAGTTGGTGGTCTGGTGGGTGACCCAGTATTTGTTCAAATTTGCTTTCACCTCTTTGATTTTGCCAACTAGGGAAAAGTAGGCCTTAACATCAAAATATAAATGGTCATTAGTATGTTTATAGATGAAGTGTCTGATATGCATTAATCTTGTGTTCTGCTTCCTTTTGCTGTGGCTCATCTCATCTTTCCTCTACTTCCCGAAGGATAGCTTGATGTTGAGCCTCTGGTATCATATCTTTTAAGAGCTGTCACTCCCAGCTCTCTTTTGCCTCCTTTTCTTCCTAACTGGTCTTTCCAGCTTTTTGTACGCACTGTAGGGATGTTAAAATGTGTTTATTTGTGTACAGTAATTCCTCATTTAACAAGTGCCCGCTTAACATGTTTTCGTGATAGCACGAATTTTTTTTTAGGGAACGTTTTTTGAATTACACGACCGTCCCTGGAATAACATGATTTCCCCAGCTGACCCGTTGCCAGCAGCTGTGCGGGGCTTCCCCCGCCGCCCTGCAAAGTGTCAGAAGGTGTGCCGCTCACCATGCCATCCCCCTGATTCCCCCTCGCCGGACGCCTTGCCCCCTCTCCTCCGCTCCTGCGTGCAGGCCGGCAGCTGGGTTTCCCCAGCCGGCCCGTTGCCGGTGGCTACATGGGGCTTCCCCCACCTCTCTGCAAAGTGGTGGAGGGTTCGCCGCTCGCCGTGCCATTCCCCGGCAACCCCCCGTCGCTGGACACAGTGCGGGTCCTGGCAGACCCGTCACAGGGGCATACCCCCAACCCAATACACCTCCCCTCTGCTCCCCTTCGCTTCCCCAGAGCCAAACACCTCCCCTCCCTGCTGTAACCCAGTCCCCTTCCTCCCCCAACCTTATGTCTGTGGCAAAACTACCAATGATTTCAGTAAGGCCAGGATTTCACTTGGAGTATTTGTCAGGAATTTTTTAGAAGTTCTCCTTTCAGTGTTTCCTGTTCAGTTTATCAGAGTAAATGGTTTTACCTTAGAGGGCAGGTAAACCAAACAAAATCTTTGTTCTGTTCTGGATAACTTCCAGTATTGGTTTAGAGAATGGATGTATTTACTGATAGTTGGCTTGAACAAATAAAAAATATTTTTTCTTGCTAAGTTGTGTGGTATAAATATTTCTAAACTGCGTGCTTACTCCATTTTATTCTTAGCTACAACTATAGCAAACTAGCATGTGATCCCAATTATCGTGACTGTTACCAAGTCACTGCTCACCAAAAGAGTGATAATTCTCAAAACAGTTACACACATGATGGGTTTGTTTTAACACAAGTATCAGCAGAAATATTGCAAAATATATAGATTCTTCCTGGATGTAGCAGAAGAATGGGATATTTTATTACTGCTTTAAAAACTACTCAGAATACTTCACTAACAAACCTTGAATTTATTTTAGAAATTTAAATTCATTTTTGTCTGTCACAAATATAATATTGTAGTTTCTTTGTCTTTATTGGAAAATGAATGGTGGTTTCCAAATGTTAATGATTTTAAATGGTCTGTAGGCCTTTAACACAAGAAGAAATTGCTCAAAGACGTGAGCTTGCAAGACAAAGACATGCAGAAAAATTGATAGCCAGTCAAGTGCAAGAACTACCAGTACAAGTTCTTTCTGGAAATGAATCTGAATTGACTGTGAAGACTGGTGAGACAAAAGGTACAGTACTTCTTAGGACTGTCTTTTGTCACCCATTTTTCTCATAGGTAAAGACTTTGTTTTTATTACAGTGGTGCTTATGAGTCAGTTGAGAACAGGACCTGATCAGTCTGTATATGCATAGTACAAATATAGAGTAAGAAGAGACAGTACCTCCTCAGAGTTTACAGTCTGAATAGACAAGCTTGACCAGGGGTGGCCACCCAGTTAGACACAAAGAGCCAAAAGAGCTGTGGATAGTAGTGCAAAGAGCCACACATCCCTCCCCCAGAGCAAGGCACCCCTAACCCCCTCCCTAACCCAATGCCCTCCCCCTGATCCAGGCCCCCCACCTCTCCCTACTCTAATCAAATGCCATATCCCTCCCACAGAGCCAGGCAACCCCAGGTCCCTCCCATTCTAACCCAATGCCTGGGTCTCACCGGAGCTGTATGGAGGCAGGAAAAGGGAATAAGGGAATTTGTGTGCAGCCATCTTGGTCTTCTTAACAAGAGAGCAAGAGTCAGGCTAAGTCTGTGGCCTGACAACACAAGATCTGTATTTAGATGCTGCCTTTGCCTCTCGCCTCCATACGGAGATAAGGATAGAATGCTGACTCTGGCAGGGACCTTGAGATAAGGAGCATCTGGGTAGAACTAAAATAACTGTTAGCCATTGGTGTTTGTAATAGGAAGGAGACTAATTGTTACTGTTATTATATGTAATGGACAGTATATAGAATCATAGAATAATAGGACTGGAAGGGACCTCAAGAGGTCATCGAGTCCAGCCCCCCGCCCTCCAGGCAGGACCAAGCTCCATCTACACCATCCCTGACAGATGTCTATCTAACCTGTTCTTAAATATCTCCAGAGAGGGAGATTCCACCACCTCCCTTGGCAATTTATTCCAATATTTGACCACCCTGACAGTTAGGAATTTTTTCCTAATGTCCAATCTAAACCTCCCCTGCTGCACTTTAAGCCCATTACTCCTTGTCCTGTCCTCAGTAACCAAGAGGAACAAATTTTCTCCTTCCTCCTTGTGACACCCTTTTAGATATTTGAAAACCGCTATCATGTCCCCCCTTAATCTTCTTTTTTCCAAACTAAACAAGCCCAGTTCATGAAGCCTGGCTTCATAGGTCATGTTCTCTAAACCTTTAATCATTCTTGTCGCTCTTCTCTGTACCCTTTCCAATTTCTCCACATTTTTCTTGAAATGTGGCGCCCAGAACTGGACACAGTACTCCAGCTGAGGCCTAACTAGCGCAGAGTAGAGCGGCAGAATGACTTCACGAGTTTTGCTTACAAAACACCTGTTGATACAACCTAGAATCATATTTGCTTTTTTTGCAACAGCATCACACTGTTGACTCATATTCAACTGGTGGTCCACTATGACCCCTAGATCCCTTTCCGCCATGCTCCTTCCTAGACAGTCGCTTCCCATCTTGTATGTATGGAACTGATTGTTCCTTCCTAAGTGGAGTACTTTGCATTTCTCTTTATTAAACCTCATCCTGTTTACCTCTGACCATTTCTCTAACTTGCTAAGGTCATTTTGAATTATGTCCCTATCCTCCAAAGAAGTTGCAACCCCACCCAGTTTGGTATCTTCTGCAAACTTAATAAGCGTACTCTCTATCCCAATATCTACATCATTGATGAAGATATTGAACAGTACGGGTCCCAAAACAGACCCTTGCGGAACTCCACTTGTTATCCCTTTCCAGCAGGATTTAGAACCATTAACAACAACTTTCTGACTACGGTTATCCAGCCAATTATGCACCCACCTTATCGTGGCCCTATCTAAGTTATATTTGCCTAGTTTATCGATAAGAATATCATGCGAGACCGTATCAAATGCCTTACTAAAGTCTAGGTATATGACATCCACTGCTTCTCCCTTATCCACAAGGCTCGTTATCCTATCAAAGAAAGCTATCAGATTAGTTTGGCATGACTTGTTCTTCACAAACCCATGCTGGCTATTCCCTATCACTTTATTACCTTCCAAGTGTTTGCATTTGATTTCCTTAATTACCTGCTCCATTATCTTCCCTGGGACAGACGTTAAACTGACCGGTCTGTAGTTTCGTGGGTTGTTCTTATTCCCCTTTTTATAGATGGGCACAATATTTGCCCTTTTCCAGTCTTCTGGAATCTCCCCTGTCTGCCATGATTTTTCAAAGATCATAGCTAAAGGCTCAGATACCTCCTCTATCAGCTCCTTGAGTATCCTGGGATGCATTTCATCAGGACCTGGTGACTTGCTGACATCTAACTTTCCTAAGTGATTTTTAACTTGTTCTTTGTGTATCCTATCTTCTAAACTTACCCTCTCTCTGCTTGTAGTATTCACTACATTAGGCACACCTCCAGACTTCTCGGTGAAGACCGAAACAAAGAAGCCATTGAGCATCTCCACCATTTCCAAGTTTCCTGTTACTGCTTCTCCCTCCTCACTAAGCAGTGGGCCTACCCTGTCCTTGGTCTTCCTCTTGCTTTTAATGTATTTATAAAAGGTCTTCTTGTTTCCCTTTATAACTGCTTCATAATTGCCTGTATTCGAAGATCTGCCTCGGGGGCAGGGGGGCTTCCTCCCCTGTCTGAACCAGTTTTTCCCTTGCTGTAGCTCGTAATAAAACTGCCTCTGGCTACTTGTTGCTTACAAATGCAGAGTGAGGACTATGTTTTCTTCCACAGTTGCCACCGCCACAGCCACACACTTCTCCCTCCAGCAACTGGGGCGTGTTCACAAAGCGGGCATGCAGCTCCTAACGAGCCATAACCCTGAAAGCCACATTTCTGTGAGCAAAGAGCTGCATGTGGCTTGAGCCACAGGTTGGCCACCACTGAGCTAGACAAAGGGACAGAATACTTAGTGTGCTGGTTTGCAGATACAGTGCAAATGCCAGAAATGTTTGGTTAATTTTAACTTTCTAGGTGTGCTTTAGTGAAGTGGGATTAACTAGTGGGAAAGACAAGGGAGCTGGGTAAAATGGTAAGGTAGGGATAAAGAGGGAGGAAAGCAAAGTAGGGAACTTCAAGGCCAGGTAGAGTGAAGGTGAGGTGAAGAGTATATGAGGAAAGGAATGGGAAATGTTGAAGCAAATAGACAGTCAAATTAGTCAATTACTTTTACTGTTATCTTTATCCTGAATGTGGCTATATGTAAATAGCCTGTGCATGATTTCAGCTAAAGAAAACTTTATAAAAGTGGAAAGAATTTGTTTATAGATGATCTATACCAATCTTCTCCTTCTGAAAGCATTTAATTTGTCTATTTGAAAGAACGTTTGATAGGGGCATTTGGCTTTGTGGTTTTTAGTAATACTTTGAGGACTTGTCTATACTCACACACACATTATATACCTTAAACCCCAGTACAACAATCCTGGTGTGGTTGCAGGTAAGCCAGGATAAAGATGCTTCATACCTGCAGAGATAGTTACACGTAGGCAGGGAAATAAGCTATGGCAGTTGTAAGGCATCTTTTTCCTAAGACAACTGGGTCCACCATAAGAGTTATGCTGCTAAAAATATTTCAGTGTAAAAACGTGGCCCTAACCAAAATAGTCACATCAGTACTTCAAGGCCTGAATATTGAGTCATGATGCCTTTCCTTGCTTTCTCCTTAAGTTTCTTCACAAATGATAGGACACTGATTCGTTGTTGTTTTTCCTCCTCAAGGTGCTACAGAAACTGTGTTTAGACTTCACTGTTCTTTAACTTTGATTAGGTGATGAACAAGAGCTCACTAGCCAAACAGAAAGCATGACCCTAAAAACTGTGAAACAAGAATCAGACAACAAGGAGTCTTTCATTGCTTTTGCTAGAGTGTTCAGTGGTGTGGTGCGAAGAGGGCAAAAGATCTTGGTTCTGGGACCAAAATATGATCCTGCTGAGTCTTTACACAAGGTAAGAGGTGATAGTAAAATGGTACATAATTTGAGATTGTTTCACAACATTGATAATTTTAACAGTTTTTCAAATGCTATTAATCAAATAATAATTTTGGATAATTTTTTTTCAGAAATAATGAAGCAACTTAAAAAATTTTGCCAAAATTTTAGTTTTTATTATAACAAAATTAAGCATTGTGTGCCTAATCCTAGACTGTTAAATGAGGAGCTAGGATTGTCACTTGCATTGTAGCTGTGAGTGGAAATTTAATTATGTATTGGTGGTTTTCTGTGTCATGTATCCTGCTTTTTAGAGTATGTACAAAATCTAAGTATTGAGTGTGTTACTTACTTTAGCTATTTTTCATGTGATTGGTAATACTCCTACATGACTATTTTAGTCAATTCCCTTGTATCTGAATGTTGTATGTTGTCTCAGCGCTAAGTCATTGCTATTATTTAAGTTTTTTGGAGGCTTTTAAATCTGGATTTCTGAACTTTAAATCTATGTAAGATGGGATTTTTACCTTGTGTCTAAGAGGCTTTATATGGATATGTGATTACATCTCTCATAATAAACAGGACTAAGACTGTGCTCTAGGTTAGATTTATGTAGTTATTCTGCAAAGAGCTACAATTATGTTGATATGGGGGAGGGGGATGATGAATTTGTAGTGGATCATCTTTTGATCTTATGGAAAAGTATCTGATGATAACCTTTAGCTTTATGACTATGATAGTTAGCCTTTTCCAGATGTTAGAAATAAGCCAATAGAGTAGTTTAAAGATGACCTGCAAAGTATTTCAAAGAATTTGGGCTTGTACACTTTTTAGCTGCTTGATAGTGATGCAGGCCTGAAAATTTTTGTTTACAGTTTTTGGTGTTTTTAATCTTAGGAATATCAGACTTCTCATCATGTCTAGGTTTTGTTCTGGCTTAAAGTTCTTTCCTCAGTTATTCAGCTTTGACTCTGGTGAGGTCATCAGTTTACTAGTTCTTCAGTCATCTCAGAATCTTCCAAGCTAGACAGAACCTGAATTTCAAATATAAACAGGAAAAAAATGAGTCAGAGATGAATATTCTATCTTTCTCTGCTTCTTTAAAAAGATACAACTCAAGTCCAAATTCTTTTTTCTTTGCAGGTCACCTTTATGTGGCAGAAGGGACAACTGACTACATAAAACTTAATGCGTACAAAATATTTTGGTTTAATTATAAGCTAGTGAAAGGTGCTCAGTTGTGTATAGTTCTGTACTTTCAGATAAATGCATACAGATTTTTGATAAATGCATTTCAGTACATTTTGATTGAATTTAATATGAAAAGGTAAAAGTAGAATTTGATGTAGTTGTCATCATGCAGAGCGCACATAGGCGTTGTCTGAACACACACTTCCACATAGGCAGTATTTCATTAACTTTTTTTTTCTGTTAGTGAACTGCTAGAACCAATGTTCTTTTTTGAGTGCTTGTTCACATCAGTTCCAGTCAGGAGCATGTTAGATATGTGAAAGGTTAATCTGTTGACCGATGCATCACCCTAAGCAGGTGTTGCTTACCAGTTCTGGTTAACTGGTAAACAGTGAGAGCTGGAGCAGGTCCCCACCTGCCACAAGCAGAGAGCTGCTCCTGCCCAGCAGGTGGCCTGCCATCGACAGCCTCTGTCTGTGGGAGTCCGGGCACCCTTCAAGCAGCCCCAGGCCCTGCATCTGGAGCATCCTCTGTCTTCAGGGAGCTCGGGCACCCCACAGATAGCCCCAACCCCTGTATAGGGACTGGGAGCCCACAGAGCCAGAGGCTGCACAGGGCTGAGGGCGGGTCCCATGGGCTGGAGCAGTCCCCAGCTTGGATCCTGCTTAGTCGGTTAAACATTAGAGATAGAGGTCCAAGGCAGTGATCAAGAGGACACGAGTGCGCTTGAGGGTCAAGAGCAGGGATTGTGCACACACCCTGCATTCACTGCGGCAGCAGGAGCACACTCACTGAGCACATTTGCTCTGCTTCCTCATGGTTCCTGACGCTATGGTGAGTGAGTGTGGCCTGACCCTTGCTGTCATCCTATGCCAAGCTCCACTCGTAATCCCCAAGACTGAGTCTTTGGGAGAAAGGGTACAAAGGTGAGGTGAGGGCAGGGTGGTGGTGTGAAGGAGGTAGGCTTGAGGGATGAGGACTGATGAGATGCTCAGATCAGAATGCAAAAATGCTTGCGCCATAGATGGCCTGTGTGTTTGAGACCTGTGGTCAAGAGGATTCTGTACCACCTTTAACCCAGATCCTTGTCCCCAGACAAGTTGGTCACAAGGACTTCGGCCTTTGCACCTCAGATCACTGGGCACACCAGAACCTTCTATGTACAATCACCTGCAACTTTGGGCTAAAGGCAGAAGAGGTTATTATGCCAGAGGTTCCTCAGTTTATATCCCAATGCCATAGACTTTCTTTAGCGTAGCTCTGCCCCTGATAAAAACTATACAGAACTATACCAAAACATGTCAGAATTCAGCATTGTTCCCTCGCACATCACAGGGTGTCAAACACAAGTACTTTATCCCATCTAAAGGCTACGAATATTTGTTCTCACACCCTCAGCCTGCTGCCTTGTGGTCACCGTGGTCCATGAGAAGGAAAGATGGGCAGCAGGGACCAACCCCAAAATTTTGAGAGTCCAATGATTAGACCTTTTTGGTTAAAAGGTCTAGTTGATGCGGGGCATGCAGCTGATGATAGCTAACCAACAACCTGTTCTCAGTAAATACTTCAGCTCATGGGCGTCTTTGTTGAAGTTTAAGGAGCTACCCTATCAGATTGCAGGGCCGAATTCATGGCCAGTATTGATGAAGGGAAAGTCGTGGCATGGACTTCCTTGCAAATTTCCCTAGCTGTGGCAGACTGTGCTGCCTTCACCCTCTCCAAGGTTAGCCATGTGAAAGGACACATGACTACAAGTATCTGTACTGCCTCCCACAGTACAGCAAACCCTGCAGGACTTACCTTTTAAAGGTTCAGGCTTATTGTCAGAGCAATCAGACTCCAAACTGCACAACTTAAGATTCTTGGGCAACCATGAAGTCGTGGGGGACGCATACTCCCCCTGCATCCCTGCATAAAACTACAGCCTCAACAGCAGTGTCCCTACCCTTCCCATCTGAGGGTGCGTCTACAAACGCACCTTAGTTCGAACTAGCGATGCAAATGCAGGCATTCGAAATAGTCAATGAAGCGGGGATTTAAATATCCTGCGCTTCATTAGCATGATCTTGCTGGCACGCTAGTTCGACTCACAGCTGATTTGAACCAGGGAGTCGAACTAGCGCGCCGGCGAGATCATGCTAATGAAGCACGGGATATTTAAATCCCCGCTTCATTGACTATTTCGAATGCCTGCATTTGCATCCCTAGTTCGAACTAGGGTGCAAATGTAGACATACCCTTAGATAGGACTTGTGTTAAAGGAGGGGTAGAAATGGCAGGTACAGACCTTCTCATCCCCAGAAAGGGCCAGGACCCAACCAAACCATTGTCGAGCTCAAAGCAGGCCTTCTGAAGATGTTCCTGAAAACAGTGTTTACCAGCTGTAACATCAGATCCTTCCCTTTGCTTTATGAATCAACTATTCCTCTTCTACAGGCAGTACCCGAGTTACGCGGATCCGACTTACGAACGGGGATTTCTCGCCCGGGAGAACTAGAGCAGCGGGACGCCTGGTCCTGCCGCCCGCCTTCTCCGGGGCGAGAAAAGCTGCTCCCCGTCTCCCTGATCTGCTGGCGGGAGCAAAGCGGCGGAGCACCGGGGGCCGGACCCGCGGCCGCTTCCAGATCAGCTGGAAGCGGCGCGGGTCCAGCCGGGTGCTCCGCCGCTTTGTTCAGCGTCTCCCTGGTCTGCAGACCAGGGAGACGCTGAACAAAGTGGTGGAGCACCCGGGACCGGACCCGCGGCCGCTTCCAGCTGATCTGGAAGCGGCGCGGGTCCAGCTGGGTGCTCCGCCGCTTTGTTCAGCGTCTCCCTGGTCTGCAGACCAGGGAGACGCTGAGCAGAGCGGCGGAGGACCCGGGCCGGACCCGCAGCGCTTTCAGCTGATCTGGAAGCCGCGGGTCTGCCTGGGTCCTCCGTGGCTTGGCTCAGCGTCTCCCTGGTCTGCAGACCAGGGAGACGTGGAGCAAAGCCGCGGAGGACCCGGGCCGGACCGCGGCGCTGATCTGGAAGCGCCACGGTTCGGCCCGGGTCCTCCGCAGCTTTCCTCCACGTCTCCCTGGTCTGTGGAGGGGGGGGGGGGGGGGGGAACGCAGCTAGTGCCCCCCCAGCAGACCAGGGAGACATGGAGCAAAGCCGGGGGCTTGTGGTAGAGCAGGTGGGGCACTGCCGGTTGGTCCCGCAGCACCGCTCCTTGGCGCTACTGGACCAACCCGGCAGCACCCCAGCTGCTCTGCCCCAGGCGTCCTGATTCAGCTGCTGATCAGTTTCAGCAGTGGCTGAATCAGGATGCCTGGGGCAGAGCAGCTGGGGTGCTGCTGGGTTGGTCCATTAGCTCCGAGGAGCGGCCACGCTACTGGACCAAGCCAGCAGCACCCGAGCTGCTCTGCCCCAGGCGTCCCAAAGTCAGCCGCTGCTGAAACTGACCAGCGGCTGACTACAGGAAGCCCGAGGCAGAGTTGCTCTGCCTTGGGCTTCCTGAAATCAGCTGCTGATCAGTTTCAGCAGCAGCTGACTTGGGGACTCCTTGAATCTGTATGTAAGTGGAACTGGTGTCCAGATTCAGCGGCTGTTGAAACTGATCAGTTTCAGCAGCGGCTGATGCCAGTTCCGACTTACATACAGATTCAACTGAAGAACAAACCTACCGTCCCTATCTTATACGTAACCCGGGGACTGCCTGTACTGTGAATTGTCCTGAATAACATTAGACCACTGGGTTCACTGCGTGGTAGAAGGGGCATATTCTCTCTAATTCTGCTCCTTCCTTCCCTCCCGCTCTCTTCCCCTTCTTCTGGGACCCTTCTCACAAGTAACCCTTATCTGGGAGATGCAATTGCTCCTCAACATAGGGACAGTGGAAGGGGGTTCCTCAGGAGCTAAGGAGCAAGGGATTCTACTTGCAGAAAGCAGTTTCTCAGCCTCCCATGGGTGGACTATATAACATCTCAAGCAGCTGATACAGAAGACCAAAGAAATAAAATTTCTTTCCAGTTCTGTTCTTCCATCTCTCTCAACTTTGTTGGTCTTGGAAACTCCATAATTTGCAGCTGACGAAGCTGCTTTTGAGGGAGGTATGAATGGTTTCCCAGTCATCAGTGTTGTGATCCTCCTTCAGTGGCACATATGCTCACAGGGAGGAAACTAGAGAGTCTCACCCGCTTGCATTCTTTTGTGTATTCTTTTCAGCTCGCATCCTTCAAAGCCGAACTGTGCTCCATTTCCTCTCACTCTTCACCCTGTTTGCTCATTAATGCTTCCCCATCTCCCAGCAGGAAGCATACTAACCGAGCATGTTCCTTAGAAAGCATTTAGAGAGGCTTTGAAACTCTGGAGGAGGTTTGTTTGTAATAGATGTCTGCTCAGCTATGCAAATTAGTGAACTTTCATTCCTCTGATGCATCCATATTTTTTTACTTTGGATAAGATAGTATCAGGATTCTTCCATACTCTTGCCAAAAGTCAATTCCTTGTATTTCAGGCATGACAAGGTTTTTTTACCCTATTTTGTCCTATCTGAGTAACACTTAGGAAGCCAAATTGCACTGTTTGTATATTACTAGGGGGCATGAGTTAGCTTGTGTTATCAAGAATGACAGAGAGTATGTTCATTCTGCATGAGTGCTCTGCCAAGTCTATTTTACCTAATTGGTTAAAACAATTCCTCTGAGAGGCTTACTGCATTAGTTGAAAGGAAATGATAAAATCTTTGAGATCAGTCTACTTGATCAATGGTCTCTTCTAGAACGGAGAAAGTGGAGACATTGCTATTTAATATAATTGCTTAAGCTTCACTTCAAACTGTAATGCATTATAGAATTAGGCCTGAATTTTCAAAAGTGACAGCTGATTTTTGTTGTCTAGCTCCTGACAGCTATTACCTAATCTGCAGAAGTGCTGAACTTTTGAAACTCATATTGATTTTAGTTGAAGCTGAAATTAGTAGTGCTCTGGACTTACAAAACACAAACTTTACAAGTCTGAAATTAGACACCCATAAATTGGAGGTCACTTGAATATTTGAGTTCCGTAAGCATGGTGTTCAAACAGGATGTCTTCATAAATACTGCCTGAATTGACACAGAAGATTGCAACTTTTCCTGTTTGGTAACTTTTTTCTTCTTTAAGCTTTTCTATTCCAGTCCAGATTTCATTACTCTCAGACCAAGTCTACACTAGACTCGGAAGATCGGCTTACGGTATGCAACTCCAAGCTTGGCACACAGTAGGAAGCCGATGGGAGCAAATGTTCCTGTCAGCTTCCCTTACTCCTTGCAATTGAGAGGACTACAGGTGCTGGCTGGAGCTTACAGGTTTATATTAAACCTGCTAAATCGAACACCAGAATGTCAATCTCTGGGGTGACAAGTGAACACGTGCCCCCAGATTACATCTCCTTATATTCCAGTATTTTGTTTGAAGGCATATGTTTCAAGTATGTTGCAGAGAAGGTGGCCTTTGATACATTTTGAAGTTTCAGCTGTGCTGAGTCAACAATCTCATTCTGTATATTCAGAGTTACCATTTCCAGAATAGTTTGAGTACTGTCTCCACTGCTGACTCCAGTATCTAGACCCATGGTCCCCAACACCATGGCGCCCGCGGGGGCATTTGTCTGCACCCGCCAAGTGCTCAGGGCTGGCCTGGCCCCCTGCACGTGGCGCATGCGCGGTGCCAGAGCCGGCCCCGGGCGCGTGGTGCACGGTGAGCGCCAGCCCCGGGGGCGCCGCGGATTAACCCCCCCACAGCGCATGGGGGAGGGGAAGGGAGAGAGCGCCAGCGCCGGCCCCGGGCGCGCGGCGCTTGGGGGAGGGGAGAGAGCGCCGGCCCCGGGCGCACGGCGCTTGGGGGAGAGAGCGCCAGCGCCGGCCCCGGGCGCGCGGCGCTTGGGGGGGAAGGGAGAGCGTCAGCGCCGGCCCTGGGCGCGCGGCACTTGGGGGAGGGGGAGGGAGAGAGCGTCAGCGCCGGCCCCGGGCACGCGACGCTTGAGGGGAGAGCGCTGGTCCCGGGAATGCGGCTATGAGGGGGGGGGGGGGGGAGGGCCGCCCCCGGGTGCCCGGCGGGCGAACGGCTACGCCCCCTGGCGCCCGGCAACCCCAAATGGTTGGGGACCACTGATCTAGACCTTTGGAAGATCTCAAGAAAATTATAAGGAAGGAAATCTTTTCCTTATAGGGTAGATGAAATACTAGTAAATGAATTGGCTTTTAGTATTTTGAAACTGTATTTATAAAAGCTAATTTATTACTTATGAAAATATTTGTTTTACAAATAAAATTAAAAATGTTTTGAGATAAATATGCCCTCCAAAAATTAACAAATAACATGATACTCTTGCTGCTATGTCTTTCTAAAAATACAAACCCCGTTTCTGCTCTATTTTTATTTAGAAATGAGTGTAAATACAATTATTTTATCAGATAACTTTTATTAAACTAAACATTGCTATAGGTATGTGTTTTTTTTTTTTTCAGTTCTGGAGTTACTTCAGAACCATGTTAATAGCACTTACTTAGGGATAAATATCTAACATTGATTATTTTTCTTTGTGCCTAGTTACCGTCAGATTGTTCTGCTGCAGATGATCTTCCAACAATACCTCATATGGCTTGCTGTACATTAGAGAATTTATATTTGCTGATGGGAAGAGAATTGGAGGATCTGGAAGAAGTGCCTTCAGGCAATGTTCTAGGTAGGACTGTGATAATGGTTCAGTTCTTAGAGCCTTCAATCCTGAGATCATTCAGTATATAAAAATGTGGAAATCCTTCAGATGTGATTCAAGTCAATAAGAAATAAATATAAATGTAAAACTTTGAACTTTATAGCGTAAGTGAATTGAATATGAGAAAGGACTAGGCCATTTTAGTTAGAATATTTGTGACGCGTCAATCAGAAATAGGGAAAAATGAATCAGTCGGACAACTCAGCCACAGAAAGTTAAATTGGTCTGAGTCTCGGTTTATATTCTGTCCAGGACCACTGCCTGGAAAACATCACCAGCAGGAGGGACTAATGGCAACATTAGGGTCCAGTGCAGTATTTCCTTTAAGCTCTGTGGCTATATTTTTAAAACAAAGCTTTAATTTTTTATGTCAGAGCACTTGCATGTTTGAACTTCTATATAGTATTATTGAATCAATTAACTTTTTATTTTGTTGCTTTTGTGTTAACCGGCATTGATAAAATATCAAAGTCATAAATAAAAGGCTTTAAGAAAGATTGAAACCAGCTTATAAAAATATCTATATGACACTTAAGAGTGTGATTTATAAATTCTAAATGTAAAATTCTGTCAGGAAAAACAGAACTACATATGTCTAGCTTTTGAACAATTAATGATTATCTGGTGACTGTATTTTTTATGAAAAGTATAAGGTTCACTTTGCATGAAGCCCTGTAAATACAGCACCACTCACATTTGACTTCAGCTAAAAGGAAATAGAAGGTCTTTAGTTGATTAATATAAAAACAGCTCAGGGTCTAGAAATGAAACTGTTGATAATCTAGCATTTAATACCAGCCAATGTTATCTAACTATGTTTGAATGTGGTGAAATTAGAAGTGGCTAATGAACTCTTAATATACATTAGCTATTTGTGAAAGCACACATGTATTTCTAAAAATAGATGTTAGCTAGCCCCTCATAAAATCTGCAGGAAATTAAATTAAGTTTCCAAATCGTTAGACCTAGCATGGAAACTTAAATCAGCTCCAGATGTTTTGAAGTCATTCTCTTTTATAGTGCTGCAGAAACATCCTCAGGCACAATATATTAATCTTTTGTCAGTGTTGAGAAATTAATGAATGCCAATAAACAGAATTTTTTACCATACTTGTCATGCTTATGTATTTTGAGGGCCATTTAGTATAGTGTTAGTAAGTAATTTTCCTATGTTGTGTACATACTTAGTCATACGTTTATTCCTTGAAATACACCATTAATATATCCTACTGATTCTAAAAAGTTTCTTTCATGTTAGGCAGTGATGCTGTTTCTTTCCGTATTGGAAAGAAGTCTCAAATTTCTCTAGTAATAGAGAGATAGCCGTGTCAGTCTGATCTTGCTGAAACAAAAGGAAAAACGATGTAGCACTTTAAAGACTAACAAGATGGTTTAATAGGTGATGAGCTTTCGTGGGCCAGACGCACTTCCTCACCTATTAAACCATCTTGTTAGTCTTTAAAGTGCTACATAGGTTTCTCAAATTTCTCTTGTAAATTATAGCTGAAATCCATCATTTGTAGAGGGCATTAGCTAATCCTGTTTAATATGTTTTTTCCTTTGCTGAAATATGGCAATAGAATTAATTATTTGCCTTTAATCTGTTCAAATGGATATTATAGTTGTGTCTTGCACTTCATGGCATATTGGCACACAGTTTTGGACTTGCAAGTTGCCATTTTCAAACAGAAAAACTTTAAAAACAGACTGCAAGAGAGAAACTGCTGAACTGGAGTCCATATGCAAGTTTGACACCCTGAACCAACATCTAATAAACACATCAGTGGTTCTCGCATTATAATAGGTGATTTTCCATTCAGGTACTTTCACCTTCTCACCACTGTTGGAGATGAGCCACATCTATTTGGATTTAATTAGCACTGTTGTCACACTCGCATATCTGAATCCCTCTTTTTTTCCCTTCAGCATCTAAGGAAGTGAGCTGTAGCTCAGGAAACCTTATGCTCTAATACATTTAAAGCATCACCTGACTCCTTGTTGGTTTTTTTTTCTGAAACAGACTAACACGGCTACCTCTCTGAAAGGGGTATGCAGGTTTTTTTCCACACATAGGGCCAACCAGAATTTTACTGACAGAAGTGGTGAGGTATACAAAACCTATGTTTATTTGCAAGAGTCTTATGTTAAACCTCTGTACTTCATCTTAAAATAGTTTGAATATGCTAAGTTGCCTTTTTTTGTTATTTTGGGTATTTTAAAGATTTAACAGAATGATTGTGAAATACTTTAAAAGAATAAAACCAGCTCTCGGTGTTGATCAGACCCATAAAAACCAGTTGATTATAACTCTCATTGCTGTTTTCCTTCATGTAGTAGGCACCCTTAGAAGGGCTTGCTTGTCGGAAAGTCTGCTGTTTCCAGAAATTTTCTTTAAAAAAAAAAAAAAAAAAAAAAAAAAAGAGTATTTCTAGAACCAAAAGAATCTTTCAAAATGATTGAGATTTATTTTGTGTAATGAGCATCTGGATATGCTATTTTTAATTGAAGTGTAGATACTTTCTGAAATGTGAAACATACCATATAGTGGCACAAGTTTGGTCTAGATTTTATGAGACCAATTATTCTTTAGTAGCATAAGATCAGAATTGGCACTAAGGCAAATGAAGCAGTTAGTTAGCCAAAATATATTTAGTATTTCACAATTTTAGCACACTTGCATCTGATCTCTGGATACATTGATAAATGGCTTTGAATTAATACCTATCTAGAACATTCATACTGGAGCATGATTAATAATCTGATGTCATGTTAAACATTTTCAAAAGAGTTAAAAGCCCTATTTATCTTCTAGTCCATTTGGGTTTTTTTCTCTTCCCATTAAGGTACATTGTTAATTTATGTAGCTTTAACAGACACCTTTCCTGATTTCTCAATGAGAGAATGCAGTATCTTTGATATAAAAGGGAAGTTGTAATAATTGCTAGTGCTAGGCTTTTATGACAGCAGTTAGTAACAGTAATTTCTGTTTCAGAGCCAATTTACTTTCATCTTCAAAGGATGCATAAGTGCTTTCTCTCCAGCCATATAAGGAAATTACTTGTAAATTATCTAGTAAAATAAGGAAGCTGAGTTTTACCCTTTGTAATGAAATTATTGCCATATGGAATATGCAGTTAATTGTAACTGCCTGTTTCTCTTTTTGAAATGTATAGTTTATACTTCTACTATAGGTTGTATATAATGAAATTTGAAAAGTCAGAATTTCTACCAGGTCCTAATGAGAAGCCTTGTATTATGTTTTCATATCTAATCAGATGTGATGGCCAAAGAAATTGATGTGAAGATTATATAAATGAAGGTGGAAAAAGTGTTTGCCTATTGGTCATAATAATCAACTAACTTTTCCTTGACAATGTAATATTTTTATAAGTGTGTTAAGAATCTGAGAAATTTGGGACTGATGTCTGTAATGTGCAGAAAGTTCTTCCTTAGACTTTCAAGGAACTTTGCTAATAAGTTAAACTTGTATTCAAATAACTATAAGGTTATGGGTTATGACAAAGACAAACAAAATAAAAGAGATTGATTAGGACTGAAATACCATCTCCTTCCTTCCCTAATGACCATAAACGCTGCAGGGACTATCAAAGGATGAGTGACATATTTTGTATGTAATTAGGTAGAAATAAAAGGATATAAGGAGTGAGATTCCACTTTGGGTTTTTATTAATTTGTATTACAATCTTGTTGTCAAGAATGTTCTTCTTTGTATATTTGCTGTTCTTCATAGACCTTTTCTTAAAAACTCTTAAACAGTAGGCCTATTTCTATGCAGTATCTATCTATAGAAGCAAATTACTGTTTCCCCCAGCATTCACATCTGCAATTTCAGTTCTCCAGAATCTGTTGGATGAGTTATCAATTTCTTCACAGTTTCTGGTTAAAAATTAGTTAAATCTAGTCAGCGCAAATAAAACTGTTCCTGAGGTCCCATGGATAAGAGTGTGGTCATTTTCAACTACTTGTTTGTCAAAACTCTGCTTACTTATGTGAAGTGCTCTTTATCTAGTGACAGAAGCATTTGGTTTGTGGACTTTTGGGGCTTGTCTTTACAGTGTGTTGGCATGTACCAGCTAAGGTATAATTTCTTGTGCCTGCCAGTATGTTGAAGACTAACAGGCCTTGTGGATCCTACTGATAGAATCATAGAATCATAGAATAATAGGACTGGAAGGGACCTCGAGAGGTCATCGAGTCCAGCCCCCCGCCCTCAAGGCAGGATCAAGCTCCGTCTACACTATCCCTGACAGATGTCTATCCAACCTGTTCTTAAATATCTCCAGAGAGGGAGATTCCATCACCTCCCTTGGCAATTTATTCCAATATTTGACGACCCTGACAGTTAGGAATTTTTTCCTAATGTCCAATCTAAACCTCCCCTGCTGCACTTTAAGCCCATTACTCCTTGTCCTGTCCTCAGAAACCAAGAGGAACAAATTTTCTCCTTCCTCCTTGTGACACCCTTTTAGATATTTGAAAACCGCTATCATGTCCCCCCTTAATCTTCTTTTTTCCAAACTAAACAAGCCCAGTTCATGAAGCCTGGCTTCATAGGTCATGTTCTCTAGACCTTTAATCATTCTTGTCGCTCTTCTCTGTACCCTTTCCAATTTCTCCACATTTTTCTTGAAATGTGGCGCCCAGAACTGGACACAGTACTCCAGCTGCGGCCTAACTAGTGCAGAGTAGAGCGGCAGAATGACTTCACGAGTTTTGCTTACAACACACCTGTTGATACAACCTAGAACCATATTTGCTTTTTTTGCAACAGCATCACACTGATGACTCATATTCAACTTGTGGTCCACTATGACCCCTAGATCCCTTTCCGCCATGCTCCTTCCTAGACAGTCGCTTCCCATCTTGTATGTATGGAACTGATTGTTCCTTCCTAAGTGGAGCACTTTGCATTTCTCTTTATTAAACCTCATCCTGTTTACCTCTGACCATTTCTCTAACTTGCTAAGGTCATTTTGAATTATGTCCCTATCCTCCAAAGAAGTTGCAACCCCACCCAGTTTGGTATCATCTGCAAACTTAATAAGCGTACTCTCTATCCCAATATCTACATCATTGATGAAGATATTGAACAGTACGGGTCCCAAAACAGACCCTTGAGGAACTCCACTTGTTATCCCTTTCCAGCAGGATTTAGAACCGTTAACAACAACTCTCTGACTACGGTTATCCATCCAATTATGCACCCACCTTATCGTGGCCCTCTCTAAGTTATATTTGCCTAGTTTATCAATGAGAATATCATGCGAGACCGTATCAAATGCCTTACTAAAGTCTAGGTATATGACATCCACCGCTTCTCCCTTATCCACAAGGCTCGTTATCCTATCAAAGAAAGCTATCAGATTAGTTTGGCATGACTTGTTCTTCACAAACCCATGCTGGCTATTCCCTATCACTTTATTACCTTCCAAGTGTTTGCATAGGATTTCCTTAATTACCTGCTCCATTATCTTCCCTGGGACAGACGTTAAACTGACCGGTCTGTAGTTTCGTGGGTTGTTCTTATTCCCCTTTTTATAGATGGGCACAATATTTGCCCTTTTCCAGTCTTCTGGAATCTCCCCTGTCTGCCATGATTTTTCAAAGATCATAGCTAAAGGCTCAGATACCTCCTCTATCAGCTCCTTGAGTATCCTGGGATGCATTTCATCAGGACCTGGTGACTTGCTGACATCTAACTTTCCTAAGTGATTTTTAACTTGTTCTTTGTGTATCCTATCTTCTAAACTTACCCTCTCTCTGCTTGAATTCACTACGTTAGGCACACCTCCAGACTTCTCGGTGAAGACCGAAACAAAGAAGTCATTGAGCATCTCTGCCACCAATAGTTCCCAAATTACACTGATGATTGCTTGTTTCAAACAGGGCTACATCATTGTGCATTAAGGAACTTTGTATGCCAGCAGGATCCATGCAGCCAGTTGATGTGTGCAACATGTTGATGTGCACTACTGTTCTTTTGTAGGCAAAACTGGACATTTATATATACCAATGATTGATCTATTCTGTTTTAGGTTTACAACAACAAATGCGTATGAGTGCAAAATTTCTTTTGTCAGGAATGTAAGTGCTACTGTAATCAGTTAATTACTTTTAGCTTTCTCCTCTGCATTTATTTCCAGAAGAGGTCTTGTGCCAGCATCTAGATATTAAGATCCTACTTGTAGTCTCTTGAATTGACGAAGTCCTTGGAAAATGACATGGAAAAATGAACTTAGTTGTTATCAATGTGTAGAATGCACAAGTCTTCAGGACTGTTGAAGGAAGAATGCATGTAGTTGAGACTGTTGGCTGAAGAAGCTGAGTCATTGAACGCAAATATGAAAACAATTCTTTAAGTTAGGCTGAGAGAGAGTCTTGATCAGAACCCAAAGGTTAGATCTACAATCCAAAAATCAATTGCAAAAAGAAATGCAATTTGCAGTACACAAATTGTGAGGTCCCCCCCCCTTTACTGTTGAAAGAAATATTTCCGAAATTTGGTGTGTCTACATGGCACCAAAGTTTGGAAAAAGTGCTCTTTCAGCACATCCTGTCTTCCTCGTAGAATGAGGTTTACAGGGATGTTGAAAGAGCGCATCCGCTTTTTTGAAAACTCTTCCGAAAAAGTGGACGCATTCCTTGCACGCGGAGCAGTGCAGTCTAGATGTAGCCTAAGATTCTGAAAAAAATCTAAAAACATGTAACTTAAAATATTGTCCTGGGAACAAAAGGATAAAATGGTTTGGCTTCTAATCATTCTCTTAAGATCTTATTCAGTACCAGATGTTTTAAGGTACTGTAGCCCTTTTCGTTACAGACGTTTTCCCACAGATATTTTGTGATCACCTCTTTTCCTTAGCCCCTAATTTTTAAGGTTCATTCTTATTTCCACATAGCAAATCTTTCAACTTGCCTTCCTAGTGCTCTGAGCCTTTTTCTTAGAAACGAGTTATTCATACCTCTTCTACATAAATCTTTCCCTGCCCAAAGTTTTGTCTGACCCACAAATAATATCAGGGAGTTAAAACATTATATTTTGACTGTTGTAGCAACAGGGACCTCTAAAATCATTTTAAGTAAATAAAAACATATCTATCTGTGTCACTCTATCTATATAATTTTGCCATGTGACTTGACCAAACATTCCCATCCTAAATGTGTTAAATATCACGTTGGCTGGAGCATAATTTTTTGACATGGGGCACTAGTCATTCAACTTGACAAGGTGGCCACTTTTGTCTTCTGGATGTGGATTTATCCAGCTTTACCACTTAACACCTGTCAGCTTCCAAGAACATAATTAGCTGGAAAATGTTTCAAGTGGCACATTTAAGTTTGTCTGCCTTCTTTGCTACACTACTTGCTACCTCACTTGTCAGTCTCTGATAGGATGGGAGAGCCATAAAACAAGGGGCAACTTTTTACTGATAACTGTTGGTTAAAGTTATTTTCTTCCTACTGCATTCTTTTCTTTCCCTTTAATATATGTTGATTATATAGAGAGATTTAATGGACCAGTTTCTTATTGGGAAGTTCTTTGACAGGATGTGGATTGGCTGATACTTATCCTTGATAGGTATTTTCCTTTCTTGTAGGTTAAGTAATTACCATTGTCAGTCTTCTCAGTGAGACCTGTGATAAACAAACAATTATCTATAAGCAAGATTCCCTTCTGGGACTTTGACCTTGCAGTTCTATATAGTTGTGGAGTCTGCATCATCGTTTTGAATAGCCCATTTCTGCATCAACTTACAAGACTTTTTTGTTTAATGGAATTTAAACATTTTTGTTTCTTTAAAAAGAAATTAATCTAAGGCAAATCTTTGAAAAATGCTGAAATGTTATGGGCTGTGGAATTATTGAGTAATTAACAGTTCCCTATATCTTGCAAATGAAATTGAGTTTTGTTTGGAAAGGTGATGGGCACATTCACCCTGTGAGAGGTAGACTGGGGCATCCTTTGGTTTTATTCTTATTCATCTCCTAAGGCTCTAAAGGTTGACTGCCATCAACTTTTAGGGTATCCTATAAAACTTTCACTTTCTTCATATTCACCTCAAGTAAGTCTCTTCTTTTTTCCCTTTATTTTTAAGTTTATTCACATGTTCCTATTCTTCCAGTGGTTATGTCTACCTGTCTTATAATATAACTAGAAAGGTTTAGATAACTAAAATATATTCAGATCCTTTTTATTCCCTTTCAGCAAAACTGTTGTGAAACCCATTTAAAAACACTTGAGCCCAAATGCTCCATAAGAGTTAAGCATGGAACCTTTTCCCCCTTGGATCAGTTTCATACTGTTAATACTTCAGATAAGGACCCTGTTAATTTCAATGTATTTATTTCTCATAGACCTGGCCTTAGCCTTACTGACACTAGACTCATAAGGTCGGGTTAAGGTAAGCAACTCCAGTTCTCGTTTAGCCAGCTCTCGTAATCTTTCCGTTCTTGAGTTCCCAAAAGGTAAACTATAGTGAATAATGCTACTTTTCCTTCATGTTGAAGGAACACACCCATGAAAGTTTCAAGAAGCTGACTCACTGTGGTGATGAATGCCATAGAGAAAACTATTAATGAATTAAATAGAAATAAATTAAGGATAAAACATTAGTCACATATGTTTGCATTTTGTACTTACCAAGGGTAAATCTTAGAAGATTTTAGAATTTTATATCACTCGATAGATGTGTGGATAGAGGTTATATTGATTGTTTAGTGGAGTAGTTAGCTCAGCTTCTGAAAATAAACTTAAGACGGAACTTGTTGCAGCTGTAGAACTATCAGCAGCTATTTCGGTGGCATTCCCTGAAATAGTCAGAGGGGTTGGGATTTGCAAAGGTGCCTAAGAGAGTTCAGCACCTAAATCTGGGATTTTAGTGCCACACACCTTAGGCTTCTATATAAATCTCACCCAGAATGGTTGGATTTTTCCCAAATATTGGGGGAGTTTGGCAGTGAGTTAAAAAGAAAATCAGCCCCCTCATGCCTGGATCTCCAAGACCCTAGTTGTGATAGGTGAAGTGAATTGAATAGGCAAGCTCCAGAGATCAGCTTTGTTTTCTACACAATAAAAATTTAATTAAATTCTGAAAAATTGGCTATGAAATGGCATCTCATTTTGAATCACCAATTCAATTGCACAATTATTGATTTTACAAATGAAATGTTTTCTTTTAAACTGCAAATTCTGCAGTTTGTCTGGAACTTGAAATCTAAATATTCAGAAAATTTAGATACGCTGTTGTGTGCCTAATTTTGTATGCAGTTAGTGGTTGCATTTGCAGATGGTTAAATGAGAACAAAACTACATATATAATGTGTGCAGTCTTAGTAAATGAATGTGTTAAACATTAAACATGTGTCCTGATACTTACACCTTTAAATATTTCTTTTAAAAAATATTTTCAGGTAATCTTTGAGATCTGTATGCCTAAATTTATCCTGAACTAGCTTGTTACAAATATAATTTCGTGCTCTTCTATAGTATAGTGTGGGACAGAAGTGCTAAGGCATCTTGCATGATCTTTTCACAAATGGTGATTATATACAGATAATACAAAAGAATAAAGAGTTGTTTGAAGCTCTTAGAAAATGAGACTGTTTTCTTAAAAATCTAGGTAGAAAAACTATAATTTCTAACCAAAATCCTGTGGGGATTTTTTTTCCCTTTGAAGGGTGAATTCCACTCAGAAAAGTGACTTACTGTTTAAAAACATAATGTCTTTTTTGAAGGACAGAGAGAATTTTAAGGGACATATAATGAAAGTAGGACTTAAATTGTTTGCAGTGAAAGGCCACAACCTGAAAAACACTTAAGTACATAGGTGGAAATGAATTCAGTATTGTCATTCTGGTTTTGACGGAAACGTTTCTGCATAGAAGTCTTTGCAGCTATGCATGATTAGGGATGTTTTGATAAAACATTATACAAAAATACATTTGTTGAAACTGAAACATTTTGAGAAAATTAAATTTATGCCAGGAAGGTTTTTTCAGTCCAACAATGAATATTGAGGGAGGTTCATAGATTCCGACGCACAGGTCAGAGACTTTCCCCGAAACTAATTCTTTAAAATACATTCTCATAGCTAATTACCCTTACTTTTTAAAAGTCTTGTACCGTATTCCAGTCTGAATTTATCTCTCAGCATCCAGCCATTGTATCGTGTTACATCTTTGTGTGCTAGACTGAAGAGCCCATTATCAAATATTTGTTCCCTAAATAGGTAGGTATAAACTATAATTAAGTCACCCCTTAGCCTTCTCTTTGTTAAAATGAATAGATTGAGCTTGAGTCTATAACTATTACTATGTTTTCTAATTCTTTAATCATTTGCATGGCTCTTTTCTAAATCCTCTGCAATTTGTCAACATTCCTCTTGAATTGTCGACACTAGAAATGGACACAGTATTCTAGCAGCAGCAGCAGCAACATCAATGCCAAATAGAGAGGTAAAATAACCTCTCTACTCCTACTCAGAATACTGCCATTTATGTATCCAAGCACTGCATTAGCCCTTTTGGCCACAGCATCACACTGGGAGCTCAAATATATTTAAGTCACTGCTTTCCTGGACAGAGCTCCCTATCCTGTAAGTATAACCTACATTCTTTGTTTCTGGATGTATACATTTACATTTGCTTGTGCCTTATTTACGAAGAGATCCAGTTTGCATTCTTTCATTGATCTATCTTCATTATTTACCTCTTCCTTAATTTTTAAATCATCCGCTAACTTTAGTAGTGATGGTTTTATATTTTCTTCTAGGTCATTGACTTAAATCTTAAATATTGCAACACCAAGAACTTATCTTTGTTAATTTTATATGGTTTTAATTTTTTAATGAAAACGTTGTGCAATTCCAAATCAAACACCTTATCTAATGTCTAAGTATATTACAACAGTGTTACAAAAGTTTATCATCCAAACTTATAGGGTCATTAAAAAAATCTAATTATTTTAACAGGATCTATATTCCACGTGACCAGGCTGATTGACATTAATTACATTACCCTCCTTTAATTCTTTATGAATCTAGTCCCCTAACAGCTGTTTCATTTCCTTGCCCAGAAGTGATGTCAGACTGACAGGCCTGTAATTACCTGGGTCATTCTATTTATCCTTTAAAAAAAAATTTCACGGCATTCGTTTTCTTCCAGTCTTCTGGAGCTTCCCCACTGCTGAAGATCAACAGTAACAATCACTTAGTGCCTCAGTCAGCTCTTTTAAAATTCATGGATTCAAATTATCCAGATCTGCTGATTTAAAAATTTCTAACTTTAGAAACTGCAGTTTAACATCCTCCTGAGATACTAGTGAAATGGGAAGAGTGTTATCATATGATTCAATTACATTTTTTTTCTTGCCAAGCGAGAGAGAGAAGGCTTGGCTATCCCCCTAGAGTAGCCATTAGCTTGGGCACATTTATTCAGAGCAGTGGTAGAAATGTAGCCGTGTTAGTCTGGTGTAGCTGAAACAAAATACAGGTCTATGTAGCACTTTAAAGACTAACAAGATGGTTTATTAGATGATGGGCTTTCGTGGGCCAGACCCACTTCCTCAGATCAAATAATGGAAGAAAATAGTCACAACCATATATACCAAAGGATACAATTTAAAAAAAAATGGAAGAAAATAGTCACAACCATATACACCAAAGGGTTCATTTTTTTTTTTAAATTGTATCCTTTGGTATATATGGTTGTGACTATTTTCTTCCATTATTTGATCTGAGGAAGTGGGTCTGGCCCACGAAAGCTCATCATCTAATAAACCATCTTGTTAGTCTTTAAAGTGCTACATAGACCTGTATTTTATTCAGAGCAGGGATTGAATCTAGGTTTCTCATATCCCAGATGAGTACCAAAGCCATAATGCTACAGGGAGAAGGTCTCATTTTTCTTCTGATGTTAAATGAAAACAAATTTTGAAATCTCCATTTTTTTTCACAAAACAGAAATCTGGTTTTCTAGCCAGCTCTATCTGTAGATTTTTTTTTTTTCTGAAAATGATCAGAATCTGAGATAGCTAGATGCTTTCAACTGGTAATACTACACAAAGTCAAGTGAAAAGTAACGGTCTGCTTTTCATTATACTTTTCCTCAACTATATTGATAAGGACAAGCTTTGGAAAGTATTGTAAGGTAACATAATTAACCAATAACTTAAACCTACTTAATTTTGTTTTGAGTTTAGATACTTTCATTGGTTTTGCTCTAAACTTGTAGATATTTTAAATCTTTTTGGTCATGTTTTCTTGCCTATAATTTTACTATATACTTCCAACATCTTGAAGCGCTGCTTATTTCTTTATTTTTATGATACAATAACTTTATTTCCTGAAAAACTAGACCTACAAAGGAAAGGAAATGGAGGGGAGGAAGAAAGAAGAGACAGTAAGAAGATAAGCATAAGAGAGATAGCTGAGTTAGTCTGTAACAGGAAAGACTTAAAAAAACAACTAATAGTCTGGTAGCACTTTAAAGACTAAATAATTACAAGAGGCTGATAAAAACCATTAGTTGGCACTTGGAAAGGAAGATGACCAACACCAGATTCTATACAGATATCAGGTGCGGTACCTTGATTGTTTGGTTGATAATGTGTGAGCCATCCAATATCATGATTCATACCATTTGCATGAGAATTAAACTTGTGAATGAATGAAGTTAAGTTCCAACCTTTCTTTGTGTATTTGGCTTGTGGAATTGGTCTGAAAGGAAACAGCAACTTGGAGATCCATTAATGAGTGTCCAGGAAGATTAAAGTGTTCTCCAACTGGTTTTTTTTCTGTTGCCTTTTTAGATATCGGATTTGTGTCCATTAATTCTTTCCCATAGAGCAGGGGTTCCCAACCTTTTTTGGTCCCTGTACCCCCTTAGCTTTTAGTAAACCTTCCCATACCCCCTATTCCAGTGGTCCCCAGCCTTTTGGGGCTGTTGGGCGCCTGGGAGCGGGGCCACCCACACGCCACGTGCCCGGGGGTGGGGCCGCGGCCACCCACGCGCCCGGGGCCAGCCTGGATCATTCGGCAGGCGCACACAAATGCCCCGGCGGGCACCATGGCGCCCACGGGCACCACATTGGGGCCCACTACCCTATTCGATATGAAAGGAAATAAATTCTAGACTCTAGAATCCACAACTTTTTTCACTAACACTACTACTTTTGGAATATTTCAGTTAGGATAATTAGTTATTTACCAAATATTCCTCGTACCCCCTTAACAAGTTTTGCGTACCCCAGATTGGGAACCCCTACTCTAGAGACTGTTTAGTTTGGCAATATACATGGCAGTGGAGTATTGCTGGCATTTGATGGTATAGATCACATTAGTGGATGTGCAGTTAAATGAGTCTCTGATGGGGTGGCTGATGTGCTTGGGTCCAGTGATGAAATCGCTTGTGTATATGTGTGGACAGAGTTGGCACCGGGACTGATTGCAGGGGTGGGTTCCTGGATACTTTTAAATGGAGGTGTGTGGCGAGGTTACCGGAAATAATTTGTTTCAGGTTGGGGGTTGTCTGTAAGCGAGTATTGCCTTTCCCCCAAGGCCTCTGAGTGAGGGGTCATTTTCCAGGATAGGTTGTAGATGGTTGATGATGAGTTGAAGGGATTTAAGTTGTGGTCTGTAGGTGATAACAAGTGGAATTCTGTTGTTTTCTCTTTTGGGCCTGTCTTGAAGTAGTTCAAGTCTGGGTACTTTTTTTTGACTCTGTCAATCTGTTTTTTCACTTCTCCAGGTGGGTATTTCAGTTTTAAGAATGCTCTATATAGATCCTGTAGGTGTTTGTCTCTGTCTGTGGGATTGGAGCAAATCTGATTGTATCTTAGGGCTTGGCTGTATACAATTGATTGAGAAATGTGTTTGGGATGGAAGCTTGAGGCATGAAGGTAAGTGTAGTGTTTGGTAGGTTTCCTGTATTGTGTGGTAGAAATTTGTCCATCATTTAATTGTACTATAGTGTCAAGGAAGTGGATTTCATGTGTGGACTGATCCAGGTTGAGGTTGATGGTAGGGTGGAAGTTGTTGAAATCCTTGTGAAATTCTTCAAGGGTCTCTTTTCCGTGGGTCCATATATTTTTTTTAATTTGGGGAGTACATGTAAGAGAACCAGAAAAGTGCCATTGTGGCTACATAACCAAGTAATGCAGTGAGACACAAAAAGTGGAATTGTTTACATATAATTAAGAAGGCCAAAAAGGAATTTGGAGAAAAGCTAGCCAAAGATTCAAAGTAATAGAAATATTTTTGCTAAGTGCATCAGAAGTAGGAAGCCTGTTACATACAGAACCTGAGGGTCCACTGGACGATCAAGATGCTAAAAGAGCACTCAAGTATGATAAGGCCATTGCAGATAACTAAATTAATTCTTTGCATCAGTCTTCACAGCTGAGGATGTGAGCAGAATTCCCAAACCTGAGCCATTCTTTTCTTTTTAGGTGACAAATGTACTTAACTCTTTTTTTTTTCTAGGAGGAGAGATTAATGAGACTGGGACTTTTTAGCTTGGAAACGTGGCGAGTAAGGGGGGGATATGAAAAAGGGCTATAAAATCATGACTTGTATGGAAAAAATTAATAGAGTTATTTCTTCCTTCCCCTATCACAAGAACTAGGTGTCACCAAATTAAATTAATAGGTAACAGGTTTAAAACAAATTAATGGAAGTACGTCTTTACACAATGCACAGTGAACCTGTGGAACACCTTGCCAGACAATGTTGTGAAGGGCAAGATTATAACATAGTTCAAAACAGACACAGATAAATTCATGGAGGATAGGATTATCAATGCTTATTAGCCAGAATGGGCAGGTAACTCCAACTCTGGACTTTGCTTGGAAGAGACTAGAGCTTTTGGTCCAGCAGACAGAGGGCCATAGGGAGCCCCACAGGGCAGAAAGGTAGGTGTTAGTGGCATGGTCAGCACAGTGGGGCACAACCCCAAGGAGACGTCTGTGCAACATCTTATCACTTGGGGAAATTAGGCATGATTGGGATATGAGAACATAAGATTGGACATACTGGGTCAGACCAAGGGTTCATCCCAGCTTAGTATCCTGTCCTCCGACAGTGGCCAACGCTGGGTATCCCAGAAGGAACGAATAGATCAAGTAATCATTAAGTGATCCATCCTCTGTCACTCACTCCCAGCTTCTGACAAACAGAGGCTAGAGACACCATTCCTAGCCATCCTGTAATGCATCAGTAATAATGGCCTTCATTAGCACATTTAGAATTCTAAACAGATCCACATTTCATAATTCTAACTTCACATACAAGAATGATATGTGCACAAAAATAGGATATACACATTAAGCAGATTGTAACTATAAAATTGATATTACATGAGGTATTTCATTTAACGGTTCTTTGAATTATGCATATTCATAAGTCAATTTTCATAAAGCATGGGGGGCTATGGCACTCCACATCAAATATGAAACATTTGCACATTAACTCTTTGTCAGGTTCTGAATGTCCCGGAAATTGGAATGACCATTTCTATATACCATATAATGCACATATAGTGCCCACCATTTGAAAAATCATTGAACCGTGCAAACAGCAGATGATTGATTAAGCAGCTTGCTGATCATTGAGTTGCTTAAATTATTTTGAAAATATTGGCATTATAACTTAAAAAAAAGGAGATGACTAATACTTTGTAAGGATCAGAAATGGTACTTGAATGACTTCTCACCATACCTTTTAGATTTTTTTCAGAGGGGGAGTTATGATGAAGTGGGGTTTACAAGTTATTGTGCTACCACCAAAGCTTCTACACCTCAGGCACAGGAAACCCTTCCCATTCCCAGAGAATGCATTCTTGCATTCACCATGAATGGCAAAATTAGCAAATATTGGGAGCTGAAACTCCCTCACGGTGAGTTTCTCACATCTCCCAAACTCACTGCTCAGGAGCTCTGGGGAACTCACTATGGCTCCTGGCAGTTGTGGGGAACTCACTGTGTTTCCAGGCAGCTATGGGGAGAACTCTGTGATAGCCGGGAGCTGTGGTGAGTTCTCCATGGCTCCGAGCTCTTACCCTCTCCTTCAGGCCAGGACAGGAAACCTGTGAATACACAGAACCGCAAATAGTGATTCTGTGAATCATAAGAGCCTCCTGTATTCTCCAAGAGGGCTTTATGTCTACAGAGTGAATCCCTTTAAATTCCTCTTCTTTGGTCACTGTTAACCCCAGCTTAAAATCACTCTAAAAAAAAAAATGAAACAAAAGATATAAATCAGTAATTCGTTTCTGAGAGGTTAATAGATTTAATTTAAATCTTTTATGGAGAACGTGCAAGTTATTCTATTGGGTGGACAATCTTTATTAAATATAACTGGACTGATGATGCAGGTACACAAATAGACGTTAATAAAATACAACTAAAGTTAATTTCTCCTGTGAACATGGGACTGCATTTGCAATTACAGTACATATTCAAATATAAGCCCATTCGTTCATAAACCCAGACCCCCCCAAACTTAGAGGAAAAAAATGGTTAAAGTCACTGTCATGTTTATAAGCTGACTCCAGAGTGCAGTCGCAGCTCGTCAGCCTCAGTGCTGGCTGAGCGACATGCAGACTGCAGGGCATGGAGCTTCTCAGCTCCCATTGGCTGTTGTTTGCTGTTCATAGCCAATGGGAGCTGAGATGCTCTGTGCCTTGCAAGTAAAGAAATTCAGACTCTTGAGAGCAAACAAATGCACCAGCAGAATCCACAGCACTTTCCAGGATCACTTCTCAGCCCAGCGGGGAAAACCACTGGTACACTGGCACATTTTTTCCTATGTCAGCTCCCAGTCACTGCCTTTTGCCATTTACGCTGACCTGTTTATAAGCTGATCCCTGCTCTTCACAGTGGCATTTTTTCCCCAAAAAGTCAGTTTATAAATGAGTATTTATGGTAGTTTGAAAGCAGTGTTTGTCAGATAGGAAATGATCTTTTAATAAATGAAGAAATTTTGCTTCCATGAAAGTAGGGAAATCAAAGGAGAGTATGATTTTTTTTTTTTAAACAAAAGTGATGGTTGCAAAGAACAGGTTAAAAACTATTTAGAAAAGCTAGACATACACAAATCCACGGGTACAGATTTAATGCATCCGAGGGTACTGAGGGAATTGGCAAATGTCATTGTAGAGCCTTTGGCCATTATCTTTGAAAACTCGTAGAGATCAGGAGAGGTCCCAGATGACAGGAAAAAGGCAAATGTAATGTCCATCTTTTAAAAAGGGAAGGACAATCCAGGGATCTACAGACCTGTCAACCTTACCTCAGTCCCCGGAAAAATCATTGAAGGGATCCTGAAGGAATCCATTTTGAAGCACTTGAAAGAGATGAAAGCAATTAGGAATAGTCATCATGGATTTAGTAAGGGCAAGTCATGCCTGACCAATCTGATTAGCTTCTATGATGAGGTAATTGGCTCTGTGGATGTCAGGAAGTCGTTGCATGTGATATACCTTCACTTTATCAAAGCTTTTTATACGGTCTCTCACAATATTCTTGCCAGCAAGTTAAGGAAGTATGGATTGGATAAATAGACAGTAAGGTGGATAGAAAGCTGGCTAGATTGTTGGGCCCAATGGCTCGATATCTGGTTGACGGTCAGTTTCAAGCGGAGTGCCCCAGGGGTCTGTTCTTGGGCTGGTTTTGTTAAACATCTTTATTAATGACCTGGATGAGGGGATGGATTGCACCCTCAGCAAGTTTGTGGATGACAGTAAGCTAGGGGGAGAGGCAGATACGTTGGAGGGCGGGGATAGGGTCCGGAGTGACCTAGACAAATTAGAGGATTGGGCCAAAAGAAATCAGATGAGGTTCAACAAGGACAAGTCCACAGTCCTGCACTTGGAATGGAAGAATCCCAAGCATTGTTACAGGCTGTGGACTGACTGGCTAAGTAGCAGTTCAGCAGAAAAGGACCTGGAGTTTACAGGGGCTGAGAAGCTGGATATGAGTCAGCAGTGTGCCCTTGTATCCAAGAAAGCTAATGGCATATTGGGGTGCACTAGGAGGAGCATTTCCAGCAGATCTAGAGAAGTTATTTCCCTTTATTCTGCACTAGTGAGGCCACATCTGGAGTACTGCGTCCAGTTCTGGGCCCCCCACTATAGAAAGGATGTGGATGCATTGGAGAGGGTCTAGCAGAGGGCAACCAAAATAGGGGGCTGGAGCACATGACCTGTAAGGAGAGGCTGAGGGATTTGGGCTTATTTAGTCTGCAGAAGAGAAGAGTGAGGGGGGATTTGATAGCCTTTAACTTCCTGAAGGGAGGTTTCAAAAAGGATGAAAAGAGTCTGTTCTCAGTAGTGACAGATGGCAGAACAAGGAACAATAGTCTCAAGTTACAGTGGGGGAGGTCTAGGTTGGATATTAGGAAACACTATTCCACTAGGAAGGTGGTGAAGTACTGGAATGGGTTACCTAAGGAGGTGATGGAATCTCTATCCCTAGAAGTTTTTAAGTCTCGGCTTGATAAAGCCCTGCCTGGGATGATTTTGTTGCAGTTGGTCCTGCTTTGGGCAAGGGGCTGGACTCGATAACCTCCTGAGGTCTCTTCCAGCCCTAGCATTATATGATTCTAAATATTTATAGAGGGAGTTAATTGAAGCTATTTTAAAAAGGATTTATCCAAGTCAATAATTGCTGCTATAACAAAGCTAATATGATTTTTAAAGCAATAGTAAATTATTTTTAGAGGAGCAAGGTTGGACAACCATGTCAAAACATGTCTGTTTCTCAGTGAGACAGGAGAAAGTACAAATATAAATAAAGCATGGTAGTTTTGTAACTCGTGTTTTGATATTTTTTGTGACTGAGGAGCAAAAAATAATTTAGTCAGCTTCCTCTAGATGGTTGCTAAAATTTAGATTCTGGTGTTAGAAGAAAAATAAATTTGGATCACAAGCTAAGAGATTGTACAAGGGTATGTCTACACAAAGAAAAACAGGAAGCTACCATGTGCTTCTTAAAAGCATTTTGACTTGGAATTTTTTTTCTTACTGCTTTTCTTTAATTGGGGACAAAATTCATTTTTTCTTTGAGGAAAATACGTTTCTCGTCTTTTTTATTAAAAAACAGTTTTGTTTGTGATGATGCATAGGATTTATTTTAAGCAGGCAGAAAAAGCAACGATTTGGTACATTTGTGGTGAATATAGAAGTCACAGTAATGCTTCATAGACTTCACTATGCACTCTGTTTTGTGAAGCGATTTAGGCTAAAGTTGGATTAGAAACAAAAACGTTTCAGAAAATAGAATTTGACACTTGTAAATCAGTACAAAATATTAAGAACCTCACTACTATCTATAGATGTCTCATTACTGATCTTTTAAACTTATATATATACTTCATGTTAGCTATTTTTGTTCATATAGTTAACTTACAATAAATATTAATTCAAGAAGCAGTAATGTAAATATTTAGTGTGACTTTGTTCTCCAGGGGAAAGTAAGTTTGCTTCTCTAAGTTGTAGCATATTTATCATCATACATAAATTCAAATGTACAGTTCAGAGCTGCTTTTACATCCTGGAATTCAGAGAAGTACATATGTAGGTACTGTGTTATGTGGCTGATATACCATAGTGATGTTCTACTTACTGCATGTGGAAATACTCTGAAATGATCAGTACATTCTTACAACTCTTTATTCATGTGGGGTAGCATATTGCTGAGTAAAATTAAAAAGGAAATTCTTTTTCTACAATTGTGGGACTTGTTACCTAAGATGTGTGCTAGACACTCATAGCAGTCGAGACAATTTTCTTGTTCTTTCATATGCAATTATTTGGACATGTGTTTATTTCTTTAACTTGCTATTAGAGAGAAGGATCCTGTTAAAAGCAGAGGACTAGAAGTCACTTTTATTCCCAGTTCTGACACAGACTTTTTGTATGACTATGGGAAAGTCACTTGACGTGTACCTCAGTTTCCCCATGTAAAGCATACTCTTCCTTGCTTCTTTCTGTTGGCTTTTACAAGGCCTGGTAGTTTTGTAAATGACTTCAAGACTCTGGAATTAAAAGCCATTTAGAATTGCAAATTATCTTCTGATTAAAGGAAAAAGCAACTGCAAGCAGTGATGTCCTTTTAAAGGCCCAAAAAGGCTTTCCAGGATCAATGCCAACTAGCAAGTGTTGCCACTTTCTTTGAAAGACCTATGAACAGTCCTGCTGTTACACCAATGTTTTATTTCTGTGCAAACATTTGGTGGACTAATTTTGCTTTCTGAATTGGTAATATAATTGTAAAAAGTAGACAGCTTGAAGTGATTTTGGCTGTATGGAGTATTTTGACTGAGCCTAGATTAATGAACACATGAGGGCAGTCTTTCTCAAGAATGTTCTTGAACAGAGGGGAAAACAGTCAATGAAACAAAGAAAGCTGGAACCTTTGTCTTAATTTCTATAATATTGGCAGTTTTGCTAGCAACTACTTGCTGATTACAAAAAAGAAATCTAGAATTTTGAAGTGGTGTATAACATTGACAATATTACTAGGTTAAAGATGCATAATTGAGTAGATTTTGTTATTGAATGGGTGGCATTCTGTTAAGTATCAGGGGTTTCCAGAATCTTTCTGGGTGCATTAGCTTCCCACATGAATGTTTTATAAATGTCATGAAACACTGAATTGGTGAAACTGTAATATATTTGCATAGCTGTTTTGAACCAAAGGAATAATCATAAACCTATCACTTTGAATCCAGTTTGCCTTTTTCTGAGTTTTTGGGTTTTGAGGTTTTTTTGTTTGTTTGTTTTGCTTTGTGGTTGTATCTAATATTGACATTTTATTAGAAAAGAAGATGTAGAAAGGAAGAAATCTAAGAAGTCTTGAAAGTCACAGGCATAATGCATGTATCTAATATTCTGTTTCATCTATATCTTTTGGACAGTAACAATGTTGATGTAACTTATTTTATTCAAAGGTTTTCAGAATCATCTTCAGCTGATAAAATTTGCTGACTTAAAAAAAATAAGATTAAGTAAGGTTGCATATCACATTGAGAGCTTCTAGGAAATTGAGTAACTTTGTGTAGTTTTTCTATAGTCCTGGTCATTGCCTCTTTCAGATTACCAGAGAAAATACCACATCAATTTAGTAATTTTTGTGTGTGAATACATGTTCATATAAGTTGTTTCATTTTGTTATCCACCTGGAATATTCTAGTTTTTCAATTTACAGCTATCCATGTTTTTAAAAGCATTGCTTTAATTTTCCAGGCTCTTGTGATGAGGTCATAAAAACTTGTTTAGTTTCAGCTCTGGGGGAAAGTGTTTTTATTCATTACCCTTTTTAAAAATAAAAAAGCTGTAAAGGGTAATAAGAAACTTCAGTAATACAGTACATTTCCGATAATCCGGCACCTTTAGGACCCAGGGGGTGCCAGATTATCAGATATGCCAGAGTACCGGAAGGGGGGCTATGACGGGTCTGGGGGCGGGGGTGGCGGGGAACTGCGCAGCGTGGGAGAGGGCAGTGCTGTGGGACCAACCCGGCAGTACCCCAGCTGCTCTGCCCCCGGCTTCCCCAAGTCAGCTGCTGCTGAAACTGACCAGCGGCTGACTTGGGGAAACCGGGGGAAGAGCAGCTCCAATTGTATGGCTGGCCGGAGTACTTCCAGGTTCCAGTTGGTGCCGGACTATCAGGAGTGCTGGACCACTGGATGCTGGCCAATTGGAGTTTTACTGTATTTCTGTTCAAATGGCCAAAAATTTTAAATTAGTACTTGTTGGCTGTTGGATTATAATATGGACAAATTAAAGTTAGTATGTTTTAAACCAGTGGTCCCCAACCTTTTCAGGTTGTCGGGCGCCAGGGGGCGTGGCCATTCGCCCGCCAGGGGGCGGGGACACTTGCCTGCCCGGGGGCGGCCCCCCCATAGCCATGCGCCTGGGGGCGGCCCCCCCCATAGCCACGCGCCCAGGGGCGGCGCTCCCCCCCGTAAGCGCCGCGCGCCCGGCGCTCCCCCCGTAAGCACCGCGCCCCCAGGGGCGGGGCCAAGGCCGGCGCCAGGGCCAGGGCACGCATGGCGCCCCCGGGGGCGGGGCCAAGGCCGGCGCCGGAGCCGGCAAGGGCACGCGCAGTGCCCGCAGTGCCATGGCGCCCGCGGGCACCGGGTTGGGGACCACGGTTTTAAACTAACATAACAATGCTACAAAATGTACAGTGGCCAAATTAATGTAAAAGCTAAGGATGAAGTTTTTTATTATATAATACTGATATTTAAGTCGGATTTCAAAAATCAACTTGCCTATGGCAACTGGCAATCTTTTCTGGGCTAGTGCTATCATCTTCAAAATTTGAGCTTTCATTAAAAAAAACACATTTCTAGGTAACTATCCACATGAACCAGGTGTAACTGTGGAGTCTATGTGCAGTCAGCTCCAGTACTCAACAGTTCTGAGCTTTTCCTAGCAGCAGCAGCAAAGTGAAAACTGTCTGGGCTAAGGATGGTAAATTTAGATTAATCATCTAATCAAATAGTCGATGCAAGTTGCATCAACTATTCAATTAGTTGATAAGGGCACCGCCACCTTTGAAATGTAGCAAAAGCTCTGCCAGTTCTTGCTATATTTCAAAGGCGAAAGCACCGGGGTAGCACCGCGCCAGCAGGGGACTGCTTGAGCACAGGGCCAGCGGGGGACCGCTCACCCCTTGCTCCCATGGCGCTTCTGCTTTTGAAATGTAGCAAGAGCTTCCGCCTTTGAAATGCAGCTAGAGCAAGGCATCACCAGTTCCCTGCTGCACCCCTGTATGCCCCAGAGGCAGTGTAGCCAGACACAAAACCCCATCTTGTTTTTCCACGAGCCCCATCTTGTTTTCCCCCCCCCCCCAGAGAGCAAGAGAAAGGCAGTCAGCCTTTGATGCCCTGGGAACACAGGTTTGCTGCCTGTCCCTGACTCTACCATAAACAGAAACCAGACAGTAAATGGGCTAGCTGACGACCCGGGGCCTCCCGTCGCCCTGATGGCTAGTACCAGTAATTGACACGCCTGCACTGTCCCAGAGAGGAATCTTCGCCCATCACATACCAGAGGTGCCCATTGTCTGCATTTTCCCAGGTGTAAATTATGCTTTGCACCCTTCGTGGGAAACTTGGCATTCAAAGCCATTTTTCCTTAATGGCCACTTGAGCCCAGGAAGAAGCCTACATGACCCAAGGGGTATAAAAGAGGTTCAGCAGCCCACCCCATTTGAGCTCCAATCATCTATACCTGCTGGCAGGTATTGATTGTCTCCCGAGGTCTGTGGGACGCCCAACCTCGCCCTACTTCTTCCCGAGGGATTGAGAGAAAGACGCTGGCCACGCCAAGTCTGGAACGCAGGGGTGAGAATATATACCTGCTATGTGTCTATTTTGCATGCATTTAATAAGAGCTCAGAGAACCAAAAAGGTTTCATGGTACCTCTAAGTGACTTATTAGTGTAATTTCTGTCCTGTCCTTTGTAGTGTCTGTGTTATCTGTAACATAGTAGTAGCATTTAAGTTTACCCTGTAACAATAAAATAGTAACTGTTTAAGCTTTAACCTGACTCCTTCAGTTGCGGTAACAGAACCAAGCACAATTTAAAAGAACTTCAGCCGGTCATAAGGGACTTACTGCCCTGACCGTCGGCTGACAGGCAGTGAGAGGGAGAATGGCTTTTAAGCTGGCTCCTCCCAGTAGGGATGCTAAATTTCGATTTGTTAATTCATCCAATATTAATAAGATTTCCATTGACTATTTGATTAGTTGATAAGGACTAGCATGTTCCGCCTTTGAAATGTACAAGAGTGCCAGCAGGGGCTCTTGTGCATTTCAAAGATTGAAGTGCCGTATGGAGTCCGGGGCCAGTGGGGAGTCCTCCAACCCCGGGCTACACACAGCGTTTCAGTCTTTGAAACGTACAAGAGACCCAGTGGGGACTCTTGTACGTTTCAGAGTTGGAGCACCGCTGCCCCCCTGCTCTAGCCTAATGCGTGTACTATTGACTTTGGTTGATGCATAAGTGGGCTAATGCTGAATGTTTTTAAAATCCTATCCTTAGTTTCTAAAGCAGCAGGTAAAACTTCCTTGAGACGTACAGATTACGTCATTGCTGGATTCCTCTTCAGAATGTAATGATATATTATAGTTTTCTATAGCGAAAACACTTCATTCTGTTGCATTGTGATATACGTATATTTGATTCCTGTTCAATATACTTTATATGCAAGAAAAAAATTTAGGCCACTATTTGAAGAATTTTCTAATAAATCTTTTATGCTGTAAAGGTATCTGCCAAATGGTGCAAGTGCCTTTGTTTGTGGAGATTTGAAAAATGCACTGGAAAAAGAATTGCTTGAATGTGGACTGTAAGCTTAATCTGTGTTTGCAAAAGATGGGCTAAGTAACCCTATCATTCCTATCTCTGATTATTATAATTTGCTGTGCCTGGTCCAGACCTATAGACTTTATACAAGGTTTTTTTTACAGAGGTTTCCCACCATTGTTATCATGAGTGTAATTCCACCAACAAATGTGCTATGGTATGTATATACAATGATGGTAACCACTATATTGCGTAGGCGTGCCCTGAACAGCATTGAATTACCTGGGCAGGTACAAACACACACAAACGAATACAGATAGAAGACTGATAGACATGTTATTTCCATTTCTGCTTCTTCCCTTTTATCAGTGGGGGAGATGCACCCAATGGTAATACCAGCAAATAAAATAAAAATACAGTGGCTACTGGGTAGATAGTATTAAAATCATGTCAGCTTGGGCAGTCTTAAAACTTTATTTTGAATCACAGATTAATTCTGGTTATGGAAAAGACCATTAAAAACTAAATAGAAATTTTACACCTTTGTACTTGACCAAAGGAAGAAAGGTATTATGTGGCATATTTTTCATCCTGGTTTAGCAGAAGTAGTTAATAATGAGAAAATACAGAAGCAAGTTACAGACTGAACACATAAAGGAACAGAAACCAGTCTAATCTTAATTTTCCCCCCAAATGTATCCTGTGTAGTTCTTGGTTTAGCTTCTTATTCTTTCCCCCAAAGTACACAATGACATCTTTTTATTAGGACCTCACTATAATTAACTATTAATTTTTTAATATCTACCTATTGTCATTGGCTAGTTTCATTAAATAAAGGCAGATTCAGAAGATGGATCCCCGCAAAACAAAATCAGTTATTTCATAGGTTTTTTGTTAACAAGTTTAAATGTGGCTGTTGGAAGAATATAATTTCTATTAAACATCAGTATCAACAAACACCATACAGCAAAGATGGAGTGGGGGGCGGAGGGGGGGAGAGGAATGGTGTAATATAGTGGACTTAAACAAAACCTTACCAAAGCTATCTTGAGAGTGTTCACAACATTTGGCCAATCAATTATAGATAGTGGGTGTAAATTTTGATTGCTTTTCATAGTGACTCAGAAGTCCAATAAACTTAGCAGCAGTTCATATTGAGAGGGATACAACTTTCATGATAATATCTGGTATTTAGTCATCTGAGGATAACATTAATATTTAAGCAGAAGTAGACTGTGCTTCATATTTAAAAATTCTTCTGAGCCTATCCAACCAATTTTATGGTGATTACATATTCTAAATGTTCACAAGTGTTTTTGTTTTACAGAAATCATTGTCAATGATTTCAGTCATTTTCACAGTGAAAATAGAGCTTTTTACAGACTTGTCTGCTTGAAAATGAATACACTCTGTTAAAGAGAAAAATGCAAGTTGAAGCCTTTCTACTTTTAGAGAAGAGGCTCAATACGATCCAGTCCTGAATGACTTTAAATTATTTTGATGTTTCAGACTGTTCTATGCAAAAGATTAATTTAAAGGAGTACTCCTTAGAGGTTCTGAAAATTGTATCCTATATGTGAAATACATTTCAGATTAGTATTCTGGCTTCAGTAATAACACTTGTTTTTTCCTTGAGTGAAATGTTAGTACTTCTGTTCATAAATGATAGTCTGCTGTGTAGCCGTGTGTTTGCTACATTCTCGTTGTGCAGTTCTGAAGGCTTCCATCGGACTTACCTTAAATATTTGAAAGTTTCAGAGCTATTTATCTACTTCTAAAAGTGGAATGCATTTATCAGTGATTGATGAATCTCGCTTATTTCAGTTTTGGATTCAAGGGCATCAACTAGAATCTCATATGTAGCTATATCTTGCCTGTTGGTACAGCTGAGAAATATTGGATGTTGAACTGGGAGGCCTCAATTTAGTGAGGAACTTGAGTTTTCAAGCCCCAGAGTGAGGAAGTTAAGCATGGGTAATCTGAGGATTAGTGTATAATGTTCCATCTTGAGCACAGATGCATACTACTTGTTAAACAAGGATTCCCCTGTAGATTATGCAGCTGGATCTTCTGGGGAGACACACATTAGGATGGTTTTCCTTCTTTTAAAATAACCTACTACGTTGGAAGATTTCCTTTGTAGAGAGATTTTTACTGTAAATATTTGCCTAACAACTTTCAGAAAGCTGTCTAAGTCTCTCTGAACTTTTCTTTTGTTGCTTATGACTAAATGTCTTCTATGATTTGAAATCTGAGCATACTGTGGACATTCCAAATATAGACACAGAATAAGTGCCAAGTGTTCGAAATAATAATCATAAAAGTGTTGGTTTGTTTTGGTCTGAAGGAAAGTTTTTAAGAGAGAGGGAATGTGTGGAGTTTATAATGGGATATTTGAAGTCCTAATAGAATTATTTATGGTATTAAAATTAGGTACACACAAATATGTAGCTGAATCAGAACCTATCTTCTGATTTTCCCATCAATTCTTCTTGGTCTGTAGGTTGTTAGCAAGCAGTGAGTTAAATATCTCATATGTAAGATTCAAGCTGTGCTGCTTAGTTTTAATTGGACAAATAATATTGTCTTTTTCCCAGAATAGTTAATCTTAGTCATGTTTCCAGTTTAGCTACTTGCGTGGATCAGCATATAATCTTTTTTCAGTGAATATTTTTTAATGTTTGCTGTTTCTGTGAATATTTCTGCTTACAAACTTGTTTAGAAGAAGTAGTATGGAAAATGAACACACAAGGAGTATGTCCACAGGAAATCTAGTTTGTCAGCTGAAAAATACTTGCAGAACATTTGAAGTATTTGCCCAATATAGTCCACAGTAACCCATCCTTGCTGCATCCCCTCCTCTTCTTCACGTACATTTGCATCCTCCCATAATATATTAATGTGCATCTGAAATCCAGGTGAGCATGGTGATTCTAACTCAATCCTACAGCACTTGAGCCACTAGCCTTCTATTTTTGAGTAAGACTGACATGGTTAAAAGTTTAGAGAATTCCAGTGTTCTGGATAAAATAGAACAAACTGGTTAAAATGATTAATAAATTATTATATCTCTATTTTATATGCAGCAGGTTAAAAGGTGCTTTAATACTGATGAGTGATTGTTAAATTTTAATAATGGCTTTTTTAAAATCTGAGAGAATAAATGAAAATTGTACCAGTACATATATTTTCCTTTTTAGTTTAATTTTAAACTAGTCTGCTCAATTCAGTGTGTTTTATACCCTTACTGACAAATAATTTAGTTGGAGCTATGACATGCAGATGATACATGGGAAAAAATGTACATTTGTGAATATTAATCTAATGACAAAACTCAGCTCTTGTGTAGTGTGGTTGAAGTCACTGGAGCCAAACAATGCAATGCCCTTGTACCTATGTGTCTATTAAAAAAATAGCCTAAAAAAACATGAAATGAGACACCATAAATCTACTTCTTTTTTTTTGTCTTAAATGTGTGAATGTTGCAGAAAGAAAATCCGTGTAGAGTAGAATTCCTCTTCTATATATTTAACATTAGGAAAAAATGCGACTTTTTATAGTCTTATTTTAGATATGCTCTTTATTTTAATTTGATGGTGACATCTTTACAAAGGTCACCTGCAGCTCTAATCAGATAGTGTTGCTGCATTTGCTCCAGTTCATTTATGGTTTAATTTCTATCAAAGGAAGTAGGGCCTTTACTTTCATTGCAAAAGTAATCAGGTTCAAACTAGGGGGGTAATGTAGTCATACGGAATTGCAAATGAAGCCCGGGATTTGAATTTCCCGGGCTTCATTTGCATAAAGCCGGCCGGCGTCATTTTTAAATGCCGGCTAGTTCGAGGTGTACAGCTCCGTGCGGCACGGAGTCCGAACTAGCAGGCATTTAAAAATGGCGCCGGCCGGCTTCATGCAAATGAAGCCCGGGAAATTCAAATCCCGGGCTTCATTTGCAACTCCGTATGACTACATTACCCCCCCTAGTTCGAATTAGGGGGGTAGTGTAGACATACCCTACTATATTATAGTGCATGGCTTAGTTATTTTCTAGGGTTTTTTCCCCCTTCACTGACTAACCTAGAAAGATAAACATCATACTTACTTCATACTTGTCAGCAAAGGTGTTCAGTAAGACATAGGAATGGGAAGACAGAATTGTGGAGACTTCTTTGAGTAGATCCTGGAATTGGTCAATTTAAATAATTTGTGGTAGCTACGTCTCAAAGACACCATTGTTATATGCCTGTCTATCCTACCAACAGTGTGGTTTTATTTGTCTGTGTACTACATAGTCATCTTCTCTTCTTCAACATAAAAAAAAATGTGCTTTCCCTAAAACATCTCTAAACTTACATTAACTATGTACTCTACTCTCCAGTGTATTTTTGGCTAATCAAAGAGCAATTCGTCTTTATTTTCTGATGTTTAGGCAATATTTCTGTATACACATTTCAATTTGCTTGGCAAATTGGGAGAAATTGGATGCAGAAATTAAAGTTTTTAATCACCTCAGTATGCTCTCCTCATTCTATGCATGTAAGTAGGCAGTGCATCTATAGTGCAGAAAAATAACTGATGGCGAAGGTGAACCTAAATTTTGGAGGTTTTTATCTAGTTGACCCTTTAGGCATCTCAGTTCATGTCTGTTAACTAATTTCTCTTTAACCTTCCTGTCTTCCCTGGTCCTTCATTTATATTGAAATTTTTCTCAGCTTGTGCAGTTTTTCATAGATGAGCAGTTAAATTATGGGTCTTTTAATTGCTAAAATTGTATATTCCCTTCTAAATTCTTAGTTTCCAGGTATATGCAAAACTCAAACTCTTGAACTCATCTGATGAGGTCCAAATCATCTGATGAAACTTAAAAAACAACAAATATTCTTATAGCACCTTAGAGGCTAACAAAACATGCAAAGTGGTTTTTACCCATGAAAGCTTATGGTTCTATATATTTTTGTTAATCTATAAGGTGCCACATGACTACGTTTTCAGAGTCTCGAAGACAGTTGTAAATTAAGCCCTGGTTGCATAAATAATACTGCTTCCCACTTTAAGTTTCGGAATATTTTAATTAGACCTGATTAGGAACTTTGGGGTACGTATTTTTTATCCAAAATGCCAATTTTATGAAAACCAAAACTTTATAATAAAATATCAGGTTTTTTTTTTTACAGAAATGTCATTGAAAAGTTTTTCTAGTCAGGACGGAACTTTTGATCAAAAAATCCTAGTCAGCCAGTGGTTGGGGTACTCACTTGGGATATGGATATGCACTGCCTGATAGACACTTACATTCATCTGTTAGAAACCACTACATTATCTCGTGTATCACAGAAGATCATTACAAAATTACAGTCTTAAAAGTATATTTGGTTCCACCTAAAATATTCTTTAGCTTAAATCAAATAATTATGATTAGAGGATTGGCTGGAACAGAGAGGCCTATCACAAGAAAGTTAACTGAGATAGTTAACTGCCTGACAATAAGGTCATGGATCTGTGCTACCCTTTTCCCAACACTGTTATTATACAGGGCATGCAAGGGCTTAGGAAGAGCTGAATGATCCAAAAGGTACAAAGTTCTATTAGAGTATGATTTTCCTTTATATTTTAGATTTTTTTTCTATTATAAGGTTTTGCTGTTGATGGGGAAATTATCTTGCAAGTTTAGATATCATCTTTTTCTTACATGATGCACTTTTAGAGTATTCATGTTGGGAAGTGATTTAGTTTATCTGCAACGGAAAGTACTTGTGCGGCGATATAGCACCTGTAAAATTCAGTGCTTTACAAAGATGGTTAATTATTATCCCTGCTTTCCAGATAGGAAACTAAAGGAGGAAAGTGGTCACACAACTTATCCAATGTCTCCTTAATAGAACTAGGAATAGAACCAGCATGATGTGACTGTTGCCTATCCATTGAGCAAAGCTATCATCTATTTGATAAAATGTCAGAGTTTAAGGCCAATAGGGATCACTAAATCATCTTGTCAGAACTCGTGTATTAGGGTTGTTAAAATATCAGTTAATTGAATAGTTGCGTAACCTCATGAATTAATATTGGTTAATCAACTATTCTATAGTCCCTGGAGGTGTGGCTGGCTGCCTCTTGCGAACTGTCTGCCTGTTGCCCCCTGTTGCTGCCTCTTTATCTGATAAAGAGGCAGCAGCAGCCTCTGTCTAATAGTCCTGTATTTTGTTTCAGCTACCCTAGACTAACACAGCTACATTTCTGTCTAAGAGGGGTCTGTTCTCCCAGACCTGGTGCAAGCTGGAACTGAGATGGGCTGCCTGCCTGCCCAGCTCCTATGCATTTTAAATGCATAGCCACAGCAGAGGTAGGTCCTGAACCTGTCTCAAGCCAGGACTGAGCTGGGACTAATGTAAACCAGAAGTGATCCCTGGGGCTGCTGAACCCTGCCCCTTATCACCACAAACAAGCCTATCATAAAATTGTAGTAATAAATTAGCCAGTCAAAGTTAATTAAGTTGTTTGCCTCAACTACTTTTGAGAGGCTGTTCCAGAACTTCACTTCTCTGTCCTGTGGTTAGAAACGTTCTGAATTCCAACCTGAAACCATTCATGGGCCAGTTTGGATCCATTTGTTCTTGTGCAACATTGTCACTTAGCTTAAATGGCACTTTACATTCCCAGATGTTAACCCATATTTGATATATTTACAGACAGCAGCTGGAGGGAGGTGCTAGTTTTCATATTATGAAAGCATGTCTAATTATCTCAATTTTGGATAAGTTAGATTCCAATACTTTCAATACCATGCTTTTAATCGTGCTAATTTTTAAAACCCTAAGAGCTTTAAAATTGGCAGTGAGTGTATGACACTTGGTTTTCTACTTTAGCCTTAATCATGAATCTTAGAGTGGCTTCAGAGACAACATAGCTGTAGCTGAAGTCACTGTCGTTAATAAAAGAAATGTAGGGACGAGAAACTTGTTTTTAAAATTGCTACTTTATCTGGCCTGAAAAAAGCTGCCACAATTACTTCAATGAAAGATGGTGTTCTTGCCTTTGCCAGGGCATCTCGGAACTTGTTCTCTGCTCAAAATAACAGATTGTAAAAATTAGTTTTTGCCAGACTGTTGGTGGAGTGTTGATGTAGCTTTGAAATCTCTCCTCCATTTTTCCCATTTTTAATGTTAACCAAATCTTATCTTCTTCTCCTTTTCACATGTTGGTCCATCTTGTACCCTTGCTTTTCTTTTTGATGTCTTTCAAATTATTCCATGTTAATGAGATATAATATGGGGCATTTTAGCCAAGCATAGCTTAGCAAACTTTAATACTTTCCCATCTTCAGTTATGCTGTTTATGTATTTAAACTATTAATTGATGAAGATCAGTACCTTGAATCCCCTTAAATTCTTAGAAGTTTCTACCTTAGCCATGCTTCCGTTACAATTGATAGAGAAGCATCATACGCACTTTCAGACCCTCAAATGTCATTTATTTTAAATTTCTATCTTGTGTAATAGGTCTAGTGTTTATATGTGGGACATTGCTGTAATGTGGTTGTGAAATGCCTCTGTCAACTTCAGCATTTTAACTAACCACAAAAGCCATTTATTGCTTTGCTTACTTCTGCATAATTTTCATTATCCTCTGTTACCACCATTTCTAAAATTTGCTGAAGGAATAGTAACAGAAAAGAGAAAAAAAATTACTAGTGATTTTGGATACCTTTCTGCAGCTAATCCTGATGTGTGTTAGCACAGAGGTGAGATGATTGAGACCCTGTTTGTTAAAAGTGGAAGTTCGAAGTCAAAAGGTTTATATTAAAGGCTACATTTAATGATATATTTTTGAAGTATTTTGCTGAGATTTTCATTTTGTTTCATGCTGCACGGTAAATTGCAAAAGTGTTTTTGAGGGTTGTTTTGGCCTGAAGAAGTGTGTGAGTCATAAAGTTGGCTTTGTCTGGTTTGTGAACTGTGGGGGGGAGTTAAGGCAGAGCTATATTTAGGAATATCAAGTGATGTCAAACTCTGTGGAACACTGCAAAAAAAAAAAAGCAATCTTAAAGGGATACCATCAGATAGTTTGGACCCCAAATTTAGATTTGTGTGGGAGTGCTATTAAAGACAAAGAAATAACAAAAGCTAATAGAATTGCTTTCATGAAATGAAAATTAAATCCGAACAAAATGGATTTAGTTGCAACATTTTGCTGTAGCAGTCATAGCCCAAATAGTGTGACTTACAGCCAAGTGTAAACAAAGTTGAAATTAACTATTCTAGTTTCATGAAAATGAAACTGCAAACAGCAAACCACATAAATAAAACATGATTTTTATTTGTCAACAGTATTAATAATTTGAATTTGGTAACAAAGGTAAAGGAATTTCATTTTTTTTAATGAAAACCTCTCTTTACACAGGCTTTTTTAGGGAAGTAGGGGCATAAAGGCTGAAGGGTTGATAGGAAGATTATTTGTTTTTGTTGTTTTGGCCTAAGAAGAGGAGCAGCTGCTGGCTTTACTTTTAATTTGATTGTATTTTACATTTTTGGCAAAGGCACTTGGCACCAAGCACAGGAGCTTTTTTCTGTATAATATAAATTGAAATACATGCAGTCCTTTCTCACTCAGTCAACTTCCCTCAGTTGTGATGTGCAATGGATCTGGATATAATTCAAACAAATGACTTAAAAATGAAAGTCTTGGTGCCCCATTATTAAAGCTGTACTTCTGCCATATGAATTATGCACTTAAACTTGTACTTGAACTTTTTTTCTCTGTTATGATGTTTGGTGTTTTTTCTATGTTATGATGTTTTTGGGAGGGGAAATGTTGAGTGTAAATTGTTCAAGTAATTTATTTGTCAGTTTTGTGTAGTGCCAGCTTTTGATTCTAGCCTGAATTGGAAGCTGAGAGATAATGGGAACTTAGCTGTTACCCTGTAATAACATAAAGGAACATGCTAGAGATTTTTTTTTTAAGTGAAAGGTTTCCTTCAGGATTAGTGAGGTTCCTCTTTTCCAAAAAGTGGATTTGAAAAGTGAAGTCGATTTGAAGATCTTTTAAACCGTTATTAGGAAGGTTGAAATGTTCCCCAACAGTTTTCTGTATGTTACTTTTATGTATATCTGATTTGTGTCCATTGATTCTTTCCCGCAGAGATTGTCCAGTTTGTCCAATATATATAGCAGTGGGGCATTTGATGGCATAGATCAGTGGTCTCCAACATTTTCATACCCAAGATCACTTTTTAAATGACAGAACAAGCCAAGATCTACCGCCCCGCCCCTTCCTCGAATCCCTGCCCCTTCCTTGAAGCTCCACCCTCTCTATTCTCCTCCTCTCCATCACTTGCTATCCCCTACCCTTATACTGCTGCTTTTTCCCCCAATTCTTCTGTAGGAAGAGGTTTTTCCAACATTTGGCCTGTCTAGACTGGACCAAATGTCAGAAAAACCCCTTCTTTTGGAAGCCTCCTTATTCCTTGTGGAAAGAGGAATATAGAGGTGACCAAAAGATCATGTTTGCTCTTCCACTTAAAGAAGTGGAAGAACAAATGCATCCGTGGATACAGAAGAGTTTTTCTGGGATATCTCCGGAATCCTGAAAAACTCCTGCAGTCTAGCCGTAACATTGCTGGGTTGAGACAGGATGTAGGCTCTGGGGTGGGAATGAGGGATTTGGGTGTGGGAAGGGGTGAGAGGTGCAAGCTTTGGGAGGAAATCTGGATGCAGGAGAAGGTGGATAAGGGGACACTGGCTCGGGGAGAGGGCGCCAGGCCAGGCAGTGTTGGAGTCAGATGTAGGGTTAGGGTACTAAGCAAGCCACAGACTTCTGGATGTGAGGGTTCAGGAATTGGGTTGGGGCATGTGAGGGGCTCAGGGCAGGGGGTTCCAGTGTATGATAGGCTCCGATGTAGGGTCTGGGGGAAAGGGGAGCACAGGAGTGTTATGATGCTGTGGCCAGATGGGCTCTTAGCCCCAATTTGAGGTTTGTTGGCCAGGCTTCATTTTAAAATAAAATACTGTGTCAAACAAAAAGTTTCTGCATTGTCTTTGTTTCAGAGAAGGGCAGGGAACCTGTCTTGAGTCAGGGGTCACTGACCTAAGAAAAGTCAGTTGGGGCCACACAAGTGGAATGTAAAAAATCCCTCCTCTACCCCCACTCCCCTCCAAGCTTCACTAATGTGGCCCCACCTGTGTTGGTGGAACAGGGGACATAGGACTGGGGAAGGGTGCTAGTGGATGCTTTGGAAGAGGACAGGGTGCCAGTGGGGACAGAGTTCTGTGGCTCTGGACACGGGAATGGGGATAGAGTTCAAAAAGTGGGGATGGGGACAGAGTTCTGTAGCTGGGGACGGGAGTGGGGACAGAGTTCAGGGAGTGGGGATGGGAATGGGGACAGTTCTGTAGCTGGAGAGTGGGGACAGAGTTCTGTGGCTAGGGAGAGGGAACTGGACAGTGGGGAATGTGAATGGGGGAGTGGGAACAGGAGGCGGGGGGGTAGTGGAGGCAGAGAGTCCCCTGCATCTGCCTGCTCCCAGGATTCCCCCCGCCACGGGAAGCCAGCATGTACCTCCTCAGGGCCCAACTCACCTCCCCCCCCCCGGTGCTGGGAAACCCCACGTGTGCGCCTGCCCTGGGGCCGACCCCCACACACAGGGAAACCCTGCACACACACCTGCCCTGGGACTGACACCCCCCTGGCGCAGGGAAGTCCCGCGCGTGCGCCTGCCCCAAGGCTGACTCACCCCTCCTGTGCAGTGTAGGGAGCCTATGCTTCCTCCTGCAGTACACCTGGCAGAGTAGCTAGTGCAATTCCGGAGTCGCCGGAAGTGGCACTAAGCTGCGGGACTTCTGTTCATCCCCGGGAAGCCGACACTACCTCCATTTTTACTTGAGGTAGGTAGTGGGGCTTCTCTGGGGTGGGAAGCAAATGGGGGCGGGGAGGACAGGACGCCTCGTGATCGACTGGTTGAGGCTGCGCGATCAACTAGTCGATTGCGATCGACCTGTTGGTGACCACGGCCATAGATCAAATTTCTGGATGTGCAGTCAAATAACCTTTTGATCTGGTACCTTATGTTGTTGGCTTAGGTTGGGGGGTTGTCTGTAGGAGAGAATAGGCTTTTCTCCCAACGTCTCTGAGCGTGAGGGATCACTTTCCAAGATGGGTTACAGACTGCGTATAATGCGTTGGAGGGGTCTGAGTTGTGTACTATAAGTAATAACAAGAGGAGTTCTGTTATTTTATCTTTTGGGTCTGTCTTGAAGTAGTTCATGTCTGGGTACTCTTTTGGCTCTGTTCATTTGTTTTTTCACTTCTCCAGGTAGGTATTTCAGTTTTAGGAATGCTCTATAAAGATCCTGTAGGTGATTGCCTCTGTCTGTGGGATCTGAGCAAATCCGGTTGAATCTTAGGGCTTGGCTGTCTATAATAGACTGAGAAACATGTCTGGGATGGAAGCTGGAGGCATGAAAGTAAGTGTAGCAGTCGGTGGGTTTCCGGTATTGGGTGGTGGAAATTTGTCTATTATTAAACTGTACTGTCATATCCAGGAAGTAGATTTCTCATGTGGACTGGTCCAGGCTGAGGTTGATGGTGGGGTGGAAGTTGTTGAAATCCTTGTGAAATTCTTCAAGTCTCTTTCCCATGGGTCCATATGAAGAAGATGTCATTGATGTAGCATAAGTAAAGTAGGTAGAGATATTAGGGAGTGAGAGCTGAGAAAATGTTGTTCAAGGTCAGCCATAAAGATATTGGCATATTGTGGTGCCATGCGAGTGCCCATGGCTGTTCCACTGACTTGGAGATACAAATTGTCTCCGAATTGGAAGTAGTTGGGGTGGTGATAAAGTCGCAGAACTCTGAAATCAGGCGTGCGGTGCTGTTATCGGGGATGGTGTTCCTGATGGCCTGTAATACATCTTTATGTGGAATGTTGGTGTAAAGGGCTTCTATGTCCATGGTGACCAGGATGGTATTTTGATGTTTTGAAGTTTCCTTAGGATGTCAGCAGTGTTGCGGAGGTAGCTTGGAGTGCTAGTATCATAGGGTCTGAGGAAGGAGTCGATACAGCCAGATAATCCTGTAGTGAGTGTGCTGATGTTTGAGATGATGGGTCATCTGGGATTACCAGGTTTGTGTATTTTGGGTAGCAGATCGAAAGTTCCTGGTTGGAGGTTGCGGGGGGTATTCGTGTAAATTTGTTCCTGAACAGCATCAGGGAGTTTCATGAGCAGTTTTTTCATGCTTTTTTGGTATTCCTTAGTGGGGTCACAAGAGAGAGGCCTGTAGAATCTGGTATTGGTAAATTGTGTGCTTCCTGTTCATAATCTGTCTTGTTGATGATTATTACAGCACCTCCTTTGTTGGCCTCTTTGATTATGATGTTAGGTTGTACGTTATATGTTGTTGTTTGCTGATGATGTCAACTTGAGCGCATTTGCGGATGCAGTTGATGTAGAAATCAAGACTTTTGTTATGTCTGTTGGTGGGGGTCCACATATTAGCCTTCCTCTTGTGGGATTGGTGGTGGGGGAGGGTAACCATGCCACACAACCACATCATAAGCAGCCAGGAACACAGCCCTGCAAGCAAACGTGATGCCAATTCTGCCCACATATCTATACTAGCAAATTCATCACTGGAGCCAACAACATAAGGTACCAAATCAAACGGTCATTTGACTGCACATCCAGTAATTTGATCTATGCCATCAACTGCCAGCAATGCCCCACTGCTATATATATTGGACAAACTGGACAATCTCTGTGGGAAAGAATCAGTGGACACAAATCAGATATACGTAACGGTAACATACAGAAACCTGTTGGGGAACATTTCAACCTTCCTACTCACAGTTTAAAAGAACTTCAAGTGGCTGTCTTGTTCCAAATGAATTCTACTAGCCAGATATACAAAGAAGCATTGGAATTAGAGTTCATCCGCAAATTCAATTCGCATGCTAATGGACTCAATCGTGATGAAGGTTGGTTGGGGCACTATCTACTTAGCTTTCCATAGAGGTACAAACAGCTCTTTGTGTAGATTCCTATGTCAGGAAGGATACTATCAATTGACTTTGATTCTTATCTGCTTCATTTTAACTACTCAATCTTGAGATACTCACTAATTTCCTTAACCCCCCTATTTTCTATACTCTTTGCTCCCTGTCTCCCACCCCCTCTTTTTTTCTTCACTCCTCTCCGCCCCCCTTCTCTCCTATTTATTTTGGATCTGCACGTCCTAAACTCAGAACTCTGGTCATCTGAAGAAGTGGGCTGTGCCCGCGAAAGCTCATGATACCATCTACATGTTTTGTTAGTCTATAAAGTGCTATCAGACCATTTGTTGTTTTTTCTGTACAGACTAACTCAGCTACCCCCTGAAGCTTCACAGAATCCAAGGTTAGAGTCTTAAATTGTCTTATGATTACTAACTGGTTAAAAAAGGTAAGGACAAATTTTCTGTTCTGATTACAAATGACCTGATTTGGAATGCAGTAAGTTTATGCCTGGCCATAATTTGGGAGAACAACAATGTACCTTCAGTTGCAGACCCAATCAAAATTAGGGATGTAAAAGGGGAGGAACTGGTTGAGAATTTGAAAGTGGAAGGCAGCTTGGGTGAAAGTGATCATGAAATCATAGAGTTCACAATTCTAAGGAAGGGTAGAAGAGAGAACAGCAAAATAGAGGCAATGGATTTCAGGAAGGCGGATTTTGGTAATCTCAGAGAGCTGATAGGTAAGGTCCCATGGGAATCAAGACTGAGGGGAAAAACAACTGAGGAGAGTTGACAGTTTTTCAAAGGGACATTATTAAGGGCCCAAAAGCAAGCTATTCTGCTGTGTTGGAAAGATAGAAAATATGGTAAAAGACCGCCTTGGCTTAACCACGACATTTTGCATGATGTAAAAATAAAAAAGGAGTCATATAAAAAAATGTAAAGTAGGACAAATTACAAAGGATGAATATAGGCAAACAACATAGGAATGCAAGGGCAAGATTAGAAAGGCAAAGGCACAAAATGAGCTCAAACTAGCTACGGGAATAAAGGGAAACAAGAAGACTTTATATAAATACATTAGATGCAAGAGAAAGACCAAGGATAGGGTAGGCCTACTGGTCAGTGTGGAGGAAGAAATAGTAACAGGAAACTTGGAAATGGCAGAGATGCTTAATGACTTCTTTGTTTTGGTCTTCACCGAGAAGTCTGAAGGAATGCCTAACATAGTGAATGTTAGTGGGAAGGGGGTAGGTTTAGAAGATAAAATAAAAAAAGAACAAGTTAAAAATGACCTAGAAAAGTTAGATGCCTGCAAGTTACCAGGGCCTGATGAAATGCATCCTCGAATATTAAAGGAGCTGATAGAGGAAGTGTCTGAGCCTCTAGCTATCCTCTTTGGAAAATCATGGGAGACAGGAGAGATTCCAGAAGACTGGAAAAGGGCAAATATAGTGACCATCTATAAAAAGGGAAATAAGAACAATCCAGGAAACTATAGACCAGTTAGTTTAACTTCTGTGACAGGGAAGATAATGGAGCAAGTAATTAAGGAAATCATCTGTAAACACTTGGAAGATGGCAAGGTGATAGGGAACAGCCAGTATGGATTTGTAAAGAACAAATCATGTCAAACCAAACTGATAGCTTTCTTTAATAGGATAACGAGTCTTGTGGATGAGGGAGAAACAGTGGATGTGGTATACTTAGACTTTAATAAGGCGTTTGATACGGTCTCGCATGATATTCTTATCAATAAACTAGGCAAATACAACTTAGATGGGGCTACTATAAGGTGGTACATATTGGCTGGATAACCGTACTCAGAGAGTAGTTATTAATGGTTCACAATCCTGCTAGAAAAGTATAACAAGTGGGGTTCTGCAGTGGTCTGTTTTGGGACTGGCTCTCTTCAATATCTTCATCAACGATTTAGATATTGGCATAGAAAGTACACTTACTAAGTTTGCAGATGATACCCAGCTGGAAGGGGTTGCGAGTGCTCTGGAGGATAGGGTCATAATTCAAAATGATCTGGACAAATTGGAGAAATGGTCTGAGGTAAATAGGATGAAGTTTAATAAAGACAAATGTAAAGTGCTCCATTTAGGAAGGAACAATCAGTTTCACACATACAGAATGGGAAGCGACAGTATGGGAAGGAGTGCGGCAGAAAGGGATCTAGGGGTTATAGTGGACCACAAGCTGAATATAAATCAGCAGTGTGATGCTGCTGCAAAGAAAGCAAACATGATTCTGGGATGCATTAACTGGTGTGTTGTGGGTAAGACACAAGAAGTCAGTCTTCTGTTCTACTCTGTGCTAGTTAGGCCCCAGCTGGAGTATTGTGTCCAGTTCTGGGCACCGCATTTCAAGAAAGATGTGGAGAAATTGGAGAGGGTCCAGAGAAGAGCAATGAGAATGATTAAATGTCTAGAGGACATGACCTATGAGGGAAGACTGAAGTAACTGGGTTTGTTTAGTTTAGAAAAGAGAAGATTGAGGGGGGACATGATAGCAGTTTTCAGGAATCTAAAACTGGGTGTCATAAGGAGGAGGGTGAAAACTTGTTCATCTTGGCCTCTGAGGATAGAGCAAGAAGCAGTGGGCTTAAACTGCAGCAAGGGAGGTTTACGTTGGACATAGGAACTTTTTCCTTAACAGTCGGGGTAGTCAAACACTAGAATAAATTGCCCAAGGAGGTTGTGGAATCTCCATCTCTGGAGATATTTAAGAGTAGGTGAGATAAATGTCTATCAGTGATGGTCTAGACAGTATTTGGTCCTGCCATGAGGGCAGGAGACTGGACTCGGTGACCTTTCGAGGTCTCTTCCAGTCCTAGTATTCTATGATTAGTTACCCAGTTAAACATTGTTTAGCTGGTTAACAGATTAAACGGGGGAGGACTAGCAAGTTCAAATGCCCCCACTCCACCATAGATTGAGGATTGGTTTGGTCAGGCTGGAGTACCCCATCACAGAGCACCCCACGGAGCTGGAGCAGCTCCTTGCATGCGATGAGTGAGGGGCTGCTCCAATCCCTGCTAGTTAACTGTAACAGGTAGGCTTACCAGTTAGCTGGTTAAACATTCGCATCCCTATTCAAAACCAGACTCGAAAAGTATTGAGTCTGAATTAATGGTTAAATGTCATGAAGTCTAAGAAACGTTTCAGAGTTTTTCCACAAGAAGCTAATTGTTTTGGGATTTCTTTACCGTTTTATAGACTTTTTTAAAAAAAAGAGGACCTGTTATATCCCAATGAGAGAGGCATGGCCTTGTGTTACAGGTCATTCTTCACAACTGAGAGACTTTAAAGTAATCAAATACCACATGAACCATTTTTGTGGAAATGAAAGGCGCCTGAGTTTTAAGTTCTACACAATATATTATGCTGATATCTAGCAGCAACAAATGGTCAAATTTCTGTTGTTGAGAAAAGCAGCTGACATTCTGAGTTTTAAGGTTTTGCTTTGGAAGAGGCTGTTGCTTGTGGGTGATATGTGATACTGAGCTTGTGAAGTACTCTGTTTAGTCAGCTGAATATTAGCTAGACCATCTAGTTTCTGCAGGGCCTTCAGTGTCAGAAAGACACTAAAAGAAATTAGCTTGTTTCAATAACATGAGGTGTTTGCTGCATATGCTGCCAGGATAAGAAGGAAAGGAGGTCTCCTAACTACTTATATAGTTGACTGATTGTTAAAATAAGGTTTCTATTGCTTCTTCCTGTTGTTTTCTTGCCCTCTAGGTCTTTTACTGTAATAATTGTGATTTTGTTTTTCTTATTACTCTTTTTAAGTTCACACACATTTGGCTATAGATATCCCGTCTATCTTTTTTTCTCAACTGCACTCAAACACAGTTACTCTTTTCTCCTCCTACCTCTTCTTTAGTCAATCAGTTATTCAAGTGTATAAGCCTTACAAATGTTTATGAAAAAAAATTTCACCGATTAGATTATATTGATTGTTCCCTGAAAAATTATACTTGGAACATCTTATTGGTCTGGATAGCATATTTACTGGTCTACCAACTATTTGCTTTTGCAGCTATTCTTTCACTTGATTTTACCATCATTTATCTGATAAGCCAGGAGTTATAGATACTGTTTAATTGCATTGGGATACTGGAATGTTATTGTTTGTGAAGTATCAGACCTTAAAACTGTGAAGCCTCTCTAACCGTGAAATACTGAAGTAAGCAAGCCTAAAATTTTACCCTTTGGTGTTTATTCTAGAAGTACCTGTTAAAATGCTGGTCCAGGTCTGAATATAGAAATTCCTAGACCTCAGACCATTTTTCAATTAATGTTTACAAAATAGTTGATGTTTTAAACATTTCATTTCTGTATGTGTTCGTTTGTCTGCAGATGTGTATATGTTTTTGCAATTGATGGAACACACTTTGGGAGGTAATTATTTCATATAGAAAGTCTTGTGTGGCATAAATAGGATTTCTTCTTTTTAGAAATTCAAAAGACCATTAAGAAGGTAGAAATGAATTATTTTAAAGCCTTTTTTAGCTTCTGATCATATATGATTTTCTTTCTTTCTTTCTTTCTTTCTTTCTTTCTTTCTTTCTTTCTTTCTTTCTTTCTTTCTTTCTTTCTTTCTTTCTTTCTTTCTTTCTTTCTTTCTTTCTTTCTTTCTTTCTTTCTTTCTTTCTTTCTTTCTTTCTTTCTTTCTTTCTTTCTTTCTTTCTTTCTTTCTTTCTTTCTTTCTTTCTTTCTTTCTTTCTTTCTTTCTTTCTTTCTTCGTATTTTCTAAAACTATTTTGATTACAAATAAACACTAATATCTATAGTATATGCATTGATATTGTCCATTATTCGTGATACTTTTGAACATATTCTGCCACATTTGCCAGTGCAGTAAAATAAGCACTCTTAAATCATTTGTAGGTAACTGTACAAATGGAGGAGGGCTGCCTATAAAGGAAAATGGTAGGCTGTGGAAATAGTATGTGCTCAAAATTGAACTTTAACTAGCTACAGTAGAATCTTAAAGATACAAGTTACAGATTGATTACTTCCAGTTGACTAGTAAATCAGGCAGCTGTGCAGACCCCCAAAAAAAGAGCCCGGCAAATACTGAACTACCTAGGGCAGGGGTGGGCAATAATTTCGGGGGGGTGGAGGAAGTAAGTCGTCAAGGGCCCTACTTTTCTGTGGAGGAGATGTGGGGTCTAGGTTGGAGGCTGGGTGCAGAAGGGTGCACAGGATAAGGGACTGGGGTGCAGGAGACGGTGTGGGGTCTGAGAGGGTTTGTAAGGTGGAGGAGGGGGTTATGACCTGGGTCAGGGGATTGGGGTGTAGGGTTAGAGAGGGAGTGTGGGTGCAGGAGAGGCTTATGGCCTGGGGGAGGAGTGTACGAGGGAGTACAGTATCTGGGAGGGAGTTGTCACCTGGGGCAGGGGGTGCAGAGGATTTGGATGGTGACCCGGGGAGGGAGTTGGGGTGCAGGAAGGGTTGGGGTGCCAGAGGCAGGCATTGGCTTGGAGGAGTTGATTTAAGTGTCTCCTAGCCAGCAGGCAGCATCCCCCCCTAGGCAGGCTGGTCCCCCTGCCTGTTGCAGCCCCAGCCTGCTTTAAAATAGAGTCTGCTCCTTTCACGTGGCTCTCAGCTCTAGGTGGGGAAAGAGGCTTGTGCTGCCCCAGTCTCTCAGGCCAATCTCTCAGGTCCGATTGGCTGGCTGTTTCCAGCCAATAGGAGCTGAGAGATTGCTGAGGTTGGTTCTTAGTGGCCAGTTGTTTCTGGCCAATAGAAGCTGAGGATTGGGCTGGGGACAGGGAGTTGCTGAAGCTTTCCCCTCCTTGCAGAGCAGAGAGCCACGGGGACTTTGTTTTAAACCACGGCAGCTGTATGCCTGAGGGTCCCAGCAGAGGGATCCGTGAGCCAGATCCAGTGGGTTGGTGGGCCGAATCTGGCCCCCGGGCCGTATTTTGCCCAGCCTTGACCTAGGGGGTTGGGCAGAGGGTGGGGGAAGGAGTCTCTTGGCTTCTGATTCTTGAGAACACCGAAGTTGGAGAGGGAGTGCTGGGGATAGGACTCTAGATGGAGAGGGGAGGTTAGGGCTTCTGACCCTCAGGAGCACTCAAGCTCAGGTCTTCAGAATGTGGGGAGTGCTGGGGTTTTAAGGTTCAGCACCCCAGCTCTATTTCTGACGTCAGCCCCAGTAGGAGCTTAGCACTTCAGCACGACAGCTCCATTATAACCTTCATCCCTGCAGGGTACCGCCACAGCTTGGAGCTTTAGCTGTGAGGGAAGGCCTCCACTCTCAGCCCCAGTGCTCCTGTGAGAGCTGGAGTCCTGAGCCCTAGCACTGCCCCCAATCCCCTTGAAGTCAGGAATGAAGCCCATGGGGAAGGCTGCCTTTCTCCCCCACAGGACTGAACATAAGAACGACTATACTGGGTCAGACCAAAGGTCCATCTAGCTCAGTATCCTGGATGTCGACAGTGGCCAATGCCAGATGCCACCAGAGGATGTGAACACAGGTAATCATGTGATCACTTTCCTTTCATCCGTTTCTTGACAAACAGAGGCTAACAATACCATTCCTACCCATTCTGGTGTGGAAGCAGGAAAGGGAAAAACGATTTGCATGCAGCCATCTTAGGCCTATAAAAAGGGGAGCAAAAAGACAGGCTAACCCTAACCTAACCACACGATAGTTGTAAGGAATGCTGTCTCTGCCTCACTTTAGAAAATAAGGATGGAATGCTGACTTAAGCAGGAAACTTGATGTAAGGTAGCATCTAGAAACAAAGAAATAACTGTTAGCCATTGATGTGTATAATGGGAAAGTATATATATTTGCCTTTTAACTGCTTGTATTTTGAAGATCTGCCTAAGGAAGGGAGACTCCCTGTCCGACTGCAGTCTTCCCTTGCAATTGCTTGAATAGTTGCTTACAAACTCAGAGTGAGGATTTGTTTTCTTCCACACTGGCTAATAGCCATTGATGGAGTATTGAATTTATCAAGCTTCCATGAATTTATCTAGCTCTTTCTTGAACCCTGTTAAAGTTGTAGTCTTCACAACATCCTCTGGCAAGGAGTTTCACAGGTTGACTGTGCAGTGCATGAAGAAAAACTTCCTTCTGTTTGTTTTAAAGCTGCTACCTATTAATTTCATTTGGTGACCCCTAGTTCTGATATTGTGGGAACAAGTAAATAACTTCCTTTTTCACTTTTTCCACTCCGGTCATGATTTTATAGACCTCTCTCATATCCCCCTTTTGTCTCCTCTTTTCTAATCTGAAAAGTCCGAGTCTCTTTAATCTCTATTCACAAGGCTCACCGAGCAGATCGCCCAAATCCAGCTCTTCCGGGTTGTAATCTACTTGCCACGGGCAAGTAGATTACATAGTTTGTCGAGCCCTGTCTATTCATATGGGACCCATTTCGAACCGCTAATCATTTTTGTTGCCCTTCTCTGAACCTTTTCCAATTCCAATATATCTTTTTGGGGATGAGGCGACCACATCTGTGTGCAGTATTCAAGATGTGGGCGTACCATGGTTTTATGCAGAGGCAATAAGATATTCTCTGACTTATTCTCTATCCCTTTTTTAATGATTCCTAACCTTCTGTTTGCTTCTTTAACTGCCACTGCATATTGAGTGGATGTTTTCAGAGAACTATCCACAGTGATTCCAAGATCTCTGTCTTGAGTAGTTGTAGCTAAATTAGTCCCCATCATATTGTATGCATAGATTATTTTTTCCAGTGTGCATTACTTTACATTTATCCACATTAAATTTCATTTGCCATTTTGTTGCCCAGTCACTTAGTTTGGTGAGATCTTTTTGAAGCTCTTCTGTTTTGGTCTTAAGTATCTCGAGCAGTTTAGTATCATCTCTAAATTTTGCCACCTCATTGTTTTCCCCTTTCTCCAGATCATTTATAACTAAGCTGAATAGGATGGGTCCCAGGACAGACCCTTGGAGTATACCACTAATTACCTCTCTCTTATCTGAAAATTTACCATTTATTCCTACCCTTTGTTTCCTGTCTTTTAACCAGTTATCAATCCATGAAAGAACCTTCCCTCTTTTCCCATGACAGCTTACTTTACTTAACAGCCTTTGGTGAGGGACCTTGTCAAAAGCTTTCTGGAAATCTAAGTATACTACATCCACTGGATCCCCCTTGTTCGCATGTTTGACCTCCTCAAAGAACTCTAGCAGATTAGTAAGGCATGATTTCCCTTTACAGAAACCATGTTGACTTTCCCCCAATAAATTCTGTTCACCTATGTGTCTGACAATTTTATTCTTTGATATAGTTTCAACTGATTTGCCCAGTACTGACATTAGACTTACCCGTCTGTAATTGCCAGGATCACTTGTAGAGCCCTTTTTAAATATTGGCCTCATATTAGGTATCTTCCAGTCATTAGGTCCAGAATCTGATTTAAAGGATAGGTTGCAAACTACAGTTAATAGTTCCGCAATTTCACATTTGAGTTCTTTCAGAACTCTTGGGTGAATGCCATCTGGTTCTGACTGGTACCCCAGACCGCATACCTGAGGGGCTGAAGTTGGTAACATCTTGTTCAGATTTACAGAAGGTTTCAGAGTAATGGACAACCTCCATTCCTGAGGTGTCCGAAACTCTGAGGTACAACTGTATTTTCATGTCTTGAAAGTTAACAGAATAAATGGTCAATAAGGCATTTCCCACAGGATATTATAAATATATGGAAATTAATTTGCTACTTTATACTGTCTAAAACAGTGGTCCCCAACCGTTTGGGGTTGCCGGGCGCAAGGGGGCGTGGCCGGGCGCCCGCCGGGCACCCGGGGGGGCGGGGCTCCCCCATAGCCGCATTCCGGGGCCGGCGCTCTCCCCTCAAGCGCCACGCGCCCGAGGCCGGCACTCTCCCCGCCCCCCTCCCCCAAGCGCCACGCGCCCGAGGCCGATGCTCTCCCCGCCTCCCTCCCCCAAGCGCCGCACGCCCGAGGCCGGCGCTCTCCCGCCCCCCCCCCCCAAGCGCAGCACGCCCGGGGCCGGCGCTCTCTCCCCCCCCAAGCGCAGCGCGCCCGGAGCCGGCGCTAGTGCTTTCCTTCCCCCCCCCCCCCATGCGCCGCGGGGGGTGAATCCGCGGCGCCCCCGGGGCCGGTGCTCACAGTGCGCCACGCGCCCGGGGCCGGCTCCGTCACCGCGCATGCGCCACGTGCCCGGGGCCAGGCCAGCCCTGAGCACTTGGCGGGCGCCGAGAAATGCCCCCGTGGGCGCCATGGCACCCGCGGGCACCGTGTTGGGGACCTCGGGTCTAAAACATATTAGTAATTGACTAGTCTGGTTTTTTTTCAGTCACCTAACATTTGAATGGAATATTATGTAAAATCTAAAAGTAATTTTAAGCTAAAGCAAATCAACCAAATTTGGACCCTTTAACTAGACAAGGGTTCTCAAACTCATGGCCTTTGGGACATTTATGGCCTGAGCAGTTCCACAATGTGGCCCACACACAGCTGCCAGCACATGAGTTCCTGCAACTTGGGGGTTGTTTTTCATATCCTTTTCCCCCAGCCTAGTCCTTGCTCTGCCCTACCTTGCTGCTTTCTGCCCCTGCTTCGCCTTCTCTGCTCCCCGGCTTTTTCACCTCTTCCTTTGAAACCCCCTCTCCCGAGAGATGTGGCTTGAGAGATGGTGGTGGAGTGGAGCAGGCTGCTGTGTCGCTCCACTTACCCACGACTCCTGCCGCTGCGGGGAGTACAAGGGGCTGGACCCGTGCTGCCAGCCCAACCAGAGTCCCACAGACTAACCTGAGCATAGGGGACTGTCCCTTATATAGGACGTTTGGAGTGGATTTCACGGGGGGGCCCAAAGTGTAGGGCTCTGCACTTACCTCCCCCAAGCCATCATGCCAGCAGTGATGCAGAACTAGCACCTAGAAGCTGCTCTAGCCCCACTGTGCTGCTGGTGGCAGCAGCAGAGGCCCCAAGGGGTTGTAAAATCACCTGGAGATGGTAGGCGGGGCTGAGGGATACACACAGGGAGATCATGTGGGCTGGCAGATGGGGAGGAACATGTGGACACCTCCACCCTTCCCCTGGAGCCCTTTGAGAGGGGGTGCCCACTAGGAGGATTTGAGTACTGGCACTGGCCCTAAGGTAAATTTGAGTTTGACACTCCTGATCTAGGCAGTTATTAAATCTACCATGTGAAAACAGAGACTCTTAGGAAGTTTTTGAATTACATAGTTTATTTTGTTTTCCTGTCTTCCCACCTATATTTTAAGTAGGAGTTAGCTAATTTTAAGTCCCAAAGATTCCTTGCAGAATTTATAGCAATATGTTCCTCTAGCCCTTTCTAAACAAACAAGACAAAACCTCCAAGACTCCTACAGATTACCAGAATTTCTTTGCTCACTGCCTGAAGGCCTCATTAATTTTAACACCATTTATAATTGACATCTGGCAAGTAACAGATGCTACTTTTGTAATCTACAAATTAAGAAAACAGTATCTAAATTCAGTCTGCTCGTGTTTAGGGCATAGTGCTAAGGGTAAAAACAAAGAAAACGGTAGTCTCTCAATGTTCTGCAGATGGCAAGACCACATTTGCTCTTGCCTAACTGTAAGAGAAGTCCTTTCAATTTACTAATTTATGAATTAGTGAGTTTGTTCTCTTGTAGGAAATATTTGGATTAAAAACATTAAAATGTAGTTCTCTGGGGTGCCTAGAGACTCTACTTTACATTATATTATTATGCTATTAACCTTATGTATATCTTGCGTCCAACCCTGTGTGGCTTTTTTAAAAAAAATTGCATGAATTGACACAGAAATGAAAATAGAGCATGTAATACAAATTTCTGTAATACAAATTTTCCATTCCTTCCCAATATACTTTATTTTCTCAGATGTGCTAACTGATCTTTCATATTTCAGTACCATTTAAAATTAGACTTCGGTGTTTAACAGAAGTGAGGGGAAAGGAGACTTAACTTCTGGTAAGAGAAACCTGAATAGTTAAACAGGTCTTTTGGTTTTCCACTAACTTATTTTCTTTTTAATGTTTTTAAATGCATAAAGCACACTTCTGTGTGACTGTTACATTATTATGAAGATACTGACAAATTTCGGGAATTTCAAAGAGGAATGCTGGAGGACTTGATAGCTAACGAAAGACCCAGGCGTACATTTTCAAATGAGTCTCTTAAAATAAATAGGTAATATTTAAAAATGGAAACTGAAAAGAGTGCTACAAAAAATGCACAGTGATGAATTTTCTGCAATGAGCAGGAAACTAGAAAACATGTCTTAGTGGGCCAGTTCCAGTCTTAGCATAAAGAAGCACATCTTTAGTGAAGCCAGTGAATTTACAAGCTTTACGGGGTAGCCGCGTTAGTCTGTAACTAGAAAAACTTAAAAAACAACTAATGGTCTTGCAGCACCTGAAGGACTAACAAAACGTGTAGATGGTATCATGAGCTTTTGTGGGTACAACCCACTTCTTCAGATGAATGGAGTATTTAAAGTTCAGTTCCAAAATAAATAGGGAATGAGTGGAGTGGAGGGGGGGAGGAAGGGGAAAATAGTAGTGAATTAGTGTTCATGTTAAATGAAGCTGATACAGAAGGTGCAAATTGTTCTTAAGGAACCAAACAATGGGTACTTAAGCTGTTAGAATATGAAAGGTAGTGTGCTAGCTGGGTAATGTCTTTATTCATACCTTTGTGACTGGTTCCAAACTTGTAAATGAAGTTAAGTTCCAGCCCTTCTCTGTGTATTTGGCTTATGGATTTGGCCTGAAGCAACACATGTGATTCCATTAATGAGTGCCTGGGCAGGTTAAAGTATTCTCCAACAGGTTTCTGTGTGTTGCCTTTTTGGATATCTGATTTGTGTCCATTATTCTTTCCTGTAGAGACTGTCCACTTTGGCCAGTATACATGGCAGAGGGGAATTACTGACATAAGTCACATGAGTGGATGTGCAGTTAAATGAGCCTCTGATGTAGTGGCTGATGTGGTTGGATCCAGTGATGAAATCGCTTGTGTAGATATGTGGACAGAGTTGGCACTGGGGCTGATTGTAGGGGTGAGTTCCTGAATGATTATGATGGAGGTGTGCTGAATGGTTACTGGAAGGAATTAGTTTGAGGTTGGGGGTTGTTTGTAGGCCAGTCCTCGCCTATGGCAGCACTATGTGCACATTTTCTATTGAAAGATTATTTTTCTAATAAGCCATGTATTAGCTAACACTTTTGTTCCTGGCCATTAGATGTTTCCATCTGCATATAAACAAACAAGGCCAATAATGCTAATGCATTTTTTAAAATTCACAAACAAATTTTGGACCAGAAAATTTCTTCCCTCCTCTCTCTCAATCTTTTCAGGTTCGTTTAAAAAAAAAACCCACCATAGCACTTCCATCTGTCAAAATCAGCTGAGATCTCTATTTATGTTAGTTTTTCAGAACTAAAGAAATCATTTCCCTTTCTCTATGGGAGAGGGAGTTGATGAAGGTAGCCATCAAAGGATTTTGTAACATTGGGCTTATTTGATTTTCTGTTTTTGTTTTCTCTGATGTATTCAGTGGCCTTGAAAAGTTTATTTTTAACTTCTTTTGCACCTTAAAAAAATTAATGAATATACGGTCTGGTCTTGCCTAGCTTTATTGGAGGACCATTGGAAAGTATGAGAGATTTATTTTGAGATCCCAGCATTCTAACTGAAGGTTGCTGAAGACGGATTTTTAACAGACTCTTTCTTTACACACAGTGTTAGTTGGCTATTGGAATGAAATAGATATGAACAACTAAAACAGTTTTCCCTATGAGCAGCTCAGCTTTCACTTGTTTATTTGGTGTGGGGAAATTCACAAGCACTCCAAACATCGTAGATTCTTCCAGTTTAAATGAGACTTGAATTTCTAATGTGGAAAAATAGTAATCATTCTTTAAAGCAGCAACAAAACAAAACAAAAAACACCCTCCCCCCAACAAAGAACAAACACACACCTTTCAGGCCTTTTTAATATTATGAAATTTCTTTGGAAATCACTTTTAAAAATATGGTCATGCCCCTTGTAACACTGAAAACATACTTTTAGTGATTACATCTTTACACTTTTTCTATCACTGTATCTCATGTAGGGGTTAGAAAAATTATTTCGTTTTCCACTTTATCATAAAATTTTCACTTGCGAAATATATTGCATAACCAAGTTTTCTGCAGAACTGACAATGAACCATATGTCACACATTGTTCAGTTACAGAGCTGTGAAAGTTTGATGCCCCATGATCAGAGGTTTTAAGCAAGATCTGTGGGTATGTGTATGATACTGGAAATCAAACTTGGCAGACGGAATAAACACAATAGCAATGCAAATGTATGCTCTTATGTTAAAATTCTTGTCTCATGCATCAGAAACTAAATGAAATGGCTTTGATTGGCACAAGTATGTCAGGAACTGAATCTTCCTTCCTCACAAATGGGTATGGCACACTACATCTCCATAATAATTACTACATGAATTGTAGTAGCAGCCACTCTCTACCCCCTGTGTTATGTTATACATGCTTGTTACCGTTCAGAGAATTTCTGAAGTTAATTGATGCACTTGTAAGAGTCTTCTACTCTCCAGACCCATCTACTTTCACCTTACCAATATGGGCCTGCAAAAAATGTCACCATAGTTCCTTTAGGTATAGAAGATGGAGAAGTGTCCCCACACAGTGTCTCTTCTCTGTATCTTTTTCCACTGAAATTTTGGTCTTTGGACACACTATTTGATCCTAAGACTGAGGCTGAATGTGCATGCTAGAAGTATCTAATTTTCCTACAGTATATGTAATTATTGACTGTAAACAAAAGCAGCGTGGTGTGCATAACATTGGTAGTCATCATTGCCATATGACTTTGGAGTAGTTGAAAAATAGCAATATTTGTGTCAGACAAAGGAGTGTATTAATGACAAACACGTCTGATTTTTAATGTTTAAAAAACTCTTTGAGGGCAGAGAGCCTCAATTTTCAGTCATTCCTAGGGCTTTTGGCCTAGTTTCATCTTTGATCATTTCGGTTAACATGACAAGCATTAATTTCAGATTAGTGGAAGGCCATTTTTTTTAACAATTTTTTTCTCTCTTGGTTTCTTGTTGTAAGGCTTACTCATGTAAATAAAAGATCAAGATGAAACATGTTAAAAACCTCAAGCTTTCAGGAACCATAAATACACAGGTTCAAAGCTTCAGAACTAGATTGTTTTGCCAGTTTTGAAGAAATTACCCATAGCCACAGCTGAAAGGGACAAACAGCTGCCAAATATACACAAACAAATCTTTCTTTATATAACTTGTGTGTAGGCCAAGTATAATCGTGGTTTTGTGGAAATATCTCTGGCCTTGCATCATATTCATCTCTCTTTGTGGTTATCACCAATCCTGTGTTTGAAAATCAGTTCATTCGTTGTTCGTTTTTTTGTTTGTTTGGTTGGTTGGTTTTTTGTAAGATTGGATACATTTACATTTTTGCAACTGCAATTTGAAGAGTATTAATGTTTAAATCTTACAGTTTGTGCAGAGATGTCATGTGAAGTATCAGAGATCAGTTAATGATGTTCTCTGTTCAAATTCTGGTGGGTAGGTGTCCACATTATAACTGGAATCTTTGTTGACAGTGTCAGCATAGGAGCGAAGAAAGGAAACTTTGACCAAATTATTCTTGCTTCAGGCCTAATGGTGATTATTTCCAGGTGAACTCTGAGACAGTGCTGCAGAAATATAAAGAAACTTCTCAGCATTTTTAAGTGCTGTCAGTGTGACACCCTCAGGCCAGGTCTTAAACTACCTGAGAAACATATGGAAATTTTAGCATTGAGTATAGCTTAACTGGAGCAGACATACGTTGTGTTGAATTTCTGTAGTATCCCCACTACCAGAGGTCAACAGGAGAAACTCTCCCATTGATTTCTCTTATTACTGAAGACGGGATGGTATACCGGGACTGATGGGGACCCCATCAGCGGTTGAATTAGCGGACCTTTATTAAACCCACTAAATTGAACCCCAGGAGATCGATCTCCAGACTGTCTCAGGGTAAACAAAAACAAGGCCTTAGAAAAGCATTTTTACCATGCTGAAAGAAAAAAAATGATCATCTTGTTAGTCAGAAAGTTGAATATCTACAGTTTCATGGAAGATTTCTTCATTTTAGATGTCTTTTAGGTAAAATTATTTCCTTTATTTGTGGTTTCTCAAATCAAATAGAACATCTGTTTATTTAGTAACATGCAGTTCAATAGTTTCCCTCAAGCACTCTGAAATGAACATATTAGTTCAAGATTTCACAGTCATTTCAGGCTGATTGTATTGAAACAAACTTTCCTACATCTCAGTTGTTTACTACTGCACGCACACTAAACTGCCTCTAAAGTTCGGATAGTCATTTTTTTAAGTATTAAGTAATTTCAGCTGTACCTCTGTAAGATTTAAATAGTTTACTCAAAGTACAGGCAGTCCCCGGGTTACGTACAAGATAGGGACTGTAGGTTTGTTCTTAAGTTGAATTTGTATGTAAGTCGGAACTGGCGTCCACATTCAGCCGCTGTTGAAACTGACCAGCAGCGGCTGAATCGGACACGCCTGGGGCAGAGCAGCTGGGGTGCTGCTGGGTTGGTCCTGCAGTGCTGCTCCTCGGCACTACTGGACCAACCTGGCAGCACCCCAGCTGCTCTGCCCCAGGTGTTCCCAAGTCAGCCGCTGCTGAAACTGACTACAGCACTAGCTGCGCCCCTCCTCCCCCAGCAGACCAGGAAGAGGCGGAGCGGCTTTTCTCGCTGCGGAGGACGCGGGCGGCGGGACGGCGGCGCGTCTCGGCGGGACCGCCACCCGCGTTCTCCGCAGCGAGAAAAGCCACTCTGCGTCTCCCTGGTCTGCTGGGGGGAAGCGTCCCCCGTGCCGCCAGAGGCGGCGACAGTGGGGGAGACACCCCGCACTAGCGGGGCCCCCCCGGTTCGTAACTAGGGGTCCAACTTAAGTCGGACTGACGTAACCCAGGGACTGCCTGTATTTATGGCTAAAATTTGATTTATGTTTCGAAGAGCTATTAGCATTATGATGCTTTGGATGGTGTTAAACAGATTCCATGTATAATAATAGACATATTAATTTAGTGGACAGGTTACCTGATAAGATTTAAGCTTTCGTACTACATGATTTGTTTTGTCCTCAATCTATTTTAATAGTGGGTGTAAAAAACCATCACTGCAAAGAGCTTACTATTTATTAGCACATATGTGCAGCTGAAATAGCTTTAACTGCTTCATCTCCTGAATTACACATAAAGCAGGTTGCACGGCTTATCAGAAATACAATGTGTAGTATTTGAACTGACATAATTGTCAGATATATACCCTAGAGAGAAAAGTTAATATATTATACAAAAATACACTGTCATGCTGATAACAAGAATAAGTTATAAAATATAAAATACTGCATTGTTTGATCATGTTATATGCAATCATGTAATTAAAGTGTACTTGCATATAAACAAGGGGACAGAATTAAAGTCATGAACACATACCTGAACTTTTTAATGTTGTGGCTTTGTAGTGCTTAATTGTGCAGTCTTAGCACTTTAAAATGCAAGTGTTAGATTAAAATGAAATTTAACTAGAGCTCTTTGAAAATCTGGTTCATTTACATTGTTTCTGAGCCACAGAGATTAGCTCAGCATGGCATATGAAATATTTGTTTAGGCTCCTTGAATGTGTTTGTCAGTGCAGGGAAAACATTACTCAAAATATAATTGGACTGCTTTTATCTGTTAGCAGTATTTAGCAAGGTAAATGTAATCTGAATCAGAACTTTTGTAGTTGTATTGTTAAGTTAATTTTGGTTTAATCCATTTGTGAAATCCGGTAAACCTATATGGACTATCAAGTAAACTTAGCCTTGAATTTTACAAACTTCAGAGTAAATTTTGTATATTTTAGCAAAGAACTTCCTGATTACATTAGCATGTTTTTAATGTCTTTCTATATTTGTTTGCTGTATATACATTTTATCACTTAAAACTCTAGTTTAAAATATTTTTAAAGAAACATTCATATTTCTATATAATTTTTCTAAAAATACACTTGTGTTTCCCTAGTTATTTTAATCCTGAAAAGGATTTATATAGAATTTAACATAGAAAAAATGCGAAAAGAGCATTAATGTTGCAAAGTCAAGCATTGAGAAGTTGGGAAGTGGCAAAAGTAAGATTTCCTTTGCAACTTTAATTAAGCCCGCTTCTGTTTATGCATTACAGGTTGGACCTCACTGGTCTGGCATCCTTGGGATCTGACTGGTCCCTAATGAGGGATTTCGCCAGACCAGGGGAAGGTCATTTCTGCCCCTCCCGCCATTAGTCCCCTTGCCCTGTTGCCTCACTGGGCTTTCTGGCTCTCCTGATAGTCCAGCTGAGCCACGTGCTGGGCTTCCCGACTCTCCTCTTCCACCCTCAGCAGCCGCTAACCCCTCCCCCCTCCCCACCAGCGTGGCAGTTTCCCAGCTCCTGGCCCCAACTTCCTAAAGCGTGCCAGTCTCCCCCCCCCTTAGCGCACAGAATAGGAATATGTTAATCCTCTCGACTACACTCATTCTCCCCCCTTGTATCAGAGGCAGCAAAAGGGAGAGGTGGGAGCTGGTAGGCCCCCCACCACATGCTGCTGCCTCTGATAGAGACACAGCAGCATGGAGGGTGGGGAGAGCAGGTGGGAGCCGATATATGCCGGCCGTTCACAGACCACCCTCTCTCCTCCGCCATCCCCTCCCCCTGCTCCCTTCTCCCTCCTTAAAAGCCGGTTCCCCCCAGCACCGGCTCTGCAGTACCACCTGTTCCGTCCCACCTACCCCCCCCCTCCTCTGGCATGCGAGGGTGGGGAACAGGGGAGGCTGCAGCTCAGGGTGGCAGGCAGGAGCTGGTTTGCACAGGAGCGGAGTACCTGCCGGCCTCACCCCTAGGAATGATCAAATAGTTGTGTAACCACTAAAATGTGACATGGTTACACAACTATTCAGTTACATCATATCTAACATTCTTAGCACCAAAACACTCTTATCCTGGAAAATCTGTGTTCTTCATTTTCTGGGTGCCCAACTTAATACCATGTTGTCTGATTTGCCAAAATGTTGACTCACTCACAGCTGCAGCTGAAATCAATGGGAGCTGTACTTTGTACTTTTCAAGTGCTATATGATGTCAAGTATTTGGAGAAATCAGGTCCTAGGTACTTCAAATTGGGCAGCCAAAATTGGTGCCTCAGTTCCCTCCACTCAGCTCTCAAATCAGACAGTTGTCTTTGTCAGTGGTGCCCAAGTGCCGTCAAAGGGATCATTAGAAGCATGGTAGAGAGACAGGCTCTCTCTTATTTACGTTGCCCAGCCCCATACTGGAACATCTGGTAGAACCCATTACAGAGAAAGTCCAACTTGACCCTATAACCCAGGACTGGATGCTTCTTTGGCAGTTTCAGACACACAATCTATTGAGACACCTCTGAGCATGGTCAGCGAGGACAGATTGAAGATTTTAGCTGCTAAAATCAAAGTCTCTACCAAGTATATGAAAACTACAGTATTTCGAAGGCATAAACTTGACCAAATTCAGCTGGATTTTTCATGGGGACTGCAGGAGTCACATTACACAAGTCCACTCTTCTGCCAAAGTTGAAGTCCCTGCCAACAGGGAACCAAATCTGTTCCAAGAAAGAGTCACCATAACTGTTTAACGCATTCTTGGAAATGTGTGAACCATTTTGTCTGAAATTTTCCATTAAAAAAAAAAAATCAGGCTAAGGCAGACATCCAGCATGAAAAATTTCAGCCTGAGTGTTAAAGGTTGTCAGAGTTACAAAACAACTGAAAAAGGGATCTTATGTAAATTGTCATGGAATATTAATAGTTAATATTAGATCTGCCTATAATGATACATCTTAAAAAATCTTTTTTAACTGGAACCTACACACAGCTCTTTAAAAAGCACATAAGACTTTTTGGGTTTTGAACTACCAATTTTTCTCCCTAAAAGCATAGTTGTCTATCTTGGTGCATTTTTATGCCTTATTTCTCATTGCTTTCATAAAAATTGAAGGCTTCATGCACCTGCATTTGCTTTCTTCATTTAGTGCACAATCAGTGTCAAAGTCTTTAAAGGCGGAATATGTTATGGATGAGCTGATGTCTTTGTTGATAGTTCTCTTCCCCCAGCCATATGTTGTTGATAGTTCTCTTCCCCCAGGTCATATGTTCAAGTCCCACCTCAAATCTCATTCAATCCTGGGTATCTTTTGTATGACTAACAGCAGTGTTTCCTAAACTTTTTAGTAAGATGATCTACCAATTGCATGTTTTCTGTTTTTTGCATCCCTCCTAGAACCTTTCTGTGGTCTCCTGGTGGTTTATGATTATGGTGCACCAATAAGGAACGACTGACTTAAAACTTCTTTAGAGTGAATGATTGAACTCAGATTTCTGTTTGTCAGCCTCTATGATTAGAAATCAATTTTCTTGAAAACTTTAGGGTAAAAGTTATAGTCTAGGGTGATTTTAAGAGAATTGGCTTGGATACACAATATGGGTTCTACATTTTTCCTGCTGAGATAAATAGAACTGATGGGGGGAAAACAAATAAAGAATGAAAATATAGTATGGTTAACTTTTTTTTTCAGAAAACGCAAAGCAATTATGCTGAAAACAACTATGAATACATACATAATTTCCTAACTTTCCACAAGAGATCCACTTCCTTGACACTACAGTACAAATGAATGATGGTCACATAAACACCACTCTATACCAGAAACCTACTGACCGCTATTCTTTCTTACATGTGTCTAGCTTCCATCAAGGGCACATCACATGATCAGTTGTCTACATCTAAGCGCTAAGATACAACCAAATCTGCTCCAGTCCTGCAGACAGAGACAAGCACCTACAAGATCTTTATCAGGCATTCTGAAAACTTAAATACCCACCTGGGGAAGTGAGGAATCAGATTGACAGAGCGAGTCAAGTACCCAGAAGGCATCTATTTCAAGACAGGCCTTACAATGAAAATAACCGAACACCATTGTTCATCACCAGGGCTCGACAAAGTGTTGAATCAACTCGCCCATTCATTTGCGGCATGCGCATGCGCAATGCGGGTCTTGTGCATACGCAGTGTGGGGCTGGCGAGTGGCTTTCGCCGCCGTTCGTCAAGCCCTGGTCATCACCATGGGTCATCATAGCCCCCAGCTTAAACACTATAAGTACATCATTGCCAATCTACAACATATCCTGGAAAATGATCCCTCACTCACAGACCTTGGGAGGCAGGTTAGTCCTCACCTACCGACAGCCCCCCAGCCTGAGGCAAATTCTTTCCAGCAGCCACACATCACACCTCAGATACATTCACCCAGGAACCTAATCCTGCAATAAACCCCATTGACAACTCTGTCTACACATCTATAAAAGCAACACTAGCACAGGACCTAACTATGTGAGCTACAATGTCAGGAACTCATATAACGGCATCTCCTCTAATGTGAAATATCCCACCAAGTGCCATGTATATTGGTCAAACTGAACATTCTCTATGCCAAAGTATAAATGGACACAAATCAGCCATCAGAAATGGTAACACATGTAAACCTGCAGGGGAACATTTTAACCTCCCTGGCCATTCTATAATGGTTTTAAAATTAGCCATTCTTCTACAAAGGAATGTGATCATCCAATTACAGAGAGTGAACTGGAGTTCATTTGAATGTTTGACACTATCTCCCTCGGCTTGAAGGAAGATATTGACTAACACGCTACAAAGGCAATATATCATGCCTTTCGATATTGGCATTTCACATCAAAAGCTATGAATAGGACACATCCAGCCTACTTAATTAGCTTCTTTAACAAGGGTTCTACAATTGACAGAACTGTTTTTGCTATTATATTTTATATATTTATAAAATACTGCATTCTGTATTTCTACTCCAGCTCATCTAATGAAGTGGATTTTCATGATCCTATACCTTTGATAGTCTCTAAGGCAGGGGTCGGCAACCCCTGTCACACATGCCCCTTCCCCAGCGCCCTGCTGTGCCCAGCCATACCCGGCCAGGCTGGAACCAGCCCTGGATTCTCCTTGTCCCAGCACTGCTTTCAGGGGGCTGCATATCCCAGCGCTGCTGTCCTGCCAGTGAGTGCTTTGGGGGCACAGGGATGTGAGTGTGGGAGGGTGAAAGAAAATGCAGGGGCAGGATGGAAGGGGGCAGGAGTTGCACTGAGGTGTATGGGGCAGTGCAGGAGGTCAGCCTTGGGGGGGGGATCATGGTTCTGAGGGAAGATGTGAGGGGGGGATACAATTTTGCTTTGCAGAAGCTGCACTTTCCTTTACTCCCCACTTTTTTCCTCCCTCACCAACTAACTGTTGGCTGCATTCTCATCCTCTCACCTTTTCTGTGTTACTCCCGTAACCTCCTTCCAACCCCAGACTTCCTCTTTTGCCTCCACCCCACACCCTCTTCTGCCGCCAAACTCCCTTCCAGACTCTGGCCTCCTCACCCTGTCCAGCACCCCACCTCCCACCCAGATCCTGCAGCCCTATCCCATTACCTGGCAACCCTGCCCTGCACATTGAACCCCTAGTTTTTGTTCTCACCCCAGAGCCTAAGGGGATCCACAAATCCATTAACTCTGGAACCACAGAAAAGTAAGTCTGGCCTATGGGAATCCCTGAACCTCAGTCCTCCCTGTCTCTTCCCCTCACCCGTGGAGGCTGGAGTGCCAGAAGAGTGAGATCTCACCTGTGTGGTCCACGACTGATTTTTTTTCTGTGGGCCAGTGATCCCCAACTCAAAAGTGGTTCCCCACCCCTGCCATAATAAAGAAAACATTGAAACCTTTTGTGTTGGACATAATGTTTTCCTTTATTTAAAATGAAGTTTGATAAACTAACATGAGAGAGTTAAAATGCTTAGTCTGTTTAATAATTTAAATTAAACCATTCTCCTTAGCTGCTGCGCTAGCAAAATGGCTCAGGCATAATAATGTAATTAATGGTAAGTTTCCATTAGCAACTGGTAGTCCATGGAAAGATTTGCATTGACCCAGGTGGTCCACAGGACATGCAGTGGAGAGAGCCCTTTCCCAGGAGAGCAGCATGGCCCAGGGCAGGAGGGTTAAATCTTGGCATGCCACTTAAGAAAGGTTGCTGACCCCTGCTCTAAGGTGCCACAGGACTACTTGTTATTTCCTAAGATCACTTTTCAGTGTTGGTAATTGCTGAAGTTGCTGCAGGGAAGTGATCCAGACAATTGCAAATAGAAGTGAAGTTGCTCATGCTTTAGAAAAGGTTAATAATATATTTACTAGGAGATAGCCTATGTGTTTTGACTAGCATTTCCTCCCTACCTCCCACCACCCCCCAGAGTCTAATGTAAAAGGGATAAATTCTCCTCTCAGATGTCCAATTATTGGAGTCATTGGAGTCCATGCTGACTCTGAGGACATGTTGCAGCAATAGCTACTTGATTTGCCTAAAGTCACTTGAATTAACAGTATTTAACTTCCTGCTGTGTGTAATACTTTGAGATACCTGGAATACGAAAGGCAGATTCTTAAACCAAATTCTACTCTTTGATGAAAGCTTAAGAGGGGTAGTCGAATTAGTCTGTAACAGGAAAAACTTAAAACCAACAAATAGTCTGGTAGCACTTTAAAGACTAACAAAACATGTAGATGGTATCATGAGCTTTCGTGGGCACAGTCCACTTCTTCAGATGACCGGTCATCATTTAATTTACATATTTTGTTAGTCTTTAAAGTGCTGTCAGACTTTTTGTTTTTTCTTTTACGAAAAGCATTTTTCTGCTGAAAAAGTCTTCTTAAAATGATGGTGGAGTTCCTCCCCTGTGATCGTCATCTTGGAAATTAAAGAAAATGGTTGTAAATTAAATTAACTGGGGTTGGCTGTGTTTTTGTCTGTAAAATAGATAAATATTTGTCTTGCACTGTATTTCCCCAGAAGTGAAGATTTGGCGGAAACCATGTGCTCCAAAAAGAGAGGAGTCTTAAGATTTAAAGATTTTAAGTTTTTAAGATTTCTGCATTTACAGAAAATCTTGTATGTCCACTTACATGAACCAAGTATTTAGTACTCAGTCTTTTTTCACTGACCAGAGCAGTAAGCCTTGGGGCATTTCAATCCCAAGGCTTTGTGTGTCATAAGGCCTTAATCTTTCTAAACAGACAGCATTGATAAGAAGTGTTACATTTGAGTGGAGACAGCATCTCATTGGGAAGCTTATTCCATTAGCTCTTTGTTTTACTCAGTTTGCCTAAAGTGTTAGTACAAAACATGACAGGTCTCCATTCCAAAGCAGTCAAGTATCCTTAAGTGGTGATATCATCCCTGAGAGTAGATAAAGATCCTCTGAACTGATGTGCTGAGACTAGTAACAATGTGATAGAGGTTAAATTTTAAACATCCCTCACTCTGTTTTTGTTTGGTTTTCACACAGCAAAGTAAATTACTTCCTTATCTGATTGAAATAGTTTTCTAATAGTGTTGTTCTTTGCTGCATTTTCTTGCATTTAGAAGTAGCATACTTATTCTTTTCACCTCAAGAGAAACTAAATAATTGTGTCCTGTAATAGATCTATCTTATGTGGCCAGATCTCGATAAATAAGTTTTTTTGAAAAGGTACACTTTACTTTTAAAGGTCACAATTATTTCCTGTAAAGTGTGATGGGTGAGAGTTAACTATAGAACCAACAAGCAAATGAATATATACTTACCCAAGTCTAGACCATTTTGAAAATTTCAATCATAATATCTTGGTGCTTTTATTTACTTTTGTTGGTAACCAGATCATTTACTTTTTCATTCTTTGTCCAGAACACAAGTGATGCATCTATAAATGGCATTGATTTGTTGCTCATAGCTACTTATACAAATAGTTATAACAAAGTACTCTACAAATTGGAAGGACCCTCGTTAATTTAATCTATTCCTATCAGTGCAGGTTTGCTCCCTATTACATATTTGCTAGTGATTTGTTCAGACTAGTTTTAAATGTAAAAGTGATCGGGCTTGCAACATTTTCCTTAACCTTATTCCGTGGTTTGTGTAGTGAGGCAGTTATGTTAAACCTGTGTTTCTTTTGGATTCACAGGTGGGTAACCACTATAGAGATGAAACAAAAAACAGGACTATGTAGCACTTTAAAGACTAACAAGGTGATGAGCTTTTGTGGGCCAGACCCACTTCTTCAGATGAAATAGTGGAAGAAAATTGTCACAACCATATATATTAAAGGATACAATTTTAAAAAATGAACACATGAAAAGGACAAATCAGATTTCAGAACAGAAGGGGGATGGGGGAGAGGTAAATGTCTGTGAGCTAATGATATTAGAGATAATTGGGGAAGCTGTCTTTGTAATGGATAAGATAATTAGAGTCTTTATTCAAACTTAGGCGTAAAGTGTCGAATTTAAGCATGAATGACAGTTCAGAGGATTCTCTTTCAAGTGTAGTCAAGTGCAGGTAATCAAGTCGTTGAGACAATGTCCTTTCTGGTTGAAATGGCAAGAAACTGTTTTTTCTTTGTGATCCTGTCTAATATCTGTTTTGTGGGCATTGATCCTTTGGCGAAGTGTCTGAGACGTTTGTCCAATGTACATAGCGGACGGACACTTTCGGCACATGATAGCATAAATTATATTTCTGGGTGCGCAGGATTATGTGTTCTTGATCTTATAACTTGGTTAGGTCCGATAATGGTATCAGCAGAGTGAATATGTGGACAAAGCTGGCAACGGGGTTTGTTGCAAGGGAAGGTACCAGGGTTGGTATTAGTGTGGTATGTCCTGTGGTGGTTGGTAAGAATCATCTTGAGGTTAGGTGGTTGTCTATAGGAGACTATGGGTCTGTCTCCCAGAGCCTCTTGGAGTTTAGTATCCTGTTCCAGTATAGGCTGTAGTTTATTGATAATGTGTTGGACAGGTTTAAGTTGGGGGCTGTAGGTGATGACAAGTGGTGTTCTATTGTTGGTTTTCTTGGGTCTGTCTTGAAGTAGATGGTTTCTAGGTATTCGCCTGGCTCTTTCAATTTGCTTTTTTATTTCTCCGGGTGGGTAGTTGAGGTTTATAAATGCTTGGTAGAGATCCTGAAGTTTCTGGTCTGTCAGTGGGATTAGAGCAGATGCGGTTGTATCGAAGGGCTTGGCTATAGACGATGGATTGTATGGTATGTGCTGGATGGGAGCTGGAAGCATGTAGGTAACTGTATGAATCAGTGGGTTTTCTGTAGAGAGTGGTGTCTAATTTTTCATTGCTGATTTGTACTGTGATGTCCAGGAAATGGATCTCTCCTGTAGAATGGTCCAGGCTGAGATTGATGGTGGGGTGTCGGTTGTTAAAATCTCTGTTGAATGTCTCCAGTGTTCCTTGGCCATGCGTCCAGATCATAAAGATGTCATAGATGTAGCGTAAGTAGAGAAGGGGTAAAAGGGGACGGGAGTTGAGGAAACGTTGTTCTAGGTCAGCCATAAAGATATTAGCATACTGGGGGGCCATGCGTGTACCCATGGCTGTGCTGCTGATCTGGAGGTATAAGTTGTATAAAGTATCAGGATCTCTACCAAGCATTTATAAACCTCTTCTGCCTTCTGCCTTTAACTAACCTGTTGTAGAATTCCATGAATCTACCACTTTTAGGCTACGTCTTCACTGCAAGGTTTTTGTGCAATAAGTCTTTTGTGGAAGAGTTCTTGCGCAAAAACGTATTTACGCAAAAACATGTCCACACCTCAAAGCACATCACTTTTGTACAAGAGAGTGTCCACACTGCATGGACGCTCTTGCACAAGAAAGAGCACCTGTGCTTTTTCGGATAGGCTCTATTTGCGCAAGAAACCCCTGCAGAGCAGCCATACATGTCTTTTTGCACAATAGCTGTAGTGCAAAAAGGAGTTATTCCTCATGAAAGAAGGTTTATCTACACCGGAAAAAGCCCTCTGTTCTGCCATTTTACTACCGATTTACTTGTGCAAAAGCGCATTTGAGGTGTGGATGCTCTGCAGGTTTTTGTGCAAAAAGCTTGCAGTGTAGACGTAGCCTTATTGTTTTCTTGTACCATGTGTGTCTGTCTCTCCATCTGCTTTCTCCCTTCTTATACGTATATGTACACTATTTGAGGTAGGAGCTATCTTTTAGTTTTGTGTTTCTACAGCATGTTATACAGAGGAATGGCCTTTGTCCGTGACTGGCACTCCTAAAAATGCCACAAGACAAATAATAAACAGTAACTCTGTGCTGAAATGCCCTGTTTAGCAACCATTCTTACTCTGCAGGTCCAGCTGGGTTTGTACATTTGCAGTTCTTTGTGCATCTGTGACCAGTGATATACCAGTGATGATATTATCTTTTTAACACAAATGTCATGTTTTTCAGTTGGAACAAAGCATTTAGAGAAGAACAACAGATTTTAACACACATGCTTATACCTTCAGGCGTACTATCCCCTGATGATCATCTAGGTCAGGATTTCCCAACCTACGGGTTGGGACCCAAATATGGGTCGCCATTACATTTCAAAAGGGTCATCCAGTGTTTCCCCAGGTGGCTCTGCCTCCCTTTCCCCCCCGTTTTTGAATTGTGTTGGGTCACCAAATCTTCCTGAATTGTAAAAATTGGTCCTCATCTGGAAAAGGTTGGGAAGCACTGATCTAGGTAGACCTGATTTCTTCAGATTCTCCCAATAGGGTCTCATGAGTCTCAGGTTTTGTCCACACTTAACATTTTAAAGCGCAGATGTGGCAGAACTCTCCCAGCACTCTATCTTAACCACCTCTGTGAGGGGAGTAGCTAACACCACTGGGAGCATGGCTCTGAGCACTGTAGCTTGGTTTACACTGGCACTTTATAGCACTATCCTATTTTTGTGAATGTATCATTCTTGTGTGTGAAGTTAGAAATATGAAGTGTGAATCTGGTTTTAATTCTAAATGTGCCTATGAGGGCCATTAGGGATACTTTAGGATCTTAATGGCTTAGTACTCAAAGTAACAACTTGTGAAAGTAGAAAGCCCGCATTGAGATTGGTCCTTGAAAGATATGTGACTCTGCCACCTGGTATTGGAATCGATATTGAACCTGGTATTTTTCCATGGGGATGGGAGTGCTAAACAAAGGTTTCCTGCCCTGGGAAGAAGGCTATTTAAGGAATGGAAAGCAATCCATCTTTATCAACTGGCCTTTGAAACTGTCTTGCCCCACCTAAGAGGATACACATGAAGAAACTTGGCAACAAGGAACTCTACAGAACTCTGAAAAATGCTGTAGGCACAGGCCAGAGTAAAGATCAACTCTCACCTGAAACATTCTACCTGAGATAAGATCCACTGTTAGGGTAACACTTTGCATGTAACAAGTTTCTCAGTATTAGAATTAGCTGGCATTTTTTTATTTATTTCAACTTAGTAACTTACTTTAATCTGTCTGTTTTCACTTGCGACCACTTAAATACTACTTTTTTATACTTAATAAAAATACTTTTGTTTATTATCATGCCCGGTGTAAATAATTGTTACTTTGGGGGAGGAGAGGGCGCAACCACTGTGCATATCTCTTTCATTGATAAAGGGGGTGAAGACCTTTGTGTGCTTTCTCTGGATAATACTTTTACTTAAGATGGATTTATTTGGGGTTTTGGTCCTCTTTGGGATCTGTGTTCCTGGGTGCTGAGCCCTTGTAGTTGAGCTGATTCTGTGTCTGTGTTGCTCTGCTGGGGGGGCAATAACTCCAACTCTTTGTCCTGTCTGGGGGAGAGCAGAGCTTCTGGCCCAGTAGGACAGAGTGCTGGGAAGTTCCAGAAGCTTCTTCAGCATACCAGGGGACAACCCCAAGATGATTTCTTTGATCCAGCCTCTTGCACCAATAATCATTTCAGCATAAAGTATGGTATTCATAAATTAGAGGCAGAGCTGCTCTATAATAAAAGAGATGACATTGTATTTCAAAAGTCATCATAATGTCTTATTTTTGCTCAAGAAATTTGGTTATTTACAATTTTTTTTATTTTTGCACAGATAAATTCTTAAATAGTGTTTTATGTGGTAAACATAGTATTATTTTTGCCCTGTGGTCTACTCTTTTGTTTGCCTTCTAAGACTAGCTCCTTAAGCTTTTATCTATTTGGGAACGGCTCCCAATTTCAGCAACCAGTGGCCAGCCACCAGTTTAGCTGCACTAGTGCAAATCTCTAGTAAAGAGGCCAGTATAAGCCACAATTTACATTGATGTAGCTTACTAAGGTTACAAGGAAAGGTCAGCTATACCAGAGCAAAGTAGTTTATAGAGGGTACCGTGAGGGACCAGGATGAATCAGGGCACTGCTGAGGGCATCTGCTCAGGGTGAATTGCTCAAAACCAGGGCTGCTTACAGCCCTAGACTGGAAATCTTTCCCAAATAGGCAACAAACCAGTCACACTGAGTGCTCCAGCTGCTGGAATCCTCAAGAGCAAAACCCCTCAAACATCCCAGCTGTCTCTGTGCCACAATCAGCCCTGGGCACACAGATGAGGGATTATAGAACCCAATCTCACCTACCCCAAAAGGGTTCTCCCAGTCCCAAAGAATCAGCCAGAGACCCCTGGTCAATTTACACTTTAGATCTTACCCACAAGAGCATGTTGGGCCAATCCTTTAGAAACTAAAATCTAAAGGTTTATTAATAAAGGAAAGAAAAGGTTGAGAGTAAGGTTATGAAGGTGAATACATTACATGCACCAATCACCAAGTTCTTGATGCAGGCTCTCAGCAGAGATGTTACAAACTGCTATCTTAAAAGTTTCTGGTGTACATCCTATGTCAGGATGGGTCAGCAATCTTTCCCGGCCCTCTGTCCCTCACAAGGCTGCATCTGGGATCAGTAGCAGAATTGAAGACAAGATAGAGTCCACCTCATGGCATTTTTATATCCATTTGTGTTGTCTCCCAAGCCAGAGCGGGGCACATGGTCAAGTGACCTATCTGTGTTTCACATGTTGGAAGCCATTATGCCCTGATTGGTTGCAGGTTTCCAGTTGCATTCCTCAGGTGTGAATTATCATCTTGAGAGCCATTGTCCTTGGGGCCGTGCTAATTAGCATAGCCATTGACTGAACAATCCTTCTTTACAACAGGCAGTCCAACCCCGTCGCTCTGTCTCAGGCAGAGAACATTCACAGTACCAGCACAGAGCCCATATTCATAATTCCACATACAAACTTCACACAAGCACATGAGTAGCATACATAGAATCAGTAGGTCATAAGCTTTCATTTGACAACTCACATGGCCCGCTTTGTACCAACTTTGGGGCAAACATCCTCCTGTAGGTTCAGCAGTGATCTGTCTGCTCACTTTAAAATCCAATAACATGACACTAGTGCAAATCTCTACTAAAAAGGCCAGTATAAGCCACAATTTACATTGATGTAGCTTACTAAGGTTACAAGGAGAGATCAGCTATACCAGAGCAAAGGTAGTTTATAAAGGATTTGTTGCCGGCCAGAGTGAGTCTCAGGTCTGACACTGGGTTCTCAAAGTACAAAAAAAGCTACACAGGTATCTGTCAGACACAAGCAAGTTATTTCCTGACTGCTATCAGCTGTGCCCCTTAACTAAAAGAACAACATGATAGGAAAAACGGCATTTCTTACATCCTTTCTGCTAGCCGGGGAACCCGTTTTAGCTGTGGGTAAAGTGAGAGACTGTCTCAGCTTCTGAGGCGCTGGTACCAAAAGCCCATCAGTGAGGTCCAAATTGCTGTGCTCTGGTGCAGCTTTAAATACTGTGTCTCTACCTTGTTTGTGGCAGTTTGGAAATTTCCGGGGGTTACTCATTGCTTGTTACAGTGTTGTTAGGCAGTATATAGGAATACTAGAAGATTTACCCAGCATTGCTCAGGTCCTTAACTCAAATAAGTTTTGTTTTTTCTTCATTTAAATCATTGTTCTGGGGTGGGGCTGGAGATGAGGCGTTCAGTGTGCCGAAGAGAAAGGACAGAGGCTGTGGCTGTGCTGAAGAGAGAAGACAGCCTCATCCTTTTCTTACCTGCAGCAACTTGGGGCCCAGTGAGAAGTGCCTGTCTCAGGCTGCTGCAGCTGCAACTGGCACAGATGGAGGCAGGGGTATGTCCCCCAGCTTGAGGGATGGACAGACAGACAGACAGACAAACTCTGAAATATATATTAGATAGCTGACCCTTTCTCCACCCCTTCTCCCTGCTGCCCCAGTGGGGTTACAGCTGTTTTGGTCCTCATCTGGCCCCTTGTTGCCCCTGTGTGGTCTTTCTACAGAATAATTATCCCTCTTACCAGACCCCTCCCTTTCCATTTTATGAGAAATAATCAAATTCCAGGCACAGCCCATTGTCCTGGCATAGCCAAACCCTTACCTTGCTTTAATTTATGATCAGAGGAAGCTGCATATCAAATTTGGTGGTCCTAGTTCTTACTGTTTAGGAGGAGATCTTGAACAAACAGACTCACAGGTGAATGGACACACAGACCTACAGACTGTTTCTAAAATATATAGTAGAATATATGGAAAGTTCATTAGCAACTTTGTTTTTATCAAGTATATATGATCTCCAAAAGCATCAGACTTGATGATTTTCTCTGTTTCTGTGGACGCTGTAAGGCTCATGACCCAAGTAACACGCACTAGTCCTGCAGAGCCCCTGACCTTGCTGACTGGAGTGGTTACAAAAACATGCCAGATATTTTGAAATGTACCCCTAAAACTTCCTCAAGGCATAATTCCTCATTGAATTAACCAAATTTAGACTTTGTAGACTTAGTTTTTAAGAGATGACTATTCAAAGTAACTTAACATTTTTAAAAGCGGAATACCAGTACTTTTTCAAATTCTTATCTCAAACAATGTATCTTTTTCCTGTTAAATTCTGTCTTCTCCCTATCTTCCGCCCCCTCCCTTCACACCCCCTCCCCCCATGTTCCTCTGCAAGATCATTCTTAGCCATGATGTGATCATCAGGCAAAATGGCCTTGTTTTATTGAAAGTAGATGCTGAATAGAAAACCAATTACCGACATAACCAGGGCTCGACAAATAATACAATCTATTCGCCCATGGCCAGGTTCGGGCGATCTGCGCATGCTCAGAACAATCTGCGCATGCGCAGATTGCCAGAGAACCCCACTGGCGAGCGGGGTTCGCTGCGGTTCGGCGAGCCCTGGACATAACTATGGTGTAGTTGCTGTGTATCCATACTTCAAACAGTAGTTAATATATAGACTATTGTTTAGAATCTCTGAAATAACAAGATATATTTATAGACTTTGCAATAATTTAAATATAATGATTAAATGTGTTTAAGGTATTTTCACGATGGCTGTGTAACTTTTGTAATCTTTTTATTGGCATTTTATCTGGTAAATTAGAATACTTGTACTGCCTTCATCAAAATGTTGTGTACTAAAATATTATGCACTGAAAATGATACTTTCATAATCATTTTATTGGTGCATGTAAATTTCACCTGTAAATCTGCAAACTCCTATTGAAATCTATTAACTATGCGAAAAAGCTGAATCCCTTGTATCTTTATAAGTTTTGCACAGATTTACATCAAAACTGGTCGCACAAAATAAATTAAAACTCACATCTGAGTTGGGAGTTTGCTATTTTAATTGTTTCATGCTGTAATTTAGCATGCAAAGCTATAAACTCTCTCAGACTGGGATTTTGATGGAAACACTGACAAGTTTTGACTGCATTGCCAAATGCCAATAGAATACACTCTCAATCTGTGTGTGTGGTTTTATACATGATTTTTTAAATATATTCTGCAACAACAAAGAGGTTAGGTTTGATATGTAATAGATTTGGTATCTTGATTCTCTGGTTAATATTGTCAAAAGAAGCAGCTCACTTTCGTGTGCATCATTACTTTTTTTTTTTTTAAACCAACTGAAGATGATCAGGATGAACTGACCATCCGTTGACTCAGTCTCAGGTGAAGGTCCAGTGTTTGTATTTAATTCAAACTACATGATACATGATTTAAAGAGAGGAAGTGTATGCAGGTCATAGATCAGATGCAGGCTGTGCTTATGAAGATGTTTTTCCTTCATAGTATTTGATTTTCTGTTTTTAAACTTTAGGATTTTCTATTACTTCCATTTAATCCAAGGCAGGTTTTCTCCAAGTAGTGACCTTTCCAGTTACATTGTATCCAGTTGGCCAAAAAATGAATCCTTCTGAGCTGTAGAAGTTGCCTAATGTTGCAGATGCTGACTCTCTGATAGGCTGGCTTCTTTAGGGATACAATAGGCCCTTTGTGCAGGCTATGTTGATGGTGTGAGGGTGAAAACAGACTAACTGTGGGCCTGGCCTCAATTCTACAGACTAATAAAAAAAAAGTCTGTGTGTTGTGGCGGTGAAAGGTCAAGGAAAGAATTGCTCTGCTCATGCTTGGTTGCTGGTCTGCTGAAAAGGGGAGCACACCCTCATCCTACACATTCAAATTTAAATTCTACACTTGCTTAAAATTGAGAAGTTGAGGTTGAAGAAGTTTGCTTCTGAAATTCTTAGTTATTAAGGGTAGGTGCATTATTAATGTACATTGTGCTTCAGATATGTTTCCCATTTAAAAATTGCATTGAGCATTTGTTGTCATGAGAGAAAACAAAATAATTACATTTATCTATATAATCTGGCATTTTATTATGATGTCAGGTTGTCATTGTTACATCTATAACTAGTGAGTTATAAACAATGTCCCAATGTGCAGGGGTTTTTGCTCCTCATCTTGTTAATTTGAAGTCAGTAGGCATGAATAGTCATACTGTTCCTGGTAGCCAAGACTAAATATGAAAAATAGCTGTAATAAATACACAAGTATAACTAATACACAAGTACAACTGTTATTTGTCTCCTCTGTAGTTTTACTGTTTCTTTTAATCACTAAATGTTGGGGCAAAATGCAGGACAATGTAGCACTTTAAAGACTAACAAGATGGTTTATTAGATGATGAGCTTTCGTGGGCCAGACCCACTTCCTCAGATCAAATAGTGGAAGAAAATAGTCACAACCATATATACCAAAGGATACAATTAAAAAAATGAACACATATGAAAAGGACAAATCACATTTCAGAACAAGAGGAGGATGCGGGGGGGGGGGGGGGGGGAGGAAGGAAGGTAAGTGTCTGTGAATTGATGATATTAGAGGTGGGGAGAGTGGGATGTCTGTGAGCTAATGGTATTAGAGGTGATAATTGGGGAAGCTATCTTGGTAATGGGTAAGATAGTTTGAGTATTTGTTCGTTCCTTCTCAGAGAGTGTCGAGAAGGAATGAACAAATACTCAAACTATCTTACCCATTACCAAGATAGCTTCCCCAATTATCACCTCTAATACCATTAGCTCACAGACATCCCACTCTCCCCACCTCTAATATCATCAAATCACAGACACTTACCTTCCTTCCTCCCCCCCCCCCCCCCACCCTCGCATCCTCCTCCTGTTCTGAAATGTGATTTGTCCTTTTCATATGTGTTCATTTTTTTAATTGTATCCTTTGGTATATATGGTTGTGACTATTTTCTTCCACTATTTGATCTGAGGAAGTGGGTCTGGCCCACGAAAGCTCATCATCTAATAAACCATCTTGTTAGTCTTTAAAGTGCTACATTGTCCTGCATTTTGCTTCAGCTACCCCAGACTAACACGGCTACATTTCTATCACTATTCTAAATGTTGGGCTAATTCCCTTTATTCTCTCCAACAGGCTTCAGTGTTTCCGGTTAAGATCTTATGAGTCATTGTGTTAGGTTACATCAAGTATTTCATGTTGCAAAGCCAAACCACCACGGAATAACTTTACATTAAGGAGAAAAATAGAATATTATAGGGGAATGTCCTCATCCTTTTTCTAACATGCATCACTGTATTTAAAACCCTGGCTTTCTTCATCTGAATCTAAAATATTGAAAAAATACAAAGAAAAGTCCTTGTGAATTGAGGCCAGAAAGTATGATCATCCTGTTCTAAACTGAATCTTTTCATATACAATGTAAACTGTGAGAACATCATCTTTGTGGTAATCAGTGTATTTTTTTCTAGTGTTCCTTTGAGAGGATAAGATAGTTTGTTTGATTTTGTTAAAATATAGTGTTGTTCATTATGTTAACTTTTCCTCTTTTATGCATACAAGCTTTTATATTCTGTACTTATAGGAATAGGAGGTTTGCAAGAGTTCATACTGAAGTCAGCAACTTTATCAACATCACCGGCTTGCCCACCATTTACACCTCTCAACTTTGAAGCCACTCCTATTGTGCGAGTTGCTATTGAACCAAAACATCCAAGTAAGAGTTGAGTTTTTCTGCTTTATAAGTGAAGTTCATTTCTGAACATTTCTGAAAAAGTTTGTAAGAAATTTTGTAGTGTTGGTCTTTGAGTATTAACTTTTTCTTTAAGCAGGAAGGGGAGATCATGTTCTTCAGTATAAAATATAGTGTTGTTCATAGGCTGAGTCCTACATGAGGCATTGATACTGAGATATGTTTCTGGAAAAGTTTGGGTAAGAAATGATAAAAGCATACTGCCAGAAACTTAAGACCTTCTTCTCTCTAGCTTACAGATATTTCTCAAAAGTAAATTATTTGTCTTTATCAATTAGCAATTTTTTTTACATACCAAGAAAAAATACCCTTTTATAAGATTTTTCATCCCATTAAGGATTTCCTGTAATCATGACACATTATTCCTAATAGTTTTAAAAAACTGTGTTAAATTTATTGGATGTGGGACTTGTCTTTTAAAAATACCACTTTTAGTCATAATTATGGTATACTTACAAGGATTATAAATCGAATTCCTTTAGTTTCTGTGGAATCAGAAGAGAACAATAATCTTTTCAGAAGGCTATTGTATGAGTATGTATGATTTTATTTGTTAAAGTTACACTTTTTACTGGAAATCCAAATCAGCCCCTTCGATAACAGGATAAATGTCACAACTACTGTAAAAAATTGATTATCAAGCTAAAGCTGAGTTAAAGGACTTCAAACAAATACACCCCAAAATAAATGTAGGGAAAAATGGGGCGTAGGAGAGAAAAACCTAAAGAATTAAAATCTAGCTAGAATCCTAATGATTAATGAGTTTCTTTCTAGGGATTTGAAGGACTAGTCACTTCCCTCTCCCTTCCTTGCTGCCACTATCTGAGGTGAGGGGAGAAGAGGAGGGTACTTCAAAGCGGCAGCGCAGCCCAGAGCCCGGGGTCAGCATGAGAGTCCCCAGCTCACCCCGGGCTTTGCCACTTTCACCTTTGAAATGTAGCAACAGGAAGGCGGAGGCGCCCTATCGCCTAATCAAATTGTCAATGCAAAATGCATCGATGATTCGATTAGTCAGTTACCCGATACTTCACATCCTTATTTCATCCTATGTTTACATATTGAAAATATAATGTACAGAACCAGACAAATGTACTGCGTGTCTGTAGTGTCATTCACCAACCGAAATTAATGGTAGCTGGAGAACTTCATAACTTGTGAAGTATTTGTATGGATTTGTTTGTTTATTTTATTAATGTGGGGCGAGACATATTTCTTATGGCAGTGGAGAAAAGTTTTGCAGAGAAGTGCTGTGACAGAAAGATTAAAAAAGACAGTCATTGAATCACAAATGTATTAAATATGTTACTACAAAGGAAACAAAACAATTGTTTGCTTGAAAGGCTTTTTTCTGTCTTCCCTCAGTATTCTCATTAGTATTCATCATTGTGATTCAGATATACAGCTTCAGATACTCCAGAAGTTACACTAGTAAATACAGTTCCCTTCTGCATAATATTCTGAGATTAATGTGCTTCCCATTTGGTCCCCAGTTCATAGACTAACAGTGTTGACTTTGATAAATCCTCTCTGAAGCATACCATATTTGGTACCTTTCCCAGACTTGAAGAAGAGCTTTGTGTGGCTTGAAAGCTTCTTTCTCTCACCAGTGGAAGTTGGTCCAATAAAAGATATCACTTCACCCACTTGTGTCTCTCATTTGGATTCAGTCATGAATTGCTAGCATTTATTTTACAGATATTTTCAAAAATGAGATTAAAGAATTCCACACAAAGAAATAAGTCTAAAGCAGTGGTTCTCAACTGTGGGCCAAATGGCTCCCCAGGGGCCACGCCCTACCTCTAGGCTTTGTCCTCCCTGGCAAGTTTTGTCAAGGAAAAATGCCTTTTGTTGACAAAACTGCATGAGCATGTTCATGCTGCAATGCAGCTTGTCTCAAAAAAGTCTATTTTCATTGATAAAAAGCTTCCAGCTCCACTAAGGGCTATTTTCTTTTCTGCTCCCTGTATTGTCAAGAAACATGGACACCTGGAAGCATTTTGTCACTGATTCTGCACTGTTTTCTGATGAATAAAGGCATACTTTTATAATGGTGCTGTGCTTTGATTTACTGTTTAACAATGTCACAGACCAGTCACTGTGATCCCAGGTGCAGGCATTAAAGGCATGTTCCCAGCCTTGTGTTACATGGGGGGGTTGGTGGGAAGGGAGGTACAGCCTGGAAGCAGTTGTAACAGAAATTAATTTCAGCGCCCCTCATTTTCATAGTGTGCCATCAAAGCCTCCCTGATGTTATCAGTACCCTTTTGAACTCCTCTGATAGCTATCGTGTCTGGGCGCTCAAACTTTGCAGCAAAGCACTGTGCCTCTGTGCTCTACCCTGAGCAAACAATTCCCCCTTACTATCATACAAAATATGCAAAGTGCAACAAGCCACAATAACCATGGGAATATTGTCTTCAGTGAGATCTAGCCTGCCATACACATCCCTCCATGTTGACTTCTATCTCGCAAAATACATTCGACCACCGTGTGGCACCTGCTTATCCTGTGGTCAAAACACTCCTTGCTGCTGTCCAAATGTCCCATGCATGGTTTCATGAGCCAGGGCTGCAAGGGTAAGCTGAATGTCCCAGTATCACAATGGGCATTTCCACATTCCCTCACTGTAATCTTGAAGTCTGGAAAGAAAGTTTCTACCTGCAGCTTTCTGTACAGGCCAGTGTTCCTAAAGATGTGTGCATCATGTACTTTTCCAGATCAACCCATGTTGATGTCTGTGAAACACCCACAGTGATCCACAATTGTCTGCATCACCATGGAGAAGTTTCCTTTCCTATTGACGTACTTGGTGGCAGGGTGGGTTGGCCCTAAATTCAGAATGTGTGCCATCTGTTGTCCCCCCACATTAGGAAAATCCCATGGATTTTGCAGACTCTCAGTCTTCCATTACAGAATGCAGTTTATTGCACTGCACACTTGCAGTAGTACAGCGCCAATGATAGACTTCCCCTCTCCAAACTGATTTGCAACTGACCACTAGCACTTGGGAGTCACCAGCTTCCACAGAGCAATTGCCACATGCTTTTCAACTGCCGCAGGTTGGGGGCCAGCTCAGCGCACAACTCCAGGAAAGTAGCTTTACACATCCTAAAGTGCAACACTGGTCTTTATCCCACACCTGCATGACTATGTGATCCCACCAATCAGTGCTGGTTTCCCTAGTCCATAAGTGCCAGTCTACCCTGTACAACTACTCTGAGACTGCCAAATGCAATGACACATTGCCTCTATCCATATCAGGCTCCTCCAAGTCGTCTTCCTTTGTCAGTAATTTCAGATGATCTCCTCTGCCATGTGTGATGCAAGAGAAGTGTGGGATCCTTTATTTCTCACTGCAGATACTGTATTGCACAGTAGAGAATGACAGTTGGAAAAAGGCACAAATGCATGTTGGAAGGCCCTGAATGAAGTGGTGACTGAGGGGATGTTTTGCATGGTCTCAAGATTCTCTGTGCTCTGTTCCATGCTCCCACAGTACCTAGTGACAGATAGCATCATCAGGCACTGTGGGATACATACCCATAATTCATTACTTCCTTTGTGAATGGGGGAACTAGAGATGTGGACAGTCTTATCGACAGAGGGATCAAGGCTATGTCTAGACTACAAAGAAAAGTCAGAAAAAGATACGGACATTGTGAACTGCAATTTGTGTATCTTTTTCTGCTTTTCTTTCAGAAGAGGCTTTTCCAAAATGTGGTGCATCTATATGGTGCCAAATTTTAGAAAAATCTGCTATTTCGAGCCATCCCTTCTTCCTCATGAAACGAGGCTTACGGGGATGGCAAAAGAACGCGTCCACATTTCCAAAAAATTTTCCCTGGACGTGGCATTGCTTTTCCGGGATACCTCCGGTATCCTGGAAAAGTGCTGTAGTCTAGACGTAGCTGAAATGTACACATGCATTGGTGACGTTTTCTTTGGCAATTTCTGCGTGTCAACATTATTTTCCTTCATAAAACCTGGTAGTGTAGACATATCCTCAGAAAGATACTGCGAGGATCGCAGCTGAATATACTAGGCAGTGTACCATTGATTGTTCTAGTGTTTCAGGTAATGGATAGCTGGATCTCATACACCCTGCAATTGTTTGAGCAATTTTGGAATGTTCTGGATTGAGACTTTAGATTTACCAACACATTAAGACTTTTATCTTGTTTAAAGCTCTGACTTAATTGAAAGCATTAAGCAAAGTGGTTTTGGAAGGAAGACATTCGAATCAATTTCAATAACGCAGTCTAACAGTTACCATTCAAATGTTTTTAGAAAGATGTTTCCTTTTAATCTGCTCTGAAACAGTATCTGTTTTTAATTTGGAGAAAAATGTTAATAAATATAATTATTGATAAGCCCCTGTAAATGTTTGTACTGTGTGCATGCCTTTCACATTGTGTCAAAATCAAGTGACATTTCCATCGGCTCTCAAAACAAGATGACCTATTGAGGATTCAACTGCAGAAGACAACAGCTGAACAATAACCTGCAATCGTAAAGCATATGGCCTGAAGAAACTCCCCCTAAATTTTTTCTCATTTTTGCAGTATATCCAGCTTCCCATGTTGTCTTATACCTTTATGAGCTTAGCACAAATGAGTGAAATCATATTTCTTTTAATAGCCTTTGAGAGCAAACAACAAACAGTGTGCCAAAGTCTTCTTTGGAATATGAACATTTGATCCTAGAAAGTCAGTATGTATTTTCTGCCTTGTGTGTCAAGTGAGAAAACCAATTAAAGTTTTCAAATTGTATTACATTATGAAAATCTACTCATGTATATGAAATACTGATTTTAAAAAAAATCTTCACACAACTGCATCATGTACCTGGCTATCTGCCATGTCTCACTCATCTGGGGAGTTACTCCCTAATTTTCCATTAATTTTAACACAGTTCTGTTTTTTAAAATGTCCTTCCTCTTTAAAAATATTTTATGTATTTCATACAAAATAAAGAAAACCTCAGAGTTTGGGGAGTTTCTTTTTTTGGATTACCACTAATTTGATAGCTCTCAGTATTTTAAGTTTGTGTGCTTAAATCTGTTCTGTGCTTCATTCAGTTTTATTCCCTTTCAGTAGTACTTTTGAAATATTTCTGTTTGGATATTAGTAATAATGTTATTTTTATTTAACTCTGCATACTTTTTAGATCATTATACAGGATACAGCTTTGCAAATCATTTTTTGAGTGTATGTACAATAGGAACAAAAATGATTTACTAAAAGTAATTTAAACATGTGGTGGTTACTATTTCATTTTAACTAATTAAAAGATTCTATTCAGCATACATTCTGTTGACAGTACAAATAAGGGACCCGACGCTGAGGTTCTTAATCAGTTTTTATTAGGTTCATAGACACGGATAAGTAAGGACTGAACTCAAGGTATTGAAGTGTTGCTAAACTTGACTTGGTAGAAATCATTTTTTTTTTTTAATTTCAACATATTTTGGGTGCTTAAGTATTTTTTTAATTTTTATTTAAATTTTCACAGCAAGGGAAATTACACATGGGTCAGACTATAGTGACTGTAAATGTTGAGATTGGGAAAAATTAAAGCTTTATAAAAATCAAAACACAAACTGTCAACATATACAAAGTAAATATCCTTAAACTCTAAGCTCTTAAGCACCATTTTTCTTTCTTTGTCCATTTGTAAATTTTGATAATCAAATAAATATTTTAATTGGTTTGAATGCGTACAGTGAAATCAACTGTTATCAGCACTTACTGATTTACAAAAAAAATCTAATCCCCCTCTAATCATAATTACATGTCTAGTGCGTTGGTGCTATGGTAAAAAGTATTCTCTAAATTTTTCGCTTTCACCCAAAAATATGTTCTAATACAACTATTTTTTCATCAATAATAGTTTATTAACAGTATTTTATTTCTGTCTTCCTAGGTGAGATGCCTCAGTTGGTCAGAGGAATGAAGCTTTTAAACCAAGCTGATCCATGTGTCCAAATTTTAATTCAGGAGACAGGAGAGCATGTATTAGTTACAGCAGGAGAAGTCCATCTCCAGCGTTGCTTGGATGACTTAAAAGAAAGGTTAGGAGGGGGAAAGTAAATATTTCAGGTTCAGGGGATTTGTGTGGTAATTCTCACTTAGTTAACTGTGATTTATTTTCTGTTGAGGTTGAAGTCTCCCAGTCAAGATTTTTACATTACTGCTGGACCATAAATATACATTTTAAGAGCTATAAAATTGTCTTCAGCTGAAAATGCCACTGATTTCCTAGTACTGCATGGCTGACACACCTTTTTGGCAGGTTATTCCTCTATAGAAGTTATAAATTACAATAGTTTCTTAGTTTCATTTAGAATTATAGTATACATTCTGTACCAAAATAATTGTTAGGAAAATGGCTAGGTTTCAGAGTTCAGTTCTTTGGCGGCAAGAAATAATAAAGCCGGGGCTGCACATACACCCTTAATTCTGCTCTCTTGCACATGGAACAGTTTTAATTACATTAACCTATGCTATTGTCATATACAATATATCAGTGAACTTTCTCCAGTTTTAGGCTATGTATATAAAGGCAGTCCCCGAGTTACGCGGATCCGACTTATGTCAGATCCGTAGTTACGAACGGGGTTTGCTGCCTGTCTCCCTGGTCTGCTGGAGACCAGCAGACCAGGGAGACGGGAAGCAAAGCCTCTGAGGACGCCGGCAGCGGGACAGCCGCGGCGCGTTTCGGCTGTCCGCTGCCCGCGTGCTCCGCAGCTTTGCTCCACGTCTCCCCAGACCAGGGAGACGGGGAGCAAAGCCGGGGAGCACGCGGGCAGCGGACTGCCCAGACGCGCCGCGGCTGTCCCGCTACCGGCGTGTTCCGCGGCTTTGCTCCCCGTCTCCCTGGTCTGTGGGAGACCAACAGAGCAGAGAGACGGGGAGCAAAGCGGCGCAAAGCCGCGGAGCACGCAGGCAGCGGACAGCCCAGACGCGCCGCGGCTGTCCCGCTGCTGGCGTGCTCCCTGTCTCCCTGGTCTGCTGGAGACCAGCAGACCAGGGAGACGGGGAGCAGAGACGCGGAGCACGCAGGCAGCAGGACAGCTGCGGCGCATCTGGGCTGTCCCGCTGCCCCCATGCTCCGCGGCTTTGCTCCGGACGCCTGTGGTACAGCAACTGGGGCGCTGCCGGTTGGTCCCGTAGCGCCGCTCTGGGCGCTACTGGACCAACCCGGCAGCACCCCAGCTGCTCTGCCCCAGGCGTCCTGATTCAGCCACTGCTGGTCAGTTTCAGCAGCAGCTGAATCAGGATGCCTGGGGCAGAGCAGCTTGGGTGCTGCTGGGTTGGTCCAGTAGCGCTGAGGAGCAGCGCTACTGGACCAACCCAGCAGCACTCAAGCGCTCTGCCCCAGGCGTCCCCAAGTCAGCCGCTGCTGAAACTGACCAGCGCTGACTACAAGAAGCCCGAGGCAGAGTTGCTCTGCCCCGGGCTTCCTGGAATCAGCCGCTGATCAGTTTCAGCAGCAGCTGACTTGGGGATGCCTGGGGTTCTTAAGTTGAATCTGTATGTAAGAACTGGCGTCCAGATTCAGCCTGTTGAAACTGATCAGCGGCTGATTCCAGGAAGCCCGGAGCAGAGCAACTCTGCCTCGGGCTTCCTGTAGTCAGCCGCTGGTCAGTTTCAGCAGCGGCTGAATCTGGATGCCAGTTCCGACTTACATACAGATTCAACTTAAGAACAAACCTGCAGTCCCTATCTTGTACGTAACCCAGGAACTGCCTGTATTGAGAAGGCTGTCAAAAGTGCTGTAAACATGCAAAAGTTGCCAAAAGTTTTAACTGGTCAAACCAATTTTTCTGCTTCCCATTGTCAGTATTTCATGGTCACATTTCTATCTCTCCTGTCGACAGATAGAGCAAAGCAATGTGTGTAGGCATCCTGCAGTGCAGTGTTGTGGGAAGGCAGAGCCGATCCCTGTACTTCTTGGTATTCCCTTGTAGTTTTGTGAGCTCTCCCTCCTAAGGAATGTCAAAGTAGCACAGCAGTCTCTCCAGCACTCCCCTGCAGTAGTAGAACAGAAGCATTCCAATGATTTGGCTTTTGTTTGTTCCCCAAACGGAGCAGCTCACTCAGCTATCAGATCCTTCACGGAGCTTTGAAAGGGGATGGGTATATGCCACAGGGCAGCAGAAATGACAAAACACTGAGTACAGCCATTAGAGTAGGCATTGTGGGATACTGGCAGAAGAAAGCTCTCTCGACTAACCAAACAGTGGAGTCCATACTGGCTCTTTATCGGCAATAAAGTGAGGGGAAAAGATTAAAGTCTCTCTTAGAGGTGGAAGTTTTTTGTTGCCAAAATGGTGGTTTTCCAGATAAAAGTTGAATTGCAGTGTAGATGCTTTCAAAGACAGATTTTGGTGACAAAATGTGACAGTATAGACAAAGCAGTTAGAGACTTATGTTTAGAATCTTGTAATTTTTTTTACTTTTATGCTAGTTTCATGCCTTGCATACCTTAATTGACTTTTTCCTGTGATAAGTTCTGTTATTCAAAGCTAGATTTACACGTTCAGTGGTGTGTAATATACATACACTGTGCAGCTCCCTTAAGAGCATAAATAACAGAGTAGATAATTACTTAGGCAAGTAAGTAAAGACATGCCAAAACCCTAGGATATATACTCTATATGGCTCTCTGCGTACCCAAGCCATGCTTCCACATCTGAGTTGGTGCTTATAGCAGCATAGAATCCAATTGTCTGAATCCTTTCCCACCTCGGGGAAAGATTCCAGAAACAAGGAAATGATGGAGTCTTGGCCTGTTGCAGTGAGACACTCAGGCAGCAAGGGCAGGAGAAGGCAGCAGGAAAAGACCTCCAGCACCTCCCCACAGCCTTTTCTCACTGCCTCCTCCTTCCAGAACCTTTCACTGCTGCCTGTAACTGCACACAACAGTGTGGATGCAGCCTGTTTTCCTCTGTGGCATGCAGCTACATGTACCCTATGTTAAGGCTGTTCCCCACTCTGGCATGACTAATGCAGAATTGGGGGCCCACAAGAGTACTCCAAAACCTTGCCAGTACAGGCCCTGGTACAAAAACTTCCCCCCAAAATCAAAATACCCAGATTTTGAGGAATCCGCTGCTACCACCCGAGTAATTGCCAGAAAAAATATTAGGGAAGAGATCACTTAGGAAATCTCCTCCCTAAGGTAAAACTCTCCTCCTACCCCAACCTCCGTTTTACTTGGATTTGGGAAAAACAGAGGGAATTCATAGTCAATGGACTCTGCCTTTGTAACTAGGCACTGAGTCTTAAGGACACAACAACCAACCAATACCGGTTAATTAGAAAAGAAAACAATCCTTTATTATCAAGACAGAACTACAGTTGCAAGCATATTAAAGTGGCTAGATGGGAAGAGCCTTCAATTGATACAGATACTCTGGAAAAACGCCTGGGCTAAAACTTAGTTACAAAGAAAAAAAACCCACAATTAACAGCTCAGACATTATTTCCAAATTCGCAAACAAGGAAAACAACAAATCCTGACGGACCATCTAGACTTTTCCCTACTTACACATTTTAAGAAGTCCATTCTTGGAGAGAGAAGTGTCTCCCATCTCCCTCAGTTTTGGAAGAAACTGCTCTGCCTCTCCAACACTGGAGAGAGAAAAAACCCTATATTCCAGTTTGAAATTCATTGTTATTGGCTGATAACCTGATACCTGGCTAGCTACAGGAGACCTTAGTTAACCTCTTAGTCACTGGATGCTGCTCATCACTCCTGATTATGACACCCTACATGCCACTGCCAGTATAGACAAGACCTAAGGTGTGTATTAGTAATGTTCTCAGCGCCCACATACGTACTCTTCCTTTTCTTTTAAACCAGCAGAACAGCCATCCTTAGGTGTAGATACTGAAATGAGGCTGTGTTACTTATGATGCTAATTGAGGGCCATGGGCCCATTTGGACATATATCAAAACCAATTTCCAGTTGGAATGGCCCATAGTTGTACAGTTAGGTGATATATACAGTTTTTTACTATTACTCTCTATTATACACCTTGGCTGTGTCTACACTGGGCCACTTATTGCGGAAAATCAGCCGCTTTTCCGGAATAAGCTGCGAGCTGTCTACACTGGCCCTTGAATTTCCGGAAAAGCAACAACGCTCTACTGTACAAAATCAGCCGCTATTCTGGAAAAGCTACGCTGCTTCCGCTCGGGCATAAGTCCTTATTCCGGAACACTGTTCCGGAAAAGGGCCAGTGTAGACAGCCCAGTAGTCTTTTCCGGAAAAGCGCGTCTACATTGGACATAGATGCTTTTCCGGAAAAAGGGCTAATCCGGAAAAGCAGCCTGCCAATGTAGACGCTCTTTTTCCGGAAATACTTATAACGAAAACTATTCTGTTTTAAGTATTTCCAGAAATACATGCCAGTGTAGACACAGCCCTTGAGTTGTAGGTTATATAAAGGTATGATGCAGTATGCATTTTTCACCACATCACCCAAAGGGGCCTTCAGTCAATGGTCCAGATTTCAATATTCTGAACAGCCAAAATAGCTATGAGTAGAGAAGTCCCAAGATTTTTTTTATATATAATGGAGAACATTTTTACTTCTCTTTAAACTTTACTGTCTAACTGAAAATGGGTTACGCTGTTTTCTTACTATATATTCTAGAAATATATGTTTGTCTGTCCATTGTTACTGCCGCTTTTTTTGGCAATTTGCGTTACCTTTTTCTGATAATTTTGTCAGAAGAGGTGTTTCTGAAATTTGGCCCGTCTACACTGTGCTAAATTTCGGAAAAACCTCCTCTTTTGAAAGAGCCCTTCTTCCTTGTGGAAAAGCAGACGTGTTCCTTGGACGCTGTAGAGTTTTTCCAGGATACTCCGTAGTCTAGACATAGCCTGAGAGTCATTTTATTCAAGAATTCCTCCTAAATGGTAAGAGGTAATATAACCCACACTCCTTCTGAGTGTAGTTTGCTGTCCCATCTAGTGGCACAGAGACCACTTACAGAGAGAGAGAGAAAATTAGTTTGCTATACTGCAGGGCATCTCAACTTTGGAAGCCCCGGGGTCTACAATGATACTCACAGCACATGCCGAGGGCCACAACTTAAGTGTGGTTGCATATCCATGCAAATATATATGCAAATAGCTTCTTTCACACTAAGGGCACAAATACAAAGATAAGGCAAGACTATACAACACAAGACTACACAGTCCCCATTTAAGTCAGTTCTGCTGATATTAATAAAATGCAATATTTACCTGATTTCCACCCATATGACAACACTTTTAATGAGAAATGACAATCCAGGAATTTAACTACTAAAACACATATCAACAGAAGACCATTATATTGACTCACCATTGTGGAGCATGTTCCCAATGGAGGCCATGTTCAAAGGGTTCCACCCATGGGCCGCATGTCGAGTAGCCCTGCTCTACAGCTTTAGCTGACAGCTGGTTGGCTTTTAGACCAAGCTGTAGAGGCTTATGTACTGAGCTCCAGAGGTTCCAGGTTCATTTCTGCTTGTCAGCATTACAATGTGACCACATTTGATATCAAGGTAGATAAAAGTCAACTTGAAAAAATTAAAAATATGATTTTAATTTGATTTTTTTTATTTAAATCCAATTTTTTTATTTTTTTTAAATCATCAGTAAAATAGTACGTTTCTCATTTAAAAGTAAGTTAGAATTAAATCTCATCACAAACACGTGACACCTAAACCTGTAGTCTCATAAAAATGAATTAATGGCTCCAGTCTATCTAGTTTAACTATTTGTTCTTGATTCTTGAAGGTTTCTGGGCTTCCAGTTTCTGTTTCTCAGCAGATTAAAAAGTAACACGTGCAAAGAAAGACACAAGCTGGATAGAATTGTTTTTGTTCTGTGCTTATGTAGTGGTGGACCTTGGCCAAGCATAGCAGAGGAGTTAGTTAAGACATTGTCTTGAAGATAAAGACAATATACGGGAAAGGATGGAGATAGCATAAAAAGGAATAGTGGGGTGGACTGGAAAGAAAAAGGGAAGACATTAGTCAGCACACACATTAGTATTCCCCCACACTTTTGCCACAGAAAAACTGCCGTGGTTTCTGGGCATAAGAGAGACCCTATCTGGGAATATTTGAAGAAATTTGTTTTCTGGGTAAAAAAGAAAAATATGTCAAGTGTAAGCTTTACAAGAGGGCACTGCAAGGCCTAGTTGCAAGACTGAAACATAAGGAAAATTGCTTATTGGGAGAAAATGATGTAGATGAAGATGTGGATATGGCTGAGTGGATCAACTGGTTAGTAACTTAACTAATTCACTTTGCAGTGCATCATTCTTCAAGGCTCTCTCTATGCCTTTTAGAGTAAGCGTGATTTGACAAGTAAATTCCCCAGTTGTTCCTATGTTGAATGTTTCTAGAAAAAGTTTAGCTTAGCTAATCCTTATGTCTTGTTTAATTAGTTGGTTAAGTTTGGAATCTGTCACTCAAGTATACAATACAGAAAACTGCAGTAAGAGAAATCTAGAGTTACCAGTTGCCACTGTGTGTCATTTTCTTACTTTATATTACATAATACATGCCCCTTATTTTGGAATGTCATGGCCACAGACCGTAACGGTGATGCCAGAAGTTTATTCCCTGTTTTACTTAAGCATAACTCAGCTTTTCCAAGAGAGCCCCCATTCTATACTTGTTTTCTCAAAAAACAGAAGTGGCAATGGGGCCGGGGAGGTTTGGGCCTCTTCGCTCCCTGCTGCTCCCAGGAGCAGGAGTGCATTGGTGCTATGCATCATCTTCCCTCCCCGCTGCTTCAGGTATGCTGGGAAGCATGCATGCTCTTTCCCTCCCTGTGGTGGTGGTACACACGCACTTGGGGCACTGCTCCTTCTCCTCCTCCCCTCCCCATGATGGAGGCAGGGCCTCAGTGGAGGGGCAATGCTGTAGGTGTGGCTGGGGCCTACCTCTCCCTAGAAACTCCTCAAGTCTTCTCAAACGTTCTCTGCGACAGGCGGCATGGCGGACACCTCTCCTTTTATAATCGTTAGAGAAGTGTTGGTAGGATAAGGATAATATTTCCAAAGATGATTTCCTATTTGCCAGAGTATTTAATTTGCAAAACAGATTTTTGCCAACCTCAATAATTAGTCTGAATAATTAAATTAAATAAAATAATTATTTAAATATATAATATTTTCAAAATATAAGCATTATAATATTTCTGTTTCCACCAAATTACAATATGCAGAAGAGAGAAAAAATTATCTTGGCTGTGTTCTGCTACAGTTTTGTGACGCCTACGTACCTATGCAGTTTTTGAAAATGGAGTTTAGGCTCCTAAATGATGTTGTCACTTCTAAAACCTCGTCCTGTATATTGATTGCAATAACTATGGATCTAAAAGGAAACTGGCTTATATCTGGGAAAAGAGAGTTAAAGATTTGGAGATGAAAGGAAGTTGTGAGTGACTGAGTCTCACAGAACAGAATCTGCTTCAAGGAGGCTATGATGTGACATTGTTAGTCAAACTTTTCAAATCTGGAAAACAAAATTTAGTTTTCTAATGATGTATTAAAAGACCAAGGGGGAAAGGGCACTAATTTTCAATGATGCTAAACTGTCATGGAAACCCAAGGGAGATCAGCATCTTTGAAAATCAAGCAGCTTTTATTTAAGTGCTTAAATATGTATTCATGAGCCTAATTGTAATAATTCACTTTTCAAAGTTTTAATCATTGCTTTCATTTTTTTTCCTATTTAGTTGAGTTTATAGAATAACATATCAGATCTTTCCAGGAGACTCACTATAGCAGTTAATGTTTAGCATTTTATTATCTCTATTTTATGGTGTTTTCATTTTGGTAGCACTTTTTAAGTAGCACAAACAGTAAAACATTAAGCTTCACATCATTCATACTAAGCTGGGGCATGGTTTGTTTGTTATCCATTGTGGAAGTCTCACAGGAAGTCTGTGGAAAAGATGGAAATAAAATCTAGATTTTTCTGGCTTTTATTCCTGTGCTTTAGATCAGTGTTTCTCAACCTTTTTTTATTAAGTACTCCCTTTAAAAAAAATTATAAGTACCCCCAGTACGTAGTTTTCAGAAACACAAATTTTTCTTCTACCATTGCAACACATTTGTTTAAATAACGTAATCATAGCCAGACAGGCGATAAAATTTTGAGGTGTAAAAAGTACAAAAAATAATAAAGCACTGTAACAAAACAAAAATTCAGTTTTCTTCAGATTTCAATTGTTGACGTACCCCCCCCCCCCACACACACATCTCTCAAGTACCGCTATTGGTTCTCATACCACTGGTTCAGAAACACTGCTTCAGATCATCTCGCCTCTTTTCTTGTAACCTAGTTGTTGATAAAAGTTCCTAAAAGAATGGTCTAGTGATTAAAACTCAGTGCCAGAAATTAGGAGGACTGGATTTTATCCCTGACTCTAACTCCGATTATGAGAGAGGCCTCAATGTCTGTTCCAAAGAGGTGCAAGTGCTGCAAAGTACTTAAAGACGTAAGCTATGGCTACCCTATAGAGCTTTAGTGGTGCGGCTGCATTTTTGTAAACTCTGTAGGATAGCCACTCCAACAAGAGAGTGCTCTTCCCTCAGCTTAATTACACCAACTCCTAGTGAGTGTCAATAGTTATGTCAGTGGGAGAAGCTCTCTTGCCAACGTACGTTGTATTGTTCAGGGGCCTGGCTAATTCACATAACTAAGAAAAAGTTAATCTCAAATCCTGAGCAAGGAAAGAAGGAATTTTGAACGGAATGGCTGGAAGTTGCTACAATTTGAGAGTCATGGGTGGCAGTTGCATTCCAGAGGAATGTAATCAAAGTCTAAACTGCTACTTTGTTATGCTGCAACTTTCTGGCTCTGAAGAAACACTCCACTGAGCACTGCAAGTTACAGTGCTATAAAGCACGGCTGTAAATGGGCTCCCAGCCCTGGGAGCTACTCTCTTGCTGGAGGTGGTTTGCATAGTGTACTGGGAGAGCTATCTCTCAGCTTTTCTGCCGTGCCACACTTTCATTTTAAAGTGTTGCTAATGACTATGCTTCAATTTTAGAAGTCTAGACAAAGCCAGAAACTTTGGGGGAAAATAATTAGACATGTGTATGCTTGCTGGGAAAGGAGCACATGAGATGCTGAAAGAGAGAATCATAGAGGGCCACAGTGAGAATAGGAAGACAAATGGGGATCCATGGTAGAGAAGCTGAGAGAAGATAGGTGAGGAAGACTAGGAACCCCCTGCTCTTCCGGTGCACTTCATCTCTCTGCAACTTGCTTTTCATTAAACCTAAATCAGTAAGTCTTGGCTCATGCTCTTGCTACCCTTTTAATGAACCTATATAAACTTCCTAGGTGTTTCTGGGTGATGTTTAGCTCTGTGCTCTGGATCCATAAAAAGGGAATGTAAAAAATGTGCTCTATCTTGTGATATCATTTGCCTCATACTACCACATACAATGTTTTGTAGGCTTAGAATCCTTTCAGGTGACTTAATTAAAAGCATTGTCTCATTGTAGTAAACAAACATTATAATGGAAGGCCTTACTTAGACTACAGCTAAAAATACTGAATTTAGTTTTGGTTACCTCAGTGAGATTATACTTCCTTTCAGGTTTCACTGAAGCAACCATTCTGGCATTTTCTATTCATGCTCAGATGCAAAGCAAACTCTAACACAATCCTTGTCAGACTATTTTTTTCCAAGACCTCCTCACCCTGTGGGGTTCTGACTTTTTGGTAGAGACCAGTTGTTTTTGAAAGAATCTGTTTCAAAACAAGTTCCAGTGTGAGGAATTGCTCCTGCCTAGAGCAGGGGGCTGGACTTGATGACCTTCTGAGGTCTCTTCCAGCTCTCTGATTCTATGAATTGCACCCTATATGAAGATTCAGTGCAAGACCTAATTACAAAAAGTTAAACATGCCACGATTGCTGGTCAAAGGGAAAGAGAACCAATATGCATTAAGGATGAATTTGTCTGTCCTCAAGGCCTGACTATGTTTATTTTGAATAAGGTGTATCAGAGTCCCAGATTTATGTAATCCACACAAAGTAAAATGGAGGAGTCAGCCATTACTCAAGGTGGTCAAAATTGAGAATGTAACTATGATTCTTCCCTGTAGATATATCTTTGCAATCTGACATGACTATTGGGTCTGATCAGTAGGTTGACTGGATACAGAGGGTTGGTTCATCTGGGACTTCAATGCTAATACATGTTTTCTTTCTAATCACTGAACTAGAATCAAGGCTTAGAAAAGTTTTTACTGGTCCTGAAATCATTAGTACTAGTCCCGGCCAAAGTGCATTTATGCCCTGGGATATCATAACCCATTGGGCCTTTAAATCATGCATAACATCTAATACATTGTTTTCTTGTTATCCCGTTGAATATTAAGTACATAATATTTCTTAATCGTTTCATAAACTTTTGTTAATTTAATTGTAATTTCTTGTCTGAGAAAATTATGGGTGGTAGTTTGAGTCTCTTGACACTTCTGACATTACAAGCATTTTTTGTTTGTGCCTTCAAAAAGTGCTACAAACATCCAAGATTGAAAAGAGGTGAAAGTCTTTCTGCAGAATACTCACTTGAATGGACATTTCTTTTCAGATTTAGCTTTCATTATTTCATTTTCTTCATTATTATAGTGATGAACAATATATTGGCACTTCAGTAATCATGCTTATAAATGCTTTATGGGATACTATGATGTTGCTGAAATTCCTTTAACTCAGACTAGTTGTGTCTTGCTGTGCCTTGCTCTGTTTGTGTTTTGCTTACAAAACAGGTTTTTTATATGTATGTAGCACCTCTCATCAATTCGTAAGAAGTCCTTTTCAGAACATACCTTCAAACTCTTACCCTAAAATAATTATTTGTAAAGTATAAAGATTTCTGAGATGCTAACTAGCAGAGAAGAACAGTAACAGCATAATGGGCAGATGGAAGCTCAGCTGCTGGTTCAGATTTTTTTTCTTTCTTTTGATATCTGTTTGAAAAGGTCAATCAATGCTTTCAATAGATTTTAATTATGAAGTATCAACACCCTGACCCACTATATTCCTACCATTGCTACTCTCCTTTTCTATAGCTTCTTGTAGGCAATGATCAGAAACTTGCCTTTTTCATTTAGTCAGGTAAAGGGGTTCACCAACAGCTTAGTGGTTTTTTATTGTATTTTGAGTCTTAGAATCCTCTTGAATAACTTTTCACTCTGGACTGTTATTTTATGACATGTAGTAATGTGTCATTGTCATTCCAGTGTAAAGGTTTAGTATTTTTCTGTAGTTTATCAATTTTATTTTAATTATTTCACATTGTTACATTTTGTGCTATTGTCTGACAAGCTTGTGTACTGTCATCTTCTACAAGAAGGCCTCTTGAAATCATTGAATTTGCTTTCAAATGTTTTCCATTTAGAGCTACTGTACAATGTAATGTTTGTCACTTGAGATGCATTAATTAAGGGATTTTTGGATAACCAAACAAATAATAGAAGAGATTACTGACTTTGACTGTCAGAGTAGTGCTTTATGCAATATGTTTTGGACTAGATTGGTCAGATCTATGGGTGTTAAAGAGGGATGTGTGGCTAAGAAGCCTTCCATTTCCTAATCTATGTCGTTGCATGCAAGCAATGGTAATCACTTCCCACAATGGCATGGGGACATGGCCTTATGCCCTGCCATAAGAACTAATTAAGCTTGCTCAATACAGTTCTCTTTCAAAAGGTATCATAGCGGCCATGCTTTCTTTTTGAAGTACAATGCCTTTGGACACTCCCATTGAGGATGTACTTTTTCACTAACTTGACTGTAGCCAGAAGCTAAAATGCCACAGTCTGCCCCATCCCACCCACCCCCTTTTTTTGTAATTAGGTTTATTAATGAATATTTGTTTCATGATATAGGCATTATTTTAAGTTTATAAACTAATATTTTTACAATTTTTGTAGGTTTGCAAAGATACAAATTAGTGTATCAGAACCAATTATCCCATTCAGGGAGACAATAACAAGACCTCCAAAAGTTGACATGGTGAATGAGGAAATAGGAAAACAGCAGAAAGTTGCAGTCATACACCAGGCTAAAGAGGATCAGAATAAAGTCCCTGAAGGAGTTCAGGTTGATTCTGATGGCCTCATAACAATGTCTACACCAAATAAAAGTGCCACGCTCAGTGTAAGAGCCATGCCACTTCCAGAAGAGGTAACTCAGCTTCTTGAAGAAAACAGTGACTTAATTCGTACTATGGAGCAATTCAACTCATCTTTGAATGAGGATAAAAAAATGCATGAAATTAATCAAAAGATCCTTGGCAAGTTCCAGGAGTTTAAACAAAAATTAGAACAAAATCTGCAAGGAAGAAAGTGGAGAAATGCTGTTGATCAGATCTGGTCATTTGGCCCACGAAAATGTGGGCCTAATATTTTGTTAAATAAATTTGAAGGCCACAAAAAATCTGTGTGGCAGTGCCTTGATAAGACTACTAAAGAAGTGAGTAAATATCGAGATTTTGACAACAGCATAATAAGTGGGTTTCAGTTGGCTACACTTTCAGGTCCTATGTGTGAAGAACCTCTCATGGGTGTCTGTTTTATAATGGAAAAATGGGACATGAGTAAAGTGGAAGAGTACATGTCTGCTCATAGGCAGGATTCAGAGGAACTGGATGCTACAGAACAGACAAAAAATGAAGACAAAGTCACATCTCTAACCAGTAATACCACTGAATCATCCAGTGAAAATAAGGAACTCCAGGGTACAAGTCAAGGAAGCCCAAATTCATCTGCGAAATCAAGTAAACGCAAAGGAGAAATTGTGATTGCAGATTGTTATGGCCCTTTCTCTGGACAACTGATTGCCACCATGAAGGAAGCTTGTCGTTACGCCTTACAAGTGAAACCACAGAGACTTATGGCAGCTATGTATACATGTGAAATTATGGCCACAGCAGATGTTCTAGGTAAGAAAATATACAAATCTGTATAAATAATTTCATTGCTAAATGTTAAATCACATATTTTAATGCATTAGGCTTTGTCAGAAAGCCTAACATTTTACCAGAAGTATTTTATAATTGTCCAATTGATGATTACTGTGAATCTATGGTTCTCTAATAATGATATCATACTGAAAAATAACAAAAGATCTTTCTTCATTTGATTCAAATAGAAATAAGACTACATGCTTCGGGAGACATCAAGTAAAAGCATTAATTGTCTGACAAGAATTAAATTGTAGTTTAAATAGGGACACAAATATTAAAATACTATTCCACAGTTTAAATAATATGCTTTTGTGGTATCCAAGAGGCATTGAGCACTATAAATGTAAAGACAAAATCTTGCTCCAAAAGATTTGAAAGGAAATCTATTCTCTTTGTTAAACCAGGAGCAAAGTCTTGGTTGTAGGTCCCAGGTCCTCATTGATTTAAGAATTAAAGTCAGTGGTGTATTCAGATAGGATAGCAGGAAAAGTAAGGGAAAAAAGAAATCTTAAGCCTTTCTTAGTATCCAGTTAGTAGCTCTTTCTGTTTTTTTAAAATATTCTCTTTTCTCTAGGGTTGTCCTTACCCATATACAGAGTATGCAGCTGCGTAGGGCACCTGAAATTTTGGGGCATTACTAGATCTTAATGTCTTCCCACCCGTCTCTTCCTATTTCTGGTCTGTGGCTCTGCTTCCTCTGGAGAGGATCTAGCTAACTTAAAGTTGGAAGGGGGAAAAAAACCCTGCCAGACCTATTAGCAGAACACACAACCTGTGAAACAGCTATTCAAGTGGTAATGAAACCTTTTAACAGGCATTTGCCAACCACAGGTATATGCTGTCAGTTTCTGAATTTACTGTGTAAGTCTACAGTTTTAGTTTAAAATTTCCTTTAAAACTATTTCATTAGTGTGTTGCTGAATATTATAAAATCACATCTCTAAAAAAATCATTATTTTCTTCCCTTCCTGGCCCCAGGCTGCCATTGGGCATAAGTGCACTAGTTTAATCGTGCTGCATAGGGCCCCATAAATCCTAAGGACATATCTGCTTTTCTCCCATTAGCATATAAGTTACTCATTTTGCAAAACCACTGATTGCTAAACCTGTGTACTTTACATTACCGTAGTACTTATACTTACTTAAACCCATTTTATGACCTACTTTCATCACCATTTGTTACTTTTGATTGTGACCCAGATATTTCCATGTTAGTTGCAGCAACTTACTGGACCAAATTCATTGCATCAGTACATTGAGTCTATATTTAATCTAACTTTCCATTGCCCCAAAGCCACAAATATATTTATTTTGACTTAGTACAAACTACTGCTCACAACTGAAGCCATAATGTATCCCACACACAGTACTTGAAAATAGAGCTACGGTTATAAACAGATATAGGTTGGTAGCGGTTAGGCAGAACAAAAAATTCATTTCAGGAGCAAAACATGAGATTGAATAGTTACTGAAGAGAGATGCTTTGGATTTAGGTAGTGCTTTGTAGACGTTTCATATGTCTATTTGGTGAGAGAGGCACTCGGAAATATAGAAGCCTGGAATCGCTCTCGTGCACAACAAACTAAACATAAAAGTGTTTCTGTCCATAAAAAGTGTATTATTTTCATATATAATAAAGTAGAACTTAATCTGTTCAGTGCATTCAAGACCTTATATCAAAGCAAGAGATACTTATGAACAGGGCTTGACAGTTGCGGCGAAAACCACTCACCAGCTCCGCACTGCACATGCATGAGACCCGCACTGCACATGCGCGAACCGCCAGTGAACGGGGTGAACGGCTGAAATCTACTCGCCTGTGGTGAGTAGGTAAGCGGATTTGTCGAGCCCTGCTTATGAACATAAATGAGCAACTTCAGCATCCATCTGTCTCTGCTGCAGTACCCATGAACAGCAGAGCTGGTATAGTCCTGTTTGAATGTTGAGGCACACCCACCTGCCCAGCAGTGCGCCCTGCTCTGTGCAAGCTCTTTGTGCAGCAGACAGCAGCATGTGCTGTTACTGGGGAATCTGTGACTGCTGGTGATACAGATCTTCCTGTTATTCACCCCACTGGTAGGTATGTAAGCGACTAATCAACTAGTCAACTGTTCAATAAGCAAAAGCTATCAGACGACACACTAGTCAGCTAGTCGCTTCCCCTCCTTGCTTCCTCTATCAGAAAGAGCCCGCTGGGAATCTTGTACATTTCAAAGCAGAAGCACCGCATGGAGTCTGGAACCAGCAGGGGACTGTCTGAGGCTGGGGCAGAATACCACGCGGCACTTCCTCCATAGAAATGTAGCAACAGTCAGGCAGGCTCTTCCTACATTTCAAAGCAGAAGCTTCCTTATCGACTCATTGAATAGTCGGTGGAAATAGCATTGACTATTCGATTAGTTGATTAATCTAATTTTAACATCCCTACCCACTGCATCCTCCACTTCCTCCCTGACAATTTGCTCCAGTGTATCTCCTCAGTGACCATTTTATCTACTTGATTTGATTTTATCTACTTGAGTTGAGTGCTAGATTATGGAAATTGGGCAAAATGGTCTGAAGTGGCTAATAATGCTATTAAGATGAGAAAGTTGAAGAACAGAAGGGTGAGCTTTAAAAATGAGATGAAAATACTCCTGATGTGTTATATAAGAGCATTTTTTCAGTGCAGCCGTGGAAATTATTTCAGACTTTTCCTACATCCAGCAAATGCATGTTTTGGAAGTACAGTATTACCCATTATTGCTTCAGCAATATATATTACCTTTTAAAGCTTCCTGTTTCCCTGTCTGCATACAATTAAGTAAATACACCAATTCTGAAATTATAAATTCAGTATAATTTACTGCTGATTAAAGCTATGTTTTCACTGCCAAAAATGATGGGATTTTTACAGTGAGATAACTAATATACATTAGCTAGTTCACTCTAAAATCCTAGTTCAGACAACAAACAGCCAGTTTTTACTACAGTGAAGTTAGGCAAGGTCAAACCTGGGTGGGGAGTTTGCGTTGACCTTGCTGAGTCATTCTGCGGTTAAATCTGCTTGCACTATGTTTCTGTTCACATTTTCCACCTGTTAGCTATTTTGCTGTAAAAGCCCATCATTTTTTACAGAAAAATCATAATAAAAACAAAGAGGGGGAGGGCAGACATATGTTGTAAGCTTGCATACATCTAATTGAAGGGACTTCATTGTAAATTGGATGCCTGAATCCCATAAACACCTTCAAACTTTTCTGAAAGCACCTGCTCATTTCCAGTAGATTGTATTAAAATATCTGATTTCTCTAAGTCATTCACTATAAAACTCCTTCTGTCTCCCACCCCTCCTTCTGTTTTCTTTAACAGTTCTCTCTCTGAAAAACTCCAGATACATCATGAGCCTTCTAAATATCATATGCTCAGTGTTTATGTAACTGGTTCTTTCTGTTGATATTGCTGCCTTTTGGCTGTACAGCGTCTCTCCTCATTCATTACTAATGGGCTAATGCTTCCCACCTGTGGAGAATTTGGAGGCAGTCTCTTGTTTTTGCTGGCCTTTCTGCATAGGCCACCAGAATTTCTGCCTCCAGCAGTGAAACAAGCTTGTGGCTCAGTTTCTCTCTACTATGTTAGTGTAAAATCTATTTTTATTCATTTTTATGCAGTTGCAACTTAAAGTATCTCTACACAGCAAGCTTATTTCAAAATAGAGCATCCACACTGCAGGGAAACCTCAAAATTAGTCCAAGATAGGCTCCCCTAATGTGGATGCTCTATCTCGATTTAGAGCACCAGGAGGCACTGAGGAGGAATAATTTTAGAATGGCCCTGGTGAGGAGCTATTTTGACATAGCAGTACTGGAGCATCCACACGCACCATCTTCCAAAAGAGCTTTTTCAGAAGAGGCGTTATTCCTCATGGAATGAGGTTTACCAACATCGGAAAACGCCCTCCGTTATTTCGATTTTCTTTTGAAATAATGCAGTTGCTGTGTGGATGCTAGTATTGTTTTTCCGGAATAACGGCCATGATATTAACCACCTGGATCTGCTGTTACAGCACCTCCTTGCTGGATTCCTCTGCCCCACTCATCACATGATCCGTCTCCTGTCATCCATTTCCAGACAAACAGAGGCTAATTCCTACCCATCTTGGCTAATAGCCATTGATGGACCTAACCTCCATGAGTTTATTTAGCTCTTTTGAAGCCTGTTAAAGTCCCTAGTCTTCACAACGTCCTCTGGCAAGGAGTTCCACAGGTTGACCGTGTGTTGTATGAAGAAAAACTTTTTTCTTTGTTTTAAAACTGCTATCTATTCATTTCATTTGGTGACCCCTAGCTCTTCTATTATGGGAACAAGTAAACAACTTTTCCTTATTCACTTTTTCCACACCAGTCATGATTTTATAGACCTCTATCATATCCACCTTTAATCTCTTTTCTAACCTGAAAAGTTCACGTCTTTTTAATTTCTCTTCCTATGGCACCTGTTCCAGACCCCTGATCATTTTTGTTGCCCTTCTCTGAAACTTTTCCAATGCCAATATATCTTTTTTGAGATGAGGCGACCACATCTGTATGCAAAAGACCCCATAGACCATAAGAATGTTTGCACACTACACAGCTATAGCTTTTTAGACCAAAGGTTTTTTATATTTAATTAGGAAAGCCTACTTTGTGGCAAACAAGTTGTTCATCTTCTAGGAGTATAGACTTTACTTGTAGCGAAATGTCTCGGGTCAAATCCTTGTGTGATTTGTGACAAGCAGTGCATTCTAACCTGATGGCAAGAAGACAGTCATGCTACACCCAGAAGTAGCCATTGCTCATCCTAAGTAGCTGTCTTGCTCATGCAAACCTACAGAGGAGGAGCTATTGTAGCTGAGATTGCAGAGAGCCATCTGTCCTGAGTACTTGCAGAGGAAACCACCTCCTGCCTTCTGTTGAAGTAGGCTTATGACTGAGGTATGAGTGTTTACAGCAATTTGTTGGTTGGTAGCTACACCAAAGGTATCTAAGAAGGGACTCTGACCCTGGCAGAGGGAAGAATCTGGAGCAGAAGCTTCCAGGGAAACTTAGATAAATTTTCCTCCAATCCAAGAAAATCTTCGACACGGCAGAGACAAAAAGAGTATGTGTGTATGAGTCCTCATAGACTCTTCTTTTTGATCCACCATTCACACCCAGAGTATTAAGTTGCTTCTGTAGTCAGAACAAGGCATAGTCTACATCTTATGCACCTGTATTCATGCATGGACAGCAAATGGAAAGCTGATAGAAAGGGTCCATAGATACTTGTTCTTCAGAATCAAGAAAAGCTTTTGATCCCAATGCAGAGATGCTAACCCAGAGGTCAAAACAGACATGGCTTTGGGCATAATTGCCATAATGACAAGTATTTGCAAAGATCCAAAATTTCAGTGTGTCCCTTGTTTCCTGAGGTGCCATCAATCTCGAGTCCTAAGATTGCTGGTGCCATGCATGAACTTCCCAAAATTCAGCTGCTGACATTTCTTCTTTAGACATGGGACTATGCACATTATGCATCTGAATGTTCCTTTGTGGGCAGGTGGGTACAAACATGCTGACAGCCAGCTCAACTTTAATTCTAGACCTTTTCATACTGTATAAGCTATGGAAGCATTGAAAAAACAATTTCAAAAATCCCATATGTACATATCCTCTTAGTTCATTTTTATGCCTCTCTGGGTGTCTAAAGAAACAAACAATGGCACGAACATGTCTATATGGGATAAGATCAGCGGTCCACTTCTGATGGTGATCAGTACCAGCTGTATCTGTTGAATGTGCAATAATCTAAGTAGTGGGTACTTGCAGAGGGAAACCTCCTCTTACCTCTTGTTGAGCTTGGCTTCTGACTGAGGTGTGAGTGTTTACTACATCTGTTCTGAAACCAGAACAGATAATCAGAGGGCAAACATTCTTCATGGCAATGGATATATTTTCCTGGATCAATAAGAATCTGATACTAAGACAGTTCATGTGAAAGATACAGGAAAGAGGAAAAGGAAGATTTGAGGTGGTCGTCCTAGTCCTCCACTGACCCAGAAGGCACTTTGGACTTGGACCAAGGATCCCACATTCCTGCAAAACATTGGACCTCTTGCAGGAATCATCAGACCTCTTGAACTCCTTCATTCAGGCTATGTCCACACTGCACTTTTATTTCAGAATAAGCTATTCCAGAATAGTTATTCTGAAATAGCTTATTACAAAATAGCACGTCTACCCTGCAGGGAAGCCTCAGAATTAGTCTGAGGCAGGCTTCCCTAATGTAGACATGCTATTTTGATTTAGAGCCCCAGGAGGCATTGGGGAGGAATAAGTTAGGATGGTCCTGGTGAGAGGCTATTTTGAAATAGTGGAAGTGGGGCATCTATACAGCCCCTATTTCGAAGTTATTTCGGAATAGGCATTATTCTTCATAGAACGAGGTTTTCAGAAGGAGGAATAAGCCTCCCGTTATTTCAAAATTATTTTGAAATAATGCTTCTGTTGTTTAGACACTCGCATTATTATTTCCGAATAACGGCCATTTTACTGAAATAACTTTGCTGTATAGACACACTCAGTCTGGGAACACCTACAGCTAACTGTGTGGGAATCAGAACTGTAGTTCATTACAAATTATTAGACTATTTTAGATACAGTTTGGTATCTAAAACTCAGCCAAGATATTTTTCATTGATATGGTCAAATTTATGTTTTTGGTGTAAGGAGAAACAGAGTTCTTTGAAAGTCTCAGAGGACTAGCTGTGTTAATTTGTAACTTTAAAAATGAGTGGTCCTGTGGCACCTTAGAAACAAAGTATATACAGAGAGATAGTAATAGAGATGTAGCCGAGAGTGAGTGAGTGTAAAAGTATCACTTGTGTGGGCAAAACCCACTTCTTCAGATGAGCTTGAGTGAAGTAAAAATGTTCTTTGGGGCATGGTTTGCCTCTTTCTTTGTTCAGAGTCTAGCACAGTTGTGCTATGACCTCTGGATGCTGTTGAGATGCAGATGATATAATCCAAAGTTGTCAGCTACACTAACGTTTCCCCAGGCAGTCTGGTTGGATCCCACAGAGAAGCACCTTAGAAACATGGATATTAGCCATACCAACATTTTGTGGACAAGTACATTGGATCCTCATTTGGAGTAGCAGCTGCCAAGTTTTTCACAATGACAAATTAGACAAGCCTCTGGCTGTCCTTTCTAGTCACCATTATCTCCAAAAGGCAAATTCTGCAGTTTACTGCCATAGCTATGCTGCTTTTCTCATGAGGAAATGGTTATCCATATAGCTTCAGTTCAAGGTAAGCTCCTCTTTCTCAATTCCTGGGAAAAACTTCTCTATCATTTTGTTCTGACCTGTGCAAAGTTGTGGCATAAATGGGTGTTTCTAGAATTCAAAAGAGACATCTCAAGCATATGGATTACATATGCCAGTTGTACCCTGGTCATCTCATTGTATGCAAATTGCCCATGCCTTTGGGCCTCAAGGTTGCTGCAGGCAATATCTAAAAGTCCTGCAGCAGTTGGTGTGCTGTGCATCTGGAATAATATTCACAGAAGTCCACAGGGAGAGAGGCGGGGGGAGGAAGTGTGTGAGCCTCGGCTGAGAAAGATTTGCAAAGTATGTTTCCATTCCTCTCTAGAGGCATCCTTTGGCAGGATGCTTCTATTGGGTTGGTTCCCAGATAACTCTTTAGTTTATAAAGCACTTGCTTTGTATGGGGTGAACTTCCATTCCTGTCTGTTTTCTGCTGTAAGAATTAAACTCTGCTTATCCTTCCCCTCCTTTCTTCTGTGATTCACTTTACACTATTACCAGTTAGTAATGAATGAGGAGAGCCAATGTGCAACAGAATGAGAATCTTACCTGTTAATTTTCTTTTTTAGTACCTTTTCTCCAAATTCAATGACCAGAATATAAAAGCTAATTTAATGCATTATATCAAATTGTCTTTATGCTAATTGGCTGCTGAAAAACAGCTATGGAAAAACTCTTCCTGTGGCCTGTGCTGAAGGGCAGAGCTTAGCCTCAGAGCCTCCACCAACAATATTGAACCAATTCTGTCCCCCACTTGTTCCATAGATGGGCGATGGGACTTTAGCCCATTAGTAATGAATTCTGAGAGAAGCTGCTAACGCAAGAAAATGATCAGGTAAGATATTTCTCGTTTAGGCTGTTGATCCTTCTCTTTTTTTTTTTCTTCTGGCAAATTTCTGTCTTGAATTTTGCTGACCTGAGAGAAATTATTTTACCATAACACTGTTCTACTGGTAACATAAACATTGGTACTGTTCTTTACAGCTCTAACTTGTTTATAAATATAGCATGCAATTCTGTTCACCTCATAGAGCGTGAATAGTCAGTTTCATGTTAATTCCTTATTTACTGTACATATAGCTATTAAGAGATACATTATAACTTTTATGGCATCTTTATTTTTAAAGAGTTGAACTTCATTAAGTGCAGATGTATAAGTAAATTATACCTTATTCATACTTTTTGATGTATTGCAGTATCACAATATTGCTCTATTGCATGAATTCAGAATACATTTCCTTTTTCAGATATTTAGACATTAAAAAAGTGTTTCCTGCATACATAAAGGCACATGTGCATACACAACCAGAGAAAAAGATAGCTTAGCACAGGTTAGAAACCAACCTGCCGGTAGGCATGGAGCTGTGATTGGACCCTCTATTGCCAGTACTTTAACCTATTCGGTAAAACACTGTACTATTCTCTAGCCTACCCTCAGCACATCTTCCAGTGATTCAGATTACCCCAGCTCCCCTCAAGGGCCAGGCTCTGCAGCATCCAGAGGATCTACACACAAGCCCTTCTGGCATCCAATATCCTGACTCCCTCACCCACCCCAAATCTCCATCCAGTGTAGTCCAAAACGAGGTGGAGGGAGGTTTCAGGATTTCTCCCAAAGAACAGTTTTGGTTTTTAGAATCAGATTCTCAGATAATGTCTCTGTGGCACCAGTGACTTCAGCAACAATCGATGCTACTTGAATGAAGTAGCATATAATTGAAAAACCTTTAGTGAGCTGAAAAAAAAATCTCTTCTCACTTTTCTCTCAATTTTCTCTCACTCTTCTCACTGTTTTGGGAAAACAGACTCCAGTAACACTTGGCCAAGACTACAGCTCAACATGTGCCTCTCCACTATGCTTGACAGACTAGTTCCTTTTAATAAATGGTGCTGGTAATATCTGGTGTATGCGTGTTCAAGGTTTCAACTCTGCTATTAAAACAAAAGGAATAAAACAAATATTTTAAAACTAATATTAATATCCTGTAATCTATTTGGAAACTTACTTATTTTAACAGTTCGTTTTTAATAAATTCTGCATGTTACCATGAATATTTCCAGTGACCTTGATAATGATCTTGTGCAATGTGTGTGCATGTCTAAGCTTGTGTTTTAAAGTACAGGTTGAACCTCTGTTAACTGGGACTCCCTGAGCTGGACCACAAATGTTCTAGTACCAGAGAGTCCCAGTGGAAGGCTGGTGGCTGGGCTTCCCACAGCTGGTCTCCCTGCAGCTTGGTTGCCTAGCACCTGCAGCTAGGTACAATCCAGCAGGACTGCCCGGTGCATCCAGGAGTCCAGCGCACCACAGCAGGGCTGCCTGGTGCATCCAAGAGCCCAGTGCACTGCAGTGGTGCTACCCAGCACATCCAGGAGACCAGTGCACTGCAGCGGGGCTGCTAGATGTGGCCTGGAGCCCAGCACACAGGGAGCTGGATTGGAGCTGGGCTGCCTGGTTTAGCAAGGAAGAGGTGGACTGGCAGAGCAGTGGCGGGGGGGGGGGGGGGGTGCAGGGAGCCGGTCAAGAGGCTGGCAGCCGGTCCAGGGCTGGAGGGGCTGGTAGCAGGGGGACTAGATATGACCTCCCCTGGTCCGGCAAAATCCTTCATCTGAGATCAGTCAGGTCCTGAGGGTGCTGGACCCGGGAGGTCCAACCTGTAGTGTACAGTTGTGAGCTGTATAAAAAATACAGCCTTTTACTGTTTCAGAATTCCCTAGATGCTCTCAAGGTTTTCTTAGATTTGAAATTGATTAGCCTATATCAGCAAATCTCATATATGCATTCCACACCGAGTATGTTTGTCTAGAAAATGCTCTGACCTTTTTGTGTCTGATTTCACCATTTAGACCTGAAACACTTCCCCCCCCCCCCCCCCCCAATTTTGTAACTAAAAAGAAAGCAACATATATAGTAACAGTGAAATTCACCTAGATGAAGAGAACCATGTGAGGGGTGCAGTAGGAGGGATAATGTCCTGGCAAGATCATGGGCAAGAATAGAAAATATCATTGGAGGTGATAGGCAAGTGCTATTAGATCTACATTTATTTGAATCTACTGGCCTGCAGATATTGTAGTGAGGCTGGAAAGATTCACTAACCATTGTTCCCATTCATAGGGCTTATCTGTAGGTTAGATTTCACCACCTCACAGGCTCTGCAAGTTCCCCACAGAAAGCCTAATGCTTTGGCCTTGAAGGATTTCATTTCATTTTATAATAATGTAATTTTTACATGTATATATTTGTGTGTGCAGAATGTTGATGCAGTGTGTGAAATAAGTAACAAGGAGTCAGAAGTGAGAGAGAACTTTCTAGAAACAGCAGAGTTGACTCGACAATGGGGATAATTACCAATAAAATGTCTGACATCACACTGATATGTTCTTTTCAGTGTATACACTTTAAATCATTCAAGCTTAATGATTTCTTTACTGCAGTGTGCCTTTGAGAAATATGCATAATATTGTCATAAAATGTACGCAAGTATAGCAACCACTTGGTAGTAGTAATTTTATTAAATATGTGTATATACTGTGGATTTGCATCTCTTGCTAATTAACAAATTTATGTTTTGTATGATTTTAATCCACCTACAATCTTACAGGAAAGTGACCAAGTCATCGAAAATATATCCTGTATACAGTATTTCAATAAATAATTATGTTTGCCTTAAAGCAGAGGATGTGAAAGGCTCAGTAAAGTAATAAGACTTATGCCTTTGCAGGTCGTGTATATGCCGTCTTGTCCAAAAGAGAAGGCCGCGTATTACAAGAGGAGATGAAAGAGGGGACTGACATGTTTATTATTAAGGCAGTGCTGCCAGTAGCAGAAAGCTTTGGGTTTGCTGATGAAATCAGGAAGAGAACAAGTGGCCTGGCCAGTCCGCAGCTGGTGTTCAGCCACTGGGAGGTAAAAGATCTATTCATTCCAGCTGTTTTGGTGATCTATTTCCTGTAGATGTGGCAGAAAAAAAAATAGAGGGAAAGGTTAAGTTTTGGCCAAGTTGTGCCTCTGCTTCATTCTTTTCAAAATAAAGAGGAAACATTAGCTTTTATGCTCTTCAGAAATAAATATTTCTATCCTGTTTAGATAGTTTTAGATGTTTTGAAAAGTAAAAGAAGTGTTTTGGATAACAAAATAATTCTTTCACAACATATTTTTGCTAGAGTTGATATACTGCTGTTTTCATGTGAGTTCTGGTTACTGGCTTCAAATAAATGTTACCATTAAGACAAAATGTGGCAATAAATTCTGTCATATGAGAAATAATTTTCATTGGTCAATAAAATATTCTGTTGTTGATCAGCAAGCTTTTCTGGACAAAACTATAGGTCAGTAGTTATAAAGAAGTAATCAACATAGATTTGGATACTAGAAAGCAGAATAGGTTTGAATAATTCAAAGCCAGGATTGGTGGGCAGTGTTTTCAAGACCCTTTCCAAAGGAAAGGGAAATGGTATCTGTCTTTGGCACTTCAAAAAGAAATGGAGAGGTGAAAGTGATCCCTGTAAATAGGGACTAATGGAAGTGGTGAAACTTTTTTTTAAGAAACGAAATCAGTTCAGAGACATGTGCCACTTTATTCCCATCATACGGATTGTTGATCTTGAAGAAGAGGAAGCAGGGAAGGCTTTCAGTTTCAACTCTGTTTAATAAAAGTGAATAGTAAAAAAGCTCAGAAGACCCATTGAAGTAGCTAAAAACAGGTTCATGAGTAAGAACAGTCAGCCATTCTGCCCTTTCCATTTTAAAATAATGTTCAGGTTCAGTTTAGCTTTTCTGGTCACTTTTAAAAATCAGTTTACAAAGTGAGAAATTCAGACATTGATTTTAAAAAAGTCGGATGTTTATTATCTTCTGCTGAGTTGCTATTTTGTGACTTCACAAATAAGCACTCCCTAGTATACCTGAGATTTATTTCTTGGGGTGATAGTCTCAAATAGGTAGTAGTGTTAGTCTGTAACTAAATATATAACAATGAGGTAATATTATATGACAGTGGGTTGCTAACTATGGCCAGTAGAGCATTCTTTGTCAATGGAATGTTTGCCAATGGTCCAAAGAGAAATGATTGGTCACATGATGCTGGCTTCTCTTCCTTATTTCCAGCTTCTAAATTGTACTAAAAGATGCTTACAAAGACATTCATAATATATTTTATATGAACTATTATCCCCACAGAGGCCGTGTCCAGACTCAGGGGTTTTTTCGGGAAAAGTAGCCTTTTCCCGAAAAAACTTCCCCTGCGTCCAGACTCAAGCCGCGTTCTTTCGAAATTATTTCGAAAGAACGCGGCTTTTCTTTCGATGGCGGTAAACCTCATTTCACGAGGAAGAACGCCTTCTTTCGAAAGTTCCTCTTTCGAAAGAAGGCGTTCTTCAATGTAAAGAGGCCGTCTTCGAAAGAGAGCATCCAGACTCGCTGGGTGCTCTCTTTTGAAAAAGCGGATTTCTCTTTCGAAAGATCCGCCTGCAGTCTAGACGCGATCTTTCGAAAGAGGCTCTTTCGAAAGATGCTTTCGAAAGAGCCTCTTTCAAAAGAAGCCTGCAGTCTAGACATAGCCAGAGATAATATGTGATCACTGAGGGTGGAAAGGAAGAAGAGTCCATGCAGTCTCAACTTGAGAGAGCCACAGTATGAAAGTGTGGGAACACCTAACATAGTACGTTTAGGAGACTACTTTTCTTCTTTCTCAGTGATGATACCACACACCAGTATTACAAAATGTGGTGTGCCAAGTGCTAACTCTCAGCAGTAATATTGTAGGTTTCTCAGCCTCGTCTAGCATTGCACGATTTTTGCTCAGAATACAGGTTATACACTAAACTGTAGAGCAGAAAGAGGAAAGACTGAGAACTTAGTCTTCACGGAAAAGCAAAGAGAAAAGATTTAGGGAAATAACCGGGTAGAAAGAAAACCAAGTTGAAAACATGAAGAGGAAACGCAGAAAATTAATTAGAAAGGGAAAAGGAGACCTTAAAAAACAGTCCAGAAGGAAGGGAGAGAAAATGGACAGAGAACAGGTGAAATTCAGCAAGAGCTTTGGGGGCATAGGGCGTTACATTCAAATTCATTACAAATTAGGCTTTGTCTACACTTCTAAAATTAATATGTAGCCATGGCAGCACTTTCACTTTAAACCACCTTCACCAAAGGACTAGCTAACAGCTCTGGGAGCCTGTTTACCACTAATACTTTAGAGTGCTGTAACTGGCTCCATGGGAGATTCACATCCCTGAGCCAGAAAGTTGAAGCACAGTAAAGTGGCAACGTAGACTTAGCTTTAGAGCTCCAAATTAAAAAAAAAAAAAAAAAAGGAGGGGTAAGAACCACTGTGTTCAGTGTTTCTAAACCTGTTAGGAGGTGGCTTATCTCCAAAGCACCTCAACAACAAAGCTGTCCTGTTTCCACTATTATTACAGAGCAGGTAAATCAATTCAGAGAGTTGGGGAGAATGTTATTTCTAGATTGGAAATTACCAGATAACAAATTTTCCTTCAGAATTTCTTTAGGATTCATAACTGTCATGCTCCCACTAAATAAACCCATTTGTTTCTCAGTAGGATGGAACGGAAACATTCATGTGAGTATATGCACAGAGTTTCTGCCACTGAACCCTAGTTTCAGGAACCAATTGAACAAATTTCCAGTTATAAAAACGTAATTGCTGCTGTTATAAAAATGCGGGCCCCTTTGTTTTGGATAACTACTCACTGGTATCATAGGCGCACTTTGAACTATCTAGCTGTCATGGGCATTTCTAGATTTGATTGAAATGATATCCTGATTTATTTGCCAAGGTAGAAGAAATATGTGGCTAGAGATGGGCGAATAACTGATTTTTGGGTTACTTGGCAGTTCTGAAAACTGGGGGAGGGGAGGAGAGGAATTGGTTTGCATTGAACTGAATCCAAACATCCCAACATTTTTCAGCAAATAAAAAAAGTCCCTCTTGGATCATATGAAACGTGTAATTGTTCCTGGGCATTTTTAAAGGGCTAGATTCATAAAACATCCAGAAGGGAAAAGTGGTGGGCAATGTGGCCTCCACTTGTAACTCTTAGCTCAATGGTTAGGGCACTCATTCAGGCTATGGGAGATGCAGGCTGAGATATCTGCTCTGCTTGATATATAACAGGGATTTGAACTCCTCCCTCCCAAGAAAGCACTGTAACTAACTACTGGGGCATGGAGTATTTCTAGGGCAGGTATCTCTCAATCTGTCCTGTTGAAGATAATTTACACATTCCAATCTGGGCTATGATTAGCTATTATTTTACTGTTTTAATTATTTCAAGGTAAATGTATTTCAAAAGTAAACTTGATTCCACGCAAATTTTTAGAGTAGTGTTAGATAAACATTAGAATAGTCTCCGCAACTTACTGTACTGTTCTAGGAGAAGTTAGAGAAAATAAGGATGAATGTGGGGAATGATAAATCGGAGGTGGGCAATAACCAGGCCATGGGTCAGACATGATTCATCAGGGTTAGCTACTGGCAGGCTGCAAGACGCTTTGTTTACCTGAGCGTCTGTAAGTATGGTTGCTCGTAGCTCCCAGTGATCACAGTTTGCAGTTCTTGGCCAATGGGTGTTGTAAGCAGCCGTACCTGCAGATGCTCAGGTAAACAGAGTATCTGATGGTACATCAGTAATTAGCCCTGACAAACAGCATCTGGCCCGAAGGCCAGTTATTGCCCACCTGTGTGTTTGGTATGATGGATTCATCTTCATCTGAAGTCTTTCAGTCAAGACTATACGTTTTTAAAGTGTATAACTTAAACAGAAGTTATGGGCTTGATACAGAAATTGTGTGTGGTTCTTTGGCCTGTGTTATAGAGGTGATCTGACAAGGTAATATAACAGTCCTTTTGGCCTTAAAATCTATTAATCTGTAATCAGATTCAGCTCCAAATAAATTGTCATCTTGATAGTAATCCTGACAGTGAGAGTAAAATATAAATTAATACATAAATATTTAACTCTGTGAAAAATATTACCCTTCACCATCATCAAAAAAGCTGGGTTTTTTGCAAAACATTGGAGAAATACTGGCAAAACTTCGATTTTTATATAGAGGCTTCTACTTTCATACTTGCTACATAAGGGAGGCATTAATGGTCCATCTCCACAGATCCATTTGTGGACTAGTTCTAGGGTAACCAGATGTCCTGATTTTAAACGGACTGTCCTGGTATTTGTGGCTTTGTCTTAGATAAACATGTATTACTTTCCACCCCTTTCCCAATTTTTCACCATTGCTGTCTGGTCACCCTAAAGCACTTTTATTAGGGATATTTTCTGAAATCTTGAAATATCATGTGTCTCCAAAAATAATGTTAATGTTTACCTCAGTTGACAGATATTCAAAACAGAGGAGGAACAAATCAGTGATTTTTTTTTAAACTTAAGAAAAAAAATCTCTGATATGCCTGGTCAGTTTGTAGAATCATAGAACTGTAAGGAACCTTGAGAGGTCACGAAGTCCAGTCCCTTGCACTCCTGGCAGAACCGAGCACCATCTATCGGGCCATGGTCCTCTAGCTGCTGGGCCACGGCGGCTCCCAGGGCCAGGGCTAGGGCTGGAGTACACTGCTTTTGCCGCAGCTGTTGGGAGAAGCGTATCCTCTGCATCTCTCAGCCAACCAGCACTAGGCAGGTGCAGTGTCTCCTCCTGGCCACAGAGGCACTGTTCTGTGGCTGGGAGGAAACCTTGCACCGCATGACCCCCTCCACCTCCGCTGCACTGCAAAACACTCTTTTGTGGTAGGGAGGAGACCCCACCCTTGCCTGGCACTGGTTGGCTGAGGCGGGGCAGGATACACCTCTTCCCAACAGCTGTGGTGGGAGGGGAGGCACTGGATAGTGTGCCCCAGCCCCACCCCTAGAGCCACAGGCAGCAGCTCATGGCAAGGTGAGGGAGGGCAGGCAAGGCAATGAGGCCTCCAGGGACAGGGCTAGTACTGGAGGGCTCTGGAGGCTAAACTAGTAGTGGAGGGGATTATGGGGGCAGGGCTGGCACTGGGGGGCTCTGGGGACGGGGCTAATATTGAGTGCTGGCACTGGGGGGAGGGTCAGAGGGTTGGTTGCTGTGGGGCTCTGAAAACAGGAGGCTGGTATTGGGATGTCTGGTGGTGTGGGGGGCTCTAAGGGGTAAAGGGCTGGCATTGAGGGCTTTGATGGTGGGAAGCTGGTACTGGGAGGGTTGGGTGAAGGGAACTCTGGGGTCAGTGGCTGGCACTTTGGGCTAGTGGAGGAGTGGGGGGGCACTACGGGTTAGGGCGGGCTCTGCGAGTAGGCTTTTGGCGGCCTGGCAATGTTTTATTTACAAGTCCATAATTTGCTTAATGAATATGCAAATACATGTTACTGGTCTGCCAAACGTTTGTAAATAGGTTTGTTGGTCCTTGGTATCAAAAAAGTTGGGAACCACTGATCTAGACCATCCCGGACAGGTGTTTGTCAAACCTGCTCTTAAAAATCTCCAATGATGGAGATTTCACAACTTCCCTAGACAATTTAGTCCAGTGCTTAACCACCCTGAAAGTCAGGAAGCTTTTCCTAATGTCCAACCTAAATCTCCTTTGCTGCAATTTAAGTCCCATTGCTCCTTGTCCTATCATCAGAGGTCAAGGAGAATATTTTTTCTCCCTCTTCCTTGTAACAATTTTTTAGGTACTTGTAAAATCTTATCATATTCCCTCTTATTCTGTTTTCCAGTCCAAACAAACCCAGTTCTTTCAGTCGTCCCTCATAGGTCATATTTTCTAAACTTTTAATTATTTTAGTTGCTCTTCTTTGGACCTTCTCCTATTTGTCCATCTTTCTTGAAATGTGGCACCCAAAACTGGACATAGAACTCCAGTTGAGGCCTAATCAGCATGGAGTAGAGTGGAAGAATTCCTTATTGTGTCTTGCTTACAACACTCTTGTTAATACATTCCAGAATGATGATTGCCTTTTTTGCAACAGTGTAGTTCAGAACATGCAAATATATGTATGTACTCTTGTCATCATGGAATTTACAAACAAAAGTCCCAGTTCCACCTTTGGATGCAAGTAACATAAACCCCAGACAAATGCATACTTTAGGCATATACTTTATTTTGCACACACAAATGATCTCCTTGATTTCCTGGTGACTACTCCTATGTCAAAGTGCAGTGTCAGGGTCTACCACTACATACTATTATAATTAATACAAATCTGAGGAACTGGGCAGTTCTTCATTCTGGTCTTTAAACACAAGCAACTGTATGCCCTAGTTCAGTTACTGCAGTTTTGTGGTAGGGCAATTCCATAACTAAAGAACACATTTTAAAATTTAACTATCTTGCCAAGTTGGCTTTGAAACCTATACTGGTGAATTGCCAAACAATCTAATCATTTTCTGACAGCCATATAACCTGCCAAGGTTTTATGGTATCTTTTTTTTCCTTTCTTGCTGTGAGAATAGGTCAGCATGTTGCATGAAATAAAAATGATGGAATAAGTAAAGTCCAAGGAGTAGAAAAATATTATTTCTCACTGTTGCTACCACCATCACTGGTGGTTATGGTGTGAAATCCTATAGAAAGTATCCATATGTTAACATAAGATTTGAGGCTGAAAGATGCTACACAAATTTAAATAATTATTCTTTTTAAATAATTTTCATTGCTTTCATTAAATACATTGATTTTTATTTTTAGGTACAAATCCCATAGGCTATTAGATTTAGGTTTCTAACCACTTTTTCAGAGTATTAGTGATCAGTTACCTCAAGTTTTAGTTGTAACCAGAAGGCGCTGCATGATCTATGCAGATATTAACCCCAGTTGACCTTTAGGATAATTTTAGAAATTAAAAACCATATATCGGTCCTCTCTGAAAATATTAAAATGAAAATCCTCCAGCTACAGAATACTCCAGAAAGTCACTTTTGTTCTTAGGTTGGGGGAGGAGTATGTCATAAAAATGTAAACTTTTTCCATAAACTGTTTGGTGGGAGAGTTGCAATCTTTTGAAATCTCCAGCCATTGAAAAAGAATTGAGTATTATGGCTCAAAATACTGCTTTCGTCTGCAGAGGCTCTTGGAAGTTGGTTCTAGAATTGAAATAAATGGTCTTTGCTATCCAGTTTCTAACTTTTGTCAATGTTTTCAATTGTATTCTGTCAAACCTATGTAATTTCCAATTGTGCTTTTGATGGAAAATAGTTTGAGTAGATAGCAGAAATAAAATTATATACATTTTCCAAGGTAATCACTGAAGTCAGCAATCTGTTTGTACAATTTCTTCCTTCAGATACCTATATGAAAGTAATGCAATAGATTTGAAAAACAAATGTTGTATAGTATGTAATTCTTTGGTTCATAACTTGTATAGTGCACGTTCTGGCACAGAGACATCTCTTTGCTTCATGTCTCTTTGGTGAGGAGACAGGTAGGTATTCTTTGCCGGCTGTATGATTTAAACTATTTACCTTTCCCTTTCTGGTTCATTTACCACTGCAGAGGGGCATCTGAGGAAATGAAATTCTCCGGTAGCCTCCTAGTTCCTGTGGCAAGGCTCTGGAATATTTCTCATGGTCTCTATATTTCTCCTGGAACAGTTCGTGTCAGAGTTTCCTGCCCTACTCTCCACAGCTGTTTGCAGACTTTTATGAGCCAGACCCAAAGGGGAATCTTTCTTTCTATGTGATACTTTCTTAGAGCTCTCAGTCCTTGCTCTTTGTCTTTGATCCTCTGCCAGAAACCCTGTCTCTGATCTGCTGACCAGACACCTCAATTTTAGTCTATTAAGAACACGGCATTTATATTTTATAGTGATGGGTACTATTTAAAAGACAAAGATCTCTCTCCCCTCCTTAGTTTCCTGAATTGGAAGTTCACTGTCTGGCATCTGATGGAGACATATCCTACAGTGTCTCAGTGATGGATATTGTTTCTGCCTTATCCACATCTGAAACCACCACTTATCAGTCCAAGAGTGGTTCTGCATGGCTGCTATTGCCTAGCCATACAGGTAAATTAGTAGGTCATAGTCCTTCTTTGTGTCAGCAATTTATGGATATTCTCCATGTGTCAGAGGAAAAACCTCAATCATTAAAATGAGGAGCAGGGGGGCAGAGGATGTAGGGACTACAAGACCTGAGTGAGGACACTTGGCTAAGAGGTTACATGCTGCATGTAAAAGTTAGTGATGTATTTTTTCTGACTTCTGAGTTTTTCTCTTACTTCTCTTAAAAAAGAGCAGAATATATTCATTTAAGCATTTTTAATTTTAAACATAATGGTCAGCTATCAGCTTGACATTGCCCATCTTCAAGTTTGATATAGACACAGTCAGTGTTCCCTGTGAGATGAGTGCTTGGGCAACCACCCTGGGGAGATTCAAATGCTGCCCTGCTGATTAGCAGAGCACACACAGCCAACTGGTGGTGCACATCCCCACATGCCTCAGTGCATATGACAACATTTATTCTGCACATGGATGGAAAAACAGAGGGGACATTGGATACAGTTAATTTACAACTTGTCTCCTAAGAAACATGCATACTGTTTCTCATGAATACAAAGCTCCTAATTTCACATAGTGGGTCTTGTGCTTCTGGGTAGTAGTACACTGAGTATTATCTTTCTCCCTCTAGCCTTTGGATTTCTGGGGCCCGAAGAGGCTGTTTCCTAGGAAATGCTCTCTCTGCCCCTCGCCTCTGTACCTACACTGTTCCTTACTGGTACTTGACAGCATCTCTTCAGTTCCTGCTCTCCAGTAGCACATCTTCCTCCCACCACTCAGCACACCACTAAATTGACAAAAGGGGATTTGATTGGCTCCAGATTTGGTCCTTGATAGGTTTGATTGAGAAACCTGGAACCAAACTTTTTTTTACTTGTTCTAGTATGTTTTTGATTGACTTCAGGTGTCTTAATTAACCTGGAGTAGACTTTGATTACTACAGAAACAGGGACTTGTTTAACCTGCACTAAGCTACCTGCTTTCTGTTACTTTCTTGTAGCCATCTTGGCCTGACTCCATCGCAATATATGTTCTCAAGCAAATGCCTTTTAAATTGTTTTCCATGCTTTGTGCTGGTCCAAAGTTATTTTTGGAAAGAAAAGTCCATTCTTTTTTTGAGTTGTGCATGAAGAGGTAATATTTTCCAAATATGTTCTGATTGGGTTGTTTGTCCCTGTATATCTTAATAAAATTGCTGACAATAAAAGAAGTCAGGTTTGAAGTTTCTATAGTCCTCATCAGACTAAAACAAAAATGAATCCACAATTGAAGAAAATTGGTTTCAGCAGCTTTAAAATTGTATATCTTTAACCTTAGTAGTTCTTTATGTTCTCATTAAACTATTTCTGTTTTGGCTTTGAAGGATCTCCTTAGTTAAAGGTGCACTACAGTTTCGGACTTTTTAAAAGGGAAGGAACTCCAAACAGAATTATTTGATCCAAAAAGCTAGTGTTAATGCAGTTTTAAGGATGAAAAATATAGCACTCAAGTCATATAGAATCCAAAGGTTAAAGTTTACTGTAATATTAATTCAAACTTTTTTGGCTGGGAATAAAACTGGATAACTGCTGCCAAATAATAACTGCCCTAGTGTATGAATTAGATATATCATTGTTTTTAGGGCCATTCATCAAATACCATGTTGAGGAAAGTGGAACATAAATAGAATAAAGTAAAATTTGTGTTTGTATGCCACTGAGACAAAAGAAATATTTTCATTACTATTGGAGATTTTTCCATTCCAAATTTACTCTATGCTCAGAGTGAGGAAACAAGAATAAAACACTGCACTATATTCTGGCTACAAATGTGGAGGAACTGACTCCACCTCTTTGCCACTTATCCTAATCCCCAACCAGATGTTTTGTGCAAGACCCCAGAATCCAAGATCTTTAATGACTGTGATCAAGTAGTCATTCATCTTTTCCTTGAATTCCTTTCAGAGAGTAGTATGCTTCAGCATCTTAAGGGCTAAGCTTTGTGATAAGAACATAAGAACAGCCATACTGGGTCAGACCAAAGGTCCATCTAGCTCAGTAGCCTGTCTGCCGACAGTGGCCAGCACCCGGTGCCCCAGAGAGGGTGGACCAAAGACAATGATCAAGCGATTTGTCTCCTGCCATCCCTCTCCAGCCTCTGACAAACAGAGGCCAGGGACACCATTTCTATCCCATGACTAATAGCCTTTTATGGACCTAACCTTCATGAAATTATCTAGCTTCTCTTTAAACTCTGCTATAGTCCTAGCCTTCACAGCCTCCTCTGGCAAGGAGTTCCACAGGTTGACTACACGCTGTGTGAAAAAGAACTTTCTTTTATTAGTTTTAAACCTGCTACCCATTAATTTCATTTGGTGTCCTCTAGTTCTTCTGTTATGGGAACTAATAAATAACTTTTCTTTATCTGCCCTCTCATTCATATGTGATGATGAAATATGTTCTGTTTTCTGCTATAGGTTGATCCTCTCTAGTCTGGAACCCTCAGTACTTGACCGGTTCCGAACAATACAGTTTTCTGGACCACAGGAAGTCAATATTGTCTAGCAGCATTACCAATACTTCCACTGCTTACTGTGGTGTTAGAGGACATTTAGGGGTAAATTAGAGCTAAAAAACAGCACAGAACACTAAAAGCTAGGGCTGGTGGCTGTAAACAAACTTTAAGGCACTGCAGGACAGTTGGCCACACCTATGAAAAGTGGATATCCGGCTAACTAAATTCTGGACAAGAGAGTTCTGGATTAGAAAGGTTCAACCTGTGTTGAGTTTAATAGCATTTATCTTTTCCTTTCATCCCCATCTAACACCTGTTATTACAGACTGAGGCTATGTCTAGACTGCAAGCCTCTTTCGAAAGAGGCTCTTTCGAAAGATACTTTCGAAAGAGCCGCTTTCGAAAGAGCGCGTCTAGACTGCATGCGGAATTTCGAAAAAGCAAGCCGCTTTTTCGAAAGAAAGCACCCAGTGAGTCTGGATGCTCTCTTTCTAAAAAGCCTGTTTGCTGTCAAGAACGCCTTCTTTCGAAAGAGCACTTTCGAAAGAAGGTGTTCTTCCTTGTGGAATTAGGTTTACCACCGTCGAAAGAAAAGCCGCATTCTTTCGATTTAATTTCGAAAGAACTTGGCTGCAGTCTAGACGCAGGTGAAGTTTTTTCGAAAAAAGGCTACTTTTTTCGAAAAACCCCGAGTCTGGACACAGCCTAATAGACTAAGATCAGAAGAGGCCATCATGATCATCTGGTAACGTGCACATTGCAGGCCACAGAACCTCACCCATGCTCTCCTCTAATAGACCCTTGAACTCTGGCTAAGCTAATGAAGTCTTCAAATTGTGGCTTAAAGACTTCAAGTTACATATCATTCACCTTTTCCCCCAATTTAAACCCTAGAGTTTCTGAGGATCTGGGGGAAAATTCCTTCGTGCGCCCAAATTAGGGATGTAAAAGGTTAACTGGTTACATAGCCTTACCAGCATGTTTACTCGGAAACCAGTTAACAAGAGTGCTAGGCCAGGTGGGAGCAGCCCTCTGTCCATCATGGCCCAGCTGGCAGGAGTTTGTCCACGGTGGGCTTGGCAGGGCTTGAGCAGCCCCACCCATAGAGGGCCAGGTTGGAGGACTGCAAGGGCCCCGTGAGTATTTATATCCCCATCCCAAATTATGGTGGTCAATTGCATGTGTGCAAGAGCCACCAGCCATACCTCTGGGAAAGAATTCTCTATAATAACTCAGAGCCCTCCCCATCTACCAGACGAGACTAGTGAGAGGGAACCCAGAGGGACACCAGCCACATGACACACACACCCTGGGCTGGGCCAAACGCCCTCTGACCCAGAACCAACATCTCCTTGTCCCTGTTTCACCCCTTTCTGCCCTCTCTCTGCCCCTGTTCCACCCTTGGCCTGCCTCTTCTCTGCTCCTGGTTCACCTTCCTGGTTCAGCCGAAGCAGCCCGGGAAATAGCCAGTAAGTGCAAAGGGGGTGTGGATCCTGGCTGCTGGCCCTCTGGCCCCACTAGTCCCTCCCTGCCCACACCTTTAGGGCTCGTAACCTCTCGTGCCACCCCACACTTCTCCCTCCCATCTAGTATCCCATCACTGACAGTTGGAGAGATTTTCTGTTAATGTTGGTTTCGGTCATAATTAGATTAGCTGTTTCCAATAGAAATTTCATTCTTAAAGTTTCAAAAATGACAGTGTGCATTCGATGTCCCAATAATCTCAATTTTGATGTAGGGGAGAGTGGGGGGGTTGGTAACTCTGGAATCATTCACAGAAGTTAGGGATCGGAAAAGATCCGTGAGCTCATCCTATCCATTTCCCTGCAAATGTAGAATTGTTCTTTTCAGTACGTTTTCTAGGACTGTGTCCAGTCCAGTCTTTATTTCCAGTCTGTAGTCCGTGAGGGATTTGATAACACCTGGGTTCTCCCTACATAATCATAGCTAGGAATGTTATTCTGTGTATCAGAGAAACAGGGCTCACTTTGCTAGTCATATAGGGGTCAGCCACTCATCAGCAAACAACTTGTCAATTCCTTTTCTGCTTGGAAATCTGTTCCCCACTACGCACTGTTGGGAGTTGCAAAATATTGAGCCAGAATGCTCCACAGCACTACGGGGACAAGTAAGACCTTGTAGGGCAAGAAGAGAGCCTTACTTTTGGATAGAAACTACCATTGTTTAATAGTACATATACAGAAAGAAGATATCTCATACTAGAGGATGGAAGACATAACAAGATCTAGTGTCTGGAGGCTGAAGTTTAAAAATTCAGACCGAAAATAAGATATACTGGCATTAGAAAAAGTTCAGAAAAGGGCATCTAAAATGATTAGGGGTTTGGAATGGGTCCCATATGAAGAGAGATTAAAGAGACTAGAACTTTTCAGCTTAGAAAAGAAGAGACTAAGAGGGGAAATGATAGAGGTCTATAAAATCATGAGTGGTGTGGAGAAAGTGAATAAGGAAAAGTTATTTACTTCCCATAATACAAGAACTATGGGCCACCAAATGGAATTAATGGACAGCAGGTTTAAAAGAAATAAAAGGAAGTTCTTCATACAGCGCACAGTCAACCTGTGAAACTCCTTGCCTGAGGAGGTTATGAAGGCTAGGACTATAACAGGGTTTTAAAAAGAGCTAGATAAATTCATGGAGGTTAAGTCCATTAATGGACTTACTGGCTATTAGCCATGGCTATAATGTCTATTAGCAATGGCTATAATATTAATGGCTATTAGCCAGGATGGGTAAGGAATGGTGTCTCTAGCCTCTGTTTGTCGGAGGGTGGAGATGGATGGCAGGAGAGAGATCGCTTGATCATTACCTGATCATTATTGGTTGACTCCCTTTGGGGCACCTAGCATTGGCCACTGTCAGCAGACAGGATACTGGGCTGGATGGACCTTTGGTCTGACCCAGTATGGCTGTTCTTCTGTTCTAAGATTCAAAATTTTAACAAGCTAATTAACTGTTGAAACAGCTTACCAAAAATGTGGCAAATAGTCCACAACATGGAGTCTTTAACTCGAGGTTGGATGCCTTTCTAAAAGGTTAAATGCTGGCACCACTGAAATCAGTACCAAAGTTTTACTGAAACCAGGGTTACACTTGCATTCTAAGTTAGTCGTGAGTTATTGAGATGACTAAAAGCTTTGCTGAGGGAAATTCTATAGCCTTTGTTAAATAGGAGTTCAGACTATATGATTATAATGCTCCTTTTTGGCCATGACACGTGTGGGATCCTGGGGACATTAAGAGAGTCATAGAGTTTAAGGCCCAGATGCGTCAGGTTCATATAATTTTTGGCGATGTCCAGAATGAACCCAAGTCCTGTCCCCCACACATGCATACCTGCCTAAGCCTCTGGAAGCGAGTTTGGGTATGAGAAGGGTCTTGGGGTATAGGCTATGGGCTAGTGCAGGAGATTGGGGGGCTGGGCTGAGGATGAGTTTGGAGTGCAGCATACAGGCCGCCCCGGGGCTGGAGCGGGGGGACAGAGGAAGACTCTTCCCGTTCTTCTCCCTGCCAGCAGCAGTGAGCTCTGGGTGAGGGACCCCAGTCCATCCCTGGCATGACACTCACCCAAGCCCCCCATGGCTGCTGCTCAGGATGGGGTCCAGCTGAGATACCTCCCTACCCCCCCTCCAAAATTGGAGTTGCCTGCTGGATGGAAGCCATAGGTCAAGCAGTCACCCCAGCATGCCCCCAGCACCACTCCCTTGTTGCTGACAGCGGCCAGCAAGGACAGAAGGGACTGCTCTTGCTGCTGGTGATCTAACTGTAAAGTAAGTTGCACTTGCTGTAAAGCAAGTCCCTGGTCAAGCAGATCCAGATTTCTACCATTCTCATGCAGCATGCGCCAATTTGCAGACCACTGGACTGGGACCCAGGTGACCTGGGTTCTGTTCCTGCCTCTGAACTGCTCTATAACATTGGGCAAGTCACTTCCCATCTCTGTGTCTTTGTTCCCCCTCTCACTTTTGTCTTGGCTAATTAGACTGTCAGATCTTTGAGTCAGGGAATGTCTCTTACCATGTGTTCGTATAGTGCCTCTCACAAGAGGGCCTAGAGGTGCTCTTGGAATATGCATAAATCCTCTCACAAAACCAGGCTAATATAATTCAGGTATTATTAGAATTGGAATGAATCCTTTTGAATATCTATACAATTTATAGACTGTATTTATATGTGAACATGTTATATACCTGTTTGCAGGATTTAAGAAACCTTCTGTGCTCTATATCAATTAAAATTGTCAGGAGTTAGTTAATTATTAGAGGTACCGTATATTCCGGCGTACAAGACGACCTCTGAAGTTAAAAAACATCCCCCAAAAATCGGGGGTCGTCTTGTACGCCGGATGCCCCGCCGCCGGAGCCCCTCCGCGGCTTTGAAAGCCTCGGGGGAAGCCGGCAGGGGGGCATCCCAGGCGCGCATGGGCTGCCCGCCCGCCGGAGCCCCTCCGCGGCTTTGAAAGCCTCCGGGGAAGCCGGCGGGGGGGGGCTCCGGAGGGGGGGCAGCCCATGCGCGCCTGGGATGCCCCCCCGCCGGCTTCCCCCGAGGCTTTCAAAGCCGCGGAGGGGCTCCGGCGGGCGGGCAGTCCATGCGCGCCTGGGATGCCCCCCCACCGGCTTCCCCCGAGGCTTTCAAAGCCGCGGAGGGGCTCCGGCGGGCGGGCAGCCCATGCGCGCCTGGGATGCCCCCCCCCGCCGGCTTCCCCGGAGGCTTTCAAAGCCGCGGAGGGGCTCCGGCGGGCGGGCAGCCCATGCGCGCCTGGGATGCCCCCCCGCCGGCTTCCCCCGAGGCTTTCAAAGCCGCGGAGGGGCTCCGGCGGGCGGGCAGCCCATGCGCGCCTGGGATGCCCCCCCGCCGGCTTCCCCCGAGGCTTTCAAAGCCGCGGAGGGGCTCCGGCGGGCGGGCAGTCCATGCGCGCCTGGGATGCCCCCCCCGCCGGCTTCCCCCGAGGCTTTCAAAGCCGCGGAGGGGCTCCGGCGGGCGGGCAGCCCATGCGCGCCTGGGATGCCCCCCCGCCGGCTTCCCCCGAGGCTTTCAAAGCCGCGGAGGGGCTCCGGCGGGCGGGCAGCCCATGCGCGCCTGGGATGCCCCCCCGCCGGCTTCCCCCGAGGCTTTCAAAGCCGCGGAGGGGCTCCGGCGGGCGGGCAGCCCATGCGCGCCTGGGATGCCCCCCCCGCCGGCTTCCCCCGAGGCTTTCAAAGCCGCGGAGGGGCTCCGGCGGGGGGGAGCCCAGGCGCTCCTGGCGGCTTTGCTCCCGGTGCCCCTGGTCTGCTGGGGACATCTCCAGCAGACCAGGGACACCGGGAGCAAAGGAGGCGGAAGGGCGCTGGGGTATAAGATGAAACCCTATCTTTTAATTAAAAAGATAGGGGGTCGTCTTATACGCCCAGTCGCCCTATACACCGGAAAATACGGTAGGTATAGGAGCTGCATCTGTGTCTGAGTGAATGTATTCACTTGGGGTATGTCTACACTTGCACTGTAGTTCAAACTAGGGATGCAAATGTAGGCATTTGAAATAGTAAATGAAGCCAGGATTTAAATATCCCGCGTTTCATTAGCATAATCTCAGCCGTGCGCTGTTTCGGAACCCAGCTGTTTCAAAAGGAAGAAGTTATTCCACTAATGTGAACAAAAGTTTTATGCCTGGATGCCTCTTCTGTTGATGAAAGAATGGATGCTATGGATTTCACAGGCATATCTAGCTCCCAGCTAAAGTAGACTGTATAGAAATAAGCTCCAGGAAACAGTAACCACATAGTAGAAGCAGCTAACAATAGGTTACAAAAAGGCCTGGCTAGCCTGGACATGTAAGATAATATCATAGTAAATTATAGCAAAGAAGATTCAACTAGAAAGACTTTACTGAAATTCAGGAAACAAATTCTGCATTTGCTCTGAGAAGCCACCAAACCAGCCACAGTGTGCAGAGCTCTTGTGAGAGGCATAAAAGGATCAAACTTTACATTGTCTGTCTGGGAAATATTCCTGACTCAGTAGAGTGAAGGCAAGTGCCCAGGAGAAAGATCATCTGTCTCCAAGTCACAGTCAGCCAATGGACCACAGCATATGAATGTACCAGGTGGTGACCATCATGATCCATATTCTCTTCGCATGGTGCAGGAAGACATAAGGATGAAACATTTCCCTATGATACTGCAAAGGAGTTGCCATCAGTTTGCTTTCATTGGGGAACTGTCAGAACACTGGGCATAGGTTCCATGGGAGTGCTGAGCAAGATTTTGGCTCTTGAATTATTGTTTGCATATTTGGGGGGCACATAGGAAAAACCCCTTGGTGTCTATGCAGCTGAAATAGATTTTTTTTTTGTCTAACTAAACCCCTAAATGATTCATTATGTTCTCAATGGAACAATCCTTTTAGGATAATCTTAGCTGCTTAAGAGAAAGCAGTTAATGTTGATCTTGGAGGGAAAAAAGACATCCACACATGTTATTTATTCTATGCTCCAAGTCATTTTTACTTAAAATTCCCTTTAAGTTTCCAAATACTTTTTGTTGCAGGGCAAAACTTCAGAATATAAAAGAGTAACTTATAATAAATTTTAAAAAGAGACATGCCAAACTATACTGCACATACATATTAAATATGACAGCTTAACATAGCTTTTTGCAACAGAAAATAGTGTTAGACTCGCAGACAAAAACCTCTGAAAAACAGAATTAGGGTTGAGAGTATACTGCCTTAAAACAATTAAATGTTACAGTTAAGAAAAAAATCAGGAAATTCAGTTAATCTAACAACCTTTACTCTGCCCCATTTTCTATGTCCATCCTCTCTACTCAGGGACTGAAAATACAGACAAAAGAGGCTACAAGAAACTTATGTAAGCCAAGTTATTCATACTGTAATTTTAATATTATCTACAAGACACTGCTCCAAGGCACTATATATAAAATATGGAAATAATTAAACATTGTAATTGTAAATGTAAACTCCATTTAATTTTTTTTCAGACTGTGTGATTATGCTTTTCCTGCCATCATGGAATAAATGTTTATGACAGAATAGTAAAAAATACAGGAGCATATTTTAAAATGTCATTAGAAGAGATTCAATTTGACAGAATTACAAAAACAATAATTTTCTTTTCCTTATGCAATTAAAAGGTATATCTACACAGCAACATTATTTCAAAATAACTAGTGTTATTTCAAATAACTTAGTCCATGTCTACACAGCAGACAGTTATTTTGAAATAATGTTGAAATACTGTCAAGCAGGAGGACTTCTTACTCTGATTCCTGGACCCTCCTTGCACGAGGAGTAAGGGAAGTCGGAGGAAGAGTGCTCTATTTTGAAATAAAAAACAGGACTATGTAGCACTTTAAAGACTAACAAGATGGTTTATTAGGTGATGAGCTTTCGTGGGCCAGACCCACTTCCTCAGATCAAATAGTGGAAGAAAATTGTCACAACCATATATACAAAAGGATACAATTAAAAAAAATGAACACATATGAAAAGGACAAATCAAATTTCAGAACAGAAGGGAGATGGGGGGGGGGATAAATGTCTGTGAGTTAATGATATTAGAGGTGATAATTGTCTTATCTTTGTAATGGGTAAGAGAATTAATGAACTGTCATTCATGCTTAAATTCGACACTTTACACCTAAGCTTAAACAAAGACTGATGGGTGCTTGAGAATAACCCAACAAAGTATCTAAACATTTCCCAATTAAATTAGATCTATGTAATGAGGTTTGTAATAGGCTCTATGGAGTGCTCTGTCATATCTCCTCCTTGGTCAGAGGAGGCTTTCCTAGAAGCAGACTGCGTGCGTGTGTGTGTGTGTGTGTGTGTGTGTGTGAGAGAGAATCTTCTTGCTGTGATGGGGAAGCATCAGAGAAGTGGGGCTGATAGCAGTGTCTTCTGGAAGTGGCCAGATTCTGAATTATTCTAATTATGACGGTTCTCCTCCTTCCCATGCTTTATGAAAATTGGCTTATGAATATAAATATGCTAAACGTGGAGATGCTTTGGACAAAATACCTTATGTAACCTATCAATTTTAATGTTACCGTCTGCTGGATCTGTATATCCTGATTTGGTGCATGTATCATTCTTGTATGAGAAGTTAGAACTACAAAGTATGAGACTGCTTATACAGGTTGGATCTCCCTGGTCTGGCAACCTTGGGACCTGACTGGTCCTGGATGAGGGATTTTGCTGGACATGAGGAGCTTATTTCTGGTCCCTCTGCTGCTGGCCTTACCCCCTGCTCTGCAACCCCACTGGGCTTCTGAGTTTTCCCATCAGCCTAGTTGGGTCATACGCCCAGCTTCCTGTCTCCCCTTTGATTTCCCTGCAGACCAGCTGAGCATAGGGTTGCCAGATGGTTTAACCAAAAATGCCGAATTTCCCACCACCTCCCCCCCCCCCCAAAAAAAAAACACTGGGAAAAAATTCTGTGGGGGGGGGGAGGGGAAGGGGAGACCAAACTTGTTGAGGAAAAAAAATTAAAAAATAAAACAGCATGGCCCCTTTCAGTGCATGCAGAGTCAGAATAGGGATAGGAACAGGGGAGAAGTTGAGCACTAAGACCCAGGGAAGGCATTGCTTCCCCTTGGTTTTTAGGCTTTTTGCCGGTGTCCATTTTGTTTTCTTAATCAAGCCAGAATGCAGCTTCCCTGCAGAAGCAGGGAGTCTGGGGGCTGAGGGTGCCGGGCCCTGGGGAGAAGAGGAGGCCAGGGGCTGGGCCTGGTTGCTGAGTGTGTCTTAGGGTTGCCAAGTGTCTGGTATTCTCGCCTCCTGCAGAGAAAAAAATCAGAAAATACTGGACATTTTAGGTGTCTGGTATTTTCTGATTTTTTTTGTTACCAGACAGGAGGCAAAAATACCGGACTGTCCAGGTCAATACCGGACACCTGGCAACCCTAGCTGAGCAGTGCACAGGCCTTCCTGGATCTCCCCTTACCCTCTCTTTCCTCCCCCTCGGCCCCTTCCCCCCCCCCCCCCCCCCCCCCCCCGCACCTCAGCTGACCCCTGTGCTAGCATTCCCAGCTCCCCGGGGCAGCTTGTTTGGGTTGTGCATACCACCCTTCCCGCCTCTCTTCTCTCCCCAGTCCAGCTGAGCTGTGTGCCAGCTGTCCCGGCTTCTGCCCCATGCAGCCCAGCTAAACTGTGTGCCAAGCTCCTCAGCTGCCCTGGACAACCCAGCTGGGTCGTGCATGTTGGGTTTCTCACCCCCTTTTAGCAGCCCAGCTGGGCAGCACACTGTCCTTCCTAGCCCTGGATCCCCATTCAGTTGAGCCATGTGCCAGGCTCTCAGCCCCTCCCCTGCCCCCTGCCAGAGTCCTGGGCACCTCTGCCTGCCCCCCGTCTGCAGTGCACCAGAACTCTCTGATCCCAGAACAGCTGTGGTCCTACCAGACCATGGACCTTGTTTGAATCACAAGTATAAGAAGACATGTGACCATACCAAAATCGGATTCTATTTTGACCCCAGTATTTTTCTATGGAAAGGGGGATGTAGAACAAAAGGTTCCTGCACTGGGGAAAAGACTATTTATGTAATGGGAAGCTGTCAGCCCTTTGTCTTCAGATGGCCTGGAAAACCTGGAAAGGATGAAAAAGGCTGGAGACACAAGTCAGAGTAAAAGAGTCTTTGATCTGAAAATTATGCCTGAAATAAGAGCAGCTCTGTAGGGTAAGAATCTGCTTGCAATAATGTTTTGAAGTGAATTAGAACTAGAACTATGCATTTTCTTTTCATTTTAATTTAGTAACGTACTTTGATCTGTTTCAGAGGGGTAGCCAAGTTAGTCTGTAACACAAACTTAAACAACAAACAAGCATGCCTACACAAGCAAGTTTCTGGGACTCTGAATCCAGAGGAGTGCACACTCTGGAGTGGGACAAATGGTGGTAGTGCAAATTGCCAGATAGATATGTTCCTTTTATTTCTGTGTACTTTGATTTTATTCACTTTTAATCTGTTAAACCCTGTTTTTTTAAGTAAAGGTGTTTAATTCTAATTTAATCAATTAGATGTATATTATTTATAATTGTTGTCCTGGAGTTAGATCCAGATTATTGGTGGAATCATTTTATTCCTGGAGGCTCCAAGGCACACCATTAAGTGTGTACTGGGCCAGCCAAGTGGAGGCACTTCCATTGTATATTCTTTAAGAGCAAGGGACTGCAGCAGGGGGGTGGATAGGGAATTCCCAACTAAACAACATCACCACTGGGGTACTCAGGATCTCCTTTTATGTTAAAACCATCAGGTACCCAGGGAGACGTGTGAGTCTGACTTGCTCCCGAGTTACCCAGTTAGGAGAAGGGGGTTACTCTTACTTTTGATTTACTATGAGCTTCATAATTTACAAATATGTACTTTCTAAAACATGGCATTTTAAATTAATGGTTTATAAAATGCTATGTTTTGGAGGAATGTTCTTCCTATTTTGCCAATTTTCAGTGTCTCCTTACCCTATTTTTGTTCTATGGATATAGTTTTAAATGACCTTCCTTGTCTTAAAATATCATATGGCAGGGTACAGTACAATAAATACAAGAATATTCCTACCCTGAACACACACTCTTAAAAAATTCTGGATTGGGGGTAAAGATGCCTAACATTGGAAGTTTGTGGTCCCTTTGGTCTGAGTAGTAAGACAGCTCTAGTCTTGTTCTTCAAAAATAATTTAAAGTAATGTCCTTGACTACTATGAGAACAATAATGTTAAAACACAATTGATATTTACTGTTAGTATTGTTCTAATTAATTCCTGGGATTTAATTAAAGAAACAGACTCAAATTACCTTTGTCTTTTATAAAATGTATAGATTACCCATAACATAAATTAATGAAGCTCATTGATGATTATTAGAAACTTGGCAACCTAAACAGACATTCAGTGATCAAATTTATCATTCAGTATTCGTAGCTAACATTATTGCAAGGTGACCTTATTGACTGCAGCTATAAGTTTGTCTATACCTTATTAATTCCAGTTACTTTTAGGCTCCTTCATAGATAATAGTCCACTAACAGAAAGGAAGAGTTGAATTTCAGGACTAAAGCCCTGTGCAATTTTGTTTAATTACCCAAATATCTATTTGCCAAGGTCCATTTCCCAGATTTGATTACACACCCATTTTATATCAGCCTAAGATTTGATGAACGCTCTTAGTGAGTTAGGACTATTCCTTGTACCTTTGATAAAGTTTACCAAGTAATAAGCCTGAAATGGTTCATTAAGTTTAGTCCTTAGAACAATCCTGTATACATCTATAATTTGTTATTTCAGTATGATAGTCAGTAAAATCAAATGAGTACTGGTTAACCTCTCTAGTGTGGCACTCTTTGGTTCAGCAGCACCTATGTCCGACATAACTGTAGTCAGCCAGATGTCCATTTGTCGTGGGTGTGGCCAAGTTTACCATGGTCCCATACAGTTGGTTTATAGCTACCAGTCTTGGCTCTCAGTGTTCTGTGCTGTTATTTAGCTCTAATTTACCCCTAAATGTCCTCTAACACCACAGTAAACAGTGCAAGTGTTGGTGTTGCTGCTAGACAATATTGACCTCCCGTGGTTGGGCAAATTCTCTGGTTTGGCACCAGTTAAGTGCCGAGAGTGCCGGACTAGAGAGGTTCAACCTGTATTTATTGTTGTGTGCTCATTCAGTGTGTAGAGTCCCACAATCTAAGCTGCTGATAGCACTGTACTAACTCAAAAGTTTTTTGAGTGATTGTTCGTATCCATTCCATCTTAAGTATATGTGCTCGCCACATGCACTGGTGCTGGAAGTGTTTCGTGAAGCAGTGTCCAAAAGGGAGTGGCTCTGGGGGCCACTGGAGTGGCACCCACATGCTGTGGTATAAGGGACATTGCCCATTCCACTCTCAGTTCCTTCTTGAGGTCACCAATAGTGCATAGAATGTCCACTATTCTCCGTAGCATTGTTTAGGCTTAGTTTGTGAAACTTTAGTCCTTGTACAGTTAGTTTAAATAGTTAGTAATAGATAACTAAAGTATTGTATGATCTCCCTGGTCTCCATTATCTCCTCCCTGGATCCAGGAAACTGGTATGCAATCCACAACCTGAAAAACACATATTTCCACATGGTGATCTTCCCAGGACACATACACTTTCTTAGTTTTACAGTGAGTTAGGCCTACACCAATTTGCTGTCCTCCCATTTGGCCTGGCAACAGCACTGAGGGAGTTTACCAAGTGCACAGCAGTAGTTGTGCTTACCTTAGGTGCTGGGTTATCCAGATTTACCCATACCTCGATGACTGGCTGGTCAAAGGCAGCTCCAAGGAGTAGGTCCAACACTGTGTCAAGGCCCTGCAAGCCATGTGGCAGTCCTTGGGGCTATTGGTCAAAGACAAAAAGTGCCACATTAGTTCTATTTCAAAGGATAGGATTCATCATGGCAGTACTTGACTTGACCTGTGTGAAAGCATTCCTGCTACTAGACAGGTTCCAGGTGCTGATGGACCTCATCGTAGAAGTTTCCAAGTTTCTCTTGACGGGCAAAGTATGCCTGTGTCTGGTGAAGCACATGGCAACATGCAGTTATATGGTCCACTGTGCCAGTCTCCACATGCAATGCCTCCAGGAATAGCTGGTGTTGACCTGTGACAGAGACCACCTGGGAAAGATTGTAACCATTCACTTGATGGTACTCATCTCATTGCAGTAGTGGACCAGTCCAGAGAAGGCCCTGGAAGGAGTCCCATTCGACAATCCTGCTCTTTCCCTGAAGCTACAGTCAGATGCCTCAGACCTTGGCTGGGGCGTGCACCTCAGAAATTTCCGTATTTATTTTTGGATGCCATTGTAATTTTTGGTGTTCCTGTAAACTGTGTGCTTGTGCGGCCACTTAGGGGAGATTCAGATGCTGCCCAGCTGATTAGCAGAGTGCCTACAATTAGGTTTAGTTTCTACTGGTAGTGCAGATTGCGTGACACTTTGGATCTCCAAGAACTCAATAATGCCTGCTCTGACTATCCAGTGTATGGGTATGTCTACACTATGCAGCTTTTAGCAACAAGGCTGTGTCCCTAGCTCTAAAAGTCAGCATTTGTGAACACTGTTTGTTGGCTTTTTTGCTGACAAAATACTTTTACTCCTCACAATCAGTTTTCACTTTGTTGGCAGGTGAGTGCTGCTGCCGACAAAGCACCATTCACATTTCCACTTGCCCTGGTAAAACTTTTGTGGGGAGGAGGGAGGATCAAGCACCTATGAATGACAAAAGTTGTGTCAATCAATTGGAAGTGTAGACATAGCCTAGAAGTCACCATTTTCTTTTTATCGATATATCAGTTGAGACCTTGACAGCTCTCTAATTAAGTATCTTTAATAACTGGAACTAGCACACTGTTGTCAGCTCTTTATCAGTTTATCATGGCTATTTCTCCCTCTTTCTGGAGTTTGGAGGCTTATCAAAATGTTGAAATTGCTTTTGGCTAGCAGAGCCCTGCAAAGTGATTCACAAGGAGGACATGGGCTCTATCTTACTTAGCATAGAAACACCTCACTTTTAGGCACTCTGCCTGCTGAGTGGAATATACAACCCCACACCCCAACTCCCTCTACAATGCATGGGGAGAGTTAGGCACCCAAAAAAGTGTTCATACAAGCCAAAATATTGAACAGGAAGCTGCTTGAACTAGCTAGTAAGAAAAGGTAAGGACAGCAATGTGGCCTGCTGTAGCCCTGTCCCTCAATGAACGTTGGTGCCTAATTTGGGGGAGGGAGACCCCTACTGTGGGCAGGGACTCTCCAGCCTGTCTGGAGCAGCCCCCACCTGCAGTGGGCACAGCCCTGCAGTCCATGGACAGGGTTGCTCCACCCCAGCCTGAGGGAGCTGGAGTGTCCCCACTACTCCCATTTAAGTGGTTAACTGGTTAAACATAACACTGATTGAACAGGACTTTACATCCCTATTCTTAATACTCTCCTAGGGTTAGGCACCTAATCTGGGTCAGTCGTTTAAAAACAATGTGGTGGTGACCAGGCCGCCCCCTCATAACCTTTACTCTAGTCACTGGTCTAGTGGCTAGAGCAGTGTTTCTCAACCAGTGGTACGAGTACTCTTAGGGGTACTCAAGAGAAGTCTGGGGGATATGTCAACACAACTGAAATTTGCAGAAAACTGAATTTTTGTGTTAAGTTTTACAGCGTTTTATTATTTTTGTACTTTTTACACCCAAAAATTTCATCACCTGCCCAGCTATGATTAAGTTGTTTAACATATGTGTTGCAATGGTAGGAACAAAAATTGTATGTCTGAAAACTGTAGGTACTGGAAGTACTTATAATTTATTGATTTTTTTTTTTTTTTTAAAAGCGGTCATATATATATATATAAGCTTGAGTATCACTGGGTAAGAGCAGTCATCCAGCTTGGTTTGAATCACCATACTTCCTGATATACAACACGGACTTGAATTTGGTTCTGCCATCTCCCAGGAGGGTTCCCTACTTACTGAGCAGAAGGTGGGTTTAGGGTTTCTGTAGGTTTAGTCCAGGACTATGTAGCTCCATCATCCAAAACCTTCTAGGAGGCTTCACAAGGCTCAGTCATTATGACAGACTCAAGGATACAAGAGAAGCTCCAATGGCAAGTTTTAGCTCCAGGACTGAGGATTTCATCTCTCCCAAGGCCTTGTGAAGAATCCCTACTGATTTTACAATTGTTTTCCTCAGGGGTAGAGGAATCTGAGACACAGAAATGAGTGTATCATCTTCTGTGCAACCAGGGGCGGATATAGGAAAGGGCGAACGGGGCAGCCGCCCCGGGCACCGCGCTTCAAAAAGCCCCGCGCATGCGCTGTGGCGCCACCGCATATGCGCATGGCGTCACTGCGCATGCGCCATGGCAAAGGGGGAGCCCCGCAAAATGGTCACCTGCCACTATGTGCAACTGAATGCCAGTAAAAAGGCAGGGCAACCCCAACACAAATCTAAATGAGAAGGGGCTTTTTGAAATTTAGGATGAGATTTTTAGTTCAGTTTTAATGCATATATGATAGTTTTGCCAAATCTTTCTTTTTTTTAAGAGCAAATACATATACCTAAGTTACAAAAAGGTGAGTACTTCATTCATTGAACATATTAAACCAGCTTCAATGCATTTGGCTTGAATAGCTTATTGAATACCACCTAGGAAACCATACCTACTTTTTTTCCAAATGTGTTGCTTTTAAAAATAAGGTCATTTAGAACACAAAAAGTTAGCTGAAATGCTCTAATCTACTTTTTTTTTAAAAAAATAATATACCTCTTTCTACAATTTTCTTTTTTTTAGGTAATTTCAAGTGACCCATTCTGGGTACCAACTACTGAGGAGGAATATTTGCACTTTGGGGAAAAAGCAGACTCTGAGAACCAGGCCCGCAAGTACATGAATGCAGTGAGAAAACGAAAAGGACTTTATGTAGAAGAAAAAATTGTGGAACATGCTGAGAAGCAAAGAACTCTCAGTAGAAATAAGTAACTGCCTCTATTTTCAGTTCTACTCAAACTCAGCTAAGTGCAGGTGGATTAGTTTCTGTACAGCAAATTCAAAATGTCATTTTGGACTTGCAGTTTTACACAAGATTTCATATGTGGTGTAATTTGTCCATGGCTTCAGTTGTAATAAACTTGAGCCTTTCCAGCCTTTTATATAGAGACTAACATTTTGTGTAATTTATTTGAATGAGACGTAACAAGAAATTCAGTGGAATTGCTCTCTCCATTTTTAAGAGCCCCCCAGCTCCTGTCCCAAGATTGCAAGTTATTTGTTTAAAGTTTTCTTTCTAATTTACCTGATGTAATCACGACGAGACCAGGTCCAATTATCCACTGGAAATAAATTGGGCAATGAATTTAGCCATTTTCTTCTGTTCTTGACTCTGTTTCAAACTGATTTCTGATTTCTGTTAAATGCATTTATTGTTCACAAGTATTTGGCATAACTACACATTTCAGCTTATGCACTGTTCATGAACTTATTCACTCTGCACTCTTCATGGTGTGTGAGTCATCAGCTAAATCATACGGTATTCGTCCTGTTTCTAGACAAACTCTTCAAAGCGGAGAGAGATATAGCATAAATGAAAGATTGACTACTCGTATTGTGCATGGATACCCGTTACACACATGAATACTGTTATTTGTACAAAGAACAACTACTCACCAAATATTTGTGTAAAAAGCCCATTCATAGATAAGTTTGCAAATAGTCATAGTACATTAGTGGTTTTTTTTGCAACTACTCATAATACAGTTGCACAGTTCATTAGGGAGTGTTGCAGATAACCTAATAAAAATTCTTAAGCTATATGTTCTGAATAACCCCCACTGACAGTGAAACAATTATAATGTAGGGCTTGTTTAAAAAAGGGGGACGGAGTTTAACTGAAAAATAGTCAAAATCAGATTTTTCAGATTAACTACTATAACCAGTTGTGATCAGTACAACATGACAGGCTTATCAATGTCATCCATTATTAACTCCAAAAATTACAAATATATTTTGGTCTAATGTGAAAGGATGGAACTGGTTTGGTAGTTTTGTGCAAGATTCCTTATAGCTTTGCTCAAATACTTCAAATGTTATCTACTATACCTTCACTATGATGTGAATCTCAACTGTAATTATTAATATTTATTTATTTGTATTGATATAGCAAGTAGGAGTCTGTCATGGATCAGAGAAAGATGGACCTATTTTGAACAACTGCTGTTTGTGCTCATCCCCAAATTCATTGTAATTCATGATTTAATTTGGATTTAGATCCTGCTCTCTGGAGATGAAAGGTTGGTGCACCAAAGTACCGCATCACCTAAAGCCAAGCATGATGAATATTCTATTAATCTAATTTCAGCTCTGTTGGAATTATAAACTGCTTCAGTTTCATAGCAAAATATTCTTACCACTGTCCAGAACTCCTAATATTCTGTGACAGTGACTACACAAAACTCTGCTTTGTCTTATTTTTACTGCTCCCCAGCACGAATCCCTCAGGAGTCTCTAATTGCACAGAGGCCAGCTATGGGGACCAGGACAGCTATAGCCCCATTGGGCCAGCAGGGTCATGGGTAGAGAAAGGGACAGCTATCTACTATATATTCCAGAGTTTATCTATTAGTATGTCTGCCTGTCTGTCTCCCAGCCAGGGAATATGCACCCCTCCCCAAGCTGTGCCTGCTGCAGCAGCCATGGACAGGCACTTCTCACCTGGCCCCAAGTTGCTGTGGTGAGAGAAGGCTGGGGTTGTCCTCTCTCTTTCGAGCAGCCTACATACTGAACCCCTCATCTACAGTCTCACCCCAGAACAATGATTTAAATGAAGAAAAACAAAACTTATTTCAGTTACGAATCCAAACAACACCAGGTAAATCTTCTAGTATTTAATGAAGCTGAAAGGGATCAGTTCTTGAGTCTTCTCCCAACTATATTAGAACCGTGCTGCAAATAGTGAAGGGGGGGCATGATGTGTTTAGTTTCGCACAACCATAAAAACATAATTGCCATGGATTTTTTTCTTCCCAGAGTATCTCCTCATTTTCACAATGCTGCTTCTGGGCATTATTCCTTTTGAGCCTACCTGGCCTTTCTATGTGGCAATTAGAGGGCGAAGTCAGAAGTTATTTATATGTCAGTGTTCCCTAAGATAAAGGAAACTGTTACTTTTGTTTCACAAGTGTATACTTGAATTAATGTTTATCCTTTAATGAAATAGTAACTTTTTCATTTTCCATCTCTTTGCTTTCATTATAGAAATATAATGTTTCACCTTAAGATTTTATTGAAATTTTATTCAAGCAAATGAAACCTTACCCTCTCTAGAAGGTTAATCCATAAATTACTTCTCTTTTGAGCAGTGCCTACATGAGAGAAGGGGTGGCTAAATCTCTCATTTTCCTCATGTTCAGCAACTCTTCAGGTGTGAGTCTAGATTATTTAAATGCTTTTGAGCTTTTAAGCTTGAATAATCAGGTAGAGGCTGTTTAAAATAAATATTTTATTCTGAATTAATGTTCATATTTTTGCTATGGTTTATCTTCAAATTGCATCTACAAATATGTAGCATAAGGATGATGCAAAATGCTGCCATGCTGCATGTTTGCAAATGAACATTTAATGAATAAAATGGAGTAGCTTTCTGGAGACTTGTTTTTAATGTAAATATTTTTAAATAAAATGTGTTGAAATAAGCAACCTAATGGAAAAAATGTAACTAACCTGGAAACATTCTCTCAACTTTAGATAGGATATGCTTTCCCTAATAACAGGAATCTGAATGCCTATCGTGCGTGACTTGCAAACCACACTTCTCTGTTTTATTCCAAAAGCAACTTCGTGGAACAGTTTTTTCCTGCTTGTTACATGCACATGACAATATGACAGAGTTTTGGAAACTCTCTGCTAAGTGTGACAAATAACTTGCTGATGAAGCAAACCATGGTGAGATTTAATTGGGAGAGCTCAGCCATTAAATCATCTGGTCCTCCATTGCCAGCTTTAGTGCTAAATGTAGTTCTTGATTAAAATAAACACAAGCCGCTTTTCAGATGTATTTTTCAGCCTTTATTTTTCCATGCATTTTTACGTTTTTAGTGACAGGGCCTCAGCTGATGTAAATGGTCACAGCTCTATTGACTTCAGTGGAACTGTGACAATTTGAACTACCTGAAGATCTGCCCTTCAGTGTGCAAAAAACACATCAAACAACCACATAGCTGTGCAGTTTTGACCCTTCACAGAGCAATAATCATTCACTCAATAACAAACCCGATGCCCCCAAATTATTTTGCATCTTGATGTGAACAAGCGGGAATGAAGAGTTGGATTTATTTGAAGAAAACAAGGCCCTTCCTATAGCAATCAAATCCCTTATCATGGTTATCTAGAGGATCCTCCTTTTACTTTAGGAAACTTTTCCTTTTCTCTCAGACCAATAATTTAGTAGATTAACCTGTCTGTCTGTCTCACCACAGATAATCTCCCTCCTGCAGCAAACTTCACTTCCAGCTAAAAGACAAGAACAGTAGGTAGAGAGTAATCAAAGAATGGCAGACACATTGGGCAGTATGATCTTTTTCTTGATTCTCATTGTTCTGTATTACCTTAAGAATTAGACAGTATGTTGCAACAAGATAGGCAAGGGCAGGTTGACACGTGGATGAGAAGCAGACTACTTCACCAAAATACATAATTCTTAAAATAGATCTGGTTAAATAACTATGAAGCTTCCTACTTCTTAGGTACTAACCCACCTTTATCATGATAGAGGCTAGTTTAGTATATTTGTAATCATGCAGAGAGAAAAGGAGTATGTCACTTATTCACAAGGTCTGTAGCACTTGTCATGGGATCCTAAGGAGAAAGAAACATCAAACCATATACCACATAAGAAAATGCTGAGTCCTGAATGGCAGTTTTGGATATGGCTGATTTGGGATTCTCCCTTTAACATGATCACATTTTTTTTTTATAGCACAGATGGATTTTCAAAGTGTTTAGGCTCCACCAGTTAATGTTTGTAGGGTGTAGCTCAGATTGGCAAACTGGATTTAGCTAAGCATCCAAAAGTTTGGATGTCTTCTGAGTTTGTTGCAAGGGATAGTAGAACCATGTGCTCTTCCTTGATTATGCGTGATTGAAAGTAACCAAAGTACTTTGGAGATGGGTGCTGTGGACGCACATGTTGGGGGAGAGGAGAGTGAAAGTAGCACAATTCAGGAACCTTGCCATTTTGTCAGAACATCTGAGTTGACTTACTGGGACGTGTGGAAAACATGGATGGGACCAGAGATTGGAGTAGATTAGACACTAAGCAATGTGACTTCCTCTACCATGTCCCATGAAAACTTGTGGCAGTGTTAATGCTTGAGGGAACATTAATGTTACTGGTGGGGTTTGCTCTGCCAGTCCTAGTCAGGTTTAAAGTAGTGAGTTTAGTGCGTTGCCGCTCCTGACCTGGCACATTGCCATATCAAGGAGAAAGGGTGAGTTGCATGAAAGCAAGAAGCCACCCAGCTGCCTGAGAACTAAAACTGAGGGAGCAGTTCTCTGCAAGGCCTCAACCGTTGCTGTCTTTGTGAAACCCACTCCTGTATGTTCCTCAGTCCCAGAGACTGGTGAGATGCAGGGGCAGCAGGATGTGGACTCCAAAGTCTCTTTCAAAATGATTTGTTGCCGTACTTGACAATAGAACCAAAGCTGCTTTCAGGCAAAATGCTTTGAACTGGAAGTATTGAGACTGTGCTTTTACATGGGGTATCCATCTATTTATTATTGTGACCTGGTTAAAAATACTGTGACTCTTTCTTGTATCACTCCCTGGTTTTCTTTAGAAACAGAAGTGGAAGTGCAGGGGAAGGTATGAATGAACTAATTTTTCTACCGTCGAATGTTTGGGGCTTGGTTTGAGTTCTGACAACTTATGTAGGCTCACTTAAGAAACCATGGGGCTAGTGGGAGTGAGAAGAAGCATAATCTAGTGGTTAAAATGCAGAGGATAGGGGGTTAAGATTTATCATTGTGCAACATTGGCTTAATCTCTCTGTGCCTTTGTTGTGCCTCTGTAGAATAATGATAAAAACCAAGGGGGAATGCCAAAACTCTTCACTACCTATATCTGAGATGGATATTGAGCCATAATCTATCAGTATTTCCAAGTGCTTTGTGAGTCTTTCATGGAAGGTGCTATACAATAGAAGTGCAAAATATCACTAGGATTTATTCATTGCCTACTACTGAACATACATTTGCAATATTCTTACAAGGGAGATCAATCAGCTGTCATCCCCTTTGATATGTAAAATCTGTGGGAATGGAAATCTCTCTGAAATGTGTGATTCTGGAGATCAAATATTTACATAAACTTTTAAGGAGGTGGCACTCTACCCTCGCTGAGCTACCAATGGAATGTTGGACTTCACTATAAACTTAAACTCAGTGTAACCAAAACTTTGATTATGAATCAAAAAGTCATTTTACGTGGATTTGTATATAATAGGGCTTTTCACTGACAGCATGCTTGGTTTTCGTATTTAAAAGAAATTACTTCAAAACAAACATGGTCCAGTCCCTGTAACGGTGAAGCATTAAAGCATGGTTGAGCCCACATTTTTATTTTTATACTGGCATATTTTTCCAGTTTTTTTTCCCTCACCTCGCCTTTCCATCAATGTTTAATCATGTTAAAATGAGAAATAAAGAGTGTTTGTTAGTTCAAACTATTTTGCTTGTAATTTGAGTGGGTAGACATCTTGGTATTTGCTTGTTGCACATCAGCTTGTGACTGATACCTGGCAAGATACTTTTACACTATTATCAGGCAGAAAAATGCTTTAATGAAGAGTTATTCAGCCTTAATGCTCACTTATTGGGAGTCTTCTGCAGATCTGAGTTCAAAAGAATTTGGGGAGGAAAGAGAATTGATTATTTATTTTGAAGCCTTCATGAATGTGCATATATAATAATAATAATGTATACAGTGGTTTTTTGTTTAGTTCTGTCTTTACCAGTTTGATCATGTAACTCCTTCCATTACTGCATTATGAGGGAGCTTGTTGCTGTCTTCAGCAAATTCACAAGTGCATCTGACTGTCTTAACCATTATGGCTCTGATTTAGGAACCAATGGAAGTATGTGTTTAAATATAAGCAGGTGCTTAAGCCCATTTGATTTGTGTAGCACTTAAGTGCATATTTAAACATATGCTTAAGTGCTGTTCTATTTAGGTTGCTTTCTTGACCAATGGCCTAATACCTTATAATGTAGTTCAATTCTGCCAGTCTGTTTTACAGTAACTACAGTATTGTGAATGTTTGCTTTTATTTATGTTCTGGACTGGTTTGTGTTTACTGAAAAGAAAATGGGAGAAAAATCTAGTTTGATGAAAACAATTTCTATTAATACATGGGGTAGGCAGTACTGATTGGCATACTCTTCCTATTGAGAGAGCCAATTTGGGATTATTGCTGTTACAGCTGTATCAGTTCATGATTATAAAAATCTTTCAAACCCTGACTAACGAGGGGGAAAAAAACAGACGCCATGAAATAGTGTGGTTTGGGCTGTTTGGCAAGGAGATCGCTATTTCAACAGATGCTGTTTTTCTACAGAAGCTTTTTTTTTCCCCACCTCACTTTAGTCTCTCCATTCTCCCCTCTTCTTACCACCACCCTCGTTTCTCCAGGGAGCTAACCCCATAACCTTTGTCTTACTGTTTACAGTGATTTTTATATAGAAACTGCATGTCTTTGTAAGAGTTACTGATACTGAATTCTGAACAAAAGAAAGCAAAATTCAGTAGTGTTTTCCTGATAGCATTTCTGAAAGGACATATAAAGGCTTGTCCTTTATTCTTATAAAATTGGGATGTCTCACTATTCTCCAGTGAGATTTTTAGGTACATTTGCCCCCAGAAAAGCTCATATTTTAAAAGGTCACAATAAATAATAATCTGCACAGAAAGCAGAAATTGTCTTTTGTTAAAAGAATCTATAGACTTTTTAAATCCCACATTTCCTAAAACTGCAAAGACCATTTTTCACCTAGTCAGGAACATTATACTGCTTTTGGTGAGATGAGCACAAAGCACATCTGAAATATGCGGATCCTTAAGTGGAACTACAAATGGAAGACAAATTGGTCTTCATCACCTGTTCAGTGCCCATTTTTACCATCTGTGGAGAGCTCTTCCAGAATTTTTCATATGGTCCTTTGCACTGTAATAACAAATTAAATCAGGTAGTGAATCACTCATATTTCACTGCATCTCCAAATGAGTTAGACCTATATTAAGTACCCAGGAATGTTCTGTAATTCTGTTGCTGTAGTAGAAAGCCTCAGCACCAGAGACAGGACTTAATGAGCATGTTGCTTCCTCTTTGCTTGTGTAATGTTTGTGTGTACTAGTCTCTCCTCTGTCACTTACCTGTACTTGTTTTTTTCTGATCACTAGCTTGCAAAAAATAGCCTTTGTCTATAAGACATTCAAAAGAGAATCTCAGTGTCTTCGTTTTAATAAGGTGTCTGTACAGAAAGCAGCTGGCACCATTTTAGAAAAGGATATGGCAAAATTACTACTAGCTTCAAAACCAGTTATGTATTATAGTAACAATTAGCACGTTAGTGTGAAACTCCACTGTAAAGGTGTGTGTATTTTGTTAAGTGGCCTTATACACACATTCAAGAGAATATTTGGACTGCCCAATATGCAGTTGGTGCAGACTATGAGGAAATTAAAAAGGGTTAATGAACCCAATCAGGTATGTTTTCACTTGGAAATACAGCTGAGGTTAGAACTACAAGGTGAGGTGATAAGCAACATGCTAATGAAAGAGTTTTTGCCCACATTGCACTTTGTCCCAGAGAACGATATACACGGGTCTCTAGTTACACAGTGAGATGTTAATTATGGGTGGAGAGGTACCTAATCTGGCTGAAATGCAGACCCAGACCAGAAGGTGACAGCATATTGCTGCTGACAGACAGAAAGACAGTCTAAACTAAGATGTATGCCCCCCTCCCCCCACACAACTTATTTAACCATTAGGTTGCATTTGTGGTCAGGCCTGAACTACTACCTATGTTTGCCATAGATTTACTCTAGCTAGGCTTCATCCTGCTATATTATTTTGAGTTTTTTTCTGTTTATTTTTAATCTTGTGCCAAGGTGTCTGGTTAACTGTGTGGGACAGTCTGCAGAAACACATTGCTGGGTGCTCTCAAAAGACGACAGTTTGTCGTTGGCATTAAGGGATGTGGAAGTAGTATAATGGGCTGCTGTCAAATGCCAGCGCAAGCACTTCTCCTAAAAGGAACTGTAGGGAAGCTGGCACCGGCATAGAGAAAACCAGTAATTTGAGATAATACTTAGTCCTGCCCTGAGTGCAGGGTACTGGACTAGATCAGTGGCTCTCAACCTTTCCAGACTACCGTACCCCTTTCAGGAGTCTGCTTTGTCTTCCATACCCCTCATGTTTCACCTCACTTAAAAACTACTTACTTTTGTATTTTTATGTCTGATTTTTTTTAAGCATCTCAGCACACCATTGCTGAAAAATTTCTGACTTTCTTATTTTGAACATATAATTATAAAATAAATCAACTGGAGTATAAATATTGTACTTACATTTCCGTGTATGGTATATAGAGTGATATAAACAGGTCATTGCTTGTATGGCATTTTAGTTTGTACTGACTTCACTAGTGTGTTTTTTATGTTGCCTGTTGTAAAACTAGGCAAATATCTAGAGGAGTTCCGGTACCCCTGGCTGAGAACCACTGGACTAGATGACCTCTTGAGGTCCCTTCCACTCTTACAATTTTATTATTCTATGAATAAAGCTTAAGGAGCACTCAGTATGGTCCCACAGTTGCTTGGGAATTTCTGTGAGTTTAAAATACTGTTATTTTAAATGTTATATCTAAAGGCAAAGTACTGTTTGGTCAAACTGCTGTTTTGTTTTTTCCAGATGTTGGTCCATCTTTTGCTCAAGAAGGAAATCATTCCATAACAGAGGCAAAAATTTGTAGCTTGAAATGGGTCTCTGGGTTGCAGTATCCTTAATGCAGTGTTTCCCAAATGGTGTTCCGCGAAACCCCGGGGTTCCGTGAAAAAAACCTAAGGGTTCAGCGAGACAATTCCATTACAATAACTTTTTATGCTTTTTTAAAAAATATTAATTAACACATTCGTTTTTTAGCTTTATTTTTTGTACACATTAAATGTGATTTTTATTTTTATATATGTGCAATTAAACTAAACGTTGATCTCATGACCTTGTTTAGCATTTGTTTATTATTATCCTTACTTATTCGTGGTCTACTTTTTCAGCTCCATATAGAAGACTATTATTAGAGGTTACAAAAAATTCTTTCGAGTTTAAAAGGGTTCCATGGCTAAATAAAATTGGGAAACACTGCCTTAATGAATGGAAATTAATTAGGCTAGGGGGCTGATTACTATATTTAAAGCAGGAAGTCAGAGAACTTTGCCATTTTACAAAATAGGCTGGCTGATTCCATGATTCAAAGATGAAAAGATAAGATCAGTCATTTAGGGACAGGGGCTCACATATTTGACCAGAAACCACAGTCGTTTGCATGGTATGAATAGTGATATTATAGATTAATGGATTCTGGCTGCCTCTACTGTATTTGCTTGATCGTCTTTTGCACGATCCTTAACATTAGGTGGTTTAGAACAGCTACCTAATTCCAACGGCTGATTTTTGGTTCATTGATATAGACAGATATATCCAGAACCAATCGGAATGCAATACAGTAGCAGGCATTGGGCATATTATGAAGCACACTGCTCAACTAATTCTCTGCCTTTTGTCTCTTGTCACTGCAGCACTTAGTTTTAAGAGGTCAAGTGACAGACTCTTCAGAAGAAAAAGTCCGTATTGCTTCCTGGATTGGCTAACAGAAGGAGCTGCATACATGACAGCTGAAGTTGCATGCTCCCTGGAGACTAAGCTCAGTATGCTCATGACAAGTGCAGCCATCCCTAGTTGTGGGACTGAAAGCTGATCTTGTTTCTGAACCCAGGTCTTCTCATTGGTAATGCTGCTGTCATGCAATATGGATATCACAGAAAGGTTATTTCAAATTAACCTTCATATGTTAAACCAATATCCAGCCACTTCCTATCATACTCAAATGTTATGATCATGGATTCCACTGAGTAATATAAGGCTGCTGGAAAAGGGGTAGGTCTGAAATATTTGGCTATAAAAATCCAATGAAAAAAATTATATATTGCACGTGTTTGGTGCTTCTATTCTGAGGATCCTGTGTATTAACTACTTAGGTAAATTACATAATAGCGATTACGTAATCCAAATGCGGCCACTCATGGGTGAAATGGACCCTGAGATCACAGAATACTGCTACATAGGTTTAAAATAAATACGGTGGAATTTAGGAGGCAGAACATAATTATATGGGCTTAGAGCATCTCTTCCGTGGGTGGATTTCTTCATACCAATGTGAAAGGAAACTGCCCAACCTGCACGTCTAAACATCTTCTTCCACTTCTCTAGACTTCACAGAAGCCCCTCCACTGGAGCTCTGTGGGGTTATAGCTCCAGGTAACATGATGGAAAGGGGCAGAGCAGAGAGCAGGAGGCTCTCAGCAGTGCCATTGCCTGCGGAGCAGTCCCCAACTTCTGCAGGGATGTTTAAAACAACTCGGCTATATCACAATAACTGTGAGCAAGCCCCTCTGCAACAACCCAGGCAGTGACACCATGGCTCATGATGGACCATGCTCCTGGAAGCTGGAGGACAGTGGGGTCTAAATAACAGGAGCTGTCCATGTAAAAGTCTCCTGATAGCTACATGGATCTGTGAAAGGGGTCCTGCTCCATGGATTCTATGAGGTTGGGAGTCCTCACCTCTCAGTCCATATCCCTCTTTCTTTAGGTAATGATGTGTAACAATTCCATGAGGGGAGCCTGATCATTTTCCTGTCCCTCTAGTCCTTGTTTGTAGGTATCTCTTCGGAACAGTCGGGGCCCCTGAACAAACTCAGAATAGAATGTTGCTGTGTTTCATGAGGACCATTCTGCTTTCTGGGCCAATAAAGACCAGGCCTGTAGAAGAGGGGAACTACAATAGCCGCACAGCTGTACGAACATTCCTGCTAGCTGTCAGTTGTGTTTGAGGTCTACATACCACAATCCAAACCAAAGAGAAAGTGCTCCAGTTACAGTTAGTAGAGAAGAGCTAAGGAACAACAGAGATGAGAGAATTGACAACTACCAAAGTGATGAAGTGAATTTAGGCTTTCCTCTAAAGCCTGCAGGTGACAGACTGTCCTGGCCAAAGCAAAACACTATGTTTGCAGTCATAACGGATTGAAGAGCTTGGAAACAGCTGCATCTTTCAAACATGGTATAAAGACCATGCAGTTTGGAGGTAAGTTCACTTGTTATTGATCTATAAACAGATGTATTGTTCATTAGTGGCAGTGTTTCAATTTTAATGATGTTGTATAACATGTGGTTTACTTTTAGAGAGTAATTTTTAATATTCCAATGGTTAATGCAGCAAAATGCAATTGCTTTAGGCTGGGGTTTTAAAAAGAGCCTAAGGGAGTTAGATGCCAAAAATCCATTGAAATTCATTGGAAAATAGGCATTAACCTTACTCTTCGTGGCAGGAGAGGGATTGAGAGGCAGGAGAGATGGGTAACACAGTATCAATAGATTGCACTGAGATTGTCGCACACACTCCTGGTTACCTCCCCAACCTATGTTAATAGGAGCACTTGTTTGTATTTAGCCATGTGATTGAGCATGACATATAAGTGTCTGTGTGTTCCTTCCCTTGAGGAAGACATCCTTTTTGCATCACAGCTCACAGTTCTTTCCAGCAGTTGATTATATGGAAGTATAGTCTGAAAGCAGATTAGCTGTCAAATTTTGATATCTACAGAGTGGCTTCTAGAGCCAACTCTTCAGCTAACATAAACTGGTGTTTATGAGACTTCAGTGAAGCATTCTGATTTACTCCAGATGAGGATCTGCCCCTTAATATGCTAAACTTTTTTCATGCTCCATTTAGGAGAACACAAATTACCTATGACGTAGCTTGCTATGCTATTTCTCTCTAGATTAAAAACTATCCTGTTGGAGAGTAGAAGTATTTGTCTGCATAGTTTGTTAACTCCTATAAACAGCAAGCCAGTTGTGCAAGAAGGAAGCGAGTTTCAAAGTTGTCGATTTTCTTAATTTTATCTGACATCTTGCAGCATTTGTTATTTTCTTGGTGGCCCAACTGCTGGAGTCAAATGATTTCATGTTTTAAAAAGGTATTTTCAACCCTTAGAATTGCAAAGAGAAACTTGAATACAAGATTCAAGACTACTCTAAAAGGGCAAAACCCAGAGGGCATGTAAAAGGAGCTTTTATATATACTTTTATCTCCTTACTTTGGGGCCTGACTCATGATTTCTTTTCGACACTTGTGGTTGACAGTACTGGAGTTTGTTGTCTGATGTCTTATTGAAACTTTATTACAATTAACCTTTTTAAAATTTACACTCTCTGTAGAATAGCCACTGTATATTTAACAAATCTGAACTTCATACTGCAAAATCCTTATCTGACATTAAAATGAGAAGCTTGTGGCATTATTAGGAAACATTGTTTATAGCCCTCATGTATATTGTTTTTACAAATACAAAAACAAGTCTCTTATTTTTTTACTCTACAGACACTTCTTTCTCCAGCTTTAAGCCTTTATTTAGATTTGGATGATATGAAATTAAAGGGCTGGAGGCTAGTAGTAAATCTTCAGCTACAATATTGACAGTGAGCAACAGAGAAGAAAATATTGGTCTTGAGTCCTCTCTCACACTAGTTTTACACTGGATTTACTCCTGATTTACACCAGTGCAAGTGATGGGTAAATCGAAATATTGGTTTTGTCCTTCAGGAGTGTTTTATGATGGAATGATGGTTTTTTTCCCAACACCTCTGCAAAAAAGAAACAAACTAGGGATGTTAAAATTAGGTTAACTTACTGATCGAGTAGTCTATAGAATTTTTATCGACTACTCGATTAGTTGATAGGGGAAGGCAGCCGGCTTAGTCCCAGCTCATGCTGGGACCAAACCCTGCTGGGGCTCTGCACTTGTAGTTGACAGTGCTGGAGCTGGGCAGCCTGACCCTTCGGCTCCTACTGCCTTTTAAATTGCAGAGCTGCAGCAAGGTTTGGTCCTGGACCTGGCACGAGCAGGATCTGCGCTGGGTTGCCCGTCCGCCTGGCTCCTACTACATTTTAAATGCAGAGCCTGGGCGTGAGCCAGGATATATATAAATATACTATCAGGAGTTACCCAGCGTTGTTCGGGAAAGTAGAGGAACAAAATGTAGAAAAACAGTAGTCCGTTATTGTTTTTTGAATGGTAGAAAAGTTGCACTGAGTTCTATAGACATTAAAATATATTTTAAAAAGTATAAAACAACCAATTTTACATGTTATCATCAAAAACTTTATTGTAAACTATACAGGCAGTCCCCAGGTTACGTACAAGATAGGGACTGTGGGTTTGTTCTTAAGTTGAATTTGTATGTAAGTCGGAACTGGCATCCAGATTCAGCCACTGTTGAAACTGACCAGCAGCAGCTGAATTGGACACGCTTGGGGCAGAGCAGCTGGGGTGCTGCTGGGTTGGTCCCGCAGTGCCGCTCCTCAGTGCTACTGGACCAACCTGGCAGCACCCCAGCTGCTCTGTCCCAGGTGTTTCCAAGTCAGCCGCTGCTGAAACTGACCAGCTGCTGACTACAGGAAGCCCGAGGCAGAGCTGCTCTGCTCTGGGCTTCCTGGAATCAGCCGCTGATCAGTTTCAGCAGTGGCTGACTTGGGAACACCTGGGGCAGAGCAGCTGGGGTGCTGCCGGGTACGTCCCCGCAGCGCCGCACCTCGGTCTGCATTTTTTTGAGAGTGCCAAAAAAGAGAACCTTCTGTGAATTCTGAGCTACATTAGAGGAGTTTTGTATTATTGTCCATTTTAAATAATCACTTGGAGTTAGTGAGGAAGTGAGGGGAGTGTGATGTTTTGTGGGTGGAAGAAGTCAGCCACCTCATGATTTCTTTTTTTTTTTTTTAAAGAAATCTATTGAACATCTTACATGTTCTCATTGTTCCTAGACAAAGGTGTGGGAGGATTTCCCTGCTGCAGATGGATTTCCTAATACTCTTTAGAAGCTGCCAAATCATCCCTCCAGTGGTGACTTTTATCATTGTTTCATAATCGTTCCCAAGAGCGTGATCTTTGCCTTTGGGTTTTACCTGAATGTGCAGAATAAAGGAGGATGCCCCAGAAATGCCTCTTGTTGCCAAAATGGCTATCTCCTAGCCTTTGCAAATTTCTCATTGAGCACTGAATAGTTTTGTGTGTGTGAGTTTCTTTTAAGAGCAAATTGTGTATTTGTGGGACATGATATGAATGACTTGTGGATTTTACAGTAAACTAGTAAAGAGTCCAAGATTTCAAGCCTCTTGGTAGATAAACACAGAGATACAGAAAGGTGGTATATTTTAAGAGAAAGTCTCTCACCTCATGACATGAACTTTACTAGTGCATCAATCTGTGATAGAATAACCCAGCTTTGGAAACTGTACTATCAGGTGTCAATAAAATAACTGAGGAGAATGGCCACAACGCAGAAAAAAGCATCTGAACCTGAATTAAAAAGGACTTTATACTCTTGGTTCTACAGATTGGGCATATGGGCGGCAGGAGGAGGTGGATATAAAAAACAGATGGGTCGGGGTAGCTATGATTTTAATAATGTACATTTAACTCTGACAGCATCTCAGTACAAGAGGGTTGGGGTTTACTAGTATCTGGTAGTGAGTTTCAGATGGCTGGACCAGAGCAAGGCAGCACAATTCACTTATGTCATCAACTGTATCAGATGTGTGTCATTTAAAGTATCATTAGAAAACTACCGTTAATAATCTTGCATGGTGTATGTATCGCAAACACTCACAGGATTGTACAAACATGAAGAAAATATTAAACTAAATGTGTTTACCAGACAAGTCTGGGAAATGAATAAATAGGTCTCTTCCAGACATAGGACAAGACCAAAGCTTTAAGCCAAGTCTCATCCAAGTCAATTAAAAATCACATGCAAAATAGCCATTAATTTGCACCAGAGAGGGCAAAGACAGATCAATTTGCATTTTATCAAACAACAGTGAGGAAGAAACCCTCATAGAACTTCCTTCAGTGTGAGACTCCATGTCTCCTTCCGCACAGCTGCAATGAACTTTACCTTGGGAGGGAACCTTTAGAAGTATCCATTTCAAAGGTCTGCTGGATTATAAAAGAGGAACAAAGAATCCCAAGTGATCCCTCATCTAAGATGACAAATGAATTTAGCACTTTGGGCTTTGTGGGAGATCCAGCAAAATGGCTGATCACATCTCTGATTAGGAATGTAATGTGGTAAAAATCTTACCTTGACCCAAGACTGTTATTTTGTTACGTCTTGGTCTCTAGAACACATTTTTCACTTGGACTTCTTTGTAGTCATTTCTGACTCCATCCTTTATAGCTGAACTCTCTCAAAATCCTATCTACTCTTGTTAATGAACTTGCTTTACTTTTAAACTAAACCAACCCAGTGTTGTGTTTTGAATTGAAATAACTCCAGTTAAAGCAGTTCACTGTGCATTTTGCCTCTTTACATTTTGCTCTTAGTGCATGCTTATTTGCTGGCTAGGACATCTAGACCAGAGCTACAGCAGCAGAGTAATTTAAGGCACTCAGAGTTATAGGGCAGGCAGTATCACAACCCAAACAGAACCTGACATTGGTCTAGTTGAACCAGCATTTCACACAGTGTGCTACTTCAAGTGAGGCTTACACTTTAAGCTCTGCACAGATGAGCCCTGGAGCTATAAGAAAAGGAAGACAGAAAGAGAAGGAAAGGCAGTATCACCTAATCAAGATTCCACATATACCACGTATTCCCTCCCAAAAGGAATATTGGACCAGAAGAAGCTACACCCTGCACACAGAGAGACAGGCTGTAGTGGAGAATATTTCACTTCTTTCGAAAGGCTGTGCAAATTGCATAACATTCCAGAAGACGTTCAAGTCCCCACATTGATTGGAAAGCTGTTGGGTGAAGCATTGAATGTGTTTAATGAAAAGCCAGTTGAACAGGCTTTGAAATATGCTGAGTTTAAAGGGGGCTTTCATGCAAAGGTTTCAAATTACCCCTGAAGTATATAGAATGACATTTGGAGATCTCAATATGCATGAGACAATGAGTCCTAGAGAGATTGTATACAAGCTGCAGGAAGATGAAATGGGACAAGGTGAAGAAGGCAGAGAGTTATGAAGAGGAGTTTGATTTTTATTTGTTTTTATTTTTTATTTTGCACAGGAGCAATTCCTGTGCATATGTTCTGAAGAAATGAGATAAGCAATGTGGGTTAAACACCTGGATTTGATCTATAATGCTATAGATCTTGCTGATGCATATATGCAAGCTAAAGCACCCAGTGACCCCAAGCCAAAGAGGAGCATGCAGAAGCCCAGTATTATAGGAGTAGGGATGTTAAATTTAGTTTAATCAACTAATTGACTAGTCATTAAGCGAGGGAGCCACAGTGAGGTTAGCTCCCAGCCCGGGAGCTAACCCTGCTGAGGATTTGCCTTTTAAATGTATTAAGAGCCTGTTTGCATTTAAAAGGCTAAAGTGCAGCAGGGAGGACAGGTGCAAGCTGGGAATCAGCTGTTCCAGCTTACACTGGGTCCCCCCTGCTGCACTTCTGATTTTCAAATGTATTAACAACGGGCAGGTTCTTAATACATTTAAAAAGCAGGGGCACAGCACCTGTGACTGGGCGCAAGCCAGGAATCAGTTGACTCCCGGCTTGCGCCCAGTCCCAGCTACTCCTCTGCCTCCCCTGTCCCCTGCGGAGACAGAGCTGGGGGGAACCGGCTTTTAAGACGGCTCCCCCCAGCATCAGCTCCTGCTCTCCCCAAGGCAACAAGGGGGGGGGAGTGACTAGTCAACTATCCAGTAAGCTTTGGAGAGTCCCATTTTTAACTTTGGAAGGAAGAGATCAATTAGAAGTCCTCCCTAGAATTGCATTCTCCTCCCTAGATTAGAGCCTCCCTGGGGACTATCCCTTGCAGGAGAACAATCCAAAAAGGTGTTTCACCTGTGGTTTCCTGAAAACCTGAGGAATAATTGCCCTCTGATGAAAGAAGCTGATCCCACACACCATCCAGCCCAAGTTCAGACAGTTGTCCTAAGCCTAGGATCCCAAGAGATACCTGGTCATAGGATTAATTTTGTGAGGTCTGATCCAAGGAATGTCTGGCTGGAGATTACTATGACTGGGAACCATGGTTAAACAGTCAGACATGCGTCCTGGAAAGAGAGCAGAATTCCTAGCACTGGGACTATATGAAATCATGTAGCCTGGCTAACATACATATGGAATGGGAAGATCTGAGGGACCTTTGCAAGTCAGTGTGCTGCCTAGTATTCCAATGGCAATTCTTGTGGAGAATGATGGTTTGGCTTTGTCCTATGCAGTTAATGTAGCAACTTGCAGGAAAATGGATAATTGTCATGTGATCTCTCAGGAGAGAATTGTACAGAAAAAGTGTCATTGTGGGTGGGGCTCCAGCCCCAGCGCAGCAAGAGAAAGCAAGGTGCTCTCAGGTGTGGGCGGGGCTACAGTGAGCTCCTTCATAGCGGATGAAGTTAGCAAGCATAACAAACTGAAGGGGAAGGAGTTTTCCCTTGTGACTAGAGAGGCTGTTCAGGTTGTTTGCTGACAAGGTTTTCCAAACGAACAGAGAGCAGTCCCCATGCTAGAAACATCTTTGAGATCATTCTTTAGGGTGCTCCGAAGAGGGGAAATAGAGAAAGGCTTTGTTAGAGAAAAGAAAGTTGCACAGAGAAGCACCCAAAGGAGATATAAAAGCCCTGAATAACTCTCAAACAACTAGCTATGCCAGCCCAGCATCATAGAGAGTTAATGTTGCTAGCCCACAGTTGCTCTCTTCCTACTCATTTGGGAGCATGGGGGACCCTATGATACGTTCCAGAAGAATTTGTTCTGGTCAGGGAAACAGAATAATGTGAGACTCTTGCACATCTTGCGACTTGTGTCTGAAAAGGGAAAGACCTCCAAGACTCTCCAAAATCCCTCTACCCCTCTTGCCTGTGAGATGAGGGGCATTTTATAGGGTAGCAATGGGCATTGTGGGAGCTATTCCCTGTGCTACCCATATAGGGAAAAGTATATCTTGGTGGTAGTGGATTTTGCCCTAGATACTCTGAAGCAGTTGCTCAAAGTAACATAGATGCTGATTCTGTCGCCTTTTCACTATTTTTAGCTGAATGGCTTTCCCAGAGAAGATTTTATCTAATCGTGGGACAAATTTCATCTCTCAGCTATTTAGTGAGTTATGAAAGTTGTGTGAAGTGAACAGAGACAAGTGGTCTGGTAGAGAGGTTTAATAGGCCACTAAAATCGATGTTTATGTTTAATAGGTCACTATTAAAAATGTTTAATAGGCCACTAAAATCAATCATGCAGAACCCAGATTGGGATGAAATGTTACTTACATGTCAATAGCAAGGGTATGTGCCCCGAAGAATCTACAGAGTTTGCCCGTTTTATCTTTTGTACAGAAGGAAAATGAAGAGGTCCCGGAATCTTATCAGAGACTCCAGGGAAAGTGCCACTGTGGCAGAAATGAGGCAGAAAGCAAGTCTGTGACAGAGTATGTACAAAGGTTCAGGCAAGAGTTAAAAGACAAGACAGGTGGTTCAGACTAACCTGGAGGACAGTCATTTCAAATAAAAGGCCTGATATGACCAACATATACTGATAAACACTATGGAAATAGGGGAACTGGTATTGGTACTTACCCCTGTTAAAAAATACAAAATTAAAAGCTCATGGGAGGGAACTTCTGAAGTGATAGAAGAGGTGACAATGTACAGATAGTTCAAAAGCCCTCACAGTTAATGCTGCTTCCCAGCTTTTACTTACCAACAGGGTTAAAGCTCATCACAGAGAAGCAAAGATTAACCTGATTCATTGTGTAGAAGGGGAAACTGAGACATCCCACCTTATAGATTTGCTGGCTGAATGCCATGACTTATCACTTGAAGGTAATAAGATATGCAAATGATTAACACAGACTGAAAAGACAGGGTATGTCTACACTACAAAGTTAATTCGAACTAACGGACGTTAGTTCGAATTAACTTTGATAGGCGCTACACTAGCGCTCCGCTAGTTCAAACTTAATTCAAACTAACGGAGCGCTTAGTTCGAACTAGGTAAACCTCATTCTATGAGGACTAAGCCTAGTTCGAACTTACTAGTTTGAATTAAGGGGTGTGTAGCCCCTTAATTTGAACTAGTGGGAGGCTAGCCCTCCCCAGCTTTCCCTGGTGGCCACTCTGGCCAACACCAGGGAAACTCTATTGCCCCCCTCCCGGCCCCGGACCCCTTAAAGGGGCACGGGCTGGCTACGGTGCCCATGCCAGGTGCAAGCCTGCCAGCACCCAGCCAGCAGACCCTGCACCTGGCACGGCTCGAGCCAGCCACCAGATGCCCCCCAGCCCTCCCCTTCTTCCCGGGACCAGGCTGGCGGCTCCTGGGAGCTTGCCCGGGACCGCAAGAGGCGGGCACCCGCCTGGTCTAGTGCGGACATCGTGGACCTCGTCCACGACCTCCGCACTAGGCATAGGAAAGTGGCCGTCTAGGGCAGGAGAGTTGCCAGCCTGGCCACCCAGGAGCAGGTGTGCATGAAAATCAAGGTGGTCCACTAAGACCCCCGACCCTGAGCCCTGAGCTTACAATGGCCGTACTGGGTCAGACCAAAGGTCCATCTAGCCCAGTAGCCTGTCTGCCGACAGCGGCCAACCCTAGGGACCCTGGAGGGGATGGACCGAAGGCAGTGACCAAGCCATTTGTCTCGTGCCATCCCTCTCCAGCCTTTCACAAACTTTGGGCATGGACACCACTCCTACCTCCTGGCTAATACCACTCCATGGACCCAACCTCCATCACTTTATCTCACTTCTCTTTAAACTCTGTTCTAGTTCTAGCCTTCACAGCCTCCTGCAGCAAGGAGTTCTACAGGTTGACTCTTTGCTTTGTGAAGAACAACTTTCTGTTACTAGTTTGAAGCCTGCTACCCATTCCTTTCCTTTGGTGTCCTCTAGTCCTTCTATTATGGGAACTAATGAAGAACTTTTCTTGATGCACCCTCTCCACCCCACTCATGCTTTTATAGACCTCTATCCTATCCCCCCTCAGTCTCCTCTTTTCTAAACTGAAAAGTCCCACTCTCTTTAGCCTCTCTTCATATGGGACCTCTTCCAAACCTCTGATCATTTTAGTTGCCCTCCCCTCTCCCACCCTCTCTCTTCCCCTCTCCCACTTCCTTTTCCCAGTCTCCCCGAGTTTTGTTCAATAAAGAGAGAGTCTATTTTTGACCACACGTTTTCTTTATTTTGTACATCAGGAAGGGGGGCGAGGGAAGGGTAAGTGGAAGGAGGGGAGGGAGGAATGGGGCACGAGCCCCCGATGGGGAGGACTGGGCTGGCTCTGCGGGCTTCTGGGGGTGGAAGCTCTCCTGCAGCCCCCCAATTGCCCCCTCTCCCCAGATGGCAGCCTGCAGCAAGTGCAGCCGGTCTGATGGCCGAGTGCTGTGATGTGCCCAGTGTGGGCACTGAGGGCACTCCAAGCCAGGACTGCTTTGCAAGCGGGGCACCCCTGAGAACTGTCTGTCCGGGGTGGGGGTCGGGTCCCTTTAAGCTCAGCCCTCGGCTAGCCTGAGGCAGCAGCTCCAAGCTCTAAGTCCTCATCTGATGCCCTGCCGGCACTGCTTCCGGCCATCCTTAAGCCCGGTTCAGGGTCCACTTAATGTGGACATGCTAGTTCGAATTAGCAAAACACTAATTCAAACTAGTTTTTTAGTCTGGATGTGTTAGTTCGAATTAGCTTAGTTCGAATTAGCGCTGTAGTGTAGACATACCCACAGAGATTCTGTGTATACTGAAGAGCTACAGAGCAGTTTTCTCCAGCAGCACAGGAAAGACTTATGTGATCGCCCAAAAAACTGACACAGTTGGTATTAAGCCTGCACCCAGCTAGGCTTATTGTACCACTAGCACAGAGCAAGAGCAAATCTGTACCAAACTATTGAACTTGAGGGTAATTAAAAATTCTGATGGTTCTTGAATATCACCCATTATACTCTAAGAAAGATAATAAGATTTTGTATAGAATGCAGAAAATTCAGTGCTATCAGTGTGCCAGATGTTTACACTGTGTCCAGAATTGATGATATGCTGGATATTTTGAGCCAGACTAAATATCTTGGCGTATTTGATCATGATGAAAAAAAAATCTGCTTTTTTTGCTGATATGGATGAATTAAAAAAGTTGTATTTGGTCTAATTAATATAGAAGCCACTTTTCAACTGTTACACAGATCACACAATTTTGTATAATAGCTTTTGTCAGTGATAGTCTGCTAAGCAGCTTTTGATCTCATCACAATAAAAGCTTGGAGATGATGGTGCAGGTTATATTGCCTCTCGTCTCTTCTATGGCTTCCTTCCCTTGTAGAACCAAGGTTCATCAATGGGCTGCTTCCTCTTTCTGCTCAGCTAACCATTTTTTATGTTCATGCTACTCTTCTTCTATTCTGTTATTCTCCAACCTAGCCAGCTCCATCTCAGCGATTAGTTCACTTTCATTCACTTAAAACATCATTTGGTCCATCTGCCATATCTGAAATAAACCAAAATCAATAAGATTGTTACCTTTCTTTTGAGGTTCCCAACCACCACACTTGAGAATCATTTCAAACTGTTTCACAAGGGCTTAAAGCATAAGACTCAGTTGAAATAGCAAGTTGTGTGCAAATCCTGGTTCAGCTAGACTAATAAGATGGAGGCAGTTCACCAGGGTTAGCCCCTGGTGGGCCAGTGCCCCTGTATTTACCTGCACCTCCGTTGGTACAGACGATTGCAGTTTCCGCTGGCCATGGATTGCTGTTCCCGGCCAATGGAAGTTGCGGGAAGCAGTGTCCTGGTTCCTGCAACTCCTATTGGCTGGGAATGGTGATCCATGGCCAATAGGAGCTGCAAAAATCTATATGTTAGAGAGTAGTCATCTTCTCAACTACCGATAAGCATAAGCTTATTGGGTAGTTGAGTAAAGTACTTAACTACTCGCTTTTTCTCCCTCCCCTTTTCCCCCACTTACTGCCTGTGTGTGAGAGGCAGCAAGGGGGGGACAGGAGAGAGGGCTGGGGGGGAACCATCTTAAAAGTCAGTTACGCTCAGCACCAACTCCGAGGTGCCACTTGCTCCCCCACCCCAGGCTACCTCTATCAGAGGCAGCAGGGGGGAATAGGGGAGGCTACTGCAAAGCAGCCTTTGCCTGTGGCAGGCCAAGGCTTGCTGTGGGAAGAGGCTGCTCTGGCAGCAGCCCCTGTCTACCTGGGGACCCTTCCCTCCCAGACAGGGGCCGCTGCCACCAAGCAGCTCCTCTTTACAGGGGACCAGGTTGCCCACGTGCAGGGGATGCTCTGGCAGCAGTCCCTGTCTGTGGCCAGCCCTGGCCACCGCAATCAGGGGCTGCTGTACTTGGCGCGAGCTGGGACCAAGCAGTCCTGCTTTGTGCTGGTCCCGGACACTGCACCTCTGCATTTTAAATATAGTAAGAGCCCACTGGCTCTTACTACATTTAAAATACAGAGCCACTGCTCAGGAGGCTCCCAGAGCTGGCACGAGGCAGTACTGCTCAGTCCCGGCTCAGGCCAGCTTTGGGAGCTACCCTTGCTGTGGCGCTGCAGAGCAGTTTTTATCGACTAATCATGTAGTCAATACAAATTGTATCAACTACACGATTAGCCAGATAACCACAATTTAACATCCTTAACCTGTACCTGCAGAGGCTAACCCTGGTGAACAGCATCCAGCCCATTGGCCAGTTATTGCCCACCCCTGAGCTAGACCCTGTCAGGTTCTTGGGGGCAAAATAGACCTGTGAGGGTTGTGTTACTGCCTGTCCTGTAATCCTTGGTGCTTCTGCTGTATTTCTCTTGTCTAGATACAAGCATGTACTGAGTGTTTGTATGATAAGCATTTCTGGATAAGTAACCCTGATTTCAGCAGCATGCTTGGTATATATACTTCAGCCCACTCTGGGATCCCCCAGCTTTTTTGTTACACATGGCAAGATGACCTCATTGCCCCTCACTCTTGATTTTTCCCCAACTGAGTGCTCTGCAAAGTGCTCTGCTCTGGTTTTACCTAGGCCATTCCGAGAAATAAAACAGTTAATTTGTTCCTATAAAGAGAGAAAATGCACAGCAAATCACTTTAACTGGAGTTAATAATCACATCAATTCAAACACAGCATGGTTTGGTTTAGATTAAAGGTAAAATGAGTTCATTGACCAGAGCAGGTAGGATTTTAAGAAAGTTCAGGTATAAAAAACTGAGTCTTAAATAGTTACAAGCAAATAAGAGTGAAAAATACTTTCCAGAGACTCAGGCTCTCTCTACACTACAAAGATAAATCAGAAAAAGAAACGTAATTTGCAGTATGCAAATTGCATATCTTTTTCCGATTTACTTCCGAAAGAGGCGCTTCTGAAATTTGGCCTGTCTACATAGGGTCAAATTTCGGGAAAAAACCTTCTTTTGGAACATCCCTTCTTCCTTGTAAAATGAGATTTACAGGGATGCCAAAAAAACATGTCTGTTTTTCCAACATTATTTTTTCTTTGGACGCAGCAGAACTTTTCCAAGATACCTCCAGTATCCTGGAAAAGCTCTGCAGTCTAGACATAGCCTAAGACATGACATAAAGGCAGTCTTGGATCAAGGTAAGATTTCTACCATGTTACATTCCAGAAAAATGGCGGACCACCTCTCTGGTTAAGATCTCCCACAAAGTCCAAAGTGCTTGTTTACTTGGTCATCAGAGGTAAATGATCACTTGGGGTTCTTTGTTCCTCTTTTATAATCCTATGAACCTTTGAAATGGATTCTTCTGAAGGTTTCCTCCCAAAGTAATGCTCATTGAAGCTGTGTGGAAGATGACTTGGAGTCTCACACTGAAGGAAGTTTTGTGCTGGTTTCTTCCCCTGCTGTAGTTTGAGAAAATACAAATTGATCTGTCCTTGCCCTCTCTGAACTGAATGAATGGTCTCATGACAAGTGATTGCTAATTGACTCTGACACCTGGTTGAAGGCATTGGTCTATTCTTTGTCTGGAGAAATCTGCTTATCCACTTCCCAGGTTTGTCTGGTAAACACATTCTAATTCCACATTTATTTCATGTTTGTGTGGTCCTGTGGGCATTTGCAATACATACACCATGCAAGAATATTAATGATTCCATGTGTTGTTAGTTTTCCAATGATGCCTTACATGACATATCTGATGCTGTTTATAACAAATGAACTGGGGAGCCCTGACTGGTCCAGACAGCTGAAACTCGCTGCCAGATGCCAGTGAGCTTGTTGCCCTCTGACACTAGGATGCTGTTAGGGTCACAGTATATAAACAAGGTGACAATATAAGTTACTAATTCTTTTTCTGAAGGAAGGATGTTTAGAGAAGTGAGAAAATCCTTTCCCACAGCTGTAGGATACATTTAAATCTCCCAGCGGAAGCAATGATCTATATTCATGTAAATGTGTTTTGATGTCCTCTTCAAAGTTTAAATGAAACACCCACATCCAGGAAGCTAGTCAGCTTACACTGAAACACAATTGTAATTCTTTATTAGAAACACCATGTAGGTCTTTGCTTTCACTTCAGTAGTACCACGTTTTGGCAGTTTTATGTTTAGCTTTCTTGTCTTGGTCTCAGATCATTTCAAATGTACCATTTCCAAGAGGTATAGAAAATCTCTTGGCTAGAAAAGCCAGTTTTATCAAGCTTTGTTTTTAAACACTCCGTTTTAATCTGTGAATGAGTGCATTAATATACTAGCTAGCTCACTCTTGTTTCAGGTGATTATAATGTCTCTTGCTATGTACTGACAGTTTTTTCCTTTTCAACAAAAAAAAATCTAACTTATTCCCCTGTATAGAAAAGAGCTATAGAATTTATGGGGATTAAACCAATACAAATTACTTTTTTAAAAAACACTCCACCAACATAAAAAAAGCTCTATGAACCTACTTAATTAGTTAGTATAAATGCATTTAGCTGTGTTGAAATCTCTAGAGTTAACATACAGTTAACACTGTAGCACCAGTTAAATCAATGGAGCTTTGCTAAATTGTGTCAGCTGAGGACCTGACCTGAATTTTATAAATCATTTTATATTTTCTGTGGATTTGACTTTCTTTTTTTTTTTTTTTTTTTTTTTAACCAGCCTATATGATTTTATTGCCGGGACATACATTTCTGTAAAATTCTCCAGTAAGATTTAAATAGTGTGTAGAAAGATGTTTATTCTTCATTAAGCCCCATAGTTCAGTTCTATACATACCACAATATTCAACAGTTCAAATTAGATCTTCTTTTTCACATTGTCTGTTGGATGCTAACTACATGTGAACTGCTGGGAATACATAACACTCATAACTTCAAATACTTGCCTGCACACACTTTCCTTCTTTACAGTATTTTGTATTAAGGGATGTGGTGCAATTAATCTGTAAAGGTTGTATAATTGAGTTCACATTTTAAAATGACATACTTTAAAATTGTGTTTCTCTGCATCAGGGGCAGTGATGTGCTAAGGGTGTCTTGTGACACACCCTCAGTCTCTGATTCAGCTCCTGGGGAAGCTGCCAATTGACTTCTCATTGACTTGAGTGGGAGTTGGATTGGGTCTTTGCTGAGCAAGCTTTTTGTTGAGTGAAGTTCGGAAAGAAAGCTCCAGCACTCTACTGTATTACGTTAGACTAAATGCTGCTTCTATGGATTTTGACTTATACTCAGCACAGTTTTTACATTTAGGACTGCTTGATTATTTTCCTTTGGAGCAGACAAGTATATGGTATGATCTCATCCTATTGTCGGGGTAATGTGTCTTTGGGGACTCGGACCTTGCTCACATTACAATGACATCATCTTTTCTACAGACTGTAAATCACAACCGTTGACTCCTTGCTTTACTAATAAAACCTACAGGGATACAGCATGCAATTACAGGAGGCTTGTTTGAAATTGTTAGACAGCCATGCAATTTGTTTATTTTTAACTACTTGAGGCAATATTTTAAGATGCTAGTAATGAGTGAGGTGTACAGTCTGATTTAACATTCTAACATGCCCACCATGTGCTGAGCCCACATGATTTATTTATTCTTGCTGAGTTCTAACATGGATTTTTTCAATACTATGATCTAAATAGGTTTATAAGCAGGGTCTGAAACGTAAGGGAGAAAGTATTTTTGATTTTGGACTGACCTTTTAAATTTCCATCTAGCAAAGTACTCAAAATGTAGCCATTTACTTTTTGCAACCTGCATTCATAGCAAAAGCAGGCTTCCTTGTGAACTGAAAAATGAATTTACAACAAAACACAATCCAGTTTTTAATTTAAAATAGCTTATCAGTTGCATTTCTTGCAAATGGTTCATTTAAGATATCTGTTATGATGTCTATCCACTTCCTTCCAACACACATCCATGTTGCATGCCAGAACATTTAATGTGGCTCAGACTTCTGTAAACCTCAAGTGAGCAGTTGAGGGGATGAATGATTGTTGAGAGCCCTAGGAATTGAGTTTTGTGCACAGCCAATTACTGGGTCAGAATAAGAAAATATTTCTCTTGTGGCTCCTTCTCTTTGTTTATTTTACATTGTGTTTGTATTTTGCCTTTTGGAGCTGGCCCAGTAATCTTATATTAGATGCCTTATGCTCGAGGGCCCAAATTAATGCCCGGTGTAACTTTGTTTCAGTCAACCAAGTTAAGAGAGTTACACCAGAGATGAAATTGGACTTTGGAATATTAGCTGACATCATACTTCATGCACACAGAGCCCTGGTGTAGCTTTCCCTCTGACTGGACATTTCACAGGCATTTATATATGGAGCCCTCCTCATCCTTTGAGCCTATATGACTTTAGAATCTGAACAGAGCCAGGGCATTGCTCCAGGCTGGGGATCTTTAGGCATGCTCCCAGGCAGCAGTGCCTCTGTCTAGCACCAGCTCCTGAAAGTTGGGACCCCATGATCCCACTCCCATCTAACCCCAGGGTCTGCTACCGACACCTCAGGCTCTTCACAACTTAAACACACCCTCTCCCCGAACTCCAGGCATGTGGGCACTCAGAGTTTGTGGTTTAACTCTTCAGGGGCAATGTGATAGTGAAAGCCAATGGACAGACATTGCACAGGATTCTGAACACTATTACTCTTTACTGCGAGCCAGCATAAAGAATACATGGCGGTTGGGGAATAACCATGTTTTTAGGGATGTGATTTTGTAATCTTCAGTAGCACGCAAGTGAAATATTTTTAAACAAATTTTAATCTGTAGACTAACACAGTAAATTCAGAAATTGACAGTATATACCTGGGATTGAAAAATGCCTGTTACATGACTTCGTTAGCACTTGAATGGCTTTTTCATAGTTTCAATGTTTGCTAATAGGTCTGGCAGGCTTTTTCATTTTTATGTTAACTAGATCCTCTCTGGAGGAAGCAGACCACAGACTAGGGATAGAAAGAGGCAGATGAGTGGACATTAAGTCCCAGCTGTACCCCCAAATGATCAGCTACCCTACTCAACTGCGCATTCTGCATATGGGTAAGGACGACACTGTAACAATTTCATAAAAACAGCTTCATGATATCAACCAGAAGACATAAATTGTACAGAGACAGATCCCCCAAACTGTTTCTCATGTGTTGGGAGTACAGCAGTAAATGCTTAAAGGAGCAACATCAATTTAGAAATATCTGTGTCTATTTACTGACCTGCATATATGGGTCTCATTAGCATAGTATCTAAGCATGTCATGATCATGTCTGAAAATGATTTTCCTACCATTGTTACAACTGAGAATACTATAACTGAAAGAGATTGGAGGAAACATGTTTTTTCTCTTCAGTTTTCAGGTCACTTTGTGCATTTGACAGCACTTTATGTATAGTCAGTTTCACTGTTTCCCCTGAATTGTTTCCTGTTTTGTTTTTCACATGCAACAAGGAAGAGGAAAAACATTTTAAAAATTAGGAAAACATGATTGTAAGACTCTACACATGACAGAGAGAGACTCAAGAGCAGGAGTAGGGCTTAACTGCTTTTAACTGTTTTTAACTAGATTTCAGGCTGAATTCCATCCCTTTAAGTTGATTAACATGCCTAGGTGTTGGAACCAGGGGGTGCCAGGGTTTCCAGTTTGGTTCAACAGCTCTCAGCACCATCACTATACAGCTTTTTCCAGCACCTCTGTTAACATGATCTAGTTCCTGTTCAAAATGAAAGGAAAATGGGCAAAATTTGAATACATTTTGTAAGCAGATGCCTGTATATTTGCCCATGGTATAACTGTGGAATTGCCTGACATGAAAGTGTAGAGGTTCCCATCTCTGGGGCTGGTGTGCATTGTTTGTGTGGGATTAAGGAGTTGTGATGCCCTCTGTACTATGGAAATTGAAGGGAGGAGGCTCATTTTGGCTCAAATTTGACCTGTTGCTCACCCTCGTCATGATGGAGGGGTGCCAGGCCAAACCTGGGCAGCACTGCGAGCCTGTGCACCAGGTCACAATACACTCACTCCGATTAGGTCATCACGACCCTCTGCCAGGTCAAATCTGAGTGGCATTGCAACCCCATGTGCCAGTTTGCAATGCCATACACCAGAGTTCCCTTTAAGTTGAGTGCTTGGGTAGCCACCCAGAAGTGATACAAATGTCTCACAGCAGAGTGCCCACAGCCAGCAGCAACTGTTTCTACTGGTGGTGCACATCCACACATGCCTTGGTACACATAACAACATTTATTCTGTACACGAATGGAAAAAAATTGGAGGGAACACTACCATCCAGGCAAATCTGTTGGATCCCTGAGATGCTGACTCCACGTAAGTGCATCGAGTGCACATTGGTTAATATGGGCCTATGCACTGGTAGTGCTGGATATGCATGAACTCACACCACCAGAATTTTTGTTAAAAGTGAATCACAGTTTCCCAATTGTGCCTGGTTTTCAAGCTCAAGCCATATATCCATTTCTACCTGTGTGGTTTCATTAACCTTTGATAAACCAGATTTGAGTTTGAGGATATAATGAAACCTGAAACCAAACATCTCATCTTCTCTTTTCTTTCCTTTCTGCTTGTTTTTTCCCCCTCCTTCCTCATTTCAGCCACCACTCCATCATTCTGCTGAGACTCTCAAAAACAGTTGTAGAGGATACATCAAAGAATAGTAAATTCACTTCTTTTTTGCTGAGTCTGTGCACTGAACTGATCTGATAATTTATTCTGCAATATCCCAAAACCAGAACTGCACCTAGATCAGCAATCATTGTAATTCACTATTCACTTCAGCATCCTTTTCACTCCCCTCCCCCTTGCTTAAAACTACTTTATCTGGTATTTTGACCTATTAAACATTCTTTTAATATGCTTAAAGAAATGTCTATAGTTGCCTCCCCCCTAAAATTATTATAAAGCAAAGTGAGATTTTCCTAATGAAAACAGAAGTTTTCATTCAAAATTATATTCCCCTTCTCCTGCCCGTGGACATTTAAACAAATTTGTGCCATTTTTATTTGTTCTACTTGTTCATCAAAGGGTAAAGCTAAAGATGAAGGCTTTTTGGAATGCTACATTTGGAGCACAATGGGAGCATGCTCAGGAACAATAACCCAACTGTAGTTGGTGTTTGGCTCCCTGTGTATTCTCCAGCTAGTTTTACATTTAATCTTTAGCATTTCTCCAGGGGGTTACATGGAAGATGAGATGTCAGATTTCTCATATAATAAAGAGGGGACAAGGATTAGGTAAAAGAAAACAGGACATTGTGATATTAGGAAATGTGGGCTTGTGTCCACATCTCAAGTGTGAACACAGAGATTTAAATAAGAATCGAACTGGGCTGGACCCCCTTAAGTACAGAATTAATATGAAGGCTGCATCATCTTTCTTGATTACGTATTGTACTGTTTTTCTCTTTGCCCTACAACAGCTACCATATGTGCTGAGCTCCAGCTAGACAACTACTAAATTACAAACACTCTTTTGACTGTGAATTGAATAGAAAAGGATGTCAGTTATTGCTTTCCTCCTGTGGCCACACCACAAGTGCACCTGCAGTAAGAAACTGGCATTCATCCTAAGAAAAGCACCACATGCTTCTATTGTTAGCCAGAGCAGAATTCTAACCTTGGCTTTGTATACCCACCTCCTAGCACAGTTAGAAGATTATGAAGATAAGAGCCTCATTCTTATGCATACGAGTTTACTTAGTCTTTGTGTTTCAGGGCTCATCCACAGTTTTTTGTGTTTCTACTAAAGGAAGCAAAAATAGGGGTAGGAAGATTGTTATCTGTGGTGTCATTCACTCATTGCTCTTTTCCTTGTACACATTTACCACTTAGAAATGAAAATGAAGCTTGTTATCAAATCATAACGGCTTTCCCTTAATTGAGATCTGTTAAGATCATGAACAGGATTATCTGATTTTAAATTTGAGTGCCAGAACAAAAGGATGTTGTTTCTAGCCTGTGCAGAGATAGTCCGGAATTTGACCGTTTCTTTATCCCCCAAGGCAGGTTTGAACTAGAAACCACACTGAAGTGTGCAAAGAGGATTTAAGTAGGAAAAAATTGATGATGTCTGGAAGCAGTGAACTGGGCAATCCATTAAATGAGACAGCTGTTAGGCTAGCAGAGGTTCCTTGTCTCCCAGTATGTAATGTGACAGCTGAGCTGGGGATCAGACTGCAAGCTAGCCTGCAGCTGCTGCTGTCAAAGGCCTACCAGCCGTTGTATTCTAGGAAGGTTGATAAAATATTCTCCATCATCTGTTATGTCAATTAACTATTTCTTTCCTAGATGTATATGTCATTAAGCCAGTGGCCAAAATGTTTATTCAATCACTGATTGAAATACATTAGGATGACAGAGTGTTTTAGGACTTAGGGAATTAGTATTGTATCTTCTGAAGTCTTGCTTCATCTATATAGCTGGCTGACGTGTTAGTGGCTTGAATTCAGTTCCCTGGTGTATTGTTAGTTGCATTACATATTTGTCTTCTTATGGCCTCCGTTCAATGGAGTCCTTAAAATTCAATCCCCATAAATATGAGTTATGCTCTCAGACCACTAGAGGGGTAATTGTTAGGTCACGGCTTAAATGCACTAGCAGAAATCATTACAGCAACAAGGAATGTATGGTGTGACTGCAAGACACTCTGCATATTAATTAATTATTACTGCATTTGAGTTATAACGAACAAGTGTCCAACTGATGCTGAGGATGCTCTTAAAAATATTAAAACTTGGATACTTTTATATAAAAAACGATTCCACTATGGTATGTCTATGAATTCTAATAATAATAATAGCAAATAGTATAATTCTCATACTGATAATCATTTATAGCTTATGGTCACCACACCTTCCCAATTTTTTTGGGGGGAAGACGAGATATATTTTTGAAATGTTAGTTTTCCTCACTCTGAGATTTAGGAATCCGCCTTCAAAAACACATTAAGTACCACTTTTGGGAGAGTGCTCTACATCTTTAATGTAATTGAGTTGCTAGATGACTTCTTACATAATGAACCCGACACCTCAGTATATTTATCCTTGGGCTGTTTCCCAGTCCTGGCCTTTATTTTAGCAGTCAAGAATGCAGTGACTTTCGCTTAACAAGCATGCCTGGAAAGCCATTCCATATATTCATTATGCTCAGAGTGGTGAAAAATAATCTAATATCTGTTTATGCATTTTTGTAATATCCATTTGTGCCCTTGTCTGTCGCCATCTGTGCAAAGCTGAAAATTAAAGTCTAGGCTGACATTATCTGTATCATTTATGAAGTTGTATTCCTTGTTCTTCTTTTGTTTTTTGCAATAGATAAAATGTCTGATATTCATAATTTTATAACTGATTCTCTAGCTTTCAAAGTTTGTACGCTCATTACCACCTAAAATAATTACATATTTGCAAAGCATCATCTGTATAAGTGGTGACCAGAAATGAACATTTATGGAAGGGGAGTAAGTATGCCCTGGAAACTAGGTTTCCAAGATAAACCTGGTTTTAAAACCTTTCCTTTACAAGTTCTTCAAAAAGAAGCCAGTTCCTGTAAGTGGAACATGTCACATCTGACTCTGTAATGGAATTTTTCAGGGAAACGCAAAAAACCAGCAAAATGTTTAAAAGCTGTGCTGCTTAAAATACATTCCTGTCATTGACTTTTCAGAGTTTTCTTGATGATTATTTGGCTCACGAAACTCCCAGATGGCTTGGACTACAAACTCCACATATGTTCCTCAGGAGCAGTGCCTTTTGATGTTATTGGGCAGCGGGAGAAGTGCAAATGGATACAACACATACAGTTCTGATCAGTGTACATACTCCATATACAGGTTGAAACTCTCTAGTCCGGAACCCTCGGGACCTGACTGATTCCGAATGAGAGAATTTTCTGGATCACAGGAGGTCAATATTGTCTAGCAGCATTACCAACACTTCCACTGCTTACTATACTGTTAGAGGACATTTAAGGGTAAATTAGTGCTAAATGACAGCACAGAACACTGAGAGCTAGGACTGGTGGCTGTAAACAAACTTTAAGGGACCACAGGAAGCTTGGCCACGCCCAAGAAAAGTGGACATCTGGCTAACTGAAATCATTCTGGATGATGGATGTTTCTGGATGAGACAGTTCTGGATTAGAGAGGTTCAAACTGTACTGTAGATAGGGAAGGGAATTAACTAGAAGCTTCTTAGGCCACATACTTACCAGTGGATCAACACTCCAGAGATTAATCTTCTAGCGTTTGATTTAGAGGATCTAGTATAGATCAGTAAATCAAATGCTGAAGTTACTCCTCCTTTTGTGAGCAGTAAGGGAAGCTGATGGGAGTGTTTGCTCCTGTTGGCCTCCTGCTGTGTGGATGGTGCAGAAATGCAATTTAAGATACTAACTCCAGTTGCATATCTTAATTTGACCTCCCACTGTAGTGTAGACCAGGCCTTATATCAGAGAGATAAAGAGGGGGCAAGGAAAAGTTGCACAAAGAGAAAAAGAGGAGTTTGGGCTTGAATTTCCCTAGTCTCTAGTAAGTAAAGAGAAGAAGTCCAGTACCGCTTACAATTCTGTAAACTAATGAATGCACTTGAGACCATTGCTTCTTGTTCTGTCATCTGCCATCACTGAAAATAGCCTGGCTCCATCCTTTTGGGAGCGCCCCCCCTCCCCTTTCAGGTTGAAGGAGGCTATTAAATCCCCCCTCAATCGCCTCTTCTGCAGACTAAATAAGACCAGTTCCATCAACCTCTTCTCATAAATCATGTGCCCCAGCCCCCTAATCATTTTCGTTGCCCTCTGCTGGACTCTCTAATTTGTCCACATTCTTTCTGTAGCAGCAGGCCCAAAACTGGACTCAATATTCCAGATATGGGCTCCCCATGGCCAAATAGAGGGGAATAATCACTTTCTTCAAACTCCTGGCAATGCCATCAGGAGAGATTCAAATGTCACCCAACTGATTAGCACAACTAGGTTTTTGTTTCTATTGGTGGTGCCCATTTGCACATGCTTCAGTGCACAAAAAATATTCCAACTCATTTCAAATTAAACCTCATATTTTGAGGGTTACAGGATCTTTTGAAATGGGGCATTTCTGCCAAGAGATCCCCATCTTGACTGCTTTCCCGCCCCCCACCCCAAAAAGCAGCTTTTCAAAAAAAAAAAAAAAAAAAAGCTGTGGCTGCCCTCATGCAATTGAAGCACAGGAAATTCAAATCCCGGCTTCATTTACAATTTCGATATGTCTAATTTACATCCCTTTATTGAAAAATGCGTATAGGTTAGACATACTCCTAGAGCATGCTCTTCTACCTCCATGGGAATTGAGTTATTAGACAACATCTAACACAATGAACACAACACCTCTGTACAGTTTATTACAATATCATACTTCCTTTATAAAGCTTCTACACCTTTTCAAAAAACCAAAACATGAGAAATGTACAGAGAAGTTAAAAAATAAATGTTCAATCCCTGTTACTCTATAGCCCTTCAGTGATCATCCTCCAAACCACTCTAGGGATTTTCAGTCTCCCCTACAACATCCGTATTCAAGCTGTATATCCTAGAACTGCATTGTAGTCATTGTCATCTTTTTGTTTTATGATGACATGCCAGCTTGTTTCTCTGCTGGCGACTGACAATTAATTATTAGTTTATTCACATGGTGTAAATTGGACATTTTTGAAAGAGGAGTCCCACTCTTCTTGTGTCACTGTGAGCTTTCTTTTAGCTCTACTCATTCTGGATGTATTTCTGTTTAGAAATACTTTAGAGTATTTGTACGCTTTTACATTTCGCTCCGAGGGGCTCTTTCACATTCATTTATCATATGTCATGTGTTGCCATAACACACCATAAACTAAGCTTAATCTGGCTGCCACTTCATTCGCTTTTTTCAGTTTCTTGCTAGTTTCATGCCTGCTATTGCTTTTATCAGTTCAGCAGAACGAAGCTGAGCATCTTGAAAACGTGTGTATTTAGCAGCATGTTGTACGGATGTGAGACATGGGTGCTAACGAAAGATTCAAAGAGAAGGATATTGGTGTTCAAGAGGTGTTATAGAAAGATCCTGAGAATAGGATGGATGCAGAAAGTCACCAATGAGGAATTATATAGGAAGATACAACCGAAAGAGAACCTATTGCAGAAGGTTATACAACGGAAATTATAGCTATTCGGGCATATCTGCAGAATGAACAACGAGCAAAAGGTTAAGATCCTGGTATTCGGCATAATGGATGGTTAGAATATGAGAGGCAGACCCCACAGAGAATGGGGTAGATGATATAGTAGATTGGTGTGGAGCTAGTCTACAGAAACTAAGCCACTCTGCACTGGACAGGGAAAGATGGAAGTAAATAGTGAGGGAGGCATCGGACACCAATGGGCGTTGAGCTCATGGTGGTTGATGATGATGATGATGATGATGTTTCTGTTTAAGAGATTTTAATGTAACTAAGGTAGAAGTAGGGATGAGTTCCACACTCCTTGAGACTTGATGAAAGTAGCACTGGTAAGTAGCGGGGACTGAGCCAACATTTCCACTGGAAATCAACAGTCCCAGAGGTTTGAAATCTCAACAGGAATACTACGTGCAATTCTGCTCTCCATGTTTACAGATGATGAAGCTAAACTGGAGCAGGTGCAGAGAAGGGCTACTAAGTTCTCCATTCCTCTGATCATCCCACCTTAACAGAGGAGACTTAAGGGGGTTGGCTTGTTTAGCATAAAAAAAGCATGAGGGGATAATATGATTGCTCTTTACAAATACATCAGAGGGATAAACACTTGGGCTATGTCTAGACTGCAAGCCTCTTTCGAAAGACAGCGTCTAGACTGCACGCGGAACTTTCAAAAAAGCAAGCCGCTTTTTCGAAAGAAAGCAGCGAGTCTGGATGCTCTCTTTCTAAAAAGCCCTGTTTGCTTTCAAGAACGCCTTTTTTCGAAAGAGCACTTTCGAAAAAAGGCGTTCTTCCTCGTGCAATGAGGTTTACTGCCGTCGAAAGAAAAGCCGCGTTCTTTCAATTTAATTTCGAAAGAACACAGCTGCAGTCTAGACGCAGGTGAAGTTTTTTCGAAAAAAGGCTACTTTTTTCGAAAAAAACCCTGAGTCTGGACACAACCTAGGGAGGGAGATGAGTTACTGAAGTTAAGGTCCTAAGTTGGCACAAGAACACATGGTTATAAACTGGCCATCAGTAAGTTTAGGCTTGAAATGAGAGATTTCTAACCATCAGAGAGAGGAGTGATATTCTGGAACAGCTATCCAAAGGAAGTAGTGGGGCAAATAACCTAACTTGTTTGAAGAATGAAATTTAGAAGTTTACAAGGGGAATGGTATGAGGAGATTGCCTACAATGGCAAATGACCCTTTTGTGGCTGCTATTAGCAAATCTCACCAATGGCCAGTGATGGGACACTAGAAGGGGAGGGCTGTGAGTTACTACAGAGAATTCCTTCTCAAGTATCTGCCTGGTGGGGTTTGCCCACATGCTTCTGATCCAACTGATCACCATATCTGAGGCTGGGAAAGAATTTTCCTCCAGGTCAAATTGGCAAAGACCCTGGGGAGGAAGAACAGTGGATTCACTTCTCTGCCATGTGGGACATAGGTCAATTGCTGATTTTAGCTAGAGTAAATGGTGGATTATCTGTATCCTAAAGTCTTTAAATGAGGATTTGAGGACTTCATTAACTCAGCCATGAGCTATGAACCTACTACAGAAGTAGATGAGTGAAGCTCTGTGGCCTGAGATGTGTAGAAGCCAGAAGGTCAGTCTAGAGAAATTTGATAAGTCAATGAAATATTATCATTGCTTTAAATATCTGACATTTATCATCGAATTAAATATCTAAAAGTCAAAAAACGTAACTTTCCTCTAGTTATTTACTAGGCAGGGTTTTTCTAAGAAAATATTTTTAAAGGGATGTTGGCTTTGGCATAGTGGAATAAAAGAAATCTATTCCAAAGGGCCAATATTTTTAAGTGTGAAGGAAAAACATAGTTACAGAAACCCTGGTAGCTACTCTTCAGAGCTCTTTGTGTGACAGGTTCAGAATTGTTTCACCATTCACTTTATTGACACTTAGAATTGTCATAAAGTTTTTAAAGATCTTGTCAGGACTAGTCTATGGAGTTGAGATATAACAACAAAATAATACCCGGACAAGAATTGAATGTCAGAATGACACTGATATGTGAGGTCTGTTACCATGAGAAAAGGAAAGTGGAGATGAAAAAACATCACACAAACCAAAACAGCTGAGGGAGGCCCTGCATCTAGCTGCACTGGGATGGGAGTTTCCTTGTCTTCTAGTAATGAGTCCACACCCATTCTTTCTTTCTCCCTGATTCCTGCAAAGCATGACCTGTCTCTTCCTTCTGACTCCTGTCTCTCCTGGGGAACTTCAGAAAATTGTTCCTACCAAGGCTACCCCTGCTTTAGGAGCACTAATGAGCTATGGTGGTGAGCCCTACTATGGACAAGCATCCAGCATCTCCTGATACGTTTACCGTGACGTTAACTAAACTTGCTCAGTTCCCACAGAAGCTATCTAACCCCAATGTCATTTTCTTAAACCAGTATCACTAACCCTTGGATTCTAGAGTGAGTGCAGGAATAGGGTGGCTGAAATTATTCTTAGTGACTTGTTTTGGGTTTTACACCAGAGAGAAGAGCACTTCCTGACCCCAAGCTGCATATACTGTCCCATGAGCCACTGTTGTGAACTGGAAACCCCAGGAGAAAGAAAGCAGCATGGAATTTGGAAAAGGGGGGAATCGCAGAGGGGAGTTTGCCTTTTGGTGAACACTGCATGGTTCTGTTTGTGTGGTTCTGTCTCTGTCAAAGAAATGGCTAGATATTTTTGTGTCTCAGGTGGAGGAGGATGGGACATGGAAAGGACCATTGGAGCAAGGAGGGTAAATAGAGTGAAATCCATTAAGCATCCACATTCCTCATAATAGACTAACATGGCTACCCCTATGAGACTTTTAAACTATTCCACTATTACATACGTACTCACAACTAGCACAGACAGTTTTTCTATCAGTCAACAGCTCCCAGCAAACACTTATTGACACATCTGGCCTTGTGGATGTCAAAGCTTTTTAAATCAGGATCATAATGTAACATTTTCATTGGTGCAATTCTAGTGTTTCTGGGAGGCCTTTCAAATGTCCCTTATGCTCTTAACTTCTGTCCTGGCTGCTGTTTCAATACTCCTTATTGCCTCACTGGTTTTTTGAAATCTTTGACAGTGGGCATAATCCAACACTTTTGGAAATCAATGATTTTCATTCCATTGACTCCAATGACCTTTAGATCAGGCACAGTCTGACTGAAGTTCACTTTTACCTAGAGATATGCACTTTTCCCTGTAGGTGTGTGCAGAAAGGTGTGGGTAAAACTAAACAACATTTTGCTACTCTCTTAAATTGAATAAGGTGTCTCCTTTTAAAGATCCTTTGTATCTGGTGGGTTACTTACAGGTCCCTCCTCACTCCACTGCTGTTGTCCTACGCAAAGAACTGCATTGTTTGACTTTTGGCTCGTGCTTATGCCTGCTCAAACTGTGACCCTGACAATGTGGATACTTCCACTAGTTAAAATTCTAGGTAGCCATGAACCTCTTTCTGGCACTGCTCTTGTTACAGAAATTGAGGAGGAGGAATGTGTGTCTTACAATGGATTAGATGAGACCCTACAATGTCCTCTGAGTTTTCCCTCTAGTTTGGGTGAGTAGGGTGAGGGAGCTAATGTAACATTATAGTACTTTCACTATGTGATTTCATAGTATCCAGATCAAAAATTGGTGGCATTTGAAAGTTGCGTGAGTGGATATTGGGCATTGCAGCTATATTCACTCATCATCCATATGCTAAATTCCCTTATCTCTCTCTGTCTCAATATGCACTTCCAGGCTTTCCCTGAATGAAGCTGCCCGGAACTACCGCACAGTGCCCAATTTCCTTAGAAGGCTGTATTATCATCTGTCCTGTGCAAGGAAGCTGTGATTTCCCTATTTTCAATTCTCAGCTGTTTCTACCAGCTCCACTCAGACTGGCTTACCCTCAGGAACTAACCCTGAACATTGCTAGCAGGAAGCCAGTATCCTCTCTAGTGACACCAGTTAGACCATTGTTTTCTTATATCCTCTTCCCTTTGATTATAGTTTCTCTCCTCTTAGCTATCAGTGAGCAAATTTCCAATGGCTCAGGGTTTTCAGCAGCACCCAACAGTCTGACACCTTATCCTGACCTCTGGAGTCTGTAAACTTGGTCTGGAAACATTCTCTCATGAGTGTCCTGATTCCTCCTCTTCCCCCCTCCCCCTTTGGTTGGGCCTGAAATGCTGTGAGAACCAAGTATTCTGGCACTTTTTTCATCCAGATCCAGACAAAACCAAAAACTACAAATTATAGGAGGAAAAAAAATGAGTGGAATGTTTTTGAAACTCAAACCCTATCTGAATTTTGCGTGTATGCATATACACACAGATACACATACATACAAGGTTTTGGGTTACTTACTTCATCTGAACTGGCTCATCCTCCCCATTAATAATCCCAGTGTTTATTGCAGAGCTTTGTGGTTTCCTTTTCCTGTCCCTCTGTGCATCTTGCCTGGTTGGCACAATGCCTGGGCTCAGTTTCCTCTCCGCCCCCTACCTGTCCCCTTAATCTCTGCATTCCCAAACACTGGATACTTCAGAAAATCAAATCTTAATCCTTCCAACACTTGACTTCTTAGAGATCTGCAGCTGCTCAGGGATGCCCTTCTAAAACTTCTGTGTTGAACCTTCCCTGCTTGCATTCATGTTGGACTGTGGTTTATGGCTGTGCTGAACTATTTAGAAAGCTGCTGATAACCCATGGAAAACTCAGCAAAACATTCCATTTTGCTTTGGTGTCATTTTCTGTCCCCTGCTATTTATTATTAGGGATACTTGCTGACAACAGGATCTTTGTTTTTGACCTCATCCAACCCTGCTGTTTGTATTCCTAATGTGCAAAGCTGCTATGTAGTTGTCATAGCTGAACAGCTTGAGCATAGTTTCTCCTCGATCTCTGACATATAAGGCTCAGGATTGGTTCCATTTTTCCCCCCCACTAGGCCTCAGGCTGTCTCCTTACAATCCACCCAGCAGTCTGCTTCCAGCTCTCATTTACCTGTGCATCAAAAAATGTATCCTCCCCTCCCAAGTTCAACTCCTTCTGAGGGTACATCTAGATTACCACGGGGATCAACACTCTGAGAGTGATCCCCTGGCGGTCGATTTAGCAAGTCTAGTGAAGATCTGCCAAATCAATTGCAGATTGCTCTCTGATCAAACCTGTTACTCTACCCCAGACAAGAAGAATAAAGCAAGTTGACAGGAGAGTTTTTCCCGTCGACGTCCTGTGGTTATTCACGTAGTTGGTGTTGCATACCTTAGGTCAGTTTTCTGCTGTAGTGTAGATGTGGCCTCAGTTTGATGGCAGATTGTCTACCTGACAGTCTCTTGCTCCCCCATTCACCTACCTGGAAAGATACAGTGTTGGAGTCTGATGTTTTCATCTCCAGATACTTCTAATGTAATCTGGAGTTTGGCATTATTGGTACTGATAGGGCACTGAGCCTTAGCTAGATATACCACCATCTACATTGTGAACCATGACATTGTAAGGCAGCACTGCAGCTCAGAGGAAGCAGAACAGGATCCTGATGTGGACAGAGACAAGAGACAGGGGCTGGGAGCTTACACTACAAGCAGGGTAGCATGTCACAAGTCTGGAAGAGAGAGAAATAGGAAACTCCACAAGCTTCTCTCCAAGGTTGAATAAGCATCCACATGGAACCAAGCTTGTGAAGCTTTGTAAGCCAATGAGCCGGGTTATTATGATCTATCTGTCACCTCTGAGCTGGTTGCTTTAATCATGATTATGTCACAAATGACCTCAGGCAGCACGCACATGAGAACACTTAAACCAACCCATTTTCATGCAAATATTTCATGAAGGGCAGAATACACAATCTGCAAAGGAGCAGCAGAATTCTCTTTGGAGAGAGTACTTTTAAAAGTTTCCAGGACACCTTTTCAGGTCCTTTTTAGACCCAAGTACTGAGTCCCAGTACACAACCTAAATGTTCTCCACTCAGGACCCCCACAACTTATGTGTAGTTCTGCAGAAATAGGTAGCCTAGGAGATCCACAGAGTTCAACATCCTCTGATTCCATCACTTACAAATCCTTCCTTTAATATACCTAGAATGTCTTTGGTGGGAAGTGCTCTGCATGGGCCTCACTCTGTTCCCATGGAAGTCAATGGGAGTTTTGCCAATGATGAGCACTTCTAAAAATTGTCTTTCTTGTATCTTGGAATCATCTAGCTTTTGTATCTAGCTGGGGTTGGAAAGCTGCACCATATTGCTTCTGCCTTAGGTTTGTCACCTTAACGTAAGACACATACGATGACTTTTTTTTGCTTCAGTTCTACACTGACAGAAGGAGCTTCTTGAAGCGCCAAAGAAGGAGATGAAGATTTAATTAAAAGTCATATTTTTGATTATTTTAATTAAGCTTTTTAGTGTTGGAAGCTTTTTGTGTGTGTTTTTAAATAACATATTTGCTTACCAGGTGACTCTTCTACTATTCCTGATTACCACAGACTGACTCTGCCCTAGCTAGTGCTATAAGAGAATAATTCTCTTGCATACTGCAAGTCCAGTTCTTAAAGTTTCCTAAATGCCTCTTTCATTTAGCCCAGCATAAAAAACTACATCAGTTTTTTTTTTGAAAAAATCCCCTTCATATTCCTCTCACTTTCTTTTTACATGCTGCTGCCCCACAAACCGGGTTCCAGTCTTACCCTGCAGGAGTCCCCACAACTCTTACAGCTGTATCACACGACAACAGACTCTTCAATGTTGTTGACAAGTCTGTGTTCATTTGAAGATTAAGAAGCTGAAACAAACCAGAAAACAATTTCCCTATTACTCAATAGCCCAGCCAAGTAACATCCTAATATTGCAGTGGAAAATTTGACTCCCAGAAGCCAGCGATACCTAAGCATGTTATGAGAAGCCTTATGCAAAACTAAATGAATGCATTTTCTTCAGACTATTCAAAGTTCTGCATGATTCACTTAATACTTTAATCGTCTTTTAAACATTAAACTCTCTAAAAGGCCAAACATGGCCTAAAAGAGTCCCTACCCGAAGGTTCTTTGCTAGTAGATTTTCAAGAAACAAGCCTATAGCCACATCCGTACTAGTGGAATAGGAGCATAGAGAAGCCCAAGACTTGAACGGTGCTCTTGTCTATTTACATTGTAAGTGCTTCAGGGCACGGACTGTTTCGTCCTGTGTGCATGTACAATGCTTATCACAATGGAGCCTCAAAAATGGTTGGACTAGGGTGCTACAGAACATGGATACTGAACTACTTTCACACACCTAGATGTGATACCAGAACAAGAGGGAGGTGGTAAACAGGCAGCTCCTAGTGCTCAGCTTGCAGCTGCCAGGTGGGTATAAAGATGATTTTATTCTCTGGGGTTATCCATCTGTCACCATTAATAAGCATTCTGATCTTTAAATAGCGGGATCGTTATGTTTAAATATCAAGCTTTCTGCTTGCAATGAGAGTTCTGATTTGCTGCTGACGTTAGTAGAGAGGGGTACAAACAATAGTGCTGGGGAGTGCTACATTCGTACTGAGCTCAGCATCAGACTTTCAGACTTGAAACCACTTGCTGAGCCAGTTGTGTTTTCAGGGAACAAAGTTCTTCTCTTGTTTAAACTAAAAAAATAAAAGCACCAGTGTTTGAGCAGGGGGGAGGGATAGCTCAGTGGTTTGAGCATTGGCCTGCTAAACCCAGGATTGTGAGTTCAATCCTTGAAGGTGCCATTTAGGGATGGGGCAAATCTGTCAGGGTGGGTACTTGGTCCTGCTGTGAGGGCAGGGGACTGGACTCAATGACCTTTCAAAGTCCCTTTCAGCTCTATGAGATGGTATACCTCTATATAATATGACAAGCCCACACACTAGGCTCCTGCTTTTATAAACTGTAATTTTAAGGGAGTGGTGGAGTAACCATCTTTCCCCAAACTGCCAGCCATTAGTTGCGTCAGGTCACAGTGAAGGGGAGGAATGAAGGTTGTCTCTTACCTGAAGGCTCACAATTAACAATTCAGCACATTGCAAACACAGCTCCCCAACATCACTCCTCTTCTCACTCCTTGCAAGGAGAGGGTGGTGGGATTCTGCAAAGACTTCAGGCCTCCTCTTCCCTACAGGCAAACAGGGACTATGAGACCATCCTGGGGCCTCTGCTCAGGTATGCCCCAGGAACTGACCCAGAAAAAGCCCCTTGCCAATACTGGAAACTAGCCACAGGCTGCAACAATACTTGACACTTATTGTCCCAGTGATGATTTTTAAGGTTCTCTCTCTTACTTTTACCATTCTCACCCACTGGCCCTCTAGCATCCTCTGGGTAAGGAGACACTTTGCTATTCTTCCCCGAAAGGAAAAATTCCTTCCTGATCCCATGAGATATTAGGGTTACATTCACAGAAAACTTGCAAACCTTGCTCTGTTACACACCTGACCAATCGGATGAGGTAGTTTTAAGGAGCAAAAATAGGTGCTATTTGCCCAGGAATGCTAAAAAATGAAGGGGGTATGGTGGTTTGCTACAATGAATCAGCTTCCTCAGCCCCATGATTTGGCCAATGGGTGGTATGGGGATGGGGAGTTCATTCCTGAGCGTGTCTGATTCTCACGTGCACTCAAGGCAGGGGCTTCGGGAAGGGAGGGAGCATTGGTGCCAGAAGTTATGTGCCCTACACCCTCAACCAAGTCAACACACTCCCGCCACTGAAAAAGAGCGGAAGGGCTGACAGAATGGAAAAGCCAAACAAGAAGTGGTTTGGTAGCAGGCGTGCTACTTAAACTTCCACTTAAACCCGTGTTTCTCAAACTGTGGGTCCTGACCCCCTGGGGGGTCACGAGCAACTTGGGGGGGGGGGGTCACTGTAACACAAAGCTTGGGAATCCCTGACTTACACCATTGCTGCAATAGGTGGGCAGGTGGAAATTGCTTTTGGTTTAACCCTACAAGATCCTTTATGCTGTCCAGCCACTCATATGGCTCCACCAGAAAAGCCATTTTAGCCAGCAACAATCTGAAAAGAAAATGGGTGGGTGCAGAAAAGAAATGTTCCACTGAAGCAGTGGTTAAATACCATTTTACCCTGGCTTAACACAGGCCTGGTCTAGATGAAGGAAGCGGGTCATGCTAGTTAACATGAGTTAGCTAATGCCATTTTAAACATGCCTTTGCACCGATGCATTTCAGCGCTTTCTCAAAATGAGTCAGCTGGTCACGGCGGCTCCCACGGTCCTTTCTCTCTGCTCCAGGGCTGATCCTGACCAAGCCAATGCTTCTTGAGAAGTGTTACAGTGTGCCTACATTAGGTGCAAAGTCATGTTTTAAACTGTTCTCACAAACACATTTTTGAAACATGAGCAACTCTCCTAGCCTAGCCGAGGCCACAGTGGAAATAAAGCCTAAACGTGCAACCTTTTACTACTGAATGACTTCTTGACATTCTTTCTCTATGTGGGAGTTGTACTCTAGCCCGCATGCAGACACTGATGCAATAGCTTCTGCAGGGACAGGAAGTAACTCCGTTATAGAATTTAAAAAAAGATAGCACTCCTTGATAAACATCTAAATAAACATTTCCTCTTACAACATTTTCACCCCGAGCTTTGCAGGAGCAGGTGAATATATCAGTCCTCTTTGCGCTCTGCTGGTCTAGTGCTATCGATGAAAAGCTTTTACAATTCATGCAACTTCTAATTTGCCTTGGGCTGGTCAGCCAGCCTTCTATTACTCTCACACAAGAGTTTCCCTTTTGATGTGCTATAGGTAACCCATTCTTCCCATTTTGGCAGGTGGCAACCATACTATGGGTTGTGTACACTTGCTACAAACAGATCCATTTACATCAGAGCTATTCTCTAGCCCTGGCCTCAACCACCCACTCTGTGGTTATCATTCTTAGTGAGGCATGAAACCATTTTTTCAGTGAGGTATTCCGGTGGGATTCACTGTGTTCTTTTCTATTTTTCCTGTTTAAAAGGAATTGTTCCCTGTCAAGCTATAGGCTCTTTATTTTTGCTTTGTTTAACAATAGAAGTAGATGAAAATAGTTGTAAAGGGCTGAGAAATGGGTACAGGGTTAAGATTATATGATTATATTTTTGATCCCTAATCATCTGTGCTGGGATCAGTGGTGGAAGCAATGGAAGGAGCAAACTGCTGATTAAAATGACTTGCAGCATTTTTGTTACTGGTAATTCATGCAGATTAGCCAGTAGCTAATGCAGCTTCTGATAACAGATTAATCCATGAAGTCTTTTCTTGAAGTCCTGCTGCAGCTGAAGACTCAGGAGCAGCTCAGCCAATGAGTGTGTACTAAGTAACACACGACTATTTGTGTGTCTCCTCTGCTCCTCCATGCAGAACACCTTTTAAAGCAACAGCACATACAGAAAATCATCTCAAGGATGCATGCATTTAACCACAATGACCTGTTTTAAATGGAAATCCTCTAAATCAAACTCCAGCAATAATGGCATATGTGAGTAACCAAACTTAAAAATACTACTAATAGCAAACAATGACAAAACAGTTCACTTGAATCAAAGTGGAGCTAGTAAAACGATTTGAATACACGTAATTATGTGCTGCAGTCAGAGAATTCACTGCATGCTGCCCATTGCAGAGTTGTTTCTTGCTTATTTTAGTATGTTGTAAAATAATTTACATGTAATGTACAATGGGATGCTTTTTTAAAAAAATGTGCACATGCACCAGTAGAGGGCATGCACATCTCATTAAATGGAAACACACGCCTACTAATTAATACATCTCCAGGGTAGGTGGAACTACACCTCTGTCCACTGCATTCCCAAGCAAAGTGCTTGTTCAGAGATAGCATGGAAACAACTCACACCAGTAGACTCATGTTATTGACTTTTTCTTATAATAGGCAGGAAGCCAGGGGGGATATAAAGCACATTTTTGAAGTACGTAATCCATAGTCAAAATGATTATCTTTCATGTTCATGCTTAGTCAGATTGTGGCAATGATTAGGGTTGACTAGACAGTTATTGTACTTCTAGCTTTTTTCCATCCTACTGTATCTGCTTAGTTCTGTTAATCATTAAAATCTCATCCTAGGCAAGTGGCTTGCATTACCGATCAGACCCATAACAGACTGAAGGAAATGAAGGAGAGCGAGTCAGCAGTTTTTGTAATGTATTAGCACAGTCTTATTGGGACATGTGAACTTAGACAGGGAAGCTATTTGCATTTGACAAACTAAATAAAAAAATGAACTATACAGTAGAATCTCCTGTTTTATTGTGTCCAATACACTAGCATTACATTTCAAAATCTTCATAAAGGAGAAAATGAATTGGAGAAATAGGCTGCTTTATGATAAAGTCCCATTTGTTATCGACTTTATGCAGACAGAATCACACTAATGAAGAGAAATGATCATTTATGTAGGGCTTGCAGGCCTTGCTTAGACAGATTAACAGGGGATGGGGTAGGAGGCAGCAAACGGGAATGGCAGGCTGCCTGAGAACCAATCAATGCAGGCCAGAGTCAAAGGGATTGTGAGTCTGATTCCTGACACAATAGGAACGATTGGTGTTGAGTCAATGTTAATTGATAATCCATAATTGAGGCTCACAGTAAGAATGAATCCATTTGGGGAGGCCCCAAACTGAGCTGTGCCAAAAGCCGCGATTCCACATGCAGTACAGGGGAGAGGTGGGTGGTTAATTTTAGCTGCTGACCTGATTCCATGCTGAATGACAAATATCTACAGCAATCCTCAAGGACCAATCAGTTGCTGCATTAGTGAAGCTTTCAGAATGCTCAAGTACATTTAAATTTACACACGATGCTGCCTTTAGGAATGCAATTATGATTTTAGCTCTCCAAAAAGCTGACTGCTTCAGGTTGATTTCAATTAGTGCATGGCTGAAAATCCTCTTATTTAAAGGTTGTTGAAATGGAGGTGTATTGTATATTAGCACGGCATGCTCTGGTGTTCTGAATCATCCTGATTCTCTCAGCAGTGTGCAATATGTCTACCACTAGGAAAGCAAGGTCGGTGCAGAATTCAAATGACTGAAGTCATCTAGCACCTGCAAATATAAAGCCAAGATCAGGAAATGAAGTGACTGCACACACATTTTCTCCCTTACTGAAGGATTTGCTTGACAAAATATTATATGTCTTATGTGTCTATGGGGAGAATCGCTTGGTGAAAGTGCACTTTGGAGGATTTTATAAAACACATTCTCTTTTCAGGAGAAGAGATGGTCTTGTGATTAGAGGCCTGGAATAGGATAAAGGATCTGGGTTGAGTTCCCAGCTCTATTACCAACTTATTGTGTAATCTGATTCAACAAAGCTCTTAAGCATGCACTTAAGCCCCATTTTAACCTTAAGGCCATGCTTTGCTAGATCAGAGCCTTAATCACTCTCTGTTTTAGTTTCTCGTCTGTAAAATGTGGGTGGTAATATTTCCTAAAATCATGACTGGTGTGGAGAAAAGTTATTTACTTGCTTCCATAACATAAGAACTAGGGGGTCACCAAATGAAATGAATAGGTAGCAAGTTTACAACAAACAAAAGAAAGCATTTCTTTACTCAGTGCACAGTCAACCTGTGCAACTCCTTTCCAGAAGATGTTGTGAAGGCCAGGGCTTTAACTGGGTTTCAAAAAAAAAAAAAAAAAAAAAAAAGAGCTAGATAAATTCATGGAGTATAGGTCCATCAATGGCTATTAAATAGAATGGGCAGGGATGGTGTTCCTAGTCTCTTGTCAGAACCTGGGAATGGGTGACCAGGGATGGATCACTTCATGATTACCTCTTCTGTTCATTCTTTCGCAGGCACCTGGCATTAGTCACCAATGGAAGACAGGATATTGGGCTAGAGGGATCTTTGATCTTACCCAGTATGGCCATTCTTATGTTCTTTCCCTAATCCTTTGTTTTATCTGTTTTGATTGTAACTTTTTTTGAGGGAGGGAGTGTTTCTTACAGTGTATTTGTTCTGTGCCAGGACTATGAAGCCTTAATCTCATTTGTAGCTTTTAGATACTACTGTAATGCAAATAATAAATCATCACGAAAGGCTTAAATTGCAGCAAGGGAAATTTAGGTTAGACATTAGGAAAAGGTTCCTAACAATAATGATAGTTAAGCATTGGAACAAATTACCTAGGGAGTATGTGGAACCTCTATTATTAGAGGTTTTAAAGAACTGGTTTGACAAATACGCAGCCTATGTCTATACTACCTCAGAAAGTCAACCTAAGGTATGCAACTCCAAGTACATTTTTCATTAATAATGTAGCTGAAGTCAATGTACCTTAGCTCAAATTACTGAAGTGTCTACACCGCAGCGTATTGATGTGAGAAACTCTCCTGCTGATTTCCTTTAATGTTCTTGTTGGGGGTAAAATACAGGTGTTGACTGCAGAGCAATTTGGGGCCAATTTGCTGGGTCTTCACTTGACTTGCTAAGTTGACTGCTGGTGGTTTGACCTCAGAGCATGGATTCTCCCCTGCCCCCATAGTGTAGATGTAGCCTGAATCTTGTCTGAGTGCAGGAAATTCATCTATCAGGGTCCCTGCCAGTCCTGAGTTTCTATGTCTATGATTATCTTTGTCAAGTACAGGCTGGCGTGCAGGTCAAACCAAGGGCTGTGTTGGAGCTACATCCACGCAAAACATGTAATAATCCATGAGGTACCCTTCACTGCCGTGGTCAAAGCACTAGGGATTGAAGTAGTGTCAATAAAGTTATTTTTCTTTTCTGTGGAGGAAGTTGGTAAAAGTGTGTGTGTGTGTGTGTGTGTGTGTGTGTGTGTGTGTGTGTGTGTGTGTGTGTGTGTGTGTGTGTGTGAAAGCGAGAGAGCATGCGCAGGCACCCATTGGGGGAATAAGGGAGGGGAGGTGTGAAGAAACTGGTGCTTCCCTTCTGGCTGGCACTGGAGGCAGTGGTTGATTAGCCACTCAGAAGAGAAATCCACAGAACAATAGGAGTCTAATTAAGGCTGCTGTCAGCCAGGGACTAAACATCAAATTGTCCTTTATCAGCCAGGGTTTAAATTAAAAAAGGGTAGAGCTTCCTCCAGTTCTAAATGGCATTTGATGGCACACCCTCTCTCACTTGGCTCTGCTGCTGCTACTGCTGGCAGATGCAAGAGGTGTTTGGATACAGGATTTAGGCTTGGGCTCAGCTCTCCATGATCATATTGATTGATTTAAAAGGTCATCGTTGCAAGATCATTTTGCATTGTCACTGCGCTGCTTCCCCCTTCAGACAGAAATGGCTGGATCCAAATGCCATGCTGTGCGGAGGGGATTTGTGTTTTTTATCACTGGCATCTGACTGAAGGCTCATCTGCACGTTTGTATTGGCTTTTTATTTTCAGTTGTTTCTCAATCCATCCAGTGATTAGTTTGTTGACAGATGGCTTTTCTCTTGAATAAAATACAGTGAGTAGACTTTCCGCATGTCCCAGAAGGGCCTTGGCACTTGGTCTCAAGACAGTGAAAAATGCTCCGGCATTTTCTGCCTGCACTGAATCAGCCTTTCATTTGTGTATTTTATGGATTTCTCATGAGAGAAGATAAACAAAAATGTTAAGTGTGATTCTACTATGTAAAAATGGCACCTTCATACTCAGCAGCCCTGCTGCTCCTTTGAATTCACAGTCATATTTGATTGCTTTTATGAATAAAATGTTTTAATGCTGTTTAGTGTTCCCTGTCAGCTGAATGCATGGGCAGCCACCCAGAAGAGATTCAGATGCCATCCCGCTGATTAGTAAAACTCCCACAGAACCCACAACTGGCAGTATGTGATCTGCACATGTCTGAGTACACACAACAAAATTTATTCCACACATGGATGGGAAAAAATTGGAGGCAACACCTCTGCTGTTTACAGCTGATGTAGGAAAAGGAGAGAGAGAGATTTCACATACATCTGAAAGTTTACTGAGTTCCAAACACTGAGCAAACTACAGCCGGTCCCTGAGTTGCGAACGGTTATAAGTCAACCATTTGCATTTATGACCAACGCTCCCATGGAGCGGTCATAAAGGCGGTCCTCGAGTTACGAACGCAACCCGTGTTTACAAACAGCACGGTTGCTATGTAACTTAATGGGGTCCCAGTTACAAACAAATCGAGTTACGGCCAAGTGTTTGGTCCGTAACTTGTTCTTAAGTCAGGGAGACGCTGTATTGGAATCAATGAGGTTGTATAGGTGACACTGAACATGATGTGAAGATAACAGAGTTGCAAACAAGTAGCTTAGGGCTGGAAGAACTTTTAACTGGCAAGATGTGCAAGAAAGAAATAACTTCATTGGGCATTTGGTTCCTAAGCTGAGTTTTTAGGGCTGGCAATGAGGAAAAACAACTTTTACTATGTATATTGAGCACACTTAAAATAGAATCCCTGAACCACAACAAACAAGATGCTATTCTTTTCCCCTGCACAGAAAGAGCGTTCAGCTAAAGATCACAATAATTTAAAGATGTTAATTACCCCCTGCTGAAGAAAACTTTCCAAGAGGAGCATCCTCTCTTGATGGAGTTTTTTAATGGAACCATGCCCCATTTCAGGTAATGTTATAGTAGCAATAAAGCTCACCTGAATAATTTCTTACCACAAATGTAGACGGACACAGCTAGGCATAAGGAATAAATTCCCATTTTTTCCCTGCTGATAGCAAGTTTTCACAAACTCACACTGTACCTTCTTTTTCCACCAAATTCTTTAGCTTTTCAGCTTGTGAATAGATTGCTTTGTATTTCAGCTTCTAAACTGTATTTCACATGCATCTGACAAAGTGGGTCTTTGCCCACAAAAGCTTATGCTCCAATAAATCTGTTAGTCTATAAGGTGCCACAGGACTTCTTGTTTTTGCAGATTCATACTAACATGGCTATCCCTCTGAACTGACTTATAAAACCCATTCCAGCTTTCATGAATTGGAAACCCAATTAAAATATTTTGTGGTGCATATATTGGAGAGAGCAGAGTGTTTGCTACTGGGTGTCAGCCACCGGCAAAGCACATCTGAAAACCAATGTTCCCTCTAACCCAGGGATGGGCAGTAATTTTGATAGGAGGCCACTCCAAGATTTCGGAAAGTGATTGAGGGCCACACTCTTCCAGGATGTTAATGGAGGAAGTGTGAGGTCTGGGGTGGAGGTTGGGTGCAGAAGGGAGGTTGGAGTAAAGCAGTGGTCACCAACCAGTAGATCGGGATCTACCAGTAGATCTTGGCGCCTCTGATAGGTGATCCTGACTGGTTTGGCCATGAAGCTATCAACTGCTGGCACTTCAGTTGCTCCTCCATCCACTGTCGTGCTACTCTTGTCTCCTGCCTTGGTGGAGCCCCCCAAGAGCCTCCTGCTTGCTGTGCAGGGCGTGGGAGGGAAAAGAGGGGGGGCACTGATGTCACAGTGACCCTCCTCCCCCCATTCCTGTACACTGTCTCCACACAGAGAGAAGGGGATGGAGGGAGGCTGGCAATGAAAATCTCTGTCACTCTCACACACTGTGGCTGTGTCTACACTGGCACGATCTCGCACAAAAGCGGCCGCTCTTGCGCAAAAACTTGCTGCTTGTCTACACTGGCCGCGTGTTCTTGCGCAAGTAAACTGACGTTCTGATGTATAAAATCAGGGCTGCTTGCGCCAGAACTCTGACGCTCCCGCTCAGGAAGAAGCCTTCTTGTGCAAGAGGCCAGTGTAGACAGGCAACATGAATTTCTTGCGCAAGAAAGCCCTATGATTTTAAAATGGCCATCAGAGCTTTCTCGCGCAAGAGAATGTCTACACTGGCATAGATGCTCTTGTGCAAAAGTACATCTCTTGCACAAAAGCACATGCCAGTGTAGATGCTCTCTTCTGGAAGAGTTTTTGCATGAGAACACACCAGTGTAGATATAGCGTGTGCGTGTGTGTCTCATTCTCACAAACACACACTGTCTTTCCCTCTCATCTCCCGACCCAACACACAGGTGGGGGGTTGTTGTTACTCCTTTTACTGCTAGAAAAGTGGGTTATTTTTTGGTTATGACTGGTCTGTGCATTTCATAATTTTCATTTCTCTCTTATGCTTAAATTTAATTCTTTGCGTAGTGAGTTCTAAAATGTTTAACCTGTCCTGGCTGGAGTAGTTATCCCTGTGGTAACTGCTGCTCCTGGATGTGGCTGGCATGTCCCTGCAGCCCTTGAGAGAGGCAGAGCAGGGGGTCTCCACATGCTGTCCTTGCCTGCAGACTCCACTCCTACATGTAAGCGGGGGAATGGTCCCACTATTGTGGGGAACTTTCCTGGCTTCTATACCACCCCGGTGAAATTGACCAGTGAAAGGATCTGAGTCCCCGCTCCCACTTCCTTTACCCCACAGCTTCCCTGATCCTGAGGGCTCCCCCTCCACTCTCCTGAGTAGCAGAGTCCTCGAAACCCCAACAAGGCTGGGCCCAGGTTTCCTGGGGCTTAATCCCCGACCTTGTAGTCACTAGGGGCAGGAGTTAGGGTGTCCCCACTTCGAGGTGCTCTCTTTACACTGCAGGCTTTCTTGGCCCAGTGATCATTTCATAAGGTTCAAAGCAAATATAATTTATTAAACATCAACTGATTAAAGAGAAAAGAATAAGAAAAAAATGTGAGTGGTTAAATGAGAACACACAGTCCTGCTCTGTAGCTCAGGGACATCAAAACAGCAGTCTGCAGAGTGTAAGGACAGTTCACAGTCTCTTCCTTATAGGCCCCTTAGAGGCCCTGGCTGTGCTGCAGTGGGGCTGCAGGCTGGACACGCTTGCTCTGGCAGTGACCACACAGCCTCAAGCTCTAAGTGGCCAGACCCCTCTCCCAGTCTGGCCTGCTGGGCCTCTTGGCTGGTGATATCTCCCTGCCCAGAGCCTCTCCCCACACTTTGCTGGTCCCAGCTGCTCACCACACCCAGCTGTAGGCTGTGCTACCTTGTCAGTCTCCAGCTTCTTGCATTGCTTCTCTGTCGCTTTTGGCTTCTCTGAGCACTACCAGTCTGCTGCTCAACACAGGGTCTGTGCTCCTTGAGCTGTGTGTCACTGCTCTGTTGCTGCAAAACTGCTTCTCCACACAGCTTGCACTCCTTGGGCTGTCTGTGTCTGGCTCTGTAACTGCAGGACTTCTTCTGCACACAGCTTGCACTGCTCTTAGCTGTCTCTCAGCTCTCTCCTTGCTCAGAGAGACCCAGAACAATCCCAGCTCACAGGGAGGACTGGGCCTGGCCTCTCACTTTTCTCACTGGCCTGTCCAACCTGTCAATCAGGCTGAGCTGGAGTGTTGGCTGCTTTCCATTGTCTCTGGGGTCTGTCAGTCTCATGGACCCTTCCCCTTTTGATACTGCCAGCCGGCAAACCAAAAACTCCCACAGTTTTAGCAAGGGGCTAACAGTCCCCTTACATACAGTTCCCATTGATCAGTAATGGGGAACCGTGGCCAGTAGAAGCTGGGCAAGGGTATTTGGGTTTGAGGTAGATCTTACACTGCACTTAAATTGAAAAAGTGATCTTGTGGTTAAAAAAGGTTGGAGACCACTGGAGTAAAGTATTGGGCTGCAGTAGGGAGTGTGGGGTCTGGGAGGGAGTTTGGGTGAAGGAGGCAGTTGTGACCTGAACTGAACTGGGATGCAGGGATTTGGGTTGTGACCTGGAGCAGAGGATTGGGGTGCAGGTTCTGGGAAGGTGTCTGGGTGCAGGAAGGGGGCAGAGTGTTTGGGTTATGTAGGGTAGGGGGAGGATTGGGGGGAAAACAGTTGGGGGAAGAAGAGGCTAGAGTGCCAGAAGCAGGCTCTGGCTGGGACACTTACCAGGGTGATTCCTGGCCAGCACCCAGCGCTTTTCTGAGGCGGCCTGCCTGCCTGCCTGCCCTGATCCTGCACAGTCTATAGGGGCCGGATGCGTGTGTGAATAACTATGAGCCTTAGGGGAGAGGGGCGTGGTGCTTCATGTGCTGTCTGTTCTTCAAATAGGCAGCTTCCATTGGCTAGAAATTAGCCAATGGGATTGTGCTGAGGGTGGGGGCAGCTCATGAAGCATTTCCCGGATCCCATTCTGAGTTCATAGTTGAAAGAGAAATGGCCTTGCAGCTGCTTTTCTGAGCAGCATGTGGGTGGGGCAAGGCAAGCAGGGAGCCTGCTTGGGGCTCCCCGCTGCATCTGCAGGTCGGATCCAGTGGCTTGGATGGCCGTATTTTGCCCTGCCCTGTGCTTAGGTGACCACCAAGGAGAGATTCAAATGCCTCCCAGTGGATAAGCAGAGTGCCCACAGCTGGCAGCAGCTGACACCATGTGTTTCTACTGATGGTGCACATATGTGCATGCCTTGGGGCGCATGACAAAATTTATTCCACAAATGGATGGAAAAAATTAGAGGGAACGCTGCTGAAGACCACTGTTTAGCTAGTCAAATATTTGCCAGAAGGAATACCTTTGTATTATGTAAGAGCTAGATGGATAATTAAATAAATTATTTAGCAAATATTTCATTTTAAAAAATAATACATTAATATACCATTAGGAGTGATTCATCAAGCTCTTAAAAATAAGCGAGTAATAATAATAAAAATATTAAAATACAATGCTAATGTTTTGGATAAATTGCAAAGAGCTGGTAGAATAACAACAGCCAAGATATGTGGGTGCTTTTGGATCAGGATTTCATATCTGGAAATCAACTTTTGCAATTGGTCTGATTTTTTTAATATGGTTTGTCTTATTTCATTTAGTTAATCCAGGCTGATTTGTATGTTTGCACAGGGATGCGGTATATATGTTCTTGTACTAGAAGATTTACTCAGCATTGCTCGTGTCCATAACTAAATTAAGTTTTTTTTTAAACTTAAATTAAGTTTTTAAAATGAACCATATGTACCATTATTTTCTAAACTACACTGATTACAAAACTTTTTCTGCTTTTCTCTTTTCTGTTTACATTAAGTATTTTGAGTTTTTTCTATTTAATCTACTACAGGTCGGACCTCCCTGGTCCAGCACCCTCAGGACCTGAGTGGTCCTATAGAAGGGAATTTGTCGGATCAGGGAAGGTCTCCTGCCACCGTCCCCCTCAGTCTGCCGTCCCTCCTTGCCGCTGGCTCTTTCGGCCCTGCTGCCTGACGGGCAACATGGCTGCCCTAGTCCCGCTGACAGAGCTATTCTCCCAGCCCATTGCTGACATGGCAGCACGTAGCACTAGCCCCGCTGCTGGGTGGCATGTGGCCCTGACTGAGCTGCTCTGGTCCAAGCTGGTTTGCTGTGGCAGCACCAGCCCCACTGCCATCCTGCCACGGTCCCAGCTGTACTGCCATGGCCCCTGACGGATTTTCCCTGCTGGGGTGCCGTGGTCCAGCCTTACTGCCAACCAGGCTGCCACAGCTCTGCCCCCACCACTGGATCAGCAGCAGGTTCAGTCGGGCTGCCACGGCGCAGCCTCGCTTCCGGACCTACATTCATGGGCTGACCCGGCCCAGCTGGGTTGCCAGTCTGCTCCTGCCCTGTTACCATGGCCCCGCTACTGCCACCGGGCTGCCGAGGCTCTGGCCCCGCTATCACCAGCCTCACTGTGCATGGGGCTCTCAGTGGCTGGCCCTCCTGCCCCGGGGCTTCTCTCATCCCAGGGATGTTCCAGGTTGAAGAGTCCCAGTTTTGGGAGGTGCAACCTGTGTATATGTTTTAGAGCATTTATCTGTTTGATCAAGAACTCCTCCTAACTAGTAAAGATCTAGGATCACTGAAGACATCCTATTCCAGGCACATCCCTTTTTCCTAGCACAACCAAACCTTTATGTTGCTTTAAGTTATAAGAGGAAGCTGTATACCCAGTTTGATGGTCCTGGCTCTTACTGTTTAGAAAGTGTTCTTGATCAAACAGGTAGACAAACTTTCCGATATATATTGTAGATACGTGCTTCATATATGAATTTTCATTGCTCAGATCCTTAACTCAATTACTGTCTTTGAAAAAAAAATGTTTGGAAAATGTACATGCTTCATTTGAATCATTGCTCTGGGGTGGGGCTGGGGAGGAGGGTTCAGTATGCAGGCTGTCCCAGAGAGAGAGGACTGTCCCAGCCCTCTTTCACTGCAGCAGCTTGGGGCCAAGTGTGAAGTGCCTCCCCATGGCTGCTTCAGCTCCAGTAGGCACAGCCGGGGGAGGGGTCCATATCCCCCAGCTGGGGCAGGTCCAGGTTCATCTGCCCCTGTAACACCCTGCCAGAGTGAAGAATGCGGCAAACTGTGTGCTTCCCCCCTCACTCCCTGACAAAGGGGAACAGCCAGCAAAGTTCCTGTACAAATGGGGGGAGGGAAGGACTTTGGCATCAACAGGAGTTCCCCACCCTACAGCACCTCCTGGCACCAGCAAGACAGCCTAGCCTGCTCTGTTGCTTTACCACCAGAGTTTCTGTAGGAGCAGAAATGCTCCCATGATGTTACCTTTTGAGGGTTAGAGGACAGAGGTAGATGCAGAGCTTCTTGGAACAGCAATACATCGAGCAGCAAATAGCTGTGTCCCATCCACCACATGCATAGTGGAATGTGCTGCCTAGAGTGATTGTTCCCATGTGATTGTTCCCCCTCCAGCCAGCTATTTCCTATTTCGTATGTTATTGCATAATCTTAGTGGAGAAAAAAATGTTGTGCCTACAAGTGTGCTGGAACAGAGGAGAGTATAAAGTTGACTATGTCTAACCCTGAACCCTGTTGCCAACTTTCTGTTCGTAACAACGGTATTTTACCACAACTCAAAAATGGTTTAAAACTGTAAATTATACATCCCACTGATCCAGTAATGGAAGAGGGAGGCTGCCTTCCATGTGAAATAGCTTTGAAATAAACTGTTGTTCTGTGCAATTCTGTGTACAATGTTGCTGTAGCCGTGTTGGTCCCCGGATATTAAAGAGTTGGGTAGGGTAAAAACTTGTTGAACCAATTTCTGAGAGTGAGGCAAGCTGTTGAACTTGCAATGAGTTTTAAGAGACCAGTCTCTCTTGCCAATAGAAGTTGGTCCAGTAAAAAATATTACTTTGCCTGCCTGGTCTCTATACTATTTTTCAGTAAGTTTTCATTTAAAATAGGCTCCATTAAAATGTATCTATTTTGTTACAATATGTAGAAGCCATATACACAGGAATAAATTCTGATTCAATTACTATACAAAAATAAAAATGTAAAAATTAAATCTGCTCCTTATGCCATATCAATTTTAATGCACCTAAGTGTGTGGGTATATGTGTAATCATATACATAAATTATTTATATTAATAATTACCAGTAGGTGGTGGTATGTATTTTTCAGAGACATTTGTAAGTTAGTAATGCCAAATGTTTAAAGTTTGAGGTGATTTATAAAGATTCTGTGATCTTTAATGTATGATCTCAAAAATATCCTAGCTTTGAATTCAGTCCCATGTCTCATGCAAGTTAGCTGCTCTGTTTCACCAGCATCATTGCATCGCTTTGACAGGCATATTTTGATTTTCTTTTTGAAGCTTGTGGACAAACCTAACTGGAAACATTTTAAACCCTTCCAACTAGTATGAGCCCTGAGATTTCAAATACATAGTAATAGAATGATTGAATTTGCTGTCTAGCCAGACAATAGCATTATTTTGGGGAGGCCAATGTTTGACAAATAAATGCATTGTTTTAATGATTTATAAACTTAGAATTATTCTGTCTTGCAGAAGACAGTGCTGAGAGTCGCAGCAACTGCTTTCAGGAAATGGAACAATACAGATACTGGAAATCCCAGTGTGTGTGTGTGTGTGAGAGAGAGAGAGAGAGAGAGAGAGAGATTGATTGAACGAACGAACGAACGAACGTCTGCTGTAAACCAGGCCTTTGTGGTCAAATCCATCACTCCTTCACCCCCAGCCCTGTTACTCATGGATAGGGTTGCCAGGTGTCCAGTTTTGAACTGGACAGTCCAGTATTTGAGCTTTCTGTTCGGGAAACAAAAAGGTATAAATGAGAAAATATTTATGTCCGGTATTTTCTAAATAAGATGTAATGTAGATTGTGATGTAATGTCAAGTGTATTTTTGTTGAAACCATCTGGCAACCCTACTCACGGGAAGTTACATCTATAAAGTTGTTGCTGTTTCCCCTTCTCATCAGACCGAAACAGATATACAGACATACATTTTTTTCTTCTCCCTGTGAGAGGTTACAGGGTCTTCTATGAAGATATTTCTCTTTCCCTCTGAGTGGACCCTTTACCATTCTCTGATTAACATGAAAATCATTGTTCCAGTTCAGTTAGTCTCCATTACTGCCTTAGTTGTGTCTTTGTTGGTTGTTGCTTGATTTTTTTGGGGGGGGGGAGGACAAGGGGAAGGAAGTAGGGGGTTCTTTTTGTGATTTAGTCAGTGTTTCTAGAAGCAAGAGGACAGGCATGACTAGCAATAGGTTTGATACATATCTATGGATTGCTAACCCTTACTTGCTAACCACACTTTTTAATTGGGGTGCGTGAGAGCGATCTCCCTGATCCAGGGCTTGTGTTCTCTCTGATTCATTTGGGATCATTCCTGTTGTTTAAAAAAAAAATTCCTACTTGTTTATTCAGGGCCCGATTCTGCAATTATTACTTGTGCGGAGTAGCACGTTTACTCACACCAACAGTCCCACTGAATCCAAATGGACGATTTATGCAAATGCTACCCAACATGAATGATGGAGGAATCAGGCTTTCTGATGCTTCTGCTTTTAATCAGTCCCTTCCAGGCTTCTCTCTAATTATTTGTTTCCCTTTCAGGATATGTATGTGCGTGTGTGTGCACATGTGCGTGCGCAATTAAGGAAAGCAAATTCACAGAGAGGGTGATGGATGGGGAGAAGGTGCATCTTTCAACTCTGAATCCAAATACTGTACCTGCACAGCTCTAGCTTCCTCAGCAGAATAGCCTGATCTTGGAACACTCATGGTTGTGCCTTCACTGACTTCAAGCCTCAGTGGCATGAATTGTAGTGAAAGGAGGGAGGAGCTCTGGGGATTTAACATAGCTCAGAAGAGCTCTAAGGCTATGTCTAGACTACAGAGTTCTTCTGAGATACCGGAGGTATCCCAGGAAAAACTCCACCACGTCCAGGGAATGGATCTGCTCTTCTGTTTTTTTTTGCGGAAGAACAGGCGTGCTCTTTCGGAAGCCCTGTAATCCTCATTTTATGAGGAATCTGGACTCTTCTGAAAGAAGAGGTTTTTCCGAAATTTGGCCCTGTGTAGATGGGCCAAATTTTGGAAAAGCTTCTTCTGAAAAAACAGTCGGAAATACGTACACAAATTGCAGAGCGCAATTTATGTACCTTCTTCTGAAAAAAAGCGGCAGTCTAGATGTAGCGTAAGGGAGAGATTTGTCTCTTATTCATAGTCACATATTCTGAGGCTATAAAGGATCATTATGATTATCTAGTCTGACCTCCTGTATACAAATCCAGGCCATAGAACTTCCCCAAAAATAATTCCCGGAACAGATATTTTAGAAAAATACCCAATTTTGATTTAAAAATTGTGAATGATGGAAAATCCACCATGATCTTTGGTAAATTAGTCCAATAGCTACTTACTCTTACCATTAAAATGTACATCTTGTTTCCAGTCTAAATTTGTCTAGCTCCAGCTTCCAGCAGGGGATTATAGTACTACCTTTCTCTGTTAGACTGAAGAGCACATTATTAAATATGTGTTCCCCATGTAGGTACTTATATACTCTAATCAAGTAACACCTTAACCTTGAATGTGGGTTGTGGTTGGGATTCCCTGGTTTCTGGTACAGTGGTGATTTTGCCCTCGGGGTGCAATAAAATTTAACAGTAGATAGACTAAGGCATAGATATCATATCTGACTGTATGGGCCTGTGGGTCATGGGCCTGAGGTCTGAGCTTCTCTGGACAACCAACAAGGCACCTTAGTCAAACATGGTCAGAGCTTCTTCCATCCTTCCCCAATAGAATTCTGGTGTGCTCTATGGTTATCAGCGTAGTCCCTCCGAACATAAATTGTGTTTCTTTGGTGGAAAGTGGAATTTGGTGGGGCTAGGAAATAAATCTTATTGATTTCCATAGGTGGCATGGTGCTCAGTGCCTCTGAAAACCAAGACCATCAGCGTCCCAATTTGGGTATCCAATCTTAGGCACCACTTTTGAAAATTCTGGCTTTAAGCTCTCATTCCTTCTATTCATTATCTGTAAAATGAGGACAACATCCTTTCCTATCTCAGAGAACTATTGTAAGGATCCATTCATTAATCTATGAAGGGTCTTGGATTTTATAGTGATGTCTTAAAAAAGAAATGCCTATATATTGTTTAATCGTTATACAAATGAGATCAATGGTGGGATATTTCACAGATGTGGGTTTTGAGGAGGGATTTGGAAGAAGCAGTGGATGGTGTGCAGGAAGTGGCAAACTTTCCCAAACGAAGTAAGTGATGAGGAAAAATGGTGTGCAGAACAGAGAGGGGAGACAAAGCCAGGACAGTGTAGTATTAAATGTGAAAGGGATGTTAAATGAACAAAATGGAAATTGGCTATACTAAAGGCTTTGGCATTTATGGATTATTTATGTATAAATAAATTATCCATTCTTAAATTATTAACATGTACATGTGTTCCTAACACCTAATTCACCTGATACATTATGCTTTAGAGTGACATGACACAACATGTACTGTATTTTCATATCTCCTTATATCCATTAATGATATGAATGGGAGAGAGTGATGGTGACTTCATCTAACTTTCTACAAAGTACTGAAAGTAAAATCTGAACCAGCTGGGGCATTCTGAAACAATCTGTCAAGAAGCAACAATACAATAATTAACTACAGTATTTTAAAAAGGAGATGTTCTTCTAAAACTACATCTGGAGTGGGATTATGGTCAGAAAAATAAATGTGATCTGATTCTTGCATGTGACTAAGAAGGTGGGTTGAACCAGTGGTGTCCCCACCAAAATGCTACCTGTCCTGGAATATGGTGCTGAGATTTTTTTGTCTGGATGTAGATCTTTGTTTTGAACCAAAATTGTAAAAAATGGCATGGTTACACACACATCCACTTTCCAGCTAGCAAGGGTAACAAGAAAGGTTTCTACAGGCATGCTAGCAATAAGAGGGTGATCGGAGAGGATGTGGGGCCCTTACTGGATGAGGGAGGTAACCTAGTGACAGATGATGTGGGAAAAGCTGAAGTACTTAATGCTTTCTTTGCCTCTGTCTTCATGGACGAGGTCAGCTCCCAGACTAATGCACTAGACAACGCACTATGGGAAGGATGAGAGGACAGCCCTTGGTGGGGAAAGAACAAGTTAGGAACTATTTAGAAAAGCTAGACATACACAAATCCATGGGTTTGAATTTAATGCATCCGAGGGTACTGAGGGAGTTGGCAAATGTCATTGCAGAGCCTTTGGCCATTATCTTTGAAAACTTGTGGAGATTGGGAGAGATACTAGATGAATGGAAAAAGGCAAATATAGTGCCCATCTTTAAAAAAGGGAAGAAGGACGATCCAGGGAACTACAGACCAGTCAGCCTTACCTCAGTCGCTGGAAAAATCATGGAGGGGATACTGAAGGCATCCATTTTGAGGCACTTGGAAGAGGGGAAAATAATCAGGAATAGTCAACATGGATTCACGAAGGGCAAGTCATGCCTGACCAATCTCATTAGCTCCTATGATGAGGTAACTGGCTCTATGGATATGGGAAAGTCGGAGGATGTGATATACCTTGTCTTTAGCAAAGCTTTTGATACTATCTCCCACAATATTCTTGCCAGCAAATTAAAGGAATATGGATTGGATACATGGACTGTAAGATGGATAGAAAGCTGGCTAGACTGTCGGGCCCAACAGGTAGTGATCAACAGCTCGGTGTCAGGTTGGTGGTCGGTTTCTAACGGAGTGCCCCAAGGATCTGTCTAGGGCAGGTTTTGTTCAACATTTTTATTAATGACCTGGATGATGACATGGATTGCATCCTCAGCAAGTTTGCAGATTACACTAAGCTAGGGGGAAAGGTAGATACACTGGAGGGCAGGGATAGGGTCTAGAGTGACCTAGACAGATTAGAGGATTGGGCTAAAAGAAATCTGATGAGGTTCAACAAGGACAAGTGTAGAGTCCTGCACTTGGGACGGAAGAATCCCAAGCATAGTTACAGGCTGGGGACTGAATGGCTAAGTAGCAGTTCTGCAGAAAAGGACCTGGGGATTATAATGGATGAGAAGCTGGATATGAGTCAAAAGTGTGCCCTTGTAGCCAAGAAGGCTAATGGCATATTAAGGTGCATTAGGAGGAGTATTGAGAGCAGATCTATAGAAGTGATTATTCCCCTTTATTCAGCTCTGGTGAGACCACACCTGGGATTGTGTCCAGTTCTGGGCCCCTCACTATAGACAGGATATGGACGCATTGGAGAGGGTCCAGCGGAGGGTGACAAAAATGATTAGGGGGCTGGAGCTCATGACATATGAGGAGAGACTGAGGGATTTAGATTTGTTTAGTCTGCAGAAAAGAAGAGTGAGGGGGGATTTGGTAGCAGCCTTGAGGTTCCAAAGAGGATGGAGAGAGGCTGTTCACAGTAGTGACAGATGGCAGAAAAAGGAGCAATGGTCTCAAGTTACAGTGGGAGAGGTCTACGTTGGACATTAGGAAAAACGATTTAGCTAGGAGGGTGGTGAAGCACTGGGAATGGGTTACCTAGGGAGGTGGTGGAATCTCCATCCCTAGAGGTTTTTAAGTCTTGGCTTGACAAAGCCACGCCTGGGTTTATTTAGTTTGGATTGGTCCTGCTTTGGGCAGGGGGCTGGACTTGATGACCTCCTGAGGTCTCTTCCAGGTCTATGATTCTATGATTCTTCCCCCCAGCATCCTTTTTCTGCCTGATGTCCACCAACTCCCCACTAAGCTCTTTGGGGTGCCAGCTGTTTGTTTCCTTCCACAGGTGCCATCAGGTCAGCCTGCTGCCCTCTGAATTCACACCACCTCACAGAGGGAACGAGGTGGAGTAAAACAATCCATTCCCTAGCCTGGCTTCTCTTGCTGAAACTGTGGATACCAGCATTCCTTGTTCAGGCCGATTTGAGGAGTACAAGTCAATTATGCTTTGATTCATAGTTCATATATGGGAGCGCATGTGAGGTCAAGTGCTCTCCTAGATGGGTTACGTGCTCCCCAAATTTTAATTGCTGAAGATGGGAGCCTGCACATCCTTTCTCTTCCCCCTCCCCCACAGGCCTGGGTCACGTTTGCTTTGATTAGACTCTTCAGTACCAGTACTCATGCATGAGCCTGAAAGAACCTAGCCTGACTTCTAGATCATAGGGCATTTGCCATTCTAGCAGTCAAGATAAACATCTCTGTACTGCTTCTCCTTTGAGGTGCTGAGCACCCTCAGCTCCTGTTGTAGTCCGTGTCAATGTGTGTGAAGGGGTGCTTTCCCGGTGTGAACTCTTCATACTGTAAATTGAGCAAACCTGAATTATTGAAAGGCAATAAAAATGAAAGTCCCCACGGCTGTTTTCAGAGTCACCTCGCAGTGATTGCCCTTAGTTGTTGTTTTGGTTTTTGCCACACTGAACAAATCTGGATGGTAGCTGTTCCTCATTATTGGGGTTGGAAATTAAGAGTGATATGCTCGAATCATCTGACAATTCTAACAAGCTTTAAAACATAACCAAAAAACCATAACTAGAGCTCAGAGGTCAACACCATTCCTTCAAAATAATCTTTAATTACTTAGTGTCTTTGTCATTTACTTATTTCTCTCTCCTTTAGCTGTGTTACGTTTGCTGTGCCCAAATCTCTATTAAGAAAAAGCATCAGATCACCTTAAACATGGAAAGTCCCTAACAGAGGCACATTGTGTGTTTGTCCCCTCAAATGGACATGTGTGAAAGGCACAGGTGCATTTGTGAGTCTGGACCTACAGATTATGGTCCTCACTGAACTACCACGTTTCCTCTCAGTTGGAAGCATCTGGTCAAATGAAAGCTGGAAATGAGCTAGCACAGTGTAATGTGTTCCTGCAGGGTTAAAGTTAACATAATAGTGATGGACAGCTTCTATTTCCGCTGCTTTGCTGTACTTGGCACAAAAAAAGGCTTCAGATATGTGTTCCCTTCATGCTTTTCAGAATAAATGTTCACTTTTAAAAACTTTCAAATACACAGTTAAAAACATAATTAACTATTCCCTGAAATATTGTGAAGGACAGAGCCACTTATTCTAATGAGCAGTCTGATTTGATATTGGGTTTCTGGGTTCTCTGCATTATCATTTCATTGGCTCATTTTGTTTCCTCTCTATCAGTAGTGCATGGCCTTACTTATCAGCAGGGATGGTAGCGTTAGTAGCAATTTAATTCCTTGCTGATGTGGATCTGTGGTGACAGAAATTGCCTGTCGTTCCTGCAGTCACTCAACATCTGCTGGGGTAAAAGAGTATGTTGAACAAAAACTCTCCAGCAGATGCAGAGATGTAGGGACAGTAGTGTCTGTGGTACGAAAATTTTACCAAAAAATACAGATTAGTGAGGACAGTAGCGTCTGTGTCACGCAAAACTTCCCAGCATCTGCTGGGACAGTAACGTCTGTGTTATGTAAACACGCGCTGCATCTGCTGGGCCAGGGAGAGAGAGAGATGTATTGTATATGTCCAATTTTAGATGTGCAAAATCTCCTGTTGTGACACTTTCTTTTTCAGTTATTGATGCAACATTAAAGCAAATCATCCAGTGCAGGAAGAATAACAGGTACGGGGGAATCTTCAAACAGGCAAAATATTACCTTCCAACTACCCAGAAAGACTGCTCAATTTTCCACTAGCGCAGTATTAATTATTAATGGCATCATTCCCCCGAGCAGCCTGCTTAACTCCAATGATCCTCTTGCTGCTCGAAATGCTTTTGGGCATTGAGTTTCACAAAAGAAATATATTTCTTTAGACCTGACATGTGCCCATACCTGGCTTTCTGATCTAGATCCAGCTTTCAAGTACTGTACTCTTAAATTCAGGGCTGCACAGATGTGGGTTTGGAGCCACATCAAACTTGCCAAGAAGGACCAGTCCCAGCGGAGAGAAACTCTACTCAGAATTGAGGGATGCCATGCTAACAGAACAAACAGAAGAATGGCATTAGAGTTGAATAGACATAGGCTCAAGGCTCCCTCACCCCACCAGATTATATATATACACTATATTACCTAGGATTTTTTAAACATTTTTTGGTGTGGACACTAAAACTGATGATGATCAAGACTTACCAATTAACATATCATCTTTCCTCATCTATATATGATTGAACTTCAACCTAGTGGGTAGTAGTATGGCAAGAACTAGATCCTATCAGGGCAGTATTGAAATTAGGGTCACTGTCCCAGGATCCTCTTACTAATAGTAGTAGTGCAGTGTGCCTAAAGTGCTAGGCACTGTACAAACATAGAACAAAGAGCTGGTCTTTGCTGCCAAGAGCTTACACTTCAAGCAGGAATAAAGTGGCAGGGAGAAGGGAAGACAGCAAAGGGTTTTCATGTGATATCACCATTATTGTGACCTACAATTCCAGAGATTAAAATTTAGGAAAAGATTGAGCTCTGCATAAAAGCACAAAGACCATTTTTCCCCCTGTTAAACCAAAATCTATTATTACTCAGTTCCCTAGAGTGTGCTAGAGAAACACAGCAAGCAAATGGTCTGGTAGCACTTTATAGACTAACAAAACATGTAGATGGTATCATGAGCTTTTGTGGGCACAGCCCACTTCTTCAGATGACTGGAGTTATGATTAGAGGATAAGGAAACTCGAAATAAATGGAGAAGGGAAGCGGGGGGGGGGGGGGGGGGGCGGGATAAGAAAGATGTTCTAGGTATTCTACAGATTTGGACAGAAATCCTGCATTGGGATAGGTTAGTGTAGATCCTCCCATGTCTTTGGGGAGCTCCAAAACTTTCAGTGGGACTTCCTAAAGGCACAGGGGCCCACACTGGCAGCTCCCAATACAAGGGCAGGGTCTTAAACTGGTGACTTTCTCCAGGGGATCCTGGTTAGTGATGTACCTCACTACTATCTGCCTTTACCATAAAGGAATTTTGTCTGTGCTTGCTGTGGATCAGCTCCCAAAAACCACCAGTCTGTGGCAATACACACACTGCCTTCCATGTCTCCATAGACCTTGCTCTTTCTGTGCAGTTAGTGAAAGGCACTTGCCAGTCTCTGAGCCTATTTTGAGCATTCTTTGCCCTTCTCCGTAATCACTAAACAATCTCACAACTACCAGGCCAGCAGTTCCCAAAGGAATGGTATAAATGCCAACTTCTAAGATTCAGCTCAGGACCAGCATTAAAATATATTTATAGTGAAAATAAGAAAAAGTGTATCATCAAATACCAGATACAGGAGATAGAAAGGATCTTGGAAATTGGAGGGGACACAAAATAAAACCATATCGTGCTTTTTGGAGACTTAGCATAACCAATAGGTTAACCCTTCTGTCTAAAGAAGTTTATGTCACTCCAAGTTCATTTCAGCACTTTCAATCCAGACTGGTTGAAAGTCAGTTTTTGTGAATGCAAGCACCCTGTGCAGCTAAGTGCCTGATACTGCAACCCTAATGTGAATGAGTGCTGCTTTTGATTTCAATGGGATCGTACACATGACTAAGGGTCTGTAGGAATGGGCCATGAAATAAACAATATACAAAGAGGGGAAAGAGGGAATTTCCCCCTAAATTTTAAGACCTTGCCAATATTATTGTTACATTCCCCGTACTTAAATTTACTATGCGTCATTTTACTATGTTCTTCTGTTTAAATTATAATGTTCAAAGTGAAAAATGAGGAAAATGTTAAATAATGGAGGCTTTTTGGGTGCATCTACACTGCACCGTAACTTGAAATAAGATACACAGTTTAAGCTACACAAATTGAGTATCTTGCTTTGATGCTATTTTGAAATAGCTTATTTTGTCAAACAGGGCCAAATTTCACAATAAAGCGCTATTTTGAAACGTTCCTTACACCTCATAAAATGAGATTTACGGGGATGTCAGAATAGTGAGCCCGAAATAACAGGCTTGCTGTGAAGATACAGGATAGCTATTTTGGAATACTTCGGTATCTTGAAATAGCCTTTCAGTGTAGACGTAGCCTTTGAAACTTTGGAGAGAGTTTAAAGTAAGCAGGTAATCTGGTTTGCTCGCTTCTATGTTGTTGTAATGGTGCATTTACCATTTCAGAACTGGTTTCCATGTATTTTCATGTATGATCATATTAGCCAAACCTGTAAGTTTAAAAGGAAATTACAAAACCCTGACCATTGCTTTTAGCCATGTAATGGAATAATGCATATAAAGGAAAATATATTCTATGACTTTAAGTGTGTGTCTCAGTTTCAATCTTTTGAAACAAATCCATGCCAGAAAACTGTTAATCTGTAGACATTTATATAAAACATATCTATGGCCGTAGGAATGTGAGGGAGTGAGGGACACAGCTCTAGTTTGTTTAATATGATTCCAAATTGACAATGTGATAGTGTGACCATTACCAGCCACCATCACTGTATGGTATGGGGATTATTTGTGCTCTTTCACAAATTGTCCTAAAGGTTTAGTTTTAATTTGGACAATGAATTCTGAAAATTAAAGGAAATTAACTATATAAATAGGGAACTCACAAAACTGAAGCAGCTGCTCTATTTTTAGTTTATAGTTTATTTTGACAATATAGTTTCAAAAATCTTTGTACAAACCACAGTATAAAGTGTATGGAACCCTAAAACTAACTTGTGGATAAATGGTTACATTCTGGCATGTGCTGTTTGTTGTTAACTAAAATTGCCAAAGGGTGGAGTTAACATCACTAAGAAAAAATAAATTCTGAACCAATAATATTCTGTGGTTTCACTGTGACTGAATGTAGGTTAATATGATATTCAATAATAATCCTGACATATATGTGTTTGCATATTTTTAAGAAATGGTGTAACTTGTTTGACTACAGATTGCTATGTGTTGCAAGTTCCTCTGTGCTACAGAACAAAACTACTATACTAAATTGACAATCTGGCACACAGTGCTCACAATATTAATTTACAAGATTATTCCAAAAGGATTTTTACAGTAATTGTATTAGCATAAAATACAATATACATGTAGTGTTTTCTTAAGATACATGTAGCCAGAGGAGTTGGTTTAGAGGCCTAAATCTCACATTTGAAATACTTATTGATTAAAATGCCTGCAGATACATTATTGTACTCTTTAAGATGAGACTTTACAAACCTAGGTTCTGCCTACTTTGAATGGACAATAGATCCTAATACTATTAATGATTTGTATTTATAGGAGTACCAAGATGAATTCAAGGCTCTATTGTGCTGGACATACACATAGCAAGAGAAAACTGCTGCCTCAAAGTGCTTACTGTCTAACTAGACAAGCCAAACAATTGGATAAAGCAAGTAGTACTTCATCTTACAAATGGGAAATGGAATCACAGAGAAGCTAAATGAAAGCATGAGAATGACATTCTGCCCCTCCCTCTACACCTCACTCAGCAGTGTGCTTAACCAAAATGCATCTTCCCCTCCTGGAAACTGGTTGATAGCGTGTTTACCCCAGAGGTAGGTGCTTTTCAGTAATTCTGTATGAATAGACTTTTTCTAAGTGCTTTAGAATTTTGAAATGAAATAAGTTATGGACATGAAAAATATTTTATTTTGGTATCTTTAGTTATTTTAAGGGACAGATATTGACCCTGAACAGATCCTGGCATTTGTAGAAGAATGAGAATTCACATTAATCTTATTTATTTTGGTCACTGCCATATAAGCACCGTGACCACATGAATTCCAGATTCCACAGAACCTAGTCCAGGTCTCCCCACTCTCTCCATGTATATACCATGTTCTAATGCATGTCAGTGTAACTTTTTTCTCCCCTAGTAGTTTACTCTCAAATGTGTCCTAGAACAGTATAAAAGAAATAATGAACAAGATCTTTATCTGAGATTTCATGGTAGTTGAGAAATACCACCTCATAATTAGTCCCCAGAAAATGTCTTGCACTAGATGTATCAAAGTCATTCTGCAGAGAAGGCTAAACTACATTTCACTTAGAGCTTGTGAGCTAAGGATAAAAATAAAATAAAATGAGAGCTGTTTCAAACCATTGCAAACCCTATTTTGACTGAGAGTAGAATATGTGCCTTAGGGCATGTCTACACTAGGAAATGATTTTGAAATAACTTATTTTGAAATAACTCCCAAAATAACTATTTCAAAATAGCATGTCCACACTATGGGGAAGCATTGAAATTAGTCTGAGGCAGGGTCTGTTAATGTGGACTTAGAACCCCAGGAAGCACTGGGGAGTAATTACTTTGAATGACTCTGGGAAGTAGTTATTTCAAAATAGCGGCACTGGAGCATCCACACTACTGCTATTTCAAAATAACTATTTTAAAATTAGTGATATTCCTCATGGAAAACAGGAATTACTATTTTGAAATAACCAGCCTATTGTTTGAAGTAACGGGCTTGGTAGTATGGATGCTCTGCTTGTTATTTTGAAATAAGGGTGTAGACCAGGGCTAAAAGGGGGGCAGGTAAGCCTAGAGTTAATGTATTTGTTACTGTCCTTTCCTGCCCCACATAACAGAAGCAGGTAAACCTTTCTCTGTTATGTGGGGCAGGAAAGGACAGTAACAAAGCATTTCCCTCTCACCTTTGGGCAGGGGCCCAGTCAGAAAGCAAGCTGGGCCCATCCTGGCAAAAATGCAAAGATTGCACAAGAATGATGAAAGAAATCAGACAGAAATGCAAGGTACAAGTGTTATCCCAGGCACAAGTCTCGTGTTTTTTTCATGAGTGATCCTTACACTTATGCTATTATGTGAAACCTTAAAAGTCAGGGAGAAGGAATAAAACTACAGAATTCCACCAATTCACTCTCGTGAACTGCCTGCTGTCCCATCCCCTTATAAATACTTCTATTTCCCCCATGCGGAGAGTCAGTTCATCTCCATGCTTCAGTTTCTCTATTTAGAAAATAGGAATAATATTTCCCTACCCCACAGAGATATTGACCCATCATCTGTATAAGGCTCTTTCAGCTCCTTGGATGAAGAGCCCTATAGAAGATGAAGTATTGGTTTTTATTTGCTATTGCTATCAAATATCTGGTTCAGCATGTTTATCTCACCATGTTTAAAAAGATGTCCAATACTGACATACTTAAGAAATTTAGGGAACCTTGAAGGCAAGGAAAGTTTTACCTATGTATACTTTTCCCTGTGGAACCCATTACTGTACTGCTATCTGTAGAAGTGAATAGTAAATGTGTAAAATAAGTAATCTCTTAAACAGGAGTGTTTCTGGCATGCCATGAACCCCAGAGAAAGGTCATAGACCCAGATCATCATTTCATTTTTATTGTTGTCAATAAAATTGATTGTAAATCAATCAGGCCATGGAATTGGGACAGACACTGTAGAAGGTTCATCTCCAAAGTATGTCCTGGCTAGAAAACACCCCATTGGAGCTTTGCTATAAAACATGCAAACATCCTGAGGAAATGACAGCAATTTGCAATAAACACTAGGTGTAAACAATTACCTGTGACTTGTTACACTTATTTGTACAGGCAGCTGGCTAAACAGACATTTTACTCACATGTCTGTCCCTATCAAACTCAACACTGGAAAACAATTACTAGTCAATTTCCCTGAAGAAAAGTCAGTGTTGTGGTACTTGACAGCTGGCAAGGAAACTGAGTGAGCAAATGTGAGTGCCTATAGGTGTATTTTACAAAAGTTGAAGGATAAAAATAATCAAGTGAATGGTGGCTTTTTTTTTTGAGAACAGTGATACTTTTCTGATAATCTACCATCAAATCTTGCACCCCAACAAGATACCAGTTGGATATGGTGCTTTAGTGACCTCTTAGGGTGAGGCCACAGGGCAGTTCTTGGACACAAAGCATCAGATCAAACAGGGAGACAATGAAAGAGATAATATAAATATGTATAGTAATTCCAACTGCTCATCGTCGAAGGGGGCCGTTAGGATACAATTTGCCTTTTCAGCATTATTTTTCCTATTTGCATTTTGCCATGTTTGGTGTTTTCTTTCTGATTTGATTCTATTGAATAGAAATGTTAACATGCCAAGGCATTTCATAAATATTTACCAATTGCATTGTAGACCCTCAGTGTTTAGCTTCACCCCAGCCTGACAATGAACAAGTAGAAGGATGATTGATGAGGAAGGCATAGCTTTATTTGTGTCTCCTACAGTACACTCTGACACTTGTATAACAATAGTCTCCATAATGTACAAGATGCACAAACTCCACGGGTTTGTCAGGACCAGCAGGGATGGAGGCTTGGAGAAGCAGCTATTTCTTTGACCTACTGTACCAGCAGGACATTTGTTTATGCTGCTCTATTGCAAGGAGTATGATTCAGATCATTAGGATGGAGAAGAGGCCCTTTGCAGGCTCTGTGACCCATTCCTGGGTGAGGTCTGTCTTTGTGTGGGCCACATGCCTCCCCTTAGGATCAATCTTGTTGCCCGTGCCCCTCAAGCGATGTGGCTTTGGGCAGTAAGCCCCTTTGCAGGAGGCTGGCTCTTCTTCCCTCTGCTGCAGTCACTGCAAATAAACATTTTTTTAAAAAAAATCCTGCTTTAAACACATGTCCCTTACACCCTCAGTGATGTGCAAACTGGTCAGGTGTGCAGACCAGGAAGTGTCCAATGGCCAGCTCTAATGGAGGGCAAAGCCAGGCACCCCTAGGGCTGCTAGGGCAGCTCTCACTGCAGGTGTCCAGGGAAAGCACTGTGCACTGGCATTGTCCTTCCCCTGGAGGGCCTTGAGTGGGTGGGGTCCCCCTTTCCCTCTCCACGGCTTGCCCTCGGGGCGAGACCTATATTCCTCCATGGGGACTCATCTTAGTGGAGTGCTGCCCTATCTGTACTACCCACCCCATGCAACGGGTGCTTTGTCCCTCTCCGTTAGGTGCGCCCCCCCTTTCCTGGGGGGCAATAGGGATCTCTCTCGGGGTGCTTTGCCTGCAGCCTTGACATGCCATGATCCCTCGCCGGGGGCTCTCATTCCAGGGGCTGCGCCCGCTTTTGCAGGAATCTCGCGGGAGGTGCCCTGTTCTCACTCTGAGGAGCGCGGAGAGGGGCACAGTGAACGCCACCCCCGCGGCCCGGCAGCGCCGCGCGGACAGCTCCCCATTCGGCACCTGGCTCGCGCTCTCTGCAAGGAGCGCGGGACTCGGCTCAGCCCTAACCCTATCCTGGAAGGCCAGTGCGCATGGCGAAGCGGAGCTAGGGGGCGCAGGCGCAGAGCCAACCAGTTCCAAGCAGGCACCGAGCTCTGCCCTGGACACTCCCAGCAGGGCTGGGAAGCTTTGTGCTAAAACGACCGGCAAATCAGACCTCCCTGGGCACTGGGGCTGCAGCTCTGTCACTGGGACACTTCTGCCGTGAGATGCTGCTGCCCCCGGGACCGCTCTTGTTCGCTACGGCTTGGAGTGCAGTGCAGTGTATCCCCCATCCGGTGCGAAATCCACCTTTGTCTCTTTCCTCGGTCGTTGCATTGCAGTAGGGCTCTGGGGGGGGGGGGGGGGGGGGGGGGGGGGGTTTCGCCGCCAGCAGTGTGGGCAAGGGACGGTGACATTGTTCTCCTGGGGGGCTGGCTTTCAGATGTTGCTCTCACACCCCCTTCCCCGAGTCTCCCTGGCACTGCTGAGTTTGAAAGTCACTCAGTCGCTGCTTGCTGCCCAGGGAAACGTGTAATCAGCCAATACAATGCACACAACCGCGCTGCCGTGCAATAACCCGCCCCCCGCCAAGGAGCACCTTTAACTTCGTGATTGATGGCCAGAAGAAAAGCAAAACGTGGGTTTTGGGGGGATTTTTTGGAAGGCGGGTGAGTGGAAAGATGGGTCCATTCGGTTGATTGACCTGCGGCCTTTTGCACAATCGATTAAAAAGCAAGTCGGGCTCTTTAATAAAACAATTAACCCGAGAAAAGGGAAATGGGGGGGGGAAGTGATGCATCCCAGGTTGATACATACAAGCCAGTGCCTAGTCTTTATTGTTCTGCAATAGACAACAAAGAGAGGAGTTTGCCGGGAGGGGAGGGGAGGGAGAAGAAGAGGGAGTGGGACAGCCAGCCTAATGCCGGCCCCTCTGCACTGTGCCTGTCCAATCGCCTCACACAGCGATAGTGTCAGTAGCATTGTGCTGTCAGCTCCTGCCGCTTACGCGGCGGCTCCCTGATCCCCCCCCCCCCCCCCCCGCCCCTCCAGTGCTGTCTGGCTGCAGCAGTAGGTCAGACCGAGGAGGGGAGAAGAGGAAAAAACGCTGAGTGAGTGGAGTGGAGTCTGGGAGGGGCTCCTTAAAGAAACGCTGCCATCGCTTGGCATTGTGGCCAGCCAGGAACTCAAGGGGGGGAAACCATCGGAGCTCCGCTCGCTGTTCTTCCCCCCCACCCCACCCCCAGCCAAAAAAAACTTGGGGGGAGTCGTGGGGGGGTGCTGGAAACATCTTATAAACCGGATTGCACTGAAAAAAAAAAGATACAAAATATACAAGCAAAAGGCAACTGATCCCCGGTCTCCAGCAGTCGCCTTCCCTCCCTTTCCTCCTCTCCTGCTGGCCATCTGCCTTGGGTTTTCCTTTGTGTCTGATCTTTTACTACTGAACCGAGCGCAGGAGAAAGAGGGTGGAACACACACAGGGACTATGCCCAGCTCGCTTTTTGCAGACATGGAGAGAAACGGGAGCGGCGGCGGCGGAGGAGGAGGTGGAGGGGGAGAGACCCTGGATGACCAAAGAGCCCTTCAGATAGCCCTGGATCAGCTCTCCTTGCTGGGGCTGGATAACGACGAGACGAGCTCCATCTACGACAACGAACCTCGGAAGAAGAGCGTGAACATGACAGAATGCGTCCCGGTGCCCAGCTCCGAGCACGTCGCAGAGATCGTGGGCAGGCAAGGTGGGTAACTGAATGGGAGTGTGTGTGACAGAGATTCCCCCCTCCATGCTGGCTGGTCTGTGTCTGAGATGCGACACTGGCCATCCCCAGTAAAACTGCAGTGTTATTATGGCCAGGACTGGGTTTCCCACAGACAAAGAAAGTGCAGTAGACGCGGTGCTTGCAAGGCGCAGTATGCATCCATTCCAAGATGCACTTTCGGCTACCAGCGAAAATAAAAACCTCACTTTTCTCCTGTCAGGACAGATCATTACCATTGACAAATGCACTGAAAAAATCGGATTCTCGATCTTCCCTCCCCCCCCCCCCCCCAAAAAAAATTAGAAATCACGGATTTTTAAGGGAACAAATGAGTGGTGAAGTGGAACAATGGGATTGGAATAAAGCATCCGCAGTGGGAAAACTGGTTTATTCAATTCGGCTACTGCTTCCTAGCTTATTTGACAAATAATAATAACAAACACCATTGTGATTAGCAGGCGCGTGGGAATACTAATGTATTTGTGTGAGGTGGGGGCTGCTCATGTTTGCTTGTCCAGTTTTCACTTGCACATGGATTGTTTTTGTTCCGTTGAATTGCACGTTGTATATATTCGGCCAGTTGCACTGCGAACATGTTCTTGGCCAACTGCAGTATGTGTGGGGGTGTGTATCGGGGCTGGGCTTGCTAGGAAAATGCCATCACTAGCCTGGTGGAAGGGTGCTTTTTGCTCTCCCTCGCTGCACCCCAACAATGCCTTTGTAACCTACTTTTCTCTCCTTCTCTCTGCTTCCACCCCCTCCTCCCACCTCTCGCTCGCAGGTTGTAAAATCAAAGCTCTGCGGGCGAAGACCAACACCTACATCAAGACCCCGGTTCGCGGGGAGGAGCCGCTCTTTGTTGTGACGGGCAGAAAGGAAGATGTGGCCATGGCCCGGCGGGAAATCATCTCGGCGGCCGAACATTTCTCCATGATCCGAGCCTCCCGCAACAAGAACACGGCTCTGAACGGCACCGTGCCGGGGCCCCCGAACCTGCCCGGCCAGACCACCATCCAAGTGCGGGTGCCTTACCGGGTGGTGGGGCTGGTGGTGGGGCCCAAGGGGGCCACGATCAAGCGCATCCAGCAGCAGACGCACACGTACATCGTGACCCCGAGCCGGGACAAGGAGCCGGTGTTCGAGGTGACGGGCATGCCGGAGAACGTGGACCGCGCCCGGGAGGAGATCGAGGCGCACATCGCCATGCGCACCGGGGGCATCATCGAGCTGACGGACGAGAACGACTTCCACGCCAACGGCACGGACGTGGGCTTCGAGCTGAACGGGCCGGGCAGCCTGTGGAGCAAGCCCACGCCGCCCAGCATCACCCCCAGCCCCGGCCGCAAGCCCTTCTGCAGCTACCGCAACGACAGCTCCAGCTCGCTGGGCAGCGCCTCCACCGACTCCTACTTCGGGGGCGGCAGCGCCCGGCTGGCCGACTACAGCCCGCCCAGCCCGGCCCTCAGCTTCACCCACAACGGCAACAACAACAACAACAGCAACAGCAGCGCCTACGGCGGGGAGGCGCTCTCCTCCCCGGACTGCTGCGCCGAGCTGCCCTTCGACTCGCCGCCCGCCTTCGACCTGGCCCCCGCCCCGCCGCCCGGCGGCGCCCCCTTGCTCTGGTCCCAGTTCGAGCGCGGCCCGGCCGCCGCCTCCAACGCCAACCTGGCGCTGCAGCTGGGCAGCAGCGCGCAGAGGCGGGGCTGCGCCGTCCCGCCCCCGGCCCGCCTCTCCCCGCCCCTGCATGGCAGCGGGGGCGTGGCGGAGCATCCCTTGGCCCGGCGGGTGCGCAGCGACCCTGGCGGAGGAGGGGGGCGCTTGATCTCTCCTGCCTCCTTCCCTCTCTACGCCAACGGGCTGGGCGCGCACCTGCCGGGGCTGCCCTCCGACTCCTCGGCTTCCTCCTCCTCCTCGTCCAGCTCTTCCTCCAGCTCGTCTTGCTCTTCCTCCGGCCTGCGGAGGAAGGGCAGCCGCGACTGCTCCATCTGCTTCGAGAGCGAAGTGATCGCCGCCCTGGTCCCCTGCGGCCACAACCTCTTCTGCATGGAGTGCGCCAACCGCATCTGCGAGAAGACGGAGCCCCAGTGCCCCGTCTGCCACAGCGCAGTTACTCAGGCCATCCGTATCTTTTCCTAACCCGTCCCCAAACGCAGAGCCCGGTTCTGGACTGCGTGGGGGGAAGGAGGAGGCGATGAGCTTTTAAAGCTGCAGTATCCGCACATTTGAAAAGGGGGACCTAACTTTGCAGGATTAATTTTGCATTGAAGTGTACTGTAGCCTAGGGTGGGTTAGGGGGATATTTGTAACATCTGATGCATGCTATAAATAATAACGAACGACTACATTCTAGTACTAGACTAGTTTTTACACTGTAATACGAAGCTTCCAAGACTTTTTTTTTTTACATTTAAAGTAGAAAATGCTTATGATGATGATAATGATGGTGTGTGGACTGTTAGTAAAACGTGCTGGTAGTTCCTAGAATGCTTATAACAAACTAATTAAATCTATGGGTGGATACTTTTTTGAATGTTCTTGAAAGGGCAAGAAATTCCTGTGAAAACCATGATACTGCAGCTTTATCAAAGTTAAAATAAACTGTAACATATCTCTTATATATATTAAAAACGTTTAAAGGTTTTAAAGATAAATTGCATTAATACAGATTGAAGTATTTTATTCTTTTTTGACTTGAAAAATTATATTTCATATTGCAAAGATGTTTACAAGTATTTTAATTTAAGTTCAGTGAACTTTTTGTAGCTGGGTTAAATCTTTTTTATTTTAGTATGGCCTTATGGCAAAGAACACTGTATTATTTTAATATCACACAATTGTGGACAGAATTACAAACCATAAAATGTGTAATGCTTTGAACAGTATTCTGTTGGGATGGAGATTTTATAGGTTCAGAAAAAATCTTTTAAATCTACTTCACCCAGCATATTTTCTATTCAGTGATATAAAGCATATTTTATTCTATATTATTACAAAAATGGAAATGTATAAACATATGTCAAAAGGAACTGTTGAAGCTTTCTAACATTTGTATAAATAGAATTCAGTGGAAATTACAAAAATTCTGTTGCACCACTATAGTTTTAGTATTTCTATTTTAATACATTTGTTTACCACTTGTTTATGTATATGTAGGTGACGTTACTTGAGCTTAAATGTACTTTACTGAGCAAAGTTTAAAAACAAAGTATATTTTATTTTATGATAAAGGGCCTTTAACCTCATGGTCAAATACTAATATTATATTTGCTGAGACAAGATTTGAAATTGTATCAAGAGTTTTATTTTTCTGACATTTAAAGTTCTACATAATAAAGGTAAAACTTAAGTAATGGTGCTACTTCATGTTTTTTTAAGTATTTCTATATAAATAAAATAAAATATTACAGAAAAAATAGCTTGTGTGGTGATTTGATTGGGCATGAATAGAGATTGGACTTGGATATATTTTCCCCATTTATAATGAAATAAGAGTTTTAATAATGTCATATTAATATTACTGGAAATCTTTACTTTGTGAAGACTTCCAGAATAATCCTCATATTGCTTATTTAAGAGGAAAGTTGATTTTGTATTTTTAGTCTGTAGATTATCCACAAAAAGTAGAGAGAGTGTCTTTTGAATTATATTTTTTTAAAATAATGAAAGTATAATTTCAGCATAATGGCTGTATTTAGTAAATTCTTGGAAATGCAAATTATTTACATCATAAACTTTACTTCTATTGCTCATCTCAAGCCAGGTAACGTGAGACTCTTGTTTTGATACATTGATCATGGGTCGATCCTGCAAACTCTTAACTCCTGAAAGTAGTTCCAATATTTGCAAGATCAGACCCTGAAGGACAACTATTTTCTTGAGTAGAACAAGGGGTTGAAATCAGTATCTCTCCCTAAATTTCTGAAATTGCTTCTAGGTATTTGGTAATTGTGGTACAGCCTAATTGGTATTGACGTGCTTATTTGGATAAACAAATTATTGCTTTGTAAAGTTTATTGATTTTTAACCAGGCAAACACGTGGCATAAGAATGAAGAAAGTGTGCAAGTTTCCTGTTTTAATCAGGAAAGCAAGACCTGCAAACATTGCAGTAGTTTTGTATTCATTGTGTCCAAACTGTATAACTAAATTTGGTGCATATACCCCATATTTGAGCATGTTTTATATAGCAGACATGACTACATTTTAAAATGTTTGTTTTAAATTAGGCCAATGCTCCTTTGAAGCAGGATAGCAAAACACCTGTAACACAGTTTGGGTGTGAATTTTTATTTTTCGTAATTACCTTTTTATTCAAAAGCTGTCCTGTTTTCTTTTATGCATCACGTGTTGTCTGTAAAGTGTTTGGTTGTTATGTTGGTGGCAGGGTATTTGTTAGTATTTTAACATTTCTTTTGGGACAGTTATTCTGAGTTTAAAATCAGTGATCAGGGAGAAGGATTTGGGAATACAGACTATTTGAATAATCTCCCATGTATATCCTTAAATACATTAAATCTTTGGGAAAGTGGAGACTTTAAAAGATTACTGTGAGAACATTTAGGTCCACATGTGATAGAAATGTTTTAAATAGTCAGTTTGCCATTTGGATTTAAAAATCCTTTCCACAGTGTTTCAGTCCTATTTGTGCAACTGTATGAGAGCCAGAAAGTGTGAAAATGCCCGTGAAGAAGTAAATCTGACCAGTCTGTGTAAATCTTCCAACCTTAATGAAATAGGTAATTAAAAAACAAAAATGCTATTTACTTAAAGTATTACAGTAGGACAATAATTTTGTCAATTATGTAAGTAAGGGAGACTGTATCTTGATAACTGTATCTTTCAGTACTTGCACTGTCAATCATTGAGTTGGGCAGTGTGATAGGCTCATCATTTAATATTGACTTGATTCCTTCTCCTTCCCAGATGCCTAAATGTAACTAGGCTCCTCTTCAACATCCATCATGCAGGATTTATTTTGCAATTTTCTTCATCAAATCTATTGTGGATAATGCAAAGGAGTTCCAATGTTTATGGCTGTGGTCCCCTTTTTGGCTTCCTTTCCTTTCAAGGGTTTGGAGAAGTACATGGGCATGCTCTGTGTGTTTGACATTTTGAAGAGGGATCATGTCCATTTGCAGTGCCCACAGCATCTACAGTGACTGGGTGTGTTAATTTTTCTATGCTGCTCACTTTATTTTGTGGAGGGACTGGTCTGGATTATCTGCATTTAGCCATGGGAGGATCCAGAGTGTGGTTTTTGTCCTGTTTCCCGAAGGTGGGTGTTGATAGCAGCTGGAGCTGTGGAAGCAGTAGCTTTTCTGCATCCTACATTGGCAGCCTTAGTAGACTGTGTCTGAGGCCATTCTACAATCAGTTCCCCATGACTGCATATAGGTTTGAGCATTACCTATAGGTGGAGGCTGACTCATAGACTTTAAGGTCAGAAGGGACCATTATGATCATCTAGTCTGACCCCTTGCACAATGCAGGCCACAGAATCTCACCCACCCTCTCCTAGAATAATCTTCTCACCTATATCTCAGATATTGAAGTCCTCAAATGGTTTAAGGACCTCAAGATGCAGAGAATCCTCCAGCAAGTGATCCGTGCCTCTTTGAGGTATTATACAGTGGTCACTATTACATGTTGATCTTTGTCTATTAGTTTATGTACCCAAAACACATGTCCTCTGATTGTTTAAACTCCATGCTCATAGGCTGGCATAGCCATTGTATATTAGAAAAGATTAGGCAAAGAATGATATGCAGATACTCTCTGTGCTGCCACGCATAGTGGTCCAAATTTTATGCTGATTTATACCCCAGTTAATTCAGATTTCGGAGACTATAGATCAGCACAGAATTTGTCCCAAGAGAGACAATTTGCCAAAGGAATTTGTCCTGGAGGGGTGAGACACCTCACCCACCCATAATAAACGAATATGTTTGGTACAGAGATATGTCAAAGCATAAAGTGGTCAAAGTTCATTTTCTAAGGTTCACTTTCAAATTAAGTATTTGGAAATATATATATCAATATTTATCTAGCAGAACAATGATTAATTTGTTTTTCAAAGGCTTCCGAGTGGCTGAGGCTGAGACTTGTGAGTAAGGTTTCAAGCCCTCACTCAGGCAAGTGGTTCTACTGAACTTGCCAGAGCTAGTCATAAAAGTAAGAGCTAATTGTGTAGAGTTATAGGTTGCAGGACTGAGCTTTTAATGTCCAAGAAAAATTAAATATATTTTTGGCAGGTCCAATTAGTTGGTTGAAACCATAGAGTAATTAAGGATTCTGTGCATATCCCTCTGTTTTTACTAACGTATGATACATGGAGTGTATACATATAGTTTGAGAACAGGAGATATTTACATTTATAATAATTATCATATATATGAAGTCCCACTCGTTTCTTATATCCGCATCTTGTGCTCCCTAGAATTTGTAATGATCAATCAGGCCTCAAAACTACAGCAGGCTAATGACGAGAAAGGTCTACCTACTATATTATTTTGTTGCCAGATAATTGTAATGATCAGATTAATTTAAATATACTTTCTAAGTGTATTTTTCATTAAACTGAAATGAAACTCATGAGCAAAGTCTAAAGCTAACAGCAAAAATCTGCATAAATGTATATACACTGAATTGTGAATAGGATTATTTTTCATTTTACTTTCCCTTGGTTAGTTCTTCAATAAACTCCATTTTAGAATGTGAGTTCTAAGGTTGCTCCTCTCACATTGAAATCTATCAGAGCTTTGTTATTTAATTGGGAAGAAGTCCATGCTTACTATTATACAGGTGTAGACACCTTTTAATTAGGGGGGAGACATGCTAGAATTAAATATAAAACAATAGCTGTCGAATATCCCTTTAATAATTTTGTACCACTGAAATCTGTCCACTTTGAATAAAGCGAATTAAAGGAGTTTTGGTTCCGAACTCACTTTCGTCTATTAATGCAATCCCTATTTGAAGAGAAGGAGAGGGCTAAATCCGCCATCCTACAGTTGCCTACATGCATGTATTGAATTTCTGTGGTCACTTTGAAATAGGAAAAAAGTGACTATTCACACTATTTCTACCTATCAGTGTTTCCTGTGCTCATTGTCCTTCTAACAGAAAGGCTCTAATTAGGCAACAAAGAGTTGTAGTTTAACTCCAAAGCAGTTAAAGTACATCTGATGCTTCAGAAGATCAAATGTTTGGAACTGCTGATTCACAAGTTTATTGTAGTCCAACTGGCAATTGACAAAAGGCTCAAACTTGCAAGCTGTGAAGCACTTTCTTTAAGGTGCTGGGGTGCCCTCAAATCACTTTGAAGTGAGGACAGAGGCGCTATGTGGCAGTGATGAGTCCAAATGCCTCTCTCCATGGCAGACAGATCATTTTATGACCTCTGAAGTCTACAATAATACATGCACGAGCATGAGGTTATCTGTACACATATAGATAACTATGGATACACTTGAGTCCTTATAGACTGATGAGTGCTTGAAAATCTCAACTGAGTGCAGCAAAATATGGATAACAGAATGATTTAAAAATATTTTTAAGTAAATCATACTGGAACCCTATAAAAGGGTTTATTGTTTTATTGCTTAATTTTAATTATTTCAATGAAGTTTTCATAGTTGTGCATATATAGAATAATTAGAATCTAATTTTTAAATTTGATTTAAAAGTAAAAAGGTTGGGGTGCTTAATTTTGTGGAACAAGCTATATATAATGTATGTACTACACAAAAGAAAAATTCACATTTTAATCAGTGTGGTATATAGAATGCTCTACTCTTCCTTTAACTGTATTTTAAATGTTTCAGACAAGATTTGCAGATGCAAATTCAGGGTTTGTGTGTGTAGTTTTGTGAGAACAAATGTACCTTCCATCCTGTATTGTACAATTATATTGGTTGGAGACCCGATGGGAACTCACTGAATTCATGGGCAAGCTGGATCACAATACAGGATTAAGGCCTTAGAAGCTATGCATGACCATTTACACTTTACAGCTGAATTTTGAACCCCTGAAGTCCATGGCAAAATTTTCATTAGACCAGGATTTGATCCTTTTAGTAAATTGCACTATGGCATACAAAGGGTATTTGTGTATAAATCCTGATCCAGTGTGTACAGATGAAATCGCTCTCATTGGAGATTTTTAAGAGCAGGTTAGACAAACATCTGTCATAGATGGTCTACATGGTGCTTGGCCCTTCTGTTGAGTTTAGGGGGTTTGGACTTGATGACCTCTCAAGGTCCAGTCTTATGAGTCTATTATATTTGCTCCCAAAATGATTTTGTGAGTTATTCTTTCATGTCATTGCTAATAAGCAATAATAAGGAAATGGTGTAATTATTGATGAAGAAACAAATCAGTTAAATACATGTCTTACTAAATGCATCTTGTAATTTTACTGCTTGAGGCACGATTAATTTGTCATCTGGGGAGTTTTACAGTGCTCTATAATGTACCAGGAAAAGTGGCTTGGTTAGCTTTAAATTGAGAAAAAATAGAGATTTTTATAAGTACTGTCACTGCCTTCCAGTCTCTGATAAAGCTAAAATACAGTAAAGTGCTTTTGCCTCTTTATTACATCCATATCTAGAGAAACAATGTGGCCTACTCCCATTAGTATGAATGGGAACTGCTTGTTTAAATCTACAGCCCTGAATGGGTGAAGAGAGCATCTTGTCCTTTCTTTTGTCTTTTTGTTTCATTCATTTTACCTGTCAGTAACCGGGCTGATTTTGAATCTTGAGTTAATGGTAGAAATGCTAGATTTCATTTGTGCCTACATGGAGTTTTGTGATTGTTAGAGTTCTTTATAGCTTGACAGGTAATCAAAGCCATGGAAACTACATTTGTTAAAAGAAAATTTCAGCTGGAGTATGACTTTCTAGAAATCTTTTTGTGAGAGTCATGAATATTTCCATTACATTTAGAAATTATTTCCACTATTTGAAAAGAGCAAATAAATCATTACCACTTTAGGAGGTAGAACAACAGTCTGAGTTTCAGGATTTGTAGTTACTATTGCCTCTGCCATTGATTCATTGTGAGATTTTGGGTGATTCATTTAACCTCATTTATGCTTTAATATTGCCCTCTGTAAAATGGAATTAATGACACCTATTTCACAGGGGTATAGTGAAGCTTGAATTGATGTTTGTAAAGCACTCTAATATCTTGAAATGAAAGTCATGAGATATAAGCGCAAAATACTGTTAGTGATGTTTTATAATTGATTAGTGCATATTGATTATAAAAAGCTGATCTTACTACTCTAGTGCAGCGTTTCTCAACCAGTGGTATGAGTACCCTTAGGGGTATTCGAGAGAAAACTGGGGAGTATGTCAACACAACTGAAATTTGGTGAAAACTGAATTTTTGTTTTAAGTTTTACAGCACTTTATTATTTTTGTACTCTTTACACCCAAAAATTTCATCGCCCGCTTGGCTATGATTAAATTGCTTAAACAAATGTGTTGCAGTGGTAGAAATTTTGTGTGTGTGTGTGTGTGTGTGTGTGTGTTTTTGAAAACTGTAGGTACTGGGTGTGCTTATAATTTTTATTTATTTTTTAAAAAGGGGTACTTTATAAAAAAAGGTAGAGAAACACTGTGCAAACAAACCTAATTGCAAGCTGTTTACAATCAACTGTTTTTCAAATTATCATCACATAGAATTTAAGCATTTCTGTGCACTGGGGTACAGCACATAGTATCCTGGACACTGGACTTGATGACCTCTTGAGGTCCCTTTCAGTTCTAATATTCTATGATATTGGGCCTGAACCTGCATTTCTTACACACTTAAAACTCCCACTGTCTTCAATGGGACTTCTGGGTGTGCAAACAATGCAGTATCACACGTACATTTTGGCTGTGTCTAGACTGGCATGTTTTTCCGCAAAATCATTTGATTTTGCGGAAAAACTTGCCAGCTGTCTACATTGGCTGCTTGAATTTCCGGAAAAGCACTGACGATCTCATGTAAGATCGTCAGTGCTTTTCCGGAAATACTATGCTGCTCCCGTTCGGGCAACAGTCTTTTTCCGAAAGACTTTTGCCCAAAAGGGCCAGTGTAAACAGCACAGTAATGTTTTCCGCAAAAAAGTCCCGATCGTGAAAATGGCAATCGGGGCTTTTTTGCGGAAAACCGCGTCTAGATTGGCCATGGACGCTTTTCCGCAAAAAGTGCTTTTGCGGAAAAGCATCCTGCCAATCTAGACATGCTTTTCCGAAAATGCTTTTAACGGAAAACTTTTCCATTAAAAGCATTTTCGAAAATCATGCCAGTGTAGACATAGCCAGTAGGTCTTGGAAGTACCTCATAAGAATGTACATGCACATAGGTTGCACCAAAGACAGAGCAAGGCATGCTGAGGTCAGAATTTTTTGCTGTTGTAGAGATATTACCACTGTAACACTTTGGATTTAGTTTTCTTTTTTTGTTTTTTCATGGTGGTGTAAACGTCTAGGTAAATTGAGAAGAATATTAGACCCTGATCCAATAATCCTTCCTCCAATGGCTGGTGCTATTGAATTCAGTGGGACTACATATATGAGTAAGGACTGCAGGATTGAGTTCTGACATTACAATTTAAATTGTTGAGGTAGTCGATTCTGCAATATAGTGCTATCTGTTGTTTATAGGGAAAGCCCAGCGTGCCCTTGGCTTGCATGTCTGTGGTTTGGTTTGGGAACAGATGACATTGTTGTGGCTCTGAAAGTTGTCTAATGCTGCATCTTTTAATATGAAAATCTTTATGGTAGACACCAGGACTTTTGTATGAGATGCTGCGGTAATTACGTAGTATAGGATGTGCAACATAAACTCAAAGTTTTATAACTTTGCATGCAAGATTACCAGGATTGTGACTGAAACTGTGGTAAATGCACATGAGCAATCACATGTCTGATTTATTCAATTGGTCATGCTTGTATGAAAATTGAGGCCACAAGGAATGTTTAAAACCATTAGGAAAAATTAATTGCTGCACAAGTAAAGATTGTTTGAAACCTAACAGGCATTTTCCCCTAGCTATGTCATTTTACTAAAAGATCAGTCCCAGCCCTTCCCGTCTCATCATTCCCCCGACCTCAAGAAAAAGCCCGCACTGGCACTACCTCCTGTGAAAATGGCGGTAGCGCCAACTCCCTGCAGCATACGGGAGAAGTGCCGCAGCTGTACGCTAGGTCTGGCATCTCAGGAAGTGTGCGGGTGGTTCCTCCCCTCCCCTAAACAGCCGGTGCACTTTCTGAAAAGCCGGCTGTTGTGGAGAGCAGAGGAAGAACGCGCCCTTCCTGAGAAGTTGGAGCAGGCGCACAGTCTCGGGACTCCTACTCTCCCCCCTGCACAACATGCAGGAAGGAAGGCAGGAAGCAGGGGGAAGGAAGTCCCCGGCGGCGCGACAGACCCAGCTTTTCAGGAAATGCACCAGCTGTTTGGGGAGAGGGGTGGGGAGCAGGACATGTGCTTCCTGAGACCCTGGGCCTGGTGCACAGCTGTGGGATCTCCAGGTACCAGCCGAGCTGTCCCTGTCTCCTCCCCCTGGCCAGACCTCTACCAACACCCTGCTCCTGTCCCCTGCCTTGGCCCCCACCAGCACCCTGACTCTTGCCCAAACCCTCACCATCATCCTGTCCCCTGCCCAGGCCACCAGCAGCACCCTGCTCCTGCCCCCTTCCTCCTGGTCAGACACCTACCCCCAGCTTGCTCCTGTACCCTATTTTCCACCCAGGTTCTGCACCTCCATCCCTATCCCATTCACTGGCAGCCCTGTCCTGCACACTGGATCCCTCATTTTTGGCCCCATCTCAGAGTGTAGAGGGGCCCACAAATTCCACTAACGCTGGAACCCCAGAAGAGTTAAACTGGCCTGAGGCCTTGAACCTCAGTCCTACCAGTCTTTGAAGTCATTGAAATAACACCAGGGATCTCACTAGGTAAGCCAAAAGTTTATTATTTGTTGCTATGCAGGCCCAATCATTGTGGTAATTTGTTGTGACGAGATGTGCAATCGAATTCTTGTGATGTCGGAAATGAGTGTGCATAGTTTTAAATGTTAATTATTTATGTTTCCTTTTTCATTTAATGAAGTGTACATAGCGGCTAGAATGGCTTTGATGGGGGTCCACGAATGATTTGGGGGGAGGAAAGAAGAGGTCCGCACTAGTGAAAAGGTTGGGAACTACTGTTTTAAGCCATATAAATATAATTTTCCATACTAAAAGTGGCTAACATTAATTAAGGGCCCAGTCCAGAAGAACATTTCTTCAACCTTATGAGTCCCACTATTTTTGGATGACTCCACAGCAGGTCAACTTGTTAAAAGGAAAGGTGGTTTGCGGCAAAATTGAAAGCAAACAGATCTCTTCAGAAATGACAACACATGGCTGCACATAACAGGAGCCTCTCACTTTCCATCCTATTCTTCTGTCTATGCTTATCTTGCCCATTTATGACAGCTACCCAAAGGCTGCTGAATAATTGTTCTACAGTTACAACTTGACTCCAGATGAGGAAACAGCTGCTCCAGGATCATTACCAGTATAAAGATTATCTGGAAGTGGGGTCTTTTGTTCCTATCTCAGCGTATATCTCCATTGTATTATTGAACCAACTTTTGACCAGATTTGATCTTCAGTCCTAACAGCCCATTCATCTTCTCCCTGGATGAGCAACAGAGCTGTGTGCCAGGAATAGACTGCTTTGAGTTTCACTTTTCCTCAGCTAGACATCTTTCAGCCATACATCTTTCGGCCTGCCCATGATTAGGGTATGCTCAGTGCAATGTCTCCGGATGTTTTCCTCAGGAGTCTCATATGGTGCGGTTGGGCATGCCTCTTTTGATGGACTTTGGCAGCCATGAGATGCCTAATTTTGCATAGATGTCCAATAGGGATTTTTATGGCTACTATTGATGCACTAGTTCTGTGATGGAATTGGAATAATCTTTTGACGTTCTCTAGCAAAGCATGTCAGTGGATCTTCCATAGGCCATCAGCTATGGAGAGGGCTATTTAGTGGGTAGGACCATAGATTTGTACACACACAGAGAAATACATGTAGGATGAGAACTTGTATGTCAAAGTTCTAGTCATGTAAATGACTATTGAAAGAGGCAGGTTGATTTGTAACTTGCTGATCTATGTTAGGATTTTTCTGATATTAAAAACAGTAGTTGACTGCGTACATCAGAATTCATTATCTGTAATAGACTCGGTCATTTATCTCTATTATTTGCTTATGTACATATAAAAACACTTATAATACAGCATTAAAATGTCCTAAGTATAATGAATAGGGTTTTGTACCATTGTGTAAAGAATTGCTTTATGTTCACTTAGATTGTAAAATTGTACATAAGATGATATTATCTTTATAACTCTTATTGTAAAGAATTGTCTTTTTACTGCAAAGGCAAGGTATGAATGTGAAAGGGAATTCATTGTAGGAGAAGGCTGTAATATGCCTGTTCATTTCAAAGTAGAATGTATAACTAATTACATTTTAATTAAATCTCTAACATCAACAGATGTTTTTAAAAGGTCTTTTAAAGCTACATTTAGTTTTAGTATTGTTTAAGATCTTTTTTTTAAACGTGCATGTGTAGTCATGTATTTTTGCCTTTTCAAACATCCTCCCACCCTTCACCTTGCCCAAAGTACCAATAGCTGCTGGGATATATTAAAGACTAAGTGCTGGTAAAATTAGGGTTTTTTAAAAAAAAATCTATTACTTATCTAAGTAGAAAGCAAAAAGACATGAAATTACCAAAATTAAGTTTGTTCTTTTTGTCGTCTTCAAACAAAAACTTCAAGTCCCTCAATATCAAGAACCAAAATTGGGTGAGGCAATTTTCAGCTCTCAGTGACTTACTTATCACATCTGGTTATAAACTTATTTGTGATGGAGTGTACTTCCCTTCTTGTCCAGTGCAAGGTGTTAACCCCACACTCTGGGCAGAGGAAGGTGCTTCTTTCTGTGCTTTCTGAGCATGCTCTAACTGGTGTAGCTCAGCTTAGTCTGGGCTGACTGCTGAGGAGGGAAGATGCTTTTTGTAGCCTCAGGCTTCAGTTTAGGAGTTGCTGAAGCCCCAGAGTGTGGAAGCCAAAGATGGTAAGACCCAAGCAGATACCCAGGTGCCTGTGGACACTTAGGGACGTTGGAATCACCAGGTTCTACCACACTGAGGAACCTGGAGATGTCCAGACCATTTCAGTAGGATGTACCTAGGAAAGGGTGTCTAGCCATCTGCAGGTTTCATTTGGATCCATACTGACTCGGTGGTGAACACACAACTGATAGGGTCACTGAGCCACATAGCCCTGAAGGAAGGCAGCAGCCCTATCGATTCACCACTGGGCCACACAGCGCTGAGGGAGACTACATTGAATTTGTCCACTGAGCCTCAAAACCCCATCAGGAAGGGTGCCCTTATAGATTTTGGCCAGTAGGTCCAACTGCCCCGAGGCTAAGGGTTGACCAGAAAACTTAACTGTTGGGCTACCATCCCCCACCCCCAAAAGAACAGTGGGGTAAACTTGCCCCATGATATAATTTAAAAGTGTTCTAATATAAAAAATTGCAGTTGTTAATTATGAAGCCAGGACACAAATATCTGTTTAGATTTTATGCTTCAATTATTTTTACTTGTTTTCTCCTAAGATAACATAGAGGCAGTGCCAAGTATCCTGTATATATGGTTGGTGTAAGGAAAAATATCCAAATGATATACATGCACAAAAAAAAAATAAATAAAAAGCCGTAACTGGTATAATTTCCACTGACTTTAATAGAATTTGTGCACACTTATGCCAGGACAGAATTTAGTTCATAAAACCTACATTTTATGACTATTTCTTCCTATAATTTATATTTTAATTTCCAGGTGCAATATTAGGCAGATTCAGGAAGGGAGTGAGGAACGTTCCTGCTCTCAGAATGATTCTGTGGAGAATACCCCAGCCCCAAGTCCCTCAGCTATGCTAATATCACACCCATTGTGCCTTCTGAATGCAGGATGTGCTTGTGCTGGTTGATCTGGGCTCCTCACCTCACAGAATACTCCTGCATAACCCCATCATGTCCAGAAACCTCTGTCTCTGACACAGACAGTGGATTTGGCTTTCCCTTTCATTGCTGAGATACATCTTATTAAACAGACACAGCTCTATACAGCATCCATTGAAATCAATAGCAACACACCCGTGACTTTAACTGGAGTAGGCCTGTTAATGGTTGCCAGGATTTTGAATAGGAGAGAGTTTACTGCTTAACCTGTTCATTTCACTGTTGTTAGTTTAGCACATCTTCTTGCAGATTATGACCTGAGAGCCAGTGTAATTGACCACAGCTGGATCATCAGTGGGATCCTCTAGTGGCACAAACTTAGTGTAGGGGTGATAGTTGGGCTCCTTTCTCCCTGCTGCTATCAAAGGGAGTGTGACCATAGTGTTCCTATGCCCTGCTGAGTCCTGGATACTTTTGGACTCCTTAGGCTGTCAATTTACTGCAGTTGGGGGACAAGCCCAGTGGCATAGAAATCCCTTTCCCCTCCTTCCTAACCTCAGCTGCATTGTGTTCTCCTCAGCCATAGTCAGGAGTAGGGTTGCCAGGTGTCCGAAATTGACCCGGACAGTCCAGTATTTTTGCCCCCGGCCAGGAAAAAATTCAGAAAATACCGGACACCTAAAATGTCTGGTATTTTCTGATTTTTTTTTCCTGGCTGGGGGCAAAAATACTGGACTGTCTGGGTCAATACCGGACACCTGGACACACTCAGCAACCGGACCCAGGCCTCCTCCTCTTACCTGGTTCTGCAGGGGAGCTGTCTAGCCAGGAGCAGGGAGAGTCAAGATGGCTGCCTCTTAGGTCCAAAAAGCCTCTTAAAGGGGCCATGCTGTTTTTAAAAAAAAATTTAATTAATTAATTAATTAATTTTTTTGCTCAACAACTTTGGTCTTCTTTTTTTTTTCCTCAACAGAATTTTTTCCTCGGTGGTTGTTTTCTTCTTTTTTTGGGGGGGGGGGGAGGGGGAGATGAGGGGAAGGTGTTTGGTATTTTTGGTTAAACCATCTGGCAATCCTAGTCAGGAGTGCAGGCCCTTATGTGCTTCAGGTGTAGCGTGACTACTTCAAGTGATGATTACTGTATTACTATGCAGAAATCTGTAGCTAATATCAGTTTAATGTCTAAGTGCCAATTTTCTATAAATACCTAAATCCGCTAATCATGAAAACCGTGTCAGACTTGCAAGGTAGTTAAATGACAAGTTGGAATGCTGATTTGTTGTATTAAGATTGCATAATCGAAAAATAACAATTTATTATCCATTTCATGAAGGTAGCCAGGAGGATCAGAAAGGCTTGATATTAAAGCAGTGTCTGAGGCTAATAAAATTGATGAAATTGAAGTGATATGACAGAAAAGTTGTGAAAGAGCTGAAACTTCTGGTTGGTGTCAACAAATGAATGTGACTACTATCAGAGCTAACATATATTAAAAAGAAGCACACACTAAGAACAATGGTGTAACCACACTGAAGCTAATGGAGTTACACCAGGCGTTAATTTGACTCATTCTCTGCTGTGAAAACAAGTCTTTACATGACTCCAGAGGCCTGAGTCTCCTCTCACCCCAGTTTTTCACTACCGAATAGTGCCATTCCCAATGTACATGGGTGTTAAGAAAGCAATTGACCTTTTGGTTTTACAGGTATGTGCTTTGATTTCCCTGTAGACAAACCAGCTGATTTTGCTCTCACACTGGTGTGTATCAGGAAGAACTCCACCACAGTCAGTATAGTACTGTGGATTTAAAACCAGTTTAAATGACAGAAAAATCAGGCCCATTGGGTCATAGACCCTCTCTCAGTTTACACAGGTGTAAAGCCAGCATAATTCCATAGAAATTACTGGATATGTTTTAGCGCTACACTGGTGTAAGTGAGAACAGAATTGGTTTCTTAAAGGCTATGAGAAAACAGTTTTTGGTAAATCAGACAAGGTCTTGCTAGAGTAAAAATGTTTTTTGTTTCACTAATACAAAAATATAACTAGTGTGGCATTTCTGAAGTTCAGTGAGGATCCCTGCTGCTCGTACTCCTGGGATACTAGCCATTCCTGGAGTAGCCCTTGCACCAAAAGATCCACACTCCATTATTGATTCATTGGTGCAAAAGGTACAAAACATAGAACTTAAGGTGACAGCAAATATTTTTGAGAACCTCGTATTCAGAGGGAAAAAACATTTTTATGGTCTTGTTGCTCTTATATAGGACAAAGAGTGACGAGAACTTAATTATTTTTGCAGCTCTACTCAGGAGCTCTGTGTAACTTTAAGTAAATCATTTAAATTTTGCCTCAGTTTCCCCTCTTGTAAACATGACAATATTAAGAAGGTTGTGAGGGAAAATTAATTCATAGTTTAAAAGTACTTAAAATCCTAGTAAAGAGCATATCATATAAGTGCAGTGTTATAGTGTCATGCGAAATAGTAGAATGGGCAAACTTTGGGAGGTTGTATTATCCAGCAATAACCTCGCTTTACTATCCTGCAGGTAGAGAAATGAGGACACTAACCCCTGGTCTATTCTAGGGAGTTGTTTCGAAATAATTCCCCTTATTTCAAAATAATAAGGTGAGAGTCCACACTATCTAGCCCATTATTTCAAAATAAGGGGCTGGTTATTTTGAAATAACTCCTGCTTTCCTTGGGGAATAAGCTTATTTCGAAATAGTTATTTTAGGGGTTATTATTTCAAAATAAGTTATTTCAAAATAATTTCCTAGTGTAGACATGCCCTAATAAACATGCAGCAGGTAGGCTGACAAAAGATGCAACAATCCAGAGCATTTTGATTTGTAAGTCTCTAGGAACTTGCTTAGTATGTTACTATTTCTCCTTGTGGTCAGCAGATCAAATTGCATAACATTAAATTCCAGTAGCAGAACAGTTACATGGCATTAAAGAAGTACCAATCACTGAAGGGTTGCTTTAGACACACTTCATACTACCCTCTGAAATCTACCAAGGCCTCTTATTTATATTGCTAGAGAATCATAAGTTACATGACATGATATGAACAATGTTGTATGTTGAATTATTTACAGATTGAGTAAATGGACTTGTGCTGTTTTTTAAAATTTGCCTGTAAAAAGTTTGTTTTGCGGTTTTTGGCGTATAAATTCAGATGTCAGATTGGACAACATGAAAATCACAAACGCAGGATACAAAATGCACCATCCTGGTATTTATACAATTGTGTCTTTTTATTGAGTAGCAAGTCCTACAAAACTCTTATTTTTCTCCACTACTAAAACTGTAGTTCCAAAATGCCTCCTCCATGGTCTTTGATCACAGTTCGTCATAGTTTACAGATGGCCTGTAGTGGGTGACGTGAGGCCAGATGGCTGGAGTGCCAGAGTAGTGGAATCTGATCCCATAGCATACAATATTAAATCCTGGCCACACTGAAGTCACTGAGAATGTTGTCACTGATTTCAGAAGAGCCACGATTTTACCTCATATGCTCTGAGTGGCCAGGAGGCAAGTAAATGTTCCTTTTCCTCAAAAGTAAATGAATAGTGCAGACCTGTTCCTAGTGGTTGACAATTTGGTGAATCTGTCTTGCTTCCAGTCAGGTACAGTCAGATTTTTCCTGTGACATTTTCAAATTACTTTGCAGAGAATATCATACTGATGTTTGTGTGGCCTATTGAGTATTGAGGCCTGTATTGGAATTGCAAGCTCTCCCTTTCAGAACCCGGAGTTACCAGGTCCAGCTTGTAGACTAGAGGCTTTGTAGAAAAGTATGGGAGCTGAATAGGTCTGGGAAGAGACAGTTTAGACAAGGCGGCGTGAGTTGTGCTTCTCTGCTTGAGGAAGCAGTCTGATTTTTTTTTGGAAGTTGTATGTCGGTATTCTTAATTCTCAGAACTGAAGTGGTGCTACAACCTTCCAGTGAGAGTATTTATGCTTTTATCTACTTCTCTCTTTGTATGCAGTGAAACAATTAGGACTGCAGAAGAATGCTTATTTAAACCTTGCAGGGAAGCAGGTCTAGCCCAACACTGTCATCTCTTTATTTTCACTCTGGTAACTACACAGGCCCGTATGCACAGGGGTGTGAATGCAGCCTCCCCCTCCATCCCGATGTTTCCCCAAGTCAGCGAGGGGGGCTCTGCAGCTGCCTTGCAGGTGGTCTGTGGCTGGAGTTTGGTCCCCCCCCTTTTTCCTGCAGTGGGGAGCCTGCGCTGGCACTGCAGCCTCGCCCTCCCTTCTGAGATTGGAGCACCAGCGCCAGCTTCCCGCTGGGGTGGGAGTGTGGAGAGAGAGCCCCGAGCCTTGCTGCACGATTGGGCTTGTGGGGAAGAAGTGCTCCCCATCCCCCTCCTCATGGGGAGCTGTTGCTGCGGCTGTTCTTGCCACCGGAGCCAGCCTGTGGAGTGTGAGCTGTTGGAGCCTGAGCGGCGGCCCGCGACCTGCGCTCAGCAGGAGATCTCTTTGTTTTTTCTCTCCACACACATTTTATTGGACAGAAAACCCACAATGACTCACATGGGGGGGCCACAGGCTGAACCCCCCCTTTCCAGCAGGAGATGGGGAACAGCCTGCCCAAGAAGGCAGAAGCAGCAGCTGTGAACCAGAGAGGGAGCGTAGAACTCAGCAGCAGACCCAGGGGACGCTCCCAGCTCTGGCTGAGGGGCAGAAGGCAGCATCCCTCCCCAGGGCCAAGGAAATGCTGACACCACAACTTCTGGAGGCAGGTGAAGTGCTCACCCCTTCTGCCTCCCCAGCCAAGTGGAGCTCTAGGACAGGGCACCAAAGCCTGGGGGGAGGTGCTCCTGGCAGGGAGCACCCTGGGGCTCAGGGCGTGTGCCCTCAGCAGTGTCAGGCCAAGGCTGGCGGAGTGCCTGGCGTGAGGGTGGGTGTCCAACGTGGTCCTGAAGCAGATGGCATGTGCCAGCCAACCACTGGCAGGGCTTTACCCCACAACCCTTGTTTTGCCTTAAACCTCCAGCTCCATTTTAAATGCAATTCCAGCCTCCACACACAGTCCTGGCCCTTCCCCACCACACAGGGCCCCAGCCTCAGATCTGGGTGCTGGCCTGGCCCTTCCGGGTTGGCTGCAGCCCCTCCAGCTGATCAAATATCTGGGAGACGTGGGGCTGCTCCTGAGGGTTCATCATCATCATGGAGAAGAGCAGGGGCTGCAGGGCAGCTGAATACCAGCATCTCAGTTTACACGCTGCTCTAAAGAGTTGCTGCCTGCACCGTGCACCCAGTGATGCTACCCAAGCTCGGCATGGATGCGCTGCCTGTAGGCTTTCCCCACCGCTCCCATTGGCCAAAATCTGGCCAGTGGGAGCAGTGCCTGGGACCAGTGTAAGGGCTGAAGACAAGTAAGTGCCCCTCACTCCCTCATGCCCAGAGCCCCACACTCCAGCTCCCTCACATACACCCCATCGAGACCCCCGCACCTCCATCCTGCTCCTGCCCCCTCCCCTCTGGCAAGATACCCTGCCCCCACCCTGCTTCTGCACCCTCCCTCCTGGCCACACACTGCACCTTCCCTTGCTCTTGCCCTCTTTCCCGGCCAGACACCCTACTCCCAGCCTGCTCCTGCACCCTACCCTCCCATCCAGACCTTGCACCCTCATTCCTCCTGCTGGCAGCCTAGTCCCACACACTGAACCCCCCCATTTTTGTCCCAACCCCAAAGTCTAGGGGTTCTCCAAAATCCACTAACCCTGGAACCCCAAAAGAGTAAATCTGGCCTATGGGAAGCCCTGAATATCAGTCTTTCCTCTCCCTCCACCTTGCCCCATGGAGCTAGAGCATCAGTGGAGTGGGGAGTCTCAGTTGGGGGCCACATCAGTGAGAGTTGGGAGGGTTTGGAGGGTTTTTTTGCTTCAGCCTTGTGTGGTGTCTGTGGGTCAGTGGCCCCCGACCCAAAAAAGGTTCCCCACCCCTGCCATAAATAAAGAAAACATTGAAATCTTTTGTGTTGGACATAAATTAATATTCACTTTATTTAAAATTAAACTTGGTAAATGTAACATGAGAAAGTTAAAGCACTTAGTCTGTTTAATAATTTAAATTAATATTTCCTTTATTACTGGTTAAATTAAACCATTCTCCCTAACTGCAGCACCAGCAAAATGGCTCGGGCATAATTATGTAATTAATGGCGAGTTTCCATTAGCAACCGGTGGTCCATGGAAAAGTTTGCATTGAGCTAGGTGGGCCACAAGCCAAAAAGTGTGAGGACCCCTGTGTTAGGGGAATGGGAGAGAGTTGTGTTGTGGGGGAATGGGCGGGCGGGGCTGGTGGCAGGGTGGCACGACCGGGGGAATGGTGCCCCCACCCTGCTGGCTAGAAGCCCCGCCCACACTCACCTGGTGCCGGCCTGGTTGAGTAGGTAGAGCAGCAGCAGGCCGGGGCAACCGAGGGAGTGGGAGGCTATGGTGGCTGTACTGCCTGCCATGATCCCAGAAGGTAATTTCTATAAAACCTTTATTACTGTGTAACATTTTTAGTATGTTACAACAAAATCATTTTACCAGTCAGTTTCCACTCAATTTTTTATTAACCTCTCTTATGCACTCTCAGTGCAGGACTATTTTGAACTCCCTTATATTTAAAAAAAATTGCGGCCCACATTTCCCAAAAAAGGCGCACACACACCCCAGCAGAAATTTCTGTGTATGGGCCTGCTACAGTTTACAGTTTTGTTGGGTCCCTGTTTTCTTGCTCACCCCTTCTTTCCTGGGCAATTAGAATCTTGTTTTGATCTTGCTACAAGAACTTAAGTTTTGGTTTTGCAACCTGTTAATAGATTTTTTTCAGTTATTATAGTAGAAGCATAATACTTGCAACTTCTTCAATGCAACACCAATGCACTTTAAGGTTATTTATCTGTTCATTTCCTTTGCACTATCTCTAGTCCCTGTTGAAATGATAACCTGTGTTCTTGTTCTTTGCCTTGGGGTTTCTTCTTTCTCTTGCTGTTCCTGGTGTGAACAACAGTGATGTGTATGCTGGCAGGATCCACTTAAGAAAACCAGTGTATACACGCTTACCTCATGCCTTCAGATCATTCATCCATATAAGTTCTTGCTATGGATTACCTTTCCTGCATTTATAAATGAAAGTTACTAAGGGTTGAAGAATACAGGCCATTTCATAATTAGTCTGATATGCTGATTTTTACAATCATATGGTCAAAATGGGTCAATAGTTCTCATTCCTTATTGACCCATTTTGGCATATTGACTTTTTTAATATTTTCAGATGTGCCTGTGTAACTGCCACAAGGCAGATTTGAACTGGGACCTCAATATAGGAGCCTCTACCCTTTGAGCTAAAAGCCAACGGACTCTCAGCCCATGTTGTAGAGGTCTCTTGATCTTAGCCATTGCTGTGGTCTAGGTGCCACTGCATGAGACAGTGAACCACACTAGGTCTGTGGGTTACACCTGTAATAGATTTTCCATTATTATAGGATTATTTACAATAAATAGACAATGTTCAGTTATTGCACTCACTTAGCTATACACTTGGTTTCTTTCTTCTTTCTTTACTTGTGACATTAACATTAAAGTAATTTAAAAATATCTAAAAATAATTATATCCTGGAATATACTGGCCTTTCAAGGCCAAAGGGGAAAGTTGGGGGGGAGGGGGGGTGTCATGTCTCACAACCTCATTCCAGGAGTTCTGCAGAAGTCCTAGGGAATGAAAGAGGCAAATACTGAGAGAGAAGAAGGAAGTGATTCTTGTGTGACAATGCAGAATCCATAGAAGTGTTCATTAAACATTTCTGTTCTGTGTGAGGAAAGATGTAGGATGATAAACTCAGATTATTGGAAGATGATGAAATACTTTTCACTCCATTAGGGAAAGAGGAGGATATGGAACAACATATATTAGGGAAAATATTTTAAAATCAGCAGGAGTAGATAATTTGTGTCGAAGGATCGTGAAGGAGTTGAATGAGGAGATCTCTGTCCCACCTGCTATTAATTTCTAATAAGTCTTGGAATACTATGGAAATTCCAGAAGACTAGAAGAGTGATATGATTGTGCCAATATTCAAGAGCTAGCAGGTAACTATGGGCAAGTAGGTAACTAGGGCCAGTTAGCCTGATATCAGCCTGGGAAAAATGATGGAGTAGGCTCGCAATTGATAAAGAATTAAATGATAGTATATAATTAATTCCAGTCGACATTGTTTTATGGAAAATTAGGTTTTGCCAAACAAACTTGAATTCATTCTTTGATGAGGATGCAAACTTGATTGATAAAGGATAGCTGCATAGGTATAAATACATTTAGACTTTTGTAAGACCTAGCACTACATGACATTCTGATAGAAATAGCACTGTGCCATGTCAAGGAAGCACACATTAAATGAATTAAGAACTGGTTAACTGGCATCTCAAATAGTAGAATCTTCACTGAATGGGGGCGTTTCTTGTTGGCTTCCCCAACATTTTAATCTACGATCTGGAAATAAATATCAAATCACAGTGAATACAAGTTGCTGCTGACACAAAAACAGATGAAGTGGTAAGTAAAAATGAAGAGAGGGCAATTATGTAGAGCAATATGGTAACCTGGGCCACTCAAACAAAATGTACTTTAATATCGCCAGAGGTAAAGTTATACACTCAGGGTATGTCTACACTACAGCACTAATTCGAACTAACTTAATTCGAATTAGTTAATTCGAACTAAGTTAATTCGAACTAGTGCATCTAGACCTAAAAACTAGTTCAAATTAGCATTTTTCTAATTTGAACTAGCATGTCCACATTGAGTGGACCCTGAACCGAGGTTAAGGATGGCCGGAAGCAGTGCCGGCAGGGCATCAGATTAGGACTTAGAGTGTGGAGCTGCTGTCTCAGGCTAGCCGAGGGCTGTGCTTAAAGGGACCTTAGAAAAGACGAGACTGAGGGGGGATATGATAGAGGTCTATAAAATCATGAGTGGTGTGGAGAGGGTGCATAAAGAAAAGGTCTTCATTAGTTCCCATAATAGAAGGACTAGAGGACACCAAATGAAATGAATGGGTAGCAGGCTTCAAACTAATAACAGAAAGTTCTTCTTCACAAAGCAAATAGTCAACCTGTAGAACTCCTTGCCGCAGGAGGCTGTGAAGGCTAGAACTATAACAGAGTTTAAAGAGAATTAGATAAAGTCATGGAGGTTGGGTCCATGGAGTGCTATTAGCCAGGGGGTAGAAATGGTGTCCCTGGCCTCTGTTTGTGGAAGGCTGAAGATGGATGGCATGAGACAAATGGCTTGGTCATTGTCTTCGGTCCATCCCCTCCAGGGTCCCTAGTGTGGGCCGCTGTCGGCAGACAGGCTACTGGGCTAGATGGACCTTTGGTCTGACCCAGTATGGCCGTTCTTATGTTTTTATGTTCTAAGCTCAGGGTCGGGGGTCTCACTGGACCACCTTGATTTTCATGCAAACCTGCTCCTGGGTGGCCAGGCTGGCAGCTCTCCTGCCCTAGACGGCCACTTTCCTGTGCCTAGTGCGGAGGTTGTGGATGAGGTCCACGATGTCCACACTAGACCAGGCCTCTTGCGGCCCCGGGCAGGCTCTTGGGAGCCACCAGCCTGGTCCCAGGAAGAGGCAGAGGGCTGGGGGTCAGCGGGTGGCTGGCTCGTGCTGTGTCAGGTGCAGGGTCTGCTGGCTGGGTACTGGCAGGCTTGCACCTGGCATGGGCACCGTAGCCAGCCCGTGCCCCTTTAAGGGCTCCGGGGCCGGGAGAGGGGCAGACAAGTTTCCCTGGTGGTGCCCAGAGTGGCCACCAGGGCAAGCTGGGAAGGGCTATCCTCCCACTAGTTAGAATTAAGTGGCTACACAGCCCTTAATTCGAACTACTTAATTCGAACTAGGCGTTAGTCCTTGTAGAATGAGGTTTACCTAGTTCGAATTAAGCGCACCACTAGTTCGAATTAAGTTCAAACTAGCGGTTTGTATGTGTAGCGCCTATTAAAGTTAATTCGAACTAACATCTGTTAGTTCGAATTAACTTTGTAGTGTAGACATACCCTCAGGTACCAGAAATGCAAGACAGACCTAAAGAATAGGTGAGGAGTAGGGGGTCTATTTCCTGGAAAGCAACTCAATCTGAGCACCTTGTGCCTTGCTGTGGTAAAAGGGGCTAATGAGCACTTTGGATGTATTCATGGGGGAGGAGGGGTAGTTCTATTAGGAACAGAGAGGTGATTTCACCGTGGGAGGTGGCACTGGTAAAACCAATACTGCCTACAGTTCTGATGTCCAGATTTTTAAAAGGATGTTGAAAATTTGGAGAGGGGGCAGAAAAAAAGCCCCCCACAAAAATGATGCAAGAGATGGAGAAAAAGCCTTTTGGTGAGAGACTTAATGAGCTCCGTCTGCTTACCTTATCACAAAGATTGAGAGGCAACTGGGTTACTGTACAAAGTATGTTCGCAGGAGAAAATACAGGAAATTAAAGAGCTTTTTAATCTAGCAGAGACAGGCATATCAAGAACCAGTGGCTGGAAGCTGAAGCCAGACAAATTCCAATTGGAAATGTGGGACAAATATTTAACAGGACGATTAACCACAGGAATAAAATACCATGGGAAGTGGTGGATTCTCCATCTCTTGATGGCTTAAAATCAAGACCAGATGCCTTCCTGGAAGATACATGTTAGCCAAGCACAAGTTATTGGACTCAAGAAAGGGATAACTGGGTGTGAGCTAACAGCCTGGGATATATAGGAGGTCAGACTAGGTGATCAATAACCCATCTTGGCTTTAAACTCTATGAATCTATGGGGTATCAGTTGGTGTCTGGAAAGCCCTCATGTACTGTTTTCTTCAGGGCATAGGACTAAAAGCCCTGTAGTGTAGGTACACAGGGCCTATATTTCTCATGGCTAATTGGGGTAACTTCTGGGAAGGAGAGAAACACGTAAGCTTCCTCTCCCCTCATAACATGGTAGACACTGGCAGGAGGAGGATTAGTTGCCTGCAGCTTTTCTCAGGCTGGGATGCATGAAATGGAAGTGGCTGATTCTATCTCCAACCAGAGAAGGAGTGCTGGGAAAACCTTACCCCTTACAGGTAATGCCTGATTGGAAAGATTTTGTTTCAAGATGTGTCTATTTGAAAGGTTTTGCTGTTGGTCTGGGCAGAGCTAAGTGGAGATAGGGCCAGCTGTGAGAAATTGGCTCAAGGTCACAGATTGCTACATATCCCTTTTAAATGTTTTTCTAGAAAACTGGCGATGTAATTCACATACAGCTTCAACTCTCCGAGACAAGACTGAAATGTGAGTGCTTGTGAGGTGGAGGTTTCCTCTTGTTTTGTAGCATTATATGAACAACAGAGAGCAAAGCTAGAAATTGGAATTGAAAGGAGCCTGTAACACCCCAGAGAGAAAGCCATGCTACAAATAACAACCGAACACTAAACTTCCTTTAGACCAGCAGCTAACAAAGTGAAATATATAAAATACAAAGATAGCGAGAAACAAAAGAGACAGAGAAGGAAAGATGACATGACAACTATGGGGAAGGAAGGTTTCAGGCCATAAAGTTCCAGCGACTAGGAAAGCAACACGCTTAAAGTCATTTGGGTAAGCTGGTAACACCAGTTCAGAATGCTGCTTCTGGAATAATACAGTACTTTAAATAGTGATAGAAATGTAGCCGTGTTAGTCTGGTGTAGCTGAATCAAAAAACAGGCCGATGTAGCACTTTAAAGACTAGCAAGATGGTTTATTAGGTGATGAGCTTCCGTGGGCCAGACCCACTTCCTCAGATCAAGGACTTGATCTGAGGAAGTGGGTCTGGCCCACGGAAGCTCATCACCTAATAAACCATCTTGTTAGTCTTTAAAGTGCTACATAGTCCTGTACTTTAAATAGTGAGAAAAGGGAGGTTTATGTAGGGGAAAGATTCAGTTAGTGCAAAACATTTTGAACAAGTAGTTCTGTGTCCAAGCAGGAAACAAGGAGGCTTTGTTTAGACACCAAAAAGAGGTGATGTCCTTAGCAAAACCACAAAAGTCCTAGGTAAGCATCTGAGACAAAACCATAGGAGAATAAAGAAAATGTCTGTCAGCATAAGGCTGGTGAAAGAAATTACACTGTGGGAAGTCACTGGAAAGTATTGATCAGCATCACGCTGATGTGCAGGAATTTCTGTGCGGGGTGCTTTTTTTTGCAAATGTGGACCGCAAGGGTGTGAATGCATCCTTCCCCCTTCCATGGTCCTCCAAGTAAGCAGGGAAGTCAGCCCGAGCCTTCCCCCCCCTCCCAGCCAGAGCATGGGGGAGGGAAGCTCTGGCAGGACACGGCTCCTGCCTTCCTCTGGTCTGCTGGAGCATGCTTACTTGGGAGACCATGTAGGGGGTGCTTTCGTACCCTTCACACACCCACTGTGAATGGGCCTGAGCATAGTCTTTGCTAAAAGTCTCTTGGTCTTCTAGAGCTAAGGAAAAATTGCAGCTTGTATAAGAAAAACCTGTAAGGCAAACAAATAGGAATAATACCTTACAGGCTTGAACTTTGGTTTTCAATCATTTTTCTGCCAGAGAATTGTGACTGTGTGTGAGAGAGAGAAGTAGAGAGAGAGAGAGAGAGAACTAGATTTCGACCCTAGAAATTAGAGAGGAATCAAAGAAAACATGCCTTTGCTATCTCGAGCCTGATTTTAGGAAGTACACAGCCCCTGACAACACCGTTCAAAGTCAGATGAAGCTCAGCATCTCTGAATACTAGTCCCTTAGTACTGTACTGTATTAGCTACTATACTATAAATACAGTTGAAATCTTTGGGTATAATTATGGTTGTGAATTCATAGGGAAAGTTTTATGCCAATTTGCAGCTGTGTGTTTTACACGTAAACATAAAGACTGTGTGTAAAGAAACAAAATATCTATTGTAAAAATCTGTATGGGAAAGGCAATATTCACATGCCAGAATGCATCCGATTTTTGTGGACATAAACCCGATGAGAGGAAAACTCTATTCTGTTCATGGAGTTCAAAATTGGACTCTTCCTTGGGTTTTAAAGAGTAGGTTGCCCTTAATTTCTAGGTCTCATCTAAACAGGGGGATTTGTCCTGACTGCACCAACCAGTTTGACTGCTTTAGTGCAACCCCTCGGGCAAATTTCCTCAACTGCTGAATCCATTTTGTGCCAAGTAACTGATACCAAATGGATTTAAGATGTCAGGGAAGTCCCTCAATAGCAGACAGCTGCCTAAGGTAGCTTTGGCTCCTTATGCACCAATTGAATCCTTCTCATCCCTGCCATGAGGAGGCATGCTGTGGCATTTGGGGAGCAAGTTAGGGGAATGGAGCCCTTATATACCTAGTCCTCCATTCAGGGGAGCTGACAGCCCTCATGGGTCCCTGGGCAAGGTGTTGTGGGGGGTAGTTCCATGCTCCCGGAAGGGATAGGGCCTCAGGCAAAAGGGGCAGGGCAAGGGCAGCCCAGTCCTCAGTACCGCCCTGAGCACAGCATGCTCACTGCCAGCCCTAGTACTGCCTGGAGTGCACCGCCCCCCACCTGCCAGACCATAGCACTGTCCAGAGTGCATGGTGCAGTGCTCTGGCGGCCATTACCACGGTCCAGGGCTCTGGCTGCTGCTGCTACAGCAGTAGCAGTGATTGGGAGACCTGGGCCCCTTTGAATCACCCAGGCTCCAGGGCAATTGCCTTCTTTGCCCCCCCCCCCCTCCGATGGTAGGCCTGTCTCTGCTGGTGTAGCATAAGTTAGAGCAGGGGTCTCCAACCTTTTCAAGAATGAGATCACTTTTTGAATTTAAATCAGTCCAGGATCTACCTCAGACTCAAATACTCCTGCCCACACGTTTGCTGAGGCCCCACCCTCCTCACTCTGAGAAGATGGGGTACAGGGGAGGGGGACAGAATGACATCAATGCCCCCCTGCCTGTTTTCCCCACTCTGCACAACATGCAGGAGGCTCCCAGGGGGCAGCTCTGAGGCTCTGGGCAGGAGCAGAAGGGCAGTGGGGGGAGGGGCAGCTGAAGTGTTTGCACTTGATAGCCTCCCAGCCAAACCAGTCAGGATCACCTGTCAGAGGCTCCAAGATCTACTGGTAGATCCTGATCGACTGCTTGGTAACCACTGAGTTAGAGCTACTCCTTTGCGGTTTTACTGGGTGATTCTCAAACAGTGGGTCACAACCCCATTTTAATGTGGTCACCAAGGCTGCCGTTAAACTTGCTTCAGCCCTGGGCATTCTGGCTCAATTTATAGGCCCTCCCCTGAAAGTTGAAGATCTGGGGCTTTGGCCCTCCTCCCCCACCTGGGGCTGGCAGGCTTGGGCAGATTCAGGCTTCCCTCCCCTCCCCTGGGGTTGCGTAATAATTTTTGTTGTGAGTAGGGGGTCACAAGGCAGTGTAGCTCTAGTTTGTGCAGGGGTTGGATGCCGCCAGATCAAGAAGATCCTGATCACGGCAGCAGCGCAGTTTGCCCCAGATTCAAGCTGTGCTTCTTCCTTCAAAGTAAATAACAGCTCTGCTGGCTAGGTTAAGGTGTTGTGCTGCAAGCTGTAATTCGAATTTATCCCCACTGTTAGACAAGGCCTATTTTCTTCCAACTTCACCCTTAACACAGAGTTGTTTTGCAGTTCTGAGAACCAGAACCTTTGAAATAAACGTAGCCTTTTTGTTACTATGTATCTGCTGAGTAAGTGTTGTGTAATTTCTCCTTCATTATGAACTGATGAACAATACATGGTAGCAAGTGAATGTTTTGTGTCTGCACAACTGTACTTATGACTTACATTTTGTACAGGTTATTGGGAGTACTTGGGATTTAAATACAATGAGAAACATAAACCTGGCAGTGAGCATTTAATTTTAAAAGGAGAGAGAACACCCCCTTCTTCCCCCCACACCATATTCTTAATTACATTTAGAAAACATCATGTGGGTTACTTTAAAAGAGAGGGAGCTTTCAAAGAATCTGCAGTTTAAAACAAATGAGACTTTAATGTTATAGTTAAATACTTATTAATTGTTGCCTGGAGTCCTTTTGTGCTTTTATCTCTTGAATAGCAGGGCATATTAAAAAGAGTGCCCTTATAATTTGAAATTAGATTCAGGTTACCTGCACTGTGAATCTAAGGAATATGATTCTATTGAGCTATTCTACTCAGATGACTGATGTAAAACATATTTATCTGTTTACAAATCTAAGTAGTAAGTAGTGGCAGTCAAACTAAAAGACAAAATAATTAGCATGGATATATATCTAGGTGAAACATTACAGCTCCTATTACAACCAACCCTTTACAGTGTGTTGCTTTCCTATATTTTGGCTCATGAGATGAGGTTCTTGAGTCATGTATGTATGTATGTATGTATGTGCCTGGATAGTTTAAATTAGGGCTGTCAATTGACATGCGTTAATGCCTGCGATTAATGCAGTCCAGGATTACTGTGTTAAATTTTTTAACATGTTAATCTCAGGCGTAAATGCTGCACTGCCCCTTTGAAGTGCCACTGCGGCACTTCAAAGGGGCAACGCAATGTGGAGGCCGGGATCAGCTGGGGACTCCCCAGCTAACCCTGTGCTCCACTGCCCCCTTTGAAATGTGCAGAGGTGGCATTTCAAAGGAGCAGCCGCCTCACAGCTCAGCTGGGGATCAACTGTGCAGCTGCTGCCCCTTAGAAATGCTGCCTCCACGTGTTTCAAAGGGGAAATGGAGCCTTGGATCAGCTGGAGATTCCCAGCTTCCCGTGGCATTTCCCCAAAACCCAGCATCAGTTGGGGAGTCCCCAGCTTTAAAATTCTGCCTTCTAATTTTGACTAAAGCTTGCACGTTTTGAAGGGAAATGTAGCTGAACATTATTTTTACTGTGCTGGGGAGTTGGGTGGCTGAGTCAGTTATTTTGGGTTGGCAGTACCTGCCTCTCCTTGTGTCAGAAAGAATCCTAACTCTTTGTGCTGCCTCATCAGTGCAAAACAAGTGGACCTGAGGCTATGGTCCAAGCCCTATGCCGGGAAGCAAGTGTTCTCAGTATTGGGGCTGAGGTTAGCAGTGAAGAAAAATTTAGTAAATAAATGTAATTTTGCTGAAAGAAAATCATGGGTTGCATGCTGAATTGAAGCAATAAATTATGATGATAAAACTTTTGGACGAGAGTCAATTGGATTGCTAGGTACCTTTTCAGATTCAGATGTACTTCTACTTAATAAAAATGTGGAAAAAGCTTTTGTGTTGTGTATTTTGCCTGGGTTTTTGCTTGTGTTACATTGTATGCTTGTGTTTACATACACTGATCTGCATGCAAGATTCTCTCAAAAATGGAAAGACAATAAAATTAAATGTAGATTATGCTTAGTAAAGACAAATATTTTTATGTAGTTTTTTTTCTAACATTCTGTGGTGTGACAATAAGGGATTGTGGGAGACTAATATTCCTATAATAAATGCAGCTCTTTAACCTGTCCTTGGAGAAGGCTGATGTATGCTTCCTGGAAGTGAACAAGAATCACTTAATATAATATTTAATTTATGCTTTCCCCAAAATATTTTGGATTTATTTTACCTTTTTCTCTGGGTAAAAGCATTTAGAACAAACAAATATTTATCTGTCCATTCAATGAGTCAGTTAAATGTTAAACTGAGAATTGCAGATCAGAAACTCTTATCACAAAACATATTTGTCAATTACATGCGGGGAGCAGTTTTATTCTTACTGTTATTCCTGTATTGTTCACAGTTCATTACTGATAGGGATAATTTTGAGCAGGTGGTTTAGTGAATTTCATGACCTTGTATTTCTTTAGCTTTGATCAAACTATTCCATATATGGATTTGTTAAAAGATAGTTCATGAAAGTTTTTTTAAAAAACAGTGTGTGATAAGAAGGAAAGAGGCTCCTTATGTCCCAATACTGTATAGAAGGATCTGATCAGATTGACTACATATCACACGACTTACGTGGGGCAAGAAGGCTGTAAAAGGAAAGGGAAAAGTATGCATTAGAGGTTACTAACCCTTCCTTCTGGTTTGTTGGTGAGGCCACCAGTGGGTTTTGGCTGGTGTTTTGAGTTGTTTTGCTGTCATTTTTGTCCTTTCTCTTTGTGACAATAAAGCCAGTTTTTGAGAAAGAGACTTCGAAACATATTTTGTATCATTCAGGGGACATATCAATTTGTCAGTTTAAGAGCATGCTGTGATACCAAAAGAGGCAAGCTTAATTTCTGTTCACTCCCAAGCAGAATTGAAAGTAACTTACAATTTCTTACAGGTTCTGTCCTATTGCAACTGAGGACCCTGCCAGCTCTTTAAATAGCTCCCTGCTGGCTTTTGTCGCAGCTCAGCCAGCTCTTACTGGAGCTTCACACCAGGGAGCACACCTGCTTACTTTCACCTCTGCTCCCAGGGAAAAAAAATAGCCTACAAGACAAATAATGCCCTTTCCCCCAGAGAATGGTTTGATCATCTGTTACCACAGCTGAGCTACATAAAGACCAGATTCCACCATCACATGACACTGAGTAGTACTTTGTGCCTTGTGTTATTCCCCCAACTCAGTGGGACTATTTGAGGAGTATGGTAGTAATCAGTATGTATAAGGGTTGTAGAATCGAGCCCTGAATGAAAGCTTTACTGCTCCCAGGATGCATCAGTTCATCCAAGGTATAAAGGTCTCAGCAGTTGGTGTTCTGCACCCTCCTTCCTGGAGGCTGTGCCTGGACAATTTTTCCCCCAAAATGGAAAGAGTCTATCTCCTACACGCTTCCACGTAGAAAGTTTCTCTGTGTCTCTGTGAATGTGATCTTCTTTAGGTCCAGTGGAAAGTGGACCTCTGATGTGGGGCATTCAAATACTTCCTGTGTGAGGCCAGTGGGAGCTTCTGTCCTGACTGTGAACTCTCTGTTATATTTTTGTATTAGCCCTTTCCTATGGGAATGTGTAAGACAGGGGTTCTCAAACTTTGTGATACCGCGACGCCCCTCTAAGTTGCTGCAACCCCCCTCTAAGTTGCTCATGACCCCCCCCCGGGGATTCGGGACCCACAGTTTGAGAAACGTGTGTGTAAGGGATGTGTTTGAACATTCTATCAAAAAGAGGTCTGTCTGATCCATGTCTGAACAATGTTTTTACAGATGTGAGAAAGGGGCTTTTAGGACAGAGGGTGACTGACTCTCAAAAAGATGTACCATAAGAAGTAATTCCACAGACGTCAATGGAGAGACACAGATTTAGCAACAGAATCAATCTCATACAAACATACTCTTTTCCATACAACTTTTGCGAGGGACACCTGTCCTTCTGCAATTCAAAATTTATCAGCATTGGCATTTCTGCCATTAAACTGGTGCAGCTGCCTAGATTCTTTGGTACTGCTGTGATTTCCTTTTTCTGAGCTCTGTTCCTTTAGGCTTGGGTGAGATATATGCAGAAAAATGTAAGAGGACAAAGAAGGAAAGTGAGAAGGTTTGCTGACTAAGAAATGGTGATGACGGATAAGAAATGAGACAAAGAATTTGGTAACTCGCTTCCTTCCAGTACCCTAGCAAAAGAGTCTCAAACAAAAAAACACCAGGAAATGAAAAAATAATTTCTTCTCTCTCATCTGTTCATAACTTTGTCCTCATTATACCAGGAGAGTTCTTAGTAAACTGAGGAAAGTAAAAAATACTTGCTGTCTGAGATCTCTTTTTGGTACACTACCAAAGTAACCCACTGCCACCTGAGTTATTTTCTCAGACCCAACTTCCTTTCATATTCCCTCACTTACTGTGGATGGTAGGAAAAGAGGGCATGGCCCTGTTACACTGGCTTGGTCTTTTCTGCAGTGCATTTAAAGCATGTTCTTGTGCACAATTCATACTTTGTTGTTGGCAAAAAGGGCTCTAATGTGGTTTGGTCAGCCACTGCTCTTCCGGTTCTATCATGATTTGTCCCTTCCCATCCTGACATCACTGTTATTAGAGCCCTGTTTGGCCACAGCTAAATGTAAGCTACACATGAGCATGCTAAACACACAGTGGAAGAGCTAGCATAAGATGGTTTTGTGACTCAGGCACCAAACTGTCAGTTAAAAAAAATCTGGTTTCAATTCTCAGCTCTGCCACACATGCCTTCTGTGGCCTCAGACAAGTCTCTTAATCTCTCAAGGCCTCAGTCTCCTGTCTGACAAATGATAACCCTTCGGCTGGTGTGTCTTTTTTAGTTTGTATTTTCTTTGGAGTGGGGAGTTTGCATATCACTTTGCACAAGTGGGCTATGATATTAGTTGAGCTACTACAATAATGTAGAACTGTCATCATAGAAATTAGTGGGGCAGAAATCAGTATTCAAAAATACACCATCCATTTCATCTCTTCAGCAGATCATATTATTATGCCTTTTTCTCTTTAACACTCATGATTCACTTAATTTTTTTCTAAGTTATTTTAATTTGTTATTAAATATGTTGATTTCATTAAATATTCAGAATTTGACTGACTATTCATACTGAATGCCTTTGTTATGACTCCATCTCTGGTAGTAATCTCAAACACTGATATATTTTATGCCTAAGCAAAAAAAAGTATATCAGAATTCCTTTGTTGTTAATCTCCCTTCCAATCATGTAGAATATTTATCCTTAGAAGGCCAGATTTGGTTATTCTTACTCATGTTGAAAATCACATTATTCCATGTCTAGTCCCACTGAAGTAAAGGTGTTTCTCGACGTGACTTACAATATCAGAATCTGATCCACAGTTTTGAGTAATAGTATGAAGTTTAGGTTTTTTTTTTCTTTCAAAGGTAAGAACTGGTGACTGCAGGACTAGGAAACAGTGAGCAGAAACACTATATGATATTAAATTGTAGGGAAACAAAGTAGGTAAATTTTTCTTTAGTTAGTAAACTGGGTTTTCATACACACACAATAACTGCTGCAGACTTAAACCACAATGAAGAAAATGGCTTCACTTAACAGCTTTTTTATGGTGAAAGGAAATAAAACAGTTTAAGAAGTAGAAGATTTTTTCTATTTTATTATGAAATCTAAAAGAAAGAGCAGTAGCCATACAAGTATAATTTGATAGAGTATATAAATCTTTTAAAAGGCTTCATAAAGCAATAATTACTTTAGTATATGTACCAAATGAGATTAAAGAGCTACATTTGGTTCTAATACAAAGTTTCACATTCAAAAGGACCGTCAGCTTCCTGTTTATAATCCACTTATATTGAACAGAAAGGAGTTCAAACATAATGCCATTGTGTTTCCGACATTTATCTTAATTGAAAACAACTGAAAAACATTAATAACAGAGCAAGGAAACTCAATGCTATAGGTAAGGCATTATTTTTTCTTCTCCCATCTTTTCTAAAGTAATGCATTACATTGTAAAACAATGAGTAGTCCTGAGGCACCTTTAGAGACTAACAAATATATATATAGTATCATGTGCTTTCATGGGCAAAACCCACTTCTTCAGATGATCTCAGATCAGCTCATCTGAAGAAGTGGATTTTGCCCACAAAAGCTCATGATACTATATATATATTTAGTCTCTAAGGTGATGCAGGACTACTTGTGTTTAAAGTTACAGACTAACACGGCTACCCTTCTGAGATGCACTGGGTTGTAATACCCTCCTTCCACTACTCTGTCTCTTACAAAACAGGGAGAAATCCTTACCCCACTGAAGTGAATTGCAGAACTCTTGTTGATTTTAAAGGGGCAGGACTTCACCTATATATTCTGCTTGCTAGGTAATTTTTAATCAAGAGGTTCAGGCCAAACGATTTGCATAAACTATTTCCCCTAAATTATCACAATAAAGCATTTGGAATACATAACTCTTAAATGGAAACAAATAGGTGCAATTTTTAACTTTTTTTCCTTAATTCTATTCATATCTTCTTTTCTGACCCATTCATTTTTTGCCTTTAAATTTTACTTTTTTTTGTTGGGGTGAAATTCACTCCTGTGCAGACGGCCTATTTGGGGACTATGCACCACTTAAAATCTATTTTGAGATCAAAATGACACCATCCTGCATTTTACTCACAATACTGGCTTTTTTTCCCAGGAGGGGTTAATTTTATCTTCTATGAATTAAAGCTTTGATGTGGCATTAATATCAATTTTTAATTCTCCATCAGTCAACAAATTTTCAGAATCCTCCAACTTTTTCAGAAGCTGATTCTGCTATTCCTGTTAGAATGTCCTCATGACTCTAGCAGTCTGGGTGAATCTGAACGGACTGCAAGTGAAGTAACAGTATGATTAATCACCATATCTAGAACTGTTATTATTGTAAATATTTGCATTATTACAGCAGCCAACTGAGATTAGGGCTGTGTTATGCTTATTGCTGTGGGAGAGACGACAAGGCTTGCACTGGCAGATTTGCAATCTGAGGAATAATCTAAATAACCTAAAATAATAAAAGTACTTTAAATGGTAGCTGCAAGGCAAAATGTTATATTATTTATATTAACTCAATACTTATCACTGTGCATGCATTTTAGGGACATAACATTTACAATGGCTCAGATATTGGTCTACTAAGTTTAGTGCCTGGTGCTGATCAATAGCTGATGCTTCAAAGAAAGGTGAAACCTCAAATGTGTCTAGAAACCTGTGCAGCTCCGTACATGGGATGTAAACAGGAATATTCCATTTCTAGCTTTATTGAAGAATCAACTCTTTCCCTAAAACATGAAAAACATAAAGCCTGCACAACTGCAAATGTGGTTGATCATAATTAGTAAGTTATAGTACTTGACTCGGTGACTGCTGGTGCCTGCCATTAATTCAGTTGAATTATTCCTTTTTAAAAACTCATAGGACAGCAGAAAAAGGAGATGCTGGCCAGTATTTTGTTTAACTCTGCCTAATTTTAACCTCTTAATTTAATTTCTCATTAATGCTTCTCCTTTTAAACCACCTTCATGGGTGGCAGATAACACAGGCAAGAGAAGGCATTGCCTTCCCAAAACTGCCTATGCTACTGGGCCACCTGGAAGGACGAGGGTTGCTGCCTGGCTCTATGGCTGGCCAGGAAAGATCAGGCATAAGGGTAGGGTTGGGCGGGCCTTGGCTCCATGGTGTGCGAGGGAGGTTGCTGAAGGGGTGGAGTCTCAGGTGGAGAGGGTGGGAGCCTCATTTGGGGTAGGGCTGGGTCTTGCCTGCCCCAGCTGGGCCTTCATCCACTGCCCATGCCCACTTTTCATAATACCACTGTTAATCCTGCCACCACTATTGCAATCATCTTAACCCTTTTCAGTGTCAGCTGCATCTTTAGGTGAGGGGACCAAGGCAGAAAAGCCATCTCTCATTTTTGTTGTGTTTCAGATCTGCTCAGCTTCATTGCTCTTGCCCATATCTGACCTGCTCATGTAATACTCTTACCAGCAAGTTCATACACTAGCGTGTCTTTATGATGTTTTTAAAGTTGTTATGGTGTGCCATTATTTTAAGCAGAATGGCCATTTAAAACTGAATGGCACATCATATATATAGTAGTCCAATGTCTGAGAGTCTGTAACGCTGTAGCATTACAGTCTTGCCTCTGGGGGGCGCTCTTGCCTCCCGCCATGGTGCTAGGCTGAGTTCTGTGCCACTCAGCCGGGCCGCGGCGGGGGAGCAAGCGGTGGCAAGCAGCCGTTTGGGGTCCCCATGCTGCATGGGGAGTGCGGACCCCAAATGGCCCGCTTGCCACCATTTGCTCCCCCGCCACGGCCCAGCTGAGCGGCACAGAACTCAGCCGAGCACCACAGCAGGAGAGGAAGTGGGGTGGGGCAGAGACGTACACGGCCAGGGGGAAGGGCTCGGCTGTGTACATCACCGCCCCACCCCCCCTTTGCCTCCTGCTGTGGCGCTCAGCTGAGTTCTGCGCCTCTTGGCCGGGCTGCTGTGGGGGAGCCCAAATGGTCGCTTGCGCCACTTGCTCCCCCGCGGTGGCCTGGCTGAGCAGTGCAGAACTCAGCCGAGCACCACGGCGGGAGGGGAAGGGGGGCGGGGCAGTGATGTACACAGCCCTGCCCCCTGGCCGTGTACGTCACTGGGGTAGGGTGTAAAAAAAAAAAAACAGACAGCCCTGATCGGGAGCAGAAGGGGGGAAGGACTGGCTGGGAGAGGAGCGGGGCTGGCTGAAGGGGAAGCAAAATTGGCGGGGGGGGATCAGAGGCAGTGTAGCTGGCCAGGGGAGAATGGGAGAGGGGTGGCTGGCGGGAAGCAAAGCTGGTGGGGGTTGGAGGCCGTGGGGCTGGCCGGCAGGAAGCAAAGCTGGTCGGGGGTGGGAGTCGGGGGCAGCGAGGCTGGCCATGGGAAATCAGGAGAAGGAACTGGCTGGCGGGGGGTGGGGAGAGGGAATCGGCCAGCAGGGAGCCGGACTCACCCGGGTGTGTGCCGATCCTAGGGTGCTACCCACCCTGCTCATGCATCCCCGATGGAGACAGAGGAAAGCGGAGAGAGAGTGAGAGGCAGGAGGAGGAGGAGAAGAGAAAGGGAGAGTGAGAGGCAGGAAGGAGAGAAGAGAAAGAAAGAGACGGAGAGAGAGGCAGAAGGTATAGAAGAGCTGAGAGCGGGGGGGAGGTAGTAGGAGGAGGAGAGAGAGAGAGACAGACGAAGACAGAGCGAGAGACTGGAGGCTCAGGAGAGAAGACCAACGTGGAGGAAAGACCTGAAAATCCAGTCTTATGACAGGCTAATTGGCTAGTTATATAAGATTCTAATTTTCTAATCCATTTTTTTTCAATTCAATGGTGTTTCAAAGCAATAAAAACACAGACTTTCAGGTACAGAAACCAGCAAAGTTCTAATATAGGGACAAAGCATGGCTCAGCTTGCCCATGTGTGCAGGCGTGTCAGGAGACATGAGGCCCTCTCTTTACTGAGCTGGTTAGGCTGCATACATAAGTATGATACGTTTGTTTAATATGCTTATTTATAGCGAGGCTGCTATACAGGCAGTCCCCGGGTTACGTACAAGATAGGGACTGTAGGTTTGTTCTTAAGTTGAATTTGTATGTAAGTCGGAACTGGTACATATTGTAGGGGAAACTCTAGCCAAATATTTCTCCAGAGCTCAGTTTTATTCTCCCACACCTCACTTCCCTCAGTCCTTTATTCTCAAGCTGAGGTGTCTGCTGAGAAAAGCCGCTCCGCGTCTCCCTGGTCTGCTGGGTGGGGGGGGGGGGGGGCGCTAGCTTCGCGTCTCCCTGGTGTGCTGGGGGGAAGCAGCTAGTGCGGGGTTGCCTCACCCTGTTTGTAAGTAGGGATCCGATGTAAGTCGGATCCATGTAACCTGGGGACTGCCTGTATATTCTTCCTGTGCATAAAGGCTGGGAATTGGTGGGAAGAGGCATGGACTAGGCAAAGCCTCTGACTGTTGCACAATAGAACAAACAGCATTTTTGCACTGCCATGCCAGCGGATGTACCCTGCACTGGGTATAGAACTGTGATGAAATCGTGACGCAATTGAAATCAGTGGGAGTTGTACCATTGACTAAAATGGAGCCAGGATTTCACTTCTAACAGAGGACTAAGCAAGGGGCAAGGGAGAGGCGGCTTATGGCGCCTGCAGCAGCACAACATGCCGTCCTTTGCGCTGGTTTCATGGCAGAGCCACACTTTAGTCTAAAATAATGAATCCTAAAGAAATGGAATAAATTACAATCTATGCTAGGAACACATTCTGGGTCTCCAAAGAATGGCACGGCCATTTTGCTGCTTTAGCAGAACAGGCTGCAGTACCTCCAATAATTATCATGCTTTCCAATTGCAAACATGCTGTTTAAATTTGTAACCATTGCTCTAAATACAGTGCACAAGAAGGGTGGAATTCTATTGAATCGGCAAAGAATTTTCTGGTACTTAATGCCACCGGAATGTCAGAAGAGTTAATGGCAGATGTGGTTGTGAAAATGTTCTGTATTTTTGGACAACCTTTAATTAAGACACTTTGTATGTAGCAGCAACCAAATAATATGCTGCCACTTGAAAGCTGTCAGAAGGAAAAAAAGTCTACAAAGCTTCTAAATGCAGCCCTCTTTATTTTTATCTGAAAGTGAATTAGGAAACCTTATAGTGACAATAACTGTCCTTTCACATGAAATGATGAATTTAATGCACAGTCTAAATATACTGGGCAGTTTTATAGATTTGTACTTAACTCCTTCTGTTAATTTTGTTTATTATGTCTTCATTTTAACAAGACTACATCCAAAAGTTGAAGTGATGCTATGCCATCTTTTTCTTTTAAGACTGAATGTTTTATATAACTGCTTTGATACAGCAGATTTCCCTTCCTCCCTGTAAACCGTTTAAATCAGGGAATAAGTCTCTCTCAGTTTATTTTAGGGATGAACTCAAAGAAAATGATTTTATACTGCATCAATTCAAAATTTTGAACTTGAAGCTGTCATTGATAATAGATTAATTATTTACCTATAAAAGCTAAAAGATGCTAATATGATACAGAAGACCCTAAATAAGCAGTAATAGACATGTGGCATTTGTCACATTAAAATGTGATGAAAATACTAAGTTTTCAGTAGATCAACATATACAAAGCAATAGAACAATGGAAAGCTTATTTTGACAGTTCTACAATGTTGACATAGCATTACTATGATAAACACACAGTAGCTACTAATTAGACTATAAGTTGACCCAAGTATAATAAGCATATGCAGAACTATCTAGCTAGTATGATTGTGTGCATTTATGCTGGAAAGGAAACAGCTTACCTTCTTAGACTGCCATTTAGGTTAAATGTCAGGAATAATTTGGTCAGTCGAGCATTGTTCTATCACTAGTTACTCAGGCTGGCAGTATGTATCAGAAGGAAAAATACCTGCCAAATTATCATGCAGGAACTGATCTTTAACTAAACATTAAGAATCCCAACCTCAGCACTGCAAGTCCGGCTTGATTCTGGTTTAAGGTATAACAATGTATGCATATTAGGAGTAACTCCATTGACACCAATGGAATTATACTTGTATAAAACCAGTGAAAGATAAATTAGAATTGGGACCTAATACCAATTTTCACCTCTTCCAGTTAACTGTTGGCTCTTATGTTCCAAAGAAGGCTCAGGTGAGTTGAATTGTCCGCAGACGAGTTTAAAATAGGTCTAGTATGTTTTACATTTGGTGGCATTTTTGTTAGTGATATTTACCTTGATAAACTAGCGTGCAGGAACATGATGCCAGCAGTAGCACAGGGTTTCATAAGTGCCCCTTCATCTGGAAGGCTAATGTGAATGTTCTTACATGTCTGCATTAATGTACTTGCTCTCTGTTGTGTGAATTTTCCAAGTTCATCTGTAAAGTTGACATTTTATGTAAGGTCCCCACCATCCACTGAAAATGATCAGGAATTTGTGGGCCAGGACTTAGGTTAATATTTATCCTCAAGATTTTTATTTTCTTGTATTGTCAGATTCTGTCTGAACTAGGTCTTGAAATTGATGGATGTACTCCCATCGATTTTGATGGGGCTTGGGATGCCACCTTATCCTGCTATTTGATGGAAAGACCAGTCCTGTCTCTCTGATCTCACATTGTGTGTGTGTGTGTCAGTCATTTATAAACCTTTAGGTGTGTGGTAAGAAGGTTACAGGCTAAAAGGTGAGGATAGGTTTCACAGAGTATGCTGTTACATTTTCCCTTGTAGATTCAGAATGATTTGTTTAAAATGGGAAATATTCAAAATCTCTTTCTGCAATTCAAGAACTTCATACATGTCTCAAAAAGTCTATTTTTTATTATAAGTCTAAAAATGTAGGTGTGACAGGGAAAGCTATTTAACTGCCTGGGTATCCATAAGTATGATGTGTTGGAAATTGGAGGAGGAAGGAAATGGAGGACCAAATTGTCAAGAAAGTTCATCAAAGTACTTCTAACATTCTTGGAAATGAGGTCCAATTGTCTCAAACTCAGTATGCATTTCTATCACTATTCAGTATGCATACATACTAAAGGCCAGATTCTGATAATCTTGCTCATTCTGAGCAATGTTCCTTCTAATCTTTTCCATCCACATGCAGAATAATTTTTATGTGCATTGAGGCACGTGCAAAGGTGCACCACCAATAAAAACAAAAAACCTAACTGTGGGCACTCTGCTAATCAGCTGTGAGGCATTTGAATCTTTCCTGGATGATCGCACAAGTGCAAAACTTACAGGGAACACTGATGCTGAGTAGCACCTTAATCTCACCAGTATTCCTACTGAAATCACTTGGAAGCTGCAAGTCACAGAGATATAAATGCCAGAGACAATGCTTTAGGCAGCGGTACATTAGGGCCAGAAATTAATGGGATGACAGCCAGTGATATGCACAAGTATCTGGCCTTGAAACAGTGTTCCAGAAACTGTGATTTTGTAGCGAACTGCATTCCAATGGCAACTCTTTTAGAGGCTGATCAGGTAGGAAAAGTGTTCAGGCTTCTCTTGGAAATGGGGATGTGCCGATAATCAGAGACAGTTCAGTTCACTGAACTGGTATCACCAAACTCCATTCTGTAAAAAGAACAGAGAATGCAAATGGTAGGCAAGATTCTGACATGACAAAAAAGGGAACAAAGAGACACTGTCATTTATGCTTGATGAAGGTAATTATAGAGCTGTCAGTATCTTGGCTTATGAGTGAATTGTGTTGGGTTGATATAATACCTGTCTCTTTAGTTTCTTGCAGTTTAAATACAGTGGGCCAGATTCTGATCTCTGTATCGCTAACTGGTCACAGTAAAAACTCAGTCTACCTAACATTGCAAAGGCAGCTTTCCTTCACATTGTAATCAGTCCCATGCCAGTTTCACAGAAAGGCAAGGCAGTTGGTTGCACATCATGGCTTCTGTCGCCAGGGGACACAATCAATCAATCAATCAAATAGCTTCTTGTAGGGGCGTATTTGTTTCAACAGGCCCTTACCAAGTCAGAGATGCTGAAACTCAGCTTTTTGCTCACCAATAGACATCAAGAGAGGGGGGAGGGAAATAGCATAAAATGGGAGATGCAGAGTTAAAATTGTGGAATGGTGCTAATGGTGCTTATCTCTTTGATTTCATCTAAAAATTGTTAAATGCTGATAGCAGTCATGAAAAGGAATGCATTATTTTGTATACTTTATGTCTGGTGGGTACAATATCACTAAATTCCCAATCTTGGTCTAGCTACCTTTCTATTAGCCTGCATTTTCTGACCAATCCATTAGCCTTTTCCCAAATGGGATCATCGAGAGCCCTATGGATTGGCACATTTAAAACTGGAAAAATGCTAGTAAATTTTTAATAGAAAATCAAGTATGCAGTGAATGGGGAAAACCCCAAAAGGTTTCTATGACTCAATGTACAAATGAATTGCATGAATCTGAAGTCTTTCGCTGGTATATAGGGTGTCTCTGAGGCTTTTCCAATAGCAATGCCATCTTTTGTATTCTTTATTCTTATGTTTAGGGCTCTGAACCAGAAAGAGGTACCATGTGGCTTTTCTGTCAGGAGACGGCATTGTAGCCACAGGGAGTCATAGGCCCTAACAGGGAAACATTAACTCTGTAGTAAGGCTATGTGGTCTTCACTTTCAATGGTACTGGAACAGATGATATCAGGACTTAACACAGATGATATCAGGACTTAACGGGGAGATATTAGCAGGAGGCAGCATATGAGAAGATAAGTTAAAAGCACTATGCAATTGCTTCACTAAATCAGTAGCACACATTGTTTAAAATACCCAGTATCTAAGAATTACAGTGAGTAATTTAGAGGTTTCAGTCCTATACTGCATGTAGTTTGTCATTTGAATATGTCTATAGATATTGAAAGGATAATCAATAAATTCCTGCACAGTACCAGTAACATGCTCAGAGATGCAAAGTCTCTGTACATCATGAATGAGAATCCTGAATTCAGAATGTCAACTTGATAGACACTGTATTCTAGTGTATGGTTTATATTGTAATTAAATGGTCCAGAATTGATTGATAATGTTCTGAACTGCTTTCCATTGTGTCTTTGCAGCTGCCAGATGGTGTGGAGCAAAGTACTATTTATACCACATTATAGGCTTTTCTATTTAATACATTATGGTGGTTAAAATTATTACTGAATTTTGAACCCTTTATTTTGTGAAATGTGACCCTCTTGATCTCTACATTTCCCATTGAAATTTATGTGAGATTTTCCACAGAAGTAATTCGAAGCTAGGTGGGATCCCAGTTGCATTTTAAAATGTTTTGCTGCATGACTTGCAGACATAGGCAGAGGTTCTCTGAAATTTCTTTTGATTTATTAATTTGTAAGATGATGCACTTCCCTGTAAATCCATTTATATGAAATATTACTGCTTTTGAAATATAAAACTGATTTTGTTTCAATTGGGGACACAAGTGTTACTTATGTTGAAAATGTGTTGCCATTTTTGTGCAAATGTAGAGTCTTGTGCAGATACAAAATTTGTATCTGCATCCATATCCACAAAAATGAGCCACGGATGTATGCATCCACATCTGCAGATTCAAATACCTGCAGATATAAAACCTGTAGGCTTCTATATACAAAATTTGTATCCACATCCATATCCGCAGCTGCAGATAACAGAGGATATAAAGAGGATAACCATGGATTTGCAGGGATCTACAAATGTATGTTAATACTGATAATGGCCCCATGGACAGAAAATGGAAAATGAACAGAAAATGGAAATGTCATCCCTTTAATTCAATATAGATTAAAAATGTATAAGATGTATATGTACACTATGCAGATATTTTTATGTCCACAGACAGTATATGTTTCCTTTCTGGTCATCTTGCTTTTGTATAGAAAAGAATAATAGAGTAAATAGCATTTCTGGGTCTGTTCATTTCTTTGTAGCTGCCTAATAGAAGAGTGAGTGTTTATAACCTCAGGTTTATAACCAAGGTACCAAGTATACAGCGCATACCTTATGAACACTGAAATACACAACATTTTAGCTTGCTTCCTGAAAGAGGATGCCCTTGCGTTTAAGACCATTTCATGGAGATGTTCATTTTTGTTTTTCTCGTCACACCGGAGAGGGCCACTTAATACAGGAAACTTAACATTATATATTGCTTCCAGATAGCTTGCCAGAGAGGGATGGTGTCACTCCAGAGCAAGTGGTTGCTAAACATAATATAGGATTTTACAAAATTTTGGTTAGAATATTTCCAGGAACAGTTTCCCGCAAAATAAAATTGATCAGAAAGATTGAAAATAGACAAAAAATGGGAATTAAAACAAAAAAGAGCTGGAATTGGAAAGGATCTGAAATTAGCATTCCTCATTATTTTAATGCCAGAACATGCTTCTGTACTATTAATAGAAGTCACTACCCCTGCAGGTTTCAAATGAGCAGATTTTTCCCAACTGCATTTTTACAGCTTGAAGAATCATAATCATACTAAAGCTGAATGTCTTTTTTTTAAAACAATTGCATCTGTTAAACCTGCTTCAATGTGTCTTGGAGAACAAAAAGGTCTTGTAAGGCCAGCTGGTATTTCTCTCCCGAATGTGGATTGTTCTTTAGTTTCCTCAGCATATACAAGGTATACACGGTCTGAAATCCTTTTGAAAACTGTAAAGTTTGATATTTTTCCTTTATAAGCATTTTACTGTGCAGTATTTTTTCCTGTTAAGACTCATGTTTAAAAGAAAACTCTCACTTATTGTAATGATATTTCCTTACAAAAATATTTTTCCTGCATAACATACCATTAAGCTATAGAAAATTTCAGTCTGGGCTTTCCCCAAGCATTTTGGGACTTTTACAGCTAGCTCTGTGAAGTGAGTTATTATTCCTCCTAGCAGGGTTTAAAAATAATTGCCCTGCTCCAAGAAAATAGTTAGACATTTATTTAGTTAATCTATAAGGTATACTTATCTGTTATAGAGATTGATAACAATAAAGGCAAATTAAAATATTTGCATATCAGAGAGAAAATATATGAGCAGTTGCTTCTGTCTTGGGGGAGACTATCAATACATCTATTTAGAGGAGGGAGGGATTTAAGAAAGATATCAATAGTGTGAGGGGATACTCACGCTGAAAAACACTGCCTATTGGAGGAGGATTTGAGAAAGAGAAATAAAGAATGATTCTTCTTGTAGGAGTGAGGTTTTAATTTTTCCTGGAGCACAGTGTTCAGCTTAAGCATACCAAGAACGTGGTTGTGGGACCACAGACCATTTGAATATGCCTAATGTTTGTTTTGTATCTTTCAAGTGGGAGAGAGAGTGGCCAAAGTTTTCTTTACATCGTTTCAGGATTTTCTCTCCCCTCTCCCCCTTTCCTGTTCATCTTCCATTTATATTTTTTTAAAATTTGACTTCTCTTGTCCTCTAATCCTTCTTCCTTCTCATCTAATTTTTTTCTGTTCTCTCTTTCTCCCTCCGTCGTCCTCCTGGACTTTTTTCTTTACCTTTCTTTAAGTTGTGTCTACAGCAGTGTTGCTAAACAAATATATTAACTAAATCTGAACTTTCTGGATGGCAAGTGAGAATTTTCTGAGGACATAGGGGTCAGGAATTTTCCATATGGATCTATTCCTTTAGGATAGATTTCCAGCGTAGTGATTCAGCCCTGCAAGGTGCTGAGTACTGCTGTGAGATGCTGAGCACCCCTTGTCTCTCTGGCTGTTGGGGGTGCTGAAAACCTTCTAGAGCTGAACCCTGGAAATGAATGCTGAGTAGGGAAGGAATTAGAAGACTGTATCTTTTTAAGGGCCTGAAATCTTGCAGACGAGGCTGGGCAAGTCTCCTTTTTCTCTCCCAACCAAATGGGGATGAGCCAGGAGAAGGGGCTCAGCATAAAGGGGCTCAGGCCAACCTTTGTCCCTATGGCAGACAAAGGTTGGCCTGCTGCGAGCCTTCTAGATTGGAAGCCTAATTGGAAAGGATTCTGCTGAAGGGAGCTGGCAAGAGCTTTGCATCTGACTAAGCTGAAGGCACTAGGCCTGAGACATGAGCTCCATCTCCAGAGAAAGGGCTGAGGGGGAACATCTGTTAGACGGAGGGTAGTAGGACTGACTACTCTGAAGCAGAATGGCTGTCTGAGGAATAACTCCAGTCACAGAGAGAGGGAGCTCCTATTCAAAGGCGAGAGAGAGAGATACTCACGGTCTTTGGCAAGGAGCAGAGAAAACGGTGAGCAGTACAATCCTCCTGAGAAGAGCTGAGACTGGCTTTTAGGAAATGCTCAGGAGAAGCTGTGAATAACACACCAAAGTGAAGGTGGGGAAAGCAGAGCCTGCAGATCTTGTAAAGACACCATTGACCACAGTAAAGTTAGGACCAGCCCTGGAAAAATGTGGAGGGATTGAAGGAATAGCCCTTGGTTGCCTAAACAGGGCCCTGGGGGTAGGCCTGAGTTCCCCTGCACCTCTCCCAGATCAAGAGGGGAAGCACAGATGTCAAATAAAAAGAAGCCAAGAATAAAGAGCGCCAGATAGAGAGTAGAAAATAGGCTTGAAAGCCATTTGATTTGAGTGTTCTATTTTATGGTCTTTTCTGTTAGTCCCCAGATAGAGAAGGGACTGAACCTGGCTAGAGGGTCAGGTTTTGTACAGTGATAGACCATTGTGACACTACAATGACTACAGGAAGCACAAGACTGGAAAAAAACCTGCAGTTTCCCCCCTTCCTCTGTACAGGGTGGCTCTTTGGAGGTGAGAGATATGATGACATTCAGATAATAGTTGGTGTATATTCTCACTGAAATGAATGGACCCATTCATTCCAAGGACATCGTCAAGGTTTTTTTCAGCCTAGAGATCTCACTAACATTTCCTGTAGGCAGGCAAGTCAGCGAAGGAGACTTCTTGAGAATAAACATGTTTTTATTGTCACATCTAATTGTGAAAGTTTTAAAAATCTTATCTATTGTATGTAAGACATGGGGTTAGATGAGACTGAGATTAGTTATGTCATTAAGCCAGAGGAAGTAATTCAGGGTAGAAATGGATTTTGTATGGGGGACCCTTATGGAAATACACCATAGAATGTAGCAGAGGGGAAACCAATGGCATTCTATAACTCTACAGTTCTACTGAATTTAAAAGAAAATTACATCCTTTTAAAAAATGCTTTGAACCAGCCTATACCTAAGGTTACCATTCGGTGTTAATCTTAGAGAACTGAGGACATTAACATTGAAAACATTTTTTAAAAGATATCAGTGTGCTTACTTCTCTGCCAGAGGCAGGTCATAATAATAAACCCTAACATAGCTCTCTACATCTTCAAAGTGCTGTACAATTAATTGTAGTATCTGTAGTATTTGTGAGGTTAAAAGCAGATAATGCAGGCTTTTAGCTTCTGTGCATTTCCAGTGAAGATTATGGCGTGACTGAAGGAAGAAAGGGAAAGCTAGAGCCACCCTGATGTGATGGATTTATAAGTGCCTCACTCAGGGCTGAAGATTCTTTCTTAATGATTCTTTCTTTTGGGCAGAGAAGCTCAAGAAACCAACATACACTGGAGGAAGAAAAAAAAGTGGAGCCAAATGCTGAAATATTATGACTATTGGTTATCCTGTGACACAGACTTAGGCTCCTAAAATAGGACCTTTTCCTCTGAGGTCCTGAATTCAAATTCACCAGCATCCTTCTGGACAACACTGAAGGCTCTTAAGTCTTCTGTTGTTTGCATTACTTCATACACACACAGAGTAGTTAATCCATCCCCCCAAGAGATGGTAGTTACGTTTGTGGGAGAAGCTTTCCTATCAACATAGAACTATCTATGCAGTGGGTCGAGTCAGTATAACTCCGTGGCTTAGCGGTATGGATTTTTCACTCCCTGAAGAGCTTACTATCTAAACCAGGGGCGGGAAAATTTTTTGGCCTGTGGGTCTCAGAATATGGAAGGTGTATGGAGGTCCATGAATGCTCACAAAAATGGAGTTGGACTGAGGGAGGGGATGAAGGTTCTGGCTGGGGGTATGGGTGCTGCATGGGGCCAGAAATGAAGAGTTCAGAGTGTGGGAGGGGGCTCTGGGCTGGGCCAAGAGATTGAGTGTAGGGGAGGGGTGCAGACTCTGGAGTGAGACTGTGGATGAACAGTTTGGGGTGCACAAAGGGGCTCTGAGCTGGGACCAAGGGGTTCAGAAGGCAGGTGGTGGATCAAGGCTGGAGTTCAGGATTAGCAAGGGTCCTCAGGAGTGCAGGCTCCCAGCTGTGCTTACCTCTTCATGTAGCTCTCAGAAAGCAGCCAGGTCCTACAAGGAGGTGCAGCCAGGTGGGTCTATGCACTGCCCCATGTCTGCAGATTCCATCCATGCAGCTCCCATTGCCCTTGTTTCCCAGCCTGAGGTTTTAAACAGCTGCAGTTTTCTAAAAATGAAAGATGAAATTCTTACATGATCCCAGAAGCTGGAGTTTAAGAAAAAACACAAAATATTTAAGATTATGTAATGATTATGTAAGATTCAATAATATTGCAAGGAACAAGTCATAACAAATGCAAGCTATGTCTGACACATTTGAATAATAATGTGATTTTTTTTTCATTCAAGTCCCGTTGAAAGATGCAAAACAGCAACAAAACCAGTATTACCTAAAATGGCAATTTTAAAAAAAGTCTGTTTGTTACTTAAGAAATGACTGAAGCCCAGTACAACACTGGTTCTAAACATATTTCTGAAATGAAAATTAAACTAAAGGGCTGCGTCTAGACTGGCAAGTTTTTCCGCAAAAGCACCTCCTTTTGCGGAAAAACTTGCCAGCTATCTACACTGGCCACTTGAATTTGCGCAAGAACACTGATGATCTAATGTAAGATTGTCGGTGTTCTTGCACAAACACTATGATGCTTTACGCAAGAAGGCCAGTGTAGACAGGGGAGGACTGTTTTGCGCAAAAAAGCCCCGATGGCGAAAATGGTGATCGGGGCTTTCTTGTGCAAAACCGCGTCTAGATTGGCACGGATGCTTTTCTGCAAAAAGTGCTTTTGCGCAAAAGCATCCATGACAATCTAGACGCTCTTTTCCGCAAATGCCTTTAACGGAAAAACTTTTCTGTTAAAAGCATTTGCGGAAAATCGTGCCAGTGTAGACGCAGCCAAGGTGATTTTGTATATCTGTGCAGATTAAATAACTTTGGCTATGGTACCATGGAAAAGCCAAAGGCTTGCAACAGAGAATTCTGTCCCCTTTATGCCACAGGTATTGTAGTAAAGTAGCTTTTTAAGCAGCCTTAGGGCTTCTCTCCACTAGGCCATGGATCGACGCTATAGTTATTAATCTACCGGTTGTCAATTTATCATGTCTGCTTAGACATAAATTGATCTCTGAGCACTCTCTCATCAACCCTAGTACTCCACCAGGACCAGAGTAGCTGGCATCGATGGGAAAGCAGCTGCTGCCAACCTTACCGCATACAAGATGCAGTGGTAGGTACGTCAACTTCAGCTATGCTATTTGCCTAGCTGAAGTGACATAGATAAGATGGATGGCAGGGGGTAATATAAACAAGGCATTGATGTTAGCTGTTAGTAAAGTAAACTGATGACCAATCTGGATTTTTTTTGGGGGGAGGGTGAGAGAACACCTTGTGAAATTTCTGATCATTTAACACTGTCTGAAACTATAGAAAGTGGTGGTACGCTTGCTTCTGGTGGTCCCATGGTTCTCTGTAGTGCGTTTCAGAGCAGCATTTCAGGTCTAGTTTGTATGAAGGATATGCTGCTCTTCTGCCTTTTGCAGTCTCTTGAATGAGTTATTTCTCAGATGGGCGGTATACAATGGTACACATGGGCCATGTAGGTCTTGATTTCTAAATTATAGTGTAAATAGAGGCTATTGCAGTGCAACACCGGCCGAATAGATAACATTTTTTAAAAATGCACAGAGATGCTTTTGGTATAAATTTAGCACTCAGCATGAGGCACTGAATAAAACATTTCTCTTCACTCCTTGGGGAGGATCTTGCATAACTTAGTTTTGGCTCTTGCTTCACCACTCAGGAGTTACAGAGGCATCCCTATTTTGTAAAAACAAATATTCCATCCTTCCATGCTGAGCATTATTGAGGTCCATGTGTACTTATAATGTTCTGGGCATTACGGACTAGACTTGCCTCTTGGTAATCTGGGTAGGCAGGCATATGTAAGAGCGGTTCTCAAACTGTGGGTCAGGACCCCAAAGTGAGTCACAACCACATTTTAATGGGGGTCACCAGAGCTGGTGTTAGACTTGCTGGGTCTACGGTGGTGGGGCTCAGACTTCAGTCCCCGCACCTGGGGTCATATAGTAATTTTTGTTATCAGAAGCAGGTCAGGATGCAATGAAGTTTGAGAACCCCTGAGTTGGAACAGTCTGAAGGCTGTTTAGAAGTACTCCAGGGACCAGACCACTCCCCAGCCAGCCCTGAGGTCAAAGGAGTATGTGGTGGGGTGAACAGTGAGAGTTAACCCTGTCCACTTGGCTCAGGAGGGCCTGTCCCCACTGTTCTGCTGGGCATGCTCCAGCTGGAGGCCATGTATAAAGGCCCGTGGAGCAGGTCAGTCTGGGCTGACGGCCAATGAAGGAGGAGGTGTTGCAAGAGCTCCTGAGGAGGAAGCACAGATGCACCCAGACAGCTGGGAACTGCAGCAGAAGCCTCCCCCTTCCCTCAGTCTGGAGGGACAAGCTGAGGAAGATTATGCTGGAGAGACAGGTAGGAAGTAGCTCAAGGTGAGGCATTGTACCCCGGACTTTTGGGACTTTTGTCTCAGTGGGATTCCCTGCTGAGCTAACGGTGGACCACTCCCACCACTAACAGGCTGGAACCCATTGGAGAGGGCAGGTTCACATGGGGATCTACAACTCATTGATATTGACTCTGGCCGCTAAGCCACACTACCCTGCGGGAAGAGGGTGTTGCTATTGATTCAGGCTGCTGGGCAACATTGGTCTGAGGGAAGAAGGTTTTGTTGTTAATGTGGGCTGCTGGGCCACACTGCCCTGAGGGAAGAGGATGCAGTTATTGACTCGGGGCCGCCAGACTCTACAGCCTTGGACAAGTCATGAGTATAATCAGGAGGGGAGACATAGGCCTCGCCCATCCCAAACGGGTATGCATGTGGGTTTGAGAACCATTGGAGAGGCCTGAGAGGTCCAATGCCCAACCCCCAAGTACGACATGCAGGCTTGCACTGCAAGGGTATGTCTACACTACAGCGCTAATTTGAACTAACTTAGTTCAAATTAGTTAATTCGAACTAAGCTAATTCGAACTAATGGATCCAGACTAAAAAACTAGTTCGAACTAGCATTTTGCTAATTCGAACTAGCATGTCCACATTAAGTGGACCCTGAACCAGGGTTAAGGATGGCCGGAAGCAGTGCCGGCTGGGCATCAGATGAGGACTTAGAGTGTGGAGCTGCTGCCTCAGGCTAGCCGAGGGCTGTGCTTAAAGGGACCCGACCCCCACCCCGGACAGACAGTTCTCAGGGGTGCCCCACTTGCAAAGCAGTCCTGGCTTGGAGCGCCCTGAGTGCCCACACTGGGCACATCACAGCACTCGGCCATCAGACCGGCTGCACTTGCCGCAGGCTGCCATCTGGAGAGAGGGGGTAATTAGAGGCTGCAGGAGAGCTTCCACCCCCAGAAGCCCACAGAGCCAGCCCAGTCCTCCCCATCGGGGGCTCGTACCCCATTCCTCCCTCACCTCTTTCCACTTACCCTTCCCTAGCCCCCCTTCCTGATGTACAAAATAAAGAAAATGTGTGGTCAAAAATAGAATCTCTCTTTATTGAACAAAACTCGGGGAGACTGGGAAAAGGAGGTGGGAGAGGGGAAGAGAGAGGGTGGGAGAGGGGGGGGCAACTACAATGATCAGAGGTTTGGAACAGGTCCCATATGAAGAGAGGCTAAAGAGACTGGGACTTTTCAGTTTAGAAAAGAGGAGACTGAGGGGGGATAGGATAGAGGTCTATAAAAGCATGAGTGGGGTGCAGAGGGTGCATCAAGAAAAGTTCTTCATTAGTTCCCATAAAGAAGGACTAGAGGACACCAAAGGAAAGGAATGGGTAGCAGGCTTCAAACTAGTAACAGAAAGTTGTTCTTCACAAAGCAAAGAGTCAACCTGTGGAACTCCTTGCTGCAGGAGACTGTGAAGGCTAGAACTAGAACAGAGTTTAAAGAGAAGTGAGATAAAGTGATGGAGGTTGGGTCCATGGAGTGGTATTAGCCAGGGGGTAGGAGTGGTGTCCCTGCCCAAAGTTTGTGGAAGGCTGGAGAGGGATGGTACGAGACAAATGGCTTGGTCACTGTCTTCGGTCCATCCCCTCCAGGGTCTCTAGGGTTGGCCGCTGTCGGCAGACAGGCTACTGGGCTAGATGGACCTTTGGTCTGACCCAGTACGGCCATTGTAAGCTCAGGGCTCAGGGTCAGGGGTCTCAGTGGACCACCTTGATTTTCATGCACACCTGCTCCTGGGTGGCCAGGCTGGCAGGTCTCCTGCCCTAGATGGCCACTTTCCTGTGCCTAGTGCGGAGGTCGTGGACAAGGTCCACGATGTCCGCACTAGACCAGGCGGGTGCCTGCCTCTTGCGGTCCCGGGCAAGCTCCCGGGAGCTGCCAGCCTGGTCCCGGGAAGAGGGGGAGGGCTGAGAGGCATCGGGTGGCTGGCTCGAGCCGTGCCAGGTGCAGGGTCTGCTGGCTGGGTGCTGGCAGGCTTGCACCTGGCATGGGCACTGTAGCCAGCCCGTGCCCCTTTAAGGGGTTCGGGGCCGGGAGGGGGGCAGACGAGTTTCCCTGGTGTTGGCCAGAGTGGCCACCAGGGAAAGCTGGGGAGGGCTAGCCTCCCACTAGTTCGAATTAAGGGGCTACACACCCCTTAATTCGAACTAGGCTTAGTCCTCGTAGAATGAGGTTTACCTAGTTCAAACTAAGCGCTCCGCTAGTGTAGCACCTATCAAAGTTAATTCGAACTAACATCCGTTAGTTTGAATTAACTTTGTAGTGTAGACATACCCCAACAGAGTGTTGAAATAACATAAAGCCAAGTTTGCCTTCCCACACTCACTATAGTATCTAGTAAATAATTTCCTAGAGAGATTTGCCAATGAGTGGCCATAAACTATGGAAACTCACAGGCTCTAAGAGGTGAGTGGCCACAAAAAGCCAATAAGTAAGCTTGTGGAGCCAAATCTATTTTTCATTGGGGGTACAGTGAGACTGGGGGGGGGTTTTCGGGATAGAGGTATCCCGAAAAAACTCCACTGCATCCAGGGAACATGTTTGCTCTTCTGCTTTTTTTTGCAGAAGAGCAAGCATGCTCTTTCGGAAGCCCCTGTATTCCTCATTCTACAAGGAAGAAGGAGGTTTTCCCCCCCAACATCTGGCCCTTTTGCGTACCTTTTTCTGCCAAAATCTTGTAGTCTAGCCGTATCCTGAGGACTTCCCAGAGAAGTAGTTTCCAGAGAGTAGTTATCAGTGGTTCACAGTCATGCTGAAAGGGCATAAGGAGTGGGGTTCCACAAGGATCTGTTCTGGCACTAGTTCTGTTCATCATCTTCATTAGCGAAAATGGTATTGAGAGTATGTTTGTAAAGTCTGCAGATGATACCAAACTGGGAGGGGCTGCAAGTGCTTTGCAGGATAGCATGAAAATTCAAAATGATCTGGAGAAATGGTCTGAGGTAAATAGGACGAAATTCAATAAAAACAAACACAATTTATTCTGATTAGGAAAAAAAATCCATTGCACACATAAAAAATGGGAAATGACTGTGGCTAAGAATTGAGGGGGTGATAATGGACCACAGCTGAACTGAGTCAACAATGTCACACTGTTGCAAAAAAAGCAAACATCATCCTGAGATGTATTAGCAAGAGTGTTGTAAACAAGACACAAGAGATAATTCTTCTGCTCTGCTCTGTGCTAATTAGGCCTTATCTGGAGTATTGTGTCCAGTTCTGGGTGCCACATTTCAAGAAAGATGTGGACAAATTGGAGAAGGTCTAGAGAAGAGTAATGAAAATTATTAAAGGTCTAGAATGCATGACCTATGAGGGGAGATTGAAAAAATTGGGTTTGTTTGGTATGGAACAGAGAAGGCTGAGATAGCCATGATAGCAGCTTTCTAATACCTAAAAGGTTGTTACAAGGATCAGGGAGAAAAATTATTCTCCTTGACCGCTAAGGATAGGACAAAAAGCAATGTGTTTAAATTACATCAAGGGAGATTTAGGATGGACATTAGGAAAAACTTCCTGTCAGGATGGTTAAGCACTAGAATAAATTGCCTAAGGAGGTTGTGGAATCTCCATCATTGGAGATATTTAAGAGCAGACTGGACAAACACCTATCAAGGATAGGCTAGATAGTGCTTGGTCCTCCCATGAGCACAGGTGACTGGACTCGATGACCTTTAGAAATATCTTCCAGTTCTATGATTTTATGATTTAAAAAAAATTGTATTAAGTTAAAGTTACAAAACCTACTGCATCATACATTACTGCTTATGCGGAATCTGGTTACTCTTCAAAGAACCAGGCTAAAGATTATCTTCCTCTGCTGTATGCTACAAATAATGACTAAATTCATAACTATCTGTTGGGGGCTCTCTTGTGTACGTACTTGGTGCAAAAGCTTTTGCTTTACAAGGATAGTCCCTATTTTTATACCTCAATTCAATGCAAAGTTTTGCAGTTAACAGTAAAAAAAAATGTGTTCTGTTTAAAATATAGATCATGTACTGAAGAATTAAACAAGCAGTCAGGAAATCTGATATCTTATGATTTTGTCATAAAATAAATGTCTTTAATAATATCTTCCTCCAAACCATCCAACTCCTGGACACAACCATCACATACGCAAGTATGTTCTCCTTTCCTCATAATCCTTCCAACAGAGTGCCTCTCTACTAGCAAACATATGGTGGATCTTAACTGGAGGCAAATCCCACCTATATACAGTAATGTATAAACATTTTCTTTATACATTGAAGATGTATAGTTCCTTTTCCAAATAGAGACTCTTCTAGATCAATTTCTTTGTCCAAAAATCCTCTCCCATATTTTGCTCTGGGCTTCTCTCTTATCGACACCTTTTTCAATCAGAATTGTATATCTTAAAAACTAAAGATATACTTTTTCCAGCTTTCTCCTTGGTCAATGACTCAACTGTAATTAAAGGTATAGCTACAGCTGCTTTTTATCCATATTTCATAATAAAATGTTTGACTTTTTAAATATGGATCAGTGGAAGATTTTTATATTATCTCCATTATTTTATATCTCTTGGTATGATTTCAAATCAGGACCCGGAAAAAATATCAAAATCAAGTCATCTCGGTTCTTATCCACAACGAATAGTTGGTAATTTTTACCTGTAAGATTTTATAGGGATAAAAAATGTGTTCAAAGTTCCTATTCCTAAAGTGATCAGACCACTTTTTTTATGACTTAAATTTTGTTTTAATCCGAAGATTACTTAACATTCCCAAGGTCCTTTTTTGTATTTCCCATTGAGTAAGAGGTAAGGCAATCCAATGACTTGCTCAAATTCATGACATGAGTCAGTGGTTCATTCTGGATTTGAATTCAGGGTCCTGGTCATGTTGTCTTGTTCTGTGGCCTTATCCACATGTATAAGTTGTACCTCTTGAACTATTTCAGTGTAGTTAAAGTGGTACACCCTTCCCACCGCTCCACCACCCACGGTCATTGACTTTAGCATATACATTTTCAGAGTATTTTAAAAGGGAAAATCTTTGGGTCTTTGCACAGCTGTGACTCTCTCTATCCTCCATTATCCCTGTTACTATCACATAGGTATAGACCCTGCTGAAATCTCTTGAATCTGGCTGAAATAGCTCATTCCTTGTCTTACAAACCATTTCTTTCTCCAGCCTCAGAGGACAGTGCCCTTTAAAAACTGCTTAGTTCAGCGGTCTCCAACCTTGTTAAGCACCAGATCACTTTTTGAATTTAAGTGCAATCCAGGATCTACCTCAAATCCAAATACCCTTGCTCCGCCTCCTTCCTGCTTCTTCTCCAAGGCCCAGCCTCTGTTCACTCCGTCCTCCCCCCCTTTCACCAGGCAGGGGCAGAGGGTTCGGGCATGGGCTCTGGTCTTGGGCTAAGGGATTTGGAGTGTGAGAGGGGCTCTGAGCTAAGCCTGAGGCCGGGAGTTGGGGTGCAGGAGGGGGATCAGGGTACAGGCTCCGTATGAGAGTTTGCATCCAGGGGGCTCAGGATTAGGGCAGGGGTTTCGGGTGTCAGAGGGGGTACATAATTGGGGCAGGGGTTTGGAACTGGCTTCAGCTGGGCACTGCTTATCTCAGGTGGCTCCTGGGTGGTGGTGCAGTGGGGCTAAGGCAGGCTCACCCCTGCCCTGGCCCTGGCCCTGTACTACTCTCAAAAGCAGCCAGCAAACTCCCTCCATCCCAAGCCCTGTTGTGCCTGCCCATCTGTTCTGTGGCGGTAGAATGCAGGGTGGGAGAGGGCACCCTGACATCAGCATCCCCTCCTCTCCCTTCCCTGCTCTGCACCTCAAGCAGGAGTCTCCCAGGAAGGGGCAGCTCCAAGGTAAAGGGCAGGAGATGCGCAGCAGTGTGTGTGTGTGTGTGGGGGGGGGGGGGTGGAGTGGATGTGGGAGAGGAGCAGGGGGATAGCTGAAGAGCTGGCACTTGATAGCCTCTTGGCCAAACCAGTCAGGATCACCTGTCAGAGGCTCAGGATCTACCAGTAGATCCAGATCAACTGATTGGTGACCACTGGCTTAGTCCATTTGATCACCCCTCTTCTCTTAAGACCAAATCACTTGTTAGCTGTGAATGGCCCTGTGATGTTTTAGTTGCCAGCGTTGGCAGAACAAGTCTTGCAACTTGTTGGAGACGAGGTGGAAGATCTTTAAAGCTGATACCTAACCACTGTCTTCAAGTGTGCTCTGGGGTGCTTTTATCTAGGACCATTCCTGGCAACAGGCCACCTAAGAAGTCGTCTAATAAATACAGGAAGGTCTTTTAACCCTTAGGTGTAATAACTTCACATGGTCACATCAATGTTCACAAAATTATTACATTTATTATTTTACAGTTCTACAGCTGTCACAATGTCTTACCCAGGGCCGGATTAAGACTTTTAGAGGCCCTAAGCACTGAAAAGATTATGGTGCCCCCCCAAATGTAATTCAAAATAAAAACAATACTATACCGTAAAATAAAATTGTATTTTTCGAAATGACACAAAACTGACAAGTCTTCTGAAATTAAAATAGCTTCTTTCTAGATTTTCTGATTGCAAAATTCTGGATACGTTCATCGAAGCTGACTTGATGAAGCACATCCGCTTCCATACACAATAGGGAAAGTGAATCGAGTCTGTCCTAACACGTTGTTGTTCTCTGAGGGTTTTATATTCTTTTCAGCTGAGAAGAAGAGCATTCTGCGGAGTTCTGACTTTTCCCACAATGACAACTTCGATGCTTTTTTTGAAATATCAAATTTTTTAAAAAAAATCTCTTTTTTTGTGGTGCCCCTGCTTTGCTGGTGCCTTAAGCACGTGCTTAGTCTGCTTATTGGATAATCTAGCCCTGGTCTTACCCCTAGTGTAAGAGAATTGTATAAAAGCTGTGTTAAAATATCATACAATATGAAAAGAAGCACACTGAGCATCTATATTTTCTTCTAAAATGCATGCATCCAGCCTGCTCCAATGTGTATCTTTTAATTGAAGGAGGATTTTTCCCAAGACACATAGTGACATCAGCTCTAAACATGTGTCAGCTTGCAGTCTATTACGTATATGAGGCTCGTGGAAGACTTTTCACACTTTTAGCCTGCACTTATTTTATTTGTAGTCTACATTTTTTGAATAATTTATACAGCTCCTCTGAGGCTCACAGTGCTTTGCAAATATTAATGTTAACTATTTAAGCCTCCCCAAGTCCCCTGTAAGATAGGGCACTATCCTTATTTTATACACAGATATACTGAGGCATAGAGAAGGGAAATGGCTTGTTCAGTACCATGATAAGAATCAGTGGGATGGTTACAGCTTAAGTTATGAAACTCATATACTTCCAGGCTGTGTCTAGACTGCATCCCTTTTCCGTAAAAGGGATGCAAATTAGACACATCGCAATTGTGGAATAAGGAATAAAGGATCTTTTCCGAAAAATCCCTTATTCCTTTTTTTAAAGAGGAATAAGGGATCTTTCGGAAAAGGCTTTATTTTCTGAAAGATCCCCGTCTAAACTGGCGCTTTTTTCCGGCAAAGCTCCGAGCCGGAAAAAAGCGGCAGCCATGTTTATGCAAATGAAGTGGGGGGGATTTAAATCCCCGCTTCATTTGCAATTGCGATGTGTCTAATTTGCATCCCTTTTACAGAAAAGGGATGCAGTCTAGACACAGCCCCAATGTAATGTAAGGATGGCTTGGTATATGCAGTGCACAGGCCTGCTGACAGGGGGAGGAGAATGCAAAGGGGCAACTGCCCTAGGGCCCAAAAATTTAAAGGGACCCAGAGTTCCCGCCCACCACCATTGCTATTGCAGCAGCGATGGCAGCAGCCAAAACTCTGGGCCCTTTAAATTGCCACTGGAGCCTTGCACAGTGCACTGCAGTGCCTTGGATGGCATGCTCTGGAGGGCGCTGGGCGAGGGGCATGGTCCAGACAGTGCTGAGGGCTGGCTGTCCTGTTCCTTCTGTCCCTTCCAGGAGTGTGGAGCAAGGGCCCCTCCATCTTGCCCAAGGACCTGCTGAGCTATGAGTCCACCTGGCAGTCCCTAAGGATTTTTGACTACTGTACAGAATGTTCAGAGATTCTAGAATCTCTGCGATTGGTCATCATAGCGCTATTACTCAGTTGAGAGTTCTTGAGTAAAAAATGTTTAATTCAGATATAGAAATGCATTTATATATTATGCACAAGTGAACTTTGAGTTTTATTAGTAATACCTCTAGAATGGGATGTAAGAACATTCTTATATATAAAACTGATGTGGTGAATACTATGAGCATAGCAGGGGAATTCTTGAGGAATTTCTTCCTGTTTCTTCAGATTACCATAAATATGTTTACCATATGCAATGGTATAAATGGAGATTGATTGGAGTTTCTTGAAATGTGCCCACTAAGATGTTTCAATATGTAGATTGCATTTTCTAGGAGATGTGAAGATAATTTAAGCAAAATCAGATGTATGGAAACTTTTGTGGTTTACTTTGTTTCCCTTTCTCCTCAGCTTTGTTTCAGGGCTTTCTAATTTTAATGGGGATTGTTGATAATAGGAATTATAGTATACATGATACTGAAAACTATTTCAATCTATGTTCTTGGTACATAGAGACTCAACAATATTCTGAAGGAAGGATGTTCTTGAATGGATAATTAATTGTATGTTAGTCAATCTAAAGTATAAGATTTATGAAAGTCTGAACTGAAACCGTTTACTATTGGGAAGAGAAGAAAGCAACTGGCACATGATACCCCAAACAGTAAGTGTTTGTAAATCTTGTAATCTTTGGATTGAATGTTATGTCCTATGCAATGGGCTACATATGAAAAATACTCTGAGACCCTGCCCATGGAATTTGTGGGTGCAAAACCTTCATTTACATGTGCAATTTCAGAAATCCTTTTACTTATAGTGAGCAAGTTATGTTGCTGCACACCCCATTGTTAACTTCCCCATTTTGTAATAAGAGAAAGATATTCAGAAGCCTTATCACACTCTGAGAGTCAGTGCTTTATGAATTGACAAAGATGGTGATATTCTGTGTTACTATTGCGTATGGTATCATGTACACATCAAAGCAATGATATGCTGGAAATGCACTTGACTATAATCAGCAGAGTCAATTTTTTTTTTACTAGTCATCTTATTTGCTTCCATTTGCCTGAGGCTTATATTTTAAAAGTTTACTGTTCGTGATTTGTTTTCTCAGGCTATGTCTAGACTGCGGGCTTCTTTCGGAAGAAGCTTTTCTGGGAGAGATCTTCCAAAAAAACTTCTTCTGAAAGAGAGCGTCTACACTGTGAAAGCGCATTGAAAAATCGATTTGCTTTTTTGACAGATAGCATCCATTCAGTGTGGACTCTATCTCACATGTAAGCTATGATTACTATGGGCAGAATGGCCACCAGGGCACTTGTGCTTTTTCCTCTTTCATCTTCTTGCGAAAGAACTCCCTCATCACCGTCCACACACACATTTTTCTGAAAGAGCTCTTTTGGAAAAAGGCTTCTTCCTTGTAGAAAGAGGTTTACTAATGTGGAAAAAAAACCCAGTTCTTTTGATTTTTTTTTGAAAGAACGCGATTACAATGTGGATGTAATAGAAGTTTTTTCGGAAAAAACACCGTAGTGTAGACGTACTCTTAGCTACTCTATCTCATTTGCGAGCTGGAGCAGGATATTGCTGAATTTGGAAAAATTGATTAATATTTCTATTGCATACTTCAGAACTATGTGCCTTTTACTGAAGGGGGTGTGATTGTTGTTGTTGCTTCAACTCGACGCACATATATATTTAGTTATTTTAAAAATTATATCAAATTGTTTATTGTAAAGACATTGATCACGTGTGTCAGAGTGCACCAACTGTTGGATTCCCTAAACCAGAACATATTCACTATGTACTATAGCCCTGTATTTTCTGAAAGGGTTTTGTGCACAACTGACAGAGGTTTGACAGGTATTTGTCTTGTGAATGAAACCATGAAGCAATCTTACTCAGCTGAGCTGGAGGCAGGGAGCAGGGCTTAAGATGCAAGTTAGCTTTTAAAGGCTATGTACCCTTTTAAGAAAAAAATCTAATGACTATTTAGAATAAACTGTGGCATTAATTGTAGTTGGTTGTCTATAAAAAGAATAAGGCATTGCTTAATTACATTTAAATGCATAATACAAAAATGGATCTTGATTAGAGAGAGAACTATCAGGCTAATTCTTTTCTTGGGTAATGAGTGATATGTATAAAGAAAAATTGGATTAGCTTGTGGGGCTGTCACCAGCTTCCTCTAGTTGGTTTTGAATCTTCAAATAGACATTGAAACACAGGTGTAATTCAGACTTCAGGGATTTTCTCCTCTTTAGACAAAGATTCCTTGCTTCCAAATGTGAAAATATTCCTTCTATACTTTGTGGGGGTTCAGGAGGGAAGCAACTGCATAAATTGGCATATATAGCTCTTCATGGCATAATATGCAATCATGTTAACATCATGAAATTATTTCAGCATTGCTTTTTTATTATGGTTTTGAAACCTTGTTTAAAAATTATAGATGTTAATCTAGGAGGGGCAGATCAGAGAGGACAGGTGTCCCAAAGCACTGCTGGGGAAAACAAGGGTGCTGAGGAGAATTATTTTCTGAAAGATTGAAACCAGCCTAGTTGTGTGAAGTCTATTTTTAGAATGCATTAGGCTGCAATATGGTATAAGATTCAAAGAGCAGCAGGTGTCAGAGAATCTGTTCACTGACGCGCCAAGATACAGCAGCAAAGCTTTAGTAAATTCATTTTCTAAGCTGCAAATAGGGCTCTGACATGGTGTGAAATTCTGCTAAACTGAACTTCTTCAGCTCCTGCTCTTGCATGTCATGAATTTACTGTAATCACCCACTGCAATCTGGCTGGGTGAAGTTTGGAAATGCTGGCAATTAGCCATTTCAAGGGAAATGTTTTGCTTTCAGATATAATACATCTCCTCTCACTCTTCCATCAAAAGAATCCCCAAGGGAAAGAGGGCCAGTGGAGTCTCTGAAAAGATATAATTAATAGCATTGAACAGACTGAGTCTCATACCTTTACCTGCAGAGGAGGGCGTATATTGACCAATAGCATATACTGACTGGGATGTTATTGTCTGCATGAAACCACTGTTTTTCTTTTTAAATATTTCAGGTGGAGATTTATAACCTAAATCTCTCTCTGTGCTAGAGAATGGAACCCTTTGTAAATTGCATCAGCTTAAATATAAAAAGTTAAAAATCTTCCATGCTTGTTACCCTCCAGCACTGATTCTTAGCATACCAAATTTCTTTGGTGTGAGCTATTGACAAGATTTAAGAGCTGGACACAGCCAAGAGGCTGAGTGGATGCTGAGTGTCCTTGACTCCCCCGGGCTTCTCATCCCATGAGAGCTGCCAAAGTCTGTCTCCACTGTTTCTGCAATTTGTGGAGGAGGGCTGGCTGAACCTGGATCAGCTTCCCCTCCCAGCCCAGCTGCTCTTCTCCAAACACTGTCAGGGTGGACAGGGCCTGCTTTTTGCTGCCTACCCCCATGGAGTTACCTCTTCAAAGCAATGTTCCATTGCTGCTCCCATTAATTTCTGAGCAGGGTGCAAAAGCCTTTGAAGAAGATTCAGCTTCCATTGCAAACTCAGATTAAACATCATAAAGCAAAAAAGCTCTCCCTTGTTTAATTGTACACAATCTAGCAACATTTTGAATAGACGAGAGCTCTGCTTTTTAAAATCTTGTTTGCTCTGACTGTTCAGTGAAGTTGCATCCTTTTCAGGGATTCTTGTCCTTCACAGAGAACTCAGCAAGCCATAGCAATAGGGACAGTGTTTTGAAATTGCCACTCTGCGTGGGAGAGTCAGGCTGCTCTGACTAGGTTAAAACAGCTCTGAAAATGCTCAGAAGCAGCAGAGGAGATCAAAAGGGGATAGTTTAGGCTCAGAGAAGCCTGTAGAATTAATGCAGAGAGCCACCTCAGACGGGGCAACAGCAGGTAAAGAGGGAGATTTGCAGAGATCATATATAATCAATGGGGCAGCATTGCCAGTCCTGGGGAATAGCACACTAGCAAATAAGAAGGATTTTATGCAGATTTTGAAAGGGACTTGCCAGTCCTTTTCTCTGATGCAGCTCCATATCTGACAGGAGAAAGGGCAGAAAAATAGAATTAAGTGAGGACTATTTTTGTGGTGCACTTACTTGATTGGTTGAATATTCGCAGTGGCTATGTCTAGACTGGCAAGTTTTTCCACAAAATCATCTGATTTTGTGGAAAAACTTGCCAGCTGTCTACACTGGCCGCTTGAATTTCTGCAAGAACACTGATGATCTCATGTAAGATTGTCAGTGTTCTTGCGGAAATACTGTGCTGCTCCCGTTTGGGCAAAAGCCCTCTTGTGCAAATCATTTGCGCAAGAGGGCCAGTGTAAACAGCACAGTACTGTTTTCCGCAAAAAAGCCCCGATCACAAAAATGGCGATCGGGGCTTTTTTGCGGAAAACCGTGTCTAGATTGGCACGGACACTTTTCCGCAAAAAGTGCTTTTGCGGAAAAACATCCTGCCAATCTAGACGTGCTTTTCCAAAAATGCTTTTAACGGAAAAGTTTTCCGTTAAAAGCATTTTCGGAAAATCATGCCAGTGTAGATGTAGCCAGTGTGTCTTTGTTGGGAGTCGGAACTCTTCTTCAGCCAATCAAGCTGCTGCATTTGGCTATGGCATTTTCTAAGGAAAGATAGTGGATAAAAATTAAAACCTTCAGAGAGGAAACAGGATTTAACTTGTGTATGATATCCCGGGATGCAGCCAGTCTGCCTCATTTGCTTCATCTATGATATTTCTTGTAGAGGATGATCCTCCAAATACTGTATTATGTTAAATGTTCCGAATCCATCCTTTGTTTAATGCATAGTACAGGTTTTTAGCTATTTGATCCAAACCCTTACACAGAGGTGGGACCAGATACAGCAAGTTGCTAAGCCCCCGCAACTGTCGTAGAGTTTGTTGGCACTGGAGAATGTTCAGGACTTTGTTGGAATGCCCCATAAAAGGGCCAAATACTGCAGAAGTACTTAAAAATGGGCTTAATTATTGGTTTGTCAGCAAAATCCATATTAGCATGTGCAAAAATAGAGCTGCGTACCTCAATACCCAAATATTAATTTGGGAAGACACAGAGATGCACCTGAAGATACTGACCCCTTTATTCTTGGTCTGGCTGTGCTGGGCTTGGTGAAGGACCTCAGGCATGTAAGGAGAGGGGGAACAGTGGCTCTAACTTGTGCCTGGCTACGTATGCTCTTAAGGGGTTGTACCGAGAGCTGGGAATGGCTGACATACAAAAATGAACGTGTGGTCAGTTGCATTTTCTCCTGGTCATACTCCTGCATTGAGGACTGCAAGAGGGGTGACATATATGGCATTTGGGGATTCTTCCTCGACTGGTTTTACTGCCCCTTTGTGCCAGTGGAGAAGCACAAAAGGGCTGTAGCAGATCTGAGAATTGAGCCCAGTAGGTGCTTTCTTGGCTGTTTGCTATTCTAATGCATAGGAACACAATCATGAACCACACAATAATGCAGGGAAGTCAGTTACTTGCTTAACGGGCTGGCACTCCCCTCCCCTGAGCACTCCCGTCTGGCTAAATACGTGTGCCTGCACTTGCTCAGTTGTCAGCCTCTTTGGCTATTCAGCCCACCAGCTGAGTCACACCCCTGTGTGAATCACTCAAAACCCTTTCTCAGTGCCCTCTCAGTCTGTTCCCCACTGAGAGAGAATGGTGCCTCCAGGGCTTCCCCTCCTGGAGACAGCTTCCTTGTCCTTACCTTAGGGCGGGGGTCAGCAACCTTTTCAAACCAAAGAGCCAAACTACATCAAAATTCAGAACAAGTGGTCAACAAAGAGCCAGTATAGGAATCCCCGTTTGCATGACTGAAAAGATACAACTTAATAGTATTGATAATTGACATAATGAATTATGGGGGTGCAGGAATTTGGGGTTGGAGAATATGAGGGGCTCAGGGCAGGGGATTTGGGTGAATGATGGACTCAGAGCACAAGGTTGGGGTAGGCTGCAGGAGAGTTATGGCAGGGGACTGGGTTGTAAGGGTGCTGGAGTTTAGGGATGTGGGGATATGAAGGGCTCAGGGCAGGGGGTTTAGGTGTACGATCGGCTCAGCGTTGGTTGTGTGGGGGTGCAGGAGTGTTATGATGCTGCGGCCAGATGGGAGCTGGGTTTGTTGGCCAGGCTTCATTTTTAAATAAAGTAAAATATTACACCCAGCACAAAGATTTCAACATTGTCTTTATTTACAGCAGCAGTGAGGAACCCTTTTGGGTCAGGAGCCACTGATCCACAGATAAATCAGTTGGAGAGCACACAAGTGAGAAGTAAAAAAGCAAAAAAGCAAAAAACCAACTATGGTTGGGGTTGGGGGGAGGAGCGGGGGGGACTCCGGCCCTCAGAACAGATTTACTTTTTCTGCAGTTCCAGAATTAGGTGATTTTGTGCCCCCCCCCAGGCTCTGGGGTAGGGCCAAAAATAAGGGGTTAAGTGTGTGGGACAGGGCTGCCAGTGAATGGGATAGGGATGGGGGGCAGGTAGGGTGCAGGAGGGGGTGAGTGTGTGAGGTCTGGGTGGGAGGTAGGGTGCAGGAACAGGCTGGGAGTAGGGTGTCTGGCAAGGGGGAGGGGACAGGACTGGGCTGCAGGTAGGCTGTCTGGCCAGGGAACTGGGGGCAGGAGTGGGCTGGAGGCAGGGTGTCTGGCTGGGGGTGTATGAGTGATAGGGTGGGGATGTAGGGTCTGGGCATAAGGAGGTAAGGGGGGCACTTACTTGCTTTTGCAGTTTTGCTGCACTGTGTAACACAGCCTTCTGCTGCTCCCATTCACCGGAAGGAAGCCTCTAGGAAGGATACACAGGGGAAGCCAACAGGAAATGTGTTCCAGGGGAAGGAAAATGGCCATGCGCATGGAGCCATTTTGCTGGGGGCAGGAAAAGGACAGTGCACATTTGCTGCTTGTTCTCTGTATGCCAGATCCGGTGGGGAGGCTCGGGGCTTTCTACCCCCTACCCTCTCCTGCAGGAAGCCAGCACTGGCATTCCAATCTTGTGGCGGGAGGAGAGCCAGTAGCGCTAGCAGTGGCTCTTTGCTGTGGGGAAGATACAGCAGGCTGAGGTGGAGCTCCAAGAGAGCCATATCTGGCTCCCTAGTGAGCCATGTTTGGCTCATGAGCCATAGGTCACCAATTCCTGCCTTAGAGCCTTATCTCAGTCTCATTATCAATTCACGCTTGCTCCCACACAGAGCTCTCCAAGGTGCTGCTCCCTCAGCTAGCCAGCCTTTACTCCTTCACACTTCACTGACTTTGGTCCCGCAGCTTGGAATACTGTGTACAGTTCTGGTCTCCCATGTTTAAGAAGGATGAATTCAAACTGGAACAGGTACGAAGAAGGGCCACTAGGATGATTCGAGGAATGGAAAACCTGTCTTATGAAAGGAGACTCAAGGAACTTGGCTTGTTTACCTTAACCAAAAGGAGGCCGAGGGGAGATATGATTGCTCTCTTTAAATATATTAGAGGGATAAATGCCAAGGAGGGAGAGGAATTATTTAAACTCAATACCAATGTGGACACAAGAACAAATGGATATAAGCTGGCTATTAGGAAGTTTAGACTCAAAATTAGGCAAAGGTTTCTAACCATCAGAGGAGTGAAGTTCTGGAACAGCCTTCCAAGGGAAGTAGTGGGGGCAAAAGACCTATCTGACTTCAAGATAAAGCTAGATGGGTTTATGAAGGGGATGGTTTGATGAGGTAACATGACCTTGGCAATTAACTGACCTTTCACTGTCAGTGGTAAATAGGCCAATGGTGGGAAGATAGGAGTTGCTTTAGAGAACTTTTTTCTGTGTGTCTGGCTCATGAGTCTTGCCCACATGCTCAGGGTACAGCTGATCACCATATTTAGGGTCGGGAAAGAATTTTCCTCCAGGGTACATTGGCAGAGACCCTGGAGGTTTTTCGCCTTCCTCTGTAGCATGGGGCACGGGTCACTAGCGGGAGGATTCTCTGCATCTTGGGGTCTTTGAACCATCCTTTCAAGGACTTCAATATCTGAAATATAGGTGAGAGGATTATTCTAGCAGCAGGTGGGTGAGATTCTGTGGCCTGCATTGTGCAGGGGGTTAGACTAGATGATCAAAATGGTCCCTTATGACCTTAAAATCTATGAGTCTATGAGCTTCTTTTTATAGGCCTTCCTGACCCCTGATTGGTTGCTTTCTCTGCAGCCACTCTAGCTTGCCTTGGAGGACATCTCTATGGTTCTCTTCTGGGGTAGGGTGTGGCAGGACTACAAGTGATTTTGGGGGACTGGTTCACACCATCACACTTGCCTTTTTTTTTTTTTGCCCCTTCTAATATTTGGAATGCAGTTTTAGTGGTGTGGAACTTACTCATACTTTGTGTTAAAATGCACTGCTAAGTGAAACATCATGCTCTGTGGTTTCATAGCTGATATTTTGGTGCTGTTTTTCCTTCATAGATGAAACAGTTTTATTAATGGAGTTGTACAAAATTTATCTGGGCTGGGAGTTTAATGGACTCCTGAAACACGGGCAAGATGGCCCTGCCAATTTGTAGGCAAACATAGCCAGTTTGTGGTTTCAGGTGAAAACCATGTCAAATCCCACTTGTTCAATAAAGTTTTGACTCCAAGTGCAATTTGGTTGTTTTGTTAAGCTTCTTGGGTCCAAGAGATCCTGAGACCCAGGCCAAAACCCAGAATAATCAAAATGTTTGATTTCACTGGGACTATTCACATGCCTGAGCCAGCCACATTCCTAAACACATGCTGAAAATTAAGCATGTGTTTTAAGAACCTGGCTGAATCAAGAGACAAATTCCGGTGGAATCCTCGAGAATAATACAGTTACATACTGCTCTAGATTAATAGATTCCAAGACTAGGTGGGACCACTATGATCAAATCTCTAAAATATATACATGTTGATTAGTTCTAAACAAATAGTAGATAATCAAGTCACTTCTATACCTTCTCTATGTTAAGCCAAATAGATTGCATTCCTTGAGTCTATCACTATAAGACATATTGGCTAATCCTTTAATCATTTTTGTGGCTGTTCTCTGAAACCTCTCTAGTCTGTCAACATCTTCTCTGAGTTGTGGCCACCAGACATAGTATCTCAGCATCACTCACATGCGGGCCAAATATAGAGGTGAAATAACTTCTGTACTACTGCTTGAAATTCCCCTTTACATGCCCCCTAGGATCTCATTAGCGACAACGTCACACTGGGATCTTGGGTGCAGTTGGTTACCATGGTGCTGGAATGCCACGGATGGAGATGCTGAGCTGCGCCCTCCTACACCTGTTCACACTTTTCACTGCCTCAGGCTGAGGTCTCACCTAGAGTTTCCAGCTCTCCTGGACTGGACGCCATTGCTGCAAATGGCATCTGGGCTTTGAGAGCTGGCAACCTAGCCATGACTGGAGGTAGACCTGGACTGGCAGCAGGACCCTGAGCAGCAGTGGATCTTCTAGGGCTGGTGGCTTGGACCGCAGGGACAGTAGGTGGGGGGATCGCAGGGGGCGTGTGTGTGCTGAAGCTGGAGACAGGTTGGCAGTGGGGCCAGCTTCTGGGCATGGTGAAGCTGGGTACAAAACCTGGGGTTGCTACAGCACTCCTGCATCATTACTTCCTTCTACCTATGGATGGTTGTCCTCTACAACTCCCAAATCTCTTCCAGAGTCACTGCTTTCCAGTTTAAAATCCCCCATCCTATAAATATGGCTGCTATTCTTTGCTCTTGGATGCATGCCCTTACATTTAGCCTTGTTAAAAGCATGTGTTTGCTTGTGCACAGTTTACCAAGCTATTCTGATTGCTCTTCACAGTGACCTGTCATCATTATGTCATCATTATGACACTTGTTGTGGCATTTAAAAAATTTATCAGTGATTTTATGTTTCCTTCCAGATCATTGATAAAAAGATTGGATAGTATAGGACCAAGAAGCAATCCCTTTAGGCCCCCACTAGAAACACACCCATTCAACGACAATTCTCCATTTACAATTACATTTCGAGACCTATCCATTAGCCATGAAATGGATGAAACACAAACATTGTGTGGGTGTAATATCCTTTGACTTTGTATCACACTATTACCTTATTGACCAAATTAGTAATCTCATAAAAAGATCAAGTTGGTTTGGCAGGATCTATTTTTCATAAACCCATGCTGATTTGCATTACATCTACAAGCTCATTTGTCTGTATTAATCATAAAACCCAGAATACATTGGGTTAGTTACTAGAGTGAGGATGCAGATTCTGACAGGCACCTATAGTCACCACTGATGCGGAGGTAAAATTAAATCTGTATTGTTCAGTAGGGTATGTCTATATAGCAGGGTTATTTTGGAATAACTAATGACAGTGCTTTTTTGTGACAGTACGCACCAGTACAGTGTACTGGCACCTTTTTTTGGGAGCAATCTCACTCGGCCACTTTTTCCCGGCACAGCCCCCAGCCTGACTGACTCCTTCTGCAGGAACAGCAAGATGAAACTCAATTTAGTATGTTTTCATGTATTAATTCTTTAAAATCAAAGTAATAAACAGCATATACAAATGTCTTATAGTTTATTTTTTTTATTCTACAATCCCTATTTATTTCAACATGATTATAAAAGTTTATCACAAATTCAATAGAAAAGGGCTTAGGGGACTCAGTAAGAAGAAGGGTGGAGAGGCATTTTTCAAATTTACTTTCCTCAAGAAATGAGTACAGGCACCTTTTTTTTTCTTTTTAAACAAACAAAGCACTGACTAACATTATTCCAAAACAACATAGTGAGCATCTACAATACATGCCTTTATTTTGAAATAATGTCAAGCTGGAGGAATTCTTATTCTTACTCATGATAAACCTCATCTCATGAGGAGTAAGGGAAGTCAAGAGGAGAGTGTTTTTCCTTTGACTTTCTGCTGTGTAGACAGTGCTAAAAGCTGAATTAAGCTATTTCAACTTAATCTATGCAATTGACGTAGCTGAAGTTGCGTATCTTAATTCAACTTTAACCCTGCTGTGTAGAGGTACTGTAAGTGGATAGATTAAATAAATAACAAACGGCTGTGTCTAGACTATAAAGTTCTATTGGGAAAAGATAAGCAAATTGCAAACGGCAATTCACGTATCTTTTTCTGCTTTTTTTCTGAAAGAGGCTTTTCTGACAATTGGCCTGTCTACACTGGACCAATTGTCAGAAAAAAAGCCTCCTTCAGAACATCCGTTCTTCCTCATAGAACGAGGCTTACAAGGATGACAAAAAAAGTGTCTGCTTTTCCAAAAAAAATTTCGGAAAAGCAGACGCATTCCTTGGACATGGCAGAGATTATCCGAGGTACCTGTGGTATCCTGGAAAGACTCTGTAGTCTAGACATACCCTCAAGGTTTTACTGGTATGCTAGCTGTATTTGTAGCCTATATAGAATTTTTTATTCTAAGTCATATTTTTTACAAGAAAACAAGATTTCAGACTGAGTTCTTCATCAGCACACTTAGGCCAAGGACTAGAGCCATGCAATTCAAATTTCATCCTTGCTATTTTAATTCAGAAATAATAAACATCATCATAGCAGCATGTTTACAGGTCTTATTACGTGGAGGAAAGCCTTAACCAAATTGCAACAAAAAATAGCTAGAATGTGCCCTGTAAAGGAAGCTTAAAATTTGGTTTCTGCCCTTTTACTTTTTAAAAATGTACAACGATCTGAAAGTCATTTTAACAATATTTCTCTGTTTGCTTTTAACCTCAGAAATAACAGGAATGCCAATGGTCTTCGCTGTTTATGCTGTATGATACCATCGGGATTTCAGAGGTGAAAACAAAGCATGTCTGATAGGGCACAAGGTGTTGAAACTTTGTAACAGAGGCAATCTTTCCCCCTGGAGTTTGCTGGGCACCTGAACTAAACAGGTGTTAAAAAGGAAATCAAAACAAAGACTTCCCCTCGCAACTGCTCTATTTTCACTTTCTTGCGGTATCATAATTTCAGTAGATCTCCAGTCATCACAGTCTCCCATGTAGCTAAGATTTGAATTTCTAATATAAAAAAATGCAGATTTTTATTTTATCTTGATTTCTTTTGTAGTTTGGGCAACTTTTCTTGTCATCTTTTACTTCATCATTTTTCCCTTTCACCAGCCTTGTTAAAGGCAGAATGTAGCTTCTCTGAATTAGGAATAAAGAGACACAAATCCACTGGTTGTTTTAATATTCATAGTGCTAATGAGCCCATGGCTTCACAGTCCACTGCCACCAAAACTGTGCAATGCTGCATATGATGCAACAGATACATAGCCATGTTAATAAAAGAACCATTCCTGTAGGGTAACCACAGCTAAACACCCTGGAAGTTTATGTACAGTAGGTATTTCATAGCTGAAATCCTAACTCCATTGTGGGTTATTTTGCAAATACACATGCTTAGGGTCATATCAGAGGTGAATGAAAATAATCCATTATTTCATCAAGCTGTTTAACCCTCTAAAATAATAATGAAATTTAATTAATAGTCAAATCTTGTATAGTGGAGGTATAGTGTTTAATAGGAAATGTAAATAACAGAATAATGCAAAGAGTATTTGTAGATCTTGAGAATTCAGATGGTTTAAAATAATTCATGTGTGTATATGCCAAGTCTGTGTGTGCATGCATATTTTAAATCTTTTGATTATTTAATATGAAGAACCACTACTGACTCTATCAATAGAATACTAGCAACTTTATTTTTCACTCTTCTTATTATTATGACATCTGTACAATTTTTTTTTTAATGCCTGGCATTTGTTGCGTCTGAAACTGTGCAGGCATGGCTTAGACCTGGAGATGTTAATGAGGAGAATCATTAGAGGTTGAAGACCCGTCATCTTGTGGTTAATTAGGGATTCAAATAAGTACCAATTTTAGTGATAACACTTCTCCTTTTGCAAGTTTGGTGAGCTTGCTGCATGACACAGCTAGAGCAGACAAAATAAAATTATACAAAAGATTTCCAGTGGTGGGCAGCCTATGGATTGCAGGCTTCATGCAGTGGTCCGCAGGCTTTATGTGTGGTCCGCAAACCATTTTGTTTCCTTTTGCCCATGTTCAGGGTTCTGCTGGTGTCCACCCACAGAGTTTTCCCCTCCCCTATTGGTATTACTAAAAGTGACATGAATGTAATGCAAAGGCATGTGAAGTAAGCAGCGTGCTAATTGCACACGACATGGACAGTGAAAGCCGTGCGCTCCCTCTGCATCCAATCAAAGTGCTGCTATAGTTCAATGAGCACACCCTGCAAATTCTAAGTATGCAAATGCAGTTAGCAAAACTACCCTATCCCGGGAGACCATTTTGGTTACAATAATCTTGCTGCCCACCAAGATAAAGGAGGGCCACTCATGTAGCCCACTCACTGGCCTAGGTTGCCCATCGCTATTTTAGTATATGGCACGGTAGCTGCTGGTTGTGCTAATGACAAAGTGCTGCCAACCGTGTTGGGAATGGGAGAGTACAAAGATCCTGAAGGTCTAGTGTCTCATGGTGGAGAACCTCACTTGAAGTTAAGTTAGGGTATGTCTACACTACCCCGCTAGTTCGAACTAGGAGGGTAATGTATGCATACCGCACTTGCTAATGAAGCCCGGGATTTGAATTTCCCGGGCTTCATTAGCATAAGCGGGGAGCCGCCATTTTTAAATCCCCGCTGCTTCGAACCCCGTGTAGCGCGGCTACACGGGGCTCGAACTAGGTAGTTCGGACTAGGGTGCCTATTCCGAACTACCGTTACTCCTCGTTTCACGAGGAGTAACGGTAGTTCGGAATAGGACCCTAGTCCGAACTACCTAGTTCGAGCCCCGTGTAGCCGCGCTACACGGGGTTCGAAGCAGCGGGGATTTAAAAATGGCGGCTCCCCGCTTATGCTAATGAAGCCCGGGAAATTCAAATCCCGGGCTTCATTAGCAAGTGCGGTATGCATACATTACCCCGCTAGTTCGAACTAGGAGGGTAGTGTAGACATACCCTTAGTGATTGTGCAAACATGGCCTGATCAACCTTCCTTTTATTTAGAAAGGAAATGGATTCTCTGTGCTAGAAAAACAGATCCCGTGAAATTTTATTTTATTTAGCAAATATGAGTTATATTTTAAAGGGCAACTTTTAAAAATAATTCAGGGTGGCAAAGAGTTAAATGTATCCATTGAGCATTTTGACTTGTAACTGAGCTGCTCGACTGTGGTAATCTAATCCTTCAGACACCGAAGCTGCTAATGATTTGTCTCTGTGGATGTGTTTAGACCTCGGGCTGTCATTGGCTCTGAAGGAGACCCTGAAGATCAAAAGAGGGTTTCAGCATAGAGTAGTGTCAAAGATTGCTATTGTATGCAGCCGAAGCCTTCAACATTGTCTTCCAATAGTATGTGACCACATCTGTACACATCATTCTCCTGATTAGAGGGGATGGAGAATTTTTGTATAATTATATGTGGACTGTTGCCATCTGATTTTATATCCAGGTGGAATGAGTCCATAATGAACTGTGTAAAGAAAATAATGTATTCAATGACTTAAAGATATGGAATTCAAGGGAATGAAATCAGGAGATCTATAATTCTTTTCTTCTAAATCAGGCTGGTGTGTGGGCGCGTGTGTGTGCAATTTGCATATAATTTCTAACGTGTTCTGAATGTAAGGATAATAAGCTCTCGGGAAGAGATCTTGCACAGATAAGAAATCTGTACATCTTGCTGTAATATGCTGTCTGAGAGAGAAGCTGTCCCAATTATCAGACAGTACAGCTGAGGTTAAAATACATGCCAGGGGCAAAGCATATCCATAGGTGTTTGGGCCACCTGTCAAAGACGAGGAAAGGTCCCCATTGCAATGTTCATGTGACAAAAGAATTATATGGATTTTCAGTCTGTTTCAGTCTGTTGCAACATCAAAATGCAGGAATTGATACAAAACAAAGAGAATGAGATTTGGCGGAGTGGGTCGGGGGCAGCAGGACGAGGATTTTCTGAGGTAATGTGGGTACTGTACTGTGGTTCTTGTAGTAATTTTGGTGGAGGCAAGAGTCCAAATTTAGATTTAAAAGCAATTTCAGTTTCCTACCAGGGAAGCATCTAGTCCAATCCATAAGGAATATGTGGAAATTGGCCCCAGGAATACTGCGAAGCCATGAGACATTTTGTGTTTGAATGAAGTGCTGGTCACCTACTGCAAGTACCTCTCTGCCTGGATTGGCCCAAATGCATGTGAAACTAGATTGCAAAAAAAGGAGAAATGGAAAATAATAAATAATATAACATCAAGCTCTTTAAAATTACAGAATCCATTTCTGTAGCATAAAAGCATCTGTAACTTCAGCTTCCTCATCCATTATTTCAGGCTTCAGTTTACATTAATGAAATAACAAGTGTGTAAAACTTGCAAGTTTCGGCCCAATGTGAGGACTGGTGTGGTTGTTGAAATAACAGCCTGTAAGGAAGGAGGCACCAGCATGTGTCTTGTGGCCAGGACTGTCTTTTCCCATATGCAAAATACACAGTTGTATAAAGGCACCCAAAAATCTGAGGCACCACTGTGTCTTAATGCCACTTGCTATCTCTGTTCTGTGACTCTGCTTCTTCCACGTGCTATTGAGTATAGGGGCATCTGTTTAATAGTACGGCCCTGCCTGTGGCAAGCTGTTAACAGCAACTATGAACTGCCTTCATATAGGCCACTGAACAGACTCATGGGGCATCCCTCTACAGCCCCACAGCTGTTTAATGAGCCCAGCCCAGCCAGGGGCTCAGGACTTGCACATGGAGCTGCCTGACTGGGGAAGGAGCACTTCTCCTTCAGCGACAACAGCAGCTCTCTGCTGAGGACAGAGCAGTGAGTCTCTCCCAGCCAATAGGAGGGGACATGCCCAGGGGTAGCTCCTTTAGGTTGCTGAGGTCTTGAGCTGGATTCAAACTGAGATGTGGAAGCTTCTTGCTGTTCTTCTTAAGCTTAGTGGATGATTTAAATACAAAATGCTGGTAATAGCCAGTCATTTCACTATAACAAACAGTCATTGTTTGTCATTGTTATTACAATAACCTTGTTTTTCAAACAATGTTTTAGTACTAGCACTTACTATGAAGTGCAAAAGAGTACCAGAAGTGTGGCCAAGTCTGAGTTTCCTCTGTCTGGGTAGCTCTTCAGGGCTAGTTTTTCAAAGTGGCCACGGACCGCTATTTCTTTCCGATCTATAGTCTTACCACTGTGAGTACAACCCTCACGTGCAGAGTCACTTCCTGGGGAGGCAGGTTTGGCATGGCACTGCCGGCTTGGCTCATTTTTGACTTACACTGGCAGTATTGCTACCAGCTATCACAAAAGTCCCACTTGGAGCATTGGCTACAGTAATAAATATATTGCATGTAGAGTTCAACTACCAGATGGGGGACTCTGAAACTGCTTTGTCTGGCCAACTGTTGGCAGGCAGAGCACCAGTGTTGGCAGCCAAAAGTACCCTGACAATTGCTCAGTCAACATAACTTACGAAGCTTTGTGGCCAGGCTGCAGCTCCACAGGCCAATATAAGAATGCTAGGTCAGATTCAGAGCGACAGTGATCATTTATCCAGAGGCATCTCTCCCCTGGCTCCTGTTGCCTGTCACAAAGAAATGGGATGCACTTTTAAAGGGAAAAAAGTTGTGTGTGATAGTCCTCAAATAATCTCTTTGTTTGCATGCAAGGCTTTTAGCTAAGGATTGGTCACAATCCTTTTATAATGTAATATTGCTGCTCTTCGAGGACAGTCACATTAGACTTCCCTCTCGCCTTAAATATTGTTTCTTATTACCATAAGCCACAGACTCAAGGTGAAGGGGAAAAATAGCAAGTTAAAATATTTTTGGGTAGACCTGAGTAAATACTGGTAACAAATATTACCAGTTATGTCTTCAAATAGAAAAGGTGGGTTTGTCTGGATAGTATTTCCATCTTGATTTGTTTTTCAAATTGAAATTCTATGGTAAGAGATTGCTCACCAGGCTAAATTGCGACCCAACTGTGTTTGCAAAGATCTTGGCGGGAAAAGCAGTGATAAATATTTGTGCAAATACAACACTTGTACAATGATATACCAGCACTAGAAATGTTTAGCTGTCTATTGTCAAAGATCTCTGTAGATTTGGAAGTCAGTCAGTTAAGAAAAAGACAAACACCAGGTGACCAATGAAAGCTTATGAACAGTGAATTACAATTAGTGACAAATTGAACTGTCACAGTGAGAATCTGTGGGCTTTCCTTAGAGTGAAATACATGCAGATAAGCCATTCACTGAATAACATACATATTGGCTTCATCTAGATTGGCATGATTTTCCGGAAATGCTTTTAACGGAAAAGTTAATGCTGAAAACCAAGCATTTTCAGAATAGAGCGTCTAGATTGGCACGGACGCTTTTCCGCAAAAGCACATTTTTGCAGAAAAGCGTCCATGCCAATCTAGATGCGCTTTTCTGCAAAAAAGCCCCGATCGCCATTTTCACGATCGGGGCTTTTTTGCGGAAAACAAATCTGAGCTGTCTACACTGGCCCTTTTGCGCAAAAGCTTTGCGCAAAAGGGACTTTTGCCCGAACAGGAGCAGCATAGTATTTCCGCGAGAAGCACTGATTTCTTACAGTAGGAAGGCAGTGCTTTTGCGGAAATTCAAGCGGCCAGTGTAGACAGTGGCTGATTTTCCGGAAAAACTGGCCAGTCTAGACACAGCCATTTAGTGAAATTTATAGTCTTTTTTACAAAAAGATTAGAAACATATAAATAAAAGCAGTCTCTAAGGTCTCTCTGGCCTTTATCGTAAGCCACTGGATGTCTAACTCCTTACAGAGTGACCTGGACAAATTGTAGGATTGGGGCAAAAGAAATCTGATGAGGTTCAATAAGGACAAGTGTAGAGTCCTGTGGAAGAGACAGAAGAATCCCAAGCAGTGTTACAGGCTGGGGACCGACTGGCTAAATAGCAGTTCTGCAGAAAAGGTCATGGGAATTACAGTGGATGAGAATCTGGATATGAGTCAACAGTGTGCCCTTGCAGCCAAGAAGACTAATGGCATATTAGGGTGCATTAGGAGGACTATTTCCAGCAGATCTAGAGAAGTGATTATTCCTCTTTATACGGCACTGGTGAGGCCACATCTGAAGTATTGTGTTCAGTTCTGCCCCTCCCCCCACTATAGAAAGGATGTGGGAGCATTGGAGAGGGTCCAGTGGAGGGCAACCAAAATGATTAGGGGGCTGGTACACATGACCTACGAGGAGAGGCTGAGGAATTTGGGCTCAGTTTGCAGAAGGGAAGAGTAAGGGGGGATGTGATAGCAGCCTTCAGCTTCTTGAAGGGAGGTTCCAGAGAGGATGAACAGAGGCTGTTCTCAGTGATGACAGATGGCAGAACAAGGAGCAATGGTCTCAAGTTGCAGGGGAGGGGATCTCGGTCGGCTATTAGGAAAAACTGTTTCCCTAGGTGGGTGGTGAAGCACTGGAATGGGTTACCTAGGGAGGTGATGGAATCTCCATCCCTAGAGGTTTTTAAGTCCCAGTTTGACAAAGCCCTGGCTGGGATGATTTAGCTGGTCCTGCTTTGGGAAGGCGGTAGGACTCAATGGCCTCCTGAGGTCTCTTCCGGCCCTAGGAGTCTATGATTCTACCTTTTAAGAGAGATTCAAAGAATACTGGACAGTCTCTAGGTCCCTGTCCAAACTCTAAGCCTGAAATAATGGATCCCTGAGGTCAGTGGGGCGATGTCTACACTGGCAGGTTATTGCCCAAGAACGGCTGTTCTTTCACAGAGCATCCACACTGTCCACCCACTCTTGCACAAGAAGATTTACAGTAAAGTGTGGTAGGAGAGGGCTTCTTGAGCAAGAGCTACACTCTTTTCTAATAGGTGGAAGCTCTCTTGAGCAAGAGCTTTTGTGCAAGAGGGCAGTATGGACGTGCAGCAGGGGTTTCTTGTGCAAGAAAGCCCGATGGCTAAAATGGCCATCAGAGTTTCTTGAGCAAGAGAGCATCCACACTGACATGGATGCTCTTGTGCAAAAGCATATCTCGCACATGGCAGTGTGGACATGTTCTTGCACAAGAACCCTTGAGCAAGATGTTCTTGTGCAAGAAGTGGCCAATGTAGACCTAGCCCAGGAGTTCTGGGTGTAATGGGTATTCACCCCAGAGAAAGCCTGAATCAGTTAAGGTGGCCAGGTGAGCCAGTTAACCTTCTATGCTGCACTTGAAAGAGGAGCCAGGGAGCAAGGACTAATTAGAGATGAGGTTCAGCTGCACAGGAACAGGTGGGGCTGTCGGCTGGGAAACTGCAGTCACTTTCAGGGTGAGAGAAGGTAAGGTAGACAATAGCCTAAGAATTAAGCATCAAGGTTTGGGCCTGTTCAGATCATGATTGTTGTAGGGTCTTTGGGGTAGAACCTAGGTGAGAGGTCAGGCTTGGCTTCCCCAACAAGCTACTGGGCAGTAGTGCTCTTAAAGGACAGTGATAGGGAAGACTGCCTGGGACTGTGGGTCCCAACAGACTTTGGGCCATGCAACTAAAGCTACTAATCAGGGTAAAGAGTTTGTGATATAGTGTGTGAACAGTTATGATGGATACCCACTGCACACTGATTAATATTTGGGGTGTAGAATTAGCTGTTGGCATTTGACATGAAATTTGGGCTGCCTTTGCCCCAGCAATGGGTAGAAATAAGCAGTCAAAGGAGGCTTCAGCACCCATCATTTGTGGAGTAGTGGGTTGAGGATCATTTGTGGCTATCATCTCTGTAACAGTATATGACTAATTTTAAAAGCAGCTTCCTATAGGAAATGGATTACATGTAGAAGTGTATTTGGTTATGGGTCAGATGAAGGACTCAGTTCTGAATAGGAGGAACATGCATACATCCCTTAGATTTTCCTTTTGGTGTATATCCAATTTATTTGTATTCTCTCACACCTTGTAGATTTGTACTAAAACTACTTGGTAAGATACCAGACTGAATAAATCTTGCAAGCATTCTTATAGAATCAGAGTTAATTCAATAGCTATTAGTAATGAAACATAGATGTAACTTGATAATTCTGCCAGATGGCTACTGCAGCATTCTCTCTTCATTTAAAGAAGCAGAACATTTTTCAAATCTATGGCTGAATAAAAAAGCCCCAAATTAAATTATAAATGCAGTGTGGTTTCATTACTTATTGTCTATAGCTGAGCCAAAGAGGAGGGCTACTCTTAAACATCCTGCAAGCCTGTCACAATGAACCTTGGATTCTTAAGCCATCACATCAGTTCAAGTAGATATAAAGTCCAACCTGATGTGAAATCTGAGATCTTACTGTAGAAGCATGAAATAGGTCAGAAGACTCCATCAAGCTGTTAATTCACGTGAAATGATGAGGCTTTCAAGTAGATTTCTGTGCTTCAGAGTGTGGCAATATCTCTTAACTTACTCCACTTTCTGCTGCTGCTATCAAATTCCTTTGTCAACTCAAGTTGTATTTCTCATGCCTTTTTTTCCTTGTGGCTAATATACAGACGGTGTGTAAATTCATATCACAGGCATTGCTGTTTCATGTGGGCCACATGCATACACACTTTTGTCTGCTTTGCAATATCTTTCAACAGCCTGTAGGCTTGATGTCTTATTAAATGTATGTGGCGTTCTGCAGCAATGGTCCAGAAAACTACAGATTTCAGTAGTATTTGAAGTATTTTGGGCAAGTGCAAAAAAGCGTAATCTGTTTTTAATAAGAAGATTTATTCTTAGTGGCCGCTGGGTGGGGGAAAACATGGAAAAACCTGAAAGCTAGGCTGCCAAGTAAGTGGCCTGAGTTTCAGGGTGCTGAGTATCTGCAGTTCCCATTCATCTGAGAGCTTCTATTGACAAAGCTCAGTGAGTCCTGAAAATCAGATCACTATTTAGATGTTTAAGTTTGAAACTTTGATTGGGCTAATTTTGGTATGGGTAACAAAAGACACAGACCAGTCAAGATGGGAGTAAGCAAAGATAAATGAGAGGTAAGACAATGAGGTGGTTCAGAGAATGAACATTAACAAACAGAATCTTGAATTGTTCTTTGGGAGGAGGTCACTAAAAGAATATGTACACTTCCTAATTTTCTCACTTTCTCTCCCTGGCATAAGACTTGTGTCTTCTCTGTACCTTTTGGCATTAGACTACATCACTCTTAGTCTAAGTGAAAGTGACTCTCTTACATTTTGATTTACATGTAAGATAGTTTCACTTCTGCTATGACTTGGCCATGAAAATAAATGCTTTGACTACATCACAAGTAGTATTTAGTGATAGTACTAATATAGTGACAATAACATAATTCAGTTTCTGGGAGTATCCATCTACCTAGAGGTTACATAGAGAAAGCTGCTTGTAATAAAGCTGCTTGTAATAACCTATCTTCCATGCTTTGCTGTGAGTCAGGTTGCTTGACTCTTAAGTAGCAGTTTATACTACTTCTGAGACTTCGTTTCATGCCAATGATTCAGTAGGGAGGCTTTTGAGCTAAACAAGAATGGACTGTTGCTTAGAAATGCCCTTCTGGTGCACCAAGGTAGTAAAAGCATCTATTTTACTTCGTCAGGCTCTGTGTACACAACAAAATAGCCAGGGGAAAGACAGGCAGCAAATCTATTGTAGATAGCACTAACTGCCTATTATTGTAACTTAGCAATTCTTATTGTCAACTCCCCATCTCCAGTTGTATAACTTTTTCAAACTCTACCCATTTTGAATGGAGACATCCATAGCGGTGTCTTCCTCAGGAAAACTTCAGCTAGTGTGATTAAGCTTATCATGCTATCATTGCTCAGGACCTCAGGGCAAGCAGTGAAATACTGGAAATACCTCATACTGGTGTGTGCTCTAGAGCTAGATTTCACCAACCCAGTAACAAATTAAACTCCTGGATCACTAGAACAGTCTTACCATGGAATCACAGACAGTCACCTTATACCCTCCAGTTTATCTTGCCACTCAGACACAATAATAATATATGCAGATATACCTATCTCATAGAACTGGAAGGGACCTTGAGAGGTCATTGAGTCCAGTCCCCTGCCCTCACTGCAGGACCAAGTACCCACCCTGACAGATTTCTCCCGATCCCTAAATGGCCCCCTCAAGGATTGAACTCACAACCCTGGGTTTAGCAGGCCACTGTGCAACCTCTGCCCGTGGTAATAAATGGTCACTTATACCAAAAATGGCACCACACTCAGGTGACATCCAGCCCCAAGAGACCAGTCACTTACTGCAGGTCAGTTGTATTCTAGATATTACACCAAAGTCCTTGTAGCCAGTCTTGTAATAAACTGCCAAAGGGTTTATTAACTGGTAAAAAGGAATAAGAGCTATTAACAGACTAAAGCAAGCGAATGAGTTGCCATCTGAATCCTGAGAGTGGCAGAGTTATGGTGGTCTGTCAATTCAGTATCTTTCAGGGAAGTTCCAGGAGGCAGACCCTGACCATCTTTAGCTTCAGTTTAGAGCAGTGGTTCTCAAACTCTTTGACCCATGGTCCACTCCGCTCAGTGCAAACCTTTCCGTGGACCACCAGACAACAACCCATGATGACAAAATGCCTTTGCTGATCTCTAAATACCTTATGCCAGAGCTTCTCAAGGTGTGGTCTGTGGACCACTAGGGGTCTGCAGCCGCCTTACATGGGGTCTGTGGCTCAAGCTCAGCTCCCCTTCTTCTCCTCTGCAGCGGTAAGCCTGTGCTGCCATTCCAGCCTCATGACTGCCGTGCAACCACAAGGCTGGAACACCAGCTCTGGCTTCCCACTCTGAGGAGAAAGGGAAGTGGGGGGGTGAAGAAAGCCCCAACCTTCCCCACCAGACCTGGCTCGCAGAGAGAGACAAAGCAACTAGAGTAGGCAGCTCCATGAGCTGCCGTTCCATCCACTCCCCAACCTGCCTGGAGGCTTACCCCACTGCTCCATTGGCTGGCCAATGGGAGCACTGGGAGGCCATGCTTGGGAGCAATGGGGGAGTGAAGCCAGGTAAGCGCCCCACATCCTGCACCCTCCCTCCTGGCCAGATTCTGCACCCTCCCTTGCTCCTGCACCCTCCTTTCTGGCCAGACACTCTACCTCCACCATTGCTCCTGCACCCACCATTGCTCCTGCACCCAGGAGCAGTGAGGTAGCAAAGTTTGCAGATGATACAAAACTGTTCAGGATAGTCAAGACAGAAGCAGACTGTGAGGGACTCCAAAAAGATCTCACCAAACTGAGTGATTGGGCAACAAAATGGCAAATGAAATTTAATATGGATAAGTGTAAAGTAATGCACATTGGGAAAAATAACCCCGACTATACGTACAGTATGATGGGGGCTAATTTGGCTACGACAAATCAGGAAAGAGATCTTGGAGTTATCGTGGACAGTTTTCTGAAAACTTCCACACAGTGTGCAGCGGCGGTCAAAAAGGCAAATAGGTTGCTAGGAATTATTAGGAAAGGGATAGAAAATAAGACACAGAATATCTTACTGCCCCTGTATAAAACTATGGTACGCCCACATCTGGAATACTGTGTACAGATGTGGTCTCCTCACCTCAAAAAAGATATTTTGGCCTTGGAAAGGGTTCAGAAAAGGGCAACTAAAATGATTAGGGGTTTGGAATGGGTCCCATATGAGGAGAGGTTAAAGCGACTGGAACTTTTCAGTTTAGAAAAAAGGAGACTGAGGGGGGATATGATAGAGGTTTATAAAATCATGAGTGGTGTGGAGAGGGCCGATAAAGAAAAGTTATTTATTAGTTCCGTAAATAGAAGAACTAGAGGACACCAAATGAAATTAATGGGGAGCAGGTTTAAAACTAATAAAAGAAAGTTCTTCGTCACACAGCGTGTAGTCAACCTGTGGAACTCCTTGCCAGAGGAGGCTGTGAAGGCTAGGACTATAATAGAGTTTAAAGAGAAGCTAGATAATTTCATGGAGGTTAGGTCCATAAAAGGCTATTAGCCAAGGGATAAAATGGTGTCCTTAGCCTCTGTCTGTCAGAGGCTGGAGAGGGATGGCAGGAGACAAATCGCTTGATCGTTGTCTTTGGTCCAACCTCTCTGGGGCACCTGGTGCTGGCCACTGTCGGTAGACAAGATACTGGGCTAGATGGATCTTTGGTTTGATCCAGTACGGCCATTCTTATGTTCTTATGTTCTCCCTCCTGGCTATACACTGCATCCTACCTTGCTCTTGCTCTTTCCCCCCTGGCCAGCCACCCTACTCCCAGTCTCCTTCTGCACCCTACCTCTCACCTAGATCTCGCATCCTCACCCCCTCCTGCTCCCCTATCCCTAGTCTACTCACTGGCAGCCCTGTCCTGCATACTGAATCCCTCATTTTTATCCCCACTCCAGAGCCTAGAGAGGGTCCACAAAATCCACAAACTACATAACCCCAGGGAGGCCCTGAACCTCAGTCCTTTCTGTCCCTTCCCTTTGCTCTGTGGGACTAGAGTGCAGAGGAGTGAGGTGTCTCAGGTGGGGGTCATGTCAGTGAGGGTTTGGGTGGGGGTTTTTTGGAGGATTTTTTTTTTGCTTCTCACTTGTGTGGTACCCAGCTGACTTTTTTGTGGGTCAGTGGTGCCTGACCCAAAAAAAAGTTCCCCACCCCTGCCATAAAGAAAACACTGAAACCTTTTGTGTTGGACCTAAATTAATATTTTACTGTATTTAAAATGAAGTTTGATAAACTAACATGAGACCGTTAAAATGCTTAATTTGTTTAATAATTTAAATTAAACCATTCTCCCTAGCTGCAGCACTAGCAAAATGGCTCAGGCTTTGTTATATAATTCACGGTGAGTTTCCATTGGCAACTGGTGGTCCGTGGAAAGGTTTGCATCGAGCCAGGTGGGCCACCATGGGCCGAAAAGTTTGAGAACCAGTGGCTTCTGCTTATGTCACAAATTGTCACGGAAGCCACCAACGTGAGGATCAAATATAGCAGAAAACTGTCATAGCGTACAGACGGCAGGAGGCTCTTGATAAGCAGCGGGGCTGACAGCCTCACTGGGCCCCTGGGTGAGGTGGGGAAGGCCCTTCTCCATGACCCCAAAAGGGGTAGGGGCCTCTGGCACAAGGGGTGGGGATGGGGCTAGGCAGCCCTCAGTGCTGCCCAGAGCATGCAGTGCGGCGCTTCAGCAGCAATTGAAAGGACCCAGGGACTCTGGCCACCACTACTGCCACAGTAGGGGCAGCAGCAGCAGCTGGGAACTTTGGACCCTCTTGTATCACTGGGCTCCAGGGCAATTGTTCCCTTTGCTTGTCTCCCCCTCTGCCCCCGACCCATCGGCAGGCCTGTTCATAAGATACCAGCATTGAGAGAGCTGTGAGTTTTCCATTCGTTCAGGGTCATGTGGGGAGCTGCTAGTGATGAAACACCGAGCAGATTGCATTTTGAAGCTAAACCCAAAGTACAAGGTGAGTTTCATCATTCTGATTCCTTGGATAGCCCCAAGGGGTCCCTTTTTAGACTTCCACTCCCTGAGTACAGCTACTGCACTAGCTTAATTAATGAAGGAGTTAAACCTCAGTAATGCATTGAATGACTGCTCTGAAAACCAGTCCTGACTGGTGATGAGATGCCAAGTATCCACACCTCTGTCATGCTGGGTGCATAGTTGCTCTCGCTGATAGACAGTTGCCTCTGGGCTCTGGGAAACTAGATTTCTCAAGTCCTCTTGTGCACGTTGTTGATTGGGAGCAGGCATTTCCTAACTATCGTTTCTAGGGAGAGCCTATAGCAGTGCTACGTGAGTGCTGCCTGCATGGTGAGGCATTTGTAAGAGAGAGGATTTTGGCTGGATAAATTGGATCAAAAATTTTTAAACCTGTTTTCTAACAAGCAAACATGGTTGAATATTTCAGCAGTGATTCATAACATATAGTTACTAGAAGATTTACCCAGAGCTGCTCAGGTCCTTAACCCAATTAATTTTTGTTTTTCTTCACTTAAATCATTGCTCTGGGGTGGAGCTGGGGATGAGAGGTTCAGTATGCAGGCTTCCCCGGGGAGAGAGGACTACTGCAGTAGCTTGGAGCCAGGCAAGAAGTACTTCTCCATGGCCACTGCAGCTCCAGTGGGCACATCTGGGGGAATGTTGCATGTCCCCCAGCTGGGGGAAGTCCTGGTTCATCTGCCCCCTGAGTTCCCTAGACAGAGTGAGGAATGTAGCAAACTGTGCACTTTTCCCTTCCTCCCCAATGAAGGGTAAGAGCCATTATGGGTCCTGTATGAATGGGAGGGGGAACTGCAGCCCCCCCACCCTCCCTAAAGGGTGCATGACGGGTGGGAGGCTCAGGGCTGAGCTAGTCCCAGATGGGAGGGGCGACACTGCCTTGTGAGTGGCCCCCCCATCCCTGTACAAGCAAAACCTTTACCTTGCTTTAAGTTATGATAAGAGGAAACTGTAAACCACACGTTCTTACCATTTAGGAAGAGTTTTTGGACAAGCAGACTCACTCACTTACTCACAAACTCTCATATAGTAGATGGAAATGAAATATTTTCAATGCTACAAACCAGGGCTGGAGCTGGCCTGCCAAGCTGGGTGATCTGGTGGACGGCTGCCCTGTTGCTCCCCCACCTCAGGCCAATCGAGACCTGGGTATGGGGCAGTGTGCAAAGTCTCCTCGCACTGCCAAGGGTGTGTGGCACCTATAGCGACCCACCAGCTGTTCAAAACAGCTGGCGGCTCTGTCTAGGTGCTACATACCCCTTGCAGGGTGGATGCAGGGAGCAAAGACTTCATGTGCTCCCTATCCCCAGGACAATCAGTGTTCGTGGGTGGGTGAGTGAGCATGGGAAGTCTCTTGGCCCCGCCCCTTTCATCTGAGGCCCCACCCCTTCTGGGGCGGCCCAGGGCCACTCCAGAAATGTTGTCAAGTGGCTCTCCTTCAAAAATTATTGCCCACCCCTGCTATAAACCAATGACAAAATGAAGATCCTTAAAATATAACATAAAGCATTATGGAGGAATCCTACCATGTATCTGGAACCTGTCAACATCCTACAGACTTGGAGGAGATATTTAAGAAGTCCAATGGAAGCTGTTCTGTGGCTTCTGAGATAGGAATAGAAATACCTTTGTCAAGTTGCATAGGTTTCTATTGGCTAATTCAGCTGATTATACTTTTGCTAAAGCTCCTAAAGAATATGTTAATAGACACATGACTCAAGTGATAATGCACATCGCTTCTACCAGTACAAATGGAATTTTGAACATTTTGGCTTCAGTACTGAAGTGTACAGTTTGCTTCATAATATCCTCTAATCTATCTTGTAGATATATGAAAGGATTCTCTAGATAAAATAGATTTTAAAAGTATCCTATTAACAGCAGAAGAATTTAATTTTGAGGAGGGACCATCTATTACATGTCTAGTTTTACTCTCGCAATCATTGTGTGTAATGTCTCTTTTTAAAAGATGTTATCCTGCACCACTGAAGTAAATGGGAGTTTTGACACTGACTACATTGGGAGGAGAAACAAGGCTTAAAGGGGTAAGCTCTTGCTTCGTGGTAGGTAAGCATGGGTGAGCTGAATAAATGGGGTAGGGACCTCAAGGTGGATGGTTGTAGCAATTTTTTTTTGCATGGCACTGGTGTATTTCACTTAAAGATTTCCCCGTAGGCTTTTATTATCTTCTTGTGACTAGTTGGACCCAAACTTAGAAAACTCCTAGAATTCAGAAAATCTACATTTTAAAACAACTGTTTCAAGAAAATGTTTCCAACTGCTTATTTTGGATTTAACAATGTAACTACACTGCCCTTTTACTAGCAGCTGGCAATTTAATGTAAAAGATTAAATCCTGGCCTTGTTGAAATCACTGGCAAAACTCCCACTGACTTCTCTGAGGCCAGGAAATCCTCCCAAGACGTGCATGGAGAAATATTTTGAATGCAGCATTGCAAGTCCTGCTCAGGGTGAGCAAAGAGCTTTTGTGAAGCTCACAGCTCTAGCTATTCACATGTTCTATTTCTAAGCACTCATATCTACACTGGTGTTTTTCTTCCCACTTAACATGGTGTGTGAATAATACTAATAAAAGCAGTAGTACTGGCTTGGTGCTTAGCAGCATTTTTTTTTCAAAGTAGCTTGCATTCAAACCAAAATTGGTCATGCGTGTCTCTTAGGTGGGGGAAGTGCAGAGGGAAGCAAGGGCAGAGCCTGGGAGGTTTTTCACTTTTTATAGCTTCTTGTGGGGTCCATGTGGGAGGATTACACCACGCGTGACTACTCCAGGCTCTGTGTGTGTGTGTGTGTGTGTGTGTGTGTGTGTGTGTGTGTGGTGCAGAGAGGGCGGTAATGAACATTGTCTCACCAAAGGAAATTAAGTATTAGAAACTTAATTCAGAGATGAAGTGACTTGGCCAATGCCACCCAGTGGCAGAGCTAGGACTAGATACAATCCTGACTTCCTGTCCAGAATTCTAAATAATGGGCAACATTATATCCCACATAGCCTACCAACTATTCTCTTATCATTTTATCTAAACAAGAAGCTTCACCACTCCCTTTTATTTAGGTCAAGACTCTAGGCAAATCATTCCATTTTGATACAGTTTTGCATGACCTTTTTATCAATAAACTAGGAAAATACAGCATAAATGGGGCTAATATAAGGTGGACGGATAACTGTTCACAGAGAGTAGTTATGAATGGTTGGTTCAAAGTCAAGCTGGAAGGGCATAATGATTGGGTTCTTTGGGGATCAGTTCTGGGACTGGTTCTGTTCAGTATCCTCAATGATTTTTTTAGATAATGGCATAGAGAGTATGCTTATAAAGTTTGCAGATGGGAGGGGTTGCAAGTGCTTTTCAGGATCGGGTCATAATACAAAATGATCTGGACAAACTGGAGAAATGGTCTAAGGTAAATAGGATGAAATTCAATAAGAACATATGTAAAGTATTCCCCTTAGGGAGGAACAAGCAGTATCACACATCAAATGGGAAATGATTATCTAAGATGGAGTACTACAGAAAAAGACCTCGAGGTCATAGTGGACCACAGGCTAAATGAATCAGTAGCGTGACACTGTTGCAAAAAAAAAAGCAAACATGATTCTGAAATTCTGAAGTATTATGATTATGGGTATCATATTTCAGGAAAGCTGTGGAAAAATTGGAGAAGGGCCAGAGAAGAGCAACTTAAATGATTAAAGGTCTAGAAAACATGACCTGTGAGGGAAGACTAAAAAATTGGGTTTGTTTAGTTTGGAAAAGAGAAGCCTGAGAGGGGGCATGATAGCAGCTTTCAAGTACCTAAAAGGGTTTTACAAGGAAGAGGAAGAAAAATTATTCTCCCTAATGTTTGATGATAGGACAAGAAACAATAGACTTAAACTGCAGCAAGGAAGGTTTAAGTTGGACATTAAGAACAACTTCCTAACTGTCAGAGTATTTAAGCACTGAAATAAATTGCCTAAGAGGTTGTGGAATCTCCATCATCGGAGATATTTAAGAGCAGGTTAGATGCACATCTATCAAGGATGATCAAAATGGTGCTTGGTCCTGCTATGAGGACATGAGACTGGACTTGATGGCCTCTCCAAGTCCCTTCCAGTTACTGTATTCTATGCTCCTGTGATTCTATGAAAAGGGACATTTGTCTTCAAGAGTGGAGGGCCCAGGACAGAAATAAAACTGCCTCCATCAAAACAGGCAGGGAGGAAAGACAGCAACTTTGGAATGGGGATAAATGGGTCAGTTTGGCTTAAACTTGAATGTGAAACAGACTGCTGCCGAGGTGCTGAAAACGTGGGCAAACTTTTGCTTCCTTATCTGCCATTGGGGCTGCAAAAATGAGCTGCAAAAATGGTTCCTTGCCCTTCCCATTACATCCTCTTCTCCCATTTACTACTGGTTGTAGATCTCTTGGGAGACCTTACAAAGATGGCAATAAGACTTCACCAGGACTCTGGGAGAATTCTACTGCCCAGCTCTAAAAATAGTTACATGGGGGAGAGCAGGTGAGCTAAGTGGTCCCAAAACTCTGGAGGGAGTAGGGTTTTTTCTGGCCATTCTCTGAAGATGTGGTTTGGTGCACAGGGCGTGGCCTTACCATGAGGCGAACTGAGGTGGCCGCCTCAGGTGCCAGACTGTGTGTGTGGGGGGGGAGGGGGTACCACTAGGACCCAGAGTGTAGCAAATTGTGTCTGCTGCTGGTGCATATGTAGGTAGCAGAGCAGTACCATGAGAGGAGTAGAACAGGAAGAAGGCAAAATTGAGACCTTTCCAAGTTTTGGCCGAAGCAAGGGGGCATGGGGGCATCATTTGAGCTCCCCGCCTCAGGTGCCAAAATGTTGTGGGCCGGCCCTGTTGGTGCAAGACAGAAAATGTGTTGTTGAAGAGGAAGGACAACATCATCCCTAAGAAATAAGATAGTTCACAGCATCAACTTGGTCCCACAAAATGTAAAATATCCCCTGTCCCTGCACCATTTTAGCTACTACAAAGACATTAAATGTATTGAGGATGCTTACCTGGATTTCTCTCAAAGGACATTACGTATGCATCTCACACATCTAGTTTGTTTATATATTCAGATCTGTATCTCTCACATAATCACTGTCAGTAGTGCCTCAGTTCTAACAAAAGACAAAAGGAGTTTCTGCTGGATTTAGCTAAATAAGCCAAACACTTTGTAGTTGGTTGTATATCTGTTAACTGCTGACCTATGGATATTAACCAATATTCTCCTAGAAAGCAGGATTTTACATAACAATCTTAAACCGGTGATGCTGTAGCATTTTTTTCTTTTAGAAATTCTTACAATTGTATGTCCTCCTTCCCCTTTTCTGTTTCAATTTAAGGTCATAACTTTGAAAGTCCTTTAGTAACACCACTTTCCTTGACTATTTAAATAAAACTGGCAAAGGGTCAAATTTAGCCTTGGTGTAAATGGATAAAACTCCATTGATTGAAATCAACAGGATCCCATTCACTCCATGGCAGAATTTGACCTTGTAGCCTGGAAACGTTGGACCCAGTTCTCATCTCACTCCAGCATAAATTAGAAATCGAATTGAAATCAGTCGAGGTATCATTTGGCAAGGAGAGTCCGCTCCACCGAGCATAGTGAGACTGATCCTATACAGAGGTGGTTTTCAAACTTTTTTTTCTCATGTCCCAGTTGAAGAAAATCATTGATGTCCCCGACCCAACATAATTTAAGTAGAGTGTGGGGTCTGGGGTGGGGCTGAGGATGATGATGGGATGTAGGAAGGGGCTCTGGTTTTGAGGGTTTCAGGGTTGCGGTAGCAGGGGCTTACCTTGAGTGGCTCCCAGGCAGCTGTGCAGCGGTGGGGGGAGGAGCGTAGGCAGTTTCCTGCCTCTTCTGGCATCACAGACTGTGCTGTGCCCCAGAAGCAGCCAGCAGCAGGTTCCCAGGCAATGGGAGTGTGGAGCTAATGCTCAGGGGCAGGGGCAATGCACGAATCTCTGTGCACTCTCTTCCCATCCCCCACCTAGGGGTGCAGCACAGTCTGTGGTGCCAGGACAGGTAGGAAGCCTACCTTAGAAACTCCCACTGGTCACCTGATCCCCCTACAGCAATGAGACCCAGTGCCTGACATTCCACAACCCAGAACTGGATCATGACCTGTAGTCTGAAAACCATTGCTGTACAGTGAAGCCAATGGGAGCTTTTCTGGGTCTTTTTGAGATAAACTATTAGAGAAATATAGGGTTTATACTCTTGGAGGACCCCTCACCCCACCCTGGGTGGGCCTCGATGGTGTGTGGAACCTGGATGTGTGTCTCTTGTAGCTGGTTGCATAAAGAATCTTCCTTTGGGAAGAGACAGAAATCGCTGAACTTGCACTGTTGCCTTTATTGTTTAATGGTGGATTTATATCATGAAACTCCACATAAAGTAGGCACCGTTTAAAGAAGAATATCAACAAAGGCATTTTTGTGCACAAATTATACCCTATGTAGAAGATTATTTTAAAGTGAGTACTGAAGCTGTTCAAGGAATTTCTTGTGTACAAAAGGTAGCGTACAATAAAGATTTTCAATTAACATTGTGCTAAAATACACAATTTGAGTGCACTGAGCTAAGAAATAAAGGATCAGTGACATTTTTACAAACAGATAGTCACTGTTGGAAAAACTTGTTGACACCAAAACTTGGTATGAGACACTTTTCAATTTTTATTATTTTATATTTATTTGCTATGTGTCATAGGAGGATAATTTTAACTAGTTTAATATTGTGTTTATGATGTATTCTGTAATAGTACTGTATAATAGTCTCCACAGATCAGAAATAAAATTACTAGGGATTTAACATCAGAGTTTAAAAACAATAATTTAATACGTGCTATGAGCCATTAAAAATTATAATTTTTTTTTTCTTTCTACCAACAGGGAATAAATCTGTTAGATCTTAAATTTGTGACTTTGTTCATGACTCAGAAAGATGTCTATATTTAAACCCATGTCCTCAGCTGATATAAATGTGCAGAGATTCATTAGCTTGAGTAGAAATCATCAGTCCAGAGTGTCTTAGAGGATCTGGTACATATCTCTCTAAGAGTATATCTACACTTGCTCCCTAGTTTGAGCTAGGGATGCAAATGTAGCTGATTGAAATCGCTAATGAAGTGGGGATTTAAATATCCTGCACTTCATTAGCATAATCTCGCCTGCGCGTTATTCCGCTCAACAGCTGATCCTCAAAAAATGAGTAACATTAGTTCGAACCAAGGGGTTTGATTCAAATTAACGCATTCCAGAGCTCACTTCTTGGTTTGAATCATCTGTTGAGCAGAATAACGCGCGGGCGAGATTATGCTAATGAAGTGCAGGATATTTAAATCCCCGCTTCATTAGCGATTTCGGCCGGCTAAATTTGCATCCCTAGCTTGAACTAGGGAGCAAGAGTAGATATATCCTAACATAATACCTTTGTGTGACCCGAGCAAGGTCATGTGTTGTGGTATCACACTTTAAAGTATTATTCATATTTTATGGAAGCATTTTTTAATTTAAAAACTGAGTTTCTTTTTAAATGTATCAGTGGCTTAGAGGAAAATCTTTTTCTTAGGGCACGTCTTCATTTGCCATACTAGAGATCGATGTTCTAGCGTTAGACTTAGCAGTTCTAATACAGACATGTAAATCGAATGCTGAGGGCAGCTCCGCCCAGCGCTGATACTCCTTACTCCCATTGGCCTCCTGCAGTGGGGATGTTGCCAAGCTTGGTTTAAGGTAAAGCTGACTACAGCTCTGTATTCTACATAGCTGGAGTTGTGTACCTTAATCTGACCTTCCAGGTCCAGTGTAGATCTGGCCTTCATTTGCAGTGCTAGGCTACTTATTGAGCAAGCAGTCAAAAAGAAACAAATTGATTTCTGAAACTTCTTGTGAGTGAACGGCTTCATGATGAATGCTGGATTAAAGATCGTGGAGACAGAAGTCCTTTATTTGAATCAGTTTCAGGCTTCCTGCCCAAAGGCTGATTTATTTTGATTTGGGGGACGAGATTCTCTCTATTGTCTCCTGCACAGTGCTGTGCATGGTGGCAGAGCTTAGCAGAGTATTATAAAAAATTAAGATTAACCTGTCTTCATGCAGTCCTCCCATCTGAGGATGGAAGCATGAATTCCTTCCCAGGCTTGGTTCCCCAAGCACAGAATCTCATTTACACCTGCTGTACCTATCTGTGGAAGACCTGCCCTGCCCCAGTCCTACATCTATGCTATCTTATGGGAATTAGTCCAGAAGCCAATTCCCATGCATGTAAGTGGATGTAGAGAATCCATTAGTCAGCTGCTTTGCTTGTGCCTCCTGCCTAGAGCTATGGGGCTTCTGTTGTGCTGAGGCTACATCTACACTGCAGGCTTCTTGCGCAAGAACTTTTTGCAGAAGATCTCTTCCACAAAAAGTTCTTGTGCAAGAGCCCATCCACACTGCCATGGATGCTCTTGCGAAAGAAAGCTCTGATGACCATTCACAGAATGGTCATCAGAGCACTTGTGCTTTTTCCGATAGGGGTTTCTTGCGTAAGAAACCCCTGTTGTCCGTCCACACGTGCCTTTTTGTGCAAGAACTCTTGTGCAAAAAGGCTTATTCCTCGTAGAAAGAGGAATAACTCTTGTGCAAAATGCCGTCTTCTGATGATCAGCTTCTTGTGGAAAAATGCACGTGTAGTGTGGACGCTCCACAAGTTGTTGCGCAAAAACTCCGCAGTGTAGACGTAGCCTGAGAGATTTACCTGGACCCTTCACAAAGAAGTTAACTTTGCCAGTCTTGTGCAGAACAGATACAAGCTTCCTTATATTGTCCTGTCTTGCCAAATTGCCTGAATGCTGTCAGGAAGGAGTCCCACACAATGCTACCTCTAATCCTTTCCATCCATGTGCGGAATACAGTATCTGCATGTGCGCCACCAGTTGAAAAAAAACCCTAGATGTGGGCATTCTACTAATCAGCCACTTTGCAGCATTTGAATCTCTCCTGAGTGGCCACAGAAGCGCCCGTTTACAGAGAACACTGGAGGGGTGTTTGCCACCACTAGTTCCAATTCTAGCAGTTTTTGTCATATGGACACCTGCCTATTGAGAACTAGAACAAGACAACTTGACTTATTTCACCCCTATTGAGCATTCATAGTTTTCCTTTTGTTAATGAATAGAGATAGCAACTAAGAAACAGTGGTAAGATTGATAAAGAGGTCAATGCATTGCAGAAGGTAGACTTGTGTGCCATGTCTTGCTGATTTCAGCTAATTTTCTTTGGTAGGGTTAAATTTTCTTTTAGATATAAATTCTTTGATATATGCAGAAAAGTAGTAACTTATCTTCTGATTAAAATATGCTATTGTCATAATCTGGATTTTTGTTGAATTAGAAACAGTGGTTATTATGTGTTTTTTGAATGTAGTGAAATTTCAAATAGGGATGGGTTTATCTTATTCTATCAGCTCAATGTGAACTCAATTCTCTCTGTGCTCACGTATTTAGAGCTTTATTTAATAGTTAAATCTTCCTTAATTTCCTTGACAATTTAATTCAAATGCCTTCTTAAATTCCAGTCTCTAATCTTTAAATTTCCTATTACCTGTTCCTTGGAATGATGTCAAAATCACTTTTCCCTCCTTCCAAATGTCATGGTTTTTCTTACCAGATGTGGACTGACTACAGAGCCTGCTTATACACCATTATAGATCCATTAATGATCCGCCATGTACCGCTGAGTTTAGTTTAGTTTAGGATATTTTACACACCATGCCACCTAGTGGCTGAAGAAGTATAATTGTTCAGCATTCTATTATATCTCCCCCTTTAAGGTCTATATTTCTACAATATGTACAGTACCATGCTGTTTTTGAAGTTTAATATATATCAATTTATTAAGCAACTCTGGAAGATACCAGATTTCTAATTATGCAAGCTAAACATGGAACAACTTGGTCTTCTGGCTGTCCATTAGTTGCAGTGATGGGCTGTGGTTGGTTTGGAATCCTTCATGAGTCATCTCTTTTCTTCATCTAGCATTGGTAGAGTTTGCTCTGTTGATTGTTCTTCTGTCAAAGATTCATCTATCAGGATATCATCCATTAAAACCACAACTCCGTTTTGTTTATAAACAATACTGCCATGTTTCTTTGCAAACTTTCAGGTGCATAGGTATTCTTCAAAATCTCTCAAAGGGTGTTACAAATATAGTCAGGTTAGCCCTTTCTTTGGCTAAAAGAATTTGCCAGAATCCATTTGAGGTGTCCATCTTGGAGAATATTATATCTTTTTTTCACTCTGAGAAGAAAGTCCTATTGTTGTGATATTTTTTTCTTTCGGGACTTTTATTGAGTCTCTTTAATTTTTCACATCTGTATTTTTTCCATTTTCTATATTACTGATACCAGTAGGTCACACCATGCTGTTGGCACACATTTTCTTGATTGTGCCAATCCACTCCATTCTCTAACTTAGTTTCCATATTATGGAGTAATGGAACAGGAACTCTGTGGCTTATATGTACACTATATGGTCTGGCATTGTCTCCTAAAGTTACTTGGACTTTTAAAAGGAGATCTAGTATAATACCACCAAATATTTCATGAAGTTCTCAGTAGGCACATTATGACTGACACAATGAAGCTAAGATATTGGTTCTGTGGTCCTTTGATCACATGTACTCTGAATGCATGGCTTTTGTCTTCGTAAGATTTTCTATGGTCACCAGCTCAGAATACTTCCAGGATTAATCAGAGTTGTCAGGTGACTTTATCTCTGTGAAGTGTTGAAGGTTATTGTAAATTCCTTCTGAGATAAGTGACATCAGCTCCTGAGGGAATGTTAAGGTCAATAGTCTTGCCATGAATGCTCAGTATGCTATATTAGGCGCTAGCATCACAAATGACTCATCCCAGAAACAAAGACTTGTGATTGTCTGTCTGTAACATGAGTCAACTACCTGGCTGCTTTAGTGCAGCAAAGAACTGTAAAACGTCCATATTTCGTGCATTTATTACACTGTGTATCTCTGACTGGACATGCATCATCTCTTGGGTTATGATATTTTCCACACGTGTATGCAGGCTGAAATTTGTCCCTTTTAGTCTGAGAGTTTTCTCTCCTTGCCCCGGGGGTTTAAAAAGACTTTTAACATTCAAGTGTCAATTTACACTTCCTATACTAGTTTCTCTAGACTTTGTTATTTAAGTAATTCAGAGTGTTTTACTATTTCAAGAGCTGAGGCTCAAGTAACATTCTGTCAATTGTTGCTGCTGTGAAAAGTTTTTAATCAGTTAACCAGTAACCAGCTAGCCTCTGATATGTTCATGGTGTGCATTCCCAAAATCAATATATGCAGTGCTCTTACAAAAGATTAAGTATTTTCCCTAGTTCTTTAATTCTTTGGTGAAAACATGCTCTTTCATAAACCATAGAAAGTATACATTGAACATAGCCAGAACCCTCTCGTAGTCATCTGTGACTTCTTCAGTAAAGTCAAATGATTTAAAAATATGCTCTGCTTGCTTATCCATAATATATATTAATGAAGATACTGTATATATCCAGTTTCTTTGTGGAGTTTGTTTGCAATTCAGAATTTTGCAAAATATTGCTTCCAGTCTGATCCTGAATGCTGAAGCCCTCTAGGGCATTGCAGAAAGATATGTTAATGAGATTCTGCAAACTTTGTTTTGTCCTTATATTTCTGTTCTTAGTTTACTCCTGAGAACATGGCATGCTCTTCTCTATCAGATATAGACTAGCTACAGAGCTTGCTTATATACCTGCTGTGTTCCTCATAATGCTTTGCCAGGTGTGACTGAGGTGAATTTAAATAAAGCATGTTATACGCTATGCCACCTACTGACTGAACAGAGTAATACAGTTTAGGCATTCACTAAAACCAGTGGCTCTCAACCTGTGGTCTTCAGACCCCTGGTGGTCTGTGATGGTACTGCAGGGGTCCATGGAAAGTTTAAAAAATAAGGATTGGGACCACTGGGTAGGCCCGATCCTTATTTTTCTTTTCTTTTTCTTTTTTTATCTCCTGCAGGGAGGTGAATCCATGAAATTTTAATAGATTGAAAAGGAGTCCATATGCTCGAAAAGGTTGGGAATCACTACATTAAACCAATTGAATTAATTTTCTCTTCTAAGCTAAAGTCGCTGTGTACATTTCTACAGCTTGAGTTTAAATGAATGTTCTGGGTTGTTAGGTGGTGAGCAGGCAGAGGAGAGGAATATCCCTGACCTAGGATCTCTCCCATAGGCCTATGGAACAGAATGTATTTTGGATGAAATGGGTGAGTTAAGTAGCACAGATTGTACTTGATTAGCCCTGCTGTTACGAGCTGTTGTCAATATGGACAGGTCATGTGAAAGTTTTCAAGCCAAATATCACAAAACTGAACTACCACCAAGTTTCAGAAGTTTCCTACTCCACTTAAACATCAACCCTCATATTGCTAGGCTAGGGGTTAGGCTAGGCTAGGAAGATCATGAAATACACTTATTCAGCAAAGTGCAAGCAGTCCCACTGATTACTGTTGCTATCAATGGAATCGGAGGGCATTTTGCACCTTGCAGAAGACTCCTATATCTTGCAGAATTGGGCTCTAAGATGTATTTATCCTCTCACATCAATGTAACACCATTGACTGGAGTATATAAAAGGAGTATCAGTCCTAAGTATTTTATAATGGGGAAACATGTTTCAGAAGTGATCTAATAAGTGTCTAATAAATGGTTTCTGATGTATATGCCAGGATGAATAAAAACTGATACTTTTTTTTATATGCAGAGCTGTTTTAAATGATTGACTTCTGTATAGCTGTGGTCTTGAGAGAGCCAGTTACACTTTCACTAGTCTAACAAAAGCCAAGAAACAAGGGTTGGGTGGGAATGTCCAACTATGGATGGAAATGACCTACACTGTGAGGAATTTGAGAACAGTTTATGGTTTTTGGCTTTTGAAGATTTGGGATATTCCTGTTAATATAATTGTTCTTTATTTATGTCTTTATAAAAAGGTAGTTCTGCTTTCTTACTATTGCCACATTCAAATAGCAGTGTGAGTACTCCTAGCAATCTTCATGAATTCAGTTACGTTTAGAGAGGAAAATAATGGCTATTTGAGTTCTTAGTTATTAGTAACAGGATGATCATGTTTTTGAATTTCCTGCTGTATAATCAAAATAAATTTTAGAAAGCTGTACAGGTTGGACCTCCCTCATCTGCCACCCTCGGGACCTGACCAGTCCCAAAGGAGAGAATTTGCTGGACCAGGAGAGGTCACCAGCCACTGGTCCCCCAAGCCCACAGCCTGCTGCTAGCAGGCTATCTCCCCAGAAGGCATGCTGACTCTGTCCCCTGCCAGGCTGCCAAACCTGTTGTCCCTGGCCTTGGCTGGCCCTCCTACCATTAGGCTCCCGGGCACTCTAGTCCAGGAGCATCCATGATCCTGCTGTACCACAGATGTTGTTAGATCAGAGAGCACCAGTTTTTGGAGGTGCAACCTGTACTATGGAGTATAAATAATTTGGCCACACAGGTTCCACCTTTCTAGTCTGGCACCCTCTAGTCAGCATCTAACTTTGTATTTCTTAAAGTTTTTAAGACTGAGGAACACCAAACGATATTTTTTTTAAGAGGAACACCAAAGATTTTTTTGTTGAGCCAAAAAAAAAGGTTGCCTGCCCCTTTAATGGCAGCCATTTTGAACTCTGTTCTCCACAGTCTGGCTGTGTCGTGGCACACTGGTGTCCCATGGAACACAGTTTAAGAAACACTGACCTAACTGGTGTTGAACCAGAGAATTTGCTGAACCACAGTAGGTCAGTATTATCTAGCAGCATTACCAACACTTCCATTGCTTGCTGGGCTCTTAGAAGTCATTTAAGGGTAAATTAGAGCTAAATTACAGAACAGAACACAGTTTGCAGTAAACACACTTTATGGGACCATGGAAAACTTGGTCACACCCATCATCTGAACATCTGGCTATCTAAAATCATGATAGACCACAGATGTTGCCGGTCCAAAGAGTGCCAGACTAGAGAGGTTCAATCAGTATTAAAGACTTAATAAATGTCACTTTGAAGTGTTACCAGGATTATGCCTTAGTTCCTCATCTATATGTGTAGACTAATACTATTTTACCTCAAACTGTTGTTGTGAGAATGAAACCCTAAATGTATTGGAGGATCTTGCATACTATGCTGGCAAGGGCTATAAAAACTTTGTAAATTAACCTGTCTAGGAAGAATTTGACTTACAATAATCAAGTGTGTCCATTAGTTGGAGAGACTCTCTCTGTGCATAAAGTATCAATAGGTGTGTGACATGCTTGTCACTGGGCCAAAAAGTCATATTTCACTGTCAAGTCCTTTCTCGGCACTTGAGTTCGCACCCAATATTGATGCTGCATGCATCCTTCAGATGAGATGTGAATCTGTAACCAGTCTTCCTGTTTGTTGTTGCTGTCCCGGTGAAAGCTAAAGATCCAATGGCTTTTTTTTGAGCTGAGATTAAAATTCCCAACTCTGTCCTGTACAACATTCCCTTTCTCAGTAAAACAAGCTTTAGTGTCCAAGGAACTGAATCAGCGACAGCAGAATCAGCAATGGTTACCAGTTATTTGCTTGCATATTTATCATATTACTTACATATATTTACTCTTCAACAGGGGGAATCAATATAGAAATAGGTCACAAGCAGAGTAACAGATCCAACTGCTGTCAAACTTTGAAGTTTGTATCTAGATTTGAACTTTGTGGTTCACACCCATTTCTACACAATAATTATCTAGGGATTTGGTTGTTTGCCCACACTATAAATAAATACTGTGTGCCGGAAAGCTTTTATTTAGCTTTGAGGATTACCTGGGAAAGGAATCTTTCCAGTTTAATTCTTTAAAAGGACTGTTTCAGGTCTGATTTATTTTTCCCCTCTCTCCTCTTCCTTTTTAACATTAGCATGTGGATATAATAAAGGGAAGATCAGAGGCCCACCACTTACAAGAAAGGTAAGAGTACTAGTGGTATAATTGAGATGTTATTGCTTACCGTCATGGTGTATATTAGCTTGAATAAAACATGCAGTCAATAAAATAAAACAATAAACTAAGATCATTGGTGATCTGTTATAGGGTGTGATGCAACACACAAATCTGCAGTCATAAAATGAAGGCGAAACCTTACACTCTCAGGAATAAAAGCATCCAAGTGTTAAGTTCTATTCTCTTTGCACCTGGAAGTTGTTCAATTTAAAAGCCGTACAGGTTTCTACTGTTCTCTTCCAATTTTAAATAAGGCTGTGTGATGTGCTTATGAAATGATTATATAGAAATGTGGTTTTATTTAGGTGACCCCTAGCCAAAAAGATACATTAATTTCAGAAGATATATTCTTTAGTCCTAGTGTTCTTACTGAGGCAGTTCTAGGTGTGGATCTCTTATATAATTTGTAAAGGTGAGCTCTTAAAGTACTGCAGTCTACAGTGCAACTTTATTTTGAATAGCATCTTTCATACAAGCTGTCTCCTAAACCACCTGGCAGAGTTAATAATTTGAGAATTAGTTGCTGAAGGAGGAAAAATTAAGATGTATAAGCATGGGAGGACAGATATGTTTTCAGTTGTCAGATTTCACTGGCAATTATCAGTAATTCATGTGTGATAATTAGAGATGGTAAAATATATCATAATGAATAATTCATCAGAATTGTACCTCTTTTCTGATCACAAACTGTCTGGAAGCCTGTAGGAATTTTCACGAAAGTATTCATTATTTGAAAGTATTTGCCGAATAATTCTTGGTCTGTAAATTAATGGATATTATAGTTACAAGGTATGATTATGATTGGATGAGCACAACCTTAGAATCAAGCAGCTGATTGTAAGCGCTTTAAACTGGGGTCTTTTTATACTATTGGTACAGCCCATAGTACAATGGGGTTGTGGTCCAGGATGACTCCTAGTTGCCATGGTAATACAAACAATTGATGAGCATAATGTTGTGAATACTTGTGTTCCAAAAAATTCTTCTTGATTTGCTTAAATCTCAGTGCTTCCACACAATATTTGTGCCAGTTGTTCATAAATATTGTGGGAGGGAAAGCACCAGGGGCATGAACAGTTTAGAAAGGATGAATACTTGTGGGGTAGGGAAACCCTCTCTGATGTAGTCATCTGGCAATAAAGATGAAAATTTCTAACTGACAGGGCATCTGCCTTGCACTGGCCCTACTAAGGATTAAATTCTGCCCTGGGAGTGGGCTGGCTGTGGAGCAAGCAGCTGTGGAATACAGCAGCCAATTAGGGCCCAGTTGGGGCTGTATTAATAGGGGGCAGTATAAATAAGGGCTTTTGGAGAGGAGGCACACGCTCTTGCTTCAGCTGTGGAGCAGGAGGGACCTGGCTGTCAGGGAGCTTACAGAGACTTCCTGAGACAGAGTAATGAGGAGAAAGCTCCTTAGTTCTGCCAGCCCTCTGGCCAGGAAAACTCCCAGGCTTGCTCTCAAGGCCTCAGTACTAAGGCTGCAGGGAGGCAGCCAGGGAAGCAGAACGCAGCAGAGGTCCACACCTTTGCCAATGATGAGTGGCCATTTCAGACTGCAGTTTTCCCCTGAGGCAGGGGCTAGATGATGACTGGCAGGTGCAGTACAGGGGAATTGGGGTTCCCTGGGAGTGGAGGACCCAGAATGCAGGGCACAGCAATACTAGGAGGGAAGGGCACCATGAGGACTCAGGGCCTGCAGTATCTCAGAAGACCATCACTGAGGGCAAAACACCGGTCAGCAGAAGGTGCTCCTAGGCTGAAGAGCTAATTCCCAAGAAGATCAACAGGAGGTGCCACAGAAGTGAGTCCTGACCTGTTATGCTAGCCATTCATATAAACTGTATAAACCTAGAGCACTTTGGCTATGTCTACACTGCAGTGCTACTTCGGGATACTGGAGTATCCCAAAATAGCTATCCTGTGTCTTCACAGCAAGCCCGTTATTTTGGGCTTGCTATTCCGATGTCCCTGTAACGGACGTTTTGGAATAGCGCTTTATTTTGAAATGCAGTGCTGTGTAGACAGTGCCAAGTGATGAAATAAGCTCTTTTGAAATAGCATCGAAATAAGATATGCAATTTGAGCTACACAAATTGCGTATCTTCTTTGGAGTTACAGTGCTGTTTATACGTACCCTTTCAGTTACAAAATGAGGCCAGATTTGAAAATATTTAGGTGGCCCATTTCTTGGCAACAGTGTTTTAATTTCCTTGTTTTGTTTTTTCTTTCTTTTCTACAATGTTTTGCCTCTTCCCATTTTTAAAGAAAAATTTGTCATTCCAGAAATCCATTATTTGTTGAATGTACTGCATAGAAGCTAAGGATTCTTCTTCTCATGCAATATGCATATTCTGTAAAAATCTTGGATTTGTTTTGTTGTTGCCTGAAATCATTTGGATGTAACCTTGCAAGTACTTGACACACACATGCATTTTTTTCTCATATGAATATGCCCATTTAATCTTTTATTTTTTTTTTGTAGTACTCGTAGCATGAATAAAGGTACTTACGGACCTAATCCAAAATCCATTGAAAATAAGAGAGACTGCCATCAGTATCAATAGTGTTTGAGCAAATTGCGAAGCTTATTTTGAGGTGAGGGTGCTGTATAGACGCACCCTTGGTATCCTCTCCATGTAGAGTTAAATAGGCCAACATAACTTGTACATTCTTGTTTGACAAAGTTTTTCTTAAAACAGTACTGTTTCAGAAGCTTACAACACTGAAGTTCTAGACATAAAATGAAAACTACTTAAATACACGTTGTACAGATTAATTAACCCATTAAAAGAATATTTTTATTTGCAAGAGCAGAGATGAGCTTGTATGAATATTTGATAAAAGAGTAATAAAATACTAAGGCATAGTGGGTAAAATATACTGTTGTTATTTGACCTGGCATAAATCTACTATGCACCAATTTTGTCACTCCTAACAATGCTTCGTAAATCTGCTTAAAACCTCACCTGGCCAAAAAAGTGGGGGGAGACTGGTGGTGGTAGTAAAAGCATATTTTAGGAATAAATTGATTGCTTACCAAAGCTACTACATGCATTCAACAAGCGTCTGTTGAATTGTATGTCTTTGTATATGGATTCTTCTCTCTCTCTCTCACACACATACACCCTGTGAATTAAAACAATCAGGATATGAGGAATATCTTCAATAATGGAGTTTGATTAGAAAAACAATTTGGTTTAGTTTCCCCAGTTTTATCCTATTTCACTTGAGGAGCAGAACGTGTGTGTTTTTTCCTTCCATGTAATGTGGCCTTTTAGTTACATTTCATTAAACTCATCTTCTTTAAATGTAAGTTCCAGTTTCTAAATTACACATCTGAGAAGGCTGCAGGTTTTCTAAAGTATGTAGTGAGCTACAGAGGTGGATTAACAATTAATGTGTTTTGCCCATAGCGCTTGTTTCTGATTTCATTCACTTAATGCAGTTTTATGAAGTTTTGAAATGGTCAGATAAATAAAAAATTTCATGCAGCCATTGTTTGCTTTTGGAATGGCTGCAAAATAGCAAAAGGCCACCTTTATCCAAAAATACACTTATGGTATTTTGGGGAGGAAATGCTGAAGGAGGAAGAAGAGGTGATGGTGACAGTACCACATGGTCTAGTACAGGGGTGGGCAAAATATGGCCTGTGGGCCCAATCTGGCCTGACAGAACCTCTGGAACCCTCAGGCACGGAGCAGCTAGCCACTTCAGAGAGCCCCACCCTGCTTTAAGCGGCTGGCTGCTCCCTGTGGCTCTCTGCTCTGAGCTGCTGGGAGAAAGGGGCAGCTTTGTGTACTGCTCCTGCCCCCATCAAAATTTCTCAACTCCTGTTGGCCAGAAACTAGCCAATGGGAGCTGAGAAATTTTGCTGGGAGGTGGGGGCAGCACAAGAAGCCTTTCCCTCCCCCGGGCACCCACAGCAGAGAGCCACAGGGAGCAGTCAGCCATTCTGAACAGTCTGGAACTACGGCGAGCAGGAAGTCTGCCTCTGAGTACTTCAGGGTTACTGGCTGGGAGCCATCTAGGTAAGCATCTCCCAGCCTTAGCCTGCCTCTGCCACCCTAGCCCCTCCCTTCCCCCAACTCCCTGCCCCAGGCCACCACCCAAACCCGCTGCATGCCCCTTCCCCAGGTCACAACTCCCTTCCAGATCCTGCACCCCCTGTTACACCCATCCCCAGCCCAAAATCATATCCTACACTCATACCCCCTCCTAGACCCTGCACTCAAAGCTCCTGCCCCAGATTACAATCCCCTCCTTCACCCAAACTCCCTCTCAGACCCCACACTTTCTCCTGAACCCCAGTCCCTTACCACAGGCTCTCTTCTGTACTCAACCTCTTTCCCAGACCCCGCACCTCCTCCATAGAAAAGTGCAGCCCTTGACTACTTACAAAAATCTTGGAGTGACCCCCCATCCCCCCCCGCCATCAAAAACGATTGCCTACCCTGGTCTAATGGTTGATTAAGCATGTGGCTGTGAGCCAGAAGTGCTTCTGTTCTAGTCTCAGCTCTGTCACTGGCTGTCCTGGATCATGCTTCATATTCTCACAGTATTTTATAGTTAGGTAGATGGGGAAACAGGATTTTGTCATGGTTTCATGTTATGTTGACTATAAGCTCTTTTGGGGCCTGGGATCATTGTTTTGTTATGATTGTACAGTGCCCAGGTCAATAGGGTCTTGGTCTGTGACATGGTCTTCTATGCACAATGGTAATATAAATATTTGGGCATAATCAGAACTAAGACTGGAAGGCAGATCTTCTGACTGTTAGGCTGCTGCTTAAGCTATCAGACCACTATGCTGCTTGGGTAGGTCAGTTAATGTCTTTAAATCTCCATTTCCACACCTGTGAATTACAGCAGTGATTTTGTGTGCATGTGTTTGTGTATTTCAGAGGGCTGTTGTGAAGCCTTGCAAAGTGTTTGCAGAGCACTACATGCCGTATATGAGTGTGAAGTATGGTCGTGACCTCCCAGGTGAGTATTAGAACTTCTTTGGTAGTAATAGTGTTAATCTTTCAGTCCGGTGTCTAAGTATGAATTTAGTATGAAGTATATCAAAGGGAATTTGATTATTCTGTTCAAGAGAAATGGACAGCTGTCTCATACATTCTTTATTGAACACGTATTTTTAAGATAATTGGGAAGTATAATATAACTTTCTATTCATTCATCAAAGCATTTGGTAAGTTCTAAAACCATCTTCTGTTTTTATTGGTGTTACACTGGTCAAGAAATGTTTAAGGAAAGTATCTTCTATTATATTTATGAAATCAAGGGCCAGAAACATTTTAATGTTGCTCACCATAGCAATATGAAGGTGATTTCATGAACTAAAATTAACTCACTTACTTAAATATTTCTTCAGCTAATACATATCCCAGGACATGTCCACATCTGGCCCTTTAACTCCATATCACATAGCCGTACACTCTGACACAACACAAAATACTGGCTATTTTTATTAAGCAAAATCCCAATTTATTCCAGAAGTAAACCATGTAATTAACCCGTCTAGATACAAAAGTGCATTTTCCTGTGGCCCCCCTATTCTCTCTTCACTCCACCCACATTAGCGCATTCATGCACTACTGCTGCTGCTCATGTGTAGCTGCATACAGCTGCAGACATAACTATATGAAAGAAATTCACCAATCTACCACACTGTTTGCAACACACTTTTTCCACACATTTGTGCTCCAGACTGTTAATAATGATTCTATCAGCTGTGCTATCTGCACAAATCACTTTTTTTAAAGGTTCAATACTAGTTTAAGCCTGAATCACTTTATTGTCCTTTTGGATGCAAACAAGCTGAAAGGGTTCAAATATTCTTAGCACTATTACATTGGGCACGTCTGGGTTTGCAGAATCTCCTAGAATGCACTATAATTGTGCACTGAGAGAGGTACTTAACCCATTGAAACTGAAATTGACAAGCTTGGTAGAAAATTCTGAATATTAGAGACAGATGACTTAGATATCATCTGAATACATACTGTTCAATCCTTGGATTGCACTGCAGCCTTTGCAGCTGAGATTTTTTTTTAGAAGTGATTCATTTGGCTGGCTGAACTGTGTGGAATACATGTATTTTCCAAGTCTGCAGTATATGTACTTGCTCAATAGTAATCTGCAAGTATTTCCAATAAAAAATTTTGTGCTGCTTTGGGTCATGAGAAGTTAGGATTTTATAGAATTTCCCAGTTATTTGTTCGTCTGCAGACTAATACAATACAAACAGGACAGGAAAGGCCTTATCCAAAAAAACCGATCCTGTTTTGCAAATTAAATTATATTAAGAATGCTTATTTTTAATTAAGTGTTCATTACATTGAGTATTGTGATTGTAAAGATACTAACGTTTATTACTTATCTCTGCATATTCCTTTAACTTTTTGTCAGGCTGCAGTGGAAAAAAGTGTTCCCGTCATCTTATGTAAAGGAAAATGAGGCTTCCTTAAAAAGGATAGTCTAATCATTTGGAGGCAGATGCTCTTAACATACTGAAAATTGGGATGACTGAAGCTGCTATTCATTCTTGGAGTTTCATTGCTGCAGGCATGCTGTCACTGAGAAACATTCTCACCAAGTGGTGTTAGTATACAGTAAGAGTGAAAATAACCAATTGATAGACAGTGAAATCAGAAAGAGGGAGATTAATTGTGGTGAAGTCTTTAGAGAAAAATACCATCTGCGTGGTGCTTTTAAGGAGTAGTTGTTTATACCCTGTATAGTATATTAAAATGCATAGGAAAGTAGCCCTTAAACTGGAATCCAGCTTGCTAATAGCTACATAAACTATTTAAAAGTTGTGAGAGTACAAGATCTGTGCCCCCGCACAGCTGGTGTTGGATGCCATCACTCAGAAAACTTCATGCTACTTTTGAGCAACAGTGAGTCTCTATTTTGAATATCAATGAGTGAAGTCAACTGTCCCTTAATTTATACACATTGCCAGAGACTGTCCCAGGGTTTGGAATTAAATACTCCAACACAAATCTCTTTAAACCTCTCCTAAATAAGAAATTATGCTAAAGCTCTTTAGTAAGGAGGTTCTCTTGCCTGTTGAAATAAAAATCAATTATGTTTGCTCTGCTGTGAACAATGTCACTCAGTAGCCCTGCTTTCTAATTGGCTAATGCCTTAATGACCTGCTGGGAGGCTGTGATGCATTGCTTTGGACTCTCTCCCCAGGCTTTTCGACTACCAGTCAGATGTCAATGAAGCCTGACTCAATAGGGGTTCTCTTTCTAAAATTCCATTATTCATCCTGGTATATGCAATAAAATGATCACAAAATAAAGCCTTCACATCAGGCCAAATTAAAGAGAATTATAGATTCTTTACTTCATTGTTAAAGTCTAGGATTGTCACTGGTTTAGAATTAGGTTCTTTTTTATTTGTTAAATTTGAAAACTTTTTTTTTAGAATTGAGGTTTTTCTGCTAAGCATTGAATGAAACAACTTTATAGGGTTTATGTGTGTGTGTTTGAAATACGTTTAATCTATGACTCTTATGCTAAACCCTGAAGCAAAAGTTCCAAAAATTCATGATTATAAAGATCAGTGAATTATCTGGGCTTTTTAATTAGGATTGGGATATAATTTGGCAGGAATTCCATATTTGGCAGGTATTTTGTTAATGGTTTATTTAGACCAGTTAAATTTTGTTTTGAAATCTCTTGTGGAGAAAATGCTTATCAAAATGGATATTTGCAATACTAAAGGATTTGTGGTGGTCCTCTGTCTAGAGACAGCATGGAGTTTATTATGGTAAGCCACCTCTTTTGCATAGAGTTGATGCTTTGCCTGAGGAAATGTAACTGCAAGAAAGATGGACATAAGATGGAACATGCTATTTTTAGTTGAAATACACACACATTTTAAAAAGTAAAGAGGGAATGACAATGGTGTGTGTTTCTAACACTGCTCTGAGGGCAAGTTTTATAGCTATTTAAACACATTTAACTCTATTATTCAATAACAAATTAGTAGCTGCCATAGCAACTGCATGTAATAATTTATTCATGCTACCTCTGGAACACAAAGCACCTTCTTAAAGTAACTGACTGATGCATTGTGTGAAATTTGTCTTTTTCCAAACTTGGAAGGAAGTAATCCTGTTACAGTAAAAGGGAATATTTTCCCCTAGGTTATAAATGTGTGATATATAGATACACAGCAGAACTTGTTTGGATCTGGTTTTTTTTCTTATTCCCAGTGCTTTGTACAGATTCTTAAAAACAATTAAAATCTAGAATTGAAATATGAAAGGTCATGCCTTTGGTCTGCCTGACTTTAAAAAATGCTTGCCTCCCATAACTCCCACCGAAGCCAAAGGGAGCTGCATGTGTCTCAGGCTCTCATCAGTTACTTGCAATATATGGTCTCTTGAGGGCAGAACAAAGACCTACCAAGAGAGCAGCCTGGCTAAACTCGGTTGTCGTTGCTGCACTTAACTGAACTGTTGTATTTATCATTTCCAGAACTGTGACTCCATGAACTTCCAGCATCCCCAAACAAAAGCTAAGCAAATATTGTGCCCTTTTCCCCAGTTCTAGCAAACTTATTCCAGAATCAAGAAAGTATGATTCCTGCTATGCTGTCAATGTTTTGGGCATGGAGTACCCTGAGAGAAGACATTCATCAGGTCCACTTGATCTGAAAAGCTTCACAGTTTCTAAATGGTTAGATTTTCTGGACTTGCATTTAAGATCAGAATGTTCTTTCTGGTACGGCTAAACTACAAGTTTTTTTTCAGAAAAAGGTATGGAAAATGCACTCTGTGTTTTAAGTACCTTTTTCCGATTCTTTTGTCAGAAGAGGCTTTTCTGACACTTGTCCCATCTAGACTGGGCCAAATGTTGGGAAAAAACCCTCTTTCAGAAGCCCCCTTCTTCCTTGTAGAACAAGGAATAGAGGGGCTTCCGAAAGAGCACATTTGCTCTTCCACAAAAAAAAGCAGAAGAGCAAACGTGTTCCCTGAATGTGGCAGAGTTTTTTTCAGGATACCGGAAGTATCTTGAAAACCACCCACAAGTCTAGCCGAAACCTAATTCTTCTTCTCATTAGTGAGGCACAAAACTTTTCTAGTAGACTGCAACAAAACTGTCGTCGTCTTCTTTTCTGGAGGTAAAGTGAAGATAATCAATTCACGTGGTAGTTTTATATCACTGAATTTAAACCAGTCCGGTTCCTCTATGCAGAGCATTCAGCTGCTCATTAGCAGCGCTTTATAGTTTTAATGGACTGCAATAGAAATATCTCAAGTGATTCATACACACATGTACAGCCTGTGATAAGCACTGTAAATATGAATAGCACTACAAGCAATTACATATTGGTATTACAGTATGCTACAACCTCATTAATTCACATAAAAATGGTTTTGGGGAATGTTGTTGTTGCCATTCTGAACATGAGGGAAACCAAGGAAGGCAGGTCATTCATCAAGGCTGAAGTGGTCCATGGACAAATGAGGATTAAAATGCTGAAATTCCTGAATCTCTACTCTATGATCAAATTTCTAGATTATGCTTCTTTCTTTCAGTCTAATGGTTAAAGGGCTGTTCTAAAGTTCTTGGATGTTTCATGAGCTTCTCTATTTTTGAACCTTTTATTAAGTTGTGCAAGATCTTCCTGAGCAAAGAGTTTCTCTTATCTACTAGTCACTTTTTAGCTCCATCTCTCATCTATATATTACAGGTAATTAGTAATAGAGTTCCACAAAATGTGCAACATATTCAGATGCCTACAAGAAAGAGCACTCAGAAGAGGTATAACTGACTGATTACCTAGGTCTCCCCTGACTGCATTGCTCACTCTCCAAATCCAGACTTAGTCCAGTTAGCTATGGGACTAAGTCATGAAATCTCAGCAATTTACTACACTCTTTTGTAGTAAGAAAAATATATAATCCTTGAATAATCTATCACACTTTGTTAAAAAAAGAAGCCTACTTTTTTTAATTCAAAATTTCATAGGTTATTAATCAATTATTTGGTTTAAGATGAGAGAGCTGAGCTGAAGACTTGATGTGTAGAGCTCCAACAAATTCTATTCTTTGGAATCTGAAGTGGCTTGTTATGGTTTCAGCCCTTGAGTTAACCTAGGAACTCTAAAAAGCTGTAGGATTTTATAAAGGCAATCCCTTTACCCAAATCATGCACGATCCATTCTCTGCACATCTGATTCAAACCAGCAAAATTAATACATTTGAGCTTAGAATAGTCTTGAACACTTGCTTGTGTTTTTCATAAAAACTTACCAGAAACTTGGGGCATTTCCTAACTAGTAGAAGCCCAAAGTAAAACATTTATCCCTGGCTAGACCAGACACATGTTTCATCCAGAGTGTACTGAAAGAATTGTGAGATTATGGAATGTGACACAGCACTCCCCAGGAAACCATAAAGTATTCTGCCCCTGCAATCTCAGGACTGAAAAAGTCATTAGATTTACCTTTTTCTTATTCCTGCTGGAATATCTGGTTTCATTTACTATTTTAAAAAATATTCTTGTAGTCTCATTTATCTGAGGGAGTAGAGAGTTGAACTTTTTTATGTTTGTAAGGCATGTTAGGAAGAAATACCATTACTACTTAAAACAGCATAAAGAAACGATAAAAGTCAATGTACAAATGTTAGGATTTGCTTAAGGTCGAGCAATTGCATGTAGTTGGTACAAGTGTGTGTTGCTGGGATAGGAAGTGCTTTCTGGTCTCCAGTGAAGAAGGGGTTAATCTGGATTTGCTCTTGGGAAGGGCTATTAATTGGCTGCTTTTGAGTGTGAAGGCAGGAATCTTGGGCTTCACACTGAATGGAACCCCAAGCTGGGGAGGTTTCTGTTTACCTTTTCTCCTTATGTCGACATATTTTACTTTTTAATAATCCCCATCCCTTGAGGAAAAGATCTTGCTGACATGGATCAATGCTATTTTTTTCTGCATCAGCTGGCAGTCCTCCTTATGCCATTTTCACAATAGGCATCACTGACTTTAAGGCCCCCCCTCCTAAAAAAAACGGTAAATATTTTTCACTTAAAAGCCCAAAAACCTCTAACCTCTTATATGTTTTAGAGTCTGGAAGATCTTCCAGATTTTTGGGAAAACTTAACTCTATGCAGAAAACTAGCTCTGAAGACCTCAAAGTAAGTCATAAGTGGTGCACAGGCCTTATACTGTTCTCTACACTGGATGAATTTGAACCTCTTAAGAACATAAGAATGGCCGTACTGGGTCAGACCAAAGGTTCATCGTGCGATGGAAACAATCCTGACTTAATCCTGCAAAAGCAAAACTGAAAATTGGAGGCAATATCTAGCGGAACTGATGCTCTGCTGAAAATTGTGGCTTTGACCACCACCAAAGAAGAGAGAAGGTCTGAGTATTCAAGGCAAAACTAATTAATTGCTACAGACCTTCCATTGCATCATACCTTTAATGTTGGTGTTTACTTTTTTCCAGTACATGAAATAAATTACAGAGAAAGACACTTTCATATTGTAACTCTGTGCCTTCTCTCGTATGACTTTTTAGTTGTTAAACATCTGCATTTTAAAAATCCATTTTATCAGCATCAGGCTCATCACACTTTGCATTGTGTAACTTAATCAGGCTTCTTGGGAGAATGTGGAAATAAGTACTCCATGTGGACTGACTGCTGTGCCTGTGCAGAACCCCACTGAAGACACTGGGGTCCATGTGGGTGCTGCAGTATTTATGTGTAGGTCACAGTGCAGGATGGTGACCCAGATGTCAGACAGTCTGCCATGGCTTGCCTTTTTCTTGTCTAAACCCAAATGTTGGATGCAGCAAAGATATCTGTGGTATCACTTATTTCATTTGATCTCACAGCTAAGTTACCACATTATCAGATAATGTCTGCTATTGGACCAATTTCTGTTGGTGAGAGAGAGAAGCTTTCACACTTCCAGAGCTCTTTTACAGGTCTCTGGGTAAGCTTGAAAACCTCTCTCTCACCAACAGAAGCTAGTCCAATAAAAGATATTTCACCTACCTTCTCTCATGCTGGGACTAACATGGCTACAACAATTCTGAATATGTTAGCCAGTTTTTCTGTCTTCTACAGTTTCATTAGTGTCTCAGAGAGGCTTTTTATATTAAAGTTCAGATGCATAGTTAAACCCTGTTGAAAATGGCAACTTCTTTTCATCTCTATCCTTAATTGGTTAGAGAAATAGTCATATTGCTGCAATATGTCTCTGAAAGATTTTGGCAACTTCTTTCAATTAGCAAATGTAGAATGAATAGTTTAGATATGATGTCACCATCTTTCCCAAACCAATACACTGTAATATGAAGTCATATTAAAAAATACTAAGTGGAATTTATAGTTGGTGTTTAATAGGGTAGACTGTATGGAAAATAAATTAGAACATGCGTTGGTGCTTTACCATTAAAAAGCTGGCAGCAAATGTAATGTTTGATCTTGCACTGTCTGTGCAAACAGAACTCCTATTGAAGTTAATGGTCATTTATTTTTCTGTGAAAATTGCAGAATTAGGCTGAATGGAGTATTTTGAAGTATGTGTGATGCTGCATGTATGCATATCATAATGATGCCAAATTCTTCTCTACCTCTACAACACCACGAGGGGATCGTAATCTAAACAATCTCATGATTTTACTGTCAGTCCTCATGCTCCCTTTCCTTTAATTCCCATTACTTGCTCTCATTTGTTTTATTGGCTTCCACTTTCAAAAGTAGCTATTAGGTGCCTGAATGCTAGGGTACCCAAATTGAGATATCTTAAAAGGGCCTGATCGTCAGAGAACTGGTGCTCATCATTTCTGAAAATAAGGGATTTTTAAAAGATGTCTTAAGTTAGGCACCCAAAATTACTAGCAATTTTTTTTAAAGTGTAGGCCATAGTACTGGATATCTCATGCCCTGATCTTGCAACCGTTAAACACATTGATAACTTTAAATGCCTGAGTATTTCTGTGCACATCAATGAGACGACTCATGGGATTAAAGTTACTCACATACTTAATTGGTTGCATGAATGTGGCCTTTTCTGGCAGGAGAATCTGTCTTTCAAATTTCTGCGAGGCACCTGGTATTCTTAAGGTATGTCTACACTACATGGCTCCGTCGACAGAGCCATGTAGATGAGCTTTGTAGACATAGCAAAATGAAGCGGCGATTTAAATAATTACATATTTTTCTCGACTATTGGAAAACTGTTGTTCTAACCTGAGCATTCAGAATCTGATCAGAAATATGGCTGGTGGTCTTAGCATGTAAGCTGTTGCACCACATTACATTGTATATAGAGTGGCACAGTCGAATATAATGCAATGCAGTGTTAACTCTACGGAGCGAGGCTGTCACACTCCTGCAGAGAGGGCAAAGTTATGCGTGTTTATTTTGTTTTGTTTTAATTGCAGTGGATGGACTAGAGGGGGCTAAGAAGTCAGGGACATGATCACCCTCAATGAACCAGCAGGATATTCCACTTCTAACAATGACAGTTTGCACAAAGACCGTACATAATGTACTCTCAGTCTTAGTAGCTAAACTTTCAGGCAAGAATCCTGCTATTGCCCATTATGGGGGTAGGTGTGTTCCACCATGCACAGTTCATTGCAGAATCAGGGTAGGTTTTGTGTGTGTGGGGGAAAATAAGTGACTGTGCAACTAAAGAGGGTATCCAAATGTATACATACAAGGAGGCTAAGCTAAGAATGCACAGGCAATCCTAATTGTGTCATTTCCAACCTTTTGAGTGCTTAACTTTGAAGTCTTAGTAATGCTTTAAATCAGTTAGAATGGCTCTTGCTGCCAGACTGGGTGTTTGATGGTCCTATACTGAAGGAATCAAAATTGAAGCTGGAAGTAAATGTAGCCACATTCTTTAACAATGTGGTATACTTACACAGCACCATTCGTCAGAGAGAACTAAAGTGCTTAGCTAAGGTGTCTGATTATTTCCCACTTTAGCAGATGTGTAAACTGAGGCACGGAGAGGCTAAGTGACTTGTCAATCAGTCAGTGGCACAACCATTTTCCAGTCCTCTGCTCGAAACAATAGATAGATCAAGACCCCTGTGCCCACATTAGGAGTGACTTAATTCAAGTGAAAGGACACACGAGTGCACCATTTGCGCGGACTAGTAATTCTGAATTAGCATTGAGAAGTTAACATGTCTTCTGTGATTAAAAAAAAAAAATCAATACATTAAATAAAACAAATGAAAAAAAAAATCCGTTCCCTAATTTTACATGCGAATAGAAACAGAGCAAACTGCACCAAGCTGATGATAGGGTAAAAGTGGTCATACCGCACATCTCTGATGTGATCCCATTTTGACACAAACAGTGCTCTTGGGCTTTGTTAAAGCTGTTCTTAGAATTCCTATGTCTATGAAAAGACAGAAATACTTTGCCCTTGGGAGAACAATTGTGTGTGGAGGGAGGGGGGCAGGAGAAGGGGGAGAAAGTGCTTCTTAAAACCCTCTGTAAAAGCTTCTCTGCTTTATCTAGAACTCATTAGAGAGTTTAAAGAAAACTCAATGCTGTGTTTAAATGCTTTCCCCCCTTAGTTATATTGCTAGTTAAAGGGAACACAGGTTGTGTCTGTCTAAGCCATCAAAAGCTAAGAAAGGATGTTAAAAGACCCCAGGGAACCTTTACGTTAATTACTGTCACTGTCACTTGGTGTGAAACCATGTTTGGGCCTTCTAGAAAGGAAGTAAGCATAATTTGTGCTCTCTGTTCAAGCTGAAACAAATCCTGCTCATACTAACTGTATCTTCTGCTGTGTAAAAATGGCCATTTCCTTTTCACTTAATTCTTGCAGTTAATCTTTTAACTAACCCTCCACAGCATTCTAGAAGAATTTCAGCGCTGTGAACTGACTGAGTCTGTAAAACTGGCTTGCATTAATTCAGTGAAATTAACAAACAGGGGAAAAAGCATTATTCACTCTAGTGTAGGCAGCAGGGAGGTGAAATGAAAGAAGCAGGGAGGAACGGCAGCAGTAGCGCCTATGTCAAAGACGGTCATTTGAGGTTTATAATCAAGGGTGTGAAATAGGCAGTTCTTCTCCCCTGTAAACATTTTGAAAAGGGTATCTGGAGGAAATACAAAGACTCCTAAGACGGGGAGTGGCTGGAATCTGGGTGAACTCCTCTACTGAAGCACATGAATAAGAGGAAAGTGAAATACATCTCTAAAAAAGGCAATGATGCAGAACCCAGAATCCAGTTGCCCAACCAACTACCTGTTGTTCACCGTGAAAATGTACCAGCCAGCCCCACAGTGGGAGGGAAAGAGAGAGAGACACCCACGCAAGATACATAGTGTGAAGCTAAGCCTCAGCAACAGGAAGCTTAGGCACATTATTTCCTCCCATTGATCATGTACCCCTCCAAATTGTATGAGAATGAGGCACAGCATGCTCCCAAAAGTCTGTATATATGCATGGGACTGGTGAAAGGCTGCAAAAGAAGAAATGTAAATGGCCTTAAGTAATTACTGCTGATAAATGCAGTTTGGTATGGCGGAAAAAGAGGCCCTTTTTGGGAAAATGGATGAAACCCCACTTCTTCTTTTTTACATTAATGGACCAAGAAGCCACTGATAGTCCAGTCATATTGCTTCAAGCAGTGATTGCCAGCTAAGGAGTGGGAGGCTCAGGCTAACTCAGTTCGTGGATAGGAAATCTCCAGGGATAAATTCAGTTGTTCCAGGAACTAGTGACAATATCTTAACTGGCGCTTTTCTCTAATTCAGTCCTGAAATAGCATGTTAAGGGACAATGAAGCTGCAAGTGTTGCTTTCATAGGATGTGAAACACCTGGCTACCTGTGATTATTAAAGATTCCATTAGATTTCCCCCCCCCCCCCAAGGAGTACTGGTGCTAACTCTTCATATCCTGGCATAAATGCCAGCATAGATAATTACAGGACTGTGTGCCTAAATAATCCCCCCACACACTTGTAATTTGCACTGGATACAATATTCTTCATTCCCTGTCCTTTATGTGGTGTACTAATTACTGTTACCATATTACTGCCCCCGCCGAGATGAATACAATATGTGCAATACATTTTTGCACTTGTTTATGCTTATCTCAGGACCTTAGTGTTTTTAAAAATATGAGGTAACAGAACTCTTTAGAGGCAGAGAATTTGAGGCTTCAAAGGTAAGTGGTATGCAGTATCAATGTAAGCTCACAGTAATTTTTATGCTTTCCTAGTGGGGAGCAGATTGGAGACAAGATAATTATGTTGCATGTGTCCCAATCTATCCCTAAGGTGGGATTTTTTTTTTCTGTTGATAAAGATGGTTGGATGAGAGAGTTCATATTGATTCTACTAAAAGACATCCATGTATGGTATTGTCATTTTTTTCTCTCTTAATTATTTAAAAACTTAAAAACTTCACACACAAAACGATGCATGCAAAAACAAGGGTTGGAGTAAAATGTTAAATGTTCCTGAACAGCTTTTATGCCTCTAAGGGACAAAGTGTGATTTTTAAAGAATTGACAGCATTTCGTGTCAGTTGCTGAAAGGTACTCAACACAAAATACTCTAGTAGTTTGGGCTTTTTGCTGTCCTTTATTACTCCAGGGACGACGGGGAGATATCAAACTTCATTGTTATGGAAAACGTCCTTAAATTCCACTTTGTAATTTCCAGCATGTCTGATTAAATGAAGTAATGTGGATTTAAAGCTCTGAGTGACAGAGCTGGGCTGGGCTGTCTATTGGATTGTGCAAGAATCATTAACCACAAAAATAAATCAATTTCAGATTACTCAGGAAATGGAAGCAAATCAAAAGAAAAGATGATCAGCTAAATGGGTTGTATCCACTTCCACATTCTTCAGCTCCTGCTGAAGAACCCAAATAAAATGAAGGAAATATCAGTGTTCATGCCTGTTTTGCTATTTGACATGCATAAAGTTTCCCTGCTTTAATAGTACATGTAAAAATGAATAACATACAGAGTTCAGCTGATGTGAAGCTTGTGTGGAATATAATATGCTTAATCCTTGCATTCCTTTAACAAGTAAAGTTATGCACTTCACCTGTGTTTAGTGGGAAGAATGGGAGAAAGGGGGAAAATCCTGCAGGACATCATACATGACCTTTCCCCCTGTACTAAATTATCAGGGCTCTGGTCCAGTTCTTCCTGTCAGAAACCTAGGCAATAACTATAGATCTATACCCAAAATTTATCTCTACACCAATTTCCTGCTAGAAAGATCATCAACTTTCAGGTCTCTGTCTGGTTCCCAAGAATAAACTAGAAGTTTCATGCCTTTAATTCCCCACTCGTGCAAAACAGGAGCCAAGTTTTGAACTGGCTTTCCTGTGTTCTGCGGTGGATATGGAAATTTGTTATCCTTCCACAACAGTCTGTCAGATACTAAAATTCAGAGTGCAAATTCTCCCATGACTTCACAAGTGTCTGTATGCTAAATCCAATGTTGTTGACTCAGCACTGAAAATGTGTTTACCTGACTTGTTTTACTGAAGTTATCGTCCAAACAGTCAGTGCTTGAACATGATATAATTTAACTGAGGACTATATAAAAGTTGTAATGAAATAAGCTCACCAAGTGCTTGGGCAGTGAGGTTGCTATTTGTCCAGTTCAAGTTCAGAAGATGGAAAATAAAGCAGCAAAATCATTCCTTTCCCAACCTCATTGAAAATCTTAAAATTTAGTTATGCACTGTCAGGATAATCATGACTCATTAGTAACACACTCAAGTACAAAATATATGTACTAGATTTTGATTTTACATTGTGAGCTAGGATTTGATCCTGCAATTCAATTTGAATTAACCTCAGTGAGTGAAGGACTTTAGTGATTGTTTTAAAGGTCCTGGTTTGGTATCCTCGTTGGGAGTAGGCCCTTTATGGGGACATACTGAGGGAAGGTGCTACTTATATTCACCTTTCTGGTTCCTTTGACTAATTAGCCACCCTACATCAAGATTAGACGGATCTCTGAGATCTAGCCAAGTGCATGATCTGGTAGCCTGTGCCAGTAGCATCAGAGCGGCATGTCCCATAATAGTTTTGATACCCAGGGGCTTTTCTGTATGGCACATGGTTGAGAGTGGAGATGCCAGGAATCCTTTGATGTGGGAATGGTGTTTCTTATAACCATTGTCTGCATAGGCTGCAGTAACAGATTACAACTTAAAATTTCCTTTTTAGAAGGTCTGGCTGGTACAGCTGCTACGAAAGAAATAGGACTATGTCTAGGCCACTGGTTTGGAATTGGGAAGTGGGGAGTAAAGTGAAAAAAGTCTGTTGGATCTGAGCCCAGTTTCTCACATCCCCCATCATAACGGGAATGTTTAATAGTTTCAGCAGAGAGACCAGTATAGACACACAACTGACCTCCCTGACCAGAATCATCAGGAAAGTCCATCCTCCACCTTCCTCTCCTTTTTAAGTAAGATGAGCCCTGAAGGTGGATTAACATGGGGAAAATTGCAGGGCTATCTTAGTTCGTAATAAAATAAAGCTCTTTCTTCTCTAGGGCTGCCTTAATAACATGATCTTCCACAGCTTCCTAATTCACTAAGAAAAAGTTGCAACCTTGACAAAAACACAATTGATAGAAGAACAAAAAGCTGAGGATGGAGATGTAGTAAGACTCAGAGAGAGAGAGAGAGAGGAATCTATTCTTCTGAGAACAGCAGATTCTAGGCACCAGGGGAATCAAACCAGTTCACCTCATGATGAGAGTAGGAGTAGAAATGAGAGAGAGAGACAAAGGGTGAAAGAGAGGCAAAGGTGTCAGATTTCTTATGGCTTTCAAATGCCTTGCATTGGAATGTATATTGCAGGAGAGGATTTCACTTCACATTTGCACTTCAAAATTTATAGCAAATTCCGCCGTTTCCCTGGGCATTTCTTCCGCTTACATTCTCCAGTTCTACTTTTCACATGCAATATACTATTCTGACCTTTTAGTCTGAGGCACTATGCCAGAAGTTTAGGGGAATTGTAGCATACTTTGAATTTCTGTGCAATAAACCCACATCCTGCTATCTTACCCGGTTAATTCTACTGATTCCATTGAGTTACTTCTCACCTATACCATTGTAAATGAGAGCAGGATGAGGGTTTATGTATTATTTGTGGTATGGATTAGGTGCCTACAATTGATACTTGAATATAGATACTTGATACAGATTTGGCATAAAATCCTTCGAAGGAGAAAAATAGTAACCTTCTCATAAAATAACGGCTCTCAAGGAGGAATAAAAAATTGGGATGAGGGATTTGAAAGAGTTTCAGAATGAAGTGTTGGCTAGATAAGAAGTTCCCTTTGACACCTAGATTGCAAATTGATCTGTCAGACTTTGCTCCCTTCTCAGACATTAAAGTTAGCATGGGTGGCTTCACAGATAAACAACTTATCAAATAGGGACCAGAGCTAGAATATGGCAGGTACCTTCATATTTGCCTCTGTCTTGCGTGTCTAATGAACACCTCTAACCAGGGCATTGTTTGGCGTGCATGTAAGACCTATTGCTGACAAATAAGAATTAAAAAACAACAATGAAATACAATCAAAGCAGGAACACAGGCAAACTATACAATCTTAGTATCTATTTTTAGATAAACGATAAAGTAACAAACGTGCATCTTCAAAAGCCTACGTATAGTGAAGTATGTAGGAAGCAAAAACTGTTTCCAGTTGTTTTGAACAAAAGTAAAATCCCTGTTAGTGTATCCATTGCTACAAGCAGTAAGGTTTTGCCTAATCACTGCTGTGATGGGTTGGTGGGAGAATTCAGGGGATAAGCTGCAGTAATAGCTCATTGTATGTAGAGGCCCTGACTGGACCAGACAGAATATTCAATAGACTGCATGGGAGAATTCACCTTGCAAAAGGCCCCTTTAAGCTATTCTGTAGTTTTAGCACAGAGATTCTGGGAAAGCACTTTTTATAATCCTGCTCTTAAAGCTACATCACAAACCAGTGCAATGATGGTTCGGTGAAAAAGTCTGAGAACAGTTATTAAAATTTCTAAATGGCCCTAGTGAAAATTGGACTATTCTAGCCAGAATTTTTAACTAAAAGGCAGAAAACCAAGGAGCTATAATAAATGACAAGATGCATTTGCCTAAAAAGAACATTTCTAAATGGCATCTAAAAAAATAATTAGACCAATGATTATTTGGCACTTTGATAGTTCAGGTAATGTTTTGTAACATATTTGAGATGGAGTATTTTTAGGAAAACTTCAGAAGCACTGATTATTTTTTTCTTCGAATAGCATTCTTGTAGGAGAAGTATTATGATCCCCTTATCCAACTAAAACCTTGCAGAAAATGATTTTGATAGCCATTTAAATGTTTTGGATTTATGTATTTCTTATGAGGGTCATCCATTACACTGCTTTATAAATCTGAAACAGAGAAAAAGTAAAAGAAAAATGAGTGTTATTTCTCATTCAGTGTGCCCAAGGGCTTTTTGAAATGCTAAGTGATTTTCCTAGATATTTACATTATTTTTACAATAATTATCTTTGGGGTTTTACTGGACCAATGTTTCTGTGTATAATCTTTTCTTGATCTATTACAACCCATTTTCACTCTAGAATCAAAACTCTGAACCTCCGCCCCCCGATCTATTGTTCTGTGTCAGCAGAAGTATCAGCCAAAGCAGTTTTCTGTGACAGTGTTTTTAACTCTCTTGTGTCTTGTCTTTGTAATGTATGCTAACGGGGTTAAAGAATAATAGACATGGGGATTTCATCCTAGTAATCAGAGTCAATAAGAATAGAGCAGTTTTGTTCCAATTTGATTATCTTGTATTTGGGATGCTTTGTTTGCAGATTTTCCACTTTTTACTTGGTGGTGAAGGATTGGAACATGAAAGTGCAATTGGTCAGAAAATTTCAAAAACTTTGATGAAAAATGGGGCAGAAAAGTTGTTACAGGAAGTTTTTTCTGGTTATCTTTCGTTTTGGGGATGTTGAGCTGGGAGAGATGGGAAAGAAGAATAGAAGAGATGAGCAGAGTTCAAACTGTGCTCAAGTGAATTTTTCCCCTCAGATCCATGGTCCCATAGTTTATAACTGTCAAACTAGAGGACAAAAGCAATATAATTAGTGTGCAGATTAAGATTCTGTCAAATGGGTTGAATTGGTTCACTGAGGAATGGCAGAGATGAATTCATTGCACCTCAATATTTAACAAATAGCTTGCTCCTGGATGGGAGAGTGCTTGGTATTGCCTTAAGAGCAGGTGACTAGACTAGAATACCTCTTGAGGTCCCTTCAAATCCTATGATTCTATGCACAGGTAAAAATAGCAGACCAATCAAGTTAAAAACAGCAAACCATAGGGCGGAGATGAACTGACAACTGCAGAGACTTAAGGGAGATGCAGTGTGTTGCGCTAATGGAACCTGTTTAATACTGTGCATCAAGGAGGAGTTTAAAAAAACTTAAATATATGAGGGTCTTCTGGATGGCAAAAATGGAATGTGAACAACTTCATAATGAAAAATGTCCATCCCAGGTGGTGGGTTAGAAAAACATTTTAAAGGCTTAAAATATCAGACACTTCATTTAAGCACAACCCATGGTAACAAGAAATATTTAAAAATCTGTTTTTTCTTCTCCTGGTAGCCTTCCATAGCAGACCACAGACTATATATTCTGATATGACTGCACACTAAGCTGCTGGTGAATTACTATTATAGCCTAACCCAGTGGTCTCCAACCTTTTTACACCCAAGATCACTTTTTAAGTCTCAGAACAGGCAAAGATCTACTGCCCCGCCCCTTCCTTGAAGCCCCGCCTACATTACATGAGGAAATCTAATGTAAACGTACTGCGCAGATGCGCAGTTCAGAGAGGGCTCAAGAGCTACTCTTAGAGCCCCTGAGATCTACCGGTAGCTCGCAATCTACTGGTTGGTGACCACGGGCCTAACCCTTTAACTTTTACTGCCATTGTTACAGATGTTCTATACTGCAGTCTGTAGAGCACCTCTCACTGTTCTCCTGGACCTAGGAAAGCAGGGAAATAGGAGATGATTCCCTTTTTCTTACAAAGGATTTAGCAAAACAAAACAGCAGAGAACCACTGGCTTACAGGTGAGCTGTGCTTAGGGAAGAAGGTGGTTCATATAATGTTGTTTAGTGGATTATTATTACAAATCCTCCATACTGTTGATTGCCTAGCCTAGGCTTCCGGAAGTATCAGATAGAGTTCCTCTTTTAGAAAGCTAGAATATAATTGGATTTTAGGGTGAATTGAATAACTCTGCTTAGTTTCTCAGTACTTCTGGTGTATTTTAACCAGAGTACTTATCTTCCTGTTATCTTATTCGCAATCTAGACTAGTGTGAATCAGCTTGACCCGTAAAACACCCTCTATTAAGTGTGACTGAATCCAAAGGAATTAAATCTTTTAAGAAAAACCTGTTGATTATACAAATGGTCTAAAGAGCATAGTAAAGTGACTGAAGGGGTGCCTGACACACCCCACACTGGGAGAGTGCTGAGAGCTGCAAATTGTAAAACATTGCGATCTGATGGCATATTTAGAAAATTCTTGAACAGAGCAAGAGGGAAAGTTTATTCTCAATATTTAAATTCAGACTGTGAAATCATTATAAATGCTCCATCTCTCTGAACATTGAGCATAAGCATTGTCTCCTGCCACTTTCATTCCTCTACAGACTCTGAAGCTATCAGCGCTGTTTGGCAGACTGCATTTTCAAGGAACCAGACAACTGGCTTTAAACAATCACACCACATGCCACCAGGTGACCTCTCTGCATATTCCTCAACTCCAGGCAGCAATTAGTAACCCAGTGGCTGCATATGTTGCTAGGAAGAGGCTATATGATTGGCAAATTTTCAAAGAGGATTCAAACGAGTGTCTGTATGTGTGATACATGTCTTTACTTGCTTTGTGGAGTTCAAAGTAAGTGCCAGAGTGAGATGATTTTCATTCAACACACTGAGTGACAGCAGGGCCAACAGCCACTACAAGCCATGGAGCAAGGTGTGGGAGGCCCAGTTCTGCGCCCCCAGAAGGGGCAGGGCCTTGGGCGGAGGGAGTGGGCCAGGGACAGCCAGCTATCAGCACTGCCCAGACCATGATGCACACCCCTCTCAACTGCAGGTAGCAGCAGCAGCGGCTGGGCCCCCGGGCAATGGTCCTTTTGCCCCACCTCCATCTCCCATCGGTAGGCCTGCTGAGCGAAGCCTTGCTATTAATCTCTATCTGGGAGCAAAAGGACCAGTCTTTCCTGTCCTCTCTTTTACCTTTAAATATATTTCAGTGCTCCTGAGAAGCAGAAGACTGACAGCCTTTGAGGTTGATCAGTCCACAGAACAGACACGACAGTGCAAGTGGCAAATTGTGCAATGCTGCATCTCAGCCTTGATCTGGGAGAAATCAGCGCTATGTCTGAGAAACTAGCTCAGGCTACATCTCCTTTCTGTCCTTGACTTTGTCGCTGAGTTGGCTGAGATTAGCATGTTTGTGATATGGATACCTGTGAATTGAGAGACTTGACTGAGGCTACCAAAGCATTCTTCTCCCATTTCCCTTTCCCCTCCATCCCTATGGAGTGTGTGCTGTGGCTAGCAGGTGGAAGCTGTGAGCTTCTAATCAGGGTTTGAAATCTTCAAGCGTCTGTTCATTGGTTGAGCCTTAATCAGGGAGAAGGGGCTAGCAGGCAGTCTAGGGCTTTATCAAGGAGTGAGTCAGCAACCAGAGACTGTTAACAGGGAGTTTGGAGAGGGAGTTGGGAAGGGGAGTGGGAAGGGGGTAAGATACACTCACCATTCCTTAACATCTTTTCACTACACTCCTTCCCTTTAAGGAGGCATTTAATAACAACTGAGGAATCTCTCAGAAGGAAGGCAGGTATGGATGGTGATAGGTCTCTTGTTGTTACCTGCACAGCATGTGCCATGTTTGTCTTCCTCCCAGAAGAAAGAAGGGATGTCATCTGCACTAAGTGCAAGCTGGTCACCATTTTGGAAGAAAAAATTAGGGGACTGGAGGCCCAGGTATTGACCCTACATTCTATCAGAGAGGATGAAGACTTCCTTGATAGAAGGCAGCGTTTAATCCTGCTGACACAGCAGGCTGAAGAGCCAGTCAGGGCAGTACAGGACAAGGAAGAAAATGGGCAGCATGTAACCTCTAGAAGGAGAAGAAGGCCAACTCAGGTATCCCCTATACCTGTAGAGGTAAGTAACTGCTTTCAGGCTCTCTCCACAGGCACTGCGGTGGAGAATGCTCTGGCAGGGACCTCTCAGGGAAGATATCAGAAGGGAACACCATCTACCAGAAGGCACTGGATGCGTAGTTCTAGGGATGGGGGTTCCACAACCATCACCCCCCAAAAAAGACGGGTGGTGGTGGTTGGGGACTCCCGCCTAAGAGGGACTGAGTCATCCATCTGCCGTCCAGACCTGCAATCTCGAGAAGTGTGCTGCTTACCAGGAGCTCGCATTCAGGATGTGACCAAGAGTCTTCCAAAAGTGATTAAACCTTCGGATCGCTACCCCTTCCTGCTTCTCCATGTAAAAACTAACAATATATCCAAGAATGACCTTGAGCAGGTCACAGCAGATTATGTAGCTCTGGGAAGAAGGATCAAGGAATCTGAAGTGCAAGTGGTGGTCTAGTCCATCCTTCCAGTTGAAGGAAAAGGTCTGAGTAGGGATCGTTAAATTGAGGAAGTAAATGCGTGGTTGCGAGGGGTTGTTGGAGAGAGGGCTTTGGTTTCTTCTACCATGGGACTCTGTTCTGGGCACAAGGATTGTTAAGAAGAGATGGGATCCACGTAACCAAGAGAGGAAAGAGCATCTTCGTGGGCAGGCTTGCAAACCTAGTGAGGAGGGCTTTAAACTAGGTTCGCTGGGGGATGGTGACCAAAGCCCTGAGGTAAGTGAGGAAATCAGACACCGGGAAGAATCACAAGGAGGAATGATCAACAAAGGAGGACCCCTGATTCGGATGGAGAAGGCAGGGTGATCAATTGGTTATCTAAGGTGTTTGTACACCAATGCGAGAAGCCTGGGAAACAAACAGGAAGAATTAGAAGCCTTGGCCCAGTCGAAGAACTATGATTTGATTAGAATAATGGAGACTTGGTGGGATGACTCACATGACTGGAGCACTGTCATAGAAGGGTATAAACTGTTCAGGAAGAACAGGCCGAGGAGAAAAGGAGGAAGAGTTGCATTGAAAAGTAAGAGAACAGTATGATTGCTCAGAGCTCCAGTACTTAGAGGGAGAAAAGACTGTTGGGAGTCTATGGGTTAAATTTAGAGGTGAAAGCAACAGGGCTAATGTTATGGTTGGTGTCTGCTATAGATCATCGGATCAGGTGGATGAAGTAGATGAAGCTTTCTTTGGACAACTGAAAGAAGCTTCCAGATCACAGGCCCTGGTTCTTATGGGTAACTTTAACCACCCTGACATCTATTGGGAGACCAATACAGCAGTACACAGACAATCGAGGAAGTTTTTGGAGAAGGTTGGGGATAACTTCTTGGTACAAGTGTTGAAGGAACCGACCAGGGGCCATGCGCAGCTTGACCTGCTGATCACAAACAGGGAGGAACTAGTAGGCGAAGAAGAGGTTGGTGACAACCTGGGAAGCAGTGATAATGAGATGGTAGATTTCAGGATCCTGACCAAAGGAAGAAAGCAAAATACATACCCTGGACTTCAGAAAAGCAGATTTTGACTCCCTCAGAGCACTGATGGGCAGGATTCCCTAGGATGCTTACATGAAGAGGAAAGGAGTCCAGGAGAGCTGGCAGTATTTTAAAGAAGCCTTATTAAAGGCACAGGAAGAAACCATCCTGATGCGTAGCAAGAAAAGCAAGTATGGCAGGCAACCAGATTGGCTTACTGGGGACATCCCTGGTGAGCTTAAACACAAAAAGGAAGCTTACAAGAAGAGGAAACTTGTAAGATGGGTGTGTTGCATTACTATGTGGAGGACCAGTGTTAATGAAGTCAATTCAATCAGGGTAGATGTGTCCCATCCCCAACTGTTGATGAGAAGGTGTGAATAGCAAAACAGGGAAAATTACTTTTCGTAGTGAGCTAGCCACTCCAAGTCTCCATTCAGACCCAGTCTGATAGCAGCTGTTAGTCACTTCTGATGGAGGCATGTTTCATACAGGTTAGCTCCATACTTGAATGCCAGGCCATCCAGTTCCTATGATCTGCCACTGTGACTGTGCTTAAAATTTGTCTTTTCTAAATGCAGATGTTGCCAAATTACTACTGGCTTTTTGTGGGAAGGATTAAAAAAAGTCACGGTTCATAAGAGACTCAGTATGGTGCAGGGAAGGGAAGGGCAAACTGCTTACACTCTGTTCTCAACTAATCCCAGAAGATCTATTCATATTTACTATCTGGTAGATCGTCTCTACAAAGCAAGATGAAAGGACTCTTGCTAAAATGAATCATTTATCTCACAATAAACAGATTTTTCAAAAACTATTCAGAAAATGCTTTTGCATTTATTGGCTGCAGAAATCATTTAAAAAAAGCTTAAAGTGTTCTCTGAATTGGCTCCTTTTGTTCCTAGCTGGTAATGTTATTCTGGCACTCTCTGGTTCCGTCTGCAGTCGAGCTAGAGAGGCAGTTAGGTAATAGCAGGGTTGGGCACTAACATGACAGCAGTTTGCTAGCCTTAGCCCCGGTGGGCCGCCACTGGTATATGTACCTGCATGGCCGTAGGTACTGGCGGTTACAGCTCTGGATTGCCGTTCCTGACCAATGGGAGTGGGGAGAACCAGGACACAGCCCCCAATGGCTGGAAACAGTGATCCATGGCTAATGGAAGATGTGATCACTGGTACCTGCTACCATGCAGGTAAATATAACTGGGGGGGGGGGGGGTTGCACCAGGAGCTAACCCTGGTGGAGTGTATCTGGCCCGCAGGCTCGTATTTGCCCACCCCTGGGAAACAGACAACCTCAACTCAGTGTGGTAAAGCTGATAGAATATGTAGAAGGTTTTATAGACTTTGCATGTGTTTAAAGCACAAGGAGAAATTTTGTTCTGTTTCCTGATGAAGAAGCTTCTGCTCTCCCAGACAAATTGTGCTCTCATCTTTTGATTTGGTTTACAAAGGATGGCATTATCACTAATAGAAATTCTTTGGCCAGTGTTCAAATGGATTTTGTTACTTGCGGTATCTGGCTGAGGGTGATGGATGATAAACTTTACTATGGGGTGCTTATAATGAAAACTGGGCCATCCCTAAGGGGGATGCAGGGCCCAGGACAACCCTTCCCTCTGTCCCAGGCCTTGCAATGCCTTTTCCTGCCCCTGCTTTGCCCTCATTCCACCCCTTCCTTGAAGCCCCTGCCAAGTCCCTGCCCTGCCTCTTCCTGTCTTGCTCCACCTGTTACCCTGTCCTATTGCACCTCGTCTCCCAACTCCCTCCCCCGAGTTACACTTCCCAGAGCACTAGCAGGGGGCCTGGCTCCAGCAACAGGGTTGGGCCTGTTCCCACACTTATCAGTGGCAGCGAGAAGCAGAGTGACCTGGCCCTTGCCCACTCAGCTACATCGCTTGGGGGGGAGGGGTTGGGGGAAGAGGTGGAGCCCTAATCTGCTTCGCCACCTCCCAGTGGCATTGCTCCACTTCCCATGGCCACCAGTAAGTGTGGGAGTAGGCGCGGCTCCCGCTGCTGGCACCATGCCCCCCCCCCCACTACTGCCCTGGATGCCTTGGGCCCTATGAGGCTGCACAAAGAGTCTGGGGTGGTTGCCCCAAACTGTCCTAGGGACTGGATGGCTCTGATGAAAGGGAAAGCAAAACAGTATGTAGTGGTGTCTTCCAAACAGGTCTGCTGATGGGGGTGCGCAAAGAGGGCAGCCAGTGGCCAGAGACTCGGGCCCTTTAAATCATCACCAGAGCCCCATGCAGCATGGTCCAGGTGGCAGTGAGGGCTGCTTGGGGTAGGCATGACATGCTCTGGGCAGTGCTCAGGCTACCTGGGGGAAGTTAGCCTCAGACCCACTCTGTCTGCCTAAAGCCTCACCCCTTCCAGAGGCACAGAGCCAGCTTTCCCCTCTCACCTTGCCTAGCGGCTTGGTGAGGCTGTGGGCCCCACTGCATCCAAATCACAAATGGGGGGGGAAAAAAAAAAAGGAGAGCCTAGGTATTTGAAGAAGGAAATTGAGATCCTACCCTGTAGCCCCTTGGTAGTATAGCCCAGAAAAGAGACGGTAAGAGAGCAATGATTGTAGAAGTGGAAATGCGGTTCTTTACATATTGCACAATAGTTTTGTGAGGTCATGGACCACTAGTAGCTCTCAGTTCATGTTCAGAGGGAGGCGGCTTCTCTTTACGTACACCGTTTTTTGAGAGAGAGAGAGAGAGAGTCAACAGTGATAGATCAATGTTAAAATGTTTTCTTTTCTATTGGGTAAAGATATAATAGATTCATCCCTGTGTAACGTAAACCAAACTAAAAGTATAATTTGGCACTTAGTGTTCATATGCTAAGCTTTGAGGCCAGTCAAGACAGACCTTGAAAACTATTTTTATTAGCTTCTGTAAACAAAAGTAATTGCCTTGGGTTATTTTTGGTACCATGTGAAATGAGTATAAACATAACTAGCTTAATAGAACTTGAGGTTAACATGCAAAATTAATACACATGCAAAATACATGGCAGATTTCTAATACAAGGGCTCAATCTTTTCTCTGAACCTCCACCTCTTTATACACATTGCTGTTTTGTAACAGGTGGCCTCTTGGGAGGTGTAGATGAATCATTTTGTCTTTGTAACGTACACTGGTTGGGTACAGTACTGTAGAGTGTATTATAAAGGTAAAATGACAGTCATCTAGCCACACCATCTTGACCCCAAAACATCAGCATAATTGGAGTTACTCTGATGCTATAGCTGGAATATAATTTCCTCCAGTAGACACTTGAACAAGCAAGATTCTTTCAAATAGCCAGTGACAAGCTATTCTTACTGTATATGCTAAGCCTCCGAATAGACAGAGCTGAGGATGCTGCTCCTTAGGCCATAACATGCTTTAGCTTTATCAAATCTGTTTGAAGCCTCCCCTTTCTTATCAGAGACTCCTGTCTGGAGTGAACCAGCTTAGCACTCTTAGGCAGACAAAGGCAAGCATTTGTTACTATTGCAAATGTTCTAAAACCTTAGTGATAAGAGCAGCATTGTTGTCCATCCTTCCTGTTTTTGTGGATGTTACCAGTGTATTTTAGGTTTACATATTTCTGCATTGTCTTGGGCTGTTCCTTGCCACATTTTGGTTTTGAGGAGGCCTCTGAGAAAAATTGTAATTCGTGGGGCTTGGCTTCTCGTTGTTCACCCCCATTTTCACTGGCATGTAGTTGTCTCCAAGCCCTTTTCTCCTTTGTTTTCAATCTCTCTTGCCCTTTCTCTCAAGATGACAATTTTTGCTTTTTTTAAAAAGTGCTTCCTCACATGACCATGACTCACAATGTACTTGCCACTGTTCTGTCTGTGCTCTGATCAGAAAATCAGTTTGAAAACCTTCTTCACTATTCATATTAAATATAGATGATCTAGTTGCACCCAGCGGCCCCTGTGGGGATGAGGATCTTGTTGGACAGGTATTGTACAGACATAATGGTATGACTGCACTGACTCCTGCATAGCATCCTGGAACCAGGCTGCTATCTGAGCTGAGTTGACATATCAGAAAGACATCTTTGACATATCAGAAAATAGTTTGCTCTGTGCTATTTCTTGTTAATATGATCAGTTTACAGAGGATTTAAATAGTTTCAGGCAGGGATGACTGGATATTTCTGATCTAGGAGATGAATCCAGCCCTGGAGTTGCTTTTAGTGGTTAGAAGTTTCTATATGATACGTTGTGGGATCACAAACAGTGCTAAAGAAACAAATACAAGGAAAAGGTCTTGTATGGCTAGGGTTAAAATAGAATGCCAATATATAAAATACTGCGTGGTAACATGTGTGTTAATGTTTTACAGCATCATGAGAGGGACTGAGCTAAAAGTGTGAAAGGAAAGAAATTCAGAGTGAAGGGTGCAAGTCTCAGCTGAGTTGAGTAATAGTCAGTGCATTTGTAAACAAGCAGTAACAAGTTAAGGATAAGAACCTTCATACTGGGTCAGGTTAATGGGCCATCTAGCTTAGTATCCTGTCATTCTGCAGGGACATGTACCAGATGCTTCGAGGGAATGAATGGAGCAGGGCGGTTTGGAGTGAGCCATCCCCTGCTGTACCGTCTCAGCTTCTGGCAGTTGGAGGTTTAAGGACTTCCAGGGCACAAGCTTCCATCCCTAAATATCTTGGCTTATTGGCTAATAGCCATTGTTGGACCTGTCATCTGTGAACTTATTTAAAGAAATAAGGATGAAATATTTTCGATTGAGCCAGGCCTGGACTCTGCTTATCTAGCTCTTTGTCCATTCAAGCACATGGCTGGCATTCCTGGCCATGAGTTGAGCTTAACACTAATAACAGGGGCCTCGGATGGAAATGTGCATAGCCCCTAATCAGGCCTACCAATGAAGGGATGGGCAAAGGGGACAGTTGCTCTAGGGTGCAGCGATTCAAAATGGCTACTTATGGCAGCAGTGGTGGCTGGAGCCTTTGGCAGCACACTCCAGGCAGCACTGAAAGGCTGGAGAAGGGAAGCTAGTTGCCAGCCCCGTCCCTCCAGCCTGAGGCCCTACCCTTTCAGCTTGAAGTCTCACCACTGCTGGGAGCACCGATCTGCCCCCCCTCTTTCTCAGGGGCCTGGCAATTCTGTCAGCCCCCCTGCTCTTAATGATAGTTACATTTGCTTATCCCCTATTAACAATTTTCAGTCAAACAACTATCGAAGATTTTTCAATGAGTTCAAATTAATATTGTAAAGTGTTTTATTTCCAGTGTTTAAATACAAGTAGAATGATATCTCTTTAGCATAGACCCTAAATGGCATGCTTCCTTTTTGCCATAAGTGTCTCAGCTCTTCTTTTCATAATGGCAGTGTCAGTGGTAACTCCATAGTTAGGGTTTTGTTGAGATTGCCACTTAAAGCAGGACTAAAATCCTTCTTTAAGGAACAAAATCCTTCTGTTTCACACACAAATTATTAGACCAAGTCTCCAAATGTAGTACAATATACCACTTAGAGGAAAATTAATTTTCCTCTATTTTTTTTAGAAAAATATTTAACTTTTGCTTTGGAAACAATTTTAAAATTCTCCCTTTTTGAAATGTTCCACTTACCCCCATGCATTGCTTTGGGTTCCTAAAGCTAAGCAATCATGGCCCACACAAAATCCAGGCCCTGCCGTCTGCACAGAGAACATCCGTTACATAGGCCACTTCTGAACTTTTGAATTCATTGAGAATTACCTCTCTTTTTCATAATGCCTGATTGAGTTTCACCAAGATTCCTCAACACAAGTACTGAAATTTGTCAGGTACCTTGGGTAGTTGCTGCTGCCAGCATCATTCCACGAGCAGAAGCAAAATGTTGCTTGAAAAATAGAAAGAAAACATACCCACAATCTGCTTCCCATTGGCTCTTCCTGTATTTTTCCATATCCAATTATTTCCCTTAAAACAAGGTTAACACTTTAAAAGAGAGAGAAAGAGAGAATAATGCCAAAGTTTTCAAATGTGGCTGCCTAAATCATGCATTTAAACACCAGATCTGGGTGCACAGTAGTGGAATGTGCACATTTTATAGGCATAAGTCAGGTACCACCTGCATTTAAAAAATACAGTCCCAAACAACCATTTAAAAATGGTTGAAAGTTGTAGGCTTATAATCAAAGGAGAAAAAATCAGATTTAAAAAAAAACAACAACACACAACACGTTTCTTTAAATTGATTGCAAATGTGCAAGTATACGTAACATTTGGGTTTCTTTAACAACTCTCATGTGATTCAGCAGTTGCCAAGGTAACCAGGCTTCTTTTAATAACAGTAAAAGAAGCATAGAAAACTTGCACATTGTTCCACTGTCTAAAATACTGTTGCCTTAGTGTGCAATTACATGATAGCACACACTTCCTTTTGTTCAAGGAATAACATGTCTGGTACATAAGTGTAAGTTATTGCTTCAACTAGCACAATGAGGTCCTGGACAATGACTGAGATTTCTATATGCTCTAGTAATACAAATAATAAATATTTACCTTCCTTTCTTATTGTTAGACTCTCATTTTTGACACTTTGCTTTGTATGGATGTTGGGCACTATGTTGCGGCAATGATCTAATGGAGACAATTGCAGCAGTAGGTTATTAACATGAGAGAAGCCTGGGCAACAAACAGGAAGAAGTGGAGGCCCTGGCCCAGTCCAAGAAATATGACTTAATTGGGATAACAGAGACTTGGTGGGATGACTCGCATGACTGGAGTGCTGTCATGGAAGGGTATAGACTGTTCAGGAAGAACAGGCAAGGGAGAAAAGGAGGAGGAGTTGTGCTATATGTAAGAGAGCACTACGATAGCTCTGAACTCCAGTATAAAGAGGGAGAAAAACCTGTTGAGAGTCTATAGGTTAAGTTTAAAGGAGCAAACAACAGCAGTGATGTTGTGGTTGGTGTCTGCTATAGGCCACCGAATCAGGTGGATGAGGCAGATGAGGTTTTCTTTGGACAACTGAGCGAAGCTGCCCGATCGCAGGCCCTGGTTCTCGTGGGGGACTTTAATCACCCTGACATCTATTGGGAAACCAATACGGCAGTACACAGGCAATCCAGGAAGTTTTTGGAGAATGTTGGGGATAACTTCTTGACACAGGTGCTGAAGGATCCAACCAGGGGCCATGCGCCGCTTGACCTTCTGCTCACAAACAGGGAGGAACTAATAGGGGAAGTAGAGGTGGGTGACAACCTGGGAAGCAGTGATCATGAGATGGTAGATTTCAGGATCCTGACCAAAGGAAGAAAAGAGAGTAGTAAAATACACACCTTGGACTTCAGAAAAGCAGATTTTGACTCCTTCAGAGATCTGATGGGCAGAATCCAATGGGATGCTAACATGAAGGGGAAAGAAGTCCAAGACAGCTGGCAGTATTTTAAAGAAGCCTTATTGAAGGCACAGAAAGAAACCATCCCGACGCGTAGCAAGAGAGGCAAACATGGTAGGAGACCGGATTGGCTTACAGGGGAAACCCTTGGTGAACTTAAGCACAAAAAGGAAGCTTACAAAAAGTGGAAACTTGGACAAATGACCAGGGAGGAGTTTAAAGGTATAGCTCGAGAATGCCAGGGGGTTATCAGGAAGGCAAAAGTGCAAATGGAATTGCGACTGGCTAAGGATGTGAAGGATAACAAGAAAGGTTTCTACAGGAATGTTAACAAGAAGAAGGTAATCAGAGATGGTGTGCAGCCCCTAATGGATGAAGGAGGTAACCTAGTGACAGATGATGTGGGGAAAGCTGAAGTACTCAATGCTTTCTTTGCCTCTGTATTCACGGACAAGGTCGGCTCCTGGACTTCTGCTCTAAGTGACGCAAGATGGGATGAAGATGGACAGCCCGTGGTGGGTAAAGAAACAGGTTAGGAATTATTTAGAAAAGCTAAACGTACATAAATCTATGGGTCCGGACTTAGTGCACCCGAGGGTACTGAGGGAGTTGGCAAATGTCATTGAGGAGTCTTTGGCTATTATCTATATTATTCCCCTTTATTCGGCTTTGGTGAGGCCACATCGGGAGTATTGTGTCCAGTTCTGGGCCCCCCACTACAAAAAGGATGTGGACGCATTGGAGAGGGTCCAGCGGAGGGCAACCAAAATGATTAGGGAGCTGGAGCGCATGACTTATGAGGAGAGGCTGAGGGAGTTGGGTCTGTTTAGTCTGGAGAAGCGAAGAGTGAGGGGGGATATGATAGCAGCCTTCAACTTCCTGAAGGGAGGTTCCAAAGAGGATGGAGAGAGGCCGTTCTCAGTAGTGACAGATGGCAGAACAAGGAGCAATGGTCTCAAGTTATGGTGGGAGAGGTCCAGGTTGGATATTAGGAAAAACTATTTCACTAGGAGGGTGGTGAAGCACTGGAATGGGTTACCTAGGGAAGTAGTGGAGTCTCCATCCCTAGAGGTGTGTAAGTCCCGTCTTGACAAAGCCCTGGCCGGGTTGATTTAGATGGGATTGTTCCTGCCTAGAGCAGGGGGCTGGACTTGATGACCTTCTGATGTCTCTTCCAATTCTATGATAAGGGGATGGTTTGAGAACATGATCTTGGTAACTAATTGACCATTCATTATCAGTGGGAAATAGGTCAATGGAGTTACTATAGAGAACTTTCTGGGTGTCTGGCTGGTGAGTCTTGCCCACATGCTCAGGGTTTAGCTGATCGCCATATTTGGGGTCAGGAAGGAATTTTCCTCCAGGGTAGATTGGCAGAGACCCTGGAGGTTTTTTGCCTTCCTCTGTAGCATGGGGCACAGATCACAGCTGGAGGATTCTCTGCATTTTGGGGCCTTCAAAGTATTTGAAGGCTTCAATATCTGAGACATAGGTGAGAGGATTATTCTAAGAGGGGTGGGTGAGATTCTGTGGCCTGCACTGTGCAGGGGGTCAGACTAGATGATCATAATGGTCCCTTCTGACTTTAAAGTCTATGAGTCTATGAGATGGCAGAGTATATTAATTTAATATCATATAAGATATGTGAAGTATCAATATGACATGATTGAGTTTTAAAAATGGTCTACACCCACTTCATCAACCATCTTCAGTCAGTTGTGTTTTTTTAATTTACTTTTTGGCTGTTCATGAAAACCTGTTATCACACAAAATTCAATATCTAAAATTAAAATACCTCATCTTTAAGATTTAAAGAAATGCATTTTCCTTCTGAAATCTGAACATCCAGTTTAGCTTTGGTAGATGGTTACCATTTTGTACTATGTTCTAGTCAGATGATCTGCATTCCGAATACATGATCTAATGTTTTCGCCAGGGTGAGTTTTCCACCTTTCTGTTAAGATTTTGGATACTTAGCAAATGAGACAAACCTGGTTTTTTTCCCTGCTTTAATAATAATAAATCTGCAACTGAGTTGAATTGTAATTCTTCTCTTTGGCCGAGAGCTGTAGCAAAATTCAATCTTCCAAATGTTGTTTTTTGACCTCTAACAGCACTGGCTTTACCATGAGGCGAACTGAGGCAGCCGCCTCAGGTGCCAGGCCGTGGGAGGGAGTGCCACTAGGACCCAGAGTGTAGAAAATTGTGTCTGCTGCTGGTGCATATGTAGGTAGCAGAGCAGTACCATAAGAGGAGTAGAACAGGAAGAAGGCAGAGTTGAGACCTTTCAAAGTTTTGGCCCAAGCGAGGGGGTATGCGGAATCATCTGAGCTCCCTGCCTCAGGTGCCAAAATGTTGTGGGCCGGCCCTGACCTTTAATCTAAGACACTTTTACTTTATTTTTATGCTTTTCAATATTTTTGGGTTTGTTGTTGCTATTTTCATGCAGCAGTTGCATTGAAATGATATTAGGAATGATAATGTTCCATCAACTGGGCTTCCAAATGCATTTGAGATGTCTTTGAAGTTTAACCAGGCCTTGGTGTCTGGTAAATATAAGCTCTCTGAAAAGAAAGGACTTTTTTTTCCCCTCTCATTGATTGAAGTTGTGTGGAGTTACACCAGCATAACACTAGGTTGGTGAAAGTGAATAACGGGTGCTACTTCCTATTCTCTTAGCACTTAAAATCTCTTGAAGACACTTTTTTGTAAGTATTTTTATCCAAATGTACCACTTGCCTCTCACTGTTTTGCAGTGTGATCTGCAATAGTTATTAGAGCTGTGTGATTAATGTTTTTTTTCTTTTTTCCCCCGAGTGGCTGCACTGGAGGAAAATATTTTTGGTTTGATTAAAAATGAAAATGTTTCAGATTTTTTTCAGTGAAAGGAAATATTACAAGTTTGTCTTGTGTTACCTGAAACATATCATTTGAACTGAAATAAAATATTTGATTTCAAGTTGGAGGTTTGTAAAGACTTTTAAAAATGGGTTTTTACAGTAAAATTGAAATTCCACAAAGATAAGACTTTCTAAAATAATATGCCAACACCTTTCATTTTGAAACACCAGTTATGACACTTCCAATTCCCCCCCCCCCACTGAAACAATTTGCCAAAAACAACCCAAATTCAAAATTGCTTTGCATCTGAATATGTAACTTCAGTGGGAAAAAAATTCAAATGGAAAATTTCACTCAGATCTAATAGTTGTATTCCTTCCTTATTATGCAATTTGCTGAACCTGCTTTCTGTTTGTGTGGCTAGGACCCAGTCCTGGGAGGAGCGTTTTTTTCTCTTTGAACCCCTTTTATGGTCTCAGTGGAGGATGGAAGGGGCTCAGCAAGGTCGGGACTTGTACTTTGTGAGTTGCTTTGGGTTTCTCCGGGCTGAAATTTGCTACATTAATAAGAGAGAGCATTTTAAGATTGTTTTTTTTTTATATTTGTACAGCAGATTTTGTTGCATGTAATAAAAGCTGCCAACACTTCTGTATCTATGTAATGTATATATTATGTATATTATAGTATTAAGCATGCAGACAGTACTTCAATACCTGTCTTAAAGCATATTTGGCTATAATACGAGAACTTCGGTGCAGAAGGGCAGTTTTACATTTACATTCCATTGAGCCGCTTGGTTTGGCCCTATGCACAGGAGTGAATTTCACTTTAACTTATTTCTGACTTAATTCATCCTCAAGCAGAGGTAGTTTGACCAAATATCCCATTTTTATAGGACATAGAGAATAGTTGGGGCTTTGTCTTATATAGGTTCCTATTACCCCACACACAGTCAGGATTTTTTACATTTGCTATTTGGTCCCGGGCTGCTGCTGGGGAGAAGTGTGTGTATGTGGGAGGGGGAGAGTGGAGGAAGTGGTAGCTGCCCTGAGGCCAGGCAATTGAAAAGGGACCAGAGCTCTGGGCCCTTTAAATCACTGCTGTAACCCTGGCAGTGGGGGCTAAGCAGCACTGAAGGGCTGGCTGGGGAAGCCTGCCCCACTCTTTCCACCCAAGGGCCTGGAACTGTCCCCCTTACCTTGCCCAGGGGCCCAGCAATTCTGTCAGAAGCTCTGATCTGGTCACCCTAAGTCAGTGTAACATGTACATGTATCTCAGGGGTACTGTGTGGCTTTTAAAATTTGTTTTCAAACAACACTGAGATCTTCAAATAAGGGTCCTAAATTAGAGCAGGATCAGGGTGGTAGTTAATAATTGGATACACAACAAACTGGAACAAATAGCAAGGCTATTATATTTACTGATTGAAGTCAAGAAGCACAGATTTAAATTCTGAACAGGAACTCTACATTTGCTTCCTTTTTTTGTACCAATTAGGTTCAAGTTGTAAAGTTACACTTGGGGGCTGAGAGACCGAATGCCCGAAGCTGTGGTCTGTGCCTCTTGCTGCTGCTATCAAAATAATTCTATGAAGCAAGGGTCTCAAACTCACTTCACCTCAGGGCCAGTGCCGGGCTTCAAATCCTCCTAGTGGGCCAGTGGGCACCCCTCTCCCTGGCAGGTCCCTGGGGTGGTGTCCTCTGCATGTCTCCTGGCCTCACCTGACAGCCCACACGCTCCTTCCACTCTGTGCATCCCCTGCCGCCCCCTGGCCATTTAGCAGAGTTTAGTGAAGCAGAGGAGCCAGGTTAGCTTAATAGATCAGAGTGGAGCAGAGGCTACTATGTCGTTCCACTTCCCTACTGTTGTGGTGAGAGCGGGAGTGCCCAATCCCTGCTGCTGCCCCATGCCAGGGCCCCAGGTAATCCCAGAGGCTGCGTCCCTCAGGGCAGGGGGCTTGAGGGATGTGGTGCAATGGGGGAGAGCAGAGCAGAGTGGGGTGGGGCTTGGAGGAAGGGTAGGGACACTACCAGGGCCATAGGATTCACATGCTAACATCTGCATTCGGGTTGGATTGCGAAACTGCTCAGTCTCTACATGGCCCACAGGCTGAGAGTTTGAGACCTCTTGAAGGAGAAAGTGCCCTTGAATCTTCCCACCTGTATTCCAAGAAACTCTTGTTTTAAACACAGGTGTCCAGTGAGCTGTAATAATAGTTGTACAAAGCTATCAGTGTGTCCTCTAACAAATTTCCTACTTTGGTCATGGATGGAATTTTACTAGCAGCAACTGGACTGTATATTGAAAAATGGCAAAATATGTGATTCCCTTGAGTAAGTGGTAACTATTCTATATTTTGCTCCTAAGTGCCAAATTCACCATTCTCGTAGGAAAAGGTGCCCATTTTGGTGGTGAAATGGATGGTGTTATGGGAAAGTGGTGAATTCGGGATGTAACTTTTGTCACTGAGCTAACAAGCATGCTGCTGTTCACTGATTTTGCCTGCAGTACAAATCTTCTGTCTTGTCTGACAGAGCCAAATTTCAAAATAGACTGCTATTCTGACAAGTCCCTTAATCCTCAGGGAATGAGGTTTATCAGGACATTGGAATAGCACGCCCATTATTTTGATTACATTTCAAAATAATGGGCGCACTGTCAAAATGCGGAATACGCTATTTCGGGATACTGGCAGTATCTCGAAATACCACTGCAGTGTAGATGTTTCCTTACTGTGCTCAGCTAGGAGTTAACCAGAAACACATTGAACTGTCTAATGCCTCTATTCTTTTCAGTACAGGCAGTCCCCGAGTTACGTACAAGATAGGGACTATAGGTTTGTTCTTAAGTTGAATTTGTACGTAACTCGGAACTGGCTCCAGATTCAGCCGCTGCTGCTGAAACTGACCAGGGGCTGACTACAGGAAGCCCGAGGCAGAGTTGCTCTGCCCCCAGATTCCTGGAATCAGCCACTGATCAGTTTCAACAGCGGCTGAATCTGGAGCCTGGGACCGAACAGCTAGGGCGCTGCCGGGTAGGTCCCCCCAGGACCTACCCGGCAGCACCCCAACTGCTCTACCCCAGGCGTCCACAACAAAAGCCTGGTCTGCTGGGGGGCGGCGCACTAGCTGCGCCCCTCCCCCCCCAGCAGACCAGGGAGACCCGGAGCAAAGCCGCGGAGGCGGTGGGGTCCCACGCCTCCAAGGCTTTGCTCCGGGTGTCCCTGGTCAGCTGGGGACCCCTCCCAGCAGACCAGGGACACCCCGAGCAGACAAGGACACCCGGAGCAAAGCCTTGGAGGCGCGGGACCCCGTAACTCGGGGACTGCCTGTACCTTATGGACAAATTCTGAGAGCTGTAACTGAGCTATTGCAGTTCTGCTTTTGAGATGATACTTAATATGTTTACCTCCTGATTATTATGCCCACAATCAGCATCTTGCCTACTTCCAGCCAATCCGAGGGGACTGGCTTGAAGCTCAGTGTCTTATTTTGGAATGAAATGTGGTGACTAGGAAAACTCAAATGATCTTGGAAAGACATATTGGACCAGATCTTGGGAAAAATTGGGTCTGTGGCTGAGAAGGAGGCATTAATCAATGTCAAACAATTCAGAGATTGACTTGGGATGATGTGCTTCCACTGCTGATTCAACAGAGGTTTTGCCAAGGTGACTGCTCTTTTACATTCAAACACAGGCCTGCCTGCTTGGATTGGATAGAGAAGCAGGAAATAGCCTAAATCCAGTTAAAGACTGAGTTATTATAAGCTCCTGTCCTGGCATAATTGGGAGCAGCATTGACCTTGAGTATAGACAGGCTAAAAGAGTATTTGAGCTTTTGCTGTTAAAATTTATGCCCAGCAGGAAAATATTGTGCCAATTATAGTTCTTTTATATAAAAATTATTGGCTTTGAAGTAAGCCATGACTGAGAACTTGTGACTGTTGAGATACTGTTTTATTATAGATGGTGCACTGGCGCTTTGTGATTCAAGGAGATTTGGATCATGCTTTGGTCATCTTCCAATCAAACATAACACATTGCCTAGAGCTAGAATTTGGTGAACTGTTCACAGCAAATTTAGCTCCATTTTCTGTTTACAGACAAATCCTGAATTCTATTAATGCAAACACATTTTGATATTTTGATATTTCCTGAATAGTTAATGCAAACACATTTTATCTGGATTTTTACCTGGATTTTGTAAACTGTTCATTGCAATCAGGGCCACCAATGGGAAAAGGATAGCGGGACGAGGGGGAGGAAGGCAACTGCTCCAGGGTCTGGTGATGTAAAGGCTCAAGGCTCTCAGACATCAACACTGCTATAGCATGTGTTATAGTAACTGGAGCTCCAGGCCTTTAAATGGCTGCCAGAGCCCTGGACTGTGTGTGCTGGGCACTGCTGAAGTGCTGTGTGGGGGAAGCTAACACCAGCCCCACCCCTTCCATTAAAGGCCCTGTCCCTTCTGGAGGCCCTGAGCTGCCCCCCAAGGGCCAAGCAATTCTGTCAATTGTCCTGCTTTCCACTAGTCATTATTTGTGGTTTCTGGCTAGTCACGTAGGCCCAAATTTATAAAATTATTTAAGCACTGTAGCAATCAGTATTAGGGATGTGAAGGACTAGTCGATTAATCGACTATCTGATAAACAAATGCTTATCGGATAGTCAATGCTTATTGGATAGTCGACATGCTAGTCGACTAGTCACTCCCCTGCCTTGCTGCTTCTATCAGAAAGAGCCAGCAAGAGGAGGGGGGAAGGATAGGAGGTATTTCAAAGAGGCAGTGTTGCTTGAAGCCAGAGGCCAGACCCTGAGCTCCACGTGGTGCTGCTCATTTGAAACGCTGGTGTCCCCAGGCCGCATATGGCGTTTCAAAGTGGCTGCACCGCGTGGAGCTCGGGATCAGATGGGGACCCCTCCCCCACTGATCTAGGGCTCTGTGTGGCACTGCCGCTTTGAAATGCCACAGGGCAATGCCACATGAAGCCCAGGATCAGCAGCACAATCTCTAAATACTCTTAGAAATCTGGGCCTCAGTTCACATGGCATCGGTGCTATTCTGTGAGTGGATGCCTGAAGCCTTCTAAAACAGGACAATAGCAAATTCTAAGCTATTCATCAAAGAGGTGGTGAAGCATTGAAAGTGCAAATGTCAGATAAATGCTGAATTTTGTGAAATGCTGAAATGCCAGCCCACTGACAGGAAGGTAGAAAGGGGGCAGCTGCCCTGGGGCCTGATGGTTCAAAGGGGCCAAGGCTCTAGCCTCTGCTGCTGCTATTGAAGCACTGGTGGTGCTTGGAGCCCTTTGAATCACTGCCAGAGTGGGGCCACAGTGTTCCAGGCGGCTGTTTGGCCTACTCTGGGAGGCAGGTGTGCTGTACAGCTATGGAGCCACAAGACTCCTTGTTGTTTTTGCAGATGCAGACTAACAGGGCTACCTCTCTGAGACTTTTCCCTCTCTAGAATCATCATGTTAAACCAAAGGAAGCAGATTTGGGGTAGGAGCAATGTTCCCTCGAATTTTTTCTATCCATGGGCAGAATAAATTTATGTGCACTGAGGTGAGTCCTGCACTTTCAGGCAGATTACTTGCCTAAGAGCTCATAGCAGCTCTCAGTTTAGACACCATGTTGCAGTTTGTTGAGGTTCTCTCATCATTGGCCAGCAGAGGAAACCAAACTTCATAGTCTCTGTGGCCCCTCCAAGTGATACAGGGCAGGACAAACTGTATCAAGGCCAGGCTCTTTCTAGTAGTAGAATGGGGAATTGCTGGTGGTGGTGGAGAACCCAGGCCTGGCCTCTACTCTGGGTCCCAGCCCAGGGACCCTGTAATAGCAGCTATCTGTAATGACTCTGATAACAGCTGTGTGACAGCTACGAATCCCTGGGCCTCTTCTCCACAGCCTTCCCAAGCACCTTGCTTAACACAGGTGGTTCTTCCTGGTACCCACTTTCCCTTTCTTCTCCCAGATTCTCCCCAGATCCTTCTCACCTCAATTCCTCATGCACTGAGCTAATACCTGAGGAGCTTCTTTTAATCAGTCTAAACTGGTTCTTAACTGACCACAGGTGTTCTGCTTAGTCTACTCATTTGACTCTGGAAACCTCCTAATTGACTATAGGTGACTCAATTGCCCTTATGGGTCTGGCAAGTTCCTGCTGGTTCTGGATTAGTCCTTGTTAGTTTACCCTGGGAAGAGAGACTTAGTCAATCTAGGGCTAACATACTTTCCTTCTACCACTCTTCTGTACCCCTCTTTTGTGTCCCTGTCACAAAAGCTTTTGATATGATCTCTCACAGTACTTTTGCCAGCAAGTTAAAGTATGACTTGGATGAATGGACTATAAGGTGGATAGAAAGATTGTCAGGCTCAATGAGTAGTGATCAATGGCTTGTTATCTAGATAGCCGTGCCTTGATATCTAGATAGCCGTGTTAATTGACTAACTAACATCAGACAGCCTGTTGTTAATGACTGTCCTGTTGACTATCCAATAAGCTTATCAGATAATTGACTAGTCCTTCAGATCACTGCACTGCTATAGGTGGGGACCAACTGGTTAAGTGGCAGTTCTGCAGACAAGGACCTAGGGATGACAGTGGATGTGAAGCTGGATATGAGTCAACAGTGAGCCCTTGTTGCCAAAAGGACTAATGGTGTATTGGGCTGCATTAGTAGGAGCGTTGCCATCAGATTGAGGAAAGTGATTATTACCTCTGTTTGGGCATTGGTGAGGCCACATCTAGAGCTTTGCATCCAGTTTTGGGACCCCCCCATTACAGAAAAGATACAGATACATTGGGAAGAGTCCAGCAAAGGATAATGAAAATGATTAAGGGGCTGGGGTGCATGACTTATGGGGGAGCTGGTCTTATTTAGCTTGTAGAAGAAAAGAATGTGTGTGTGGGGAGGGATTTAATAGCAGCCTTCAACTACCTGAAGGGGGTTCCAATGACAATAGAGTCATGTTATGCTCAATAACGACTGATGACAGAACAAGGAGCGATGGTCTCAAGTTACAGTGGGGGAGGTCTAGATTGGATATTAGGAAAAACTATTTCACTAGAAAGGTGGTGAAGCACTGGAATGGGATGTTTAGGGAGGTAGTGGAATCTCCATCCTTGCAGGTTTTTAAGGTAAGGCTTGATAAAGCCTTGGCTGGAATGATTTACTTAGGGTTGGTCCTGCTTTGATCAGGGAATTGGACTAGATGACCTCCTGATCTATGATACTGGCAGGACTTTTATGTGTCATCCTGCCCAACTGTGTTCTTCTACGTGCAAACCCGGAATTGCTGGTAATCTGAGAATTCTGCTCATACATAATATAGAATTACCCCCAAAGAGAAATTTGATAGCATCCTTAGGGAAATGGTCCAGAGGAGCATTAATTTTAATTACTCAATACATGATGAAACAAAGTAAATGCACTGGTCTTCTCCCCTCGACTGGGAAAACAGGGTCCTATCTTCATATCAGGGGTGTTATTCCCCTCTCATAAGGTCTCTGCAGTGCTGTGGCATGCTGGCCATTTTCAGATGGCTTCTTGCGGGTCCCTCTAGGATTTGTGGGGGGCCCATCCACATTGTTCTTGGCAGTGGTCAAATCCCAATTAAACCTCTGACAGACTGATGAGAGGGGAGTCCTTTGTGGGGAGAAGGCTTGTGAAGACTTTTCCAACACCACACCCTGCCTGAGCTGTCTCCTTCCACCTAACTTCAGATATGGTCTCTCTCTTCATTTTAATACATACGTGTTTCAATGTTGGGATGTGTGAAGGCCAAAGGAGAGAATGTGTCCTTTTCTTTAAATAAAATTTGGCAGCTCTCTCTATTTAGTGTAGATGGGGACAGGAGCATCAGCTTGGGAAAACTAAAGAAATTTGGGAATGCAGTGCTGGGCAGGAAGAAGCAAATCCATTGTATTTGGGGAATTTGAGAGGTCAATGAGGGAGAGTACCTGCTCTTAAAATTTTAAAACAATTGTTGCTGGAAGTAGTCCTTGCAGTGGGAATAGACCAGATTGACTGGCAGGATTATATAATTGTTTCCCAAGTGAAGTAACATTTATTTAGGTAGGTTACTCTTAGATCTACAGCAGGGGGTCTGCTTCCTCTCTCACACACTCCTCTATTTTCACTAATTGGTTGGTAATTAAGAAGTGAGGTTCCAGGTCTCAAGAGGCTATGGAGGAAATACGCTTGCTGCTAGCAATCTGTTATTTATCTTCTCTTTGTCACCACTGCAAAAAGCTTGTGAAGGAGAAACTCTGCTTCTGGGACCACTCTTACCTTTAGCATAGGAAGCTAAGATTTCAGACATTTAAGACGATTGTAAAGTTTCCCTCTTCTACCTTTCTCCTGCTCTTGCTGTAATACTTAGTTTGACTTTTGTTTAAACTTGGGTCTATAGTTGAGACAAAGGAAGAAGCAAAATACAACCAAATAGTCCGACCCTATTTCCTCAGACTTTATTCATATTTATTATCCGCAGAGTCACTTTTTGATGTTTGACCGAGTGAAGCAAATAAACCACATCCTAGCATTCAACCAAGTGCAAAGCAAAATTAGTAAAAGGATGTCCAAGGCATTGCATGGCCTTTTTCTTATCTTGTTTCAGCATTCACCTGTGCAAGCATTCATAGATTTTAAACTTCTTTCCTATTTGGATAGGACAACCATACATTCTGTTTTGGCTGGAGCAATCCCGTTTCTAAGCCCTATCCTCACCATCCTGACTTTTTTTTTTAAGCAAATGTGGGTTTTTATCCCACTTGCTTTTTGCCAACTGCAAATGGCACAAATGCTCAGTTTTGCAAAAAAAATTGTCTGTACCCATAGCAGAGCACAGAAGAATGCTGCTCACAACCTCCTCCCCACACAGTGTTCCCTCTCATTTTTTTCCATCCATATACAAAATAAATGTTGGTATATGCACTGAGGCATGTGTAGATGTGCACCACAATAGAAACACATACTACTGGCTGTAGGCGCTCTGCTAATCAGCTGGGTGGCAATTGAATCTCTCCTGGGTGGCCACCCAAGTACTCCTCTTACAGGGTACACTGGTGAGCAACTGTGCTAGCTCTGTGGGGGGCGTGAGAAGAGGAGGAAATAAGGATTGATGATACCACCACACAGCAGGAAGGGGTTGGGTAAACAGCAACAGCCAGCCACAGTGGAGACAGAAAGGGTTTGGGTGAGTAGTCACGCCAGAAGGCACAGGGCTGGCCTTACCATAAGGCAAACTGAGGCAGCCACCTCAGGTGTCAGACTGTGGGGGGAGCACCACTAGGACCCAGAGTGTGGAAAATTGTGTCTGCTGCTGGTGCATATGTAGACTCTCTGCTCTATATGCACAGAGATGGTGGAGTGCTGTGCTGGAGGATGGAGGGCACAAGAGACATAACAGGCAGGCAGGAGAAAAGGTGGCATGGGGGCATCATATAAGCTCCCCGCCTCGGGTGCCAAAATGTTGTGGGATGGCCTTGCCCATGCATGAAGCAGGCTGGGCTTCGATGAGAACTCTATGGCTGTGTCTAGACTGGCAAGTTTTTCTGCAAAATCATCTGCTTTTGCGGAAAAACTTGCCAGCTGTCTACACTGGCCGTTTGAATTTCCGCAAGAACACTGACAATCTCATGTAAGATTGTCAGTGTTCTTGCAGAAATACTGTGCTGCTCCCGTTCGGGCAAAAGCCCTCTTGCGCAAATCATTTGTGCAAGAGGGCCAGTGTAAACAGCACAGTACGGTTTTCCGCAAAAAAGCCCCGATTGCGAAAATGGCGATCCGGGCTTTTTTGCGGAAAACTGCGTCTAGATTGGCCACGGACGCTTTTCCGCAAGAAGTGCTTTTGCGGAAAAGCATCCTGCCAATCTAGACATACTTTTCTGAAAATGCTTTTCCGTTTTTTCAGAAAATCATGCCAATGTAGACGTAGCCTATCTGTAGGAGAGACAGGGCTCTGGCCAGTAAATGGGGTCAGCCTTGTAGACAGGCAGGAAAGGTCAAAAGGTTTAGGCAAGTGTCTCTGGCCAGGCCTGTGCAGCATCCTGTTTTCCCTTTGGGAAATATGGTCACCCCATATTTGAAAGAGGAGGTAACCTGGGCAGATTTTTTGAAAGGTCTCAGTACTCACAATCACTGTCTACACTGCAAGGTTTTTGTGCAAAAACATCTAACATAACTCAAATTGTGAAGCTTAGATTGACTTGTCCTCGTATTGTAGACCTGTCGGAAAAGGGGGCTAATTAACTCAACAGGCTACAGCTGAGAAAAATTAGATGGCTAAGTAATCCCCAGACTGAGTGAGAGAGTCCAGCTGGGGTGGAATGAGCTGGGCTGGGTTTATAAAGACAGGAAATGGGGCTGCAGTCTTTTTTTGGAATGAGTCCTTGGAGGCTGTAGAGACGTGGAATGTGTTGCCCTGTCCTGGAAGGAAGGGGTGAAGCTGGCAGACTCGGAGAAGGAAGCGACAAAAGGGCATAGGGAATTGTAGAAAGATATGGAGTTAAACAGATCTTGACTGCAGACTAGTGTCTCTGAGCTGGAAACTGGAGTAGAAGGTGGGCCTGGGTTCCCTAGCCAGCTGCTAGGGAAGTGCCACCCGTGGGGCAGTGAATAGGAAGATTGCTTGAGTGTGTTGGTGGGAAGAGACCTTCAACCCTAGAAGGGCAAATTATTTGGTGACTTGGCAGGAAAGCCAAGTTGTGAAGTGGCTGCGGCAGCTTGTGGTGTGAAGAAGGAGCTGCAGACCCAGAGAGGAAGGTGAAGGCTGACAAGCCCTGGAAAACCTTATGAGCTGGTTCCCCAAATGACTAGCAGGAGGAGCCATTCAAGTAGTGAGCAGACCTGCCTGCCTCTCTAAACTGTGCAGAGTTTGAAATTTGGAGCAGAACTTTATGGTGTTCTTGAAATACTGAATTTTAACACACAGTGGGAGTGATTAAAAATAGAAAAGTTGTGCTGGTGCTGGGGGTGGCATATAAATGCTAGGATATTTAAATCTCTTTCTCCAGTATCAGCAAATTCACCACTGCTCTTGGTCAGGGAGCTTTCCCACTCATGCCTGTCAAGGCTGGGTGGGGGTGGGCAAAGAAGGTAATTGCCCTGGCATCTGATAGTTCAAAAGGGCCCGGAGCCCTCTAAATCCTTGCTGGAGCACTGCATGGTGTAATCCAGGTGGCTCTGAGGGCTGCGGGGGGGGGAGGGGCAGTTCATGCTATGGACTGGGTGGTGCTGAAGTTTGTGTGCGGTGACCTTGCTTTTCCACCGAAGGCCCCACCTCTTCAGGGAGTGCAGAGCTGCCTCCCCCCCCCCCTCCTTGCCCAAAGGCCTGGTGCGGCTGTCAGCTTCTCTGCTCCCACTTTTGGTGGTGTGATCTCACATGCTTGGTGGGAGACTGAATGAATGTGATTCTTGTGACTATGTATTTATGGCCCTAATTTTCCACCACTTTACTTTTTGTCTAGGAATCTATACTTTTACAATGATTGTGTAAAAGGCTACCACTCTGACTTAATTTGTATAATATGCTCCTTTGCACAGGTGGAAATAATTACACAAGGTGCAAGGCAGTGGAGAATAGGGTATGTGTAAGGCAATTCCATCCATTAGCAGCACTGTTCAAGCTTACCTGTCATGCCCTAAGGGTACCATCAATCTCATGATGTATCATGTTTGTAACACTATATCCTGCTCACAACTTTGGAGCCAAAGTTTCCATGGAACCAGGTAGAACTGGAATTGTTTCTCTGCAGTTTGTATATGCAGTCTTAGTTGAGCTCAGCTGAATTGCAACAGACTCTTCATAAAACATTGCTGCTACTCCTGCCACCAAACTCCTACACTTCAGGCAGCCTTCCCCCATTTCAGGACACATTAAGGGAAACATAGGTATTTTCTTTATTGGTGACTTCGGAAGGTGGCATTTTGCTGGCATCTTACAGGTGAAACCAGAGTTGTAGTAACTCTGTTAATTCAAAATATCATGGCATTTTCTTCTAAAGGCATTAAATTAGCAAAAGTGTCTCACCCAGATTTGAGTAGTTACATCCTGTCTACTAAAATTTCCCCTGTGAGTTCAGCTGCATATGGTATTCACATCTTGCCCTACATTATGAAGTATTGATATAATCTGCTAAACAGCTACCCTATTCCTTTCTAGAGACTGTTACTTATTAGTTGTGGAAGAGTTAAATTTTATTAATATAAGTAGTAAAGCACTTTGGGGGCTCTGATGAAAAGAGCGATGGTATTTTATTAATCAGAGTGCAAGCAGATGACTTAGCAGCCAAAATTGAGCTTTGACCTTCAGCTTCCTGCTCCCTTCCATGAGTCTCAGCTTTCAGTTTGGTTGATGTTAAAATTACAACAAAAGACTTTTTTTGTTACAAATGCAACACTTCAAGAAAGGCAAATATGTCAGTGTTCTTTTGTGGACTCTTCTCCTTTGCTTTCATTTGGAGACACAATGGCATTTTCAAAAGGCCATGCTGCTTAGGATTTGAGACTTTTTTCAAGTTTAGAGTTATCCACAAATTAAATGCCTTTTGGTTTTAAAAGGAGGGCAATTCTAGCCAGGCATGACTTTTATTTTCAATGTAGAGAATAGCTAGAGAGGTCAAATGAGTAAAGTTAGACTTCTAGGCTTTAAGATGAAATGTAAAACAACTCTTGTTTGTATGTTCATTGCATGTGTAATTAAACTCTTGGCTAACTTTGCAAGCTTAGCACCACACAAGCTTCCATAAGTGTAATGCTTGTATTGGGCTTGGCATATTCTCCCTACAGCACTGGTTAAATGAATTGGGCATTATGACACACATGGAAACCACTAGAATGTTGATGGATGTAAAGCACAGATTTTTCTGAAGTAGGACCCACTCAAATCCATGCCATTCTGTCCTGCTCATATGCTAATGTCCTGCTCAAAATATAGTAGTACTGAGTTATGTGTCAGGATATTTGCAGAGACAGGAAAATAGAGGGCTAAAAAGACCAGGCTTTTGTAAGTTCTATGTGCAGTATCCCTTGTGATGAAAGAAATGCCAGTAGGGTAGAACAGACTGGTGTTTGCTCTAGATACAGGCAGTCCCCGACTTACGCTGATCCGACTTATGTCGGATCTGCACTTAGGAACGGGGCTTTTCTCGCCCCGGAGCTCACGGGCGGCAGGTTGCCGCCCGTGTCCTCCGGGGTGAGAAAAGCTTCTCCCGGTCTCCCTGGTCTGCTGGGGGGGGGGGGGGGGGGGGTCCAGCAAAGCCGCTGGACCCTCCCAGCAGACCAGGGACACCCGAGCAAAGCCACCGCCTGGGCGGCTTTGCTCGTTTGCCCGGGAGCAAAGCCGCCCAGGCAGCGGGACCCCCACCGCCTGGGCGGCTTTGCTCCTGTCCCCCTGGTCTGCTGTGGGGGTCCAGCGGCTTTGCTGGACCCCCCCAGCAGACCAGGGAGACAGGAGCAAAGCCGCACAGGCAGCATCCCGCCACCTGTGTGGATTTGCTCGGGGGCAAAGGAGCAAAGCCACACGGGCGGCGGGGTCCCTCCGCCTGTGCGGCTTTGCTCGGGTCTCCCTGGTGTGCTGGGGGGTACTCCCCCCAGCACCCCAGGGAGACAGGAGCAAAGCCGCATGGGCAGCGGGGTCCCTCCGCCTGTGCGGCTTTGCTCGGGTCTCCCTGGTCTGCTGGGGGGGGAGGGGGCGTGGCTAGTGCGCCCCCCCCCCCAGCAGACCAGGCTTTTGTTGCAGGATGCCTCGGGTAGAGCAGCTGGGGTGCTGCCGGGTTGGTCCTGTGGAAACCTACTGGGCAGCGCCCCAGCTGTTCTGTCCCAGGCTCCAGATTCAGCAGCTGTTGAAACTGATCAGGCTGATTCCAGGAAGCTGGGGGCAGAGCAACTCTGCCTCCGGCTTCCTGTAGTCAGCCCCTGGTCAGTTTCAGTGGCAGCAGCTGAATCTGGAGCCAGTTCCGACTTACATACAAATTCAACTTAAGAACAAACCTATAGTCCCTATCTTGTACATAACCCGGGGACTGCCTGTACTGAGGTTCTCATAGAAAATCAGTTCACACTCTGTTTCTGAAGAAATACATCTAGAAAATGAGTCCTGCTCTGTTGGCCATGCTGATTCAAAAAGCTTTTTTCAACTAATTGGCTAAGACAGAGGTCACTTACTAGATCCACAAGCAGCAGTGGTTTGCATCTGTTTTTCTCAGTAATACTCTTATCTCATCACCAGTATTCAGTGTGTGGCTGTCTGATATGCTTTTGGAAACATGATTGTATGAGAGGTCATGGAAACCAATACAGGGGTGTGACCCTGAGAGCATCACAATGCAAGAAGGCAAAAGCTCAGTGCTAGCTGGTAGTGAGTTTCAGCTGGCCTGACCAGTGGAGTGTACCTCTACTCACTAATGTCATAACCTGTAGCTACAAGGTATCATTTAAAGTATGAATAGACTGCTAATACACTCATCATGAATACTGTGTGCTGTACATACAAAGGACAAATTCAGAGTTAGACCTAGTGGAAATTGCTATCAAAGTGTCTGCCATGCAGGGCTATGGTTAGCCTCCCCTAGACAAAGGAGTGTGGTTCTTGGAAGGTACATTAAAAAACAATAGGAATATAACTTACACAGAAGGTAAACAAGATTTATCAAGTCAACAGGGAGAGGAGATTACTAGAGTAGAAATTGATCTGGTTAAAAGATTGAGAACTGGTTAAAAGACAGAAAACAAAGGGTAGGAATAAATGGTAAATTTTCAGAATGGAGAAGGGTAACTAGTGGTGTCCCCCAAGGGTCAGTCCTGGGACCAATCCTTTTCAACTTATTCATAAATGATCTGGAGAAAGGGGTAAGCAGTGAGGCGGTAAAGTTTGTGGATGATACCAAACTGTTTAGGATAGTCAAGACAGAAGCAGACAGTGAGGGACTCCAAAAAGATCTCGTCAAACTGAGTGACTGGGCAACAAAATGGCAAATGAAATTTAATGTGGATAAGTGTAAAGTAATGCACATTGGGAAAAATAACCCCAACTATACATACAGTATGATGGGGGCTAATTTGGCTACGACAAATCAGGAAAGATCTTGGAGTTATCATGTTCTCTGAACTTGCACACAGTGTGCAGCGGTGGTCAAAAAGGCAAATAGGATGATAGGAATTATTAAGAAAGGGATAGAAAATAAGACACAGAATATCTTACTGCCCCTGTATAAAACTATGGTATTCCCACATCTTGAATACTATGTACAGATGTGGTCTCCTCACCTCAAAAAAGATTTTGGCCTTGGAAAGGGTTCAGAAAAGGGCAACTTAAATGATTAGGGGTTTGAAATGGGTCCCATATGAAGAGAGGTTAAAGCGACTGGGACTTTTCAGTTTAGAAAAGAGGAAACTGAGGGGGGATATGATAGAGGTATATAAAATCATGAGTGGTGTGGAGAGGGCGAATAAAGAAAAATTATTTATTAGTTCCCATAATAGAAGAACTAGAGGACACCAAATGAAATTAATGGGGAGCAGGTTTAAAAGTAATAAAAGAAAGCTCTTCTTCACACAGCGTGTAGTCAACCTGTGGAACTCCTTGCCAGAGGAGGCAGTGAAGGCTAGGACTATAATAGAGTTTAAAGAGAAGCTAGATAATTTCATGGAGGTTAGGTCCATAAAAGGCTATTAGCCAGAGGATAGAAATGGTGTCCCTGGCCTGTGTTTGTCAGAAGCTGGAGGATGGCAGGAGACAAATCGCTTGATCATTGTCTTCAGTCCACCCTCTCTGGGGCACCTGGTGCTGGCCACTGTTGGTAGACAGGCTACTGGGCTAGATGGACCTTTGGTCTGACCCAGTATGGCCGTTCTTATCTGTATCTTGCAAACTCCAGTGGAGGAAGAAACCACCACTGAACTTGCTTCACTAACAGATTCTCCATTGCTCTTCTAGCATGAACTCCTTCTGCTTTCCCCAATCTTCACACAAATCCACTTTCAAGATTCACTGCACCACAAGAGAGGTATGAAGAACTCGAATTCGCTATCTGTTTAGATTTAAAAATAAAACCTATGTATTAATATAACTGTTCTTAATCTAAACAGTGCTTAATGTTACCACCAGCCAATGTGAATGCTGTTGGGTACTGTGTCATTAAAAGAACAAGCACATGGTGATATTCCTCTGGCCCAAAAGAGGACTGGGTGTTTCAGAGCTTGGTTTGAGGGAAAATCCAGGATGGGAGGTGTTTGGAGGAGGGGGAGCTCATTTTGCCAGGTGAAACCAAAGCAGGTGCAGGCCAGAGTGTGTCTAACAGGTGCTCAGTCAGAGTAGTTTAACACACAAACCTGTGCTTGCTTACAGGTGGACTGGAAGCATCCAGACAAAGGAGATAGTGCAGCAGAAGTGGCCCTGATAAGACACCTGGTGATCCAACCTTCTCTGGTGTAGATTGCACCTCAGAACCAAACAATGGGGTGGACAGGACAGGCACAGCTTTGCCTTAGTCTTTCTCAATGGGTGCGTCTAGACTGGCAAGATTTGGCGCAAAAGCAACTGCCAGCTGTCTACACTGGCCGCTTGAATTTGCGCAAGAGTATGCGCAAGATTACTGACTTTGTAATGTACAACATCATGCTTCTTGCGCAAAAACTTTCATGCTCCCACTCCGGAAAAAGCCCTTTTGCGCAAGAATACTTGCTCAAGAGGGCCAGTGTAGACAGGGAAGAATTTTTTTGCGCAAAAAAGCCCCGATGGCTAAATTCTAGGCTTTCTTGCGCAAAATCGTGTCTAGACTAGCCATGGAAGCTTTTCCGTAAAAGCATCCTTGCCAATCTAGACGCTCTTTTGCAGAAATACTTTTAACGGAAAAACTTTTCCATTAAAAGTATTTCCACAAAATCATGCCAGTCTAGACATAGCCAATATGTTTTCCCACCATTTCTAAACACTTTTTTTCAAAAGCCCTTTATTCTATTGTTTGTATTCTGTATATAGAGGATTGAAATAATGTGCACTTTAAGTGCCTACATGCATCCTATTCTGCTTGCCACAATGAATTCGCATACAGCTTTTGTGTACACTAACTCTTCCACAACCTGTAAGGTTTTTGTCTAGCTGGTGCTTTCAGTGTAACATTTAGTCTGTGCTAAATGTTGCACATTAGCTGGAACTTCTAGTACATGCAGGCAGAGCACACAGAGGCCAGTTAACTCAATACTGTTTGAAACAGGATTACAACAGCAGACATTAGGGAACTTTTAGTATTGACCAGCAGGAACCATACAGGCCACTTAATGTGCACCATGCTGCTGCAGACTGAAATTTTCACCCCTCTTGGGTGGACTGAAGTCAGTTGTAGACAAATGAAAAGGGATTACTTGACCCTAGACCAGTGTTTCTTAAACTGTGTTCTGTGGCACACTGGTGTGCTGCAGAGAACAGAGTTAGAACCATAGAGCTGGAAGAGATCTCAGGAGGTCATCAAGTCCAGCCCCCTGCCCAAGGCAGGACTGATCCCAACTAAATCAACCCAGCCAGGGCTTTGTGAAGCTGAGACCTAAAAACCTCTAGGGATGGAGGTTCCACCACCTCCCTATGTAACCCATTCCAGTACTTCACCACCCTCCTAGTGAAATAGGTTTTTCTTAATGTGAGAGTTCAAAATGGCTACCCTTAAAGGGGCAAGTGACCTTTTTTTTTTGTTCAACAAAAAATCCTTGCTGTCCGCATTAAAAAAAAATTGTTTGGTGTTCCTCAGTCTTAAAAAGTTTAAGAAACAGTGCCCCAGCCTGACTACTTGTAAGCCATAGATACTAGTGTCACTATAGTGCCTTGGAGCCTTGAGCATGGACCAGGACTCCTCTGTACAAGTACTGTACAGCTGCTCCAAAAAGCTTAAATATAATTCAGGACAATAGATGGGGCAATACAAGGAAACATTGGGACAATATTAGTATACTTGAAAGACTGTGATATCCAAGCACAATCAGATGAACAATTAAGATTTTCATATAAGCATCATGGCTAAGGAGGGATTTGAAGGAGGATAATGAGGTAGCTGTGCACTCCTGATCCTTTCTGTGGTCTGGTTGTCGAATTCCCTCTTGGGCCCCTAAGCCTATAGCCATCCCACTCCCTTCTGACTGGGGTTTTAGGCTGTACACTTGCAACTCTCTGATTATCACAGCATGTCTGACGGAAGTCCTGCACTTTGCTTTCTCGGAAAAGGCTATGAATAGTGTATGCTACTGATTACAAACAGGCCTGCCAACAGGGGAAAGGAATAGAGTAAAAGGGGCAGTTGCTGCAGGCCTTCGTGATTCTAGCCAAGCAGTGGCGGATATAGGGCAGGGCGAGTGGGGCGGCTGCCCCGGACCCCACACTGCAATAGGCCCCAAATGGCTGCTTGCTCCTGTGTGGTGGCCTGGCTGAGCGGTGCAGAACTCAGCAGAGTGCCACGGCGGGAGGCAAAGGCCATGACAGAGGCTCCAGGTCCCGCCCCCTGGCTGTGTATGTCACTGCCCCGCCCCGTTTGCCTCCCGCTGTGGTGCTCAGCTGAGTTCTCCGCTGCTCAGCTGGGTTGCCACGTGGGAACAAGCGGCACAAATGGATGTTTGGGCTCCGCGAGTGAGAGGCAGGAGGGAGAGGACTAAGGAGAAGAGAAAGAGAGAGTGAGAGGTAGGAGGGGGAGGAGAAGAGAGAGAGTGAGTGAGGCAGGAGGAGGAGGAGACTTAAATAGAAATGAAAAATTTTAATTATTAATGCAGAATTTTGTTTAAGAATGACTTACAATAAAATAAAAATAAAAATTATCCAACTAAATTAAGTTTCTATCAAATTTACCCAATTCACATTTAATATGAAAATAGCCTTCAATTTGCGCATTTGACACCTTTTTTCTATTTTTTCTTCAAAGGGGGGGGCCTCACGAAATTGTGCTGCCCTAGGCCCCGCAAAACTCTCATCCACCCCTGTAGCCAAGTGTGCACAGTGCTAAGGGCTGGGGGTGCACTGTGCTATCCGTGGCCCTGCCGCTTCTGTCCTTAGCCCCACCCTTTCTAGGAACATGGAGCCAGGTCCCTGCTCCACCTTGCCCAGGAACCCACAGAGGCTGTCGGCCCCACTGTTACAAGTAGCCAAGTGAGTCTGTCTAAAGTACGTTGAGGGTACATCTACACAGCAGGGCTTAACTCAAAATAAACTATGCAAACTGAGCTACGTTGATTGCATAACTTATTTCAAAATTGGGAGTATCTACACGCACTTATTTCGAAATAGAGCACTCTTCCTCCAACTTCCCTTATTTCTTGTACAATGAGGGTTACAGGAGTTGGAGGAAAAAGTCCTCCAGCTTGACAGTATTTTGACACTATTTCGAAATAATTGCCTTCTCTGTAGACATGGACTATGTTATTTTGAAATAACTAGCATTGTTTCAAAACAATGTTGCTATGTAGACGTACCCTTTGATAGTCCTGGAATTTTAGGGCATGTCTACACTAGGGCTGTGTCCAGACTCCATGCCTCCGTCGACGGAGGCATGTAGATTAGCCAGCTCGGAAGAGGGAAATGAAGCCGCGATTAAAATAATCGCGGCTTCATTTAAATTTAAATGGCTGCCCCGATCTGCCGATCAGCTGTTTGTCGGCAGATCGGGAGAGTCTGGACGCGATGCCCCGACAAAGAAGCCTTTCTTCATCGACACAGGTAAGCCTGGTTTCACGAGGCTTACCTGTGTCGATGAAGAAAGGCTTCTTTGTCGGGGCATCGCGTCCAGACTCTCCCGATCTGCCGACAAACAGCTGATCGGCAGATCGGGGCAGCCATTTAAATTTAAATGAAGCCGCGATTATTTTAATCGCGGCTTCATTTCCCTCTTCCGAGCTGGCTAATCTACATGCCTCCGTCGACGGAGGCATGGAGTCTGGACACAGCCTAGGAAATTATTTCAAAATCTCACAAAATAACTATTTTGAAATAGTGTGCCCACACTACAGGGAAGCCTTGAAATTAGTCCAAGGCAAGCTCCCTTAATGTGGATGTACTATCTTAATTTAGAGCACCAGGAAGAACTGGGAATAAATTATTTTGGATGATCCTGGGTGTAGTTATTTTGAAATAGTGGTAGTGTAGACACTCCCCTACTGCTATTTTGAAATAATAGTGTTATTCTTCATGAAAAGCAGGAGTTATTTAAAAATAATCAGCCTTTTGTTTCAAAATAATGGGCTTAGTATTATGGATGCTCTGCTTGTTGTTTTGAAATAAGGGGAGTTATTTCGAAATAACTCTCTAGTGTAGACTAGGGCTCTTAGATTAATCTGAAATCAAGAATGTTTACATCAGTGGAAAGAGCAATAAAACATGCTTGATAGCTTTTTTGGTTCAGAGTATTGCCAGGCTCAATCATCAGTGAGCTTTGAGGTTTATCAGCAGCTTTAATTTAACAGCCATCTTGCCTTTATAAATTATACTTATGTATAATACTACAATTTGGAATGTGCCTATGCCTTGCCAAGAATCCTAGACCACTGTAATTTTAGAGGCAACTCAGTCAATCCACCACTTGTGCTTGCAAATTAACTATAGTGTAATGATTTCATTGGTTGTTTGGGATGGCACTGATCGTGGATTACTTGACCCAACTGCCACATCATGCATCCAATTGCCACCTGCACAAATTCATCCCCACCAGACCCGTGAACACACACTGCAGCACACACCTGTCTTTCACTGCCTGTGCAAATCCACGTCACTCTCCCAGTGCAGTACAACTGCCCATACACTAGTACAATTAACATGCACAATAACCCTAAACAGCACTCTGAAGCCTAGAATGTCTGAATTGGTGTGAAATGAGAAACTGCTACAAAATGGTGGAGAGCTCCCTTGCTTCAGCGTATCACCCTGTTCAAGTCACTGAGACTTGCAGGCTATCACCATCTCGCCCCCCCCCCCCCTTTTTTTTAAGTTCTCAGCTATTTCCAGCATATGTGGCTTTGCAAATGTCACCCATAGGATTGTGGGCTTTCAGCTACTAAAGAATAAAGCCCTTTCTCATGGGAAGGGTGGGTGGAAGCAAGGTGCCCCCCATCCCTTTGGTCTCTACAAAAAGGGATCTTTAGCTTAGGTACAAGAAGCATTGCTGCAGAGTGAATGGAGAAGCCAAAACATCGTGGAAGGGTAAGAGAGACACAACCAGCTTAAGAAAGGAAGTTATTTATTTCTAAATAGTAGCCATATGAGGGGAGCCAAACAAACAAAACAGTTACAATATTAAATCTAAATTAAATCTGATTATAAATGTTCAGGATTGCAAACCATATAACTGATCACATAAGGTAGGGTTAAGAGGCTGTACCTGGGGGAGGGGAGAGGAAAGACCAAGAGAGATCTCACCACTCCACAAAGCTTGACCTGACTGGGGTTTCCAGATGGTGATGGCAGCTGGGGGTCCAGTGTGTTCAAGACAGGTAGAGCAGGGTCCCCAGCATGATCAGTCAGGAGATGATGAAGTCTCAATGGAACTGATGCAAACTTTAGATCCAGGCATCAGAACAGTTTTCTTGAGCAAGGGTAGAAGTTTTTGTAGGGATATAACAATGGTTCAAGGGGAACACTGGATTTTTGTATGGGTAAGCTGATGGTTTAAGGGAGTATTCTAAAGTGTTGTTTAGGCTAGAAAATAGAAACGGGGCATTCCTGGCTCTGGGTGGTGTTCCTGGACAGGGCTCATAATGCATCTAGGCAGTTTCAGTATTTTGGAGATCATTAGAAGATCCACTACTATAGTTGATTTGGTAATTACTGATTTGGGTGTGAGCAGGCATGGGTTCACTACCACCAGCCAGTGTTTTTTTGCACTTGGTAGTTCAGTGCGGTTCTTGCTTTGGAGGTGCTGTTCTCCATTCTGGGTTTAACAGCACTTTAAGCTGCCACCCTCATATACCCCCAGGTTCAGCTCCTATGCTAATGTAGATGTCTATCTGTTCTATCTTTGATGCAGATGAGGCTAAGGGCGTTTCCTTACCTCTGTCCTCCTTGTCTGGAGGGGTTTAGGTCTGTCTTCCCCTACCTTTTCATTGCTTTGTCTTTTGGCTCAAGCAGAGGCCCGGGGGAGTATTCTCCAAAAGTATCATGCCCTGGCTCCCCAAGAACACAGGGCTGACAGGTGACCATACCTTGGTTTGCCAAGACCACAGACCTGGTACATAACACCACTCTCAATAGTCTGTGTAACAGCTCCATGTAGACAAGCCCTTAGATACAAATAACCACTTCCAGTGTTTTTCAGGTATTTATTTGAAAACCAATTAATTTGTTTTGGTGTTGATCAGTTAAAACCTCTGATCAGAGGACCTATGTATAAATTAAAAAGTTTGACTCTGTTCCATCATAATTGTAAGACACGGTGTCATGCTGTCTGGAGTGGCTCATAACCATGAGCAGGATGTCACATCCAACGCAGACACCCTCAGCTGGGAGTGTCATAGAATTAGATTTCACCAAGCCAGTAATAAATGATAACTCCTGGGTCACCATAACAGTCCCACAATAAAGTCCACCCCTAGGCCAAGGGTGAGATGTAATTTTTGCTGGGGGAGGCGGGGGGCGTGTCACGCCATGGATTTTGATAAGTTGTCACAGGCCACATATTTCTACTATATTAATGAAATAACCTCATCATCTATTATAAAAAGACCCTGTTATGTTCTTTATGTAGCAAAATAATTACACTTAGCAATTAAGCTTTGGAAAATCATGTGTTCATTTATCTTAAAAGGCAATTTATATTGCAAACTGTTTTGTGAACGCTTATACAGGTTGCAGTAATACTAACTTATTCAAATTAAGTGTAGAAGAAGCAATGAAACTGACTCAGTGTGAGTGGCATTAACAAGGGAGGTGAAGTTAGGTGTCACTTCTGGAGCATGGCTGCAAGGTGGTTGTCAGTGAAGATCTATTCTTTGGTTTATTGAATTTCATCACAGAAGATGTCTGCTTGCAGACTAGGGGTGGCAGGTTTGTATAATTTTTGGTGGTGCCCAGGAGTCAAAGTTCTGCCCATCTGCACCTGTCTACTCTCCTCCCAGAGTCTTTGGGGTGCAGGCTCCAGACTGGAGCATAGGATTAGGGTGCAGGAGAGGTAGTGGGCTGGAGAGCGGGGGTTGTGGTGCAGGAAAGGGTACAAGGGATGTGTTTGGACTGGGGATGAGGATTTTGGGGTGCAGCAGGCAGGTTACCTGAGGGCTGGGGCCAGAGAGGAGCCCCCAGCAGAACACAATCCAAAGCCAAACCAGGATAAACCCCCTCTTGGAGTTGGCTGCAGGGCGGGGGCTGCCATGTGCCACCTCCTCCCTCCACAGGCATAGCAGTTGCTCCAGCCTGCCCCAGGTGCTGCTCCCTTTTAGCATCCGGTGAGGGAGTACAGAGCTGCAGAGTTGCCCAGGGCAGGCGGGCCAGAAGATGCTCTGGCGGTGCACATGGGGCAGCAGTTGGGGCAGTGGAGAGACCCAGCTCCGAATACTGGTGGAGTTGGACCCCCTGTGACAGACAAACTGACCTGAACAGTACAAATATCTTTCAGGAAAGAGTCTTGATCTTCGGAAAGTTCTGTTCATTAGGAGGTGCATAAAACCTTGCAAGTGTCACTGATTTGAATTGCTCTATAAGGAATGCATCACACTGCCAGTCAATAAGGCCAAGTTGGAGATCACTTTGCGCATTGTCCACATCACACGTGCAAGGGGAAGAGAACAAAGCCATGCCATTTTCTAGCTTTCTAAAATCCTTGAAGTGGGGAGTGAATTCAGTGTGCAAAGCGAGCAGTAGCTGCATTTGTCTTTGCAGGTTCTGGTCAGATATTGTAACTTGTTCCAAAGTGGGAAAGTTTGTGAACTACTTGTTTCCAATCTGATAGGAGAAAGGGAGCAACTTTATCATGAAAGACTTAACAAGGAAATACACATCATGAGTAAAAAGCCCCCTACCTTGTAGTTTCGAAATCAGTTCGTTCATATCACCCATAACATCAATGGCAAATGAGAACTCAGAACTCACCTCATATAATTGAGGGAAATCCACATTGTGATGGTTTATATCACAGCAGTCCTCTTGGGGCTGTCATCTGGTATGCTGACTTGGCCCTCTAGGGTGCCCCACACCACCCTGTCCTGCTGGGCTAAAAGTTCTGGTCTTCCCCAGCCAAAGTACAGAGTTGGGGTAACAGCCCTCCAGCAGAGTTCCACAGAAACTGAACCAACTCAGTTCTGGGAGGGCTAAGCCAGCAGGACTTGATAGCATCCAGGAACACAACCCTCAAAAGGGACCAAACCCTCAAATAAATCCATCTTACTCTGTGTAAAAGTTTTACACACAGAAATCTCATAAGAGTTCATTCTCTATCAATGAAAAGAGAGACATGCACAGCTGTGGCTTCCCCTAGGTAACAATTATTTACACTGTGCTGGGTAATAAAAGTGTTTTTATTAAGTATAAAAAATAGGATTTAAGTGAATGCAAGTGGGAACAGACAGCTCAAAGTGAGCAACTAAGCCAAAATAAACAAAATGTGCCAATGAATCCCAAGAAACTTGTTACATGCAAATTCTCACCCTAACAGTAGGCCCAATCATATTTTTCACATGGTAGGCTGCCTCCTCGCTTGAGCCTGATTCTTCCCCTGTCCAGTCTCAGATTTTTCCAGCAGGCAACTTGGGTGGTAAGTGGGGGGTCCCCTGGGAACTCTTCTGTTGTTTTGTTTCCCACTTTTATATTCCTTTTGCCCAAGGTGGGAATTCTTTGCATTTACTTTTCTCACTTTAAGTGGAAAAGTACAAGATCCAAAATGGGTTCCAGCATCACACATCCTGGGCACATGCCTATGTGGGACCAATCACAGTTTGGGCTTTGAGGAAAAACAAATCCATTTTCAGATCGTTGGTTTGAGTACCAAGCCATTATGTTTCTAGAGTAGAGTATCATTAATGGCCCTCATGAGCACATTTAGAAATATAAACAGATTCACACTTCTTATCTCTAACTTCACATACAAGAAGGATGCATGGCACAGAAATGGAATAGATACATTTAGCAGATATGTAACATCATTTTTAAAGTTACAGATGCTTTTTGCCTACTGTGTCTTCAAATTATGCATATTCATAAGCCAATTTTCATAAAGCATGGGGGGGCATGATCCATCTTTTCCTTTCATTTTGAAAAACAAATCAATCTCCACTCTCAGATCCCACACTCTTTTCAGAACTTTCCCCAAACTAAGCCATCTAACCCTTGTATGCTACTGAAAATCCCTGAGCTCTGACTCAGGATTCCTCCAGCAGAGAGACAAATTGCCTGTGGTTTAATGCTCTTGCTCTTGACCAGTTTTGTAACTGTATCCATGCCATGGCGTAATTTCAGAGCACGTTGCAGAGGATCTCTGGATGAATAATGCAATGTAGAAAAAATATTTTATGCTCCGGGTTTGTTTCTGTCACTTGGTCTTGTTTTCTGTTCAACAATCCAACATTTTTGCCTGTCAGATTAAGGCTTTCATAGGTGGTCATGCTTGCCAATTTCTTCCACTCCAGTCCCAATTTTGAGACACTATTATTTACTGCCTCCAGTAGATATTTTCTAGTAGTCATGTTTTTCATTGACTGTATTGCTGCCAGTTCTTCTGTGAGCTTAAAATGTGCAGTAATTCCTTGAATGGAAACTAACAAATGGCCTTTATCTTTAACCTTAGAACTTTTGTATGCCAGTGTAAAGTATGAAAAATAATTTACCTTGCTTTCCAACTGTTGTCCAGGTTCTCTGAGATTTTCTTCTACACATCTCAGCAGAGTTCACCTTGACAATGAAATATTTTTGAATGGCTTTTTTCTTGTAAGGGCAGAATATCTCAGCAGAGTCAACCAAGCATTCCTCAATAAATTCTCCCTCAGAGAACGGTTTGCTGTATTTGGCGATTTTGTGTGCAATCATGTAGCTTGTTCTTGTAATTGCTTCTTGTGCTGCGGATAGTTTTGTGGGGAAAAAATGAGCAACCATCTCATGCACTTTTTCTAACTTTCTTTTCGGCAGACACGTTCTTATATGTGAATGCATGTTTGCTTTCAAAATGCCAATTTATGGCAGCATTCAAATAACATAACTTACATTTTTTGCAATGAAAAACTTAAAAAACGATAAAAGTTAGTAGCACCTTAAAGACTAACAAAACATGTAGATGGTATCATGAGCTTTTGTGGGCACATCCCACTTCTTCAGATAACAGCTTTGCAATGTAAGTACACACAAGGCCATCCCTGGTGAGGGTGGAACTCAGGACATCCCCCATCTGCCCTAAGCCCTGCACCCACCCTGCCTCTTTCTGTGCACTTCCTCCCCTGATTGATGTGGAAGTGGAATTAATGGGGGGCCTAGTGCCAGCAACAGGGATTGGGCTTCCCGTTCACTCACCACGGGCAGCAGGAAGTACAGTGACCTGGCCCCAACCTGCTCTGCTCCCCTGCCTCCTCATCATGTTGCTCCACTTCCTATCACAGCTGGTGAATGAAGGGTGGGGGGAGGGCGGGTCCACCTCTCATCTAAGGCCTCTGCCCTAAGTGATGTGGTTAGGAGTTGGGGAAGCAGAGTGAGCTGGGGCCAGGTCACTCTGCTTCCAGCCGGTGAATGGGGGCCTGGCTTAACCCCTGCTGCTGGCCTCAGGTTCCCCACCAGCCCCCTGGACTGCCATAGACCCTGTGAGGCCCCTGCTACATTGGTAAAAAGGTATTTGGAAGTCCACGCCTTGTTAAATACTCAGCATTCAGCATCTACTTTCCTCTTCTTTTGATCAAATTCATTTTAAAATTCTCTCTCCACTGCAGAGCAGTGCACATAATAAAACGTGTGCGAAACCTGAGGGCTACTCAATTTTTCCCTCTCCACTCTCAATCCTTAAGCATAGCAACATATAACCAACCAATTGCTAGTAATGATAACCTACTGTACCGTGTTAGCCGATGAAATAAATGTATATCATCAAGTCCTTTGAATGCTGCTACTTCAGTGGAGTCTAGAGAACCATTTTAAGTATTAGCAGGACTGATACTTTGCAGGCCCCTGGGCAAGGTGGAGGATGCCCAGTGCTGGGACCCCAAAAGAGGTGGGGCCTCAGTTGGGAGAGACAGGCGTGGTAGTTATCTTCCCCCAGCCAGTCCATCAGCGCTGCCCACCCAATGCTACCTGGTGATCCAGGGGTGATTGATAGTGTTGTGGTGGTGGCCGTGGCTGTAGTTTGCCCACCTCTGCCATAGGTGCTCCAGTCTATCTTGCTAACCAGGAAAGCTGGATTTAATGATAAATGGTAATTTATACTAAAAATTGCAAAATATTCAGGTTGCTTCCAGTTCCAAGAGACTAGTCACTTACTTCAGATCAGTTGCTATTCTAGAATTTACACCAGTAGCCAATCCTGTAATAAATTAAAGATTTATTAACTAGGAAATACAAATGAGTTATTTAAAGATTAAAGCAAGCCGACGTACACACACAAATATGTTACAACCGGTGGTTCCTACAGGTAACAAATGTGGTAATCTGTCTGGTTAAAATGTCTTTCAGGGTGGTCCCTTGGGCAATCTCTGCTTCAGTTTAGTGTCTCTGTCTTTAAGAGCTCAGACAACAAAGAGATGAAGAATTTTCTTGTGACTCTCTTTTTAATCTTCTACATTTTGCCTTCCAGTCCACAAGTCCTTTGCATGGAGCATTTTGAATGTGCCACAGGGCAATTCACCAGTCCTTTGTATTGTGATGTTCCTTCATGGCTCATGGTCCAGTGAGAGGGATGGTTCCCGTGCCTGAATTTACAATTTCAGATCAGACATTGTTAAGATTATATAGCAAAACTTATGTATTTCCTTTATAGCATGGACTACAGGCATTACAAGTGAATAATGCATGCACCATATCAAATGCGCCCCCCTACAGTGATCCATAAAGCTGTGTGCTCAAGGGACAGGGAGCCATTGGAAGGAGAGGACAGAGTCATGGTGGGAAGGGGCAGGGCTTGCGGCTTGGTAATGGACAGCAGCCTCCCCCCCGTTCACCTGAGAATCCTAGGCTAGACTGCACAATTGCTCCGGCTAGTACTAGCCCATGGGCTGGGAGTTTGAGTCCTGGTCTATAGGCTGCAGAGACCCGGTGGCTGATTTGGAGACCCGCACAGAGTCAGGGAAGTTAGGAAGCCTAACATAGCCCTGGGACCTCCACTGCACTGCCAATTAGGCTTTTAATGGTCCAGGTAGTGGTGCCAAGTGGAGACACCTTTTTTTAACCTAGCTCTCTGGCTGAAAACTGGATGCTTGGCAACATCTTACACAAGATGACCTGTGGGCCTGCTTCAGCCATGAAAGCACCAGCTGTCTCCCTGTCTGCCCTGCCCGGCACTCTGGAAAGCTGGGTGCAGGGCCCCGTGTGTGTTTGTGAACACTGAGAGCCTAGAAGGGTGGGAGACAGGCTCCTCATGCTGCCCACCCCCAGTAGCTCCCATTTGCTAATTTTGACCAATAGCAGCTGCCTATTTGCAGGACAGGCAGCATGTGAACTGCCCTTCCTCCCTCATCCCCCGGACTCATAGTATTCAGTTTAGAGCAATAAACATGGCTCCTGCAACTCCCCTGAGCATGTACGTGGGCTGGAAGGCAGGGACTTGGGCTAAGGAACCTGCTGGGCTGCTGACTTGGAGCCAAGCAAGGTCTCCTAGACAGAGCCTATTTCTGGACCCAAGCCCTACCCTCCCTTCCCCAACTCTCTGCCCCCTTCTGCCCTCCTATCCCATGTAACTCAAACTTTCTACACGCCAGCTCCAGCTCTCATTCACCTTCCCAGACACTGCATCCCCTCCTACACCCCTCCTCTAGTCACAACCCCCTCCCAGATCCTGCACCCCCTCCTCAGCCCAGTCTATTGCCCCAGGTCAGGTCCTCTACTCCACTCAAACTCCCTCCCAGACCCCACACCCCAGTCACTTACTGTGACGGGGAAGAAGCTCCCCGCACTGACATAGTCGCCGAGGCGCCGGGCGGCGCGGCCAGGTGGAACCCCGGGAAAAGCGCTCGGTGGGAACCGAGTCCGGGGGACAAGGAGGCAGATGGGAAGGTGCGCACTACGGCGGGCGCGCCGTACGTGGCGGGCAGTAGGACCCGGGAGGAGACGGACGGGGGAGGCGGGGAGGAGCGGCACATCCCGGGCGTGCCGGGTCAAAAGGGGGAGGGGCCGGAAGGGAAGGGGGGCTGCCAGCATTACCTCTGCTCCCGCAGGCAACCCGGAGCACGCAGCCAGAGGACCGGAGGAGGAGCGCCGGACTCCCGCAGCCCAGGCCCAGTGTGAGACCTCCCAACCCGGGGCCCCTAGGACGGGGACAGGCAGCGGATGGCTCTGACCCCCCCACCCGGGGAGGACAGACGGCCGAGCCCGCTGGAGAGCCAACCCCCGTTGCCGGCTCGTGAGTGGGGCCAAGGGTGGGGAGCCGCTTCCCGCCCCCGGGCTGAGGATAAGCCCGGGCGCAGCGGTAGCTGCCCCAGGGGCAGAAACCAAAGGGACAGAGACCAAAGGACAGAGACTTGGGGGAAGAGACTGAAGGGGAGAGGCATGGGTGCGCGGAGAAACGGGGGACCCCAGAGCCTAGTCCGCTCGACCTCGCCACACTTACCCCAAGTTCCCTTCTGTACCCAACCTCCTCCCCAGACTTCCACACCTCCTCCATTAATAGAATATAAGAGTGTGGCCCTCGACCACTTACCAAATTCTTGGAGTGGCCCCCCTATCAAAAATTGTTACCCATCCCTGTGTTAATGCCTTGAGGTAAGAAAGAAAAGGATTCTTCTAACAGAATTGTTTTGAGTGTTGGAGATATCTAAAGCAAAATGCAGGACAATGTAGCACTTTAAAGACTAACAAGATGGTTTATTAGATGATGAGCTTTCGTGGGCCAGACCCACTTCTAAAGCTCTGATCTTAATGATTTTTTTTAAAATTCTGTGTTACTAATTAATACATGGTAAACTGTATTGCATTAAGGCCAGATCTTTGCTATCTGGTAGATTTCTAGCTCTTATGAGTCAGAAGCAGCAAGTACAAGGTGTGATGCTAGCTGTTTTGTAGGATGAAATCTTATTTGCAAGATCTTTGAAACATGCATCTGTCTGCTAGAAAGGATGATATATGTACTTCAAGATCTCAAGAGGTAGCCGTGTTAGTCTGTAATTAAAAAAACCCAACAATGGTCCTGTAGCATCTTAGACTAACAAAAATATATAAATATTACAAGCTTTCATGGGAACAACCTACTTCTGCCAAGGATAGTGTTAATTTTCTTTTTATTTGATTTCATATTAAATAATCATAAGCTTGCTCCTTCATTATCGCTGGTTTTAATATATTTTCTTCCACACACTTGGACTATATAAAATATATATTTATATCTATGGTTTTTGTTTGTACTGGAGGGTACACATCCACACAATATTGGTGGTGCCCATAAGAAATTTCAACCCGCCTAAAAGAAAATTCAACTCGCCCATAAATGGAAAGTCTTAGCGGGAACACTGCCTGCAACTTCAGTTTTGTCCATTGCAACCACACACAACATACACAAGAATTAAGCGTGCATGTGCGTGCAGGTCAGGGCCTATTTATGGGGTTCCTGTTATTCCACTGACTTCAGCAGAATGATTGGTTGGGCCATAGAGGGCATGCATATTGGTTTCCAGCATTAGAGAATGATCTTTTTAAAAAAAAATTTTGAAGGTTTGGATTTTTTCTTATGATAGTTTATGAACCTAGCTCTTTTCTTTTCTTATCTCTAGCATCAGTTTACTTTGCAGAGATGTTACTACTGACTGCTCAGCAGATGGCTGGGGAGGAATATTCATGTTGGCATACTGATCTGACTTGCTTTGATTGACAGAAGCTGGAATATTGGAGAAAGAAGTACTGCTCTCATACCTGCACAAATTGCTTTTTCTTTGCGACTGTGAAAATTGTAATGTTTCAGACAAATGATTGGAGGGGGGCGGGGTGAGGTTGGAGGAGGGTGAGGACATGCTTTGGATACAATGATAAGAACTTCAGGAATAAGCACAAAAGATTTATTACTTAGTCTCTTTTTGGGATCACAGATTGTTTGCAAACAACTTACAATTTTCTTTCAACTTATTTGTCTGAAATATGTCTACAGATAACTCTTGAGCTGTGTATCTTTTGCAAACAGCCTACTGGATGCATTTGAAACAGAACATTTGTTTCACTTTGATTAAACTAAAGGTCACATGTCTTCTAATTTTTGATTAAAATTTACTGTTCCCGCTAATATGCCTGCCAATAAACTCATTCCTTAAAGTAGCTCTGGAAAGGGACCACATAGAATTTGATGACAAGTTAAGTGAATTACTTTTTTATTGAAGCAAATATTAATGGAAAGTTAGTCTCTTAGTTTTAAAGCTAGGTTTTTCACTAATGCTTGGATGCAACTCCCTGTTACCTTTCCATTTGGCCAACTCTCCTCTTTTCATCATTTTATGGGCTTTCACTGATTGGCACCAGAAAATGGCCAGTTTCCTGAAAAGTAAATAGGCTTTTTTCAATATGAAATGGTCAGACCTGAGCAGAACAGGAAATACGAGAAATCTCACTCAAGTCTCTTCTCACAAGGTTCCTGCCTTATTTTCCAAAAGACCGGATAATGAGCTGAACTTTTGAGTGCCTCTCCTCAACCAAATCTCAAACTTTTTTTGAAGTCTGCTTATGCTTTAAAAAAAAAAAAAATCACAGCTCTGAGACCCCCCCCCCCCGACAGTTTTTAAATGAAAGGATATATTATTCATTCACTTTCAGCCAAAAAAAGTAACACTTCCTCCTGTTTTGGTCACTCTGATTTTTGTTTTTGTTTTGCAGTTACACAAAGCATACATTTAAACCTCCAGTCTGGGTCTCTAGGCACCTTTGCCACATTGTTTGCATTACTGCTTGTATTTTTACAAAACCAACTCCCCCTGAAATTCTGAGGCCAATGGTGATTCGAGACACTTAATTTGTATAAGTTAACTCTTCCACCGCTTGCTCTCCTGCATGTTCTATGCTGCCACGAGTCCTCTCTGCAATGTCAAATCAAACTGTTAGGGAAGAGATTGAGTTCAGATGGAGATGAAGCAGCAGCATTAGGCAAATACCCAAGAAAAATGTTTTGTTTTGTGCAAATATTGAAAACTAAAAAACGATCAGAAATAATTGAACAGGCCATTTACGTGCATCATTTCCCAGGAAAAATCTAAACAATCATACACCATTATTATTCGGAATAAGCAGAGAAAAAATTTTGCTACTGACCCCAATTCTCAAATCCAGCAAGACAAATGCTGATATTAAACCCTTCATATCACTTGTTAAAACTAAATAGACTAAACATGACTCAGTTTTCAAACTGGCTACATTTTGGAGACCTGTCAGGCTTAGTCTCCTTTTCCCTAAATTGCACCCAGGGCTATTTACAACACTACACAACTAATTTCTAGCATATGTCACTTACTGGGTGACTCTGTCCTTTACTAAATAAAATTTCTTCAAGCTGGGGAAAAAGTTCACTAATCTGGGTTTTTTTGGTTATGCTAAATTCACTTTTAAAACAATCTAATTCTTTTTCACTGGTAGCTTGGAGCTAGAACAATGCTACAAACTGAAGCTAAAGATGCTTGCAGGTTCATGAAAGGGCAGGTTGCTTCCTTACCATGCTTGCTTGTCTTTAATGATGGATGGGTTCCATCTGGTTCAGAAGAATGATGGAATGAGGAAACTTCACAAGGTTCAGAACTTATGCTTAGCTGAGCATGTGAGATGCAGTAGATGGAAGTTTGAATCATTATCCAGAGCCCAAGATCCATGTACTAGACTTCATTTCCTGCTATCTGCACTCAACTAGGGATGTGAATGACTAGTCAACTATCCAATAAGCAAATGCTTATCTGATAGTCAACAGGCTAGTCAACTAGTCGCTCCACCCCCCCTTTGCTGCCTCCAACAGAAAGAGGCAGTAAGGGGGGGGGGAGGAGGAGTAAAGAAGGGGGCACTGCAAAGCGGCAGTGCTACATGGAGCCTGGGGCCAGACCCCGGACTCCACATGGCGCTGCCGCTTTGAAACACCGTGTGCAGCCTGACATGGGCTCCTCATGGCATTTCAAAGTGGCAGCACCACAGGGAGCCTGGGGTCAGTGGGGGAGTCCCCAGCTGATCCAGGGCTCCACATGGTGCTTTCACCTTTGATGTGTAGCAACAGTCCTAGGGTTGTTGCTACACTTCAACGGTGGAGGCGCCCTATCGACTAATCAAATAGTTGATGCAAAATACTTAGTCTATTCAATTAGTCAATTACTCAGTATTTAACAACCCTAGACTCAACATGTCCTCACTTGGTATTTTCTGTTCTGAAATCTACCCTCTTCAGCATGTGCTCCTTTGAACAATGAATATCCGTAGATAGTCTGAATGCAGGAGTGCCTTTTGGTTGTAAGACTTCAAATTAGTATCACCAGGGATTGGATCAAAGTCCACTGAAAGACTCCCATTTACTTCAATAGGCTTTGGCTCAGGCCCAATATGTGTCCTTTCTTACTTATGCCCTTGAGGGTGCATTTTTTTGAAGCTCTTGAGAGCATGAACCCAGATCTTCACTAGGTGAGTGAAACAGTATGGTTGAGGATAGGATGGGGCAGTGAATGAGAAAGGGAGATGGTGGTTAATTGGCAATGTTCTGTGTTCTACAATGGCTTACTTTTGTGCCAGATGCCAGTTTTCTTGGTTACATCAGCATCTGTGTCCTTGTGTTTAGTGCTGGTGGGGAAAATATCAGCTTAAATATTAAAAGTTGATTGATATTAATAAGATACTGGCATTTCTGGGTGTGGGGAATTACTCTTCATATTTTTCCATCTGTTTGTACTCCAGTAAGTTTCATATTTAGGGTGAGGGGAAGATTTTGAATGTATCTATAAAATATTATGATTTCAAACATTTGGAACTTAAATATACAAGGCTACGTCTAGACTGGCCCCTTCTCCAGAAGAGGCATACAAAGCAGGCAAGTCAGAATAGGGAAATCCGCGGGGGATTTAAATATCCCCCATGGGATTTAAATAAACATGGCCGCCGCTTTTTTTCCAGCTTGGTGAAAAGCCGGAAAAGAGCGTCTAGACTGGCGCGATCCTCCGGAATAAAGACCTTTTCCGGAGGATCTCTTATTCCTACTTGCAAGGAATAAGAGATCCTCCAGAAAAGGGCTTTATTCTGGAGGATCGCACCAGTCTAGACGCTCTTTTCCGGCTTTTCACCAAGCTGGAAAAAAAGCGGCGGCCATGTTTATTTAAATCCCCCGCAGATTTCCCTATTCTGACTTGCCTGCTTTGCATGCCTCTTCTGGAGAAGGGGCCAGTCTAGACGTAGCCACAGTGTATAACTTGTTTTAGATTTTTTTTATTCAAAATGCCAACTAAGGGAAATGAAAGAAATCCATGTACAGTGGGCTAACAGGTAGTTGTACTTCCTAAAGGAACCCTTCAAGAGGTCAGTCAACAATAAGTGGTAAGAACTGTACTCTGAGCATTACATTTGGCGTAAAACTGGACTAATGCAGTGGTGAGTCAAGGCTATTATGTTTGGAATAGAGTACTTTTTAGGAAAGAAAGGTGGGGGAAGGTAATTTTTTTTTTATTATTGGACCAACTTCTGCTGATGAAAGAGAAAGTTTCAGAGCTACACAATCTCTGTAAACAAGACAAGAGATTGTATAATAATTGTACTCGCAGAGAGTGCTGTTTAAATATGATCAAAATGTTAAGTTTCCCAGACCTGGAAAAAAGCTCTACAAGTTCAGAAGCTTGTCTCTCTTCAACAGAAGTTGGTCCAATAAAAAGATTTTTACCTCATCTACCTTCTCTCCCAAAATATTAATTACTGTGCAGGCAAATGGCTTTTTAAAAACCTTGACTGCAATGCCTTGCATTTTGGTACATGGCAACTAAATAGGAAAAGTTTTGAAACACTTTCAAATGGTGGTTTTAAAAGATCTAGCTCACATTCATGTTGATTTTGTGCCGAATTGTATTTGGGTGTCCAGATTTATAATGGCAACACTAATACAACCTTCAATAGCACAACGATAGTCCAAAAGTTACTGAATAAAAATGTTCATAAACTGAGTCATCTGAGTAAAGGTTCTGTATTGTTGTTCAAACAGGAACCAACAGTTTTGAACTTTTTAGTAGTTAGAGGAAAGGGCATGGCAAGTCCCTGGTTTTAATCAAACATGTTGGTAAGATTTATTTAATGTTAAGTAGATTTAAATGCTTTTCATGTCCTTGAAGAAATCACAGCAATCTCTTGGGGTGCCTATATCAAATTTAACAGCAGTTGTAGACCTTACAATCTCATTAAACAACCTCTGGAGAGTTCCTGTTTGCTAGGTTTTTTTTAAAAAAAACCAGTGAAAATGTAAGTAGGCAGTTGAAATGTGCTTAGGATAAAGAAGATAGGCTCTTGAATACTTCAGAGTGACACATTAGAAGTGTTGCAATATTCAGTAGAATCAATGAGAATAAATTAGACATTATGTTAAGTACAATATAAGAGTCAGTCATTTACAGCTGTCTAGTGAAAACAAGATAATAAAAGCAAAGATCAATTACCCGGAAGCCAGCATTATTGCTTTCTGTGCTCCCAACATGTTGCATAAATATAGTGTCAAATGTATTACAGCTGTTCCTTTAGTAACTACAATAAATGCAATAGTAGTTAGGATGTAGTAAGAGATGAATATCTTCTGTCTGGCATGAAATATTTAATTAGAGATCCTTGCTCTGCTGGTGCTGGAAGGTCCAATCTCTTACATCTAAGAGTGTTCAATAGAAACATAGATCTAAATGCTATCAGGGTTATGTCTGGAAAGTTTCTTCTGAAATATACATAGAAATGCTTGAATCCATTTTAATTACAAATATCAGGTTCCTTGAAAACTCTCTTCAGAATGATGAGATAGTCCAGATGAAATAATTGCCTAGAGTTAGGGTTGACACAGGGGGAGGGGAGCTTATTCCTCCAGGGGCTGTGCTATTGACAGTGTTGAATGAATGAAATTGGTGTTTCTTAGACTTTCTGTGCATGTCCTCAAATGCGTGAATGAGATCGATGCTCTTATATTAAAAATCCTGGCGGGAATTAGGACTGCTGATGTATTAAATAGGAAATGAGTGGAAATACTTTTTAAAAATGTTTTAATATGGAAAAAAAAACCTCATTCCTTTCCTCTTATTAATTTCTGCAAAATGCTGCCCAGGATAGTTCCTTGATAAATGCTGAATGCGACCTCTTGTTTTCTATGGTGTGGTAACACAAAATAAGCAAACTCAAGGTCATCTGATCCTGCAGTGGTAATCCAGGGGAACTTTTTTTAAAAATTTTCCTCACAGGTTTTATAAACCTAATTTTCTCTTGAAGTCCTACATGGGAGGTGGAACTGGCTTATAGAACTTGGAATCAAATATCCTGTGGAGTGATCATGCTCTGAAAGAGTATATTCAAATTTAGCATCAGACACCCCACCAACCGACTCACTGGGCTCCTGGGCAAAGTGGAGAGGAGGCTGGCTCTGTGCTCCCAGAAGTTGCAGGGCCTTGGGTGGAAGGAATGGGGTGGGGGCAGCCAGCCCTCAGTGTTGCCTAGAGCATGCTGCTTCCCCTCCTCAGTAGCGTGCTGCTCGTGGCTCTGCAGCGTGCCTCGGTGGGTTCCAATGTGGATTTAAAGGGCCGAGGGCTCCAACAGCCAGTGGTACCACACTAGCGGTGGCAGTGGCCAGGAGCTGCTGGGTGCGAAGGATCTGTTGTTGGACCCGATACTTTCATAATACACCAGAAAATGCAGATCTATGAATTTATATAACAAGTGCAATCACATGGATATGGGGTAGATGGACAGGAAAATGCAGTTTTTGTCCTTAGAAGCAAATATGCAAGGTCACTAAACTACAGTAAACACGATGGGTATGTCTAGACTATATTGTTTTTTCGGAAAAAACTGCCCTTTTTTCGAAAAAAACTTCCCCTGTGGCCACACTGCAATCGTGTTCTTTTGAAATTAAATCGAAAGAACGCAGGGTGTTTTTTTTTTACATCGGTAAACCTCAAATTACGAGGAAGAATGCCTTTTTCAAAAGAGCTCTTTAGAAAAAAGGCGTGTGTGGTCGCAGAACAGGGACTCTTTTTGAAAGAAGAGGCAACTGAAAAAAAGCACAGGTGCCCTGGTGGCTATTCTGTGAATAGCAATCAGGACTTTCTTTCGAGAGAGAGTGCATGCAGTCTGGATGCTTTCTTTCGAAAAAGCAGATCGCTTTTTCAATCCGGTTTTGAGGTGTGGACATTCACACCTCAACAGAAGAAAAAACGTCTTTCAAAAGAAGCTTGCAGTCTAGACATACCCTATGTGCTCAGAATGCCACATTACAGAGGCTTTATAGTGAGAGTGTGTCTTTAAAGTTTGAGGTGTGGATATTTTGGCAGCACACTTTGGCCTTTGTGCAAAAGGTATGGGACACCAAGCACACTGCAAATTTCACATAAAACCCCCTTGTATAATGGACTTTCATAGTTAGCCCAGTAGTGCAGTACCAAAAGATGTGGTTAATTTCTGGGAAGTGATTTTGTTTTCCAGCATGCAAGAACCCTAATTTTGCCCTTCCAATACACTATTACCAGTGCATTCATCATGCAGCATACATATCTGTTGATGAAACCTACTCCCCTGCTTCTGCTACTGTAATGAGATGCATAGCTGGTACAGGAAAATAGGGGATGGCCAGTGTTCCCTCTAATTTTTTTCACCCCCGAGTGGAATGAATTGTGTTACGTCCACAAATGAGGAAGTGATGGGTGACACATCACCTTCATATTAGTGGGAAAAAAGCCTGTGATGGAGTGGGGTTTGAGTGTGTGGGAGGGGTGCAGATGTGTGAGGGCTCTGGCGGGTGGGTGTGTGAAGGCTCTGGAGTGGGGAGGGTGTTGGGGATTGGGCTTATCTGGGCAGCTCCCTTCTGGGGATGGCAAAGAAGGGCCCTTTTTCCCCTGGCCACGGCAGCTCGGAGAGGCTCCTCCTTGCCGGTCCTGGCAACTTTGGAGCTTGGGGAGAGAGATCTCTCTCCCTGAGGGGAGCTTAATGGGAAGCTACCCGGCTGCACAGCTTAGGGTGATGTCTGATTGGGAAGAGTCCTAGAAAATATACCATGCACTGGTAGAAGTTTCAGAGTCACCGCTGCAAAACAAAGTAGTTGGCTACCACGGTTGTTATGAGCATGTTATCAAAGAAGAACCAAAAAACCCAACAGAGGGCAAGTGCACGCACTCACAAAAGTGTGATCTCATTAAAGACTCTCCATTAATGGATGGTGGGGAGAGGACAGAATTCGTTCCAAACAAATTGGGGGCCATCACACGGTGATTCTCCAACCAGATTTGCTGAACTGCACATCACGAAGAATTCTCTGTGCAAAACTGGCTCCTCCTTTGGTTAGCACTTGCAAAAAGAGTACTCATTGTAGCCTCAAACAGATTTACATTTTTTCCTTAAAGTAGTCTAAATGGACTTGCACCCGGCATAGAAATATCCCTCTCCTTCCTTCTTTTATGTCATATGGCAGTCCCCAGTGCAGCAGCTGGCCCACTCAACAAGCTGCTACTGCAGAACTATGGTAAGCAAAGGATTCTTGGAATATGGTCTTACAAGAAAAGCATGCTGTTTTGAGGGTCCCTGCAGGTAAAAGTTTGGCTTTGGTGTGGATAAAGAAAAATAGGTTGGCATCTGTTGAATTTGTCTACAGAATAGATACTGTGCAGTTTGGTAGCCAGATGGTATTGCAGCCTCTTGCTCCACCAGACAGCTATCTATGGAGCTTATTACAATTTCAGAAAAATCTTAAGAAGACAATAGCTGTAGAGCACAACCATGGATAAATACAGCTAGTGACTATAGAATCATTTAAAAATGAGTATAGCTGTGTTTGCATCCCTTTCTCACCCTGGTCAAATTCTCTCACGTTAAGGTTATACTCCTTCGGTCTCTCCTGTTCCTATCTGGAGTTGTTTAATTTAAAAAATGTTAAGGGGAGCAATAGAAGTGTTTCCTTCCCCTGGTGAAGGATCCCAATTTCCTCACCTTTATCCTAAATCTTAAGACTTGGGTATCAGTTGGCTGGATCTCCCTTGTGTCCCTTTAACAGTGGCCATTTCCTGTCACATATGTTGACCAGAGCCATACTGTGCTTTGTAATCTAACCAGCAGATAATGAGAGTGCCAACAGGTTGTGTGGGTTTGTGTGTGTGTGTGGTTATTTTTTTTAACATAATAGGTCTCTAGAAATGCAGCTATCTATCTTCATTGTTGGATTAAGCATTATTTTGGAGAACATTTCTGTTTATTTGAAAATATCTTTCCTGGATAGCATGCTCTAGAATCATTCTCTGTATATATGTTGTTTGACTATCTTCTGTTAAGCCTTTCTTCCTACTTACAGCACCTTAAGTGAACTGCATCTTGCAATTTACGAGCAGGAATTTAAATGATCTGAATCTCCTGTATCTAATTGAAACGAAGAAGGCCTCATTATTTGCTGTTCCTTTCTCATTGATCTCTAGCCTTGAAACTCTTGTGTTCTACAGTGTTGTCAAAGACAATTACAGAACATAAATAAATGTTAGGGTTCTAACACTGATCCCAGGAGCTCACACTAATGTCTCTTTCCAGCTTGTAAGGCTTATTTAGGGCTCTGATTTGTTTCCTGAATCTAACCCTCTGTGCCAGTTTTCCATGACAGTTTGTGCTTTCAGAATGACAGTAAAACCACATTTGGTTAACTGCTTTACAAAATTTAAGCATTTTCAAGGGAGTACTCAGAGATTTTGCTTGTTTAGCTTCTATTAAAAGCCATGGGACTAACACTGCAAACACCCTACATGATACCTTATAAATTCTCCTTTTCAAAAGTCTAATCTGAGAAGTTTCAAAAAACTGGGAGAAACATGGTAGTTTCCATTTGAAGTCCGCTGGGACTGCAGCAAATAAAGGGTTAAACTATTTCCTCCTCCTCCTCCTCCCCCCCCCAAAAAAATTTCCTCATTTAGATCATTAAAATTTACTTACACTTTTTAAAACAGCATCTAAGATTTTCCAAAGGAATGACATCAAACAGTGTAGTCCAAAGTTTTCCAGTATGTTGACAGTCTTAAAAGAAGGCATTATATGTTACTCACATCCTAGACCCCAGGAATCACTTAAACTAAGCATATAGATTTAAAAAGCCTGGTTAAAGCTTCAAAAAGTGTTTATCTCCATGTCTTTGTGTAACATTGGGGGAAGTATTATACTTGCCCTATTTTTATAACTATTTCTGTTATATGGGAATTCCTTATTTGCTTTTCTGGAAAATGAAATTGTTTTGATCATTGAAAGAAATTTCCACCTTTAATACATAGTTGCTGTATCTGCAAGTTCTTAGAAAAGAGATTGTCTCTTATTCTTGTTTCTCAGTTCCTAGCATCCACATAAGGTGTTGCTAGAGCCAATTGGAAGGAGGTGTACTAAGCTACAGCTCTCTAGTGCTTAAGAGAGGGTGCTGTGCCTGAATCTAGGGCCCAGCTCTCCAGCTGTGCCATTTAACTTCCTCCTGTAAGAGGACCGATATCCTAGAGTAGTCCAACAAAAAACCAATATGCTTCTGTAGCCCACAAGAAGCAGAATCCTCGGCCTTGAGAAGCCAAAAAGGAGGAAAAGTACCAGCCTTCTCCTTTCTCAGTGGGTGGGAAGCAGGGCTGCCGACAGGGACAGAGGGAAGGGGACAACTGCCCCAGGATCCAGCCATTCTAAAGGACATGGGGTTCCTGGCCACCATTGCTGCTACTGCAACAGCAACAGCGGCCAGAGCCCCAGACCCTTTAAATCACTGCTGGAGTGCCACGCGATGTACTCTGGGCAGCTCGAAGGACGGGGGTGGAGCAGCACAGTGTGCCCTGAGTGGCGTTGAGGGCTGGCTGCCCCAGCCCTATCTCTTCTGCTTGAGTCCCCACCCCCTTTCTAGAGAATGGTGCTCCCCACCTTGCCTAGAGGCCCAGCATAACTGTTGGCTCCCATCTTGGGAAGTCAAGCTCACAAGCGACAGCCCTGGTCAGCATTCCCAGCTTGCAGAGCCCAGGGAATGCTAAGTTATAGTTCTGATCCTTCAGAGTGGCACCTGGCTCTGAGCAGGGATCCTCCTTTTTAAGGATTGCCCATTTTCAGGTTTGACAAGCCATACAGGTGCACCAAAGGAGGTCAGGCTTTCCTGACTAGAGTGGGAATCTGCCTTAGCATGGGAGGGAAGGTATACTTCACCTTAAACTCCTATGACAGGAGAAAACTATCCCCAAGGACAGCCAAATCAATGACTCTCCCAGTCTCCCAGTTCACTGAAATCATTAATGTGCATTGGTGCTGGCTGAATGGAAATCAGACTGGATTTTCCCCATTACAGTGCAGAACAGGTGTTGTTTACTCTGCTGAAGGGGGGCATTTTTAAAAAACATACATCACAAAAGCCTGTGGAAATTTTCTTCTAAATAGATCTCTTCATGTCCTATATTACTTTTTTTCTAGTATTTACCACTCCTTAATTCCCTGAACCACAAGCTTCTAGAGCCTGGCATATTGCTGACCCTGGTTATTGAAGCAGGCAGACAGGAGAGTTATTTATTGCAGCATTCTAATTTGCTGTTTTTTGTCACTCTTCAAAAAAGAGACTATACAAGTGAAAGTTGTTTAATACCTTTCATTCCCATGGTATTGAAAATATTCAATATAAAATAAGTCTCTTGTTTTTACTTCAGCTAAACATTGTATGGTGGGGTGGGGAAAGGCAGTGCTAGGTAGTAAGATACAGCCATGAGAGGTCATATTTTAAGCTTTCTGCTCCAGTGGGGAGACAATATAGTATAGTATGAGAAGCTATTTGTCTTTCCAGGTCTGTGCCCACATCAGGAAAGAACTAATTCTCGAGAGCTCCTACACGAGGCTCTCCTGGTGGGTGGCAGAAGCCAGAATATGCTACTATCTCCAGATAAAAGATGGATTTTGGCATGGAAAAGAAGGGCAGAATAGGCCTATAAGTAGCTACAAATTCTCCCTAGCACTTGAATTATCACAAATTGTGTCCAGGAACTTCCATGGAGATGAAAGCTTCCAAGAGTTGGTGTACCTGTTTCAAAGTATTTATTATGAGAGATAATTGGCAGTTATCTTGACTATAGGCTTTGGGAAGTGATCAAATAGAAACTTGTCTGCAGCAAATTGTTTTAATGATCAGCATAAATGTATTTTAATTTGGATTAATTGCAGGCTGGGAAGACTTTTCCTGCAGTTTATTTAGAAGTAAATGTAATCCATAATGAATATAACTAAATTTCAGTCTAAATAAATAGGTCAAGTCTTCCTCCCCACAGAAGACTTGCTGTGTTTATAAAATGTACACAAAGCCCATGCATATGCTATACCTTAAGGTATTCACGTAATGACAAAAGATCACTTTTTCATTTTCAAACCATCACCAAGGGATTGCAAAGCAATCAAACTTTAACAGCCAATTAATCTCTCTAGATGATGTTTGTGTAGCACTTAACCAGTTTCAGTAAATTAGATCCCCGTAGGCTGGGCTGTTACATTGATAGAAATGTTACTGCTAGCTGGAGGCATTCATTTACTAGTTTGTAAGAGCAGCAGTATTGAGGACTCATGAGCATATGGAAACAAACTCTCTGCACCTTTTCAAAAGAAATGCTGGTTGTAAAAATTAGGAGGTTGTGGGAGTTGCTCTGCATGGAGCCTTGGTAAACTAAATAGGTAATCAGTTCTGCTGGACTCAAGAGACTGCTGTTATGTCCCCTGTGAGAAAGAGGAAATCCATTGGGAGGCAGCTGTGAATGATAAAAAAAGTAATAATGCTACACCACAGTGCCAACTTAAGACAATCTGTTAAAGGAACAGACTTGCTTAAAATACTCTTTGTATGTACCCAAGCAAAATACATCTTAAAATCAATTTAAATTTAATGTTGTATAGAAAGACCAAACCCAGTAAGGGATAAGTTTCTACTACATAAGATAAAATAAGCTAGAAATCTGACCCTGTTTAATGTAGCATATTTGCCACTTTGAATTGTTTTTCTTCCCAGCTGTGATGACTTATTTCTAAACAGTGTCTAGTTGATAAATTAATGAATTGTTAGATGCCTTCCATTCCAAATTAAGACATAAGATACAGTTTAGGGCAGGGGTGAGGAACCTTTCTTGGCTTGGGGCTGCTGACCTACAGAAAAATCAGTTAGGGGCCCACACACAAGTAAGAAGCAAAAAACCCCTCACTGTTATGGCTCCTAAGAAGCAGAAAGACACTCCCCACATTCTCCTCACATACTAGAGCCTGGGGGGTGGGGGAGCAGCTAGTAGATTTTGTGTGCTCTAGCTCCACAGAGAGGCTGTGGGGGTCTGGAGTGCCAGAGTGGGCTCCTCAAAGCTGGGGGAGGAGCTCTGAGCCTTGGGGGTTAGATCCAGGCAAGCCAGGGGCTGCATCTGGCCTCTGGGCCTTAGGTTCCCCACCCCTGATTTAGAAGCTTGCAATAGGAGCTCCCTCTAAAAAATGAAATGTATTCCATTTCAACTGTTACCAAAATCAGTTGATAAAGGAGATATGGGAAGAGAAGATTCTCTAAATATAGACATTTTTGTTCAAATGAGACAAAAATAGACTCATCTGGCTACACAAATGCCCATTCCCTACACTTACCCATCACTAATTGTTCATTACTGACAGGCAGGAGGCCAGGGCTGAAAAAAAAATAACTGCACTTGTAAAATTAGTATGTGTACAAGTAAGTCTCCTAAGGCAGCATTTTGTTAGCCAGCTGCTACTAGTAAAATTCTGACCATGACTTCATAAAACAAATACATAATCTCACTGCCAATAAAATTGGTAGAAAAATCTGAGGTTGGAGATGGCAGTGTTGTGAAGCAATCCTGCCAAGCTCATACTTGTCGGGGACTTGTCCTAGGAGGGATGTCATATACAGTGTCCCCCTTGGGCTGGTGGTAGCCAGAAGGCTGCCATCTTTTGTTTATGATCGGCACTCTCAGTTGTATATTGCCTTTGCTCCTGTTTTTCTTATGTGTTAGTGCATTCTTTCTTCTTCTTGAGCTGTACATGTACAATTGTGTATTAGTGCATACACCACTTTCTGCTGCATGCACTATCCATGCATCATATGACTGAGTTTGTTGGTGATCATCTTATGGACTTGGGTCAAGTGGCTCTCTTTGGCTATGTCTACACTACAGGCTTCTTGCGCAAGAGTGTGTCCACACTGCAAAAGTGCATCGAAAAAACAATGCACTTTTGTGCAAGAGAATGTCCAGACTGCATGGATACTCTCTGGAAAGGAAACTCTGATTGCTATTTACAGACTGGGCATCAGGGCACCTGTGCTTTTTTTGATTGCCTCTTTTTGCACAAACAACCCCTGTTCCCCTTCCACACACACCTTTTTGAGCTAAAAGGAGTTATTCCTCATAGAAGGAAGAATACCTACACTGGAAAAACCCCTCTGTTCTTTTGTTTTACTTGAGCAAAAATGCGCTTGAGGTGTGGATGCTCCACGGGTTTTTGCGGAAAAATGGCCATTTTTGTGCAAAAACTCTGTAGTATGGACCTAGACTTCAGGAAGAAAACCTTGTATTGCTTTCCCCTCCGTCAGTTTTGGGAACCGTCACTATCTCATAGTAATGGCAAAAGAAAAATCCCAACAATTCACTGTTCCATAGAGAAAATTAAATCAAAATAAACACTTGTAAATATGTCTAGTCAGGATAAACTTCGTATTTCCCTAACAAAATTAATCATACGTCTTTCATTTATTCATGTGAAAAGAAGGGTATTTTTCCTTATTCATGGTATATACAAATTATATATCCTCCCATTTTCCTGTGAGAACATAAAGCTTTAATGTTTATACATTCAATGTCCTTTCTGTGAAAATAATAAATTCACTTTTTATAGGAAGGGGCCTCTTACACTTGGCATAGCTTAGGGCCTCTGAATGTCATAATCAGGCCCTCGATGCCTTAGTCATTGAACAGACTCAATCAGCAGTGCCCGGGCCAAAGTGTGTGTCTGGGGGGCCAGCTCCATGCCTCAGGAAAGGGTGAAGCCTTGGGCGGAAGTGGCAGGGCCAGGAGGGGGGGGAGGGAGGGAGAGAGGTAGGTAGTGGGCGGAGGGGGAGCAGCTAGCCCTCAGCAGCGCCTGGAGCAGGCTTCAAAGCTGTTCAAAGTGGCACTCCTGTGGCAATTCACAGCTGCAGCAGCGGCACCGGGCACCCCAGGCCCCTCAGAATCACCAGGTCCCGGGGTAATTGGCTCCTTTGTCAATTCTTTCCTGTCAGTGGGCCTGCACATAATTAATCAGACACCTTTTTTTCCAGAACAATTACGTTATGTCCTGAATGCAATAATACCTTCTTCCATGCTATGTTTGAAGAGATAAACATGACTGATGCTGTCTAGACTGCAAAGAAAAGTCGGAAAAAGATATGCAAATTTAGAACCACAATTTGCGTATCTTTTTCCGCTTTTCTTTTGGAAGAGGCTTTTCTGAAATTTGGCCCATCTATACAGAGCCAAATTTAAAAAAAAACCTTCTCTTTCGACACGTCCTTTCTTTCTGATACGATGAGGATTACAGGGATGGCGAAAGAACACATCTGTTTTTTTGGAAATTGTTCCGAAAAAGTGGACTCATTTCTTAGATGTATCATAACTTTTCTGGGATACCTCCGAAATCCCAGAAAAGTTATGCAGTGTAGACATAGCCTAAGTGACACTTGGTTATAGGAGCATAATAAAGGACTGAACTGTAGAGTTTTTTCCACTTAAGCAAAGTCTGAGGTCTTGTAACAAAAGCATAATTATTTCTGGGTGGGCTCTTAAGCTATTTTAGCATGTGCTTTGACCAGTGAAAGCATTGCTAATTTTATTTTGTGCAGCTGTCCTCGGTGACAGGAGTTTGTACTTTGTAATGTTGGATTTCACTTCCCCCAAATGTGTTTTCTGTACCTTGGTGATAATAAGCATTTTTGAAGCATCCTCATTCAATTTCCGTTGAAAGTGAAAACAGATTTTTTTCCTATAGTGTAATAGCTGTCATAGCTGGATATTTCTAAAGATTATATTGTATATCTGTTTAATATCTTTACTCCGCAGTACAAGCAGACATACAAGGGAGTTTCACACTATGGTTTATAATTAAGCAAGATTCAAGCAGGGGTGAGTGGTATAAAAATTCATGATGTGACACTTCCTCTTGTTCAAATACTGGACGTCTGCAGAGTACTTTAATGGGGTGGGAAGCTGCTGAAAGAAAACCATATGATAGAAACAGTCTCCACCTGAGTTCTCCAATCTGGGAGCCTGCCAAATAACAATGAATACAGTAGACATCTTAGTTATGCCTGCTTCTGCCACTCACAAAAAGAATAAGATAATGTTTTAAAAAAACTGTAGCTTATGAAGACCATCACAGCCCACTGTCACCCAGAATGATGAGTTTACAATTTCCTGAAAGGACAAAGTACAGAAACAGACAGACCCATAGGTGGTTGTGGATAGGTACTAGAAGTCAAAGCTGACTCAGTGCAGAGGACCTACCAAATCTCAGCATAAGTTAAAGCAGTCCTGAGGCAGCTCTAACTTATATTAGAGGTTGGGCAGACCCACAGCACAGCACAGCACAGAATTTCAGACATGCACAAATGGCATATAGCAACCTCAAGTAGCATCTCTTGAGAAGCACAGTTCAGAATTTGGCTCACACATTAAAGTTCAAAGGTTAGTTATGAATAAATGCATACTTGAATAAATAGTGTATTCTTTTGAGCTGTGTGCTCTAGTGTGTCTCCTCCTTAAGCCCCAGAGCATTTTCACCATCCAATGAAATAGAATGGTCAAATATTTTATCACATCCATTGCCCAAGAGAAAAAATATATTCTATTTAATAATAGGTCCTCCATTTAGGATGGGCATGTCTATAGTGATTAGACAGATCAACACCTGGTTTGTTTGGTCTCGACATTCATAATTCCTTTTGCTACAAGGACTTCGACAAAGATGTAGCTCTCTGCAGCCAAAAAGGATCCCACCCAAAAAATGCTTGCAGAAATTATGTCCAGACACATGTTATTGATGCTCTAGAGAGTACTAGCTAACCTACTCATATAGCCCCATTCCAATTCACATGCAGCCCTGTTTTGGAATAACTTTAATGTACAGACAAGAATGGTATTGAGAAAGAATGGTATTGAGAAAACAGTCAACTTGCTGAGTAAGCAACTGTTTGAGATTAAATAAAACATGCTTTATGAGCAATCACGGGAAGTCAGACAATTCAGTAGAACCCAGTTAATCCACAAAATTTTGCTAATCTGTTTTCTCTCCCCAGGTGCTTATGCAATTTTTTTTTCATTTCTAGCCTGGAGGGTATTGAACTCTGGAATTTCACACCTGAGTTTTGAGTCAAATTCCAAAATTCAAACTGAAACACACAGCTGAGCCTAGAATTTTATTTTGTTTCACATTGTAACATCAAAGATGTGGTTTTCACCTGTTTTTTTTAATGTAAACTTATATGTATGGGTGAAGGTTTGTTTAGGTTTGGGTACCTTTCAATGAACATGCTCTGAATTTCTAATGAAACTAATGAAGCTGTATCAGAAGAGTATTGTGTACTTGCTAGTTTTAATGCAAACATCTTAATTATTTTGCTCATCTAAATAGAATGGGAGACAACTTCTTTTTGGTAAAAAGGGATTTAGACAATAGTGTGGATCTGATAGGATGGGATGTTTATATTGGTTTACAGATATGGGAATATTACGACAAATTGCTCTTCATACTAGGGATGTTAAAATGCTTTTATGTAAACATGTAACCACTTGAATTTGTTAGTGGTTACACATTTACATGCAGGGAGGAGCCAGCTCCATGACAGCTAGTATGCGCAGGGAGCCAGCTTAAAAGCTGCAGGGATAGAGGGTGTATAACCAGGAAGGTTAACTGTTTATGCTTTCACATCACTTACTTCACACTATGATTTTGAAGTGAGTTATTGGTATAATCAAATTTTAAACATGGGTTTGTGCCCCACAGTATGGCTAAAACTCAGTAACAGTGGCAGCTATGTCAACTTTGGCCAGTTCTCTGCATGGTAGCATATTGCTTCGGGTGCTTCTGGGGCTTTTCTCTGTGTGCGTCGTGTCAGGATTTTGTCCCCTGCACACTAGGGTAGCTGCTCAGATTCTTCCAAAATACTTGATGCAAATCACAGTTAGGACACCCCATATCTCTGTGTTCCCTCACAACCAGAGCTTATAAATAGTACTTCGCTTTCCATTTCAATACACACTATCTACTGAAATCTATGTGTGGGCATGTGCATTTGGCAGTGAGGAAAGTAAGCCAGATTAACTTTAACATGGCAAAACTTTGAAAACTGAGCATTATTCAAAGGTGTATTCTGTAGATCCATATAACACGTGTCTGCCTCTCCTAGTGCAGTTAGATTGTAAGATGCACGGAATGATTCTGTTTAAATGTGAATTTGGGATACATTTTTTCTCCAGTTCACAAGTTGTTCATGTCTTGTTTCAGCCTTGGCTCAAGTACCAGGTGAATTTACAATCTAAGCACATCCTGATGTAAAACCACCATGGTGTATTTGATTTTTACTTAATGCTTTTAGGAGCAGCTTAATTATTTTTAATACTCTAATAGATTGTAATTCTTTACAACAGTGGCAGATTGAAATACATAATGCCCAATTCTTATGAGGTTTAATTGTACAATGTTGCTAACATACTCTTTAAAATATAGGATGATAAGATTAACATAATCTAAGTACCATAAAACCTTGAAACTTCATTCACAAATTATTTCAGCAAGATAGTTCAAAGCAGTGTTTCTCAACCAGTGATACATGTAACCCTTAGAGGTATGCAAGAGAAGTCTTGGGGGGAGGGAGGGGAGGTCTGCATTAACGCAAGTGAAATTTGGCAAAAAATGTCCAAGATTTTGCTCTGCAAAGGGGGTCGGGGAGGGGGTAGTGGCACATGCCTGCCAAATTGAATGTTCAGAGCCGCGCACCTGGATGTTAACAACTGCTCTGCCCACGTACCCCAGCACTGGTGGGAAAAGTGTGTGGTGGTGGTGGCTCCGGTGAGACGTAGGGCTGTTCCAAGTTGGGGCAGGGTAGGGGGGGGGACTTCCATGGCTGCCTTTCCTTGTTCATTTCCTCTCTGGCAGTCTCTCCGGGGTGCTCCAGCAGGGAGGGTGGCTGAGCATTCTCCCAGCCCCACCAGCAGCTCAGTACAATTCATCCCCATTGCTCCTTCCCCACAGTTCTACATAGGGGAGCTAAAAGGCAGTGAAGTGGCACAATAAGTTTTGCCTGAAAGGACCCCTCACATCAGTGGTGTAGCAAGGGGGGGCAGTTGCCCCCGGGCGCCATGCTAGGGGGGCGCCAGGCTGAGGTGGGAGCACACAGCCCCACGGGGCGAGCCCAGTGCTGGCAGGCCACTTGCTCTCTGCAGACAAGCCGCTGAGGCAGCGCTGGGTTGCGGGAGCGGGCACTTCAAAGAGAGAGTTACCATAATTCTGGTGCCTGGCTCTAGGGGAGGGAAGGGGCATTGGGTTTAGAGCCAGCAGGTGGGCTGGGGGTGCCTGGCTCTGCAGGAGGGGGAGGGCATTCGTTAGAGCTGGGCGGCTGGGGGTGCCTGTCTCTGGGGGAGGGGTGGGTGCATTGGCTTAGAATGGGGGAGAGGAAGCTGCGGGTACTTATTTTTTTTAAAGGGGTACTTTTTAAAAAAGGGGTACTTAATAAAAAAAAGTTGAGAAACACTGGTTTAAAGCATGTGTAATTTTATGAGTCAATCAAGTGGCTTCATACTTTTCAAAGCACTGAAAGTGGACACTATCCAAGGAGCTAGGCCTCTCTTCCTAGTAGGAGCAAATATGAGAAATTGATACCAAGACTTTGTGACTTTCCTGACTTATTATACAGGATCTGAAAGAATAAGATTAGACTTTGGCTGTGTCTGATCACTCTCACTGAAGTGAATGGGAAGTTTCACTTTCATTGAACTGTGTCATTAGATTTGGTCTTTATAAAGCCAGTTCAATGCCTCCTTAGCTTTGACCAAACTAAAAACAATTTCAACTGACATTTTACACATGCTTTTATGCCAGAATAAATTGTTTTCCCCCAAAAGGCAAATTGGATGAGGCATTTATGAGATCATGGTTGAAAAAAATGCTATCCTCTTTATTTAGATTTCCTGAATCCTGTCTCTGTATCTCTGGATTTTCCCTTCTCTCTCTCTCCTCCAAGCTCTTTTCTGTTGTGCACTGTTCTCACTTCTTCTGCTATATTCCAATACAACCAGATTTGCAAAAAGCTGTACACGTTGATGGAACACTGCACAATGTCAGATTTGTTGACTCTAGCATCAGATCCATGAGTGTATGACATTCAGACACACATCCAGCTATCATGCTTGTAATATTTTGCATTTTTTTAGATTCTTTTTCAAGTGGATCTTTTTATAAACATCTTTGCACATTTTGAAAGACAGCAAATTGATATCCATATCACTGCTGGTCCTGAACAGTTGCGCCATGTTACTGTCCTGCATAAAGGTGTACCACATTCTGCTCTAGAAGTGGCTGCATCTTCCCTGGTGGTTGAAATGAGCATACAGCGTTAGATTGTGCAAGATGATTGAATGTCCCAGCCCTGTTCCTAAACCAATGCTGAGATCCTTTCCACTGCCAGCAGCAGCACTTTGAATTAGGCACAGCTGCAGTGTGCGCAGAAGATGAAAGGATTCTAGAGCTCAGAGGAAGGGATGCAGAACTCACTAACAGGAGCAAGAGTCTACTAGATGGTTAAATTGTGTATTAAAATAACTTTTCCCAGGGGAGCCTTTGGTCCAGAACACATCCCTCTTTTGATACTGTACCAATACAGAGTTGCCTATATTGCTTGCATCTAAATTCCATATATACACATGGCCACACATGCACAGAACCCTTAAGTATACTTTTGCAAATTTTCTGTAACAGTTTTATAGGATCTCATCCACAGATTATAGCATATTGTGATCTGTTTATCTAGCATAAAAACTAGAAGGCAGTATTATGACAAGACCCTCTTGAGTAAGTGACTGTTACATGGAATGTCTTAAGTGAGACATATCCATCTTCTACTGGTTCACTTTTTTTTCCAAGAAACATTTGTCCTTTTCTGGAATCTTTTTGTTTGGAAACTAGAATCAGAACTTCAGAAATGGTTAGTGATTTTGGGACCCTGACTTGAGATCGTTTAAAGAGCTCTGATTATTTTCAAATAGAGGTTTTTCAGCACATTCCAAAATTCAGGACCCTTTAACATGTCTTAAGGTAAAGATCTCACAGTTGAGGCTTCTAAAATCACTGAAACTCGGGGACTAGAGCTATTGCTAGCAGTGTCTCTTGTTTCAAATGAAGTTAGTGCTAGCTTAATTGAGAGATGCTTGTTCATGGTAAAGCTCAATAACTACTCATGTACAGTACAGAATATGAAGTACACTATGGTGAAATCTATTCATGCGTCACAATCACACCATCTTTTTAATGTGACCAGTTAGTTGATTTCACACCTATTTTTACACTTGTGTAACTCCATTGGTTTAAATGCATTTGCTTCTAACTTATATTAGGGTAAATCACCTTAAGTCCTGAAACTTCCAACTGTATGTGCAAATATATAGAAAAAAAGACAAAGTAAGTTTTACTTCATTCCTAGTTTTAGTTGGTCATTGTTTGGAAGTGGAGAGGACTGTGATGGGGGGAGAAGGCGAATCTTTTGAACTTAAACATGGCCTTTAGTTCATCTCAAAATAAGAGAATATTTTCTGTTTTATGGTTATGATCATGTGTTTATTTGCAGGTAAAGGCAACTTACCATGATGAGCCATATGTGTTAAGTATTTGCTCCTTAACACAGTGCAAAATATTTGGCTAAATCAATCACGATCTAAAGCATTATAGCCAGACAAGTCAGCTACCCTAGGTCAATTCCTAGTTCCAATTTCTAGCTCCCCCTTAGGGCATACCTGGTTCTATAGAGGATCGTTCTGGCCATCAGGGATGAGGAATTCTGTCAGGGCTTGCAGCTTCTCCCTTTTCAGGTCTGTAAATAGTCCTAGCCAGTCCTCAGGTTCTTCTGGGTCTGTAGTAGCCTCCCAGCTTGGGAACTCACAGAAGGTGTCAGGATCCTCTGGTGGCTGGGCTTTAAATGAGTTTTCCAGCCTGCCTTTTGTACTTCCTGTCCTGCCCACTGACTTCCAACAGCAGGGTTAAGCATGGTCTCTCCCACTCCAGCTCCTAGTCTTTGGGGCAGGTTCTCGACTTCCCACCTAAGTGGGAGAAGAAATCAGGATAGTCATTCTTCTTACCTGCCCAGTGCTTGATAGTATAAGTGAATTGCAGGAGGGCAAGGTACATAAGAATAGCCATGCTGGGTCAGACCCAAGGTCCATCTAGCACAGTATCCTGTCTTCCAACAGTGGCCAATGCCAGATGCCCCAGAGGGAGGGAACACAACAGGTAATCATCAAGTGATCCCTCTCCTGTTATCCATTTCCAGCCTGTGACGGATTTATATAGAGGCAATAATATATATATATATATATATATATAGAGAGAGAGAGAGAGAGAGAGAGAGAGAGGCAATAAAATATTCTGTCTTATTCTCTAGTCTTTTTTAATGATTCCTAATATTCCGTTTTATTTTTGACTGCTGCTGCACACTGAGTGGATGTTTTCAAAGAACTATCCACAATGACTCCAAGATCTCTCTCTTGACTAGTTATAGCTAAATTAGTCCCCATCATTTTGTGTGTATAGTTGGGATTATTTTTCCAATGTATATTACTTTACATTTGTCAGCATTAAATTTCATTTGCCATTTTGTTGCCCAGTCACTTAGTTTTGTGAGATCTTTTTGAAGATGTTCACAGACTGCTTGGTCTTAACTATCTTGAGCAGTTTAGTATCATCTGCAAATTTTCTCACCTTACTGTTTACTCCTTTTTCCAGATAATTTATAAATAGGTTGAATAGGATTGGTCTCAGTACTTGGGGGACACCACTAGTTACCTCTCTGCATTCTGAAAACTTACCATTTATTCCTACCCTTTGTTTCCTGTCTTTTAACTAGTTATCAATCGTTCCCTCTTATCCCATGACAACTGACTTTACTTAAGAGCCTTTGATGAGGGACCTTGTCAAAGGCTTTCTGGAAATCCAAGTACACTATATCGACTGGATTCCCCTTGTCCACATGTTTGTTGACCCCCTCAGAGAACTCTAGTAGATTAGTAAGGCATGATTTCCTTTTACTGAAACCATGTTGACTCTTTCCCAACAAATTGTTCATCTGTATCTGATAATTTATTCTTTACTGTAGTTTCAACTAATTTGCCCAGTAATGACATTAGACTTACCAGTCTGTAATTGCCAGAATCACCTCTAAAGCTCTTTTTAAATATTGGCTATGTCACATTAGTTGGGGGCCAACAACACTGTCATTTGTTGTCACACCATTTATTGTGAGTACCACCCTGATGCAGGAATACTTTTTTACATCTCCATGGATACACTACAGTTAGATCTCCCCCTCCATTATTCTCAGGTTTGGGACAACCCTGTGCTAGGGAGGGCCTGCCCTAACCCCAAATTTAGATGGGCCGTAGCTAAATTTGTCCTACCGCCACGAGCATCTTCAGCTTTTGTGTGGATTGCTTGGGGGCCCGGGACTATCCCGTACAAACCTGATTGAGGCTGTAGTCTATCTCGGGACATTCTCATTGTAACTGCCCAGTGAGCCAGGTAAATCTCAAAATGCCAAAATAGTTCTCTCTCTCTCTCTCTCTCTCAAAAATAAATAAATAAATAAATAAATAAAAAGCACTAAAAAAACAACTTGGTCTTTAATTGCTGTTGGAAGAAGGAGATGAACTGTACTTTTATCTGTACATAACAGATCTGATCTTGGCTTATGTCACCTTTTATTAATACAGCTAAAAGGACACTCAAAGCTGAGACCCTTTTGGAGTTTTCATGTTTAATGCAAAGTTATTTTGGTATGAAATCCGAGATGTAGAGCTATTTTCTTGGGCCTTGATCTACACTAGGACTTTATTCCAAAATAACCCCCCGAAGTTTGAATTTATAAGTGGTGTGTCCATACTACCAAGTCTGTTGTTTCGAAAGAACAGGCCGTGGAATTCGAACTCAGTAGTGTGGCTTTTCATGAGGAGTAATGCTAATTCTGAAATAGTAATTTCAAAATAACTTTAGTGTCGACAATCCAGTGCCACTTATTCGAATATATTGGCCTCCAGGAGGCCACCCACAGCTCCCCAGAGTGCTTCCTGGGGTTCTAAGTCCCAGGTAGCATGTCCACATTAATGGTGCCTACCTCGGACTAATTTTGATGCTTCCCCATAATGAGGTCAAATTTGTTAAATCAGAATTCTTACGTAGAATTTAGTAATTTTGAAATAGTTTCCTAGTGTAGACATGGCCTGAGGCAATACGCTTCAGAAGATGTTGTTGGCTCTTCTGACCTTTGTGGTGTTTGTTCTGTTCTGCTGTGTTTCAGGTGGTGTCACAAAATGATGTGTCCCTAACTGGTTTTCAGGAAATGAAAATAGAAAAAAGGCTTGTGCAGCATGCAATATTTGATTAAAATAAACTACATCATCCTTCTCTACAGAGATTCTTCCATCCTCAGGCAATTTACCATTACAGTACTTTTAATGTAAGAGATAAGTAATTAGTGTACATCTAGAGCCTAAGAACCAAGACACTGCCTAGTGAATGCTGACATCAGTTAATTAATCTATATTACTAGACATGACATCATGCACAAGAAACACATCTCCCTGCAATTAAATACTGTTGAATAAGACACCACCTTAGCTGTGTAGATAGGAACAGATTAACTTTAATCACACATGCATGAAACAGAAGTTCAGGCTATCATATCAACTCCAACCCTCTTTTGCTTTGTATGTAATTATATGCAGATATACATGTATACTTATACATATATGTGTGTGAATAAAAGGGCAGATGTATGTAAATACTCTGTTAATGCAAAATTACTGTTAAGTTTTTAATGACAAAATGAAAATTCCGATTATGGTTGATATCACAAACTTAGTCCTACCACTTTGTATTACAAATGCATCTTTATTCTATAACCATAGAAATGATCCCTTTACAAATATGGAAAAAAGGTATGGCTCAACATTAAATCAAGAGCACATATTGATGTTTTTAATTATGTAATTGAGGCTATGTAAAATAACGTCAAGGCCAAATGCAGTTATTAAAAAACTACACCTAGACAATTAGAACTATATCCCCCAAACTGTGTTTTCTTTGTATTTTTTGCTAAATAGTTTTTCATATTGTCTTGAACTGTATGTGGTAAAGGAGGAATTAGTCTGGACCAGTAGGTCAGATAACCATAGAAAATGCATGCAGTTATTCACTATCCACAGGTTTTATTGCTTTCATGCACTTTGAGTTCCTTTGTCCCCACCATAGGCTGTATTTTGATTGGCAAACCTTGCCTTCTTTCCCCAAAGCTAAGAAGTACTTAAGAATTAATTAGAGCGCTGCAACAGTCAAAAAAATATGGGCACATGCTGATAAATAATTAAAACCTATATTATCAACATAAAATATTTACTATTTATTTTTTGAAAAGTGAAAGTATTCAGTACTAGAACTGTTCTATATCCAGGAAAGGTTAATGGTACCTAGAAAAAAGTATTTTCATTCTAATTACTAATTTTTATTAACATGCTGTTCTTTAGTTACTAATTCTATTAAATTAACATATTACAGCTTATTGCTTGCCTATCTAGAAAGCTCTTTATTAAAAAGAAATTAAAATAGCTCTTTCGTGTGTCAGATTGTGATTGAAGGGAGAGACACAGAGAGAGACATAACAGTTTGAAACTGGGGAAGGAAGGACCGTGACTGAAGCACAAGACTGATAAGCTGGAGCTTTGAGTTCTATTTCCAGCATAAATAGAGGTTCTGAGCACAGCTATGTTGGTGGAGTTTTGATGCTAGCTATATTTATATGTTTGTTGTCTCTGATGCCATGTGTACCTTCTAATCATTAGCAGAGATGCTAGAGACAGAGGTTCTGCCACATTCCCTGGCTTGAAGTGGCTTCCGTCATTTACAGTTTGATTACCGCACTCAGCCTCCACACTATAAAAAATTGTTCTGGCACCTCTGATCACTAGCAGGAACTAAAAAAGACAAATAAGGTTGTTGATGTGATGAGAACTGGGAGCCAAATCTTCTGTTTTATTATAACACTTTAGCTGTTCCCCTGATTGTCCTCTGACCTTGTAACCAATTTGTTGCATGTCCATCTTCCTTTTTAATTATCCTCTGATTCCTGGACTGGGTAAAAGGTTGAGTACCACTCCTCTATGCATGTTTGGCACCAATTTCACTTATTTTTGGACAGGTCCCTTTTGGCTGCCCGCCAAGCATAGCAATTTTGATCTGTACAGCCAGTTGCTGTATTGGTGTAGATCAGCTGAGGATCTGATGTGCACTCATGATGCACACAAGGCAGGAATTTAATTTCACTGTCACGAACAGCTACGTCACTAACTTCTACAAGAGATCAAGATAGCCTCATCATTTCCATTTTTTATGCAATCTGTTTGTTTTCATTGTGTCTCTGAAGTCTGATAACCCCCCTCTGACAATCATAGCCATATAGCTGAAACCTAGTTTCCTTTTCAAACCATTGTAATGGATTAAGGAAAGCCATCAAAGAGGCTGGTTAATGGCCTTAGCCAACATTCCAAAACTCATGGAATGTATCTTTCATCTTGGTGGTAGAAGAGCATGCTACTAGCTCCTTGCTGCTGCTGCTGGTCTTGTAACTAGTGATGTCTGTTAGCACCCCCTGAAGAATAATATTCCATACAAGCGATAGGCAGAAAAAAGGTTTTATTTGACACATTTACCTGATTGTAGGCAGAATTATTATTGCCATCTAAATGTGAAAGGTTTTTCAGCTTATCTCAAAACAGCGTATGTCAACTACTGTGTTCCAACACTTAATGAAACATTTTTTTAAAGCTCTGGGAGTGAACTGGAAGGGGATATTCTCCATGTAAGTTCATGCTATAATTAAAGACTTTGTGTTATTCAGTGTACACTAATAAAGTAATCCAGACACACACACACAGATTAGCAGGTTGTACATTTCCCATCAGAAATGTATTGCTTAATAATGGAATACTGAACATTTTAGAAGAGTTCCCCAAAGGAGGATATACGAGGGAGGATTTTTGGATACCTAAAGAGAAATTGGCCAAGTCCAGGTTCTCTATATTTCTCTTTACAAGTAAGTTAAGAAATAAAGTGTGTGAAATCCTGGCTTACATTTGAGACAATGGCAAACGCCCATTGACTTCAAAGGAGCTGAGATTTCACCTAATTATTTATTACTAAAGCTTTTTGGGAAGGTGAGGTAGATATTTCACAGCTGACCCAGCTCTCATTCTAAAGGGAAACTTGTAACTTAAAAAACTAATCACATTTAGAAAAAGTATTTTCAGGTACTGCACTTGCCTAAGCCAACTTCTGAGGATTCTGATATATATATATATTTTAGAAGAACTTCCTCACCTCTGTTGTGTGGAAGTCCCATAAAAACAACAAGGGAGAAGGTGCAACTTGATTGCATACAACGTGCTGTCAAATGGAAAAAGAAAAAAAATAGTTTTCTCTAATCTTTCAGTTAAATAGAAATAGATGTTACTTGTAAAACAAATGGAAGTATTTTTAGGTAATTTTTTGAGTGGACACAGCCGTCTTAAGCATAGGCTTATAAAAATGAAATGAAAGACATTTTATGTTGGAAAATATAAACTAAGCACTGGTGTTGCAAGTTTTTTTTTTTATATGTTGGCATCAATGAAACAGATTCTCAGAAGAGCGCAGAGGCAGAATTGTAGGTGCTCAGCACTCCTACTAAAGGTCAGTATGAAATGATTCCTGTTTCTATTGAAAAATCTGCAGGACAGGCTTTTAAAATGCTCAGCTTCCAACAATTCCTAATGTGAAACTCTGGACTCTACTGGTCGGTGCTATGCACACTTGAAAATCAGGTCCAGTATCTTATTAATTCTAAGGATCTAACTGGTTCAGGCCTGCCAATGGGGGGGGGGGGGGGGGAAGCGAGAGGGGGAGAAAGGGAGAGACAAAGAGGGCAGTTGCCCTGGGGCCTAGCGATTCAAAGGAACTCTGGGCTTCTGCCAGTGCTATTGTAGCAGCAGTGGCAGCCATAGAGCTGGGCCCTTTAAATCACTTCTAGAACCCCACCATGCACTCCAGGTGGTTCTAAGGGCTACGTGGGGGAGAGGCGTGATGTATTCGCTGCCCTGGCCCTGCCTTTTCTGCCTGAGGCCCCACCCCTTCTGGGAGTATGGAGTCATCTCCCCACCTACCCAACTGACCCACAGTTGCTGTCAGTGCTCCGAATTGGTTCCATTTGTGCAGCAACAGATGTCCCTGCCTTTGTATAAAATGAACCGGCTAACTCTGGGACTCACCTTCTAAGAATGGTTCTGTGTTTTCACAGTAGTTTGATTGTTATCAGGATTTGGTTAAGTTTGGGAGGAAGAAGAATTCTGATATTTGAATTAAATGTTTGATATTTATTTATGATGCATTCCAGGGGTACACTGTGTGGATTTTTCTTCCTAAAACAGGCCAATGTTCAAGTTTAATATTTGCCCATGACCAGATTTTCAGCTAGCCTCAAACTGGTCTCTGTTTTTGCATAAACAGCTAATCTATATCTGTGTAAACCAGATGTACACCATTTCTCTCACACAATCCCCCTTTGCACTCTGAGTCGCTAGTCATCCAGATGGTTGCTTGAGTGAGCAAAATGTGATGGGAGCGGACATCTTCAGAGGCAATCCACAATGTGCAAACATGGGCTTTCAAACGTGGAGGTCCTGGGCTGATCCCTTCCCATAATAATCCATCCATGTTGGTTACATCTAAATATATTTTTGAGGCTGAAGGCACTTGTGGGAGCAGCTCACACGTCAACTGACCTATTTTTTTATTGTTCATTTCTACTCCTCTATCCCAAATGGCATGGAGTTAAAATTATGAACAAGTCAGTCTGGTGAATTTAACAGTTACATTGTATTCATGAAAGCAGACCTAATATTCCCTGACAAATTGTTCCATCTACCTCTATTGTAAAATACAGTATCTACTGAACCCCGGGTTGCATTTCTCTTAGGGGCCTGCATGATATGATACAATACAAAATACAATGCCTGGCATACAATGCATTTAAAATCATTTAACATATTTGATTGTTAATTGAACTAGCCTGCCAGCACATCGGATGCCATCTGTCCATTTATTGACAGTCTTGTCAGGGGGAAAAAAAATCTTGAGTGAGTTGGCAGTGGCCCAACTTGCTGTAGGTCTGCTTTCTAGTATTTCTGTAACAGATGTTGTGCCACATGCCCAAAGTTGCTGTCTATAAACCAATGTATGCTCAAATTGTTAATTTTTGGGTGGGGAGAGAGGAGGAACATGTATGCTTTCCTACCAGATATCATTTGGTGCTGCTCTAGGCTATGTTACATTGTACTACAAAGTGATGAAGAGTTCTGACCTAACATCCATTGGCATTAGTGAGGGTCTTTCTGTTGACTTCAATGGATTTTGGCAAATTTAAGATCTGGTCCAATTAGACAAACAAATAGCAATATTAAATCAAGTTAAATTAACAATATTTTAAAATGCCTGTAGACAACTTAAAATTCAAATGATGTGAATTACTGTGTGTTTAGATTTGTTGTTGCCATTTCTTCCCTGCAGCTCTTTGAAATTGTTCATACAAATATACAAATCTTAATAATAATAAACAAGCTAGAAATTCTGGTGGGTTCCCCCCATGTTTACTATATAACATAATTCCAAAGTACTCTATTTCACTGTAAACCCATGTAAATCACTCTTGGTGAGCTGAAGCTTCAGCAAGCCATGTTTTTCAATTCTGTGATTAAAATACAGTGGCTTCTGTTCTGGTCCTCTTGTCTAGCTCTGTTGGATGTCACAGTAGTAAAAGGAGGGAATTATCATCATCCTACACTAATTGCTGCTACTGCTGATAGGAAAGATTTTTTTTCTTTTTGTGAGTACAAAAGAAAAGAAGAAATAGGTCACTTGAGCAAAGCAATATGTAACGACATGTACCTTTAGACAACGTTCTACATTGCTTTCCATTTCAAGAAATTTGATAACAGGGTTATCTTATGGGAGGTTTTTCAGTGCTACTTTTCCATCCTATTTATACTTCCACATTATCTTATCCTATATAGTTTCTTGGATGGTTTGACCATGTGTCTGGTAAGCGATAAAAAGAAAGACCTCAGTGATGTAATGTTGAGATACATAGTACACCAGGTGACTTGCTTTATGTAATAGCCTAGGGGAACATTTAGCTCTTGGCACTTCATTGTGTCATGTTTAGTGTCTAGCTTGCAGCATGTTCTCTTTAATATGTGGCTTGGGGTGGCATAATTTGTTTGGGTTATTTTTTTGTAAGAATTATTTATGTTAGGATTAAAAATACAAAAAAGCATATAGGACAATCTTAGATAGAAACAGATGAGACTAACCCACTCTCATTTGTCATTTATCTGTCAGGGTCAGGAAGTCATTGACGTGTTCGCAGAAAAATATTATGATGCTAAAGAAGTGATTATATACAGTCTTGTACGAGGAAGGAGGGCCTTCAAAATTTCACCTATTTATAATTGTGAAAAGCAGGGTCATAAGCAGATGTGATCCAAGGCTAGGGAATGCTAGTAGTTCATACTGTGTATGAACACATCTGCTACTCAGCGACAAATGTCAGTCTCCTTCCTGATGAGAAAATTTTTAAAAAGAAAGATATACAGTAAAAGTGTAATGCCTATTAAATGACCTGGGAGGCTGCACATGCCCCAACATATGTTTTACAATTCAGAGTAATAAAAAATAAGCACAGCAGACTACTTAATTATAAAAAAATCCAAACTCTGTGTAAAAAAGGAAACATGGAATTAAGTTTACAGTCTTAGCAATATATATTTTGCAAACATGCATGGTAGAGTTGACTGAGATGTCTGACTGAACAAGGCAACAAATGCTGTGTATAAGCCTTGAAATTATAATGATAAAAGCAATATATTAGTTCATAGCCAGAAAAATGTGTAAGGACATTCATGGCAGGTGGTGATACTAATAACACCGGAACAAAAATAATGTTGTGAAAAGCAGACAGATGAGACATATTAAGCCAATTAAAGGTACTGTATTTATCTACCTCGTCTGCTTTAATAACAAAACCCCCCATTATAACTGCCAGTATAAAATTAGAATTTTTAAAAGGTGGCTATGACAAGCATCTGATCTCTTAACAGTGCAAAAGTGAAACAATAAGCTACTTAAAAGTGCCTGCTTTCTATATCAATATAAACTATATAGCGAGATGGTTATAATAGTTTCTCTAGATCTTACCTTTTTAGTCAAGAGGCTGATGTGAACAGTTCTGATGCCTCACTGCTTTTGCCAGTACTCCAGGATGCAACACTGCTTCGTCCTTGCAGGATGTGCATTGAGTTAGACAGAGAATCACATTTTCGCAGGCTGCGAGCAGTGAGGAAGGTAGATAGGAAATATTTCATACTTATAACATACGCTGTAAATGAGACTATATAGGAGCATCAGTATTCTCTTCCATTGATTCTTATACTCCTAAAGTCAGAGACTCTGTTGCACTCTCCCCCTCCCCCTGTTTCTATTGCTTAGCAACACTTGTGGACTCAAAGCAGAGCCCTGCTTACAGATACATCTCTAATCATACTTGGAGGCTCAGTAGTTTGAAGGTGCAAAATGAATCTTTTTGCCATTTGCTTAGATGCCATTAAATAGCATATATCCCTTCCCCCAACAGCCAGAGCGTATTTCAGATTTTCACATTACCATTTCAATATAACCAAGAGTGAGGGAACCATTTCCAAAATCTGGACTTATGGAGAGTCTTCCTGTATTACTAATACCAAAGCTGCTAGTTTGACATGGAATAAGAGTATAAATGCTGACTAGGAAATCAAAGAACCATTGCTTTCTAACATGCAGCATTTTCATTTCAATTAGAGGTGGAAAAACACTTAGTGTATTCCTCTGGCAAAATGTGTATGCAGAAATTATATAACCATTATAATATTGTCTTGAACAAGCAAGTAGTAAGAGAACTGTAACTGCCTCCCATCCAGTCTATATATTTTTTTCAGCAGTACAGGTGCATACTAGAAATTCCTGGAAATGTTCAGTTTGCCAAGCTACAATGGATCCAATTACATTTTGGGCTGATCTACTTTATCATCTCTCTCTTCTTTAGGCTTTATTTGCAGTGCATAGTACCTCTTAAAACTGTGGTTTGTGTTTGCTTTGCTTATGGCGTATAGAGGGTGTTTATATGTAAATCTGTTAGCGCATGTCTACACTAAGAAATTATTTTTAAATAACTTATTTCAAAATAATAACTCCTGAAATAACTATTTTGAAATAGCATGTCCACACTATAACGAAGCCTTGAAATTAGTCCGAGGCAGGCTCCCTTAATGTGGATGTGCAACCTCAACTTAGAGCTCAGGAACCACTGGGGAGTAATTACTTTGAATGACTCTGGGGAGTGCTTATTTCGAAATAGCAGCACGGGAACACCCAAATAACTATTTTGAAATAAGTGTTATTCCTCATGGGAAACAGGAGTTAACCAGTTCCTTATTTCTAAATAGCAGGCTTGGTAGTGTGGACGGTCTGCTTGTTGTTTTGAAATAAGGGGAGTTATTTTGAATTAACTCCCTAGTGTAGACCAGGGCATAGTATCTTCAAGAGTAAAGAGATCACAAACATTTTTTTTATTGAAAAGCATGTTTTCTCTCTGTGTGGAGTGAGATTAATATTGTTCGCCATAATCAAAAGAACAGTTTGGACACTGCTGGTGTGGCACTGCAAGAATTTAACTCCTCAAATTCTGAAACAGGCTCCACCAGGCTTAGCAGAAGATTCATGCTTTTGCCAGTCAGAATCATTTCACTCTGGGATTTTCTGATATTTGAAAATTTTATCGGTCAGTATGCTTTTTAAGGCTGGAAGTGCACTGACCTTCTTTCTCTCAACATAAATGAAATTTAAGGAAATTCTGCCTTTTGGAAGGGATGGTAGAGTTGCTCACGTGTTCTTTCAACTCAAACGTGAGTGAAACAAATATGTGAAGCACCCTTAGAAAAGACAGAGTATGTGAGACTTCAACAAGCAATCTATGGCACATCTTGTGGGACTGTCACAAAATTAATTGATTTTGGTGAAAACTGAAAGGACTCTTCAGGACATCTTCAAGAAATGCTAACTTAAATCACTTTCAGTTACACTTGCCTCATCGACTGAGCTCTCCCAGAGTAGATACAAAATGAAATATTAGGGCGTCCGCTGTTAGGAATCAGATTTATGTTATGAGATACTAAGCATTTGATTGCTAGCACAGGCCATGTGTAACACTGTAGACTACATGCATCCGACGAAGTGAGTCTTTGCCCACAAAAGCTTATGTGCCAATACATCTGTTAGTCTATAAGGTGCTATAGGACTCCTTGTCGCTTTTGCAGATCCAGACTAATACGCCTACCCCTCAGATACTGTAGACAGAGGTAGCAAATATTGTAAGTTGTGTATGGTCATAAGAGACAAGTACCATTTTTACCCTGTATTTTTGACTAGTGATGATGTTGGAGTTTCACAGGAATACATGGGGGCAGAATTAAACACTTTTGTATTTTATCCTGCAAGTACTATATTTTTAAAGGCTGGACAATAGTATTGTATTTGCTCACCTAAAACCAATGTAATTTTGAAAACCTTTTAAGCTATTAAAGGAGTTTTCTGGAAGGTTCATTAACTATGCTGGATTTTTACAGAACTCTTCATATGTCTCTATGCTTTATGATTCTAACAAGTTCAAATGGAGATAAATGGATATAAAGGGCTAATAAATAACTTAAGTACCAAAACATCCTCAAATATACACTTATCCAGGATTTTAGCACTTAATCTTATGAACTCCTAATAAAACAAAGATTAAAAATAGACTGTAAATCAGATTTTGGTAGAAGCTTTCCCTGGCTTCAGAATGTGGACTGATTTCTCAGCAATATATGGTGTGCGCACAGACCTTACAAATATGAGGACTTGTAGATTCAGACTTTTTTTTGTTTCTTCTATGAGTTGGGTTTGATCACACTTATATTTATCTAGCCTCTCTTATGCCATGTTCTCTTGGAAACCCTGTTAGCAGAAGTATGGAAGCTGAACATGATACCCTCTGCCTTTTTTTGACAGGTGGAGGGAGAGGGGAGGAGAACATGCATTCATTTTCTACACAATGGGTTTCTACCACTTATTTTCATTGTCACTGCATGTGCAGTCAGACAGTGAAATGTTATGTCTGCTTCTCTTGCCCCTTTAAGTGAAAGCTCCTTTATCAAGAATTAATTGAGGTCTGAGGACTCCATTGCTGCTATGCTGTTATCTAAACAACAATGAAGAAGAAAAAGGGTGTCTCTCTCTCCTGCTTTTGGCTCTTATGGAAAACAGAATCCTCTAAATAGTAGGGTTAAACAATCTTTTAAAATACAATATCTGTTAATTTCTTGGAAACATTGTGGGGTGAACAGTATTTACATACTTCAACTTTATAACATTTTGTATCTGTTAATGTTTGATTATTAAAATCACTGCCACTGTTTTGTGTTTTCCCCACATTGTACCAGTGAATTGTTCAGTTACAAAGGACCAGGAATTGCACTGTTTTACTGAGCCGAATGAATAGTAGATTAATTCAGCAATCTGCCTCCACAGATCAGGTGTTTGAAAATAACTAAAGATACTCCCTTCTGGAATAAAGAAAATAGTATAGCAAAATATTCAAGGCATAGCCTAATGCTGTTTAAATTTACCATATTTCTCCCCTTCAAACAAAAGCTATACAAGTGATCTACGCTGAACCTCATTATAGCTTAAAAAGACACCAGGTCTGTATTATATCAGTATAACATCTGAGTATCCTGAGAAGTGTCATATTGGGAGGTGAGATTAGGCTGTACTGAAGACTGATAGGCTTTTTATATTTAAAGTACTTTACAGACATCTATCTAATTAATACATACAACTGTCGGATTACATTCCAACTGTGTCTCAGGCTTAAACACTCACCTCCCCAGCGTTTTGTAGGTGATGGGTGTACTTTGCAGATCTCCTGCCTGTTAGCAGAAGTACTGCCACCACTGCCAGCCTTGCAGAAATCAGCAGGCTAAATTTTCTGAACCAGAGTAACCAGGTATCACTGTTGTAACCAGCATGGTATGATAGCACCCCTTTTAAGTTACTCAAACATGCATAAAGTTTCACCTTTTGGGATGAAATTTTTCATGTTCATTTTTAGCATGCTAGTCCTAATCCTACTAGCCTGAGTCTGTCTACCTCTGCTGGCAGATTCATTCCTGGCTCCAGTGTAGACACGGGACTCATATCTTGACTGGGCACTTCAGGTACTACTTTAATACGAGTAGGTTTTGATGGGTCGGGATGCTTGGGATGTCACCTGAAGTGCTTAGATGCCACTGAACCCCCCTTCTCTGTCAGCCTGTGCCCCCCTTTTACCTGGTTTTGCTGAGCCAGTCTCTCTGGCTTCTTCTGGCAAAGCCCATAGGCAAGGCCACACTCAGTTGGAGATACAGAGACTGAGATCAGCTCTGGGAGGACTCAGCTTAAAGACTCCAGCACCCAGATACCCCCTCAAGCCCCACACTTTGGGGGTACAAATCAAAAATTAAATGAAGTTTGCCTCTTTCCTACCCTTCCCCTATTAGAAATTACGTGAACTGGGTTATACTTGTTAACTATGAAAAGGTGGCCAAAGAGGTAATAGATTGCATGTTTTGTATTATTTTCTGAGAAATTTGCTTTGTTCTAAACTAAATTAACTGAAAACTGGTTCCAAACAACAATTTCTCACCCTAGATATCATTTCAGGTAAAGCCCCCTTGGCATGGATCTAGCAGTTCTCCCAGTCAGTTATGGTCCTTTTGTTTCCAGGTGTTTTCAAGTATCATCATGGAGGTGGGAATGCAGAGGTAAAGCCAGTTGAACAAGTGATTGTTTTCTTTCCCACCTTATATAGAAATTCCATAAAGCAGGAAACCTTTGTTGAGTCCCTCCATGGAAATGTACAGAATTTAAGATGGGTTCCAGTATCAGGTGACATGGTCACACACCTTTTCTTAGGACCCCTTTAGCCGTTCTTCTCAGACTCTGTCTACAGTGGGAAGGTTATGGTGACAAAAGTGCTGTCGACATACAAAAGTCAGCAAAAGTGAAAACCAGTCAAACTGGTTTTTCTGCCTCCCCTTGTCGACATTTCATGGCCACATTCCCCATCAACAGATAGAGCAAAGCAATGTAGGTAAGTATCCCACAGCGTAATGGGCTGGGAAGGCAGAGCTGATCCCTGCGCTTCTTGGGATCCTCTCTCAGTTCTCCCACAGCATTCTGTGTGCTGGGAGAAGCATCATGAGTAGCTCTGTGAGCTCTGCATGCTGAGGAACATCAAAGCAGCAAAGCAGTCTCTCCAGCCTTCCCCCTGCAGCAGCAGTTTGCCTGCTGCTCTATTTCTAGCAGGGAAGAACAAGAACATTCCAGTTATTTGCTCTTTTTGTTTGCTCCCTAAATGGAGCAGCTCATTCATCTGTCAAATACTTGCCAGAGCTTTGAAAAGGGAGGGGTACATACCTGCAGGCAGCAGAGATCACAAACCACTGAACACAGCCATCAGGGCTGACACTAAAGGATACTGGCAGAAGCCAGGTCCCTCCACAAAACAAACAGCAGAGTCTACACTGGCTCTTTGTCAACAATAAAGGGAGGGGAAAAAAACAAAAGTCTCTAGAAAGGGGTAGAAGAAGAACACCAAAACTGGGTGTTTTTCCTGACAAAAGTTGTAGTGTGTATGTATGTTCTCACTATTTTGTCAACATGGTAACAAAATATGCCAGTGTAGACTAGGGAAGTATAGAATTGCTAGTTGGTTTAACCAAAAATACTGACCCCCCCCAAAAAAAAACACCGGAAAAAAATTCTGCTGAGGAAAAAAGGGGGAGACCAAAGTTGTTGAGCCCCTCCCCCAAAAAGACCCCAGACTCTGCCAGCAGTGATTATACAAAAATAAAAAATATGCATGGCCCCTTTAAGAAGTGGTTTTTTGCCAGCAGCCATTTTGTTTTTCTGTTCAGCCACAAGACAAGCCCCTGCAGAACCAGGTAAGTGGGGACATTGGGAGGGGTGGGGGGCCCGGTGGACGGTCCGGGGGCCCCAGCGGGGAGTCTGGTGACTGGGCCTGGTTGCTGAGTGTAGGGTTGCCAGGTGTCCGGTATTTTCGCCTCCTGGCAGGGGAAAAAAAGTGCAGAAAATACCGGACATTTTAAGTGTCTGGTATTTTCTGATTTTTTTAACTGGACAGGAGGCGAAAATACTGCACTGTCCAGGTCAATACCGGACACCTGGCAACCCTAGGGATGTAATAGTGTAGTCGATAAGCAAAAGCTTATAGGTTAATGCTATAGACTACATGCATTTCCCACCGCCCTCCCTTGCCAGTAAATTTTTAACAGGCTGACCAGCTGCCTGGCTCAGTCCTGGCTCATGCCAGGTCCAGGACCTACTCCCACTGTGGCTCTGCATTTAAAGTGTATTAGGAACCAGGCACGTTGGCAGCCCAGCTCCATTCTGACTTGCACTGGGTGCAAGAGCTCAGATCCCCCCTAGACAGGAGCTACTGCTGCCTCTTTATTTTGGGGGGAGGGATAGCTCAGTGTTTTGAGCATTGGCCTGCTAAACCTGGGGTTGTGAGTTCAATCCTTGAGGAGGCCATTTAGGGATCTGGGGTAAATCTGTCAGGGCGGGTACTTGGTCCTGCCATGAGGGCAGGGGACTGTACTCGATGACTTTGCAAGGTCCCTTCCTGCTCTATGAGATAGGTATATCTTCATATAAATTATCAGAGGCAACAGCACAGGGTGACAGACAGCCAGTCCATGAGGGGAGCTGGGGCTTAAACTGGCTCCTCTGAGGGACCAGCTCCCACCTGGCACTCAGGGCTGCTGCCTGATACAGAGGCAGCAGGGGGCTCTTAAGGAGTGAGACCGGAGTGCATTGCCTCCTGGCCCTACCCCTAGTTGACTAAATGATGAGAATTCATGAGGTTACTCAACAATTCAATCAACCAATATTTAACATCCCTAGTGTAGAGGAGACCAGGGTGACCCATAAGTTTACAGGAGGACTCTTTTACAGTCTCTTGCTATTGGGCCATCAGCATTGTTGGGCTTTTTCATTGTTATATCTGAAGTATAGGTGGTAGGTTTCATCTGCAATGAACACATCGGTAACATGAATCATAGAATACTAGAACTGGAAGGAACCTCAAGAGGTCATCGAGTCCAGTCCCCTGCTCTCACGGAAGGACCCAGTACTGTCTAGACCAACCCGGATAGATGTCTGTCTAACTCGCTCTTAAATATCTTCAGAGATGGAGATTCCACAACCTCCCTAGGCAACTTATTCCAGTGTTTAATCACCCTGACAGGAAGCTTTTCCTAATGTCCAACACAAATTTCCCTTGCCGCAGTTTAAGCTCATTGCTGCTTGCCCTATCCTCAGTGGCCAAGGAGAACAATTTTTCTCCCTCTTCCTTGTGATTGATACCCTTTTAGATACCTGAAAACTGCTATAATGTCTCCTCTTAGTCTTCTCCTTTCCAAACTAAACAAGCCCAATTCTTAGAGTCTTCCTTCATAGGTCATGTTCTCTAGACCTTTAATCATTCTCGTTGCTCTTCTCCGGATCTTCTCCAATTTCTCCACATCTTTCTTGAAATGTGGTGCCCAGAACTGGACATAATACTCCAATTGAGGCCTAATCAGTGCAGAGTAGAGCCAAAGAGTGACTTCTCATGTCTTGCTCACAACAATCTACAATTCATATTTCTAACTCCAGAAATAGACATGATGCATGCATACAAATAGAAAAATCATATTCACTAAGTCCTAACCTTTCTAATCATATCTCACATAAACCATATTTCAGCATATTTCAGTTATGATCTTTATATGTAATAAACATATTTTCATAAGGCATATGGAATGCTACATCACATACGTATTCTAAGAACTGTACAAAATCCACTTGCTTTTATCAACATTAGTGTTTGCACTGAACAGACCAAATTGCTCACATCACATACAAAATTTTAATGACTTCTATTTTTGGAGACTTTTATAGGACAATTGTAAGAAAATTACTGTGCTTAATATTCTTGTTTCCCTTCTTTGCTAAAGAGAAAAACACTGCACTTAAGACTTGAAATAAATGTATAGTATTAACTATGGAAGGCTCTTTGAACTCCTTTACCCTGGTATAATTGAGATGTGTATTTTTAAAATCAACCCTATTACAGAGGCTGCATTTGTACTTGTGTGTATGTGTGTAAGTAATTTTCATGGCATTCAGAGAAAATAGTGGAGCCCTCTGGTGGCTACTTTAACATCTGCACATTCCCACAGAGCTATGAGTTAGTGCTTAGTAGGCCAAACCTCTGCAGGATTTTTCAAAGGTTCGGAGTTCAAATCCTATTAGTTTTTTTAATTAAATAATTTTAAATCTCAACTGTTTTCCACTAAGGCAAATAGAAAAAAAATGCACTTAATACTTTTATACAGAAAACAGGTAATTAATCCAAAGTATAACACATTAGGAAAAGATTAAACAAGACAAAATTAGAACTTCATTGCACATTCCTAGTACCTCTTCTTTTTGGTTCAATAAACCCATGGCGGCAGTTTTAAATTAATCCTAAGTAATTCAAGCTCCTATCCAGCAAAGTGCCTGAGCATATGTTGAACTTCAACCACAAACAGTCTCATTTAGTTTCATGCTTGAAGTAATGTACATGCCTAAAAGCTGTGCTGAGTTGGGGCCCTAAGGCATAATCCTATGCTATTTTTATATCAATGGGAGTTTAGTCATTGAACTCAATGGGAGCGGGATTGAGCCCCTAAACAGGTAGTACTTTCTAATGTGGCTGCTGTAATAGGGTCATATTGTCTCATCAATTTTTAAGCAGAAGTCCCTATAGAAAGCAATGAGTTCTGTTGAAAAAATGATGGCACAGTATGGGCTGTAAATATTACCTTATTACAAGGCTGAACTGTTCTTTTTATAACTGGGCTCTTTTTTTTTTTTTAACACTTGAAGTGTTTTGGGAGCCCATATTTAAGTATGCCATCTGAAGACTGAAACTGCTTCATTTCCCTCAGTTATGGATGGTAAGTTAGCTCCACAGGAAGCTTGGTCTCCTGCAGGCGCTAGAATAGCATCTGAAATATTTACTAGTTTAATTGTGTACAGCTTCACTAAAATCCTTATATTCCTTTCTGTGTGTCATTTTGGGAGGTTCTGCTGAACTGTTGCTGGAAGTGGGAGCTCTAGCAGACAGGGGCATGATGCCTGCTTAACAAAGAGCAGCATGCAGACTCCACATAGTATAATGCTTAAGGCTATATAATTCCATTTTCTTCTGCAGATTTTGTTTCATTACATTAGTGTCTGCATCATAAAAGCTTTGAGTATTCATGGCAAACATCATTCAAAACTTGACTGCTGCAATGCAGTGTTCACAATGGTTTGCATTTTAGATGGACTGATATTTTAAGCATATTAAACAACATTAAACAACATAATGGATGCAGAGTTGTGCAAAGCTACCAATTTTCACGTTGTCACTGTTTACAGTGAAAAAGTATGTATGTGTGGGTGTATTTGGATACTTTTTCAGGTCTGTTCTAAAAGAAAATTATCTTTATGGAGATAGCCTGCCATTACCTTGAAAGATACAGATTTTCATGAGAAATTTTTAAAAAAAACCTGTGCCCTTTAGGGAAAATAAGTTGTTTTTTAATTAAATTACCATATTAGGAAATGTTGGCATTTTCACAAGAAAAAGCAGGCTTTCATGGGAACCTGTTTTCCTTCTGCAAGAAAAATGAGACCCTTTAAGTTATGCAAAATTCAAGATGAAAAGAAAACACTTTTGGCCTTTTCATTAACCTGTGAAAAATATTTTTTTCATTGTCTCAGCTAGTATTTTTTTTAGCTTTCCCAGTATGAATAGTTATAATCATGTAGAAATGCTAGAACATGCAGTTCATTGCTTTATTAGTTTGGAAATAGTTCCCAAATGATGTGTTCTACTGTAAGAAGCTGTTTATGACCTTTGTATCATGATGGAATTCCCATTCATATCAAGGAGGAGTGTGTGTGCACGCACATCCATGTGGAGATGAGGAAAAATATAGTGTATATCTCCCATATGGACAAACAAATTTATATTAATCAACAACCAAGATGAGTACCAAATTCTCCATTGGCCCAAATTGACTTAGTAGAAAATTGGCCCCAGATTTTTTTTTGACATTTCAAAATGTTCTCACTTTCCATTTCTACTCTGTACTTTAATTTTGGCAATAACTGAGAGCATAAATGCCAAACTCCCAAGAGTAACTTTTTCTCCTGGTATTTTGAACTTGAATTGGCATAGGAGATGCTAGGAATCTTGCAAGAAAGCATGCTTTTTTGATCCTTCCAGCCTAGAGTTTCTGATTCATATAGTTTGCATAATGTTCAGGTAAGCATCAACATTTTGCTCAGTTGACTTGAACCTCCAAGCTATTTTGTTGTTCATTTATCATCACTAATTCTTTCCCCTATCTTGACATGTTTATAATTATGTATCATTTATACTACAGCAAGAGTGTGTCCAAATCATTCTGTTGAGGTAGAAAATATATGTTAAAAAATAAAACAGCCTCTATTCTAGCAAATCAAAATGATGCTATATTCATGAATGAGGATTACAACCATTTAATAAGATTCTGTTTTAATATGTAAAGGTCTTTGGTATATATAGAAACCTACTATCCTCAAGAAATACTTGAAGCTCAGAAGAGCTGTGTTATGCTTCTGCATGAGACAGGGCCATATAATTTAAGCATAAAAGTAGACTAGAGGACTGAGAAATTTATTTGAGACCTTAGAATACTGAGGGCATGTCTACACTAAGAAATTATTTCTAAATATCTTATTTCGAAATAATAATTACCGAAATAACTATTTTGAAAAAGCATATCACACTACACTGAAGCCTCAAAATTAGTCCAAGACAGGCTACCTTGTTGTGGACATGCTACCTAGACTTAGAGCCCCTAAAATCACTGGGGAGTAATTACTTTGAATGACTCTGGGGCTATGTCTACACTGCAGAGTATTTCCAGGATACCAGAGGTATCCGGGAAAAGCTCTGCTGCGTCCAAGGAATGCATTTGCTTTTCTGAAAAAAAATTCAGAAAAGTAGACATTTTTTCAGCATCCCTATAAATCTCAATCTACAAGAAAGAAGAGATGTTCTGAAAGAGGGTTTTTCCTGACATCTGGCCCTGTGTAGATGGGCCAAATGTCAGAAAAGCCTCTTTTGAAAGAAAAGCGGAAAAAGATACACAAATTGAGGTTCACGATTTGCATATCTTTTTCTGACTTTTCCCTGCATTGTAGACATAGCCTGGAAGTAATTATTTTGAAATAGCAGCAGTGGAGTGTCCACACTATTGCTATTTCAAAATATCTATTTTGAAATATGCAATATTCCTCTTGGAAAGCAGGAGTAGTTATTTCAAAATAACCAGTCCCTTATTTCTAAATAATGGGGTTTGGTAGTGTGGACGTTCTGCTTGTTTTTTTGAAATAATGGGAAATATTTTGAAATAAATCGCTAATGTAGACCTGGGCAGATTGACTGTCTTTTAGCATCAACTAGAAGACAACTAACTAAAATCAAACACTTAACAACTATAACTATAACTAATTGATTTCCGAGATCAGTGAAGGGCCCAGTTTTCTGACAATACATGGGGGGTGTGTGTGTGTGTGTGTGTGTGTGTGTGTGTGTGTGTGTGTGTGTGTGTGTGTGTGTGTGTGTGTGTGTGTGTAAAAAGCAGAGAGAGAGAGAGAGAGAGAGAGAGAGAGAGAGTGTGTGTGTGTGTGTGTGTGTGTGTGTGTGTGTGTAAAAAGCACAGAGAATGTGCAGCTCTGGTCCTATTCATAGCAACACATAAATGCAGTATAATCAAAAGTTGTTTTATAGTGTGGAAACTGAATGTATGGGAAGCAGAAAGAAATGTTCTCTTTTCCCTGAAAAAAAGAGTGACCTTAGCTGCAATTCATGCAACAAAGCCTTTGATAGCAAACCTTTGTATTTTCTCTGTTCTGACATTATAAACACTTTAGTAACATAAGAACTCTGTTATATCTCAATGCACACTTTCATGTCCGCCCTCCCACTGAACTGTAGGTAAGATGCACAAATACAATCACTTCCATTGGAGTTGATGGGAATTAATCTTTAGACCTGCAAACATTGTGGGGAGAATGGATACATTCCATTGTGTACACACACAAGTTCACATCTGAGCTGTGGAAATGCAGGTGCACAGGGGATTCAGAGGCAAAGCTGAAGCAGATAAAGATCTGTGGGAACACTCTGGCTTCTATATATATTAGTCTAAGCAATAAAGGACTTCCAAGGGATTAGGGCAATCTGGAATCATATAAAATAACTATTTCCTCTGACATTGGAAGTGTGGGCTGAACAGAAGAAGCTAATTTTGCTGGAGATCGTCAAACAAAAAATCAAGGTGGAGGTACTGTTGAGAAATGGCTGAAATTTTGTTCCCAAAATAAGTTGAACAGTCAGTTTCCATTAAATCAGGGTCAGAAATAAGCCATATATTTCATGCCTTTGCATGAGGCGTGACTGTGTCAGCTGTTTGTTTCTGATAGTACACAATGGATGTTTTGCTTCAGTAAGGTTTGCATATTTAGATAATTTTTTTGGTAGTGTTAATTATGGTGCTCTAATGTGATTAAAGTGGATGTAATATATGTTGCACTATAAATTCATTTCTAAAGTGAGTTTATAGCAAATGCTCCAAACTACCCACCAGCTTGTGCTTCCATGTGTCAACCTTTTTTATTATTATTTCTTATTATTGCTTTTTATGACAATGCTATTGTGATTCTATTTCCAAACTTTAAAAAAAAAAGGGATGCGCGTCCTTCAGGGACGACTTTAGGTTGCGTCTACTCTGCACCGCTATTTCAAAATAACTACAGCCGGTCCCCAAGTTGCAAATGGTCGACTTACGACCGTTCGCAGTTACAACCAAAGCTGTCATAAATGGCAGACCCCGAGTTACGAACATGATCTGCGCTTATGAACAGCACGGTCGCGTGTAACTCTATGGGGTCCGACTTACAAACGAACAGAGTTACAATCAATTGCTTGGTCCGTAACTGGTTAGTAAGTCGGGAAGAGGCTGTAGCGTTATTTCAAAATAACAGTGTGAGCGTGTACACAGCAATTTTGTTATTTAGAAATAAATTCAAAATAATGGATGGCTTATTCCAACTTCTGTAAACCTCATTCCACGATGAATAATGCCTATTCCAAAATAGCTATTTCGAAATAACACATGTATAGACATTCTACTGCTGCTATTTCAAAATAGCCCCTCTCAAGGGCCATTCCAAGTTATTCCTTCCCAGTGCCTCCTGGGATTCTAAATCAAGACAGCACATCTACATTAGGGAAGCCTGCTTCGGACTAATTTTGAGGCTTTCCTGCAGTGTAGATGTGCTATTTTGAAATTAGCTATTTTGGAATAACTATTCCAGAATAGTTTATTTCGAAATAGCTGTGCAGTGTAGACACACCCTTAGTTAGCTGAAAGCTGAATGAACATACCCATCAAATAAAATAATCCTGAACTTGGTATTACAGTGACTGTGAACATACCTATGTTTGTGACAGTGGTAAGAGTAGAAAGCATTTAGGTCTCAACTGTTCACGGAAATGTGGGTGCAGGTGTCTCCTCTCATGGACCTTCTTTGAGGACTGGAGCCATTATTTGGCTAACGAAGGGTTTGTACTACATATGTTGAGCTCTTATCCATTCAGGCCTCTTCTATACAGTTTTTGTGTCAATTTAACTATTTCATTTAGGGGCATAATTTGTTTTGTATCATAGCTAAAGCTGTATAACCTCTAATGAAGCAGTGGTTACACCACAATAATTTACAGTTGTGAGAATGAGATGTACAGGTATAAGTACTTCGATAGGAATGTAACGGTGTTCATACTAGGGAATTATATTGCTTTTATCAACTTTGGTTTTAAAGCAATAAGAGTTAAAGTAGTATGAAAACTGCATAGTCAAGCCTTAAGAGCTCAGATGACCCAGGGCCCCTAAAGTTAAGATCTGAAATCCATATTTGTACAGGCAGTCCCCGAGTTACGCGGATCCAACTTATGTCGGATCCGCAGTTACGAACGGGGATTTTCTCGCCCCGGAGAACTGGAGCGGCGGGACGCCTGGTCCCACCGCCCGCCTCCTCCGGGGTGAGAAAAGCTGCTCCCCGTCTCCCTGGTCTGCTGGGGGAGCCAGCAGACCAGGGAGACGCTGAGCAAAGCGGCGGAGGACCCGGGCCGGACCTGCAGCGCTTCCAGATCAGCTGGAAGCGCTGCGGGTCCGGCCCGGGTCCTCCGCGGCCTTGCTCAGCGTCTCCCTGGTCTGTAGACCAGGGAGACGCTGAGCAAGGGCACGGAGGACCCGGGCCGGACCGCGACGCTGATCTGGAAGCGTCGCGGTCCGGACAGGGTCCTCCGCCACTTTGCTCCGCGTCTCCCTGGTCTGCTGGGGGAGGGGGGGGGACGCAGCTAGTGCCCCCCCCAGCAGACCAGGGAGATGTGGAGCAAAGCCCGGGGCCTGTGGTAGAGCAGGTGGAGTGCTGCCGGTTGGTCCCGCAGCACCGCTCCTTGGCGCTACTGGACCAACCCAGCAGCACCCCAGCTGCTCTGCCCCAGGAGTCCTGATTCAGCCGCTGCTGATCAGTTTCAGCAGCGGCTGAATCAGGACGCCTGGGGCAGAGCAGCTGGGGTGCTGCTGGGTTGATCCAGTAGCACCGAGGAGCGGCCGCGCTACTGGACCAACCCAGCAGCACCCGAGCTGCTCTGCCCGAGACGTCCCCAAGTCAGCCGCTGCTGAAACTGACCAGCGGCTGACTACAGGAAGCCCGAGGCAGAGTTGCTCTGCCCCGGGCTTCCTGGAATCAGCTGCTGATCAGTTTCAGCAGCAGCTGACTTGGGGACGCCTGGGGTTCTTAAGTTGAATCTGTATGTAAGTCAGAACTGGCGTCCAGATTCAGCTGCTGTTGAAACTGATCAGTTTCAGCAGCGGCTGAATCTGGATGCCAGTTCCGACTTACATACAGATTCAACTTAAGAACAAACCTACAGTCCCTATCTTGTACGTAACCCGGGGACTGCCTGTACCCTAAATAGCAGGTTTTGTTTTGGAAGCTGATGAGCATTCAAAATACCCAAAAAAGTATTGAGGAGGTGTAAGTGTTCAGCACCTCTGAAAAATAGGTCACTAAAGAACTAGCTAAACGTGGATTTAGGTGTCCAACATTAGGCACACAAATCTAAAATATTTGGCCTGACTTGTTTTTGCAATGATTAGTCTAAGCAATAAAGGACTTTCAAGGGATCAGGGCAATCTGAACTGTATAATTGTTGTTGCTCTGCAAAATGCAGCACATCAATAAAACAGCTTTAGTTAGGGAACTTGAGCCTGAAGACAGGTCTTGGGAGTTTCAGAAAAGTCAGCAGAGCACAGTGCACTGTTGAGAAGACTCTTGGGAGAATGCTGTCATAGGCAGAATGGATGCTTTGGAAGTATGTTGTTGGCCATGGAGGACTGATTATAAAGCTGTTCATAAAACAGTTATAACAAATTTTCTTCTAGAGACAAGAGCCTTGCTGACTTGAAGGAAGGGAAAGAGAAGTATAGGAGGAAACAAGAGAAGGAATGTGTGGGATGCAGGGAAATGAGTCAAAGGGTAGGAGAGTGCTTCGAAGTAGGAATAAGAGATCCTCCGGAAAAGGGCTTTATTCCGGAGGATCGCGCCAGTCTAGACGCTTTTTTCCGGCTTTTCCCCAAGCCGGAAAAAAAGCGGCGGCCATGTTTATTTAAATCCCGCGGGGGATATTTAAATCCCCCGCGGATTTCCCTATTCCCTAGTTCAAAATTAGCATGCCCCTTCCGAAGAAGGGGCCAGTGTAGACGTAGCCTATGTGAAAAGCATTTGCAGTGATGAATGAATGGACTTGTTTTAACTTTTCCTTACTGTGCTGAGCACAAAGTAAAAATAAATCTTTGAGAAATTTCTATAATTTCCATTAAGATGTTATATTTGAAATCCGCATGGAATCTTTTAAAAACACCCAGCTATATAAAGTAAGTTGCATGACTAATATAAGGATTACATTACATCTGACTCTTAACAATTGTTGAGGCCCCTGTAATATTAGCCCTTAGATCTGGTGGATACTGACCTCGTCATGTGATTGGTATTAACCTTTTGTTGACCTTGAACTATGACATCTGATAGAGGCCAGGAAATGAGAGCAGACTCTTACTAGTGCTCCTAGGTGTGACTCCTTTATCACAGCCCACAAAGCTAATACTTCACATCTTCAAATTTGATGTCAACTTCAAGATATTTGGAGTATTATACTACTTATTGCAAAATAAACCGAGGCAGTTAATAGTTTTAAAGGTGCATGTTCCATTTTCATCTTGTAATTGCCTGAATTAAATGAATGAACCTGAATTATCTTTTCCCCCCGCTAGTCTCGGAGGGGTAGCCGTGTTAGTCTGCAACTATATACAGTATAGTCTCTAAGGTGCTACGGGACCATTGTTGTTTAACCTTTCCCCCCCTAGTTTTTGTCAAACATGTACCACTCAGTAGATTGAAAGTAGCAGGAGAGCTAGGATTTTTGTTTTGGTCAGTCATTCTTAAGTGTAAAATTGGATTGGACAGCAGATTTTTTTTTTTGAGGGTGGAGGCTAAAGTTTAGTAGACATGATATAAATCAGACTCTTGGTATTCAAGATACAGGATGAATAAGTTGAATCTTAGCCATGTCAACTTGATAGAAATTATTCTATTGTGGTGTTAGGCTGACTTTTAAAAATTAACTGTATGCATGAAAGTCACAAAACTAGCAGCTCTGAAAAATAGGATTCAGCTTATTTGATGACTGGGATTTGGGGGGGAGGGGTAGAGCCCATCAGAACAATAGAAGGCCCATGTATCAACTGAAGGAGGGGCACCAGAGCTCAGGAATGAAGAGTTTACAAGAGAAACAAAAAGAGAAAAGGATGGGGGTACAGATCATAGGGTGAAAATGGGGTTCTAGACAGGCACACGCAGAGATCCCTTGGGCAATGTCTACTGCTCTGAGGAGTCCATAGTGTCTTTATGCAAATATTGCATAAAGAAAACACTGCTGGATCAATTTCTTGCTACTCACAGCAATATATGCCATATTTACTGTTACTATGAAATAACAGTTTCTCCTGAACACTCAAGTTTGCCCAAGGGTGTGGCAGGGAAAGGAAGAGACAGATGATACAGCCACCTGAAACACAATATTGATGAGCTCATCAAGACATGTACAGTAGTAACTCTGGGTATGTCTACACTACCCTCCTAGTTCGAACTAGGAGGGTAATGTATGCATACCGCACTTGCTAATGAAGCCCGGGATTTGAATTTCCCGGGCTTCATTAGCATAAGCGGGGAGCCGCCATTTTTAAATCCCCGCTGCTTCGAACCCCGTGTAGCACAGCTACACGGGGCTCGAACTAGGTAGTTCGGACTAGGGTGCCTATTCCGAACTACCGGTACACCTCGTTTCACGAGGAGTAACGGTAGTTCGGAATAGGACCCTAGTCCGAACTACCTAGTTCGAGCCCCGTGTAGCCGCGCTACACGGGGTTCGAAGCAGCGGGGATTTAAAAATGGCGGCTCCCCGCTTATGCTAATGAAGCCCGGGAAATTCAAATCCCGGGCTTCATTAGCAAGTGCGGTATGCATACATTACCCCGCTAGTTCGAACTAGCGGGGTAGTGTAGACATACCCTCTGAGAACTGAAGACATACCTCCATTGCCACAATATTATTCTAGAGTGTAGTGACGTTTATAAAAAACACACATTTTTTCCTATATTAAACCCTGTGGTGTGCTGCCAATTGGAGATATCAAAAAATGTTGCCGATTCAGGGAAATTAATATTTTTAAGTTTCTTCTGTGTGTGTTTTTAGTATGTCACTTTAATAGCTTGGCTTTGGTTAATAAGTAGTTGTCATGTTGTGATTTGTGACTGGAAGGAGGTGGGTTTTATCTGATGGCTAAGTGGGAAGGCTCTATGATTTAAAAACCAACTGTTCTTCATTCTCGTTTCCTTATTATGTTCTTTTTGCCTCTAGCTATTAATGCAGAATCATTTGGCAGTACTTTTGCTGTATGAAGACAATAGGTCTACAGCAAAACTCTAGGGTTTGATTTAAATATAACATACATTTGTCTGGACATAGTTAGCCTTAAACCAAACTTCGGGAATGCATTAGTTTTGGATTCCACATAGGACGTGGATTCTTTGACAGTAAATTGGGAAAGGCACCTTCTCAGAGATGTCTCCTGAAAGAGGAAGAAAGGGATCACAGCATCACTTTGAGCACAAGTCATTTATGGCTAGGGCTGGAAGTCGTGCTTTTTGGTGCTTTACTGATCCAGAAAAAAAGGCATTAGAGCATGGCAAAATGCAGTATTATCTCACAACTCAGACAGGGGGCGGGAGGAAGGGAGCAAAGAGGGCAATTGCCCTGGGGCCTGGTGCTTTTAAAGGGCCAGTGGATTCCGGCTGCTGCCCCACTACTGCAGCAGCTGGTGCCTTGGGCCCTTTAAATCTCTACTGGAGAGCTGTGTGGCATGTTTCAGAGCCCCATGCAGGCAGCTTGGAGGAGAGGGTGGGAGGGTTGCTGCAAGATCCGAGCACTGCTGGGGACTGGCTGCTCTAGTATTTCCCACAGTATTTTGGCACTTGAGGCGGGGAGCTCAAATGACGCCCCCATACTCCGTCGCTGCACCAGCAGCAGACACAATTTCCTACACTCTGGGTCCTCGTGGCGCCCCCCCCCCACAGTCTGGCACCAGAGGTGGCCATCTCAGTTCGCTTCATGGTAAGGCCAGCCCTGGCCCCACCCCATCAGACTAAGGCCCTGCCCCTTCCAGGAGATGGAGCCAGCCCCTCATATTATCTAGCAATCTTGTCAGTCCCCCGTCAGACTGTATTTAGTAGAAAAAGGACATGGAAGAGAACTGAGGCAGACTAAAATGAGGACACAATCAATAAGCATGCCAATGACTAAGGCAAGCAAGGAAAGCCTAAGAAAGTTTTACCTCTGAAGTTTCTTCAAGCAATGGGAAACTACAAATTAAGGCAAAAAATATCAATGGAGCATAGGGCTGGGGACTTAGGGCAAATGCTAATCCTGGCAAAAGTCAGTAACCTACATCATCTGTCAGGGTCTAAGTTTGAAAATAAATGTTGTTGATATTATGCTGTTTTAATTTATAGTTGCTTAAGCAACCCCACCCCAAATCACATACCTCTAGAAGGACTCAATGTGTGGGTTGTGGCTCCGGTGGAACAAAATCACTGACTGACTCTCTACCATTGAGTAGCATTTGGATTAATATAAAACATAATTGTTATGTGGACAATGGCAGCTGCCTGACCAAGAATTTCTCTAATTACTCCCTGGAGGCAAAGGGAAGTGTTTTTTTTTAAAATGCACTCAATGCTGGTCTGATGCTGTTTTCACTGACACTTCCATAGATTTCAATGAGCAGAGATGAGCCAAGGCTGAGTGCTTTTGAAAAATTGTCCCTATTTTAGTAATATCCCTGCTTGGGTAATAATTAAGAAGGCAATATCAGAGAAAACAGAGACAAGAGACTGTCTCTTATTCCTTGGCACTTAAACTCTCATTTGACCAGAGTGCTAAAGAACATATGGGAATTAAGGCAGAAGAACAAAGAGGGAACACAGAATTACATTTTCACTGGCTCAGTCATCCATTCACCCTGATTTTGCTTACTGACCAACAAGGTAAAGCTGCATGGAGCATTAAGTTTACTGATGGATCATTATCTCTAATAACTTGAAAGTGCATTCACTGCTCTTCCCTTTATGTTTTTGTGCTATACGACTTCCCTGTGCAGGATAGTGAAACAGATAGTAGCAACCTCACCATGTGTTCAACATTCACAATTTTAGGTTCAGGCACTAGTCTTAAAGATGAACAGCAGTAATATAAGGAAAGCATTATAGTGAGAAATAAAATGTAAATACCTGAGAAGACAGCCTATTCTTTATATTTCAGACATTCTTTTTGTAGGATGAGAATGGGATTAGAATTGGAGGACAAGGTACAGTAAAATCAGACTGCATCTTAGTAAAGTCTCCCTGGCAGGGAAAAAAAAATATGTCCAGGGAAAAGTACTGTCTGGAGGATTTTCACCCCTAATTGACAAAAAGATAATTAGGAAAGATTTTGATTTGGAATGAGATGACAATATGGTACAGTGGTCATGCAAGGAGAAATTAAAGCCCTTTTGAGAGAGATGTGTGCCTGAAGTTCACATTTTAATGAGAATATATATATTTTTTATATTCAGTAAGGCATGCTCCTTTTTTGGACTCTCTTCAGTGATCAAACAGAAGTGGGATGAACACTGCCTAAAGAAACAGTACATCTGAATTTGAATGCTCATTGATAGAGCTCTTGAGTGATCTCACTGTACAGTAATAAATGTTTGCAAAAGCCTGTCTGATTTAGATGAGATACTTAGAATAATATACTTAATGAATGATGCAATAAACACATTGATAAATTCACATATTAAATTAAACACTGGAATAGTTACCCTTTCACTTGAATTCTTGCAATATAGCATTCAGATTGTAGGTTTTACTCACATAAGTAAACGTGCATGAATGGGTACGTGGGACGGGAAATTTGTTTTTCCAACCTACAAAATTGTGGGAATTATTTAGTTGGAATTTTTGAATGTGGCTGAGATTTTAATATGCTTGTGAAGACTCAATCTCCCTTAGTTTCTTGTCTTTTCTTCTGCCTGTTGAGTTTTTATCAATGCAAATTAGAGGGAATAGATATAAAAGGTTGGCATTAGATTAGAAGTTATACTCTTATGTAATCTTATTGTCTCTTTATTAAGACAAAATGATATTAAAGGTCTTTTAGTTTAAAAACTAAAAAGATTTAAGGTAGCCAAATTATAACTGTTTGGTTATTTTATTGATACATTTGAAAAGTTTGTATGTTTAAAATATTATCCTCTTTAAAAATGTACAGATTTACTGCAACTTACAAATTTTAAGTGATCCCTCTCTTTTATTTGATGTATGTATGTGATAGCAAAACTACTGATTCAAGCCTACATCACATATTTAAGTAATAGTAATTGAAGAGTAATTACATGACAAAGGCCAAACTGGTTGAATAATCTTCATTGGATAATTTATTTGTTTAATTTTATGTTGTTTGAGTAAATTGCGCAATTTATATAAATTGCAAGGATATTTATCAGGCATCCCTTGAATCCTTAACTCAATTAATTTTGTTTTTTGGAAAATAAAATGAAAATGTACTTGCTTTATTTAAATCATTACTCTGGGTTGGGGACGAGGGGTTCAGTATACAGGCTACCCCAGGAAGAGAAGTACCCCAGCCCTCTCTTACCACAGCAGCTTGGGGCCAGGTGAGAAGCACCTCTTCATCGCCACTGCAGCTCCAGCCGGCACAGCTGAGAGAGGGATGCATGTCCCCTGGCTGGCACAAGTCCAGGTTTGTCTGCCTCCAGTGCTGCTCAGCCAGAGTGAGGAATGCAGCAAACTCTGCACTTTCCCCACACTCCCTGATGAAAGGGAACAGCCAGCAATGTTCTCCCACCCTCCGTAAAGGGTGAGATGGAAGGCTCAGGGTTGGGGCAGTCCTGGATAGGGCACCCCCTGCCAGCCCCTTTCACCTGCCTTGTGATTATCTCTTTCAGTATGGTTGTATGGGAAGCAATCCTATTTTCCTGGCACAACAAAACCTTTAAATTGTTTAAGTTACGATAAAAGGAAGTTGTATACCAAATTTGGTGTTCCTAGTTCTTACCTTTCCGGAGTTCTTGATAAAAAAGAGACATACATAAAGGCAGACACACAGACAAACTTTCTCAAATATATAGTAGATTAAAGCAGCTCTGGTCAAATATAGCGCAGTCATTAGCAGATAGGGGATGACTGAGTGTGCTGAATTTCAGCAGAAAATACTGTATTTTCCGGAGTATAAGGCGACTGGGCGTATAAGACGACCCCCTAATTTTCTAGTTAAAAGATAGATTTTCGTCTTATACTCGCTGTATAAGACTACCCCCCCTTAAGAGGCCAACTGGCAGCGCCCCAGCGCCCCTCCGCCTCCCCCGCTTTGCTCCCAGTGTCCCTGGTCTGCTGGAGACGGTCCCCAGCAGACCAGGGGCACCGGGAGCAAAACCAAAGCGGCGGCGGGGTCCCGCGCTTCTGAGGCTTTGCTCTGGCAAAGCCTCAGAGGTGCGGGACCCCGCCACGGCTGCGGCTTTGCTCCCGGTGTCCCTGGTCTGCTGGAGACGGTCCCCAGCAGACCAGAGGCACCGGGAGCAGAGCCGCAGCGGCGGCGGGGTCCCGCGCCTCTGAGGCTTTGCCAAAGCAAAGCCTCAGAAGCGCGGCACCCCGCCGCCGCTTCGGCTTTGCTCCCGGTGCCTCTGGTCTGCTGGGAACCGTCTCCAGCAGACCAGGGACACCGGGAGCAAAGCCTCTGAGGACGCCGGCAGCGGGACAGCCGCGGCGCGTCTGGGCTGTCCCGCTGCCGGAGCCCCTCCGCGGCTTTGCTCCGCGTCTTCCTGGTCTGCAGACCAGGGAGACGCGGAGCAGCTTTTCTCGCCCCGGAGTACACGGGCGGCGGGACCATGAGGTCCTGCAGTCTGTGTCCTCCGGGGCGAGAAAAGCCCCGTTCGTACCTGCAAGTCGGGGACTGCCTGTATACCCGGCGTATAAGACGACCCCCGATTTTTGGGGGATGTTTTTTAGCATAAAAAGTCGTCTTATACGCCGGAAAATACGGTAAATTTCTGTATTTTACCAAGGGTTGAAACTAAAGCTTGCTGAAGTCAAAGAAGACATCCGTAGTCTGCTGGTCCATAGTCTGATCTTTGTGAGTGGACAAAAGTGAGAATGGTAAAGATGGCTGGTTGCCAATGTTGTGGCCCTCAGGCTCTGGGTCTGCTTTAGTGTAGAATTTTTCAGGATGCGTCTACACAGCACCCTTCACTCAAAATAAGCTATGAAATTTGAGCTGCACAAATTGCATAGATGATTTCATAATTTGGTGTTGTGTCGAAATAACTCGCTATTCCAAAATGTTTCTTAACCCTTATGGTCGGAATATGCTACCCACTATTTTGAAATCTCTTCTGAAATAACAGGCTGCTTTAATAGACACAGTATCCCAAAATAGCTCCACAGTGTAGACGTACCCTCATAATTGAGAGCAGCCACAATATGGCTCTATTTTAGCATCAGCTAGCTGCAAGCACAAGAAGGGTTTCAGCTATTCCTTGCTTCTGGGTGGCATAGCCCTATGGAGAACATTTTGGCTAAATGTTACCCTTTAGAGGTTTACTGAAATGAAAAGGGAGAAATTGCAAGTATTTCAGTGAAATAAGGAAATAGGATTTATGTTTCTAGCTCACATTTAGAATCAATTATATAAACAGTAATGACAAATTCAGAAAGAATGCCTAAGGAGGCTTAAATTAGACATAATGAGGAAAATTTGAGGTACCTTTTATTGTTCTTTTGTTCTGCAACTAGTTTCTGTGGAGAGTTTGCCAATGCAATATTACTGTCTTCTTTTTAAAAGAAAAAACTAATGTGATGGGTGAAAATAGCAACTCCACTTCTAGTTAGCACTGGGAAGATGCCAGCATTTGTTGCTCAATTTTATCTTTCCTTTTGTACAGCAATTTACAGTGGATCAGTATTTGACCTGGGAGAAATGAAGTAGCAGCAGACCAAAGTGAATTTGAGCACTCCTGATTTTTGAGGATGTTCAGATCTGGAAGGCAGACACTAGGTTCCTTTTCTGAATATTAGATAAATCTGGAAGGAAAAAACAATTTCTGCTTTCCTGGCTCTGAAGTGGAAATTGAGTCAAATCTTCCTTCATGCCTGGTGGTATATCTAAGGCTGCCCAGGCCATTTAGAGCCCTTCCTCCTTTAATTATCATGTTAACCTCTCCTGGTGGGGGTCCAGATTCCTCCCTTGTTAGGCTTCAGATAGAGATGTATTGTCCATTCAGTCCACCCAATTCTTTCTTGGGGCCTGCCAGCAGAGGCCTCAGTCCAGACTGGGGAAGACTTCTGAAGATCATAGGTAGGCCGCAGCTGTCTGCATGTTCCCCCTTCACAGCACCACCCCAGTCTAGCAGCCAGCTCTCCATTCACAGCAAGCTGCTGTGCATGTCTTATTCTCCCTCCCTTTCCTGTTGCTATCTGCCATGGGAATACTGGGAAATGTAGTCCCATTCCTGCTCCAGGGCCAGCTGTCCTGGCAGGGAGCTGACCAAAGAACTATATCTCTCCCAGGGTACTTTGAGATCTGCCTCCCCCCCCCCCCCCCCATGCTGGATTCCTGCTGCTTGGTGGGAGAAGGGAGGAAGTGAGAGAGATGGGCTGCTTCTGAGCTTGGGCCTGATGCCATGGTGCTATGGTAAATCTGATACTGTGTGTGCTCAAGCACCAGGTTGCATTGGGGCTGAAGTGAACACAAGGCAATCCAAGGCCTGGTTTGTGCTAACCATGTCAGTTGATCTAAGTTAGGCTAACTTAAGTCAATGTAAATTAGATTTATAGCAGGGTTTGCACCATAGTATGTCAACCTTGACTCAATCGAGTCTTCACCTGACCCATTAAATAGGTGCCACTACATCCATCACAGTGGCACCAATACAGCCAAGAGTCATTTTGGCATTATTGCAGAACCCTCTAAACAATTTTTACTCATTTAAAAAATGAAAATGTGCGTAGTTTGTCAGTGCTTGTTTGGTTATTTCTGTCTTCCTCTAGTACACCATGTTCTTGCCACGTACAATAATCAGTAAATGGGGATAGGATTACAGTCTAACTGAATGCACGCCTAAGCAGCTGTCCCTTGGTTTTTGTTTTTAGTATAATTTTTTTTAACGAAAACAAACACCTTAGCTAATGCCATAATTGCCCATTTTGGGAATATATTGTTTGATACTGATGTACTAGGTAAGATTTTGTTTGTTACATTTTATTCTGTTCTTTATAATAATAATCCTTCCTATGGCACAGGAAATCTTGGATCTTTTAACAATGCTAAATTTGATACAGATGGATGTTATTGAGGGAGGTTTCTTTTTTTAAAAATTTAACCACAGTTTCAACTAGCCTACAGAAACAATTTCTGTCAAATACATACACATTAAAAAAGATACAGTACAGTCAACCAAAGAACACATCACAATCACTGAAACTGTAATATAGTTCAGTATTTCTCAACCTTTTTTATAAAGTACCCCTTTAAAAAAAAAAGTACCCCCAGTACCTACAGTTTTCAGATACACAATATTTTTTCTACCATTGCAACACATTTGTTTAAACAACTTAATCATTGCCAGGCGGGTGATGAAATGTTGGGGTGTAAAAACTACAAAAATATAAAGCGCTATAAAACTTAAAACAAAACAAATTCAGTTTTCTCCAAATTTCAGTTGTGTTCATGTACCCCTCAGATTTCTCTCGAGTACCCCTAAGTGTACTTGTACCACTGGTTGAGAAACACTGATATAGTTCATGTCTGCCACTGCCTTCCAATTAGGCCTTTACATATGGCTGAGGCCTTATTTTCTGACTGACCAATCATTCAACTTCAAGAAGTCACCAAGACTTTTAGGATAACTTTGTCATGGGTCTAGTCACTAGACCTTCTACTTCACTGACCACAAAGAACTGGCCTGAAATTAAAATAGTCTATGTCTGTATTATACAATAACAATTTCCCAGGAAAGGGGAAACAGCCTGAAGAAGTATTTGTGAACTTCCACTTCAATTGCAAGATTGCCTACAGGCTGTTGATAATACACGTAACAAAACAGCAGAGTTTCTTCGTAAGAGGCTCTCAAGCCAAACTCCTTTTCTATGCTTCGCTTACATAAGACACAAGTTAATGTTGGTCAGACCTAATACAGAAAAGAGAAAACTAGCTTTCAGTGCTAAAATCCTCCTTATAAACTGGAGTAGGAATGGCTTGCAGGAGTTAATAATATGGAGCGTCATGCTCTCCTCTTCCTACAGGGGAACCTGCCTGCAGGAAATAAGCAGTATGTTCCCTCACAGGCCTCTCCACCATCTTCTCTGTAGAAAGCATGTGCAAATGGTGTTTTATATTAAATGGAGTCAAGGGAAGAGAGATGATGAACTTCTCTCACTCCACATCTTTTGTCTCTGGTAAATGTTTATTATTACACTGTGTGAGTAGACATGGAGGTTAGGTCCATCAATAGCTATTAGACAGGATGGGCAGAAATGGTGTCCCTAGTCTCTATTTGTCAGAAGCTGGGAATGGGTGACGGTGGATGGATCACTTGTTCATTCACTGTGGGGCACCTGGCATTGACCACTGGTGGAAGACAGGATACTAGGCTAGATGAACCACTGGTGTTACTCAATATGGCCGTTTTTATTTTCTTATGTTAGACTCAGCAGTGAAAGTAACTTAACATTTCTTACAAGTACTGTCCTATTGCAACCTGGGCCCCTGCTAGCTCTTTAAATAGCCCCCTGCTGGCTTTTGCTGCAGCTCAGCCTGCTCTTGTTGAAGCTGCATGTCAGGGTGTACCCGCTTACTTTCACCCATGATTAGACTTCAGATAAATAAATAAACAAACTAAATTCACAGGTGGGTCCACATAGGGTGGAATAAGGATCAGCTGGACCTTATGGAGATTTTCTGCTGGTCCAGGAATCCAAGTTTCTAGGAGTAGGAAGTGGATAAATAGGAAGTGAGGGGTAGAGGAGAGTGGGCAAGGTGGAAGCAAAGTTGAAGCAGATGCATATGACTATACTAATTTCTACACTAAAAATGCACCTTGAATGCCTCCATAGCATTTACCAGGGGAGGAGGGGGGAGGTTATGTAGCCCACTGTAAATTCTATGATGCTAAAATGGTGGCATGAGAAAGGTGTTCCTTATGTGGCTCGTACCCTTTTTGATGTGATAGCACTGATGGCTGCAAAAGCCACAAGTTCTCCAGCATACTTGATGATTCCCTCTGAAAGCATCACATATATATAGTTGTTGGTGGGAGAGCCCTGGAAGCCTAGTATCCTGGGTGGCTTATGGAGGCAGAGGGGCTCTCCCACGTTTAACTTGATATTCAGACAGTGATATTCAGTACTCTTTTGCTGCAGATTTTCACTCCATGATTGTTAAGTCAAGTCACCTGCCTCTATTCAGCAGTTCACTAGGCAGGGAAATTAAAATGAAGATTTTTTTTCCCAGGTAAATTCCAGTCTCCCTACTTGCTTTACAGCGTCTGTCTGCTTTATGAAGCAGAAAAACATATGGCTATTGGATGTCCTGAAAACATGTGGTTTAGAGGGGAACTTGTGTTAAAACTTTTGGAATTGGCACATAGTGCATACATTCTATGATTCAGTTTCTCCACAAGTTGACTTAAGAGACTCAACAAGGCCTTGGAATTTGGTAATTTGGCCACAGAGACTTAGGAAAATTTGAATGTTAGCCCTTTTGCAATGGACTGAAAATTGGTGCAAGTTACTTGATCAAGCACATTGAAGAAAGTGAGCACTTCAAAATGTCCATTATTTGAGGCCCCAAATAGTGGCAAAATAATCTTTATTCCAAACAATGGTTTAGTGCTCTGATAACTCTCACTGCATTGTCATTTTAATAGATATGTTCAGTATCAGTGGCCTACAACTGTTGTCATTCCATCGAATTGGGCTAAATTCTCCCAACAAGACACCCTTGCAATAGAGCTTCACTTGTAATCATTTGTTGGCAAGCACATTTTACTATTATTATGCTAACTACTCATACTTGTGTACAGCATGAGGTGCCAATGTTTTCAGTTCCAAACATTAAAGATGTGATGATAAAGAAGGCGAACCCTTATTAATTCTGAGAGATTTTCTTAATTGGGATACAATGTGAAGATTCTCAACAATAATAACAGATGATGGGAAATAAATAGGCACGGCAGGAGAGAGAGTTTATAGTGTGAGTTTCCCTTTGCCTCCTTTTAATTGCATTACATACTGTGGGATGTATCTGGAGTATGCATTTTCTAGTTAATTTTTCTTGACTGCATCCATCAAGCTAGTGCTCCTGGACATTTTAATGCCTGATAATATTCCATTTGCATATGACTATAGCTGTCATTAGAACCAATTTACACACATGATTTGCTTCTTGAAGTGTCAACGTCTGAATTTTATCTAGAGAGAAATAGGGTCAGGAAAGTTTAATTGATTGTATAATGCAATTGAAAAGGCTGGCAGGGATCTAGGGCAATTTTGGGACATCTGTCTGAGTCATCAAAAATAAAGCATATAACAGCTGTGATAACAGCAGGATTATGATTGGATATACAGCATTCAACATAAGATTGAACAAGGGCTGGAAAACAGAAAAAGGTGTATAAGTCAGTTGTGATAAAATCACTACAAGAGCTCCTGGCAGGAGTTGGTTTAAATTTTCCATCTGAGTGCTAAGTGGTGTAAATTCAAAGTAGTTTAAAAGGTATTTAAAAATCTTCCACCAAAAGCTGATAAATTTTCATCATAAATAGCAACTTGTTGCCTATATGCACTGAATAAATAGTGTAACTATTTTATCCATATATAATTAAATATTAATTAAAATGCTGCATGCCATTGCCAGTAAGTATTACTTAATTTGGGGAAGGAGAACTAATCTTTTCCTGCTCCAAATTCATAGGCCTTCACAACATAGGGTCTATGATACACATTCATCATTCTAATCCTTTCTAGAACAGGGAGCGGCACACACAAAACTAGCCAGGTCATTATCATGTGTATACTCTGTGGTATACAATTTTGCTTGCGGAGGTTTGCATTTTATAGTGTACTTTGAAGGATAAAAGCTTATTTCTACATGTATACTTACTGGTTGGGGTTTACTCTTTTTCTTTCAGCCAATTTATTAGTTGGTTGGCACTTATGCTTTGATTTATATATAAATTAGTATGCAAGTGTCACATAATTGAGATTACGAAATTATGGCAATTAGTTTTATCAACTGTGCTTTGAAAGTACAGTCTAGTTCACATTATGCATACCAAATAGGTAATACTTGACTGAGTCATCTAAAAGTTGTCATTTGTTTGCAGCCTCTGTAAATAAGAGCTGGGTAAAAGATACAATGGAGATGGTAGCTATTTATATGATAACTTAATTTATAATATCACTAACCAGATTTATAACGGATAAAAGCTGACAATACAAGGGGCATGTAGTTACACAAATTTAGGTAAGAACTCTTTTTAGGGATGTAAAATCCCATTTAGTTAATCGGTTAAACATTAAGTTTAACGCCTTAACTGATTAAACAGGGGCAGGTGGCCTGGTGCGGTCCCCAAGCTGTGGGCAGGGACTGCTCCAGCTCACCTGGTTCCGGCTGTGCACTGAGCTGCTGGCTCCTAGCCTATGTGGACTGGGAGTTGGCAGCCTCACATAGGGCTGAAAGTAGCCACCACGTCCCCCACTGTTGCTTCCAGCCTGCATGAGGCTGCCAATTCCCAGCCTACGAGGGCTGGGAATTGGCAGCCTTCCACCTGTGGTGCACTGCGGGCAGGGAGCTGCTCCTGGGTAACAGTTAACCGTTACCCAGTAAGCATCACCCATTCATAGTGATGCTTACTGGGTAACTGGTTAACCTGTTACCCATTCACATCTCTACCTATTTTACACCTCATCACTCACAATTCAATTTACTCTTGGTTTTTTTTATTTGTGCTGCGAGGGCACTAACTACATGTTTATGCTACAGCCACCATGTGAAAAAAAGAAGGTAAAGCTGGAGATAAGTTTGCAACTACAGCGTTTGCATATGCTTTATGTTTCATCTACAGAACTTTCACTCAGTAAAGCATTTATACAATTCACAAAAATTAAACTGAGCTATTTTGTTTTTTATATTGGTATAAAAAGTTGTGGTGATTTCAAAATAACACAAAACACCTGATGTAATGATAACAAATACAGCCCAGAGCTACTTATTTTCCCCCACAAATGAGTGGGTTTTTGTTAACAAATCTGCCTTAGCATCAGACAGGAAGAGGAGCCACTTGAACAAAAGTAACAAATAAGAGAATCCACTTTTTGTTATACTCCTGTGTTTGCAAAACAGAACTTTTGTTTGTAATGCAACTTTACAGCTGTCCCATGTAGTGTAAGAGAAGTAGGAGCTTTGGAATCTCTTATTTATGATTCCCAACGCACTGCTTGATTTAGAAGCAGGTTTTGGCATAGACATTCACCAACTGCAGAGAACCTTGTATTTGTGCCAATTTGTCTTTCCATCCAGAAATGTCAGTACACTAAAGATTATATCATAATAAGAATTTAGCAGATATACTATGGACTTAATTTATGTGGGCATTATAGAATTTTGTTGCAGGTACTTGACGTGACTATAATATTCTGATTCTTCATAGTAGGCATGTATAAAATTTTTGCAAGGCAAAATATACATTGCTTTTATTGTTTGCTAATAAAAATAATAAATAGTTTAAAAAGACGTTAGGGATACATATCCAAACCAATAATTAACAGTGGGTATCACATAGTACTTTGGCAAGACATACTGAATGGAACAATCGTCAAGTCTGGATGATTTTTATAAATGTTGGTTGGTTATCAAGTGACCGATCTAATGCCAATTAACAATGTCTTCTAGTTCAAATTCCCGTTCTCCTTAGGATTGCTTTGTTCTACACTGATACTCCAACTGCAGCAGAAACGGGTCATTTGCTAGTCTTTCTGAACCAAACATGAAAAAAGCACGTGGAAAGTAATGGGAAGAAGCATAGAATGCTTATGTGTTTTATACAACTGAAAGGCAGGCCACACTGGCATTAACACTTCACATTGCTGATCTTTTCAGCCATAATCAACTAGCAAATAATTTTGTACTCAATCCAGTTAATTGGTTAATTATATGGGGGAAAAGGACTCAGCCTAACTGAAAGCCTAAATGCCAGCTTGAAAGTTCAAAGGGGCATAGACTAAACAGAATAAAGGCCAGTACTATTCCAACTAAGTGTGTCTACACAGAAAGTTACATGGGTATACTCATCCGGTATAATTTGCAGGTAAACTTCCCCATGCAGATATGTCTCTAAGTATCTGAGACTATTACATAATCCATTGCAAAGTCGCAGCAGATCTAGTAGACTTTCACTCGTTGATTGCTGCCTTCAGATCTTTTAGATACAGGAGCTTTTCTGCTATTAGAGCCAGTGGAACATGTGTATACAGACAGCAGCCAGACCTGCTGTGATTCTGCAGTGCTCCCTTTGTGATATCTGAAAAAGCAGAGAAAAGTGGCTCCTCTGACCCTAAAAAGGGGGTGTTATGGGGCCCAGAAGAAAAGAAAAAAGAATGGGAAGTGGAATGAAAGCACCTGGATTTAAGATGGGATCATTCAAGGAGGAAGTAATGGATCAGTTTATAGGATTTCAGATGGGGAAGAATGTGGTAAAGCTTGTGCAAGGGGATACTCTTTAATGGATAAGGAAACCTGCTGGAGTTTCCTGCAAATTTGGAGGATGTTTACTTCCTCCCAAATAAAGAACAGTGACTCTGGCCCCAAAGCTCACATGTATTTAGAGACTGTGTGAAGCTAGGGCTATCCAGGTGGTTGCCCTGTGTCTTTGTGCTGTCCCTTGGTAGCATAGCTCAGTGGGCACCTTTGCACTTGTGGCTGCTTCCAGGACCCATAGAAATGAGAATAGCATGGTCCAGAGGGAATCCCTGAAGACGTAACATAGCAAGCGTCTGTTACCTTTTTGCTGAGTTCTTATGGGCTCCAATGGGAATAAGCTACTTCTCCCTGGCCCTCCCCACAGGCACAAATCCCAATTTCAAGTACATGTCTGACACTCCCTCCCCTCCCCTCCAACTCATGTGATATCTGTGCACAGAAGAGGATCTCTCCCCATCACCCCACCCAGTGCAGGCAAAGGATAAACTAGCATCACTTCCTCAGTTAGCTTGGAAGGAAGAAAGATTAGATTCAGAGAAGACTTCTAAAAGTCTGTATAGAGACTTTTCCAAATCTGCAAATCTTTTCAGGGTGTGCTTATCCTTAGTACCGGAAGTATATCATAGATTAAGGTAATATCACAGTATCAAGAATAACCTTGCTTTCTTTGCTCCCAAGATGACATTGGTATTTTTTCACCTTTTGAACCATATGTGTAAGGAAAGCTTTAACCTTGTGTAACTGCTGTGAAGGTTGGCTACTTCCTAACCCACAAAAGACCTATATTACTATTGATTTTTTTCTTTGATTTCATGAAAGCACTCAGTAGAGGCTTGTATAAGCATTAATTTAATTATAAGACAGCTGTGTTTTGATCAGAGTTGTCGATCATACTCTAGTCTTGTAAAAGGCAGGTCATGTTCTTGGCACAGGAATAAAAGGCAACAGCATGAAATGTGATACTCCTATAGGCCATGTCTACACTAGGAAACTATTTCAAAATTAGTAAATTTGACTTAACTCCCAATTTAATAAATTTGAACTAGCATGTCCACACTATGGGGAAGCCTTGAAATTAGTCCGAGGCAGGGCCCATTAATGTAGACATGTTACCTCGGACTTAGAACCCCAGGAGGCACTGGGAAGTGATTAGTTTGAATTACTTTGGGGAGTAATTATTTTGATACAGCAGCACCGGAGCATCCACATTCTTTATTTCAAAATAACTATTTTGGAATTAGTGTTATTCCTGATGAAAAGCAGGAGTATAGATTTTGAATTCCGCAGGTCGTTATTTCAAATTAACGTGCTTGGTAGTGTGGCCACTCCAATTCTGAATTTGACATGGGGGGGGGGGAGAGGTTATTTTGAAATAAAGTCCTGGGCTATGTCTAAACTACATTCCTCTTTCAAAAGAGGAATGTAAATGAGGCTGATCAAAAATTCAATTGAAGCACAGATTTACAAATCTTGTGCTTCATTTGCACAATCGTGTGAGTGTTTTTTCGAAAAATGGCTTTTCGAAAAAGAAACTACAGTCTAGACAGGGTTCTTTCGGAAAAAAAAACCCTTTCAAAAGAACCCATTCACCTCATTTTTTCAGGAGTATGGGTTCTTTTGAAAAAGTTTTTTTTCCCCCTAAAGAACCCCGTCTAGACTGCAGTTTCCTTTTCGAAAAAAAACGCTCTCACACGATTATGCAAATGAAGTGTGAGATTTGTAAATCCGTGCTTCATTTGACTTTTCAATCGGCCTTATTTGCATTCTTCTTTCGAAAGAGGAATGTAGTTTAGACGTGTCCTGTAGACCAGGGTAGAGATATGAAGCAGTTACTAACATAATCTTCTTTTTCAGAAGCTGAGAAAGACACCTGGGTGGGAAAGGGGGCATGATGGAAGGGAATGACTTGAATGGGAGGAGGTTACTGCCCAGGTGGAAATATGGATGAGTTCTCTAGTCTCTGTGTTAATTGCTATAGGGAAATTTAACTTCCTAGAGGGAAGTTCCCATAGTTGAGGGCTTTATTATTTTACCAAATCTATGATTCAGTACCTGGATTGTTCAGACTATTATCATATTTGAATTACTAGACACATTCTAAATGCCTGGTTCATAAGTTTAAAAATAAAGATTTGTCACGAACTGAACTACTAGATTATGAATGCAACAACATGCTATAATTATACATGTTACATTATACTTATATATTTGAGAGTTAATGTTATCTTGAATACCAGATTGACTGAATTAAAAATTAAAATATAAACACTCAGAAGTATGAAATTATACAGACCTTTGCTTGATCGAAGAGAGTTGCAGACGGGGCATAACAAAACTAATGTTACCAGCTACCTGTGGATTTCTCTAGTAAGTTATCTTCCTAGCCAAGGATTGATGATACTTACCTATAAACACCTTTGGCACAATTTGTAAGAGTTTGTAAATCTTGAGCAAGAGAGGGAAGTGGCTCGCAGTGCTTGCCAGATGGACTACTGCTATACACACAGCAGGGTTTCATTGTCTTTGAGCAGGTTTTGTTTTCGGGTTCAGAATTTACAAAACTTGCTGGGAAGCCAGAGGTGCCTGTGACCTAAGAGCTTGTCAGTTAAATTGCATATTAGCTGTGCCAGTGGAGGTGATCACTGCCATGAACTATAACTATTTCTAGCTCTTTGAGTCCTTCATGTATCAGCCAGAGGTGATTTATGAACTCTGCCATCTTCTCTGTCCACGCTGAAAATGCAGAGCTTCTAAAATGAATTAATTATTATTGTGTGAGCTCTTGAAATGCCCATCACTTTGGTGTATGGGAGCTTTTGATTACTCTGACAGAGATTAGAGTATCTGCTGATTACTTACAGAATTTGTGAATTCTGTAAACCCTGCTGTGAAGGACTCCTGGAGATCATGGGTCTGATCTGCCCACTGAATTTAATGGAGACTCCTGTTGGCTCTGCCAACTTGCTGGTACCGTTTATAAGCTTTATGATTTTAGGCAGTGGCTCATTAAGGTCTAGCTTGTCCATAAATCCAATGTTAGGTAAGAGGAGAACCATTTTTGCAACACTTCACATAATGTTGTGTCGAGAAATTTGGCATCGGATTGTTATATTTAATCTCCAACTCTTTCTTTCTGGCTAAAGCTAAGCACCCCTGTTCTTACTGTGAAGACAAGAGAAGATATTCCTGAAGATAGGGGGAGTCAATTATCATAGAAAGATTGAGAGTGGGGAGGAAGGCACTGGAGTTGGCAATTACTGCCTGAATTGTGCTTTGCAAAAATGTGATTTTTTTTTTTAGTAGGGGGATATTTCTAAGCAACACACATAATCAAATGTCTGTGTGAAGGTAAAGTACCCACCCTATGGGATGGATTTGTTTTGGGGGAGGAGTTTGAGAGTAAAATGGTGGCATACAACGCTGACTCCAACAGACAGTATACAAGCATAATAAACTTAAACATCTTAGCTTTCTCTACCCAGTGTGTGCAGGGGTTGGTTGACTGGCTGTTGTTTTGCAAAGTGACCCCCAACACCCTCTCCAAAATTGTTTCCCTGCAGTGTCTACCCCTTCAACTCAACACTTAAGGCTGTGTCTAGACTACATCCCCCTTTCAAAAGAGGAATGTAAATGAAGCACTTCAAAAGCCCAAATGAAGCGGGGATTTAAATATCATGCACTTCATTTGCATAATTGCGTCCCAGCAGTCTTTTGAAAAGGGTATTTCAAAAGTGAAACTGCAGTCTTTACGCGGTTCTTTTGGAAAAACAAACAAACCCCTTTTTCAAATGATCCCGTACTCCTGAAAAAATGAGGAGTACGGGATCTTTCAAAAAAGTTTTTTTCCCCCCCAAAACCATGTCTAGGCCGTGTTCTCACTTTCAAAATACCCTTTTTCAAAAGACCGTTGGGGTGCGTTTATGCAAATGAAGCACATGATATTTAAATCCCTGCTTCATTTGTACTTTCGAAGTGCTTCATTTAAATCCCTCTTTTGAAAGAGGGATGTAGTCTAGAGGAGCCTCGTGAGATGCTAAATATGTTCCTCCTTTATATATGCTTCAGTTAATTAATTAAACTAGGGTTTGACAAATAATCTTATTTCAACCACTGCACTGAATTGTTTTTTAGTATAAGAAAAACAAGTTTATTAAACATAAGAACGGCCATCCTGGGTCAGATCAAAGAACCATCTAGCCCATTATCCTGTTTACTGACACTGGCCAGTGCTAGCCCCAGAGAGAGTGAGCACAACAGGTAATCATCACATGATCCCTTCCCTATTATCCATTTCTAGATAAACAGAGGCTAGGGACACCATTCCTACCCATCCTGGTTAATAGCCATAGAGGGACCTAACCTCCATGAATTTATCTAGCTCTTTTTTGAACTCCATTAGAGTCCTAGTTTTCGCCATTGTTAAATATCGGTTAATTTACTAATCAAGTAGTCGATGGAATTTCCATCGACTGCTCGACTAGACAATAGGCACTTCCACATTCCTCCTTTGAAAAATACAAGAGCCCCACTGGGGAAGTCCCGCTGACTCCAGGCTCCATGCTGTGCTGCCACTTTGAATTGTCACATGGATCCCGGAGTCAGCTGGGAACTCCCTAGCAGATTCCAGGTTCTGTTGAAATGCTGCACGGAGCCCAGGATCAGCTGCGGAGTCCCAGCTGACCCCGGGCTCCATGTGGTGCTGCTGCTTTGAAACACCACCACAGCATTTCAAACCGTGTACAGGCTCCGTGTGGTACTGCTACTTTGAAGTACCCCATCTACCTCCCCCTTTGCTGCTTCTGATAGAGGCAGTGGTGGAGGGGAGGAGGTGCGGAGAGCGAATCGACTAGTTGACTAGTCCTTAACATCCTTAGCAAGGAGTTCCATAGGTTGACTATCTGCTGCATGAAGAAAAACTTCCTTTTGTTTGTTTTTAAACCTGCCATCTATTAATTTCATGTGGTGACCCTATGTTCTTATATTATGGGAACAAGTAAATAACTTTTTCTTATTCACTTTTTCCTCACCAGTCATGACTTTATAGACCTCTATCATATCCTCCATTAGTCTCCTCATTTCTAAGCTGAAAAGTCCAAGTCTTTTACCAAGGCATAGGTTTAAGTGATACCAAGTATAAGGAGTAAAGATGAGGTAACAAGCCAACCAAAGTAAAAATACCCTTCTAAGAGTAAAACTTGCTTTAACAAATTAGTGTCTAAAAAGTGCTTCTCATGTTGTCTCTTTTTCAGTATGACTGACTAGGCCATGACCCAAAACATGGAGCTCAAAGCACTGGGCTTCTTTAACTCTTCAAGTGGAGGACAACACGGGTTTACTCACTTTTCATAGTCCAGCCAACCTTTGTAATGTATTCTTCTGAAATATATACCCAGATGAAGTGCCTTTTCTCTTGTGGGTGGAGATGCCATGCTGTCTGATGTCGACTCCATATTGTCTTCTCCCCACTGGTATTTTTTACAATGCAAATGATTTCTTCCTGAAACTCAAAATATTAAACCACTGAAATTGGCCACCAAATTGTCTCTTTGACTGGACAAATCTTCTTTATGAATTCTCTCTGATATGCCCCATTTTAAACATACATTTCCAGCACATATCCATAAAGTCCTTTATGGCTTTACTGTGTATACATCACACAAGAATATTCATTATCCATGAGTGATTAGTTTTCCAAAGAGATTACATGCCAACTTTTTGCGTGACAGCAGTGTGCCAACCAGAACTGGGATCTTTGAGGGTCAGAGTTACCAAGTCCTCTGTTTCCTGTGTATATAGGCACTCTGCTTTGCTTTGATTTAAAGCAAACGTCTCTTTAGAATTGTGGGTCTTATATGTAATCTGAATACAGACCATTGCTATACTTGGAAGACTGTCTTTAAACTATTTACTTTTTGATTCTGTGCTTTAGCATGTAGTACTTGACAATATGTACATTTTAGACAGTGGACTGTACACTATCAAGTTTTCACTCACTCTGACCATAAATATTCAATCCAAGCCTCTGAGAAAAAAAAGTCTGAAGATATCTAGAATACACTGTTTGAGGACAGTAGTGGTGGGGGACAACATTAAAAAAGTAAGAATAGAAACAAATTATGAGTAATTTAGGCAGAGCTTTGTTTAGAAAATGTATCAGTAGAAAAGGGATAGGTGAATAGATTAGCTCTGATTGCAGTTTTTACATATAATAGTCTCTCTTTCATGAGTAATCATTAGCAATTATAATGAAGGTTTTAAATCAGCATGGGATGGACTGCGCTGCAATCTGAATATTAAACAATGGTACATTCTCAGGCAGAGGAAGAAAATAACTTTTGATGTAATGATAAATCTTGTGACTCAAGTATTTTACCTGGACCGTGTTGTATTCCTATCTACATTTTAACTCAGGATTCAACAGTTACCATGTTGAGTACCAGGGTTCACTGCGCAAATGCTTGTTACCTGTGTAAACCAAGAGCAGAAGATGCAGTTATGCTTTTAGAGAAGTATGATTTCCAGTATTGCCAGTATTACTGTTAATCAGAGCTACTGGAACTAGTGGTGCTGGGGAGGCTACTGTATTCCCTGTCCTGAAAGGGTTTTCATTATATTCAGCATTTACAGTTTGGTTCAATGGTGCTCAGCACCAGTATTCCCTCTAAGATTTTCGAGCCATGAGCAGAGTGAGTTTGGTTTTGTGCACCAATATTAAGGTCTTGTGCGCTTGTTTGGATATGCACCATGAAGATTCATATTTAAACATGAGTCTTGTTACTTCTGTAAAAAAATAACTTTAATAAATTTTACTAGTTTCTATTCAGTATGAAACCACTTTCACCCTTTCTCTCTGAGTCCATGTACATATTTTCCTTAATATGGGTATTTTCCTTAAAGTTCATTTGAAGATTAGATTTTAGATTTCCTAAACTGTGAAATGTTCCAAAACAAAGAAAATAGCTTTAATCCAAGTCCCACATGTATCACAAAACGCACGTTTCAGTTTCCTCTCCTAGGTAGAGGGCTTACTTTAATTTTTGCCACTATCAAAATGTTTACAGAAGATCTACAATGTAGTCTAGAAATATGTCTTGAAAATAATGCTGTACGTTTTACATAATACAGATATATAAAACAAATATACAAGAGTCCCTCCCCCCATGGTCATTCAAAAATACCTCAGATATAATAAAACAAAAAGGGGCAACCTGATTTTAATGTTGTACTATACAAAAGACACTGTCGAAAGCAACCCTATGTTAGTAAGAAGAGACAATATTTGATACAATAGCTCTTTTCCATCTCCAGTCTCTCTTATTCTCTTAGTGGTATTATTTATTAAGTACCAGCAATTGCTTGGCTCTGTACAAAATATTGAAAAGGAAACATTTTGTGCCATAAAAACATTAAAATCTAAATAGAAAGATGAAAATGAAACTACCTGGAAGATCCAGATAAAGAGGGTTCTATAAGCCTGACCCAAAATCCATTGAAACCAAATGGAAAGTGTCTATTGACTTCAATGGGATTTGGAACAGAGATTTAGAGCATAACTCGGATGTTTTTTTTAAATAAGTAGATTGACTATAATTGACTGACAAGTTTTAATGTAAACAAACAAACAAACAAAAAACCCTCAGCTGGAATAAAGATCTTTGTAAAATGTCCATTTTCCTCCAAAAGCCATTTTCCATCAAAATGTTTGCCCACAACAGTCTAGTAGAGACTAGAGCTGACTGAGTTATTCATTGCAATTATATTCTTTTTTTTCTGCTTTCAGATCATTTGCAAACTTCTCTGGTTTCTGTAATATTATTACTTATTTGTGAGAATTCTTCTAACAGTTCAAAACACTTTTCAGACTGAGCTGGTCATTATGTTTTCAAGTTTTAATATGCACCTTTTAGTGGTTGGTGAATGGTCACCTAAGTAACATTAAATTTTTCTGCTTCCTGATTGGAAGACTCAGTTTTTTAAACAGGAGAATAATGGATGAGTAATCAGACAAACAACTCTGTTCCCACTGAATTCATGGGAATTTTGCAGTCCTGTCTCAATACTGAGTTATTTTGAAAATTCCATTCTACATTTTAGACCCTCCACCTACAAAAACTTTCATATATGGTTAACTTTACCCATGTGGCCAGTTCCGTACAAGTCAGTCTGACTATTCATTCTCATGAGTAAAGTAAAAAAGGTGCATAAGTATCTGAAAAATAAAGGCTTTAATAACAACCCACTTCCTAACCTAATCACTGGTAATGTGATAATACCCATGGAAATCAAATCAGACCCTAAATAAAGCCAAGAATGAAAAACTGAAGATGTATAATTAAAGACTTACATACAAGATTTGGTGATAAGACAGAGGCCAGAATTTTATTTTGGTAATACTCTGGCCCTGGCTAGGGCCACTGGAGGAGTAGCTGCCGCCAGAGACCTGCCAGGCAGTTCTGGCTCTGGCTTTGGCTCTGGACCTGGACCTGGATGGGGCTGCCAGAGCAGCCTCAGGCCACCTATCAGAGCTTTGGCTCTGGCCTCGGCCACTGGAGTAGCCTCAGGCTGCCTAGCACATGACTCCGGCTCTGGCTCTGGCCTTGGCTCAGGCCACCGGAGCAGCCTCCACCCGCCATGTGGCCTGCAGCTCTAGCCCTGAGGAAGGACTGGAGCTTGGTCATGGGCCATGTGGTGGCTGCCTTGATGCTCCTGGGGTGGAGCATTTGCCTGCCACATGATCCAGCCCCAGAGCAGCTGAGCAGCCGCTGCATGGCTCCACTGAAGAAGTGGACAGGCTTCAAATTCTTGTGCATACCCACAAAGGCACGCACCTTAGAGGGAACACTGCTGAGCACCCCCACTATACAGATTGGTCTTGCATGCCTATTAATTGTTAGGGAAGTAAAAAGTTATTCAGAAGATGAGTGGATGAAATTAATGGCACAGTAGTCTCTCTACGCTATTACAATGGTGCAACTGTATTTGGAAGTTGTGTCAATGATCAGTGCCAATTATTTCCCATGCGTGTAGGGTTTTTTGTATTGATAATTGTGCAGAATTGCATATGAAGACCTGTAAGAATGCTAATTATCTGGCGCTGTTAATAAACCATGGCTAGGTAAAAACAAAGCCTAGGTCTGCATGGTCTAATGTCACTGAAAGGAAAATAGGCAGTGAAGCAAGAGAAAGCTAGATCTACTTGCTAAAATCATTATTCGATATTGATCTTTTATAGATTTTTGGCTCACTCCAATCGCATTATCTACCTGATTTCTAGTTCTGCTTCTTAACAGTATTATTGTTCCTCTAGCACCCAAATAGCCAGTCAGGATTGGGATGCCATTATGTTAGCTGTCGTGTACACATAAGACATAGTCCTTTGTCAAAAGTACATGCAATTTAAAAAGACATCTCCTCAAACATACAAGAACCAAAACCTGACATGACACGGGATGGAGGAAAAGGCACAACTAACAGGCAGAAAGCGATCAGGGTGATAATTGCCATTTTGTGTTAATTTCACTTCTTTCTTTCATTTTTTTTATGGGGAAGAGTTGGGTAAGTAGGAATGGAGGAGGGGGTATATATTCTTCAACAAGGGAGCATGAAAGGGAAGAGGGGCATTGAAGGAGAGGGAAGGAAGCAGGAGGAGGGGAGTGAGTCTGATATAAGAGGGTCTGTGATTGCAGGAGGTGTGGAGGACCCCAGGACAAATCACCAATTAGAAGACAGAGAAAAAAATTCTGGGATTGAAACTGCAAAAAGCAATCAGCTGACATTACTGGCAGCCAGGGATTATGAAGATGTGTGAACCAAGAGCCAATTAATGCCAATTGACAAGACAGGCTGTGGGGCAATAGGAGTCTCTGGATTCTTGTGTGTACATTCTGGTTCACCAAAGAACATCACATGAGGTCTCAAATGAAAACCATTGTCACACTGGTTATCAGTATTAGTTTGAAATGTATGTACCTGCATTGGGCAAGGAGTTGTGTATCTGTGGCAGAAAATTATGTTCTTCAGCACGCAAGTTCAGAATGGGTCACCAGAAGTGTGACTGGCCGGGGACTGGTTCCTCCAGACACAACATAAGAAACATGCATTTCTCTACTGAGATGTAAACTAAGCATTGTATACTAACGCAATTGATGTCTGCTTACGTATTCAATCAAATGTTAATTCAGTGATGGTGAAATCGAAAGGAAAAGTGTACTCAGAAGAAAACACAAAAAAACAAGCCACAAGGGATTATGAGCAAAGACAGTGACTGTTGATGGTATTTCTAGTCATCAAACAAGACACCCTGTCATTCTGCACATATGTAGTAAGCAGAGACAGTGCAGTTGCACTTATGAAAATGGGACATCAGCCCGACTTAACTGCAATTACAGAAGAGGTCTTTGGGTGAGATATACTACTTTAGACAAGAGGTTAACCTATTTAACATACTTTCTAGAGACTAAACTTATGATTGTTTTTATATGTAACAATTTGTTTCCAATATCCTTACTCATTGTCTCCAGAATCTCTATTCTTTTTTATAACATTTATTGCTCCTTACCCTTGAGGTGTTCACATTACAAGTCTTTGTAGAGTCATAGCAGCTATTAAGCTGTCTGTGGGGTTCTCAAGAAGACTCCCCTGGTGGGAGACAAGTTTCTCTTAAGGCCTACTGATTTGCCTAATGGCTCATTGCCCTAAATAGGCCTTTTCCCTGGTATCTGGTCTGGAAGCATCTTGTATAGTGGACATTATCCAGGTGTGACCACATTTGAAATACAGATACATTGTCAAGTTATAAATTCAGGTACAAAAATCATACATGCATATGAATAGGATAATCACATTCAGCAAATCATAACCTTTTCAGTGACATCTCATGTGACTTATCTTGCATAAAATATATTATCATTGTCATAATCCTATCCTAATAGTATCATTGTGAAGAATATGAGTGCAGTATCACAGGGCAATAGTTTGCTTTGGATTAAATTTTAATTAAAATGGAAATGTCATCCATCAGAAATCACAAGTGCATAGAAAATGGAACTATAAGCACCCAAAACAAAGCCAAGAAGAACCCCAAGCACCCTCCCCCCGCCCAACACACACATCAGAACAAATGTAGTAGCTCTGACAGACATATCCAAACTGGTATATTAAACTCTGGCTTAAGCTCAGAACTAGCTGATTGCCATGAGTATTGTAAGATATTTGTATGGGAAACCGATTGAAATATATGAAATATAGACTATTCAAGTTGTAAAGCTATTGAAGTGAGACTTGTCAGGTATGGTCTCACAGCTAAGTGAATCAACACTGAGAATAAAGGCTACTCAAGGAGACAGCAGGTTTGTTGTCTGGACTGAGGAAACTTGAACATTTACTTAGATAAAAGTAACCCCAAGAGAGCTGTCTGAAGAGGGGGCCACTGGGCAAAGAGATAGTAAATAGCCCATAACTGTGTAAGAGCAGAAGAAATGGCACAAGTTGTTATCCATTACAGAAAGAAACATTGCCAATGGGGGAATCTCATGAAAGGTAGATCCCAGCTTTCTGAATGGGACAAGCACTGCGAATACTGACTGGCTGATACTTTAACATCTAATAATATATTTAACTTAACAGGTATTGCATATGCTTTTCTTGTATCTTTGCAAACCCTTATATGTGCTTTTATTTGTATTTCTATCTCAAGCTCTGTTTAATAAGCTCCAGTTTGGTTTTACTATAGACATCCCTGTGCTAAGGAGAGCGCTGAACGGAGTTGAAACCAGTGAACTGGGAGTACTGCTCCTATAGAGGAGATGGATTGGGGTACGTTGTGGACGGTCAGAAGATAAGGGAGTTGGCACTCGAGTATAACACAGTGGAGTGTGTAAATTGCTAGCCTACAGTAGGAAAGAGGGGAGCTATCAGAGCCTGGAACTGATCACTACTGTTACCTCAGTCAGAGGCTGGGAAGAATTTCCTCTGGTAAACACAGAATGGGCTTCTCCAGCTGTTAAGGGGGGGTAGTGATTCATCTCTGACACTGTCATCGGAGGCACTGACTAGTTGCCTTCTATCAGATAGCTTTCAGAGGTTGCCATGTTAGTCTGTTTCAGCAAAAACAAGGAGTCAGGTGTCACCTTAAAGACTAAACATTTTATTATGGCATAAGCTTTTGGCAGTTGCAAGCAACTCACTTCAGCAAATGCATGAAATTAAAGAAAAAGAAACTGATAGTAGAAATACAGAGATGGGAGTGTTACATCAGATACACATCCATATTTTGAGGCACAGAATTACAGGGGAGGGAAATTATAAACACAGAAGAAATCTCTAATGAGGCACTACCCTGCTGGTACATACTAAGTACTGCGCACAATATATCTGGCCTGAGTAAACTGAATGCTTTCCCTTCTAACAAAGTCTCCTTTAACAAAGGTCCTACAAATCTCTATAACTGTTTATTGGGCTACTTAAAAATACCCCAAAATATATTAGGAAATGTGGAACTACTTGCTTTCCTTCTTGTTTAGAGCTTTCAATTCCAGGTTTCTTGTGTTCCCCATATCCGCTATGAGTGAAAGTAGGTCATTCCAGAGAGGTAAGAGTTGGTTTATACATGTGTTGAGTACCAATTTAGCTATATCAGCCAAACTCATCATAATTGGATTATACACAGCCTATGTGAAGACTAGCCCTAAGGCAAAGGAATGCAGAAATGACCTGTGGCTATACCTTCTGAATTATTGTACATTTAAATTAATAAACCACCTTTCATGAAATGACTGCCATCCCTGAGGAATATACTTTTGCAGATACAAGTCTAACACTCTGTGGTCTCTATTTCCCTAATTCTGATACTTTGGGGGAAAGTCGCACACATTCTTCTCTATTTATGTGTCGGATTCTGACACCATGCGATGGGAAATATCTAGCCTTTAGTGGCCCTCTATTGGAGAACCTATGGTCCCACTACATCCCCTCTAGGAAGGCCCCCCAGGCCTGCCGAGCAAGGCCTCATGGAAGCAGCCAATCGGAGCCCAGTAGGCACATATAAAAGGCATTGCAGGACCACAGCGGATCACTTGCTGACTGGAACTAGAGAGGTGGGGGGAAGGGAGTGCTTCTCTAGCCAAAGGTGCTTGACTGGTTGAATTTAATGGGCCTGGGAGAGAGAGAGAGAGAGAGAATCTAAGAACTTTCTTTAAAATAATGGAGTTAGGTGGCAAGAGGCCCAGAGACTGCAGCAGCAACTAGTTAAAGGAAGTTGTACTTGGCTGTTGTCCATAGCAGGGCTGGGCAATAAGCGGCCTGTGGGTTGGATGCAGTTCACCAAGATTAGCAATTGTTTGCAGGCAGGCCCTACAGGTATGTCTACATTATGGGATAAGGTTGAATTAAGACACACAATTTCAGCTACATTAATTGTGTAGCTCAAGTCAGAGTACTTTAACTCGACTTTTAGCTCTGTCCATACTGCATGAAGTAGAAGGGAGAATGTTCTGCCTTCAACTTCCCTTACTCCTGGTAGAAGCAGGACTACCAGCATTGACTGAAGTGCCCCTCTGAGTTTGAATTAGCATGTCTTCACGAGACCCACCAATTCAAACCCTGGAAGATCGACAGTGGCAGCTTTCATCTTCTTTGTAGTGTTGACACACCCCACAATACAAGATTTTCCCTAATTGGACAGCCAAAAACAAATACCTACAAGATCTTTATTCAGCATTCTTAAAACTTAAATACATACCTGTGGAAGTGAAGAAATAAACTATCAGAGCCAGATGAATATCCAGGAATCTGCTTTTTCAAGATAGGCCCAACAAGGAAAATTAGAAAACACCGCTAGTCGTCACCTACAGTCCTGAGCTCAAACCCCTCCAGAGCATCATTAACAATCTACAGCCTATCCTTGAAAGTGATCCCTTTCTCTCACAGGCCTTGGGAGATAGGCCAGTCTTTGTCTACAGACAACCCCCTTCCCTGAAGCAAATTCTTTCCAGCAGCCACGCATAACATCTCAGACACACTCACCCAGGAGCCTACCCCTGCAATAAACCCCATTGCCAATTCTGACCACGCATCTATACAAGTGACACCATCACAGGACCTAACCACACAAGCCACCACATCAGAGGCTCATACAACTGCACATCCTCTAATATGATTTATGCCAGCAATGCCCCTTTGCTATGTACATTGGCCAAACTGGACAGTCTCTATGATGAAGAATTAATGGATACAAATCAGATATTCGAAATGGTAATACACAAACCTCTGGGGGAACATTTTAACCTGCCCAGGCACTCATTAATGGATTTAAAAGTAGCCATTCTTCTACAAAATAATTTCACAAGCCAACTACAAAGAGTGTGCAGAATTGACTTTCACATGCTAATCTGACACCTCACTTGGTTTGAACAAAGACTTGAACTGGTTAACATATTAAAATACCACCTTTCCTTACATTCAACACCCTATTGACATCAAAAGCGAAGTATGGAACATTTCCAGGCCACTCAGTTAGCCTCATTAACACCAGGACTACAATTGACAGGTAATTCTTTTTTCTTTCTTCTCTCCTTTCTTATTCTGAGGGTTCCCCCTTTTTTCACTCAAGATCATCTCATCTGAAGAAATGGGCTTTGCCTATGAAAGCTCTGATACTATGCATATATTTTTGTTGGTATCTAAAGGTACGTCTACACTTGCACCCTAGTTTGAACTTAAGGATGCAAATGTAGGTGACCGAAATTGCTAATGAAGTGGGGATTTAAATATCTCGCACTTCATTAGCATGATCTCGCCCGCGCGTTACTCCGCTCAACCGCTGTTACGAAAATGAAAGTGTGCGCCGGGATGTGTTAGTTCAAACCAAACCCCTTGGTTCGAACTGACATTACTCCTCAAGCAATTTTGGTTACCTGCATTTGCATCCCTAGTTCGAATTAGGGTGAAAGTGTAGACGTACCCTAGGGTGCCACAGGACTACTCATTGTTTGTGTTTTTTTAAGTTGTTTTTAGTGCATTAATGTACATTGAAACCTGGCCACAAACAAAAAAAACCTGTGCCAGAAAATCAAGGATGACTTTTAAAATGAGAATGAGGTTGTGTCCCAGTGCATGCTCACTGTGCTCCTAGCAAACTCCCAATCATTGCTTCATTTTGTTAGTTTTCAAGGAGTTTTTCTCTGTTCTTCAAATTTGCAGAGCTATGAGGTCCCTATCCCAAACTAATACTTTGCCCAGTCAAAAAAGCAAAAAGATATAAAAGGGAATATAAAAGAGCACACCAGACTCCTTTGCATTGGATGCATATTTGTAACATGCATGCAGTCCAATTTCTGCCAGGACATGGTCACTCACATGACTTCTGAAATCTGTTAATAGTAAAAGGCAAACGATTGAGAATGAAAGGCACACTAAGTCTAATGCTGAGACTAAAACGTCTGTTTGCCTTAAACCAGTCAGATAACTGTATATATTGTAGATAAACAGACAAGCATCTGTCCTTTCATTTTTCATACTTCTGTTTAGATGTAACGATGAATGAGTTTGCTCAGATGCTGTTACGGTACCTGCTCAAGCAAACTCTGCATACCATGCAGTAGTCAGACCTCAAACTCCTGTTTCCTGAAGTATTTTCCTGAAAGAGGCCCAGGATTTTATTTTCTTAGCTCACTTGAGCTTCTGGAAAAAAAAAATTCTTCACCCTTCTTTATACAAGAACGCAGGGCACAAGTCTCTTGAAATGCTGAAACAAAAGGCAATTGCTTGTATGAACTGAATTGTAATATGTTTTATGCAGAAGAAAAACTCTGTGTAAGCCAGACAGCTTTTTTCACAATGAAGCTGATCCAATAAAAGATATTACCTCAGCCACCTTGTCTCTGTAATATTTGACATCCAGCAAAATGTGGATTGAGCAGTATTCATCATGTCTTCTTCCCAAAGATAGACTTTCCTATCAAATAATGCGTACATTATACCCTAAAACAAGGCCTCTTCCTACATTGGTAGGGGTCTGCCTGCTTTGACCCTTCTGTGTGGTGAGTGTGTGTGTGTGTTTTTAATTAAGGCATTGAGATTTGAGTTTCCATATGTGAGAGGTTTTTGTCAGTTGGAATTTCTATAGTATTCTCCTTAAGTACTTCTGAAAGCTCTGTTTAATACCCCAGCACTATTTTCTGCCCACAGTTGTAATGTAGACAGTTTATACTCAAATTCTGCTCACCTCCACATCTGTTGTCTGTAGTGAGCTGATAAGGTATCAGCATATCTAAACGAGGAACACATGAATGAACTTCTCTAGCTCTATTCTTCTCTTCCCATGATTTGTAAGTGTTAAGGCACTCATCTGTTCTGGCAGTTAATATATGCAGCCTCTCAATAGCTAATATCCTGTCATAGGCAGAGCAAACCAGTTTAATCTGGTTCACTGCTTTAGCAAGTAGTTGAGGAAATATAGGTGAAATGAAGAATTCATCTATTAGCAGGGAAACTAGAGTCCATGCTGTTGAATAATAAAGTCAAAGCATTACATGGAAGATTTCTATTGCCAAATGATCTGTTGTTTGTTCAAATATAGTCTCAGCTCTTTACGCCACCACACAGTGTTTACATTTTATTAATTTGCAGTCTGAACCTTTTTGAGGTTTTAGGTTTTGAGGTTTTAAAACACAGCTGCAAAAAATGTACACTGAGTTTTAATGTGGGACAGATAGCCAAAAAAGTTTGGAGGTTTATTGCTACAGAGTCCATCAGCTTTATCTGGAGGAGGTGGGGGTGTCAGTTTTGTTTGTTTGCTGTTGCAATATGAAACAAAAAGCTTGGATCACAAATGCTGTTTTGCCCTCATAAAACTTAGGCTATGTCTAGACAGCAGGGCTATTTCGGGACACTTGAAGTATCCCAAAATAGCAATTCTGTGTCTTTAAAGGCACCTGTTATTTCTAAATATATTTCAAAATAACAGGCGCACTATTCCAGCGTCCCTGTAACCCTCATTCCACAAGGGATAGGGGACTAATTGGAATAGCATTTTATTTTAAAATTTAGTGCTGTGTAGACAGCACCTTAGAGGAGAAAACTGAGCCTAATAATTGATACCTACCAAAAAGATGATGAAATTAACCCTTTTGTCGCTTCCGTTGCCACCCTTTCTTTTCTTCTGAGTATTCACTAAGGTTTCCACAACTTACCCTCCTACTTTCACCCATGCTTAGCTCTTTTATCTTTAAAGAGGAGATAGTGGACCAAGATAATTCTTATATAGCATGGGGCCCCTGTTTTGAAATCTGGTGTGCTCTGGTGTTTGATGTACTTCGTATTACACTACACACTGAAATTATTGAAAGTGGGAGTCCTGAGATACTACATGCTTTGACTACTGAATGAAATATTACACTCTGAGGAGCATAATAAGAGAACGGAGTAGGGAATCTAGGAAATGAAGGAGCCACAGTTAGGGTATGTCTACACAACAGAGTTTTCCCGGAAAAACAGCCATTTTTTTGAAAAAACTGCAATTACGTTCACACTGCAATCGTGTTCTTCCAAAGGAAAATCGAAAGAACAGAGGGAGATTTCTGGCATTGGTAATCCTCATTCTACAACGAAGAAGCCTTTTTCCGAAAGAGTTATTTCGAAAAAAGGCATGTGTGGACGAGGAAGAGGGAGTTCTGTCAGAAAAAGAAGAAAAAGCATAGGTGCCCTGATGGCCACTCTGTCCATAGTAATCACAGCTGAAAAGCAAGATATTCAGTGTGGATGCTATCTTTCGAAAAAATAGATTGCTTTTTCAGTGCGCTTTTGCTAGGGTTGCCAGATGGTTTAACAAAAAATACTGAACACCCCCTCCACAGTTCCCCCCAAAAACCCCAACACCGGGAAAAATTCTTTTAAGAAAAAAGGGGGGGAGACCAAAGTTGCTGAGCAAAAAGAAAAAAAAAAGCCATGCCTTTAACTGCCCCTGCGCTCCTCACACCCCCGCCATACGCAGCAGGGAAAAATTGTCCCCGCCGGGTTTCCATCTGAGGGAAACAGGAAATACTGGACATTTCACATGTCCAGTATTTTCTGGGTTTTTTTACCAGACGAAGGACCCGAATAACGGACAGTCCGGGTGAAAACCAGACACCTGGCAACCCTAGATCTCTTCTGGAAAAGCTTCTTCCAAAAGAAGCCTGCACTCTAGACACAGTCTTAGAGTCCAAAGGCAGTGTACCAATTAATAGATCGTCAGGGATGGGAAAAGTGGTATAGACCTTAGGGCTGAAAAGGATGGAGCGGGGAGTTTTGATGAATAGAACTGAGGAGTGTGAAGAATCACAGCTCGTTTCAAGATTCTGGTAAATACATGTTAGTTCAGACCAAAGCTCTGAACTTTATTCATTCATGATTTATTCAAGTCTTATGCTCCCCCGCCCTCCCCCACATTGCTGTAGTTTCTGAGAGCCTTCCCTGTATTGAGTTAAATGACGAACATGTTGTGTGTGGTTCATTCTTTGCTCATCCTCTCCTTAAGTAGATTTCTATGCAGTGTAATATTTTATTTTTGTCGATGTGATAGTGCTAGGCAAGTAAAGCTGAGTCAATGCACCATTCACAGCAGCTCTAATCAAGCAAAGCAGAATGGAGGTGGCTAAGAAGAGCTGTGCCTAATTTGTGGGTGGGGCAGGGTAGAAAGGCTAATTATGCAATTAGCCAGAGCCCCACAAATAGGCATAGGAAGGAAGTGGAAAAGGGGGAAGCAGGTGGAGCAAGAGATTGATTGATTGATTGTGCCTGCTTGTCACAAGAGTTGTGTATGTAATGAAGGTGATGGGGCTCAATTTGTAAATAAATGACACAAGTTGTTGGACCTGAGTAATTTGTAGACCAGGACAGAAGCAGGAGGTCAGGTTATGAAAAAATGTTCATGTGATGTGTAGATAGTAGATAAGGCAGGTCAAATACATGTGCCTTGCTCTTTGAGGTGTGAGGTCCTCAGTTTCTGTGGGAGTTTGTTCCACATCCTAGGACAGGCTTGGCAGTAAGTGGCTCTCAGGCTGGATGCAATTTGCCAGGATTAGTCCATGGTGGGCCAGATGCTGTATTAATTGCATGTCTGAAAGTACCTCTTCTTGCAGCTCCCATTGGCTATGGTTTGTTGTTTCTGGCCAATGGAAGCTGCAGGAAGTAGTGCTGGCTGGGCCACCACTTCCCACAGCTCTCATTGGCTGGGAACAGTGAACTGTGGCCAACAGGAGCGGCGTTATCTGCAGCTGTACAGGTAAATAAAGTATCTAGTGGCCCACCAGGGGCTAACAGTTGTAAACTGAGTCCAGCCTGTGGTCTATGTATTGCCCACCTCTGCTCTATGATGAGCCTCTGAGAGAGAGCTCTGTCTCAAGTACAGATGGACATTACCTTTGTGGGAAGAGAGTTTCATTGTACCAGAAGAGGGAAGCTAACCACTGTCTTCATCCCAGAGCTTTAGGTGGTCTTTTAGACATCCTATGGGAAGCCACTGTAGACAGTGAAGGACAGCTTTGATGTGTTTGCAGCAGACTGTATGGCTGCAGGATTTCCTGTGGGCTGATGGCTTTGGGGATTGACAGTGAAGAAGAATAGACATCTAAAGCAACCCGCTTTCCCAAAGCTAGACAAAGATTTCTAGTCATCGGGGGCTCAGTCATGCATTTGCTTTGTTGATACCTGGTGGAGTTTCTAACTTACTTCATTAGAAGTGTCCAGATTCTTCATGAATTGGTCCAGCAAGTGTAGAAGGTTGTTTGTGTGTACTTTTTGCATATCACCTCAATGTTACTCTCCATGCCGGTTGAAACTTAGGGGCATGCAGATTCTGCTTGTCACTTGAACATAAGAACGGCCATACTGGGTCAAACCAATGGTCCATTTAGCCCAGTATCCTGTCTGCCGACAGTGGCCAATACCAGATGCCCCAGAGGGAGGGAACACAACAGGTAATCCACACGTGGTCCCTCTCCTGTCACCCACCTCCCAAGAAACAGAGGCTATGACACCATTCCTGCCCATCCTGGCTAATAGCCATTGATGGACCTAACCTCCATGAATCTATCTAGCTTTTTTTTGAACCCTGTTAAAGTCCTGGCCTTCACCACATCCTCTGGCAAAGAGTTCCACTGGTTGACTGTGCGCTGAGTGAAGAAAAACTTTCTTTTGTTTGTTTTAAACCTGCTGCCTATTAATTTCATTTGGTGACCCCCTAGTTCTTATATTGTAGGAATAAGTACATAACTTTTCCTTATTCACTTTTTATTTACCAGTCTTGATTTTATAGACTTCTATCATATTCCTCCTGTCAAGGGGGGGCATTCCCCTCGGGTGGGATCTTGCAGTCAAAGCCCCCCATGGGCCCATCTATGAGCATCCGTATGGCCCGATGGCCTGAGTCCAAGTCTGAGCTCCCCTTACCAGGGTTTCTATGGCCTGGCTGCCAGTGTCACAAATAGTTGTCCCCTCAATCAGGGTTAATAAGGCTCAGCAGTTGTAGTCCAGCTGACAGTCCCCTCTATAGGGGTTAATACAGCTCTGAGGCCTAGTCCTTAATAGCAACCCCCCGTACTGGGGTAAATACAGCCCTGAGGTCTCATCCACAGGTGCAGGGGAAACTATTTCCACCCAAGAGTGCTGCAGAGGGGAAAGTAGGGGGACCAGGGCCCTCCCACTTCACCAGGTCCCAGCCCAGGACCCTGGTTGGCAGGGGCTCAGTGCACTACTTGCTTAGCAAGGAATCCCACCACAACATGCTGAGCACTCGGGGGTGGATTCCCTGCCCTGGGCTACTTCCTACCACCTCATGCATCTCCCTGTCGCCATACCTCCAGACTGCCTCCTTGGCCGCAAGTATCGCTGCGGCTGAGGTGACGGTTGCTCAGTTGGGCTGCATCTGCTCCTCTGGTTCTGGAGCTCTCTCAGCAAGTCCTTCCCCTTCTGCGGTCCACCCTGAGTGAGTCACCTCAGGTATTAGCCTTAATAAAAGGACCCTTACAAGAAGTAATTTTTTTTAAAAAGTGCCTACTACATGTGAGTACCTTGCTTTAAGAGCACTGACTGTTCTTCTGACAGGCACAAGGCTGACTTAGTACTTTGCAGATCAGCTTCTCAAGGGGTATGTCTACACTACAAAGTTAGTTCGAACTAACAGACGTTAGTTCGAACTAACTTTCATAGGCGCTACACTAGCGCTCCGTTAGTTCGAATTTAATTCGAACTAACGGAGTGCTTAGTTCGAATTAGGTAATCCTCATTCCACGAGGATTAAGCCTAGTTCGAACTTACTAGTTCGAATTAAGGCGTGTGTAGACCCTTAATTCGAACTAGTGGGAGGCTAGCCCTCCCCAGGTTTCCCTGGTGGCCACTCTGGCCAACACCAGGGAAACTCGTCTGCCCCCCTCCCGGCCCCGGACCCCTTAAAGGGGCACGGGCTGGCTACGGTGCCCGTGCCAGGTGCAAGCCTGCCAGCACCCAGCCAGCAGACCCTGCACCTGGCATGGATCGAGCCAGCCACCCGATGCCCCCCAACTCTCCCCCTCTTCCCGGGACCAGGCTGGCGGCTCCCGGGAGCTTGCCTGGGACCGCAAGAGGTGGGCACCCGCCTGGGCTAGTGCGGAGATCGTGGACCTCGTCCATGATCTCCGCACTAGGCACAGGAAAGTGGCTGGCTAGGGCAGGAGAGCTGCCAGCCTGGCCACCCAGGAGCAGGAGTGCATGAAAATCAAGGTGGTCCACTGAGACCCCCGATCCTGAGCCCTGAGCTTACAATGGCCGTCCTGGGTCAGAGCAAAGGTCCATCTAGCCCAGTAGCCTGTCTGCCGACAGCTGCCAACACTAGGGACCTTGGAGGGGATGGACCGAAGACAGTGACCAAGCCATTTGTCTCGTGCCATCCCTCTCCAGCCTTCCACAAACCTTGGGCAGGGACACCACTCCTACCCCCTGGCTAATAGCACTCCATGGACCCAAACTCTATGACTTGATCTCACTTCCCTTTCAACTCTGTTCTAGTTCTAGCCTTCACAGCCTCCTGCAGCAAGGAGTTCCACAGGTTGACTCTGTGCTTTGTGAAGAAGAACTTTCTGTTACTAGTTTGAAGCCTGTTACCCATTCCTTTCCTTTGGTGTCCTCTAGTCCTTCTTTATGGGAACTAATGAAGAACTTTTCTGTATGCACCCTCTCCACCCCACTCATGCTTTTAGAGACCTCTATCCTGTCCCCCCTCCATCTCCTCTTTTCTAAGCTGAGAAGTCTCTTTAGCCTCTCTTCATATGGGACCTGTTCCCAACCCCTGATCATTTTAGTTGCCCTCCCCTCTCCCAGTTTCTCTCTTCCCCTCTCCCACCTCCTTTTCCCAGTCTCCCCCAGTTTTGTTCAATAAAGACAGATTCCATTTTTGAACACAATTGTCCTTTATTTTGTACATCAAGAAAAGGGGCTAGGGAAGGGTAAGTGGAAGGAGGTGAGGGAGGAATGGGGTACACGCCCCCGATGGGGAGGACTGGGCTAGCTCTGCGGGCTTTTGAGGTGGAACCTCTCCTGCAGCCCCCCGATTGCCCCCTCTCCCCAGATGGCAGCCTGCGGCAAGTGCAGCTGGTCTGATGGCCGAGTGCTGTGATGTGCCCAGTGTGGGTACTCCGGGCACTCCAAGCCAGGACTGCTTTGCAAGCGGGGCACCCCTGAGAACTGTCTGTCCGGGGTGGGGGTCGGGACCCTTTAAGCACAGCCCTCGGCTAGCCTGAGACAGCATCTCCACGCTCTAAGTCCTCCTCTGATGCCCTGCCGGCACTGCTTCCGGCCATCCTTAAGCCCGGTTCAGGGTCCACTTAATGTGGACATGCTAGTTCGAATTAGCAAAACGCTAATTCGAACTAGTTTTTTAGTCTGGATCCGTTAGTTCGAATTAGCTTAGTTCGAATTAACTAATTCGAACTAAGTTAGTTCAAATTAACGTTGTAGTGTAGACGTACCCAAGGAGAGGTTTGAAAACAAATGCAGAGACTGTTTTCTAGCATCCCAGATACATGTGCCATATCAAAATGATTGGAAAAGCAATGGGATCATGTCTCCTCTTTCCTAGTTCATCGTCCACTGACCTGCAAGGATGGGTGAATGTTGTGTGTGGAGCAAGCAGCCCCATCTAGAAGAGTGATGGTAGAGTGCGTACGCTACCCTGTTTACAACCCAGGATGGTGTAGTTTTGTGACATCCATAACATGTACCTCAATATGTTTAACCCTTCACAAATATCAGCTTTCTTTTTGGGAATGAGGTGCTTTTATAAATGTGCGTGTGGTGGGGGGGAGGGGTGGGTTTGGTATAACATGTATGCTGTTAGTTGATTTGCTTTTTGTCTGTTAATTAGCATTCTGTTTGTGATAACAAGGTCCCATGTCAGTGGAGTCAACAGCTAATTGCACAGTTAGCTAGAGATTGGCATATGCATCATTATGCAGGTGCAAGACAGCTGCAGCACCCCTGGTTGTGTCTCCGTTTGATGGACGTCTCTTTCTCCCGTTACGCCTACTTACCTTGCTGTTTAATAAATAAATGGCTTGCACTATGCAAATGAATAAATGAGACATTGCACCATTGACAAGCCTAGAGGGAAATAAGACTGCTAATGTTATACTTCCTGTGGGGTACTTTTTCTGACCATCTTTTAATGATAAAGATCAAGAAACTGATGTTCTCTCTGTGAACAGCTATATTGATATCCTCTCTTTTAATACAAAAGGATGGGGGAGCACTGAATCTTTTTATGGGCTAACCCAATTACAGAAGAAACCGAGGGTGATCCCTGTATTTAGGTTGCCCAGAACTTTCCATTCCATCTTCATTGTGTTCAGCTGGCCTTTGAAATTCAGCATGGGCAAAAACCCTCCAGCTTCTCTTTGAGCATTGAAATTCTGTACAAGTTTTGCTGAGGTATAAGCTTTTGAAAGCCACAATTTCCCTTCTGCCATTTCTGTTGCACAAGAAGATACTGGCAGCATGCCAAAATAAATGAAAAATTGTTAAAAGGCTGGGCCCCTGGCATGGCAAAGTAGCAATGGCTGCTCTGGTAATGCCTGGGAACTGCTAAATGTAGCTGATTGGTTGAAGGGAAAGCAGTAGTTCCATCTGGGACATCTGCTCACCCATCCCTCAAATCCAGAACCTGATCCCAGTAGCCTCTGAATCACAGCTTGCTTCTGCTGCCTACTAACACAGGAGAACCTTATTGCCATCACCACAGGAATGGAGTTTGTTCATAATGCTCTTAACTCTGAACAGAATACTTTGGCTGGTCTTTCAAAAGTTTACAACTGAGCACTGATTTGATGCAGCTTTAAAACTTTATTATGCAAAAGAAAAATGTGGCTTTTCCTTTATTTTTTAGCAGTTTGTGTCGAACACAATACTTTATTTGCTATTTTTTCTCTGCTCCTGCCTGATTGTGTATTTCTGGTTCCAAATGAGAGGTGTGGTTGACTGGGTAGCCGATAAAACTGATGTTCTAATGTGTAGTTAGTTTTATACATTAGAACTATATTGGAGTGCCAAAGGTTTGGGATTGATGATGGTGTATGATGTATAGATTGGTACAGTTGTGTGTAATTTTTCTTTTTTTAAAACAATCTAGGATATTAAATACAAAAAGTTCTGACATAAAACTGTTTTGGTTGCAAAGTCAAGCACTGGACAATTAGGAAATACTAGCTGTTAGATTGTATCCTTCAGCTCTCTTCTATATGCATTATGACACTCTTTAATTACATGATGATATACAGTTTTTCCATAGGATCCTTGCCTCATTGAGTAAAAGGGGTGGGGGAGGGTGCGGATGCACGAGGGGGAAGAAGTATAGTTGCACAAGCAACTTAAATTTGGCATCACCTAGCTTTCAAATGATTCATATTGCCTCCTAAATCTTTTAACTGGTATGTAATTTAAACATAACCTGAATTAACGGCTACACTGTACTCAAAATACTCACACTTTCCTTTCCGTGTTGTTTCTTAGGTGAAACTCCCTCCAAAATCCCTATCCTGTTGGCTGTAATGAGAGCACTGTAGGATGCCATTACAAGACTTGCACAAACCCTGTGTGCTTGTTGATTTTATATCTACACACACCAACATACACAGTACATGATAGCACACTCTGGGTATGTCTATACTACCACGCTAGCTTGAACTAGCGGGGGTAATGTAGTCATCCGCAGTTGCAAATGAAGCCTGGGATTTGAATTTCCCGGGCTTCATTTGCATGAAGCCAGCCGGCGCCATTTTTAAATGCCGGCTAGTTCGAACCCCGTGCCGCGCGGCTACACGTGGCACGGAGTAGCTAGTTCGGATTAGGCTGGAACGAGGAGTACAGCTAGTTCGGATTAGAAGCCTAATCTGAAATAGCTACTCCGTGCCGCGTGTAGCCGCGCGGCACGGGGTTCGAACTAGCCGGCATTTAAAAATGGCACCGGCTGGCTTCATGCAAATGAAGCCCGGGACATTCAAATCCCGGGCTTCATTTGCAACTGCGAATGACTACATTACCCCTGATAGTTCGAACTAGCGGGGTAGTGTAGACATACCCTCTGTGTGTAGTCCTTCTTATGTACCAACTACATACAACTCCAGTTGACTAGGTTTATGTAAATTCATATGGCTTTACTTTCTGTCCTTTACATTGGTTGTATGCTGGTGAACTCCACTGACTTAAATGGAGTTACATTGGTGTAAAACTGATGAGATGGAGTGGAGATTTAAGGTCCATAATTTCTTAATTGTTAGAAATCAAGAGTAGGAATGATTAAAAATATATCAAGAACAGGCAAAACTGTGCTAAGCAAAAGAAAGTTACCAGCAATAGAATTAATCTATGACATTGCCTTCAGCAACTTCTTTTAAAAATAATGCCTGTACAATGTAACAGCTTCAGAGTATAATTGAAGACTCCTGTGGAAGGTATTATTTTCTAATTTTCATCTTCATGTTGAGCACTTGTTCCTTATGTAGACAATTAATAACGGTCTGTTATGTCACATTTAACTCTGCTTTACCCAGTTATTATTATTTTTTAGTTCTGCCATACTATACCAGCCGAGGCAGTGGCATTTGAACAGTGGCACTTACAGTTTATTGAACAGAACTGTAAATGCTGAATATAATGGAATCCACTTCAAGCCAGGGGGTTCTTCTACAGCCCTAGTGCCCCTAGTTCCAGCATCCTGGGTTTGGGGGTGTTATGTTACACTACACATGGGAATGTCTTCGGTGGAATAGCCCATAATATCTTTGTTCTTCTATCTTCTGACTTCACACTCGCTGAAAACTAACTACGTGGGAGTTATTTCTTATTCTCACTGGAGAAAATGAGAGCAGAATCTGGCTTTGTTAACTGGTCATTTGATGTAAATTTCCTGCATGAAATAACCAGGTATTCAAGCTCAACAAGACATCGGTGGTCATTTGTGTTTTATTACATTTCTTAATTAGCATTATGACTGTGGTGAAGGCTGACACAAAACACAAACATTGCATACTTAAAATAAGAGGGGGTACCGACCCCAGACAAAGCACCTGTAAAATGCACTCATTCAGTGTATCCTCCTGACAACATATGCTGGTGAGGTTCCAGTAGAGAGCTAGCTGTAAGTTATCATTGTGGTTTTTTTCCTTTGCAGAATACCTAGGGATAAAGAAGCACAAAAATCACCAACTGTTCTCCAAGGTGAATTCCCCTCCGAGTCCAGCTGCCACGCCCGTTGCTGTGAGTATGAATGTAAATTGCAGTTTCCATCTGGTCAATGGGATGGGAGTGAATAAAAACATGATTTTTCTTTTAACATGTCATACTAGAAAGAGGGTTTGGGTTTGATAATACCTAGGTCCTGTTCCTTCTGTTGGCTAGAGGCCTACAAGTGATAGTACCTATTGGTACTGGTACTTAAAGGCACTTTCCATATTGTTCAGATAATGGAGGCCTGTACGTTAGGAGCTTGAAAGTTATAGACTGTATTCTCCAGTATCATGTGAGTGATACCTGGCTGTCTACACGTATGTAGCCATGGATTGTTTACAAAGACAAACTGTTGGATATTTTTGTTATAGTCTGGAGCATGGGAGAACCTTCTGTAGAATCTGGAAATCCTAGCTTTTTCTGGTGCTTTCATTAACATCTGATTTACCCAAACGGCCTATGTTTTCAATATCTGCTACTTCAGGTTGTTTTTAATTCCATTCTTTCTGTAGAAAGTTCCTGAAGTGGGAATGAGGTGAACATTTTTGCTATGTGTTTGTTTGCTTCACTGCTTCTTCAGGGTCACCCAACAAGTTTAAAACACAATTTGAATTTGAAGGACTATGTCCACAGATAAAGAACTGGGCCACATAATCTGAGTGCAAGAATTTTAAAGATTTATTCAATTATTCTAAGGGGAGAGAGCCCTTATTTCACATTTGCAGTTTCTAACACTTGTAAAATAAATGTTTTCAGAGCTCTTTTTATATATTGTAACTGGTGACCTTGTGACATAAGACTTTCCTCTACAGGAAGTGCTCTGGCTAGCAATCAGACCAAGCAGAGGCAAAAACAACAAAGAATTCCCAGAGTTTCAATCCAGCTGTTGCTAAGTTGAAAGCTATTTTTCTGGTACTGGAAACATGTGTTTAAGGAAAAAAAGAGAAATCTGTAAGTAAAAAAAAATCACAAAACGCTATTTTAGTTAATTGCAGCTGGAAGATAATATCTTAGCAAATCTGCAAATTGAAGTATCATCTTTTCCAACATGCTTTTTAAATAAAAGTTTCAGTATGAATACATCAGAACACTTGCCATAGGAACTGAGATGAAGCCTTCTGAATTTAGCCTGACAAATTAGAAGGTTGAAGACATTCCCCTCAGACTATGCTTTTATTGAAATCAGAGTTTTGCTTGAGAAGGACTTCAGGACTGGTATTGCATTCATTGTTTTTAAAGCTTAAAAGTTTAGCGTTGTTAGAAGCGAGTGTTTTGCAGAAATATTAAAATAAAGGAAGGACTTTGCAGAAAACATAGTTTAGTTCAGGCTTCCAGGGACTAGGCAGAACAGAAGGGCATGCTCCTTCACTTGCACAAATTCTTTATTCACAATGGATTTAACAAATGGCACCCTCTCCTGTTCTGCCTAACCATAGCCGACCTGAGCTGAAGGGAACCTTTAGTCATTTTTTACAAAGACCTTATTTCAAGGTTGGCGTAAAAGTGAACAAAACTATCTGGCTGAGTTGCTGTCCTTGTCTAACTAGAGATTGGTGTTGCATGGGATTGATCCTCATATGATGACACCATCAGTTTCTTCAGGTATGCACAATGGGCCAGCAGAAGAAACTAAGCCAACTTATACTAGTGGAGGGTCTGGCATACTTTAGTTTTTCTTCTGCTTCTGTTAGTTTCAGAAGACTCCTTCCATGTGCGTACACAACACCCTTCCATTCATATGGTGTAGGACTTTCTTATGGAGTGTGAAGAGACACAACAGTGTTAATTATTGTATTTTCCACAGCCGCAACTCCACTGACTTCAGTGATTTACACCAGGGTAGATGGGAAGAGAACTGGGCCCAACAGTTCTAAGGCTTATGAACCACCATTTTCCCACTTATATATTGGGCTAACTTGAAATCTATTTTATTGAATCTGAGTCGGAGGGAGATCAAATTGCTGAGATGAGTAGAGTAGTTGAGTAGTTAGCACCAGGCTGTTTGCTTGCTATCCACTAATATAAACAAAAATTAACATCAGGATTTTCCTTCAGCCCCAAATAAAAATACATTAAAATGTATTTTGGTAGAGTGCCCTTGGAGGGAATAATTCCATAACACTGATCCCCCAGATTGGGAATTACAATAAACTGAAAATTTGTAAAATCCATTGTATTAAGAACATAAAACCAACCCAAATATGGATGGGATTTCTCAGACACGTTTTTTTTAATGCTGAGTTCTTATAAATGCAGTCATATGATGGGCAATGAATTGACCAACATGGTATGGGGCTGAACACCAATCATGCATCACTAATATGTGCTGTTACACTGCCACCTAATGATGAGGTGGCTAAGGAAGCAGTCACTGTGTTACTTGTGATATACTGGCAGTGAGCAAAAGGAAAACTACAAGTGTCTAGCTAGTCTGTGATTTCTTGTGATTGTGTCCTTAATATCGAAACAGCAGCTTCTGGAAGCAGAACATGAACGGCAAAAGATGAATGACTGGAAAACACTTATAATTCTATCAAAGGTAATTTTATGGGGAGTAGAGCGGACGTAACCAAACTGAACATTCACGTAAATGTTTTGGTTTAATTTAAATTTGTCAGTCCTGCCAGTTTTTATGTTTGTGTAGAACAGGATGTTGGACAATAATTGATTCCTACAAACCATAGAGGATCTTTGGCTACGTCTAGACTACATGGCTCTATCGACAGAGCCATGTAAAATAGTTTATTCGGCATAGTCAAAGAAGCAGGGGGTTTCACGAGGTTTCACGAGGTTTCATGGGGAGTAGAGCGGACGTAACCAAACTGAACATTCACGTAAATGTTTTGGTTTAATTTAAATTTGTCAGTCCTGCCAGTTTTTATGTTTGTGTAGAACAGGATGTTGGACAATAATTGATTCCTACAAACCATAGAGGATCTTTGGCTACGTCTAGACTACATGGCTCTATCGACAGAGCCATGTAAAATAGTTTATTCGGCATAGTCAAAGAAGCAGGGGGTTTCACGAGGCATACCATAGCAGTCAACAAAGGTTTCCTTTGTCAACCGCGCTGCGTCTAGACTGCTGCGCTGTGCCTGATCAGCTGATCGTCGGCACAGCGCGGCAGCCATTTTTATTTTAATGACGCGGGGATTACTTAAATCCCCGCTTCTTTGACTATGCCGAATAAACTATTTTACTTGGCTCCGTCGATGGAGCCATGTAGTCTAGATGTAGCCTTTGTGTCAACTCACATTTTTTAAAATGTAAAACTAGTAGCTACCTCTGCTACTGGTTATACATATAGGCTACGTCTACACTGGCCCCTTTTCCGGAAGGGGCATGTAAATTTCACGAGTCGTCGTAGGGAAATCCGCGGGGGATTTAAATATCCCCCGCGGCATTTAAATAAAAATGTCCGCCGCTTTTTTCCGGCTTTTAAAAAAGCCGGAAAAGAGCGTCTAGACTGGCCCCGATCCTCCGGAAAAGGGCACTTTTTCCGGAGGATCAGGGCCAGTCTAGACGCTCATTTCCGGCTTTTTTAAAAGCCGGAAAAAAGCGGCGGACATTTTAATTTAAATGCCGCGGGGGATATTTAAATCCCCCGCGGATTTCCCTACGACGACTCGTGAAATTTACATGCCCCTTCCGGAAAAGGGGCCAGTGTAGACGTAGCCATACAGTAAATATGCAGTCATGAGTTTGTGTATTGATTAAGATCTTTCTAGTGCAATTTCATAAATATATCCCTGAAATAACTGTGAGTATATTTTGTAGCTTTAGGGAATAGCCGAGTTAGTCTGTTACAGAAAAAAACAACAAATGGTCTGGTAGCACTTTATAGACTAACAAAACATGTAGATGGTATCATGAGCTTTCGTGGGTACAGCCCGCTTCTTCAGATGACCAGAGTTATAAGTGGGGGATATGAAAACTCAAAATAAATAGGAGAGGGGAAGAAGGGGGGGGGGGGGAGAAAAAGAAAAAAAGGAAAAAGGAAGGGGGGTATGAGACAGGGCATCATTAAGTATCTGGAAGATGGGTACTTAAACCAAAGCAGATCAAAGTAAATAGATCTATCCTGTCTCTTTTGTTTTTTTGCCGTTAGTGCTTACCGTTGTTGTGCATTTATGTATTACTGTCTTTGACTCAAAGTTCAACCTTAAATGTTGCCTTCTTGCTCGTTAACTAGAGAGGACTCCATTTACCCTCTCCTGTCCCCTGGTGTCTGGACCTGCCAGGATAGCCTGTTCTCCCTCTCTACCAACACAGAATAGATAACTGGCCCATTCACATTCTCACAGAATTGCTCCCCTATTTCCCTTTCTTCCCCTCAGTTTCCTAGCCATCACATTCTCCTCTCTGCCTCTCACTCCCTATACTTATGGTGATCATATGGCCCCAAAAATCTGGGACTGTTTTTTAATGTTTTGTTGGGGTGTCCCGAAAGCCCCCAGTTTTGTCCCGGAAGAAGGTCCCTTGCTGCTTCTCCTCCTCCTCCTCCTCCTCCCATCCCTGGGGAAAGAGTCAGGGACACTTCCAAGACTTCCCTGTGGCTGAGGATCCAGCCAATAGTAGAGGCAGGAGGCGGTGCCTCTGAGGAGCACGGGGAAGCCAAGCAAGTGGCTGGGTTGGTGGAGGGGGAGCAGCGTGGTGAAGAGCGGCCTCCTAACAGCCCAGCTGGGGTGTGTGTGAAAAGAGGCCCCCTCAAGGCCTGGCTGGGAGCTGGGGGAGGGTGGAGAGTAGACCTTCCCCACCTGTGGCCCAGTTGGGAGGGGGGAAAGTGAGGAGCGACCCCTCGCAGCCCGGCTGGGTGGGGGGGGGGGAGGAGGAGAGCAGCCCCCCCATGACCCGGCTGGCAGGGGACATCCAGAGAGCAGTTGGAGGGGGTCTGGAAGGCATCCCGGTGGGGGCCAGAAAGTTGGAGCGGGAGTGTCTATCTCCTGAGCCCCTCCTGCACACTCCCCCTTGGCCAGACACCCTACCCCAAGCTATGTCTACACTGTGGGGTTTTTCTGGATACTGGAGGTATGGGCTGCACATTGCCTAGACTGGAATGGAGTTAGCGGGGATAACACATTTCTGAGTTATTCTGACACAAAGTGAAATCTGTGCTAAAGCCCCTACGTCCAAGGAGAGGAGCACTGCTGTCAGAAGTAAATTCAAAGTTTATCCAAATTTCTTCAAAGATCGCCTTTACCAGGCAGTGGGGCTTTGACTGATTGGTCCCTTATATTTTTGAAGGATGACTAAATATTACCTGGATCTTCTTAGGTAATACCAACAGATTGCTTTGGGCCCAATCCTAGCTTAAAATTACATTGGATCAGGCACTTTGTAAAGCAGGTTGGGAAGTGCTCTCATTTGGCAATTATTATTAGGTATTATTTACATAATATAGGCACTGCCATCATGGTATTGACATACACATTTCTCAGTAGCTTTACATATAAAATAGCACAGTCCCAATGATCTCCAGGGGCAATGTACCTTTCAAGCAGTGGTGGTGAGGATTAGTGATATGGTCTTCTCCACCCTGTAGTTGTCATGGTTCAGTATTGTCATTCTGGCTTGTGGAAACGGAGGACACTTGATATTTGCAGTAACTTCAAAAAATGCAGTTTTAGTCTGCAGGGTAAACTGAGGCAGTCCATGGTATCTTGCTGAGAACTGAATACTCAAATCTGAAATCATTAGGCCAGGCCTGGAAAGCATACAGACAGGCAGTTACCATGACCCTGGTTCCCCTGGCAACTACATTTCAAAGGGACCTCACTCTCACTCTGATAAGGCCTGACTGGTACCAGCCAGGCTGCACGGTTTTCTCACTGTCTCCTGTAATTTCAGATTAATCAGCTTGGATCCCAAGGACTCTGCCAATGCAAGAAAGTAGTCATCTCGCAGTAAACATATCACAATTTTAGCAAAACAGAAGTTAACATCAACATGTCCATTTGTTTATGTTGGCTTATTTAGCTAGTTAGGAATAACTATCTTTATTAGTGATAACATGTTTAATTGGCAATGGGCGGAGATACTGGGTAATCTTCGTAGTTCATTGTCTTATGTGCTCATCTCATTTCCGCTGTTAGACCTATCAAATCACTTCCCCTCCGTCCATCTGCTACCTATATAATCAAATGTATGTTTTGGTTAAGTAAGTGCTCTCCAGGCTAACACCTAGTTGGTACTCCACCAGTGCGGCGTGTTCAATAAATTCTCTGCTTGTTTTCACCTGCACCCAGTGTGTACAGAATTATTCCCTACATAGTCCATCTCATTAGGGATGTAAATTCCCATTCATCATTTATCCGATTAATGTTACGCCACACTGGGGCTGCCACTGGCTCCCAGCCCTTTCCAGAGCAGCCCTTGTCCATAGCAAGCTGGACTCCACAGGGAGAGAGGCTGCTCTGGACACTGGTGCAGACCATGCCTGTGGGGCCCCCAAGTTCCCTAGAGACAGGGACTGATCTGGATGAGCACAACCCCTGTCTGCAGCAGGCCCTCTGTGAGCCTGGAGTAGCCCCCTTCCTGAAGCAGGTGGGGAGTTGCTCCAGCCCCCGCTGATTACCAGTTAATTACCAGTAGGCAACATCCATTAGGAGGACTATGGAAGTTGTCCCATGAAATTGTGATACTTCTGGATGATTCCCAGGCTCTGAATCAAATGGGGCTGCATCTACACTGCAAAGTAATAGGTGTTAGATCCTGGGTCTTATCTTGAATTGAGGTTAGCCCCCTAGCACTGCACAGTCGTGGGACCCTTGGTCTGGACCCTGGGTTAATGCAATTGCACTGTAGTTGCATGGGACATGCTTCTCTGGGGCCCAAATCCATCCCTATAGGTCAGTGGTCCCCAACGCGGTGCCCGCGGGCGCCATGGCACCTGCCGGGGCATTTGTGCATGCCCGCCGACAACCTGGGCCGGCCCCGCCCCCGGTGCGCGGTGCACTGGAGGCGCCAGCCCCAGGCGCGCGACACGCACCGGCGCCTGGTGCGCGGCACTCGGGCGGCCCCAACCCCGGGGCACATGCGGGCGAGCGGCGCCGGTGCTGGCCCCGGGTGCGCGGCCCTACCCCCGGGCGCCCGACGCGTGAGTGGCCCCACCCCCAGGCGCCCGGGAGCCTCTAAAGGCTGGGGACCACTGCTATAGGTAGAGGATGGTGGGAGGAGTTCTTAGAGGTGTCACATAACACCCGTTACTTCCGGTCACGTGTTCATCTTGACCCTGGAAATACTACCCGGGGTGGGACTTCCTTATGGCAGGTGGGTGGGGCCTAAGGGGCCAGGAGTGTGGTTAATAATTTCAGGGGGTGTGGCCAAGGTGTCCCTATTTTTGGTTCAGAAAATATGGTCACTCTACCTATAGTGCATCCAGTCTACCTTTTGCTCTCCATATTTCCTTAGCATCTCAGTTTCCAGTTTAGTTTCCTCTCTCTGTCTCTCTCTGCTGACCCATAATCCCAGTCACTATACGGCTATGTTCTCCTATCCCATGCCTGATTTTGCAGCCTACTGAGGAGATACATAGCTTCAGTTCCACTGAAAACAATGGGAAATGGCATCCATCTTTGCTGGAGCAGTTTGCTTTTCACCTACAAGGCAAACTGGATATAGTAGCCATCGTGCTGTGGGTGGTGCCCACTTTGAATAAACGCAAACCTGAGTTAGAATGCAAAAATGAAAAAGTCTGGAGACTCTTTCGTGGAACCCTTCCCCCCCAATATTGCTGCAAATACAACAGGTTGTAGTGCTCACTGCTGTGAGCAGCCCTAGTACATTTGTTAGTGAGGGTATTCAGGTTGAGCCCTATTCTAATATGAAAAAGGTGTCAATGCCATGCATGTTCTGAGTTGATTTACTGCACCCAGATAGCTGGTAATGGGATAGTGTGGGGGCAAACCACCCTTTGTCTGGGTATTTAAACCTTTTCTGAAGTTCCTTTGTAGTACAAAGCAGCAACGAAAGGAGGTCTTGTTCCTAAGATCACCTTTCAAGGCCATGTGGTCCTAGTGCAAAGTGTTTTCAAGTTAAGGATTTCCTAGGTGGAAAGCCCTGGAGCTAAAATGGAACAAAGAACAGCATATTTTTAAACAGTAAGAATCCAGGAGATAGCAGAGAAACAGAGGCCCAAGACAGCCAGGTTTTGGAGCAAGGGTAGCAGAATCTTAATAGACATTCTGCAAGAATCGATGCAAGTGTGTAACATGCAGCCATTTCTGTTCAAGGAAACAGAACTTGTGTTTATTTTGTAAATATATTTTAGTAGGTAAATACCTGATTGTGTCACCAAAGTCCCCTTCTATGTGAAAATGACCTTCAAAGTCCCAAAACCTGCTACCATTTGGTAAAGCAGTGACAATATATTTTTCCTAAAGTGTGTGTATGTTTTCATTTTCCTGCCTAAACAAGTGCCCTCTCACTGATGGCAAGTGTGGTATAATGGCATATATTTCTTTCTTAACGATAAGGAACCTTTACATAATCCAGTTTGGAAGATTTAATCAGGGACAAAAAAGATGTTTTTTATTGTCCACAGTGGAACTCTTACTGCCATGCTAACTCCAGGACCGATTATAAGTGTAGATTTTTTAATGTTTATTGCAAAACATAGTACATGACCGTCTCCTGTCTGGAAAATATTTACATTCAAATGTGTTGCTGAGAAAAAGCAATGTATTTTCTCAGAATGGAAGGCTGTTTAGTTTTAGGTTTAGGAAGAATTTTGTACATTTGATTTTTTTTTTCAAAGAGCCAAAAGGCTCTGCTTTTGAGTCTTACAATACCTACAGCAAGACAGATAAGTAAATAACATCCCAGGATTTAATTCTAGAACACTTCCTCATTCAGGCTTTTGTCCAGGCATATTTGAACTGTCTCTTACATTTACGGAGATCATTATTTTTGCATTACAAAAAAATGGTGTGTGTTTTCTTGCAGTTGCTATCAGGCTTGGCAGATGCTGCAGCACAGAGGACTAGGGTTTGTTTTTTTTATTCGTAGGGACACTCAATTGTATTTTGTTTTTGTAAGCAGTGCATTTATCATTGCTGGGAGATTGTTAATATAAGGCAAAGACAACATTTACAGGGAGGCTAAAGGCTAAGTTAGGTTTCTTTAAAAGAAGCCTACTCAGCTACCAGCTGTGCAGTACAGGCATTTAAACGCACAACCTGCAGGGCACAGTCCTGCTGTAAAACAGACATTTTCGTAATTATATACATACAAAGGATCTCATTCTCCAAGAAATAGCTTATCTTTGTACACATAGTAAAGGAAAGAAGGCTGCATGTTTTGGCAGGCTACATAGACACTGTTTGAATATGAACTTGCAACAAAACGCACGCTACATAAGGGACTGCATGCAGCATGCAGGCAGGCTTCCAGTAGGGCTGTCCTGATGCCATCCTATTTCCAAATACAAAGATTGTGGTGGCAGTTTTTGGAAAAAAGGTGGGACACAGTTTTCATCACCTTATTTCTCCCTCCACAGCAGCACTTTATCCACAAAAAATTACTCTTCCATAATGGAGTCCTACGAAAGAATCCAAATACTACGTTGTTCAGTGGTATTGCACAACTGCTTTAGAAACAGACCTGGCACTGCTATGAAAATGTTTGGAGTAAAATGAGAAGGACAAAGCCCTGAAGAAGCGCTGATTCACCATACCCAAGATTGCTGGAGTGCTGCTGTTGTGATTTTACCTAATTCAAAGTAGTGCTGAAAAAGGACTTCTTTAGATGTCTAGTGGATTGAAATTGTGCTGCTTAGATGTAGTGTGTTAATTAGCAGCAAAATGAGATTGTCCTACTCCCTAGTGAGTAGATGCCTGTATACCATCACCTTAAGCGTGAGCCAATCCCATTACTTGAGGCATAGAAATGGATTTTTCACTCTCCTACAGAGATTTCAAAGAGCCTTCATTCAAAATGGTGGCATTGTGATAATCTAAAAATGAAGATAGGCATTACTATAATTAATAACTACCCTTGGCTGTATCCATATAGAAACCACCCCTGGTGTTTAGCTCAAGCTTGAGGAGCAGAGTTCATTATCTTCTACAAAAGCTTCATACCTCTATGCATCTGATATCAGTGGTATTTGGACTTCCAAAACTGAAAACATTTGAGACTGGTGTCCACACAAATACCTTTTTGTGTTTTATAGATATTGGCCCTGGCATTTTTTTTCTTCACTGAGTCAATAAAAATTTTAATGCAGCCTTCATGGTGTATTTTCCTATTTCAAAGCTGTGTTGTTGAGCTAGGTGTTGTTTCATGTTGAAATCATGTTATTTCCTTTAGGTTCCCTGATTTGCTGTGCTTGTCATGCTTTCATAGTCAGCAGATACCATTCTGATGTCTTCTCAGTACTGTGTGAGACAGGAAGAGGAGATAGAAAGACATCTATCAGGAATGATCTAGGTGGTACGTGGTCCTGCTGTAATGGTAGGGGACTGAACTTGATGATCTCTCATGGTCCCTTCCAGTTCTATGATTCTATATTCTCTCAGACAACAGTAGTGGGGAGCAGACCTGCCTAACAAAATCATTGATATGGTTTAGAAGTTCAGTGGTGTTTCCCCTATACTGACAAAAGATGATGAAACTAGATAGAATGGGATGAGGAAGAGTCAGGGGAAAAGTCTCCTGCAGGCCTGCACACAGGAATTTCTGCGGGGGGGGGGGGGGGGGGGAGGGAGAGAGAGGAGGTGCTTTTTTTTTGTAAATGTGGACCCCAATTTTTTTAAATATGAAAGACTTCAGAATAGTCCTGCAATGAGTGTGCATAAGAAAGATTAATGAAAAATGTTAGTGGAAACTGATTGGTAAACTGATTTTGTTATAACATACTAAAAACGTATACAGTAATAAAGGTTTTATAAATTACAAGTCATTATCATTATAATTTATCATTTTGTCCAAAACCCTTTGGATGTGAAGAGTGATCAATTATAAATTCAGGGGTGGGGAGGGTTGGGAAGGGCCAATGATTGTCACCCACCACCCAGCTGGGAGGGGAGCATTAACAATTGCACATTGTAGATTGGGGTGGACAATAATTTTTGATGGTGGGGAGGGGGGCACTCCAAGAATTTGGTAAGTGGTCAAGGGTCACACTCTTCCAGGAGGTGCAGGGTTCTGGGATGGAGATTAGGTGTAGAAGGGAGCTTGGGGTAAGGGACTAAGGTGTGGGATCTGGGTGGGAGTTTGGGTGAAGTAGACAATTGTTACCTGGGGCAGCAAACTGGGGTACAGGAAGGGTTGCATGGTCTGGGAGGGGAGTGTGACCTGGGGTAGGGGTGCAGGATTTTGGATTGTGTCCTGGGACCGGGGATTGTGGTGCAGGGTCTTGGAGGGATATGGGTACAGGAAAGGATTGTGGCCTGGGGGAAGGGTGAAGGAGGGAGTGCAGGGTCTGAGAGGGGGTCATAATCTGGGGCAGGAGTGCAGGAGGAAGTGCAGGGATTTGGTCTGTGACCAAGAATAGTGGATTGGGGTGCAAGGTTTGGGAGGGGTTTGTGACCTGGAGGAGAGATATAAGATGGTCTGCTGGGTCTGGTAGGGAGTATGGGTACAGGAGCAGGGGTGCAAAAGGTTTGGGTTAGATGGGGTAGAGATGCAAGAAGGGGGCAGAGGGTTGGAAGAGGGAGGGTCCGGGTGCCAGAGGTGGTCTCTGGCTGGGAGACCTTATCTGGGTAGATGCCAACCAGGAGCCCAGCAGGTTCCTTAACCAGTGTCCCTGCCTTCCACACTCCTGTACTGCTCTCAGCAGCCACAGAGGCTATGTTTGCTACCAGAAACACTGTGAGCCTGGAGGATGTGGGGGGAGGGGCACTTCACATGCTGCCTGTCCTGCAATCAGGCAGCTGCCATTGGCTGGAAACCAGTCAATGGGAGCTACTGGGGGCAGGAGCGGGGTAAGAAGCCTTTTCCCTTCCCCTGGGCTCTCAGCATTCAGACACACACAGCCCTACAGCCGCCAGCTTCACTGAGTGCTGAGCGGGGGCAGGGCAGGCAGAGAGTTGGCTGAGGCTCCCTCAGGCTCAATGTGGTAGCTTTTTGCCAGCCCAGTTTTAGATAAATTCCATACCACTGGGGTGGCCTCAGGTGTAAGCTCTCCTTGTGCTGCTGCGGGACAGAGACTGCTCCCGGCTCAGTGGCACAGACCCGCACATTCACTGGAGGTTTCCCTTTGGTTCCCTGCCCAGACAAGCTCACCTCCCCAGGGCAGCAACAGGGCCAAACTGGGGGGCCTGAATCCGGCCCACTAGCTGCTCCCGCCTCAGCCACTGCCACCCGGATTGGGCCCCACTGCCTCTTAATTTTTTCTCCGAGTGCTGCGCAGCTTTGGAGCTGCAGCTGCTGGGGAGCAGGGAACTGAGATGAGAGGGCTGAAATCCCAGCCCTGCTGTTCCACCCCCACCCTTCCACATGACTTCTGAGAGGCCTGAATTTTGCCGGGAATCTGGCAAGGACCTGTGATGCTCCAGGTGCCCTGGCAGTGCCCAGCTGAAGTGGCTGAGCCCTGGCACAGACCAGAGAAGGGGCCCTCTCCTGGTGCCCCAGCCCAGTGCTGTGCCCTGCTTTGCAGGCTCAAAAGTCCAGAGCACCCTGAGCTGATCCCCGAGCCCTATGGTTGCAGGGCAAAGGGCAGTGCTGTTGCGTGGGGCAGGCAGATCATGAGAGGGTGTGTTTGGGCCCTTGCGTAATGGCCTGTCCTGCGAGGCCAACTGGTGAAAACGAGTATGTGGGTATAGAAATTTATGGAGTTTTCTGTAGATGTTCTTGCTTCATTAGGTTGATTAAACACTTAGGCTTTTGGATGCTTATTTAAAGTGAGCTCTGAAATGTAAGAGTTGTTTGCTAGGGTTTTTTTATGTATTTTTCTGTGCTCTATATTTTTGCAGTGTTGAGGCTGTTTTATTAGTTGTTTTTTAGGCAGGGCTGGCCTTACCATGAGGCGAACTGAGGCGGCCACCTCAGGTGCCAGACTGTTGGGAGGTGCCACTAGGACCCAGAGTGTAGAAAATTGTGGCTGCTGCTGGTGCATATGTATTCTCTCTGCAGTATCATGAGAGGAGTAGAACAGGAAGAAGGCAGATTGAGACCTTTCAAAGTTTTGTCCCAAGTGAGGGGGGGACATGGAGGCGTCATTTGAGCTCCCTGCCTCAGGTGCCCAAATGTTGTGGGCCGGCCCTGTTTTTAGGTGTGTTTTTTACAGTGATAGAGTATTGCTTTGGGGTTGTGGAGGTTTACATTTTTAAAATTGTCCTGGTAACCCTACAAGTAAGTGAATAATTATTTGCAAGAGGAGACGAGAGCATTCAATTTGGAATTGTGGTTAAACAAGGTAAACTTGGAAAATGAGACCTACAGGAATATGGAGTAGGCAATGAAACAAAAACCATACCCACCTTTGTGCTTGCCATTTCTATCATTCAAGAAGCTGGAACAGTGTTTTAGGGTATTACCTTATCCGGGTTGTTTCAAGTAATAGGGAAGGAGACACCTGGGAAAGTATATCTCAGAGTCCTCCCCATTTGGGCTACGTCTACATTGGCATCCCTTTCTGGAAAAGGAACGCTAATGAGATGAGTCGGAATTGCAAATCCGCGGGGGATTTAAATATCCCCCGCGGCATTTGCATTTACATGGCTGCCGCTTTTTTCCGGCTTGGGGATAAGCCGGAGAAAAGCACCAGTCTAGACGCGATCCTCCAGAAAATAAGCCCTTTTCCGGAGGATTTCTTATTCCTACTTTCTTATTTCTTGAAAGCTGGAAAAAAGCGGCAGCCATGTAAATGCAAATGCCGCGGGGGTGTAGCCAGACAGGAATCCCCTTGTAACATCCATTTTTGCTTGCCTGGAGCATACAGGGCACACAGAGCAGAAGGCCCAGGCTGTGTGACCGTGAATGGCTGTAAACAGAGACACGCCAATTGCTGACCAAGAGGCTGCCAAGGAGTGCCCTTGACTTAACCCATATTGATACGAACACACATCCATCCGCGGGGGGAGGAATCTCTCGCCCAGTAAAAAAATGTCTAGTGCTCACAATTTAGTTATCTCTCTTGCAAGTGTAAATTAACTTGAAACTTGCTTGTAAGAACTGGCGCCACAAAACGGACCAGTAGAATTCGGCATCTTAGATAAGAAAGAGAATACGGGCCCCCAGGGGTATAAAGATAGGTCCAGCAGCGCATTCTCTTTGAGTGTCAATCTACCATCTACCTGCTGGTCGGGTTAGGTGTTTGATCTCCCGAGGTTCCAAGGAGACGCCCACCTCGTATTCGTCTTTCCTAGGAATTGAGAGACCGGCCCTGGCCTAACACGCTGGAGTCGAGAGGCACAGAAAGGGGTAAAAATTGTACCTGGATGTGGTCCTTTGTTTAAGCATATATATACATAGACTTAGAGCTCTTTAAAGATTAAGCTGTCACTTGGTACCATTATTTCTATTTTCTATCTTTATTTTCTTTGTAACCATTTTTAAAATCTGTATTTGTTAGCATTTAAGAAATAGAGCAATAGCCATTGTAACCATATGCTTTTATAAGTCTTTTAATAAACCTGTAACTGTTTAAGTTTTAACCTGACTCCTTCAGTTGCTGTAACAGAACCAAGCACAATTTAAAAGAACTTCAGCCGGTCATAAAGGGACAGACATAGGGAGAGCTTAGGCGTTTGGATCTGTGTCACTCCCAGGTGACAAGATCCGTTGGGGCACCTTTCCAGCCTTTCCCAGGCTGCCCGCTGCGAAGGAACCCCTGTGTTCTAGCAGTTAAAATCTAAGGTGTAATAAGCTCTTTCTATATAACGGGGCGTCTGTTGGCCTGCTGGCCACCCTCTGCGACGGGACCCCGGTCCTAGCAGTAAAGACACGGACGTTAAACCTTTTCTCGGAAGCATACACACACACACTGCCCTGACCGTCGGCTGACAGGGGGATATTTAAATTTTCAATTCCGACTCGTCTCATTAGCATCCCTTTTCCGGAAAGGAATGCCAATGTAGACGTAGCCATAGTGTCTTATCCACAGTCATTGGGATATTTGCTGCTAATACTTACAGATCAGCTACAAGCCATTGTAGATAGTCTGATCATGCCGTCCCTTCAGGGCCACCAATGGGGGAGGGGGTGGGAATAAAAGGGGCAGTTGCTCTCGGCCCAGTAATTTTAAAAAGGCTTTGGGCTCTGGACTGCTACCCTGGCACTAGCAGGGGCTGAAGCCCCAGGTCCTTTTAATCACCACCAGAGCCCCGGGTGGCAGTGAGGGCTGGCTGGAAGACCCGCTCCATATTGCCTAGGAGCCCAGCGCTGCCTCCTCTTCATAAATTTGTGAAGTTCAGTCTTGAAGTTAGGTTTTTTTACCCCCCATTGCTGTCCCTGGAAGAATGTTCCAGAGCGTCACTCCTTTGATGGTTAGAAATTTTCATTTAACTTCGAGCCTAAACTTGTTGATGGCCAATTTGTATCTGTTTGTTCCACTCAGCTTTCAGTTGGTTAGGCTAAACAAGCCAGGTTCTTTGAGTTGCCTCACATAAGTTAGGTTTTCCATTCTTCTGATCACCCTACTAGCCCTTCTCTGCACCACTTCCAGTTTGAATTTCTTTCTTAAACATGAGAAACTAGAAGTCCACACAATTTTCTGGATGAGGTCTTATTACTACCCTGTATAAGGGTACTAACACTTCCCTATCTCTACTGGAAATACCTCATCTGATTGCTTTTTTTTTTCATTGCCTCATCACATTGGCAGCTCATAATCATTCTGTGCTCAAACAGTACATCAGGGGTGGGCAATAATTTTTTACTGGGGGCCACTTCAGAAATTTTTGAAGTGGCCCCGGGCCGTACTGGAAGAGGCCTCAAGAGGAAGGGGTGGGGCCAGGATACTTCCCTGCTTTCCCACCCCAGACCATAACTGGTCTGGGAGTGGGGGAACACATGAAGTGTTGGTCCCTCCCACAGGTTCCCCCTGGGTGACTTCGGGCACTCCCCCTTCTGCCCCCAGGCCAATCAGGGCTTGGGGACAGGGAAGCGCGTAAAGTCTCCTCCTACTTGCCAGGATGGATGAAACTTAGTTTACATCCCCCCACTATCAGGCCCTAACTGGCCTGGGGGCGGAAGAGCAGCAGGGTCCTGCGGGCCACATCAACCCACTTGGCAGGCCAGATCTGGCCCGTGGAGTACCTTTTGCCCACCCCTGCAGTTCACCCAGGTCTTATTTTTCCTCCATCTCTTCCGACCGATAAACCCTAGTTTAAAGACTTTATAGCCTTTATTATATTTGTTTATTGTTCAACACTTTCCCAGGTACACCTTGCACAACTGTAACAGATTAATGTTTCATACCCAACCGCCATGTGAGACTTGAGAAATGTAGCCTATGTGAGAAGCAGTTGTAGTGCCACCAGCAAAATGGCTGGATGTTCACGGTGGATTTCAGACATGCAGAGAAACAGCAGCAGGTTTTCTTCTCTTCAGTCAGTCCTTTTTAAAACAGCATTAAAACGCATCCAAATGCCAGCCATTCTAAAACTCTTTGCCATACCAAGAAAATGAGGTAAGTAAAATTAGTGGGAATTGTGAACAGACTCCATTCTACTGAGACATATTAGCAAAACAGCTCCCCTGAGACTGCCTGGCTTTTAGGAGAAGGCATCTAAACTATTGTAGTGGAAAGAAGATGAGATCTCATGATTTAATCATAAGGCACAGGATTTTATTTTAGATCTTGAGTTCTCACAATTCCATTATTTTATATGGAAATTTCACTGTTTTCTTAAGGCCATGCCCTAGTTGCTTATTATTTTACCCAGTTCTCCTTGAAGACCAGGTTTGATTTTTTTTTTACAAACATTGTACTGAAGCATCACTTATACATTTATTATTCAAACAAAACATTATTCAAACAAGGAAAACTGCATAACCCAAAACAAATGTAACGAAGTCCAAACAATCTAAATAGTGATAAGAGGGAGCAAAATAAGCCAGTATATTGAAGCACGGGAAATATAAAAATGTATTTGAGTTTTGAAAATACATTAAAAACATTGAGCTGAAGATACTTCCAGTTATTTGCCACTGCTTCCTGATTTGAAAATCCCCAAACTTTGGAGAGGATTCAAAGTCTGTTACTTTTTTTAAAACTCCAAGTAAAAACAATTTCCTACATGACTTTCAAAGTGGCAAGTTGTATGTGTTTGGGTTGTGGGACCTGAGATCTTGATGCTGCAATCTTAGTATTAGATATTTCTACTTCCCCTTCCTTTGTCTCAGCAGACAACCACAAAGTGTCTATCTCAGGCTAGGGAATGAGATAGGCGTCTATGGAGGTAGGCACAGTTTGCTCATCATGCACAGTCTTTAGATGGTTTGAATAAAGAATTATGAGCACGGTTTGTATGTGTTCACTAGCACCTTTTCGCCCAAGCCCTATACCTACTAGTCTGTAAAGTTCTTGTGTTGCTGCTGTAACTCACACACCTGCCGGGTGTGGTTAAATGTCCCATGTGGTGGCACTTAGACCACTTACAGAGAGAAAGAATGAGTTTCCTCTACAGCCTGAGCTGAGAGCCATTTGGCTTTTGGATGAAACAGTAGAGGCTCATGCAGTAACGTCTGGACGTCCCAGGTTCAGTTCCATCTGTTAATGATACACTGCTGCTCCCCCAGAGTCATGTGCAAGTAATTTTCATTAGCACAATTGTTATCCCCAGTAAATCAACTCTGTTCCTCCATATATATCAGATCCCTCCCACTGAGTAAATCTCTTGTGAGTGCCCCATGCCCCTAATCATTTCTGTCCTCTAACAAACCAATCCTGAGTGCTAAATAGTATTAATACATTCTCCCCTTCACCTCTTTGCAGGGCAAGGCTCTTTTCCCCTTCCCTGTGCTTCTACAGCTCCTATATTTGGGCCCCGTTCCTTGCAACTCCCCATTTTTCTCCTGTGACAACAATCATAGCTCTGATCTTTCTGTCCCAACACTCTCTACATCTCATGAAAAACTGGCTGTGGCTGAGCCCTTTGCTCTTTAACTTTCCATATCTCCTAATGGTGCTTGGGCGGCTCTGCTCCTTCTCCCATCTTTTCCTGTTACTTGCACTTGCTCCCACCCTTCCTGTCTGCTCCGGAGAAGCTGAAAGTGTTTGTATTGCTCCTTGGGGGAACAGTGATCTCAGCTCTGTGCCTTGGCTGGGGCAGACCAGGTGAGCTAGCCTAACAGGATGGTGTCAGCCGACGGTCAGGGCAATGTGTGTGTGTATGTTTCCGAGAAAAGGTTTAACGTCCGTGTCTTTACTGCTAGGACCGGGGTCCCATCGCAGAGGGTGGCCAGCAGGCCAACAGACGCCCCGAGTTTATAGGAAGAGCTTATTACACCTTAGATTTCAGCTGCTAGAATTCGTAATTCCTTCACAGCGGGCAGCCTTGGGGAAAGACTGAAAGGTGCCCCAGTGGATTGTGCCACCTGGGTGTGACACAAATCCAAACGCCCAAGCTCTCCCTATATCTGTCCCTAAGACCGGCTGAAGTTCTTTTAAATTGTGCTTGGTTCTGTTACAGCAACTGAAGGAGTCAGGTTAAAGCTTAAACAGTTACAGGTTTATTGAGGAAGCTTATAAATCATATGGTTGCAATGGCTATTGCTCTATTTCTTAACTACTAGCAAAATATAGATCTTAAAAATGGTTATAAAGAAGATAAAGATAGGAAAATAGAAATAATGGTACCAAGTAACAGCTTACTCTTTCTATGTGTACACTTAAGACAGAGGACCACATCCAGGTACAATTTTTACCCCCTTCTGTGCCTCTCGACTCCAGCATGTCAGGCCAGGGCCGGTCCCTCAATTCCTAGGAAAGACAAAAATACGAGGTGGGCGTCCCCATAGAACCTCGGGAGGTCAAACACCTAACCCGACCAGCAGGTAGAGGGTAGAATGACACTCAAAGTGAGTGTGTGCTGGACCTATCTTATATACCCATGGGGTCATGTATTTCTCTTTCTTGTCTGTCATGCCAAATGGGGCTGGTCTATCTTTTGTGAGACCAGTTCTTACAAGGGAGTTGTGAACTTAATTTACACTTGTAAGAGAGATAACTAAATTGGAATTACTGGGGATTCTTTTCTCAGTGGGAAATTCCTCTCCCAGGGACTGTGTGTGTGTTCGAATCAACATGGGTGCCAGCCGGGGGCAGTTCTCGCAGCCTCGAGGCCAGCTTACTGACTTAATCGCTCTCTCCCCGCATATCTGTTTTTTTCAGCTTCTCAGGATCAGATGAGCCAGCATAGACTATGCTGATTTTATTGCTCCTTCTCTGTCCTGTATGCTTCAGGAACCTCAGAGAGGCAAATAAGATAGATGTGATGGGGGGGAGAGGGTGTCTGTCTGGCTACAGATGGAGTGGTGAGAAGCCCCAGAGAGCAAGAAGGAGAGTGTCAGTGGCTTTGTCAGCACTCCAAAGGGTCTTCTGTGACTGCACATCTCATATGGTTTATTATGTAGGTGTCCATATTTGTGTAAACACCTGTCTTCATTTAGAACCTAATGTATTTTGCTTTGGACAGAAGCTTTTCATATAAAGGGTGTAATGTATTCCTTCAGTTTGTTTGTGAAACTGCCATTAACATTGATATGTGTTATATGTGTTTGCCGGAGCAGAAACTTTCTTCCTATATTCTTAGCATGGGGCAATTTCTGTTTCTAGTTTAAAAAAAATAGTTTTTAGAATGGCCATGGTGTGAAAATGGGAAATCACACACACAGTTGTGTTTCAGTTACTCTTCTGTATTGCGCTAGAGCAGCATGGCTGTGCTCAGTAGCAAGTAGGCCTTAGTGCAGCCAAAATGGGTTTATTTTGAAACGAACCCAGTAAAATCAGCTGTGTTGTTTTGTCAGTAAATAGATTGGTGTGCAGCATAGTGCCCCTGAGTAAATTGCCAGCGGAAGGCATTGAACATCAGACTTCTGGATCTCAAAACGTGAGACTTTATTACCTGAGTTAAAAGACCTAGGTTATGGCTGTATGAAGCTCATTGACCTCTCTGGGCCCAGCCACCATTAGAAGGGATAGAGCACTATAATAAGTAGGAATGAAGAACATGCACATCTCTCCATTGTGCTTGTGTGACCTTAGTGTTTACTGTCTCCCTGTGATACCCCGGGGCAAAAAAGAATCCAATCTTGATGCTTCAGCCAGAAATGTAAATATATTCTCACTTTTTAAAAAATTGAGAACATGTAGTAATAAAATGGATTAATTTCAATACGGACAGTACATGTTACCCATGTGTGTGTGTGTGTGTATATACATATATATATATATATATATAAACAGCCATAATGTGTGTATCTGTGACAAATTGAAAGTCTTGTAAAATGCATATTTATCACACACCTCAATGACAAGCTCTTACTAATTCTTCTGCCCAGTATTTATTCAATATGTGAAGAAATTGAAAAAGCTGCCATTAATACAAGAAAAGCAAGTGGCTTAAAATGTTCCTTGTCTCCTCCTGAATTGTAGAATTTTGTCATCAAAATTACACAGTTTTTCAACATTCTTTTTGGTAACCTGTATAACTTATGTCTAATAATATAATACAATACAATAATTCTGAACACCTTCTCATTTAAAAAAAAACATTATCATGTGGAATATAAAGGGATTTCCTATCACTTTGTCCACCTATAAATGCCACATCACAGAAAGCTAAGATTCTACTAGAAAGTTCTGGACACTGTATTTTAGTTGAAAGATCTATGAGTAAATGTAAGTCTAAACTGGGTTTATGAAGTCATATGAACCTTTGATTGGTTTGTCCACAGAATTTTCATGTGGGTTTGCCTTACCAAACTGATTTCTTGTTGGAGGTCATTGTAAATTTTGGAGACTACAGAATATTTTAATATCCAACTAGTGAACATTTAACATCATTAACAGAAAATCTAATGCTATGTCATTTTCTGATAGTAATGCTAAGATATATACTTTTAAACAACTGCTTTAAAGTATATGCATGTTACAATATAGCACCAACTCTTCACTTTTAATCATAAAACACAATCAACAGTTGTCTAAGCAAAGTTCCTGTAATGAACACAACAGTCTATTTTTCAAGTGTTAAAGCTATCCACTTGGAAAAACTATACAAGATATAAATATTTTTTTCTCCATTTTTTAAAAATTGACCATCAGTAGATCTTCTATTTGTATTACTGTGTGAAATTTTGTCAACATTGGGAAAACAATTTGTAGAGCAACTCACTTTATCTTTTAAAATTGTGTTGTATATTACAAAATTTCTATTAGCAACATTTTTGCAAATTATATTAATGTGAAATGCTTGCATTAGAAAATGGAGCATGAGCCTATACAAAAACCAATGCAATGGGGTCTATTAAACCCATAAGCTGTGTCTACATTGGCAAGATTTTGTGCAAAAGCAGCTGCTTTTGCTCAAAAACTTGCTGCCTGTCTACACTGGCCGCGAGTTCTTGCACAAGAACACTGACGTTCTAATGTAAGAATTCAGTGCTCCTTGTGCAAGAACTATGACGCTCCCGCTCAGGAAGAAGCCCTCTTGCACAAGTGTTCTTGCACAAAAGGGCTTCTTCCTGAGCGGGAGCATCATAGTTCTTGCACAAGAAGCACTGAATTCTTACATTAGAACGTCAGTGCCAAAAAAAGTGATCTTGCGCAAGAGGCCAGTGTAGACAGGCAACATGAATTTCTTGCGCAAGAAAGCCCGATGGTTAAAATGGCCATCAGAGCTTTCTTGCGCAAGAGAGCATCTACACTGGCACGGATGCTTTTGCACAAAAGCACATCTCTTGCACAAAGGCACATGCCAGTGTAGATGCTCTCTTGTGCAAATACTTTAATGCAAGAACTCTTGCGTTAAAGAATATTTGCGCAAGATCATGCCAATGTAGACGTAGCTTTAGTGTTACTGCGTAGTAAATACAGAATTCCCATTGCTGGCCTTTAACTCACAGTTAAACATTTGTTAAAGGTGGGAGAGGTCATACCACTCAGTTTATACCCTTGCTGGTAGCCAGAGGATCTGGTTCAGCAGGACTGGATATTGGGGAATCCCAGTGAGCAAGAAGGTGGGCGTCAGTATCATGATCAACACACCTAGAAACAATACCATGGGTTCTTCTGTGACTTGTATCCTATCACAGTTGTGTCCTGTAGTCAACTGCATCTAAAAACCATTAATATATATATAATATATCTTTAGATTAGTTCAGAATGAGGTAATGAATGTTAAATCATTACTTGAAATCTATGTCTCCATTAATTATTGATTTAACTAGAAACTCGTGTGCTAGCTCATTCAAAATGAGACAGATCTTTTACAATGATAAGAAATCTGCGTTTTCATTTTCAATCTTAGATATTTAAAAAAGGGTCCTTATGTGCAGTATTCATCAGGTAATGTATGAGTTTCTTCCAGTCAATGCTAGTGTAAGACAGTCTGTCGTTAATTAGCATGCATTACCAGACTTTGATTACACTGGCTCTTTGACCTATTTTTAACAGAAACTAGGGCAGTCCTTTAGATTGCATTTCTATGTCTCTGGACACCCTGCTGTGTTACGTTCTCCATATTTGACATTATAATACCCATATACAGTGCCAAACTACAGAATATTCCCTTGGGGGTTTTCACTGAAACACAGATGTAGCAGATGTCTGCCCACTCTGAAGCACACAGTGGCTTCTGATAACAGTCACACTTGCAATAAATGATTCTTCTGCATGGCTTATTAAAGGCTGCTTTATTCAAGAGCACTATTGAGAGCGTATAGTGTAGCAGATCCTTCTGGAAAGAATGATTTTAAGAATAAAATGGGAAGACTTTACATACTGTAGCTCAGGCTGCAAAGATAACTACAACTGTATATTATTAAATATCTAAATATGAACTAATACATCATTAAATATGTGCACCCTGTGTTATTCATGAACTAGTTGCATGTTCATTGCTAAGGGGAAAGAAATTAGAAGTTTGAGCTATATCCAATAGAATATCCAATAGAACATTCTAATATCCAATAGAATATTTATTAACTCCTGTTTATTGTGACTGACTATGCTAGCAATGGGTTTCAAGACATTTTAAACTTTATAGGTTTGAAATATTTGTCAGGCAGACCAGACCAAACCCTTTTATTTTATTGTATTTAGAGCGGTTCTTTAATGGCTGACTTTACCTTGGGGGAGGGGAGGTCTAAGAGGTCTAAGAGTGGCAGTTCTACCCAAGCTAAGCAATCAAATGAGCTGAACCATGCCAAAAGAAGAGTGGGGAGTAAAGGGCAAGTGAGGGTAGAATCAGTCCTAGAGCACTCAGAAGGCAACTGTTAGAGTGACAGGAGGAAGGGGACAGGGAAATGATGGTCAGAAGCTGGGGGCGGGGAAGGGGGAGGGAGAGAAGGCAAAGCAAAACAGGGGTCTATAGAGCAGATATTAAGAATGGAAAGGATATTTAACTATGGGGAGAGGTCTGACCTGGATTCTGAAATAGAGGCTAGGACAGAGAGGCAAACTTGGATAGCAGACAAAGGATATGTCTACACTATGCAATTTGAGCTATGCAAATTGCATACATTATTTCGTGCTTATTTTGAGATAGTCTATTTCAAAATTTGGCACTGTCTACACAGCGCCAAATTTTGAAATAGACTGCTATTCCAACAAATCCCTTAATCCTTGTGGAACAAGGTTTCCCGGGATGTTGGAATAGCATGCTCATTGTTTTGATTACATTTTGAAATAATGAGTGCACTGTCAAGATGCGGAAAATGCTATTTTGGGATACGGGAAGTATCACAAAATAGCGCCGCAGTATAGATGTACCCAAAGGTACCAGCTGATGTGAAAGGGATATTGAAGGAGTTAGAATAAATGATGGAAAGATGAGCTTTGTGGAGAGAGTAGGGGATTGAGGAGGACTGATAGTCTTAGAATTGAACATGGCTGAACTATATTTACCCTTTTCCAGTGGGCTAAAGTTAATCTGAAAATCATTGGAACCAGTACCTTACACACACATAGCAAAGACTTTCATTCAAATGTTATAATACCCACTTCTGTTAAAAATAGTTCTGACTATGAAAAATACACTGGTCACCTGATATCCCCATGGGCATGCCATGCCTCTTGGACTCTAGACACTGACCTCACCATATCACTGAAGCCTTTTTTCCCCTGTGCCATTAGGTCCTGCCAATCCACCCTCCATCTCTGTGCTACTTCCATGAAAATGCCACTCTTGAGTAGTAGGATTAGCATGTCGGTGGTGACATTTCCCCTTAGCCTCTACTTTTCTTCTCCCTAAACCCCCACTGAGCTCCTTGCATTATTTGCATACAGTAATCAGGAGAGATTAAATTAAATGAGCCACCAAATTGTGATACCAAGTCATGTACACACAGACAAACTGGCTAGGATGAAAGAAATGTCTCTCACAGCTCACTAGACTGGACCAACAAAAATATATTGACAGCTTCAGAGGGGTAGCTGACTTAGTCTGTAACTGGAAAAACAACGAATAGTCTAGCAGCACCTTAAAGACTAACAAAACATGTATATGGTATTATGAGCTTTTGTGGGTACAACCCACTTCTTTCTTTATTTATTTATTCTTTCTTTATTTAAAGGGTGCATAGACCATCTCTATCTGCACTTAGATCCCAAAAGTTTCCTGGATCCTTCTAAGTTCTTGGGTTTAGAACTGAGAATGCCATAATGATAGGGGTTTGATTACTTTGAGAGGCAAGGATAAAATATCCAGGGTGACTCCTGGGCTATGTCTACACTGGCGGGTTCATGCGCAAGAACATCTTTCACAAGAGTTCCTGCACAAGAACTCTTGCACAAGAACACATCCACACAGCCATGTGCTTTTGTGCAAGAATATCCATGTCAGTGTGGATGATCTCTTGCGCAAGAAAGCTCCGATGGCCATTTTAGCCATATGGCTTTCTTGTGCAAGAAATCCCTGCCGCGCGTCCACACTGCCCTCTTGCGCAAGAGCTCTTGCACAAGAGGGCTTACACTTGTTAGAAAAGAGCATAGCTCTTGCGCAGAAAGCCCTCTCTTCCCACACTTTACTGTAAATCTTCTTGCGCAAGAGCAGGCGGACCGTGTGGATGCTCTGCGGGTTCTTGCACAAGAACAGCCAAATAGAGCTATTACCAGATTGAGATGCCATTCTTCATGAAGGACTTTGAGTCCCTTTTGAACTGGGGGTCCTATTCAATCTAGTTGGTTTCTGGTTCCTCAAGCAGTAGCATGGACCCCAGCACCTATCCTTGCCTGCTGCTATGACAGAAACAAATTCTGTTGATCTTGATCTTTTCTTTGATAATCTACAGACGGTGAGCCCAGCTGAGTTTTAGTCTCTGGATTTCAAAGAAAATATAAAGGGGGAGGGAGAGGGACTGATTATATCCCCAATAACTTCAATAGACTTGCAATTGACTTTAACAGGAGCACTTGGAAATAGAAAAGATGAAGAGGAAAAAGGCTTAGAAAAATAAAATGAGAAATAGAATTCATTAGTCTTTTTAACACACTTGCAAAATGTTTTGCAGGTACCTTTACTATACTTGCATCCCTCTTACCTGGCCTTTGGATAATAAAGCTATGTTTTCACTGTACCTTGCAATGTAATTTTCTGTTCCTGATTTTCTAATAAATTACCTACTGTGCAACTGCTTATAAAAAGCAAGAAGTGATTACATACCTAACTGTGGTTTGGAAATAATGCTGTGTGCATTAAATAAAGGATTTTTCTAGTAAAATACCTACAAACACATGCTGCATGCATGTGCAGGAAGTCGTATGTAAAACAGTTTCAGATTGTGAAGGGGTCACATTGAAACAGACAACCTTCAGCTCGGTTGTTTCTTTTTTTTAAAATGTACACGTAACCTTCCCGGTAGGGGGGCACTCTTGCTGCATAGACTATTATTAGCATGGAAAAAAAAGGTTCCACAAAAGGTTGGAAAATAGGGATTTAGATGAAACATTGGAATACTAAGTATTGTCAATGGGATTGTGAAATGTCAAAAATTAATGGGGTTTCTTATTGAATTTACCCTTATAAATGAATATTCTAGCTCTTCAATATAGGTGTAGTTTTGTATGCCAGCACATTACTTCTCTAGAGCCTTAGTACCATGACTCCTGTTAAAGTTCAAATCTACTAAATCACATATGGAAAGATCTTCACTGCTAGGACTTCATGATAAATTCAAATCTGACTCAGTTTCCCCTTCTGTGTAAATGTGTATAATTATGTCAGGGGGTGTTATATGGCTTCATGACTTAATGCTTCTGTAGTTCTCTGAAGGTGAAAATCAACCAATGATCAGTTTTCGCAGGTATGGAGCATCCATCACACATAATTAAAGATGGAAAATTCATCCATGTGCACAATATGATATGAGCAAAAAGAATTAATTCTGTTTGTAGCTAGACTTCCAGCTGTGTCATACAGGTGCAGGACTCTATCCACATGGCAGTTGGCAGGTTCAGGGCCAAAGGCAGAAGATAATAAAGGTCTAATTTCAGTCTTATTGTCATAGGCAGCATGCTTGCTGAGTAGTGGGATATACTAACTGCATGAAGTAGACCAGTGGCTATTCCAGTCTGTAGTATCCTTTTCAGGAGTCTGATTTATCTTGCGTGTCCCAAATTTCATCTCACTTAAAAGCTACTTACTTACAAAACCAAATAAAAAAATACAAAAGTGACATAGATACCAGTACAGGTTGGATCTCCCTCGTCCGACATCGTCGGGACCTTGCCAAACCAGGGGAGCTCCCCTGCAACCGGCCCCCAAGTTCATCGGCAAGCTGGTTGGGCTGCTTGCCCAAGTGCTTCTGGCTCCATGGGCAGCACAGGCTCTGGCTCTTGCCAAGTGGCAACCAGGAGCAGCTGCAAGGCTGAGGTTCTGACCCTGGCACTTGTAGCCAAGTGCACCTGTAGGTTTGCAGCCCCAGCCCTGGCCCTGCACAGCCAAGTACAGCTGTAGGGCTGCGGCTCCAACCCCAGACCCGTGCAGCCAGGGGCAGTGGCAAGGCTCCAGCCCCAGCCTTGCACTCCCAGAGGTTGCCCTGGGGACTCTGGCCTTGTGCTGCTCTGGGGCTCCGGCCACAGCCCTACTCTCCCGATGGCTGCTGGAGGGCTCTGATCTCAGCCCTGTGCTGCTAGGGGTTGCTGCTGGGCTCCAGCTTGGTCCTGCACTGACCCCAGACAGGCTGGCAACCCTGATGCCCTGCCCAGCCAGTCTTCCTGCCCTTTGGCTCCTGTGCTCTCTGCTCCAGGAGCATCCATAGTCCTGCTGGACCACAGATGTTGCTGGACCAGAGTGCTGGTTTTTGGAGGTACTACGTCTACTGAAAAATTATTTACTTTTGCATTTTTACCATATGATTATAAAATAATTGGAGTATAAATAATGTACTTAACATTTCAGTGTATAGTATATGGACACTATAAGCAAATAGTAACAAAATTTTAGTTTACTTTTTATTTAACCTAGTATAAAACTAGATAGTCAGACATCTTACTCTATCTCTTTCAACTTGGGTTGATATATCCCTGGACGATCATTTTGTACCCCCAATTATAAATATATTCCTGGATGAGAACCATTGAACTAGTTCACACAATATGGTAATATTGATAAGGTTGCAGTCTTTCAGCACTTCATATAATAGTTTGTTTTTAATACCATAATTACTGAATACAAGGCAAATAAAACTTGGACGAAAACCTGACATTTCTTGCAAATAGCTTAAAAGAAATTAAACGCATTTGGCAAAAGGTCCTTTTGTAGATTCATAATATAGCTACTGACCTAGCTCTGACCCTGACCCTGGGAAACAGTGTCTCTTTATGTAGCTCCAACGTACTGGCTTTGTTCCGTAGTGCCACCTTCATGGAAATGTCATGCACTCCTCTGATCAATGAATGATTTTTGGAAAATTTCAGCTAAAACAGTTCAGCCATTTCCAAGAAAGAAGCTAGAGAAAATATATTGTTTTGCTCATGTTAAAACATCGTGATGTTTTCTTTGAAAAACTCTCAGTCACATGCTTTGGAGCAAGGACTTGAAATTTGGCAAGACGGGTGGCCTTTGTGGCAGGAATGTGCCTTTTGTTGACCCTGTAAAAATCTGCCCAGATTGGGCCAAGCTATTGTACGCCTTTGAAAAAAAATGCATTTTACACATGCTCAGTAGAGACCTTTGATTTTAGTAGCTGAGTTTTTTTGACTGCTAAATAAGGGACAGGCATCACATACTGAATAATGAGGAGAGAAAACAATGTTGAGTAGCTGTTCATTGTGCGAGCAGCATCCATCTTGTGCACTGTGTGAGACAAGTGTCTTGTGGTGGGGGAAAAGAATCTGTGGTCTAGATTATAATTTGCTTTTGCAATGAATGCAGGCGACTGGATTAGGTGACCACACAACGTCCCTTCCAGTCCATGGCTCTATGATCATGTCATTTAAGTTTGTCAAAATTCATGTGCACAAGGGGAGCTAATGAAGATTGCAGACACTGTCTTAATTCTGGCATTTCCTCACTATTTTGAGTGTTTGATCTTTTCAACTTTAATGTTCTTTTTTAATGTGCTTGTGTGAATAATATTATGCACTTCCCTTAGGAACATGACTAGTCCAGCTAACAATTGTAGCATCATTGGGAGGCCACTAAATCTGTTAGGGCACGTCTACACAGCAGAGCTAAACTCAAAATAAGCTACACAACTTGAGCTATGCTAATTGCGTAGCTTAAGTCAAAATAGTTTATTTCAACTTTTGGCGCTGTCTACACAGCAGTTATTTCAAAATAGAGCCCTTTCCCCCCAACTTCCCTTTCTCCTCTTATGAGGTTTACAGAAGTTGGAGTAAGAAGCCTGTTTTTTCTCATTTATTTCAAAATAACAGACTTGCTGTGTCGATGCTCACTGACATTATTCCAAAATAATGCTGCTACGTAGACATGCCCTTAGTGAATAATGAAATGTCTTCTTAAGATTGCAGTCCTGTTGTGGATATGTCAGTAAGCACATAATGGAGTTTTATTTGTTCAGATGTTTTTGATCAGCTTTGCTATAAACTGCAGTATAGTACAAAACCTGAACTTTATAAAATGTGTACATGATAGTCATGAGTGGGAGGGGTAGGATGATCTTGTGGTTGAAACACAGGATTGAAAATCAGGAAGAGCCTAGGGTACTGTTCCAGACTCTGCCACTACTTCCTGTAAGACCTTGGGCCAGTCATTTAGCCCAAAGTGTTCAGTAATTTTGGATGCCTCAATCTTTACGGGTTATTCTTGAACCCTACAATATACCTTTTAAGGTTGGCACTCATACTGATGGCCTGATGCTCAGAAGTGTTGATAGCTGAGTATTTATTCCCTCTAAAGTTAGTAGAAGTTGCAAGGGTTCAACATCTCTGAAAATCAAACCCTGTAATAGTGGGTTGAGATTTTAGTCTCTCATGGCTAAATTAATGAATGTTACTAATGTGCTTGAAGATTCTCGGAATGAGGGTGATGGATAAATGGATATTATTTATATTTGCTATTGTCTTGACTACAGTAGGCTCTGGGGAAGAATTGTGGATAATTACACAGCTTCCATTTAATAGCCCGCAGGGCTCAGATGGATTATGTATAGCTATACTGCCCCCCGTGCTAGATTTTCATAGAACTTGTACTTTTATCAGAATTTCATTTTTATTAGACTTGTAAATATTTTAAATTCATTTTTAAGGGTAATGCATATTTTCAATTTCTAGTGGAGAAATAACTTCAGGTATTAATTCTTGACTGCCAAATTCTTAGTATTTTGTATTAAAGAATTTTGAATCATGCACTGAAAAAAGCCAACACCCACATGTGAACCACTGCCCCAGTTGTAGCATAATCAAACTACAGGCCTCAAATGTGACTCCAAAGTGCTTTCATAACTTTGAGCCAAGCCCTGCTCCCACTGAAATCAATTGGATTTTTGTACTACTAGTGAGCTCATGGTTTGGCAATTGTTTATGACTCTGCAAGGACTCTTATTACTCTCAAATACCACTTATCTGAAGTTTTTCCTTCACACTCTTTTGCCAATGGAATTTTCTGCCATCTGTTTTTGGGTGGAGTGACAAGTTGATTTGCTGATGAAAGTAATCCAAACACACACACACACACAAATGCCATTTGAAGTGTCATTGAGTATTAAATGCAAGTTGTGATCGCTTAAAGTGTACATTGAGTGTGTGTGTGATGACAAAGCTCCAAAACTGACACAGCAGAAGCTCTCTATGATCTGTATTCCAGGGCTCACTGGCATGCCAAACCATTTCTACTGGGTGCAAATGCAGAGGTCTGTACCAAGACAAGTCTTCTTATCAAGCAGAACTGTACGGAAATACCTGAGCCATATAGACTATACTTCTGTAATATAATTTACTTACTTTAAAAATGCTTCCTATTTAAGGCTAGGGATTATTTTTTTTAATCCAATATATTTCTTCAGCTTTGAACCTAATAGCAGTTTATTTTGGATCACTACTATGTGAGCAATAAAACAAAGGGAAACTTATCTGTCGATCATGATTGTTAATGATGAAATACTGTGGCATTCTGGTAGCACATTTGTGCTTATAGTATTTTAAAAGCTTGTGTCTATTTTGAAGAATTTGTACTCAATTACTACAATGGTGGATGTAGAATAAGAACCTGAAGAGAACATCTAGAAGATATACCCAGGGAGGAACTCATTTGTGTGCTATAATAGGAGAACAGATATGAGAGAATCATTGCAGAATAAAGGTACCATATGTATTTCAAGCAAGAGAAGAGCTTCAGGTATTCCAGAAAACTCTAATTGTATATTGTAATGGGTTGGAGCACATAGTTCCCCTTGAGGCTATCATCCAGACTGCTAATCATACCACTGAGCTTGTCTTCTTGCCCTTGCTCTAGTGTTCCCCACCACCCTGTCCTGCTCGGTCAGAAGCTCTGGTTTCTAGCAAAGGCACAGAGTTGGGATAACAGTCCCGTAGAAGAGCAACACAGATGCTGAACCAGCTGTGTTCTGTGAAGGCTCAGCTATAGGCCGTGACAGCATCCAGGAATACAATCCTCAAAAGAGACCAAAACCCCAAATAAATCCATCTTACTCTATATAAAAGTTTTACATAGAGAAAGCTCGTAAGTTCAACCCTTTATCAATGAAAAAGAAATATCCACAGTGGTTGCTCCTCTTCCTCAAGTAACAATTATTTTCATTGGGCTTGATAATAAACAAGAGCATTTGTATTAAGTATAAAAAGTAGGGTTTAAGTGAATGCAAATGAAAACAGACAGATCAAAATAAGTTAATAAGCCAAGATAAACAAAACACGTTTAGCCTAATATGCTAAGAATCTTGTTGCATGCAAATTCTTACTCTAAGGCTATGTCTAGACTGCAGACTTCTTTCGAAAGAGGCTCTTTCAAAAGCATCTTTCGAAAGAGCCTCTTTCGAAAGATCGCGTCTAGACTGCAGGTGGATCTTTCGAAAGAGCAATCCGCTTTTTCGAAAGAGAGCACCCAGCGAGTCTGGATGCTCTCTTTCGAGGAAGCCCTATTTACATTGAAGAACGCCTTCTTTCGAAAGAGGAACTTTCGAAAGAAGGCGTTCTTCCTCGTAAAAAGAGGTTTACCGCCATCGAAAGAAAAGCCGCGTTCTTTCAAAATAATTTCGAAAGAACGCGGCTTGAGTCTGGATGCAGGGGAAGTTTTTTCGGGAAAAGGCTACTTTTCCCGAAAAAACCCCTGAGTCTGGACACAGCTTAACAGTAGTTCTAATCATCTTTTTCACAAGCTAGATAGCCTCTTAGCTTGGGCCCAGTTCTCTCCCCTGTTCAGTCTTAGATATTTCCAGCAGGCATCTTGGTTGGTAAGTGAGGGTTCCCTGGCATCTGGCCACTTCCCTATTGATTGTGTTTGGTACCCCCTCTTTATATCCTCTTTGCCCAAGCCAGTAATTATTTTGTGTTCAGTTCAAACTTTTCTCACCTTGGGTGAATAAGCACACGATCTAAAATGGGTTCCAGCAAAAGATGACCTGGCCACATGTTTTGGCAGGACATAAGTACATAAGAATGACCATACTGTATCAGACCAAAAGTCCATCTAGCCCAGTATCATGTCTGCTGACAGTGCCTAATGCCAGATGCCCCAGAGTGAATAAACACAACAGGCAATCGTCACATATAATCCCTCTCCTGTCATCCATTTCCCAGACAGACAGTGGCTAGGGACGCCATTCATACCCATCCTGGCTAATTGATGGACCTAACCTTCATGAATTTATCTAGCTCTTTTTGAACCCTGTTGAAGTCCTAGTCTTCACCACATCCTTTGGCAAGGAGTTCCACAGGTTGACTGTGCGCTGAGTGAAGAAAAACTTCCTTTCGTTTGTTTTAAACCTGCTACCTATTTATTTCATTTCCCTAGTTCTTATTATTATGGAAACAAGTAAATAACTTTTCCTTATTCACTTTTTCCACACCAGTCATGATTTTATAGACCTCTATCATATCCCCTCTAAGTGTCTTCTTTTCTAAACTGAAAAGTCCAAGTCTTTTTAATCTCTCTTCACATGGGACCCATTCCAAACCGCTAATCATTTTTGCTGCCTTTTTCTGAACCCTTTCCAATGCCAATATATCTTTTTTGAGATGAGGTGACCACATCTATACTCAATATTCAATGTTGACATACCATTGCTTTGCATAGAGGCAATAAGATATTCTTTGTCTTATTCTCTATCCCTTTTTAACATGATTCTTAACATTCTGTTTCCTTTATAACATTGCTTTGCTTAACTTTTGTAAGCCTGGACCAATGAGAGTCCAGCTTATGGGGGAAACAAGACTATTCACAGGTTATTGGTTTAAGTACCAAGCCATTATATTTCTGGAGTATCATTAATGACCCTCATTAGCACATCCAGATTTATAAACAGATTCATACTTCATATTTCTTACGTCACACACAAGAATGATACATGCACGAAATAGAATATACTTATTTAGCAGATTCTAATGTTAAAAATAAGTCACATGCATTTTGCCTAAAGTATCATCAAGTTATGCATATTCATAATCCAATTTTCATAAAGCATGGAGTGTATGACATATACAAAAGCTTCAGTTTATACATTGTTACAGTACTGTTTAGAAATGGTTTTACAAATGTACAGTGCTCCAGTTTTTAGAGAGATCTATTACTACATTTAGTGGAGTGGGCCTGAAGAGGAATTGTTATCCTCATCTCTGATCCTTCTGCTGGAAAGGAGAAGTCTGATTTCTGAATGGCAAAGCTTGTAAGAAACGCAGAGCCCCCAAAACAGTTGGGCTCAAATAGCTGCTTGCTTGTCTTGTACTCAAAGCAGGCCGTAAGTTTCTATCAAAACCAAATGTTACAGTCATATTCTCTCAGAATTGCACCAAATATGAATTTGCAGATGCTGCTTTATCCTTGGCTTCTGACATGTCTTCAAACCATTTCTGGTTCTTTTCTCATTCTGCCCTCATGAAGCCGCTTAGTTGCTGTTGTGGATGGTCTGGCACATCCTGAAAAGCAAAGCACAGTATTCACACTCAGCTGTGCAGATGAAACCCAACACTTTGTACAAAAATTCTAGCCTAGCTCTGGAAGAGGTGACAGACTAATGACACACCTACAAGACTGGTGACAGACTGTCAGGCCCTGGGCAATATGGGGAGGGTGTGGCTCCAGGCCCCTGGAAAGTGCAGGGCCTCGGACAGAAGGGATGGAGCTAGGGAAAGCGAGTCCTCTGCAGTGTCCTGGGCTCCACCAGCACCTTAAAGATCCCAGGGCTCTGGGTGCCACTGATGCCATGGTAGCAGCAGTAATGGCCCAGAGCCCCGGGCCCTTTTAAATTGGCAGGTCCCAGGACAACTGCCTCCTTTGCCCTCTCTCCTTGTCGCCATCAGTGGCCCTGCACACTCAAATCCACACACATCTCCTAATCAAGTCTGTGATAACCAATGTCTCAATAACCTCCAAGCTTAGTGACTCTTTCAAGTGTCAGGGTTAGAACTCAGTGCTGCTAGTACAATGCCCAATACGTTAGACTGCACTGCATCATTAGGAGGAAAGTATGGCAATGAAGTTGGGCTCCAATGGACCCATAGCACTAAATGTTCCCTTGGATTGAACATCCAGCACGAGACTAGTTAGACAGAGAACAAAATGTCTTATGCTTCTATTCTCTGTATTTATTAGGAAGGAAGCCATATGGTATTTAAAGAGCAGATGGACTCTCTGGAAATAATGTTGCTTGTCTTTTTCCAAATGTCAAGGACCTACTACACCATCAAAATATTGGATCACGTTTTTATGATTCTTATCAAAAGGATGAAATATATAGTACTTCCTCTTTGCTGCAGCCACTCCTTGTTTAATATTGAGTGGTATTGACAGGAGTGTTTCAGATTTTGAAAGGCAAGATAGATTTTCCATGCACTTATGCTGAGCAAATCCAAGAGCAGAAAATACCAAACAGTCCACAGAGTCCTAATACAAAGCGGCCTGTAAAGTTCTTATCTTTCTCACTAGGTGAGCTGTACATTTTCTGCATTAATCATTCCAACTGAAATGTGTTGCATATCTTGTCTTGTGCCTGAAACCAGGAGCTTACAAAAACAGGCTGAAAGGGAGCTAAAGCTATCAGGGTGTGGTTTTTTCTTTGTGGGTCAGACAATACCCAAATGAACAATATATATCCTATAACTGCCTCAGTTATTTAAAATGAGATCACGCTTCAACACAACCCCCTCCTTCCTTTCTCAAGAGGGGTTGCAAATCATCAAGCAATTGATTGGGGGAGAGCTCCTTTTTCTAATGTTTGTGTGGTTTTTTTAACTACTTAGGGACCAAGATTTGGAGAAGCCCTTCTGGCTCATGGAATCCATCTTCTGCTATTACAGACCACTTTGTCATGTCATAAAACTTGAAAATGGTACTGCTTTTACAAGATGCTTCATAAATAGCAGTCTAGTGAAAAACGCTGCTTATAATATAAGTGTGTTTGTGGCGTAAATCCCTGGTCATTGTCTTAATGGAACCCGGACACTTTCTTTTGTCCTTTCCTATCCTAATACCGGCAGGGTTAAGTATTTCTGGAGGCAGTTATTAGCATCTGGCACCCAGACATAGTTTGTTTCCCAGACTTTTTAATAAGCTAGAAACAAGACTGGAGCAATGAGGAATGGGGTGAGTGCCAAAATGTCTACATTGCTTTTGAACCACCCATAGCAATTACTTGAGGTGGTTTGTCATATTGTTGGTGTATAATGTATCTTTCCTCTCCAGGTATATTTTTGTGGGAATTTCAAGTTGACTTAAAATATTTTGTGATAAGCCTTCTGAACTGCAATCTCCGTTTTTAATGGTTTGATTGAAAACTCCAGTCTCCAGTGTTCTGGTACTCAGTTATCCACCCCTTCCATTTGAATTGCACACATTGCAATGATCAGTGAACCTTGAAATAATCAGGAATGAGATTCAGCTTTTTAAAAAAGTTTTTGTTTATGCATCCGAGGCCCTTACTGCATGAGCTATGGCCAGGCAGGCCGTGTGCAAAGCTTCCTACAGTATACTGTATCAAGTGCATCCTATTTTAAACTGTTGTTTTCCCATGCTCAACAATTATCTGCTTTTAATCTGGGTTTTATGTCAATCTGGGTTTTCAATCTTTTGTTTTATGTTAATATCTTAGGCTCTGTTCTCTGCTCGCCACAGTAGGGGGAGAGGTGTGAAAGAGGGCTGCTAAAACCGACACACTCTTTAGCCATCCTGGCACACATTAAAAACTAACCTGCTCCAGCTGGCAATGGTTCCCTGAGGCCTGAATGCCAGTTGAAGATAGCCACAGCACACCATGTTTTGGCCACACTCCTTCCTGTTCTTAGAGTCTCTATGGCCACCAGAGTTTAAGTAAAGATGGTGGCCATAGGATAAGGCTGTGGTGGCTGGTAGCCTCATGGATTGGTCTCTATGCTAGGCATATTCCCAGAAGAAGAGGTGGACTTCACTATTGTAAATACATTCACCTTAAAGAAAAACAACAAAGAAAAGTAAAGCCTTCATGAAAGAGCTCAGTGATAACATAGTAATGCTAATCTCAGCCGCTACAGTGACAAAGTCAAGGACAGAAAGGAGATGTAGCCTGAGCTAGTTTCTCAGCCATAGCGCTGATTTCTCCCAGATCAAGGCTGAGAGTAAAAAAGCAAATCCAGCGAGCAGGGATAGAAGTTCTCTCTCTGAGTTGCCACCAGTGCCAGACCTGGCATGTGTGAGACAGAATAAGAAGCTGAGCTGTCCCATCCCCACCCCCCACTTCCAGGCTCCTGGCCTGGCCGGTAGCTTCCCATGCCTGCTTGTCCACATAAGAATGGCCATAAGTTCCATCTAGCCCAGTATCCTGTCTGCTGATAGTGGCCAATACCAGATGCCCCAGAGGGATTGAACACAACAGGTAATCCTCACGTGATCCCCCGCTGAGGGTGTAGCAATGCTCCCCTTGGATAAGACAGTGCCCTTTGTCTAGGCAGCACATGTCCTTGACCAAAGCACATTGCCATCGTCTGAACTGAGACCTATGGTGTCAGCTCAGAGATTAGGACTTAGCTTCATTCACAGTGTCTCCTGGGATGCCTGCCCTTGTAACTTTTCTTCACAGCTGGGCCAGTTACGAGCTTGGCATGTCCCCCACTTCCCATGCCATTCTCTCGACTCTGTGGGATACACCAGAAGAGGAGAGCCCAGGAGAACCTGCTGTGGGAGCAGATGGCCTGCCTGCAGTTCATCATCCATGGGCTCCAGGAGGAGCGCCAGGAGCAGGCCACTCACTGGGAGCAGAGGAAGGCTGCCTAGGACCAGCTGGCATGCTAGCATGAGGTTATGCTCTCCTCCCTCACCTCAGTGATGGAGTGGACGGCCTTGTGCATGGATCAGGACATTATTCACCTCCCTGCTCCCCCCCCATGGCCTCCCTTCCTAACCTCCCCAGGGACCACCAGGGACCCAGAACATGTCAGTGGAACTTCTCGGGCCGCTGAAGCCTCCTGACCAACCCAGCCCCATTTCTGAGCCCTGCCTCCCCCCTCTTACCTCCTCCCCCATTCCAGGTTCTTTCCCCAATTCCTCCTCTGTTGTATATCCCTCCAGTAATCAGTCCTCTTGTTTCAGAAAAGAAGGGTTTATTAATTGCTCTACAAGGGTTGGGGGAAGGTGGGGTGGGGAGGAAAGGCACAAAGAGTGAATGCAGGGGCCCCTTGAGGAGAGACATGGGGGAGAGTCTCACAGATGGCGTGGGACGAAACTTTCCCTCAAGGCCTCTCTGATAAGCGCAGCCCCTTGATGTGATCTCCTGATGGCGCTAGTGTCCAGCTGCTCATATTCCCTGGCTAGACATTTAGTGTCTGACCCCACACCTGGCAGAAAAGTCTCCCCCTTGCTCTCACATAGGTTGTGGAGCACACTGCAGGCCACCACCATAAAGGGGATGCTGCGCTTGCTGAGGTCCAGGCGGATGAGGAGTCTCTAGAACCTCAAATGGCCGAGTACACACTTCATTGCCATGCAGCACTTGCTCAACCTGGCTTTGAAGGTCCAGGCTGCCTGTGTAGGGCTCTATGAGCCAGGAGAACAAGGGGTAGGCGTGTCGCCCAGGATCACAATGGGCATGTCCATCTCTCTGACTCTGATGGGATAAAAAATGCTGGCATGCATCTTTCGGAACAGCCAGGAGTCCTGGAAGATGAGGACATTGTGCACCTTCCCCGACCAGCCAACATTTATGTTGGTAAAGTGACCCTTCTGAGCCATGAGGGCCTGTGGCACCATGGAGAAAGTACCCCTTCCTATTTATGTAGTCCAAGGCACAGTGGTCCGGGGCCAGGTTGATGATGTGTGGGCTGTCTGTGCTCCCCCCTGCCGTTGGGGAAGCCCATGTCAGCAAAATCATCAACAATACTGTCCATCTTCCCCAGAGTGACAACCCTCTATAGCAGCACGTGGTTAATGGCCTTGGCTACCTGCAGGAGCATGGCCCTAACTGTGTATTTTCCCACCCCGAACTGGTTCCTGATGGAACAGTAGCTGTCTGGCATGGAGAGCTTCTGGAGGGCAATGGTGACCCACTTCTGCATGGGAATGGTGGCTCTCCTGTTGGTGTCTTGTCACCTGAGGGCAGGGGCAAGCTGCTTACAGAGCTCCAGGAAGGTGGCCTTCCACATGCAGAAGTTCTGCAACTATCACTGGTCATCCTATAGGTGCAGGGTGATGTAGTTCCACCCATCCAAATTGGTCTCCCGCCACCAGAAGCAGCTTTCCGAGGTGTCCAGGGGATTGAGGGTCATGGCAGCAGCAGGTGCGCCAGGACCAGAGTGATCAGGGCCTGCGGTCCATGCTGTCCTTGTCCTTCTGGAGCAGCAGCATGCAGGCAGTTTGGAAGTACAGGCAGTCCCCGGGTTACGTACAAGATAGGGACTGTAGGTTTGTTCTTAAGTTGAATCTGTATGTAAGTCGGAACTAGCGTCCAGATTCAGACGCTGCTGAAACTGATCAGTTTCAACAGCGGCTGAATCTGGACGCCAGTTCTGACTTACATACAGATTCAACTTAAGAACCCTAGGCATCCCCAAGTCAGTTGCTGCTGAAACTGATCAGCGGCTGATTCCAGGAAGCCCGGGGCAGGGGCTTCCTGTAGTCAGCCACTGGTCAGTTTCAGCAGCGGCTGACTTGGGGATGCCTGGGGCAGAGCAGCTGGGGTGCTGCTGGGTTGGTCCAGTAGCGCCGCCGCTGGACCAACCCAGCAGCACCCAAGCTGCTCTGCCCCAGGTGTCCTGATTCAGCCGCTGCTGAAACTGACCAGCAGTGGCTGAATCAGGACGCCTGGGGCAGAGCAGCTGGGGTGCTGCCGGGTTGGTCCAGTAGTGCCCAGAGCGGCACTACGGGACCAACCGGCAGTGCCCCAGCTGCTGTACCACAGGCGTCCGGAGCAAAGCCGCGGAGCACGGGGGCAGCGGGACAGCCCAGACGTGCCGTGGCTGTCCTGCTGCCCTCGGGCTCCGTGGCTTTGCTCTGCTTTGCTCCCCATCCCCCTGGTCTGCAGATCAGGGGTATGGGGAGCAAAGCGGCAGAACACGCAGGCAGCGGGCAGCGGGCAGCCCAGACGCGTCTGGGCTGTCCGCTGCCCGCGTGCTCCGCGGCTTTGCTCTGCTTTGCTCCCTGTCCCCCTGGTCTGTTTTGAGTGCTGTGGCATCCGCAAGGGCAACCAGAGCACACTGTATCCCTTTTTTGTCCTGCCAGGGCGGAGGTAGTAGGGGAGTGACGTGACTGTAGAGAGGAGCCCCTGAAAGCACGTGTCGCAGCTTGTTCGACCAAGCAGCCACAGGAAGTCTCTGCCCTCCTAGTGCCCTCCCCGGAGTGCTTCCAGGGGATTTTAAGTCTGAGGCAGGCTCTAATCAGTGTGGATGAGCTATTTCAAAATAATTCTAATTAATTTTGATGCTTCTTCATAGTGGGGACATGCTATTTCAATTTTGTAAAAGCAGAAGCGATGTTGATTTTACTTATTTCAAAATAATTTCCTAGTGTAGACATGTTCTGTGGGATGTCTGATTCCTGCAGTGACTGGCAATCAATTCCTCATGCAGCTTCTCTACCTCAGGGGCAGAGAGATTGAACTTGTGCTGGCATCTGCCAACAAAGTGCCCAACCTGTTCAAAAGAGCAGTTTCCCCTAATATCAAAGTTCACGGTGCTGCCATCTTTAATGTTTCATCATTCAGAGGTTGCCTCTCAACATGTACTTGGCTACAGTAGTGTAGAATGCTCGGGCTGCACAGAGGAACTTTCTTTTTTGCAGCAGGACCAGTCTCCCACCATCCCCTTGCTCTTCCAACATCTGTACAAGCTGTTTTGTGACCAAACCTAAAAATACTATTCATCCCTGTCAGCGCCTGAGTAAAAATATTTTAAATCTTTATATATTTACTCAAAACGAATGAGAGAAACGTAGGAATGTCTGAGTGCGGGAGGTAGCATGCTAATGAATGGGTCTCACACTCACTGAGGGGGACTTGACGTGTCTGGTGATGGGGAAGTTTTCTAACACACTGGGAAACCTCCTTTGCGGCTATGCTCTTTTGTTCCCCTGAATTTGTTTTATTGTCAAGGAGTGAAGTTTGCTTATAAGTTATTTGTCCAGAACTCCATCCAATTAAAGGAAGTGTATTACATCAATAAATAGGGTGCTGTTTAACCTAAAATTCTTCCCTTTCACTTGTGTATCTTTTGCATTAAATAGCTGCACCCACTAAACAGGGCCATACTAGCACTATAGTGCCAAAATAAAGTGTGGGGTGACTTGGGAGGATTTTGAATCTTTCAAACTCTTTCTTTGGGGAAGCGATAAGAGAGCTGTGTTAAAGCCCAAATCAGAGCCCTCTATTGCTGCCTTTGCTGCTTATTTTTTCAGTTGTCACTGGATAGGATCAAAGCATCTTTTTTTATTTAAAAAAATGTTGTTCTACATAGGACTTCGGCAGGCCCACTGATAAAGGGAGACAAAAAGGGCCTACCTCTTCCTTGAGTGCAGAGCTCTCTCCTCCCACCTTTTCCCTGTCTCCATAGAGTGGAGAGCTCCATGCAGAAGTGTCTATTCTGTGATCTTAGTGAAAAAAAATCCCGACCCTTATTTACTTTCAGGAAGGTTTTATGGCAAAGAAGTGCATGGATTATTAGAGGTCCACAGAGCACATGTTAGTGGAGACTTGGTTGCTTGCCCTTGTGATTCTGTCTCCTCAATGTTTATGTTCAGAAGGAACAGTGCTTTAAAGATTGTTTAAAATACATTACATTTATAATGCAGTGTATTACTTTTCCATGCAGGCAGTTACTGTGGTTGTCTCGGGAATGTTCTGGAATCACAAAAGGGTGTGTGTGTCAGAGTCAGTGAGACAATTTTAATATAAAGTTGTGATGCACACTATTAAGTTTGGGAAACTTTGCTGTAAGTTGTAAAATCAATATTTGGACTACTCGCTATCCTTTATGAGGTGTAAAGTTTTGAAAATGCAGTATTAGTGTGTCTTGGAGTCAGTTTCACAATTTCCGAGATATACTCTTTTGCAAATGACTTCAGCAGCATGGTCTCTAGGTTGGGGAGTGATCTTGGAGAGCTGGCTCTCTAAGAAGTGTTTTCTAAGTTGTCACCGCTTTGGTATGAATGGATCTTGAAATCTAGTTTAAACTGAGTTCCAAGATTAAACAGTTTTTGAAAGGGGCCTTTTACATTTTCCCATCAGAAAAAGCAGCCATGTACTTTGTCGGAAAATATTTAATTTTACATGAAAGAAAACTAAGGAAACGAAACATCCCTGTCATGGAAATATTTATACATGTTTTCTCAGGAGTTGCTGAACCTTTATTGAATCGCATGATATTTGGTGTTTTCCTTAATTATTCAGATCCTGGAGGTTATGTCAGAATCTCGATTTTGACTTTGTTAAAAGTAAGTTTGTACCTCTCAGGAAAAGGCTGAAATGTGACCACTGTTCAAAAAAGGCAGTCTAAGAACCCCAATTTATTTTTAAAATCCAATGATTTTTAAACTAATCGGATACAAATTAGACTGCCTTTAGCTGCAGTCTACATTATTCTAGTTATGTTGTCTGGACACTACATTGAAACCACCAAGCCTCTCACTTTCGACCTAAGCTCAAGCTGAATGTGTATTTCTGGAGGCAAGATGGGAGTAGTGCATTTCAAAACACTAAGCTAAATGGTTTCTGTGAGAAGCTACTGTCTTACCACAACAATGATTTGTAAAGTAATTTGTTTTTTTTCATCATAAAATGAAGTGAAAATTGACAAATATTCTTGCATGAGGACTGTGGACCAATGTATTCATTGTTATAACTGATTTCAGACAACATTCTAAAGTGTTTCCTGCTGCATCATCTAGCTAGCTTTTTAGGTTTGGATTTGTTTTCCCCCCTTGGCTGCAGTGATTTGAAGTTAATGGAAATACAACACTTAGGAAAATATTCCATGTCTGAAGTTAACTGGAACATTCCTCCCAGATCATAATAGTACTATGGTGGGGAGGGAGGGGAGGGGGGGGGAGACGGATGGAATATTTGTTTCTGATACTGTGTTGCAGTTTGTTTAGAGAAATACTAGCCATCAAATATTTTTCCCCACAGGCCCTTCTAACATACAATGAAATACATGGAAACTCTGAATCATGTTACTAGATTTTATTGCTAAAAAAAAAAAAATCGGTCAAAGTGAAGGTTTTGTGAACACGGAGAGTTCTCTTTGCTATCCCCTATGTCCATGTGGGTATATTGAATTCCTAGCTAACCTTCTATTTGGGAAAATCAGTATTGCAGATGATGCTTTATTCCTTTTAATAATATTTAGCCAATGTGTTGTTTAGTTTCCCAGTTCAATTGCAGTTTTAGGAAAGGTTAGTTTTTTCATTATTCAGTGGTTCTGACTGTGATCCTTTAAAATGTTCCCAAAGCCCAAATGCTGTGAAATAAGCACAACGTGCATGGTTTGCTTATGAGGAATAATGATATGTCAGAATATTGATAAATGCAGATTGTAGCTAATTTAGTGTGGATAATATAAAGGAAAACGGTTATCTTTTTTGAGCTTTCATTTTTCCTTATGCTACCTGACACTTCTTGGAGTGTTCTGAAGATTTTCTTAAATATAAAAATAGTGTCATTAAAAAAACAACTTTAGGTTGGTTGTAATATTGCAGGCATATTATTGATGTAAGGTAAAAGAAAAATGGTTATCACCAGCGGAACTCTTTTTAGATAGGCAATTTCAAAAGAGCTGATTCAGCATACTGTCAAAGCTCTTTGACTTATGTGTTCTATGGTAAGATGGATACCACTGCAAGAACATCAGCTGGCAGATAATGCTGTATCTCATTCTAATGTCAAAAACCAATATACTACAGTGGGTTGTAATATAAACATGTCAGGGCAGTTTTGTCTGACAGGCCCTTTAACTCCTGGGTAATTTTAAATACTTTGATTTAAGCCAAGGGGGATTATTGTAAATCTTCACTTAAAAAGTTGCAACCGATGATACAGTCACACTGACAGCAGTTTGAAAGACTATAAACAAAAACACACAAAGAAACAGGAAATAATTGGTAGTTCCCTAAGTAGTAAGCAAGAACAGGAAGCTATGAAAACACCAAGGATTTGATTATAAATTTTTAGTGTAACTACTAATGTGTTTGAAATTGATCTGCTAGATTTGTAAACAGAAGTTATTTGGAAAACATTGGGTTTTTGTCAATTGTTTTTGTTCAATTTGCTCCAGAAATTGAATGATAGAGTACCAAAATTTGATTTGAACTTTAACACATTAAGAACTTCCGGTAGCAGAAGGAATCATTAGCTACCCTTAACAAGTGCAAACAGAGTTCATATTCCTGACTTGGCAGTCCATTTTGGAAACCAACCAATCTGCTTCTTGGCATGTTGGCCAGTAAGGGTATGTCTACACTACACAGTCTTTTTGGAAAAATGGCCATTTTTCGGAATAAACGTCACTTACGTTCACATGGCAATCTCGTTCTTCCGAAAGAAAATCGAATGAACAGAGGGGGTTTTCTGACATTGGTAATCCTCATTCTACAAGGAAGAAGTCTTTTTCCAAAACAGCTCTATCAGAAAAAGGTGTGTGTGGATGGGGAAGAGGGAGTTCTTTCGAAATAAGAGAAAAGAGGAAAAAGCACAGGTGCCCTGGTGGCCACTCTGTCCATAGTAATCATAGCTGAAATGCGAGACAGCGTCCATTCAGTGTGGACTCTATCTTTTGAAAAAGCAGATCTTTTTTTATGCACTTTTGCAGTATAGATGCTCTCTTCCAGAAGACATTTTTCCAGAAGATCTCTTCCTGAAAAGATTCTGAAAGAAGCCTGCAGTCTAGACATAGCCTTAGACTGCTGTACCTTCCTATCCTAAGTTATGAAACTCCCAGATTGGCTAGACCCGGTCCTGCATCAGCAAATACACTTATTGAACATTTCGAGTGTTGATGAATCCACCCAATTACAGCTCACACTCACTAGCCATTGAAGCCACTGGGAGTCTCTGTTGACTTCAGTGGGCGCTAGTTAGTGTCCTAAAGCTTTAAAAACCCTAATAGTAAATAAATACACTTGGACATAGAAATTGTTCCGAGGAAACTGTAGCTGAATCAAAACAACATGAAGTGAGTAGGTAACTAGAAGTGTGTCAACCAGTGGTAAAAAGAGAGGCAGCAAGTTCTAAACAATCCCTTTTAGAGGCAAAGAGCGAAGCCAAAAGCCACACCTATGGCTGTAAAATAGGGCACTCAGCACACAGAATAGAATCTCAGTGCAATCGAGAATGTAGTGTGTGATACGTCTGTTGTACCCGCACAGCATTGTGATAAAGTAGCATGTGGTTAACAATATGAACAAAAACTTTTAAAAGAAAATATTTCAGAAATGTGACAGCGCTGAATGTGCCCTTATGTAAAAGCTATTGTGCTGCACAGCCCTGTCTGGGAGTGTTGTGTGCAGGCATGTTGCTTCTATGCGCACTGGGGAATATAGGATGAATGTAGCTGATGTCACTGTTACCAATCGTACAGACTCTCAACAACTTTTTGTGCTTGGTTATCTTTTGGATACAGTTTGAAGAAGTAGAGTGTGTTAGCATTCCACCCACAGGTTAGCACCAACTCCAATACTAATATCCAATAATCTTTGCACTCAAAGATCTTGTCTACTGTACAGAGTTATGCACAGGGATATAACTGGTGCACTAGTTACCAGTGGGAACTTTTTTTTATATAAAATTCTCTAGTGGACCCTGAATGCAAGGGCTGTTCCCAATCTGGAAGTGCAAAAAAGTGAATGTTCACTATTTTGTGTTCCCATGAACCTTGTCTTCAATGTGTGTGTACAATATGACATAGAGTCACCATCATGCCTTCCAGGATTAAAAATATCTTAAAAAAATCTATTTGACTTTACATTGCCTTGCTGTGATTAATTTCCTTCCATTAAGGCATTATCTACTGAAGTATTACAAGCAACATAAAAGAAGTATTGATTTTTTTAACATCAATTGCATTACATTTTTCACAAATAATTCCTATACTGCAAAGATTTATTTTAAACCAAAGGAAAAAGGGGGTGCAGGGTGCTATTTAACAATAAGGTTGTATGCTATTCAAACCTTGGACTAGTTATTAGACTATCATCACATACATCTGTCCTTTGTGAGCTCGTATGTGAAGCTAATATCATTTCAGGTCTGTAATGACACTCAAGATTCAGCATAGCAAAATTACAAATAATTAAGCAGTCTTGGATACTTAATTTAACCAAATTAAAAAAAGAAAATAATTAGAGATTATAGATTTGTTCCCATAAAGGTGATTACTTTATGGTAAATGCTTCCAGCGTATGAAATACATGTTAATGTAAAATTACGCAGAGCAATGCAGGACAATATGAGTTCATTTAGCAATTGTTTAGAGGCTGGTTTTCTGCACAAAGCCTGTGAAATTCAAACATTTTGTTGTTTGATTTTAAAATGCTGTTTTGGAAGGCCAAGACTTTTTAAAGAGAGAAAGAAAAAAAAAGATGTTTTAAAGTCACTGCTGTCAAGATTGTCTTGAAATAGTCATTTGCTTTAAGTATGAGTTTCTTTTAATTGGGAGAAAGAAGATCAAATTAGGGTTGTAAAGAAGCTTTTAAATTGGGCATGGAACAATTATTTTTGAAGAGTCTGCACTTTCATCAAGTGACAGGGATTATGGTCCAGGTTGATAAGAGGAAAAAAAATCAATTGAGACCTTTTACATGTTTTATTGCACTAAATTGGTCTTTATTAAAGGAACAATTAATTTTATGGCAGCCATCATTATGAAGTTGCATCTACAAGAGGAAAGTACAGGGTAGTAATGTTGATAGATTTACCAGGCTATATGAGTTGAAACTTGTTACATTTTATGAAACTGATCTTCAATTCAATCCAGAGATGTATTTAATGATAACAGAATATCCAACCATGAGGAAGCTACTAGAAAGGATTTTGAACTGACAGAAACCTCCCTACCATTTTGCAACTGGTAGCCTGAATAAAGAGTTGAAGTACCTTATATACTTGCTCATAAACCTGTTCTTTCATAAATCAGCCTCCACAAGTTAAAAAAAATTGTAAAAATTGCACTGACCCATTCATAAGCCAACAGTATATCGGTAGTTTGCAAACTTCCAGACCTAGATCATCAATATAACCCACTTGCACATTGGGATGTTTTGTTTACCTCAAATGTCTGCAGGCATGGAGTCCTGCAACTCACAATGTCTGTGATTCACAGTTTCTGGCCAATAGGAGCAGTGAGAAGTGGCAGCCAGCACGTCCCTCGGCCTGCGCCGCTTCCCGCAGCTCCCATTGACTGGAAACAGTGAACATTGGACAATGGGAGCTGAGGGTCTCCATGCCTAGAGACACTCCAGGTATATAAAATGTCCTAGCGCCTAGCAGTTGGCTCTGCTGGGCCGGGAACTGAACTTGGGGGGTTGTCAAACTTTTTTTTTTAAATTGGTAAAAACTCAATGATCCATTTATAAGTTGACCCCTGCTCTTTACTGTGCCATTTTTTACAAAAAAAATTGGCTTTTGATTTAGTATATACAGTACTTGTGATGGAAGAAGAGTTTGACTGAACTTCATGTTTATTATTTACGCTATGGCTACGTCTACACTGGCCCCTTTTCCAGAAGGGGCATGTAAATTTCACCTATCGTCGTAGGGAAATCCGCGGGGGATTTAAATATCCCCACGGCATTTAAATAAAAATGTCCGCCGCTTTTTTCCGGCTTTTAAAAAAGCCGGAAAAGAGCGTCTACACTGGCCCCGATCCTCCGGAAAAAGCGCCCTTTTCCGGAGGCTCTTATTCAAAGTAGGAATAAGAGCCTCCGGAAAAGGGCGCTTTTTCCGGAGGATCGGGGCCAGTGTAGACGCTCTTTTCCAGCTTTTTTAAAAGCCGGAAAAAAGCGGCGGACATTTTTATTTAAATGCCGCGGGGGATATTTAAATCCCCCGCGGATTTCCCTACGACGATAGGTGAAATTTACATGCCCCTTCCGGAAAAGGGGCCAGTGTAGACGTAGCCTCTGTGTATATTCTAATAGCACTTTAACTATAGTGTGCCTCTTCATACTTTGCTTTGTGCAGTGCCCTAGGATCAAGGCTTAGACAGAACTAATTCTCAGGTTCCTAAAACTTTTGGGCTACAAGCAGTGTGGACATTTTCTTTTTGCACAAAAACCCCTTTTCCCACAAGATCCTTATGTCCCAAAAAAGGAGGTTTACTGATCTTGCGGGAAAAGGGGTTTCTGCGCAAAAAGAAAATGACCACACTGCTTGTTTTTGCGCTAAAACCCCACTGTAAAAACGGATCTGCAGAAAATATGCAAATGAGATCGACTCACGCAAATGAGTCCCTCATTAGCGTATTTTTTGCCAAGAAAACTCGCAGTGTAGACGTAGCCTTGGAGTTTTTCAAAGTCACACCATTGTATCTGATATTTATGGAATTGCTCTACTGTGGTTGTGAACACAGTCCATGTCTTCTTGGAGTATTATGGTTCCAGATCTTATTTTCAGTGTGGGGGTTTTAATGTACCTCTCAACTCTTCATTTTATATAAGAAATCAGTACATAATATAGATTTTTTTCCTTCCAGATTATAGTCTTTTCGGACACATTTTCCTGTGGTAAATTAAAGGCTGAGATTTTTGTTACAAATATTTAGACCAAATTGTTCCCCCTTATTTTGGCTGCTATATCAATATCTCCAGCATCAGGGTTAAGAATACTATACATTAAGGTTGGATATTGGATACTTGGATGGAAAAACAAATGTAACAGACTTAATCCTCTAGCATGGTCCTTGAGGGCGTTATGAAGTATTTCCCATTCTCTTTAGTGGTTCTCACTGAGGTAGTGTTGCCAACTTCCTAATCCCAGAAAATTGAACTCTCTAGTCCTGACCCTTCCCTGAAGTCCCACCCCTTTCATCCCCTCTCCCTCTGTTGCTCAGTCTCTCCCATCTTTGCTCACTGGCTCATTTTTCACTGGGCTGGGTCAGGAGGTTGGAGTATGGAGGGGTGAAGGCACCAGCTGAGGGTTGGGACAGTGGGGGTAGGGCTGAGGGGTTTAGAGTGTGGGAGGGGTCTGTAGGATGGGGTGCATGAGGAAAAAAGGGTTCAGGCTTTGAGGTGGGGCCAGGGATAAGGGGTTGGGGTGTAGGAGGGGGCTCCGAGCTGGGGCTGTGAGGGGTTCAGGGCATAGGAGGGTGCTACATGCTGAGTCAGGGTGTGAGATGTGGGAAGGGTATACAGGCTTTGGGTTGGGGTTGCAGGCTCCAGGGTGGGGCCAGAAATGAGAGGTTCAGGGTGAGGGAGCTGGCTCCAGGCTGGGTCAGGATGCAGTAGTTTGAGGCTCAAATTTTGGGTTGCAGGCTCCAGGGTGGAGCTGTGTATGAGGGGTTTGGGTTGCAGGAAGGGGTACTAGGTTGGGACATGGGAGGGGGTTCAGGCTATAGGATCTGTGTGGCACTTACCTCAGCCTTCAGAAAGGGGAAGGATTCAAAGTGAGTCTAATCTGTGAACATGATTATTAGAACAACGGTTAGAGTGAGATATTACATGTAACCAGTTCCATAGAATATTAAGCTTAGCTTGCATGTTCTACCTTAATTGGTCTGCATACATAAGGAAAGAGTTTTTAGTAGAACATGCTTTTGCGTTTAAAACTGATTTTATTAAACAACAGAAGTATTATCTATAATTTTGTTTCTGGTCACCGTGTCCCGCAAGATTGTTAGACCTAGTAGATCTCATCTGTTCTCCTGTAGTTTTTATTCTTAAATTGGAAGAGGAAACAAACTTTCCTGTGTTTTTTCTGTTCCAAGGTTTTTTTCTGCTTTAAATGAACCAATCATTGAACTGAACTAGTTAAATAAAAATGACATGCAAGAAGAGACCAATGTCAAAATCTGGGTTAGCACTTCAGACTTAGATTTCAGGAACTTTGCAGGTTATTTCTACCAGTTCAGTGGTTTGACTTTCCTTGAAACTTTGGGAGCACATATACTGCTTACAATTATTTTTATTTAATGTAGTACTAGATTTTAGTAAGATTAGGCTTAACATACATTGCCATAATTTAATGTAGATTTATTTTCTAAAAGAAAAGTATATTGAATTTGTGTAAAAAACCAACTTAATAAAAAAAGGTATTATTTTATTTTTAAAAACTGTTTTAATTCACTCTAACAGATACATATGGGTCGTTGTCTTGTACTAAAGAAGATGGTACTGCATTGGCTCTGGAACACCTGTGGTAGATGTCCACATCTTCAGGGTTATGTGAATATTTGTTTCACTTAAGGAGATTTTCCATACTAATTTAATCAAAGGCTCACAACTTGCTTCACTTGCTGTTGTAGAATTAGTAGCAGTGTTCCCTGAGGCTACTGTGGAATTGTTACATTCTGACCTGGGATAGATTTGCTATTTCCAGGCAGATTAAATCATTAGCTACAGCCATGGTGGAATGGTTGATCTAAAAATCTTTGCTTGCATGGTACTATAGAAGTGAATTGGATATGTAGCCTCAAATAAGTTTAGCTTAGTTCCTGTTCCAGTACTGGCATGGCTAAAAGGAAATTCCCATTTAACTCGTTAGTAAAGCTGCTTCTTAAGGATTATAAGGGTCTCAATTGCAAATGATGTCTGATTAGACACCTTAAACTGAAAGTGTGGCCACAGCCTGAGCACTGGGAGAGCTCTGTGTAAGCCATCTCTGTGAGGTGATTAGCTAAGAGCACTGGATGCATGGTTCCCCGCGCTGTAACCCGGTTCACACTGGCACTTTACAGTGCTGTAACTTGTTGTGCTGAAGGGGTGTGGTTTTTTTTCAGACCCCTGAGCCAGAAAGTTACAGCGCTGTAGAATGCCAGTGTAGATTTGGCCTAATAATTGCTTACATTCACTCTGTTTGGCAGACACAGAATTAGCAGACTAGGCTCCAATGTGCATCTCCTGACAGGAAAGGGTTGTATATGCTGAGCGAGATTTCTCTTTAGCACTCATCACTGTGGTATGTATGTACCTCTCACATTCTCAGTTGTAAGAATTGCTGCTTCTTGTTCTCTCTTCTACCCTTTGCTTATAGGATTTTTTTTAAAGGAAAGCTAAAATGAAGAAATTAGTTTTACTTTTTGTTCTGAACGTGACAATATTCATGATCCACTTGCAGAAGTAAATGTAGACCAACTGCTGAGAGAATGAGGTTTCCCATGCTCGGGATATCAGCCTTGTGGCTGAAACAAAAGACAGGACTAAGCAGCACTTTAAAGACTAACAAGATGGTTTATTAGGTGATGAGCCAGACCCACTTCCTCAGATCAAATTGTGGAAGAAAATTGGCATGACCATATATACCAAAGGGATACAATAAAAAAAAGTGAACACATATAAAAAGGACAAATCAAATTTCAGAACAGAGGGGGGATGAAAGGGGGAGGTATTCAGAACAGAAGGAGGATGGGGGGGAGGTATTGATGATGGGGATGAGACTAGTGGCTGACAGCTTCATTCTTCAGGAACAATCAAGCTATCAAGGGAGGCCATTGTTGCGGAGAGAGGGGCAGTCTTTCAGGTGGTTTAGGACAAGGCTATAGAAGGCTTTGAGGATTGATTTGAATTCAATGTTTCAGTTCCAATCTTGAATGGAAAGCTTTCAATGTAGTGCATGGAACCCTTGGTTACCTGATTGCTAAGTAGGCAGGCTACATCATTCAGAACGAATTGGAGTTGTGTCAGAGTTGAATAGTTAATTTCTAGGTAGAATGTGTTGCAGTAATCAAGCCTAGAGGCTACATTTACATGGTCAGTGTGGTAAAGTACAAATCTGATAGGAAAGAGCTTAGTTTTCTGACCAGATGGAAGAAGGCATCTTGGGAGCACAGTGATTATCTAATAGCTGTAAGGAATCTCTAAGAAACCTGAGGGATCTTGAGAATCAAAGAACAGACATCAGGAAAGATGGTGGTGATGCGGTGGTGGATTTCCTAGCGTTCGGCTTCAGCTAACTGCTCTTCAATCAATTGCTGATATTACTGAGCCCTGAGATAGTGGAAAGGCGTTGCCATTGTGTTTGCTTTGAGGTGTAGAGCTGTAGTCTACTACAGGCCACCTACCCAGGTGGTAGAAGTGGATGAGGCTTTTTTTAAACAACTAACAAAATCATCCAAAGCCCAAGATTTAGTGGTGATGGGGGACTTCAACTATCCAGATATATGTTGGGAAAATAACACTGCGGGGCACAGACTATGCAATAAGTTCTTGGATTGCATTGGAGACAAATTTTTATTTCAGAAGGTTGAAAAAGCTGGGGGAAGCTGTGCTAGATTTGATCCTAACAAATAGGGAGGTTGAGAATTTGGAAGTGGAAGGCAGCTTGGGTGAAAGTGATCATGAAATCATAGAGTTCACAATTCTAAGGAAGGGTAGAAGGGAAAACAGCAAAATAGAGACAATGGATTTCAGGAAGGCGGATTTTGGTAAGCTCAGAAGAGCTGATTGGTAAGGTCCCATGGGAATCGAGACTGAGGGGAAAAACAACTGAGGAGAGTTGGCAGTTTTTCAAAGGCACATTGTTAAGGGCCCAAAAGCAAGCTATTCTGATGTGTCGGAAAGATAGAAAATATGGCAAAAGACCACATTGGCTTAACCATGAGATCTTGCGTGATCTAAAAATAAAAAAGGAGTCATATAAAAAGGGAAAGTAGGACAACTTACAAAGGATGAATATAGGCAAACAGCACAGGAATGCAGGGGCAAGATTAGAAAGGCAAAGGCACAGAATGAGCTCAAACTAGCTACGGGAATAAAGGGAAACAAGAAGACTTTTTATAAATACATTAGAAGCAAGAGGAAGACCAAGGAGAGGGTAGGCCTACAGGTCATAGAGGAGGGAGAAACAGTCACAGGAAACTTGGAAATGGCAGAGATGGTTAATGACTTCTTTGTTTCGATCTTCACCGAGAAGTCTGTAGGAATGCCTAACATAGTGAATGCTAATGGGAAGGGGGTAGTTTTAGAAGGTAAAATAAAAAAATAAAAAGTTAAAAATCACCTAGAAATGTTAGATGTCTGCAAGTCACCAGGGCCTGATGAAATGCATCCTAGGATACTTAAGGAGCTGATAAAGGAGGTATCTGAGCCTCTAGCTATCATCTTTGGAAAATGATGGGAGACAGGAGAGATTCCAGAGGACTGGAAAAGGGCAAATATAGTGCCCATCTATAAAAAGGGAAATAAGAACAACCCAGGAAACTACAGACCAGTTCGTTTAACTTCTGTGCCAGAGAAGATAATGGAGCAAGTAATTAAGGAAATTATCTGTAAACACTTGGAAAGTGGCAAGGTGATAGGGAACAGCCAGCATGGATTTGTAAAGAACAAATCATGTCAAACCTTTAATAGGATAACGAGTCTTGTGGATAAGGGAGAAACAGTGGATGTGTTGTACTTAGACTTTAGTAAGGCATTTGATACGATCTCGCATGATATTCTTATCTATAAAATAGGTAAATACAACTTAGATGGGGCTACTATAAAGTGGGTGCATAACTGGCTGGATAACCATACTCAGAGAGTACTTATTAATGGTTCACAATCCTGCTGGAAAGGCATAACAAGTGGGGTTCCGCAGGGGTCTGTTTTGGGACCGGCTCTGTTCAATATCTTCATCAACAATTTAGATATTGGTATAGAAAGTACGCTTATTAAGTTTGCAGATGATACCAAGCTGGGAGGGGTTGCGATTAATCTGGAGGATAGGGTCATAATTCAAAATGACCTGGACAAATTGGAGAAATGGTGTGAGGTAAATAGGATGAAGTTTAATAAAGACAAATGCCAAGTGCTCCACTTAGGAAGGAACAATCAGTTTCATACATACAGAATGGGAAGCGACTGTCTGGGAAGGAGTATGGCAGAAAGGGATCTAGGGGTCATAGTGGACCACAAGCTGAATATGAGTCAGCATTGTGATGCTGTTGCAAATAAAGCAAATATGATTCTGGGATGCATTAACAGACGTGTTGTGAGCAAGACACGAGAAGTCATTCTTCCGCTCTACTCTGCGCTGCTTAGGCCTCAGTTGGAGTATTGTGTTCAGTTCTGGGCACCGCATTTCAAGAAATATGTAGAGAAATTGGAAAGGGTCCAGAAAAGAGCAACAAGAATGATATTCTCACCAGCAACTATACACCGCACCATAATAACTCGAACTCAGGAACCAATCCTTGCAACAAACCTCAGTGCCAACTCTGCCCACATATATACACCAGCAACACCATCACAGGACCTAACCAGATCAGCCATACTGTCACTGGTATATTCTCCTGCACATCTACCAACGTAATATATGCCATCATGTGCCAACAATGCCACACTGCTATATACATCGGCCAAACTGGACAGTCCCTACGTAAAAGAATCAATGGACACAAATCTGATATTAGGAATGGCAACATACAAAAACCTGTAGGGGAACACTTCAATCTTCCTGGACACACAATTGCAGATCTAAAAGTAGCCATCCTGCAGCAAAAAAAACTTCACGACCAGACTTCAAAGAGAAACTGCAGAGCTACAGTTCATCTTTAAGTTTGACACAATCAACTCTGGATTAAACAAAGACTGTGAATGGCTCTCTAACTACAAAAGCAGCTTCTGCTCTCTTGGAATTCACACCACCAGATCAGCTGCTAGAAGTGGGCCTCATCCTCCTTAATTGGATCCACCTCGTCATCTCCAGCCTGATCCTGGCCTGCATATTTATACCTGCCTATGGAAATTTCCACTACATGCATCTGACGAAGTGGGTCTTTGCCCACGAAAGCTTATGCTCTTACACTTCAGTTAGTCTATAAGGTGCCACAGGACTCCTCGTCACTTTTGCAGATTCAGACTAACGCGGCTACCCCTCTGATACTTGAAGAATGATTAAAAGTCTATAGAACATGACCTATGAAGGAAGGCTGAAGGAATTTGGTTTGTTCAGTTTAGAAAAGAGAAGATTGAGGGGGGACATGATAGCAATTTTCAGATATCTAAAAGGGTGTCATAAGGAGGAGGGAGAAAACTTGTTCATCTTGGCCTCTGGGGATACAACAAGAAGCAATGGGCTTAAACTGCAGCAAGGGAGGTTTAGGTTGGACATTAGGAAAAAGTTTCTAACTGTCAGGGTAGTCAAACACTGGAATAAATTGCCTAGGGAGGTTGTGGAATCTCCATCTCTGGAGATATTTAAGAGTAGGTTAGATAAATGTCCATCAGGGATGGTCTAGACAGTATTTGGTCCTGCCATGAGGGCAGGGGACTGGACTCGATGACCTCTCGAGGTCCCTTCCAGTCCTAGTATTCTATGATTCTACAATCCTTCCAGTGGCCTCACACAGGTGTTGAAGAGGACTAAGCCATATGGAACTCCCCCAGGAAGGCTGGGGAGCAGAAAAGCAGTTGTTCATCAGGAGTTTGTGGGTTCAGACTGAGGAGAAACACAGGAAGGAAGCTGGCTGCATTTAGCAATGTTTTCTTTTTTAAAGTGTTCACCTATTTTGTGTTGATAGTGGGTGGCGGGTTTTCCGCTTCAGAAGAGGAGTTAAAATAATCTCATATGGTCCTAGGTGAACCCAGAAGTCCTTTTTTTAAAAAACAATTGTTCCTGATGCTTGTCACATACTTTTGTCTCCCTGTGACGGGGCGAGGCAGCCCCGCACTGAACCTACAGGGCCCAGCCAGGGTTACCTGGCTGCAGAGGCCCCTCCCCCACAGCCCTACCGAGCATGCCCGGGCTGCAGCAGGGCTATAAAAGCCTGGGCCAGGACTCAGTCTGAGGAGACAGCCGAAGGAGAAGGACTGGAGAAGGGAGCTCTCCCTCAGTGGTTGCCAGGGACTCCAGGAGAGGCCAGAAGGAAGGCGGAGGTGAGTTGTTGCCACCTGGAGACTGCCTGCCGAGGGGACGCTGGCCTGGAGATCGCAGCCAGCTGGGCAAGTCCAGGGGAAGGAAGCCTGGGGATCCAGGTAGGAAGTGGCCCAAGGGAGGAGCGGGAGCCGGCCCGAGAACCTCGGTGCGTTTCGGCTGGATGGCCCCGCCGAGGGAGTGACCCAGTACCTGGTTGCTCACAGGGCCCTGGGCTGGGACCCGGTGGAGTAGGGTGGGCCCGGGTCCCCCTACCTGGGGTGCGTCCCCGCTACAACGATAAACTGCTTTGTGGACTCGGCCTTGCATAAAGGGCCAGTTATAAACTGCTTTGTGGAGTCGGCCTTAGCCCTGCTTAAAGGGCCAGTTATAAACTGCTTTGTGGAGTCGGCCTTAGCCCTGCTTAAAGGACCAGTTGTAAACTGTCTTACAAGGGTGTTGGGGACTCAGGCGGGCGGGACCCGCCACACTCCCTTTATATAGCAAAATGGAGCCATTGCGAGCCCCACCATTTCTACACAGATATGTTTTCCTGCCATCTCAGGGGTGGGAATCCTTCCAGTTTTACAATTAAATACAAAATATATTTCCGTAACATTTCCAGTTTACTTCCTTCAAAAAAAATCAAGGGAGATGCTCAGATCCATCAGCTACTCCCCTTTTCTTATTCTGCAAAGAGCAACAGTCTCCACAGCTCTGAGATGCAGACTCCAGATCTCCAGCAACTTGGACATCAGGTCTCCCATCCCCCTCAATACTGACAGGGGCTCTGAGATAGTGATTACAACTGAAACTGCCCCTGGAATAGAGCATGCAACTTTGACAGGACGGCAGCTTGTCCTTCTGGCAGACCTCCTACAGCGCATCAAGAGAATCCCAGTCAGCTACCAAGCAAAGCCTTGGAGAGTCAGAGCTTCTATTTACACAGGAACATCTATGATTCCCCATCATCACAGTATTTGCTCACTTCTCAAGCATCTGTGGATTTAACAGTCCACAACACTCCAGGGGGCAGGGAATCATTTTCTTACAGATGAAACATAGAGGGACAATGGGAGGTTATACCGGAAGTCCATGGCAGAGCTGGGAACAGACCGCAGATCTCCTGGATACTAATCAAGACCATTCAGCAGATCTCCTGGATACTAATCAAGACCATATTTCCTGAATGAGGTGGATGTGATGGGAGGAACAGGTAGGAAGACAAAAACAAGCCTACCCTTTGGTAGGAAGGGCTGGTGAGCAGCACTGGAGGACAGATTCCTGCTCCCTCTGACTCCTTAGTCCTGCTGCCCACTCACTTCTGCTGCTGAACACTATTGGTAAGTCCAGCTCCCTACGTTTTCGTGGCCCCTTTCATTCTCCCACCCCTTCTGCTTCCCTTCCCCACGCTTTTACCATCATTCACATTTATTAACATTTGTTTTTCTTAACCAAGTTTTCAGAAGCCTGGAGGGTGGTTCATAAGATCACTAGGAGTGAAGACTTTTCCCCCAAAGCTTATCTCTATCTTGGCTCCCTTTTCTTCACGGAGACCTGCTCTCACAGAACAGGTAATTTTCTGAAGGACCATCCTTCTCTTGTAACCTTTAAATTGTTCCCAGCCTCTGTGGGCAGCCAAAATGGTTCAGCCGCAGGATGTGAAGTACCTAGAGCCTTTCTACCCAATAAGTGGGGTATATGGAGTCACATAGCAATGCATCACAGGTATACCGTGGCCAGATAGGATATATTACAAATTACATATGAGAAAATTATTGAAAAAAATCCCTTTACTACCAATTATATTTAATAGGAAAGGTAAAGAAGTGTATCTTACCAACAGAGATTTATTTAAAATCCAGGTTCCTCTGAATGCCAACATAGGCAAAGCAAAAGGTTAATAACTGATCAAAATTTTAGAACAAAATTTTGAAAAGTGGCTATCGATTTTTTTTTTTTTTTTGTGTGTGCTTCCAATTTTGGGTTCACAACTTGAGACGTTTTAAAGTCAGAAGTGGTGAGCACCTATAGCTGGTACACCTGAAATCATAACCACCTTTGAAAATCTTGGCCTTAATATAACAAAAGAAAACCGAATAGTCAGTAAGGAGCAGAGAGAATATATATATTTATACATACATACACATGTTAAAATGTTACTTTTGGTATTTAATGATAATCTCAGACCAATACCTTACATTAGCTGGCTAGCACACTAGCTTCCACATCTAAACAATGAGAACTTAGAGAAGGTGCAAATTGTTCTTATAAGCTTCTTTTAACTTGAATACTCTAATTCACAATTCCCCTTCCCCCATCCTTTCCCCCCCACTTCCCCTACTTATTCTTGGATCTGGACTTTTAATATTCCAGTCATCTGAAGAAGTGGATTGTGCCCATGAAAGTTCATGATACCATCTACGCGTTTTGTTCTTCTTTAAGGTGCTGCAGGACTATTGGTTGTTAAGTTTATATATATACAAGAACGCTTTTCCTGCAGGACTACAGATTGATGCCATCACATCTCTTTGCATCGCCCCGCCCCCCAGCCTTAGCAGTGTCAGAAGGGGAAGCGGTGGCCTTGGCTAAGGGTTCCCCCCAGCACCTCTTCGGGGAGAACCTGGGCTCCCCACTGGCCCCTGGCTCCCCTGCAGAAGGGCCAGGGAGTGGCGATGGCTCCTTGCTGTGCTCTGTGGCACTGGCAGGAAATGGCTTCAGCTCCTCGCTCCACCTCCTGCTCTGGCTCTCGCCAGTGGCACCTTGGTGGGAAATAGGTGCAGGGCACTCAATGAGCTCTGCTGCTTCCCTATCCCCGCTGCTTCCCATCCAGCTGCCTGCAGCCCTGCTTCTACTTCTGAGTCCGGTGCCCTGACAGTCTGCAACCCAGTAGGAAATCGCCACCACCTCCTGCTTTGGGGCAAGCGTTTGGGTCACTGCCTGCCTGGCACTCCAGCCTCGTGCACCCCCTGCAAGATTAGAGCACCAGAGCTAGATTCCTGCGGGGATGGGGTGGGAGGGAGGAGGAGGAAGGAGGAGAAAGCCCTGAGGCTCCATGCTGGATCCAGCTTGTGAAGAAGCATGCGCACAGCTCTTCCCCTCTCCACAGCAGCGTGTGCGCTTCTCTGCGAGCCAAATCCAGCGCGGAACCTTGGGGCTTTCTCCTCCCTCCTCTCCCCATAGGAAGCTGGCACTGGTGCTCTAATCTTGGGGGAGGAGGGGGGAAAGGAATACCAGGCAGGTGACAAAGGCAGTTCCCTGCGGGGTCATGGAGCATCGGGGCTCTGGACCCAGAAGTAGAAGTGGGGCCAGAGGCAGCTTCCCCATTGGAGCAGCAGGGAAAGCCTCTAGTGCCTGGGAGTGGTGCGCGGCATGAAAAGAAGTGCCTCCCCAGCCTCTCATGCCCAGATCCTGCACCCCCAGTGCCTCATACACCCCCTTCTCTGCCGCACCCCCAGCCCGCTCTTGCCCCCAGCCCACTCCTGCTCTTGCTCCCCAGCCAGACACCCTGCCCCAGCCTCCTCCCCTTTGGCCAGACACCCTATCTTGAGCCTGCTCCTACCTCTTAGTCAGACACCCTGCCCCCAGCCTGCTCCTGACCCCTCCCCTCTGGCCAGACACCCTGCCCAATCGGGGTCCAGCATCCATCTGGCCAAAGCTTCTTGTCCCCAGCCCCAGTGCTAGGGCAGGCCCCACAGTCCAGCCCCCATCTGGCAGCAGGAAGGGCTAGTGGCAGTCCCCTCCTGCTGTGGCATGGGTAGGAGGGGAGACCATGATCCGACTGCGGCAGACAGATTGGGCATTGGTGAGCATAGTGAGTTGGGGGCTCAGTCCCCTAGTCTTCTTTTTAAAAAAGGTGAAATTTAGCATTTCATATGAATTGTCCTTGAAAAGCAGCTCATTATGAAAGCAACTGTACTCCCATTATGCAACTCTACAGAAACCTTAACCAACCTCCAGGAGATGCAACCACAGTGTGGAAAGTTGCCGCAATTATGCTAACCAGCTAATAAAAGCGTCCATTTACGTGGTCTATCTACAGCCTTGAGTCAATCATGTCCAGCCACAAAATGTATATAGCAATTGAATACCCAGAGCATTATTAGAATCTCTTGACTCTACTTCCTACTGTTGGGGAGACATTCTTTCCCTGCAATACATTTTCCTAACAGTTTTGGGACCATTTGAGATATACCCTAGAGTCAATTAAAATTATCTCTGCTATACTAGACTACAGCTTTTAAAGTGTTGTCTAATATTACACATGAGCAGCACATCTCTAGATTAGTTTTGTGTTTGATGGTTTTATGCAACATAATTTATATTCTCAGCGTCTCAGTAAAATGAAATCATGCTACACGAATAAGAACTCCATTCTGAACTAACAGCCATGTACATGAGCCATTTTTGAGTCCTATACAAGTATACTATATTCCACTCTAAAGAGTCTGGACGGGAAGGATGACAATATGTTTGCATTGGAGTCAGTATGTTAGAGATGCTAGTGGTGAGGAGGAAAGTGCATTTAGTTCTGCCTAATAAAAGAATCATGTTACTAGCAAAATATACAGAATGTTTATAAATGCAGTTTCAGTTCCTATAGCCTCATTCCTTCATGTTTCCTAGCTCCTATTGTCTCCTTTCCTGCCTTAGTTTTATAACAATTTTGCTATGAGCCTACCATTGGACACTAATGTATTATGCAGATGTGGTTGGACCATGAGGTCTGAACATAGAAGTTTGTTTATATTTGGGCGGCAGAGTGAGGTGATGTGGGGAGGTAACACATGGCTCATGTGCCTCCCAGAGAGAATGTGGGGGCAGCATGTGGCCCTCCTTTGAGGTGATGTGGGGGAGGAGGGCAGCATATGAGGTCATGTGCCTCCCCAGATTTCTGCCTTCCATTTAGCATGAGGTCATCTCCTGAGGCAAATGGGAGGCAGAAATCCAGGGAGAGACCTACATGACTCCTATGTGCCTCCCTCGACCCTGCGTTACCTCTGTTTTGAGGGAGAGATTCCTCACCATGTCCCCTTCCACCCATCGAAATACATCCCTTGGTCTCAAATAACACTACAATCAAACAGGATAGAAGATGGGCCACCACTGTACTGGGCTTCTGTGTTATATGTCAGTTTACAAAGGAGAGATTTGAATTTAGATGTGCACTTTAAAAAGGGGCAGTGGGCAAAGAACACCACATGTTGCTTTGTTTGACTTTTTAGAAAATCCCATGGTGATACCTGGGATTACATTATACAATGCTGAAACGAGACTGAACACATTTTTACATGCCTAGATCTTGCTGGCTCGTTATTGTAAATGTTTCAAGGGATTATGAGATGGAAATTGATGTTTCCAACTCTCATTTTATTTGAGGGATACTGGAAATTTAATTTAGTAGTAGTGGCCTGTTATACGAGACCGACTGAGAAATAACACTTTATTATGTGTTTAGTGGTAGTTGGAGAGATTAGATATCACTTTAAAAGAGACAATTCGTGGATAGTCTAGAGGATGATTTACTCCCTCTTTAATAAAGGTTTCTACATGCTACATGCATGTGTAATGTAACAAAATATATTAGATATGCAGTGTTTCTGAGACTGTTGTAATCAATTTTTCTTAAAGTTTTGAGCATTATTTAGTATATAATGAAGTGTTTGTTCAGAAAACGTTCATTAGACTTCTGTGACCTCTGGCCTACTATTTCTCTAGTGGCTTACAATATCAGCCTGGTCACTTTGTACTACAACGCAAGCCTGAGTTCCTCAGAAGCCCTAAGGAATCCCTGCACCTATGAGTAAGCATTAATACTTGTGCTGGATTCAGATAATAATTTCCTCACACTTTATTCCTTACATGATTGGGAGGGGGGGAAGGAGTTTGAGTCAAGCCTGAGACTGGATTAATTTATACCAGTGAGAGACGGGGAAAGAGAAAGGAAATAGGGACTGATCTACACTGAAAAGTTACAATTGTCATAGCTAAATCTCTGAGGGATGTAAAAAAATCCAAGCCTGTGAGACATAGTGAAGCCGATGTAATCCTCGGTGTAGATAGCACTAGGTTGAGGGAAGAATTCTTCCTTTGACTTTAAGAACTGCTTCCCAAGAACTCCTACTGTTGCTGTGGTATGTGTCTGCACTGAAGCACTATAGTGGTGCAGTGGCAACTCATTAAACTTAGGCCTCTGGGTTAGATTTTCAAATGGCACAAAGCAACATAGGTCCTTCACTTCAGAGGAGCTAAGCTGATTATACCAGCTGAGGATCTGTCACACATTTTTTAAGTGCTGTTTTTTTCTTTTTCTTTTTTTTTGACTGATGCTTAAAAAATAAAATTGGAAATTTTGAATGTAACAAGTAAGGTCCCACCAATTCTAAATGTTTCAGATGTTCCATCAGTGAAGTACCTAACTATGTAGCTGGCATGGAAATCCAAATTATCCAGAACTAAGGGTATGTTTTTGTCATGGTGATCGCGGAAGTCACAAAATCCTTAACTTGCAGACACCTCTGTGAGTTTAGCCCATGACTGCTCCCCATAGCTCCAGCAGCAATAGGTACTGGAGCCTTCTACCTTCCCACTTTATTACAGATATTTTTAGTAAAAGTCACAGACAGGTCACATCGGTGTCCATGAATTTTTCTTTGCCCGCGACCTGTCCGTGACTTTTACTAAAAATATCTGAGAAATTCTTAGCCTTACCCATAATTTAAAATGGAATGGATCATTTCAAATGTAAAATAACTGGCAAAGTTTGGTTGTCTGGTTTAAAAATAAATGAATAAGTCTCTCATGTCTGAGCTCCTTGTCTCTATCTCTCCTTCCTGACTTTTGGTCTACATGCATGTGAAGTTCAGTCTTCACTCTGGCCTCTCCACAGTGCCACGAATGTTAATCTTCATTTCTCCCTTCACCCCTTCCATTTTTAATCTTCGCCCAAAATTCTCTCCTCACTGCTTCAACGTACTGATCCCTTCCCACTCCCGTTTTTGCACTGCTTGACATTCCAGCCTCATTCTTGTCACAGCCTCCCAATTAATACGTGACAAACACTAATGCCCTCCTTCAACTCTCATTTCTGGCATTCGCTCTATTAAAAAAGGCTTCAGAGAAGGCAGCATTTGGGATTGACTGCCCCTGACTTTTGTAGGTTTCTGAAATTTCAGGTGTTGCTGGAGAGAAATATCTATCTGTCTTTTGAATATATCCCAGATCCCTTTTGGCTGTACTTTTTTTTCCAAAACTGAGGTTACTGCAGAGGAGACAAAAATGTTGATTTTGTGTGTGAATAAATTTAATTAAGCAAGGTCTTTTCTCCAAATAAATTGTCATTGTTTGTCTCCTATTGTCTGTTGTAGTTGGAATATATCGAACTGTGCCAGGAAGAATTCTAAATAACTATCACTTTTCTTATAAAACTTTTTAAAAAGAAGCTTGGTTTAGACACAAAATGAAACATTTAACAGTGATTTATGCCAATGATAATCTATTGATAGATTTTATTTAAAATAATTACTAGTTCATTCATACAAATAATATAGATGCCATCATTGGTGTCAGCCATAGGCTAAGAGATGCAGGCAAATGCCTGGTTCTAGCAAATAAGGGGCATGACTTTTTCAGCACTTCTGAAGCTTGTGTAGTTCCTTCCATGGGCACAAAGTCAAGTAAGGTGCTACTGCTCTGATATGGAAGCATTTTATATCCACTTTGTATAAGTCAAAAACAACTGCACAAGATGTGAAACCCAAAATGTTTAATAGAACAAATAACAAAATCTCCATTTAGTAGCACAAATTATTTTTAAGCTTTGTCTTTCAGAGTGGCCTTGAAATGTTAGGCCTGATCTCCATTTAAATCAGGTGGTACTTAGGGGTGTGAAAAATTCACACCCTAAGCATTGTAGCTATGTCAATCAAACCCCACGTGTATATGTGGCTAGGTCAATAGCTGAATTCTTCTGTTGACTTGGCTACAGCTGCCCAGAGAGCTGACTACCTGTGAGATGAATTTGGGTTGCACTTCCAAAGCCTTGTTAATGCAGAGATTGCTTCTTATGGAGTAGTTTCCCAGGTAGATACTATATTCCAGTATAAAAGTGATTTTATTTCAGAAGAGTGTTCCCCCACAGGAGAGTTGCCTCAGAGTAACTATTCTGGACTAGCTATACTGGTCAATTTTCTCTGGTCAGGAACAGCCCTACAGTGCTCTCTTTGTGCCCTCCCAATCCTGGGCTGTTCCATGTTTCCTTGTATAAGGAGCAGGCAGCCCTGGGAATATGTATAAGTTATGATTGTGTCTCTGGGCTTCTCTTTGGGTAGCTATGCTGCCTGGGATCTCTGCAGCCCATTTTATTATAGCCTTGTGGTCAGAACAAGCATTTTTTCCAAAACAGAGGAGGCAAAGGGGATGAGGCTCTGAATTAAGTAATCATTAAAATCTAGTATTGTTGAAAAGATATGAATACCCTTCTAGATGGCACAGTTACTCATATGGTTCACAGAAGGACTTTTGTGCCCTGTTATTGCATCTAGGGGAGAGTTGAGTTGAACTAGCTGGTAAAGTCTCTTCAGCATAACCTTAATTTATATCTCAGGATTTCACCATGCTAGTGGTGTGAAATGGAATAAGTTGTGATGATTTCTTCATTATATGTTACCCCTCCCCCCCCAACGTTTTCAAATAAACATTAATTCTGATTCACTAGGAGATTTCACTGTCACTGCATTGTCGGAAAAAACCTCTTGTATTCCTCAGGGTCATTAACTTGAATTCTTAAATGGTCTAGATTTTCAGAGGTGGTTGACTATTTGTGGGTGTCTGTGAGATGTCTTCATGCCTTCAGATGTGGCCCATGAGACATCGTGTTTACCATTGCCCATATGAAGGGTTGCCACAGTCCACTGGTTTCCATCTGTGTAGGTTTGTGGTGGGGCGCTCTCTCCTGCCTCCTCTGGTGGGCAGGGAAAGACCTTGAATCCATGAACCAAGTCATTGGCTACCCCTTTAGAACAGAGCCCATTGGCCCAAGTCAATAAAGGCAGTTCTGGTATGTCCCTTTAGAACACGGCCCACTGGCCCAAGTCAATAAGCACAGTCACGGCATGGCCCTTTAAGACAAAGGCTGCTGGCCCAAGCCAATAAACACAGTCACGCTATGGCCCTTTATGCCAGGGCCTGTGCAGGGAGATCAGGGTCATAGTGGGGCTGCAACCTGGTAGGGGGAACCTGGGCCCACCCTGCTCCACTGAGTCCTAGCCCAGGGCCCTGTGAGTGGCAGGATGGCTTGCCACTCCCTTGGTGGAGAAGTCCTACCGAAACATGCCGAGGTTCCCAGGGCGGGAGAGGTGGCTCCTGCTCCTGCCCTGGGCTACTTCCTACCTCGTCCGATGGGGCCACTTCCCACATACATGTCGGGTTCTCTGCCTTCCCTAGGGTGATGTCTCCTTGGCAGACAGCCTCTGCTCTGTCCCAACTACCCCAATGTCCCCGCTGGCTTCTCCTGGGATCGCTGGTTGCTGCTGGGCAGGAGCTCCCTTTGTAGGTCCTTCTCCTGTGGCTGCCAGCCCAGACTAGGCCCTTTCCCAGGCTTTTATAGCTGAGCTACAGCCTGGGCATGCTCAGTAAGGGTATGTCTACACTACCACCCTAGTTCGAACTAGGGTGGTTAATGTAGTCAACCGAAGTTGCAAATGAAGCCCGGGATTTAAATATCCCGGGCTTCATTTGCATCTTGCCGGGCATCGCCATTTTTAAATCCCTGGTAGTTCGGACTCCATGCCCGCGGCTACACGCGGCATGGAGTAGGTAGTTAAAATTAGGCTTTCTAATTAGAACTACCGTTACACCTCATTTGAGGGCGGGGGGCTGGACTCGATGACCTCTCGAGGTCCCTTCCAGTCCTATGATTCTATGATTCTATGATTCGAATTAGAAAGCCGGGTAAGCCTGGCTGGGCCCTGTGTATTCAGTGCGGGGCTGCTTTGCCCCGTCACAAGGTTTTTTTTCTACCAGTACAGGTTGAACCTCTCAAGTTGATAACTTTGGGACCAGAAAATTTTCCAGACCACAAGAGGTCAATATTATCTAGCAAGATTACCAACACTTCCACTGCTTATTGGGCTCTTAGAAGACATTTAGGGGTAAATTAGAGCTAAATACCAGCACAGAACACTGAAAGCCAGGACTTGTGGCTGTACAAACTTTATGGGACCATGGGAAACTTGGCCATGCTCAGGATAAGTGGTCATGCAGCTAACTAAAATCATGCCAGACCACGGAAGTTGCCGGGCCAGAGAGTGCCAGATTAGAGAAGTTTTTCTTGTATTACAAAAGTGACACTCATGTGAAGCAAGGGCATATGAAGTGAGGTGCATGCTGATTACACATAATATTGACAGAGAGAGCTGTGCACTCCCTTTGCAGCCAATCAAAACATTGTTACGGTTCAACTGGCATTCCCCACAAATTCTAGGTACACAAACATTGTTAGCAAAACTACCCTATCCTGGGAGACTGTCATGATTATGACTGAGCTGAAGGAGGGCCACTCCTAACCTAGGTTCTTAAGATGTATTGAGCTGGACACCCAAAATCATGAGTCACTTAAGAAAACTGTGTGTGCACATGCATGCACTTTATTGTTCCTACTATATGTTTAAAGGGGTGAGGTGGGGGCATAGAGAAGATTCCCCCTGTAAATACTCAATCTTCTTACTGGTAAGCCAGGCTCTTCTGAAAAGCCCTACAGTGACAAACCAACAAGTATGCCCATATCATGGAGGAAAAATCAGATTTCAAATTTCTAAGGGAACGTTATAAACAGTGCACAAGAAATCTTTTACAAATGTATACTTTGATATTTTCTTTTTTTAATAACTAGATATTCCTTATTAAAACACTAGGGCTACGTCTACACTGCAAGGATTTTGTTCAAAAACCTGTGGAGCGTCCACACCTCAAATGTGCTTTTGTGCAAATAAATCACAGTTAAACGGCAGAAGAGAGGGCTTTTTCCAGCGTAGGCAAATCTCCTTCTGCGAGGCATAATTCCCTTTTGCGCTATAGCTATTGCACAAAAAGGCAAGTGTGGACGCTCCAGAGGCACAAGAAACCCCTACTAGAAAAAGCATAGGTGTTCTGACAGTCATTCTGTGAATGGCCATCAGAGCTTTCTTGCGCAAGAGCGTCCATGCAATGTGGACACGCCCTTGCACAAAAGCACATCACTTTTGCGATGTGCTTTGAGGTGTGGACGTGCTTTTGCACAAGAAGTTTTTCTGCAAAAACTCTTGCTCAAGAGGCTTCCTGAGCAAGAAACAGATATGTAGATGTAGCCTAGGTGATGTGCACACTGAATGAACAAGAAAGATGGTTGGGAATTGCTCGCTGGTAATGATCTTGCCGAATTTAATGTTACAGAATTGACTTGACCCTCCACTCCGTGAATTCTGTCCATGCCCAATGCAGCGATGAAGGTGTGTGGATTGAGAGAGAAAACAGATAAAGTAGGGCACTGTGTGGATGATGAGACCAATGAAGCTGTATTTCCAAATGCATTCTTTACAACTGGCAGCTTGGAAATGTAGATTAATTTTAAAAAAACTGGGAAGAATATTCTGGGGGAAGAAAAATCAGCTCTTAATTAGCTGTAGAATTTAGACTGTTTGAACTTGTGAAAAGCAAGGAAATGTCTTAATGAAGCTAAAGGAAAAATTCATTGTCTGTTAATGTAACTGACCTTGCACAGAGTTCAAAAACCTTTCAGTATCTTGTTCAGGAAGATGAATTAAAAAAAAGAAATGTGTTATTACCACTGGCTTCCTGGGAACCGTTCTCTGTGTTTGGATTGATTGGGTCACTGAAGGTAAAGACTTTAATACACATATGGCTAAGTCATTATCTTGATGTGTACTGTAAGAGCACTTGCTTCATGACAAGATGCTAAACTAATCAAAAATAACATAGGCATGAGAAAAAAAATGTACAAGGTTGCTGGATCATTCATTAAACAGGAACATTAAAACTGAACATTGCATGAAAGTGAGATGTCATAACCTAAAATGGGTCACAAGCTGAGGAGGAAACTGTCTTTGAAAGAAAAATATCTCATCTTGTTTAGAAAAGAGAATCTGTGGCCATGGTGATTCAATCATAAGCTAGTTTGAGAGTACAAATGTACTCTAGCTACAGGAAAGCTTAGTGAAAACAGTTCATCGTCTATCTATATATTTAGAAATATGTGTCTGTCTGTGAGTCAGTTTGTTCAAGAACACTTCCTAAACATGGGCGGCGAGTTATATGGGCTCATGGTGCCCATGCTCCAGCAATATTCAGAGCCAGGGGCCCTGCTCCACCAATATTTGGAGCTGGGTCTCTCCTCTGGCCCTGCCTGGAGTGGGCCCCGGCCCCCACCTGCTGGCCCCTCTGCACGTCCTCCCACCCTGACCCCAGCCCTAGCCGCGGCCCTGGCCCCGGATCGTCCCTGCCATGTGTAGCTTTCAGTCCGGCTCCCCCTTGCCGGCACGTGCTACTGGTTGCCGCTGCCATGCGCAGCGTTTACAGGTGAGCGGGGAGACGCCTGGGCGTGATATGACGCCACGGCCCAGGACTTTAAAACTGCTCGGCGCGGCATTGCACCGCACGGCCTAGCTCCAGGTTCGGAGTCTGCGGACTTCTGGGGCCTGAGTGCAGACTCCACCCCCACAAAGTGGAAGGCGTAAGGTAAGGTAGGGGAGCGGGAGGGAAGCTAGGGGAAAGGGTTGGAGAGGAAGGGGCTTGTGCAGAGGGGGAGGAGGAGGGAGAGGGGGAAAATAGGGGAAGGGGCGGAGAGCTTGTGTAGAGTGGGAGGGGGAAAACAGGCGAAGGGGTGGGAGAGGAAGGGCTTGTGCGGAGGGGGAGGGGGAAGAAAGGGGAAGGCACCAAGGGACAGGGTGGAGAAGAGACAAATGCTAGGGGGCCAAGTGCAGACAATGAGGAAAAGGGCAGGAGGGGAGGTGTCAGGGGGAGTGGGGAGAGTAAGGGCATTAGGTGCTAGAGGGGGGAAGGGGAGGTGATGGGAGAAGGCTTGAAAGGAGGCGTGAGCACGAGAAAGGTGGGGATGGAGCAAGTCATGTGTGAGGGCACAGAGGGGCATGAGGGAAACGGGCAGAGAGTGGTGATGGGGTGGGCATCAGGGAAAAAGAGGGCAAAGGGGGAGGGGCAGCAAGGGAAGGGGGAGGCACCAGGAGGGTGCAGGGCTAAGGGAAGGTGCAGGCACCGGCGGATTCTGGGGGTGAAGCAGAAGGGCAGACACCTGCAGAGGAGGGACCAGCACTAGAGGAGAGAGGCAGGGCAGGTATGTAGAGGGAGATATTAGAAGAGGGGATGAGGAAGGATAGCTCACATGATCAGAGTGGGACTACTGGAAGAGCGGGAACAGGGCAGAGAAGGGCTGGTGGAGGGGGGCAGGTCACAGGAGGGCTGAGGGCAGTGAGAAGGGCAGGAGTCAGGACAGCAGAGGAGGGTGAGGAGTTGGGGGGCAGCAGACACCAGGGGAGCTGATGGAGCAAGGGGAGGATACATGGCAGCAGAGAGAAAAGGTAAAGGTTTATAAAATATTTATTAATGACTTGGGTGCCACAGTGGCACATCCAAACAAGCCACATGAACTCAGTAGTGGTGCACAACACAATTCATTCTGCTCATGGGAGGAAACTCTTAGGCTATGTCTACACTGGTAGCTACTTGTGCAAGAACATCTTGCGCAAGGGTTCTTGTGCAAGAAGTCCTGCACAAGAACACGTCCACACTGCCATGTGCGAGCTGTGCTTTTGCGCAAGAGCATCCATGGCATTGTGGATGCACTCTTGTGCAAGAAAGCTCCGATGGCCATTTTAGCCATAGGGGTTTCTTGCGCAAGAAATCCCTGCCAAGCATCCACACTGCCCTCTTGCGCAAAAGAGCTTACACTTGTCAGAAAAGAGCGTAGTTCTTGCGCAAGACGACCTCTCTTACCACGCCGTACTGTAAATTTCCTTGCACAAGAGCAGGCGGGCAGTGTGGATACTCTGTGGGTTCTTGCACAAGAACGGCTGTATTTGCGCAAGAAGCCGCGAGTGTAGACATAGTCTTAGAGGGAACACTTCCCCCAGCCTCTCTGCCCCTGAGTTAATATCACACACATTGGGTTAATGCAATTTCAGGATAGTTGCATGAGGAGGGTTTGGTGGGGGCCAAACTTATCCCTGTTGGTAGGAGGATGGTGGGAAAAGTCCTTCGAGAGGGGTGAGATGACACCTTTTACTTCTGGTCATGTGTCCATCTTGCCCCGAGCGTGTTACCTCCAGAGGCCTGGTTAACGGGGGTCGGGAGCATGGCTAACGGGTGTCAGGGGGTGTGGCTAATTGGGCACCACCAAAAATTATACAAACCTGCTGCCCCTGGGTATGTCTACACTACCCCGCTAGTTCGAACTAGCGGGGGTAATGTAGTCATCCACAGTTGCAAATGAAGCCTGGGATTTGAATTTCCCGGGCTTCATTTGCATGAAGCCGGCCGGCGCCATTTTTAAATGCCAGCTAGTTCAGACTGTGTGCCGCGCGGCTACACACGGCACGAACTAGCTAGTTCGGATTAGGCTTCCTAATCCAAAATAGCTAGTTCGTGCCGCGTGTAGCCACGCGGCACGCAGTCCGAACTAGCCGGCAGTTAAAAATGGCGCCAGCCGGCTTTATGCAAATGAAGCCCGGGAAATTCAAATCCCGGGCTTCATTTGCAACTCTGTATGACTACATTACCCCCAGTAGTTCGAACTAGGGGGGTAGTGTAGACATACCCTCAGAGAGCAGGAAGGTGATTGGCAGTGGCCTTGTCAGCAACCCAAGAAGCATCCCCAGGGGTCTTCTGTGACGATACCCTGTCGCATTCGCTTTTCGCCTTGTGGAATGAGGTGTACAGCTAGTTCGGATTAGAAGCCTAATCAGAACTAGCTAGTCCGTGCCACGTGTAGCCGCGCGGCACGGGGTCCAAACTAGCCGGCATTTAAAAATGGCGCCGGCCGGCTTCATGCAAATGAAGCCCGGGAAATTCAAATCCCGGGTTTCATTTGCAACTGCGGATGACTACATTACCCCCGCTAGTTCGAACTAGCGGGGTAGTGTAGACATACCCCCTGTTCCTAAAGGATAAGTGCTAGGACCACCAAATATTGGTATGCAGCTTCCTCTTGTCCTAACTTAAAGCAAGATTGACGTTTTGTTGTGCCAGGACAATGGGATGTTCCTGAAATTTGATTGCTTCTCATAAAATGGAAAGGGAGAGGGGCCTACTAAGAGGGAGCTATACTGTGGAATGACCACAAGGAGGCAGCAAGCATCCCAACAGGAAGCCAGTGGCTGGCAGCAGCTGACACCTCGACATGCCCCCAGAGAACAGCTGCTGGCTGCTGCATGGTCCCAGCTGCTCCTGGACCAGCCTTAGGAAGTGCTGGCAGGAGGCCTGTGTGCCCCTGGTACCCAGGCTGGATCCAGGGAGCGGCAGCAGGAGGTCTGCATTTCCCCTCATTAGGGAGCATTGGTGGGTGGCCTCCGCTGCCCCTCCTACCTCCAGGCTGTCTCCTGAGGCAGCCTGGGGCAAAGCGGGTGCCTGAGTTGTGTGGGCCCCCACCTCTGAGTCACCTCTTTCCTATACCTGGGCCAGCTCCAGGATGAAGCAGGGATATGAAGCCCCTTCCACCCTACTCTGGGCCAACCCAGGGAGAACCAGAAGCCCAGGTGCATGGCCCCATCCTCACCCCAGGCTGGACGTGGGCAGTGCTGGGGAAGTCTTGTATACAATTAAGGAAATATTTGTGAACTTTGTGGTGGATAAATCAGTAATATAGAAAACAGTCCTCTGTGCCATTGCAAACATTATACAAATCAGAGGAGAAACAAGTGACAGTATATGGAAAGTACCCCTGGGCAGTATATAAGAATCAGAGAAACAAATTGCCTTGTATTACAGGGTTAAAATAAGAACACTGTTTCAGAATAGAAAGAACAATTATAATAAAGGTATAATTAACAGAATAGCTTCTTTTGAGTTGTTATGCACATTAGTTATGTTTTTCTAAAAATCTTGTCATATTAAATGTATGTGACAGTCTTACTTACTGCCATCTGCTCTTAATAATACTGAACACTTCCCATGTAAACAGCCCTGAGCAGTACATAGGTTTTATCCCCATTTTATTGATGGAGAAATTGCAATACAGAGGTAGTGACTTACCTAACATCTGGTGGGAAGCTTCAGAGGGGTAGCTGAGTTAGTCTGTAATTGGAAAAAAAAAATAAAAAACAACACATAGTCTTGCAGCATCATAGGGTATGTCTAGATTGCATCCCTCTATCGGCAGTAGGATGCAGATTAGGCAGGTTGACATTGCAAATGAGGCAGGGATTTAAATATCCCACACCTAATTTGCATAAAAATGGCTGCTGTGTTTTGCTGATTCAGCACTTTGTCCACAAAAAGCTGCAGTCTAAAGGGGGATCTGTCAAGAACGAAAGCCTTTTTCGACGGATCCTGTAAAGCTCCATGCAGGAGGCATAAGGGATCTGTCGAAAAAGACTTTCTTTCTCGACAGATCCCCCTCTAGACTGCCGCTTTTTGCTGACAAAGTGCTTAGTCTGCAAAACGTGATGGCCATTTTATGCAAATAAGGTGTGGGATATTTAAATCCCTGCCTCATTTGCAACGTCGACCTGCCTAATCTGCATCCCTCTGCTGATGGAGGGATGCAATCTAGACATACCCGTAGAGACTAACAAAACATATAAATGGTATCATGAACTTTTGTGGGCACAGCTCACTTCTGGTGGGGAGTCAGTATATGAGCTGGTTTTGAACTCAAGAGTTCCTGTCTTTCATTCTGGTGCCACCCAGGGGCTCTGCCTGTCTGAAAGGAAGGGATGTTGATTCTTTTGGAATCTATGTAGTATCAGTGAACTTAAAAACACACAGGTAAATGAAAATATTTAGCAAGACGGGGGAAGAAGGCTGTCTGCTCATTTTAAAACTCTTTCAATGCAGTTACTTCTGTTTCAGCTTTTAGCAAATTTGAATAATCTCCTACTTTTAATTGTAATGTTTGTTGCTTCTGATAGCTACATATTGCAATAGTGTGAATAATGCAGTGACTTTTTTCACTTGTTCTCTTCTGCTCTTGCCTTGTCCTACTGAGATCATTGTTAATTAGATGCATTGCATCCAATAGTATCTTTATCGCGGTTAATGTTGCTGAATGTGGTGTTTGCGTAAGCTCAAATGGAGAACGTGCTGAGAATTTAATAGCAAAACAGATGATTGAGGAGCAGATATTAATGTATTATGAAGCACTATTGTCTGGTATTTTTAATAAGTAGCTGTGTCAATCACAAAAAGGCCATCTCTTCCCTTTGTGCCAATAGACATCTTTGATGTATATCACCAGCCACTATTAAAACAAAGCTTGTGAAGTCAACTCATTAGAAAATGTACCTGCACTTTCCTCCTTCAAGTGTTATAAAATAAAGAACCATATTTTGTTCTTTATTTTACAACATTTATATATATATACCACGAAAGCTTTGCTATCTGGCACTCATGAGGAATGGGGGATGCCAGTTATTTGAATGTGCTATATAATAAAGCTTATTGCTCTGCCCCCACCCACTACCAGCAGATCCGGCTCCCGACAGCTAGAGTTAGCCTGAGTGGGAAGAACATGCCTGCTGATGACATCAACCAGCAGTGCCTGCTGTCAGAAGCCCCACAATGGCCAGCTGAACACATGGGAGTAAGGCATGCGTGCCTGAAGATGAGGCTGTATCGTGGCTAGGGGCAATGCCGGTTAACAAAGTTCTCCAGTTAACAGAGTGCTGGATAACAAAGTTTTCACGGTATATATGGCAGACTTTGAAAATATTTCAGAAGTGAATTTGCCTTTTTCCTTGTTTTATGCAGGATGTGGATGAACATCGTTGCTTAAAGATTGGTGATAAGATTTGGTACAATGTGGTGAACAGCTAACTTGTGACTGTATTTATAAGAGTTCTGGATTGTGAAAGAACTGATAGAAACTCTGTAAATACATTTCAGAAACTGCTGTGGGCTAGGTCTATAGCTTGTGGCATTTGGAATGGCTGCAATGAAGCTATGCCAGTTGCTATCAGCTGAGGATTTTTCTGTACATCTTCATGTGTTAAATGCAAGTGTTCCGTGATGCTCTGAGTAAGGTTTGTTTATGTTCATGCTACTATAGAAAGCAGGGATGTTAGCAAATGTTTATTTTTGTAAACGTGTAACCACTGAATTTTTCAGTGGTTCCACGTTTACACACAGGGGGCAGGTAGGAGCCAGTGCTTGCAGGGAGCCAGCTTTTCTGATACAGAGGAAGCAGCGTGGGGGAGGAGGGTGTTGGGTACATGCAGGGAGCTGGCTCCCATCTGCCCTCCTCATCCCCAGTGTAGATGCTCTTATCAGAGGCAGTGGAGGGCAGCAGGAGCCACTCCATGGGAGCCAGTACTTGTGGAGAGCTGGCTTTTAAGATGGCTCCCCCCAGCACCAGCTCCTGCCTCTCCCCCCCATCCCCGCATTGCTGCAGCAGGAGGGGGAAGGAGGGATGGGTAGGGCTCTGCAGAAGACAACCTATGCAAGGAACCAGCTTAAAAACCGGCTCCCCAGGGGCACCGGCTCCCGCCCTCCTACTGCCTTTGATAGAGGGGCACCCAGAGGGGGAGTGTAGCCATCAGGATTAACCGATGAGAGAGAGAGAAAGAGAGAGATCATATTACAAAGTTATATTCAGCATTTACTTATGAAGTTAAAAATATGGAAAAAGGATCCTCGTTATGGTTATGGTTTTTGATTATATCTCTGTAATTACACACATATCTAATGAAATTACATCACACATTCCAGAGACATGACCAAAATGTATGGCTCAAGATCTACAATATAAAAACTATTCATACAAACACGTAACTGCAGAGAAATGTCAGAAAAAACTTGGTTGAGTCTTTCAGACTAACCGCAGATAGGTCCAAAATAGAGCGGGGGAATGGTAAATTTTCTCTCATGCTGTAAGTGTCCCATTTTACAGATAACTGATAATTTTTTAATTGCTCTCTGTACTCACTGAATTTTGCAGAGACAGTGACTTTCTGTGAGATCATGCTAAAATGGGTGTGGTGATGGTTGGGGGATGGAGGAGTGCTGCAGAAATCTCTGTGGGATTTGAATAGTTGTAGTTTTCTTTAGTATGTTCTGTAAACTCAGTCATGAATCTCCAGCTGTTTTGCCACTCATCTGTCAAACTATGGTGCAGTATCTTTGTCTTGCTGGGATACGGAATAAATTAAAGCTTCAATTGGAAGATATGTCTTAGTCCTTGAACTGACAATGAAAAAGACAAACAATAACCTAATGCAAGGTGATCTGTTCAAGTTGTGGAAACACAACAATGCTGTGAGAGAAACGATCAAATGCTGAATGTTATTAGTAGAGAGCTGAACATAGTTTTAACATTCAAAGGGGTAGCCGAGTTTGTCTGTACAGCAGTGTTTCCCAACCGGGATTCCGGGGAACCCTGGGATTCTGCAGACCATCATCAGGGGTTCCGCGAGAAATCGTGGAATAAATATCATTGGGCGGGGCCTGGAACATCTTTCATGCCCTTCGCCTCCTGCCCTGGCGTTCGGCTGACTTCTGGGCTGCTCAGCCGGGCCACCGCGCGGGAGCAAGCAACACAAGCCGCACTCCAAACGGCTGCTTACGCCGCTTGCTCCCGCGTGGCGGCCCGGCTGAGTGGCGCAGAAGTCAGCCGAGTGCCAGGGTGGGAGGCGAAGGGCATGACAGAGGTTCCCGCCCTGGTGCTTGGCTGACTTCTGCGCTGCTCAGTGTGGGGGGGCCTGGAGCCTCTGTCATGGCCTTCACCTTCCGCCCTGGCTCTTGGCTGACTTCTGCGCAGCTCAGCCGGGCCGCTACGCCGGAGCAAGCAACCATTTGGGCTCCGCGAGTGAGAGACAGGATGGGGAGGAGAAGAGCAAGAAAGAGTGAGGCAGGAGGAGGAGGATATTTGATATTTGAAAAAAAAGTTTAGATAATACAAAAAAAGACTGGATAAATACTCCAATTTTTTTTCTTACAATGTAAGCTCACACACACACACACACACACACACACACACATATAGAACAGCTCTTGACAAATACATTTTCTTGAAAAATTGTAGCAGTAATTGAATTGCGCTCCCTGCTGTCAACATTTTCTGGCCAAGCAAACATTTTCATAGGTAGGGGTTCCTCAGGATATGAAAGTTTATTTTAGGGGTTCCTCCATGGTAAAAAGGTTGGGAATCACTGCTGTACAGCATAAACTTAAAAAACAACAAATAGTCTGGTAGCATTTTAAAGACTAACAAAACATGTAGATGGTATCATGAGCTTTCATGGGCACAACCCACTTCTTCAGATAGCTCTGAAGAAGTGGCCTGTGCCCACGAAAGCTCATGATACCATCTACATATTTTGTTTGTCTTTAAAGTGCTACCAGACTATTAGTTGTTTTTTAAGTTTATAGTTTTAACCAACTGCTGTCTTTTTATTGTTAGATATATTTTATTTTGGACTCACTTAGGGGCCTAAAGTTAGGTCACACAATCTATATTTAGGTACCTCAGGGCAAATGGCCTGATTTGCCAAGGTCTGAGCAACTGGGGGGAAACGGGAAGAGTTAGACAATTTAAGTCTATAAATATGAGATGACAACAAAAGGGTGTGGCTTTTGGAGAATACCAAACAATGAGTTATGTAAAAAGCCAAAACTATTTGGCACAATTTACTTATGAGGACTCCATTTTACTTAAATGAAAAAATAGGCTGAACCATAATATGATCCAGTCACTTTGAAATGTGACTTCTGAAATCAATAACTGTATTTGAATGTTCAACAACAACAACAAAAACCCTCCAAAGTTTAAATGGGTTCATTTTCCACAGGTCCCACACAAGGTCAGCCAAACCAATATTTAAAATGTGTTTAAAAATAAAAAGTATAAAAACACTGAGACAGTTACAACCTTACATTTTTTATGGTAGTTATAAAGCCTGGAAAATATGGGTATGGAATACAAATGCTAACACTACCTTACATATAATAGCATGGTGGTGCTACTATAAAACATGGTAGAATCTTAAATAATAAATACAGTTAATATAGTAAGGCTGCCAAATCCCAATGACTGCACGGGGTTTTCCATGTTTGGCGCACTCTCAATTTCACATTAGACACTTCAAATGACTGCATCTCTTTCTAGTTTACAAGTGACTGCTGGGCATTTAGTTTTTCATAATGTTGACTTTAGCATTCTTTGGCACTTTTAACATAGTCTTGATTTACACACATTTTATGACTGCAGTGAATTGTCACAAATTGAGGAAAATCTCATAAAATGACAAAGAAAAACATTCTTGTCTCACAATGTAATCAGAGTCTTGGTATTTTTTTGCTTTAGTACTGTTTTTGTTTGTTTTCATTTCCCAAGGTGAGCTTTAAAATAGAACAATGGACTGGGCTTGATTCTCAGTTACAATAAGGGCTGTCTGCACTGGTAGGCTGCATTAATGGAACATAAATGGTCTCCTGAGGATGCACTATGTGCAGGGAGCCTCTATGGGTGATGCAGAGCCAAAATAAGGGTTCTTTGCAACCTTGTTCCAAGCCCTTAAGCCAGAGATGGGCAAAATCAGGTCTGGGGGCTGGATCCAGCCTACCAAGCATTTTTGTTCCACCTACACAGCTGATTAGCAGAGGTGCCCTTCCCTCAACTTTGCTCCACCCTGCAGGTGAGCTGTTTCCAGGGTTCTCCTGCTAGCAGTATGTAGGGAGGGGCAAGGTTGAAGGGGATGGTGTCCTCCTACCCCTGTACCCCATCTCTGCAGAGCAGGGGTTGGGGAGAGGGAAACACACAGCGGAGCTGCTCCAATCTGAAGCACGGATGGTAAATGACTCAAAGGAGTGTCTGTCTTAAGAGGCAGTATGCTGTTTCCAAAATGTCAGTGCTCCTGCTCCTTCTCTTTCTCACACACAAACACACTCCCCCTCCCCTACCCCAGCTCTGCAGAGCGGGGCAGGGGGAGACAACAGAGCAGGACAACTTTCCCTGTCTTAGAGACAGCACATGGCGTCTCTCAGAAACTTACTCAGCAGCAGCCAGCACACACATTGTCACTGGCACACACACTCAGTCCGTGCCACATTGTCTCTGTCACACACACTTAATCTGTGTTACAAAATCTGCCTCTCACACAGAGCATCTCTCTCTCTCTCTGCAGCCCCACCCCTTCTGCCTGAGACCCCATCCGTTCTGGAAGGTGGAGATGGCCACTGGAGCCAGCCTGTGACTACGTACCAAAATTCATTGTGCCCCCTCTGCAAAAAATAATTTCCCACCCCTGCCTTAGGCAATATGTTGATATGTACACTGCACACCACTGTAACAAACTTTGTACAAATTACATCTTGTGAGGTATCATTTGGAAATTATCATTTGATCTTCAATACAGGTTGAACCTCTCTACTCCAGCACACTCTGGCCTGGTAAAATTTAGTTATCCGCATGTCCACCTTTAATGGGCGTGGCCAAGTTTCCCGTGGTCCCATAAAGTTTGTTTGCAGCCACCAGTCCTGACCCTCAGTGTTCTGTGATATTATTTTGCTCTAATTTATCCCTAACTGTCTTCTAAGAGCCCAGTCAGTAATGGAGGTATTGGTAATGTTGCTAGACAATATTGACCTCCATTTGGTTTGCCAAATGCTCTGGTGTGGCACCAGTCAGGTCCCGAGAATGCTGAACTAGAGAGGTTCAACCTGTATTATTGTGAAATGAGTGTAACAACATTATATATGAAGATATGAATATAAGCTTAAGTTATGACTGAAAAGTGTTTATTCATGCCTCAAACTAATCTGGTAAAATGGCTTGTTGAAGACCAGGTACAAACTGATGTTTGTACCTGCAGATGTATCAAATCTACATACACAAGTAAGGCTGTAAACCTGAACCCAGCACATAGCTAAGAACATGTACAGAGGCCTCAAAGCTAACAGGCAATCACTAGGCAAGTGACAATTCTTTGGCAGAGAGTGGGGACAGGGACAGATTGATAATTTTGTTTGCATTTTAATAAACAGAAATGTGGGAATCTCTTTCACTATGAGAGCCCATGTATCCATCCTCCCAGCTGAAAGGAACTTTATCTAGGGGTAACCTACAGGAAAATGCATTTCAAAGGGCAAACTGAACTATAAAAGGGAGGCTCAAAAACATTCCAGGTATTTTTTCTCTCTCTCTCATGCTGTTTCTCACCTGAGAAGCCACAGGCACCAGCTTGTGGACTCTGGAAGGGGTTCTGTCCTAAGAATTTGGTCAGCCCGGTTGCAGGGAACATGTAAGAATTTCACATAAACCAAGTCTTGTTTGTTTTAGTTACCAGAAAACGTTTTCTTTTATTTCTCTTGTAAATATTTCTAAATTAAATCCCTTATACATATACATATTTAAAACCTATCTTTGTAGTTAAATCTGGTTTAATTTAATCAAAACCAGTCGAGCATTGACTTTACATTGAACTGTGTGAGTAACTCCATTTAAAGTAGCACACACTTGTACATTGACCCTTGCCAGGGGTCACAGACCACCTGTGTCAGGAGCGGGGAATTGGGATTGGAAATTTGTTGGGGTCATCTTGCAAGCGGTAGCCAAGACTTGTAGAAGCCAGAGCATGATTGAAGTGTACCAGTAGGCTGTACCTATATACCGACACTCAAGATATGATGTTAGGGGGCTCCAGATTGGGAGTTACAGTAGTAAAGCATTATAAAGTACTTGAGGTTGCAGGGCAGATGGTGCAACAGCTTTTTGGTGAGTGAGATTGCTGTACACTGAACTATGGCTATTTGCTGCTTCCTATGGCCGATAGGGGGATGTAGGAAGAAGATTGTGTATTAGAGCAGCTTTGAGTCCGCTTTGAATCAATCAGAATTATTTCTAAATCCAGTAATGTGACATATTCTGGTTTTTCATCAGTCTGGCCGCTAATTCCTGTTACTATCTGCATTTCTAAAGTGCCACTTATTGCCGTGTTAGAGTGTCATTGCCTGTTCCGTCTTGTTGCCCACAGTTTAAATCTTCCTGCCTGTTGTATATTGAGGTTCGGAGTTTTGTGTATGTGTATATGCAGGCAGAGTTTGTACCTGCAGATGTATCAAATCTACATACACAAGTAAGGCTGTAACCCTGAACCCAGCACATAGCTAAGAGCATGTACAGAGGAGCTAAAAGCGTGATTCTCTCCATTCAGCCACCCAGCTGCCTTCTTTATAGGTCTGGCCAATGCCCTACAATGGAACTCCTGCTATGCAAGGTGGCAATGCTAGATGTTGAGGGGAATGTGGTGTGATGGAGATTGCTTATCTTTGCAGGAAGGTGTATGGCTGGAGAAATTTCTGTTATGTATTCATTCCACTATCCCTAACACACACACAGAGTAAACCAGGAAAGAGTTTGTGGAGACTCATGGAGGAGGAAAAACTGCTCCCAGGTGTAGGAAGTGGGGTTCTTCTAACCTTGCTCATTAGCAAAACAGTCAGTCTAGATTGTTGGGTCAGACATTGGCTCAGAATCTGAGCCCAAACTAAGAGCACATTTGCAAGTGAGAGCTATAGCAGAGCAAACCTCAGAAGCTTCAGTGGCAGTCTGAGTTATTTGAACCTCTTAGGTTTTTGTAAAATTGGCTTAAAAATCTCATTAGAATAGACTTTCCTTGGGATATTTCTATAGTTTGTGTTCTTTGTCCTAGCTTGAAATTGGAGGTGAAAATGTGGACACTGGGGGTGTGTCTAGACTACAGAGTTTTGTTGACAAAAGTGGACTTTTGTTGACAAAACTATACCTGCGTCTACACTACCGCTGAGTTCTGTCGACATAGCGTCGACAGAACTCAGCAGTTTTGTCGACGCTGGTAAACCTCATTTTACGAGGCATAACGCCTTCTGTCGACAGAGTTTCTGTCGACAGAAGGTGTTATTGCATGTAAACTGTCCTTTGCGTCTACACTACCATGTCGACAGAGCAGCTTGCTTTGTCGACAGAACTCAATGTAGTCTAGACGCTCTTTGTCGACAGAAGTTTTGTCAACAGTATCTGTCGACAAAACTTCTGTCGACAGAAACCTGTAGTCTAGACGTACCCTGGAAGGCTACTTTCATGTATTTGTAGGGTGAGGGTGAAAGACTTTCTTATTTGATCACAAATGGTTTCTCCCCTTCCTAATGAAAATTTATCTTCCCCACAATGAAAGCCGTGAATAACATCAGGCAAAAAAAAAATAGACTTCACCTGTTTAACTTGGTGTGAAATTTAACTTGAAGTTCCATTAGTACATCAATCAAAAGTTCACCTGGGAATTCAGAAATCCATCTCAGCATTCTTGAAAGATTATGTATTTTAAATTCTTTAGGAAACAGAACTGAGAGGTTTTTTAGTATTACTTGTAGGGACCTATTATATAATCAACTTCAGTAGAATATATATCATGGATCCACTTATGTAAAATAGATTGTAAAAAGTCACTTTCCTCTCTTCTCTTTTTTCTTTTTGGAAGCTTGACATATCTGATTCCCATTTTAGTGTCTTTCAAAGACAAGTTTAATTTTTGTACAACTTGAGGCATGTATTTTGGAAGTGTAAAACATTAGGTAACTGTCTAAATGACGGCCTGATTCTGAACAAATGTACATATACCCTAGTGTGAAACTGAAAGAAGACAAAAAGTTATCTTAGTCAGACCCTAAAAGATATTCAGTTATGTAGCCTACTGTAACTGTTAGTGGAGATGGAAACAGTATTTTCATTAGTTGAAAAAAGTAACTTGGACCTTGGTTTTGCAAACACTTTTACACACAACTAAATTAAATGCATATGAGGTCAATTGTACTACTCATACATGTGAAGTTGTGTGTAAATTTTTGCAGGATTGTGGTCTTAAATTATTAACCAGTATACAGCTTCATCAAATTATCCAAAATACTTATAATACATTCAAGTCTTCAGAAGTTGTCAGCATAAAATCAAGGCCATTTTTTTCAGGAATTATGTAGTCTATAAAGGTTGTACGTATATGAAAATACAAATTCAAAGCTTAAGCAGCATTTATTTAGTTGAAAGGCTAAACAATAAGTGCAGTATTTTAGATAAATGCTTGATGAAACCTTTTGACCTATAACTCAGACTACAGTTCCAATCCAAGTTTATGCCCCTACTCTGCAAACACTTTCTCACATGGTTAAAAGTAGCTTAAAATATTGGAACGATTGGAAAACTCAGGTATTAGGAGCCATTTGCATTTCTTTACAATTAAGGCAAAATGCATCTTTTGTGGGCTTTCAATAAAAATATTAAAATAATAATTGGTCTGTCCGAACTAATCCAGTCCACAAAATATAAATTTAAGAACCACCTGGAGTCAAAACATCTAATTCCTTCAGATTACTCAAACTCAACATAGAGGAGCAATGCAGCATGTCCTAATGCTCAACAGATCTGGTGATTTTGAGACCATGTGTGAGTGAGACCGTGTGAGAATGAGTTTCAGGACCCCTTTGGGGAAATGCCTTGTACATTGTCCTTTTCCTTTTCAGCCAGATTCTTGACAACTTGAGTGTCTTTGCTGATTGTAATTGAGGCAGAATCACACAAGAAGAGAGCGAGATCTCTGAAAGACAGGTCCTTAACCATGCGGGACAACCTCACTGCTACTCATTCATTATCTGGCTAGGATTGCCAGATGGTTTCAACAAAAATACCGGACACACTTGACATTACATCACAATTTACATTACATCTTATTTAGAAAATACCGGACACTTATATTTTCTCATTTATATTTTTTCAATTTGTTTCCCGAACAGAAAGCTCCAATACTGGACTGTCTGGTTCAAAACTGGACACCTGGCAACCCTATACCTGGGAGTTAGCAGTATCCCAGCTGGCAGGCGAGGAATGGGGCGGAAGAACCTGGAGAGCGAGGCACTGATCTGAAGTTGTTGGTGTTGCAGCCTTCCATCCCTTGTGACTGTGGTGGTAAAGGACACCTTTAAAAGGGCAGCCCTCTCTGCCCCAGAAAGAAGCTTCAGGACTTCCCCTAAAAATCAGGTGCAGCTGCCCCCAATGTGATTTATTCAACAGGGGGCCTATTGAATCCCTCCAAACTGTGCCTCTGAGAAACAGACAGGAGTGCCCCTCCAGCCACCCGTGATAGCAATCTCAAGAGGCCAGCCACTGAATGGGCCACAGAACTCCAGCCACAGAGACACAGTGACAGAGTGGTCAGGGGAAAATCTGCATTTCCCTGAGCAATAAATTCACTTTAAAATGCCACAGGGTTTTTGAAGTGTAAGAATAAAAAATGCTGCTAGCAGTCAAAAAGGCAGGGGCACAATCTAACTTTCAGCTTTCAGCTAATGACTTATGTTAATTCCCTGGCCCATTGGAACCCTGTTGATATATAGACTACTCCCTCTTTGGGAAGTGCTGTCCCCAGCTACAAGCTTTGGAATGTTAGTACTCTTGTAGCACTGCTCCATGCCAAATCACTCCACCCAACCCAGAGGGTATCGGTCATGCTCTTGGCAATGCTTTGGGGGTGGGGGGAAGGCTGTAGGGGTAGATTCTTTAGCAGTTGCTTGAATATTGGTCAGACAAGAGAGAATTTTAAAGGAACCACAATGCATAAGTATTGAGCTCTTTAGAGATATGCTAGAGTTATGCCAAAGGAGGAGGAAAGATGCTTGTAGCATGAAGAGGTGGGCGGGGAAGCCAATTCATAAGCAAGGAGTGTGCATTTGAGGAGGCAAGAGTGATCACACACTGTAATCTGCTCTCAAGAGTCTGTAATGATGGAGAGTTTTAGAATAAGAATTTAAGGTGAAATTGCCTGCTGACTTCCATGCAACTTTATAATCTAGTTTCTGGGCAAATGATTTCCTAAATTCATGGTCATGTCATGGAATTAGTAAGTGTATAGGGTACTGTTGGTGTTTACGTAAATAATAATGCTAGTTCAACTCAGGGGAGCTGACAGCATCTGTAGGCTGCTGGGCAAGGTGTTGGTGGTGGTGGTGGGGGGGGGGAAGGGATGGCTCTGTGCTTTTGGAAGGATGGGGCCTCAGGTGGAAGGGACAGGGCTGAGGCAGCCAGTCCTCCACTCCATCCAAAGCACATTGTACCCCACTCTCTGAGCCCTCATAGCTGCACAGAGCGTGTTGTGCAGAGCTCCAGCAGCGATTTTAAGAACCCAGGGCTCCAGCTGCCATCATTGCTGCAGTAGCAGCAGCTGGGATCCCAGACCCCTTTCAGTCACCAGGCCCAGGGTATTTGCCCCCTTTGCATTTCTCCCCGTTGGCAGGCCTGGCTCAACTCCATGACTTAACTGTCAGTTCTGTTGCGAGTGTACGTACAATTACAATGAGACGTGAACTGCATGGGGATGTGATATCTCATTTGCAGGAGCTTTCCTCCTGCCAGGCATTGCCACAACCCTTTGGTAAAGAAGAGATTTGTTTTATTTTCTTTGGGGCAGCTGACAGGTGTCAGATGTACCTCACAATTGGCTGCAGTGCTAAATCGGCTGCTATGAGATAATCAGCATCCATAACCTTTTTGTGGCTTGAACAGCATAGATGAAAAGTGGGTGGATTGAACTGCATTCCAATCCCAAAGATTCCAAAGAGAAAGAGATGAACAAGAGAAGACCACACATTCCATAAAGAGTGCATGCAAATATTGTGCATGTTTAGATGCATACACACCTAAGACTTAAGCAGCCACATTCTGCAAGCCTTGCACTTGCAGGCAGTCTAGTTGGACCACACATTTAGGCTAAGTCTACACTGCAGTGGTATTTAATAGCTATTCCATGTCTTTTGAGTGTCCCCATTATTTTGATATATAACAGGCTCGCTGTTCCAATGTCCCTATAAACCTCATTCCACGAGGAGTAAGGGATGTTTCGGAATAGCAATTTATTTTGAAATAAGTGCTGTATAGAGAGTGCCACATTTCAAAATAAGCTATTTTGAAACTGAATCAAAATAAGCTACGCAATTTGCATAGCTCAAATTGCGTAGCTTATTTCAAGCTATGGGTGCAGTGTAGACACACCCTAAGTTTGCCACTTAAATGTATTTCCTCTGTGATGGAAATATTTTATCCTGCTTTTACAGTACTATTTGGTTTATACCAATTCACCATTCACAACTGATTTTTAATAGATGAGCACTCAACATAAAAACAGAACAGCAACATTTACGGTTTTGTTTTGCAGCATATGAAAAAGAATCCATATGAACTGTCAATAAACCAGCCTATTTCCTTGCACTCTCCTCCTTACTAGGCTCAACCAGCACATACAAACATAGTGTAGACAGTTGTGATAATTATGCTATCCAGCTGATAAAAGCTTCCATTTACATGCTTTATTTTCAATCTCAATGCAATCACTTTCAGTTTCAATATACATCTACCAGTTGGAAACACAGAGCACTATTACAATCTATTGTGCTCTCCACTTCTGAGGTAACATTCTTCTTCCCTACAATCATTTCCCCAACAATTGCAGTACTTTTGAGATATACTCTGGAATCAATTACAATTATCTCCACTAAGCTGGGCTCTGCCTTCTAAAATGTTGTCGAAAAGCACAAATGCTGATTGCAGTTACTTCAGGACTACAGCATATTTGCATTTTTCTGAAAGATGACATATGCAAGCAGTGGGCAACCTGTGGCTCCTCAGGGTTCTAGTGTGGTGTGCAAGACATTTTATTTACTGTTGTCCATGCTCAAGGTTGCAGATTCTGCTGATTTCCAGTTGTGTTGGTTTTTTTCCTATTGGTATTAATAAAATAACACATATAGAAAGCAACGGATGCAATGTGAGGTGCATGCTTGTTGCACACAACATTGACTGAGAGAGCCGTGTGCTGCCTCTGCATCCAATCAAAGCACTGCTATGGTTCAGTCGGCACACCCCACAAATTGTAGGTATGCAAGTGCAGTTTGCAAAAGTGCCCTGTCCCTGGAGACTGTCTTGGTTATGACAATCTCACAGCCCACTGAGATGAAGGCGGACCACCCATGTGGCCCATTCATTAACTTAGGTTGCCCATTGATGACATACACACTCAGAGCCTCATACTTCGCAGTGCTGAGTTCAGGTGGTGGTGGGAAGGGTCCAAAGTGACTCTTTTCTGTCCCCTAGTTCTGCATCAACGGGGGTCCAAAATGGTTCCTAGCATAATTTAGACTAGCTATGTTGCCTGTAGCCAGTGGCTGAGAATCTGGTGAAATTCATGTCTCTATGGCTACATCTACACTATGGCTTTTGCCGGAAGAGGCAATGCAAATGAAGCACGGATTAGCATTTTCTCATGCTTCATTTGCATGATCTCTTCCGATCTGTTTTTGCACAAGGGGTTTTTGCCAAAATCAAACAGTATGGACGGGTCCGTTTTGTGCAAAAATCTCTTTTTGCACAAGAGCCTTATGCCTCCCGGGGACCGCATTGTCATGAAGGGATGGGATGCTCATGGAGGAGGTTTTATTATAGAGATCGGCGAGCTTGCTCCTGTCAGATAAAGTGGCTATGCAAGTAATCTTACAGCTGTGCTGCTCTAAGAAAGATATCCTGTGTCATTTTATTTATAACACTACCTATACATTTTTGTACATTATTACATGAAGCTCAGTAGCATTTGTTTAAAACTGATATATTAGGAAAAAAAAGTTCATGAATCCCAAATATCCCTCGATAAATTATAATTCTAACAATAAACTATTATGTCAAGAATTTTAGTCATCAGGTTTTTTTGGACTAGTTTCCATCTCTGTATATCAAAATGTTGTTTTATTATACAGGCCAATGTCAAGTGCATAGTTACAATAAATATTTTATATCCAGGTGAAGGTTAGTTCTACTATGAGTCATAGTGCTGAGAATTTAGCAGTCTCAGCCTTTTTGTTTCTTTATAGGATATAATGAAGACTTGAAGGGGCGGGGGAGAGGGGAGCTTATTTTACCTTTGAAAAATCAAGGATATGGAGTTTGATCATTCCTGATCTTGGTGATGACTATTTATGGGGAGAGAAGACAATGATGTCTACAAAAAATGGTTAGACCATTAGTATGCTGAGATCACAAACATATCATGCTGACAAATATTGTCTTATTACTTCTTTTTGTCCATCCTGATCTTTATCTGCCTATTGTGTCTTGTTTTATATTTAAATTATAAACTGTTTGGGACAGAGTCTGTCTTTTTGTTTTTTATTTATTGTTTGTTTGTAGAGCGCCTGGCACAATACAGTAAGGTCTCCTCTCTTAATTGGAGAACTAGAGGAGAGGATGGGGTAGGGGAGGCTGAAGGGGATGATATTTTAACAAAGACATCCTTTCTCTGAAATGTCAAATGATTATTCATTGGAGTTGCATAGGTACAAAAAATAATCAGGGTGTGAAATAATCTGAGTACAATTCTTCTCTCCTTTCAGTTTTTTGTTCCATCTCTTATCTTTTGTGATGTTGGAGTTTCGGTAGTTCACCAGCTGTCATAGTGTTCCAGGATAAACAAGTCAGGATGGAATCAAGGAAGAGAGGGAACCAACTCCAAGTTTTTCCTGCTTTGCAAATTACTTTTATTACTCAATTCTGTAATCAGTCATAAGTATTGTATTAATTAACAGCTTAGAAAATGGAGATCAGATACTGGACATCTACCAGTGAAGAGCAATGGGACAAATAATAGGCAAGAATATGAAAACTGAGAGTCTGCACAATTTTATATATAGGCCTTTTGCAATCTTACTTCAATTCTATAAACACTAGAAGCATCACTTTTTCAGTATCTATATAAATATTTAATTACTCATGCTCCATTCCTAGGAAATGTGTTGGGCTTCTATCACTGAAAGTTGTAGTGCATTCAATTTATCAGAAAAAAAACTACTGTCTAAGTTTACTATTTTGAAACGTAAAGTTAAGATTTATTATAAGTATTTCCTGATGTAGCTTTTAGATGGTATAAAATTTTTTCCTTTGCTCTTGTGTCTTAAAATTAATAACTTGAAGATGGGGGCATCAATAGAATGTAATAATTGTTAGTGAAATATAGAGAACCATAATAAAATCCAGTCACATAATTTAGATTCCAGTTCATTAGAATACACTGCATTAATTTGGGACAAAATCATTTTTATTTTTATTCCTATGCACAGGCATCAACTGAATTGACTCCAGTCTTTTTCTTTTGCTTAACACATTTTTCTTTCTTGCGTAAAAGTCATAGTCAAAGCAAAGAGCTACTTTTTAGATTTTGCATATTTTTAACTTTAGACTTGCTTTTCATGGTGACTTAACGGAGTCTAATGAGCAATTAATGGTTTTAAAACCTAAAGGGCTCCTGGATTGCTCAGTAACCTGAAATGAATTATGTATATCAGCTTCCAGTCCTCCATCTTGTCTTTCATTTCAAAGGTGCTCTGTCTGCCACTGCAGTTTCCAAATCAACAACTAGCCTAGCATCAGATGTGTAGACCTGTTTCATCCCAGTACACAAATATGGGCATTTCACATTTAATTATGTTGATATATAATGTAACTGAGTTACCTTGATATATAATGTAACTGAGTTACCTTGCCATCAGTTCTCAGACAATTGACATACAACTGAAGTTTTGAGTCTTGAGTTGTAATTTATCTTGAAAATGTCAAGATAGCTTAAATATACATAGTTGTCAATGAGCAATATGAGCATATGAAGAAATTAGAAAAATTCTGGTTTTCTTTAATTGAACTGTTAAGTGTCCCTTATTAGAGAATCCTTCTTGCTTGCAAGAAGTTGAAGAGCTTATCAAGGAAGATGGTTGAGGCGTTATCAGTTCAATTATTAAAGGACAGGTTAGATAAGACACTAGAAGAAAAGCAGTGGCCATGTTTATTTAAATCCCGCGGGGGGTATTTAAATCCCCCGCGGATTTCCCTATTCCCAAGTTAGCATGCCCCTTCCAAAGAAGGGGCCAGTGTAGACGTAGCCTAAGTCTCCAAACAAGAGGGATAATTTCATCCACATTTTTACCTGACTGGGGTGAAATGCAGAACTCAATAATGGTACAGAACAGCTCATGACAGAAAGCCCTAAATAACATTTCCAAAGGAAATTAGCAAGCCGACAATGACCCTCTTTCCTCTGAGTCAGTAATGAGCTAGTACCCAAGAACTACAAGGAGGCCTGTGGCACTTTAAAGACTAAGGGAACATGTAAACAACAGGACTAAAGCCAAAATAAGCTACCCCACGTGAGCTTCATCAATTTTGTAGCTTAAGTCGAAATAGCTTATTTTGGCTGTTGGCACTGTCTTCACAGCAGGAAGTAAGGGTATGTCTACACTACCCTCCTAATTCGAACTAGGAGGGTAATGTAGGCATACCGCACTTGCAAATGAAGCCCGGGATTTGAATTTCCCGGCTTCATTTGCATAAGCCGGGTGCCGCCATTTTTAAATCCCGGCTAGTTCGAACCCCGTGCCGCGCGGCTACACGCGGCACGGAGTAGCTAGTTCGTGGAATGAGGAGTACAGCTAGTTCGGATTAGAAGCCTAATCCGAACTAGCTACTCCGTGCCGCGTGTAGCTGCGCGGCACGGGGTTCGAACTAGCCGGGATTTAAAAATGGCGGCGCCCGGTTTATGCAAATGAAGCCTGGGAAATTCAAATCCCGGGCTTCATTTGCAAGTGCGGTATGCCTACATTACCCCGCTAGTTCGAACTAGCGGGGTAGTGTAGACACACCCTAAGAGAGAGAGCATTCTTCCTCTGACTTCCCTTATTCATACAATGAGGGTTAGAGGAGTTGGAGTAAGAAGTCCTCCAGCTCAAAATGATTTCGACATTATGTCAAAATAATTGCTTGTGGTATGTAGACGTGGACTATGTTATTTCGGAATAACATCAGTTATTCTGAAATAACACTGCTGTGTAGACATAGCCCAACAGATGTATTTGGGCATAAGCTTTCATGGGCAAAGACCCACTTCATCAGATGCATAGGCCAATAACAAGGAATCCCATAGCACTTTAAAGACGAACAGATTTATTTGGGCATACGCTTTTGAGGGCAAAGACCCACTTCATTATGCTCAAACAAATCTGCTAGTCTTTAAGGCACCATAGGACTCCTTGTCTGTTTATGCAAAAACAACTAACACAGCTACTCCTGTGATACACACCTAAGGACTATTATCAGGTGCTGTATTGTCTTTTGGATGAAGTCCAAATATCATCCCATAGCATTCTCCTTCAGTATCCGTTCTTAACTGCCTAAGATGCAAGAGCAAGATCTGCCAAGTTCCTGATTCCACATCACTTACTTATGTTGGGAAGTGCTCAGTTATGTGAATAGTAAATACTGTTGAGATTTGGAGAATTGGACCCAAAACATGACCTGCATTATCTAGTTACTACTTTGTGGGTTTCCTAGCCAAGTTCTAACTGAGCCCATGGGTTCTGTTGGGATCACAGCATTAGTCCTTCTTGTGTCTTCCTTGCTACACATCATAAGATCAGAACTAATTTAAAGCTGTTTGCACATTGCTTCCTTGCAGGCTTATTCTAGAAATCTCAGTGACAGATGCCTCAAAGCCTACTTCAGTTATCAAAATAAGAGGGTTAGACTATAGACTGTCCTATCAAGCATAAAGAAATGAGTCCTGCTTTCAGTCTTAAATGTCTCAGCAGACTACTGATAAACTGGACAATGGTACTCGGAGGGGCTGACAGACTTGTTGGGCCCCTGAGCGAGGTGAGAGGAACCCTGACTTTGTGCTCCCAGAAGGGGCAGGTCCTTGGGCAGAAGGGGCAAGACTGGGAGTAGCCTGCCCTCAGCACTGCCACACTCATGCTGCCCCTCCCCAAACACAGCACTCTGGTGGTGATTTAAAGGTCCCAGGGCTCCAGCTGTTGTTGCTCCTGTGATAATGGTGGCTGGAAGCCCTGAGCCCTTTTGAATCATCAGGCTCTAGGACAACTTACCCCTTTCCCTCAACCACTCATCGACGGGCCTGATGGTACCACAGTGTTTTCCCTGATGAAAATGAACTCCTATGATGTAATTACAGGATCCACCTCAGAGTGATGACTACTACAAGTTGGGATTCAGTATTCCACTCCTCAGTCCTGCACTACTAGAGTCTTCCCTATGTCAGCCCCAGATTTGACACTGAATGAGCATTCAAAAATATTTTTGACTGTTGTATGCTATTATGGAAAACGTAACTAAAATGACTCGTGTTAAATGTTTATATTAGTTTGCAGCAATTTATAAGTAAGTCCACTAAAATTTTACTACATGTCATATAAGAAGAGAAATCCAATCGCTGAAGCTAGATGCATTTCCTGGAAATAAGGTGAAAAATACTAAGTTTGTTCTAATTAACTATTAGAACAATTTACCAAGGATCGTGGTGGATTGTTCATCACTGACAAGTTTTAAATCAAGATGGCATGTTTTTCTAAAATCTGCTCTAGGATTTTTTGGGGGGAATGGGGTGTGTTTCCGTGGCTTATCCTATACAGGAGATCAGAGTAGCTGTTACAATGATCCCTTCTGGCCTTGGAATCTATGAATCTATGTAACCTAAATTATAGTGGTTTCACATTGTCATTTAATTTTGGAATATTTGTGGTAGATTCAAGTTTTCCATTTGCTAATCTTGTCCATATAACTTCTTTAGAATAGTGCCATGGTCATTTTGTGAAAAAGGAGCTCATGAGACTTGTCACAGGAAGATTTAAGTGATTCAATCTCTTTCCTATATAACCATTTTCTATTCCAGTTTGGTATCAAAAGAAAAATTGCTTTAAATCAGTCTTTGTGCTCAAGCCTTAAACATGACTTATTTGTCATACACAGTCTGTGAAAGTGCTCCAGCTAAATGCACTTTTCTATTTCATGCCTTTTCTGGAGGGCTCAGAAATTTATTTCTAATGCTTTCTAACTGATTTACAAAAAAAGAGACTCATGTAACATAGATAACAGGATGGAAGTTATTATTCTCTAGGCCAATTCATGGGAGACTGGAAGAAATGTATTATTCTGGATTTTCTGATTGCTGCCAGAATTATAACTGATATAGGTCCTGACTTTAATGCTGAAATCAACGACAGAACTCTCCATATCATGGCCATAAAAATTTGTCAGTCCTCTTGTCTAAAACAAGTGCAATGTGAACTACTTGGGTGAAATTATACCAAATGGCTACGTCTAGACTACATCCCTTTTTCGTAAAAGGGATGTAAATTAGACGTATCGCAATTGCTAATGAAATGGGGATTTAAATCTCTCCCGCTTCATTAGCATAAAAATGGCTGCCGCTTTTTTTCCTCATGGAGCTTTGTCAGAAAAAAGCGCCAGTCTAGACGCTGATCTTGCGGAAAATAAAGCCTTTTCCGAAAGATCCCTTATCCCTCTATGAAATAAGGGATCCCTTATTCCTCTATGAAAAGCACTTTTTGCAGAAAAGCGTCCGTGGCCAATCTAGACGCGCTTTTGCCCAAAAAAGCCCCGATCGCCATTTTCACGATCGGGGATTTTTTGCGCAAAACAAATCTCAGCTGTCTACACTGGCCCTTTTGTGCAAAAGTTTTGCGCAAAAGGGACTTTTGCCTGAACGGGAGCAACGTAGTATTTCCGCAAAAAGCACTGATTTCTTACAGTAGGAAGTCAGTGCTTTTGCGGAAATTCAAGCAGCCAGTGTAGACAGCTGGCAAGTTTTTCCGGAAAAGCAGCTGATTTTCCGGAAAAACTGGCCAGTCTAGACACAGCCCAGGAGATTAGGGAGGCTAAAGAACAGAAAACGTAGTTCCCATATTGACTGGGTGCATGTCACTTCAAGATAGGATACTGAGATGTGCTTCCTGGAGTCCTGGACCCTGCAAGGTGAGACACAGTTCTTGTTTCAGTCCTAAGTGAAGCACAGCAGCTGGTCCAAGGGGTCATTAGAGCTGATCTGTTTGGAAATTAAAAGGTGTAGTTAAAAGAATGAAATGCCCACAAGCTGCATGGAAACTTTTTGAAAACACCATACTAGAGGCTGAAATTGAATGTATACCCCCACATTAAAAAAAAAACATAAAAAACATAAAAAATGACCAAAAAAAGTGCCATCAAGACTAAACAACAGAGTAAATGAGGTTGTTAGAGGCAAAAAAGACAGGCTTTAAAAATAGGAGTCATATCCTACTGCGGACAATAAAAAGGCGCATAAAATATGGCAAGTGAAGTGTAAAAGTAGAATTGGGCAGGCTAAAAACGAAATAGAAGAGCAACTAGTAAAAGACACATGCTAATAGCAAGAAATGTAAGTAGACCAGAATCAGTGGGGCTACTAGGCAATAAAGGTACTAAAGGAGCACTCAAGGAAGAGAATGATACAAAATACAGGACTATGTAGCACTTTAAAGACTAACAAGATGGTTTATTAGATGATGAGCTTTCGTGGGCCAGACCCACTTCCTCAGAGAAGGCAGTTGTGGCATAAATAAAGGAATTAATTGCATGAGTGTTCGCTGCAGAGGATATAAGAGAGATTCCCATAACTGAGTTATTCTTTTTAAGTGACACATCTGAGGAACTGTCCTAGAACTGTCAGGAAAGGTGGTTTTGGAAAACGCTGGTAAATTAAAGAGTAATAAGCCACCAGCACCAGATGGTATTCACCCAAGAGTTCTGAAGAAACTGACATATGAAACTGCAGGAGCCTGATATAAATATAATAATTAGAAGAGAGAGATGAAGGTGTATGAAGGTTTACTTTATGTTTTTGGTTAAAATACTGAAATAACCTTTTATATGATCAATTTATTTTAATTTTATTTTACTACTTGGACTTATCTTGCAGTTATTTGGCCAGTACTGAGCCTATTGAAGTCAGTATAAAAATTCACATAGATTTCAGAGGGAGCGGGAGTTTGTCCATTGCGAGAAAGTGATGCTTGTTGACATTAATATCTTTGTTATCAAGCTATGAAAGTACAGTGTGAATAAAGGCTAATACAATAATTATTAGGGCAGTGTCATGTTATCCACCATCTCGCTTGCTTACAAATGCAAAAATCACACTTCAAGAATCTTTCTGACACTTGGGTGTCTTTTGATCAAAGTTTTATGCATCAGCTAAAGGAGATTAAATAAACAAATCTCTCTCCTAATTTTCATGTGTGTCAGTCAATTTTCATCTACAACATGTGAACATTTTCAAACAAGCTTTGCACACCTGAGGTTTTTGTCCTTTATATTCATATCTACATATTCTGTATTATGTAGCCTCATTCAGCACAGCCCTTTTTGAGGGGGGTGAGGGGAGCTGCAAAGAGAACTTCCCTTATTGAAGGTGATCTGTGGAGTACTATTTATTTTAATAAACTCTGTGTAGTATATTAAAATCTAAGTTGAAAATCTCTAACCACACAAAACTCACCTGGACTTGGATTTCATTAGAATTTCAAAACTCATAGAAACTAAAAAGATTCACCAAACTTATTTAATATTCTAGGTCAACTTAGTTTATGCTTTGTATCAGCTAAGATTCTAAGCAACTCTTTAAAAGCTACTATTTTGAGAAAAGGGATTTTTTTAGTTATGAAATCCCGAGTGTTGAGAGCTCTCCACTTGCTTGTGTTTCTCATATAAGATACATTGGATCCAGACACAGATTGAAATCTTAATGCAAACCAAACTTAAAAAAAATTGAAGGTTTGATATTACTACTAGGCTCAGGCTCCACCTCCTTCAAAAACACCTTGGCTACGTCATGCTTCTTTTGGAAGAAGATTTTTCCGGAAGAGACCTTCTGAAAAAACTTCTTCCAAAAAAGAGAGTCCACGCTGCCAAAGTACATCGAAAAAGCAATCTGCTTTTTCAAAAGATAGTGTCCCCACTGAATGGATGCTATCTCACATTTCAGTTGTGATTACTATGGATGGAGTGGCCATCAGGGCTTTTTCCTCTTTCCTCTTATTTCGATAAAAACTCCCTTTTCCACGTCCACACACTCCTTTTTCCGAAAGAGCTCTTTTGGAAAAGGTGGTGTTCCTCGTAGAATAAGGTTTATCAATGATGGGAAACCCCCTGCATTCTTTCAATTTTCTTTCAAAAGAACACAATAGCAGTGTGGACATAAGTAAAAAATTTTTGGAAAAATGGCCGTTCTTCCGAAAAATCCTGCAGTCTAGACGCACCCTCTGAGAAGGAGCATGATCTTGAGACTACAGATCGGAGTGAAATGCAGGCTCCATTGAAGTAAATGTTAAAATTTTCATTGACTTTAGCTGGGCCAAGATTTCGCCTATGGGCTCCTCCATTTCCAGCTTTGCCACTGACCTGTAGCGTGAGCTTGGACAAATCGTTTCATCTTTCTCTTTTCCCACACATTTCCCAAGATTTTTTGATGCTCTACACAAACTATGATTTTGGCTCATCCCCTTCTCCGCTCCCACATTCAACATAGAGAAAAATGAGAAGTCTAGAGTGACATTTTGCCTTTATTTACTTGGCATTTGAAATTAACAATGTAAATATTAAAATAAATATTTTTACTGATTTTTTTCTACTTTTCATTAATCCTAACACAATTATACTGTATAGTCCAGGGTCAACTGCCTAGTAGCTGACACTGTAACATTTTAGCCATTTTGAGTTTTACACAGTTTTTCTGGACAGTGCTATAAACAGTTGTATATTTCAAGTTACAACTGTCTTCCTTCCAAAGACAATTTCAAGCAACTGTTTCAACTAAATTATAAAAATAGAAAGCAATGATAGTAAAGTAGAACAACATTTATATTAAACTAAAAGATAAATGAATTAAACTGATTAATAAGCATGATTAAATGTGAAGTAAATAATGCTTGGAAAGAAAAAAAAATATGAATTTGCAGTGCTATAGGTCAATACAGCATGTTGCTTTCTACCTATTGAAACCTTTCCTGTGAGTTACGGTACATGCAATGACATCATAGTAACATAAATTTGGTAAATTTTAACGTATTTTAGTATTTCAGTGTTTATTTAAATCTATTTAAAAATTAAACAAGATCAGAATTTCTATTATTGGACATGTTTGCAATTAGAACAAAAAGAAATATATACGTTACTAGGTTTTTGTTAACATTAGCATTCAGGTGTTCGGAAATCAGGGCTTTATTATTATTACTTTAACAGTAATAGTATTCAGTAAGTGAACAATCTTAATCTTACAAGAACTTGTGATTCTCCTTTTACAATCTTGTTAAAATCTCTTCAAGTCCAACACAATCCAAATTATCTGTGGGCACAGTGTCTTCAAGATCACAGCTTGTAGCACAGCAGAACACCTGTTGTCGGTCACTAAGCAGCAAGTAACACTGACTCAACTTTATGACTGGTCAACACTGGGCTACTGAGAATGACTGAACTGCCAGACCCTGCCCCAAGGCAACAAATCCAGGCAGCAGTCTTTTGAAGCTCTGCCATGACACATTTTAACTGTATTTACATACACAGCTATGCTCCAAATTGTGAAATATGTAATATAACTCCACTTCTGACATGACAATGATGCACTGTATACAAGTACAACATCTGATACCTTTGTTTATATGAGATAACATATTGATATATTTGTTTAAATAGAGAAAAAATTCACTTCCGTCTAATTTGGTGCCCCTTAAATATGTGACCACCTAGTTCACCTATAGGCCAAGCCCTGCTTACATCCAGCTCTTTATTCCTTCAAAACGTAGAGTCTTTGTATTTTTCTTTAAAAAGGAAATTTCTTAATATATAATTGAAAAATAAATTGAAAAACATGGGAGGGGGGGTGGAATCTTTTCAGAGACTGGGAAATAAACTATTATGATATACATTCCTTTCTGAAGACTTCTAAAATAGTCTGTAAGTTTGTGTGACAGCTTAGTCCAATATATGAATGTGGTTCTTTGCATGATTTTTTGATTGTCTTAAGAAAATTGCATAAAGTGAGTGGGGACTGGATAGCTCTTGATTGTAATTGATAAATAAGGCTGAATTTCTCTTAGGTATTTCAGTGCTATTACATCAAGGAATATTTTTAGTGCAAAGATTTTACATCTAGGCAGTAGTGTTTCAGCGATGACTGTGGTAGATTTCAGGATAACTTGACTAACAATCAGGAACGATGTATTAGGTATAAGCATATGGATGCCATTGTAATTTAGCTTGTCTCTAATCCTTAAATTCTGCAGCTAGTTTTCATCTCTGTGTAAAAGAAACTCTTGAGCCAACTGAAAGTATGGCACTGCAGAATGTGTGGCAACTGCTGTTGGTAGAAAAGCTTTATGAAATGTTGAAATGTTGATGACTTTTTATTGAAATTTCAAATTTTGACTGATTCCTCCCCCACTATTTCTGGGGGGGGAAAGGCTGAAACTTTATATCATAAAAGGAGTCATATAAAAAATGGAAACTAGGACAAATTACAAAGGATGAATATAAGCATATAAGAAGACAGGTATGCAGGGGCAAGATTAGAACGGCAAAGGCACTAAACGAGCTCAAACTAGCTAGAGACCTAAAGGGAGACAAGAAGACTTTTTATAAATATAATAAAAGCCAGAGGAATTCCAAGGACAGAGTAGGTCCATTGCTCAGTGAGGAGGCAGAAACAGTAACAGGAAACTTGGAAATGGCACAGGTGCTTAATCATTTCTTTGTTTCCATCTTCACCAAGAAGTCTGATGATGAAGGAATGCCTAACATAGTGAATGCTAGTGGGAATGCGGTAGGTTTAGAAGATAAAATAAAGAAAGAACAAGTTAGATGTCTGCAAGTCACCAGGGCCTGATAAAATGCATCCTAGAATACTCAAGGAGCTGATAGAGAAGGTATCTGAGCCTTTAGCTATCATCTTTGAAAAATTATGGAAGACGAGAGGGATTCCAGAAGATTGGAAAAAGGGCAAATATAGTGCCCATCTATAAAAAGGGAAATAAGAACAACTCAGGAAACTACAAACCAATCAGTTTAATTTCTGTGCCAGGAAAGATAATGGAGCAAGTAATTAAGGAATTCATCTGCAAAAACCTGGAAGATAATAAGGTGATAGACAGGTAACAGCCAGCATGGATTGATAAAGAACAAATCATGTCAAACCAATCAGATAGTTTTCCTAGATAAGATAACAAGTCTTGTGGATAAGGGAGAAACATCTAGGATGTGTTATACCTAGACTTTAGTAAGGCATTTGATACAGTCTTGCATGATCTTCTGATCAATGAACTAGGCAAATACAACTTAGGGTATGTCTACACTTGCACCCTCTTTTGAGAGAGGGACACAAATGAAGACATTTGGAATTGCAAATGAAGCCCGGATTTAAATATCCTGTGCTTTATTTGCATAATTGCATTATGGTGCTATTTCAAAATAGTGCTATTTTGAAATACAAAATGTGGTGTAGATGCGGTTATTTCGGGAGAATACCCTTCTTCCGAAATAACTGTTAAACCTCATTTTATGAGGAACAAGGGTTATTTCGGAAGAAGGGTATAACTGGCTGGATAACTGTTCTCAGGGAGTAGTTATTAATGATTTACAATCCTGCTGGAAGAGCATAATTAATGGGGTTCTGGAGGGGTCTGTTTGGGGACCGGTTGTGTTGAATATCTTCATCAACGATTTAGGTATTGGCCTAGAGAGTATGCTTATTCAAATTGCAGATGATATGAAGCTGGGAGGGACTGCAACTGCTTTGAAGGATAGGATCATAATTCAAAATGATCTGGACAAACTGGAGAAATGTTCTAAGGTAAATAGGATGAAGTTTAATAAGGACAAATGCAAAGTGCTCTACTTAGGAAGGAACAATCCATTTCACACATATAGAATGGGAAGCGACTGTCTAGGAAGGAGTACTGCAGAAAGGGATCGAAGGATCATAGTGGACCACAAGCTAAATATGAGTCAACAGTGAGATGCTGTTGCCAAAAAAACAAACATGAATCTGGGATGTATTAACAGGGGTGTTGTGAACAAGACACAAGAAGTATTCTTCTGCTCTACTCTGCACTGATTAGGCCTCATTTAGCATATTGTGTCCAGTTCTGGGCACCACATTTCAAGAAAGATGTGGAGAAATTGGAGAATCATAGAATCATAGAACCATAGAGCTGGAAGAGACCTCAGAAGGTCATCAAGTCCAGCCCCCTACTCTAGTCAGGACCAATCCCAACTAAATCAACCCAGCCAGGGCTTTGTCAAGCCAAGACTTAAACACTTCTAGGGATGGAGACTCCACTACAGGGTCCAGAGAAGAGCAACAAGAATGATTAACTATCAGAGGGGTAGCTGAGTTAGTCTGAATCTGCAAAAGTGATGAGGAGTCCTGTGGCACCTTATAGACCAACAGATTTATTGGAGCATAAGCTTTCGTGGGCAAAGCCCCACTTCATCAGATGCATGTGGTGGAAATTCCAGAGGCAGGTATAAATATATAGGCATAAGAAGAGAGTACCAATCAAGAGTAAGGCTAGAGATAACGAGGTCAATTCAGTCAGGGAGGATGAGGCCCACTTCTAGCAGCTGATGTAGAGGTCTGAATTGACCTCATTATCTTTAGCCTTATTCTTTTCTTATGCCTGTATATTTATAACTGCTTCTGGAATTTCTACTACATGCATCTGACAAAGTGGGTCTTTGCCCATGAAAGCTTATGCTCCAATAAGAATGATTAAAGGTCTAAAAAACATGACTTATGAAGGAAAACTGAAAGAACTGGGCTTGTTTAGTTTGGAAGGGAGGAGACTGAGAGGGGACATGATAGTGGTTTTCAGGTATCTAAAAGGGGGTCATAAGGAGGAGGGAGAAAAATTGTTCTCCTTGGCCTCTGAGGATAGAACAAGAAGCAATGGGCTTAAACTGCAGTAAGGGAAGTTTAGGTTGGACATTAGGAAAAACTTCCTAACTGTCAGGGTGGTTAAACTCTGGAATAAGTTGCCTAGGGAGGTTGTGGAATCTTCACCTCTGGAGATATTTAAGAGCAGGTTAGATAGACATCTATCAGGGATGGTCTAGACTGTACTGGGTCCAGCTGTGAGGGTAGGGGGCTGGACTCGATGACCTCTCGAGATCTCTTCCAGTTCTAGTGTTCTGTGATTCTATGATTCTATTATTCTGTTTTGTTTCTCAATCCATCGTTGTGGCGACTTTAAACTTCCTGTAGAAACATGACCCTTTACCATAGGTCACTACTTTGAAAATGTTAAATGGTACCTGTGATCCTCCTTAAATGACTCTGGAGGCCTAAGATGGACAACTATTTCCATAACAAAACCCAACATGTCTGGAACTGATAGTCAAGCCTGGTAAATGGCATGAAGGACCAGAACAAAAATGGACTCGTGGAATAAGATACCCCTTTTCTCAACTAGATTGGGCTATCTTGTGTGGAAGTTTGCATTGCTTTTAGCTTTGCTGGTGTTGTGTGAGGAAAAAATGGAAGACTTCCATTTCCAAGATATCAGCATGACATCTTTCAGGAGCACTAAAATTCATTCAAAGCCAAACAATTAAAACCAGGCTGACACAACCTATGCTGACAAAGCTGCTGTTAGGTTTGCTCCTGAAGGCCCCCTTTACTATAGGAGCCTCTGACTTTTATTGGGAAGATCCTGTGTGTATTGCAATCTAGCCTTGAGACTACAACTCCCATGATACCTTGGGAAAAGGGGGAAACTGCCTCTCTTCCAGGAATGATGAGTGCAGAGAGAGAAGGTAATGGGCCCAGAGGAACCAGACTGCTGGTGTGGAGCTCTTTCCATACCACGAGCTGCTGTTGGGGACCTAGTGCCTGCTGCTGAGGTTTTGATGAAGTAAGGAGCTTCATAGGCAGTTAGTTGATGGTTTCCCCAGAAGGAGAGAGACTCTTGCTGTGCCTTGAGCTGACTGAGAAGGCCTGCACAGAAGTAACTGAGACTGTTGTTTGAGAAAGTGCTTGCAAGGGAAAGAGCACGACAGAGAGACTGAATCTGAGGAGAGGCAGAGTGATCTGCCCAGTGAACCAGGTCCCAGAGCTGTTGATATTTGGTGGGGCCAGCAGCTTGTTGCCTTGGTTGGACTGATACACACGACCTTCACAGTGCTGTCTCCACTCCAGCTGCAAATCTTCAGGTACATCAGTGTTCCCTCTAAGCTTCCTGGCAGCACAGCTTCAGAGGTGATTAATCAGCCCCGCCCAGTCTGTCAGCTCCTGGAACGAGCTCTGAGCCTCTGGGGGGGGGGGGTCTAATTAATCACCTGTGAAGCTGTGCTGTGCAGCTCAGAGGGAATACTGAAGTACACCCACCCAAACAAGTGTCTGAAATGCTAAAATCCAGAGAGGCGCACGTGTAGGGTGGGGCAAATGGTGGCAGTGGAAATGCCAGTTAGGTAAGTTTAGTTTATTACTTCATTTTATTTTATTTTGTTTTATTAGTTTGTGTTGTTTAATTGATTTTATTCAACTGCAACTGTGGCTTTAAATTAGGAGTAATATTTAATCTTAGTCTGTTATTTTAGTTAAGTAAAGTGGTGTTGAGCCTAATTTAAGCACATTAGATGTATATTATTTATAACTGGTATTTTTGAGTTAGGAATAATAATCTGTGGCGTGAACCAATTATTAGAATGAGTTTATTACTGGAGGTTTCAAGGCATGTCATGAGTGTGTCCCAGGCCAGTCAGGTGGAGGCACTGCCCATTGTGAATTCCCTTAGTGGATAGAAGATTCCCCCCTATCCAATATCACCACTGGGATACTTGGGGTCGTCTTTAATATCAGGTGTCCAGGCCTGCTTCCCGGTAACCCAGGGAGGAAAGGGGAGGTTACACTGTCATTATGCAAAGGCCAGTTGGGGCCCCTGCATGAGCCCCAGGAAGTGAAGCTATGCACGGGTTGGGATTATCGCCTTCTCTAAACATTAGACCAACTGTCTCTCTTCATGGGTTTAATAGCTACCATGCAGACAAACATCAGGAAGACAGGGGTATTGATATCCTTTCGGTAGCCAAAAGAAACCATTTGCTTCTCTGAAAGGACTCTGTCACACCCCTGCTTCTTCAGATGTGAGGAATATGTGTGGGGAATACAACCATACCAAGGACTTCACCCAGAGATGGTCAGGAAGCAGACAGGATCTGTAACTGGCCTTTCTAGAGAGGGAGAGGTAGTCTCTACATGCTAATGTAGACACTGCCATAGAGTCTGCATTTTCAATACCTAGCTTGATTCTAAACCTCTGACTCCGCTTTTCTAGATTATTTAAAATTAAGCCAGTTGTGAATAAACAGGCTTTTGTTTAAATCAAACAGCTCACAGACAATAGCATTAGGTGTATCTGGCTCTTACAGGATTGCTTTTCAAGGGCTCTTTGTTACATTAATTGGTGACTAATCTATTATGTCAAGCTCATTCCCAGATGAGCTTTCCTTTCAAATGTACCTTATCAGGGTTTAGAAAGGTTAGTTCAAAAGCCTCTTTGGGGGTATAGATTCACAAGTTTACAATACAATGCATGCTGCTTAGAACAGACATATCTGTGCTCCTTACTTTTGTACGCTCTAATCTCTCATACAGTCATTGGGAGAGAGAGTGACAGAAATGTATTGTGCTACTACAATATGGAGAGTGAGAATAGACTGCAAAAATAAGAGGCTACTTGCAATCCTAGTAGTAACCTGCTTCTTTACACTGTGCCTAACTTTGTCTTGTCAAGTCAGATGAGGATTTCTTTTCACGTTTCGTGTCATCAAACTAGTTTTAAGGCATCTATTTTTTAAACTGTGTAAAACTTATTTGCCTGGGATTATTTCAAAAGTTTACAACTGAATGTTGACTTAATACTAGGGTTGTGAAAGTGTAACCGTTTATGTGATTACAGGTAGGGATGTTGAATATTGGTTAATTGAATAGTCGAGTAACCTCATACATTCTTATTGATTTAGTCGACTATTTTATAGTCCCAGGGGTGGGGCTGGCAGCCAGTGCACTCCGGCCCCACTCCCAAGGAGTCCCCTGCCACTCCGCACTGCTGCCTCTGTATCAGAGGCAACAGCATGGGGTGCCAGGTGGAAGCTGTTCTGCAAGGGGGGCCAGTTTAAAAACCAGCTCCCCTCGTGGACCGGCTGCCTGTTGCCCTGTGCTACTGCCTCTAATAAAGAGGCAGCAGCATGGGGTGGCAGCAGCCTCTGTCTGCGGAGGGTGGGTTCTGAGCTCCCAGACCAAATGTGAACAGGAGCTGAGCTGGGCTGCCTGCCCGCCTGGCTCTTAATACACTTTAAATGCAGCGCAGCAGCGGGGGTAGGTCCCAGACCCATTGCAAGCCGGAACTGAGCTGGGCTGCTGGCCAGCATGCTAAAAAATTTACTGGCAAGGGGACGAGAGGGAAATGCGTGTAGTCTATAGCATTAACCTATAAGCTTTTTCTTATCAGCTAATTGACTACACTATTACCTCCCTAGTTACAGGTAGGTTCTCCTCCTCCTCCCTACCCCCGCTGTCTCTCTTGTCAAAGGCAGCAGCAGTGGGGGAGGGGGGGCGGGGGGAGACAGGCTGGCAGGAGCTCGTGTGCACAAAGAGCACTGGTTCCCACCTGCTCTCCCCAGAGGCTGCAGTATGGGGCAGAAGGTGGGAGCCACCTCCACCCACATGTAAGTGAAATGTTCAGTGGTTACACAATTATATAATTACATGCATTTTAACATCCCTATTTAATGTAGCATTGAAAGTTTTGTAAACAGAAGAAAAATGGTGCTTTTTACCATCTTTAAATGAAACAAGTACAGAAACAGTTTCCTGCTTGTCAAGTCTTTTTTTAACTTTTTCTTTTTTAGTAGTTTGCATTTAACACAGTACTGTCAAAGTTCCTCAGAAGTAAGGCGATTTCACTGTTAGAGACATTGAACTGACCTTATCAAATCGGTGGATGGCCAGAAGAATAATTAGCATTTTTAAAGATGTGCATTGAAGGCGCTGGGGGGGCTTTAAGGCTGGCAGCCAAAATATATTCTGTCATGCAATGGCTGCTATGCTGGGCCTCTTATATAGACAGTAAATAATTCTGTGTGTTTAAAGCCAAATTTAGACTCTAAATGAATACAGAAAAATGTTACAGAAGCACGAGTAAATCCCAGCTGGGAAGGGTGTGTAGGTTCATCGGAAGATATTAAGCTCATAGATCTGGTGCTGGAACATTCTCCTTCAGTGGCCCCATTAGAGAATGGACACTGGCTTTGGAGATGTAGAGCTCTGATTGTATTTTGTCTGGATTTCCACTTGCATCTGTACATTAGAAGCAGCAGCCTCATTTTGGCTCATGATGATTTGGAGGTGTAGTTTGGAGATGTTATGAGTATGGTTCCCAACCCTCCAGGATTGTCCTGGAGTATCCAGGAAGTAAAGATTAATCTTTAATGATTGTGTCATGTGATGAACCTTCCAGGAATTCATCCAAACACAGTTGGCAACCCTAGTTAGGATTCAAATTTGGCAGCATATAGTTCCAAAGCACTGCGCCAAAAGTATATGTAATCCCTTCTGCCGCTGGATCTTCATGGGCAAAGATCTTTGAAGAACCTTTGCAGCTTCACTGAGGTATTTGCAAAAAGATTGTGCAAACCACCTTAAAGATATCAAGAAAAGATCAGAACACCACGCCAGTATATTCATTTATGTTTTCGTGCTTCTAAAGTGTTTTTATGGCACAATATTTGTAAGCAGCATTATTTTGAATTTTCTCAGCCTATTAGAACCAAGTATATTGGCACATTACAGTGTATAATAAAATGAAGTGTAACTGGATATGATACATATGTCCATGATATGTCACTCCATGTGGTGGGATGGGGGTATGAATCATAGTACTTTGCATATTTCCTATCGGAAGGGCTTTACAAACATTAGTTAATCTTAATTGACAATTTACTGTGTCAAAAATGTTTTTGAAAAAACATTCTGTTAGGAAAACAGGCAATAATTTAAATCAGAATACTGGCATCCCATGAAAAAGGGGTAGCATAGGAATGGGAAGAATTTAAATAATGAGAAGGCCAATTCATTTGTCTTACCTAGCTCTGTCTGCTTATTACTGGACAATGCTGAAGAGCTTGTTACTGTTTGCTACATACGATATTATACTTTATATTTCTGTTACAAAATTAGCTAGGGAACCTCTGGTGATTTATGGATTTCAGAACTTAGCCAAGTCTGGGGAACCTCGAGGTTAAAGTTAAGGAAGAATAATGAGTGGTTTTATGTAATATGGCCATTGGGGAAAATATATAAAGACAGTGAAAGATAATAGAAAATAGTTGTATAATGTGGTCAAATTTTACTTAATCAGGAAAAACAAACTCCTTAAAAGACAGACCTCAAATTAGGGTTTCCTCCTTTCATTTGTTCTATTCTTTCATTCCCAAATATATAATTTATATGTGCCTTGTAACATAAAATGAACATATACTAAACATGATGGACTCCACGCCATTGGAAGAATACAGACTGTGGGCCCCTGGATAGTGCAAATCACCCATACCTTGATTTGTCTGTTTAATAGTGACTCCTAATTTTAGGTGGAAACTTTTAATTCTTGTTAAGAAAATGTGAATAAATAAATAGTTTTGCGGAAACCAGAACACTTTGGAGAAGTCAATGCTAACCATAGTTATCAAACCCAATTAACTGATTCGGTCTTGAGCACCCAAATCTCATATCTGAAAACGAATGGAACAGTTTTTGAGACAGAAGGTATCCAATGACGCTAAGCACCAACACTACTCCCCTTTTTTCCCATCTCTTTCTACTCCTTCCTCCAAATTCTTTCCATACTGGAATGATGGGAAATGTGGATTTGTGACATGGCAGCTTAAGTATCCTATTCTGAGGCTGAACATTTGGGGGCTCTCTACTGTAACATCACAAATAGGCAGTAGTTTATACATGCCTATGTAGTGTCATGATAAGGGTAATGAGGTTCATTTAAACATGAGTAACAGCCCATAGCCTCCTATTCAATATGTGTCAATGGATTAGCAGTTTTGTCAAGAAATATAGTGAAATGTATGGTATGGTGTTGATGATCTTATTACTGATTACCTATTAACAAGCTGAAAAATCAGTCCCTCAAAGAAAAGAATTTTTCCCAAGTGACCACAATGCCTTTGTCGACCGCCCCGTTATGCCTCGTGGGATGAGGTTTACTGGGGCGGTCGACAAAGGATTTTGATGTCGACCGCCGAGTGTCCAGGCTACTGTGCTGAGCCGACAAACAGCTGATCGGCACAGCACGGCAGCCATTTTGATGTAAATGAAGTGGCGATTATTTAAATCGCCGCTTCATTTTGCTATGTCTACAAAGCTCATCTACATGGCTCCATCGACAGAGCCATGTAGTGTAGACATACCCTCAGTTATGGTGGCTAGAACTCTAGCATTCTAGGTGGTGGCCATTACTGTGTATTACTCCATTGATTGCTAGCCCGTTACTGGGTAGGGTGGGGTAGAAGGGCTCCCTTCTCTAAAATTCCCACAGTTTTGAAACAGCAGCTCTTCTGGGGGATATTTCTCCATGTGAAATTCTGTGAAGAGGGATATTACTTGCCTCAGTTGCACGAAGCCGCAGAGATAGGACCAAAGATTGGGAAACGAGATAGAGGGGAGTTGAGTTGCTGGGGGATCAGATGTAGCTGTGGCTTGTGAATCTAGTAAATCTAACTGTCTGGAATAAAAAGGGGGGAAAGGGAAGGAGAAGAGAAATGGGAGGAAAGCTGTGGTTGAACCTGAAATGAGATTTGTCCCAATATGAAAGGACTTTTTATTTAACTTGATAATATCGAGGAATGGTACAGAGTGTTGAAGTGTTACCTCTGATTATCACATCAGTCTAGGATTCTGGCATGCCATACATACTTGCCTGATTATGGCTGTATACTGCCTGGGTGTCATTTGTGAAGTGGCTGAGAACTAAAAACCTGGGCAGCAACAGACCCAGTGATGGTTGAACCTACTGATATTCTAAACAACAAGAGCTCTCAGCCACATTTGTAGGTGCTCTCATCACTTCATATTGGCTCAATAGACTTTCTATTTTTTAGAGCAGCAATGGGCAACCTGGGCTAGGATACGTCTAGACTACGTTTTACCTTGGGAAGAGGATATGCAAATTCCCCAGGAATTAGCATATCTTCTTCCGATCGCATTTTTGAAAGAGGCTCTTTCAAAAAAGAAAGTAGTCTGGATGTTTGTGGTTTTTTTTTTTTCAAAAAAAAACAAAACAAAACAAAACATGCTCTTCCTTTAAAAAAAAAAAAGTTTACGCAGTTTTTTTTTTTTTGAAAAAGGGTTTTGCAAATCCTATTTCAAAAGTAAAACGTAATCTAGATGTGCTCATAGTGAGTGGGCCACAAGTGGCTCTCCTTCATCTCAGTGGGACTCAAGATTGTCGTAACCAAGCTAGTCTCCCAGAATAGTATAGTTTTGCTAACTGCACTTGTGTACCTAGAATTTGCAGGTGTGCCCATCAAACCATAGCAGCATTTTGATTGGATGCTGAGCGCGCACATGGCTCTCATAGTCAATGTTGTGTGCAATCAGCACGCACCTCACATTGCATCTCCTTGATTTATATGTGTGTCATTTTAGTAATACCGATAGGCAGGGCTTGACAAGCGGCGGCAAGCCCTGCTCGCCAGCTGCGCAGTTTGGCATGCTGTGCATGTGCTGACCACGCTGTGCGGCTGCACCGGGCTAAAATCTACTCGCCACGGGCAAGTAGATTGCCTTAATTGTCGAGCCCTGCCGATAGGAAAAACCTACACAGAGAGAAAGCAGTGGAAACTGGTAATCCAGTGGCATAGGGAACAGTAAACAGAATGTGTTGTGGGCCATACATAGAACCCATTTGGGGCCCCATTTGGTCCATGGGCTGCAGGTTGCCCACCACAGTTCTAGAGTGATGAGAGGGACAGTGCTGGATTTCTATTTTTTTTTTAAATGTTACTGCTTGAGATTGAGGAACTACTTGTTTAAAATGACTAATTTGAGCCTCAGTCTCTTTCTTTGAACTGAACTTAATCCTAACCTTTTATTAAGGGATTTGGTTAAAAGGGGCCTGCTTCACTGTACTGTTCCTCTGTTCCTCCAGTAATCTCTGTAATTCCCTCCTGTTCCACTGTGTTTTTTCCTTCCTGGCAGTGTGACCTTTTTCATACTAGTTTCAACTGTGTAATTTTTCATATACAAACGGTTGTGTTTGCAATTATCCCGGCTGTAATAAAGGAGTAGCCCATTATGTAGGATGTTTGGGAGAAACCTCACTGAAGCTGGAGGGCGAAGGGTCATAAACAATTCTGTTCATTTAGGATAAAATGTAGGGAACAAGCAAATCAGGTAACTGAAACAATAGGAGCCATGCAAGACATGTGTCAAGGCTTGAATAGAAGCTGAAGCACATATCCCAACGGGATTTCCCTGGAGACATGACTAGCAAGCACAGGGACTAGGGCATTGATTGGTGGTGCATTCCCTCTGTGTTTGAAAATCCACAAAAGAAGCAAAGAAACCACAGGCCTGTCCAGAGAAGCCCTAGTATCATGACCCTGATCAAAAAAGCCAAGAGAAAGGGAGTATTTTTGGTTAAAGTGCTGGCTGACAGAGGCTTTGAACTGTGAGCAAATAAACTACTTCCCATTGTTTTGATTCCCCCAGTGTGCAGGGATAGTGGATTTTGTACATTCTTTATACAGAGAATTGCATCAAAGAAATATCCCGATGCTATCATCAATTTCTCTTTCTAATGGAAACAATCCACTAGACCCTGAAAATTGGCTAACCACTCAGGTCCAGGCCACCTCTATTCTTCCCTAAGGGTCTTCTCCAAGTGGTATATCACAGCTGACAAGTCAGAGGGTGCACATATTCTCCAGTGACTGCTTTTTGTCTCTTTCAGCTTCTTCTCTCTTTAACACTCACCCTGTATTTTAGTAGTTGCCATGGAAGCTATTAGTTTAAGCTCAGTAATAGTTGCTTAGGTTTATAAGAAAACATACACAATCCAATAGTAAATCTTCAAATAAAAGGGGGGAGTCTTGGGTTCACGTTCCTGCTCCAGAGTGAGGATTTGATCCAGCATTTTCCCCAGTGCATGTGAGTGCTCCAACCACTAGGCCATGTGGATCTGCTACCTGCTGCCGGTGAATGTGGGGGGAGGGCAGTTCCACATTTGCCCGCCCCCCCAAGCCTCCCACACTCACTGATGGTAGAAATAAAGTGATGCAGCTGGGAGCCAGGGGAGAGCGAGCTGAGAGAGGGTTGCTCTGCTTCCCCCTGCCACCACAAAGCTGGGGAGGGAGTGACCCCTGATGTCAGTGCCAGGTCCCTCGCTAGTTCCCCAGACTGCATTACTCTCAGAAGGGGGCTTGGAGTAAGAAGTGGAGTGGGGGGCAGAAAGAGGTTGGACCTTCCCCTGGCTAGGGTAGTGTGGTGAGGAGTTATAGAGGGTGAGGGGGAAAGGTGTTCACATGGCCTTTGCCCCCTTTGTGTGGTTCCCCAGTTGTCGCCACTGTGTCTGAGCATAGCCTTTCCTTAGAAAAATGTCTTAAGCGCTCCCATAAACTTGAGGGGATCATGTCGTCGTCACGTAAAACAATCAGTAAAAACCAGATGATTATTTAATCATAACAACAATGTCAATCTGAAACCATGGTCCTCAGACTTTTGACCCATGGCCCACCTGGTTCAATGAAAGCCCTTCTGTGGACCACCAGTGGCTAATAGAAACTTGCTGTTAATTACATAATTGCACTTGAGCCATTTTGCTAGAGCTGCAGCTAAGGAAAATGATTTGATTTGACTAGTGAGAGAGGAAATATTACATTATTAAATGGATTAACATGAGAAAGTTAAAGCACTTAGTTTATCAAACTTCATTTTAAATAAAGTAAAATATTAATTTGTCTGACACAAAAGGTGTTTTTTTGTTTTTTTTAATTTTTGGCAGGAGTGGACCGGGAGCCACAGACCCGCAGAAAAATCAGTTGGGGACCACACAAGTGGGAAGCAAAAAAACCCCAACTCTCACTGATGTGGCCCCCAACTGAGACCCCTCTCTCCTCTGGCACTGCAGCTCTCCAGAGTTAGGGGGAAGGACAGAAAGGACAGAGATTCAGGACTTCCCATGGGCTAGATTTACTTTTCTAGAGTTCCGGGGTTAGTGGATTTTTGTGGACCCTCAGGCTCTGGGGTGGGGGACAAATCTGAGGGGTTCAGTGTGTGGGACAGGGCAGCCCGTGAGTAGAATAGGAATGGGAGTGCAAGATCTGGGTGGGGGGTGGGGTGCAGGAAGGCGGTGAGGATGTGAGCTCTGTGTGGGAAGCAGAATGCAGGAACAGGCTGGGAGTAGGGTGTCTGACCGGGAAGGAGGGTGCATGAGTAAGAGCGAGTTCAAGAATAGGGTGGGAGTAGGGTGTCTGGCCAGGAGGGACAGTGCAGGAGCGGGCTGGTGGTGTGGGGTCTCAGTAGGGGTGTGAGCAGGAGCAGGGTGGGGTGTGCGGAGTCTGGGCATGAGGAGGCAAGGGGGCACTTACTTGCTTTCATGCCCTGTGCCACTCCCTGGCATTGTATCCCAGGCATGACCTCCCACTGCTCCCATTGGATGCAATTCCAGCCAATGGGAGCAGAAGGGAAAGCCCTGAGCCTCCACACATTGGTGTTTCTCCAGCTGGGGGTGGGGGAAGGGGACCACTTCTGGCTCCATTTCTTCCCCACAAGCCGGATCCAGCGGAGAGGCTCAGGGTTTCTTCCCCTCCTTCCTTCCCCCTTCCCCCCTCCGAGGGAAGCCGGTGCTGGTGCTCCAACCTTGCTGGGGTTAGGGTATGTGCATGAAGCTGGAGCACTAGCACAGGCTCCCTGCTGCAGGGAGAGGTTGGAAGGGAGGATAGAAGGGGAGGGGGCTGAGCTCGAGCTGTGGACCACCTGGAAGGCAGCCGTGGACCACCGCTGATCTAAAAGAAGCTAGCAAAGCCTGGAAACTAGGTTTTTAAAGGACAATGTGCATCTCTGTCTTTCTCCACCACCACTGTGGCCAATTTTTAGATCATTCCCTGTTGTGCCGGCTCAATCACCTTCATGCTTATCTTTCCAGTTTCATTACAAGTTGTGCACAGCTCTATGCTACCTTAAAATCCAAGTGTCATAGGATCCAACCCTTCAATAAGAGCTGTGTGGGAAGCGGGGCCTTCGTTTTTTATGTCTTTGTTTTATATTAAAAAAATATATACATTTTTACAGAATTCCTGCACTTAATTTCAAGCATTTAAACATTCCCAGTTAGGCTGTGGAAGATTGAGATCATCACATTTGCAGATTATTGTAGGATTTGGCAAAACTGCAATAAAGAGCTGATTTAGTGCAGTTTTATTGCACTCGTAATTTTCCTCTTCTCTCTAGTATTAAGTCTACATGGGGGGGGGGGGAGGCCGGGGGTTGGGGATAGATGATTCTACTGGGTGTGTAAATATCATATTGAAACAATTTCCCTCATGTTAATTGTTCCCACAACAATATGAGAGCTATAGTCCCTGACCTTGCCTTGTGATAAAGGAATGCAGCAGCCTGTGCATGTGCAATGGGCATAAGGAGAATACACATGTAGTGGGTAGAACCACTATCTTTAGGCTGCCAAACTCTCAGTAAATGCTGTCGCTTGAATTCCTCATATTGACTGCAAACTAAGCATGAATGTAATGCACGATAGACACAGCATACTGACACCATGATAATCAGTGAAGCTCAAACTCTGGATCATTAACTCTAGAAGTAGATGTCTCTGCCTGGTGAATTAGCTCAGGAGAATAACAGGCTGCATAGCACCCACCTCTAGAGGGAGTCACGATCAAACACAGTAAGTAGGTTTATTTAGAGTTACCATATTTTAAGTTTCAAAAATGAGGACACTCCTGAGAGAGGGAATGTCTCTCTATCTGTATCTACCCACTCATGTTGTATTAATGTGATATACAGTATAGTATATTACATAACACATTAACATGTGAGTGGGTAGATACAGATACACTTCCTTCTCAGGAGTGTCCTCATTTTTTTGAAAGTTCGAATATGGCAACCCTAGTTTATTACGTACTATACCTATTCGAAAAGTTTGTCCCGTGTGTCTGAGGTCGACACAGATTCAAATCCCATCTAAAGTGACATTTTGTAATGAAACATAGTTACCTACTCAGGCAGGCTCCCTCCATGAGATTCTTATGGTAGGATCGTGGCCATCTGAGGGGATTGAATTCTGGACTGTTATCACTAAATGCAAAGTCCCTTGTTTTTTACTTCCCCTTGGCCCTTCTATGCTAGCAGGAAGCAAGCCTCCTGCAGGTGTATATGTGCTGCTTGCATAATTTCCCCTAGTCTTGTCACATCACCATATGGTAGAGTTGCATAGTTCTCACTATACTGAAAACTTCCATGGCCAGAGATTTCTCTGGAGATAATACAAGTACAAGGCAAGGAGAGGGGAAAGCTTTTTGGAGAGCTAATTTTCATTTCTTTCTTGGCAATGGCTACATTTTTAGGATTTGTAAAGCTTATTGCATTGGCAGCTGAACATCTGTGTCTGTCTCTGCGCCTCCCTAAATGTCTCAGGTCTTGTCCCTTGTCACAAATGATTAGACATATATTCTATAGTGTCATCCAGATCACAACTCAGATTACCTTGTTTGTAACTATGCTAGCTCAGCCCTCTTCTTTTCTGTTATCCTACAGAGCAAGGAGAGGACTGGAATCACAGCTGTATCTATTCCACTGAAATCTCATTTCCTTTTTTGGTTTTATTAGTACTAGCTGTGACGGACCCCTCCCCCCATGCTTTTTGAAATGGACTCATGGACATGAATATACATAACTCAAAGATGCTTGGGACAAATTGCTTCATGTAATCTCTCAATCTGAGGCTATGTCTAGACTGCAGGCTTTTTGCACAAGAAGCTTTTGTCAGAAGAGATCTTCTTCAAAAACTTCTTGCACAAGAGAGCATTCACACTGCAAAAGCGCTTCAAAAAAGTGATGTGCTTTTGCAAAAGAGAGCATCCAGACTGCCTGGAAACTCTCTTGCAAGTAAGCAGTGATTGCTATGGATCGAATGGCCACCAGGGCACCTGCTCTTTTTCCCTCTTCCCTCTTCTTGCACAAAAACCCCTTCCCCATCCATGCACGCCTTTTTGTGCAAGAGCTCTTGTGCAAAAAGGCATTCTTCCTCATAGAATGAGGATTACCAATTGTGCAAAAACCCCTCTGATCTTTCGATTTACTTGTGCAAAAATGTGCTTGAGGTGTGGACACTGCAAGCTTTTGCAGAAGAACAGCTCTTTTTCCACAAAAACTCTGTAGTGTAGATATAGCTGTAATGTCTTAATCCGCTGGGTCTGTATATCTTATTTTGGTGCATGTATCATTCTTGTGTGTAAAGTTAGGTATATGGAGTATGGAATGTTTTATGGTTTTTAAAGTGCAAATGGAAGCCAGATTTCCATGCTGGGATGCTTCAATGTCTGGGCAATCGTATGTAAGCACCCCCTTTTGTCCTTTAAGTCTTAGCAGTGGTTGGGCTTAGGAAGTCACACAGTGCATTAACTCCCTAACTGGTAGGAACTGGCCAGATAACATCCCCACATAAAAGGGAATCCATAAACAATAGAAAACTAGCAGGTCTTTATCTTTAGCTGGACAGACCTGAGTGAAGGAACCAAGGACCTACGGGTGAGGAGCTGTCTTGGTTTGAAGGCTTAGCTGGAAAAGGAACAGTTTTAGGATAAGTTTGTACTGGGGTTTAGTGTTAGAATTAGCTAAGCGTTTTCTCTTGTTTTAAGTTTGTAATCAACTTTGCTTTGCCTGTTTCCACTTAAATCCTACTGCTTGTACTTAATAAAATCCGTTTTATTTACTATCAAACTGGGTGTAACTAATTGTTACTTGGGGGAGCAGTCAGTGTGTACATTCCCCCTTTCATTGTTAAAGGCAGCTTACCTAAATAGTTCATTTAGGGTTCTGATCCCATTTGGGGAGTGGTATCCCAGGAAGCTAGGCCCCAAACTGCATTTTCCTTGGACCTGAAGAGTTTCAGTGTCTGGACTGCTCCTCAGAGGGAGGGGAGGGAGAGGGGAACAGTGATCTCAGCTCTGTGCCTTGGCTGGGGGAGACCGAGCTGGCCCAACAGGAGAGACTGGTGAAAAGCCTCAGGATATGCCTACACTACCCCCCTAGTTCGAACTAGGGGGGGTAATGTAGTCATACGGAGTTGCAAAGGAAGCCCAGGATTTGAATTTCCCGGGCTTCATTTGCATAAAGCCGGCCGGCGCCATTTTTAAATGCCGGCTAGTTCGGACTGCGTGCCACGCGGCTACACACGGCACGAACTAGCTAGTTTGGATTAGGAAACCTAATCCAAACTAGCTAGTTTGTGCCGCGTGTAGCCGCGCTGCACGCAGTCCGAACTAGCCGGCATTTAAAAATGGCGCCGGCCGACTTTATGCAAATGAAGCCTGGGAAATTCAAATCCCGGGCTTCATTTGCAACTCTGTATGACTACATTACCCCCAGTAGTTCGAACTAGGGGGGTAGTGTAGACATACCCTCAGAGAGCAGGAAGGTGATTGGCAGTGGCCTTGTCAGCAACCCAAGAAGCATCCCCAGGGGTCTTCTGTGACGATACCCTGTCGCATTCGCTTTCTCCTCTGGTGACTCCAAAGTATTGTTACATTTCAAATTTGCAGTTAACATGAGTAAACATGTTTGATTAGAAAATATTCTTGTAGCGGTAATAAAAATGTGTAAGATGAAGAGTACAAATGATGGGTAAGCTTATTCCATGTTGTTTGAAGGCAAGCGCATTTATTATCTTGCAATTAGTGCAACTTTACATAACTTGATCTGCTTTCCTTGACCTGATGGCATGTTTCAATTTATTCTGCATTAAATTGATCTTGGAGGTGTTCCCTCTAGCCCCCACTTTAAATTCTCAAGGAATATACAGAATAATGGGGAAAACATATGGACAGAATTTTCAGATATCTAAATCTGTTATCTCCTTAATATATGACCTGATTTTCAAAGGTGCAGTGTACCTGCAATTGCAACAGACTGTATGTATGCCTCTGCAAATTAGACCACATATTTATCTCAGCAGCTTAACTTTGAGCACTGAAGTTTGAAAATCTTGGTCTACATATATTGTATCACCAGTTTCTTCCTAGAGAAATTGGTAAAATTTGATGTGACCTTCTCCATCCCTCTTGGCTTCCCTTACCCCTCCTACAACTATCTTCCTTGCTCTGTGTTTCTGTGTTTCAGATCCAGAGGTAGGTCATCTGCTCTCCTCTTCTCACCTTTCAATTGTCCTGGTAACCTCATCCTACCTTCAGATTTGCCTTGTGCCAAATCTGTACACCTCCATTATACTCCCATCTGAAACCCCCCCCTTGATCCCACTTTCCTATCCAACTGCCATCTAATATCTCCTCTTCGTTTCATGGCTTAACTTGTTGAACAGAGTTAAAATAACTCCTGAAGTTGCTCTATTCCAGTTCCATCCAAGACCCTTTCCAATCTTGCTTCCACTCCTTGGCCTCGGTGAAATGCCTCTTGCCAGAGTCTCTGATGATCTCTTTCTGGCCAAAGCTCAGCTCCATCCTCCTCTGTTGTGACTGTTGGTCACCTTCAACACTGCTGAGCTTTCTAATTTTTCTGAAATCTTTTCCTTCATTGGCTTCCAGGACTGTCATCTCCTGTTTCTCTTCTTACTTCTCTAATCCCTCCTCAGTATGTCTTTTGGAGGATCCTCTTCATCCTTCCTCTAGCTTTGGGGGAGGGGTTGTGATGGAGTAGTTTGCCCTCTGAAGTATAGTCATGCTTTGGGTCAGACCATCCTGTCTTGGGGTGTGGCCCTTTTATGGTTTGAAAGGTTATGTACTATATCAGGGGTGGGCAAAAGGGCCTCCACAGGCTGGATCCAGCCCACCAAGCGGATTGATCCAGCCCACAGACACTGCCTTTCCCCTGCCCCCAGGCCAGTCAGGGCCTGCGGATGCGGGAGTGCACAAAGTTTCCTCCCACGACAGGACTGTGCAGGGCTTAAAGTCAGCCATAGGGTTGACTATAAGCGCAGCACCCCCTTGCAGGCTGGGAACAGGGAGAGAGAGACTTACCACGCTACCCTTACCCCCAGGCTCTGATTGAGTTGGGGGCAGGAGAAGTGTACAGTCTCCTCCTGCCTCCAGGCCGTAGGCACCTAGAGAGAAGCACCAGCTATTCAAAACAGGGGGAAGGGATGGGGCAAAGACTTCACATGATCCTCCTACTCCCAGGCCAGTTAGGGTCTGTGGGCGGGGAAGTGTGCTGGCCCTGCCCCTTCCGCCCAAGGCCCCACCCCTCCCGGAGCAGCCCGGGGCCACTTCAGAAATTTTTGAAGTGGCCCCCCTGCCTAAAATTATTGCCGGCCCCCTATACTATACACTAAACGTTATTGATAGGGTGAGGTGGTCTTTGGTGCTTGGGAGAAAATCCTGACAATGTACCTTTAAGAGCCCAGAGCCAGAAGCATTTCAGAGAGAGCAGGGCAAAGTTCCCCTCTCCCCCAACCAATTGAGCTGAGAGGAGAAGAGCATAAATGCTGCTTCCAACCTCCTAGAGGACAGACACCAGCAGTAAAAAGTTCTCTGTTGGATCCTCCTAGCCTGAGGATTAATTGAGGGCAGAGGGGCTATCTGAGGAAGAGGTGGCTAAGGATTTACAACTGGCTAAATTATAACCTGTCCCTAAGGAAGACAGCTGGGAGTGCCTGCCATAAAAAGAGACGAGTGTCTGTTTTGTTGATATATACAAAGCTTCAGCAGGAGAGCTGGGGCCTGGTTAACTCATGATCTTGTTTCAAAGAGGAGACCTGATGGTGACCCTGGTTTTGAAGTTGTGACTGTTTGAAGCACAATCCCACTCCAGGAAGGGGACTGAGGACTCCCCTGTGTGAAGACAGAGCTGACCAGGATTTTTACAGGGTCCCAGAGCATGGTGACCTAACCAAGTCAGTCACAGTTCGGAGGACCATGCAATAACTCAGCTCTCATAAAGGGGAGGCAGGTTTCTAAATCAACCCAACTCTGGTGATTGATTGAAAGAACCCTAGGGGATGCTGACTGGCAATGCACTAGTGGGGTGTGCTACAGAGGCTCCCCACTTGAAAGAATTCCACAGGACTCTCCCCCTGTCTCCTTCCCTTCTCCATTTACAGCTTATCTTTAGGCAATCTCATTTGCCAACCCACATTCAGTTCTTTATGCTGACAACTCAGAGATCTGCATTTGCTCCAGACCTGTCTCCTGTCCAAAATAAAACCTCAGCCTATCTGATATCTCCTTGTGGATGTCTGGCCCTCAGCAATACATAGCTAAACCAGAGCTCACGGTCCCTCTTCCCTACTCCCACACTCCAAGCCCTCCCTGCTGCCTGCTTTTCTCAGTCACTGCAGACACTACCACATTCTGCCTAAATCTGGTTGTCCTCTTCAACTGTGATTTTTCTCTGGCTGGAAGTGAAGAATGGTCATAGAATCATACACATGTAGCACTGGAAGGGACCTTTTGAGGTCAATTAGTTGAGCCTCCTGTGCTCTGGCAAGGTGAAATATGCCTAGACCATCCCTGACAGGGGTTGTGATTTTTTTAAGAATAGGTAAAAGAGTTACAAGGATTCCACAACCTCCCTGGAAAGCCTATTCCAGGACTTAACTATCTAGGGAAATTTTCTAATCTCTAACCTAAATCTTATTACTGCTTAGCTGGTCTCCAGGAGATGTGGAGAACAGTTGATCGCTATCTTCTTTATAACAGCCATTAAAATATTTGAGGCTGTCAGGTCTCCCTCCTCCCCCATTCTTTTTTCTCAGGAGTAGACATGTCCAGTTTATTAGCCTTTCCTCAGAGCTCAGGTTGTGTAAATCTTTAATCACTTTTGTAGCTTTCCTTGGGCATCTCCAATTTGCCTACATCTTTCTTAAAGGGGGGGACCCCAAACTGGACACAGTACTCCAGCCCAAGCCTCACCAATGCCGAGTGGTACGAATGACCTTCTTTATCTTGAGTAGCACACTTTGGTAATACACCTCAGAATATTAGCCTAAATCTTGCAGTTTCCTTTTGCATAAGATGCAGCCTTTCCTCTCCATCCACCCAACTAAACTCTCACCCAGGCTCTCGTAATCTCGTACCTCAATCATGACTTCATCATCTTTCTCTCTGGCCTTCACAAATGTCACATTGTGTCTCTTGTATCCATTTGGAATGCTACTGAAAAGAGATTTTTCCTAGCCTACCAACTTTGCCCATGTCACCTGCTCTGCTTCCCTTCATTGGTTCCCATTTTTGTATCAAATTGAACATAACCTACGTGTCTTCACTTTCACAGCCTGTCCCCACTCTATCTATCATCTTTCATTCACTACTGTGATGTTGTTTCCCATCTCTGATTTGAACCAGTCATGCCAGCTTCCATTACTCTGTTAAACTTTTGAACAAGCACTTTTGTGTTTTTTCCCATGCTGCTGCTCATGCTTTTGGGAGGAGTTCCCTATAACATCGCAAAGTGATCTCATTATCTTCCTCCAAAACACTCCTTTTCCACGGTGCCTACAAAAACCTTGGCATTGGTTAGATATGGGCTAGTCAACAAGTGACCCATGGGCTACTCAACAAGTGGCCCAGGGGCTGCATGTGGCCCACGACCCGTTTGTTTGCGGCCCGCGGTGTGGTTTGGGTTTACGTGGGGCCCAACGTGTCCCCCCTGGGTGGATCCTTTGAACATGGCTTCCACTGGGAACACAACGGTGAGTCCATATAATGGTCTTCTGTTGGTATGTGTTTTAGTAGTTAAATTCCTGGACTGTCATTGCTCAGTAAAAATGCTGTCATGGGTAGAAATTGGGTAAATATTTCATTTTATTAATATCAGCAGAACTGACTTAAATGGGGCCTGCGTGTTGTGTAGTCTTGCCTTAATCTTTGTATTCATGCCTGTCAGTTATTTGCATATATTTGCATATGCATTTGCAACCACACGTAAGTTGTGGCCCTTGGCATGTGCTGTGAGTATCATTGTGGTCCCCGGGGCTTCTGCAGTTGAGTAGCCCTGGTTAGACTGCTATTGTATTAGGACCTCTTATCACCATGCTGCTAAATACTAACTTGAACTCCTCAGCCACAGATAGGCTCCCCCTACTGATGGCTCCAGGATGCTGAATCCCCTGTGTAGTTTAGGCTTCTCTTGTGTCTCAACAGGCTGCAATATTGTTTCCTCCCTGACTTTCCTGGCCAAGTTTCTGGGTCCTGATCCTCAGTCTGTTCCTCTATCATAGAAATGGAGCCCCACAGCCCAATTGCCTTGGGCCCCTGGAACCACCACTGATCCCCAAGATACCCTTGTAGCTTAACACATCCTCTCCCAGAAGTGCACTCAAAGGTCTGAGCTTTCTGGTTTACTCTTTTTAGAAACCATGTGGTAGGGATTGGATATAACAGACACATCATACAGAATTCTAACACCTCATTACTCAGTACTTCAATATTCATAATGAATACAAAGATGTGTACAAAAATGATAAACCACTACACGCATTTCCCTCCCTGTGTCCTCCCCATTCCAAATCGCTCTCTGGGATAGGGTTAGCGTCCTCTGTGAGGACAGGATCCTGCCCCTATTGCTGCACAATTCCTCTTCCAAATCATGGAGCCTCCTTGGGTCAGGTTGCTTTTTCTGATCTTTTCCAGTCCATCTCTTTCCTCTCTCTTGCCCAAAACTTCCTATGTATTTTTCTGGGACCATTTCCATACCCATTCAGCCTTTGTGCTTTTGAAAAATTAGCACTTTCACCTTAGTTCTGTGTTTTGGAGATTTTTCTCACTTTTTCATATCTATTCCCTGCAGACCTGTTTGGTCAAACTCGTTTCCTAACCCTCCCTAGCATAACTAAAGTATCATCAAGACACAGACATTATATACTGCCCTCCTCCCCCAGACATGACACAGACCTGCCAGTGACAGTGAAATCAATTTACACAAAGGGTATTCATAACACAGCAGTTTTCATAGCAGCATCTCTGAAATATCAACCAGAATTCATCGGATACCCCCAAAACATCATAATCCTGTCTATTTGCATCCATTTGTGGTCTTGTATCTAGACTGTAAAGTCTTTCAGGCAAGGACTGTCTTTTTGTTCTGTGTTTGTACCGCACCTGGCACAATGGTGGGTGTAAGTGTTTTTTTTTATTGTGGGTTTTTTGGGGGGGGGGGGTTTCGGTCCATGACTAGGGCTCCTATTTACTTTAGCAAAACAAAGAATAAAGCTAGTGAGTATTACAGTGCTGGAGCCTTAAAATTCCACTTTTCTTACGGGGGATATTATACCTTCCAGCATGGAGCCTAATAAATAATACTGAATTTCTGTTAATATTAAAAAGGCCAGGCTTCTGTTGCAAGGGGATGTGGATTGCAACTGCTTTAAACACTAAGGAGAGGGGATCACCACATGGGAGTGTAAAGGATTTTTTATTCAACTAAAACTGGGAAGGGAGGGGAATCTCACTCATACACTCAATCACACTTATAGTCCCAGGCAGGATGATAAGGCGAGCAGAAGGCAGTTCATATTCTTTGATCTTCCCAAGTTGACTCCTGAGCTGGTCCGCAGGCCAGGCGATCCGAGCAGAGGGCGTTCTGGGAGGCTCCACTTGATGGTCCACCACCACTGTCCCTCTGTCCCTCTCTCCTTCAAGGATCAGCCACATGCAGCCTCTGAGTCTAGGCCTCTTGGGGCCGTGTGCACACCCTGCTGTTTACTCCTGCTGTTTACCTCAGACATTCTTCTGCACTCACTCAGGGAAGGGATAGGGGGTTAACAGACAACACTCCAACAGTTTAAGGAACCAAATAACATTAACAGGTGAGAAAGAACAACCACCAGTTTAACTGTCTGTTTACTTCTCCTTTGCCTCCAACAGCTTCCTTTCATGTAGCATAGGCATATTTGATAATGACCGCTTCATAGGAAGGATTGGAGTTAAAATCTGTAATTCTCAGTGTTGTTGGAGCTAAACTCTGTCTTGTGGGAGTAGCACCAGCCATAGCTACCCCAGTCACCCATGAATGACCTTTGTATTTCCAAAAAAAAATAAAAAATTGGACTATATTCTGGGAAGTATTTTGCCACTGATGCATGAAAACTGAACGCAATATAGTAAAGGTCTATCATCACTTGTAGCTAGGGATTAGCATAATGATTAACATGGCTGTATAGTCCTGGCTACGCAGTGATTTTTTGCAGTGGGTGTAATGTGCAGACTTTACATGTACATCCTCTTTCCTTTTAAAAAATTCTGACTCTGACTTTGCCTGTGCAGTGCCTTAGGAGTACTAGCATGTATGCAATCACTGGGCCTGATCTGTAAGATGAGTTCCTTCTAGTAGGTGCAATTTATTCTTGCTTCCCATTGGAGGCGCACAGCAGCTTGCAGATTTGGGACCATAGACTTTACTATTGTAAATGTTAACATTAATATGTGGTTTTTTTAACCCATTAAGGCCTGGACTGTGCCAGGATAGGGTTGCCAGGTATCTGGTTTTGAACCGGACAGTCCAGTATTTGAGCTTTCTGTTCGGGAAACAAATTGAGAAAATATAAATGTCCAGTATTTTCTAAATAAGATGTAATGTTGATTGTGATGTAATGTCAAGTGTGTCCAGTATTTTTGTTGAAACCATCTGGCAACCCTATGCCAGGAACTTATACTGGTATCGGTATGTCTTTCAGGGGTGTGAAAAGTCACACCTCTAAGACATAGCTCTAATGTCTTCAACCCCATTGTATACAGTACTAGGGCAACAGGGAAAGTATGCTACCCTTAAGGAGGTGGATTACTTATGCCAAACGGAGAACCCCTCCCATTGGTGTAGTTCAGGGGTGGCCAACCCAATACAGACAAAGAGCCAAAATAGTGGTGGATAAAGCGCAAAGAGCCAAGGGAAAGAAGCTGTTGGGGGGGTGAGGGAACCCGCACGCTGCCCCTTTAAGAGCCGTGTATGGCCCAAGCAGGCTTCCGTCGGCTGCAGCATCAGATCTCACTGCCACAAGCGGTGCCCAAACCAGACAAGGAAAAAAGGGCAGAGCAGGGAAACAAAGAACAGCCACGGGTACAGGAGCCGAGCCACGGGTGTGGGAGCTGAGCTGCAGAAGCCGCCATTTTTCCTTTGAAGAGCCGTGGGCTGGCCACTTCTGGTGTAGTTGGTATACACCAGTGGTCCCCAACCTTTTCAGGTGGTCGGGCGCCAGGGGGCGGGGACACTTGCCCGCCCGGGGGCGGGGCCCCTCCAGCCGCCCGCCCAGGGGCGGGGCCCCCCCCATAGCCACGCGCCCGGGGCCGGCGCTTCCCCCGTAAGCACCGCGGGGCCAAGGCCGGCGCCGGAGCCGGAGCCTGCAAGGGCACGCGCGGCGCCCCCGGGGGCGGGGCACGCGCGGCGCCCCCGGGGGCGGGGCACGCGCGGCGCCCCCGGGGGCATGGGTCAGCCTTGGCACCGGCATGCGCGGCGCACCCGGGGCCGGGACCGGCCATGCGCCCGGGGCTGGCACCTGCCAGCCCAGATGCTCCGTGGGCGCATGTAAAGAGCCCGGCGGTCGCCATGCCGCCCGCGGGCACCGGGTTGGGGACCATGGGTATACACCAAAGTGCTTCAGCAATACCACTGTTCTGCTGGAGTGTTTTAAGTGTAGATAGACCCTGAGCATTTAGTGAGGCCTGCTTCTGTTCCCATTGCTGCCTTTTGCATTGTGCCTTTCAACTTCATTACTGCTTTATTAGGCTGTTCGTGAGCGGGAGGGTTCACTTTGTTTTCAGTGTACTGCCTTCCCTCATTCTAAGCTCCATTCCGTAGGTGATGAGTTGCATGAGACTTTTGTCTTTCAGCAGAATGGCTTTTGGGGCGAATGATGTAGATTGCTATGCAAGAGGCCCAGCCTGATCACATGTTCCATTCCTGATCTGTAAATCTCTTACAGAAGAGGAAAAAACACACACTTGTTGTTTGTGAGAATCATTTCATTATAGTAATGTCTAGTTTATTGAAATTAATACCTGCTGTGATAAACCTTTTCAAAGAATGGATTTGTTATAGCTCCTCAGTTCTCCAGTTATATATAGAGAGAAACCCTTAAAAACACAACCCTGTTAAAAGAATAATCCTGATAATCCGAAGAAATATCTATGATTAATCTTGTAAATGAACCCTATCTTGTGATGTGATATACTAATGCTATAACACACTAACCTTTTAACAAAACAAACAGTGTTCTTGATAAGCTAATGGCCCCAAATAGCAATTACTACACTCCACACACACACACACACACACACACACACACACACACACACACACACACACACACACACACACACACACACACACACACACACACACACACTTTTTTCATGCCAAGTCAATCTTATGGTGGCATTTCATGTTGAGCAGAAACTTGTCATTCGTGATGAATATGAATATCAGTATTAGTATATGCTTTGTCTGGGAGATGGCAGAAGGAGGAATTCCTTCTGAATTACTGCAGAATAATAATAAAAACACTTGAGCTTTTACTTCACTTCCTCAAAGTTATAAATGTTTCCAGACACACAATGGTCTGACTGTTCAAAAGAGGCAGCTTCCCAGGTAACTTTAATTTCAAATCCTTTCCTGCATAATTAAAACACAAACTTGAGACCTTTTTCTTCAACACTTCCATTGTCTATTTCTCATTATACTTCTTGATGAGATTTTTAGGCTTCACAGAACACCGTCTAGGCAGCTAATCCGATGCAGTGCTAAGATCACAGCACTTCTTGTGTAATTCTTATTAGGTTAATCAAGAAACTTACTGAAGCAGGAGGTTTTTTAAGGCCTGCCAAATTTGAAACCATAGATCAAAGTTCAGAGCCCTCTGACCCTTTTGCCCTAACTTGCCTCAGCAAAGTTTGCATGAATGGGCCTTATTGTGAATATGGCAGCCTCAGAAGGCCTGTACTTTTGTAATTGTTTGGGCTTAGAAGAGCCACTGTAATGTGACCGATGAAATGCATTTCTTCTCCTTTTTCTGAAGTCTAAAGGTTTTCACCTCCATTGCCTATACAAGTGCAGTGGTGACAATAGCAGTTAGGTGATCATTGTTCCTGTCAGGCTGAGCCCCAAGTTTTATGACAGAATGTAATTAAATGGCTCAGAAGGCAACATTAGGAAAACAGCAGTGAAGAGCAGGGGCCAGGGGAAAGCTTAATTTCCATATGGTCAGCCAAGCAGGAACAAGGCCAGCATTGTGCCCTGAAGTAGACAGTTTAAGCACTATTAAAGAGATGTCTATTCTTTACATTGTCTGTCAAATGCCATTGCACTTTATGATTGCCCTTCTTCGTGGTCAAACCCTTTCCTTAACTTAAATGTTTTTACATGGCATTCATTCTTGGTCTTTAATATTTTATTATTAATTCATAAGGCATAATGACCCTTATTTTCAATAGTAATGCTGAATTTAAGGACAGCGACCAGTCAGTTTAATTCACCAAAGTTTGTCCCAGAAAAGCTTAAGACATTTTAATGGGTTGCCTTCACTACATTCTGATTTACTACTTCCCTTTTTCAGGGCAAATTATGATGGTAAATGAGCTCAGCAAGGTTTGGGCTTTTAGAAGGATTTGGCAGAGAAGGTGATAATTGCCTCTCTAAGGAAGTGCTTATATTCTCTGCAGCTTTACTTCCTCATATGCACCCTCACTTATTTTTAAAAAATTATCTTTACAAAGATATCCAGGGAAATGTAAACCAGTTTTGAAACTAGGATTCAAATTTTTCACTGCAGTATTTTTTTTCTAAAGTTCCTGGGCTATTCATGGTTCTGTTCCTTATCCAGGCCTACCATGTGACTTTTGTATTCTGATTCTTAAAGCCATTACTGCTATTGTAGGGATGGAAAATGAAGGAGTACCTGTGACTGGCACAGCTATCATTGAAGTCAAGGGGAGTTTAGCAGCTACAGGCAAGATACGTTGCCTATGCCAGGGTGGGGAACCTTTTTTGGGTCAGGGGCAGGTTACTTCAGAAGGTCAATGCTGATCTGACATTTCTGAGGATGTTCTTTTGGTGTTTCCATAACAAAACCTGTGGACATGTTACCCAACCCTAAAGGTGAGTTATTAAAATAGGAGAGATTCTGTTAGGATTAGAATTCTACTAGTTAAAGGAGGATATTGATCAGTGTTCCTGCTAAGATTTTCCATCTGTGGGCTGGTTGAGATTTCTTATGTGCACCCCCAATACTGAGGGAGTTTGTGGATGTGTACCCACCAGTACAAACAAACTGTAGATATAAATATATATTTTAAATAGTCCATATGTGTGGAAGAAAATATATTAAAACAATGGGTAATTAACAAGAAGCAATGCTTATGATTATTTAATATTAAATCAAATACAAAGAAAATTAACGCTACCCTTGGCAGAAGAAGTGGATTGTGCCCACAAAAGCTCATATTTATATATTTTTATTAGTCTAAGGCAGTGATCACCAACTAGTAGATTGGGATCTACCGGTAGGTCTTGGAGCCTCTGACAAGTGATCCTTCCTGGTTTGGCTGGGAAGTTTATCAAGTGCTGGAACTTCAGTTGTCCCTCCACCCACTATCCTGCTGATCTTGGAGCTGTCCCCCTGGGAGCCGCCTGCTTGGTGTGCAGGAGGGAGAATGGGGGATACTGATGTCAGGTGTCCTCTCTGTGTAGAGATGGGGTACAGGAGTGGAGGCTGTGAGAAGGGGATGGAGGGAGCTTGGCAATGTCAGTCTCTGTCACTCTCACACACTGTGTGTGTGTCTGTCATTCTCACAAACACACACTGTCCTTGATTCTCATCTCCTGACCCAACATATACATGGGGGGTTGTTGTTACGTTTTGGTTTTTTTCACTGTTTGCGAAGTGTGTCATTTTTGGTTTTTGACTGGTCTGTGCACTTCATAATTTTCATTTCTCTCTAGCACTTAAATTTAATTCTTGGAGTTCTTAAATGTAACCTGTTGTGACTGAAGTAATTCTCTCTCTGGTAATTGCTGCTCCTGGACGAGGCTGGCATGTCCCTGCAGCCCCCGAGAGGGGCAGAGCAGGGGGTCTCCACATGGTGTCCTTGCCTGCAGACACCACTCCTGCAGTTCTCATTGATCAGTAATGGAGAACTGTAGCCAGTAGAAGCTGTGGCCTGTAGATGAGGGCCGGCACATGGCAGCATGGAGCCATTGCTGTATATGCCAGCTGCTTTCAGAAGTGATGCAGGGCCAGGGCAGAAGTAAGCCTGACTTAACTCCACTGTCTGGAAGCTGTTTCAGTTAAACAGTGCCCAGCCAGAGCCTGCTTCGTGAGCCTCTGTCCCAGCCCTGAACCTCCTTCTGCACCTAACCTCCTGCCCCATATGTGAGTCCCCCTGCAGCCAAACTCCTTCCCATAGCTTGCACCCTGAAACCCCTCCTGGACCCCAATCTCCCACCCTGGGCTAAGCCCGGAGTCCTTCCCACATTCCAAACCTGTTTGCCCAAGACCAGCACCTGCACCCAAAACCCTACCCAGCCTCGTGAAAGTGAGGATGGGAGGGGAAGGGGGATGAAGTAAACAGGGTGAGGCCTCAGAGGAGGGGTGGAAAGGAAGCAGGGCAAAGGTATTTGGGTTTGAGATAGATCTTAAATTGAAAAAGTGATCTTGTAGTTAAAAAGGCTGGAGAACACTGGTCTAAGATGCTACAAGACCATTGTTGTTTTTTAAAGCTTTTTTTAGTTATAAATTAATACAGCTACCCTTCTGAGACCTTGGAATAGATGTATCATCATCCTTTCTAACAGACAAATGCATGGTTCAAAGATCTTGCAAATAAGGTTTCATCCTACAAAACAGCTAGCATCACACCTAATACCTGCTGCTTCTGACTCATAAGAGCCAGAACTCTACCAGATAGCAAAGATCTGGCCTTAATGCAATAAGTTTACCATGTATTACTTAGTAACACAGGATTTTAAAAAATCATTAAGTTCAGAGTTTTAGATCTCTGCAACACTCCAAAAAATTCTGTTAAAAGAATCTTTTTCTTTCTTACTGTAAGCCCTTAGCACAGGGGTGGCCAATACTTTTTGTTGGGAGGCCACTCCAAGAATTTGGTAAGTGGTCAAGGCCCACACTCTTCCAGGATATTAATGGAGGAGGAGCAGGGGTCTGGGATGGAGGCTGGGTGCAGAAGGGAGCTTGGGGCAAAGGACTGGGGTGTGAGATTTGGGAGGGAGTTTGGGTGAAGTAGGGGATCGTGACCTGGGGCAATGGACTGGGGCGAGGGGGGTGGTGGTGGTGCACAGCCTGGGAGGGGATTGTGACCTGGTGCAGGAGGGGTGCAGGGATTTGGTCTGGGACAGTGATAGTGGATCGGGCTTCTAGGTTTGAGAGGGGGGTGTGACCTGAGGAGGTGTGTAGGAGGGGATACAGGGTCTGGGAAGGTGAATGGGGGCAGGAGCAGGGGCGCAGAAGGCTTGGGTTACATGGGGTAGGAGGGCAGAAGGTGGGCAGAGGATTGGGGGAGGAAGGGGGTTGCTGGGGGGCCAGAGAGAGTCTCTGGCTGGAAAACCTTACTTGGCTCCAAGCCAGCAGCCCAGCAGGCTCTTTAGCCAGGGTCCCTGCCTTCCAGCCCCTGTGTGTCCTCAGGGGGTTGCAAGAGCCATGTTTATTGCTCTAAACTGAATCCTGCGAGACTGGGGGATGAGGGAGGTAGAGCACTTGACATGCTGCCTGTCCTGTAAACACGTAGCTGCTATTGCCCAAAATCAGCCAATGGGAGCTACTGAGTGTGGTGTCAGCCTGAGAAGCCTCTCCCCTCCCTCCAGGCTCTCTGCATTGACAACATACATGTGCCCCTGCACCCGGCTTTCCAGAGTGCCGAGCAGGGCATGCAGGGAGCCAGCTGGGGCTCTCATGGCCAAATCCAGCCCACAGATCACTTTTTGCCCAGCCTGGAATAGAGGCTGGAGCAAGCTTCTCCATTTATAGCAGGGAGCAGCTGCTGCTGCTTCTGCTCCTCCGAGAGGGTGAGCGCCTTATCTCCCCCATCTCTCCCCCAGCCATTCAGCTGAGCTCCCTGTCTGTCCAGGGAGCTCTGAAACTCTGCACGGGGCTCCAAAAAGCGCTGCCTGCCCATGTAGGAACACAGTTTACAGGGAACTTTGATGCTGATTAAGGAAAGCAAATTGTTCAGTTATCAAGCAAAGTTAATGTAGCAATTCTAGCAGTTGCATTCTTCCTCTCTTTAAAGGCTTGGAAGTAGAGGAGGAACAAAACATCAATGTGACATCAGTTTTTCAGTTGAAATGATCCTGTCTGTGCTTAAAAATTATGAAATGTAGAGGGTTTCGTTTAAAGTCAGTGGACGTGATCTAAAGACTAGGAAGTGGGTGAGCTTCCAGCTGCAACATCTAAGTGGCTGTTTCCAATATATTGGCCCAAGCCCCACAAGCTTGAGACTCGTGTCTGCCTTGTGGTCTAAATGTATACTTGGTGTATTAAATATCTAAAAGACATGACCTATGAGAAAATATAGAAAAAATGGGTTTATTTAGTTAGGAGAAGAGAAGACAGATGAGAGTTTGTAGTTCCATAAATTTGTTACAAGGAAGAGGGTACAAAATTGTTCTTGTTAACCTCTGATGACAGGACAAAAAGCAATGGACATTAATTGCGGCAAAAGTGATTTAGGTTCAACATTAGGAAAAACTTTAACTATAAGGGTAGTTAAACACTGGCACAAATTGCATAGGAAGGTTGTGGAATCTCCATCCTGGGAGGGTTTTGAGCACAGGTTAGAAAAACACCTATCAGAGATGGTCTAGTTATTAGTCATCCTGTAGTGCAAGAGAATGGACTAGATGATCTATTGAAGTCTCTTCCACTTCTACGCTTCTGATTCTTTGTGTGGTATAGAAAATTTGCAAGTTAAATACCCAGCGGTGTATTATTTTAAAATGTTATTACTTCATTGACTGTTGTAAACCAATGAGGTGTTAATCTTTTATACATTCTCAACAGGAAAAGTAAAAGAAGGAAGTAGAAGAAACGTTATTGTCATGGCCTTAAAATCTTCCTCCCCAATTCACAATCTTGACTACTGCTGACTTTTAAAACACATCCTTCCTGCATGTTATAACCAAGGTTTTTTCTCCTATATAAACAAAAAGGAAATGCTGGCTTTATTTGATCTTCAAATGTTGACGATAAAGATTCTTTATTATTAAACTAGGCAAAGTTTATTATTACATTGTTACATTAACGAGACTGTAATCTGACCAGTGAGAGAGAGAGATGCTGTCTATGTCCATTTAGGAAAAATTGTATCTGTAGAGGCAAATGTCATAACTCTCAGCAAGATAAATGAGGCATATCTTTTTATTTATGGGGTTGAAAAATTGGAGGAGACAGTTAAATCGTATTGTCAATCAAGCTCATTTAAAAGCTTCAGTTTTTAGTATTCTGGAACCAAGTTGTATTCAGACATTTTATCCTTTTCCTGTTTCATGTATATAATGCCTAGACACTTTTTAACCAATCAAAAATATTTCCTTATTCTTTGCTTTTTCTTCTCCAAAATAAAATAAAGACGCGTTCTGAGAACATTATTAAATTACCATCATTTTCACATTTGTAATTAAATTGCTTTTATTGTGAGTATATTTTCTCACTTGTATAGCCAGTTGAACCAAATTTACCTCTGGAAAAGTAAATGGCCTAATGTTCTTCTGTGGTTATCTTCCCTTTGAGCTTGTGGGCTGTATATGCCTTGTCTTCTGACTGTTTAGAGCCTTGTGGATAAATGTGCATGGAATTTCTTTAGCTGTCACATTGATGGATGGGTGGGACAGTAGAACCTGCTCAGCCAGAGCAAGTGAGAGACTCTCTGATTCATCACTCTGCCTACTGTCAACATACAAATCAGGGCTTCAGAGCAGGTCCTGACTTGCCTAGGTCACAGAGCCACAAGAAAAGCAATTAGCATTTCAAGGATATATATATTTTAATCATTGGGTATTTGAATCTGTGCTGCAGTTCTCCCATTCACTACATCAAAATTTTATTGTATGTTTTTTTTTAAAGTGGGGGCACTATGTTTAGTTGATATTGGACCACATCAGACTGAATTATTTTTGTTATGATCATTTAGACTAGCACAGAATGAAGGATAGCTTTTCACAAGAAAGGAAATTGGGGAGAAGGGTGTTGCTGGCACTTGTGCAATGGAGGTGGGAGTATATTTCAGCAAATATGTCTGAGAAGTGCTGCCTTCTCTTAAGACATTCTGGACAACACTAATTGGCTAATAACTCTGGCCAACTCTGGATAGTGTCTCTTCCTTCTCCTGGTTGAAGTAGTGAAGTTACTCTTCTAATTCAACAAATACAGGCTTGTATTTATAGAGTGAAAGGTAATAAAGTGGAGTTTTTGTGCTGGGATAACGAGAAAATGCAGGCTTTAGTCATAGATAATATATGTAAATGTAAATCATTAAAAAACTACAGCCAAATGATGGCTAGGATTTCTGTGCACAAATGCCAGTCAAGGTACTCTGGGTCTTCACTGCAATAGCCTTGTCTATTTCTTGGGCATTGCCCCTAACTCCTCCTCCCCCCTCCCCACCATGTGTACACACCAAACTCACTCAATTTGAATGGTACTTTCAATACATGCTAGTTGGCCCTTTGGGGGCATGCACTGAGTCTGGGTTTTGCTTTGTCTGGGGCTGGTGACTCACCCATTTAGCCTGTGTGCAAAAACACTTGGGTATAGGCTAGGGGTGGGCAATAAGACTGAGGTGGTTTGCCTGGGTTAGCCCCTGGAGGGCTACTGCTGCTGTGTTTACCTGTACCTCCTCAGCTGCTGGTGCTTGCAGTTCCCATTGGCTATGAATTGCTGTTCCCAGCCAATGGGAGCTGCAGGAAACAGTGTGGACTAGGGACATTGCTTCCTGCAGCTCCCATTGGCCAAGAATGGCAATCCACAAACAACAGGAGTTGTGGGTGACTGTACCTGTAGATATGCAGGCAAATGAAGTGCCAGCAGCCCACCAAGTGCTAACCCTGGTGGAACCCGTCCAGCCACAGACTGATTATTACCCATTGCTGGTATAGGTTGTCTTCCAATGGTCCCACAGTGCCCCCTCCCCACTCAGAAGGACAGACAAATTCTCTCGTAGTTTACTAGAAAGAATCCATAGAGCAGCTCCAGGGTATCGCAGCAGAAAAGAACCAAGTGCTACGCTCCCAGAAGTCCTAATGACAAACATGGGTGAGTGCAGCATCAGTAAAGACACTAACTTGGGTATGACTTTGCAGTACAGCTGTTAGCATCAACCTAGGCTAAACTGACATGAGAACAATTTGGACCAAGAGCTCTACCTTATGCAGACATATCTTCTCTATAAATATCTTGAACTATGGTTCTATGATTCTATGAACTGTTTCTAAGCCTATTCATTGCCCAATCTCTCCAAGTCTGATTTCTTCTCCTTGGCCTAGATCTCCCATTTCTGCCTGTCTTGTGTGTATTCTAATTTCAGTTTCCTTATGGTCAATATTCTGCCAGATTCATTCTGCCCCTAATTTCTCCACTCCTCTCTCAGGTCTGTAGGAGAGATTATAGAAGTGACTTGTAACCTAGTGTGTTTCTTATGTATACAGACAAGCTAACTAGCTTTGAAGTGAGCTGCTTACTGTATGAATAATATTTTACAAAAATAAGATATAATTAGCGTTTCAATGCTATTGGCAAACAACGTTGCAATGGAACATCAGGGGAAGGTGTTTGTTATGTGTATTTCAGAGTAAATGGCCTTGAAGATCACCATACAGTATTTACTGGTGCTCAAGTGGAAAAGATACTGAATAATTCATAGCTTTTTCTTACCTTGTTACATTTGTGGCACCTTCCCTTCCAGCTCTGACAAAATAACCTGGTTCTTTATAATTTATACTATTACAGAAGTGTCCGGCCTTCAACATGTTAACATTTGAATTATCTGTAATTGCATTATGACGCAGTGAGTAGGTGAGAGTTGTCTAGCTGTAAAACACTCTCTTTAAAAATCTGTTTGCTACACATTTCTGCTAGATCCAGGAGAATGTGCTCTTACAACGTTTTATCAGTGGATGTGAGTAATGAAGGAAAATTTTTGCCACCTTTCTCTATTAGTATTTAAATGACCAGTTAGATGTATCAAATGTATTGTTCGGTGAAATTTTAATATTGTTCTGTCTCCCTAGATTTTAACAGTTTCTAATGTTCGTAGATGCATAGGTGCTGTGCATACAGCCTTCCAAATGTCTTGTCCAAGTGCTTCTGTAAGTAAGATCATTTTAACAGTTTGAATGAATTAAAATCTCCCTCACACTCTATATTTAATAAGCATAGCTTTTGCAATCTTCTGTTCCACAACTAAAAATAAATTGGTGGCTCATGAATACTAAACTGCTTACACATGCAATAACCAAGACCTCGTGTCTGTCTGTCTCTCTCTCTCTCTCTCTCTCTTCTCTCCTTCTCCCCCCCACCAAAAAATCCAACCCATTCTTCCTCCAAACTACTCCTAAAGCCTGCTGGTTCCTTAAGGCCTATGTTTACTAAATCCCACATGCAACTCCACTGTCCTTTCATTGTACTAGACTCTATTACTATGCTGTATCTGTTGTAGTATATTTAGGCTGTGAGATCTTTGTGATATGGACTTCGATGTTTTGAAACAGGTGGGCTACGTCTAGATTTTCCGCAAATGCTTTTTTCCGCAAATGCTCTCTTACATGAGATCGTCAGTGTTCTTGCAGAAATTCAAGTGGCCAGTGTAGACAGCTGGCAAGTTTTTCCTCAAAAGCAGCTGCTTTTGCGGAAAAACTTGCCAGTCTAGACGCAGCCATATAGAAATACAGAAATATTGAAGGCTTCTTTGGAAATTTTTACCTTTAACCAATACCAGTTAAACTGTATGAGATTATCCTCTGGAACTCTGTGATAATTTGAGAGATTCTGTGGAAACTGATAGTGAAGGTCTAGATAAATCCTGACACAATTATACTTGGAGGGTGGTATTTCTACTTCTGCTGGTTTTTGTTGTTATGCTTTAAATTGGTTTGGATTGAGAGGTGGCACAAGGACAATGCACAATACTCAGAAAGTTGAGGTTCAGAAGAAGTAAGGCCATATCTACACTGCCATTTATGTCTGCAAAGCTTCTGTCACTCAGGCATATTAATACACACACCTCTGAGAGACATAAGTTACGCTGCCATGAAGTGCTAGTGTGCACGGTCCTGTATTGGTGAGAGAGCTTCTCTCACTTTCTACGTCTTGCCGCACATTGGAGGTGGTGTAATTATGCCAATGGGAGAGAGCTCTCCCATAGACACAGAGTGGCTACAAGAGAGATCTTACAGTGGCACAGCTGCATTGGTATAGCGCTGCTGCTATAAGCTTTCCAGTATAGGCATTGGCACTCAGATGAATTGGGCTATTTCCCTGGTCATATAATGATCCTGGACAATTCCCAAAGAAACATGTGTATTTGTTTTGGGGGAAGTTGTTAATTGCCTAGTGGATTTTTATGGATAGAAGTGCATCACTTCTTCTTTACGGTGGGTAGTACAAAACAGGAAAAAGAGAAGAACAGAGCAGTGATCCCTGTTAGCTGGAAGCTTGTGTGGATTCTCAGGAGATATTCGGATGCTGCCCAGCTAATTAGCAGAGTGCCCACACCTAGGTTATGTGTTTCTATTGGTGGTGCACATGTCCATGCCTTATTGCACATAAATATTCGGCACATGGATGGAAAAAATAGAAGGAACGTTGGACCAGAGGGGGATTAAGAGCTGTATCAAAGAACTGTTTCTCTTTCTCACTATCCTGAAAGTTAATATTGGCATTATCATCGGTGCTTTTAAAGATGGATAAACAGAATGCAGAGAACTCTGAGTAATGCTGTTTATTTTGTCTTTGATTTTAAAGATTTTTACTAGTAATCCTTAGCTCTTAAATCCAAATCATTTTGCAGAGATAACTAAGTAATTCTTACTGTTGTCCTATAAGGTAGGTAAAAATATATAGTTATCTAGTTGCAGATGCAGAAATGAAAGTACATCTGCATTTGCTCAAGGGCAAGAGGGTGGGGGGGGGGGAGGGGAAGGAGGCTGTACCTCTCCAGCTGTCAGGAGAGGATGATGGAATGGATCACTTGACAATTGCCTTGCTTTGTTCCTTCCCTCTAAAGCATTTGGCTGGCCACTGTTGGAAGACAGGATACTGGGCTGTATTAACCTTAGTCTGACCTAGTATTGCCATTCTATCTTCAAGATGGAGGTGTAATTCCTAGTCCCCAAAGATATACCTGCTCTAGTTTGATATGTGGCAGCATGAGTGGTGGGAAAGGCTAGCTGTCCCGAATGAAGCTGTAGAGTGGAGTTGTACCTCGAGCTCAAAGTACAGGCATCCTATAATGGTTGGCTACGTCTAGACTGGAATGATTTTGTGCAAATACTTTTAACAGAAAAATGTTTCTGTTAAAAGTATTTGCGCAAGAGAGTGTCTATACTGGCATGTGCCTTTGCGCAAAAGATTTGCATTTGTGCAAAAGCATCCGTGCCAGTGTAGACACTCTCTTGCGCAAGAAATTAATGTTGCTGTCTACACTGGCCCTCTTGCACAAGAATACTTGCGCAAGAGGGCTTATCCCTGAGTGGGAGTGTCAGAATATTTGTGCAAGAACCACTGATTTTGTACATTACATAGCCAGTGTTCTTGCGCAAATACTCACGGCCAGTGTAGACAGGTGGCTTTTGCGCAAAATCATGCCAGTCTAGACACAGCCGTTATGATCAGCTCCCATTTATAAAGGGGTTTGATAACAGAAGCAAGCTAAGAAATCTGGAATTTCTGTCTCAGTCTTATGATCAAGCCACTAGATTATTCCCCTTTCAACTGAGTGAAGTTTTGTTTATCTATGCATCTTTTCATGCTTGTTATGAATTTTTTTTTATATCTTGCAGCAAGTTCTGGAGAACAAATTCTTTAGAAAATATTCAGATACGTTTAAAAGTCAGCACTTCCAATTTTAAATCAATTTCATTTGCAAAGTGACATTCACACAGACGATACTCATTCACACATGCATTGTACATGTCAAGGCGCTTGGGAGTGTAAGGTGACAATCTGGCTGGCTGGTGTCTTACTCCCTCTCTTGCCAATCTCTCAAATTGTTATGCCTGATAGAGAAGTTGGGAGTGAGTTAATGTTCAGTGATGATTGTGAGATCCGGAGATGATTTTGTAGGTAGTGGCACAGATGTACCTGTATCTTTTGCAGATATATACTCTGATATGATCCCCCACACTGAGGAGTTTTATTAGCTAATTTAGATAATAAACGAATTAAAGGAAATACTTAAAGTAGAAGCTAGCTGCAGCCAAAGAGTGAAAATAGGCAGATTTGTAACCAGTCATTAATGGACAAGCAGAAGAAAAGTTTTAAGAGATGATTTAGGAGGTAAGAGTCTAATACATAAGCATATGGTATAGGGATGTAAGGGAGTAGTCGAGTCAACTACTCGACTACTCTCTCGCTCTCCCCTCCCCCCCGCCCTTGCTGCCTCTGATACAGAGGCAGCAAGTGGGGGAACAGGAGCCAGTGGTGGGGGAAGCCAGCTAAAAAGCAGGTTTTCCTCCCCAGCACCATCTCCATGGTGCCGCCTGCCCCCTCTCCGCTCCCACTGCTGCCTCTATCAGAGGCAGCGGGGGAGGGATGGTAGGGGAAGCCACTGCAAAGCAGCCTCTGCCAGCAGCAGGCAGAAGCTGCTGGACCCAGTTGGCTCACACTGTATTTAAAATGCAGAACAGTAGCAATCCCGTCTTGTTCCGGTAGGAAACCTACTCCCATTGCATCTCTGCAGCTTAAATGAAGTAGGCGCTGGGTAGTCGATACATATTTTATCAACTACACGATTAGTCAATTACCTGCCTCCTAACATCCTTAATATAGTATTGATTATTATCCTAGAGATAGTTCAGCAAAATGGCTCTAAGATCCTAGGGTTGTGCAGATATAAACTTAAGGTGTTTGAAATCTATATCTGAATGTTTCAGCTCTGTTTTTCAGTCCTTGGTAAACCGTCATTGTTACTAGGATGTTGGCATTAAAGATATGAAAAATGATGATGCGATTCAGTGTACTTTTCAATATGTTCAATAGATGACTGTTAGTGAACTCACTGCCTGCTGAAGAACCCCTCTCCGAAGCACTGGTATGACTTTCTGCAGCAATTAATATCAGCAATAACATCAGCCACTGCTCTATCACTTTAAATTTTCAAACCTTTTATTTTAAAAACCCAGGAATGAAATCACATTTGGGGCCAGCTGGCAGTGCTCAAACATTTCACCTTCAGGCACCAGAATTTAAACCCACGCTTAAGTCACAAGTGACAATGAATTTGGACCCATCCAAGAACTCATTTATTCACACCACAAAACCAGCACAAAACTTGGCATAGCATACTGTATTTGGCAATCTCTGCTCAAGAGATAGCCAAGACTCTAACAGCAAGGATACTTCAGGCCAGAAGTGTTGGCAGAGCTGTATGTAGTGGAAGTTTGCTCAGCATCTTCCGGTGCTACGCCTGGCTCCCATCCCTGCTCTTAGACTCTCATATTTGTGATGATTAAATTCATCCACAAAATTTAAAAGCAACAAGATCTGTAACAGTTGCCTTTTTTTAAATGTGAAAGCTGAAAGCATTGCAAGCCTGAGCAAATTGCTGCTTCCAACAGCTTGTCTTAGTTCCTCCCCTACTATAAGCTTCACGCAAGCTGATTCCAGGGTGGATGCAGAACCCTCATTAAAATAAAGGGTCTCAATGCAGGCTTGGAGGTCTACGTGCATGGAGCTCGTTGGAGGATCTGGGACCTCTGATTTTAACTTTAGTTCTTTAAATAAAAAGTGAAACTGATATAGTTGTGACTCTTCAGGTTAGTTACACTAAGGATTCATTCAGCCCAATAGAACACTGTTGACATTCAAGTCAGTGATGTGATGTCAGGAATGAATCAGTAGCATAAACTGAAAATGAAAGGCTGGGCAAGACCATATTTAAGTCTACATTGGGCTCCCTGCACATGCAGACATAAGGATCTCTGTAGCCTCCCTGAAAATGAACTCCAAGCTTGTTTTTATCTCAACTTGTAATTGGGCAGGCCCCTGAGAATTAAATCCACAGCCTAACATATGGAGACTCCCCATAAAAACTCGGTGTAAGTCTTATTCTACACTATTTTGAAATGAGATGCACGTGGAATAGTTGCTAATCTTAAACCTGTTGGAGAGCATGTAGAGGCGTAACGGATTTGACTCAAAGCTAGTGGATCTGGCCAAACGTTAAATTACCCTGAAATAGTGTTAGGGAAATAACTTATAAAATGGCTAAAGAAGTTGTCCCTGGGGACACATTGGGTGTTTTTTTTGGGGGGGAGAGGGATAAGGAGGAGAGAAACTGATAGGATTTTTATTTCCTGGCATTGAGAATTAATTTACCTGTTTAGTGGAGAAATTATTATGCCTGATCTCTCTAGAAATGGTCTGTGCACAGATATAAAATACATTAGAAATGGTGAAGCCTACAGCTATTAAGGATGACTGCACTGATTACTGTACCAGCTGGATTCACTTTTTTACTCTGGGTATTGAGAAATATCTGCCACATGTAAGGTGGAACTTTGTAACTTAAGTGTATTATAATTTATTTCTGGGGCAAACATAGCCTTGGTATGTCCAGAATAGATTGCTGGATACTCTGTGTTTCTTCTGAAACATGTATTACAGTTATTGTTGTGTAATATATGAAATGTGCTTATCATAACTGTTTTGCTTTATATGCATTATTTCCTTTTTTGTTCATGACGGTATTAAAAACTGCTTTGTATGTTTAACTATTTCAGGATAAGTACTAGTAATGCACATCCAATATTGTTCCTCATAGTGGAAGGATATTCAGTACCCAATTAAAATGACTAGAGAACAAGGGTGGGGAATATGAATCATGAGCAAGATAAGCAATGTCCCAGAAAACCTGCTCTCCTCCCCCTCCCCAATACTGTGCATATAAAAACTCCATTCCACTGCTTTGTTGGCCTAGAAAGATTCCTATCATGGCACATCTCTCATTAATGAAGACTTCCCATCATACTCTGAAAGAGGATCACACATCCTCTGTGTCTAAAGTGCCTACACTTGATAAAGCTAGCTGGATTCAAATTTGTTAGTTGAGGACAAAAGGTTTCTCAACTATTTGCACTAATTTGCCTAGGATTTCATTGTTAAGGGAATTGGCTTTTATCTTATTGGGGATTTACTGCTATACTAGCTTGTTTCAGAGAGACTAGGACATTCTTAACCATAATCTGCTATATTTGAGAGAGTTTGTATTTCTATCTGTGTCCGTCCATCTTTGAGATCATTTGTTCAAGAACTCCTCCTAAATGGCATGAGCTAGAGCCACCAAATTTGATGTGAAGCTTCTTTTTACCACAACTTAAAGTAAGTTATGGCTTTAGTTGTGCTAGGACAATGGGATAAACCTGGAATTGTATTGTTTCTCTTCAAATGGAAAGAGAGAAGTCTGGTAGGAAGGATGGTTATACTGTAGAATGACCACAGAGTGGGCAGCAAGGGGCCACAGATGGGGACTGGGACAGCTTGCAGAGAAAATCAGAATTGCTGACTGCAGTGGAGCCCAGTCTGCACTCCTGACTCAACTGGCCCACCAACCTTCAAATCCTTGATATTTTCTTAATGGCTATGCCTACACTGGCATGATTTTCCGGAAATGCTTTTAACAGAAAAGTTTTCCATTAAAAGCATTTTCGGAAAAATCGCGTCTAGATTGGCAGGACGCTTTTCCACAAAAGCACTTTTTGCGGAAAAGCATCCGTGGCCAATCTAGACGCAGTTTTCCGCAAAAAAGCCCCGATCGCCATTTTCGCGATCGGGGCTTTTTTGCGGAAAACAGTATTGTGCTGTTTACGCTGGCCCTTTTGTGCAAATGATTTACTTTTGCCCGAACGGAAGCAGCACAGTATTTCCGAAAGAACACTGATGATCTTACATGAGATCGTCAGTGTTCTTGCGGAAATTCAAGCGGCCAGTGTAGACAGTTGGCAAGTTTTTCCACAAAATCAGATGATTTTGCGGAAAAACTTGCCAGTCAATGAGAATAACCTAGTTAACACAGCCAATGAGAATAACCTAGTTAACACATCTGATCCCAAGCTTGCTTCCTGACTTTCACCAGTTGATCTCTATGATTGGGATGTCTTGTGATAAGTTTCTAAAGAAGATTGCAATGCGTTTAATTCTTAGCAGTTATTCTTTGCTTATGCTTCTGGAGCATAGTTTAATTATTGCTGGTAACTTTTAAAACATTGCTCTGAAGGCTACAAGTGGGACTGCTGCTTGATGGGTGTTTCCATTGATCAAAAAACCAGGATGGATATAAATAAAGTACATTTCTGTGACTGAAAAAGAAGCCTGCCCGAAACCAGCTTTGACTAGATGGACCAGTTTTACAGCTCCTGTCACTTTACCACATCTGTTTGACACATTAACAACAAAAACTCAGTACTTACGTTGATGGTATGACCTTAAAGGAAAAATATCTGGTAGTGACAGCAGTGTGTGGGACTCAAGAAAACAAAGTGTGATGGAAAGAGAAAATAAAACAGCCTTTAATTCCACTTGGAGAGAAATTTGTGTGGTCACAGATAAGGGAAAGATTTATTTGTGATAAAACGTCCTGTTCCTGATGTACTCCTGAGGGAATTCTGCACCAAAAAGGCAAAAATGATGTTCACATTATTTTAAAATGCTGCATACTTGTGTCAATAAGTAAATTGGAGGCTCTGACATGGCAGTGGGTAGTGAGCACCACTGGTTTCATAGAGCTGGGAGAGAACTCTGCAGCCCCTTCCAGCAGAGAAGGTCTCAGTGCGCTTGATCTTGACACACGGTCTTCCAGGCTAAGCACGCCATGATAGCAAGAGAGAGGGACTTCCTCTCACATGCACATTTGGCCCTGGCCCACAATCCAGGTGGGGAGAGGCAGACTCCAGCCTGGCAGAATCCAGGTGTGAATATGCTTAGTGTGGGAAGGATCCAAGTATGGGATGAGAGGAGATGGTTCTGTGTGGGGTAGTCTGCATGAAGTGTGGGTGGGGGGGGGAGTGTTGTGTGCAGGGGGGATTCTGAGTGCACAGGAGCTCTGGCTGCAGAAGGATCAGGATGCACAGGGTCTTGAGGATAGGGTTGCCAACCCTCTAGGATTGGCCTGGAGTCTTTAGGAGTTCAAAAGATTAATCTTGAAATAAAGATTGACAGGTGATGAAATCTCCAGGAGTACATCCAACCCACATGGGCAACCCTACTCTGGGAGAGGAGACTCTGGATGCACAAGGGCTTGTGGAAGAGAGGAGATTCCAGCTATGAGCGCTGAGCCTCTGCAGAGGGGGGTCTGGATGTGGGTGGATCAGAGCTGACGGGGGAAAGAAGGGCTGAGTGTGGGGTTTGGGTGCAAATGATGGGTACTCAGTGGATGGGAGTCTGGATGAGGGGAGCTCATTGGAGTGGTCCAGGTGCAGAGGGATGGGGCTTATTAATGTGGGGTTCGAGTGCAGGGGCTCAGTGGTAGGTGGACTGAGTGCTGTGGTGGCAGTCTGCAGAGGGGGTGGTGGTGGTCTGGGTGAAGACTGGCCTCCGGACAGAGGGTTGAGGGTTGGGTGTGGTTCTGGGTATAGTGGGAGTGAGGCTCAGCATGGAGGTCTGAGCAAGGGAGTTGCAGATACATGGGGAGCAGGTACACAAACAGTGAGCTCTCCCACTGTGGCTGAGGAATCCGGGCAGGGTTGTGTGTGTGTGTGGGGGGGGGGATGTCTACACTAGCTCGTTAATTCAAGCTAGGTAGGCAAATGAGGCGACTGGAGTTGCAAATGAAGCCCGGGATTTAAATATCCCGGGCTTTATTTGCATGTTCCTGTCCGGTCGCCATTTTGAAATTTCACTAGCCCGAGCTCACTTCTGTGTGGCTACACGCGGCAGTGAAATGTTAATTCGAACTAAGTCTTTAGTTCGAATTAACTGTTACTCTTCATTCCGTGTAGCCACGCGGCAGTGAGTTCGGGCTAGTGAAATTTCAAAATGGCGACTGGACAGGAACATGCAAATAAAGCCCGGGATATTTAAATCCCGGGCTTCATTTGCAACTCCGGTCGCCTCATTTGCCTACCTAGCTTGAATTAACGAGCTAGTGTAGACATACCCTTGGGAGTGGGTCTGACCCAGCCTTGGCCAAGTCTTGCAGGTGAAGATGAAGTCCCATCCTCCCCAGCCCAGATGGGACTAGCAGCTGGGCCTGTCACAGGGGGAGTCACTGTCTGGTCTGGCTTAATGAGGGTGTGTGTCTTATATGGTGATTTTTCCTCTCTGGTGATTTGCTTCTCTAGGCGCCCAAAATGATATGCTGAAGTTGCTGGGGAAGGGGAGCATGGCCACTGTTGTAGCTTCCCTGTCAGAAATTATTTTTCTGTAGGGCAAAAAAGCAAGGAGCAGGGGACATGAATTCTGCATGCACGCAGTGGCACAGACACCACACAGGAGTAACACTGCATTGCACTTCATTGTCAGACAGCACTTACACCAAACCCCTAATACCTTATCTGGTTTTAATGCATGGGCATATGTCTGCACTGATGAATGAGGGACACTGATTCCAGCATCATGTTTCATATTTAACAGACAAAAAAGCAATACATTGAATACACTTGGTGTTGCAATTGCACGTTTCACTCAGAGCTTTGGGGCTGCAATAAGATGATAGGGAGGGATCTGTGAAGTTAATTAGAAATAGAAATGGGACTGAATCAAAGTCCAGGTATGAGCACCCTCAGAATTTGGCATCTCTAGTTGGGTTTCATCTTGTTAAAGATGTTATGCTTTTTGTTTAATGGCGAACCAGCCTGGGTTATGTAATCCAACATCAGGCTCAGAAGGTATGTGTATGCACTGGGAAAGGTCATGCCCTGGAAAATAAGATTCTGTTGATTGGAAATAAGGGATAAAAAGCAACTATTCTTCTTGGTTCTGTGTAAGATCTTGCACCTGAATCAACATAACTGCAAAATTAGGGAAAGGAAAACCGAGTGGTGCAATCTATTTTGAGCTTTGCTAAGTTCATTTACAGAAACGTTGTCAAATATATAAATGGTCCTTTTCAAAAACAAATCATTGTGACCAAAAAAAGCATTAATTTCCCCTAAGTTTCTAGGAAGGACAGTAGAAGAAGAACTGTCATAACCACATCAAGCATATTCTTTTAAGCTCTTGATTCAGTCTTTTGTTTCCAAGCTTCTTTTAAACAACAAAAAATCCACTTGACAGGAAACTCACAAGATGGTTTGTTTGAAAGACACAGGCAGTTAAATTGCAATTTATTTTAATTAATAGGACTACAAAAATCTTTTGTAATCTCTCTCTCTCTCACACACACACACACAAAACATAGTGAGGTAACTGTGTGTGGATGTTAATCATCTAAGTGAGCAGAAAAGTAAACAGGATGTGCCCCATTTCCCCTTGCTGGGCTTTGCTGTGCAGAATCTTGGAATTTGCCTTCAGGTGAAATGCCAGTGATTGTACTTTCTCTTGGGAGAGCCAATTCTAATTAAACAGAATACAGTTGAAAAAAAACTTTGTTCTGCCTTTGAAGAGCACATAAGTATCAATTTTCTGTCCAGTTATAATGCCGAGATAGTGACTGACACATGTTACCTGTATGTGCAGCATTTGCTACAGGTGATAGTATTATGTAGATGATTGAAAATCATAGCATCTACTCAAGTCAGTAGATCGGGGTTCTGCAGCCTATGGTTCTAGAACCAAATATGGTTCTTTTGTCATTCCCATAATACACACAACTTTTTAAATTAAAATGAAAAATTAAGTCAAATTTAAAAATGCATAATTGTTCATATCAAGATTTTTTTTATCTGTTTCACCTTTAATGTCATTTTAATAAACATCCATCCTCTCCACTCTTGGGGGTTGCACATATTCTCTTTTTATTTGATTGGTCAAGAAATCTTTCCATCATCATGTGACAGTATGATGATGGAAAGTAAAAATAGCAAAGAGAGAGATGATGAGTACCAGCATTTCATTACAAAACATGCAGCATTTGCTACAAAATACTCCAAGGGTGACATGTGTGTGTGCGCACGCACACACACAAAAGCCTGCAAGGAGCTGCGGTGAAAAATGAACATTGGACAAATTAGCCTGTTGGTATGGTCTAAAAAAAGGTGGGAGCTTAAACTCCACAAGTTTTGTGGGCTGTTAGAGCATTATTCAAGAGAGGAAACCTTGCACTGATGGGGATTACATGAAGAGATGCATGCTAAAAATTGGTCATGAACTATTTGAGTTTCACAACAGGGACAAAATCTTACAGAAAATTCAAGACATGCCATTTTTGGCAGAAACAGTTCATGACAGAAATGGACCAACAAAATTGACAGGGAACAAATGCAAAATTTGAGTACAGCTACTTATTTTTCATTTACTTTGGACAAGACAGTTGACATATGTGACGTTAATTAGTTATGGAAATGCTGTGCATGAAGAAATGACGGCGATATTACCAATGAAAAATCAAACAAGGGGCGAAGACATCCTTAAAACTGAGATAAACTTTGTAAATAAGAGAAATACAGTTGCATAATGTGTCTGTGCGTACGGATGGTGCATCTGGCATGGCCAGCAAATACAGGGGATTCCTTACTCTTGTCATAACAGCTGAACCGCCCACTTTTGACGTTTCAATGCATTGTGCATCAAGAGGCACTTTCTGTGCAATCTTGGAAATGTAATGGGACTGGTCATTTGTATTGTCAGTTGGATTCTTGCCTGAGCCCTTAATCGCCATCCATTTCAGTCACTGCTCAAGGAAGTAGATTCCAAATACCCCGATCTGTTAATGTACGATGTTAGCTGGTTATCTCATGGCAAAGTTTTTTCTCGTTCTGCCTGCATTAATGAGATTAAGTCATTTTTGGATAGAAAGGGTGTCTCTCACACTGAGCTTTGAGACTGGCTCGTTGCTCAATTTTTACTATCTCGTTGACTTTACCTGTCATTTCAATGAGTTGAACCTTAAGCTCTAAGGGCAAGGAAGGAAATACACTCCTGATTCTGCAGCAGACAGTGTTTGGATTTGAATCAAAATTGACTGTCTTCATCAAAGATATCAGGATGGACACACTGGCGCATTTTAAAAGATTACGAATGTTTTGTGATTTGTATCGGAGAGAGAATCCAAATAACAGCCTTGATTTGCAGCAGCTTGCCAGGTTTGTTTCTGAGCTCCTGATGGCATTCAAGTCTCATTTTGTTGAATTTTGCAAACATGGTGCTCTGTTTAAGTTTATGATTTGTTCATATAAAGCTTCTGTTGAAGAAGTGGACTTGACAGTCATTCCCGGCATCTCAGTCAGTGATTTGGAAATGAAAATAGCAGATTTCAAGGAGTCAGATATCTGGGTGGAAAAATTCATCAAGCTGAATTCTGATTTAGAATGCCTTACTCAACGATGCACAGAATTGGCAAAACTGCACAAATGGGCTGACATGAAGAAATTGGAGCACGATGATAATCTGAATCTACAAACTTGGAAAGAACTTCCTGTCACATACAACACTGTGCAGAATGTCAGCTTGGTGTTAGTTTTAATGTTTGGCTCTGCCTATAATAAGTGTGAGCAGGCTTTCTCTCATTTGAATCACATCAAAGGTAATTTGTGCTCAAGATTGACAGAAGACAGCCCAAATGCATGCATGAAGCTGAATTTGACCAGTTATGATGTAAATTTCAAAGAAATGTGCAAAAAGATGCAGCAGCAGAAGTCGCATTAAATAAAGTCCTAGAGTACAATGTTTCATTTATGCTGTTATTAATCATGTCAATTATTAGTAATAAGTTGTATATTTTTAGTCAGGAAACGGGCATTCTTTGTTGACCACTTGTTCTGAATTTTGATGTAGTTTGGCTCTTAGGTTTGAAAAGGCTGCTGACCCCTGCAGTAGATGATATTTACTAGGTAACATTTTTGTTTTACAGGCAGTCCCATGGTTATGTACAAGATAGGGACTGTAGGTTTGTTCTTAAGTTGAATCTGTATGTAAGTCGGAACTAGCGTCCAGATTCAGCCGCTGCTGAAACTGATCAGTTTCAACAGCGGCTGAATCTGGATGCCAGTTTTGACTTACATACAGATTCAACTTAAGAACCCCAGGCATCCCCAAGTCAGCTGCTGCTGAAACTGATCAGCGGCTGATTCCAGGAAGCCCGGGGCAGGGGCTTCCTGTAGTCAGCCACTGGTCAGTTTCAGCAGCGGCTGACTTGGGGATGCCTGGGGCAGAGCAGCTGGGGTGCTGCTGGGTTGGTTCAGTAGCGCCACCAGTCCTCGGCGCTACTGGACCAACCCAGCAGCACCCAAGCTGCTCTGCCCCAGGCGTCCTGATTCAGCCGCTGCTGAAACTGACCAGCAGTGGCTGAATCAGGACGCCTGGGGCAGAGCAGCTGGGGTGCTTCCGGGTTGGTCCAGTAGCACCCAGAGTGGCGCTACGGGACCAACCGGCAGTGCCCCAGCTGCTGTACCACAGGCGTCCGGAGCAAAGCCGTAGAGCACGGGGGCAGCGGGACAGCCCAGACGCGCTATGGCTGTCCTGCTGCCCTCGGGCTCCGTGGCTTTGCTCTGCTTTGCTCCCCATCTCCCTGGTCTGCAGACCAGGGGGACGGGGAGCAAAGCCGCGGAGCACGCGGGCAGCGGACAGCCCAGACACTTTTCCAGAAAAGGGATGCTAATGAGACCAGTCAGAATCTTGAAAGTAGGAATAAGGGATCTTCCGGAAAAGGGTTTATTTTCCGCAAGATCCCGTCTAGACTGGCGCTTTTCTCCGGCAAAACCCCGAGCCGGAAAAAAGCGGCAGCCATGTTAATGCAAATGCCACGGGGGATATTTGAATCCCCCACGGCATTTGCAATTCCGACTGGTCTCATTAGCATCCCTTTTCCGGAAAAGGATGCCAATGTAGACACAGCCATATAGTTTTATTCGTAGGCAAATAGAATTGAGGCTAGATATAGGCTCAAGGTACAAAATTTGGACCTGGATTAAGGAATGTTCAAATATGGATTTTGATTCCATTAACTAGAAAGAAAGAAGCCATTGTGAAAATCAGATGCACCTCTGGATTTGATTTTTTTTTTTAAATATATTTCCCTCCCCCCCCCCCTCTCCCCCCCCCGTCCCCCAAGACGTGATGGTGTTCAGATCAAAGAGTTTGGATTGAACTATGTTCATGAAGTGTGCATTGTCGCAAAGGACAGGTTGGAAATTGCCATGTGTGTGCTGGGTACCCTGAGATACTGTTCATTGTGTGACAAGCCTGATCTCAGACCCTGTATCCAAGAGAAAACTCATGAGATATTGTGTCATGAATATGATTACACATCAGACTGACTTCCTCTTCAACAACACTGTCAATAAAAAATGTTTATTGAATTTAGGTTGAAGTTACATTTAACGATTCATCCAATACCTCTTGCCCTGCCTCCAATGGGGAAGTGATTCATTACACTAAACTGAAAAACCCATGAATCTAAACCACATGGCCCTATGTTAAACTAGCCTTTTTGCTTTTGAAAGGCTTGTGTAAACCTTTTCTTGTGGTTATAATCTTTGTGGATTCACACCCCTTCAAGTTTTGCTTTGAGCATTGATTTCAAACAAATTCCAACATCGGAAATTGAAAGTGGGTCAGAGCTGTCAAATTTAACTTGGCTTTATTCAAAGTCACAACATTTTACATGATTGATGCAAAAACATAAACAGGCTAAAGCTTGGTCTGGTGGATTACAATAATAATCCACAATTATGTATGAAACAGGTACAAATTCATCACCAGAGATTAATTTGGGCTATTTTGGCCTAAGCAGGAAGAATTTTTAGGCACTTAATAGGGAACATATTTTGTTTACAAATTGTTGGACATGATTAACTGTATAGAACAGCAATGAGATTCTAAAATTGGAGCAAGATTTTTCAAAAACAACTGGTGGTTATTGATGCACAGATCGAGATGCTTTAAAAGAGCCTGATTTAGAAAATACTGAGCATTCATCTTCTGCAAATTGAGTTCCTTTGAGTTTGGCAATCAAGGCACTCAAAAGCACTTGTTCTAGTTGAAGATATTGGCTGTTACATATAGCATATTACAATTACATATAGCATTCATTGTACTTGTGAAAATATTGAGACTTTTTTCTTGTAATTATTCACAAAGAAAATCATGCTCTTGGTTGTAAAAGTTTTCTTTGTAATCACATTTGATGAGACATGCTGGGTTAAAGGCATGTTTTCTCTGTCTATGTTTAGTAATTAGGTAATGATCACAAGGGAATACATAAAATTGCAAGTCTTAATGTTGGAATGTAAAGTAGGTCAACTTTGTGCCATGCATGCATCTTCCAGATGTTCTGTATAATTTTAATTGTGTTTTATTTCACTCTCCAGGTTGTTTTGTTACACTGGCATTAGTCAGACACAATATAAAAGAGCAATATGTTTAGTACCCCATCATAATGTGATTGGTTTCTGTGAGTATGTCTATACAGCAGGGCTAAAGTCTAATTAAGCTATGCAACTTTAGCTACGTCAGTTGCGTGGCTTAAATCGAAATAGCTTAATTCGGCTTTTGGTTCTGTCCACACAGCAGGAAGTCAAAGGAAGAACTCTCTTTCTTCAACTTCTTCCCTTACTCCTAGTGAAATGAGGGTTCCTGTGAGTTGGAGTAAGAAGTTCTCCAGCTCAACCTTATTTTGAAATAAAGGCTTGTAGTCTAGATGTGCACTATGTTATTTCTGAATAATGTCAGTTATTTTGAAATAACTCTGCTGGCTATATGTACCCTACATGTTTAAAATAACCCTAGAAAGTAAGCTTCTCTTACAGATAAGATGAGGCAAAATGTTAATTTGGAGAACATTTTCCTTTTGGCTGTGATGGAATGATTTGTGCTATGTGATTAAGTGCATCAAGATTTGGCTTGGGGAGGAGAGTCAGAGGTTGGATTTTTTTTCTTTTTTACTGAAGAATAAGAGACTATTTGGCTAATATGATCTTATAGATAGACTTAGAAAATATTCTCCTTGCAAAAAACACTTTTAATCATATTTATGTATTAAATCAGAGTTTGAAAACAGTAAGATATTTCCAAGGAATAATAAAACAAGTATATGTACAGGCAGACATTAGTGATATGATTCAGGTCTCATTCAAACATCAGACAACAGTAAAAAAGCATGGTGTCAAAGTAAAAATACAAACACTATTAAAAAAAATCCTAAACACACTTGGCTGCGTCTAGACTGGCAAGTTTTTCCACAAAAGTGGCCACTGACGTTCTACTGTCCGAAATCAGTGCTTCTTGCGCAAATGCTTTGACGTTCCCGTTTGGGCAAAAGCCCTTTTCCGGAAATGTTTTTGTGCAAGAGGGCCAGTGTAGACAGCTAAAAACTGTTTTGCGCAAAATTCCCCAATGGCGAAAATGGCAATCGGGGCTTTCTTGCGCAAAACTGCATCTAGATTGGCACGGACACTTTTCAGCAAAAAATGCTTTTGTGGAAAAACGTCTGTGCCAATCTAGAAGCTCTTTTCCGCAAATGCTTTTAACGGAAAAACTTTTCCGTTAAAAGCATTTGCGTAAAATCATGCCAGTCTAGACGTAGCCACTTGACTATAGAAAGCACAATTCTTTCTCTACCAATTTTGCGTCTTTCATTTAGTAAACCTTTGTTCTACGTACTACCCAACCACACATTTTTCTGATATTCTGTGGTATGTATAAATATGGCTCATTTATATTTATTCCCAAGAATTTGATTCATGGATGTTGTTTTGAGCTCTCCTCTGGGAAACAGAATTCATTATAGGCTGCTCCCTACTTGCGACGCGATTGGCTCCGGGGATAGTGTCACAAGTCAGGGGTGTCATAACTCGAGCCTGCGTTTAGGACAAGTGTCGTACACCATCGTAAATGTGGGGCTGAGGACATAAGTCGGGGGATTTCGGCCCTTTCCACACTTATGGAAAAGGTCGTAAGTGCGGGGGGGTCATAAATCAGGCCGTCGTAAAGTAGGGGCCTCTTGTAGTGGACAGGGTGATCCTTTTACTGGTGCAGTTGCAGCAAAACACAAAATATATTTCAAGTGGCATATAAGAGGTGATAGGTATTTTGAAGAAACTTAAACTGGAAGACCTTTTACTCCAGGCTACTTACCAGTTCAAGGTTATAGATGTCAAATCTCGATAAACATTTAATTTGTTGTTGTCCCTTTGAGACAAGCATAAGGAAATTTCAGTTCATTTTCTGGCTGGGAGATGTCATTTTATGAAATCCAACTAACAATAAACATCGGTGAATGGATGGTGGTTGTCATCCCAAAATGCTTGGATCAGGGCTAACTCAGATGAAACTGGTTACATCTGTTGTAATCTGTTTCTAAGGTACAAGGAAAATGTTGTTTAGCACAGAGGAGAGCAGACTTCATTTATGTGGAAAATAAAATCTAGAGATGGCCCAGATGCAAACTGTATTGTATTCGCATCACAAAGTTTAGGGTGGGAGTTGTTAGAAAGTTCTGGATTGAGTATGTATCTGAAAGACACCTTAACAAGAAATTCAAATGGGAGTATAGAGTCACTTTAAACAAGTAAATCTCTGAGCAGTTTTGACTATCGATAGTTAATGACATGAGACATGGCTATAGCTTGCAGCAACAATCATGCCAATGGTGATGTTTTCAGACTTTGGCCTTACTGTTTCAATAGTCTATATTGTGTGTTTCTCACAAGTGCAGCAAAATCAATGTAGCACATCTTGTTTAGGTGGTACAGTAAGCAAAAAATTTAAATGTTTATTTGGACAATATCTTTAATTTTAAAATTATCTTCACTGCTATAAGTTAAATTTCTAATAAGTTTCTAACGACCTAAGATAAATCTTGGCACCATACTAAATCACAACACTTAGCATAATTAAACTCAGTTTTCTGAGTGGATTAGCAAAATGGTGTAGTTAGCACAACATAAATGTATAATTTTGTCTACGCTACGTAACAAAGTATAGAATAAAAAACCTTTTTCCCCTCCCCAAACAAAACAGCCACTAAAAGAGAGAGTATCTCAAAGGTACTTTTTGTATAGTTTGAACACAAAATGCTGATTGATAACAGGAAATTTAATATTCCCAGGTTTTGGCTCACTATCTTTGTAGTAAAGCCAAGCTCTTAGAAATAGTTAATTATAGGTTAAATAAAAATATTTAGATGACAGCTGTAAGCATTCATCATTTCTATGCATAATCTATTACAGAATTCTTTTGTTGTTTCAGTATGTATAAAGGAAGAAGTTAAGATGGACAAGTAAGAACAGATCTGACATCTTTTTAAGTTTCAAGCAAAAGTGTTTGAAAAACAGGACTTTTTTCCTTGAAAGTCAGCTGTATCAGATGTGAATTACTAGCTTAATTGCACTGTACTCCGCATTCATTTCTACAAAGTGGCACTACCTGTGGGGTGGGTGGATGGCTGGAGGAATCATGTGTGGTATGATTAAGAGGCAGAGAACGGGTGTGTCAGAAAAATGGCTGTTTTTTAAAAAAAAACTTAACTTACGTCCACACCGCATTTGCGTTTTCAAGAAAAAAAATTGAAAGAATGGAGGGGTTTTCCTGACATTGGTAAACATCTACGAGGAAGAACGCCTTTTCTAAAAAAGTTTTTTTGGAAGAGGGCATGTGTGTGGACGCGGAAGAGGGAGTTTTTTCGAAAAAAGAGGCCTCCAGGAAAAAGCACAGGTGCCCTAGTGGACATTCGGTCCACAGTAATCACAGCTCCATAGTTCCTGTCTCTAGCCAGCTCTTAAAGCTGCAGGAATCCGGGATAAGCTTTGTGGCAGGAAGCTGGCCTCAGAGCAGCACCCTGATCATGCAGCTCTCCCTGCCACACGAAGTAGGAGCCGTGGCAGAGCCACAAGCCCCCCCCAAACTCCCCTGGGCAGCACAGGGAGCACCAATAGGGCTGTGAAGACCCACCCAAGGGCCCCAAATGCTGGGTGCCATCCTGATCAGGGGCTGAGATCTGGACCCTCCTGGAGCTGTGGAGTGAGGAGGAGTCCCTCCAGGATCTCCGTTTGTGGCACAGAAATGCCAACATTTATGGTTGGATGGCTGAAGCTCTCACCCACAGAGGCCACTACCCCCACACCTTGGACCAAGGGAGGAGCAAGTTGAAGGAGCTCCCGCAAGGGTACGCACAGGCCAGGGAGTGCAGATCTTGCTCCGGGGCAGGACCACGCTACTGCCCCTATTACAAAGAACTCCACCAGATACTGGGTGGTGTGTGAGATTTGTCCCCACCCACTCTGATGGACTCAGAGTTGGAGACACTGATGGTTGCCCGGCCGGAACTCCTGGAGGAGGAGGACAAGGAGGGACAGTAACTGCATGAGGAAGATGATACCGGCAGTTTCAAGCTGGTACCCCAGGCCTTGGGACAGGGAGGGGTTGTGGTGGGAAGGTATGGGGGGCAAGGCACTAGCCCCCATTGGGGAGGCCCAGGGGAGAGTTACTAGGCTCCTTCAGAGAACCTCTCCCTCAGGGCTTCCCAGATGCGCACTCCGGCCTGGTGGGCCTGGCAGATGGCAGCTGTTCAGGGATGTTCAAACAGCCTCCCTTTGCCACCAGCCTCTGTCCCCCACCAGCCTCTGCCTCCCCTTTGATCTCCATCAGGTAGTGGAGCATGCAACATGCAGAGACCACCTCAGGGATGTTGCACTTTCCCACACACCTGAACCGGGCCTTGAGGTATCTGAAGACGCATTCCACCTGCATGCGGGCCCAGTTCAGGTGCATGTTAAATTGTTGCCTGCTCAGATCCAGGTGGCCAGTGTAGGGCTTCATGAGTCATGGCATCAGTGGGTAGGCCACGTCTCCTACAATGCAAATCGGCATCTGTACATCCCCCATGCGAAACTCCCACTGAGGGGAAGAATGTCCCAGTGTCCAGCTTGTGGTACAGGCTCAAGTTTCTGGCTATGCGGACATCATGTGCCCGGCCTGAGCACTAGACAAATATGTCCGACAACTGTCCCTGGTGGTCGACCAGGGCCTGCAGCACCATGGAGAAGTAGCCCTTTCTGTTTATATATTGGGCGGCTCAATGCTGTGGTGCATGTATCGGGATGTGGGTCCCATCGATCACTCCTCTGCAGTGTGAGGAGCCAAGAGCAGCAAATCTGGCCACGATCTGAGGCAGATTGATGGCCTGCACCACCTGCAGCCAGAGACATCGAAACACACAAAACATAGAATGAGAAGGAGTGCCAGAGCCCTTGGGAGCTGTCTGTCCTCTCCCTGCCCAAAAATCCCAGGAGCCACCCCAGCAGCAGGGCTGTATGAGGGTGGGACAGCACTTACCCACCCTGGGGACAGGCCTTGCCCCTACCTCCTCCCCCCTTTCCTGAGGGTCTCTTTCTTCAAGGACAGCCCTCCCCCCCGGGAGTGCACCCCGAGAGTGCCTTACCTCCATGAGGAGGACCCCAACGGTGGACTTCCCCATGCCAAACTGGTCCCACCGAGCAATAGCTGTCGGGGGTAGCAAGCTTCTATATGGCAATTGCTATGCTTTTTTCCAGGGGCCACAGGTGGGTGTCACGTTGTCAGAGGGCAGGGTCGATCCAGGCACATAGCTCCAAGAATGTGGCCTTCCGCATGCGGAAGTTGATGAGCCACTGCTGGTCGTTCCACTGCTCCATGACAAGGCGGTCCCACCAGTCGGAACTGGTGTCCAGCCTCCAAATTCATCTCTCAACTGTAGGCTGCAGGGTGAGGGTATTGCTCCCGCATCCAGGCAGAGGAACTCAGAGATGAGCTCAGAGTCGAGCTGGGGCAGGACTGCCATGATGGTCTGTTGAAATTGCTGCAAAAGCTGAAGTATGACAGTGTGGGGCCATTGCACGCCGTGGAGCAGCTCCGACTCCATGGTAAAAAGAGAAAAGAAATACTGTGGCGTCCAACAAAGCTGGGCAACCAAAGCACACACTGTAAAGCTTTGCTGACCCTCGAAGAGATAAGCAAGCAAGCAGCAGAACCTGGGAAACGGCTGTCAAGGGGGGAGGGTGTCCCTTTAAGCATGTGTCTCAGATAGCTTTAGGAAACAGCACCCGGAAGTAATGCCTTGCCAGAAGTGGTTCCGGGTGACCTTTTCTGCGAGAGAGTGTCCAATGAGTGTGGACATGTTCTTTTGAAAAAGCAGATCGCTTTTTCGATGCCCTGTTGAAGTGTAGATGCTCTCTTTTGAAAGAAGATTTTTTGGAAGAGATTTTCTTTCTAAAGAAGCTTAGTCTAGATGTACCTAACGTATCTTCCTTGGTTTTAGTTAGCAACCAAATCTGGCTAATGATTAAGTTCTGAAATATTTTGGAACTACACTGCAGTATAAATGACAGTGCTTTATTAGAAAAATCCATCTTATTATTTCATCCCAAAAAGCTATTTAACTGATTACAATTCAAACACTAAAATGAACATCAATCCCTGTGCAAAGACTATTTCAGATTTTTAAGCCTGCAACTAACACATCACTACCATGTTGTCTGGGAACAGCATGTTGCATAATGGCTTTTGAATCCGTCTGCCATAATTAAAAAAATATTATCAATATCCTGTAGGCACTTTGTAAACCTTACAATCAGATTTCATCTTCACAGCTTCTCAGGTAGCTTCTCAGTTGCTGCATGTTAGTGCATGCAGAGCTACTGATGTAGCTGGCTTCAGACAGAAACAACTGGCGAGGATTACCTTCCTCTAGGCTGTCACGCAGGCTTTTACAGCTGATTTCTGGCAGGGTGAAGGACTGCGTTACACTGTGCAGCCAGGGAAGATGCTGACATGGCTAATTCCCTTCCATTTGTGTCTTTGCTCACTCAGTGCCAAATAGCTGGTGTGTAAAAAGCTGCACTTTATGCAGAGGATATTATTCTCTTCAAACCTACTGGTTACTGTGGATTTGAAAGTAGTTTTCTAGGGACAGTTATTTACTGAGCAGTGGAGGAAGGCAGATTGTTTTGGAAGTACAGAATCATAGAACACTAGAACAAGAAGGGACCTCAAGAGCTCATCAAATCCAGTCCCCTGCCATCATGGCAGGATCCCTCCCCCTGTCCCCGGTACCGTCTAGACCATCCCTGATAGATGTCTATCTAACCTGCTCTTAAATATCTCCAGAGATGGAGATTCCACAACCTCCATAGGCAATTTATTCCAGTGATTAACCACCCTAACAGTTAAGAACTGTTTCCTAATGTCCAACCTAAACCTCCTTTGCTGCAGTTTAAATCCATTGCTTCTTGTCCTATCCTCAGAGGCCAAGAACAATGTTTCTCCTTCCTCCTTGTGACACGCTTTTAGACACCTGAAAACCACTATCATGTACCCTCTCAGTTTTCTCCTTTCCAAACTAAACAAGCCCAATTCTTTCAGTCTTCCTTTATAGGTCACGTTTTCTAGACCTTTAATCATTCTTGTTGCTTTTCTTTGGACCTTCTCCAATTTCTTCACATCTTTCTTGAAATGCAGTGCCCAGAACTGGACACAGTTCTCCAATTGAGGCCTAATCAGCGCAGAGTAGAGCGAAAGAATGACTTCTCGTGTTTTGCTCACAATACTCCTGTTAATGCATCCCAGAATCATGTTTGCTTTTTTTTTTTTTTTTTGCAGTGGCATCCCACTATTGACTCCTATTTAGCTTGTGGTTCACTATGACCCCTAGATCCCTTTCAGCAGTACTCCTTCCTAGACAGTCGCTTCCCATTCTGTATGTGTGAGACTGGTTGTTCCTTCCTAAGTGGAGTACTTTGCATTTGTCCTTATTAAACTTCATCCTATTTGCCTCAGACCATTTCTTCAGCTTGTCCAGATCATTTTGAATTATGACCCTATCCTCCAAAGTAGTTGCAACCGCTCACAGCTTTGTATCATCTGTAAACTTAATAAGGGTACTCTCTATGCCAATATCTAAATTGTGGATGAAGATATTGAACAGAACCGGTCCCCAAACAGACCCCTCCGGAACCCCATTTTTGTATGCCCTTCCAGCAGGATTGTGAACCGTTAATTACTACTCTCTGAGGGTATGTCTACACTACCCTCCTAATTCGAAATAGGAGGGTAATGTAGTCATACCGCAATTGCAAATGAAGCCCGGGATTTGAATTTCCCGGGCTTCATTTGCATAAAGCCGGCCGGCGCCATTTTTAAATGCCGGCAGTTCGAACCCCGTGCCGCGCGGCTACACGCGGCACGGAGTAGCTAGTTCGGATTAGGCTTCCTAATCCGAACTAGCTGTACTCCTCATTCCACGAGGAGTACAGCTAGTTCAGATTAGGAAGCCTAATCCGAACTAGCTACTCCGTGCCGCGTGTAGCCGCGCGGCACGGGGTTCGAACTGCCGGCATTTAAAAATGGCGCCGGCCGGCTTTATGCAAATGAAGCCCGGGAAATTCAAATCCCGGGCTTCATTTGCAATTGCGGTATGACTACATTACCCTCCTATTTCGAATTAGGAGGGTAGTGTAGACATACCCTGAGAGTGGTTATCTAGCCAGTTATGCACCCACCTTATAGTAGCCCCATTTAAGTTGTATTTGCCTAGTTTAAGATAAGAATATCATGCGAGACAATATCAGATGCCTTAAGAAAGTCTAGGTATACCACATCCACCTCTTCTTCCTTATCCACAAGACTCATTATCCTATCAAAGAAAGCTATCAGATTGGCTTGACATGATTTATTCTTTACAAATCCATGTTGGCTGTTACCTATCACCTTATTATCTTTCAGGTGTTTGCAGATGAATTCCTTAATTACTTGTTCCATTATCTTTCCTGGCACAGAAGTTAAACTGACTGATCTGTAGTTTCCTGAGTTGTTCTTATTTCCCTTTTTATAGATGGGCATTATATTTTCTCTTTTCCAGTCTTCTGGAATCTCTCCTATCTTCCATGAGTTTTTAAAGATAGCTCAAGGCTCAGATACCTCCTCTATCAGCTCCTTGAGTATTCTAGGATGCATTCCATCAGGCCCTGGTGAGTTGCAGGCATCTAACTTTTCTGACTGATTTTTAACTTGTTCGGGGTTTTTTAATCTTCTAAGCCTACCCCCTTTCCACTAGCATTCACTATGTTAGGCATTCGTTCATCATCAGTCTTCTTGATGAAGACCAAAACAAAGAAGTCATTAAGCACCTCTGCCATTTCCAAGTTTCCTGTTATTGTTTCTCCCTCCTCACTGAGCAGTGGGCCTACCCTGTCCTTGGTCTTCCTCTTGCTTTTAGTATATTTATAGAATGTCATCTTGTTTCTCTTTGTCTGTAGCTAGTTTGACCTCATTTTGTGCCTTTGCCTTTCTAATCTTGCCGCTGCGTACCTGTAGGCTACGTCTACATTGGCATGATCTTGCGCAAATACTCTTTCATGCAGGAGTTCTTGCATAAAAGTATTTGCGCAAGAGAGCGTCTACACTAGCATGTGCCTTTGCGCAAAAGCATCTATGCCAGTGTAGATTCTCTCTTGTGCAAGAAAGTTCCGATGGCCATTTTAACCATCGGGCTTTCTTGCATAAGAAATTCATGTTGCTTGTCTACACTAGCCTCTTGTACAAGAACAGTTGCACAAGAGGGCTTATTCCTGAGGGGGAGCATCATAGTTCTTGTGCAAGAAGCACTGATTTCACATATTAGAACGTCAGTGTTTTTGCGCAAGAACTCCCCGCCAGTGTAGACAGGCAGCATGTTTTTGCGCAAAAGCAACCACTTTGGCGCAAGATCGCGCCAATGTAGACACAGCTGTATTGTTTGCTTATATTAATCATTTGTAATTTGTCCTAGTTTCCACTTTTTTATGACTCCTTTTTTATTTTTAGATCATGGTTAAGCCAGTGCTGTCTTTTGCCATATTTTCTATCTTTCCTATGCAGCAGAATAGCTGCTTTGGGGGCTTTAATAATGTCCTTTTGAAAAACTGCCAACTCTCTTTAGTTGTTTTCCCCTTAGTCTTGATTCCCATGGGACCTTACCTACCAGCTCTCTGAGCTTACCAAAATCTCCCTACCTGAAATCCATTGTCTCTGTTTTGCTGTTCTCCCTTCTACCATGCCTTAGAATTGTGAACTCTATGATTTCATGATCACTTTCACCAGAGCTGCCTTCCACTTTCAAATTCTCAACCAGTTCTTCCCTATTTGTGAAAATCAAATCGAGAACAGCTTCCCTCCTAGTAGCTTTTTCAACCTTCTGAAATAAAAAGTTGTCTTCAGTGTAGTCCAAGAACTTATTGGATAGTCTGTGCCCCACTGGGTTAGTTTCCCAATGTATGTCTGGATAGTTGAAGTCCTCCATCACCACCAAATCCTGTGCTTTGGATGATTTTATTAGTTGTTTAAAAAAAGCCTCATTCACCTCTTCCACCTGGGTAAGTGTCCTGTAGTCGACCCTTAGCATGACATCACCATTGTTTTTTACCCCTTTTAGCCTAACCCGGAGACTCTCAACACATCTGTCTTCTAATATGTTTATTTTCATAGATGGCATTAATAACAGATGTGCATTTGTGAAAACAAACAAGAAAATAACTTGCCCTCAGTTACTCATAATTGCCTTTTTTTGACAGGGTTTTTGCTTTTTCTTACTCAAGAATTTTTAGCTCACATGTTTGGAGTCTAGGCCTATTACTGTCCACCAACATATTGTTTGGGTAGAGCTCTCACACTATGTACATTGTCAGAAACGTATAAGTACCACAAAAAATTTCAAACAGATTAAAGCATCTGATTGGGCCAGTTACATATGTTTTAGAATGAAAAAATATGGGCTACCAATTGGTAAATTTTCGGGAACTTTCATTGAAAATATTGATACATTGCCAATCTATCCCTATGCCTATCAGGTATGTACATGATATTATGCACCCAGGATGGGAATTTGAACACTTGAGAGTCCAACTGGTAACATTTATCATTTCAGTGCCTATTAGTCATTTTTAAACTTCATATACTGTATAACTTTGCAGCATTTGCCATAAAGATGTGCTTAAATTAGATCTGGAAAAATGTTTTTTTTTTAATTAATGTTTGTTTGAATTTTCAATCTCTATTCTTTTGTTGTTGTTCCCACTCCTTCTGGAGTTTGTATTCCATGAATATAGTAGTGAAAGAATGTATTGCTAGGGATGATCACAGAAATAGCAAGTTTTAAATACACCCTGGAAAATATTCATTGAGAGTGAATTTTAAATGTGTAATGGCGAGTATTCACAGTGGGAAAAACTAAAGTTATGCTCATCCGTGCATGGACCTGAAACATCACGTGAACTCTAAGTCAGAGCAGCTCAGATTTTGAATATTCAGTATTTGCAGCAAACTGTCTGTAAAGGAGGCGAAGATCAAGGGCTGTTTGTGGAATGGTTCAGCAACTAATTTTTAACATTACTTTTTGAGAATCAATCCAACTGCTTTGCGTATTATCTGAAAAGGGAGGAAAACTTGTCACATTTTCACTTCACCTTAGAAAAAATAGCTATAACTTTTGCTTAACGCTTACAATAGGCATAGAAGCTCTAAACTTGTGGATAGTAGAAGTCTATGTGAGCTAGTTATTGGAAATGGTTACAAATACATGTGAACGAATGCCTCAGAATTCATGGGCATATTTGCTATGGTGAGGTAGAAGGAATCTTGCATGGAATTTTATATAATGAAGTGGAAATTAGGATCTCTATCACGAACTGCTACATGTAATCTTGAATCAACCACCTAGACTAAAGCACACAGCTCCAACTTAGGGGACTTTCAGACCTTATCTAGTAAAAAGGTCAATCAAGTCTCAGATCTCACTGCATACAGAAACAAGTATATAACTCCTTCCAGTTTACTTAAAGGCAAAGAATGTGTTTTCTGGGAAACTACCTGCGTTTCTCTTGTTGATTCATTTCCCCTATGTAGCTGGTTGTGACTCATCACAGTGCCACCTACTGGCCAGTGTAGGACCTTGCCTTTCTTTGGCCTTTGAGAGCCCTCTGTTGGCTGTTTTCTGTCCATTACATGCATCCTGTCAGTGTCTCCACCACTCATCAGGACCCACATCCTTTCCAGACTGTGGTGCCCCATTGCCTGGGTACTGCCCTATTGGGGGTACTCTCACTGGGGTTCCTCCCCTGCCAGGGAACCCAATAACTCCTGAGACCACTTTGCCTCAGTGACCCACTGCCAGTCATCATCTAGTCCCTCAGGGGCAAACTGCAGTCTGAAATGGCCACTCATCATTGGCAAAGGGTTCTGGACACAGCCTTCTGTCCTGGCTGCCTTCCTACAGCCCTAGTGCCCTTCAGGCCTTGAAAGGAAGGGCTCAGCCTGGGTGTTTGCCTGGCCAAAGATCCCCAGCTCTGCCTGCCCTCCCCCAGCACCTTCTGTAGCTTACCAGGCAGTCAGGTTCTTCTTCCTCCACAGCTGGAGCAAAAGAGAGCTCCTCCTCTCCAGGAACCCTCCATATAGGGACTAACCAAGCCCTGATTGGCTGTCTTTCATCCTCTTCTGATTGGGTCATAGCCCCATCCTTCACCCAGGGCTGTTTTATCCCCTTAGGGAGCAGTGTGGGGGCAACCACCCCATCACACCCTAAAAGGAAGCCTATGGCCTGCTGTTCCCTTACGTTTTTGGTTCAGCTGTCTCAGAATGCCTGGTTTTGGAAAACAGAACTGCAGTTCTGACTCACTTGGGATTAGAGCGAGTCATTAATTTTTCAATGATTTTTGTTTGTTGTTGTTGGGGAAAGGCTGAGTTCAATTTTTACTAAACTTTCCTCAGGTCCAGAATTGGGAGGGGGAGAGAGTGGGGGCGGTGGTGAGAGAGATACCTGCCTTGGGGAATTAAGGCACTCAAGAGATATGTGTGTTAAGTTCCTGCTCTGAATCATAAGAGGCAATATGGAAGTGAGGTGCCTGCAGAGTCCAATAAACAAAAGAGTCGGGAATTCTATCTCTATATATTGCCATTTGCCTGCTAGGCTCATTCTTTATCCAATACTTGGATGTGCTGCTTTGACTGAGTTAAAAGCAAGTGTTTAAATATGAAACCACCCCCAAAGCACAAACTGCTATTTTGGTAAAAAATTTAAAGTGCACCAAGTGTGAGAGGCAGGGAACTGCTGGAATGAAAGGTAATGTTGAAAACAAGCAGCCTGGCTTCATAATGTGTGTGTGTGTGTGTGTGTGTGTGTGTGTGTGTGTGTGTGTGTCAAGCCTGAGGCTTCCTGGAAGCAGGGGGAACATGCATTTAACATCAAACCACTTGAAACTTCCCTTTGATCTGCAGGGTTAGGGAAAGAGTATTTATTATGACTATGAGAGGGGGAGAACATCTAAACCTATAACCCCAAATAATCAACTTTTCAAAGGGTTGTACAAATGTAAATTATGTATTACTATAGGGTTTACCTGGCGTTGCCTGAGTCCTTAACTCAAATAAGTTATGATGCTGTATATTTTTGTAATTCTCTAAGGTGTCACAGAACTATTTGTTGTTTTCAAATAAGTTGTTTTTCTTCATTTAAATAATTGTGTTGGGGTGGGACTGGGGTCAGCCTCCTCTCACCGCTGCAGCATGGGGCAGGTGAGGAAGCTGCATACCAAATTTGGTGGTCCTCGCTCTGAGGCTACATCTAGACTACAAACCTCTTTTGAAAGAGACTTTTGAAAGAGCCTCTTTTGAAAAAGAGCATCTACACTACAGCCAGTACTTTCGGAAAAGCAGGCAATCGGGACGCTCTCTTTCGAAAAAGCAGTTTGCATTTCATAGTGCCTTTTTTCAAAAGAGCACTTTCGCAAAAAGGCATTCTTCCTCATAAAACAAGGTTTTTTGCGGTTGAAAAAACTGCCCG